>NC_083415.1:60532432-66002432 GCF_020745735.1 Hemiscyllium ocellatum | reverse complement strand
CCCACACATATTCTCACACACACACACTCACTCACACACACACAGGCATACAGACACATACACACACTCACTCACACACACATACACTCATTTTCATGCAAACACACACACACATACACACTCATTCATACACACATATACACACTCACGCACACACTCACTCACACACATACACACAGACTCACTCATTGACTTGCACTCACACACACTGACTCTCACACACACATGCACACTCAAACACACACAGACTCACTCTGACTCATACACTCACACACACTGACTCTCACGAACACAGTCTCTCTCTCACACACACAAACATACACATACACATATACACTCACACACTCTCTCTCACACAAATTCTTTCTCACACACTATTTCACAGGCAAACACTCTCACTCATACTCATATATGAATGAATAAAATAAACAGGAGAAGGCCATTCAGCCCCTCAGTTCTTCAGATGAATGAGATGATTGTAATTCCATTGCCCTGCCTTGGCTGTGTATGATGGGTCCCAGTCCTGGATGGGTTTGTGTTGTGGTGGAAAGAGTTCCCAAAATTGCCCCTGGGAGGGGCTTGCTGACATTCCTAAGTGACCTGGCTGGAGTTTCCATGTTCTACAGTCCCCCTCCCCATCACAGCCCCTCGGACTGGAGAGCACAGTTTGTCCATCAAATCCTTTCAGAACATTGATCAATTTTTTCCACTGGGAGGCCAGCCGTAGCAGCTCTCCATCCCCGTCCACAAGGCTGGTCTCAGGCTCACCTCCCTGGGGGGTATTGTTCCAGTGGGTCAGGGCTGCACTCTCCCTGGGACTACATCCCTGCATCACCAGAAGCACAGTCAGAGTGTCCCAGAACTCAGGCACTGTCTGCCGACGGTCCTGCTCCAAGGGGCAGCTCGCAGGACAGTGCAGGAGCAGGCTACACTCAGCTGGAAATGCTGACGGTGGAAGTGTTTAATTTTAAACAACAGCTTGGGACCCCTCCCCCTCCCATGGAGACCCCCTGCTTACAGGGAGGGGATGGGAGGGGAATAGTGAGAGGGCAGAGGTGACATAAAGGAGAAACTCTGAGCTGTGAGGGCACAGTGTGTGTGTGAGTGTGAGTGTGTGTGTGTGTGTGTGTGTGTGTGTGTGTGAGAGAGAGAGAATGTGTGTGTGTGTGTGTGTGAGAGAGAGAGAGAGAGAGAGAATGTGTGAGTGTGTGTGTGTGTGTGTGTGTGTGTGAGAGAGAGAGAGAGAATGTGTGTGTGTGTGTGTGTGTGTGTGTGAGAGAGAGAGAGAGAGAAAATGTGTGTGTGTGTGTGTGTGTGAGAGAGAGATTGTGTGTTTGAGAGCATGTGTATGTATGTGAGTGAGTGTGTGTTTGAGAGCGTATATGTCTGTGTGTGAGAGTGTGTGTGTGTGTGAGTGAGTGTGTATTTGAGAGTGTGTGCACGTGTGTGTATGTGAGAGTGTGTGTGAGCGAGTGTGTGTCTGTGTCTCTGTGTGCGAGAGTGTGTCTGTATGCAAGTGTGTCTCTGTGTGTGAGTCTGTGTGAGAATGTGTCTGGACATCTGTGTGTGTGTGATTGAGAGTGAGAGAGTATGTATCGGAGTGACTGTATGAGATGGCGTGTGAGTGTGTTTGCGTGTGAGTGAATGTGAATGTGTCTGTGCAAATCTCAGTGCATGAGGCGCACAGATTTTGCTGGTCACATTACAAACATCACTTGCACATATTTAGCCAGTTAAAGACCATAGAGAGGTAGCATTGAGCTCAATTCCATCTCTAAACAGGAAGCAGCTTACAGTGTGGTAACATGTTACTGTTTCTCTGGTGTATTTGTTGCGTTTGATGTTATGGTCTTTAACCGTAAGAGTTGTGCTTTGTAATGGGTGTAAATCTACAATCACGTCAATGTACACCAAGCGAAGGGTTAGTGTTCATCATGGAGTCTGAACAAATCAGCTTTACATCAACTATTCACACCCTGGACTCAGGAGCCTGTCAACGGACAGCTTCAGAGAGAGAGAGACAGAGAGAGAAAAAAAACGAAGAACATTTCCTGGCAGTGAAACACAAGTTATGACTTGGCAGATCAAGGCAAAATATCAACTGTTGTCTGGGAAACACTGAATCAAATCCAGATGTCTCTGGGAGGCACATCAGGTCAACGTTAACACTGGATTGGATTGAATTGTGCAGTCATCAGTGAACATCCCCACTTCTGACTCAATGATAGAGGGAAGGTCATTGATGAAGCATCTGAAGATGGTTGGGCCTAGGACCCTGCCCTGAGAAACTCCTGCAGAGAGGTCCCGGAGCTGAGATAACTGATCTCCACAAGAAAGAAGCCATTTGGGCTAAGCTAGACCATGCAGGTCCTAATATTCCATAATCTGTCCATTCTGACCACAGACCCTTAGCCATAGAATCCTAGAATCCTAGATTCCCTACAGGATGGAAACAGGCCCTTCGGCCCAACAACTCCAACCGGCCCTCTAAAGAGTATCCCACTCAGCCCCATCCCCCTACTCTATTAGTTTACATTCCCCGCTGACTAACACACCTAGCCTACATATCCCTGGCGGTAGATCCCATGTCATTCTGTTCTCTCGTCCCTCACACATTTGTCCAATTTCTTTACTGAAGCATCTGGCCTATCAGTGCCCCCCAATATCTGAAACTTCATGGTGTATACAGAATTCTCTGATTCCTGATTCAGAGCTGTCTTGTATCAATGGCCCTTCATCTCTCACCCTCCAACAAGTGGAAATGTTCCCTTCATCGACACAGGATTTTGAATGCTGCCAGCCGTATGGTCACGAGATGAGAAGGAGGCCATTTGGCCCAAGGTGCACATGCCAGCTCTTTGACAGAACTGTTTGACAGATCCCACCACATCCATGAACCACATGCTTCACCTTCACAGGGAGTCCAGAACTAGAGGGCATAGGTTTAGGGTGAGAGAGGAACGATATAAAAGAGACCTAAGGGGCAACTTTTTCACACAGAAGGTGGTACGTGTATGGAATGAGCTGCCAGAGGAAGTGGTGGGGGCTGGTACAATTACAGCATTTAAAAGGCATCTGGATGGGTATATGAACAGGAAGGGTTTGGAGGGATATGGGCTGGGTGCTGGCAGGTGGGACTAGATTGGGTTGGGATATCTGGTCGGCATGGACAGGTTGGACCGAAGGATCTGTTTCCATGCTGTACCTCTCTATGACTCTATGAAATGTAGTTATTATCAACTTACATCAAACATTGGTTAGATCACACCTGCAGTAGTTCAGAAAACTTTGCTCTCTGTCCTGTAAAAGGTGATAGAGGCACTGGACAGGGAATTCCAAACATTTCCGAGGCTGATATCGAAACACTCAAGGAGCTCAACACCACCCAGGTCAAAGCAGCCGCTTGATTGGCACCACACCCACAAGCATCCACCCCCTCCCCCAGTAACAGCAGGGTGTACTATCTACAAGATGCACTGCAGAAACTCACCAAAGATCCTAAATAGAACCTTCCAAACCCCTGACCACTTCCATCTAGAAGGACAAGGGCAGCAAATACATGGGAACCCCACCCCCTGCAAGTTTCCCTCCAAGCCCCTCACCATCCTGACTTGGAAATATATCGCTGTTCCTTCACTGTTACTGGGTCACAATCTTGCAACTCTGCCGAATGAGGGCATTGTGGGTCAACCCACAGCACATGGACAGCAGCAGTTCAAGAAGGCAGCTCACCCCCACCTTCCCAAGGGGCAACTAGGGTCAGGTAATAAATACTGGTCCAGCCAGTGACACCCACATCCCATGAATTAATAATAAGAAAAAAGATAAAGGCTAGCATGGACTGGTTGGACAGAATGGCCTGTTCCCTTGTTGAGATTTGAGATATTTTTCTGTTTATAGTGAGTTATACTCATGGACAGCAGTTTTAAGTTGGAGTTTTTGTGGGATGAAATTGAAAGTAACCTGATAATAAAAAGTACAGAGCCTCAGACACAGGGGCTTGGGATTTTGTCTGAGGCAAAATATCAAGGCCATAATACTTAACACATTGCTGAGGCCTCCGATGACTGCCCATAACCAATCAAATTAATACTGCAATCCTGGCTGGAACAACTGAAATCTGATCAGAATCCCATTGGACTGAGATTCACTAATGACTCATAAACAACAAGAATAATTTCATTCGTATAGCACAGTAAAACATCCCAAAGTGTTTTAAGAAGCAGCAGTAAACAATATCTGAACCACACGAGGAAAGAGACTGACTCCTGAGATGGCAGGGCTGATATACGAAAGGAGACTGGATTAGTTTGGATAATATTTACTGGAATTCAGAAGAATGATAGGGATTGTCATAGAAACCTAGAACATCCAAACAGGACTAGACAGGGCAAATGCTGAAGAGTGAGCTTAGAGAGGCTTATAAAATCATGAGAGGCATGCATAATGTAGATAGTCAAGGTCTTTATGCCAGGGTATAGGAGTCCAAACTAGAGGGCATAAAGTGAGAGGGAAAAGAATTAAAAGGGACCTAAGAGGCAACTTTTTTCACACAGAGGTTGGTGTGTGTATAGAATGTGCTGCCAGAGGAAGTGGTGGAGGTTAGTACAATTATAACATTGAAAAGCTATCGGGATGGGTAAATGGATGTTGTAACTGTGCCCATTTTGACCACTTCCTTTGGCAGTTCATTGCTATTCACTTTATCTATACCCCTCATGATTTTATAAACCTCTATAAGATCACCCCCTCAACCTCTGATGGTCCAAGGAAAAATGTTCCAGCTTATCTCGCCTTTCTTTATAACTCAAACTTTCCAGTCTTGGCAACATCCTTATAAATGTTTTCTGAACCCCCTCCAGTTTAATAATATCATTCATAGTGCAAATAAATAGACCCTTCGGTCTGACTTGTCTATGCTAACAAAAGTGGTCTCACCACTGTTCAGTACAACCTTAACATGACATCCCAACTCCTGTACTCAATGCTCTGAGCAATGACGGCAAACAGACTAAATACCTTCTTAACCGCCCTATCTACACGTGACTCAAATTTCAAAGAATTATGTACCTGCACCCCTAGTCTCTCTGAATGACAACATTACCCAGGGCCCTATTGTTAAGGCTATAAGTCCTGCCCTTTCTTGTCTTACCATAATGCAACACCTTGCATTTATGCAAATTAAACTATATCTACTACGCCTCAGTCCATTGGCCCAATTAATCAACATCAGCAAATTAGGGATGGGCAGTAAAGTGCTGGCTGAGCCAGAGACACCCATATAGGTGACTAAAAAAAACAAGGTTGAAAACTGCTCACAATATTCTAAACGTGGTCTGAACTGAGTAGTATACAGCCTTAGCAATCCATCTCTAGTCTTGAATTCTAGCTGTCTTGAAATTAATTTTAATGTTGCAATCAGATTCTGTCTCCTCTCCTGAACTCTGTTCTGTGGAAAATAACCCGAGCTATCCAGTGTGTCTTCACAGCTTGATCACTCCAACCCAGGCAATATCCTGGTGAATCGCCACTGTACCTCCTCCAGAGCAATCCCATCCTTCTTGTAGTGTGGAGAACCACACACATTATCCCAGTTCTGGCCTGATTGATGTTATCTACAGTTCCAGCACAACCTCCTTCCTCTTGTATTCAATGCCTTGACTAATACAGGGAAGTATCCCAGTTTGCCTTCTTCCCCACCTTATCGACCTGCCCTGCTGCCTTCAAGGAGCTATGGACATGCACAGCAAGATCCCTCTAATCTTGTGTACTTCCTGGGATCCCGCTATTCAATGTATAACTCCCTTGTCTTCTAAGTGTCCCCAAAATACATCACCTCATACTTTACAGGATTAAATTCCATTTTCCACACTTCAGTCCATCTGACCAGCTGTCTTTGTCATCCTGGAGTGGAAGGTTCTCAGTCTCAATACTTACTGCAGCTCCAGTAAGTCTGTGAACCTGCCGATCAACTCTCCTACATTCATGTCCAGATCATTAATGCACACTGTTGAGAGCAACAGACCCATAACCAAAGCCTGTGTTACACCACTGGTCATAGACCTCTAGTGATTAACACAGACTGACTCAATCAAACTCAGAACGACTGAGCCATTGACACTACTTCCCCTCCAGAGAAAATGGTTTTTACCTTGCTGTCTTCTTGAAATCTTCTATCAGTTTAAGTGCTCCAATCAATTCACCTACTATTCCTCAAAATCTGAATGAATAAACCCAGAAATGTTCCAAAGAACAATTCTCAAATACTTTGCCAGCTGTAAAGAGCATTGTGAGTGCTCTGAAGTTGCAAAAGGTGCTGCATGAATGCAGGTTCCTTCTAATGATTGATTACATCTCCAATCAGAGCAGAGCACATTTACCACAGTGTGATACACGTAAGCAGCTGTGTCTGTTAAATGAGATCAAAACCAAGTCTAGCTTCAGCCCCCACAAGGAAATAATGTTTTCTTTGTAAACGCCCAACATCAGTTTTCTCTTTGAAGGAGAATGAGAAATAAGGTGTTATTTTCCCGCGAAACCAGCCCTGTTTCATTTTATAAAGCCAGCCTTTCCATTTCAGGACAGGACAGTGAGGCCTCTATGGTGAAGATTTCATGACTCAATTTGACATTTTCCAAACTTCCAGGGAAATCATTTACATTAAAGTTCTGCTGTGATAAATATGTTTAGAATTTATTCCAAACTTTCCTGCGGAACTTTTACCCCCTACTAAGACATTGTAAACTCAGCAAAAGCTAAAAACAAAATGAAACTTCCCTCTGAACGGTTCTGCGATGACTGGACAGAATCAGGCCATTTGGCCTAACTTGCTGTCATTTATACTCTACACGAACTTTCACCCACTTGAATGCAACTTCATCATTGATTTATTGTTTTACATCAACTAGGAGAAAGTGAGGACTGCAGATGCTGGAGATCAGAGCTGAAAATGTGTTGCTGGAAAAGCGCAGCAGGTCAGGCAGCATCCAAGGAGCAGGAGAATCGACGTTTCAGGCATGAGCTCTTCTTCAGGAATCATGCCCGAAATGTTGACTCTCCTGCTCCTTGGATGCTGCCTGACCTGCTGCGCTTTTCCAGCAACACATTTGCAGCACTTATTATTTTATATATTTGTACATTTATCTAGCGCCTGTGTATGATAGGTTCCCAGTGTATCCCACATGGCCATCACAAAACAAAGGAGACAGTGAGGTCTGCAGATGCTGGAGATCAGAGTTGAGAGTGTGTTGCTGGAAAAGCACAGCAGGTCAGGCAGCATCCGAGGAGCAGGAGAATCGACGTTTCAGGCTGGAGCTCTGATGTAGGGCTTATGCCTGAAACGTTGACTCTCCTGCTCCTCGGATGCTGCCTGACCTGCTGTGCTTTTCCAGCAACACACTCTCATTAGCAAACAAAGTCTGATCCAAAAAAGAGAGAAAAGCACAGATCACTGAAAGTTTCATCATACTTTCAAGGTTTAAAGATTTAAAACTTAAAGCGTGCATCTCCCAGGGAGATAGAGAGGTAGACAGAGACTTGTGGAGCTGCTGATCATATTGACAGCGTTTTCTGTCTCTAATCACAGAATTTAGACTCTGGGCAGCTGAAGGCATGGCCTTCAGCCAATGATGGAGCACATCATGTTAGGATCAGAGAGGGCTGGAGTCTCAGAGGGTTGTGAGGAGGCTACAGAGATAGTGGGGGGTGAGTCTGTGGAGGGATGTCAAATCTGGGATGAGAATTTCAAAATCAAGGTCAGAAACAAGGAGCAAATGTAATCCATCAAATCGAGATGGGCACATTCTGATGAAATGACCCCATGACCTGTAATTTTAAGTCAGATTCTCTCCACACAGGCCTTGCTGAATGTTTTTAGTGGTTTCTCTCTTAGCTACAACATGAAAATACCTTTCTATTCAATTTTTTCTCAGTTAACTAGCTTCCTCTTAAATGTGTCTACCGTTGCCTAAGCCATCGCTAGTGGTTGCAGGTTTCACATTCAGTTCATTTATTGGGGTTATTTTTGGGATATGCCGTGCTTTACTTCCTTCCCCTTTTCCTTCTAACTTGGTTTTGCTGGTGGTTCCGGTTGTTCAAATTGTCAATCTCACCAGGACGAGTCTTTCCTCACTTTGAATCAAGCCCTCTGATTCCAGCTCGTATCCAACATGTGAATTCGGAGCACGTCATTCAATGGCCTCAAGTGCAAATCCCTGATTAACTCCCTTTTTGGGAACACAGAAACTAGGAGCAGGAGTAGGCCATTCGACCCTTCGAACCTGCTCCCCCATTCAATATGATCGTGGTTGATCATCCAACTCAGTCCCCAGATCCCGCTTTCTCCCTGTACCCTTTTATTCCTGTCAGTCCTGCATTCTCTGATAAACCTTTACAGGAACATTCTTCCTGAGGTAAGGAGACCAAAACTGCACTCAGTGTTCCAGGTGTGCTCTCACCAAGGCTCTGTACAATTGCAGCAAGACATCCCGGCTCCTGTACTCAAATTCCTCTTGCTGTGAAGGCCAATGTCCTCTTTGCATCACCATTGAACATGCCATTTGTTAGTGAACACCTTATCTACCTCTGACTTTAAAGTATCCAATGATCCCCACATGACTGCTCCCTGGGAAGAGAATCCCAAAGACTTATGACCCTCTTGAGAGAAAGATAACCTCCATATCTCCGTTTTAAACCAATGTCTGTTAGTCCACAGTCTCCCCTACAAGGGCAAACAGCCTTTTGGCACCTTTTCATTTCTGGACCTGTTACGTTTCATTGGTATTTACATGCTGCGGAGGAAGTTACAGCTCCTGACGTGATTAGACTGTGCAGATATCAACAAATTGTCTGCAAATCCATAGTGAAGATATCAATGTGTCACTCACATGTAATTGAATCTGAGATGTCATTGCAATAATTTGGACACATGATCAGTTGGCCATTCAATCCCAGTCTGACAACCGAGACCATTCCTTTTGAATAAGGGACAGACACAGAAACCATTGTTTTTACTGTAAGGCAGTCCCTCTGAATGTTCAAGTTGCAGCAAAAATTATTCAAGTGCACAATTCTGTCATTTGTGTTGACTAATTCAAAAGGCTTTCATGAAATGTCCAATTATCTTTTATGTACTGCCCAGTTTTCCATAGGAAAAAGTGAGGACTGCAGATGCTGGAGATCAGAGCTTAAAAATATGTTGCTGGAAAAGCGCAGCAGGTCAGGCAGCATCCAAGGAGAAGGAGATGCTGCCTGACCTGCTGTGCTTTTCCAGCAACACATTTTTAAGCTCAGTTTTCCATGGACTGGTTTATTCTTTTGTAATACATTTTGCATTCCAAGTAATTTCCTGAAAGTCTTTTATTTTGGTGCCTGAGGGGCTAGTTCTGTTCAGCACTTGGTACGACTTGCCTGTACAGCACACAAAACAACACTTTTCACTGTATCTCGCGACATGTGACAACAATCAAATAACCAATGGCCCTGGGTAGTTGTCAGGTTGAAGCCCCATTCTCAGTGGAGCTGCCCACTGCAGTGTTTTGGACCAATTAGCTCTTCCTCAAATTCCACATCCTCTTGAGCTGCTTTCTCTATAAAATGCTGCCTGTAGTTTGGGGAAGTGATTTGGTGGGTCGTTGTAGCCTGGTTCAGAAGGGTCCTTCGCAATAACCACAATCACGTAATCTGTACTGACATTCCCACCACAGCACTGAGGGATTGCTGACTCCTGGACCAGATGCCTAACTGATGCCTTCATCTCTGAATGTGCTCAACTGTTCAAACCTCTCCAGTATCCCAGCCAATTGTTATCCCGCAGTGATTAAAATAAATGATCTTGGGTCATGATCACATAGCTGTCTGTGGGAGCTTGCTGTGTGCAAGTTACTAACTGTGTTTCTCACAATTGGTAGCCATCAAAAGTATCTCATTTGCAATGGGGCATCTTAAGGTTGTATAAGATGCTATATAAATGTAGTTCCCTTATTTCACATTTTAAAATATGTATCTTAATTTCCTATACAACTAAACATTACCTTCATTTCCACGACTATTTCTTTTACTAATTAACTTAAATCTGTATCCTCTGGTTACTCACGTTCCTTCCATTGGAAACTATTTAGAATCATAGAATCCCTACAGTGTGGACACAGGCCATTTTGCCCAACATATCCATACCAACGCACCGAAGAGTAACCTATCCAGACCCATCCCTCAACATTTCCCCTGACTAATGCACCTAGCCTATACATCCCTGAACACTATGGGCAATCTCCCATGGCCAATTCACCCTAACCTGCGCACCTTTGGACTGTGGGAGGAAACCAGAGCACCCGGAGGAAACTCATGCAGACATGGGGAGAATGTGCAAACTGCACACAGACTCCCAAGGCTGGAATCGAACCTGGATCCCTGGCACCGTGAGGCAGCAGTGCTAACCACTGAGCCACTGTGCTGCCCTTACTCTCCACCTTCATGAATTTGAATAACTTTTAAATCTTCTGTTAACCTTCCTTGTTGAGAGGGGTTTTTACAATATCTCCATGTCGCTGAAACCCCTCATTGTTGTCACTGTGCCAGTGAAGTACCTCTGTACCTTCTCCAAGGCTCTGATACCCTTCCAAATGTCTGCAGCCCATAAATGGGCACATCTATCTAGGAGCTAACCAGAGAAGGAGGTCCCTAAGGACAGATGTTCACAAATTTACTTGCATTTTGTTGGGTTTTGCACACTACATTCACTGCTCGCAGTCCTGCCTCCTCCAAAGTGTGGAGACCAGATACAGGTTAGATTGCTGCTGTGTAAGACAGCTGAATCCACTGCTGCGAGTTTCCTGTCACATGTCCTTTTAATCCTCATGGGTCTCACCGTGCTCAGTCTCCTGCACTGTGCCAAGGAGTTCAGTATAAGATTGAGCATCAGCACCTCATCCTCTGAGCCTTGTGGATTCAACGATTTGGATCAGAACTCGGGACTCCAGGTTTTGGACAGCAGCTGTTAGCAATCATTTTCTGCTGCCATTGACACCTCCTCTGGACCCAGCGTTTGTTTACTGATGAGTCACATGACTGTCCACACCCCACAACCCAGCTGTCTTGCCCCTTCCATTATCTCTTCTTTCACTCTATTACTGATCTTCCCTTTGGGATGTTCCCCACTTTTGCTGCCTTTCTCTGCCTCTGTACTCTGTTCCATCTCCACCCTGCTCCAAATTTGCTGGAGGGTCATTGACTTGATCTTCTGTTTCTCTCTCTCCACAGATGCTGCCTTTTCTGTTAAGTGCTTTCAGTATTTTCCATTTTAAATTACGACTAGGGACTCGCTTCGTTATAAACATGACCATTGCTTGGCCAGCAACAATCAGTGTACCTCCGTCAGAGTGGATGTGCCATTGGGTTAATAATCCAGAGGTTCAGGCAAAAGTTCCAGAGCCCTGGATTTAAATCCAGTGTGGATTTTAAATTCAATTAACAAATCTAGGTAGTAGATAAACCTCAAGCTAACCCTCGATTATTATTGTGTAAAAATCCATCTCACTGACCTATCGAGTTCTGAGGAAGGGTCACTGGACTCAAAACATTAACTCTGCTTTCTTTCCACAGATGCTGCCAGACCTGCTGAGTTTCTCCAGCAATTTCTGGTTTTGTTTCAGATCTCCAGCATCTGCAGTTCTTTGTTTGATTTTGTTACCATGTAAAAACTCAGCTGGTGCACAATGGGTTTTAGGGACTGGTCTGGCCTACACGTGACTCCCTCCCCACTGAAATGTGACACTGACGGAAAGGTGATACATTTCCAAATCAGAATGGGAAGTGGTTTGGAGGGGAACTTACAGGAGCTGGTGTTCTCATGTATCTGCTGCCCTTGTCCTTCTAGATTTGATTTTGGATTTGGAAGGGCTATCTGTAGTGATTGTAACATAGTCAGCCAGCTCAACCTCATCAAAAATGAGTTGCCAGGTTGGTGGTATTAATTTGGTCCAATCAGGAAGCCCTGGTGGACAGATATAAAGCAGAGTGTGAAACTATTGTCTGAACTAGAGGGTCCAAAGATTTTGTTAACTTGTTTTGTCTTGTGTTCCAAAAAAAAAGCAGAGTGTAGCACGCGGTGTTCACCAACACCCTGGAGTTGTTCAGGGAGAGGTGGGCACCGCAGGGAGTGGAGTGCATCATTTCCCCCACCAACTCTATTTTGATTTAATCCCTGCCCTCCCCTTCACTGTTTGATCACACAGCATTGCCCTTTGATGTGACGGGCACTGCTTGTCACTGGCCACTCGGGTGTTTCCTATATTCCTGGTGGTGGAAAATGAATAAAGATTCATGCACCTTGTGTCCTTCACTGCGTCTCACACCTGCACACACACACGCACCATGGGTGCTGGGGAAAATACAGGCACTACCGCAGTTAGGTGGTAGTGTGGGGGTAAAAAAGGAAAAAAAAAACAGGAGTGTCAGAAGTTCTGCTCACTCTGAGAGCTGGCTCGGAGGAAGCTGGGTCAGTGTGAAGAAGCAAAGAAATAAAGCAGAGTGTCAGAGGTTGTGTTCACTCTGAGATCTAGCTCGGAGGAAATGAGAGTGGGGATGAGACGCGATCTGATAGAGGTTTATAAAATAATGAGGGGTATAGATAGGGTTAAGGTCAGGTATCTTTTCCTTAGGATGGGGGATTTCAAGACCAGGGGGTGCATTTTTAAGGTGAGTGGAGAGAGATTTTAAAAAGACATGAGGGGCAATTTATTTACACACAGGGTGGTTCATGTGTGGACTGAAACTCCTGAGGAAGTAGTGGATGCAGGTACAGTTACAAACATTGAAAAGACATTTAGATAGATGTATGGATAGTAAGTGGTTGGAGGGCTATGGGCGAGGAACAGGCAGGTGGGGCTCGTTTAGTTTGGGGTTATGTTCGGCATGGACTGGTTGGACCGAATGGTCTGTTTCTATTTCCACGCTGTATGATTCTCTGACTCTCCACAGGTAAATAAAGGGTAACTTGATGACAGGATACCAGCCCCTGTGGAGTTATTTCACTATCTAAGGAGCTTTTTAAAAAATTTATTCAGAGATTGCAGGTAGCAGAATTGCAGGATGGGCCAGCATGTATTGCCCATTGGTCAGTTATTGTGGGTCTGGAGTCATATGTAGGCCAGAGCAGCTAAGGATGGTAGATTGCCTTCGCTAAATGACATTAGTGAACCAGATGGGTTTACTCTGACAATCAACAATGGGTTCACCAGGCAACTTACAATTTGGGTTTTTAATCCCATCATCTGCCCTGGATGCAGGTCCCAGAACATTACCTGGGTCTCTAAATTAATAATCAAGGGATAATACCATGTGACCATCGCCTCCCCGAATTTCTGCTCCGCTCAACATTGGTGGTGGAGGACGTGGATCTTGTCGATGTGTTACCAATCACGGGGGTTGCCTTTGACCTGGATGGTTCTGGAGCTGCCCCCATCCAGAGCAAGTGGGGAGTATTCCATCACACTCCTGACCTGTGCCTTGTAGATGGCAGACGCACTGTGGGGATCAGGAGGTAAGTTACCTGGCCTGCTCCTGTAAATCGGTTGCTGCATGTTGTGCACTACAAACGTTACTGCATTTCTGAAGTGCTCCATTAGTCAATTAGAGTTAACATTTTAAAAGATGCTGTAAAAAGGCAAGCCTGCTGGTTCTCCTTTCTGCAGTTTTGTGTTGGGATGAGGGGGGGTCACTGTGTTGGCCAGTCTGTCACACTCGGTAAGGGGTCGTACAAAAAGGTGAATATCCTGCTTTATCAGTTACTCCTCAAACTAACAGCATTAGAGCAGGAGCAGATTGATCAAGTCCAGTTCTTATTATTGTATCAACCTCACACCAAACAGTAACATTTACACAAAACCTCCTGAGTAAAGCTGAGTTAACAGCAAAACTGAGAAATGATCAGACACTGATTCACACTCTGAGCTGGCCTGGCCAATACTTGACATTTGTTTGTCCTTTTGCGTTAAATGGTCATTTCTCATCAACAACTTTGGACATCCTAATTGCCCTGCAGTTCAAATCCTTAGGCTGAAAACTGTGACAGAAATTCATGAATGTTCAACATTCTGTGAACACTTTCTGATGTAAGTACTCACCCTGATTGGTAGCCTTTTCATTCAGCTTATTATCTGCCCTGAGCTATAACAGACACTGGACCCACATGGTTATACCACCCCCACCCTGGTTTCCTCATGGACACCCCACATGAAGGACAAATTGTTGAAAAGATGGCATTCAGCTTTCTGCGAACATTTACAGTATCACATCTCCTCAGGTCTCATTAGAGGAATTGGCCACGTCACAGGGAGAATTCAATGCAAATTAAATCAGTTCTTGAAAAGTGAAACAGTTAAATTAAAGAGAGAACAATGACAGTTGATTTGATCTGTATTGTAGCTATTTTATTTCAACTTCCCAAACTCAAGATTAGTTTGCCACTCCTAATCCTTTTCCTGTCCACATTGATGCATTTCCCCCACTCAGTGATCACAAGATCATGACAAGGAGATGGTGTCCGCTCCCTGGCCTGGGGAACTGAAGCTGATTGTGATACCTGTATTGTTTCCCAGACTGGAAACCTCATTAATCCAGCCATCCAGTGTGGGTTATTCCAAACCCCTCCTCAGCTCACATTCAACTCGTGACATTAAAATAGGAAATCAGGAATGCTATTTGTGCTGAAAACATTTCTTTATCCCAGCTTAATCAACACAAAGGAAGAGAAATAAATACGAGTCTCCCACTCAGTCTCTCTCATATACACAAACACACTCACTCATACAAACTCACAAGAACACATACATTTACTCAAAGAAACACATATAACACACCCTGACACATACACACACACACTCACACTCCCTGATACACAGATACATACACACACTGATACAGACACAACAAACTCACACAGACATACATGTGTATACACACTGACATAACTGATACACAAAACCTCGAAATTACATGCATAAACATGCACTGATACAGAGACAAACACACACATGCACTGGTGTACACACTCAAAACACAAACACACGTACAATGATATACATGAACAAACATGCAGGCATGCACAAAGGCAGACAGACATACACACAAGTGCACACACATTTGCACACTCACTCACAAACACTCATCACAGACGCACAACATGCACACACCGACACAGACTCACAGAACTATCCCTACGTTTACACTCACAGAGTCACTATCACACACTCACCTACATACAGAACTCAGAGACGGATACACACACAGACACTCACACATACATGTTGCTTGCACATGTACATCCTGTTTCCTATTGGTCTCTTGAGTATTTGACTTGAAATCATCAGAAAAAATAGCTCAGGAGTTGAAATGGGGGAGCTGCCTAAGAACATACTGTCTGCCTAAAGTTTGAATTCCAAAATTAAACTTATTTGTAACAACTTTCTCTTTTAAAACTTAAATTACCTGAAAATTAGAGAGGCCCAGTGACTACAGGGTTTCAGTAATCATCATGAGAAGGGTTGGAGGGCGCCCTGAGGTTCCTGCTGTTACTCGCTGCTTGTTGACACGATCAGAAACTGCATTGATTTCTCCAACATGAATGCACAGACCGTTTACATGTCCAGCTGCTGGGACAGGGCAGAGATGGCAGCTCTCTCCCACAACTTGATCGGCTGCAGTCTCCTCTGACCAGTCAGACAGTATATGGCCAAGATAAGCAGTTCCTGTCTAACTGTTCATCAGTTCAGTCGAATTAATTGTACTTCCCCTTGTCAGTAAAGAGTAAAGAGATTACATAACTTCTTAGTCCCGCCTCTTAGAAAGGCAGACAGCTGCAGAGCGTCCTTCCTCTAGTCAGTAATGATTTAATGTCCTGCTATCCTGATCCCTGCCAGAATTTACTCTGTGAGGTCTAAACTGACTGGAGTCAAGTCTTTGAGTGTATTTCACACTGATTAGGAATAGGTTCTTGATGAGCCAGGGATAGCCAGGGTTATGTTGGCAAAACAGGAGAATGGGGTTGACAAACATAGCAGCCATGATAGAAAGGCAGGGCTACTCGATGGGCTGAATGGCCTAATTCTGCTCCGATACCAAATGGTCTTACGGAATCTGATTACAAGCAAACACCAGAGCATTCAAAGGAGCCACTTTTTAAAATTTCCCAGGAGAAAGGATCAGGTGATGCTCTCTAGCCGGGGCTTGTTAAGGGTGACTGGCTTTCTGAAATGGAGAGTGGGATTTGTGATATCCACCGAGAGGGAAGGTTGGGGAGGGGGTGGAGGCTGCAGTGGGGATTCAGTTTAATTCAGAGCTTCCCAAAGCAGGGGCTGGGGGCTCCCTCAAGGTGGGTCGTGAGCTGAAATGTAAGAACTCCAAAAACACCAGGAGCCAGGGGTTCCTGAGTGAGTTCTGAGCACCACGCCCCATCTATAACAGGGCCCTAACTACCCCCACACCCCCCACCCACCACCACTGAGGGATGATTACAATCTTCAGGATTTGCGATGGAATTTACAGTGGGAATCAGTCAAAAAGGGTATTGCTGGAAAAGCACAGCCGGTCAGGCATGATCCGAGGTGCAGGAGGGTCAACGTTTCAAACATTAGCTAAAGAGATTATACTCGAAATGTTGACTCTCCTGCTCCTTGGATGCTGCTTGACCAGCTGTGCTTTTTCAGTACCACCCTTTTTGACTCTGACCTCCAGCATCTGCAGTGCTCACCCTCTCCCAGTGGGAATCTGTTTGCCAAGCTCTGGTTTGATGTTCAGTTGAAAAAACATCATCAGCAGAGCAGAGATTTGCTTACCATGGGGGACTTCAGGAATGGGATAACCAGGGTTTTTGTACAAGGAAGTTCCCGAAATAAACACCACAGTGGCGGAGAGCCCCGACAGAGGCCCTCAGTTTTTAGCAGCTCAGTATTGCCCACAAGAATTGCCTGTAAAAGGAAATAAATGGATCACTGCAATGACATCAACCGTGAGTGATCCCTGCACTGAAACACGGGTAGATCTATTCAGCACCGCCTCAGTAAGGCAGCTACAGCTGTGAAAATAATGGCTGCAAATGTGTTGCTGGTCAAAGCACAGCAGGACACATGTTTCTGTTTCCTGTCCAGCTTTCTGGCCCACGTTTAATAGTTTCCAACTTCCTCAATAAAATCAGTGGCAGTGTCATAATAAATAGCCCGTTAGCTTTGTATAGGAAGAGGTTACTAAAACTGACACGAGATTCAGGAATTGTCCAGTCAACAAATCTCGCTTAAATGTCCTTAAATAAACAGCTTACACAGTTGATGCAAATCAATACTGCTTGAAGAATCCAAAATGTATAGATATTTTCAAATCAACTTGTTCAGAGATGTTATTACACAGATCTGGAGCAAGTGGGACTTAAAACTGGGTGTCCTGGCTCAGAGCTGCAAATGTGTTGCTGGTCAAAGCACAGCAGGCCAGGCAGCATCTCAGGAATAGAGAATTCGACGTTTCGAGCATAAGCCCTTCATCAGGAAGGGGGTGTCCTGGCTCAGAGGTAAGGACTGTACCACTACACCCGTATATCGTGAGGTCTTAGCTGTGACATGGGGTTTTTATGTCAGCACTTTAAGATGTTTAAAGGCGTATATTTGGGAAGCTCAAAAGGTAAAGGAACTGAAATGTTATTCCCAGTGTACAGCTCACCTGTGTGATATGTATGCAACATTATTTCTGTGCATTCTACCAGTAACTAGCCCTCCATGCATGTCATTAGGAAGCTCTGCAAGTCACAGTTTGTTAAGAACATTGGAACAGTAGGAAACCATTCAGCCCATCAAATCTTCAATGGGATCCTGGCTGATTGGTGACCAACACCATACACGCATCATTGTCTTGTATTCCTAAATACCACAGGTGAATGAAAATCTCACAATAACAACTAATTCGACATCAATTTCCATTGACAGAATTCCAAACAGTTTATTCCATCTCAGGACGTGAACATTGCCAGCATTTGTTGCTCATTGCTGTGGGTCTGGACTCACATGTAGACCAGGCCAGGTAAGAACAGCAGATTGAAGGACATGAGTAAACCAGATTTTTATTGACTTCAAATTCGATCATCTGTCACGGTGAGACTTGAACATGGGTCCCTGGAATATTAGCTGATCTCTTGATCATTAAAATCCACTAGGATCCAAGATGGCGGCGACCCAGCAAGACTGAGTCCACAGTGCTCTACCCAAAACTTGGGAAAAGTGGGCTATCCACCCCCACCACACTCACTAAACCATTTATAATAGTTGTTAACCTTAAATAGTTACCTATTAGTACATTTAAATAGTCTAATACTAGCTGGAAAATGAGTAAAGGGAAGGGAACAGGCGGCTCTAAGAAAGCAGGGACCCCTCCCCCACCCTCTCCCTCTTCAGCTGCAACAAAGGTGTCTTCAGCTGCTTCAGGAGATTTACCAATGAAGATGAGCTTTGAGGAGATGTTTGCCAGGTGGGAGGTGAAGATTGATGCTTTTATCGATGAGTCTCGGCAGAGCAGAGAAGCACTATCAGCCGAGCTGCAGAAGCAGGGCAGAGACATTCAGGAATTGGAGTGCCGAGTCAGAGAGGTGGAGTCGAAGGCCGCAGCCTCAGAGACTGGGATAAAATCAACAGCCGACCACATCCGTTTTCTCGAGAATCGAGTCCAGAACCTAGAAAACCACATTGATGACCTCGAAAATCGATGTCGTAGAAAAAATATTCGGTTGTTGGGCCTGCCCGAGCAGGAAGAGGGAGGCCAGCTGACAGCATTCTTAGAGCATTGGCTGCCACAACTTTTAAATCTGCATAATGGATCAGGCCGGGTAAGGGTGGAATGGGCCTACCGGGTCACAGTACGTGGGCCCGGCTCAACCCAGCGCCCACGCCCGGTCCTGTTCCAGCTGCAGAGCTATAGGGAGAGGCAGATGCTCCTGGAAGCCTCAAGAAATCTGGGAAAAGATCCCCAAGCCATGACCCACAAAGGATCCAGGATCATGCTGTTCCAGGACTTCTCCCCAGCTTTGGTCCGAAAGAGGAAGGCATTTGATGAGGCGAAGAAGCGTTTAAGGGACTTAAATATCCAGTACTCCTTACGATATCCAGCGACGCTACGCCTTAGCCACGAAGGATCCATATATAACTTCGGATCACCGGAGAAGGCTAAGGAATTCTTGGACTCTCTTAAATAAACTGTAAGAGATTGTGGACGCTGGTCTGCCTTTCCCATTATTTTGGTTTACATCCCTTCATCTTTTCTTATCTTTCCCCCTATGTGTGTATGTATATATATATATATATATATATGTTGGGGCGTTTGGTTAATGTTGATGGGGAGAGGTGGTTACCTTATTCTATTTTACTTCTGTTTTTAGGAGCGGGGTTGTTTTTCTTTCCCCTGTTATTTTGTGGTATTATATTTAAGTATTACATGTTGAGATTGTAATCTTATAGTTATATATGGTATTAATATTCCCAAATATATTTAGATGTGGGTGTGGGTGGGGGTGGGGTGTTCACTGTTAACTCTAGCTTTATATTATATTTGAATTCTCCTCATTTTATTGAGGAACACCTGGGTCAAGGGTGGGGCACTGGTTGGAAGAGGGTAAGATGGACTGTGGGAGAGGAAGTGACGCTCCCTGGGAACAAGGGAGAAAATCTCCAATTCGGAATGTTTTATATTTTTTATACTTAGAAAGAGTTTTTTGTTATATTGTTTTGAGTGTATCAGAGAATCTTTACTTTTGTAAATCTTGTATGCTCCATGCTCGGGATGTTCTAGATAGGGTTTCCCCTCCCGAGGGGTCTCGGATCTGTCCAGATGATTATGGCTGAACAGTCGGTTAAGTGGTGCACCTGGAATGTCAGGGGGAGTAATTCGCCAGTTAAAAGGAAGAAAATATTATCAAATCTTAAGAAGGAGAGAGTTGATATAGCTCTCCTACAGGAGACACACCTGTTGGATAAAGAACACTTAAAATTACGACAGGGCGGATTTGATCAGGCCTTTTTTTCCTCTTTTAATTCAAAAAGCAGGGGAGTCGTTATCCTTGTCCGGAAGAACTTCCCTTTGAAAATTCTAAATCAGATAAAAGACAAATCTGGACGATATATTTTGATTAAAGCCCTCATAAATGGAGAGGAATATGGGATCTTAAATGTATACTGCCCCCCGGCACACCCCTTTAAATTCATAACGGAAGCTTTTTCAAAACTGATGGCCTTTGGTGCCCGTCATACAATTATAGGGGGAGACTTTAATTGTATTATGGATCCGGAAATAGACAGGATTCCCAAGAGTGCCGCTGGAGTATCTCCCAGATCTAGACAATTGGCGGACCTGAATAAAGAATTAGGATTGGTAGATGTATGGAGATGTCTCCATCCACAGGGTAGAGATTTTTCTTTCTACTCTAATCCACATAAATGTCACACAAGAATTGATATGTTTTTTGCCCCATCAATTTTTCTAAACTCTATAGCAACCTGTAAAATAGGTACTATAGCAATCTCTGACCATGCCGCCGTATACATGGAAACTAAGGTAAAGAACAATGGGACATCTGCTCGGCATTGGCGTATGGACCCCTTCCTGATAAAAGATAGCAAATTCTTAAAGTACTTCTCCCAAGAACTTAAAACCTTTTTAGAAATTAATACTGGTACGGCTAGCAATCCGTCAATGATGTGGGAGACCATCAAAGCTTATGCACGAGGTTTGATCATCTCCTATTCAGCGACCCAGAGGAAAATGAAGGGAGAGCAACAGCGTCTGCTCGAAGCTCGCCTAAAAGCAGCCGAAACAGCATACGCTGATAGACCTTCTATCAGAAAATTGCAGAGGATTACAGCTCTTAGGACAGCTTTAAACACCGCGCTTACTCAAACGGCTAAAAGGGAAATATTATTTGCGAAACAAAGATTATATGAATATGGCGACAAACCGGGTAGATACTTAGCATTTCTTGCAAAGAAACAGAAAGCCCCTCAAACTATTCCGACCATCAAGGAAAGTACAGGTACCCTGACTCATGATCATAAAAAGATCAATGCGACCTTTAAAGAATTTTATTCTGAACTATATAGATCGCAGGATTGTGAAGATAGGATTAGGAGGATGCAGTCATTTTTTAAAAATTTGACCTTCCCGGGCCTGACTCCGGAACAGGTGCCGGCCCTAAATACCCCTTTAACAGTCCAAGAAATACTTGAGGCAATTAGGCAACTTCAGAGCGGAAAAGCACCGGGCCCAGATGGTTTTCAAGCTGAATTCTATAAAGAATTTACAGGAATATTGGTTGACCCACTTATGGATATGTATAATTTTGCGCATAGTCAGGTCTGTCTCCCGCCCACGCTGAAAGAAGCAAATATTTCTCTTATCCTCAAAAAAGGAAAAGACCCAGAAGATTGTGCATCTTACAGACCAATATCCTTACTAAATGTAGACTTTAAAATTCTCTCAAAAATGTTAGCACTAAGACTAGAAAGGGTACTGCCATATATTATAAAGGAGGACCAGACGGGATTTATTAAGGGCCGCAGATCATCCAATAATATCAGAAGGGTCTTGAATATGATCCAAGCCTGTCATCAGGGAAAGATACCAGGAGTAGTAATTTCATTGGATGCGGAAAAGGCATTTGATAGGGTTGAATGGTCATATTTATTTTACATATTGGAAAGGTTTGGCGTTGGACAGGTGTTTACCAAATGGGTTTCAACATTGTATAATGACCCCAAAGCAGCTGTTATTACTAATGGGTTAAGATCGGATGGCTTCAGTGTGGGTAGGGGCTGCCGTCAAGGATGTCCTCTCTCACCATTGTTGTTTACACTGATAATCGAACCATTAGCAGAAGCCATCCGGACTGATCCTAATATAATGGCCGCGAGGATTGGTACAGGTAAACACAAAATTACCCTCTATGCAGATGACGTTCTCTTATTCCTCAGTAATCCTTTAATGTCAGTGCCTCGTCTAATTCAAGTTATTAATACATTTAGTGCATTCTCAGGCTATAAAATTAATTTTTCAAAATCGGAAGCCATGCCAATGGGTGGTCTGGCTATGATACCCCACTTAATGGATGGATCCCCTTTTCCCTTCCGTTGGTCCCTGGAGGGCTTCTTATATTTAGGTATTTTTATCACGCCAGTATTTGATCAGCTGTATAGGGCTAATTTTGTACAATTAATGGAAAGGATAAGGCAGGACCTCCAGCGATGGAGAGACCTTCCGATTTCCTGGCTAGGGAGAATAGCATTAATTAAAATGAATGTTCTGCCCCGTCTCTTATATCCTATGAGAATGCTCCCGCTGATGCTGCCAAGGCTAGCCCTACGTAAATTATATGGCTGGTTGGGCTCCTTTATTTGGAACCATAGACGGCCCCTTATTAAGCTGAAGAAGCTACAGCTTCCACAGGCAAGGGGAGGACTGGACTTCCCAGACTTTAGGAAATATCAGTTAAGCTTCCTACTAAGTTACATAGCTGATTGGGTTTCATCTGATCCACAATCAATTTGGCTGGATATCGAAGCCTCCCAAGTAAAATACCCACTTATTAACCTTTTATTTTCAGATAAGAGGAAAATCATTACAGACCACTGTAAAAATCCCATAATATTAAACACAATTAAGGCCTGGAATATAATGCGGCAAAATGAGGGTAACTCACATAAAACATCCCCCCATGCACCAATAGTAGGCGCATGGGGATTCCAACCGGGGATTACAGATGCCACCTTTAAACTCTGGAGATCCAGGGGCATCTCATGCTTAGGGGACCTATTTAAAGATGGGATCCTGATGTCCTTTGAGCAGCTGCGTCTGAAATTCGGAATACCTAATGGGGATCTCTTTCGATACTTCCAAGTTCGAGATTATATACAGAGGAAGACTACATTAATAGATAGTCTTTATAAATCAGACAGAGAACGTAATGTCTTACGACCAGCGGGGCATCCTCCGTTAGTACTATATACCATTTGCTACATGATGGAGTCTCAGGAGACATGGATGACCTGCTTAAAACATGGGAGCAGGACTTGGGGCTAGAAATCTCTGAGGATATGTGGAATGACATTTGGGAAAATGCTAGAAGAATTGCTATCTGTAACAGAACTCAGGCTATCCAACTAAAGATACTTCATAGGGCCCATATAGCTCTGGCTCGACTGGCAAAATTTAAGGCAGGAGCATCCCCAATGTGTCCTAAATGCAAAATAGAGGTGGGTACTCTTGTACATTGTCTGTGGACTTGTCAGAAAATCCGCAGATACTGGACTAAAGTGGCAAATACCCTGACAGAAATTTTAGGAACGGAAATTAGGGTGGACCCTGTATCTCTCCTTTTGGGCTTTTCGAACCTCTCATCTCTGGATATGCATGGGAAGAGACTATTTTCTATTCTCTCTTTCTGTGCAAGGAAAAATATTTTGGTGAACTGGGTGGCTGAGGGCCCCCCTGGAATTTCAAATTGGCACAGATTAATTATGGAATATATCCCCCTTGACTTCCTCACAAATATGGTGCACCGAAAGACTGAATTATTTTATAAAATATGGCAGCCCTTTTTGAATTATATAAATGCAGATATTTCGGCTATCCTAACAAGGGCTTTTATTTAGTGAAGATTTCAGACCGGGCTGCTCCGGGGCCCCTTGGGAGAGGAATCCTGCGCGAATACGGGTTTTATTATATTTGATGTTTATACATTCCGAGCATGTAAGAGACTTAGGTATACACTCTGGTTAGTTATAGGTTAGATTAGTAGAAAGTTGAGGGTTTTTTTTTCTTTCTTTTTTCGTTTTTTTTTCTTTTTTTGTTTTCTTTCTTTCTCTTTTCTTTGTTAAATTATGACTATTGTATATATGATTTAATTGTACATCAATGTTTGTATTTGAGAATTTTGTTTATTTTTGTAAATTTGCAAAAATGTTAAATTTCAATAAAAATATCTACAAAAAAAAAATCCACTAGATCATCATCATGACTACGCTTCATGAATGGAAGTGATCCCTCATTTCACACCAAAAAATTCTGCCTCTAAATTTCAGACCACACCCATGTTCCACCCCAACTAGACAAAATAATTTCTCTCTAACAAACCCTTAATCCCCATAAACTGTGAAAACAGTTGCTCCTGTGTCCCCACTACAGCACTCCCTCACTGCTCTTTGGAAAGGTGTCACTGAAACATTATTCTAAACTTTCTGAAGTTGGCCTTGAACCTGTAGCTGAAACAGGCAGCATCCAAGGAGCAGGAGAATCGATGTTTCAGGCATGAGCCCTTCTTCAGGAATCAGAAGTAACCTGTAACCTACTGAAAGACATTGAGGGAGCAGGTGAGAAAGTGTAAACAGTATCACCGAGAGCAAGCTCAAAAACAGAGCTTGCTGGAGAAGCTCAGCAGATCTGGCAGCACCGATGGAGAGAAACAGAGTTAGTGTTTCAGGTCCAGTGACCCTTCTTTGGAACTTCAGAAGTTCTGGGGAAGGGACACTGGACCTGAAATGCTAACTCTGATTTCTCTACACAAATGCTGACAAAACTGCTGAGATTTTCCAGCAACTTCTGTTGATGTTCCATATCCAGAGGGTCATTAGCCGCCATTTCTGCCACCACCTGCAGGATGCCAACACCGGACACATCTACCCTTCCCCTCCCTTGTCAGCCATCCACAAGGATATCCTGGTCCACTCCTCCTTCACTTCCCAACATCCCCACGGTACCTTCCCCTGCAACCACCGAATGTGTAACACCTGCCCATTTCCCTCCTCCCTCCTCTGTACCCAAGGGCCCAGACACACCTTCCAGGTGAAGCAGCACTTTACCTGCACTCCCCACAATCGAGGAGAAAGTGAGGACTGCAGATGCTGGAGATCAGAGCTGAAAATGTGTTGCTGGAAAAGCGCAGCAGGTCAGGCAGCATCCAAGGAACAGGAGAATCGACGTTTCGGGCATAATTCCTGAAGAAGGGCTTATGCCCGAAACGTCGAATCTCCTGTTCCTTGGATGCTGCCTGACCCGCTGTCTTTTCCAGCAACACATTTTCAGCTCTTCTCACAATCTAGTCTACTGCATTTACTGCTCACCATGTGATCCCCTCTACACTGCAGAGATGAAGTGTAGATTCGATGACTGCTTTGTAGGCCATCTATGTTCGGCTTGAGAAAGGAACCCTGAGCTTCCAGTTGCCTGCCATGTTAACCCCCCACCCTGTTCCCTGGCCAACATCTCAGTCTCAGGTTTGCTGCAGTGCTCCAGTCAAGCTCAGCACAAGCTGGAAGAACAGCACCTCATTTTCCACTCGGGAACTCTCCGGCTTTCTGGACTTAATATCAACTTCAACAATTTTAGGGGTTGAGCTCTCCCATGTCCTTACACCAATACCCACACACCAGGCCTTGTCATCACATGGGCACTTACCACAAACAAGCCATTGTCAGTCACTAATGGTCCCCATGAACAGCTATTGATTCTTCCATGTTGACCGTTACTCATTCTTTTGTCTATCCAATTGTTTTCCCTCTCCCTGGGCTCCATCTTCATGCTTTGTTTATTTCTCCCCTCACCACTTCCCTACCGGTCCATCTTCAGCGTACACACCAATCCTTTCCTCGCTACCATCAGTTCTGAGGAATGGTCATTGGATCTAAAATGTTAACTCTGATTTCTCTCCACTGATACTGCCAGGCCTGCTGAATTTATCCAGAAATTTCTGTTTATGTATCTGATTTCCATCATCTACAATTCTTTGCTTTTTTTTCTAATCTACAGAATGAGCTGCCAGGGGAAGCGGTGGAGGCTGGTACAATTGCAACATTTAAGAGGCATCTGGATGGGTATATGAATAGGAAGGGTTTGGTGGGATATGGGCCGGGTGCTGGCAGGTGGGACTAGATTGGGTTGGGACATCTGGACGACATGGACAGGTTGGACCGAAGGGTCTGTTTCCGTGCTGTACATCTCTATGATTCTATGACTTAAGTATCAAATCGAACTGATAGGGCGGCACGGTGGCTCAGTAGTTAGCAATGCTGCCTCACGGCACCAGGAACCTGGGTTTGATTCCAGCCTCTGGTGACAGTGTGGAGTTTGCACATTCTCCCCATGTCTGTGCAGGTTTCCTGCGGTTGCTCCGGTTTCCAAAGATGTGCAGTGTAGGGTGGATTGGCCATACTAAATTGCCCATAGTGTCCAGGGATGTGTAAGCTATGTAGGATAGCCATGGGATATGTAGGGTTACAGGGATTGGGTGGTGGGTGGCTGGGTGGTTGGATCTGGGTGGGATGCTCTTTGGAGGGTCAATGTGGACTTGATGGGCCGAATAGTTGGCTTCCATACTGTAGGGAGTCTGTTGGTGGCAAGAACAGGAAGGCAGATTACTACCTAAATGGAGTCAAGTTAGGTAAAGGGGCAGTACAAAGAGATCTAGGTGTTCTTGTACACCAGTCAATGAAGGTAAGCATGCAGGTACAGCAGGTAGTGAAGAAGGCTAATAGCATGCTGGCCTTCATAACAAGAGGGATTGAGTATAGAAGCAAAGAGTTTCTTCTGCAGCTGTACAGGGCCCTGGTGAGACCACACCTGGAGTACTGTGTGCAGTTCTGGTCTCCACATTTGAGGAAAGACATTCTGGCTATTGAGGGAATGCAGCGTAGGTTCACGAGGTCAATTCCTGGAATGGCAGGACTATCTTCTGTTGAAAGATTGGAATGACTGGGCTTGTATACCCTTGAGTTTAGAAGACTGAGAGGGGATCTGATTGAGACATATAAGATTATTAAAGGATTGGACACTCTGGAGGCAGGAAACATGTTTCTGCTGATGGGTGAGTCCCGAACCAGAGGACACAGCTTAAAAATAAGGGGTAGGCCATTTAGGACAGAGCTGAGGAGAAACTTCTTCACCCAGAGAGTGGTGGCTGTGTGGAATGCTCTGCCCCAGAGGCCAGTGGAGGCCCAGTCTTTGGATTCATTAAGAAAGAGTTGGATAGAGTTCTCAAGGATAGTGGAATCAAGGGTTATGGAGATAAGGCAGGAACAGGATACTGATTAAGGATGATCAGCCATGATCATATTGAATGGCGGTGCAGGCTCGAAGGGCAGAATGGCCTACTCCTGCACCTATTGTCTATTGTCTATTGTCACTTGTAGCGCTGGGGATGGGGGCTGCACTGTTGATGATGCTAAGCTTCAGATGAAGCATTAATTCAAAACCCTTCCTGCCCTCCTCATGTAGTCACAGGAGGTTCCATGGCTGAGGAAGGTAAATATTTTAACGATGAAGGTGTTAAGGGGACAACATTAGAGGTGAGTCCAAGGTCAGAGCAGCCATGATCTTCTTGAGAGAGGCTTGAGGAACTGAAAAGCCTACTCTTCCCTAATTTGCATGTTTATGTTTCTATATAATATTCAGGAAATCGCATCTATTTTTGATATCCTGATAGTCAGTGGATGCTTGAGAATGACCCTCACGTGAGAAATGTCTCAGAATTAACCATATTTTTTGAACATTATTCAGCAGTAGTCAGGCCCCTGTTAACACTTCACACCAAACAACATGGGCGGCATGGTGGCACAGTGGTTAGCACTGCTGCCTCACAGTGCCAGAGACCCGGGTTCAGTTCCCACCTCAGGCGACTGACTGTGTGGAGTTTGCACATTCTCCCCGTGTCTGCGTGGGTTTCCTCCGGGTGCTCTGGTTTCCTCCCACAGTCCAAAGATGTGCGGGTTAGATGAATTGGCCATGCTAAATTGCCCGTAGTGTTAGGTGTAGGGGAATGGGTCTGGGTGGGTGCGCTTTGGAGGGTCGGTGTGGACTTGTAAATAATCTAATCTAAACAGAGATTCATAACAGCACGATTCACATATTTCATGGAATCATAGAATCTCCACAGTGTGGAAACCAGCCCTTCGGCCCAACAATCCACACCGAGCCTCTGAAGAGCAATCCACTCAGACCCATTCCCACCTACCCTATTATCCTATATCTACCCCTACTAATGCACCTAACCTACACATCCTTGAACTATGGGCAATTTAGCAAGGCCAATTCACCTAACCTGCACATCTTTGGATTTCTGCCCTTTATGTAAATACTTTTTCCTTTTTCTGTCTTATAAATAATTCATTCATTTCCCTATTTGAATAGACTTTGGTCTCACTTTTGTGCCCTCCTCTCTCCATACAATCTGAAATCAATTTGAGGTTCATGGGCCGGTAGGGTCAATTGGATAGAAAATTGGTTTAAACATAGATTACAGTAAGTCACAGTAAATGAGTATTGTTCGGTGCACTGGTGGACTCTAGCCAGTGGGATGACCCAGAGATCGGTGCCACTGGGTTTTAAAAAAATATATAAATGACTTGGATATTGGAGTACGAGTGAAATTTTGATAGTTTCCAAAGGTTTTGAATTTTGGAAACGGGCGTTACAGTGGAGATGATGTTCATGAATTGCAATAAGATTAGCTCAGAGAGCTGAATGGTTAGATGGTGGCATAGCGGTCATCTCAATGGACTCATCATTCAAAGGCCCACCATTGGACTCTGGTTCAAATCCCACCACTGAATCTGGGGAGTTAATTTAATTGATAAACCTGAAATTGAAAACCAATCTGGGTGATAATAACTATCATCAATTATCATAAAGACTGATCTGGTTCACTCATGTCCTTTCCCGGAAGGAAGCTGCCATTCTTACCTGGTCTAGGTGACATGTGACTCCAGACCCATAGCAACATGGTTGACTCTTAACTGCCCACTGAAATGGCTCAATTCCAGGGCAATTAAAGCTGGGTGACTAATGCTGCTCATGCCAGTGACGCTGACATCATATGGAAGAATTTTTAAAGGAGAAGGGGAAAATGGAATTTAATCAAGAAAAAAGTGAGATGAAACATTTTGGCGGAAGGGGTACGGAGAGATAACACAAACGGAATAATCCCATTCTAATGAGTGTGCAGGGATAGAGTGACCTGACAGTGTCTGACCATAATTTGTCCAGACACCCAAATTTTAGCGAGGTGCAGGATATATTGAGAACAGTTATCAGTAAGGGGAAGGTGCTGGGGAAGCTGAAAAGTTAAAGGTGGATAAATCACCTGGACCAGATGGACTACACCCCAGAGAGCTGAAGGAGATCGCTGAGGGGTTGGAGAGGGACTGGTGATGATCTTTCAGGAATCACTGGAATTAGAGAGGGTCCCAGAGGACTAGAAAATGACTAACGTAATGGCTATGTTTAAGAAGGGTGAGAGGTAGAAAACGGGAAATGATGGACCAGTTAGCCTGACCTAGGGTCATTGGTAAGATTTTAGAGTCCATTATAAAGGATGAGATTGTGGAGTTCTTGGAATTGCATGGTAATATTGGGCTGTGAAGGCACAACTGGAAGGCACTTCAGAATTCCTTACGTGCCCTCATCCCACGTACTTCTTGAGTAAGTGACCTCTGCTGCTTCTGAAGGAGCAGCGCTCCAAAAGCTAGTGCCTCCAAATCAACTGTTGAGTGATTTTTAACTTTGTACACCCCAGTCCAACACCAGCATCTCCAAATCATGAATACCATCGACGCCACTAACCGCCGGCTTAAAGTGGAGAGGATCTCCAAGAGGATCACATATATCGACACAGACACCAAGTTTCTACAGGAATGCAGACAAGCAGGAAAGATCCCGAAAGGATTATGGATCAGGAACCCACTCAAGTCGACCTACAACACAGACTGCGCCGAGAGACCACGCCTCTCGCAAACTCCTCAATCACCTTGTGCACCAACTCTACAGCAGGTGCCTCAAACTTGATACTAAGATGGAGTCCACACTCTCAGCCTGCGCTCAGGATACAGCAAGACAGATATGGGATATTGCCAAACAGACAAGGCGACAAAACTACACCACATACACGCACACCAAGAACAAGAAACTGCAGAACCTTGGCATCACCACCAGCAGTAGCCAAGCCTCACCCTGGCACCACAGGGGAAACTATTATCACTGCGGGGAAGTCAATAGTCATTTTATCAGACCACACCCCTCAACTGGAAGAGATTGGAGTTCTTAGCAGGGCTCTCAATTTCTGCCCCACCACCAACATGAGCCGCAATGTTCTTACAGCAGACACGGAGAATTTCATCAGACAAATGAGACTCCGGGAATTCTTTCAAGATGCCAGCATGATCCCAATGAGCCCACTGACGAACCAGAACAGTCATCACAGGGATCCATAGAGAGGTGATCAAAGAAGGAGTCAACTTGCACTCCTGGGCTTGACATGTATCCTCAAACTGTCAGGAAATATATAAATGCCAGATTAATCAGCTGCACCCACAAGGCACAGCAAAACATCACAACGCAACGCCATCCAGGCTCTCAAAACCAATCAAAACATTGCCATTAAACCAGCAGATAAAGGCGGAGCCATCGTCATTCAGAATAGAACAGATTACTGCAAGGAAGTGTACTGACAACTGAACAACCAGGAGCACTACAGGTAACTACCGGCCGATCCGACCAAACAGCACACCCATGAACTAAACACATTCATCAGGACTTTGGACCCAGTTCTTCAGAGTTCCCTATGCAGCCTCATCCCACGTACTTCCCACTAAGCGTTTCTACTGCCTTCTGAAGATACACAAAGCCAACGCACCAGGACGTACCATCATATCAGGCAATGGGACCCTGTGTGAGAATCTCTGTGGCTATGTCGAAGGCATCTTGAAACCCATTGTATAGGGGGCCCCCAGCTTCTGTCATGATACTACAGATTTCTTATAGAAACTCAGCACCCAAGGACCAGTCGAACTGGGAACATTTCTCGTCACAATGGATGTTTCTGCATTCTACACCAGCATCCCCCACAATGATGGCATCGCGGCAACAGCCTCAGTACTCAACACCAACAACTGCCAGTCTCCAAACACCATCCTACAGCTCATCCGTTTTATCCTCAATCACAACGTCTTCACCTTTGACAACCAGTTCTTCATCCAAACGTACGGAACAGCCATGGGGACCAAATTTGCACCCCAATATGCCAACATTTTCATGCACAAGTTTGAACAAGACTTCTTCTCTACGCAGGACTTCCAACCAACATTATACACCAGGTACATTGACAACATTTTCTTCCTCTGGACCCATGGTGAGGAGTCATTGATAAAACTACACAGTGATATCATCCCGCCATCATCCTCACTATGGACTACTCTCTAGTATTTGTCGCATTCTTGGACACATGCATCTCCATTAAGGATGGACACCACAGCACCACACTCTACCGCAAACCCACAGACAACCTCACAATGCTACACTTCTCCAGCTTCCACCCAAAACATATTAAAACAGCCATTCCCTATGGACAAGCCCTACACGTACACCGGATCTGCTCAGGAGGAGGAACGTGACGGACACTTGGAAGTACTCAGGGATGCCCTCACATGAACAGGACACGATGCTCAACTCATTGACCACCAGTTCTGACGTGTCACAGGAAGGAACCGTAATAACCTCCTCAGGAGATTGACACATGCTGCAACTGACAGGGTACCCTTCGTTGTTCAGTACTTCCCAGGAGCCAAGAAACTTCACAGCCTGCAACACATTATCAATGAGGATGAGCACCGCGCCAAGAACTTCCTCACACCTCCACTGCTCGCCTTTAAACCTCAAACAAATCATTGTTCGTAGCAAACTGCCCGGCTCTCAGGACAACTCCATACAACCCTGTCACGGTAGGCACTGCAAGACGTGTCAGAGTGTGGACATAGATACCACCATTACACGTGGGGACACCTCCCACCACGTATGTGATCGGTATTCATGTGACCTGGCCAAAGTTGTCTACCTCACACACTGCAGGCAAGGATGCCCTGAGGCATTGTACATTGATGAGACCGAGCACAGGCTATGGCAAAGGATGAATGGACACCACAGAATAATCAACAGACAGGAGTGTTCCCTCCCAGTCAGAGAACACTTCAGCGGTCTGGGACACTCGACCTCGGAGCTTTAGGTGACGATCCTTCAAGGCAAAGTTAAAAATCACACAACACCAGGTTATAGTCCTACAGATTTAATTGGAAGCACACTAGCTTTCGGAGCGCTGCTCCTTTATCAGGTGATAGTGTTTACATACATACAGCTTCCAATTAAACCTGTTGGACTATAACCTGGTGTTGTGCGATTTTTAACTTTGTACATCCCAGTCCAACACCGACATCTCCAAATCATTCTTCAAGCAGACTTCGGGACAGGGAACAATGCAGGGTGGCCGAGCAGAGGCTGATAGCCAAGTTCGGTACACATGGGGTTGGCCTCAACCAGGAGCTCGGGTTCATGTCACACTACAGGTGACCCCACTGCACTACACACCTTCTCTCTCTCTCATACACACACACACACATTCCTACTGACCCTTACACTCATGCAGAACATCTCTCATACACAAGCTCTCTCATACACTCATACATACACACCCCCCACACTCACAAGCACCCTCTCAGGGACACACACACACACGTAAATTTTTGGGTGAATTTGTACTTGTAGAATTACATTTTATTTTGCTCAAAAACTGCATGAATCCATGTAAGATTCTGTATATCTCTTTTTTAGATTAGAATCAGTCTGAACATTGGGATACAGACAGCCTCACACAGGGTACCTCACACCTTCAACACATTACCTGAGCCGACACAGCACCTATTGTTAAAGTTCACTTGAGAATGTAACTTTAGAAAAAAATCTGGGATTTACATGTGAAAGAACTGAAACCAACCTGGCCATTCTAAAAGATGAGAGACTGAACAAACAATCCAGGTCTTTTTCAATATATAATTCCAGTTACATCACACTGTAAACCTTTGCTATAAATTCTGTGTCCAACAATCTTATACTCCACAACCGCCTGATGAAGGGGCAGCGCTCTGAAAGCTAGTGCTTCCAAATAAACCTGTTGGACTATAACCTGGTGTTGTGTAATGTTTAACTTTGTCCACCCTAGTCCAACACTGGCTTCTCCAAATCACAGCTAGATCAAGGAGAGGTCATGCCTGACAAATCGGTTCAAATTCTTTGAGGAGGTAAAGTTAGACAAAGGAGAGCCAGTGGACATGACCTATTTAGATTTCCTGCAGGCCTTTGACAAGGTACCACCCAGGAGGCTGCTAAATAAAAAGAGCTCATGGTGTTAGGGGCAAGGTACTAGCATGGATAGAGGACTAGCTCACTGGCAGAAGGCAGAGAATGGAAATAAAGGGGTGTTTTTCAGGATAGAAGCTGGTAATTAGTAGAGTTCTGCAGGGGTCAGTGTCGGGACCAGAACTAATCATATCAGACATTAACTTAGGGCATTGTTGCTAAGTTTGCAGATGACACAAAGTTAAGTGGAGGGACAGGTAGTGCTGAGGAAGTGTGGAGGCAGCCGAAGGTCATCGGACAGGTTAGGAACATGGCCAAAGAAGTGACAGATGGAATACAATGATGTTATGCACTTTGGTAGGAAGAGGAGGAGCGTAGATATTTTTCTAAATGGAGAAAGGTTTTGGAAATCTGAAGCACAAAGGGACTTGCGAGTTCCTGGTTCAAGATTCTCTTAAGTTTAACATGCAGGTTCAGGTGGCAGTTCGGATGGCAAATGCAACGTTAGGATTAATTTCAAGGGAGCCAGGATACAAAAGCAGAGGTGTACTGCTGAGGCTGTATAAGGCTCTGGTCAGACTGCATTTGGAATACTGCGAGCAGTTTTGGGCCCCGTATCTAAGGAAGGATGTGATGGCGTTGGATAGAGTCCAGAGAAATGATCCCAGGGATGAGGGGCTTGTCATATGAGGAGCAGTTGAGGACTCGGGGTCTGTACTCAATGGAGTTTAGAAGGATGACGGTGTTGGGGGGAAGGAATTGGATTGAAACTCTCAGAATATTGAGAGGCCTGGATAGAGTGGACGTGGAGATGTTTCCACCAATAACCATAGAATTCCCTCATTGTGGAAAACAAGCCATTTGGCCCATCAGGTCCACACCAACGCTCCAGAGAACATCCTGCCCAGACCCAACTCCCTTCCATCCCTGTAACCCTGCATTTCCCATGGCCAATTCACCTAAACAGCATATCTTTGGACTGTAGGAGGAAACCGACGCAGACATGGGGAGAATGTGCAAACTCCACACAGTCACCTGAGGCCAGAATCGAACCTGGGTCCCTGGTGCTGTGAGGTAGCAGCAATAACCACTGAGCCACCATGCCGCCCACAGGGGGAATTCAGAAATGTCACAGCTAGAATTAACTATGACACAGTTAGAAAGTGAAGATTGAAATAGAGAGAGAGAGAATGAGAGAATAAAGAAAAGCAGAGGAAAATGAAAAGTGAGGAGAGAGAGTAACAGATATTGGAACAATAGGCGAAATTCAAAAGCATTGAACTCCAAAGATATAGTGAAATTGGACATCATGAATTAGCCCTGTAAATGATGTGGAGGAGCCGGTGTTGGACTGGGGTGGACAAAGTTAAAAGTCACACAATACCAGGTGATAGTCCATCAGGTTTAATTGGAAGCACTAGCTTTCGGAGCACTGCCTCCTCATCAGGTAGTGGTGAATGAAGGAGCATCACCTGGTGTTGTGTGACTTTTAACGTTGTCCGCAGCAAAACAGTGTAAAGTTTGGAGGATGATTCTAATAGCAGGAATGAGGGATTTAACTAAAAATGTATGCTTCATGCTTAAATTTACTGAGGAGAGAGTTAAAAGACATTTCATCTCACTTGGGAGGGTAGCTGAATGGATGAAGTGGCCAAAAGATGTTTGGACCAAAACAAGGTGTTTTGACAGGCACAGCTATGGTTTCGTCTGCTCGCCTGTCACAAAGACACTGTGTGGTTGATGAAACTGTTAGACAGGTAGCACTGTGTACTTTTGAGTTTGTTCCTGAAGCGTATCAATTAAAAACCAGGGGACTGCAAGAACAAAACCTAATCTGATATTTGTAGATTTTGTAACAGAATGAAGAATTGCTATGGGCTCAGTGGCTTCGACCACTAAAACCAGAGACAGGTTTTAAGAATGCAAGGGGAATTATGATTGTAGAAGAATTCAGGAATAGCACTCCCGCTAACCTTAAAATCTTACTTAGAAGAGAAACAATTATCCAGGATCAGGGAAGCAGCAGTTCAGGCAGATACTCAGTTACAGGTGGGGAAAATCTACAAGGAAACTGGGGGGATAGAAAATCTGTAGATAGAAGGGGACTGGTTTTGGAAAACAGACCAAAGGATGCAAACGTAATAACACAGAAAGACTAGAACCAATTAGTGATATTAAAAGAAAAAACACACTTCCATTGTATTAAGAGTGGACAACTCCAAGTCAATTGCAGCAAGTTAAAGTGGAGACCGATTGCAATACGAGGAACGTTTAAGGGATCCTCAGGAAAGGCAGTGAAGAGGAAGGAAATAAGTAACTATAGCAGCAGCATTAAGAAAACATAGAGTCATAGAGATGTACAGCACAGAAACAGACCCTTCGGTCCAACCCATCCATGCCGACCAGATATCCCAACCCAATCTAGTCCCACCTGCCAGCACCCGGCCCATATCCCTCCAAGCCCTTCCTATTCATATACCCATCCAAATGCCTCTTAAAAGTTGCAATTGTACCAGCCTCCACCACATCCTCTGGCAGCTCATTCCATACACGTACCACCCTCTGCGTGAAACAGTTGCCCCTTAGGTCTCTTTTATATTTTTCCCCTCTCACCCTAAACCTATGCCCTCTAGTTCTGGACTCTCCGACCCCAGGGAAAAGACTTTGCCTATTTATCCTATCCGTGCCCCTCATAATTTTGTAAACCTCGATAAGGTCACACCTCAGCCTCCGACGCTCCAGGGAAAACAGCCCCAGCCTGTTCAGCCTCTCCCAGTAGCTCAGATCCTCCAACCCTGGCAACATTCCTTGTAAATCTTTTCTGAACCTTTTCAAGTTTCACAACATCTTTCCGATAGGAAGGAGACCAGAATTGCACACAATATTCCAACAGTGGCCTAACCAATGTCCTGTACAGCCACAACATGACCTCCCAACTCCTGGACTCAATACTCTGACCAATAAAGGAAAGCATACCAAACGCCTTCTTCACTATCCTATCTACCTGCGACTCCACTTTCAAGGAGCTATGAACCTGCACTCCAAGGTCTCTTTGTTCAGCAACACTCCCCAGGACCTTACCATTTAGTGTATAAGTCCTGCTATGCTTCATTAGAATACAAAGAAAGAGCAAACTACTCCCAACAGTCACAGAAGTTCTTTGAGTACTCACAAATGGAGAACCAGACTACCAGAAGTTCTGCTTACCTCGAAACGGGTAGGTATTTTCAAATGCTTCCAACCAAGGAGGTAAACTAATGAACATGTTAAAAGACACTGGACTGAGTGAGTCACTGGTGCTGGCTGATGATACTGTTTCGCTGCCAGAAATGTTAATAAAGGACAAAGTGTGGAGGTACACCCAGAGATTGCCATGCAGTCCCATTGTACAGAGTTGGAGATAGTTGGTGCAGTGAAACTGATTTCTAAAGAAGGAATTGATTTTATCTCGGATAGTGACCGAGCTGGTTCAGAAATGTTGGCCTTGCTGATGGTGGTGGGCCAACCGCTAGAGCAAGAGGCCGACTGCTACAAAGAGGAAAATCCGGGATTGATTTTTGACTGTGCTGTGACCAGATCTCAGGTCCAAGGAATTAGACAGAAAGAAGAGGATTCTAGGAAACAGGGAAATAGTTTGGATATTGAGAATATTTGGAATCAGGTTTCCTGATGAAGGTCTTATGCCCGAAACATTGATTCTCCTGCTCCTCGGATGCTGCCTGACCTGCGGTGCTTTTCCAGCACCACATTCTTGACCCAAAAGGATGAAGGTAAAGAGATTGAGGTTGATATAGTCAGCCCATCATCTTTAATAGAAACAGAACCAACAGATCCTGAATTCATATAAAACCTACTCAGAAACTGAATCAGAGTCAATATCTGAGTGTTAATACACTGATGAAAAAATACCATTGAAGAATTGAAGACCACCTCAAATACAAACCAATAAAAGAAAACCAGGCTGTGGACCACCCCATGGTGGTTCCATTTGAGCATTGAACAGAAGAACATTTTGATGGAATATTATGAGTGACTCATTATCTCTTTCATTCATCGGATGTAGGTGTCGCTGGCTGGGCCAGTATTTATTACCCATCCCTAGTTGCCCCTTGAGAAGATGGGGGTGAGCTGCCTTCTTGAACCGCTGCAGTCCATATGCTGTGGGTTGACCCACAATAGCCTTTGGGAGAGAATGATAGGATTTTGACCCAGTGACAGTGAAGGAACAGCGACATACTTCCAAGTCAGGATGGTGAGTGGTTTGGAGGGGAAGTTGCAGAGAATGGTCCCATGTACCTGCTGCCCTTGGCTTCTAAACAGAAGTTGTCATGGGTTTGGATAGTGCTATCTAAGGAGGCCCTGGGGGATTTCTGCAGCATATCCTGTAAATATGCTCAACAGCAGCAGTGTGCATTTAGAAGGGTGTTATAGACCCGGTTGGACCCCCTCTGAAAACAGTTCAAGAAGGTAGCCCAGACCCTAACTTTTCTGGTTGTTCTGAGCAGGTGTATAGTGGATATTCCAGGAGTGATGCAGCTGGTAAAAACCCCTTGGCTTTAAATATAATTTATTTACAAAGTAGCGAATGAAAAACATACAAAAAAAAGACTGGAATACAGAATAACATAGCTGCACATGTGTTGCTGGTCAAAGCACAGCAGGTCAGGCAGCATCTCAGGAATAGAGAATTCGACGTTTCGAGCATAAGCTGATGAAGGGCTTATGCTCGAAACGTCGAATTCTCTATTCCTGAGATGCTGCCTGACCTGCTGTGCTTTGACCAGCAACACATTTGCAGCTGTGATCTCCAGCATCTGCAGACCTCATTTTTTACTACAGAATAACATAACCTATCCGAAAAACCAACAGATTATCCCAACTTAATGCTGCTGTTCCAAATTCCTGCCCCAATAAAATCCCCCTTAGCAAAAAGGTAAAAGGGGCTTACAGGAGAGATTCAGCAGGGAACACCTTCTTCCATGGAGCCGTTTCTTGGTCCAGCAACCTCAAAACTGACTGACTGCTAAAATCAAACCAAACCAGAGTAAAGCTGACCTGGGAGAACTGGCCACTCCCCTTTGATTGTATGAATGCTGGTTTAAAAACTTAAAGCCTCGAGTAGATAAACCCAGACATTTCAGAATTATGTATTTACAACCGCTCTGATAAAAAAAAGGACAACCTAACTTTGTTAAAGGAGTAGCATCGTCACAGGAGGAAGTAAGTGTTTGTGGATGTGATCCCAATCAAATGGGCTGCTTTATCTTGGATGGTACCAAGCTTCATCAGGCTGTTGGAGCTGCTCCCATTCAGGCAAGTGGAGATATTCCATCATATTCCTGACCCTTTTGCCTTGCAGATGAGGGACAGGCTTTGCAGACAGGAATTGAGCTATTCACTACTGGATTCCTAGTCTCTGACCAGCCCTTTTCACCACTGTATTTTTATAGTTGGTCCATTCAGTTTGGGTAGTGGTATCTCCTTGGATGTTCATGGCGGAGGATTCCATGATAGTGACACCATTTGATTAGATTCCCTCTTGTTGGTGGCATTCTTTGCCTGGCACATATATAGACACAAATGTCACTTGCCACTTCCTGCATTTGGATATGGACTGCTTCAGTATCGAAGGAGTTGTGAATGATGCTGAACATTTTTAATGGGGATGTTCACAGATGATTGCACAATGGAAGAAAGGTCATTGATAAAGCAACTGAAGATGGTAGGCCCTACAAGGGCGGCACAGTGGTTAGCACTGCTGCCTCACAGCGCCTGAGACCCGGGTTCAATTCCCGACTCAGGCGACTGACTGTGTGGAGTTTGCATGTTCTCCCCGTGTCTGCGTGGGTTTCCTCCGGGTGCTCCGGTTTCCTCCCACAGTCCAAAGATGTACGGGTCAGGTGAATAGGCCATGCTAAATTGCCCGTAGTGTTAGGTAAGGGGTAAATGTAGGGGAATGGGTGGGTTGCGCTTCGGCGGGTCGGTGTGGACTTGTTGGGCCGAAGGGCCTGTTTCCACATTGTAAGTAATCTAATAAAAAAAAATTACACAATTACCCAAAATAATGCTCCCAACCAAACAAAATAATTACACAAGATCATTGAATTATCTTTTTATTAAGACTAAAAGCAAGATACATTTAAAATTATTGCAGCTCTTTTATTTCCATACACATTTGTAATACAGGATTGCACACATTTTCAGTAACAACATTTGGATTTAATTTCTTACATTCAGGAGACCATGAGCACAATGGAAAATATTACAACAACATCTTTCACCTAATTTCCAAAACTGAATAATTTTTTGCCTTTCAAAAAGGAGACATACTTACTATTTCTTGGAATTATATTTGAAAGGGTTCAACCCCTGGAATGGGTGAGAGTGTGAGGATAAAGTGCAGCAATGATTAGAACAGGTGCTAAGAGATGGTTTGTACCGGAGCTTTGTAAAAGCTGGCAGAACCTCCCAGGAGATGCTTCTGCAGGCAATGGCGTCATTTAAGGAATAAAAAGATAAACCACAGTGATTTTAAGTTCGTAAGTGCAACATCAGAAAAAGAATGCAAAGTGCCCCTTGCTTCCTTATAGATAGGTGCAAGGATATAGTTCAAGATGATGCATAAAGCAGGCATTCTCAGTGCAACATTTTCAAATGGAAGTCACCTTATATTACTATTATAAATTAATTTAAGGTCTTAAGAACAATAAAATTATATAAAAGCTCAAGCAGTGCAATTAATAATAAAATGGTGCAGCTTACACTGCCCCAGATGTTCCGACTGTGGAATAGTGCATTTTGCGGGGTGAGAGTGGAGGGATGGTATTATACTATACTGTCTCTGCATCCCCCCTCTACCCCTCTCTCAATCTAAAACCCCAATGTTCCAATCTCCTGCATTATTTTAAAATGCGGAGGTGAGGCGAGGGAAGTGATAGTCACTGGTTTTGAGGAAGCTGATGTCAGAGGTTACATGTGATAGCAGGTCAGTAGTGCAAGAGCCACATGCAGAAACAGGAAGTTCCAACTCCCAAATCACAGCCAAGGCTGCCTTAGGTCAGTGTAGATACATGGTGTGATTGTTACAGAGAGCAGACTCAGATGTACAGGGTCGAGACTAGTTTCAGATGGGTCTCAAATGGAACTTGGAATGCCTCATACAAAGGTATTTAGTTAATTGAAGATTAAATCCAACTGGACACTAATTTATCCAGGAAATGACTAAATGTGCCTCCCTTCACCTTTTCCATCCATTTTGTAAGCTCTATTCTGGCATGGGGGTTGGTTGTTTCTCTTGCTAGTTATAGGAAGTTCTTCAAGAAAAACGCGTGCAAGGATTACACAGACTAATCATCAAACAGCCCAAACCCCATGTCTTCATCAGATTCGTCTGATTCCTCCTTAACCTCAGCCTTCTTCTCTTCAGCTGTGAAGATGAAATAGAGGTTATCTTGGATAGCAATAACACAGCTACTGTGCCGAAGACAGAAAGAAACGGAGCACAGCTGGCACATCCACTCACTCACTGCAACTTGGTGACAAACGCGGTCTTGGTACCTGCTTCCCACCAATTATCTAACCCCTTTGAAAAGGCAGAAAAGTCAAGGTTAATACGGAACAAAATTCCTCATTGACCCTCTCGGGCCTTTCAAAGGGAGTCCAGGAGGTGACAGAGACCATCGTAATAGTTGGTTTTGGATTGAGATGAGGACGAAGATGATCATGAATCGAAGGAGCAAGGGAGAGGGAGAGAGGGAGTGAAAGGAGGACAGGGAATAAAGGAGAGGGAATAAAGGAGAAAGGGAGCGAGGGAGAGGGTAAGCGAGAGGGAGTGAAGGAGTGAAGGAGAGAGAGAGAGCGAGGGGGGAGGGGGAGGGAGAGAGAGGGCGAGGGGAGGGAAGAGAGCGAGGGGAGGGGAAGAGGGCGAGGGGAGGAAAAGAGAGCGTGGGGGGGAGAGAGCGCGGGGGGGGGGGAGAGAGCGCGGGGGGGGGAGAGAGCGCGGGGGGGGGAGAGAGCGCGGGGGGGGGAGAGAGCGCGAGGGGGGCGAGAGAGCGCGAGGGGGGGGAGAGAGCGCGAGGGGGGGCGAGAGAGCGCGAGGGGGGCGAGAGAGCGCGAGGGGGGCGAGAGAGCGCGAGGGGGGCGAGAGAGCGCGAGGGGGGAGGAGAGAGCGCGAGGGGGGGGAGAGAGCGCGAGCGGGGGGGGGAGAGAGCGCGAGGGGGGGGAGAGAGCGCGAGAGGAGGGGGGAGAGAGCGCGAGAGGTGGGCGAGAGAGCGCGAGGGGGGGGAGAGAGCGAGAGGGGGCGGGAGAGAGCGAGAGGGGGCGGGAGAGAGCGCGAGGGGGGGGGAGAGCGCGAGGGGGGGGAGAGAGCGCGAGGGGGGGGGAGAGAGCGCGAGGGGGGAGGAGAGCGCGAGGGGGGGGAGAGAGCGCGAGGGGGGGGAGAGAGCGCGAGGGGGGGGGGAGAGAGCGCGAGGGGGGGGGAGAGAGCGCGAGGGGGGGTGAGAGAGGAAAGAGGGTGAGAAAGGAGGGGGAGAGATTAGGGGGCAGTGAGAGAGAGAAAAAGTAAATGAGAGAAAAAAAGAGAGAGACGGAGGGGGCAAGAAAGAGAGGGGGAGAGAGAGAGATAACTGATTGGCAGCGTGTTAATATTACAAATGGGGCTGATGCCAGATGAGTGCACACTGGCACACAGTCAGGACTCCAGACTGTCACTCCTAAGAGCCAAGGTGACCAGAGAATGGCAGCTCCAGGTCTGACAGGGGTTTATTCATATAAATATTGAAAAAACAGCAGCAGCAGGCGGCCATTCAGCCCTTTGAGCTTGCTCCACTATTCAAGATGATCATGGCTGATCATCCAACTCAGTCCCCTGCTCCCACTGTTCCCCCACCACCTTTGATCCCTTTGGCCCTAAGAACTACATCTAACTCCTTCTTGAAACCATTGGACGTTATATCCTCAACTTCTTTCCGTGGCAGAGAATTCCACAGGCTCCCCAATCTCTAGGTGAAAACAGTTCTTGTCATCTCATCCCAGCATCCTTAGCAGGTGACCAGTGGTTCAGGACTTTGCTGTCATCAGGAACAACCGTGCTGCCTTTCCCTTGTCTAACCCTGCAAGCCCTACAATCCTTCCTGGCCTCTTGTAAACTGATCAGCAAGTTCCTCCTTAATTGGATTCCCAGTTGTAGCTGGGTGGAACCTGCCTACTATATCACATATCGCTGGGCTCATTTACATATTACAAAGGCCTGTTGCCTGAGGCAGATGGGTGTTTTCAGCTTGTGGTACTGGACAACTGGGCACTCAATGCTGGAAAGGAAGAACTTTTATACAGGCATTTTTATAGCACCTAACACAACTTCAGAATGCCACAAAACTTTTCACAGCCAATGAAGTTGCGCAGCACGGTGACTCAGTGGTTACCACAGCTGCCTCATGGCACCAGGGACCCAGGTTCAATTCCAGCCTCGGGTGACAGAGTCTGTGTGGAGTTTGCACATTCTCCCCGTGTCTGCGTGGGTTTCCTCCGGATGCTCCGGTTTCCTCCCACAATCCAAAGATGTGCAGGTTAAGTGATTTGGCCATGCTAAATTGGCCATGGTGTTCAGGGATGTGTAGGTTAGGTGTATTAGTCAGGGGTAAATGTGGAGTAATAGGGTAGGGGGACGGATGTGGGTGGGTTACTCTTCGGAGGGTCAGTGTGGACTGGTTGGATCGAAGGGCCTGTTTCCGCTCTGTAGGGATTCTATGAAATACTTTGCGACCATCAACAATGCTGGAATGTCAGGGAACATGGAAGCTAATTTGCACACGGCAAGCTTCCATCAGTGTGGCAGAGAATCTGTTTTAGTGATGTCGATTTGGGGATGAACGCTGATCAGAGAAGAACTTTGCTACTTTTCTTTGTAATACTGCTGTGGGATCAATGAAATCCAGCTGAGGGGGTTGATAGGACCAGGAGTCCCTAACACATGTTCAGCCAGCAGCTCCCTCAGTCCTGCCCATCCGTTAATGCAAGGCCATCCAGGACCGTCCCTCTAATCGCACAGCACTGCTTCAGCACTGACCCTCTAATGGTGTTGCCTTAATACTGCATTCCAAATGTCAGTCTGGATTTGATGGTCTCATTTCTGGAGTAGGACTTGAACTCAGTCCTCCTGAGGAGAGAAAGTGCTGCCCAACAAACTGCTACTGGCACCCAATGTTCACATTTGCACGAGAGAGAATTCCGAAGAGATTTACCAAAATGTTTCCAGGCATGGAGGGTTTGAGTTATAAAGAGAGACTGGATAGGCTGGGAATTATTCCACCTGTGTAGGAGGTTGAGGGGTGATCTTATGGAGGTTTGTAGAACCATGAGGGGTATGGATGAGGCAAATGTCTTTTCCCTAGGGTGGGGGATTTCAAGACTAAGGGGCATACTTTTAAGGTGAGGGGAGAAAGATTTAAAAAAGACATGAGGGGCATTTTTCTTTAAACAGATTTCATGCGTGGAATGAACTGTCAGAGGAAGTGGTGGATGCAGCTACAGTTATAATGTTTGAGAAACATTTGGATAAGTTCATGAAGAGGAAATGTTTGGAGGGATATGGGCCAGTGCAAGCAGGTGGGATGAGTTTAGTTTGGGATTATGGTCAGCATAGACTGGTTGGGCCGAAGGGTCTGTTTCCGTGCTGTATGAATCTACAATGAGAATGCTTCCATGAATTACAGTTCCATTTTCACTCCGTCATGTGGTTTGTGTCACTTTGGCAAGGTCAACAGCTATTGCCCATCCCTAATTACCCCCCCCCCCTTACCGTCAGTGGCTGCTGCAGCACCCCCAGCTGCTGCTGTCCCACCAGAGGTGGATGTACCCAGGGCTAAAGGGCCTCCAGCCCCAATGTTACAGATCAGGTTCGCGATGTTCACATTGCTCAGGGCCTGCAGGGACATGGAAATACACAACTCCATTAATGCAAATCTGATCAGGCAGGATCCCACCGCGGATTGGGCACAGACCGCACACGGGATCACAGCACATGGGATCTCACTGCGGATCGGGCACAGACTGCACACGGGATCATAGCACATGGGATCCCACCGCGGATCGGGCACAGACCGCACACGGGATCCCACCGCGGATCAGGCACAGGCCGCACACGGGATTCCACCGCGGATCAGGCACAGGCCGCACACGGGATCACAGCACATGGGATCCCACCGCGGATCAGGCACAGGCCGCACACGGGATCCCACCGCGGATCAGGCACAGACTGCACACGGGATCACAGCACATGGGATCCCACCGCGGATCAGGCACAGGCCGCACACGGGATCCCACCGCGGATCAGGCACAGGCCGCACACGGGATCCCACCGCGGACCAGGCACAGGCCGCACACGGGATCACAGCACATGGGATCCCACCGCGGATCGGGCACAGGCCGCACACGGGATCCCACCGCGGATCGGGCACAGGCCGCACACGGGATCCCACCGCGGATCGGGCACAGGCCGCACACGGGATCCCACCGCGGATCGGGCACAGGACGGACACGGGATCCCACCGCGGATCTGGGAGACCACACAAGCGGAGAATCCTCTGTTTCACTATTCCGTCACACCCACAGCTCGTCCGTTTATGAAGTCTGTGAGGAGTTATGTGCTTCTGGTACTTCCCAATTTTATACACAACCTACTGCCCAGAAACAGGCCATTCATCCCAACCGATCCAGGTTACTGGATAATTCCTTCTAAGCCTCCTGCCACTGTGGCTCCTTTCACTTCCCTCAGCTCCTGACCTCAGTCCAGCCTTGATTCAAACATGGAGAGAAGAGCTGAATTCCAGAGGGGAGGGGAGGGGAGAGTGACAGCCCTTGACATCAAGGCTGCATTCAACCGAGTGTGGCATCAAGGAGCCCGAGCAAAATTAGAGTCAATGAGAATCGTGGGAAATCTCTGCTGGCTGGCATCATACCTGGTACATGGGAAAATGGCTGTGATTGTTGTAGGTCAGTCATCACAGCTGTGCAGGAGGTCCTGGGGGTGGGATGCTAGGCCCAAATATCTCCAGCTGCTTCATCAATGATCATTCCTTCATCATAACATCAGGAGTAGGGATGCTCACTGATGATTGCACAATGCTCAGCACCATTGGCCACTCCTCAGATACTGAAGCATTTCATGTTCAAGTGCAGCTTGACCAAGGCAGTATCCAGGTTTGAACTGGCATGAGGCAAGTAACATTTGTGAGTTACACTACAAGTGCCAGGCAATGACCATCTCCAACAAGAGAACACCAAACATTACCCTGTGACATTTAATGACATTAACGTCACTTAATCCTCATCACTATCTATAGTCTGGGGGTTACCATTGACCAGAAATTCGGTAGCAATGTGGCTACAAGAGCTGACCAGAAAGAATCCTCCTAGTGTGCAACTCCTGACCTGACTCCCCAAAGCCTGCCCACTATATAAGGGGAAAAGATCAGGATTGTCCCATTTCAGGTCAGCATTCACTGCTACAACTGAGTGTTGGTGGTGGAGCTTGTAAGTCTTGAAGGTCGTGGTTGGGTGCAGTTGCTTTGCCTTGGATGAACTTCTCCATGTTGTTGCATCCAGGCCATTGGAGAGTGTTCCATCACACTCCTGACTTGTGTCCTGGAGCTGGTGACAGACTTTGGGGAGTCAGGAGATGAGTTACTCGCCATAGAATCCCCAGCCTCTGAAACAGTGGTGTAGTCACTGTGGTTACACAGATGGCCCAGTTCATTTGCTAGTCTAGGACATTGCTAGAGAGGATTCAGCGATGGGAATGCTGCTGACCACCAAGGGACAGTGTTCTAGTCTCCATGTCCTTGACATCAAACTCAGCCTCCAATCCTTGTATTACCTCTTTAACAGCACAGTGTCAGACATTGTAAAGAGATAGACCTTTGCATGCAGTCCGTTAGGTCTCAATCTTAATTTTACTTTCAATTCCCAGCATGGAGATCATCCTTTTTTTTCAAAAAAATAGAACTAGATAAAAAATACAATTTTTAGATTTAAATTCTATGATCACTGATGAACATCCTGAACCACTCTTCAGTCAGAGTTCTTGCTTTTTGACTCCAGTTATTTTGAATTGGTTTGATTGGTCCCTGACCCCTTGAGAAAGTTGTAATCTCCCCCCCGCCCCGCTCATGTTAAGTTTTTGGTTTAAAGAGTGCAAGTTTCTACAGGTCGACAAATAATTAGTGAATTTTCCAGCGCAATACCTTTGCAAACAGACTTGGCCAGAACGGTTCCACTGTAACACCTGCTGCTTTGATCAAAGCATTCAGCTTGTCCTCCTGTGAAAAGAACAGGGAAAACCGATGAAGCAAAAACCTGCCAAGATTTAAGAAGCGGAATATCGGAGTTTCCCAGTTCCCTGGAACCTAAAGGTTCAGTGTTCTTCTGTGTCCATCTCCATAACATCACTCGATTCCATCTCCACCTCCAAATTCTGTGCCGCTGACTCCCTCGTCCATACGAGACTCCGCTATTTCCTCGCCACTTCTGTTGGTTCCACGTTACACTTGGTCAACACGGTACAATTCCAAAGTGATCCAGTTCTAATTCCATGACTAAGTCTCTTGATCTGGATTCTCCCACCAGAGAAAATAGTTTCTATCCATCCTGTTAGATTCGTCAAATATCTTAAACACCTTAATGAGATCAGTTGGCTAGTCAAAGTGACATCAACAGCGAGGGTTCAATTCCTGAACTGCCTGAGGATTTTTCTTCTTTATTCATTCATGAGATGATGGCATCACTGGTCAGGCAGCATTTATTCCCATCCCTAATTGCCCAGAGGGCAGTTAAGAGTCAACCACATTGCTGTGAGTCTGGAATCACATGTAGGCCAGGCCAGGTAAGGATGGCAGTTTAAAGGACATTAACGAACCAGATGGGATTTTTCAACAATTAACAATGTATTCATGGTCATCATTAGACTCTTCATTCCAGATCTTAAAAAAATTGAATTCAATTTAGCACCTCGTTAGCGTAGTAGGCCTCACGTCAGTCTCATAATCTGAAGGTCTCGAGTTTGACCCTCACATGGGGCACAATGTTTGGGGCGGCACAGTGGCTCAGTGGTTAGCACTGTTGCCTCACAACACCAGGGACCCGGGTTCAATTCCAGCCTCAGGCGACTATCTATGGGGAGTTTGCACGTTCTCCTAGTGTCTGCGTGGGTTTCCTCTGGGTGCTCCAGTTTCCTCCCACAATCCAAAGATGTGCAGGCCAGGTGAATTGGCCATGCTAAATTGCTCAGTGCTAGATGCATTAGTCAGAGGGAAATGGGTCTGGGTGGATTACTCTTCGGAGGGTCGGTGTGGACTTGTTGGGCCGAAGGGCCTGTTTGCACACTGTAGGGAATCTGATCTCATTGCACCATCTGCCGTGGTGGGACTTGAATCCAGGTTCCCCAAACATTCCCTAGGTCTCTGGATCATAGTCCAGTGATAACACCACTCAGGAGTGCAGACTAGAGGGTTAAACCACCCCCAGTCATCGCTCTCTAATGAGAGAGCAGGCTTAGGCTTCGTAGGGCTCTGAATATTGTATTTTTTTTAATGAGATCACCATCCCTCCTCAAGTATCTGACCAGAAAGGAGAAGCTTTCATTCTTAGAATCCAGACATTATTGGCAGCTGTGTATTTAATATAGATCACCACTTTCCCAGAGAAGTTGGTCAGTGGCTTTTGGAACTGCTACAGTATTTGAATGAGGGGGTTCCAAACAAATGACCCAGCCACAATGAAGAAATAGCAATATACTTTCAACAAAGCATACAGTGTGGTTTCATAGACTTTGTACAGTGTGGAAGCAGGCCATTCAGCCCATCGAGTCCACCCTGACTCTCAGTACAAGATCCTGCCCAGACCCACCCTTGCATTTCCCATGGCCAATCCACCTAACCTACACATCTTTTGGACTGTGGAAAGAAACCCACACAGCCACGGGGAAGATGTGCAAACTCCACACAGACAGTTCCTTTGATGGTGGAATCAAACCCAGGTCCCTGGGATGTTTGTTAATTGCACAGAGTTCCACTCCTTTCATGATTCCTCTAATAAATAACCAGTCCACAGCCTCCGGCAACAATGCCTGAGCGATGTCCAGGCTTAGGCCCACCCCCATTCCGAACTAAGCAGCCCATTGACGGCATGTTTCCTGCTAGTACCTTCATCCCCCTCCATCACTGATGCATAGTTGCAGCAGTGTACCATTTTCAAGATGCACTGCAATCACTCACCAACATTGCAAATTCCTCTCCAAGGCGCGGTGGCTCAGTGATTAGCACTGCTGCCTCTCAGCACCAGGTTTGCTGGTTTGGGATTTTGATGGAACAGATATTTATGTTTATGGATTATACGGAAAGCTGGAAGGTGCAGACATTTCCTGAATTGAAAAGGGAGGTCTACCTGCTTTTATGAGCCAGCCAAGTGCTTAGGAGCTCTTTGAGCTTCCATTGGACAGTACAGCTTCAGACAGCATTGCGACTGGATAATGATAACTTGTTGTTCAGATAAAGCCGGAAGCAGCTTTCCCTGGAGCAGTTTCGGCACTGACCCATTATTTTCATCAACCCAATCTTGGTGCCGATTAGAAGAAGAGGGCATAGGTTTTGAAGGGACATAGTAGCCATGAAGAACACAGTTATCATCAATGTATACAGCGCCATTTCCCCGCACACAAGTGATGCTTCAATTTCTCGGTTACAATCCCGACCACACTTTGAAACAGGAAATGGCTTTGTGAAGTGAAAGTAGACAGATCACAGGGCTTACAAGGCTGACTAGTTTCTGAATAAGCTTTCACACTGAGCTACTGTCTTGCAGGGAAAGAATAACAAAAATTAAGAGCTATATAGTGCCTTCATCACTCTATTAAGCATGTACGCACCAAGAGTGCGGCGTTCCCTCAGCATTGACCCTCCGACAGTGCCTCAGCGCTGACCCTCTGACAGTGTGGCACTCCCTCAGCATTAACCCTCCCCCCTCCGACTCTTTATGTATATGATTTGTATGCATGTGGTACCTGATGTGCTCTTACACTCATACCCCTTCTACTATCTTTCATAAGACTGTCCAATTTTATCTTCAATTTACCTGTTTGAATTATAAATAAAACTTGAAATTCTGCAACATGTTTAACGTTAGTAAATGTCCCAAAGAACAAATGCACCAAAGATTGGGATCTTGCTTTGTACATATTGCCCGTTGTGTTTGTCAAAGCCTTGACATTGACCACTTTGCCGGCTGCCCCTGCTTCCTGATACCTAGAGGACATTCACTGGCAATTTACAATTCAAACTCACATTGAATTTGAGGGAATCTCTCGGTTTCATCCCCGGTCAGTCCATTAATTGAACTTGGCAGGGAGGAGGGAAAGGTGGGATCGGGTGACCAGAGGAAAGAGGGCTGCAAGAGACTGAGGGCACAGTCAGAGGCAAGCAGAAGGGAGAGACAGAGAGTGAGCAAATGGGGAGCGACAGGCTGAGAATGTAGTCATGAGTGACAGCAAGAGGTAGCAACCTGCATTTCAGTGACCAATGAGTGTTCTATTACTTGCGGCATGTCTGTGTACGGGTGATGGTTAATGTGCAATATCAAACTCAAGCTCAGTCACTGAGCTACCTGCATGACTCAGTACTTCATATGTACACAGTGATGGTCACTTGTTGAGGGGCAGTGACACTGTCTGAACAGAGGTCAGCACCTTCAGAAGGAAACAGGTTCTAATTACTCACATTCCTCTACAGTAAGTCTAATCTCAGCAAATTGAAAAATAAAAACTGCAACTCCGCTAATCCTTTAGCGTAGATCAAATGGGAGGACAATCAGACAGAAAAACAACTATCAGAGGTTGGGGAGCTATTGAGAGAGCCAGCCTGCAGCATTTTGAAGGCATTGTTAACACTTTCACGTTACAATAAAGAGTTTCTCATGTAGCTTTCTTTTGCAAATATGTAAAATGATTGTGATAATCCTTTCAAAATGCATTGCATTTGTGGCCTAGGATTCTAATTTTTGTTTCTGCTGCTGTTGAACACATCTGATCATCACATGATGCTATGGGGAAGGTAGATTGGTGTTTGTGTGTGGGAGAGGTGTGGGGGGGGTCTGGGGTGGGGTGCAAGGGTGTGCAGGTGCTTGTGTGTGATGTGGCATTTAGTCAAGTCTGAAGAGCATGGCAGTGTATGAGTTAGGTTATGAGGTAAGAAACCAACAGGATTGCAGTTCAAGCTTCCATCTTGAGTCTTAATTCATCTGAAAATGATCTGGGAGTAAAACAATGGCAGGTGCTCATACAATAGACAACAAATCTGTCAGACTGTCATTAAAAACGCACCCTGTTCACTTTGAGCTGGAAACCTATGCTCTTGGCCATGCTAGGCTTATACACGATTCCAGGCTAACACTAAGATGGTTTCTCTTAATTGCATTTGAAATATCCTGGAAAACCACCGCCAACAGTGGGAAACCAAACTCATCTGTGGGCAGCATGGTGTCTCAGTGGTTAGCACTGCTGCCTCACAGCACCAAGGTCTCTGGTTTGATTCCAGCCTCGGGCAACTGTCTGTGTGGAGTTTGCACATTCTCCCTGAGTCTGCGTGGGTTTCCTCCGGGTGCTCCAGTTTCCTCCCACAGTCCAAAGATGTGCAGGTCAGGTGAATTGGCCATAGTAAATTACCCATTGTGTTAGGTGCATTAGTCAGAGGGAAGTGGGTCGGAATGAACTGATTAGATTAGATTATTTAGTGTGGAAACAGGCCCTTCAGCCCAACAAGTCCACACCGACCCGCCGAAGCGCAACCCACCCATACCCCTACATTTACCCCCTACCTAACACTATGGGCAATTTGGTTGGGCCGAAGGGCCTGTTTCCATACTGTAGGGAATCTAATCTAATCTCCAAACTCTTGAGACTTTGGATTCTGCTCCTCCCTCTCAACTTCCTGACCCACAGACTGCAATCAGTAAGGATAGATGACAACATCCCCACCATAATCATCAACAGAGGTGTCCTGCAGGCTGCATACTCAACCCCTTACTGTACTCCTTATACACTCACAACCGTGTGGCCAAATTCAGCTCAAAGTCCATTAACAACATTCAATGACATCACCATTGTACTGGGTTGGATCTCAAACAATGATGAGACAGAGTACAGGAAAGAGATAGACAGCATGGGGTAAAATAAATCTCTCCACCAACGTCAGCAAAATGAAGGTGCCAGTCCTTTGAAGCAGGCTGCAGGACATGTCCCTGTCTGTATCACTGGTGCTGAGGTGGAGGTGGTCGACAGCATCAAGTTCCTTTGAAATAAATATCACCCACAATCTGTCCTGGTCCATGCACATTGATGCTACAGTCAAGAAAGCACACTGATGTCTCTACTTCCTCAAAAGGCAAAAGGAAATTCACCCTGTCAACAACGAATCATCAATTTTTATCGATGCACCACAGAAAGCATCCTATCCGGGTGTATCACAGCTTGGTCTGGCAACTGCTGTACCTGATGCTGCAAGAAATTACCGAGAGGTGTGAACACAGCCCAGTCCATCACACAAACCAGCCTTCCATCCACCGGCCCCATCTACACTTCTCACTGCAGCCAACATCAAAGACCCTTCCCACCCCTCTTCCCCAGGGCAAAAGATAGAAAACATATACCAATAGATTCAGGAAAAACTTCTCTGCTGTTATCAGCCAGATAGAGACGTACAACATGGAAACAAACCCTTCGGTCCAACCCGTCCATGCTGACCAGATATCCCAACTGCAAATGTGTTGCTGGTCAAAGCACAGCAGGCCAGGCAGCATCCCAGGAATAGAGAATTCGACGTTTCGAGCATAAGCCCTTCATCAGGAATAAGAGAGAGAGAGCCAAGCAGGCTGAGATAAAAGGTAGGGAGGAGGGACTAGGGGGAGGGGCGATGGAGGTGGGATAGGTGGAAGAACGTGGCTGAAGAGCTTCTGTGCAGAGGAGATGACCTGGGGGGTGCAGTGAGAGAGGGACTCACTGAAATCCTTGTAGAGGGAGGAAGAGAGCTAATCTAGTCCAACCTGCCAGTACCCGGCCCATATCCCTCCAAACCCTTCCTATTCATATACCCATTCAATTGTACCAGCCTCCACCACTTCCTCTGGTAGCTCATTCCATACACATATCACCCTCTATGTGAAAATGTTGCTCCTTAGGTCTCTTTTATATCCTTTCCCTCTCATCCTAAACCTATGCCCTCTAGTTCTTGACTCCCCCATGATTTTATAAACCTCTAAGGTCACCCCTCAGCCTCCGACACTCCAGGGAAAACAGCCCTAGTCTATTCAACCTCTCCCTGGCAGAATCCTTGTAAATCTTTTCTGAACCTTTTCAAGTTTTGCAACATGCTTCCAATAAGAAGGAGACCAGAATTGCACGCAATATTCCAATGTCCTGTACAGCCGCAACATGACCTCCCAACTTCTGTACTCAATACTCTGTCCAATAAAAGGAAAGCATATCTTCACTATCCTACCTACCTGCAACTTCAAGGAGCTATGAACCTGCACTCCCAAGGTCTCTTTGTTCAGCAACACGCCCCAGGACCTTACCATTAAGTGTATAAGTCCTGTTAAGATTTGCTTTCCCAAAATGCAGCACCTCACATTTATCTAAATTAAACTCCATCTGCCAATTCTCAGCCCATTGGCCCATCTGATCAAGATCCCATTGTAATCTGAGGTAACCTTCTTGCTGTCCACTACACCTCCAATTTTGGTGTAATTTGCAAACTTACTAACTATACCTCTTATGTTCACATCCAAATCATTTATATAAATGAAGAAAAGTAGTGGACCCAGCAACGATCATTGGGCACTCCACTGGTCACAGGTCTCCAGTCTGAAAATCAACCCTCACCCTCTGTCTTCTACCTTTGAGCCAGTTCTGTATCCAAATGGCTAGTTCTTCCTGTATTTCGTGAGATCTAACCTTGCTAATCGGTCTCCCATGGGGAACCTTGTCGAATGCCTTACTGAAGTCCATATACATCACCCTCATCACTGCTCTGTCCTCATCAATCCTCTTTGTTACTTCTTCAAAAACTCAATCAAGTTTGTGAGACTGGATTTCCCACACACAAAGCCATGCTGATTATCCCAAATCAGTCCTTGCCTTTCCAAATACATGTACATCCTTCCTTCAGGATTCCCTCCAACAACTTGCCCACCACCAACGTCAGGCTCACTGGTCTATAGTTCCCTGGCTTGTCCTTACCACATTTTTTAAACAGTGGCACCACGTTAGCCAACTCCCAGTTTTCTGGCACCTCGCCTGTGACTATCGATGATACAAAGGGGTCCAGAAATCACTTCTCTAGCTTCTCACAGAGTTCTTGGATACATCTGATCAGATCCTGGGGATTTATCCACTTTTATGCATTTCACAACATCCAACACTTTTCACATTTTTCAAGATGTCACCATCTATTTCCCAACATTCTATATCTTCATGTCCTTTTCCACAGTATACACTGATGCAAAATACTAGTTTAGTATCTCCCCATCTCCTGCAGTTCCACACAAAGGCCACCGTGCTGATCTTTGAGGGGCATTATTCTCTCCCTCGTTATCCTTTTGTCCTTAATATATTTGTAAAAACCCTTTGGATTCTCCTTAACACTATGTGCCAAGCTATCTCATGTCCTCTTTTTGCCCTCCTGATCTCCCTCTTACAGTATAAAGGCAGTAGGAGTATACTCTAAGGATTCACTCGATCTATCCTGTCTATACGATTCCTTCTTTTTCTTAACCAAACCCTCAATTTCTTTAGTCATCCAACATTCCCTATACCTACCAGCCTTCCCTTTCCCCCAACAGGAATATACTCTCTCTAGACTCTTGCTATCTCATTTCTAAAGGCTTCCCATTTTCCAGTCATCCCTTTACCTGTGAACATCTGCCCCCAATCAGCTTTTGAAAGTTCTTGCCTAATATCATCAAAATTAGCCTTCCTCCAATTTAGAACTTCAACTTTTAGATCTGGTCTAACCTGTTTCATCACTATTTTAAAACTAATAGAATTATGGTCGCTGGCCCCAAAATACTCCCCCACTGACACCTCAGTCACCTGCCCTGCCTTATTTCCCAAGAGTAGGTCAAGTTTTGCACCTTCTCTAGTAGGTACATCCACATACTGAATCAGAAAAATTCTTGTCCATGCTTAACAAATTCCTCTCCATCTAAACCCTTAACACTATGGCAGTCCCAGTCTATGTTTGGAAAGTTAAAATCCCCTACCACCGTATTATTCTTACAGGTGTTGTGGTTTTGTTCGCCGAACTGGAAGTTTTTGTTGCAAACGTTTCGTCCCCTGGCTAGGCGATATCATCAGTGCTCTGGAGCCTCCTGCGAAGCGCTTCTTTGATGTTTCTTCCGGTATTTATAGTGGTCTGTCCTTGCCGCTTCCAGGTGTCAGTTTCAGCTGTCCGCTGTAGTGATTGGTATATTGGGTCCAGGTCGATGTGTTTGTTGATGGAGTTTGTGGATGAATGCCATGCCTCTAGGAATTCCCTGGCTGTTCTCTGTCTGGCTTGCCCTATGATAGTAGTGTTTTCCCAGTCGAATTCATGTTGCTTGTTGTCTGCGTGTGTGGCTACTAGGGATAGCTGGTCGTGTCGTTTCGTGGCTAGTTGATGTTCATGTATGCGGATTGTTAGCTGTCTTCCTGTTTGTCCTATATAGTGTTTTGTGCAGTCCTTGCATGGTATTTTGTAAACTACATTACATCCACATTCATCCACAAACTCCATCAACAAACACATCGACCTGGACCCAATATACCAACCACTACAGTGGACAGCTGAAACTGACACCCGGAAGCGGCAAGGACAGACCACTATAAATGCCGGAAGAAACATCAAAGAAGCGCTTCGCAGGAGGCTCCAGAGCACTGATGATGTCGCCTAGCCAGGAGACGAAACGTTTGCAACAAAAACTTCCAGCTCGGCGAACAGAATCACAACAATGAGCACCCGAGCTACAAATCTTCGCACAAACCTTGTATTCTTACAGGTAACTGAGATTTCCTTACAAATCTGTTTCTCAATTTCCCTCTGGCTATTGGGGGGTCTATAATACAATCCCAATAAGGTGATCACCCCTTTTTTTATTTCTCAGTTCAACCCAAATAACTTCCCTGGATGTAGTTCCGGGAATATCCTCCCTCAGTACAGCTGTAATGCTATCCCTTATCAAAAACACCACTCCCCCTCCTCTCTTACCTCCCTTTCTATCCTTTCTGTAGCATTTGTATCCTGGAACATTAAGCTGCCAGTCCTGCCCATCCCTGAGCCACGTTTCCGTAATTGCTATGATATCCCAGTCCCATGTTCCTAACCATGCCCTGAGTTCATCTGCCTTCCCTGTTAGGCCCCTTGCATTGAAATAAATGCAGTTTAATTTATCAGTCCTCCCTTGTTCTCTGCTTTGTCCCTGCCTGTCCTGACTGTTTGATTCGCTTCTTTTCTCAACTGTATCAGTCTCAGACTGATCTCTTTCCTCACTATCTCCCTGGGTGCCACCCACGCTACCTTACTAGTTTAAATCCTCCCAAACAGCTTTAGTAAATCTCCCTGCCTGTATATTAGTCCCCTTCCAATTCAGGTGCAACCCATCCTTTTTGTACAGGTCGCTTCTAAGGAGCAGGAGAGTCAACGTTTCGGGCTTGAGCCCTTCTTCACGAAGAAGGGCTCATGTCTGAAACGTCGACTCTTCTGCTCCTTGGATGCTGCCTGACCTGTTGCGCTTTTCCAGCAACACATTTTCAGCTCTGATCTCCAGCATCTGCAGACCTCACTTTCTCCTCCAGTTCACTTCTATCCCAGAAGAGATTCCAATGATCCAAACATGTAAATCCTTCTCCTGTACACCAGCTCCTCAGCCATGCATTCATCTGCTCCATCCTCCTATTCCTGCCCTCACTAGCTCATAGCAGCGGGAGTAATCCAGATATTACTCCTCTTGAGAATCTCCTTTTTAAATTTCTGTCTATAATTCTCTATATTCTCCCTTCAGAATCTTATCCTTTTACCTTCCTATGTCATTGGTTCCAATGTGTACAATGATCTCCTGCTGGTCCCTCTTCCCCTCGAGTACATTTTGCACCCTCTCGGAGATATCCTTAATCCTGGCACCAGGGAGGCAACATACTATTTTGATTTTTTGCTGCTGGCCACAGAAACCTGTCTGTGCCTCTGACTAGAGAGTCCCCAAACACAATTGATCTCTTGGAACTCGACATACCCCCTCATTGCATTAGAGCCAGTCTCTATACCAGAAACTTGTTTGTTCTTGCTACACTCCCGAGAATCCATCACCCCCTACATTTTTGAAAACAACATACTTGTTTGAAATGGGGATAGCCACTGAAGACTCCTGCACTAACTGTCTACCTTTCCTGGAGGTAACCCATGTATGTGACTGTATCTGCAACTTTTCTCCATTTCTATATCTGTCATCCATCACACCCCCTTGCTCTTGTAAATTCATCATTGCCTCTAACTGTCTCACCAACCGATCCATTTGATCTCACAGGATTCACAACCAATGGCATTTATTGCAGATATAATCCTCTAACACGTAAACACTCCCTAAACTCCCACATCTGACAAGAGCAAATCACTCTACTAAAGGCCATTTTTGCTCCTTCACAATCTACAGATCCAGAAAATAGCACTGTCTTATCCCTTTACAAAACACGTCTCCAGGCTAACTTGATACTTATGGCTTATATTTTTAAGTTAAATCAAGAGTCATACCTCAATAAAACATATAATCAAGAAAGAACCCATTCTACTCACTAGAGTTACTGTAAAGCCACACTTATCTGTTTCCGTGCTGTGACCTCTCCTAAACAGGTTCCTCCAAGGTTAGTTGTGAATTTTACTGTTTGTTAATTTTCCAGGATGCACTCCGATGTCCAGCGATACTTGAATTCAAACAGCAAAGGCAGTAACTGCACAGGTTCACTGCTGTGTCAGGGAGCAATGTAGGTTTCTCTCTCTCTCTCTCTCCCCCTCTCTCTCTCTCCTGCACTGACCTCCCCATGTGCTTCCTTTGTCTGCTCTTCTCCCTTTTAAAACTTGTTTTGACTTGTTTTCTTCCAAAACAATGCAACAGCATATAAAACAATAATTGCTGCTCCTGGAATTCAAGGAAATCACCTCCAGCACCTAAAATACCTCAAAAAAAAAGGAGTAGCCTGTTACAGCCAGAAATTTTTCCCATCCTCCATCCTGGATTACCCAACAAACCTTTCATATCTCTGTACCCTCCCTGTCGCTGTAACACTGTGTTCTGCATTCCGTTCTGTTACACTGATTTACTTACGAGGTATGATTTGTCAGGCAAAACAATACTTTACACTGTGTCACAGTACATGTGACGATAATGAATCAAATCATCTTCCTGGGGCACTTAATAAACATTTGGAGCAGTAGTAAGGGCAAAAATTGAATTTATTAACCATGGATACTGGGGTAAGGAGAATATATAAACCCTGGTTAGGGTTGACACTCCTGAGGTGAACAAGGAACAAGAGGCCACTCAGCCCTTTGAGCCTGCTCCCCCATTCGATAAGACCATGGCTGACCTGATTTTAACCTCAACTTTACACTCCTGTATGAACCAATAACCCTTACCTCTAGCTTCAAAATATTTTCGGGTTTTGCATCCGCAGCCTTTTGGAGAAGGGCGTTCCTATGACTCACCACTTTCAAAGGCAAATATGGTTTTTCCATCTTCATTTTACATGGGGGGAGGGGGCCCTAATTTTAAACTGACCCTAAGTTTTCGGTTCTCACACAGGAGGAACCATCCTTTCCACATCCAGCCAATCAAAGCCCCTCAGGATCTTAGTATCAATTAAGTCACCTTTGATTCTACTAAACGCCAGAGGACACTGGCCTAATCTGTCGAGCCTTTCCTCATAAGGCAATCTGCTAATTCCTAGTATTAGTCTTCTAGTAAGAAACCTTCTCTGAACTGCTTCCAATGCATTACCATCCTTCTGCAAGGACAGTGATCAGAGCTGTACACAGTACTCCAGATGTGGTTTCACTAATGCCACATACAGCTGAAACATAACCTCCCATCTCAGAGATAAACAGTCAACAGCACAAGACTTGGCTGTGATTCCTTTTGAAGTCAAATAGGCCACCAGTTCCCTCTTTTACAGCTTTCCATTAAACAACGCCAGGTTATAGTCCAACACAAGCTTTCGGAGATACCTGACAAAGGAGCAGCACTCCGAAAGCTTGTGATTTCAAATAAACAATTTGAACTTGAACGTGTTTTGTGACTTCTGACTTTGTCACATCAGTCCAGCACCTCACATCATCGCTTCCATTAAACAGCAGCTTCATACACTTAGAAACACAGATTTGAATGCATCTTAAGTTATTCAATTCTGCATTGACAATCAATGGTATAGACTGCCACCCAGTGGGGAGAAACTGGGTGAAAAAACAGAAAATGCTGGTGATACTCAGCAGATGTGTCAGCAACAGAGAGGGAGAGGGAGAGAGAGAGAAAGAGGGAGAGGGAGAGAAAGAGGGAGAAAGAGGGAGAAAGAGGGAGAAAGAGGGAGAAAGAGGGAGACAGAGGGAGAAAGAGGGATCGGATTGGCATTTTAAATTTGTGACTATTCATTTATACTGCCTTCAGATCTGAAATGTTAAATCTGAATTCCCTTTTCAAAAGATACACTTTGACCGGTGGAATATTCCCAGGTTACCAGTATTCATCATATTTTGCCTCAGCAGTAGAGATTTAATAAGAACATAAAACGTTGGAATAGAAGTAGACCATTCAGCCCATCAAGTCTGTTTCCCCATTCCTGTAGAATGTTGCTGAGCTGATCATTGTTAATTCTATCTTCCTGCCTTTCCCCATAATCCTCAATTCTCTTCCTGATAAAAAAAAATCAACATACCATGGTTTTCAAAATGCTCAATGACCGCCTTGACAGGCCTTATGATAAAGAATCTCTCAGAGTCACTATCACCTGAGGGAAGAACTCCTTCCTCATCTCTATGTGAAACAGCTGACCCTTTATTCTGAGGTTAAACCCTCTCGTCTGAGACTCTGCCACAAGGGAACACAACCTTACAGCACCGACCCATCAAGTTTCCCAAGAATCTTAGGTCTCCTCTCATTCTTCTAAATTCCAATGAGTACAAACTCAATGTTGTGGTTCTGTTCGCCGAGCTGGGAATTTGTGTTGCAGACGTTTCGTCCCCTGTCTAGGTGACACCCTCAGTGCTTGGGAGCCTCCTGTGAAGCGCTTCTGTGATGTTTCCTCTGGCATTTATAGTGGTTTGTCTCTGCCGCTTCCGGTTATCAGTTCCAGCTGTCCGCTGCAGTGGCCAGTATTTTGGGTCCAGGTCGATGTGCTGATTGATTGAATCTGTGGATGAGTGCCATGCCTCTAGGGGTTCCCTGGCTGTTCCCTGCTTGGCTTGTCCTATAATAGTAGTGTTGTCCCAGTCGAACTCACATTGCTTGTCATCTGCGTGTGTGGCTACAAAGGATAGCTGGTCGTGTCGTTTCGTGGCTAGTTGGTGTTCATGGATACGGACCGTTAGCTGAATTCCTGTTTGTCCTATGTAGTGTTTTGTGCAGACCTTGCATGGGATTTTGTACACTACGTTGGTTTTGCTCATGCTGGGTATCGGGTCCTTCATCCTGGTGAGTTGTTGTCTGAGCGTGGCTGTTGGTTTGTGCGCTGTTATGAGTCCTAGTGGTCGCAGTAGTCTGGCTGTCAGTTCAGAAATGCTCCTGATGTACGGTAGTGTGGCCAGTCCTTTGGGTTGCGGCATGTCCTCGTTCCGTTGTCTTTCCCTTAGGCATCTGTTGATGAAATTGCGCGGGTATCCGTTTTTGGCGAATACATTGTATAGGTGTTCTTCTTCCTCTTTTTGCAGTTCTGGTGTACTGCAGTGTGTGGTGGCCCTTTTGAACAGCGTCCTGACGCAACTTCTTTTGTGTGGGTTGGGGTGGTTGCTTTCGTAGTTCAGGACTTGGTCTGTGTGTGTGGCTTTCCTGTATACCTTTGTGGTGAATTCTCAGATGACAAGCAACATGAGTTTGATTGGGACAACACTACTATTATAGGACAAGCCAAACAGAGAACAGCCAGGGAATTCCTAGAGGCATGGCACTCATCCACAGATTCTATCAACAAACACATCGACCTGGACCCAATATACCGACCACTGCAGTGGACAGCAACTGACAACCGGAAGCGGCAGAGACAAACCACTATAAATGCCGGAGGAAACATCACAGAAGTGCTTCACAGGAGGCTCCCAAGCACTGAGGATGTCACCTAGACAGGGGACGAAACGTCTGCAACACAAATTCCCAGCTCGGCGAACAGAACCACAACAACGAGCACCCGAGCTACAAATCTTCTCACAAACTTATTCAACTTTTCCTCAGAAGGCAAGCCCTCCCTATCTGGTAAAATATCTGTGACATTTTGCCATACTAGTAGAGATTTCGGTGGGTTGGGTGTCTTGAACATTGGTATAGTAAGAGGCCATTCAAGCCTGCTCTATCATTCCATTACAAAAGGTCAGCCGTGATCTCACTCCATTCATCACCCTTAATAAAAACAAACTTTACCCAACTGTTCCATTCAAGACCGGAGACGGTTACAGAGGGTGGTGAACTCAGCCCGGACAATCACAAAGGGCAACCTCCCATCTGTAGAATCCACCTACTAGACCCACTGTCAAGCATTCTCAAAGAATCATTACACCCGGTCAGTTCAGACTGTTTCTGATGTTCCATTCTGTCAATCTTTCTTGATGTTATTCTTCATTTAATGCTGTGGATTGTGGTGTCAGACAGGCACAAGCTTATAAAAGATTTGCCTTTCATTTAAAGAGAAAACGTGAAGCCTTGAACATGAGACAGGTTATGAAAATTGTGAATGATCCAGGCAGGGACAAGCTGAATTCATGAAAAGAAATAGACAAAAAGGTGCAGAGACTTGCTGCTGATGCAGGATTATCCCCATCTCCCCACGACTATAACCTGGGGTTGTGTGATTTTTAACTTTGTACACACTGGTCCAACACCGGCATCTCCAAATCATATCCCCAGCTCTGCACAGTTCCTCGACTCCCCAATCTACCAGCACTAAATAGATTAGATTAGATTAGATTAGATTACTTACAGTGTGGAAACAGGCCCTTCGGCCCAACAAGTCCACACTGACCCGCCGAAGCGCAACCCACCCATTACCCCTACATTACCCCTTTACCTAACACTATGGGCAATTTGGAATGGCCAATTCACCTGACCTGCACATCTTTGGACTGTGGGAGGAAACCGGAGCACCTGGAGGAAACCCACGCAGATACGGGGAGAACATGCAAACTCCACACAGTCAGTCGCCTGAGTCGGGAAATGAACCCGGGTCTCCGGCGCTGTGAGGCAGCAGTGCTAACCACTGTGCCGCCCACAAATAAAATCGACACATCTGCTGCTGAAGATGAGGCAGCCTCATTCGTTTCAATGGATAGCGCAATGCGTTGAGGGCAATGTATGATTGCTTCATCCCTTGAAGTGTTACAATACTAGTCAGTGCAGGTCAGTGGGTGGCAATCTCACCTCTGAGTCAGGAGATAATGGACTCAAATCCCACTCAAGACTGGAGCAAAAATTCTAAACACTTGAGGTGCAGGAGAGTGCTGCACTGCTGGAGGCACTGGCGTTACGCTGAGGCAGAGGTCAAGGATCTTGTGGCAAGTGCTCAAGGCCGAACAGGGGAGGTTTCCCGGTACCCTGATTGAGGTTTATTCTTCAATCCCGGTCACCAACAAATTGCCTCTCGGTGTCATGTTGCTGTTTCTGGGATTTGCCCAAATTGGCTCTGTGCTACCTACATCACAATAGTGACCACACTTCATTGGTTGTGAAGTCTGAGAGATCCTGGAATCATAAAAGTTGTTATATAAATGAAGCAAAATCAGAAGTTGTTGGAAAAGCTCAGCACGGTGGCCGAATCTGTGAAATCAGAGTTAACGTTTCAGGTCCGGTGACTCTTCCTCAAGTAGATACTTTCTTGAAAAATAAAGGAATTAAGGGAGATGGTGAAAATGCGGGTAAGTGGAGCTGAGTCCATGAAAAAAAATCAGACATGATCTTATTGAGTGTCGGAGCAGACTCGAAGGGCCAGACGGCCTACTCCCGCTCCTGGTTCTTATGTTCTTCTTATGCTCTAACAAGCTGTTTTCTAAAAAAAATGATTAATATCCAAATCACTGGGACAATCTTTAAAGTGAACTATTTCTTACGTCTTGGGGGAGCCGGTGTTGGACTGTGGTGGGCAAAGTTAAAAGTCACACAACACCAAGTTAGAGTCCAAAAGGTTTATTTGGAAGCACTAGCTGTTAGAGCCCTGCTTCATTAGTTGGTTGTTGAGGTTAAGATCATGCTCACAGAACTTATAGCCAAAGGAGTCGTACCATGGAGTCATGTCACATGGTGTGTCAGGAATAAAAACAAAACACCTCCAATTACTGTCATTTCAGAATCTAGTCAACTCTACAATGCAGGATGGAATTATTAGTTCCTGTTTCTCTCTCCCTTTCTCAGGTTTCACCGACTGTAACTCTCTCTTTCTTTCTCTGTTAGAGATGCCGGAAATCAGATGTTTAACCTCTGACATCCCAGTCCCTCCAGACTTCTCACTATCTGAGGATTGGTTGCTTGAGCTGCCATTCAAACCAGCAATTGCCCTATTGGTGAGCACTTTCCCACCCACATCCAAACTCAAAACATCTTGTTGTTGTTGGAAATCTGATATGGAAACTGAAAGTGCTGGAGAAACTCAGTAGGTTTGACAGCATCAGTGCAGAAGGAAACAGAGTTAACGTCTTGAGTCCAAAAGTACTCTTCCTCAGAAAGGTGTTTCTTTACCTACCTTTGGACTATATCAAGAACGCTATCAACAATAAGTAGTATGTACAAGATTAGGCCATTTGCTCCCTTGAGCATTCTCTCCAGTTCCTCCTCTGCCGAAGTGTTAATGGGGCAATGTGGTTGACTCTTAAATGACCCTCTGGGCAATTATTGATGGATAAGAAATGCTGGCCCAGCTAATAAGTCCCAAATCCCGTGAATGAATAAAAAGAATACTAGTTCAAAGCGGTCCTTTGACCAGAGCCTCATTATTTCTTAATTTCAATCTTTGTTTTCAAAATGTTTAAACTTAGTTCAACTAAATCAAAATCAATGAAGATAAATTACATTAAAATCCTTCCGTCTTCAATTCATCAAAAAAACCGTCCCAGAATGTGACAGGTAACCAGCTCTTTTCATTTGTTGGAAAATGAGCTCTCAAATCACTTTTGAAGCGTCCCGATCCCTCCCATTGAAAAGATGTTGTGAAACTTGAAAGGGTTCAGAAAAGATTTACAAGGATGTTGCCAGGGTTGGAGGGTATGAGCTATGGGGACTGGCTGAACAGGCTGGGGCTGTTTTCCCTGGAGTGTTGGAGGCTGAGCGGTGACCTTAGGAGGTTTATAAAATCATGAGGGGCATGGACGGGATAAATAGACAAGGGCTTTACCCTGAGGTGGGGGAGTCACCTATGCCCAGAACTAGAGGGTGTAGGTTTAGGGTGAGAGGGGAAAGAGTTAAAAGGGACCTTTTAACTTTTCACACAGTGGGTGGTGCATGTATGGAATGAGCTGCCTGGGGAAGTGGTGGAGGCTGATACAATTGCAAAAATTAAAAGGCATCTGAACGGGTACATGAAGAGGTAGGGTTTAGAAAGATATGGGCCAAGTGCTGGCAAATGGGACTAGATTAGGTTGGGATTTCTGGTTGGCATGGACGAGTTGGACCAAAGGGCCTGTTTCGATGCTGTACATCTCTATGACTCTATGACAAGGCCCCAGGCAAAAGCCAGGGAAAAATCAGAGACTTCTGTTAATTAGGACCTCATTGGAGATGTTATCTAGTTTGGTGACAAAACGTCTGAAAATGAACCTTCCATCTCAGCGAGCAAACCTACACCCATAATTGTAAATTGATGTCCCACTCATCACCATCTCTGCAAATTCAGGAAGTTTTCAGGGACTAGCCACAGCTCAGTGGTAGTGGTCCAGCCAACAGTGTTAACAGGCTGTGGGAGTGGAGGACCACTGTCGGACCTGACCTTATAAACCAGGGCAGGACTGAGGGAGTGCAGCACAGTCAGTGATGCCATCTTTCAGATATGTTAACAGAGCTAAAAGCCAAAAGAATCGCAGATGCTGTAAATCCGAAATAAAGACAGAAATTGCTGGAAAAGCTCAGGATGTCTGGCAGCAGCAGATGCTTTTAGACCTGCTGAGCTTCACCAGCAATTCCTGTTTTTGTTCCTGTCTACTCTTTCATGAAAACACGGGAGATCCCACGGTACAGTGTGAACACATCAGCATAGATCTGAGATCCGGGATCATCCCGTACAGAATGCAGCATGCTCCCTCAGCGCTGACCCTCCGACAGTGCGGCGCTCCCTCAGCGCTGACCCTCCGACAGGGCGGCGCTCCCTCAGCGCTGACCCTCCGACAGGGCGGCGCTCCCTCAGCGCCGACCCTCCGACAGGGCGGCGCTCCCTCAGCGCCGACCCCGCGACAGGGCGGCGCTCCCTCAGCGCCGACCCCGCGACAGGGCGGCGCTCCCTCAGCGCCGACCCCGCGACAGGGCGGCGCTCCCTCAGCGCCGACCCCGCGACAGGGCGGCGCTCCCTCAGCGCCGACCCCGCGACAGGGCGGCGCTCCCTCAGCGCCGACCCCGCGACAGGGCGGCGCTCCCTCAGCGCCGACCCCGCGACAGGGCGGCGCTCCCTCAGCGCCGACCCTCCGACAGTGCGGCGCTCCCTCAGCGCTGACCCTCCGACAGTGCGGCGCTCCCTCAGCGCTGACCCTCCGACAGTGCGGCGCTCCCTCAGCGCTGACCCTCCGACAGTGCGGCGCTCCCTCAGCGCTGACCCTCCGACAGTGCGGCGCTCCCTCAGCGCTGACCCTCCGACAGTGCGGCGCTCCCTCAGCGCTGACCCCGCGACAGTGCGGCGCTCCCTCAGCGCTGACCCTCCGACAGGGCGGCGCTCCCTCAGCGCTGACCCCGCGACAGTGCGGCGCTCCCTCAGCGCTGACCCCGCGACAGTGCGGCGCTCCCTCAGCGCTGACCCCGCGACAGTGCGGCGCTCCCTCAGCGCTGACCCCGCGACAGTGCGGCACCCCCTCAGCGCTGACCCCGCGACAGTGCGGCGCTCCCTCAGCGCTGACCCCGCGACAGTGCGGCGCTCCCTCAGCACTGACCCCGCGACAGTGCGGCGCCCCCTCAGCGCTGACCCCGCGACAGTGCGGCGCTCCCTCAGCGCTGACCCCGCGACAGTGCGGCGCCCCCTCAGCGCTGACCCCGCGACAGTGCGGCGCTCCCTCAGCGCTGACCCCGCGACAGTGCGGCGCCCCCTCAGCGCTGACCCCGCGACAGTGCGGCGCTCCCTCAGCGCTGACCCCGCGACAGGGCGGCGCCCCCTCAGCGCTGACCCCGCGACAGGGCGGCGCTCCCTCAGCGCCGACCCCGCGACAGGGCGGCGCTCCCTCAGCGCCGACCCCGCGACAGGGCGGCGCTCCCTCAGCGCCGACCCCGCGACAGGGCGGCGCTCCCTCAGCGCCGACCCCGCGACAGGGCGGCGCTCCCTCAGCGCCGACCCCGCGACAGGGCGGCGCTCCCTCAGCGCCGACCCCGCGACAGGGCGGCGCTCCCTCAGCGCCGACCCCGCGACAGGGCGGCGCTCCCTCAGCGCCGACCCCGCGACAGGGCGGCGCTCCCTCAGCGCCGACCCCGCGACAGGGCGGCGCTCCCTCAGCGCCGACCCCGCGACAGGGCGGCGCTCCCTCAGCGCCGACCCCGCGACAGGGCGGCGCTCCCTCAGCGCCGACCCCGCGACAGGGCGGCGCTCCCTCAGCGCCGACCCCGCGACAGGGCGGCGCTCCCTCAGCGCTGACCCCGCGACAGGGCGGCGCTCCCTCAGCGCTGACCCCGCGACAGGGCGGCGCTCCCTCAGCGCTGACCCCGCGACAGGGCGGCGCTCCCTCAGCGCTGACCCCGCGACAGGGCGGCGCTCCCTCAGCGCTGACCCCGCGACAGGGCGGCGCTCCCTCAGCGCTGACCCCGCGACAGGGCGGCGCTCCCTCAGCGCTGACCCTCCGACAGGGCGGCGCTCCCTCAGCGCTGACCCTCCGACAGTGCGGCGCTCCCTCAGCGCTGACCCTCCGACAGTGCGGCGCTCCCTCAGCGCTGACCCTCCGACAGTGCGGCGCTCCCTCAGCGCTGACCCCGCGACAGTGCGGCGCTCCCTCAGCGCTGACCCCGCGACAGTGCGGCACTCCCTCAGCGCTGACCCCGCGACAGGGCGGCGCTCCCTCAGCGCTGACCCCGCGACAGGGCGGCGCTCCCTCAGCGCTGACCCCGCGACAGGGCGGCGCTCCCTCAGCGCTGACCCTCCGACAGTGCGGCGCTCCCTCAGCGCTGACCCTCCGACAGTGCGGCGCTCCCTCAGCGCTGACCCTCCGACAGGGCGGCGCTCCCTCAGCGCTGACCCTCCGACAGTGCGGCGCTCCCTCAGCGCTGACCCCGCGACAGGGCGGCGCTCCCTCAGCGCTGACCCCGCGACAGGGCGGCGCTCCCTCAGCGCTGACCCTCCGACAGTGCGGCGCTCCCTCAGCGCTGACCCCGCGACAGGGCGGCGCTCCCTCAGCGCTGACCCCGCGACAGGGCGGCGCTCCCTCAGCGCTGACCCTCCGACAGGGCGGCGCTCCCTCAGCGCTGACCCTCCGACAGGGCGGCGCTCCCTCAGCACTGACCCTCCGACAGTGCGGCACTCCCTCAGCACTGACCCCGCGACAGTGCGGCGCTCCCTCAGCCCCTCCCTGCCTCACTCACGGTGATGGACACCTCATCGTCGAACAGGATCAGCGCGCTGTAGATACACGCCAGCTCGGACTCGGAAGCCATGGCGCCGTCCGTCTTCAGCAGCTCAGCCTCCTCGGAACGAATGTCCCGTGCTCCGACGACCGGCCGGACTGCAGACGCGGACGGACCGGAAACGGCGCCATGTTTGTGCGGGGCCCCTTGACAAACGGAAGGGACATAGCTGCGGGGCGTAACGCGGAGGAGATTGATCCAGGCTCTTGTCTGGGAAGGGAGATGGAGAGTGTGTGGGTTAGGGAGGGAGGGAGGGAATGGAGTAATTGGCCACATTTAGATATTTTATATGATTAATTATTGTAACTGGTCCCTTGAACCTGTTCAGTTAATCAGGGATTAATGAAATGTGGGCCATGTCTGATAAAACTCAGAGGGGTCAAAGGTGGTGGTCAGAGCTAAGTCAATGGATGTTGTTTATATGCACATCAGAAGGCTTTCAATGAAGTCCCACACTGGAGCCTCTGAGCTCAGGTAGAAGAGCACGGAATTGGGAGCAAGTTACTGAGCTGGATAGGAAATTGGTTGAGTGGCAGGAAACAAAGAGATGGAATAATGGTTGGGGTGGACTAGTGGTGTCCACAGGCAACTGTGTTTTGGCCTCAATTACTCACAATATTCATTAATGACTTAAATAATGGCATAAAAATGTCGAATATCCAAAATTGCTGATGACACAAAATTTGGCAGCATTGTAGACGGTGTTGACTGTTTACAACAGGAGCTGAAAATGTGTTGCTGGTTAAAGCGCAGCAGGTCAGGCAGCATCCAAGGAACAGGAAATTCGACGTTTTGGGCCAGAGCCCTTCATGTGTTTACAACAGGATATTGATAGAAAGCTGTGGCAGATAGATTTTAATGTAAGTAAGTATGAGGTTATCTATTTTGGATAGAAAAAAGGATAGATCAGAGCATTTTTTTTTGAAGGCATGATGCTAAGTACAGTGGCTGTCCAGTGAGATTTGAGAGTTCAGGTGCATAGGTGTTTGAATTAGCACAAATAGGTGCAGAAAATAGTTAAGAAACTTAATAAAAAGCTCACTTTCATATTTGAAGTGCTGGAGTACAAGGATGCAGATGTTATGCTGCAGTTATACTGAACACACCCCTAATTAGACTCCACTGGGTGTATAGCGAGCAGACATGGGCACCACACCATAGGAAGGATGTTTTGACCTAGGAGGGAGTTCAACATAGGTTTACAAGGATGATATCTAGACTTCAGGGGTTACCTTATGCAGAGATATTAGAGAAATTAGGTGTTTATTCTCTAACATTTAGAAGATTATGGTATGATCTAATCAAGGTTTTCAGGATATCAACAATAAAGTATTTCCACTGATTGAAAACTCTAGAAGCAGGGTATAGTCTAAGAATTAGGGGCAGGCCATTCAGGAGATATATTAGAAAGCTCTTCTACACACAAAGAATAGGGAATATTTGGAACTTTCTTCACTAAACAGCGGTCAATATTAATTAAGTTCTTCAATTTAAATCAGAGAGAGAGAGTTTTTTATTTAGTAAGAATATCAAGGGATATGGGCTCAAGGCCAATATATGGTGTTAGGCCACAGATCAGTCATGATTTTATTGAATGGCAGAGCAGGTTTGAAGGGCTGAAAGGCCTACTCCTTCTGCTATGATCGAGGGAGGGATGGGAAAGGAAGGATGATGAGCTGGTTGAAGCGACAGAGGGAAGAGTGGGGAGAGGGAAGGAGTAATTGATGGAGGGCTGAGGGGTGGAAATGGAGTGATTGAGGGAGAGATGTAAAGATGGATGAATGGATAGATTGATTAATTGAGGCAGAGATAGAGAGAGATTGTGGGAGAGATGAGCAGGTGAAGGAGGACTGCCCCCCCCCACCCCCCCTCCCCCCGTAGGGGGAGGGTGTAATGTGGATAGTCAAGAAAGGGTGGGCTGGATGAGAGAAAGCCATCAGACTGGTGGTGATATCAGGAGAGCACCTTCATCACACAGACTGCAGAGGTTCCTCAAAACCACTGGCCTAATCAAAACTGAAAAATGCATAAACTCCTGGCTTTTCAGGTGATATTCACAGAGTCACTCATGCCATTCCGCCCATTGGTTCTGCACTAACAAAAAAGGGCCATCACCTGTCTACACTAGTTCCTCTTTCCTGTCTTGGCCCAGTTCTTGTTATGACGTTTCAAGGCTCATCCAAGTACTTTTTAAAGGTTGAAAATGTGTTGCTGGTTAAAGCACAGCAGGTCAGGCAGCATCCAAGGAACAGGAAATTCAAAGTTTCGGGCCGGAGCCCTTCATCAGGAATCTGATGAAGGGCTCCGGCCCGAAACGTCGAATTTCCTGTTCCTTGGATGCTGCCTGACCTGCTGTGCTTTAACCAGCAACACATTTTCAGCTCTGATCTCCAGCATCTGCAGACCTCACTTTTTACTTTTTAAAGGTTGTGAGGTTTCCTGCCTCTACACCACACCCCTTGCCAGATCCCCTCCAAGCCACTCACCATTCTGACTTGGAAACTTATCACCGTTCCTTCAGTGTTGCCGGGTCAAAATCCTAGAATTCCCTCTCTCAGGGCATTGTGGGTCAACCCACAGCACATGGACTGCAGCGGTTCAAGAAGTCAGCTCACACCCACCCTCTCAAGGGGCAACCAGGGCCAAGCAATAAATACTGGCCCCAGCCAGTGACAGCCAAATGAATGAAAGAAAACTACCCTCCCAGGCATTGCATTCCAGACTCCAACCACCCTCTGGGTGAAAACATTTTTCCTCAAATCCCCTCTAAACCTCCAGTCTTTCACCTTAAATGATGCCCCTTGCTTTGAACCATGAAACTAAGGGGAACAGCTGCTTTCTATCCTGCCGTCCATGCCCCTCCTAATCTTACCCACCTCGATCAGGCCCCTCTCAGCCCTCTCTGCTCCACAGAACACAACCTGAACATACCCAGCTTCTCTTCATCGCTGAAGTGCTCCATCCCAAGTAACATCCTGGTGAGTCTCCTCTGCCCTCCCTTCATTGAAATCACATCCATCCACATCGAAAAATACACTTTTGTTAAGAAAACGATATAAAAGCTGTAGAACAAAACTGATTGTTCAGGTTTAATGTTATTTCTAAAATGTTTTGTTTCCTACAGACAATAACGATTCACCTATTCATTGCTGCATTTTTTCACTCTTTATCTCTGCCTAGCATTATTTTTCAGAAAGAAGTTTCGAAACAGTTCTTGGGGTTGAAGGGGTCAAATGCAATGGGGAGAAAGTGGGACCAAGGTCCGGAGTGGTGGAGTAGATTTGAAGGGCTGAATGGCCTATTCCTATTTTCTTTGTTTTGAATAGTGGCAGGGTCCAGACTGAAAAGAAATATGGCCTGTTGCAGTTTCTCTTCAGTCCAGCTAAGTAGATATTGACCATTTTCACAATGCATCCAGAATGGTCACCAACCTAATCTCATGTGGTGATCTCCCAAACCCCTCCTCAACTGCCTCCAAGCTCATTGACCTTCAGCCCTGCACAACTCACTCCTATCTCCTTCCCAAAACAGCACTGCTCAGGCAGACCCATTGTTTATGCCAGCTCCTGTCCCACAGAACTCATCTCTTCCTACCTCGACTTGATTCTTTCTCCCCTGGTCCAGTCCCTGCCCATGAACATCCGTGATTCCTCTAACACTTTGCACCACTTTCAGAATTTCCAGTTCGCAGGTTCCAGCCGCCTCCTCTTTACCGTGGACGTTGAATCCCTTCACACGTCCATCCCCCATCAGGATGGTCATGGGGCTCTCCACTTGTTCCTGGAGCAAAGGCCTAAACTCTCCCCACCCCCCACCACCCTCCTCCGCCTGGCCGAGCTCATCCGCACTCTGAACAACTTCTGTTTTAACTCCTCTCCCTTTTGTCAGACCAGAGGGGAGGCCATGGTTACCGCATGAGCCCCGGTTATGCTAGTCTTTTTGGGAGTATATGGAACATTCCTTATTCCAGTCCTACTCTGGTCCCCATCCACAACTGTCCAGCTGGTATATTGACAATAGCATCATCGCTGCTTCCCTCTCTCAGAGTCATAGAGTCCTCCAGCAAGGAGACAGGCCCTTTGGCCCAAACTGGTCCATGCCGACCAGAATGTCCACCACGCTCACCCCGTTTCCTTACACTTGGCCCATATCCTCTAAACCTTTCCTATCCATGTATTTGTCTTTTAAATATTGTTAAAGTCTCCACCTTAACCACATCCGCTGGCAGCTCATTTCATATGCATGCCACCCTCAGTGTAAGATAGTTGCCCCTCAGGTTCCCTTTTATTCTTTCCCCTCCAACCTTCAACTGATGCCCTCTAGTCTTCGATTCCCCAACCCTGGGAAAAAGACTGAGTGCATTCACCCTATCCATGCCTCTCATGATCTTATACACCTCTATAAGATCCCCCCTTAGTCTCCTATGCTCTAAAGAAAAAAGTCGTAGCTTGTCCAACCTCTCCCTATAATTCAGACCACTGAGTCCAGGTAACATCCTTGTTAATTTCTTCTGCACTCTTTCCAGTTTAATAACATCCTTCCTACAGCAAGGTAACCAAAACTGAACATAATACTCTAAGTGCAGCCTCACCAAAGGCCTGTATAACTGCAACATAACTTCCCAACTTCCATACTCAATGCCCTGCCTGATGAAGGCCAGTGTGTCAAAATTTGGAGATGCCGGTGTTGGACTGGGGTGTACAAAGATAAAAACCACACAACACCAGGTTATAGTCCAACAGATTTAATTGGAAGCACTAGCTTTCGGAGCGACGCTCCTTCATCAGGTAGTTGTGGAGGATACAATTGTAAGGCACAGAATTTATAGCAAAAGTCTACAGTGTGATGTAACTGAAATTATACATTGAAAAATACCTTGATAGTTTGTTGAGTCTTTCATCTGTTCGAATACCATGATAGTTTCATTTCTTTCATGTGTAAATCACAAAACTTTTTAAAAAGTTGCATTCACAGGTTAGCTGTTAACAATGGTGATAGCTAGACAATATGTTGAAGGTGTTAGCCTCCTGTGTTCCCTGTCTGTGCCATGATATTTAGATTGATTCTAATCTAAAAAGCGAGACAACAGGGTTTTACATGAATTCATGCAGTTTTTGAGCAAAGTACAATGTAACTCTGCAAGTACAAATTCACCCCACAAACGTATATCAATATGTGTGAGAGAGAGTGTATATGTGTGCTTGTGAGTGTAGAGTATCTTAAGTCTGTGAGGGGTGCATGTGTGAGTGTATGTGTTTGGGGTGGGGTGTTGTGAGTGTCTGTGAGAGAGAGTGTACATGTGTGTGCGTGAGTGTAGAGTGGTCTAAGTCTCTGAGAGGACGCATGTGTGAGTGTGGGAGTGTGTGAGTCTGTAAGGGTGTGTGTGAGTGTCTGTGTGCATGTCCGTGTGTGTGCATATAGTGCAATGGTAGTCACCTGTAATGTGACATGAACCCAAGGTCCCGGTTGAGGCCCTCCCTGAGGTACCGAACTTAGCTATCAGCCTCTGCTTGGCCACTTTTCGCTGCTGCCTCTCCCGAAGTCCGCCTTGGAGGATGGTCACCCGAAGGTCCGAGGTCGATTGTCCTGGATCACTGAAGTGTTCCCCAACTGGAAGGGCAAATTCCTGTCTGTTGATTGTTGTGCGGTGCCCATTTATCCATTGCTGTAGCCTTTACTCAGTTTCCCCAATGTACCATGCCTCAGGGCATCCTTGCCTATAACGTATAAGATAGACTACCTGCCATGTACAAGGTGGGAGGTGTCCCCATGTGTAATGGTGGTATCCATGTCCACACTCTGACGCGTCTTGCAGCGCCTACTGTGACAGGGTTGTATGGAGTTGTCCTTAGAGCCGGACAACTTGCTATGAACAATGACCTGTATGAGGTTTGGTGGTTGTTTAAAGGCAAGTAGTGGAGGTGTGGGGACCTTCCACCATTACACGTGGGGACACCTCTCACCATGTACGGGGCAGGTACTTATGTGACTCAGCCAACGTTGTCTATCTTATACTTTACAGGCAAGGATGCCCGGAGGCATGGTACATTGGGGAAACCGAGCAAAGACCACGGCAACAAATGAATGGGCACCGCACAACAATCAACAGACAGGAGGGTTCCCTCCTAGTTGGAGAACACTTCAGCCGTCCAGGACATTCAACCCCGGACCTTCGGGTGACCATCCTCCAAGGTGGACTTCGGGACAGGCAGCAGAGAAAAGTGGCCGAGCCGAGGCTGATAGCTAAGTTCCATACCCATAGGGAGGGCCTCAACCGGGACTTTGGGTTAATGGTCACACTACAGGTGACCACCATTGCACTATACACACACACACAGACACTCCTACACACACACACACGGACACACGGGCACACACATACACAGGCATGCACACAGACACTTACACACACGTTTGTGGGGCGAATTTGTACTTGCAGCGTTACATTGTACTTTGCTCAAAAACTGCATGAATCCATGTAAAACCCTGTTTCTCACTTTTTAGATTAGAATCAATCTAAACATCATGGCACAGACAGAGAACACAGGGGACTAACACCTTCAATGTATTGTCTAACTAACACCAATTGTTACAGCTAACCTGAGAATGCAACTTCTAAAAAAAAGAGTTTTGTGATTTACACATGAAAGAAGTGAAACTATCATGGTATTCAAACAGATGAAAGACTCAACAAACAATCAAGGTATTTTTTAATGTATAATTTCAGTTACATCACACTAAACTTTTGTGATAAAGTCTGTGTTTAACAATTGTATCCTCCACAACCACCCGATGAAGGTGTGCTTCCAATTAAACCTGTTGGACTATAACTTGGTGTTTTAACAGTGTGCCAAAAGCCTCCTTCAGTGCCCTGTCTACCTGTGACTCCACTGTCAGAGAACAGTGAATCTGAACTCCAAGGTCCCTCTCGCCTAGTACGCTCCTTAAGGCCCTACCATTCACCATGTAACTCCTACCTTGATTTGATTTTCCAATATGTAAGACCTCACACTGACCTATATTAAGTTCCTGATTTGGAGATGCTGGTGTTGGACTGGAGTGTACAAAGTTAAAAATCACACCACACCAGGTTATAGTCCAACAGGTTTAATTGGAAGCACACTTGCTTTTGGAGCGACGCTCCTTTATCAGGTGATAATGGAGGGCTCAATCCTAACACAGAATTTATAGCAAAAATTTACAATGTGATTTCAGTTACATCACACTGCAAATTTTTGCTATAAATTCTGTGTTACGATCGAGCCCTCCATTATCACCTGATGAAGGAGCGTCGCTCCGAAAGCTAGTGTGTTTCCAATTAAACCTGTTGGACTATAACCTGGTGTTGTGTGATTTTTAACTAAATATTAAACTCCATTTGCCATTTCTTGGCCCACTTCCCCAGCTGATCAAGGTCCTGCTGCAATTTGTGATAACCTTCCTCACCGTCCATGATACCTCCTATTTAGTGTCATCAGCAAACTTACTAATCATGCCTTGTACATTCTCATCCAATTCATTCTCATTCGGAATTGGAAATGTTTATCAATTTCACTTCCAATTATTACCCTGCCCTCACCTTCGCTTGGTTCATCTCTGACTCCTCCCTTCTTCGACATCTATTTGCATTTCTGGGGATAGACTGGCCATCAATATCCACTGTAAACCCACCGACTCCCACAGCTACCTGGCCTATAGATCCTCACACCCTGCTTCCTGTAAAGACTCTATTCTATTCTCCCAGTTCCTCCGTCTCCGTTGTATCGGTTCTGATGATGCCAACTTCAACAAGGGAGCCTCCAAAATCTTCACCTACTTCATCAACTGAGGATTCCCCAGCTCCGAAAGGGCCCTCAGCCGGTCCAACCCATCTCCCACACTTCCACCCTCACCCCCTCTTTTCCCTCCCACAACAGGATAGGGTCCCCCTTATCCTTACCTACCATCCCACCAACATCCACATTCAGAGGATCATTAGCTGCCATTTCCACCAAGTCCTGCAAGATGCCACCAACAGGCACGTATTCCCCTCCCCTCCCTTATCCACCTTCCACAGGGACTGTTCCCTCTGGGACACCCTGGTCCACTCTTCCTTCACTCCCAACACCCCCTCCATTGCCTCACGGCACCTTTCCATGCAACCAAAGATGTAACACCTGTCCGTTTCCCTCCTCCCTCCTCAGTACCCACAGGCCCAAATACACCTTCCAGCTGAACCAGCACTTTACATACACTTCCCATAATCTGGACTGTGAAGAAGGGTCACTGGACCCGAAACATTAACCGATTTCTCTCCATGAATGCTGCTGGACCTGCTGAGATTTTCCAGCAATTTCTGTTTTCATTGTTGAGTTTTTAAAACCTGTCTGTCTGTCTCCTACAGTGTCTAACAGTGAATAACAATATAGATCAGTGGTATTTCTGTGCAGTAACCCACTGTACGTTGGATGCTGTGCTTGTCATTTAATCTTTCAGTGAATAGATCATGGGTTTGGCAAATGGAACAGGGCTATTTGCATCTTGGGAATATTACAGAGATATTTGGGATTACTTGGAGAGAGACAGTCTGGATATCCATTTTAAGTTTTGAGAATTAAATCTCTCTTAGTCAACCACAATTTTAATAGCTGAGCTGCCAGCTCTGAAAATGTTGCCCGTGCTGGTGACTTTACTAATGTTCGGAGACAGTCTTGAAGAAGGTTCACTCGGCTGATTCCCGGAATGGAGGCACCGTCTCATATGGAGAGACAGAGTCTGTACTCAATAGAATTCACAAGAATGGAAACAAAGAACAAAGAACTGTACAGCACAGGCCCTTCTGCCCACCAAGCCTGTGCCGACACAACTGATGCCTGAGACGTGACCTTGTTGAAAGTTAGCAGACTTGACAGGGTAGATGTGGAAAAGTTTTCAATTTTGGGAGAGTACAGGACCAAAGGGTATAATCTTCAAATTCGGAGTCACCCAGTCAGCATAGACATGAGGAGGAATTTCTTCTCTTAGTGGGGAGTGGACCTGTGGAAATCTTTACCACAGAGTGCTGTCGAGGCTGGGTTGTAAGTATATTCAAGACTGACAGAGACAGATTTTTAATCAAGAAGGGAATCAAGGATTATAAGGAAAAGGCAGGAAAGTGGAGTTGAGGATTATTAGATCAGCCATGATCTCATTTGCAGTCCAATCCTGAAGCAGACTGTGTTCCATTCTTTAATACAGAGAAACAGCATTTAAACCTATGGGATGAACCACTGCCTGAGGTTCCTTGTACAGGTTTGCTAAACCCAGCAGGAGATTCATATAACCCCTTTCCCATGTGACTGTTTTGAGCTGTTCACACATTAGACCCAGCTTGCTTTGGGGCACACACACAGACCATTTAGCCCTCATCAGTAGCAGCCTAACCCTCTGTCCCACCACTTGGACCATTACCCTGTTACCTGTTCTCTATCTTCCTATCAGCTTGTTCAACTTTTGAAAAGCAGCGAGTTTGAGCGACCTCAGTCTTGTAACTTGCTCTACAAGTTAACTGAGGAGACACCGTGGACCAAAGAGGTAAGATGGACTGTGATGGCTACTGAAGTAACTCTGTAAAGGCTGATATCCCCTCACCAAGTCATCCCTTTATTTAGTTAAAAATCGCACTACACCAGGTTACAGTCCAACAAGTTTATTTAAAATCACTAGCTTTTAGAGCACTGCCCCTTCATCAGGTGTTGTGGAATGTAAGACTGTAGGACACAGAATTTATAGCAAAAGTTTACAGTGTGATGTTACTGAAGTTATAAATTGAAAAAGACCTGGATTGTTTGTTAAGTCTCTCATCTTTTATAATGGCCATGTTGGTTTCAGTTCTTTCAAACTGAAATTCCAGAACTTTTTAAAAGTTACATTCTCAAGTGAACTTTAACAATAGGTGCCATGTTGGCCCAGATAATACATTGAGGGTGTGAGGCTGTCTGTGCCCCAATGTTCAGACAGATTCTAATCTTAAAAAAGGGATTTACAGTCCACTCCAGGGTGCAGCAATTCCTCACCCCCTAATACTCACACAGTGTTCAGTCTTTACAGAGGCCTACTCATCCACAAAGGGCCAGGCCTACCCACAGAAACAGCTCATCTGGAAAGACATATTTTCTCACAGGGGCTCAGTCCAAACACCAAAAAAGTGAAAACACATTTAAAATAGACAAAAACAGTGCATGGACTAAGCCCTGCCACAAGATCAACATAGTCCTCTTCTCAAAGTGAAAGAGAAAAGGGTAACCAGGCAGTGAAACAACAGTTCCCTTTTGAGAACTGAAGTACACCTGAAACACATCGACTGTTTAAGTCAGCCAGTTTAAAGTCAGTCCTTAATAAAAAGGAATACTAGTTAACAAACTGGTTATATGGTTCAGCCAGTTCAGGAATCAGGTTCCCCAAACCAACAGCACATTGAATGTAGGCAGTCAACTCAGAGTCAGTCCCCTCCCTGAATCAAATGGGGAGTCCTGGACACTAACCCAGCTCACTCACAGTGAGCAGAACCCCTGATACTCCTGATTATATCTATCAGCCGGGGTTCCTTCATTAGATCAGATTAAAAGCCCCAATCAGGGAACTGATATTTTATGAGGTCCACCTGGCTGACCTTATTACAATCACTACAATTAGTACTTGTACTGTGCTCCCAGAGACTCTCCATCAACTGCAAGGTATACGTTTGCAGTGATGGGCCCTACCTGCCTGGATGTGTAGAGCTGAGAATACATTCCGGAAGCTGATTGCTATCCATGATGGATCAATTCACTTGATTGATATCTTTTCATTGAGCTCAATATCCCACTGCACCACTTCTGACGTACAGGAAACAATGTAATAACTTACATTTGTGTAGCGCCTTTCACACTGTCGCGGAGTAGCCGCCCTGTGGCCCAACATTTCAACTCCCCTTCCACTCATGGAGGACATGGAGGTCCTGGGCTTCCTTCACCGCTGCTCCCTCACCACCAGACGCCTGGAGGAAGAATGCCTCATCTTCCGTCTCGGAACACTTCAACCCCAGGGCATCAATGTAGACTTCACCAGTTTCCTCATTTCCCCTTCCCCCACCTCACCCCAGTTCCAAACTTCCAGCTCAGCACTGTCCCCATGACATGTCCTACCTGCCAACCTCCCTCCCCATCTATCCACTCCACCCTCCTCTCTGACCTATCACCTTCATCCCACCCCCACTCACCCATTGTACTCTATGCTACATTCTCCCCACCCCCACCCTCTTCTTATTTATCTCTCCACCCTTCAGGCTCTCTGCCTTTATTCCTGATGAAGGGCTTTTGCCCGAAACGTCGATTTTCCTGCTCCTCAGATGCTGCCTGACCTGCTGTGCTTTTCCAGCCCCACTCTAGTCCAGAATTGAAGGGTAGTCATTATTATAATAATATAGCTCAGCCTGCCCACTTTAGTTTCTTCAGATCTGAGCTCAAGAACAGAACAATTCCTGGTTGAGGAAAATCTGGGATGACAAAGTTTGCTGCATTTATGAATACATGAATCCCAGGGATGATTAAACAATTTCACCTCTGACTCATGCCGAGACCACATTGCTCAAGTGACTGAATTGACATTTTGCACTTAATCTGCATGATGTAAATGTTTGTTGCATTCATTTAGGTTATACAATAAGGTTCAAGGGGCTGAATGGCCTACTCCTGTTCCTATCGTCCTAAAATAATGTTCCTTTTATTGGGAGATATATCTGCTATTTCAGTGCTGAGTTCTACTTGCCTGTAGTTGGAGGCAGTATTTAAACAGATTCAGTAGGCTGTCATGGTTCTCTGTTAAGTTAGGCTGGTATAAAATAGCCTGTTATACAAGTAAGTGCTATTGACTGAGGGAACAGATTGTCTCATGTAAAGTAGACTCTGCTGACTCAGTGACTCCCTCGTTAGGTCCACGCCTACCCCCCTCCCCTACCAACCCACCTTCCACTCCTGGCCCCTTCCCTTGCCACTACATGAGGTGTAAAACCTGCACCCACACCTCCCTCCTCACCTCCATCCAAGGCCCCAAAGGATTCTTCCACATCTGGCAGGGATTTACCTGCACATCCAAACACTTATTGTGCCTGTTGCTCTAAATCTGGTCTCCTCTACAATGGGGAGACAGGATGCCAACTTGTGAAACATTTCAGGGATCATCTCTGAGACACACTCACCAAACAACCCCACCCCCCTGTGACCGACCACTTAGACTCCTCCTCCCACTCTGCCAAGGACATGCAAGTCCTGGGCCTTTTCCACCGCCAAATCCAAGCTACCTGACAACTGGAGGAAGAATGCCTCACCTTCCACCTTGGGACACTCCAACCATATGGCACCAATGTTGATTTCATCAGTTTTCTCATCTTCCCTCTCCCCACCTCATCCCAGATCCAACCCTCCAACTTGGGACCTCCCTCATGACCTGTCCTACTGTTCATCTTCCTTCCAACCTATCCGCTCCACCCTCCTCTCCAATCTATTACCTTCACCCCCACCTCCATCTACTTATAGCCTTCCCAGCTGCCTAACCCCATCCACACCCTCACCCTCCTGTTCATCTCTCAGATCCCTTCCTCCCTCAACATTCCTGGTGAAGGGCTTATGCATGAAACATCGATTCTCCTGCTCCTCAGATGCTGCCTGACCTGCTGTGCTTTTCCAGCACCACACTCCCGACTCTGATCTCCAGCATCTGCAGTCCTCACTTCCTCCTCTGCTGACTAAATAGATTGTGTACTGACAAAGGGACTCAATTTTCTATAAATCATATCCTGTCTCCAAATTAGTACTTGACAAAGTGTGATGTGTACTTACTGCAAGATGCTGGTGAGACCACATCTGGAGCACTGTGAGCAGTTTTGGTCCCTTATTTAAGGAAAAGTATTGTTTAATTGGAGGCAGTTCAGAGAAGGTTCATGAATATGATGCCCGATACGTGAGCAAAAGCTAAACAGGCTGGGACTCTGCTCCCTGGAGTTTAGAAAAATGAGGAATAATCTCCTTGAAATGTTTAAGGGGTTTAACTGAATAAATTCTGAGAGGATGTTTTCCCTCCTAGGAGAGTCTTGGACCAGAGGGCACAGTCTCAGAACAAAGCGATCTCGCTGGGATAAGGAAGAATTTCTTCTCCCAGAGGGTTGTGAGTCTTTGGAATCCCTTGTCACAGAGAGAGCTGTGAGGGCAGAGTCCTTGTGCATATTTACAAAGAACAATACAGCACATGAAGCCTTTCTGAACAAAGGAATCCCGATTTGCCTCAATGCGGTCTGTATCTCTCCACTCCCTGCCTATTCATGAGTCTGTTAAGTTTGATTTATCTGCTTCTGGCAGTGCATTCCAGGCCCATACCACCCTCCGTCTCTCACATCTCCTTTAAACTGTCCCCCTTTTACCTTAAATCTATATCCCCTAGTAATTGACATTTCTACACTGGGAAAAAACGACTCTGACCATCCATTCTATCCATGTCTCTCATAATTGTGTAAACTTCTATCAGTTTGCCCTCGATCTTTGACATTCAAATGAGAACAACCCAGCTTTTTCTAATCTCTCCTCATAGCTAATACCCTCCAAACCAGGTAACACCCCAGTAAACTGTTTCTGTACCCTCTCCAGAGCCTCCACGTCCTTCTGGTACTGAGGTGACCAGAACGGTGGACAATATTCCAAAGGTGACTGAACTAAAGTTCGATATTGCTGCAACATAATTTGCCAATTTCTACACTCTGTCTCCCAACTGATGAAGGCAAGCATGCCAAATGCCTTCTTGACCACCTTATCCAATTGTGTTTCCACTTTCAGGGAACTGTGGACCTGTACACTTGCATTCCCCTGTATGTTGATGCTACTAAGAGTTCTCTCATTCACTGTTTACTTCCCTGCTGCATTCATCCTTCCAAACTGCATCACCTCCCATTTGTCTGGATTAAGTTCCACTTGCCATTTCTCTGTCCAAGTCTCCAGCCTATCCATATCCTACTCTATACTCTGGCAATTCGCAACACTATCTGCAGCTCCCCCAATCTTTGTGGCATCTGCAATATTACTAATCATACTATCTGCATTTTCCTCCACATAATTTCTATATATTACAAACAACAGGGGTCCTAGAACTGATCTCTGCAGAACAGTACCGGTCACGAATCTCCAGCCAGAAAAACACCCTTCCACTGCTAGTCTCTGCCTTTCATAACCAAGCCAGTTCTGATTCCATGTTCACAGCCCACATCCTCTCACCTTTACAACCCAGCTTGTCTTATCAATAAAGGAAGGCTGGTAGGGATATACTATGGAAACAGAGGAAGGAAAAATAAATCAGCTGCACTCGACATTAATTCTGTTTGAAATTCATGATGTTTTGACAATTTAAGTGGAAGATTTTTTTCTCTAAGTTGTGAATCTGTGGAATTCTTTCCTGCAGAGGGCTGGGTCATTAAGTATATTCAAGATGAAGATAGTCAGATTGATCATCAGGAAAGAAACCAAAGGTTATGGGGAAAAGGCAGAAAAGTGGCGTTGTGGTGATCAGATTAGCTGTGATCATCATATTGTCTGAATGTAAAATATCTCATACGTCATGGTTCATACATTAATTATTATTCATTTATATTTTATAAACACTCTGTACACTACCCACATTGTAATCTATTGTATTAGCATTGAGATCTTCTGTATTAGTTTCAAAATGTTTTAAATTTGTAAACAACATTTTCGCTGGAATTGAATTGAATTTATTATCACGTGTACCGAGGCACAGTGAAAAGCTTTGTCTTGTGAGCAATACAGGCAGATCACAGAGTTAAGTAGCATAGATAATAAATAATAGGTAAACAGCAGCAAAAACAAAAACACAGCTACAGGTGAATGTTAAGAGTTTGTGTGTCCATTCAGTATTCTAACAACAGTAGGATAGAAACTGTTGTGAAACTGGCTGGTGTGCATGTTCAGGCTTCTGTACCTTCTCCCCGATGGTAGAGGTTGTAGAAAAACATTGCCAGGGTGGGATGGATCTTTGAGAATGCTGGCAGCCTTTCCTTGACAGCGGGCCTGGTAGATGGATTCTATAGATGGGAGGTTGGCCTTTGTGATTGTCCGGGCTGAGTTCCCCACTCTCTGTAACCGTCTCCGATCTTGAATGGTACGGTTGTCATACCAGGTAGTGATACATCCAGACAGAATGCTCTCGATGGGGCACCTATAAAAGTTGGCAAGGGTATTCACCGTCATGGCAAATTTCCTCAGCTGCCCCCTGAGGAAGAAGAGATGTTGTTGGGCCTTTGTAACCAGTGTGTCCACATGAAGAGTCCGAGAAAGCTTGTTGTGGATGACCACTCCCAGGAGCTTGACACTCTCCATTTGTTCCAGCTCTATGCTGTTAATGTGTAAGGGAGCATGAGTAACATCCCGTCAAAAGTCAATAATGAGTTCCTTGGTTTTGCCGGCATTTAGAGATAGGTTGTTCATTTTTCCAGGTCTTCCAACTCCTGTTTGTAGTCTGTTTCGTTGCTATCTGAGATCCGACTATGTTGGTGTCATCAGTGAACTTGTAAATAGCATTAGTCTGGCATTTGACGACGCAATCATGGATATATAAAGTTAAAAATCATACAACACCAGGTATAGTCCAACAGGTTTAATTGGAAACACACTAGCTTTTGCAGCAACTCTCCTTCATCCTAACACACAGAATTTATAGCAAAAATTTACAGTGTGATGTAACTGAAATTATACATTGAAAAATTGATTGTTGAGTCTTTCATCTGTTTGAATACCATGATAGTTTCACTTCTTTCATGCGTAAATCACAAAACTTTTTTTTAAAAAAGTTGCATTCTCAGGTTAGCTGTAACAATTGGTGTTAGCTAGACAATGTGTTGAAGGTGTTAGCCCCCTGTGTTCCCTGTCTGTGCCATGATAGTTAGATTGATTCTAATCTAAAAAGTGGGGTAACAGAGTTTTACACGAATGCATGTAGTTTTTGAGCAAAGTACAATGTAACTCCGCAAGTACAAACCCACAAAATATGTGTGTGCATGTGGGTCTTTGTCTGGGGGTTTTTAGATTACTTACAGTGTGGAAACAGGCCCTTCGGCCCAACAAGTCCACACTGACCCACAACCCACCCAGACCTATTCCCCTATATTTACATCCCCTGCCCCTAACACTACAGGCAATTTAGCATGGCCAATTCACCTGACCCGCACATCTTTGGACTGTGGGAGGAAACCGGAGCACACCCACGCAGACACAGGGAGAATGTGCAAACTCCACACAGTCAGTCACCTGAGGCAGAATTGAACCCGGGTCTCTGGCGCTGTGAGGCAGCAGTGCTAACCACTGTGCTACCATGCCGCCCACACAGTTGTGAGTGTGAGAAAGTGTATGTGTGTGTGTATGTAGTGAGTATAGATTGTTTTAAGTCTGTGAGGGGGTGAACGTGTGAGTGTGGGAGTGTGTGTGTCTGTAAGGGTGTGTGTGGGTGTCTGTGTGCGTGTCTGTGCATATGTGTGCCCTGTGTATATGTGTACAGGAGTGCCTGTGTGTGTGTGTGTGTGTGTGTGTATAGTGCAATGATGGTCACCTGTAATGCGACATGAACCCAAGGTCCCGGTTGAGGCCCTCCCTATGGGAACCGAACTTAGCTATCAGCCTCTGCTCGGCCACTTTCCTCTGCTGCCTGTCCCGAAGTCCGCCTTGGAGGATGGTCACCCGAAGGTCTGAGGTCGAATGTCCTGGACCACTGAAGTGTTCCCCAACTGGGAGGGAACCCTCCTGTCTGTTGATTGTTGTGTGGTGCCCATTCATCCGTTGTCGTAGCTTTTGCTCAGTTTCCCCAATGTACCATGCCTCCGGGCATCCTTGCCTGCAACGTATAAGATAGACAACGTTGGCTGAGTCACATAAGTACCTGCCATGTCCAAGGTGGGAGGTGTCCCCACGTGTAATGGTGGTATCTATGTCCACACTCTGACACGTCTTGCAGCGCCTACTGTGACAGGGTTGTATGAGTTGTCCTGAGAGCCGGGCAGCTTGCTACGAACAATGATCTGTTTGAGGTTTGGCGGTTGTTTAAAGGTGAGAAGTGGAGGTATGGGGAAGGTCTTGGTGAGGTGCTCATCCTCATTGATAATGTGTTGCAGGTCACGAAGAACATGGCGTAGTTTTTCAGCTCCTGGGAAATACTGAACAACAAAGGGTACCGTGTCAGTTGCAGCATGTGTCTGTCTCCTGAGGAGGTCATTACAGTTCCTTGCTGAGGCACGTCGGAACTGGCGGTCGATGAGTTGGGCATCGTACCCCGTTCTTGTGAGGGCATCCCCGAGTACTTCCAGGTGTCTCCAAATCATGGGTATACAGTGAGTACAGTAAGGGGCTGAGTACACACCCCTGGGGAGGCTCCAGTGTTGCCTGTTAGTGAGGATGAAATATTATCCCCAATCTTCACTGATTGTGGCCTGTGGGTCAGGAAACTGAGGATCCAGTTGCAGAGAGTGGGGCTTAGTCCGAGATCACTAAGTTTAGTAATCAGTCTCGAGGGAATAACAGTGTTAAAGGCTGAACTGTAGTCAATGAGTAGGATTCTTATGTAGCTGTTCTTGGTGTCAAGGTGTTCTAGGGAGGAGTGAAGGGCAAGTGATATGGCATCTGACGTGGATCTGTTGGTCCGATAGGCAAATTGGAGTGGGTCAGGAGTAGTGGGGAGGCTGGAGTTGATTAATGCCATGGATCCTGTTGTAAAAGTGAAGCAACCCATTTCAAGGCACGATCACCTACAGGAAGAGCATGGAGTATAGGATACCTCTAAAAACAAAGTGTCACTGATACAGTGTTTGATTTTAATGAGGAACTTGTATCAATTAATCACAAACTGAGACAGTGAGCTCTGGGTGTCACTCACAGGAATATGACAGCATTCCAGCCCCAGTCCTGAGGAAATGGAAAAGGAAGACATCATAAAGTACACCTCTACCTTAGTAAAGACTCATAACATTAATAAAAACACACCACAATGAAGATCATGGGCCCATGGATAAGAGAATCCTTACTTAACCAATCAGGAAAGAGTGGACAGTAACACCAGTTCATGTCCATCACCCTCAAGGGTCAACAGCATGATCAAGAAAAAAGCCTGATCTAGGCCAATCTGGATTTAATAGATCAATGTGCTGTGGTTGTGTTCTGTTTCAAAAGAACGGAGTGAGTTTTGCTCTGTGTTTCACCGGGTGCTATTCCTGTCCCTATCTCTGTCCGGGAGTATTTCACCGGGTGCTGTTCTAGTCCCTGTCTCTCTCCCGGGAATATTTCACCCGTACTGTCCCTGTTCCTGTCCCTATCTCTGTCCGGGAGTATTTCACCCTTGTGCTGTCTCTGTCCCTGCCTCTGTCCTGGAGTATTTCACCCGGTGTTGTCCCAGTCCCTGTCCTTGTTTCTGTCCTGGGAGTTTTTTTTTCATTTTAAAGAGTGGACAGAGTTAAGGAGAAATAGCTTTCAGACACTGACATATGTACCACGTATGACCCTGGATATGGGGGAGCCAGCTGTCAAAGCTGTAAATCAGATACCCCAGAATGTTGGAGAGAGAATTGAGACTGAGTATGTGTGCTAGTGAGGAGCGAAGCTGGAAAACAAGAACTGCAGTGTATTCATAATGCTAAAGCCTTGGTTTGATAAGTATTAGTTTATAACTCAAAACTTCCTGAGTCACCACACCTATACTTTTTCCACTTACCCAAATGGTCATATTCTCAAATGAATAAATACATATTCAGATTTGAGTTTAAATTTTTCACACTACCTGTTAAAACCAACTGACCTGCATCATCTCTGTTTGCAAACTTTATCTAAAAATCCAGTGAAATGTGCTAATTATCTTTGCACGTGTGTGCGTGTGTAAGAAAGAGAGGGTGTGTGCGAAAGTGAGAGAGTGTGCAGGAGTGTGTGTGTAAGTGTGTGTGAGAGCAAGTGTGTGAGAGAGCATGTGTGTGAGAGTGAGAGAGCATGTGTGTGAGCGTGAGAGAGTGTGAGACAGAGTGAAAGAGTGTGGATGATTTATTGTCACATATATCTCGGGAGATACAGTGAAACGTGTATATGAGAGAGAGTGTGTGTGTGTGTGTGTGTGTGTGTGTGTGTGTGTGTGTGTGTGTGTGTGTGTGTGTGTGTGTGTGTGTAAATGATTAATTGTCACATATATCTTAGGGGATACAGTGAAAAGTATACTGGGGTGGCACGGTGGCTCAGTGGTTAGCACTGCTGCCTCACAGCACCAGGGTCCCAAGTTCAATTCCAGCCTCAGGTGACTGTCTGTGTGGAGTTTGCACATTTTCCCCGTGTCTGTGGCTGGGTTTCCTCTGGGTGCTCTGGTTTCCTCCCACAGTCCAAAGATGTGCAGGTCAGGTGAATTGGCCATGCTAAATTGCCCATAGTGTTAGGTGCATTAGTTAGAGGGAAATGGGTCTGGATGGGTTACTCTTCGGAGGGTTGGTGTGGGCATGATGGGCCAAAGGGCCTGTTTTCACACTGTAGGGAATCTCAATCTCATGTTTTAGATACTGTTGGGGGAGGGGGAGACAACTTACCAAAGGCATGCATTGAGGTGCAGGTCTCTGGCACACAGGCCCGGCCCTGTTGCACAGAAGGGAAGGAGGGAAAGGAGGAGAGTGTTAGTCATTGAGGACTCAATAGTCAGAGGGTCACATAGAAGATTTGTTGGGAACGAACGAGATTCGCGGTTGGTGTGTTGCCTCCCAGGTGCCAGAGTCCATGATGTCTTGGATCGTGTCTTTGGGGTCCTGAAGATAGAAGGTGACTGGCCTAAGTCGTAGTCCACACAGGTAAAAAGAGGAATAGGGATGTAAGGCAGGATCTCAGGGAGCTAGGGTGAAAGCTGAGAGCTAGAACAAACTGAGTTGTTGTCTCTGGATTGTTACCTGTGCCACAAGATAGTGAGACAAAGAACAGGGAGAGATATCAGCTGAACATGTGGCTACGAGGATGGTGCAGGAGGGAGGGTTTCAGGTTCTTGGATAATTGGGGCTCATCCTGGGGAAGGTGACACCTCTACAAACAGGATGGTCTTCACTTGAACCAGAGGGGTACCAATATCCTGGGTGGGAGATTTGCTGGTGCTATTCGGGTGGGTTTAAACTAGCTCAGCAGGGGGATGGGAACCTGAGGTTGCAGTACACAGGAGGATGAGAGTAAGGAGGGCGTGGACAGGATTTCATGGTCACAGGAGTGTGCTGGCAGACAGCAAATTGGTTTGAAGACTGTCTACTTCAACGCCAGAAGTATCCGAAATAAGGTAGGTGAGCTTGCAGCATGGATAGGTACCTGGGTCTTCGATGTTGTGGCCATTTCAGAGACATGGATAGAGCAGGGGGAGGAATGGATGTTGCAGGTTCCAGGGTTTATATCTTTCATTAAGATCAGAGAAGGTGGTAAAACAGGGGGAGCTGTGGCATTGTTAGTCAAGGACAGTATAACGGTGGCTGAAAGAACTTTTGACAAGGATTTGTCCACTCAGATAGTGAGGGTTGAGGTTAGAGATGGGAGAGGACCAGACACACTGCTGGGAGATTTTTACAGGCCTCCACAGAGTTCCAGGCATGTGGAGGACAGGATCGGCAAAATGATTCTGGGTAAGAGTGAAAGGAACAGGGTGGTCATTATGGGGGACTTTAACTTCCCCTACATTGACTGGAAATGCTATAACTGTAGTACATCGGATTTTTGTCCAATGTGTGCAGGAGGGTTTCCTGACACAGTGTGTCGAAGGGCCGACAAGAGGGGAGGCCACACTGGATCTGGTGCTTGGTAATGAACCAGGCCAGGTGTTTGATTTAGTTGTAGGTGAGCACTTTGGAGAGAGTGACCATAATTCAGTTACGTTTAGTTTAGCGATAGAATGGGATAGATACATGCCACAGGGCAAGAGTTATAGATGGGGGAAGGGCAATTATAATGTGATTAGGCAAGAATTAGGATGCATAGAATGGGGTAGTGAAATGCAGGGGATGGGGACAATGGAAATGTGGAGCTGGTTTAAGGAACAGATATCGTGTGTCCTTGATAGGTATGTCCCTGTCAGGCAGGGAGGAAGTGATAAGGTAAGGGAACCGTGGTTTAAGAAAGAACTTGTATCTCTTGTCAAGTGGAAAAAGGAGGATTATGTGTTGATGAGGCAAGATGGTTCAGATGAGGCGATGGAATGTTATAGATCAGCTATGAAGGATTTAACGAGAGAATTAAGAAGAGCAAAGAGAGGACACGAGCAGTCTTTAGCAAATAGAATAAAGGAGAACCCTAAAGCTTTCTATAGGTATGTGAGGAATAAAAGATTGGTTAGGGTAGGAATAGGGCCAGTCAAAGACAGAAGTGGGAAGTTGAGTGTGGACCCTGTGGAGATTGGACAGGTGCTAAACGAACATTTTTCATCGGTTTTCACTCAGGAAAAGGAGAATATTGGAGAGGAGAAAGATGAGATATGGGATATTAGACTAGAAAGGATTGAGGTTAGTAAGGAGGAGTGTTAGCAATTCTAGAAGGAGTGAAAGTAGACAAGTCCCCTGGGCTGGATGGGATTTATCTGAGGATTCTCTGCGAAGCCCGGGAGGAGATAGCAGAGCCTTTGGCTTTGATTTTTGAGTCGTCATTGTCTACAGGTTTAGTACCAGAGGACTGGAGGATTGCAAATGTTGTGCCCTTGTTCAAGAAGGGCAGTAGAGATGACCTAGGTTATTATAGACCAGTGAGCCTTATTTCTGTTGTAAGAAAGATTTTGGAAAATATTATAAGAGATGGGATTTATAATCATCTAGTAAGCAACAATTTGATTTCAGATAGTCAACATGGTTTCATCAAGGGCAGGTCATGTCTCACAAACCTCACTAACTTTTTTGAGGAGGTGACCAAGCATATAGATGAGGGTAGGGCAGTTGACGTGGTGTACATGGACTTCAGTAAAGTCTTTGATAAGGTTGCACATGGTAGGCTGTTGGAGAAAATGCAGAGGCATGGGATTGAAGGTGATTTAGCAGTTTGGATTAGAAAATGGCTTTCTGAAAGGAGGCAGCGAGTGGTGGTTGATGGAAAATATTCAGCCTGGAGTCCGGTTACTAGTGGTGTGCCACAAGGATCTGTTTTGGGACCACTGCTGTTTGTCATTTTTATAAATGACTTGGACGCAGGCGTAGGTGGTTGGGTTAGTAAATTTGCAGATGACACTAAAGTCGGTGGAGTAGTGGATCGTGTGGAAGAATGTTACATGTTGCAGGGGAACTTGGATAAACTGCAGAATTGGGCTGAGATGTGGCACATGGAGTTTAATGCAGCTAAATGTGAGGTGATGCACTTTGGAAAGAATAACAGGAAGGCAGAATACTGGGTCAATGGAAAGATTCTTGGTAGTGTGGATGTGCAGAGGGATCTTGGTGTCCATGTACATAGATCCCTGAAAGTTGCCACCCAGGTTGATTGTCCTGTTAAGAAGGTATATGGTGTGTTAGGTAAAAACAATGACTGCAGATGCTGGAAACCAGATTCTGGATTAGTAGTGCTGGAAAAGCACAGCAGTTCAGGCAGCATCCGAGGAGCAGGAAAATTGACATTTCGGGCAAAAGCCCTTCATCAGGAATACAGGCAGAGAGCCTGAAGGGTGGAGAGATAAATGAGAGGAGGGTGGGGATGGGGAGAAAGTAGCATAGAGTGCAATAGGTGAGTGGGGGTGGGGATGAAAGTGATAGGTCAGAGAGGAGGGTGGAATGGATAGGTGGAAAGGAAGGTAGGCAGGGAGGACAGGTCATGGGGACAGTGCTGAGCTGGAAGTTTGGAACTGGGGTGAGGTGGGGGAAGGGGAAATGAGGAAACTGGTGAAGTCCACATTGATGCCCTGGGGTTAAAGTGTCCTGAGGCAGAAGATGAGACATTCTTCCTCCAGGCGTCAGGTGGTGAGGGAGCGGCGGTGAAGGAGGCCAAGGTCCTGCATGTCCTCGGCAGAGTGGGAGGGGGAGTTGAAATGTTGGTCCACGGGGCGGTGTGGTTGATTGGTGCGAGTGTCCCAGAGATGTTCCCTAAAGTGCTCTGCTAGGAGGTGTCCAGTCTCCCCAATGTAGAGGAGACCGCATCGGGAGCAACGGATAAAATAAATGATATTGGTGGATGTGCAGGTAAAACTTTGATGGATGTGGAAGGCTCCTTTGGGGCCTTGGATGGAGGTGAGGGGGGAGGTGTGGGCGCAGGTTTTGCAGTTCCTGCGGTGGCAGGGGAAGGTGCCAGGATGGGAGGGTGGGTTGTTAGGGGGTGTGGACCTGACCAGGTAGTCACGGAGGGAACGGTCCTTGCGGAAGGCGGAAAGGGGTGGGCCAGGACTCACCACTGATATCGCCCCAGCCTCCCAGGATGTCAGCAAGATGAAGAAAAGAAGAAGAAGAAAAAAAAAGATGAAAAGAAGAGAGAGGAAAAGATTGCAGGCAGCCTGGAGCAGATAGGCTCAACCTGAACATACCTACCCTGCCTGTGTGGCCATCTTGTGTGTCCATGAGGAAGAGAGACAGAGTATGAGTATCAGAGAGACAGAGAGGAAGTGAGTGCATGTGTGAGACTGAAAAAGTGCTTGGGAGCACAAGTGAGCAAGTGACTGTCAATGTGTGTGTGAGTGAGTGATTGCTCGTGAGATTGAGTGTGAAACTGGGGAGAGTGAGTAAGTGCGAGGAGGGAATGTGTGAGTGCACACACCTGTGAGAGTGTGTGTCAATGAGAGAGTGTTTGTGAGAGTGTGATTGTCTGAGTGTGAGAGAGTGTCTGTGTGTGAGAGTGAATGTGTATGTGAGTGTGAAACAATGTGTGTGTGTGTGTGTGAGAGAGTTTGTGAGTGTGCACGAGAGAAAGTGTGTGTGAGTGTGAGTGTGTGTAAGTGTATGAGAGTGTGTGAAACAGTGAGTGTGTGTGTGAGTGAGAGAGAGAGAGTGTGAGTAATGAAAGAGAGTGTGAATGTGTGCATGAGAGAGTGTCTGAGTGTATGTGTCTTCAGTGCCCAGAATAGACAGCTGCGTATATTAAAGATCAGACTGAATGCAGAAATGTCCCAGTAAATTTCACTAGGAACATGTTCTCCAGGGACTAATCCTCATTTGTTCCAGCAAATGAGGAATATTCTCAGTAAGTTCATTAATAACTCCAAAAATGCCACAACACCAGCTCCCCAAAGACTGTCTGCAAACAGGAAGATCCAAACTGTTTTACATCATGTCACCTGAAGGAGCTAAAGAAAAGTTATGTTCTGTTATAAAATAAAAATAAAGGTGCTGGAAATAGCAGATCTGGGAGAATCTGTGGAGAGAGAGGAAGTGAGTTAACATCTCAGGTCATGTGCTCTCATCAAAATGAGTTTCTGAAAGATCATTGCTATGAAATGTTAACTCTATTTCTCTGTCCATAGATGCTACCAGCCCTGCTGAGTATTTCCAGTGTTTTATACTATTTCAGATTCCCATTGTCCGTAGTCTTCTGCTTTTATGAACAGGATTATACATCTGATTATTTTATTGGGAGAGAAGGGCAGCTCATCAGAACGTCCTGTAGTGCAGTTAACAACTGGAACTAGTTACCGTTTATCTAGCAACTAACACACTGGATTCATAGATGTGTTATACTGAGAATATTTTCACACTTACTTCAGAGATCAGTAAAGAATACAACATACTTGACTCTGTCTGATGCATTGGAGTTATTCTGCAATTGACAAGCAATCCCAATCATAATCTCCCTGTTGTAGTTTATTGTTGACTGTAATGTGTTATATTACAACCAGCCAGACTCAGCCTTGCTTGTGCAGGATTGACGTAGTTAAGGTTGTATTCTTTTAAAATATTTTTTTGAATAACCTACTCAGTGATATCATTATGTATCTCTGGTGCTGGTGGGATTTGAATCTGGACCTCCGAGTCCAGGGATAAGGATACTTCCAACACAGCACAAGAGCTGCCCCCGCCCGCCCAACATTTGAACCAGGGACTACTTGGTCTGCAGTCAAATGCTTTTCCACTAAACTATTCCCATCATGCTTTGGATTTATACGCCAATGTCAATGATACTGTGGCCCAGCTGAGCTCAATGGGTGCCACTCTGAGGCAGGGGATTGAGGGCTCATGTTCTGTTATAGTGATTTGAGCTTCATATCCAGGCTAGGCTCCCCAGTGCTGAGTGAATGCTGCACTGTCAGAGGTGCCATCTCTTGGTGAGACATTAAACAAGGGTGTGGTCTACCCTCTGAAGTGGATTTGAAACAGCACTGTTCAAAAGATGTTCTTTGAGCAGTTTGGGTAATCATAATTCCTCATCCAACATTACTGAAACAGTTCCCTGCTCTGTGTACAGGAGCTTCCTGTGCCCGAATGAGCTGTCCTGTTCACTATGTTACAACTGTGACTGCACCTCTAAAGTATATCATTGTCGTTAAATTTCTTTGGAACGTTTGGAAATTGTGAAAGGTTTGATATGATTACAGATCTTTAAGTGTCTTTCTCTCAATGATGAAACATAGAGGATACTTCCCAGACTCTGGTGAAATGACACAATCAAAAAACAATTGGATCTAATTTTTGAACATAATCGATGACTGTTGCTGGTTCCTGTCTGATTTCTGTCCTCCCTGAAGTGATTAGTTTCTCCTGAGGACTAATCCGTAATCTACAGTAACCACGTAGTATCTCAACTCAGTCATCCTGAACCAAGATATTGTGAGCTGCTAGATCTGTACTCAGCAAGATACACCCAGAATATACAGAGCATGACGTTAGGTTTGGAGAGGTGAAGCAAATTGCAAAGGTTTGGCCTCATTTTGCACAATGTCCATCAGCATGAACTTAAAACCTTCCACGAAACAATACAAAGAAAAACAGCATAATTGAATGTAATCGATATGTGACCGGAGGAAGACATCCCCCTGGCATCACATACCCAGATGACATTGCCAGGAAACAAGGCATTTTTCAGATGAATTAATCGATAGTAGCGGAGATCAGATCAATTGAATGAACTTAATGTAATCGCAGCAACCGGAGGAGAGTAAGATCTGGGTAAGGCAGGACTGAAATTGTCAGCCCCTCATGCCCTTGTGCTTGTGTTTCAGGGAGGAACACAAAGAGGACCCATGAGTGAGTGCATTTGGTGGACACTCACTGTTTTGACCCAAGGATGGAGATGGTTATTTGGACGGAGAACGCTACATCTGGATGGACAATTGAAGCCATGGAAAAGATGACAGATAGTCCATTGTATTTCAGTCACAGATACAGACTATCTCATTCCATCTTGCTCAGATTAACCTGGTATTCAGGCAATGATTGTGTGGTAGTTTCACACCTGAGCATCCACCAGCACGGAGGCATCACAATGCAACCCCATTCGGTAGGGTCCCAATGGAGATAGACACATCATCTCTGGCTGTTAATTGTTATAGTTATGCCTTCAATGTTATTTGTATCAGTTGTAAGGATGCAATAAACTTTAGAAACAAAAATGGAAATTGCTGGTGAAATTCAGCAGCATCAGTGGACAGAAAGCAGAGTTGACCTTTCGGGTCCAGTCATCCTTCTTCACAGCAGACCTGAAACATTAAATCTGATTTCTCTCCACAGATACTGCCAGACCTGCTGAGTTTTTCCAGCAATTTCTGTTTTTATTTCCGATTTTCAACCTTTGCAGTTCTTTGTTGTTTTTTTTCAATAATCTTCATCTTGTTATAACGAGCTTTGAGAAGATTTGTAGCTCAGGTTGAGGTTTTGGATGTAGGTTTGCTCGCTGTGGACTGAATGGGTACCTAATGAATACAGTCCACCGATTTCTCAGCAACAAATCCAAACAAGCAGACAAAACACATCCAGAAAACCCGAGCCACTCTCCCCTACATCAACGACATCTTGGAAATGACTGCCAGATTACTCAGACCCCTTGACATCATGGTAGCCCACAATCCCACCAACACACTAAAACATCAGCTAATGAACTTGAAAGACCCCATACAGACAACAAGCAAAATTAATATCTTTTCAAAATACTGTGCAAGAACTGTAACAAACACTACATTGGACAAACAGGCCGAAAACTAGCCACCAGGATACATGAACACCAACTCGCCACAAAAAGACAGGACCCTCTCTCACTAGTATCCTCACATACAGGTGAGGAAGGTCACCACTTTAACTGGGACAACACATCCATCCCAGGACAAGCCAAACAAAGACATGCATGAGAATTCCTGGAAGCATGGCATTCCAACTGGGACTCTATCAATAAACACATCGAGTTAGACCCCATCTACCACCCCTGAGAAAGGGAACAGGAAGTGACTTCACTACAGGAAATAATATCACCACAGGAAATGACACCACCAACCCAAGGAAACCCAAGCATATAAATAGAAAGCAGGAATTTTCAGCATTGCTTCACCTGAGGCCCACTGAAGATGTTGTCTAGTAAGGTAATGAAACATCTGCAAAAGAACCTTCCAGCTCAGCGAGCAAACCTCCATTCACTTTGTTATACTAGAAAAGTTCTTCTTCATGTGAAGCTTTTCGAGTGGTATATCTTCCAACACTGATAATATAACAGGCCCCTTGGCTTAGCATCTGAAGGAAGATTGACAGTAGTAAATATCCTCAACAACAAGCCACCAATGGTCTGTACTCAAGACCAAATATGACAATGTTCCCACAACATCTATGCACAGGAATCTGGTCTAGACTTTTACTATTTTACAGTGAAGAGAGATCTAGCATGTGGAAGTAATTTTGAAGGCTTGTTTGAGAGGGTAGATGGGTGAATGATTGGCCTCCAATAATGAATAGCAAGGGATTGGGAAAACATTGGGACCTGGCCTTTTTGGGAGTTCAAGCAGCAAACAATACAGTTTGGGAGATGGGGCTGGAGAGGATTCCTAAACTAAAGTACAGCAGTCCCGTGGGAATTTTCTGGTAAAGACTGGTACCAGCTGAATGGATGAATTTGCAGTACTTTCTGTCGGATAGATTTAAATTGCAGGGTTCCGCATCAGCTGATGTTTATTAACGAGATTTGGAATTGGTTCATTTGGCAGATAAAATATTGAACTCAAGGTTGGAGAGAACGCAGTGTCCTGCATCATGAGAATGAACTGTACAGGGTGCGTGAATAATGGGTTGTAGCTTATCGAGGTTGGTAAAGCACAAATAAAATGTTTTTTGTGTTGGAAACATTGAACTGTAGGACATTTTGATTAATTACTGATGGGTGGATAAGTAGCTGTAATAGCGATAGATTCATTGGTGATATCAGAGAGGGTGAGTTGGGTGTCATGGGCTCTATGTGGTGGCTGATGCCCCCACTTACAAATGATATTGCCATGAAATTGTCTCCAGATGATGAACCATAGAATTAAACAGTGCAGCAAAAGCCCTTCAGCCCATTGGGTCTGCACCAACATGTCACCAACTAATCCCATTTCACAGCACCTGTTTTGATGTGTCAAGTGCTCATCTAGATACTTTTTAAAGGAGAATTAGGATTTGAATAGAAGAGAAAAAAAGTAGAAAGACAGCATAAATGTAAGGTGGTCAGGGAGAAATCCAATTTGGAGCTTTGGATGAACCTGTTTAATGGGAGAGTGGTACATTTCATGACAATAATACATTCGAAATGTACTGCATTATGTGTGAAGAATTCTGGGTCACCTTGGGGTTAAGGTGTACATTGTAAACGCAAATCATTCTTTCTTGTTATGAGAGTGTTAGAATGTGGAACTCATAGGCAGAGAGAATATTTCAGCCATTAAGTGGAAGTCAAAGAAACACACGATAGTGTGAGATTTACTAAATTAACTTGTATTAATTCACAGGATGGTCTAGTTGCTGACTGTGCCAGTGTTTATTGCCCATTCCTGTTTGTCATTAAGGGTCAACCACTTTGCTGTGGGTCTGGAGTCACATGTAGGCCAGACCACATAAAGATGGCAGTTTTCTTCCTTGAAGGGCATTAGTGAACTAGTTTTTTAAAATCCCTGGCAATTGATGTTGGTCATCATTAGACTTTTAATTCCATATTTTTAGTGAATTCAACTTTCACCAACTGCTGTGAAAGGGTTTGAACCCAGGTCGTCAGAACATTACATGGGTCTCTGGGTTAACAGGCCAGCATTAATATCAGTGGGCCATCATCTCCCTTAGCTAACAACAGTAGTATTGGAGAAGCATTTGATACAATAGTGTTTGAGAAAGAGTGGAATGGCTGGCAGCTTAGATAATATGAGAAGGACGGTGGGAGTTGGGGGGATGGCAATGAGAACTCCCATAGAATATTCAGGTATTGAATAGGGTGGTCTAGGGGTTGCAGATCAGAACACAGGGTGGTCTAGGGGCCGCAGATCAGAACGCAGGGTGGTATAGGGACCGCAGATCAGAACACAGGTGGTCTAGGGGTTGCAGACCAGAACACAGGGTGGTCTAAGGGCCGCAGGTCAGAACACAGGGTGGTCTACGGACGGCAGATCAGAACACAAGGGTGGTCTAGGGGCTGAGATCAGAACACAGGGTGGTCTAGGGGCTGAGATCAAAACACAGGGTGGTCTAGGGACTGCAGATCAGAACACAGGTTGGTCTAGGGACTGCAGATCAGAACACAGGGTGGTCTAGGGGCTGCAGATCAGAACACAGGGTGGTCTAGAGGCTGCAGATCAGAGCACAGGGTGGTCTAGGGGCCGCAGATCAGAATACAGGGTGGTCTAGGGGCCGCAGACCAGAACACAGGGTGGTCTAGGGGCCACAGATCAGAACACAGTGTGGTCTAGGGGCTGCAGATCAGAACACAGGGTGGTCTAGGGACGGCAGATCAGAACACAGGGTGGTCTAGGGGCCGCAGATCAGAGCACAGGGTGGTCTAGGGGCCACAGACCAGAACACAGGGTGGTCTAGGGATTGCAGACCAGAACACAGGGTGGTCTAGGGGCTGCAACTCAGAACACAGGGTGGTCTAGGGGCCGCAGACCAGAACACAGGGTGGTCTAGGGATTGCAGACCAGAACACAGGGTGGTCTAGGGACGGCAGATCAGAACACGGGGTGGTCTAGGGACGGCAGATCAGAACACAGGATGGTCTAGGGATTGCAGATCAGAACACAGGGTGGTCTAGGGGCTGCAGATTAGAACACAGGGTGGTTTAGGGATTGCAGATCAGAACACAGGGTGGTCTAGGGACGGCAGATCAGAACACGGGGTGGTCTAGGGACGGCAGATCAGAACACAGGGTGGTCTAGGGATTGCAGATCAGAACACGGGGTGGTCTAGGGACGGCAGATCAGAACACAGGATGGTCTAAGGATTGCAGATCAGAACACAGGGTGGTCTAGGGATGGCAGATCAGAACACAGGGTGGTCTAGGGGCTGCAGATCAGAACACAGGGTGGTTTAGGGGCCGCAGATCAGAACACAGGGTGGTCTAGGGATTGCAGATCAGAACACAGATTGCAAAGAATCAAACTAAATGGAAATGCAATTGGATGGCAATGAAGTAATTATTCATCTGTGAGAGAATGGGTTAGTTAGTAAAATCCTCATTATTGCAGCCAAAACAGATTGTTCAGTTCTTTAGAGTTCTTTTGTGTGGGTTTATTGTTGTTCATTAATGAATTGTATTATTTTCCCTTTTTAAAAATTAACCCCACTCCTCTAGAATAGTTCATGCTATGTGTAGAACTTCTGAAGATCACTGACAGACGTGGGAAGATGTTACATAAATGCAATATCCAATATAATTCACTCAGATGTTCAGAATTTAATATAGATTCTCCTACCATGGCCTTGAGGAAGGACAAGGCTCAATTATTAATGAGAAGTTATTTGGTTGGATTGGGGACAGATGATGGTTTTGATGAATACGTTGTTTTCCCCTTGAGGCTGGGAGTTTCCATCCTGGTGTCCGACACTGAGACACCTCTTCAATCATTTTCTGATCTCATTAATAAACCCAAGTATTAAAAGTTTTCACGGTGTATATGAATTGAATTTGTTCTATTGCCACATGTACTCAAGTGAGTCCAGTGAAGTTTGCAGTGTCACAATACAGCACCATCTTAGGTACATACGTACAGGTAGATGCACAGTCATAGAGATGTACAGCATGGAAACAGATCCTTCAGTCCAATCCATCCATGCCGACCAGATATCCCAACCCAATCTAGTCCCACCTGCCAGCACCCGGCCCATATCCCTCCAAACCCTTCCTATTCATATACACATCCAGAGGCCTTTTAAATGTTGCAATTGTACCAGCCTCCACCACTTCTTCTGGCAGCTCATTCCATACACATACCATCCTCTGCATGAAAACATTACCCCTTAGGTCTCTTTTATGTCCTTCCCCTCTCCCCCTAAACCTATGCCCTCTAGTTCTGTTCTCTCCCATCTCATGGAAAAGACTTTGTCTATTTACCCTATCCATGTCCATCATGATTTTATAAACGTATTTAAGATCACCCCTCAGCTTCCGACACTCCAGGGAAAACAGCCCCAGCCTGTTCAGCCTCTCCCTGTAGCTCAAATCCTCCAACCCTGGCAACATCCTTGTAAGTCTTTTCTGAACCCTTTCAAGTTTCACAATATGCTTCTAATAGGAAGGAGACCAGAATTGCATGCAATATTCCAACAGTGGCCTAACCAATGTCCTGTACAGCTGCAGCTTGACCTTCCAACTCCTGAACACAATATTCTGACCAATGAAGGAAAGCATACCAAACGCTTTCTTCACTATCCTATCTACCTGTGACTCTACTTTCAAGGAGCTATGAACCTGCACTCCAAGGTCTCTTTGTTCAGCAACACTCCCTAGGACCTTACCATGAAGTGTATACGTCCTGCTAAGATTTGCTTTCCCAAAATGCAGCACCTCACATTTATCTGAATTAAACTCCATCTGCCACTTCTCAGCCCATTGGCCCATCTGGTCCAGATCCTGTTGTAATCTGAGGTAACCCTCTTCGCTGTCCACTACACCTCCAATTTTGGTGTCACCTGCAAACTTACTAACTGTACCTCTTATGCACACATCCAAAACATTCATTTAAATGACAAAAAGTAGTGGAACTCAGCACCGATCCTTGTGGCACTCCACTGGTCACAAGCCTCCAGTCTTGAAAAACAACCCACCATCAACCTCTGTCTTCTGCCTTCGAGCCAGTTCTGTATCCAAATGGCTAGTTCTCTCTGTATTCCATGAGATCTCACCTTGCTAACCAGTCTACCATGGGGAACCTTGTCAAACGGTCCAAAGATGTGCAGGTCAGATGAATTGCCCATAGCGTTAGGTGCCTTAGTCAGAGGGAAATGGGTCTGGGTGGCTTACTTTTTGGAGGGTCGGTGTGGACTGGTTGGGCCGAAGGGCCTGTTTCCATACTGTAGGAAATCTAATCTAATGTAAGCAATTATGAATTATTGGCAAGTAAACTCTACTAGTAGTCCAGAGTAACTACACGCTCAGGTGCTGCTAGAACATCACACTTTTGAACTTGAGTTCCTAATCTAGTGCAAGTGCATCATCAGAACACAAAGAACCTAATTATCACTTTATGAAATATGTTTTACTACCTGTTACACCAAGAATTCCACACCATAACCCTCTTTCCAAATACCTGAAGATATTTTTAGTAACATTACTGATGGAATTTTAACCTTCCTTTTAATTATGCAAGAACAGTACATAACATTAGCAAATCAACAGCTGAAATTCAAGTTTTGATGCTTCAGGAAATGGAATATTCCATGAAACTAATTTTTCTGCCAGAAAGTGTACATTTCTGGTTGAGATGCTTTTTGTTTCTCGGAGTTGAAATTTCTCTTTATTTTCCTTTTCCCCTTTACTTAAGACACAAATTCTGACATTTATGGTTCAATTGTTTCTGATGGAAGTGATAATGTAATTTAATGTTCAGCAAAATTTGTCTTTTAAACACAATTATTCATCCATTTGCTATTGGCTTTTTTCCTTGGGTTTATACAACAGAAAAATGAAAACTGGCAAGTGGTGTCTAACAGGAAGTTAAGCTAATTACATGCATCGATAAACTATGATATCCATATATTATAGTATTTTAAAAACTGAATCTTTTTATTTTAATTTTTTTGATTGTGAACTGAAATGAGAAAAAGGCAGTTTCAAAAATCATCCGGACATGATTGCAGCACATTTTAAAAGTCAGCTAGCAGCACTTTTTGTAAATGCTGTTTTTGTTTGTTCAGTTGGTCATGGTTTCATCCATGGACTCCATTTACACTTCGCGTTGCCGTGGAAAAGCTGTCAATATCATCAAAGACCCCTCCCACCCCGGGAATGATCTGCTACAACCACTTCCGTCAGGCAGGAGATACAGAAGCTTGAACACATGCACCAGCAGGTTCAAGTGCAGCTTCTTCCCCGCTGTTATTCGACTGCCGAATGGATCTCTCTAACTTCAAATGATGTTGATCTTGTATCTGTACACCTCCTGTGCAGCCATAGCCTGCCACACTCTGTCTAAGCACCCTATGATCTGTATGTCCTTGTTTGCTACGACCTGTCTGTACTGCTCACAAAACAAAACTTTTCACTGTACTAGGAGACAGTGAGGACTACAGATGCTGGAGATCAGAGTCGAGACTGTGGTGCTGGAAAAGCAGGGCAGGGCAGGCAGCATCCGAGGAGCAGGAGAAACTCTGCCTGACCTGCTGTGCTTTTCCAGCACCTCACTTTTGACATTTCACTGTACTTGTTTACATGTGACAACAATAAATCAAATCAACTCAAATCAGGGAGGGTTATTACTGATGGATCAGAAACAGGCTGGGTACAAAGTGAAATTTGGCCAGTTACAAGTACGTGATTGATCTGTAGAGTGATGACCAGCTGCCAGTGACAAAAGCTGTCTTCCTGCCAACAAGTGTGGTAGACGAATAGCTTGTGGGCATGAACAATATAGTCAGAAGCCTTCAGACCTCTGGAAGGCAAGTTAGGGCCTCTCAATGTTATTTGAGAAGGATCTGGATGTAATTTCAGAAGACAGAATGATTTCTTCAGTTCAAGTGAAACACTCCCTCAGCAGTAGTGATTTCTAGTTTATGGAGCTTCCAAGGTAGGAGAGTTTGCGTAGAAATCTTCATGTTGTTCAAATTGAGCAAGTTTCGGTCATCTGATTTGTAAAAGGTTTACACCATCAGACACAGAAAGGAATCATAAAAAAAACTCAAAAGGTCCTTGTGAAATAAACTATAAAGTATCAGTATTGCAACATTTTTGAGGCATTTGGATGGATATATGAATGGGAAGGGTTTGGAGGGACATGGACCAAGTGCTGGCAGATGGGACTAGATTGGGTTGGGATATCTGGTTGGCATGGACGGGTTGGAACAAAGGGTCTGTTTCCATGCTGTACATCTCTATGACTCTATGACTCTAAAGAGATGAGTAACAAAATAGGATTCGATGAGTCTATATTTAGAACATAGAACATTACAGCGCAGTACAGGCCCTTCGGCCCTCGATGTTGTGCCGCCCTGTCATACTAATCTGAAGCCCATCCCACCTACACTATTCCATGTACGTCCATTTGCCTGTCCAATGACGACTTAAATGTACTTAAACTTGGTGAATCTACTACCGTTGCAGGCAAAGCATTCCATCCCCTTACCACTCTCTGAGTAAAGAAACTACCTCTGACATCTGTCCTATATCTATCTCCCCTCACTTTAAAGTTGTGTCCCTCCGTGTTTGCCGTCACCATACTTGGAAAATTGCTCTCCCTGTCCACCCTATCTAACCCTCTGATTATCTTGTATGTCTCTATTAAGTCACCTCTCAACCTTCTTCTCTCTAACGAGAACAGCCTCAAGTCCCTCAGCCTTTCCTCATAAGACATTCCTTGCATACCAGGCAACATGCTAGTAAATCTCCTCTGCACCCTTTCCAAAGCTTCCACCATGGTGGGCGGCACGGTGGCACAGTGGTTAGCACTGCTGCCTCACAGCGCCTGAGACCCGGGTTCAATTCCCGCCTCAGGAGACTGACTGTGTGGAGTTTGCACGTTCTCCCCGTGTCTGCGTGGGTTTCCTCTGGGTGCTCCGGTTTCCTCCCACAGTCCAAAGATGTGCGGGTCAGATGAATTGGCCATGCTAAATTGCCCGTAGTGTTAGGTAAGGGGCAAATGTAGGGGTATGGGTGGGTTGCGCTTCGGCGGGGTCAGTGTGGACTTGTTGGGCCGAAGGGCCTGTTTCCACACTGTAAGTAATCTAATCTAATCTAATCCTTCTTATAATGCGATGACCAGAACTATTCACAATACTCCAAGTGTGGCCGTACCAGAGCTTTGTACAGCTGCAGAATAACCTCCTGGTTCCGGAACTCAATCCCTCTATTAATAAAGGCCAAAACACTGTATACCTTCTTAACAACCCTGTCAACCTGGGTGGCAACTTTCAGGGATCTGTGTACATGGACACTGAGATCTCTGCTCATCTGCACTCCCAAGAATCTTACCATTAGCCCAGTACTTTGCATTCCGATTACTCCGGCCAAAGTGTATCACCCTCACACTTGTCCACATTAAACTCCATTTGCCACCTCTCAGCCCAGCTCTGCATCCTATCTATGTCTCTCTGCAACCTACTACAGCCTTCGTCATTATCCACAACCCCACCGACCTTAGTGTCATCCACAAATTTACTAACCCACCCTTCTAAGCCCTCATCCAGGTCATTTATAAAAATGACGAACAGCAGTGGACTCAACACCGACCCTTGCGGTACACCACTAGTAACTGGACATATTCCATCAACTACAACCCTCTATTTTCTTTCATCAAGCCAATTATTGATCCAAACTGCTATATCTCTCACAATCCCATTCCTCCGCATTTTGTATGATAGCCTACTGTGGGGAACCTTATTGAACGCCTTGCTGAAATCCATATACACCACATCAACCGGTTTACTCTCATCTACCTGTTTGGTGACTTTGTTAAAAAAGTCAATAAGATTCATTGGGCACGACCTATCCTTCACAAAACCGTGCTGACTGTCTCTGATCAGATTATTCTTTTCTAGATGATTATAAATCCTATCTCTTATAACCTTTTCCAACACTTTACCAACAACTGAAGTGAGACTCACTGGTCTGTAATTACCAGGATTGTCTCTACTACCCTTTTTGAACAAGGGAACCACATTTGCTATCCTCCAGTCCTGAGGCACTATTCCTGTAGACAATGATGATTTGAAGATCAATGCCAAAGGCTCGGCAATCTCTTCCCTTGCTTCCCAGAGGATCCTAGGATAGATCCCATCCAGCCCAGGGGACTTGTCTATTTTCACACTCTGCAGTATTTCTAATACCTCTTCCTTGTGAACCTCAATCTCTTCTAGTCTAGATATAAGTATCTCTGTATCTTCCTCGCCAACATTTTCATTTTCTATAGTGAACACTGTTGAAAAATATTTATTTAGTGCTTCCCCTATCTCCTCTGACTCCACACACAACATCCCACTATTATCCTTGATTGGCCCTAATTTAACTCTTGTCATTCTTTTATTCCTGTCATACCTATGGAAAGCCTTAGGGTTAACCCTGATCCTATCCTATATTTCGCTGGGATTAAATCACTGTAATAGATAGTGTCGGTAATAATTGTTGAAACTTTGTTTTGATGTTTGTGTGAAGATTTCTAACTGGAGTTTGGATAGAAAGGAGCTTTATTTGTTTCTTTCCATTTGTGCAATAAATTTATGTTCTGTGAACAATAAATATTTGGAGCCTTGTGTGAAGTTGTTTGAATGACTAAACTCCACATTATCTAACGGCAAACATTTTCAATATATGATCTATCAAGCCAGGTTTCATACTGTGATCTGATTTGTCCAATGTTACCATCAGCTGGGATCATAACAATGCACCAAGAATAAACGGGCAACTTCCTTTACACCAAAATTATAGCAATTTCTGTAATTACTTTCACAAAGGAATTGTATAAATATTTGAATGTGACCAATTTATGGGAAGAAGATGGGGGGAACAGTGAGACTAATTGGATTGCTCATTCAGAGAGCTAGTACAGGCGGAATGGGCTCAACAGCCCCCTCCTGTGATTAAGGCTCAGTGAGGCAAGAATGGAACTGACCAACAGTGGGCGGCACAGTGGCACAGTGGTTAGCACTGCTGCCTCACAGCGCCTGAGACCCGGGTTCAGTTCCCGCCTCAGGCGACTGACTGTGTGGAGTTTGCACGTTCTCCCCGTGTCTGTGTGGGTTTCCTCCGGGTGCTCCGGTTTCCTCCCACAGTCCAAAGATGTGTGGGTCAGGTGAATTGGCCATGCTAAATTGCCCGTAGTGTTAGGTAAGGGGTAAATGTAGGGGTATGGGTGGGTTGCGCTTCGGCGGGTCGGTATGGACTTGTTGGGCTGAAGGGCCTGTTTCCACACTGTAAGTAATCTAATCTAATCACACATCATGTATATTCTGTTGTTCCAATAGTTTCAGCCCATCGCCTGCAGCTTCTATTTTATTGTTTCCTCAAAAGCAAAATGCAGTAAAGGAATGGGAAACGAAAAACAACGTTCAATTAAAGCATTTCTGATGGGAAAAGGCTAATCCTGAATCAACACCTGGTGATTGAACGCTGCACTGATCTGAGAGTCCCTTGGCAGTATTCCCCTTGCTGAGCCAATCGCTTGTTACAGCTCCTCATTCATAAACAGGTAGGCACAACTTCGACAAAGCTGTTACATGCAGCATGTCACCCGGTGACTGCCGGAATGGACTGTTCAGCTGAATGAGATGGAGCTATGAGGAGAGGCTGAAGAGGCTGGGACTTTTTTCACTGGAGTGCAGGAGGTTGAGAGGTGACCTTATCGAGATTTATAAAATCATGATAGGTATAGATAAGGTATAAATGTCAGGTATCTTTCCCTCGGGTGGGAGAATTTGAGCATTGGAGGCATATTTTTAAGGGGACAGGAGAAAGATTTTAAAAAGACAATTTCTTTACACTGAGAGTGGTTCTTCTGTGGAACCTTACAGGTGGATGCAGGTACAGCTACAATATTTACAAGACATTTGGATATGTTCATGCATAAGAAATATTTAAAGGAATATGGACCAGGTGCAGGCGGGTGGGCCGAGATTAGTTTGGGATTGTGGTCAGTATGGACTGGTTGGGTTGGAGGGTCTGTTTCCATGCCATGTGACTCTATGGCTCTACACTGTGGAGGAGGAGGTGGGATAATCATGACCCAGATGTTTGGTGCTTCTGATTTCCACCACCTTCTGCTGGCTGGAGACTGACCACTATCATCACAAATCTCAACCCAAGCAAGGACACGAGGTTCCTATGAGCAAAGGACTTTAGAAACTGCAACTTTTATGATCAAATGAAGTGGCTGGCCGTTGGTAAGTACATTGCTCTGCAAAGATTATTCCCAAAGAAATACACGCAACCAGCCACAAAGAATGAATGCATTGAAATGAATGGTTTGACTCAGTGACATTCATCAAATACTCCGAATGACGCATTCGGTGATCTCCAGTCGTATGAGAATGCCAGCATCCAGTAAAGCCATAATAAACTAATTTATCTCTCGTCCCTGTCTTAAAGTGACTATCCCAAACAGACTGGGATATGGAGCCGAAGAAATGACTTAGAATCATTTTTAACTCTGCAAGATGTTTGGTCTGCAAGAAATGATTCAGGGAGTAATTCATCACTAAATCATTGGTTAACAGGATAAAGAAGTTTGTGTTTCCTTCATTGCAACAGTGACTACACATCAAAAGTATTTCATTGGCTGTGACATCATTAACTGTGACACTGACCATGACACTGGCTGTGACACTGGCCATGACGCTGACCATGACACTGACCATGACACTGACCATGATACTGACCATGATGCTGACCGTGACACTGACCATGACACTGACCGTGACACTGGCCATGACACTGGCCGTGACACTGGCTGTGACACTGGCTGTGACACTGACCATGACACTGACCATGATGCTGACCGTGACACTGACCATGACACTGACCGTGACACTGGCTGTGACACTGGCCATGACATTGGCTGTGACACTGACCATGACGCTGACCATGACACTGACCGTGACACTGGCTGTGACACTGACCATGATGCTGACCGTGACACTGACCATGACACTGACCGTGACACTGGCTGTGACACTGGCTGTGACGCTGACCGTGGCACTGACCATGACACTGACCATGATGCTGACCGTGACACTGACCATGACACTGGCCATGACACTGACTGTGACACTGGCTGTGACACTGACCGTGAAACTGACCATGACACTGACCGTGACACTGGCTGTGACACTGACCGTGAAACTGACCATGACACTGGCTGTGACACTGGCCATGACACTGACCGTGATACTAACCATGACACTGGCCATGACACTGACCATGACACTGGCTGTGACATTGGCCATGATGCTGACCATGACACTGGCTGTGACACTGAGAACGACACTGACCGTGACACTGGCTGTGACATGACCGTGACACTGACCGTGACACTGGCTGTGACACTGTCTGTGACACTGGCTGTGACGCTGACCGTGACACTGGCTGTGACACTGGCTGTGACGCTGACTGTGACGCTGACCGTGACACTGACCGTGACACAGGCAGTGACTCTGGCAGTGACATGCTTTGATATGTCTAATGGTTGTGAAGGTTACTCCTGCCACAAAAACATCAACTTGTGTTTATGTAGCACCTTTATGGTTATTAATTGTACCAGGGTGCTTCAAGATAATTTTAGCAAATAAAATTTGACACTGAGCCACAAAAGAAGAGATTAGGACAAAATGTCAAAAAGCTTGGTTTAAAAGGCAGGTTTTAAGCAGAAACGAGGAGGCCAGGAGGTCAGAGAGGCAGAAAGACCTCAGGAGGGAGTTCCACACCTTAGGGTTTAGGAAATTGAAGGCATTGCCGTCAGCAGAGAAACAATTCAAATCAGAGATTTCCAGGGAATCAGAAGCAAAGGAAGGGAGAGGTGACTTCTTAATGTGCTCTACCTGGGTGTCAATATTGTCACTGTTGCAGGAGGACTTTCTGACCTTGTTTCTCTTTAAAAAAAACCTGAAACCTCAGAGGCAGAAGGTCACAGGCATAAACTCTATTTGTGGGATTCGACCGTACCATCTGTCTGACAATTCCATGCAGTACCAGAGGGGTGCTGTCCAGCTGGAGTTCGGTCCTATCCACTTGGGCCAGGAGCAGGCAGGTGGGACTAGTTTAGTTTGGGATTATGTTTGGCATGGACTGGCTGGACCGAAGGGTCTGTTTCCCTGCTGGATGACTCTCTGACTCTGCGATGGTCCTGTTATTATTTCCTTTAGCACTTGTTTCACAGTGGGATTGTTCTTGGGAAGAAAGTTTGTTGAGATACTGTCTTGTAACAATTGAACTTTGTAGTTTGTGATGATGGCTATCTCGGTTTTGTTAGAGGACACCAGGTCTTCGGTCCCATCAATTCAGATCGATCCAGTTCATATTTTAGAGAACTCCATCAGTCTATCTTTCCCCTTCCTTTGCTGTCATGTCATAAGACCATAAGACATAGGAGTGGAAGTAAGGCCATTTGGCCCATCAAGTCCACTCCACCATTCAATCATGGCTGATGGGTATTTCAACTCCACTTACCCGCATTCTCCCCGTAGCCCTTAATTCCTTGTGACATCAAGAATTTATGAATCTCTGCCTTGAAGACATTTAGCGTCCCAGCCTCCACTGCACTCTGCGGCAATGAATTCCACAGGCCCACCACTCTCTGGCTGAAGAAATGTCTCCGCATTTCTGTTCTGAATTGACCCCCTCTAATTCTAAGGCTGTGTCCACGGGTCCTAGTCTCCTCGCTTAACGGAAACAATTTCCTAGCGTCCACCCTTTCCAAGCCATGTATGATCTTGTAAGTTTCTGTTAGATCTCCCCTTAATCTTCTAAACTCCAATGAATACAATCCCAGGATCCTCAGCTGTTCCTCGTATGTTAGACCTACCATTCCCGGGATCATCCGTGTTAATCTCCGCTGGACACGTTCCAGTGCCAGTATGTCCTTCCTGAGATGTGGGGACCAAACTGGACACAGTACTCCAAATGGGGCCTAACCAGAGCTTTATAAAGTCTCAGTAACACAACAGTGCTTTTATATTCCAACCCTCTTGAGATAAGTGACAACATTGCATTCACTTTCTTAATCACGGACTCAACCTGCATGTTTACCTTTAGAGAATCCCCGACTAGCACTCCCAGATCCCTTTGTACTTTGGCTTTATGAATTTTCTTACCGGTTAGAAAGTAGTCCATGCTTGTATTATTTTTTTCCAAAGTGCAAGACCTCGCATTTGCTCACGTTGATTTCCATCAGCCATTTCCTGGACCACTCTCCCAAACTGTCTAGATCCTTCTGCAGCCTCCCCACTTCCTCAGTACTACCTGCCTGTCCACCTAACCTCGTATCATCTGCAAACTTCGCTAGAATGCCCCCAGTCCCTTCATCCGGATCATTAATATATAACGTGAACAGCTGCGGCCCCAACACTGAACCCTACGGGACACCGCTTGTCACCGGCTGCCATTCCGAAAAAGAACCTTTTATCCCAACTCTCTGCCTTCTGTCAGACAGCCAATCCTCAATCCATACCAGTAGCTCACCTCGAACACCATGGGCCCTCACCTTGCTCAGCAGTCTCCCGTGTGGCACCTTATCAAAGACCTTTTGGAAGTCTAGATAGACAACATCCACTGGGTTTCCCTGGTCTAACCTACTTGTCACCTCTTCAAAGAATTCTAACTGGTTGGTCAGACATGATCTCCCCTTACTAAATCCATGTTGACTTGTTCTAATTCGACGCTGCTCTTCCAAGAATTTAGAAACCTCATCCTTAATGATGGATTCTAGAATTTTACCAACAACCGAGGTTAGGCTAATTTTCCATCTTTTGTCTTGATCCTTTCTTGAACATGAGTGTATTTCCCACAATGGTTGTGCAGAATCACTTGCATCACTTTAACTTTATTTAAATCTCTCACCGTATAACAAACTCACACACTGTTAAAAATCTCACAACACCAGGTTATTGTACAACAAGTTTATTTGGAAGCACTGGCTTTTGGAGCGCTGCCCCTTCGTCAGGTGGTTGAAGGAGCAGCGCTCCGGGAGCTAGTGCTTCCAAATAAACCTGTTGGATTATAACCTGGTGTTGTGTGATTTTTAACTTTGTACAGCCCAATTCAACACCAGCATCTCCAAATCAAACTCACACACCAATTCTGTACTTCTGGAGTGGATAAACAAGTGTTCGGTGAGCAGTAACTCAGATATCTTTGTTGCACTCCTCAGAAATCCAAGACTCCTGTTTACTTTGGATGTTTTCTGCTGAATGTGGAATGAAACACAATAGTTATCTACTTTTCCAGGTGGATATACAAAAATCACAATTTGTTCTTCAAGACTGCTTTTGAATCAGTTTAAAAATTACTGAGAAGGTAATTAGATCTTAGCTCTAAAAGAGGAATAGATGATGGGCAGGAATAATTAATGCTCTGAACAAGGGTCACTGGACTAGAAATGCTATCTGCTTTCTCTCTTCACAGATCCACTGAGTTTCTCCAGCATTTTCAGTTTTTGTGTGTTTCAGATCTTCACAGTTGACAGTTCTTTGTTTTATAATAATTAATGTTTGATTAAATAAATGGTTTGTGTAATAGATCATCAACATAGACTTGATGAACCATGTTTCTTTGCTATTACAGTTAATTAAACTAATTCAGGCCAAAAGTAGTGTTTGTACTTATTTGTGAATTTGGCAATTACATAGAAGTAACAAAACCATAACAGTGACTTTTAGGGTTCAGGATCTGTCTAGTTATTTTCAGGAAGATTGAAGTGGACTTTGATGGGTTTTGAATGGGAATGGGTCTTGTTGAAATTGTCTGTTATTGACATTATGATTAAAACAGTGTGTCACAAAGAACAAGGAACACAAGGATGCCTATTTATCTTCCATATTCTCACAGGTGTTCCATGTGAACTATTTAATGGCAGCCACAAAATCAAAATTAAACCATTTACAGCATATGTAGAGGCCACATAATAATGGTAAGCCAGTCAGTTCACTGTAGTGATGGATGAAGCAAGTCTTTTTTTCAGTTCAGAGGATACCAGCGTTGAGTTTAGAAGCAAGTTTAGTTTATCTCCCAGAAGAAGGGTACAGGATAGTTCATTGAACAGGTCACTTCAGCAGAATGTTTTAGTTTGCGAAACTTTCAAACCAGGAGCTTGGTTAGAAGTCTGCAGTGCTTTGGAACTGAGAAAGTTTAGGCTCTCAGATTTGTGGAAAAGTTCATGTTAGCAGATCTGGAAAGGACTTATATCCACAGTTATATCAAGGAAATAGTCAAGTTAATCGATTAGACCACCAAGAGGTTGAGATATGGGGGGGTAATTTCCCTGAACTTGAGTCTGTAGAGCAGATAGTGCTGAAAAACTGGTTGAAAATTTGTTTTGCTGTATCTTTTACATCTTGCTAACTGTCTTCAACACCTCAATAGTTTGTTCCATTTCTTCTTTTCTGCATTAGACTTCTATTCTGTTGTTAAAGAAAGTCTGCAGCCTGTAATTAACCACCATGGTAACTAACCAAACAGAAAAACAACGAAACAACTTTCAAAAAATTTCAATGCTGGAATTCAGAACCAAAAACAGAAGTTACTAGAAAAAAAAACTCAGCTGAAAGAAAAACACCTCACTTTCAGCTGGGAGACCCTACACCTTCTGATCTCAAAATTGTGTTAAATAATTCTAGGGTCTGTGCACCCTCTCCTACGGTACACTATTTGAACGTGCTAAATTCAATATTAGATCCAGAAGGTTGTAAAGTGCCTGATCTGAAGATACGGTATTGTTCTGCTGGAGTTCTGCTGGAGTTCTGCTGGAGTTGTCTGAAATGGCAGATAATTATCCATTGAGTGCGACGGTTGGTGGGATGAGAAGTGAGGACAAGGGGAACCCGATCATGCTATTGAGAGTGATGGGAAGGGGCAGGGTGGAAGAGCAGATGATAGGTTAGATGCGGTTGAAGGCCCTGCCAACCACAGTGGGCAGGGAACCACCGTTATGGAAGCCTGGTCAGCAGTGCTGTTTTGGATGCTGGCATCATCCAAACAGTTATGACGTAGACTGGGAGAACGGGATGGAATCCTTGCAGGACGTGGGAGTGTGATGAGCTGTAGTGAAGGTAGCTATGGGCATCGGGGGCTGTGTAGTGGAGGATAGTGAACAGTTTATTCCCCGAAACGGAGACAGAGAGGTCAAGGAAAGGAAGGGAAGTGTTGGAAATGGATGATGTGAAAGTTACGGAGGGGTGGAAATTGGAGGCAAAATGATTGAATTTCTCAAGGTCCTTGCAGGAGTGAGAAGTGGCACCAAAGCAGTTGTTGATGTACCGAACAAAAGAATTTTGGGATGGGGCTAATGTTGAACCGGAACAAGGATCATTCCACATACCCCATAAAGAAGCAGGCATAACTGGGACCCATATGGACCCAAAGCCTCTCCTTTGACTTGGAACAGATGAGATGGATTAAAGGAGAAATTGTTCAGTGAGAGAACAAGTTCAACCACCCACTAGAAAGCCAGACTCCCATGATTACCTTCAGTACAGCTCATCACTGTCCTTTTCAGGCTGGCAGGAGACACACTAGTGCTCCCCTTTCTCACATTGCCATCACTTTATCTGAACTACTAACATCTTTCCTCCTCCAGCACCCTACACCCACTACTCACCCCACCCCCACCCCAAATACAGCATAAATGCTGCCCCCTCCACACTTCTCTTCAGCTCTGATGAAGAGTCATCTAGACTGAAAACTTTAGCTTGTTCTCTCTCTATGGATGCTGTCTGACCCACTGTAATCTCCAGCATTTGTGTTTTCACTCCAGATTCCAGCATCTGCAGTAATTTGTTCCTGCAGAGTATAGTATGACAGCTCCAGAGAAGGTGCAGAGAGAAATCAATGCTACTATGAGAGCTCTGTTCATAAGCCTGATAATAACAGGGAAAAAACTGCTTTTTCAAATTCATTTTTGGGATGTGGGTGTTACTGCCTGGGCCCAGTACTTATTGCCCTGTCCGTGGTTGCCCCTAAAGAAGGTGGGGGTGAGCTGCCTTCTTGAACCACTACAGTCCATGTGCTGCAAGTAGACCCACAATGCCATTTAGGAGAGAATTTCAGGATTTTGACCCAGTGACAGTGAAGGAACGGCGATACAGTTCCAAGTCAGAATGGTGAGTGGCTTGGGGGGGAGCTTGAAGGGGATGGTATTCACATGTATCTGCTGCTCTTGTCCTTCTGGATGGAAGTGGCCGTGGGTTTGGAAGGTTCGGTCTGTTGGTGGTGGAGGGAGTGGATGCTGAGTATGACTGGGTCAGGCTGTTGCTGGACAGGCCTCTGAGATAGCTCTCCCAGTGTTAGCACTAATCCTCAGTTGTTAGTGAGGAGGATTGTGCAGGATCGTTTCCGGTGCCTAGGTGAATGCCTGGTGATCTGTCCAGTTTCATTTCTTTGAGACTTTGTAGAAATTGACACAACTGAATGGCTTGTGAGGTCATTTCAGAGGGCAACTGAGAGTCAACCAGATTGGCTATCAGTCTGGGTAACATTTAGGTCAGACCAGGTAAGGATGGGCAGTTTCCTTCCCTGGAGGACATCAGTGAACCAGGTGCTTTTTCCCAAAAATTGACAATGATTCAGGGTGATCTGTCGATTCTTAATTGCAGATTTTCATTTTGTTGAATTAAATAATTAAATCTGTTGGTTAGCGTTTTCAAACATTTGTATCTTTTGCCCTGGGGGAGAGGGGTGGGAAGGGTCTTTGATGTTGACTGCAGTGAGAAGTGTAGATGGGGCCAGTGGATGGAAGGCTGGTTTGTGTGATGGACTGGGCTGTGTTCACACCTCTCAGTAATTTCTTGCAGCCTCGGGTACTGCAGTTGCCAGACCAAGCTGTGATACACCTGGATAGATTGCTTTCTGTGGCATCTATAATAACTGGTGAGAGTCATTGTGGACAGGGTGAATTCCCTTCGCCTTCTGAGGAAGTAGAGATCTTAGTGTAATTTCTTGACATTAGCGTCAAAATGAATGGACCAGGACAGATTGTGGGTGATACTTATTCAAGAGGAACTTGAACCTCTTGACTATCTCCACCTCAGCAATGTTGATACAGACAGGGGCATGTCCACTACACTTCCTGAAGTTAATGACCAGCTTCTTCATTTTGCTGACATTGAGTGAGAAATTGTTGTCTTTACGCCATGTCACTGTGCTCTTTATCTCTTTCCTTTACGCTGTGTTGTCATTAGCTAAGATCTTACCCACTAAGGTGGTTTCATCTGCAAACATATAAATTAGATTAGATTACTTACAGTGTGGAAATAGGCCCCTTGGCCCAACAAGCCCACACCGACCCGCAACCCACCCAGACCCCTTCACCTAACACTACGGGCAATTAAGCATGGCCAATTCACCTGGCCTGCACATCTTTGGACTGTGGGAGGAAACCGGAGCACCCGGAAGAAACCCACGCAGTCACGGGGAGAACGTGCAAACTCCACACAGTCAGTCGCCTGAGGTGGGAATTGAACCCAGGTCTCTGGTGCTGTGAGGTAGCAGTGCTAACCACTGTGCCACCGTGCCGCCCACAAATAAATTCCATATAAATGGAATCAGAGCAGAGTTTGGCCACACACTCGTGAGTGTATAAGGTGGATAGTAAGAGGCTGAGTATGTAGCCTTGTGGGACCCCAGTGTTGAGGATTATCATGGAGGTGTCACTTATCCTACTGATTGCGGCTTGTGGGTTAGGAAGTTGAGGATCCAGTTGCAGAGGGGGGAGCAGAGTCCAAGGTCAAAGAGTCTGGCATTGAGTTTAGTTGGAATTAAAGTGTTGAAGGCAGAGCTAAAGTCAAAAACTAGGAAGTAGGTCTTCCTGTCATCTAGATGCCCATCTCTAATTGGCAAGAGAGCAGTCAAGAGTCAACTGCATTGCTGTGGGTCTGGAGTCACATGTAGGCCAGGCCAGGTAAGGACAGCAGTTTCCTTCCCTAAGGGACATTAGTGACCCAGGTGGATCTATCAGATAATCGATGATGGTTTCATGGTCATTTTGAGAATTAACTCCAGATTTTTATTGAATTCACAATTCTGCCATCTATGGGATTTGAAGCCCTGCTCCAAAAATATTACATACGTTTCTGGATTAGCCCGGTGATAATAACACTGAGTTACCATTTCTTCACATATATTCCTGTTCCTTCACTGTCACTGGGTTAAAACCCTGGAATTCCCTCCCTAAGGCCATTGTGGGTCAACCCACAGCAGGTTCCTCTCACCATAGTGAGAGGAACTGACCCGGGGTTTTGTGGCAGCAGGTGGGACTTAAGGATGGGGTGTTGCCTTCCTGGTGCCAGGGTTAAAGACATCACAGACAGAGTGTGGGAAATCCTCAAGGACGAGGGTGAAGAGCCAGAGGTGGTGGTACATGTCGGCACAAATGATGTCGGGAAGAAGAGGAGGAACATACTACAGCAGGACTTTGGAGAACTAGGAAGAAGGCTGCAAAGCAGGACGTCCAGGTGGTTATCTCCGGTTTGCTTCCAGTTCCTCGGGCTGGTGAGGCCAGAAACAGGGAGATAACGGACTTGAATGTGTGGTTGGGGAACTGGTGCAGGAAGCAAGGATTTAAGTTCTTGAATCACTGGGGTATATTTTGTGGTAAGCATAAATTCTACAAGAGAGACGGTTTGCACCTTAATAGGTTAGGGACCAGCATTCTGGCAGGCAGGTTTGCTACTGCAACACAGCTACGTTTAAACTAAGTAGCGGGGGGAGGGGACAAACTGGATGTATAAAAAGGAAATTGGAGGGAAAGTTAGAACAAGGGAAGTCAAGAAAGACAACTGTATCAATGAGGCAGAAAACTCAGAAAAGGATCATGCTGTAAGGTTGAGTGAAATAGGAGTTGATGGGAAGGGTGAGAGCAGTAACAAATTAAAAATACTATATATGAATGCACGAAGCATTAGAAATAAGATGGATGGGCTTGAGGCTCTTTTGGTAATTGGCAGATACGATATTGTGGGGATAACTGAGATGTGGCTTCAAGTGGACAGGGCCTGGGAAATGAATATTCAAGGCTACATGTGCTATCGTAAGGACAGACTGACGGGCAGAGGGGGTGGGGTGGCCTTGGTGGTAAGGGAGGATATTCAGTCCCTTGCTTGGGGGGACCTAGAGTCAGGGATGTAGAGTCAGTGTAGATAGAACTGTGAAATACTAAGAGTAAAAAGACCCTCTTGGGAGTCACCTACAGGCCCCCAAACAGTAGTCTGGATGTCGGATGTAAGTTGAATCAGGAGCTGAAATTGGCCTGTGGTAAAGATGTTACTACAGTTGTTATGGGGGATTTCAACATGCAGGTAGGCTGGGAGAATCAGGATGGTATTGGACCTCAAGAAAGAGACTTTGTGGAGTGCCTCAGAGATGGATTCTTAGAGCAGCTGGTGCTGGAGCCGACCAGGGAGAAGGCAATTCTGGATCTGGTATTGTGCAATGAACCAGAATTGGTCAGAGACCTCGAAGAGAAGGAGCCATTGGGAAGTAGTGACCATAATACAATAAACTTCAATCTGCAATTTGAGAGGGAGAGGGTACAGTCAGAAGTGACAGTACTTCTGTTGAATAAAGGGAACTATGGAGCTATGAGGGAGGAGCTGGCCAAAGTTCAATGGTGCAATACCTTAACAGGGATGACCGTGGTGAAACAATGGTGGATATTTCTGGGTATAATGCAGAAGTTGCAGGATCAGTTCATTTCTAAAAGGAAGAAAGATCCCAGGAGGAGGCATGGGCGGCCGTGGCTGACGAGGGAAGTTAAGAAACATATAAAGTTAAAAGAGAAAAAGTATAACATAGCAAAGATAAGTGGGAAAACAGAGGACTGGGAAGCTTTTAAAGAACAACAGAGGATTACTAAGAAGGAAATACACAGAGATAAAATGAGGTACCAAGATAAACTGGCCAATAATATAAAGGAGGATAGTAAAAGCTTTTTTAAGTATGTGCAAGGCAAAAAAATGTTTAGGACTAAAATTGGGCCCTTGAAGACAGAAACAGGGGAATATATTACGGGGAACAAAGAAATAGCGGAAGAATTAAATGGGTACTTCAGATCTGTGTTCACTGGGGAAGACACAAGCAATCTCCCTGAGGTAACAGTGGCTGAAGGACCTGAACTTAAGGGAATCTATATTTGCCAGGATTTGGTGTTGGAGAGACTGTTAGGTCTGAAGGTCGATAAGTCTCCGGGACCTGATAGTCTACATCCCAGGGTACTGAAGGAGGTGGCTCGGGAAATCGTGGATGCGTTGGTGATTATTTTCCAGAGTTTGATAGATTCGGGGTCGGTTCCTGAAGATTGGAGGGTGGCTAATGCTATACCACTTTTTAAGAAAGGTGGGAGAGAGAAAGCAGGAAATTATAGCTCAGTTAGTCTGACCTCAGTGGTGGGAAAGATGCTGGAGTCTATTATAAAGGATGAAATTACAGCATATCTGGATAGTAGTAACAGGATAGGACAGAGTCAGCATGGATTTATGAAGGGGAAATCATGCTTGACTAATCTTCTTGAATTTTTTGAGGATGTAACTCTGAAGATGGACGAGGGAGATCCAGTAGATGTAGTGTACCTGGACTTTCAGAAAGCTTTTGATAAAAGTCCCACACAGGAGGTTAGTGAGTAAACTTAGGGTGCATGGTATTGGGGGCAACGTACTAGATTGGATTGAAAATTGGTTGGCTGATAGGAAACAAAGAGTAGTGATAAACAGCTCCATTTCGAAATGGCAAGCAGTGACCAGTGGGGTACCACAGGGATCAGTGCTGGGACCGCAGCTTTTTACAATGTATGTTAATGATATAGAAGATGGTATTAGTAATAACATTAGCAAATTTGCTGATGATACTAAGCTGGGTGGCAGGGTGAAATGTGGTGAGGATGTTAGGAGATTACAGGGTGACCTGGACAAGTTAGGTGAGTGGTCAGATGCATGGCAGATACAGTTTAATGTGGATAAATGTATGGTTATCCACTTTGGTGGCAAGAACAGGAAGGCAGATTACTACCTAAATGGAATCAATTTAGGTAAAGGGGCAGTACAGAGAGATCTGGGTGTTCTTGTACACCAGTCAATGAAGGTAAGCATGCAGGTACAGCAGGTAGTGAAGAAGGCTAATAGCATGCTGGCCTTCATAACAAGAGGGATTGAGTATAGAAGCAAAGAGGTGCTTCTGCAGCTGTACAGGGCCCTGGTGAGACCACACCTGGAGTACTGTGTGCAGTTCTGGTCTCCAAATTTGAGGAAAGACTTTCTGGCTATTGAGGGAGTACAGCGTAGGTTCACGAGGTCAATTCCTGGAATGGCGGGACTACCATACACTGAAAGACTGAAGCGACTGGGCTTGTATACCTTTGAGTTTAGAAGACTGAGAGGGGATCTGATTGAGACATATAAGATTATGAAAGGATTGGACACTCTGGAGGCAGGAAACGTGTTTCCGCTGATGGGTGAGTGCCGAACCAGAGGACACAGCTTAAAAATAAGGGGTAGACCATTTAGGACAGAGATGAGGAGAAACTTCTTCACCCAGAGAGTGGTGGCTGTGTGGAATGCTCTGCCCCAGAGGGCAGTGGAGGCCCAGTCTCTGGATTCATTTAAGAAAGAGTTGGATAGAGCTCTCAAGAATAGTGGAATCAAGGGTTATGGAGATAAGGCAGGAAGAGGATACTAATTAGGAATGATCAGCCATGATCATATTGAATGACAGTGCAGGCTCGAAGGGCTGAATGACCTACTCCTGCACCTATTGTCTATTGTCTATTGCAGCAGTTCAGGAAGGCAGCTTACCCCCACCTTCTCAAGGGGCAACTAGGGACGCGCAGTAAGTACTGGGCCCAGCCAGTGATACCCACATCCCAGAAATGTGAAAATAACTCAGAAGGCACAGCCCAAGTTTCTCAACTCAATTATGGATTGGCAATAAATGTCTAGAACAGGCATATAGAATTAAAGAATCTGCAAAAAACTGAAATGAAGAAAAGTATTAAAACTGGTCAGTGATTTTGAAGATCTGGCTGCTGTTCTGAAACTTATCTGTATTGTGTCGGAATGATTTATACATGAAGACTTCACAGCATCAAATGTAATTATGGTTCCATCACATGACCAGGGTAAGTGATAATAAATGATCATCCTACAGCTGAGAAAACCTTCAGTCTTACAAAATGGAACCTTAAAACTTTATTTTAAATAATCTGTTTGATTTGCTCTCCTTATCCTTTGATTGCTGAAAATGCTGACTCACTTTAAATGATGGTGTGTAGGAGAAACAGCAGGTACTATCTGCACAGCAAGATCCCACAATCTACTATGTGACCATGACTGGACAATCGGTTTTTATGACATTAATTGAAGATTACATATTTGAAAGGACACTGAGGACAATGCTCCAGAATTTCTTCAAAAGTGCCATCGGCTGTGTACACTCACTGAGGGGAGGATGGCTGGGGACTCTGTTTAGCGCATCATTGAAATGACAATGCCCCTGACAGTGCACCACTCCCTCAGCACTGACCCTCCGACTGTGCGGCACTCCCTCAGCACTGACCCTCCGACAGTGCGGCACTCCCTCAGCACTGACCCTCTGACGGTGCGGCATTCCCTCAGCACTGACCCTCCGACAGTGCGGCACTCCCTCAGCACTGACCCTCCGACAGTGCGGCACTCCCTCAGCACTGACCCTCTGACAGTGTAGCACTCCCTCAGCACTGACCCTCTGACAGTGCAGCACTCCCTCAGCACTGACCCTCTGACAGTGCGGCACTCCCTCAGCACTGACCCTCCGACAGTGCGGCACTCCCTCAGCACTGACCCTCTGACAGTGAGGCATTCCCTCAGAACTGACCCTCCGATAGTGCGACACTCCCTCAGCACTGACCCTCCGACAGTGGCCAATCCCTCAGCACTGACTCTCCAACAGTGCGGCATTCCCTCAGCACTGACCCTCTGACAGTGGCCCCTCCTTCAGCATTGACCCTCTGCCAGTGCCCCGTCCCTCAGCATTGTCCCTCCGACAGTACAGCACTCCCACAGGTGAGGTGAGAGTGATATATCTTGACATTGAGGCCACATCTGACCCAGTGTGGCATCAAGCAGTCTGAGAAAATTTTGAATCAATTGGTATAAGGGGCAAAACTCTTTGCTGCTTAGAATCAAACCTGATACATAGGAAGATGGTCATGGTTATTGGAGGTCAGGCATCTCTGCAGGAGTTCCTCAGGGTAGTGTCTTAGGCCCAACCATCTTCAGCTGCTTCATCAATGACCTTCCCTCCATCAGAAGGTCAGAAGTGGGGTTGTATAAGTGTGGAAAGTGTGTGCACGTTCAGCTACTGACCGAGCATATTGCAGCACTGATGAAAGAACTCGAGGACCTTATTCTCTCGAGGACTCGAGAGAATGAGATCTTTCTGGACAAGACCTTCAGCGAGGTTATTACACCGACCATACCAGAAGAGAGCAGCCGATGAGGAAGGCAGAGAGGAGACAGGTGCAAGAGACCCCGGGGGAAGTACCTGTCAGGAACAAGTTGAATCTTTTGGAAACAGTAGAGACAGATGACACTCCCAGTCCACGAGGCGGCCAGGTCTGTCAATCAAATGTTGGCGTGGAGACAGAGCGGAAGAGTCGGACATCGCACAGAGCCCGTGGTAATAGGGGACTCCATTGTGAGAGGAACTGACCGTGGTTTTTGTGGCAGCAGACGGGACTTAAGGATGGTGTGTTGCCTTCCTGGTGCCAGGGTTAAAGACATCACAGACAGAGTGCAGGAAACCCTCAAGGATGAAGGTGAAGAGCCACACGTGGTGGTACATGTCGGCACAAATGATGTCGGGAAAAAGAGGAGGCACATACTACAGCGGGACTTCGGAGAACTAGGAAGAAGGCTGAAAGGCAGGATGTCCAGGGTGGTTATCTCCGGTTTGCTTCCAGTTCCTCGGGCTGGTCAGGCCAGAAACAGGGAGATAATGGACTTGAACGTGTGGCTGGGGAACTGGTGCAGGAAGCAAGGACTGAAATTCTTGGATCACTGGGGTATGTTTTGTGGTAAGCATAAACTATACAAGAGAGACGATTTGCACCTTAATAGGTCAGGGACCAGCATTCTGGCAGGCAGGTTTTCTACTGCAACACAGCTACGTTTAAACTATTTAGCGGGGGGAGGGGACAAACTGGATGTATAAAAAGGAAATTGGAGGGAAAGTTAGAACAAGGGAAGTCAAGAAAGACAACTGTATCAGTGAGGCAGAAAACTCAGAAAAGGATCATGCTGTAAGGTTGAGTGAAATAGGAGTTGATGGGAAGGGTGAGGGCAGTAACAAATTAAAAATACTGTATATGAATGCACGAAGCATTAGAAATAAGATGGATGGGCGTGAGGCTCTTTTGGAAATTGGGAGATACGATATTGTGGGGATAACTGAGATGTGGCTTCAAGTGGACAGGGCCTGGGAAATGAATATTCAAGGCTACACGTGCTATCACAGACTGACGGGCAGAGGGGGTGGGGTGGCCTTGTTGGTCAGGGAGGATATTCAGTCCCTTGCGCGGGGGGACCTAGAGTCAGGGGATGTAGAGTCAGTGTGGATAGACCTGCGAAATACTAAGGGTAAAAAGACCCTCTTGGGAATCATCTACAGGCCCCCAAACAGTAGTCTGGATGTCGGATGTAAGATAAATCAGGAGCTGAAATTGGCCTGTGGCAAAGATGTTACTACAGTTGTTATGGGGGATTTTAACATGCAGGTGGACTGGGAGAATCAGGATGGTATTGGACCTCAAGAAAGAGACTTTGTGGAGTGCCTCTGAGATGGATTCTTAGAGCAGCTGGTGCTGGAGCCGACCAGGGAGAAGGCAATTCTAGATCTAGTATTGTGTAACGAAACAGAATTGTTCAGAGACCTCGAAATGAAGGAGCCGTTGGGAAGTAGTGACCATAATACAATATGCTTCAATCTGCAATTTGAGAGGGAGAGGGTACAGTCAGAAGTGACAGTACTTCTGTTGAATAATGGAAACTATCAAGCTATGAGGGAGGAGCTGGCCAAAGTTCAATGGTGCAATACCTTAGAAGGGATGACTGTGGAGGAACAATGGCAGATATTTCTGGGTATAATGCAGAAGATGCAGGATCAGTTCATTCCAAAAAGGAAGAAAGATCCCAGGAGGAGGCATGGGCAGCCATGGCTGACGAGGGAAGTTAAGAAACATATAAAGTTAAAAGAGAAAAAGGATAACATAGCAAAGACAAGTGGGAAAACGGAGGATTGGGAAGCTTTTAAAGAACAACAGAGGATTACTAAGAAGGAAATACGCAGAGAAAAAAATGAGATACGAAGGTAAACTGGCCAATAATATAAAGGAGGATAGTAAAAAATTTTTTAGGTATGTGAAAGGCAAAAGAATGGTTAATACTAAAATTGGGCCCTTGAAGACAGAAACAGGGGAATATATTATGGGGCACAAAGAAATGGCAGAAGAATTGAATTGGTACTTCAGATCCAATTGGTACACTCATCCACAGATTCAATCAATCAGCACATCGACCTGGACCCAATATACCGGCCACTGCAGCGGACAGCTGGAACTGACAACCGGAAGCAGCAGATTCAAACCACTATAAATGCCGGAGGAAAGATCACAGAAGCGCTTCACAGGAGGCTCCCAAGCACTGAGGATGTCACCTAGACAGGGGACAAAACGTCTGCAACACAAATTCCCAGCTCGGCAAACAGAACCACAACAACGAGCACCCGAGCTACAAATCTTCTCCCAAAGTTTGAACTTCAGATCTGTGTTCACTGGGGAAGACACAAGCAATCTCCCACAGGTAACAGTGGCTGAAGGACCTGAACTTAAGGGAATTTATATTTGCCAGGAATTGGTGTTGGAGAGACTGTTAGGTCTGAAGGTTGATAAGTCCCCGGGGCCAGATGGTCTACATCCCAGGGTACTGAAGGAGGTGGCTTGACAAATCATGGATGCATTGGTGATTATTTTCCAGAGTTCGATAGATTCGGGATCTGTTCCCGCGGATTGGAGGGTGGCTAATGTTGTACCACTTTTTAAGAAAGGTGGGAGAGAGAAAGCAGGATATTATAGATCAGTTAGTCTGACCTCAGTGGTGGGAAAGATGCTGGAGTCTATTATAAAGGATGAAATTACGACATATCTGGATAGTAGTAACAGGATAGGTCAGCATGGATTTATGAAGGGGAAATCATGCTTGACTAATCTTCTGGAATGTTTTGAGGATGTAACTCTGAAGATGGATGAGGGAGATCCAGTAGATGTAGTGTACCTGGACTTTCAGAAAGCTTTTGATAAAGTCCCACATAGGAGGTTAGTGAGCAAAATTTGGGCACATGGTATTGGGGGCAAAGTACTAATTTGGATTGAGAATTGGTTGGCTGACAGGAAACAAAGAGTAGTGATAAACGGCTCCATTTCAGAATGGCAGGCAGTGACCAGTGGGGTACCGCAGGGATCAGTGCTGGGACCGCAGCTTTTTACAATATATGTTAATAATATAGAAGATGGTATCAGCAATAACATTAGCAAATTTGCTGATGATACTAAGCTGGGTGGCAGGGTGAAATGTGATGAGGATGTTAGGAGATTACAGGGTGACCTGGACAAGTTAGGTGAGTGGTCAGATGCATGGCAGATGCAGTTTAATGTGGATAAATGTATGGTTATCCACTTTGGTGGCAAGAACAGGAAGGCAGATTACTACGTAAATGGAATCAATTTAGGTAAAGGGGCAGTACAGAGAGATTTGGGTGTTCTTGTACACCAGTCAATGAAGGTAAGCATGCAGGTACAGCAGGTAGTGAAGAAGGCTAATAGCATGCTGGCCTTCATAACAAGAGGGATTGAGTATAGAAGTGAAAAGGTTCTTCTGCAGCTGTACAGGGCCCTGGTGAGACCACACCTGGAGTATTTGTGCAGTTCTGGTCTCCAAATTTGAGGAAAGACATTCTGGCTATTGAGGGAGTGCAGCGTAGGTTCACGAGGTCAATTCCTGGAATGGCGGGAATATGTTACACTGAAAGACTGGAGCGACTGGGCTTGTATATCCTTGAGTTTAGAAGACTGAGAGGGGATCTGATTGAGACATATAAGATTATGAAAGGATTGGACACTCTGGAGGCAGGAAACATGTTTCCGCTGATGGGTGAGTGCCGAACCAGAGGACACAGCTTAAAAATACGGGGTAGACCATTTAGGACCGAGATGAGGAGAAACTTCTTCACCCAGAGAGTGGCGGCTGTGTGGAATGCTCTGCCCCAGAGGGCAGTGGAGGCCCAGTCTCTGGATTCATTTAAGAAAGAGTTGGATAGAGCTCTCAAGAATAGTGGAATCAAGGGTTATGGAGATAAGGCAGGAACAGGATACTGATTGAGAATGATCAGTCATGATCATATTTAATGGTGATGCAGGCTTGAAGGGCAGAATGGCCTACTCCTGCACCTATTGTCTATTGTCATTTGTCTATTGTAAACTGAACATGGAACATTACAACGCAGTACAGGCCCTTTGGCCCTCGTTGTTGCACCAAACTGTGGAACCGAACTGAAGCCCATCTATCCTACACTTTTCAATTTTCATCCGTATTTTTATTCAATCACCATTTAAATGCCCTTAAAGTTGGCGAGTCTACTACTGTTGCAGGCAGTGTGTTCCATGCCCTTACTACTCTCTGAGTAAAGACACTATCTCTGACATCTGTCCTATATCTATCACTCTGCAATTTAAAGCTATGCCCCCTCGTGCCTACAGTCACCATACTTGGAAAAAGGCTCTCCCTGTCCACCCTATCTAACCCTCTGATTATCTTATATGTCTCTATTAAGTCACCTCTCAATCTTATTCTCTCCAACGAAAACAGCCTCAAGTCCCTCAGCCTTTCCTCGTAATACCTTCCCTCCATACCAGGCAACATCCTAGTAAATCTCCTCTGAACCCTTTCCAAAGCTTCCACGTCCTTCCTATAATGCGGTGACCAGAACTGTACGCAATACTCCACGTGTGGCTGCACCAGAGTTTTGTACAGCTGCAGCATGACCTCATGGTTTCAAAACTCAAACCCTCTACCAGTAAAAGCTAACAACCCTGTCAACCTGGGTGGCAATATTCAGGGATCTTTGTACCTGGACACCGAGATCTTTCTGCTCATCTACACTACTAAGAATCTTACCATTAGCCCAGTACTTTGCAATCCAGTTACTTCGACCAAAGTGTATCACCTCACACTTTTCCACACTAAACTCCATTTGCCACCTCTCAGCCCAGCTCTGCAGTCTCTCTGTAATCTACAACATCCTTTGTCACTATCCATAACTCCACCGACCTTAGTGTCATCCGCAAATTTACAACCCATCCTTCTGCGCTCTATTCCAGATCATTTATACAAAGGACAACCAATAGTGAACTCAAATCAGATCCTTGTTGTACCCTACCAGTAACTGAACTCCAGGATGAATATTTTTCATCAACCACCACCCTCTGTCTTCTTTCAGCTAGCCAATTTCTGATCCAAACCGCTAAATCACCCTCAATCCCATGCCTCTGTATTTTGTACAATACCAAGGGGAACCTTATCAAACAAGGAGAAAGTGAGGACTGCAGATGCTGGAGATCAGAGCTGAAAATGTGTTGCTGGAAAAGCGCAGCAGGTCAGGCAGCATCCAAGGAGCAGGAGAGTCGACGTTTCGGGCATGAGCCCTTCCTGAAAAACATTTTCAGAACCTTATCAAGCGCCTCACTGAAATCCCTGCACACCAACTGCTTTACCCTCATCCTCCCGTTTGGCCACTTTCACAAAGAACACAATGAGATTTGTCAGGCACTAAACTACCCTTCACAAAACCTGAACTGGAGGGATACATATCCTGGGTGGGAGATTTGCTCGTGTGATTCAGAAGGGTTTAAACTAATTTGGCAGGGGGTGTGGGAACCAGAGCCACATGTCTGAGAGGGGGTCAGTTGCAGATGTGACAGTGTCAGGATATATTGAATCTAAATGGAAGGTTTCTCATGCGATGAAACAAAGGGATCGGTTAAAGTGTGACTGCTTTAATGCAAGGAGTGTCTGAAATAAGAGTGACGAACTACGAGCATGGAGCAGTACTTGGGGATACGATGTTGTGGCCATAACGGAGACATGGGTTTTACAGGGGCAGGAATGGTTGCTTGATCTTCCAGGGTTTAGAAAGTTTAAAAAGAACAGGGAGGGTGGAAAAAGAAGAGGAGGGGGTGTAGCATTGTTAATCAGAGAGTGCATCACAGCTACAGAAACGAAGGTTGTTGAGGAAGGTTTGTCTACTGAGTCAGTGTGGGTGGGAGTTAGGAACAGCAAGGGAACAGCCACTGCATTGGGGGTTTTCTACAGACCCTCTAATGGCAGCAGAGAGATTGAAGATCTCATAGGCGGGCAGATTCTGGAAAAATGCAGAAGTAACAGGGTTGTTGTTATGGATGATTTCAACTTTCCCAAGATCAACTGGAACCTCCTAAGTGCAGATGGTTTGGACGGAGCCATTTTTGTCAGGTGTGTTCAGGAGGGTTTCCTTACTCAGTATGTAGACAGACCGACAAGGGGAGAGGCCATTTTGGATTTAGTGCTTGCCAGGACACGTGTCAAATCTCGCGGTGGGAGAACACTTTGGTAACAGTGATCACAACTGCCTCACATTGACCATAGCCTTGGAGAGGGAAAGGAGCAGTTACCAAGGGAAGATATTCAATTGGGGAAAAGGAAATTATGACGCTATCAGACAGGAGTTGGGAAGTACAGACTGGGAGCAATTGTTCCACAGAAAGGGCACAGCAGACATGTGGAGACTATTTAAGGGGCAGCTGTTGCGAGTGATGCATGAATTTGTTCTTCTGAGACAGGTAAGAAGGGGTAAGATTAAGGAGCCTTGGATGACGAGAACAGGGGAGGTTCTCGTCAAAAGGAAGAAGGCAGCTTACGTAAGGTGGAGGAAGCAAGGATCTAGCACAGCTTTAGAGATTACAGGCTTATTAGAAAGGAGCTCAGAAATGGACTGAGGAGATCCAGGAGGGGGCACGATAAAAGCTTGGCAGGAAGGAATAGGGAGAACCCAAAGGCATTTTACTCATATGTGAGGAATAAGAGAATGATCAGGGAGAAGGTAGGGCCAATCAGGGTTAAGCACTGAAAATGTGTTTCTGGAAAAGCGCAGCAGGTCAGACAGCATCCAAGGAGCAGGAGAGTCAACGTTTCGGGCTTGAGCCTTCTTCAGGAATGAGGAAGGTGTGTCCAGCAGGCTAAGATAAAAGGTAGGGAGGAGGGACTTGGGGGAGGGGCATTGGAAATGCGATAGGTGGAAGGAGGTCAAGGCGGCTCTTCAGCCACGTCCTCAAAGATCTCCTTCCACCTATCACATTTCCAATGCCCCTCCCCCAAGTACCTCCTCCCTACCTTTTATCTTAACCTGCTGGACACACTTTCCTCATTCCTGAAGAAGGGCTCGTGCCCGAAATGTCGACTCTCCTGCTCCTTGGATGCTGCCTGACCTGCTGCACTTTTCCAGCAACACATTTTCAGCTCTGATCTCCAGAATCTGCAGTCCTCACTTTCTCCAATCAGGGATAGCGGAGGGAACTTGTGCGTGGAGTCTGAGCAGATAGGGAAAGCCCTAAAGGAGTTGTTTGCTTTGGTTTTCACCAAGGAAAGGGAACTTGTTATAAATGAAAACTTAGAGGAGCTGGGATACAGTCTTGACCAGATCAAGATTGATGAAGTTGATGTGCTAGACATTTTGGAAAATATTAAGATCGATAAGTTCCCAGGGCCAGACCAGATTTATCCCAGGCTGCTCCAGGAAGTGGGAAAGGAGGTTGCTAAGCCGCTAGCGAGGATATTTGCCTCCTCACTCTCCACAGGAGTCGTACCAGAGGATTAGAAGGAGGCGAATGTTGTTCCTCTTTTCAAGAAGGTAATAGGGAAATCGCTGGCAATTACAGACCAGTCAGTCTTACGTCTGTGGTCAGCTAAGTTTTTGGAAAGAATTCTGAGGGATAGGATTTATGACTATTTGGTGAAGCTCAGTGTGATTAAAGGCAGTCAGCATGGCTTTGTGAGGGGCAGGTCATACCTCACAAATCTTATTGAGTTCTTTGAAGAGGTGTTAAGACAGGTCGATGACTGTCAAGCAATAGATGTGGTATATATGGACTTCAGCAAGGCATTTGATCGGGTTCCCCATGGTAGACTCACCCATAAAGTCAGGAAGTATGGGATACAGGGAGATTTGGCGATCTGGATTCAGAATTGGCTGACAGAAGGCAGAGAGTGGTTGTAGATGGAATGTATTCTGCCTGGAGGACAGTGTTGAGTGGGGTCCCGCAGGGCTCTGTTCTTGGGCCTCTGGTCTTTGTAGTTTTTATAAATGACTTGGATGAGGAAATTGAGGGTTGGGTTAGTACATTTGCAGATGACACAAAGGTTGGAGGTGTCATCGATAGCATAGAAGACTACTGCAGGCTGCAGCGTGACATAGACAGGATGCAGAGCTGGGCTGAGAAATGGCAGATGGAGTTCAACCTGGAATAATGCAAAGTGATGCATTTTGGAAGGTTGAACTCAAATACTGAATATAGGATTAAAGACAGGATTCTTGGCAGAGTGGAGGAACAAAGTGATCTGGGTATACAAGTACATAGATCCCTCAAAGTTGCCAGCCAAGTGGATAGGGTTGTTAAGAAAGCATATGGTGTTTTGGTTTTCATTAACAGGGGAATAGAGTTTAAGAGCTGTGAGGTTTTGCTGCAGCTCTACAAGTCCCTGGTGAGACCACACTTGGAATATTGTGTCCAGTTCTGGTCGCCCTACTTTAGGAAAGATACAGAGGCTTTGGAGAGGGTGCAAAGAAGGTTTACCAGGATACTGCATGGACTGGAGGGCTTGCCATATGAAGAAAGGTTGAATAAGCTTGGACTTTTCTCTCTGGTGAGAAGAAGGAAGAGAGGAGACCTGATTGAGGTATCCAAAATAATGCGAGGAATAGATAGAGTCAATAGCCAGAGACTTTTCCTCAGGGCAGGATTGACTGGTACGAGAAGTCATAGATTGAAGATATTAGGAGGAAGGTATAAAGGAGACATTAGAGATAGGTTTTTTACACAGAGAGTTGTGAATGTATGGAATGCGTTGCCAGCGACGGTGGTGGTGGAAGCAGAGTCACAGGGGACATTTAAGTGACTTCTGGATATGCACATGGATAGCAGTGAGTTGAGGGGTGTGTAGGTTAGGTTATTATATGTTACATTAGGATTAAATCTCGGCACAACATCGTGGGCCAAAGGGCCTGTTCTGTGCCGTACTTTTCTATGTTCTATGTTCTAATCAACTTACTCCCTTCTAGATGATTATAAGTCTGATCTCTGATAACCCTTACCAATACTTAAACCACAACCGAAGCAAAGCTCTCAAGCTACAATTTCCAGGGTTGTCTCTACTCCCCTTCTTGAGCAGGGGGACAACATTTGCTGTCCTCCAGTCTTCTGGCACTATTCCAGTAGACAATGACGTCAAAGACCAAAGCCAAAGGCTCAGCAATGTCCTCCCTGGCTTCCCCGAGAATCCTGGGATAAATCCCATCCGATTAAGAATAAATGGCTTAGAAAAGGTGGACACTGGGAAGAGTTGTTTCCATTAGGTGGGGATACCAGGACCCGTGGGCACAGCCTTAGAGTTAGAGAAGGGTCAATTTAGAATGGAAATGCGGAGACATTTCTTCACCCAGAGAGTCTTGGGCCTGTGGAATTCATTGCCACGGAGTGCAGTGGAGGCCGGGGCGTTAAATGTCTTCAAGGCAGAGATTGATAGATTCTTTATCTCGAAAGGAATTAAGGGCTACAGGGAGAGTGCCAGTAAGTGGAGTTGAAATGCCCATCAGCCATGATTGAATGGCGGAGTGGACTCGATGGGCCAAATGGCCTTTCTTCCACTCCTATGTCTTATGTTCTTATGGCCCAGGGGACTTATCTATTTTTACAGTTTGCAGAATTGCTAACACCTCCTTCTTATGCACCTCAATCCCATCTAATCTAGTTGTCTGTATCTCAGTATTCTCCTTGAACACATTGTCTTTTTCCAGTGTGAATACTGACAAAAAGAATTCACTTAGTGCTTCCCCTATCCCCTCAGACTCCACATACAACTTCCCACTACTATCCCTGATTGGTCCTAATCTTACTCTAGTCATTCTTTTATTCCTGATATACCTACTGAAAGCTTAGGGTTTTCCTTGATCCCTACTCATGTCCCCTCCTGGCTCTTCTTAGCTCTCTCTTTAGGTCTTTCCTGACCAACTTGTAACTCTCAAGCGCCCTAACCGAGCCTTCACATCTCATCTTAACAGAAGCCACCTTCTTCTTCTTGACAAGGGATTCAACTTCCTGAGTAAACTATGGCTCCTGCACTTGACCACTTCCTCCCTGCTTCACCAGTACATACTTATCAAGGACACGCAGTAGTTGTTCCTTGAAAAAGCTCCACATTTCATTTGTGCCTATCCCCCGCAGTTTCCTTCCCCATCCTTAAACCTGCCTAATTGTATCGTAATTGTCTTTCCCCCAGCTATAACTTTTGCCCTGCAGTATATACCTATCCCTTTCCATTGCAAAAGTAAACATAACAGAATTGTGGTTACGATCACCAAAGTACTCACCTACCTCCAATCTAACACCTGGCCGGGTTCATTATCCAGTACCAAATCCAATGTAGCCTCGCCCCTTGTTGACTTGTCAGGAAACCATCCTTCACACATTGAGCAAAAACTGACCTGCCCAAAGTACTCAAACTAGAATATTCCCAGTCAATATTTGGAAAGCTAAAGATCCCAAAGCAACCACCCTGACACTCTCACTCTTCCTCTACATCCCTGGAACTATTTGGATTGCTGTAGAAAACTCCCAACAGGGTGAGCTCTCCTTTCCTGTTTCTAATCTCAGCCCAGACTACCTCAGTAGATGAGTCCTCAAACATCCTTTCTGCCACCGTAATGCAGTACTTGACTAACAGTGCCACTCCACCCACTCTTTTACCATTTTCTCTGATCTTACTAAGACATCTAAATCCTGGAACCCTCAATAACCATTCCTGTCCCTGGTCTACCATATCCCTGAAATGGCCACAACATCAAAATCCCAGGCACCAACCCATGCCACAAGTTCACCCACCTTATTCTGGATGCTCCTGACATTGAAGTAGACACATTTCAAACCACCTTCTTGCCTGCTGGTGCCTTCTTGCGATCTTGAAACCTTATTTCTGACCTCACTACTCTCAGCATCCTGTATACTTGAACTACAATTCAGATTCCCAGCCCCCTGCTGAATTAGTTTAAACCCACCTTAAGAACATTAGCAAATTTCTTCCCCAGGATATTGATAGCCTCTGGTTCAGGTGAAGACCACCCTGTTTGTAGAGGTCCCACCTTCCCCAGAAAGAGCCCCAGTTATCCAGGTATCTGGATCCCTCCCTCCTGCACCATCCCTGTAGCCACATGTTCAACTCCTCTCTCTCGCGAGCACATGACACGGATAACAAACCTGAGATAACATCTCTGTTTGTTCTAGGTCTAAGCTTCCACCCTAGCTCCCTGAATATCTGCCTTTAACCCCCATCCCTTTTCCTACCTGTGTTGTTGGTGTCTATGTGGATCACAAATTGGGGCTGCTCCCCCTCCCCCTCAAGGATCCCGAAAACACGATCAGAGACATCACAAGCCCTGGCACCTGGGAGGCAATACACCAACCATGAGTCTGTCTCATTCCCACAGTACCTCCTATCTATACCCTTAACTATGGAGTCCCCAATGACTAATGCTCTGCTCCTCTTCCCCCTTCCCTTCTGAGCAGCAGGGACAGACTCTGTGCCAGAGCCCTGTGGCCCATTGCTTACTCTTGGTAAGTCATCCCCCCCTCCAACAGTATCCAAAATGGTATACTTATTGTTGAGGGGAATGGCCACAGGGGATCCCTGCACTGTCTGCCTGTTCCCTTTCCATCCCTGATGGTCATCCATCTACCTTCTTCTTTTACCTGAGGTGTGACTACCTCCCTGTAACTCCTCTCAATAACCCCTTCCACCTCCAGAATGATCCAAAGTTCATCCAGCTTCAGCTCCAGTTCCCTAACATGGTTTCTGGAGGAGGTGGCGTTGGGTGCACTTCCCGCAGATGCAGTCAGTGGTGACCCTTACCTCCTACATTCTGCAGGAGGAATATTCAACTGCCCTAACCTCCATTCCTACAGTTCTAAATTCCCAACGAGACTACTGAAAAACTAAAAATAGTTCAGCACCATTTGCGACTCCTCAGATACTGAAGCAATCCATGTTCAAGCAACAAGATCTGGACATTACCCAGGTTTGGGCTTAAAAATTGGCAAGTGACATTCACTCCACACAAATGTAAAGCAATAACTATCTGAGTAGGAGCAAATATAATCACCAATCCTTGACATTCAATGGTGCTACCATCACTGAATCCCCCACTATCAATGTGTTGAGGATTATCACTGATGAGAAAATAAACTGGACTCACAACATCAACGCAGTGGCTCCAAGTGGAGGTCAGAGGCTAGGAATACTCCTGACTCCCCAAGGCCTGTCCACCATCTACAAGACACAAGTCAGGAGTGTGATGGAATACTCCCCACTTGCCCTGGATGGGGGCAGCTCCAACAACACTCAAGAGGCTCAACACCATCCAGGACAAAGCAGTCCACTAGTTTGGCACCACATCCACAAACATTTAATCCCTCCGTCACCGATGCTCAGTAGCAGCAGTGTGTACTATTTACAAGCTGCACTGCAGAAATTCACCAAAGATCCTCAGGCAGCACCTTCCAAACCCACGACCACTTCCATCTAGAAGGACAAGGGCAGAGATACATGGGAACAACATTCTCTACAAGTTTCTCTTCAAGCCACTCACCTTCCTGCCTTGGAAATATATCACTGTTCTTTCACTGTCACTGGGCAAAATCCTGGAATTTTCTCCCTAAGGCATTGTGGGTCAACCTATAACACATGGACAAGGGCAGTGGTTCAAGAAGGCAGCTCACCAACACCTTCTCAAGGGGCAACTCGAGATGGGCAATAAATGGGCATTACAGAGAAAGGTCAGCGTTATAGAACAGTTATAATGGAGGAGTTAAATTACCCAAATATAGACTGGGATACTGCTCGTGTGAGCTGCAATAAGGGACAAGTGTTCCTGGACTGTGGGAGAATTTCTAACAGCAGTTTGTGTCCAGTCCAACAAGGAAGGATGCATTGTTGGACCTGGTCCTTGGATGATCAAGTATATCAGATGGGGGATCATTTAGAAAACAGTGGTCATTGTTTCATAAAGCTCAGGATGTTTGTGGAAAATGACAATGCAGAGTAAGAAAACTCATTTGGAGGAGAGCTGACTTCAATGGGGAAGGAACAGACCTGGGCAGGAGACAGTAGAATAAGGGATTGGCAGGAAGATCAGTAATGAAACAATGAATCTTCAAACAGTCGCAGAATATCCCCTTGAATGAAAAAACTACAACAAACAAATGTGGAGTTCCCTGTTTGACAAAAGGAGGTAGAAAATAGCATTACAGAAAAGGTGTGTTTATGATAGGTGTAAGGTTAAAAAAAACACTTGAGAACCAAGAGGAATATTGTAAGTTTAGATGAGAGGTGAAGAAGCAAAGAGGGACATGAGAGAAGCCTAGCAGTAAATGTAAAAGGAAATGCCCAAGTCTTCTATAGGTACAGCAATACAAAATAAAGGTGAGAGGAGGGGTAGGGTTGATTCAAAACCAAAACTGGGATTTGCACACAGAGCCAGGGACCAGAGCAGAGATGTTGAATGAATAAGTTCCATCTATCTTTACAAAAGTGCAGGATGCTGCCCAGGCCATGATGACAGAAGAAAATATTCTGTCTCTAAACAGGTTCAAAATAGACAAGGAAGCAGCCTTAGGGGGACAGTTAGTCATTGAAGGTGCCAAAGCCACCAGGAACAGATGAGATGCACCCTGGGATTTTGATGGAAGTGAGGGTAGAAATTGTGGGTGTCGATAAAGTGAGGAGCTGAAAAATGCACAGCGTGTCAGGCAGCATCGGAGGAGAGGGAGAGTCAACGTTTCGGGTCTGGGACCCTTCATCGGGACCCCTGGACTTGGGGAGGTACCAGAAGATAGGTTAATTGCAAACTTCATAGCCCTGTTCAGCAAAGATTGTAAGGATAATTATCGACCAGTTAGTTTAACTTCAGTGATGGGACCATAGAGACCCTACGGTGCAAATAGACCATCTTGTCTGCATCAATTCTCTAAAGAGCATCTCACTCAGACCCTCATCCCTCCATCCTATCCCAGTAACCCTGCATTTTATCATGTCTAATCTACCTAACCTGCAATTCCCTCAGCAGTACAGAGTGAGTTTTAGCATGGCCAATCCACCTCACCGACATAGCTTTGGACTGCAGGAGGAAACCAGAGCACGTCGATGAAACTCGTGCAGACACGGGGAGAATGTGCAAACTCCACCTAGACAGCCATGTGAGGGTGGACTTGAATCTAGGGCCCTGGCACTGGGGGGCAGCAGTGCTAACCACTGAAACTGCCCTTCCAGAAGCAATTATTCTAGATAGAATTCATAGTCATATGGAAAAGGAGGGTTGATTAAAAACAAGGGGAGATTATGTTTAACTAACATGCCGGAGATTTTTAGAGAGGTAACAGAAAGGCTGAATGAGGTTAACGCTGTCGATATGGTGTACATGGATTTCCAGAAGGTTCCAGATACAATGCCACACAGCAGACTCGAGTGGAAAGTTATAGGGCGTGGTATAAAAGGGACTATAGCAACATGGATACAGAATTGGTTAAGCGATAGGAAACAGAGAGTAATGGGCAATGGATATTTTTCAGGCTGGAGGAAGGTTTGTAGTAAAGTTCCCCTGCTTGCAGCACTGGTTGATTCACCTACTTTAAGGGCATTTAAATGTCCATTGGATGAATATATGTAGATTAGATGGGCTTCAGAACGGTTTCACAGGTCAGCCCAACACCAAGGGCTGAAGGTCCTATACTGCACTGCATTGTTCAATGCTCTATGTTCTATGTTCCCCAGGGATCAGTATTGGGACCCTTGCTTCTCCTGATAAATATTAATTCTCCTGGATCTTGGTGTCCAGGGGGTTATTTCAAAGTCTGCAGATGACAAGAAACTTGAAAGCATTGTGAACCATGAGAAGGGCAACGTAGAACTCCAGAAAGACATGCATGAGTTGATGGCGTGGGCAGATAGGTGGCAGATGAGGGTCAATGCAAAGACGTGGGAGGAGAAGCACTTTGGGTGGAAAAACAATACAAAATCAGGGCTGCAGTTCGAAAGGGGAAATAGGGAGAAGCTGTTCCCAGTTGTTAAAGGAACATGATCAAGAGGGCACAGGTTTAAAGTGACATGTGAAAAAGCAAGAGTGATGTGAGGAAACGTTTGTTTCACTCAGCGAGTTATTAGGGTGTGGAATGCACTGCCTGGAAATGTGGTGGAGGCAGGTTCAGTTGAGGCATTGAAGAGAATATTGGATGGCTAATTGGATAGAAACAGTGGGCAAGGGTCTGGGGAAAAGGCAGGAAATTGGCATTTGGTAAAGAGAATCGTTTCTTGATTTATGTGGACACTATGGGTTGAATGTGATCAGTGTCGGTGCTTTCACAGTGTTATTGAGGAGGAAGCTCCTAATTGTTAACTCAATGATCATGAAGCCTTGTGCTGTCAATAATGGTAATAACTGGGAACTTTGCTGTCCAAAGGTAAGAAAGACTTACATTTATTTAGCACTTTTCATTATCTCAGAGAGAAAAATCTTTGTTCAAAAAGAGGGGAGAATAATGGGGACACATGGGGGTCTCTCCTCTAACTGTTTCCACATCAAACCACAACAAATAAGTGATCCACAGGTAGAAGAACTGAAGACACAAAGACCATCACTCCCAGGTGGATGAGGAATAACTGAGGGTGGCTCAGTGGTAGTACTGCTGCCTTTCAACATCAAGAACTGAGGTTAAATTCCACCCTTGGGTGACTGTCTGTATGGAGTTTGCACATTCTCCCTGTGTCTGCATAGATTTGCTCCGGTTTCTCCCCAAAATCCAAAGAAGTGGAGGTTAGACGGATTGGTCATGCTAAATTGCCCACAGTGTTCAGGGATGAACAGGTTAGGTGGATTAGCCGTGGGAAAAAGGTTACAGGGATAGGGTAAGTTTGGGTGGGATGCTGTTTGGTGAGTTGGTGTGGACTTGTTGGGCTGAATGGCCTGTTTCCACCTGAGGGATTCTGTGCCCCCACACCCCACAATGGAAGGTATTCCTTAAATCACCAAGATGCAGTAACATGGTGAGCTGTGTTCAGGGCCTGGCCCTTCAGCTCCAGAGTTCCTCTCTGGTTCTCTGCCTCACCTTCCTCCTGTAAGATGCTCCTTACAATATAACTCTTTGATTGTCAGTCACCTGTCATCATATCTGTTTGTTGGGCCTGATGTCAAATGTTATCCTGATAGACCTCTTGTGAAGCATGTTGGGAAGGTTGACCATATTGCTGCTGTTATAGAAATGAAAACTGTTGTTGTTGATGTGGGAATACATAAGTCATCGTTCCTTCAGGAATACTGCAGCAATATGCAGCTATTTCCTCACTCGCTGTATTTTGAGCTCATCTTCAACACGCAGAATACACAGAGGCTCACACAGATAATTCACTATTACCTCTGAAGGCAATTAGGGATGAGTAATGAATCCACTGGATCAGCGTCCCCATTATCTGGAGATAGATCAACTGAAAACTCCATTTGCATTGAAAATGGATAACAACAAGAGAGGGATTTATAAGTGAAATACAGGCAGACCAGTCCCAGAACACGGCTGATGCTGAGACTGGAGAAGCTGGATTGCATTGGCAGAAGAGCTTCTGAAGGGGAAATGAAAATGTTTTCAAAATTATGAAAATCTTTTATTCTGGATTTATTGAATTCACTGAATTTAAATTGCTTTGTTTGATGTGATGGAAATTAAAGTCACATTTCCCCTTCATTGATCCCGTAGCTGGTGAAGAGCTTATGCTTGAAATGTCAACTCTCCTGCTCCTCAGATGCTGCCTGACCAGCTGTGTTTTTCCAGCATCATCCTTTTTGGCTCTGATCTCCAGCATCTGCAGTCCTCACTTTCTCCTGTCACAAAACTGCTTTGTTACGGTGTCCATTATTTACTCAAGGGAGACAGTCTCAACAACAGGGAAATACAGGATCAGGCTTAGTCGTAGTGCTCCCTATGGTCAAATATTTGACTGGAAGGTGTGATGGAAGCAGCGCCTAGAGATTGACGGGTCAGATGGACTGAACAGAGGCAAATGGAGTTTAATCCTGAAAAGTATGAGTTGGAGGACTTCCAAAGCGATGGAGTACATGCTGTATGGTGGAACCCTAGAAAGTACAGAGGATTGAGTAACTTGGAGTTGTGTGTATCCATTGATCTGTGAAGGCTGTAAGACAGGCAGTATATGCTGGTTAAGAAGGCATATGCGCTACTTAGCTTAATTAGTTGAGGCATTGAATGCAAGATCTGTGATGGAGCTGTAGATAACGTTAGTCAGGCCACAGCTGGAGTATTGTGTGCAGCTCTGGTCACCACATTGTAGGAAGGAAGTCATTGCACTGGAGGGGATGTAGAGGACGTTCCCCAGGATGTTGTCTGGGATGGAGTATTTCAGCGATGAAGAGAGAGTACGTATTGCCCAGGCAATGCTGAGGGGAGATCTAATTGAGGTGTACAAAAGTTCTCAGGAGCATAGACTTGGTAGATAGGGAGAAACAAAAATAAAAGCTACAGATGCTGGAAATCTGAAGCAAGCAAAAACAGAAACTGCTGGAGATACTCAGCAGGTTTGGCAGCATCTGTGGAGAGAGAGAGAGAGAAAAACAAAGATAGAATCAGTTTGAGTCCAGTGACCCTTCTTCAGAACTAGATACAGGAAATGTTTGTCCTTGGTAGAGGGGTCAGTAACCAAGGGGTTAAGGGAAGGAGCAGGAGCTTTACAGGAGATTGGAGGAAACAATTTGTCACCCAGAGGGCTGTGAGTAATCTGGAACTCTGTGGGGAAACCTTCAGTCACTGAAGATTTATTTAGGTGAATACTTGAAATGCCACAGGAAACAAGACTACAGGCCAAGTGCTGGGAAATAGGATCAGAACAGGAGTATTTGATGAACGGTGAATCACGAGGGGTGAAAGGGCTGCTCCCAAAGGCTCCTACAAAAGGTCAGCCTTGTCTCAGTAGGTAGATATCTCTGAGTTGGTAAGTAAGCCAGGGAGAGTTTCTGGAGTCACTAAAGAATGGCAGGTGCTGCAAATCTGAAACAAAAAAACAGGAATGGCTTGAGAAACCTAGCAGGTCTAGCAACATCTGTGCAGAGAGAAACAGAGTTAATGTTTCCAGTGACCCTTCTTCAGAATCCTGCTGCTATTAGTCTCAAACAGAAATAGTTAAATAAGCAAGGGGTGGTTGGTGGGGGTGGGGTTTGAAATAGTTTGCTGTGATCTCGAGCCTGAAACAGATGAAAGCAGATTCCATTAGGAATGGGGGTGTGTCAATTCCTGAAGGAATAAAGAAGACATTGGAGGGCAAGAGGAGAGGGGAAGGTAGGGAGGTCATAGAGCTTTACAGAGCTGTACCCTTAGTCCAACTCATCCATGCTGAGCAGATATCCTCAATAAATCTAGTCCCACCTGCCAGCACCCGGCCCATATCCCTCCAAACCCTTCCTATTCATATACCCATCCAAATGCCCTTTAAATGTTGCAATTGTACCAGCCTCCACCACATCCTCTGGCAGCTCATTCCATACATGTACCACCCTCTGTGTGAAAAAGTTGCCCCTTAAGTCTCTTTTATATCTTTCCCCTCTCGCCCTAAACCAATGCCCTCTACTTCTGGACTCCCCCATGCCAGGTAAAAGACCTTGTCTATTTACCCTATCCATGCCCCTCATGATTTTGTAAACCTCTCATAAGGTCACCCCTCAGCCTCTCATGCTCCAGGGAAAACAGCCCCAGCATATTCAGCCTCTCCCTATAGCTCAAACCCTCCAACCCTGGCAACATCCTTGTAAATTTCTTGGACATGGACAGAACGGCCTCCTGCATAATGAGATTTCAGCATAAAGCCGTCAATCTGGATTGGGAGGGAGATTTCCCCCCATGGGTGTGGCTGTGGAGGGGCTGTGGATTAGATCTGAAGGAGTTAAAGATTTGCTCTCTCTCTCCCTTCCCCCGTCCCAATCTCTGCATGTGTCTCTGTCTGTCTGTGTGTGTCTTTTTCTGTCTCTGTGTGTCTCTATCTATCTGTGTGAGTGTCTCTGTCTGTGTTTGTCTATATGTGTCTGTATGTTTGTGTCTGTATATGTGTGTCTGTCAATGTGTGTGTGTATGTGTCTATGTGTCTCTGTCAATATGTGTCTGTCAGTCAATGTGTGTCTATGTGTCTGTCTGTCAATGTGTGTGCGTATCTCTCTTTATCTGTGTGTGTGTCTCTCTCTCTCTGTCTGTCTGTGTCTCTTTCTCTCTCTCTGTGTCTCTCTGTCTGTCTGTGCGTGTCTCTGTGTGTGTGTGTGTCTCTCTCTCTCTCTGTGTCTGTGTGTATCTCTCTCTCTGTGTGTGTGTGTGTGTGCGTGTCTCTGTGTATGTCTCTCTCACTCTGTGTCTTTGTGTGTGTGTGTATGTGTGTCTCCCTCTGTGTCTGTCTGTGTGTGTGTCTCTGTGTTTGTGTGTGTATCTGTGTGTGTGAATGTCTCTCTCTCTGTCTGTATGTGTGTGTCTCTCTCTCTGTTTGTGTGTGTGTGTCTCTCTCTGTGTCTGTGTGCGAGTCTCTGTGTGTGTCTCTGTGTCTGTGTGTGTGTCGCTCTCTCTCTGTGTCTGTGTGTGTGTGTGTCTCTCTCTCTGTGCGTGTTTTTCTCTGTGTGTGTGTGCGTGTCTCTCTCTGTGTGTTTGTGTGTGTATCTCTCTCTGTGTGAGTCTCTGTGTGTTTGTATGTGTCTGTGTGTGTCTCCCTCTGCGTGAGTGTGTGTGCGTGTCTCTCTGTTTCTGTGTGTGTGTCTCTCTCTCTCTGTGTCTCTTTCTCTCTGTGTCTCTCTCTCTCTCTCTGTGTCTCTGTGTGTGTGTCTCTGTGTCTGTGTGTGCTTCTCTCACTCTCTGTGTGTGTCTCTCTTTCTCTGTGTCTGTGTGTGTCTCTATCTCTGTGTATGTGTGTCTCTCTCTGTGCGTGTCTCTCTCTCTGTGTCTGTGTGTGTGTGTCTGTGTGTCTCTATCTCTGTGTATGTGTGTGTCTCTGTGCGTGTCTCTCTCTCTCTGTGTCTCTGTGTATGTGTGTCTCTCTCTCTGTGCATGTCTCTCTCTCTGTCTGTGTGTGTGTGTGTGTCTCTCTCTCTCTGTGTGTGTGCCTGTGCTGCGCAAGTGCAGTTTTCCTGGGGATGAATGGGCGGATGGTGGAGGAGGTGCTGTGAGGTTTCTGAGCCTGGATTCATTGTCTCCAGCTCGGTTTGGGGGTGGGAGGGGAGCTGGCTGACCGAGAGAGAGCAGAGGAAACACGCCCTCCCCCCCCCTTAGGGGGGGCAGAGCCAGTGCACAGCATGATCCCAGGGAATCCCCGCTGGAGGCGGCCGGCGAGCTGAGATGGTGCAGAAACCCAAGAGGAACGGGGAGGCTGGTGCCGGCCCCGGGGAGAAGCGGCTCCGGGTGGGCTTCGTCGGTATCGATGGAGGCCCCGAGGCTGCGCTCAGCGCCGGGGCGGACTCCTCCTGTACCCGGGACGGAGCTCTGCTCATCGCCGGCTCGGAGGGGACCAAACGCGGCAGCATCCTGGGCAAACCGCGCTCCGGTGGGCGCAAGCGACCCAAAAGGAACGCGTTCTACAGAAAACTGCAGAACTTTATGTACAATGTCCTGGAGAGACCCCGGGGATGGGCTTTCATCTACCACGCTTATGTGTAAGTGAGAGCCCGGGACCGGGACCGGGCTGGGGCTGGGGCTGGGGCTGGGGCGGGATAAAATCCTCCCTCTGTCGCAGTCTGAGGGTTTTCACACACAGACACACACAAATAGTGACACATACAGACACACACACACAGACAGACACACACAAATACATACACACACACAAATAGTGACACACACAGACACATACACACACAGACAGACACACACAAATACATACACACACAGACAGACACACACAAATAGTGACACATACAGACACACACAAATACATACACACAGACACACACACACAAATACATACACACACACAAATAGTGACACACACAGACACATACACACACAGACAGACACACACAGACACACACAAATAGTGACACATACAGACACATACACAGACACACACAAATAGTGACACATACAGACACACACAGACAGACACACACAAATACATACACACAGACAGACACACACAAATAGTGATACATACAGACACACACAAATACATACACACACACAGACACACACAGACACACACAAATAGTGACACATACAGACGCACACATACACACCCAGAGAGACACACAAATACACACACAGACACACACAAATACACACACACACACAAATAGTGACACATACAGACACACACAAATACACACACAGAGACACACACAAATACACACACACACACACAGGCAGAAACACAGACAAATAGTGATACACACAGACACCCACAAATACATACACACACACAGAAACAGACAAATAGTGACACACACACACACACAAATAGTGACACACAGAGACAAATACATACACACCGACACACACAAATATACACACACACACACAGGCAGAAACACAGACAAATAGTGACACACACAGACACACACAAATGCATACACGTAGACACACACAGACAGACAGAGATACACAGGCAGAAACACAAATAGTGACACATAGACACACAGACAGACACAAATGCATACACACACAGACAAATAGAGACACACACAGACACACAGGCAGAAACACATAGACAAATAGAGACACACAGACAGATATAAATACACACACAGACACACGCACAGACAGACAGGCAGAAACACACAGACACACACACGGCTTTGATCATTGGTAACATGCAACTCCACTGACTGAGCGGGGAAAAAATATCAGCTGCTGCTTTATTTCCTGTGTCAGTCCATGTTTTAGCATATTCCTGTTCGTTTCTGTCTGTGAGAATCTGTTGCTGCAAAATTTCACGTTTTTCCTCTCTCAGCGTCTTGAGAATCGGTGAAGCCTGAGTGTAAACTAGAGGAATCAGCAAAAAAAAATCCTTTGGATCGATGAGCGTGAGAGAAAGAGAAACTGATAGAGAGAGCAACTGACAGAGAGAGAGAAAATGACACAGTGAAATAGAGAGAGACAGAAATAGAGAGTGTGCGAAACGGGGGAGGGGGAGAGAGAGAGAGAGAGAGAGATTCAGAGAGAAAGTGTGAAATACCCAGAGAAAGGGATAGAGAGAGTGAATAAGCTCCTGATCAGGGCCTGAGAATCAGGGCTGAGCACAATTTCCCTGACTAGCTGCCAGTCAACATTTAGCATCTTTGATTTAAATGTAATTTTGCAAGCTCAGACAATCTATCCAAGTGTTTGGCAATGAGGGTTTGAGTTGGATTTGGCAGATTTATGATGTTGGTGGGGTTTCATTATGTCTGTTAACATATTAGTCTCAACATAATACAGTGAGCTCAAGAGGGAATTTTAGTATCTGTTTCAGGTTACCGTCTTGTTAGATTTTTGGTGTACAGTACTGTGTATTATTGGAGTGTGGGCTTTGCTGGCCAGACAAAATAAACAAATGTTTAGAATGCAAATAATGTATGTAAACACTTCCTGTAATGATGTCGTTGCAGGCACTGACCACTAGTTAATGCTGTGGTGTTGGTCCATGCAAATGTACCATTTTGCTACACACCAACAGGACTTGGAAATCCTGGACAGAACTTTGCGTTGTATTTGAAGAGCTGACTCTAGGGGTGGGGGTGAGCTGCCTTTTTGAACCGCTACCGTCCATGTGCTGTAAATAGACCCACAATGCCCCTTGGGGAGGGAATTCCAGGATTTTGACCTGAAATATTATTCTTAGAGATGTCCAGAAGGTATTTGGTCAAGTCCCTTCTGAAAATTGTTAACTGAAGTTGAAATTCAAGGAGTTGAAGATGAATTGTTGGCTTGGTTAGAAATTTGACTAAACAGTAGTAGATGGAGAATAAGGATGATGTGTGCCTCCTGGACTCAGCAGAACGTGATCTCCAAGGATTTGTTCTGGGGCTTTAATTACTCACCATAATGTTAACAGGTTAGATGATGGGATTGGAAGCCAAGCAGCCAAAATCGTCACTGGCACAGAAACATTGTGGCGTTGTAATTGGAAGGATAACGTTATTAAAAGATACTGATAGATTGGGTGAATGTGTGAAATGCAGCAGATAGAATTCTATGTAAAAATGCTAAAGGTAAAGTTACCATAGTCCTGCTGTTCCATTAGGAAGAGATTCCTGGGGATGGTTTAACCTGAGGGTCACCGTGCCTCAAGTGAGGGGGAGAGGTTGAGAAGGAGTGTCCTTCATGGTAACTTCAACTGAGCTAACAGACCCTAATTGTAAGTGCACACATGTGAAGTCACTCACTTTGGACCTGAGAAAACTAGGAGGCCAGGGAGGCTGAAAGTGTTGGAAACAGTGGAAGGCCAGGGAGCCACGTAGTTTGAGAAAAATACACAAACAGGTCTGGAGATCTCAAAGGCTAATAGGCTGTTCATCTTGCTGTCGAGGGAATGGGGTCACAAGGGGATAAGAGCTATGTTTGAATTGTACAAATATAAAAGCAAAGTGCTGTGAATGCTGGAAATCTGAAAGAAATGCTGGAGAAGCTCAGCAGATCTGGCAGCATCTGTGGAGGGAGAAAGACAGTTAATGTTTTGAGTCTGTTGTGACTTCTTCAGAACGGAAGGAGTTTGGAAAATTACAACTTACTACTTGGGGGAGGGGTCTACTGCATTAGTGCTCATTATGCCTTTTATTCTGGGCAGCTTTCCTATCAGTTCCACTCACTTCTCCTCCTTGTTTCCACTACACACAAGCCAGAATTTTAGGAAACTCTCATGGTATACTGGCAATGTCCCTACCTCTGGAATAGGAAAGCCTGGGTTCAAGCCCCATATCATCCAATGATGCGTCAGAACATATCTGACTAGAAAGTATCTATAAGCCATAATTTACAGCCCACTTCAGTGCTGAAGAAGAATCATATTGGACTCTCAACTCTATTTCTCTCCCAAATAATCTGTGAGATAAGCTGAGTTTCTCCAGCAACTTATCATTTTAACTTTGAATTATGCAAAGTCATGGTTAGACCACAATTGGAGCATCGTTAGCAAATCTGGACCTGACATCTTCGGAAAAATAAATTGGTTTTGGAGGGAGTAGAGTGTGGATTTACCAGAATAAAACTTGGAGTTCAAGTGTTGAATTACTAGGAGAGGTAACGCAAGTTAAGGAAATACATTCCACTAGTTTAGATGATTAATTAAAGGGTGATTTCTCCCTCTCGATATGTTTGTTGGATGGGGAGTCTAGAGTTAAGCACATATTGTAGAAATTAGAACAAACCTTTTCATCACGCAAAGGATGGTAGAATCGTGTAGTTCTCTTCTACCCATCAGATGACGTTGAATTACCTGTAATTGTTAATCTAATAATCTCAGATTTATGTTTGAAAAGAGGTATGATGGGATATTGGCACATGAACTTCTGTCACAGATCAGCAGTCATTGCATCCAATGGTGGAATAGGCTTGATGGACTGAATGGCCTCCTCTTCCTTTGTATTGTACGGGCAAAAACTTTGATTCAACTTTCCAATGACCCAATCAATGATCATTTTATTGCTGACTTAATCATCTCTGAGCAGATTGTGATTGGTTTCTTTGTGTTTCAGCTTATCAATATACTGCCAGTGAATTGTGTAAATAATTATTTTGTTCTTTAATATTTTGGAGTCAATGAGGAAATAATTGTCCCTGCTTGTAACTGCCTCTGAATAAGTCAAAATATCCTTTGATTGAATAATTCCCATCCACTGAGAAGAAGCAGAGCAGGTCCATGTACATTTTAAGCAGGTTTATGAGTGAAATGCTGTGTTTCTATCAGCAGAAAGACAGAATTGGATAGATTGTCTTTTTCCAATCTGTAAAACATTATTAACTATTGACTGGTTATGTGCTAAGGGATAATTTCATGTGATGTTCTAGCTGTTAGAGTTCTCGAGTAGTTTTTATCTACCACTAACTACACAGTGTTTATTTACATTTGGATTATGTGAGTTCCATCCGGGACTGTGAGAATGATGAAAATCTTACTGTTATAGTATTGGTGCTTTGAAAGAGTAAGATAATTAGTCCCTCTTTCCTGCTCTTTCCCAAATGTCTTGCAATTCTTCTTAATTTTGATAATGTATCCAATTCCTTTCTGAAAGTTAGTTTTGAATCTTTTTTCAGCGTCCTTTCAGGAAGTCCATCCTCGACTATAGTTCAGGAAAATGTGAGCTGGACTATAAATTACTGAGATTAGGAATTGTACTGTTCCTGTTTGGAATTCTGTGACTAACATCATTAAAATATTGATTTTTGAGGTCTTATCTAATTATCTGTTTGTGGGAGCTTGCTGTACACAATCTGACTGCGACATTTCATACATGACAGCAGTGACTCCACTTGGAAAAAACACGCCATTGGCTGTGAAGTGGTTTGGGATGGTCCTGAGGTTCTGAAAGGTACTTTGGAAATGGAAGGAGCAAAATTCTGTAGATGCTGGAATCTGTAGTGAAAATAACAAATGCTGGAGATCACAGCGGGTCAGACAGCATCCATAGAGAGAGAGAGAGCGAACTAACGTTTCAAGTCCCATTAACTCTTGGTCCAGAGCTGATGTGAAGTGTGGAGGGAGCAGCATCTGGAGTGCTGGAAGAGATCTGGAGGAGTACGGGTGCAGATTGTTCAGATTAAATGATTGGAATGTGAGAACGGCAGAACAAAGGCATGTCTAACCGTTAGATTGGAAAGAACAGACAGTCCCACTGGGGTGGGGGAAGGGGAGAGATTGGACATCGTGATAGAGAATGTAACAAATAAAGCTAAAAGAAAGGAAGGAATGGGAGTGGGTTCACAGTTTGAAGGTGTCGATCTCCATGTTAAGCCCAGAAGGTTGTAAAGTGCCTGGTCTGAAGCTGAGATATTGTTCCTCCAGTTTGTGCTGGGATTCACAGGAACATTCAGCATGCCAAGGACAGACACGTGGGGCATGTGAGTAGGACGCTGTGTTCAACTGAGCAGCTATGGGAAGGTCAGGGCCCTGCCTACACATGGAACAGGGGTGTTCCGCAAAGTGGTCACCCAGTCTGTGTTTGGTTTCTAGGATGTAGAGTAGGCCACATTGGGTGCAGTGAATGAAATCCACAAGATTGGAGGTGGTCCAGGTGAAATGCTGCTTCACCTGGAAAGGTTGAGGAATGCTTGAGGATTCTGGGTCTATACTCAATGGAGTTTAGAAGAATGAGGGGGGATCTAATTGAATGGCCTGGACAGAGTAGATGATGGGAAGATATTTCCAATGGTAGGAGAGACTAGGACCTGAGGGCACGGTCTTAGAGTAAAGGGAAGACCTTTTTGAACAGAGATATGGAGAAACTTCTTCAGCCAGAGAGTGGGGAATCTATGGAATTTATTGCCACAGAAGCCTGTTGAGGTCAGGTCATCGTGTATAGTTAAGACTGAGATGGATAGGTAGGTTCTTGAGTATCAAGGGGATCAAGGGTTACGGGGAGAATGGATTAAGAAATTTATCAGCCAAGATTGAATGGCTGAACAGACTCAATGGGCTGAATGGCCTAATTTCTGCTTCTATGACTTATAGTCTTATGGACTATGAGGTGCTTGGATGGTGAGCAGGGAGGAGGTGAAGGGGCAGGTGTTGCACCTTCTGCAGTTACATGGGGAAATGCCATGGGAAGGTGGGGTTTGGTGTTGGTGGTTGTGGAATGGACTGGGGTGTCACAGAGGGATCAATCCCAGTGAAGTGCAGGCGGGGGAGTGAGGGGACAGTGAGTTTGGTGGTGACATTCTGCTGGAGTTGTCCAAAATGGCAGAGAATGATCCTTTGAATGCAGAGGCTGGTGGGATGGAAAGTGAGGACAAGGGGAACCCGATTACACTGTTGTTAGTGATGGGAAGGGGCAAGTGCGGAAACGAGGGTGATAGGTCAAATACAGTTGACAGGGCCTTCAATTGCAGAAGATTGAGTCAAAGGTTAATCGGAAGAGTGTTCAGATATTCTGGTGAAACCCACACGTGACCAGATTGATACCCAAATGTTCCTGATCAGATGTCAGAGTCAAAATGACAATCTACTTTGGTTTAAAAAACACAGTATCCTAATCATTCCTATAGAAAAGGCACTGAACACAACAGTGGTTACATCATTGCAATCAATGACCAATTGCTGGGTAGTGAATGTTGTCAGAATTACTGTGCAGTGCTATTATCAATGATGCTGTTAATCTGCTGAGAATCACTGTCAGCAAAGAAGATTTGGCATTATATAAAAACTCTGCCTTGCAGACTGCAGTGTGCATTGTTCTCAATAAATTACATCCTGGAACAAATTTAAGGCTCTAACCTCATTTTCAGGTGATGGTTATTCTTTATCAGAGTATCAAACAACACAGCAATGGACCGAGCCTATAACTGAGCTGTCCAATTAGTCCTACTCTCTCTGCACTATCTCCAGTTCTGCAAATGTTTAATTTCCTCAGATTTATCCTGTTCCTTGAGGTTATTATTGAATCTGCTTCTACTGTTCTGAGGCCCTACGTTTCCAGTCGTAATAACTTGCTGCATAATATAATCTTTGTCACCTTCATGGTTTTTTTTTAACCACAGATCTGCCTTTTCTATTGAACTTTCTTCCACTTTCTATCAAACCCTTTTTTTTTAATTGTATGGAGAACAACCTCATCTTCTCTGCCCTGAGGCAGTGGTGTAATGACAAAGTCACTGGGATGATTATTCAGATGCTGCTTAATGTTCTTGGGATATGGGTTTGAATCCTGCCAAAGTAGATGGTGAAATCGGAATCAAATAAATAGCAACCAATTGTTGCTTAAAAAAACATCTGGTACATGAATGTCCTTCAGGGAAGGAAATCTGCCATGCTCACCTGGTCTGGCCTACATGTGACTTCAGACCCATAGTAATTTAGCTAACTCTTAACTGCCCTCTGAAATCGCCCTAGTAAGCCACTCCGATCGAGGAGCCATTAGGGCTGGGTAATAAACGCTGGTCCAGCCACTGGAGTGATGAATGAATGTAAAAAGCAGAACTGAAACCCTTTATTTTTTAAATTTTTTTTCTATTTGCAGGTGTGAGACACAGTGAGACACAAAGTGTACAAATCTTTATTCAATATCCACCGCCAGGAAAAATAGGAAAAACACCCGGGTGGCCAGAGACAAGCAGTGCCTTTCACATCAAAGGGCAATGCTGTGTGAAAAGTCCCTTTTTTTCCTTTTTTTTTTTCCTTTTTTTATTGTATAACCCCACACTACCGCCTAACTGCGGTAACCTTTGCTATTCCTTTTTTTTCCCAGTGACAAGCAGTGCCCTCATTAATCCAGATTTTTTTTCTTTTTTTTCCTTTTTCTGAATCTCCTATTTTTTTTTTCCATAATTTTTTTCTTCACAAGCAAAAAAGCAACAACAAATCTTTATTAAATTTCCACCATCAGGAAGAAAGGAGAGACCCAAATGGCCAATGACCAGCAGTGCCCTTCTCCTGTTAATACTTTTTTTTCTTTTTCTTTAGTGCTTATTTTTTTTCCCCCAGCACCCATGGGGTGTGTGTGTGCGGTTGTGTGACACAGTGAGAGACACAAAGTGCACAAATCTTTATTCAATTTCCACCACCAGGAAGATAGGAAAACACCTGGGTGGCCAGTGACAAGCAGTGCCCTTCACATCAAAGGGCAATGCTGTGTGATCAAAACAGTGAAGGGGAGGGCAGGGACTAAATCAAAATAGAGTTGGAGGGAGACTGAAACCCTTTATTCCTGCTTTTGCTTCAAATTTAGCTGCGTGCAAAGTAATTACAAAATCAGGCCATTCAGCCCAACAGCTCTTGCCAGTGTTTACGTTCCACACGAGTTCCCTTGCATTCTGCTACATCTCAAACAGTGCTGTGCAGAGCAGTTCCTGAGGTGAGACCAGCTCAAGCCTTGAACATTCATGTGATCCCCTTGGTGAGGACTGGGAGTGAGCAGTGAGGGTGAGGCGGGGTCCTGGGAGACTGGCAGAAACTGGGAGTGTGTGCATTGCAGAACATCGCTGTGGTCACGTTTCAGTGTGTGACCCAAATGGGGTCTCAACCCCCACTTTGGAAAGTTGTGACCTCAGGCCATTAATGTTTCCTTTCATACCTTTATTGTCCTGGTGCTTACCGAAGCTGTACTTAAATATGCCTCATGTAAACCCCTCCACCCCTACTCCTGCCCCCATATTAGAACCACTGTCTGGATAAAGAAGCTTCCTGCTGGATTCCTTTTTGATGATTATATCCTTGTGTTTCATCCCAAGAAGGACCAGCTGGTTGAAATGTTAAATAGCAGGAACTTTAATAAGGAGGTGTTCACTCTGCAAGCAGCAACTATATTCCTCCCTGTCACATGATCAGGCTCTTAAAGTGACAGTCTACCATACGTACACAAGAACACAACATGATGGTCCCTAGTTCTTCTCTTGCCCAGAATTGGAGATCATTATCTCTACACTGACCATCTAATAGCTCACCTCATTCTTTCTTTTTATCAAAGGCATCCTCTGTGAGGACTATTCTAGTGAATCTTCTCTTCAACATTGATGCTTCTAAACCTTTTTTATAACCTGGAGACCAGAACTTCTTGCTCACTGCACTCCAAAAGCAGTCTAACCAGCGTTCCCTCCTTCTCACTTCACTAGAACTGAATCTCAATGTTTCCTTAACAAAAACTGAAAGAACTTCAGATGCTGTAAATCAGAAGCGAAATCAACCAGCGACACCCACTCCCCACAAAATAAATAAATGTAGAAAAACAGAATTCTGAGGCAGGGTCACCAGACCCGAAACATAACTCTGATTTCACTCCACAGATGCTGCCAGACTTGCTGAGCTTTTCCAGCAACTTCTGTTTTTGTTCCCAGTGTTTCCTTGCTTCTTTTTATGCTGTGTTGCTGCTTCCAGTGACTTGTGTTTGCACAGAGTTCCATCTGCTCCTTGATTGTTTTTACACAGAGGAATTGGTCTCCTACTTTTCTAAACAAGATATAACCTCTCGTTCATGTCTGGTGAGAAAGCGGAGAAAATCCTTTGCAGTATCTTTGGAGAGGGGCTGAAATTAATGTAATGATTTTGGTGATTATTCTATCAGAATGCTCCACAGACATTAGGCGAAAGTGAGTAATGCAAAAACTGGAAATTAGAGTCAAGATTGTGTTGCTGGAAAAGCGCAGCAGGTCAGGCAGCATCCAAGGAGCAGGAGAATCGACGTATTGGGCAAAAACCCATTCCTGATGAAGAGCTCTTGCCCAAAACATCAATTCTCCTGCTCCACAGACGTTGCTTGTCCTGCTGAACATCCCCTGATTTGTTTTGGATTTCCAGCATCCACAATATTTGGCTCTTGTATCCTTAGTGAAACCTGCTGTGCTTTAACCAGCAACACATTTTCAGCTATCCTTAGTGAAGCTCATTTAAGAGTATTGGAAGGCCGAAAATAGAACGAGAAGACCATTCAGCCCATTGAGCCTGCTACGCTATTCAGTACAGTCATGGCTGACCTTCAGCTTCAACTTCACTTTCCAACCCGCTCGACATCTCTTGATTTATGGAGGGACCAACAATTGGGTGACTCTGGCCTTAATGATATTCGATGAAGTCATGTCCACAACTCTCTATGGTAGAAAATTTCAAAGATTCACAACTCCCCAATCTGAAATGATCTTCCTCCTGTCCTGAGATGGTGCCCCCTTGTTCTGGATTCCCCAGCTGGAGGGAAACCACATGTCAATCCCATGCCAATACCCCCCAACTCTTTGCACAATGTAACTCACGTCCCAGCCAGTTTAGGACAGTTTGCAAACACTGAAATTGACTTTCCAATTTCTTAGTGCAAATCTTTTAAGTAAATTGTGAACAACCATTGGTCTCAGCAGAGATCCTCACAGATCGCCTTCATCTTCCGGACTGATTTATGATCAGAGCTTATCTCTGTTAGTTATTCTGGCATACTGATGTTCTTGGAATTGCAGCTCTACCACATTCCAACCAATAACTGCAGTGTTTGCTATTTACCCTGAGTCTGTCATACTCTGGCACTGAGTTCAGAGCCCAAGTCCACCACTTGATGGGATGTGGGTCTTGCTGATGAGACCAACATTTATGGGACAGTTGCTGTGTGCAGGGACTATGAGAAGTGAGCTCTGCCGCGATTCTTTGTCAGTTTCTGGATGTTGGGGCTGAGGGTATGCCTCCATTGTCAGGTCTTCATTGGTTGATCAAAGGACATGGTGTCTGGGAGAGGGGGTCCTTTTGAAAACCACACTTGGCCCTTCCTTCCTTCCTCACAACCAACACCCCCTCCCCTACTCCATGGTGGTGACCCTCCCCCCACTCCCAGTGGCCTTTAATTCTGTCTCAGGTTGGTGTATTGCCAGAAGGTCATGACCTGAACTGGAGAACTGCTGGCGTCTGGGTGTAATTTGCCAATCAAACAATGATTACCCTGGTCCTCAGGACCTTCAGGAAACCTTCCCGGCTTCCATTTGGCTGTGGATCAGTCAGAGGCCGGGAACACATCAATGCTAGAGTCATTAGAAGTGTAAAATCCAATAGGAGCCCAGGAACCAGGGTAAGAGGAGGCTGCCTGACCAGGTGTGCCATGGGACTTCACCTTCTGTACCAGCCTGCTGTGAGGCACTTGCCAAAGGCCTTGCTAAAGGTCATAAAGACAACTTCTACCACCCTGTCCTCATCAATCATCTGTCGCTTCCTCAAAAAGTCTCAATCAGGAGATTAAAAGTGTAGAGGAAGTTTTACTCCATATCCAACCCTGTCTGCAATTGGCCTGGGAGTCTTTAATAGGGACAATGTCGAGGAAGCTATGTTGCTGCTGTACAGGACATTGGTTAGGCCACTGTTGGAATAATTGTGTGCAATTCAGGTCTCCTTCCTATCAGAAAGATGTTGTGAAACTTAAAAGGGTTCAGAAAAGATTGACAAGGATGTTGCCAGGGTTGGAGGATTTGAGCTACAGGGAGAGGCTGAACAAGCTGGGGCTGTTTTCCCTGGAGTGTCGGAGGCTGAGGGGTGACTTTGTAGAGGTTTACAAAATGGTGAGGGGCATGGATAGGATAAATAGACAAAGTCTTTTCCCTGGGGTCGGGAAATCCAGAACTAGAGGGCATAGGTTTAGGGTGAGAGGGGAAAAATATAAAAGAGACCAATGGGGCAAGTTTTTCGCACAAAGGGTGGTACGTGTATGGAATGAGCTGCCAGAGGAAGTGGTGGAGACTGGTATTTGGATGAGTATATGAATAGGAAGGGTTTGGAGGGATATGGGCTGGGTGCTGGCAGGTGGGACTAGATTGGGTTGGGATATCTGGTCGGCATGGACGAGTTGGACCGAAGGGTATGTTTCCATGCTGTACATCTCTATGACTCTATGAATAGCGGAAGGTATACTCTGTATCTAAGCTAGTGCTGTATGTGTCCTGAGAGTATTTTAAAAGTGGAGGGGTTATCAAATTGAGATGTTTAATGTAATAAAGAAACTGTTTGAGCAAAGAAGTGATTTCTCCCGGTCAGCAAGTCCTGTGATAGTGAACATATACTAAAACATAAAGCCCGAAGGGTCAGCACTGACATTGGGAAGTGTTGTTTTATAGATTGTAGAGACAAAATCCTTGCGTTCTCTCTCTCTCTCTCTCTGTTTCAAAACAGTTGGTGCTGAGGGTCACTGGAGCTTTCGGGACAGAGACTGATTAGCTTTTGTTACCAAGGGGATTAATGGATATGCAGCAGGTGTGTGGGCAAATGGGGTTCAAATACAGATCAGCTGTGAATAAACGGAATGGTAGGGTGGTGGCAAAAGCCTGGGAAGATTAAATGGCATCTTCTTGTTCCTATATTCTGATAAATGTGCTCAGTACAATCTTTCTTTCTGTTTGAATTATCTGGGAGTGCTGACCTTTTCTGATTGGGAAGAGATAAACTGCTAATGGGTAATTGATTCCTTTGCAGGTTTTGCACTCCATCAACTGCAGTGACCAAAACAATTGGTGGAATTAACCTCTACTTCTGTGAGTTTCCTGGATGCTCCTGGCTATGACCACACTCTCTCACACAACGTGACTGAGCTTCCCCTCGTTCACCTTTCATCCTGGTTTTCAGGCAGTGAGCCTGGAGATGTTGGTTAGCCACAGTGATCATTCTCCATCTTCGAAACATTTCCAAGTGGCCATTATCGTACTCGAAACATTAACTCTGTTTCTCTCCCTCTTGCTGCTGCCAGATGTGCCGAGTTTCTCTGGCACTTTCTGTTTTTATTTCAGAAGTCACATGATACCAGGTTATAGTCCAGTGGGTTTATTTGAAACCACAAGTTTTCAGAGTGCTGCCTGTTTGCCACATGATGAAAGCTTGTGGTTTTAAATAAACCTGTTGGATGATCACCTGTATCACGTGACTTCTGACTTTGTCCACCCCAGTCCAACACCAGCACCTTCACATCATGTTTTTATTTCAGATTCCAAATACCCACAGAACTTAGTCTTTATTTGATCAATGCCAATCCATCGACTGAATTCTAACAGTGTGTGATGGTGTAAAATGAGTTGGCAGCTATTTTGACGTCATTTATTTATTTCTGTACTTCATCCACACCTTTGTCAGCTGTTGGTTATTACGTACGCTCCCACCTTCCACCCTACACTGGTACACATTTTGCTACCTATATCTTATCGCACGTCAAGTTGTGTTGATTTCCAGTTGTTCTTGCGAACCTACTTTGGCTCTGCAGTTGGCCGGATGGCTGCTTTGTGACACACAGTGATGCCAATGGTTCAACTTCCACACCAGCTGAGGGGACCATGAAGGACTCTCCTTCCCAATCTCTCCCCTCGTCTGAGGTATGGTAACCCCCAGGCTAAACCACTATCGCGAATGAGAAAACAGCCCTGAGAGATGCTGGGCCAATGGCGATTTTATATTGGCTCCCCATTGAGCAACAGCTCCATGTCAAAATTCTTAAGCTCATTTTCAAATCCCTTTGTGGTAATCTCCCTTCCAACCGTTGTAATTTCCTCCTGCCTCACAATCATCTAAAATGTTATTATTTCATGGGATGTGGGTGTAACTGGCTGGGCCCAGCATTTATTGCCCGTCCCTAGTTGCCCCTTAAGAAGATGGGGGTGATCTGCCTTCTTTGAACACTGCAGTCCATGTGCTGTAGGTTGACCCAGAATACCCTTAGGGAGGGAATTCAGGATTTTGACCCAGTGACAGTGAAGGAACGGCGATATATTTTCAAGTCAGGATGGTGAGTGGCTTGGAGAGGAACTTGCAGAGGGTGTATGTATGTGGATGTACGTATGTGCTGCCCTTGTCCTTCTAGAAATATCAGTGGGTTTAGTTCCAAGCTTCCAACACTACCAAAAACAGATTCACTGATAATTCATCTCATTTTGATTTGTGAGAACTTATGCACAATCTTTGGGTTTACGCTGTTGTACAACAGTGTAAGGATCTTTAAGAGATAATGCCGAGCAGTGCTTCAAGCTCTGGCCACTATGATAATGTCAGATGAGCTAAAGGGAAAAGCAGCTCAGGATCACCATAACACCAGAGGGCAAAAGTAATGCAGAAATGGTTCAAAGGTAAAAGACAGCGGGTGGTGGTGGAGGGTTGTTTTTCAGACTGGAGGCTTGTGACCAGTGGAGTGCCACAAGGATCAGTGCTGGGTTCTCTACTTACCATCATGTATATAAATGATTTGGGTGTGAGCATAAGAGGTATAGTTAGTAAATTTGCAGATGACACCAAAATTGGAGGTGTAGTGGACAGTGAAGAAGGTTAACTCAGATTACAGTGGGATCTTGATCAGATGGGCCAGTGGGCTGAGAAGTGGCAGATGGAGTTTAATTTAAATAAATGCGAGGTGCTGCTTTTTGGGAAAGAAAATCTTAACAGGACTTATACACTTAATGGTAAGGTCCTAGGGAGTGTTGCTGAACAAAGAGATCTTGGAGTGCAGGTTCATAGCTCCTTGAATGTGGAGTCGTAGATAGATAAGATAGTGAAGAAGGCATTTGGTATGCTTTCCTTTATTGGTCAGAGTATTGAGTACAGGAGTTGGGAGGTCATGTTGCGGCTGTACAGGACATTGGTTAGGCCACTTGGAATATTGCGTGCAATTCTGGTCTCCTTCCTAATGGAAAGATGTTGTGAAACTTGAAAGGGTTCAGAAAAGATTTACAAGGATGTTGCCAGGGTTGGAGAATTTGAGCTATAGGGAGAGGCTGAACAGGCTAGGGCTGTTTTCCCTGGAGCATCAGAGGCTGAGGGGTGACCTTCTTGAGGCTTATAAAATCATGAAGGGCATGGATAGGGTAAATAGACAAAGTCCTTTCCCTGGAATCGGGGAGTCCAGAACTAGAGGGCATAGGTTTAGGGTGAGAGGGGTAAGATATAAAAGAGACCTGAGAGGCAACCTTTTCATGCAGAGGGTGGTACGTGTATGGAATGAGCTACCAGAGGATGTGGTGGGGGCTTGTACAATTGCAACATTTAAAAGGCATCTGGGGATGTGTATATGAATAGGAAGGGTTTGGAGGGATATTGGCCGGGTGCTGGCAGGTGGGACTAGATTGGGTTGGGATATCTGGTCGGCATGGATGAGTTAGATCGAAGGGTCTGTTTCCGTGCTGTACATCTCTATGACTCTCTGACGCTAAAGTGGAGGAGATCTGAGGAAAATGTTTCTCACCCAGATGGCAGTAGATATATGGAACGTGTGTGTGAGTAGGAGCTTGGTATTTGTCGGTTGGCATAGACGTGATGGGCCGAATGGCCTGTTTCTATGCTGTACATCTCGATAACTTTATTAAGGCTTACTATCCATGTCTTCCTCAAAGCCTTTGTAACATGGTCTATCACATTAATATAACTTATGTAATAAATTACTTATTATGTTCTTCTTCTCGTTAGAGTGACAAGTGGTCCCCTTCTACCACATCAGACCAAACAGGTCATGTAGATCCCTCTCCTGAAAGAAGATAATGGCAGCAAAAGCCAATTTCTTCTGAAGAAGAGCCATATCAGATTCAAAACACTAATACTGTCGCTCTCTCCACAGATGCTGTCAGACCGGCTGAGTTTCTCCAGCATGTTAGGTTCTTATGTTAGCACACTTTTACAGGCTGCAAAAGCTAAGCATACTTAAGAGCCTACATTGGGTGACATTGCCAAGGTGAGGGGGCACCATGAAACCAACTGTTGTGAGGGAAATCCAAGGGCAAGGAACCAATTTCAAGACCACAGTTCCAGAATTAAAATAGATAACAAGAATCCAGAGAAAGTATATTCCTGTCAGGGTGAAAGGGAAGGCTGGTAGGTATAGGGAATGCTGGATGACTAAAGAAATTGAGGGTTTGGTTAAGAAAAAGGAGGAAGCATATGTCAGGTATAGACAGGATAGATCGTGTAAATCCTTAAGGGAATAAAGGCAGTGGGAGTATACTTAAGAGGGAAATCAGGAGGGCAAAAAGGAGACATGAGATAGCTTTGGCAAATAGAGTTAAGGAGAATCCAAAGGGTTTTTACAAATATATTAAGGACAAAAGAGTAACTAGGGAGAGAATAGGGCCCCTCAAAGATCAGCAAGGCAGCCTTTGTGTGGAACCACAGAAAATGGGAGAGATTCTAAATGCATATTTTGCATCCGTATTTACTGAGGAAAAGGATATGGAAGATATAGACTGTAGGGAAATAGATGGTGACATCTTGCAAATTGTCCAGATTACAGAGGAGGAAGCGCTGGATGTCTTGAAACGGTTAGATGTGGATAAATCCCCAGGACCTGATCAGGTGTACCCGAGAACTCTGTGGGAAACTAGAGAAGTGATTGCTGGCCCTCTTGCTGAGATATTTGTATCGTCGATAGTCACAGGTGAGGTGCCGGAAGACTGGAGGTTGGCAAACGTGATGCCATGTTTAAGAAGGGTGGTAAGGTCAACAGGGAACTATAGACCAGTGAGCCTGACCTCGGTGGTGGGCAGGTTGTTGGAGGGAATCCTGAGGGACAGGAAGTCCATGTATTTGGAAAGGCAAGGACTGATTCTGGATCGTCAACATGGCTTTGTGTGTGGGAAATCATGTCTCACAAACTTGATTGAGTTTTTTGAAGAAGTAACAAAGAAGATTGAGGGCAGAGCAGTAGATGTGATTTATATGGACTTCAGTAAGGCGTTCGACAAGGTTCCCCATGGGAGACTGATTAGCAAGGTTAGATCTCATGGAATACAGAGAGAACTAGCCATTTGGATACAGAACTGGCTCAAAGGTAGAAGACCGGGGGTTGTTTTTCAGACTGGAGGCCTGTGACCAGTGGAGTGCCACAAGGATCGGTGCTGGGCCCTCTACTTTTTGTCATTTACATAAATGCGAGCATAAGAGGTACAGTTAGTAAGTTTGCAGGTGACACCAAAGTTGGAGGTGTAGTGGATAGTGAAGAGGGTTACCTCAGATTACAACAGGATCTGGATCAGATGGGCCAATGGGCTGAGAAGTGGCAGATGGAGTTTAATTCGGATAAATGCGAGGTGCTGCATTTTGGGAAAGCAAATCTTAGCAGGACTTACACACTTAATGGTAAGGTCCTAGGGAGTGTTGCTGAACAAAGAGACCTTGGGAATGCCGATTCATAACTCCTTGAAAGTGGAGTCGCAGGTAGATAGGATAGTGAAGAAGGTGTTTGGTATGCTTTCCTTTATTGGTCAGAGTATTGAGTACAGGAGTTGAGAGGTCATGTTGCGGCTGTACAGGACATTGGTTAGGCCACTGTTGGAATATTGCATGCAATTCTGGTCTCCTTCCTATTGGAAAGATGTTGTGAAGCTTGAAAGGGTTCAGAAAAGATTTACAAGGATGTTGCCAGGGTTGGAGGATCTGAGCTACAGGGAGAGGTTGAATAGGCTGGGGCTGTTTTCCCTGGAGCGTCGGAGGCTGAGGGGTGACCTTATAGAGATTTACAAAATTATGAGGGGCATGCATAAGATAAATAGACAAAATCTTTTCCCTGGGGTTGGGGAATCCAGAACTAGAGGGCATAGAGACCTAGGGGGCAACTTTTTCACACAGAGGGTGATATGTGTTTGGAATGAGCTGCCAGAGGATGTGGTGGAGGCTGGTATAATTGCAACTTTTAAGAGGCATTTGGATGGGTATATGAATAGGAAGGGATTGGACGGATATGGGTCGTGTGCTGGCAGGTGGGACTAGATTGGGTTGGGATATCTGGTCGGCATGGACCGAAGGGTCTGTTTCCATGCTGTACATCTGTGTGACTCTATAAAGGGATACTTTACAAACCTATGCAGACCAGGCCTAATGTAAGACAAGATTTACAAGACTGGGAGTGTAGAAAAGGCAGGACATCTGTTACTTAAGCATAGTTTAGGCAGGAAGCATTTATTTAGACCTCACACGTGATCTAGTAAGATGATACAATTATTTGGAAATTCAGGTTCTAAAGTGGATAGAGCCATGCATAGCTTTCAGTTTGATTTGGAAATCTATATTTGTGTGTGATGAGAAGGTGAGACATAGTTTTATTTAATTTTTAATTAGTGAGTGGTGCACAATTGTCTGGAAATTTGTTTGTGCGCATTTAAATGAGGCTTTTGAAAACCATTGAGGTGAAGAGATTGGTGCCTTACAGACAAGTGCAGAAAAGCCCATAGAGAGGCTGTTAAGCTGTTACATATGGAGATAGAGACCTAAGCAATTTAGAAAGGTCGACTTATCCAGAAGGTCGGTGAGTGTGAGTTTCTTTCAGAGAGAGTAGCAGGTCATTTTGAGAACAGAGGCTTTGTACGTAGTGCAGTTTCAGAGTTTTCAAAGCAACTGGGGCAGAAGTAAAGTTCCCCGAATGGCTTAATATCAGGAGGAGAAAAACTCCGGAAACAGAAGGCTATGAAAGAAGCATTTAAGGAATGTGTGTTAAGAGGCCATTCAGCCCATTAAATCTGCCTGATCCTCCAACGAGCATCCTACCCTGTCCCCATAATCCTGCATCTCCCATGGCAAATCCATCCAGCCTGCCCATCCTTGGATGCTGTGGGCAACTTAGCAAAGCCAATCCACCCAACGCATCTTAGGACTGTGGGAGCAAACTGGAGTACCTGGAGGAAACCCACAAGGACATCGTCTGAGTGTGGAATTGACCCCAGGTCCCTGGCAGTATGAGACAGCAGTGCGTACCACTGAGTCGCCATACTGCCGGTAAGTAAGCTATTTTAGCACTTTGTTTAAGCATGTCAGGAAGAGATATTAACTAATGAAACATCACTGAGTGAATGCATAAGTTTGCCAAAAGAAATAAATTGCAGCCATGCCCATTGAAGAAGGACCTTTGAAATGGGAACAGGCTGACCGCTTACTGAGATTTGAGGTGGTTGGTGGGGTTAGAAGGTTGAATCTTTTATTTTTGAAATTTGTAATAAGATTGCTTCAAATCGTTCTTGTATTATGTAAAATAATGCAAGTTTTCTTTCTGACTTGTGAGTATGTACCGTGACTGACCACTATGTTAAACAAATTGCCCTAATTCGATGATTGGATTTAGCTGGTATTGCATCTGGTGGCATCAGAACCCAAGGCAAGGTTGGTAAGGACTTGGATTCATCTTCTAAAGCCATTTACTGCAGTAGTCATTTACTGAGACTATACTTCAAAATGAAGTTGTTTATTAAAGCCGCAGGACACTATTAATGATATGAGGCAAAGTAAAATTGTTTATTAAGGCTGTATTTGACATGACTCATCCATAGAAATTGCAAAAAAGGCTCAAGTCCTTCATTTTACTGGCATAAGTTGGTAATCCTTCATTTTGACCACAGGAATGTGGGAAATCTCTCCAGTACAGTAGTGCACAGCAGCCTTACTTTGCTGGACAATAATAAAAGCTCCAAAAGCAAGGAAAATAAATACTCACTTTTGGAACAAATTGCAGCAGGAAAACGTGCTGTCAGGAGATTTGATTTCGGGGATAAGCCAAACTAAACACAAATTTGGACATCTTGGATAAAACATTTCTTTAGAGATGGAATAGCTTTCAAATTAAAGCTAATTAAGAAGCTGAACATGTTAATATATTTCTATATAGAATTGGGGTTATTGCTAATGTTGTTATAACTTACCAAACAAGAAAGAGGCAACAGCTACTTCTGAAGATTTTTGACAATTGATTTACCATCAGAATAAAGAGGTTTCTTAAAACAGCAGGATTTAATATACAAGTTCAGCATCCATAAGTATCAATAACATCGTTGATATTACTCTTCAATGGAACAATGTGACTATGTGGATTTGAAGTATCAGAGTTCATAAGAGTCAGAATTGTTGTTGGAATTGCTGATGAGTCTTTGTCAGATTAATTGCAACTAAAATAAAACTTGACTCAAGAGAAAGCTATTCAGATAATGAGTGATGCTGAATTCCAGGAGCAACATAGATTAGCCTTGAGAAGGAAAGATCAATATTATCACAGGAAATTAGAATCCATTCAGATTTTAACATACAAAATTATTGAAAATGCACACTGGAAACCAGCCTGGTAAATAAACAGGCTCCAGATACCAAGTGTCATTGTCAATGATGTAGAACAAAGAAACCCTACAGGCAAAAGCAGTGCACCGAAATAACTTTTAAAAAGTTTTATTTGTAAAAACAATTGATAGGTTTCAGAAAACATGCCAAAGTGGATCAGCAGGTTAAGGAGTTTGCTTCAGGAATAGTTAGTGATGAAACAGCTGGTCAAAGGAAAGCTAATAGATGATTTCAGTCTCCTTAAACCCATGGTGGAACCCAATCAGGAGGCAAAATCTAAAATCCTGCTAATATCTTTGATCATATATATGTAATCAATTTGGTCAATTCTGAAGATCTGTTTCCAAAATTTTCTTCAACACCTACAGTGTGGAAACAGACCATTTGGCCCAACAAGTCCACACCGACCCTCTGTAGAGTGACCTATCCAGACCCATTCCCCTATCCTATTACTGTGCATTTCCCCTGGCTAATGCACCTAACCTGCACACCCCTGATTACTATGGGCAATTTCCCATGGCTAATTCACCTAACCTGCACATCCTTGGACTGTGGGAGGAAACCCATGCAGACACTGGGAGGAATGTGCAAACTCCACACAGACAGTTGCCTGAGGCTGGAATCAAACCCGGGTCCCTAAGCTTTCAGGGCAGCATGATGGCACAGTAGTTAGCACTGCTGCCTCACAGCGCCAGGGACCTGGGTTCAATTCCCACCTCAGGCGACTGTGTGGAGTTTGCACGTTCTCCCCGTATCTGCGTGGGTTTCCTCCGGGTGCTCCGGTTTCCTCCCACAGTCCAAAGATGTGCAGATCAGGTGAATTGGCCATGCTAAATTGCCCGTAGTGTTAGGTAAGGGGTAAATGTAGGGGTATGGGGGGGGGTTGCGCTTCGGTGGGTCAGTGTGGACGTGTTGGGCCGAAGGGCCTGTTTCTAATCTAATCTAATCTAATGCTGTGAGGCAGCATTGCTAACCATTGAGCCACTGTGCCACCCTGAAAGCTTGAAGGCTTCCATCAGATCAATCCCTAACTTTCTAAACTCTAGAGAAAACAGGCCTAATTTGTATAATCTCTCCTCATTATTAAATCCCTGAAGTCTAGTACAATTAAGTCTCTCCAAGGACAATCTGTACTTCCAAAGGTGTAATACTCAGATCGGCCCACTGTACTCCCAGTGGGACTGCATAACTGCAGCCTCACGTCTCTATCCTTGTACTCCATTGTTGTAGATATAAAGGCCAGCATTTCATTAGCATTATTGATTATTTTATGCATCTGTTCCTGACATTTTAAAGATCTCTGAACCTGAATCCCCAAGTCTCTTTGGATATCCACTATATTTGCCTTCACACCATCTAGAAGCTACCCTGATCTACCCTTTTTTCAGTCCAAAATGGATAACCTCCCACTTGCTTACATTGAACTCCATCTGCCAGAAGGTCCTGACAGCTAATCGATCTTCTAGTGAGCTGTAGAGCAGAGAGCTGCCACAACACGGTGAGCAATGGGGTGGATTGCTCATCGGACATTTACCGTCAGAGAACAGAACATTTCAGAGAGAAGGAGGCAACTAAAGTGGAGTTAAGATCTTGTTCTTGCTGAAACTTGTGGTGCTGGTTTAATGGGAAATTTTAAGAATGTGATTGATTTTTGAATTTGTTGATTTGATTTATTGTTGTCACATGTACCTAAACACAGTGAAAAGTTTTGGTTTGCGAGCAGTACCCAGGCAAATCATCGCAAACAATGACCCATGGATCATGGTGTGCTTTGACAGAGTGAGGTATACAAGGTTATGGCTGCACAGGAACTACACAAAACAAGATCACTATTAAATTTGAAATTAGAGAGTCCATTCATCAGTCTAATAGCAGCAGTGAAGAAGCTGTTCTTCAACCTGTTGGTGCATGTGTTCAAGTTTCTATGTCTTCTGCCTGACAGAAAAGGTTGGAAGAGAGCATTACTGGGCTGGGAGGGGTGTTTGATGATATTGGCAGCCTTTCCACAGCCATAAGTGGAGTCTGTGGATGGGAGGTTGGCTTCCATGATGTTCTGGGCTGTATTCACAATGTTTTGTAATTTCTTATAGTCCTGGGCAGAGGAGTTCCTGTACCAGGACATAATGCCCCTGGATAGTATACTTTCTGTGGTGCATCTGTAAAAGTTGGTGAGGCTGAATTTCCTTAGCCTCCTGAGGAAGAAGAAACGCTATTGTGTCTTCATTGCCATCACATCTACATTGAAGGTCCGGACCAGATTGTTGGTTAGTGTCAGTCCGAGGAACTTGACACTCTTGAACCTCTCCACCTCATCCCAATGATGAGATAGGGTTGTGTCCTCCCTTCCTTCCTGAAGTCAGTGATCAGTTCCGTAGATAGATTTTTGTTCAGAAGTGATAGGCAGATAAGTGGAGCTGAAATACAGATCATCTATACTCTAAGGGAATAGCAGGGCAGAGGCTAAATAGCATCCTCCTGTTCTGCTAGAAATACCATGTGAACGGTACCTTCACCCTATAATTAAACAAAAAGAACTGCAGATACTGCAGAGACTCAGCAGGTCTGGCAGCATCTGTGGTGAGAGAAACTGTGTTAACATGTTGGGTCCAGTGACCTCCTTCAGAACCATCAGAACCTCTGCAAAGAAGGTATACCTGTATGTGCTGAAGCCAAGTGGGGTGGGAAAGCAGTGAGCAAACAGCCAGACTTGGAGCCCAGAGAGTGGGAAAGACAGGCAGACAAAGGGGATGGATGATGAGAAGACAGGGAGACAGAAAAGCTGCTAATGGGGACCATGGGTAGGTGAGAGTGGGTTGGCTGTTGAAAGCAGCCCATGTGTTGACGGGGCCTGGGGGATGGGGATGGGGAAAAGGACATGGAAGCAGGTGTTAGACCTCAAATTGTTGAAGTTGACATTGAGTATTCAATCCTGAAGGTTGCAGGGTTCTCTCCTCTGTAGCGATGAGAAGTTTAAATACCTGTCTCACTCACCAGCTTGACCAGCACTTCATACAGAGCTGCTTCAGTCCAGTAACCTGACTGTTGGTTACATCTCTCACTGGTATCGGTTGTTTCCCATAATGACAGTCAGCGGGTTCACATTTCACACCCTGACCTTCTTTGTGGCTGCAACATATTAAATGTGACAACACAATGTCTATGCGATGTCTGATATTGATTTGTTTGTTGCGCTTTTGCACTGAAGCTACTGAGTGTGAAAAGGCCAAGGAGTGTCAGCAGTCTTTCAGCAGCTTCAATCCCAAAGTAACATTGCCATTGATGTCTAGGCCCTGGTAACAGGGTGAATTTTTAAATAAAAGAATTGTTTATAAGCTGACAGTGTTGCTGGCTGGTGAAGCGTTTATTGCCCATCCCTGACTGTACCGGAGAAGCTGATGAGCAACTGCCCTTTTGACCTGCAGCACGTGCCAAATGATGTTTCCAGTTACTGAGACCAGCAACAGCAAACATCACCTTGTGCTGTCCAAGCTGTCCATCCCCAATCAGGTCCTACTTGAAGTTTAGTGACTGTGCTAATTGTAAGCATTATTACTAATTTACAGCACAGAAACAGGCCCATCGACCCATCTGGTTCATACATGCCTTTCCAGCTGTCATCTTCTAACCCTGTCAACATGTCTCTCTCCCAGCACATGCGAAACCAGCTCCTCCTTCTATTCTATTCTGTTTGGTAGCTCGCTTTGGGAAAGACATTTTGTTTCTGAATTCACTATTGTGTTTATTGGTGACTATTTAATATTTATAGCCTCTAGCATTTCCTCAAGCAAAACATCATTTCTGTATCTCAGGCGAAAGTTGGGACTGCAGATGCTGGAGGTTAGAGTTGAGAGAGTGGTCCTTTCTCACAAACTTAAGGAGCTCTTCCCACCCCCGCTTTCAGGCTTTCCTGTTGTGGAGATAAGGGTTCCAGGCTGGTCAATCTTTCTTGATTAATTAAACCTCTGTTTTGGTATTATTCTATTAAATCTTTCTTTCAATTTTTCCACCTCCTTTTATATAATATGGAGACCAGAATTATTCTCAGTACCTCAAGTGTGGTCTAACTAATTTTCATTATGTTTTACTGAAATTATCCAAGGCTTTGGTGAGATCGCAGCTGGAGTATTGTAGGTGGTTTTGGTCTGCCTCCAGGATTTACTCTCAGTACGGGGGAACGCAGGAGGTTCTCTCAGCTCATATTGAGGATAGCACGGCTGTCCCATGGGAAGAGTTTGGTTCAATTGAACCTGTATTCACCCGAGTTTCGAAGAATGAGAGGGGACTTAATTGCAATGGATAAAATTTTAACAGTGACGGACAGATTAGCTGCAGGGGGAATGGAGAACCAAGGGGCACAGTCTCAGGATACGGTGTTGACCATTTCAGACTGAGATGAGGAAATATTCCTTCAGTCAAATGATAGTGAATCTGTGGAATTGTCTATCATCAGAGGCAGTGGAGGCCAAGTCTGTGAGAAAATTTAAGGCAGAGATAAGTACATTTTACAATTTTAAAAGCACCAATGAGTATGGAGAGATAGTAGGGTATATGACATTGAGGTAGAGGGTCAGCCATGATGGCAGGAAATGTTGGAGCAAACTCAAAGGGCCATGTATCCTACTCCTGCTCCTACTTTCTCTCTTTCTAAATGTTGAACTTAACTTCTTTCAATTCTATCCCTGTGGGTTTTTATTTTATCTTTTGCCTTTTTCATGACCTCATTGACGTTTCTAGAATGAGGTCACAGTTTTAGGAAAAGGAGTGGTAGATTAAAAACTGAGATGAGGACAAAATTACTTCTCTCATGAGTCTGTGAAATCCACTGCCCAGAGTGTGATGGATGCAGGGGTGTGGAATAAATTTAAGGGGGACATACACAGATTTTCAATTAAGAGTGGGTTGAAAGCTTATGGGGAGAGTGTAGGAAATAGACTGAGGGTGGCATGTTCTCCCTGTGTCTGTGTATAATTCCACAGGGTGCTACGGTTCAGTCCCATAATCCATGGAGTGACCACGTTAAATTGCTCGTAGTATCCAGGGATGTGCAGGCTAGGTGGATTAGCCATGGGTGAATGTGGGGTTACGAGGATAGGGTGTGTAGGTCTAAGTCTGGATAGGATGTTCTTCGGACGGTTAGTGCAGACTCTGGTCAAATGGCCTTTTCTGCACGATAGGGATTGTAGGAAAGTGGAGCTGAGGTGAGATCAGCCATTGGCACCAGTATTGAATGTTGGAGCAGGCTTGAGGGGCTGAATGGCCTATCCTGCTCCTAGTTCTTATTATTTTAGTAATCTGACTATCAGTGCACAAAGACTTCTCTGTTCTTTGAACACACTGAGACCAATATTTTCCAAGGAGCATATTGGTCCCATACCTCCCTAACCCGAATATTTTGAAATTCCGTTGCTAAAGACAAAGTCCATCCAGCAAGTTTAATAATAATCTGTAAATTTTGCAGCAGTTACCACACTCCCCAGTTTGGTGTTCCTCATATGTTTTGTAATTCTGTTTCACAGTTGAGAATCTGTAATGTTTCTGTAAATGCTGAACAGCACTGACCTTTGTGAAATGTTACATTCCGCCATTCACTGAGAAGATTAACAACTTCAGTCTCTCATCCTTTTTATTCTGTCAGAATCCAACATGCTATCCGTTCTGCTTCTTGTCACCCAGCTATACGTTTCTGAGCAGACTGACCCAGGGGCTGCCTGAAATTGTGAGATCTATCCTTGTAACACTTCACTGTCTGAATGAAACTTCCCCAAATGGTTTCATTTTTCACCAAATGGTTATCAGGAATAAATCTGTGGAACTTTAAAGTGATTTTTTTTGTAAATTCAAGCATATTCTGGTACAAATCAGCTCCTGGTTTATTTTTATTTAACATTTCTTTCTTGCAATTTGAAGTCTTGCAGTTGGGTCTTTATGGAGTCACAATTTCTAAACGGCTTTTCTGTTCCATCCTTGAGGAAGAATCCCATTATCTTTCCTATCATCAATATAAAGCTAAATGGATAGTAACTCTCTAGGTTTGTACTTTCTCCATTTCTTCATATATAAATCATATTAGCTGGTGTCAGAGCTCTAATTACTCTGTTTTCTAATAGATTTATATATGTGTGTGCATGTATGCAATTGTGTCTGTCTTGTCCCTAACGTCTTTGAATTTGTATAAATATAATCTATCTCTTCTAAGTTTGATTAGTTTATCAATTATCTTCTCTCTGCATATCATAATAATTTTTATATTTTTACCGACTCACTCAGTTAATGTCGGGCCCACCATATTGATGCCTATATTGGTAAATACTGGACAAAGTACTTATTGAGTATTTCTACTGTTTAGATGTTAATACAGGTGGCTCAGTGGTTAGCACAGCAGCCTCACAGAACCAGGGACCCGGGTTCGATTCCAGTCTTGACCGACTGTGTGGAGTTTGCACATTCTCCCCCTGTCTTGCGGGGGTTTCCTTCGGGTGCTCCGCTTTCCTCCCACAGTCCAAAGTCATGCAGGTTGGGGTGGGTTGGCCATGCTAAATTGCCCATATTGTGTAGGTTGGGTAGATCAGCCATGGGAAATGCAGTGTGACAGGGATAGGGTGTGATGTTCTTTGGAAGGGTGGTGTAGACTTGCTCAGCTGAATGGCCTACTTCCACAGTGTAGGAATTCTATGATTATTTGCTTAACATGAGCATATGCCTCTGTAGAGTCTATAGGTCATCCTCACCATCCCGTTGTTCATCAATTCTTTCTCTCATTCTGCTTGTTACTATCTGTGTAAGATTTTACTGTGTGTAAGATACTGGCAGTGTGAGCCTTCATAATAGTAGCTCAGAGTAATTAGTTATTTTTGAGTTGTTTAGTGAGTGATGTTACCCTGTATAAAACATGAGTCCTTTGGTACTTTGTGCATTTGTATAGAATATGCCCTCAGAGGTCTACCTGGGTTGGTCTTAGCTTATGGTCGATGGTTTGTAGACGTTCTCACTGTATCAGACTGTCTTTTCCATTCTACAGAAAAACAAATGTGAATTACGACAGTGTTATTCTTGATCTCAGGATTCATAAAGCCGAATGAAGTGGTCACTGGTGTAGTATAGGGACTGTAACAGCCAATTTACCCAGCTTCCTGCAAACAGCAAGGTGTTAAAACCCAGTTAATCAATATTAATGTGTAGGTCAAAGCATTATTATTGACAGGAGGACACTGGGGAAAACATTCTGCTATTTTTTTCTTCACATGAGGGTTAAGGAATCCTTTGCATTCATCTGTGAGACCTTGTAGGGCCTCAGTTTAATATCTCATCAGAAATAGCAGCATGCATCTCTTGCAAGACAGCACTCCCTCGGTACTGCATTGAAACTGTCAACCAAGAGTTTGATCTCTGGATTGGGGTTCAATTGCAACTTTCTCACTTCGATAGGGGGGGCCTGCCCATTCAGCTGTGGTTGACATCTCCTTACCGTCTCCATCCAGGACCCACGCAATTAAAAGTGGGGCCTTGAGCAGTGTTGTCAAACAGAGACTGAGGGGGTTCAAGTTCATAAATCTTTGAAATTTGCATTACATGTAGACAGGGTGATTAAGAAGCCATTTAGTATGCTTGCCTGCATTGCTCAGTCCTTTGAGTATAGGCGTTGGGGCGTCATGGTGAGGTTGTACAGGACATTGGTGAGGCTTCTTCTGGAGTACAGTGTCCAGTTCAGATTACTCTGCTACAGGAACAATATTATTAAGCTGGGAGGGTTCAGAAAAGATTTACCAGAATGTTGATGGAAATGGAGCATCTGAGTTATAATGAGAGACTGAATAGGCTGGGACAATTTGCACTGGAGCGTAGGAGATTTAGGGGTGACCTTATAGAGGTTTATAAAATCATGAGGGGTATAGATAAGTGAATGGCAGGTGTTTTTTCCCTAGAGTGGGGAATTTCAAGATTAGGGGGCATATTTTTAAGGTGAGAGGAGGGAGATTTAAAAAAGGACATGGGGAGGAAATTGTTTTACACAATGAATGGTTCATGTGTGGAATAAACTTCCAGAGGACTCGGTAGACGTGACTACAGTTACAACGTTTGAAAGACACTTGGGCAAGTTCATGAATAAGAAATATTTGGAGGAGTATGAGCCAGGTGCAGATAGTTGGGACTAGTTTAGTTTGGGAGGTCTGGTCAGCATGGACTGGTTAGAGCGAAGGGTCTGTTTCCATGCTGAATGACCCCTATAACTCATGGCCAATGGCTGTAAATGAAGACAAGGGCAAGGCGTACCTGAGTGTTCTAATGAATGTTAGTCAGACTTGAAACATTAACCCTGTTTTGCTTTCCACAGATGCTGCCAGATCTGCTGAGTTTCTGTTTTTATTTCAGATTTCCAGCACTGTTTAATTTCAGTGTCTGTGTGTCATGTCTCTGAATCTCTCACACTATTCTGATAGAGTTAAGTCAACCTGCACCAATCTGATGAATGTTTATGGGAAGCATAGTTTCTAGTAATCAGCTGCACATTGTGCATCGATATGATTTGAGTGAAAATCCTCCTGTTCTTAATGGATCAGGTGCAGGCCAGAAAAATGTAGGAAGAAATGCAAAAGGAGAATCAGCTTTGAGATTTTGATGGAGAAATGCAAACTATCCTAAAAACTGTTAACTGTTGTGATAATAATGAGGAAAATAATGGAATGACTTGGACAGCAGGACCTAAAGAGAGGGTGTCACCACTTTTTAAGAGTTAATTCTTTGAACTATGGATCTCATTAGCACGCCTGACAATTGTTGATCTTTATAAAAACCAAAAGAACTGTGGATGCTGTAAATCAGAAACAAAAACAGAAATTGCTGGAAAAGCTCAGCAGGTCTGGCAGGATCTGTGGAGAGAAATCAGAGCTAACATTTTTGCGCGGTTTCTCCTGGGGAGATGATGGCCATACTTCTTGAGACAGCTGAGTGTCGTGCTGAGTCACTCCACGTGGTGGATGAAACTCCGTCACATCTTCAAGGGCGTGGAGTGAGTTGTAGCCACAAACGAGGCCATGATGGCAGGTTCCCACTGCTGAAGGACAACTGTTTATTCACTGAGTTCTGACTACAATCCATCAGCTATGTGCTTACTTTTACAGATTACAATTTATTTAATCCTTTATTTGTTAAAAAAAAATTTCAAGACCCTATGATACGGTTTAAGATCCCATCCTTTGGATTATGAGTCCAGTAATCAATTACACTAATGTATGTGGACTGATAGACCAATAGCTGCAGTGACTGTGGGAGTTCAGATGACATACTGCTGTTCATATAATCCGTACAGTGTGGAAAGAGGTCATTCAGTGCATCAAGTCCACATCAACCCTCTAAAGAGCATCCCACTCAGACCCAGCACCCCACCCCATCCCCATAGCCCTGTATTTCCCATGACTAACCAATCTAGCCTGCACGTCCCTGGACAATTTCCCATGGTCAATCTACCTGACCTGCACATCTTTGGACTGTGGGAGGAAACAAGGAGAACGTGCAAACTTGACACAAACAATCACCCAAGGCTGAAATGGAACCTGGATCCCTGGCACTGTGAGGCAGCAGTGTTAGCCACTGAGCTACCAGGCCCCCATGAAATTGTAAAGTTATACAGCTGCTGGGGTGTGCTGGGAGTTTGTTATTTTATCTCTTGAACCTCCAAGGTTTCTGCGCTCGTCCTGTTTTGGTAGGGACTATACCAAAGGAGGTTTTAAACCCAAACCCCAGCTCCCTGTGAGCCACATCTTTCACGAGATCATGCTTCATACATCATTTTGCCAACCCCTGGAGTTCGAAATCACATCCATGATTTCTGGCTCCTTTCTAATCATTGATTATGAACAAAACATTACTTGAGCAAGAAATTGTGAACTATTGCACCCTCTCCAATTTGGCATCAGCCTTGAAATTATAATTATTCATTTCCATCATACTTCCAGGGAGTGTTGCTGAACAAAGAGACCTTGGAGTGCAGGTTCATAGCTCCTTGAAAGTGGAGTCGCAGGTAGATAGGATAGTGAAGAAGGCATTTGGTATGCTTTCCTTTATTGGTCAGAGTACTGAGTACAGGAGTTGGGAGGTCATGTTGCGGCTGTACAGGACATTGGTTAGGCCACTGTTGGAATATTGCATGCAGTTCTGGTCTCCTTCCTATCGGAAAGATGTTGTGAAACTTAAAAGGGTTCAGAAAAGATTTACAAGGATGTTGCCAGGATTGGAGGATCTGAGCTACAGGGAAAGGCTGATCAGGCTGGGGCTGTTTTCCCTGGAGCGTCGGAGGCTGAGGGGTGACCTTATGGAGATTTACAAAATTATTAGGGGCATGGATAGGATAAATAGGTAAATTCTTTTCCCTGGGTTTGGAGAGCCCAGAATTAGAGGGCATAGGTTTAGGGTGAGATGGGAAAGATATAAAAGGGGCAACCTTTTCACACAGAGGGTGGTATGTGTATGGAATGAGCTGCCAGAAGAAGTGGTGGAGGCTAGTACAATTGCAACATTTAAGAGGCATTTGGATGGGTATATGAATAGGAAGGGTTTGGAGGGGTGTGGGCCAGGTGCTGGCAGGTGGACTGGATTGGGTTGGGATATCTGGTCAGCATGGACGGGTTGGACCGAAAGGTCTGTTTCCATGCTGTATATCTTTATGACTCTGCATTTCTGGTCAGACAGACATAAGAATTTCATCCTTTATTCTGGGTATTGGCCTAATGAGGCCTGTCAGTTCATAACCAGACAGGTACAATTGAACTGAGTGCTTTGATTTGTGACTAACAATCCGTAGAGATGGCAATAATCTGATAAGGTCCGAAATTGGATCACAGTCACTTCAATCTCTGGAGTTTGTGTCTAACTAGATGTGTGAATGTTGTTACGAAGTTGTAATATTTGGAGTATTCCATCGCCCAGTTTCCCTCCTGGGAACTTCAGTTTGAAATAGACCACCTTTAGCTGAGCCAGGACACTGCTTAAAATGGATGCAAAAGCCCCAGGCATCTCAGGGCATTACAAACTGAATGCCAAAACACGATTAGCAAGGAACGGAATTGCTTTACGGTTTGTGCCACTGGCAATAGATGTCAGGCCCCTTGTCTGCAGGAATGGGCAGAGAGGAAAGGAGGGCTCCTGAAACCCATTCTCCAAAGCGGGAGCTGCAAACCTCTCCAGCTGGTTCAGTTGAATATTTGTAGGTTTGACAATGGGAGATCAAAACTTCTTTGTTAATATCGATTGTTTCTGTGTGTATCCATAGTTAGCTGTCGCATAACTGAAACCCCACACAGGAAGAGAGCTAGCGTTATAAGTTTGTCTATTTATTACAGAAGAGCAATAAGAACAAATAGGCCAGCAGGATGTAATACACAGCAGCTCTCTCACAACAGCTTGGATTATATCGTTGTTACAGGTTGGAATATATCCGAGGAATAGGGAATTTAAAAATGGAAGAAACTTCAAGTGCTAGAGCACTGAATCTGAGAGAAAAAACATTTGCAGATTTTAAATATCTGTCGGCAGAGAACAACCAGCTTACATTGTCTGTAACTTCAATGGAACTTCAACACCATCATTAAAATGTTTACTCCTTTAAATTATGGTCATCGAATGTTTCCAGTTCCAACCTCCCAACCCATAATCTTATTGTCTTTGCTTTTGTGCTTCAGTGTGTATATATGTCATGGGTCTTCAGGATGGCTTTTACTTCCCTAAGTAATGTTATACTTTTAACTGGGAGTGAGATTTTTGTTTTAAAAATAACAAACCACATTCTTTAATTGCTAACTCAATATGGTTGACTTGTTGCCTCATAGCTTTACCCATGGTCAAGGACATGTTGTATTTGAAGTATATAAGGGAAGGAAAAACACATTTCTTCAAATGATCAAGCTCTGCTTTACTAACCTAAGGAGTAAAAAGAATAGAATTTATTCTCCCCCCTCCCTCCCCCTCCAGACTTGGTCACAGCATTATAAGCATGTACACCTTTATACCATAAATTCCTAAATACAGTCTTGCAGATTCTCCAATTTGCTGTCTGTGAAGTGAGTTCTAATTTAATGTGAGAATAGACAGGCTGTGCCTCCATCACATGTGAATACATTAGGATTATGGTGCCCTAGAAACATTTGGTGAACAGTTTGTTAAGAAATAGGACACATTAATTGAGGGAGCTGTCAGAATGCAAGCACATCCACAAGATAATAAACTGCTTGCATCAAAACTGGCTCAAATAAAATCAAATTTACAGCTTGTTAAATGTTGCAATCTGTGGGTTTTATTTAAATGTTGTATTTCTGGGCAGTTCAGTACTGTCTCCCCCTACCTTCCCCCTTCTCCCCCCTTCTTCTAAAGTGACCGACTGCTTCCAGACAAACCAGGTCTGGTGGAGACCCCACCGGTTGACCACTTCCCATGTTTTCAGGCTTCATTCTGAGTTTGGAGGAACAGGATTAGTTCTTTCCCTCCCAATTTTCTTCACTGTCAAAAACAGTTCTGTTCAAACTCTGACCAACCTAAAAGCCGAGAAAATAGGAATAGTAATCGGCTATTCAGCCCTTTGGGCCTCTTCTGCTGTTCGTTATGATCATGGCTGACCATCCAACTCAGTCCACTGTTCCTGCTTTCTCCACTTTGATCCCTTTGGCTTTAAGAGCTATTTCTAACTCCTTAGAGTCATAGAGTCATACAGCACTGAAACAGACCCTTTGGTCCAACCAATTCATGCTGAACATAATCCTTTTTGAAAACATTTAATATTTTGGCCTCAACTACTTTCTGTGGTAGAGAATTCCACAGGCTCCCCACTCTCTGGGTGAAGACATTTCTCCTCATCTCAATCTAACATTGTCTAAAGACAGAGGGTAGACTATGAGCCTTGGTTCGGGACTGCTTGGTCATTGGAAACATCCTTCCTGCATTTACTGTCTAGTCCTGATCCCACTCCCCTGTGTGTAGCAGTCAGTGAATCCTCTTACATTGTGGAGAGATTCTGACTCCAAGTTGTGGAAGAATGCCATTCATTTCAATGCGTGACTTCACCCACCCAAACACTGAGACCAATCAATCCCACGCACTCATTGACCTGTAACACATCTTTAAATACTCTCAGTAGTCACTGCTGGGGGTGTTTGTTTGCAGTTATACTGGAGAAAAAAGTGAGCACTGCAGATGCTGGAGGTCAGAGTTGAAATGCCTGGTGCTAGAAAAGCACAGCCGGTCAGGCAGTATCCGAGGAGCAGGAGAATCAACGTTTCGAGCATAAGCTCTTCATTCCTTATGAGAGCTTATGGTCAAAGTGTCAACTCTCCCGCTCCTCAGGTAATACCTGACCAGTTGTCCTTTTCATGCACCATGCTCTTTGACTGCAGTTATATTGTACACAGTGAATCACATGTTGCTGTTTGCATCGAAGTTACATTTGTTCATGAATTGCATTGAGGAGCCTGAACAAAACTGCAATTGATCACCACCTTCTCAAGGGCAACTCGGGACAGGCTGAGCCAGAGATACCTACGTGCCATGAATGAATTAAGAAAAAGACCTTATCCCTGAGCAGGTTAGCTGTAATATTAAGGATATGTTCCTTGTTCTGAATAATTTTGTTCACTATTAGTGTGGAGATCTATGGGCAGCAATAAAACTCAGTCTCACTACATACTGTGACATTTCCTGTGATCACCGGAGCTCCATCTTACTCTGCTTTCTCACAGAGTCTCTAGGATGCTCACTCATTCCTGTTCACTGTTTCTGTCTTGGACGTGAATTTTTTTTTGTTCTGTGTCTTCCCTTCCACCCTCCACCCCCACCCCATCCCCTGTCTAATCCTCATTCTTGGTTACACATTATAAATAGTTTAATTTTGGATGTAGAGACAAATATGAAGTCTGCTTCAACTAGAGCATGAAGTAGGCATTACCTAAACCGAGTATTATGATGCCAGTTGATGTTATTACTAGACAATGCAGATCTGGTGCTTGATTGATCATATTTCATCTTTTTGTTTTAGTTTTAATGAGGGCTTTTTTTTCACTCAAACACCAACATACAATTCTGCAACTTCTGTTGAACAATAAAATAGAAGTTTATTATGATAAAGAAATGTAGATAAAATAGAAGAAATCAAACTTAACATATAACACAAGTTTTTAAAGATTTCAAAATATATGGAAGGAAACAATCATATCAGCCCTAGGAGCACTCCTTTATCGCACTCCGAGCAGAGAGAATTCCATTCACTATCCCACACCAGGTTTGACAATTTATGGTCATGTCAATGTGACGGCTTCTTCCTTGATTTATCATAAAACTGAGCGTATACTTTCTCAGCTTCATCGCAGGGTTTTAACCAAACTCTTCTGGTCAGCAACTTTTAAAATAAAATTATTTACATCAAGGTAATCTCTTTTTTAACAGTCTAAACTCCCCTCTTTCTCAGGAGCAACTGTTTTAGAATGAGCATCACTACTGTGTGGAAACAGCCTTCGGGTCAACAAATCCACACCAACCCTCTGCAGAGTATCCCACCCAAACCCATTCCCCTGACTCATGCACTTAACCTATATATCCCTGAACACTATGGGCAATTTGGCATGGTCAGTTCACCTAACCTGCACATCTTTGGATTGTGAGAGGAAACTGGAGCACCCAGAGGAAATCCACGCAGACACGGGGAGAATGTGCAAACTCCACACAGACAGTCACCCAAGGCTGGAATCGAACCCGGGTCTCTGGTGCTGTGAGGCAGTACTGTTAACCACTGAGCCATCGTGCTGCCCCCTTTTGCACATCCATCTTCAGCTAAGATTTCTGCAAAGCTGCCCATCTGACACCCAGCAGCTGTTTCCAGGTTATGAATGTTTCCCTCATCAAAGGAAAAAGAAAATCAATCTCTGACCATCTAACCAGAAAACTCAGTGCAAAAGTGTTTTCTTTATTTGTACAAATATAAACAAATTCCCATTAGTTTCCTTGAACTATTTCTGTCAGGTTGTTTTGAATAAAGAAATTACCATATAAATACCTATTTGCAAGTTACTCATGAAGCTCCTTCAGATACACCAAAACATATATAACACCAGTTCAAAATCTAAAATAACTGAAATTAAAGCAATAAAAATCACATGCCTTAAACCATAGAAAGATGGAAATATTGGTGACGTGTGTAAATGTCTTTCAGTTTGGCAGTAGAAGTTGAGAAAGACATTTGGAAAGAAACGTGTGGTATCCTTAGCTCTATTAATAGAGGAATACAGCTTAAAAACAAATTATCAAAATGCTTGAAATTATTACTAATCCTTGGTGGAATATTGTCTCAATCTGGTTCTAGGTTCATGCGGATCGAAGGGTTATTTGGAGTGGGCAGGAAAGTGGAATTGAGGCTGAGATGAGATCTGACATGATCTTATTAAATGGTGGAGCAGGTTTGAGGGACTGAATGGCCTACTGCTCTCCTCGTTTGGATGTACTGGATGCCACATTTAGGAAGAATGTCAAGGCCCTGGAAAGCATGCAGAGAAGGCTTACAGAGGTGCTAGAACTGAGTGAAATAGAAAGACTTACAACCACATGACCTCTAACTTTGATATTTAATGGAGATGTTCGAAATTATGATGGACTTCTGTTGAGACAAGTAGATAAGGTGGAACTGTTTCCAATGGCAGAAGAGGTGCTAATCAGAGGGCTCAGATTTCACAAAATTGGCAAAATGTCAGAGGAAGGATGCAAATATTTTTCTCAGCAGATTAGTTGTGATCTGACATGTACTGCTTGAAATGACAGTGGAAACACAAGACACTGCTCCAAAAAGGGATGAAAGGAACAAAATTTGGAAAGGAAAATCTTCAGGGTGGGAGGAGGCAAATGTAATTAATTGGATAGTCGTTTGAAGGAGGGAAAAGGGTGCCAAGAATTGAATGGCCTCCTGTGCCTTCAGGTTTGTTAATACCAAACAGCTTGGATGATATGTTTTCGAGCTTTTTGATATTTTTAACTCATCAAAGACAGACAGCACTATAAAGATGAGCAACTTTGTTACTGGCACTCAGAGCTTTGCAGCATCTGTTTGAGAGAATTAGGCTGTGGAACTAGAATGTTTAGATGTAGAGATGATAGAGTTATGAGTTGAAAAATTCCAAGGAGGATGAGCAGACAAGGTCATGTTATTTGCTCCAGTACAGGCTTCAGGATCACGGACAGCTCCCCAACATTTAACACGGCGTTTGCCTGAACTGCTCTGTGTTGGAAGCTCTGCTATCCATCATCCGAATCCGACTTCTAATATATAAGGTGCCAAATATTTCCATGGCCTCTTCTTTCAATCAGACGTTTCTATTATTAGGTCAGCCCTGTTGGTCATATCAATGACTAAGTGTGTTTATTATGTCCTGGACAGGTGTACCACACTGCTTTTCCTTGCTGACCTCTCGTCGTCCCATTGATCATGTCTCGAACAAACCTTTTCATATATTTTGCATCTCCTTCCAAACCATTTTTATGATTAATGGACTTTACAAAACACTGTATTAGACCTTTTGCTTTTCTTTGAATGTTACTGTAGCTATTTGCGATTTGAAGCATTCATGATTGTACGCCTTATATTAAATTATACCTCATTTTTAATTCTAATAATCATAAAAATGTTACCATGGTTTGTTTTAATGTATTATCATCACAATTCAGCACCTGCCACCATGATGACTTTTCAATAAACTAATTATTTATTGATTTCTGAAGTCCTCATTCACACTCAAAACAATTACTCGGGTAAAAAATGAGGTCTGCAGATGCTGGAGATCACAGCTGAAAATGTGTTGCTGGTTAAAGCACAGCAGGTTAGGCAGCATCCAAGGAATAGGAAATTCGACGTTTCGGGCATAAGCCCTTTTTGAAGGGCTTATGCCCGAAACGTCGAATTTCCTATTCCTTGGATGCTGCTTAACCTGCTGTGCTTTAACCAGCAATATATTTTCAGCCAAAATAATTACTCCCCAGGTTTAGGTGCTGATGATCCAAGTCACTCTGGCTGTCACAAGACAATGATTCTGTTACCAACCAGAGGCACTTGACACAAACATCAAAGTTTACAGTGAAATTACAATGAACCAATTTCAGATAACCTGAAACTCTGATTGTGATGAAGTTGGCAGCCATTCCTGCAGGCAGGTTGGCAAACAATGTCTGTGATAAGCCAAGGTTTGGGAATGCAAACTCTGGGATTATCTGAATTTGGCAAGCACGCTGACCTGTTGAAGCAGAGTTAGAGTACAAAGTGAGGTCTGCAGATGCTGGAGATCACAGCTGAAAATGTGTTGCTGGTTAAAGCACAGCAGGTTAGGCAGCATCTCAGGAATAGGGAATTCGACGTTTCGAGCATAAGCCCTTCATCAGGAATGCAACACATTTTCAGAAGCAGAGTTAGAGAAAGGAATCACAGTCAAAATCTACAGAGGCGGTTGCAAAATGTAATCCCCCAACTCCGACTCTTTTCTGCAGCCAGTAACCAACAAGCGATGTTGTTAATACGAATAAAGCTGGACTGTTTTACCAACATTTACCAGATTGCTCTGTAATGCTTAAAGATGAAACATGTGATGGCGGAAAATGTGTGACTGCTGTGATCTGAGTCAATGTGCACAGCACCAAGCAGCAGCAGCTGCTGCTTGTGACTCGAAGTCCAAGTAACTATGTTGCTCTGTGAAGGTCCAGACGCAACCCACACAGTAGGAGGGTAGCAAAATGGGCGAGATGGTCACCTTCATTTTTGAGGTGTGGATCGGGAAAGTGGGAAAGATAGATAGTGGAAGAAAAATAAGATTCTCACCGGATGATCCAGAAGAGTCAGGTGATGAATACACTCCTACTTTGTCTGAAACCACAGAGGTGGTGGAGTTGCTCCTGGATTTAACATTGCAGCACAAAAAAGACAGGAAAGAAATGTTGATTGCATTGATGACATGGTGAACTGGTCCAAAACCAGCACAATGACATAGAGAAGGATTACTGAGTTTTTCTGAAGCTAACTCTGCATGTTTTTCATTGTCTAGATCAGAGTGGTGCTGGAATAGCACAGCAGGTCAGGCAGCATCCGAGGAGCAGGAAAATTCAAGTTTCAGGCAAAAGCCTTCATCAGGAATGAAGGGACCACTCAATTCTAGACTCTGATCTCCAGCATCTGCAGTCCTCACTTTTTGCCCAAGTTTTTCATTGCCTGTAGTTGTTGCCACACCTTGTCATGGACTCCATCTCTCTCCGTCACCACAGTTTCACACTGAACTATATTCTTTGCAACTTCAGCATCCTGTTTTGACTCTGAGCTAAGTTTTGGAATTCATATCCTCTCTGTCACTAGGGCTGGTTGCTTCCCTCTGTCTGTTATAACCTTGCTGCTGTTAGAACCTGAAACCATGCCTATGTTACTTCTTGACCCAGTGGTTGTGGGCTTTTCTGCTGACTTGTTGTGGATCTTACTTTGAGCCAGGTCCCATAATTACAGAACTTACCAACCTGCAGCGAATCCCAGTTTAATTCACGTTTCTCAGACCTTATCCCTGCATGGCCTTACTCCTCTCTTTAATCTCCTCCAGCTTCAAAATCCCACCAAGATCGCAATGTGCCATCAATTCTGGCTTCTTGAACATCCATAATTTAGAGACCCCCCTCATCATTATGCTTTCTGCTGCTGCTCCACTCAACTTTGAAATTACCTCCTTAAAACCTCTCTGTCACCTCCTCTAAGCTGCTTTTTAAAACCTACCCTGGACCAACCACCTGTTCAAATGTCAAAAAAAGGGTACACATGTGACCAATTTTTCCTTCTGATTAGACTAAGCCTAATTTCAGCTTTTGATCATGACGTTTCTCTAGGCAGAAGAAAGTGAGGACTGCAGACGCTGGAGATCAGAGCTGAAAATGTGTTGCTGGAAAAGCGCAGCAGGTCAGGCAGCATCCAAGGAACAGGAGAATCGACGTTTCGGGCATAAGCCCTTCCTGAAACGTCGTTTCTCTAGGCAACCCATATTTGTCACTTAATAAAGATATTATTCTTAAAATGTGACCCAAATCTCTGTTTCAAAGTGATTTTTTGGCTCAGTGTAGATATTTTGTTTAGACTTGGATTTTCAAACACACTCCTGGCCAACCTCCCTTTGTAAACTTGAAGTCATCCAAACCTCACAATGAATTCCAGTTATCTATCAGCCCTGCATTTGTTCACCTGCATTGGCCACTGGTTAAGCAATACCTTGACCTCTTCACCCTTAGTTTTATATGCCCCATATTACTAACCATTTTAATACAACTTTCTGAGATCTCTGCATTGCCCCTCTCACACACCTGACTGTATTGCTCCACCATTGGAGATAATGGCCTCAAGTTCCTGGTTCCGATCTCTCGATATCTTCCCTAGACCTTTCTATCTCTCTGTCCTACTTAGAAGCTACCTTTTGAACCACACTTTTGCTCATTTGCCTTAATGCTTCTGAATATGAATGAACACAAGGAATAGGAACAGGAGGAGGCCATTCAGCCCTTCAATGACATCATGGCTGATCTTCTACCTCAGAACCATTTTCCTACTCTACTCCTCTTGATATTTTTAATTTGTAGAAATCTGTTGACAGCCTAACCCTAATCCTAACCCTAACCCTAACTTGTAACCCTTCAGAGTCTCTGGGAATACAGCATTACACAGATTCATCAGCCTCTGAGTGTGAACATACAAATCAAGAGCAGGAGTGGGCTATTTCATGAGGTGATTCTCATTGTGAAAAACACAACATAAATACAAGATACAGTTGTTGAAAATGCTGACCTTGGTTGTAGAAGGGCAAGAGATGCTGCTGTCATTTTGTAGCTTTGGTATAATAGCAGCAAGTTCCCAGCTGGGTGCGAGATCTCTTTGGTGAGTGGCGTGTCCTGGGTGTGCCTCTGGTCTTAGTTTAACGTTCTGGGCTCAGATGGTTTTGTTTGTTTTGAAGCTATCGATCTTTAAATCTATTGTTTGACCTCAACTTTGCTGCATCTAGTTTGGCTTGGAGACTGGAAGTTGGTGACAGGACAGAGGATGTTTCATTTCTGCGAGCACAGGTGAGCAGTCAATCAACCCACTAATTATTCAATTCTTTGGAGGGGAATACAAAGTTGGATGCACATAAGAAATTAAGCACTGGGAGCAGGAGGAGACAATTTAACTCTTGGAGCCTGGTCCACTGTTAGATACAATCATGGCTGATCTCAACTCCACATGTATGTTCATGTAAGGGGGACTAGAGTTTCAGACACCACTCGGGCTGAGTGATTGATAGTACAACATGAGTCATTTTCATTATTCTCACGCAAGTAATGTGCTTCAGAAATTGTGGGGGAGTAATAACTTGTTGCAAACTCCCTCCTGAAGCATTTCCCATCAAACCCTGCTGTAGGAATCTGCTCTCAGAGTATCTCCATCCATAATGCTTTAAGATATAGGGGTAGAATCAGGCCATTTGACCCATCAAGTCTGCTCCACTGTTCAATCATGGTGAGATGTTTCTCTACCCCAATTCCCTGCCGCCTTCTGGTAACCATCGATTATCTTGACTAATTAAGACTCTATCTTAAATACACTCAATGACGTGGCCTCCACAGAACTCCGTGGCAATGAGTTCCACAGATTCACCACCCTGTGGCTGAGGAAATTCCTTGTCCATGGTACATTTCCACTTGTGTGCTCTTTCCAGTGAGAATTTCTGCACACAGCTGCCCAAGAGGAAGGAGAAGCTTGTGTTCATGTAATTCCTTTCATGACCGTCTGATGTCTCCAGGAGTTTCTCACAGGTTTGAAATTTACTCAGTGTTATAACGTAGGAATCACAGCAGCAGAGTTAATTTGCATGGAGGAAGCTTCAATTAACAGCAATGTCAAATGGCATTGCAGTGTCGGCCTAGATTTTAATGCTTGGCACCAGTTGTGAGACTTGAACCCATGGCTCTCTGACATTGGTTGAGCCCCAGCTGAACCCTCTGAGTGTTTTCTTGGACAGACAGCCCTGAGACCCAGTAGATCAAACCAAGCACAGCTCCGCAGGCCATGGAGCTTGCAAGTTTAAGTTCCACTCTGGAGACCTGAATACAAAACCTTCTCGGAAGATTCACTGAGCCGTGCTGTTTCCAACACGGGGCATTGGATTGAGACCCCGGAAGCCTGAGGAGTAAAAGATTAACCACACGACAGAAGGAGCTATGTCGTGCTGATCTTGAACTGTGACCCAAGGCCCCTCGCTCAGTCTCTACTGACTATTTATTTTCATCAACCTGCTCAGACCTGTTTTGACACACCTCCAAGGCTGGTGACTCGAACCCAGATATTTTGACTCTGAGGTAGGGCACTAACCTTGTGTTACAAGACCCTAACCATCTCTTGTATATAGTTGCACCAAAGAAGGTTGGGGATGCTGACAAACATGAGTGAGGGCTGCTTTTTATATTCAGTTAAAAATTACACAACATCAGATTATAGTTCAACAAGTTTAGAATATAAAGACTAGGAGCAGGAGTAGGCCATTCGGCCTATCGAGCCTGCTCCACCATTCAATAAGATCATGGCCAATCTTTTTGTGGACTCAGCTCCACTTACCCATTAATTTCTTTATTTTTCAAAAAAGTATCTCCTGAGCTTTAAACGCAATTACTGAAGAAGCGTCAACGACTTCCCTGGGCAAGGAATTCCATCGATTACCACCCATCTGGGTGAAGAAGTGCCTTCTCAGTTCAGTCCTATACCAGCTCCCTCTAATCTTGAGGCCATGCCCTCTTGTCCTAGTCTCACCTGCCTGTGGAAACATCCGGTTTATTTCTATTTTATCGATTCCCTTCATAACTTTATATGTTTCTATAAGATTCTCCCTCATTCTCCTGAATGCTAATGAATACAATCCCAGTTTACACAGTCTCTCCTCATAAGGCATCCCCCTCAACTCCAGAATCAACAGAGTGAATCCCCCTCTGCACCCCCTCTAGTGCCAGTACATCCTTTCTCAAGTAAGGAGACCAAATCTGCACGCAGTCCTCCAGGTGTGGTCTCACCAGCACCTTGTACAGCTGCAACATTACCTCTCTGCTTTTAAACTCAGCACCTTTAGCAATGAAGGACAACATTCCATTTGCCTTCCTAATTACTTGTTGCACCTGCAAACTAACCTTCTGCAATTCACCCTCGAGGACACCCAGGTCCCTCTGCAAATCAGCATGCTGCAACCTTTTACCATTCCAGTAATAATCTATTTTGCTGTTACTCCTACCTAAATGTATGACTTCACATTTACTAATATTGTATTCCATCTGCCAGACCTTTGCCCACTCACTTCATGTATCTATGTTTCTTCGCAAAGTTTCACAATTCTCTGCATACTTCGCTCGACCACTCATCTTAGTGTCATCAGCAAAATTTGACCCCGTACACATGCTCCCTAACTGCAAATCATCGCTATAAATTGTAAATAATTCTGGTCCCAATACTGATCCCTGAGGCATACCACTAGTCATGGATTGCCAACCAGATTAGCACTGATTTATCCCCACTCTTTGCTTCCTGTCAGTCAACCAATCCTCTATCCATGCTAATACTCTACCCCCATCACCATGCATCCTGATCTTCTGCAGCAGCCTCAAGTGCAGCACCTTGTCAAAGACCTTTTGGAAACCTAGGTACACCACGTTCACTGGGTCCCTGTTGTCCACCTTGCTTGAAATGTCTTCATTGAATTCTAAAAGATTTGTGAAGTATGATCTGCCCATCATGACCCCATGCTGTGTCTGTACAATGAAACAATTCTTTTCGAGATGCGCTGCTATTTCTTCCTTGATAATAGACTCAAGCATCTTCCCCACGACAAAGGTTAAGCTAACCAGTCTAATAATTCCCCATCTTTTGTCTATCTCCTTTTTTAAACAGTGGCATCACGTTTGCTATTTGTCAATCTGCTGGGACTGTGCCAGAGAATTTTGGAAAGTTAGTGCCAGTCCATCTGCTATTTCTCCTGTTACTTCTTTTAGTACCCTAGGATACATTCCATCGGGACCAGGAGACTTATCCATCCTTAGCTTCATTAGGTAGAAGTGAGGACTGCAGATGCTGCAAATCAGAGTTTAAATTAGAATGGTGCTGGAAAAGCACAGCAGGTCAGGCAGCATCCGAGGAGCAGGAAAATTGATGAAGGGCTTTTGCCCAAAATGTTGATTTTCCTGCTCCTCGGATGCTGCCTGACCTGCTGTGCTTTTCCAGCACCACTCTAATCTAAACCCTTAGTTTCATTAGCTGAACCAAAATTAACTCTTCCGTAATAATAATCTTTTCCAAGTCCTCACCTACCTTCATCTCTTCATCCCTTATAGGCATGTTATTAGTGTTCTCCCCTGTGAAGACTGATGCACAATGCCTGTTTAGTGACTCGGCCAGTTTGTCGTGTCGTCATATCCCAGAACTAACTGCCTCTTCTCACCCTCTAAAGGACCAACAATTACTTTAGCCACTCTTCTTCATTTTACACATTTATAGAAACTTTTGTTATCTGTCTTTATTTTCTGTGCTAGCTTTTTCCTATACTCTATCTTAATTTTCCTTATAGCCCTTTTTTGTGGCTTTTTGTTGACTTTTAAAGTTTTCCCAATCTTCTAGTTTCCTGCTGTTTTTGGCCACTTTGTATGCCTTCTCTTTCACTTTGAGTACCTGCCTTATTTCCTTAGACACCCCCTGACAGATTACCCCTCTTCTTACAGTCCTTCCTTCTCACTGGAATCTACTTTTGCTGAGCACGTTAAAAAATTTCTTTGAAGGTCCTCCACTTCTCATCAACTGTTGTACCATAAAGTCACAATGTAGGGAGAGATATCAGGGCTGCAGGGATGGTGCAGGAGGGAGGGTTTCAGGTACTTGGATAATTGGGGCTCATTGTGGGGAAGGTGGGACCTCTACAGAAAGGATGGTCTTCACTTGAACCAAAGGGATACTAATATCCTGGGTGGGAAATTTGCTGGTGCTATTCAGGTGGGTTTAAACTAGCTCAGCAGGGGGATGGGAATCTGAGGTGTAGTTCCAGTGCAAAAGAGGATGAGAATAGAGAGGGCATGGATAGGATTTCACAGTCACAGGAGTGTGCTGGCAGACAGCAAACTGGTTTCAACACCAGAAGTATCTGGAATAAGGTAGTTGGAGCTTGCAGCATGGATAGGTACCTGGGACTTCGATGTTGTGGCCATTTCGGAGATATGGATAGAGCAGGGGGAGGAATGGATGTTGCAGGTTCCAGGGTTTAGATCTTTCATTAAGATCAGGGGAGGTGTGGCATTGTTAGTCAAGGACAGTATAACAGAGTTCCAGGGAGGTGGAGGAGAGAATCGGCAAAATGATTCTAGGTAGGAGTGAAAGGAACAGGGTGGTCATTATGAGGGACTTAAACGTCCCCAACATTGACTGGAAATGCTATAACTCTATTACGTTGGATAGATCAGTTTTTGTCCAATGTGTACAAGAGTGTTTCCTGGCACAGTATGTCAAAAGGCCAATGAGGGAAGTCCACACTGCATCTGGTGCTTGGTAATGAACCAGGCCAGGTGTTTGATTTAGTTATAGATGAGCACTTTAAAGAGAGTGACCATAATTCAGTTACATTTAGTTTAGCGATGGAAAGGGATAGGTACATGTCACAGGTCAAGAGTTATAGATGGGGGAAGGGCAATTATAATGTGATTAGGCACGAATTAGGATGCATAAAATGGGGTAGCAAAATGCAGGGGATGGGGACAATCGCAATGCGGAGCTGGTTTAAGGAACAGATATTTTGTGTCCTTGACAGCTATGTCCCTGTCAGGCAGGGAGGAAGTGATACGGTAAGGGAACTGTGGGTTACTACAGAAATTGCATCTCTTGTTAAGCGGAAAAAGGAGGATTATGTGTTGATGAGACAAGATGGTTCAGATGAGGCCATGAAGAGTTACAGATCAGCTAGGAAGGATTTAAAGAGAGAGTTAAGAAGAGCAAGGTGAGGACATGAGCAGTCTTTAGCAAATAGAATAAAGGAGAACCCTAAAGCTTTCTATAGATATGTGAGGGATAAAAGGATGACTAGGATAGGAATAGGGCCAGTCAAAGAAGTGGGAAGTTGTGTGTGGACGCTGTGAAGATCAGAGAGGTGTTAAACGACTATTTCTCATCGGTGTTCACTCAAGAAAAGGAGAATATTGTAGAGGAGAAGAATGAGGTATGAGATTTTAGACTAGAAAGGATCGCGGTTAGTACAGAGGAAGTGGTATCAATTCTAGAAGGTGTAAAAGTAGATAAGTCCCCTGGGCTGGATGGGATTTATCCGAGGATTCTCTGGGAAGCTAGGGAGGACCCTGGTATTGGATTTTATCTTCGCACGATCCATCTGTATTTTAAATCCAACCATACTGTGATTACCCGTTCGAAGAGGATCCCTAACAATGAATCATTAATTATTCCTGTCTCATTACACAGGGCCAGATCTAGGATAGCTTGCTCCCTCATCAGTTCACATTACACACTGTTCAAGAAAACTATCATGGATACACTCAACGAAATCCTCCTCAAGGCTGCTCTGACTGAGCTGGTTCAACCAATCTGCATGCAGATTACAATCCCCCATGATAATGGCTGTATCATTTTTGCAAGCATTAGGTTTTTCCTTGTTTATTGCCCGCCCCGATGTGATGTTATTATTTGGTGGCCTATAGACTACGCGTATCAGTGACGTTTTCTTTTTGGAATTCCTAATTTCCACTCAAATGGATTCGACTTCATGCCTCATATCACGCATATCATCTCTCAGTAACACCCCGATGTTGTCCTTGAATACCAGAGCTGCACCACCACCCTTACATTCCTGTCTGTCCTTCTGAATAGCTTGGTACCCCTGGACATTTAATTCTCAGTCATAACTATTCTGCAACCATGTCTCTGTGCTGGCTACTAAATTGTATTCGTTCACAATGATTTGTGCTGTTAACTCATCGACCTTGTTACAAATGCTGTGAGCATTCAGGTAAAGTGCCTTTATGCTAGCTGTCTTACTGTCATGATTCACAACATCTCTACTATCTCCTGAGGTATCTTTCGTTTTTGCTTCTTTCAAAGTCTGCCTTGAACTTAAACCCTCCTGCGTACATGCTAACCTGCTGCTTACCTTTCCATTTATCATCGTACTTCCTGTTGCTTTCCCTTTCCCTTTCCACGACTCACAAGTTTGAAGTCTTAGTGACCACCACTAGTTTATTTGGAAGTACTAGCTTTCAAAGCGCTGCTCCTTCATCAGGGAACTATGAAGAGAAGAAGTCTCTCTACCAAGTCCTGAACCAATCTTAACCTCTACTGAAATCAGTAAAGAAAGTTTATTTCATTGTTGTGTGTGGGACCAAGGCTTGTGCTAATTGTCTGTTGTGTTTTCTACATGCCAACAATTGGCTGCACTGTGGAGGTGCTATGGGCTATGCTGAGGTTTTGAGAGTGTGCTTTGCAGATATACGTTCTTTGTTTTATTAAGCCAGCTAGCGGGATCAGAATGATCAGATGCTGGAGGTCTGAAACAAAACATGGAACTTACTGGAGAAACTCAACAGGCCTGGTGGCATCCCTGGAGAGAAAGCAGAGTTAATGCTTTGGTTCCAGTGACCCTTTATCAGAACTGCTCATACTAGAGTACTGTGTGTAGTTCTGGTCACCGTACTCTGTGAAGGATTGGGGGTGGGGTGCAAAGGATTTTCACCAGGATATTGCCCAGGATGGAGCATTTCAGCAATGAAGAGAAACTGGATAAGCTCAGGTTGTTTTCTTTGGAGCAGAGAAGGTGTATTAGATTAGAAGGAGCATAGAGAAAGTGGATAGCTGTTCCCCTTAGTTGAAGTATATTAGGAAAGAAAAAGTGACACTTATGGCTTTGAGCTTGCAATGCTTTGCAGCTTCCAGTTCCAGACCTGACTGAAGATTGTGGGTGTGAGGATTAGAAAGGGACACATACTGTCAAAGGGGTTTATTCCACAATTTCCTTTCATTTGCAGACATGCTCCTGTGCACAAATCGATTTACTATCAGTTCCACATTGCACTATAGTCAGGATTCTAAGATTACTGAAGAGTTTGTTAAAATGCTTACAGTGATATTGTAAAGTAAATATCTGGAAAAACATGGTGACAGTTATCCTTTTCTGGTATACATTATCAAGGCAGTACCTGGGGAATTGGATAATGCAGAGTTGGAAAACTATCATTAAACTCCTGGAACAGGTGTTTAACAGAGTCCAGAGTTGAGAGAGAAGATTTTTAATGCAGCAGGACATCACAATCTGGAGTGCAGCACTCTGTAAGGGAGATTCGGGGAGAAGGTTCAAAAAGCCCCACTTTAGGCAGTAGTGAAGCAGCAGAGGAGGTCGGACCAGAGTGACTTTAAAAAACAAACCTGGAGGGGATCTGGGGGTTGCTGGCTCAGCAGAATTTTGTTACCCTTTCCCAATGGCCTTTCGGAAGGTGGGGCTGAGCTGCCTTCTTGAACCAGTGCAGTCCATGTATTGCAGGTAGTGCCTTTCGGGAGGGAATTTCAGGACTTTCACCCAGTGATGCTGAAGGAACAGCGATATATTTCCAAGTCAGGATGGTGAGGGGCTTGGAGGGGAACTTGCAGGGGGTGGTGTTCCCATGTACCTGTTGCCTTTGTCCTTCTAGATGGAAGTGGTGGTGGGTTTAGAAGGTGCTGCCTGAGGATCCTGAATGAATTTCTGCAATGCATCCTATAGATGGTACACACAGGTGGGGTGGGGGATGGAATATTACAGTGATGGACATAGTACTGATCCAACAGCTGATAATTCTCAGCATGATTGCTCTTTTGAAGAGCTGCATTTGGCTCAGTGAGACATGTGGGATCTTTCTGTGCTCCGGAATGTTAAGGTATGCAGCTTTTCTTAGAATTGGGCAGGACACTGGGAGGAGATTGTAGAGATCAGCAACTTAATGACAACATTCAACTGTATTTGCTCGTATTTGGCAGTTCTTAGAAAGATTGCAGGGGGTGGTAGGAAATGATGGTTATCTGTCTGGCTCAATAAGGTACATTGTTCTTATACTGGAGAACAGCTGGAAGATCTATACTCTGCATCCAACCCGCTGTCCCTGTCCTGAGAGTGTTTGATGGAGGACAGTGTAGAGGAAGCTTTGCTCTATTTAACCCTGTGCTGTCTCTGTCCTGAGAGTGTTTGATGGGGGACAGTGTAGAGGAAGCTTTACTCTGTATCTAACCTTGTGCACTCTCTGTCCTGAGAGTGTTTAATGGGGGACAGTGTAGAGGAAGCTTTACTCTGTATGTAACCCTGTGCAATCTCTGTCCTGAGAGTGTTTAATGGGGGACAGTGTAGAGGGAGCTTTACTCTGTACCTAACCCTGTGCTGTCTCTGTCCTGAGAGTGTTTGTTGGGGAGATAGTGTAGAGCAAGTGTTATTCTCTACCTAACCCTGTGCTTTTCCTGTGCTGGGAGTTTTTGATGGGGGGGGACAGTGGGAGGGAGTGTTATACTCTATCTAACCCTGTGCTGGGAGTGTTTGAGGGGACAGTGTCGAGGGAGCGTTACTCTGTATCTAACCTTGTGCTGTCCCTGTCCTGGGAATGTTTGATGGGGACAGTACAGGGAGAGCTTTACTCTGTATCTAACCCCGTGCTGTCCCTGTCCTGGGAATGTTTGATGGCTGATTCCTCCAACTATTCCATTCACCATCACACCATCCTTTAAATTAATTTAACACAAACCTCCCGCAGCATTGAGCTGCCAATAACAATTGAAAAGTTTTCCTGCTGTGCTCAGCGATTGCTTCGCATTCGGAAATAACACTGAGCACAGGGGACACCAGATCACATAAATGGAATGAAGAAGCATGCACTGAGATGTGCCCCACAAAACAGTCCCCAAAGGAAAGGGTAAATAGAGTGGCCTAAGAAATGAGTTTTCGGAAGTATTTCAGTGGAAGGGATGCTGGGAGGTGGCGATCTGGGACATACGGGGGGGGGGAGGATGGATCATGTGGCTACTGAAGCCCTAAGCTTTGTAATTCCTTCTCTGAATCTATTTTTTCCTGTTTCATTTGACTCATTCCTTACAAACCAAGTCCTGACCAAGTTTTTGATTACCTTCCCTGACATCTCCATGTGTGGTTCCATCTCAGTTTTTTTTCTTTGTTGTGAAACACCTGGGGATAGTTCATCGTTTTAAGTGCTATCTAAATGCAGGTTCTTGTTAGTGAGTGTGAGAGCAGAAGAAACTTTGATTATAAATTTCACAGAGCTGTAATGGCTCTGTCAGTCTGGATGGATAGATGGTTTGATCAGACACAGTACAATGTGCAACATCCAAACCCAATGAACTGCTCAGCAGTGAAATGATTTGCTTTTGTTTTGTTGAATTACCAGGGTTTTGTTTAAATTTTTAAACCGGGCATGTTGACACTGGATGGTCAAGTTATTGTTCTGAGGAAAAAACCAGAAAATGGATGTCACTATTTGTGTTGAGTTGAAACAAGCACGGGGGTGAGGTGTACGTGTCCTCTCCATCTGCAAACTACAGGCCCCTCTGTCATAATACATGCAGATTTCAGGAGTTCTTGTAGCACAGTAGTAGCATCCCTACCTCTGAGCCAGGAGAGCTGGTTCAAGCCTCACTTGCCCCAAATCTGTGTGATAACATCCCTGAACAGGTTGATAAAAACACCTATGCAGGTTCTCACCCACTCAAGTGTATTGTAGTGGGGGGTCTGACTGACTGTCTGATATTGCTGTAATTCTGTGCACACTCAGGATTATCCAGCAAATGTTGTCCATTTACAGAATCATATCTAATCTAGACATTATGTTAGCAGTTTTGTATACGCTGTTTGATTGGGTTCAGTCAGTAATCTGAGGGGGTGTGGGCATTTTTCAAGATCACAAGAGACCACCTTAGGAACCTTTCCTGAGTTTGTGTGAGATTCTGCTGCAGGAGAGATGATAACCTCATGGGATTATCACTGGGATGTTCATCCAGAGACCCAAGTAATGTTCTGTGTACCTGGATTCAAATCTTACTAATGCTTTAGGGAAGGAATCTACCATCCTTACCTGGTCTGGCCTACATGTGACTCCAGACCCACAGCAATGTGGTTGACTCTTAAACTGCATTCTGCACGATCAGGGATGAGCAATAAATCCTGGTTTAGCTAATGATCTCCTTGTCCCTTAAATGAATAAAAACAAAGTCAGTGAGAACAAATACCCCAATTGTTTGAGCAAGTGTTCCATTTGCTACCCTGCAGCAGAAATACAAGTGGTCTTCACCATGAACAGGATCCTGCCAACAAGCCAAAAAGACACACAGCCTATCTGACAAATGAATAATGTGGCATATGAATTTCAATGTCAGTGAGGGACCGGATATTTTGGTAGGATATCCCTAAAACTGACAGATACCTGCTTGACTGTTCACAGTAAACGAGGTATTAACTATATCCAACCAGACTCCACTTACAAAACCTACAGCACACTGTCCAATATCTCTGCAATTGGACAGTATTTACTGGACAGTCCCAAGTGTGAAAGAAAGCTGCAATGTGTTCTGGGCTGTGCTGGAATCTATCTGCATTAATACATAGGACACTGTTCTTTGCAGACAGAAAGAACAGGCACAGAACATGTTTGAACTTGGCAAAGCAAGTGGCAGTTATTCTCTGTTCAGAAAATGAACCAATCAGTCAACCTGCCAGGCTTAAAACTTAAACAAAGTCTGGCAGTTAACTGTCAATCAGTGGTTATGGATCCATTCTCTATGGCAACTCAACTACCTATAAAAGTCCACTTGCCAACTAATCAGTTCTGTCCTCTTGTGCCGTACATATGTTGGATTTCCTCTTGAATTGGTATTCTTGTGAATTATCCTGATGCTAGCAAGATTTTATTATTTATATAAGTGAGTTGGATGTGAACATAGGAGGTATGGTTAGTAAATTTGCAGATGACACCAAAATTGGAGGTGTAGTAGACAGCGAAGAAGGTTACCTCAGATTACCTTGATCAGATAGTCCAATGGGCTGAGGAGTGGCAGATGGAGTTTATTTGAGATAAATATGAGGGGCTGCATTTTGGAAAGGCAAATCAGAGCAGGGCTTATACACTTAATGGTACGGTCATGGGGAGAGTTGCTGAACAAAGCGACCTTGCAGTGCAGGTTCATAGCTCCTTGAAAGTGGAGGCACAGATAGGTAGAACAGTGAAGAAGGTGTTTGATACACTTGCCTTTATTGGTCAGTGGGTAAAAAATGAGGTCTGCAGATGCTGGAGATCACAGCTGCAAATGTGTTGCTGGTCAAAGCACAGCAGGTTAGGCAGCATCTCAGGAATAGAGAATTCGACGTTTCGAGCATATTGGTCAGTGGATTGAGTATCAGAGTTGGGAGGTCACATTGCGGCTGTACAGGACATTGGTTAGGCCACTTTTGGAATACTGCATGCAATTCTGGCCTCCTGCCATAGAAAAGATGTTGTTAAAATTGAAAGATTCAGAAGAGATTAACAAGGATGTCCAGCATTGAAGGATGTAGGCTATAGGGAGAGACTGAATAGAACATAGGATATTCTGGCGCAGTACAGGCCATTCGGCCCTCGATGTTGCACTGATCTGTGCAACCAATCTGAAGCTCACCTAACCTCCACTATTGCATTTTCATCCATATGTCTATCTAATGACCACTTAAATGCCCTTAAAGTTGGAGTCTACTCCTGTTGCAGGCAGTGCGTTCCACGCCCCTACTACTCTCTGAGTGAAGAAACTATCTGACATCTGTCCTATATCTATCACCCCTCAATTTAAAGCTATGTCCCCTCATGCTAGCCATCGCTATCCGAGGAGAAAGACTGTCACTATCTGATTATCTTATATGTCTCAATTAAGTCACCTCTCAACCTTCTCTCTAACGAAAACAGCCTCAGTTCCCTCAGCCTTTCCTCGTAAAATGTTCCCTCCATACCAGGCAACATTCTAGTAAATATCCTCTGAACCCTTTCCAAAGCTTCTACATTCTTCCTATAATGCGGTGACCAGAACTGTACACAATATTCCAAGTGCAGCCGCACCTTGAGTTTTGTACAGCTGCAGCATGACCTCATGGTTCCGAAATTCAATACCTCTATCAATAAAAGCTAACACACCATATGTCTTCCAAACAACCCTATCAAGCTGGGTGGCAACTTTCAGAGATCTATCTATAAACACCTCTGTAGCTTATCTATGTCCCTCTGTAACCTGCAACATCTTTCAGCATTATCCATGACTCCACTGACCTTAGTGTCATCGCAACTTTATTAATCCATCCTTCTATGGTCATTTATAAAAAATGACAAACAGTGGACCCAAAACAGATGCTTGCGGTACCCCTTTGGGAACTGAACTCCAGGATGAACAGTTCCCATCAACCACCACCCTCTGTCTTCTTTCAGCTAGCTAATTTCTGATCCAAACCGCTAAATCACCCTCAATCCCATGCTTCTGTATTTTGTTCAATAGCCTACCGTGAGGAACCTTATCAAACCCCTTACTGAAACCCACATACACCACATCAACCGCTTTATCCTCATCTACCTTTTGGTCACCTTCTCAAAGGACTTAGTAAGTTTGTGAGGCACGACCTACCCTTCACAAAACCGTGTTGACTATCCCTAATCAACTTATTCACCTCCAGATGATTATAAATCCTATCTCTTATAACCTTTTCCAACACTTTACCCACAACTGAAGTAAGGCTTACCAGTCTGTAATCACCAGGGTTGTCTCTACTCCTCCTCTTGAACAAGGGGACAGCATTTGCTATCCTCCAGTCTTCTGGCACTATTTCTGTAAACAATGACAACATAAAGATCAAAGCCAAAGGCTCTGCATTCCCCTCTCTGGCTTCCAAGGGAATCCTGGGGTGGGTCCCATCTGGCCCAGGGGACCTATCTATTTTTACACTTCCCAGAATTGCTAACGCCTCCTCCTTATCCACCTCAATCCCATCTAGTCTAGTAGCCTGTATCTCCGTATTCTCCTCGCCAAATTGTCTTTGTGTTTTTCTAGTCCGAATACTATTATTCAGTTAGCATTTCTCCATCTCCTCAGAATCCTCACACAACTTCCCACTACTATGTTTGATTGGCCCTAATCTTACTCTAGTCATTATTTTATTCCTGATATAGCTGTAGAAAGCCTTAGGGGTTTCCTTGATCCTATCTGCCAATGACTTCTGGCTAGCTCTCTCTTTAGGTCTTTCCTGACTAACTTGAAACTCTCAAGCATCCTTCATAAGCCATCACATCTCATCCTCACATAAGTCATCTTCTTCCTCTTGGCAAGAGATTCAACTTTCTTTTTAAACCACGGCTCCCGCACTTGACCTGTCTGGTCAGTACATACTTATCAAGTACACACAGTAGCTGGTCCTTGAATAAGCTCCACATTTCAATTGTGCCCATCCCCTGCTGTTTCTTTCTCCATCTTATGCATCCTATTTTTGCATCATAATCGTCCTTCTCCCAGCTGCAACTCTTGCCCTGCAATATATACCTATCCCTTTCCATTGCTAAAGTAAACATAACCGAATTGTGGTCACTATCATGAAAATGCTCACCTACCTCCAAATCTAACACCTGGCTGGGTTCAATACCCAGTACCCAATCCATTATGGCATCCCCTTGTTGGTCCATCTACATACTGTGTCAGGAAACCCTCCGCACACAATGGACAAAAACTGACCCATCTAAAGTACTTGAACTAAAGTATTCCCAGTCAATATTTGGAAAGTTAAAGTCCCCCATAACAACTACCTGTCACTCTCACTCCTGTCAAGGATCATCTTTGCTCTGGAATAGGCTGGGGCTACTTTCCCTGGAGCATCCGAGACTGAGGAGTGACTGAGGTTTATAAAATCATTAAGGGCATGGATAGGGTGAATAGCCAATGTCTCTTCCCCAAGGTTGGGGAGTCCAAAACTAGAGGGCTTAGATTTAAGGTGAGAGGGGAAAGATTTAAATGAGGCCTAAGGGGCAGCCTTTTCACACAGAGGATGGTATGTGTATGGAATGAGCTGCCAGAGGAAGTGGTGGAGGTTGGTACAATTACAGCATTTAAAAGGCATTTGGATGGGTATATGAACAGGAAGGGTTTGGAGGGATTTTGGCCAAATGCTGGCAAATGGGACAAGATTAATTTACAATATCAGGTCGGCATGGACACGTTGGACCGAAGGCTCTGTTTCTGTGCTGTGTGTCTCTGTGACTCTATATAAAGTTTGGTCAATTGTACCCTTCTTCAGCAAAGCCCATTCTGTCTCTGCCTTTATGTTTAGAGATGAGTTACAAGAACAAGGAGGCATTGCTACATTATACAGGGCTTTGGTGAGGTCATGCCTGGAGTATTGGGTGCAGGGTTTGTATAAAGATTAGTAGCCTGAGTGCCGGTTGCTGTGATTGTGGGTGTGTTCACCCCCGAGTCGGGAAGTTGATTTGTAGATGTTTCATCCCTTGTCTGAGGGACATCCCCCGGGCTGTGGAGCCTCCTGTGAAGAGCTGCTGTGCTGTGTCTTCTGGAATTTATTTGGTTCAGCTTTTGCTGCTTCTGTTTGCTGTTTCCAGTTGTTCATTGTTCTGGCTGGTATATTGGGTCCAGGTCGATGTATTTATTGGATGAGTGCCACACATCTAGAAATTCTCTGGCTGTCCTCTGTTCAGCTTGTCCAGTGATTGTTGTGTTGTGCTCCTAATTTGTGGTCCTTGTCATTTGTGTGTGGGGCCAGTAGGGATAGCTGGTCGTGGTGTTTAATGGTCAGTTGGTGTTTGTGGATGTGGGTTGCTAGTTGTCTGCCTGTTTGCCCTATACAGTGTTTCGTGCAGTCTTTGCATGGAATCCTGTAAATTACGTTAGTCTTGCCAATGATGGGTATGGGGTGTTTTATCCTGGTGAGTTGCTGTCTGACCGTGCCTGTTGGTTTATGGGCTGTCATGGAACTGAGTGGGCGGAGAAGGCTGGCTATTATTTCCGAGACGTTTTTTATAAAAAGTAGAGTGTTTGGTGAGATAGTTTATGGTTTGTCCTCATCACATTGCCTATCTGTTAGGCATCTGTGAATGACAGTGTGGGGATACCCTTTCTTGGTGAAGATACTGTAGAGGTGTTCTTCCTCTTCCCTTCATTGGTCGGGATGGCTGCAGTGTGTTGTAGCTGTTTTGAACAGGATCCTAATACAGCTTCTCTTGTGTGTGTTCGGGTGGTTGCTGTTGTAGTGCAGGACCTGGTCGGTGTGTGTGGCTTTCCTCTACATCCTGTGGTGCAATCACCGTTCTGTGTTCTATCCACCATCACATCCAGGAATGGGAGATGATTCTTGGTTTCCTTCTCTCTTGTAAATCTGATCCCTGTGAGTATGGTGTTGATAAACCAGTGTGTGTTCTCAATTTCTGTTTTCTTAATAACAAAAGTGTCATCCAAGTATCTGATCCAGAGTTTGGATCGGATTTGTGGGAGGGCTGTTTATTTCACTCTTTGCATCACTGCTTCTGCTATGAGCCCAGAGATGGGTGAGCCCACAGGTATCCCATTGAGCTGCTCATACTTGGTTGTTGAATATGGTGTGTGTCGTCAAGCACAGCTCTAGTAGTTTGTGTCCGCAATCCTTGTTGATGGGTTCCCTGTCGAGTCGTCTGTTCTGTTTGTCCAGGAGGTTGCCTGGAGCATTGAAGATGTCACCTCGACAGGGAAATGAAACTTCTGCAAACCGACTTCCCATCTCAGCCAACATATCCGTATCCATGACGACTGGGCGCAGCTTTAGTTCCCATATTTAAGAAAGGATAAACTCATATTGGACAAAGTCCAAATGACTGCTTACACTGAGTTTAGTTTTAGGCAATAGACAATAGAAATAGGTGCAGGAATAGGCCATTCTGCCCTTCGAGCGTGCACAACCATTCAATATGATCATGGCTGCTCATCCTTAATCAGTATCCTAAAGTTTTAACTTCAGAACAGGAGGCTGATAGTTTTCATTCTGAAGAATCCAAAATTCAGCTCAGACAAGAGACTAGTTTCTCCCAGCAGAAGACTCAGACTTAGTCAGTTCAGGGAAACCTTGGCAGAAATGGTTTCTGGTTGGTGAATCTTTCAAGTCAAGACAGTTTGGATAAAAATCTTTAATTGTTAAAACTGAGAAAGGTTAGGTCATCTGAATGGTGAAAGTTTCATGCTATCAGACTCTGAGAGATATCGTTGTTTTTCATAGTTCACTTAGTTAAGTCAAGATTTTAAAAAGTTGTGTTTTCTCTGGGATTGAGTCTCTGCAATGGGAGATGTTGGGAAATGGGTTTCAACATTGTTTTCATGTTTATGTTAAGATCTTTTTAACTGTCTTATATATATTTATTTTGTTTATACATAACTGTCAATTTTTTTCTCATGCATTATCAAAGTACATTCAGCTGATAAAGCACGTCTGCAGTTTCATTTGAATGAGTTTTGGTGATTAAACACCATAGTAACACAATAAGACATAGGAGTGGAAGTGAGGCCATTCGGCCCATCGAGTCCACTCCACCATTCAATCATGGTTGATGGGCATTTCAACTCCACTTACCTGTATTCTCCCTGTAGCCCTTAATTCCTTGTGACATCAAGAATTTATCAATCTCTGTCTTGAAGACATTTAGCGTCCCAGCCTCCACTGCACTCCGCGGCAATGAATTCTACCGGCCCACCACTCTCTGGCAGAAAAAATGTCTCCACATTTCTGTTCTGAATTGACCCCCTCTAATTTTAAGGCTGTTCCCACGGGTCCTAGTCTCCCCGCCTAACGGAAACAATTTCTTAGCGTCCATCCTTTCCAAGCCATGTATTATCTTGTGAGTTTCTATTAGATCTCCCCTTAACCTTCTAAACTCCAATGAATACAATCCCAGGATCCTCAGCCATTCCTCGTATGTTAGACCTATCATTCCAGGGTTCATCCGTGTGAATCTCCGCTGGACACGTTCCAGTGCCACTATGTCCTTCCTGAGGTGTGGGGACCAAAACTGGACATAGTACTCCAAATGGGGCCTAACCAGAGCTTTATAAAGTCTCAGTAGCACAACAGTGCTTTTATATTCCAACCCTCTTGAGATAAATGACTAGATTGCATTCGCTTTCTTAATCATGGACTCAACCTGCATGTTTACCTTTAGAGAATCCTCGACTAGCACTCCCAGATCCCTTTGTACGTTGGCTTTATGAATTTTCTCACTGTTTAGAAAGTAGTCTATGCTTGTATTCTTTTTTCCAAAGTGCAAGACCTCGCATTTGCTCACGTTGAATTCCATCAGCCATTTCCTGGACCACTCTCCCAAACTGTCTAGATCCTTCTGCAGCCTCCCCACTTCCTCAGTACTACCTGCCTGTCCACCTAACTTCGTATCATCGGCAAGTTTTGCTAGAATGCCCCCAGTCCCTTCATCCTGATAATTAATATATAACGTGAACAGCTGCGGCCCCAACACTGAACCCTGCGGGATACCGCTTGTCACCGGCTGCCATTCCGAAAAATAACGTTTTATCCCAACTCTCTGCCTTCTGTCAGACAGCCAATCCTCAATCCATACCAGTAGCTCACCTCGAACACCATGGGCCCTCACCTTACTCAGCAGCCTCCTGTGTGGCACCTTATCAAAGACCTTTGGAAGTCTAGATAGACCACATCCACTGGGTTTCCCTGGTCTATCCTACTTGTCACCTCTTCAAAGAATTCTAACAGGTTTGTCAGGTACGACCTCCCTTTACTAAATCCATGTTGAATTGTTCTAGTCAGACTCTGCCCTTCCAAGAATTTAGAAACCTCATCCTTTTTACCAACAACTGAGGTTAGGCTAATTGGCCTATAATTTTCCATCTTTTGTCTTGATCCTTTCTTGAACAATAGGGTTACAACAGGGTCTTCCAATCATCCGGGACTTTCCCTGACTCCAGTGACTTTTGAACGATCTCAACCAACGCCTCCGCTATTTCCTCAGCCACCTCCCTCAGAACTTTAGGATGTAGTCCATCGGGGCCAGGAGATTTGTCAATTTTAAGACCTTTTTGCTTTTCTAGCACTATCTCTTTTGTAATGAGATACTCAACTCATACTCAATTCAGCCCCCGACTCCCTTTAATTGTTGGGATATTACTCATGTCTTCCACTGTGAAAACTGACGCAAAGTACTTGTTAAGTTCTGCTGCTATTTCCTTATCTCCCATCACTAGGCTTCCAGCATCAGTTTGAAGTGGCCTAATGTCTACTTTTGCCTGTCATTTGTTTCTTATGTATTGAAAGAAACTTTTACTATCATTTCTAATATTACTGGCTAGCCCACCTTCATATTTGATCCTCTCCTTCCTTATTTCTCTCTTTGTTATCCTCTGTTTGTTTTTGTAGCCTTCCCAATCTTCTGATTTCCCTGTGCTCTTGGCCACTTTATAGGATCTCTCTTTTTCTTTGATGCATTTCCTGACTTCCTTTGTCAGCCATGGCTGTCTAATCCCTCCCCGGATAATCTTTCTTTTCTTGAGGATGAACCTCTGTACTGTGTCCTCAATTATACCCACAAACTCCTGCCATTTTTGCTCTACTGTCTTCCCCTCTAGGCTCTGCTTCCAGTCTATTTTTGTCAGTTCCTCTCTCATGCCCTCATAATTACCTTTATTTAACTGTAACACCATTACATCCGATTTTGCCTTCTCTCTTTCAAACTGCAGACTGAACTCTACCATATTATGATCGCTACTTCCTAAGTGTTCCCTTACTTTAAGATCTTTTATGAAGTCTGGTTCATTGCAAAGCACTAGGTCCAGAATAGCCTGCTCCCTTGTGGGCTCCATGACAAGCTGTTCCAAAAAGCTATCCTGTAAGCATTCCATGAATTCCCTTTCTTTGGATCCACTAGCAACATTATTTACCCAGTCCACCTGCATATTTGAAGACCCCTATGGTCACCATGACCTTGCTTTTCTGACATGCCTTCTCTATTCCCTGGTACATGTTGCGCCCCAGGTCTTGGCCACTGTTAGGAGGTCTGTACATAACTCCCATTATGTTTTTTTTTGCCTCTGTGGTTCCTCAATTCCACCCTCACAGACTCCACATCATCCGACGCTATGTCATTCAGTGCCACAGATTTAATCTTGTTCTTAACTAACAAGGCAACCCCACCCCCTCTGCCCACCTCCCAGTCTTTTCGATAAGTTGTAAATCCTTGGATGTTTAACTGCCAGTCCTGACCCCCCTGTAACCACATCTCTGTGATGCCTACCACATCATAATCATTCACTATGATCTGTGCCGTTAGTTCATCTACTTTGTTACGAATGCTACGAGCATCCAGGTAAAGTGCCTTAATGCTAACATTCTTATCATTAGAGATATTGGAAGTCCTAAGATGTCTGAAGTTATCCTTCCTTTTTGTTGCATTCCTAATCTGCCTCAAGGTTAAATCCACCTGCATACATGCTATCCTGCTGCTTATCTTTCCATGTAACTCCATACTCCCTGTCGCTTTCACTTTCCCTTCCCCCCAACTCAGAAGTTTAAAGTCCTACTGACCACCCTATTTATCCTCTTCGCTAGAACATTGGTACCTGATCGGTTCAGGTGGAGACCGTCCCAACGGTACAGATCCCCCCTGTTCCAAAACTGATGCCAATGCCCCATAAAATGGAATCCCTCTTTCCCACACCCATCCCTTAGCCATGTGTTTACTTCCCTAATTTTCTTATCCCGATGCCAATTGGCACGTGGCTCGGGCAGTAATCCGGAGATTATGACCCTTGAGGACCTGTGCTTCAATTTCCTTCCTAGTGCTTGATAATCCCCAAACAGGTCCTCCACCCTAGCTTTGCCTATGTTGTTAGTCCCAACGTGCACCACAACAACTGGATCCTCCCCCTCCTGCTCCAATATCCTTTCAAGCCGGTCGGAGATGTCCCGCACCCTGGCACCGGGCAGGCAACACACCATGCGAGACTCCCGATCCGGCTTGCATTGGATACTATCTGTCCCCCTCATTATAGAATCCCCTATAACAACTACTTGTCTATTTGCTCCCCCCTCTTGAATGGCCTTCTGCACCATGGTGCCGTGGTCAGTTGGCTCATCCTGTCCAGAGCCCTTTTCCTCATCCATACAGGGAGCAAGAATCTCATACCTCCACTCCTGAACTCAGGTTCCCCCTACCTGCCTCACTTACAGTCATATTCTGATGTGCCTGATCACTAGCTGAATGTGAATTACTTAATCTCCCAGGTGTGACTGCCTCCTGAAACAAAGCGTCCAGGTAACTCTCCCCCTCCCGGATGTGCCGCAGTGTTTGAAGCTCAGATTCCAGATCATCAACTCTGATCCGGAGTTCTTCCAGCAACTAACACTTGCTGCAGATTTGGTCACTGCCATTCACAATGGGATCAGCCAGCTCCCACATCATACAGCCACAGCACATCACCTGCCCAGCCATCTCTGCTTAGTTAATTACTTTATTACTTTGTATAGGTTTGAGTTAAAATACTTTCTCATACCTCTCTGCTATAGTCTTTTTCTAAAAACCAATTAATAGATAAACCATAAAAAGTAAGTTTTTAACCATTCACCGATAAAGAAATAGAAAATCCTTCCCGTAACAAACCAGGGTCCTATTTTTGGTTAGAGGAGGAGGAAGGGTGGGGGGTGTGAGACACAACACGTGTAGTGTCTCGGGTTCACCCACTGCCCGGATATATCACCGGCAGTCCCAGGTCGTCGCTCCCGCTCTTCCTACTTATTAACAAGGTTAGAGGAGGAGGGCGGGTGGGAGACACTACAGTAGTAGAGTCTCGGGTTTAGCCGCCTTGCTGATACATATGGTCACTGCTTTCCTTCCCGGCTGCCCCTCCGGCCCCCGTCACTTCCTCTGCTGTTCCCGCTCCTTCTCCGCTGCTGCTCGCACTTAAAATGGCCGTTGGCGTCGAAGGGTGAATATTTATACTCCCTGCTTACCTTCCCGGTAAGCAGTAACCAATTGGGCCCCCGTTTAAATTTATTAAAGGATGTATCAAGCCAGGTTTCATTCTGACTTTTCCTAGATTTCCAAAAGCAGTGATCCTAACAAAGGCAGTAGCTGCAAACTAAATCCTGGACTTGCCTCCATGGGTCTACTTACAGCTAATGGATTGCAGTGGTTTGGGAAGGCAGCTTTCTGAAGGGTGGGCAGTAGGTGCTGACCCAGCCAGCGAAGCTCATGTGTTTGGGCGGCACGGTGGCACAGTGGTTAGCACTGCTGTCTCACAGCGCCTGAGACCCTGGGTTCAATTTCCGACTCGGGCGACTGACTGTGTGGAGTTTGCACGTTCTCCCCGTGTCTGCGTGGGTTTCCTCCGGGTGCTCCGGTTTCCTCCCACAGTCCAAAGATGTGCGGGTCAGGTGAATTGGCCATGCTAAATTGCCCGTAGTGTTAGGTAAGGGGTAAATGTAGGGGTATGGGTGGGTTGCGCTTTGGCGGGTCGGTGTGGACTTGTTGGGCCGAAGGGCCTGTTTCCACACTGTAAGTAATCTAATCTAATCAAAAGAAAGGTAAAAGCTGAAAAATATTGCAGATGTTGCAAATCAGAAACAAAAACAGGAATTGCTGGAAAAGCTCAGCAGGTGTGGCAGCATCTGTGGAGAGAAATCAGAGTTCATGTTTTGGGTTGAGTGACCCTTCCTCAGAACTGATGGTAGCTGGGAAAATGCCAGTTTATATGCAAATGATAGGATGGGGGGGAGGAGATAAGGAGTAAACGATAAGTGGAGATAGAGCCCAAAGAGAAGGACGACAGTTGGATAGACAAAGGAGTCAATAATGACCTGGCTGGTGAAAAGCAATTAGTGGGGACTGTTAGTGGTCAACATTGGGTTGTGTGTAATAGCAGACCATGTGTTAGTAAGGCCTGTGTGGGGGTAAACAAAAGGTAATAGTCTCAGTCAATGTACAGCTGTTGATAATAGTGACCACCAATGTACAACTGTTTAAAATAGTGACCATCAACCATTTCCATCCACCGAGGAGGAGAGATGGAGCCTTAGGGTAACATCTCACCTGCATAATGAGCGCTCTGACATGTGGTTATACCTCATTACTGCATCGGGAGTCTGGACATTGGGCTGCATCTCTGGAGTGGGATTGAACCCAAGTCTTTTGACCCAAAGGCAAGAGTACTCCCCACTGAACCAAGGCAGCTACCTTCCACAGAGTGTAACATCAATTCTGTAAATATCTGCAATAACATGGCTCACCACTTCATTGGTCCAAAGATACAGTGGGAGACACCAGGAAGGTGAAGAAAATTACGGAGAAGCTGAAGGTGATTTGAGAATGTCTGAGAGCTAACATCCAACTTAAACATTTAACAATTGTGGGATGGCAGGAGTGAGGCAGGGAATGCATTTCAAATGTTTGTTAGAGTATTTTGAATTTGGATTTCAGATGTTAGACACAGTATTTTGAATTTAGACATTAGAGTAAGAGTATTTTGAATTTGGATTTAATTGCACAGTGATGATATGGTAAGGAGGAAGAATGCGGAAGAGATAAGGATGTAAATAAAAGCAGAAGAAGGAATTTAAAATTAAATAGCGACAAGGAGCAGAGGATAAAATATGGAGCAGCAAAAGCAATCAGGAAAGCAAATGATTTAGTAACCTTTATTTTTAGATTAGATTACTTACAGTGTGGATACAGGCCCTTTGGCCCAACAAGTCCACACCGACCCGCCGAAGAGCAACCCTACATTTACCCCTTCACCTAACACTATGGGAAACTTAGCATGGCCAGTTCACCTGACATCTTTGGGAGGAAGCTGGAGCACCCGGAGGAAACCCACACAGACACGGGGAGAATGTGCAAACTCCACACAGACAGTTACCAGGGGTGGGAACTGAATCCAGGTCCCTGGCGCTGTGAGGCAGCAATGCTAACCACTGTGTCACAGTGCTGCCCTTTTTAAGAGGTTGGAATAAAGGGAGGCCTTGCTACATTGTACAGGGTTTTAGTGAGACCACACCTGGATATTTAAGAAAGGATATACTCACGTTGGACATAGTCTAGTGAAGGCTTGTTAGATATCTCTCTAGGCTGAGAGGGTTGTCCGAAGATGAAAGGTTAAGTACTTTGGGTCTCTATTGCCTGGAGTTTAAAAGAATGTGAGGTGATCTGACAGAAAGATTCAAGATTCTGAAGGGGCTCAACAAAGTAAACAGTGAAAGGTTGTTTCCCCTGAATGAGAAATCTAGAACATGGGACCAAGTCTCAGGAGAAGGGGCTGACCAGTTCACACTGAGATGAGATGAAACATAAATAGGAAGTGCTCGAAAATCTCAGCTAGTTGGGCAGCACCTAGAAATGAGAGAAGTTAGAAGTTAACTTTTCGGGTCCAATTCTTCAAATGAGATGAAATTTCTTCAGAGACAGTGTTCAAAATCTTTGGCATTCTTTACTGCACTGAGATATGGCGCTCCATTCTTGAGTATATTTAAGACTGTGTTTGACAGATTGTTGGATTCTCGTGGATTTAAGGGAAACGGGGAGAATGTGGGAAACTGAAATTGAGGCAGAGGATCAGCTACAGTTTAAATGAATGGAAGTACAGGCTCATGGGGCTGAATGGCCTCCACTTCTGGCAAAAGTGCTGGAGAAACTCAGTAGGTCTAGCACCATCTGTGGAGAGACAAGCAGAGTTGAGTCTAAAGTTAAAATCACACAACAGCAGGTTATCATCCAGCAGGTTTATTTGGAAGTATTAGCTTTCAGAGCGCTGCTCCTTCAGGTGATTGTGGAGTATAAGATCATAAGAATCTATAGCAGAATTTATAGCAAAAGTTTACAGTGTACATGACTGAAATTATATGTTGAAAAAGACCTGGATTTTTTGTTAAGGTCTGTCATCTTTTAGAATGACTATGTTAGTTTCAGTTCTTTCACATATAAATTCCAGAACATTTTAAAAGTTACAATCTCAAGTGAACTTGAGCAATTGGTGTCATGTCGGCCCAGAGAATGTATTGAAGGTGTGAGCTGTCCTGTGTGAGACTGTCTGTACCACAATGGGCAGACTGATTCTCATCTAAAAACCGGATTTACAGAATCTTACATGGATTCATGCAGGTTTTGAACAAAGTAAAATCTAATCCTCAAGTATAAATTCACCCCACAAAGTGTACGTGTACGTGTGTGTGTGTGTGTGTGTGTGTGTGTGTAGGGGTCGGGGGTTATGAATGTCTGTGAGAGAGTGAATATATGCGTGTGAGGGTAAAGAGGTGAGAGGGTGTGTGTGGGAGTGTATGTGTGAGTATATGAGAGAGGGTCTACGTGAGTGTATGTGTGTATAGTGCAATGGAGTCACCTGTCATGTGACATGAACCCAAGGTTCCAGTTGAGGCTCTCCCCATAGGTACAGATCTTGGCTATCAGCTTCTTCTCAACCACTTTTCATTGTTGCCTGTCCTGAAGTCCGCCTTGGAGGATGGTCACCCGAAGGTTGAAGGTCAAATGTCCCGGACCGTTGAAATGTTCTTCGACTGGGAGGGAACCCTCTGTCTATTGACTGTAGTATGGTGTCCATTCATCTGTTGCTGTAGCTTCTGCTTGGTCACTCCAGTGTACCACAACCAAATACTGCATGAATCCATGTAAGATTCTGTAAATCTGTTTTTAGATGAGAATCAGTCTGCCCATTGTGGTACAGACAGTCTCAGACATGACAGCTCACACCTTCAGTACATTATCTGGGCCGACATGACACCAATTGCTAAAGTTCACTTGAGAATATAACTTTTAAAATGTTCTGGAATTTACATATGAAAGAACTGAAACCAACGTGCTCATTCTAAAAGATGAGAGACTTAACAAACAATCCAGGTCTTTTTCAATATATAATTTCAGTTACATCACACTGTAAACTTTTGCTATAAATTCTGTGTCTTACGATCTTATACTCCACAACCACCTGATGAAGGAGCAGTGCTCTGAAAGCTAGTGCTTCCAAATAAACCTATAACCTGGTGTTGTGTGATTTTTAACTTTGTCCACATCAGTCCAACACCATCTCCTCCAAGTCAGAGTTGAATCTGATTTCACTAATCTTCAAATTCAGTTTCAAATTGTTAGCTCTGTTTCTCTCTCCACTGATGCTGCCCGACCTGCTGAGTTTCTCCAGCTTTTGCTGTGGTTGTTTCAGATTTCCAGCATTTTGTTTTTATTGGAGTGGCCAATATCTGCCCCAATTCCTTACATTCTTCTGACCTTGTCCCTCAACTGCCCTTTCTCCAAATCCCTCGACTCCCTGTTCAGTCCAAACGTGCGTTACTCTCTGAATGGATTCTGAGACAAAACGTTCACAGAGCTATCACTGAAGGAAGCTTCAAAGGTTTTTTTTATCTTGTCAGCCCTGTGACAAACAAAATCCCTCAGAAGGAGGCACTTTTGTCATGAGATTGTGATCAGTAGCTCCAGTCCATCCAGTCAGCAGCAGCAGCCTCTCAGCATCTACCCTGTCAAGTCTTTACTTCACAATTTTCAGCGAAATTACCTCTCCTTCTCCGAAGCACCAGAGAATCTCGAGTCACAGAATCGTACAACAGTTGGGTGGCTCAGTGGTTAGCACTGCTGCCTCACAGCGCCAGGGACTCTGGTTCAATTCCACCCTCAGGCAACTGTCTGTGTGGAGCGTGCACATTCTCCCCGTGTCTGTGGGGGTTTCCTTTGGGGCCTCTGGTTGCCGCCTCCAGTCCAAAAATGTGCAGATTAGATTAATTGGCCGTGCTAAATTACTCATAGTGTCCAGGGTTGTGCTGGTTAGCCATTGGAAATGCAGGGTTAAAGGGATAGGGTAGAGAGGATGGGTCTGGGTGGGATGCTCTTCAGCGGGTTGGTATGCATTTGATGAGCCAAATGGCCTGCTTCCACACAGTAGGAATTTTATGATTTCTCCAATTACAGAGCAGAAGGAAGCCACTCACCCATCGTCTCCAATCTAGCCCTATTCCTCTCTTCAAAGGACAATCCCAGGAATTAGTCTGATGAACCTGTGCTGCATTTCTCACAAGCCACACAACCTTTCCTCAGGTAAAGAAACCCGAAGGCAGATTATTCAGAGGTTGGAAGATACAGCATTGGAAGCAAGCAATTTAATATCGACTGTGCTGGCCTGTTTCCTGCTCAGTAATTATATTTAGAATTTTAACTTGTAATCAGCTATTGTTAACAGGACAGTAAACATTGTTAATAAAGTTACCACAGTTCTAAAGTATCTCATTCATTAATAAGCCAGTGTTGTCTGTAATGTGGTTCAGTTGGTGAGCGGTCAGATGGATATAGAACAGAACTATGTAAGTACGGACACCTCCAAAGCCATCTCTGCCCTGTGCTGAGTTGGTAGTGATCATTTGCTGCATGAATTGAGCTCTGATCCAGTACAACACAAAACAATCAGCCAGAAATCCTGCTCCAGCTCATAGAATCCCTCCAGTGTGGAAACAGGCCATTCGGCTCATCGAGTCCACACTGGCCCTCTGATGACCCAGCCTCTTACCCTATCCCTGTAACCCTGCATTTCCCATGGCCAATCCACCCTAACCTGCACATCTTTGGACTGTGGGAAGTACCCAGGGCACCAGGAGGAAACTCACAAAGACACATGAAGAATGTGAAGACTCCACACAGACAGTCACCCAAGGCTGGAATCGAACCTGGGTCCCTGGCGCTGTGAGGCAGCAGTGTTAACCACTGAGCCACTGTGTCACCCTATGCTCATTATTCATTGTTATGTGGATGCTTTATATATAACTTGGAGGACTTGTGTCTTAACTTTTGAAGGATAGTAGAGAATGTATTTATTCATGTCCTAATTTCCGGACCCTTTACAGTTTAACAATTCCAAGCAGGTGAAACCTTGAGTCAGTGATTCAGAAGGTCCAGGTTCAAGCCCCAGCCTCTCCAGAGATGCCTGCTAATTAGCAACCTTGTGAAATAAAGGGATCTTGTGGCACAGTGGTAGTGTCCCCACCTCCAATTCAGAAGATCTGGGTTCAAGTTCCACCCATCCCAGGGTGTGCCATAACATCTTTGAACAGATTCATTAGAAACCAGGCCAGATGGTCTGAGTTCAAGTCCCATCTGCTCCGGCGATGTTCAAAACCTGACTGACCATATTGATGAGAAATATTGATGATGGAATCTATAATGTCAAAGCAGTGATAGGATGCAATGCAATAGAAGTTAAATATTAGGAAGCTGGGAACGTGATGGAAAGTCGATCAATAAGCTATTGGAGAACAGAACTGGAGGAGACAATATAGACCAGCTCAAGGACAATTGCATATATTTCTAGAAAGGAATCAAGAAAAATTGCTTAGAAGTTAAATGTATTTACAAAGAGATTGAATGTGCCTTGTGAAATAGGCTGTGTTCAAGTTCCACTGGCCACAGATATGTCCAAACAGCTTGATTAAAAAGATCTAAACTGTGTGAAATCCATGGAAGAGATCAGTGAGTTAGAGTTGTTAATCAAGCAGAGGCTCAGGTGTTTCAACGGAGTGATAGGAATCTCACCTCGAAGTCAAACATTCCCTGTACAATCATAGATTCCCTACAGTGTGGAAACAGGCCATTCAGCCCATTGAATCCACACCAACTCTCTGAGGAGTATCCCACTCACACCCACTCCTCTACCCCTACCCTGCAACCCTGCATTTCCCATGGCTAATCCATCCAGCCTGCACATCCCTGGACACTGTGGGCAATTTACCATGACCAATCATCTTAACTGCACATCTTTGGATTGCTGAAGAAAGTGAGGATGGAGATAATGCTCCACTGTTCCCGACAAGAGAGGATTAGAACATTATCTCCGTCCGCAATTCCTTTTGCAACCTGGGATATAATGTATTCGATTCACGGGACCAAGCCACACTCAGTGTAGATAGCCTTTGAAGTACATCTTTTCAACTAACTTCCACCCCCTCATGTCTCTACTATCTTCACTTCTTCCAATATTTGTTCAGCACACTCCTCCTTAGTAAACACTGATACAAAGTATTCATTGAGTATTCTCTCCACCGCCTGTACGTATTCCTATATCATCCTGTGTTTCTAATATGCTCCACTCCAACCATTACAATCCATTCAGTGTTTACCTTGGAGATAAGAACGTGTCAGTCTTGCTGAGGCTGTAGAGGACATTGACAAGAGCACAGCCTGAGAGCACTTTAATCTCCTTCCTTAAGGCGACATATTGCATGGGACACAGTTCAGAGAAAATGCACTCAGCTGACTCCTGAGATGAAGAGATGTTGAGCAGGTTGGGCCTATACTCATTAGGATTTAGAACAATGAGAGGTGATCAAACTATTGGATTCTGAGGGGGCCTGACAGGATAGATGTTGGGGGAAGGGGGTCCTCCTTGTAAGGGAATCTGGGCACAGTTTCATCATCATTTTGGATGGAGAGGAGAAGGAATTTCTTCTTTCTGAGAGCTGTTCATGTTTGAAAATCTCTTTTTGAGGGAGCGAGGGAATATATCCCAGGTTCGTCAGACAGAATTTGGACTGGAGAAGGAGTTGACAGTTTGGCAGCAACTGAACGGACTCAAGGGGCTGAATGGCCAACTCCTGCTCTTATTGTTTATGTTATAAGATTTTTACGTTCCCTTCCAATGACAGAACATTGATGAACTGGTTGGGTGTTTCCTAGTATCTGTCAAATTCATGGCCATTCCTACTGGTGCTAATCGAAATTAACACAGGAAATGCTGGAGAAACTCAGCAGATCTGGCAGCACCTATGGAGAGAGAGAGTTAATGTTTCAAGTCTGGTATGACTTCTTCAGAACTTTTAAAAAAGGTTTAAAATCTGATTGAAGATTTGTAGCTCGGGTATCCGTTGTTGTGGTTCTGCTCGCCAAGCTGGAAGTTTTTGCTGCAAACGTTTCGTTCCCTGGCTAGGGAACATCATCAGTGCTGTTGGAGCCTCGTGTGAAGCGCTGCTTTGATGTTTCTTCCGGTATTTATAGTGGTTTGTTCTTGCCGCTTCCGGGTGTCAGTTTCAGCTGCAGTGATTTGTATGTGGGGTCCAGGTCGATGTGTCTGTTGATGGATGTTCTTGCCGTTTCCGGGTGTCAGTTTCAGCTGTAGTGGTTTGTATATGGGATCCAGGTCAATGTGTCTGTTGATGGAGTTTGGGGATGAATGCCATGCTTCTAGGAATTCTCTGTCTGTTCTCTGTCTGGCTTGTCCTATGATAGTGGTGTTTTCCCAGTCAAATTCATGTTGCTGGTTGTCTGAGTGTATGGCTACTAGAGATAGCTGGTCGTGTCGTTTTGTGGCTAGCTGATGTTCGTGGATGCGGATTGTTAGCTGTCTTCCTGTTTGTCCTATATAGTGTTTTGTGCAGTCCTTGCATGGTATTTTGTAAACTACGTTAGTTTGGCTCATGCTGGGTATTGGGTCCTTTGTTCTAGTGAGTTGTTGTCTGAGCGTGGATGTTGGCTTGTGTGCTGTTATGAGTCCTAAGGGTCGCAGTAGTCTGGCTGTCGGTTCTGAGACGCTCCTGACGTATGGTAGAGTGGCTAGTCCTTTTGGTTGTGGCATGTCCTCGTTCCTCGGTCTATCTCTTAGGCATCTGTTGATAAAGTTGCGCGGGTATCCGTTTTTGGCGAATACCTTGTATTGATGTTCCTCTTCCTCTTTTCGCAGTTCTGGTGTACTGCAGTGTGTTGTGGCCCTTTTGAATAGTGTCCTGATGCAGCTTCGTTTGTGTGTGTTGGGGTGGTTACTTTCATAGTTTAAGACTTGGTCTGTATGTGTTGGTTTCCTGTGTACCCTTGTGGTGAATTCTCCGTTGGGTGTTCTCTCTACTAACACGTCTAGGAATGGGAGTTGGCTATCCTTTTCCTCTTCTCGTGTGAATCGGATTCCTGTGAGTGTGGCGTTGATGATTCGGTGTGTTTTTTTTGTGTTTTTTTTTAAAAAGGAGTTTGCACTCCTAACATGTGAAAGGAAGAGAAAATGGTTCTCATTAAAGTGTTAAATAAGACAGGGAATGAAATGGAACTAGGGACTGGGACACCTTTGGGTTAGTTTGAGGTTGAGAATGTGCATGTGGCAGTGCCTGGGACTGAGTGTGGATCTCTGGATGTAGCTGTCTGAAGACTTGGAGATCATAGTTGGGTTTGGAACATGAAGAATGGAACTTCATTTGGAATCTGGATGGGCTGAGACCGAGCTGAAGACAACCACCGAGGAAGGAGATATAGCTGTGCAATAGAGCTTTAGCAAACAGTAAGTTTAACTGAACTTCAAATTCTCAAAACGCAGTGAACCCACATTGAGTCAAAAAGTGTGGTGCTGGAAAAGCGCAGCAGGCAGGCAGCAGCTGAAGAGCAGGAAGGTTGATGTTTCGAGCATAAGCCCAAAACATCAACTGTCCAGCTCCTCGGATGCTTCCTGACCTGCTGTGCTTCTCCAGTGCCACACGCCTTGACTCTGATCTCCAGCATCTGCACTCCTCACTTTGAGTGAAGTTACATTGAGGTAACTGGAACCTTCAGAAGTAACATAAACAAGATGTCTCACACCGGCATACACTTGGGTAGTTCCGCAAAACCTGAGAATTTGAAAGGCAGCATTCTTTGTTTTGTCATTTACAAAGTATTTTTCATGTTTAGCATTTTGGTATGAAATCAGTATGTAGGTTTGCTCACTAGGCTGGAAGGTTTGGTTTCAGACGTTTCGTCACCATACCAGGTAACATCATCAGTGAGCCTCCAGATGAGGCATTGGTGGCATGGCCCACTTTCTATTTATGTGTTTAGGTTTCATTGGGTTGGTGACTTCATTTCCTGTTATGATGTCATTCCCTGTTCTTTTTCTCAGGGGGCGGTAAATGGGATCCAAGTCATCATGTTTGTTGATAGAGTTCTGATTGGAATACCATGCTTCTAGGAATTCTTGTGCTTGTCTCTGTTTGGCTTGTCCTAGGATGGATGTGTTGTCCCAGTTGAACTGGCATCCTTCCTCATCCATATGTAAGGATATTAGTGAGAGAGGGTCATGCCTTTTAGTGGCTAGCTGGTGTTCATGTATCCTGGTGGCTAGTTTTCTGCCTGTTTGTCCAATGTAGTGTTTGTTACAGACCTTGCACGGTATTTTGTAAATGACATTAGTTTTGCTTGTTGTCTGTATAGGGTCTTTCAAGTTCATTAGCTGCTATTTTAGTGTGTTGGTGGGTTTGTGGGCTACCATGATGCCAAGGGGTCTGAGTAGTCTGGCAGTGAATTCCGAAATGTCTTTGATGTAGGGGAGAGTGGCTCGGGTTTCTTTCTGCGTTCTGTCTGCTTGTTTGGGTTTGTTGCTGAGAAATTGGCAGACTGTGTTCGTTGGGTACCCATTCTTTTTTAATACACGGTATAGATGATTTTCCTCTGCTCTGCGTAGTTCCTCTGTGGTGCAGTGTGTAGTGGCTTGTTGAAATAATGTTTGAATGCAGATTAGTTTGTGGATGTTGGGATGATTACTTTTTTTTTAGATTAGATTACTTACAGTGTGGAAACAGGCCCTTCGGCCCAACAAGTCCACACCAACCCGCCGAAGCGCAACCCACCCAGACCCATTCTCCTGCATTTACCCCTTACCTAACACTACGGGCAATTTAGCATGGCCAATTTACCTGATCCACACATCTTTTGGACTGTGGGAGGAAACCGGAGCACCCGGAGGAAACCCACACAGACACGGGGAGAACGTGCAAACTCCACACAGTCAGTCGCCTGAGTCGGGAATTGAACCCAGATCTCAGGCGCTGTGAGACAGCAGTGCTAACCACTGTGCCACCGTGCCGCCCACTTCAGTAGGGAAAGTGAGGACTGCAGATGCTGGAGATCAGAGTTGAAAATGTGTTGCTGGAAAAGTAGGTCAAGCAGCATCCAAAGACAGGAGAGTCAACGTTTCGGGCATGAGCCCTTCTTCAGGAATCCTGAAGATACCTGATGATTGCTTCAGTAGTTCAGTACTTGGTCTGTATGTGTTGTTTTCCTGTAGATGCTGGTTTGAAGTTCCCCATTGGCTGTTCGCTCTACTGAGACATCTCGGAATGGCAGTTTGTTGTTGTTTTCCTCCTCTTTAGTGAACTTTATGCCAGTAAGGGTATTATTGATGATCTTGAAGGTTTCCTCTAACTTACTTTGTTTATTAAGGTGTCATTCATGTAGCAGACCCAAAGTTTGGATTGGATGGTTGGCAGAGCTGTTTGTTTGAGTCTCTGCATTACTGCTGTTTGCAGTAGAGTGAACAGTCAGTGGGGGACTGTCCTGATTTTAATATATAGAATCATTGAATCCCCATGCTGCCCATTGAATCCACAATGAACCCTGAAAAAGCATCCCACCCAGACCAATATCCCTGCGTTTATCATGGCTAATCCACCTAGCCTGCACATCCACAGACACTATGGTCAGTTTCCCACCCTAACCTGCGCATCTTCAGACTGGGGTGGGGAGTCCAGAGCGCCTGGAGGAAACCCACACAGACACGGGGAGAATGTGGAAACTCCACACAGAAAGTCGCCCGAGGCTGGAATTGAACCTGGGTCCTTAGCACTGTGAGGCGGCAGGGCTAACCACTGAGCCACCGTGTCACCTCAGAAACCCTTGATGATTTGTTCATTCCCTTGGTGATCTCTGCCTTAACAATATTGAGTATATTCATCTCTCAGGTGGGTGTGTATGATCTTACAGTCCTGTTTTGAAGACAGCTGCAGAGTTATCCCTGGTGTGATGTCCAAGGGAAGTAAATGTTAATCTATCTCATCATTATCTCACTATTAGTCCATGCGGGAGCTTGCTGGGTGCAAATAGACATTTCTGTGTCCCAATAATGATGATATTTCAAAGTATTAACATTAGAGTATTTTAGCATGGAGGGTCTGCACCATGTGGTTAACATCCAAGCTCAGACAGAATCAAATGACCTCCTGTCCCGTAGTGAGATTGGTGGCAGGAAGTGAGGATGGGTGGGCATTTAATCCTGTGGGTGGAGACCTGACTATGTTTATGACAGGCGAGATTAGAGTGGTGCTGGAAAAGCACAGCAGGTCAGGCAGCATCCGAGGAGCAGGAAAATCGACGTTTTGGGCAAAAGCCCTTCATCAGGAATGAGGAGGGCTTTTGTCTGAAATGTTGAATTTCCTGCTCCTCTGATACTGCCTGACCTGCTGTGCTTTTCCAGCACCCTTCTAATCTTGACTCTAATCTCCAGCATCTGCAGGACCCACTTCTGCCTCGATGTTTAATGACAGGAAGACCTTTCCCAGCTTGATGGACTATGCACAGAACAGTTACGATGCAGAAAGGAGCCATTCAGCCCATCGGGCATTCACTGTCTCTTCAAACATTACTTCATGCTGATCTATCCACTTTTCCCTACACTTCTGCAAACATTTCCATCCAAATAACTGTCCATTTCCCTCCTCAAATGCCTTCAGTTGAACCTGCCTCCATCGTATTTCTAGGCAGTGCATTCCATATTTGAATAACTCGCTGTGGGAAAAGACTTTCCTCACTTCACTTTTGCTTTCTTTGCATGTTGGTTTTAATCGATGCCCTCTCCTGACTGATCTTTTTACAAGTGGTAACAGTTCCTCCCTATCTACACTCCACTCTCCCAAAGATTTTGTATAATCTTCTCAAGTCAGTTGAGATTGCGAGGGCCAGTCAGTGACCACTTGAGGGTCCCACCCCTCCTTCACTAGTATCCACCTTGAATGGCAATAGTGTAAATGCAAGGGGCTTGCCATGTGAGTAGCTGGATAAACAAATCCTTGCGGGATTGTTAGTGAACCCCCGATGGAATCCCTCATTTAAAACCACCGCGTGCCTGATCCAGGCTCTCAGATTGGGAACACGGATTGGGAGGGACAAGCTGAGAGCCACCCACTCCCCGCCCTTGTTCCAACCAACACCACCTCCTCCCAACCCACTCAAATGCCCTATCCTGGTCCATCAGATATCTGTGCCTTGGTCTAAAGAGGGTGCAGTACCAGCTGATAGCACACCCTTCCTTGTGGCTCTGCTGAATCTTTGATTAGCTGACAGCTGTAAGTAGGCAGGACCCACCCCCCCCCCCCACCCCATCCCCCGACTCCACCCGCCCTCCTTCATCCTAGTGAAGGCTGCCACTGCCCAGTCAACCACCTGGAGAGGAACATTGTCCCCTGCAGTGTCTGCTGTGTCATTGCCGTCTGACCTCTGATGTGTTTTCATTCTGCTACCAGCCATCAGGCTGTCCCATGGGGCATGGAAGAGTTGAGTGGCACTTAATGTAACATGTCCATGTTAAGGGAGGGTCAAAGGAGAAGATCCCAGTTGTTGTTCTCGCTAAATACTTCATTGTGTGTGCATTCTGACTTTGAATCTTTAATATGTTAGGGAAGAGAGGAATTTCCTATTAATGTTTAACCCATTCTGTGCCAGTAGTTTTAAAATTGAATGCCTAACATGGTGATAGCCTAGTGGTATCAGTGCTAGACTATTAATCCAGAGCCTCCGGGGATCTGAATTCAAATCCTGCCATGTCAGGGAATGGAGAGTTTGATTAAAAACCTGGGTTGTGGGAGTGGGGGGGTGGGGTTGTGGGAGTAGGGGCGGGATTGTAGGATTGGGGGCGGAGTTGTGGGATTGGGGCCAGGTTGTGAGATTGTGAGTGGGATTGTGGGAATAGGGGCGGGGTTGTGGGTTTGGGGCCCGGTTGTGGGATGGGGGGGGCGGGGCTGTGGTATTGGTGCACGGGCTTAAAGGATTGGGGGCCGAGCTGTGGGAGTGGGGGCTGGGCTTGTGGGAGTGGGGGCTGGGCTTGTGGGAGTGGGGGCCGGGCTTGTGGGAGTGGGGGCCGGGCTTGTGGGAGTGGGGGCCGGGCTTGTGGGAGTGGGGGCCGGGCTTGTGGGAGTGGGGGCCGGGCTTGTGGGAGTGGGGGCCGGGCTTGTGGGAGTGGGGGCTGGGCTTGTGGGATTGGGGACGGGCTTGTGGGATTGGGGGTTGGGCTTGTGGGATTGGGGGCTGGGCTGCGAGATTAGGGGCTGGGTTTATGGGATTGGGGGCGGAGATGTTGGATTGGGGATGGGCTGTGGGACTGGGGGCGGGGTTGTGGGATTGGAGACGGGTTGTGAGATTGCGAGTGGGATTGTGGGAATAGGGGCGGGGTTGTAGGATTGGGGCAGGGGTTGTGGGTTTGGGGCCCGGTTGTGGGATGGGGGGCGGGGCTGTGGTATTGGTGCCCGGGCTTAAAGAATTGGGGGCCGGGCTGTGGGATTGGGGGAGCGGAGATGTGGGATTGGGGGCCGGGCTGTGAGAATTGGGGCACGGGCAGCGGGATTGGGGTCGGGTTTGTGGGCTTGGGGGCGGAGATGTGGGCTTGGGGGCGGGGTTGTGGGATTGGAGGGGCGGGGCTGTGGGATTGGGGGGGCGGGGCTGTGGGATTGGGGGGGCGGGGCTGTGGGATTGGGGGGGCGGGGCTGTGGGATTGGGGCGGAGTTGTGGGATTGGGGGATGGGGCTGTGGGACTGTTGTCGGGGTTGTCGGACTGTGGGCCGGATTGTGGGATTAGGGGGCGGGGCTGTGGGATTGGGGCCAAGTTGTGGGATTAGGGGCTGAGCTGTGTGTTTGGGGGACGGGCTGTGGGATTGGGGGCCTAGATTTGGGATTGGGGGGCGTGGTTGTGGGATTTGGAGGCGGGGCTGTCAGATTGGGGGACGGGCTTGTGGGATTGGGGAACGGGGCTTGTGGGATTGGGGGACGGGCTTGTGGGATTGGGGGCGGAGCTGTGGGATGGGGATGGGGCTGTGGGATTGGGGGCGGGGCTGTGGGATGGGAACGGGGCTGTGGGATTGGGGGGGGTGGGGCTGTGGGATTGGGGCGGGGCTGTGGAATTGGGGGATGGGGCTGTGGAATTGGGGGATGGGTCTGTGGGATTGGGGGATGGGTCTGTGGGATTGGGGGCGGGGCTGTGGGATTGGGGGCGGGGCTGTGGGATTGCAAGATGGGGCTGTGGGATTGGGGGCGGGGTTGTGCGATTGGGGGACAGGGTTGCGGGGTTGTGGTATTGTGTATTTGTTTTAGATTTCCAGCACCCATTGTGTTTTGGTTTTAATTCAGAGCCTGGGGAATATTGAGAGAGAGATTGATATTCTTGTCCATGGGCTGCTATGACTTGTTGCTGGTTTGGGATAAGGTGCCCATATTCAGATTATAATCTACGTTATGGTTAATTAAAATGCTCCATTCAACTCCAGCTCAATGATAAAAACACCCGCAGTTGCTGTAAAGGAACCGTGAAGAATTGATCAATTATCGACAAAATTGAATCAGTAGACCAGAATTAATTTTACTTCAGTTTGACAATTCCCTCTCCAGACAATGGCTCCAGAAGCAGCAGAGACAGAAACCAGATTCCCTCCTAATGAGTTGCTTTAACTGACGAAGATTGCTTTCAGTGTCCTGCACCATTCAGTTTGCACTTAATCATCCTCAGTCAGGCGGTCTGTAACCCATAGAGACCACGATAGAGATGGTATTATTTTACTGGCTTTATTAAGCTGGAATTTTCAAGCTTGGAACAAGGAAGTGTTTTGGACTAACTGAGATTTTCTTGGCAGGTGTAACACTTTGAACCGCTAATAACATTGAGCTGGTCAAAAACTCTTGCTCTCATCCCAATTTACACTCAGCCATCATCTTCCCTGGAGCGTCGGCAGCTGAGGGGTGACTTAATTAGAGGTTTATTAAATCATAAGGGGAATGGATAGGGGGAGTAGATGAGGTATTTTCCCCAGGATGGGAGAGTCCAAAACTAGAGGGTGTACTTTTAAGATGAATGGGGGAAGATTTAGAATGGACCTGAGGGGTAACGTTTTCATGCAGAGGGTGGTGTATGTATCAAATGAGCTGCCAGAGGAAGTGGTGGAAGCTGGTACAATTCCAACATTTAAAAGGCATCTGCATGGGTATATGAATAGGAAGTTCCCGTCCAAGCCATTCACTATCCTGACTTGGAAATATATCACCGTTCCTTCATTGTTGCTGAGTTAAAACCTTGGAATCCCTCCCTCTGGGCATTGTGGGTCTACCTACAGTACATGGACTGCAGCAGATCCAGAAGCAACCTTCTCAAGAGTGACGAGGGATGGGCAATAAATACTGGCCAGCTAGCAATGTCCACATCCCCTGCATTATTTGTTTAAAAGTGCTACATAAGTGCAAGTTGTGTTGTTGTTTGATATAACATTATATAACTTTTGTAGCTGTGGGAAGCTGAACAACAGAATGATTTATCACCTTGTGCACTTCTCTGTAAAGTGTCACATGTATCCATGGAGATTTTACAGTCGAGCACTGGTTTTGAAACACATTGTTGGAGGACACTGTGGTTTTTCTTTGAACAGTGACCCTGAGATGTTTGACTTCTGTCTGAGATGGCAGCTTGGTCCCATCCCTCACAGGGAAAAGTAGCTGTTTGACATCTGAAGGTCAGAGTTGGGCATGTTCCCTGATGTTTGCACAATGTTCAGCACCATTTGCCACTCCTTCACTAATTGGTAGTAATTAAGACATTCTCATTAAATACAAAAACCTGGGTCATGCTTTGTGTCAACATCGGTCTAAAATTGGGAAATGTGCATACTTTTGAAAATGTTTAGCTTTTGCAATTTTTCTGGGAATAGCAGAGTTTATTATCCCACAACCTCCACCAATGATTCGTGACATGCTCAAAATATCACCGAGAGAGGAGAATGCAGTGATCGAGAGTGATGAGAAACACAAAAGGCCATGTAACCCAGGCTGTGAAATGGGAGTGCAGAATGTGCAGATAACTCAGAAACCTTAATTATTCATGAACTAGGGTTTAAAGTGTGATGACTTGGAGGTTTTTAATATCATGCTTAATGAGTCACCCACCAGGGCAGGCAAAGCAATTAGCAAAACTCATTTTAAAAAGTGTTAATCCAGATCCCATTAATCAAACAGCTCCGAGCTCAACCTGCTTCATTTTAATTAAAAAAGGAGAGAGAGAGAGAGTGTGCTTCAGGAATAGTCAGGCTGCATCGTCATTCACAACAGCCTGCATTTATCTAACGCCGTGAACATTGTGAAACATCTCACACCATTTCGCAGGAGTACAGAGCAAAATCTGACACTGATCCACTGAAGGCATTATTGAGACAAGTTGCTAAAAGAACACGAAGAGATAGGAGCAGCAGTGAGCCATTCAGCCCCTCATGCTTTCTCTGTCATTTAATGATATCATGGAGTCATACAGCAGGGAAACAGGCCTTTCAGTCCAGGCTGACTAAACTAAACTAAACTAGTCCCAAGTACCTGCTCCTGGCCCATGTCTTACCTACTCATGTACTTAGCGAAATATCTTTAAAACGTTGTAACTGGGCCATGGAAGGACTTGAATGGAGGTCCTCGGGACATGACCTGGGTCCCTGGATGAACAGTCTAATGATAATATGACCAGGGCTGAAAGATTCTGCCTTTCGAGGAAGGCAATTCCAAGGATTGGCTTTGTGTGAGTAGTGTGACCAGACTGTCCATGGTGTATGTCCCTGGTTGCTGCCCATCTTCATTACTGCTGCAGTGACCCTGATCACCTCCCCCTGACCCTCATTCTGCTGACCCTCCCCCACCCAGGACCACGTGTGGCCGCATTCCCCTGACAGACCTCTGTGCAGCTCCCTGACTGACTGCGCGTGAGTCCCCGTCTGGGAAGAGGGACATGGAATGTGGGGGTAAATACGATATCTAAGGGAAGGGATGGTAGTGCATGGGAGGTCATGGATCTTGGGAGTTTGTTGGGGGTGGGGGGGGGGAAATGGGACGGTTATTGGCTGTCACCAGCACAGGTCCCTGAACAGGGGGCTCTGTGCAGCAACATGCTGACGGACAGGAGGAATGTCCTGGGTTGGGCATCGGGGTAATGTTGGGAGTTGAAGATGGTCCTGGTGGTACAGAATCATGTGGGCAATCGGCTGATGGGCTGCCCAGGGAGAGCCGAGATGTGGAGGTGCCAGTGTTGGATTGGGAGTGGACAAAGTCAGAAGTCACATGACACCAGGTCATCATCCAATAAGTTTATTTGACCATAAGACATAGGAGTGGAAGTAAGGCCATTCGGCCCATCGTGTCCACTCCACCATTCAATCATGGCTGATGGGCATTTCAACTCCACTTACCCACATTCTCCCTGTAGTCCTTAATTCCTTGAGACATCAAGAATCTATCAATCTCTGCCTTGAAGATATTTAGCGTCCCGGCCTCCACCGCACTCTGCGGCAATGAATTCCACAGGCCCACCACTCTCTGGCTGAAGAAATGTCTCCGCATTTCTGTTCTGAATTGACCCCCTCTAATTTTAAGGCTGTGTCCACGGGTCCTAGTCTCCTCGCCTACTGGAAAAAATTTCCTAGCATCCACCCTTTCCAAGCCATGTATTATCTTGTAAGTTTCCATTAGATCTCCCCTTAATCTTCTAAACTCCAATGAATACAATCCCAGGATCCTCAGCCATTCCTCGTATGTTAGACCAACCATTCCAGGGATCATCTGTGTGAATCTCCGCTGGACACGTTCCAGTGCCAGTATGTCCTTCCTGAGGTGTGGGGCCCAAAACTGGACACAGTACTCCAAATGGGGCCTAACCAGAGCTTTATAAAGTCTCAGTAGCACAACGGTGCTTTTATATTCCATCACAAGCTGCTCCTTCATCAGGTCAGAGAGTCATAGTGATGTACAGTATGGAAACAGACCTGTCCATGCTGACCAGATATCCCAACCCAATCTAGTCCCACCTGCCAGCACCCAGCCCATATCCCTCCAAACCCTTCCTATTCATATACCCATCCAGGTGCCTCTTAAATGTTGCAATTGTACCAGCCTCCACCACATCCTCTGGCAGCTCATTCCATACACGTACCACCCTCTGCGTGAAAAAAGTTGCCCCTTAGGTCTCTTTTATATCTTTTCCCTCTCACCCTAAACCTATGCCGTCTAGTTCTGGACTCCCCGACCCCAGGTAAAAAAAAACTTTGTCTATTTACAAAGAACAAAGAAAATTTACAGCCCAGGAACAGGCCCTTCAGCCCTGCAATCCTGAGTCGATCCAACCTGTCACTGTGCGGTGGAAGCAGCAGGTCAATCGTCAGTGCTGGGCTGCTCAAAGGGGCACTGTTGAAATACTGAGCCCTATTATAGGTAGGTCAGAGATGTGCCCTGATGACGCAGTAAGTCTAATGCCAGTATCTGTGGAGAGGGGCCTCTGGGTGCTGACTGCCCATGGACTGTTCCCTGAGATGTGGTGCCTGGTGTCCAAGATGGAGGACTGAGCTGGAGTTTCCAGATATCTGTCCTAACCTTCTTGTCAGGAGAGCATACAGCATGCTTGCTTTCATTGGCCAGGGCATCAAATGTAAACGTTAGCAAGTTGCAGCTGTATAAAACTTTAGTTAGGCTACCTTTGGAATATCGTGTGCAAGGAGAAAGTGAGGACTGCAGATGCTGGAGATCAGAGCTGAGAAATGTGTTGCTGGAAAAGTGCAGCAGGTCAGGCAGCATCAAAGGAGCAGGAGAGTCGACGTTTCGGGCATAAGCCCTTCGCCATGCTACCAGAAGAATGTGGATTCTTTGTAGAGGATACCAAGAAGCCAACCAGGATGTTGCCTTGTCTGGAGGGTTTTGGTTAGAAGGAGAGGTTGGATAAACTCATTGTTTTCACTGTGAAGTGTGTCTACTTCAACTCCAGGAGCATCCGGAATAAGGTGGGTGAACTTGCAGCATGGGTCGGTGCCTGAGACTTTGGTGCTGTTGCCATTTTAGAGACATGGATAGAGCAGGGACAGGAATGGTTGTTGCTGGTTCCAGGATTTAGATGTTTTAGTAAGATGAGGGAAGGTGGTTAAAGTAGGGGGCGGTGTGGCTTTATTAGTCAAAGACAGTATTATGGTGGCAGAAAGGAAGTTTGATAAGGACTTGTTTACTGAGGTAATCTGGGATGAGGTTAGAAACAGGAAAGGAGTGGTCACTCTGTACGGAGTGTTCTACAGGCCTCTGAAAAGTTTCAGAGATGTAGAGGAGAGGATTGCAAGGATAATTCTGGATAGGAGTGAGAGTAACAGCATAGTTGTTATGGGATCTTTAACTTTCCAAATATTGACTGGAAACACTGTAGTTTGAGTACTTTAGATGGGTCAGTTTTTATCCAATGTGTGCTGGAAGGTTTCCTGACACGGTATGTAGATGGACCAAAAAGAGGCGAGGCCACATTAGATTCGGTACTGGGTAATTAACCCGGCCAGGTGTTAGATTTGGAAGTAGATGAGCACTTTGGTGAGAGTGATCACAATTCGGTTGTTTACTTTGGCGATGGAAAAGGAATAGGTATATACTGCAGCGCAAGAGTTATAGCTGGGGGAAAGGCAATTATGAGGTGATTAGGCAAGATTTAGGTTGCGTAGGATGTGGAAGGAAACTGCAAGGGATTGGCAAAACTGAAGTGTGGAGCTTATTCAAGGAACAGCTATTGCGGGTCCTTGACAAGTATGCACCTGTCAGGCAGGGAGGAAGTGGTCAAGCGAGGGAACTTAAGAATCTCTTGTCAAGAGGAAGGAGGAGACTTCTGTAAAGAGGGGACACGAAGGCTCACTTAGGGCACTTGAGTGTTGCAAGTTACCCGGGAAGGATCTAAAGAGAGAACTAAGAAGAGCCTGGAGGAGACATGAGAAGTCTTTGAGTTTTTTGAGAAGGTGACCAAAACAGGTAGATGAGAGTAAAGTGGTTAATGTGATGTATATGGATTTCAGTCAGACATTTGATAAGGTTCCTCACGGTAGGCTATTGCACAAAATACAGAGGCATGGGATTGAGGGTGATTTAGTGGTTTCGATCAGAAATTGGCTAACTGAAAGATGACAGAGGATGGTGGTTGATGGGAAATGTTCATCTTGGAGTTCACTTACTAGTGATGTACAACAAGGTTTTGGTAGTTTGGAGCTACTGCTATCATTTTTATAAATGACCTAGATGAGGGTATAGCAGGAGTGGTTAGTAAATTTGTGGATGACGCAAAGGTCAATGGAGTTGTGGATAGTGCTGAAGGATGTTGCAGGTTACAGAGGGACATAGATAAGCTGCAGAGCTGGGCTGAGAGGTGGCAAATGGAGTTTAATGCAAAGCAAGTGTGAGGTGATTCACTTTGGAAGAGTAACAGGAATGCAGAGTACTGGGCTAATGGTAAGATTCTTGGTAGTGTTGATGAGCAGAGAGATCTTGGTGTCCATGTGCACAGATCTCTGAAAGTTGTCACCCAGGTTGATAGGATGGTAAAGAAGGCATATGGTGTATTAGCTTTTATTGGTAGAGGGATTGAGTTTCGGAACCATGACGTCATGCTGCAGCTGTACAAAACTCTGGTGTGGCCTATGGGTCTGTACTATGCTGTTATGTTCTATGTTGTGGGAGGGAAGAGAGGGGGTGAGGATGGAAATGCAGGAGCTGGGTCAGGCCTGGCTGAGGGCCCTTTCAGAGCTGGAGAATCCTCAGTTGAGGAAGTAGGTGGAGATTTTGGAGGCTCCCTTGTTGAAGTTGGCATCATCAGAACCGATACAACGGAGACGGAGGGACTGGGAGAATGGAATGAGTCTTTACAGGAAGCAGGGTGTGAGGATGTATAGACCAGATACCTGTGGGAATCGATGGGTTTATAGTGGTTATTAATGGCCAGTCTGTCCCCAGAAATGGAAACAGATGTTGAGGAAGGGAAGGGTCAGAGATGGACCAGGTGACAATGAAAGGTAGGGTGGGAATTGATTTGTCCTCAGCTTTCACAGTGCAACAAGCAAGAAGGTTAAAGAGCTGATTGTAAATGATGGATGGACCTGGTCTTTTTGGTATGTTGGGTACCCAGAGTGTGACCACACTGACAAAGAGAACACTTTATTGTCAGTGTTGTTAACTCTCATTTACTTTAACCGTTTCATTTGGAAAAAAAGTATAATTGTTGGTGTCTGAAATGTACAGCTTATGGTGATAAAGTGCTGATGGGAAGACAATGGCTTAGTGTTGTTATCACTAGACGATTAATCCCAAGACCTAGGTAATGTTCTGGGTACTTGTGTTCAAATCTTGCCAAGGTAGGTGATGATCATGAAACTGTTGCCAATTGTTTGAAAAATCCATCTGCCCTTTAGGAACGGAAACTCTGTTCTTTACCTGCTCTGTCCTATATGTGGCTCCAGACTCTCAGCAATATGGTTGCCCTCTGGGCAATTAGGGATGGGCAATAAATGCTGGCCTAGCCAGCGACACCATCATCCTGTGAATGAATAAAAGTGATTGCGTTAAATTTGAATTGGACGGTCACTTGAGGATGGGAAACTTGCAAGGTGTCATCAAAAACAAGAAAGTTTGGGACTAAGAGTGATTGTTCTTTCAAAAAGCTAGAATGGGCATGATATAATATCCATTTGCAGGATGTGAGCATAGCAGGCTGGACCAGCATTTATTGCCCATCCCTAATTGCCCAGAAGGCAGATGAAACTCAGCCACATTGCTGTGGGTCTGGAGTCACATAAAGGCCAGATCTGGTAAGGATGGCAGATTCCTTCTCTAAAGGGCATTAGTGAACCACCATGGGTTTTTTGGAGCAACCAATAATGGACTCATGGTCAACATTAGACTTTAATCCCAGATTTTTATTGAATTCAAATTCCACCATCTGTCGTGGAGGGATGATGAAGCCAGGTTCCCAGAACATTCCATGGCTCTCTGGATTATCAGTCCAGTGACAATACCATAAGGCCATTTCGATGGGTCAAGGGATCTTTTTCAGTGATGTAGACTTTTACAATTCTGTGGATTCCTACAGGTCACTGGTTTTCAGAAAAATAAAGTATTTTCCTCCATACTGTGCAGGACAATGCTGATGTAACATACAGCGAATCTGCTTTTATTACTGAACTATTTTTACACCATTCAATGGCTCAAAGCAATTAATAATAATTAAGAAAAAAATTGATCGGATTTAAACAATTAAATGTTGAGATGTAAATCTGCAATCATTGCAGTTGTTAATGAACATTTGGATGGCTGGTATTTTTGAAGAAAGGAGCAGGAATGTCAGAGAGACTGGGACAATGACAATAATCTTTATTGTAATTAACACAGACTTCCTGGAGTTGATGTGGAAAGGTTCTGTGACAGTAGTGATTTATTCCAAGAGCTTTAATTATTCATTATTCCAGCACTGTGCAGCTGTTTGGGTGCAGATTTGTTTCACTGTGAACTGTGATGTGCCTATAAATATCATTCTGTTTGGTGAGCTGTGTTGCAAGGATGGATTCTCAGCCTGTATATTACAATGACCTTTCTCCCCCATTTGTAAAATAGGTGAAGGTCAAAGTTTCCCACTGGAGAATGGCACCCAAGCTTTATCTTAAATTTCATCCAAAGTAAACTTCACTGGCAAAGCCAATGGTTGTGTTCATCTTGAGAAGGTGGTGGTGAGCTGTCTTCTTAACCTGTTCTCGACCATGTGGTCTAGTTACAGCCAGAATGCTGCTTAGACCATAAGACATAGGAGAAGGAATTAGGCCATTCAACCCATCAAGTCTGCCCCGCCATTCAATCATGGCTGGTAAGTTTCTCAATCCCATTCTCCTGCTTTCTCCCCTTAATCCTTGATCCCCTTGATACTCAAGAACCTATCTATCTCAATGACGTGTCCTCCACAGCGTTCTGTGGCAATGAATTCCACAGATTCACCACCCTCTCAGGCTGAAGAAGTTTCTCCTTATCTCTGTTTAGGTAGGAATTGTAGAATCTTTCAGAAGGATTAGGTTTCATTGCAGCGTGTACCTGGGTACAAGAATCTGGGAGTACAGTGGAAAGGTTCACAGTCACCATCTTAGAATACAAGAGTTAGAATTAAAAACAAACAGAAATTAAAGAAACAGAAACAAAAGGAAAAGAAAATGTCCAGATCACCCTCGCCACCACCATGAGTCTTGAGCCATACCCACCAATGCTGAAGTTGTGTGCTCCAGTGCCATCACTCCCCACCTTGTCATGGCTGCCATCTTGGAAACAATTGAAGTATCAGAGTCCACAACCTTCCTGAGCAAATGGAAGAGCCTGACCTTTTGAACTGGTACTGACATCAGAGCCACCGTACATGCCGGTGCTGCCGTCACCATCTTGGAGTCCTGCGCCGGGCTCACTGATGTCCAAGTGGCCACTCTCCCCGTTGCCAACTCTTGCTGCTGGGTCCACACTCACTGTTGTCGGTGATGCCGTTAGTTCCAGCACAGCTCCGCTCCTCATGGTGAAAGGTAAGAGACAGCTGTAGGGAAAAGAAAAGTAGGAAGAAGAAAAGAAAAAAAAATGGATGGAAGAAAGCAGTGACGAGTAGGGAGCCGGAACGCTGTCAACCCACTGCTGCCATCTTGGATTTATTTTGACTCAGCAACACTGAAGGGACAGCAACATCCTTCCTAGTCAGGATGGTGTGGGGTTTGGAAGGAAACTTGATGGTGATGGTAGTGTTGCTCCTATCCTTGTTCTTCCAGATGGTAAAGATTATTCAAAGGAGTTAGTTAGAAGATGTGTGTGATGCATATATTGGGTGGAATGACTGCTGTTCTTGTTAGATTCTATTGTAAGGTGGTTGTGCCTCCTATAATTAAAGGTGAAACTGACTGTCCTGTGACAGGGCACAGTGAGATCAGGCTACATTCTGTAGAGACAAGGTCCATGTGATTTGGTTGTCATGGGGATTGAGGGGTAGACTGAAACCTTAGAAAATCAAATGTCAGATTTAAAGCTTGACACAAAAGAAAGGCAGCTAGACTTTGCAGCCACTCAGATTCAGAAACTCTCGGAACGGGATTGAGAAAAACATTTGCTGCTTTGTGTTCACCGCTGAGTGGGATCCTGAACAGAACTGATTTTCTGTTTAACAAAATGGGAATGCATGAAGCTATAAGGAGCAGTGATTTATTGGCATGGGCCTGGCAGCCAGGATTCAGAAATACCCAGAAGAGTGAAGGAAGCCCCTTCCATAGGGATACTGTCAGACTCTCCCTGGTGTTATCAGGAGTTTGGATCAGGCTGAAAGGTTGGGAGGAGTGTGGAAGTTCATCCATGTGATGACATAGTTGCTGGGAATATGGCCTCATGTATGTATGGATCAGAAAGTATTTTTGAATGCATGAATTAGTTAACGGGGAAGTTCCTTTTCTGTAGTTTCCTCTTAACCTGCATGGCTGCAGGGGTCAGCATAAGGCAGGCAGTGCGCCAATGCAGTTCACAGCATTAACTTCCCAAAGACTTAGTCACGCATGGACCTCGGACAAACAAAGTTAATGAGAATGCTGTTTGTTGTCTATTCAGTAGTGTTCAGTCAATATTGATTTTAGTTTTCTTGTTATGGTGAAAGTCTTAAATGTGAAATCTTGTTGTGTGACTTTTTTTTTGTTCCAGGGAAATACATACCTTTTTTTATATTCCATAAGAGATGCAAAGATTTCTAATTTTAATTTTGTACTTTATAAAAAAGAAAATCTAGCTAGAATGGTAAATGAAGTAGAGGAAATGGACAAGCATCTGGGATCTGAGAGCGGGAGAATGCTCCTGTGGAGAATAAATGCCTGCATTGAGTAGGTGGGCCAAATGGCCTGTTCTCTTCTGTTAAATCAAGTGGTCAGTGATGTCAAACATAGGTGCAAGGAGCCTGTGTTTCCTCTTATTTGTGTTGGTGCTTGGTCAGACTTTTTAAAAATATTCATTCACAGATGTGGGCATTGCTGGGCAAGCATTTATTGCCCATCCCTCATTGCTCAGAGGGCAGTTAGGAATCAAACACATTGCTGTGGGATTGGAGTCACATATAGGCCAGACCAGGTAAGGATGGTAGTTTCCTTTCTTAAAGGACATTAGTGAAGCAGATGGGTTTTTCTGACAATCAACAATGGTCATTGTTTGACTCTTAATTACAATTTTTTTTGTTGAATCCAAATTCCACCATCTGCTGTAGAGGGATTTGAACCTGGATCCCCAGAACATTACCTGGGTCTTTGGATGAACAATCCAGCAATAATACCAGGAGGTCATCACCTCCCCTGGTGAGCCAGGACATTCTGTGGAATGTAACCAGGGTTAAGGAGAGAAATCGTGGATCCTGATGTTTCTCCTGTTCCTGGCTCTCTTCTCACTTTACCTCCCCCCAAACCTTTCGAACCCTCAATGGCTTTGCAATGCACCTTGGGTCCAATAGCCTAATGCAACAAGGAGGCCATTCAGTACATCCAGTCTGTGACAATTCTCGTGAAGAAAAGTCTAGTCAGTCCTACCATTGCCCAGTTCCATCCATTTTTTTCCCCAAATTATTTTCCAAGTATTCATTCGTTTTCTGTTTGAATGCTAATTTAGAATTTGTGTCCACCTCAAGATCCAGGAGGGTGTGCATTTTGGCTTTTTTGGAAAAAATCAAAACCTTTGCTTTATTTAAACTAATCAAGGTAAATGAAGTTAAATCTGGGAAATCAGCCCAACAATCCAATAGCCATTGGAAACAGTTTTTGTTTATTTTATTGAAACCCTTCAGAATTCTATATCAATCAGCAGGGCGCTCTGCTGTTAGGAGTGTGATCTCAGTGTTCCTATTATCCCTCATCTTTTGAGCCACACCAGTAAAAGCTTTGGATGTTCGACAACGCTCAGAATTGGAAACCATAATCACAGTGGCGCCAGGCAGATATACATACATTCAGCAAAACGTTTTTGCTTTTGTACACTATATCTGTATTTACTGAAACCACCTAAAGCTCAGGTTTGAGTATTGGCAACAGAAACCTTCTATTCAGCAGCTCCCAGTAAACCAGCCATCTTCAGCTAAGATGCACTGCACTATCTGGGTTGTGGACAGGTCCCTGGGGATAATTAAAGCCCTCTGCTGGTTATGCTATTGTCTCAAAGTAATTTGATGCAACAACACCTGAGCTGTGTAATCAGTGCCCCTGCAAGAGGAATAGAGTCCAATGCTTTACAAACGGAATAGGATAAAAATACTCAGGAGCAGATTTCAGTGCTCTGGTGTAGCTGTGATTTATATAAAACTGAATACTGCTGGCTTTAATTATCTCTGCAGACCTGTCCACAACCCAGATAGTGAAAATGTGTTGCTGGAAAAGCGCAGCAGGTCAGGCAGCATCCAAGGAACAGGAGAATCGACGTTTCAGGCATAAGCCCTTCTTCAGGAAGGGCTTATGCTCGAAACGTCGACTCTCCTGCTCCTTGGATGCTGCCTGACCTGCTGCGCTTTTCCAGCAACACATTTTCAGCTCTAATCTCCAGCATCTGCAGTCCTCACTTTCTCCACAACCCAGATAGTGCAATGCATCTTAGCTGGAGTGGCTGGGAGCTACTGAATAGAAGATTTCTGTTGCCAATAGATGCAAATACATTGACTAACCTGAGAAACTCATTCCTGAGAAGGTCATCTTTGTAATATCGATATTGTTCCACCCTCAAACCCGACTCCGCTTCACCTCCTACAGTTTCAGCAATGATTTTCAGGAGCAGTTTAGTTTCTTGTCATTGGGCACATTGCCAACATTATATTATCAATGTTTCTGCTCCCTTTCTGCAAGCACATTTTCTTTGTATTCTGGAATATTCTTTGCATGGATGGTAATCTTCACTCTTCGCTCATGCATCCACCCAAATGGGTAGCTGAGATTGGAGATGCATTCCAGGTATTGTGATCCATCAGAATCAGTTGCAGGTTGTGAAGGTATTGGACAAGGGTGTGAATACCAAGCACAGAATACCCTGGTATTTGTTTGAGTGAATCTGCTTTCTTCATTCAGGCAGAAAAGGTCATTGTGAGTAAAGACCATACAGAGGGGTTTACTCTCCTGTGAAAGGAGAAACATTAAGGTGACTTAACTGAAGCTTCGAAGGTTATGTGGGGCAGTGGAGAGTTGGGTCCACGTTCACTATGGTGCAGTTCAATGTCAGTTGGAATACATACTGAACACATTCGGGTCAAGAGTTGAAGTTCAGGACATCTTTTCCAACAAAGTGTATTCAAGGTGCACAATATGCAACAGTGAGCTCATTCCAAATGAGCATTGGCTTCAACATGGATACAAGGCATGAGGGACAAGGGAATGCAAAATACTATAGGGAGGAGGTGGGTTTGAGGGATGTGGGGATAAGGTGAAAAAATGGGATTGAGTGATGTAGGGGGATAAGGTGAATGAGTGGGATTGAGTGAGGGGGGGGCTGGGGGGGGGGGGGGGGGGGGGGAGGTGAGATGACGTTTGAGAAAGGATCTGGCCTGTTGAGATCAGTCAGATTTTTCTGTTACTACATGTTCACATTTTGATACTGGCCCCCCCAGTTTGGACAGAGAAATACTGTATCCAGTGTTGTTTCAGTCAGGAGTTAGTCACTGGTTCACAGATTCATACAGAATGGAAACAGACCCTTCGGCCCAACTCGACCATGCTGACCAGGTTTCCTGAACTGAACAAGTCTCATTTGCCTGTGTTTGACCCATATCCCTTTAAACCTTTCTTATCCAAGTACCTGTCCAAATACCTTTTAAATGTTGTGATTGTACCCGCCTCTGCCACTTCATCTGGCAGTTAGTTCCATACATGCATCACCCTCTGAATGAAAACGTTGACCCATTGGTCCCTTTCACCACTCTCACCACTCTCACCATAAACTTAATCTCTCTAATTTTGGACTCCCCTACCCTGGGGCAAAGATCTTTGCTATTCACTGTATTCATGCCCCTCATGATTTTATGAACTACTCTAGGGCCAGCCCTCAGCCTGCGATGCCGCACAGATGTCCCAGCCACTCCCTATAGCTCAAACCCTCCAGTCTCAGTAACATCCTTGTAAATCTTTTCTGCACCCTTTCAAGTTTAACAACATCCTGCTTATAACAGGGTGAACAGAATTGTATGCAATATTCCAAAAGTGGCCTGGACATGGGATGGGATTTCTCCTGGTGTGGGTCAGTCCAGATCGAGAGAGAGAGAGAGAGAGAGAGAGTGTTCACGGATTTACAATGAGAAGAAGGGGTCACCCCTTCTGAGGGCTGTGTATGATTGTGCAGCCTCGGGTTGGAGGTAGGATGATGGACAGATTCTCACCCACCAGGGAAGTTGATGGGAATGTGCAATTCTAAATGCAATGGGTTCGGTCAAGCTCTTAAAGAACAGCACAGCAGCAGATGTGTGGCTGAATGGTCTCTTCTGAGTTGCTGTATCTGCGTGAGTGACAGTAATGATTATCCTCACGGTGATAAACTGACAGGATAGTCCCTCCAAAAGCTCTGACCATTTCACCAAATGCCTCAACTAAATCCAGCATCTTCTTACAATTCTCCTCACCAACACTTCCCAAAGTGGCGATGGAAACCTTGCTCTGCGTGTTCGACTCCATGTTTTCTCCTGTTGAAAGAGCAGGTGAACCCACCTGTCAGTTCAAGGAATGGTGTTTGCTTTAATTGGCTGTGATACAATCACTGAAAAAGGCCACTTGGCCTGTTGTGTCTGTACTGGCTCACTGAAGGAGCCAATAACTAAGTGCCACTTGACTGTCTTTGCTCCGTGTCCCTGTGTCCTCTTTCTTTCCAAATAAAGATCCAATTTCTTCTTAATTGTCTCAATGGAACCTTGCTCCTACAGACTCTCAGGCACTGCATCCCAGATTCCAGATCTCTCCCTATCCCAGATTCCAGTCTTCACTGCAAACCAGATTCCAGCCTCTCGCCATATCCCAGATTCCAGCCTCTCTCTCCATTTCCCAGATTCCAGATCTCGCCATATCCCAGATTCCAGTCTCTCACAGTATTCCTAGATTCCAGTCTCTCGCTGCGTCCCAGATTCCAGTCTCACACACTATTCCAGATTCCAGCCTCTCACTGCATCCCAGATTCCACCTTCCTGTTATGTTTTTCCATGTGTCACTATTGTTTCTGTTTCCCATATGTTGTTTCTGATCCTTTCTCTACTGGGGACAGTTTCCCCCGAGATACTCTGGATGCACCTGACCATATATAGCCTGATCAAAACCTCCTCTCAACTTATACCGTTCCAAGGAGAACACCATTACCTCTCCAGACTGTTATCACCCTTGAAATTCCTCATACCTGGAAGTATTTTAGTGAATCTTTCCTTCACTGTGTCCAATGTGATTGGGGGCAGTTATACCAATCCCAGGATATTGGGCAGTTGTAGAGCAGGATCAGTTGAGGTGGAGGGAATCATTTGATCTTGTTTTTCCATGATACCAACTCTCCTGCATTACCACCACAGCCTTCACTGACAACTGTAACCCTTGAGTTGTGGGTTCAAATCCAAATGCAGACCCTTAAGAAACAAGACCTGGCTGAAACTACAGTGTAGTGCTTTGAGAATGCTGCATTGGCTAAGGTTCCATCTTTGGAAGGAGATGTTCAACACAGGAATAAAAACAGAAATTGTTGGAGAAACTCACAGCAAGCCTGGTAGCAGCTGTGGAGAGAGAAACAGAGTCTAGTAGACTCTTCCTAGGAACTATTCCGAGGAAGTGTCACTGGATTCAAAGAGTGAACTCTTTCTCTCTCCATGGCTGCTGCCAAACCTGCAGAGTTTCTCCTGCACTTTCTGTTTTTATTTCACATCTTCAGCATCTGCAGTATTTTGCTTTTGTGCTAAGCCAAGTACCAGTCTGCCCTTGTTGGTGGAGGGACCTGGTGTCTTGGACAAGATTTATCCCTCAATCAGTGTCACTAAAGTAGATGAGCTGGTCATACATTTAATTGCCTTGCTCTGTGGCTGCTACATTTCCTACATTACCAGAGTGACTCATTGTCTGTAAGACACTTTTAGCACATCCTTGGGTTGTGCAAGACATTCTCCCATAAATAACTCTAATATTCTGGTCTGAGTGACTAGAGCTGCCCTCCTGTTTCGATTATTTGTGGAATAAAGATTATTCCAATCCTCTCTGTGCATCACTGAATCACTCTCTCATCGTTCTGTCAAACTATAATGATCCCTTTGAATGATTCCAGCTGGTGACCATTGTTAATGTTGAACAAACGGAATAGTCTGGAAACGCAGAATAGGCTGGCTTGCAAATTAAATCGAAGATAGGCAATGCTATTAAAAAAAAGAATATAGCTAAGGCTTGTTCTTTCTGATTAACAGTTGAGTGATGAGATGAACTAGAGCGTGAGAGGAAAAAAAGATGAGCTTGTTATAATGGTTGAACAGGTTGATTTAATCAGCCCTGTGCCTCCTTATGGTGACCAGTTTTAATTCCAGGAATGTCTGTTAATGGATCTGTCTGTCAGGAGCTGGAACCTCCTAGACTCAAAGCTGTTGGTGGATTTGACTGTTCAAGTGGTAGACAGACAGACAGAACCTGCACAATATTGACTGGCACCAATCTGTGGAAGCAAGGGAGGAGATCATTCAATCCAGTTGCGGGTGGAAAATAAGAACGGTTTGCTCTTCTCATCCCACCATCCAGTACCTGGTCTGTACACTTCCAGCTTACAAAGCCAGTGACCTTGACACTATCAATTCCTACCCACCCAGTACCTGTAGATGATCGCCTGGGACCATTCAGTTCCTGTCCCCGGCCAAGGCTGACTGGGTGCTACCTCCTCAGCTCTGAATCGGTTAATCTGGAGTTCCAGGCTTCCTCCTGAGGTTAGGCACAAGAGTTGACTCTGACACTCTAATGCAGTAGTGCGGGAGCAAAAGCAGAAATCGTCGGAAAAACTGAGCAGGTTTGGGAGCATCTGTGGAGAGAAACCAGTGCTGATATTTTGGGTTGGGTGACCCTTCCTCAGAACTGCAGGAGTGCCACACTGCTGGCGGGGGCGGCCTTTCAGAGGGGGGATTTATCTGAGGCCCTGTTTACCCTTTTGGGTGAATTCAATATATCCAAAGACAATACTTTGAAGATGAACAGGGGTTTAATCCTGAGTCAATACTAATCCCTCAAACAACCATTAAAGCAAATAGATTAATGAGAGTTTGCTGCACCCAGGTTACATTTCCTAACTATAACGATGGCTATAACTTAAGAATGATTCATTAACTGTGAAGTCGTTTGGGATATTTGGAGGATGTGACAGTTGCTATGTAAATAGACTCAATTCCCTACAGTGTGGAAACAGACCCTTTGGCCCAGCAAGTCCACACTGACCCTCTGAAGTGTAACCCACCCAGACCCATTCCTCTAACATCTATTTACCTCTGACTAATGCACCTAACACTATGGACAATTTAGCATGGCCAATTCACCTGATCTGCAGATCTTTGGATTGTGGGAGGAAACCCACCCAGACATGGGGAGAATGTGCAAACTCCACACAGACAGTTGCCTGAGGTGGGAACCGAACCCAGGTCCCTGTCGCTGTGAGGCAGCAGTGCTAACCACTGAGCCACCATGCTGCACACTCCAATGTCCATTCTTCCTACTCTTCAATCACCTCTAGATTCTGATAGAGTTCTCAAGGTGGTTGTCTGTCAGTTGATGTAGTTTTTATTCATTGGTCTTCCCACTGGAAATGAAATGATGTGAAGCTCTCCCCTGTGTCATTGGGACTTTCCCCATGCTTCCTTGTGACTGTGACACCATCACCTTCTCAGAAAAATAAGGTTTTGAATTGTTCTCTGGCCGCGTACTGAGCTTTTGCGTCCTTCCGCCTCCTCCTGTAATAAAATCCGAAAATGCTGGTGAAACTCGGCAGGACCTGCAGAGAGAGAAATGGCTTCAAAACAGGAGAAACAACAAAGAAATCCCTGATCGTAGCAGGTCACGTGGAGGTCATTGTTAAAAAGCACACAAACGTCTTCATCAGGAGAGAAAGGGAATAAAAAGCACAAAGGAAGATGCTGCCAAACCTTTTCAGAATGACCCCGATGGAGGGGTTGAAGCACAGCACAGCTTCAGGAGGATGTCAAGATGTTGGAAAAACAGGAGAGGAGATTGACTGGAGTGGAAGATTGAGGGAGTTTCAATGATGTGGAGATTGGAGAAGCTGGGATTGCTCTCCCTCAAGCAGAGGGGAAAATACATTTAATAAAAACTAATAGAACTGTGGATGCTGTAAATCAGAGACATAAGCAGAAGTTGCTGGAAAACCTCAGCAGATCTGGCAGCATCTGTGGAGAGAAAACAGAGTTAATGTTTCGGGTCCAGTGACCCTTCCCCAGATATTTAATCAGCGCATTCAAAAACACAAAAGCTTTTTGCAGAAGAGATAGGGAGGAGCTGTCTCCAGTCACAGGACCTTCGATAACCAGAGGGACACCAGATTTAAAGTAATGAACTAAAGGAGGCGATGGGAGTGAAAATAGGAATTTTGTTTCAGCAGTGAGTTGTCATGATCTAGACAAATTCAAGAGGAATTTTCAAAAGGAGAAATTGGAAAAATAGCAGAAGGGGAAAATTTTGCAGACCTATGGGAAAAGATCAGGTGGGAGAGTGGGTCTAATTGGATAGCTCTTTCTTTGCATAGGTGTAACGGACTGAATAGCCTAAAATTGGAGTGAAGAGTCAGCCTGTCCAAGAGCAGAGCTTCAGGAACGTTTACCTAGAACAAACTCCAGATTAAAGCCTGGAAAGGAAACAGTTAATGGGAGTGTTGATCAAGATAAATAAAATGTGAAAATGGGTGGATAGAATATTACTTCAAGATGAATATAGAGGTGGCTAACAATAAATTCCACCTGACATTTGATAAAGCAGCTTCACTCCTAGAGTGATGAATGTTTGGAGTAATCAATCACGGAAGGCAATGCTTCCAGATTTTCAGGACGACACCTGCTGATGACATGGAGGGAGAGTTAATACATTCTAGAGGTGAATTTGAACAGCTCGAATGACCTTTGTAATCTCTTGTGTCCTTATAATTTTAACAAGCGAGTGGAGTCTGGAGTGACAGTACACATTGATTTACAGGGAAGGATGGGAACTGAAGCAAGATGGCTGACTTCAAAGAGATGGTGATTTAAGCAGATTAACAGAAGTGAATAAGAATGTGGAAAATAGTGAAAAATGGACAAAGCAATGTGGCCGTGGAATTAGACTTTTTAGAAAACTGAGAATCAGACAGGAAACAGTTTGGAGAGGAAGCTGTGACTCCCACAGATCCAGATGTGAATTTGAAAAATGGTATTGTCATTGGAACATTTATTCTGTTGGTTTGACACAAAAGGTAAAAGCTTGCACTTTTCTGACTTTAGAATGTTCCGAAGCTCTTCCAGCCAATGAAATACTTTGTAAGTCTGGTGACAGTGATATGAAGGCCAATAAAAACATAGCAAGCTTCCACAAACAGCAGTTGGCCAGATCTGACTGTTTTGGGGATGTGATGGAGCTTTATCTTACAATCACCCCTCTGCCACTGACCAACATTTTCTCCCACTACAGTACTGCTTTGGTTTTCAAATTCTTATCACTGTTTTCAAATCCATCCATTGCCTTTTGCAATCTTTGTAAACTCTTACAGCCCCAGAGCCTTCTGCAGTCTCTGTGCTCCTCTAACTTTGGCCTCATGAGTTGTCTGATTTTCATTGCTCCGTCATCAGTAACTGTGCTGTCAATGATCCAGACCCAGTGGCTCTCTCATGTCTTCCCTAAATTCTCTCTGTTCCTTGTTTCCTCATTTACGTCATCCTAACATTTTAACTCAGGGCAATATGATACCCTCTGATTTCCAGCACAAAGTGTTTAAATGTTACCTAAGATAAATGGTTAATTCATTGTCATTTCTTCGCTTGTGTTTTGCAGTTTTTTACTAGTCTTCTCTTGTCTGGTGCTGTCAGTTTTCTCCACGATCAAAGACTATGAGCAGCGATCAGAAGGAGCTCTGTATATACTGGTGAGTAACGTCAACCATTAACCGTGTGGCTAATCAGAGCTGGTCCTGCGTAGATTCCAATGGCAGATGGGGTGGAAGATACTGCTTGCTCTGTTCAAGGAGCACAAGAAATCCAAAGATGTGCAGGTCAGGGTGGATTGGCCATGTTAAAAAGCACATAGTGTCCAGGGACAAGCAGGCTGGGTGGATTATCCATGGGAAATGCAGGGTTATAGGGATAGGGTATGAGGAGTGGGTCTAGGTGGGATACTCCTTGGAACGTCTATGTGGACTTTTTGGGCCAAATGGCCTGCTTCCACACTATAGGGATTCTATGATTCTAAGTAGCAGATGGAACCATCTTCAAAGAGGAGCCCCACCTTCGGGGGTAAGCTTAATGGGGGCGTTTAAGATAATTGAAGAGTTTGATTGGGTGAATAGAGAGAAACGGTTTCCTGTGGTGAGAGTCCACACCAAGGGGCGCAGCGGTAAGATCTGAGTCAGGATGGTGAGAGGTCATGTTCGGAACCACTTTCTCTCACGCTGCTTGGAGTGGAAATCTGGGAATCTCTTCCTGAGAAGGAGGGTGTGGGTCAGCAAGAGCTTTCAATATTGCAGTCAGAGTGGCTCAGTGGTTAGCACTGCTGCCTCATAGCACCAGGGACCGGGGTTCGATCCCAGCCTTGGGTGACTGTCTGTGTGGGGTTTGCACATTCTCCCCGTGTCTGTGTGGGTTTCCTCCGCATGCTCCAGTGGATTGGCTGTGCTAAATTGTCCAGGGATATGCAGTTTAGATGGGTTAGCCATGGGAAATGCAGGGTGACAAGGATAGGGGGATGGATGGGATGCTGTTTGGAAAGTCAATGTGGGCTGAATGGCCTGCTTCCACACTGTAGGGATTTTACCATTCTATCAAGGATATGGATCCAATCCTTGGGAACATGTGGATCAGAGCTGCCCAGAACTCCCTGTACTCCGAGGGGATGAATCGGCAGCTGTCATCTCCTCACTGTCAGACTCTCACAATGTTTGAAAAATTTCTCAAAGACGTGAATACATTATATAAATGCAAGTCATGTCTTTTATGTGATCACAGTTGTCATGGAGCCTCTCTCCCTCTCTCTCACTCCCTCATGTGGCTGGAAGGTAGTTGAGGAGTGTAATTACTGAAGATTACTTACTGAACTGTTTACAGCACAAGAACGGGCCATTCAGCCCAATCTCAGTGTTTATGCCTCAAGAGGGTCCTCAAGTCTACCTCATTAATCTTACACTGTCCTCTGATTCCTTTCTGCTTCATGTGTCAGTCTGGCTTCCCTTCAATATATCAATATGTTTGGGTCCACCTGGAGCAGCTCTGAAATTCCATGTTGGATTTCAAAGTGAGTAGCATACATTGAAAACTCCTTAGCTTTGGTCCCCAGACAAATAGTAACATCTTCCTTACATCTGTCTGATTAAAATACCCTTCTAAATTTTATTAAACTACTCCTCAACCGTTAAATCTCCAGCCTGTTCTGACAACCATGACCCCTCAATCCTGGCCTTACCTTTGTCAATGGGTTCTTTCTATTATCTCCAAAAGCCTTTCTCTAACACGGAGACTCAGAGCAAGAGTACTAGTGCAGGCTAACCAAGATTCTGCCGATGTTCAGAAGACAGGGCTTGAGTTCCCAGGTTCAGGGTGATCCGAGAATTGTTGTATCTCTCCACCCCACCACCCTCCACTGCAGGAAATCGTGACGATTGTGGTGTTTGGTGTGGAGTATACGGTACGGATCTGGTCTGCTGGCTGCTGCTGTCGGTACCGAGGATGGCGAGGGCGACTGAAGTTTGCACGGAAACCGTTCTGTGTGATCGGTGAGTGGCTGAAGTTACTTACCCCTTTGCCCTGAAGGATGCCACACAGGAGGATCCCGGGCTTGTTCCTTGGGTACTTGGCTTTCATCCTCCCTTTGGGCCACAGGAATGATAAACCTACTGGCTGTGGTTTCTATTCCGGTCTCTATTGCTGAACGCTGCTGGGAAATGCAACTGGGAATGTTTCCCGATGGGGAGCAGTGTTCTGAGTTGTGAAGCCACACTTAGTCAAATATGTTTCAGACTTTCTGAAAGGTAGACCAATTCCGCAGTTTTCATAATGATGTTATCGCTAACGACAGAATAGCAACAATAACAACAGGCCAATCCAGGGGCTGTGTGATTGCCACTGATACTTGTGAATCTAATCTCTCATACGCACTCTCTTTCTCATACGCACTCTCTTTCTCATACACACTCTCTCATACACTCTCTCTCATACACTCTCTCTCTCTCATACACTCTCTCTCTCTCATACACTCTCTCTCTCATACACTCTCTCTCTCTCTCATACACTCTCTCTCTCATACACTCTCTCTCTCATACACTCACTCTCTCTCATACGCACTCTCTCTCATACACGCACTCTCTCTCATACACGCACTCTCTCTCTCATACACTCTCTCTCTCTCATACACTCACTCTCTCTCATACATTCTCTCTCTCTCATACACTCTCTCTCTCTCATACACTCTCTCTCTCTCATACACTCTCTCTCTCATACACTCACTCTCTCTCATACGCACTCTCTCTCATACACGCACTCTCTCTCATACACGCACTCTCTCTCTCATACACTCTCTCTCTCATACACTCACTCTCTCTCATACACTCTCTCTCTCTCATACACTCTCTCTCTCTCATACACTCTCTCTCTCTCATACACTCACTCTCTCTCATACGCACACTCTCTCTCATACGCGCACTCTGTCTCATACGCACTCTGTCTCATACGCACTCTCTCTCACACACTGCCTCATACATTACCTATTACACATACACACTCGCTCTGTCTCTGTCTCACGTAGACTCTCTCACATGTGCTCATACACACACACACACACACACACACACACACACACACACACACACACACACACACACTCTTTCACTCCTCCCTCAGCTCCATCCAAGGCCCTAAAGGAGCCTTCCACATCCATCAAACTTTTACCTGCATATCATTTATTGTATCCGTTGCTCCCGATGCGGTCTCCTCTACATTGGGGAGACTGGGCGCCTCCTAGCAGAGCGCTTTAGGGAACACCCGCACCAATCAACCACACCGTCCCATGGCCCAACATTTCAACTCCCCCTCCCACTCTGCCGAGGACATGGAGGTCCTGTGCCTCCTTCACCACCAGACGCCTGGAGGAAGAACGCCTCATCTTCCTCCTCGGAACACTTCGGGCCCAGGGCATCAATGTGGACTTCAACAGTTTCCTCATTTCCCCTTCCCCCACCTCACCCTAGTTCCAAACTTCCAGCTCGGCACTGTCCCCATGACTTGTCCGGACTTGTCCGACCTGCCTAGCTCCTTTTCCACCTATCCACTCCACCCTCTCCTCCCTGACCTATCACCTTCATCTCCTCCCCCACTCACCCATTGTACGCTATGCTACTTTCTCCCCACCCCCACCCTCCTCTAGCTTATCTCTCCATGCTTCAGGCTCTCTGCCTTTATTCCTGATGAAGGGCTTTTGCCTGAAACGTCGATTTCGCTGCTCGTTGGATGCTGCCTGAACTGCTGTGCTCTTCCAGCACCACTGATCCAGAAAATGTTTTTCTAAAACCTCTACCACTGGGGAGAAGGTACAGAAGCGTGAACACACGCATGAGCCATTTTGAAACAGTTTCTATCCAACTGTTGTGAGAATACTGAATGGACTCTCAAACTCTTAACATTCGCCTGTACCTGTGTCTTTTGTTTTTGCTACTATTTACCTATTACAGTCAAAGAGTTATAGAGATGTACAGCATGGAAACAGACCCTTTGGTTTAACCCGTCCATGCCGACCAGATATCCCAACCCAATCTAGTCCCACTTGCCAGCACCCAGCCCATATCCCTCTGAATCCTGTTGCAATTGTACCAGCCTCCACCACTTCCTTTGGCAGCTCATTCCATACACATACCACCCTCTGAGTGAAAATTTGCCCCTTAGGTCTCTTTTATATCTTTCCCCTCTCACCCTAAACCTATGCCCTCTAGTTCTGGACTCCCCGACCCCAGGGAAGAGACTTTGTCTATTTATCCTATCCATGCCCCTCATGAATTTATAAACCTCTATAAGGTCACCCCTCAGCCTCTGATGCTTCAGGGAAAACAGCCCCAGCCTATTCAACCTCTCCCTGTAGCTCAAATCCTCCAACCCTGGCAACATCCTTGGAAATCTTTTCTGAACCCTTTAAGTTTCACAAGATCCTTCCGGTAGGAAGCAGACCAGAATTGCACACAATGTTCCAACAGTGGCCTAACCAACATCCTGTACAGCTGCAACATGACTTCCCAATTCCTGTACTCAATACTCTGACCAATAAAGGAAAGCATACTAAACGCCTTCTTCACTATCCTATCTACCTGCGACTCCACTTTCAAGGTGCTATGAACCTGCACTCCAAGGTCTCTTTGTTCAGCAACACTCCCTGGGACCTTACCATTAAGTGTATAAGTCCTGCTAAGATTTGCTTTCCCAAAATGCGGCACCTCACATTTATCTGAATTAAACTCCATCTGCCATTTCTCAGCCCATTGGCCCATCTGGTCCAGATCCTGTTGTAATCTGAGGTAACCTTCTTTGCTGACCACTACACCTCCAATTTTGGTGTCATCAGCAAACTTACTAACTATACCACTTCTGCTCAGATCGAAATCATTTATATAAACGATGAAAAGTAGTGGACCCAGCACCAATCCTTGTGGCACTCCACTGGTCACAGGCCTCCAGTCTGAAAAACAACCCTCTACCACCACCCTCTGTCTTCTACCTTTAGCCAGTTCTGTATCCAAATGGCTAGTTCTCTCTGTATTCTATGAGATCTAACCTTGCTAATCAGTCTCCCATGGGGAACCTTGTTGAACGCCTTACTGAAGTCCATATAGATCACATCTGCCGCCCTGCCCTCATCAATCCTCTTTGTTACTTCCTCAAAAAACTCAATCAAGTTTGTGAGACATGATTTCCCACGCACAAAGTCATGTTGACTATCCCTAATCAGTCCTTGCCTTTCCAAATACATGTACATCCTGTCCCTCAGGATTCCCTCCAACAACTTGCCCACCACTGACATCAGGCTCACTGGTCTATAGTTCCCTGGCTTGTCCTTACCACCTTTCTTAGAAAGTGGGACGACGTTAGCCAACCTCCAGTTTTCCGGCACCTCACCTGTGACTATCGATGATACAAATATCTCAGCACTTCTCTAGCTTCCCACAGAATTCTAGGATACATCTGATCAGGTCCTGGGGATTTATCCATTTTTATATGTTTCAAAACATCCAGCACTTCCCCTTTTGTAATATGGACATCTTTCAAGATGTCACCATCTATTTTCCTACAGTCTATATCTTCCATATCCTTTTCCACAGTAAATACTGATGTAAAATACTCATTTAGTATCTCCTCCATTTTCAGTGGCTCCACACAAAGGCTGCCTTGCTGATCTTTGAGGGGCCCTATTCTCTAGCTAGTTACCCTTTTGTCCTTAATGTATTTGTAAAAGCCCTTTGGATTCTCCTTAAATGTATATGGCAAAACTATCTCATGTCCCCTTTTTGCCTCCTGACTTCCCTCTTAAGTATACTCCTACTTCCTTTATACTTTTCTCAGTATTCACTCGACCTATCCTGGATCAGTGGTGCTGGAAGAGCACAGCAGTTCAGGCAGCATCCAAAGTGCAGTGAAATCGACGTTTCGAGCAAAAGCCCTTCATCAGGAATTTACCTCTTTTATTCGATCTATCCTGTCTATACCTGACATATGCTTCCTTCTTTTTCTTAACCAAACCCTCAATTTCTTTAGTCATTCAGCATACCCTATACCTACCAGCCTTCCCTTTCACCCTAACAGGAATATACTTTCTCTGGATTCTCATTATCTCATTTCTGAAGGCTTCCCATTTTCCAGCCGTCCCTTTACCTGTGAACATCAGCGCCCAATCAGCTTTTGAAAGTTCTTGCCTAATACCATCAAAATTGGCCTTCTTCCAATTTAGAACATCACCTTTTAGATCTGCTCTGTCCTTTTTCATCATTATTTTAAAACTAATAGAATCATGGTCACTGGCCTCAAATGCTCCCCCACTGACACCTCAGTCACCTGCCCTGCTTTATTTCCCAAGAGTAAGTCAAATTTTGCACCTTCTCTAGTAGGTACATCCATATCCTGAATCAGAAAATTTTCTTGTACACACTTAACAAATTCCTCTCCATCTAAACCCTTAACACTGTGGCATCCCGGTCTATTTTTGGAAAGTTAAAATCCCCTACCATAAACACCATATCATTCTTATAGATAACTGAGATTTTATAGATAACTGGGTGGCACGGTGGCTCAGTGGTTAGCACTGCTGCCTCACAGCGGCAGAGACCCGGGTTCAATTCCCGCCTCAAGTGACTGACTGTGGAGTTTGCACATTCTCCCCGTGTCTGCGTGGGTTTCCTCCAGGTACTCCAGTTTCCTTCCACAGTCCAAATTTGTAAAGGTCAGGTGAATTGGCCATGCTAAATTGCCCGTAGTGTTAGGTGAAGGGGTAAATGTTGGGGAATGGGTCTGGGTGGGTTGCTCTTCGGAGGGTCGGTGTGGACTTTTTGGGCCGAAGGGCCTGTTTCCACACTGTAAGTAAGTAATCTAATCTAATCTCCTTACAAATTTGTTTCTCAATTTCTCTCTGACTATTTGGGTGTGTACAATACAATCCCAATAAGGTGATCATCCCTTTATTATTTTTCAGTTCCACCCAAATAACTTCCCTGGATGTATTTCTGGGAATATCCTCCCTCAGTACAGCTGTAATGCTATCCCTTATCAAAAACACCACTCCCCCTCCTCTCTTGCCTCCCTTTCTGTCCTTCCTGTAGCATTTCTATCCTGGAACATTAAGCTGCCAGTCCTGTCCATTCCTGAGCCATGTTTCTGTAATTGCTATGATATCCCAGTTCCATGTTCCTCACCATGCCCTGGGTTCATCTGCCTTCCCTGTTAGGCCCCTTGCATTGAATTGAATGTATTGTCATGTGTACCAGGGCACAGTGAAAGGCATTGGCTTACGAGCAATACAGGCAGAGCACAGAGTTACGTAGCATAGATAGTAACGGTTGGAGAGGCAGTTAGAGGCAATGAGGGATTTACAACAGCAAGGGGGGTGTGATGGATGGCAGTTACAGGAAGGGAGAAAAGTCTCCGATACAGTCACAGAGATGGGCTAACTCCAGGAAAGGTAAGAGAGGTCGGCAGGTAGTGCAGGAGTCTTCTGTGGCTATCCCCATTTCAAACAAGTATGCTGTTTTGGAAAATGTAGGGGGTGATGAATTCTCAGCACAAACAGCCAAGTGTCTGGTATTGAGACTGGCTCGAATGCAACGAGGGGTACATCAGCTTCCAAGAGATCGATTGTGTTAGGGGACTCTCCAGTCCGAGGTACAGACAGACGTTTCAGTGACCCGCAACGTTAAATCAGAATGGTGTGTTGCTTCCCTGATGCCAGGATCAAGGATGTCTCAGAGAGGGTGCAGAATGTTCTCACGGGGGACAGGGGCCAGCAGGAAGTCATTGTACACATATAATTTAATTTATCAGTCCTAACTTGTTCTCTGCTTTGTCTTGCCTGGCCTGACTGTCTTTGTTCTCAACTGTACCGGTCTCAGATTGAAATCTTTTCTCACTATCTCCTTGGGTCCCATCACCCCCGCCTTACTAGTTTAGATCCTCCCGAGCAGCTCTAGCAAATCTCCCTGCCAGTATATTAGTCCCTTTCGATTTAGGTGCAATCCGTCCTCCTTGTACAGGTCACTTCTACCCCAGAAGACATTCCAATGATCCAAAAATGTGAATCTTTCTCCCTCACACCAGCTCCTCAGCCGTGCATTCATCTGCTCTATCCTCCTATCCCAGCCCTCACTAGCTCGTAGCACTGGGAGTAATCCAGATATTACTCTTGAGGACCTCCTTTTTAAATTCCTGCCTTACTCTCTGTAATCTCCCTTCAGAATTTCAACCATTTCCCTTCCTATGTTGTTGGTTCCATTGTGTACAATGACCTCCTGCTGGCCCCTGTCCCCCTTGAGAACATTCTGCACCCTCTCTGAGACATCCATGATCCTGGCACCAGGGAAGCAACACACCATTCTGATTTTACGTTGCGGGTCACTGAAACGTCTGTCTGTACCTCGGACTAGACAGTCCCCTAACACAATCGATCTCTTGGATCCTGATGTACCCTTCATTGCATTAGAGCCAGTCTCAATACCAGACACTTGGCTGTTTGTGCTGAGAATTCATCACCCCCTACATTTTCCAAAACAGCATACTTGTTTGAAATGGGGATAGCCACAGAAGACTCCTGCACTACCTGCCGACCTCTCTTACCTTTCCTGGAGTTAACCCATCTGTGTGACTGTATCGGAGACTTTTCTCCCTTCCTGTAACTGCCATCCATCACACCCCCCTTGCTGTTGTAAATCCCTCATTGCCTCTAACTGCCTCTCCAACCGTTACTATCTATGCTACGTAACTCTGTGCTCTGCCTGCATTGCTCATAAGCCAATGCTTTTCACTGTGCCCTGGTACACATGACAATACATTCAATTCAATTCAATGCACACGCGCACACATGCGCACACATGCGCATACTCTTTCTCATACTCATACACACACTCTCACATAAACAAACTTTCTCTCTCTCACTTTCTCACCCCGGGAAAGCATACAACACATTAAGCTGATGGATCCACCTGTCACTATTGCTGTATAACTCGTTTCCTTTTCATCTATGTGAGAAACAAACCTCACTCACTGCAATAATTTCAGTCCGAGACAAGATCTGAATCAGTAGCGCCCTTTATTTCACACTTGCAAGTGGGTGTGATGTCCACAAGGCAGGGACAAAACACACTGAATTCAACAAATACACGATATTTATCTAATTTGGTTCCTACTTTTTTTTCTTATTTCATTGCTTCCCCCCTGTTTACATCCTCCACTTCCCTAAGACCGGTACCCATTACTCCTGTTTATCTCGTGTCTTATCCGGCCTTGTCTGTGACAAAATGCTCATTCCTGTTCTCAAGGCCATTTGACCCCATCCTGCTGTGGGCACATCCTTGCTTTACCATTATTTACTCCCTCCATCTGTGCTGCCCCTCACAGCATCTTATCACTAAGCCCTTTTAATTGGGGTTTGTCCCTGTGTTTCTGTAAAAGTGGGAAACAGATGTTTATACCTACTGTTTGTACAGACATGTTGAGTTTAACTGTCTGTCTTCACAGCAGTTTACCATTGGTTTACAGTCCCGTTTCTTTCTTGCATACATTTTTAGCTAATACAAAAAAACAATCATGCATCTCCTCCACACAGCCCCCACCCCTGCCGACCCAGCCCCTGGCTGAAACAACCACACAACGATGTGAGGTCATTCACCTTGTATCAGAAATTACAATTGCGGAATTGCAGAAGTAACACCAATCCACCTATATCCCACATCTGTCTGCTTCACTGTTAGTCTCTGCTTCTGTGTCTGTCTTTTGCTCTGCCTCAGTCCCTTTCATTCTCTCTGTTTGTTCTCTGTCTCTCCCACTGTCTCTCCCTTTCTCAGTATCCCTCTTAATTTACCTTTTCATCTGCCTGTTCTGTTTCCCACTGTCTCTTTGCCTTGCTATCTATGTATGTGTCTCTCTCTCCCATTGTCTGTCTTTCTGTCCTTCTCTCTCTCTCTCTCTCTCTCTCTCTCTCCCTCCCCCCCTCCCCCTCGCTGGTCTCTGTGTCTCTGTCTCCTTCTCCACCTGTCTGTCTCTCTCTGTGTCATTGTCTCAGACTTGTTCTTGTTTTTTTCTTTCTCTCTCTCTGTTCCTGTCTCACTGTCTCTGTTTATTCCACTGTCTCTTCCTCCCCCTCTGTCTCTCTTTCTCTTTGTCTCTCTGTCTCCCTCTCTATCTCTCTCTGTTTATCTCTCTGTGTCATTGTCTCACAACACCAGGTTATAGTCCAACAGGTTTAATTGGAAGCACACTAGCTTTCAGAGCGTCGCTCCTTCATCAGGTTATAAGGAATGTTGCTCCGAAAGCTAGTGTGCCGAAAGCTAGTGTGCTTCCAATTAAACCTGTTGGACTATAACCTGGTGTTGTGTGATTTTTCACTTTGTACACCCTAGTCCAATACCGGCATCTCCAAGTCTCAGTCTTGTTCTCTATGTCTCTATCTGTCTGTCACTGTCTATGTCTATCCCACTGTCTCTCCCTCCCCTTCTGTCTGTCTCTCTCTGTCTCTCTTTTGTTCCAGTAAATCCCGCTTTCAGTCGGTTTCACTTTATTACATTTACTGACTGATACAGGATAACTCCACAAACCCACACCTGGGTCCCCATTCCCTGACTCTGTTAGCTGGAATACCCTCCCCCTCTCTCCTTCAAAAGTTGATGATATTCAAATCAAAAGTAGGAGCTAGTTAAACTCACAACTTTACTCTCCCACAGTGTAATCCTTGGCACTTCCCAGTTTAAAGAGATATCAGTAACTCCTGTTGTTAGGGAAAGGGAGTGGGGGAAACTGGAAGACTGTATGGCAAGGTCCAATAGGTTAGATTCGATGGACAGTTGGCACTTTAGGGGAGTGACGTTGTTTGACCTGACTTTCCCCATCTAGATGTCATGGTTCTTGTGGCCTCCATCGCTGTCCTTGCGGCAGGGACACAGGGCAATGTCTTTGCCACGTCAGCCTTGAGGAGCTTGAGGTTTCTCCAGATCTTACGGATGATCCGTATGGACCGGAGAGGGGGCACCTGGAAACTGCTGGGATCGGTCGTCTATGCACACAGCAAGGTAACTCTGTGAGAGGGATGGCGAGCAGGACTTGGGGAATACTGACAGGAGAAATGGGAGCAGGAGGAGGCCATTGGCTCACTGGACCTGCTGTGCCATTCACCAGGACAAAGGCTGAGCTGGAGGTTCCCACTCCTCTGTTCCCAGTGAGATCCAAAACCCAGCTCCTTCGATCCTCAAGATTCTCACCAACTGGGAGCAGCCAAGGCTCTCAGCCAATGCTTTTAGTGAAGGCAGTTCACCCCATCTCAGTGGGGTGGCAATGGCCTAGTGCATTGTCACTGGGCTATTAACCCAGAGACCCAGGCAACGTTCTGGAGACCTCGGTTCAAGTTCCTGCCACGGAAGATGGTGGAGTTATGAATAAAATCTGGAATTGAGCATCCAGTGCTGATCGTGAAATGATTGTTGAGGGAAAGATAGGCCCATCTGGTTCACCAATATCCTTTAGGGAGGGATTCTTCCATCCTTACCTGGTCTGGCCTATACGTAACTCCAGACCCACAGCAATGTAGTTGACTCTTAACTGCTGTCTGGGCAATTAGGGACTGGCAGTAAATGCTGACCTGTTGTGATGACCTCCTCCCATGAATGAATAAAAAAAGTACCAAATGATCAGCCCCTTGTCCCGAGACTGTGCCCCCTGCATGTTTGAGATTCATCAGCCTGTGGGAAATATTCTGTCAGAATCCACCCTGTCAAGTCCCTCAGGAACTGGGATGTTTCAATGGGATCACCTCTCATTTTCTTCAACTCCGGGGATTATCGATCCAAAATGCTCAATCTCTTGTCATAGGATGACCCCATTCCATTCCCCCCCAACCTCCTGTGCAGCTATATCCTGCTTCGATATAGTGACCAACACTGCTCTCAGCCCACCCTTCAGAGGCTGCGGCACTGATTCTGAACTTTAGCCTCGCACTGAAACTTGCCGACAATGAGAAAACACTGTGGGGAGGTGGATATGGAGTTAACAGTTGTTGTCCTGTGGAGAGGGAGCTGGAGGCTATTAAATGGGGTATGGGGGAGGGTGGGCTGGCTGTTTGGGTATCAAAAGATTCCTGTGCTCATTTCTGCTCCTGTAGCAGCCTCCCGTGATGGTTGTGGGGGCGGGGGGAGCAGTGAGCGTGTACGTGGCCCAGTCCAGGACAGTCCATGGAAATATGCACAAGGAACACGTGTAGGCTCTTTGGTCCCTTTGAACTTGCTTCAAAATTTGATTAGATTGTGTCTGATTTTAATCTCAACTCTACCTTCCTGCATTTCCCTGATAATCTTTCAGCCCCTGGGTCATCCAGAATCTTATCAACCTGCATCCCCTTCCTTTTGAGGAGGGGAGTTCCAAAGACACTCAATCTTCTGAGAGAAAAAAATGTTTCCCCATAGAGTCATAGAGATATATAGCACAGAAACAGACCCTTCAGTCCAACTTGTCCATGCCACCCAGATATTGTAAATTAATCTAGTCCCACCTGCCAGCACCCGGCCCATATCCCTCTAAACCCTTTCTATTCATATACCTATCCAGGTGCCTTTTAAATGCTGTAATTGTACCAGCCTCCAACACTTCCTCTGGCAGCTCATTCCACACGTGCACCACCCTCTGTGTGAGAAAGTTGCCCCTTAGGTCCCTTTTATATCTTTGCCCTCTCACCCTAAACCTGTGCCCTCTAGTTCTGGACTCCGCCGCCACCCCAGGGAGAAGACCTTGTGTATTTATTCTATCCATGCCCCTCATGATTTTATAAGCCTCTGTAAGGTCACCCTCAGCTCTCGTCTCTGTCTTAAATGAGCACATCCTTCCTTTTTAACCTCTGACCCCTAGTTCTAGAATCTCCCACAAGAGGAACCATCCTTTCCCAATCCGTCCGGTGCAGCACCCTCAGTATCTCCAGAGGATACAGGCCCAGCCTTTTCTCTGGAGGCAGTCTGCTCCTTCCAGGGATTATTTGGAAGTATTTAGATATTTAGTATTAGCAGTGTGACACCAAGAAGGACAAGGCTGTGGTCAGAAAGGACGGTGCTGGAAAAACACAGCATCTGAGGAGCAGGAGAGTCGATGCTTTTGGCCATAAGCTTTTCATCAGGAATGTGGATGGGGAAGGGGTCTGAAAGATAAGTAGGGGGATGGGATGGGGGTCGGTGGAGGGGGGAAGATCAATGGGAAGGTGGATGCAGGTGGAGGTGATAGTGATAGGTCAGTGTTGGAAAATGGGATAAGAGAATAGTGAATCGGTTGTTTCTGACTAGCACAGAAGGGCTGAAGGGCCTTTCCCATGCTGTAGAATTCTATGATCCTATGGTGATGACTTTATTAATGTGGGGGAGCCTCCTGTACACAGAGCACTGTATATATTGCTCAGAGGTGATGTCTCCAGCTCACCCATGATGTGACCTGTCCTTGCATTCCTTAGAGAACACCTCACCCCAACCCCCAGCCCCTGCCATGCTCTCCCAGCTACCTGGGTCACGTCTGCCTCTCCCAATGAGATTGCTGTTGCTGCCCACTGTCTCATGCATTCTGATTGGCCCTCCAGGCCTCAGCAGCCCGTTCCCGGGCTCTAATTGGTCAGTACTGGGTGGACGATGCGATGGGTGACCAATGCACTCCCTCAGTCCAGTAATCCAGCGATTGCTCTGGTCTGTTTCCTGTGCCCTTTCTCCTCTCTAAGTGAATTCCTTGCAGCAATTTGAACTCTTTGTATGTGAATAGATTAAAATCAGGCTTTGCATTGACTAACAGGCCTTTGCTAACAGCCAAATGGCCATTTGTGCATGTGTGTTGTGGGCTATTCGACTGTAAAAGCATCAGATTTTCTGCAGGCTCTCTCCTTGCAGAAGGTCCTACTGTACTATTTTGAAGAAGCAAAGGGATAGTTGGCCCAAAATCCTGGGTCACTGTTTAATTCATCGGTCAGCATCATTAAAATGGATACTTTCGTGAAAGTGGGGACGCACAGTTTTAAAATAAAATTGCTATTTGAGACAGAGACCAGGATTGGTTTTTTTAATCTCTATCGGAGTGGCTACTCTGGCATTCACTTTCCCAGAGAGCGGTGGAGGCTGGATCATTGGATATTCTAAAGGTGGAGATAGATTAGTGACTGATGGAGGAATCAGAGTATTAGGATGAAGAGGACAGCAGCATGACGACCACAACCGAACAATCCATGGTGTTGTCACCTGACAGAACAGGCTCGGGGGCCTGAATGGCCAACTCCTGCTCCCTGTTGATATAACCTAATGGTTTGTCACATTACTATTTGTAGGTACTTTCTGCATTGGCTAAGTGACTGGGGTAACTCTTCATCATAAGAAGCTCAGTTAGCTGTGAAGTGTTTTGAGACTGGGTGAGGTTGTGAAAGTCGCGATATAAATGCAAGTCTTCTCTTTTCTTTCCATGTCTCATGTCTCACTTCCTTGATTCTCACACTTCAGTTCCAGCCGTTTGTCTTGTTTCTTCCTCTCTCACTCCCTCTATCTCCTCGCTGTACCAACTGCCTTTCAGGAGCTGATCACTGCTTGGTATATTGGCTTCCTGTGCCTCATTCTCGCCTCTTTCCTGGTCTATCTCGCCGAGAAAGATGACAACCAAGATTTTGCAACGTATGCGGATGCCCTGTGGTGGGGTTTGGTGAGTGTGTTTATCTCTGTACTAATTGTAAGGCTCGAGTTCTGAGCTTTGCTTTGTGAAGGGGAGCTGATTGATGAAATGACTTGGAGTTGAGATAGGGTGATGTTCAATGACACCTGGGTGTCCTCATGCACCAATCGCTGAAAGTAAATGTGCAGATGCAGCAGGTAGTAACGATGGCAAATTGCGAGAGAATTTGAGGACAGGAACAAAGATATCTTGCTGCAATTATACAGGGCACTGTGACACCACATTTGGAATATTGCGTGTAGTTTTGGTCTTTTTGTCTGAGGAAGGATATTTTTTCTGTCAAGGGAATACAGCAAAGATTTACCAGACTGATTCCTGGGATGACGGGACTGATGTATGAGGAGAGATTCACTTGGTTAGGATTCACTGGAATTCAAAAGAATGAGGGGAAATCTCATAGAGTCAAGATTAGAGTGGTGCTGGAAAGGCACAGCAGGTCAGACAGCATCAGGATGAAGGGTTTTTTCCCGAAACGTCGGACTCTGCCTGACCTGCTGTGCTTTTCCAGCACCACTCTAACCTTGATTCTAATCTCCAGCATCTGCAGTACCCACTTCTGCCTAGGGGATCTCATAGAAACCCCTAACACTCTAACAGGGCTAGACAGGTCAGATGCAAGAAGGGTGTTCCTGATGGTGGGGGGAATCTAGAACCAGGGATCATAGTTTAAGGATAAGGGATAAACCTTTTTGGACTGAGATGAGGAGAAATTTCTTACACCAGAGAGTGGTTTTCATTACATAGAAAGAGGTTGATGTCAAAGCATTATGTGTTTTCAAGAAGGATATATCTTTTGTGCTAAAGGGATCAAAGGATATAGGGGAGGGTGGGATTAGGGGATTGAATTGGATAATCAGCCAAGATGATATTGAATGGCGGGGTAGTCTCAAAGGGCCAAATGGTCCACTCCTGCACCTATTTTCTATATTTCCATCCTGGTCAGCCAGAACTGGCCACTTTCTGCACAGTGGCTTAATGGTTAGCTCTGCTGCCTCTCAGTACCACAACCCAGCTCAGGTGACTGTGGAGTTTGCACATTCTCCCCGTGACTGCATGGGGTTTCCTCCGGGTGCTTCGGTTTCCTCCCACAGTCCAAAGATGTACAGATTCAGGTGGATTGGCCATGGGAAATGCAGGGTTACAGGGATAGGGTAGAGGAGTTGGGTTTGGGTGGGATGCTCTTTCTAAAGTATGGCGTGGTCTCGATGGGCTGAATGGCTTGCTTCCCCACTGTAGGGATTCTGTGAACTGGGTCTACATTTGCCCAATGAGGACATCCAGTGGCTGAGTCTCCTGAGTGGATAAAACAATTCAGGAACTGTGAACTGTGTTCGTTAACTGAAGTTCAGCAATTTGATAGGAGTTGGATTGGTTTGGGGATGCTGTTCGATTCAAGATGTCCCAGTGACAGACTACAGTACAACCTCAATTATCTGAACACTTGATGGTCCAAACTTTGGATTATCCGAACAAGATCTCAAGGTCCCAATGCTTGGGTAAACTGTGTTATCCGAACATTCAATTATCCAAACATTTGATATCTGAACAAAATACTCCCCACCCGTGTTGCCCTGTATACCTTCTGATTTGATTGTGATGCCTGGAGAGGCTAGCAGCTAACAGCTCAGTAACGACTCTTCAATCACTCAAACTCCATACCAACCCTTTCCACTTCACTATCCCCTTCACCTCTTCTGATCTCACCCCGGAACATTCTCCTTTGGTCTGTTATCTCTTCACTTTTTATTCAATCTTGGGACATGGGCATTACTGACAAGGTTGGTATTTATTGCCCTGAGATGGGTAATCTACCATGTTGCCATGGGACTGGAGTCACATATAGACCCAGACGAGGTGAGGATAGCAGTTTTCCTTCCCTTGTTATTATCTCAGCTGGTATGAATATAGACAAGTCAGATCAGGAGTGAAACTGACTTTTTAGACCCTAACTTTGACTGTGGAGGGTTAATTATTCATCACATTTGTAAGAGTCTGTCACTGTACTTTTAACACAAAGAAGAAAATGTGCATTAAATAAGAAAAAAATTACACAAGGCAGAAAGATTGGAATGATTTCATCACAAATGTCAGAAAAGGATTCAAACTTATGCTCTTCCTTTCTCTCAGCAATTTCCTTATCTGTACCAAAAACACAGCTAAGTCTCACCACCAGCTTTATACCGAGGCTTCTGGCTCAGGTTGGCAATTGGTTTCCTTTCTGTAAATTTCAACAAGTTCAGTCGGTGATGTTTCTTCAGCTGGTAGTTCTCCCTAAGACACTTAAAATAAACCACGAACAGTACTCACTGTTAACATCAGAGCAAACACGACTTGCCTAAACTCGTCTTATGGTCTTATGGACTTTCCTAAACTCAGTTCCCAACAATAGATTTAAATAAATACTTGGGTCTCCACTCTCTCTCACACACATGTACACCCTCCCTCCTGGACCTTTCTGCATGTTTGTGCCTCTGAATTCCTAGTTCCAGGCAACAGTGCAGTTTACCCTATCTCCTTGTTTAATGCATTAAACTTTGGACCCCCATCTCTTCACTTCAAGGCTTGTAAAGTCTTTTTAAATTAGCATGCAAAGTCCTCCAGAATTCTCAGCACCGATCTCACAAGCACAACTCTGAAAATGAAACTCGAGTAACGTCTCCCCCACTTCTGAACACAAAAATGTTTCTCAACTAAATGTAAAGTTGTGTATCGTTTCAAACAAGCTCAAGGACATTAGTGAGGAAGTTGGGACTTCCCATAATCCAGCAGCTTCACTGTCATTTCTGTGTGACTGGCTTTTTATTTGTGAACTGATATATCTTGACAGATCACCCTGACAACCATTGGATATGGAGACAAGTATCCAGTCACATGGAATGGTCGACTCTTGGCCGCGACATTTACTCTCATCGGGGTCTCTTTCTTTGCCTTGCCAGCGGTAAGCAGAACACAGGGAAGGGTGACTACCATGGTGTGCTGACACAGCCTGGACTCCCATTGGGGATCCAGACCTTCCCCCCCCCCCCCCCCCCCCCCCCCCCCCCCCACCCTTACCTCTGGTTGGATCCTGACTGCTGACCGGATCTGATTACCGACTCACATTGGCATCCAGATCTCCCCACCGAATCCAAATCTCCACCTAGATCCCAGACTCTGATCTGGCTCCCGACCTACCTGGATCCCAGTTCCATCCAGATCTGAATCCCCAGCCGGATCTTGTCTGCCATCTGGGAGCTGACCCCGACCAGATCCCGATCCTGATCCCCAGCTAGATTCCAACTCTGCAAAAGTGAGGACTGCAGATGCTGGAAACTAGACTTTAGATCAGAGTGGTGCTGGAAAAGCACAGCAGGTCAGGCAGCATCAGAGGTGCTCCTCGGATGCTGCCTGACCTGCTGTGCTTTTCCAGCACCACTCTGATCTAGACTCCAACTCTGGACAGGTTGTAATCTGTGTGGATCTGACCTCCCTCACCTCGAAGGGAAAAGGTTCCTTCATGACTTGTCTGAACATTTATTGATCTTTCTTTCATTTTCACTGGGTCACGATCTAATCATCAAACTGAGAGAGAAGAGGGAGAAAGATTTGAAGAGAGAAATGAGGAAAGGAATGACTGAGGGGAAGGAGAATAGAAAAAGTGAGAGATAATGAGTGATTAATTCCAACATTGCTAATGCCTGTGTTGTCGGTTTGAGGGAGGGGATGTTTTATGAAGGGTTTGCTTGTAAATCATTTAGGAGTTCTGTGGTGGGATTTGATTTTGATCAGATTTGATTTCATTGTTGCAGAAGTGGTTAAATGGCTCGCGAGCAAATTAGGGATTTGAAATATTGAAATAAATATAAACATTCTCCAGGATATTAATTCACCGAAATTAGTGGTTTGGACATTGAGTGTAATACTTCAGCAAACCTCTCCATTTTGGGAATGCACTGTCCTGGTAGTTTGATCTGGAGAGTGTAGTGAAGGTAATTTATAATTCAGTGGGTAACGGTGAGTGTAGGAGTGTGGGGACATAAGGAGAGTGGTTGCTGATGATTCAGGATTGGGTTTGTATCAGCAGCAGCCTGTACTCTTGTTTAACGTCCTTATTGATCTGGTCTTTGCTACCACATTGAGAAGCTCATTTCCTGAGCCCACACTAACTCCACCTGTTGGAGGAGCGTCGCTCTGAAAGCTAGTGCTTCCAAATAAACCTGTTGGACTATAACCAGGTTTTGTATGATTTTTAACTTTGTACACCCCATTCCAACACCGGCACCTCCATATCATGACTCCACCTCAGCCTCTTGTCCCTTTAGAACTAACTTCTAAAATTAGAATTGAGAGTTCCTTACTGTCAGGTCTTTGTTGTTAGCTCCAGATTACAGGCCGTATCTACTTCCTTCCAGATGCAATTGTCAAAACATGAGAACAGGAGACTCTTCAGCCCCTCAATCTCCTCCCATTTCATTAGATCGTGGCCAATGTCTATCTCAACTCCCTCTACCCTCTTCGCTTCCTTTCCTCTTAAAACCCCTGCCCAACAACAGTTTGTTGGCCTTTGTGCTTGAGAAGGAAATTTCAGAGGAGCTCTTCCTGATGTTTTTTCTTGTTATCCAGGGAATTCTGGGTTCTGGCTTTGCTCTGAAGGTTCAGGAGCAACATCGACAGAAACACTTTGAGAAGCGGCGGAATCCCGCAGCTGGCCTCATTCAGGTAAGGCAGATGAGCCCCGAGCTTACAGGCAACAGTGAAAGGGCACTGGGCTGGAAGGACCAATGGTGCCTCATGAAATGACATTGATAAGTTTGGAGAATTGAATCGATCGCCCTGAGGGAATGCATTTCATATACACTAGGGGGTGGAAGGACGTTTGTGAAGGTCTTCTCCCATCCTTCGGTCTGTCCCGAGTGGGATGGCCAAGGTTGATTCAGGCTTGCGCAGGTCAGAGGGAACCGAGGTTCGAACAGGACAATTCCGGGATTCTGCTCAGCGCAGGGACTAACTGAGGGAGTGGCTTCAGCTCGTTTGAACACTGATTCAGGAGTTGCAGCGATAAAGAGTGGGAAAATGCAAAAATCTAACAAGAGTAATCTGATAATCTTTGCGTTTCTATGTTTCACACAAAGGCTGCCTGGCGATATTACTCCACCAGTCTGGGCCGGACGGACCTCCATGCCACTTGGCAGTGCTTTGAGCAGACATTGACAGTCCCAATGTACAGGTAGGTGTGGGGCAAGTCCTCCCCTCTCTCCAAAACAAGATCAGACTTGGCTTTATGATTTAATTCCATTTATTTATTTAATTTCAAATTTCTTTTTATTTCCTTCCATTTTAGTTCAGTTCTGCACAAGTTTATTTTTGCTCCATCTCTTCACTGTAGTGTCAATGCCGTTGTCATGCAGGTGTTTCCATAGAAACCTGGATTCCACACGCAAGGCTTTGTGATAAGTGGCAGTCGGACAAGTAGGTACATTGTATGTGTTTGTGTTGCCGTGCTTTCTGAGTGTGCCTCCTGGTGGTAAACTCCCTCTCGCTGAACAACACATACACTTTCTGCAAATATTTCAAAACTCACAGCATCATCACCTTTAAAACTATGTACCCCCAGCCAGGTGGAAAGTTAGAGTGAAACAAGTTCCTTCTGAAGAATCTAATATGTGGGACTTCGGTCTCAGACTGAGGCTTTGACTCTTTAGGATCGAGAAGAGGGAATATTTTTCCACAGGGTGTCGCTGACTAGGCCAGCACTACTTTGTTGCCCATCCCTACTTTCCCAGAGTGCAGTTCAGAGCCAATCCACATTGAATTCTTTATGCAATCCTACATCAGAGGGTTGTGGATAGTGTCAGAGTCTTTTCATGACTAAGGTGAATGGATTTCTGGGCACAAAGTGAATTAAGACCATAAGACATAGGGGCAGAGTTTGGGCCATTCAGCCCATCGAGTCTGCCCCGCCATTCAATCATGGCTGATAAGTTTCTCAATCCCATTCTCCTGCTTTCACCCTGTAACCCTAGATCCCCTTGATACTCAAGAACCTATCTATCTCAGTCTTAAATATACTCAATGACCTGGCCTCCACAGCCTTCTGTGGCAATGAATTCCATAGATTCCCTACTCTCTGGCTGATGAAGTTTCTCCATATCTCCATTCTGAAAGGTCTTCCCTTTTACTCTAGGGCTGTGCCCTCAGGTCCTAGTCTCTCCAACCAATGGAAACATCTTTCCAACATCCACTCTGTCCAGGCCATTCAGTATTCTGTATATTTCAGTTAGATCACCCCCCTCATCCTTCTGAACTCCATTGAGTATAACCCAGAGTCCTCAAATGTTCCTCATATGTTAAGCTTTTCATTCCAGGGACCATTCTTGGGAACCTCCTCTGAACCTGCTCCAGGGCCAGTGCATCCTTTCTGAGGTATGGGGTCTAAAACTGCACACAATACTCCAAATGTGGTCTGACCAGAGCCTTATAGAGCCTCAGAGGTACATCCCTGCTTTAATATTCAACTCCTCTCAGAATAAATGCTCTCATTGTATTTGCTTTCCCAACTACTGACCCAACCTGCAAGTTTACCTTGAGAGAATCCTGGACTAGAGCTCCCAAGACTCTTGCACTTCAGATTTCTGAACTTTCCCCTCATTTAGAAAATAGTCCATCCCTCTATTCTTCCGACCAAAGTGCATGACCTCACACTTTTCCACATTGTATTCCATCTGCCACTTCTTTGCCCACTATCATAACCTGTTCAAACCCTTCTGCAGCCTCCCCATCTCCCGCAATGTTACCCGTCCCTCCACCTATCTTTGTATCACCTGCAAACCTAGCCAAAATGCCCTCAGAACTGAGGGATAGTGGAAGATGAGCTGAGGTGAAGCTTACTGAAGGGCCACCTCCAGTTCCTATTTCACATTTCTGTTTCTTCCTGAGATGAACACACCTCCTAACAAATCAAATTCCATCCCAAAATAACAGGCTCATCTTAGTCACTACATGACGGGTCCTTCTTTACTGTGGAAAGTTGCTACCTGATGATGTCATGTTGTCGAGGCTAATGGAAACATTTGGATCCCCACAAAAACAAACCCAACTGTGGGAGCCCAAAATGGGTCAGGGTATGTATTGTGGCACAATGGTAGTGCCCTACCTCTGAGACAGGAGGCCCTGGTTCAAGTCCCGCCTGCTCTGGCAGTGTGTATTAACATCTCTGAGCAGATTATTTAATCATATCTATAAATCCAACTTCCCGAAGGACTCCTTATGGGTCATGGTGCTCTTTGAATGTGTTCCTAGAGGTTTTAGCACGTTGGGCAGCCTTTCTTCCACCTCCAGTAATTTTACAAGCGGGAGTATTCAAATAACGTGTTCCTGTGTTTTTCCTTGGGTGTTGCTAGCCAACATGACCTGGAGGTCAAACGCTGAGAAATTTGAGTGATGCTCCCAAGATTGACAATGCAACCTATAACTGGCCAGTCCAATTAAAAATAGGGTTGGATCCTTCAAACTGGACCTTGGTTATCTCCTTTGTTCCTCTCTCCCTGGCCTGCTTGGTCAAATCAATCCCTTCCTGGCAGCACAGTGGCTCAGTGGTTAACACTACTACCTCACAGTGCCAGGGACCCAGGTTCGATTCCACCCTCGGGCGACTGTCTGTGTGGAGTTTACATGTTCTCCCCGTGTCTGTGTGGGTTTCCTCCGGGTGCTCCGATTTCCTCCCACAATCCAGAGATGTGCAGGTTAGGGTGGATTGGCCATGCTGGGTGAGTTTGTGGTGCTGGAAAAGCACAGCAGGTCAGGCAGCATCCGAGGAGCAGGAGAATCGACGTTTCAGGCATAAGCCCTTCATCAGGAATCATGCTCCTCGGATGCTGCCTGACTGGCTGTGCTTTTCCAGCACTATACTGTCGACTCTGATACTCCAGCATCTACAGTCCTCACCTTCTCCAGATTGGCCATGCTAAATTGTCCGTAGTGCTCAGGGATGTGTAGGTTAGGTATGTTAGCCATGGAGAATGTAGGGTTATAGGGAAAAGGTAGGGAGGTGGGACCGGATGGGATGCTCTTCAGAGGGTCAGTGTGGACTTGTTGAGCCAAATGGCCTGTCTCTACACTGTAGGGATTCTGTGTGTGTTACAGGCTCCAAGAGTCATTTATTCTTACCATTCACATTTGAGCCCCAGGTGTACACCACGATTATGCAGGCTGTGTTTTATCCTCTGGGTTTTACAAGGAACCTCTTGTTGAGCTGGAACAGGATTTAAAGTGGTCTTCCCAAATTTCCAAACATTTTGGGTCTGACAAATTCCTGGTCAGAATTCTGAGGTTGTTTGAAAACATAATGTAAGTTGGTTCGGGTAAAAAGCAGCAAATTTATGCCTAAGTCTAACCAGTGATTTGCAAAGGTTTACCATTACTGAACTAGAAGGCATATGTTTAAGGTGAGAAGGGAAAGATTTAAAAGGAATGTACGGGACTACTCTTTCACACAGAGGGTGTTGTGTGTATGGAATGAGCTGCCAGAGAATGTGGTGGAGGCTGGTACAGTTACAACATTTAAAAGAATGTGTAAATGAATAGGAAGGGTTTCAAGGGATATGAGTCAAATGGAACTAGGATATCTGGTCAGCATGAACAAGTTGGACCAAAGGGTCTGTACCGTGCTGTATGTCTCTGTGACTCTATAACTTGGTATTGCGCCCAATGCCTCTGCTCACAAAGCCCAAGGGTTCTGCATGTTTAATTCCAGAACTGTGTGAATACATCCTGCTCCTTTCAGAAGCTGTGTAATATTTAGCTTTCTATCTCTTTCTTTCATGTTCTTTTAGAATAGGATCTTCTCCAAGGGATGCTGCAAGATGTTTCATCCCTGTTCGGTTTAAAATAATTGCAGGACCACCAGAATCTGTGCTAATTGAGGCAAAATAGAGAGAGAGGTTTAGCAATTTTTTTTTGAGCAAAGGAAATCTTGATTTTCTTGTCAGTTGTTTAGAATTTGTTTCTTATGAAATTGATTCCTGGGGAGGTGACCATCGCTGGCAAGCTTGTTCTTTAGCACCCATTCCTAACTCCCCCTGGAGAAGGTGGGTATGTGTTACCATCTTGAATTAGTATGGGGCTGGAGTCACATATACACCCAGATTGGCTAGGGATTGCCTGTATGCTTCCCTTGAGAAACCAAGTATGTTTTTGCAATAATCTGGCAGGTCCTTTGTTGGATTATTTAACTGATTATAAGTTTTCAAACAGTGCGGGTGTGATTTCAAGGGGCTGAAAGTTGATGGACTGTGAATCTCCTCACACAGCAAGATGATGTAGCTGGGGAAGAGTGTTTCTTCACAGTTCAGATGGAGTCTGTTCATTGAAGTCCTGGTTTTCACCAATTCTTGTGTTCAAACCCACATGATCTCCTCTTCTGTGTGCTGTTGTCACAGGCTGATCCCTCCACTCAACCAGCTTGACTTACTACGGAACCTCAAGAGCAAATCGGGACTCACTTTCAGGTACTGACCACATCTGGACATAACATGACCCTTCCAATCATGATTTGGATGTCCAGAGAGAAACACACAACATTCCAAATCATTCTGAGGACAAGTTGCATAAAGTTGCTTGTCTTCTTTTGAGCTTAATGAGCTAAGGGAGTTTAATTTATCATGAAGAGAGATTATCCAGGTTAGGCCTGTTTTCTCTACAATTTGGAGGTTTACAGGGTGGTTTGATTAAAATTTTCAGGATATTAACAAGAAAAGACAGGGCAGAAAAAGATAAACAATTCTCACTGGTTGGGGATTTCAGACCGAGGGGTGTAATTTAAGAATGAGGGCCAGACCATTCAGGAGAGATGTTCGGAAGCACTTCTGCAAACAAAGGGTGGGAGAGGTTTGGAATTCTCTTCCCCAAATGGCAGTGGATGCTGGAGCAGTTGTTAATTTTAAATCAGAGGTAGATAAATTTTTGTTAAGCAAAGGGATTAAGGGATGTGGGCCAAAGGCAGGTCTGTGCAGTTAGGCCACAGATCTTATTGAATGGTGGAGCAGGCTCGAGGGGCTGAATGGCCTACTCCTGTTCCTATGATTAAAGGGTATAGGCATAGATACAGCAATGTTATATCCTCTGATGGACTACTCCAAAATGATGGGGCATTTTTGAAGGATGTTGAGGGTGGATTTCTTTCTAACATCCTGATGGATATTTTTCCCTCAGGCACCTAATAGAGATTGTTCACATCATTTAGTTTTGTTGTTGCTGGAAGCAATTTTAGGTTCCTTCATCAACACCAGTGACTGAACATCAAAAACATTTTGTGATGTCCTGGAGTCTTGAGAGCTGCTATAGAAATGCACCTCTTCCTGTGTAAGGTTCAGTCAAGGCAATGAAGATGGGTCTTGAATTAGTTTAAAATAAGAAATTATAAAGATCGTGGAGAGGTCACTGGCATGTTGGAGGGTGTTTTTTGATCTCAGGAAGAACTCTTGTTACTTTTGAAGAAGGTATCTGTCAGATATGGTTCTGGATCCAAATCAGATCAATGGAGCTGAGACCTGGAATGACAGTGATAGAACATAGAACATAGAAAAATACAGCACAGAACAGGCCCTTTAGCTCACAATGTTGTGCCGAGGTTTAACTGTAATGTAAAATAAAATAACTTAACCTACGCACCCCTCAACTCACTGCTATCCATGTGCCTGTCCAACAGTCACTTAAATGTCCCCAATGACTCTGCTTCCCCCACCGCCGCTGGCAACGCATTCCATGCATTCACAACTCTCTGCGTAAATAACGTACCTCTACATCCCCTCTATGCCTTTCCCCTAATATCTTAGAAGTATGACTCTTCGTGCCAGTCACTCCTGCCCTGGGGAAAAGTCTCTGGCTATTGACTCTATCTATTCCCCTCATTATCTTGTATACCTCGATCAGGTCTCCTCTTCCTCCTTCTCTCCAGAGAGAAAAGTCCGAGCTTAGTCAACCTTTCTTCATAAGGCAAGCCCTCCAGTCCAGGTAGCATCCTGGTAAACCTTCTTTGCACCCTCTCCAAAGCCTCTGTATTTTTTTAATAGTAGGGCGACCAGAACTGGACACAATATTCCAAGTGTGGCCTCACCAGAGACTTGGAGAGCTGTAGCAAAACCTCGCAGCTCTTAAACTCGATCCCCCTGTTAATGAAAGCCAAAACACCATACGCTTTCTTAACAACCCTATCCACTTTGGTGGCAACTATGAGGGATCTATACAGTTGAACACCAAGATCCCTCTGTTCCTCCACACTGCCAAGAATCCTGTCTTTAATCCTATATTCAGCATTTGTGTTTGACCTTCCAAAATGCATCACTTCGCATTTATCCAGGTTGAACTCCATCTGCCATTTCTCAGCCCAGCTCTACATCCTGTCTGTCACACTGCAGCCTGCAATAGTCCTCAATAGTCCTCCAACCTTTGTGTCATCAGCAAATTTACTAATCCACCCCTCAAACTCCTCATCCAAGTCATTTATAAAAACTACAAAGAGCAGAGGCCCAAGAACAGAGCCCTGCAGGACCCCACTCACTACTGACCTCTAGGCAGAATACTTTCCATCTACAACCACTCTTTGCCTTCTGTCAGCCAACCAATTCCGAATTCAGACACCCAAATCTCCCTGCATCCCATACTTCCTGACTTTATGAATGAGCCTACCATGGGGAACCTTATCAAATGCCTTGCTAAAGTCCATATACACCACATCCACTGTTTGACCTTTGTTGACCTGTCTTGTCACCTCCTCAAAGAACTCAATGAGATTTGTGAGGCATGACCTGCCCCTCACAAAGCCATGCTGACTGCCTTTAATCATGCTATGCTTTTCCAAATAGTCATAAATCCTATTCCTCAGAATTCTTTCCAAAACTTTGCTGACCACAGACATAAGACTGACTGGTCTGTAATTGCCAAGGATTTTCCTATTACCCTTCTTGAAAAGAAGAACAACATTCGCCTCCTTCCAATCCTCCGGTACGACTCCTGTGGAGAGTGAGGAGGCAAAGATCTTCACCAGTGGGGCTTAGCAACCTCCTTTCTCGCTTCCCGGGGCAACCTGGGATAAATCTGGTCTGGCCCTCGGGACTTATCAATCTTAATTTTTGCCAAAATTTCCAGCACATCAACTTCATCAATCTTGATCTGGTCAAGTCTGTGTCCCAGCTCTTCAAAGTTCTCATTCACAACAAGGTCCCTTTCCTTAGTGAAAACCGAAACAAAAAACTCATTAAGGGCTTCCCAATCTGCTCAGACACCACACACAAGTTTCCTCCGTTATCCCTGATTGGCCCTACCTTCTCCCTGATCATTCTCTTATTCCTCATGCATGAGTAATCTAATGGAACAACAGAGTAATCTGGGGAGCCTGAACGATCTCCTCCAGTTCCTGCATTCCTAACAGCGGGGCAGTGACAAAAGGCAAAATAATGTGAAAGAGAGAGATAATAAAACACAGAACTGCTGATGCTGGAGATCTGAAATAAACTAAATCAGAAAGTGTTGGAGAAACTCATCAGATCTGGCAGCATCTGTGCAGAGAATAACAGGGTTACTTTTGGAACAGAGTTTCAAGTTTTCTCTACCCTTTCAGGTCACTGGACTTGAAATGTTAACTCTGTTTCTCTCTCCACAGATGTTGTCAGACCTGCCGAGTTTCTCCAGCAATTTATGTTCTTGTTTGTTTCAGGATCTCTCTCTTCTGGAACCAAGTTCTTTGTTTGATTGTGTTTCTCTTTCACATTTATTTTTTGCCTTTCTGTTTTCATTTGAAAGGTCTGAAAATTAAGAATAGTTTAGCTAATCAAACAACATTTTAATGTAAGAACCATTCAGTTGTTTACACAAGACCCAGGGCAGTTGAACAGCTTGTGGGTGTGAACAATACAGGGAGAAACCTTTGGACTGCTGGAAGAGTGTCAGTCTCTCTCTTCCTGCAATAAAGAGCCCTGAAAAAACCTAGTAATTTTCTACAATCACTTGTTATAACTGAACGAGTTGTAGTTAGTGTATTAACCATCCTGTGCTTCCTGCAAGGAAGTGAGGGAACCTGGAGAGTAGCATTTGAAGAGCAGACAGTCTGAGCAAGCCAAAAGGATCATCTCAGTGAATCCGGCGGACGGGTGCTATTAAACTCTGCTTCCCAACTGCTTTTCCCTCCATCAATAAAACCAATGTTTTTTTTTCTCTTTGTCTATGCCTGTCCATATGTGTGTGTAGGAACTTTAAAATATTCTCAAGTGTGAACTAATAGATCAAATGGTGATAACTCTTAGCTGTTTACTGACGATTAGAATCAATTTATTTGTTCTTGTTAAGCACAGGAACCTGGTCAGTGTTTTCTATTAACCCGATTCCAGCTAAATTTGTGGACTTTGATTAAGTTATTAACTCTTGTGGTAACCCTGAGAGTAGAGAGATTTGAAAATCAGGTGCTTTCCCAAATGTTTTTTTGGAGGTAACTAGTAGCTGACTCTCAGGTGATGGTAAAGTTCCTCACCTCTGCCTGGTCCACATTTTAGCCTTAGCCCGATGTCTCCTTTCCTCAAGGTGAATGATTGCAATTAATAATGTTAGTCGTACTGAATTCCAGAGTTTTCTTAACTTTTTCCAGCAATTTTATTTTCTAAACTTGAAAATAAGTCGACTTTATTGAGGTACTCTCTTAAAGTGGGGAGGCAGCCTGTGACCAGAAGCAGCTATTGGAGTGGTTCAGGGGAAGTATCCCAAGTACTCACCATGGATCTGTTCGGAGGTTTGGTTTGTGATCAGAGAGTTGATAAAGCTGGACGAGGAGTTTTAGTTAAAGAGAATGTGAAGGGGAAGGTCTCAAGATGTAATATTCATTCTGCTTTCAAAAGCTCATTATCTATCCTGTGTTTTACTGATGTTTCAGAAAAAGCTATGCTAAAGGACAGTAAGGTGAAGCTTTACTCTGTATCTAACCCCAATGCTGTCTCTATCCTTGGAGTGTATGAGGACAATGTAGAGAGAGCTTTACTCTTTAGCTCATCCATGCTGTCCCTGTCCTGGAAGTGTAGAGGGAGCTTTATTCTGTACCTAGCCCTGTGCTGTCCCTGACCTGGGAGTGTTAGTTGGGAATAGTGTAGAACGAGCTTTACTCTCTGTTTAAAAGAGTAGAGGGAGCTTTACTTTGGATGTAACCCGATGCTATCCATGTTCCAGGAGTGTTCAATGGGGACAGTGTCAAAATAGCTTAACTTTCGGTTTCAAAGCGTGGTGCGATTACTCTGTCTCTCGCTCATATTGGGGGAGTTTGTAGCTGTGGTTTATATGGACCTTCTATCTAACCACTTGTACAAGTTTGATGGGAGATCTCAGTCACCTCTGACCTTGTCAGCACGTCTCCTTGGGTGACCTCAGCTAGCCTTGTGTTCCAGGCAGGTTGATGAACCTCCAGTGTACCTCCCAGTTAATCTGTTGTGTTTGTTCTGTTTTTATTTCCACAGGAAGGAGACTCTGGAGACCACACCCAGGTTTGCTTGATTTTAAAGCCCAGATTAAATGAGAAAAGCCAGAAGCTTGCTCCCCGCCTCCAGTAGATAAGACATAGTGAATCATTTGATGTTTGCGATGGGACGTCAGCCTCATTGTTTCATTGCTGTGTTTAATTAATTCTGTGGATTCCAAAGCTCCCCAAATACAAAGCATGGGCTGTTATTTTCAGGGTGTTTCCCCACTCCCCACAGGGTCCTATTGTTAACTCCAGGGTCAGGAAATGACAGAGGTTGAGTGTTTAAGGGAGTTTGAACTTGGCAATACCAGCTGAGCCAGACCTGCCCAGATCTTTGCAATAATAGATACATTGCTCTCTGCAGAGTGCTGTCTGCCCTTGATGACAGACTTCACTCAGCAGGTGCTTTCAGGATGAGGGAATCTGCAGGGACTGAGTGTGTAGTGGGTCGGGGTGAGTTTGGCAATCTGTCAGTGACACAGCATCAGTGCTTTAGATAGATTGCCAACTACTGTTTGGATTTCCCTCTTGGATGGTGTCTGACCTCCAACTGACCTGTCAGCTCTCCATCCTGTCTGAACTCGAATGATGGATCTGTTGAGATTTCTGATGTGAGTGGACAGGATTTGTGTACAGTTCTGGAGCAGAGGACCACTCGGGATACTTCACGGTGGATTGATATGACAGTGTACAGTTTACTCATTTCGTTGGATAATGTCTTTCCTGTTTCGCTTAAGCAGAGGACTGAGCTTTGACAGTAAGTGGAATGTTTTATATTCACCACTTTGCAATAGTGTACGACCCAGTGGGATTTTGAACATTCAGCAGCAACAATTTCCAGATTTTCTCAGTGAGGTCACTCCCACCTCAAATGACCACCTCGCTAAGGCCTTTCTTCAGTAAAGGTTCTGGAACAGATATTCCTTCCTGGTTTGCTTCAGGCATTCTCAAAATCAGAAAATTAACTATGTTAAAGAAACAACAGAAGTAAAAACTATTGAGTTAGTAATCTGTTGGTGTTAAAATATCAGCTGAAGTTATTGTGAAAGAATTTGGTGTGATTTGAGGCTCCCACAGTCTTATCAACATCTCCTTAATCCCAGTAGCTATCCCTGAGCAGTAACAATCATTATTGCTGCTCTCCTCACTTTCACCAATGGATCCTGCTGATCTCAGGTCTGTGGGTGTCTGCTCCTGGCCCTCCTCGCTAAGGGTTCTGTCAGAATTAGAATCCACATTGTCCTCTTGCTTCATGAAGACAAAACTAAATGGAAGCAATGACAACTACAGTTTCCACAGAGTGAGCAGAACATGTCTGGTCATAAATTGATGCAGTTTAAGAGGTTCCCATTAAAATGTTGTCTTCCCTCTTGTCAATCCTCACGATTAGAGATTTTAGTTGCATCTGAATGCACCGATTGGATCTATGTATCACCTCAAAACCTCAGGTGGGGACTAGCCTTCCCGCCAATCGTAAAATCAGACACCGAATGTTTACTTTCTTGTCTGGGTCCATTGTCATGGCAGTGCCAAGGTTCATTCACGTATCACTGGACCTAAAGTACCCTTTAGAGAAAGAAAGGTTGGTGATGAACATTGGCCGAACACATCTGGCAGTAATAACTTCTCATTTTTTGCATTGCAAAAGTGACTGAATATTGGAATGTCCCAAGGTTGTGTGAAAGATGCTATATAAATGCAAACCTCTCCTTTTTCTCACTGTCTCTGATAAATTTCCAACCCATGCCCAAGAAATGAAAGGATGGTCTGTCCACGTTGCAGTGTCTTACTGGATAAGTGAGCCTCCAATTCCTCTCTATCAGTTATGTTCAAAGCAGAAATACTGAGCAAAGCGATCTTGTTCTCATTGAGAGGAAAAGATCCATTCTCCTCACTGCTTTGAAAGGAAGCTGTGCTGAAATGACAAAATGGTTTTGGAGTCTTTTCTAACTGTGCAGCTGTGGGCGTCCAGATGAATTCCTGGTTAAACACAACAATATATCAAAGTGTCATGTTGGATTAACTTCAGCCGCAAAAGACATACAACCAATTCCCAGTTGCATTTCAGCCTGGTGGCCCTGATATCTGCTTCGTGCCCAGCTGGTGTCACATATGCTTCGTGTGTCAGAGATCACACAGGATTCACCAGCTCTGTGTCTCAGTACAAATTCTCACCTGTGTATTTATCGATCACTATTGCATCCCTGCTCAACATGTCTAATTCCTAATCACTGCTACAGTTCGCAGCTTTGTCCAATTTCTCCTTCATGTGGTTAATATCAGGATAAGCTCTCGCCCTGTCAGCCAAGAGTCGAGCTGTTCTCTTCAATCGAACACTGATTAAAAATACGCCTGCCCTTCCTTTCTCTTGGAGAAGTGAAAATTGTGTGGGCTTTGTTTTTGATGAAGAACAGAAATGCACAAAGCCACCATTACACCTGGGTATGTGCACTGAGGTCAAGCCCTGGTTGTTAGCTGCACATCTCTCTCAAGCAGCTCCAGGCTGAATTCAGGCTCCAGTGGCCTATTCAGCAGCTGAAGGGTGCACAGGCAGAGAGGATTGGAGTGTCTGCCATGTAATGTGTCAGGAATCTCGGGCGGGCAGTTCCCTTTGCAGGTGGAGTGCAGCTAAGGGTCATGGAGGCCTCGTGAAACACAACTAGAACCAAGCCAGGGCACCAGCTGGTGGAGGAGGAAGGTTCAGAAAGGGTTAACCTGGGGGATTCAGGAGGGGTGGGGAAGAGCAGATATTTCTCCAGCTAGGGATGTGAATCCAAGGTAGTATTTGGCCTTGTGCCAAGGTCAAGGATAGTACTGGGTGGTTGCAGTGCACTCTTGAGCACAGAGGGTGAATGGTCAACTCTAGTCATTTATGGGCACACCATAAGGTAGCAATGGGATGAGGTGCTGCTATCTTACCTTTGAAAACTGGGCAGGAACCTGGAAAACAAAGTGTCATCGCTGATGTCTTCCAGTGTGGCGAGCTTGTGGCTGTAGGAATTGGTGGATTGAGCAGATGAATAGCCAGAGTAAGAGGGAATGTAGGAAGGTCTAATTTGGTGCATGGATCCGAGTGCACAGAGCAGTAAGGTTGGTAGTTGGTTCAGAGCTGGAATACACTGGTCCTGAGGCTTTCAAAAGAGAACTAGTTAATCATCTGATCAGAAAAGATTTGCAATGTAGAGAGTGGGAATAGCTTAACTGTTCCTGGCAGGATGCTGTGCTCTGACCCATTCTGTGATTCTGTTGTTCCTGGCAGACTTGGGCTTGATGTATAAAAAATGGGCAGCTCCATGTGCAGAGAAGAGGATAATGCCACATGAAAACAGGGAGCCAATTAGATTCCATCGAAGCCACATTATTCGCTTCAAACAGTGGAAGCTTTACTCTGCAATGATCCAACTAGACTTTGAAAAAGTGGGAATGCCTGAAGCTGGCAATGAAATAAAATGTCCAACAATTCCAAATATGAACGCCCCTCTGCTCTACATACAGTTGATAAATCCAGAATATCATCCACAGGGTGGGTTTGAGGATTGACTGTGCAGCCTGTGGCACAGGCAGAATTTTGCAGACCCACTGTAGCCAGACATCCCCAATCCCTGTGAAGTGACCTGCTTTGTGAAATCTCTAACCCCCTACCTTGGCTGTAGCAGCCTCCCAGTAACCGAGCTTCCTCTCCCTGATGGCGCAGTGAAGACAGAACATGGATGGGGCAAGTCGCTCCCTGTCTACACTGCTACAGCCGATGTGTCGTGGGGCAGTGGTGTGGGGTGTACAATAATCCTGAGTACTCCTTACACGGGGTGGGGATGGAAACAAGTACGAAGACCTGGTGGTTCACGTTGGGAGTTCAGACCAGCAGGTAGTGAATGAGGGCAGGACTGGAACCTGCTTCTCAGCTAACAGGCAAACATCAATGATACATGACATGTGACTACTAGATGGTAGTCAGATCCTATGGGCACAATCCTGTCAATACAGTCACAACAACAGCAGGGTACCCACAAACCCAGACCCATAGCTGATGTTTCAGAGGAGGTCCTTACAGGATACTATCGTCCATTGACTGGGCATTTTCACTCCTGTGGCTTTTCTGCTCAGGATTAGGTTGTACACCCAAATCCCTGGGAGCAAAGATAATCTGCTGACCCTGAAATGGAACGAGTGAAACGGACCTTGCAACAACATCTTCAAGATCACAAAACAATGGTCACTGAAAGGTTTAAGAGATGGGGAGCTAGGTTCTCATTAGGGTGGGGGAATCACAGGAGGGGTTGGTGCAAAACGTGGAAATCAAAACGCAAACAGATCAGCTGTCATCTTGTTCGATGGCAGAACAGGGCCGAATGGCCTACTCCTCTTCCTGTCTCACGTGGTGATAATGAGGGAATGCCTCAGTCACTAATTGCAGTTTGAGTTTGTTTACTTGTGACAACATCTGTTTGTGTTATAGCCTGACATCCACAAGTAAGCCTGATTCCCCTCTGGGTAACATTGGAAGAATAAGCAAGTTGATCATCCATTGAAAGATATCACAAGCACTCTTTCTGTGGTCGACAGGTCCTGGAGTGGGACTTAGTCCCAGAAGTCTCAGGCTCAGAGGCTGGGACCGTCACCACAGCAACCCTGAGACCTCCTTTTTATCATGGATTCCTGAATAAAATCTAACTTATGAGACAACATAGATCCTTTAAGGAGACATTCAAATGGAGGTTTTGCTCATTCCAGCTAAGTTGCTTTGTTTGGAGAATGCTAAGCTACTGATTCTATAGCGGAATCACAGGGAATTATCGGTATTAATTCCCATTTTCCCCTTGTTTTCAGTAAACACAAATCACGTCGTGATTCCATGTGTGGAATGTGCTGTTCGGGAGATCCTAGGTATCCGTGTGAAACTTTCCCTTTAATAGATGCTCCCTGGCACGGCCCGGCTGGTCCCCTCGCTTGCTCGCTGCCTCTTGCTCGCCTCCTCCCTTGCACCCTTCCTCGTTCCCTTCTTCCCCTTGTGTGTTTATCTGTCTTTCTTTACTCTCTCTCAGACCTGCTCATTTTGTGCCTGTTGCCAGTGATGAGAAAGATAAATCTGTCTCCCTCCTTTCCTTTATTTATCTTGTCTCTCCAGTCTAACGACCGTTAGCACGAGCTTTTCCATTATTTGAGAATCATCAGAGCATTTAATGAAACGTATCTGTTGTCGAACCACAAATAAATAGAAACAGAAGCAAAATCCTGCAGGTGTTAGAAAGCTCGGAGCTAAAACCAGGAAATGTTGGCACAACGCAGAAAATCAGGCAGCACCAATCGAGAAAGTTACACTAACATTTTAACTCTCCCTCTGGCCCCAGACACATCTGACTTGATGAGTATTTTCTGAAATAAATAGGTTTTGAATTTTTTTCCAAAGTTTAAATCACATGGAATACAGGGAGAACTAGCCATTTGGATACAGAACTGGCTCAAAGGTAGAAGACAGAGGGTGGTGGAGGAGGGTAGTTTTTCAGACTGGAGGCCTGTGACCAATGGAGTGCCACAAGGATCGGTGCTGAGTCCTCTACTTTTTGTCATTTACACAAATGATTTGGATGCGAGCATAAGAGGTACAGTTAGTAAGTTTGCAGATGACACCAAAATTGGAAGTGTACTGGACAGTGAAGAGGGTTACCTCAGATTACAACAGGATCTGGACCAGATGGGTCATTGGTTGAGGTGTGGCAGATGGAGTTTAATTTAGGTAAATGTGAGGCACTGCATTTTGGAAAGGCAAATCAGGGCAGGACTTGTACACTTAATGGTAAGGTCCTGGGGAATGTTACTGAACAAAGAGACCTTAGAGTGCAGGTTCATACCTCCTTGAAAGTGGAGTCACAGGTAGATAGGATAGTGAAGAAGGTATTTGGTATGCTTTCCTTTATTAGTCAGAGTATTGAGTATAGGAATTGGGAAGTCATGTTGCAGATATACATGACATTGGTTGGGCCACTTTTGGAATATTGCGTGCAATTCTGGTCTCCTTCCTACTGGAAGGGTGTTGTGAAATATGAAAAGGTTCCGAAAAGATTTACAAGGATGTTGCCAGGGTTGGAGAATTTGAGCCAAACGGAGAAGCTGATTAGGCTGGAGCTGTTTTCCCTGGAGCATCGGAGGCTGAAGGGTGACCTTATAGAGGTTTATAAGATCACTTGGAACATGGGATAAGGTCTTTTTCCCAGGGAGAGGGCATAGGTTGAGAGTAAGAGGGGAAAGATATAAACGAGACCTAAGGGGCAAATTTTCATGCAGAGGGTGGTGCGTGCATGGATTGAGCTGCCAGAGGAAGTGGTGGAGGCTGGTACAATTACAACGTTTAAAAGGCATCTGGATAGATATAGGAGTGGGAAGGGTTTAGAGGGGTATGGGCCAAGTGCGGGCAAATGGGACTAGATTAATTTAGGCTATCTGGTCAGCATGGATGAGTTGGACTGAAGGGTCTGTTTCCATGCTGTATATCTCTATTACTGTATGACTCTAATTGTTATAAAATGCATTTTAAAATAAAAATCACTTGTAGGATGTGGGTGTTGTTGTCCGTCCCAGTTGCTCCTTGAGAAGGTGGGGGTGAGCTGCCGCCTTGAACCGCTGCAGTCCACTGGTTGTAGGTTGACCCACGATGCCCTTAGGGAGGATATTGACCCAGTGACAGTGAAGGACCGGTGATATATTTCCAAGTCACGATGGTGAGTGGTTCGAAGGGGAACTTGCAGGGGGTGGTGTTCCCATGTATCTGCTGCCCTTGTCATTTGAGATGGAAGTGGTTGTGGGTTTGGAAGGTGCTGTCTGAGGATCTTCCGTGAATTTCTGCAGCGCATCTTGTAAGTAGTTCACGATTTACACCGGCTTAAAGAGAAGGTGACTTCTCTTGACATCACTAACTCAGTTTAACTCCTGTTCCAAATTTTGCTCGGAACTGCATTCTTCTTGTTTGCGTCTGTCATTAATCCTGTTTCCAGCTCATTAGAGGTTTGTGATCACACACTGGAGGTGATTATCGAGAGTAAAATAGATTGCTGCCCCCAGTGGCAGACTGTGGAAGTATGTTTTATTTTGTCAGGGGTGGTGTCTCAGTATTCCACAGCCCCCACCAGAAGTGCGGTGACTTAACGGCTGAAGGCCATTCCAATAAGGGATAGAATTGTAAAACTGAAACAAGCCGTTCAGGCCGTGACGGTGTTTATCCATTACTAAAGTAGTGTAGTGAATCCCGGTTCCCTGTATCCCATGGCCAGTATTTACTTTACTCATTGAACTAACTGATTCCTACCTGAGTGTTGAGATTAGTCACTGACTGTTATTGCTGACACTTTGGTAGATGGTAAACCTGGTTCTTTATATCCAGCAATTTAGTCACTCTGCTTCTGTCACTAAAATCAGAGCTCTCAATACAACCACCTCTCCAGTTTCCAAATAAAAATATTATCCAGTTCTCTGCCTTGACAGCAATTCCTGTTCTCTGTCTTTCCAGATATCTCAACTGAAGTAGGATTCCATTTCTCCACCTCTGTGAACACAGTAACTGACTCAGGTCTGAAATATATTGCCTGCACCTTCACTATCATTGGGTCAGAATGCTGCAGCTCTGTACCTGACCATTCCCCGAGGGCAGCCTCACCCCATCACTGCTGGGAGTAAGAAAGGTGCCTCACTCCACTAGCCAGCACAGTGGCTCAGTGGTTACCGCTACCGCCTCCCAGCGCCAGGGATCCGTTTTTGATTCCAGCTTCAGGTGACTGTCTGTGTGGAGTTTGCACATTCTCCCCGTGTCTGCGTAGGTTTCCTGCAGGTGCTCTGGTTTCCTCCCACAATCCAAAGCTAGGCAGGTTAGGTGAATGGGCCATGGGAATTTGCTGGTAGTGTTCAGGGGTGTGCAGGCTAGGTGCATTAATCAGGGGTAGATGTAGGGTAATAGCATAGGGATGGGTTACTCCTTGGAGGGTCAGCCTGTTGACCCCAATAGCCTGTTTCCACACTGTAGGGATTCTGTGAAAAGTCGCTCAGGGGGTGGGTGTGGGGGGTGAAGACAGAGGGCATTAAACATTGGCCAATATCGCTGTCCTGAGACTGGATTGCAGCAAGTTCACTGCCAAATGCTGCCATTGTTCTGAGGCCGAATCCCTGGGTTTTGATTCCAAAGGCTGTGGTTTCTGGGAGAACTCTTAATTCTCTTCCTGTGAAATTCCTCACATCACTGAGTTAAAATAGTGGATGAGGTAACATTGCTGTTGGATGGCTCAACAGTAACCTAAACTGTAACCTTAGTTAATATTGTTGTTAGTTCACACAAACCCACGGCACAGAGTGAGGCTTTTTGTCCTGTTAAGCCACTTTGAAAGAGGCTAGCAATTAATTGCATCATGTTGTTCTTTCCTTCTGCCTTGGCACGTTGTCTTTCCCCTTTCTTTAGTTGCTCACAGGTTGGGGATGTTGTTATCAAAACCAGCATTTACTGCACATCCCTAATTCTCCTTGTGAATGTGAGAGTGCGACACCTTTTTGAGCAGCTTGTTCCAATCTCCGTGGGGACCAATAGCCTCAAGCATGAGACCAAAAGTGATCAACTTCGACGGATCACACAGGGTTGTGCGTTTAAAGACATTTACTGTAACAAACCAGCTTAGATAAACACAGGCTAAACACAACTTAGTAGGTAATGAATATACTGAACTACAGCACCCAAAAATTGACCTTCACTCGCTGAAGATTTACAGTTTTAAAGAAATCAATCCAACATCCATATTTCCAACTGTATCATTGAGTCATTGTGTTGAATGATTATCAAAAGGTTGCTTTCTCAGTTTTGAGTAGATTTCTGAAGTGACTATCAGTTATAAAGTTGATTCTGGTGGAAATTCTACAGGGATGAATCTTCTGGATTCCTCCAGTTGGAATTGTATGTAACCAGAGACCACCTTCTCGCCTTCATTCTACCTGGTCATCTACAGCAGGTACATAATCTCCTCACTGCCGATCACCGTCTGCAGCCTTTCATCTCTCTCTCTCTCTCCCCGAGACTTCTGCCTGTGTCAGATTATTTGGAATCATTAAGTCTAGCCACACTTAGCCCAGTAAGCTCTTGCCTTTGTTTGCAGAGGTGAACATGACCACTGAATCTCACTCAGTCCCTCTCTGCTTCCATAGTAATAAGGTATACTATTCCTGTGGTTGGCTAGAATTCACAAACATCCTGTTACTTCCTGATGTTATCTGGATTTAAAGGAACAATCCCTAAATATAATCACCCCCCCCATTGACGATACACCGCACTCCACTCTGCTGGTAAGGTGGGGGGATATCCGGGATATTGACCCTGAAACAGTAGAGGGACGCTGATACATTTCCAAGTCAGGACGGTGAGTGGCTTGCTGGTTCTGTTGAAGGATGTGTAGATAGTTTGAATGTGGGGACTGATTTATTCCGATATAGCCCATGCCTGATGAAACAATCACAAGTAAAAGATCAGCAAAAACCAGAGGATTCCAGAACCACGTCACCCCCTCCAGGTGCATTCTTGTGGAGACTAGTGGCATTTTGAATTTTAAAAGAAATTTCATAACCACTTACCCAGTTAGAGAAGAGAGAGAGTGGCAAACCAGAAAGACATAAAACTGTAGAGGTCAGTTTAAAATGCCACAAAGTTCTAATTGTTGGTTAGCAATGAACAGCAGACGAAGAGAGTTCTACATTCTAATGTTACTGTTTAGATCTGAGGTCAGAGTGTGGTTTGCTCCCCAAATTTCAGATTTATAAGTAACAGCATTTGACTGACAAAAAAAAATGAATTGATCTCTGACAGACAAGCATCCGATGTTGGAAAAAAGCTGTATTTTCAAACGACAGACCATCCTGGCTACAGTATTCCCAATTCAGGAAGAACAGTCAATTCTCCACGCAGACCAGTGAGTCAGGCTTTGTTTTTTTAAAAAAAATGCTTCCTTCTCCATCTTGAATCTGATTTTTTTTGCATTCATTCATGGAATGAGGACATCACAAGCTAGGCCAACATTTACTGCCCACTCCTCATTACCCAGAGGGCAGTTAAGAGTTAACCACATCGCTGAGGGTCTGGATTCACTTGTAGGCCAGACCAGGTAAGGATGGCAGTTTTCCCTCATAAAGGACATTAGTGAACCAGATGGGTTTTTACAAGAATTGTATATAAGAAGTGTATATATTAAGACAAGATGCTGGAAATCTGAAACAAATACACAGCAAGTCTGGCAGAATCTGTGGAGAGAGAAACCGAGCTAATGTTTCGAATCTGGTACAATTCGTCTTCAGAACTGAAGGATGTTGGGAAGTTTTATTGTATAGTTTTGGCAGAGATGGAGGAGGGGCTAAATTGAACAGTTGGGGATGTCAAGGTTTGTTGCTAAAAACTAAGGGGTTGTGAATGTTAGTGAGCTGGAATGGAGTGATAATGGTGGCCTTGCACAACCCCTTGGTCTTGAACAGTCGACCTCAACACCATCGTTCCCTTTACCCCCTCCTCCATCTCTGTCAAAACTATAAAAAGCCCATTTTCAAACATCTTCCAGTTCTGAAATAAAATCATGTCAGACTCAAAACAATAACTCTGTTTCTCAACCGACAGTGGTTTCATGGTTAGCTTTAGATTAGCTTTAATTCCAGATTTATTGAATTCCAATTTCACTATTTGCCATGGTAGGATTCAAACCCATACCTTGGAACATTTTTGTCATGTTCCTGGATTATTAGCACAGTGGTGTTACCACCATCTCCCTCAGATGACCCTTGCTGTAGCAATGCTGTGTTTGAACCTTGTCCGTCCTCCTGTATTTTCAAACACATCACTGTCACTAACTCACCAGCAAGAACATTCTAAGCTACCCAACTCCCTCACCCTACCAGTGTAGACTTTGCCCAGATTCAGGAAGTGGAAGCTGACCTCTCCGTGTTGAAGATCTCTTTGGCTCTTCACGTTATCAGGAGGTCAGTTTGCAATGAATCAAGTGCGGAAAGTGATTGTGGAGGCCCAGATTCCTAAGGGATCAAATTCTAAGAAAACAAAAGAGTTGCTTCAAAATGCTGAATTTCCTTTTACTGAAAATTTCTGTGCCAAATGAATGGTTTCATATTATTTCCATATTGTATAAAGTGGTGGTCAGTTCCTGTAATTGGATGTCCAGTTTGGAGCTAGTTTCTAGTGAGGACATCTTGTGGTACAGTGGATAGTATCTCTGGAGCAGGAGATCCACTCTGGGACTTGATGACCAAGGAAGGTGTGAGGCAGCCAAATAAATAGGTAAACTGTCGGTGATACTTCTGATACAGCCAGCACAGGCAGTAGGTGTGATAGAATTAGGATTAAGACTTCACATGAAGTTTCTTGCAATGTGTCAAAGTTACCTCATTCCATGGTGGGGAGGACACAGTCCCTGGTAGTCATACAACTAAAAGTGTGTTGACCCTCACTGAAATCTAAATGTCCAGTAGAGTTAGGCTGTCATTAGAGACCATGATGATCCCATGAAATTGGAAGTTAAGGGTTGTGTCAACTGGAGAATGACTAGAAAGGCTAAGGAGGAGTTAGGACAGTGCAATTGCTTTCTCATTGGAAGAGTGTTAATTGGCATCAGAGAGAATGCAGAGGTGAAATAGATAAATTATACAGGAATACTTCCATTACTATTTGAACAATTAAAACACCATAAAAACCGTCTCGTCATTCAGCAGACAAGAGATGACTGCTCACTTCAGATGTCACTTTTAGAATCAAGTAATTTATTTCTGGATTATCTTGAAGAAAAGTTCTTTAAGTAAAGGGATAGGACTGCTTCTATTTCTGGTAATGGTGATTTCTTTGCATGAACTCCGAGCTGTTTGAATGGTCCTTGCACTGGTATGCCTTTGCTGACAGCCTTCCCTTCTGCCTGTCTCTCTGTTCTCCTTCAGCCAGTGCCCCATCCCCCATCTCCAGTCTTTAGCCCACCTCAAATCCCCAAAACTGCCGCTCCCTCCTTCCCAAGCCTGACCCCAACACTGCAGTTTGCCTGTGTGCATGCCCCTTACCTCGGAGTGGAGAGCTCAGCATGTTGTTGTGTTTTAAGTGACGGGCTGTTTCAGTTCGTTCCGTTGCAGACAATGCCTGTTGGAATACAAGACCCGGTTTGCACTTCACAAACTTCCATGCTGTTCACATTCAACCCACCTTTTGTGTTAACTCTGTCCAAGTATTTATTCCAAGTATGAACCATGGATTCCTACAAATCTCGGTAGAAAATGAACAATAGATTTTGGTTTTGAAATCTCTCTTGCTTTCTATTTTGGTTGTTTAGGGCATACAGTACATGGCACAGGGTCCCAGTCTCTGAGTGGTTACTTTTGGAATGGGGATGTTGATGATGGTGCTTGACTCTGTATTTATTAATGACATCATTGCCATGGCATTGGAAATCCCAAATCCCTGAAACGGGATAAATGGCAGGGAAAACAGACTTGGGTTGAATAGTGTGAGGGTGAACGTATCTTTGGCATTTTGCTCAACTATTATCTTTGGCAATCGGAATGTTAACTGTGGAGTGGTGTCCATGATAAGAGAGCATGTACCTGGACCATGGGAGGAGATATAATGATGGGGTCATTGTTAGGGAGTTTACAAAGATTTACAAACTTCAGGCTTTGTATTGGTCACAGCCCTTTCTCTTCAATGTTCTTCCTGTTATATCCTGTGACATCTCCAAACCCCATCATATTTAAAACAATTAAGCAGATGTCAGGAACAGGAATCACTCTAATTCCAGTGAATCAGGCCCATTTCCTGTCACAGGGTAACAGCTCTATGAATACGTTGTGTCACCTTTGTAGACAACAGCCTGTCATGTAAATGATTGTAATACCAATTCAATTTATTCTTCAGATTCTTTCCCATTCTCCAGGAGAGGCAAAGTTAATTACCTACCCTCCACACACACTCATACAGTCACACTCTCACACACATTCACATATGCAACACACACTCTCCCACACACACACAGTCACTCTCACACTCACATACAGACACACTTTATCACATGCAAACGTGCACTGCCACACACACACACAATCGCACACTCACAGTCACACACATTCTCCCACACGTATGCGCACACGCGCGCGCACACACACAGTCACACACAGTCACACACTTACAGACATACAACTCAAATAGGCACACACACAGTCATACACTCTCACACAGAGTCATATACACACACACAGACATACACTCATACACTGTCTCACACAGACACATACACACACATGCGCGCGCGCACATGCACACACATACACTCTCACACAGACATTCACACAGGCACATACACACAAACACAGAGTTATACACACACACAGACATACAATCACAAAGGTACATACACACAGACACAGTCACACACAGACATACACTCACAGGGGCACACACACACAGACATGCACTCATACAGGCACGTGCGCGCGTATACACACACACACACACACACACACACAGACATGCACTCATACAGGCACATGCGCACACACACACACACACATACACTCACACAGGCACACACTCATACAGGCACAGGCACACACACACACAGTCACACATTCATAGACATACACTCACACAGGCGCACACAGACACAGTCACACACTCACACAGACATGCACTCACTCACACACACAGTCACACACTCTCACGCAGACACACACTCTCATGCAGACACACACGCAGACACATACTCACACGCAGACACATACTCACACGCAGACACACTCACACGCAGACATACACTCGCACACACTCTCACACACACAGTCACACACACACACACACACACACACACACACAGTCACACACACACAGAGTCACACACAGACATGCACTCACACAGGTACATGTGCACACACTCTTCAGATCGATCTTAGAGGGTGAATGCTGAAGCTGGATCATGCTCTCACAATGCTGGCCTGGAGACTGTGTATTTATGGAACAGAGCTCAGGGTCAACACAGTTTGTTCATCAGTTCTGAGAGTCTCTAGCAGTATACATCAGGGGACACATCTATCAATGCTTCTGAAAAGGGGGAATAGAGGGACAGAGGTATTTGAGAGTAGAATGGGGTTGGACAGTTTGGACACTTGCTGGAGTTTGAAGAGGCAGAAAAACTCCTTCCTTGGGGCTGTGTTAGAATCATGTTTAATCCTATGATTAAAATCTACAAACGTAATTGTTAAAATCGTAACTGTTGCTTCGAGTGTTTGGAGGACTTGTACAATCTGTTGATCCAGGGACTGTGTGGTGAAGTGTTTACTCTGTGTTCCTGTGCAGTGGTGTGGTGGCTCAGTGGTTAATCCTGCTACCTCGCAGTGCTAGGGAGCCGGGTTCAATTCCACCCTCAGTCATTGGTCTGTGTGGAGTTTGCATATTCTCCCTGTGTGGGCATCATCCCACAGTCCAGGCTGTGTGGGTTAGCCACGGGAAATGCAGGGTTACAGGGGTGGGATGCTCTTCAGTGGGTTGGTGTAGACTGAATGGCCTGTTTCTATATTATAGGGATTCGATTACCTTTGGGACTCCTGGCATGTGTTCTGTATCTTTCAGTTTGTTTTTCTATCCTTCCTGCCAATCTATCTTCTCTGTGTTCCTGTTTCTCGCAATGTCTGCCTCTTTGGCTATGTTGAATAGTCCTTCTTCAGTACGCACAGAGGCACTGTGCCCTCCATCTCCCACCATTACATCGATGACTGTACCAGTGCAGCGTCCTGCACACAGGCTGAACTGGAGCAGTTCATCATCTTTACCCACAACTTCTACCCTGCTCTTAAATTCACTTGGTCCATCTCGGACGCTTCCCTCCCCTTTCTTGACCTCACCATTTCCATCTCCGGTGACAGTCTCTAGATGAATATTTAGTACAAACATACAGACTCCCATAACTATCTGGACTACACCAACTCCCACATAGTATCCTACAAGAACCCCATTCCAAATTCCTTCGCCTCCGCTGCATCTGCTCAGAGAAGAGACATTTCCGAGCATCCCAGTTGTCCACCCCCCCGCCCAATCGTCCAGACAGCCCTCCCCCGTATCACCTCCGATCCCCGCTCCACTGCTCTAAACCCTCGCCACCCAAATACAATAAAGACAGAGTTTCCCTTGTCCCCCCCTACCACCCACCAGTCTCTGCATCCAACCCATCATCCTTAAACGCTTCCACCAACTCCAATTAGACCCCATCACCAAGAACATCTTCCCCTCCCCACCCCTTACTGATTTCTGCAAGTCCTTGGTTTGTGCCACTCTCCCCACCAACCCCACCCCCCCAAACCCCCAGGTACTTCCCCACAACCGGAAAAGATGTAAAACCTGCTGGTACACCAGCCCCCTCACCTCCATCCTGGGCCCTAAACAATTCTTCCAGGTGAGACAGAGGATCACCTGCCTCTCCTCCAATTTAGTTTACTGCATCAGGTGCTCCCAATGTGGTCTTCTCTACATTGGGGAGACCGAACGTAAACTCAGGGAATGGTTCACCAAACATCTCAGCCAGGCCCACAGGGGCTGACCGGACCTCCCAGTCACTGAAGATTTCAATTCCCTTCCCACTCCCCTTCCGACATGACCATCCTTGGCCTCCTCCATTGTCAAATCAAACCACAGCATCTATTGGAGGAACAACGCTTCATCTTCCACCTGGGCAGCCTACAGCCTGGAGGACTCAACATTGAGTTCTCTAATTTCAAATAATCTCTCTTCCCTTCCCCCAATGCCCTTCGCAGCCCCTGCCCCTTCCTTCCACTGCTCCCTGCCACCAAAGGATCCATTCCTCCCATTGACCAACCAGGTCGTATCCTCTACCTGTCTTCACCTATCCCCACCTTACCACTCTGCCCCCGCCACCCCCTTTATCTGCAGCTCCGCCCACACCCACCCCAGTCCTGAAGGAGGGTTACACCCGAAACGTCGACTTATCCACCTCCTGATGCTGCCTGGCCTGCTGTGTTCTCCCAGCCTCCTGCCTGTCTACTTTCCTTCTCCTCAGCTCTCACTGCACTCCCTGTTCTCTAGTTCTCTCCTTCTGATCTCTTCAGTCCCCCCTGGCTATCTCTCTCTGTCTCCCTCCCTTTCTCTGTCGCCTCTAATTTCCTGTCGCTGCCTTCCCTACTTTCTCTTTGTCATCTTCACTCTTTCCTCTTTTTCACTGTCAGTCCCCAGGGTGTGGGGGTGTTATTTTTGGGTGGGGTGTGTTATTCAGGAGGGGGGAGAGCCAGGCCCTCGACAGTTACATGATGAGGTGGAACACTCCTTCATATGTGAGGGGTACCAGCTCCTTTAGGAAGCTGTCTCTATGTACCACATGTGACAGCTGGCACTATGCTGCATTTCGCAGTCCGTGAGGAACCCTGCTTTTGGGGAGGTGGGCTGGTAGGTTGCAGTGAGGAGGGGGATGGTAGTCAGAATGAGAGACAGACGGTGGTGGCACTGGTCAGGAGAGGTCAGAGGGGTGTACTGAGTCAGCATCTGTGATGGCTATAATCATTTAGATTTATCATGTCTGTGGGAGGTTTTACGATGAATTCAATCTGATTTCACTGGTCTGTGTGTGTATATGTGAGTGCCTATGTGTGTACGTCAGCCTGTGTATATGTGAGTGTGTGTGTACGTCTGTGTGTGTATGTGAACATGTATATATGTGAGTGTGTGTGTACATGAGTGTGTGTGTATACGTATGTGTACATGTATGTGAGTGCATGTGTGTGTACGTGTGAGTTTAAATACATCTGTGTGTGTACATGTGTGTGCGTGTGTACATGAGTGTGTATGTGAACATGTGTATGTTTGTGTATGTGAATGTGTGTATATGTGAGTGTGTGTCTCCAATATCCCTGGGAGCGGGGGCTGGCATTCCGGGTGAGGCTGCAGACTGTGCCTGCGCTGTGGGGAGCTGGGAGCGGGGCGTGCTGTGCTGAGGTGGGGGTTGATGAAGAGTCTGTGTTTTTGCAGCAACAAGGTCAGCCTGAGGGAGCGGTTTTCCAGCCCTAAGGGACCCAGCAGCAAAGGGAAAGGTTCCCCTCAGAGCACCATGCGCCGCTCACCGAGTGCAGAGCAGACCATCGAGGACAGTCCAGACAAGGTGCACAAAAGCTGGAGCTTCACCGACAGAACGCGCTTCAGGCACACCTTCCGGCTGAAAGGAGCAGGCTCACGACAGAACTCCGAGGGTGCGTGCATGGCACAGACTGGCACATCAATCCTGGCACATTCCCTGCTGCTATTCAGTTATCAGCCCAGGGCTGGTCGTCCCCAATTACACCCAGACACGGTGGGTTAGTCACCCAGACACCTGGGCTCAAAATCCAGACGAACAGTGCAACATCGAGAGAGTGCCGCACTGTCGGAGAGTCAGTGCCGAGGGAGTGCCGCATTTTGGGAGGGTCAGTGCTGAGGGAGTGCCGCACTGTCGGAGGGTCAGTGCTGAGGGAGTGCCGCACTGTCGGAGGGTCAGTGCTGAGGGAGTGCCGCACTGTCGGAGGGTCAATGCTGAGGGAGTGCCGCACTGTCGGAGGGTCAGTGTTGAGGGAGTGCCGCACTGTCGGAGGGTCAGTGTTGAGGGAGTGCCGCATTGTCAGAGGGTCAGTGCTGAGGGAGTGCCGCACTGTCGGAGGGTCAGTGCTGAGGGAGTGCCGCACTGTCGGAGGGTCAGCGTTGAGGGTGCGCCGCACTGTCGGAGGATCAGTGCCGAGGGAGTGCCGCACTGTCGGAGGGTCAGTGTTGAGGGAGTGCCGCACTTTCGGAGGGTCAGTGCTGAGGGAGTGCCGCACTGTCGGAGGGTCAGTGCTGAGGGAGTGCCGCACTGTCGGAGGGTCAGTGTTGAGGGAGTGCCACACTGTCGGAGGGTCAGTGTTGAGCGAGTGCCGCACTGTCAGAGGGTCACAGTTGAGGGAGCACTGCACTGTCGGAGGGTCAGTGCTGAGGGAGTGCCGCACTGTCAGAGGATCAGTGCTATGGGAGCACTGCATTGTCAGAGGGTCAGTGCTATGGGAGCACTGCATTGTCAGAGGGTCAGTGCTGAGAGAGTGCCGCACTGTCGGAGGGTCAGTGCTAAGGGAGCACTGCCCTGTTGGAGGGTGAGCGCTGAGGGAATGCCACACTGTTGGAGGGTCAGTGCTGAGGAAGTGCCGTACTGTCAGAGGGTCAGTGCTGAGGGGGTGCTGCATGATGCTGGATAATATGTTCCGACTGAAGCTTTGTTCCCTCTATTTACTGAGGGTAATGTATTGCTGATTGTGACTATTTTGTTGACGAGAGGAGTATTCTCACATATGGCCTGGCAGTGACTGGCGTGAGAGTAGCAGCTGGGCCGATTTCCAATCTGATCGCTCTGTGTTTCAGACCATTCCAGTCTCCCTGAAGAGGACATGCCAGACAACAGGAGCTGTCAGTGTGAGTTCATCACAGATGACCTCACCCCTGGACTGAAGGTTTCAATCCGAGCCATGTGGTAAGACTTTGACCGAATATTACGTTGTGTCTTTGAGAGCTAAGTTCTGAGCTGTGGCCAATCTGTGATGTCTCCTCTGGTATACTGCAGTAATTGGAGTGAGTCAAACCTGGAGAGATGCAAACTGTGAGGGCAGGGGATTAGGGGGATGATGCCCAGTGCACTGGCTCACTGGCAAATATAATATTCAGCTGGTGTTGCCTCAAACTGCTTTGAGACTTTTCCTGCGTAATGTGGTCCAGAAATCAGAGCATGCTAATTAGCGATGGACCCCTTCAGTATTAGAGTGTGACAGTGTGGGGAATAATAATGCAGTGGGTGTTGGGTTCCCCATCCTGGCTTCATCGGGTACCTGTTATTTCCTGCACTGACCTCCGAGCAGCCTCTGACTGTCCCTTTAAGCTCAGTAAGGCACTAGCCTAGCCCCAGTTTACATCTCCCTCCCCCATCCCCCAAACCTAATTCACAAAGAAGCCTCTCGGTCATGTCACGGGACCATGACTTGCTGATCACAGTAACCACGGTCTTTGTTTTGTGACCCCTTCCCTTTTCAGAGGGGAGCTGTCTGTCTCATGTTAATGGCACTGGCCAAGTAATCCCATTGGTTAATGGCCCTGAATTATGGGTTCAAATCCCACAGCAGCAGCTAATGAGTGAATCTGGAGTTGAAAGCTGCTGTCAGTTACAGCTACCATTGGTTGCTGAGGGAAATCTCATTCAGTTCACTGCTGTTCCTCAGGGAAGTGAATCTGCTATCTTTACCTGGCCTTACCTAGATGTGATTCCAGACCCACAGCAGTGTGGTTCACTCTTAATTGCTGCCTGAAATGGCATTTAGGGACAGCAGCCAATACTAGCCTTGTCCATCTAAGAATAAACTTTTAGAAAGCTAGCATTAACAGTGCACATAGAGAGGTGACGGCCTTGTGGTATTATCACTGGACTGTTAACCCAGAGACCCGCACAGAGATGATGGGGTTTGAATTTAATAAATATCTGGAATTAAGAATCTAATGGTGACCAGGAATCCATTGTCAGGAAAAACCCATCTGGTTTTAGGGAAGGAAATCTGCCATCCTCACCTGGTCTGGGCTGTATGTGACCCACCCAGGTTGACTATAAACAGCTCTTGAAGTGATTAAGTATGGGCAATAAACACTCACTGGCCAGTGATGTCCTCATCCTGTGAACGAATAAAAAACGCAATCTTAATGGCTTCCAAGTGATGAGCTCTCCAAGTAACAGGGGCTAGGATAAGATGAAGATGTCCCAAGCGCTTTCAAATAGATGAGTGAGGGAAAGTTTGCATCAATTTTGCTTGGAGCAGTTACATTCTCGATGTTAGGAGGAGAAGGAGAATTGGGGAGGGTCCCAGGGGCTGGTTATTGTCCAGTGACCCAGTACAGGGAGGTGAGAGTCTGATAAATAATAAACTTTCTCCACTGACCAATGCTGAGGCTCACGGGGTGAGGGAATGTAATGAAGTGTAAACCCAGCACGACTCAACCATTCAGAGGAGTGGGGGGTGAGGGGGGGAGGGTGATACTGTGGGAGGAACGAGACAGACTGTTTGGTTTTCCTTTCTGCTCCCGTCAGCCAGCTCTAACTGTGAGGAAACTTTCTTTGTAGCATTATGCGATTTCTTGTTTCGAAACGGAAGTTCAAGGAGAGTTTGCGACCGTACGATGTCATGGATGTAATCGAGCAGTATTCTGCAGGCCACCTGGACATGCTCTCCAGAATCAAAAACCTCCAATCCAGGCAAGCATCCACTCTTCATTCAACTGCTGCCCCTATCCCCCTCGGTCATGCCCCCGCCTGCCCGTGAGCAGCTCCATCCCTGTCAGAATCTGTGAAACACAGTGACACACACCCCAACAGTGCATACTTGTCACATTGACCAGATTTCTATCCAATTATTGCTCAATAGTGTATTTCAAGAGTTGATCTCACTTATCATAGAATCATACAATCCCTTCAGTGTGCAAGGAGACCATTCAGCCCCTTGAGTCCACACTGAACCTTCAAAGGGGATCCCACCCAGTCCCAGCCCCACCCTGTAACCCTGTATTTCCCTCAGCTAACACACCTAACCTGCACACTGTTAGACACGATGGGCAATTTCGGACAGCTTAACCTGCACATCTTTGGACTGTGGGAGGAAACCAGAGCACCCGGTAGAAACCCACACAGACAGTCGCCCGAGGCTGGAATCGAACCCGGGTCACTGGCGCTGTGAGGCAACAGTGCTAAACCACTCTTTCAGAAAATACCATTTTTGGAATATATGATACTTAAGCTCAAAATCCAGGCCAACTCACTGCTGTACTGAGGGAGTGCTGCATTGTTGGAGGTGCTATCTTTTAAATAGGGTATTACACCAAGGCCCTGTCCAGCATCTCACATGGAGGCCACACGGCCGGTATTCAAAGATATCTGGTCGGCATGGACGAGTTGGACCCAAGGGTCTGTTTCAGTGCTGTACCTCACTGTGACTGTAACAACAGGGGACCTCTTCCCAATCTCCTGGCCACGAAATTATCACATTGTTATTTATGGGATCTTGCTGTGAGCAAATTGGCTGCCATATTTTCAACATTCCAATGGTGACAGCATCTATAACATTATTTCATTGGTTGTGAATTTCTTTGATGCATCCTGAAGTTGTGAAAAGGTGCTTTTTAAGTCGAGGTCTTTTCCCATGTTGTGTGGTGTGTAACTCACCTGAAAGGCACAGGTGACATTGGGCTTATAATTCCCAGAGCTGTCCACCAGAGGGCTCTCCACACCTCATGCCTGAGTCTGTGATAGAGATTGGTCACTGTGGTTAGCCATTATAACATTCTAACCAGAGTGGTAGAAGGCAGATTGGATGGTACTCGTTCTGTTATTGAGTGTGATTCCTATATTTCTCCAATTTCCCACTGAACTGAGTGAGACTGTACAAGACGTATTATAACACATTAATGTTATGGACATGGAGTAGGCCATTGAGGACTGAGATGAGGAGAAATGTCTTCACCCAGAGAGTGGGGGAGCCTGCCACAGAAATAGTCTGAGGCCCAAGTCACCGAAGGATCCAGATAACAGTTCTTTGGCCTAAAGCGATCAAAGGGTATGGGGGAGAAAGCAGGAACAGGGGCCTGGGTTGGGTGATCGGTCATGATCATGTTGAATGGCATAGTAGACTTGAGGGGCTGAATAGCCTACGCCAGCTCCTATTTACTATGTTTCTGTTTGATGGGTACAGTGGTGTTAAGTACAAAACAAAAACTTCAAACAAAATTTTGATGGAGACTTTATAATGAGAAAGTACATTGATGTAAGATTTTACGTACATTTTCATTATGAAAACTTCATCCTCAAAATAATTAGCTTTAGTTGAACGAAAGAATGAAATGCTAAAGGGGAAAACCTGGTAGACTTCTGACTGCATGTAATTAGACAGTTTGAAAAATGCATATTTTCCAATCAAATATGTTTATTCCAAAATTATTAGTTCTGTTAGTGTATACCGCTAATAAATATTTATTTTCACACCCTGTAAAACAGATAGTGTTTTTGCTTGAGATGGTATGGGGGGAGATGGTGCTATGTTTAGAAATAAGGCTTTTTTCTGTATTGCGGCCAGGTCATGTTGAATTCTTTATCACCAAAGGGAGCTCAAATTGTCTAAGAGTTCATATTTAACACATCAATATCCATATGTTAAACAAAGCAGTAAAAAGACATTCAGGGATTTACAAGGTTTTTTTTATAAATCTCAGAAATTGTTGGGAAAGCTCAGCAAATCTGGCAGCATGTGTGGAGAATGAAAAAGAGTAAATGTTTCAGGTTCAGTGACCCTTCTTCAGAATACTTTTAGGCCCGAAAGGTTAATTCTGCTTTCTCTCTACGGCTGCAGCCAAACCTGCTGAGTTTTCCCAGCAATTTCCTGCACAGAGCCCTCCACTGGGGAGCCTTGCTACTCTCCAGTAAAACAGAACACCATGGACAGAGGAAGGAGTCAAAGTGAGTGGTGTGCAGCATCAGCCTGTACAGCAGGTGGGAGGACATGGTGGGGCACTTGCAGAAGGCATCTCAGGATGTGGAGTACAGGCTTACCTTCCCCCAGTGCTGGTACCAATACCCCGTGAACCAGAACCCACTTCTCTCACACCTGTCTTTGAATCACACATTCACCACCCTACCCTATGCCAATTTACATGTGGCTCAGGGAGTAATGCAGAGATTGCAACTACTTGGGGATCTGCATCTTATGTGGCACCTGGGTCCTCAGACTGACCATGCCGACTCTCCTGTGGTACCTCCATGCACCACAGTGACTGGATCCTCCCCATCCCACTGCAGGTTCCTCTCTCACTTTGAGCAGGTGTTCCAATCGCTGGCATTGGGCAGACAGCGCAGTCACCTCTTTGCTGGGGGCCGTGTGTCAATTCCTCCTCAGGGTGAAAGTGAGGACTGCAGATGCTGGAGATCAGAGTCAAGATTAGTGTGGTGTCGGAAAAGCACAGCTGGTCAGGCAGTGTCTGAAGAGCAGGAAAATCAACATTTCGGGCAAAAGCCCTTCGTCAGGATTCCTGGTACAAAGAAGCCTCCCTGATACACCGCAGTGCCTGTGTTTCAGCCTGCAACACAAGGCTTAAGTTAAAGCTGCTTGTGTTTGTAATGTGCTGCACATGAGTTTGCTCAGAACCAAACTGGTCTCCAACACATCCTGTTCTGCCATCCTTAACGTGTCCGAAGGAACTGCCAAAGTTTTGCATTCAACTTTGCGTTTAATTAAGATTTGTAAATCTTATGAAGCCTCCCACCTGCTGCTAAAGTATTTTGAACATTTGAAGTAAGATAAATTATAGTCCCTTTGCTGGATACTCATGACATGACCAGCTTCTTCTGTTGGGGCAGACAGAAATCAACACAGCAAACCTTTAAAATACATTTCAGCGAGGTTTAAAAAATTAAGTTAGTTGTTCAATCCAGTTTCAGTTTAACATTAATGGCATAGGAAAAGGAGAAGGCCAATCAGCCCCTTGAACCTGTCTCAGTACTCAGTGAGCTCATGATCAATCTGTGACCTCAATATATATCACTATTTACTAACTTGGGTTAGCAACAATCTATCAATGGATAAATGTAAAACTAACAACTAGTAGGATATCCAGCTAGTCCTGCATATCCCCCTTTGTGTAGGTCAGTGTTTCCTAACTTCCCTTCTGAAAGGTCTGGTCCCAATATTTAGACTGTGCTCCTGGATGCTTCAAAATTAGAGATTTCATTTCATTCTATCCATTTGATTAATTTTCCTTAATGTTTTGAAAACTTTGATCAAATCACCCCTATCACTTTCTAAATTTCAGGCGATGGCCCAGTGCTATTATCTCTAGACTATTAATCCATTGACCCAGGTAATGTTCTGGGGACCTGGGTTCAACTCTTGCCATGCTAGAAGAATTCAATCAAAGTCTGGGATTAAGACTCTAACGATGACCCTGAATCCATTGATTGTCAGGCAATATCCATCTGGTTCACTAAACATCCTTTAGGGAAGGAATCTGTCATCCTAATCAGGTTTGGTCTACATGTGACTCCAAACCCACGTGTGGTTGACTCTTAACTACCCTCTGGACAATTCGGGGTGGGCAATAAATGCTAATTGTCTCACAATGTGAATGGTTGCTTGGTTAAATGACTGAGAGGTTCAAGCACCCAAATCCCAACCAGAGTCAGCATCTTCAGGAGAGGAGGAGGGCTGAACAATGGCAGCACAAAATAATACTGGGTGGTTCAGTGGTTAGCACTGCTATCTCACAGGCACCAGGGACACAGGTTCGATTGCAGCCTTGAGTTACTGTCTGTGTAGAGATTGCACATTCCCTTTGTGTCTGTGTGGGTTTCCAGGTGCTCAAGTTGCCTTGCACAGTCCAAAGATGTGCAGGTTAGGGTGGACTGACCATGCTCAATTACCACATAGTGTACAGGTTAGACGGGTTAGCCATGGCAAAAACCTGGTGGGGTGGGGTGGGTGGGGTGGGATGATTTTCAGAGTGTTGGTGCAGGGTCAGAATCATACAACATGAAACAGACCCTTTGTCCCAACTTGTCCATGCTGAGTAGGTTTCCCAAACCAAAAGTGTCCCATTTGGCCAACATCCCTCTAAACCTTTCCTATCCATGTACCTGTCCAAATATCTTATAAATATTGTAATTGTAGCCCCCTCTACCATTCACTCTGGCAGCCTGTTCCAAAACTTGACTCAATCGACCAAATGGCCTTGTGTCTGCACTGTGGGGATTCTATGATTCTGTGAATATTGCAGGTTTGACAGGACTCCACAGTGCTGATGAAGGGCTTTTGCCTGAAACATCGATTTTACTGCTCCTCGGATGCTACCTGAACGGCTGTGCTTTTCCAGCACCACTCTATTCTAGACTCTGATTTCCAGCATCTGCAGTCCTTGTTTTTACCTAGGACTCCACAGGTATTGATAAAATGGAGGAGAATAGAACTGGAGCAGTTAAATTGGCGAGAGAATTGATATTGTGGCAGGAGATGATCGTGTACTAAGTTGACAGGATGTGATTGGTGGGGTCCTCTAGAGATCTGTAAGGGTACCATTCAGTGATCAAGCAATATAGATCCATCGATCCATGTTTTCTGACATTAAGTTCATTGCCACAGTGTTGGGGGAGATAAGCCACAAAAAGACACATGATCGATTCAGTTAGGGGATAGAACTCTGGCAAAATCAGAATTAACGTAGAGAGAGTGCAGAGATTTTGGGGAATGTTGCAGATACGTATTCCAACAACACCTCACTTTGTTTCCTCCCTTTGACATGAATTGAAAGCTGCCAGACATTGAGATTACGACAAAGTACAGCACTGGGGAAGTTTTGACTAGTAAATATGAAACTGCAGACTGAGACATTTATTGGTACAAGGCACTTAGTAGTTAGTCTTACAATTGACTTTCACTTGCACCGTTTCCAGAGTTAGCTCGTGAATGGGTCACATCTCGTACATGGCAACATTTAAACCATCACATTGACCAGAGAGGGCATTCACCGCCTCTGATCAAATCCATTGCAGAAGATTTAACCATTTTGCCAAAACTCATTTGACCATTTATGAAACTTTGTAAAGAACTTTTCACATTTAGGTCCTTGTGAAAATTTAACAGAAAGTATTGCATACTCTGTTGAGTACATTTTACTCAGTGCTTCAGAGATCGGGCTTGCAGTTTGCTGTCTCTGTGTCAGAGCTGAGAGTTTCTGAGTCTGAAATTTGTTGATGTATTGCAGGAGATGATAAGCTAATGTATAACTTTCAGGAGATGGTCGTTGAGGTGTAGCTGGGATATTAAGCATGGGCTCTACCCAATTTCATGTTACATCAGTGGGATATGTCTACCTCAATCCTTTATCCTCAGTTTCACATCATCATTCCACAGATTTTATATCACCAGCTGAATGTTGTATCTGGGGCCCCTGGACACAACCAATATGTCTGCCGCTGTATGGGTACACTCATTGAACAGTAAGGTGTAATTGTCAGGCTGGAACTAAACGGAGCTGTCTTACATAGCACCCACACCAAGAAAAACCAGAACAACTACGGATGCTGTAAATCAGAAACAATAACAGAAATTGTTGGAAATGCTCAACAGGTCTGGCAGCATCTGTGAAGAGAAATCAGAGTGAATGCCTTGAGAAAGGGTTACTGGACCCGAAACATTAACTCTGCTATCTGCTCACAGACGCTGATCTCTTCCAGCAACCTCTGTTTTTGTTACTAATACAGAGAAGCGCTGGAGAAACTCGGCAAGTCTGGCAGCATCTATGGAGAGTGAATGCTTTGCGCTTGTGTTCTGATGAAGAGTCACACCGGACGCAAAACAACTCCGCTTTCTTTCCATAGATGCCACCACACCTGCTGAGTTTCTCCAGCAATCTCTGTATTTGGTTCAGATTTCCAGCGTGTGAGACATTCTGCCTGTATTGTGCATGCTGAGGGGCTGGTGTATTGACAGTTTACAGATGCTGACTGTTTCCGAAAGTTATGGTGAGGTCACAGAAAAAAGTCCTGCTTATGAGATGGATTCTTCCAACAGGACCATTCCCAGGAATGTTCTCGACACTGTCACTCGGTTGATTAATGTACTGCCGCGTTGTAATTTTGTTGTCTCCTCACATTGCTTCATTATGCCTTTTGCTGGTGTTCTCTTTTATTTCACTCTGCCAGGATAGATATGATTGTGGGTCCCCCACCCCCTTCAACTCCCCGGCATAAGAAGTTAAAGGGAATCCTCACCACTTCTAAAGATTCAATCCAATACTCTCCTAGGTTAGGACTCATCGACAGAATGCTTACTTTGTCTCACTCAAGAGTTATTACTTACACAGCCAACCCCCTTCCTTGGGCACAGAACCGTAAAAAAAAACCTAAAATTGAAATTCATTCTCGGTTTCTTCAAAGGATTTGTTGCAAGTTCAGGTTAAAATTCACTCAGCATTTGATGTTATCACCCAAAGGGTATAGATGAGAGGGTAAGTGCGAACCAAAGAGATTGATGAAGGGGTTTTGCTGTAAGTGTTTGTATTGCACTCTCTAACACTGGAGAAAGCTTTTTGATGTCTTCTGAATGTTTGGGAATGCTTATGATTTTAATGGCAGGCAGTGGGCAAGAACTAACATTGTTTGCGCTTTTGGGTTTGAATTTGCTATTCATTATTTGCATGGAAGCATGGGGCAGATGAGGCATGGATACATTCTGAGGGAGAGGGCAACGTGACAGGCCACCTTTCATTTAACTAACGAACAAATGATATTGCACGCTGTGATTGTGATTGGGCAAATGGTGGACAACCAAATTTAACAATGAGCAGAAACCCAACAAAGAATTTGGACAAGGAAAGCAACAACCACATTCTCTGGTGAAAGAGAAGCAGAGTGCACTATCTGTTAAATAATTGAATCTCCCCCAACTGCACAGCCCTGTACCTGGACATCTCCTGAAAATAAAACAATTGGGTGAGAGGCTTTAGCTATGTTTCTTATGAGTTTTAAAATTCCCACATGAAAAGTAAGTGTTGGAATAAAACGCAATGAGTCAGGCAGCATCCATGCAGCAAGAGTTAACAGTTTCAACAGAACAATTTTAGATTTCCAGAATCCACAGTGTTCTGCCTCGAGGTTAGTATACAACATTCCCATCCTTCTTCTCCAATCCCATCATAGCTTCCAGCCTGTCACAGCCTTGGGAGAACTCTGCACTCCTCCACAATTGTGGCCTCTCCTTCCTTCACTTCACCGTTGGTGGCAGTGCCTCCACCAGATTGGACCCTACGCTCTGGAACTCCACCTCCAAATTGCTTCCCCTCTCCTCCTCAAGGATGTTGCTGTGATTATACCTGTCCTAGTATCGCTGTCTTTGGCTCAGTCTCTGATTCCTGAGAAGCACTTTGAGAGGTCTTACTGCATCAGAGGTGCTATATCAATGCCTGTTATTTTCTTTCCCATCGCAACATTATGGGTTGGTCCAAGGTTCCTTTTCACTGCAGTAAAATATCCCAAAACATCTTTGCAGAAATATTATCAGACACTGGAGGAGGTATCTGGAACATGACTGAAGGGTAGGTTTTTAAGGAGCAATTTACAGAAGGGAAAGGGCTCAAAGAGATGGAAACATGGGAATCCAGCAGCTTGGGATCTCAGAAACTAAAGGCACAAATGAAATGAACAAAGAGTAGTGTGGAGATGCCAGGTAGTGATGTGGAGCATTGCAGAGATGTTGGACAGTTGTTTGGCTGGAAGGATGTTACAGACAGAAGGAGTGATGAGACCAGGGAGAGATTGCTGTCCTGTCTATTTGTTGATCCAGCTAAAACCACAGAGCAATGGTTCCTCCAGGGTGTCCCTAGTCTTTCTGCAGCGTAGCACACAGTGATAGCTTTTCATCTGGGCGGCACGGTGGCACAGTGGTTAGCACTGCTGCCTCACAGCGCCTGTAGACCCGGGTTCAATTCCCGACTCAGGCGACTGACTGTGTGGAGTTTGCACGTTCTCCCCGTGTCTGCGTGGGTTTCCTCCGGGTGCTCCGGTTTCCTCCCACAGTCCAAAGATGTGCGGGTCAGGTGAATTGGCCATGCTAAATTGCCCGTAGTGTTAGGTAAGGGGTAATGTAGGGGTATGGGTGGGTTACGCTTCGGCGGGTCGGTGTGGACTTGTTGGGCCGAAGGGCCTGTTTCCACACTGTAAATCTAATCTAATCTAATCTACCATTGGAAAAGCCTGGTTTACAAATGAATATCTTTTCTTGACTCTCAGTTTATTTTTTTCACCTAATTTGACTTATTTTATTGTCACGTGTAGCTAAGTACAGTGAGCAGCACAGGCAGATCATAGTAACCATGGACATATAGATCATAGTGTGCAAAAGACACTTGGGCAGAGTGAGGCATACAGGTAGCACCACAGGGGGATGGGCACAAGGCATGTCCACTTCTGGAGAGATAAGAATTGAGGGATTTACCCAGCCTTCCAACAAGTGTACACACATCCATGAGTGTTGGTGCAACCATTGCAAAGAACAATCTCAGCAGGGAGCACTTACTTCCCACGTGAAGCAAAGCCAATCCCAAGTTACAGCCTTTCTCTGAATTGGTAGATGGTTGGAAGTTACACAGCACAGCCACCTCTCAGGATCTGGCCTCAAATCTAATCCATCCCATAGAATGAAGGAAGCAAAACGTGTGCTGGAGAAACTCAACAGGTCTAGCAGCATCTGTGAAGAGAGCAACAGAGTTTAGGTTCAATGTGACTCCTCTACCAAACTTGTAGGTCTCAATGTTACCAGCTGTGGGTATTAGTTCCTTTGTGGGGTGAGGTTATCTATGAACCAGAGAGGATGGGAGCAAAGTGATTATGTTACAGACCATCTAAATCTGAAGGCACGGGCTCAACCCCCTCCATGGGAGCTAGGAATCTCAGTGCAATTAGCTAAATAAGTAGATCAGGAATAAGGAAAGTAATCTTAGTAATGATAATACTGAAGCCACCAGAAAATCCTACCTGTTCACTGCCATCCCTGAGAGAAGGAGCTCTGCCACCTTTGCCCTGACTCCAGAACCACAGCAATGTGGTTAACTCTTAGCTGCCCTCAGGAATAATCTTGTAAACCACTGAGTTAGATTCAAGAAGATGGTTCACCACCATCACCACATTACTGTGGGTAATGACCAATGGCATTCTCAATGATGCCTCCATCCTGTGAAAAATTAAGAAAAAGAAATTGGAACCCAGTTGCTGATTGACTCAACTCCCACCAGGCCACTTATGGAAACTATCAATCAGGCCATTGTTGTACAGTTAGTGTGGAGGCTCAGCAAATAACAACGATAGGTACAGCTCAGAGCCCCAGAATGTCAGCTCCTGGGATCCCTCATTGGGAAAAGGATTCAGCACCTGAACATTACAACAGTGACTGATGTCCATGCTGCTCTCCATTGGCTCCTCCAAATGGGGAAAGATCTTATGACCAGAAGACATGGGAACAGAAGAAGGTCATTCAGCCCATCTAGTTTGCTCCGCCATTCAATTAGTTCATGGCTAATCTGATCATCATCAGTTTCACTTTCTGCCTTTGACCTGTAATCCTTGACTCCTTTCCTCATTAAAAATCTCTCAATCTTGAATATACCAAATAACCCAACCTGCACAGCCCTCTGCGGTAAATAATTCCACTCATTCGCTAGCCTCTGAGAGTAGAAATTTCTCCTCATCAATGTCTCAAGCATGTGACTCCTTACTCTGAGACTGTGGTCTGAGAATCTCCCACAAGGGGAAACAGCCTCCCACATTGACCCTGTCGAGTCCCCACGGAATCCTGTATATTTCAATAAGGTCACCACTCAACTCCAATCAATAAAGGTACAACCTACTCAAGCTCTCCTCGGAGGGCAGGGGTTTGGAGATTGTGCACAAAGGTTGATGTTACTGCACCCGTCCTCCCCGAAGAGAGACATGATGATTCTGGATATGAAACCTTGGCTGAATAAGCAGTTGATTCAAACTTTGATTGCTGGATTCCATGGGGGATCTTCTGATTGAAAAGGATCATTTTCCTCTTTCGGTGATCACCCTGTGCTTGACTATGGATATCCATTCTGAATCCACACACATGCCAAGGTAGATGATGAGTCAATGGAGTGCCAGCCTTTGCCCAGCTACAAAACATCACCTTCCTTTTAGAGACATGGTTGACCCTGTTGTGCTATTCCTTATTAATACCTCTAACCCCAACCTTTCATTGCTTCATAAATGCATGGGACTTTATTTGCTGTCTTGTTTGACTCATGTGCATGTTGGCATGCCAGTTGTAACTGTGTATGGAGCATCTCTCAGTAATGCCCGCCTAATAACTGTTGAGTTATATTTTAGGATTTGACTCCACTGTTTCCTCCACCCTCCTCTCCACTTAACGAGAAAACCCAAGAGAAATTCCAACCCATCCCTTCCCTAGAAAGAATCTTGTTTTACCTTGAGAGAAACTTTCCCTTTGAAGAGTTCTGATCACTTTTGTCCAATAGCCTTGCATTTTCCAACTTGTTGACACTAACCTCTGGACTGACAATTGGGCTAGGCTTTGTATGTGAAGGGCAGAGTTACTGTCTACCCTATTATCTCTGGTATCTGTTTACCTTCCATGGTAGAGTCGACCAGATTGTAGGCCGCGGTCCTCAACTCCAGGAGAAGGACCGCACCAAGATCCCAACGGAGCCTGAGGTCCCCGAAGACCCGAGTATGATGGGACGTCTTGGGAAAATGGAAAGACAGGTAACAGTTGATCTTAAAATCACTCTATACCATGGGGAGGTGTTCAATAATGCATTAATGTCTTGAGAGCTGAGATTCTGCTCCACAAACCAAACATCAGATCACATAGAATTACATAAGGTTTACAGAATAGTAATGGGCAATGTAGCCTTAAAGGGTCTAGATGACACAGTGGCTCAGTGGTTAGCACTGTTGCCTCACAACGCCAGGGACCCAGGTTCAATTCTACCCTCAGGCGACTGTCTGTGTTGATTTTGCATGTTCTCCTTGTGTCTGTGTGGATTCCTTCTGGGTGCTCCAGTTTCCTCCCACTGTCCAAAGATGTGCAGGTTAGGTGGATTGGCCATGGGAAATGTGAGGTGGTGGGATGCTCTTTGGAGGGTCGGTGTGGACTTGATGGGCTGAATGGCCTGTTTCCACACTGTAGGGATTCTATGATTTGGTTATAGCATGTAGAAATTCCAAAATATTCTAGGAGGACCAAGGAATGATGATCTGCTTGGATGCAGCACATCAAAATTGGCATGTAGAGATTTGGAGAGTGATTCTCCGAGGATCTCTTAGGAATTTCTTGTTGGATTTTTACTGAATTAAGGAACTCCCACTTTGGAAGTGAAATTTGATCCTGAGCACAGGCTGGAGTTGGTGGGAATATGGGGACAAATTGAATGGAGATGCCCAGTTATGAGGCCATCATGAGTCTGTCATCCAGTTAAAGGGAAAGGACTGCCTTTCAGAGTTGCTGATGGCCCAGGTAGATGGCCAGAACGTCCGCAGCTTCCTTAGCGTTCCCAGTGGCAGCTGAGCTATCAGTCTCTATAGAGACTCTCTATATTGAAGTGCTTTCAAAGGCCAGGTAAGCTGAGAGCTGGAGTGTGGTAGGAATTACACCAACAACCAATTTAACAAGATCAGAAGAGATCAAAATGCGGCTTACTTTTCTCGGATGCGTATATTCAAATGCAGGGGCCAGTCCTCTGAAAGCAAAAGGAATTTGTCCAGGTATCGTTCCTTGTTTTAAATGAAGCAAAAGCATGGGGAAACAATAGCTTCCTACTGTATTTTCCATGGTATCAGCCTGACCAATCAGGGCTGACCTACACACAAATAGCCTTACTTTCTCATCTCTCTCTCTCTCTCGCTCTCTCGCTCTCTCTCTTCCTCCTCCTCCTCCTCCTCCTCCCCTTCCTCCCTCTCTCTCTCTCTCTCTCTCTCTCTCTCTCTCTCTCTCCCTCTCCCTCTCTCTCTCCCCCCCCCTCTCTCTCTCCCTCTCCCCCCGCCTTGGAATGAAGGGGTATACATTATTATATTAAAAATTACCATTAAAACTAGGTTAACCAGACAAGATTACACCATGTTCTGGGAGCTTATTGTGTTTCCTACATTGCAATAGTGGCTAAACATCATATGGACTTCATTGGCTGTAATGTGAGCAGAAGTCCTGAGGTCGTGTCAGGAGCTCCGTAAATGCTAATTCTGTTTGCCATTTTGAAAAGACCCCAGCAGGAGTGTGAGAGATAGCCCTAGAGTGGCAGTGCTTGTACTAGGTGCCAGGTGTAAAGAGGTGAATTGTGACGTACCGGCATTGTCCTGTGTTAGCGTTACGATTTGAGCTGTAAGACCCGGTGGTGGCCCTGATGAAATCTCCCCCACTTTCCGAAATCGAGTTCTGTGCTACTTGGAAGGTATCCAATTCCATCCACAACTGTATACAGCTGGGACTCCCTTTACCTGCTCCCTCCAGGAATTTCATCCACTTGAATTGGACATGGGATAAGATCCAGTTCAGTCTATTAATCCATCAAAGACGCAAACTGTTTTCCTTGAGAAATTGCCATTACTATTCACCTTCATTAAAGAAACATGAGACTAACTAATAGGGCAGATCAGTCACCTGGCCCTGATGGCCTGCAGAGATAGTTACAGAGATAGTGGATATGTTGGTTGTAAATTTGGATTCTGCAGCAGAATGAGAGGCTTGGAAAACTGACAACATGACATCTCTATTCAAAACTGGACAGAGGCAGCAAACAGGTCAAGGTAGGTCAGTTAGCCTGACATCTATTGTTGGAAAGTATTGGAATGAACTATTAAGGAAATATTAGCACAACATTTGGAAAATTGTAATCTAATCAAGCAGAGTCAGCGTGGCTTTATGAAAGGGGAATCGTGTCTGATTAACTTATTAAAGTTTTTCAAGGATGTCCCAACCAGAAGTGATAGAGGAGAATCAGTAGATGTGTTGTATTGGAACTTCCAGAAGGTGTTCAATGAGGAACCTCACAAAAAGGTTTAGTAATAAGATAAGAGCCTAAGGTGTTGGGGGTAATATCTTGGGCATGGAAAGAGGATTGGCTCATGGGCAGGAAACGAGTGTGAGTAACAGGATCTTTTTCAGGTTGGTGACCTGTGGGTTCAACAGGGATCGGTGCTTAAACTGAATGTACTGTGGCCAAATTTGCAGATGACAGAAAAATACATGGAAAGGTTCTGAGAGACATAGAAACAGTTTACAGAGAGAGATTGATAGATTAAGTAAATGGGCAAAAAGTTGGCAAGTAGAGTATAATGTGGGAACATGTGAAATAGTTCACATTGGAAGAGAGAACAAAACAACAGAGTATTATTGAAATGTAGAGAAACTGCAGAAAGCTGCAACACAAAGGAACTTGATGGGACTTGTGCACAAAACACAGAAACTTAGCACACTGGGGCAGCAGGGAATCAGGAAGGGTCATGGAATGTTGGCCCTTATTTCAAGGGGGTTGGAGTATAAGAGAAGGGAAGTCTTACTGTAACTGTACAAGGGGCTGGTGAGACCACATCTGGAGCACTGTGAGCAGATATCCTTTCATTGGGGATAGTTCAGAGAAGGTTCACTAGGATGATCTTCGGTGTGGAGGGATTGTCTTACAAGCAAAGGTGAAACAGGTTGGGACTCTACTCCCTGGAGTTTCCAAGAATGAGAGGTGATCTCATTAAAACATATCGGATTCTGAAGGGGCTTGATGAGGTAAATGCTGAGAGGATGTTTCCCCTCGTGAGAAAGTCTAGAACCAGAGGGCAGAGTCTCAAATTAAAAGAGATGCCAATTTAAGACTGAGATGAGGAGGAATTTCATTTCTCAGAGGGTTATGAGTCTTTGGAACTTCTTGGTACAGAGGGCTGTGGGGGAAGAGTCCTTGTGTAGATTTAAGACAGAGACAGATTCTTGATCAGTCGGGGAATTCAGGGGAAAGGGCAGGAAAGTGGATGTGAGGAATGTCGGATCAGCCGTGATCCTGTTAAATGGTGGTGCAGGATTGAGGGGCTGAAGGGCCGACTGCTGTTTCTTCTGTTCTTAGGTAGTATTTCTATGCAAAATAGTTTTTACATGTTTTTGTGGAGCAAAGTTTTGTGGTTAGGCTCAGGGACCATGACAGGATTCAGGGAAGCTCAGATTGTTTATGGTTGTCCATTGGTTGACCTGGGATTTGTAATTGTTAGGGTCGGTACAAATGCTGCTACACTTGGCTCCTCTTATGGTTAATTTCAGGAGTAGACTAGTTTCAGAGTGCATCAAAGTTAGCATTCTATAGATAACAGGAATTTTTACCACAGAGAAAATTGACAGTAGCAAATTAGCAGTGTGTTTTACTGTTTGTTCGATGTACTTTGTCATTAACTTTACTCAGGAGATGTCTGAAAGAATTCCTCCAGTCAGTGTCACCTCAATCATGAAGGATAAAGTTACACTGAGTGAAGGCTTTTCAAGGACCCGCTCTTGCTGTGGCAGACCTATTTATGGTGTTTAACAGGAGAATTGGAAACATTTGATTAGTTGATCCTGCTCTGCATGAGCAATTGTCAGTTTTGACTGAAAGGTACTGGATGTAGGTTTGCTCACTGAGCTGGGAGGTTCATTTCCAGACGTTTCGTCACCCTACTAAGTAATATCTTCAGTGGGTCTCAGGCGAAGCAGAGTACATGACTCCTGCTTTCTATTTTGGTTTCTTTGAGTTGGCGATGTCATTTCCTGTGGTGATGTTGTTTCCTGTTCTTTTTCTCAGGGGTGGTAGATGGGGTCTAACTCTAACTCAAATTCGACCCCATCTATCACCCCCTGAGAAAAAACACAGGAAATGACATCACCACAGGAAATAACATCACCAACCCAAACAAACCCAAACATATAAATAGAAAGCAGGAATCATGTACACTGCTTTGCCTGAGGCCCACTGAAGATGTTACTTGGAGGGTGATGAAATGTCTAGAAATGAACCTACCAGCTCAGCGAGCAAACCTACATCCAGAACCTTAACCTGAGCTACAAATCTTCTCAAAACTCTCTGAAAGGTATCTTATAGAGAAATACTTTAGTACATGGACAATTATCACCTGAGGATTTCTGTGTGAAGTTTGTAAAGAACAGGAGATGACAAGAAAGAGAAGTTTTGCCCAAAAATAAGATTAAGTTAAAGTTAAGATGGTCCATTGATGTGGGATATGAGTGTTTTCATTGTTTTATATCATTGTGGAAGATAAATCTTACCAATTGAGAGAGCGTCTTTTTTTTCATTCACCCATGGAATGTGGGTATCACTGGCTGGGCCAGGATTTATTACTCATCCTTAGTTGCCCACTTGAGAAGATGAGAGTGAGCTGCCTTCTTGAACCACTGCAGTCCATGTGCTGTAGGTAGACCCACAATGCCCTTAGGGAGGAAGTTTCTGAAATTTGACTCTTGACAGTGATGGAATGGTGATATATTTCCAAGTCAGGATGGCTTGAGGGTGTTTAGGTATATCTGTTATTCTTGTCCTTCGTGATAGTGGTGCTCGTGAGTTTGGAAGGTGCTGTCTGAGGATCTTTGGTGAGTTTCTGCAGTGCATCTTGTAGATAATCCACACTGCTGCGACTGAGCATCGGTGGGGGAGGGAGTGGATATTTGTGGATGTAGTGCCAATCAAGTGGCTGCTTTGTCCTGGATAGAGTCAAGCTTCTTGAGTGTTGTTGGAGCTGCCCCCATCCAGACAAGTATTCCATCACACCCCTGATTTGTGTCTTGGAGATGGTGGACAGGCTTTGGGGAGTCAGGAGCTGAGTTACTTGCTACAGTATTCCCAGCTTCTGACCTGACCTGGAGCCGTATTATTTATATAGTTAGACCATTCCTGATGAAGGGTTCTTGCCTGAAACATCGATTCTCCAGCTCCTCAGATGCTACCTGACCATCTGTGCTTTTCCAGCACCACACACTCGACTCAGTGTCTGATCCATTGTGACCCCCAGGATGCCAATGGTGGGTAATTCAATGACAGTGATGCCATTGGATGTCAAGGGACAGTGTTTAGATTTAGTCTTAGAACAGAGAAAAGTACAGCACAAAACCGGCCCTAATGTAAAATATAGTAACTTAACCTGCACACCCCTCAACTCACTGATATCCATGTGCATGTCCAGCAGTCACTTAAATGACTCCAATGACTTCGCTTCCACCACCTCAACTGGCAACACACTCCATGCATTCACAACTCATTGTGATGTCTCCTCTATACTTTCCTCCTAATATCTTCAAACTATGACCCCTCGTACCAGTCAATCCTGCCCTGGGGAAAAGTCTCTGGCTATTGACTCTATCTATTCCTCTCATTATCTCGTACACCTCGATCAGGTCTCCTCTCTCCCTCCTTCTCTCCAGAGAGAAAAGTCCGAGCTTATTCAACCTTTCTTCAAATGGCAAGCCCTCCAGTCCAGGCAGCATCCTGGTAAACCTTCTTTGCACCCTCTCCAAAGCCTCTGTATCTTTCCTATAGTAGGGCGACCAGAACTGGACACAATATTCCAAGTGTGGTCTCACCAGGGACTTGTAGAGCTGCAGCAAAACCTTGCAGCTCTTAAACTCTATCCCCCTGTTAATGAAAGCCAAAACACTACATGCTTTCTGAATCACTTCACATTTATCCAGGTTGAACTCCATCTGCCATTTCTCTGCCCAGCTCTGCATCCTGCCTATGTCGCACTGCAGCCTGCAATAGCCCTTGATACTATCAATGGCACCTCCAACCTTACTAACCCATCCCTCAACCTCCTCATCCAAGTTATTTATAAAAACTACTAAGAGCAGAGACCCAAGAACAGAGCCCTGCGGGACGCCACTCAACACTGTCCTCCGGGCAGAATACTTTCCAACTACAACCACTCTCTGCCTTCTGTCAGCCAGCCAATTCTGAATCCAGAGAGATAAATCTCCCTGTATCCCATTCCTCCTGACTTTATGAATGAGCCTACCATGGGTAACCTTATCAAATGCCTTGCTGAAATCCATATACACCACATCCACTGCTCTACCGTCGTCGATCTGTCTTGATACCTCCTCAAAGAACTTGTCTTGTTGCAGAAGGTCATTGCGAGGCATTAGTGTGACATGAATATCACTTGCTACTTGACAAACACAAGGCTGGTCATGTATTTATGAATAAGAAAATTGCACAGTTTGAGCCTAATCTGGAATTCACTGGATCCATTTTCAAACAGGTCATGGAGCTCTGACCCAGGTGGTAATCATCATCTTGTTGGATTGCAGGACATGTGGCCTTTGAATTGATGTAGTCTAGTGGGAACCAGTTTCACAAAATTAAAATGTTCACATTGGTTACTTGAGAAATTGAAGCCACTGAACCTGTGTCTACAGAAGATTTGAGTCTGTAACATAAACATTAGTCTGTCACCGTGAACTTAAGGATGGAGTGAGGGAGATTAGGGGTTTCCCAGAAATGTGGAAATGAGGACTCAGTGTAGGATTAGGGTTATAAGTCTTTCCAAAGAACGAAGGTCAAAGGAATGAGGAGGAAAAGATTATGGAGGGAAGTGTTTTGAGAACTTGAAAAGAACAGAGTGAACTCAAATGTAGGAAGGCTGTCCATAGCAAAAGCACCAGAGAATGCCAGTGTTTAATGGGTGAGAGATTGGAGTTTGATGAAGGAATAGCTTTCAGATGATGAACAAGGTAAGTTGATTACTTATTGTGTTTGTCCTGAGTTGCATGTCCCCTAACTGCTTTGTAAATGTCAGGGAATCATCAAAGGGAACTTCAGTGAAGTACATAGAAATTCTCCACTTGGTGTTTGGATGGGAACTGGTTAATCAACTGCTGGGTCAGGGGTGACTGACTAGTATGGGTGGTTAATGGTTTGGTGGGTATTTGGCTATTGGCCATCTGGTTGATGGGTAGCTCATTATGGGCTGTCTTAGGGGCTTTGAATGGTGGTAACAGGCTCTCTGTATGCTGCTGCAGGTCCATTCGATGGAGAAGAAGCTGGATTTCCTGGTGAACATATACATGCAGCGGATGGGGATCCCGCAATCCGAGACCGAGGCATACTTTATTTCCAAAGAGCCGGACCCAGCTCCTCCGTACCACAGTCCCGTGGACAACCGGGAACTCTGTGACAGGAACACAAACACCAACAAAATGTTGCGGTCGTGCAGCCTAACCGCACACAAGACGTACCCTGGACTCGGTGTACCAACGCTGGCTCCAAATGGCTGTCCACCATCAACCTCATCCCACCAACACTCAGCCAATGGCCTGAGCCGGCGGAGCCATGACACTCTGACCTTCATGACCTCTCCAGTTGGCGACGGCACAACCTTTGTCAGAATCCCGCCCCCACCCTCTGTGTCGCATGAGAAGATTTCGGGACATGGCGGCTGCGGTAGGGGAGCGACGGAATACAGTCGACATGATGACCACTGTTGCAAGCGTCAAGAGACTGCATTGAAAGAAAGAGACAGCGACACCTCCATCTCCATTCCATCTGTGGATCATGAGGAGCTGGAACGCTCCTACAGTGGCTTCAGCATCTCGCAATCGAAGGAGAACCTGGACAATGTCAACAATGCCCCTTACGGTGGGGTCACTCCCTGGTCAAAGGTCAGACTGTACATTGCGGAGGGTGAGTCAGACACAGACTCCGAAGCATGCACCCCATCTGGCCCTCCACCCAGATCAGCAACGAGTGAGGGGGCACACTGTGACTTCACATGGTCCTCATCCAAATAGACAAGGCCTCTGTTCATTCGATGAGCAAAAGTGACACCAAGAAAGAGGTTACGTTCACAATCACAGATGATAACGGTACTTAATCTTTCTGGCAAATACAACAGCAGGGTTGAGGATACATTTGGGGGAGTGTGGGGTGTGCAGTTGAAGATTGTGAGCAAGGCTTTCAGGCCTACCAACTGGAAGATGCTGGGCCCATGTTGGTTCTCAATGGACTCCCGAGGTGGCTGCTACTGCCATGGCCTGAATCCTCTCCCGTCGATCCCTCACACCGCATCAGGTAGATGTCCTTCTGAAACCACTGGAGCGATGGCCTGTGGCGCAGGATGAAACTGGGCCTAGCTCCCATTTGTCATCACGCTTGTGACCAATGAATGTATGTGAAACACCTTCCCAATGTCACATGCAGCTGACAAAAAAAAATGGGGAGAGAGAAAGCGAGACTCCTGGAAAAGGAGAGAACCCCTGGGAAGCTGGGGCATTCAATAAACACTGAACAATGCAAGCATTAAAGTGGGCTGTAACAGAAGGAGCAAGAATTGGATTAGGGACATGATGGTGTCAGATTATTTATAAATTAGGAAGGGGAGCTGGGGTAGAGGAATCCTTGGGGGGTGCAAACAACCCGTGATGTCATGCCATTACTGAGAAAGGCCAGGTTCGGAACAGGGTAAAGCACGTTTTGTTTACTATTCCTGGATATTTTCTCACCAACACCTGCTTAAACTTAATTTCGTGTTACCCCAAAATGCTTTAGCTGCTCAGGTTGGCTGAGAAGATCTTTCTGGGGTTAGGGGAACATGTCGGGTCAGTGCTAGGAAGGGATGGGGTGAAAGTGGTGGCAGGCAGTCACTCCCTTAGTGAGAGTGTTACCTGGCTGGGACACTGTGTGTATATCCTTCAGGGAGTGGACCCCTCCTGTAACCCAATTTCTGAGTTGATTCTGAAGCGTTTTGGTCAGAATCTTACACTTAACTGATATTCAATGACATGGACTGAATCAAGACAAGACCATTTGGCTCATTGGATGCACTGTATCTGTGCACGTTCTCTCGTTCATGACTTCCCCTCACTGCAAGGAGAACTTAGCTCTTTTAGAATCATCCTGTTCATATCTTTTAACTCTCAATCCCCTTTTTAAAACTGATTTGGCTGTCATATTATAGATGTAATTTGACTTTCAATCAATCCTCCCTCAGTCTTTTCTCCAGTGCCTTGTTCCCACAGTTTGAGTAGCAAGTGAGTGAGTTGATGGATTTGATCCCTACATCGGCCAAGTGTGCATCTTCAAAATGAGAGAGCACTTTTAAGTTGTGTCCATCACTCTGTTACCCTGAAACCTGCCTTGCTGTACACCACAGAGTGAACATTCCACTTGGCTGTGGGAATTTAAACCAGGCCTTATCTACACCTTAAGGGAAATCACACAGGCCTCAGGTGCCTAAAGACTTGGGTTTCCAATCCCACTGCAGGATCAGAACAAAAATAATCAGAGCTCACACTTCAGTTCTCTGTGATTGGCTGGTGGAGGGTGGGGAGGTGAGGATGGAAGGATTGCTAAGCTTTAGCTAAAATGCGAAACGGAAGTGTTGTCTGCCCCCATAGGGGAATGTACCCACAGCATTGTTTGCAGGGGGAGTTCACATTGGAAGCCAATGGGGTGGAACGCTGCCTCACAGCGCCATGGACCCGGGTTCGATTCCAGCACTAGGCGACTGTCTGTGTGGAGTTTGCACATTCTCCCTGTGTCTGTGTGGGTTTCCTCCGGGTGCTCTGGTTTCCTCCCACACTCCAAAGATGTACAGGTTAGGTGAAATGGCCATGCCAAATTGCCCATAGTGTTCAGGGATGCGTAGGTTAGGGTGCTGTGGTTCTGTTCGCCGAGCTGGAAGTTTTTGTTGCAAACGTTTCGTCCCCTGGCTAAGCGACATCATCAGTGCTTTGGAGCCTCCTGCGAAGCGCTTCTTTGATGTTTCTTCCGGTACTTATAGTGGTCAAGAAGCGCTTCGCAGGAGGCTCCAAAGCACTGATGATGTCGCCTAGCCAGGGGACGAAACGTTTGCAACAAAAACTTCCAGCTCGGCGAGCAGAACCACAACAACGAGCACCCGAGCTACAAATCTTCGCACAAACCTTGAAGGTTAGGGTGCATTAGTTAGGGTTAAATGTAGAATAATAAGGTAGGGGTCTGGGTGGGTTACTCTTCAGAGGGTTGATGTGGACTTGTTGGCCCATTTCTATACTGTAGAGATTTTTAAGAAAAACTTTATTCCTCCCTACCCCCAATAACTCTTCTGATAAACATGACATTCAATCGTTCTTGTGTTGATGGCTGTGGGATCCTGCTATGCACTGGTGTTTCTCACATCACAGCAGTCACTACACTTTTTAAAAAAAGGAGTAGGTGGCTGTAAAGCAATTTAGCAAACTCCAGTTCCGAAAGGTGCTATGCAAATGCAAGTTCCATGTCGGAAAGGAAGCCGGTGCATCAGGCACATTACTGCTTATTGGGTTTATTCCTCCAAGTTTCTGTTCATGGCCACACCCGCAGTCATTGGTCCACTGCACATCCTCAAAGCTACAGTTAATGGCCCAAACCCACACTGTCTCCTGATTGTGGAACTGATAAATAAAAATCTACAAAGGGAACACTCTCTCCATGTCGCTATGACTTCTTGTAGGATCATGCCACCATTATAGCACATAGGAAGGCCATTTGGCCCATCCAGTTCCTGCCACACCCCTCCCCTTTGCACCCCTCCCTGCCACACCTATCCCCAAGGAGCAAAACACGTGCTGCTGCTCTCTCCCCAAGCTCCTGCATATTCCACTTCTGATAGTTGAAGAGTGTGGAAGGATTTGCAGTTCAGAAGGAGGCCACTCTTCCCATCGTGTGTGCACCAGGCGAGAAACAAGCGACCCTGCCCAATCCTGTCTCCCAGCACTGTACCCCTACAGGTGACAGGATGGCAGCTACATTTCCAGATGCCTTTTAAATAAGCTGAAGGTATGAACTGAGTTGCTACAGTGTGCAGCAAACCCCCCAACACCCTCTGGCTCAGACCTTGAAGTATAGGAGTTGGGACGTTATGTTGAGGTTGTACAGGATGTTGGCGAGGCCTCTTCTGGAATACCGTGTCCCATTTCCGGTTGCCTTGTTATAGGAAGGATATTATTAAGGTGGAGAGAGTTCAGAAAAGATTTACCAGGATGTTGCCTGGAATGGAAGGTTTGGGTTATACAGAAAGGCTGGATAGGCTGGGATGATTTTTCATTGGAGCATCGGAGGTTGAGGGCTGACCTTAGAGGTTTATGAATTCATGAGGGGAATAGTTAACACGAATGACAGGGGTCTTTTCCCTAAGGTGGGGGATACCGGGGGCACATTTTTAAGGTGAGAGGAGAAAGATTTTAAAAAGACACGAGGAGCAATTGTTTTACACCGTGGTTAGTGTGTGGGCTGACCTGCCAGAGGAAGTGGTGGATGCAGCGTAGTTACAATGCTTAAAGGACATTTGGATAAGTACATGAATAGGACAGGTTTGGAGGAATATAGACCAAGCATGGGCAGATGGGATCAGTTTGATTTGGCCACGTGGTTGGACTGAAGGATTTGTTTCTGTGCTGTATGACTCTATAACCCATCTCCCCTCAACTCCCATTTTCTCATGGGGGTTTATTCGACAAGTGCCCTTCAATTCCTGCAGACCCCAGGCTGACTGCAGGTATTCACAACAGAGAGAAGCAGAATATCACTTGGCACATATTTCTTTGCTAACATTTGACAGTGAGACACGTGCACCCTGCTGGTTTGAGGAGCCCTCCTGATTACCCAGAGTGACTCCCCTTGGACAGATATCTTTGATACTGACATCAGTCTGACCTGGCAAAACCCAGTCTTTGTGTCACAGCCCATCAGTATAATACCATGTTATGAAATACCTTACGTTGCTGTGTTGAACTTAACCATTGATGTACGTTCTATCTCTTATCCTGTTCACCTTCCCACCACTTACCTGAATTTATAAACAAATTAAACAGTGCCTTTTATTGCAGTAGAATGGACAAGGACAGTTCAGGAAAGTGGGTAGGAATGTGAAGGTGGGGAAAACATAAGGAATATGATATGGGCAGGTGAAGTGAGTGACAAAGGAGATGGCAACTGAAATATTATGTAGGGAAATGTCTAGTTATTTACTTAGATTGGACATTGAGAAAATGGATCCAATTAAAAAATGAGAAACTATTAAATGTTGATGGTTGTGGGATTTGTATGTCTTTATCCACAAAACTGGGAAAGTTAGCTTGGAGGTTTAGCAGCAATAACAACATCTTGGGGGTTACCATTGACCAGGAATGGAACTGGAGTCACCATAGGACATAGAACAGAGAACAGTACAGCACAGGAACAGGCCCTTTGGCCCCCAATGCTGTACCGAACATGACGCCAAATTAAACCAATCTGAGACTCACCTGTCTAGTTTCCTGCATTTTCCCTATTTTCCTTTTTAAACAGAGGAACAACATTAACTATTCATATATAAATCCTATGGCTCTAAGGGAAAGTCTATGGCTGGGATTTCAAGAGTAACTCACTTCCTGACTCCCAAAGCCCATCCACAATCTAGAAGGCACAAGACAGGAGTGTGATGGAATGCTCCCCACTTGCCTGGATGGGGGCAGTTCCCACAACACTGAAGGACAAAGCAGCCCACTTGATTGGCACCACACTCACTGTCTTCAATATGCACACCCTCTACCACTGGCACTCAGTACCAGCAGTGGGTACTACCCACAAGGTGCAGTGCAGAAATTCACCAAAGATCCTGCAGTTTTATTTGTGGGTGTTGAGGTGATTGCTTCTGTAGTTCAGTATTTGGTCCGTATGTGTTACTTTCTTGTAGACGCTGGTTTGAAGTTCCCCATTGGCTATTCGCTGTACTGTGAACTACAGAAGCAACCATCCCAAATTCCACAAATGAAGCTGCATTAGAACATTATTTCAACAAGCCAACACCCACTGCAGCACAGAGGAACTACGCAGAACAAAGGAAAATCACCTATACCATGTATTCAAAAAGAACGGGTACCCAATTAACGTAGTCCATCGATTTCTCAGCTACGTACCCAAACAAGCAGACAAAACATGTCCAGAAACCCGAGCCACTCTCCCCTACATCAAAGACATCTCGGAAATGACTGCCAGACTACTCAGACCCCTTGGCATCATGGTAGCCCACAAACCCACCAACATACTAAAACAGCAGCTAATGAACTTGAAAGACCCTATACAGACAACAAGCAAAACAAACCATCATTTACAAAATACTGTGAAAGGACTGTAACAAACATTACTTTGGACAAACAGGTAGAACGCTAACCACCAGGATACATGAACATCAACTAGCCACAAAAAGACATGGCCCTCTCTCACTAGTATCCTCATATATGGATAAGGAAGGACACCACTTCGACTGGGACAACACATCCATCCCAGGACAAGCCAAACAAAGACATGCACGAGAATTCCTAAAAGCATGGCATTCCAACCGGAACGCTATCAACAAAAACATTGACTGGGACCCCATCTACCATCCTCTGAGAAAGGGAACACAAAATGACACCACCAACACAGAAAATGACATCACCAACCCGAGGAACCCTAAACACAGAAATAGAAAGCAAGCCATACCTCCAGTGCTTCACAGGATGGTCACTGAAAATGTTACCTAGTATGTCTGAAAATGAACCTTCCAGCTCAACAAGCAACTACCATCCCATTTCTATCCCTCCCTCACAATCTCCCTTTCCATATATTTTTGGGACATCTGCAAATTTGGCTACAATACATTCCTCCCTTCCTCCCAGTCATTAATATTTATTGTGAATAGTTATGGTCCCAGCACTGATCCCTGTGGAAACTGCTGGTCACAGGTCACCAACCTGAAAAAGAACCCTTTACCCCCACTCGCTGTTTCCTGCCCATCAGCCAGTTCTCTGTACTGTCAATAACTACCTCCAACACTGTCGGCCAAACCTTTGCCAATCACCTTAAATTTGTTTCCTATGGCTCTTAACCCTTTCACCAATGGGAACAGTTACTGCCTCTCCACTCTGTTCAGACCAATTATGACTTTGTACACCTCGGTTAATTCTCCTGCCAACCTCCTCTTGTCCAAGTAGAGCGGGTTTCAATCTGTCAGCATAAATGACAACCCCATCACTGGAACAATGTTTGTAAATCCTTTCTGTAGACTCTCTTTGAATCCTTTATAAGGAGTGCTCAGAGTTGGACACAATACTCCAGCTGAGTATGCAGGTTTAACCTAAATTTCTCACATTTTACACTCTATATTTTCCATTTATAAATGGACCCAAATGCCTTTCCAATCACTTTAGCTTAGATTAGTTACAGTGTGGAAACAGGCCCTTTGGCCCAACAAATCCACACCGACCCACCGAAGCGCAACCCACCCAGACCCATTCTCCTACATTTACCCCTTCACCTAACACTACAGGCAATTTAGCATGGCCAATTCACCCAATCTGCACATCTTTGGACTGTGGGAGGAAACCCACACAGACACGGGGAGAATGTGCAAACTCCACACAGACAGTTGCCTGAGGTGGGAATTGAACCCAGGTCTCTGGCGCTGTGAGGCAGCAGTGTTAACCACAGTGCGTCCTCAACTTTCTTAATCTGTCTTGCCATCTTCAATGACTACAGCCCATTATAATTAGATTAGATTACTTACAGTGTGGAAACAGACCCTTCGGCCCAACAAGTCCACACCGGCCCTCCGAAGAGCAGCCCCGTTCCCCTACATTTGCCCTTTCACCTAACACTACGGGCAATTTAGCATGACCAATTCACCTGACCTGCACATCTTTGGACTGAGAGAGGAACCCGGAGGAAATCCACGCAGACACGGGGAGAATGTGCAAACTCCACACAGTCAGTTGCCTGAGGTGGGAATTGAACCCAGGTCTCTGGCGCTGTGAGGCAGCAGTGCTAACCACTGTGCCACCTCGACTTTCTTAATCTGTCTTGCCACCTTCAATGACTACAGCCCACATACACCCACGTATCCCTGCACTGAAGCCCCATGTAGAATTGTACCCTTCACTTTTTAGTATTTCCTTATTTTTCCTTCCAAAGTATTTCACTCCACACTTCTTTATGCTAAATGTTATGTGCCATATGACTCCCCATTCTACCACAATGTGCTCTCTTGAAGTCTATGAAGTTGGGAACAAGGATAGGCCACTCAGTCCCACAAGTCTGTTCCACCAGTCAATGAGATCATGATTGTTCTGTGGTCTACCTCCATAGACCTGCCTTTGGTCCGTGAACCTTAATCATTTTGCTTAATAAAATTGTATTGATCTCAGATTTAAAATTAAGAACAGATCTAGCATGAACTGCCAGTTTTGGAAGAGAGTTCCAAACCTCTCCCACTCTTTAAGTGTAAAAGTGCTTCTTACCATGTCACCTGACCTGTCTAGCCCTAAGTTTTTGACTATGTCCCTAGTTCTAGAATTTCCAATCAGTGGAAATACTTTAACTACCCTTACCTTGTAACAGTTCACAATCTCTCTAAGTATAGTGGCACAGCAGATTTTGAAACTCTACCTTATACACCCAAGTGGAGGTCATTTGTATCGATCAGGACCAGCAGCGATCCTTGTACTGACTCTGTCTAACCCCAATACAGACCTCCCTCTGGTCCAGATACCAACCATCCATTAGAACCCTGTTTTTCATCCCATTTGATATGAGGGTGTAAGAAAAGACCCTTGTAAGGGTATAATTGTGCACAGCTTTCATGCGACTGTACCTGGGACACTAAACAGTTCTGTCTTTAATCTGGATTGTTTGTTTGAGAAAAAATGTACCAAAACCTCACTAGATTTCTTCCTAACATGAAAGGTTTATTCTTTTAGAAGAGACTGCATACAACGGGTCTGTAAGTTTTGGAGTTTAGAGACTAAAGTGGTTTGAAACATGTAAGTGGGTGTGTTAGGTGTGACCGCAGAGACACTAATTGGCTGTTCCCCTGAGAGTCGAGAATCGATGGCCATAGCCTCTAGTTAGCCAATTCTGACTGAGATAAGGGCAAGTTTCCAAACTCAGATGGTGAACCTCTGGAAACCTGTGGCCCAGAGGAATTGTGGCTGTTCAGTTGTTGATTACACTCATGTCCAGGGTCGATGGATTCTGGGAATTGGGGGCATTAAAAGGAAATGTGAATCAAGACGGGTCCAACCAAGATTTTTGGAATCACTGTTTGACTTTGTATGTTACATTCATCAACACTTAAGCATCTCTCAGTTGGTCGATTTGTACCAAGCAGCAGATTGGACAGGACCAGAGTGGGTGTGTCAACAAAGGTGTGGGAGGGACAGGGAATGGTTTGAAGAAAGGGTAAAAGTTTAGGAGTGAGGGAAGGGCAGAGGGAACATCCAGCGAAGGGCAGACAGCTTTACCCCAAACAAATGCACATTGTGCCTATGATTCTGTAATGCTTCGTAAGCCAAGCCTCTTAAACCATTCGACAACCCACAACCATGTACAATACAAATCTCATCCTCAGACCGATAAACATGAACCCACTCTGTTAGAGTATATCAGCTTCAGAATTAGGGCAGGATAGGCCATTCGGTTCTTTGAACTTGCTCAACCATTCAATAAGATGCTGGCTGATCTGACTGTGACCTCAACTCCACTTCAGAATTCTGCTCAGAGTCACTGATAATCCAAAGTGAGAGAGCAAGACTGTTCCTGGCGCATTAATGTGAATGGCATCCTACTTGGAATAATGGATTTAACAGAATAGACTCAAGGTACAGACACACTCGATCTCACTAATCCATGTCACGCGCAAATCCACACATACTCACACTCACCCTAACACATGTGCACGTTAATTATTCGAACGTACGGATACACAGATATTCATACACGTGCTGACACACACACACAAACCTACTTTGCACATACCAACATATGCACAGACCCACACACACCACAGGGACTATTTTCACTTTTATGGAACATGTCAAATTCTCTCATGTCTGTAAACTGCAGCATCAGTTCATTCAGCAGGAATCACAAGATGTTTTGAGGATAAAATGAACTCTAAACTCTGTTTGGATCCAATACTGTCCAGGTTAATGGTCAGTATCCTATCTGCTAAGAGTTTGCTGACTGCGTGCTGTTTAAAAAGTGGATGAGTGAATTTTAACTGTTTTAACTTAGACTTTAAAATGGATAAATGTGGAGAATTATTGTCCAAGGTGAGACACCAGGACAACAGTTGGTGAATGCTTCCTGCTATGACAGTCCCACACCTTCTTACTGATATTACAAGCAATAGCCATGTTTCAGAATCCACCCAGTGATGCACAGAAATGCAATCAAAAATTGTGAAACTGATATTCTCAGACGTCATGACCATAGACCAGATCAAAGCTGGACTCTAACCAGAATTTAACTGAAGGCTGAAAATTCTGGCTTCTAAATGCAGAATTCAGTTTTAATGCAATTGCAGGTACTTGATTATTCTATATATAAACCACCCAAAGCCATAGGTTAGATTCCAGGCTTTAAATCACTTCTGGGATTGTGTTATTTTGTATAGAAACCACCTGAACTTAATTTGATTCCAGCCCTGCATTTCACTCCCTGGCTGTCCTGGTAATTCTTGATCAGTTCTGTTGGGTTCTGATGACCCCCGACACCCCATTCACTATGTTCATGTCAAATTTATATGACATCAAGCTCTGACAGCCTTTGAGAGTGGAAGTTGCGGAGAGGGTATTGCATGAATTCAGAGCTGAACATGAATCAGTGTAATTACAGTTTTAACAATGAATATGATATTCTGGTGCGCATGTACACACACACACACACGCACACATTCCAATGTTACCTTCAAATAATTGATTGTATTTATAAAATTTAATAGAGAAATTGTTCAATAATATGCAGAGATTGACTGAAAATGATACTTCTTTATCTTATTTCCTAACCCAGATCTTTTTACTCTGAAAGGTAATCATTTAAACAAGATATTTATCTGAACTTTTACAATTTGTATAATTTGCATTCTCTTACACGGCTGAGTTGGGCTCTAGACAGTGACGGAAATAGCAGAAGCTCATCTTGGTATGAATGGACTTTACATCCAGAAGAATCAAAAACTTGCTTACTTCGGAGGCATTGAACGCAGAGTTTTCCCTCTTTGTTATAAAGTCGTGAAGCGCTGGTTGTAATTCATGATGTGAGGGGAAGCTACTGATGAAAGTTAAACTAGTTGCCAGAAAGTATTGGCTCAAGTTAATTAGACAGGAGCCTGCAATTAACTTTAATTTGTTTGGATGATGTTTGACTGTATGCGAGTTTGACTGTAAGTTTGTTAAGATTCCATGAATTATATATTATTAATAAAGGGTATGCACTGATTCTAAAGCCCAGGCTAGCTCTGCCTGATCAGTGGAACCACCAGTCCTTATTTTTGACTTAAAAAGTACACAGGAGACTACTGTTTTTTTTGGTGTTTATCCATAATGTTGTCTGGTGTTGCTTCTCTGTCTCTCTCTCTCTCGCTTCATCTTTTTCTCACTCTGTCTCTTACCCCTTTCTATTGATCCCTTAATATTATTACAAGATGCAGTTTAGAAATTGACCAAAGCTCCTCAGACAGCACCTTCCAATCCTACCATCACTTCCATTTAGAAGGACAATGGGAGCAGAAACATGGCATCACAACCCCCTGCAAGATCCCCTCCAAGCCACTCACCATCCTGACTTGGAAATATATCCCCGTTCGTTCAGTGTTGCTGGATCAAAACCCTGGAATTCCCCTCCTAAGGGCAGTGTGGGTCTACCTATAGCACATAGACTGCAGCAGTTCAAGGAACAGCTCACCCCACCTTCTCAAGGAGCAACTAGAGATGGGAATAAATACTGGCCCAACCAGCAGCACCCACATCCCATGAATGAATATTAAAGAAAGCCCCTCTTATACAAAGAGGAAGCGATGTTAAAGCTGACTAAGAAATCTCTGTTATGCGATTGAAAGAGGAGGGAGTCAATGAATGCTCACACAGTTTAAATGTTACAATTTTACACAACAATGCAGAACATGTGGCACCAACCCACAGCACGATGATATACAGTTAGACTCACTGAGGTCGCAGCTCATTCGGGTGGACATCCTGCAAATCCGGCCCTGCTAGTCCCAGAGTCACCACAAAAGTTAGATTTTAAAGTAAGTATACAAAGTTTCCCAATTTACATGATTTTCAGAACCAGCGTGGATTAGATTTCGGTACAAGAATTATTACTTATTACAAGTAATGAGACACTAGCCATGATCATAAACCATTGACATATAACACAAACACTAATCCCCATTATACAATCCACCCATATGTACACACACACAAACTTAGATGGACATCCGTGGAAAAATGGGAAAAAACAGAAAGGTAGTTCTGTGGTCATTACTCTCAAGTTCTATTGAATTGTTTGCTGCTAATCCAAATGTTTCTTCATGACTTTCCTTTTCCAGAATCTTCCATTGGTTTTCAAGATGCACAGGGTGGCTCCCTCGCTGGTCACTTGTCTCTAGATCATTAATAAAAAGTCACAGCTTACAGCAATTGCTGAAGGAATGATAAAATGGTTTCCTTCAGCCTTGACTGCAGAGAACTAGCAAGCAACTAGCCTTTGACATCAGTAATTAGTTACCAGTCCATAGACCAATAAAAATGTTGTGTTGCCAGCCAGACCTCCCCTGAATACGGAGCCCCTCATCTCCAGTTTGTCAGTAATTGCTGATCGTTCCAGCAGCTGTTTCAATATTGCTTGCCATGAGGGTCAGGTGACTTGTCAAAATCTGCAGCAATCCTTGATGACACCAATTTTGAAACATTTCTTCCCTATTTCAGTCAACAATCTTAAAAAAGCACAAAAACTTTAAGAAAGATAGGCCTTCATGAATCCAGTGAAGAATTCAGGAGAATCCTCTGAGAAAACGGAGAAAAGTTAGAAGTTGCTCTGGCAGCAATTGATTGAATAAACCTCATGGATTTCACTGGAATCTGGATGAAGATGGGGGAGAGAGGAAAGGAAGGATATAGTGATAGGAAGAGATGAAATTGAGATGGGAGAAGAGTTGTGTGGAGCATTAGGACTATATTCCCTAGAATATAGAAGAATGAGGAATGATCCCATTGAAACATATAAAATTCTAACAGAGTAAATGTGAGAAGGATATTGCTAATAATCAGGGAGTCCAGAACCAAGAGTCAAAGTCTAGGGAGATGGGGTAGGATGAAGAGAAGAAAATTCTTCACCCTGAATGTGGTTGCCATAAGATATAGGAGCCGAATTAGGCCATTCAGCCCATTGTGTCTGCTTCTCCATTTGGTCATGGCTGATATGTTTCTCAACCCCATTCTCCTGCCTTCTACTCATAACCTTTGACCATTTTACTAATTAAAAACCTATCTATTTCTTCTTAAATACATTCAGTGACTTGGCCTGCACAGCCCTCTGCAGCAATGAGTTCCAAGTTTCCCCACCCTCTGAAATTCCTCCTCATCCCCATTCTAAAGAGCCATCCTTCACTCTGGCCCTTGGGTCCTAGTCTCTCCTCCTGGTGGAAACATCTTCTCCACGTCCACTCTATCCTGGGCCCCTCAGTATTCTGTAGGTTTCAATCAGATCCCACCTCACCATCCTAACCTCCATTGAGTCCAGTCCCAGAGTCCTCAATCGCTCCTCACATGACAAACCCTTCATCCCAGGGTCAGTCTCTGTTAACCTCCTCTGGACCCCCTCCCGGCCATCACATCCTTCCTTAGATACGGGGCCAGAGACTGCTCGCGATATTCCAAATGCGATCTGACTTACGCATTCTCAGCATTACGTCTCTGCTCTTGTATTCTTGCATTCTTGAAGTAAATGTTAACATTGCATTTGCCTTCCGAACTGTCAACTGAGTTAACCTTAAGAGAAATCCTGAACTAGGACTCTGAGTCCCTTGGAGCTTCAGCTTTCTGAAAACTTCCCTTGTTGAGAAAATACTCGATGCCACTAATCCTCTTACCAAAGTGTATAACTTCTCACTTTTCCACACTGTATTCCCTCTGCCACTTTCTTTGCCCACTCTCCCAGCCTGTCAAAGTCCTTCTGCAGCCTCTCACTTCCTCAACATTACCTGTCCCTCCACCTAGCTTAGTGTCATCTGCAAATAGTGCCTCTCTTACATCCATTGATTATCTCCTGAAGTGTTTCTTCCTTACATCCTGACTACTTGGCTTAACAGCAGGAGACAGAGGGTGGTGGTGGAAGATTGTTTCTTGGGCTGGAGGTCTGTGACCAGCAATGCTCCATAGGGATCAGTTCTGGGCTCATTTTTGTTTGTCATTTATATAAATGATTTTGATGAGTATTTAGAAGGCATCGTTTGTAACTTTGCAGATGACTTCAAAATTTGGGGTATAGTAGACAGTGAAGAAGGTTTTCTAAGTTTACAAATGGGTCAGTGGGTTGAAAAATGGCAAATGGAGTTCAATCTGGATAAATGCAAGGTATTACATGTTGGTACAACAAGCAGAACTTGTACAATTAACGATAGAGCCTTGAATTATGTTGTAGAGCAGAGAGACCAAAGGGCTCAGGTACAGAATTCTTTTAAGTTTGCATCACATATAGACAGGGTGATTAAGAATGTCTTCATTGCTCAGATCCTTGAATATAAGAGTTGTGACATCATGTTGAGGTTGTACATGACATTGGTGAGGCCTCTTCTGGAGTACTGTGTGCAGTTGTAGTCTCCCTGTTATAGGAAGGATATTATTAAGCTAGAGAGGGTTCAGAATGGTTTTAGCACATTGTTGCCGGGTTTGGAAGGTTTGTGTTATAAAGAAAGGCTGGATAGGTTGGGACTTTTTTCACTGGAACATAGGAACTTGAGAGGTGACCTTATAGAGGTTTATAAAATCATGATGGGGTATTAATACAATTAATGGTAGGTACCTTTTCCCTAGGATGGGGGATTTCAAGACTGGGGCATGTTTTTAAGGTGAGAGGAGAGAGATTTAAAAAAGACGTGAAGGGTAAATGTTTTACACAGAGGGTGGTTTGTGTGTGGAATGAACATCCAGAGGAAGTGGTGGATATGGGCACAGTTATAATGTTTAAAGGACACTTAGATAAGTACATGAACAGGAAGGGTTTGGCAGGATATGGGCCAGGAGCAGGCAGGTGGGTGTAGTTTAGTTTAGGATCACATTGGGCATGGACTGGCTGGGCCGAAGGGTCTGTTTCTGTGCTGGATGACTCTATCACTCTTCTGGAGGCCTGGCCATAATTCCCATCAGGGTCTTTACTCCTTTGCTGTTCCTCAACTCTACCCACACAGATTGTTCACCTTCCAATACTATCTCACTTCTTGATTTTGATTTAATTTCATTTTTTACTGACAAGGCAACCCCACACCATCCCCACCAGCCTCTCCCACCCCTCCCATCTGCCTGTCTTTTCAATAGGATGTGTATCCTTGGATATTTAGTTCCCAAACCTGGTCCCCTTGCAGCCATGTCTCTGTGATCCCTACAACATCATACCTGCCAATTCCAATCTGCGCTACAAGCTCCTTTACCTTGTTTCATATACTGTGTGTATTTAAGTAGAACACCCTCAGTCCTGCGTTGACTGCTCCCTTCCTCATGGTTGTCCTTGTACCTGCTGTGCCTGAAGTTAAATTCCTGACCCTTCCCACACTCTCTGTGCTGATACTTGTTCTGGAAACTTTAATAACCTCTGCTGAGCCCTTCCCTCCTTGAACGTTTCCGGCCATTTTTCTTGCAATTGAACCCATTCCCCACTATTTCGTTAAAAGCCCTATGAGCCAGTGGAATTCTCTGCCCCAGAAAGTGGTTGAGGCTGAAACATTGAATGTTTTCAAGAAGGAGTTAGGTATAGTTCTTAGGGCTGAAGGGATCAAAGAGTATAGGGGGGAAAGTGGGACCACAACTGAATTGAATGATCAGCCATGACCATGTGGAGTGACTGAGCGGGCTCAAAGGGCTGAAGGGCCTCCTCCTGTGACTATTTTCTACGTTTGTACATAAGGGCCAACACAGACCAAATGGTCTGTTGCTAAATCAAAGGATTCATTTGGGTGGAGATTACCTGCCCCCATCAGGAATTGAATGCCCTGCTCTCCCACTTACCCGTGAGGTTCCCCATAAACTTGGGAGCAGGGGTAACCAACATGGCAGCACACCCAACATCACTAACTCAATAATTTAACATCAGTTGACCCTAAAATTGAATTGGCCATACCATAATGCTACCGAAATTAGTTTTTGGGCAGGAGTTTATGTTTTAAAATTTTTAAGATGGTGGGAAAGAGGAGTGTGTTACAAATGTGGCAGGGTCAGGGGCAGAGTGCGTCCCCCCCCCCCCCCCACACACACACAGAGGTTGGTACCCACCTTGTGACCTTCCAGCACGGTCTTTGAAACCTACCCCTCCTCCACCAACAACCAGGCTCCTTCACCACCTCGTCTGCTTACCTTCAGTGACAAGAACCTGTGTGACTGAAGCTCACCCTCTCCTCCACTCTCCCTTGACTTACCTGGACTAAGGACCCAAGGGACCTCCCGAGTTGTACTGCCTGCAGTACCTGCAGCCACCATGATTGAGCTGTGGCGCTGTCTGCAGTGCTGGATCTGTCAGCCAATCAGCTCCTTCACATTCTATAGGGAGGGAAATCTGCTGTCCTTACCTCGTCTTGTCTACACTAGACTCCAGATCCGCAATGATAACGTTAACTCTTAACAGCCTTCTGGAAAAGCCAAGCTACACACTCAAGGGGCAATTAGGGATAGGCAGCAAATGCAGGCCTCGTCACAGTGACTCCATTCCAGAAAAGAATAATAATGTTGATTGGGGCATCCTGTGGTTGTGAAAGGTGCTATCAAAATGTAAGGGTGGAATGTTTCTTTCCCCAGAGGTGGATACGGGATAAAATTGGGCAGATTGACCCTGGAGATATATCCATTCCCCACCCTCCACATCTAATAAAACGCTGGGTGAGGCGGTCGATTAGGAATGTTCATGACTTGCCAGCAGTGGAAGACCCTGAAGTGATCCAATCAATAAGGACGTCCCCTTTCACAGGACTCCAGCAGTGGTCCTGCAGACCCAGCAATGCTGATCTCTGATTGGCCAGCAGATTCTGACAAAGTGGGCCTTCTTTGCCCAGGTGTATGATTGGCTGAGAAGCTGCCCAATCAGCTGGCAGCAAGCTCATGGTCTTGCCAATTGGTGGGCTTTCCATCGTCACAGTTAGATTCCGAATCGGAGAACTGTGGCCCAAATTTCTTTCAGAGTGTTCACCAGGAGCTCCTGTGGTAGTGTCCCTACCGCTGAGCCCGGAGGCCCCATGTGCTCCGGATATGTGCAGGAATATCTCTGAATGGGTTCAGTATTAATGCAGGAATTCGATCCTGACTGTTTATAAGACCATTCGTAAAAAAATCTGAACACAACATGGGCCAATATAAACTCACTTTTCCTAAGTATGAGGGAAATGTGTACGTTGGATCATTACAGTTAATATTAATGCCCCCCGGATTCTGTTATTCGATAGGATTGTGGCTGATTTGTGATTGAGTCCTATGCCCCACTTCCCTTGAGATCTTGATCAACAATGATTGATTATTTGTCAGGAAAATCCCATCTGGGAATGTTTGGAACTATGTGTGTTCGTAAATTGGATGTTTGCAAATCTGGGACCACTGCGCGCACATACGTTGATTTGTACACAAGTTGGAACTCAGTATCACCCAATATAAAATAGTCATCACTGGAGAAGGTAACTTTGAAAAAAGGTTTTGTGATTTACATGTGCAAGAACTGAAACCAACATGGTCATTCTAAAAGATGAGAGACTTAACAAACAATCCAGGTCTTTTTCAATATATAACTTCAGTTACATCACACTGTAAACTTTTGCTATAAATTCTGTGTCTTATGACCTTATACTCCACAACCACCTGATGAAGTGGCAGCGCTCCGAAAGCTAGTGCTTCTAAACAAATCTGTTGGACTATAACCTGGTGTTGTGTGATTTTTATCAATATAAAATAGCTGTTTGTAAGTACAATCAGATGTTTGCATTTTAGATCTTTAGAATGAATACTAATACACTTCTGTATTGCATCTTGTTTGCAAGTTGAATGTTTGTAACTTGGGGACTGCCTGTTTCTGGAAAGTTGTGATCTCATGGAATACAGGGAGAACTAGTCATTTGGATACAGAACTGGCCCTAAGGTAGAAGACAGAGGGTAGTGGTGGAAGGTTGTTTTTCAGACTGGAGGCCTGTGACCAGTGAAGTGCCACAAGGATCGGTGCTGGGCCCTCTACTTTTTGTCATTTACATAAATGATTTGGATGCGAGCATAAGAGGTACAGTTAGTAAGTTTGCAGATAACACCAAAATTGGAGGTGTAGTGGACAGCGAAGAGGGTTACCTCAGATTACAACAGGATCTGGACCAGATGGGCCAATGGGCTGAGAAGTGGCAGATGGAGTTTAATTCAGATAAATGCGAGGTGCTGCATTTTGGGAAAGCAAATCTTAGCAGGACTTATAACTTAATGGTAAGGTCCTAGGGTATGTTATTGAACAAGGAGACCTTGGAGTGCAGGTTCATAGCTCCTTAAAAGTGAAGTCGCAGGTAGATAGGATAGTGAAGAAGGCGTTTGGTATGCATTCCTTTATTGGTCAGAGTATTGAGTACAGGAGTTGGGAGGTTATGTTGCGGCTGTACAGGACATTGGTTAGGCCACTGTTGGAATATTGCATGTAATTCTGGTCTCCTTCCTATCGGAAAGATGTTGTGAAACTTGAAAGGGTTCAGAAAAGACTTACAAGGATATTGTCAGGGTTGGAGGATCTGAACTACAGGGAGAGGCTGAACAGGCTGGGACTGTTTTCCCTGGAGCGTCGGAGGCTGAGGGGTGACCTTACAGAGGTTTATAAAATCATGAGGGACGTGGATAGGATAAACAGACAAAATCTTTTCCCTGGGGTTGGGGAGTCTAGAACTAGAGGGCATAGGTTTAGGGTGAGAGGGGAAAGATATAAAAGAGACCTAAGGGGCAACCTTTTCACACAGAGGGTGATACGTGTATGGAATGAGCTGCCAGAGGATGTGGTGGAGGCTGGTACAATTGGATGGGTATATGAATAGGTAGGGTTTGGAGGGATATGGGCCGGGTGCTGTCAGGTGGGACTAGATTGAGTTGGGATATCTGGTCGGCGTGGACGGGTTGGACCGAAGGGTCTGTTTCCATGCTGTACATCTCTATGGCTCTATGTGGAGGAGCCGGTGTTGGACTGGGGTAGACAAAGTTAAAAATCACATAATACCAAGTTGACCAGCTTGAAGTTCACTGAATGTCCACTCAGTGGCAGAGTAAACACACAGCATTGAATAGGGACTGCAGGAAGAACAGGAAGTAATTGATTCACTACAATCCCATTCTGTTATTCAATGTTACAAATCACACAACACCATTGGAGGCAATTAAACCTGTTGAACTATAACCTGGTGTTGTGTGATTTTTAACTTTGTATACCCCAGTCCAACACCGACATCTCCAAATCATGACTGTTATTCAATGCGATTATGGCTGATTTGTCATCAAATCTCATGCTCCACTTCCCTTGAGACCTTTATCAAGATTGACGGATTTGAGAGTGTGGTGCTGGAAAAGTTCAGCAGGTCAGGCAGCATCTGAGGAGTAGGAGAAATGATGTTAAATGCCTTGCTTAACTCCTGAGTAACGATTAAACTGATCCCATTCTTAGCTCATTCACTCACCCAACATCAGACTCCGTCAGACCCCTTAAGACCCACAAATCTGGACCTGATGCCAGCCCTGAGGGACCCAGGGTGGGGTCAGCAATCCCACCCTGACACACAACTGAATGCCTCCTCCATTTGACTCAAACCCTGACCACAGTCACCAGAATCAAGGCCCAATCCCCTCAACTCAGTCACCAGTTGTTTACTAACTGTCCCCTCTTTTCCTACACCATGTGAGATGATCCAAACCCCGAACACCTCTCCCGCCATTGCTGTCAAATCCATCCATCCCTCTCCCTGCCCCAAGGATGTTTCACCCCTATGCAGTGTGCCTGAAAGATTTTGTATAATGTTCCATGTGTGGTCTAACACTTGCTGCTAGCCCTTACATAAAACCATCTCTCCAGCCACGAGAGAGAGAGAGAGAGAGAGCGAGCCAGTATGCGTAATAACCTGCAAACATGGTACATTATCCTGGAGGATTGGCGCTTCAGAAGCTAATGTCTGTCTTTAATGAACTCTCACAAATACAATGACAGCTAAAAAAAAGAGATCAAGAGAGTGATTTTTTTGTTTTACAGAAGGTTGTGATTTTTTTGGGTATCTCTGGCTGGGCCCAGTATTTATCACCTGTCCCTAGTTGCCCCTTGAGAAGATGGGGCTGAGCTGCCTTCTTGAACCACTGCAGTCCATGTGCTGTGGGTTGACCCAGAATGCCTTTAGGGATAGAATTCCAGGATTTTGACCCAGCCACAGTGAAGGAACAACAATATATTCCCAAATCAGGATGGAGAGGGAACTTGCAGGGGGTGGTGTTCCCATGTATCTGCTGCCCTTGTTCTTGTAGACGGTAGTGGCCATAGGTTTGGAAGGTGCTGTCTGAGGAGCTGTGACAACCATCTTGTAGATGGTACACACTGCTGCTACTGTGCACCACAGTGGAGTGAATGACCCCCTTCAAGAAGGTTGTGTTGGTCAAGGAAAAGCAAATTTAGTTCCTTTGACTTGATGACTTGGATTTACTTCAGTTAGTGTTAAAAGCCTTCAAAATTGCAAAGGTATTCGTGTAAATGGGTCAGAAAGAGTCAATATTTCATGGACTGCAATAAGCACCATCTACTGGGAGATTTGCTGGGAGAGTAAAGAAGGACCTCACTGGAGTCACACCTTCATAAACTCACTGTAGGCCATTTGGCCCATTGAATCCACACTGACCCTCTGAAGAGCATCCCATCCAGAACCACGCACCCCCATCCTATCTATGTAACCCAGCATTTCCCGTTAAGATCGGATCCTCCATGTCACAATGTTCTAATGTCCTTTAAACAGTGGCCAAGATGTAACAAACTACATCCCATTTTCTCTGCAAGACTCATCCTATTGGACATGAGGCTGGTTATTGTCTCACACACTCGATCCTGTACATCTTCCAAGGCGCAGCACCCCCAGCAATATCAAGGAAAGATTTCAGTCCTTCAAGCATTTATTTGTTTTTGCATTTTATAGTTAGCTTCATAATTAAATCTAGGATCCAATCTAATTTGTAGTTTTTTGACTGCATTGGATTCACCTATGCTTCTAAATCAGAATATTTTGAAGTTTTGAGTAAATAATTTGGCACAATATTCACCAAGTATGAGAGGTTAAACTCAGAGCCAGTGGATGTTAAAATTTCCAGGACATAAAGACAAAGAGCCCATGTGTCTGGACCAATGCTCAAGCATCTTAATCTCACCAGCAATAAACCAGTCAATTCATCACTCATTATTGCCGCTGCTGATGCCTGTGGTGGCTGCCTATGTGTCTGATGTCTCTCAGATACTACATTTTGAAGTCTCTGATTAATTCCATGCCTCTGCCTGGCTACTCTCCAGTTACACTAAACTGCTCATATATCTTGTTTTCCATCTCACTTGAAGCCCATCCTCCTCATCACACTGAGACGACCTTGGGAACAGCACTCAAGGCCTTGCCCAGTCTCAGGCTGTCAGTTACTGAAATCCTCATTTCTATTTTAATCACCTCCAGCCTTCACTACTTCAACCTTCACCTGTCACTCTCCCCAGTCAGCATTGTTTACAAACATGAGCCAAACCAAACTTCTGTGGTCATACCCTAACTTTGAACAAGTCCTATTGCCCTGTTGTCACTGACCTATACTATTATCTTATCAAGATTTACTGATCTTAAAAATTGTCACCACGTTCTCAACTCCCCTTGTAGCCTTGCCCCTTCCCTATTTCTGTTACTTTGTCCAGTCCAATAATTCCTTCAAATATCAATTCTTGATTGAATTGATTGAGGATTGGTTCATCCAATTCTGATCTCTTGAACATCTCCAGTTTTAACCAATCCACCACTGGGGCAGTGACAAAGTCTCAGACAGTGGACTTGCCTCATAGTGTCAAAAGGTCAAAACGTCATGGAGTACGGAAACAAAGCTTTTGGTCCAATCAGTCCACGTCAACCTTAATCCCAAACTCAGCTGGTCCTACCTGCATACACTTTTTAAAATTATTATTTGTTTACAGGATGAGAGCATATATTGCCTGTCCCTAATTACCCAGAGGGCAGGTTAGAATCAACCACATTGTTTTTGGTCTACAGTCACATGTAGGCCAGACCAGGTAAGGATGGCAGTTTCCTTCCCTAAAGGACATTAGTGACCCAGGTGGGATTTTTCCTTGGCCTATTGCTTGGGTTATACCCTTCCATGCATTTCTAATTCATGGACTTATCCAAGTCTGCTTTGAATGTTGTAACTGCATTCACCACTTCCTCTGGCTGTTCATTTCACACATGAACCACACTCTGTGTGAAAAAGTTGCCCCTCAGGTCCCTTTTAAATCCTTCCCCTCTCACCTTAAAAATATGCTCCCCCCACCCCCCAGTTTCGAACTCCCCTATCCTCAGGAAATGATGTCTGCTATTTACCCTATCCATGCCCCTTATGATTTTATAAACCTCGATAAGGTCATCCCTCAGCCTCCTTCGCTCCAGTGAAAAAATTCCCAGCCTATCCTTTTAACTCAGACTCTCCATTCCTGCTAAACAGTGGCTCAGTGGTTAGCACTGCTGCCTCACAGTTACAGGTTCGATTCCAGCCTTGGACGACTGTCTGTGTGGAGTGTGCACATTCTCCCTGTGTCTGCGTGGGTTTCCTCTAGGTGCTCCACTTTCCTCCCACAGTCCAAAGATATGCAGGTTAGATGCAGTGGCCATGCTAAATTGCCCATGGTGTTAGATGCATTAGTCAGAGGGAAATGGGTCTAGGTGGGTTACTCTTCGGAGGGTCAGTTTAGACTTGTTGGGCCAAGTGTTTCCACACTATAGGGAATCTAATCTCTTCTGGACCCTCTCCAGCTTAATAATATCCTTCCCAAATCTTTCTGTCTCTCACCTCATTTAATATATTCTTTAAAATCTGCTTTTATGATCAAGCATTTTCCTTTCAGCTCCTGTATTGAGATTTCTTTATGTGGCTCACTGTCAAATTTTAGGAAGTGTTTCTACACTAAAAGCATTGAATGAATTGATGAAGGGCTTTTGCCTGAAACGTTGATTTTCCTGCTCCTCGGACTCTGCCTGACCTGCTGTGCTTTTCCAGCACCACTCTAACCTTGACTCTAATCTCCAGCACCTGCAGTACCCACTTATGCCGATATAAAAGGAGTAATTTCCTTTCTGCATGACTATCAGTGTGGCTGGACTTTGCGTTTGATTGTCTACCATGTACTGATTGGAGTTTAGAGGAATGAAAGCTGACATTATTAAAGCATATAAGATTCTTAAGAGCTTGATGGGTAGATGTGGAGAGATGATTTCCCCTTGTGGGAATGTCAAGGAGTACAGCGCATCATCTCAGAACGAGCAGTCACATAATTAGGACAAAGGTGAGGAAGAATTTCTTTCACAGAGGGGAGTGAATCTGTGGACTTTTTGCTACAAAGTACTCTCAAGGTTGAAGTATATTCAAGGCTGCAAGAGACAGATCTTTAATCAGGAAGGGAATCGAGAGTTATGGGGAAAACTAGAGTTGAGGATGATCAGGTCAGCCATGATCTCTTTGAATGGCGAAGTGGACTCAATGGGCTGAATGGCCTACTTCTGCTCTGAGGCCTGATGGTCTAATCTCAGTTTCTCTGTGAGCTGCACCTGATTCTCCCAGGCTGGCTCTTCATCTCAGATCAGGCTCAAGCAGCGTCAGTACATAGTTCAGCCTCAGTGTCTGGGATCCTGCTGTGCCTCACTGAGATGATGGTGGATGGAATGTGATCAGTTCCAGCTGGTCTGTGTGTGCCTCTGGACATGTGCAGGGGAGAGAAGCTGCAGCAAAGTGCAGCTCGACAGGTAACTGCCCAAAGAGTCCGTTTTATTCACAAGGACGGGTCTGTAGAACTGGGCCCATCACTCTCATTTCAGCCTTTGCAATCTTGGAGAAAATATTTATGCAAGAATGCATTCGCTTCAATCGGAACCCTGTGATGATATTTGTGGCTCTTATTATGCTATTGGGATGAAACCAAAGTGACCAGCAGCAATTAGTGTCATAGAGTCATACAGTAAGGAAACAGACCCTTCAGTCCAACTAGTCCATGCTGACCATGTTTCCAAACTAAACTAGTCCCAGTTGCCTGCATTTGGCCCATACCCCTCCAACTCTTTCCTACTCATGAACGTATCCAAATATCTTTTAAATGTTGTAACTGTACCCACAAGCACCACTTTCTCCAGCAGTATATTCCACAGGCGACCCACTCTCTGTGCAAACAAATTGACCCTTTTGTCCTTTTTAAATCTCTCTCCTCTCACCTTAAACATGTGCCCCCTGGTCTTGAAATCCCACCCGAGGGAAAAGACACCTGCCAGTCATATTATCTACACTTCTCATGGTTTTATAATGTGGAGATGCCGGTGTTGGACTGGGGTGGACAAAGTAAAAAATCACACAACACCAGGTTATAATCCAACAGGTTTAATTGGAAGCACTAGCTTCTGGAGCTCTGCTCCTCCATCAGGTGGTTGTGGAGTATAAGATCATAGGACACAGAATTTATAGCAAAAGTTTACAGTATGATGTAACTGAAATTATACATTGACAAGACCTGGATTGTTTGTTCAGTCTCTCATCTTTTAGAATGATTATGTTGGTTTTAGTTTTTTCATATGTAAATCCCAGAATTTAAAGTTACATTCTCAAGTGAACTATAAGAATTGATGCCATGTTGGCCCAGATAATGCATTGAATGGTTTTATAAACCTCAAAAGGTCACCCCTCAACTTCCTAACCTCCAGTGAAAAAAGTCCCAGCCTCTCCAACCTATTTTGATAACTTAAACTCTCCATTCCCGGCAAAATCTTGGTAAAGTTTTTCTGAACCCTCTCCTGCTACACAATATCCTTCTGGAAGAGAGTGACCAGAACTGGACACAGTATCTAGAAGACGCCTGCATAATCCTGTCCTTGTTTGTTTTATCAAAATGTAACACCTTCACATTTATCCAAATTAAACTCCATCTGCCACTCCTCAGCCCATTGACCCAATTGATCAGGATCCCTTTGTAATCTTTGATAGCCTTCTTCACTGTCCACTGTCCCACCAATTCTCCTGGTGAGAATAATTAGGAAATTCATTGAGGCGGGTGGGGAATCGAAGGAACAGAATCAGTTTGACTGAATTCCTTACTTTAGGAAAATCAGGAATATATTGTGATATAAAAATATGACGGGTTTTGGGGAAGGGTCACTGGACCTGAAGCGTTAACTCTGATTTCTCTCCACAGATGCTGCCAGACTTGCTGATCTTTTCCAGCAATTTTTTTATCTCTGATTTACAGCATCCTTAGTTCTTTACATTTTCAATATATCGTGATAGTCTAGTGTACATTACCACGTGTATACGAAAAGATAAAAACAGGATATCACAATGGAAGCATGCTGGGCCTGAAAACCAGAAGATCCTGGATCCAAATTATTCCTCACCAACCAATGTGTAACGTATATTTTAATTATTTAACTGTACTCTACAAAAAAAAACACAGAAACACTTGGAGATGGTAAGCAAAGGAGGAATCATTAAGATGACAATCTCTGCCCTCCATTTATGCCCATTGATCAAAAGGACCTGAAGCAATATGGGGATAGAATGGTTTGAGTACCAGAATGTATGGTCAATGGATATTTTTGGGGCTAGGGAATGGTTTGTAGTAGACTTCCCCAGGGGTCAGTGTTGGGACCTTTGATTTTCCTGATATATACATATGACTTGGAACGATTTCAGAATTTGTGGATAACACAAATCTTAGAAACATTATGAAATGCAAGCGCAGAATTTCAAGAAGACATAAACAAGTAGGTGGCTTGGCCAGACAGCTGTCAGATAACATTTAAAGCACAGAAATGGAAGGCAATTCAGTTCAATTGGAATAACATTGAAGGATAATATAAAATTGGGGGAACAATTCTAAAGGGGTGCAGGAGCAGAGAAAGCTGGGTGTATATGTGCACAGAACATTGAAAGTGGCTGGTTAGGTAGAGAGAGCAGTTAATAAAGCAGACATTATCCATGGCTTTATTTATAAGGGCACAGAGTACAAGAGCAGGGAGGTGATGTTGAACTTGTACAAGAAACTTGTTAGACGACAGCTGGAAGATTGTGTAGAGATGTGAGTGCTAGGTTATAAGAAAGACGTGAATGTATTGGAGAGAGTAGGAGTAGATCCAGGTTCGAGAAACTCAGTAATGTTCAGAGTTTGATGAAATTAGGATTAATATACTTGGAGATGAAAAAATTGCAAGGAGATTTGTTCAAGGTCATAGAGTCATAGAGACATACAGCACAGAAAATGACCCTTCGGTCCAACCCGTCCATGCCGACCAGATATCCCAATCTAGTCTAGTCCCATGTGCCAGCACTTGGCCCATATCCCTCCAAACCCTTCCTATTCATATACCCCTCCAGATGCCTTTCAACTGTTGCTATACCAGCCTCCACCACTTCCTCTGGCAGCTTATTCCATACACGCACCACCCTCTGTGTGAAAAAGTTGCCCCTTACATCCCTCTTATATCTTACCCCTCTCACCCTAAACCTATGCCCTCTAGTTCTGTACTCCCCCAGCCCAGGGAAGAGACTTTGCCTATTTATCCTATCCATGCCCCTCATAATTCTATAAACCTCTATAAGGTCACCCCTCAGCCTCTGACACTCCAGGGAAAACAGCCCCAGCCTGTTCAGCCTCTCCCTATAGCTCAGATCCCCCAACCCTGGCAACATCCTTGTAAATCTTTTCTGAACCCTTTCAAGTTTCACAACATCTTTCCGATAGGAAGGAGACCAGAATTGCATGCAATATTCCAACAGTGGCCTGACCAATGTCCTGTACAGCTGCAACATGACCTCCCAACTCCTGTACTGAAAATGTGTTGCTAGTTAAAGCGCAGCAGGTCAGGCAGCATCCAAAGAACAGGAAATTCGACGTTTCGAGCAAAAGCCCTTCATCGTCCTGATGAAGGGCTTTTGCCCGAAACGTCGAATTTCCTGTTCCTTGGATGCTGCCTGACCTGCTGCGCTTTAACCAGCAACACATTTTCAGGTCTGATCTCCAGCATCTGCAGACCTCACTTTTTACTCCCAACTCCTGTACTTAATACTCTGACCAATAAAGGAAAGCATACCAAATACCTTCTTCACTATCCTATCTACCTGCGACTCCACTTTCAAGGAGCTATGAACCTGCACTTGAAGGTCTCTTTGTTCAGCAACACTCCCTCAAATCTTACCATTATGAGTGTAAGTCCTGCTAAGATTTGCTTTCCCAAAATGCAGTACCTCTCATTTATCTAAATTAAACTTTATCTGCCACTCCTCAGCCCATTGGCCCATCTGATCAAGATCCTGTTGTACTCTGAGGTAAATTAATTTGCTATCCACTATACCTCCAATTTTGGTGTCATCTGTAAATGTACTAACTATCCACTATGTTCATATGTATTTACAAGGCTCATCCAGTTCAGTTTCAGTTAATGGTAACCAGGGATGTTGATTATATGGAATGCATTGTTAATAATGCTACAATGTCAAGGGCCGGTGGTTAGATTCTCTCTTATAGAGATGATCATTGCCTGCGATTTCTGTACATGAATATTGCGTTAGAAAATAAATTTGGGGAGACTGTTTTGGGGAATATGGAAATGGCAGAGGGATTACACTTATTTTCCATCAATCTGTATGATGGAAGATATTTTGAACATTCCTTTCATACCTAAGAATACTAAAGGAGGAATTAAGTACTTATTGCCATCACCAAAAAAGTAGTATTAGACAAACTAATGGGACTGAAAGCAAATAATGCCTTGGCCCCTGATGGCTTGCATTCTGAGATCTAAAGGTAATAACAACAGGAATAGTGGATGCATTGGCTGTACTTTTCCAAAACTCCTTGTATTCTGGACAAGTACCAGAGATCAGAAAACTGCCAATGTGGCATCCCTATTCAAAAAAGGAGGCAAAAACCCCCAGATAATTATAGGCTGATTAAGCTGACATCTATCGTCAAAAAAGTATTGGAATCAATTATTAAAGTAGTCGCAGAACATTTAGAAAATCATAATCTAATGAAGGAGGGTCAGCATGGCTTCGTAAAGGGAAATCGTGTCTGACAATTTATTAGAGTTTTTGAAGGCAGTCTCAACCAGAATGGATAGAGGGAAACCAGTGAATGGATTGTACTTGGATTTCCAGAAGGTGTACAAAGTGTACCTCACAAAAAGATCCATCATAGAGCCCACAGTGTTGGAGGCAGTATATTGGCAAGGATACAGAATTGGCTCAAGGGCAGGAGACAACAATGGGGAATAAGAGTTTCTTTTTCAGGTTGGTGACTCTTGGCCACTGGGCTCAGTGCTGGGACCTTAACTGTTTAAAACATATCTGGCTTGGAGGAAGGAAGTGAATGTACTGTTGCAAAAGTGCAGATGAAAAAGGTAGATGGAAAGGGAGGGTGAGAGAGATACAGTTTACAGAGATAAATTGATAAGCTGTCAATGGACAAACAGTTCGCAAATATGAAGAAAAATTATTGAAAGAGAAAATCTGCAGAAAGCTGAACACAAAAGGACTTGGAGGTATATGCACAAAACACAAAGCTGGCCGAAGGGTGTAGCATGCAATCAGGAAAGTCTTTATTTTAAGGGAGTTGGAATACAAGACTGAGTAGGGAAGTCTTACTGCAGCTGTACAGGGGGCTAGTGAGACCACATCTGGAGCACTGTCAGCTGCTTAAATCCTCTTATTTAAGAAGCAATATAAGAGGCAGATCAGAGAAAGGTCAACTAGGGTTATCTCTGGTATGGAGGGATTTTTTTATAAGCAAAGACTAAATAGGTTGGGTCTCTACTCACCGTGGTTTATAAAAATGAGAGATGATGTCATTGAAATTCTGAAGATTCTTAAGGGGTTTAACATGCATAAATACTGAGAGGATGTTTCCCCTTATGGGATAGTCTAAGACCAGATGGCATAGTCTCAGAGTAAGTGGGCGCCAAATTAAGACTGAAATAAGGAGGAACTTTTTGTCTCGGAGAGTTGTGGGGCAGAGATTTTATGTATATTTAAGGCTAAGATAGTTAGATTCCTGATGTGGGAGAATGAACAGTTCAGGAAGGGGCAGGAAAATGGACATGAGGTGTGTTGGATCAGCCACACTCTTATTGAATAGTGGAGCAGGCTTGAGGGACCAAACCTCCTGCTCCTGATCCTATTTCTTATGGTTTTATGATCTTTTAGTAGAAGCAAATCATGAGAACTGGACACAGCAGGCAGAGAAAGGTTGTCCCCAATCACAAAGGGTTACAGTAGAAGAGGGCGCAGACTTAAGGCAAAATAAATAATGAGAACCTGTCAGGGGTCAGCATCTGAGATGCACTGCTTGAGAAGGTGGTAGAGGAAGGTTCAATCAAGCCATTTAAGAAGGAACTGGGTTATTTTCTGTAAAGGGGGAATGCGCAGGCCTGAAGGTGGATAAGTGACATGAGGAACCTTTCCTTCAGAAACCCAGCACAGACATAAAGAACCAAATGGCTACCTTCTGTACTGTTCCCATTCTGTGACATGAACATGTGAAAGAAGAGGATGGGAAAGGCAAACTGGGATGGCATGGACCAGGGAAAACATTGAGGGGAGGTGAACTGATAGGCTCCGGCTACCATAAGCATGTGGTAGGGTTAGATATAGAGAAACTTGGACAGGAAACAAGAAATACAAACCATTCAAATTGATCGTCACAAATCAATTCAATTAAAAATTCAGGAGAAACCTCTGCTCAGAGAATGCTGATAAAGAAGCAGAGATACATTGAAAGGAAAGTTAGAGAAATGCATGGGAGGTAGAAATGGAATGTGATCTGTTAGTGAGGTGAGATGAGGAGCATTGGGAGGAAGCTGTTGTGGAGGAGCAGAGAGGAGAAGGGCCAATGTCAAGATGGTGAGTGGCTTAGAGGGAAACCTACAGGGGGTGGCATTCTCATGTATCTGCTGCCCTTGTCCTTCTAGATGGAAGTGGTCGTGTGTTTGGGAGGTGCTAAGGAAAAATCTAAAGATCTCTGGTGAATTTCTGGAGTGCATCTTGCGGATGGGATACTTTGCTGTTGCTGTGTATCAGTGGTGGAGAGAGTGGGTGTGGAGCTAATCAAGTGGGCCACTTTGTTCTGGATCGTATTGAGCTTCTTGAGTGTATTGTTGGAGCTGCCCCCATCCAGGCAAATGAGGAGTATTCCATCACACTCCTGACCTGTGCCTTGTCGATGGTGGACAGGCTTTGGGGAATCAGGAGATGAGTTATTGACTTCAGGATTCTTAGTCTCTGACCTGCTCATTTACCAGCCCTGTAATGTAAACACTGCATTGTTATATCCAACTAACTAAGAGTAACTACATGGCAGTGTACACTGGCCCAACAATGGAAATCACATCTGCAAATGGGCGGCACGGTGGCACAGTGGTTAGCACTGCTGCCTCACAGCGCCAGAGACCCGGGTTCAATTCCCGACTCAGGCGACTGACTGTGTGGAGTTTGCACATTCTCCCCGTGTCAGTGTGGGTTTCCTCTGGGTGCTCCGGTTTCCTCCCACGATCCAAAGATGTGCGGGTCAGGTAAATTGGCCATGCTAAATTGCCCGTAGTGTTAGGTGAAGGGGTAAATGTAGGGGCATGGGTGGGTTGCGCTTCGGCGGGTCAGTGTGGACTTGTTGGGCTGAAGGGCCTGTTTCCACACTGTAAGTAATCTCAGCTAATCTAAAATGAATAAAAAGGAACTTTGGCAACCATGAAAAGAAAAAGCAGAGGAGATTATTTCTAGTCCGGCAGATCTGCACCAATCTTGCACCAGAGTTAAATGCAGATTCACTTCTAATACAAACCCTGTGTCCCCTCAGATTTGGAATGTCAGTTCACTTTGTTCCAGCACAACCCGAGGCAGATGGTGCGAATGGTCTCAATTAACCTTCAGCTGCTGCAGTGACTTCAAGCCCGTTTACAAAAGATGATCAATGCTGGGTGACAGCAATGTAGGTTTTACTAATTGTGGTGTTATTTTCACAGAGCAATTACATTTGCAAGTAAAATATAAATAGATAGAGCAACATTTGAAAAGAAATCAAAAATCTACGAATGATATAGACTTGAAATACAAACAGGAAATGTTGAAAACTCTCAGCGATTGAGACAACATCTGTAGGGAGAGGGAGAGAAAGAGAGAGCAGTTGTTAAAACGAAGGTTTGTAGACCCCCTTGATTGATCTGTGTTTTGTTTGTAACCTGTGCTGTGAACTATTCCTCAAACTTTGCCTCCCTCCTGTAATGCCAACACACATGGGGATGGTCACACAGCTATGGGGAAGCATTGGCACATGGGCAATTAATCCAGACACCCAGGTCATGTGTCAGGATCAGGTTCAAATCTTACCAGAGCAGATAGTAGAATTTGATTTCAACTCAAAAGAAAATTTGGAATGAAGAGCCTAGGGCTGACCATGGATCCATTGTCGATTGTCAGAAAAACGCATCTGGGTCACGAATGCCCTTTAGGGAAGGAAATTGTCATCCTTACCTGGCCTGGCCTACATGTGCTGAGGGAGTGGTGTACTATCACAGGGTTAGCACTGAGGGAATGCCGTAGTGTCAGAGGGTCGGTGCTCAGGGAGTGCCACACTGTTGGAGTGACTGCATTGAGGGAGCACTCACTTTCAAAACCTCAGTACTGAGGGAGTGCTGCGCTATCTGGGAGGCAGCAGTACAGAGGGAGTACTGTGCTACTGGAGATCCTGTGTTTACACTGACTCTAGTAGGACTCTAAACTGAAGGAGAATTTGCTTGTTTAGGTATTTATAAAAGTCACACCGATCTCTAAACTGAGTGGACATGATAGTGAGGAGTGCATCAGTGTCTTAATTGGATATTGTCAATATTACAATGTTGACTGAAGTTACGATTAAGTTTAGTTTCTTAACTAATCCCAGAAAGCCAGTGAGGATAGAATCTCCCTGGCCGGCACCCAAACTGTTTTGAGATCTGACTGGTGACCATTGCTCAGCTTGACAGGTGAGCTGAACCTTAGAGAGATGCACAACATCACAGAAACAATTCCTGGTGATCCTCAAAAAGGTTAATGGTGTTTAAAGACACAGTGTGAACTACCTGACAGAATGAATAACTCAGCCACAATAGTCACAAAGGATCTCATTACATTGGAGAGAACTTCTGGCTCCCTGTGGAGAAATAAGAAATTACATTCTGGGCTGCAGTGCTGCTTTGCAGTGGAGAGTGATGGGAACACCTTGTGTTCAACATCTGTTCTCGCTGATGTTCCTGTGAAGGAGTCTCCTTCGGAACATAGAACATAGAAGAACATAGAACATAGAAAAATACAGCGCAGTACAGGCCCTTCGGCCCTCGATGTTGCGCCGACCCAAGCCCACCTAACCTACACTAGCCCACTATCCCCCATATGCCTCTCCAATGCCCGTTTAAATGCCCATAAAGAGGGAGAGTCGACCACTGTTACTGGCAGGGCATTCCATGAACTCACGACTCGCTGAGTAAAGAATCTACCCCTAACGTCTGTCCTATACCAAGCACCCCTTAATTTAAAGCTATGCCCCCCGTAATATCTGACTCCATACATGGAAAAAGGTTCTCATGGTCAACCCTATCTAAACCCCTAATCATCTTGTACACCTCTATCAAGTCACCCCTAAACCTTCTTTTCTCCAATGAAAACAGCCCCAAGTGCCTCAGCCTTTCCTCATACGATCTTCCTACCATACCAGGCAACATCCTGGTAAACCTCCTCTGCACCCGTTTCAATGCCTCCACATCCTTCCTATAGTATGGCAACCAAAATTGCACACAATACTCCAGATGCGGCCACACCAGAGTCTTATACAACTGCAACATGACCTCAGGACTCCGGAACTCAATTCCTCTACCAATAAAAGCCAGTACGCCATATGCCTTCTTCACAGCACTATTTACCTGGGTGGCAACTTTCAGAGATCTGTGTACATGGACACCAAGATCCCTCTGCTCATCCACACTACCAAGTATCCGACCATTAGCCCAGTACTCCATCTTCTTGTTACTCTTACCAAAGTGAATCACTTCACACTTACCTACATTGAACTCCATTTGCCACCTTTCTGCCCAGCTCTGCAGCTTATCTATATCCCGCTGTAACCTGCCACATTATTTCTCATTGTCAACAACTCCACCGACTTTCGTATCATCCGCAAACTTGCTCACCCAATCTTCTAGCCCCTCCTCCAGGTCATTTATAAAAATGACAAACAGCAATGGTCCCAAAACAGATCCTTGCGGAACACCGCTGGTAACTGCACTCCAAGATGAACCTTTACCATCAACTACTACCCTCTGTCTTCTTCCAGCCAGCCAATTCCTAATCCAAACCTCCAACTCCCCCTCAATGCCATACCTCCATATCTTTTGCAGTAGCCTATCATGGGGAACCTTATCAAACGCCTTACTATAATCCATATACACCACATCTACCGCTTTACCCACGTCCACCTCCTTAGTCACCTTCTCAAAGAATTCAATAAGGTTTGTGAGGCACGACCTGCCCTTCACAAAACCATGCTGACTATCCTTGATCACATTATTCCTATCCAGATGTTCATAAATGCTATCCCTTACAATTCTCTCTAAGACTTTGCCCACAACAGAGGTACGACTCACCGGCCTATAGTTACGAGGGTTATCCCTACTCCCCTTCTTGAACAAGGGAACCACATTTGCTATCCTCCAGTCTTCTGGCACTATTCCTGTAGACAACGAGGACATAAAAATCAAGGCCAATGACTCTGCAATCTCCTCCCTTGCTTCCCAGAGAATCCTAGGATAAATGCCATCAGGCCCCGGGGACTTATCTATTTTCACCTTTTCCAGAATTTCCAACACCTCTTCCCTAAATACCTCAAAGCCATCCATTCTAATTAATTGTGACTCAATATTCACATCGGCAACAATGTCGTGTTCCTGAGTGAATACTGATGAAAAGTATTCATTCAGTGTCTCCCCAATTTCTTCAGCCTCCACACGCAACTTCCCACTACTATCCTTGACTGGACCTATTCCTACCCTCGTCATTCTTTTATTCCTGACATACCTATAGAAAGCCTTTGGGTTTTCCCTAATCCTACCAACCAAGGACTTTTCATGTCCCCTCCTTGCTGCTCTTAGCTCTCTCTTTAGATCCTTCCTGGCTACCTTATAACTCTCAATCGCCCCAATTGAACCTTCACGCCTCATCTTGACATAGGCCGTCCTCTTCCCTTTAACAAGGGATTCCAATTCCTTATTAAACCACGGCTCCCTCACACGTCCCTTTCCTCCCTGCCTGACAGGTACATACTTATCAAGGACACTCAATAGTTGCTCCTTGAACAAACTCCACATATCGATTGCATCCTTCCCTTGAAGCCTACTTTTCCAAGCCACGCATCCTAAGTCATGCCTCACCGCATCATAATTTCCCTGCCCCCAGCAATAACTCTTGTCCTGCAGTGCACACTTATCCCTCTCCATCACTAGAGTAAAAGTCACCGAATTGTGGTCACTGTCCCCAAAGTGCTCACCTACCTCCAAGTCTAACACCTGGCCTGGTTTGTTACCCAGAACCAAATCCAGTATGGCCTCACCTCTTGTTGGCCTGTCTACATAATGTGTCAGGAAACCCTCCTGCACACATTGGACAAACACCGACCCATCTAACGTACTCGAGCTATAGCTTTCCCAGTCAATATCTGGGAAGTTAAAGTCCCCCATAACAACCACCCTATTACTTTCACTCTTCTCCTGAATCATCCTCACAATCCTTTCTTCTACGTCTCTAGGACTATAAGGAGACCTGTAGAAAACTCCTAACAGGGTGACCTCACCTTTCCTATTTCTAAGCTCAGCCCAAACTACCTCAGATGGCGAGTCTTCATCCATCGTCCTTTCCACTGCTGTAATACTATCTTTGACAAGCAATGACACACCTCCCCCTCTTTTACCCCCCACCTCTGACCTTACTAAAACATTTAAACCCTGGAACCTGCAACAACCAATCCTGTCCCTGTTCTACCCATGTCTCCGTAATAGCCATAACATCGAAATCCCAGGTACCAACCCACGCTGCAAGTTCATCTACCTTATTTCGTATACTTCTCGCATTGAAGTATACACACTTCAAGCCACCTTCCTGTTTACAGGCACCTTCCTTCGAGATTGATGCCATGTTCCTAACCTCCCTACACTCCATGTCCTGTACCCTAAAGCTACAGTCCAGGTTCCCATGCCCCTGCAGTGTTAGTTTAAACACCCCCAAAGAGCATTAGCAAACCTCCCCCCAAGGATACTGATGCCCCTCAGGTTCAGGTGTAGACTATCCTGTTTATAGAGGTCCCACCTTCCCCAGAAAGAACCCCAGTTATCCAGAAACCGGAATCCCTCCTTCCTGCACCATCCCTGTAGCCACGCATTTAACTGCTCTCTCTCCCTATTCCTCGACTCTCTATCACGTGGCACGGGTAACAAACCAGAGACAACAACTCTGTTTGTTCTAACTCTGAGCTTCCAACCTAGCTCCCTGAAAGCCTGCCTAACATCCTCATCCCTCTTCCTACCTATGTCGTTGGTGCCAAAGTGGACCACGACTTCCGGCTGCTCCCCCTCCCCCTTAAGGACCCAGAAAACACGATCAGAGACATCACGTACCCTTGCACCTGGGAGGCAACATACCAAACGTGAGTCTTTCTCGGCCCCACAAACCACCTATCTGTGCCCCGAACTATCGAGTCTCCAATAACTATTGCTCTGCTCTTCTCCACCCTTCCCTTCTGAGCAACGGGGATAGGCTCTGTGCCAGAGGCCTGAACCCCATTGCTGACCCCTGGTGAGTCGTCCCCCCACCCATATACAAAACGGTATACTTGTTCTTGAGGGGAACGGCCGCAGGGAGTCCCTGCACTGGCTACTTCCTCCCAGTCCCCCTCACTGTCACCCATCTGTCTGCAATCCTTGGAGTTACTACTTCCCTAAAGCTCCGATCTATGACCCCCTCTGCCTCCCGAATGATCCTAAGTAACTCTAATGATCCTAAGGAACCTCTCCTTTCACCTGAGGCACCGTAACCCTCAGGTTAAATCACCACCAGTAATCTCCCTCCAATGAGAGAGCAGCTCCTTGTTCATCGGGGACTACAGCAACCTGACCTTTGCCTTTACTCCAAAGTGCTTTGCAGGAAACAAAGTTCTTTGGAAATGTTACCACTCCTGTAACACAGGAATTATGGCAGACAACTCATACACAGAGAACTCCCACACTGAGCAAAGAGGGTAGCACGGTGGCTCAGTGGTTAGCACTGCTGCCTCATGGCACCAGGGGCCCGGGTTTGATCCCAGCCTCAGACAACTGTCTGTGTGGTGTTTGCACATTCTCCCCATGTCTGAGTGGGTTTATTCTGGTTTCCTCCCACAATCCAAAACTGTGCAGATTAGGATGGATTAGCCATGGGAAGGAGTGGGTATAGACAATAGACAATAGGTGCAGGAGTAGGCCATTCAGCCCTTCGAGCCTGCACCGCCATTCAATATGATCATGGCTGATCATTCCTAATCAGTATCCGCTCCCTGCCTTATCTCCATAACCCTTGATTCCACTATCTTTGAGAGCTCTATCCAACTCTTTCTTAAATGAATCCAGAGACTGAGCCTCCACTGCCCTCTGGGGCAGAGCATTCCACACAGCCACCACTCTCTGGGTGAAGAAGTTTCTCCTCATCTCTGTCCTAAATGGTCTACCCCGTATTTTTAAGCTATGTCCTCTGGTTCAGCACTCACCCATCAGCAGAAACATGTTTCCTGCTGCCAGAGTGTCCAATCCTTTCATAGTCTTATATGTCTCAATCAGATCCCCTCTCAGTCTTCTAAACTCAAGGGTATACAAGCCCAGTTGCTTCAGTCTTTCAGTGTAAGGTAATCCTGCCATTCCAGGAATTGACCTCGTGAACCTACGCTGCACTCCCTCAATAGCCAGAATGTCTTTCCTCAAATTTGGAGACCAGAACTGCACACAGTACTCCAGGTGTGGTCTCACCAGGGCCCTGTACAGCTGCAGAAGCACCTCTTTGCTTCTATACTCAATCCCTCTTGTTATGAAGGCCAGCATGCTATTAGCCTTCTTCACTACCTGCTGTACCTGCATGCTTGCCTTCATTGACTGGTGTACAAGAACACCCAGATCTCTCTGTACTGCCCCTTTACCTAAATTAATTCCATTTAGGTAGTAATCTGCCTTCCTGTTCTTGCCACCAAAGTGGATAACCATACATTTATCCACATTAAACTGCATCTGCCATGCATCTGACCACTCACCTAACTTGTCCAGGTCACCCTGTAATCTCCTAACATCCTCATCACATTTCACCCTGCCACCCAGCTTTGTATCATCAGCAAATTTGCTAATGTTATTACTAATACCATCTTCTATATCATTAACATATATTGTAAAAAGCTGCAGTCCCAGCACTGAACCTTGCGGTACCCCACTGGTCACTGCCTGTCATTCCGAAATGGAGCCGTTTATCACTACCCTTTGTTTCCTATGAGCCAAACAATTTTTAATCCAATCTACTACTTTGCCCCCAATACCATGTGTCCTAAGTTTACTCACTAACCTCCTGTGTGGGACTTTATCAAAAGCTTTCTGAAAGTCCAGGTACACTACATCTACTGGATCACCCTCGTCCATCTTCAGAGTTACACCCTCAAAAAATTCAAGAAGATTAGTCAAGCATGATTTCCCCTTCATAAATCCATGCTGACTCTGTCCTATCCTGTTACTACTATCCAGATATGCCATAATTTCATCCTTTATAATAGACTCCAGCATCTTTCCCACCGCTGAGGTCAGACTAACTGGGCTATAATTTCCTGCTTTCTCTCTCCCACCTTTCTTAAAAAGTGGTACAACATTAACCACCCTCCAATCCTCAGGAACCGACTCCGAATCTATCGAACTCTGGAAAATAATCACCAACGCATCCATGATTTCCCGAGCCACCTCCTTCAGTACCCTGGGATGTAGACCATCAGGCCCTGGAGACTTATCAACCTTCAGACCTAACAGTCTCTCCAACATCAAATCCTGGCAAATATAAATTCCCTTAAGTTCAGGTCCTTCAGCCACTGTTACCTCAGGGAGATTGCTTGTGTCTTCCCCAGTGAACACAAATCTGAAGTACGCATTTAATTCTTCTGCCATTTCTTTGTTCCCTGTAATATATTCCCCTGTTTCTGTCTTCAAGGGCCCAATTTTAGTCCTAACCATTTTTTTGCCTTGCACATACTTAAAAAAGCTTTTACTATCCTCCTTTATATTATTGGCCAGTTTATCTTGGTACCTCATTTTTTCTCTGTGTATTTCCTTCTTAGTAATCCTCTGTTGTTCTTTAAAAGCTTCCCAGTCCTCTGTTTTCCCACTTATCTTTGCTATGTTATACTTTTTCTCTTTTAACTTTATATGTTTCTTAACTTCCCTCGTCAGCCACAGCCGCCCATGCCTCCTCCTGGGATCTTTCTTCCTTTTAGGAATGAACTGATCCTGCAACTTCTGCATTATACACAGAAGTGGGCGGCATAGTGGCACAGTGGTTAGCACTGCTGCCTCACAGCGCCTGAGACCTGGGTTCAATTCCCGACTCAGGCGACTGACTGTGTGGAGTTTGCACGGTCTCCCCGTGTCTGCATGGGTTTCCTCCTGGTGCTCCGGTTTCCTCCCACAGTCCAAAGATGTGCAGGCCAGGTGAATTGGCCATGCTAAGTTGCCCGTAGTGTTAGGTAAGGGGTAACTGTAGGGGTATAGGTGGGTTGCGCTTCGGCGGGTCGGTGTAGACTTGTTGGGCTGAAGGGCCTGTTTCCACACTTTAAGTAATCTAATATCCACCATTGTTCCTCCACAGTCATCCCTGCTAAGGTATTGCACCATTGAACTTTGGCCAGCTCCTCCCTCATAGTTCCATAGTTCCCTTTATTCAACAGAAGTACTGTCACTTCCGACTGTACCCTCTCCCTCTCAAATTGCAGATTGAAGCTTAATGTATTATGGTCACTACTTCCCAATGGCTCCTTCACTTTGAGGTCTCTGACCAATTCTGGTTCATTACACAATACTAGATCCAGAATTGCCTTCTCCCTGGTCGGCTCCAGCACCAGCTGTTCTAAGAATCCATCTCTGAGGCACTCCACAAAGTCTCTTTCTTGAGGTCCAATACCATCCTGATTCTCCCAGTCTACCTGCATGTTGAAATCCCCCATAACAACTGTAGTAACATCTTTGCGACAGGCCAATTTCAGCTCCTGATTCAATTTACATCTGACATCCAGACTACTGTTTGGGGGCCTGTAGATAACTCCCAAGAGGGTCTTTTTACTCTTAGTATTTCACAGCTCTATCCACGCTGACTCTACATCCCCTGACTCTAGGTCCCCCCACACAAGGGACTGAATATCATCCCTTACCAACAATGCCACCCCACCCCCTCTGTCCGTCAGTCTGTCCTTACGATAGCACTTGTAGTAAAAAATGAGGTCTGCAGATGCTGGAGATCACAGCTGCAAATGTGTTGCTGGTCAAAGCACAGCAGGCCAGGCAGCATCTCAGGAATAGAGAATTCGACGTTTCGAGCATAAGCCCTTCATCATAGCACTTGTAGCCTTGAATATTCATGGATGGAATGCTCTTTGGTAGATTAGATTAGATTCCCTACAGTGTGGAAACAGGCCCTTCTGCCCAATCAGTCCACACCAACCCTCCAAAGAGTAACCCACCCAGACCCATTTCCCTCTGACTAATGCACCTAACACTATGGGCAATTTTAGCATGGCCAATTCACCTGACCTGCACATCTTTGGACTGTTAGGCCGAATGGCCTGCAGGGGTTCTTTGAGACTTTAAAAAAAACATGCATGAGTTGAAGGCATTGCTTGCCTCAAATGTAACGGTTATCCTCAGCCACTTCAAGGTCAACACATTGCTATGGGTCTGGAGTCACATGTAGGCCAGACTAGGTAAGGACAGCCGATTTCCTTCCCTAAAGGATGTTAGTGAACTAGCCAGCTTCTTAAACAACAACTGACAGTGGCTGCCATTAATGTTGCATTTTTGTTTATTTCAAATTTCTTTACCTGCTGTGGTTGGATTTGAACTCACATTTCTAGATCATCCCTTGATTCTATGACATTGCCACTGAGACACCGCCTCTGCATAAGAGAATGACCAAATAACTTAGCTGAGCATTAAATATTGACGAGGGAGACTGCCCCTGTTCATCTGGCAAACACTGAAGTGACAAATCATGCACACGGTGAGTCAAACAAAAGGTTCCCAAAGCTGTGGGGAATTATAACAGAATGTAAGACTGTTGCATAATTTAACAATAATTTCAGACTAGATTGTAAAAAGTAGGAAAGCAGTTAACCTTTCCATTGGTCAAACATATACTTAGGCTGCAGTATAACAGACTCTCAACAATTTGACTTCGCTTTGTTTCCATTCAGGATTTAATTTACAGCACAGAAGGAGGTCACTTGGCCCATTGTGTCTGTACTAACTCTTTGAAAGTGCTCTCCAATTCATCCCACTGCCCATAGCCCTGTCATTAACTTCTCTAATTCCATTTGGAAAGACCCAGTTGAATCTGCTCCCACTGCCCTTCCAGGTGTCATGTCCCAGATCTCTCTCTCACACACACACACACACACACACACACACACACACACACACACAAACACACACACCCAGATGCGCGCACACACACATTCTCACTAACTCACATGCACACACACTCACACGCATTCTCTCACACGCTTACACATGCACACACTCCCACACACTCACACAGACACACACTCACTCACACTCACACACACAGACACACACACACACTCTCACTAACTCACATGCACACACACTCACATGCACTCTCTCACACGCTCACACATGCACACACTCACACTCCCACACACTCACACACACACTCACTCACATACCCTCACACACACAGACACACTCATGCACACACTCACTCTCACACTCACACAACCACACACCATCACACACTCACACACATAGACACACTCATACACACTCTCACATTCACACATTATCACACACACGCACACACTCTCTCACACACTTCTCTTCATCTCCCCTTGGTCTGGTTCCACGATCTGAGGTTGCTGGCAACTGTGGGTGAACTTTAGAGAAGGAACACAGAGCCCTCACCTCCTTCTGTGGTGGAAGTGTTGGCCAGCAGTTACACAGTGACCTGGTATGGGGGAGGCACTGTATCAACAGGAAAGGGCAGTACTTCACACCCACCTCTCCTCCCCACCCCCCCCCGCCCCACCCACCCACTGCCTCAGAAACAGGACATCCCTCCCTCGAGAGCTGCCAGTCAATCTAATAGGCTCGAAGTCAAGATTAGCGTGGTGCTGGAAAAGCACAGCAGGTCAGGCAACATCCGAGGAGCAGGAGAATCGATGTTTCAGGCAAATGTCCTTCATCAGGAATAGTCTCGCAGTCAAGCTGTCCCAAAATTGCCACAATACAATAATGGACACGGCAGAGACCACAGGAAATGCCCGATGGACACTGCAGAGACCACAGGCAATGCCCAATGGAGACCACAGGAAATGCCCGATGGACACTGCAGAGACCACAGGCAATGCCCAGTGGACACGGCAGAGACCACAGGAAATACCCGATGGACACTGCAGAGACCACAGGAAATGCCCAGTGGACACGGCAGAGACCACAGGAAATGCCCAGTGGGCACTGCGGAGACCACAGGAAATGCCCAATGGAGACCACGGGAAATGCCCAATGGAGACCACAGGAAATGCCCAATGGACACTGCAGAGACCACAGGGAATTCCCAATGCATACTGTGGGAATAATGGATAGTGCCCAGTGGACACTGAGGGGACGTCTCACAGCCTTCACTACTATTCTGACATATCTCTTCTGCAGCTTCTTCAAAGAACCATGTTCCTTTCTAATGTGCAATCCCCAGACTTGATTTTAAAATACTCGAATCACTGAGAGCACAGAATGAAGCTGTTAAGGCCACAATGTTCCTGCTGCTCGTCTGCACTGAGTCCCACTGGGCACTCCCTTTCCCAGTGACCCGACAAGTTTTTTTATAAAACTGCAGATCCAATTCCTTTTTGAGAACCGAAGGGTTTTGCTTTTCACATTCAAACAACTCACTTTACAGAAAACATATGTTTTGTCATATTTTTTATTAACAATTTTGAATCACTCTCCTCTGGTTCTTTATTTTTTCACCAATAGGTACGGTCCTGCCCTACATACCCTGCCAAGGGCCAGGCTGGCTACAGTGCTCAAGCTAAGGTTCTTAATGCTCGAGCTAACATTCTCCCTGTGTCTGTGTGGGTTTCCTCTGGGTGCTCCGATTTCCTCCCACAATCCAAAGGTGTGCAGGTTAGGTGCATTAGCCATGCTAAATTACCCATAGTGTTCAGGGGTGTATAGGTGAGGTGCATTAGTCAGAGGGAAATAGGTCTGGGTGGGTTACTCTTCGGAGGGTCAATGTGGACTTGTTGGGCCAAAGGGCCTGATTCCACACTGTAGGAGAATCTAATCTCGAATCCAATCTAAGGTCTGTCCAGAGTTTTAGAAAGGTTTGGGAATAGTCTCCTCGCTTTTATGCTCCATTCCTTAACTGAAAAAGCCAAGGACAGTCCCTTGTTTAGATTAGATCAGATTCCCTACAGAGTAGAAACAGGCCCTTCAACCCAACCAGTCCATACCGACCCTCCGAAGAGTAACCCACCCAGATCCATTCCCCTCTGACTAATGCACCTAACACTATGGGCAATTTAGCATGGCCAATTCACCTGACCTGCACATCTTTGGACTGTGGAAGGAAACCGGAGCACCCAGAGGAAACCCACGCAGACACGGGGAGAATGTGCAAGCTCCACAAGACAGTTGCCTGAGGCTGGAATCAAACGTGGGACCTTGGTGCTGTGAGGCAGCAGTGCTAACTACTGAGCCACCGTGCTGTTCTGGTTTACTGGCTGACAGATTGTGATAATAATGAGGTCATGGCGATGGTTGGAGAAAGCAGTGCGATATTTCCAAAGAGCCAACGAGTCAGTAAAGGATCTGTGTAAGTCTTACTGAGATTGACAGAGGTAGCTTTAATGTTTTATTACTTGCCCAGTTACTGAGTTGATCGTGGAAATAGAGTCCAGCACCTTCCCTCTGCTGTGGTTTGTCACTTGCTGTCTTCACCATCTGTGGAAACTTCTAGCCAATGTTTTACAGCGGTTTTCAGTCCCCAGCGGAGTGCTTTGGTGAAACATTCATTTTGTACAATGACTGCATCATTCCTGACTTGGTTCACAGTGTTCCTAACGTTGAGTCAGAGGTCATGGGTTCAGGGAGCGTTGTAGACATTTGTGCAAAGACAATCCATGCTGCTGTTCCCAAGACATGCCTGAGGTGGTGCTGCACTGTCGGAGCATGGTCTTTTGGATGAGATGTTAAAGTGCTCCTCTGTCTGTCCTCCCTGGAAGATGAGTGGGGGAGTTACCCTGGGGTCCTGGCCAATATCTATCCCTCATCCTCCATTTCTATTTCAGTTCAGGGTACCCATTATCATCTACGGCGGAGACAGTTACTCACAAATTCACACTGTGATTATGACAGTTCCAAATCTGTGAGCATCCGATGCCTCAGGATGAGAGTCTCCAGTGACTGCGATGGCTGTGCTTAGCCCAGGATCCTTCTGCCTGAGGCAGTCATCCTTCGGACTCTTCAATATGGCTCTTACCTGGACTATATAGAGATGTGACTTCCTTGGAGAAGTCCCATCAACGTTGTTTGAGATGGATTCTCCACATCCCCTGGGTGGATAGGTGCGCTAACATCAGAATCCTTGAAGCAGCCAATAGCAGCAACATCAAGGTAGGATCATTTGAAACCAACTGCACTGGGCTGGCCATTTAAGATGCCTGAGTTCTATCTACCAAAGCAAATCATCTTCACCCAGCTCCAGGAAGGTACTTGAATGAGAGGAGGGTAAAGGAACTGTTTCAAAGACTCCCTGGAGGTTTCCCTCCAGAAATGTACCACAGGTGTCAATGTATGGGAGACCCTCATTCAGGAAAAACTGACTTGAAGGAAGCTCCTGGATGAAGGGACCGAGTTCTTTGAGAACGCCCAGTGATAGGAGAAAGTACAGAAAAGGAACCAGTGAAAGGAATAGGAACAATCTTAAGGCCAAGGACCATTCCCACCTCCCAGACAAACCTCCCCAGTGTGTGGATGGGAGAAGGGGCTCTAGGATCAGACTCATCAGTTCCACAAGTCCACACAAAACCCATGAGCAATGACACGGAGTTTCCCAGGTGGACAATGAGATTGTTAGTGAGTGATTGCTGACAGCAATGATGATGGTGATAGTCACTAAATGTGATAAATATTTTATTAATGGTAAGGAGCTTTGGGACATGCTGACATCCTCTACTCTTTGGGACTCTTTACGTCCTTTAGGATGTCCTTTACACTTCAAATGGTTTACTATAGTTGTTTAGGGAAGGAGATTAATGCCTATATCCAGTCTGGACCAATAGGTGACACCAGATCCACTTGGGGGTGGGGGCAGGGAGTTGACGCTGAACTTTTCTTGACAGCAGTCAACCTTTACATATCAGACAGAAAATACATAGAATAGAGATCCGCCCCAGTGCATTGATAGATCTCCTGCTGTATGAGTCACAGCAAGGAACCCTCTAAGGAAACACATTTAATTATCTCCTGAACTCGATTATAGTGTCTGCCTTCCATTTTAGTAATTCATTGTACAGTGTCAGTTTGAATCAGGTCTTAATCCCAAATGAGTTTCTCTCTCTCCAGAGGGACCTCCTCACTGAAACCCTTCTCCAATCTTCAAAACCCTCCTCCAAACATTTGATCATGTTTTCAGGAATTTGCTCAGGTCCCTCCTATTTATTGCTCTGTACCCACTTCTCCTCCTGTCAAACTCCAAACATTTGCTCAATGAAAGATACGATGTGCAAGTTAACTGTAGGAAATGTATATCTATATACCTCTCAGACAGGAACATGAAGGAGGACACAGTTATACGAGTAGATGTTTTAGAGGGAGTGACAGTGTGCTAAACGCCATTATCTCTGATGTGACTGAGTGTCATATTGTAGCTGATAACATTTGTGTGAAGCTTCATTAGAAGCAGCACATAAATATCAGTTGTTTTTGATGGGTAGGACAGCATTTTCCACTCTTGATTTTTTTTTATGACATTATGTTCAAGTCTAGAGCAAAATGGTCTGATTCTCTATTCCTGAGATGCTGCCTGGCCTGCTGTGCTTTGACCAGCAACACATTTTCAGCTGATTGTTATAAACAGTCAAGAGAAATGATCAGCTCCCTTCTTTCTAACCCTCTTGATTGGTCACAATAAATACTTTTTATTTATGTTTTAGTGCCTGGTTGTCACATTTCATTAAAACCAAATCAACATGAAGAAGTCAGTTTGAAGGAACTGGCTAAGTGAAACAAAGGAATGTTATTATCTACTCATCTTGCAAAAAATAATAAAAACACAACATGACACGGGCACACAACCATCAGTTTGCAAAGAAGGAGGGGATGGTCTCAGTGCAAACAGGAACATGAAAAGTTCTCAGGGTCATTAAGTTGTGAGACCGAAGCCAGAGTACACGTCTGTTTAGCTGCTGTCCAATCCTCAGTTCTCAGTGAACATTCCTTTCCAAATTTTTTTTCCGCTGGACACTATTTTTGAGATGCAAAGAGAAAAAAGAAAGGAGGGAAAGAGGAGGTCAGAGAGAGAGAGAGAGAGAGAGACGGGGGTGGGGTGGAGGGGGAGAGAGAGAGATACGGTGGGGAGAGAGAGGGAGAGAGAGAGAGAGAAAGTCTTCCTGTTCTTCCATACAAATCAACTTTTACTCTCTCTGCTGGTAAAATAAAAGTTGACTGAAATAAGGTCCATTTATGTATGCCAGAGTTTGCCTTCATTATTTTCACAAGTTGAATATTCCACAGAAAGGTTTTCATTTTCCATGATCTGAACTTATCATGCAAGTGTAACTAAAGAGAATTTCTTGACCTGATTTTCTCAGCTGGTTTAATTGCCTGCAGATGAAATGGCAATTTCAGTACAGATGGATTTTGCATATCTCACACTGGGTTCAAAGGGCTTACGGTCAGGTGATCACAGCAACCATTTGTCCTTTTTGAAAATCACTTTCATCCAAAAAATTCTCACAATTAAAATCAGACAATATTGATCGTCTGTGTTTGCCATTATCATAACAGATGTGAAATGGGGTGTCCTGACATTATTTAAAGATTATTCAGTTTAATTCTAACTGGGACACGTCTTAAACATAATGTGAAGTCGTTGCTGGGTCAAAGTCCTTTAATTCTTTCCCCAAGGGCATTGTGGATCTACCTACAGCACATGGACTGCTGCTGTTCAAGAAGGCAGCTCACCCCCACCTTCTCAAGGGGCAACTAGTGATGAGCTACAATTGCCTGCCTTATCTGTAACATTCACCTCTGTGCCAGAATGTAAAAATAAATTATTTTGAGAAAGCTCTCCCATCCAGACCCTCAGCTAATAATCTGCCACCATGATACTTGTTTCGTAACTGAGCGAGGGAAATGACAGATCGATGCAGAGGTAGATTTCTCCAGGTGTTGGGAGTGTATTTACAAAGAGCAGAGAACAGGACTTGGCAGGTGTGAAATAGACCTTAATCACAACACACCGTGTTCCAGAGCGTTGTCATGCTCCTCCCGGCTGTAGCATTCCCCAAAAAACATTGAAGGAGAAATGACAAAATAAGGAAGCAATAGCATGGGTAGAAAAACTGGATATAATTCCACAGAAATAAATGTTGCATTTCTTACATAAAATTTGGATTACAGAATGTCTTTGCTCGTCTTATTCCTTGCTGTCTCCTTAATGTTGGCTCCTTCCTTCTGTCTATGTCCATGTCTCCTTTTCCAGTTTTCTTTCTGAATCCATGAAGGTGCCTACTTCTTTGTTCTCCCATCCTGCCTCTCTCCATGCTTTCTCCATACCTTCCCTGCTTTTTGCCTTGTGCCCTGTACTCTCCTCTTTCTCTCTTTATCATCTTTCTCCATTTCCTGATCAATCTTTGCCACTCTTCCTCCCAGATTAGGTGCTCTGTCTCCACCCGACCTGTGGTCTGTCTACTGCAGTCACGTCTACTTCAAACAGCCTGAATCCTTCACTGCTGTGATCTAACCTGAACTCTGACCCTAACCCTAACCGTGACCCTAGCCCTAACTCTATCCCTGACCCTGACCCTAATCATGATACTGACCCTAACCCTAACCCAAACCTATCCCTGGCCCCGACCCAAGTCCTGATACTGACCTTAACCCTAATTCAACCCTATCGCGGACCCTGACCCTAATCCTGATATTGGCCCTGCATCTTCACATTACTGATGTCAGAGTCACTGTCTATAATTCCTGTTTTCTCTTTGCCTCCCTTTCTGGCTGTAAGGGGCTGATATTAGTTTTCATCAATCTCGTTCTGTTTACATACCTATAGAAATCTTTACAGTCAGTTCTGATGTCTCCCACAAGCTTACTCTCACACTCTATTTTGCCCTTCGCAATCAATTCCTTGGTCCTCCTTTGTTGACTTCTAAATTGTTCCCAATCCTCAGGTCTCCTGTTTTCTTGTACTAATTTGAATGCCTCTTTTCTGCATCTAATACTACCTCTGACTTCCCTCCGAAGCCACGTGTCAGCCACTGTTCTCTTCGTACTCTTGTACTAGATAGAAATAAACAATGTTTGGAATTCACCTACTTGCTGTAGGAATGTTTGTTACTGCCTATCTATTATCATTCCTTTCTGTAACATTTCCCAATCCATCATGGCCAACTCTCGCCTCATACAATCATAAACTTTCCTTATTAAGTTTCAGGACCCTAGCCTCAGTTAATCTTCTTAAATTCTTTTCAAACTGTACCAAGCCCTGTCGCTGGGCATCACACTCTCCTGGAGATCTTTCTCACAATTTCCATCAAGATTCATCTGAAAGTCTTCATGTTGTGCAGCTCCATTGATTTTTTCCAAGTGTATTGACTCACAAATCTCAATTTGCTTTTTGCAGAGTGTGTTACCTGTGTATCCCAGAAACCAAGAATGGCAGCACCAATGAGCTCATTACAGGATGTGCTCATGGTGTCAGACAGAGCACAACATCAAATAGCACCAAGAGGTTTTTCATGGGAACTGAGCACAGAGCACTTTAAGAATTCCTGAAACCACAATTAGACATTCAATGAGCTAAACCTTTGTCTCAATTTCAGAGGAGCAATCCTGTTCCATGGACGTGAGCCCGTTCTGGCTGCTGAGGGAATGCTGTGGGAGAGCTGCACTGTTGGAGTTGCTGCTCTCAGCTTAGGCATTAAACTGACACGCCGTCTGGAACTCTGTCTGGTGTTGTAACCAATATTCACCTTTTAACCAATATCATTAAAAAGAAAATGGCCATTTATCAGATTTCTGTCTGTGAGACTTCACTGTGTGAAAACTGGCCATTGCCTGGTCTACACTGGAACATGGAGAAAGTGAGGACTGCAGATGGTAGAGATCAGAGTTGAAAAGTATGGAGCCAGAAAAGCACAGCCATTCAGGCAGCATCCGAGGAACAGGAGAGTCGATCTGTAGAGCATAAACCCTTCACCTATGTTGGAACATGTTAATTGGCCATAAATATCTCTGTTATTTTCCAACTCACTACCAGGAGACCTTTACCACCCATTCTGAGGAAGCATCACTGACCCATAACATTAACTCTGACTTTGTTCTGCAGATGCTGCCAGACCTGCTGAGCTTTTCCAGCAATTTCTGTTTTCGTTTCTGTCTTTAGCACCCACTTGAGATAATGTTTGGGGTTAAAGACTCACCTGGAAGTGCAGTACTCCCTCAATAATGCACTCTGAATGTCATAAAGTAAATCAAAGAATTACAGATAGTCAAGTTCTGAAACAAACCAAAGCAGAGACAGAAACAGATGTAAAGCAGAAATTACAGGAGAAACTCAGCAGGCCTGGCATCATCTGTGGAGAGAGAGCAGAGTTCCAGGTCCAGTGGCCCTTCCTCAGAACTCTGAGTGTCAATCTGGGTTATTCCGTGAAACCTCATGTCATGGGATTTGAATTTTGCACCTTCAGACATGAGTGTTCCCTCAATGGAAACATGTTTTATTGTGAAATAAAAGTGTCTCTGCTCTGCTGTCCTGTGGGCTTTTATCCAGGAATCCTCTTGATGTTGCTCTCAATTCATATCCATACTTAATGTTATTGATTCCTTTCCCAATTTAAAAAGTTGATGTACATAATGACATTTAAATTCTAATTAAATTCTTTTCTAATATCTTTCAGCAGCTTACCCCCAACAGGCAACAACAGGGGTCCTGCTTTGAAATACCAGATTTCATTAATCCTTTTAGCACCAACAAGTCTAGTCCCACGTCCCTGAATCTTGAATGATGTGTAGCTTTATCTAAAAAGTGAAAATAGACCCCAGTTACATTTAGACACAATGACTGGGGAAGGTTTTGGAGCTTTAGCATATAGGATCCTGCCAACATATCGGGTGATAAGAACCACCACTTATCGTTATATCGGTACTGTTAATTTAATGAAACATCTCAAAGTACTTCACAGGAGTGTGATCGAAGTAAGATTGGACACCAAGCCACATAAGGCATTGATAGAAGTGTTAATGGTAATAACCCATAATCCTGGAAGGAGCAGAGACCTCTTGCCATTACTACAGAGCGATGGTTGGTTATGTATAGTTTCAGGTGATGGCCTAGTCATATCATCGCTGAACTGTTATTTCAGGGACCCAGGTAATATTCTGGGGGCCTGGGTTTGAACACAACCACGGCAGATGGTGAAACTTGAATAAAGAGTCTAATTGTAGAACCATCATCTGAGTGGGAGTCAGCCATTTCAGCACATTGAGTCACACTGACCCTCCAAAGAGCATCCAACCCAGACCCACCCCTTACCCTATCTCTATAACCCAGTATTTACCACGGTAAACCCATCGAGTCTGCACATCCCTGTGGGAGAAAACCGGAGCACTCGAAGTAAACCTACAGAGACACGGGGAGAATGTGTAAACTCCACACAGACATTTGCCTAAAGGTGGGTTCGAACCAGTCCCAGGCACTGTGAGGCAGCAATGCTAACCACTGAGCCACAGTGCTGCCCATGATAACCATCAATCCATTATTAGATTAGATTAGACTTACAGTGTGGAAACAGGCCCTTCGGCCCAACAAGTCCACACTGACCCGCCGAAGCGCAACCCACCCATACCCTTACCTAACACTACGGGCAATTTAGCATGGCCAATTCACCTGACCCGCACATCTTTGTGACTGTGGGAGGAAACCGGAGCACCCGGAGGAAACCCACGCAGACACGGGGAGAAAGTGCAAACTCCACACAGTCAGTCGCCTGAATCGGGAATTGAACCCGGGTCTCTGGTGCTGTGAGGCAGCAGTGCTAACCACTGTGCCACCGTGCCGAAAAACTCATTTGGTTCATTCATGTCTTTTAGGGAAGGGAAATTACAATACTTACCTGGTCTGGCCTACATGTGACTCCAGACCCCACAGCAATGTAGTTAACTCTTAACTGCCCTGGATTGGCAATAAATGCTGGCCCAGCAATGCCCATATCCACAAATGAATATTAAAAATGAACACATTCACAAGCATGCGTAGAATGCCCTGCCTGCCAATGCAGGTCTGGTAGCATCTGCGGAACGAACTCATCGAGGAGAAAGTGAGGTCGGCAGATGCTGGAGTACCAGAGCTGAAAATGTGTTGCTGGAAAAGCGCAGCAGGTCAGGCTTATGCCCGAAATGTCAAATTTCCTGTTCCTTGGATGCTGCCTGACCTGCTGCGCTTTTCCAGCAACACACTTTCAGCTAATGTAGTTAACTCAGCCACATGAGGTAGATTTAAACAATCCTTGGATAAACACATGGATGATGATAGGATAGTGTGGGGGATGGGCTTAGATTAGTTCACAAGTCGGCACAACATCGAGGGCTGAATGGCCTGTTCTGCACTGTATTGTTCTATATTCTATTCTATATAAGCATGAGACAAGGCTGAATGGGCACAGTTGATTTGGGGATTGAACCTATGGCACTGACATCACACTGTGGCTGCCTGGCCAAGTTAGATTGTGCCCTCCTACCCCTCACAACTCCATGAGAAGGAGTGAGGAAGAAAGTTGGAGTGGTTTAATGTGGGACACCAAGAACTCTGAGGGTTGCTGGGAAAGGGATGTGGTTGGTAGTTTGGGAACAGAGTTTGGAATGGCTGCTGAAGACATGTATGAATTATTTCCTTTCATTCTTTATTGCAATGTGGGCATCACTGGCTCAGCCAGCATTTATTGCTCATCCCTAGTTGTCCAGAGGGCAATATTCACCCACATTGCTGTGTGTCTAGAGTTGCATATTTCAGTTATTTTAAAAAATGTTAGTTAGTGTTAGTAATGTTAGTAATAAAAATATTAACTTAGTGCTAAGTTAATATGAATGGCACCTATATAGGGAGACCGTACACACTTTTCTCTGTATTTTGTACATGTGACAATAAAAGATATTATCCCAGGTAAAGATGGCAGTTTCTTTCCCAAAAGGGCATGAGTCAACCACACAGGGATTTCCTGGTAATTAACAATGGCTTCATGGTCATTATAATTTCAGAGATTTGAAAAAAAATTGAATCAAACCGAGGTCCCCAGAACATTACCTGGGTCTTTGGATTAGTAGTCTAAAAGTGTGGTGTTGGAAAAGCACAGCAGGTCAGGCAGCATCCGAGGAGCAGTAGGGCTTATCCTGATGAAGGGCTTATGCCTGAAAAGTCGATTCTTCTGCTCCTCGGATGCTGCCTGACCTGCTGTGCTTTTATAGCGCCACACTTTTCAACTCTGATCTCCAGCATCTGCAGTCCTCACTTTCTCCTAACATCTGGATTAATGTTCAAGCGATAATACCACAACACCCGTTGACTCCCCATTCTCTATCAAACTCTGTCTTCCAACTATAAGTTTGTTTAGCTGTAATAAAATGACTTGTTTTCTTATCTTCCCTTTTATCTTTTAGGTTTTCTTAAAAAAAATTCTATCCAGTTCCTCCTGTCCTAAATCATCCAGCCACTGTCCTTGTGCTCCAGGATTCATCGATTGTTTTGTAAAGTGACCTTGTGTTCCATCCTGAAATCCTTCCATTAATTATTTGAGAGATCCATTGCTTGTTCTGGCTTATCACCGGAAAATTTTCAATATGCTCCGACATCTTTATATCATGAGGATTTCTTTAATCCTCGGTTAATCTTCTGCGGTCAAATCACTGTGACCGTACTAAATCTGAACTTGTCAAACATAACAAGTTTGATCAGACTTTAATCAGGCTGCCTCTCTTTTCTTTCTATGGAGCTATTAATGGATGAGGAATGAATCGTCTGCAGGGAACTTGTCTGTGCTGCTCAAGAATCAATCCACACATAGTGCAAAGTGTTCAAAGAATTAATTCCCGCAATAAAATAGGCAGCACATGCCTCCCGAAGTTAAAAATCTTCATTCCTGCAGTGTAGCTGACATGGTCCATAAACAGGGTCAGGGAAACCATCAAGCTGAAAGAAAATGATCTTACAAATGTCAGAGAAAGGGCACAAGAGATACAGAGGAGGTAGTCATATCAAAGCTTACAGATTTTCCAAAAAATAACTTACACAATCTCCAGTAATTTACAACCAATGAAATACATTTTGAAGTCTGCTGGGTTTTGTGATCAGTAATGATTAGATTACTTACAGTGTGGAAACAGGCCCTTTGGCCCAACAGTCCACACCAACCCGCCGAAGCGCAACCCACCCATACCCCTCACCTAACACTACGGGCAATTTAGCATGGCCAATTCACCTGACCCGCACATCTTTGGACTGTGGGAGGAAACCGGAGCACCCGGAGGAAACCCACGCAGACACGGGGAGAACGTGCAAACTCCACACAGTCAGTCGCCTGAGGCGGGAATTGAACCCAGGTCCCTGGCGCTGTGAGGCAGCAGTGCTAACCACTGTGCCACCATGCCGCCCACTGAAGGTAAATTCAGAAAAATGCACACTGCAGGATGTTACAAAACAGCAATGTGATAATGGCAAGTTTTAGTGTTGGCAAAAGGATGAAAACTGAATGGGCAACTAAGGAGAAACTCCCTGCTATTCTTTGAAACAGCATCATGGGATATTTGACATCCACCTGCAAAAGCTGATGGCTCTCAATTTTCCCTGAAACCTCATTTCTCCCAATAGCGTAACTCTCTGGCTAAAATCGCCAGAAGGTGCTGGCTGGGTTAGATGCTGAAATCACAGTGTGTGCAGTAACCCAATGACTTCCTGACTCAGAGCTGCAGCAGCTACCTGCTGAACCACATCTGACTCCTGCTTGTTTTGTGCTAACGCTGTAGTGCTTGGTGAAACTGATTGCTCAATAACTATTACACTGCAGGAAGAACTTAAGCAGCTTATTCGATCTGCCGGCTTAAGCAACAATTACACAGATTTTGCAAATCTCCAGCATCTGGCATGAGGTTACAACCTGTGCTCTGTGACGGGCCATGAACCACTCACAAGGCACACTCGAGCTTCCTGGTTTCTGTCAAGTTCCCTCCAGGTTGGTTGTACAGACTTCCCCTGCATTATACTGTCTCTGAGGCCAGACTGCACATTAAATCTTCTCTGACTGTAACGGCCCACCTAAACCCCTTTGTCCTGTCAGATAGAATCATGTTTCCCTTCCACTGTTCACGGGTCTTGTAGAGGAGGATGACCATTTTAAAATCAAGCTGTTGCCAGATTGAATGAGAAGATAGGGGAACAAGTCCAGCCATAAAATCAGGTGTGCAATTCTAAAGGGAGTGCAGGAGTAGAGGGACCTGGGTGTGTATGTGCTCAGATCATTGAAGGTGGCAGGACAGGTACGGAGAGCAGTAAAATGAGCATGCTGTGTCCTGGGCTTTATTAATAGAAGCACAGAGTACATGAACAATAAGGTGATGTTGAATTTGTCTAAGACACTTGCTACATCTCATAAGGGGTATTGTGTACAGTTGTAGGAAAGATATGAACACATTGAATAATTGACAAGAATGGTTCTAGGAATGAGAATGAGTGATGAGGATAGATTGAAGGAGTTGCAACTGTTCTCCCTGAGAGAAGAAGATTGAGAAGGAGATTGGATAGACATTCCCAAAATCATGAGCCACTTTGGTAGGGTCGATAGTGAACTGTTCCCTTTTGTAAAGGGAATGTAAATGAGAGGACACAATTTGAATGTGATGTGCAAAAGAAGACAGATGAAATGAGGAACACTTGTTCACACAGCGAGTAGTTAAGGTATGGATTGTGCTGCCTGGAAATGTGATGAAGGCAATGGATGCAGGGGTAGATGAGGTGTCAATACCATAGGCTGCTTCATCATGGATGGTGTTGACTTTCATGAGTGTTGTTGGAGCTGCACAATTGGGGTGTATTCCATCACTGACTTGTGTGTCGTAGATGGTGGACCAACTCTGGGGAGTCAGGAGGTGAGATAATTGCTATGTGACCTGCTCAGTACTTCTATGGCTGGTGTTTTGTCAATGGTAACCCTTGGCATACTAACAGTGGAGGATGGAGGAATGTTAATGCCATTGAATGTCAATGGGTGATGGTTAGATTCTGTCTTGTTGGAGATGGTCATTTGATGGCATGAATGCCATTTGCCACTTTTTGGCCAAATGGGGATATTGTCCAGATCTGGCTCCATTTGAACATGGATTGCTTCAATGCCTAGAGAGGGCTGAATGATGCTGAGCATTGTGCAATCATCAGTGAACAACCCACTTCTGATTTTATGATGGAGGGAAAATATTCAATGAAGCAGCTGAAGATGGTTGGGCCCAGGACACTATCCTGAGGAACTTCTGCAGAGATGCTCTGGAGCTGAGATGACTGACCCCCAACAACCACGACAATCTTCCTTTGAGGTACTGTGACTCCAACCAGCTCTCAGCCTGTCAGCCTCTCTTTCTGTTTCCATCCACTTCTCTGGGCTCCTTCTGAAATCATCTCGGTCATTTTTCTCAAACACTTCCTGTGGTGGTGAGTTCCATATTTCCAACCATTCTTTCGGTAAAGGCATTCCCCTTTATCTCCCTGTTGGATTTATGACTAACTGTCTTGTATTCATAGGCCTTTGTTTTGGAATCTATCCCTACTGGAAACAATCTTTCCACGTTGATCCTGCCAAACACATGCATAATAATGAGGACCCCTATCAAGTCAAACTCCTGAAGAGAATGGTGATATGTTCAATCTTCCCTGATGGCTTTAATCTCTCATTTCTGGTGGCATCCTTTTATACTTTCCACAAGGAGCTATTTGCTTTTTACTGTAAACAGCCTCATCAGCAGGTGACTGGGGAAATTAGAGTCCAATTACAGTCATAGTCATAGAGGTGTACAACACAGAAACAGTTCCTTCGATCCAACTCGTCCATGCCGACCAGATATCCCAACCCAAACCAGTCTCACCTGCCACCACCCAGCCCATATCCCTCCAAACCCTTCCTATTCATATACCTAACCAGATGTCTTTCAAATGTTGCAATTGTACCAGCCTCCACCACTTCCTCTGGCAGCTCATTCCATACACGTACCACCCTCTCCGTGAAAAGGAAACCTCTTTGGTCTCTTTTATATCTTTCCCCTCTCACCTAAAACTATGCCTTCTAGTTCTGGACCCCAGAGAAAAGACTTTGTCTATTTACCCTATCCACTTCATGATTTTATAAACCTCTATAAGGTCACCCCTCAGTCTCCAATGCTTCAGGGAAAACAGCCTACCCAATCAACCTCTCCCTGTAGCTCAGATCCTCCAACCCTGGCAACATCCTTGTAAATCTTTTCTGAACCCTTTCCAGTTTCACAACATCCTTCCGATAGGAAGGAAACCAGAATTGCACACAATAATCCATTAGTGGTCTAACCAATGTCCTGTACAGCTGCAACATGACCTCCCAACTCCTGTACTCAATACTCTGACCAATAAAGGAAAGCATACCAAACACCTTCTTCACTATCCTATCTACAGGGGGTGGCACAGTGGTTAGCACTGCTCCCTCACAGCACCAGGGACATGAGTTCAATTCCAGTGACTGTCTATGTGGAGTTTGCACATTCTCTCTGTGTCTGCATGGATTTCCTTCCACAATCCAAAGATGTGCAGGTCAGGTGAATTGGCCATGCTAAATTGCCCATAGTGTTAGGTGCCTTAGTCAGAGGGAAATGGGTCTGGATGGGTTACTCTTCAGAGGGTCGGTTGGGCTGAAGGGTCAGTGTCCGCACTGTTGGGAATCTCATCTAATCTACCTGTGACTCTATTTTCAAAGAGCTATGAACCTGCATGCCAAGGTCTCTTTGTTCAGCAACACTCCCTAGGACCTTACCATTAACTGTATGAGTCCTGCTAAGATTTGCTTTCCCAAAATGCAGCAGCTCACATTTATCTAAATTAATCTCCATCTGCCACTTCTCAGCCCATTGGCCTATCTAATCAAGATCCTGTTGTAATCTGAGGTAACCCTCTTCGTTGTCCACTACACCTCTAATTTTGGTGTCATCTGCAAACTTTCTAACTATACCTCTTATGCTCACACCCAAATCATTTACATAAATGACAAAAAGTACAGGACCCAGCACCGATCCTTGTGGCACTCCACTGGTCACAGGCCTCCAGTCTGAAAAACAACCATTCACCACCACCCTCTGCCTTCTACCTTTGAGCCAGTTCTGTATCCAAACGGTTAATTATCCTTGTATTCCGTGAGATCTAACCTTGCTAATCAGTCTCTCATGGGGAACCTTGTCGAACACCTTACTAAAGTCCATATAGATCACGTCTACTGCTCTGCCCTCATCAATCCTCTTTGTTACTGCTTTAATAAACTCAATCAAGTTTGTGAGACATGATTTCCTACACACAAAGCCATGTTGACTATCCCTAATCACTCCTTGCCTTTTCAAATACATGTACATCCTGTCCCTCAGGATTCTCTCCAAATTTACCCACCACCGAAGTCAAGGCTCACTGGTCTATAGTTCCCTGGCTTGTCCTTACTACCTTTCTTAAGCAGTGACACCACGTTAGCCAACCTCTAGTCTTCCAGCACCTCACATGTGACTATCAGCAGTACAAATATCTCAACAAGAGGCCCAGCAAACATTTCCCACAGAGTTCATCCTCTTTGCGACAAACCCCATTGTCAAGTTGAAGGCTTGAGCTACCACGGCAACAGTGGTCCTTGTTAGACAAGTTCAGGCCTAGCTGGGGCCTCTGAGCAGTCAAACCCAATCACTGGGACCTCAAAGCAACTACCTGATGCACTTTTCAGATAAGACTTTACCTGAGAGTGTCCCCTCAAAAAGCCCAATGGCAGGACGATGTCATGGAAACGAGTCTGATTCTCGATCATCTTTACTATGGGGGTCAGCATTAAAGTTAATGATTTAATCAAAGTTCACAAAGTCCCCTATTTATGTGTCTGATGGAATCAAGTTAACAGAGCACACTTGTAGTGATTGTAACAAGGTCAGCCAGCTGGATCTCAGAGAGTATGTGTTCCCTGAATGGGGCTGTTAACCTGGTCCAATCAGGGAGCCCTGGCTGACAGACAGAAACAGGAGTGTCAGAGGTTCTGTTCACTCTGAGAGCTGGCTCTGAGGGAGCTGGATCAGGGTTAAGGACTCTCCATTTTGTGGTACGGAGGGGACTGACTGCCCACATCCAGTGTGTACTGATGCTATTGGTTTCTGTTTGTTTCTAGAGGAAACCTGATTCTTGAACTGGCTGAACCATATCGCCAGTTTGTTAACTAGTATTCCTTTTTATTGAGGGCTGATTTTTAAACTGGCTGACTTGAACAATCAATGTGTTTCGGTGTAACTCAGTCCTCATTAGGGAACTGTTGTTTCACTATGTGTTACTCTTTTCTCTTTCACTTTGAGGAAAGGACAATGTTGATTTTGTGGTAGGGTTTAGTCCATGCACTCTGCTTTTGTTTTTTTTTTGCATGTGTTTTTATTTTTTTGGAGTTTGGACTGAGCCCCTCTGAGAAAATGCACCGTTCCAGAGAAGCTGTTCCTGTGGATAGGCCTGGCCCTTTGTGGGTGACTAGGCCTGGCCCTTTGTGGGTGACTAGGCCTGGCCCTTTGTGGGTGACTAGGCCTCTGTAAAGACTGAACACACAAAAAAAAGGTGGAGAAAAAAAAATACACTGATGGGGATACAGTTTAAAGCACCAGTCTCCTTTTACTTCCCAAGTCTTTCTATTTTCCAATCTCCTTTTGGGCTTCATTCAATTATTTCCAGGAGACATTGGATGATTGGCACTCTAATTATAAAGCCTCTTAGTTACTGGTTAAAGACATCAGCTGACAGCAACTGGTGGAAGAAAATAGCTGGTTTCCTTCAGACGTCAGTTAGTTTTACTGTATCGAGGCAGAGACCGAACTTTCTCCTTCAGCATTCCAGATGCTTCTCCCTCTCCATTATAAACGTTCTGGCTGTTCATCTGCCCAGGTGATACTTAGAGAATCGTTGTCATGTTGATAACTTCTGGAAACTACAACTGGGTCACAATTGCACAAATCAATCAGCAATCAGTTGCCGGGTGAATCTCACCCTGTGCCTACCTCCCTGGTGCAGTGATGTCTTACATCTCAGTTGGCAATGCTTCCTAAGCAGCTGTGTAAACACAACTCACAATAAGTTCTAGTAACTTGTTTTCAAAGTGCAGCAATTCCTTCTTTTGGTTATTATAATAGTCCTTTTTCCATGTTAGCCCACAATCAAATGTAAAAAGATGTGGGCTTTGCACTTGTCAATGAGACAATTGCTTGTTTCTGGTGATTTGCATTTGATAAATAATGAATAATAATGCTTCATCTTGCTACAATCTATCTCCACCATCACCCATACGGGGGTGGGGCTAAGGCTGTGGAGTGGGGGAAACAGCTCTCACTCAGTTCCAGTCTTATCCATCCTCTAGCTGCAGTAACTTCTCAGTTTCTTCTTGGCCTTCTCTCTGTGTCTCTGTTGTTGTTCTTGCCTTGAATCAAGGAGTCCCTGGAGCATGTTGAAAATTATGCCTGTTAAAATATTTTAAACAGTCATGAGGAAAACTGAGCAGCTTTCAGTGAGGTAAATATCTCATAAGCTGCAGTCAAGGGAAGTCAGGTGAGATTGTAACAAAGTCCAACAACAGTGAAAAGATGGATATGAAGACTCATCGCTAAACGTATAGAGGCTTCTAATTATACAATGTGCATATCACAGCACTCAGCCACATCTCAAGGCACTGCACAATACATCACTTTGAAGTGCCAGGGCATGACAGTCAGCTTATGCACAGCTAGATCCCACAAGCAGCCTTGCCCAGTTCTGGAATTTACTGTCTTTTAACCAAGCCTTTGGTCACCTGTCCCTGAGTCTCCTTGCGTGGCTCACGGTGGTTTCAAATGTTGTCTGATAAACACCTGTGAAGAGCCTAGGTTATTTTCTGACATGAAAGGTGCTACATAAATGTAAGTTGTTGCTATAATCAGAGCTCACATTCTTCATCTGATCTTCTTTTTACAGCTAGATTTCTGACAGCTTCCATTCAGTTATTTTTAAACATTCTCTGAACCAGGTTTGACTTTCACTTTCAAATTGAGAACCTACAAAACAAAATGTCATAAGGAGAGAGTCTGGGAGAATGTAAAATCCCTACAGTGTGGAAAGAGGCTATTCAGCCCATTGAGCCTGCACCAACCTATCCTCTGAAGACCATTCTACCCAGAACCCCACCCTATCCATATAACCTCATAATTCACCTAGCCTGTATACCCCTGGGCACTATGGGCAATTTAGCATAGCCAAACAATGTAGCCTGCACATCTGGACTGTGGGACAAAACCTACACAGATACGGGAAGGATGCACAAACTCCACACAGACAGTTGCCTGGGGCTGGAATCAAACCCAGGTCCCTGGTGCTGTGAGGCAGCAGTGCTAACCACTGGCCCACCTTACCACACAGTGGATAAAGCAAGTAGCTGTATTGGATATGCTTTATTGAAGAGCTTAAAAAGGTATAAGTGACGTTTTCTGAGTGGTGGGATCTGTCCTGTTTCGAAAGACTGTCTGTTTTTCCTGGATTAGTGGTGCTGAAAGAGCACAGCAGTTCAGGCAGCATCCAACGAGCAGCGAAATTGACGTTTCGGGCAAAAGCCATGAAGGGCTTTTGCCCGAAACGTCGATTTCGCTGCTCGTTGAATGCTGCCTGAACTGCTGTGCTCTTCCAGCACCACTGATCCAGAATCTGGTTTCCAGCATCTGCAGTCATTGTTTTGACCTGTCTGTTTGTCCTGTGCTATGCTAGCACTGCACCAACCCAACATTGGGCTTAGATTCCAAAGCGGGGATTGGCCAACCTGACCAGACAATAGCTGAAGAGTTGCGTCAGAGATCAGAGAACAGTTGGGGGATGTGCAATTTGTTATCAGCCTTGGGACCTGCTGAAAGGGCAGGACTTGCCAGGGTCTGTCAGCAGGAACATCATCGTGGCTTGGAGAGGGTCACTCTTTCCTAGATGAATGGCAGGGATCAGGGATCTCAATGGTGTCTTTGGGGCCTTTGTAGAGGGGAAAGAAAGGTCAACAGATCACCAAGAATATATATGAGGTGCAAGGGTCCAGGTTAACTCACAAGCAGAGGTCAAAATGAAAATCTACTCGGTGAAAATGAGGACTACAGAGGCTGGAAACCAGAGTTTAGATCAGAGTGGTGCTGGAAAACCACAGCAGGTCAGGCAGCATCCGGGGAGCAGGAAAATCAATGTTTCGGGCAAAAGCCCTTTATCAGAGCATTTCTGATGAAGGGCTTTTACCCGAAACATTGGTTTTCCTGCTCCTCGGATGCTGCCTGACCTGCTGTGCTTTTCCAGAACCACTCTGATCTAAAATGAAAATCTACCCTGAATCTCTGCCTGTATAGCCCTATCTCCATGCCAAGGTCAGAGGTCAGATCACACCAGCTTATGGTCCAACCGTCAGTTCAGGTGACAAAGGGGGTCACACTCTGAAAGCTTCTGACCTTGTCCACTCCAGGCCAACACCAGCACTTCCACATCATGGGGACCATCCACACCAATGTGTCTTTCAGGAAAATGGACTCCTAAACTTTTCACTTTGAAGACAGAATGCAACCAACAGAGTGAAGATTACTGAACTCAACTGACCTTAAAATCAAGGAAGTGTTGACAATGAATGGAGTGAACAATGTGCACCAGGAGATCAACTGAGGAGAGTGTGTGTGTGTGTGAGACAGAGAGAGAGAGAGAGAGAGAGATTGGCAAAATGAGCATAAACACAGAATGGAGACAAATGAATAATGATGTTTAAATGTGGCAGGTCTGATTACTGTGGAGCTGTGAGAGCAGATTACAGCCTGAAGCTGATTGTCTGGAATAAGGGAGCAGATATCAATAATAGGCAATACATCAAGGAGCAGTAATCACATTTACTGAATTGAATTGAATTTATTGTCACGTGTACCAAGGCACAGTGAAAAGCTTTGTCTTGCGAGCAATACAGGCAGATCACGGAGTTAAGTAGCAGAGATAGTAAATTATAGGTAAACAGCAGCAAAAACAAAAACACAGGTACAGGTGAATGTTAAGAGTTTGTGAGTCCATTAAGTATTCTGTGGATTTGAACTATTGAATAGCAATGACTTGGCCAAGAGATAAGTCTTTCTATTCATGCTTAAATATAACTGAATGGAAACCATCAGAAATGTAGCTGAAGAAGGAAGGTTGGCAGAAGAAAATGCATTTTTTTTGTCATTAGCATTAGCTTATTGAGGTTGGCAGTTCTGAAAGGCATCACTGCGACTGAAACAATTATCGAGAAAGATTTTTCAGGCTGTGTTTAATGCAATTTGAAGTATTCAAATAGTCCAAATGTACAAAGAAATACAATGATTGGACAAGATTTGTCTGAGGAAGAATGTGGAACATCGAATAATTGTGCGAATGTTACACTTCTATCATTTCAGATTAAGTTTGTGTTCATCATGCATTTACCTTCAACCTCTTACTTTTAAAATCAAAGGTTATCAGAGATTTTCCTACACTAACGTAATGTTTCATAGGAATTCAAAAACATGAAATCCTTCATCTACTTCAGTCCACTCTCCATCTCAACATTCAGATTTCTCCCAGAGATTGTCTGTTCACCACTTCTTGAACTTTGCTTCTTCTGTCTCTCTCGAGAGGTAAAGAAAATTTTCACCATGTAATGACTATCCCCAACAAGGGAGAATCTAATCATTGCCCCGTGGCATTACAAATGATGAAACCTGCACTATCAACATCACGGGGGTTACACGATTCTGACCCAGTGACATTGAAGAAACGATTATGTATTTCCAAGTCAGGATGGTGAGTGGCTTGGAGGGAACCTTGCAGGGAGTGGTGTTCCCATGTATCTGCTGCCCTTGTCCTTCTAGATGGAAGTGGTCATGGGTTTGGAAAATACTGTCTGAGGATTTTTTGAAAATTTCTGCAGTACATCTTATAGATGGCGCACCCTACTGCTCCTGATGATGGACCAACTGAATACTTAAGGGTGTGGCTGCTCTCTCCTGGATGGTGTTGAGCTTCTTAAGTGTTGCTGGAGCTGCCCCCATCCAGGCAAGGGGGGAGCATTCCAACTCCTTTCTGACAAAGATCAAAGAACATTACAGCACAGGAACAGACACTTCGGCCCTCCAAGCCTGTGTTGACACATTTTGCCCTTCCACACTAAAACTGTCTTCACTTACAGGATCCCTATCCCTCTATTCCCTTCCTATTCATGTGTTTGTCCAGGTGCTTCTTGAATGCTATTATTGTGTCTGCTTCCACCCCTTCCTCTGGCAGCATGTTCCAGGCACTCACCACCCATTGTATGAAATACTTGCCTCGCACATCTATTTTAAGCTTCCCCCCGACTCCGCCCGCACCTTGAACCTGCGTCCCTTAGTAATTGACCCCTCCGCCCTGGAAAAAAGCCTCATACATCCGACTCTATCCACACCATTCACAATCTTATAACCTTCTATCAGGTCACCCTCAACCTCCTGCATTCCAGTGAAAACAAACCCAGTCTCCAACCTTTCTTTCTAGCTAAAACCCCCCAAAACAGGCAACTCATGCCGGGTAAATGGTGGATGAGCTTTGGGAGTCTGGAGGCGAGTTTCTCACTTTAGGATTCCTAGCCTCTGACTTGTTTTTGTCATCACTGTGTTTCTGTGGTGAGTCCAGTTGTTCTGTTTCTTGTCAATGGTAAGGATATTGATAGTGGGTGATTCATGAATGTTAATAGTTTCTCTCTGACTGGAGATGGTCATTGCCTGTCCTTTGTGTGGCATGAATGTTACTTAAGGTATGATATAAACACAGGTTTTATATCTTTGTTATAATAATTGAATTAAAATCAAAGAGCCTAAGTTTAAGAGGAAAGGGGCTGAGTCATTTACAAAATGCAACAGTTATCAGAGATTTAACTAACTGGAAACTTTCTCTGAAGTTAATTATTGGATAAGTAAATCTGTATTTTTATCAAGAGACTTAGATGAGATCTCATTCTTTCAAGCACATTTAACCCCTGAAATGATATAAACTTTGACAAACTCCCTCTCACATTCTGTTTTATTTCAAGACTTTATTGATTGAGCTGAAAGTGGCTGAATTACTGGAGAAGCATCACCCCAACTACCTTTCACAAACTCAACATTCTTAAATAGGGTTACAAATTATCAGGACCATTGGGGTTTTAGCAAAGGACCTTGAAAGAGTGAGCGTGTTTGTCAATCGGAGAAACCATTGTTAAGTCACAAATTACCAGTACCTGAAAGAGGAGCAAGGATAGAGTGGGTGAGGGAGAAAATAAGGGACAGTTAAAATCTGTCCAAGTGGATTAGCCATGAGAAATGCAGGGTTACAGGGATAGGGGAGTGGGGTGGGTCAGGATGGGATTGGTCTGCGGTGTGAATTCACTGATTTTCACAGCCTGCTTTCACCACTGTGTGGATTCCATGATAAAAGAACTGAATGAGAGGGAAGGAGAGGCAGGGATGAAGGAATGAGATATTGGATTAGTGAGATTATACAATTCAAGGTGAAATAGATAAGACTCAGGACAAATAGACTGAGATGAAGACTATATGGTCATTGGCTGTCCCCTGATTTGAGGATGATATCTACTCAGCATTGTGACTATCTGCTGTGGGTCTTGTGACTGAACAATCGAATTGTTGACTCACAAATGATTGGATACATGGGGCAGTATGTTCCAGAACAATGTGAGCGGGAGAGTAGACCATCCCTCCTTTTCTCTGCTGCTGCTGTGCCTCACCGTGACCTTGTGTGGGCTCAGCTTGAACAATCATATTCTGAACAATCAATAGGAAACTCCTGCAAATCATCCCTGTCAATACAGTTACATTTCTATCGAGTGTCTTTGATCTTTATCCTTGGTTTAACTGGAAATCTGGCCTCGGGGAAAACCTCTTTAACCTCAGTTGTGTTCTTGTCAAAATTAAACTGACCACCACAGATAAACATTTTGCAGATGATTGCAGTGTCAAGGCTACTCTTGACCTCTTCAATTCTACATCAAAGAAGCTTGTCCTGTCCTTAAACATTGACAAAACAAACTTCTTATCAACCCAGACCTGGTCAACTCAGTCTGCCACATCTCGTGGGGAATATAAGAATGATAAAACAGGTCAGGAAGTGTACTTTGTGAATTCCACTCTCTAAATAAGAGCTCACTGGGTGGGCAGTTTTCTGTGCTCATACTCACAAGCATTCTCATCTGATAACCATTGGCATGGCAGAATGTTCACAGGATCACGCAAGGGCCTACACCCACACACTTTTGCCAACAAACTGATGTGAATTATTGGGAAGAATGGTGCTGCTTTCCGTGAGACAGCAGGGAGGTGATGGTTGATTCTCACCTGGACAGCTTCAAGCTCATGTTCAGCTCCATATTCTGCCAGTTCCTTTCCTTCCAGCTCCAACATGGCTGAATATCAGACCTTACATTGCATTGTTTAACCGGTGACACACATCTTGCTTATAAAACAACACTGTTGCTGCTTCCACTCATGGTGATGTGAGCTGGTGGATTTGCAAGTAGCACCAGCCATCAGGAGAAAGGCAGCAGACGCACCTGCAAGCTGCCCTGCATACCACTCACCACCCTGACCTCACTCAGTGTCACCACATCGAAATCTTCCAATTCCTGCCTCATCAGTGCTTTAAGATCACAGGGGTCACAGAGATCCTTGAGATCTCTGGTGCATTGCCCATGACCAGACACAGTAATTCGGTTGTGACTCTTCACTTACCCAGTTTGTGTATTGTTGCACTATCTTTGGAAGCAGGAGACGAGGGAATATGGAGGCTTACCCACAGTTGTGCAGACCGACAGTGAATCAGTTTAGCCACTCGAGGATAATGTCCTTTTCAAGAGCCCTCCCTCAGCTCCGGGTACCCTGAGAGACAGAGAGATCCTCCCGGGGAGGGTGCCCTTGCTGATGGTTTGCTGTGCTTCAGCTCTTTGTGTTAATGTGACCTCACACAGGCCCAACCAGGGACTCAGAGACTTCGAGGGAGTTGGGCTCAGTGCTGCTGGCCCCAGGATAGCCCTCTCCACCACCCCCCTAACCCCCCCTTCCCACCCTCCCCTTTCCTCCCCCTCCCTCTCTCTTCCCCTCTCATTCCATTACCCCTGCTCTCCCCTCCTTCCTTCCCTCTCTCTCTCCTCCCCCTTTCCCTATTCTCTCCCCTTTCCTCTCCCTGTTCCCCCTCTCCTCTCTCTCACTCACCCCCCCGTCCATCTCCTCCCACTCTCCTTCTTCTCTCCCTGTCCCCCCTTCCCCACCCTCCCTGTTCCCCTTCTCCCTCTCTTCTCCCTCACTCACCACCCTCCCCCCTCCATCTCTCCCCACTCTCCTTCTTCTCTCCCTGTCCCCCCTTCCCCACCCTCCCTGTCCCCCTTCTTCCCGCCCCCCTCCCGCTGCTGACGTTTTCCCCGGGCAATGACTCACTGAGACTGGGGCTATCACAGACAGAGGACCAGACCCTGATGGGAAAGGAGGCGTTTCCTCTCAGAGACTGGGATAACTCAGAGCAGCGAGAGAAGACACAGAGAGAGAGAGAGAGAAGCAGAGAAAGTAAGAGAGACAGAAGGAGAGAGCCAGGGATAGAGGGAGAGACAGAGTAACAGACAGAAAGGGAAAGACAAGTGTAGAGAAAGATACAGAGAGAGGAAGAGAGAAAACGAGAGGGAGACAGGGATAGACGCAGAGACTGAGAGGGATAGAAAGAGAGAGAGGAGAGAGAAGGAGAGGGGCAGGGAGAAATAGACAGAGAGAGAGGGGGACAGTGAGGGTGAGGGTGAGAGAGACGGAGGAGCGGCTCACTTCCAGCTGTGGGTTAGCCAGGAATGAGCTGGATATTCCCGGGGGACAGAGAGCAGGGAGAGGGGGAAAGGAGGCAGCGCTGAGGGGGGGTAGGCAAGGGACCTGCCTCCGGTATGAAGCCGTTTCTGTTGGGTGACTCTGTCCTGCTGCTCCTGCTGTGTCCAGGTAAGGTCTCACTGACTCAGGGAGGGGACATCCCGGAGCCATCCTCTCCATCAGCACAGCCCTCAGCCCTCAGCCCTCACCCCACAGCCCTCACCCCACAGCCCTCACCCCTCAGCCCTCACCCCACAGCTCTCACCCCACAGCCCTCACCCCTCAGCCCTCACCCCACAGCTCTCACCCCACAGCTCTCACCCCACAGCCCACACCCCACAGCTCTCACCCCACAGCCCACACCCCACAGCCCAGGCCGGAACCCCAGAGAGCGGATCCCTCACTCTCACACTCTCTAACACTCTCTCTCTCTCCCAGTCTGCTGTCTCTCTCTCTATAACATTCACTCTCTCCCAGTCTGCTCTCTCTCACACTCTCTCTAACACTCACTCTCTCCCAGTCTGCTCTCTCTCTATAACACTCACTCTCTCCCAGTCTGCTCTCTCTCTATAACACTCACTCTCTCCCAGTCTGCTCTCTCTCACACTCTCTCTAACACTCACTCTCTCCCAGTCTGCTCTCTCTCTATAACACTCACTCTCTCCCAGTCTGCTCTCTCTCTCTCTCTCTATCTATAACACTCACTCTCTCCCAGTCTGCTCTCTCTCTCTCTCTATCTATAACACTCACTCTCTCCCAGTCTGCTCTCTCTCACACTCTCTCTAACACTCACTCTCTCCCAGTCTGCTCTCTCTCACACACTCTCTAACACTCACTCTCTCCCAGTCTGCTCTCTCTATCTATAACACTCACTCTCTCCCAGTCTGCGCTCTCTCACACTCTCTCTAACACTCACTCTCTCCCAGTCTGCTCTCTCTCTCTCTCTATAACACTCACTCTCTCCCAGTCTGCTCTCTCCCTCACTCTCATACTCTGACTATATTACCTGTCCCAATTTGCTGTCTTGGTCTTTTTTTAAAGTTACGTTTTAATGAGTTTCTGCCCTTTGATGTGATAAACAGCCCCCCGTGGTGGGGATTACCTTCAGACTGTTTCACCCTCTCACTGACCCCAGTAAGCAGCCAAACGGATCTCTCAGCTACAAACGCCGAATTCTGTCGGTTCCCTCAAACTGAACGAACTTTCTAAGTCCCGAACTCGAGATGCTTCCCACAGCCACTGTCCCTGATGAGCTGTCTGCATGCGGTTCAGTTCAGATTGTGATGGGGAACCCGAACTGATCCTTATCATTATCCCAACAACCCCACCCGCTCTCAAACAAATCCCCCAGTTGTACCCCTGAACCAGGGTGGGTTTTACAACCCTCAGTGGTTTCTCATGGGCAAGCTCTCAATTCCAGATTCATTGATTGAGTTTTTACAAGTTTCTAAGTTGGCCCGGGTGGGATAGAACCCGTGTCCCAAGTGAGTTAACCTGGATCGTGGAATGGGCAAGACATGAGCACATCAATCAGATTGATAGCTCTGCTCCTGAGGGTGCCCGGGCTGTGAACCACAAGTTAGAACACGATGCAAGACAATGGAAAGGAACCACTTGCAAGCAAGAAATGTTGGTATCTTGGGGGTTGCTCAAACTATTCTCACATCCCAAACTGGATGGAACAATATCTCCTCTTCAGACCAGGCACTTTACAACCTTTTGGATTTAATATTGAGTTCAACAAATTGGGACTGATTTCTATCAGCTTGCTCCCCCATCCCACTCACTGTCCTGTCCAGTCTGGTAGGGACCCACCATTGTTCTGCTATTCTCACATTCCCATCGCCCGGCACCCATCATCCTCACCAGCCCCCTGCCGAACTATAGTATAACTGCTGTCCTGTCCATACTTCACTTCAGCCCTGATGAAGAGTCAAGCTAGATTCAAAACATTAGCTTGCTTGCCCTCCATGGATGCTGTCTGACCCGCTGTGATCTCCAGCAGATTCCAGCATCTGCAGGAATGTGTTCTTACCCCCTGTGTAGGATCATGTTGTAAGTGTAGGTGGTCAAAAATCAGAACCCCTTGTACAATATTACCTTTTGGCTACTCACTTGCCCTCTCAGATAAATGACCTCAGCATTATTTAAATGAGTGCTCAGTTCTCATCAAAGACCAGAGAGAGGAAGCTCCAGTGTTGAGATTAATGCCTTTTTTTAGAATAAACAATTTATTCATTCATGGGATGAAGAGGGTCACTGGCTAGGCCAGCATCTATTACCTCATTACGCGAAAGTGAGGACTGCAGATACTGGAGATCAGAGTCAAGGTTAGAGTGGTGCTGGAAAAGCACAGCAGGTCAGGCAGCATCCGAGGAGCAGGAAAATCAATCTTTCGGGCAAAAGCCCTTCATCAGGAATGAGGCGGGGAGGTGGTGGGCAGTCCATTTATCTCCACCCCGGAGGCTCCCCGCCTCATTCCTGATGAAGAGCTTTTGCCTGAAACGTCGATTTTCCTGCTCCTTGGATGCTGCCTGACCTGCTGTGCTTTTCCAGCACCACGCTAATCTTGACAATTGCCTCATTGTCGAGAGGGCAGCTGTGGGTCTGGAGTCACATGTAGGCCAGACTAGGTAAGGATGGCACTTAGTGAAGGACATCAGTGACCCAGATGGGATGTCCCCCTGACACTCTCCAGATTGTTATTGAATTCAAATTCCACTGTCTGATATCATTGGGATTTGAACCTCAGTCTCTGGGTGAACAGACCTGCAATAACACCACCAGGCCATCACATCCCCTTTACGTTAAAGTCTTTTGTTAATGCTATGCATTTTAAGTTGGGAGAATGTAGTTTGTTTTAAATTGAAGATCAGGTGGTTGAGAAGCCTGCAGCCATTCAGTGTAATCCCAGCGGGGGAACCACAGCTCAGCGGAAATCTGTGTCAACCACCAAGAGACCAACTACTTGTAAAATGGAGAATAGTTAAACTTCCATGGTCCTCTCGAGAGGTGTTGTGAGGAAAATGAGCCCCAAGCTAAATAAACTAACAGCCTGGAAGATCGAAGCTGTTGAGGGAAACAACTCCAGGGGTTGGGGAGGGAGGGGTCTGTGACACATCAGGCAGGTCTGTATTGTTATTATTATTATTATTATTATTATTATTATTCTGTAGGGTTGAAGGATATCCCAAGGATAGGAAGGGGCAGGACAGAAAGGTATTTAAGAATGTCCATTCATAATCTGTCCCTGGGACAGTTTCTAACTTTAATCCCACACAAGCTTTCTGACTCATCTACTAGGACACAGCAGCTAAAATACATGTATATGAACTGATGAATTAGCAACAAGAGGAGGCCATTCAGCCCCTTGAGCCTGCTACAGCATTCCGTAAGATCATGACTGATCTGTTCATGATCTTCACTTTCTCCTCTACCTTTGACTCCCTCTTGCATCAAGAATTTATTCAGTTCAGCTTTAAAATTATCCATTGACCCAGCGTCCCCTCCTGCTAGTTCTGCCTTATTCTCTGTGCAGAGCTGAGGTCTGTAACAACTGAACTTTTCTGGTGTTTTTTCCTTCCCCCAGTTTGTTGTAAGCTGGAATCTCAGGCTCAGGCTGAGGAACGGCTGCTGAAAACTCTCTTCACTGGCTACAATAAACTGTCCCGACCCGTGATCAACTCCTCTGACACTGTGCTCGTCCATTTTGGCTTGTCGATTGCACAACTTGTGGATGTGGTACGTGCAAGAAATTAGAGTGTCCAGCAATGGTGGTCTCACCGATTCAACTTTGTTAACTAACCTCTAATACTTTACCCACGATATTAAGCAATGTTATATTGTTACATACAGAGAGATATTGTGTTAAAAGACACGGAAAGAGATAACAGTTAAGTTAAGGTACACGTGAAACAATTACCAAAGTAACGTGTAACAAAGTCAATGTCAAGAAATATCATTCAAACCACCCTACCCAGAATCAACAACTGGAAACAGTCCAAGTACATAAATATTGAACATTTTCTAGTATTTTTGATCCAAAACTATTTTTCTAGAGGATAAATAAAGTAGACTCTTAACTTTTGACTCACCGACTCCCAAGTGAAACCAGAATTACCTGCTGTGTCTGTGTTATTCAGGGTTGAATTTTTAATTCGATCATTGCCCTGAAAGTCAATGTTGGAGTTTCTCACTCACTGTACTATGTTTTGTTGTTACAGAACCAGAAATTGCTGGAAAATCTCAGCAGGTTTGGCAGCATTCATGAAGTGAAATCAGGGTTAATGTTTCTGGTCGCATCACTCTTCTTCAGAAGGGTCTGATGATGCCAACTTCGACAAAGGACCCTCCGAAGTGTCCACCTTCTTCCACAACCAAGGATTTCCCAGCTCGAAAAGTCACTGGAACCAAAACATGAACTCTGATTTCTCTGCACAGACACTGCTAGACCTGTTGAGCTTTTCCAGCAATTTCAGTTTTTGGTTCAGATTTCCAGTATCTGTACTTCTTTCAGTTTTTGTCTAGTATTTCTGTGTTAACCTGCTTTAATATTCCTTTGTTTGGTGTTGAATGCTGCAGTGTATTGGACTCTGCTCTTTGAGTTCTATGATTTGGTGCCAATCCTGATTACAATATTGTGGCCCAGGAATGGTGTGAAGAACAGAAAATATCTCAATAGATTTCAGGTTTCCATGATGGAAGGTTAAGGAATTTTCTTAGTGACTGTTTTGGAGAGTTTCTTTAAAAAACCTCGACAAGGTTTCTGTACTTAACAAGAACTACTTTTTATTACAAAGAAATCCGGAAAACAAAATATGAATCGTCAACAGATAACTCTACAGCCGAAACTCTGACACACACATACAATACTCATACACACAGAAACATATGCACATATACACGCACACGTTTACACATACACAAACACACTCGCACACACACAATACTCATACATACAGAAACATATACACATATACACGTACAGAAATGCACTCACAAATACACATACACACACACAATACTCATACACAGAAACATATATACATATACACGTACACAAACACACTCACAAATACACACACACACACACACATGCTCTTGCACACACATACAAGCACACACTCTTTCATACTCTCTCAAGCACACACACATACTCTCATGCACATACACAAATGCATACGCACATACACACAAACACATGCACAGAAACGCATGCACAGACATCCACAGACAGACACACATAGATATACAGCAGGTCAGGCAGCATCCAAGGAACAGGAAATTCGACGTTTCGGGCCAGAGCCCTTCATCAGGAATCATGATTCCTGATGAAGGGCTCTGGCCCGAAACGTCGAATTTCCTGTTCCTTGGATGCTGCCTGACCTGCTGTGCTTTAACCAGCAACACATTTTCAGCTCTGATCTCCAGCATCTGCAGACCTCACTTTTTACACATAGATATACAGACTTATATTCACACATACTGACATACGTGCTCTAACATACATTCACATACACACACTTACAGACAAACAAATAAACAAATATGGGTGTAATAGATGGAGGAAAAAGTACTGGTGAAATATGATTCAACTCCACCAGATGAAGGGACCCCTTTGCTTCCCATGACCTTCTGTTTTCCATTTCCCTAGTTTCCAGGTTCTTTCAATGCTTTGCAGAAGACACAAGCTTGCTCTGAAATCTCACCATGATCTCGCACTGATTTCCCCAACCCACGATCCTCTCCGATATCCACACTCATCTAATTCTGGTCTTTTGTATATTCCCAGTTACAATAATTGCTAAACTCTGGAATATCCTCCACTCTCCACCTCTGTAACTCCCTTCCATCCACTATGGCAATCCTGACTAGGCTTTTGGACACCTGACCTAACATTGTGACTGAATGTCAGAGCTCCCCAGGATGTTCCATTATGTTCCTGCATCAAAATAAGACGTTGTGCAAATTAATCAGTTAATTTATAAAAAAAGTAATGCTGTTTGCTTCCTACACAGGATGAAAAGAATCAAATGATGACCACTAATGTCTGGATCAAACAGGTAAGTTTTGGTAAAAAAATCAACTTTGATTGTTTTGTCTCACTGGTTTCTATGAAAAGTCCCCATGTTTTATTTGTCCAATATCTTACCTTTTCTCTTGATTTTCAGGAATGGCATGATTTTAAACTTCGTTGGAATCCCTTGGAATATGGGAATGTCACCTCAATTAGAGTCCCCTCGGAGTTTCTCTGGAGACCTGATATTGTCCTCTACAACAAGTGGGTCACACCAAATGAATGTATTGACCTTGTTTGCTGTTAATTATTGGGATACAAGAATCCCTAAAATTAAAGGCTCAATAAGATTAGATTAGATTACTTACAGTGTGGAAACAGGCCCTTCGGCCCAACAAGCCCACACCGACCCGCCGAAGCGCAACCCACCCAGACCCCTACCCCTACATTTACCCCTTACCTAACACTATGGGCAATTTAGCATCACCAATTCACCTGACCCACACATCTTTGGACTGTGGGAGGAAACCAGAGCATCCCCACACAGACACGGGGAGAACGTGCAAACTCCACACAGTCAGTCGCCTGAGGCGGGAATTGAACCCAGGTCTCTGGCGCTGTGAGGCAGCAGTGCTAACCACTGAGCCACTGTGCCGCCCACCAAGGCTAAGGGAGAGCTGGAGTTCATATGTAAACATTAGAATTGAAAGGCGAATTATATCAAATCTGAATTTAGACCACACTTGCAGTACCGTATACATTTATACATAGTATAAGTTGAAGCTCTGGATTAGGTGCAATAATCTTTCCAAAGGTGATAGTAGAAAGGTGGTGGATTGGAATTAGTCCCCTGTGCCAGGCATAATGTGCTGCAGGCGACTAAATTAATGCAGAAACTAAACCAGAAGCTGCTGGAAAAGCTCAGCAGGTCTGACAGCACCTGTGAAGAGAAATCAGAGTTAACGTATCGGGGTCCAGAGACCCTTCCTCAGACTGGTGACAGTTAGGAAAATGTCAGTTTATCTGCAGAAGATCGTGTGGGGGCAAGGGATGAGGAGTAAACAATAGATAGGGATAGAGCCCAAAGATAGAGAAGAACAGTTGGAGAGATAAACCAACTCCTTTGTTTGTCCAACTGTCCTTCTCTCTCTCTGGACTCTATCCCCACCTATCGTTTACTCCTTACCCCCTTCCCCCATCTGATCTTCTGCAGATAAACTGACATTTTCCCAACTACCATCAATTCTGAGGGAGGGTCTCTGGATCCGAAAGGTTAACTCTGATTTTTCTTCACAGGTGCTGCCAGACCTGCTGAGCTTTTCCAGCAATTTCTGTGTTTGTTTCTGATTTACAGCATCTTCAGTTCTTTCAGTTTTTAAATTAATGCAGAGCTGCCCCAGGAACCCTGCTTCCTTGGATTAGCCAGCCAATCTGATTGGCTGGAAGGGCAGGCAGTCCCCAACAGTGCCAGCACTTCATACAAAGTTAAAAATCACCCAACACCAGATTATAGTCCAACAGGTTTATTTGGAAGCACTAGCTTTCGGAGCAACGCTCCTTCATCAGGAGGTTGTGGAGAATAAGACTGTAAGACACAGAATTTACAGTGTGATGTAACTGAAATTATATATTGAAAAAGACCTGGATTGTTTGTTAAATCTCTCATCTTTTAGAATGACCATGTTGGATTCAGTTCTTTCATCTGTAAATCACAAAACTTTATTTTAGAAGTTGCATTCTCAAGTGAACTATAACAATTGGTATCATGTCGGCACAGATAATGTATTGAAGGTCATGATTTGGAGATGCCGGTGTTGGACTGGGGTGGACAAAGTTAAAAATCACATAACACCAGGTTATAGTCCAACAGGTTTAATTGGAAGCACCACTAGCTTCCAATTAAATCTGTTGGACTATAACCTGGTGTTGTGAATTTTAACTTTGTATTGAAGGTGTGAGCTTCCCTGTGGGCTGTCTGTCCCACGATAGTCAGACTGATTCTAATCTGAAAAACAGATTTACAGAATCTTACATGGATTAATGCAGTTTTTGAGCAAAGTAACATGTAATTTTGCAAGTACAAATTCATCCCACAGACTTACATGTGTATGTGTGCATGTGGTTGGGTGTGTGTCTGTGTGTGGTGGGGGGGGCAGGTAATTAGTGTCTGTGAGAGAGTGTGTGTATGTGAGTGTAAAGGGGTATAGGTCTGTGAGAGGCTGTGTGCGGGAATGTATGTGTGAGCATATGAGAGTCTGCCTGAGTGTGTGTGTGTGTATGTGTGTGCACGTGTGTATGTGTGTGCACATGCGTGTGTGGGAGTGTCTGTGTGTGTGTGTGGGAGTGTCTGTGTGTGGGAGTGTATGTGTCTGTGTGTGTGTGGGGGGTACAGTGGGGTCACCTGTAGTGTGACATGAACCCAAGGTCCCTGTTGAGGCCATCCCCATGGGTACTGAACTTGGCTATTTTTTAGTGGTGTAGCACATTGCAGTGGTGGTTGCCGGGACTGCAGCAGGGCCCAGGGCAAAGGCCCCAGTGGATTCTGCATCCTGTTGGTCAGGGCCATTGGGTGGACAGAGTTTGGGAACCTCGGAGGCAGGCATAAGAGGGGTGGGTTTCAAAGTCAATGTGGAGAGAAATAGTTATGGTTACTAATGTGCAGATGAGGGGCAGGATCAAATGGGAATTACTAATGTCAGGGTGAGGAAGCCCCTGATGTATAGAGACCTGCCAAAGATAGTAACCCCACCTTCCTTCATAACCTTTGCAAAACCTTTCTAAAACTGGGCTGCTCTCTCCCCCCAGCAGCCCACACTGCTGTACTATAGAGTAGTCTTGGGGTGAATTGAGGTTAACAAATTGTATTGATCCTAATTATTGATTTAAATATCAATAATACCTGCACATCCCCCAATTCCATTTCCATCCATTCTACCCAGTAAAACACACCCAGTGTAAAGACCAACCCATGGATTTACATATAATTCTTAGGAGTAAATCACCATGACAACCTGAATGACTTGAGGATTTCCTAAATGGCAACAAAACCTTTCCCAACATTAGATCCCGAGAACTTGAGCTCTCAGAAAGTGACACAAACATTTCAGGAATAATTCAACTGAAATATCATCTATAACAGTTCAGCCTTTCGCTCAGTGAGCTGTGAGGGCGAGGACATAGGAACCTTTTCACTAGCAACTTGCAGAAATGAAATTAGATAAACAAGTTCAAACAGTAAAGCTGATAGTGTCATGGAAATGACAGGGGAATGAGACTGATTATATTACTCTTTCAAGGAGCTAGTATGGACACAATGGGCTGAAGAGACTCCTTCTGTGATACATATTTGTTATTGTAATTCCTGATTTCTATAAAGAAAGGCTAAAAGCAAAAATGTAACAGAGGCAGAAAATCTTATCATTCCATCCAGAAGAATAACAAGGTCTAGACAGCTAGGTGATGGAGGTGCCAATGTTAGACTGGGGTGGACAAGGTCAGAAGTCACACGACACCAGGTGATAGTCCAAAAGGTTGATTCGAAATCACAAGCTTTCAGCGCACTGCTCCTTCAGCCGGTGAAGTTAGTTAGGGAGAACAGGTTGCATAAAACTATTTTGTACTCCATTGACTACGGGAGATTGAGGCATAATCTAATAAAAAGTTTTAAGATGTTGAAAGGATTTAATAGAATTGATGTGAAGAAACTATTTCACTGAGCAGAGAATAGAGTCCATGATGCCCTTGATTTATGAAGCCAGAGGACACAATGCTGGGGTGAAATCAGGAAGCACTCTTTTATACAAAGGACAATGGAAAACCTCGATGTTCTCCTTCCCTGTAGATACTGGAGTTTTCCACCCACAGTGGTACATGGTTTGGCCTGTTAAAGGTATTGGGCGACATGCAGTATAGGTGGGGTAACCAGGGTTCAGGTGCATAGCAGCCATTAGCTAATTGACTAGCAGGACAGGCTGAGTGGACTCTTCCTGCTGCTAATGTTACTATGTTCCAAAAGAGAGGAACATAGGAGTGGAGTGAGTATGTGGGATTAGGAAACAGTTATTGCTTGAATGGAGGAAAACACCAACTTGGTTGGACCAAATGGGCCATGTTTTATGTCATTTATGTAACTCCATGACTGGGTTCCTGAAAACTCTATGCTACTTTCTCCCCACCCCCACCATCCTCTCATTTATCTCTGCACCCTTCAGGCACTCTGCTTGTATTCCTGATGAAGGGCTTTTGCCTGAAACGTCAATTTTCCCGCTCCTCGGATGCTGCCTGAACTGCTGTGCTCTTCCAGCACCACTGTAATCCAGAATCTGGGTTCTTTCATTGGGCAGCATGATGGCTCAGTGGTTAGGAGAGGAACCCAGATTCAATTACACTCTTGAACAACTATCTGTGTGGAGTTTGCACATTCTCCCCGTGTCTGTGTGGGTTTCCTCCGGGTCCCCCAGTTTCCTCCCACAGTCCAAAGATGTGCAGGTTATGGTGAATTGGCCAGAGGAAATACAAGGTTACAGGAATGGGATGGGTCTAGGTAGGATGCTTCGGAGTGTCGGTGTGAATATGATGGGCTGAATGGCCTGCTTCCTTACTGTATGGATTCTATTCTATCTCCCCTGGTATTTCTCTTAAAACATTCTGCTTTTTGCTTTCAGCACTAGCTCAGATTGTTTTGTGGGAAAGGTACGAGAATAGAATTGAATAGTAATTTATTGTCACTTGTATTTTTATAAAAACTACAGTGAAAAGTGTTTAAGTTGCCATACTCTGACACATATGTTAATAACAGAAATCATATCTAAAGAAAAATTAAGAAAAATCTCAGTCCTAGTTCTCTTTACTTGCAGTGCCGACGGAGACTTTGCCATCACCCACTTGACCAAGGCCCACCTGTTCCACAGTGGCAGGATCAAGTGGACTCCTCCTGCCATCTACAAGAGCTCCTGCAGTATTGACGTGACTTTCTTCCCGTTTGACCAGCAGAACTGTACCATGAAATTTGGATCATGGACATTTGACAAAGCCAAGATAGACCTGGTCAGCATGGCCAGGCATGTAGACCAGCAGGACTACTGGGAAAGTGGGGAATGGGTCATTATCAGTGCAGTTGGGAATTACAACATCAAAAAGTACGAATGTTGTCGTGAAGTCTACTCAGATATTACCTACTCCTTCCTGATAAGGCGTCTCCCTCTGTTCTACACCATCAACCTCATCATTCCCTGTTTGCTTATATCATGTTTAACAGTGTTGGTCTTTTACCTCCCCTCAGATTGTGGGGAAAAGATCACACTTTGTATCTCTGTGTTACTTTCTCTGACTGTCTTCCTACTCCTTATAACGGAGATTATTCCATCCACATCCCTCGTCATCCCTCTGATTGGGGAATACCTTCTCTTCACAATGATATTTGTCACACTATCCATTATTATCACGGTGTTTGTGTTGAATGTCCACCATCGCTCCCCCCACACACACACCATGCCAGGGTGGGTCCGAAGATTCTTTCTGGATTTTCTTCCTCACGTTCTCTTCATGCAACGGCCAATGGCTGTGATCACAAACTGTAATGAACTGATCATGCCAATACATGAAGCCTCGAGCTTTCCGATGTACCCTCCCAAAGGTAAGGAAGAGCAAAACCAAATCTTGGCCCAAGGATCAGACCAACAATCAGATACTAACACATCACTGACGACTCTGTGTTATCTTCAGGAAGACCAGGGCAAGCCCAAAGCACAGTGCCCATCACAATCCTGCCAGGAGGACCAGTCCCAACCTCACTATCCATGTTCTTCACCCACCAACCTCCCTCACCACCGTATCAAGGAACAGCCCAAAGGGAGGTCATTGAGTCCTCAATACATTTGCAGGCAGGATGACTCGCCAGAGACCAATATCCACTGTAGGTCCCGCAGAATCCAGTACAGCCATCTACATGAGGATCTACCCTGCTCGAATGGACAACCCAGAGAGACTCAGCAATGCCATGAGAATGGAAATACACCCCAGTCAGCTCCATCTTTGTGTAGAGGCAAACATGGGAACAAGGTCAAGAGAACAGCCTCAGGCACAAAGCGAGAGTCAAAAGTGGCCAAGCGCAGAGAGCAGAAGAAAGCGACATTAACCCCAGCTGTGAAATTGGCAGTGGAAAGTATTCATTACATTGCAAACCACTTACGGGCAGAGGATGCTGATTTCCTTGTAAGTAGTTATGTTATTGAACTTCAATATAGACATAGATTCAGTCAGTTTTTTCTTGTCATTCACATTCTAATCAAACCTTATCAATAACACAATAACAAAAACATTTTATGATGACAGAATGGTATGTAAACAGAAATGACTTTCAGTATTGACAGGAGGTCATCTATATTGCTGGCAGCAAAAAGGAGGGCACATGTTGTTTAGAAGATAAGATTAAATGTGATAAGACAAACAGCAGGGTCTCAGGGTATTCACTCACAAATCTTTAAAAAATAAGGGGCCAGAACTATAAGGCATTCATGAAGAATTGGACTTTAATCAGAACTAAGCTCAGTATGGTGCCCAGTTCTACTCTCCAGATTTCAGAAATGAGATAGAAGAGAGAGTGCCAGAATCCTGAAGTGTTTAACTTCGTTCCTGACTCCCTAAAGCCTGTCCACCATCGACAAGGCACAAGTCAGGAGTGTGATGGAGTACTCCCCACTTGCCTGGATGGGGGCAGCTCCAACAACACTCAAGAAGCTCAACACCATCCAGGACAAAGCAGCCTGCTTGACTGATACCCACAAACATCCACTCCCTCCTCCACTGATGCTCAGCAGAAGCAGTGTGTGCTATCTACAAGATGCACTGCAGAAATTCACCTCAGACAGCACCTTCCAAACCCCAACCATTTCAATCCAGAAGAATACAGAGAGTAGGTAAATGGGATCACTACTCCCTCCAAGTTCTTCATACCACTCTCCATTCTGATTTGGAAATATATTCCTGTTCCTTCAGCGTTACTGGGTCACAAACCTGGAATTCCCTTCCTCAGGGCAATGTGGATCTACCTACAGCACACAGTCTGCAACTCACTCTCACCTTCTCAAGGGGCAACTAGAGATGGGTAATAAATGCTGGGCCCAGCCAGTGACACCTGCGTCCTATGAGTGAATGAAGGAAAAGGTTAATGGAAGTGATTGCAGGGAGCAGAAGCTTCAATAATGACGAAAGATTGGAGTAATACAGAGAGGGCAAGAGGAGGTTTGACAGAAGTTTTTAAAATTGTGAAGGGCCTGGACAGAATAAATAGGGAGAAACTATTTCTGCTTGTAAAAAGATTGAGAATGAGAGAACACAGATTTAAAGTAATTGGTAAAAGAAGTAAATGCAATGTGACAAAAAAAATTCACACAATGAGTGGTGCGGAAATCAGGTGGAGGTGGGTTCCACTGAGGCATTTAAGAGGGCATTGGATAATTATTTAAATTGAAACAATGAACAAGGTCACAGGGAAAAGGCAAGAGATTGACTCTAGGCCATAACGCTCAATCAGAGAGCCAGCGCAGATGCAATGGACTGAAGGGCCTCCTTTGGCACTGTAACAATGTTATGATTCTGTGCAGCATCCCAGTAAGGAATCAGGAGAAACTTCAGCCATGAAAACGTGGAACTTGCCAGGGTGTGGGTGAGTTGAATAAGATTGAACCATTAAAGGGCAAGCTAGAGAAGCTCATGAGGGAGAAGGAAGCAAAAGGGAAATATTGATGGGGTTAGATGAAAGTCACAAGAGACTTAGTATTGAGGAGAACATCTTATTTTTCATCACTCCAGAGAACTGAGCACATCTTCCAGGTAATTACTCAAGTGCAGTGCGGATCGAGTGCGTCACTGTCAGAGGAACTATCAAACAGATGAAGAGTTAAAGTTATGTACACACTCCCAGAGGCCACTATTTGAGAAAAGCATGGAGCTCTCCGTCGTGTTCTGATTGATATTTATCTCTCAACAAACGTCACTAACAGATAAATAATCTGGTCTATATCACATTTTTGTGGGACCTGGTGGAGAAATTGGTCACAACATTTGATAGTGATTATGTTTTTGAACATAAAGCATTTTGTGACCTCCTGACATCATGAAAGGTGCTATATAAATGCAAGTCTTTCTCTTTCTGTAACCTTGATGGTTTTTCCGTGGGAGAGGTCTATTTGGACAGGGACACATTTTGGTCCCTGAGTGTTCTTGGCTCTCCCCCTTGATTTGTGCCTGAACCTGTGTTATTGGGGTTCCATCACATTCCTGTTAGTTATGGGAGCAGCACAACAGGAAGTGTAAAGGCAGTGTGAGTAAAAGAGCATTTTGATTTAATTCACGGCAACAGGCAAGTTCCATGAATAAAAATGCTCTGAAACAATCTGCTGTCAACTTGTCATCCTGCCTTTGTCAGTCTGAGCCTGTCAGGGACAATGAACTTGGTCACAAAGTGCTACATTACACAGATCCACATCAAGGTTGACAACTTAGCTCTGAAGGACATCGTTAGTATAGAACTATATCAAGTCTGATGTCTGATGAACTGTCTCTTAATCTTTATCTGAGGGATCTGCAAACAAATTATGGAAAACACCATCTTAAAATGTTCAGTGTTTAAGCCCACTTCTCAAATGTTAATCCTTGGATAAAATTTTAATTTCTTAGCTCATGCTTTGTTCTCCCTTGTCAGTGACGATATCACATTTCCAGATTAATCATTTGATGTAATTTTAGATTAGACTTAGTGTGGAAACAGGCCCTTCGGCCCAACAAGTCCACACCGACCCGCCGAAGCGCAACCCACCCATACCCCTACATTTACCCCTTACCTAACACTATGGGCAATTTAGCATGGCCAATTCACCTGACCCGCACATCTTTGTGACTGTGGGAGGAAACCGGAGCACCCGGAGGAAACCCACGCAGACACGGGGAGAACGTGCAAACTCCACACAGTCAGTCGCCTGAGTCGGGAATTGAACCCGGGTCTACAGGCGCTGTGAGGCAGCAGTGCTAACCACTGTGCCACCGTGCCGCCCATAAATCTTGAACTAAATTCACCCAAACGTCAAATGTGACATTATGCCCTTCGCAACCTATTCACAACCAAGAGCAAATGACACCAAGGCCAAGCGACGATAGGAGATAGGAACAGGAGTTCTGCCCCTCGTGCCTGTCCCACCCTTCAATGAGCTCACGCCATAGACCTGCCTTTGGCTCATATCCCTTAAAATCTTTGCTGAACAAAAAAGACTCATCTATCTCCAATTTACAATTATCAACTACTCCAGCATCCACTGCCATTTGTGGAAGAGAATTCCAAATCTCTCCCACCCTGTGTGTGTAGAATGCTTCCTAACATCTCTCCTGAATGCTCTGGCCCTCATTCTCAGTTTACATCCCTAGTTCTAGAATCCCTAAATTATATATCCATCCAGTCTTGTTAACGTCTTGAAAGCTTCAATTGGATCACCCCATAACCTTCTAAAATCTGGAGAAAACTGGCCTAATTTGTACAATCTCTCCTCATAACATAACTCCTGATGCCCAGGTATCATTCTTGTAAACCTATGTTATACTCCTCCAAGATCAATCTACCCTTTTTAAGGTGAGAGTTGTTATGCTAAATGGGCTGAGAAATATATTGAATTCCTACAGCAGTTGGAAAGTATATTTAGACAGCATTGAGCAAGATATAATGTATCAGAAAATGCTGATTGTCATGACCAGGCAGAATCGAATGCCCTCTGTGCCCTCCAGTAGGGATTGAAGCATTTCCTAAGCCGAATATAATGAGCTGACATAAAGCCTGGTGTAGCAGAGGCCATATGCATTATCCAGTCTCCAGAAATAGTCTCCCTTCTCAAAGGTGACCCACACAGAATTTTTGTACAGATACCTTACATCAGATCAAATTTGAGACAAAGCGTCTGTTGGATCAGAACATTGAACAATGAGCATTGATGGCAGTTCAGTTCTATCTGACTTTAGCAAAGAATTCAGATGATAGTCTAGTGGTAATACCACTGTGAACTGTTAATCCTGAGAGCCAGGTAATCTTCTGGGGACCTGGATTTGAAACCCACCATGGCAGATGGTGACGTTTGCATTCAATTTTTAAAAATGTAGTTAAGAGTCTAATGATGTTGATTGCCAGGAAAAAAAACCTATCTGGTTCAATCATGTCCTTTAGGGAAGGAAACAGCCATCCTTACCTGGTGTGGCCTACACGTGACTCCAGACCCACAGCAACGTGGCTGACTCTTAACTGCCCTCTGGGTAATTAGGGATGGGTAATAAATGCTGGGCCTAGCTAGTGATGCCCACATCCTGTGAATGGATTTTTAAAAATGTTTGTGTTGTGCTGTAAGGTGACTGTAATATAATGACCAAGATATTGCGTTGCTCCCTGTAGTTCAGCAGTACTCTGACCTGTACAATACCTATGGTTCTCAAGGTTAAAAGCAGAGTTTGTGAATCATATCACAAAGTCTGACAAAGTTCTATATAGTATCTGTGACACAGAAATGAACCATTTGATCCAGTTGGTCTGCGCTGAGGATTCTACTCTGTACAAGTCTTTTTCCACCCTCTTCATCTCAAGGCCATAGGAAATAGAAACAGTAGTAGGCCATTCGGCCCCTCCCCAATTTACTACGATCCTGGCTGATCTGACAACATTCCTCACATTCACTTTCCTGCCCTTTCTCCTTGATTCCCTGGCCGATCAAGAATCTATCAATCTCAGCCTTAAATCTGTAAAGGACTCTATCCCCACAGCTGTCTGTGGCAAGGAATTCCAAATATTCATAACCCTCTGAGAGAAGGAATTCCTCCCCATCTCAGTCTTAAATTGGCACCTCTTTATTCTTATAGAGACAGTGCCCTCTGGTCCTACACTCTCCCATGACGGGGAGTACCATCTCAGCGTTTATCCTGTCAAGCCTCTTAAGAATCCTGTATGTTTCAATGAGATCACCTCTCAACCCATCAGCATAACCTTCTACATCTGTCTGTCTTTTGTATTTATCTTTCTCTTATATTTATCAACACCGTTCACCTCAAATATTCCTTGTGGAAATGGGTTGCCACCCTTCACTGACTAACAGTGTTTCCCCTCAGTTCTTACTGGATTTTCGAGAGCCAGCAACATTCAGTGTAATATTAAGGTTGTTTCATTAAACAAGGAGGATTTAAAAGAGGTAAAATGACCAATCAATGTCTGAAATTTACTACAGAGGACTGTGTGCTAAATTTGTACAAGATTGGTGCCACAGACATAATGTATAATTACAAACCGAAAGATTTATCATTGCATTAAGGGAGTAATTCTATAGTAATTCTCTTATACCACTTTCAGCAGAGTTGCTACATTGCTAGAGTTTGCCTTTGGTGTGGCTGCTGTGTGAATTATTATCCACCAGTGTTGTGGTTAAAGAATCAGTTCAACAGATTATCCTCGGGACAGTGATTATTCGCTGTATCAACAGAATGGTTACATGGTACAGGAGGTATAAGGTGGCGTGAGGGGCAGCATTACAAATTTTTCATTGAACTCGTTCAAGTGACAATAAGGGCTATTCTATTCTATTCATACCAGCCCTCAGAACTAGCAACACACTGAAGGTCTCGCCACTGACCATCTCCCCTCATTTTCCAATAATAATCCAATTTCCTCTTGAATCCCTCTCGATTTGACGTGCCTCCATCATCCTCTTCGGCAGAGCATTACAGATCTCAATCACCACAATGTTTTCCTTCTGTCATCAATTACAGCATGAAAACAGATCCTTCAGTACAACTTGTCCTTGCCAACCAGATATCCTAAATTAATCTAGTCTCATTTGCCAGCTTTTGTATCAGATTCCTCTGAACCCTTCCTATTCATATACCCATCCAAATGCCTTTTAAATGCTATAATTGTACCAGCCTCCGCCACTTCCTCTGGCAGCTCATTTCATACACACATCACCTCAGTGTGAAAATGTTGCCCCTCGGGTCCCTTTTAAATCTTTCCCCTCTCACCTTAAAACTATGCCCTCCAGTCTTGGACTCCACTACCCCAGGGAAAAGACCTTGTCCAGTTATCCTATCCATGCCCCTCATGATTTTCTAAAAACTTCTATAAGGTCACTCCTCAGCCTCCGAAACTCCAGGGAAAATAGCCCCAGTCTATGCCACCTCTCCCTAGAGTTCAAACATTCCAACCCCAGCAACATTCTTGCAAATCTTTTCTGAATCCTTTCAACTTCCACAACAATTTGTGGGCGGCACGGTGGCACAGTGGTTAGCACTGCTACCTCACAGCGCCAGAGACCTGGGTCCAATTCCCACCTCAGGCGACTGACTGTGTGGAATTTGCCTGTGTGGGTTTTCTCTGGTTTCCTCCCACAGTCCAAAGATGTGCAGGTTAGATGAATTGGCCATGCTAAATTGCTCGTAGTGTTAGGTGAAGCAGTAAATGTAGGGGAATGGGTCTGGGTGGGTTGAGGGTCGGTGTGGACTTGTTGGGCCAAAGGGCCTGTTTCCACAATGTAAGTAATCTAATCTAATTCTTCCAATCACAGGGAGGTCATATTTAAATGCAGTGTTCTAAAAGTGGCCTCACCAATGTCTTTTTTCAGAGCAAAATAGGCTCCTAACTCCTATACTCACTGCTCTGACCAATAAAGGAAAGCATATCAAATGCCTTCTTCACTATCCTATCTACCTGCGACTCTACTTTCAAGGCACTTTTTATTCGGCAACACTTCCCCAGGCTCTAGGTGTATAAATCTTGCTCTGATTTGCCTTTCCAAAATGAAGTGCCTCACATAAATTAAACTCCATCTGCTATTCCTTGCCCATCTGATCAAGGTCCCTTTGTACTCTGAGATAACCTACTTTACTGTCCACTACACCTCCAATTTTGGTGTCATCAATTAATTTGCTTTTGTAAATTATCTCAAATCTGTGCCCGTCCTATCATGACTCTCAGGTTCTCAATTCCTTTGTGACCAGGGACTGTTTTCCTCTAGGTAAAAACAAGGACTGCAGATGCTGGAAACCAGATTCTGGATCAGTGGTGCTGGAAGAGCACAGCAAGAGATGCTGCCTGAACTGCTGTGCTCTTCCAGCTCCACTGATCCAGAAACTGTTTTCCTCTACTCTGTCCTCATCCCTCAATCTTAAAACATCTTATAAAATCTTGTCACGGCTTTCTCTTCTCTATGGACACCAATCTATACATATAACTGATGTTCCTCATCCCTGAAACCACTCTCATACATCTTTCCTCTATTGTCATGAAAAGTGTGTGATTTCTATACGTAAATGTCAATTCTTTTAGAGTTTTAATTTCAAACTAGTCATATGTGATGATTGTTAATTTTTTTGATTGAGCTTTAAAAATTACCTCAGTCACTCTTCTCAGATCCACCATTTTAAACCTGTATGGCCTCCAGGAGATTCCTGAAGAAGGGCTTATGCTCGAAGCGTCGATTCTCCTGCTCCTTGGATTCTGCGCTTTTCCAGCAACACATTTTTCAGCTCTGATCTCCAGCATCTGCAGTCCTCACTTTCTCCTGGCCTCCAGGAGTGTTAATGGAAGTTTATTTTGAGCAGGATTGTGGCAGGAGCAGAAAATATTGAAAGACATTAGCTTGCTTTTGTGTTTAGAATAAGCAAGGATTGATTTTAATGTAGAAAAACACAGAGTTGGAAAGCATTTGGATGACTTGAAAGAAACTGAGATAACCTGATAGAAACATCAGTGTAAGGGTCGCACAGTGGCTAGCCCTGCTGTCTCACAGCACTAGGGTCCCAGGTCCACTTCCAGCTTAGGCAACTGTCTATGCTAAGTAGCCCGTAGTGTTAGGTACATCAGTCAGAGGGAAATGGGCCTGGATAGGGAATCTAAGGTAATGTGGGCGGCACGGTGGCACAGTGGTTAGCACTGCTGCCTCACAGCGCCAGAGACCCTGGTTCAATTCCCGCCTCAGGCGACTGACTGTGTGGAGTTTGCACGTTCTCCCCGTGTCTGCGTGGGTTTCCTCCGGGTGCTCTGGTTTCCTCCCACAGTCCAAAGATGTGCGGGTCAGGTGAATTGGCCATGCTAAAATTGCCCGTAATGTTAGGTAGGGGTATGGGTGGTTTGCGTTTCGGCAGGTCGGTGTGGACTTGTTGGGCCGAAGGGCCTGTTTCCACACTGTAAGTAATCTAATCCAAAACAAAACTCGACTAAACTTAGATGCAGGTATTGTTTTCTCCCCCGAGAAAGGAGCTTGTTCAGATCAGTTAAGGAAACAAGCTGCTTCAGTTAGAAAAACGGTTTACTTTGTGAAACTTGAAGAAATGGAGTGTTTGATGAGAAACCTGCATTGGTTATTCAAAGTTGACAAAGTCAAAGCTCTCAATTGTGTGAGTGATCAAGGTGGAAAGGTTTTGTGGGGCACAGCACCAGCACTGAGAAGAAGCACTTAATGAAATTTGTGGGTAGAGCATAGAACATTATAGCACAGTACAGCTCACCCCCGCCCTCTCAAGGGGCGACTGGGGACGGGCAATAAATAGCATTACCCACATCCCACAAATAAATAAAAAATATCTTTAGGCAGTCCACATGCACCACATCCACAGCATTCCTCTAACAAAAAACTCTCAAGTAATTTAACTAGACATCATTAGTCCTGAACAACTCCTTTCTGGATGTCCTTAATAAAACCATATTTGCTTAAGTGACTTTTGGTGTTGTCCCAAATTAATATTTCTAGATGTTTCTCCATTGGCCAGGTTAATCTGATTGGCCTGTAGTTGCTTGACTCAACTTCACACTATTTTTGAACAAAGATGTAAACTTTGTTGTTCCCCAGTGCTGTGTCATCGATCTAAGTCAACGCAGGACTGAGGGATTATAGCCAGTACCTCTACAAACTATAATTCTCTTTTCCCTCAGTTTCATTGGGCATATCCCTCCCAGTGTTAGTGCCTAATCACCTGTAGGTATACACAGGCTATCATCCTCCTGATCAACTTTAACCACCTGAAGTAAAGCCATATTGGACTCAAAACATTAACACTATTTGCCTCCACAGAACCTGCTAGACTTTCTGATGGTCTCTATGCCTTTCTGTTTTTATTTCAGATCTCCAGCATCTGCAGCATTTTGCTTTGCTTCCTGCCAGACATCTGACAAAAGCATTATATTCATCTCCATTTTAACCCTTCTACTTTTACTCATCTGGATTGTTGGATCTGTTTGCTTTGCCATTCTCCTTCCAGAGAATTTTCCTTGGCTGCACCTGAACTCTCATTTCTTTAAAGGTTGTATTTCATTTAGCTCCTTGTTTGCTGCCAACCTGTGGTACAATGTACCGAGGCTGGTTCCTTTCTGGAGTTGACTTTCCCCTCTGTTAACTATTCTTAATCTGGATAGTTCTTTGTCTTTTTACAGACCTTGCAATATAAAGATCGTTGTCTTCTAAACACTCCCCCCATTTCATTCCCATGAATCAATATCGCCTTTATTGTTGAATTGGAGATATGCAGTCCAGGAGCTCCTTCCCTTCTCTCCCTTTATTCTACTGCTAGCCCAGATTACATGCAAATAATTAAAGTGCCCCCATTCTATAATTTTACATCTCTCTGCAATATATTTGCAGTTTGGTTCCTCTGTACATTTCTCACTCGTCAGTAGCTCCTAGACTGCAGTGGGCAATATGATTGTACCTTTTTTATTTCTTAACCAAAGCCATACTGATTCTGTCCTTGACCTTTCTGGAACATTCCCTGTCTCTTGGTATTTAACACCCAGTCCACTTTATCTTTGCAGGCGGCACGGTGGCACAGTGGTTAGCGCTGCTGCCTCACAGCGCCAGGGACCTGGGTTCAATTCCTGCCTCAGGCGACTGACTGTGTGGAGTTTGCACGTTCTCCCCGTGTCTGCGTGGGTTTCCTCCGGGTGCTCCGGTTTCCTCCCGCAGTCACAAAGATGTGTGGGTCAGGTGAATTGGCCATGCTAAATTGCCTGTAGTGTTAAGTAAGGGGTAAATGTATGGGTGGGTGGCGTTTCGGCGGGTCGGTGTGGACTTGTTGGGCCGAAGGGCCTGTTTCCACACTGTAAGTAATCTAATCTAATCTTTGAGTCGCAGCTCCATGATTGCCATAGCTTCATATTTATACCTGGCAATCTGGGTCTGTAAACTCTTATTGACCAATGTGTTCCAAAACGTAATTGCACAGCGATAAAGAGAATGACTTCTTTCAGGAAGTGGTGAATTTTTGAAATTCTTTACCACAGAGGGTTGTTAAAGCTGGGCTGTTCAGTTTATTTAAGGCTTAGAGAGAGAGTCTTTAGTCTGGAAAGGAATCAAGGGGCTTTAGGAAATTGTCAGCAAAATGCAGCTGAATATTATCACAGCCATGATCTCATTGCCTGGCAGAGCAGATGGGCTGCTTAGACGGTTTATGGTCTCAGCACACTCTGTGCATCTATCACAGTGACTGTAGTACACTCTCAATTCTGCAGAACTCACTGATAATTTGCTATTTCCTACCCTAGGAGAAAGTTAGGACTGCAGATGCTGGAGATCAGAGTCAAGAGTGTGGCGCTGGAAAAGCACAGCATGTCAGGCAGGATGATTCCTGATGAAGGGCTCTGGTCTGAAACATTGATTCTCCTACTTCTCGGATGCTGCCAGACCCGCTGTGCTTTTCCAGCAACACACTCTTGATCCTATTTCCTACCCTAGGCTTATCCATCTCACCCGGTATTCTGTATATGTGGTGTAACTATTATTATCTCCTGGTTTTCACACCCTTGCCAAGTGAGCTTAAACCTTCCTAACTAGTTGAAAAGATGATCCCTTATTGGTTGAATGAAATATTCTGTGTTCAGTGATAGGTCGCTCAGTTGAAACTGGACTATTTATTTCCTACGGTTCAATGTTCACCTTGCTCCTGTTTTGTGTTGAGTCATAGCAAGTGTTGTCACTGCTGAGATCGGGCAGGTCAGGATGGGGTTCTCACGGTTTGTCCCAAAGCCTCCTTCCCAAGGCAGTAATCTCTTGTGTTCCTTGTGGTTTGCCCTTTTACTCAGGATTGATGATGTTCTCTGGTTTTCAGGTGAAGGAAGACTGGAAGTACGTTGGCATGGTGATTGACCGTATCTTCCTGTGGATTTTTATTTTAATTTGCGTACTGGGAACGCTGGGCCTCTTCCTGCCTCCTTGGATGGCGGGAATGCTGTGAGAATGAAAGACATCAACAAACCCATGGCAAGATAGACCACTTCGATGGGAGTGATGGGACTGTTACTTTGACCCACGTCTCCACCTGCCCATCACTTCCCAGTTGTTGGAAACTATATTAAGGAAGATAAGAATTGTCTGGGCAAGAGAAATATCATTTTACTCTTCTGTAAATATTAGATGACATTACTGTTATATCACAACTGTTAAAACATACACAAGTTGAACTGAAAGGTTAAAACGATCAGGACTTCCTTTACAAAATCAGAAATCACATGATACCAGGTTATAGTCCAACAGATTGTTTGAAATCACAGGCTTTCGAAGCACTGCTTCACTTGACAAAGGCTCACTGGACTTTATATCAGGCACTTGTGATTTCAAACAAACCTGTTGGACTATAACCTGGTGTCGTGTAACTTCTGACTTTGTCCACCCCAGGCCAACACCCCCACTTCCACATCCTTGGAAAGGTGAAGGCCAAAAGAAACAACCTTTAAGATTACAAAAGGACTCAATGGCTTAGACACGGTAAAGTTGTTGCCACTCGTGGGCAGGAGCAGAAAGAAGACCACAATAAAACATAATCACCAAAAAATCTATTCAGGAGAAACTTCCTTACTCAGAGAGTGGTGAGAATGTGGAACTGAATATCACAGTAAGTAGTTGAAGTGAATAAAGTAGATATATTGAATAAAAACACAATGGAAAAAAGGATTGGTGTATATATTGATAGAGTGAGAAACCAAGTGGTGGGAGGGGACTTATCCAGTGTGAATCAGTTGGCTGAATGGCCTTACACTTTTATGAAAACCCTGACAACAAAGAACAAATAATCCATTTTTAACTAAATATATAGAAATGTAGAAACCAGGAGCAGGAGTAGGCCATTCGGCCCTTTGAACCTGCTCTCCCAGTCGATACAATCATAGCTGATCATCCAACTCAGTCCCCTGTTCCCGTTTTCTCCCCCATAACCTTTGATTCCTTTAACTGGAAGAATGATATCTAACTTGTGGATAAAAGCAAATTACTGCGGATGCTGGAATCTGAAGCCAAAAGAGAAAATGCTGGAAAATCTCACCAGGTCTGACAGCATCTGTAAGGAGAGAAAAGAGCTGATGTTTCGAGTCTCACTGACATTTTGTCAAAGCTGAAAAAAAGGGGAGAAATAGGGAGGTGTTTATACTCGGCTGGGAGAAGGTGAGTCATGGTCCCAGAAGCAAAGGGCAAAGGTAGCAATAAAGAGGTGATAATGACAGTGCATAGAGAGATTATAGGGAGAGTAGGAGCTGTGAATGACCAAGGCTGAAGCCAGTGCTATGTGCCAAAAGATGTGGGGATGGGGGGGATGGGTGAAGCAGAGGCAAAATGGAAAGCAGGGGAGAGGGGTCGCAAAGGAGGAGGAGAAGAGGAAAAAGTTGATGAGAGAGTGGGGAGTGAGAGAAAGAGAGACAATCAAGAAATAAGAGGTACAGAACAGTGAAAAAAAATATAAAATAAAATAAATAAAATAAATTAAATAAAATGATCTGAAGTTGTTGAATTCAATGTTGAGACCGGCAGGCTGTAACGTGCCTAGTTGGAAGATGAGACGCTGTTCCTTCAGTTTGCGTTGAGCTTCACTGGAACATTGCAGCAGTGATACCGGGCTCAGCATTAAGGTGTGAAGAGGTTTTGGGGGTAGATGGGGATGTGGAATTCAAAGCATCAACAGATCTTCCATGAATGGAAGGGCAGGTATGAGGGGCAGAATGGTCTACTTCTGCTCCCATTTTATATGTTCACCTGTATTTTTAAGACTCAGTAGCTAGTTATGTACAAGTAAAAAATGAGGTCTGCAGATGCTGGAGATCACAGTTGAAAATGTGTTGCTGGTTAAAACACAGCAGGTCAGGCAGCATCCAAGGACCAGGAAATTCGACGTTTCGGGCATAATCCTGATAAAGGGCTTATGCCCGAAACGTCGAATTTCCTATTCCTTGGATGCTGCCTGACCTGCTGTGTTTTAACCAGCAACACATTTTCAGCTAGTTATGTACACCTGAGTAGCATAACATTTCTTCTGCAACCTCAGACTCGATGGGCCAAATGGCCTCTTTCTGCTCTATAGGGATTCTATGATTCCAAGATTCTTAACTTAAGAGTAATTACACATTACAATTAGCAGCTTGATGAAATCAAACAAAGAACTGCAGATCTGAAACAAAAATAGAAAGTGCTGGAGAAACTCAGCAGGTCCTGCAGCAGCTGTGGAGAGCGAAATAGAGTCAATGGCATGTGTCTAGTGAGGCTTTGTCAGAACTGACGTGGATTTAGCACAGAATTGGTTATCTCCTCCCAGCACCAGTCCATTATCGCCTGATGTGTGGAGTTTATCTTATCATGACAGGTAATCCTTTCAGACACTAACTGTTTTAAATAACACAGGGGAGCTGGAAGAGGCCTGGGTACATGGAGTTACAGTGTGACACAGACAGAGAAAACAGTTTACATCAGCACAGGGAATGATGTAGCAACCTATGATCACAATCTTGCTCTCCAATAGCCTTATAGCCTAATTTCTGTTAGATGCTGTCACTGTTGTTAAGTTTGCTAATAAAAGGAATTGTTTTCACCCTACCTCAGCCGACTTGGTCAATATTATTTGTCAATACAACAGTACTAAGAATAGTCTGGGACCACTAGAACTGACAATAATGGAGAGCGATAGGCAGTGGGGAAGGTTTGGGAAAGGGAATCTGTAGGTTGAGGTGTAACCAGACCGGGAGATCAGGGGAATGGGAGTTGGAGGAAGTTGGAGGGGCAGCAGTGATAAGCTGAAACCTAAAGGGAGTTGGTGTCTCAGGAGAGACCATTGAATAATCCAGTTGATGCAGAATAACCACAATGCAGTTTCAGTCACAGGTGGGCCATGGTCGGTGGAGAAGGCTGACATCCTGTAAAAGGCAGAGGGTCGTGGTGGAAGGGTGTACAAAACTGTCATTATACAATTAACGGCAGGACCCGGAACAGCATTGATGTACAGAGGGATCTTGGGGTTCAAGTTCATAGCTCCCTGAAAGTGGCCCCACAAGGAGACAGGGTGGTAAAGAAGGTGTATGGCATGCTTGCCTTTATTGGTCGGGGAATTGAGTACAAGAGTCAGGATAAGACCATAAGACATAGGAGTGGAAGTAAGGCCTTTCGGCCCATCGAATCCACTCCGCCATTCAATCATGGCTGATGGGCATTTCAACTCCACTTACCCGCATTCTCCCCGTAGCCATTAATTCCTTGAGACAACAAGAATCTATCAATCTCTGCCTTGAAGATATTTAGCGTCCCGGCCTCCACTGCACTCTGCGGCAATGAATTCCACAGGCCCACCACTCTCTGGCTAAAGAAATGTCTCCGCATTTCTGTTCTGAATTTACCCCCTTTAATTTTAAGGCTGTGTCCACGGGTCCTAGTCTCCCCGCCTAACGGAAACAATTTCCTGGCGTCCACCCTTTCATGTCATGGATGACATGGTGCAGCTTCATAAGACTTTGGTTAGGCCCCACTTGGAATATTGTGTTCAATTCTGGTCACCATATTACAGGAAGGATGGGGAGGCTTTGGACAAGGTGCAGAAGACATTTATCAGGATGCTGCCTGGATTAGAGCAAATCAGCTATGAGGATTGGCTAGAAAAACTCAGGTTATTTTTCTCTGGAACGGTGGAGGCTGAGGGGACACTTGATGGAAGTTTATAAAATCATAAGAGGCATAGATAGGGTTGATGGTCAGAATCTTTTTCCCAGAATTGAAATGTGAATACTAGGGGACATGCATTTAAGGTGAGGGGGGAAAGTTCAAACAAGATGTGAGGGGCAAGTTTTTTACAAGAGAGGGGTAGGAGTGTGGAGTGTGCTATCAGGGTTGGTGCTGGAGGCATGCACAATAAGACCATTTAAGAGACATTTAGACAAGCAAATGAATATGCAGAGAATGGAGAGATATGGACCAAGGGCAGGCAGAAGGGATTAGTTTAACTTGGCAGTATGTTTGCCACAGCATTGTGGGCCGAAGGGCCTGTTCCTGTGCTGTACTGTTCTCTGTTCTAATTAGGAAGTATGGACAGAAACAAACCTGGGATCAAATAGGAAGTGAACATCCAGCCAGCCCGTTCCCAGTTGTGAAGCATCCTTCATTTTATTGATGTGAGAGTCACAAAGGGAAGCCTCCTGACTGCTAGGTACCTCTATCGCCTAATACTCTCTCAGTGACCACTGACCCTGCATTCCAGCCATTGCTGCAAAAAACTCACCAACACCATCCAATACATGTAAATAGGTAAGTCCCATGGGCCAGATGGGATTTATCCCAGGATTCTCTGGGAAGACAGGGCGGAGATTCCTGAGCCTTTGGCTGTGATCTTTATGTCATCATTGTCTACAGGAACAATGCCAAAAGACTGGAAATAGCAAACATTGTTCCCTTGTTCAAGAAGGGCTGTAGAGACAACCCTGGTAATTGTAGACCAGTGAGGCTTACCTTGGTTGTGTGTAAAGTATTGGGAAGGATTATACGAGATAGGATTTATAATAATCTAGAAATGAATAAGTTGATTAGGGATAGTCAACACAGTTTTGTGAGGGATGGGTTGTGCCTCACAAACCTTAGTGAGTTCTTCGAGAAGTGAACAAACAGGCGGATGAGGGTGAAGTGGGTGATGTGGTGTATATGGATTTCAGTAAGGTGTTTGATAAGGTTCCCTATGATAGGCTATTGCAGAAAATATGGAGGTATGGGATTGAGGGTGATTTAGCGGTTTGGATCAGAAATTGGCTAGCTGAAAGAAGACAGAGGGTGGTTGATGGGAAATGTTCATCCTGGAGTTCAGTAACTAGTGAGGTAATGCAAGGATCTGTTTTGGGGCCATGGCTGTTTGTTATTTTTATAATTTAAGTCAGTGGAGTTAAGGACAGTGTGGAAGCATGTTGCAGGTTAAAAAGAGACATAGACAAGCTGCAGAGCTGGGCTGAGAGGTGATAAATGGTGTTTAATGTGGAAAAGTGTGAGGTGATTCACTTTGGAAGGTGTAACAGGAGTGCAGAGTACTGGGCTAATGGTAAGATTCTTGGTCGTGTAGATGAGCAGAGAGATCTCGGTGTCCATGTACACGGATCCCTGAAAGTTGCCACCCAGGTTGATAGGGTTGTTAAAGCATACAGCGTCTAGATTAGAGTGGTGCTGGAAAAGCACAGCAGGTCACTCTAATCTAGACTCTGGTTTCCAGCCTCTGCAGTCCTTGTTTTTACCTAAAGCATATGGTTTGTTGGCTTTTATTGGTAGAGGGATTGATTTTCGGAGCCATGAGGTCATGTTGCAGCTACACAAAGCTCTGGTGCAGCCACACTTGGACTATTGTGTACAGTTCTGGTCACCACGTTATAGGAAGGATGTGGAAGTTTTGGAAAGGGTTCAGAGGAGATTTGCTAGGATGTTGCCTGATATGGAGGGAAGGTCTTATGAGGAAAGGCTAAGGGACTTGAGGCTGTTTTCATTAGAGAGAAGAAGGTTAAGAGGTGACTTAATACGGACATGCAAGGTGATCAGACGATTAGATTGGGTGGACAGTGAGCACCTTTTTCCTTGCATGTTGATGGCTAGTACGAGGGGATATAGCTTTAAATTGAGGGCTGATAGATATAGGACAGATATCAGAGGTATTTTCTTCACTCAGTGAGTAGTAAGGGTGTAGAATGTCCTGCCTGCAACAGTAGAAGAGTCGCCAACTTTAAGGGCATTTAAATGGTCATTGGATAAACATATGAATGAAAATGGAATAGTGTAGGATAGATGGGCTTCAGATTGGTTTCACAGGCCAGTGCAACATCGAGGACCACAGGGCCTGTACTGTGCTATAATGTTCTGTGTTCTATGTTCTAACCACAATCCAAAGTGTGCTTGGGAATCTGCATTGCACCCCCTCTCAAGCCAATATCTCCTTCTGGAGTGTGGGACCCCAATCTGAAACCAGTTATATGGGGCTGACAAAGCTCTGTACAACTAAAACATCTTGTCCTCCAGCAGACTATACGATATAGGAGCAGAAGTAAGTCATTCAACCCATCGAGTCTCCTCCATCACTCAGCGAGATTGGGGCTGATTTGATAACCCTCCCCTTTCCTACCTTCTCCCTGTAACCCTCGATTCCCTTCCTGATTAAAAATCTGTCCATCTCAGTTTAAACATACTGAATGACCCAGTCTCAACAGTCCTCATAGTAAAGCATTTCACAGATTGACTAATCTCAGAGAGAAGAAATTCCTCATCATCTCTGCCTTAAGTGTGTAACACACTACTCTGAGATTACGCCCTCTGGTCCAACTCCCCCACAAGAGGAAACAAACTCCCCATATTTACCCCCGAAGGTCCCTGTAAGCCTTGTGCCTTCAACAAGGTTCCCTCCCATTCCTCTAAACTCCACGTACAATCCCAACTTGCTCAACCTCTCCTCGGCAGGCAGTCCCTCCATCCCTGCTATCTACTTTCTCCGGCCTGTATCTAATGTCAGCATATCCTTCCATTGTTAAAGTTACCAAACTGTTCACAGTATCCCAGCTGTGATCTGACTTGGTGCCTGGCACAGTTTTAGTGAGACCTTCCTGTGCTTTTATACCATTTCCTTTGAAATAAAAGTCAATATTCCATTTGCCTTCCCTATTTGTCACTGAACTTAGATGCTTACTTTTTGTGTTTTATGCACTAGGAGTCCCAAATATCTCTGCTGAATTCCTCTTCCTATTTCAGACCCTTGAGGTAAAGATCAATATTCCATCAAGTTTTTGAATGACTTGTCTACCTCAATCATTCCATTCTGATTGTTCTCAGCTTCTCTTTGTTTGGAAAGTACCTGGTTGATCTATCTTAGGATCAAGTCAGAACTCACACGACACCAGGTTATAGTCCAACAGGATTATTTGAGATCACAAGTTTTCGGAGCGTTGCTCCTTTGTCAGGTGAAGTCATAGGCTCCAAAGTGGATGATCTCACATTCCCACACTGAATTCCTTCATTCGTAGTTTTGTCCACTTAATTTTTCCGTCAATGTTTCTTTGTAAGTTGCTACTCCCACATTAATAACTGTACTGTCCAACTCAGTAGTTTCAGCAAGTTGATTTGAATGTCTTCCTAAGGAGGTTGTGTGGCACGATTACAGGATCAGTAACCCAGAACCTCAGGCTGATGTTCTGAGCATTAAAGACAAAGATTGATAGGTTCTTGATTAGTCAGGGGATCAAAGGTTATGGGAAAAAGCCAGGACAATGGGGTTGAGAAACAATTCAGCCATGATTGAATGGCAGAGCAGACTCAATGAGCTGAATGTTCTAATTCTGCTCCCACGCCTGATAGTTTTATGGATATTGTTTTGAATCTAACCCCATGGCAGATGGTGAAATGTGAATTCAATAAATAGGAGTTGGTCTAATGATGATCCATGAAACCATTGTTGATTTCCATTAAAAACCCCATCTGGTTCACTAATGTCCTTCAGGGAAGGAAATCTGCCAATGTTCCCTGGTCTGGCCTACATGTGACTCCAGGCCCAGAGCATTGCGGCCCACAGCAGACTGCCCTGTGAAATATCTCAGCGGAAGGACCCTGAGGGGTGGGCAATAATTGATTTCCTAACAATGGCACCCAGAGCCCATGAGTAAAAAAAAATACTTCATAGAATATTTTTAAAAGGTTTTTTCTTAGGAAGTGGTTGTCAGCAATGTTGCCATTTGTTGACTTTTGCTAGTTATCCTTGAACTGAGTGACTCTTTTGGGCTATTTTGGAGGGTCGTCCACTCCACCACGTCGATGCTTGTCTGGAACCACGTGCAGGACAGACTGGGTAGGAAGGCAGATTTCTACCCATTAGGGAAATGAGTGAAAACCAAATGGGTTTTAACAATTGATAATACTTTCATGGTCATCTTCACTGAGATTAGCTTTCAAATCTAGGTTTATTCATTGAATATAAATCCCACCAGCTTGGCTGGAACTGAACATCTCAGAGAATTATCCTGGCCTCTGCATTACTAATTACACCTATCTCCCCTGTCTCACTGTACACAGAAGGTCATTGCACCCATCATACCTGTACTGGCTATCTGCAAAAACAAAGATTCAGTTAATCTCATTCTCTGCATGCTCCCAAAACCTTGTAAAAGCTTTTCCCTTCAAGTACTTATTCAGTCATCCTTTAAAACATTTCATAACTTTGCCTTAACCAGCCTTACTGACAAATGATAGACCATTGACTGTATAAAAAAAAGTGACTACTGTTTCCTTTTGTCAATTTTCTTAGCAATAGCAATTTTCCTGACACTGAAAACAGTTTTACCCCGTTAATGTTATTTTGTATTCTTCACCCTATTAATGTTATTTTGTATTCTTCACCCTATTAATGTTATTTGTTATTTTATATCCTTCACCCTGCTAACATTATTTTATATCCTTTTCCCTGTTAGCTTTATTTTATATTCTTCAGGATTTAAAACACTCCTACTAAATCTTCATTTGAAGGAGAATGTTCCCAGCTCTCAACTGAGCTGGTGCTCCTCCTCCTTGATGTCCTTGCAATATTATCACTAAGTCATTAATAAGTTTTTAGTTATTTGACATTTTCGCGTGACCTGGAAGGTCAAAGGAACTGGTATCCAAACATGGAACAGCATAAAGGATTTAACTTCCCTAACGCTGTTACATTTATTGTTCGTATGGAGGGAGACTGCCCCCTGGAGGATGCACTGACTTTTAAAAGGCTGTTCATGTACAATGCTTTCTTTATTCCTTCAGGGGACAGGGTGATTTGTTTATTGCTCATCTTTTGTTGAGATTGGATTGAATGGTTCGCTAGGGCCATTTCAGAGGGTAACACCTTGCTGTGGACTGGAATCTGATCAAGTAAATGTACAGATTTCTTCCCAAAAGGGAATCAGTGAGCCATGTGGGCAATTATGACAATTCATAACCAACTCATACTCATGGCACTGCAACTTTCAGCTCCAGGCTGTTGACTGAAACTGAATTTAAATCCCACCAGATACTGTGGTGAGATTTGAACAGCTTTTCATCATTTATATCAATGATTTGGATGTGAATATAGGTATGGTTAGTAAGTTTGCAAATGACACTCAAGTTGGTGATGTAATGGACAGTGAAGAGGATTATCTCAAAGTACAGTGGGACTTTGATCAGATGGGCCAGTTGGGCCAGGGAGTGGCAGATGAAGTTTAATTTAGATAAATGTGATGTCCTACATTTTGGAAAGGCAAATCAGGCAGGATGTATACACTTAATGGTAAGGTCCAAGGGAGTGTTGACGAACAAAGACATTTAGGGGCACAGCTTCCTTGAAAATTCCTTGAAAGTGGAGTCTCAGGTCGACAGGATAATGAGGAAGGTGTTTGGTATACTTGCCTTCATTGGTCAATGCATTGAATATAGGAGTTGGGATGTCATGTTGAGGTCGTACAAGGAGACTTTTGGAATACTGCGTTGAATTCAGGTCTCCCTGCTACAGAAAAGATATTGTTAAACTTGAAAAGGTTCAGAAATTATTTACAAGCAGGTGCCAAGTTTGGAGGATTTGAGCTATAGGGAGAGGCTGAACAGGCTGGGGCTGTTTTCCCTGGAATGTTGGAGACTGAGGGGTGACCTTATAGAGGTTTATATAATCATGAGGGCATGAATAAGATGGTTTAGACAAAGTTTTTTTCCTTGGGGTGGAGAGTCCAGAACTAGAGGGCATTGGTTTAGGGTGAGAGGGGAAAGATATAAAAGAGACCTAAGGGGCAACTTTTTCACACAGAGGGTGGTATGTGTATGGAATGAGCTGCCAGAGGAAGTGGTGGAGGCTGGTACAATGACAACATTTTAAAGGCACCTGGATAGGTGGCATTTAGAGAGATAGGGGCCAAGTGCTGGCAAGTGGGACTAGATTAATTTTGGATATCTGGTCAGCACAGATGTGTTGGACTGAAGGGACTGTTTCTGTGCTGTACAGTTGTAATAATGTACGAACCCATTTCCCCAGATTTTCAGCCCAGGATTTGAGCTTAGTGACCAACAGACTTTACTGCTGTAGCACCAACTCCTCTGCTTTGAATCCTTTGGGAAAGAAAATAGAAGGATTCACATTTCACAAGTCTTCAACCAGACTTTTTTGGATTCACATTTGTATTTTGCAGTTTTTCACAACTTCAGAATAGTTTCAAAGTGCCATCGTTGTTGAGATACAGGAAATGTGACAGCCATTTTGTGCACAGCAAGGTCCCATGAACATTAATGTGCAAATAGCCAGGTAATGTGTTTTAGATGATGCTGGTTGAGGGATAAAACTGGCCTGGACGCCAGTGAGATGTCACATCCTCTTTTTTGCAATAAAATCCTGGAATCCACCTGAGAGGCAAGACAGAGTCACATCTCAGCCTGAGCTGGGTTTTCCAGCAGTCATCCCCATGCTGTCCATTTCCACCTCGGTAATATTGTCCAACTCTAACACCAGCCAAGGCTCATCTGCTGCTCAAACCCTCACTGTGCCTGTGTTGCCTCGAGGTGTGATATTTCTGTTGCACTCCTGACTGGTCTCCCAAACTCGAAAAATGCGGTGCTGGAAAAGCATAGCCAATCAGGCAGTATCCAAGGAGCATTCCTAATGAAGGGCTTATGCCCGAAACGTTGACTCTCCTGCTCCTTGGATGCTGCCTGATCTGCTGTGCTTTTCACACTTGTTGACTCTGATTCCCAGCATCTGCAGGCCTCGCTTTTCCCAGTCTCCCAGACTCTCCCTCCTATAAAGTAAAGGTCTTCAAAACTCTGCTGCTTGTGTTGAGAACTCAAGGTAAGTCCCACATCGAGATACATTAGCCCCTAGTTAAACAACATTTCAACTTGTAAAATCTCATTATTGCTCATTTTTATTCATTCATGGCATGTGAATCTCACTGGTTAGGCCAATGTTTATTGTCTATCACTAGTTGCCCAGAGGACAGTTGAAACTTAAACACATTGCTGTCACATGTAGGCCAGACCAGATGAGGATGGCAGATTCCTTCCTTAAAGACATTCATAAACCAAATGGCTATTTCTCCAGCAACAGTTTCATTGTCATCATAAGACTCTTAATTCTGGATCTTTTTAAAAATTGAATCCAGATTCCACCAGCTAACTAAGACTTGGACTCAGATTCCCAGAACATTGCCACCATCTCTGGATTAACAGACTTGCAATTATATTACTAGACTAGTAACTCCCCATAGCACCTCTGTGCATCCTATCCCCACATGACCTCACCACTTCCTATCTGTGCAATCTCCTCCAACACCACAGTCTCTGAGATACCTTTGCTGTATTCACCATCACCTCTTTATATTGACCTATCCCTGGTTTCAGTTCCTGAACTCTCGAATTCCCTCCTTAGACAATGATGTCTCTCCAGCTTTAAAAAAACTCCTTAAAATGTAGTTCTTTCTCTGAAATATGTGCTGGCTGACCTAATATCTCTGTAACTCATCCTCCCATAAGAATGCGTTCAACTTAAAAGGAGCCAAGATATAAAGCTACGGTTGCAATTAAATTGTAGATTAGATTAATTACAGTGTGGAAACAGGCCCTTCGGCCCAACAAGTCCACACTGACCCGCTGAAGCGCAACCCACCCATGCCCCTACATTTACCCCTAACGTAACACTACGGGCAATTTAGCATGGCCAATTCACCTGGCCTGCACATCTTTGGACTGTGGGAGGAAACTGGAGCACCCAGAGGAAACCCACACAGACACGGGGAGAACGTGCAAACGCCACACAGTCAGTCGCCTGAGGCGGGAATTGAACCCGGGTCTCTGGTGCTGTGAGGCAGCAGTGCTAACCACTGTGCCACCGTGCCGCCCACAAATTGTAATTAGAAGGCTGTTGTTAATGGACAATTATGAGCTCAATAAAACTCTTCTAGTTAAACCAGCGATAGTTAAATGGCGTTCCTCATTCATGCTAGATCACTTTGGGTTTGAAGGAGATAACGCAGAAAACATGCTCAATAACAACATAGAAATATAGAAACTAAATGCAGGGAGGGGCCAGTTGACCCTTTCAGCTTGGTTTCCCATTCACTATGATCATGGCTAATCCTCTATCTCAATGCCTTGTTGCTGCTTTCTCCCCATATTCCTTCATGCTTTTAAAATCTAAAAACTTGTCAATCTTTTTATCGATCCCTTTTTATTTCTCTAATCTCTAGTGAGTACAGGCCCAGTCGCACCAATCTCTCCTCATGGGACAGTCCTGCCATCCTTGGTATCAGCCTGGTGAACCTCCATTGCATTCCCTCTGTGGTGGGTATAGCCTTTCTGAAGTCGAGAGACCAAAACTACCTACAATACCCCGGGTGTGGTCTCACCAAGACCCGGGATAGCTACAGTACGGCATGGAAACACCAAAGGTCTGGAAGCTCACTTGGATGATGGCAGAAAGGTAGGTCAGAGAGTGAGTTGAGAAGAGGTCATAAGGAGCCTACCGAGGGATGGCGATCAGGTCAGTGGGTGGACAAAGATCTAGCAAATGGAGTACTTTGTGGGAAAGTGTGAAATTGTCCATTTTGACAAAAAGAATACAAAGAAGAGTCTTACCTAAACAGTGAGAAGTGGTGAAACTCTGAGATACAGAGGGAGCTGGGTGTCCCAGTGCATGTTTCACAGAAGGTTAGTCTGCAGGTACAGCAAGTCATCAGGAAAACTAGTAGGATATTATGTTTTACTGTAAGGGGAATTGAATGTCAATTAGGGAGGTTATATTTCAGTTATACAGGGCATTGGTGAGACCACATCTGGAGCATGGTGTACAGGACTGGTCATTGAACTTACAGAAGGATGTTATTGGAATCAGTTCAGAGAAGGTTTATTAGACTAATCTGTGGAATGAGGCATTGCTTTATGAGGAAAGGCTGGACAGGCTAGGCATGTATCCTCTGGAGTTGAGAGGAGTCAGAGGTAACCTAATTGAAACAGATTAGATCCTGATGGGTCTTTAATGGTTGGATGTGGAAAGGATGTTTCTTCTTGTGGGAGACTCTAGAACATGGGGTCAGAGAATCAAAATAAGGTAACATCCACTTCAAGCAGAAAAGGAGAATGGTTTTCTCTCAGAGGGTTGTGAGTCCCCTCCTCAAAAGGCAGCGGATGCAGCACCTTTATATATTTGTAAGGCAGAGAGAGATAGACTCTTGATGACCCAGGGGATAATAGATTATTGGGGAAATACAGGAACGTAGAGTTGAGGGTTAAATCAGATTAGCCATGACCTTACTGAATGGTGGAGCAGATTCAAAGGAGAGAGTGACCTACTCCTGTTCTTTCATTCTCACATTCTCACTTCACAACTCAAATCATCTTGCAATGAAGACCAACTTACCATTTGCTTTCCTCATTGCTCCTTGCTCCTGACTGTCTGTTTTCATTGAATGGTGTACATGAACACCCAGATCCCTCTGTACATCCAACATGGTGACAATAATGGCCTCTGACACAACTCAGTGAATAGTGGTGGCCGGTGCTATATCTAAATGGTGCCAACAAAGAAAATTCAACTCCAGATCTTCAAGATAAAAAAAAGGCTCCAACAGAAACAGATACTTCAATTGGCTGCCAATAGCAAACCCCAACACATAAGAATACTTCAGAGAATGACACAGCAGTAAGCACCATTGCACTGTATTGATATCATGGAGAATTGGAGAGAGTAAAGGAAGAGATAATCAGGAAGGCTGATGGAATGTTGGCCCTTATTTCGAAGGGGTTCGAGTATAAGAGTAGGGAAATCTTAATACAACTGGACCAAGTGCTGGTGAGACCACATCAGGAATACTGTGCAAAAACAAAGAACGACATATGCTGGAAATCTGAAGCAAACATCGCTGGGAAAACTCAGTGGATCTGGCAGCATCTTTGGAGAGAAGACAGTGGTCAGAACCGAATAAGCATCAACTGGACCCAGAATGGGCAAAGGTAAAGACTGCAGATACTGGAAACCCGAGTTTAGATCAGAGTGGTGCTGGAAAAGCATAGCCGGTCAGGCAGCATCCAAGAAGGAGGAAAATCAACGTTGATTCTCCTGCTCCTTGGATGCTGCCTGACTTGCTGTGCTTTTCCAGCACCACTCGAATCTAAACACTGGACCCAAAATGTCAACTCTGATTTCACCCATAGATGCTGTCAAACTTGTTGAATTTTTTCCAGCAATTTCTGATTTTGTTTCTGGAATACGTGAGCAAATTTGGTCCCTTATTTACCAAAGATATCATTTTACTGGAGGCCGTTCAGAGAAGGTTCACTAGGATGATCCTCGGTGTGGGTGGGATTGTCTTATGAGCAAAGATTAATCCCTGGAGATTAGAAGAATAAGAGGTGATCTCATTGAAACGTATCGGATTCTGACGGGGCTTGGCAGGGTCAATGCTGAGAGGATGTTTTTCCTCATGGGAGAGTTTACGACCAGGGGGTACAGTCTCAGAATAAAGGGGGACCAATTTAAGACTCAGAAGAGGAGAGATTCCTTCTCTCAGAGGGTTGTGAGTCTTTGGAACTCCTTGCCACAGGGAGAGCTGTGGGGGCAGAGTCCGTGTGTATTTAAGGCTGAGATAGATTCTTGATCAGTCAGGGAATGAAGAGTTACAGGGAATGGACAGGAAAGTGAACATGAGGAAGGTCTGATCAGCCATGATTCTGTTGAATGGTGGAGAGGCTCAAGGGGCTGAATGGCCTCCTCCTGTTTCAATTGGTCTTAATGGAGACAGACCTCAGGCTCTGTAGTGATGAAGGCAATATTCATGAAATCTGTAAACAGTTTCAGTGATTCAATAAACGTCCTGTTGTTTACTCAGTGGGGATTATTCTAGTTAGACCAGAAAGGTGGATATTCTCACCCACAGTTCAATCATTTCAGGCCTGAGGGGGCCAACACAAATAGCAATGAACTTTGATTCTCTCTCTACAGTTTCTATCTGGCTTTCTGAATAATTCCAACCTTTTCTGCCCCCGATTTCCTGCTGTATATTCTGATTTCACTCGACATTCTGCACTCAGGGACATTCGGAGGAGAGAGCTCCAGATAACCAATAGGTTCTTGTGTGTGAATTTGTATAAATTTACCAAAGAAATTCAATTTAAATCTTCAAAATGGAAGATAATTACAAAGCACAATCTGTACGCTAAACTGTCTTCTGTCAGTTGGCTTTCAAGGAGTAGTTTACCTTCCTCATGTCTGTTTCATGAGTTTAAATGGCGAGTGAAACCAGGCTGACATTTTGTGAAGAGTTTAATTTGTTTGACTCAGTCACATTCACACACTGCTCTCTCTTCAGACCTTCCTGACCTAATGTAAAATTCATAACTGTGAAAACTCATTTAAAAAGAGAAGGTTGCTAAATCTGTGCCTGAACCCATCACAAAAGTATACATTATGTTTTTTTGTTTTTGGAGTCACTTTCAAAACCTGGGACTGTAAAGACCATGATTATTTTGGAAAATTGGCCTTACTGCAGCACAATGCAGAGCTCTGCACAAAGACCAATTCGAGGCAGAAAGTTAGGTGTTTGAATCTTGGGCTCAGAATCCAGACTGAAACCTCCAATTAAACCACAATCTACTTCAGGAACATAGAAAGAAAACTGGAAATGCTAGATTACAATCCAGAACCCAGACTATTGCTGTGGGGACAGTGGTTCAAATCCCACCATGGCAGGTGGTGAAATGTGAATCCAATTACATTCTGGAATAAAAAAAACTCGTCTCATGGTGATCATGTAACCATTGCTGAATGTTGTACAAACCCATTTAGTTTGCTAATGGTCTTTAGAGAAGGAAATCTTTGTCTTTACTCCAGACCCACAGTGATGTGGTTAGCCCTTACCTGCCACTCTGGACAATTAGGGTGGGGAGTGAATACCAACCAAGACAGTGACACACTCATCATGTGACTGAATAAAAGTCAACAAACTCACTGGAGAGGGAAACTCAATCAACAGAATTGAGGTTTCTGGTCAATTCCCTTTACCTTACTGGTTACCAACAGAAGACACTGGAATTATTTAGTGGGACAGAAAGGATGGGAGAAAATAGCAACGGCCCATGGCTCAGATCCACTAAGCTCCAAGTAGTCAGAGAGAGAGTGACATACTCTGAAAGATAAATACCATGAAATCCTGACACACTGACTATCTGGGAAGCTAAAACATTTGATGGACAATTATCCAACATCTGGAACGCTTTACAAAGGTCCTCAACTCGGAGATAGATCAGAGAATTCAGTCGGTTCTGACTGACTTATCTTAATAGTTAATCAGGAAAGGTTAGAGGAATAAAGCCTGCTCTAACTCCTGGATAACTATAACCCATCAAGACCACATCAGTGACCTTCCAACCACCTAAATAATCCAAAACAATATAATCCATTGGTGGCACATAGAGTTGGAATATAAAAGCACCGTTGTGCTACTGAGACTTTATAAAGCTCTGGTTAGGCCCCATTTGGAGTACTGTGTCCAGTTTTGGTCCACACACCTCAGGAAGGACATACTGGCACTGGAACGTGTCCAGCGGAGATTCACACGGATGATCCCTGGAATGGTTGGTCTAACATATGAGGAATGGCTGAGGATCCTGGGATTGTATTCATTAGAGTTTAGAAGATTAAGGGGAGACTTAATAGAGACGTACAAGATAATACATGGCTTGGAAAGGGTGGACGCTCGGAAATTGTTTCCAGTAGGTGAGGAGACTAGGACCCGTGGATACAGCCTTAGAATTAGAGGGGGTGCAATTCAGAACAGAAATGCGGAGACATTTCTTCAGCCAGAGAGTGGTGGGCCTGTGGAATTCATTGCCGCAGAGTGCAGTGGAGGCCGGGACGCTAAATGTCTTCAAGGCAGAGATTGATAGATTCTTGTTGTCTCGAGGAATTAAGGGCTACGTGGAGAATGCGGGTAAATGGAGTTGAAATGCCCATCAGCCATGATTGAATGGCGGAGTGGACTCGATGGGCTGAATGGCCTTACTTCCACTCCTATGTCTTATGGTCTTAAAACCCATTCATTCTCAAGGGTAGTCTCAAACACTGTTCTGAAAGAATTTCTCAGGGTTACAAATGTACTTACATGTGTATTAGACAGGGGTAAATGTATGTTAGGGGAATGGGTCTGGGTGGGTTATTCTTCGGAGGGTCGGTGTGGACTTGTTGGGCCAAAGGGCCTGTTTGTACACTGTGAGGATTCTAATTCTAAAAATTCTAATTCTTGATTATGAACATCAGACACACAGAAAACTCATAGGTTGCCAACTCAGTAAACCAGAAACCAAACTTAGATAAATAATATGAAAACAAAACAAATACAAGCTTCCCCAGCTATCCGAAAGTAGAGTGTTCCCAGGAATCCTTTCATAGAGTGAAGAAACATTAGCTTATATGGGGAAAACCTTCGTCTTTTTTCATAAAAGCAAAAATCCTCTTTGGATTTGTTTTGGTCAGTGAGAACAGGTACTAATTCAGGTCTTCCATAAATGTTAAGTGGGGTAAAGCGAACTTTCGAAAAGTGGGGGATACCTGTATAAGTCGCACAGTTTACATTACAATACTGGAATGTGACAGCAATGGGCTTAAAAACAGCAGCATCGTGTCCTTTGACACTGATCTTGCATTCAGTTGATTCCAAGTCTGTTTCCGACAATAGAAACAGCTGGCACAGGCCAGATTCGGAAATCTGACCATAAAGATGGCTGCTACCCAGGTGAGTCAATCTGCTGAGATGGTAATGGAGGATCAGCATCAATGTTTCAGATCAATGTTTGTTCTATTTTAGTGAAATTAAACAAAGATCTGCGAATGAGGAAGATACAAAACTCAGCAGGTCTGGCAGCATCAACAGAAAGGAAGCAGAGTTAACATTCTGAATCCAGTGATTCTTCATCACAACTCTTCACATGATGAACAGTTGCTGGGGAAATTGCTGGAGAAACTCAGCAGGTCTGCCAGCATCTGTGAAGAGACAGTTAACGTTTCATAGAACATAGAAAAGTACAGCACAGAATAGGCCCTTTGGCCCACAATGTTGTGCTGAGGATTAATCCTAATGTAAAATATAATAACTTAACCTATGCACCCCTCAACTCACGGCTATCCATGAGCATGTCCAGCAGTCGCTTATATGTCCCTAATGACTCTGCTTCCACCACTGCCACTGGCAACGCATTCCATGCATTCACAACTCTCTGCGTTTCCAGTCCAGTAAACCTTCTTCAGAATGCCAGACCTGCTGAGTTTCTCCAGCAATTTCTGTTTTTGGTTCAGATCTTCAAAATTCATAGTTCTTAGATTTATTTATTATTTTCTGACCATTGATTGGAAGGATTGCAGTCCCATTGATGTCCTGTTAGGGGCACTGTTGGTCCATTGGAGGACAATGAAGTCAGCATCGCCACCTACAGTGTGTGCTGACACTGCAGCTGTGATCTGACCGTAATGAACAGTATCAATTGACTGAAATAAATGTTTTAATCACAAACTGAAACACACAGAAACATTAGAAGAATTAGGGCGTAGTTTAATCCAATCAGGCAGTATCTACAATTGCCAAAAACAAAACAGATATCTTGAAAACAATTCATTTAATTAGTTGTAAAATATTGAAAATCCTCTGATTGCAGAACATGTCTGAACCACCAGACACCAAGTTGACTGACAGCCTGTCTATTCTTCAGTATTGCAAAACAATTACTGGGCATAATTTTTTGTGTTTTAGATCCTGGCCCTTTTTAACCTACTGCAGGTAAGATACAAGCTGAGCATTCATGTCTCGGGGCATTTAAAGGCTATCAACTAGTGTATGTGTGTGGGTATGTGTGTATCTATGTGTGTGTGTCTGCGTGACAGCGTGTGTGTTGTCTGTGAACTGTGTGTGAGTATGTTCTACATGAGAAACAATTTGTGAAGAGAGACAAACAGAGCAAAATAATCCAGGTCCCAGCTGATTCTATCATTGGACAAGTCAGATCCCAGAATAAAAACCATCTTGATAGATCATATGTTTATTTTTTTATTTAGTTAGCTAACAAGATGATTAGTCTTGGAAATAGTGGTCACTTCAGCTGACGGTTCAGTATAGGTTCAAGAGAGTTTGGTTAGAAATCTGTAACATCTTCGACCAGAGAAAGTGCAATCTTCCCAATCTGTGAAAGAGTTCATGTTGGCAGATTTGAAAAGGACTCATTGTCGTAGTGGTTCTGTTCGCCGAGCTGGAAGTTTTAGTTGCAAACGTTTCGTCCCCTAGCTAGGAGACATCATCAGTGCTCTGGAGCCTCCTGCGAAGCGCTTCTTTGATGTTTCTTCCGGTATTTATAGTGGTCTGTCCTTGCCGCTTCCGGGTGTCAGTTTCAGCTGTCCGCTGTAGTGGTTGGTATATTGGGTCCAGGTCGATGTGTTTGTTGATGGAGTTTGTGGATGAACGACACGACCAGCTATCCCTAGTAGCCACACACTCAGACAACAAGCAACATGAATTCGACTGGGAAAACACTACTATCATAGGGCAAGCCAGACAGAGAACAGCTAGGGAATTCCTAGAAGCATGGCATTCATCCACAAACTCCATCAACAAACACATCGACCTGGACCCAATATACCAACCACTCCAGCGGACAACTGAAACTGACACCCGGAAGCGGCAAGGACAGACCACTATAAATACCGGAAGAAACATCAAAGAAGCGCTTCGCAAGAGGCTCCACAGCACTGATGATGTCTCCTAGCCAGGGGACGAAACGTTTGCAACTAAAACTTCCAGCTCGGCGAACAGAACCACTACAACAAGCACCCGAGCTACAAATCTTCGCACAAACTTTGAGGACTCATTGTCTTCAACATTCTGGGTGAAGAACCTTTTAGTGGTCAGTTAAGTAGAAGATTAAAGAGTTGAGAGGGGTGCAATTTCCAGGCTGACACCTGTTAACAAGACCGTTCTCCTGTGCTCAAGAGACATCTCTGAACCTGTCACTTTTGAGTTTGATTTTACTACTGGCTCTGGATGGTGTGGAGCTTCTTGACTGTTGTTGGAGCTGCCCCCATCCAGGCAAGTGGGGAGTATTCCATCTCACTCCAGACTTGTGCCTTGTAGATGGTGGACAGGCTCTGGGGAGTCTGCAGGTGAGTTACCCATCGCAGTATTCCTCCATCCTGCTCTCGTATCCACTGCATTTGTAGAATCATAGAAATGTACAGCATTGAAACAGACCCTTCGGTCCTGTCCATGCTGACCAGTTATCCTATATAAATCTAGTCTCATTTGCCACCAATTGGCCAATATCCCTCCAAACCCTTCCTATTCCTGTAGCCATCTGGGTGCCTTTTTAATGTTGTAATTGTACCAGCCTCCAACACTTTCTCTGGCAGCTCATTCCATCAGCAGTGAAATTACACTGTTTATTTATCTTGGTTGAACTCTGATTTCCAGAGATGCTTGTACCTTCACAGCCAGTCAGCTGGGAAAGCTCACTGCTCGGTATTTTGATGAACTGTCAAGCCATTCTTAGACCTCCTGAAACTCCTGGACTCTCCCTTTCCTCCTGTTTAAACTATCATTGTAAAGTTGTACGTTCATTCGCTAGTATTGTTATAACTCGCTAGTAACTCAAAAATATCACTGTTTTCGATCTTGCTTTTAAATTTCCAAAAACAAAGTAAAAATTTATAAAAGTAGAACATAGAACATAGAACAATACAGCACAGAACAGGCCCTTCGGCCCTCGATGTTGTGCCGACCTGTGAACTATTCTCATCTCGTCCCCCTACACTATCCCAAAATCATCCATGTGCTTATCTAAGGATTGTTTATATCTCCCTAATGTGGCTGAGTTAACCACATTGGCAGGTAGGGCATTCCATGCCCTTACCACTCTCTGAGTAAAGAACCTGCCTCTGACATCTGTCTGAAATCCAACACCCCTCAACTGGAGCTCTGCCCCCTTGTACAAGCTGACGTCATCATCCTCGAAAAAGTCTTTCACTGGCTACCCTATCTAATCCTCTGATCATCTTGTATGTCTCTATCAAATCCCCTCTTAGCCTTCTTCTTACCAATGAGAACAGGTTCAAGTCTCTCAGCCTTCCCTCATAAGACCTTCCCTCCAGACCAGGCAACATCTTGGTAAATCTCCTCTGCACCTTTTCCAATGCTTCCATATCCTTCCTGTAATATGGCGACCAGAAATGTACACAATATTCCAAATGTGGCCGCACTAGTGTTTTGTATAGTTGCAGCATGATATTGCGGCTCCGGAACTCAATCCCTCTACCAATGAAACCTAACACACTGTATGCCTTCTTAACAGCACTATCCACTTGGATGGCAACTTTCAGGGATCTATGTGCATGGACCCAAGATCCCTCTGCACATCCACACTACCAAGAATCTTTCCATTGACCCAGTACTCTACCTTCCTGTTATTCTTCCCAAAGTGCATCACCTCACATTTAGCTGCATCGAACTCCATTTGCCACCTCTCAGCCCAATTCTGCAGTTTATCCAAGTCCCCCTGCAATCTGCAACATTCTTCCAAACTGTTCACTATCCACCGACTTCAGTGTCATCTGTAAATGTACTAGCCCATCCACCTACGCCTGCGTCTAAGTCATTTATAAAAATGACAAACAGCAGTGGTCCTAAAACAGATCCTTGTGGCACACCACTAGTAACCGGACTCCAGGCTGAATATTTTCCATTAACCACAACACGCTGCCTTTTTTCAGAAAACTAGTTTCTAATCCAAACTGCTAAATCACCTTCAATCCCATGCCTCTGCATTTTCTCCAACAGCCTACCATGTGGAACCTTATCAAAGACTTTACTGAAGTCCATGTACACCACGTCAACTGCCCTACCCTCATCTATATGCTTGGTCACCTTCTCAAAAAACTCAATGAGGTTTGTGAGACATGACCTGCCCTTGACGAAACCATGTTGACTATCGGAAATCAAATTGTTGCTTACTACATGATTATAAATCTTATCTTTTATAATCTTTTCTAAAATCTTTCTAACAACGGAAGTAAGGCTCACTGGTCTATAATTACCTGGGTCATCTCTACTGCCCTTCTTGAACAAGGGCACAACATTTGCAATCCTCCAGCCCTCTGGTACTAAACCTGTAGACAATGACGGCTCAAAAACCAAAGCCAAAGGCTCTGCTATCTCCTCCCTAGCTTCCCAGAGAATGCTCGGATAAATCCCATCCGGCCCAGGGGACTTGTCTATTTTCACTCCTTCTAGAATTGCTAACACTCCTCCTTACTAACCTCAATCCTTTCTAGTCTAATATCCCATATCTCATCTTTCTCCTCTCCAATATTCTTCTTTTCCTGAGTGAAAACCAATGAGAAATATTCATTTAGCACCTCTCCGATCTCCACAGAGTCCACACTCAACTTCCCACTTCTGTCTTTGACTGGCCCTATTCCTACCCTAACCATCCTTTTATTCCTCACATACCTATAGAAAACTTTAGGGTTCTCCTTTATTCTGCTTGCTAAAGACTGCTCGTGTCCTCTCTTTGCTCTTCTTTACTCTCTCTTTAAATCCTTCCTAGCTCATCTGTAACTCTCCATCGCCTCATCTGAACCATCTTGCCTCATCAACACATAATCCTCTTTCTTCCACTTAACAAGAGATACAAGTTCTTTCTTAAACCACGGTTCCTTTACCTTATCACTTCCTCTCTGCCTGACAGGGACATACCTATCAAGGACACACGATATCTGTTCCTTAAACCAGCTCCACATTTCCATTGTCTGCATCCCTTGCATTTTGCCACCCCATTCTCTGCATCCTAATTCATGCCTAATCATATTATAGTTGCCCTTCCCCCAACTATAACTCTTGCCCTGTGACATGTATCTATCCCTTTCCATCGCTAAATTAACATATCTGAATTATGCTCACTCTCTCCAAAGTGCTCACCTCCAACTAAATCAAACACCTGGCCTGGTTCATTACCAAGCACCAGATCCAGTGTGGCCTCCCCTCTTGTTGGCCCTTCGACATATTGTGTCAGGAAACCCTTCTGCACACATTGAACAAAAACTGATCCATCCGACGTACTAGAGTTATAGCATTTCCAGTCACTGTTGGAGAAGTTAAAGTCCCCCATAATGACCACTCTGTTCCATTCTCTCCTACCCAGAATCATTTTGCCGATCCTCTCTTCCACTCTGCGGAGGCCAATAAAAAACTCCAAGCAGTGTGACCTCTCCTCTCCTGTTTCTAGTAATTATTGCTCCAAGCAATCAAGAAAATTAACTCCAGCACTGAGAAAACCTCAGTAAAGGAGCAGTTCTTACATCCATGATTCTCTCGGTCCAGTTTCTAATGGTAACCCCCAGGATGTTGACAGTGGGGGATTGCTTGATGATAACACCATTGAATGTCAAGAGGTAATGGTTAGATTGTCTCTTATTTGAGACAGTTATTGTCAGGTATTTGTGTGATGCAAATGAAAACGATAAGATCATTTGAACTTGGGACAGAGTACACCTCGAAGGCCTAACCTGGCCTCCTTGTAGTCTCAGAAACAAACACCAACATATGGAGGGAAAACAGAGTTAATGTTTCAAGTGGAGAACTGGAGAAGGGTGACTGGACTCAAACTGTTAACTCTGTTTCTCTCTCCACAGATGCTGCCAGACCTGCTGAGTTTCTCTGGCAATTTCTGTTTTGTGTCAGATTTACAGAATCCACAATTCTTTATTCACTCAAACATACCAATGTAACCTGTATCTGTTTGTGAAATAAGCTAAGTCTATCTAATCTCATTAGATTACTCTTGACCTGAGCTGGAGTGTTCTTTTGTAACCACCACAGTACAGGAGAGATATGAACAGTTTGGAGACAGTGCAGATGTGATTTACATAAATGGTTCCAGCGATGAGGAAATTTAGTGATGAGGAGAGATGGAAGACTGTTCTCCTTGGAGAGAGAAAGGTTCATGAAGAGATTTGACTGAAGTTTTCAAAACCATGAATGGGCTGGATTGTGTAGATGGTGAGAAATTGTTCCGGCTTGTGAAAGGAACAAGACCAAGAGGGTTACAGATTTAAAGTGAGATGTATAAGAAGCAAGGCTGATGTGAGGAAAGGTTATTTTACTGAAAGAGTAGTTAGGGTGTGGAGTACACCGCCTGGAAATGTGGTGGAGGCAGGTTCGATTGAAGCTTTCAAGAGGATATTGGATGGCTATTTGGATAGAAACAGTGGGTAAGGGTGTGGGGAAAAGGCAGGAGATTGGCAATGCATTATGATGCTCATTCGAAGGGCCAAACCAGGCACGATGGGCTGAATAGCCTCTTTGTGCACTGTGTCATCTCTGTGATTCTGTAAGGGTTCCCCTCTGCCACATGAGGCAAGTCAAGCTGTGTTGACCCCTAACCACAGAGAGGGGAGGTGGTGGTAGTAAATCCACCTCATGGTGTGGTGCCCAGTGCTCCAGACAGGACATGAGGAGCAGTGGCAGGGTTTTATCAGGCAGCAAGCTGCCTAAGCAGGAGGAGACCAGCCTGGCTCTGCTGACAGCCTGGGTCTCTGTGATAGCTAACTCCACAGCAAGTTTGAGAACTGTGTTTCGTTCTAGTTGTTATATGAGCCAAAGCTGTGCAGGGAAGAAAATGACAAAATGATGGCACCAGGATTTCACCCTGTTACTCAAATCAGCTTAATTACCGTGCAGAAAGGAGCTGTAACTCAGATCCTGTGGTGGTTGAAGAGTATTTTTAACTTTACTGATGCCAGCAATTTTCTATCCTCATATGCAAAAATAAGTTTGTGAGTGATGAGTATTGTGGCAGAGAGAATGTGATAGTTTCTGTTAATTGATAGTTGGACATCTCCTCATCTTTAACTATCTCACTCTCTCTCCTAACTTGTAATTGAAACAGTCACTTGGTCATAGGCACGAGACTTGAGCACTGTGGGAAAAGACGATTTCCCATCAGAATGTTTCCTCTTACACACATCAGGATAATTTGTAAGAAATACCAACGTAAAGAGAAAGCAATCTTTTGATATTGGATGAGAAGGGAGTGCTGATGAATTGGCAAATGGATTGGTAAAGGCATTGCTGTGGGGAATGAACCAGCTAGGGGATGATTGACAGTTAACTACTGAGCATTGTTTAAATTTAAGCCAGGTGGGTTGACTCCCATTGGTCAAGGCACTGGCACTGAGAATAACCTAATGAACAGATAAGAAAGCTGAAACATGGCACATCCTGCAGGTAATAAAAAGGTAAAGTCACCATCGTTTTGCTCTTTCACTGGAGAGAGATAACCTAAGGTTTATCATGTTCAGCTAGAGAGTCTTCATGGTAACCTCACCAAGTGCAGGAATTAAATTCACACTGTTGGTATTATTCTGCATTACAAACCAGCCAAATGAGCCATAATGAATGGTGGTGCTGCCTCGAAGGGCTGAATGGCCTTGAGCTAACTGATACCCATCTGGTTTGTGATGCAGTGACACTAACAGTCTGGGTTCAATTCCTGCACTGGCTGAGGCTCCCATGACAGACTGTCCACCTTTCCCCTTGCCTGAGGCATGGTGACCCTGAGATTAAACCATCACCAGTCGCCTCTTTCTAATGAGAGAGCAGCTCTATGGTGCTCTGGGAGTACAGTGAGTTTACCACTCTGCAGGATAATGGCTATGTTGATCAGATTGTTTGTTGCTGTATTCCTTCAATCATTCCTGTATTTGTTTCCCATCATTTCCTCTTAAAGAGGATGATCTCTCTCACAGACCCGCGTGAAGGTGGAATCAAGCTCTTCCTTAATAGTGACCCCCATGTTTTCTGACAGACCTGCCAATGCCGCAAACATTCCCCTCTCTGAAGTCGTCTACAGCGGGACACATGTACAGGTCTGCCTTGTGTGTTATCCTCAACCTTTATCCTGGCTGGAGATTCCAAGCTCTGAGCCTCCCTCTAAAACACACACACACACACACACACACACTTTAACACATGCGTGCACATTCACATGGACATTAATCTACCCCACCACCAGGGATATATTTCCCTCCCCACCCCTGTCCACCTTCCGCAAAGACCGTTCCCTCCGTGACTACCTGGTCAGGTCCACGCCCCTATACAACCCACCCTCCCATCCTGGCACCTTCCCCTGCCACCACAGGAATTGCAAAACCTGCGCCCACACCTCCTCCCTCACCTCCATCCAAGGCCCTAAAGGAGCCTTCCACATCCATCAAAGTTTTACCTGCACTTTCACCAATGTCATTTATTGTATCTGTTGCTCCCGATGCGGTCTCCTCTACATTGGGGAGACTGGACACCTCCTCGCAGAGCGCTTTAGGGAACATCTCCAGGACACCTGCACCAATCAACCACACCGCCCCGTGGCCCAATATTTCAACTCCCCCTCCCACTCTGTTGAGGACATGGAGGTCCTGGGCCTCCTCCACTGCCGCTCCCTCACCACCCGACGCCTGGAGGAAGAACGCCTCATCTTCCACCTCGGAACACTTCAACCCCAGGGCATCAATGTAGATTTCACCAGTTTCCTCATTTCCTTTCCCTCCACCTTACCCCAGTTCCAACCATCCAGCTCAGCACCATCCCCATGACCTGCCCTACCTGCCAATCTCCCTTCCCACCTATCTGCTCCACCCTCCTCTCTGACCTATCACCTTCATCCCCACCCCCATTCACCTATTGCACTCTCAGATCCCTTCCCCCAGCCCCACCCCTCTCCAATTTATCTCTCCATCCCCAAGGCTCCCCGCCTCATTCCTGAAGAAGGGCTCCAGCCTAAAACGTCGACTTTCCTGCCCCTCGGATGCTGCCTGACTGCTGCGCTTTTCCAGCACCACACTTTCAACCCTGATCTTCAGCATCTGCAGACCACACTGTCTCCTGCACATTTACAACATTTACGTACACGCACACCACCTGGTGGCTGACAGTCCGAGACTGAGTGGCAGAGTTTCACACCCTCGGCCTATTTCACACTCCAGCGTTAGTGCCTGTTCTTGTCTGAACAAATGGAGAAAAGGTAGAAGGAGTAAGATCACCGTGAGGGGAGGGTGTGGGGGAAACATGAAACCCATTGTGATACTGTCTCTAGCTGGGGACAATGAAGAGATGGAGGGGGTGGTGGAGGGCGGGGGAGGGGGATTGTTTCAGTGCAGATGTTGGTCACAGAGTCAGTGTCAGCTATTCCCATGGTGATGCCAATTACTGTCGCGTCCATGAAAGTGAAGGAACTATGTCGTACCTCCTCCCTCTCTGACTGGACCCTACACCCTCCAGTGGTGGAGCAGTTTGTCTTTCTAAGAGACAGGGAAGTGTATCTGGGAGTGTGGAACAATGCTCTTGAACAGCTGCCAACACGTGTACAGTGTGAGATGTGGGTGTGACAGCAGGGAGACCGACTCTTCAGCCCAACTCGTCCATGCCGACTCTGTTTCTGAAACTGAACAAGTGCCATTTGTCTGCAATTGGCCCATATCTCTCTGATTCTGGGTCAGTGGGGCTGGAAGAGCACAGCAGTTCAGGCAGCATCCAACGAGCAACGAAATCGACGTTTCGGGCAAAAGCTCTTCATCAGGAATAAAGGCAGTGAGCTGGAAGCATGGAGAGATAAGCTAGAGGGGGAGGGTGGGGAGAGAGTAGCATGGAGTACAATGGGTGAGTGGGGGAGGAGATGAAGTTTACCCTTGTTAACCATATCTCTCTGAACCTTTCTATCTATATACCTGTCAGAGTGTCTTTTAAATGCTGTAATTGTACCAGCCTCCACCACTTCCTCTGGCCCCTCACTCCATTTACACACCACCCTCTGCATAAAAAAGTTGCCCCTCGGGACCCTTTTAGATCTTCCCCTCTCAGCTTAAACCTATACCCTCTAGTTCCCCACCCTGGGGAGAAAAGACCATTTGAATAGACAATGTCTGTCCTCCTGTTTCTTGCCTGATTTATAAGCTCCATTGCAGGGAATTTGGAGCTGTGCTCCCTGATATTTATGCTGACACCCAGCCTTCCCCAGCCTCTGCTCTGGTCAATATTCACCTGAACAATGGCTGCTTCTGCAGGTCTTATCATGTTGCACTGCTTCACTCCGAAATCAGTGTCGAGAGTGTGGTGCTGGAAAAGCACAGCAGGTCAGACAGCATCCGAGAGCAGGAGAATCAATGTTTCGGGCAAAAACCCTTCACCAGGAATGAGGCTGGAGAGTGTGATAGGTGGATGGAGGTGGGGGTAAAGGTGATAGGTCAGAGGGGAGGGTGGAGTGGATGCGTGGTAAGGAAGATTACAGGTGGGACAGGTCATGAGGACAGTGCTGAGGTGTAAGGTTGGAACTAGGGTGAGGGGGGGGGGAGTGGGAAATGAGGAAACTGGTGAAATCCACATTGATGCCCTGGGGTTGAAGTGTTCTGAGGTGGAAGATGAGGTGTTCTTCCTCCAGGTGTCTGGTGATGAGGGAGCAGCGGTGAAGGAGGCCCACCTGGTCAGGTCCATGCCTCCCTATAACCCACCCTCCCATCCTGGCACCTTCCCCTGCCTTCACAGGAATTGCAAAACCTGCGCCCACACCTCCTCCCTCACCTCCATCCAAGGCCCTAAAGGAGCCTTCCACATCCATCAAAGTTTCACCTGCACATCCACCAATATCATTTATTGTATCCGTTGCTCCCGATGCGGTCTCCTCTACATTGGGGAGACTGGACACCTCCTAGCAGAGCGCTTTAGGGAACATCTCCGGGACACCCGCACCAATCAACCACACCGCCCCGTGGCCCAACATTTCAACTCCCCCTCCCACTCTGCCGAGGACATGGAGGTCCTGGGCCTCCTTCACCGCTGCTCCCTCACCACCAGACGCCTGGAGGAAGAACGCCTCATCTTCCGCCTCGGAACACTTTGATCCCAGGGCATCAATGTGGACTTCAACAGTTTCCTCATTTCCCCTTCCCCACCTCACTCCAGTTGCAAACTTCCAGCTCAGCACTGTCCCCATGACTTGTCCAGACTTGTCCTACCTGCCTATCTTCTTTTCCACCTATTCACTCCACCCTCCTCCCTGACCTATCACCTTCATCCCCTCCCCCACTCACCCATTGCACTCTATGCTTCTTTCTCCCCACCCCCACCCTCCTCTCATTTATCTCTCCATGCTTCAGGCACTCTGCCTGTATTCCTGATGAAGGGCTTTTGCCTGAAACATCGATTTTACTGCTCCTTGGATGCTGCCTGACCTGCTGTGTTTTTCCAGCCCCACTAATCCAGAATCTGGTTCCCAGCATCTGCAGTCTTTGTTTTTGCCTGCCTGAGGCCCAGGACTTGCATGTCCTCAATGGAGTGGGAGGGGGAGTTAAGGCGTATGGCCACAGGGCGGTGGGGTTGATTGGTGCGGATGTCCTGGAGATGTTCTCAACCTGAAATCATTCAATCCTACCTTTTGGAGGCAGTCTGCTTTGGACTCACTGCGTATTGATTCATTGTGCATTCATGTGGTGATTTTAGAGAACGTTTGAATTTTGCTGTTTGTCTAACTCCTTCTGGAGAATGGTTTGGCTTCAATGGCTTTCTATGGAAGAGGATTCCACTGACTCAGGGTGAAGATATCTCTCCTCATCTTAGTCCTAAATGGCCTACCCCATATCCTTAAGCAATGACCCTTGGTTCTGGACTCTGTCGTCATTGGGAACATTGTTCCTGTGTTTATCTAGTCTAGTACCTTTGGAATAATTGGATATAATTATAAAGCGTATTGTACACACACACATTGAACTTTGTTGTCATGGTTACAGCTGGGCATTATTGTGGCCAATCATCTGTTGCTGATGAGGCAGTCTCTGTGCAAAGAGAACTTTGGTCTTTTAACTGGGGAGCTTTGAGATCCCTGCTCCGTGAATATAAAATGAAAGAAGGAGAGAGAGAGAGTGGCTACACAGGAGGACATCAGAGTCTGAGAAACAAACCAGGCAATTCCCTGAGCCCTTCACCCTGTGATCTGAATAATCATGATCAGAACAATGCATGGATGGCATTTAGACAACCACAGCCTCAAACTCCTGGACAATAGTTGCATTCCAAAGGGAATACTTCTGCAAAACAAGGTCTCGATTACCATTTTCAAAGCGATTGGAATTAACATGTTTTGCAAAGGTTAAAAAACCGAACCAGAAGATAACTCCAGAAAAACAACAAGCTCAACTGTCATTGAAGCAATAAAATGACCCCAAACTCTCGCGAGTGTGTGTCACCAGACACCAAGCCCCATGAGGGTGTCCTGCAGTTTGGCCGACCAGGGAAGTTTTCAGGAGTATTGTAAAGGAGCAGTTGGAGGAGGAGACATTGAGAGGTTTGGGGAGGGAACATCAGAGCTTAGAGTCCAGGGAGCTGAAGATAGGGCCACCAAGGATGGAGTGATTAAAATCAGGTATGCTGGAAAGGTCCTTGTCACAGAAGAGGGACGTGGAGAGATTGGAAAACAAGGGTGAGAAAAACCTTGGTGAACAGGAATGAGAGTTGAAATAAGGGGGAGAAAAAAGTCATATTATTGAAAACAAAACCAGAAATTGATGTAAAAACTCATCTGGTCTGGCAGGAGTTGTGGAGAGAAAGCAGAGTTCTGATCCAGTCACCCTTCTTCAGAATGTTGTCAGACCTGCTGACGTTTTCCCAGTAATTTCTGATTTCCAGCATCATAGAATCCCTACAGTGTGGAAGCAGGTTATTCAACCCATCTAATTCATGATGACCCTCCAAAGAGTATCCCGTCCAGACTCACGCCCCCAACCTTATCCCTGCATTTCCTATGGCTAATCCTTCTGGCGTACACATCCCTGGATACTGTGGGCAATTGAACAATGGCTAATCCACCCTAACCTTCACATCTTTGCAGTGTAGAAGGAAACCCACGCAGACTTGGGGAGAACGTGCAAACTCCACACAGAGAGTCACCTGAGGCTGGAATCGAACCCAGTCCCTGGTGATGTGAGGCAGCAGTGCTAACCACTGAGCCACCTTGCTATCCCAGCTCTTTGGCTTCTTTTAATGTCGCACATTTGGAAGACTTGGTATCATCATAAACTGGTCGCATTGGGTGACCTTTCCTGTTTTTTAATTCTTCTGTGGGATGTGGGCATTGCTGGCATTTTTACCCATCCTTCTTTGTCCTTGATCTGAGGGACTTGCTCACGGTTCATCAGTGGGCATCATGTGTCTATAACTTTGCTGTGGGTCTTGGAGTCACATGGTAGGCCAGACCAAGTAAGAACAACAGATTTCCATTCATCAGTCAGGTGGGTTTGTTCTACAATCAGTTGTAGAAGGTTGCCACGGTCACCTTCCTGAGACTAGCTTCCAATTCCAGATCTAGAATGCTCCAGAATTAACACTTCCAAAGGGTGAGAGAAGTCATCAATTTTAACTGGGAGTTACATTGTCCTTGACATGAGGAAATCCTTTTGGGTTTTGAGGAAGACTGGGAGGGGTGGGGGAGTTAGCCCTTAAAGAAAGACAGTGTCAGCAGGCAAGATGGGCCGAATGGTTTCCTTTGGTGCAGTACAATCGCCGGCCGAGAAGGAATAACAATGAGCAGGTGAGGGAGGTGGACCCTGAGTGCTGTGCCTGCACTGTGTCTGATCCAGGCAGCTAGACATTCGAGCCTGGCCGGTTATATGTGAAGAGTCACAAAGCAGTCCATAGTGCTTCCTGTCCGTTGCTAATCCATGTCCCTCTGGGCAATCGACCTGCTTATTTTAACCAAGTAGGCTGACAGCATCCTCTCACCCTGATCACTGACCTTTTAAGCCCTATTAAACAGGAAAGGATGGGGGAGGCAGGAGGGAGGGATACTGAATGCAGTGACTCATGAAATTATTTGATGTTTATTGGTTCGTACTATTCTTCAGAAGGTCACAACCTATGCGACTTCGTTGAGATTTTTTGAAAAAATAAGCAAAATGAACTGGCGGTTGTTTCAATGTTGGAAAAGCTCCCTCTCTCAGTCTTTAAGATTCACACAAACAGAGTTCTAGCTTCTCACTGTCTGTCACTCTGTGCACACACTTCCTGGTCTAATCCCGAATTATTTCTTTGGGACTGTTTCTGATATTTTTATCCTTCCTTGCCTCACTACATTTCATGGCAGACAAGCAGGAGGGAGGGGGGACACAGCAAGGCAGGCAGCATCAGGAGGGAGGGGGACATAGCAAGGCAGGCAGTATCAGGAGGGAGGGGGACACAGCAAGGCAGGCAGCATCAGGAGGGAGAGGGACACAGCAAGGCAGGCAGCATCAGGAGGGAGGGGGGACACAGCAAGGCAGGCAGCATCAGGAGGGAGGGGGACATAGCAAGGCAGGCAGCAACAGGAGGGAGGGGGACACAGCAAGGCAGGCAGCATCAGGAGGGAGAGGGAACACAGCAAGGCAGGCAGCATCAGGAGGGAGAGGGACACAGCAAGGCAGGCAGCATCAGGAGGGAGGGGGAACACAGCAAGGCAGGCAGTATCAGGAGGGAGGGGGAACACAGCAAGGCAGGCAGTATCAGGAGGGAGGGGGAACACAGCAAGGCAGGCAGCATCAGGAGGGAGAGGGACACAGCAAGGCAGGCAGCATCAGGAGGGAGGGGGAACACAGCAAGGCAGGCAGTATCAGGAGGGAGGGGGAACACAGCAAGGCAGGCAGCATCAGGAGGGAGAGGGACACAGCAAGGCAGGCAGTATCAGGAGGGAGAGGGACACAGCAAGGCAGGCAGTATCAGGAGGGAGAGGGACACAGCAAGGCAGGCAGCATCAGGAGGGAGAGGGACACAGCAAGGCAGGCAGCATCAGGAGGGAGGGGGAACACAGCAAGGCAGGCAGCATCAGGAGGGAGAGGGACACAGCAAGGCAGGCAGCATCAGGAGGGAGAGGGACACAGCAAGGCAGGCAGCATCAGGAGGGAGGGGGAACACAGCAAGGCAGGCAGTATCAGGAGGCTGGGGGAACACAGCAAGGCAGGCAGCATCAGGAGGGAGGGGGACACAGCAAGGCAGGCAGCATCAGGAGGGAGGGGGAACACAGCAAGGCAGGCAGCATCAGGAGGGAGGGGGAACACAGCAAGGCAGGCAGTATCAGGAGGGAGAGGGACACAGCAAGGCAGGCAGCATCAGGAGGGAGAGGGACACAGCAAGGCAGGCAGCATCAGGAGGGAGAGGGACACAGCAAGGCAGGCAGGATCAGGAGGGAGAGGGATACAGCAAGGCAGGCAGTATCAGGAGGGAGAGGGACACAGCAAGGCAGGCAGAATCAGGAGGGAGAGGGACACAGCAAGGCAGGCAGAATCAGGAGGGAGGGGGAACACAGCAAGGCAGGCAGTATCAGGAGGAAGAGGGACACAGCAAGGCAGGCAGCATCAGGAGGGAGAGGGACACAGCAAGGCAGGCAGCATCAGGAGGGAGGGGGAACACAGCAAGGCAGGCAGCATCAGGAGGGAGAGGGACACAGCAAGGCAGGCAGAATCAGGAGGGAGAGGGACACAGCAAGGCAGGCAGCGTCAGGAGGTGGAGAAGTCAATGTTTCATACCTATGTTCATGAAGCAGACAACAGGTCTCGCTCCAACTTGGATGCTTTTATTGATTCTCTCCTGGGATGTGGGTGTCACTGGCTGGACCAGCATTTATTGCCCATCCCTATGCTGCTTGAGAAAATGGCGGTGAACTGTCATCTTGAGCTGTAGCAGTCCCATCTTCCATCTACTTGTCCATTCTGGTTGTAATCACTCGATCATTGCTGGCTGTGCCCTTAGCAACCTGGGACCCAACGCAGTGCGGTCTGTCTCTAAACCCCTCCCTCTATCACTCTCTCTCTCTCTCTCTCTCCCCCTCCCCATTAAGATGCTCCTCACTTTGAAGAAGCTGTTTAGCTTGTGTTGTAGCATCTCTCTATGCAGCTTGAGGTCAGTTGAGTTTGGTGTACTCCGGTGAAGCACCTTTGGACATTTTACCAAATGAAAGGGGCTATGTGAATGTTGCACCTCAGGCAGATACATCCCAGACATTAGGGCCACTGATTCTTCTTCGACATATTCCCTTATCAGGAGAAAGTGAGGACTGCAGATGCTGGAGATCAGAGTCAGAAAGTGTGTTGCTGGAAAAGCACAGCCGGTCAGGCAGCATCTGAGAAGCAGGAGAGTTGATGTTTTGAGCCATTCCTGATGACATTTCCAGCACCATACTCTTTGAATATGTTCCTTTATCAGATGACCTCCCAACCAGTTATTATCCATCTCCAAAGTAATCAAAGCATCAAAAGAGGGAGTGGGATAATGAGGAGCCCTAGGGTCAGTGCAAGGATTACTGCTTTCTTTGATATTGGTATAAATAAATGATGTGGAATGAAAGGTAAAATCTCAGGAGCTGCCAACCTTGGAGAAGTGGCAGAGAGTGAGGAAGCTATGAATCAACTGCAAGAGCCCATTGATAGACTGGAGGAATGGGCAGACAACTACTCCTTATTCAAATCTCTCCTGAATCACCCTTACTCCAGGGAAAACAATCCTAGCTTCACCACAGAATCAGAGAGGTGTTACAGAAGTAGGTCATTTGGTCTGTTGTGTTTGAACTAACTCATTAACTGAACAACATCGTCTAAAGTCAATCTCCTGACATTTTCCCCATTCCTTTGTACACTGTTTCTACCCAGATAACCACCCCATACCCTCTTTAATGCTTCAATTGAACCTGATCCCACCACATTTCCAAGCAATGCATTCCAGACCTGAAGCACTTGCTGGGTGAGAAAGATTGTTCTCACCTTGCATTCCCAAAGTGTTTTAAATCTATGCTGTCTGGTTCTTGTTTCTTTAACAAACAGGAACAGTTTTCCCGATCTGTTCTACCCAGTCTGCTCATGATTTTGAAATCTCTTTCAGATAAACTCTCAGCTTTCTTCTCTATGTTAAGAACTTCTCCAAACTATCTGAATGAACTCTCATCCCTACAATCATTCCCATTAAGCTTTTCTGCAGTGCTGCCACCGTTCACAATCCTCCAACTGAGGCCTAACAAGAGTCTTGTACATGTTCAGTGTCACCTCCCTGCTCTTGTACTCTCTGCCCCTATGAATAAAGCTGAGGACACTGTCTGCTTTAGTAACTGCTCTCTCCACCCGCCACCTTCAATGCTCTGTGCACATTTACAACCCGCTCCCCCCTTTTAGAATTATCCCCCTTCATCATTTTTGTTTTTCAATGTTCTTCCAACCAAATGTATCACCTCACATTTCTCTCCATTGACCCGCCATTGCTAGGACTTTCCTCGTGACCTTTCTTGAACAAGGCCGTAATGTTTGCAATTCTCCGGTCTCCGGGCAGTCCCCTACAGCCCGGGGAAGACTGAAAGATTGTGGTCAATGTCCCCCACAATCTCTGCCCCCACTTCCTTGAAAATCCTTGGCTGTGTCTCATTCAGTCCCTGTGCTGTCTCAATGCTCATCAGTAAACAGCCTGTCCTAGAGCACTTCATTATTAGTTGTGAACCTTCTTGTTCTCTTTTCTCACCATAGTCTGGGCAGCAGCTTGGTGTTTGGAGGGACAAATATTAAACTGCTAAGTTAGCCACACCTCTGGCCTCTCGGTGTGGGCCTCTTACTGGTTCCTGTTCAGCCTTACACATCCTTTAACCACTTTTTAAAACTATTTACAGACCGATAGAAGACTTTGGGATTCTACTTTATGTTGGCTGTCAGTCTTTTTGTCCTCGAACACAATTCTCCATCTCCCTCTGACCCTTCTTCACTCCTTTGGGTGTTCAATTGTATTTTCTAAATGATACCTGTCACCATCACACTTTAGCTCCATTATCTTAATCCCTTATCTCTTTTGTCATTCAGGGAGCTTGGGATTTGTTCATCCGACTTTTCTCATTTGAGGGTGCCAACTGCACCCAAGCCAGCTCCTCCATGAGGGGAGCCCATTTCTCCATCACAGTTGACCTATCCTGCCTAGCCTGCCCCATTGAAGTCAGTTTTCTACAAACTGATGTTTTTTGCTCTGGACTGATCTTTGACATTCTCCACCATCATCCTAAACATCACAATACAACGGTCATTGTCTCCTAAATGTTCCTCCAGTGACCCACTGGGCTCTCCTTATTTCCAAGGACCAGGTCCAACAGTGCAGCTGTAGGAAACTCATCTGAACACAATCAGAAACACTTACCCCTGACATGATCAGTATCCCAGTCTGTATTTGGGTAATTGAAGTCCACCATTATAACCACATTATAATGTTGGCATTTCTCTGTAATGTCCCTGCAGATTTGTTCCTCTACATACTCCCCACTTCTTGATGTCAATCAGCTGCACCAAGCAATAAAATTGTACCTTTTGCTCCTTAGCTCAAGCTAGAATGACTCTGACCTTGAACCCTATGGAGATGTTCTCATTCCCCAGAGTAGCCATGCCCTTGCCAATTTGGTGCTGGAAACATAGACTCATACAGAGCAGGAGGCATATGCTTATGCTGGCTGTTTGAAAGGTCTGAAAATGTGTTGCTGGAAAAGCGCAGCAGGTCAGGCAGCATCCAAGGAGCAGGAGATTCGACGTTTCAGGTATAAGCCCTTCTCAGGAATCTGAAGAAGGGCTTATGCCCGAAACGTCGAATCTCCTGTTCCTTGGATGCTGCCTGACCTGCTGCGCTTTTCCAGCAACACATTTTCAGCTCTGATCTCCAGCACCTACAGACCTCACTTTCTCCTGTTTGAAAGATCTGTCTGATTTGTCCATCCCACCATCATTTTGCCCCAGGTGGTTAGAAGTTAACTCCCTCTCTAACACAAGTCGGATCATGGGGGCCACACTTTCCGGGGACTCGAGCGTCTCACAATCTTCCATGTGAAGGGTTTCCTCTTAATTTCCCTTAAATCTTTATTTTCATTCATTCTCAAGATGTTGGCATAGAAGATTAGCACAGCATTTATTGCCCATCCCTAATTGCTCAAAGTAACGATAAGCCACATTGCTGTGGGTCTGGAGTCACATGTAGGTCAGTCCAGGTAAGGACAGTAGATTTTCTTCCCTGAAGGACATTAATGAACCAGATTGGGTTTTTTCCAATAATGGCTTCATAATTCTAGACATACCATGATAGTGGGAATTAAACACGGGTCTCCTAAACATTACCTGGGTCTCTAAATTCATAATCTAATGATAATACCACAAAGCCATCATCTCCCCTTGCCTAGAATACCTATTCCTGATGAAGGGCTTATGCTCGAAACGTCGAATTCTCTATTCCTGAGATGCTGCCTAACCTGCTGTGCTTTGACCAGCAACACATTTGCAGCTAGAATACTAGTCCAGTGGCATTACCACTATAGCACAATGTTTGTGACATTTTCCAAAGGTTAATTACTGCTTGCTCATTATACCATCAGCCAATGGGAAAGGGCAGGGTGTCTCACCAGCGAGGTGGGAGCTATGCATCAGGGTCTCTGTCGGCTGGCTGCAGGGCATTATTACAAATATGGTAATCAATAACATGAGTGTCAATGACCAATGAACATAAGCATATTGTTTATCACACACACGGTCATTGTTTATCACTCACGGTCATTGTTTATCACACACACTGTCATTGTTTACCACACACACGATCATTGTTTATCACACACACGATCATTGTTTATCACACACACTGTCATTGTTTACCACACACACGATCATTGTTTATCACACACACTGTCATTGTTTATCACACACACGGTCATTGTTTATCACACACGGTCATTGTGTATCACACACACGGTCATTGTTTACCACACACACGATCATTGTTTATCACACACACGAACATTGTTTATCACACACATGGTCATTGTTTATCACACACGGTCATTGTTTATCACACACATGGTCATAGTTTATCACACACGGTCACTGTTTATCACACACACGGTCATTGATCGTGTGTGATAAACAATGACCGTGTGTGGGATAAACAATGACCGTGTGTGTGATAAACAATGACCATGTGTGTGATAAATAATGACCGTCTGTGTGATAAACAATGACCGTGTGTGTGATAAACAATGACAGTGTGTGTGTGATAAACAATGATCGTGTGTGTGATAAACAATGACTGTGTGTGTGATAAACAATGACCACGTGTGTGATAAACAATGACCACGTGTGTGATAAATAATGACCGTGTGTGATAAACAATGACCGTGTGTGTGATAAACAATGACCGTGTGTGTGAGATAAACAATGACCGTGTGTGTGATAAACAATGACCGTGTGTGTGATACACAGTGACCATGTGTGTGATAAACAATGACCGTGTGTGTGATAAACAATGACCGTGTGTGGGATAAACAGTGACCGTGTGTGTGATTAACAATGACCTTGTGTGTGATAAACAATGACCGTGTGTGTGATAAACAATGACCGTGTGTGGTAAACAATGATCGTGTGTGTGATAAACGGTGACCGTGTGTGTGATAAACAATGATCGTGTGTGGTAAACAATGATCGTGTGTGTGATAAACAGTGACAGTGTGTGTGATAAACAATGACCGTGTGTGTGATAAACAGTGACCGTGTGTGTGATTAACAATGACCGTGTGTGTGATAAACAAAGACCATGTGTGTGATAAACAATGACTGTGTGTGTGATAAACAATGACCGTGTGTGTGGTAAACAATGACCGTGTGTGTGATAAACAATGATCGTGTGTGTGATAAACAATGACAGTGTGTGATAAACAATGACCGTGTGTGTGATAAACAATGGTCGTGTGTGTGATAAACAATGACCGTGTGTGTGATAAACAATGGTCGTGTGTGATAAACAATGACCGTGTGTGATAAACAATGACCGTGTGTGTGATAAACAATGACAGTGTGTGTGATAAACAATGACCCACTCTAGCACCTATCCTTACTTCACCCTCCCTTGATAGTCAAAAGAGGGACTACCTTCAACAGCCAATCCTGATTGATCAGAATGATTTCCATTCACATCAGCCAACGTACTGTATCTAAGAGAGGTCCTTACAGCAGAGATTTCTTCCTCATTCAGGCCAAGGAACCCCTCAGTGCACTCTAAAAAGTGAGAGTTTGTAAAAGAACCCCTGATGTTATTTGGAGTTAACAAGTAGCCGAATGCATCCTAATGAACCATGACAGCTTGTCACTTCACAAGGACTACGTGCTGAGATTAGCCGTCTCGGGTCATGCCTGAGTAAGCCTGGTCTGCAGACGACTTTATCACAAGACCACACAGATTCTGAGATCAGCAAAATAAAACAAAACCAGTCAGGGAGAGGAAGGTCGAAGTCAGGAGCTTGCGAAACCTGAGTCTAATATTGAATGGAAGTAAGATAATGCAAGGTGAATGGATAGCTCAATATCATGACACATATAAAGCTGAAAGTGAAGATATTTAACCAATTGACATTGTTAGAAACTCCTTCTACTGCAGCTTTTGTATTGTACAGTCGAGAATCTGATCAGTGATCAGCATCAAAGGAAACCATTCGGTCCATTGAGCCAGCTCTTTTGAACAAACTCTCCAGTTAATTTATCTAGCCTCCTGTTTCTCTGTCTCTGTCTCTCTCCTCTAGCCTCCTGTCTCTCTCTCTCTCTCTCTCTCTCTCCTCTAGCCTGCTGTCTCTCTCTCTCTCTCCTCCATCCTCCTGTCTCTCTCTCTCACTCTCTCTCTCTCTTCCCTCAGCCCTATACTTTCACATGCTGGAAATCAGAGTCTAGATCAGTGTGGTGCTGAAAAAGCACAGCCAAACAGGCAGCATCCGAGGAACAGGAAAATCAACGTTTCAGGCAAAAGCCCTTCATCAGGAATGGACTTTTTCCTGTAACGTTGATTTACCTGCTCCTCAGATGCTGCCTGATTGGCTGTGCTTTTCCAGCACATCTCTGATATAGACCCTATACTTCCACACCCCACACCCACTACTTTCAGTTTCTGATAGAAGTTATTACTGGATCTGAATCCAGCTTTGTCACAGTAAGCACATTCCTGATTGTAACATTGTTAAAAAAAAGTCTCATCTAAAACCCCTCTGGCCTTTTTAAACCAATTACTTTAAATCAGCCTCCAGTGGCCAGCAAGTGGTAACAGTCTCTCAAATTTACTCTAAAATAAACTTCTGCAAAACTTTCAAGTCCAGTCATGTCTAATCACTGTAATATTACAAGGTCACCTTTTACATAACTCAGTGTAAAGTACAAGAACAGGGTTTGAGCTTCAAACGTGCCTTACATTCATTCCAGAGAGAGGAGCATCCATTCCGACTCACGGTGTCAGGATGAGCTTTCTCTGAGAAACTCCTCAGGTCTTATTGCACAGGAGTGGTCCCGTCTGCTCTAGTGTGTCCCACACATGCAGCGTTCACAGAATCACTCAGTACACACATGGCCCTTTGGCCCGTTTAGTCAGTAACCTCTAAAATATTTTACTAATTACAGACATCGCACTTCCTGCATGAGACACATCGTCTTGAATGTTATGAGATTTCAAGTGTTTATCCGAGTACCTTTTCAAGGTTATCGGCATTTCCACCTCAGATTAGATTACTTACAGTGTGGAAACAGGCCCTTCGGCCCAACAAGTCCACATCGACCCGCCGAAGCGTAACCCACCCATACCCCTACATTTACCCCTTACCTAACACTACGGACAATTTAGCATGGCCAATTCACCTGACCCGCACATCTTTGGACTGTGGGAGGAAACCGGAGCACCCGGAGGAAACCCACGCAGACACGGGGAGAACGTGCAAACTCCACACAGTCGCCTGAGTTGGGAATTGAACCCGGGTCTCTGGCGCTGTGAGGCAGCAGTGTTAACCACTGTGCCACCGTGCCGCCCACCTCAACTACCCTCTCTGCATTCTCGACCAACTCCTCCCACCTTTTGGGTGAAAGGTTTTTCCTCACATTCCCTGCAAACTTGGTGGAAAAACCCTCAGGAAAATTGATGTACAGAGAGATCTGGGTGTTCAGGTCCATTGTTCCCTGAAGGCAGCATCGCAGGTCAGTGGAGTGGTCAAGAAGGCATACGGCATGCTTTCCTTCATCGGACGGGGTATTGAGTACAAGAGTTGGAAGGTCATGTTACAGTTGCGTCAGGCTTTGGTTCGGCCACATTTGGAATACTGTGTACAGTTCTGGTCGCCACATTACCAAAAGGAGGTGGATGTTTTGGATAGGGTGCAGAGGAAGTTCACCAGGGTGTTGCCTGGTATGGAGGATGCTAGCTATGAAGAGAGGTTGAGTAGATTAGGATTATTTTCATTGGAAAGACGGAGATTGAAGGGGGACCTGATTGAGGTCTATAATAGCATGAGAGGTATAGACAGGGTGGATAGCAAGAAGCTTTTTCCCAGAGTGGGGGACTCAATTACTAGGGGTCATGAGTTCAAAGTGAGAGGGGAAACTTGGAGATATACATGCAGAGGGTGGTGGGTGCCTGGAATGCGTTGCCAGGGGAGGTGGTAGAGGTGGGTAGGATAGCGTCATTTCAGATGTATCTAAACAGATACACAAATGAGCAGGGAGCAGAGGGATACAGACCCTTAGAAAATAGATGACATGTTTAGATAGAGGATCTGGATCAGCGCAGACTTGGAGGGCCAAAGGATCTATTCCTGTGCTGGAATTTTCTTTGTTCTCTTTGTTCTATGAAACTTCATCTCTTTGTTATTGACCCGTCAACTAAGAGGAACAGCTGCTTTCTATCCATCCTGCTCATCTTCTACACCTCTAACAAATCCCCTTCAATCTTTTCTGCTCCAATGAGAACAACCCAAGCTTATCCAGCCTCGCTTTATACTGAACTGCTCCATCCCAGGCAGCATCCTGGTGATTCACTTCTGCACCTCCTCCAGTGCAGTCACATCCTTCCTATAGTATAGTGACTAGACCAGCACATGATAATCCAGCTGGGGCCTAACCAAAGTTCTGTTGTGCCCTGCTTTCTCTCTCTCTTCTTTCTTAAACAAAACATTATATTTGCAACCTTCCAATCTACAGGCACTTTTGAAGAATTAATAGAATTTTGAGAGATGTTCACCAACACACTTACTACCTCTAGTTATCTCTCTCAACATTCTGGGGTCCCATTGATTTGTCAACTTTCATTACCATTAATTGCTCTGATGTGTTATTTTTACTAACAATGATTTATCTCAGTTTCTCACTCTTACTTGTATTTTAATTGTTTCAGGGAGGTTTAGTTTTGCACCTTCCTCCTTCTCAACAGATGCAAAGCACTCAATTAGTGCTCCTATTTTCTGTTATAAATTCTCCTGTCTCTGCCTGCAATAAACCTTTATTTTTCTTAGTTAATCTTATCCTTTTTAACATATAGAAGCTTTTACAGTATAGATTAGATTAGATTCCCTACAGTGTGGAAACAGGCCCTTCAGCCCAACGAGTCCACACAGACCCACCGAAGAGCAACCCACCCAGACCCATTCCCCTATATTTCCCTCTGACTAATGCACCTAACACTACGGACAATTTAGCATGGCCATTTCACCTGACCTGTACATCTTTGGACTGTGGGAGGAAACCGGAGCACCCAGAGGAAACCCACACAGACACGGGGAGAACGTGCAAACTCCACACAGGCAGTTGCCAAGGTGATAATTGAACCCGGGTCCCTAGCACTGTGAGGCAGCAGTGCTAACCACTGAGCCACTGTGCTGCCCCAATGGATCGCCTATCATGGGGTATACTTGTATGTTTTCTTACTATTTTATACTACAGAACTGCAGAACGTTGTGTGGACAGTCCAGACCAACATGGAAGCCAAACTCCCACCCCTGGACTCCATTTATACTTCTTGATGCTTCGAGAAGGCTCCCAACCTGGTAATGCTTTCCTACAACTTCTTCCATCAGATACAAGACAGAAGCTTGAACACACGCAACAACAGGTTCAAGAACAATTCCTTCCCTGCCATTATTATAATGACCTGTCTAACTTTAAATAGTGTTGATCTTGCTAATGTTAACCATACTTAGTGCATCTCCTGCGCAGCCATAACCTTGTCGGCCTCACTCTGTCTGAGCACCCTGTGATCTGCATGTCTTTGTTTGCGACAATCTGCCTGTACTGCTCGCAAAACAAAGTTTTTCACTTAGCTACATGTCATTACAATAAATCAAATCAAACCAAATCAAATATTTTACATTGATATTCAATGTCTGGGTGGGTTAGTCTTCGGAGGGTTGGTGTGGACTTGTTGGGCTGAAGGCTTGTTTCCACACTGTAATTAATCTAATCTAATCTAATTCAATTGTCTTTTGATCAATTGCTTGGTGCACGTTAACTGAATTCCAATCTGCTTCCCATTCTCAGACTTACAACTTCTGTTTGCATTTTTATAAACCTCCTCCTTTGATCTAATATCATCTTTAACTTGCCATCTGGCCATGGCTTGCAAAATTTTCCTGATGGTCATTTTTGTCTTGGAGAAATGTATGTTTTTAGAAAATTAAACATTTATTGTTTGAATACTAGCCATTTTTCATCTTCTGTCAAACCTTTTAATGTAATTTTTCAATCACCACAGTCAAATTCCCTTTAACCTACATACTTGCTCTTGTTTGGATTTCAGACCCTTCGTTTCAGATTCTATTTATAAACTTAATGGAATAGTTTATTATATGATTATCATTAGTCCCCAAAGGTTCTCTTACAACAAGTTTCATGACTGAACAATTTTCCTTGCACAATATTGTGATACAAATCATGTTATTTATCTATATTTTAATGTTATATATTTTTATGTTTTGATCCTGTGATTTTAAACTGGTGGCATATTGGCTTCATGTGCATCTGCAGGGGTTTCATGATTAACTTGTAAGTATTTGTAGCCATAGTGATTTGTTTTAAAATACAAGTGAAAGGAAAACTTCCTGAATAATAATGAACTTTTGTTTATTTTGGGAATATCATGAATGAAGGTAAACAGTTATATATTTGAGTAAAAAAATGAGGTCTGCAGATGCTGGAGATCACAGCTGCAAATGTGTTGCTGGTCAAAGCACAGCAGGTTAGGCAGCATCTCAGGAATAGAGAATTCGACGTTTCGAGCATAAGCCCTTCATCAGGAATAAGAGAGAGAGAGCCAAGCAGGCTAAGATAAAAGGTAGGGAGGAGGGACTAGGGGGAGGGGCGATGGAGGTGGGATAGGTGGAAGGAGGTCTAGGTGAGGGTGATAGGCCGGAGTGGGGTGGGGGCGGAGAGGTCAGGAAGAGGATTGCAGGTTAGGAAGGCGGTGCTGAGTTGAGGGAACCGACTGAGACAAGGTGGGGGGAGGGGAAATGAGGAAACTGGAGAAATCTGAGTCCGTGTGGGATCAGTCGGTTCCTTAGGCAGGTGCTGAGGAAGGAGATGTGGCTGTGGTAACGAGTCTGTTTGAGAACGTGGCTGAAGAGTTTCTGTGCAGAGGAGATGACCTGGAGGGTGCAGTGAGAGAGGGACTCACTGAAATCCTTGTAGAGGGAGGAAGAAAGCTTCTTCAAGGAAGGCATCCTTGTAAGAGGATTCGCAGTAGGTTAAAATCTTTGAGTAAAAAATGAGGTCTGCAGATGCTGGAGACCACAGCTGCAAATGTGTTGCTGGTCAAAATGTTATGCTCGAAACGTCAAATTCTCTATTCCTGAGATGCCGCCTGGCCTGCTGTGCTTTGACCAGCAACACATTTGCAGCAGTTATATATTTGGACTGAGTTTAGAAGGTAATATGATGGATATTTTACTTAGGAGAAACACCCATGTCTTGGGGAAAAATGTCTTATTTTACAGTCTCAGGTGGGGAAATTCAATAGTTGAAGTTAGATGAGTAAAACAGTTGCACCTGGGAAAAAAAGAGAAGCTTATTTAAAATTGTTAAAAAATTAGCTTCCTTGGTGGAAGGACTGTAGTTAAAATTCCAGACCAGAAGTGTTTAGTTAACACCTCAAACAGGTTATTTTAATTAGTGTTGCGGACGTTTCATCCCTCAGGCTTCACAGGAGGCTCCCAAGCACTGAGGATGTCACCTAGATAGGGGACGAAACGTCTGTAACACAAATTCCCAGCTCAGCAAACAGAACCACAACAACGAGCACCCAAGCTACAAATCTTCTCCCAAACTTTGAAGGTTATTTTAAGCTGAGAAAGTTTAGTTCAGTTATATGAAGACTCAAGGAAGAGGCTATCAAATTCTTAAGACTGGGAGTTGAAGGCAAAGTTACAATTGAGCTGAGGGGTGTTAAAGAAGAGAATTCTCTCTGTTGTAAGTCCTGTAAAGGGGTTTTTTGGGATTAATGTGATTATATTTTTGTCATATTTTTAAAATATTTAAATAGTTTAGTCTATTCTACTGTATCTTCATTTTTTTACATAATGACTATCTGTTGCCTTGTTTGACCCAAATATTGCATTGATTATGGTCGCATGAGAGACAACCTCAATAAAACCAAAAGAAAAACCAAAATGCAATTTATCAAGCTAGATTTCAGTCTGAGATCTGTCTTCTCCACTAACAACAATATCATATCTAAAATACCCTGTGTCTGAGTTAGTTCCTCAACATATTGTGCCAGAAAACTATCTTTAACAAACGCCAGGAATTGTTCCTCCACACTATTGTCCTCATTAGGTTTAGCCAGTCTATACGGGGATTGAAGTCACATGTGATTAGCATGTTCTCCCTGCTACATGTGCCTCTAATTTCTGGATTTATAACTGTGTCCTACTTTACCACTACTGTTTGGTTAGTGGGTCGATTAAACACTCCTCCCAATGTTTGCTGCCCCTTGCTATTTCTTAGCTCTACCCAAAAAGATCCCACATTGTCTTCTTCTGATCAGAGATCCTCTCTCACTAACAAGCTGATTCCATGTTTTATTATCAGCATTAGTCTAACTTCTTTTCCTTTTGTCTGTTCATCTTAAATATCCTTCAATATCTTATTCCCAGACTTTATTATTGTGAAGCCATATCTCTGTAATGGCAACTAATCAGACTCTTTAATGTCCCCTAGCTTGAGCTTATTAGAGTTTCCCTCAACAATGTTCACCTCAACCCCTCCACATGCTCAACATCAACTGTGCAAGGAACTGACTCCCAAGTTCCCTGTTAAGTTTATTGTATAGTTATAGCCCTTGGTTCTGAGTCTCCCTCAAAAAGGTGGAAACATCTCGATGTCAACTTTACTGATTCCTTTCATGACTTATTAAATCTTTATCAGGTTAGCTCGTCCTTTTCATTTCTAGAGAAAATTGTTGCAGCCTGTTCAGCTGCCCCTGATAGTTACACCCCTCCCATTAAATGATGCGTTTCATGTAACCACAATCCATGAGCTAAAAAAAGGTTCCTCGCTGTTCAACTCAGCACTAAAACCTGTTAATTATTCATTCATGTGCATTTGTTGTATTATTTTGTGAATATGTAAAGCAACCATCCGCACTTAGATAGAAAATGAAGATAGATCATCAGGCTGTAACATGAAGCTGGAGCAAGTAAAAACACTCAGAAAGAAAGACTTGCAGAAAGTTCCAACTGCAGACTGATTAAAATAAGAATAAAAACGGAAGATGCCAGCAATGTTCAACAGCTCAGCCACAACTGATGGGACAGAGGTACCTTTCAGGGTTGCTAACGGTTGTGGTACAACTTGATAACTCACTCGGACACAGGGATAGACACAATCCAAGCAGATACAGGAAAAAGCAGCATTAGGCCAGCTCAAAGTGTATGGTTCAAAGCCACAAGTATTCAGGACTGTTTTACATTCATTCACAGAATGTGGGCATCATTGGCTGGGCCAACATTTATTGGCCATGCTTAATTAGCCAGAAGACAAATAAAAGTCAGTCACATTGCTGTAGCCTGGAGTCATGTGGAGGACAGATCAGGTAAGGATTATTTTTCCTTTTGCATGAGTGAACCATTGACAATGCTGTCATGGTCAGCACTAGTCTCTTAATTCTGCCATGAGCAGGATTTGAACCCAAGTCCCAACACAGTACCTGGGTCTCTGGATTAATAAACTAGTGATGGTCAACTCAGTCATCACCTCTCCAACACTGCCTCTCCTTATCTGCACTTCAAGTTATCTCATACTCATTCTCAAAACTGGTCGACAGTCACATAGAGTCACAGAGTCAGAGAGCTATACACCACAGCAACAGGCCCTATGGTCCAACTCATCCATGCTGACCAGCTATTCTAAATTAATCTGGTTCCATTTGCCAGCATTTGGCTCATTTCATCTGAACCCTTCCTAATCATATACTCATTCAGATGTCTTTTAAATGCTGTAATTGTACCTACATTCATCATTTCCTCTGGCAGCTCATTCCATGCACACATCACCCTCTACATGAAAAAGATTGCCCCTTAGGATCCTTTTAAATCTTTCCCCTCCAACCTTAAACCAATGCCATCCAGTTTTAGACTCCCCTAGCCTTGGGAAAAGATCTTGTCTATTTATCCCATCCATGCCCCTCATGATTTTGTAAACCTCTGACGCTCCAGGGAAAACAGCCCCAGCCTATTCAGCCTGTCCCTATAGCTCAAACCCTCCAATTCTGGCAACATCCTTGTCAATCTTTTCTGAACCATTTCAAGTTTAAAATATCACATGTTAAACAGATGTCCCTATATTGAGTCACTTAGCTCCTATGGTATATACACCAGGCATTGATATTTAGCCATCCAGGGACCTCCACTCTCATCTCGCTGATAGTACAGTCCATACTGCATCTTTGTTTCAATCACCCACTGCCTGCACTGGCTCTCTGGCCTGGTCTGATTCTGTGGCATGTCTAGAGTATGTCTGCTAATCATCTGTTTTACTCTTTACTGCTTACAACTTGTTTTACAAAATTGAAGCCATTTGATCCTTTCAAAAAGCTTCCATTAAAAATCAGGAAAGGTGAGAGATTAGATTATTTACAGTGTGGAAACAGGCCCTTCGGCCCAACAAGCCCACACCGACCTGCCGAAGTACAACCCACCCATACATTTACCACTTACCTAACACTACGGGCAATTTAGCATGGCCAATTCACCTGACCCGCACATCTTTGGACTGTGGGAGGAAACCGGAGCACCCGGAGGAAACCCACACAGACACTGGGAGAATGTGCAAATTCCACACAGTCAGTCACCTGAGGCAGGAATTGAACCCAGGTCTCTGGCGATGTGAGGCAGAGTGCTAACCACTGTGCCACCATGCTGCCCACAGAGAGATGGAACAAATTTTAAACAAGAACAGAGACAAGTGAAGGGAGAAGGAAGGAAGGAAAGGCCAAAGGGAAGGTCTATGCTATAGCAGAAGGCCGGCGAGATGAAAAGAGTTGGGTTTTTGTGGATATTGTTGGAAAGGACTTGGGATATAACCTGCAAGGAAAAAATCCCCAGCTCATCCTTTCCTACCTTTTTGAGAAATCCTTTTTGTCAGTCCAGTGTTGGAGCTGAAAACAAAATGATGTGTCCATTGTTCTGAGAAGCTTCTGGAAGATTTCCTCTTGACATCACTTGAGCAACTCCTTTAGAAAAGATTGCCATACATGTCCAGTCACCCATTTATATTTATGAGGATTCTAGACCAAATATCATCATAGCTGAAAATGTGTTGCTGGTTAAAGCACAGCAGGTCAGGCAGCATCCAAGGAACAGGAAATTCGACGGTTCGGGCAAAAGCCCTTCCTGTTCCTTGGATGCTGCCTGACCTCCTGCGCTTTAACCAGCAACACATTTTCAGCTCTGATCTCCAGCATCTGCAGACCTCACTTTTTACTCAAATATTATCTGGAGCATTTTGGGTCATGTACTTCTTTCTTCAAGAAACAAAATGATGATGCTAACGCATTTTTTTCAAGGAGCAGAGGAAGTTGCTTTATTTTTTAATTAGATATTGTAGGTGGGTGCATCTCTGTTGGGCATTTAAGATTTGGATGGAGATGAGGAGAATTTTTTTTTTTCTTTTCCTCACTGTTCATTGATGGAATTCTGTTCCTCAGATAGAAGTTCAGGCTCCATCATTGAAGTTAGATTTTTGATGGACCAGGGGAGTCAAGAATTCTGGCAGCAGACAGGAAAGTGGACCGGAGACCACAATCAGCTCAGTCAGGATCTTATTGAACGGTGGAACAGGCTCAGCGGCTGAAGTGGGCCTAAGTCCAATGTTTCAAAAGCAAAAACACGAACTACGGGGGAAACTCAACATGATGTGTAGGAGTTGGTGTGGGGTGGACAAAGTCAGAACTCACACGACAATAGGTTATACAACAATAGGTTTATTTGAAATCATAAGCTTCCAAAGCACAGTTCCCTCGACAGGTGAAGTGAAGAAGATTTTACCTGACAAAGGAGCAACACTGAACAGGTCTGGCAGCATCTTTGAGACAATATAGATTGGGACCAATGATTCTTCTTTGGAGCTGATAGCAGCGAGCTAAAGGTTGGTATAAATGCTGAAGATGGAGAAGGGGGAGGGGGACAGAGTAAACGGCAGGTGGAGATATAGACAAAGGAAGGGATAAAGGTCAGCCTGGGAGAATCAAGTAACTGCTAATGGGGCCTATTAGTGGCTGACAATTGGTTGTTTGTAGTAGGAACCCACGTATTGCCAAGGCCTGGTGTGTGGGGGTTGAGAGAAGGACATGCCAGAAGGTATTTAACATTACTGGCCTCAATATTGAGTCCGGAGGGCCATGGGGTCCCCAAGTGGAAATGAGGTGCTGTTCTTCCAGCTTGTGCTGAGCTTGACTGGAGCACTGCAGCAAACCTGAGACAGAGATGTTGGCCGGGGAACAGGGTGGGGGGTTAACTTGGCAGGGAACTGGAAGCTCTGGGTCGTTTTTTTTGCAAAGTGTAGATATTCTCCTAACTTTGTAAAAACAAGGACTGCAGATGCTGGAAACCAGAGTCTAGGTCACAGTGGTGCTGGAAAAGCACAGCAGGTCAGGCAGCATCTGAGGAGCAGGCAAATCGATGTTTCGGGCAAAAGCCCTTCGTCAGGAATATTCCTGATGAAGGGCTTTTGCCGGAAACGTCGATTTTCCTGCTCCTCGGATGCTGCCTGATCTGCTGTGCTTTTCCAGCACCACTGTGACCTAGACTCTGGTTTCCAGCATCTGCAGTCCTTGTTTTGCTTGTCCCTGCTGTGCTTTTCCAGCACCACTCTAATCTAGACCCCCATTCTCCTAAATTTGCTTTCTCTCTTAAGATGCTACCAAACCCACTGAGTTTCTCCAGCAATTCCTGTTTTTGTTTTGATTTCTACCATCAACAGTTCGATGCTATTTTCCCTCTATTTCTATGCTGTGAACTGAATTGATTCAGCTTGAATTGCTGAGAATTTCCAATGTTTCTGCCATACTTTATGTTTTAAGCAAGGTTGTCTTTAAGCCCTGAGTTATTGCACCATTGAATCTTGTAACATAGAAGATGACATTTGGATATTCACCAGGACTATTTGGTTTGGTACCGCTGCCTCAATGCAGGGAAGGAGGGAAATAAGGAAGGACAAGTGACTGAAGTGTTAGTGGGGCAGCACTTTGGGATGGGTGACCATAATTCTATTAGTTTTGGAATAGTTATGGAAAAGGATAGGCTGGTCCACAATTTATAGTTCTAAAAGAGGACAAGGCAAATTCTGATGGTGTTAGACTTGAGCTTTCAAACGTTGATTGGGGAAGTCTGGCAAATCGAGGGGGAAGGGTTTCAAAAGTGAGATAATGGGAGTTCAGGACCAATATGTTCCTGCTCGAGTGAAGGACAAGGCTGGCAGGATTAGGGAACACTGAATGATTAGAGATATTGAGGTTCTGGTGAAGAAATAAAAGGAGGCATATTGAGGAGCAGGCAGCAGGGAGCAACTAAATCCCTCGAGGGGTATGGGGGTAGGAGTACACTTAATAGGGAAATCAGGAGGGCAAAAAGGGGACGTGATAACTTTAACAGATAAGGTTAAGGAGAATCCAGAGAGATTCTACAGGTATATTAAAGGTAAAAGGGTAACTAGGGAGGGAAGATCAATGAGGCCATCTGTGTATGGAACCACAGGAAGTGGATGAGATTCTAACCGAATATTACATGTCAGCATTTATTGTGGAGGAACACATGGAAACTAGGGAACTTGGGGAAATAATTAGTGATGTCTTGAAAAGAGTCCGCAGTACAGAGGACAAAGTGCTGAAGGTCTTTAAATGCATAAAGCTTGATAAATTCCTGGGAGTTGATCAAGTGTATCCCAGGATGTTGTGGGAAGCTAGGGAAGAAATTGCAGGGCTTCAAGTGGAGATATTTGCATTATTGATAGTCACAGATGAGGTGGTGGAAGTCTGGAGAGTGATTAATGTTGTGTCTTTACTTAAGACAGGCTGCAAGGGAAAGCCAAAGAACTACAAACAGGTGAGCCTGATGTCAGTGGTGGGTAAGTTGTTGGAGGGGATTCTGAGGGACAGGATTTACATGCATTTGGAAAAGCAAGGACTGATTAGGGATATGCATGGGAAATCATGTTTCACAACTTTGATTATGTTTTTTGAAAGGGTGACCAAGAGGTAGACATTGTCTATATGGATTTCAGCAAGGCCTTCAACAAGATTCGCATGGATGACTGGTTAATAAGGTTAGGTCACATGAAATCCAGGGAGAGCTAGCAATTGGATACAAAATTGGTTTGAAGGTTAGAGACAGAGAGTGGTGGTAGAGGATTGTTGTTCAAACTAGAGATCTGTGACCAGTGGTGTTCCAAAAGGATTGTTGCTGGGTCCACCATTGTTTGTCATTTATATAAACCATTTGGATGAGAATATAGGAGGCATGGCTAATAGGTTTGGGGATTGTTACCATAATTGGTGGTATAGTGGACAGTACAGAAGGTTGTCTAAGAGTACAGTGACTTTTGATCCACTGGGCCAATGGGCCAAGGAAGAGCAGATGGAGTTGAATGCAGATAGATATGAGTTGCTGCATGATGATAAGTCAAACCAGGGCAGGACTTACACAGAACCCTGGGGAGTCTTGTCAAACAGAGAGATCTAGGGGTTGCAGGTACATAATTCCTTGAAAGCGGTGCCACAGGTAGACAAGGTGATGAAGAAGGCATTTGGCAGTGTTGGCCTTCATCGGTCAGAGTATTGAGTATAGGATTTAGGATCTCTTGCTGAAGATGTCCAAGAGAATGGTAAGGCAATGTTTGGAGTACTATGACCAAATCTGGTCACCCTGCTATAGGAAAGTTGTTATTAAGTTAGAAAGGGTACAAAAATAGATTTAAAAGGATGTTCCTGGACTTGAAGTTTTGAGTTATTAGAAGAAGGTGATAGGCTGGAACTTTTCTTCCTGGAGCATCGGAGGCTGAGGGGTGACCTTACAGAGGTTTGTAAAATCACGAGGGGCATGGATAGGATAAATTAGATTACTTACAGTGTGGAAACAGACCCTTCGGCCCAACAAGTCCACACTGACCCATACCCCTACATTTACCCCTTACCTAACACTATGGGCAATTTAGCATGTCTAATTCACCTGACCTGCACGTCTTTGGACTGTGGGAGGAAACCAGAGCACCCAGAGGAAACCCACACAGACACAGGGAGAACATGCAAACTCTACACAGTCAGTTGCCTGAGGTGGGAATTGAACCCAGATCTCTGGTGCTGTAAGGCAGCAGTGCTAACCACTGTGCCACCGTGCCGCCCAAATAGACAAGGTATTTTCCCCAGGGTCGGGGAGTCCAAAGCTAGAGGGCATATGTTTAAAGTGAGAGGGGAAAGATTTAAAAGGGATCCTAGTGGTAATGTTTTCACACAAAGAGTAGTGCGTGTATGGAACGAGCTATCAGAGGAAGTGGTAGAGGTGGTACAGATGCAGCATTTATGGAGTCATAGCGTCATAGAAATGTACAGCAGGGAAACAGACCCTACAGTCCAACCCATCCATGCCGACCAGATATCCCAACCCAATCTAGTCCCACCTGCCAGCACCCGGCCAATATCCCTCCAAACCCTTCCTATTCCTATACCCATCCAAATGCCTCTTAAATGTTGCAGTTGTACCAACCTCCACCACATCCTCTGGCAGCTCATTCCATACGCATACCACCCTCTGTGTGAAAAAGTTGCCCTTAAGGTCTCTTTTATATCTTTCCGCTCTCACTCTAAACCAATGCCCTCTAGGTCTGGACGCCCTGACCCCAGGGAAAAGACTTTGTCTATTTATCCTATCCATGCCCCTCATAATTTTGTAAACCTCTATAAGGTCACCCGTCAGCCTCTGACGTTCCAGGGAAAACAGCCCCAGCCTGTTCAGCCTCTCCCTGTAGCTCAGATCCTCCAACCCTGGCAACATCCTTGTAAATCCTTTCTGAACCTTTTTCAAGTTTCACAACATGTTTCCGATAGGAAGGAGACCAGAATTGCATGTAATATTCCAACAGTGGCCTAACCAATGTCCTGTACAGCTGCAACATGACCTCTCAACTCCTGTACTCAATACTCTGACCAATAAAGGAAAGCATACCAAACGCCTTCTTCACTATCCTATCTATCTGTGACTCTACTTTCAAGGAGCTATGAACCTGCACTCCAAGGTCTTTTTGTTCAGCAACACTCCCTCGGACCTTACCATTAAGTGTATAAGTCCTGCTAAGATTTGCTTTCCCAAAATGCAGCACCTCGCACGTATCTGAATTAAACTCCATCTGCCACTTCTCAGCCCATTGGCCCATCTGGTCCTGATCCTGTTATAATCTGAGGTAACCCTCTTCGCCGTCCATTACAACTCCAATTTTGGTGTCATCTGCAAACTTACTAACTGTACCTCTTATGCTCACATCCAATCATTTGTGTAAATGACAAAAAAAGTAGAGGACCCAGCACCAATCCTTGTGGCACTCCATTGGTCACAGGCCTCCAGTCTGAAAAACAACCCTCCACCACCACCCTCTGTCTTCTACCTTTGAGCCAGTTCTGTATCCAAATGGCTAGTTCTCCCTTATTCCATGAGATCTAACCTTGCTGACCAGTCTCCCATGGGGAACCTTGTCGAATGCCTTCATGAAGTCCATATAGATCACTTCTACCGCTCTGCCCTCATCAATCTTCTTTGTTACTTCTTCAAAAAATCAATCAAGTTTGTGAGACATGATTTCCCACGGGCAAAGCAATATTGACTATCCCGAATCAGTTTTTGCCTTTCCAAATAAATGTACATCCTGCCCTCAGGATTCCCTCCAACAACTTGCCTACCACCGAGGTCAGGCTCACTGGTCTATAGTTCCCTGGCTTGTATTTACTACCCTTCTTAAACAGTGGCACTACGTTTGCCAACCTCCAGTCTTCCGGCACCTCACCTGTGACTACTGATGATACAAATATCTCAGCAAGAGGCCCAGCAATCACTTCTCTAGCTTCCCACAGAGTTCTTGGGTACACCTGATCAGGAGAAAGTGAGGACTGCTGATGCTGGAGATCAGAACTGAAAATGTGTTGCTGGGAAAGCACAGCAGATCAGGCAGCATCCAAGGAGCAGGAGAATTGACGTTTCAGGCATGAGCCCTTCTTCAGGAATCCTGAAGAAGGGCTCATGCCCGAAACATTGATTCTCCTGCTCTTTGGATGTTGCCTGACCTGCTGTGCTTTTCCAGCAACACATTTACACCTGACCAGGTCATGGGGATTTATCCACCTTTAACCATTTCAAGACATCCAGACTGTAATCTGGACATTTTGCAAGAGGTCACCACCTATTTCCCTACAGTCTATATCTTCCACATCCTTTTCCACAGTAAATACTGATGCAAAATATTCATTTAGTATCTTCCCCATTTTCTGTGGCTCCACACAAAGGCCGTGTTACTGATCTTTGAGGGGCTGAAAATGTGTTGCTGGAAAAGCGCAGGAGGTCAGGGGCTCCTGACGAAGGGCTCATGCCCGAAACATCGACTCTCCTGCTCCTTGGATGCTGCCTAACCTGCTGCGCTTTTCCGGCAACACATTTTCAGCTCTGACCTCCAGCATCTGCAGTCCTCACTTTCTCCTAGCTGATCTTTGAGGGGCCCTATTCTCTCCCTAGTTACCCTTTTGTCCTTAATATGTTGGTAAAAAACCCTTTGGATTCTCCTTAACTCTATTTGCCAAAGCTATTTCATGTCCCTGTTTTGCCCTCCTGATTTCCCTCGTAAGTATACTCCTACTGCCTTTATACTCTTCTAAGGATTCACTCGATCTATCCTGTCTATACCTGACATATGCTTCCTTCTTTTTCTTAACCAAACCCTCAATTTCTTTAGTCATCCAACATTCCCTATACCTACCAGCCTTCCCTTTCACCCTGACAGGAGTATACTTTCTCTGGATTCTCATTATCTCATTTCTGAAGGCTTCCCATTTTCCAGCTGGCCCTTTACCTGCGAACATCTGCCTCCAATCAGCTTTTGAAAATTCTTGCCTAATATCGTCAAAATTGGCCTTTCTCCAATTTAGAACTTCAACTTTTAGATCTGGTCTATCCTTTTCCATCACTATTTTAAAACAAATAGAATTAGGGTCGCTGGTCCCAAAGTGCTCCCCCACTGACACCTCAGTCACCTGCCCTGCCTTATTTCCCAAGAGTAGGTCAAGTTTTGCACCTTCTCTAGTAGGTACATCCACATACTGAATCAGAAAATTGTCTTGTACACACTTAACAAATTCCTGTCCATCTAAACCTTTAACACTGTAGCAATCCCAGTTGATATTTGGAAAGTTAAAATTCCCTACCATAACTACCCTACTATTCTTACAGATAGTTGAGATCTCCTTACAAGTTTGTTTCTCAATTTCCTTCTGACTATTAGGGGGGTCTATAATACAATCCCAATAAGGTGATCATCCCTTTCTTATTTCTCAGTTCCACCCAAATAACTTCCCTGGGTGTATTTCTGGGAATATCCTCCCTCAGCACAGCTGTAATGCTATCCCTGATCAAAAACACCACTCCCCCTCCTCTCTTGCCTCCCTTTCTGTCCTTCCTGTAGCATTTGTATCCTGGAACATTAAGCTGCCAGTCCTGTCCATCCCTGAACCATGTTTTCATAATTGCTATGATATCCCAGTCCCATGTTCCTAACCATGCCCTGAGTTCATCTGCCTTCCCTGTTAGGCCCCTTGCATTGAAATAAATGCAGTTTAATTTATTAGTCCTACCTTGTCCCTGCCTGCCCTGACTGTTTGACTCATTTCTGTTCTCAGCTGTACCAGTCTCAGATTGATCTCTTTCCTCGCTATCTCCCTGGGTCCCACCTCCCCACCTTACTAGTTTAAATCCTCCCAAGCAGTTCTAGCAAATTTCCCTGCCAGTATATTAGTCCCCTTCCAATTTAGGTGCAATCCGTCCTTCTTGTACAGGTCACTTCTACCCCAAAAGAGATTCCAATGATCCAAAAATGTGAATCCTTCTCCCATACACCAGCATTCATCTGCTCTATCCTCCTATTCCTGCCCTCACTAGCGCGTAGCTCTGGGAGTAATCCAGATATTACTACCCTTGAGGTCCTCCTTTTTAAATTTCTGCCTAACTCTCTGTAATCTCCCTTCAGAATCTCAACCTTTTCCTTTCCTATGTCACTGGGTCCAATGTGGACAATGACCTCCTCCTGACCCCTCTCCCCTGTGAGAATATTCTGCACCCTCTCTGAGACATCCTTGATCCTGGCACCAGGGAAACAACACACCATTCTGATTTTTCTCTGCTGGCCACAGAAACGTCTGTCTGTACCTTGGACTACAGAATCCCCTAACACAATTGATCTCTTGGAAGCCGACGTACCCCTCGTTGCATTAGAGCCAGTCTCAATACCAGAAACCTGGCTGTTCGTGTTACATTCCCCTGAGAATCCATCACCCCCTACATTTTCCAAAACAGCATACCTGTTTTAAATGGGTACATCCACAAAAGACTCCTGCCCTACCTGCCTACCTCTCTTACCCTTCCTGGAGTTAACCCATCTATGTGACTATGTCTCAGACTTTCCCCCCTTCCTTATAATTGCCAACCATCACATACTTTTGCTGTTGCAAATTCCTCAACGCTTCTAGCTGTCTCTCCAACTGATCCACTCGATCTGATAAGATTCGTAACCAACAGCATTTATGGAGATATAATCCGCAGTAACCCTTCAACTCTTTTTAAACTCCCACATTTGACAAGAAGTACATATCACTGCAAAGGCCATTTTTGCTCCTTCACAATCTACAGACCCAGAAAATAACACCGGCTTATTCCTCTACAAACACTGCCCCAGGTTAAATTAATAGCTATGGCTTATATTTTAAGTTTAATCAAGAGACTTATTTCCAAAAACAAATAATCAAGAAAGAACCCACTGTCCTCACTAATACAGCCTTTCTCTTGGACAGACTTAAACCAACAATTAACTTATCTGATTCTATGTTGTGAACTTTGCCCAAACCGGTTCCTCCAAGATTAGTTGTAAAATTCATTGTTTGTTAATTTTCTCAGATGCACTCCGATGTCCAGCGACACATGAATTCAGAAACAGCAAAGGCAGTAACTGTGCAGGTTCTCTCTCTCTCTCTCTCTCTCTCCCCCTCCCCCCTGCACTGTCCTCACCATGGGCTTCCTTTGTCTGTTCTTCTCCCTTCTAAAACTGCTGTTGTTTTGATTTTTTTTCTAAAGTTCCAAAACAATGCAACAGCATATAAACCAGGAACTGCTGCTCCTGGAATTCTAGGAAATCACCTCCGGCTCCTAAAATACCTCGAAAAAAGGAGCAGCTCTTACAGCCAGAAATGTTTCCCGTCCTCCATCTTGGATCACCAAAAGCTATAAGGACAGATACACGGGTAGGAAGGGTTTAGAGATATATAGGCCAAATGCAGATACGTGGAACTTGCTCAGTTTAGGAAACCTGGCTGGCATGGATGAATTGGGCTGAAGGGCCTGTTTCTGCGACTCTCCAGGTGAGCTTGATAGATACACTACCTGGAATCACTTCATTCCCTTTGATGCCTTCAGAGTGTCAACAATCAGAAACAATGCAAACAGCAAATTAACATTAGCCACAAACCTTTGACATCAGAAACTGTGTGTGTTGACTTTTGCCCTTCATAGAATCTTGCTGGTTAGACTCACTTCGGTTTCTTGTCAAATTGATTGTACTTTCCCTGTGCTTGCAGAATTTTCATGCTGATTATTCTGAAAGATGTCAACACTGGGGATACAACATTTTTACTTTATATTTGCCATATATTTCAAACTGTCTCAGGATGCGTGTAGTTGGGCTTAGCTTGTGCACAAATTAGCTCAAAATAAGACCATGCAATATTAATACTGAATTTATAATATATTTAATGGACTGAGCAACATTTGTAAGGAAAGCAGATGGGAATTTCATCTGGAGAAATTAAGCCTGATCTTCATTCCTAAAGCTGCCTTTGAATTTCTCAATCATCCAATCTCAGGGGTCAGGTGGATATCTGCCATGGGGCTGTATTCACTTTCTCTGCAGCAGCTATTAACATTGAGTGAGTTCACTTAACCTAACGCCAATTATTGTTATATTGTGGCCAGCTCCTTCTGATTTTTCTCTGCTGGCCACAGAAACGTCTGTCTGTACCTTGGATTACAGAATCCCCTAACACAATTGGAAGCCAATGTATGCCTCATTGCATTAGAGCCAGTCTCAATACCAGAAACTTGGCTGTTCGTGCTACGTTCCCCTGAGAATCCATCACCCCCTACATTTTCCAAAACAGCATACTTGTTTGAAATGGGTATATCCCTAGGTGCTGACCTCTCTCACCCTTCCTGGAGTTAACCCATCTATGTGACTGTATCTGAGACGTTTCCCCCTTCGTATAACTGCCATCCATCACATACTGTAGCTGTTGCAAGTTCCTCATCGCTTCTAGCTGTCTCTCCAACTGATCCACTTGATCTGATAAGATTCGCAACCAACAGCATTTATGGCTACTTCAATGGTCGATCAACCAAGACAGTGAGAGTGTAAGAATGTGTACATGTGTGTGCATATGTCTTATGTATGTGCACATGTGGGTGCATTTGTGTCTAAGTATATGTATATGTGTTAGAATGTGCATGTGTGTGTATGTCTCTGTGTGTACATGTGCATGTGCACATTATTGTGAGTGCATGTGTATGTAATAGGGTGAGTTTCTGTGTGTGCCTGTCATTGTGAATGTGTGAGGGTGAGATTGTGAGTAGGTGTGAGAGAGTGGGAGCCTTTGAGAGAAAGTTACACACACAGCCATGTGAATGTACAAATTGAGATTAAGAGTAAGCCTATTGAGCCTTCTCCTCCATTAATAGAAAGGTCAAGTTGGTATTGTCAAAGAACATAGAACAGTACAGCACAGCAACAGGCCATTCGGCCCACATGTTGTGCTGAACATACTGCCAAATTAAACTAATCCCTTCTGCCTGCCCTTGGTCTACATCCCTCCATTCCTTGTATATCTATGGGCTCATCTAAAGGTCCCTGAAACACCCTATAGTATCTGCCTCCATTACCACCCCTGGCAGCATGTTCCACACTCCTACCACTCCCTTAGACACTTCAACACTGGGAAAAAGTTTCTGACTGTTAACCCTACCTCTGCATCGCGTAATTTTACAGACTCCCCTCAGCCCTCACCACTCCAGAGAAAACAACCTGAGTTTTTCCAACCTCTCCTTATAGCTAACACCCTTTAATCCAGGCAGCATCCTGGTAAACCTCTCCTGCACCCTTTCCAAAATCTCCACATCCTTCCTGCAATGTGGTGACCAGAATTGAACACAATACTCTAAGTGTGGCCTAACCAAAGTCTTATAAAGCTGCAACATGACACTCTGACTCTTGGACTCAATTCCCTGACCAATAAAGACAGCATGCCATACACCTTTTTTTTTACCACCCTATCTCCTTATCTGGCCACTTTCAGGGAGCTATAGACTTGAACCCCAAGATCCCTCTGTCAGCTTTCCATAGGAACTGTTCCGTCCGGAACACCCTTGTCCCTCTTCACTCCCAATACCTCTTCACATCCTCACTGTACCTTCCCCTGCAACCACCGACTGTGTAACACCTGCTCATTTCCCTCCTCCCTCCTCAGTATCCAAGGGCCCAAACACATGTTCCAGGTGAAGCAGCACTTTACCTGCACTCCCCACAATCTAGTCACTGCATTTGCTGCTCCCAATGTGGTCTCCTCTACACTGGGGCAGTGAAGCACAGACTGGGTGACTGCTTCACAGAACGTCTACATTCTGCCCTCAAAAATGATCCTGAGCTTCCAGTTGCCTGTCACTTTAATGCCCCACCCTGTTCCCTGGCCAACATCTCTGTCTCAGGCTCACTGCAGTGCTCCAGTGAAGTTCAGCACAAGCTGGAAGAACAGCACCTCATTTTCCACTCGGGACCCTGCAGCCCCATGGACCCAATATCGACTTCAACAATTTGAGGTCTAACACCTGCTTCCATGTCCTTTTCCCCACCCCCATCCCCCAGGCCCCATCAACATATGGGCTGCTTTCAACAGCCAACCTACTCTCACCTACCCATGGTCCCCATTAGCAGCTTTTCTGTCTCCCTGGCTCCCATTATCACATTTCTAAGAGGAGCGTGCGATAAATCATGGATGGGAAGGGGCTCTTGTACGAAGGGGCTTCAGCCATGGCCAGGGATACCACTTGTTCCAAGGGGGACACAGTGAATGGCCAGAGCTGGTACAGTCACCATCTGTGCCAGGATGGGGGTAAGGGCGAGGCCTGTCTTTCTCACTCTCTGGGCTCCAACTCTGCCTATCACACACGATGGGAGGTGACAGTGAGTGCTCTCAACAGTAGATTCCAGCCTCTGCCTGAGTGTGTTCAGTGAGACTCTGAGCTTCCAGATCCTGTCCATGATAGCTCTTCCTGAAAACTTCTCTGTGAAAGGCCTTCCTGTAAACCCCTCCCTGACAGTCCTTCCCAGATTCCATACCCCTCCAGTCACCTCCCAACCCATCCACTTGAACCTTCACCTCGCCCTCACCCCCATCCCGGCACAGATGGTGACTGTACCAGGTATGGCCATTCACTGTGTCCCCCTTGGAACCAGTGGTATCCCTGGCTATGGCTGAAGCCCCTTCGTACAAGAGCCCCTTCCCATCCATGATTTATCGCACAAATGTGATTGCCCCTTTCACAATTCTAACCCATCCCCCGCCCCCATCCTACCCCACCTTTAGCCCCCCAAACACTCCTTCCCATGTAGTGAAACCACTCCTGGGAGATGTTAAGACAGTGCTGTTTGCTTGCTGCATACACACAGTGTGTTTACTGTGTGACCTGTTCCTGGCACATGGAGCTGGTGGCCCTCCCCACTGCTGCTCAGTAAGATGTTCCACTCACCTACCTGCAGCTGCTGCTGTTGCTCAACAAGGCACGCCGCCTGGGAGCGTGACTGTGCTAATGGGTACACACAGGCAACGCAGGGATGCTGTCAGCTGCAGGTCGGTGCTGAGCGAGTGAGTGAGTGAGAGCTGACAGAGCAAGGGAGCAACTCTGAGCTACAGCATGGCCCAGTCATTGAGCTAGGTGCAGGGCCCAGACTATGAGCCGGGTGTTGAGTCCAGTATGTGAGCTGGGTGCTGGGCCCAGAGTATGAGCTGGGTGTTGGGTCTAGACTGTGAGCTGGGTGTGGGCCCAGTCTGTGAGCTGGGTGTGGGCCCAGTCTGTGAGCTGGGTGCAGGGCCCAGTCTATGAGCTGGGTGCAGGGCCCAGTCTGTGAGCTGGGTGCTGGGCCCAGTCTGTGCGCTGGGTGCAGGGCCCAGTCTGTGAACTGGGTGTTGGGTCTAGACTGTGAGCTGGGTGTGGGCCCAGTCTGTGAGCTGGGTGTGGGCCCAGTCTGTGAGCTGGGTGTTGGGTCTAGACTGTGAGCTGGGTGCAGGGCCCAGTCTATGAGCTGGGTGTTGGGTCTAGACTGTGAGCTGGGTGTTGGGCCCAGTCTGTGAGCTGGGTGTGGGCCCAGTCTGTGAGCTGGGTGCAGGGCCCAGTCTGTGAGCTGGGTGTTGGGTCTAGACTGTGAGCTGGGTACAGGGCCCAGTCTGTGAGCTGGGTGCAGGTCCCAGTCTGTGAGCTGGGTGCGGGGCCCAGTCTGTGAGCTGGGTGCGGGGCCCAGTCTGTGAGCTGGTTTCAGGGCCCAGTCTGTGAGCTGGGTACAGGGCCCAGTCTGTGAGCTGGGTGCGGGGCCCAGTCTGTGAGCTGGGTACAGGGCCCAGTCTGTGAGCTGGGTGCGGGGCCCAGTCTGTGCGCTGGGTGCAGGGCCCAGTCTGTGAACTGGGTGTTGGGTCTAGACTGTGAGCTGGGTGTGGGCCCAGTCTGTGAGCTGGGTGTGGGCCCAGTCTGTGAGCTGGGTGTTGGGTCTAGACTGTGAGCTGGGTGTTGGGTCTAGACTGTGAGCTGGGTGTTGGGCCCAGTCTGTGAGCTGGGTGTGGGCCCAGTCTGTGAGCTGGGTGCAGGGCCCAGTCTGTGAGCTGGGTGTTGGGTCTAGACTGTGAGCTGGGTGCAGGGCCCAGACTATGAACTGGGTGTTGGGTCTAGACTGTGAGCTGGGTATTGGGCCCAGTCTGTGAGCTGGGTACAGGGCCCAGTCTGTGAGCTGGTTTCAGGGCCCAGTCTGTGAGCTGGGTACAGGGCCCAGTCTGTGAGCTGGGTGCAGGGCCCAGTCTGTGAGCTGGTTTCAGGGCCCAGTCTGTGAGCTGGGTACAGGGCCCAGTCTGTGAGCTGGGTGCAGGGCCCAGTCTGTGAGCTGGTTTCAGGGCCCAGTCTGTGAGCTCGGTGCTGGGTCCAGTCTGTGAGCTGGGTGTGGGCCCAGTCTGTGAGCTGGGTACAGGGCCCAGTCTGTGAACTGGGTGTGGGCCCAGTCTGTGAGCTGGGTGTTGGGTCTAGATTGTGAGCTGGGTGTGGGCCCAGTCTGTGAGCTGGGTACAGGGCCCAGTCTGTGAGCTGGGTGCTGGGTCCAGTCTGTGAGCTGGGTGTGGGCCCAGTCTGTGAGCTGGGTACAGGGCCCAGTCTGTGAGCTGGGTGTGGGCCCAGTCTGTGAGCTGGGTGTTGGGTCTAGACTGTGAGCTGGGTGTGGGCCCAGTCTGTGAGCTGGGTACAGGGCCCAGTCTGTGAGCTGGGTGTTGGGTCTAGACTGTGAGCTGGGTGTTGGGTCTAGACTGTGAGGTGGGTGCTGGGCCCAGTCTGTGAGCTGGGTGCTGGGTCCAGTCTGTGAGCTGGGTGCGGGGCCCAGTCTGTGAGCTGGGTGTGGGCCCAGTCTGTGAGCTGGGTACAGGGCCCAGTCTGTGAGCTGGGTGTTGGGTCTAGACTGTGAGCTGGGTGTGGGCCCAGTCTGTGAGCTGGGTGTGGGCCCAGTCTGTGAGCTGGGTGTGGGCCCAGTCTGTGAGCTGGGTGTTGGGTCTAGACTGTGAGCTGGGTGTGGGCCCAGTCTGTGAGCTGGGTGTTGGGTCTAGACTGTGAGCTGGGTGTGGGCCCAGTCTGTGAGCTGGGTGTTGGGTCTAGACTGTGAGCTGGGTGTGGGCCCAGTCTGTGAGCTCGGTGCTGGGCCCAGTCTGTGAGCCGTAGCCTGGCCCAGTCTGTGAGCTGGGTGCTAGGCCAGTCTATGAGCTGGGTACATTGGCCCAGTCTGTGAGCTGGGCAAAGTCTGTGAGCTGCAGCCTGGTCCAGTCTGTGAGCTGGATGCTGGCACAGTCCGTGAGCTGAGTGCTGAATCCAGACTGTGAGCTGGGTGTCTGGGTCCAGTCTGTGAGCTGGGTGCTAGGCCCAGTCTGTGAGCTGGGTGCAGGGCCCAGTCTGTGAGCTGGGTGTTGGGCCCAGACTATGAGCTGAGTGCTGGGCCCAGAGTGTGAGCTGGGTACAGGCCCAGTCTGTGAGCTGGGTAAAAACAATGACTGCAGATGCTGGAAACCAGATTCTGGATCAGTGGCGCTGGAAAAGAACAGCAGTTCAGGCAGCATCCAAGGAGCAGCGAAATCGAGATTTCGGGCAAAAGCCCTTCATCAGGAATGAAAGCAGAGAGCCTGAAGCGTGGAGACAGATTGTGAGCTGGGTGTGGTCTCACTCTGTGAGCTGGGTACTGGGCTCAGTCTATGAGCTGGGTACCTGGCTCAGTCCGTGAGCTGGGTAAAGTCTGTGAGCTGCTGCCTGGTCCAGACAGTGAGCTGGGTGCTAGGCCCAGTCTGTTAGCTGGGTGCTGGGCGCAGTCTGTGAGCTGGGTACTTGGAAGAGAAAGTGAGGACTGCAGATGCTGAAGATCAGAGCTGAAAATGTGTTGCTGGAAAAGCGCAGCAGGTCAGGCAGCATCCAAAGAGCACACACACAGACACACACACGTACACACACACGTACAGATATGTACACACACTGGCACTACACACACACACGTATACACAGACACACGCGCACAAACACACACACACACACATACATGTACACACACACGTACACACACAGACACACAGACACCGACACACACACATACACATACACATACACTCACACACGTGCACACACGTACACACACACACACATACACACTGACACACACACATACACACACACACGCAAAGATACACACACGCACATGCACACACAGACACACAGACACACTTAGACACACACACGCACGTATACACACACATACACACACAAACACGTACACACACAAATACACGCACATGTACACACACGTACACACACATGCGTACCCACACACATACACACAGACACATACACACACATGTACGCACACACACACGTACACACACACGTACACGCACATACATACACACACATGCACACACACGAACACACACATGTACACAGATACACACACAGACACATACACATACAGATACACATACACGCACACGCAGACACACACACAGACACGCACACACGTATACACACATATACACACACATGTACGCACACACACACGTACACACACACGTAACCCACACATGTACACACAGACACATACATACACAAACATACACACATACATTAGTACACACACGTACAAATACACACACACATGCACACATACATACGTACACACACACATGTACACACACACATACGTACACACATACATACGCAGACATACATACACACAGATGTTCACACAGACGTACACACACACACACACGTACACACACGTACACACATACGCACACAGACACACAAGTACCTGTACACACACACATACACATACATACCCACAGACACGCACACAGACACACACCCACAGACACACACACAGACACACACACACAGAAACACATGCACACATACATATACGCACACACGTACACATACACACACACATACACACATACTCACATACACACACATTCATGTACACGCACCACATACACACACACGTCCACACACACACACACACACCTACTTTGAGGACAGCGTGAGGTGGCGCAGAGAGTCCGGGTGTTTATGTAGGATCTCTCAGGCAGAGCCCTTTTCACCACTGGCTGAGGCATGTCTTGGTGCTTGTTGGAAAGTTCTGGCAATGAGGCATTCTGTCAAATGACGTTGACAGTCTGCTCAGGGAACCGCTCGATAAGATCCACCCTCTCCTTTTCCCACAGGGTCTGGAGGATGCGATGTGCTGACCACTTCCCTGATGGACTCGTGCTCAAAGATGCTTTTCTTTAAACATTTCTCCATGAAGGACAGGTGATACAGAATGGTCCAGACTGCTCACTGGATTCTGGCACAAATCCCATCACAGTCCGTGTTGTTCAACCCCCATAAGAACCCATCAGAATACAGTGCATCTGTGTTTGATAATGAGGTAAATGTTCTTTACTCAGACAGTGGTAAGGGTGTGGAATGCCCTGCCTGCTAATGTAGTCAACTCAGCCACATTAGGGAGATTTAAACAATCCTTGGATAAGCACATGGATGATTTTGGAAAAGTGTAGGGGGACGGGCTGAGAATAGTTCACAGGTCGGCACAACATCGAGGGCCGAAGGGCCTGTTCGGTGCTGTATTGTTCAATGTTCTATGTTCTAAATCCAGATGGAAATATAAGCTGTGCGGAGGATATGAAGAGAATGGTTAGGAATATAGAACTGGGATCACAGCTCTCCAATCAATCACATGTATTAGATTGAAATTGTAGACATCCCCCCTTGAGGTTTATTAGTACAATTATGTAAGATACAAAGATGGAATCTATGATGCTTCTGTTCTGGCAGATTGGGAATGATTGATTTACAGAATACTCTCACATCTCTGGGGAGGAAAGCTGCCTGCTGTGATGGAAAAACATACTCAGTCTTTGGATGACAAGGTATAGAGCTGCATGTTTTCCATCATTCCCAGGGCTGCCTCATTACTCTGCTCTCTGTCACTTATCATATCTTAGATTTTACAGTGTGCTTTACTCTGGGATGAGTCCAAAGGTACAAGATATTTAATGGAACACAGAATTGATGCACTCAAGCCGAAGCTGATGAAATCCGATGTGGTTCGTTAGACAGAGATGGAAAATAAATCTCCTCATGTGATTGAATCCAGTCCAGGAGGTCCTATGGGTGCAGCACTGATTTGTAGGATCCATATCTTGTCTTTGCTGTGATCTCTGCTGCAGTCAGAAACCCGTCCTGATACCCTGTACAAAGCAGAGAGTCGGGATTTACAACAAGACATGACTGGAGAAAAATGAGATAGTGATAGTGAGATCAAATGGTCAGCCATGCATTATCAATTCATGACCAACTTGCCAGTCGGTCAAAATTCAAATAATCTCTCATGAAGCAGCCAACCCAGCCCCTTTCTTTGTACGTTAACAAGATGCCTCTCATTCCATACTGGTTTGAAGTAGAGATTCTGTAATTGCCCCAAGCTCATGACCCCTCTTCATTGATGTTAATGCCCCCCCCCCCCCCACCATGACTGCTGGTTTCAGTCTCCTTAGAAACAGGGACTTGACTGCACACAACACGGGAACTGTGGCCTCTGTAAACTGATAAAAGCAATCCACAAACACAGAGCAAAAACACGCAGGAGTTTTATTTCAGTGAAGAATGTAGGAAGTTAAAAAAACCTTCTCCCTTTTGAGGTGAGCTGACAGTGATTTTGAAGACATCTCAGCCAATAAAATTCTCCAAGGAGCTCATTGCTTTGTAGAGTGTGGGATAAAATGTTAATGAACATGTCATTGATGATTGAGGATTTATTTCCAGCCTTGTGACTCCACTCGAAGCTGCCACTTTGTCACCCAGACTCTCAGCTGAAAGTGACAGTGCGATTTATAATACATAAATGCAGTAGTCTACACACTCATTAAATGTGTAGAAAATTAATTAAATCCCAGGGTCTATACAGATAAAGAAACTTCAGGTGTGCCTGAAAGGAGCAGGACATAAGTCCAGATGTAATGGCTTATTCTTGGATGTGTTATTGCAACTGTTTCAATTCTGGATGAAGAATCTAAAGAATACGATTTATAATCCTGTGAGTGTAAGCTGCATGTCAATCTGTGAGGGGCTGGGATTCTCCAGAGGAAAAACTGGATGTCAACTGAGCAAGTTGCTGTGTGTGATCCTAACTCCATGAACAGTGCTAATTGCTGGGACACCACCCACCTCCAAGTTATGCAATGGCTATAGTGAGCACTCCCTGGAGACATTTCAGCTGTATTTAACGAGGAAAGGAAACTGGATGTGTTCAGGATGGAGCTGGGCAGCATCTGGGTTCGCAGTCAGAATGAGTAGAGACAGCCTTTCCCTCCATCAATCAAAGGAACAGCCTTGGATCAGCTGGGATCCTCCTGAATGGTGGAGCAGGCTCAAGGGACCGAATGGCCTCTTCTTATTCCTATTCCTTATGGTCTTGTATTCCTTTGACCAAGGAGCTGTGGCTGGAGGTATAGCATTATACTGTTTTGAAATAGTAATTTGCGCACGGTACTCACTTTAAGCTGCCTCATAGATCATGGTTAGATTGAGCCGTAAAAAGCAAGTGAGACACTGGACTTAATTGTTCAGAAAAACAGCGAACATTGTTGTATGAAGGTTTTGTCCGAAGCTGCAAACAAGTTACAAAAACCCGACAGGAGCTACCTGAGCAGCTGAAGAGTTAGAACCCAGGTGTTAAATCACAATGTAATTTGCTGGAGAAACTCAGCAGGTCTGGCAATATCTATGCAGAGAAAACAGAGTTAACGATTCCAGTTTTTCAGAACCTTAAGGCCTGAGCTCTCCTCTTATCATCTGCAGGAGGAAGACCAAAGGGAGTTGCAGTCTGTTAACCAACAGATTTCATTATGGCCCTTCTTTCTTGGCTGTTAAACCCTGAGGTGGAACTCAAACACATGAGTAGACAATACTGCCCTTTGAGCTTCCAAATAAATGAACAAATCAACGGCACACCCATGGGCTCATCATCTCTGAGCTCATAGCAGAAGCGGTAATGCAAAGGTTAGAACAAACAGATTACCGCAAATTCAACCCAAACTCTGGGTCAGATATGTGGATGACACCTTTGTAACCATTAAAAACACAGAAATAGAGAACACACACCGGGTCATCAACGCCACACTCACAGGAATCTGATTCATGAGAAAGGAAGAAAAGGACAACCAACTCCCATTCCTAGATGTGATGGTACAGAGAACACCGAACGGAGAATTCCCCACAAGGGTATACAGGAAAGCCACACACACAGACCAAGTCCTGAACTATGAAAGCAACCACCCCAACACACACAAAAGAAGTTGCATCAAGGCACTGTTCAAAAGGGCCACAACACACTGCAGCACACCGGAACTGCAAAGAGAGGAAGAAGACCATTTTTACAATGTATTCGCCAAAAACAGATACCTGCGCAATTTCATCAACAGATGCCTAAGGGAAAGACAACGGAACGAGGACATGCCGCAACCCAAAGGACTAGCCACACTACCATACATCAGGAGCATTTCCGAACTGACAGCCAGACTATTGTGACCACTAGGACTCATAACAGCACACAAACCAACAGCCACTCTCAGACAACTCACCAGGATGAAGGACCCGATACCCAGCATGAGCAAAACCAATGTAATGTACAAAATCCCATGCAAGGACTGCACCAAACACTACATAGGACAAACAGGAAGACAGCTAACAACGCACATCCATGAACACCAACTAGCCACGAAACGACACGACCAGCTATCCTTAGTAGTCACACACGCAGATGATAAGCAACATGAGTTCGACTGGGACAACACTACTATTATAGGACAAGCCAAACAGAGAACAGCCAGGGAATTCCTAGAGGCATGGCACTCATCCACAGATTCAATCAACAAACACATCGACCTGGACCCAATATACCGGCCACTGCAGCGGACAGCAATGATAACCGGAAGCGGCAGAGACAAACCACTACAAATGCCGAAGGAAACATCACAGAAGCGCTTCACAGAAGGCTCCCAAGCACTGAGGATGTCACCTAGACAGGGGATGAAACGTCTGCAACACAAATTCTTTCTGTATTTCTGTGCAGGTGAGTGAGATCTCCTGAGTATGTCACCAGTGGCACCTGAGAAAGTATTAGCTGGTTGTAGATTCAAGTCTTAATTCCGAAACCTGAATCCACAATCTAAGTTGACATTCCCGGTGCAGCATTAAATGAGTGCTGTATGACCAGAGGTGTCATCCTCCAGGTCAATGAACAAGCTAAGTACTTGTTGCCCTTTCAGGTGCATGTTTTGATCCCTTTGTGTTACTTTGAGAAAGACTCGGGGAGGGTAGGTGTTCTCAAATACTCATATCTCAATTACCATTGCTGAAGCAGATAACCTTGTCAATGATGTCTTTCTTTTCTGTGGGAACTTCCTGTGTGTAAATTGGCTGTGCATTTCCTCCATCATAACAATGATGAGATGTTAAATAAAAGATGCATCAACTATAGGCCACTTTGGGAAGTCCTGAGCTGGTGAAAGGCTATATATTAATTTTAGATTTTCTTTGAAGAATATTGAGGGAAAGTAGAAGACAGGTTGAGATCAAACACTGACTTACCAGTTTCCCTGGTCTGTCTATCACTGAGCTGCTCCAAAAAGTAGAATTGAAGGGTTATTCCTTATGGATGTATGAAACTGCAAGCTAATTTCATCTTCATTTATCACCCATGACAAAGAGAGAAAGCTTATATATCTACATATCCATCATCTGTTTCATCAAGTTATAATATTGACATGTGTGCATTGTACTTTCAAAACGGTTTGAATATTTCATATTACAGGCATCTTGTTACAGTTTTGCCGAAGGGGCTCCACAGGGAATGCTTTATTTGAGAAATGTAACTGGTAGACATTGCAAAAACTCTGACACCATAGCAAAGACTTGCATTCATATGGCACCTTTAAAACTTCAAAATGTCTGAAAATGTTCCACAGGAACTTTGTCAATCAAAATGTAACACTGACTAATGTGAGGGGCATGTGCCCTGATGGAGGGTCATTGACCTGAAGAATTTTCACGGCTCCTGAGTGAGATGGGCATTTTTAAAGTTTATTTGGCAATGATACGATAGAGAGTGAGGGATTAGGAAAGGTCTGCTCCTGGTTCTCCAGCCATTGTGCTGCGAGGCAGGATTACATAAGAACAGCAGAAATACGAGCATAGAACATAGAACATTACAGAGCAATACAGGCCCTTCTGCCCTCAATGTTGTGATGACCTTGAAACCGAACTGCAGCCCATCTATAAGGTGACCATATAGAGGTTTATAAAATCATGAACAACAGGGACAGAATAAATCAACAAGGTCTTTTCCTGCGGTGGGTGAGTCCAGAACTAGAGGGCATAGGTTTAGAGTGAGAGAGGAAAGATATAAAAGGGATCAAAGGGACAACTTTATCATGCGGAGGATGTTACATGTGTGGAATGAGCTGCCAGAGGAAGCGGTGGAGTTCGGTATAATTATGTCATTTAAAAGGCATCTAGATAGATATATGAATAGAAGGGTTTGGAGGGATATGGGCCAGGTGCTGGCAAATGGGACTAGATTAATTTAGGATATCTAGTTGGCATAAACAAGTTAGACCGAAGGGTCTGTTTCCGTGTTGTACATCTCTATGATGCTATATTACATCCTAATATTGGCTAATTCCACATTGACCCTGGCACCCCATCAGCAGACGGTCTGAGGAAATACAAAGCCCAGAGATGTTACCAGGGAAATGGTCTGACAATTGAAAATGGTGGGGTCAGGTGTGGTTCTGATATCAAGGACTAAGAAATAAAAGATGTGCATTTATATAGCACGACTCACCCTCTCAGGATGTCCCGGACTGTTGTCTCGGAGACCATGAGACTTAAGAGCAGAAGTAGGCCGATTAGCTCCTCAGACCATCCAGGGTTGGCTCTGCCATTCAATGAGGTCATGGCTGACCTGGTCATCCTCAACTCCAGTTTCCTGCCTCTTCCCCCTAACCCTCCATCCCCTTCCTGATTAAAGATCTGTCTCTTGCAGCCTCGAATATACTTAAGAACCCAACTTTGACAGACATCTGTAGCAAAAATATGGTCAGTACTGTTCTTTGAAGTTTATTCACTGTTAGACCATGAGACCATAAGCAATAGGAACAGGGTAACCCATTCAGCTCCTTGCTCATGGCTGATCCGACATTTCTCACATTCACTTTCCTGCCCATTCCCCTGGAATCCCCAACTGAACAAGAATCTGTCTCCTCGGATGCTCCCTGAACTGCTGTTCTCTTCCAGCACCACCAATCCAGAAGAATCTATCTCAGCCTTAAATACTGTCTACACAAGCACTCTGACCCACGACTCTCTGTGGCAAGGAGTTCCAAAGACTCTCAACCCTCTGAGAGAAGGAAGGCCCCTCATCTGACTCTTAAATTGATGCCCCTTTATTCAGAGACTCTGCCCTCTGGTTCTAGAGGTGAAACAACCTCTCAGCAGTTACCCTGTCAAAGCCCTTCAGAATCCTACATAAGATTACCTCCCATTCTGCTAAACTCCAGTGAGTAGAGTCCCGACACATTTAACTTTTGCACATCAGACAAACTTTCCAAACCAGGGATTATCTTAATGAACTTTGTCTGGGTTGCCTCCATGAAATAATATCTTTTTCTTAAATAATTGGACTAAAACTGCTCACAAACTCCAGATGTGGTCTCACCAGCCCCTTGTACAGTTGCAGTAAGACTTCTTTACTCTTATACTCCAACCCCCTTGAAATAAGGGCCAGCATTCCATGACCCTTCCTGATTCCCTGCTGCCCCTTTGTGCTGGCTTTTTGTGTTTCATGCACCAGTTCCTCCCAAGTCCCAGTGTTGCAGTTTTCTTCAGTCTTTAATATTTACATAATATTCTGTTATTTTGTTTTCTCTTCCAAAATGAACAACTTCACATTTTCTCACATTATGTTCCATTTGTCAATTATTTTCCTACTTCCTTAACTTACGACTATGTCTCAATAAACTGTTTTTATTCTGTTCACAACTTGCCCTTTCGCCTAGTTTTGTGTTGTCTGCAAACATGATTATAATACATTCTTTCCTTCCTCCCAGTCATTAATATATATTGTAAAGAGTTGTGGTCTCCGCACACTGGTCACAGATACCCCTCCCATTTATCTCTCAGCCCCCTCTGGTCCACAAACCTCATTCCTGATGAAGGGCTTATGCCCAAAACGTCAATTGTCCTGCTCCTCAGATGCTGCCCGACCTGCTGTGCTTTTCCAGTGCTACACTCCCAACTCTGCATCTGCAGTCCTCACTGTCTCCTAGTTGATTATAACCTCACAGTGAAGCTTCTTCCAAGGATGCCCACCTTGAAGAAGTTCTCCTCCTCTCTCTACAAGGATCTCAGGGAGTCTCTCTCTCTCACTGCACCCCGCACCCCCCCCACCTCAAGTTGTCTCCTCTGCCCTGAAGCTCTTCAGCCATGTCCTGAACCAGACTCGCTACCACAGCCACACCTTCTTCCTCAGTACCTGCCTACGGAACCGATTGATCCCACATGGAATCTAGACAACATTCAGACCAACCAACTTGGGCCTGAACAGGGTAACCAGTATGTACTACAAATCCAAAACCTTCAGAAATGGTTCTCCTTCCAGATCCTCCACTCCACCCTCGCAGCTTTGCACAGCCACCTAATCTCCCTGCAGTCAGCCCTACCTCAGCTGAGGGCCTCACTCTCCCAGACCTGCAAAGGACCTCTGCTGTTTTACATCCTCAGGAGAATTCACATGCTCAACAAAAGCTTTTTCTTCACCATATCGGACATAAAAGAATGAAAGTTAAACAACCGTTCATGTACCTACCTCAATACTCAGGTATCCTGGACCATTCCAGAACCTTCTCCTGGCCTCTGCCATTAGCCACCCCAGCCACCACCACCGCGGTGAATGATGACATAATTTCCCCTCCCGCCTCCCCACAGACCGCTGCCACTGCTGACCATGCCACCTCTGTGATCGCCAGGAAGACACCCACCTCTGCCACCGCCACAAGATCTATCACCACTGGCACCAATGCAATACCTACCCTACATGTCACTCCTGCACCCCCGCAGTTGCCGCCATTTCTGAGACTTCTGTCCCCTGAAATATCACTCACCTGGACATGGATAGCACCATCGCTGATGTCACTTCCACCACCAGTGACCTCACTCACCAGAACTCAGCCACTGACGTCTTGCATTACATCACCTCTGCCCCCTCTGGCACTGCCATAGGCCCCACTACTGCCCCCATGGTGAGCATCACTTCCATTGGGGATGTCACTCCTGCCCCCATAACCACACCCACCCAAGGAGCAGTCTCCGTCCCAACACCCAGCTCCAGCCTCACCCTAGGTCCAAGCTCCCAGCCCTGCTGAGTTTTTACAATACCCTCAGACCTCCCCCTCACTGAGGATGATAGTGCTCAGCAAAGGCTTCACCTTCATCTCTCTACGTTCCTGAATTAAAGAGTTCAACACACATTGAACTCAGTGCCCACGCACTGAGGATCCCTTCCCTCACCTCCAACACACCCCCTCCACCTGGACAGCCCATGCTGGCCTGTTACCCACCCTTGACCTCGTCATTTCAAACTGCCGCAGTGACATAGACTGCCTCAACCTGCCCATCTGCCTCTCCTACTCCAATCTCTCACCCTCACAATGTGCAGCCCCCCCCCCCACTCCCTCTGCTCCATCCCCAACATCACCATCAAACCCGCAGACAAGGGGGGCACTGTGGTAATTTGGCGAATTGGTCCTCACCCTCAATAACTTCTCCTTCCGAGTACAATGCATATACTGGTTCCCCTCTATCATTTCAGGTTCAAACTTCCTGGTATACTCCAATAAATTAGTCTGATTTGATTTCCCTTCCATGAAGCTGTGATGATTCTGTTTGATTAGATGATGATTTTCCAAATGTTCCATTATTACTTCCTTAATAATTCATCCTAATACTTTTCCAACAATAGATATTAGGCTAACTGACCCATAGTTACGTGTTTTTTCAATGGGCTCTGACATTGCAATCATCTGGTTCTTCCTCAGAATCCAATAATTCCCAGAAAATTACAACCAAGGCATCCACTATCTCTGTAGCTCCCTCGTTTAGGATCCTAGGATAGAGGCCATTACCTTTAGCTCCATTAGTTTGTCTAATACTACTTGACCACTGATGGTAATGGTACTTATTTCCTCCCTTGTATTCTTCCATATTAATGAGATGTTAGGAATATCTTGAGTCATAAAGTCTGATGCAAAATATCTGTTTTAACTCCTCTGCCATTTCCTTGTTCCCCATAACTGTCTCCCCAGATTCATTTTCTAAGGGGCCTGTTGTAATGTGGGAATTATGGCAGCTAATTTGCACACAGTGACGTGATAATAATTAGATCATCAGTGTTTGCTGACATTGGTTATGGGATAAATGATATGCAGGGCACGATTTGAAGTCTTCTGTTCTTATTTGAATAATGGATGTGAACCAGAAAGGATAGGTAGTGACTCAGTGACTCACCTGGGCCCAAATCCATTGGTATCTCTGATTGAAGAATTATACGCAGGGTCATGTAGACATTTATGATTAGAAAGATGGTCCTGCTGTCACACTACCAGACATCTAGAATTTGAGGTTCGATAACACTTATCAATTACAGAGGATGCGTATATTTTCAAGGCTCTTATTATCTTGATACTTCAGTTGGGGCCCACTGGCATTTAGAGTCATAGGGATGTACAGCACGGAAACAGACCCTTCGGTCCAACCTGTCCATGCCGACCAGATATCCCAACCCAATCTAGTCCCACCTGCCAGCACCCGGCTCATATCCCTCCAAACCCTTCCTATTCATATACCCATCCAAATGCCTCTTAAATGTTGCAATTGTACCAGCCTCCACCACTTCCTCTGGCAGCTCATTCCATACATGTACCACCCTCTTTTATATCTTTCCCCTCTCACCCTAAACCAATGCCCTCTCGTTCTGGACTCTCCCACTCCAGGGAAAAGACTTTGCCTATTTATCCTATTCATGCCCCTCATAATTTTGTAAACCTCTATAAAGCCATCCCTCAGCCTCTGACCTCCAATGAAAACAGCCCCAGCCTGTTCAGCCTCTCCCTGTAGCTCAAATCCTCCAACCCTGGCATCATCCTTGTAAATCTTTTCTGAACCCTTTCAGGTTCCACAACAGCTTTCCGATAGGAAGGAGACCAGAATTGCACGCAATATTCCAACAATGGCCTAACCAATGTCCTGTACAGCGCAACATGACCTCCCAACTCCTGTACTCAATACTCTGACCAATAAAAGAAAGCATACCAAATGCCTTCTTCACTATCCTATCTACCTGCGACTCCACTTTCAAGGATCTATGAACCTGCACTCCAAGGTCTCTCTGTTCAGCAACACTTCCTAGGACCTTACCATTAGGTGTATAAGTCCTGCTAAGATTTGCTTTCCCAAAATGCAGCACCTCGCATTTATCTGAATTAAACTCCATCTGCCACTTCTCAGCCCATTGGCCCATCTGGTCAAGATCCTGTTGTAATCTGAGGTAACCCTCTTCGCTGTCCACTACACCTCCAATTTTGGTGTCATCTGCAAACTTTCTAACTGTACCTCTTATGCTCACACCCAAATCATTTGTGTAATTGACAAAAAGTAGAGGGCCCAGCACCGATCCTTGTGGCACTCCACTGGTCACAGGCCTCCAGTCTGAAAAACAACCCTCCACCACCATCCTCTGTCTTCTACCTTTGAGCCAGTTCTGTATCCAAATGGCTAGTATTCCCTGTATTCCATGAGATCTAACCTTGCTAATCAGTCTCCCATGGGGAACCTTGTCGAACACCTTACTGAAGTCCATATAGATCACATCTACCGCTCTGCCCTCATCAATCCTCTTTGTTATTTCCTCAAAAAACTCAGTCAAGTTTGTGAGAAATGATTTCCCACGCACAAAACCATGTTGACTATCCCTAATCAGTCCTTGCCTTTACAAATACATGTACATCCTGTCCCTCAGGATTCCTTCCAACAACTTGCCCACCACTGCGTCAGGCTCACTGATCTATCATTCCCTGGCTTGTCCTTACCACCTTTCTTAAACAGTGGCACCATGTTAGCCAACCTGACAATATACTGTAATGGCTAGAAAGAGAAAGAAGGTCAGCACTTTATTGGTCCAGTCCTTTTGGCCTTGGCGTATTGTGTAGCAAAGAGATATAATTTATTCACTCTTTGCCACAGTGTGGGATTCCATAATAATTTCAGATCTGTTCCCCCTTATCCATAAAGAGACTCTATCAAGTTGTGGGCAATATGTGAGATTCTCCCACTCAAGAAAGTGAATTGACTTTTGCTGAACACAATACAAGCCAAAGGGAAGGCAAGTATTTTGAATACAGATCAATAGATTCCCAGGATGCAGCCAGAGTCTCCATTCAGCCCTCTGTGTCTCTGGTCTTTCATTCCACCTACACTTTCCCTATTGGCCTGCAATGCTTTTCATTCATATATTCAGTTAATTATCTTTTGGAAGTTAATATTAAATCTGTTTCCACTGTCCTTTCTGGCAGTGCATTCCAGATCGCCACAACGCATTCCAGATACATTCCTTTCCTCAAGGGGAATTGATTGGCCAGTGGTATTATTGCTGCCCTATTAATCTAGAGACCCAGGTAACCTCTGAGGATCTGAGATGGAATCCTGCTGTGGCAAATGGCAGAATTTGAACACAATTGATAAAAAAAAATTGGAACTGGGAGTCTAATGACGACCATGAATCGATTGTTGGGAATAACCCGTCTTATTCGCTAATGCCCTTTAGGGATGGAATCTGCCACCCTTACCTGGTCAGGCCTCCATGTTTCTCCAGACCCATAGCAATGTGGCTGACTCTTAACTGCCCTCTGGGTAATTAGGGATGGACAATAAACGCTGGCCAGCTCATGATGTTTATGTCCCATAAATAAATTATAAAGAAGTAGCATTTGGTTATCTAAAGCACTGAAGTTATCTAAAATCTGTGATCTCCAATTGCTGACCTTCCTATCACTTCCATGTTATTTATGTAAATAAAACCCATTATCATTGTAATCCCCTCTGTCAAATCTCTGCTAAACTTTCTTGGTTCTAAAGAGAGCTATCCCTGTTTCTAGATTTGTGCCTGGGATAACGAATTCATCCTTCAATAAGAGGCCAATTAAATTGGATCTATGCCTTCTGGTGTTTTGGAGAATGGGAGGTGATCTCGGTGAAACATACAAGATTTTGAAGAGGCTTTGGAGGAGAGTCACTGAAGGCTTCTTACCAGTGGCTAGGGAATTTAGAACAGGCAACACAGTTTCAAGATAAGAAGTAGATTGCTAAGAGTCATTAAGTTCACTGGGGAAGGCAATGACCGAGATGTTTTCTCGCTCGACTTTAAACCAGAAAGCCACCTAACGTTCTGGGGATCTGGGTTCAAAACCTATCATGGCAGATGCTGAAATCTGAATTCAATGGAAAAATATCTGGAATTAAGAATCTATGGATGACCACGAAACCATTGCTGATTATCTCAAATGTCCACCTGGTCCTTCAAGGAAGGAAACCTGCCATCTTCACCTGGTCTGGTCTACATGTGATTCCTGACCCACAGCCATGTCAGTAACTCTTAACTGTCCTCTGAAAGGGCCGAGCAAGCCAATCAATTCAAAGGCAATGAGGGCTAGCAGGAAGCAGAAAATGGGGATAGAAGTGTCCTTCTCAGGTGAAGTCACTTCCTGTTCCTTTTCTCAGGGGTTGGTAGGTGGGGTCTAAATTGATGTGTTTGTTGATAGAGTTCCGGTGGTGTTCCGCAAGGGTCCATAGTGGAACCATAACTTTTCACATTATTCATTAATGATCTAGATAAAGGAACTGAGGGCATTCTGGCTACATTTGCAGATGATACAAGATAGGTGGAGGGACAGGTAGCACTGAGGAGGCAGGGAGGCTGCAGAAGGATTTGGACAGGTTAGGAGAATGGACAAAGAGGTGGCAGATGGAGTACAACGTGGGCAAATGTGAGGTCATACATTTTGGTCGGAAGAGTAGAGACATGGACTATTTTCTAAATGGGGAGAAAATTCAGAAGTGTGAAGTGCAAAGAGACTTTGGGGGGGTTCTAGTCCAGCATTTTCTCAAGGTAAACTTGCAGGTTGAGTCAGTAGTTAGGAAGGCAAATGCAATGAGAGCACTTATTTTGAGAGGAGTTGAATATAAAATCAGGGAAGTAATTCTGAGGCTCTAGAAGGTTCTGGTCAGATCACATGTGGAGTATTGTATGCAGTTTTGGGCCCCATATCTCAGGAAGGACGTACTGGCCCTGGAGTGTGTTCAGAGGATGTTCACGAGAATGGTCCCAGGAATGAAAAGCTCCACATATGAGGAACAGTTGAGGATTTGGATGTAGGTTTGGTCGCTGAGCTGCAAGGTTCATTTCAAGACGTTTCATTATCCTACCAGGCAACATCTTCAGTGGCATTCCAACCGGAACTCTATCAACAAACACATCAATTTAGGCCCCATCTACCAACCCCTGAGAAAAGGTACAGGAAGTGACTTCACCACAGGAAATAGCATCACCACAGGAAATGACATCACCAACCTAAAGAAACCCAAACATCTAAATAGAAAGCAGGAATTTTCAGCATTGCTTCGCCTGAGGCCCACTGAAGATGTTACCTGGTAGAGTAACGAAACATCTGGAAATGTACCTTGCAGCTCAGTGAGCAAACCTACATCCAAAACCTCAACCTGAGTTACAGATCTTCTCAAAACTCACTATAATGTTTGAGGACTCTGGGTTTATACTCAATGGAGATTAGAAGGATGAGGGAGGATCTAATTGAAATTTGCAGAATACTGAATGACTGGACAAGAGTGGATGTTGGAAAGATGTTTCCATTGGTAGGAGAGACTAGGACTAGAGGGCACAGCCTTAGAGTAAAGGGAAAACCTTTTAGAATGGAGATAAGGAGAAACTTCTTCAGAGAGTGGGGAATCGATGGAATTCATTGCCACAGAAGGCTGTGGAGGCCAGGTCATTAAGTACGTTCAAGACTGAGATAGATAGGTTCTTGAGTATTAAGGGGATGAAGGGTTATAGGGAGAAAGCGGGAGAATGGGGTTGAGAAACTTATGATTGAATGACAGAGTAGACTCGATGGGCTGAAAGGCCTAACTTCTGCTCCTGTGTCTCATGTTGTTATGGTCTTATGGATGGGCGATAAATGTGGCCAGTTAATGAATAATAAAAAAATCTACAATGAGGAGAAATTTCCTACTCTGAGGGTTGTGAGTCTTTGGCATTTCCATACACGTAGGAACAGCAGGAGGTCATTCAGCCCATCAGGTCTGCTCCATGGCTGATCTGATTATCCTCACCTCGACTTTCCTGTCTGTTCCCTATAACTCTTCATTCCCTTATTGATTAGAAATCTGTATGTCGCTGCTTTGAATATATTTAATGACCCAGCCATAACAACCCCTGTGGTAAAAGATTCCACAGATTCATTACCTTCTTCCAGGAGAATTTCATGTTGTTCTCAGTCTGCATGCAACTTCTTACTCTGAGAAGCTGGTCATAGAATCTCCCACGTGGGCGAAACATCTTCCACGTCTACACTGTCAAGTCTCCTGAGAATCTTGCAAATTTCAATAAGATCGCCTTCCAGAACACAGAGACCTTGGAGTGCAGGTTCATAGCTCCTTGAAAGTGGAGTCGGAGGTAGATATGATAGTGAAGAAGGCGTTTGGTATGCTTTCCTTTATTGGTCAGAGTACTGAGTGCAGGAGTTGGGACGTTATGTTGCGGCTGTACAGGACATTGGTTAGGCCACTGTTGGAATATTATGTGCAATTCTGGTTTCCTACCTATCAGAAAGATATTGTGAAACTTGACAGGGTTCAAAAAAGATTTACAAGGATGTTGCCAGGGTTGGAGGATCTGAGCTACAGGGAGAGGCTGAACAGGCAGGGGCTGTTTACCCTGAAGCATCGGAGGCTGAGGGGTGACCTTATAGAGGTTTACAAAATCATGAGGAGCATGGATAGGGTAAATAGGCAGAGTCTTTTCCCTGGGGTTGGGGAGTCCAGAACTAAAGGGCATAGGTTTAGGGTGAGAGGGGAAAGATATAAAAGAGACCTAAAGGGCAACTTTTTCACACAGAGGGTGGTACGTGTATGGAATGAGCTGCCAGAGGATGTGGTGGAGGCTGGTACAATTACAACATTTAAGAGGCATTTGGATGGGTATATGAATAGGAAGAGTTTGGAGGGATATGGGACGGGTGCTGGCAGGTGGGACTAGATTGGGTTGGGATATCTGGTCAGCATGGACGGGTTGGACCGAAGGGTCTGTTTCCATGCTGTACATCTCTATGACTCTATGACTAAGCACAGACCCCACCTACTCAAACTTTCTGTATAAGACGGTCCCTCCATACCTGGTATCTGCCAGGAGCAGATTCTCTGGACTGCCTCCAATGCCAGTGTAGGAGAAAGTGAGGACTGCAGATGCTGGAGATCAGAGCTGAAAATGTGTTGCTGGAAAAGCGCAGCAGGTCAGGCAGCATCCAAGGAGCAGGAGAGTCGACGTTTCGGGCAATAGCCCTTCTTCAGGAATATTCTTGACACCTCGACTGCTTTTTGATTCCAGAAAATTTTCACTCAAGGGAATTAAAAGAGGCCAGCGCCAGTGTAGTCTTCCTTAGATAAGGGACCCAAAACTATTTGCAGCATTCCACCTGCAGCCTGATTATGTTTTTAGCAAAACCATACTCCCTTCTTTTTGAACTACCTCAGGACGTTGTGGCTGGTCCATCATCCAGTGGTTTCAAGGCAGAGATAGGTATGTCTTTGGTTTCTCGAGAAATCAAGAGCTAAGAGGAATGGGTGGGAATCAGATAAGAGATTGATCTTGATCAAACTGAATGGTGGAGTAGGTTTCATCGGTCAAATGGTCAACTCCTGCTCCTACTATTTTATATTTTCTTAAGTCTCTTTGGAAATAAAATCTTTCATCATCAGTACCATTCTCGTAAATCCCTTCCTGTAGGCTGAGACATGCTTCTACAGCATTGTTATATATTGGTTCAGCACCATATACCCAATATCAATCTTTATATAATTAATACTCTCCTCACATTAAATAAGCTTGTACCTCACCTACACAATTTTCGCACTGGCCTCTTTTAATTCCCTTGAGTGAAAAGTATCTGGACTCAAAAAACAGTCAAGATGTCAGGAATATTATTGTACCTTCCCAGTTGTTTCATTCTGTTCTCCAGCTTGCAAGCTCCTTTGTCATTGGCATTCTTCCATCTCATAAGATGTGAGTTATGTTGTGGTGGCCAACTCTGAGTTGATGCAGTGCCCACAGCAGAGTCGGTTGCAGAGAAAGACAGTGAGCTGTGAAAGTGCATGATTCACTGGCCTCCTGTCTGCCTTGACCTCTTGTCATAGAAATATTGAAAATAGGAATGGGCGTAGACCATTCAGCCCTTCAAAGACCACCCTACATTCAATATGACCATGTTGATTATCCAACTCTATATCCTTTTCTCACCTTACCCTCCACACCTCTCTGTTCCCTTTGGCCCTAAAAAGACAAGAACATAAGAAAGGAATATAAGAGCTAGGATCAGAAGTAGGCCATTCAGCCCCTCGAGCCTGATCCTCCATTGAATACGACCATGGTTAATCTTACCTCTGACTCAACTCTATTTTCCTGACTGTTCTTCATAATCATCATCCCCCTCACCTCCATTTATGGCCTAAAACAGTCCTTCCAGGTGAAACAGAGAATCACCTGCCTCTCCTCCAACCTAGTTTACTGCATCAGGTGCTCCCAATGTAGTCTTCTCTACATTGGGGAGACCTAACATGAACTTAGGGAATGGTTCACCGAGCATCCCAGCCGGGCCCACAGGAGCCAACCAGATGTCCCAGTCACCACCCATTTTAATTCCCCTTTCCAGTCCCTTTCTGACATGACCATTCTTGGCCTCCTCCATCGCCACTGAAAATCAGACTGCAAATTGGAGGAACAACACCTTATCTTCTGCCTGGACAGCCCACAGCCCAGAGGACTCAACATTGAGTTCTCCAATTCCAAATAACCTCCCTTCCCATCCCTCGACTCCATTCCCAGCCCCCTCCCACTCCCTACCACTACTACCAGCCACCAACCGGATCCATTGCTTCCATTGACCAACCAGGTTGTACCCTCCACCTGTCTTCACCACCCCCTTTATCTGCAGTCCCCCCAACCCCCAACCCCAGTCCTGAAGAAGCGTTACACCCGAAACGTTGACTTCTCCACCCTCTGGTGCTGCCTGGCCTGCTGTGTCCTTCCAGCCTCCTGCTTGTCTACTTCATAATCTTTAAACCTGTTACTGATTAAAAATCCGTCTGTCTCCTCTTAAACTTATTCAGTATTCCAGCATCAACCGCACTCTGGGGGAGCGAATTCCACAGATTCATGGCCCTTTGAGAGAAGTAATTTCTCCCGATCGCTGTTTGAAATTTGCTACTCCTCATCCTAAAACAATCACCTCCAGATGGCCCCGCACAATGTCGCACCCCTTCTCCATGTACTTGGTGAATCCCCTTTCGCATCTTATACAACTCAACCAGATCTCCTCTCAACTCAAACTATTCTGGCAGTACAGACGAGATGGACTGAAGGGCCTTGCCGTACTATATGACTATTATTATAGCTCCTTTTGGAAAGTATTCAATGTTGTGACCTCTGTGCTCAAAAGTGATAAGAATGATAAAAGGTTTGACTCGTGTGAATAACTAATCTGGCCTACATGTGATTCCAGACCCACAGCAATGTGGCTGACTCTCAACTGCCCTCTGGGCAATTAGGGTTGGGAAAAAATGCTGACTTAGCCAGCAGCGCCCGTATTCTGTGCATGAATTTCACAAAAGAGACCGTGACAGGAAGGTCAGTAGTCAGAGGATGTGAGATAATTAATTGGTGACAGAACCAGAGACCACCCGAGAAAAGGAAGGTTTCTGCAAAATATTACAATGTAGGGGAACATGCTGCCAGTGGAAGGAAACGCAACCACAACTTTGAAAAGGGAATGGGATAACCTTTGAAGGAAAAACATTGTCGGCCGATTAAAAAAAAGGATATAGAGGTAAACCAGCAGCGAGTCAAAGGACTGAATACTATAATTATGTTCCATTGAACAGTGTTCAGAACTTTGGTCTTCTGTTTGTCTTCCATTCTCAGTCAACTGAGCTTTTCGATTAGATTAGATTACTTGCAGTGTGGAAACAGGCCCTTCGGCCCAACAAGTCCACACCGACCCGCCGAAGCGCAACCCACCCATACCCCTATATTTACCCCTTTTACCTAACACCAGGGGCAATTTAGCATGGCCAATTCACCTAACTGTGGGAGGAAACCGGAGCACCCGGAGGAAACCCACACAGACCTGGGGCGAATGTGCAAACTCCACACAGTCAGTCGCCTAAGTCAGGAATTGAACCCAGGTCTCTTGCGCTGTGAGGCAGCAGTGCTAACCACTGTGCCACCGTGCCGCCCACAATTTGCAAATGTGAACATAGAATTTTAATGCACAGAGGTTCAATTCCCGACTCAGGCGACTGACTGTGTGGAGTTTGCACGTTCTCCCCGTGTCTGCGTGGGTTTCCTCCGGGTGCTCCGGTTTCCTCCCACAGTCCAAAGATGTGCGGGTCAGGTGAATTGGCCATGCTAAATTGCCCGTAGTGTTAGGTAAGGGGTAAATGTAGGGGTATGGGTGGATTTCGCTTCGGCGGGTCGGTGTGGACTTGTTGGGCCGAAGGGCCTGTTTCCACACTGTAAGTCTAATCTAATCTAAATTTTTGAATTTGCTCACCTCTTACAATGCCCCTTCAAACAGCCAACCTCCAGAGATTATATCTGCCAGTCACTGTCTCCCAATTGTTAATGTCAATGGCACCATCATCACACCCAGATTTCAGGGGATCTTCTGGCAAGGGATGGGGTACTGAGGTGATAGTGACCCAGGGGTACTTGTCTGGCCTATAGTAACTGATGAACGAGGCTGAGGCAGTGCTGATCTCATTGGATTTGTAATGAGTGCAAACCTGACATCCATTCATATTTCATGCGTAGCTCAGCAATCGCAGAACAATGAGCAGTTAAATGAGTCTCTAACACAATATGTGCATTACCCGGCCTCCCTCAGTGCAGGAAACATTTACATGTCAGTTGACATGTGAGTGCTATTGACTGAGCCAAGCTGGCATTTCACTCACAGTGTCCCCGACAGAGTCCACCAATCTCATTGTAATTAGGTATGATTGATGTCTTGATCATAAATAATCCTGTAAGCAGTAAACTGCTGTTTATAATTTCATTATTTGGACTAAAATCATTCTTTGAGGCACAGGGTAGATTTTTTTCCTGGGAAGACTACGTTTTGGCCAGACACAGAAATTAATCATCAAGATTTTACTGCTTTTCTGAAGAATGTGCTTGACAAGATTTTAAGTTGCCTTGTAGGATTCCACACTGCTGAATAAACAACCCTGTACGATACCTGCCAACACAAAATCCTAAAGTAGTCCTGACCATCTGAACAGCAAGTTCAAAAAACTGAGGAATCAAATCATCTGGGGATAACACCATCTGTGGTCATCATTTTAATCACTGTTAGAGATCTGTTAGAGTCAGAGAGTAATACAGCACGGAAACAGGCCCTTCGGCCCAAACTGGTCCATGCTAACCACGGTGCCCAATCAGCTAATTCCAATTGCATGCATTTGGTCCATATCCCTCTCAACCCTTCCCATCCATGTCCCTATCCGAATGTTATTTACATGTTTCTACTGTACCTGCCTCAACCCCTTTCTGTGGCAGCCCATTCCATATGCCCACCACCCTCTGTGTGAAGAAGTTGCCCCTCAGGTCCTTTTTAAATCATTCCTCTCTCACCTTAAACCTGTGCCCTCGAGTTTTTAATTCCCCATCCTTAGGAAAAAGACTATTTATGCTCCTGATGATTTTATACACCTCAATAAAGTCACCTTTCATTCTCCTACATTCCAAGAAATAAAGTCCAATCCTGGCCAACCTCTCCCTATAACTCAGGCCTTCCTGAGGAAAACTCTGAATAGAAGGATCATGTTACCAATTCCATGTTGAGGCTTGTTTCTGTTACAAGAGGAGGTGGGAGGGCAGGGTACATGAAATTAATGGCAGTTATATTTTGGATGAAATATCTTAATTCTAAGGGTCTGTATTCCAACTTGCACCAAATCCCATTCACTTGGTACATTATGCTGGTTGACCTGCAATGGATCCTGGTTCATCACCACCTCATTTTAAAATTCATATTTTTTTTAATGATATGGAGATGCCCGTGTTGGACTGGGGAGGGCAAAGTCAGGAGTCACATGACACCAGGTTTAGTCCAACAGGTTTGTTTGAAATCACAGGCTTTTGGAACGCAGTGCTTAGAAAGCTTGTTAATGAACTGAAACTGTTTGACTATAACCTGGTGTTGTGTGACTTCCAACCTCATACTTTCAAGTCCATCCTTGGCTTTTCCCCTCCTCTCCCTGTAATCTCCTCCAGGCCCACAAATCTCTGGGACAGCTTCAATTCTTCTGTTTTTATTGGATTTCCTCAATTCCCTTCACCCCACTAAGAAGCTAAGAGCACCATGGATTCCAGGGCAATTTGGCAAATTGGATCCCAAATTTACTCAGTGGCAGGAAACCGAGAGGGTGCTGGTTGAAGGGTGACGTGGTGATTGGAAGCCTGTGCCCTGTGGTGTCCTACAAGATTCAGTGCTGGGTCTCTCACTGTTCATTATGTTCTTTAAAGATCTAGACATGAACACAGGAGGTTGAATCAGTAAGTTTGCAGATGACTTGGAAATTGGTGGTAAGGTGAACAGTGAAGAAGAAAGCTCGAGGCTACAGGGTGATATAAAAGAAAAGAAGTCCAGCACAGGAACAGGCCCTTCGGCCGTCCGAGCCTGTGCTGATCATCATGCCTGAACTAAACTAAAAAACAAACCTTCTGCAATTATTCGGTCCATATCCCTCTAATCATGTAACCATCCAGATGCCTCTTAGATGTAGCCAATGTGCCAGCTTCCACCATCTCTTCTGGCAGTGTGTTCCACGCTCCTATCACTCTCTCCGTGAAAACCTTCCCTCGCACATCTCCCTTAAACTTTCTCCCTCTCATCTCGAACCTGTCCTCCTTTGTAATTGAAATTTAAACCCTGGGAAAAAGCCTCTGACCATCTACCCTATCTAGGCCTCTCATAATTATGTCGCCCTCTATCAGGTCTCCTCTCAGCTGCTGTCTTTCCAGTGAAAACAATCCCAGGCGTGTAAACCTTTCCAAGGCAGGCAGGGCAGATAGAGTGAACAATAGCAAATATAATTTAATCTGGAAAAGTGAGAGATGAGGCATTTTGGAAGTCTAGCAAGGAAAGAGAGGACACATTGAATGATAGGACCTAGCAACTACAGAGGATCACAGGGACCTTGGTGTGCATGTCCATGGATTCTTGAAGGTAGTGGGGTAAATAGAAAAGATGGTTAAGGTGGCAAATGGGATACTTGGATAATTGAAGAGGAAGGAGGTTATGATGGAGCTGTAGGTAACATTAGTTGGAATTCCATGTGCAGTTCCGGTCAACAAGTTATTGGAAGGATGTGATGGCATAAGAGAGAGTGTAGAGAAGATTTACCAGAATGTTGACTGGGCTAAATCGATTCAGTGATTAAAAGCACCTGGACAGGCTAGGGTTGCTTTCCTTAGAGCAGGGGAATGTGGTTGCAGTGTATAAAGTTCTAATGTGCATAGATGGGTTGATAAAGAGAAGTTTTGTCCCCTTAGTAGAGGGGTCAATAACCAAACAGGGTGAAAGAGCAGGAGGTTCAGAGAGAACTTGTGGAAACACCTTTTTGCCTTGAGGGTTGTGGGTATCTGGAACTCAGTACCTGAAAGGGTGGGAGAGGTGGGAACCCTCAAGTCATTTAGGAATCACTCAGATGAGCATTTGAAATGACATATCACACAGAGCTAATGGCTAAGTGCTGGAAAATGGGATTAGAGTAGCTAGATGTTTGATGAATGATGTGGACATGATGGGCTGAAGGGCCTCTTTCAGTGCTTTAACCATTTTATGAATCTATGACCTCTGGCAACTTGAAGAGTTAATACAAAGAGTGGTCCCACAGAAAATAAATCTGGTAAATTAATGAAAAATAAGGAGCTGGTAATGAATTGAGCAGGTAGTTTGCATTGGTCTCCAGTACAGAGGATACAAGCTACATTCCAGAAATAGCTGTAATCCAAGAAATGACAGGGTGGGAAGAATGTGATAAAATTATAAAAGCACTGAGCAAAATGGTGGGCTAACAAATTCCCAGGACTTGATGGACCTCACTGTGGGGTCTTCAAAGAAGTGAGATAGATGATAAACTGGTTCTCATTTTCCAATATTACCTCAATTCAGGAAGGTACCAATAGATTGAAAGATCATGAATGTAATTCCTTCATTCCTTCTTTACAGGCTGGTGAATCCATAGAATTCTTTCCCACTGAGGGTCATTGAGGCTGGGTCATTAAGTGCATTCAAAACTGAGACAGACAGATTTTAAATTTGAACAGGAAACCAGGGCTATGGGGGAAAGGGAGGAAAATGGAGTTGAGGATTTTCAGCCCAAGATCTCTCAGAATGGTGAAGCAGACTCGATGGGCTGAATGGCCCACTTCTGATCTAACGTCTCATATTCAAAAAGGCAAGGAGATAGAAAGCAGGAAATGATAGGGTGGTTTGTTAAACATTAGTCATTGGGAAATTATTAGAAAATATTGTTAAAGACATAAGTGCAGGAGCAGCACACTTTGAACAATTCATGGTAATAAGGCAAGTCAACACAATGTTGTGAATTTTGATGAAAAGATTAAATCACAGTTTGGGGGAGAGACAGAAAGCTTCATGTGGTCTTCCTCCTATTTCTATTCCTGCTGATCCCCTCATTAGGATAAAAAATTCTGAAACTCTCAATTATGTCAACTTGGGACTTTGATCTGTGCAGATTTGAAAAGAGTTGGAAAATGAGGCTGATAATACTCTCCAGCTTGAAAACTGTCAACCAACACAAACAAGAGGAAGACTGGACCCCAAACACTCAGCTCCCAGTTCAACCTCCACTAGAAAATGGATTCTCCCTGGGGCTCATGACCAATTGAGCACGTTACAATGCCACAATAATGGAAAAGATTGCCCAACTCTCATGCCAAGTCCAGTTTAAAATTCTAAGGGAGATTTACTCAGAAAAACTATGTTCATGAATGGTCAAAGCACAACGATCAGGAACTAAGAATAGAAAATCAGAGAAAAGTTTGGAGAGATTGTTTTCCCACTCTCAGGTTATAAGGGTAAAGATGGTGAATAATTATCGTGGTTATACGCTTTCCTATGCATGTGCCACTGGCATAAACTCATTTATTTTTAAATTGAACAAATAGCAGACAGAAGAATATGTTAGGAATGGGTCAATTTGTAGAGTTGGTGCTTAAGTTAGACAAGAGCAGTTTAAGGTGATGATTGAAAAAGCATATGGAAATATTTTCAGGAGAGAAAGAGATTGGACCATAGGAATGACATCAATGGATATGGGATTATGTAGGGAAATGGTGGAGAGACCATAAGACTGAAGATGTTAGAAGGGTGGGTTAGTAAATTTGTGGACGACACTAAGGTCGGTGGAGTTGTTGATTGTGATGAAGGATGTAGTAGGTTGCAGAGAGACATTGATAGGATGCAGAGCTGGGCTGAGAGGTGGCAAATGGAGTTTAATGTGGACAAGTGTGAGGTGATGCACTTTGGATGGAGTAATAGGAATGCAAAGTACTGGGCTAATGGTAAGATTCTTGGGAGTGCAGATGAACAGAGAGATCTCGGTGTCCATGTACACGGATCCCTGAAAGTTGCCACCCAGGTTGACAGGGTTATTAAGAAGGCATACAGTGTTTTGGCCTTTATTAATAGAGGGATTGAGTTCTGGAACCAGGTGGTTATGCTGCAGCTGTACAAAGCTCTGGTACGGCCACACTTGGGGTATTGTGTACAGTTCTGGTCACCGCATTATAAGAAGGATGTGGAAGCTTTGGAAAAGGTGCAGAGGAGATTTACTAGGATGTTGCCTGGGATGGAAGGAATGTTTTATGAGGAAAGGCTGAGGGCCTTGAGGCTGTTCTCGTTAGAGAGAAGAAGGTTGAGAGGTGACTTAATAGAGACATACAAGATAATCAGAGGGTTAGATAGGGTGGACAGGGAGAGCAATTTTCCAAGTATGGTGACGGCAAACACGAGGGAACACAACTTTAAAGTGAGGGGAGATAGATATAAGACAGATGTCAGAGGTAGTTTCTTTACTCAGAGAGTAGTAAGGGGATGGAATGCTTTGCCTGCAACGGTAGTAGGTTTGCCAAGTTTAAGTGCATTTAAGTCATCATTGGACAGGCAAATGGACGTACATGGAATAGTGTAGGTGGGATGGGCTTCAGATTAGTATGACAGGGCGGCACAACATCGAGGGGCGAAGGGCCTGTACTGCGCTGTAATGTTCCATGTTCTTTGTTCTGTGTAGGAGCAGGAGAAGATCATTCAGCCCATTGAATCTGCTCTGACACTCAATCAGGCAGGTAAAAACAATGACTGCAGGTGCTGGAATTATTCCTGATGAAGGGCTTTTGCCCGAAACGTTGATTTCACTGCACTTTGGATGCTGCCTGAACTGCTGTGCTCTTCCAGCACCACTGATCCAGAATCTGACCAGGGCTGACCTGATCATCCTCAGCTGCATTTTCCGTGTTTTTTTTTAACCTCTTATTCCCTTACTGACTAAACGTCTGTCTCTCTCAGCAGTGAATATATTTCACAAACCAGCCTCGATAGCTCTCTGTGGTAAAGAGTTTCACAGATTCACTTCAGTAGAGAAGATATTCCTCCTCATCTCTGTCTTAAATGGACAGCCATTAACACTCAGGTGATACCTGAGAGGTCCAGACCCTTCCACAAAGGGAAATAACCTCATCTCCCCCATCAAACCCCAAGAATCAAACCCCATCAAACCACCAAACCACAAGAATCTTATAAAGATGTGTCTCATTCTTCAAAATTCCAATCAGAACCGGCTCAATCTACTAAACCTCTCCTCATCAACAAATTCCTCCAGAACTAGTATAAACCTCGCAAAACTTCTCTGGGTAGAAGACCAGCCATGATAAGACCATAAAACACAGGAGCACAAATTAGGCCATTGACCCCATCAAGTCTCCTGTGCTATTCAATCATGGCTGATAAGTTTCTCAATCCCATTCTCCCGCTTTCTCCCTGTAACCCTTGATCTCATTGATAGTCAAGAACCGATCTATTTCAGTCTCAAATATACTCAATGCCTGGCCTCCACATCCTTCTGGGCAGTGAATTCCATAGATTCCCCACAAACATCTACACCCACTCCAACTCCCAAACCCACACCCACACCCACACCCACACCTACACCCACACACACTCCCACTCCCACAACCACACCCACACCCACACCCACTCCCACACCCACACCCACTCCCACACCCACACCCACTCCAAAACCCACACACCCACACCCACACACACTCCCACGCCCACACCCACACACACACACTCACCCACACACACTCCCACGCCCACAACCACACCCACACCCACACCCACTCCCACACCCACACCCACTCCCACACCCATCCCCACTCCAAAACCCACACACACACACCCACACACACTCCCACGCCCACACCCACACACACACACTCACCCACACACACTCCCACGCCCACACCCACACACACTCCCACACCCACACCCACACCCACTCCCACTCCCACACCCACACCCACTCCCACACCCACTCCCACACCCATACCCACACCCACACACACATCCACACCCACACACACACCCACACCCACACCCACCCCCACTCCAAAATCCACACCCACACCCACACCCACTCCCAAGGCCACAACCACTCCCACTCCCACACCCACACCCACACCCACACCCACTCCCACACCCACACCCACACCCACCCCCACTCCAAAATCCACACCCACACCCACACCCACTCCCAAGGCCACAACCACTCCCACTCCCACACCCACACCCACACCCACTCCCACTCCCACACCCACACCCACACCCACTCCCACACCCACACCCACAACCACTCCCACACCCACTCCCACACCGACTCCCACTCCCACACCCACTCCCACAACCACTCCCACACCCACTCCCACTCCCACACCCACTCCCACAACCACTCCCACACCCACTCCCACACCCACACCCACACCCACACCCACTCCCACTCCAACACCCACACCCACTCCCACAACCACTCCCACACCCACTCCCACACCCACTCCCACACACACACCCACTCCCACAACCACACCCACACCCACTCCCACTCCCACACCCACATCCACACCCATACCCACACCCACACCCACTCCCACTCCCACACCCACATCCACACCCACACCCACTCCCAAGGCCACACCCATACCCACTCCCACTCCCACAACCACTCCCACACACCCACACCCACACCCACTCCCACACCCACACCCACTCCCACTCCTACACCGACACCCACAGACACGCCCACACCCACACCCACACCCACTCCCACACCCACTCCCACTCCCACTCCCACACACCCACTCCCACTCCCACACCCACTCCAACTCCCACACCCACTCCCACTCCCACAACCACTCCCACACCCACACCCACACCCACTCCCACGCCCACACCCACACACACACACACCCACACCAACACCTACTCCCACACCCACACCCACTCCCACTCCCACACCCACACACACACACACACACCCACACCAACACCCACTCCCACACACACACCCACACCCACACACACACCCATACCCACACACACACCCACTCCCACTCCCACACCCACTCCCACACCCACACCCACTCCCACTCCCACACCCACTCACACACCCACACACACACCCACACCCACTCACACACCCATTCCCACACTCACACCCACTCCCACACCCACACACACACCCACACCCACACCCACACCAACACCAACACCCACTCCCACTCCCACACCCACACACACACCCACACCCACACCAACACCAACACACACTCCCACTCCCACTCCCACACCCACTCCCACTCCCACACCCACACCCACACCCACACACACACCCACAACCACACCAACACCAACACCCACTCCCACTCCCAGAACCACACCCACACCCACACCCACTCCCACACCCACACCCACTCCCACACCCACACCCACACCCACTCCCACGGCCACAACCACTCCAACTCCCACTCCCACAACCACTCCCACACCCACACCCACACCCACTCCCACACCCACCCACACACACACACCCACACCAAAACCCACTCTCACTCCCACACCCACACCGACACCCACTCCCACACCCACTCCCACACCAACACCCACACCCACATCCACTCCCACACCCACACCCATTCCCACACCCACACCCACACCCACACCCACTCCCACACCCATACCCACTCCCACACCCACACCCACACCCACACCCACACCCACACCCACACCCACTCCCACACCCACACCCACTCCCACACCCACAACCACACCCACACCCACTCTCACACCAACACCCACTCCCACACCCACACCCATTCCCACACTCACACCCACTCCCACACCCACACCCACTCCCACACCCACACCCACTCCCACACCAACACCCACTCCCACACCCACACCCATTCCCACACTCACACCCACTCCCACACCCACACCCACTCCCACACCCACACCCACTCCCACACCCACACCCATACCCACACCTACACCCACTCCCACACCCACAACCACACCCACACCCACTCTCACACCCATACCCACTCGCATACCCACACCCACTCCCACACCCACACCCACTCCCACACCCACACCCACACCCACACCCACTCCCACACCCACTCCCACACCCACACCCACACATACAACTACACCCGCTCCCACACCCTCACCCACACCCACACCCTCACCCATACCCACTCGCATACCCACACCCACTCCCACTCCCACACCCACACCTTCACCCACACCCACACCCACTCCCACACCCTTGCCCACACCCACACCCAATCACACTCCCATGCCCACACACACTCCCTCTCCCACATTCACACCCACTCCCACACCCACTCCCACACCCACACCCACAACCACACCCACACCCACTCTCACACCCATACCCACTCGCATACCCACACCCACTCCCACACCCACACCCACTCCCACACCCACACCCACACCCACACCCACTCCCACTCCCTAACCCACCCCCACACCCACACCCTCACCCACTTCCACACCCACACCCACTCCCACACCCACACGCACACCCACACCCACACCCTCACCCACTCCCACACCCACACCCACTTCCACACCCACACCCACACCCACACGCACACCCACACCCACACCCTCACCCACTCCCACACCCACTCCCACACCCACACCCTCACCCACACCGACACCCACACCGACACCCACTCCCACAGCCACTCCCACTCCCACACCCACTCCCACACCCACACCCACTCCCAATCCAACACCCACACCCAATTCAACTCCCACACCCACACCCACTCCCACACCCACATCCACACCCACTCCCACACCCACACCCACACCCACTCCCACACCCACACCCACTCCCACACCCATACCCACACCCACCCCCACTCCCATACACACACCCACACGCACACCCACACCCACACCCTCACCCACTTCCACACCCACACCCACACCCACACCCACACCCACTCCCACACCCACACCCACACCCACTCCCACACCCACTCCCACACCCACACCCACACATACAACCACACCCGATCCCACACCCTCACCCACACCCACACCCTCACCCACTTCCACTCCCACATCCACACCCACTCCCACACCCACAGCCACACCCACTCCCACAACCACACCCACACCCTCACCCACACCCACACCCACACCCACACCACTCCCACAGCCACACCCACACCCACTCCCACACCCATACCCACTCGCATACCCACACCCACTCCCACTCCCACACCCACACCTTCACCCACACCCGCACCCACTCCCACACCCACACCCACACCCACTCCCACACCCACTCCCACACCCACTCCCACACCCACACCCACACATACAACCACACCCGCTCCCACACCCTCACCCACACCCACACCCTCACCCACTTCCACTCCCACATCCACACCCACTCCCACACCCATACCCACTCCCACCCCCACACCCTCACCCACTTCCACACCCACACCCACACCCACACCCACTCCCACACCCACACGCACACCCACACCCACACCCTCACCCACTCCCACACCCACACCCACACCCACTCCCACACCCACACGCACACGCACTCACACACCCACTCCCACACCCACACGCACACCCACACCCACACCCTCACCCACTCCCACACCCACACCCTCACCCACACCGACACCCACTTCGACACCCACTCCCACACCCACTCCCACTCCCACACCCACTCCCACACCCACACCCACTCCCAATCCAACACCCACACCCAATTCAACTCCCACACCCACACCCACTCCCACACCCACATCCACACCCACTCCCACACCCACACCCACACCCACTCCCACACCCACACCCACTCCCACACCCACCCCCACTCCCATACACACACCCACACGCACACCCACACCCACACCCACACCCACTTCCACACCCACACCCACACCCACACCCACACCCACTCCCACACCCACACCCACACCCACTCCCACACCCACTCCCACACCCACACCCACACATACAACCACACCCGCTCCCACACCCTCACCCACACCCACACCCTCACCCACTTCCACTCCCACATCCACACCCACTCCCACACCCACAGCCACACCCACTCCCACAACCACACCCACACCCTCACCCACACCCACACCCACACCCTTACCACTCCCACAGCCACACCCACACCCACTCCCACACCCATACCCACTCGCATACCCACACCCACTCCCACTCCCACACCCACACCTTCACCCACACCCGCACCCACTCCCACACCCACACCCACTCCCACACCCACTCCCACACCCACACCCACACATACAACCACACCCGCTCCCACACCCTCACCCACACCCACACCCTCACCCACTTCCACTCCCACATCCACACCCACTCCCACACCCACAACCACACCCTCTCCCACAACCACACCCACACCCTCACCCACACCCACACCCACACCCACTCCCACACCCACACCCACACCCACACCCACTCCCACTCCCACACCCACTCCCACACCCACACCCACTCCCACTCCCACACCCACTCCCACATCCATACCCACTCCCACCCCCACACCCACACCCTCACCCACTTCCACACCCACACCCACACCCACTCCCACTCCCACACCCACACCCACACCCACACCCACTCCCACACCCACACCCACACCCACTCCCACTCCCACATCCACTCCCACATCCATACCCACACCCACCCCCACACCCACACGCACACCCACACCCACACCCACACCCACTCCCACACCCACTCCCACACCCACACGCACACCCACACCCACACCCACTCCCAATCCCACAACCACACGCACACCCACACCCACACCCTCACCCACACCCACACCCACTCCCACTCCCACACCCACACCCACTCCCACACCCACACCCACACCCATACCCACACCCACCCCCACACCCACACGCACACCCACACCCACACCCTCACCCACTCCCACACCCACACCCACTCCCACACCCACACCCACACCCACACCCGCTTCCACTCCCACTCCCACTCCCACACCCACACCCACACCCACACCCACACCCACACCCACACCCATTCCCACACCCACACCCACACCCACTCCCACACCCACTCCCACACCCATACCCACTCGCATACCCACACCCACACCCACACCCACTCCCACATCCACACCCACTCCCACACCCACTTCCACACCCTCTCCCACACCCACACCCACTCTCACACCCACACCCACTCCCACACCCACATCCACACCCACACCCACACCCACTCCCACACCCACACCCACTCCCACACCCATACCCACACCCACCCCCACTCCCATACACACACCCACACGCACACCCACACCCACACCCTCACCCACTTCCACACCCACACCCACACCCACACCCACACCCACTCCCACACCCACACCCACACCCACTCCCACACCCACTCCCACACCCACACCCACACATACAACCACACCCGATCCCACACCCACACCCTCACCCACTTCCACTCCCACATCCACACCCACTCCCACACCCACAGCCACACCCACACCCACTCCCACACCCATACCCACTCGCATACCCACACCCACTCCCACTCCCACACCCACACCTTCACCCACACCCGCACCCACTCCCACACCCACACCCACACCCACTCCCACACCCACTCCCACACCCACTCCCACACCCACACCCACACATACAACCACACCCGCTCTCACACCCTCACCCACACCCACACCCTCAACCACTTCCACTCCCACATCCACACCCACTCCCACACCCATACCCACTCCCACCCCCACACCCACACCCTCACCCACTTCCACACCCACACCCTCACCCACACCCACTCCCACACCCACACGCACACCCACACCCACACCCTCACCCACTCCCACACCCACACCCACACCCACTTCCACACCCACACCCACACCCACACCCACTCCCACACCCACACGCACACCCACACCCACACCCTCACCCACACCCTCACCCACTCCCACACCCACACCCACTTCCACACCCACACCCACACCCACACCCACTCCCACACCCACACGCACACCCACACCCACACCCTCACCCACTCCCACACCCACTCCCACACCCACACCCTCACCCACACCGACACCCACACCGACACCCACTCCCACAGCCACTCCCACTCCCACACCCACTCCCACACCCACACCCACTCCCAATCCAACACCCACACCCAATTCAACTCCCACACCCACACCCACTCCCACACCCACACCCACACCCACTCCCACACCCACACCCACACCCACTCCCACACCCACACCCACTCCCACACCCATACCCACACCCACCCCCACTCCCATACACACACCCACACGCACACCCACACCCACACCCTCACCCACTTCCACACCCACACCCACACCCACACCCACACCCACTCCCACACCCACACCCACACCCACTCCCACACCCACTCCCACACCCACACCCACACATACAACCACACCCGATCCCACACCCTCACCCACACCCACACCCTCACCCACTTCCACTCCCACATCCACACCCACTCCCACACCCACAGCCACACCCACTCCCACACCCACACCCACACCCTCACCCACACCCACACCCACACCCACACCACTCCCACAGCCACACCCACACCCACTCCCACACCCATACCCACTCGCATACCCACACCCACTCCCACTCCCACACCCACACCTTCACCCACACCCGCACCCACTCCCACACCCACACCCACACCCACTCCCACACCCACTCCCACACCCACTCCCACACCCACACCCACACATACAACCACACCCGCTCCCACACCCTCACCCACACCCACACCCTCACCCACTTCCACTCCCACATCCACACCCACTCCCACACCCATACCCACTCCCAACCCCACACCCTCACCCACTTCCACACCCACACCCACACCCACACCCACTCCCACACCCACACGCACACCCACACCCACACCCTCACCCACTCCCACACCCACACCCACACCCACTCCCACACCCACACCCACACCCACACCCACACCCACTCCCACACCCACACGCACACCCACACCCACACCCTCACCCACTCCCACACCCACTCCCACACCCACTCCCACACCCACTCCCACTCCCACACCCACTCCCACACCCACACCCACTCCCAATCCAACACCCACACCCAATTCAACTCCCACACCCACACCCACTCCCACACCCACACCCACACCCACTCCCACACCCACACCCACACCCACTCCCACACCCACACCCACTCCCACACCCACCCCCACTCCCATACACACACCCACACGCACACCCACACCCACACCCTCACCCACTTCCACACCCACACCCACACCCACACCCACACCCACTCCCACACCCACACCCACACATACAACCACACCCGATCCCACACCCTCACCCACACCCACACCCTCACCCACTTCCACTCCCACATCCACACCCACTCCCACACCCACAGCCACACCCACTCCCACAACCACACCCACACCCTCACCCACACCCACACCCACACCCTTACCACTCCCACAGCCACGCCCACACCCACTCCCACACCCATACCCACTCGCATACCCACACCCACTCCCACTCCCACACCCACACCTTCACCCACACCCGCACCCACTCCCACACCCACACCCACACCCACTCCCACACCCACTCCCACACCCACTCCCACACCCACACCCACACATACAACCACACCCGCTCCCACACCCTCACCCACACCCACACCCTCACCCACTTCCACTCCCACATCCACACCCACTCCCACACCCACAACCACACCCTCTCCCACAACCACACCCACACCCTCACCCACACCCACACCCACACCCACTCCCACACCCACACCCACACCCACACCCACTCCCACTCCCACACCCACTCCCACACCCACACCCACTCCCACTCCCACACCCACTCCCACATCCATACCCACTCCCGCCCCCACACCCACACCCTCACCCACTTCCACACCCACACCCACACCCACTCCCACTCCCACACCCACACCCACACCCACACCCACTCCCACACCCACACCCACACCCACTCCCACTCCCACACCCACTCCCACACCCACACCCACACCCACCCCCACACCCACACGCACACCCACACCCACACCCACACCCACTCCCACACCCACTCCCACACCCACACGCACACCCACACCCACACCCACTCCCAATCCCACAACCACACGCACACCCACACCCACACCCTCACCCACACCCACACCCACTCCCACTCCCACACCCACATCCACACCCACACCCACTCCCACACCCACTCCCACACCCACACCCACACCCACACCCACACCCACCCCCACACCCACACCCACACCCACACCCACACCCACACCCACTCCCACACCCACACCCACTCCCACACCCACACCCACACCCACACCCACTCCCACTCCCACTCCCACTCCCACACCCACACCCACACCCACTCCCACACCCACACCCACACCCACTCCCACACCCACACCCACACCCACTCCCACACCCACTCCCACACCCACACCCACTCGCATACCCACACCCACACCCACACCCACTCCCACATCCACACCCACTCCCACACCCACTTCCACACCCTCTCCCACACCCACACCCACTCTCACACCCACACCCACTCCCACACCCACATCCACACCCACACCCACACCCACTCCCACACCCACACCCACTCCCACACCCACACCCACACCCACCCCCACTCCCATACACACACCCACACGCACACCCACACCCACACCCTCACCCACTTCCACACCCACACCCACACCCACACCCACACCCACTCCCACACCCACACCCACACCCACTCCCACACCCCCTCCCACACCCACACCCACACATACAACCACACCCGATCCCACACCCACACCCTCACCCACTTCCACTCCCACATCCACACCCACTCCCACACCCACAGCCACACCCACACCCACTCCCACACCCATACACCCACACCCACTCCCACCCACACCCACACCTTCACCCACACCCGCACCCACTCCCACACCCACACCCACACCCACTCCCACACCCACTCCCACACCCACACCCACACATACAACCACACCCGCTCTCACACCCTCACCCACACCCACACCCTCACCCACTTCCACTCCCACATCCACACCCACTCCCACACCCATACCCACTCCCACCCCCACACCCACACCCTCACCCACTTCCACACCCACACCCACACCCACACCCACTCCCACACCCACACGCACACCCACACCCACACCCTCACCCACTCCCACACCCACACCCACACCCACTTCCACACCCACACCCACACCCACACCCACTCCCACACCCACACGCACACCCACACCCACACCCTCACCCACTCCCACACCCACTCCCACACCCACACCCACACCCACACCGACACCCACACCGACACCCACTCCCACACCCACTCCCACTCCCACACCCACTCCCACACCCACACCCACTCCCAATCCAACACCCACACCCAATTCAACTCCCACACCCACACCCACTCCCACACCCACATCCACACCCACTCCCACACCCACACCCACACCCACTCCCACACCCACACCCACTCCCACACCCATACCCACACCCACCCCCACTCCCATACACACACCCACACGCACACTCACACCCTCACCCACTTCCACACCCACACCCACACCCACACCCACACCCATACCCACTCCCACACCCACTCCCACACCCACACCCACACATACAACCACACCCGATCCCACACCCTCACCCACACCCACACCCTCACCCACTTCCACTCCCACATCCACACCCACTCCCACACCCACAGCCACACCCACTCCCACAACCACACCCACACCCTCACCCACACCCACACCCACACCCTTACCACTCCCACAGCCACACCCACACCCACTCCCACACCCATACCCACTCGCATACCCACACCCACTCCCACTCCCACACCCACACCTTCACCCACACCCGCACCCACTCCCACACCCTCACCCACACTCACTCCCACACCCACTCCCACACCCACACCCACACATACAACCACACCCACTCCCACACCCACTCCCACACCCACACCCTCACCCACACCGACACCCACACCGACACCCACTCCCACAGCCACTCCCACTCCCACACCCACTCCCACACCCACACCCACTCCCAATCCAACACCCACACCCAATTCAACTCCCACACCCACACCCACTCCCACACCCACATCCACACCCACTCCCACACCCACACCCACACCCACTCCCACACCCACACCCACTCCCACACCCACACCCACACCCACCCCCACTCCCATACACACACCCACACGCACACCCACACCCACACCCTCACCCACTTCCACACCCACACCCACACCCACACCCACACCCACTCCCACACCCACACCCACACCCACTCCCACACCCACTCCCACACCCACACCCACACATACAACCACACCCGATCCCACACCCTCACCCACACCCACACCCTCACCCACTTCCACTCCCACATCCACACCCACTCCCACACCCACAGCCACACCCACTCCCACAACCACACCCACACCCTCACCCACACCCACACCCACACCCACACCACTCCCACAGCCACACCCACACCCACTCCCACACCCATACCCACTCGCATACCCACACCCACTCCCACTCCCACACCCACACCTTCACCCACACCCGCACCCACTCCCACACCCACACCCACACCCACTCCCACACCCACTCCCACACCCACTCCCACACCCACACCCACACATACAACCACACCCGCTCCCACACCCTCACCCACACCCACACCCTCACCCACTTCCACTCCCACATCCACACCCACTCCCACACCCATACCCACTCCCAACCCCACACCCTCACCCACTTCCACACCCACACCCACACCCACACCCACACCCACACCCACACGCACACCCACACCCACACCCTCACCCACTCCCACACCCACACCCACACCCACTTCCACACCCACACCCACACCCACACCCACACCCACTCCCACACCCACACGCACACCCACACCCACACCCTCACCCACTCCCACACCCACTCCCACACCCACTCCCACACCCACTCCCACTCCCACACCCACTCCCACACCCACACCCACTCCCAATCCAACACCCACACCCAATTCAACTCCCACACCCACACCCACTCCCACACCCACACCCACACCCACTCCCACACCCACACCCACACCCACTCCCACACCCACACCCACTCCCACACCCACCCCCACTCCCATACACACACCCACACGCACACCCACACCCACACCCTCACCCACTTCCACACCCACACCCACACCCACACCACACCCACTCCCACACCCACACCCACACATACAACCACACCCGATCCCACACCCTCACCCACACCCACACCCTCACCCACTTCCACTCCCACATCCACACCCACTCCCACACCCACAGCCACACCCACTCCCACACCCACACCCACACCCACACCCACACCCACACCCACACCCTTACCACTCCCACAGCCACGCCCACACCCACTCCCACACCCATACCCACTCGCATACCCACAGCCACTCCCACTCCCACACCCACACCTTCACCCACACCCGCACCCACTCCCACACCCACACCCACACCCACTCCCACACCCACTCCCACACCCACTCCCACACCCACACCCACACATACAACCACACCCGCTCCCACACCCTCACCCACACCCACACCCTCACCCACTTCCACTCCCACATCCACACCCACTCCCACACCCACAACCACACCCTCTCCCACAACCACACCCACACCCTCACCCACACCCACACCCACACCCACTCCCACACCCACACCCACACCCACACCCACTCCCACTCCCACACCCACTCCCACACCCACACCCACTCCCACTCCCACACCCACTCCCACATCCATACCCACTCCCGCCCCCACACCCACACCCTCACCCACTTCCACACCCACACCCACTCCCACTCCCACTCCCACACCCACACCCACACCCACACCCACTCCCACACCCACACCCACACCCACTCCCACTCCCACACCCACTCCCACATCCATACCCACACCCACCCCCACACCCACACGCACACCCACACCCACCCACACCCACTCCCACACCCACTCCCACACCCACACGCACACCCACACCCACACCCACTCCCAATCCCACAACCACACGCACACCCACACCCACACCCTCACCCACACCCACACCCACTCCCACTCCCACACCCACATCCACACCCACACCCACTCCCACACCCACTCCCACACCCACACCCACACCCACACCCACACCCACCCCCACACCCACACCCACACCCACACCCACACCCTCACCCACTCCCACACCCACACCCACTCCCACACCCACACCCACACCCACACCCGCTTCCACTCCCACTCCCACTCCCACACCCACACCCACACCCACTCCCACACCCACACCCACACCCACTCCCACACCCACACCCACACCCACTCCCACACCCACTCCCACACCCATACCCACTCGCATACCCACACCCACACCCACACCCACTCCCACATCCACACCCACTCCCACACCCACTTCCACACCCTCTCCCACACCCACACCCACTCTCACACCCACACCCACTCCCACACCCACACCCACACCCACACCCACACCCACTCCCACACCCACACCCACTCCCACACCCACACCCACACCCACCCCCACTCCCATACACACACCCACACGCACACCCACACCCACACCCTCACCCACTTCCACACCCACACCCACACCCACACCCACACCCACTCCCACACCCACACCCACACCCACTCCCACACCCACTCCCACACCCACACCCACACATACAACCACACCCGATCCCACACCCACACCCACACCCACTTCCACTCCCACACCCACACCCACTCCCACACCCACAGCCACACCCACACCCACTCCCACACCCATACCCACTCGCATACCCACACCCACTCCCACTCCCACACCCACACCTTCACCCACACCCGCACCCACTCCCACACCCACACCCACTCCCACACCCACTCCCACACCCACACCCACACATACAACCACACCCGCTCTCACACCCTCACCCACACCCACACCCTCACCCACTTCCACTCCCACATCCACACCCACTCCCACACCCATACCCACTCCCACCCCCACACCCACACCCTCACCCACTTCCACACCCACACCCACACCCACACCCACTCCCACACCCACACGCACACCCACACCCACACCCTCACCCACTCCCACACCCACACCCACACCCACTTCCACACCCACACCCACACCCACACCCACTCCCACACCCACACGCACACCCACACCCACACCCTCACCCACTCCCACACCCACTCCCACACCCACACCCTCACCCACACCGACACCCACACCGACACCCACTCCCACACCCACTCCCACTCCCACACCCACTCCCACACCCACACCCACTCCCAATCCAACACCCACACCCAATTCAACTCCCACACCCACACCCACTCCCACACCCACATCCACACCCACTCCCACACCCACACCCACTCCCACACCCACACCCACTCCCACACCCATACTCACACCCACCCCCACTCCCATACACACACCCACACGCACACTCACACCCTCACCCACTTCCACACCCACACCCACACCCACACCCACACCCACACCCACTCCCACACCCACTCCCACACCCACACCCACACATACAACCACACCCGATCCCACACCCTCACCCACACCCACACCCTCACCCACTTCCACTCCCACATCCACACCCACTCCCACACCCACAGCCACACCCACTCCCACAACCACACCCACACCCTCACCCACACCCACACCCACACCCTTACCACTCCCACAGCCACACCCACACCCACTCCCACACCCATACCCACTCGCATACCCACACCCACTCCCACTCCCACACCCTCACCCACACTCACTCCCACACCCACTCCCACACCCACACCCACACATACAACCACACCCGCTCCCACACCCTCACCCACACCCACACCCTCACCCACTTCCACTCCCACATCCACACCCACTCCCACACCCACAACCACACCCTCTCCCACAACCACACCCACACCCTCACCCACACCCACACCCACTCCCACACCCACACCCACACCCACACCCACTCCCACTCCCACACCCACACCCACACCCACTCCCACTCCCACACCCACTCCCACATCCATACCCACTCCCACATCCATACCCACACCCACCCCCACACCCACACGCACACCCACACCCACACCCACACCCACTCCCACACCCACTCCCACACCCACACCCACACCCACACCCACACCCACTCCCAATCCCACACCCACACGCACACCCACACCCACACCCTCACCCACACCCACACCCACTCCCACTCCCATACCCACACCCACACCCACACCCACTCCCACACCCACTCCCACACCCACACCCACACCCATACCCACACCCACCCCACACCCACACGCACACCCACACCCACACCCTCACCCACTCCCACACCCACACCCACTCCCACACCCACACCCACACCCACACCCGCTTCCACTCCCACTCCCACTCCCACACCCACACCCACACCCACTCCCACACCCACACCCACACCCATTCCCACACCCACACCCACACCCACTCCCACACCCATACCCACTTGCATACCCACACCCACACCCACACCCACTCCCACATCCACACCCACTCCCACACCCACTTCCACACCCTCTCCCACACCCACACCCACTCTCACACCCACACCCACTCCCACACCCACACCCACACCCACCCCCACACCCACACCCACACCTACACACACACCCGCACCCGCTCCTACACCCACTCCCGCTCCCATTCCCACTTGCACACTCACTCCTACGCCTAAGCCCACTGCCAACTCACACCCACATACACTCCCTCACACACACCTACACCACACCCACACCCTCTTCCACGCCCACTCCTACATCCGCACCCACTCCGACACCCACACCCGCTCCAACTCCCGCACTTGCTCCGTCTCCCGCACTTGCTCCGTCTCCCATGTCTACGACCACAGTCATACCCACTCCCACTCCCATTCTCCCTTCCAGTCCCACTGCCCCCCCTACCCTGTGTCTAAAATGAAGTGCTGCATCCCGCCTGCATTAACCGCCCCTTGGATATCAGTCGCTAATTCTGAGCAGGAACTCCATGCTCATATGTTAATGGCAATCTGATGGACTGCCAGTGCCAATAATGTCACAGTGCTGGGAGCTGGGTAGTGGGCACTGATGGTACTGCAGGAAACCATGGGATCCTGGGACTGGGTAATTTGGGGGCAGTTGGCAGGAAGAACTAAACCAGGTTGGTGCAGGGTGGGTTGGTGAGGGGTGGGTTGGTGAGGGGGTGCTGTGGAAAGCAAGTGAGTGTTAATGAAGAAAAGCTCCATTTGCTTGGAGTAGGGGGTACAGTGAGGGGGTGCCAGTATTGTACAAAGGGTACTCCATGGATATTGTAGAATGCCAACATCACGCTTCTCAAAAACCTTTCCAAATACAGGCTTCCCAATCCTGCCTAGCTGTCCAGACCAATCGTCATTCAGTATGTTATTGGGGGTCAATTGAACTTTTAATGAAACCCAGTTGATTCCTTATTATTTATTGTAATATATCAGGGGGTCTGCTAACCTCCCATCCTCATCGTTACGGAGATGACCCAGGGTTAGAGTTGAAATGGACTTGCCTCCAACCTATAACATTTGGTTGGGTGGGATAAAAAAATCTAACCCTTGGTCTTTGTCGGTACAACTGACAGCTAAAGAGACAACGTACATTTATCCAGTGACTTTCCCAACCTCAGGACTTTCACTCTTCACACTAAATAACATAGCTTTGCAGTACTGTTTAATGTAGGCACAACATCCACCTGCACACAGCAAGACCCCACAAGCAGCAATGAGACAATGGCCCAGTTTGAGGTGTTTTCCCAGATGACCATTCCTGGCACCTTGGAGTTTTTGTCCCTCTCCTGGTTTATAGAACTGGGGAAGGATTGTTTGAGGTGGTTCAATCCCTCCTTGTCTTTTTTTGTCTTGGATCTATCTAGAGATTAGCTGTAGAGGAAACACCACTGTAGATTATCTACTGTAGGGACTGTATTCCGAGAACAAGATTTTTTTTCACAATAGCAATAAGAACAATTCCATTTGATTGGGTATAATGACTGGGACTTTCAGGAGCTGATCCAGACCCATGTGCTCCCTCTGAAAGCTCGAGAACAACTTGTTATGTCCAGCCTCAGACTGTGTGTGATACCAGTGGAATGGGTGAAGTCAGTATAACATGAATATTAACACCTTCCAAACCATTACTTTATACAGCACTGATATTTTAGCAATGTTAGTTAATATTACCAAGAGGCAATGGCCTGGTGATGTTATCGCTGGACTGTTAATCCAGAGATGAAAATGTGTTGCTGGTTAAAGCGCAGCAGGTCAAGCAGCATCCAAGAAACAGGAAATTCGACGTTTCGGGCAAAAGCCCTTCATCAGGAATTAATCCAGAGATCCAGAATGTTCTGGGAAGCCAGGTTTGGATCCTGCCATGCCCATGGTGGAATTTGAATTCAATAAATACCTGAAATTAAGAGTCTCATGGCCATGAAATGATAGTTGGAAAAACCCATCTGGTTCACTAATGCCTTCGAAGGAAGGATACTGCCATCCTTACCTGGTCTGGCCTACATGTGACTCCAGACCCACAGCAATGTGGTTGACTCTTAACTGCCCTCTGGGTAATAAATGCTGGCCTAGCCTGAGATGCACACACCCTGTGAATGAATAAAGAAGTTAAAAGATAAATATTGACTCAGGTCAGCTGGAAGAATTCCCCCACTGTATCTCTAGCTAATACCTTTCATGTAAAAGAAGTGTTAACGTCACCATAGGGCTGCTCTCTGATTGGAGAAAGATGGTTTAACCTGAAGGTCACCATGCCCCAGGAGAAAGGTGAGCCCTTCATAGTAACTTCAGCCAGGGTTGAGAAATGGTGTCACATTGTATCGCAACCCAGATTGAGCTAAGTGACCTCCCCATTGTGTGACGAGATTTCATGTACATGTGAGGGGAAAATGGAATCCATGTTTAATAACTCACACAAGATGGTAGCAGCAACAACAGTGCAGCATTCCCACAGTACTCTCACTGGATTATCATTTTCGATTCTGGGCTCACAGAGTGCAGGTTAGAGACAGGATTTGTATTGTAACCATAGCTGGCACACAACACTCTGCTTGAAATATTGCTGTCATAAGATCCGAAAAATCAAAAGGAAAAATGGTTCCAACTTGAAACCTTGAAAATAACATGAGTTATGCTGGCCCAGCATTAGAACTGGGAAACTTAATCACATCAAATGACACAGAATTACAGAAACTGCACATTCAGCCAAATTAATCCATCAAATGTTTAAGCTCCACAGAAGTCTCTCCTATTCCTCTTCGGGTAGGTAAAAACAATGACTGCAGATACTGGAAACCAGATTCTGGATTAGTGGTGCTGGAAGAGCACAGCAGTTCAGGCAGCATCCGAGGAGCAGCGAAATCGACATTTTGGGCAAAAGCCCTTCATCAGGAATAAAGGCAGAGAGCCTGAAGGGTGGAGAGATAAATGAGAGGAGGGTGGGGTGGGGAGAAAGTAGCATAGAGTACAATGGGTGAGTGGGGGAGGGGGTGAAGGTGATAGGTTGGGGGGGGGGGTGTGAGGGCGGAGTGGATAGGTGGGAAAGGAGATAGGCAGGTAGGACAAGTCCGGACAAGTCATGGGGACAGTGCTGAGCTGGAAGTTTGGAACTAGGGTGAGGTGGGGGAAAGGGAAATGAGGAAACTGTTGAAGTCCACATTGATGCCCTGGGATTGAAGTGTTCCGAGGCAGAAGATGAGACGTTCTTCCTCCAGGCGTCTGGTGGTGAGGGGGCGGCGGTGAAGGAGGCCCAGGACCTCCATGTCCTCGGCAGAGTGGGAGGTGGAGTTGAAATGTTGGCCCACAGGGCGGTGTGGTTGATTGGTGCGGGTGTCCCCGAGATGTTCCCTAAAGCCTCCGAGCTTACTTTCACAATCAGGACTCCTGCCCACCTTCCGAGGACCCCTTTGCCCACCTCCAACACACTGCATCCACCTGGATACCCCACACTGGCCGATTATCTGCCCTCGACCTCTTCATTTCCAACTGCCGCCGGGACATTAACCGCCTCAACCTGTCTACCCCCCCCCCCCCCCCCACTCTAACCTCTCACTCTCACAACGCGCAGCCCTCCAATCCCTCTGCTCCAATCCCAACCTCACCATCAAGCCAGCAGATAAAGGGGACGCAGTGGTAGTCTGGCACACTGACCTCTACACCTCCAAATGCCAACTCGAGGACACCTCTTCCTACCGTCCCCTCAACCATGACCCCACCGCCCATCACCAAACCATCATCTCCCAGACTGTACAGAACCTCATCACCTCAGGAGATCTCCCACCCACAGCTTCCAACCTCATAATCCAGGAACTCCGCACTGCCCGGTTCTACCTCCTTCCCAAGATCCACAAGCCTGACCACTCTGGCCGACCCATTGTCTCAGCATGCTCCTGCCCTACTGAACTCATCTCTACCTACCTCGACACTGTCCTATCCCCACTAGTCCAGGAACTCCCCACATACGTTCAAGACACCACCCACGCCCTCCACTTCCTCAAAGACTTCCGTTTCTGTGGCCCCCAATGCCTCATCTTCACCATGGATATCCAATCCCTCTACACCTCCATCCACCATGACCAGGGCCTCCAGGTCCTCTGTTTTTTTCCTCACCCGACCTCCCCAACAGTACCCTTCCACTGACGCTCTCATTCGTTTGGCTGAACTGGTCCTCACCTATATCAGGAACAGGACATTGTTGCCAATGTGAATATTGAGTCACAATTAATTAGAATGGATGGCTTTGAGATATGTAGGGAAGAGGTGTCGGAAATTCTGGAAAGGGTGAAAATAGATAAGTCCCCTGGGCCTGATGGCATTTATCCTAGGATTCTCTGGGAAGCAAGGGAGGAGATTGCAGAGTCATTGGCCTTGATTTTTATGTCCTCGTTGTCTACAGGAATAGTGCCAGAAGACTGGAGGATAGCAAATGTGGTTCCCTTGTTCAAGAAGGGGAGTAGGGATAACCCTAGTAACTATAGGCCGGTGAGTCTCACTTCTGTTGTGGGCAAAGTCTTAGAGAGAATTGTAAGGGATAGGATTTATGAACATCTGGATAGGAATAATGTGATCAAGAATAGTCAGCATGGTTTTGTGAAGGGCAGGTCGTGCCTCACAAACCTTATTGAATTCCTTGAGAAGGTGACTAAGGAGGTGGACGAGGGTAAAGTGGTAGATGTGGTGTATATGGATTTTAGTAAGGCGTTTGATAAGGTTCCCCATTGTAGGCTACTGCAAAAACTACGGAGGTATGGCATTGAGGGGGAGTTGGAGGTTTGGATTAGGAATTGGCTGGCTGGAAGGAGACAGAGGGTAGTAGTTGATGGTAAAAGTTCATCTTGGAGTGCAGTTACCAGCGGTGTTCTGCAAGGATCTGTTCTGGGACCATTGCTGTTTGTCATTTTTATAAATGACCTGGAGGAGGGGCTAGAAGGTTGGGTGACCAAGTTTGCAGATGATACAAAAGTCGTGGAGTTGTTGACAATGAGGAAGGATGTGACAGGTTACAACTGGATATAGATAAGCTGCAGAGCTGGGCAGAAAGGTGGCAAATGGAGTTCAATGTAGCTAAGTGTGAAGTGATTCACTTTGGTAAGAGTAACAAGAAGATGGGGTACTGGGCTAATGGTCGGATACTTGGTAGTGTGGATGAGCAGAGGGATCTTGGTGTCCATGTACACAGGTCTCTGAAAGTTGCCACCCAGGTAAATAGTGCTGTGAAGAAGGCATATGGCGTACTGGCTTTTATTGGTAGAGGAATTGAGTTCTGGAGTCCTGAGGTCATGTTGCAGTTGTATAAGACTCTGGTGCGGCCGCATCTGGAGTATTGTGTGCAGTTTTGGTCGCCATACTATAGGAAGGATGTGGAGGCACTGGAACAGGTGCAGAGGAATTTATCAGGATGTTGCCTGGCATGGTAGGAAGATCGTATGAGGAAAGGCTGAGGCACTTGGGGCTGTTCTCATTGGAGAAAAGAAGGTTAAGGGGTGACTTGATAGAGGTGTACAAGATGATTAGGGGTTTAGATAGGGTTGACCATGAGACCTTTTTCCACGTATGGAGTCAGCTATTACGAGGGGGCATAGCTTTAAATTAAGGGGTGGTAGGTATCGGACAGATGTTAGGGGTAGATTCTTTACTCAGCGAGTCATGAGTTCATGGAATGCCCTGCCAGTAGCAATGGTGGACTCTCCCTCTTTATGGGCATTTAAACGGGCATTGGATAGGCATATGGAGGATAGTGGGCTAGTGTAGGTTCGGTGGGCTTGGATCGGCGCAACATCGAGGGCCGAAGGGCCTGTACTGCGCTGTATTTTTCTATGTTCTATGTTCTATTGTGTCCATTGCTCCCGATGTGGTCTCCTCTACATTGGGGAGACTGGATGCCTCCTAGCAGAGCGCTTTAGGGAACATCTCCGGGACACCCGCATCAATCAACCACACCGCCCTGTGGCCCAACATTTCAACTCCCCCTCCCACTCTGCCGAGGACATGGAGGTCCTGGGCTTCCTTCACCGCCGCTCCCTCACCACCAGACGCCTGGAGGAAGAACGCCTCATCTTCTGCCTCGGAACACTTCAACCCCAGGGTATCAATGTGGACTTCAACAGTTTCCTCATTTCCCCTTCCCCACCTCACCCTAGTTCCAAACTTCCAGCTCAGCACTGTCCCCATGACTTGTCCGGACTTGTTCTACCTGCCTATCTTCTTTCCACCTATCCACTCCACCCTCCTCCTTGACTTATCACCTTCATCCCTTCCCCCACTCACCTATTGTACTCTAGGCTACTTTCACCCCACCCCCACCCTCCTCTAGCTTATCTCTCCACGTTTCAGGCTCTCTGCCTTTATTCCTGACGAAGGGCATTTGCCCGAAACATCGATTTTCCTGCTCCTTGGATGCTGCCTGAACTGCTGTGCTCTTCCAGCACCACTGACCCAGAATCCTACCCCTCTTCAGTCCATCCTGTCAATATACCTACCTCCCCTCTCATACACATCCCTAGCACCCCATGTATAACGTTGGTATGAGTGAACCATACCACTCCCTGGGAGAGTGATTTCCTCTCTGTGTAAGCATGTTTGACCTGAACTCTCCATTGCTCTTGTTGGTGAGTGTATTTGTGGCCTTTATAAGTCTGGTTTAGGAGCTCGTCCAAATCTTGAGCATTGTTGAGAAAACAGGCACATTTAGTCGAACCTTTTCATCTTGCATTCAGAATGGCAGAATTTCAGAGTATCAGAATTATTATTGTTTAGAAAGAGGCCATTCAGCCCATCTCCTCCTATTGCCTTGTGCTAATTTCCTGCCTTTTCCCCATATCCCTTGCACATTATTTCTTTCCACATAACCAGCCAATGCCCCTCTTGAATGTCTGATGTGAACAGGTTTCACCATATTTGGAGGCAGTGCAGGTCCTTACTTCATTTGTACATGACTCTACGTCTCCATCCTCTGGCACTTGCACCTTTAACAACCAGGAACAGTGCATGGGAGAGCAAGCCCTCGTGGGGTGTGTGAGCCCAGTGCAGGGGGGAGTGAGCCCAGTGTAGGAGAAGAGTGAGCCCAGTGCAGTGGGGGGGGAGTGAGCCCAGTGCAAGGGGAGAGTGAGCCCAGTGCATGGGGTGAGTGAGCCCAGTGCAGGAGGAGAGTGAGCCCAGTGCAGTGGGGGGGAGTGAGCCCAGTGCAGGGGCTGAGTGAGCCCAGTGCAGGAGGAGAGTGAGCCCAGTGCAAGGGGAGAGTGAGCCCAGTGCAGGGGCTGAGTGAGCCCAGTGCAGGGGCTGAGTGAGCCCAGTGCAGGGGGGAGTGAGCCCAGTGCAGGAGGAGAGTGAGCCCAGTGCAGGGGGGAGTGAGCCCAGTGTAGGAGAAGAGTGAGCCCAGTGCAGTGGGGGGGGAGTGAGCCCAGTGCAAGGGGAGAGTGAGCCCAGTGCATGGGGTGAGTGAGCCCAGTGCAGGAGGAGAGTGAGCCCAGTGCAGTGGGGGGGAGTGAGCCCAGTGCAGGGGCTGAGTGAGCCCAGTGCAGGAGGAGAGTGAGCCCAGTGCAAGGGGAGAGTGAGCCCAGTGCAGGGGCTGAGTGAGCCCAGTGCAGGGGCTGAGTGAGCCCAGTGCAGGGGGGAGTGAGCCCAGTGCAGGAGGAGAGTGAGCCCAGTGCAGGAGGAGAGTGAGCCCAGTGCAGTGGGGGGGAGTAAGCCCAGTGCAAGGGGAGAGTGAGCCCAGTGCAAGGGGAGAGTGAGCCCAGTGCAAGGGGAGAGTGAGCCCAGTGCAGGAGGAGAGTGAGCCCAGTGCAGGGGGAGAGTGAGCCCAGTGCAGTGGGGGGGAGTGAGCCCAGTACGGGGCGAGAGTGAGCCCAGTGCAGGGGGAGAGTGAGCCCAGTGCAGGAGGAGAGTGAGCCCAGTGCAGGGGGAGTGTGAGCCCAGTGCAGGGGGAGTGTGAGCCCAGTGCAGGGGGAGAGTGTGCCCAGAGCAGGAGGTGAGTGAGCCCAGTGCAGGAGGAGAGTGAGCCCAGTGCAGGGGGAGAGTGAGCCCAGTGCAAGGGGAGAGTGAGCCCAGTGCAGGGGCTGAGTGAGCCCAGTGCAGGGGGAGAGTGAGCCCAGTGCAGTGGGGGGGGAGTGAGCCCAGTGCAGGGGGAGAGTGAGCCCAGAGCAGGAGGTGAGTGAGCCCAGTGCAGGAGGAGAGTGAGCCCAGAGCAGGAGGTGAGTGAGCCCAGTGCAGGGGGAGAGTGAGCCCAGTGCAGTGGGGGGGGAGTGAGCCCAGTGCAGGGGGAGAGTGAGCCCAGAGCAGGAGGTGAGTGAGCCCAGTGCAGTGGGGGGGGGGAGTGAGCCCAGTGCAGGGGGAGAGTGAGCCCAGTGCAGTGGGGGGGGGGGGGGGAGTGAGCCCAGTGCAGGGGGAGAGTGAGCCCAGAGCAGGAGGTGAGTGAGCCCAGTGCAGTGGGGGGGTGGGGGGGGAGTGAGCCCAGTGCAGGGGGAGAGTGAGCCCAGAGCAGGAGGTGAGTGAGCCCAGTGCAGTGGGGGGGGGGGGGGGGGAGTGAGCCCAGTGCAGGGGGAGAGTGAACTCAGTGCAGGAGGAGACTGAGCCCAGTGCAGGGGGAGAGTGTGCCCAGAGCAGTGGGGGGGAGTGAGCCCAGTGCAGGGGGAGAGTGAGCCCAGTGCAGTGGGGGGGAGTGAGCCCAGTGCAGGGGGAGAGTGAGCCCAGTGCAGTGGGAGAGTGAACTCAGTGCAGGGGGAGAGTGAGCCCAGTGCAGGGGGAGATTGAGCCCAGTGCAGGGGGAGAGCATGCCCAGTTGGGCAAAAGCCCAATGTGGAGAGACTGTAGCCCATGGTTATGGAGGGACTGTAATGTTGAACATTTAACTGTATTTCTTTACTTTCCTGTATTATACCCAATTACCTTCATACCTAAGATGACGATTTGAATAGTTTTCACTTTGCTCCTGTAACTCTGTACTTGAATTGATCTGCCAATAAAACCTAATTCTAATTCTTCTCTGTCCTTACACTCTCGTGATTTTGAAAACATCTGTCAGATTTCCTCTCAGCCTTCTACTTTCCAAACAGAACAATCCCAACTTCTTCAATTTATCCCCATCACTGAAGTCTCTCATTCTTGTAAATCTAATGCATTCCAAGAATTCCATTCTTTCCCAGAATGTGATGTCCCGAACTGTGCCCAATACTTCAGCTGAGATCTGACATGTACCTTGTACCCAGATAAACATCATCTCCCCACCTCTTGTACTTTATGCCTCTACTATTACAATCAGACACCATATACTCATTAAGACAATTTTGAAGAAATACCAAATTAAAGGGAAAACACAACATTTATACCATTCAACAGGAGCGTGCTGATTCGGTATCAAGTGGATTCTGATTGGCAGAGGCATGGCCATGGGAAATGCACCAGTTACTGATGCCTGACAATTAACTTCCAGGCTTTGCTTGAATTTTATGTCAGGGTTGACTCTGATTGGTGAAGGCATTGCCAGGGAAAGGAACAAATGTACAGTTGTCAACTCTTTCAGTGAGCCAAAACAGGTACAATGCATGTAAACTTTTTTTCCGTCTGTGAAGAACCTGACCTTGTGTATTTATACATGTACCTTCCGGGACACACAAGCAACTAACAATTCAAAGTTCAAATCGCTTTGGTGCAAATATTCTTTTATAATTTTAACGCCATCAATCTGGTCACATCTCAGCCTTCTTTTGTTCAAATCCACAGCCTGTTCAGTATTTCCTGCAAGTTAATTATTCCTGCTTATGCTTCTCCTTTAGAACTTACAGAAGCATCTATTAGTCTGGTACAGACATGGACTTTGAATTGTGTTCTTGCACGATGGGTCCCAGAGCCACATTAATATCTTCATGCAGATTATAATAATAAACCAGACATAGCTCTGGCCCTGTGACTCATCCCTGGTGACATTATCTGGTGATATCAGTTGTAAGGAAGTGCAGACAGTTAGCACTCCCAGTTACCCCAGACAGTCTCATTGTATTTGAGAAATGACACATAATGAAAAACAACAAAGCAGCTGTATTGCCAACAGGAACAAAAGCAAAACTTATTCTAATGCAAAATATGGTAAGAGTTAGCGGTAACCTTAGGGTTAACCCTAAACCGAACACTAACCCTAGCCCTTACCCTATCGATCACTGTGGGTTGGATAATTGAAAGCTGAGCATTGTAGATGAATTAAAAACCATAAACATATCAATATCTTTCTCCCAGGTTCCACTCTATACTTTGTTAGACTGATAGGATCAGTCAGAGAAGCGAATGAGTGAATTGACTTGCTATTGGAAATACTTTGTACAATTTCAATAAGGGATAATGAGGCATGTTGTGAGAGAGCAGCAGCTGGAAGCTTCTGCAAGCACTGGTTGTAACTATAGTGGAGGTAGCTGAAAAGGTGTTGCTGGTTAAAGCACAGCAGGTTAGGCAGCATCCAAGGAGCAGGAAATTCGACGTTTCGGCCATAAGCCCTTCATCAGCCCTTCCTGATGAAGGGCTTATGCCCGAAATGTTGAATTTCCTGTTCCTTGGATGCTGCCTAACCTGCTGTGCTTTAACCAGCCACACATTTTCAGCTGTGATCTCCAGCATCTGCAGACCTCATTTTTTACCCGTATAGTGGAGGTAGTCAGTACTGTGGAGGGAACTTTATTCTGATAAATCTGTGCTGGGAATGTTTGGTGGGGACAATGTAGAGGGAGCTCTACTCTGAATCTAACCCTGTGGTTTACCTGTACTGGGAATGTTTGTTGGGGGACAGTGTAGAAGGAGCTTTGCTTTGATCTAACTCTTCGAGAGAAAGTGAGGTCTGCAGATGCTGGAGATCAGAGCTGAGATGTGTTGCTGGAAAAGCGCAGCAGGTCAGGCAGCATCCATGGAACAGGATGTTCGACGTTTCGGGCATAAGCCCTTCTTCAGGCTTATGCCTGAAACGTCGAATCGCCTGTTCCTTGGATGCTGCCTGACCTGCTGCGCTTTTCCAGCAACACATTTTCAGCTTTGATCTAACTCTGTTCTGTTCCCTGTCCTGGAGGTGTTTGATGTTGCAGTGCAGAGAGTGCTTTACTCTGTATGCAGCCTCACGCTGTCCCTGCATTTCGAGTGTTTGAAGGAGACAATGCAGTAAGAGCTTTATTGTCAGTTTAAAAGAACCGAGGAAGCTTTACTCTGTATCTTACCTGTTTGATGGGGACAGTATGGAGGGAGCTGTTCTTTTAGTTTAAAACTGTAGAAGAAGGGATCAAAGATGGCGGCGATCTGAGAGGATCACGTCAGAGCTCCACACGCAGCACAAGCAGGACAAACTTTTAACTCACCCATCCTGGACCATCGCGATGTCCTGGGGCTCCACAAAGGTAGTGGAGTACCAGGAAACTGAAAAGTTAACTTATCTGTTTTTCTTGCTTTCCAGAGACGACAAAGAAGGGAGGAGGAGTGACAGAGGCCAGGCCTGCGGCCCAGGCTGCAGGATCCTTGGACCCAATTACTTTCTAGGCCCTAGTGAAGGAGCTCGCAAAATCTTGTGAGATGTTGGGGAAACAAATAGAGGCGGAGCTGGCCCTGACCTCTCTCATGCTGCAGAAGCATAAACAGCAGCTGGGAGAGCTGGAAAAGAGGACGGATGAGGTGGAGCACAAGGTCACAGTGGTGGAAGCTGATGCCAGTTCCTCTGAAGATAGGATCAAAGCCCTGGATATGCAGGTCTGTAATTTGCGCGACCAAGTGGATGATCTTGAGAACAGGGGCAGAAGAAAAAAACATTTGGATCATTGGTCTGCCCGAGGGTAAGGAAGGTGAGTGGCCTGCGGAATGTGTTGAGGACTGGCTGCCGAAATTCCTCAATTTGGAGGCTGGTATGAGAGGATTGAAGATAGAGAAGTCTCACTGTCTCACAGCGCGGAGATTGGGTCTGGGTCAACGTCCTCATCCTCTCCTGGTGTGGTATTATCATTACAGAGTCAAGGAGAGAATCGTGGAATCTTCCAGAATCCAGGGGAAAGAGCTAAAAGCCCTAATTTACGAGGGCTCTAAGATCATGTTCTTCCAGGACTTCTCAGTGGCTTGATCCAGAAAAGAAAATTTTTGCAAGGTTTGTGAAGGTTTGTAGCTCAGGTTGAGGTTGAGGTTGAGGGTGTAGGTGTTGCTCGCTGAGCTGTAGGTTTGATATCCAGATATTTCATTACCTGGCTAGGTAACATCATCAGTGGCAACCTCCAAGTGAAGCGAAGCTGTTGTCTCCTGCTTTCTATTTATATCTTTCTCCTGGATGGGGTTCCTGGGGTTTGTGGTGATATCATTTCCTGTTCGTTTTCTGAAGGGCTGATAGATGGCATCTAGATCTATGTGTTTGTTTATGGCGTTGTGGTTGGAGTGCCAGGCCTCTAGGAATTCTCTGGCATGTCTTTGCTTAGCCTGTCCCAGGGTAGATGTGTTGTCCCAGTCGAAATGGTGGTTTTTTTCATCCGTGTGTAGGGCTACGAGGGAGAGAGGGTCGCGTCTTTTTGTGGCTAGCTAGTGTTCGTGTATCCTGGTGGCTAACTTTCTTCCTGTTTGTCCTACGTAGTGTTTGTGGCAGTCCTTGCATGGAATTGTGTAGACGATGTTGGTTTTGTCCATGGGTTGTACTGGGTCTTTTAAATTTGTTAGTTTTTGTTTGAGAGTGTTGGTGGATTACTTAATACCAAATACCTAACTACACCAGCAACCATCCCAACACACACAAAGTTGTATGAGAACACTATTCCAACGAGCCACCACACACTGCAGCACAGACGAACTTCAAAAAACAGGAGAACCACCTATACAACGTATTCAAGAAGAACGGATCCTCAAATAATACAGTGCGCAGATTCCTCAAGACCAAACCACGACAAGCAGACCAAACACAGCCAGAAACCCTAACCACCTTACCATACATCAAAGAAGTCTCAGAAATGACAGGCAGACTACTAAGACCCCTCGGAATCCTAGTACCCACACAAACACACCAACACTCTCAAACAAAAACTAACAAACTTAAAAGACCCAGTACAGCCCATGAACAAAACCAACGTCATCTACAAAATTCCATGCAAGGACTGCCACAAACACTACGTAGGACAAACAGGAAGAAAGTTAGCCACCAGGATACACGAACACCAGTTAGCCACAAAAAGACACGACCCCCTCTCCCTCGTAGCCCTACACAATGAATGAAAAAAAACACCATTTCGACTGGGACAACATATCTATCCTGGAACAGGCTAAGCAAAGACATGCCAGAGAATTCCTAGAGGCCTGGCACTCCAATCACAACGCCATAAACAAACACGTAGATCTAGATACCATCTATCAACCCCTCAGAAAACGAACAGGAAATGACATCACCACAAACCCCAGGAACCTCATCCAGGAGAAAGATATAAATAGAAAGCAGGAGACAACAGCTTCACTTCACTTGGAGGTCGCCACTGATGATGTTCCCTAGCCAGGTAATGAAACATCTGGATATCAAACCTACAGCTCAGCGAGCAAACCTACACCCTAGAAAAGAAAATCCTATTGCGGTGTCAAGAGAAAACTGGGGGAGCTTGAGATCCGGTTCTTTCTGAGGTATCCGGTGGTACTTTGGATCACTTTAGATGGATCTATACAGCTCTTTGACCCATCGGAGAAGGCAAGAAACTTTGTGGAAATTAACCTCATCTGAACAATGATATGTATGAATAGTAGTGTTGCTTGGGTATGTCTTTGTCCAGTTGGAGCTTTCTTTGTCTATTTTTTTCCTATTTGTAATAATTTGGTCTAAACTCTGTTTGGCGGCGGTTGAGATGTGTACTTTCAATTTCCAAGCTAAGTTATACTGAAGGATGGGGGGAGTATTTACTCCCTTCCTTTTTTTAAAAAAAAATATTTTCTTTATTTATATAGTCATTTTATGGAGCATTTACTTTCTTTTTCTGCTTGTGTTTATGATGTGGCTTAAGCTAGGAGGAGGGAAAATAGCTTGGATGGCTAGATGCCTACTTCGGGGCAGTTTGGGATGGGTCCCAGCACATCATTATCGGGGGAGATTTTAACTGTCTCACGGATTCCACAGTAGACGGGTTGCCCAACAGCCCCTCGATACTCCCTGAACAAACTAAACAATTAGTCGCTCTGTGTGTAGAGTTAGGCTTGGTGGAAGTCTGGAGGCATCTCCACCCCACAGGCAGGGATTGTACATTTTTTTCCAGTCTGCACAAATGTCACACCAGGAATGATTTTTTTCTGATCCCTGTGGCAACCCTGGATGTAGTGGCATCTTGTACAATTGGTAATATTACCATGTCCGATCACACTCCAGTGTACCTGTTGGTTAAGATTAAAGACACTATATTGGGCCCAAGGCACTGGTGAATTGAACCCTTACCTTCAAAGATAACAAGTTTGTGGAGTACTTCTGTAGGGATATTTGGGCATTCTTAGACATTAACTTAGGCTCGGTTAGTAGTCCATCCTTTGGGAAACTGCCAAAGCATATGCCAGGGGGTTAGTTATTTCCTACTCTGCCAGTAGGAAGAGGCAGAAGGGTGAGCAGCAACGTCTCCTCAAAGCACGTTCAAAGGCACAGAGAAGGCTTACTTTGAGAGGCCCTGATTGGTCAAACTACAGAGGATTATGGTGCTGCAGTCTGGATTGAATTCCATACTCACGCAGACAGCAAAGAAGGAACTTTTACAAAGCAAAGGTTATATGAGCATGGTGACAGTCCAGGAAATACTTAGCGTATCTCACTAGGAAAAGTCGTGCCCTTCAAGCCATTACAGCAATTAGGGAAGGCTCTCAGAACCGAACATGTGACTCCAAAAAACATTAATGTGGCATCGCAGAGATTTAATTCTAAATTATACCAATCTGAGGATTGTGAGGAGGAGCGGGCCAAAATGGAATCATTTTTAAGGATCTGAAGCTCCCGGGTGTGACCCCTGAACAAGAGTCCTTTCTCAATGCCCCGTTATCAGATCAAGAAGTGCAGGAAACTGTGAAGCAGCTTCAGAATGGAAAGATGCCCAGTCCTGATGGATTTCCCAGTGAATTCTACAAGGAATTTATAAATATATTGTCAGGCCCGTTGTTCAATGTGTTTAATGACTCATACACATGATGGTCTTCTGCCATCTCTGAGAGAGGCCAATATTTCACTTATTCTTAAAAAAGGGAAGGTTGCAGATGTCAAGAGTAGTGGGGAGGCTGGAGTTGATTAATGCCATGACCAGCCTTTCAAAGCACTTCATGCCCACCAAAGTTAGGGCCACTGGGTGGTAGCCATTGAGACATGCTGCATGAGCCGCCTTAGGCACAGGGATGATGTTGGCCCTCTTGAAACAGGCCGGGACATTGGCCTGCTGCAGGGAGAGGTTGAAGATGTCCGAGAAGATCTCTGCCAGTTGATCTGCACATGTTCTGAGTGCACGGCCTGGTAGTCCGTCTGGTCCCATCACTTTCCTTGGAGTCACACAAAGGAAAACTGATCTAACCTCTGATGCAGTGACTGTTGGGATAGGTTCGTCAGGACCTGTCAGAATAGGTGTTACCTCTCCTCGAAATTCTGCTCAAAGCAAGCATAGAAAGCATTGAGACGATCTGGGGGGGATGTGTCATCGTCTACTATCTTGCACTGTCTCTGTTTAGAACCTGTGATGTCATAGTCTCCGAGTGTCTGTCTGGGTCTCAAGTTTGGATCAGTATTGGTCCTTGGCTGTCTTAGTGGCTCTGCGAAGGTCATACTTGGATTCCTTATATTTGAGTGGGTCTCCTGATCTGAAGGCCCCACACCTGGTTTTTAGCAGGTTCTGTATGTCCTGATTCATCCAGGGTTTCCTGTTGGGGAACACCCAGATTGGCTCTCTCGGTGTGCAGTCCTCCACACACTTGCTGATCACGTCTGTGACAGTGATGGTGTACCCTTCCAAGGTACCTGCGGCCTGTTTGAACACGGCCCAATCAGCTGATCCCAGACCGACCTGGAGTTGATCCTCTTCCTCCTCCGACCAGCGCTGGACCCGTATCTGCGAGGCGGGGGGCGGGGAGGGGGCGTGTCCTGCTTGAGCTTTTGTCTGTAAGCTGGGAGAGAAACACGGCATTGTGGTCAGAGTTCCTGGAATGAGAGCGGGGGATGGGGTGGTAGGCATCTTTCACAGTGGGTGGAGCAGTTGTCCAAAATGTTCAGGCCCCTGGTGGGGCAGGTCATGTTCTGGTGGTGGATTCTGGATCTGTGGTGCTGGAAGAGCACAGCAGTTCAGGCAGCATTTGAGGAGCAGTAAAATCGACGTTTCGGGCAAAAGCCCTTCATCAGGGATAAAGGCAGAGAGCCTGAAGCGTGGAGAGATAAGCTAGAGGGGGGGTGGGGTGCGGAGAATGACTACTTTACAAGCCAGACAGAGAACAGCCAGGGAATTCCTAGAGGCATGTCGTTCATCCACAAACTCCATCAACAAACACATTGACCTGGACCCAATATACCAATCACTACAGTGGACAGCTGAAACTGACACCCAGAAGTGGCAAGGACAGACCACTATAAATACCAGAAGAAACATCAAAGAAGTGCTTCGCAGGAGGCTCCAGAGCACTGATGATGTCTCCTAGCCAGGGGACGAAACGTTTGCAATAAAAACTTCCAGCTCGGCGAACAGAACCACTACAACAAGCACCCGAGCTACAAATCTTCACACAAACTTTGATCACTGCCTTTATTCCTGATGAAGGGCTTTTGCCCGAAACGTCGATTTCGCTGCACTTTGGATGCTGCCTGAACTGCTGTGCTTTTCCAGCACCACTGATCCAGAATCTGGTTTCCAGTATCTGCAGTCATTGTTTTTACCTAATGTTCTGGTGGTACTTGGGCAACACCTTCTTTGATTGATTTGATTGAAGTCACCAATTACAATAAAAAGGGCCTCATGGTGTTCCATCTCCAGGGTGTTCGTGGTGAAGTACAGCACATCCAGTGTGTCCTCAACTTTTACTTGTGGCGATATGTACACAACAGTTAGTATAGCAGGGGGAAATACCCGTGGTAGATGGAAGGTGCGGTATTTGATGGTGAGGAGTTCAAGGTTTGGGGAGTAATGGCTGCCCAGGGTTGCTCAGGGCTGTGGTGGGTGAAAGGAGAGGGTTTAGGCTGTAAGGGTGGAGAAAGACCCAATTTCTCTTCTGGGTCTTCCCATTGTGTTCCCTGCAGATGCGCATAAGAAAAAAACTTTTCAATATCCTTACTTTTTGCGCAAGGAAGAATATCTTGCTAGGTTGGATATCAGAAAACCCCCCAGGCCTGTTCGGGTTGGCGGATGATTGTTATGGAGCATATCCCCTTGGATTTTCTCACAAATATGGTACACCACAAAACTGAGAATTTTTATAAGACATGGCAACCCTTTTTGGAATATTTGGTCACAGATTTATCTGCCACACTCACAAGGGCTTTTATATAGCCATAACAATAGTGTTTTATGAGTCCAATATCCGGGGAGCAAGAACTGTTAACGTATGAGTGTCTTGTTTGGATGAGTTGTGTTATTACTATTTATAAGTTTGCTCTTGGTTATTATTTAATTTAATAGTTAGTTAGGTATTTTAATTCTGTATTTTTCTATATACATTTATGCATTTGTACAAGAGGGTGGGTTGGGTTTGTTTTACATTTTTTTCTTGTGTTCTTTTTTTGTACTGTTTTGAATTGTATTGTTTTATATTTGCTGTAATATTAAAAAATCTATTTTTTTCCATAAAAATTTATTTCAAAAACGTGTAGAGGAAGCTTAATTTTGTATCTGTGAGTTGTCCTGCCCAGTGAGTGCTCAGTACCAATACTTTTTCGGTTTGAGAAGAAATTTTCAACCGCTAGAGGATCAGGTGGAGGAGAACAGAACACGACGTAGTGAGATTGGATGTGGAGATGCTAAATCGGGTCAAGGATCAATCTGAATACTTGATATTCAGAACAAAACAGTCAAACAAATGCCCGAACTTGTAGAACACTGCAATATTCTGTGTTGAACAGTGTCTCAGCCTCAACTGGACGATGGTGTTCAGCTCCTGGCACCACAGATCAGCAACGGTGTTAAGGCAGAAGATGAGCAGCATGTGCCAGGCTCAGCTAGTCCATTGAGGCAGAGTGACACCAGCTACATGGGTTCAAATCCTGCTCTGCCTGAAGTCATTCCTCTTAACCTCGTCCCTCATTTGAGGTGTGGTGATCCTCAGGCTAATCTCAGCACCACTCATTCCTCTCTAATAAGAGAGCAGCCACTGGGAACTTCATGAAACACTGCTGGAGAGTGTAATGGAGGCAGTCAATAGAGACATTGCTGAGGGAATTGGATTGCCATCTGGAAGGAAGAATGGGCAGAGCTTCGACAGGAAGATGCAGGAGTGTCACCAGGTGAAAGGGACAGAACGGAATTATTGGGTTGTATGGTCTTCATGTAAACTGTTCGAGTAAAAAATGAGGTCTGCAGATGCTGGAGATCACAGCTGCAAATGTGTTGCTGGTCAAAGCACAGCAGGCCAGGCAGCATCTCAGGAATAGGGAATTCGACGTTTCGAGCATAAGCCCTTCATCAGGAATAAGAGAGAGAGAGCCAAGCAGGCTAAGATAAAAGGTAGGGAGGAGGGACTAGGGGGAGGGGCGATGGAGGTGGGGTAGGTGGAAGGAGGTCAAAGTGAGGGTGATAGGCCGGAGTGGGGTGGGGGCGGAGAGGTCAGGAAGAGGATTGCAGGTTAGGAGGGCGGTGCTGAGTTGAGGGAACCGACTGAGACAAGGTGGGGGGAGGGGAAATGAGGAAGCTGGAGAAATCTGAATTCATGCCTTGTGGTGGGAGGGTTCCCAGGCGGAAGATGAGGCGCTCCTCCTCCAGCCGTCGTGTAGTTGTGTTCTGCCGGTGGAGGAGTCCAAGGACCTGCATGTCCTCGGTGGAGTGGGAGGGAGAGTTAAAGTGTTGAGCCACGGGGTGATTGGGTTGGTTGGTTCGGGCGGCCCGGAGGTGTTCTCTGAAGTGTTCCGCAAGTAAGCGGCCTGTCTCACCAATATAGAGGAGGCCACATCGGGTGCAGCGGATGCAATAGATGATGTGTGTGGAGGTACAGGTGAACTTGTGGCGGATATGGAAGGATCCCTTGGGGCCTTGGAGGGAAGTGAGTGTGGAGGTGTGGGCGCAAGTTTTACATTTCCTGCGGTTGCAGGGGAAGGTGCCGGGAGTGGAGGTTGGGTTGGTGGGGGGTGTGGATCTGATGAGGGAGTCACGAAGGGAGTGGTCCTTGCGGAACGCTGATAGGGGAGGGGAGGGAAATATGGTAAACTGTAACCATCCTGAGATTGTGTATGTGTGTGCGTGTGTGTGAGCGTGAGTGTGTGAGCGTGAATTGTGTGTGTGTGTGTATTTATGTGTGTGTGTGTTTATGTGAGTGAGTTTGTGTGAGTGTGTGTGTGAGTGTGTGTTTGTGTGTGAGTGTGAGAGCGTGTGTGTTTGCGTGTGTGTGTGTTAGAGAGTGTGTGAGTGCGTGTGTGTGTGAGAGAGAGAATGTGTGAGTGTGAGAGCATGTGTGTGTGAGAGAGAGTATGTGTGTGTGTGAGTGTGTGTGTGAGTGTGAGAGCGTGTGTGTGTGTGAGAGAGAGTGTGTGTGTGTGTATGTGTGTGTGTGTTTGACTGTGTGTGTGTGAGAGAGTATATGTGTGTGTGTGGGTGAGAGAGAGTGTGTGAGTGTGTGTTTGTTGTGTGTGTGTGAGAGAGAGTGTGTGAGTGTGTGTTTGTTGTGTGTGTGTGTGAGAGAGAGAGTGTATGTGTGTGCATGTGTGTGTGTTTTATCATTGCCTACAGAGGCACTAAGCTCATTTTCACTGCAGTGCTGAATAATTTACTAACAGTTCTGACAACCACTTCACATACCATAACTTGTTTGCTCACAAAACCTTCCGTTCATTGTTTCCTGCTCTTGCAGCATTGTTGCAATGGAGAGGTCAGAAAGGTGGTCAGAAAGGTTGTGAGATTCTCAATGATCTCAGGAGTGAAAAGTACATTTGCCTGTGAAATATTCACCTAACGAAGAACATAGAATTCAACCACGTTGGCTTCAAAATTGCCTCTGAAAATTCCTTATAATTCTTCATAAATCTACTTGAGTAGAAACTGATATGTTGTCAATTTCCCATCTGGAATGAAACTTATGGATTTGATGTATGCCTGAAAGCTGCCTGAGGTCGATGGGAACTTGCCTCAGTCCTCAGAATAAGAGAGCACCTCAGATATCGCAGCGAGGGCTGACAGGCAAGGGCTGAATCTATGGCAGTAGAACTCCCTCTTCACCAAAACACACACATATTGCTCACGGAGGTAGGGTGTAGAGGCCGAAAGCAGAAGGGAGAGCAGATTAGCAGGGCAAGGTACTGGACATGGAACGTGGGGGTCAGGTGGAGGGGAGCAGAACAAGACATAGTGAGGTGAGATGTGGAGATGCCAAAGGAGGGCCAAGTGGGATAGGGACCAGGTGGAGAAGGTGAGGCACAGGTGCGGGTTGAATGGGGAACTGCAGATTGATACATCGAAGGACAAAGCTGAGGAAGCTAATGCAGAGTCCTGGAGGTGAATGCAAGGAGAAAAAGGGGGCAAGGCAGAGGGGTTGAGTTGTGGGAGGGTGAATGGAAGGTGAAGTACAGACCAGGCAGAGATGGTTACTCATAGACCTCACAAGGCACTTCCTTCAATAAGGCACTCACAACATCCAGTGACTGGTCAGTGATGGGCATTCTGGGGAGAAATGTCTGAAAGCAAATACCTCCTTGGAACATCTACCCAAAAATGTAAGCCCAGCCACAATGGAGACAGTTTACTGAAAACAAGAAGTGTTGATGCTCACAGCAGACAGGCAGGAGGCTGGGAGAACACAGCAAGCCAGGCAGCATGGGGAGGTGGGGAAGTCATTGTTTTGGGTGTAACCCTTCTGCAGGACTAGGCCACAGCAGGTCAGGCAGCATCCATGGGACAGAAAGCAAGCTAACATTTCGAGGCTAGATGACTCTTCATGGAAAAGGGATACCCTATCGATTTTCATTTTTCAAAAAAGTCATAGTGGAAGATGAGTATTGCTGGTTAGGCCAGCAATGGCCATCCCTGATTGTCCAGAGGGTAATTAATAGTCAGTAACAGCAAATCCAAGCTGCTCCAGTAAAGCTATTACGTTGGCTTTCATCCAATAATGTGGAAAACTGGCCAAAAACAGGACAAATCTCAACTGCCACACCATCAGTCTATAGGCCCAAACATCTCCAGCTGCTTCATCGATGCCCTTCCCTCCATCATAAGGTCAGAGGTGGGGGTGTTGGCCGATGACTGCACAATGTTCAGCACCATTCGTGACTCCTCAGATACTGAACATGCAACAAGATCTGGACAATATCCATGTTTGTGCTGACAAGTGGCAAGTAACATTCGCGCCACACAAATACCTGGCAATGACCAACTCCAATAAGAGGCAATCTAATCACCACCCCCTTGACAATCAATGGCATTGCTGTCACTGAACTCCCCACTATCAACATAACTGACCAGTGACTGAACTGGGCTCACCATATGGACACATTGGCAGGTCAGAGGCTGGGAATATTGCAGCAAGTAACTCATTTTCTGTCTCCTTGAAGACTATCCACCATCTACAAGGCACAGGTCAGGAGAGTGATGGAATACTCCCCATTTGCCTGGATGGATGCACCTCCAACAACACTCAAGAAGCTTGACACCATCCAGGACAAAGCAGCCATTTGATTGGCACTACATCCACAAACATCCACACCCTACATCACCAATGCTCAGAAAACAGCAGTGTGTACCATCTATAAGGTACAATCCAGAAACTCACAAAGACTCCTCAGGCAGCACCTTCCAAACCCATGACCACTTTCATCTCGAAGGACAAGGGCAGCAGGTACATGGGAACAGCACCACCTTCAAGTTCCTCTCCAAACTACTCACCATCCTGATTTGGAAATATATTGCCATTCCTTCAGACATGCCAGGTCAAAATCCTGGAATTCCCTCCCCCAGGGGATTGTGGTCAATCTCCAGCACATGGACGAGAGCAATTCAAGAAGGCAGCACCTTCTCAAGGGCAGTTCGGGACGGGTAGAAAATGCTGGATCAGCTAACAGTTCCTACATCCTGTGGACAAATAAGAAAATAATCATGTGGAGGTGGCACACAACAGTTACAGGTACTGAATTGACTTTATGGATGCACAGATATTTTCAGCTGTGTTTCTCAACCAGGCCTCTTTAACATCTTAATTTCCTCCATCCAAGGTACATGTCACAGATAAAACCTGATGATATATGTGCCTGAATCCCTCATATACAATCGATTTACATTAACAGTTCAAGTTGTTTATTTAAAGACACTTATCTCAGATAAGATTTCATGATTGGACCATTCTTGAAACTTTGTGCTATTTTTATCTTCCCATGGATCCTTCCGTCGAAGACTTTTATACAAGTTATACTTTAATCACTTGTGATTGATATTATTTCAGTAACTCATTTCCTCATTTTCTATCGATCATGCTCAGATACTGAGACCAGAAGACATGTTGTGCTCGTTCTCAGGGCATGGTACTGCGTCCGTCTGATTTGTGAATTTGTGAAACGTTGATTAGTAACTGGTAACTCCCCCCAGTGTTCAACTGGGACACATCTGGCTGAAGTTGAAGGAGTCTAACAACAGCTCAGAGACAACTGGAAGCAAGTTTCGGGAGGGGGGGGGGGTGGCGCGGTTAGCTCATTTGGCTGACCACTGGTTTCTGACACAGAATAAGGCTACTACTGTGGGCTCAATTCCCACATCAGGTTATCATATTAGGTCTCATCATTACCCCTCACCTGAGGCATGGTGACCCTCAGGTCAAACCACTATCAGTTATCTCTCTCTCTATTGAGAGAGCAGCCCTATGCTCTGGTGGGACTCTGACAACTTTACTTTTATTAAGTTTCAGTTCGAAATCCACTAGCTGTGCATCCATTGGCATACGCATGTCTAGTGAATGTAAATTCCTCAGCCCTGCAGCACTGCACATTCATGAAAAGATGGTGTTGGGAACGAATATTTATCTGTAAGGTTGATGTGACAGGTTGGGAGGCATGGAATAGTCTTCTGGACTGAAAAGTACACAGAACAGACAACAGTACAGCACAAGACCAGGCCTTTCAGCCCACAATGTTGTACCAAACACGATGCCAAATTAAACTAATCCCTTCTGCCTGCCCTTGGTCCACATCCCTCCATTCCTTGTATATCCATGTACTATCTAAAAGCCCCTGAAACACCCTGATCATATCTGCCTCCATCACCCTGGCAACACGTTCCACACTCCTACCACTCTCTGTGTAAAAAAACCCATCCCTCACATCTCCTTTGAACTTTAATTGCATGCCTCCTAGTGTTAGACATTTCAACTCTGGGGGAAAAAAAATTCTAACCATCAACCTTATCAATGCACCTCATAAGTTTTAGACTTTTATCAAGTCTCTCCTCAGCCTCTGCTGCTCCTGGGAAAACAACCTGAGTTTTTCTAGCCATTCCTTATAGCTCATACCCTTTAATCCAGGCAGCATCCTGATAAATGTCTTCTACACCTTGTCCAAAGCCTCCCCATCCTTCCTGTAATGTGGTGACCAAAATTAAACACAATATTCCAAGTGTGGCCTAACCAAAGTCTTATGAAGCTGCACCATGACATCCTGACTCTTGTACTCAATTCCCCGACCAATAAAGGCAGCATGCCTTACACCTTCTTTACCACCCTATCTCCTTGTGGGGCCACTTTCAGGGAGCTATGGACAAGGACCCCAAGACCCCTCTCTAAATCTATGCTGCTCAGGGTCCTGCCATTAACTGTACACTTTTCTTGAACATCTTATCTTCCAAAATGTAGCACTCACACTAATCTGGATTAAACTCCATCTGCCATTTCTCTGCCCATATCCATAATCTACTTGGTTTTATCAAGAAATGAAGTCAACTGTTCCACATGCACTCCAAGCCACCGACAGTTAAAAAAAAAATCAAGTGACTTTGGGAGAAGGCAGGCAAAACTCTTAATGAGGTAAATGACAGGTTCATGACACTTAATTGCTGAAGTATCTGAAAAATATTACAGGGCCTTGACGCTCACGGTTGCCTAGCAACACTTTCCGGACGTAGTTTGGTGTTTTATATCCCAAAGTAGTCTGTAAGAAAGACACCCATTTACAGTAGTTGTAAACCTCTCTGCTAAAATTCTTTCACAGCAATAACTCCTGGGAACATCTGCTTTCAAACATCAGCATTCTCGACTTCCTTGTTAAACCTTGAAAAGTTGACTGTGACTATTTTCCAAAGATTCGAAATCAGGCTTATTGCAACCAAGCTGGAGACATGGGAACTGACCATGTGACTAACCCTAACCCATCACTCTACAAATGTCATCACTTTAACTTCATCAACGGGAAATCATATGGACCATGACAGGATGTCATATTCGATCCTTTGTTTGTAGACCCTTGGCTGACAGGGGTTGATTTTAATTTTAAACAAGATTATCTCTGTAGAGGCGTGATTTTTTTGGTTGTGTGAATGTGTTTGTGTTTAGGATTAAGGCCCCATGGTTCGAATTACAGGTTGTGGCCTAGGTGTGAACCAGTATTTACTACTTGTGTTCAGAATAGGGTTTGTGTGATAATAAATCGCTCAGTTTGAGTTCATTCAGGAAGCCCAGACGAACAATTCTGTTTATTGTGGCTCAGAGAAGAAACGAGAAAATTCACCAGGTTTATAACGATGGCTGGGGCTGCTGGGAAGGGGGGCCTTAATGTCCGTTTGTCCAACCGATCACACCCCTCCCATCACACTCCTCCCATCACACCCCTCCATTCACACCCCTCCCATCACACCCCTCACATCTCACCCCTCCCAACACACTCCTCCCATCACACCCCTCCCATCACACCCCTCCCATCACACCCCTCCCATCACACCCCTCCCAACACACCCCTCCCATCACACCCCTCCCATCTCGCCCCTCCCATCACACCCCTCCCATCACACCCCTCCCATCACACCCCTCCCATCACACTCCTCCCATCACACCCCTCCCATCACACCCCTCCCATCACACTCCTCCCATCACACTCCTCCCATCACACCCCTCCCATCACACCCCTCCCATCACACTCCTCCCATCACACCCCTCCCATCACACTCCTCCCATCACACCCCTCCCATCACACCCCTCCCATCACACCCCTCCCATCACACCCCTCCCAACACACCCCTCTCATCACACTCCTCCCATCACACTCCTCCCATCACACTCCTCCCATCACACCCCTCCCATCACACCCCTCCCATTATACCCCTCCCATTATACCCCTCCCATCACACTCCTCCCCATCACACTCCTCCCATCACACCCCTCCCATCACACTCCTCCCCATCATACTCCTCCCATCACACCCCTCCCATCACACCCCTCTCATCACACCCCTCCCAACACACCCCTCCCATCACACTCCTCCCCTCACACTCCTCCCATCACACCCCTCCCATCACACTCCTCCCCATCACACTCCTCCCATCACACTCCTCCCATCACACCCCTCCCATCACACCCCTCCCATCACACTCCTCCCATCACACCCCTCCCATTATACCCCTCCCATTATACCCCTCCCAACACACCCCTCTCATCACACCCCTCCCAACACACCCCTCCCATCACACTCCTCCCATCACACTCCTCCCATCACACTCCTCCCCTCACACTCCTCCCATCAACCCCTCCCATCACACTCCTCCCCTCACACTCCTCCCATCACACTCCTCACATCACACCCCTCCCATTATACCCCTCCCATCACACCCCTCCCATCACACTCCTCCCCATCATACTCCTCCCATCACACCCCTCCCATCACACCCCTCCCATCACACTCCTCCCATCACACCCCTCCCATCACACCCCTCCCATCACACCCCTCCCATCACACTCCTCCCATCACACCCCTCCCATCACACCCCTCACATCACACTCCTCCCATCACACCCCTCCCATTATACCCCTCCCATCACACCCCTCACATCACACCCCTCCCATTATACCCCTCCCATCACACCCTTCCCATCACACCCCTCACATCACACCCCTCCCATTATACCCCTCCCATCATACCCCTCCCATCACACCCCTCCCATCACACTTCTCCTGTCATGAGAGGAAAGTTCATGCAATGTCAGACGATATATGAGCTGACAAATCCACTCTGTTCTGTACTTCGTATTTCTGTCCAAGAATAGAGAGCTGAAGGATAGAAACAACATCTTAAATTCGGTGACCTATAATATTTGTTAGAATTATTTCTTCAGTATATATGTGTTTTGGTGCTGAGTATTCATGAGTGTGTATGTACACATGCATCATGCAAGTGCAAGTGTGTGTATGTGTTTGTGAACTGGCTGGACTCTGTGAATGTGTGTATGTATGTATTTGCCGGTCTGTGTGTGCGCAATGTGTGTATCAGTGTTTGTGGGCATGCAGGTGTGTTTGAGTGTGTGTGTGTACGTGTATGTGAATGTGTGCAAGTGTGAATATGTATATGTGTGTGCATAAGGGAGAGTGTGTGGGCAAATGTGAGTGCATGTGAGTGTGTGCAAGTGTGTGTGAGTGTGTGTATATGTGCATATGTGTGAACATATGTGTGTGACTATGTGAGTGTACGTGGGTGTGTGTGTACATGCAGGTGTGTTTGAGGTATGTGTCTAGGTGTATGTGTGTGCGTGTGTGTGTGATTGTGGGCAAGTGTGAGTGTACACGTATGCATGTAAGGGAGAGTGTGTGCTATGTGTGGATGTGTGTATGAGGGAGTGGTGAGTGCATGTGTGTGCGAGTACGTGTGTGTGTGTGTGTGCGAGTAAGTGTGTGTATGTGTTTGTCTGCGTGTGTATGTGTGTGTGAATATGAGTGTGTGCGTGTGAATATGAGTGTGTGTGTGAAGATGAGTGTAAATATGTGACTTCATGTTTGTGAATATTTGAGTGCATGTTTATGTGTGTGTGAATATGAGTGTGTGCATGTGTGAGTGCCTCTGTGTGTGAGTGTCTGCCTCTGTGTGAATGTGTGTCTGTGTGCATGAATGTGTGTCTGCCTCTGTGTGAGTGTGTGCCTCTGTGTGAGTGTGTGCCTGTGCGCGTGAATGTGTACCAGTGTGTGTGTATGGAGGTGGACATTTCCTCAGCTCTGAGATGGTCTAGTTTGAGGCAGGCTGTAGGGATGTGCAAGTTGAGGAGGTCTCATGACTTGTTTAAATGCTGCGTTCGTCCCTATGACCTCAGTGATATTCTGGTGCTCAGGTTCGCTGTGTCTCTTGATTAATTGGCATGTTGCTGTGTAAGAATAACTGCCGGAGTCAGCTATAAATAGATCCACTGTTGCCTGGAGCCAATTAAGATACAGCTCCACAAAACACTAATGGAATAATCGGGCACTGAAGTGCAGTGTCACACTTTGAAAAGCTTTTTTTAACAGCTTGTGCTTTTTTTGGAAGAAGTGCAGTTTGGACCAGACTGAAAACTCTGTCAAAAATTAAACCAAGGACTGATATCAATATAAAGATGGATGAGAGTCATTTGGAGATTTAAAAAAAACTAATGTTCATCTTCTACTGTCTAGTTCAAAGTAAGACCTGCATTTATGTGTTTAGTGTCTATCAAACAGCTCAAAGAATATTCTCGCAAATGAAATATCACTGAAATATAAGAAGCCAGCAAGATCCCACAACCAGTAATCCTCTTCCTTCTGAGGTTGGTTGATGGATGAATGTTGTTCAGGTTTTCAGGAAGAACTCCCTTACTCCCCATGGAAACAGCAACATTTCACAAGCAGGAGGCTGGAGCTTTGGTTTTGGTTTCATGTTTGCATCCATAATTCAACAGCTTTGACATGGCACTGAGAGGCTGCCTTACTTTATATAGAATAGAATCAAATCCCTATAGTGTGGGAGCAGACCATTACCTGCAGTGAGTCCACACAAATCATCAGAAGAGCGTCCCACTCAGACCCACCCCCTAACCTATATTTCCCATGGCCACTTCACCTGAACCTGTACATCTTTGGACTGTGGGAGGAAGCCCATACAGACAGTCTCCTGAGGCTGGAATTGAACTGGTGGGAGGCAGTGGTGCTGATCACTGAGCTACCGTACCACTTTACATTCAGGCCTGTAGTTGGACTCGAACCTCATGACTCAGAGGTGTGAGTGCAACCGCCTGAGCCATGGCTAACACCTAAGTGCCATCATATGTGACTGCAATAATGGAGTTCTAGAGTTATACAGCACAGAAACAGGCCCTTCGGCCCAACATGTCCATGCTGACTAGGTTTCCTAAACTGAACTAGTCTAATTTGGCCCATTTCCTTCTAAACTCTTCCAGTCAATGTCCAAATGTCTTGTAAATGTTACAATTCTTGGCCAATCATTATGAAACCGCTGCATCAGTTAGGAACACAGGAACAGGAGTAGGTCATTCAGCCTGTTCCACCATTCACTAAGATCACGGCTGTAAAACTATAACACCATATAATAAAGGAGCAGAATTAGGTCATTCGGCCCATCAAATCTCCTCCACCATTTGATTATGATTGATATCTTTATCAATCCTGTTCTCCTACCTTCTCCTTGTAACCATTGATCCCATTAGTAATTAAGAACCTGTCTGTCACTGTCTTACATATACTCGCTGACTTGGCCTCCACAGCTTTCTACAGCAATGAGTTCTACAGATTTACCATCTGTGTCGAAATTCCTCCTCATCTCAGTTCCATTGGGTCGTCTTTTCACTCTGAGGCTGTGTTCTTGTGTCTCTGACTCTCCTACTCATGGAAACATCTTCTCCATGTCGACTCTATCCTGGGCTCCCAGTGTTCTGTAAGTTTCAATCAGATCCCCCCATATCCTTCCAAACCCCAACGAGTACAGACCCAGCTCATATGACAAGCCTTTCATTCCCAGGATCATTCTCATGAATCTCGTCTGGACACTCTCTAGGACCAGCACATTAGATACACGGCCCAAAACTGCTCAAAATGTTCTAAATGCCTTGTGACGAGAGCCTCACACAGCCTCGGCAGTATATCCCTGCTCTTGTATTCTGGCCCTCTTGATATTAATGCTAACATTACATTTGCTTTTCTAACTGCCAACTGAACCTGCATGTTAACCTTTAAGACAACACTGAACTAGGACTCCTAGTTCCCTTTGCGCTCGAGATGTCTGTAGCCTCCCCCAATTAGAAAATAGACTACTCCTCTAATCCTCCCACTAAAGTCATAACTTTGTCACACTGTATACCATCTCCCAGTTCTATGCCCACTCTCCAAACCTATCCAAGTCCTTCTGCCCCCATTCCTCAACATTATTTGTCCCTCCATAAATCATGTGACTTGTGGTCAAACACCTGCCTTTGGCCCATATCCCTTAATACCTTCGCTTAACAAATAATTACCTATCTGAGGCATAAAATGAATAATTGATCCAGCATTGGCTGCCATTTGTGAAAGAAAGTTGCAAACCTCTCTCACCCTTTGTGTGTAGAAGTGCTTCCTAACATCTCTCCTGAATAGTCTGGGCCTAATTCTCAGACTATGCCCCCACAGAAGACCCAGGCAGAAAGTGGACAACACCCCTTGTAGCAGAGAGCTTCGAGAACAGGTCCAAAGTCATCTGATCCTCCAAAGTCATACCACGTTTAGCAGATGAAGACAGGTCAAATGTCACCTTACTCAAGGGCTGTATTTTATTTATTCATGGGATGTGGGCATTGCTGGCTATTACCTATCCCTAATTGCATAGAGGGCAGTCAAGAGTCCACCACATTGCTATGAGTCTGGAGTCACATGTAGGCCAGACCAGATAAGAATGACAGTTTCCCTTCCTTAAGAGTATTTGTGAACCAGATGGGGGTTTTCCAACTATTGATTCCTACTGCTTGAGGAATCAGTGGATGCAGGTACAATTACAATATTTGAAAGCCCCTTGGATAAGTACATGAATAGGAAAGGTTAGGAGCAATAGGGGCCAAATGCAGGTAACTGAGACCAGCTCAGTTTGGGAAACTTAGTTGGCATGGACGAGTTGGACTGACAGGTCAGACACTATGTTGCATAAGTCTATGACTCTTTGACCCCTTATTCTGAGATTATGCTCCTTAATTTGACCTCTCCCACAAGGAGAAAAGACCATTCCACATCTACCTTGTCAGGTCCCCAACTCCCCTGTCAAGAATCTTGGATATTTCAATAAGGTCACTTCTCATTCTTCTAAAGTCCAGTGAGTACAGGCCCAAACCACTCAACCCCTCCACCAGAAAACAGTCCCTCCATTCATGAGATCAGCTGAGTAAACCTCCAATGACAGCATGTATATCTTTTCTTTGATAAGATGACCAAAACTCTTCATTGGATCCCTGCTGTGAGTTTTATTCATTTTTGGATGTGGGAACCTCCGACAAGGGCACTCTGAGTAACCCTTGACTAAGCTGCCCTTTCCAAACCACTGTAATTCATGTGGGTGTGCAGGTTTGTTGAATCTGACAATACTTTCCTTCAAAAATAGAACGGAATGGTTAATAAAAAGAATATTTGCAGCATTGCATGTTCCTATGGGAACTGGTTGCAGAGCTGGATTGTTTACATGTACCACCAATAGTGAGCCAGATTAATATTTATGTCTCTGACTGTGGTATCTTGGGTGCAGTTTTAATCTCTGGTGACTGTCAGCAGTGATGAATGTGAGGCAAGCAACAGTGTCCAATGAATAGGTGCCAGCAAATATTTGCATAAAACATTTCGCAAAATCAAAGAGCTTTCAACTAATGTATTCTTGCAACAAATTGTTTACAAGTGAACATGCTGAGCAATATAGTGCTATTTTTGGGGAGCTTCTCAAAGTGCTCCTGTCATGGGCGATTACAACATTGCTCACACAACCTTCTGCTGCTCACCTCTTTAATGATAGACTTGAGCTCCACCATGCCCTTCTCCTGCTATGCTGTGTAGTCAGAGGTAGGAGGGTCTGTCACAGCTGAGACCTTGTGCTGCTTGACCCTCATATCTAACCCCAGCTGCTCCCTCACTGCTCTGAATGTTTGAAGCCAGTAACCACCCCTCACTCACTCTATTCAGCCCCTCGAGCCAAGTCCACCATTTAATCCAATCAAGGCTGATCTCATCTTGGCCTCAACTCCACCTGGCTACCTGCTCTGCATAATCCTTCATCCTGTTACTGATTAAAAATATGTCCATTTCCTTCTTAAATTTACTCAATGCCCCAGCATCCATCACGCTCTGGGGGAGTGAATTTCACACATTCACAACTCTTTGAGAGAAGTAATTCCTCCCCATCTCTGTTTGAAATCTGCTACCCCTTATCCTAAAGTTATCATCTCTCATTGTACTTTGCCTCACATGGGGAAACATCCTCTCCATCTACTTTGTCAATCCCCTTTGGCATCTTCGAGACTTCAATTCGATCTCCCCTCATTCTTCTAAACTCCAGAGAGTATTGGCCGAAACTGCTTAATCTCCCTTCATGAATCAATCCTTTCATCTCTGGTATCAATCTAGTGAACCTCCCCTGAACTGCCTCCAAGGCAACCACATCCCTCCTCAAGTAAGGGGACCATCACTGTCCCCAGGGCTCCAGCTGTGGTCTCAGTAATCACTTTTTTCCTTATGTACTCTATTTGTTTTGCTTTCCTACATTCCATTGCCTTCCCTATTACCTGCTGTAGCTGGACACAGATCTGTCCTGCATGGAGGGGATGTCTAAGCTCAGTTGGCTGGATGGCTAGTGTGTGACGCCTACAATAAAAGTTCAATATCCATACCAGCTGAGGTTCCCATGATGGTCCTGCCTTTTCAACATTTCCCCGTGCCTGAGGAGTGGTAACCCTCAGGTTAAACTCACTGCCAGTTCTGTCTCTAATGAGAGAGTATGACTGATGACTTCACCTTTTACCCACATATTAGTTTGCTGCAGTTCATGCAGACCCCAGATTCCTCAGCACGAGCAATATGTTTGCCTGATCATCTGTTAGCACATGCCGTGGGTGTGTGATGGATGTAGCATGGTGATGTACACCAACATGTTCTCTACAACCATGGCTTTCTGTCTGCTCTGAAAGGGAAGTCAAGGGACATTCTCTGTGAAGAAGGAATGCATGTCAGGGAAAGGAAGTGATGCTGTTAATGTCCATGTCAGGGAAAGGAAGTGATGCGATTCATGTCCATGTAAGTGCCAAGGAGTGAGTGCTAAGAAAACAGGCCAAGACCAATAAAATGTAGATGTGTTTTTGATGTGATTTGATTGTCTGCAAAGCGATTTGGTAGGATTATGGCAAAGCGAGCAGCCGCAGAACTCCAGAGTGTGGAGACTGAGTCCTGAATGTTGATTTGAGTTAGCCTGAGGATGTGTCACCAATTCCGAGTCCCAGTTGGTGCCCACGGGATGAGCCGTCGGATGGTGGGGACCCGGAGAACCAAGCAGTGAGCTGATACACCAGCATACCGCTCCAGTTTCCAAGGATGGGAACTGATGCTGTCGGGTTTCTCAGTTGCACCTGGGAGAATTGGAAACGGTAGGAATGAGGAAGATGAGTTAAGAATGAGATCTTAAAGCTTGTGTGTTAACTGTTTACTTGGGAAATTCTCTTCTAGCCACTGAAAGCTTAAGGGGACTTCTGTTCTTCTCACTGAGGATCTGATTTTGTGTCTTTGCATTGCTCTCCCACACTTCCCACCATCACCCAGATGCTAAAGGGCTGGAAAAATCCTCCCACAGTGACCATGACTGAGTTGATGCAGTCCTGGCTTTTGTATATACTTCAATCCCAATCCCGACCCCCAACCCCGAAGCCACAAGGCCCTAATGTAAACAGTCCAGGCAACCCTAGCTCATTGGGTAACACACTCCATCAGTGTGAGTGGTTGAGGGAGTTAAGACCCACTCTGGGATCTGTGCGATCTGATCAAGACCACTGCTCCAATGTAGCGCTCAGCAAGTGTTGTAGTGTTCTGATGAAATGTTGAACTGAAGGCTTACCTGCCCCATCAGCTGCCTCCATTGCCTTGCCCAAAATTCACCCCTCAACCAACATCGCAGAAACCAGCGTATCAGGCCATTATTACATTGCTGTATGAGACTTGGCTGCCACATTTCCTACATTACAAAAGGGACAAACTATTAAAAAGTACTTCCCTGGTTTAGGATGTCCTGCGGTGCTACAGAAATACAAGCTTTCTTGAATAAGTGGAGGGATACACAAGCTGGTTAACACTGAAGGCTGTGACATGACCAGATCCTCCCCTGGCATATAGTATCATAGAATCCTTACGGCATGGATAGAGGTTCTTCAGCCCAACCTGTCAACACCAACCCTCCAAAAGGGCATCCCACCCATTCCCCAAACCTACTACTGTACTCTACATTTACCCGAAACGAATGCACCTAACCTACACATCCCTGGATGCTATGCACAATTTAACATAGCCAATTCACCTAACCTGCACATCTTTGGACAGTGGGACAAAACTCAAGCAGACACAGGGCGAATATGCAAACTCCACACAGACAGATGCCTGAGACTGGAATCGAACCTGGTATCCCTGGCGCTATGAGGCAGCAGTGCTAATCACTGAGTCACATTACTGCCCCAGTCTTTGGCCTGTCAGTTGGGGGCTTCCTGCTCTTTGTTGTGGGAAGTGTTTATTGGGCTCTCACAACCCATAAGACAAGCCGTACTCTCCGTATATGAGGATCCCACTGGATGTGAAGCCAGAATACTAAACCCGAACAGGACTGTTTGTCCAAAGACTTGCTCCATTGAAAAGGGCAGTGTGTATGTTAGTAACCAACATGTTCACCTTAATTACTCTGCTCCTTTTCTTAAATTATCTCAGTAACCAACCTTACATTAATGCGATTATGGCTCATTTCACACAGAGATTGAGAAATAACAACATTCAGAGAGTTGAAATTAAAGAAGAAAATCATGGCTTTAGTGGGGATTGTCAACAAAGTAAATTCATGTTAATTGCTAAGCCTGGACTAATGATCTGGAAGAATGTTTAGAAGGATGGGGGGGATGATCTGAAGGAAACTATAAAATTCTAACAGGACTAGTCAGGGCAAGGATGGATGTTCCTGATGCCCAAGGAGTCAAGTACCAGAGGGTCACTGTCTAAAGATATGAGGTCAGCCATTTTGGATTGAGATGAGGAGAAATGTCTTCACCCAGTGCGTGGGAAGCCTGTAGAATTCTCTGTCACAGAAAGTGGTTGAGGCCAAAACGTTAATGTTCTCAAGAAGGAGTTAGATACAGATCTTAGGGAGCAAAGAGATATAAGAGTACAGGGAGAAGGAAGAGGGACCTGAGCTGGATTATCAGCCATGATCATATTGAATGGCTGAAGGGCTGAATGGCCTACTCCTGCTCCTGTTTTCTTTGTTTTTATGATCTGGAGTTATGATGCTGAATTTCACCACAGGTCTCAGATAGCAAGGCTGGTATCTGATAATAGTGCCCAGTCCTACTGGCTGGGAGTTGGATCAGCGCAGTGACTTTACTGGAGAATGCTTCCTAATGGGTAACCTCCAGGCCTGGCAATAATAAACTCAACAAATTAAATACATCTGCACAAAAAAGCTCTTACCTGTAATAGTGGCCTTAAAACTAAAGATTCTCATATTAAAAAAAAACCTACCTGACTCACTAACATCCTTTAGGGAAGAAAATCTACCATCATCACCTGGTTTGACCCAAAGACCCATCTTCAATATGGTAAATGTTTATCTTCCTTCTGAAGTAACTAGGCACGTCACCCTTGTATTTAAGGAAAAGACTCAGTATCACCTCACTAAGGACAATTAGGAATAGGTAACAAGTGGAAACATTGCTAGTGATGTCTACATCTCTTGAAAAAATATAAAATAAAGGGTATCTCACACCTGCAGACAGACAAGAGGCCGATTCATGACTTTGATGTTCCTCTCCGGTACACCTTATGCAAGGCACTATAATCCTGGTGGGAATAGTGAACTTTAAACCAAGATGGATTAACCCACATATCATCACAAGAGTGCAATATTACCAATGTAGTCACTAGAATGGTTAGTGCTGGCTGTGACCATTATCTTAGATTTGCAGAAATGACACCAAGTTTCATCAATGAAAAATAAATCAGAAACTTATTTAATATGATAAACATGTTATCCAGCATGTGGCATCAACAGATTGTCAATTACTACTGCAAACTTAATCTAAGCATCCTTTAAGTCCAAAAGCACAGATGTTCATTCACAAATAAGAGGGCTAAACAGATGAGACAAGCTGTTCATTTTTAGGAAGATTGGCAGCAGAAAATATATTTTAAAAATATAGAAACAGGTGAATCAGAGCCCAATCCAAAAGAGGAAATGAAGTCACTTCCTCACAGTTCCCTCTGGATTTTGATGATGATGTCACTGTGTCCAATTCTGATCCAGCAGCCAGTTAGTTGGACCTACCTCATCGAGTCATAGAGTCATCGAGTCATGGAGATGTACAGCACAGAAACAGACCCTTCGGTCCAACCCGTCCATGCCAACCAGGCATCCCAACCTAATCCAGTCCCATTTGCCAGCATTTGGCCATATCTCTCTAAATCCTAACTATTCATATACCCATCCAGATACCTCTCAAATGTTGTCATTGTACCAGCCTCCACCACTTCCTCTGGCAGCTCATACAGGCACCACCCTCTGTGTGAAAAATGTTACCCCTTAAAACCCTTTTAAATCTTTTCCCTCTCACCATAGACTTCCAGTTTTGGAATCCTCTACTCTGGGGAAAAGACCTTGTCTATTTATCCTATCCATGCCCCTTATGATTTTATAAACCTGCATAAGCTCACCCCTCAGCCTCCGATCCTCCTGGGTAAATAGCCCCAACCTGTTCAGCCTCTCCCTATTGCTCAAACCCTCCAACCCTGGAAACATCCTTGGAAAGTTATTTTTGAACCATTTCAAGTTCCACAACATTTCTCCTACAGCAGGGAGACTGGACTTGAACGCAGTATTCCAGTACAGCCATAACATCAGGTCCTCCCAACTCCTCTACTCAATACACTAACCAATGAAGGTCTCAACATGAATGTTATTTTATCAGCTCACTGAGAGAGAGAGAGAGAGAGAGTGAGCAATTCTACTTGCTGGCTGGCTTAAAGGTCTGTCTTAATTGCTGTCTCCTCTCTCAGGTCTGTAACAAACTGTACTTAACCCAATTCACAAGTTGTTGCTGAGGACACTTAGTGTGTCTAAAAGTATCAAAATCCAGCTTTTAGCAAACTCATATACTCTTGTGTAACCATTAAGTGTCAACACAATGCATTTCTGTGAAAAATAACCAATAAACCAAAACCTCCATTTTCTGGTCGATTTATCCAAACAAAATAGGTACCGTCCTGGCAAAGTATGATGGGGAGACTGTGTTTAAGATAAGAACAAGTTCATGCAGCACTAGAAGTGAAAAGCAATCAAATCTGGAAATGAATGACATTCATTAACTTTGTTAAAGTGTTTCAATGTGATTCAGTGAAATTGTTGAAGGTTATGAGTGCAATGTACAATAGGTAATACAGTCTGGTACCCACAGTGTGGGGCAGAGGGTGTGCTACAGAGCCAGTGGTTTGGCTAATATGTTAAACTGAGGCACTGTTTGACCTCACAGCTGTTAAAAGACTCTGTGGCTACTACTTTGACGAAGAGTGGCTGGTACCTTGAGGCTAATAGATATTGCTCAGCCAACATTACTAAAAACAGGTGATCAGCTCGTTCTCGCATTGCTGTGTGTGGGAGCTAGCTGTGTGTAAATTGGCTACTGGGTTTCCTACATTACAACACAAACTACAATTCACAAAGTGGCTGTGAAGTGCATTGGTGACTGAAGGGTGATATTATGGAATTGTAGATTGACACGCCACAGAAGGAAGCCATTTGGTCCCTTCTCCTGGTAGAAGCTGCTTATTGAAGCTTTGCAATGATGACACATGCTCCTCTTTCCCTAGAACTTTCTGCATTCTTCCTCTTCAGAATTTATTAAGATTCTGTTTGCAAGTTCCTATTGAAACAACATCCACACCTTTTCAGGCAGTGCGTTCCCGAGTACAACAACTTGTTGCGTTAGAAATTGTGTTTTCTTGTTTTACCTCTGGTCCTTTTACCAATCATTGTGAATTTGTGACACATCCAACACTTGGAAACAACTCCTCTTATTTACCTGATAAAATCATTCATGATTTTTGATTTCCTCATCGAGGAGAACAAGCTTTCTCCCTCTTTGCTCTTAAATAAGATGTGTATTTTGGGGGAGGCAGTGCTGGATGGTAATGTTGCTGAATTAGTAATCCAGGGGCTCAGGCTAATTTCCTGGAGTATAGGTTCAAATCCCATCTGGGTGGTGAGTAAAACTTGAGCTCAATAAAAATGGTGACCATGTAATGACTTTTAAAACCTATCTCTAAGACTAACACCCCTGAAAAAAGGAAATTGTCCATCTTTACCTGGTCTGACCTATAGGTGCCACCATAGAACATAGAACATAGAAGGATACAGCGAAGTACAGGCCCTTCGGCCCTCGATGTTGCGCCGACCGAATCCTACCTAACCTATACTAGCCCAATAACTTCCAAATGCCTATCCAATGCCCGCTTAAATGACCATAAAGAAGGAGAGTTCACCACTGATACGGGCAGGGCATTCCATGAACTCACAACCCGCTGTGTGAAGAATCTACCCCTAACATCTGTCCTATACCTACCACCCCTTAATTTAAAGCTATGTCCCCTAGTAACACCTGACTCCATTAGCGGTAAAAGGTTCTCAGTGTTGACCCTATCTAAACCCCTAATCACCTTATACACTTCTATCAGATCTCCCCTAAACCTTCTCTTCTCCAATGAGAACAGCCCCAAGTGCCTCAGCCTTTCCTCATAAGATTTTCCTACCATTCCAGGCAACATCCTGGTAAACCTCCTCTGCACTCGTTCTAAAGCTTCCACATCCTTCCTATAGTATGGCGACCAAAACTGCACACAATACTCCAGATGAGGCCGCACCAGAGTCTTATACAACTGCAACATGACCTCAGGACTCCGGAACTCAATTCCTCTGCCAATAAAGCCCAGTACACCATATGCCTTCCTCACAGCACTATTTACCTGGGTGGCAACTTTCAGAGATCTGTGTACATGGACACCAAGATCCCTCTGCTCATCCACACTACCAAGTAGCCTACCATTAGCCCAGTAATCCATCATCTTGTTATTCCTACCAAAGTGAACGACTTCGCACTTAGCTACATTGAATTCCATTTGCCACATTTCCGCCCAGCTCTGCAACTTATCTATATCCCGCTGTAACCTACCACTTCCTTCCTCACTATCCACAACTCCACCGACTTTTGTGTCATCCGCAAACTTGCTTACCCAGCTTTCAAGTCCTTCCTCTAGATCATTTATAAAGATAACAAAAAGCAATGGTCCCAAAACAGATCCTTGTGGTACACCGCTAGTAACTGCGCTCCAAGATGAACATAATCCATCAACTACTACCCTCTGTCTCCTTCCAGCCAGCCAATTCCTAATCCAAACCTCTAATGTATCCTCAATGCCATACCTCCGAAGTTTTAGCATTAGCCTACCATGGGGAACCTTATCGAACGCCTTACTAAAATCCATATACACAACATCTACTGCTTTACCCTCATCCACTTCCTTGGTCACCTTCTCAAAGAACTCAATAAGGTTTGTGAGGCACGACCTGCCCTTCACAAAACCATGCTGGCTATCCCTGATCACGTTATTCCTACCCAGATGTTCATAAATCTTATCCCTTACCATTCTCTCTAAGACTTTGCCCACCACTGAAGTCAGACTCACTGGCCTATAGTTGCTAGGGCTATCCCTACTCCCTTTCTTGAACAATGGGACCACATTCGCTATCCTCCAGTCCTCTGGTACTATTCCTGTTGACAACGACGACATAAAAATCCAGGCCAATGGCTCTGCTACCTCCTCCCTAGCTTCCCATAGGATCCTGGGGTAAATGCCATCAGGCCCAGGAGACTTATCTATATTCATCCTTTCCAATATTCCCAAAACCTCTTCCCTGCATATTTCCAGGGCATCCATTCTAATTATTTGTGATTCCATATTCACATCAGCAACAGTGTCCTGTTCCTGAGTGAATACTGATGAAAAGTACTGATTTAATGTCTCTCCAATCTCCTCCGCCTCCACACACAACTTCCCACTACTATCCTTGACTGGACCGATACCTACCCTAGTCATCCTTTTATTCTTGACATACCTATAGAAAGCCTTTGGGTTTTCCCTAATCCTACCAGCTAAAGACTTTTCATGTCCCCTTCTCGCTTCTCTTAGCTCCCTCTTTAGCTCCTTCCTGGCTACCTTATAACTCTCTATCGCCCCTACTGAACCTTCACGCCTCATCTTTACATATGCCGCCTTCTTCCCTTTCACAAGGGACTCCAATTCCTTACTAAACCACGGCTGCCTCACAAGGCCCTTTACACCATGCCTGACTGGTACATACCTATCGAGGACACGCAGTAGCTGCTCCTTGAACACTCCCCACATCTCATTAGTGTTCTTCTCTTGAAGCCTGTTTTTCCAATCCACACATCCTAAGTCCTGCCTCACTGCATCATAATTTCCCTGCCCCCAGCTATAGCTCTTGCCCTGCGGCACACGATTATCCCTCTCCATCACTAAAGTAAAAGTCACCGAGTTGTGGTCACTGTCCCCGAAGTGCTCACCTACCTCCAAGTCTAACACCTGGCCTGGTTCATTACCTAGAACCAAATCCAATATAGCCTCCCCTCTTGTTGGCCTGTCGACATATTGTGTCGGGAAACCCTCCTGCACACATTGTACAAACACCGACCCATCTAATGAACTCGAGCTATAGCTCTCCCAGTCAATATCTGGGAAGTTAAAGTCCCCCATAACAACCACCCTGCTACCTTCACTCTTTTCCTGAATCATCCTCGCAATATTATCCTCTACTTCTCTAGGACTATTAGGAGGCCTGTAGAAAACACCTAACAGGGTGACCTCACCTTTCCTATTTCTAACCTCAGCCCAAACTACCTCAGATGGCAAGTCCTCTTCCATCGTCCATTCCACTGCTGTGATACTGTCTTTGACAAGTAATGCCACGCCTCCCCCTTTTTTACCCCCATGGCAATGCAGTCGGCTCTTAACGATTAGGGAGAAGGAATAGCTCCTAGTCTGGCCATCAGGACTCACATCCCAACTATAATTTTTCAAAATTCCCTGGTACAATGTGGGTAAGCCTCCTCCAAAAGCTTCACAGTTGAGCACATTATTCCAGCAGACACCTCGCCATATCACCATAAATTTGTACCCTGTTGGCCATCAGAAGAAAATGTGCAAGAATTCATCTATAAACTCAAGGCAAATAATTCTACTATTGTTGTCAGTAAAGCAGGCATTGACCTTTCAATATTTTGCCCTGGCCCACCAGAGCAGATAACATAAGGTTAAATGAGGAAGATTCTTAATTCCTGCTCCAGTTCGTGGATGTTGCTACTTGGTCTGTGAGTCAATTGGAGCTGTATTAGTCTCCCACTTCTTTTAATTCTGTCTGGCTATGTGAATGACTCCATTGTCGTCAGAGGATGTGTCTGATAGCATCAGGCAAAATTCCATTAATCTTGAGGAGCAGCGTCTCTGGGATGTACAACAAAACTTTCAAAACAAATTCTTTTCCATCCCTTGATAAGGAGCAGAAATCACTGTCAGAGCTTAGACACATTGTCACTGAACCTCTTTCAACTGTTTAGTGTACTCTTGTTTAAACCAGTGAATAGCTGTCATCTACATTGTTGAGCTGAAATAGATGCAATGCAGATACATCTTCTTTCTGTCTGTAAGGATCACAGGCCTGTGTATTAAATAGGTAGCTTTCAGTACATGCAAGTTCACTACTCTGCAAGACCGAGAAACAACCCTAACTTGGTTTTCCACATACTTCTTCAAATACATTGGATTATCCAGCAAATGTTGTCCAATTACAGAATCAAACCTAATGTTGGACACTGTGCTGTGAGTATTGCAAGCTTGGGCTGGTTGAGTATGTTCAGTTCCTTGCTTGTTATGAACAGACAAGAGAAATGCTGTTTGATGCAATCCGACAGTCTTTGGGATGTACAGCTCTTATATGTGGCATCACACCAGCACTGATATTCATATACCACGGTATTCCTTTGTCTGATAGGCAGAGCATGTTTTTGGTTTGACTGCAGCATTCTTTTAGCCATGAACAATGTTCGGATGGCTACTGCATACTGTACAACATATGTTGCTGAAACCATATGATGCCCTCTCCTTCCAGAACAATCTGAGGTAGACTGTGTACTTTGCAGGAGTAAGATCGATTACCTGAGGCCCATTTGTGATTCTGTGTGTTGGCGAGAAATGCATTAAAAGTAAGGGGCATGCATTTAAGGGGAGAGGGTGAAAGTTGAAAGGTGTCCGGAACATATTGACAAAGGTGGTAGAGGCAGATATGATCGGGGTGTTTGAAATACTTGGGGATAAGCCCATGGATATGCAAGGCATGGGGGGAAATGGACCAAGGGTGGTAGAAGGGATTCATTTAATTTGGCATCACGTTCAGCACAACATGAAAGGCCCATTCCTATGCTGTACTGTTCTATGTTCTATGTAAACAATCAATTAGAGTAACAATATCCAGAATTGTGGCTTTGATGCACCAAATGTCAGAATCAGGTTTGCAGGTTGAAAAACATTGCCTTTTTGCCCCATTTCCAACATTGCCAGTCAGGCCATTCTGATAGAGCACAGAGCGACAAAGAATCCCAATGTATGTACACTCAGCATTCAAGTTGGGTTTATAGCAGACAGTAGAAGGGAAAGCTCTCGAATGATTTCTCAACCTGGATACTGTGGTAAGGGAGCTCATGTGGCCACTCCCTTTCAGTGAACGGGAGTGAAGGACAGTGCCTATTAAGTCATTTATGGAAGTTCTAACATACAGCTGTGGTCTCAAATGTAACAAACATCTCAGAAATTTGCCAGGGGCCAGTGGTTCTGTGTTATCCCATCAAAGACACATTTCTCATGGAATACAACAAATATGTTTCTGACAGCTGGGCTGAGTGGCGATCCATAACATCTAAATGGGTGTCTCCATTATAGAGCCATAGAGACGTACAGCACGGAAACAGACCCTTCGGCCCAATTTGTCCCTGCCGACCAGATATCCCAACCCAACCTAGTCCCATTTGTCAGCACCTGGCCCATATCCCTCCAAACCCTTCCTATTCATATACCCATCTGGATGTCTTTAAAATGTTGCAATTGTACCAGCCTCCACCACATTCTCTGGCAGCTCATTCCATACATGTACCACCCTCTATGTGAAAAACTTGCCCCTTAGGTCTCTTTTATATCTTTCCTCTCTCACCCTAAACCTATGCCCTTTAGTTCTAGAGTCCCCAACCCCAAGGAAAAGACTTTGTCTATTTATCCTATCCATGCCCCTCATGACTTTATAAACCTCTATAAGGTCACCCCTCAGCATCCGACGCTCCAGGGAAAACAGCCCCAGCCTGTTCAACCCCTCCCATAGCTCAAATCCTCCAACTCTGGCAACATCCTTGTAAATCTTTTCTGAACCCTTTCAAGTTTCACAACATCTTTCCTTTCTGAATTACAGTCAATTAGTGTGTATGGACAGCAGGTAGTAAAGAAGTAAGTAGAATTTTGGCATTTATTGTTAAAGAGATAGGGTGCTGCTGCTACTGTACAAGGCATTATTGAGGCCATTCCTGGGTAACTGCGTACAGTTTTGTCCCCTTTCTTGAGGACAGAGTTGTATTGGAGACAGTTGAGAGGAGGGTCACTAAATTGATTTCAGGGTTTCTCAAATAGAGGTGACAACCCAATGGTATTATCCCTGAACTGTTAATCCAGAGACGCAAGTAATATTCTGTGGTCCTGAGTTCAAATCCCACCATGGCAGATGGTAGAATTTGAATTTAATAATATCTGGAATTAAGAGTACAATTATGACCATGAATCCATTGTTGATCATTGGAAAACCCCATCTGGTTCACTAATGCCCTTTAGGGAAGGAAACAGCCATCCTGATCTGGTCTGGACTACATGTCACCCCAGGCCCAGCACACTGGTTGAATCTTGATTGCCCTCTGGGCAATTAGGGATGAGCAATAAATGCTGGTCTAGCCAGTGATGTCCTCATCTCATGAATGAATAAAAAAGAAGACCAAGCACTTTAGGCCGATACTGGCTGGAGTTTGGAAGAATGAGAGGAGATCCAAGTGAGGTACACAAGATGCTAAAGGGCATTGACAAAGTAGACATGGAGAGGAAGTTCTTCATGTGGGACAACCTAGAATGTGAGGTCATAGTTTTAGGTTAAGGGGTAGCAGGTTGGAAACAGAGATAAGGAGAAATGACCTCTCTCAGTAGGTCATGAATCTGCGAAGTTCACTCCCCCAGAGTCAAGTGGATGCTGGGATATTGAGTAAATTCAAGGAGGAAATAGGCAGAATTTTAATTAGTAATAGGTTGAAGAGTTTTGGGGAGTGGGCAGGCAAGTGGAGCTGAGACCAAGATGAAATCAGCCATGATTGGATTCCAAATGGTGGAACAGCAGAGCAGGCTGAAGGGGCTGAATGGCCTTCTCCTGCTCTGTGTCCTTATGTTCTTATCAGCGACTGGCGTATTCTTCATGGAAACGCCTTACCAATCAGCATCCACATGCCAATCAAATGGCTCACTCCTTTACTGTGTGGCTTGGTTTTCCCCTGAAGTCAATATTCTTGTGAGTTTTCCACTGAGTACAAGTTGAGAAACAGAATGTATTGTGTAAACAATGGGAATTAAAGCTTAGAAAGAGATGCATTAGCTATCGGTTCAAAACAGCTTACTGTAAGATTCTGCATTAGAGTCCACCCAAGCAGTAATACCAGAGAGGTTTGGACAGAGAATTGAAGAGTTCAGCTCCTGAAGGTGTCAGCTGTGTCACTTCTGGCTCCTAACAGTCATCAGGCACATGACGACTGAAATGTTAGGCCCGAAACGTCGATTCTCCTGCTTCTCAGATGCTGACTGACCTGCTGTGCTTTTCCAGCATCACACTTTTTGACTCTGAGTTCTCCAGCATCTGCAGTCCTCACTTTCTCCTAACTGTCATAATAATTATGTCTAACAAGCCAAAGTAACTTGAATGTATTGTAATCATGCAATAAACTACATTTTGTTCTTTAAGAAAGTACCTTTTCTTGTTAAGATTCATTGTTGCTCATTCTCTAAGGTGGTTAAATACCCTACCATTAATGTCTTATTATCCTTACATTTCTCTGAAAAGTGATTATGTCCTTGATCCTGTCTCTCCCTCAGTACAGAGCACACCCAACAGTGTGTTTGCCCCTTTTGTGGTTTTTACACCTATCCATTTAACAGTTTTTCCATGCTCTCATTAGGCCTCACCGCTGTAATTTATTCCTGATCAATATTGTGATCCTTCTTCCTGTTCTATCTTCCCATCTTATCTGAATACCCTATGACTAGGATTACTGAGATACCAATCCCGCCCATCTTTCAGCCAGGTATTAGCGTAGCTATGACATCGTACTTCTATGTGCCCATCGGCGCCTTCAGCTCATCTGTCTTAATGCTTATGCTCCTTGCATCAGAATATACAGGAGCGCCTCGACTTACGAACTTAATCCGTTCCGGGACCCAGTTCATAACTGAATCAATTTTTCCCGTTGTTCAGATAGCGTAAGAATGATTGGATGTAGCTGTTCACAGCGCACGCGCCAAAGACAAACTGAATGAGATCACGCGGGGCCCGAGAGCTTTTGCGTTCAACAAGCATGTAGCAAAGCAGAACAATGAAACCACGTGGTCGCACATGGGCATTTTGCGTTTGTCCCTTCATTCGTACCTTGAATTTCGTACGGACGTTGAAGCAAAATTTTACGTACAATCCTGTTCGTAAACTGATTTGTTCGTGAACGGGGTCGTTCGTATGTCGAGGCGCTACTATATTCAATTTTGCTTTGTTAAACTCATTTCTTTATTAACTAACCTCTGTTTTCTCTGCCTTCCATAGTCATTTATACTAATTTTAACTTTGAATCCCACCTCAGCTTCTGTCCCTTCTGATCTGCTCACCAGAATCCCATTCCTTACCTGGTTTAAACCCACCCCAACACCATCAGCCAACATTTCCATCGGGATGTCGCTCCCACTCCTGTTCAGAACTCATCCAATTTGTACTGCTTCCACCTCCCCCAGAAATGATCCCAATGTTTCAGGAATCTAAAGCCCTCCCTCCTGCAGCCAACTCCCCAGACCTGCACTCATCTATTCTATCTTTCTATTCCTATATTTAGCACTGCAAGGCACCAGGAGTAAATTGGAGAGTATGAGCTTTGAAGTCCTACTTTTCACTGTTCTATCTAACTCCCTAAAGTCTGCTTACGGGATCTCATTTCTTATTTTCCCTGGGTTAATTGTACCGACATGGGCTATGGTTTCTGGCTGTTCAGCATCCCCCTTCAGGATGCCCTGCAGCCATTCCATGATGCTATAGAAAGGATGTTATTAAATTGGAAAGTATGCAGAAAAGAATTACAAGCATGTTACTGAGACTGGAGGGTTTGAGTTATATGGGAAGGCTGGGTAGACTGGGACTCTTTCCACTGGAGTGGAGAAGGTTGAGGGGTGACCTTATTACTTTTTCTTCTTATTATTTATGACTTTTATCATTAATTTGGGTATGGTGATGTATAAAATATTTTGCTGATTTTTTTTGTAAAATACGCGACAATAACTTGCTATTCAATTCTATTATAGAAGCTTATGAAGCCATGATCGGTTTAGATAAGGTGAATAGCCAAGGTCTTTTCCCCAGGGGAGAGGAGTCCAAAACTAGACGGCACCGGTTTAAGGTGAAAGGGGAAAGATTTAAAAGGGTCCTGAGGGGCAGTGTTTTCATGCAGAGGGTGGTGCATGTGTGGAATGGACTGCCAGAGGAAGTAATAGATGCAGGTACAGTTACAACTTTGAAAAGACATTTGGCCAGATATGTGAATAGGAAAAGTTTAAAGGGATGTGGGCCAAACACCGGCAAATGGAACTGGTTCAGTTTGGGAAAGCTGGTTAGCATGGACAAGTTTGGCTGAAGGGTCTGTGTTCATGTTGTATGACTCTACGATCCTGTGACTCGATGATATCCTTGACCCTGGGACCTGGAGGCAACACATATACCATCCTGGAGTCACATGTATGGTCGTAGGAGGGTCTGTCTACTGCCCTCACTAGCAATTCCACTCCCCTTCCACACCTCTTCATCCCCTTGAGCAGCTGGCTCACCCACATAGGCATTGGCCTTGTCTCTGTTTGACCTCCATAAAAGATCTGTCACCCACACCACTTTCCAACGTTGAGAATTGGTTTGTGAGGGAGATTCACTGAAGGGACTCCCTTGGGACCTGCTTCCTCTCTCTGGTGGCCACCCATGTCCTCCCTGTCTGCATTTCCTTAAGCCTGTCCATGTTCTAAAATGTGGCACTCAGCCTCACGAGAGCACTGCAACGCACCGCCTCCTCCTCATCACCTCCGCTCTCCCCCCCCCACCACCACTCCAACCCCCTGAGCTGCTGCACAAGCTCCAAGACCCAGGGGTTGGGTTGCTCCAGTTGGGGGTCATCTCTTGTGCATGGTCACCCAGACTGTCAATCAATCTGGGATCTCCACACATTGAGCAGAATTGTAAGACATGGGCCTAAACTCCCCAGGCACACCTTCACTAAGTAGAAAGAATATCTAAAGCTTTTATTTTTCTTTTATTCATTCTTAAGTATAGGCTCAAAAAATCTTAGCATTTTATTTGCAAAAATATACATTATTCATAACTTATCATTAAGTACATTACAAAGCAGTTCAAGTTGGACATTACACAAAATGCAATTTAAAAATCACAGGATGGTCTGCAGGTAAAACAAGCAATTGGGAAGGCAACTAGAATTTTGTCCTTCATTGCTAAAAGGATTGAGTTTAAACGCAGGGAGGTTATATTACAGCTGTACAAGGTGCTGGGGAGGCCACACCTGGAGTACTGAGTGTAGTTTTGGTCTCCTTAATTGAGAAAGGATGTCCTGGCACTGGAGCGGGGATGCAGAGGAAGGTCACTGGATTGATTCCGGAGTTGAGGGGGTTGGTTTATGAGGAGAGACTGACTAAACTGGAATTGTATTCATTGGAATTCAGAAGATTGAGGGTGGAATCTTATAGACACATATAACATTATGAAGGGACTAGATAAGATAGAAGTAGAGAGGACGTTTCCACCAGCAGGTGAAACTAGGACAAGAGGGTATAGCCTCAACATTAGGGGGAGCAGATTTAAGGAACTTCTTCACCCAGAGGGTTGTGAATCTGTGGAATTCCCTGCCCAGTGAAGTAGTGGAGGCTTCCTCAGTAAACATTTTTAAAGCTAAGATAAAGGTTCTTTTTGAAAAATAAAGGAATTAAGGGATACAGTGAGAGGGTGGTTATGTGGATCCAAGGCCACGAAAAGATCAGCCATGATACGATTGTAGGATGGAGCAGGCTCGAATGGCCAGGTGGCCTACTCCTGATCCTAGTCCTTATGTTCAAAAGCAATATCACATTTTTCGTTACTGTTAGGTACCTCCATCCAAATGCAAAGTTGGATCAATGACTAACTATGACCAGAAGCTATACACATTCTGACAAAGGCCATGAGTGCTTCTGTTAGTACATTGTAACAGAAAAGTTTGAGTCAGTGACCTTTCCCCACGGCACCTTGGTCAGAAATTTTGGTACATTCCTCAGTAAGGCCCTGGACCTTGGAACATGCCAATCTGCCACACTCGGTTGAGGTCAACTATGGAAGACCAATAAATTTCGGGGAGACCAACAAGCATCTTTCACTGAGTTGATTGTCCTCCAGATGCGGTCAATGTTTGCTTTAGTGTGCATCCCAGGAAGAGACCGTAGAGCACGGAATCCAGCATCACGGAGCTGCTCAGGATGAACCTCTACATAAACCACTGCATCTCTCTCCAGACTTTCTTGTAGATTCTGCCTTTTTCTTTATTTCAAAATATACTTTATTCATAAAAATATATTTACGTACATACATAGTCACTAGAGCAAGTCGATTTTGTACAAATTTACATATGGAGAACCAAACACATTTCTTACTTACTATATTTACATACATATGGGACATTGGGGGGGGTCCTGTAACTGAACAGACCACCATTGTATTTTAGCCAAAAGACACATCCAGTGTACCCTAGTGGCAGCTGCTCCAAGATTTAGTCAGAGTTCTCACCCTCTCCTCTCCCCTACACTGACTGCTTTTCACAGGGTCCTCACCTTGCCCTCTCCTCTCCCTGTTACCAGTTGCACGATCATGTTTTTCCTGAATCTCACAATACCACAAAGTGCAAGGAGTTTTCTCCGAAACTCAGTGAATCAGATTAAAGCTGTGTCGCCATAGCCACAAGTATGCCTCATTTAACACAGATCCAGCCAGCACTGAGATCATTGGCAATAGTGTCAGATATATGCAGTTTACTCTGTGCGTTTGTACACTCTGCAAGGAGGTCAGGAGGCAGATTGCAGTGATCATAGCTGTAACCTGGGCAACCTGCATGCAAAGTCTCTCTTAAGTAAATCATTTGTTAACTAGCTTGTTCCAACAGTTTCCCAAAACAGCCCTTAGTTTCAAGATCTGACAAGCAACAGCATCCTTCACCCCTTAAAAAAGTTGTGGTGGATACACACCCCTACTAACCTCTCCTTCCAAACTGAGACTGACATGAAGGATGTACGTGATCGATTATCCTGATTGCCTCACACTCATTCCCTGAGCCATGCGTCTGTTCACTGCTGGTTCTGGGTTTGCAAAGCTGCAATGGTGGAGAAGGAATCGGAGTTGTCATGTGTGGAGCTGGGTTCCAGAGGAAATGTGTGTCACTTGGGTATAGCACCGAGAAGGAGAATATCAGTCAGGGGAGTGCCACAGTGGACAAACTGAGTGAACATGTCACAAGTCAACGACATTGCTGTAGGTGTAGAGTTAGTGTAGGCCAAACAGGTGAATTAAGAATCAGATGGGGTTTTATGACAATCAACTATTGGACGAAGTTTTAATTCCAGGTTTCTTAGAATTGAATTCCAATTTTACAATTGACCATAGTAGGATTGCAATCCATGGCCCCAGAGCCTTAATATGAAACCAACAACTGCAGATTCTGGAAAAACTGAGAGTGCTGGAGAAACTCAGCAGGTCTGGCAGTATCAGTGGCGAGAGAGTCTGAGCTAATGATCCTCTGTCAGACAAGTGGACTCAAAGAGGTAACTCCATCCACAGATGCTGCCAGACCTGCTGAGTTTTTCCAGCATGTTATGTGTCTCATGTCCCCAGAATCTTAGTCAGTCTAGCTGGATTATGAGTTCAGAGACATTTCCATTCTGTTACTACCTCCCCTCTACCTTGTGCATTTATGTTCTCATCCAGCTCTCCCTGAAAGACACTACACAAACCACCCCAATCTCCACCTGCGATATTACCAGCAGTCCCCATTCTCATCGCTCTCTGGAGAAAGACATTCCCTCTGAATACCTGATTGGGTTAATTGGTGGCTGGCTTGTTCTTCTGTTATGGGCTCCCCTGAAAATGGAACCATCTTCCCCTCATCAGACCCATCTCACAAACCTTTCCATAATCTTAAAGGCGTTGATCAGGTCACCCTCGGCTTTCTCTTTACCAGAGAAATGAGTGTCGATATTTTAATTTTGACTTTTGGTGGGAAAAGCCAGTGAGAAAACCTGTAAGAGAAGCCAATTAATAATAGTCATTTGGCAGGACAGCATTCAAATATCGCTGAAAAATTATTGACTTTATCAAAGCTTTTTATCATCAGGACAATTTGCAAAAATTACTAATGTAGAGGAAAAACAACATGTTTAATGTATGAGAACCAGGTGTTCATTAGTTGGCAAGTTAACTCTGATTGGTTGTGGTGATATTATGTAGAATATTTCTTCCAATCAGAGTCCACTTGCCAACCAATCAGTACTCAGCATTGGAAACATCCCCCTCCATGTTTTATGGTTTTAACCAGCAGTTTCCCAGGGGCAGCACTGAGTTGCCAATTAAGGGGAATTATTGCTTGTTAAACACCCAGCTCATTAATTTTCAGCTCTCCGTTTTACCAAATACATCGAACAAGCTAAACATCAAGAAAACTCGACATGGAAACAAAGCAATACCTGACAGAACACTTCACATCCGCTCTGATGAAGAGTTTTCTAGACTCGAAACATTGGCTTGCTTTCTCTCCATGGAGGCTGCCTAGCCCGCTGTGATTCAGTCAAGTTTTCTTGATGTTCAGCTTGTTTGATGAATTTGGTGAGATGGAGAGCTGAAAATTAGTGATTTGGGTGTTTAACAAGCAATAACTCCCTTAATTGTTGTGTTCAGATTCAGTTTGCCACTCGTTCTGAACAATCTCCACGTTGGACACTGGGCACTGACATCTCAGAACATACTCCACTGGCATAATTCACATGCACTCCCCACATGCCAAATTCTAACAACCCTCATCGTACAACGGTGATCTACCTGCAGGATTACACTGACTATGTTTCATTGCAGGTGCTCAGGTTGTAATTGTAATTGTTATCATTGTAATGGCAGCGGCACTCACCCTGGCAGAGTGGAAAAGGGCATTGACCTTCTTCCAATACTGAGCATTCCTCCAGACGGCTGAGACAGCACTGGCCTCAGACCAGGATGGGCACAGTCTGGGTTTGTGCCCTCCTTGCTGGTCCTATCTGTGCAGTACCCAGTGGGAGCTCCAGGTCCCTGCCCACACAGTGAGATGCTTAAAAATGTGTTGCTGGAAAAGCGCAGCAGGTCAGACAGCATCAAAGGAACAGGAGAATTCACGTTTTGGGCATAAACCCACCTTCAGGTTTATGCCCGAAAAGTTGATTCTCCTGCTCCTTTGATGCTGCCTGACCTGCTGCGCTTTTCCAGCAACACATTTTTAAACTCTGATCTCCAGCATCTGCAGTCCTCAACTTTCTCCACACAGTGAGGTACCAACTTCCCCCTGTCTGCCACATCCAGGGACAATGTCAGGAAGCGTGCAGGGCAGCTCCAGACTGAAGGTGCTTCTCTGGGTACACTACAGGCTTTTAAAGATCGTCTGGCAATTTTGGGATACTGATTGAATGAGGAGTCGTTCTGGAAATTGCCCATGGTAAGATGGAACAGGATTGAGACAGGAGGGGCCTAGGCGGTAGATCATTGAGTCAATTTGATCAGACACAGTGAGAGAACTCACTCAGCCTTGTGGTGGAAATCCCTCCAATAAACCCGACACAACTTGCTTTAGGCCAAGAAATCAAAGGTTCAATCTTGTATCACTGTTTGCTTTCAGCGTGTGGGTTCAAGCACTGTCCCTAGCAGTGCTGTGGGTGTGTGTACATCACCCAGTTTATTAAAAAGGCCAGGCCTGGCAGTGAGACCTACATCTCAGAATCCATTTAAATGAGGAAAGAAGTGCAGGACAGTCAGAAATCAAGCCCCTCATCACCCCCAAAGCTGGCTACTTCAGTCAGGTCTCCAAGTGTTGGCTTTGGTCCTGGGAGAGGGTGGGCGTTCAGGGAGGTCACGTTATTGCATGTCAATAATTTGCATATGTAAATATGAAGCAGGGGGAGCCTGAGGCAGAGGCTTTTGGGAGTTTTGGATAGCTTCTTTTTCACAGTATAGCTCTGTTTAGGTTGGCTTAGTTGACGTAGTAGGACCTTAATGTTCATAAATGTATGAGTCATCCAAAAGTAGCAACTAAGATGGGATACAGCCATTAATCACCTATGCTGGTGAAAACCTCCTCACCCTTCCGTGTTTCCCAATGCTTAGTAGGAAGTAAAACTGCCCCATTGTATCATTAATTTGTCTCTTTCCTGATAGTCTACTTCTCGTATTCTGCTTTCAAAGTTGTTGTGAAAGATTTACTGTGCTCTGATTTCTTCCCAGAAAGGTGAGTATGCAGTTCCTTCAATTTAATCACATAAAGCATCTGAGCAGATCAGCCGACAACTCTCCAACCCTGGATGCCAAATCTGGACATTAATTCACTCCAGGGCCCAATCACCACAGTGTGATGGGGAATGTTGTCATTTATGTTAAACTGAGGACCCTGCAGCTTCCTCAAGTGAAATTATAAGATCCTACAGCATTACCTCAAAGACACTAATCAGACCACAGCTGGAATACAGTGGACAGTCTTGGGCCCTTTATCTTTAGAAAGACAGACTAGCATTGGAGGCAGTCTAGAGATGGTTTATTTGGCTGATCTCAGACATGGAGGGACTGTGTGATGAGGGGATGTTCAGTCAGGCAACACTTGGAATATTGCGTCCAGTTCTGGTCACCACACTACCAGCAGGTTGTGGATGCTTTGGAGAGGGTACAGAAAAAGTTTATCAGGATGGTACCTAGTATGGGGGATCTTAGCGATGAAGAGAGATTGGATAGATTGGGTTTGTTTGCATTGGAACACAGGAGGGGGGGTGGGGGGGGTGACCTTTATAAGATTGTAAATGATATGGATAGAGTGGAAATTATGAGGTTTTTTTTTCCCAGGGTGGAGGATGGCCTCCTTCTTCAAGGACCGCAGACCAGATGGCCTCCTTCTTCAAGGACCGCAGATTCCCCCCAGACGTGATCGACGATGCCCTCCACCGCATCTCCTCCACTTCCTGCTCCTCCGCCCTTGAGCCCCACCCCTCCAACCGCCACCAAGACAGAACCCCACTGGTTCTCACCTACCACCCCACCAACCTCCGCATACAACGTATCATCCGCTGTCATTTCCGCCACCTCCAAACGGACCCCACCACCAAGGATATATTTCCCTCCCCTCCCCTATCAGCGTTCCGCAAGGACCACTCCCTTCGTGACTCCCTCGTCAGATCCACACCCCCCACCAACCCAACCTCCACTCCCGGCACCTTCTCCTGCAACCGCAGGAAATGTAAAACTTGCGCCCACACCTCCACACTCACTTCCCTCCAAGGCCCCAAGGGATCCTTCCATATCCGCCACAAGTTCACCTGTACCTCCACACACATCATCTATTGCATCCGCTGCAACCAATGTGGCCTCCTCTATATTGGTGAGACAGGCCGCTTACTTGCGGAACGCTTCAGAGAACACCTCTGGGCCGCCCGGACCAACCAACCCAACCACCCCATGGCTCAACACTTTAACTCTCCCTCCCACTCCACCGAGGACATGCAGGTCCTTGGACTCCTCCACCGGCAGAACATAACAACACGACGGCTGGAGGAGGAGCGCCTCATCTTCCACCTGGGAACCCTCCAACCACAAGGGATGAATTCAGATTTCTCCAATTTCCTCATTTCCCCTCCCCCCACCTTGTCTCAGTTGGTTCCCTCAACTCAGCACCGCCCTCCTAACCTGCAATCCTCTTCCTGACCTCTCCGCCCCCACCCCACTCCGGCCTATCACCCTCACCTTGACCTCCTTCCACCTATCCCACCTCCATCGCCCCTCCCCCAAGTCCCTCCTCCCTACCTTTTATCTTAGCCTGCTTGGCTACTCTCTCTCATTCCTGATGAAGGGCTTATGCTCGAAACGTCGAATTCCCTATTCCTGAGATGCTGCCTGGCCTGCTGTGCTTTAACCAGCAACACATTTTCAGCTGTGATCTCCAGCATCTGCAGACCTCATTTTTTACTCCAGGGTGGAGGAGTCAATTGCTAGGAGACACAGGTTCAAGGTGCCCGGGGTGGGGGTGGGGGATTATAAGAGATGTGCAAGGCAGGCTTTTCACACAAAGGGTGGTGAGTGCCTGGAACATGCTGCCAGAGGAAGGGGTGGAAGCAGACACAATAGCAGCATTCAAGAAACACCTGGATGAATACATGAATAGGAAGGGAATGGAGGGATAGGGATCCCTCTATTTAGCATGGAAGGGTAAAATGTGTCAGCGCAAGATTAGAGGGCTGAAGGGCCTGTTCCTGTGCTGTATTGTCTTTTGTTCTTTGTTCTGTTTGTTTTTGAACTGGTCCTGTACTGTTGGAATATAGAAGAATAAAATGTGTCTTTTTTGAAACATACAAGGGGACTTGACAACATAAAGATTGCTCCTCTTGTAGGAGAGTCTTGGACTAGAAGGCGTTATCTCAGGATAAGGGAGCATCCATTTAAGACCTAGACGAGGAGGAGATTCCTCTCTCAGATGGCTGTGAATCTGGCATTTGTTTTATTACAGAGGGCTGTGGAGGCTGGGTCATTCAGTATATTCAAAACTGAGATAAATAGAATTTTAATCAGGAAGGGGAATCAAAGGTTATGGGAAAAGGGCAGGAAAGTGGAGTTGAGGGATATTAGGTCAGCCATGATTTTGTTGAAAGGCATTAAAAGGAGTATGTTTTCCCACAAGTGGTCTGATTTAATTCCTCAACAGACATAACTGATACTGATTATCAAATTACTGCTTGATTCCACAGACCATAAACATTGCGAAAAAAGAAACATAAAGTTAAAGTTTTTTTTTTGTCTTGCACTTGTCAGGACTGAAACACAAGAAAATTTGAAAAGGAAACTTATTGCTGTTTGTGGGAGTTTTCTGTGTGAAGTGGCTGCTTCGTTTCTTATTGTGGCAGCTGTGATGGCACGGTGGCACAGTGGTTAGCACTGCTGCCTCACAGCGCCTGTAGACCCGGGTTCAATTCCCGACTCAGGCGACTGACTGTGTGGAGTTTGCACGTTCTCCCCGTGTCTGCGTGGGTTTCCTCCGGGTGCTCCGGTTTCCTCCCACAGTCACAAAGATGTGCGGGTCAGGTGAATTGGCCAAGCTAAATTGCCCGTAGTGTTAGGTAAGGGGTAAATGTAGGGGTATGGGTGGGTTGCGCTTCGGCGGGTCGGGGTGGACTTGTTGGGCCGAAGGGCCTGTTTCCACACTGTAAGTCTAATCTAATCACATTGGCAGAAAAGTGCCTACCAGAAAACTGGCAGGAAAAGCTGCCCTGAGGGTAAAAGGTGCTACAGAAATGTAAGTTCCTTTGCTCGGTAAAAGCCAATGTTATTTGGTGAACTCAGCTTTAGCCACTATGGTGACAGCCATCCGTCAGGGAATGTGACATGGAGAACCGAGAGGCTAACAGAGTGGGAAACCCAGCCCAACAAAGAGAGAGAAAGTATACCAGTTTACAGTAACACAAGAAATAGATGAAAGAAAACTTCAGCAAATGGTAGAGATGACAGTGTGTCTGTGAACTGGAGTTCCATTTTAAAGAAGGCTAGTTCTGACCTGTTCCACCCTTTCCAATTTTTATCCAAAGTCTTGAGAAACAAGAAATGAAAGGACAGGAAGTAAGGAAAACTAGATAAAGAAATAGATCAGGAGAAAAAGAAGATTAAAGCAGGCAGAAGAGAGAAGGAGCAAGAGGATTGAAGAGAGATGAGCAGGAGAGACAGAAAGAGGGAAAGAAGGGGAAAGAGAGTAAGAAAGAGGGACAGAGGGAAACAGAAAGAGAGAAAGAAAGAAAGGAAGAAAGAAAATAATCAGCAGAATGCAAACGTTTTCAGTCTGTGGGTATTGCTTTGTGCCTGTGTTGGTGTGCGTCAGACCGTTGTGATAGTTTCTCCTCCTCCCCTTGTGTATTGAAGAGTTTAACTTTGCAGAGCCATCAGTTGCAGTGTGAGGAGGCTGCTTACCCCAGCACTCCTTGTATTGACGGGCAATCAATCTGCCCCAGTCAATGAAAGGGATAAATCTGCAGATGTAGGCTGGGTGAACATTAATCAACGTTTAATACAAAACTTGTTTATTAATGCTTAAAGCAGCAAAACTCCTCTTTCTTTCCTACCTCTGCCCTATTTACAGTATAGATTCATTCTGGATTTGAGACCTGGTGGTGGAAGGTTAATGTTGCGCAGACTAGGATACAATCCTTTTAGGGCTCTAATACACAAAGTGATAACGAATTGCATTTCACTTCCATTCACAAGTTCCTTTCCATTGACCTGACCAGCTTGATTCCCGGAATAAGAAGATTGTCCTGAAAGGAGAGATGTACTTGAATGGGTCTGTACTGCTTGGGATTTAAATAAAGGAGAGGGAATCTCATTGAACGTACAGAGATATTAGAGCTGAGACACCATTCCTCCATAGGTTCTTGAGTCAAGAACTGTCTTCGAATAAGCGATTGATCACTTAAAGCTGAGATGCCCTTTGGAAGGGCCAATGTGGCTCTGAGCCAGAATGCTATGGGTTCAAGTCCCTCTTGGATTTGTTGGCTCCAGTGCTAACTCCAACCACTGGTACAAGCAGCACCGAGTGTTTAAGTGCCAGCTCCCAGCTTGGATAAATGGGGAGGGTTCATCATTGGAAAGGGACTTACCTATAAACCCTACTGCCAAAACTGATGGTCGGTATGAATGTCAATGACCAAATTTGTGGCAGCCTCATGCAATACTGGGAGATAGCTACAAACATTTGGAGTTGTCTATGTCATGAATTGGTGATGTTCAATGTTTAGTACCTTGAATAAGTTTTAAAATTGTTTCTCATTTTCTTATTCCTCCATAGCCTTAAGCTTTAAGGATGGCACGGTAGCTCAGTGGTTAGCACTGCTGCCTCACAGTGCCGGGGACCTGGGTTCAATTCCAGCCTTGAGTGACTGTCAGTGTGGAGTTTGCACATTCTCCCCGTGTCTGCATGGATTCCTTTGGGTACTCCGGTTTCCTCTCACAGTCCAAAGATGTGTAGGTCAGGTGAATTGGCCATACTATATTGCCCACAGTATTGGATGCATTAGTCAGAGGGAAATGGGTCACTCTTCAGAGAGTCAGTGTGGACTTGTTGGGCCGAAGGGCCTGTTTCCACACTGTAGGGAATTTAATCTTCCTGACTCCTGTTCCCTCCTCCAACTCTACAATTGTTTGAAATCTCTGAATTCCTCCAATCCTGGCCTCCCCAAGTCTCTCTACCACCCTCTCCTCCTTTAACTTATGATTTTAACCAACGTTTGAGCCATCTGTCCTTATCACTTCAATGTGAAATAATGTCAATGTTTTTGTCAGAATCAGTCTAAGAAGCAGTTTGGAATGTTTACTGTGTAATGACACTGTATAGAGATGTGAGTTGTTTTGAGATTTGGTTAAAAAGATGGAATGTATGGATGGGAGAACCGTTTGGAGTTTGGGATTTGCATGGTGGGAGATCCAGTCAGCAACGATGACATCAGTAATGAATAGACAATTTGGAAAAAAAAGAGCTTAGAGAGGGGGGAGATGAATGTGAGTTTACAACAGGGCATCAATGGAAATCTGAGCCCAAACCTTGGCACAGCTTCACAGAGAAGGATATTGCAAGAGAACTGAGGAGAAGTCAACAATTTATACATCACTCTTTTGGCATCAGCTGTCGGTCAGTGAGCAGCATTCTCATCTCCAACTCTGAAGATTCATGTCCCTCTCCGAAAATTCTGTCACACCTCACTGGGATAGCACGCTGTAAATCAAGTCCCGCTATTTCCAGAGTCAGCATAAATGTCAAACTAAATTAAACATTCCAAATTATTTCAGAGACAGATTCCCCCAAAAAATTGACATTATGTCATACTGAAGCTATAAGGACAAGTGACTCAAACACTGGTTAAGGTGCTAAGTTAAAGGAGGTAGACAGAGGTAGAGCGATTTAGGGAGGCCTGGACTGGATGAATCTAGAGATCTCAATTGCATGCTGACAAAGGGTGCTGACCTGAAACATCGATTCTCCTGCTCCTCTGATGCTGCCTGACCTGCTGTACCTTCCCAGCTCCACACCTTATCGACTACCCCTAATTTATTTAGAACCAGGTTGACAGAAAACATGGACTAAGTTCCTGTATTTAATAAAAATGACTATTTATTGCAAATAATTAGACTTTATATCAGTTAAATAGTTATGAACCATTCAGCATATAACTCCACCAATTAGAACTTTAAGCCCATTATAAACTATTCTTTACATACATGGACACTGACAGAGAAAGAGAAACATGCATTATGGATGGAAGCAGCAGCTGGGAAGCCAGTTCTGATGTTCCTGTCCACAAGGTTTGCGGAGTTGATTGTTATGATTATTGCACTGGTCAGAATGCTTTTCCTCAGTTGTCCTTCTCTGGATTCTTCCACTGGTTTGCAAAAGGCATGGGGTCGCTGGCTCACTCATAAAGGGTCTCTAACTTACAGACTAAAAGTCACAGCTGACTGATTGCTAACTGATAAGCAAATTAGCTTTCTTCAGGCTTAAAGTGGCTTAGTGCAGAATAGAGAGAGAGCAAGATACAATGTTAATGATGATCCAAAGGCTACTTTCTATCTTGTTCCCTCAAACTATTAGCTATCTGAGATCCAGTCACATAATTATTGACAGGGAGATGACTGAAGGGAGAAGAGTACTATTACTAACTGGTCACTAGTTCACAAACCAATCATTACTTGGTGCCATTCAAATCTTCATTTGTATCCAGCCCTCCAGCTCCAGTTCGTCTGCAGACATTGCTGGAACCCATAGCTGTGTAAATAGTGATTACAATGAGTGTCAAGTTACTTGTTTTCAAACCATTCACCAATCTTTGGTTTTAAAGCAGTCCTTTTCTCATTTCAGTCCACAATTCTAAAAACACAAAAATATAAAGACGTGTTCTTCACTACTGAGCACAATCTCCAGACTGACACTCTGAGTGCAATACTGAGCGCCACACTGTCAAGTGTACTTCCAAAGGGAATGAAGATTTCATGACTCTTTCTGGTACTTGGTTTACTGGCCAATATCAGGAAGAAATGGAGTTTCTGGCCATTGTCACATTGCAGGTTGTGGGAGACCATAAGAAATAGGAACAGGAGGAGACCATTCAGCCCCTGAGCCTGCATTACCAATCGATAAGATCATGCTGATGCAAATTAGCTCTCAAAACCCCTTACTTTCATACAGTGACCAAACTTCAAAAGAATGTTTTTGATTTTGAAGTGTTTTGCAATGTCCTGATGTCATGAAAGGCGCTACAGAAATGCAATTCTTTCTTTCACCAATGGCAAAAGAGCATTCTATCCCTTTGGGGCAACCAATAAGATCCATGTGTCACGTTCATCTCCTTGAACCCAGGGCACTCTATGCAATAACATTAGGCAAAGCAAGTAAGGCTGCGTGTCAGTTACACTCAGTCCAGGTTAGTTGACAGTCAGAGAAATTCAAAAGCTGCTCCAGGGCAAGGACTTTGCACAGGGTTCAGTCAAAACCAACCCCTGCCCTTGAAGCTTGCAGGCAGTCATTGAACTGAAGTTTCTCTGGACAATTGCCCCACGGCAGGGGAGAAATGTTCAATTTCTGCATGATTGGTGTTGATGGAAGAATTGGCGATTGCGCTAATGACTGAGCTCTAAAAGCCATCACTGCTGGAAGCTAATCTGCAGGAACATGCTTGTTAAACCTTAACTGTTTCACTGCAAGGCAAAATCCAACCTGACTCACAACCTTTCAAAAGGTTCTCGTGAGAAATCACACTATTCTGGTGCAGAAATTAAAAGAGTCAGGCAGTTTGAAGTTCTCAGTATCTAAGCTGCATTCATTGCTGCCTTCAAATATTCTGGCCACAAAGTGTCAAAAGTATCAAGAATGTGGTGAAACCTTCTCATTCTTCAAAGCCTTTCTGATCTTAACCAGGTAATATTCACCCCTTCCATCACTGGTGCCCATTAGCCGTGGTGAGGCGTAGGGTGTGTTGATAAGTGCAGCATTCCTGAAGACATTCCTGATGAAGAGCTGATGCCCAAAATGTCATCTATCCTACTCCTTGGATGCTGCCTGACCTGCTGTACTTTTCCAATGCTACACTTTTCAACTCTGACTTTCCAGCATCTGCAGTCCTCACTTTCTCTGTATGGTGTGTTGGCTTTCATTAGCAGGGGAATTGAGTTGAAGAGCTGTTAGGTTATGCTGCAGCTCTATAGAGTTCTGGTTAGATCACACTTGGAATATTGTGTCCAGTTCTGGTCGCCTCATTATAACAAAGATGTGGAAGCTTTAGAGAGCGTGCAGTGGAGATTTACCAGGATGGTGTCTGGACTGGAGGGGCATGTCTTCTGAAGAAAGGTTGAGGGAACTAGGGCCTTTCTCATTGGAGTGAAGAAGGATGAGAGGTGACTTGACAGAGGTATACAAGATGTTGAGAGGCATAGATAGAGTGGATAGTCAGAGATGGTTTCCCATGCGGAAATGTCTATCATGAGGGGCATCATTTTAATGTGATTGGAGGAAGGTTTAGGGGAGATGTCAGAAGTAGGTTCTTTACCCAGAGAGTGGTGGGTGCATGGAATGATTCCTGAAGAAGGGCTTATGCCCGAAATGTCAATTCTCCTGTTCCTTGGATGCTGCCTGACCTGCTGCGCTTTTCCAGCAACACATTTTCAGCTCTGATCTCCAGCATCTGCAGTCCTCACTTTCTCCCCGCATGGAATGCACTGCCAACTGTGGTAATAGAGTCAGATACATTAGGGGCATTTAAGCAACTCTTGGTTAGGAACATGGATGATAGTACAATGAAGAGTATGCAGGTTAGTTTGATCTTAGAGTAGGATAAAAGATCGGCACAACATTGAGGGCCTATACTGTGCTGTATTGTTCTGTGTTCTATGTTCTAACTGATCACATGCACTGCAGCAACCCACCAAGATTACTTTAATAGCTTACACTTTCCATGATCTTCACAACCAAGAAAGACAAGGGCAACAAGTGAATTGGGACCCTATCACTTCTCCAAATTCCCCTTCAATTGACACGCCATCCTTAAAGGCATCTGAATGAGGGTTTAGAGGATTTGGGACAAATGCTGGCAAATGGGACTAGATTTATTTAGAATACCTAGTCTGCATGGACGAGTTGGACCAAAGGATCTGCACATCTCTATGACTCGAAGATACATCGCCATTTCTTCAGTGTCACTATCAAATTCCTGGAGCTCCCTCCCTCACAATGTTGTAAGTGTATGTACATCCCTAGGCCAAAGCAGTTCAAGAAGAGAGCTCATCACCACCTTATTTAGCAAGATCAATGAGCCGATATCCTTTGGATCAAGGAAGGAGAACCACAATAAGGAACTCACAAGTTCCTCATGACAAACTTGATTTGTCGAGTGGCAGGCTTTGAAATGCTGAGGTGGGAGTGTTCCTCATGAAACACACGCAGGGCAAGCTAGGGTCCCAGAGCAGTCAACCTCCACCACTGGGGCTCAGTACAAACATCTACTGTACATGTGGAGGGACACAGACACTGCCTGTATCAGCATACTCTCATCTACCTGAGCAGGGTGGCAAGCATGGGAGAAACAACATAGAAATGAAAGATAGAAAAGTAGAAAACAAATATTGAAGACAAATGAAACAAGGACTAGTGGGAAATAGAGGCACACTACAAAAAAATGTGTAGAATGCCAAACAGACATGTCTAAAGATGCTATACCGAAATACTCAGCGTTCTCAGTAATATGGATGAATTATCAGCACAAATACTTGTAAATGAGCATGACATGATTTCAGTATGGACACATATCTGAGGGTTGACCAAAGCTGGCAACAGAATATCCAAGGATATTCAACCTTTAGAAGAGAGAGATGTAAAGGAAAAGGAAGTGGAACAGCCCTGTTAGTGAAGGACGAAATCAGTGCAATAGTGAGAAAGGATATTAGGACAAAAACTCTACACATGGATTAAGTCTGGGTGGAGCTGAGAAGCAATGAAAGTTGGAAAACATCAGTGAGTGATGTCTATTGGCCTCCAAACTGTTGTGGTGAGGTAGGGGATGGAAATGGGAAGCTACAGATGCTTGCAACAGGGATGTCAGAGTAATCATTTTATTCTACATATAAACAGAGCAAATCAGCTGTAATACTGTGACAAAGGAATTCCTGGTGTGCTGACAAGGTTTAATTCTAAGCCAGTACATTGAAGAACCAACTCAGGAACAGGCTATCCCAAATTCAGTTTTCTGCATTGAGAGGTTCTTCAAGAAAAAGTGATCATAACGTGATAGAGTTTGCAAGTGGAGAGAAAGTGAAATAGTCCAATCCAAAACTAGGCTTCTAACTCTAAACAGAGGAACCCAGGTTGATTGTAATATATTGGGTAACATCATTAAAAACCATGGCAATGTACAGGCGATAGTCAATATTTAAGGAATGAATGCTTACATGCATTTTATTAGTTATATATTCAAGCAAAAACAAAGCAGGAAAGGTTGTCCGGCCATAGCTAACAAATGAAATTAAGGATAACATTAATCCAAAGAGGAGCCATGTAAAGTTGCTAGATAAAGTAACAAGACTAAGGACTGGGAGCAACATAGAATTCAGCGAAGAAGGACCAAGATGTTGATTAACAGGAAAATAATGCAGTATGACAGTAAACTTACAAGGTACGTAGAGGTAGGCTGCAAGAACTTCAATAAGTATGTTTTTAAAAACATTAGTGCAGACAAATATAGGCCCCAGACAACCTGAAACTGAAGAATTGATCATGGAGAAAATCAAAACTATGCAGCAGTAAGCAACTGTTATCATTGTGTCTTCACAAAAAAAATCAATATCTTCCCAGAAACACTAGAGAAGCAATGATCTCTTGGGAAGGACAAATTGAAGGAAATTAGTGAAAAATCATGCTAGAGAAATTAATGGGACTGAAAACGGATAAATACCTAGAACCCAACAATTTACCTGCCGGGATACAACAGGAGAAGCACATCGAAATAGTGGATGCATCAGCTGTCAACTTCCAAAATGTGGAAGATTCTTGAGCTGCCCCAGCAGATGGGAGGGTGGCAAATATCCCTGTTTAAAAAAAAGGATGGTTGATGAAAGCCTTGAATTACAGTCCAGCTAGTCCAACACCTGTAGGAGGGGAAATGTGGATGTCTATTCAAAAGGATCTAAAAGACATGGTGAAAATGATAACAGTATTACACAAAACCAACACAGGTTTATGAAAGGGAAATCGTGATTGACAAACCCACTGGAGTGTTTTGAGGATGTAATTAGTAGAATAGAGAAGGGAGAACTAGTGAATGTGGTTTATTTGGGTCTTCCTTAATCTATTGATAAATTCCCAGATATTACTGCGCAAAAACAAAACACATGGAATTAGTGCTAACGCACTGGCATGGATTGAGAACTGATTACCAGAAAGAAAAAAGGCAGTAGGAATAAATATGTCATCTTTAGAGTGAAAAGGATCAGTGCTTGAGCCCCCAGTTATTCACAATATACGTCAACAATTTAAATGGGAGAATTAAGTGTGATATTTCAAAGTTTGGTCACGCAAAGCTGGGTGAGATTGTAAGTGGTCAGGAGGGCGTGAAGAAGCTTTGAGGTAAATTCAAAGTTTGAGTGAGTGAGCAAGAACATTGCAGAGACAATATAACACAGATCAACGTGGAGTTGTCCACTCTAGTAGGAAATCAGAATCACAGAGAATCATTTCAATAGTGACTGATTGAGAAATGTTTATGTACACGGGTACCTGGGGTGACATTGTACCACTGACACCCAGGGTGAACATGCAGCAGGCAGGTAGGAAGCCAAATGGTACTTTAGCCTTCATTATAAGGGGCTTTGAAGAATAAGGAAGTCTTACTGCAGCTGTGTAGGACCTTGGTGACACCACATCTGGAATACTGTGCACAGTTTTATCCATTTACTAAAGGAAAGATATGCCTGCCATACAGGGAATGCAGTGAAGGTTCACCAGAGTGATTCCTAGTTTGACGTGTTGTCCCATGAGGAGAGATTTGGTTGACTGAGCCTGTATTCATTGGGGTTTAAAAGAATGAGAGAAGGACCTATTGAAATGTATAAAATTCTGACAGGGCTGGACAGACTGGAGGTTGGAAGGATGTCTCCCCTTGGCCAGGAGGTTTCAGGATAAGGGGGCACTGTCTCAGGGTAAGGATTGACTATATGGAACTGAGATGGTGTGAAATGTCTTCATTCAGAAGCTGGTGAACCTATACAACTCTTTACCACAAAAGGTTATGGAGGTCATGTCAATGAATATATTTAAGAGAAAAGAATAGATATTTTCCAGAAGATAAAGGTGTCAAATAGTGTGGGGAGAAAATGGGAGTGTGGTGTCAGGCTGAGAATCAGCCATGATCATGTTGAGTAGCAGAGCGAGTTTGATGAGTCAAATAGCCTATTCCTGATCGTTGTTTTCATGTTTCAGTGTTTGCAGACTGAGTGGTGGACCAATTACCTTTGCGTTAACAAATGTGTAGCAAACTTGGCTCTGTGGATCTGCATTTGTGAAATATATAAATAACCACCTCCTTTGGGTGATAAATATTGGCCGGATGCTGCCCACAACCTGAGGCTGAATGAAGAGCTGGGGAGGGGCCAGAAATAGAAAAGGAAGAGGACCAGGCATCAATAGTTTTATCGGCAAAAATGAGGACTGCAGATGCTGGAAATCAGAATCTAGATCAGAGTGGTGCTGGAAAAGCACAGCAGGTCAGGCAGCATCCGAGGAGCAGGAAAATCAATGTTTCAGGCAAAAGCCCTTCATCAATAGTTTTGTGCTTGTCATGATAGTCACTGAAGAGTCACTTTGTGGGGGACCGGAAACAATGCACTTGCATTGCCACAGGATGAATAGATTCCCAGGAATGCAGAAGGTGGTAAAACAGGGGTGTTGAAAGAGAGGTGCTTCATGAATCAAACCCCACAAATGGCCCTTGGAAGGAGACAGTACCAGAAGCATTTAGCTGAAACGACAATCCAATCTGCAGCATTCAATGATCTTCCTGCAAAATTGGTGCTGAATGATTTGAGCTCTGCAGTATTTCAACAACTCTACAACTCAGCACATTCAACAGCAATAACTCAGAATTATATAACACTCCTCGTGTCAAGTGCTTTACAAAGAGGAAAAGGATGACACCAAGCAAATGGAATTTAAATAAGGAAGCTGAAGGCACTCTCAACTGATGGTCCTTTATGGAAAACCCCAGTTACCCTGTCCCATTTTCAATTCCCAGGGACTTCAGCTGATATTTACAGAGTGGCTCTGATTGCTGTGTTGTTCGCACTGTCAAGTCTTTCTCTCACTGAAATCCAGTTCAGTTTGAGTCTCATAAAGTGAAGTGGTCTTTTCATGTGTGAATAAACCATACAAAAAATAGGCCATTGTGTAAGAGAATTGGTTTGCAGACTCCAGCTGGATATATTCTTGAAGGTGATAGAGTTATAGAGATGTACAGCACGGAAACCGACCCTTCGGTCCAACACGTCCATGCTGACCAGTTATCCCAACCCAATCCAGTCCCACCTGCCAGCACCCGGCCCATATCCCTCCAAACCCTTCCTATTCATATACCCATCCAACTGCCTCTTAAAAGTTGCAATTGTACCAGCCTCCACCACTTCCTCTGGCAGCTCATTCCATACATGTACCACCCTCTGTGTGAAAACATCGCCCCGTGGGTCTCTTTTATATCTTTCCCCTCTCACCCTAAACCTATGCCCTCTAGTTCTGGACTCCCCCAACCCCAGGGAAAAGACTTTGCCTATTTATCGTATCCATGTCCCTCACGATTTTATAAACCTCTATAACGTCACCCCTCAGCCTCCAATGCTCCAGGGAAAACAGCCCCAGCCTGTTCAGCCTCGCCCTATAGCTCAATCCTCCAACCCTGGCAATATCCTTGTAAATCTTTTCTGAACCCTTTCAAGTTTCACAACATCTTTCCAATAGGAAGGAGACTAGAATTGCACACAATATTCCAACAGTGTCCTAACCAATATCCTGTACAGCTGCAACATGACCTCCCAACGCCTGTACTCAATACTCTGAGCAATAAAGGAAAGCATACCAAACACCTTCTTCACTGTCCTATCTACCTGTGACTCCACTTTCAAGGAGCTATGAACCTGCACTCCAAGGTCTCTTTGTTCAGCAACACTCCCTAGGACCTTACCATTAAGTGTATACGTCCTGCTAAGATTTGCTTTCCCAAAATGCAGCACCTCTCATTCATCTGAATTAAACTCCATCTGCCACTTCTCAGCCCATTGGCCCATCTGGTCCAGATCCTGTTGTAATCTGAGGTAACCCTCATTCCTGAAGAAGGGTTTATGCCCGAAACGTCGATTCTCCTGCTCCTCAGATGCTGCCTGGCCTGCTGTGTTTTTCCAGCACCACATTTTTCAACTCTGGTACTCCAGCATCTGCAGTCCTCACTTTCTCCTAGTTAACCTACTGTGAATCCTCTTGCAAGGATGCCTACCTTGAAGAAGCTCTCCTCCTCCCTCTACAGCTCATTCCTGAAGAAGGGCTTATGCCTGAAACGTCGATTCTCTTGCTCCTCGGATGCTGCCTGGCCTGCTGTGTTTTTCCAGCACCACATTTTTCAACTTAACCCTCTTCACTGTCCACTACACCTCCAATTTTGGTGTAATCTGCAAACTTACTAACTGTACCTCTTATGCTCGCATCCAAATCACTTATGTAAATGACAAAAAGTAGAGGACCCAGCACCAATCCTTGTGGCACTTCACTGGTCACAGGCCTCCAGTCTGAAAAACAACCCTCCACCACCACCCTCTGTCTTCGACCTTTGAGCTAGTTCTGTTTTCCCTGTATTCTATGAGATCTAACCTTGCTAACCAGTCTCCCATGGGGAACCTTGTTGAACACCTTACTGAAGTCCATATAGATCACATCTACCGCTCCGCCCTCATCAATCCTCTATGTTACTTCCTCAATGATGCATGACCTGCTGCCTCCGACCTCTATTATTGGCTGTCGAAAATATGGTCTTCCCATCCCCGTGGCCAATTGGAATGTGAGATCTGATTGGACGATTCTCGACTTTTGATAGTATAACACGCTGAAACCAAAGGTGTGCAAAGAAATTGGAAGAACCCACGAGATTTCTAATACCACATGGGGTTATTCCTACTGGATGACCTGGAGATTAATCAGTAATTCCCAGAGGGCCCCAGGCAATCCTGATGAGTTGGCCATTCAAAAAAAGCAAACAAACCCCATTCCACCAGTCAGTGGTCTGATTCTGGGTTTAAGAGGTGGTGGGTTCGGTTTAATCCAGATACCCAGGTAATATCCTGTGGACTCTGGTTCAAATCCTGCCACGGCAGATAGTGGAATTTGAATTTAAGTTTTTAAAAAACTTGAATTAAGAACCTAAATCTTTTGTTCTCTACATCCTTGCTTACTAACATCTGCCTGTACTGCTTGTAAACAAAGCTTTTCCCTGTACTTTAGTACATGTGACAGTAAGTCAAATAATCAATCTGTTGCTGATGGTCAGGAAAAACCCATCAGGTTCAGTAGGGAATGCAGCTGCCTTCCTTATCTGGTCTGGCCTACATGTGACTCCAGACCCACAGCAATGTAGTTGACTCTTCACTGCCGTCTGGGCAGTTAGGGATGGGCAATAAATGTTGGCCCAGCCAGTGATGACCTCCTCCCATGGATGAATGAAAAAAAGTCGTCTGGGAGATGGTTGTATCAATATTGCAGAAAGTCCAACCAACTTTTACATCTAGTAATAACCGTGGCCTTATGAAGACAAGGGGATGCTATTTTGAACATAAGAACTCAGAGCAGGAGGAGGCCATTCGGCCTCTCAAGCTTGCTCTTCCATTTATTATGATCATCGCTGATCACATCTCACCTCAACTTTACTTTCGTACCTGCTCCCATTATCCTTCAACCCATTACTAACCACAAATTTCTGCCGATCTCCTCCTTAAATTTACTCAGTGTCCTAGTATGCACTGCACTCTGGGGAGTGATTTCCATGGATTCACGATTCTTTGAAGGAAGTAATTGCTCCTCATCTCTGGTTAAACAGGCAATCCCTTTACCCTAAGACTATGACCTTGTGTTCTAAATTATACCACATGAAGAAAGCTTGTTCTGCGTTCTTTCTACATGTCCCTACCTCCGAGCAAGGACATTCACTTGTTCCCACGGAGTGGAACAATATCTCTGAACAGGTTGATGAGAAAGTATTTAAAGCAAGCTGATAATTGGGACCACCTAGTTAGAGACCCCTTTCTAAATGTCCCCAGTTACTGATTTGGGAATAATGAAAGGTGAAGGTGACCAGCTCCTATTTGAGGGTTGCTACTCCCACCAGCATTTAATATCAATCAGAATCTGGAAAACGTACAACTCTTGGGATTCTTTTTGTCACCCTGCCTGAATATATTTTCACCGCTGATCGTGTCTCTCCCTGCACTGGATAATTTAACGTCTTGCAGATTTGATGTGGGATTGGAGACCGTTCAGAGGTTGTGAACATTTTTACATTTATACTGGAATGACTCACATCTCCTTCCTATGAAAGAGCTGACTATGTCCAGAGCATTAATTGTTAAAGGGCCATCCCATCCAAAACTTTTCCTGTGGCTATTGGAATTGCCTGGGAAGCTAGGGTTCATGGTTGGAAGATCACTGCATGAGAAATTGTGGGAAGTTTAACTCTGCCCTCCCAGTATCTTATACAGCTGGAAGGGGTAATGTTAATCTAGGCCAGTCACGACCTTAAGACCATCTCAAAGTACGGGGCAGATAATTAAACACTTTTCCAGGAATCACTGTGTCTGAAACACAGAAATCAATTTCCACACAACAAGCTCCCACCAACAGCAATATGGTAACAGGTGGATCATTTGTTTTAGTGATTAGGTTGTGGAGATAAATATTGGTCCCAGGATGCATCTATCTCAGTGTGAGCACAACAATCTCATGTCTTCCAAATATGAGTCAGGATTGGAGGCCATCCATAACTTGTCAGAATATTTATCTTTAAACAAAAGGAACATTTAAGTGATTTAATGTGTTACAGACTCATCACATCTCCTCTCCTTTGCTGAGGTGGGTACATGCTGGGTCTCTCAGTAACTGAAGACAGCGCAAACTGAGTTTGAGAATCTCCCTGTTTATCTTCAAATCACAATCTTCTAGAGATACCTGAGGGGACAGATAGGGGGAGGGGCTTCATCTCATCTGAAAGACACTGCCTCTGACAGTGTAGCACTCTACCTGCACGGAACTGAATGTCAGTTCAATCAATGTGCTCAAGAATTTGGAGTGGGATTTGAACTTCCAACCTCTGACTCAGAGGTAAGAGAATGCCACCTACTGTGTTATTGTAAACAAGGTTCCCTTTTATTACAATCAACAAAGAATCTTTCAGTTTGCAAAACATCTGACTCCGCAGAGAGATGATCTGCTCTTATAAGAAAGTCTGGGCTATTTCAGATCAAGGTGGTTAGTTAACTGATGGCTCCAGCCACTGTATGTCAGGGCTGTTTGTCTCCATGGAGTGACTTTTCAGTGACTGATCATTCCCTGCTGAATCATGCTCAGCTAAATACTGTGGAGACCAGCAAAGAGCAAGACTATAATGTCTCAAGTTGAATCCTTGTGAACACTTGGTTACAGGCAATTAGCTTTAATCGCTCCCTGCCAAGCTGACTGCTTCTCCATTGTAACCAGCATAATTATCTCAAATTCCCCACACAGTAAACCTATCCTGAAACCCTCCTCCTATTCCTAAAGTAACACTGTGTGAAAACATGGCTTCACTGGAATTGATTTTCCAACTGAAAGGTAATCTTTACAAAGTCCAACTCGACCCTGTCACATCACCGAACTGAAGCAGCTCTGGTTACAGCGTCAAATTCGTAACTGGGTAAAATCATCCAGGCAAACAGCTTAAATCAAGAATTTATGAATACCTCCAGACAGAGTAGTTGACTTTTGTTTAGTCCCTCTCCTTTTTTTCCCTCTCTCTTTCTCTCCTCAAAGAAATATGCAGGAGTAGGCCATTCAGCCCTTCAAGCCTGCTTCCACCATTCCACATGATCATGGCTGATCATCCAACTGTGTTCTGGGGCTCCCCCGCAACACCCTTTGATCCTTTTAGCCCTAAGAAGTATATTTATCTCCTTCTTGACTACTTGCCTTTCCTCTCTTTCCCTTCCCTCCCCTTTCCCTTTTGCTCCCCACTCCTCCATAGCTCTTTGTCTCTCTCCTCTCTTCCCCCTCCTCTTTTTTTCCTCTCTCCATATTCTTCTCTCTCTGCCCCCTTCGCCTCTCCACACCTTTTCCATTCTCTTCCCCTCCCTTCTCCTGTCCCCACTCTTGGCCTCTTCTGTCCCCAGTATCTTCTCTTTCCCTCCCTCTGCCTGCCACTCTTTCCTGAGCACTGACTGATATTAAAGCTTCAAACCCCAGTGCCAAAGGAGATTGGGGAGCCATTGTCATGACAGTTATTTGTGGGAATTTCCTGTGGGCAAATTGGTCGCCTCATTTCTTACAATATTACACTTCGTTAAGTACCTCATCACCAATAAAGTATTTGGGGAGATGCTGGACCCATTGTCAAAATGCAAGTTCTCTTTTGCTCTTTACTCCATTTCTGCACAATCTCGAATAAGTATTCCTGGTGAGGAATTAAGTCTACAAATGGATTGAACTTCTTTTTATTTCTAGCCAGCCATACCACACTGGGTCAGTGGTTTGGACTGTCAATGGTTCAAGCCCACCCAGGGTTGTAGCTAAATCAAAGAGCCTTCACTATCTTTCCCTGCTTGCCCAGTGTAAATCTGAGCGTTCTGTTTGCCTGCTGAAGACTGGACACAATAGTAATTGAGATTGCGCAAAACCCTTTTCATGTAAGAGCTTCACGATGACCCAAGAGGCAAGATTTTTATCCTTTCTCTCTTGGCTGTAATCAAATGCAAGTGTCAGAGGTGCAGGGGCAGTGCTGTCACTGATTATCACTGGCATTCAATTCCTCATTATAAAGGAGGACATCGTTTGAAGTCAGACAATAATACGGCACTTTGCTCAATCCTTCTGAATAGGGTACAGCAGGCTGATCAAAGCCTGATTATAACCAAAGCAAATGCACCAGTAATTTTCTGGCTGTTGGTTCTACTTTGGTAGAGTCTCATTGGATGGAGTGCAATTCTAAATCAAAGCCCTTTCATTTTGATGTTGCCTTCAGCTGCTTGGTGTTTAATGGAGCTGCTACTGACCTGTGTGAGGGGTGACTCTCCTCCTCATCAGTTGACTTGAAGCTGGTATTTACAAGAGGTTTGTGAGCTTATGTCTTTGTTTTGATATAAAGCAAACTGTAGCCTGAATTCAGAGTCCAGAATTATAGATTACAAAGCTAAATGTGCTGAAAACACCCAGCAAGTCAGACAATGTCTAGAGAGAGGAGAAAACAAAGTTAATAATTCAGTTTGCTAAGCTTGCAAAAAACAAAGAACAAAGAACAATACAGCACAGGAACGCCCCTTTGGCCCTCCAGACCTATACAGATATATTTTGCCCTTCCATATTAAAACTGTCTTCACTTACAGGATCCGTATCCCTCTAATCCCTTCCCATTCTGGTATCAGTCCAGGTGCCTCTCGACTGCTGCTGTTGTGTCTGCTTCCACCCCTCTCCTCTGGCAGCACATGCCTGCCAGCTGTTTCTTTCCCCCCATCTCGCCTGACCCTCTGATTGTAATCCAGCATGTTAATTTCAGAGTGTCAATATCTGGAATCCTTTTGTGTTCTTTGGAATTTGATACTTAAAAACATTTTCAACCATCTTCAGCTGTTACACCAATGACCTTCCCTCCATCATGACGTCAGAAGTGGGGATGGTCACTGAAGGTTGCACAGTGTTCACACCACTCACCACTCCTCAGATACTGAAACAGTCCCTGTTCAAATGCAACAAGATCTGAACAATATCCAGGCTTGGGCTGATAGGTGGGAATTAACACTTGTATCCCACAAATGCCAGGCAATAACCATCACCAACAAGAGGACAATCAATCCATCATCCTTTGACATTCAATAGTGTTCGATCACCTATCAACAACATCCTATTGGTTACTATTGACCAGAACTGAACTAGATCAGATGTATAAGTACTGTGGGTATGAGACCAGGTCAGAGGTAAGGATTACTGCAACAACTAACTCATCTCCTGACTCCCCAAAGCCTGTCCACCATCCACAAGGCACAAGTCAGGAGGGTGTAGGGATATTCCCCACTTGTCTGGATGGGTGCACCTCCAACAACAGTCAAGAAGTCTAATCCCATCCAGGACAGAGCTGTCCATGTGATTGACAGCACGTCTATCACCTTCACTCCTTTTACTGCTGGTGAATGGTATCAGAAGTATGCATCATGTGCAAGGAACACTGTAATAACTCACTAAGCCTCCTTTCACAATACCTTCCAAACCCACAATTGAGGAACAAGGGCAGTCGGTGTGTGCGACCCTTCCTGTCACCCCCTCATCCTGACTTGGAAATATATCACTGTTGGCTCAATATCAGGGAACTCCCACCCTAACAGCACAGTGGGTGTATGCCCCACGGACTGTAGCAGTGCAGGATGGCAGCTCTCCACCACCTTCTCCAGAGCCTTTCAGGATGGGCAAGAAACACTCGCTGAGCTGGCTGGACCTTAGAGGAATTTGAAAAAAATACAAGAGGCCTTAAGCTTTAAATTCAGGAAAAGAAATGAATGGAAATACTACAGAGGTTTATAAAATCATTCGGGGCATGGATAGGGTGAGCAGCCAAGGGCTTTTCTCCTCAGGGTAGGGGAGTCCAAAGCTAGAGGGCATAGGTTTAGGGGGAGAAGGGGGAAGACATAAAAGAGATGTAAGAGGTAACTTGTTCTCACAGAGGATGGTGTGTGTATGGAATGAGCTGCCGAAGGAATTAGTGGAGGCTGGTACAATTACTGCATTTAAAAGACATCTGGATGGGTATGTGAACAGTAAAGGTTTAGAGGGATATATGTCAAGTGCTGGCAAATGGGACTAGATTTATTGAGGATCTGGACATTGTAAACCAAAGGGTCTGCTTCTGTGCTGTACATCTCTATGACGCTGGGTACATGGGAAACCTTTTGCTGATGTTCATCATCCAGGGCTGGATAGAATGCAGCCCAATGGAAAGGGCTGGGTAATGGGAGGGCCAGGAGAATCCGGGAGGACGCTGTACATGGGGCTCCTTGGAGAAAGGAAACTGTCCCTTGTTTACCAAATGGCTGGGAGGGGATTAATGGGAATGTGTGGAGTATTTTGTGTGGGGATGTGTGGGGTGTGTGGGGATGTGTGGGGATGTGTGGTGTGTGTGGGGATGTGTGGTGTGTGTGGGGATGTGGGGGGATGTGTGGGGATGTGTGGGGATGTGTGAGGATGTGTGGGGGTGTGTGGGGATGTGTGGGGTGTGTGGGGATGTGTGGGGTGTGTGGGGATGTATGGGGTGTGTGAGGATGTGTGGGGTGTGTGGGGATGTGTGGGGATGTGTGGGGTGTGTGGGGTGTGTGGGGTGTGTGGGGTGTGTGGGGATGTGTGGGATGTGTGAGGATGTGTGGGGATGTGTGGGGTGTGTGGGGTGTGTGGGGATGTGTGAGGATGTGTGAGGATGTGTGGGGATGTGTGGGGATGTGTGGGGTGTGTGGGGATGTGTGGGGATGTGTGGGGTGTGTGGGGATGTGTGGGGTGTGTGGGGTGTGTGGGGATGTGTGGGGATGTGTGGGGTATGTGAGGATGTGTGGGGATGTGTGGGGTGTGTGGGGATGTATGGGGATGGGTGGGATGTGTGGGGATGTGTGGGGGTGTGTGGGGTGTGTGGGGATGTGTGGGGATGTGTGGGGATGTGTGGGGTGTGTGGGGATGTATGGGGATGGGTGGGATGTGTGGGGATGTGTGGGGGTGTGTGGGGGGTGTGGGGTGTGTGCAGATGTGTGGGGATGTGTAGGATGTATGGGGTGTGTGGGGATGTGTGGGGGAGTGTGGGGATGTGTGGGGTGTGTGGGGATGTGTAGGATGTATGGGGTGTGTGGGGATGTGTGGGGTGTGTGGGGTGTGTGGGGGTGTGTGGGGTGTGAGGGGATGTGTGGGGTGTGTCGGGTGTGTGGGGATGTGTGGGGATGTGTGGGGTGTGTCGGGTGTGTGGGGTGTGTGGGGATGTATGGGGTGTGTGGGGTGTGTGGGGACGTGTGGGGATGTGTGGGGTGTGTGGGGATGTGTGGTGTGTGTGGGGATGTGTGGTGTGTGTGGGGATGTGGGGGGATGTGTGGGGATGTGTGGGGATGTGTGGGGTGTGTGGGGATGTGTGAGGATGTGTGGGGGTGTGTGGGGATGTGTGGGGTGTGTGGGGATGTGTGGGGTGTGTGGGGATGTATGGGGTGTGTGAGGATGTGTGGGGTGTGTGGGGATGTGTGGGGATGTGTGGGGTGTGTGGGGTGTGTGGGGTGTGTGGGGTGTGTGGGGATGTGTGGGGGTGTGTGGGGTGTGTGGGGATGTGTGAGGATGTGTGAGGATGTGTGGGGATATGTGGGGATGTGTGGAGTGTGTGGGGATGTGTGGGGATGTGTGGGGTGTGTTTGGATGTGTGGGGTGTGTGGGGTGTGTGGGGATGTGTGGGGTGTGTGAGGATGTGTGGGGATGTGTGGGGTGTGTGGGGATGTATGGGGATGGGTGGGATGTGTGGGGATGTGTGGGGGTGTGTGGGGGGTGTGGGATGTGTGGGGATGTGTGGGGGTATGTGGGGATGTGTGGGGTGTGTGGGGATGTGTGGGGATGTGTGGGGATGTGTGGGGTGTGTGGGGATGTATGGGGATGGGTGGGATGTGTGGGGATGTGTGGGGGTGTGTGGGGGGTGTGGGGTGTGTGCAGATGTGTGGGGATGTGTAGGATGTATGGGGTGTGTGGGGATGTGTGGGGATGTGTGGGGTGTGTGGGGATGTGTGGGGTGTGTGGGGATGTATGGGGTGTGTGAGGATGTGTGGGGTGTGTGGGGATGTGTGGGGATGTGTGGGGTGTGTGGGGTGTGTCGGGTGTGTGGGGTGTGTGGGGATGTATGGGATGTGTGAGGATGTGTGGGGATGTGTGGGGGTGTGTGGGGTGTGTGGGGATGTGTGAGGATGTGTGAGGATGTGTGGGGATGTGTGGGGATGTGTGGGGTGTGTGGGGATGTGTGGGGATGTGGGGGGATGTGTGGCGTGTGTGGGGATGTGTGGGGATGTGTGGGGATGTGTGGGGATGTGTGGGGTGTGTGGGGATGTATGGGGATGGGTGGGATGTGTGGGGATGTGTGGGGGTGTGTGGGGGGTGTGGGGTGTGTGCAGATGTGTGGGGATGTGTAGGATGTATGGGGTGTGTGGGGATGTGTGGGGTGTGTGGGGATGTGTGGGGTGTGTGGGGATGTATGGGGTGTGTGAGGATGTGTGGGGTGTGTGGGGATGTGTGGGGATGTGTGGGGTGTGTGGGGTGTGTGGGGTGTGTGGGGTGTGTGGGGATGTGTGGGATGTGTGAGGATGTGTGGGGATGTGTGGGGGTGTGTGGGGTGTGTGGGGATGTGTGAGGATGTGTGAGGATGTGTGGGGATGTGTGGGGATGTGTGGGGTGTGTGGGGATGTGTGGGGATGTGTGGGGTGTGTGGGGATGTGTGGGGTGTGTGGGGTGTGTGGGGATGTGTGGGGATGTGTGGGGTATGTGAGGATGTGTGGGGATGTGTGGGGTGTGTGGGGATGTATGGGGATGGGTGGGATGTGTGGGGATGTGTGGGGGTGTGTGGGGATGTGTGGGGTGTGTGGGGATGTGTGGGGATGTGTGGGGATGTGTGGGGATGTGTGGGGTGTGTGGGGATGTATGGGGATGGGTGGGATGTGTGGGGATGTGTGGGGGTGTGTGGGGGGTGTGGGGTGTGTGCAGATGTGTGGGGATGTGTAGGATGTATGGGGTGTGTGGGGATGTGTGGGGGTGTGTGGGGATGTGTGGGGTGTGTGGGGATGTGTAGGATTTATGGGGTGTGTGGGGATGTGTGGGGTGTGTGGGGTGTGTGGGGGTGTGTGGGGTGTGAGGGGATGTGTGGGGTGTGTCGGGTGTGTGGGGATGTGTGGGGATGTGTGGGGTGTGTCGGGTGTGTGGGGTGTGTGGGGATGTATGGGGTGTGTGGGGTGTGTGGGGACGTGTGGGGATGTGTGGGGTGTGTGGGGATGTGTGGTGTGTGTGGGGATGTGTGGTGTGTGTGGGGATGTGGGGGGATGTGTGGGGATGTGTGGGGATGTGTGGGGTGTGTGGGGATGTGTGAGGATGTGTGGGGGTGTGTGGGGATGTGTGGGGTGTGTGGGGATGTGTGGGGTGTGTGGGGATGTATGGGGTGTGTGAGGATGTGTGGGGTGTGTGGGGTGTGTGGGGTGTGTGGGGTGTGTGGGGATGTGTGGGGGGGTGTGGGGTGTGTGGGGATGTGTGAGGATGTGTGAGGATGTGTGGGGATATGTGGGGATGTGTGGAGTGTGTGGGGATGTGTGGGGATGTGTGGGGTGTGTTTGGATGTGTGGGGTGTGTGGGGTGTGTGGGGATGTGTGGGGTGTGTGAGGATGTGTGGGGATGTGTGGGGTGTGTGGGGATGTATGGGGATGGGTGGGATGTGTGGGGATGTGTGGGTGTGTGTGGGGGGTGTGGGATGTGTGGGGATGTTTGGGGGTATGTGGGGATGTGTGGGGTGTGTGGGGATGTGTGGGGATGTGTGGGGATGTGTGGGGTGTGTGGGGATGTATGGGGATGGGTGGGATGTGTGGGGATGTGTGGGGGTGTGTGGGGGGTGTGGGGTGTGTGCAGATGTGTGGGGATGTGTAGGATGTATGGGGTGTGTGGGGATGTGTGGGGGTGTGTGGGGATGTGTGGGGTGTGTGGGGATGTGTAGGATGTATGGGGTGTGTGGGGATGTGTGGGGTGTGTGGGGTGTGTGGGGGTGTGTGGGGTGTGTGGGGATGTGTGGGGTGTGTCGGGTGTGTGGGGTGTGTGGGGATGTATGGGGTGTGTGGGGTGTGTGGGGACGTGTGGGGATGTGGGGGGATGTATGGGGATGTGTGGGGATGTGTGGGGTGTGTGGGGATGTGTGAGGATGTGTGGGGTGTGTGGGGATGTGGGGGGATGTGTGGCGTGTGTGGGGATGTGTGGGGATGTGTGGGGATGTGTGGGGTGTGTGGGGATGTATGGGGATGGGTGGGATGTGTGGGGATGTGTGGGGGTGTGTGGGGGGTGTGGGGTGTGTGCAGATGTGTGGGGATGTGTAGGATGTATGGGGTGTGTGGGGATGTGTGGGGGTGTGTGGGGATGTGTGGGGCGTGTGGGGATGTGTAGGATGTATGGGGTGTGTGGGGATGTGTGGGGTGTGTGGGGTGTGTGGGGGTGTGTGGGGTGTGTGGGGATGTGTGGGGTGTGTCGGGTGTGTGGGGATGTGTGGGGATGTGTGGGGTGTGTCGGGTGTGTGGGGTGTGTGGGGATGTATGGGGTGTGTGGGGTGTGTGGGGACGTGTGGGGATGTGTGGGGTGTGTGGGGATGTGTGGTGTGTGTGGGGATGTGTGGTGTGTGTGGGGATGTGGGGGGATGTGTGGGGATGTGTGGGGATGTGTGGGGTGTGTGGGGATGTGTGAGGATGTGTGGGGGTGTGTGGGGATGTGTGGGGTGTGTGGGGATGTGTGGGGTGTGTGGGGATGTATGGGGTGTGTGAGGATGTGTGGGGTGTGTGGGGATGTGTGGGGATGTGTGGGGTGTGTGGGGTGTGTGGGGTGTGTGGGGATGTGTGGGATGTGTGAGGATGTGTGGGGATGTGTGGGGGTGTGTGGGGTGTGTGGGGATGTGTGAGGATGTGTGAGGATGTGTGGGGATGTATGGGGATGTATGGGGATGGGTGGGATGTGTGGGGATGTGTGGGGGTGTGTGGGGGGTGTGAGATGTGTGGGGATGTGTGGGGGTATGTGGGGATGTGTGGGGTGTGTGGGGATGTGTTGGGATGTGTGGGGATGTGTGGGGTGTGTGGGGATGTATGGGGATGGGTGGGATGTGTGGGGATGTGTGGGGGTGTGTGGGGGGTGTGGGATGTGTGCAGATGTGTGGGGATGTGTAGGATGTATGGGGTGTGTGGGGATGTGTGGGGGTGTGTGGGGATGTGTAGGGTGTGTGGGGATGTGTAGGATGTATGGGGTGTGTGGGGATGTGTGGGGTGTGTGGGGTGTGTGGGGGTGTGTGGGGTGTGTGGGGATGTGTGGGGTGTGTCGGGTGTGTGGGGATGTGTGGGGATGTGTGGGGTGTGTCGGGTGTGTGTGGTGTGTGGGGATGTATGGGGTGTGTGGGGTGTGTGGGGATGTGTGGGGTGTGTGGGGATGTGTGGGGATGTGTGGGGTGTGTGGGGATGTGTGGGGTGTGTGGGGATGTGTGGGGATGTGTGGGATGTGTGGGGTGTGTGGGGATGTGTGGGGTGTGTGGGGATGTGTGGGGTGTATGGGGTGTGTGGGGTGTGTGGGGATGTGTGGGATGTGTGAGGATGTGTGGGGGGTGTGAGGATGTGTGGGGTGTGTGGGGATGTGTGGGGATGTGTGGGGTGTGTGGGGATGTGTGGGGATGTGTGGGGTGTGTGGGGATGTGTGGGGATGTGTGGGATGTGTGGGGTGTGTGGGGATGTATGGGGTGTGTGAGGATGTGTGGGGATGTGTGGGGATGTGTGGGGTGTGTGGGGATGTGTGGGGTGTGTGGGGATGTGTGGGGTGTGTGAGGATGTGTGGGGATGTGTGGGGATATGTGGGGTGTGTGGGGATGTGTGGGGTGTGTGGGGATGTGTGGGCATGTGTGGGGATGTGTGGGATGTGTGGGGTGTGTGGTAATGTGTGGGGATGTGTGGGGATGTGTGGGGTGTGTGGGGATGTGTGGGATGTGTGGGATGTGTGGGGTGTGTGGTAATGTGTGGGGTGTGTGGGGGTGTGTGGGGTGTGTGGGGATGTGTGGGGATTTGTAGGGTGTGTGGGGATGTGTGGGGTGTGTGGGATGTGTGGGGTATGTGGTAATGTGTGGGGATGTGTGGGGATGTGTGGGGTGTGTGGGGATGTGTGGGATGTGTGGGATGTGTGGGGTGTGTGGTAATGTGTGGGGTGTGTGGGGGGGTGTGGGGTGTGTGGGGGTGTGTGGGGATGTGTGGGGTGTGTGGGGATGTGTGGGGTGTGTGAGGATGTGTGGGGATGTGTGGGGATGTGTGGGGTGTGTGGGGATGTGTGGGGATGTGTGGGGATGTGTGGGGTGTGTGGGGATGTGTGGGGATGTGTGGGGATGTGTGGGGTGTGTGGGGATGTGTGGGAATGTGTGGGGTGTGTGGGGATGTGTGGGGTGTGTGGGGATGTGTGGGGTGTTTGGGGATGTGTGGGGTGTGTGGGGATGTGTGGGGATGTGTGGGGTGTGTGGGGATGTGTGGGGATGTGTGGGGTGTGTGGGTTGTGTGGGGTGTGTGGGGATTTGTAGGGTGTGTGGGGATGTGTGGGGATGTGTGGGGTTTGTGGGGATGTGTGGGATGTGTGGGGATGTGTGGGGTGTGTGGGGATGTGTGGGGTGTGTGGGGATGTGTGGGGCATCTTGTTACAAGTGGCTGGACAATAATGAGCCTGGTCACTGAGCCAGTTCATTTAGCCCTGAGCTCCCCTGGGTTAAATGGTCACTCACTCCAGAACAACAGGAATCACGCAGCGATGTCCTATGCCGCAGAAAGCCAGCCAACTGCAAACCCCGAGAGAGATCCTCAAAACATACCGAGGTTCAACAGGAGGGATAACATCTCTCAATAACAGGCACTTAATCACAGGCACTCGGTCATAGACACTCAATCACTGACACTCAGTCACAAGCACTCAGTCACAGGCAGATGGTCACAGGCACCCTGTCACAGGCACTCAGTCACAGGCATTCAGACACAGGTAATCGATCACAGGCAATTGGTCACAGATACTCAGTCACAGGCAATCAATCACAGGCAGTCGGTCACAGACACGAGATCAGAGGCACTCAGTCACATGCAAACAGTCACAGGCACTCAATCACAGGCACTCAATCACAGGCACACAGTCACAGGCACTCGATCACAGGCACTCGATCACAGGCACTCGCTCACACCCCTCGGTCACAGGCATTCATTCACAGGCACTCAGTCACAGGAAATCAGTCACAGGCACACAACTACAGGCACTCGGTTACAGACACTCGATCACAGGCACTGAATTACAGGCAATCAGGCAAATGCACTCAGTCACAGGCACTCAATGACTGACACTCGATCACAAGCACTCGGTCACATGCATTCAATCACAGGCACTCGGTCACAGGCACTCGATCACAGGCACTCAATCACAAGCACTCAGTCATAGGCACTCAATCACAGGCACTCGATCAAAGGCACTCAGTCACAGGCACTCAATCACAGGTACTCGATCACAGGCACGTGATCACAGACAATCAATCACAGGCACTCGATTACAGGCACTCGGTCACAGGCACTCAATCACAGGCACTCGATCACAGGCACTCAGTCACAGGCACTCAATCACAGGGCACGTGGTCACAGGCACTCAGTCACAGGCACTCAATCACAGGCACTCGTGTCACAGGCACTCGGTCACAGGCACTCGATCACAGGCACTCCGTCACATGCACTTGGTCACAGGCAATCAATTACAGGTACTCGGTCACAGGCACTCGTGTCACAGGCACTCAATCACAGGCACTTGGTCACAGGCACTCAATTACAGGCACTCGATCACAGGCACTATGTCACATGCACTCACTCACAGGCAATCAATTACAGGCACTCAATCACAGGTACTTGGTCACAGGCACTCAATCACAGGCACTCGGTCACAAGCATTTGGTCACAGGCACCCAATCACAGGCACGTGGTCACAGGCACTCAGTCAGAGGCATGCAGTCACAGGCACTCAATCACAGGCACTCGTGTCACAAGCACTTGGTCACAGGCACTCAGTCACAGGCACACAATTACAGGCACTCGATCACAGGCATTATGTCACATACACTCAGTCACAGGCAATCGATTACAGGCACTCGGTCACAGGTACTCGGTCACAGACACTCAATCACAGGCACTCGGTCACAGGCACTCAATCACAAGCACTCGATCACAGGCACTCAGTCACAGGCATTTGATCACAAGAACCCAGTCACAGGCACTCAGTCACATGCACATGATCACAGGAACTCGGTTACAGGCACTCAATCACAGGTACTCAGTCACAGGCACTCGATCAAAGAAATTCGGTCACAGGCACTCAGTCACAGGCACTCGATCACATGCATTCGATCACAGGAACACGATCACACGCACTCAGTCACAGGCACTCAGTCACAGGCAGTCAATGGTAGGCACTCAGTCACAGGCACTCGATCACAGGCACTCAATCACAAGCACTCAGTCACAGACACTCGGTCACAGGCATTCGTTCAAAGACATGCAGTCACAGGAACACAGTCACAGGCACTCAATGACTGGCACTCGAACACAGGCACTTGATCACAAGCCCTCGGTCACATGCCCTCAGTCACAGGCACTCAAGGACAGGCACACACTCACAGGCACTCGGTCACAGGCAATTGGTGACAGGTACTCAGTCGCAGGCAATCAATCACAGGCACTCGATCACGGGCATTCGATCACAGGCACTCGGTCACAGGCACTCAATTACAGGCACTCGATCACAGGCACTAAGCCACATGCACTCACTCACAGGCAATCAATTACAGGCACTCAGTCACAGGTACTCAGTCACAGGCACTCAATCACAGGCACTCGGTCACAGGCACTTGGTCACAGACACTCAATCACAGGCACGTGATCACAGGCACTTGGTCACAGGCACTCAGTCAGAGGCATGCAGTCACAGACACTCAATCACAGGCACTCGTGCCACAGGCACTTGGTCACAGGCGCTCGAACACAGGCACTCAATCACTGGCACTCGATCACAGGAATTCGATCACAAGCCCTCGATCACAGGCACTCTATCACAGATACTTGATCACAGGCATTCAATGACTGTCACACGATCTCAGGCACTCAGTCACAGGCACTCAATCACAGGCAATCGGTCATAGGTACTGAGTCACAGGCAATCAATCACAGGCACTCGGCCAGAGCCACTCAGTCACAGATATTCAGTCACAGGCATTCGATCACAGACAATCGGTCACAGGCACTCAGTCACAGGCAATCAATCACAGGCAGTCGGTCACAGATACGACATCAGAGGTACTCGATCACAGGCAATCGGTCACAGGCTCACAATCACAGGCACTCAATGACTGGCATACGATCTCAGGTACTCAGTCTCAGGGATTTTATCACAGGCACTCGATCACAGGCACTCGATCACAGGCACTCAATCACAGGCACTCAATGACTGAAACCTGATCACAGGCACTCGATCACAAGCCGTCGGTCACAGGCAGTCAGTCACAGGCACTCAGTCACAGGCAGTGAACCACAGGCACTCGGACACAGACACTCGATCACAGGCACTCGATCACAGGTACACAATCACAAGCATGCAGTCACAGGCACTCGAAAACACGCACTCAATCACAGGCACTCAATCACAGTCACTCGATCACAGGCACTCAGTCACAGGAACATAGTCACAGGCACTCAAGGACAGGCACTCAGTCACAGTCACTCAGTCACAGGCAATTGGTGACAGGTACTCAGTCACAGGCAATCCATCACAGGCAGTCAGTCACAGACACGATATCAGTGGAACTCGATCACAGGCACTCGATCACAGGCACTCAGTCACAGGCACTCAATCACTGGCACTCGATCACAGGAATTCGATCACAAGCCCTCGATCACAGGCACTCTATCACAGACACTTGATCACAGGGACTTGATCACAGGCACTCAATAACTGTCACACGATCTCAGGCACTCAGTCACAGGCACTCGATCACAGGCAATCAGTCACAGGTACTGACTCACAGGCAATCAATCACAGGCACTCGGCCAGAGCCACTCAGTCACAGACATTCAGTCACAGGCATTCATTCACAGACAATCAGTCACAGGCACTCAGTCACAGGCAATCAATCACAGGCAGTCGGTCAGAGATACGAGATCAGAGGCACTCGATCACAGGCACCCTGTCACAGGCTCTCAATCACAGGCAATTGGTGACAGGTACTCAGTCACAGGCAGTCAATCACAAGCACTCAGTCACAGACACTCGGTCACAGGCACTCGCTCACAGGCATGCGGTCACAGGCACTCGATCACAGGCACTCGGTCACAGGCACTCGGTCACAGGCACTCAATCACAGGCACTCGATCACAGGCACTCAGTCACAGGAACTCGTTCACAGGCAATTGGTGACAGGTACTCAGTCACAGGCAATCAATCACAGGCAGTCAGTCACAGACACGATATCAGTGGAACTCGATCACAGGCACTCAATCACTGGCACTTAGTCACAGGCACTCAATCACTGGCACTCGATCACAGGAATTCAATTACAACCCCTCGATCACAGGCACTCTATCACAGACACTTGATCACAGGGACTTAATCACAGGCACTCAATGACTGTCACACGATCTCAGGCACTCAGTCACAGGCACTCGATCACAGGCAATCGGTCACAGGTACTGAGTCACAGGCAATCAATCACAGGCACTCGGCCAGAGCCACTCAGTCACAGACATTCAGTCACAGGCACTCAGTCACAGGCAATCAATCACAGGCAATCAATCACAGGCAGTCGGTCACAGATACAAGATCAGAGGTACTCGATCACAGGGACTCGGTCACAGGCTCTCAATCACAGGCACTCAGTGACTGGCATACGATCTCAGGCACTCAGTTACAGGCATTCAGTCACAGGCACCCGATCACAGACAATTGGTCACAGGTACTCAGTCTCAGGGATTTTATCACAGGCACTCGATCACAGGCACTCAATCACAGGTACTCAATGACTGGAACCCGATCACAGGCACTCGATCACAAGCCGTCGGTCACAGGCACTCAGTCACAGGCAGTCGGTCACAGGCACCCTGTCACAGGCTCTCAGTCACAGGCAGTGAACCACAGGCACTCGGACACAGACACTCGATCACAGGCACTCAGTCACAGGCACACAGTCACAGGCACTCGATCACAGGCACTCAATCAAAGGCACTCAATCACAGGCACCCTGTCACAGGCACTCAGTTGCAGACACTCGGTCACAGGCACTCGTTCACAGGCACTCAAAGACTGGCACTCGATCACAGGCATTCGATCACAAGACCTCTGTCACAGGCACACAGTCACAGTCACTCAAGCAGAGGCACTCAACCTCAGGCACTCGGTCACAGACACTTGAACACAGGCACTCAATCACAGGCACTCAATGACTGGTACTCGATCACAGGCACTTGATCACAAGACCTCAATCACAGCCACTCAAACATAGGCACTCGATCACAAGACTTCAGTCACAGGCACTCAGTCACAGGCATTCAATCACAGGCACTTGATCACAGGCACTTGGTCACAGGCACTCGGTCACAGACACGAGATCAGATGCACTCAATCACAGGCACTCGATCACAGGCACTCAGTCACAGGCACTCAAGCACAGGCACTCAACCTCAGGCTCTCGGTCACAGACACTCGATCACAGGCACTCAATGACTGGCACACGATCTCAGGCACTCAGTCACAGGCATTCAGTCACAGGCACTCGATCACAGGCACTTGGTCACAGGCACTCAGTCAGAGCCACTCAGTCACAGGCACTCACAGGCACTCGTGTCACAGGCACTCGGTCACAGGCACTCGAACACAGGCACTCGATCACAGGCACTATGTCACATGTACTCACTCACAGGCAATCAATTACAGGCACTCTATCACAGGTACTCGGTCACAGGCATTTGGTCACAGGCACCCAATCACAGGCATGCGGTCACAGGGACTCAGTCAGAGGCATGCAGTCACAGGCACTCAATCACAGGCACTCGTGTCACAAGCACTTGGTCACCAGGACTCGAACACAGGCACTCGATTACAGGCACTCGAGCATAGGCACTATGTGACATGCACTCAGTCACAGGCACTCGGTCACAGGCACTCAATCACAAGCACTCAGTCACAGACACTCGATCACAGGCACTCGGTCACAGGCACTCGATCACAGGCACTCAATCACAGGCACTCGATCACAGGCACTCAATCACCGGCACTCAATGACTGGAACCTGATCACAGGCACTCGATCACAAGCCGTCGGTCACAGGCACTCAGTCACAGGCACTCAGTCACAGGCAGTGAACCACAGGCACTCAGACACAGACACTCGATCACAGGCACTCGATCACAGGCACTCAGTCACAGGCACACAGTCACAGGCACTCGATCACAGGTACACAATCACAGAAACTCAATCAAAGGCACTCAGTCACAGGCACCCTGTCACAGGCACTCAATGACAGGCACTCAATGACTGGCACATGATCTCAGGCATTAGTCACAGGCACTCGATCACAGGCAATCGGTAACAGGCGCTCAGTCACAGGCACTCATTCAAGTTACTCTGTCACAGGCACTCAATCACAGGCAGTCGGTCAAAGACACAAGATCAGAGGCATTTGATCACAGTCACTCAGTCACAGGCACTCAACAACAGGCACTCGGTAACAGACACTCGATGACAGGCAGTCGATCACAGGCACTCAACCACAGCACTCAATCACAGGTACCCATGACTGGCACACTATCTCAGGCACTCAGTCACAGGCACTCGATCACAGACAATCGGTCACAGGTATTCAGTCACAGGGATTCAATCACAGGCACTCGGTCACAGGCACTCGGTCAGAAGCACTCAATCACAGGCACTCAATCATAAGCACCCAATCACAGATGCTTGATCACAGGCACTTGATCACAGGCTCTCAGTCACAAGTAATCAATCACAGGTACTCAATCACAGGCACTCAGTCACATACAAACAATCACAGGCACTTGATCACAGGCACTCGGTCACAGGCACTCGGTCACAGCCACTCAATCACAGGCACTCACTCACAGGCAATCAGTCATAGGCACTCACTCACAGTCATTCAGTCACATGCTCGCAGCCATAAGCAATCAGTCACAGGCACTCGGTCACAGGTACTCAGTCACAGGCACTCAATGACTGGTACTCGATCACAGGCACTCGATCACAAGACCTCAGTCACAGCCACTGAAACACAGGAACTCGGTCATAGACACTCGATCACAGGCACTCGGTCACAGCCACTCAGTCACAGGCACTAAGACACAGGCAATCGGTCACAGGTACTCAGTCACAGGCAATCAATCATAGGCTGTCGGTCACAGACACGAGATCAGAGGCACTCAGTCACAGGCATTCAGTCACAGGCACTCGATCACAGGCAATCGGTCACAGGGACTCAGTCACAGGCACTCAGTCACAGGCAACCTGTCACAGGCACTCAACAACAGGCACTCAGTAACAGACATTCGATCACAGGCACTCAATGACTGGCACACCAGCTGAGGCACTCAGTCACAGGCATTCACTCACAGGCTCTCGATCACAGGCAATCGGTCACAGGCCCTCAGTGACAGGCACTCGATCACAGGCACTCGATCACAGGCACTCGATCACAGGCACTCGACCACAAGACCTCAGTCACAGCCACTCAAACACAGGCACTCAGTCACAGATAATCAATCACAGGCAGTCGGTCACAGACATGATTTCAGAGGCACTTGATCACAGGTACTCAGTCACAGGCACTCAATCACAGGCACTCGATCACAGGCACTCGATCACAGGCACTCGATCGCAGGCACTTGGTCACAGGCACTCAGTTACAGGCACTCAAAGACTGGCACTCGATCACAGGCACTCGATCACAGGCACTTGGTCACAGGCACTCAGTTACAGGCACTCAAAGACTGGCACTCGATCACAGGCACTCGATCACAAGACCTCGGTCACAGGCACTCAGTCACAGGCACTCAGTCACAGCCACTTGGTCGCAGACACTTGATCGCAGGCACTCAGTCACAGGCAATCAGTCACAGGCAGTCAGTCACAGGCACCCTGTCACAGGCACTCAGTCACACGCACTCAATCATAAGCACCCGATCACAGGCACTCTTTCACAGGCACTCAATCACAGGCACTCGATCACAGGCACTCAACCACAGGCACTCAGTCACAGGCAATCAATCACAGGCAGTCAGTCACATGCAAACAGTCACAGGCCCTAAATCACAGGCACTCAATCACAAGCCCTCGGTCACAGGCACCCTGTCACAGGCACTCAATCACAGGCACCTAATCACAGGCACTCGGTCACAAACAAACAGTCACAGGCACTCGGTCACAGGCACTCAGTCACAGGCAGTCGGTCACAGGCACTCACTCACAGTCACTCAGTCACATGCTTGCAACCATAAGCAATCAGTCACAGGCACTCAGTCACAGGCACTCGGTCACAGGTACTCAGTCACAGACACTCAATGACTGGTACTCGATCACAGGCACTCGATCACAAGACCTCAGTCACAGCCACTGAAACACAGGCACTCGGTCACAGCCACTCAGTCACAGGCACTAAGACACAGGCAGTCGGTCACAGGTACTCAGTCACAGGCAATCAATCATAGGCTTTCGGTCACAGACACGATATCAGAGGCACTCAGTCACAGGCATTCAGTCACAGGCACTCGATCACAGGCAACCTGTCACAGGCACTCAGTCACAGTCCCTCAACAACAGGCACTCGGTAACAGACACTCGATCACAGGCAATCGGTCACAGCGACTCAGTCACAGGCACTCAGTCACAGGCAATCGGTCACAGGCAACCTGTCACAGGCACTCAGTCACAGTCCCTTAGTCACAGGCACTCAGTAACAGACACTCGATCACAGGCACTCAATGACTGGCACACGAGCCGAGGCACTCAGTCACAGGCATTCACTCACAGGCTCTCGATCACAGGCAATTGGTCACAGGCCCTCAGTGACAGGCACTCAATCACAGGCACTCGATCACAGGCACTCGACCACAAGACCTCAGTCACAGCCACTCAAACACAGGCACTCGGTCACAGGCACTCGATCACAGGCACTCAATCACAGGCACTCAATGACTGGCACACGATCTCAGGCACTCGGTCACAGGCATTCAGTCATAGGCCCTCAGTCACAGGCACTCATTCACAGGAACTCGGTCACAGGCACTCAATCACAGACACTCGATCACAGGCACTCCATCACAGGCACTCATTCACAGGAACTCGGTCACAGGCACTCAATCACAGACACTCCATCACAGGCACTCAGTCACAGGCACTCAATGACTGGTTCTCGATCACAGGCACTCGATCACAAGACCACAGTCACAGCCACTCAAACATAGGCACTCGGTCACAGACACTCGATCACAGCCTCTCAGTCACAGGCACTCAATCACAAACAAACAGTCACAGTCACTCAGCCACAGGCACTTGATCACAGGCACTCAATCACAGGTACTCAATGACTGGCACACGATCTCAGGCACTCAGTCACAGGCATTCAGTCACAGGCACTCGATCACAGGCACTTAGTCACAGGCACTCAATGACTGGCACATGATCACAAGTCCTCAGTCACAGGCAGTCGGTCACAGGGAGTCAGCCTCAGACACTCAGTCACAGCCACTCAATCATAAGTATCCGATCACAGACGCTCGATCACAGGCACTCGGTCACATGCAAACAGTCACAGGCACTCAATCACAGGCACTTGATCACAGGCACTGCTACACAGACACTCGGTCACAGGCACTCAGTCATAGGCACTCAATCACAGGCACTCTGTCAAAGGCACTCAATCACAGGCACTCGATCACAGGCACTCAATCACAGGCACTCGATCACAGGCACTCAATCACAGGCACTTAATGACTGGCACTCGATCACAGGAATTCGATCACAAGCCCTCGGTCACAGACACTCAGTCACAGGCAGTCAGTCACAGGCACTCAATCACAGGCACTCAATCACAGGCACTCGGTCAGAGCCACTCATTCACAGACATTAAGTCACAGGCACTCGATCACAGACAATCGGTCACAGGCACTCAGTCACAGGCAGTCGGTCACAGACACGAGATCAGAGGCACTCGATTATAGGCACTCGGTCACAGGCACCCTGTCACAGGCACTCAGTCACAGGCACTTGGTCACAGACACTCGATCACAAGCACTCAATCACAGGCACTCTGTCACAGGCACCCTGACACTGGTACTCGGTCACATGCACTCGGTCACAAGAACTCAGTCACAGTCACTCAGTCACAGGCACTCGATCACAGGCACTCGATCACAGGCACTCGGTCACAGGTACTCAATTATAGGCACTCAGTCACATGCACTCAGTCACAGGCACTCAATCACAGGCACTCGGTCAGAGCCACTCAGTCACAGGCAATCAATCACAGGCAGTCTGTCACAGACACGAGATCAGAGGCACTCGATCACAGGCAATCGGTCACTGGCATTCGATCACAGGCACTTGGTCACAGGCACTCAATCACAGGCACTCAGTCACTGGCATTCGATCACAGGCACTCAATGACTGGCACACGATCACAAGCCCTCAGTCACAGGCAGTCGGTCACAGGCGCTCAACCACAGGCACTCAGACACAGACACTCGATCACAGTCACTCGATCACAGGCACTCGGTCACAGGCACTCAGTCATAAGCACCTGATCACAGGCACTCAATGACTGGCACTCGATCATAGGCACTCTGTCACAGGCAATCAACCACAGGCACTCGATCACAGCCTCTCAGTCACAGGCACTCAATCACAAACAAACAGTCACAGTCACTCAGCCACAGGCACTTGATCACAGGCACTCAATCACAGGTACTCAATGACTGGCACACGATCTCAGGCACTCAGTCACAGGCACTCAGTCACAGGCACTCAGTCACAGTCCCTTAGTCACAGGCACTCAGTAACAGACACTCGATCACAGGCACTCAATGACTGGCACACGAGCCGAGGCACTCAGTCACAGGCATTCACTCACAGGCTCTCGATCACAGGCAATTGGTCACAGGCCCTCAGTGACAGGCACTCAATCACAGGCACTCGATCACAGGCACTCGACCACAAGACCTCAGTCACAGCCACTCAAACACAGGCACTCGGTCACAGGCACTCGATCACAGGCACTCAATCACAGGCACTCAATGACTGGCACACGATCTCAGGCACTCGGTCACAGGCATTCAGTCATAGGCCCTCAGTCACAGGCACTCATTCACAGGAACTCGGTCACAGGCACTCAATCACAGACACTCGATCACAGGCACTCCATCACAGGCACTCATTCACAGGAACTCGGTCACAGGCACTCAATCACAGACACTGCATCACAGGCACTCAGTCACAGGCACTCAATGACTGGTTCTCGATCACAGGCACTCGATCACAAGACCACAGTCACAGCCACTCAAACATAGGCACTCGGTCACAGACACTCGATCACAGCCACTCAGTCACAGACATTCAGACACAGGCACTCGATCACAGGCAATCGGTCACAGGTACTCAGTCACAGATAATCAATCACAGACAGTCGGTCACAGACGTGATTTCAGAGGCACTTGATCACAGGTACTCAGTCACAGATAATCAATCACAAGCACTCTATCACAGGCACTCGATCACAGCCACTCAATCACAGGCACTCAATGACTGGCACACGATCTCAGGCCCTCAGGCACTCAGTCACAGGCATTCAGTCACAGGCTCTCAATCACAGGAAATCGGTCACAGGACCTCTATCACAGGCACTCAGGCACAAGCACTCATTCACAGGCACTCAATCACAGGCACTCGATCACAGGCACTCGATCACAGGCACTCGGTGGCAGCCACTCAGTCACAGGCATTCAGACACAGGCACTCGATCACAGGCAATCGGTCACAGGTACTCAGTCACAGGTGCTCTGTCACAGGCACTCAGTCACAGGCTCTCGATCACAGGCAATCGGTCACAGGCCCTCAGTGACAGGCACTCAATCACAGGCACTCGACCACAAGACCTCAGTCACAGCCACTCAAACACAGGCACTCGGTCACAGGCATTCACTCACAGGCCCTCAGTCACAGGCACACATTCACAGGAACTCGGTCACAGGCACTCAATCACAGACACTCGATCACAGGCACTCCATCACAGGCACTTGATCACAGGCACTCAATGACTGGTTCTCGATCACAGGCACTTGATCACAGGCACTCGGTCACAGCCACTCAGTCACAGACATTCTGACACAGGCACTCGATCACAGGCAATCGGTCACAGGTACTCAATCACAGATAATCAATCACAAGCACTCTATCACAGGCACTCAGTCACAGGCACTCTATCACAGCACTCGATCACAGCCACTCAATCACAGGCACTCAATGACTGGCACACAATCTCAGGCACTCAGTCACAGGCATTCAGTCACAGGCTCTCAATCACAGGAAATCGGTCACAGGACCTCTATCACAGGCACTCAGGCACAGGAACTCAGTCACAGACACTCATTCACAGGTATTCGATCGAAAGACCACAGTCACAGCCACTCAAACACAGGCACTCGGTCACAGAGACTCGATCACAGGTCCTCGGTCACAGCCACTCAGTCACAGGCATTCAGACACAGGCACTCAATCACAGGCACCTACTCACAGGCATTCGGTCACAAACAAACAGTCACAGGCACTCAGTCACAGGCACTTGATCACAGACACTCGATCTCAGGCACTCCTTCACAGGCATTCAGAGCCAGGCACTCGATCACAGGCACTCAGTCACAGGCACTCATTCACACGCACTCAATCACAAGCACTCAGTCACAGGCACTCATTCACAGGCACTCAATCACAGGCACTCAGTCACAGGCAGTCAGTCACAGGCACTCATTCACACGCACTCAATCACAGGCACTCAGTCACAGGCACTCAGTCACAGGCACTCATTCACAGGCACTCAATCACAGGCACTCAGTCACAGACACTCGATCACAGGCACTCAGTCACAGGCAATCAATCACAGGTACTCAATCACAGGCACTCAGTCACATGCAAACAGTCACAGGCACTCAATCTAAGGCACTTGATCACAGGCACTTGATCACAGACACTCCTTCACAGGCACTCATTCACAAGCACTCAATCATAAGCACCCGATCACAGGCACTCAATGACTGGCACTCGATCATAGGCACTCAGTCACAGGCCCTAAATCACAGGCACTCAATCACAGGCACTCATTCACAGGCAATCAGTCCTAGGCTCGCAACCAAAAGCAATCAGTCACAGGCACTCAGTCACAGGCACTCAATCACAAGCCGTTGGTCACAGGCACCCTGTCACAGGCACTCAGTCACAAGCACTCAATCATAAGCACCCGATCACAGGCACTCAGTCACAGGTACTCAATCACAGGCACTCGATCACAGGCACTCGATCACAGGCACTCGGTCACAGGCACTCAGTCACAGGCAATCAATCACAGGCACTCGATCACAGGCACTCGATCACAGGCACTCGATCACAGGCACTCGGTGGCAGCCACTCAGTCACAGGCATTCAGACACAGGCACTCGATCACAGGCAATCGGTCACAGGTACTCAGTCACAGGTGCTCTGTCACAGGCACTCAGTCACAGGCTCTCGATCACAGGCAATCGGTCACAGGCCCTCAGTGACAGGCACTCAATCACAGGCACTCGACCACAAGACCTCAGTCACAGCCACTCAAACACAGGCACTCGGTCACAGGCATTCACTCACAGGCCCTCAGTCACAGGCACACATTCACAGGAACTCGGTCACAGGCACTCAATCACAGACACTCGATCACAGGCACTCCATCACAGGCACTTGATCACAGGCACTCAATGACTGGTTCTCGATCACAGGCACTTGATCACAGGCACTCGGTCACAGCCACTCAGTCACAGACATTCTGACACAGGCACTCGATCACAGGCAATCGGTCACAGGTACTCAATCACAGATAATCAATCACAAGCACTCTATCACAGGCACTCAGTCACAGGCACTCTATCACAGCACTCGATCACAGCCACTCAATCACAGGCACTCAATGACTGGCACACAATCTCAGGCACTCAGTCACAGGCATTCAGTCACAGGCTCTCAATCACAGGAAATCGGTCACAGGACCTCTATCACAGGCACTCAGGCACAGGAACTCAGTCACAGACACTCATTCACAGGTATTCGATCGAAAGACCACAGTCACAGCCACTCAAACACAGGCACTCGGTCACAGAGACTCGATCACAGGTCCTCGGTCACAGCCACTCAGTCACAGGCATTCAGACACAGGCACTCAATCACAGGCACCTACTCACAGGCATTCGGTCACAAACAAACAGTCACAGGCACTCAGTCACAGGCACTTGATCACAGACACTCGATCTCAGGCACTCCTTCACAGGCATTCAGAGCCAGGCACTCGATCACAGGCACTCAGTCACAGGCACTCATTCACACGCACTCAATCACAAGCACTCAGTCACAGGCACTCATTCACAGGCACTCAATCACAGGCACTCAGTCACAGGCAGTCAGTCACAGGCACTCATTCACACGCACTCAATCACAGGCACTCAGTCACAGGCACTCAGTCACAGGCACTCATTCACAGGCACTCAATCACAGGCACTCAGTCACAGACGCTCGATCACAGGCACTCAGTCACAGGCAATCAATCACAGGTACTCAATCACAGGCACTCAGTCACATGCAAACAGTCACAGGCACTCAATCTAAGGCACTTGATCACAGGCACTTGATCACAGACACTCCTTCACAGGCACTCATTCACAAGCACTCAATCATAAGCACCCGATCACAGGCACTCAATGACTGGCACTCGATCATAGGCACTCAGTCACAGGCCCTAAATCACAGGCACTCAATCACAGGCACTCATTCACAGGCAATCAGTCCTAGGCTCGCAACCAAAAGCAATCAGTCACAGGCACTCAGTCACAGGCACTCAATCACAAGCCGTTGGTCACAGGCACTCAGTCACAGGCACTCAGTCACAGGCAGTCAGTCACAGGCACCCTGTCACAGGCACTCAGTCACAAGCACTCAATCATAAGCACCCGATCACAGGCACTCATTCACAGGCACTCAATCACAGGCACTCGATCACAGGCACTCGATCACAGGCACTCGGTCACAGGCACTCAGTCACAGGCAATCAATCACAGGCAGTCAACCACAGGCACTCAGTCACAGGCACTCAGTCACAGGCACTCGGTCACAGGCACTCAGTCACAGGCAGTCGGTCACAGGCACTCACTCACAGTCACTCAGTCACATGCTTGCAACCATAAGCAATCAGTCACAGGCACTCAGTCACAGGCACTCGGTCACAGGTACTCAGTCACAGACACTCAATGACTGGTACTCGATCACAGGCACTCGATCACAAGACCTCAGTCACAGCCACTGAAACACAGGCACTCGGTCACAGCCACTCAGTCACAGGCACTAAGACACAGGCAGTCGGTCACAGGTACTCAGTCACAGGCAATCAATCATAGGCTTTCGGTCACAGACACGATATCAGAGGCACTCAGTCACAGGCATTCAGTCACAGGCACTCGATCACAGGCAACCTGTCACAGGCACTCAGTCACAGTCCCTCAACAACAGGCACTCGGTAACAGACACTCGATCACAGGCAATCGGTCACAGCGACTCAGTCACAGGCACTCAGTCACAGGCACTCAGTCACAGTCCCTTAGTCACAGGCACTCAGTAACAGACACTCGATCACAGGCACTCAATGACTGGCACACGAGCCGAGGCACTCAGTCACAGGCATTCACTCACAGGCTCTCGATCACAGGCAATTGGTCACAGGCCCTCAGTGACAGGCACTCAATCACAGGCACTCGATCACAGGCACTCGACCACAAGACCTCAGTCACAGCCACTCAAACACAGGCACTCGGTCACAGGCACTCGATCACAGGCACTCAATCACAGGCACTCAATGACTGGCACACGATCTCAGGCACTCGGTCACAGGCATTCAGTCATAGGCCCTCAGTCACAGGCACTCATTCACAGGAACTCGGTCACAGGCACTCAATCACAGACACTCGATCACAGGCACTCCATCACAGGCACTCATTCACAGGAACTCGGTCACAGGCACTCAATCACAGACACTCCATCACAGGCACTCAGTCACAGGCACTCAATGACTGGTTCTCGATCACAGGCACTCGATCACAAGACCACAGTCACAGCCACTCAAACATAGGCACTCGGTCACAGACACTCGATCACAGCCACTCAGTCACAGACATTCAGACACAGGCACTCGATCACAGGCAATCGGTCACAGGTACTCAGTCACAGATAATCAATCACAGACAGTCGGTCACAGACGTGATTTCAGAGGCACTTGATCACAGGTACTCAGTCACAGATAATCAATCACAAGCACTCTATCACAGGCACTCGATCACAGCCACTCAATCACAGGCACTCAATGACTGGCACACGATCTCAGGCCCTCAGGCACTCAGTCACAGGCATTCAGTCACAGGCTCTCAATCACAGGAAATCGGTCACAGGACCTCTATCACAGGCACTCAGGCACAAGCACTCATTCACAGGCACTCAATCACAGGCACTCGATCACAGGCACTCGATCACAGGCACTCGGTGGCAGCCACTCAGTCACAGGCATTCAGACACAGGCACTCGATCACAGGCAATCGGTCACAGGTACTCAGTCACAGGTGCTCTGTCACAGGCACTCAGTCACAGGCACTCGTTCACAGGCACACGGTCACAGGCACTCGATCACAGGCACTCAATGACTGGCACACGATCTCAGGCACTCAGTCACAGGCATTCAGTCACAGGCTCTCAATCACAGGAAATCGGTCACAGGACCTCTATCACAGGCACTCAGGCACAGGAACTCAGTCACAGACACTCATTCACAGGTATTTGATCGAAAGACCACAGTCACAGCCACTCAAACACAGGCACTCGGTCACAGAGACTCGATCACAGGTCCTCGGTCACAGCCACTCAGTCACAGGCATTCAGACACAGGCACTCAATCACAGGCACCTACTCACAGGCATTCGGTCACAAACAAACAGTCACAGGCACTCAGTCACAGGCACTTGATCACAGACACTCGATCTCAGGCACTCCTTCACAGGCATTCAGAGCCAGGCACTCGATCACAGGCACTCAGTCACAGGCACTCAATCACAGGCACTCAGTCACAGGCAGTCATTCACAGGCACTCAATCACAGGCACTCAGTCACAGGCACTCAGTCACAGGCAGTCATTCACAGGCACTCAATCACAGGCACTCAGTCACAGGCACTCAGTCACAGGCACTCAATCACAGGCACTCAGTCACATGCACTCAGTCACAGGCAGTCATTCACAGGCACTCAATCACAGGCACTGAGTCACAGGCAGTCATTCACAGGCACTCAATCACAGGCACTCAGTTACAGGCACTCAGTCACAGGCACTCAATCACAGGCACTCAGTCACAGGCACTCAGTCACAGGCACTCGATCACAGGCACTCGATCACAGACATGAGATCAGAGGCACTCAGTTACAGGCACTCGATCAGAAGCCCTCGGTCACAGGCACTCAGTCACAGGCACCTAATCACAGGTACTCGGTCACAAACAAACAGTCACAGGCACTCGGTCACAGGCACTTGGTCACAGGCACTCAGTCACAGGCACCCGGTCACAGGCACCCGGTCACAGGCACTCAGTCACATGCTCGCAACCATAAGCAATCAGTCACAGGCACTCGGTCACAGGTACTCAGTCACAGGCACTCGGTCACAGGTACTCAGTCACAGGCACTCAATGACTGGTATTCGATCACAGGCACTCGATCACAAGACCTCAGTCACAGCCGCTGAAACACAGGAACTCGGTCATAGACACTCGATCACAGGCAATCGGTCACAGGTACTCAGTCACAGGCAATCAATCATAGGCTGTCGGTCACAGACACGAGATCAGAGGCACTCAGTCACAGGCACTCGATCACAGGCAATCGGTCACAGGCACTCAGTCACAGGCAATCGGTCACAGGCAACCTGTCACAGGCACTCAGTCACAGTCCCTCAGTCACAGGCACTCAACAACAGGCACTCGGTAACAGACACTCGATCACAGGCAATCGGTCACAGCGACTCAGTCACAGGCACTCAGTCACAGGCAATCGGTCACAGGCAACCTGTCACAGGCACACAGTCACAGTCCCTTAGTCACAGGCACTCAACAACAGGCACTCAGTAACAGACACTTGATCACAGGCACTCAATGACTGGCACACGAGCTGAGGCACTCAGTCACAGGCATTCACTCACAGGCACTCAATCACAGGCACTCAATGACTGGCACACGATCTCAGGCACTCGGTCACAGGCATTCAGTCATAGGCCCTCAGTCACAGGCACTCATTCACAGGAACTCGGTCACAGGCACTCAATCACAGACACTCGATCACAGGCACTCCATCACAGGCACTCATTCACAGGAACTCGGTCACAGGCACTCAATCACAGACACTGCATCACAGGCACTCAGTCACAGGCACTCAATGACTGGTTCTCGATCACAGGCACTCGATCACAAGACCACAGTCACAGCCACTCAAACATAGGCACTCGGTCACAGACACTCGATCACAGCCACTCAGTCACAGACATTCAGACACAGGCACTCGATCACAGGCAATCGGTCACAGGTACTCAGTCACAGATAATCAATCACAGACAGTCGGTCACAGACGTGATTTCAGAGGCACTTGATCACAGGTACTCAGTCACAGATAATCAATCACAAGCACTCTATCACAGGCACTCGATCACAGCCACTCAATCACAGGCACTCAATGACTGGCACACGATCTCAGGCCCTCAGGCACTCAGTCACAGGCATTCAGTCACAGGCTCTCAATCACAGGAAATCGGTCACAGGACCTCTATCACAGGCACTCAGGCACAAGCACTCATTCACAGGCACTCAATCACAGGCACTCGATCACAGGCACTCGATCACAGGCACTCGGTGGCAGCCACTCAGTCACAGGCATTCAGACACAGGCACTCGATCACAGGCAATCGGTCACAGGTACTCAGTCACAGGTGCTCTGTCACAGGCACTCAGTCACAGGCTCTCGATCACAGGCAATCGGTCACAGGCCCTCAGTGACAGGCACTCAATCACAGGCACTCGACCACAAGACCTCAGTCACAGCCACTCAAACACAGGCACTCGGTCACAGGCATTCACTCACAGGCCCTCAGTCACAGGCACACATTCACAGGAACTCGGTCACAGGCACTCAATCACAGACACTCGATCACAGGCACTCCATCACAGGCACTTGATCACAGGCACTCAATGACTGGTTCTCGATCACAGGCACTTGATCACAGGCACTCGGTCACAGCCACTCAGTCACAGACATTCTGACACAGGCACTCGATCACAGGCAATCGGTCACAGGTACTCAATCACAGATAATCAATCACAAGCACTCTATCACAGGCACTCAGTCACAGGCACTCTATCACAGCACTCGATCACAGCCACTCAATCACAGGCACTCAATGACTGGCACACAATCTCAGGCACTCAGTCACAGGCATTCAGTCACAGGCTCTCAATCACAGGAAATCGGTCACAGGACCTCTATCACAGGCACTCAGGCACAGGAACTCAGTCACAGACACTCATTCACAGGTATTCGATCGAAAGACCACAGTCACAGCCACTCAAACACAGGCACTCGGTCACAGAGACTCGATCACAGGTCCTCGGTCACAGCCACTCAGTCACAGGCATTCAGACACAGGCACTCAATCACAGGCACCTACTCACAGGCATTCGGTCACAAACAAACAGTCACAGGCACTCAGTCACAGGCACTTGATCACAGACACTCGATCTCAGGCACTCCTTCACAGGCATTCAGAGCCAGGCACTCGATCACAGGCACTCAGTCACAGGCACTCATTCACACGCACTCAATCACAAGCACTCAGTCACAGGCACTCATTCACAGGCACTCAATCACAGGCACTCAGTCACAGGCACTCAGTCACAGGCACTCATTCACACGCACTCAATCACAGGCACTCAGTCACAGGCACTCAGTCACAGGCACTCATTCACAGGCACTCAATCACAGGCACTCAGTCACAGACGCTCGATCACAGGCACTCAGTCACAGGCAATCAATCACAGGTACTCAATCACAGGCACTCAGTCACATGCAAACAGTCACAGGCACTCAATCTAAGGCACTTGATCACAGGCACTTGATCACAGACACTCCTTCACAGGCACTCATTCACAAGCACTCAATCATAAGCACCCGATCACAGGCACTCAATGACTGGCACTCGATCATAGGCACTCAGTCACAGGCCCTAAATCACAGGCACTCAATCACAGGCACTCATTCACAGGCAATCAGTCCTAGGCTCGCAACCAAAAGCAATCAGTCACAGGCACTCAGTCACAGGCACTCAATCACAAGCCGTTGGTCACAGGCACCCTGTCACAGGCACTCAGTCACAAGCACTCAATCATAAGCACCCGATCACAGGCACTCAGTCACAGGTACTCAATCACAGGCACTCGATCACAGGCACTCGATCACAGGCACTCGGTCACAGGCACTCAGTCACAGGCAATCAATCACAGGCAGTCAATCACAGGCACTCGATCACAGGCACTCGATCACAGGCACTCGGTGGCAGCCACTCAGTCACAGGCATTCAGACACAGGCACTCGATCACAGGCAATCGGTCACAGGTACTCAGTCACAGGTGCTCTGTCACAGGCACTCAGTCACAGGCTCTCGATCACAGGCAATCGGTCACAGGCCCTCAGTGACAGGCACTCAATCACAGGCACTCGACCACAAGACCTCAGTCACAGCCACTCAAACACAGGCACTCGGTCACAGGCATTCACTCACAGGCCCTCAGTCACAGGCACACATTCACAGGAACTCGGTCACAGGCACTCAATCACAGACACTCGATCACAGGCACTCCATCACAGGCACTTGATCACAGGCACTCAATGACTGGTTCTCGATCACAGGCACTTGATCACAGGCACTCGGTCACAGCCACTCAGTCACAGACATTCTGACACAGGCACTCGATCACAGGCAATCGGTCACAGGTACTCAATCACAGATAATCAATCACAAGCACTCTATCACAGGCACTCAGTCACAGGCACTCTATCACAGCACTCGATCACAGCCACTCAATCACAGGCACTCAATGACTGGCACACAATCTCAGGCACTCAGTCACAGGCATTCAGTCACAGGCTCTCAATCACAGGAAATCGGTCACAGGACCTCTATCACAGGCACTCAGGCACAGGAACTCAGTCACAGACACTCATTCACAGGTATTCGATCGAAAGACCACAGTCACAGCCACTCAAACACAGGCACTCGGTCACAGAGACTCGATCACAGGTCCTCGGTCACAGCCACTCAGTCACAGGCATTCAGACACAGGCACTCAATCACAGGCACCTACTCACAGGCATTCGGTCACAAACAAACAGTCACAGGCACTCAGTCACAGGCACTTGATCACAGACACTCGATCTCAGGCACTCCTTCACAGGCATTCAGAGCCAGGCACTCGATCACAGGCACTCAGTCACAGGCACTCATTCACACGCACTCAATCACAAGCACTCAGTCACAGGCACTCATTCACAGGCACTCAATCACAGGCACTCAGTCACAGGCAGTCAGTCACAGGCACTCATTCACACGCACTCAATCACAGGCACTCAGTCACAGGCACTCAGTCACAGGCACTCATTCACAGGCACTCAATCACAGGCACTCAGTCACAGACGCTCGATCACAGGCACTCAGTCACAGGCAATCAATCACAGGTACTCAATCACAGGCACTCAGTCACATGCAAACAGTCACAGGCACTCAATCTAAGGCACTTGATCACAGGCACTTGATCACAGACACTCCTTCACAGGCACTCATTCACAAGCACTCAATCATAAGCACCCGATCACAGGCACTCAATGACTGGCACTCGATCATAGGCACTCAGTCACAGGCCCTAAATCACAGGCACTCAATCACAGGCACTCATTCACAGGCAATCAGTCCTAGGCTCGCAACCAAAAGCAATCAGTCACAGGCACTCAGTCACAGGCACTCAATCACAAGCCGTTGGTCACAGGCACTCAGTCACAGGCACTCAGTCACAGGCAGTCAGTCACAGGCACCCTGTCACAGGCACTCAGTCACAAGCACTCAATCATAAGCACCCGATCACAGGCACTCATTCACAGGCACTCAATCACAGGCACTCGATCACAGGCACTCGATCACAGGCACTCGGTCACAGGCACTCAGTCACAGGCAATCAATCACAGGCAGTCAACCACAGGCACTCAGTCACAGGCACTCAGTCACAGGCACTCGGTCACAGGCACTCAGTCACAGGCAGTCGGTCACAGGCACTCACTCACAGTCACTCAGTCACATGCTTGCAACCATAAGCAATCAGTCACAGGCACTCAGTCACAGGCACTCGGTCACAGGTACTCAGTCACAGACACTCAATGACTGGTACTCGATCACAGGCACTCGATCACAAGACCTCAGTCACAGCCACTGAAACACAGGCACTCGGTCACAGCCACTCAGTCACAGGCACTAAGACACAGGCAGTCGGTCACAGGTACTCAGTCACAGGCAATCAATCATAGGCTTTCGGTCACAGACACGATATCAGAGGCACTCAGTCACAGGCATTCAGTCACAGGCACTCGATCACAGGCAACCTGTCACAGGCACTCAGTCACAGTCCCTCAACAACAGGCACTCGGTAACAGACACTCGATCACAGGCAATCGGTCACAGCGACTCAGTCACAGGCACTCAGTCACAGTCCCTTAGTCACAGGCACTCAGTAACAGACACTCGATCACAGGCACTCAATGACTGGCACACGAGCCGAGGCACTCAGTCACAGGCATTCACTCACAGGCTCTCGATCACAGGCAATTGGTCACAGGCCCTCAGTGACAGGCACTCAATCACAGGCACTCGATCACAGGCACTCGACCACAAGACCTCAGTCACAGCCACTCAAACACAGGCACTCGGTCACAGGCACTCGATCACAGGCACTCAATCACAGGCACTCAATGACTGGCACACGATCTCAGGCACTCGGTCACAGGCATTCAGTCATAGGCCCTCAGTCACAGGCACTCATTCACAGGAACTCGGTCACAGGCACTCAATCACAGACACTCGATCACAGGCACTCCATCACAGGCACTCATTCACAGACACTCCATCACAGGCACTCAGTCACAGGCACTCAATGACTGGTTCTCGATCACAGGCACTCGATCACAAGACCACAGTCACAGCCACTCAAACATAGGCACTCGGTCACAGACACTCGATCACAGCCACTCAGTCACAGACATTCAGACACAGGCACTCGATCACAGGCAATCGGTCACAGGCACTCAGTCATAAGCACCTGATCACAGGCACTCAATGACTGGCACTCGATCATAGGCACTCTGTCACAGGCAATCAACCACAGGCACTCGATCACAGCCTCTCAGTCACAGGCACTCAATCACAAACAAACAGTCACAGTCACTCAGCCACAGGCACTTGATCACAGGCACTCAATCACAGGTACTCAATGACTGGCACACAATCTCAGGCACTCAGTCACAGGCATTCAGTCACAGGCACTCGATCACAGGCACTTAGTCACAGGCACTCAATGACTGGCACATGATCACAAGTCCTCAGTCACAGGCAGTCGGTCACAGGGAGTCAGCCTCAGACACTCAGTCACAGCCACTCAATCATAAGTATCCGATCACAGACGCTCGATCACAGGCACTCGGTCACATGCAAACAGTCACAGGCACTCAATCACAGGCACTTGATCACAGGCACTGCTACACAGACACTCGGTCACAGGCACTCAGTCATAGGCACTCAATCACAGGCACTCTGTCAAAGGCACTCAATCACAGGCACTCGATCACAGGCACTCAATCACAGGCACTCGATCACAGGCACTCAATCACAGGCACTTAATGACTGGCACTCGATCACAGGAATTCGATCACAAGCCCTCGGTCACAGACACTCAGTCACAGGCAGTCAGTCACAGGCACTCAATCACAGGCACTCAATCACAGGCACTCAATCACAGGCACTCGGTCAGAGCCACTCATTCACAGACATTAAGTCACAGGCACTCAGTCACAGGCAGTCGGTCACAGACACGAGATCAGAGGCACTCGATTATAGGCACTCGGTCACAGGCACCCTGTCACAGGCACTCAGTCACAGGCACTTGGTCACAGACACTCGATCACAAGCACTCAATCACAGGCACTCTGTCACAGGCACCCTGACACTGGTACTCGGTCACATGCACTCGGTCACAAGAACTCAGTCACAGTCACTCAGTCACAGGCACTCGATCACAGGCACTCGATCACAGGCACTCGGTCACAGGTACTCAATTATAGGCACTCAGTCACATGCACTCAGTCACAGGCACTCAATCACAGGCACTCGGTCAGAGCCACTCAGTCACAGGCAATCAATCACAGGCAGTCTGTCACAGACACGAGATCAGAGGCACTCGATCACAGGCAATCGGTCACTGGCATTCGATCACAGGCACTTGGTCACAGGCACTCAATCACAGGCACTCAGTCACTGGCATTCGATCACAGGCACTCAATGACTGGCACACGATCACAAGCCCTCAGTCACAGGCAGTCGGTCACAGGCGCTCAACCACAGGCACTCAGACACAGACACTCGATCACAGTCACTCGATCACAGGCACTCGGTCACAGGCACTCAGTCATAAGCACCTGATCACAGGCACTCAATGACTGGCACTCGATCATAGGCACTCTGTCACAGGCAATCAACCACAGGCACTCGATCACAGCCTCTCAGTCACAGGCACTCAATCACAAACAAACAGTCACAGTCACTCAGCCACAGGCACTTGATCACAGGCACTCAATCACAGGTACTCAATGACTGGCACACGATCTCAGGCACTCAGTCACAGGCATTCAGTCACAGGCACTCGATCACAGGCACTTAGTCACAGGCACTCAATGACTGGCACATGATCACAAGTCCTCAGTCACAGGCAGTCGGTCACAGGGAGTCAGCCTCAGACACTCAGTCACAGCCACTCAATCATAAGTATCCGATCACAGACGCTCGATCATAGGCACTCGGTCACATGCAAACAGTCACAGGCACTCAATCACAGGCACTTGATCACAGGCACTGCTACACAGACACTCGGTCACAGGCACTCAGTCATAGGCACTCAATCACAGGCACTCTGTCAAAGGCACTCAATCACAGGCACTCGATCACAGGCACTCAATCACAGGCACTTAATGACTGGCACTCGATCACAGGAATTCGATCACAAGCCCTCGGTCACAGACACTCAGTCACAGGCAGTCAGTCACAGGCACTCAATCACAGGCACTCAATCACAGGCACTCAATCACAGGCACTCGGTCAGAGCCACTCATTCACAGACATTAAGTCACAGGCACTCAGTCACAGGCAGTCGGTCACAGACACGAGATCAGAGGCACTCGATTATAGGCACTCGGTCACAGGCACCCTGTCACAGGCACTCAGTCACAGGCACTTGGTCACAGACACTCGATCACAAGCACTCAATCACAGGCACTCTGTCACAGGCACCCTGACACTGGTACTCGGTCACATGCACTCGGTCACAAGAACTCAGTCACAGTCACTCAGTCACAGGCACTCGATCACAGGCACTCGATCACAGGCACTCGGTCACAGGTACTCAATTATAGGCACTCAGTCACATGCACTCAGTCACAGGCACTCAATCACAGGCACTCGGTCAGAGCCACTCAGTCACAGGCAATCAATCACAGGCAGTCTGTCACAGACACGAGATCAGAGGCACTCGATCACAGGCAATCGGTCACTGGCATTCGATCACAGGCACTCAATCACAGGCAGTCAGTCACTGGCATTCGATCACAGGCACTCAATGACTGGCACACGATCACAAGCCCTCAGTCACAGGCAGTCGGTCACAGGCGCTCAACCACAGGCACTCAGACACAGACACTCGATCACAGTCACTCGATCACAGGTACTCGGTCACAGACACTCGATCACAGGCACTCAATCACAGGCACACAATAACAAGCCGTAGGTCACAGGCACTCAGTCACAAGCAGTCAGTCACAGGCTCCCTGTCACAGGCACTCAGTCACAGGCAGGCAACCACAGGCTCTTGGTCGCAGACACTCGATCCCAGGCACTCGATCACAGGCACCTATTCACAGGCACTCGGTCACATACAAACAGTCACAGGCACTCAATGACAGGCACTTGATTACGGGCACTCCTTCACAGGCACCCAGTCACAGGCACTGGTTCACAGGCACTCAGTCACAGGCACTCAATCACAGGCACTCGATCACATGCACTTTGTCACAGGCACTCAATCATAGGCACACAATCACAGGCACTCAATCACAGGCAATCAGTCATAGGCACTCAGTCACAGGCACTCAATCACAGGCACTCGGTCACATGCAAACAGTCACAGGCACTCAATCTAAGGCACTCGATCACATGCACTTTGTCACAGGCACTCAATCATAGGCACACAATCACAGGCACTCAATCACAGGCACTCTATCACAGGCACTCAGTCACAGGCACTCAATCACAGGCACTCAGTCACAGGCAATCAATCTAAGGCACTCGATCACAGGCACTCATCACAGGCACTCGGTCACAGGCACTCGATCACAGGCACTCGGTCACAGGCACTCAGTCATAAGCACCTGATCACAGGCACTCAATGACTGGCACTCGATCATAGGCACTCTGTCACAGGCACTCTGTCACAGGCTCTCGATCACAGCCTCTCAGTCACAGGCACTCAATCACAAACAAACAGTCACAGACACTCAGCCACAGGCACTTGATCACAGGCACTCAATCACAGGTACTCAATGACTGGCACACGATCTCAGGCACTCAATCACAGGCATTCAGTCACAGGCATTCAGTCACAGGCACTCGATCACAGGCACTTAGTCACAGGCACTCAATGACTGGCACATGATCACAAGTCCTCAGTCACAGGCAGTCAGTCACAGGGTGTCAGCCTCAGACACTCAGTCACAGCCACTCAATCATAAGCATCCGATCACAGACGCTCGATCACAGGCACTCGATCACATGCAGTCACAGGCACTCAATCACAGGCACTTGATCACAGGCACTCCTACACAGACACTCGGTCACAGGCACTCAGTCATAGGCACTCAATCACAGGCACTCTGTCAAAGGCACTCAATCACAGGCACTCAATCACAGGCACTCAATCACAGGCACTTAATGACTGGCACTCGATCACAGGAATTCGATCACAAGCCCTCGGTCACAGACACTCAGTCACAGGCAGTCAGTCACAGACACTCAATCACAGGCACTCAATCACAGGCACTCGGTCAGAGCCACTCATTCACAGACATTCAGTCACAGGCACTCGATCACAGACAATCGGTCACAGGCACTCAGTCACAGGCAATCAATCACAGGCAGTCGGTCACAGACACGAGATCAGAGGCACTCGATTACAGACACTCGGTCACAGGCACCCTGTCACAGGCACTCAGTCACAGGCACTTGGTCACAGACACTCAATCACAAGCACTCGATCACAGGCACTCTGTCACAGGCACCCTGACACTGGTACTCGGTCACATGCACTTGGTCACAAGAACTCAGTCACAGTCACTCAGTCACAGGCACTTAATGACTGGCACTCGATCACAGGCACTCGGTCACAGGTACTCAATCACAGGCACTCAATGACTGGTACTCGGTCATAGACACTCGATCACAGGCAATCGGTCACAGTTACTCAGTCACAGGCAATCAATCATAGGCCGTCGGTCACAGACACGAGATCAGAGGCACTCAATTACAGGCACTCAGTCACAGGCACTCAATCACAGGCAATCAATCACAGGCAGTCTGTCACAGACACAAGATCAGAGGCACTCGATCACATGCAGTCACAGGCACTCAATCACAGGCACTTGATCACAGGCACTCCTACACAGACACTCGGTCACAGGCACTCAGTCATAGGCACTCAATCACAGGCACTCTGTCAAAGGCACTCAATCACAGGCACTCAATCACAGGCACTCAATCACAGGCACTTAATGACTGGCACTCGATCACAGGAATTCGATCACAAGCCCTCGGTCACAGACACTCAGTCACAGGCAGTCAGTCACAGACACTCAATCACAGGCACTCAATCACAGGCACTCGGTCAGAGCCACTCATTCACAGACATTCAGTCACAGGCACTCGATCACAGACAATCGGTCACAGGCACTCAGTCACAGGCAATCAATCACAGGCAGTCTGTCACAGACACGAGATCAGAGGCACTCGATCACAGGCAATCGGTCACTGGCATTCGATCACAGGCACTCAATGACTGGCACACGATCACAAGCCCTCAGTCACAGGCAGTCGGTCACAGGCGCTCAACCATAGGCACTCAGACACAGACACTCGATCACAGTCACTCGATCACAGGTACTCGGTCACAGACACTCGATCACAGGCACTCAATCACAGGCACACAATAACAAGCCGTCGGTCACAGGCACTCAGTCACAAGCAGTCAGTCACGGCTCCCTGTCACAGGCACTCAGTCACAGGCAGGCAACCACAGGCTCTTGGTCGCAGACACTCGATCCCAGGCACTCGATCACAGGCACCTAATCACAGGCACTCGGTCACATACAAACAGTCACAGGCACTCAATGACAGGCACTTGATTACGGGCACTCCTTCACAGGCACCCAGTCACAGGCACTGGTTCACAGGCACTCAGTCACAGGCACTCAATCACAGGCACACAATCACAGGCACTCAATCACAGGCAATCAGTCATAGGCACTCAGTCACAGGCTCACAACCAAAAGCAATCAGTCACAGGCACTCAATCACAGGCACTCAGTCATAGACACTTGATCACAGGCACTCGATCACAGGCACTCGGTCGCAGCCACTCAGTCACAGGCATTCAGACACAGGCACTCGATCACAGGCAATCGGTCACAGGTACTCAGTCACAGGTGCTCTGTCACAGGCACTCAGTCACAGGCACTCGTTCACAGGCACACGGTCACAGGCACTCGATCAAGGCACTCAATGACTGGCACACGATCTCAGGCACTCAGTCACAGGCATTCAGTCACAGGCTCTCAATCACAGGAAATCGGTCACAGGACCTCTATCACAGGCACTCAGGCACAGGAACTCAGTCACAGACACTCATTCACAGGTATTCGATCGAAAGACCACAGTCACAGCCACTCAAACACAGGCACTTGGTCACAGAGACTCGATCACAGGTCCTCGGTCACAGCCACTCAGTCACAGGCATTCAGACACAGGCACTCAATCACAGGCACCTACTCACAGGCATTCGGTCACAAACAAACAGTCACAGGCACTCAGTCACAGGCACTTGATCACAGACACTCGATCTCAGGCACTCCTTCACAGGCATTCAGAGCCAGGCACTCAATCACAGGCACTCAGTCACAGGCACTCATTCACACGCACTCAATCACAAGCACTCAGTCACAGGCACTCATTCACAGGCACTCAATCACAGGCACTCAGTCACAGGCACTCAGTCACAGGCAGTCAACCACAGGCACTCATTCACAGGCACTCAATCACAGGCACTCAGTCGCAGACGCTCGATCACAGGCACTCAGTCACAGGCAATCAATCACAGGTACTCAATCACAGGCACTCAGTCACATGCAAACAGTCACAGGCACTCAATCTAAGGCACTTGATCACAGGCACTTGATCACAGGCACTCATTCACAAGCACTCAATCATAAGCACCCGATCACAGGCACTCAATGACTGGCACTCGATCATAGGCACTCAGTCACAGGCCCTAAATCACAGGCACTCAATCACAAGCCGTTGGTCACAGGCACTCAGTCACAGGCACTCAGTCACAGGCAGTCAGTCACAGGCACCCTGTCACAGGCACTCAGTCACAAGCACTCAATCATAAGCACCCGATCACAGGCACTCATTCACAGGCACTCAATCACAGGCACTCGATCACAGGCACTCGGTCACAGGCACTCAGTCACAGGCAATCAATCACAGGCAGTCAACCACAGGCACTTATTCACAGGCACTCAATCACAGGCACTCGATCACAGGCACTTGGTCACAGGCACTCAATCACAGGCTCTTGATCACAGGCACTCTATCACAGGCACCCTGACAGAAGCACTCAATCACAGGCTCTCAGTCACAGGCACTGTTCCACAGGCACTCGGTCACAGGCACTCAGTCACAGGCACTCAATCACAGACACTCAGTCGCAGACACTCGGTCACTGACACTCGGTCACTGGCATTCGGTCACATGCACTCGGTCACAAGCACTCAGTCACAGGCACTCAGGCGCATACACTCAATCACAGGCTCTTGATCACAGGCACTCTATCACAGGCACTCAGTCACAGGCACTCAATCACAGGCACTCAGTCACAGGCAATCAATCACAGGTACTCAATCACAGGCACTCGGTCACATGCAAACAGTCACAGGCACTCAATCACAGGCACTCGATCACAGGCACTCATCACAGGCACTCGGACACAGGCACTCGATCACAGGCACTCGGTCACAGGCACTCAGTCATAAGCACCTGATCACAGGCACTCAATGACTGGCACTCGATCATAGGCACTCTGTCACAGGCAATCAACCACAGGCACTCGATCACAGCCTCTCAGTCACAGGCACTCAATCACAAACAAACAGTCACAGTCACTCAGCCACAGGCACTTGATCACAGGCACTCAATCACAGGTACTCAATGACTGGCACACGATCTCAGGCACTCAGTCACAGGCATTCAGTCACAGGCACTCGATCACAGGCACTTAGTCACAGGCACTCAATGACTGGCACATGATCACAAGTCCTCAGTCACAGGCAGTAGGTCACAGGGTGTCAGCCTCAGACACTCAGTCACAGCCACTCAATCATAAGTATCCGATCACAGACGCTCGATCACAGGCACTCGGTCACATGCAAACAGTCACAGGCACTCAATCACAGGCACTTGATCACAGGCACTCCTACACAGACACTCGGTCACAGGCACTCAGTCATAGGCACTCAATCACAGGCACTCTGTCAAAGGCACTCAATCACAGGCACTCGATCACAGGCACTCAATCACAGGCACTCGATCACAGGCACTCAATCACAGGCACTTAATCACTGGCACTCGATCACAGGAATTCAATCACAAGCCCTCGGTCACAGACACTCAGTCACAGTCAGTCAGTCACAGGCACTCAACCACAGGCACTCAATCACAGGCACTCGGTCAGAGCCACTCATTCACAGACATTAAGTCACAGGCACTCGATCACAGACAATCGGTCACAGGCACTCAGTCACAGGCAGTCGGTCACAGACACGAGATCAGAGGCACTCGATTATAGGCACTCGGTCACAGGCACCCTGTCACAGGCACTCAGTCACAGGCACTTGGTCACAGACACTCGATCACATGCACTCAATCACAGGCACTCTGTCACAGGCACCCTGACACTGGTACTCGGTCACATGCACTCGGTCACAAGAACTCAGTCACAGTCACTCAGTCACAGGCACTCGATCACAGGCACTCAGTCACAGGTACTCAATCACAGGCACTCAATGACTGGTACTCGGTCATAGACACTCGATCACAGGCAATTGGTCACAGGTACTAAGTCACAGGTAATCAATCACAGGCCGTCGGTCACAGACACGAGATCAGAGGCACTCAATTACAGGCACTCAGTCACAGGCACTCAATCACAGGCACTCGATCAGAGCCACTCAGTCACAGGCAATCAATCACAGGCAGTCTGTCACAGACACGAGATCAGAGGCACTCGATCACAGGCAATCGGTCACTGGCATTCGATCACAGGCACTCAATGTCTGGCACACGATCACAAGCCCTCAGTCACAGGCAGTCGGTCACAGGCGCTCAACCACAGGCACTCAGACACAGACACTCGATCACAGTCACTCGATCACAGGTACTCGGTCACAGACACTCGATCACAGGCACTCAATCACAGGCACACAATAACAAGCCGTCGGTCACAGGCACTCAGTCACAAGCAGTCAGTCACAGGCTCCCTGTCACAGGCACTCAGTCACAGGCAGGCAACCACAGGCTCTTGGTCGCAGACACTCGATCCCAGGCACTCGATCACAGGCACCTAATCACAGGCACTCGGTCACATACAAACAGTCACAGGCACTCAATGACAGGCACTTGATTACGGGCACTCCTTCACAGGCACCCAGTCACAGGCACTGGTTCACAGGCACTCAGTCACAGGCACTCAATCACAGGCACTCGATCACATGCACTTTGTCACAGGCACTCAATCATAGGCACACAATCACAGGCACTCAATCACAGGCACTCAGTCATAGGCACTCAGTCACAGGCTCACAACCAAAAGCAATCAGTCACAGGCACTCAATCACAGGAACTCAGTCATAGACACTTGATCACAGGCACTCGATCACAGGCACTCGGTCGCAGCCACTCAGTCACAGGCATTCAGACACAGGCACTTGATCACAGGCAATCGGTCACAGGTACTCAGTCACAGGTGCTCTGTCACAGGCACTCAGTCACAGGCACTCAGTCACAGGCACTCGTTCACAGGCACACGGTCACAGGCACTCGAACACAGGCAATCGGTCACAGGTACTCAGTCACAGGCACTTAATCGCAGGCACTCAATGACTGGCACTCGATCACAGGAATTAGATTACAAGCCCTCGGTCACAGGCACTCAGTCACAGGCACTCTGTCACAGGCTCTCAGTCACAGGCACTCAATCACAGGCAATCAGTCGTAGGCACTCACTCACAGTCACTCGGTCACAGGCTCACAACCATAAGCAATCAGTCACAGGCACTCAGTCACAGGCACTCAGTCACAGGCACTCAGTCGCAGACACTAAGACGCAGGCAATCGGTCACAGTTACTTAGTCACAGGCAATCAATCATAGGCCGTCGGTCACAGATACGAGATCAGAGGCACTTGGTCACAGGTACTCAATCACAGGCACTCAATGACTAGCACACAATCTCAGGCACTCAGTCACAGGCATTCAGTCACAGGGACTCAATCACAAGCACTCGATCACAGGCACGCAGTGACAGGCACTCAATCGCAGACACTCGATCACAGGTGCTCAATCACAGGCACTCGTTCACAGGTACTCAGTCTCAGGCAATCAATCACAGGCCATCGGTCACAGACACGAGATCAGAGGCACTCGATCACTGGCACTTGGTCACAGGGACTCAATCACAGGCACTCAATCACAGGCCCTCAGTCACAGGTACTCATTCACAGGCACTAAGTCACAGGCATTCAATTACAGGCACTCGATCACAAGCCCTTGGTCACAGGCACTCAGTCACAGGCAGTCAGTCACAGGCACCCTGTCACAGGCACTCAGTCACAGGCACTCAACCACAGGCACTCTGCCACAGACAATCAATCACAGGCACTCAATCACAGGCACTCAATGACTGGCACACGATCTAAGGCACTCAATCACAGGCATTCAGTCAGAGCCACTCATTCACAAATATTCAGTCACAGGCACTCAATCACAGGCAATTGGTCACAGGTACTCAGTCACAGGCAATCAATGACAGGCAGTCGATCACAAACACGAGATCAGAGGCACTCAGTCACAGGCACTTGGTCTCAGGCACTCAGTCACAGGCACTCAACCACAGGCTCTCGGACACAGACACTCGATCACAGTCACTCGATCACAGGTACTCAGTCATAGACACTCAATCACAGGCACTCGATCACAGGCACACAATCACAAGCCATCGGTCACAGGCACTCAGTCACAGGCAGTCAGTCACAGGCAGGCACCAAGGGTTTTGGTCGCAGACACTCGATCACAGGCACTCGATCACAGGCACACAATCACAAGTCGTCTGTCACAGGCTCTCAGTCACAGGCAGTCAGTCACAGGCTCCCTGTCACAGGCACTTGATCACAGGCACTCAGTCACAGGCAATCAATGACAGGCACTCGATCACAAACACGAGATCAGAGGCACTCAGTCACAGGCACTTGGTCTCAGGCACTCAGTCACAGGCACTCAACCACAGGCACTCGGACACAGACACTCAATCACAGGCACTCGATCACAGGCACACAATCACAAGCCATCGGTCACAGGCACTCAGTCACAGGCAGTCAGTCACAGGCAGGCACCAAGGGTTTTGGTCGCAGACACTCGATCACAGGCACTCGATCACAGGCACACAATCACAAGTCGTCGGTCACAGGCTCTCAGTCACAGGCAGTCAGTCACAGGCTCCCTGTCACAGGCACTTGATCACAGGCACTCAGTCACAGGCACTCAGTCAAAGGCACTCAATCACAAGCACCTAATCACAGGCACTCAGTCACATACAAACAGTCACAGGCACTTGATCACAGGCACTCTGTCACAGGCACTGGTTCACAGGCACTCAGTCACAGGCAATCAATGACTTGCACTCGATCACAGGCACCTAATCACAGGCACTCGATCAGAGGCACTCGGTCACAGGCAATCAGTCATAGGCACTCCATCACAGGCACTCAGTCACAGGCACTCAATGACTGGTTCTCGATCACAGGCACTCATTCATAGACACTTGATCACAGGCACTCGGTCACAGCCACTCAGTCACAGGCATTCAGACACAGGCACTCGATCACAGGCGATCGGTCACAGGAACTCAGTCACAGGCAATCAATAATAGGCAGTCGGTCACAGACACGAGATCAGAGACACTCGATCACAGGCACTTGGTCACAGGCACTCAATCACAGGCACTCAATGACTGGCACATGATCTCAGGCACTCAGTCACAGGTGCTCAGTCACAGGCACTCGGTCACAGGCACTTAATCACAGGCACTCAGTCACAGGCCATCAGTCACATGCACTCAGTCACAGGTACTCAATCACAGGCACTCAATCACAGGCACTCGGTCAGAGCCATCATTCACAGACATTCAGTCACAGGCACTCGATCACAGGCAATCAATCACAGATACTCAGTCACAGGCAATCAATCACAGCCACTCGATCACAGACACGAGATCAGAGGCACTCAATTACAGGCACTCAGTCACAGGCACTCAATCACAGGCACTCGGTCAGAGCCACTCAGTCACAGGCATTCAGTCACAGGCAATCAATCACAGGCAGTCTGTCACAGACACAAGATCAGAGGCACTCGATCACATGCAGTCACAGGCACTCAATCACAGGCACTTGATCACAGGCACTCCTACACAGACACTCGGTCACAGGCACTCAGTCATAGGCACTCAATCACAGGCACTCTGTCAAAGGCACTCAATCACAGGCACTCAATCACAGGCACTCAATCACAGGCACTTAATGACTGGCACTCGATCACAGGAATTCGATCACAAGCCCTCGGTCACAGACACTCAGTCACAGGCAGTCAGTCACAGACACTCAATCACAGGCACTCAATCACAGGCACTCGGTCAGAGCCACTCATTCACAGACATTCAGTCACAGGCACTCGATCACAGACAATCGGTCACAGGCACTCAGTCACAGGCAATCAATCACAGGCAGTCTGTCACAGACACGAGATCAGAGGCACTCGATCACAGGCAATCGGTCACTGGCATTCGATCACAGGCACTCAATGACTGGCACACGATCACAAGCCCTCAGTCACAGGCAGTCGGTCACAGGCGCTCAACCATAGGCACTCAGACACAGACACTCGATCACAGTCACTCGATCACAGGTACTCGGTCACAGACACTCGATCACAGGCACTCAATCACAGGCACACAATAACAAGCCGTCGGTCACAGGCACTCAGTCACAAGCAGTCAGTCACGGCTCCCTGTCACAGGCACTCAGTCACAGGCAGGCAACCACAGGCTCTTGGTCGCAGACACTCGATCCCAGGCACTCGATCACAGGCACCTAATCACAGGCACTCGGTCACATACAAACAGTCACAGGCACTCAATGACAGGCACTTGATTACGGGCACTCCTTCACAGGCACCCAGTCACAGGCACTGGTTCACAGGCACTCAGTCACAGGCACTCAATCACAGGCACACAATCACAGGCACTCAATCACAGGCAATCAGTCATAGGCACTCAGTCACAGGCTCACAACCAAAAGCAATCAGTCACAGGCACTCAATCACAGGCACTCAGTCATAGACACTTGATCACAGGCACTCGATCACAGGCACTCGGTGGCAGCCACTCAGTCACAGGCATTCAGACACAGGCACTCGATCACAGGCAATCGGTCACAGGTACTCAGTCACAGGTGCTCTGTCACAGGCACTCAGTCACAGGCACTCGTTCACAGGCACACGGTCACAGGCACTCGATCAAGGCACTCAATGACTGGCACACGATCTCAGGCACTCAGTCACAGGCATTCAGTCACAGGCTCTCAATCACAGGAAATCGGTCACAGGACCTCTATCACAGGCACTCAGGCACAGGAACTCAGTCACAGACACTCATTCACAGGTATTCGATCGAAAGACCACAGTCACAGCCACTCAAACACAGGCACTCGGTCACAGAGACTCGATCACAGGTCCTCGGTCACAGCCACTCAGTCACAGGCATTCAGACACAGGCACTCAATCACAGGCACCTACTCACAGGCATTCGGTCACAAACAAACAGTCACAGGCACTCAGTCACAGGCACTTGATCACAGACACTCGATCTCAGGCACTCCTTCACAGGCATTCAGAGCCAGGCACTCAATCACAGGCACTCAGTCACAGGCACTCATTCACACGCACTCAATCACAAGCACTCAGTCACAGGCACTCATTCACAGGCACTCAATCACAGGCACTCAGTCACAGGCACTCAGTCACAGGCAGTCAACCACAGGCACTCATTCACACGCACTCAATCACAGGCACTCAGTCACAGGCACTCAGTCACAGGCACTCATTCACAGGCACTCAATCACAGGCACTCAGTCGCAGACGCTCGATCACAGGCACTCAGTCACAGGCAATCAATCACAGGTACTCAATCACAGGCACTCAGTCACATGCAAACAGTCACAGGCACTCAATCTAAGGCACTTGATCACAGGCACTTGATCACAGGCACTCATTCACAAGCACTCAATCATAAGCACCCGATCACAGGCACTCAATGACTGGCACTCGATCATAGGCACTCAGTCACAGGCCCTAAATCACAGGCACTCAATCACAAGCCGTTGGTCACAGGCACTCAGTCACAGGCACTCAGTCACAGGCAGTCAGTCACAGGCACCCTGTCACAGGCACTCAGTCACAAGCACTCAATCATAAGCACCCGATCACAGGCACTCATTCACAGGCACTCAATCACAGGCACTCGATCACAGGCACTCGGTCACAGGCACTCAGTCACAGGCAATCAATCACAGGCAGTCAACCACAGGCACTTATTCACAGGCACTCAATCACAGGCACTCGATCACAGGCACTTGGTCACAGGCACTCAATCACAGGCTCTTGATCACAGGCACTCTATCACAGGCACCCTGACAGAAGCACTCAATCACAGGCTCTCAGTCACAGGCACTGTTCCACAGGCACTCGGTCACAGGCACTCAGTCACAGGCACTCAATCACAGACACTCAGTCGCAGACACTCGGTCACTGACACTCGGTCACTGGCATTCGGTCACATGCACTCGGTCACAAGCACTCAGTCACAGGCACTCAGGCGCATACACTCAATCACAGGCTCTTGATCACAGGCACTCTATCACAGGCACTCAATCACAGGCACTCAGTCACAGGCAATCAATCACAGGTACTCAATCACAGGCACTCGGTCACATGCAAACAGTCACAGGCACTCAATCACAGGCACTCGATCACAGGCACTCATCACAGGCACTCGGACACAGGCACTCGATCACAGGCACTCGGTCACAGGCACTCAGTCATAAGCACCTGATCACAGGCACTCAATGACTGGCACTCGATCATAGGCACTCTGTCACAGGCAATCAACCACAGGCACTCGATCACAGCCTCTCAGTCACAGGCACTCAATCACAAACAAACAGTCACAGTCACTCAGCCACAGGCACTTGATCACAGGCACTCAATCACAGGTACTCAATGACTGGCACACGATCTCAGGCACTCAGTCACAGGCATTCAGTCACAGGCACTCGATCACAGGCACTTAGTCACAGGCACTCAATGACTGGCACATGATCACAAGTCCTGAGTCACAGGCAGTAGGTCACAGGGTGTCAGCCTCAGACACTCAGTCACAGCCACTCAATCATAAGTATCCGATCACAGACGCTCGATCACAGGCACTCGGTCACATGCAAACAGTCACAGGCACTCAATCACAGGCACTTGATCACAGGCACTCCTACACAGACACTCGGTCACAGGCACTCAGTCATAGGCACTCAATCACAGGCACTCTGTCAAAGGCACTCAATCACAGGCACTCGATCACAGGCACTCAATCACAGGCACTCGATCACAGGCACTCAATCACAGGCACTTAATGACTGGCACTCGATCACAGGAATTCGATCACAAGCCCTCGGTCACAGACACTCAGTCACAGGCAGTCAGTCACAGGCACTCAACCACAGGCACTCAATCACAGGCACTCGGTCAGAGCCACTCATTCACAGACATTAAGTCACAGGCACTCGATCACAGACAATCGGTCACAGGCACTCAGTCACAGGCAGTCGGTCACAGACACGAGATCAGAGGCACTCGATTATAGGCACTCGGTCACAGGCACCCTGTCACAGGCACTCAGTCACAGGCACTTGGTCACAGACACTCGATCACAAGCACTCAATCACAGGCACTCTGTCACAGGCACCCTGACACTGGTACTCGGTCACATGCACTCGGTCACAAGAACTCAGTCACAGTCACTCAGTCACAGGCACTCGATCACAGGCACTCAGTCACAGGTACTCAATCACAGGCACTCAATGACTGGTACTCGGTCATAGACACTCGATCACAGGCAATTGGTCACAGGTACTAAGTCACAGGTAATCAATCACAGGCCGTCGGTCACAGACACGAGATCAGAGGCACTCAATTACAGGCACTCAGTCACAGGCACTCAATCACAGGCACTCGATCAGAGCCACTCAGTCACAGGCAATCAATCACAGGCAGTCTGTCACAGACACGAGATCAGAGGCACTCGATCACAGGCAATCGGTCACTGGCATTCGATCACAGGCACTCAATGTCTGGCACACGATCACAAGCCCTCAGTCACAGGCAGTCGGTCACAGGCGCTCAACCACAGGCACTCAGACACAGACACTCGATCACAGTCACTCGATCACAGGTACTCGGTCACAGACACTCGATCACAGGCACTCAATCACAGGCACACAATAACAAGCCGTCGGTCACAGGCACTCAGTCACAAGCAGTCAGTCACAGGCTCCCTGTCACAGGCACTCAGTCACAGGCAGGCAACCACAGGCTCTTGGTCGCAGACACTCGATCCCAGGCACTCGATCACAGGCACCTAATCACAGGCACTCGGTCACATACAAACAGTCACAGGCACTCAATGACAGGCACTTGATTACGGGCACTCCTTCACAGGCACCCAGTCACAGGCACTGGTTCACAGGCACTCAGTCACAGGCACTCAATCACAGGCACTCGATCACATGCACTTTGTCACAGGCACTCAATCATAGGCACACAATCACAGGCACTCAATCACAGGCAATCAGTCATAGGCACTCAGTCACAGGCTCACAACCAAAAGCAATCAGTCACAGGCACTCAATCACAGGAACTCAGTCATAGACACTTGATCACAGGCACTCGATCACAGGCACTCGGTCGCAGCCACTCAGTCACAGGCATTCAGACACAGGCACTTGATCACAGGCAATCGGTCACAGGTACTCAGTCACAGGTGCTCTGTCACAGGCACTCAGTCACAGGCACTCAGTCACAGGCACTCGTTCACAGGCACACGGTCACAGGCACTCGAACACAGGCAATCGGTCACAGGTACTCAGTCACAGGCACTTAATCGCAGGCACTCAATGACTGGCACTCGATCACAGGAATTAGATTACAAGCCCTCGGTCACAGGCACTCAGTCACAGGCACTCTGTCACAGGCTCTCAGTCACAGGCACTCAATCACAGGCAATCAGTCGTAGGCACTCACTCACAGTCACTCGGTCACAGGCTCGCAACCATAAGCAATCAGTCACAGGCACTCAGTCACAGGCACTCAGTCACAGGCACTCAGTCGCAGACACTAAGACGCAGGCAATCGGTCACAGTTACTTAGTCACAGGCAATCAATCATAGGCCGTCGGTCACAGATACGAGATCAGAGGCACTTGGTCACAGGTACTCAATCACAGGCACTCAATGACTAGCACACAATCTCAGGCACTCAGTCACAGGCATTCAGTCACAGGGACTCAATCACAAGCACTCGATCACAGGCACGCAGTGACAGGCACTCAATCGCAGACACTCGATCACAGGTGCTCAATCACAGGCACTCGTTCACAGGTACTCAGTCTCAGGCAATCAATCACAGGCCATCGGTCACAGACACGAGATCAGAGGCACTCGATCACTGGCACTTGGTCACAGGGACTCAATCACAGGCACTCAATCACAGGCCCTCAGTCACAGGTACTCATTCACAGGCACTAAGTCACAGGCATTCAATTACAGGCACTCGATCACAAGCCCTTGGTCACAGGCACTCAGTCACAGGCAGTCAGTCACAGGCACCCTGTCACAGGCACTCAGTCACAGGCACTCAACCACAGGCACTCTGCCACAGACAATCAATCACAGGCACTCAATCACAGGCACTCAATGACTGGCACACGATCTAAGGCACTCAATCACAGGCATTCAGTCAGAGCCACTCATTCACAAATATTCAGTCACAGGCACTCAATCACAGGCAATTGGTCACAGGTACTCAGTCACAGGCAATCAATGACAGGCAGTCGATCACAAACACGAGATCAGAGGCACTCAGTCACAGGCACTTGGTCTCAGGCACTCAGTCACAGGCTCTCGGACACAGACACTCGATCACAGTCACTCGATCACAGGTACTCAGTCATAGACACTCAATCACAGGCACTCGATCACAGGCACACAATCACAAGCCATCGGTCACAGGCACTCAGTCACAGGCAGTCAGTCACAGGCAGGCACCAAGGGTTTTGGTCGCAGACACTCGATCACAGGCACTCGATCACAGGCACACAATCACAAGTCGTCGGTCACAGGCTCTCAGTCACAGGCAGTCAGTCACAGGCTCCCTGTCACAGGCACTTGATCACAGGCACTCAGTCACAGGCACTCAATGACTGGTTCTCGATCACAGGCACTCATTCATAGACACTTGATCACAGGCACTCGGTCACAGCCACTCAGTCACAGGCATTCAGACACAGGCACTCGATCACAGGCGATCGGTCACAGGAACTCAGTCACAGGCAATCAATAATAGGCAGTCGGTCACAGACACGAGATCAGAGACACTCGATCACAGGCACTTGGTCACAGGCACTCAATCACAGGCACTCAATGACTGGCACATGATCTCAGGCACTCAGTCACAGGTGCTCAGTCACAGGCACTCGGTCACAGGCACTTAATCACAGGCACTCAGTCACAGGCCATCAGTCACATGCACTCAGTCACAGGTACTCAATCACAGGCACTCAATCACAGGCACTCGGTCAGAGCCATCATTCACAGACATTCAGTCACAGGCACTCGATCACAGGCAATCAATCACAGATACTCAGTCACAGGCAATCAATCACAGCCACTCGATCACAGACACGAGATCAGAGGCACTTGATCACCGGCATTCAATTACAGGCACTCAGTCACAGGCACTCAATCACAGGCACTCAATCACAGGCACTCAATGACTGGCACACGATCTCAGGCACTCAGTCACAGGCATTCAGTCACAGGCACTCGATCACAGGCAGTCGGTCACAGGGAGTCAGTCTCAGGCACTCGGTCACTGGCACTCAATCATAGGAACTCGATCACAGGCACTCGATCACAAGCCGTCAGTCACAGGCACTCAGTCACGAGCACTCAGTCACAGGCACTCAGTCACAGGCACTCAATCACAGGTACCTAATCACAGGCACTCGGTCACATGCAAACAGTCACAGGCACTCAATCACAGGCACTCAATGACTGGCACACGATCTCAGGCACTCAGTCACAGGCTTTCAGTCACAGGCACTCGATCACAGGCAATCGGTCACAGGGACTCAGTCACAGGCACTCATTCACAGGCACTCGGTCTCAGGCACTCAGTCACAGGCAATCAATAATAGGCAGTCGGTCACAGACACGAGATCAGAGACACTCGATCACAGGCACTTGGTCACAGGCACTCAATCACAGGCACTCAATGACTGGCACATGATCTCAGGCACTCAGTCACAGGTGCTCAGTCACAGGCACTCGGTCACAGGCACTTAATCACAGGCACTCAGTCACAGGCCATCAGTCACATGCACTCAGTCACAGGTACTCAATCACAGGCACTCAATCACAGGCACTCGGTCAGAGCCATCATTCACAGACATTCAGTCACAGGCACTCAATCACAGGCAATCAATCACAGATACTCAGTCACAGGCAATCAATCACAGCCACTCGATCACAGACACGAGATCAGAGGCACTTGATCACCGGCATTCAATTACAGGCACTCAGTCACAGGCACTCAATCACAGGCACTCAATCACAGGCACTCAATGACTGGCACACGATCTCAGGCACTCAGTCACAGGCATTCAGTCACAGGCACTCGATCACAGGCAGTCGGTCACAGGGAGTCAGTCTCAGGCACTCGGTCACTGGCACTCAATCATAGGAACTCGATCACAGGCACTCGATCACAAGCCGTCAGTCACAGGCACTCAGTCACGAGCACTCAGTCACAGGCACTCAGTCACAGGCACTCAATCACAGGTACCTAATCACAGGCACTCGGTCACATGCAAACAGTCACAGGCACTCAATCACAGGCACTCAATGACTGGCACACGATCTCAGGCACTCAGTCACAGGCTTTCAGTCACAGGCACTCGATCACAGGCAATCGGTCACAGGGACTCAGTCACAGGCACTCATTCACAGGCACTCGGTCTCAGGCACTCAGTCACCGGCACTCAATCATAAGCACCCGCTCACAGGCACTCGTTCACAGGCACTCAATGACTGGTACTCGGTCAGAGCCACTCATTCACAAATATTCAGTCACAGGCAATCAATCACAGGCACTCGATCACAGACACGAGATCAGAGGCACTCAATCACAGGCACTCAGTCAGAGCCACTCAGTCACAGGTATTCAGTCACAGGCATTCGATGTAAATATATATATATATAGGCATTCGATCACAGACAATCGGTCACAGGCAGGAGATCAGAGGCACTCAGTCACAGGCACTTGGTCACAGGCACTCAATCAAATGACAAAGTTCATGCCTGTGACATAATTGGAAAGGGAGCCCTCAAACAATGTAAAGGTGGCAGGAAAGAACTTAAACAATTGAATGGAATCAAACGATTTATTGTCACTTGTATTTAACAACCAAACCCAGTGAAAAGTGTAATCCATCACCATGTTCCAGGGTCTGTTAACAAGGCGTTAGGAGGGTTAGAACTGACCAGAAAATCCTTGGCAAACAGGATTAAGGAAAATACCTCGGCATTTTATCCATTAATTAGGAGCATGGGGGTAGCTAGGGAAAGGGTAGGTCCTCTCAAGGAAAAAGAAGAGAATTTATGTGCGGAGCTGGAGGAAATGGGTGAGGTCATCATTGATACTCTGCATCTGTAATCAACGAGGAGGGTGACGTGGTGAATGATGAATTTCGTCAGAAATATGTTGATATTCTAAGGCAATGCAAAAAAAGAAAGGAAAATATTAAAGTAGACAAGTCCCCAGGAGCTCTTGGGATCAATCACTGAAGGTTGAGGGAGGCAGGTGAAGAAATTATTGGGTCATTGTACAAAATCTTTAGTCACAGGAGAGATCCCAGAGGGCTGGAGAATTGCCAATGTTGTTCCTTCATTTAAGAAGTGCAACGGGGCATAATCTGGGAAGTTACCACCTGTAAGACTTATGTCAGTGATAAAAGCTGGAAATGTGTTGCTGGAAAAGTGCAGCAGGTCAGGCAGCATCCAAGGAGCAGGAGAATCGACGTTTCGGGCATAAGCCCTTCTTCAGGAATGAGGAAAGTGTGTCCAGCAGCCTAAGATAAAAGGTAGGGAGGAGGGACTTGGGGGAGGGGCATTGGAGATGCGATAGGTGGAAGGAGGTCAAGGTGAGGGTGATAGGTCGGAGTGGGTTGGGGGCGGAGAGGTCAGGAAGAAGATTGCAGGTTAGGAAGGCGGTGCTGAGTTGGGGAGACAGGCCGCCTACTTGCGGAACGTTTCAGAGAACACCTCTGGGACACCCGCACCAACCAACCCAACAGCCCCGTGGCTCAACACTTCAACTCCCCCTCCCACTCCACCAAGGACGTGCAGGTCCTTGGACTCCTCCATCACCAGACCATAGCAACACGACGGCTGGAGGAGGAGCGCCTCATCTTCCGCCTGGGAACCCTCCAACCACAAGGGATGAACTCAGATTTCTCCAGTTTCCTCATTTCCCCTCCCCCCACCTTGTCTCAGTCAAATCCCTCGAACTCAGCACCGCCCTCCTAACCTGCAATCTTCTTCCTGACCTCTCCGCCCCCATGTCGATTCTCCTGCTCCTTGGATGTTGCCTGACCTGCTGCGCTTTTCCAACAACACATTTTCAGCTCTGATCTCTGGCATCTGCAGTCCTCACTTTCTCCTCCCTCATGTCTGTGATCGGAAAATTATTGGAGAAGATTCTTATGGATAGGATTTAATCACATTTGGAAAAATGGACAGCATGATGCTGTGCAGGGAAAGTCGTGTCTCACAAAGCTCATTGAGTTCATGAGGAAGTGACAAAGATTGGTGAGGTCAGGCTGGTAAGTGGAGATGGATTTTAGCAATACCTTTGAATTGGTTCCTCATGGCAGACTGATACAAAAGGTGAAGTCACATGGGCTCCTCAGTGAGATAGTACGGTGGATACAGAACTGGCTTAGTCATACAAGACAGAGAGTAGTTGCAGAAGGGTGTATTTTTGACTGCAAGCCTGTGACCAGTGGAGCTCCACAGGGATCAGCTCTGGGACTCCTATGGTTTGCAAATATATAGAAATCATTTGGAGGAAAATGCAGGTAGTGTGAATAGTAATATTGCAGATGACACACAGTTTGAGGGGGCTATGAATAGTGACAGGATTGTTAGGAGAATACAGCAGGATATAGATAGGCTGTACACTTGGGCAGAGGAGTGACATGAAAAATATAATCCCGAAAAACGAGAGTTATGCTTTTTGGAACATCTGAAGGAGGAAAGTAAAGACAAAATGGCAGAACCCTTAGTAACATCAGCATACCCAGGAATCTAGCCGTACAGAACCATAGTTCCCTGAAAGTGGAAACACAAATGGATAAGGTGGTGAAGATGGCATATGGCATGCTTGCTCTCATCGGGCATAGAGTATAAAATATGTTGCAGCTGTGTAGAACTTTAGTTCAGCCACATTTGGAATATTGTCACAAAACCAGAAGGCTGTGGAAGCTTTAGAAAGGGTGCAAACAAAGATTTATCAGGATGTTGCCTGGTTTGGATGTTATTATACATGAGAAGAAGAGGACAGACTGGCTTGTTTGTATTTGAACAGTGAAGGCTGAGGAGTGACCTGATAGACATTTTCAACATTTTGCAAGTCTCAGATAGAACGGAAATTGGAAATCTTTTACCCAGAGTAGAAATGTCACTCACTAGGGAACAGAGGTTTACGATATAAGGGGGTAAGTTTAAAGGAGATGTGAGAGGTGGGTTTATTAAACAAACGGTGGTAAGGGCCTGGGATCCACTGCTAGAGAAGATAGTGAAGACAGATACAATAGCAATGTTAAGAAGCATCCTCACAGATACAGGAGTAGGCAGGGAACAGAGAGGCAGACTGCGGGGAAACAAAAAGTTTTTGCTTTTAGAAAGGCATCTTATGTTGGCACAGGCTTGATGGGCCGAAGGGTCTGCTTCTGTGCTGCACTTTGTTTTTGTTCTTTGGAACAAACATATTAAACGATCACCTGTCCTTGCTTTCAATCCCTGCTGTCATGCTCCCTCTCCGAGCTGCGTATCCCTCTTACACCTCTCTCCAGGGATGGAGAGTATCTAATAATTAGCCTTTATATCATGCAATTACATCCACTGGGGTAGTGCACTGGAAATCAAACCTGACTATTCCCACCTACTGTGAAAATCTGATTAAATCACTAAAATCCCAAATGGTACCTAAATGCCTAATTCTGATTCAACTGAAATGTAACCCAGGTCCCTCCATTAACAAGAAAAAAAAGCTTTCCTGTAATCAAACCGATTCTAAACCAATGGCAAAAAGAAATATAAATTGTTACCTTATGATGCAATAACTTAAGATCTATGCTTTTTGAAAAACTCCCAGACACACAAACAAGTTCACAAAGAGACAAGACACAAATATTGCAGCTGGGGAATGGAAAAGAAAAATGTCAAGCAAGCACAGATCCCCTCGAGGATGGAAACAGGCCATTCGGCCCAATAAGACCACACCAACCCTCTGAAGAGTAACCCACCCAGACCCATTCCCCATAGCCTATATTTACCCCTGACTAATGCACTTAACACTATGGGCAATTTATCATGGCTGACTTCCTGACCCACACATCTTTTGGATCGTGGGAGGAAACCCACACAGACATGGGGAGAATATGCAACCTCCACACAGACAGTTAGCCGAGGCTGGAATCAAACCCGGGTCCCTGGTGCTGCGAGGCAGCAGTGCTAATCGCTGAGCCACTCCTGTTGATGCTGGTGAGCTGCTTCCTTTCAGTCTCTTTTGTTTCTTTCTGACTGTTTGATGAGGCCATAAGGTTGTGGCAATAAGGACTCTCAGTCCTTCGTTCATTGTTTGAGAAATTGCCATTTCAGTGTCTTTAAAAATGGTTTGTCCCTTTTTTCTTGCAACAAGGGAATTTGACAGGACAACAGCTTACTAGAAGAACAGTTAGCAAGAGATTTACAGTTATGTCTCCACACAGGAGAAGGAGGGAAAGGGATTTACATGCCGTCTCTTTACAGACTTGAAGCTTGTCCTGCATCATCCAAACACGATGTTGTAGCCATCAGTTCAGGAATCGATCAAGATCATTTCTAAGCTGTCCCTTCCTGAACCCACATAACTGGTTCAGATTTTAAAAACAAACAAACATATGATTGCTTCTGGGCAGATGATTTGAATTGATTTGCAGAATGTATTTTGATCTTGTTCTTGCTTCCCGTCCAAATCCCTCACTTTGATTGTTAATGGATTGAAAAACCTTTCGATGCTTCATAATGGTCACCAGGTGGCAATCTGTCAAGTTCTTTAATTGAATAAATGTCTCTTGACAATTAAGAAAGACTCACATTTCTTGCACACTTCACAAACTTTAAAACATCATAAATCCCTTTATCGTCAATGAAATGATTCTCATGAGATTATTCGAATGCCATTTCAAGAAGGAAATCTGACATTCTTTCTGGGTCTGGATTGACACTCAAGTCGAGGGTAATTAAGGCTGGACAATAAATGAGTAAAAAATGAGGTCTGCAGATGCTGGAGATCACAGCTGAAAATGTGTTGCTGGTCAAAGCACAGCAGGCCAGGCAGCATCTCAGGAATAGAGAATTCGACATTTCGAGCATAAGCCCTTCATCAGGAAGCCCTTCATCAGGAATTCTCTATTTGCAGCTGGACAATAAATGCCAATCTTGTTGGCAATACCTGTATCCCTTGAAGGAATAGAAAAACACATGAGGAATGTGGAAGTTAAAATCCACACAACAGGCTCCCACAGTCAGCATTGGGATATCGGGCAGCATCCGTGATTTTACTGCTCCTTGGATGCTGCCTGAACTGCTGTGCTCTTCCAGCACCACTGATCCAGAATCTGGCTTCCAGCATCTGCAGTCATTGTTTTTACCCATTGGGATATCGGGTAAGATAATTGGCTGTTCTCTGGAAAGTCACGATGAGATCATTTACACTCATTCCCCACATCCAAATAACATCGTCTTACCAATTTTCACGGATGCATCATAGAAAGAATCCTCTCCAGATAGATCACAGCTTGGTTTGGCAACTAGTCTTCCCAAAACCACAAGAAACTACAGAGATCATGAACATAGCCCAGTCCATCACGCAAACCAGCCTTCCATTCGTTAACAAAAACAGAAATGGCAGGAAAAACTCAGCAGGTCTGGCAGCATTGGCAGAAAGGTCACTCAACCTGAAGCATTAACTCTGATTTCTCTCCACAGATGCTGCCAGACCTGCCGAGCTTTTGCAGCAATTTCAGTTTTTATTTCTGATTGACAGCAGCCGCAGTTCTTTCAGCTTCCAGCCCTGTGACTCCATATTTATTTCCTGCGACCTCAGGAAAGTAACCAACATCATCAAAGACTCCTCACATTCTGGATCAGTGGTGCTGGAAGAGCACAGCAGTTCAGGCAGCATCCAAAGTTCAGCAAAATCGACGTTTCAGGCAAAAGCCCTTCATCAGGAATAAAGGCAGAGAGCCGGAAGCGTGGAGAGATTAGCTAGAGGAGGGTAGGGGTGGGGAGAGAGTAGCATAGAGTACAATGGGTGAGTGGGGGAGGGGATGAAGGTGATAGGTCAGGGAGGAGAGGGTGGAGGGGATAGGTGGAAAAGAAGTAGGACAAATCCGGACAAGTCATGGGGACAGTGCTGAGCTGGAAGTTTGGAACGAGGGTGAGGTGGGGGAAGGGGAAATGAGGAAACTGTTGAAGTCTTCTTTGATGCCCTGGGGTTGAACTGTTCCGAGGCGGAAGATGAGGCGTTCTTCCTCCAGGCGTCTGGTGGTGAGGGAGCGGCGGTGAAGGAGGCCCAGGACCTCCATGTCCTCGGCAGAGTGGGAGGGGGAGTTGAAATGTTGGGCCACAGGGCGGTGTGGTTGATTGGTGCTGGTGTCCCAGAGATGTTCCCTAAAGCGCTCTGCTAGGAGGCGCCCCGTCTCCCCAATGTAGAGGAGACCACATCGGGAGCAACGGATACAATAAATGATATCGGTGGATGTGCGGGTAAAACTTTAATGGATGTGGAAGGCTCCTTCAGGGCCTTGGATGGAGGTGAGGGAGGAGGTGTGGGCACAGGTTTTACAGTTCCTGCGGTGGCAGGGGAAGGTGCCAGGATGGGAGGGTGGGTTGTAGGGGGGTGTGGACCTGACCAGGTAGTCACGGAGGGAACGGTCTTTGCGGAATGTGGAAAGGGGTGGGGAGGGAAATATATCCCTGGTGGTGGGGTCTGTTTGGAGGTGGCGGAAATGTCGGCAGATGATTTGGTTTATGCAAAGGTTTGTAGGGTGGAAGGTGAGCACCAGGGGCGTTCTGTCCTTGTTACGGTTGGAGGGGTGGGGTCTGAGGGCGGAGGTGCGGGATGTGGACGAGATGCGTTGGAGGGCATCTTTAACCACGTGGGAAGGGAAATTGCGGTCTCTAAAGAAGGAGGCCATCTGGTGTGTTCTATGGTGGAACTGGTCCTCCTGGGAGCAGATACGGCGGAGGCAGAGGAATTGGGAATACGGGATGGCATTTTTGCAAGAGGTAGGGTGGGAAGAGGTGTAATCCAGGTAGCTGTGGGAGTCGATGGGTTTGTAAAAAATGTCAGTGTCAAGTCAGTCATCATTAATGGAGATGGAGAGGTCCAGGAAGGGGAGGGAGGTGTCAGAGATGGTCCAGGTAAATTTAAGGTCAGGGTGGAATGTGTGGGTGAAGTTGATGAATTGCTCAACCTCCTCTCGGGAGCACGATGTGGCGCCAATGCAGTCATCAATGTAGCGGATGAAGAGGTGGGGAGTGGTGCCAGTGTAATTACGGAAGATCAACTGTTCTACGTAGCCAACAAAGAGACAGGCATAGCTGGGGCCCATACATGTGCCCATGGCTACCCCTTTGGTCTGGAGGAAGTGGGAGGATTCGAAGGAGAAATTGTTAAGGGTGAGGACCAGTTTGGCCAAACAAATGAGAGTGTCGGTGGAAGGGTACTGTTGGGGACGTCTGGAGAGGGAAAAACGGAGGGCTTAGAGGCCCTGGTCATAGCGGATGGAGGTGTAGAGGGATTGGATATCCATGGTGAAGATGTGGCGTTGGGGGCCGGGGAAACGGAAGTCTTAGAGGAGGTGGAGGGCGTGGGTGGAGTCTCGAATGTATGTGGGGAGTTCCTGGACTAGGGGGAATAGGACAGTGTTGAGGTAGGTAGAGATGAGTTCAGTGGGGCAGTAACATGCTGAGACAATGGGTCGGCCAGGGTGGTCAGGCTTGTGGATCTTGGGAAGGAGGTAGAACCGGGCAGTGCGGGGTTCCCGGTCTATGAGGCTGGAAGCTGTGGGTGGGAGATCTCCTGAGGTGATGAGGTTCTGTATGGTCTGGGAGATGATGGTTTGGTGATGGGGGGTGGGGTCATGGTCGAGGGGGCAGTAGGAAGAGGTGTCCTCGATTTGGTGTTTGGCTTCAGCGGTGTAGAGGTCAGTGCGCCAGACTACCACTGCGCCCCCCACTGGCTTGATGGTGAGGTTGAGATTGGAGCAGAGGGATTAGAAGGCTGTGCGTCGTGAAGGTGAGAGGTTGGAGTGGGGGAGGGGTTAGACAGGTTGAGGCGGTTAATGTCCCGGTGGCAGTTGGAAATGAAGAGGTCGAGGGCAGGTAATAGGCCAGCGCAGGGTGTCCAGGTGGATGCATTGTGTTGCAGGTGGGCTAAGGGGGCCTCGGAAGGTGGGCAGGAACCCTGATTGTGAAAGTAAGCTCAGAGGTGGAGGCAACGGAAGAATTATTTGACGTCACAGCACGCATCCACCAAAGTTTTACCTGCACATCCACTAATATCATTCATTGTATCCGTTGCTCCCGATACGGTCTCCTCTATATTGGGGAGACTGGGCGCCTCCTAGCACAGTGCTTTAGGGAACATCTCCGGGACACCCATACCAATCAACCACACCGCCCCATGGCCCAACATTTCAACTCCCCCTCCCACTCTGCCGAGGATATGGAAGTCCTGGGCCTCCTTCACCGCCGCTCCCTCACCACCAGACGCCTGGAGGAAGAACGCCTCATCTTCTGCCTCGGAACACTTCAACCCCAGGGCATCAAAGAAGACTTCAACAGTTTCCTCATTTCCCCTTCCCCCACCTCACCCTAGTTCCAAACTTCCAGCTCAGCACTGTCCCCATGACTTGTCCAGATTTGTCCGACCTGCCTAGTTCCTTTTCCACCTATCCACTCCACCCTCTCCTCCCTGACCTATCACCTTCATCTCCTCCCTCACTCACCTATTGTACTCTTATGCTACTCTCTCCCCACCCCACCCTCCTCTAACTTATCTCTCCACGCTTCAGGCTCACTGCCTTTATTCCTGATGAAGGGCTTTTGCCCGAAACGTCAATTTTACTGCTCCTCGGATGCTGCCTGAACTGCTGTGCTCTTCCAGCACCACTAATCCAGAATCTGGTTTCCAGCATCTGCAGTCATTGTTTTCACCTCAAAGACTCCTCACAGCCCAGTTATACTCTCTTCCACCCTTTTCCATCAGGCAGACCATATAAAAGTTTGAATGCACATATGCACAGCTTCTTCCCTGCTGTTCTCAGACATTTGAATGGACCTCTAAAATATTAATTCTGATCTCTTCCTCTCTATACCTTTTCTATGGCTGTAACACTTATTCTGCACTCTGTTCTGATTCTCTGATGTAATTTGTATGGTATGATCTGCATGTATAGCACACAAAACAACACTTTTCACTGTATCTCAGTACATGTGACAACAATTGATCAAGCAATCAATGAGCTCCTACTGCAAAGATTTCGTATTCCTGATGGTGCAATGGCAGAATAGTGAGGAGGGACTTCCCCATGTACCTCCTCAAGCTGGACTTACAATTCCCAAGGGCACCATTTCATGAAAAAGTTGGGCTTTTCTCCCAGAGTCCTGAGCAATAGCTATCACCCAACTGATGAAAACTGGTTAGATTCCCTACAATGTGGGAACCAGCCCTTCGGCCCAACAAATCCACACCGACCCGCCAAAGAGTAACCCATGCAGACCCATTTCACTCTGACTAATGCACCTCACACTATGGGGCAATTAACATGGCCTGACCTGCACATCTTCGGAAGGAAATCAGAACAAACCTGTACAGACACAGGGAGAATGTGCAAACCCCACACAAGCAGGTGCCCGAGGCTAGAATCAAACCCGGGTTCCTGGCGCCATGAGGCAGCAGTGCTAACCACTGAGCCACCATAGCTTGCCTCACTGCTGACTGGGATCTAGCAGTACACAGATTTATACCTGTAAGTAAAAAATGAGGTCTGCAGATGCTGGAGATCACAGCTGCAAATGTGTTGCTGGTCAAAGCACAGCAGGCCAGGCAGCATCTCAGGAATAGAGAATTCGACGTTTCGAGCATAAGCCCTTCATCCTGCCTATCTTGGAATGACAGAGCAACAACGTTTTGAAACCATGCCTTTGGCTTTAAAGACTTTGTGATACACTGGGGTTGTGAAAGTCATTATATAAATGTACCTACCTCCTTCCTTCTCAGCATACCTTTCCTGAGCACGCTTCCTCCATGAAACTATTTCTGTCCTTACATTGGCTCAGACTGATATTAACGTCTGAATGCTGCAATAAATCACCTCAATGTATTTTAGAAACCAATGTCTTTTGTGAGATAATTATAGAAATGGAAAATATGAATTATGTTCAAATGGAAAATATTAATTATGTTCAAAATAGTATTTTTATAAAACCCTGCGAATGAATGCACTATAAATGGCAATTATTAACAAGTTCTATTGGTGATTTCTGAAAGTTTAAACCTATATTATGATAATTAGGGCTATCTGTCAGGCAAAGATTTGCTCCCAGGAGCTGATCTTGGAATCAGTGAAGGAATGTGTTGCATTCAACAACAACTTGCATTTATATAGCCAATTCACTGAAATAAGTATGTCCCAAGGCATTTCACTGGTGTGTTATGAACTTGTGACTTTGGAGCAAAGAGAAGGTTTAGGAGAGTACCAAGAAGTTTTAAGGACTCTCAAAGGATTTAAAATGTGGAGGAGGTGGTGAAGATGTTTAGGGAAGAATTCCAGAGTTTGGGATCCAGAGTAGCTTTTCCCAATTTTAGTCTACATTTCAAAGAATGACAGTTGTTTCACAATGTTCTTTGAATGTCACACTTTAAGATTTTGTGTGGGGGCCATGCTGGTCTGGGGTGAAGTCTGTTTAACTGACCGTCAATTTAGTGCACTTGGTAATAATTGGCACTGCCTCCAATGGCGGAGTGATTAGAGTCAGCGATGTCTAAGGTCAGAGTTGTAAAAATTGTCTACAGGAATAGTGCCAGAAGACTGGAGGATAGCAAATGTTGTTCCCCTGTTCAAGAAGGGGAGTAGAGACAACTCTGGTAATTATAGACCAGTCAGCCTTACTTTGGTTGTGGGTAAAGTGTTGGAAAATGTTATAAGAGATAGGATTTATAATCATCTAGAGACAAATAAGTTGATTAGAGGTAGTCAGCATGGCTTTGTGAAGGGTAGATCGTACCTCACAAACCTTATTGACTTCTTTGAGAAGGTGGCCAAACAGGTGGATGAGGGTAAAGTGGTTGATGTGGTGTATATGGATTTCAGGAGGTATTTGATAAGGTTCCTCACGGTAGGCTATTGCACAAAGTACAGAGGAATGGGATCGAGGGTGATTTAGCAGTTTGGATCAGAAATTAGCTAGCTGAAAGAAGACAGAGGGTGGTGGTTGATGGGAAATGTTCATCCTGGAGTTCAATTACTAGTGGTGTACTGTAAGGATCTGTTTTTGGGCCACTGCTGTTTGTCATTTTTATAAATGACCTGGATGAGGGCATTGAAGGATGAATGAGTAAGTATGCGGATGACACCAAGGTTGGTGGAGTTGTGGATAGTGTTTAAGGATGTTGCAGATTACAGAGGGACATAAATAAGCTGCAGAGTTGAGCTGAGAGGTGGCAAATGGAGTTTAATGCAGAGAAGTGTGAGCTGATTCACTTTGGAAGGAGTAACAGATATAGAGAGTACTGGGCTAATGGTAAGATTCTTGGTAGTGTTGATGAGCAGAGAGATCTCGGTGTCCATGTACATAGATGTTGAAAGTTGCCACCCAGAATGATAGAGTTGTTAAGAAGGCGTACAGTGTGCTAGCTTTTAGTCGAAGAGAGATTGAGTTTTGGAACCATGAGGTTATGCTGCAGCTGTACAAAACTCTGGTGCAGTTGCACTTGGAGTATTGCGTACAGTTTTGGTTAACGCATTATAGGAAGGATGTGGATGCTTTGGAAAGGGTGCAGAGGAGATTTACTAGGATGTTGCCTGGTATAGAGGGAAGGTCTTATAAGGAAAGGCTGAGGGACTTGAGGCTGTTTTCGTTGGAGAGAAGAAGGTTGAGAGGTGACTTAATAGAGACATATAAGATAATCAGAAGGTGAGATAGGGTGAGCAGTGAGAGCCTTTTTCTTCGGATAGTGATGGCTAGCATGAGGGGACTTAGCTTTAAATTGAGGGGTGATAAATATAGAACAGATGTCAGAGGTAGTTTCTTTACTCAGAGGTAGGAGGGGCATGAAATGCACTGCCTGCAACAGTTGTAGACTCACCAACTTTAAAAGCATTTAAATGGTCATTGGATAGGCATTTGGATGAAAATGGAATAGTGTAGGTTAGATGGGTTTCAGATTGGTTTCACAGATCAGCGCAACATTGAGGGCTAAAGGGCCTGGACTGCGCTGTAATGTTCTATGTTCAATTTTCTAAATGCAAAGATCTTGGGGCATTCAATGGTCCAGAATATGCTACTGATATAGAGAAGGCTGTGGCCATGGAGAACATGGAACATGGAGATAACATAGAATAAATATAAAGCTACCATAGTCCTACTCCCTCATTAGCGATGGATACGGTGGCTCAGTAGTTAGCACTACTGCCTCACAGCACCAAGGACCTGGATTCGATTCTAGCCTCGGGCTGTGTGGAGTTTGCACATTCTCCCTGTGTCTGCATGGGTTTCCTCCCACAGTCCAAAGATGTGTAGGTTAGGTGAATTGGCTGTGGAAAATTGCCCACAGTGTCCAGGAATGTGTAGGTTAAGTGCATTAGTCAGGTGAAATGTAAATAGGGTAGGCCAATGAGTCTGGGTGGAATACTTTTCAGAGGGTCGGTGTGGACTTGTTGATCCAAATGACCTGTTTCCACACTGTAGGGATTCTATGATAACTGGTGCTGGTCTAACCTGAGGGTCACCACATCTCAAGTGAGGTGAGAGATTGCCAAGGGGAGTGTTTCATGGTAACCTCAGGCAGAGGGGGAATTGAACCCATGCTGTTGGTGTCTCTTTGTATTAATGATTTATTTATTGTCACATTTTTTACAAACTACAGCAAAAATTATTATATAATTACACCACTCTCTGGTGCCATCTTAAAACTCAGTGGCTCAGTGGCGAGCACTGCTGCCTCACAGTGCCAAGGACACAGGTTCAATTCCATCCTCAAGCGACTGTCTGTGTAGAGTTTGCACATTCTCCCAAACAGAGGTCCCAGGACTGATCCTTGTGGGACACCCCTAGTCTCAGGTCTCCAGTCAGAGACCACGCCTCCACAACTGCCCTCTGTCTTCTATGGCCAATCCAGTTTTGTATCCAAGTTGCCAACTCACCATGGATTCCATACAATGTGATCTTCTGGACCAACCTAGCATGAGGGACCTTGCCAAATGATTTAGTAAAGTCCGTCTGGACTACATCCACAGTCATATCCGCATCAATCATCTTCATCTCTTCCTTAAAAAACTCAATCAAGTTTATGAGACAAGACCTCCCCTGGCTGACTATCCCTAATAAGTCCATTCTTCGCCAAATACAAATAAATCCTGTTCCTAAGAATCATTGAAGGCTAGGCTTTAGCTGCTTGTCTCATGATATTCCTAGCTTTGAAGTTATTGGTGTAAATTACTACAGTTGGGCACTATCCAAGTGTAACTAATCTAGATTTTCATGGGACATGAACATAGTTACTCATCCCCAAATTTCAGAAGGTATTAGTGTCAATGACATTGCTATGTGTCTGGAGTCACGTGTAGGCTAGGCTAGGTAAGGCTTGCACATTTACTTCCCTCAAGGATATTAATAAATGGGATTATGCGGCAATTGAAGATAGTTTCATAGTCAACATTATTGAAATTAACTTTATACAGTGGTACGTATTGTCTACGTAACTTCCATTGGTTTGCAATTCTCATGACAGTCACTTTGATATGCCCCGAGATGTGGAAGGTGTCAGATTAAAGTGAATAACTCCTTTTTTTCAAGTTCGATATGGCTTTGTGCTCCCGATAATGCACCAGAACTCACTGGGAGTATCAACATTTGTTCTTATTCCACTTGGGAAATGCTGGCGTAGCAAGTGAAGGGTTAAATTCCAGTGATTACCCCAAGAATTTTTGGCATCAGAAGCTCTGAGGTGACCATTGATCTCTGGACTGAGCTCCACAGTAAATTAAATCTGCATCGATAAGCAGAGCTGTCCAAGTTGGCACCGCTGTCTTCATTACCTGTTCTCACAGACCTCACATCATTACTGCAAGTCTTCTGCTAGAGTAAATAAGGATGAGGCTACAATTTGGCGTCAGTACTTGCAGTAGCTCAGCTGTAAAGTGGATCTGTCTAACTCAGTGGCAGGGCATTTTTTAACCTGCGTAAGCATCACTGGTTTTTGACTCTTAATGTTCTGCAGCACAACAGGCCTGAAAAACTACCTGCTTTCTGAGTTGTAATGTTTTATCCCAGAGACGCAGCATAAAGGTTGCGGCTTGCATTAATGCTTTTGCTGATAAATTTAGAATCACTGCACAGAAAGAGGCCGTTCACTCTTCAGTGTCTGTGCCAGGTCTTTGAAGAAGCTATCCACTTAGTCCCAACCTCCTGCTCCTTTCCCAATACCTTGTGTTTGTTTTCCTTCTTGAGTCGCTGTTGCATTTCTCTTCTGAAAGTTACTATTGGCATTGAATCTGTTTCCACGCTTTTGCAGGCAGTGCATTCCAGACAGCAAATTTTCCACATCTCCCTTCCCATGCCACGGTGGCACAGTGGTTAGCACTGCTGCCTCACAGCGCCAGAGACCCGGATTCAATTCCTGCCTCAGGTCACTGGCTGTGTGGAGTTTGCACGTTCTCCCCGTGTCTGCGTGGGTTTGCTCCGGGTGCTCCGGGTTCCTCCCACAGTCCAAAGATGTGCAGGCCAGGTGAATTGGCCATGCTAAATTGCCCGTAGTGTTAGGTAAGGGGTAAATGTAGGGGTATGGGTGGGTTACGATTCGGCGGGTTGGTGTGGACTTGTTGGGCAGTTTCCACACTGTGAGTAATCTAATCTAATCCATTCTTCTGTCAAATACTTTCTATCTGGGTCTGCTGGTTATTAACTGTCCTGACAATGGATTAAAACCCCACATACCTTGGCACTTCCTCTCGACTTTCGCTGCTCTAAAAATCAATAAAATCATAGAATGCTTACAGAATAGAAAGGGTGATGTGGAGATGCTGACGTTGGACTGGGGTTGACCAACACATTTATTTGAAATCACAAGCTTTCGGAGCATAAGTCTTCATCAGGTTCATCGAAAGCTTGTGATTTCAAATAAACCTGTTGGACTATAACCTGGTGTTGTGTGAGAACAGAACGAGGCCATTCAGCCCATGGTGTCCGTGCCTGTCAGCAATTCAGGAAGTTCCACTACCAGCTTTTCCTGTGAACATTTAATGAATAATGATCCAATTTTGTTTTGAAAGCTTCATCTCAGGTTTATAGTGATCTCACCTGAAGAGCCGAATGCTCACATTTATAATTAGTGTTTTTGCTCATGTCACCACCATTGCTTCAATTACCTTACTTCGATGTCCTTTGGATCCTGACCTTTTCACCCGTAGGAACAGTTTTTCCCTATTTATTCTGTCCAAATCCCTTACAATCTTGAATGCCTTTGTCAAAGGCCTGAGCTTCTGCCACCTATTCTTGGAAATGAATGCCCTAAAGACTGGAACTGTTGTCCTGAACCTTGTCTGCTCCTTCTCTCGTCTTTGCATCCTTCCCAGTCGGCAAGTCCTACAACCCATTTTGTTATTTGACACTAATCCAAACTCAGAATGTTGCAGATTCCACCCTCAGCCTGCATGGAGTGAGTTGATTTTACTTGGTGTGATACCAAGCCTGAACACACAGCATACAGAGAGCCTGTATTACATGAACGCAAGGAATTGGGGCAAGATTAGCCCATTCAGCCCCTCAAGCCTGTTCTGCCAATCAATCAAGGTGTGTTCTGTCAGATTGTAACCTCAAATCCACATTCCTGTCTATCCCTGATAAATTTTCACCACCCCTTGCTGAACAAGAATCTATCAATCCATTCTGAGGAAGGGTCACTTGACCCAAAACATTAACTCTGATTTCTCTTCACAGATGCTGCCAGACCTGCTGAGCTTTTCCAGCAATTTCTGTTCTTATTTCTGATTTACAGCATCTGCAGTTGTTTCGGTTTTGATTAAGAATCGATCTACCTCTGTGTTACAAATATTCAGAGATTCTGCATCCACTGCCTTTTCAGTTTGAGCCAGGTGGCCCCTGAGTTTTAAACAGTGACCATTTCTCTTTGTCCAGTTTTGTTAACTGAGCTGGTTTGGACCAGCGTAGCCAGTGGGACCATTGCAGTTTGATTCAGTGCCAACTGGCATTGGCTAGGATCAAAGATTCACTTGCCAATTTTATTTTTATTAGTTTACTGATACTCTTCTGCAATTTTATATTTGCAGTGACGTTAGTGTCAGCATTTCCCCACAATGACAGCCCTGCAAAAGTAATGTATTGCTTGTAGAGCACTTTGAGATGTATTAGGGACACACTGTTTAATCTGATAAACAAGTGTATGCTCTTTTTCTCGGAGTTGATTATTGCTCTTCTGAATTTATGGGCCTTCTGAAGGACCATATGAGCTGACGTCAGACAGGGCTGCACTTATCAGTCCTGCTTCAATATGTTGGTTTCTGAGCAATAAGGTTCTTTGTTAACTGGATAATCTAAAATTCATGTTGTTTGGAAGAAGCATATAGGGGAGAATTTGCTTAAAGGTGAGTGCAACTAGTATGTTCCAGTCCTGAGGGGTTGTGGCAGTATTGGAGGTTTTCTTTCAGCAGAGACTTTATACCAAGGACCCAAGTCAGTGTAAAAGACCTTATGTCACTGTCAGAGCAGCATAAGAGTTAACCCCAGTGCCGTGGGCAATGTTCACTCCTCAACCAAAATTGCTAAAAATAAACAAACGCATATTGCACTGATAATACCAATTCATAAGCATTTCAATGAATATAAGACGGTTAAGAAATTGGAACAGGAGTAGGCAATCTGGCCCCTCAGCTCTTCTCCACCATTTGATAGGATCTTGACTGACCCAACCATCTTCACATGCACTTTCCTGCCATAATCCTTTATTCCCCCAAGCTGATCAGGAATCTATCGATCTCAGCCTTAAATAACCACCAGGACTCCGGCCCCACAGCTCTCTGGGGCAAGGAGTTACAAAAGCCCACAACCCTCCGAGAGAAGAAATTCCTCCTCCTCCTCTCGGTCTTAAATCAACAGGGAAGCATATTGGGACATCTGACTGTGCAGCTCCTCCTCAGTACTGCAGCTAAGTACCAGCCTAGATTGTGTGTTCATGTTTCTGGAGTGGGACCTGAATATATGAGTCTGAGCGTGCAAAAACTAAGTGGAAACTTGACTTTAATGATGATCCCTCAGGCTAACCCTCACGTGAAGTGTTCAGACAAGGTCTAAGATCAGCTGGCGATCTGTCCAGTTTGATGCGGACTTCCTTCCATGAAGAAGTTGTTCAATAAGGCAGAGAATGTTCCCAGTCATGATGCTGCAGCCTCCAAGTTTGTACCTTGTGCTTCTGTTAATTCAATGTCCATCTCAGTTTGGCCCAAGCATTTGTAGAGTTGAGGTTATACGGACAATCAGTGGAATGCAAAGAGGTGACTGGTTACGTTACATTTGTCTATCAGCCTTGTCAGAATACATTTGGTGTACAATGTTCAGTTCTGGGCAGCACAGCTCAGGAAGGGGACAATGGCCGTGGAAGGAAGAGGGAAGAGGGGTACAGATTCACCAGAATGTGAACAGGATTCAAGGTTTTGTGGAAATATTGCATCCAGTGGGATTGTTGTCACGATAGCGGTAAAATGTGGATGATTAATTCTTTCATCTGGTTTTAGTATCTGGAACTTTCATGGACTGAAATGATTCCAAAAGTCACTGATTTATATAAATGGCTGCAGTGATAATCTGAAAACTGGTTGAGTCATGGTCCACAAATCCAATGTGGAATAAATGGGGGTCCTCGAGGGTAATTTATCTGGACCTGTGCCATGAGCCAGTGAGGGTAGGAAGTTAAGGATAGAGCAGATGAAGGTGTGGTTGAGGAGTTGGAGCAAGGCAGAAGGATTGACATTTTTGGATCATTGGAATCTCTTCTGGGGTAGAAGTGACTTGTATAAGGAGGATCGGTTGCACCTGAACTGGAAAGGGACTAATATACTGTCAGGGGGATTTGCTGGAGCTGCTCAGGAGGATTTAAACTAGTAAAGGGGAGGGGGATGGTTGGTAGGACCCAGGGAGATAGTGAGGAAAGAGATCGGTCTGACACTGGTACAGATGGGAAAAGGAGCAAGTCAAACAGGCAGGGCAGGTGGGAATGCTTATTATAAACCTACAGGTTTTCATAACTACCTGGACTACACCTCCTTCCCTCTCAGCCGGGTCTGCAGGACCGACCTGACCCCCCAGTCACTGCTCATTTTAATTCCCCTTCCCACTCCCTTTCTGACATGACCATTCTTAGCCTCCTCCATCGCCACAGCGAATCAGACCATAAATTGGAGGAACAACACCTCATCTTCTGCCTGGACGGAACATTGAGTTCTCCAATTTCCAATAACCTCCCTTCCCATCCCCCGACTCCCTTCCCAGACCCTCCCCCTCCCTTTCCTTCCTCTCATTGACCTTTCCTTCCAGCTACCAACCGGATTCATTTCTCCCATTGACCAACCAGGCCGTACCTACCACCTGTGTTCACCTATCACTACCTCACCACTCCTCCACCACTCCCAACGTTTACCTGCAGCTCCCCTTACACCCACTCTCAGTCCTGAAGAAGGGTTACATCCGAAATATTGACTTCTCCATCCCCTGATGCTGCCTTGCTTCCAGTGTTCTTCCAGCCTCCGGCCTGTCTACCCAGGCAGGAACAAAGCAGAGAAAGAGGTAGATGAGAGATAAATTCAACTGCATTTATTTCAATGCAAGAGGATGAAAAGGTAAGGCAGACGAACGCACGGCATGGTTAGGAACATGGGACTGGGATATCATAGCAATTACCGAAACATGGCTCAGGGATGGACAGGACTGGCAGCTTAATGTTCAGCGTATGGAAGCTTTGGGAAGAAGAGAGAGGGGAGCAAGAGAGGAAGGGATGTGACATTTTTGATTAGGGATAACATTACAGCTGATATTAGGGATATTCCTGGGAATACGTCTAGGGATGAAAATGTGTTGCTGGAAAAGCGCAGCAGGTCAGGCAGCATCCAAGGAGGTTATTTGGGTGGAACTGAGAAGTAAGAAAGGGATGATCACCTTATTAGGATTGTGCCATAGATCCCCAAATAGTCAGTGGGGAATTGAGAAAACAATTTGTAAGATCTCAGCTATCTGTAAGAATAATAGGGTGGTTATGGTAGGGGATTTTAACTTTCCAAACATAGACTGGGACTACATTGTGCTAAGGGTTTAGGTGGAGAGGAATTTGGTAAGTGTGGACAAGACAATTTTCTGATTCAGTATGTGGGTGTACCTAGTAGAGAAGGAGCTAAAATGTCCTACTCTTGGGAAATAAGGTAGGGCAGGTGACTGAGGTGTCAGTGGGGGAGCATTTTGGGGCCAGCGACCATAATTCTATTCGTTTTAAAATAGTGATGGAAAAGGATAGACCAGATCTAAAAATTTAAGTTCTAAATTGGAGAAAAGTCAATTTTGATGGTATCAGGCAAGAACTTTTGAAAGCTGATTGGGAGCAGATGTTCACAGGTAAAAGGACGGCTGGAAAATGAGAAGCCTTCAGAAATGAGATAACAAGAATCCAGAGAAAGTATATTCCTGTCAGGGTGAAAGGGAAGGCTGGTAGGTATAGGGAAAGCTGAATGACTAAAGAATTGAGGGTTTGGTTAAGAAAAAGAAGTAAGCATATGTCAGGTACAGACAGGATAGATCGAGTGAATCCTTAGAAGAGTATAAAGGCAGTAGGAGTATACTTAAGAGGGAAAATAGGAGGGCAAAAAGGGGACATGAGATAGCTCTGGCAAATAGAGTTAAGGACAATCCAAAGTGTTTTTACAAATACTTTAAGGATAAAGGGTAACTAGGGACAAAATGGGGCCCCTGAAAGATCAGCAAGGCGGCCTTTGTGTGGAACCGCAGAAGATGGAGGAGATACTAAATGAGTATTTTTTATCAGTATTTACTGTGGAAAAGGGTATGAAAGATAGATAACATGGGGAAATGAATAGTGGCGTCTTGAAATATGTCCATATTACAGAGGAGAAGATGCTGAAAGTCTTAAAATGCATAAAGGTGGATTAATCCTCAGGAAGTGCTGGATGCCTTAAAACGCATAATGGTGGATAAATCCCCAGGACCTGATCAGGTGTACCCGAGAACTCTGTGGGAAGCTAGGGAAGTGATTGCTGGGCCTCTTGCTGAGATATTTGTATCATCGATAGTCACAAGTGAGGTGCCGGAAGACTGGAGGTTGGCAAACGTGGTGTCACTGTTTAAGAAAGGTGGTAAGGACAAGTTAGGCAACTACAGACCAGTGAGCCTGACCTCGGTAGTGGGAAAGTTGTTGGAAGAAATCTTGAGGGATTGGATGTACATGTATTTGGAAAGGCAAGGACTGATTAGGGACAGTCAACATGGCTTTGAGTGTGGGAAATCACGTTTCACAAACTTGATGGAGTTTTTTGAAGAAGTAACAGGATGAAGAGGGTTGATGAGGGCGTAGTGGTGGATGCGATCTATACGGTATCCATTAAGGTATTCGACAAGGTTCTTCATGGTAGACTGGTTAGCAAGGTGAGATCACACGGAATAGAGATAGAACTAGCCATTTGGATACACAAGTGGCCCAAAAGTAAAACACAGAGGGTGGTGGTGGAGGGTTGCTTTTCAGACTGGAGGTATGTGACCAGCAGCGGAGTGCCACAAGGATCGGTGCTGAGTCCAATACTTTTCACCATTTATATAAATGATTTAGATGTGAATGCAAGAGGTATTATTAGTAAGTTTTTAGATGACACCAAAATTGGAAGTGCAGTGGATAGCGAAGAGGGTTACCTCAGATTACAATGGGTTTTGATCAGATGGGCCAATGGACCAAGGAGTGGTGGATGGTATGGTAGGAAGTGTTGCTAAACAAAGAGACCTTGGAGTGCAGGTTCATAGTGCTTTGAAAGTAGAGTCGCAGGTTGATAGGATTGTGAAGAAGGCACTTGGTATGCTTGCCTTTATTAGTCAGAGTATTGAGGACAGCAGTTGGGAGGTCATGTTACGGCTGTACAGGACATTGGTTAGGCCACTGTTGGAATATTGCGTGCAATTCTGGTCTCCTTCCTATCGGAAAGATGTTGTGAAACATGAAATGGTTTACAAGGATGTTGCTGAAAATGTGTTGCTGGAAAAGCGCAGCAGGTCAGGCAGCATCCAAAGAGCAGGAGAATCGACGTTTGGGGCACAAGCCCTTCTTCAGGAATGAGGAAAGTGTTGATTCTCCTGCTCCTTGGATGCTGCCTGACCTGCTGCGCTTTTCCAGCAACACACTTTCAGCTCTGATCTCCAGTATCTGCAGTCCTCACTTTCTCCTTTTTACAAGGATGTTGCCAAGGTTGGAGAGTTTGGGCTATGGGGAGAGGCTGAATAGGCTGGGGTTATTTTCCCAGGAACGTGGAGACTAAGGGGTGATCTTATAGAGGTTTATAAAATCATGGGGGGCATGGACAGGGTAAAAAACAAGGTCTTTTCCTCAGGATGGGGGAGTCCAAATTTAGAGGACACAGATTTAGGGTGAGAGGGAAAAGATTTAAAAGGGAACTAAGGGGCAACCTTTTCAAACAGAGGGTGGTGCGTGTATGGAATGAGCTGCCAGGGGAAGTGGGGGAGGCTGGTACAATTACAACATTTAAAAGAGAATTGGATGCTTTTATGACCAGGAAGGGTTTAGAGGGATGTGGGCCAAGTGCTGGGAAATGGGACTAGATTACCTTAAGATGTCTGATCGGCATGGACGAGTTGGACCATAGGGTCAGCTTCCATGCTGTATATCTCTATGAATCTAAATAAAATTGTTGAACTGTAATAAACCCTTTTATAAAAAATGACTGGAACCAGTCAGGTGTGAAGGAACCTGCAACTTCTTTTTTTAATGTACATCTGTGTGATAAATTTCATGTATTGGAGATGAAAGGCTCACTTGTAATTATCTATCTTGAAAAGAATTAATGCATATGTAGAAATATGTGAATGAGTTGTTTTTTAAGCAACATCTTTGACAGAGCATTGGGGATGGATTTGTATCAGCACAGCTGAAAAAAAATTCTTGGCTTCTCCCTCACTCTCTGTTGTCGTTGAAGAAGGACAAAGTTGCCACTGACAACACAAATTGGACAAACATCCAAACAATGAAAACTCATAAATGTCTGCAATATTCATGGCTGTTGATTGATGACATTGCTAATCAACCATGGTCTCAGGTTAAAACCAAACATATCAAGGACATCTTATGAACTTTTAACTATATATCTTTTTACCTGCATTTGTATTCTGGATGCTAACTTTATCCATGTTCTTGTGTGTGTGTATGTGTGTGCTTATGTATGTGTGTATGTGCATGTGTGATTGTATGCGTGTGCATATATATTGTGTGTATGTATGCAGGTGCATGAATGTGCGTGTATGAATACATGTGTATATGTGTGCATGTATATGTGTATGTGTATATGCGTGTAGGTGTATGTATGCAGTGTGTGTGTAAGTTTACCTATGTAAATACATACATGTATATGTATATGTTTTTAGGTGTGTGTATGTTTATCAATGTATACAGGTGTTGATGTGAGTGTGTATGTGTCTGTACGTGTGCGTATTTCATGCCATGTCTTTATTATTTTTGTTGGAGTTAGCAAGACACAAAATTGTTTGTCCTTTCGCCCAAGAAATCCTTGTAATTGGATCCTTAACTGTTTCTGTTGAAGTGAAGCATAACTATATGATAAAAATATAATGAAGTGTTTGTGGTGGCTACCTGAGGAGGTTGAAAAGAGGAAGCTGATTCATTCCTTTTCATAAAGGCTTCTCATTCAACATGTTTATACATGATATGACACATGCATGGAGCACGCGAGACTTAAAACTAGTGCCTTCTAGCCGGAGGTAGAGAAATTATTCCTGCATTAAGACTCTTGAAATCAAGTCTGTGGCATTGCAAACTCACCATTCTCACCATGAGAAATTCCAGTGTGATTCCTCGAGTGAGGATTCATTCAGATTTGAAACGTGAACTCCCTTTCTCTCTTCACAGATCCTGCCAGACCAGCATTAGCAATACTTTGCTTTCACACCCAGTCCTCACTGGTCAATACATTGTGTTTTCGTGAGTGCAGAGGATTGAGTGGGGATCTCATTGAAGGGTTGAAGACAATTAAATGACGTGATTGTGTCTTCTCTGGTGGAGAGTTCAGAACAGGAAAGTATAACTTTACAATGAGAAATAAACCCTTCAGTGCTGATACTGGGAAACATTTCTTGATGCGAGTTAATAAGAATGGTTTGAGGGAACAGGGACTTCAGTTGAACAAGGTTGAGAGGAGATTTGTTAAAGGGCTTCATAATCACAAAAATACAACAAAAAGCTGTGGATGCTGAAAATCTGAAACAAAAACCAAAATTGCTGGCGAAACTCAGCATCTGTGGAGAGAAAGCAGAGATAACTTCTGATGTAGATTCAAAGTATTAACTCCACTTTCTCTCCACATATGCTAAGTTTCACCAGTAATTTCTGCTTTGGCTCGAAATCATAAATAGATTCAACAGAGGAGAGAGAGAAAGAAAGAGAGAGAGAGAAACTATTCCCATTGGCAGACAGGTAGAAAATCAGACGACATGGGTGCGAGATTGATTGGGAAACACACCACATGTGGGTCTGGTAAAAAAGGCATTCCTGCGCAGGGAGTGATTCCAATTTAGAAAAAAAACTGCTGGGGAAATGTGATGGACAAAGATTCAGTTGGGACTTTGAAATATTATTCAGGAAAGCACCTGAAGAGAAAGGATTCTCAGGGCCATGGGGAAGTGTGAAGGAGGGGGATGGGAATGGAATTTGCTGAGTTGCTAATGCAGTGAGACAGCATGGATGCAATGGACTGAATGGACTCTTTCTGTGCGCTAACCGTTCTGTGATTCTAGAAGAAATCCCGCGGCCCCTTTACACTTTGAGAGTCATTAATTGAGAAAGTGCTGCTTGGATGGAATGATATTGATTGCAAAACAGAGGAACAAATGGCTGAGCAAACAGTGAGAAAGGTTAATAATATCTCAAAGGCATTGGATATAATTGTGACAAAGATACTGCAATGGGAACAACATCTCGTGAATAAATTGCCTGCTTGTCAAAACCAAGTCAAAAGAATCTCGTCACTGTTAGACTTTGGGTTTGGATTAACTTTGCAGGGTGTTAATGCAATGGATTTCTAAGCCTTGTGGTGTAACTAGGTCTCATTTCTGTCTAAGATATATTGTGACAAAACTTCCTATCTCTCAGCAAAGCCTTTGAAATAGATGAATTAAACCAGATAACAATCAACAGAACAAGTCAGGCACAGTAAAACATGCTTTTCACTTTAATTTCTCACTCAAATTTACAGTGTGCTCAGAGGGCACAGTCCATTGCTCACACTGAATCTAAAGACCACTTTCACTCTATCATTGGGCAAAAGATAAAATGTTATTTCCTGCCCATCCATTCTGCCAGCTTTACCCAATACAATAGGAATTCAGTTTCTCTTGGATGCCATCAGTTCAGTTTTTAAAAGGTGGAGCTTTTTCAGCTTTGCCTCAGTCAGTGACGATTACACTCCCTGAGTTAAGTCAGTGTGTGGTTTCATTGTCCCATCTCAGAATGTCTAACCCAGCCTGACAACCCCAGTGTGCTACTGAGGAGAGGCTGCACTGTTGTAGTTATTTCCGGAATGGTACTTTAAACTGGGTGGCATGGTGGATCAGTGGTTAGCGCTGCTGCCCAACAGCACTAAGGACTCAGGTTTAATTCCAGCTTTGGGTGACTGTCTGTGTGGAGTTTGTACATTCTCCCTGTGTCTGTGTGAGTTGTACAGTTTAGAAGTGTACAGGTCAGGTGGATTGGCTGTTCTATAATGTCCAAGTGTGGGTCTGGATGGGATTCCCTTTAGAGGGTTAGTCGAGACTGAATGAACTAAATGCCCTGCTTCTACAACGTATGCAATTTTAATTCTATTCCTTGTCAGGGTTGACAATAAAAGACAACATGACACAAGAGCAGGAAATTGTCCCTAGTCCCCAAAATGCTTTGTTGCAAATGCTCTGCCAATGAGGCACCCTTACTAATGTAATATCACAAATGCTGCAACCAATTTACCCACAGCCAGCTCCCACAAACATTAACATGACAAGATGCAGATAATTTGTTTTTTTGGTGTCATTTGAGGGATAAATATTGACCAGGGTGGAATCCTCTGTTCATTGACAAATAGTGCCATGGTATATTTTACAATCGCCTAAGAAAGTAGATACACCATGATTTAGCATTGTCCAAACATCAGGGATAATCAGGAACAGGAAGCGTGCTGATTCCACCTGCTCCCTGAGCCAGGTCCATTTTGGATTCAGTTGTGGTTTAGAGATTGGGATCATGATTCAGATTGATCGTCCTACCTCCAGCAGTGAGTTCTTAATACCAGTCAGGGAATGTTGCACTATTGGTATGAGACTGGGTTTGATTACCTCCTGATGCTGATATCATTAGCTGTAGGCTGGCAGCGTGCCAAGATGATTGGTGCATTCATATCAAAGGTGGGAGAATGCTTTTCGGGAGAAAACTGTGTGGGTGAAGGTGAAAATAAATCATGAGCATTGCTGAGTAATAATGTCCATTTATATAGCAACTTTAATATAGTGAAACATCACCATGAGGAGCATATTCCAACAAAATCTAACACCAAGCCTTAAAAGGTGCACCTGATGAAAGAGGAAGGTTTTAAGGAGCATCTGAGGGAACAGAGAGGTGGACAAAGTGGGTTCCAAAGCTCAGAGTCCAGGCAGCTGGAGGCACAGTTATCAAAGGTGCAGTGAGGAAAATCTGGACAATACCAGAGGTACCTTCAACACTTTAAAAAAGGAGGCAGTAAGAAGTTAGTAAAATAACTGAGTAATTTCAGTAGATGAGGAGTACAATTGGTTTAGCTTTCTTCAGCAAAACTAGTTCAAAGAAAAGTGGGTGTTTCTTAATTTGAAGAGACCCAAACTCAGCCCTTGACTGTACATTTAAACTTATGTCTTTAATATGAAGCTACAGAAGAGTTTCTGTTGTGGATGTATGGGCTCTGTGCTTGACAATGATCATTTTTGCTGTCACACTTCTAAGCAGCCTGCATTCCCTTTCTAACCCTCTGCTAGTTTTGTAATGTATGCTCCCAGTGGGACTCTCCTGCACAGGCTATCCATTTAATGAGTGTTTATTTTTATACACTGCATCTATCAATAATTTAACTTTTATGGCTGCTGTGCAGTCTATTCACGTCTCTAGAACTCTGAGATCTCCTTTGCAATGGAAGTCATGATTGATTCGACCAGACGACCTAGACTGTATCAGCATTCCCTCTGACATTCCCAGGGGAGACAGGCAGACTTCCAGTCAAGCATTTGTAGCATCAAATCTCTATGTTCTTTATCCTTCCAATTTCCTTGACTTCAAATTCTCAATGGTGACCCCAGGTTGGACCCTGGACTTAATTGAGACCTACTGCACCTCGGGGGTGGCTTCAGTTTCACATATCAGCATCCTGAGGATTACTATTAACCAGAATGCCAACTGGACTTGTCACTTAATCACAGTGGCTACAAGAGAAGATCAGAAAAGCCCCCAATGAGAAATGATCTTGAGGCCAATACACAATTCTTACCCACATTTAAGTTGCTAATCGATTAGGATAAGGTCAGCACATACATGGGAACACCACCATCCCCTCAAATATCCCCTCCAAGCCACTCCACTTTCTGACTTGGAAACATATTGCCGTTCCTTCAGTGTGACTGCGTCATAAGCCTGGCATTCTCTCTTTACTGCAGGAGTATGTAGAGCACACAGACTGCAAGGAAGCAACTCACCATCACCTTCTGGATGGAAAATAGGATTAAAGAATAAAATTTGGGGTGTAAGTGGTCTTGGGCACAGTTGAAAACTGAGTGACAGTGGATCAGAGGCTGTTTATAGACAGCCCGACTTCCTATTCATTGAAATTGCTTCATTAGATTTGATTCCATACAGTGTGGAAACAGACCATTTGGCTTCATTAAAGACTTTCCCTCCATCTTAAGGTCAGAAGTGGGGATGTTTGCTGAAGATTACACAATATTCACCACCATTTCTGACTCCTCAGATACTGAAGCAGTCCATGTTCAAATGCATCAAGATCTGGACAATAATCCAGCCTTGGGCTGACAAATGGCAAGTAATATTTATGGCACACAAATGCCAGGCAACGACCAGGCAAGAGACAAGCTAACCATTGCCCCTTGATATTCAATGATGTTACCAGCATTGAATCCCCCACTCTAAAAGTTTACAATGTCCTACAACATCCAAATAGGTATGGATGTAGGTTTGCTCGCTGAGCTGAAGGCTCATTTCCAGATGTTTCATCACCCTACTGGTAACATTTGCCTGAGGCCCACTGAAGATGTTACCTCATAGGATGACGAAACATCTGGAAATGAGCCTTCCAGCTCAGCAAGCAAACCTACATCCAGAAACTTAGCCTGAGCTGCAAATCTTCTCAAAACTCGCTAACCCAAGTGGGTAGTTTTATTACTTTAACATTTGAGTTACCTTTAAAAAGGCTGCGTTCTTCCCCATTGAAGGGTTAGCTTCTGTACAGAGTACCCAGAAGGGAAATGTGGAGACTGGTGTTTGTGATAAACTTTAGATTTACAATAAAAATCCTGGCAAATCTGTGAAAGAGTTTTGCTGCCTAACGTAACACAGATATTAGTTTGTTAAACAGTCTGGATCCACGTTGGGGTTGCAATTTCCCAAGGCAGCAATGACCAATGTGAAGCTCTGGCTATGTTACGACAGCTGTCCTCCTGTTCTAACAGACACACCACCCCTCCACTCCAATTTCACAGTTTCCCCTCAATTCTGCTCTCTCTGCTCCCACTTAGAGGGTTGTGACAATTTCTAGCTTAAAATGGAGTCACAGTTGGGAAAATTTGTGGAAGCAATGAGGTACAACATGAGGTAAACCTTTCTGCTCATTTAAACCAGACATACAGAAAAGCTCACCTTGCGCTGTAATCTGTTAAAGTATGAGTGACAAAGAACTACCAAATCTTACTATTTAAAGAAAAAATTAGCAATTTATTCTTTAACTCCAAGAAAAAAGAGAACATTAAACAACAATTATCTAAAGTGTAAATGTCCCTTGTCTGATCAATTTATCTACCTCCCACTCCACAACACTATACTGATCTGATAAAAGCCCCTGATTAAGTTACCAAAAAATATCAAATTTTAAAACCAGCCAGCTGTTGGTCTTCCCTTTGTATTTTGCTCGGTAGATGATCCTTAGTTGTCTTTTCTTTGGTCTTCTGCTTCATAGATTTCATACAAAGAGGTACCTTTCAGAAAGCGTCTCTGGATGATGTCTGTTTGTTCGTGCTCTTTGCTGCGCTGGGCTAATTATTCAAAATGCCCCAAAAACATTTGTCTCTTATTGGTGCTGGTCATTGTCCGGCATCTGTGTGCCATAAATACTACTTGCCATTTTTATATCCCAAAAGCATCAGATTGCCTCACTGATTTGATGTCATCAAAACAGTATAATTCAAATCTGATTGGATATTGGTATCTTGGGGCATAATTTAAACTGATTGGCCAAACTCAAATTTGTTGTGTACCATGGCAACTTGGCTCCAGCTATTTGCTTCACAGCCAAATGTTACATTTTTAAATTTGTCAGCGCACTCTGTGCTTGTTACGTCCTTGCCAGTTTTTATTCTCTTCTCAAGGTACAGTACACACCTCTAATTTCAAAACGAATGCATTTGAGTTTATTTATGGTGTGGATGAAATATGAAATTGGACTACTGAATCTCATTGTTTTACATCTTAATTCAGTCTGTCACTGTGAAGTCCATCGTTGGTAATCACTGCAAGATTTTGCTGCATGCAACAAGTTTTCAAGATCACAGTGTGACTGTTCCACAACCTTGATGAGGGAACACATCCTGGTTTACAGGAGCAGAGCCAACACAGGAGATTATTGAGCAGGAAATGTCTTTTGAACCTGTTCAGATCTCATGATGACTGTACACCATGGGGTGGCATGGTGGCTCATGCCAGGAACCTGGTTCGATTCCACCCTCGGGTTACTGTGTGGAGTTTGCTCCAATTTCCTCTCACAGTCCAACCATGTGCAGGTTAGGGTGCATTGGCCTTGCTAGATTACCCATAGTACCCCGGGATATGCAGGGTAGGCAGATTAACCATGGGAAATGCAGAGTTACAGGGGTAGGGAAGGAGTGTGAGTCTAGGTGGGATGCTCTTCAGAGGGTCAGTGTGCACTCGATGGGCTAAATGGCCTACTTCCACATAATGGATTTAATGTTCTATGACCTGCACTCCTGTAACCATCTAAACACCTGAGAAAGATATAAGTCTCAGGGACAATAGGGGTGAGAAAACATGCTGGAAAATTCTCCATCCCCATCTGGTAATCACTAACTGACCAAGAGATTATATGGATGACCCATTATCTAGAAAAAAGTTAGCCTTCCATACATTTACAAAGATTATACCAGAAATGAATGGTTATACCGGTTGGAAAAGGATGAAAAAGCAGGATTTCAGTTTTCAGCAAAAGTGAAGAGTAAGAGGTGACTTTTTTAGAATTGGTAAGACACAGAAGGAGGCCATTTGGCCCATACACCTGGAACTATCCTTATTACCTAAGGTCAGTCTCTGGACTTCTCCCCTATCTCTGCACACTATTTCTAGCCATCTAATGCCCTCTCCCGTTTCTCAATTGAACCTGCCTACATCACATTTCCAAGCAGTAAATTCCACATCTTAGAGGGATTAGCAGCCAGGAGACATTTACAGGGGCTTCTCACCCTGTCAAGACTTTAGTGGTAACTGCTGCTGAGTCTTAAAGCTGAAAAACCAAAAACTAGAAATCCTGGTTTGTGAGAGCTGACCACACCCCGCCAGGCTGCTTATATTGTTTACTGAGTGAAAAAGTTTGTTGACATATCACCCTTGCTTCTTTTGCACATGCCTTTAAATCTATGATCTGTTGTTCTTACTCCTTTCCTGATCAGGAACAGCCTCTCCCTATCTACTCTATCTAGCCAGTCATGACTTTGAAAACTTGACACAAGTTTCATTTTAGCATTCATTTCTCCAAGAACAGTCCCAGTTTCTTCAGTAAACAAAGAACAAAGAACATTACAGAGCAGGAATAGGCCTTTCAGCCCTCCAAGCCTACACCAATCCATATCCTCTATCGAAATCTGCCATCTATTTTTTAAGGATCTGTATCTCCAATCTATCCTCAGCCAATGCTCCGTAAACCTTCAACTCCTCACCATCAAAAGCTGCCCCTTCTACCTACCATGGGAATTTCCTGCTGCTATACTAACTGCTGTGTACATACCGCCACAAGCAAAGGTTGAGGAAGCTCTGGATGTGCTGTACACCACCACTAACACCCTGGAGATGGAACATCCTGAGGTCCTGTTTGTTGTGACTGGCAACTTCAATCAAACCAATCTAAGGAAGATGTTGTCCAAGTACCATCAGAACATTACCTGCCCCACCAGGGCCCTGAACATTTTAGACAACTGCTACACCCACTGTGAAAGATACCTACCGCTCCAACCCCGCCCTCATTCCAGGAACTCCAACCACAATGCCGTGTTTCTCTCCCGGCTTACAAGCAGGAGACTCCCTCCCTCGCAGATACGGGTCCAGCGCTGGTCGGAGGAGGCAGCGGCTCAACTCCGGTGCTGTCTGGAATCGGCTGATTGGGCTGTGTTCAAACAGGCAGCAGGTACCTTGGCCGGGTACACCACCACCATCACAGACTTTATCAGCAAATGTGTGGAGGATTGCACACCGAGGAAGTCAATCCGGGTATTCCCCAACAGGAAACCCTGGAGGAATCATAGGGTCATGGAGATGTACAGCATGGAAATAGACCCTTCGGTCCAACCCGTCCATGCCGACCAGATATCCCAACCCAACCTAGTTCCACCTGCCAGCACCTGGCCCATATCCCTCCAAACCCTTCCTATTCATATACCCATCCAGATGCCTTTAAATGTTGAAATTATACAAGCCTCCACCACATCCTCTGGCAGCTCATTCCATACATATACCACTCTCTGCATGAAAACGTTGCCCCTTAGATCTCTTTTATATCTTTCCCCTCTCACCCCAAACCTATGCCCTCTAGTTCTGGACTCCCCCAACCCTAGGGAAAAGACTTTGCCTATTTATCCTATCCCTGCCCCTCAATTTTATAAACCTCTATAAGGTCACCCTCAGCCTCCGATGCTCCAGGGAAAACAGCCCCAGCCTGTTCAGCGTCTCCCTATAGCTCAAATCCTCCAACCCTGGCAACAACCTTGTAAATCTTTTCTGAACCCTTTCAAGTTTCACAACATCTTTCCAATAGGAAGGAGACCAGAATTGCATGCAATATTCCAACAGTGGCCTAACCAATGTCTTGTACAGCCGCAACATGACCTCCCAACGCCTGTACTCAATACTCTGACCAGTAAAGGAAAGCATACCAAACGCCTTCTTCACTATCCTATCTACCTGCAATTTACTTTCAAGGAGCTATGAACCTGCACTCCAAGGTCTCTTTGTTCAGCAACACTCCCTAGGAACTTACCATTAAGTGTATAAGGTCTGCTAAGATTTGCTTTCCCAAAATGCAGCACCTCACATTTATCTGAATCAGGACATACAGAACCTGCTAAAAACCAGGCGTGAGGCCTTCAGATCAGGAGACCCACTCAAATATAAGGAATCCAAGTATGACCTTCACAGAGCCATTAAGACAGCCAAGGACCAATACTGATCCAAACTAGAGACCCAGACAGACACTCGGAGACTATGGCAAGGACTGAATGACATCACAGGTTCTAAAAAGAGACAGTGCAAGATAGTAGACAATGACACATCCCTCCCAGATTATCTCAGCACTTTCTTTGCTCGTTTTGAGCAGAATCTCGGCAGAGAGGTAACACCTATTCTGACAGGTCCTGATGAACCTATCCCAACAGTCTCTGCATCAGACGGAGTATCTGGCCGTGCACTCAGAGCATGTGCAGATCAACTGGCAGAGGTCTTCTCGGACATCTTCAACCTCTCCCTGCAGCAGGCCACTGTCCCGGCCTATTTCAAGAGGGACAACATCATCCCTGTGCCTAAGGAGACTCGTGCAGCATGTCTCAATGATGACCGCCCAGTGGCTCTAACTTCGGTGGGCATGAAGTGCTTTGAAAGGCTGGTCATGGCATTAATCAACTCCAGCCTCCCCACTACTCCTGACCCACTCCAATTTGCCTATCGGACCAACAGATCCATGTCAGATGCCATATCACTTGTCCTTCACTCCCCCCCCCAGAACATCTTGACACCAAGAACAGCTATGTAAGAATCCTACTCATTGACTACAGTTCAACCTTCAACACTATTATCCCCTCGAGACTGATGACTAAACTTAGTGATCTCGGACTAAGCCCCACTCTCTGCAACTGGATCCTCAGTTCCCTGACCCACAGGCCACAATCAGTGAAGATTGGGGACAATATTTCATCCTCACTAACACTCAACACTGGAGCCCCCCCAGGGGTGCGTACTCAGCCCCTTACTGTACTCACTGTATACCCATGACTGCGTCACCAAATACTGGACTAATGCCATTTACAGGTTTGCTGATGACACCACCATTGTCGGTTGAATCTCAGATGGCGATGAAACAGACCACAGAGGGAAGGTAGAAGACCTGGAAAAATGGTGCACTGAGAACAACCTAGCTCTCACTGCCAGCAAAGGAACTCATTATTGACTTTCGGCGGGATGTTACTCATGCCCCCTACATATTAACAGCACAGAGGTGGAGCGAGTGGAGAGTGTCAAGCTCCTGGGAGTGGTCATCAACAACAAGCTTTCTTGGACTCTTCATGTGGACACACTGGTTACAAAGGCCCAACAATGTCTCTTCTTCCTCAGGCAGCTGAGGAAATTTGGCATGACGGTGAATACCCTTACCAACTTTTATAGGTGCGCCATTGAGAGCATTCTGTCTGGATGTATCACTACCTGGTACGGCAACTGTACCATTCAAGATCAGAGACGGTTACAGAGAGTGGGGATCTTGGCCCGGACACTCACAAAGGCCAACCTCCCATCTATAGAATCAATTACCAGGCCCGCTGTCAAGGAAAGGCCGCCAGCATTCTCAAAGATCCATCCCACCCTGGCAATGTTTTTCTACAACCTCTACCATCAGGGAGAAGGTACAGAAGCCTGAACACACACACCAGCCGATTTCGTAACAGTTTCTACCCTACTGTTGTTAGAATACTGAATGGACTCACAAACTCTTAACATTTGCCTGTACCTGTGTTTTGTTTTTGCCTATTGTTTACTATCGATGCTACTTGACAAAGAGATCTGCCTATTGCTCGCAAGACAAAGCTTTTCACTGTCCCTCAGTACATGTGACAATAAATTCAATTCAATTCAATTCAATTCAACTGACATTTCCAATTCCTTGAGCCATTGATGTAAATCACTTCTGTGCTCCCTCCAGTGCATTTATATCTTTTCTTATAATGTGGAGTCCACAACTGGATACAGCAGTTAGCCAAGGATTTATAATCGTGATAGAGGAGACACATAAAACTCCTCCACTTAAAGAGGAGAAGAAAATGAAAGATCATAATAACAAATATTGGATAGACATCAATAAACTGTAGGTGGCACGGTGGCTCAGTGGTTAGCACTGCAGCCTCACAGTGCCAAGTACCTGGGTTTGATTCCCAGCTCGGGTGACTGTCTGTGTGGAGTTCGCACGTTCTCCCCAAGTCTGGGTGGGTTTCCCCCGTGTGTTCCAGTTTCCTCACACAGTCCAAAGATGTGCAGGTCAGGTGAATTGGCCATGCTAAATTGCCAGTGTTAGGTGCATTAGTAAATGTAAGGTAGGGGAATGGGTTTGGGTGGGCTACACTTCAGCAGGTCGGTGTGGACTTGTTGGGCCAAAGGGCCTGTTTCCATAGTGTAGGGAATCTAATCTAATCTAAAACCCGAAAGAGAATTCAGGAAAAACTATAGAACTCAGGGGAGTGGAGAGTGGAAAGCCGAAGCAAATGGAATAGTTGCAATTCTGGGAGAACAAAGAAGAATCCAAGGAGAGAGAAATGGTACCGACAGGTTTGTATGAAGAAGGATGACAGGGTCAAATCAGATCAGATGCTTGAATGGACTTGATGGGCTGAATGGCCTGTTTCAGTGTCAACTTATTTTACTCAGTAATGTAGTTCTTGCCCCAATCTAGAAGACATTTTCTTTGAATCACTGCACCAGCAATATTGTCCACAGCCCAACATGCTCTGGGAGAGGAGGACATGCGAAGCAGCTGCTGTAGGAGGCCATTCAGCCCTTTAACTCAGCTCTACCGTTCAATAAGATCATGGTTGACCTATAAACTGAATTGTACCTTCCAACGTTATCCACTTTTAAACAATGTCTTGCCATCCAGATCCCAGTGAGGACCTGAGTTACATTTTTGACCTACAACAGAGCCAAGAGTTATGGGGAGGAAGAAGCAGGGGAGTACTCACAAGGTCACAATCAAATCAGCCATGAACTTATCAAATGCTAGAATGGGTTCACTGGGCTGAAAGACCTCTCTCTATTCCTGTGTCATGCGAAAGTCAATGAAAGTGAACACAGCAAGCTTTTTATTAACCGCCTTCTAAGGGACAGGGAATGCGTTGGTTGATCAAATGTTCTGAATAATCAAGAAGTCTGGAAACCGCAGTGAACTCTGATCAGATGAGCCTTCAAGAGATCATCATCCTTTAAAAAATCTGTGTGAAACCATCAAACACCTCCTAAAACCAATGTAAAAACACACAGAGAGTAATAAGAACATAATGCAGGGGGTATACACAGCACTGGTATAGATTAGATTAGATTACTTACAGTGTGGAAACAGGCCCTTCGGCCCAACAAGTCCACACCAACCCACCGAAGCGCACCCCATCCATTCCCCTAACACTATGGGCAATTTTAGCATAGCCAATTCACCTAACCTGCACATCTTTGGACTGTGGGAGGAAACCGGAGCACCCGGAGGAAACCCATGCAGACACGGGGAGAACGTGCAAACTCCAGACAGTCAGTCGCCTGAGTTGGGAATTGAACCTTGGTCTTTGGCGCTGTGAGGCAGCAGTGCTAACCACTGTGCCACTGTGCCGCCCGTATACTCTTTTACAGCATAAATACTTGGATGTCGCAGCATTTGTTGCATATTATTTTTGCCGATTTATCATAAGTGTTGGGGATAAAAGAGCTGGTTAAAACAAAGTTCATTGTCCTAGTATTTTTTTTCTCTCATCAAAGCTGCTGGGGGCAAGGTACCTCGTTTTGCGCACACATGTTTGAATTATAGTAAAACACATTGCAGGTTTCCCAACACTCGAAATGTGTTCCTTCCTCAAAAGACAGAGGTTACAGAATATTTTTAAGGCAGAAGTTGATAAATTCTTGATGATCAAGGGGTTGAAAGATTATCAGGGGAAATGCAGGAAGGCACAACTGGTGCTAAAATCAGACCAGCCATTAATTGAATGCGGAGGTAGGATCAAAGGGCCAAATAGTCTACTCTTCTTCTGTGTTTGTACATTCATATGTTGATGAATATTTTTATTGTTAGTCAACTGGACACTTGCTGCATGTAAGTTCCATCACTGACGTGCTTCAAGTGAATATCTGCTCACCTGATGTGCTTTACTTGCTATTCCCACGAGAAAACACAAAGTGGAGTTTGACACTGTTGGTGTGCGACTGAGGGAGCACATTATTGTTGAATGTGACATTATCCCACAGTCTGATTGGTCTCAGATGGATGTGCAAGAGCTCATGACTGTCCTTTGGGAAATGGCAGTGGCAATTTCTACAGTGTCTCCCTGAACCGATAACTCCAAAAATGGTGTTCCTGGTTCCTATCAAATCCCTGTTCACTGTAGATTATGAAAAATAGTTGCTGTGTTTTCCATATCATGATAGTTACAACATTTCGTCAGCATTTTCTTGGGTAAGAAGTTGCATAACAGTAACATCACTAGGCTAGTAATCCACAACTCTGAGGCAGGGGTTCCAGTCCCACCAGGGTATGCAGTGAAATGTGAATTCAATAAAAATCTTGAATAAAAAGTTGTCTTGATAGTGACTGTACCCATTGTCAATTGCTTGGCTGGGGGGGGGGGGTGAAAAAAAAACCCATCTGGTTCACTAATGCCCTTTAGGGAAGGAAATCTGCCATCCCTATCTGGTCTGGACTACATGTAACTCCTGACTCAGGGCACATAAGGATGGGCAGTAAATGCTGATCCCGTCAGTGTCAGCATGCCCTGCCAACATCCGTTTTTTCTGAAAAAAACTACGTAATGTCATGAAAGCTGTTACATAATTGCACTTCTTGCCTTCCAACACTTGCCAAACTTTAGTTCAAAGTTCTCGGGAGCCTTGATGCAAGTTGATAGGAACCAAGACTGCCCAGTATGCACAGAAATATCATTGAAATTTAATCAGCTAAAAGCATACATCTTTACTAAGACTGGCAATCTTCCACCTGTGATCAAGCCCATTAAGGTCTGAAAGATTAACTGGATCTAAATAAGATGAATCCAGGTCTCCCATAACCTGTGCATGATCACATTTCTCCCCAGATTCCAGAAATTCAGATTCCCTACAGTATGGAAACAGGCCCTTCTGTCCAACAAATCCACACCTACCCTCCAAAGAGTAGTCCACCCAAACCCATTCCCCTACCTTATACCTACCCCTAACTAATTCACATAACACTATGGACAATTTAGTGTGGCCAATTCACCCTAAGCTGCACATCCTTTGATTATGGGAGGAATCCCACACAGAATATGCAAACTCCACAGAGACAGTCATCGAACTCGGGTCCCTGGTGCAATGAGACAGCAGTGCTAACCACTGAGCCACTGTGTCACCCGGATGAACTAGGAGCAGTTCATAGTCTTTAGCATTGATCTGGAGTGGACTGTAGACAGACTTGGCTGTGTTCCACTTTAAGTTTTGACATCCTAAAGCCAGCTTGCCTCAGAGGAGATCCTTTCTTATTCCTCCTCAAGGAGAACTGTGTTCATGGTCTATCTCAAAACCCCCAATCACTGAACACCCCTCTGTTACCTATATATTTCTCACTCCATAATCTGTTGAGCATGAAGGTTTCCACAAGTAAGGGATCAGCAGTAATACTGAATGCTGAATGGACAGCAGAGCAGACATTGCAAGCACCAGATCCCACCCTCTATTCCTGCCACCACCCATACGTTATTCCCATCCCCCGGCCTCTATCATAAATGGTGGCTCAGAGATAGAAGGGAAAACTTGATTTAATGGGTAGCACAGTGGCTCAGTAGCTAGCACTGCTGCCTCCCAGTACCAAGGGCATGGGTTCAAATCCACCCTTAGGTGACTGCCTGTGTGGAGCTTGCACATTCTCCCATGTCTGAGTGGATTTCCTCCAGTGCTCTGGTTTCCTCCCAGGTGTGCAAGTTAGATGGACTGGCCATGCTAAATTACCCATAGTATCCTGGGATGTGAGGGCCAGGGGGATTAGCCATAGGAAATGCAGGGATAGGATGGGGGTTTGGGCTTGGGTGGGCTGCTCCTCAGAGGGTTGGGTGTGAACTTGATGGGCCGAATGGCCTGTTTCCACACTGCAGGGATTCTATGATTTAAAGAAGAAGCTAAGTCTTCGATTGCATCTTCTACTCAGTGTCAATTTACTATTAAACATACAAATAGTCCAATGTTTGATTCCTAATTTGAAACAGTGAAACAGCACGGCAGCTCTGAATAACACCATCAGCACGTTTTCAAAGTACACCTCTGAAAAGGTGCAAGTTCACATCATCCACTGTCGCCTAAGTCTGGCACATCGGCTTGGAAGAACTTGAAGAACAAAGCCAATAAAATTAGACAATTACTAAATAAAAAGTTCACACTCAGGACAAATGTGTCCAATCACACAAACGTCAGGCTCATCATTTCAGCTTAAACAGTAGGCTTGTTCAGCAATTGTTCCAGAGTGCTAACTCAAAGTTCCACTGGGGCTCTATCAGGATACAGTGATAGCATTCTGTTATCATAGGAAGGTGCTGAGTCTGATGTTGATACCCGCCAATTACAATGAGATCTCATAAATACCTCAAACTCCTCATTTCTTGTCAACCCCTGTTGTAATCCTTTATATAGAGCTTTCTCTAATTTGACTGGGACTCTACTCCCTCTAGTTTAGAGAAAGGAGAAGTGGCCTCGTAGAAACACATTGAACCTTTAAAGGGCTTAGACAAGGTAAATACTGAGAGGCTGTTCCCCTCAGGGGAGAGTCTAAGACCAGAGGGTATAGTCTCAGAATAAAGGGACACCAATTTCCGACTGAGATGAGGAGGAGGAATTCCTTCTCTCAGAGGGTTGTGAGTCTTTGGAGCTTCTTACCACACAGAGCTGTGGGGGCACAGTCCTTGTGTAGATTTAAGACAGAGACAGATTCATGATCAGTCGGGGAATTCAGGGGAAAGGGCAGGAAGGTGGACGTGAGGAATGTCGGATCAGCCGTGATCCTGTTGAATGGCAGAGCAGGCTGGAGGGGTCGAATGGTCTACTCTTGTTCTTATTTCTTATGGTTTTATGTTCATGGGATGTGGGTATCACCAACTGGGCTACTGTTTATTATCCATTCCATAATTAAGAATCAACCACATTGCAGTGGGTCTGGAGCCTGGAGATGACAGTGAATCCTCTGCTGATTGTTGGAAAACCCTACCTGGTTCACTACTAGGGAAGGAAACTGCTATCCTTATCTGGTCTGGAATTACTCGTGACTCCAGACCCACTGCAATGTGATTGACTCTTAACTGGCCTCTGGCTAATTAGGGATGGACAATAAACGCTGGTCCAGCCAGTGATTCCCTCATCCCATGAATGAATAAAAAAGTCACACATGGGAAAGCTCAGATAAGGATGGCAGATTTCCTTCCTTCAAAGATATTTGTGAACCAGCTTGGTTTTTCCAACAATGAACAGTCATCACACAATCACCATTCCATTCACTTCATACTTCCAGACTTATTTTAAAATAGAATCCAGGTTTCACCATCTGAACCAATGTCCTCAGGACATTAACCTGGGATTACCAGTCCAGTGGCAATTTCGCTGAGCCACCAGTTCCCCAGACAAGTCAGCTTAAGCTTCTTGTAATGTGGGATGAGGAATATGCAGCTCGCCCTTGAGTCTGTTCCAGCATTCACTTACAGCTAGTCTGTTCCTTCACTGCATGCACTTTGATATCCTTAGCCAACAAAGATCACTTCAATTCCTAAGAAGGTTCATCAATTGAAGGGGGAGCTATATACACACAAAAGGGAGAAAGTGATATGTTTTGCTCAGGGGTTGGCTGTAAAGACATGGAATAAGATTTACTTCATATCATTATTTGGACCGTGTTGCTGGCTGGACCAAACTACCGTTGGTCTTGAGAAGGTGATGCTGAGCTGTCTTCTTGAACTGTGTCAGAGGTCACACCACATCAGGTTATCGCCCAACAGGTTTGTTTGGAATCACAAGTTTTCAGAGCGCTGTTTCACCTGACAAAGAGGAAATCCTCTGAAAGCTTGTGATTTTAAATAAACGTTGTGATAGTTCTTCAGATTTAATTGGAAGCACACTAGCTTTCGGAGCGACGCTCCCAGGCAATCACCTGATGAAGGAGCGTCGCTCCGAAAGTTAGTGTGCTTCCAATTAAACCTGTTGGACTATAACCTGGTGTTGTGTGATTTTTAACTGTGTACACCCCAGTCCAACACCGGCATCTCCAAATCTTAAATAAACTTGTTGGACTATAACCTGGTGTGGTGTGACCTCTGACCTTGTCCATCCCAATCCAACACCAGCACCTCCACATCATGAATTGCTGCAGTCCATGTGAAGTTGGTACTTTGACTGCGCTGTTAGTGAGGGAGCTCCAGGATTAAAATGAAAGCAAAGGACAAAAGGTCCAGTTCCAAGTCTGGAGGTGTGTGATTGGAGGAGAATGTGCAGGCAATGGGGTTTCCATATGTCTGAATGAGAGTCTGCACATGGTCTTCGTTCTCCCTGCTTAACAACACCCTCACCACATAAACTGAAATGGTAAGGGCCTCCATCATATTCACACACTACTACAAGGAGGGGGAGGGGGAGGAGGAGCATTAGAAATGATAGGTATCCCAGTGTTGTCCACAATCGAAGAATAGTCCAAGCTTCACACTCTTATTGCCACAATGAAGGAAAACATGCAGTGCCACCATGAGGACCATTGTACAAGTAGGTGTATAAATTAGCTGCCTCCATCCCTAGTTGAAAATGTGTTGCTGGTTAAAGCACAGCAGGTCAGGCAGCATCCAAGGAATAGGAAATTCGACGTTTCGGGCATAAGCCCTTTATGCCTCCTTCCCTACACAATAACATGAAGGCCAGTGTAGTACAGTGGTAGTGGTGTCCCTAGCTCTAAGCCAGGGGGCCCTATCTACGTATTCCAATCCTACTCACTCCTGATGAGACTCTGAAGCTTGGCTCACACTGCCTTTAGATTATAGGCAACACTGGGATGGTATCTCTGAGCAGGTTGATGAGCAAGATCTCCAACAGTGACTGAACTTCAAAACTATTGCAGTTGTGAAGCACTGTGACTGGATAGCAATGTGGGCTAATTTTAACCCTAGTTCCTGTTGGTTCACACACAAACACACTGTCTCTCCCAGACACGCCGGAGTCAGTGAACTTATTTCTGGTCTGTGTTGGGCTCGTTAATCTCAGCTCGCCAATTAGCCGGCTCTCTCTACCCAGCGGCATGAGAAACAGCCAGCATTCCTGCTAATTGATAATTAGCAACTCCTGCAGGGAGATGCCAAGGTGTTACACAACATATGACAGGACCCAGGTATGACGTTAGATCATATTGAATGGTTTGCTGGCATTTGACCTCAACAGCTGGAGATATGCAACAACAGGAGGAGGTGATGGCCTTGTAGCATTATCACTGGACTACTAATCCAGGAACTCAGCTAATGTTCAAAATCCTGGAAAAATTAAATTCAATTTTAAAAATCTGGAATTAAGAATCGGCTGATGACTATGAAAGCATTGCTGATTGTTGGAAAAACTCATCTAGTTCACTGGTACTCTTCAGGGAAGGCACCTGGCATCCTCAACTGGCTTGGTTTACATGTGACTCCAGACTCAGTTAACTCTCAACTGCCCTCTGAAATGATCGAGTAAAAAATGAGGTCTGCAGATGCTGGAGATTCCCTACTCCTGAGATGCTGCCGAATTCCCTATTCCTGAGATGCTGCCTGGCCTGCTGTGCTTTGACCAGCAACACATTTTCATCCGAAATGATCGAGCAAACCATTCAGTTGTATCAATTGCTACAAATTCTCAAAGAAATGAAACCAGACTGCTTACTTGGCATTGACCTAGGCATGGTAAAAGACAACAGCAGAAGCAGTTCTGTCAACCCTTCTCACTGACAACTGGGGACGAGTGCCAACACTGGGAGAGCTGTCTCACAAACTAATCAAGCAACAACCTAACACAGTCATACTCACGGAATCATACCTTACAGACAATGTCCCAGACACCACCATCACCATCCCTGGATATGTCCTGTCCCACCAGCAGGACAGACCCAGCAGAGTGGCTGCACAGTGGGATAGAGTTGGGACGGAGTTGCCTTGGGAGTCCTCAATGATGATTCCAGGCCCCATGAAGTTTCATGGCTTCAGGGTAAACATGGGCAAGGAAACCTCCTGTTGATTACCACGTACCATCCTCCCTCAGCTGATGAATCGATACCCCTCCATGTTGAACAACACTTAGAGGAAGCATTGAAGATGATAAGGGCACTAAATGTACTCTGGCTGGGGGATTTCAATGTCCACCACCAAGGGTGGCTCAGCAGCGGTATTACTGCTCGAGCTGGTCAGGTCCTAAAGGACACAGCTGCTAGACTGGGTCTGCGGCAGGTGGGGAGGGAACCAACAATAGGGAGAAACATACCTGACCCCATCCTTACCAATCTGTTAGCTGCAGATGTATCTGTCCATGACAGTGTCGGTAAGAGTAACCACCACATGGTCCTTGTGTAAACAAAGTTCCACCTTAAAACTGAGAATACCCTCCATCGTGTTGTGTGGCACTATCACCGTGGCAAATGGGACAGACTTCAAATAGATCTAGTAGCTCAAAACAAGACATCCATGAGGCGCTGTGGACCATCAACAGCAGCAGAGCTGTACTCCAGCACAATCTGTAACCTCATGGCCCGGCATATCCCCCACTCAACATTACCATCAGGCCAGGGGATCGACCCTGGGTCAATGGAGAGTGCAGGGGGACATGCCAGGAGCAGCACCAGGCAGACCTGAAGATGAGGTGTCAATCTGGCGCAGCCACCAAATGGGACTACTTGCATATAAAACAGCATAAGCAGCAAGTGATAGGCAGAGCTAAATGATCCCAGAACTAATGGATCAGATCTAAGCTCTGCAATCCTGCCACATCCAGTCAGGAATGGTGGTGGACAATTCAACAACTCACTGGAGGAGGAGGCTATACAAATATCCCCCTCCTCAATGATGGAAGAGCCCAGCACATCAGGGCAAAAGGTAGGGCTGAAGCCTTCACAGCAATCTTCAGCCAGAAATACTGAGTGGATGATCTATCTCGGCCTCCTCCAGTGATCCCCATCATCAGAGGTACATGCCTTCAGTCAATTTGATTCACTCCACATGATATCAGAAAATGGTTGGAGACACTGGATACTGCAAAGGCTATGGGCCTTGACAATAGTCCAGTAATAGTACCAAGACTTGTGTTCTAGAACTTGCTGCTCCCCCAGTCAAGCTATTCCAGTACAGTTACATCACTGGCATCTACTCAACAATGTGGAAAATTGCCCAGAATGTCCTGTCCATAAAAAGCAGGACAATTCCAACCTGGCCAATTATCGCCCCATCAATCTTCTCTCAATCATTAGTAAAGTGATGGAAGGTTCCATCCACTGTGCTATCAAGCAGCACCTGCTCAGCAATAACCTGCTCAGTGACGCCCAGTTTGGATTCCCCCAGGGTCACTCAGCTCCTGACCTCATTACAGCCTTGGTTCAAACATGAACAAAAAAGCTGGATTCCAAAGGGGAGGGGAGAGTGAAGCCCTTGACTGAGTGCGACATCAAGGGGCCCTAGCAAAACTGGAACTAATGGGTATCAGGAGCAAACTCTCCAGTGGTTCGAGTCATACCTGACACATAGGAACATGGCCGTGGTTGTTGGAGGTCAGGCATCTCAGTTCCAGGACATCTCTGCAGGAGTTCCTCAGGGTAGTGTCCCAGACCAAACCATCTTCAGCTGCTTTATCAATGACCTTCTCTCCATGAGGAGTGGGGATGTTTGTTGATGATTACACAATGTTCAGCACCATCCGTGACTCCTCAGATACTGAAGCAGTCCATGTTCAAAGGTAGCAAGATCTGGACAATATCCAGGCTTGGGCTAACAAGTGACAAATAACATTTGCAAAACAAAAATGACTGACAATGACCATCACCAATAAGAGACAATCTAACAATCATCGCTTGACATTCAATGGTGTTACTGTCACTGAATCCCCACTGTCAATATCCTGGAGGTTACCATTGACCAGAAACTCAGCAGGATTCACATATAAACACAGCAGCTACAAGATCAGGCCAGAGTTTAGGAATACTGCAGCAAATAACTCACTTCCTGACTCCCCAATGCCTGACCACCAACTACAAGGCACAAATCAGGAGTGTGATGGAATACTTCCCAACTGCCTGGATGGGGGCAGCTCCAACAACACTCAAGAAGCTCAACACCATCCAGGACAAAGCGGCCACTTGGTTGGAACAACATCCATAAACATCCGCGCTCTCTACCATCACCGCTCAGTAGAAGCACAGTGTACTACTTACAAGATGCATGGCAGAAATTCAACAAAGATCCTCAGACAGCACCTTCCAAACCCATGACCACTCCCATTTAGAAGGACAAGGGTAGCAGATACATGGCAATGCCGTACCCTACAAGTTGCCTTTCAAGCCACTCGCCATCCTGACTTGGAATTATATCGCTATTCCTTCACTGCCACTGAGTCAGAAACCTGAAATTCCCACCCTAAGGGAATTGTGGGTCAACCCACAACACATGGACTGCGGCAGTTCAAGAGGCAGCTCACCCCCACCTTCTCAAGGGGCATTAAATGCTGGTCAAACCAGTAACACTGACATCCTACAGATGAATAAGTAACCGAACAAAATAATTTATTATGCTTCTAAAGTGATAAAGTATTAAAGGTGCTTCAGAGAGCTTGGGAAATGAAATTACATGTTGAGTTACAGAAAGCGATATCTGGACATGTAACTAAAGATTTAGTCGATGAAGTAGATTTACCAGAATGTCTTAAAGGAGGAAAATGATGTAGAGAGGTGGTGATGTTTACTGAGAGAATGTCAGAGTTAGAGCTCAGGCAGCTCAAGGCACAAGCAACAATCCTGGCGGGATTACACTTAGATTTAGATTTTATTATCACATGTACTCAAGTACAGAGTACAAAAATGCAGTGAAAAATGTCACCAAACGTGGCACTACCTTCGGTACAAAGGACCCAGGTACAAAACCTCAGTAGAAATAGTAAAATAAAGAAACAAGTTAAAATGTTCAGCACCACAATCTAAAAACCAAAAGAATTGTGTATGCTGCAAATCAGGAACCAAAACAGAAGTTGCTGGAAAAGCTCAGCAGGTCTGGCAGTGTCTGTGAAGAATTAATGTTTCGGGTCCGGTGACCCTTCCACAGCACCACAATGTTCTTATTACAAAAAGAAAAATAAGAAAGGAAGTTGAAATGTCAAACATTACTGCCCTTTCTTAAGCCGTGGGCCTGCAGATGCTCCAAGTTAGGCTTTGGTTCACTCTAGATCAGTGTGATGCTGGAAAAGCACAGCGGGTCAGGCAGCATCCGAGGAGCAGGAAAATCAATGTTTCAGGCAAAAGCCCTTCATCAGGAATTGGTTCACTCTGCCCTGTGCTGGGCACACTTTCCCACACTGGACTAAGATTTACCCATGTTCACTAGCTGCCATCACTGCCCACTGCTGCTGTGACCTCCATCGGGCATACCATCCTTCACCGCCACTCACTACCTCACCACAGGCACCCTCCGGGGCTCACACTGGGTCCCAGCCACTGCCATATCCTTTTCCTGTGTTAGCCACCTCACTCTATAGTCCCTGCAACTGCAGAGACATGGAGCAGCTTCCTCCAGCAGCTGCCACTGGAGGCAGGAAGGGGGAACAGTGGAGCCCAGACAAGTTGTACAGATATCTGAAAGTTGTGAGTTGCAGATTAGCAAATTAGAAGGGAATGGAGAGACGTGAAAGCAGGGATCAGAATTTTTAAATTGTGATGTTGCTTGACTGGGTCAATGAGTGCAGGGGTGAAAGCAAAATGGGGCCTTGCTGTGAGGAAGAACATAGGTAGGAGAGTGTGGGTGAGCTGCAGCGGGGAGGATGGACAGGAGGGCGTTGGAATAGTCCAGTCTCCAGGTAATAAACCCACAGTTGAGCATTTAACAAATAAACTGCAAGGGGCCAGAGCCCTTAGAATCAGGGGATCTGAGAAGGGGCAACCATTAGCTGTCATCATCCCTAAACACCCTCCAGTGTTAGTGCCAATGTCTCAGCAGCATCATGACAGCACAGACAGGAATCTTCAGCAAGAAGTAGCAGAAGATGTTCCTGTGAAATCTAGAGAGGTAACCCTTCTGAAATCCTGGTTCACAAGCATACCGAATATAATCACCCATGTCCCTTCTACTCAGCACAACTGCCAACTCTAGTTATTTTTATTCCTGGTGTTCCAACTCATAACCATCTGTTCATAACTGTCCCAGTTCCAACATTGGTCACTTGAAAACCTGCCATTGCAATGCCCCAATCTTTCCTCTATCGTTATTGGTCAACCTGCCAATTTATCTTCCAAATTTTCTGCCTTCCCAAAGCAACGAGTGAGGAAGCAAACTGTTAATTACCCAACAGGACATCACTCACATAACCTTTTATCCAACTTTCAATGTTACATAATTCAAAAGAATTGATTTGCAAGAACAGCTATTTGTCTTCTTGGTTGGCTGTGACTGTGGCTTACTTTATCATAATCTCTGTGACTGACCTATTGTCTTCCAGACAAATCAATTCCTTTTAATAGCTGGACACTGCTTATGCCTGTGAGGTTTCCTCGCTCCTTACTCTACAGCACTGAGAATGGCTACTTGTAATGGTACTTTCTTTCTCTGAACTGACTTCTCACATGCTTATTTAAGTTTTTTTTTATTAAAAACCTAATTAACTCTGAAGACCTCCAGTAATATGATTGATCTTCAGCACTTAGGAGTGTGGTGCATTGCTTTTGGACTTAAGTATGCTTTACTGGTCACATGCATGCCTTCTCTTTCACATCAACATTTCTTTTGACTGTAATAAATCTGTGAAACACACAACAGCAGTTCCAACAGTTATTCCATCTCTTATGAATTCAAACTTTAAATTTCCAAAGTGTCATTTCTTCACTAATCTAAAGCAGTCATTGAAAGAATATTACTTATTCTAAATTTGAGGCAATTGTCAAACTCTTATTTATCAAACATATTTGTTAATTCTTTCAAGCCCCCATGAGCCATAATCTCATCAGCAATCATCCCAACTGATTACAAAAATTAATTTACTTTTTCAGCTTCTGATTTAGGATCTAGTTTGGAAGCAATTCCATGCCTTAAGAATTGTTTTCTCCAAGATATCTAATTCCGCATTCTATTTGGTGGATCTTTCAAATTAAATATATCTGGTAATCCTATTTATGCTATCTCTTCCTAATATGATTGCTTCTCTTTCTTGCTTTAAAGGCTTAGAATTTTGCGGTATAGAAATGTTGCGACTTCCTACAACAGTATCAGAGACTTTTAACATGTTTGGCTCATCAGATAAAATTGTGAAGAAAGAAGTACAGTCATACCAGGCTCAAAACATTAACTCTTTCCCTCTCTCCAGATGCTGCCATTCCTCCTGAGTTTCTCCAACACTTTCTGTTTTTGTTTCAGGGTTTTGAAGAAATTGTCAGATTTCCCAAACCGCCAGCATCTCAAAAGCTGAAGCTAACTCGAGTTGGTGCCACTTGCCACTGTGTTGTAGAGGTATCCTCCCCATAGATCATCAATGGTGTATGATCCACCTGATAGATTTGCTGCTAACACCCTCTTTCCAACAGTTTTCTGCAAGGACTGCTTGGTCTGGTATTGTACACAAAAACAACCTGGTGATATATTGCTGAGATGCATTTATCTTAAACATAATGGATGACAGCAATGAAGCATAAGTGATTTTTGGTGTGATAGACATTATTCGCAAGGCTATAGAGAGACCTTGATGTTAGATCTTCCTCCTTTGAGATTGAAATCTGTTTGAGTCCATCTCATATTTGGCAGCTTAATGCACTCCTCAGCATTAACCTGTTCAGGCCCTTGCACCTATACAGAATGGTTGGAAATCCCATTACTTTGGTCTTTGTTTGATCTGTCAGGAATTGCAGGTTACATTTGCAGTGGGTCATGGTGTACAGACCGAAAGCCCTTGGCAGTTTTGCAGCTGGTGTATGTCCCTGTTGGAGATGTTAAAATTTCACCTGAAGGAAGGCAGCAGAGATGGGGTAAAGCTTTGCCATTATTATAACTGCCCACCTGTTTGGTTTCCATTGGACATGCAGGGACTCTAACCATCCACGTGAGCTGCTGCTGGCTAAGGTATTACAATGTAACTCTGCCTCTGGCTCTGAAATGTGCCAAAGCCATTGGGATAGGGGAGCAGGAATCAGCAAAATTACCCAGGGTCAGGGCATTCAGCCCAACTCATCCATGTCAGAGTCTGAACATCACTTCAGCCTCCAATCAGCGCTCACCTGACCAATCCATTTCCCCTCATCTGGTTGTCTAGCTTCCTCTTAAATACATGAGGATAGGTGATGGCCGAGTGGAATTCTCAGGAGACTGTTAATCAAGAGATCCAGGGAATATTCCGGGGATCTGAATTTTAATCCTGCTGGACAGATTTTTTTTTATTCTTCATTCACAGGTTGAGGGCATCACTGGCCGGCCCAGCATTTATTGGCTAATTGCCCAACCTTAATTTCCCAGAGGGAAGTCAATAGTCAACCTTATTGCTGTGTGTCTGGAGTTTCATGTAGGCCAAACCAGGTAAAGATGACAGATTTCCTTCCCTGAAGGACATTATTGAATCAGATGGCCTTTCACAATAATCAACAATGGACTCATGGTCATTAGACTCTTAATTCCGGATTTTTGTTTGATGAATTCAAATTCCGCCATCTGCAATGACAGGATTTGGTCCCCGATTAAATGCCCAGTGAGAATGCCACTAGACCATTGCCTCATGTTTGGTGGAATTTGAATTCCATAAAAAAACTGGAATTATGAGTCTAATGACGACCATGAACCAATTGTTGGGAAAAAATTGATCTGCTTCATGAATGTCCTTGAGGGAAGGAAACTGCAATCCTTACCAGGTCTGTCCTACATGTGACTCCAGACTTTGGTATGCTTTCCTGTATTGGTCAGAGTATTGAGTATAGGAGTTAGGAGGTCATGTTACAGCTGTATAGAACATTTCTGGCCACTTTTGGAATTTTACATGCAGTTCTGGTCTTCTCCCTATCGGAAGGATATTGTGAAACTTGAAAGGGTTCAGAAAAGATTTACAAGGATGTTGCCAGGGTTAAAGGAGTTGAAGTAAAAAGTGAGGTCTGCAGATGCTGGAGATCAGAGCTGAAAATGTGTTGCTGGTTAAAGCACAGTAGGTCAGGCAGCATCCAAGGAGCAGGAAATTCGACGTTTCGGGCAAAAGCCCTTCATCAGGAAGGAGTTGACCTACAGGGAGCGGCTGAACAAGCTGGGGCTGTTTTCCCTGGAGCATCGGAGGCTGAGGGGTGACCTGATAGAGTTTATAAAATCATGAGCGGCACGGATAGGATAAAAAAACAAAGTCTCTTCCCTGGGGTGGGGTAAGTCCAGAACTAGAGGGCATAGGTTTAGGGTGAGAGGGGAAAGATATAAAAAAGACCTAAGGGGCAGCTTTTTCACTCAGAGGGTGGTACGTGTATGGAATGAGCTGCCAGAGGATGTGGTGGAGGCTGGTACAATTGCAACATTTAAGAGGCATTTGGATGGGTATATGAATAGGAAGAGTTTGGAGGAATATGGGCCAGGTGCTGGCAGGTGGGATTAGATTGGGTTGGGATATCTGGTCTGCATGGACAAGTTGGACCAAAGGGTCTGTTTCCATACTGTACATCTCCATGACTCTATAACTGCCACTCCAGCCAGCAATGCCCTCATCCCATGAACAAAGCAAAAAAAGCCTATAACGTCTGCTCCAGCAACTCCCTGTGGGAGCAAAGTTCACACTCTCATCCTTCTCTGGTTAAAGAAGGTTCTCCTGAATTTCCTATTGAATTATTGATTGTCTCAGATTTGGTCCCCTCAGTATGTAGAGGGAATATTGAGGGCTGAATGCCCCACTCCTGCACTTATTTGTAACGGTAGAAACATCTCTATCCTGCTCAAACACTCGCAGTTTTAAAGAACTCTATTAGGGTAAACATTTCTAGAGAGAAGATTCGGGGCAATTTAAAGATAGTTATAACTTCTCATTTCAGATATTAGCTTTGTGAATCTCCCTTTCAGCTTCCCAGTGCTTCTGAAGTCTTACCAGAATGTATCTTCTATTAACAGTTTTAAAACTGTAAAATAAATCCAAAAACTCTCATTTCCTAATTAGTCTCCCACACGTCAAATCAATTCACTTTCTGTTAATCACCTGCGCATTTTACAATGACACTAATCCTGTTAATTGCTCCGAATGTCTCTCATTCTCTGAAAGGTTTGCAATGTCCATTTGTTATGTGTAGAAGCAGCCTAATGGCGCAGTACACTCACGACCTAACAGTGCAAGATTAGAGGGTTTGTGAGCTGTGTGCAGGTTATTATGTTCTCTTCAGTGGATTTAGGGAGGAGGTGATGATACCTTGGGTCAGCTTCATTCTGGTGGTTGGAAATGTGAGAGAATTCAAGAAGGCATTATGGTCATTTGGATTGAAATGGTGTGCAGGGATATGAGGAAAGGGCAGGAGATTGGCACTTGGAGATAGAAATGGTACATGATGGTCCAAATGGCCCCCTTCTGTGGCATAACAATTCTGTGATTGGTTCTGAACATGTTTGCCATCTTCTACAAAGGTAAATGTGTCAGCGAGGTGACAGGAGGGACTGTAAGGGGAACAGTGGGAATAATGTAAGGTGGGGAATATGGAAGTAGAAAGTATTGGAGTAGGAGAAATGAGGATGATGTGAAGGAGGAAGTGAGAGCACAGGTGTTGGAGGAAGCATTGAAGGAGATTTCAGCGTGACCATTGCCCAGAGTTGTTCATGGACAAAAATGATTGAGCACTTCTCTTTAGCCTGGCCTCCTCTCTCCAGACACCAATTTCCAGGTCGATATAAGAATATAAGAACTAGAAGCTTCTCAAGTCCATTCCACCATTTAATCTGATCATGGCTGATCTCATCCTGGTCTCAGCTCCACTTTCCTGCCCACTTTCTATCACCTTTCAACTTGTTACTCATTAAAATTCTGTCTATTCTCTCCTTACGTTTACACAATGTCCCAGGACGCACCACACTTTGGGGGAGTGAATCCCACGGATTCACCACCCTTAGACAGAAGTATTTCCTCCTCACATCTGTTTTAAATCTGCGGTCCCTTATTCTAAAATGGAGAGACATTAAGCTGCAAACCGTCTTCCCTCTCAGGCGAGATAAGAGATCGACAGCACTTTTTAAGAAACATCGGGTGAAGTATCCATAGTGCTAACATCTGACCTCAATCAATGTCACTAAAAAGAGATAACCTAATCCTTAACGCAATGTTCTCTGTGACAATTGGTTTTTGCAACTGGCTGCTGCGTTCCCTATTTTGAAATACTGACAAAACTCAAATAGATTTCATTGGGTGGAGGCACATTGTGCTGCCCTGATATTTTTAACGGCACTATAGAAATGCAAGGTCTTTCTCAAAGAGGGTGAAGTCCCTTGAAATGCCAAGCGGCAGATGAACAGTGGGGAACATTCGCCTGGAGCTCAGGAGGAGCAAAAGCAGGGCAGCAGTAACCACGGTGATACTCTGAGTATGGAATGATCCAGCACAATACTAGGCCATTCTGCGTGTTATAGCTCTCCTAGCCACTGATTCCACTCCTTTTTTTTATTTCTCACAAACTTGTCAAATTCTCTCTTAAACTTCTCAATTAAACCACTTGATTCTGTTGCTGGGTTGTGCCAAATTTGTAATCCCTGATTAATAACCCATCTACCATTGGAAATGGATTCTCCTACTTTACTCACGCGTGTAGGAGTACACCATTCAGCCTGTCTAGTCTGTTCCTCCATTCAGTAAGATCACGGCTGATATGGTGCTGGTATTTACTCCACATTCCTGATATTACCCTTCATGACTTTGAGCAACTCGACCAAATCTCTTCTGAACCTTCTCTGGAGTGAGGAGGTGAACCTTATGCAACAACCTTACATTCTTCACAAAACTATAAAAAATCTAGAATTTCATCTGTAACTTAACCAAAGTTATGCTTAACTTTTTTGTTTTTAGATTCCATGTCTCCCTCTATTTAGAAAGCTTAGGTTCTGTAAGCCTGTTTAACAGTATTTTATCTTGTTCTGTCACTTTCAAGATTAGTGTAGGCACACCTCCGAGTTGCTCTGATTCTGCACCCCTTTATAATTGTACCATTTAGTTTACATAGTCTCTCCTCGTTCTTCCTACTGAAATGAATCACTTCACACTTAGCCGTGTTAAATTTATATGACATATGTCCGCCCATTTCACCAGTCTGTCTCTGCCCTCCTGAAATCTGTTGCTATCCTCATCATCATCATTTTCAACCTTTCAAATAATTCTCCACAATATCTAAGTGCGGGTCAGTAATATATATCAAAAAGAGCGAGTGCTTCCCTGTAGAGTACCCCTGTACACCTCCTCCTCAGTCAACTAAACAACCAGTCACCACAAATCTTTACTTTCTGTCCCTTAGTCAATATTTTTATCCACACAACATCACCTCTGTTAATTTTGCCAATTCACTGTACGATGTTAGAAAGGTTTCAAAAGTCCATGTACACAGTGTCAACCATATTATCCCCATCAACCATCTTGGTTACTTCATCAAATAATTCAATCAAACACGATTTCCCTTCACCAAATTCACACTGGTTTTCGTTTATTAACTTATGTTTTCTCAAGTCCCAATTAATTTTGTACTACTGCCTCTAAACAATCAGTTGTTGCTGATGTCAGACTGATGGGTCAGTCCTTACTGGGTTTCTACATTTCACCTTTTTAAGCAGAGGAATAACATTTACCATCCCCCAGTCCTCTGAATCCAGCCCCATATCCAAGAAGGATCAGAACGTTTCCATCCTTATAAACGACACGACCAGCTATCTCTAGTAACCATACACTCAGACAACCAGCAACATGAATTTGACTGGGAAAACACCACTATCATAGGACAAGCCAGACAGAGAACAGCCAGAGAATTCCTAGAAGCATGGCATTCATCCCCAAACTCCATCAACAGACACATTGACCTGGACACCATATACAAACCACTACAGCTGAAACTGACACCCGGAAATGGCAAGAACATCCATCAACAGACACATCGACCTGGACCCCACATACAAATCACTGCAGCTGAAACTGACACCCGGAAGCGGCAAGAACAAACCACTATAAATACCGGAAGAAACATCAAAGCAGCGCTTCACACGAGGCTCCAACAGCACTGATGATGTTCCCTAGCCAGGGAACGAAACGTTTGCAGCAAAAACTTCCAGCTCGGCGAGCAGAACCACAACAATGGATACCCGAGCTACAAATCTTCAATCAGATTTTAAATCCTTATTTCCCTCAGCAATTCAAATCTAAAATCCATTTATCTAAATTACACCCCATCTACCACTCCTCAGCCAAATGACCCAATTGATCAAGTACCCATTGTGCTCTGAGATATCCTTCTTCATTGTCGACAATGCCACCAATTTTGGTGTCATCCACTAACGTACTAAACATGCCTCCTATATTCTCATCCCAATCATTTATAAAAATGACAAACAAAAGCGGACCCAGCACTGATCCTTTTGGAACACCACTGGTCGCAGGCCTCCACTCCGAAAAACAGCCCTCCACCACCATCCTGTTTCCTACAGCCAGGCCAAATTTGTATCCAATTGTCAAGCTCCCCCTGATCTAACTTTCCTGGTTAGTCTATCATGCGGAATCTTGCCTCAGGCTTTACCAAAGTCCACATAAGCACCGTATATCACTCTGCCTTCATCAATTGTTTTGGTTAATTCCGTAAAAAACTCTATCTTTTGTGAGACATGATTACCCTCTCACAAGGCCATGTTGAATATCCTTAATTAAGCCTTGCCTCTCCAAATGCATATAAACCCTATCTCTCAGAATCCCTCCCACAACTTAACCACCACTAATGTCAGACTCACTAGTCCATAGTTCCCAGGCTTCTCATTACAGCCTTTCTTAAATAAAGGCACAATATTAGCCACCCTCCAGCCCTCAGGCACCTCACCCATGGTCATTGATGATATAAATATCTTTGGAGTTTTTAGCTGGGAGTTTTTCTTGCAAACGTTTCGTCCCCTTTCTAGGTGACATCTTCAGTGCTTGGGAGCCTCCTGTGAAGCGCTTCTGTGCTGATTCCTCCGGCATTTATACTGGTTTGAATCTGCCGCTTCCGGTTGTCAGTAGCTGTTCGCTGCAGTGGCCGGTATATAGGGTCCAGGTCGATGTGTCTGTTGATAGAATTTGTGGATGAGTGCCATGCTTCTAGGAATTCCTGGCTGTTCTCTGTTTGGCCTGCCCTATAATAATGGTGTTGTCCCAATCGAATTCATGTTGTTTGTCATCTGAGTGTACGGCTACTAGGGATAGCTGGTCGCATCATTTCGTGGCTAGTTGGTGTTCATGGATGCGGGTTGTTAGCTGTCTTCCTGTTTGTCCTATGTAGTGTTTTGTGCAGTCCTTGCATGGGATTTTGTACACTACGTTGGTTTTGCTCATGCTGGGTATCGGGTCCTTTGTCCAGGTGAGTTGTTGTCTGAGAGTGGCTGTTGGTTTGTGTGCTGTTATGAGTCCTAGTGGTCACAGCAGTCTGGCTGTCAGTTCAGAAATGCTCCTGATGTATGGGAGTGTGGCCAGTCTTTTGGGTTGTGGCATGTCCTCATTTCGTTGTCTTTCCCTGAGGCATCTGTTGATGAAATTGCGCGTGTATCCGTTTTTGTTAAATACTTTCCTCGTTTTGCAGTTCAGGTGTGCTGCAGTGTGTTTTGGCCCTTTTGAATAATGTCCTGATGCAACTTCGTTTGTGTGTGTTGGGGTGGTTGCTTTCATAATTCCTCCTAACTTCCCACAACATCCTGGTACATTTGATCAGGTCCCGGAAATTTATGTTTTCTAGGACCTCTAGCACTGCCACTTCTACAGTGTGAACTGTTTTTAAAATATTAATGTTTATTTCCCTGAGTTCTCCAATGCCCAATTCTTCCTCCACAGTAAAAGCAGATGTGAAATATTCACTTACTATCTCTCCCCATCTCCTGAGTTTCAACACATATATGATCTCATTGAAAAGGGCCCCATTCTCTCTCTAGTTACTCTTTTGCTCTTAATGTATTTGTAGAATCTCTTTGGATTATCCTTAACCTTATCTGTCAAGGCTATCTTTGCCCTCAATTTCCCTCTTAACATTGCTCCTAAACCCTTTATACTCTTCAAAAGATTCATTTGAGCCCAGTGGTCTATATCTAATTTTTGACTATTTCTTATGCTTGACCGGAGCCTCAATATCTTTCTTCATTCATTGTTTCTTACTCTTACCAGCCTTACCATTCTCTCGAACAGGAACATATTGCCTTTGAACTCTTTTGAAAGCCCCTCACTTGTCAGTCGTCCTTTTACCTGTGAACAGTCTACTCCAATCAACTTTTGAAAGTTCCTTTCTCATACCATTAAAATTTGCCTTACTCCAATTAAAAACTTTAACTTTTATACAAGGCCTATCCTTTTCCATAACCATTTTAAAACTAATAGAATTATGATCACTAGTTTCGTAGTGCTCCCCTACTAACAATTCAGTCACTTGCTCTGCCTCGAGTCCCAAGAGAAGGTCAAATTTTGCTCCCTGTCTCGTTGGTATATTTACATATAGATAAAAAAAATTACCTTGAACACATTTAACAAATCCCTCACCACCCAAGCCCCTAATGCTATTGCGATCCCAGTCAATGGTTGGAAAGTTAAAATCCCCTTCTATTACAACCCTACTATTCTTACATATATCTGGGATCTCTCTATACATTAGCTCCTCAATTTCCTTCTGACTATTTGGGACAGGGAAGACAGAGAGTGGCTATACCACAAAGTGTAGATTAGATTACTTACAGTGTGGAAACAGGCCCTTCTGCCCAGCTTGTCCACACAGACCCACCCCTCTACATTCACCCCTTCACCTGACCTGCACATCTTTGGACTGTAGGAGGAAACCGGAGCACCCGGAGGAAACCCACACAGACACAGGGAGAATGCACAAACTCCACACAGACAATTGCCTGAAGCGGGAATTGAACCCGGGTCTCTGGCATTGTGAGGCAGCAGTGCTAACCACTATGCTACCGTGCCATCCCCTTCTTTTTTTTTCTAATTCCTACCCATATAACTTCACTTGGCAAACCCCAAGAAATATGTTCTCTAATTACAGCCATAATGTTTTCCTAAATCAAAATGGCATTCCCCTCTTCTCTTGCCTCCCTTTCTATCCCCCTTATAGCATCTACAATTTGAAACATTGAGCTGTCAGTCCTGTCCATCCCTCAGCCAAGTGTCTGTAATAGCTAATGATATCCCAATCCCATGTTGCCATCCATACCCCAGGTTTATCTGAATTACCTGTAAAACCCACCGCATTGAAATACATACAGTTCAATTCTTCAGATTACCTCATTCTCTGACGTGCTCTCGTCTGCCTTTTCTAATTAACTAGCTCTCTTCTGATTCAGAATCACATTCATGTCTTTCTATTTTCACTGCTATTTAGGATTCCCCCACCACCTCCACCCCACTAGTTTAGAGGCTCCCGAATAGAATTAACAAATCTCCCTGCTAGGTAATTGGTCTCTTTCCAGTTCAGGTGAAACCTATCCCTTTTGAACAGGTCTTTTCTGCCCCAGGAAAGATCCCAATTATCTAAAAACCTGAATCCTTGAACATTGCACCATCTCTTCAGCGATTTGTTTGTCTGCCCTCTTTTTTAAATTCTTACTCTCATTAGAATATGGCACCAGGAGTAAACCAGAGATTGCTACTTTTAAGGGTCTACTTTTTAACATTCTATCTAACCTCTTATATTCAATCTGCAAAACTCTAACCCTTTTTCTAACCATGTTGCTCCTACCAATGTATACAACAACTTACAGCTTCTCACTTTCCACTTAATGAAGGAAGAACCCAATATAGGCACAAAAGGTAAGGTCAACCCCCAAAGTATTGTTGAACAGGCTTTGTTTACACTGTATCCAAGGGGTTCTGTATTGTACATCCATACAACAAGCTTCATCAGATATAACTTACAACCCCTGTCCCATCGCTGCTTTGTGGGATTTCTCTCCACAGATGGTCAGTACTTCATAGCCGTCACTTTGAGACTAACATTGAGGAGATGCCTGTGGATAGGGCTAATGAATGTGGAGTTGAGTCTCTGGGGTTTGCCCTGATGTGACTGTGACCATCAGGAATCATGTGATAGGACAGGAGGGGGGCGGTGTGATCGTATGTTGGATCCTGTGAAACATGGGGCACAGATGTGTGAGACAGAGCCTCCTGTATATAATGCCAACATAGCCTGTTTGACAATACCTCAGGGACTGGCCTGAGTGACTCTGAATATGTGAATCCACACTGGAACAAATGTAGCAGTGGTCAGTATTTAGAAGGTAAAACCATGAAAAAATTGATGTCTTTATGAAATTAAAGGAACTGATCGGCTTCATGGAGAGAAACTAAGAAAAATACCAACAATTATGGATGGTCACAAACCTATAACAAAAGCATGAAATGCTAGAAATGCTCAACAATTAAAAAGAAGGAAGAGCATTATTTTCACAGATCTTTTATCCATCAAACCGTGATGTAAATTATGTTTCTTTCTTTACTGCTGAGTACTTCACCTGTCCCTGTTTGTATTGTAGTAGGAAGCTATCTGCCCTAGGGATGAGGCTAGAATCAGTGAGAGTCGTAGAGGTTTCCGGTATGGATACAGGCTCTTCGGCCCAACTTGTCCATGCCACCCAGTTCATAACATTGGAGCCAGGACTTTTAGTGTAGCTGTCAATCTTCACTTAAAGGATAGTGAAAAATTCAAACTTCTGTCCCACAACACTGTGGCTGCTGGGGGTTAATTAAAATATTGGAATTGGTGGAAGTGTACAGGGTAAGGTAAGGGATGTGGAACCAAGGTGGATAAATGGGACCGGAGTCGCATTTCAGTCATGATCTAATTGAACGGCCAATTTGCACTCAGGGGAAGGATTAAGTCATCTCCTCCTATCTAGCTAAATGGGAATATTATTATTATTATTAGAGCTATCACTATATTTTTGTGTGTGTTGTATCACTAGCTGCATAGTAAGACAACTTGCACTAATGTCCCTAGCTGTCCAGCTGGCAGCTTGCCCAGTGTGTTGTGTGAATTACAGGCACTTATTTGTTTGGCTTGCAATTGGACAGAGAAATCTGCTCTTTGCTACAGGATGAAATGTTACTCAAATCTAACAGGCATTTGGTATAACGCCTACACCACACAGATGTGAGTACCAAGCAGTGGATATATTTAACACAAAGTTGGCTTAAGTTGATTAAAGGAAAAATTAATCATAGTGTTAGATGTGATTAAGGCTTCCTGTAATTGATTTGGTTGTAATTCAGTGATGGTACTGTCCGTGCTATTAGAGAGCTGTGAAATGAAAGTTTATGTGTGCCTTTGGCTCAGTGAAAGGCTAGCCACGGAATTGTATCCCAATGTACCTGTATATGGGAGAATAAAGAAGAGCAAATCTCAAGGTCCCCCGAGCAGATTCCTAGGTTGGTTTACTGACAGAAGCATGTCACCTGATTCAGGACAATCAACACAAATATTCATTTCTCCCCGAGTGGAGCAGATACTGGGTTAAATGAGCTCAAAGCTTGAGTGACCATCCATAAATGGATTGCTGGGGGCTGCACTGTACCTGATCCACTGAGCTCATGGTTAACCCCATTCACTTTCCCACACCCTCCTCTCTGACCTATCACCTCCATCCCCACCCCCATTCACCTATTGTACTCTTTGCAGCCTTCACCACCACCACCACCACCATTTATCTCTCCATCCTGGAGGCTTCCTGCCTCTATTCCTGATGAAGGGCTTTTGCCTGAAACATCGATTTTCCTGCTCCTCAGATGCTGCCTGACCTGCTGTGCTTTTCCAGCACCACTCTGATCTAAACTCTGGTTTCCAGCATCTGCAGTCCTCACTTTTGCCTCATGGTTAACCTAGCTGTGCCTCAGCTCCACTTTTCTGTCTGACTCCATAAGCCTAGACTTCCTTGTCAAATGAAAAATCTGCTCAACTAATTCAATGATCTCCCTTGCACTAGGTTCTGGTATTTCATCTGATGTTCCACAGATTATCAACACCCTTAGAGAGAGAAAAAAGAACTTGTTTCCATTTTAAAAGAGAGGCCCCTTATTCTTAAACTAGTTGCCTAATTTCCAGACTCCTTTACAAGAGGGAATATCCTCATAGCATCCACCCCATCAAGCCCCTTTAAGATTTTATATGTCTCAATGACATCACCTAGGAAGGTCATCCAATGGGTAAAAACGCAACCTTTATCATGTGAGGAATAAACGAGGTCAGCATGCTCGCAACTGCTTCGAAGGCAATTAAATCCTTTTTCAAACAATAAAACTGTCCAGTCTATTCCAGATTTGGTTTCACCATGGCCCTAAACAGATACAGTCAATGTGTCTGTTTTAAATTCCATTCAACACTAGTCACCTTACTTTACACACAGGGGAGCTGCTGGTATAATGAAAAATTACAGAGATCCAGGTTAACACCTCCAGGACAGAGATTTGGACCCACAAGGGCACATGATGGGACTGAATTCAATAAAAGATAGCCTAATATTGATCATGTAAACTGTTGATTCTCATTAAAACTCCCTTCCCCAGGTCATAATGCCCTTTAAGGCAGGAAAAATGCCATCCTTACCTGGTCCGGCTCACATGTGACTCCAGACAAACTGCAATATCATTGACTCTTCTCTGCTTTCTGAGCTATTAGCATTGGGCAATACCCACCAGCACAGCCAGGGACACCCACATCACATGAACCAAATCATCATAAAAATACAGATTTCTATTTGGAGTCGGGGATCTTCACTCAAACCCCACTCCCAACATCTGAAATGACACAACCAGTAAAGCAATGAGGGAGTGCTGCACTGCTGGAGATGCTATTGTTTGAACAAGGTGTAATCCAGGTTGGCTGGGTGGATGGTTTGTGATGTAGAGTGATGCCAAGAAAGTGAGTTCAATTCCTGCACTGGCTGGAGTTACTATGAAGGACTCCCCAATTTCGTCCCTCACCTGAGGCACAGTGAACGTCAGGCTAAATAACCACCAGCTGTCTCTGACGAGGAAGCAGCCCATTGGGAGTACGTCGACTTTATCATTACCTTTCATCCAAGGCTCTTTTCTCTTATGATGATGTAAAAGTCATTATTTCAAAGCACATTGGAGCCCCCTACACTTCCTTGAGTCTCATGTTTAGCCATCAATCAGGTTTGCATTAGTATCATTGTGGTTTGTGGGAACTTGCTGTGCTCAAATTAGCTCTTAAATTTCCCACATGCAAAGATGACTACACTTCACAAGAAGCATCTCATTAGCTGTAAAATGCTTGGGGTTCCTGAATAGTTTTATATAAATGCAGATGTGATTTTATCAATGTAGCTTCAGAAAGTAATTACAACCTCCTGTTACAAACAACCCCAGAGAATTGATCAGGATAAATGAAGCAGAATTAATATCCTCTTAACCTCACTCTTTTGTTATTGTCTGAAATGGGTGTTGGAGGAACGCCCCCATTGGTTTGATGGTTTGAACCAATATTTAATTGACTTGTAAATGTTGACCAAAGCTTCTCACTAAAAGCAAGGAGCGTATGACATTTATGTCCAGCAAGATAAATCTTCTAACTATTTGGGGGATTTTCTCTGCTAAATGTTAGCTTAGACATCCTGCCATTTGAAGTAGGACAAAGTACAGGCCACCTGAACCAGCTCACATCCATTAGGTATTGAGCTAAGGTTTACACAGTGAAATGAGGCTTAGAATGGAGTTTTCCATTCATTACATGTGACTGCCTCTGAACATCAGTAATAGAGCTGGTGATACATTACAGAGGGAGCAAGGATTTAGTGAGTCATATGAAAGTACACAGCACAGCACCGCATCTCGATGTGTATACCTACCTTCCACAACTACAGGTTGGAGTTATCTAGCATCCCAATGGCGAAACATTCCAAAGCACTTCACAGGCGAGATTATCAGAGAGAATTTGACAGTGAAATACACAAGATGATACCAGACTTTAAAAGAGCCTTAAAGATGTTGAAAGAGAGCGGGGGAGGTTCAGGAAGGGATTTCCAGAACTTGGGGTCAAGGCAGCTGAAGTGGTGGAACGTTTATAAGAAGGGATGGTCAAGAGACTGGGACTGGGGGGTACGGGGCTGCCGGAGGGTTGTGTGGTCAGAGCACACACAGAAACAGGGAATTAAAAAGCACGGACGCTTGCTAGCAATGAGAGGGGGAGTGACCTGGTGGGGTTAGAAGTGTTAAATCTGTCCCTCGCTCCACAGATACTGCCAGTATCGTTGAGTTCCTCCAGCACTTCCTATTTTTCCTGTTGAAAGTCCACCTTGACCTTAAATATAAAATTTCCCCTTTAATATACAATCTCCTGGATGCAAAATAACCAATAACCCCCATCAGTGATCTATAACAATCTGCAGCTTTCTGGGTGCAGACACCCCTATCCTTCTCAGCTGTTATTATTATCAATCCCAGACTGAAACCTGTCTCAATGGATTTTATTTTGGTTTTAAGGAGGTAGTCTTTCTTCGAGACACAAGTCCACAATGCTGCATGTTAGGTTTTTACATTTAAAAAAGTATTTTCTACAAAAAAAAATAAAACTGACTCTGCATATAACACAAATTCAAAGATTTTAAAACACATGCCAAAATATAGTCCCATCGATCCTATACTGTTTTACATAATACAAATCAGAGAGAATTCTTTTCTCTATAACATTTACAATGGCTCCAACTCTAAGTCATTTGAAATGGCAGAGCACAACATCTTTCTGTATATACCTACCTACCACAACTACAGGTTGTATTTATCTAGCATCCTAAACTGATAAAACATCCTAAGGCATTTCACAGAAGAGATTACCAGAAGGATAATCTGATAACCTCTCCCTTGATGTCTGCATATGACTGGTTTTAGACGTTCACTTCTTCAAATAATGTTTTCAGGATTTTAACCAAACACTTCTGACCTGGATCTTTTCAACTAAACTCTTTCCACAGCAGTAACCTATTTCTTACCAGTTCTAAAATATCTCCTCTCTTCAAGAGTAACTGTCTGAGATATCCAACTTCAACCAAGACTTCTGCAAATTGAAACTAAAATGGTTTTCTTCAAGTTCTTGGCGTTTCACTTCAGACAAATAAAAAATCCATTCTAGAACCTTCTAACCAAAGTCTGTTGCACTAGATTGTGTACGCTGTTCACTCATAAAACCACTCTTATTTTTAAAAAATCCACGCTGTCCTCAAAGAAATTTATCACTCATACATATTTTTAAAAATCAGATTGAAATAACTCCCCAGAGGCCGGTATCCCATCACCAAGTTCCCCCTTTATTTACACGGGGAGAGTCCTTGACATTGATCCAGCCCCCTCAGAGCCAGCTCTCTGAGTGCACAGAACCTCTGACCCTCCTGTTTATAGCTGTCAGCCAGGACTCCCTGATTGGACCAGATAAACAGCCCCATATTCTATGTGTTCCATCTGGCTGACCTCAATTTAATAATTATATGCCTCCTCCTCTGAGTCTGAGGACATAGGCTGGTTTGTCTTTTGTAGCTCTTTCTGGGATTGTTTTAGCACCAGGTCGGGTTCCTATAACACTGCCTCTAATATGGACAGAGTGTAATGCACAGTAGCTCACCTCTTGCGCTTGGAGCATCTTGGGAGAAATTCATTCTCTACTTCAGGCAGCAAAGGTTATGTGGCAATGACATTCACCGTGTCCATCTCAGACTCTGACATATTTTCATTGTTTGTTGGATGGGGAGAACCCACAGGTTCAGGATCAGTCAGAAAGGCTGTTTAGGAGTTGTGCATGTTATGCTCCCTCACTGTTTGGGAGTTTGCAGCTTCTAAATGGTTCACATACTTGTTCAGGACGATCACATGGACCCAAACTACTGGACCTGACCTGGCATTGACCATGCCTCTTACCCATACAGGGCCATTCCCATGGTTTCAACACCAAATTTCATTCCCCGAAATGAACTCTTTCTCTCTCACTTAGTTGAGTCCTGCATCAGGCATTGGTGTTCTGATGCAGTTTCACCCCACCCCCCCCTCCCCCCCACCCAGGGTCCGGCAAGATCAGGTTTAACCTGGTGCAGAATCCTCTCCCCATTAGCAACTCTGCTGGAGCTATCCCTGCAGTTGCATGAGGGTTGGATGGAGCTCTTAAAGATAGTAGAATCAAGGGTTATGGGGATAAGGCAGGAACAGGATACTGATGGAGGATGATCAGCCATGATCATAATGAATGGTGGTGCTGGCTCGAAGGGCAGAATGGCCTACTCCTTCACCGATTGTCTATTGTCTATAATCAAATACGAACCGGGACAGTTTGCTATTGAGTGAAGCTGTAGGCTGTTTCTTTCAGCCTGCTTTTAAAGTTTGGATTGCTCTTCCTGCTAGACAATTGGATGATGGATGGTATGGAGCTGTCCTTATATGTGAAATACCATTCAACTTTAGGAAATACTCAAATTCCCTGCTGGTAATCAATGGCCCATTGTCTGTGACCAAAACGACAGGGAGTTTGTGTATTACAAAAGATGTACATGGTTTTTCTGTCGTTGTCCCTGCGTTTGGTGAATGAACTCTCTGCATGGTCAGCCACTTTGAGTGAGCGCCCATAATGACTGAGAACATGGAGCCATGAAAGGACCTGCATTGTCGCTGTGTAACCGAGTCCAGGGTTTACCCAGCCATTCCCATGGATGTGGGGGAGCTGCTGGCAGTAACTTTTGTCCTTGTTGGCACTCTGGGCACTGCCCCACCAATGCAGCCACGTCTGCATCGAATCCTGGCCACCAGACATAACTTCTCACCAACATCTTCATTTTGGATACCCCTGGATGACCCTGGTGGAGCTTGGCCAGTACCTGATGGCAACGTTTGCTCCGGACATCACTCTTACTCCCCCATAACAATATCCCATCCATCACTATGATCTGGTCTCTCTGGGTCCAAAAAGGTTTCCGTTCTGGTTGTTCCCGCCCTTTGGTGTTCCCCATCCCCACCAGCTGGTTCAGTTTTGCCAGGACTGGATATTGTCAGCTGTGACTGGAAGTGTGTCCAGAAAATTTAACCCCATTACAGTCTCTTCCAGTGACGGTACCCCCCAGGGGTGTATCTGCCAATGAGAGGTGGCTCAATGCATCCGCATTCACTATTTGGCCTCCCGGACGGTGTTCCAACTTGTAATTATACACATTTAGTATGAGAGCCCACCGCGAAATTTGACCTGAAGCTATGGCAGAACTGCCTTGGTCTAGAGTTGTCTATCTAGCAGGGGTTTGTGGTCCATTATTATTATTAATTTACATCCGTAAAGGCATTAGTGTAAGTTCCTGACACCAAATATGACCGCTAAACCTTCCTTCTCTCTCTGGACGTGTTTACGCTCTGCATTAGCCAAAGTCCTGAATGTATTCACTATTGGGTGCTTCTCTCCATTGGGTCACCTATGGGCTAGTACCACCCCAATGCCATCTGGGGAGGTGTCACATGTCAATACCACATCTCGTTTGGGATCACAGTGTGCCAACGCCTTCGAGGATGGTCACTGCTTCTTCACTTCCCTGAAAGCAATGGATTGGCAACGTGACCAATTCCAAGGCTGACCCTGTTTTAAAGGTGGATGCAAAGGTGACAGGATGGAGGCCAGATTATGTATGAACTTTCCGTAATAATTCACCAGCCCAAGGAAGGCTGGTACAGATTAACAGGCCCCATATTCTATAAGGTGCAGCTGGTTGACCTCATTACAATCACTCCAGCACTAACCCAGAAAGATCAGAAAAGTTATCGCCAATGTTCTGGGTCAGTATTTATCCATAAACCAGCATCACCTAAAGAAAACTTCTTTCACACAGAGAATAGTTAGGACATGGAATGCGCTGCCTGGAAATGTGGTTGTGACAGGTTCAAAAGGGTATGGGAGGATGACTGAAACAGAAAAAAATGGTTATGGTTACAGGGAATTGGGAGGAGATTGGCACCCAGTTAAATCACTCAGAGAGCCAGGATGGACATGAAGGGTTGAATGGCCTTCTTTTACACTGTAACAATTCCTTGATTCTGTGCCTTATCTGGCCATTGGTACTTTGCTGCCTGTGGGACCTTGCTGTGCATGGGCGTGCTGCCACGTTCCCTACTTTACAACAATGATAGCACTCCAGAACCACCACACTGGCAGTGAGTTGCTTTAGGACGTGCTGGCATTGTGCTACCAAAATGCAAATCTTTTGGTGGCACCTTTTTATCGCCTGAAGCCTGCTCTCCAACAGCTGACTCCACTGGTCTGGAGCAAAGGTGGATCTGCAAGATAGGCTCGACCAAATTTTACCCCACTGTCTGTTGTCTCCAGAAATCTAAAGCAGTCTAAATGATCAGAACTAAATGCAAGCAAATTAAAATAAAATAGAGTGATTCATGTGTGTAAAATTGCTTAGAAGTGGCAAAGTCAGATCACTCATTACATGACTCACCATATTCTGCCTTTTGCTTTATTGTGTTTTTCCCATCCTGTTTACTCATTGTATGCTCTGATTGACCTGCAATCAATTTGTTAGCAACTTTTTGATTGTTAGGAACCCTTGCTGTTGTTAAGGGGTCAAGTAGAATAAGTGAGAAACACCGATTCCTTTGTTCCTGATCCGTACTAAGGTATCCAGATACAAACGATGTCAAAGGGACAGGGTGGAGGGAGGCAGCATTAGGATCATGCAGGGATTGTGACTCATCCCTGCTACAAACCTACTCAGATCACTCAGTGAGGAATGAAATGGCACAACAGGCCACCACCACTACTCTGTTATCTCAGATTATTTCCAGCGAAATTATAGATTTTTATAACTACAATGGTTTTTACATGTTGGCTACACATTGAATCTTACAGCACAGAGAGAAGCTCCCACCCTGTCGTTCTTGTGCTAGCACAGGATTAATGTCAACTGTGACTCATTTTGTAGCAAACTGGTCTCAGAAACAGGACATTACAGATTCATGGTCTCACTCCACTTGAGTATCAAAAGTCAGAATTCCTGTAACTGAGGGAGTACTGCGCTGTAGGGTTCCTGTAACTGAGGGAGTACTGCGCTGTTGGGTTCCTCTAACCGAGGGAGTAGTGCGCTGTTGGGTTCCTGTAACCGAGGGAGTACTTCACTGTTGGGTTCCTGTAACCGAGTGAGTACAGTGCTGTTGGGTTCCTGTAACTGAGGGAGCACTGCGATGTTGGGTTCCTGTAGCCGAGGGAGCACTGCGATGTTGGGTTCCTGTAACCGAGGGAGTACTACGCTGTTGGGTTCCTGTAACTGAGGGAGTACTGCGCTGATGGGTTCCTGTAACTGAGGGAGTACAGAGCTGTTGGGTTCCTGTAACTGAGGGAGTACTGCGCTGATGGGTTCCTGTAACTGAGGGAGTACAGAGCTGTTGGGTTCCTGTAACTGAGGGAGTACAGCGCTGTTGGGTTCTGTTGGACTTTGGCTCAATCTACCAACTTACTTTCTTCTCTGTGTGTGTCCAGTCCTGCGTGTTCTTTAAATGAAGCAATAGGAGAAGATATTCAATCTCACACTCTTAGTTTTATTTTAGCAGTAAGTGGATAAAGTATACAGAGCTCTGGGTCTAAACCTTTCTGTCTCTGACAAACTACAAAATGAGTCAGTTCAAAAAGAAAGACCTATTCCTGCCCCTGACCCAGTCTTTTATACAATAAAAAACGTCATGCAATCACTGAGGTGGATTGTCTTCTGATTGGCTGTTGATCTGACTCCATTCTCCGCCTCCTCACGTTCCCGGATGTCCGACCCCTCGTGACCTTCTTTTGCCTGCGAAACGGAGCACCACGTGACCTCCTCGCACTCTTCCGGGGCGCGAAACAGAGCATCACGTGATCTCCTTCTGCGCGCGCAACGGAGCATCACGTGACCTCCGAACGCTGAGGACATCCACACTCGCAGCCAGCCATCTATCCTACATACAAGCCATATATCTACAGTTCCTGTAACTGAGGGAGCACTGCGCTGTTGGGTTCCTGTAACCAAGGGAGTACAGAGCTGTTGGGTTCCTGTAAGCGAGGGAGCACTGCGCTGTTGGGTTCCTGTAACCGAGGGAGTACAGAGCTGTTGGGTTCCTGTAACAGAATCGTGGTCTGTTGAACGAAAATTGGAAACCAAATCTGACGACTCAGATATATTTGGAGCCATTTTGAAGAGGGCTTCCCCCTGGTGTCCTGGCTAATTTTTATCCTGCAATAAACATTATGAAACTAGATAAACTGGTCATTCCCACCTTTCTGTTTTAAGGAGCTTACTGCTTGCAAATTGGCTGCAGTGTTTCCTGCTTCAGGGCTGTTGCATAGTTTACAATGTGCAGTGCTCATGAAAGTTGCTACAAAAATATGTTTCTCGTTTCTCTCTCTCTGAATTAGTGTCTTTCCCCTGCTATTTAATCATAGCTTTTGCAAACTATTCTTATTCAAATAATTCTGAAATTTCCTTTTTGACAATTACTATTGAATGCGCTTCCACTATCCTTTCAGGCAGTGCAGATAGTAACAACTCGCTGCGTGTAAAACAAATCTCCTCACGCCCTCTGGTTCTTTTGCCAATTACCTGAATGTACTATTGAAGTGTTGTCACTGTTATAATGTAGGAGACATGGCAGCCAATTTACACACAGCAAGGTTCCACAAACAGTAATGTGATAATGACCAGATAATCTGTTTTTTTTTGTTAGTGATGTTTGTTGAGAGATAAATATTGTCCCAGAGCACTCCTGCTCTTTCTTTAAGGCCTGACTCCTCTATGTCCCCCTTTGAGCAGGTTAAACACCTCATCTGAAAGATGCAGAACACCTGTCATGATAACAACCGTGCATCAGTTTGGTTGAAAGGTTAACATAATTTATGCATCCAAGTATAATTTAGATAAATAGAAACAGGTGGACCAATAATTTCTATAACCTAAACCACTGGAGCATTGCGTGAGTCAGATGCAGGTGAGCATTAATGACAATTAGACATTATTTCATGAGCCTCTGCTCAAGAGAACATCACAGCAGTTACTTTTATGCACCTTTTGTAGACTCATTAGTAACAGCGGGCTGTTTATTTGTGACTGATTATTGTAATTTGACAAGTAATTTGAGAACTATTATTAAAGCTATCAGGGAGGCTCCAGGTGTGAGCAGAAGCAATTGAATCAAGCTGATAATCAGCATTTGTTTAACACTCAACAGACTGGAGCCCGGGAACTGTCTTTAGCAGAGACAGCTCTCTTTCGTGGGTGCTGACCTCATTAAGGGGGTCGAATAACTCAATTGGCTGGTTTGCAACACACAGTGGCACTAACAATGTGAGTTCAATTCCTGTAGTAGCTGAGATTACCATAAAAGATGCTCATAGAATCTCAACAGTGCATGTAGAGGCCATTTGGCCCATTGTGACTACACAGACTCACCAAAGAGTATCCCATCCTGTAACCCTCTATTTACCATAACTAAACTATCTTGCCTGGACACTATGGGGCAGTTTGATTTATTATTGTCACATGTATTGAGATACAGTGAGAAATATTGCTTTATGTGCTATTCAGACAAATATCTTACATAAGTACATCAGGGTAACAGAACAGAATGCAGAATACAGTGTCACAGCTACAGACAAAGATCAATTTACCTGACCTGCACATCTTTGTACTGCAGGAGGAAACCAAAGCACCCAGAGGAAACCCACGCAGACACGGGGAGAATGTGCAAACTCCACACAGACAGTCACCCAAGGCTGGAATTGAACCCAGATCCCTGGTGCCGTGAGGCAGCAATGTTAACCACTGAACCATTGTGCCACTCAAATCTCCTTCGCACTCATTCCTGTCACTTGAGGCATGGTGACCCTCAGGTCTAACCACCATGAACCATCTCTCTCTCTCTCTTTAGCATGAGAGTGGTCCTCTGGGACGGTGGCTTTGATTAGATTTTCTATTTCGTAGGTACAGTTAGACATTGTTACCTCTGTTTTGATATGGACTGAATCGGCCATTAATTGACATGCAAACACCCATCTCCCCAGCTCTACAACAGGGGTCATAGTTTAAAAATAAGGGATTGGCCTTTTTAAGACAGGAATGAGGGAAGATGAAGACAAAGATGTTTCTTTCAGAAGGTTATGATTCCTGTTGGATGTGAATGTTTCATCTTGTGGGAGAATCGAGAACAAGGGAGGGGTAGTTCATAAAGAAGGACACCCCATTTAAGACAGAGTGGAGGAAACTTTTTTTTGTCTCAGGGTTGTGAATCCTTGGAATCCCCTTCCCAGTGGGTGGGGAATCTTTAAATATTTTTAAAGAAGACATAGATACCACGTGGATCAACTTACTTAGCGACATCTGAGGGCAGTTAAAAGTCAACAGCAACGGGGCGGGGGGCTGGAGTCACATGTAGGCCAGACCAGGTACAGATGGCAGATCTCCTTCCCTAAAGACCATTAGTGAACCAGATTTTTTTCTACAATTGACAATGGATTCCTGGTCATCATTAGTCTCCTAATTCCAGATTTACATTGAATTCAAATTCTACATTCTGATGTGGCGGGACTCAAACTCAGCTTCCTTTCCCCCACCTCACCCTAGTTTCAAACTTCCAGCTCAGCACTGTCCCCATGACTTGTCTGGACTTGTCCTACCTGCCTATCTTCTTTTCCACCTATCCACTCCACCCTCTCCTCCCTGACCTATCACCTTCCTCTCCTCCCCCACTCACCCATTGTACTCTATGCTACTCTCTCCCCACCCCACCCCCCTCTAGCTTATCTCTCCACGCTTCAGGCTCACTGCCTTTATTCCTGATGAAGGGCTTTTTGCCTGAAACGTCGATTTCGCTGCTCGTTGGATGCTGCCTGAACTGCTGTGCTCTTCCAGCACCACTAATCCAGAATCTGGTTTCCAGCATCTGCAGTCATTGTTTTCACCTTCCTTAAACATTGCCTGGATTAATGGTCTATCAACGATGTCACTGAATCATTGCTTCCCCCTATTGTGCTACAAGACATCCACTTTGTCAGCTCTCACACAGGAGGTGGATTGCGACGTGTTCCATTCACAGCAGCAATGGGCTCCTGCGACTTCAGGTCCACACAATACTAACCTTCGTTCACTTTTTTGTTCTTGTCCCAGATGGAATTATCAGATGCTGAAGACCTGCTGAAAGTTTCTATTATAATATCAGCGTTTCAGCAGCTATGATTTCACTTTCCTTTCATTTGCATAGTCAGCTGCCTTTTAGCCAGCAGGTTATGGGGACATAATCTCACTCAAATGATCCTGGCAAAAGGCTCAGAGAATACCAGAATGTAGCTTTGGGTGGTGCTGTCAGGGATGTTATTTTTGAATGCCGTCCATCAGCCATCTCACAACGATATTAAAAGCTTGTGGTTGCTGTTTCAAAGGTGAACAGGGGAGTTTGCATCCTGCCCAATATTAATATCATTTAAAGATTAATGTGCTGAAACATTGCTGTTTAGAGGAGCTTACTGTGAACAAATTAGCTGCATAACAGTGACTGTCTTTTATAAATAAAGTGTAAACTACTTTAAGATGCCCTGGGGTCATGAATGAAGCTCCAGAAATTCAAGTCTTTGTTTTTCCACTCTGTATCTAATCCTGTGCTGTCCCTGTCCTGGAGTATTTGATGGGGACAGTATATAGCAATCTTCACTCAGTATCTATCCCAGTGCTGTCCCTGTCCTGGGAGTGTTCGATGGAGACAGTGTAGAGTAAGCTTTACTTAATATCTAACCCTGTGCTGTCCCTGTCCTGGGTATTTTTAGTAGGGACAATATCGAGGGAGATTTACTCTGTATCTCACCCCATACTGTCCCAACCCTGTGAGTGTTTGATGGAAACGGTATAGAGCGAGATTTACTTTCAATTTAAAAGTATTGAGGGAGCTTCACTTTGTAGCCAACTGTTCTATCTGTGTCCAGGAAGTGATTGAGGGGGACAGTGTAGAGGAAGCTTTACTCTGTATTTAACCCCGTGCTGTCCCTGTTCTGGGAGTGTTTGATGGGGGACAGTGTAGAGGAAGCTTTACTCTGTATTTAACCCCGTGCTGTCCCTGTTCTGGCAATGTTTGATGGTAACAATGCAGAGAGTGCTTTACTCTGCATCTAACCCTGTGCTGTCCCTGTCCTGGGAGTGTTTGATGGGGAACAGTGTAGAGGGAGCTTTACTCTGTAGCTAACCCTGTGCTGTCCCTGTCCTGGGAGTGTTCCATGACAGTTTCACATTATAAACATTTCTTACCCCTCCTCACTAAATAGCAACTAAGATGTTTGAAGTGTAATGCAGTTATAAATAGTCACTGATTACAGATTGTTTCAAGATGAGTAATAGAATTTGCAGAAACAGCTACAATGGTTAACTATCAGGCGGGGAACATCTGCACAATACAATTAGATGCTGTACTAGCAATAAAAGGTGTCAATGAAAAAGAACAATCTTCATCTTATTTTCAAGGATGGGGTCATTAAGAGTTGCTGAAAATAGGCTGTGTGGTTTAATTCTCCAGCTGCGCATGTGTTCAAGTATTTAGTCAGTGACTCGTTTATGACAAACTGTCACTGTTAATTTGTTCTTTTTTAAAAATCTGTTTGCTGTTTTGAAGATATTATTACAGAGCTCCATCCTAGCAGCTCTCCACCCATTCTGAACTCCAGCTCATCTCTCTCTGCCCTATTGGGTGTCCAGTCCCTTATTTCCCAGTCACTTGGATGGCAAAGGTCAGAGAAACACCCAACATTAGGTAACATCAGAGCTCAGGTCAAACCAATCTTTGTGTCTGCTCTTTCTGTCCTTGTCCTTTCTTCCCTTTGAGGTTAGCAAATGTGGTTCCCCTGTTCAAGAAGGGGAGTAGAGACAACTCTGGTAATTATAGACCAGTGAGCCTTACTTCAGTTGTTGGTAAAGTGTTGGAAAAGGTTATAAGAGATAGGATTTATAATCATCTAGAAAAGAATCATTTGATTAGGGATAGTCAGCACGGTTTTGTGAAGGGTAGGTCGTGCCTCACAAACCTTATTGAGTTCTTTGAGAAGGTGACCAAACAGGTAGATGAGAGTAAACTGATTAATGTGGCCTATATGGATTTCAGCAAGGCGTTCAATAAGGTTCCCCACAGTAGGCTATTGTACAACATGCAGAGGAATGGGATTGTGGGAGATAAAGGAGTTTGGATCAGTAATTGGTTTGCTGAAAGAAGACAGAGGGTGGTGGTTGATGAGAAATGTTCATCCTGGAGTCCAGTTACTAGTGGTGTACTACAAGGGTTGGTGTTGAGTCCACTGCTGTTCGTCATTTTTATAAACAACCTGGATGAGGGTGAGTTAGTAAATTTGCAGACGACACTAAGTTTGGTAGAGTTGTGGATAGTGACGAAGGATGTTGTAGGTTACAGAGAGACATAGATAAGCTGCAGAGCTAGGCTGAGAGGTGGCAAATGGAGTTTAATGCAGACAAGTGTGAGGTGATTCACTTTGGTGGGAGTAACCAGAATGCAAAGTACTGGCTAATGGTAAGATTCTTGGTAGTGTAGATGAGCAGAGAGATCCTGGTGTCCAGGTACACAGATCCCTGAAAGTTTCCACCCAGGTTGACGGGGCTGTTAAGAAGGCATACACTGCTTTAGCTTTTATTAATTGAGGGATCGAGTTCCAGAACCATGAGGTTATGCTACAGCTTTACTAAACTCTGGTGTACAGTTCTGGTCACCGCATTATAAGAAGGATGTGGAAGCTTTGGAAAGGGTGCAGAGGAGATTTACTAGGATGTTGCCTGGAATGGAGGGAAGGTCTTACGAGGAAAGGCTGAGGGACTTGAGGCTGTTTTTGTTGGAGAGAAGAAGGTTGGGAGGTGACTTAATAGAGACATTTAAGATAATCAGAGGGTTAGATAGCATGGACAGGGAAAGCCTTTTTCCAAGTATGGTGACAGCGAGCACGAGGGGGCATAGCTTTAAATTGAGGGGTGATAGATACAGGACAGATGTCAGAGGTAGTTTCTTTACTCAGAGAGTAGTAAGGGTATGGAATGCTTTGCCTGCAACGGTAGTAGATTCGCTGACTTTAAGTACATTTAAGTCGGCATTGGACCAACATATGGACGTACATGGAATAGTGTAGGTGGGATGGGCTTCAGATTGGTAGGACAGGTCGGCGCAACGTTGAGGGCCGAAGGGCCTGTACTGAGCTGTAATGTTTTATGTTCTATGTTGTTCCCTCCCTATCTCAGGACCACGGAGAGCGACTGAAACTCTTCAGCTGTCACCTTAGGGATGGAGAACACTTTACTGCACACAAGCTGGAGATTGAATGAAGGCTCAACATGGGATAGCACAGAATGGTTTCTGTCTCTGAATGCTTCTAATATCTTCTTCTGATTTTCTCACTTGCTACATGCCTTTCTTCTCTCCTACTGTTCTCTATAAATGGACTCCATTTATTCCCTGTTCTCCCCATTCTACATTGTTTACGTTGAACTTACAGCACACAAACTGGCTGATTGAGCCATCGAGTCCATCCTGGCCAGAAACAACTTGAAAACAGTGAGCTGTGGGTGACACAGACTAAGTGGAAGCTGGTGAATAAGGTGATGCAGTGGGATGTGGGTGGTGCTGTACACTTACAGATTAAGGAAACAATTGTGCTGAATGTTGTGTACTTTCCAATCACAGCATTCCTTTGTGAAATTGAACATAATCTCTCAGCATCAGATGCTGGAAACTATATAAAGAATGAGCATTTGATGTTCTTCCAAATATCTATTGTTCAAAAGTGAAACTTTTTGTTCTTTATAAATTTATAAAATGGCAGCAATAAAGGGAGCAGACAGAGTTCTCAACCTGACAGTGATCTCCAGGATTACTCAACAGTTACAAATTGTCTTTTTTTTAATATCCATTTGCTTCAGTATTATTGGATTAAACCTATTCCCCAGTTACTGGCTGGTATTGCATAAAACATATTGTTGTTCCTCCTGAATATATATTCTATTTTTCACTGGGTTGGAGAAGCAATGCCAAATTAAAATAGGAAGCTTCCTGCAGTGAATCTTCAGCATATAATTCTGCAAGATTTGAATTCCTTGCAAAGGAACAGGATGACACTGCTATTACATTGAGAAATTGACTCCATTGATGAACCCTGTTGGTTCGAGTCAGTTACAAACTGAAGGTACACGTGCTGTCCACATCAGAGGGCTCTCTAATCTTGATTGAAAATAAAATGAAAATAAATGTCCAAATCACTGAAGATTCAGAACTCTTAAACCCCAGATCTGTACTCTTATTCCGAGTTGCCCCTTTTAATATTGTACTGCTCATTACACCAAGGGAGACAACTGTCAGGTAAAGAGTGTTTCAAATCCTCAAAGGAGCAAGGAAGGGTGACCAGACCGACATAGGGGAGGCGACAGCCGAATGGTATTAATATTGGACAAGCAATCCAGAAACCCATGGATTCGAGTTCTGTTGTAGCGGCTGATGGAATTAAGAGTCAACTGCTCACTATGCAACCATTGTTGGGAGAAGCTCATCTGACTCATTAATGAGAGAAGGAAACCATCATCCTTGCCTGACCCAGCTGATACATGAATCCAGACTCACCAAATGTGATTGACTTATTACTGCCCTCTGAGATAATAAATGCTGCTGTACACAGTGATGTGCATGTCCCATCAGTGAATTGTTGAAAATATAAACTGGGACCTGTTCATGTTAGACATTGAGGAAAGGGCTGCAGTGTCATTGTAAGGATTGGCTCAATGTGGTAATTTTAGAAGAAATGAGAGATGAGTGAGCTTTGTTAGGAGTAAACCGAAGGCTAGTAATCTTGTGCTCAGTGAACAGACCAACACTTACTATTGTCATGACAGCCATAATTGAATCTGCCCTCACTCAATATTCACCCAGACATAGTCACAAATGACAATCCATTTCCCTGATACTAAGACAGGAAAGTGTCACCAATCATTGGCAATTCTCCCACCTTATCATTCAGCAGTGTCCAGTAAAGACTGAACAAACAGATCTCTCCAGATATTCCTGTTGTATCACTGAGGGAGCTGTATCCCATTTATTCTCATCAGCGCTCTCTGCCCCGACAGAATATTGTAAATCGGTGTGTGGGTTATTAGGCTCATTAGCAGTCAGACAAACCATGATGTGAGCACTCATAGAGTCTTAGAGATGTACAGCATGGGAACAAACCCTTCAGTCCAACTCATCCGTGCCTACCAGATATCTCAACACAATCTAGTCCCACCTACCAGCACCCTGGTCCATATCCCTCCAAATTCTTCCTATTTATATACCCCTCCAGATGCATTCTAAATGCTGCAATTGTACTAGAGTCCGCTACATCCTCTGGCAGCTTATTCCATACACGTACAACCCTCTGAGTGAAAAAATTGTTCCTTAGGTCTCTTTTATATCTTTCCCCTCTCACCCTAAACTTATGCCCTCTAGTTCTGGACTCCCCCATCCTCGGGAAAAGATTTTGTCTATTTATCCTATCCATGCCTCTCATGATTCTATCAACCTCTATAAGGTCACCGATGCTCCAGGGAAAACAGCCCTAGCCTATTCAGCCTATTCAAATTCTCCAAGCCTGGCAACATCCTTGGAAATCTTTTCTGAACCCTTTCAAGTTTCACAACATCTTTCCGATAGGAAGGAGACCAGAACTGCATGCAATATTCCAACAATGGCATAACCAATGTCCTGTACAGCCGCAACATGACCTCCCAACTCCTGTACTCAATACTCTGACCAATAAAGGAAAGCATACCAAACGCCTTCTTCACTATCCTGTCTACCTGCGGCTCCACTTTCAAGGAGCTATGAACCTGCACTCCAAGGTCTCTTTGTTCAGCAACACCCCTTTGGGCCTTATCATTAAGTGTATAAGTCCTGCTAAGATTTGCTTTCCCAAAATGCAGCACCTCACAGTTATCTAAATTAAACTCCATCTGCCACTTCTCAGCCCATTGGCCCATCTGATCTTTCTGTTGTATTCCTTCCAGGAATATAACCATCCCCATCCCCATCCCCAGCAATGGTAGCAAGGGAGGAGCAGTGTGTTTTAGTCTAATACAACTGGAGGATTTTACAGGTTTCTAAATTAGCCACTGCCACTGTGCCACAGAGCCCCAAACTGGGATCCTCAGGGACTGGTGGTGGCAGCGTACGAGAAGCAGGGGTGTGGGGGAAGAATGGATATGTAGTGGGGACTAACACCGCATTCCAAAGAGTTTGAGGGTCTCCACACACCAGGACTCTACAAAACAATGTTCAAACCCCACCCCCCAACCTTCTGACCTGAGGGCAGGACAGTAGGAGCCAATGGCTGGCTCATGGCATTCAAAGTGAAACTCCCTCTCGACGAACAGCTACGCTGTCACTAAACATTCTTTTTATCTCCTCACGGAGAACTCTAACCACCCACTCTTCTGAGGGAATTAATTCCGCTCACTATGGTTTGGCTGGAAGCTTTGCTGATTATTTTTGTCGTTGGCTTAAAAACCGTGTGAGGTATTATTTGTAGCACACTGCAAGCATCTTCTTTTGTGACATATGTTGATGCAGCCTGGGCTCACTTTGTTCGAGTGAGCTGTGCCATTAGTTTAACAACACATTCATTCAAGGGGCCCAGCCCAACTCGCGGGTGTTTATTGGGTACGTTTACCTGTTCTCAGGGCATGGGTAAATGCTGCATTACCATATGGGCAAAAGAGTTTGGGGTCAATATTTCCACTGGTGTTGCTAGGCAGTAATGGGGTACCCAGCATCTATCTCGATGCCAGTAATGGGGCACTAGTTGAGAATCAGGCTTAATTATCATTTCACGGGTGGGCTGTGGAAGGCAAAGGATTGAAAAAAAAACTCAAGCTTCCATTGATATAGCCCCTTTCACAACCTCAGATTTCTCAATGTTTTATATGCCACACAACACCAGGTTATAGTCCAACAGGTTTAATTGGAAGCGCTAGCTTTTGGAGCACTGCTCCTCCATCCGGTGGTCAACCATCTGATGAAGGAGCACTGCTCTCAAAGCTAGTGCTTCCAGTTAAACTTGTTGGACTATAACCTGGTGTTGTGTGTGATTTTTAACTTTGTACACCCCAATCCAACACCAGCATCTCCAAATCATGTTTTATATGTCATTCAGTGTAGCCATTGCTGCAATGTGAGAACTATGGAAGCGAATCTGTACATAGCAAGGTCCACACACAGCAATGAGATAACTGACCAGATATCTATAACTTTAGTGCTGTTGATTTGAAGGATGAATATTGGTTCTAGTTGCTACAATTCATGCATCTCCCACTCCATCAGCATCCTGGGTTACTGCCTTCTCTTGCTGTGAATGCTCATATTTGAGAGAATTCTAATGTAGTCATGTTCCAATCCATGTAGAGCACAGCTTTCAATCCCACAATAAAAATGTAAACTAATGTAATTTCCAAACTGGTCTCACCTTCTACGTCAATGCAGCAAATTAATATTTTTTAAATAAATTAGATAGAGATGCTGTGGGTTCGTTTTTAACAATGCAATTAAACCACTTAAAAGGTATTTTGTATTTAATTTTTTTTCTTTAAATTGAAGAATGGAGCGGGTCAGCTTAATCTCAGGGCTCTCTTGCTTATCCTTTTTGTATTTTTGGCAAAAATTCAAATCTAGAAAATTATTTGTACAGCTCAAAATAGAACCAGATAAATCATTTGCATCTTGCTTAAATATGTATTCAGAGTGTGTCTGTGCAAGCACAGGATTACTAAATATAGGAATTGTGTGAATTGGCAGTTAAATGGCATGAAATCAGCTACTGCTATTTTTAATAGCAACACAGAATGTTGCAGCACAGAAAGAAGCCATTCAGCCCATTATGTTCAGGGCAAATGATGTGTTTTCTGCAAGTATTTTACCGTACAGCGAACCACATTTAGTCTTCACTCTACCTCACTCCTCATGTCCTCCACACCTCTTCACCAACTCAAACCCTAACCCAACATCCACTCCTCTCTCTGTCTCACTCAGACACACAGGCACACTCTCTCTCACACATACAGACACACACACACACATATGCATATACAGACACATTGACACACACACAGACACACACACACTCCCGTGCACTCAGTCACACACAAACAGACACATATACATATGCACACACTTACACACTCACATAGAGACAGAGATGTACAGCATGGAAACAGACCTTTCGGTCCAACCCTTCCATGCCAACCAGATATCCCAACCCAATCTAGTCCCACCTGCCAGCACCCAGCCATATCCCTCCAAACCCTTCCTATTTATATACCCATCCAACTGCCTCTTAAATGTTGTACCAGCCTCCACCACTTTCTCTGGCAGCTCATTCCATACACTTACCACCCTCTGTGTGAAAAAGTTGCCCCTGAGGTCTCTTTTATATTATTCCCCTCTCACCCTAAACCTATGCCCTTTAGTTCTGGACTCCCTGACCCCAGGGAAAAGACTTTGCCTATTAACTCTGTCCATGCTCCTCCTAATTTTGTAAACCTCTATCTTTTTTCTTCCTCCCTTTGAGTTTTTCATTATTCATTATGGGCAAGTTGCCTTCTTAAGCCACTGCAAAACCTGAGATGTTAAGACATCAACAGTGTTCTCTGGAAGGGATTCCAGTAATTTGACCCCCAGTGAAACTAAAGAAACAGTGAGTTAGGTCTGAGTCAGGATGGTGATTTTATTGGAAGGAACTCGCAGGGGATGCTGTTGTCCTTGTCCTTCTGGATGGTAGAGCTCCCAAGTTTTTAAGGTGCTGATGGAGAAGCCTTGGTAAATTTCTGCTGTGCAGCTTAGAGTTGTACACACTGCCGTCATTGTATGTCATTGCTGGAGGGGGTGAATGTTCAAGTTGGTGGGTGCAGTGCCAGTCAAGTGGGTTACTTTGGCTTGGATGGTATCAAGCTTCTTGAGTGTGGTCAAGTCAAATGGTTGCCCTATATATCTCCTGGGGAAGCTTTAATATCATGAATTCTCTTCATGCAAGAATGTTGCTTTATTGAAACAGATTTTTCTTTTGCAGTATCCTGGGTGTATGAGCAAAATAATATTTCTCTAGACAGTATGCTGACCTCTGGCCTACGCAGTGTCTTCTTGATCATGCGACAATGGAGAAGGTCAAGGATGGTCATATCAGAAAGGGAGTGGGAAGGGGAATTAAAATGTGCAGTGACTGGGAGGTCAGGTCAGGAGGAGAGGTCAGGTGAACATCTCCAACCCGGTTTACTGTATCTGGTGCTCCTGATGTGGTCTTCTCTACTTCAGGGAGACCAAACGTAAACTCAGGACATGTTTCACCAACCAGACCTCCCAGTCACCATTCATTTTAATTCCCCTTCCCATTCCGACATGACCATCCTTGTTCTCCTCCATTGCCACAGTGAATCAGACCACAGATTGGAGGAACAACACTTCACCTTCCACCTGGGCAGCTTACAGCCCAGATGACTTAACACTGACTTCTCCAATTTCAAATAATCTCCCTTCCTTACACTCGATTCCCTTCCCAATCTCTCCCCCTCCCTTCCATCCCTCTGATCGACCCTTCCTTCCAGCTACCAACCAGATTCATTCCTCCCATTGACCACTAGGCTGTATTCTGTATCTGTGTTAACCTATCCCCACCTCACCACCCTACCCATCCCCCCACTCAAAACCCTCTCCCATCTTGCACCCCCACCCCCTTTATCCCCCACACCTACTCCCAATCCTGAAGAAGGGTTACTCCCAAAACAAAGACTTCTCCAGCTCCTGATGCTGCCTGGCTTGCTGCGTTCTTCCAGCCTCCTGCCTGTCCCTCCTGATGCTGCCTGGCTTGCTGTGTTCTTCCAGCTTCCTGCCTGTCTACCTCAGATTCCAGCATCTGTGGTTTATTTGTCTCTTGTCACAAACTGCTTCCCGCCATCTGAATTTTCATTGATGATGATAGGGGTTGCTTTCATTCCTAACAATCCCGTGTACTCGCAGATTTCATGATCTTCTCTTGACATTTCTGGCCACTACCCTACTACTGAGTCCTGGCTGTAGAACTGAAGAGCCCTGAGTGTCCCTAGTGCATTTTTTCCTGGATATATTCCAGAATGGAAACTGGAAGTGAGTTCTCCATCATCCACTAACATATGATTATGAAACGATATTGGTGTTCAAAATATACGTTGTAAGCCAATTTACAACAATCTAGTTCTGACCATCAATCCTTAAACATTATACCAGTGAATGGTAGTGCATTCTCAGGCAGGCTTTGGTCTTGTTGACTTTGATTGATCCTACTTTCCCTTACTGGCCATTGCTTCTGCTCAACTGTATGGAACATATTCATTATGCCATCACAGCAAATCTTAATTCATTCTATCCTTTCTCTGCCATTAGCTTTGGAGGCCCAAAGAAATCTTTTACTGAGTTATCCCTGACTGGCCATGCAAAAGCAGTTTGTTCCCGGATCAGTTGATGTGCATTAGGTTCAAGAGCTAGAGATCCAGAGATATGGCAGGCACAGTGGCACGCACTGCTGTCTCACAGCGCCTGAGACCTGGGTTCAATTCCCGACTCAGGCGACTGACTGAGTGGAGTTTGCACGTTCTCCCCGTGTCTGCGTGGGTTTCCTCCGGGTGCTCCGGATTCCTCCCACAGTCCAAAGATGTGCGGGCCAGGTGAATTGGCCATGCTCAATTGCCCGTAGAGTTAGGTAAGGGGTAAATGTAGGGGTATGGGTGGGTTGCGCTTCGGCGGATCGGTGTGGACTTGTTGGCCCGAAGGGCCTGTTTCCACACTGTAAGTAATCTAATAACGTGACATGTCTGAACAATTAAATGAAGAAAAAGTAAAGTATTGCACAATACGGAATATGAATATGACTTTCTACAAGCCAGTGTTTCTGAGGGTGTTTCATGTGGATAAATGTGAGGTAAAACAAACAAGGACAGGACCTATACAAATCAAAAGTGGGCGGCACGGTGGTACAGTGGTTAGCACTGCTGCCTCACAGCACCAGAGACCTGGGTTCAATTCCTGCCCCAGGCGACTGACTGTGTGGAGTTTGCACGTTCTCCCCGTGTCTGCGTGGGTTTCCTCCGGGTGCTCCGGTTTCCTCCCACAGTCCAAAAGATGTGCGGATCAGGTGAATTGGCCATGCTAAATTGCCCATAGTGTTAAGTAAGGGGTATATGTAGGGGTATGGGTGGGTTGCGCTTCGGCGGGTCGGTGTGGACTTGTTGGGCTGAAGGGCCTGTTTCCACACTGTAAGTAATCTAATCTAATCTAAAAAATAAAAAAAGTTCTCTAACTGGCTTGACCTTGGACAGACTTTACAGAACCTGATCTCGCTTGACCTGTTCACTGTCCCTTTTATCTAGTTAAACCCCTTCTGCTACTTGAAGAAAGTGTGTTTAATGCTTTATACACACTGAGGAGTGAGGTCTGTTGATATTGCCCTATATTTACAGACCCTTTTCCACTGTAGAACTGCTTGAAGTATTACTTTAAGCTGTCCACCCTAACCCTATGGATTTATCACTGTAGCTTGTATCTTCTATTTCTTCACAATCTGATAAGATAGTGAGAGTAGTCTCTGCAGCTGACTTTAAATATAGAGATGTTCACTGATATATACAGATGCTATCAAACTTGAGTTGGTTGAATGATTAATTTTCCTTAGGAATAAATTAGTTTTTTTTCTAAAGGAGGTGGGGCATTAAAGGTTCTTGTATGAGCAGCTATTGTTTATTAGCTAGGCACTGGCTTTGCCTGTGAGGCTTCTTTGTTCTACAACATTGACACTGACACTGAGTTCTAGTATCTACTGACTGGCCTATTCAGCGTCAGCTTGTCATTTATGGCTTTATACCTGTAAACCAAATAAACTCAGGGAATGTTATGCTCCTCCTTTCAGGTTTTTCCCTAATTTATCCTGGATTTTACTTACATCATTGTCTGAAACACTTTCTGCAAATCTTCTTTGGACTGTAATAAATCTGACAAGGAGTCATTTGTAATTACAACAATAATTCTTCTCTTTTGAATTTGATTTCAAAGGTGCATAATCATTGTTTTCCATTAATCTGTAGAGTTAATTAATAGAATTACTTATGGAGTGCCTTGATTTCTGAATCTTCTGCTACATTTCACTGTTTCAAGAATATTAATTCTTCACAGATTAAAGTAATTGTTGAAAAGTGAGAGAACTTCATCAAAAAAAAAACTTGACTTTTTTAAACAAATAACATTCTCTGTCAGACATATTCAATACAAGAGTATATTTACTTGTTCAGCTTGTGATTTATTTTGCTGTTTGAAAGTAATGCAAACTTTAAAAACTGTTCTTCTCTAAAATATCCAAATCTGTATTCTATTTGGATCATCTATGAAAATAAATTTGTCCATCAATTTTATTTCTCTTGCCATTTCTCCCAAATGTAATTATTCATTCTCATAACTTCAAAGCTTTTCAATTCTATAGCACCTCAATTCTGCTTTTTTCTGGAGTATTAATGCTGCGGTATTCTCCTTTCCTGCAAGGTGTATTTTAATTCTGCTGTAGACCAATGATAGTTTTTGACTTCTTTTTCATTGTTTATGTTATGTGAGCATTGCTGGCAAGACCAGAATTTATTAATCCTCCATAATTGCATCTGAAACACACACATCCGAAATTTTAACTTTGCAAGCATGCTGCACGATTCTATACATTTATGACTGATCTGCTTGCATTTTGAATGCCACATTTCCACTTAACCCAATAGCCTTTCATTTCCTCTGCCTAACAAGAATCTATCCACCACTATCCTAAAATAACCAACCTTCATCACCTTCTGAAGCGGAGACTTTCAAAATTACACAACCCTCTGAGAAAGAAAAAAAATCTTCTCAACTCCGTTATAAAAGAATGATCACCAATTTTAAAAGTGTTCTAGACTCAGACAAGAGAAAACATCTTTCCATGTCAGTTCTGAGAAAGGTACACTTGACCTGAAACGTTAACTCTGATTTCTCTCTACAGATGCTGCCAGATCTGTTGAGTTTTTCCAGCAATTTCTGTTTTGTTTCTTTCCATGTCCACCTTGCCAAGACCACTCAGGATCTTACATATTTCCGTCAAGTCTCCCCTCACCAGGAGAAACAAGCTCAGTCTATCCAACCTTTCCTCATCAGACAATCCCTTCATTTCAGGTATCAATCCAGTAAACCTTCTCTGAACAGCCTTAAATACAAGGACTCATGTCTTAGTTTTCTGCCAGCCAATCTTCTATCCATGCCGACATGTCATCCCTGCACCCAGAGTTTATATTTTCTACAATAATCTATGAAGTACAGACCAGTGAGCCTAATGTCGGTGGTGGACAAGTTGTTGGAGGGAATCCTGAGGGACAGGATGTGCATGTATTTGGAAAGGCAAGGACTGATTAGGGATAGTCAACATGGCTGTGTGTGTGAGAAATCATGTCTCACAAACTTGAATGAGTTTTTTGAAGTAAAAAAAGAGGATTGATGAGGGCAGAGCAATGGATGTGATCTATATGGACTTTGGTAAGGCATTTGACAAGATTCCTCATGGGAAACTGGTTAGCAAGGCTAGATCTCATGGAATACAGGGAGAACAAGCCATTTAGCTACAGAACTGGCTCAAAGGTAGAAGACAAGGTGTTGGTGGAGAGTTGTTTTTCAGACTGGAGGCCTGTGACCAGTGGAGTGCCACAAGGATGGTGCTGGGTTCATTACTTTTCATCATTTACATAAATGATTTGGATGTGAGCATAAGAGGTACAGTTAGTAAGTTTGCTGATGACACCAAAATTGGAGGTGTAGTGGACAGCAAAGAAGATTACCTCAGATTACAATGGGATCTTGACCAGATGGGCCATTGGGCTGAGAGGTAGCTGATGGAGCTTAATTCAGATAAATGCAAGATGCTGCATTTTGGGAAAGCAAATCTTAGCAGGACTTATACACTTAATGGTAAGGTCCTAGGGAGTGTTGCTGTGCAAAGAGACCTTAGAATGCAGGTTCATAGCTCCTCGGAAGTGAAGTCACAGGTAGATTGGATAGTGAAAAAGACTTTTGGTATGATTTCCTTTATTGGTCAGAGTATTGAGTACAGGCTTTGGGCGGTCATGTTGCTGCTGTACAGGACATTGGTTAGGCCACTGTTGGAATACTGCTTGCAATTCTGGTCTTGTTTCTTGCAGAAAGATGTTGTGAAACTTGAAAAGGTTCAGAAAAGATTTGCAAGGATGTTGCCAGGGTTGGAGGATTTGAGCTATAGGGAGATGTTGAATAGGCTGGGGTTGTATTCCCTGCAGCATTGGAGGCTGAGGGGTGATCTTATAGAGGTTTACAAAATTATGAGGGGCATGGATAGGATAAATAGGCAGTCTTTTCCCTGGGTTGGGGGAGTCCAGAACTAGAGGGCATAGGTTTAAGGTGAGAGGGTAAAGATATAAAAGAAACCTAAGGGGCAACTTTTTCACAGAGTGTAGTACATGTATGGAATGAGCTGCCAGAGGAAGTGGTGGAAGCTGGTACAATTGCAACATTTAAGAGGCATTTGGATGGGTATGGAGGGATATGGGTCAGGTGCTGACAGGTGGGACTAGATTGGGTTGGGATATCTGGTCGGCATGGACGGGTTGGACCGAAGGGTCTGTTTCCATGCTGTACATCTCTATGACTCTAAATGCTTTCTGGAAATCTAAGTATATTATATCTACAGATTCTCCTTTATCCATTGCACATGTTACTCCTGCAATGAAGTCTAATTCATTAATTAAACAGTAAAACTCAATGTAATCCAATCAACATTTTAGCCCCTGTCTCATTGAACCCAATTTGAGATTGAATAGCATTTTTCCAATTTCCTTTCTTACTTTGATGCTTACACTTATGGGGAGGCCATACACTCAGCGTAATCAATATAAAAGTGTCACTAATTAATTCAGATTAATTAGTTCAAGAGAAATTTGTTTTTATTCTTTCATTGCGTGTAAGTATCACAGGGCAGGTCAGCATTTATTACTCACTTATAATTGCCCTTCTTCAAGAAAGGAACAGATGGAACACACTCCCATGTGAAGAGTTCAGGTAGATAGCTTAGATTCATTCATGGAGAAGCTGGACAAACACACACAAAAGAGCAAGATATATAGATCAGTGAGCTAAAGGGGAGTGCAAGGTGGATTATGTAACATCTCTTTTACTCACTAATCAGATGTGGCTACTGGTGGCTGGGTCAGTATTTACTGCGTGTCCCTAGTTGCCCCTTGAGAAGGTGGGGGGTGAGCTGCCTTCTTGACCCGCTACAGTCCATGTGCTGTGGATTGACCCACAATGCCCTGAGGGAGGGAATTTCAATCACACTGATGTCCATCTCAGGATGGTGAGTTGCTCAGAGGGGAACTTGCAGGTGATGATTTTCACGTTTATCAGTTGTCCTTCCACGTGGAAGTGGTCATGGGTTTGGAAGGTGTTGTCTAAGGAGCCCTGGTAATTTCTGCAGTGCATCTTGTAGATAGTACACACAGTTGCTACTGGTGGAGGGAGTGGATGTTTTTGGATGTGGTGCCAGTCAAATAGGCTGCTTTTCCCAGATGGTGGCGAGCTTCTTGAAACATATAAACATAGATACATAGAAAATAGATGCAGGGATAGGCCATTCGACCCCTTGAGCCTGCTCCACCATTCCAAATGATCATGGCTGATCATGCAATCTCAGTATCCCACTCCCACTTTCTCTCCTACCCCTTGATCCCTTTAGCCATAAGGGCCACGTACAGCTCCCTCTTAAATATATCTAAAGCACTGCCCCAAAAGCTTCTTGTCAGAGAGAATTCCACAGGTTTGCAACTGTTTGAGTGAAGAAATTTTTCCTCATCTCAGTCCTGAATAGTTTACCCCTTATTCTTAGACTGTGACTCCTGTGAGTGTTGTTGGAGCTGCACCCATCCAGGGCAAGTGAGGAGTATTCCATCACACTCTGGACTTGTGTCTTGTAGATGGTGGATGGGCTTTGGGAGTCGGGATTTCTCCCAGCAGTATTGTTAGCCTCGGACCTGCTCTTGCCATCATACTATTTTTATGGATATTCCAGTTCAGTTTCTGGCCAATCATAATTAGCCAGCTTAAAAACTGTTCTAGACCAATTGGACATAAATGACATCTTTCTGTGCCATACATCCTTTATGTGATTTTTTTTTGTAAAGCTGTTAAGTCCTGTACTGTTCAGGGACAATATCAGTTTATGAATAGATAAGGCTATGAGACGTGAACAAGAACTGAACAGTTAACTTTCCTGATCAGAAATCTTTCAAGTGACATGATTCAGCTGTACATCTAAGGCAGAGTGTTGATCTCAGCCAGCTCCTCCATTCCCATTTGAGAAAGCACTGTGAAGTAAATAGCTCCTACTGAGCAGAAAATAATGGAAAGGCATGATAAACAATTTTGTTCACACATGTTAACCACATTTTAATTCTGATCACATTAGTTCTGTGATTTGAAGAATTAGTAGTGGTAAATCTTTTCTGCTCCAACTTTTCCAGTATTCATTTTGCCCAAGATTAATGCTCTGAGAATAAATTCCAGCATCCTCATATTCTTCAGTCCTAATGAATCATCACCAGCAGCAACACAGTATCTGCAGGAATTGTACAATTGATTGGTTCAATGTGGTGGATCCAAACACAGAGCTTTGCCTGTTCCCAGTCTCAAGCAATCACTTTAAGCAACTGTCAAGACAATTTCTGCCAGAACTGATATAAGCACCATTTTATACCCTCAATCTATCCACTTGATAAACTAGTTTGCTCATTCAACACACACACTGACAACCATTTTAGCCAATTGTCATGATACAGAGTTGCAGAGACTATTTAACAAGGCTCCAAGTGGAGGGATTCAAAGTGGCTATTAGTCTTTTTTATTAACAATTTAACAATGTCTAAACTCCCAGGACAACAACCATTGGCAGAACTGCATTGTTCCACTTCAATTCCCATCAATCATCCTTTGTCGTTTGTGCTTGCCCATCTTATGAATGACTTGCCCAGATGGAGAGCACAGAGGGGCTTGTATTTACTTTAACCAACTCTGCTCTTCATGTACTCAAGTCTACTGCACTGCAAAGGGCAAACTATGGGAAAACTTTGCTGCAAGTTTCAGAGGAAGCACTTCAGGAGATTAAATGAGAGGGATAGCATGGAAAACTAGGCAGCCTCAGAAAGGAGGTATCTGGGAGATACTGGATCATTGTAATGGACCCTGTGAAGGGCAGGCAAAGGTACCATCAAATCAGATAATTCAGATCACCCCCAACTTCACAAAAATCCTCAAATCATCCAGTTGTAAGCAGCATGAAACAGTGAGAATCTGAATCAAGCCAGGTGACAGGGCTGGGATCAAATTGACGGTCAACACCAGGGGCACGCTTTTACAGTGAAGAAGCTGAACGCAGCAATGTGAAACTATATGATAACTTTCACAACCTCAGTAATGCTGCAGTCATTTCCACAAAGCCAAATCCCACAAATGGTAATACAATAACAATCAGGATAGCATAAAACAAAGAACTGCAGTTGCTGGAAATTTGAGACAAAAACAGAAATTGCTGGAGAATCCCAGCAAGTCTAGCAGCAGCTGTGGAGAGAAACAGAGTTAATGTTTCAGATCTGATTACCTTTCTTTAGTGACCCTGAAAGAGAGTCACTGGACCCAAAACGTTAACTCTGCTTTCTCTCCACAGCGGCTGACAGATCTGCTGACTTTCTCCGAGAAACAAAATGAATGTTTTGATTAAATGAGGGATAAGTGTTGGACCAGGAAACCGGGGAGAACTCACCAGCGCTTCTTTACATAGCGCCTGAATCTGATAGAGCAGTTGGGGGTCATCCTCCGTTCAATAGCTCAACCAAAAGATGGCATTTATAGAACATAGAACCTAGAACATCGAAAAGTACAGCACAGAACAGGTTCTTTGGTCCACAATGTTTTGCCGAGGGTTAATCCTCATCTAAATTAAAATAACCTAACCTACACACCCCCTCAATTCATTGCTGTCCATGTGCATGTCCAGCAGTCACTTAAATGTCCCTAATGATTCTGCTTCCAGCACCACCACTGGCAAGACATTCCACGCGTTCACAACTCTCTGCGTAAAGAACCTACCTCTGATGTCTCCTCTATACCTTCCTCCTAACACCTTAAAACTATGAACCCTCATGGCAGTCAATCTTGCCCTGGGGAAAAGTCTCTGGCTATCAATTCTATCCATGCTTCTCATTACCCTGCACACCTTGACCAGGTCACCTCTCTTCCTCCTTCTCTCCAGAGAGAAAATTCCAAGCTTAGTCAACCTCTTTTCGTAAGACAAGCCCTCCAGTCCAGGTAGCATCCTGGTAAACCTTCTTTGCACCCTCTCCAAATCCTCTGTATCTTTCCTATAGTAGGGTGACCAGAACTGGACACAATATTCCAAGTGTGGTCTCACCAGGGACTTGTAGAGCTGGAGCAAAACCTTGTGGCTCTTAAACTCGATCCCCCTGTAAATGAAAGCCAAAACATCAAGCCATAACAACCCTATTAACATGGGTGGCAACTTTGAGGGATCTATGCAGTTGAATACCAAGATCCCACTCTTCCTCCACACTGCCAAGAATCCTGTCTTTAATCCTATATTCAACATTCAAGTTCAACCTTCTGAAATGCATCACTTCACATTTATCCAGGTTGAACTCCATCTGCCATTTCTCAGCCCAGCTCCGCATCCTGTCTATGTCACACTGCAGTCTGCAATAGCCCCCAATACTATCAACAGTATCTCCAACCTTTGTGTCATCGGCAAATTTACTAACCCATCCCTCAACCTCCTCATCCAAGTCATTTCTAAAAACATCAAAGAGCAGAGGCTCAAGAACAGAGCCCTGTGGGACACCACGCACCACTAACCTCCAGGCAGAATACTTTTCCATCTACGACCTTTCTCTGCCTTTCGTCAGCCAGCCCATTCTGAATCCAGACAGTTAAACCTCCCTGTATTCCATACCTCCTGACTTTATAAATGAGTCTACCATGGGGAACTTTGCAATGACAATGCATCACTTGCTCAGTGTGGCACAATGCAGTGAACTTACATTTCCTTTCTTAATTTCATTTAACTTTAGATTGACATTTATTATTGTAATACAGATATATGAGAAAGGATAATAACATTGAAATGGGACAGTCAAATCCATCCTCCGAGATTGTTGTGCACAGAATAGATCAACACAAAATTGTAATTGGAATATTTTTTAATTACAAACTTATTAGAGAGCTATTCAGAAAGTATGCCTAACCTCTCTACAAAGTGCTATTGCAATGCCATCACTTACTGCAGTAGGTACCTGTATTTTAATCCCATTATAGCACAAAAATGCCATTGCTATGACAACGGATTGTCCAGCTTGTTAACTGTCACATTATGATTATCCATTGTGTTCTGTCAGACATTTGGGGACTGTTACAGGATAAATCTGTCTAGGGCAAGTGCAAATTCAGAATTGAGAACAAAATGGCAAAAGGTGTGGCAGTGACATATAAGTATCAACTGGATTTGACAAAAAAAAATATAAAAAGCAAAAGAACGGCTTGTCTTTCTCCGGTGCTCAGTTGACTGGATGGCTGAGGTTGTGATGCAGAGTGATGCCAACAGTTTAGACTCAATTCCCGCACCAGCTGATGTTAACATGAAGGACACTCCTTCTCAACCTCTCCCCTGGTCTGAGGCACGGTGACCCTCAGGTTAAACCAATACCAGCAGTCAGTCTCTCTCTCTGTGTCTCTAATGACAAAGAAGCTTTGTGGTGGTGACTTTACCTTTTATTCATGAACTCAGAATGTCCTCAAGCAGTAGAGCCAACAAAGTACTTTGAAGTGTAGTCACTGTTGTACAGAATACAGAAGCTAAACTGTGCTCAGCAATCAGCTCTAATCAGCTATCTAATAAAGACCCGCTGTTTCATTTCACTGAAGTTGATTGAAGGATAGATATTGGCCAAGAAAAAAAATCTCCTCCAGTTTTCTAAAACGTAGGCTCATCAAGTAGGATTTTGCACATTTACTTGGGAAGTCAAGAGGGACCTCAGTATAAAATCTCATCTAAAAATTGGTTCCTTTAGCATTCCATCAGTAATGCATGGGATGAATGGTGCACTGACTGTTGGCTATGTGCATTGAAGGACAAATGTTGGTCTAGAATATTTCCCTATGTGAATGTTAACATTTTAAAAAATGTATGAATATGAAAGGGAACAGACAAAGCAAAGGTGCACTATCACAGGTGCTGTCCTTTGGATGAGATATTAAAATAAGATTACATCCATCCTCTCAGCCCCATTTAACAGACCCACAGCACTATTTTGAGGATGAGCAGGATGTTATATTGACATATTGACAACTATTTATCTCTCATCCAACAACACTCAATTAGATTATATTGTCATTATCACATTGCTACATATTGGAGCTCGCTATGAGGATGATGCTAGTCACAGTTGTTACATTCTAACAATGTCAAATGCTGGAAATCTGAAACAAAAACAAAAATTGCTGGAGAAACTTAGCAAATCTGGCAGAACTTGTGAAGAGAAAACAGAGAGAACAGAGAAAACCCCACAACCCCTGATCCTGTCATGAAATAACTTACAATTAGCACCAATCAATTTCCATTGACTTATAGTTACCTATCTAGTGTGTTTCTCCCTAACTTACTATCTGCCTACATTTTCTCTCTTTCTGTGCTCCCTGTCCACCTAACCAATCACTCCTTTCTCACCAACTCACATCAGCAGCATATATACCACCTTTTCCCAACTGCTTCTAGTTCTGAAGAAGAGTCACTGGACTTGAAATGTCAACTGTTTCTCTCTTCAGACCTGCTGAGTTTCTCTAGCAATTTTTGTTTTTGTTTGGTTCACGAGTACATTGTTGGGGTTGTATATTGAAATATTCTGACGTTGTGAAAGGCGCTAAGTAAATGCAAAAGTTCATTTAACCTTCCAAATGATTGCTTCAATAACCAGGATTAAATCGCAGTCAAGATTAGAGTGGTGCTGGGAAAGCACAGGAGGTCAGGCAGCATCTGAGGACCAGGAAAATCAACGTTTCAGGCAAAAACCCTTCATCAGGTTGCCTAATGAAGGGCTTTTGCCCAAAACTTTGATTTTCTGCTTCTCTGATGCTGCCAGACCTGCTGTGCTTTTCCAGCACCACTCTAATCTTGACTCTGATCTCCAGCATCTGCAGTCCTCACTTTCACCAGGATTGAATCACAGTCAGTCTTTTGTCTACAGATATTGGAACTTGCCTTTAATCAGGAATCAATTAGCATGGCACCCCTTGGGGAGGATTTATCAGCTTTGTGTGTATGGTCTACAACGTTACACCTCTTTAACTAAATAGATTAATTCATTCTGACTGATCCACAGAGTCTGAATCAAGAAATATCAGTTCAAACTATTAATTCAATTTCAAATTATATGTAGAAAACAAAGAGTGGGAAAACATGATGGAATTAATAGAAACAGATAAAACAGACAACCTTTTAAACAAAAAGTTTTAAGTGTTCTGATTTTTAACAATCTCCAGTAATAATTAAAATCTGAAATAATGGAACTCTGGACTTATAACCTGTTCAGTTTCAGTGCCAGGAAACTTTTATGGGAGTAATTAAAGCTGATGATAGTTAAAAATCTAGTTAAGCCCCTAACTTCTCCTTGCAAGTTTCGAAGAAATCATGTAAATAAACAAATTCTGACTATTCCTAATATTTCAATGTCCAATCACTTAGTGATGTGCGGGGACAACAGAACATCTGAAAGAGAAGGCATCCCGACTGGCAATGTGCTGATTTATGTATTTCAAAACAATATTTTACTGTTTAATCTACTCTTTAGTAGCAGGGACCATCAATGGATTCACCACAATTTCTAAAGTTAAACCTGCCCAATGGAAATCATACAGGATATGCATTTAATTAGATCTTACCCACTTTTGGGTCAAAATCATAGCAATAATTTAGGCCTACGTCCAAAGTTTTGTGGCTGATTAAAGTTGGTCCCCAGGCCATTCCTAGATGAATATTGGTCAGGAATTCCACTACGCTTTGTTTACTACTGTAGGATTTTCCCTCACCTCCTGAAAGGACATTGGTTTATGTCGATCTGTAGGAGAGTGTCTCTAATGATGCAGGAAGCCCGAGTCCCACTGGTATATCTGGAATACAGAGGGCATCATAATCTGAGAACAGAGGACCAACCGCACAGAGATATGGATACATCTCTTCACTTGGATTGTCTGCTCCAGGGAGCTGTGGATTTTATGTTCAACAACAAGCTTACTGTTTATTTTGTGTCCTGTGGGAATGAAGGGATGTGGGGATAGCATGGGGAAATTAAGGTAGACCAGCCAAGTTGGTAGTGAACAGAGGAAAAGGCTCAATCGTCATACAGCTGGTTCCCCTATTTCTAATGTCCTCACACATTGGAGTGTCAAGGTTAGATTTTGTGCTCCAGTCTCTGAATCCATTACTGAGCTGAAAATGTGTTGCTGAAAAAGCGCAGCAGGTCAGGCAGCATCCAAGGAGCAGGAGAATCGCCGTTTCGGGCATAAGCCCTTCTTCAGGAATGAAGCCTGACCTGCTGCGCTTTTCCAGCAACACATTTTCAGCTCTGATCTCCAGCATCTGCAGTCCTCACTTTCTCTCTGAATCCATTACATCTGACTCAGAGATGAGAACGCTATTGACTGAGCTAAACGCATTGTACATCAATAAATGAGAGAGCTTATTATTCAGTCAGCTGTGTTCTTGGTTCTAACCAATGTGCGAGGCGATTCATTGTAGACCAAACATGATTGAAGATGTGCTCTAACAAATATCCTGCGATGTCAGCAGGAGTATTAGAGAGAAAACTCTGCACTCTGTACTAGCTCTGAGACTCCCATTCCCACACATTCCGCTGAGTTAGCTGATGTCAAACGAGATAAATGTTGGGCCTTTCTAACTCCCCCGAAGAAAGAACGAAGAGAATCACTTCCAGTTACAGCGACCATGTGAATCTGGGTGAAAAAAAATCACGCTCATCAGAAATATGAACAACAACTTGCATTGTATAGCACCTCTAGTGTTGTCAAACACTTCACAGGAATGACTCAGGAGGAGTTAGGGCAGTGATCAATACCTTGGACAATGAGGTTGGCGTTATGGAGCAGCTCAAGGAGAAGGAAGGGGAGGGAGAGAATCCCAGAGCTTCCAGTCCCAGCAGCCAGAATGGTGGCGTGGTTAAAGCGTACAAGAGATCAGACCTGGACAAGTGTGGAGATTTTGGGGACTGCAGCCAATGTAGGAGAGTTTTCAGCCCATCGTCGTTGTCCTAGCTCTTTGAAACAGCTACCAATTATGCTAGCCTCCCTCCGACTTTCCCGCCGTCCTGCGAATTATTGATTTTCAAACATTTATCCATTCTCTTTTGGTCGTTTCCATTGAATCTGCCTCCACTGCCCTTTCAGGAAGGGCGTCAAGTCATTGAGTGAAAAAAAAATCACATCATCTGCCCTCTGGTTCCACTTCCCAATTCCCTTGGCCATGTCGCCTTGTTTTGCATACTCCTCCCTCTATATCTCATCTCAATATCTATCTCCTTCGTCTTTCTATCCATTTCTCTTTCACGTCTTTATCCAGTTTCCATCTAAGTGCATCGTTGTAACCATTTCTAGCGGCACTGAGCTCCGTGATATCACCACTCTCATGGTGTGAACAAGTCTGTGGCAAGATAATTGGGAGGGCAAATTACCCTTTAATTCCTCTCAATGTTGCGCTACACCAGTCGATTATAAATTCCATCCTTTAAATGAACGATTTCGCAGTGGCTGTGGGACAGCGCTATCTGATTGATCTGCTCCTTTATTCACAGCCTGCACGATAAGAGCTCATAATTTTTTTTTTGCGTTGTTGTGCAATGATTAAAGCCAGTTCAGTAAATCAGCCACTCTCTGAGTCAGGGTTGGAGTGTGCCCATGGCGGAGGCTTCATGCACTGTGATTAATCCCGTCAAATCGAACTGGAATCTATAAGTGCAAGCACCGAGTGAGGTCCCCGTTGATTTATGAGTTGACTTTTCCTGGCATCAGCTCTCCTGTTCCCAGCCAGCAATGTAAGGATCGCTTGGTGCTCACAAACTAAGTTCCTCACTAAAGTGCTTCATTTCACGTCTGCTCTGATGGTGTACTGAGGTTAACAGCCATTAGACCAGACTACCTCTGACATCACTCTGGACCTACACTTGGTCCACGACTCTGGGCTGGGGTGAAGCTGCTTCGTGATATCACTGGACCAGCAATCCAGAGATCCTGGGCATGTAGGTTCCGGTGCCATCATCTGGTGAAATTTAAACACAAGAGTAAATCTGCAATGGGAGGGTAACCTCAGAAATGGTGACAATTAAAACTGCCATCGATTATTGTAAGAGAAAACAAACCCACCTGGGTAACTCATGTCCTTTAGGAAAGGAAACGGTCATCCTTACCTGGTCTGGCCTACATGTGAACTCCAGACCCACAGCAGTGTGGTCAACTCTCAACTGTCACATACAACCAACGGAGGGTTTCTTACCCACCACCAGATAACCCAGGGTGCCTTTCAGCTCCTGGCCACCCAGAGGGAGCGGCCAGGATGGGCAGTAAATGCTGGTCAAGCCCCACGTTCCATGAATGACGGAAGATCAAACCCTGTCCCCAGCACACCAGGACGAAAAAGAGCCTCACTTATTTCAACGTCCTGTCTTCCTTTCAAAATTATAAAATCTCAGGACTGGGATTTAACAGGATACCTGACATAAACTGTGCCTGGGCTTTCAACCATTCTACAAACACTGGATCATTTATTGATTTATTCTTGATCAACTGAGAAATGAAGCATTACAGGGAAAATACAGGGATGTTGGATCAGCAAACCGTGAAACGGGGCCGAATAGCCTACTCCTGTTCCGAGTTGTTCTGGTCCTATTGGCTGGAGTCAGATTTTGTGGCACCAATCGAATTGCTAGCAGTTCCTGCCCCAAACAATGTTACTGGGAGTTGTGGCCATTCGTGCTACTGCAGCCAATTACCTGATGGAAATCCTGGAGTCCAGAGCAGTTACTGAAGTTAATTTCCTTTTGTTGGTCAACATGTTAAAGTGATAAAGAGACTCCCTCGGAGGGTCCTCGTGTGGGGCAGTGGGAGTGTCTCTCCCCTGGACCAAGAGACCGGAGTTCACGTCTCACCGGCCCCAGGGGTATGTAATAACACCTCTGAACAGGTTTATTAGAAAAGTAGATTAATTTGAGAGAAAACCTCCCTCTGGGTGGCCAGGAGCTGAAAGGCACCCCTGGGTTACTTGGTGGTGGGTAAGAAGCCCTCCGTTGGTTGTATGTGATAAACATTTCCAGTTATTAGAGAAAATGAAAGTTCCCTTTGATCCTGACCTCGGCTTCTGTCCGGGGGTGGACAATCAGGGCTAATACAACCGTCACGTGAGACATGGCAGCAGAATTCCAATTAAATCTATACTGCATTTGCAAGTCTTATACATTCACCCCTCCCTCCCCTCATCTTTCGACAAGTTCACGACTGGATCGTTTTCTTTTAACAGTTTGCCCAATTATTTTGAATTGCTTGGTATATTACACTCACACCTTCGAGGGAGTTTGCCGAATGAATTCCCACTCTGGCCTGCGATTGACATTCCCCAGCCCGAATCGAATACCACTGACAGTAATGAGATAGCACGGTCCCAGAATAGGAATTGCAGCCGCATTTATCTCTTCACGATGCGATTGAGACTGAAACAGCGACTGCTCTATTGGGCCGAATTAATTAATCGATTCAAACAAGGGCAAAGTTTAGCAACTTTTAATTACAACCACACGAATACTTGTAAGGGTTCAGAGAAACAACTGGGGCTGGAGGGGGGGAGGTGAGTGCAGGCTGGTAATTGACACACGTTCTAATATTGCCGCTGTTTATTACTGTTTCATTGACTCTGGAGACCACATGCAGCTGATGTCATTATCTCTCCACGTCATCGTCCATCAATTCCCAAGTCACTCCAGGAGAGATTGATGGAGATAACTCCACTCTAATGATATTCCACTCCGACCCATTGATCAACAACACTGAGTTGGAAACTCCATAATTGCAAATTGAAAAAATGTACCATCTTGTCAGTGTGAACGTGGTCAATGGAGTTCGATATCGGAATTGCACTTATCCTCTCTTTCTCTCTCTCTCCCTCCCTGCTCACCACAGCACATGCATAAGTCGAGATTGCATTCACTCATTGTATAATTCCTCCTCGCTCCTGGGTGATGCAGTGTTGTAATCAAGCCACATTTGTTGATGATCTTTACTGTATGAATGTGCTAATCAACAACAGGATTATAAGTGTCCCACTTTTTGGCGATGACCAATCGCACAGAGAGAGACCTTTGTGCTGTTTGACTGCATCAGGACTCTGCTTACATCCCAGAAATGTGTCAGTGCATCAAGCTGTTAGAGATGGTTGAGTGATGGGATAAGTTGCTATAGAAACTCCATTGTTTCCTCCTTACCAAAGCACATGAAAATAAAGGTCTAGCATCCAACACTATCCTGAACTGTCCCCAACCACATAGGCATGAGAATAGGAAGAGGCTATTCAGCTTATCAAGCCTGTTCTACCAATCACACAGATTTTGGTTCATTTGCATGTTTACTGCAAAAGTATGGAAGGAGGCCATTTGGTCCATTATGACTCTGTTAGCTGAGAAAGGTTATTGAATTAATCTCAAACCACCCCCTACCCCTGTCTCCCTGCTCCTTCCTCTTTACCCTGTAAATGATCCGAGTACTAACCCAATTCCCTTCTGAAAGTAAAAACAGAAATTGTTGGAAGAGTTCAGCAGGTCTGGCAGCACCTGTGGAGAGAAATCAGAGTTAAGGTTTCGGTTGAGCCATCCTTCCTCAGAACTAGGTTTGCAGTTCTGGGGAAGGGTCACTGGACCTGAAACATTAACTCTGATTTCTCTCCAAAGGTGCTGCCAGACCTGCTGAGTTTTTCCAGTGAGTTCTGTTCTTGTTTCTGGTTTCCAGCATCAGCAGTTCTTCTTTCTGACAATTATTGTTGAATTTCTTCCACCATATTTTCCAGATTGCAATAATTCACCACACTAGGAGACAATCTCTCTATCTCCAACCTGTTTATATACCTTTTAGGTATTTATTAATCAAATATACTATCAGTCTCAGATCTAAAATTTACAGGAGATCAACCTTCAATTGCTATTTACAAGTGGGTTCCAAGAAGTGAGTTCCAAGTAAATTCAATCCTCTGTGTGTCAGTATGTTTCCTAATTTCACACATGAAAGGCCTGGTTCAAATGTCTAAACTCTGTCCCTTGTCGGAGTCTGTTCAAACAGTAGCAACAGTTTCTGTATCTAAGAGAAAAACAGAAACTTTTGGAGTAACTCCGCATCTGTGGAGAGTGAGAGAGTTCACATTTTCCTCTGGTGTGACTCTTCTGCCAAAAACGAATATTGGGAATCTTGTATTTTTTTTTGGTTAGATTACTTACAGTGTGGAAACAGGCCCTTCGGCCCAACAAGTCCACACCGACCCGCAACCCACCCATACCCCTACATTTACCCCTTCACCTAACACTATGGGCAATTTAGCATGGCCAATTCACCTGACCTGCACATCTTTGGACTGTGGGAGGAAACCGGAGCACCCGGAGGAAACCCACGCAGACACTGGGAGAACGTGCAAACTCCACACAGTCAGTCGCCTGAGGCGGGAATTGAACCCAGGTCTCTGGCGCTGTGAGGCAGCAGTGCTAACCACTGTGCCACCATGCCGCCCCATCATTGTTCTTGGATGAAGTGTAACAAGAACTTATTCAGCATAATACAATGGCTAAAAGATTATATTATGATGGCTGGCTTCAGAGGCTATTTATTTATTTATTTCTTCTTATTGGTGTCTCTATCCCCAATTGCCCCTTGATCCAAATGGCTTCCTAGTGCCATTTCAGAGGGAGTTTAAGAGTGAACCATGCTAATGGAGGTCCGGATCCTCACGCAGGCCAGAACAGCTCGTCTTCCCTAAACGGCATCAGTGAACACAGATAGGTGTTTACAACAATTGGCAGTGGGTACACCATCACCATTTTGTTCTAGCTCTCTTCCAGATTGCAAGATTTGTGAAGGTTTCTGCATATACAGAAAACTGACAAACACTGACCAAATACTTAGCTACACCAGCAACCATCCCAACACACACAAACAAAGCTGTATCAGAACACTATTCCAACGAGCCACCACACACTGCAGCACAGACGAACTTCGGAAAACAGAGGAGAACCACCTATACAACGTATTCAAGAAGAACGGATCCTCAAAAAATACAGTCTGCAGATTCCTCAAGAACAAACCATGACAAGCAGACCAAACACAGCCAGAAACACTAACCACCTTACCATACATCAACGAAGTTTCAGAAATGACAGCCAGACTACTAAGACCCCTCGGAATCCTAGTACCACACAAACCCACTAACACTCTCAAACAAAAACTAAACAAATTTAAAAGACCCAGTACAGCCCATGGACAAAACCAACATCGTCTACAAAATTCCATGCAAGGATTGTCACAAACACTACGTAGGACAAACAGGAAGAAAGTTAGCCACCAGGATACATGAACACCAGCTAGCCACAAAAAGACATGACCCCCTCTCCCTCGTAGCCCTGCACACTGAGGAAAAAAACCACCATTTCGGCTGGGACAACACATCTATCCTGGGACAGGCTAAGCAAAGACATGCCAGAGAATTCCTAGAGGCCTGGCACTCCAACTACAACATCATAAACAGACACATAGATCTAGATACCATCTATCAACCCCTCAGAAAACGAACAGGAAATGACATCACCACAAACCCTAGGAGAAAGGTATAAATAGAAAGTAGGAGACAACAGCTTCACTTCACTTGGAGGTTGCCACTGACGATGTTACCTAGCCAGGTAATGAAACGTCTGGATATCAAACCTACAGTTCAGTCAGCAAACCTATAACCTAAACCTCTCTTCCAGATCTTTAACTGAATTCAGATTTCACCATCTGGCCACAGTGGGATTTGAACCTATAATATTAGCCTGAGTTTCATGACCACTAAAGCAGGGATACTATCACTACACCACTTCCTCCTATTTGACTGAGGTTACATAATTCAGAGATATTCAGAATGACGAATGGATTTAATAGGATGAAACAAGAGAAACTATAACCTGAAGTAAAGCATATCTATTCATTTGGAACTAGGTTTTCAGGGGTGATCTCAGGAAATACCTTGTCACACAATAAACAGGAATAATCTGGAAATGTCACAATCAACATTACTAGACATTTCTTGTACAAGTTGGATCAAAGTGCAGATCAGTCATAACTGGGAAGTCATGTTGAGGTTGTTCAGGACCTGGTGAGGCCTCTTCTGGAATACTGTGCCCAGTTATAGGAAGGATATTATTAAGCTGGAGAGGCTTCAGATTTACCAGGGTGTGGCCAGGAATGGAAGGTTTGGGTTATAAAGAAAGTCTGGATAGGCTGGGAACTTTTCCGTTGGAGTGTAGGAAGTTGAGAGGACGATCTGAAAGAGCTTTATAAAATAATGATGGGTATGGATGAAGTTAATGATAGTTGTCTTTTCCAAAGGATGGGGGATTTCAAGACTGAGAGGCACATTTTTAAGGCGAGAGGAGAGACTTCAAAAAGGCATGGGGCAAATTTTTTACTGCTTTGTATTTGAAATGAACTTTCTGGGGAAATGGTAGATACCAGTACAATTACAATGTTTAAAAAACATTTTGATAAGTACATGACTAGGAAGGGTTTAGAGGGATATGGGCCAGGAGCAGACAGATGGAACTAGCTTAGTTCAGGATTAAGTCCAGCTGGTTGGGCTGAAGGGTCTGTTTCTGTACTGTATGACTCTATGTCTCTATAACATAACTAAATGATAGAATGATTGAGGGGTGGCATGGTGGCTCAGTGGTTAGCACTGCTACCTCACAGCACCAGGGACTCGTTTGAATCTACCCTCAGGTGACTGTCTGTGTGGAGTTTGCTCATTCTCCCCGTGTCTATGTGGAGTTCCTCCAGGTGCTCCTGTTCCCTGCCACAATCCAAAGATGTGCAGTTTAGGTGAATTGGCCACGCTAAATTGCCCATAGTGTTCAGGGATGTGTGGGTTAGGTGCATTAGTCAGGGGAAATATAGAGTAATAGGTTAGGGGAATGGGTCTGGTTGGGTGACTCTTCAGAGGGTATGTGTGGATTTGTTGGGGCAATTCCACGCTGTAGGAATACAATGATTTCTATGATAATCGAGTTGAGGGAATCAAAAGCCTCCTCTGTTTCAATGGGAACTCATTTGAAAGCAGGAGCATTGACTGAATAGAGCCAAGCCTTTTATGTTTCCAATACTCTGTGGACGGTGACTGAAACTTCCTTTATAGCCTGACTTCAGTTAAAATGAATACTTTTACTGAGATTTACCTCGTATGAAGATTCAATTTTATTTTTTTTAAATCATGGTGGCAGGCAGGAAAATATGGACTGCTTCATTAAAATGGAAGTGCAGGTCTGTCACTGATCCCTCAGTTCATCAATTGTGCCAAAATCTACCAGTAAAACATCGCAATGAAAAGAATCAGAGAAAGAATTTGTGTGTGTTTTTCATCATCTTTCACAATCTCAAGATGTGTCAAAGTGCTTCAAAAGTAGTGAAGGAGTTTGGAAGTGCAGGTAGGAAATTCAGCAGCCGGGTTGGGCACAGCAAACTCCCACAAACAGCAATATGCTAATGACTACACATGGAACACTTTATGTGGAGCTGGATTCTCCATGTAATCAAAAGATTAGCGAGCAGCGGAGAAGGTACTGCAAGCTTTATTTGGGAACATACTGGAACAGAGTGTTTATATCTGTCAGAAAAGACTGAACATCTGATGGCTGAGGAGTGGCATGATAAAGGTCAGTTTGAAAGGTCCAGCAGAGTATATGCAAAGAAAGTGTTTTCACTTGTGGATGAGACCAAGGTTTGGGGCTATGAATATTGATCATCATTAACACACCCAAAAAGAGCATTCCAGAGAAACCTTTCTCACAGAATGTCTTAGGCTGTGGAATACACTACTACAGAGAATGCATGAGGTGAACCATAAAACATACATTTTGGGAGAGTGAGATCATGAGACCATAAAATGTTAAAAAAAAGCAGTAGGCCATTCAGCCCATTGCGTCTGAAATGCCCTTTCAGTGAGATCATGGCTGATTTCATAATCCTCAACTCCACTTTCCTGCTTTCTTCCCAAGCCTGATTCCCTTCCTGATTAAAAATCTGTCTAACTCAGCCTTGAATGTACTTAATGACCCAGCCTCGACAGCTCTCTGCTGTAGAGAATTCCACAGATTCGCTCCCCCTTGAGAGAACAGATTGCTCTTCATCTCTGTCTGACATGTACAATCCTTTATTCTGAGATTAAACCCTCTGGGCCCAGACTGTCCCACAAGGGAAACAACTTTTCCACATGTGCTCAGTAAAGTCCCCGAAGAACTTTATATCTTTCAATAATGTCATCTCTCATTTTTTAAGACCACCAATGAGCACAGGCCCAACCTGCTCAGCCTGTCCTCCTACCCATCATCAGCCCAGCGAAACTCCTCAGAAATGTCTCAAATGTCACAGACACATAGAAACAAAAGACAAATGAGATCCACTTATTGGGTGAAATAATGTTGAGGGAAGTGGGTGGAAGATCATAAGGGAGCCACTGGCAGAGACCAAATGGGTGAATCAAATAACTCCCAGACTGAAAATCCATGGTTTTCTATCTCATAATCTTCCCCGTGAGTAACCTTTTCAAGAAACATTCCTTTGTAATTTCAGGTAGGTACAAATTAGATTTCCCAGCAAATTTTACCTTCTCAACTTTCTTGTTTGTAAATATGAAGGGTGAAGGGAGAGCGATAAACACCATTTTAAAAATATTTATAGCATGCACACTCTCTCTCTCTCTCTCTCTCTCTCACACACACACACACACACACACGTGTGCTTGCAGGAGAGACAGACTGAGTCTGTGTATGTGAGTGTGTGCATGTGGATGTGAATACATGTGGGAGAGTGTGTGTATGTAAGCTTGGTAAAAGATGTATATGAACGTAATGGGGTATAAGCCTGTGAGAGGATGTGTGCATGTTGTGAGTGTGGGAGGGTGCATGTGTGTGCATGTAAGAGAGATCTTGTGTATGAGACAGGGTCTGTGTTAGTGTGTGTCAGTGTATTGTGCAAAGTGGCCGAGCAGAGGCTGATAGCCAAGTTTGGTGCCCATGAGAATGGCCTCAACCGGGATCTTAGGTTCATGTCACACTACAGGTGACCCCACACACTCACTGTCACACACACAAATACTCTTACACACAGTCACACTCACGCACACACATTCACACAACATACTCTTGCACACACACACACTCTCTCACACACACACTGTCATACGCAGTCACATGAATATTCGCACTCACAAACACACACATACTCTCACTGTCTCACACACACATATACAGATACTTTACATACAGCCACACTCTCTCACACACACACACACACACACACACACACATATTCACTCGCACACACTCACTTGTTTCTCATGCACACACACACACTCCCACACATACATTCATTCACATTCACGCACACACATGCACTCATACGCACATTCACACACACAGTCTCACATACACACACACACCAACTCTCTTACACGTATATACAATCGCACGTATACTCACACAGACTCTCACATACATAAACACACACAGACTCACATACACAGATTCACATTTACACATACACTCTCACACAGTGTCTCTCACATGCACACAGTCATTCACACACACTCACACTCTCATGCACTCACATATACAGTCTCACACTCACACACACAGTCTCACACACACACACACACACACATATGCACACAGTCTTTCTCACACTCACACAGTCTTTCACACATATGCTCTCGCATACACAAACACTGACCATGCTGGCATGTTCCAACATAGAAGTGAAAATGCAGAATTTCTTTACAAACTCATTAATGAGTATCAACACTCAACAAATTGCATACTGGATATTGTTAAGAATAAACCTTATTTATTGATCTACCTGAGAGAGAGAGGGAGAGACAGAGAGAGAGAGAGAGAGAGAGAGAAAGAATCAATGCTAAGAACCGTTTTGTAAACAGCTTAACTTGTTACAGTTTGCAAGCAGTTCATGGAGCCTGTCTTTGAGGCAAGAACACGATTCTCAGAGAAAACTAATGCAACCTGAGGAAACCCTTTCCTTTACAAATAAAATTGAAAACTCTTCCTGCTCCTGAAAATCTGCAACTACTAACAGATGGAGGTGGAGACACTCAGCAGGCCAGTCAGTATCTACAGAGTGAATAATAAATATCCACGGGGTGAGAGATGCATCCATTGGTAAAACTGGATCTAAAGGTTGTGTGTTTGAGACACACACAAAGTCCAGGTGCAGCACCGAAGGAGTGCTACCCTGTCACACAATCGCAGGATGTATACGCTGTGGAAGAAGGTCATCAAGCAGGAGGCTGGGAGAACACAGCAAGCCAGGCAGCATCAGGAGGGTCAGAAGTCAATGTTTCAGATGTAACCCTTTTTCAGGATGGGGGGTGGGGGGGTGGGTGTAAGAGGCACTGCAAATAAAGGAGGGTTGGGGAGGGTTTTGGGTGGAGAGGGGGCAGCGTGGTGAGGTGGTGATAGATGAACACAGGTAGAGGGCAAGACCCGGTTAGTCAATGGGAGAAATTAATCCAGTTGGTAGCTGGGAGGAAGGGTTGGTCAGAGGAATGAAAAGAGGTGGGGTGGGGGTGGTGGAGGGGGGGAAGTGCGGCTGGGAATGGAATCAAAAGATGGGGAGGGAGATTATTTGAAATTGGAGAATTCACTGTTGAGTCCTCCGGGCTGTAGGATGCCCAGGTGGAATGTGAAGTGTTGTTCCTCCAATTTGCGGTCTGATTCACTGTGGCAATGGATGAGGTCAAGGATGGTCATGTTGGAAAGGGATTGGGAAGGGGAATTAAAATGGGCGGTAACTGGGTCAGGGCAGCTCCTATGAGCTTGGCTGAGATGCTCAGCGATACATGTCCTGAGTTTACGTTTGGCCTCACCGATGTAGAATACCACATCAGGATCACCGGATACAGTAAACCAGGTTGGAGGAGAGGCAGGTGAACCTCTGTCTCACCTGGAAGGATTTTTCAGGGCCCTGGATGGAGGTGAGGGGGGTGGTTTACAGTTGCGGGGGAAGGTACCTGAGGGTTCGGTGGTGGGGGGGTGGGGGGGAGGGAGGGGGAATGGTGGGGAGAGTAGCACAAAGAAGGTCATTACATGATTGTGCCTGCACCAGCTGAAGGGATGCTCTTTCATACCCAGTTTTTTCAGAGAGGCAGTGACCTGGTGATCTCATTGCTGCACCTGGTATTCTAGATAACCAGGTAATGTTCTGGGGACCTGCGAACAAACCCTGCCGTGGCAGATAGTCAAATTTGAATTCTATTTTAAAAAATTCATAGATTTCCCGTAATGTGGAAGCAGACCATTCAGTCCTTGAAGTCCACAACAACCCTCCAAACAGCATCCTTCCTACTAGAGAAGGTGCAAAACTTGACCTACTCTTGGGAAATAAGGCACGGCAGGTGACTGAGGTGTCAGTGGGGGAGCACTTTGGGGCCAGCGACCAAAATTCTATTTGTTTTAAAATAGTGATGGAAAAGGATAGACCAGACCTAAAAAAAGAAAGGCCAATTTTGACGGTATTAGGCAAGAACTTTCGAAAGCTGATTGGAGGCAGATGTTCGCAGGTAACAGGACGGCTGCAAAATGTGAAGCCTTCAGAAATGAGATAACAAGAGTCCAGAGAAAGTATATTCCTGTCAGGGTAAAAGGGAAGGCTGATAGGTATAGGGAATGCTGGATGACTAAAGAAATTGAGGGTTTGATTGAGAAAAAGAAGGAAATATATGTCAGGTATAGACAGGATAGATCGTGTGAATCCTTAGAAGAGTATAAAGGCAGTTGGAGTATACTTAAGAGGGAAATCAGGAGGGCAAAACGGGGACATGAGATAGCTTTGGCAAATAGAATTAAGGAGAATGCAAAGGGTTGTTACAAACATATTAAGGACAAAAGGGTAACTAGGGAGAGAATAGGGCCCCTCAAAGATCAGCAAGGCAGCCTTTGTGTGGAGCCACAGAAAATGGAGGGGATACTAAATGAATATTTTGCATCAGTATTTACTGTGGAAAAGGATGTGGAAGATATAGACTGTAGGGAAATAGATGGTGACACCTTGCAAAATGTCCAGATTACAGAGGAGAAAGTGTTGGATGTCTTGAAACGGTTACAGGGGTGGATAAATCCCCAGGACCTGATCAGGTTTTAGATTAGATTAGATTACTTACAGTGTGGAAACAGGCCCTTTGGCCCAACAAGTCCACACTGACCCGCCGAAGTGCAACCCACCCATACCCCTACATTTACCCCTTACCTAACACCACGGGCAATTTAGCATGGCCAATTCACCTGACCCGCACATCTTTGGACTGTGGGAGGAAACCGGAGCACCCGGAGGAAACCCACGCAGACACGGGGAGAATGTGCAAACTCCACACAGTCAGTCGCCTGAATCGGGAATTGAACCCGGGTCTCAGGCGCTGTGAGACAGCAGTGCTAACAACTGTGCCACCGTGCCGCCCACAAACAGGCTGGAGCTGTTTTCCCTGGAGTGTCGGAGGCTGAGGGGTGACCTTATAGAGGTTTACAAAATCATGAGGGGCATGGATAGGATAACTAGACAAAGTCTTTCCCTGGGGTCAGGGAGTTAAGAACGAGAGAGCATAGGTTTAGGGTGAGAGGGGAAAGATATAAAAGAGACCTAAGGGACAACCTTTTCACACAGAGGGTGGTACGTGTATGGAATGAGCCGCCAGAGGAAGTGGTGGAGGCTGCTACAATTGCAACATTTAGGAGGCATTTGGAACACCTCTGGGCCGCCCGAACCAACCAACCCAATCACCCCGTGGCTCAACACTTTAACTCCCCCTCCCACTCCACCGAGGACATGCAGGTCCTTGGACTCCTCCACCGGCAGAACACAACTACACGACGGCTGGAGGAGGAGCGCCTCATCTTCCGCCTGGGAACCCTCCAACCACAAGGTATGAATTCAGATTTCTCCAGCTTCCTCATTTCCCCTCCCCCCACCTTGTCTCAGTCGGTTCCCTCAACTCAGCACCGCCCTCCTAACCTGCAATCCTCTTCCTGACCTCTCCGCCCCCACCCCACTCCGGCCTATCACCCTCACCTTGACCTCCTTCCACCTATCCCACCTCCATCGCCCCTCCCCCTAGTCCCTCCTCCCTACCTTTTATCTCAGCCGGCTTGGCTCTCTCTCTCTTATTCCTGATGAGGGGCTTATGCTCGAAACGTCGAATTCTCTATTCCTGAGATGCTGCCTAACCTGCTGTGCTTTGACCAGCAACACATTTGCAGTATATGAATAGGAAGGGTTTGGAGGGATATGGGCCAGGTGCTAGCAGGTGGGACGAGATTGGATTGGGATATCTGGTCAGCATGGACAGGTTGGACCAAAGAGTCTGTTTCTGTGCTGTACATCTTTATGACTCTATGACTACCTAGACCGACAGCCCCTACCCTATCCCTGCAGTTCCCATGGCCAACCCACCTAACCTGCAACCCCAAAAACTATGGGCACTTTCCCAAGGGCAATCCACCCTAACCTGCATATCTTTGCACTGTGGGAGGAAACTCACACAGACCCGGGGAGAACATACAAACTCCGCACAGGGTCGTTGGCTCTGTGTGGCAGCAGTGCAAACCACTGAGCCACCGTGCTGCCCTTTAGATGGTAACCATGAACTCCTGTCAGTTATTGGGAAAAACCCATCTGGTTCTCAAATAAAATTTAGGGAAGGAAACTGTTGTCTTTACCTGTTCTGGCCTCCATATGATTCCACAACCACAGCAATGTGGACATAGCCTTGAAATGTCCTAACGTTCAAGGCCGTGGGCTGAGTGCTGGAAAGTAAGACTAATATAGACAGGTTGGTGCAGACTTGATGGACCGAATGGTCTCTTCTATGCTGCATAACTCTATGACTCGAAATTAAGGTGAAGCCTTATCTGAAATGTCAAGTGAATGTAAAAGATCCCAGAGTACTGAAGGCTTGAAGAAGAATAGACAGGATCGTACAATTGTCAACAAGCCAGGAGATCAACCCTGCTTCAATGAAGACCGCAGGAAAGCAGGCCAGGAGCTGCACTGGGCGATAAAACAAGGCGTCACTCTGGTGAAGCTACAACACAGGACTACAACATACAACAGAAACAGTACAAAGTAGATAGGATTAACTGATCACTAAGTGTCCAATGGTTCAGATCTAAGCTCTAAGCACCCTGTCATGGCAGTGGGGTAGCAGAGCGGTGTGTGGGCTCTTGGGTCCAGGGCTCATCTGCTCCCATCTGCTTTCTGGATTTTTTAATCTTTGTTTTATTAGTTTTTTCTTTTCTTTAAAGCCTTTTGCGGCAGGTTAATTGGTGACACCTGCACAGCAGCTACAGTGGGCCTTGCGTGGATTAGCTGAGGTTCCCTGGCAGTCAGAGGCATTGATGGCAGGCATGGCTCCTCCCAGAGTAAGGGGCCAGTGGCAGCAGCAAAGCTCCTCCAGCAATCGGAAGCAGTGATGGCAATGGACATTTCAAGGTGGCAGTACTGGCAAGGTGACACCTTGGAGGAAGGTGCCTGGAGCGGGAGTCTGTGTGAAGTGGTGGCAGAGGCCTGGTCTGGACTGGTCTGGCAGTGTAACTGGGTCTCCTGGCTGTAGGGGTGAGTGTGGATTCAGCACGGGACCCAGCATCATGGTGGGGTTGGTGAGGTGGGACCAATCGTGAAGAGATGGCACCTCAAATGTGGCAACTCCTACATTGGTGCACCCAGCGCAGGCAGCAGTGAGGCAATGGAGAACCATAGAATCATAGCGAATAGGAGCTGGAGTAGGCCATTTGGCCCTTCAAGCCTGTACCACAGGAGGCACCAGTGTCATTGATGAGTGAATTCCAGGCTCAATGCTCATGACCAAGATGATGCATTATATTATATCTTTTTATTCTTAAACTATTCAAAATGTGGTGACAGTTGAAGCTTTTCACTGTATTTTACTGTAAAATGCAAGTGACAATGCATCATTCAATGATTTTTTTAAAAAATGTATTCATGGGATCCGGTGTTGCTGGCTAGGCCAATGTTTATTGCACATCCTTAAAGGTAGTTATGAGTCAGTTCCATGTCGTCCAGACCAATTGAGGATGGCAGTTTCCCTCCTCAAAGGATAACAGTCAGCCAGATGGGATTTCCCAACAACTGACAATGGATTCACGGTTATCATTAGACTCTTAGTTTTTATTGAATTTGAATTCCACCATTTGCCATAGCTGGACTTGAACCAGAACATTACCTGGGTGTCCGACTTAATAGTCCGTTGGTAATACTACGAGGCCATCATCTCCCCCTAAGTGAATGGTGGTGGACAATGAAACAACAACTAGGAGGCCCAGTTTTATCCACTTCATGTGCCATTAAAGAGGCGTTTCAGTACAGGTCCAACACTGGCATCTTCGAGTAAAATATGAGGTCTGCAGATGCTGGAGATCACAGCTGCAAATGTGTTGCTGGTCAAAGCACAGCAGGCCAGGCAGCATCTCAGGAATAGAGAATTCGACGTTTCGAGCATAAGCCCTTCATCAGGAATATAGGGCTTATGCTCGAAACGTCGAATTCTCTATTCCTGAGATGCTGCCTGGCCTGCTGTGCTTTGACCAGCAACACATTTGCAACACTGGCATCTACCTGGCACCGTGGAAAATTGTCCAAGTACAACCTGTGCACAAAAAAAACGGATAAATCCAATCTGATCAAATACCATTCCATCAGTCTCCCCTCAATCAGCAAATGTGAGAAGTCCATGATAGTGCTATCATGTGGCCCGTGCTCATCAACAATTTGCTCACTGATGATCTGTTTGGTTTCTGGTAATACCACTTGGCTCCTGATCTTTTTGCAACTTTTACCTAAACATTTGGGGCAGCATCGAGGCTCATGGTTAGCACTGCTGTCTTGTAGCGCCAAAGACCTGGGTTCGATTCTACTTCAGGTGACAATCTCCCTGTATGAGTTTCCTCTGGGTGCTCCAGTTTCCTCCTACAGTCCAAAGATGTACAGGTTGAGGTGGATTGGCCGTGGGAAATGCAGGGTCACAGGGATAGAATAGGGGTGGTTCTGGTTGGAATGCTCTTTGGATGGTTGGTGAAGACTGTTTTCATATCGCAAGGATTCTATGATAGGCAAAAGAGCTGAACTTCAGACGTGATGTGTAAGTAATGCCGCTTGACGTTACAGTAAAATTCAACTTGGTCTGGCGTCAAGGAGTCCCAGCAAAACTGGAATCAATGTGTATCAGGGGAACACTATCTACTGGAGTCATACCTGGCACATAGAAAGATGGTTGTGGTTGTTGGAGGTCAGTCAAATCAGTTCCAGGACATCTCTGCAGGAGTTTCTCAGGATAGTGTCAACCATCTTCAACTGCTTCATCAATGGCTCTCTCTTCATCATAAGGTCAGAGTGGGGATGCTTGTCATTGAATTTTCAGTTTTCACCACCAGTTGTAACTCCTCAGAGACAAAAGCAGTCAGTGTTCATATGTGGTAAAAAAAATACAGAAATTGTTGCAAAAACTCAGCAGATTGCATCTGAATTGGAAGGGAACTAATATACTGGCAGGGAGATTTACTAGAGATGCTCAGGAGGATTTAAACGAGTAAGGTGGGGGTGGGGGGTGGGACCCAGGGAGATAGTGAGGAAAGAGATCAATCTGAGACTGGTGCATTTGGGAAAAGAAGCAAGTCAGGGCAGGCATGGACAAAGCAGAGAACAAGGTAGGACTGATAAATTAAACTGCATTTATTTCAATGCAAGAGGCCTAACAGGGAAGGCAGATGAACTCAGGACATGGTTAGGAACATGGGACTGGGATATCATAGCAATTATAGAAACATGGCTCAGGGATGGGCAGGACTGGCAGCTTAATGTTCCAGGATACAAATGCTACAGGAAGGATAGAAAGGGAGGCAAGAGAGGAGGGGGAGTAGCATGTTTGATAAGGGATAACATTACTGCTGTATTGAGAGAGGATATTCCTGGGAATACTTGCAGGTAAGTTATTTGGGTGGAACTGAGAAATAAGAAAGGGATGATCACCTTATTGGATTTATATTATAGATCCCTTAATAGTCAGAGGGAAAGTGAGAAACAGACTTGTAAGGAAATTTCTGTTATCTGAGTTACAACTGGTGGTGAAAACTGAGAATTCTTATCTGTAAGAATAATAGGATGGTTATGGTAAGGGATTTTAATTTTCCAAACATAGACTGGACCTGCCATAGTGTTAAGTGTTTAGATCGAGAGGAATTTGTTAAGTGTGTAAAGAGCATTTCCTGATTCAGTATGGAATGTACCTACTACAGAAGGTGCAAAACTTGACTTACTCTTGGGAAATAATGCAGGGCAGATGATTGAGGAGTCAGTGGGGGAGCACTTTGGGGCCAGCGACCGTAATTCTATTAGTTTTACAATACTGATGGAAAAGGATAGACCAGATTAGATTAGATTAGACTTACAGTGTGGAAACAGGCCCTTCGGCCCAACAAGTCCACACCGACCCGCCGAAGCGAAACCCACCCATACCCCTACATTTACCCCTTACCTAACACTACGGGCAATTTAGCATGGCCAATTCACCTGACCCGCACATCTTTGGACTGTGGGAGGAAACCGGAGCACCCGGAGGAAACCCACGCAGACACGGGGAGAACGTGCAAACTCCACACAGTCAGACACCTGAGTCGGGATCTAAAAGTTGAAGTTCTAAATTAGAGGGAGGTTAATTTTGACAGTTTTAGGCAAAAACTTTCTAAAGCTGATTGAGGGCAGATGTTCGCAGGTAAAGGGATGGCTGGAAAATGGGAAGCCTTCAGAACTAAGATAACGAGAATTCAGTGAAAGTATATTCCTGTCAGGGTGAAAGGAAAAGCTGGTAGGTATAGATATTGCTAGGTGACTAAAGAAATTGAGTTTTTTGTTAAGGAAAAGAAGGAAGCATATATCAGGTACAGACAGGATAGATTAAGTGAATCCTTAGAAGAGTATGAAGGCAGGAGGAATATACTTAAGAGGGAAATCTGGAGGGCAAAAAGGGGACATGAGATAGCTTTGGCAAATAGTGTTGAGGAGAATCCAAAGGGATTCTACAGATACATTAAGGACAAAAGTGTAACTAGGGATAGAATAGACCCCATCAAAGATCAGCAAGGTGGCCAGTGTGTGGAGCCACAGAAAATTGGGGAGAGACTAACCAAGCATTTTGCATCAGTGTTTACTTGGAGAAGGACATGGAAGATATAGAATGTAGGGAAATAGATGGTGACATCTTGAAAAAAATGTTCATATTACAGAGGAAAAAGTACTGGATGTCTTAAAATGCATAAAAGTGCTTAAATCCCCAGGACCTGATCAGGTGTACCCTAGGACTCTGTGGGAAACTAGGGAAGTGATTGCTGAATCCCTTGCTGAGATATTTATAATATCAATAGTCACAGGTGAGGTGCTGGAAGACTTGAGGTTGGCTAACGTGGTGCCACTGTTTAAGAAGGGCGGTGAGGACAAGCCAGGGAACTATAGACCAGTGAGCCTGACCTTGGTGGTGGGCAAGTTGTTGGAGGGAATCCTGAGGGACAGCATTTACTTGTATTTGGAAAGGGAAAGAATGATTATGGATAGTCAACATGGCTTTGTGTGTGGGAAATCATGTCTCACTAACTTGATTGAGTATTTTTAAAAAGCAACAAAGAGGATTGATGAGGGCAGAGTGGTCTATATGGACTTCAGTAAGGAATTCGACAAGATTCCTCTTTTCCTCATGGGAGACTGATCAGCAAGGTTATATCTCATGGATTACAGGGAGAACTAGACATTTTGATTCAGAACTGGCTCAAAGGTAGAAGACAGAGGGTGGTGGAGGAGGGTTGTTTTTCAGACTGGAGACCTGTGACCAGTGGAGTGCCACAAGGATCGGTGCTAGGTCCAGTACTTTTCGTCATTTATATAAATGATTTGGATGCAAGCATAAGAGGTATAGTTAGTAAGTTTGCAGATGACACCAAAGTTGGAGTTGTAGTGACAACAAAGGAGGTTACCTCAAAGTACAATGGGATCTTGATCAGGTGGGCCAATGGGCTGAAGAGTGGCAGATGGAATTTAATTTAGATAAATGTGAGTTGCTGAATTTTGGAAAAGCAAATCAGAGCAGGACTTATACACGTAATGGTAAGGTCCTGGGGTGTGTTGCTGAACAAAGAGACCTTGGAATGGAGGTTCATAGTTTCTTGAAAGTGGCGTTACAGGTAGATAGGATAGTGAAGAAGGCATTTGATATGCTTTCCTTTATTGGTCAGTGCATTGAATATAGGAGTTGGGAGGCCATGTCGTGGCTGTACAAGACATTGGTTAGGCCACTTCTGGAATATGCATGTAATTCTGGTCTCCTTCCCATTGGAAAGATGTTGTGAAAGGGTTCAGAAAAGATTTACAAGCATGTTGCCAGGGTTGGAGGATCTGAGCTACAGGGAGAGGCTGAACAGACTGGGGCTGTTTTCCCTGGAGCATTGAAGGCTGAGGGGTAACCTAACAGAGGTTTATAGAATCATGAGGGCATGGATAGGGTAAATAGACAAGGTCTTTTCCCTGGGGTGGGAGAGTCCAAAACTAGAGGGCATAGGTTTAGGGTGAGAGGGGAAAGATATAAAAGAGACCTAAAGAGCAGGTTTCTCACACAACGGTGGTGCATGTATGGAATGAGCTGCCAGAGGAAGTGGTAGAGGCTGGTACAATTACAAATTTGAAATGCATCTGGATGGGTATATGAATAGGAAGGTTTTAGAGGGATCTAGACCAAGTGCTGGCAAATGGAACTAGATTAGTTTAGGATATCTGGTCGGCCTGGATGAGTTGGACCGAAGGGTCTGTTTCTGTGCTGTACATATCTATGACTCAATGTCTGGCAGTACCTGTGGAGAGAAAGCAGTAAACATTTTAGGTCCAATGACCCTTCTTGCATTCTGAAGAGAAGTCACTGGACTTGAAGTGTTAACACTGATTTCTCTCCACACGGATGCTGCTAGACATGCTGAGTTTTTCCAGCAATTTCTGTTTTGGTTTCTGATTTCCAGCTTCCCATAGCTTTTTTGGCTTTTTTTTTCCATATATGGTAAGGCCTGGGTCGACTTGAACAGGGAACTAACAAGTAAACTTCATTCCACATGAATGCCAGACATTGATCATCTCCAGCAAGAGTGTATCTAACCATCGTCCATTGACATTTGATACCATTACCATTGCTGAATCTCCCACTGTCAATGTCCTTGAGTTTAAGTTCACCAAAAACTCAACTGGACTAATGATAGAAACACAATGGCTACAAGATCAGGTCAAAGGTTAAAAATCCTGCTGTGAGTAACTGACCTCCTGTCTCCCCAGTCTCCACCATTGACAAGGCACAAGTCAGGATTGTGATGGAATACTCCTCTTTTGCCTGGATGGGTGCAGGTCCAACAACACTCAAGAAGCTTGACACCATCCAGAACAGAGCAGTGCATTTAATTGGAACGTCATTCACTAAGTTCCACATTCATTCCATTGCCAATACATAGTGACAGCAATGTATACCAGCACAGAATTAATATGAACACTGACTACTCCCATCTAGAAGGATACACATGGGAATGCCATCCCCTGCAAGTTCCCCTGCAAGCCACTCACCATCCTGAATTGGAAATATATCACTGCTCCTTGGGTCAAAATCCTTGAATTTTCTATCTGACAGCATTGTGGGTCAACCTACAGCACTTAGACTGCAGCGGTCCAAGAAGGCAGCTCACCATCACCATCTTATCCAGGGCAATTAAGGATGAGTAATAACTGCTGGCCCAACCAGTGAGGTCCATAGGCTACAAATGAAATGACGTGCCCTTGCTAATATTTAGCTCTCCAAATTTGTAACGATCACACTGCTGTTTGGGAAACTTGCTGTGTTCTCCTTGGCTTTCACATTTCATATATTGCAACAACAAATCTACTGCAAAAAACAATAGCTGCAGAGTTGTTTGGCTCATCTCAAAAGTTATTACTTGAATGTAACGCCGTTCTATCCTTCTTCAGCTCTGTAAGGTTTGGCAGGTTGCAGCCGGCGTTTCTCTGAGATGGGAAGTTGATGACTGTGGAGGTCAATCAAAAATAGTGATGGCACCCAATCAAAGTGCAGCATTATAACAGTGCAGGAGAACTTTAAGCATTTTTCAAAACTCCGATTTTCAGCCAGTGCCTGTGCTACTTAGTGAAATTGATTGCTGTCTGAGTTGTTGCCCATAGGCGAAGTAATTCTGCAGTTTTTCCTTCTCTCCAACACCCATAACACTCCTTGCTAATAATAAAAAAGCAGCGACTTACTTGTCTATCTTTCAATCCAGTTTATTGCATTACATGCTGACAATGTGGCCTTGTTTACACTATGGTGACCACACACAGACTTGCTGACAGCTTTGCAGATCTCTGTTGTTCAGTCTGAGAGCAGGCCACGACTTTCTTGACATGAGGCATTTTAAAAATTCGTTCACGAACTGTGCGTGTCATTGGTTGGGCTAGTAATCCCTAACCACCCTTGAGCTGAGTGGCTTGCAAAGGCCTTTTCAGTGGGTAGTTAAGAGACCACCACATTGCTGTGGGTCTGGAGTCACATGTAGGCCAGGCCAGCTAAGGATGGAAGATTTCCTTTCTGAAAGAACATTAGTGAACCAGATGGGTTTAAATAACACTTGGCTATGTTTACACACTTGTCTTTTGTGTTTTAGGTCCAGCATTTATTCAATACAAATTTCACCACCTCCCGGTCCACTGGCCTGATGACATTCTCACTAGGCAATTGTCTCCCCATTCTCCACGTTCCTCTCACTCTGACGCAGCGTATGGCCAGCTGCAGGTTTCCAATGAAGTTTACTGCAAGTTCCAGGAACAGCTTTATTCTAAGTCTACACTTGCTGACTTTCAGGATTCAACATGGAACTCAATAAATTTAAATTGCAACCTCAGCATCTATTTTCTTTCTTCTAGTGTTTGCAGATTCATTTTGTTTTATTCCTTTCCCGAAGCATATTGCATTCAGACAGTTGACAGTTTTGTTTTCTGCATCTGCTCAGGATGGATGGAGCAAGTTCAGGTCTGGTCAGCTCCTAATGTTACCAAAGCAGGCAAATTGGGTGTGATTTTAACCTAACTCTGACCCTGCCAGATAGGATGGGGAAGCAGATTTTACACAGTCCCTTTCAACGAATAAATATTGCAAAATGCTTTCCCATCAATGACAAAAACTGAGCTTATTTCCAACATCCGCAGTTCTTTTTTTTAGAATTAGATTACTTACAGTGTGGAAACAGGCCCTTCGGCTCAACAAGTCCACACCGACCCGCCGAAGCGCAACCCACCCATACCCCTATATTTACCCCTTACCTAACACTACGGGCAATTTAGCATGGCCAATTCACCTGACCCGCACATCTTTGGACTGTGGGAGGAAACCGGAGCACCCGGAGGAAACCCACGCAGACACGGGGAGAATGTGCAAACTCCACACAGTCAGTCGCCTGAGTCGGGAATTGAACCCGGATCTCAGGCGCTGTGAGACAGCAGTGCTAACCACTGTGCCACCGTGCCGCCCAGTTTTTATTTACTATCAATGATGTAGTTTTGAAACTCTAATAACTTTTGGAATGTAGAAATGATGTCAGCAAGCTCCCACAACCAACAACAGGATGAATTAGAATCCCTGCAGAGCGAAAACAAGCCCTTCAACCCAACATGTCCACATCGACCCTCTGAAAAGTAACACATCCAGCCCCATTCCCTGGCTCTATATTTACCCCCACCTAGTGCCCCTAACCTACACATGTCTGAACACTATGGACAATTTCCCATGGCCAATTCACCAAACCTGCACATCTTTGGACTGTGGAAACCAGAGCATCCAGAGGAAACCCACACAGACACGGGGAGAATGTGCAAACTCCACACAGAAAGTCACCCAAGGCTGGAATCGAACCCAGGTCCCTGGTGCTGTGAGGCAGCTGTGCTATTGAGCCACCATGCCGTAGTAATTACATAAGCTTTTTTTTGTATGATGCGGTCTCCTTCCTATCGGAAAGATGTTGTGAAACTTGAAAGGGTTCAGAAAAGATTTACAAAGATGTTGCCAGGGTTGGAGGATTTGAGCTACAGGGAGAGGCTGAACAGGCTGGGACTGTTTTCCCTGGAGTGTCGGAGGCTGAGGGGTGACCTTATAGAGGTTTATAAAATTATGAGGAGCATGGATAGGGTAAATAGGCAAAGTCTTTTACCTGGGGTAGGGGAGTCCAGAACTAGACGGCATAGGTTTAGGGTGAGAGGGAAAAGGTATAAAAGAGACCTAAGGGGCAACTTTTTCACACAGAGGGTGGTACGTGTATGGAATGAGCTGCTAGAGGAAGTGGTGGAAGCTGGTACAACTGCAACATTTAAGAGGCATTTGGATGGGTATATGAATAGGAAGGGTTTGGAGGAATATGGGCCGGGTGCTGGCAGGTGGGACTAGATTGGGTTGGGATATCTGGTCGGCATGGACGGGTTGGACCGAAGGGTCTGTTTCCGTGCTGTACATCTCTATGTCTCCAAGGATCAATGTTGTCCAGGACACGTAACTCCCCCAATTCTTGTCAAAATAACAGCATGGGGTCTTTTACCTCTATCTGAGAATGAGGACAGAGCCCATTCTGAGGGTCACTTGACCAGAAACCCGTTAACTCTGGTTTCTCTCCACAGATGATGCCAGATCTGCGGAGCCTTTCCAGCATTTTCTATTTTTGTTCTGAAACCCTTTTTCCAATATCGCACTTGAGAAAAGCATTTTTGACGGAGCAACTCTCTGTTGGTACAGCGTTGGAGTCACCAGCCTAGGGTGTAAGACTGAAGTTGTTGACCCAAACTCTAAAAATATCCAAGGCAGATACTGAACAGTGACACTGAACCCAAATCACTGAACACATGACAGTTGGTTTATTCTCAAGATGCAATGATGTTAACAAATATCCACCATCCCACTTCCCTTCTGTAATACCTTGTGGGATGACCTTTAAACTAATTAAGTAGTTAATTCAGAGGAGTAATCCTTCAAGGGCCATTTAGATTTACCAATGGAACAGTGTGTTCCCTTCCCAAGACCAGTCAAGTTTGAGTAGAGCATGGAAGAGAGGCAGGGAGTCAGGTTAAACTGCACTTCCTGTGGCCCGTTGTCTGGACCTTTTAATGGTCACCTTGGCAAAGCTCGGGGTGGGGGTGGGTGTGGGTGGGGGGCGGGGGGGGTGGTCTGGAACCTCCCACAGCCAGCAGGAAGGTGGAACACAGACTCCGCAAAGCTGCACAGATACAGGGTGACAAGGGACTCCTGGAACTGACTCAGCTTAAGACGGCACGGAGTGCCTTTTATTTATTTAAAAATCAAATTAACAGGCTGTAGAGGGATGCTGTAACAGAAATCAGAACTAAGAAGGAAAATGATTAAATTAACATGCAAGTCTGTGGGAAGATAATGCACATTCACCCCTGTGCTGCCCACCAATAATGATGCTGGTGGAAACCCAGGGTTACCTAGCTGTGGATGTAACCGTGGAGAACAGGCAATCAGGTCAAATGACCTAAAACAAAACCAAGAACTGTGGATGCTGGAAATCTGAAATAATAACAGACGTTATTGGTGAAACTCAGCAGATCTGGCAGTGTCTATGGGGAGAAAGTGGGGTTAATGTTTTGGGTCAGAGAGACTTTATTAGTGCAATGAAATGACCTCCCCCACAATCCCCTGCCTTGACATCTTTGTGACCATCCAGCAGCAGAACACAAGAAAACTCTCCGAATTGCTGAACCCCCTCCACAACAGGTGGTCAAAGATATGGGAGTCTCTCTGAAGTTTCTTTAGAAGTGTTTACATTGCTCATGACCTGCACACCTGCATTATGAACACACCTTCCGTGGCCATCAAGTCTTGGAGTTGGATTTGAACCTGGAGTTACTGACTCAGAGTCAGGAAGAGCACCCAGTGTATCACCACACCTCCAAGGAGTGGAACTAGGGATGCTTTGTGACTGAGGAGCACTGCTGTGCTCATGGTATCACCTGAATCAATGTCTCACAGCAGTTAATAATAAAACAAACTGAATATTAACACCACATACCAACATGTGAATAAGGAACAAAGGTGGGCCAGTCAGCTGTTGAAGCTTGGTCTGCTGTTCAATAACATCATGACTGATCTTATTCTAACCTCAACTCCTGCATTTCCTTGATAATATCTCATCCCCTCGTTAGGTAAGAATCAATCTCTCACTGCTTTAAGATTTTACATCCACTGCCTTTTGAGGGAACACCAAAGACCCAGCCCTCTGAGAGAAGGTATATTTCCTCATCTCTGTTTTAAATGAATACCTCCCTAGTTTTGAACTCTAACCTCTAGTTCAAGATTCTTCACAACATCCTTTCCACGTCCAGCCACTCCAACCAGCAGCCACTTGTGAACTAATGGCTTTGGCATTTCTCGCTTTATCTGTTGAAAGCCTTCAAATGGTGAACTGAGGTGAAAGGTAACATCTTGTGAATATAGTAAAATTGAGAAAGCACAGCTGCTGCGGTTGTGTTGATATCTGTCTGCACAAAACCTTCATCACCTTCCTTACCAAAACCATGTCAATTATACCATCCCCTGTGCTGTAAATGAATCCTCACACCCTTCTCCACAAAGTGTGAAGTAATCACACCCATAACTAATACCAGCCAGGAGAGAATTGGAACCAAATGTGAGGCACTTTTCTCTAGAAAGAAGGTGATTCAGGGTGACTTGGTCAATGTCTTCAAAATTATGAAGGGGCTTGATGGGGCTTTTTTTTAATTCACTCCTGGGATGTGGGTGTTACTGGCTGGGCCCTGTATTTATTGTCCATCCCCAGTTTCCCTTTGAGAAGGTGGGAGTGAGCTGCCTTCTTGAACAGCTGCAGTCCATGTGCTGTGGGTTAACCCACAATGCCCTTAGGGAGGGAATGCCAGGATTTTGACCCAGTGACACTGAAGGAACGGCGATATATTTCCAAGTCAGAATAGTGAGTGGCTTGAAGATGAACGTTCAGGGGATGGTGTTCCCATGTATCTGTTGCCCTTGTCCTAGATGGAAGTGGTCGCAGGTTTGGAAGTGCTGTCTGAGGATCTTTGGTGAATTTCTGCAGTGCATCTTGTAGATAGTACACACTGCTGCAACTGAGCGTCAGTGATGGAGGGAGTGGATGTTTGTGGATGTGGTGCTAATCAAGCGTCTGCTTTGTCAAGCTGCTTGAGTGTTGTTGGAGCTGCATCCATACAGGCAAGGGGGGAGTATTCCACACACTCCTGACTTGTGCCTTGTAGATGGTGGACAGGCTTTGGGATTGACAGGCTCTGGAAAGTTCAGAATAAGGGGTTAGCAATATTAGACATGAAATAATTAATCCAATCAGACATCAAAGAGAAATCTCTTCACCCGGAGAGTGGGGAGAATATGGAACTCATTCCCAGGGGCAGTAGTCAAGGATAATAGTGTTGATACATTTAGGAAAAACTGGATAATATCAGGAGGAAGAAAAGAATATTTTGAGTAAGGTGAGAAGGTGTGAAAAACATGGAGGTTAAACAGCAGATGTCACCGTGCTGTATATCTTTTGTAAGATCCTACAGATTATATTCTAACCAAGAATAAAGTTCCTGCATGAACATTTTTATTGGAGGGGTAGAATAATGGGGGTAGCAGATCAAACATTTGATAAATTCCACTTTTGGTTTTCTGTTTAAACCAGCCAAAGTGGTTTCCTCGCTGACCATGGGCAACACGTCAACCTCCACTTCATAAAAATAAAAATAATGTCATTGGCAAATAGAAAGTTAACCTCGTCAGCACGGTTTTATCTAGGGGGCATCATACCTGACAAATCTGCTAGAATTCTTTAAAGAGAGAACAAACAAGTTAGACAAAGGAGAGCCAATGGAAGTGATCTATTTAGATTTTCAGAAAGTCTTTGACAAGGTGCTGCGTAGGAGCCTGTTAAATAAGAGTCCATGGTGTTAGTGGCAAGGTACTGGTATGGAAAGTGGATTGGCTTACTGGTAGAAGGTGGAGAGGAGAGAGAAAGAGGTGTTTTTCACATTGTAGCTGGCAACTAATGGAGTTCCACAGACATCAGTGTTGGGGCCATAACTATTCACATCAGACATTAACATTAACATTAACATTAACATTAACACTAACATTGTCCTTGGTTACTTCAACCAGAATGTTAATGTTGTTAAGTTTGCAGATGACACAAAGATAAGTGGAGGGGGGTGGCAGGTGGTGTTGATGAAGTGAGAAAACCACAGAAGGACTTGGAAAGGCTTAGACAGTGGGCAAAGAAGCAGCAGATGGAATACAATGTTGTAAACTGTGAGGTTACGTGCTTTGGTAGGAAAAAAGAGGTGTGGACTATTTTCTAAATGGGGAAAGGCTTCAAACATCTGAAGCACAAAGAGACTTAAGGGTCTTAGTTCATGATTCTCTTATAGTTAATATGCAGTTTCATTTGACAAAGTTAGCATTAATTTCAAAGAGCTAAAATACAACAGCAGAGATGTACTGCTGAGGGTGTGCAATGGGCATCAGGAACATTGTGAGGCATTTTGGACTCGAAATCTAAGGAGGACTGTGGTGGCCTTGGAGGGTGTCCAGAGGAGATTTATAAGAATGATCCTGGGGGTGAAGGGCTTGTCATACAAGCAGCAGTTGAGGATTCTAGGTGTGTATCCGATGGAGTTTAGAAGAATGAGGGAGGGAGATCTGATTGAAACTTACAGATAGAGTAGAGTTGGAGAAGATGTTCCCACTAAGAGTCAGATCAGGACCCAGGGGCGCAGTCTCAGATTAAAGGCACAACCCTTCAGAACTGAGATGAGGAGGAATTTCTTCTGCCAGAGGGTGGTGAATCTGTGGAACTCATTGTCACAGAGGACGATGGATGCCAAGTTTCTTAAGTGTACTTAAAAATGAGATAGATGGCTTCTTGATTGTTAAGAGGATCAAGGATTACTGGGAGAAGGCAGGAGAATGGGTTTGAGAAACATATCAGCCATGACTGAGCAGAGTTGATGGACTGAATGATATAATTCTGCTCCTACATCTTATAGTCTTGTGATGTTATGGCCTTTACTTTGATGGTAGAAATCTCCAGATAGCCAATATTTTGAGTAATTACGTTCATTTCTGGACACTGTACCTCATGAAGATGATAATGGCCTGTGGTACACTGCAAACAGCAGAGAAACAATGCTCTCGGGTAGGCATGTGATGTGGGAATGTGGTGGGAGTTGTGGGGGGCAGTGTATGGGTTATAGTGTTGGCATTGTGCAGAGATGTGAGGAAGCTTTCTCTTTCTCACAAAACACAATAGAAATCCAGAATTCTCTGAGTCTCACTTTCACTTCCAGAAAATACATGGAAACTGGAGGCAATATGGGGAGTGAGCAAAATCTTCAGAACTGAGAGTGAGAGATCTCTTCAGAGTTAATGGAGCCAAGGATTTCATGGAGACATGATCTAAATCTACCATGATCCAATGGAATCTTTCGGTTGGCTCACAAGGCTCAAGTGTCTTATCTGTTGTCGAGAGTGTGTTGCTGGAAAAGCACAGCAGGTCAGGCAGCATCCGAGGAGCAGGAGAATCGATGTTTCAGGCATAAGCCCTTCATCAGGAATGAGGCTGAGAGATAAATGGGAAGGGGGATGGGGAATGGGGGATGATGGCTGGATGAATGTGAGGGAGAGGGTGATAGCTAAGGGGAGGGGAGTGATGGATGGGTCTGGAGGGCAGTGCCAAGTTGGAGGCTTAGGATTGGGATAAAGTGGGAGGGAGGGGAAATGAGAAAGCTGTTGGAATCCACATTTATCCCGTGTGGTTGCAGGGTCCCTAGCGGAATATGAGGCGTCCTTCCTCCAGGTGTCGGGTGGTAACGGTTTGGCGATGGAGGGGGCCCCAGATCTGCATGTCCTTGATGGAGTGGGAGGGGGAGTTGAAGTGTTCAGCCACGGGACGGTGGGTTTGGTGGGTGCGAGTGTCCCAGGGATGTTCCCTGAAACGGTCCGCAAGGAGGCATCCTGTCTCCCCAATGTAGAGGAGATCACACTGGGTGCAAAGGATGCAGTAGATGACATTGGTAATGGTACAGGTATATCAGTCGGTTCCGTAGGCAGGTACTGAGGAAGGAGATGTGGCTGTGACAGCGAGTCTGCTTGAGGATCTATTGCTTATCTATTCCTGTGACACTTCCATTTGTTGTCTGTGTTTTGGACTCTTTGACTGGTTTATGTTATAAACACATTACCCAAGTGATGTTGTTGGTCAGGCCAACAAAGCAACACAGAATTGGTTTGCAATTCAACTCAATTTTTATTAACAAAACATTTTTTTATTAAAAGCAGCATGTGAGCATTTCTAAAATGTAGATGATGTTTACTCTCGATACTTTTATCTGTCCAAGAACAAACTTCACGTGGAATGATCCACGCGTTTGAGCTGGGCCAGTGGAATCTCCAGCGTCTCTGATGTTGGGATGGTTCTCTTCCACAAAGATGGGTCTTGCAGCTCAGGGTGAATCTTCCGCTGGGTCCTCTTGGCTTGCTGTACGGCCTTCCATGATGAGTCTTGCTGCAAGTCTATGCTGAGGGTCTTCACTGAGTATTTTAGCCCCTTCATTAACAGACCTTTCTGAATGTTCTGCAGTCTTTAGCCAATGGGGTCATGAACGGGGTTCAAATCATCCAATAGGATTGTGCTAACACTCTTCACTGTTGCTGTGCTGGGGAGGTGTGAAGTGCATGGCCTCAGGAACTGACTGGAATTAAGGTGCCAGAAAGTCTGATCGATAATTCTCCAATATATAACCTTCAGGCTGGCCGTGATTGATTTTCTCTGACTCTTTGTGACTCTTTGAGCTTAGTTTCCACCAATCTCTGTCGCTGATAGCCATTTTTAAATTTAGTTTGGCCAATTTTCAGGCAGGCCCAATTTCTCTGGCTGTGGTTCAATTTAGAATACCCAATACTGAGCCCACAGTCTCTCCTTTGAAGTTTGAGTGATATTGGGATTATAGGCTCAGCCCATGCTCCCATACACATGTATCAAGTCTCAGTCAGATCACCTAACTCCCTGTATAACCAGTTCCACATTGTACATAGTTAATGTATAGGGCATTATTTCTATCTTCCTTATGCATATTAATAAGTTTAACAATACTGTATAACTTAACACATTAACTGAGAATTAGTCACTATTTACATACACTGGCTCACCCTCTTTGGCAATTAGCAGCACTCCTTGGAGTACAACTCATATCATACCAACAATTTACATCATCCTTTCACAACTCAGTCCGAGTTTATTATTTCCTTGGTTCCTGTGGTAGAAACATATAGTCCATTGTCAGTTTCTGGATGAGTTCCTACATCCAGCAGTCGCACTTACCCATGAGGATGGAGAGGTAGATCAAAGGTAACAGGATGAACAGCACAGCCAGGAGTGATGGGCGATGTGCCCATGGATGTATCCAGTTCCAGAAATCATGCCACAACTAATTATTTTGATTTCCCCGATAGCCTATTTGAATTCACTGTCTGTTTAATAACAGCACCAAAATCTTTGTGAGCATTTGCCTGCTGTGTCCTGAGCTGCTATGATTTTTGTTTGTCCCCTGATGTTTGTCTGAGTCCATCACTGATATTGACAAAGATCTCACTCTTCCTGTGAATATCCGGGGACTTGATTAGGCTGATCTTGGTTGGCATGTGTGGCCAAATGCAAAAGCTGGGGTTTGGGATGTTCCACGTGGAGGTCTCGTTCTGCTAGTGTTTTATGGAAGTTGTGATGCAGTGTTCTCCCATCCCCCCAATGCTCCTCTGGTGATGTCTGTATTCAGGCTCTGGATCTCTACAGTACAATATAGAACGGCGCTCGTCTGAAAACCACACAAGACATGTTCATTTGAATATGCAGGATAGAGGCACACAATTCCTTCCTGTTCATCCAGTGTAGTGCTTATGAAGCTTCCCATTTTCTCAACAGAAAGGTGAAGGGTGAAGTTGTATTCTAACCATACTCCCTCTCAGATAATGCTGTCATTTTCCATCTGGATAACTTGTAACTCATTTTGATTTGCTGCTCTGAATAGGATTCCCAGTGCCATCCCCACGACTGACTAAGGTCTGCTTTAACAATGTTTCCTGGGGTCCCCTTGCAACATTGTTAAAGCAGACCTTAGTCAGTTCTATTCATGACAATTACACATGAGTTTTGAAAAGATTTGTAGCTCAGGTTGAGGTTTTGGGTGTAGGTTTGTTCACTTGTTACCTACTAGGTAACATCTTCAATGGGCCTCAGGTGAAGCACTGCTGATAATTCCTGCTTTCTATTTATATGTTTAGGTTTCTTTGTGTTAGTGATGTCATTTCCTGTGCTGATATTAATTCATGTGGTGAAGTCACTTCCTGTTTCTTTTCTCAGGGGGTGGTAGATGGGATCTAACTCAATGTGTTTGTTGATAGAGTTCCGGTTGGAATGCCATGCGTCTAGGAATTCTCATGTGTGTCTCTGTTTGGCTTGTCCTGGGATGGATGTGTTGTCCCAGTCGAAGTGGTGTCCTTCCTCATCTGTATGTGAGGATACTAATGAGAGAGGGTTATGTCTTTTTGTGGCGAGTTATTGTTCATGTATCTTGGTGGCTAGCTTTCTGCCTGTTGTCCAATGCAGTATTTGTTAGAATCCTTGCACGGTATTTTGTAAATGACATTAGTTTTGCTTGTTGTCTGTATAGGGTCTTTCAAGTTCATTACACGCATTGGGCTTTGTCAAAGCTGACAAAGGGTCAGTTAGACTCGAAACGTCAACCCTTTTCTCTCCTTACAGATGCTGCCAGACCTGCTGAGTTTTTCCAGCACTTTCTCTTTTGGTTTCTCTTTCAATGGAACAAGTTCTCCATTTGTGCATCACTGATCTGAGATGGGACCTGTCCTTGCTGAGCCTGCCCAAGGTTCTCCCTCAACTATTCCATCAACCACTGGTCATCGGTACCACACAGGGTCTGATACTGCTGTCTGCTGTCTTCATCTATCGTTCATTTATTATCCCGGCACTCCCCTCCTGCGCTATTAGCAAGTGTTGGTTAGCACAATTCTCCTTTAGCTCTCCTTCAAACTCTGGCTGATTCTCTTCATTGATTTTACTAAAGGATTCATTAACTTATCAGGACTTTTTTTTCTCCAAATTAGCCAAATTAACAGTATTGATCGTGAACACTCCTGCTCCATAAACTGTTGCCAAATCATTCATTGATTGCCAAGATCTCTTTTACTATGCCCTGCTGGTCTGGGTCAGGCCTCCCCCATGTTGGTCCCTCTTTGCTGTGCTGATAGCGGATGAGTCAAATACAAATACCATTTCTGAAGCTTGGAAGAGCACCACTCTGGCAGCTGGGTTCCAGAACTATCTATCCCCACTACTACCAATTCCTGGTAGTACAGAGTTTAGCCTATGTGTCTCACAACCACCCTATTTTGTGGTCCTGGGGTAGTCCTTAGATAAACATGTAGGAATGCACTTCTGGCTGGTTTTAGTCCATTTCTAATTTCTTACAGCTATGACCTTCCCGGTGTCATGGCCTAGCCCTTTCTCAGGGCTGATAGCTAAACGTCCATTTCTGTCTATCAGTTTTTGGAAATAACCCACTTGTCAAATGTGGTCTATACTCAGGCAGCAATAATTCGAGCTCCCATTTGTCTTCCAGCTAGTTGTTATACCCAAACATCAAGGATTTATTGGGATGGACCTATCCACACATTCACCTGCTTCTGGTGGGGCAGAACACAAAGGGCCCGACCTGTGTATACTCTTGTCCAATTAGTGCTTCTGACGATTACATCCTGGCAATCCAACTGATAATGTAGATGAGAGGTGGGGAACCTTTTCATGTTGGTAGGCCGTATTATGTTAGCTGTAATCTAATAAGGCCGCATCCAAGAAACTTCAATTATATATTCTTCAAAATTCACATTATTTTGTAAAAATCTAACTACTACGTACTAACTAACTAAACAAAATGAAAAAAATGTTAATTCTAAAGTTAACTAACCTTTTAATGACTTTGTTGTGACTGCTTTTTGTAGGAAAGCATTTGAATATTTGGTTGCAGCAGGGAGGTCTGCAGTTTTAGCTGATCCTCGAGATGGGTATCCGTCATTTGTGACCTTAAGGGCGTCTTGATTTTGGTTAAGTAGGAGAATGCAGATTTGTAACAATAAGTGGTTGAAAGGTAAGAAAGCCTTTCTCGTGCATGTTGCCGAAGGCATGGGTATTCTATACCATTTTTCCATATTTCAATCGGATCTTTCTTAGCATCAAGTAATGACTTTAAAATGTCATCTCCTGAGAGCTCAATCAATTCTATCTGTAGTTCTATAGGAGCCTTGGAGACATCAACCAGGTGAGGCTGAAATGCTAGTGTGATGTCATGGATTCATTCAAAAGGCCACACACAATGGCCTGAAGGCCGTAGATTCCCCACCCTTGATGTAGACCAACGGGCTGTATGTGATCATCCTGGAGGGGGGGGGGGTCAAGATGATATCTGATTAAGATTAGATACCTCCCAAGTTTAGATGTCCTGACCCCAAACTTTACACTGCAGGCCTTGTTATCATCTAGTCTGCTAAAACAAAAAGCCCATTAACAATCCTATCAGTGGCTATTCATCCTCCTACGCTGGACCCGAAATGTAAACTCCGACTTCTCTCCACAGATGCTGCCAGACCTGCTGAGCTTTTTTTTAAGCAATTTCTGTTTTTGTTTTTGATTTCTAGCATCTGTAGTTCTTTTGTTTTTTATTAAGATACTTCCCCACCTTGCCCCATCTTTCCCCACCTTTCCCCACTCTTCCCCACCTTTCCCCACCTTTCCCCATCTTTCCCCACCTTTCCCCACTCTTCCCCACCTTTCCCCACCTTTCCCCACCTTTCCCCACCTTTCCCCACCTTTCTCCACCTTTCCCCACCTTTCCCCATCTTTCCCCACCTTTCCCCACCTTTCCCCGCCTTTCCCCATCTTTCCCCACCTTTCCCCACCTTTCCCCACTCTTCCCCACCTTTCCCCACCTTTCCCCATCTTTCCCCACCTTTCCCCACCTTTCCCCACCTTTCCCCACCTTTCCCCACCTTTCCCCGCCTTTCCCCACTCTTCCCCACCTTTCCCCACCTTTCCCCACCTTTCCCCGCCTTTCCCCACTCTTCCCCACCTTTCCCCACCTTTCCCCACCTTTCCCCACCTTTCCCCACTCTTCCCCACCTTTCCCCATCTTTCCCCACCTTTCCCCACCTTTCCCCACCTTTCCCCACCTTTCCCCACCTTTCCCCATCTTTCCCCACCTTTCCCCACCTTTCCCCACCTTTCCCCACCTTTCTCCACCTGAGGACATTCTTCAAACTCTTGCTGGTTTTGGATGAAGGGCTTTTGCCCAAAACGTCGATGTTACTGCTCCTCGGATGCTGCCTGAACTGCTGTGTTTTTCCAGCATCTCAAATCCAGAAACTGGTCTTGGCCAGTGTTTGACCAAAAACCCTCCTAAAATCTGCCTTCATTGAATTCTCCCAATTGACCCTTTGTCAGTCCACTATGTGGGGGGGTATCAGATCTTACTTCAGGCCCAATGATGGGTTAATCCAAACTGGTGGGAGGGAGTTGGGGGTGGGTTGGGAGGGGAGCATGGTCGGAAGTGGTTCAGTGTGTTGACACTATCAAGATCTTAATGACAAGATGAAAAGTAGTAGTTTAAAAAATTGAAAATAATGTTGATGGCTATTTATCAGACTGTATGGTACCAGGATGTGATGGCAGATTCAGGCTATGGAGATCACAGTGGTTTATAATGACGTTTCTCCCTGAACAGATTGGATTAGCAGAGCACCAGGTTTCATGTCTAATGGAGGGTCTGTAACGTGTGTACAGGGATCCGGCCTCCTGACTGGCTGAGAGGCCTCTGGCTGCTGGGAACTTGCTCCTCCACCATATCGCAGTGGGAGTGTTGGACTGACTGTCTTCATCAAAGGGTTGTCTCTGTCTCTGGGTTAGAGTGCTACACAGGACCCTTTCTTTGGCAGACTCTCTCTAACCATCTCATTCACTTCAGGGCTGCTACACATAGTGGTCCGGCTGGAATTGGTGGGGCCAGCTGTGAGTCAGTTCCAGGGGAAGTCCTCAGGAGGGACAGTGTTCATGGCTGGTCTGGGATCCTGGCCTGGAGTGGGATCAGGAATTTGGATTATGTCTGGATCAATGATTGGTCCAGTGTCTGAACCAGAAGTCAGGTTAGATGTAATCCAGGTACCTGTGGGAGTCGGTGGGTTTGTAAAAAATGCCAGTGTAAAGTTGGTCATCATTAATGGAGATGGAGAGGTCCAGGAAGGGGAGGGAGGTGTCAGAGATGGTCCAGGTAAATTTAAGGTCAGGGTGGAATGTGTTGGTGAAGTTGATGAACTACTGAACCTCCTCACGGGAGCATGAGGTGGCGCCAATGCAGTCATCAATGTAGTGGAGGAAGATGTGGGGAGTGGTGCCAGTATAACTACGGAAAATGGACTGTTCCACATAGCTGACAAAGAGACAGGCATAGCTGGGGCCGATACGGGTGCCCATGGCTACCCCTTTCGTCTGGAGGAAGTGGGAAGATTAGAAGGAGAAATTGTTAAGGGTGAGGACCAGTTCAGCCAAACGAATGAGAGTGTCGGTGGAAGGGTACTGTTGGGGATGTTGAGAGAGGAAGAAATGGAGGGCTTGGAGGCCCTGGTCATGGCAGATGGAGGTGTAGAGGGACATGGTGAAGATGAGGCATTGAGGGCCGGGGAAATGGAAGTCTTGGAGGAGGTGGAGGGCTTGTGTGGAGTCTCGAACGTATGTGGGGAGTTCCTGAACTAGGGGGGTAGGATAGTGTTGAAGTAGGTAGAGATGAGTTCAGTGGGGCAGGAGCATGCTGAGACAATGGGTCGGCCAGGGTGGTCAGGCTTGTGGATCTTGGGAAGGAGGTAGAACCGGGCAGTGCGGGGTTCCCGGACTATGAGATTGGAAGCTGTTAATGTGGGACCACCCAGTCTTTCCTGTACACGGATGGGCTGGTCTTGTCCACTTCTTAGTGAGGACCTAAATATCTGGGGTACAGGAATGTTCCTGACTGTTACTGGCCAAGCCTTAAGTCTCCTTTATTGACAAATTTCTCTGGATTGCTTTCATTGTAAATAATACAATTCTCAATAAAATGTTTTATGCCATTTCCCATTTCTGGCCATCCACACAATCCCTTCATTCTGTCAGTCATGACTTCTATCCCCTGATGACCTGAACATCTTGTCATTGATAAATTACACGATTTAAATCCTGGACCAGTACCATGTGATGTCCATCTTTGAGGACATGTCCATCCTGAGTACTTAACTTGACCTCCCACTTGCTGTGTGAGCTGGGGATCATTCTCTGCTGCACATGCTGAATGTCACTGCTCAGCGCCTGTCCCTGACCTTTCACCTTGGTTTGGTTCACAGCGATGGTGTCTATATGTTCTGGAATGGGGACTGACATGGTTCTCCTTCAAGGGTACCCTGCTTGGACAATTCCTCTGCCTCTATGTTCCAAGTTGGGGAAGTTCAGTGGTGGGCTCTGACCTCAATGATGCTGTATTCACGGCCGTGGGCAGTTTGGAGAATACGTTTGAGTTGGGTGCTGACAGTACCGTCTTCCCGCCTACTCAGACCAATCCACTAGCTTCCCGGAGTGACAGTAAGTCAGTTACACTGTTACTGTCTGAGTGTCTGTCTGCTGGGTGTGGCATATGTTTCAAAGTGACTGACCATGTAAGTTATCACTGTGAGAGGTTGGCAGTCTGAATGGTCATTTTGCCATGGAGCTCCAGCACTAAATCGATTGGATTTGCCTCTGTGGATACCCAGATGCATACCATATCCTATCTCTCAGTATCCATCCTCCAGTGAGGGGAGCCAGCTATGAATATTATTCTGAGGGTTCTCTCTTCTGTTCCCCAGGTTCCCTTGGGTCATCCCCCATTTGGTTTTGGCACAAATGGTCCCTTGGGGATACCTGACTCTCATGGGGCTCTGCTCTGTAGTTTACATTGTTGACTAGGAAGGTCTAGGGCACTTGGTATGTTCGATCATCATATTGCGACTCTGTGACATTACTTTCCAGTACACTCTGTTTTTTTGGCTGACTGTGTTATCTTTAATCCTGCTGTTTAGCAAATGTCAAATGGGACTGTGCTCCATCAGAGTATTTCAGGGTGTCAGACCAATAGTATGGACAAAAATGTGGTAACACTCAGAACACGATTTCTCACATGTAGAGAAGTCCTGCTCCACTAGTGAAAGAGTCTGGGAGGTAGGCTACCAGCCCGAGTTTATTGTTTCATTTCTGAGCAGAGAGGTTTAGGAATTTCCAGAGTGTAGAACAAAGGTAACAAAGGCACAGACACCAATCCCAACATGAATAAAATAGTCGGTGGAAAATAAACCAGAATCAGGTGAGTGCAGAGATATCAGAGAGGTGTGGGACTACAGGAGCTTCCAGAGACAGGAAGGGTCAAGGCCATGGGGAGATTTGAAGTCAAGGCTGAGGTTTTGTAAATCAGAAGGGAGAATCTTATAGGGCTCGGAACAAGATAATGAGTGAAATAGATAGAGACTTTTCCCCAGGGCAGGATTGACTGGTACGAGGAGTCGTAGTTTGAAGATATTAGGAGGAAGGTATAGAGAAGACATCAGAGGTAGGTTCTTTATGCAGAGAGTTGTGAATGCATGGAATGTGTGATGGTGGAAGCAGAGTCATTGGGGACATTTAAGCGACTGCTGGACATGCACATGGATAGCAGTGAGTTGAGGGGTATATAGGTTAAGTTATTATATTTTACATGAGGATTAAACCTCGGCACAACATCGTGGACCAAAGGCCCTGTTCTGTGCTGTACCTTTCTATGTTCTATGCTAACATGAATCACGTCAAGATAATACCATAAGACCATAAGACATAGGAGTAGAAGTAAGGCCATTCGGCCCATCGAGTCCACTCCGCCATTCAATCATGGCTGATGGGCATTTCAACTCCACTTACCCACATTCTCCACGTAGCCCTTAATTCCTTGTGACATCAAGAATTTATCAATCTCTGCCTTGAAGACATTTAGCGTCCCGGCCTCCACTGCACTCTGCGGCAATGAATTCCACAGGCCCACCACTCTCTGGCTGAAGAAATGTCTCCACATTTCTGTTTTGAATTTACCCCCTCTAATTCTAAGGCTGTGTCCACGGGTCCTAGTCTCCTCGCCTAACGGAAACAATTTCCTAGCGTCCACCCTTTCCAAGCCATGTATTATCTTGTAAGTTTCTATTAGATCTCCCCTTAATCTTCTAAACTCCAAGGAATACAATCCCAGGATCCTCAGCCGTTCCTCGTATGTTAGACCTACCATTCAGGGATCATCCGTGTGAATCTCCGCTGGACACGTTCCAGTGCCAGTATGTCCTTCCTGAGGTGTGGGGCCCAAAACTGGACACAGTACTCCAAATGGGGCCTAACCAGAGCTTTATAAAGTCTCAGTAGCACAACAGTGCTTTTATATTCCAACCCTCTTGAGATAAATGACTAGATTGCATTAGCTTTCTTAATCATGGACTCAACCTACATGTTTACCTTTAGAGAATCCTCGACTAGCACTCCCAGATCCCTTTGTACGTTGGCTTTATGAATTTTCTCACCATTTAGAAAGTAGTCCATGCTTGTATTCTTTTTTCCAAAGTGCAAGACCTCGCATTTGCTCACGTTGAATTCCATCAGCCATTTCCTGGACCACTCTCCCAAACTGTCTAGATCCTTCTGCAGCCTCCCCACTTCCTCAGTACTAACTGCCTGTCCACCTAACTTCGTATCATCGGCAAGTTTTGCTAGAATGCCCCCAGTCCCTTCATCCAGATCATTAATATATAACGTGAACAGCTGCGGCCCCAACACTGAATCCTGTGGGACACCGCTCGTCACCAGCTGCCATTCTGAAAAAGAACCTCTTATCCCAGCACTCTGCCTTCTGTCAGACAGCCAATCCTCAATCCATACCAGTAGTTCACCTCGAACACCATGGGCCCTCACCTCGCTCAGCAGCCTCCTGTGTGGCACCTTATCAAAGGCCTTTTGGAAGTCTAGATAGACCACATCCACTGGATTTCCCTGGTCTAACCTACTTGTCACCTCTTCAAAGAATTCCAACAGGTTTTCAGGCACGACCTCCCCTTACTAAATCCATGTTGACTTGTTCCAATCCGATTCTACTCTTCCAAGAATTTAGAAACCTCATCCTTAATGATGGATTCTAGAATTTTACCAACAACCGAGGTTAGGCTAATTGGCCTATAATTTTCCATCTTTTGTCTTGATCCTTTCTTGAACAAGGGGGTTACAACACCGATCTTCCAATCATTCAGGACTTTCTCTGACTCCAGTGACTTTTGAAAGATCTCAACCAATGCCTCCGCTATTTCCTCAGCCACCTCCCTCAGAACTCTAGGATGTAGCCCATCGGGGCCAGGAGATTTGACAATTTTAAGACCTTTTAGCTTTTCTAGCACTTTCTCTTTTGTAATGGCAACCATACTCAACCCAGCCCCCTGACTCCCTTTAATTGTTGAGATATTACTCATGTCTTCCACTGTGAAGACTGTCACAAAGTACTTGTTAACTTCTCCTGCTATTTCCTTATCTCCCATCACTAGGCTTCCAGCATCAGTTTGAAGTGGCCCAATGTCTACTTTTGCCTGTCGTTCGTTTCTAATGTATTGAAAGAAACTTCTATTATCATTTCTAATATTACTGGCTATTTGATCCTCTCCTTCCTTATTTCTCTCTTTGTTATTCTCTGTTTGTTTTTGTAGCCTTCCCAATCTTCTGATTTCCAAGTGCTCTCGGCCACTTTATAGGATCTCTCTTTTTCTTTATTCCATTTCCTGACTTCCTTTGTCAGCCATGGCTGTCTAATCCCTCCCCGGATAATCTTTCTTTTCTTGGGGATGAACCTCTGTACAGTGTCCTCAATTATACCCACAAACTCCTGCCATTTTTGCTCTACTGTCTTACCCACTAGGCTCTGCTTCCAGTCTATTTTCGTCAGTTCCTCTCTCATGCCCTCATAATTACCTTTATTTAACTGTAACACCATTACATATGATTTTGCCTTCTCTCTTTCAAACTGCAGACTGAACTCTACATATTATGATCGCTGCTTCCTAAGTGTTCCCTTACTTTAAGATTTTTTATAAAGTGTGGTTCATAACATAGCACTAGGTCCAGAATAGCCTGCTCCCTTGTGGGCTCCATGACAAGCTGTTCCAAAAAGCTATCCTGTAAGCATTCCATGAATTCCCTTTCTTTGGATCCACTGGCAACATTATTTACCCAGTCCACCTGCATATTGAAGTCTCCCATGATCACCGTGACCTTGCCTTTCTGACATGCCTTCTCAATTCCCTGGTACATGTTGCGCTCCTGGTCCTGACCACTGTTAGGAGGTCTGTACATAACTCCCATTACGGTTTTTTTTGCCTTTGTGGTTCCTCAATTCCACCCACACAGACTCCACATCATCCGACGCTATGTCATTCGGTGCCATAGATTTAATTTTGTTCTTAACTAACAAGGCAACCCCACCCCCTCTGCCCACCTCCCAGTCTTTTCGATAAGTTGAAAATCCTTGGAGGTTTAACTGCCAGTCCTGACACCCCTGTAACCACGTCTCTGTGATGCCTAGCACATCATAATCATTCACGAAGATCTGTGCCATTAGTTCATCTGCTTTGTTACGAATGCTACGAGCATTCAGGTAAAGTGCCTTAATGCTAACTTTCTTATCATTAGAGATATTGGAAGTCATGAAATGTCCTAAGTTATCCTTCCTTTTTGCTGCATTCCCGGTCTGCCTCAAGTTTAAATCCGCCTGCACATATGCTACCCTGTTGCTTATCTTTCCATTTAACTCCATACTCCCTATCGCTTTCACCTTCCCTTCCCCCCAACTCAGAAGTTTAAAGTCCTACTTCTGGCAGATTTGGAAGAGAAGTTTAACGTGTCTTATCTCTATGTCAGAAACACCTTGCTCCATCTTTCCTGCCGTCGCTGAGCAGCATGGTGAGTTTTTTTCCCCCCAGGCAGTGATGAGTTGCCAGTTAAGAGGATCATAGCTTGTTAACTGCCTTTTTGACAGCCCAGTTCGCCTCACTAATATTCAGCTTTTTATTTTACCCAAAGCGACTAGTGTGCTTGACATTGAGAAAACTCGGCACAGAGATCAGACTGAGTACCTGACTAATTGAACTCACCACTTCCTCCAAAGAATTTCCATGCTGGACACTGGGCACCTGCATCCCAGGGCACCCTCCCATGGGCACTGACCACACACTCCCCCCAGCCACCAACACTGGAATCCAACGTGTGCCCGGCCAAAGAACCTGCATGGTACATCTCCGATCCACTTCTGCCTTTCAACACTTCCCCTCGGGCTGCCCCGGTAACTCTCATTGTAACACTGTTGCAAGGACACTTGTTTGCTCAGGGACACACAGCCTGGTGCAGTCTCTGAGCTGGCTGTATCTCCAGCCCGTTCACTTGCTCTGATAGAGCTCCCTCGCCCTGAGCACTTACTCACTGCCATAGCACCCACTCAGCCTGATCCCAGACAGAGGCTCATAGTATGCTTGCCTTGCCTTTTGCTACTTTGCTCTCTCTGTCAGAGATACTAGGCTCACAATTCTTCCATCTTGCCCTGCTGTTTAATGCAGACACAAAGAGGAAGCCTGTCATTGTTGCTAGCAGGCCTCAGTCAAGCCAAGGGGGAGCTCCGAACACAGAAAGGCAAGGGCAGGCTCTGGTACCAGTCCAGAAGCTTGGACATGGTCAGTCAGCTACTCCAGGGTGGTCAGAGTCAGGGTCCTCTCCTCGTGAGGGGTACAGAGCTGAATGTCAGCAGGTCAGCACCCATCGTGAGTCTTTCAGCCCATTGTAGGCTCTTTATCTCATAAAGAGCCAGAGGAAGGTATTAAGGGAGATGGAAGTGGGTGACACAGCTGTTATTGTTGGTGCAGGGAGGGGAGATGCCCTGAGTGAGTGAGTGAGCAGCATCGAGGGCAGGCAGGGTCAGTGGTGTTGGGGGTTCGGAGGGGTGACAGGGAGTGAGGAAAGATGTTCCTGGTAATAGTGAGAGTGGTGGACCATGAGCCTTTGGTGGGAGGTGGGTAAAGGAGCAGAGAGAGAGAGAGAGAGAGTGATAGGTGTCAGATAGAAGTTGGTGCACTTCTCCTGACAGAGTGGTGAAGAGCATTGGTCTTCTTCCTACAGCACACTGATACTGCACTGATTCAGGTGGTAGCCTTGGGCCAGGCTGGGCAGGGGCTTGGGTCATGACCTCCACTGCTGATCCTGGGGCATGAGGAAGACTGGCCTCGGCATCAGCTGGGCCTCCATGTCCCTCCCAAAAAGTGGGTATTGATTTTCCCCATCTGTCCAGGATAAATGTTAGGAACCGTGCAGGGTAGCTCCAGACTTGTCCTGGTATACAATGGACTGTTAAGTCTGATGGAGATGCAAGGGATGCTGGTGAATTCTGTGATATCCATGGAGCAGCAAGCTGTTCTGGGATTGGGGTGCAGAGAAGAGGGGCACGATGGGGGCAGGGTAAGTAGTTAATGAGGTGTGTTTGATAAGATAGGGTGAGAAACCTCACTGGGCCTCACTGTTGAAATTCCTCTCATTCACACCAACTCGGGCTGAGAGAAAAGTACATCATGTTCAGTCCACAGTGTTGTAGGATCAGGAGTTAATGTGAGAGAATGGGCCACAGTGGGTGATATTGAACAGAACATAATGTGAGCCATTGGATAGCCAGTCACGTGGTCTGGACAGCCTCAGACGGCCTCATTTGCTTTTCTTACACCTATTTATTCTGGCAGGGTATGTGACCTCTTTTATTCAATCTTAGCTGGGTCTTTTTCTGAAGTGATTGGGATTTGTTTCCCATTCCCAGACAATGTTTGGTGTATAAGATTACAAGAGAAATTTGGCACAGAAACAAACAATTCGGCCCAATCTCAGCACATTATTTATTCACCAGCTCAAACAGTCTCTCATGATCTCTGATTTAAATCTACCAGAGACATCTATTCCCTTCTCCCTCCTGTGTTTATGCAGTTTCCAAAATTGTATCAAAGCTATCCACTCCAGCTACTCATTCTCACAAGGAGGAGGTTTCTTCTGAAGTCACAATTGAATACAACTGAGCAGCACTTTGGGAAAATGAGCTAATTGGTTCCATTCTTTCCTCATGGCCCTAGAAGCACCTCCATTTCAAAAAAATAAGCAATTCCTTTTTGCCCTTTAAATTTAGATCTGCAGAACACTCTAAGTTGTAACAATACACAGGGTGAGAAAGCATTCTCATTTCCTCATTGAGTTCTTTATCATCGATTAGGTTAAGTTTTCGTTCCCTCCTTATCATCCTTCTCAAGAAAGGTTTACAGATAAAAGTGACCATTTCTACCTTCCATTTTTGCACTATATTCACTGGAGTTTAGAAGAATGAGAGGATGTCATAGAATCTATAGCATTCCATTAGGGACGAGACTGGGTAAACACAGGAAGGATGTTCCTGACAATTGGGGAGCCCAGAAACATGGGCTCATAGTCTAAGGAAGTGGGGTAGACCATGGGGTAGACTTTGGGTGTTCCATGATCTTCAATTTTTCAGCAGTAGTTGCAATGGGAGGAGCGACAGCGAGGACCAGAGACCCGACAGGAAGGTAAATTTAAAGTTTAAAAACTTACCTCGTGCAAAGGCAGAGTGCAGGCTGAGCAGAAGCAGACACAGGACTGCTGGGTAAGTGAGGCTTAGATTTGGGTGGTTGCTTTACTCGAAACACTACTCAGGTAGTGTCTCCTACCCATCCTCCTCCCCTAACCAAACAAAAAAGGTTCTGCGTGCCAGATTGGTAAGATAACCAGCTTATTTTTAGTTTTCATTGTCTTGCTGGGAATTTAGAACTGTGGGAATGGAGGTTAGATCAGCTGAATGTTCCTCCTGCAGAATGTGGGAGCTAAGGGTCAAGGGTCACCACTAGTGCCCCTGCTGACTTCCTCTACAGGAAGTGCACCCAACTCCTCGAAAACCATGTTAGGGATGAACTTCGGGATCATTTGGGAGGTGGAAAGGGTTACTGAGGGAAGTTACAGGGATGTAGTCACACCTCAGGTACACGAAGAAGGTACACCATCAGGGCTAGAAAGCAAACTGGCAGGCAGTGCAGGGATCCCATGTGGCCGTTCCCCTCGACAACAAATATACTGTTTTGGATACTGTTGGGAGGGTAAACCATGGGGTACAGATCTCTGACACAGAGTCTGCCCTATTGCTCTGGGAATAGGGAAGGGAAGGGGGGAGAGAAGCAGAGCATTAGTCATTGGAGACTCCATAGTTAGGGGGACAGATAGGAGGTACTGTGGGAACAAGAGAGACTCACGGTTGGTGTGTTGCCTCCCAGGTACCAGGGCTCGTGATGTCTCTGATCATGTTTTTGGGATCCTTGAGGGGGAGGGGGAGCAACCCCAAGTCGTGGTCCACACAGATGCCAACATCACAGGTAGGAAAAGGGATGGGGACTAAAGGCAGATATTCAGGGAGCTAGGGAGGAAACTTAGAGCTGGAACAAACAGAGTTGTTATCTTGGGTTTGTTATCCGTGCCATGAGCTCGCGAGGCGAGGAATAGGGAGAGAGAGGAGTTGAACATGTGGCTACAGGGATGGTGCAGAAGGGAGGGATCCAGATACCTGGATAATTGGGGCTCTTTCTGGGGAAGGTATGACTAACAGGATGGCCTTCACCTGAACCAGAGGCTACCAATATCCTGGGGGAGAAATTTGCTAATGCTCTTCAGGTGGGTTTAAACTAATTCAGCAGGGGGCTGGGAACCTGAATTGTAGTTCAAGTATAGAGGATGCTGAGGGTAGTGAGGTCAGAAATAAGGTTTCAAGATCTCAAAAGAGCATCAGCAAGCAGGAAGGTGGTTTGAAGTGTGTCTACTTCAATGCCAGGAGTATCCGGAATTAGGAGGGTGAACTTGCAGCATGGGTTGGTACCTGGGATTTCGATGTTGTGGCCATTTCAGGGATATGGTAGACCAGGGACAGGAATGGTTATTGCGGGTTCCAGGATTTAGATATTTCAGTAAGAACAGAGAAAATGGTAAAAGAAGTGGGAGTGTGTCATTGTTAGGCAAGGACAGTATTACGGCTGCAGAAAGGATGTTTGAGGACTTGCCAACTGAGGTGGTAAGGGCTGAGGTTAGGAAAGGAGAGGTCACCCTGTTGGGAGTTTTCGATATGCCTCCAGAGATGTAGAGGAAAGGATAGCAAAGATGATTCTTGATAGGAGCGAAAGTGACAGGGTAATTGTTATGGGGACCTTCAACTTTCCAAATATTGACCAGGAATGCTGTAGTTCAAGTACTTTAAATGGGTCAGTTTTTGTTCAATGTGTTCAGGAGGGTTTTTAGATTAGATTACCTACGATGTGGAAACAGGCCTTTCGGCCCAACAAATCCACACTGACCCGCCGAAGCGCAACTCACCCATACCCCTACATTTACCCCTTACGTAACACTATGGGCAATTTAGCTTGGCCAATCCACCTGACCCGCACATCTTTGGACAGTGGGAGGAAACCGGAGCACCCGGAGGAAACCCACGCAGACACGGGGAGAATCTGCAAACTCCACACAGTCAGTCGCCTGAGGCGGGAACTGAACCCGGGTCTCTGGCGCTGTGAGGCAGCAGTGCTAACCACTGTGCCACCGTGCCACCCACAGGTGGGTGGGTATGTAGGTGGGCAACAGGTGTTGCGTATGTAGACAAGCCAACAAGGGGCGAGGCCACATTGGATTTGGTACAGGGTAATGAACCTGGCCAGGTGTTAGATTTGAAGGTAGGTGAGCACTTTGGTGATAGTGACCACAATTTTTCGGTCATGTTTACTTTAGTGGTGAAAAGGGATAGGTATACACCGCAGGGCAAAAACTACAGCTGGGGCAAGGGCAATTACGATACAATTAGTCAAGATCTAGGATGCATAGGATGGGGAAGGAAACTTCAGGGGATGGGCACAGTTGAAATGTGGAGCTTATTCAAGTAACAGCTACTGCGGATCCTTGATAGGTACATAGCTGTCAGGCAGGGAGATAGGTATCGAGAGAGGGAGCCGTGGTTTACTAAGGAATTTGAATCTCTTGTCAAGAGGAAGAAGAAGGCTTATGTTTGGATGAGATGTGAAGGCTCAGTTAGAGTGCTTGAGAGTTACAAATTAGCCAGGAAAGACCTAAAGAGAGAGCTAAGAAGAGCCAGGAGGGGATATGAGAAGTCAGTGGTGGGTAGGATCAAGGAAAACCCTAAAGCTTTCTATAGCTATATCAGGAATAAAAGAATGACTTGAGTAAGATTAGGGCCAATCAAGGATAGTAGTGGGAAGTTTGTGTGGAGTCTGAGGGGATAGAGGTTCACAAGGGGGAGGTGTTAGCAATTCTAGAAAGTGTGAAAATAGATAAATCCCTTGGGCCCAATGGGATTTATCCTAGGATTCTGTGGGAAGCCAGGGAGGAAATTGCTGAGTCTTTAGCTATGATCTTTATGTTGTCATTGTCTACACAAATAGTGCCAGAAGACTGGAGGGTAGCAAATGTGGTCCCCTTGTTTAATAAGGGGAGTAGAGACAACCCTGGAAATTATAGACCAGTGAGCCTTACTTCAGTTGTGGGTAAACTATTGGAAAAGGTTATAAGACATAGGATTTATAATCACTAGAGAGGAATAAGTTGATTAGGGATAGTCAGCATGGTTTTGTGAAGGGTAGATCATGCCTCACAACTTCATTGAGTTCTTTGAGAAGGTGAACAAACAGGTGGATGAGAGTAAAGCAGTTGATGTGGTGTATATGGATTCAGTAAGGTGTTTGATACGGTTCCACATGGTGGGCTATTGCACAAAATACAGAGGCATGGGATTGAGGGTGATTTAGCGGTTTGGATCAGAAATTGCTAGCTGAAAGAAGACAGAGGGTGGTGGTTGATGAGAAATGTTCATCCTGGAGTTTAGTTACTAATGGTGTACTGCACGGTTCTGTGTTGGGTCCACTGCTATTTGTCATTTTTATAAATGGCCTGGACCAGGGTGTCAAAGGATGGGTTAGTAAATTTGTGGATGACACTAAGGTCAGTGGAGTTGTGGATAGTGCTGAAGGTTGTTGCAGGTTACAGAGGGACATAGATAAGCTGCAGAGCTGCGCCGAGAGGTGGCAAATGGAGTTTAATGTGGAAAGGTGTGAGGTGATTCACTTTGGAAGGAACAACAGGAATGCAGAGTACTGGGATAATGGTAAGATGGTTGGTAGTGTAGATGAGCAGAGAGATCTCGGTGTCCATGTACATAGATCCCTGAAAGTTGCCACCCAGAATGATAGGATTGTTAAAAAGTGTGTTGGCTTTTATTGGTGGAGGGATTGATTTTTGGAACCATGAGGTCATGCTGCAGCTGTACAAAACTCTGGTGCGGCCGCACTTGGAGTATTGTGTACAGTTCTGGTCACCACATTATAGGAAGGATGTGGAAGTTTCGAAAAGGTTGATTTACTCAGATGTTGCCTGGTATGGAGGGAAAGTCTTACAAGGAAAGGTTGATGGACTTGAGTCTTTTTTCATTAGAGAGAAGAAAGTTGAGAGGTGATTTAATTGAGATATGTAAGCTAATCAGAGGGTTAGATAGGGTAGACAGTGAGAGCCTTTTTCCTCAGATGGTGATGCCTAGCACAAGGGGATATAGCTTTAAATTGAGGGGTGCTAGATGTAAGGACAGATGTCAGACGTAGTTTCTTTACTCAGAGTAGTAGGGGTGTGGAAAGCACTGTCTGCAACAGTAGTAGACTCACAACTTTAAGGGCATTTAAATAGTCATTGGATAGACATATGGATGAAAATGGAATAGTGTAGGTTAGATGGGCTTCAGATTGGTTCCACAGATCAGCACACAACATTGAGGACTGAAGGGCCCTGCACTTCGCTGTAATGTTCTATGGTCTGTGTAGGACTGAGATGAGAGGATATGTCTTCACCCAGAGAGTGGGGAGTCTACGTAAAGTTTTTATGGTCAAAATATTGAATGTTTTCAAGAATGAGTTAGATAGTTATATGTCATAGAGATGTATAGCATGGAAACAGACCTTCAGTCCAACTCATCCATATCAACCCAACATCCTAAACTTCTAAACCCTTTCTATTCATGTATGCAACCAGATTCCTTTTAAGTGTTGTCATTGTACTAGTCTCCACCACTTTCTCTGGCAGCTCATTCAACACACACACCACCCTCTGCATGAAAACGTTGTCCCTCAGGTCTCTTTTAAATCTTTCCCCTTTCGCCCTAAACCCATGCTGTCTAGTTCTGGACTTACCCTATCCATACCCCTCATAATTTTATAAATCTCTATAAAGTCACCCCGAGCTCTGATGCTCCAGGGAAAACAGCCCCAGTCTGTTCAGCCTCTCCCTATAGTTCAAATCCTCCAACCCTGGCAACATCCTTGTAAATCTTCTGAAATCTTTCAAGTTTCACAACATCCTTCTGATAAGGAGGGAGACCAGAATTGCACACAATATTACAAAGGTTCTTAGGGCTAAAGGGATCAAAGGGTATGGGGGAGAAAGCAAGAACTGGAGACTGAATTGAATGATCAGCCATGAGCATATTGATTAGTGTAGCAGGGTTGAAGGGCCAAATGGCCTACTCCTGCTTGTAGCTGGGATATTTCTATGTGAACTATATCCACATTTTTAAACTACCACAGTAAGTTTGAACTCAGGTTCTGTAAATGCCAGCCCTAAACTCTGGATCTGAAATGTAAGATAGTCACAAATTAACCCAGTAGGGAATTTAAATGAAGGTGATTAGATTAGATTCCCTACAGTGTGGAATCCTTCAGCCCAACAAGTCCACATTCACCCTCCGAAGAGTAACCCACCAAGACTCATTTCCCTACATTTACCCCTAACATTATGGGCAATTTAGCATGGCCAATTCACCAGTCATGCACATCTTTTTGGACAGTGGGAGGAAACCCACACAGACACTGGGAGAATGTGCAAACTCCACACAGACAGTCCTCCGAGGTGGGAATCGAACCCGGGTCCCTGGCCGCAGTGCTAGCCACTGAACCACTGTGCCACCCTAAGATGTGGAACTCATGACTTCAGGGAGTGATAGAGGTGAAGAGTGGAGATGTGTCTAAGATGAAGAGATGAGGGAGAAGCCAGTGGAAGGAGTCAGATGGGGAATGGTGTGAGGAAGCTGATGAGAGACTGCCCCTGTGCTGCCATTACAATGCAATATGGTGTTTGCATAAATGTGCCTATTTAAAGCAGCAGCTGGTACAATCCTCAAGAACAGAGTTGAGCAATTTTGGGGCTAAAGGATGGTCATCCTTGATGTAACCGCCAACTGGGATTGTACTGAGTTCTCTCAAGTGCTGCAAGTTGCTATTCTCTGATACTTTGTGAGACGTGTCACATGATGCTGAGTGTTAAGTGATAATTAAGTGCAGCTGGTTAGCGTTTTGATTTGCGCTGCATTTAATTATCATGTTCCCAAGCTCGGAAATTATCACTGCCACTTGTGGAATGAAACAATATCAAACTATTGTTGGATTGTGCTTGCACTTTCAAGTAATTAAGTGGCTCTGACAAAGGTACTCGGTTTAAAAATAAAGCAATGTTAATAGACAAGGCTGAAAGACTCAGCATGTGAGTGGTGTGTTTTGTCATGGAAAGGAACAACTCTTCAGGGATCCTTTATGTAAGCTGCAACAGCTACACAAAGCAGAACGGGATCAGCTCAACCATGGCAGAGAATAGACATTCTGTCGATCTCCATTGACTGATCGATCAGGGATTGCCATCTGTTCATACGAACACCTCCCTCCAATCATTGCTAGTGCTTTCTCTCAGCCACTCTGTTAGGCTTTGGGGAAAGATGACATGCACAAAAATATATGCTGGAGATCACATATTTGATGAAGACTCCTCTGGGTTTGAAATGTTACCTTGCTCTCTCTCTCCATTGATGCTGCCTGACCTGCTGTGATGGAGTCATTGAAGCAGAGAGATGTACAGCACAGAAACAGACCCTTTGATCCAACTTGTCCATGCTGACCAGATATCCCAGAGCATTGCTGTTGTTTTGGTGGGGTGGAGGGTGAGCACCAGGGACGTTCTGTCCTTGTTACGCTCCATGCTTCCAGCTCACTGCCTTTATTCCTGATGAAGGGCTTTTGCTCGAAACGTCGATTTCGCTGCTCGTTGGATGCTGCCTGAACTGCTGTGCTCTTCCAGCATCACTGATCCAGAATCCAGGACCAGATATCCCAACCTAGTCTAGTTCCACTTGCCAGTACCCGACCCAAACCCTTCTTATTCATATATCCGTCCAGATGCCTTTTAAATGTTGCAGTTGTACCAGCCTCCACCACTTCCTCTGGCAGCTCATTCCATACACGTTCCACCCTCTGCATGAAAAAGTCTTAGGTCTCTTTTATATCTTTCCCCTCTCACCCTAAACCTATGCCCTCTAGTTCTGGACTCCCCCACCCCAGGGAAAAAACTTTGTCTATTCACCCCATCCATGCCCCTCATGTTTCTATAATCTCCAGCAACTTCTTTGTTTTCAGTATGGATTCCAGTATCTGCAGTAATTTGCTCCTGATTGCACTGTATGATTGGGCTTGTCTTAATTTACAGAGTCGAGAGTGTAGTGCTGGAAAAGTACAGCAGGTCAGGCATGACCAGAGGAGCAGGGGAATAGACGTTTTGGGCATAAGCCCTTCATCAGGAATCAATTTACAGGAATTAATTTACAGAATTAAGATTAAAGATGGTGTTGTTGAGGTTTTCTGGATGATTAAATGAGTTTATAGAGCGGACAGTGTGCCATTTTCTCTGGTTCGGGCAATCAGATCCAGGCAAATGGGAGTGAAGTCAGTTTGCACTTAGATTAGATTTCCTACAGTGTGGAAACAGGCCCTTCAGCCCAACCAGTCCACACCAACCCTCCGAAGAGTAACCCACCCAGACCCATTTCCCTCTGACTAATGCACCTAATACGATGGACAATTTAGCATGGCCAATTCACCTGACCTGCACATCTTTGGATTGTGGGAGGAAACAGAGGGAGAATGTGCAAGCTCCGTACAGACAGTCACTTGAGGCTGGAATCGAACCTAGGACCCTGGTACTGTGAGGCAGCGGTGCTAACCACTGTGCCACCGTGCCGCACTTTTATGTTTCAAATACCCTTGACCCCACAAAAAGCTGCTGCGGTTGAGAGTCAATAGATAATATCAGAAATACTAGACCAGGCTCGCCAGCAGACCAACTGGGAACTGCCAATATGAATGCTGGCCTAACTAGTGATGCCCCTCGATGGATTAAAGTAAAAGACTGGGTCTTTTATATTCTCAAGCCAGCTCTACCACCCAACATCATCATGGCCCACAGCTCCACTTTCTCACCTAGTCCTAGATACACCTGTGACATCAAACAGCTGTGTGTCTCAGCCTCAAGTATATTCTACAATGCAGCATCCATGCCCTTCTGGGACAGAGTGCTCTGAATATTAACAACCATCTCACCGTCTCAGTCTGAACTGACCAGCGCGGCAACTATGCCCCCAATGTTCCTGACTCCCAGATCCAAGGAATGTTACGACGGTGCGCCTTTGTTCAGGACATCCCCGGAGAGGAAGCCACTTTTCCCCATATATTTTATGCACCACAATTAGATCACTCCTCCATCTTCTAAACTCCTGGGAATGCAAACAAAATTTACGGAATGAATTCATTTCATAAAATATGAGAGAAAAAGCAAAGCGTGTTCAAATATCTACGCTCAAAACAAAAATCAAGAAGCAATATCTCCAGTGGAAGGGAAAAATAAATTAAAGATGTGGAAAGCAAAATCAAATTTAAAAACAAGACTGAAGACAGATATTTAATAATTCAATAAGCTGAGCTTCAGGATATCCAAATATAAATCTAAAATTTAGAGATGCATTGGAGAGAGCAACAGGGACTATATTCATCATGCAGAACATGTTAAGAAAGCAGGAGGGAGATTTCCTCTGTGTGCTATCTATAGCTCCATGATAAACACCATTATCCAATTGTCTATAATTACCATTGTGTCTCATTTCTGATTTATTCTTTCACCCGTTGTCAAAAGAACTAAACCCCTGTAACCAAGCAATTGGTCACATCACAGGGTACAGCTGCACATTGAATCGAAGAATGGTCAAGGAACAAAATGGGGGGATGACGGATGGGGAATGGGTGGCATTTGGCCTGTTGAACACACTTTGGCTCTCTGCACAGCCAATTTTCAGCCAGTCCCGTTTCCCCTCAAATCTTTCCTTTCTAATGCCAATGCAAACTGCTACTGAATGCCATGATACAATCTGCCTCTACCACACACTGAGGTATTCCCGATCTGGAAAATGGAAAAGGGAACGTAGGCTGTGGGGAGGTGGCAACGAAATTGCAATGATTTTTGAGGTGGTTGAAGTGGGTAGAAGACAGGTAGCAGTTGGAGTACCTAGTGGGGGAAGTGTGAGGCCTGTGGGGTGTAAGAATAGAAAGGCAGAACATTTCTTAAGAGGTATGAAACTTGAAAACATTGGTGCTCAGAGGGTGGGTGTGCTTGCACAGAAACATAGAAAGCTAGCATGCAGGTAGAGAAAGCAATATATTGGTCTTTATCGCAAAGGGAATTAAAGTACAAGAAATAGGAAGTCTTATTGCAGTTGGTCAGGGCATTTTTTTTGTTTGTTTGCATTGATTTGAGGTGAGCATGAGTGAATAGTTGTGTGTGTGAAAGTGTAGGAATTTAAGATGGACTATTTTCATTACTGTACTTACATAGGATTAACTCAGATGCTGCCTGACCTGCTGTGCTTTTCCAGCACCACACTCTCGACTCTGATCTCCAGCATCTGCCGTCCCCACTTTCTTCTAGTTAAGTACAATCAAAACTATCCTCTTCCGATTAATACAGAAGTGGAAAATAAACCTGTGCGTTTTACAGCCAGCTCACTGAATACAGCTAAATGCTCACTGAATTGCAAGCATCTCCATTTCAGAAAGGGATTTAGTGTTCCTTTCCTATTGTCACAAAGCTTTATTCTGGCATTGGAGATAATACAGCAAAGATTAACTGGATTGGCTCCTGGATGACAGTGAGAGAAAGCTGAGTGAATTGTGTTCACAAAAAAAAACCCAAAAGAACTGCAGTTTCTGGAAATCAAGAACAAACCCAGAAATTGTTGGAAAATCTCTGCAGGTCTGGCAGCATCTGTGAAGAGAAATCACAGTTAACGCTTCAGGTCCACTTCTGAAGAAGGGTCTGCTTTCTCTCTTCACAGTTGCTGGACCTGCTGAGATTTTTCAGCAATTTCTATGAATTGTGTCCACGTTCAATTGAGTTGAAATTAATGAGAAATTATGTCATTGACAATACAAGAGGCTGAAGGGGTTGGACAGAATCGACACTGAGAGGTTATTTCTCCCTAGCTCAGGGAGCCCCGCCCACCAGCCACCATGTCAGGAAAAGGGGCTGATCATTTAGGATTGCAATGAGGAGAAATGTCTTCACTCAAAGGGTTATGAATCTTGATTGGGAATCCTTTGTCATGATTATGTTTAAGCCTCGAATAGAAAGAATTTTGTCCACTCAGGGAATCCAGGGAAATGCAGAACAGGCAGGAAATTGGAATCGAGAATGAAGACCACTCAGGAGAATAATGAATGGCAGAGTGGAGGTGAGGGGCGAAAGATGGTGATCATTCATTGAATGATGCAAGAGGCTCAATGGTCTCTATTCCAATATCCTATGCTTTTAGAAGATAGTCTCTCACTCCTTAGGAAAAACCCTCAACTTTCATGTCAACTCCGATTTTGAATTAATCATTTTAATTGGTATCCTGTAATTCTTGAACTTTCCACTGATAGGGACTAATTGTTTTCGGCTAATCTGTTTCATCCCTTCAGATAAAAAGGTGGAGGTGGCAGGAAGAGGAAACAATGAGGCAAGTTGGCTCTGGTAAGGATCACTGCCTAGTCTCAGTGGCTCACCATTTACATTTGAGATGAGAATGGCCATGGATACCTTCTCAAACCACCACTAATTCATGCCCTGAATGGTCTAAGGGAAGCAAACAAGGGGCAGAGTATTATCAGCCACTTGGAGGTGTCTTTGACAATGAAAGGGAGGTATGGTAGGTTTTGGGAAGATGAGTGTTTGATTGTCTTCCTAATGTGTTCCCATCTCCAATCCATGTTGTTGGGTGTTGCATGTGACCTGTTCCAACCACTTGCTTGACAACAACGGATAATCAATTGGATTATTCAAGTAACTGAACTGAACCAGCCATATAAACACAATGGCTACAAGAGCAGGTCAGAAGCTAGGAATTCTGCAATGAGTAATGCACTTCCTGACTCCCCAAAGTTTATCCACCATCTTATAGGCACAAGTCAGGAGACTGATGGAATACTCCCCACTTGCCTGGATGGGTGCAGCTCCAACAACACTCGAGAAACTTGACACTATCCAGGACAAAGCAGCCTGTTTGATTGGCACCACATCCATGAGCACCCTCTCCCTCCACATTGACGTTCAGTAGCAGCAGTGTGTAATATCTACACGATACACTGCAGAAATTTACCAAAGATCCTTAGAAAATATCTGCCAAACTCATGACCATTTCTATCTATAAGGACAAGGGCAGCAGATACATGGGAACACCCCTGCAAGTTCCCCTGCAAGCATCACCATCCTGACTTGGAAATATATTGCTGTTCCTTCAATGTCGTTGGTGAGTCTTCCCTGAACTATCTCGATTACAATCAGATCCCTCCTTAAATTAGCCACAATAGCCTGTAACATTATGGCAGATTTCCTACTTTTATACATGCAATAAAGACTAGAATTCCATTTGCCTTCCTAATAACTTGTGTACCTGCATATTATCATATGTGTATCTTGTGGAAAGATACCCAGAACCCTCTGCACAACAATGCAATCTCTTTCCATTTATGAATGTTTTGATCTTCTATCCCCTTCAACAAAGGGGGGAAGGGGGGGGGGTCACATATTTTCCCACATTATACTCCATCTCCTAAAGTTTTACCACTCACTTAACCGCTCTGCATCCCTTTCAGGACTTTTTAATCTCCTCCTCACAACCTACTATCCTACCTGATATAAAACAAAGAATAGTGGATGCTGTAGATCTGAAACAAAAGTTCTTGAGAAACCTGGCAGATCTGGCAGCATTTATGGAGAGGAAGCTGGGGCAACGTTTCAAATCCAGTGACCCTTCTTCAGGTTTGAAGTTTCTCCAGCATTTTCTGTTTTTGTTGATTCCTACCTATCTTTACATCATCAAAAACTTTGGTTACAATATACTTGGTCCAAGACATTAATACAGATCATAAACAGTTGAGGGCCCAGCACTGAATCCTGTGATACATCACTAGTTGCAGTTTGATACTCTTTGATAATCACCCATTTGAAAAATTAATTCACGCGATATGCATCTCACTGGCTGGGCCAGCATTTATTGCCCATCCCTAATTAACCAGAGGGCAGTTAAGAGTCACGACATTGGTGTGGGTCTGGTGTCACCTGTAGGCCAGACCTGGTAAAGACAAGAGTTTTCTTCCCTAAAGGACATTACTGAACCTGGTGTATTTGTCCTCAACAATTGGCAACAGTTCATGGTTATTATTAGTTCCAGATTTTATTGAATCCAAATTTCACCATTTCCATTGCAGGATTCAAATCTGGGTCCACAAAATATTACCTCAGTTACTGGTTTAATAGTCCAGTGATTACACCATTAGACCATCATCTCCCTGACTCTGTTGCCTGTTGGTTAGCCAATCCTCCATCCATGCTAATAATACCACCAGAGCGCAGTTACGAGTCAACCACATTGCTGTCAGTTTGGACACGCATATAGTCCAGACCAGGGAAGGATGGTGGTTTCCTTCCTTAAAGAGCATGAGCAAACCAGATGGGTTTTACTGACAGTCAACAATGGATTCATAATCATCGTTAGACTCTTAATTCCAGATTTTTTTTATTGAATTCAAATTCCACCATTTGCCATAGCTAGGATTCGAACATAGGTCCCCAGAACATTATCTGGGTCTCAGGATTCACCATCCAGCGATAATACCATTCGGCCTCACCTCCCTGCGCAACACAGAAACAGACCCTTTGTCCAATCAGTACATGCCAAACATAATCCCAACTAAATTAGTCCCACCTGCCTCCTCCTGGCACATATCCCTCCAAACTTTTCCCATTCCCGTACTTATCCAAATATCTTTCAAACATTGTCATTGTGCCGATATCCACCACTTCCTCAGGAAATCCATTCCACACGCGAATCACCCTCTGGGTCCTATATGACAAAGAGTTTGTCATCTGGAGCTACTAACTTGTCCCTTTGAAAGACAGGTTGGATGCACCAGTGACAGTTCTGCCACTGAAATGATTTTTGTTATTATTAATTATTAAATTGTAGAGTTTATTTTGACCCTGCAGAGGTGAAAATGCATTGTTGTGGAAAATCTTTAATAGGCCAGTGAGTAACACTATTGGTTGTTACTCAATCCCTAGGCAATGCATTCTTTATCTCTTCAATTCCAAATATAGCACTAGTCAAAAACAAATATGTGCATTTACATAGTGCCATTAACATAGCTAAACACCAAAAGGTGCATGATGCAGGAATGTAAATGGCACTGAACCACAAGAGATATTAAGAGAGGTGTTTAAAAGAATAGTCAAAGAGTATTAAAGCAAGAATATAGAGCTTGATTAGCTCAGCTGGTTGAGTGATTGGCTTGCAATATAGAGTAATGCAAGTTCCTCTCCACGCCACTCACCATCCTGACTGGAAATACACCATTGTTCCTTCAGTGTCCTTATTTTAATATTTGCATCTTTTGCATTGTTAGCTGCTACTTAAAATGGTGAGTTTATTTGAGAAACCCTATTACAAGAGAAATGAAGATGACTACAATAGATGTTACCTTTCCTCTAATGTCATCTTATGGAGTCATCTGAGAGCACAGTCACATCACTGAATGCTTTGGTCATCCATCTGGGGTCAGCCCTTAGCCTACTGGGTGGGATTCTCACCTCTGTGTCAGAAGGTTATGGCCTGTTTGAAAGACAAATACTGAATTTTAGTTTAGCGGTGACCAGGAATCTGATCTAGAAATGACTCCCACCACCATCTTTGAAAGATGTTGCTAAACATAAGTCTGTCAGCCAATGAACAGCTGCCCAGTAGCAAGCTGGACATTAGATCAGCAGCAATGGGATGACGGTGGGGTGGGGTGGGGGTGCAGAACGCAAAGGCCATAACCCCGAAGCCAGACAAAGCATTGGGGGAATGAGGATGTATGTGATGATGCAACGCTACATCAGCGGTCACATGCAATAGAAAATTATGAGAAGAAAGGATGAAATAACTGCAACAGAGAGGTCAGTATTCTGTATAGTAGTGCAGAATACAAAACAAGTTTAGTGAGACGCTAGAGGGTCAAAGCAGAGACAGACATAGTGCGGACACAGAAATTCACCAAAGATCCTTAGACAGCCCCATCCAAGCCCATGATCACTTCCACCTGGAAGGGCAAAGACAGTAGATTCATGGGAAAACCAGCCCCTGCAAGTTCTCCACCAAGCCAATCACCATCTTGACTTGGAAATATATCGCTGTTCCTTCATTGTGATAGGGTCAAAATCCTTGAATTTTCTACCTAACAGCACTGTGGACCTACCTACAGCATGCTGACTGCTGTGGTTCGAGAAGACAGCTCACCACCACCTTCTCAAGAACAACTAGGGATGGACAATAAATGCTGACCCAGCCAGCGGTGCCCACAATTCTGTGAATGAAACTGTTTTTTTAGAAATCACAAGGTTGCCCCTCACATCCCATTCCCCATCCAGCAGCAGCTCCTCAGTTTATAACCAGACGTCAATATGTCCTGCACCACCTTTCCAATGTAAACTTCACCTCATGGAGATAGTGCATAGGAAGTACAACAGAAACAGACCACACTGTCCAACTGGTCCACACTAGTGTCTATGCACCACCTCATCTCCTCCCATCTTTCTCAGTTTAATCTATCATCACAACCTCCATTTCCTTCTCTTTCACCTGCCTACCCAACTTCTCCTTGAATGTTTCTATAGTGTTTTACTGCAGCCACTCCCTGAGGTGCTGAGTCTACATTCTCTCACCACTCTCGGGGTAAAGAGACTCCTCCCGACTTCACAATTGGATTTCTTGGTGACTGTCTTTGATCAATAATATCTGGTTTGCTTTACTCCACAAGGGGAAACGTTGCCTCTACGGCCAATGCATCAAACCATTCATAATGTTAAAGCCTCATAACCGGTTACCACTCAACCTTCTCTCCCTTACATTCACATTCCTACCCGATTGTTGTGAGAATACTGAATGGACTCACAAACTCTTAACATTCACCTGTACCTGTGTTTTTGTTTTTGCCACTGTTTACCTATTATTTACCATCTATACTATTTAATTCTGTGATCTGCCTGCATTGCTCACAGGACAAAGCATTTCACTGTGCCTCAGTAAACGTGACAATAAATAAATTCAATACTAATTCAATTCAAGTTCAATTCATCAACTGAGATCAGTGTGTGTTTTAAAGAAGTTGATGAGGCTGACTTTACATTGCTGTGATAAAGGTGTGACCTTGATATAATGCACTGAATGGCTTCCTATAGCTCAGGCTAAAATAAAAAGCCTCAAATTAATTACATGTTATGAATCACCAGGGAAGTTAACTTTATCAATACATTCCATTTTCTCTTCCTCCTGCACAAACATAAACTTTGCAATAACATTGTAGAAAACTGACATTGCACAGAAAGAGGCCATTTGGCCCTTTAATTCCATGTTGGTTCTCTGAGCGCAATCCACTCAGCCCCATTCCCCTGCTCTGACACTCATTGGCTTATTCAGGGTGTGCTGCACTGTTGGAGGTGGCATCTTTCAGTTAAAACAATGCTCTGCTTTCTAAAGTAGATACAAAAATGTTGCAGCTGTGTCTGAAGAAATGGAAAAACACAGCAGGTCATAAAGCATACAAGACGTTTGCTCTTATCAGTCGTGGTATAGATTATAAGAGCAGGGAGGTTATGTGGGAGTGTGTAGGACTTTGGTTAGGCCACAGCCGGAGTACTGTGTGTAGTTCTGGTCACTGCTCTATAGGATGGATGTGATCGCACTAGAGGGAATGCAGAGGAGATTCATGAGGTTGTTACCTGGGATGGAGCAGTTTAGCTGTGAACAGAGGCTGGATAAGCTAGTGGTGTTTTCTTAAGAACAGAGAAGGTTGAGAGGGAACTTGATAGAGGCATACAAGATTACAAGAGGCTTGGATATGGTTGATAGAAAACAGGTGTTCCCTTTAGTCGAAGGCTCAATAACAAGGGGGCATAATTTTAAAGTGAAGGGTGTGAGCTTTAAAGAGGATTTGGGGAAGTTTTTTTTCACCCAGAGGATGATAAAGTCTGAAAGGAACTGCCTGGGACAGTAGCTGAGGCAGGAAACCTCACAAATTTTAAAATGTACTGGATGAGCCATTCAAATGTCACAGCATTCAAGACGATGTGTCTCGTGCAGAAAAATGGGAGAACCAGTGAAGGTAGTTGTATATTTTTTGATGCGACAGACTCGATTTGCTGAAAAGCTTCTCTGTACTGTATGATTCTAAGAGCATCTGCAGAAAAAAATAGAATGTTTCTTGAGGTCATTAACTCTCTTTCTGTCCACGGGTGCCACCTGACCTGCTGAGTATTTCTGCTTTTTTTGTTCTTATTTCAGATTTCCAGTATCCACAGTAGGTTGTTTTCGTATTAAAGTTCTTTCAGGCATTTGATGCGGAAACAGGTTATCTCATCATTATCTCACTGCTGCTTATGGGGCTTGCTGTGTGCAAATTGAATATCACATTTCCAACTTGACAACAGGACTACACTATATTTACTGATTTTTAACTGTTCTGGGATGCCCTGTAAGGTGCTATATAAATGCTGGTGCTTCCTATTTCATTATGAGTATACATTAATTAGTTAAGCTAGTCTGACTGAGTTCATCATTCAGACAATTTACTGAAATTGCTAATCGTCTGGCCAGTCCTCCCCGCAAGAGCAGAATGCATTAAAGTCTGCTTTCTACAATCCATGAAACAAAGAAAAGGTGTGATTCAATTGCAAAAACTCAACAGGAAACAATTATTCCTCAAATAACATTTTTTTTGTAAATATCCCAACGTGTAAATGCAAACTCACTGCCACAGACTGGTTCACCCCGAAAAGAAACTGAAACTTGCCACAGCATTCAGACAGTGACAGGGAAAGTGAAGACAGCACTTAAAAATGGACCACAGAGAGCAAGATGTCAGAAGAGGCTGAATGACGAGCTGTTAACATCTAACAACTCCGCATTACCCTAGTAACCTCTCGAAGAGGGGACATATGCTGCAGCCTTCATGAGAGAAGGTGTGAGCAGACTAGCTGAGCAAAATTAGCTGGATTGGATCACACACTGGTGTTTCGCTCCAAGGCAAGTTGTGAAGTTTTGTGAAGTTTTAAGTTATCTTTTCAGATACTTTAGCACAAAAGGAAAGTTTAACTGGTTTTGTCCTCAGTTGAATTTGATTCCTGATTGCATTTTACAAGATTTTCTAACTATTCTTTAGTCTGTGTGAACACAGCCCAGTCCATCACACAAACTAGCCTTCCATCCATTAACTCCATCTACACTTCCCACTACCTTTGGAAACAAACCAATATAATCAAAATTCCCTCGCACCCTGGTCATACTCTCTTCCACCCTCTTCCACTGGGCAGAAGATATAAAAGGTTGAATACATATATGAACAGACTCAAGAACAGCTATTCCCCGCTGTTATCTGACTTTTGAACAGACCTCAAATGTTAATTCTGATCTCTCTCTATCTCTCTGCACCTTCTCTATATTTTTGACACTGTATTCTGCACTCTGGTCTGCTATCCTGATGCACTTTGTACAGTACGATCTGCCTGTATAGCACACAAAAACACCACTTTTCACTGTATCTCGGTACATCTGACAAAAATCAATCAATCAATCAATGTTCCACAAGTTGATATTCTTGTTGAAGTAATGATTAGTCACGGAGTACTACCTGTTATGTAATATTTCAATTAGTCTTGGTTGAAGATGTTTAGATAAAGTGAATTCAGGCAGACTAGAGCCCAAGATTGGGTTGAGTGTATATATGTAACAATATGAAGTCTTTCTTTTACGTATTCACAACAGCATCATTACAAAAGGCACTTATGCCCACCACCTGTCATGATCAAGTCACCATTGTCTGAGCAAACCACAGTGCTACTCTCATTAGAGAGAGGTGTTGTGGAGGCGCTGGTGTGGGACTTGGGTGGACAAAATTAAAAAATCACACAACACCAGGTTATAGACCAACAAGTTTAGCACTAGCTTTCAGAGACTTGTGGTGGTTTCATCTTAGGATCATCACACCTCAGATGAGGGAAGAGGTTGAAATCAAGAGTCCTTTATGGTAACCTCAGCCAGTGCAGGATTGTCATCACTCTGCATTGCGAACTAGCAGTTCAGCTAACTGAGCTAGCTGAATCACAATTGCCCTGTAGAAGGTAAAGATGAGCCATGTTCTTGAATAGAACTTATTAGACTCTTGGTACAACTAAGACTCATATTGCTGTCTGGAGTCACATGCAGACTGGTCCAATTGGCAGATTTCCTTCTGGAAAGATTGTTAGTGAATCAGATGGGATTATAAAAACAATCACTATTATAGAGACAGCCATTTTATTCCAGATTTATTTAACTGTATAGTGGACAGCGAAGAAGGTTACCTCTGATGACAACAGGATCTTGATCAGATGGGCCAATGGGCTGAGAAGTCACAGATGGAGTTTAATTCAGATAAGTGCGAGGTGTTACATTTTGGGAAAGCAAATCTTAACAGGACTTATACACTTAATGGTAAGGTCCTAGGCAGTGTTGCTGAACAAAGAGACCTTGGAGTGGAGGTTCATAGCTCCTTGAAAATGGAGTCGCAGGTAGATAGGATAGAGAAGAAGGCGTTTGATATGCTTTCCTTTAATAGTCAGAGTATTGAGTACAGGAGTTGGGAGGTCATGTTGCGGCTGTGCAGGACATTAGTTAGGCCACTGTTGGAATATTGCATGCAATTCTGGTCTCCTTCCTATCGGAAAGATGTTGTGAAACTTGAAAGGGTTCAGAAAAGATTTCCAAGGATGTTGCCAGGGTTGGAGGATCTGAGCTACAGGGAGAGGCTGAACAGGCTGGGGCTGTTTTCCCTGGAGCATCGGAGGCTGAGGGGTGACCTTAGAGAGGTTTACAAAATTATGAGGGGCATGGATAGGATAAATAGGCAAAGTCTTTTCCCTGGAGTGGGGGAGTCCAGAAGTAGAGGGCATAGGTTTAGGGTGAGAGGGTAAAGATATAAAAGAGACCTAAGGGGCAATTTTTTCACACAGAGGGTGGTACGTGTATGGAATGAGCTGCCAGAGGATGTGGTGGAGGCTGGTACAATTGCAACATTTAAGAGGCATTTGGATGGGTATATGAATAGGAAGGGTTTGGAGGGATATGGGCCGGGTGCTGGCAGGTGGGACTAGATTGGGTTGGGATATCTGGTCGGCATGGACGGGTTGGACCATAGGGTCTGTTTCCATGCTGTACGTCTCTATGACTTCATGACTCTATAACTGAGAGACCTTAAGTACGTCAGCTGACACAATGGGATTTGAACTTCTCTTTTGGGGCTACTAGTTTAGAAACATAAACACAAAGCTCCCAGAATCCCTCAGCTCATGTTATGTGCTTGAGATGAAGTTCATTAGCAAAGCACAAATTAAAATTTTTCATGAATCCGTGCAATTGGGCAATGTGATAGAGTGTAATTATTTCTTTCTTTGTACTAAAAAACACTTCTTCATAAATTGAATAGTGGTAACCTGGAACAGTTCAATTAATCCCATAGAAAATGGGTTTATCAGCAGGAACAAGCATTTTAATAAGGGTCCCTGAACCCATATCTGTGACTCAGTTTATGTTAAGTAATTGCAAATCACTTTAAAATAAAACTGAAGCATTTGCAGCGTCAATAGTGTACACAATCCACTTCCTTTAAAGAATAAATACATTTTGATGTGAAAAACCATTTAAAATTTATTATGAAAATGACCATAATCTGACAATATTAAATTAAGCTTGTGGCTCATTTACCCTCTCTCAAAGTGACATTAATTCATACAGAGCCAACCCAAAGGAATATGTTCCAGCCTTGCAGCTTTTCTGGGACTTTTTACAACCTCTAGTTCATTGTTGCTTTCCTCACAGCAACACCTTAACCAATCAGATTTGACTTGCCCAACAATCAGCATCCTTTTCTCCTCAAGTGTAAGTTGTTGTTGTGATGGTATAGAATTCGGAATTCTTGCGGTTGTCCTGATGAGTGCAAGATGCAAAGATTCAGAAACACATCTCTGTTCAGGTTTGAAGAACCTTCCCAGACTAGGCAATAGTGGAATTTTGAATACCTTTGCATTGCTTAGGAGTATGGCAGGGATCGATCCCAGAAGATCAAGTCCTGAATCATGGCAAAAGATCACAGAAAATCTGGACATGTGTGGTTTTTCCCATGAAAATCCCCCAATCTTTAGTATCAGGTTGTGCTGTTCCACCAGTTTTGTCCAAACACAGTGATTGGAAACGCAATCAACAAGACTTCAATTTCCTCATCACTTTCCTCTTGATCTTCCGTTTGAAGCATTGAAAGGCAAGGGACTTTAGTTGCAGTAAAGAATTAAATGTAGAATGTGAAGGATTGACAGAGATTGACAGCTGTATCAGAACATCGTAGTGTCAGGAATAGGTAGATGCTGGAGCCAGATGAAGAAATGTTTGGTAAAAAAAAGGGAAAGGCAGAGAAATGAAAATGAAGAGATCTTCCAAATGTAAAGGACTGATGATTGAGTGTGAAAAAATGCATCAGAAAAGAGAACTCAGTAAAGGAAAAAGGACGTATATATATTTCATAATATCCTCTTGTATAGAACAAACTGATACAAGGCAAGAGGTTCTCAACCTTTATTGCAACTGCATTGAATGAACTCATTTAAGAAGTGTTCAGCTGAAATAATTCAATAGACTCTAGTATCCCCTCATCAGTTCACTCTTCCTTTAGGAGAAAGTGAGGTCTGCAGATGCTGGAGATCAGAGCTGAAAATGTGTTGCTGGAAAAGCGCAGCAGGTCAGGCAGCATCCAAGGAACTGGAGATTCGACGTTTTGGGCATAAGCCCTTCTTCAGGATTCCTGCTGCCTGACCTGCTGCGCTTTTCCAGCAACACATTTTTAGCTCACTCTTCCTTTACAGTCTATGGACTCTGATCAGCGAGCTCAGAGCCAGTCCTGAGGGTGAGGAGAATCCCTGAGTGTGAGAACCAGCGAAAGACACAAGGTGCACCAATCTTTCACCACCATCAAATTTCCACCACCAGGAAGAAAGGAAACACCCGAGTGGCCAGTGACAAGCAGTGCCCTTCACATCAAAGGGCAATGCTGTGTGATCAAACAGTGAAGGGGAGGGCAGGGACTAAATCAAAATAGAGTTGGAGGGGGAAATAATGCACTCAACTCCCTGAAGCACCCACCTCTCCCTGAACAACTCCAGGGTGTTGGTGTACACCACGTGCTCCTTCTCCAAGGACACCCAGGCTCAAACGTAACCGCGGAAGAGGGGCAGGCAGTAGGCCCTAATGACCTCCTCCACGGCCCGCTGCCTGGACCTGTTTGTGGCCAGTTTGGCCAGGCCCAGGAGCAGACCCACGAGGAGGTCTTCAGACCTGCCCTCCCTCCTCTGTACCCAGGTGCCCGAAGATCAGGAGCGTGGGACTGAAGTGCAACCAAAAGCAGAGAAGGAGGTTTTTCAGAAAATCAAAAAGGGAGTGCAAACGCCCACACCCAATATATACATGGTCCACGGACTCCACAGCGCCACAGAACAAGCAGTTGGGCTGGCGGGTCCATGAACCATCGCAATCTGCGGTTGCAAGGGACCGCTGCATGCAGCACCCTCCACCCCAGATCCCCGAGAGTATTGGGGGAGACTCCTGTTTGTATCTAGATTAGCGAGGTGCTGGAAAAGCACAATAGTTCAGGCAGCATCCCAGGAGCAGGAAAATCGACTTTTCAGGCAAAAGCCCTTCATCAGGAATACAGGCCTGAAGGGTGGAGAGATAAATGAGAGGAAGGTGGGTAGAAAGTAGCATAGAGTACAAAAGGTGAGTGGGGGTGGGATGAAGGTGATAGGTCAGAGAGGAGGATGAAGTGGATAGGTGAAAAGGAAGATAGGGAGGTAGGACAAGTCATGGGGACAGTGCTGAGCTGGAAGTTTGGAACTGGGGTGAGGTGGGGAAAGGGGAAATGAGGAAACCGTTGAAGTCCACATTGATGCCCTGGGGTTGAAGTGTTCCGAGGTGGAAGATGAGGCATTCTTCCTCCAGGGGTCAGGTGGTGAGGGAGTGGCGGTGACGGAGGCCCAGGACCTCCATCTCCTCGGCTGAGTGGGAGGGGGAGTTGAAATGTTTGGCCACAAGGCGGTGTGGCTGATTGGTGTGGGTGTCCCGGAGTGTCCTGTTTGTATCTGTCAGCCAGGACTCCCCGATTGGCCCAGGTTAACAGCCCCAGTCAAAGATCTCATACTCAATGAGCTTTAACTTGCTTGTTCAATTGCTACACTAGCATTTTCAGATTTTATTTTAGAGTTTTAGCATCTACAGTAGTTTTCTTTCATTGGAGTGCTCACCAGGATTGGAGAGATTAAAAAACATGATGAGAGGAAAGATACTGAGAGATAGAATTTATTTACATTTGGAGGAAAATAGGCTTACTATTGATAAGCAGCACGGTTTTTGTGTAGGTCATGTCTTACCAACTTAATAGAATTCTTTGATGAAGTGACAAAGTTGATTGATGAGGGATGAGCTGGAGATGTCATATATGTAGACTTCATTGATAAGGTTCCCCATGAAAGGCTGATGGAGAAAGCTACATGGGGTCCAGGGTATACTACTAGGTAGATAAAGAACTGGCTGGCCAACAGGTGACAGATAGTAGTCGTGGAAGGAAGTTTCTCAAATGGAAACCTGTGGCCAGTGATGTTCCACAGGGATTCGTGCTGGGACCACTGTTGTTTGTGATATACGTAAATGATCTGGAGGAAGGTATAGGTGGTCTGATTAGCAAATTTGTAGATGACACTAAAATTGGTGGATTAGCAGTTAGTGAAGGGGACTGTCAGAGAATGCAGCAGTATATAGATCGATGGGAGAGTTGGGAGAGAAATGGCAAATGGAGTTCAATCAGGGCAAATGCAAGTGATGGATTTTGGAGCAGAGGAATACAGATCCTTGGAAAATAGGCGACAGGTTTTGATAGAGGATTTGGATCGACACAGGCTTGGAGAGCCGGAGGGCCTGTTTCTGTGCTGGAATTTTCCTTGTTCTTTGTTTTTGAAAGAAAGAAAGAGGTAATGAGAGAGACAAGGAGAAGGAAGAAAGAAAAAAGGCCAAGAAAGAAGGAAGGCAGAGGGAAAGAAAGAAAAAACTGCAAGAAGAAGAGGTAAGAATGAGAAGGAGAAGTAGAGAGAAAGATTGAGAGAAAGATTGAGGGAAAGAGAGATGACGTGTTAGAGGAAGAAAAAATGACAAAGGGGGAGAAAGGGTAAGGTAAAGAAGGGTGAGAGAGTAAAGGAGGGACATAGGCAGAGTCAATAGCACAGAAACAGACCTTTTGGTCCAACTTATTCATGTCGACCAGACATCATGAATTAATCTTGTCCTATTTGCCAAAGCATTTGGCCTATATCCCTCTAAACCCTTCCTTTTAATGTAGTCATCCAGATGCCTGTTAAATGTTGTAATTGTACCCATCTCCAACACTTCCTGTGGCAGCTCATTCCATACACACACCACGGTCTGCATGACAAGGTCAATTCTCATTTCCTTTATCAATCTTTCTGCTCTCACCTTAAACCTTTGTCCTTGAGTTTTGGACCCTCCTACGCTATAGACAGGAATTTAATCAGGGAACATGCTCCTGTAGGCATTGAACTGGAATAGTTGTGTTTCATGATTAGGAATTCGAAGAAAGTGGGAATTATTCTTGGAAGTCTCCATTGTTGAATATCCCACCAGCACCCAGAATCTAAGCTGACAGAACAAGCTCAGCAGCTTGCTGGAGGGATGCAGGTTATAGGGATAGGGCTTGAATCCCCTTTCAACAATAAGAGAAGCAGATCAAAGTGGGAGGAATCTAAGAGCTCAGGAGACTCAAGTGAGAATTTGGAGGAAAAAGAGAGAGGATATTTTTAGAAAAGGATATCAATAGGAAAAGAGAGAACTGCTTTAAGGATTCCAAAAATTTAGTTTAAATGGTAATAAATTATTGATGCTGGAGAGGAATTATTGAATACAGAGCCAAAGGAACCGACTTGGCAAGGAGTACAAGTCAGAAAAAGCACTGAAAGCATCAAGGTGTAAAGTATCAAAAAAAACCAACAAAATTAGAAATGAGTGGAATTTAAGGAAACAAATCAAGTTCAGTGATGGGGACAACAGAACAGAAAACCATCAGGTGGATGTTGGGCTATCAGTGAAAGACAAGAAAACGCAGATTTAGAAAAAAATGAAGGCAACAATAAAATAAAAATTAAAGACAGCTGTAAAATACAAGAAGCAAGGAATGAGGATCTTAGTCATTAATGGAATAGTTTCTGAATGAACACTGACAAATTCATTTTTGAGTTGTGAACATGGCTGATCGCATCAGCAAATGCTCAGCAACATCAAAGGGCAGTGAATGGTCAACCAGGTTGGTATGTGAGTGGTGTCACATATACAGCTTCACCCGGTAAAGACACCAGGACCTGTGCCCTGATGGGTGTTAATGATCCATCCGGGTTTTTACAATAACCTTACGGGTTCCTGATGACATTGGGCTGGGACAGGGTTTCGTGGTCAAATACAAATCCTCAAACTTTCCAGCAACAGCAGGCAACACTGAAAGCCTGAAGTAAAGACAGAAACTGCTGGGAAGTCTCAGCGGGACTTGGCAGCATTTATGCAGAGAGAAATAGATTTGGAGGGTGGCTGGATTTTTCTGGCATGAGGTAAATACTGATACAGGACTCAATGCACTAACCAACCTAGCAAGCAGGCTGTTTCACCAATCTACCCAACAGTGACCGAATGAGAGACCACCACCCCCGAACAATTTTTAAAATTCATTCGTGGGATGGGAGCATCACTGACCAGGCCAGCATTTATTGCCCTTCCCTAATTGCCCAGAGGGAATCAGCCACATTGCTTTGGGTCTAGAGTCACATGTAGGCCAGACCAGGTAAAGATGGCAGATTTCCTTCCCCAAAAGACATTAGATTGTTGTCTAATTCAGGGTGGCAGACCCAATCAGTGTGCCACTATCCACTGCTGAGACAGCAAGGGGAAGGCAAAGGGACTCTAAACTGGGGCACCCATAATTCCTGTTGTAGACATGATGGTGATCAGAGGAGTGACAGCTCCATCATCACTGTTGGGGGGGTCTGAAGACTGCCCATCACCATCGAGGGGTCTAGGCATGAATCATGGAGCCTTTGGAATGCACATCCCTCTCATTCCCCTTTCTTCCTTCTATCCCCCTTCCTACCTTGCATCCTGCATGTAGTCGATCAGAGGCTGCCTGACCCCAAGTGACAGGCAGTTGTTCAGTCACCAATAAAACACCATTGACCCAATGATGTTAGGCACCAAGTGCCCAATCAGTCAGTGTAATTGGTCACTCACTTCCACCCAAGAACCTGAGGCACTGCCATTTCCATTGTTCTGAATAGCCCTGGCAGAGTAAACACATTGGACTTCTTCTCTGTACTTCCATCACCCATTTCCCACCATTTTCTCCTCCCTCCCACACCCACCCCACCCCCAGTCAGCTGGCAAAATACTGACCAACATTTCAGGCTGATCACCTGTTTTCAGAATTGGGATTATTTCACAATCTCGCATCTTTTAACCACAGGCAATGAAAGGACAAAATGAGGCACTTTGGATAGTGCAGGGAGACAGAAGAGAAAGTTTTCTTTCAAAAAACAAATGAAGATGGAGGTTTTGATTTGAAAGTCCTGCTCTCAATATTGAATCCAGAAGGCTATAAAATGGGGAATGCAAAGACGAAGTGCTGGTCCCTGAGCTTATATTGAGCTTGACTAAGGTGGACGACTGAACAGAGGTGCTGTGCAAAGTGATCATTCTTTTTATTTCAAAAATATACTTTATTCATAAAATATTTTGATGATCTGTACAATTGGTCATGTGATACATACATAAACATTCCATTTCTTTGCATACAGCGATCGAGTAATCGGTCGTATATACAGGTCTGTACGTTTACAATCCATACATTTAGCTGAGGCGTCAGCGGACCCCACTTACTAGATGGGCCCCCTGTTCTTCTTTGGTAGGCAGACATTACACGGTGGTCTTTCCCCACCGCGCCTTGGCGGCAACTACCCCAAACATCAGCGCGTCCCTCAACACGTAGTCCAGGACCTTGGAATGTGCCAGTCCACAACACGCTGTTGAGGTCAGCTCCTTCAGATGAAAGATCAACAGGTTTCGGACAGACCAAAAACCATGATCCTCCAGGCACAGTTGATGTTCGTCTCAGTGTGCGTCCTGGGGGACAGACCGTAGAGCACGGAGTCCCACGTCACAGAGCTGCTCAGGACGAACCTTGACAAACACCACTGCATTCCTCTCCAGACTTCCTTTGCATAGGCACATTCCAGAAGGTGGTGTGTGACAGTCTCGGTCCCCCCCGCCCCCAGCAGCCGCTTCGAGGCTAGCGTACGGTGCGGCAGAGAGTCCGGGCGTGCATAACGGATCTCACAGGCAGAGCCCTTCTCACCACCAGCCAAGCCATGTGCAAAGTGATCATTCTCTCTATCTTTGGTGTCCCCACTATCAAGGCAATTACACTGTGAGCAACAGATACAGGCAACTAAATGACTACTGAATGATTTCACATTTCCATTTCTAATCTTTAGCTTTCAGAGTAGGATTACGATGGAATATTCAGTGGATGATCAGTCTGAAGCCTTGGATTGCCTGTCCAGGTAACAGAATCACCACACTACAGTACTTACTGGCAACCCAGTTCACTGCAGTTCTCATGGAAACGTGGCTTTCTGACACCCAGTAACAAGAAAGCATTTTATCCAATTATAGCTTATCTGCATAACACTTGGTTTAGAATCTCAACAATCAGGAAATGTGCATCTGACTCATGTAAAGTATCAGGTGGGGGACAATGCAGATGTGTTGAAAACATGGAAGGTGCACTTAGTTAAGTGAGGTCTGCATTTGACCATGTGCTTCACAAAGCAGTATCAAGCTTCAGTCTTCATTCTCACAGATCCTCAATGCATGCAACAACTTGGATTTATTTAGCACCCTTAATCAAAGAATAACTTCCCAAGACACCTCAAAGGAGCAACTTGCAAATAGGTTTGTACAGAGAAGCTTTGGTCCAACATTTTATCCTGCAAGACAACAATGCCAACAGTGCCACACTCCCTCATTACCACACAAGCATGCTTACCCAGCTTATGTATTTTAAACATGATCACGTGGAATGGTGGAGCAGATTTGATGGGCCAAATGGCCTTCTTCTGCTCCATGTCTTGAGAGCGAGACTTGAACCCATGATCTTCTGACTCAATTGGTGAGTGTGATGCCCACAGTGACAGTACATTGGGTGGTGTAAGAATACTCAGTCAGACATGTTGGACATCACCTGGCCACAACCCAACACTGGGAGATTAAATCCCAGATACTTCCTTAGTGAGGACTTTGAGAAGAGAATTAAGGATTCATATGCTTCTGTTGCACAAAATTGTTAGGGATCCCATTTGGGCATTTTCTACATGTGGAATGATTTTTGAAATAAAAACAGAATGTGCTGGAGAAACTCAGTAGGGCTGGCAGCATCTATGGAGAGAGAAACAACATTTCAAATCCAGTATGATTCTGCTGTTCAAAAAGGGAACTACAGGAGCAGAGAGACCTAGGTGTATAGGTCAATAAAAGTGACAGGACAAGTGGAGAGAATAGCTAATAATTTGTGCGATATTCTAGGTTTTATTAAAAGGGATATCGAGTACAAGAGTAGGCGGGTTCTACTGAATTTATATAAGGCACTAATCAGACCTCAGCTGAAGCATGTCTAGTGGTTTGGGGATTGCACTTTAAGAAGAATGTGAACATGTTGGAGAGGGTGCAGAAAAGGTTTAAAAGATTAGTTTCAAGGATGAGAAACATCAGTTAGGAGCATAAACTGGAGAGCGTGGGACACCTTGGAGAACAGCAGATAGTATAAATATGGAGAAACTACTCCCAATTGTAAACTGATTAAGAACCAGAGGGCACAGATTAGCAAAAGATGCATATACATGATGAGAAAATCTATCACACACGTGCTTGGGGTCTGGAACGCACTGTCTGGGAGAGGGGACAGATTTAATAGTATTCAAGAGGGCATTCGTTGATTATTTTAGCAGAAATAATGTGTAAAAGTATGGAGAAAAGGCAGGAGAATGGCATTAATTCATCTTGGGCATTCAGAGAGGAGCTCAAAAAGTGTGATGAAAGGCTTATATCCAAAAACATCGATTCTCCTGCTCCTCTGACGCTTCCTGACCTGCTGTACTTTTCCAGTGTCACACTTTTCAACTCTGACTCTCCAGCCTCTGCAGTCCTCACTTGCTCCTATTCAGAGAGCAGTTGTCAGACTCAATGGGCTGAATGGCCTCGTTCTGAGCTGTAACAGTTCTGTGATTCTGATTCTGCACAGGTTTGACTCATCTCAAGAGCAACAGCAAATCTTGTTATGCATCTTAATAAATGCATAAGAGAAAGAGAGAGGAATAAGAGGTTATACTGGAAGCGTGAGATGAAACAGGATGGGAGAACGTTAGCATGGAGCATGAAGACTGTTTGAGACCAGTGGTGTTCAATAATCTGCAACTGGATTACAAATTCAGTCTAATTCACTTTAATTGCCACATGAATTAATCAAACAAGAGATGAGCAGCAAATACAAACAATACTTACATCATCACAGTTGATAATAAATTTTGCTGATTCTTCAAACTCTTTAAAATTATATATATATTCATCTCTATCCTAAACTATAATTTTATAATTAACTTTTATATTTTTGTTACACATTTTTTATAATTTTTACAAACTATGAGTTAGAACTATTATAATAGTCTCTTCAAGAATTCCAAATTGGTTCTCTAAATAGAACATTGCAAAGAAATTAAATATTCCTGAAGCAGTTATCAAGGGCTTTTTCAATTTGATTAACAGCCAACCAAATTGAAAAGGAGCCATAACAAAACAAAATAATTCTGTTGTTTCTGTTTTAGTTCCATGGGTTGGATCCTCCCTCAAGTTCCCATCTCTTCTACAAAACATCACGTGAGAATTAAAAAGGGAAAAAGGAATGGAGGTGGGAGTGGGAGAGAGGGGAAGGCATAATCTCGATCATGTTTACCACCTGATATTTACCAGCCATAGGGGCACTTCAAAGTCACTGGTATTATATGGGAAACATGTCTGCTTGTTCAAACTCAGCAAGCTCCCACAATCAGCAATACTTAATGAACAGATAAACTGTGATATTAATGGAGGGGTAAACAGTGGGACACCAGGGATAATAGTGCAGAGCAATCATTCGTCTCCACGCAAATGGGCAGATGGCCGATGGTTTAACATCTCATCAAAAGCCCAGAGACCTGGTGTGGGTCTGGAACATGAAATCTAATGACTCAAAGGCAAGAGGTGCTACTGACTGAGTCACAGCTGACACACTGGCATGAATTTAAACATAGTTTTTTTTAATATGTTGAGCAACATGACTGAGTTGGTAAAATCCAGTGTTGTCAAGAAAAGGGGCTGAATGTCCTCCTTTAGCGGTTGGAACTTTCAATGAACTGCTGTCAAATTCATAGTCAACAAAAATAGTGACTTATTTGGGCCCCAACTGGGTCACTGGGAAGATTTGGAAGATTGATTGCAACCTTGGTTGGCAAATCACATTTATAGCTGAAAATGTGTCGCTGGAAAAGCACAGCAGGAAATTTCCTGATGAAGGGCTTATGCCCGAAATGTCGAATTTCCTATTCCTTAGATGCTGCCTGACCTGCTGTGTTTTCAAGCAACACATTTTCAGCTCTGATACTCCAGCATCTGCAAACCACATTTATACCCAGATCCATCCCGCTCCTGACTTGTATCTCATAAATAGTGGACATTATACAGCTGGGTGCAAAAGCATCAAGGTCACAGGGTACAGGAACTTTTATTTGAATTGAAGTTGTATGTAATGGCTTTCAGCGTCCACATCTTATGAAAGCTTGGCTGTCATTTTCAGAGTGTGGGGCTGAGCTGCTTTCTTAAATCACGTGGAGCACAAACAGTGCTGGCAGGAGCGGAGGTCGAGAAATTTGACCAAGAGGTCATGAAGAAACAGTGAAAATGCTCCAAATCAGGGTGATGTGAAAGGAAACGCCAAGGTGATTGCTTTCCCATGCTCTCAACTTTCGACGCAGTGGATGTTGCGGGTTTCAGATTTAAACTTGTACCATTCTGTTGCATGATGGAATTTGTAAAGGATTCATGTTTCAGTTATCAGGTCAGCTGTAAGACATTTCCTTTTACTATTTAAGGGCCTTTAAATGGTCATTGGATAAACGTATGGATGAGAATGGGATGGTGTAGTTTAGAAGGGCTGCAGTTTGGTTTCACAGTTCGATGCAACATTGAGGGCTGAAGGGCCTGTACTGCGCTATGATGTTCTATGTTCCATCTGTCTAATATGCTTTAAAAACTAGCTCATCCCACTTTCTCACAGCAACTAATGCTCTTAGTAGAGCTTGGCTCTCAGAATTGGTCAGTAGAATCCAAACAAATTGAATTCCTGCCTTTTTAGACCCAGATAATGAAACAGTAGAAAAATGACATTGTATTATAAATCTCAGCATTCTCTCCACTGATGCGAAGATACATCTCTTTTCATTCCACTCTATTAAGTATCTTCTCCACATATAGAAAGCTTCAGTTATTCTGTCTCAAAATGTGTTTCTAATTTCATCCAGTTTAACCCAGATCACTCGTTTTTTTCACCAAGGTGAGAGATAATCATGTCTTTTCATCTCTGACAGAACAGCAGCTAATAATTACTGAGGAACCACCTCACACCACCCACCTCATAAATAATGTGGTGAACTCCTCAGCACGCAGTTCCTGCACAGCAGAAAACTAATCAACAACTTTCTTTTTAGATTAGTTTTTTACCCAGCATTTGTGTTCCAAATGCACCCCACTTTTTTCCTTTTCACGCCATGTAGTTTCACATTTACTCCCCAAAGCCTGTCCACCATCTACAAGACACAGTCAGGAGTGTGATGGAATACTTCCCACTTGCCTGGATGGGGGCAGCTCCAAAAACGCTCAAGAGGCTTGACACCATCCAGGACAAAGCAGCCACTTGATTGGCATCACATTCAGTCTCCCACCACCGACGCTCAGTAACAACAGTGTATACCATCTACAACATGCAGAGCAGCAATTTACTAAGATTCCTTTGACAGCACTGTCCAAACATGCAAATGTCTATCATCTAGAGACACAAGGGCTACAGATACAAAGGAACACCACCATCTGCAAGTGTCCCTCCAAGGCAGATATTACCCTGACTTGAAAATATATCACTATTCCTTCAGTGTTGTTGGGTCAAATTCCTGGAACAATCTCCTGAGCAGCATTTTGGTGTACCTACACCATATGGACTGCAGAGTTCTGATCAAAGTGACTCGAAACATTGGATGAAAGTTTGTGCCAGGATAGCGGCCTGTCTGCTACTTGAAAGCCAGTGGGAGCATGGTGCCACCTAATTCTTGGAGGGTCCACTCAGGCACTTGACAGGCCAGCCATGGGCCATCCTATCAGGGACTTCAGAAGGCAAAGCCTGACATAAGTGATGGCCAATCAGACACTAGCATTGATCTGTGAATCCACGAGAAAGATGGTGGCGGCTGGTGGTATGTTATACAAGGTAGGGTTTAAATTGGAGTAGGTTTAATAAAGGCAAGGAAAAGCTGTTCTTGAGCTTGTTGGTGTCTGTATCTTCTGACTGATGGAGTATACTAATTATATTAAGATTTAGAATTGCTTCAAGATTAAACACAATGTCTGAAACTGAACAAATGAAATACATTATAATAACTATTGGTCCAAAAGTGGACAATGTTATAAAATGTTAAAGTACTAAAGAAAGCATAGATAGTTCTGATGAAGTTCAAAAAACATTTGAAAATTATTTTAATCAGTGAGCAAATAGAATCTGTGGAATACAAAGCACAGGTTCATTAATTTCAAATTTTCAGATTTTATAGATTTCATTAATGACCTCTCCAAATTAATGGAAAACTGTGACTAAGGAGCTTCAAAACCACAATTCATTCATGATAGAATTATTGTTGGAATTATTGATGAATCTTTAGTTATTTTTTTCTTACAGCCAAAGGGAGATTTGATTTTGGAAAAAGTTATGCAAGTTGTGCTAGAAATGGAAACCAGACATATTCTGAAAGGAGACCAATATCCCAACATCAGGAAAGCAACAATAACTATTCACTTCACAAGGCACACACAATCTAAAGAGGCAGATTTTTAAAAGCCCATCACAGAGTGTAAACCAATAGGCAGATGTTATGATTCAGAGTCAGCAGTGAGGAACAACAAAACCTCACAAGCACAATCAATGCCCATACATGACAAAATAAGGTTCCATCTGGAAGACTGTAGGCTACCTTCATAAACACAACAGTAACAGCACGGCTTTCAAGCAGCATATTCCACAACACAACAGCTCGCTGCACAGAGGAGCATGTAATCCCTCTGGGTCTATGACAAATTCTCTTCCTGCACCTCATCTACCAAGATCTTTCGTGACTTTGAACAACTCATTAAATCTCCCCAAATACCTCATTGAAGTGATCATTTCCTGAATAATTTAGGTGGGTGAGCCAAGAGGTGGTCTCTCAGGATTGCCCATTCTGACTTTGCTCAATACCCCATAGAAGTCCAATTGAAATCACGTAACTGTGCTTTTCCTCCAGTGTCTCTCTATACATGATGCTCACAAGTTACAAAAGGTGACTGGAGAACTCATGGTTGAAATTTAACAACTAGACATCATGGGCTGATAGGAACAGCAGGAGGCTATTCAGTCGCTTCAGCCTGCTACAACATTTCTCCACAATATCTATGCCTCAATTTCCAAGCTTTCTTCTACCTCCCTCACGGTGGATTAACATGAAACAGGACTGTTTTCCACCATTACATCATTGAAATCAATTTAAGTCAAACATTTTATCTTTTGTTTGTCCTCGTACAACATCAAAGGAAAGAAATTACTGTAATTGGTTGCCAATAAAGCCTCTTCAGTGTTTTTCTATCTTATTACTCTGTTATCTGTGTTAGGTAATTGTTCCTACTTAAATCTTTTCACATTTATGTATGATTCAAAATGTTTCAAGAGACTAGCAAGACACTTAGAGACATTTTGTTATTTTCAAACATACTGTAAATAACTTAGCAAAACCTGCAACATAGTGGATTAACAAAGGAAGACACATTTGAATTTTTACATCTTCTTTTATGACCTCAGGACATCATAAGGCACTTTATAAGTGATGAGGCACTTTGAAGTATAATCCCTGTTATTACGTTAGATGCACGACAGCTAATCTGCACACGGCAAGCTCCCAAAAACAACGACGTGATGGATGACCAAAGTGGGGCCAATTTATCTCTATCTACACTATCAAAATCATTAATCATTTTTAATCATCTCAATCAGGAAGGTTAAGTTACCTTTAATCTTCTCTAATTGGTCTCTCTCATGAGGAATGAATGCTCTTAGACAATACCCTCTTAGTAAAATCAGAATCGGTACTCTCAGGTCTCGTGGCAAAGATTGAGCCTGTCACATGCTTTGCTGGAACTTAGAATCAGAACCAAACCGTTCAGTTCGATTGTGATTGAGCTGAACAGCCATTTACTGTTGGCCACCTCCATGAGTATCAACCTATCTGGCTGTGATTCATACAACACAATAAATGCTAGTGATGGTGAGTTAGGTCTAACAGGCTGAGAACAAATCAACAGAAAGGTGACACAATCGGTTGGGGGAAGAGGCATCACAGTACTGAGTAGTTTGTTTACCTCTAATGCTTTTTTAACCATGTGAAGTACAACTATGTCTCTGGATGCCCAATCAGTATACTTTCACATTGAGTGCAAAGCACAGAAACAGTCCATTTGTCCCATCTGGTCTTGCCAGCAGTTGTAGTCACCAGAGTCCAGAATGTGGTGCTGGAAAAACACAGCCAGTCAGGCAGCATCTGAGGAGCAGGCATATCGATGTTTCGGGCATAAGCCCCTCATCAGGAATTGGGCCTACCCCTTGGATGCTGCCTGATCTGCTGTGCTTTTCCAGCGCCACACGCTCGACTATGATCTCCAGTATCTGCAGTCCTCACTTTCTCCTAGTTGTATCCACCAGAGCCTATTCCCACCCTGTTTCACCTCACACCATCAGCATTTCTTTTTAACCCTTTGACATCTTCCAATGAAGACATTCCTCCTGAACTCCCCATCCAATTCTTCCCCAAAGACACTTGGGGGTTCAGGTGCAGAGATCTTCAAATGTCACAACCAGATGCAGAAAGTAATCAAGAAAGCTAATGGAATGCTGGTCTTTATATTGAGAAGGATGGAGAAGTTATGCTGCAGTTACCAGTATACAAAATGCTGATGCAAGCCCACTTGGAGGACAGAGAGCAGATCTGGGCTTCATACATTGGGAAGAATATATTGGTCTTGGATGGAGTACAACATAGGTTTGCAAGAATGATACCTAGACTTCAGGGGATAGGTTATGATGAGAGGTTTAACAAATTAGGCCTGCTTTATGCAGAATTTAGAAAGTTAAGGGTCGTCTCATTAACAGGAAAAGACAGGGTAGATAAAGATAAACTATTTCCACTGGTTGGGGATTCTAGCACTAAGGACATCGTCTGCGACTTAGGGTCAGACCATTCAGGAGAGATGTTAGGAGGCAACGCTACACACTAAAGGTTGATAGAGATTTGGAACTCTCTTCCACAAATTATGGTGGATGCTGGGTCAGTTGTTAGTTTAAAATCTGAGATAGACACATTTTACTTAAAGCAAAGGTATTAAGGGATATGGGCCAAAGGCAGGTGTATGGAGTTAAGCCACAGATCAGCCATGATCTCATTGACTAGCAGAACAGACGTGAAGCACTGAAGACCATAAGACCACAAAATATAGGAGCAGAATGAGGCCATTCAGCCCACTGAGTCTGCTCCATGATCCAACCATGGGTGATATATTTTTCAGCCCCATTTTCCTGATTCTCCCCATAACCCTTGATCATCTTACTAATCAGAGCCTGTCTTTCTCTGTCTTAAATACACTCAATAAACTTGACCTCCACAGTCCTCTGCAGCAATAAACGCCACAGATAAATCACCCTATCCCTGTTCCTGTCTTCCTTTTTACGACTCTCTTATGTTAATAACCTCTAGTTTGGGATTCTGACAAAAATTGATATATTTCTTTATTAACCTGCCAACACTGTGGGAATGGCACAGTGTCTCAGTGGTTAGCACTGCTGCCTCACAGTGCCAGGGACCCAGGTTCAATCCTTGCCTTGGGCAACCGTCTGTGTGGAGTTTGCACATTCTCCCCGTGTCTGTGTGGGTTTCTTCTGGGTGCTCTGGTTTCCTCCCAAAGATGTGCAGGTTAGGTGAATTGGCCATGCTAAATTACCCCATATTGTAGGTGCATTAGTCAGGAGTAAACATAGGGACCTGGGTGAGTTGCTCTTTGGAGGGTCAGTATGGACTTGTGGGGCCAAAGGGCCTGTTTCCACGCTGGAGGGAATCTTGTCTAATCTAATCTACAATTTTAAAGATTTCTATTACCTCATTCCGCAGCCTATCCTTTTCCAGACTTATAGAGTCATGGCCATGGAGATGTACAGCATGGAAACAGACCCTTCAGTCCAACTCATTCAGAACAACCAGATATCTTAAATAAATCTAGTTCCATTTGCCAGCATTTTGCCCATATCTCTGTAAACTCTTCCTAATTATATCCCCATCCAGATGCCTTTTAAATGTTGTAATTGTACTAGCCTCCACCACTTCCCCTGGCAACACATTCCATACACGCACCACCCTCTGTGTGTAAAACTTGTCACTTTTAAATTTTTCCCCTTTCACCTTAAATCAATATCCTCTAGTTTTGGAATCCCTCACCCCAGGGAAAAGACCTTGGCTATTTATTCTATCCATGCCCCTCTGATTTTATAAACCTCTATAACATCACCCCTCAGCCTCTGATGCTCCAGGGAAAACAACCCCAGCCTATTGTCTTTCTTGACAGATATGAACCCTCAGTTCTATTATCTCTCCAAGTGTTTTATTTTCACCTTGCTTCTTTCCATTCTCTTTTTGGAACATTCAGTCCAAAACCTGCACAGTGCTGTGGATAAGTTGTGCAGTTGAACAAAAGTCTTAGAAGAGTTTAATAGAACTTTTCAATTCTATCTCTTGAGAAATGAGTCTCAGTGCCTTGCTCTGCATTTTTGTATGGCCTTGTTAATTCACGTTTCTTGTTTCTGTGATTTCTCCATCTCCTTGGCTGGGGATTTATCACTTGAAATTCAAGTCACAACTTCAGGCCATAACTTATTCCAGCCGTCAAGGTAAAAATGACTTAATATAATCAGAAGCTGAACAGGGAGAGATCCAGAAGTTAGTGTCTTACTTGGCAGAAGACTGGCAGCCAGTCCCAACCCTCTAAGCCTCAACCCAAGAGCAGAATTGGCCAAGATAGGAGAGGTAATTGAGCCAGGAAGTTTTGTCCACCTCCGTGCTGAGATAGCCCTGGCCTTCCATAACTGACTTTACAACAATATAAAATGCAGCCAAGTACAGAGACAAAATTGGGTTCATAATGGCACATCACATTATGCTGAGTCAATGTTGGCTTTCGCTCTCACTGTTGAAGAGTGATTTTCATAATTGATTGGACCGTGTCCCATACAATTCAGGACACGGGCTCTTTCTTTCTTAACATTCATAACATTTTGTTACCCAGGTAACAATGTCCAGCGATATTGTAAATGGGTTTATGCCAATTTCCACTCATACGATTGCAAACACATTTGACAATGTGCTCCTGGGATGAGGGGATAGTTCATTAAGGAGTGAGTGAGTACACCCCTATCTTTACTCTCTGGGGCTTTGAAGAATGAGAGTTGATCTTATTGAAACATATAAAATTCTTTGGAGGCTTGACAAAGGTAGATGCTGAATATAATGTTTCCCCAGGGCTAAAAATAAAGGTCATGGCCTCAGATTTGGGTTTTTAGGTTGGGATTAGGAGAATTTACTTCAGTATAGAGGTTAGGAATTATTGCCCTGGAAAAGTGTGTCTTCCCTATCATTGGAAGGACATACTGGCCATGGAGTGTGTTCAGAGGAGGTTCATGAGAATGGTCCCAGGAATGAAAAGCTTAACATATGAGCAACGGTTGAGGACTCTGGGTTTATACGTGATGGAATTTAGAAGGATGAGGGGAGATCTAAATGAAATTTACAGAATACTGAAAGGCCTGGACAGAGTGGATGTTGGGAAGTTGTTTCATTGGTGGGAGGGACTAGGATCCGAGGGCACAGCCTTTGAGTAAAGGGAAGACCCTTTTAGAATGGAGATCGGGAGAAACTTCATCAGCCAGAGAGTGGGAAATCGATGGAATTCATTGCCACTGAAGGCTGTGGAAGCCGGGTCATTGAGTGTCTTTAAGACTGAGATAGATAAGTTCTTGAGTATCAATAGATACGGGGAGAAAGTGGGAAAATAGAGTTGAGAAACTTATCAGTTATAATTGAATGGTGGAACAGACTTGCTGGGCTGAATGGCCTAATTTCTGCTCCAATGTTTTAAGGTCTTGACAATATTTTTTAAAGAAACATGGGGATAGTACATAAAGATGAATTTAAGATAAAAGATCAATTCTGATCTTGTATATTGGCAACAAAGTCTCAAAGGACCAAATTGGTCCCCCCAGTCCCTACTTATTTTTTTTCATATTGTGTTGCTACCTTGGTGACAAAAAGGAATTCTCCCAGTCTTGGGGATCAATTGTCACCCTGTGTCTGTTTATCAGATTAAGCACAATGTTACCAAATTCTTGACGAGTTGGGAAAACGTTGACAAGAGGCCAACTGCTTCAAAAAGATCAAAACAACCAATTAACCATTTACAGTCAATGATACAACCTGTAAAAGCCCAGTCAAATTGTACAGGGGCACCTTTTGTAGTTCTCCACCTGAAGGCAGGTCCAACCCCAGAAGGCAAATCCCAAATATATCCCAGTCAGAATGGGAATTGAACTCCATGCTGTTGGCAGCAACAGATCCACAGAGCCAATCGCAACAAACAGCCTGACAAGGATTGGGAGTTACTGAGGAAGTATATACTTGGAGCTTTGGCTAGTTGTGGTAGACACCCACCCCACTTCCTATCCATCACAGGCTGACCAAGAATCCCTCAGACTCTTGCCACCTGCTTTGCCATCTGTGTGTCCGAGGGATTTGCCCTCGGGATAATCAACCTGTTTAGTTGCGTTATCAATACACCTTCCTAGGCCATCAGGTCCTGGAGTTGGATTTGAACTTGGAGCTTCAAACACAATTGGATCTGGTCTACTCCAGAGTTCAACAACAACTGAACTTGGGTGACTCCAGGATTCTGAAGCTGAGAGGCAGGGAGACTACCCACTGCCCCATGTGACCTCCTTGAGGACAGTAAGCCTGAATATAAATGTGATATTTTTCTTAACGGGTAAACGATACTTCATAAGAACTTGCTTCTTTTTTTGTTATGATTTCCCCACAGTGTGGAAACAGGCCCTTCGGCCCAACCAGTCCCCTGAAGAGTAACCCACTCAGACCCATTTCCCTCTAACCAACGCACCTCACACTACGGGCAATTTAGTATGGCCAATTCACCTAACCTGCACATCTTTGGACTGTGGGAGGAAACCGGAGCACCCGGAGGAAACCCACGCAGACACGGGGAGAATGTGCAATCTCCGCACAGTCAGTCACCTGAGGCGGGAATCGAACCTGGGACCCTGGTGCTGTGAGGCAGCAGTGCTAACCATTGGGCCAACATGCCGCCCCTTGGTATGCTTATTTTAAAGTTTTGAACCTTAAAGAGTTGACACAGAAAATCTCATTTAATTTATTTTCTGACAAATGTAGTAATGTCACATTCAGAAGTGTAGTTGATTCTGGAGAAACATTTGACCTATAAACATGAAGAATCGCTGAAGAGGTAACATTTTTCCACATCGAGAGAGCTTGGACACATTAAACTATTTGATTCATATGAGAGATTCTAAGGGTGTTTTCATAATGGGTGCAGTACATCGTTTGATCCAAAAACAATAATCCAGAGAGTTATAGAACAGAATCCCTACAACATGGAAACAGGCCCTTCGGCCCAACAAGTCCACATCGACCCTCCAAAGAGTATCCCACCCAAAGCCATTCCCCATTACTCTACATTTATCCCTAACCTACACATTCCTGAACACTATGGGCAATTTAGCTTGGGAAATTCACCCAACCTGCACCCCTTTGGATTGTGGGAGGAAACCCACACAGACAAAGGGAGAATGCGCAAACTCCACACAGACAGTCACCCAAGGCTGGGATCAAACCTGGGTCCCTGGCGCTGTGAGGCAGCAGTGCTAACCACTGAGTTACTGTGCTGCCCCATGGTGGGTACACAATGTCAACATTGCTCTGGTATGGTAACAGCTTTAAGGAAAATGAATCCAACCACTGTACCTCATTACAAAGAAAGAAAGGAATAAAGAGAAAACAGCTTCAAGTTAGGAAAAGTGGGAAGGGGACAGAGTTGGAATAGATGAGAAAAGAGGGGGTAAGAAGAGCAACAGGGAGAAGAGAAGTGAGAATGGGGAGAAATGGAGAATGGAGATAATCAGAGAAAGCTGAGGAGGAAAAGACACAGGACCATAGAGCAGGGGAAGCTTAGTCTGAATGAGGTTGATAAAGCTATGAGGGGTATAGATAGGACAGATGGGTGGAACTTTTGCCCTGAGTAGAGGGGATAATAACGAGGGAGCACAGAATCAAGAGAAGGAATAGCATATTTAGAGGAGACTTGAATATTTGTTTTTCATTCAGATGGTTGTGGGTAATCAAGAACTCATTGCCTAGAAGGATGGTTGAGCTGGAAACCCTCAGGACATTGAAGAAGTATTTAGATGAGCACATAAGACACCATAGAATACAAAGCTACAGACCAAGTACTGGGAAATGGATTATAATAGATGTTTGATGAATGGCCTGAACACGATGGGCCAAAGGGCCTCTTTCCCTGGTGTACCATTCTATGAGGAGAAATAAGAAGAAGAGATAAACACAAAAAGATAAGGAGGAAAATGCACAATTCCTAAACAGAGGACAGAAAAGAGGTGAGGAAGGGGTGAAGGAAGGAAAGGAGAGGAGGGAAGAAGAGGAACAGAGGGAAGTGAAAAAGAGAATCAAAGAGGAGGAGAGGAGTGAGGAGAGAAAGAAAGGAGGAGAGGAAAGATTAGCAAGCGAAGAAAAGGAAGGGAAGCAATTTTGATTGACAATTACTGAGTATTTGCAGGTTTGAATGTATTTAATGCTTTGAAGAGAACCAGCATGGCCAGAAATTGAAATTGAGACCCAGGTTTTTTTTCTCATCGATCTATTTGTCAATTTTATCAATTCAGGCTCTGACTGATGTGCACTCCAGTTGATGAAAAACCTGTGATATGAATAAAGAGATTATTTTTAGAAGGTAAAGTGATTGCAACAAAGTTCGATTCGGGGTGTTTCACTTTATAAGATATTAATTTTGCTAATGCTGAGAAACTGAAACATAGTGGCACATAAAGCCCCAAGCTGCAAGTTTGTGCAATTTTATATCCATTTCAATTAATGTTTGAAGCTTTCACCAAGACTATTTCCTAGAAACTCATTGGCACTATTTCACAGTCTAAACCCAAAAGGTTTCACCCATGAGTATGGACCCTATCTAATTTCTGTTTGAAGACCTTTCAGTGTGAGTTTGGTTTGTTCCAAAGCAGCAGTTAGGTCACATTTGGGAAAAAAAAAGGTCTTCAAGAGGTTTAAATAGTAACCTTAAAGGAACTGCCAACAATAAGGTTATGTTTACTTTGTGAAATACTTACTTTAATGCAGAGCAAAAGGTGTGGAGGAGTGTTCATCACAACCCCACATCAAAACCACAGGCAGATGGTGACCTTCCCTTACTGCTGGCCCTCACTCACTCTCCTCCAAACACTGCCATCTTATTGCTACCCTAGCTACCAAATCCCCAATTAATCCCCCCCGCCAAACTCTCCTTCGGAGATCTATCTGAGGACAGTCTGACAGTAACTATTGAGTGGTCCAATATCAGGTGAACCTCAGCTCTTTCCACTTTAAGCAGTCCAGCTCCAGTTGGCGTTGGATTCTGGAGTAGTCTAGGTCCAGTTCTCTAAATACAGCATTCAATTCTGCTTTGACAGAATCCAATTAATTCCTGATTAATCAGAGACCTGAGAGATTGGATACTTACCGATGGGCCAGGTGGGTTATAGAGACAGAGTGGGATCTGTTTGATGGCTTTTACGCCTCACTAAGTTTAAATGCTCTAATAAGATTTTCTGAACTCTTGGCTCCTTTATAAAACAAACAGCTAATGGAGGAGCACTTTGCTCTTCTTAATTTAAAGTAATTTTCTTCCACTAAAAATATTAAGTTATCCAATATTTTGAATTAATAAGTTGGAATAAAAGAAGACTGCAGGCATTTTTTAAAATTATATTTCAACCACAAATTGCTCCATAATTCAAATTAAGCTAACTCAAATTAACAGGGGTGTACTGTGAGAACACAAGGGTTAGAGCAGCTTTTTTAATTGCCTCCAACAGGGAGAATATATTAACATGCTGAAAAGCTGGGTTGTTTGATTTGAAAGCCACGTATATGTTAAATCCACAAACTTCTTCATCTTTGGTGGAACTTTAAATCCTTGCATTCTTTGTTAGTTTTGTCCTGGAAGCATAGACTCTTACGCCACATTAGAAGGCCATTCAGCCCATCATACCTGTCTCAGCTCTTTGAAAGGGCTGTGCAATCAGAAGTGCTCCCCTCTGGTTTCCCCCACAGCCTGGCAAATTCCTCCTTCAAGTGTTTATACAATTTCATTTTGAAGGTTAGCATTAAATATGTTTCCATCATCCTCTCAGATGGCACATTCCAGATCACAACGGCTCTGTGGGACGGTAAAATGGTTCCTCCTGAAGTTCCATCTGGCTGTTTGGCTGGTTAGCTTAAATTTCCATTATCTGTTTACCAATACTCCTGGTGTGGGGCTGCCGGTGTTGGACTGGGCTGGACAAGGATGAAGGGCTTATTGAAACGTCGAATTTCCTGTTCCTTGGATGCTGCCTGACCTGCTGTGCTTTAACCAGCAACACATTTTCAGCTGTGATCTCCAGCATCTGCAGACCTCATTTTTTACCCTGGACAAGGTCAGGAGTCACATGACACCAGGTTATAGTACAACAGGTTTGTTTGAAATCATAAGCTTTCAGAGCGTAGCCCCTTCATCTTGCCCAATGTAGCCACTTCACCTGACAAAGGGGCAGTACTCTGAAAGCTTGTGATTTCAGTATAAACCTGTTGGACTATAACCTGGTGTCGTGTGGCATCTGACTCCTACCAATATTCCCCCCTGCTGGGCACAGTTTCTTTTTAAACAAAAATTGAAGAACTGTGAATGTTGTAAATCAGAAACAAACATAGAAATTTCTGGAAAAGCTCAGCAGGTCTGGCAGCAGAGAAAGCAGAGTTAACATTTCTGGTGTTCTGAGGAAGGGTTACTGGATGCAACATTTACTCTGATTTCTCTCCACAGATGCTGCCAGACCTCCTGTTTCTCTTTAGTTATTTTATCACAATCCCTTTCTGCAGAAAATGGGAAACGCTTTTGACAGGATAATGCAGGAAGGATGTTCCAGATGGACAGGGTATGCCAGGTCCAGAGGCCATAGTCTATAGATACAGTGTAGGCCATCTCAGACTGCGATGTAGATGTACCTTCACTCGAAAAATACTGAACATGTGCAATTGTCTACCACTGAAAACAGCTGCAAATGTGTTGCTGGTCAAAGCAACACATTTGCAGCTGTGATCTCCAGCATCTGCAGACCTCATTTTTTACCACTGAAAACAGTTCAGACTAAAACATTGACTAGCTCTGAGGGCTATCGGTGTCAAAGGTTATGGGGAGAGAGTGGGAACGGGGGACTGAGTTGGATGATTAGGCTCGAAGGGTTGAATGACCTACTCCCGCTCCTGTTTTTTATGTTTCTCCTTTCTCATTCACAATCTGGCTAACAGTTGAACACAACAACAGAGGAATTTTTTGTAAGGAAAGGTTTTGAAAATGTGAGCTCCTCGGCTTTGAAATAGTCAAGGGGAAGTAAATCTGGATCAGTCTCTCAGGCAGAACCATGACAGTCAGACAAGGCATTGTGAAAGAAAGGAACAAACCAATAATATGTATTTATGTAGCACCTCTGATTGAAAAGGTGTACCAAGGTTCTTCACAGGATTATTGCCACATTAATAATGATTCCTTAAGATGTAGGATCAAACGTAGGCCATTCAACCCATCGAGTCTGCTCTGCCATCCAATGAGGTCATGGCTGATCTAATGATCCTCAGCTGTACTTTCCTGCCTTTTCCCCTTTATTCTTTATTTTCCTAATGTCTACCTCAGTATCTATTTGAATCCATTTAATGACCCAGCATAGGGGGAGTGCTGAGGGAATGTGTGCTGCACCATCAGAGGTGCTACCTTTTGGATGAGACATTAATCCAATCCCTGCCCTCTCAGGTGAGCTAGAAAATCTCAGGGTACAATTTACACGACGCTCCTCATTGCCACAGAAAGGCTGCCAACGTCATCAAAGACCTCAGTAATAGTCACTTCCAACCTCTTCCGTCAGTCAGAAGATACAGAAGCTTGAACAGACGCACCAACAGCTTCAAGAACATCTTCTTCTCTGTCATTATTAGACTGATGAGTGGACTTCTCTAAATTCAAATCTAAGATTGATCTTATACCTGTATACCACCTTGGCAGTGTAACCTTGTATACCTCCTTCTCTCCAAGCATCCTATGATCTGTACGTCCTTATTTGCACTGATCTGCCTATACTGCTCACAAAACAAAACCTTTCACTGTACTTAGGTACATTTGATTACAATAAAATAAAATCAAATCAGAGAGCATCAGGAGAGTTCTGTCTACTGGTCTGTAGAGTACTTATCTTCAGATGACATCACTAAGAAATATCTAATTGTCAAAGTACAGGATTTTGCTGTTTGTAAATTTGCTGCAAAGTCTCACCTACATTGCATCAGGAACCAAATTTCAGAATAATTCGATTGGTTAGAAAACATTTTAGAGTGGCCCAAAGTTATGGAAAATGCTTCAGCATCGAAGTCTTTTTTGTGAATGTATCAGTTTTAGTGCTTCAAACTATTTCACCCAATTATCTAAGGTCCAATCTCTACCATTTCCATTTGACATTATCCAGCTCTTTTGCTAAGATATCCAATATCACCAACCAATCCATCTCCTCCAATGTGACCCGTGTCGAGAAACAATTCTTCATATCTCTCATTAATTTCATGCATAGCCTCATATCAGAAACCTCCCGGTCTTATGTCATACATCTCCAGTGCATCGTCATGTGTATCATCCTTAATGAGGGAGAAAGTAGACCCTCATTCGAGGTGGTGTGGAGGGTTATGGAAGGGTCAAATAATTACATTGACCATCGAGAGATACCTTCCTATTTCAAACATCACAACAATTAGATTTGGAGCAGAGAAGTCCACGGAGGACTGTCACAACTTGCCACCAATTAAGACCCTTACGTAGTAAATTATTGCCACATAAGGACCTCAAGGCCTGTTACAGATGATTTGGTGTTGGGGAAGAAAAGGTAATCTGTTGTGTGTAAGAGCGATTCTGGATATATAGAAAAAGAAAAGGAAAAAGTCATTGGCTTTGATCCCTTACATTCTGAGGCAGATGAAAAAAGTGGTTGCATTCCTGATGATTGTGGGGTTGGTTGGTCTCCATTTGCCCCAAATCTAGGGAAAGGATGGGGACCAAGGGTATTGGCTGTTGAAAGCCACAACTCGTCCTTGAATGTGACCAATTGGTTGGGACTTTATTACTTATGGCATGAGAACATCGCCAGAAAACACTCATTAGTATTGGATGCCATGAGCTTTCTCACTGGTGAAGACATGGAGTGAACTATTCCTTGAATTCGCCTGCCCCGATACTTTGTGCACAGAACATTAAATCCTAGCCTGAGTTTCTCATACACTTCAGATGAAATAGGAAGAGAAAAAGCCCAGCAACTTCTTCAATTGCTTAACAGGTCTGTCAAACACAAACAGAAATGAAAGCCTGAGATTTTGACTGAAAACCAATCATTAATCTGTCCTCATTGACATCTGCTCTTTCAACATCTTCTATTTAACATTCACAACCTTGATTTTAAAACCCTTCAGGGATTGCCTCCTTTTTTTTATTCTCCTCCAGCTCTACCACTTTGCCCCACACCAATCTCTCTGCTCATCTGATCACTAAAGCACCCACCTTGTGTTTGTAACAAGCCAGCACGGGAGGATGACATATATATATATGTATATATATATATATACATACATACACACACACACACACACACACACACACACACACACACACACACACACACACATATATATGCAAATGTTAATTTTAACTGATGAAATTTGCCAGATTTAAAAAGAAATCAATTGATAAGGGATGCAATCAGCGCTTAATTGTGTTTTTTTTTATTGATACCTCTAAAAAAAGGTCTGCTATGAAAGACCGAGTGAAGGTATCAGCATTCCCTACAAAGGCACTTTCCATTTCTTTCTCTGTGCCTGTAGCTGACAGCAGAGACACCTACATAGATGTGCTGTCATTACAAGAAGTAAAGTATGTGTTAATACAAAGAGGAAATTGTGGACATTGGTCAAATCATCCTGGAATTGTGCATCTTATGATGTGCATCATTTATTAGACATTAGACAAGTTTTTATCCTGAATTAGCTGGAGTTGTGAGATGATAATGGTTCAGCAAAGGCAACAGGGTGTCAGACACCTTAGTGTAAAGTGGAACTGAAGTTATCTCTTCAACGGATGAGGTTTAGAAACGAAGAAAGGGAAGAGAGGGTGTAATGGAAGAGGAAATTGGGTGAAGTAATCAAATCAGGAACAGGAAAAGAAAGAAACAGAGAGAGAAAATGCGACAAAGGGAAAAGAAAGGCAATAATAAAGTTTATATCCAAGAACAAGGTATCTGTAGGAATAACAACTTCACTTTAATTTTCCTGATTGGTTGGACAGTTTGGAGGAAACTGGGCTTCCTGGCTCACATATAGAGTGACACTACCACTGCACCACACGAACACTAAGTTTGTGTTGTATTGAAAGAATCAAAACTCTTCATTAATAAAGTCTATATTTTGCTAAACACCTGGCCCAACTTCAATGAGTGAATCATGTCTCAATGTAACAACGTTTAAAACACCTGGTGAGGTAAATAGTGAGATACTGAGTTTTCAAAGTTAACTGTTAACCAAAGCTGATTGCCCTTATAGTTATGATAATTTGCAATTCACAATGTACCCTTTCCTAGTGGGTTCTTGTGTTGCAGTGATAGTGACTGTACCCCTGGACTGAGACCCAGGATCACACATGCTCCAGAGATGTGAAATAACGTCTCTCAACAGGTTGATTAGAAAAATAGGTTAAATAAAAAACACCTATCCCATCCTAGTCACAGGTAACTGGATAGCTTACCCATTAACAACTGTGACTGCCGTTGTACTTTCCATCATCCTGGCATCAAATTCTGTGCTTAATGTGCTTAGGAGCTCCTTTCTCAGGTCAATGTGTACAGTTTGCAATAAACTGCATCAAATGAGCCTTGAGAAAAGTTGATGGGTCCATTCATTTAAATATTATGTGAAAGATTTTGAGGCAAACTTTGATGAGCATAATTTTCTTTTCCAAGAGGAATGGCATGTCTCTTTGTATTTGGGGTGGCATGTGAAATCTAATCTATAATCATCTTGACAACATAAAACACACTGCAGTAATTGTCTACTGTAAATCCCCTTTAAAACACCATCTTTCAGAACTAATGCAATAACTGTGTCATCAAAGCAATTTGTTTTTAAAACCTGCCTGTTCCAGGTCCATGCTGAGTAAGTTGGTCGCACCATGTTTGCCAACTGGCTTTAGCTTCATGAGGAAATCAAACCAGTCAAACTTAGTGCTGCTAATCGCTTCACATTGAGCCCAGCTTCAAACTGATTGTTTGAATTAGGCTTCATGCTTGAATGGTTTATCAACACTGATGAGGTACCAATGAGCAACAGGTACCTTTGCAGCACTGACTGAGCTCAGAACCTGGAAAGGAGGAAGGAAAATCAGCAGAGAGTTTGGCATAAATTGGGTTTTTATTAGTTACATGTTCTGATAAAATTTATTTTAGAATATCATATTATTTTATGAAGGAGAAAAGTAACTTGCTTAATTTTGATCATAATTAATCAATGCTTCCCTGGTCAGCTTCTGACCCTACAACTGGATAAAAGTTTTGTTTTTCTTCTAATTCTGGACTCTTGCACATCCCTGATTTTAACTTCCCTACTTGCCTGGGCCCTCAGCTTTACAAATTCACTCTCTAACTGTGTCTGCTTCTCTCTTCCTTAACAAGCTCTTTACAACCTCTCTCTTTGACCAGGTATATAATCACCTGCCTTAATATTGCTTCCTTTAGCTCAAGGTCCATTTTTTTTTACACCTCGATGAAGCACTTTGGGGACCCGATGAAATGAATGTAAGCTGTTGCTGAATATTTATGTGTAAATAAGTTGAACATAATATTACAGTGCGAATTTCTATTCACACGCTCCTATGATTCATACGCACCTTATTCACTAGTAAGTAAGTCCCATGTTGTGTGACAGCTGCTCACAGGTGAACACAGTTTTCATGCATTCTCATCAACCTTGGCTACATTTTGAGATTCCACTTGGCCTGAGTTTTACATCATAATCACATTGTTTAATCACGGAAAGGGATTAATGTGAAACTCTATTGCTCTGTTGATGGCTCAGTTGGTCAATGTGCTGCACCAGCTGAATATTAAGAACGGAAAGAGGTCATTCAATCCCTCAAGCTTGTTCCACCGTTTAATTAGATTTTTTAGCTGATCAGTCGCTCTGCATCATTTAGCTGTCTTCCCTCGATACTCCTTAATGGCCTCGCCCAACAAAAATCTATCAACTTCACCCTTCAATGCTCCACTTACCTTCTGAGGTGAAGTTTCCATATTACCAGCACATTATTTGAAAGTACCTCTTGTGATCAGGTTTGGATTACTGTTTCACTCCTAAATAATAGATTTGCTCCATCTTTGAGATTGTGTCATCTTGTCCCATGCAAATGAATAGGCAGCTCAGAGGGCAGGTTAGAGGTATCAGGGGTTGGCACAGGTGACAGCGAGTGAGGGAAGGTGTTGCGGGTAAGAGTGAGAACGGTACAGCTTAAACCTTGATGGGAAGTGGAGCAGAGATAGAGTGAGTGTGAAGTACTAGAGAGAAGGTGGTGCCTTTTATGTTGGTGGAGTGGAGCAGGGCGTTGACCTTCTTGCTACAGCACTGAGCATTCTTTGAGGTGCTGAGACTGCACTGACCCATGTGGTAACCTCAGACCATGCTGAGCATGGTCTGGTGTCATGGCGTCGTTTACTGGTCCTGGGAGAAGAAGATGTCTCACCTCTGCAGCACCCCATACAGCAGGATGTCCAGGTTGCTGTCCAATCGCCCCCTGTCTGCCATGTCTGGGACAAACGTCAGTGACCATGCAGGGTGACTCCAGACTGATGGTGCTATCCAGTCTTCTAAAGAAGACATGGTCTTCTAAAAATGGCAACAGTGCCAGAGGTGTCGGTCAACTTTGGGACACCCAGTAGAGCCGAGTTGTTCAGTGCATGATCAATGGTAGAATGGGGCTAAAATTTAAAGTGAGGGAAGCCAGAGGGTTTGTGGAGGTAGTTAATGAGGCACGTTTGTTATGATGCAGCAAGAGAATATGTTAGGCCTCAGAGAGGGAGAATCCTCCATGAAACTCAGTATAACTGATATTTGTGACAAAAATAGAAAATTCAAACAACAGTTTATCATAAAATACTTATGTATAGTAAAAGTATTAAGCATATCATTGATTACCCATTTGCAATAGAACATTACATCTATAGTAGAATGTTTACTTGTAATAGACTATTGAGTGTGTTGTAAAATATTTAAATAAAACAGAATACTGTAGAGTATTTATATAGAGTCATAGTGTTATACCATGCAGAACTGAAAATGTGTTGCTGGAAAATCCTTTCCTGATGAAGGGCTTATGCCCAAAACGTCGAATTTCCTGTTCCTTGGATGCTGCCTGACCTGCTGCGCTTTTCCAGCAACACATTTTCAGCTCTGATCTCCAGCAACTGCAGACCTCACTTTTTCCTCCTATACCATGCAGAAACAAACCTTTTGGTCCAACTCATCCATGCTGACCAGATATCCTAAACTGGTCTAGTCCCACTTTCCAGCATTTGTCCCATATGCCTCTAAATCCTTCCTATTCATCTACCCATCCAAGTGCCTTTAAACTTTGTAATTGTACCCACCTCCACCACCTCCTCTGGCAACTCATTCCATACATGCAACCACCCTCTGTATGGAAAATGTTGCCCCTTAGGTCCCTTTTAAATCTTTCCTTTCTTATCTTAAAACTATATGTTCTAGTTACGGATTTTTCTACCTGGGACAAAGACCGTGGCTCTTCACCCTATCCAGGCCCCTAATGATAGCTCCTTGAAAGTGGAGTTGCAGATAGACAGGGTGACGAGGAAATCATTTGGCACGCTTACCTTCATTGGTCAGTGTATTGAATATAGGAGTTGGGAGGTCATGTCACGGCTGTACAGGACAATTGTTAGGCCACTTTTGGAATACTGCACTCAGTTCTGGTCTCCCTGACATAGGAAAGATGTTGTTAAACTTGAAAGGGTTCAGAAAAGATTGTCAAGGATGTTGCCAGGATTGGAGGGTTTGAATTATAGGGAGAGGCTGAATAGGCTGGGACTGTTTTCCTTCAAGCATCAGAGACTGAGGTTTACAAAATCATGAGGAGTATATTAGAATATTGTGTGTATGGGGGAATATTTGGATGTATAGTAGAATCTTGTATATTTTGTCAAATAATTGACAGCCCTTGATCATGCAGATCCTCAATGATGATCCGCGAACATTTACCTAAGAATCACTGCAGCCCAGTAATCTTCCCTACTGTTACCTTCAGCAAAATTTTAGTGTCTTCGGCCTCACTCAGGACTTGCTGAATAGCATGAAATGCCAGATCTCTTTGATTTTCAAAGTTTCTCACTGGTCATTTAAGAAATGAACAGTGACTGAATTCCAGGAGTCGGAGATGAACAGGAAAACAGTCAATTTTCTTTTATTTTCTTACTGAAAATGCCATGTCAATAATTCTGCACCCAGTGCTTGAAGCAGGTGTACAACTCTCCTATATAAAAGATTGAATAATTCAGATTCTAAATTGCATCCAAATTGCAATGCTACAAATAGAATCCTTTTAAATTGGAACGGCCAGTTCAAAAGTCAAACTCAGTTATGAGTACGCAGTCAGGGATACTTCCCAGAGTCAGCAACATTAGGATCCTAGTGATATCTACATCTAATGAGAGATGATATATTGGAAACTTAACAGAGATTCATCACTCGTAGCATCCAAATTTATTCAGTGAACCAGATGAGGTTCACCTAATCAATGGCAGGGTTCAACTTTGACAAGATTACAGAGATGGATATCTGACTGTCGATTCTGTTGAGAATTCTGACTACTGCAGAACTGCATATTAGCCACATCTCAGTAACTGTCTGAGCAATGAAGAAACATTTTCTGTTACACACTAACATTTTGAATTGATTCAAAATGCCCATGGACAATTGTAATTTTGATCAAAGACAGACTTTATGTTTAAACATTGATTCTGTGGACACAATCTGTTCTCAACAATCTTGTTGTCCAAGCAGGTCACAAGTATGAGTGTTAATCTCACTATTTAAACTATAATGCATTGAGTCCATGGATGATATGCCATGTGCAAGACATCACCAAGACTGAAACAAGTAAGAGCATGAGATGAATCAGTAATTAAAGAATATATTCTCTCAGGTAGGTGATGTGCTGAAGGACATGTTCAGTGCTGTAGATCTAGAACAATAGAATAAAGTCGAGTACAGTTGAGGTCATAACTCTATGACTCGAAATCCTATTTCTAGGGAAAAGTGAATTTAAACATGCAGCAATGTTACTATTCAATGTTACAAATGGCCTGGAAACATCACAATCAAGAATTCTCTGTAGCTATTAAATTCTGCAAAGCATTTGAGCTGAACCAATTAACTATTTATGGAATTTACACTCATGATAACATCCTTGAAATTAATCATTCAAAAATTAAAAATATAAATTAGATATAAAGTGACATTCAGATAGACTTTTTCATTGGACTGGATCTCCCTGACTGTCAGCACCCTGGGATTTACCAGAAAAACCAGAAACTGAACTGGACCAGCCATGTGAATGCTGTGACTACAACACCAGTCAGAAACCAGCAATTCTATAGTGAATAATTTGCCTCTTGTCTCCCCAATGCCAGTCCATTACATACAAAGCACAGCTCAGGAGTGTGATGGAATATTGCCGTCTTGCCTGGATGGATGTTGCTTTCACAACATCACCAAGTTCAACATCATCCAGAGCAAAGCAACCTGCTTCATTGGAATCTCATTCACTGCCTTAAACATTCGTTCCCTTTACATTGATGCACTGTAGCAGCAGTGTATATTATCTACAAGATGTAACAGTGTCTCGTCAAATTCACATACAATAACATCTCCCAAACCTGTGGTATCTACTATCTACAATGACAACAGTAGCAGATTATTAAGAACACCACCACCTACAAGTTTTTCTCCAAGCCTCTCACTTGGAAATATATCACCGTTCCTTCACTGTCACTTGGTCAAAATCCTGGAATTACCTTCCTAACAGCATTGTGGGTCTATCTACAACACATGTACTGTATTAGTTCGAGAAGGCAGCTCACCACCACCTTCTCCAGACCAACTAGGGATGGGCACACCTCACGAGAAAATCCTATACTTCAGTATTTGTAGGTTACGGCTTCACGTATACAAACAGTTATGCTGTAATATTGTTCATGCCTGTGTATATCATTACAGTTGGTGAGATTGAGAAAGTTACTGTTCCCCTGCTCACTGATGTTAGCTATGACTTGAAATTGTATGAAGGAAAACACATTTGACATCAAGTTCATTAGGCAATGATGTGCACGTAATGTTCAAAAGGCCATACAGGAAAGGGAGATGCTCGATCCTGTAGGTTGATTCCCTAGGCAGACTGTCAAAGACATTTGTCAGAAAGGTGTACTGCCAGAACATTCAAACTATCACCAAGATGCTGCTTAGCTGGTGGTCAGAACAACACTCCTTTTCAGGTCTTTTCAACACACTTGAAGCCTCATTGTGCTCCACACATATCCTCGAGTTGGTCTTGGTAGGGAGTATATCATTTTATATCTCCTTGTGAAATGTGTCTTTGCAAAGAAGGTGTGAAGAGAGTTGCAGCAGTATATTGTCAAGGCGCATCCTGAGCTGCTGTGTGATATAAAACTTGGAGGTTTGTCCTGAAGATCTTTCCTGGGGATACACACTGAGGTTAACATCAACTGCCATTGGAGGATCAGAAAAAGTTGCTCTTTAGGCTGCTCAAGATATGCTCTTTTCCCAGCAAAGGGGGTTGTCCATGCCTGAGTGTTGGAGACTGGTGGATTACACAGGCTAACACTGCTTCTGAGGAACGTACTAAGGCTTGGGGCATCCACTGCAGAGATGTAATGGGAGAACGATTACTATCTAAGGCTTCTCAGCTGTAATTCACCAAGAGGCTGGAAACTGTGTAAGACCCTCAGACTATATGTATGTCATTGTGAAAATTAAGTGTGTTAAACACTGAGTCATCACAGAGTGAGACATGCTATACACAGAAATGTTAAACTATATTGATCTTACTGTAATTTTCAAGTTGAAAAGTTCTGCCGTCAGATTGCATACCTGATATGGAATCTGTTATAAATATTAAAACTATTACAATTGTATGAGTCACCATTCAGTGGAATGGCTATTTGGATAAAAGTTAAGTTTTATTGCAACTTCTGTAATTTTTAAGTGGAAATGTCTAGTAATATACTTTTACAAGTTTTATGCATAAAGTATTTTTGTGGGAAAATGACTTGAAAGGAACTGCCACCATCCATTGCAACATTGAAATGGTCATTGGTTAGCCTAAATAACAAGCATCAACAGGTTACTTCACTCTAGGATGGAGTGGAGATGGTGAGATGGGGAGAGGGTGGGCATCAAAGCTATGATTAACCCCATCCTTGTCTAACCCTGTTTTCAGGGGAGTTACTGATAAATAAGCAGACCTAGGAAACTGGCTGAAATTTTCCTATCCCTTCAGTCAGTTGTAGCACTGATTGTAATTCCAGCTGTAACAGCAACTGCTCTCAGCTCAGTTGAAGGCAGTACATACTGTGCAAAAGACAGTTGGAACTTGGATCTTCTTTATCTCCATGGCTCAGGGTTTATTAACTGTGCCAACAGAAGGCTGACCTAACTGGTCTAAGAAGCTGTCCATCATCTCATGCTGTCCGTTAGATGCTGAAATCATATCTTAAATCCACTTCCATTTTCTATCTAACTGGAACAAATACTGTATTTGGAATACACTTTGACATGAATGTGCAACCTGTTAAGGTAATGTCACATGTCAAAATGATGACAAATAAATAGATTATTACCCTCTCCCCCAACTCCACCCATTCCACCCCACCCCCACGCCCACCATCAAAACAAGCCAACTTCCTTGATAATTGTTTGTTGCTATGGTGACAATTTTTGCAATAGGGACCAAGAAGATCTCTACTGATATTTCAAACCAGGGCCCCTTGAGATGTCAGGAAGGAGAGTGAACAATGCAAGAACAACAGCTCTGAAAATGTGTTGCTGGAAAAGTGCAGCAGGTCAGGCAGCATCCAAGGAACAGGAGATTCGACGTTTTGGGCATAAGCCCTACTTCAGGAATCTTCAGCTTATGCCCGAAACGTCAAATCTCCTGCTCCTTGGATGCTGCCTGACCTGCTGCACTTTTCCAGCAACACATTTTCAGCTCTGACCTCCAGCATCTGCAGACCTCACTTTCTCCTCGAAGAAGATCAGCTCTGCTGATTTACAGAACTGATTGTAGAAAATGGATCATGCCTGGGTTCACTCAGGAGCAACAAGGTGACATTGGTGTACTGGCCTAATGGTATGTTACAAATGGATTAACTTCACCTGGGCACTCCCCCAGATGCATGCCATCCATCATGTGGTGGTCCAGCTGATCAGCCTGTCTGCAGAGTAAAGGCAGTGGCATGTCTGGAGGTGGTCTGGTGTTGAGGGCAAGATAGTTGGATGTCGTGTGGTTCAAAGTCCACATGGACGCCTTCCTCGACAATCGTGTGGGAAAAATAATGGTGCCATTTTTACCATGATACAGAAACATAGAAAATAGGAGCAAGAAAAGCAACTCTACCTGTCATGTTGCTGCTTCTCCAATTCAGTACAATAATAGATGATCATCCAACTCAATATCCTGTTCGCCCAAGACCCTTTGATACTTTGAGCTGGAAGAACTATATCTAACTCCTTCCTGAAAACATTCAATGTTTTAGGCTCAACCACATTCTGTGGCAGAGAACTGCACAGGCTCATCAGTGTCCAGGTGAAGAAATTTCTCTTCATCTTCGTCCTACGTCATGTCCTCAGACAATGACTTCCAGTTCTGGACTCATTCACCATTGGAAACATCCTTCCTGCATTAATCCTGACTAATCCTATTAGAATTTTATAGGTTTCCATGAGATTCCCCCCTCTTTCTTCTAAACTCCAGTAAATATACTCCTAATCAATCCAGTCTCTCATCATATGTCTGTCCTGCTATCCCAGGAATCAATCTGGTCAACTTTTGGTGCACTCCCCGTACAGCCAGAACATCCTTCATCTAATAATCAGAACAAAACTGCACACAATACACACACAATAAATAAAAACCATAAGAACTGCAGATGTTTTAAATCAGAAGGAGGAACAAAGGTTTCTGGGGAAAAAAAGCTCAGTAGGTCTGGCAGCATCTGTGAAGAGAAATCAGAGTCAATGTTTTGGGTCCATGACCTTTCCTCAGAATTGGAAAGTTATCCCAATAACTTTTCCAAGATTTTTTCCCAAGACTTATCCCAAGGGGTTTTCTAACTACTTCGGTTTGTCTTTGTATAAAATCATAGCAAGACATCCCTGCTCTTGTACTCAAATCTTCTCACTATGAAAGCCAATGTAATATTTGTCTTATTCACAGCCTGTGACACATGCATGCTCACCTTCAATTTTACTTTAATGGTTACATTACTGTTTAACACCAAATAAAATTGACTGAAGGGGGCCCAGCTATCTAACGTAGCTAAGGAGTTGGAAATAGATGTTAGATATCGGCACTGGATAGCCATGATAGCACTGAGGAAGTGGGGAGGCTACAGAAGGATCTAGACAGGTTGGGAGAGTGGTCCAGGAAATGGCTGATGGAATTTAACATGAGCAAGTGCGAGGTCTTGCACTTTGGCAAAAAGAATAAAAGCATAGACTACTTTCTAAATGGTGAGAAAATTAGTAAAGCCAAAGTACAAAGGGATCTGGGAGTGCTAGTCGAGGATTCTCTAAAGGTAAACATGCAGGTTGAGTCCGTGATTAAGAAAGCGAATGCAATGTTGTCTCTTATCTCAAGAGGGTTGGAATATAAAAGCAGAGATGTGTTACTGAGACTTTATAAAGCTCTGGTTAGGCCCCATTTGGAGTACTGTGTCCAGTTTTGGTCCCCACACCTCAGGAAGGACATACTGGCACTGGAACGTGTCCAGCGGAGATTCACACGGATGATCCCTGGAATGGCAGATCTAACATATGAGGAACAGCTGAGGATCCTGGGATTATATTCATTGGAATTTAGAAGATTAAGGGGAGACTTAATAGAGATGTACAAGATAATACATGGCTTGGAAAGAGTGGATGCTAGGAAATTGTTTCCATTAGGCGAGGAGACTAGGACCCGTGGACACAGCCTTAGAATTAGAGGGGGTCAATTCAGAACAGAAATGCGGAGACATTTCTTCAGCCAGAGGTTGGTGGTCCTGTGGAATTCATTGCCATGGAGTGCAGTGGAGGCCAGGACGCTAAATGTCTTCAAGGCTGAGATTGATAGATTCTTGTTGTCTCGAGGAATTAAGGGCTACGGGGAGAATGTGGGTAAGTGGAGTTGAAATGCCCATCAGCCATGATTGAATGGCGGAGTGGACTCGATGGTCCGAATGGCCTTACTTCCACTCCTATGTCTTATGGTCTTATATGGAGGTGCCGGTGTTGGACTGGGGTGGACCAAGTTAAAAATCATACACAATGCCAGTTTACAGTCCAACAAGCTTTCAGAGCGCTGTTCCTTCACCAGGTTCCTCAGGGTGGTGAAGGAGCAATGCTCTGAAAGCTTGAGATGTCAAATAAACCTGTTGGACTGTGTGATTTGTAACCTTGCTTTGGATAGGCAGTGGGTTTAATCCCTGCTCTAGAAAGCCACCCTGATATGACAATAGCCCCCAATGAGAAGCACTTGGTGCAGTTGATTAAGTTTGTACACAGCCCCACCATCAAACATCCCAAAAGAAATGCAGTGAAAACTTGAATTTCTAAGTTTGAGTTTCACATTAAGAGTCACCCATAAAAAGATGCTCTTGAATGTTACGGCACACTAGGGAACCACCTAATCCATTAGATTATCTTATTCATATAGGCTCTATGAAGGAGCTATCAATTCTTGTATTTTGTTTTTATTTTTAAGTATCCGTCAAATATATTTCAAAATCATTATGGATTTGCTTTCATCAAGTGGTGCTTGGCAGGCATAACATACTGAATTGAAAAAAAAATACATATATAAAAACTCTCCTCTGGTCTTTTTTATCAATACTCTATAATCATCCTAATTGGATATCAACACTTCGTGTTAATAAAGATCATCACTCCTTATCTATTTTATCAAAGTTCCTCTTAATTGTGAGCACCTTCCTTTATAAACCTATGCTTTAAATTTACAATTCCAATTTCTCCATTTTGTGAAGCAAACAAAAGATGTATTTCTGTTGAAGAAAGATTGGAGTCACTTTCTAAATGATGCCCACTGGAAAGATATCTTGAATGGATACAAATATTAATTTACCCTAAATTTAATCTCCGAAGATCTTAATAGGCTTCAAGCAATAGTGGGCCTAACTGAGTTGTTCTTCTGCAATACATTTCCACTATTAACATGAACATAAAAGATAGAACATTGCAGTGCAGAAGAGGCTCTTCTACCCTCGATGTTGCACTGACCTGTGGAACCAATCTGAAGCCCATCTAACCTTCACTATTCCATTTTCATCCATATGTTTATCCAGTGACCAGTTAAATGGCCTTAACATTGGTGAGTCTACTACAGTTGCATAATGATAGTCCCACTAAGTCTGGAGTACCTATTATTTCTGTAATTTATGCAGAATCTTTGATTGCAGGCTGGAAAGGAGCAGATCAGACAAATTAAGGTCGCGTTGATCTGAAATGTACTTTTGAAAAGGGTAATGGAAGAAGATTTGATGATAACTTTCGAAAAGGATTTGGATAAATTCTTGCAGAAGAAATGTTTTTAGGGGATTGAACAGGGATGACTTGAAACTAATTCAACAGCTCTCCTATCGAGGAGACACGAAAAAGATTGGCCAAATATCCCCTTATTTGCAAAATGATTCTATGATTTTGACTAGGAATGGGCTTTGAGAGAGTTCCAAGCTTCCCTGTCTTTGTGTGGGCCTAGACTGGGAGTGTTCACCAGCTATTCCACGACACCAATTATAACAGTCAAACACGGTCCTCTCTCTAAATCAAACCCACTCCTTATCAAGAGGTTGGGCGCAACTGGAAGTCGGATTCCGAGCAGGCTATGTTTGCAGTCAGCAGTATCCGACACTCTTGCCTTTGCCTGGCGCGTGTTTTTGCATCGATGACTGAGAATAAAATCCGCTGTCTTACTGACCACCCACTGAACTCCAGGAAAAGTACAGATAATGTGTTTTCAGTGGGAATTATCATTGTTTAGATAGCCGTCATTAATAAAGTGAGGCTTGTTTTGTTTGCATTCAATAGCTGGTACGTGCGGCGGCGCTCGCTGTCTCTGGTGCTGAACACTCCCGCCGCTGACACTTGGGGGTTTGGGAGGAGTGTGCAGCACCACGGACAGCTCTCATCTCACACCGCTTCTTGTTCATCGGACTTTCTGATCTCGTCAGAGTTGCGCAGAGTAATTCACCGTCCATTAGTCATTAAAAAAGGGAGCGACAATGGACAAAGAAAACCATAAGCGATTGTAGTTTGTCCTCAGTTCGTGAAATATTTTGGAAGTGTGAATATCTTATTTGATCATTGTGTGTCCTGGATTCTATTTCTTTCTGCAACTTCTGTCTGTCACACCATATGCCAAATGCAGACCCATTCTGCAGAACCAGACTGCTAATCTATCCCAGAATTATGCAAAATTAGTCCTAAAACTCTGGCGTTTATTTTCACCCTCGCTGATGTCTAATTGATATTTAGAGTTCTATTAAAACGAATTAGCGTGGGCGCCTAAGGTGCAAATGATTTTTGCTATTTATCGGATCATCTATCTTAAGCAACAACAAAAATATATCAGCCGCGGTTTAAAAGCCTTGAGAAATCATTGCATCACGATTGAATATCGCGTCCAGTGTTAGCCCTCCTCCCCTAACTCCTAGACCGAACAAATAAATACATATCACTAACTGCTGTCTAATAGAAAACATAATGCTAGGAATGGCAGTTTCTGCTACTGAGTAAACAGGTACTGATCAAAATTGTCCATCCTAAATGTGAAGCAAATGATATCACTTTTAATAAATAGCACCGGACATTGACTGCCAAGTTTAGAAAAGCAGTCCCAGAATGGTACATGTAGGTGAACGTATTACCTTGTGCAGCTGTTTCGTACTAAGTCTGTGTGGTATTATGTGTATTATGTGTATTATTTGTATCCGTGGCCGAGTGTGCATGCAAATGTAGGTGGAGTATGCACAAATTTGTGGAATTGCATTTTTTATGGGTATCAGTTTGTGTGCAATGTTGTGTGCACTGGCACTCAATTTGTGTGTAAGGGGCGGAAGTGCATTATCACGAGTGCAAAATACTGTACTATAATGTCTAATGTAGAGTATTGATTGTAATCTACTGTCTAATTAAATAGAATAGTGTAATGAACGCAGTTGTGAATGATGCGTCAGAGTTTATCAGAAGATCTTGGACTCGTGTCATTGTGTACAGATTTGTGTCTCTGACCAGAGTGGTTCAGTGCGGATGAGTGGCTGTAATGTTGAGATGCTAGTTTATGATGTATTATTGTGTGTTTGTAGAATTCTGTCTGAGTGTGTGCCTATATGTATCCCTGTATTGCGGCCTTTTATTGTTTTTTTGCATAGTTGCATGTTTGTAGGTGAATGTATGTGCAATTGTGTATTTAACAGGGCGTGTAGAATGTGTGTTTGGATCAATGGATATGATTATGACTGTGTGCGTAGTTCTCTATTTATAGTCTATCATGATTGTTTGAAGTGGGGCGGTTGGCCAGTTGTGTGCAACCGTATGTGTACACTGGCGTTTGTGCGTATGGTTGTGTGTGATTAAGTGTGTCTCTATTTATTGTTCTTGGTGTTTTTATATTGTCTCATGGTAATGTGGTTGTGTTTGGTCCAATACATATGTTAATGAGTGTGCAGATTTTTGTGACTGTTGTTTGTGTGTGTCCATCATTGTGTAGGTAGGTAAGGTTGTGTGTGTAGATGTTTGTGTCAATATGTACAGTTGTGTGTATGTGTGTGTCCATCGTGTCTGTATGTGCGTAAGGTTGCATGCGTATATAGTGTGTAGGTATAGAGTTGTGTGTGTAGTGTGTCTCTAGATGTGTATGGCTATGTTTGTGTGTGTAGGACTGTAAAGTTGTACCTGGATGTGTGAGGTTGTGTGTGTGTGTGTATCCAGCATGCATGTGCAGCTGTGTAAGGTGCATCTGTGTATGTGAGGCTGTGTGTGTGTGTGTGTGTGTGAGAGAGAGAGAGAGAGGTTGTGTGTGCGTGTGAAAGAGCTGTGTGAGAGAGAGGTTGTATGAGTGTGTGAAGTTTTGTGACTATGAGTGTGTATAGGAGGGGGTGTGTGTATAAGTGAGTTCGGGAATGGGAGATTGTGTGAGGTTGATGGTGAGTGTTTAAGTGGGTGTGAGTTGGTGTGAATGTGAGATTGTGAGAGTGAGTGTGAATTAATGTGAATTTGTGTGAGAGTGTGAGAAATTGAGTGAGTGTGAGGTTTTGTGTGTGTGTGTGTGTGTGTTTGTCCCTGTGTGTGTGTGTGTTTGTCCCTGTGTGTGTGTGTGTGTGTGTATTTGTCCCTGTGTGAGAGTGTGTGTGTGTGTGTGTTTGTCCCTGCGTGAGTGTGTATGTGAGGTTGTCCCTGTGTATGTACATGTGTGTGAGTGTTTGTCCCTGTGTGTGTGTGTGTGTGTGTGTGAGAGAGAGAGAGAGAGTGTGTGTGTGTGTGTTTGTCCCTGTGTGTGTGTGTGTGTGTGTGAGGTTGTCCCTGTGTGTGTGTGGTTGTCCGTGTGTGTGTGTGTGTGGTTGTCCCTGTGTGTGTGTGTGTGTGTGTGTGAGAGAGAGAGAGGAGAGTGGTGATACCTGTGCACACAGCACCCGTTGCGTTCCCTGAGCATCAATGTTCCGCGCAGGCAGCAGTAGCGGCTCAGTCCCGAGTAGCTGTCTCCCGGAGCTCGCTGCTGCCGGCTCAGCCCGTGTCTCCTGCCGGGAGGGAGGGAGGGAGAGGGAGGCAGCGGTCCCAGCCGCCACCGCCACCGCCGCCGCACTTTGGAGAAACTCGGGCAGTGTCAGGGCAGCACTTGTAGCTGGGAGCTCGGCGGGACAGGACGGAGATGCGGAGGGGCCAAGGCTCCGAGCCTGTCCGCTCGGCCCCTCTAACCGCCGGCAGCCCGGCATCTCGCTGTAACACCGAGAGGCAACAGGCGGAATGAGAGAGCGGGATTTCGCAGGACAGGGCGAGAGCCCGGCTCCATCCCGGACCCCGACAGTTCCCTGGATCCCACCGGGAACGCAGCGCCTCTGGCACGGGAGGGCCAGCCGCTGAGAGCCGCTGGGAGCCCAGAGAGAGCGGAGAAGCGAGAGCTCCGGACCGACAGAGCTTCCACCGAGAGGGTCCGAGCAACTGGGAGCAGCCGGACTTCGCGCAGACACCCCGATCCGGCTCCGGGAACTCCCCGGGACCGTGTCCGCTTCAAACAGCAGGCAACAAGTTTTACCCGGGAGAGGGTTAGAGCGACCGGGGGGGGGGGGGGGGGGGAGGGGTGGGGGTGATCGGTGTGGGTGTGGGGGGGAGGGGGGTAGATACTAACTAGATCCTGCCTGGACTGACCAAAGGCCGGAGCGACCTGCGGGGAGCTGGGGAGATTATTTGTCCCAAAGGAACCAACTCCAGTCAAAGTGATCGAAGCGGTTCCGCCCCATCCCAATCCCCATCCCAATCCCCTTCCCAATCCTCATCCCAATCCCCAACCCAATCCCCATCCCAATCCCAATCCCCATCCCCATCCCAATCCCCATCCCAATCCCACTCCCCATCCCAATCCCAATCCCCATCCCCATCCCCATCCCAATCCCCATCCCCATCCCAACCCAAACCCAAACTGACCCAAATCAATCAGCCCCGGCCCATCCATCCCATACTAGCCCATCCCATACTATCCCAAATCAATCAACCCCAACCAATCCAGCCTAAAGGGGCCCTTCCCAAACTAACCCATACCAAATTAACTCTAACCAATCCGGCCCAAAGCAAAGGGATCTGTATTAACCCATCCCCGACCAATCCAACCCGAACAATCCAGCCCCAACCCCGTGCCCCTCCCCCGGCCAAAGTGTTGCCCCCCAACCCCCAACACTCCTCAGTTGCCCAATTAGTTGCTTCCTCGCTCCATGAGTTGAAGGGCGCGTGCACGTTGGGGGGAGCGCGTGAGGCGGCGCGCCCCCGCGGCCGGAGTGCCCGGGGTGCTGTAGGCGGGGGAGGCGGGGATGCGGCGCGCTGGAGCCGGGCTCGCGTGGCCATGAAGCGGCAGAACGTGCGGACTCTCTCCCTGATCCTCTGCATGTTCACCTACCTGCTGGTGGGCGCCGCCGTCTTCGACGCGCTGGAGTCTGACTTTGAGACCTCCCGCAAGCGGCTGCTCAACTCCAAGCGGATGGAGCTGAAGAATAAGTACGGCATGAGCGACGAGGACTACAAGGAGCTCGAGTGGGTGGTTCTACAAGCCGAGCCGCACCGCTCCGGGCACCAATGGAAATTCGCCGGCTCCTTTTACTTTGCCATCACCGTGATCACGACCATAGGTGAGAGAGGGTCAAGGCTTTTAAGAGTGTGTTCCGCTCACACAGGACTGGCGGTGAGTCCAGCGCAGAGAACTGGGGGTATAACTGGGAGAGGGAAGGGGTTGGGGAAGTGTTAAACTTTGGCAAACAAGACGAAAGTATTCTGGTTGGACGCTCTGATTGATACAGTTTGCTTCCTGTCAGTCACCAACCTCGTAGCCCTATATGACGGTAATAACACAAGCATACTCAGACATCAACTGAACACAACCGACCCTTTTGTTCTCCAGTGACTCACCTGTTCTGTTGAGAAGCGTACTGCAACAGGGCTAATTGTTTTACCCTGAAAGATGGTGTCTACCTTCCCCATATTCAGAATAGGAACCCAAGGAGATTGTACCTCCCAGAGCCCTAACTGTGTGACAGCTGGCTAGCTGATCCTACTATGCTGGTGGGAGACTACACTGTCATTCTCCTCCCAACAAATAACTTTTTCCACAAGAAGTGACTGGGCTTGACAAGATTCCAGTGAGATCCACCGTTTTTCCAAACTTTGTTTTAATGCCATAGATCACAGAGTGATTGCTGAGTACTGTTCAAACACATTCTCTTGCGATCCTCAGGACAGACTCAAGAATGCCAAAGTGAGCGCCAGTTTGAACTGCATGGTAACAAGATGCTGATTGGTTGGCACGGTGCTCTGATTTGTTGTTGATGTAGAGGTGCCGGTGTTGGACTGGGGCAGACAATGTCAGAAGTCACACACCACCGGATTATCATCCAATAGGTTTAATTGAAATCACAAGCTTTTGGAGCCCTGCTCTTTTATCAGGTGAAATGGAGAGAGTTGCAAAGATTAGTTGAAGCAGTCTGAGGGATAATGCACAGGTAATGTTCTCAGGATGTCGATCTGACTGGCCAGGCCAATATTGAATACCCACTTGTAATTACCTGGAAAGATGAGTGAGTCACCTTCTTGAACTCCCAATCGTAACACCCCAAACCAGATTACACCCCAAACCAGATAACACCCCAAACCAGATTACACCCCAAACCAGATTACATCCCAAACCAGATTACATCCCAAACCAGATAACACCCCAAACCAGATTACACCCCAAACCAGATTACATCCCAAACCAGATTACACCCCAAACCAGATAACACCCCAAACCAGATTACACCCATCCTGCGGATAGGAATATATCGGAATTACACAGAAACATTGGGAGAGGAACAGGAGTAGGTCATTTATCCCTTCAAGCCTGCTCTGGTTTACAATAAGATCACGGCTGATCATGCAACTCAGTACCCTGTGTTCATTTCTCCCCGTGCCATTTGATTCCTTTAGCCCTAAGAACCATATCAAACTCCTTCTTGAAAACATTCAATGTTTTGGCCTCAACCACTTTCTGTGGCAGAGAATTCCACAGGCTCCCCATGGTCTGCCCCGTGTATGTAGACTATGACCTTTTGTTCTGGATGCATCCACAATCGGGAACATCCTTCCTACCTTTACCCTGTCTAGTCCAGCTAGAATTTTATGGATTTCGATGAGCACACTCTCATTTTTCTAAATTCCAGCAAATGGTCCCATTAATCCTACAAACTGAATTACACTAATCCCAGAGTAATGCTGCATGCTGAATCACAATAACTCCATTGTAAGTTACTCTTGTTAGAACAAAGAACTGTAAATGCTGGTTTTAAAACAAACAAACAAAACAGCAATTACTGGAGAAACACAGCATGTCCGGCAGGATCTGTGGAGAGAGAAACATAGTTAACATTTGGAGTCCACTGACCCTCCTTCAGAACATTGAACTCAAAATGCTAACTATGTTTTTTCTTCACAGATGCTGAGTTTCTCCAGCAATTTCTGAGTTTTAAAAAACAAATTATTCTAGTCGCTATTTTTGGTCATACATTTACTTTTCTCTGCTTTGTTTGAATTTTGCCAAACCTTTGCCCATTTGTTGGAATGTGGAATGATAGCAAAACTACCCCCAGGCTCATGTACATTTTCCCAGTGTCATGCCATTAGTCCTTGGTGCTGAAAGTAATATAGTTTGGGATTTAAATAGTTCAAACTGCATTTTGTGTTACTCAGTCTGGGATGTTAATGTAATCCAATCTGTGAGATTTGCATAATCCAGTCTGTGGGAATAGTGTAATCCAATTTCAGAAAGTAGTGTATTCCAGTTGGGGTGAAATTACTTCAGTCTAGTGTTAGGGTAGTACAGTACCTAGATGTTAGGATTAGAGCAATGCAACTGTAAGATTAGTATAAATCAGACTGTAGGATAGTAGGTATGAATCTGATATTAATTCGATTTAATTTATTATTGTCGCATTATCTAGTTACAGTGAAAAGTTTTGTTTTGTGTGCAGTAAAGACATATCATACAAAGTGGATTGGGGTAATAGAACAGAGCAAAGAATACAATGTTAAATATGGACCAGACCAAACCCCCTCAAAACTTATCAAAGCGATGGCGCAGATCCTAAGTTTATCTTATTTAAAGATAAGTGTAAGGCGTTGCACTTTGGATGTGTTTTGATTGGTCAAACAATTAGGATTTATGCAAAACATGTTCTATTCTTGCATCACAGTTAAAACATAAACAAAAAGGATGAATTGGCATAACTTTAACTCTACCAAAATACTTAACAAATTAATATGTCATTTACCTACTACTCATCAACTGTTCCAACACAGCAGCATCCCATAAACACAGGCTTGGCAAAGACAAATACAGCAAAACAGATTTCCCTCAGTTGCTGTCTTCTCCAGTCCAGGAGAAGGAACACAGGTAACATGAATCTACGAACAGAGAGAGAGCTGTATCTAGCTACTTCAACTCCAAAACCCCCCACTTCAGCAACTGAAAGTGAAACTAAAACCTTGGGTCGGTGTGAGCCGGAAACCACTCACTCCCTTCTTTTGTTTCCTTTTTAAAAAGCCCTAAGCTATTTACTCTGCTTTCCCCAGAGGAGACACTTCAGCACCAGGTTTACAACATCCCTCTTCAAGAGAAACAGGACGGAACAAATCTTTCTTAAAGGTGCATTTTATCACATCAGTCTGTATTGTTAGTGCCAGTCAGATTCTGGGATTAGCGTAATTCAACCTGTGATTAGTGTAGGTAAAGCTAACAGAGTAGTGCAGTTAAATTGTGTGTTTTATATAATTGAAGTTTGTGATGATTATCTTCCAGTCTCTGGGATCATTGTGATTCAGTTGTCAGATTATTGCAATCCAGTCTGCTGGTTCAATTTAATACAGGTTGTGCGATTATTGTAATTCAGTCTAGGATTAGCATAATTCAATATTTGGAATTTGCGTTCTTTTGTCGATTGTTTAGTGTGATTTGACTGTGGAATAAGAGAACATCATTCTGCGTGTTTAATGTAATTCAGTATGATGTTATGATCTCAAATGATTGTAATACTGTTCAAATCACATTCCAGAGTGAAACATAATTTGATGGACCATACATTTTATTTCTGCAGCATTTTCCTCCATGGTGATCATTCACTGTACATATTGACAAGAGGCTGAAAATGCACTTTAAACAAAAGAAAATCAAAGTTTATTACACATAATAAGAGAAAAAAACACAACATATTTAACACCGTACAAGAACTAGTTGAAATGGTTTTATTACAAATATCAGAAACAAAAACTCAACCTTTTCATCTCAACAACAATCTTGCAGCTGCGCAACCCTCAGTGAAGGATCACCCTGTTTCCACATTTATGTTCCTTGTTCAGTGGATATCGAAGTATTTGGATTCTATTCAACCAGCCTCTGCAGTCAATGCAATATTCTTCAGTAATATCTCTTGCTGAGACTCTTAAATAAACTGCAAATGCAGCTCACCTATTTCTAAGGGTTTCATTAAACTAATGCATTAAACATCTTTGTAGGGTATCTTCCTCTTTGAGACTTTAAAACCTTCTGGGTTTTTTTTTCAGATTTTGGCTTCCAGATTTCTAAACCATATTTAAAATTTTCTTCAGCCCTAACTGTGTTCTTTGGAGATTCAAAACTGCTGTGCTGCCCTTACCGATATTTCCTCTCTAAATGAACTGCTTCTCTCTGACAGAAACCTGCGGACTCACTGAACATTTGATGGTTCTCTTTCCAAAAGAATTTTTTCTCTCTCTCTCTTTCTCCCTGAATCCTTGGATGCTTTACCCAATTGTTTCTTCTTCTTTTCAACTCCTTGTTTCTTAAAGAACTATTCACCTCAAGTGTTTTTTAAAGGTTTCATTTCAGTGCATGTAATCCAACTTCCAGCCAACCTGGTATCACTCACTAAATTCAAACGTGAACCTTAAAAAATGTCTTTCTCTTTTGAACACACAATATAGAAATACAAATCAAAGTTTTAGGTATACATCGTTCTGTCTACTTAGAACACAAGTTTCCTAATAATAATAATATATCATAAGCCTTCATCACATCTCACCACTAAGAAAAAGAATGGAAGTATATCTTTAAAAGGCATACCAGTAAAATTGTCATTTTCCTGTTACAATTTTTGCTCATTACTATACCTTTTCTACATGTTCAAATGCCACTTTCACAGGAACAATATGATTGATTTGAATAATCATATTCTACTCATGTCCATCTTAATCCCAGCATTTAATTTCTTCCCTATTTCTGCTTGATAAAGTATATACTATAATATTGTCTTCTCCTTAGAGATTAAAGATTTTAAAAATATATGCTTATAGTATTAAACGCCAATGAAACAGTTATCAAATGTTTTCAAAAGTATGAGAGGACCATGATCCATATAAGCAACAGTCTCTGTAAAGAAGTTGGGAATGAAGACTTCAAAACATTGTAGAAATAATACTAAACTCAAAATCTCTTAAACAAATGTACAAATTAGGAGCAGAATAGGCCATTGGGCCCTTCAAGCCAGCTCTGACATTCAATAAGATGTTGTCATTCTCCGTTTATGTAAGACTTTGCTTTTTTTTCTTTCCGCTGAAGTATACAACTTCACATTTTTGCACTTCACACTCCATTTTCCAGACTTCTGTCCACTCACTTTATCTACATTCTTATTGTCATCTTCACCACACGTCTTCCACCGAACTCTGTGTCATCTGCAAACTTAGCCACCGAGCCTTTGATTCCCTCTTTGAAGTCATTGAAATAATTTATAAAAGGTTTAAGGCCCAGTACAGACCCCATTTGTCACATGCTGCCAATCTGAAAAAAAGACTCCTTTCTACGTGCCTTCTGTTTTCTGCTAGCTGGCTATTCTTCGAACTGTGCTACCCTCTATACCATAAGCTTCTACTTTACACAACAACCTTTTATATGGAACCTTGTCAAATGCCTTCTGGAAATCCAAGTAGAATGTATCAATGGGATCTTCTTTATTCATTAAAGAATTCCTAAAAAAAAGTTTAAACAGGATTTCCTTTCCAAAATCCCATGCGGCCTCTTCCTAATTACTCATTCCAAGAATCCAGTTATAATCTCTTTAATGAATCATGATAACACCTTCCCCATGACCGACATCTCACTAACTAACCTAGAGATTCCTGGTTTTTTTGTTTTTGCCTCCCTCCCTTCTAGAATAGGTGAAGTATTAGATTCCCTACAGTGTGGAAACAGGCCCTTTGGCCCAACAAGTCCACACCGACCCTCCGAAGAGCAACCCACCCAGACCCATTCCTACAGCTAACACTATGGGCAATTTAGCATGGCCAATTCCCCTAATCTGCACATCTTTGGACTGTGGGAGGAAACTGGAGCACCCGGAGGAAACCCACACAGAAACGGGGAGAATCTGCAAACTCCACACAGACAGTTGCCTGAGGCGGAAATTGAACCTGGGTCTCTGGCACTGTGAGGCAGCAGTGCTGACCACTGTGCCACCATGCCACCCATAAATATATTTGCTATGTTCTAATATTTCCAGAAACAAATGAATATTGGAAATTTAATACCTACACATCTATTTCCTCATTAGCCATCTATTTTATGCCCCACAGCTGAAATCCATCAGGAGCCAAAAACTTCTCAACCTGCAGCTCTATCAGTTTGCTCAGTAACATTCCCCGAGTGATAATAATTGCACCAAGTTCTCTCTTCCTTCAGTTTCCAGATTTACAGCTATTACCAGAGTTTTATTTGTATCCCCTATAGTAAAGACAGAGCAAAATATTTATTCATCACATCCATTATTTCTTTGTTATCGACTATTAATTCTCACAGTCTGGAGGAGCAGCACTCAGTTTACTAACTTGTATATTATTTACTAAGATGTAAAGTGATGTTTTTCTTGTACAGCAATCTAGGACAAAAGGTCATAATTTTATGCAAAAGGGTGGCAGATTCAAAACAGGGGGGAGGAGGAATTGCTTCTTTTAAAATGTTGTAAATCTGTGAACTCACTTCTCAGAATGCGGTAGACATGAGGATACTGAATCCATTTAAGGAGGAAGTACATAGATTTTTAATCAGTAATGATTGAGAATTATGGGAGTGGGCAAGAAAATGGAATTGAGACAAGGTCAGCTATGAACGTATTAAATGGTAGAGCAGGCTTGAAGGGCTACATGGACTTCTCCTGCTCTTAGTTTTATTTTATTTGCTTATGTGATATGGCCCTCACTAGCTGGGTCAGCAATTATTGTCTGTGCCTAGTTGCCCTTGAGAAGTCAGTGATGAGCTTCCATCTTGTACTGTTTAGTTGTTATATTCTTGTGTTTAGGATACTGATAGAGAAGTTTGCTATCTGTTTTCACATTTCTACCTAGCTTCCTCTCATTCATGCTTTAATTTATTTGCCCTGATTAACCTTTCAGTCATTCATTGTGTTCCTTGTAATCCCACCTCTCATCTGCCCTGCCTCTCACATTTGCACAATGATATCCTTTTTACTGAAATTTGATGCTCTCCTAAATTCTCCAGTTAACCACAGATGGTGGCTCCTCCCTTTGGAATTTTTGTTTTTGGTAGGAATGCATTTATTCTGAATATTTGGAAATATCCCTTTAAATGCCAGCCACTGCTTCTCTGTTGATGTAACCCAGTTCATTAAAGTGAGCTCAGCTTTCATGCACACATACTTGCAGTTTTTCAAATTCTCTCTTTCTCTACTTTTTCAAACTGGGTGCAAAATTCAATAAAATTAGGATCACTGCTGCTGAGAGGTGCCTTTTCTCTAAGGTCATTAATCAATTCTCTCAACTTCATGACATCAACTCTTGTGTAGCCTGTTCTCTGGTTGGTTCCAGAATGTGCTGCTGTAAGAAACAAGAACAGAAATTACTGGAGAAACTCAGTGGGTCTGGCAGCATTTGTTGAGAGAAAGCAGAGTTAATGTTTCAAGTCCAACAACCTTCCTTCAGAACCGACAGTAAGCTCAGAAAATGTGGTACATCTGCTGATGGCATGGAGTTGTTGAAGGAAAGGAGTGAGTGGATGGGTAAAGATTGAGCTCAGAGGGAGAGAAAGAAAGTTAGACAAATGAAGTGATGGTTGATAGTATGCCAGTGAAGAAGAGAAGATAATAGTGGGCACCATGAGTGAGTGAAAATGGGTTGGCTATGTTGCAAATAGACAATGTTATGACAGGACCAGGAGTGTGGGGGGTGATGACAAGTGACTATAGCTTATCTTCACCCAAACTGAGTCTACATCCCAATCTCCTGCACCAAAGCGTTCTCTGTTCATTTCAACAACAGGTTCCCCATGGTATTCTGGTTAGGACAGTTAGATCACATGGGATCCGGGCAGAGCTAGTCAATTGGAGACAAGATTAGCTTGATGTTAGGAGACAGAGTGTGGTGGTAAAAGGATGTTGTTCAAACTGGAGGCCTGTGACAAGTGGTGTGTCACAAGGATCAAGGCCTAGGTCGACTATTGTTCGTGATTTATTTAAACCGGTTGGATGAGAATTTAGCAGTCATGATTATTAAGTTTGCAGATGACACAACATTAGTGGTATAGCAGACAAAGTGGAGAAGGTTGTCTAAGAGTACAATGTGATCTTGATCAACTGGGCTAGTGAGCTGAGGAATGACAGATGGGGTTTAATTCAGATAAATGCAAGGTATTACAATTTAGTAAGATAGATGAGGTCAGGACTTAGACAGTTAACAGTAGGGACTGAGGAGTGTTGTCGAACAGGGAGACTTAGGAGTGCTGGAGCACAGTTCCATGAAAGTGGTGTCACAGGTAGACAGGATGATGAAGAAAGCCTTTGGCATGCTGGCCTTCATTAGAGCATTGAGTATAGGAGTTGGGACATGATGTTATGGCTGTACAAGACATTGGTGAGGCAGCATTTGGAGTACGGGTTACTCTGTTATAAGAAAGATGCTATTGAACTGGAAAAGGTGCAAAAAGGATTTATAAGGACTTAATGAGACTGAAAGGTTTGTGTTATAAGGCGTGACTGGATTGGTTGAGACATTTCTCCCTGGAGTATAGGAGGCTGAGGGGTGACTTTACAGATGTTTATCAAATCACGAGGGACATAGATAAGGTGAATAGCCAGTCTTTTCCCCAGGGTAAGGGAGTCCAAAATTAGAGGGCATAGGTTTAGGTAAGGGGATAAGATTCATAAGATCAAATGGCTTTGCGTCCACTCCACCATTTAATCATGGCTGATGGGTGTTTCAATTCCACTTACCTGCACTCTCTCCATAGCCCTTAATTCCTTGCAAGATCAAGAATTTATCAACCTCTGCCTTGAACACACCCAATGCCCCGGCCTCCACTGCGTTCCGTGGCAATGAATTCCACAGGCCCACTACTCTCTGGCTGAAGAAGTGCCTCCTAATCTCCATTCTAAATTGACCCCCTCTAATTCTAAGGCTGTGCCCAAGGGTCCTTGTCTCCTCGCCTAACGGAAATAACCTCTCAGCGTCCATCCTTTCTGAGCCATGCATTATCTTGTAAGTTTCTATTAGATCTCCCCTCAAACTTCTAAACTCTAATAAAAAACAATCCCAGGGTCCTCAGCTGATCATTATATGTCAGGCCTGCCATTCCAGGGATCATTTGTGTGAATCTCCGCTGGACACGCTCTAGTGCCAGTATGTCCTTGCTGAGGAGTGGGGCCCCAGATTTGGACACACTATTCTAAATGGGGCCTAACTAGAGCTTTATAAAGTTTCTAATAGTCAGAAGGAAATTGAGAAACAAACTTATAAGGAGATCTCAGCTATCTGTAAGAATAATAGGGTGGTTATGGTAGGGGATTTTAACTTTCCAGACATAGACTGGGACTGCCACAGTGTTAAGGGTTTAGATGGAGAGGAATTTGTTAAGTGTGTATAAGAAAATTTTCTGATTCAGTAGAGAAGGTGCAAAGCTTGACCTACTCTTGGGAAATAAGGCAGGGCAGGTGACTGAGGTGTCAGTAGGGGGGCACTTTGGGCCAACGACCATATTTCTATTAGATTTAAAATAGTGATGGAAAAGGAGAGACCAGATCTAAAAGTTGAAGTTCTAAATTGGAGAAAGGCCAATTTTGACAGTATTAGGTAAGAACTTTCAAAAGCTGATCAGGGGCAGATGTTCACAGGTAAAGGGACGGCTGGAAAATGGGAAGCCTTCAGAAATGAGATAATGAGAATCCAGAGAAAGTATATTCCTGTCAGGGTGAAAGGGAAGGTCAGTAGGTATAGGCAATGCTGAATGACGAAAGAAATTCTGGGTTTGGTTAATGAAAAGAAGGAAGCATTTATCAAGTATAGATAGGATAGATTGAGTGAATCCTCAGGAGGATGTAAAGGCAGTGGGAGTATACTTAAGGGGGAAATCAGGAGGGTAAAAAGGGGACATGAGATAGCTTAGCAAATAGAATTATGGAGAATCCAAAGAGTTTTCACAAATGCATTAAGGACAAAAGGGTAACTAGGGAGAGAATAGGGCCCCTCAAAAATCAGCAAGGCGGCCTTTGTGTGGAGCCACAGAAAATGGGGGAGATACTAAAAAAGTATTTTGCCTCAGTATTTACTGTGGAAAACAATATGGAAGATATCGAAAGTAGCGAAATAGATGATGACACCTTGCAAAATGTCCATATTAGAGAGGTGGAAATGGTTGGATATCTTGAAACGCATAAAGATGGATAAATCCCCAGGACCTGATCAGGTGTGCCCTAGAACTCTGTGGGAAGCTAGGGAAGTGGTTGCTGGGTCTCTTGCTGAGATATTTGTATCATCGATAGTCACAGGTGAGGTGCCGGAAGACTGGAGGTTGGCAAACGTGGTGCCACCTTTTAAGGAGGGTAGTAAGGACAACAGGGAACTATAGACCAGTGAGCCTGACATTGGTGGTAGACAAGATGTTGGAGGGAATCCTGAGGGACAGGATGTACATGTATTTGGAAAGGCAAGGACTGATTAGGGATAGTCAACATGACTTTGTGCATGGGAAATCATGTCTCACAAACTTGATTGAGTTTTCTGAAGCAGTAACAAAGAGGATTGATGAGGGCAGAGTGTAGATGTGGTCGATATGGTCTTCAGTAAGGCATTCAACAAGGTTCCCCACGGGAGACTGGTGAGCAAGGTTAGATCTCATGGAATACAGGGAGAACTAGCCATTTGTATACAGAACTGGCTCAAAGGTAGAAGACAGAGGGTGGTGATGGAGGGTTGTTTTTCAGCCTGGAGGCCTGTGACCAGTGGAGTGCCACAAGGATCGGTGCTGGGTCCTCTACTTTTTGTCATTTACATAAATGATTTGGATGCGAGCATAAGAGGTACAGTTAGTTAGTTTACGATGACACCAAAATTGGAGGTGTAGTGAACAGCGAGAAAGGTTTCCTCAGATTACAACATGATCTGGACCAGATGGGCCAATGGGCTGAGAAGTGGCAGATGGAGTTTAATTCAGATAAATATGAGATGCTGCATTTTGGGAAAGCAAATCTTAGTCGGGCTTAGATACTTAATGGTAAGGTCCTAGGGAGTGTTGCTGAACAAAGAGACCACGGAGTGCAGGTTCATAGTTCCTTGAAAGTGGAGTCGCAGGTAGATAGGATAGTGAAGAAGGCGTTTGGCATGCTTTCCTTTATTGGTCAGAGTATTGAGTACAGGAGTTGGGAGGTCATGTTGCGGCTGTATAGGACATTGGTTAGGCCACTGTTGGAATATTGCATGCAATTCTGGTCTCCTTCCTATTGGAAAGATGTTGTGAAACTTGAAAGGGTTCAGAAAAGATTTACAAGGATGTTGCCAGGGTCGGAGGATTTGAGCTACAGGGAGAGGCTGAATAGGCCGGGGCTATTTTCCCTGGAGCGTCGGAGGCTGAAGAGTGACCTTATAGAGGTTTATAAAATCATGAGGAGCTTGGATAAGATAAATAGACAAAGTCTTTTCCCTGGAGTGGGGGAGTCCAGAACTAGAGGGCATAGGTTAGGGAGATAGGGGAATGATAATAAAGCGACCTAAGGGCCAACGTTTTCATGCAGAGGGTTGTACTGGCTAGCCTACCTTCATATTTGGACAGGTGTATGGAATGAGCTGCCAGAGGATGTGGTGGAGGCTGGTACAACCCTCTGCAACATTTAAAAGGCATTTAGTTTGGTATATGAATAGGAAGGGTTTGGAGGGATATGGGCCGGGTGCTGGCAGGTGGAACTAGATTGGGTTGGGATATCTGGCCAGCATGGATGGGTTGGACCGAAGGGTCTGTTTCCATTCTGTACGTTTCTATAACTCTATGACTGTATGACAGAAGCACATCACTGCTTTTATATTCCAATCCTCTTGAGATAAATGACAACATTACATTTGCTTTCTTAGTCACAGACTCAACCTGCAAATCAATCTTAAGAGAATTCTGGACTAGCACTCCCAGATCCCTTTTACTTTGACTTTATGAATTTTCTCACCGTTTAAAAAATAGTCCATGCCTGTATTCATTTTTCCAAGACTTCGCATTTATTCACATTGAATTTCATCAGCCGTTTCCTGGACCACTCTCCTAAACTGTCTAAATCTTTCTGCAGTCTCCCCACCTCTTCAGTACCACCTGTCTGTCTGTCTAACTTTGTCTCATCAGTGATCTTCACCAGAATGCTCCCAGTCCCTTCATCCAGATCATTAATATATAAAGTGAACAGCTTTGGCCCCAACACTGAACCCTGCGGGACACCACTTGTCACCAGCTGCCATTCCAAAAAAAGAACCTTTTATCCCAACTCTCTGCCTCCTAACAGACAGCCAATCCCCAAGCTATGCCAGTAGCTCACCTCAAACACCATGGGCCCTCACCTTACTCAGCAGTCTCCCATGAGGCACTTTATCAAAGGCCTTTTGAAAATCTAGATAGATAACATCCACTGGGTCTCCCTGATCTAACCTACATGTTAGCTCTTCAAAGAATTCTAACAGGTTTGTCAGGCATGACCTCACCTTACTAAATCCATGCTGACTTGTTCTAATCTGACCCTGCACTTACAAGAACTTAGAAATCTCATCCTTAACGATGGATTTTAGAATTTTACCTACAACCGAGGTTAGGCTAATTGACCTACAATTTTCCATCTTTTGTCTTGATCCTTTCTTGAACAAGGGGATTACAACAGCAATTTTCCAATCACCTGGGACTTTCCCTGACTCCAATGATTTTTGAAAGATCACAATCAGCACCTCTACTATTCCCTTAGCCACCTCTCTCAGAACTCTAGGATGTAGCCTATTGGGACCAGGAGATTTATCGATTTTTAGAACTTTTCTAGCATTTTCTCTTTCTCTAGCTACAATACTCAAATCTCCTTAATTGTTAGGATATTACCCAGTCTTCCACTGTGAAGACTGACACAAAGTACTTATTAAGTTCTTCAGTTATTTCCTTATCTCCCATCACTAGCCTTCCAACATCAGTTTGGAGCAACCCAATGTCTACTTCTGTCTCTAGTTTTTTTCTTATGTATTGAAAGAAACTTTTACTATCAATTCTAATATTACAGGCTAGCCTACCTTCATATTTGGACAGCACAGTAGCACAGTGGTTAGCACTGCTGCCTCATAAGCGCTAGAGACCCGGGTTCCATTCCTACCTTGGGCAACTGTCTGTGTGGAGTTTGCACATTCTCCCCGTGTCTGTGTGGGTTTCCTCCGGTTTCCTCCCACAGTCCAAAGATGTGTAGGTTAGGTGAATTGGTCATACTAAATTGCCCGCAGTGTTAGGTAAAGGCGTAAATGTAGGGGAATGGGTTTGGGTGGGAGGGTTGGTGTGGACTTGTTGGGCTGAAGGGCCTGTTTCCTCACTGTAAGTAATCTCATCTAATCATATTTGATCCTCTCTTCCCGTATTTCTTTCGTTTTTATCCTTTTCTGATTTCCCAGTGCTCTTGTCCACTTTATAGGCTCTCTCCTTTTCTTTGATACATTTCCTGACTTCCTTTGTCAGCCATGGCTGTCTAACCCGACCCCTCCCCCAGATAATCTTTCTTTTCTTTGGGATGAACCTCTGTACTGTGTCCTCAATTACACCCAGAAACTTCTGCCATTGTTGTTCTACTGCCTTCCCCGCTAGGCTCTGCTTCCAGTCGATTTTCGTCAGTTCCTCTCTCATGCCTCTGTAATTACCTTTGTTTAGCTGTAACACCATTACATCTGATTTTTCCTTCTCTGTTTCAAACTGCAGACTGACCTTTACTATATTATGATCACTGCCTCCTACGTGTTCCCTTACTTTAAGATCTTTTATAAAGTCTGGCTCATTACATAGCACTAAGTCCAGAATAGCCTGCTCCCTTGTGCGCTCCATCACATGTTGTTCCAAAAAGCCGTCTTGTCAGCATCTCATGAATTCCCTTTCTTTGGATCCACTGGTAACATTATTCACCCAGTCCACCTGCATGTTAAAGTCCCCCATGATCACCGTGACCTTGCCTTTCTGACATGCCCTATCTATTTCCTGGTACATCTTGCATCCCTGATCCTGACCACTGTTGTGGGGTCTGTACATAGCTCCCATAAAGGTCTTTTTGCCTTTGTCGTTCCTCAACTCCACCCACACAGACTCCACATCACCTGACCCTATGTCATTCAGTGCCATAGATTTAATTTCATTCTTAACCAACAAGGCAACCCCGCCCCCTCTTCCCACCTCCCTGTCTTTTCGATAAGTTGTAAATCCTTGAATGTTTTAACTGCCAGCCCTGAACTCCCTGCAGCCAGGTCTCTGAGATGCCTACCACATCATCATCATTCACCATGATTTGTACCATGAATTCATCTGCTTTGTTACGAATACTATGAGCATTTAGATAAAATGCCTTAATGCTAATTTTCTTATCCTCATGATTTCCAAAATCTCTAGTTAGAAGTCCTAAGTTATCATTCCTTTTTGCTTCACTCCTAGCCTGTCTCGAACTTAAACCCTGCACACATGCTAACCTGCTGCTTATCCTTCTACTTGACTCCATACTCCCTGTTGCTTTCCCTTCCCCCTGATTCATTCAGAATTGACCTAAGGCACAACTTTTTCATACAAATGGTGGTGCAAGTATGGAATGAGCTGCCATAGGAAGTTGTAGAGGTGAGTACAATTATAATCTTTAAAAGACATTTGGACAGATACGTGGACAGGAAAGATTTAGAGGACCATTGGCCTAATGCAGACAAATGGGGCTAGTAGGCATGATGAGTTAGGCTGAAGTGTCTGCTTCCATGCTGTATGACTCGATGGGTCTCATAACATCCTTGATTAGGAATATTATTCCTCTGCTTTTACCTAGCTTCCTATTCTTGAATGCCACATCCCCCTCGATATTCAGAAACTAATCCTTGTCACCCTTCAGCTATGTCTCCCAAATGCCTATCACTTCATTCATTCACTTGTGTGTTCCATCACTCCATAACTTTGTTATAAATTTTATGCAGAGTTCAATATCAAACCTTTAGTTTCATTTCCTGTTTCTCTCGGAAGGAACCAGACTTGCCTGCTGGTGTTACCTTCGATTATTTTTCTCCCTGTCCCTTCCTTCTATTTGCTGCCCATTATTTTCCAAGTCACATGATACCACATTATAGTCGAACAGGTTTATTTGAAATCACAAGATTTCAGAGCATTGCTCTTTCAGGTTTTTCACTGATGAAGGAGCAGAGCTCCAAACTCTTCTGATTTTAAATAAATCTGTTGGACTATAACCTGGTGTCATGTGACCTCTAACTTTGCACCCCAGTCCAAAACCAGTATCTCCACATCATTTTCCACATTAGAATGTTGCTATACTGACTCAGGTCTCCAGCTTGATTTGATATAGTTACCCCAAGCTTCATCCATTGCTACCCCCCTCCCCTTCTTGTCTCACTGAATTAAAATTAACTGACTGACAAAATGATCCCAATCTCACCCTCCTGTAGCAATACTGCATTGATACCAATGTCACTGGCATCAACAGCCAGTTTAAAGAGTTGAACATAACTCAATGCTATGAAAACTGAAGCTGTAGTCAGTGCAGTTTTCATATTGTCAAAATCATTTTGATATTCTTTTGTCCATTTAGTTTTCTTGTTTTTTTTAAATCAAGCTTATCAAAAGAGCCAGTACAGTGCTCAAACTTGAAATAGCTGAAAATGTGTTGCTGGTTAAAGCACAGCAGGTTAGGCAGCATCTCAGGAATAGGGAATTCGACGTTTCGAGCATAAGCCCTTCATCAGGCCTGATGAAGGGCTTATGCTCGAAACGTCGAATTCCCTATTCCTGAGATGCTGCCTAACCTGCTGTGCTTTAACCAGCAACACATTTTCAGCTGTGATCTCCAGCATCTGCAGACCTCACTTTTTACTCAAACTTGAAATAAAATTACAATAAAAGCCATTCATACTGATATATCACAAAATATTTCATTTTGTGTTCAACATGGGAAAATCCAAGGGAACCCTTATTTTTATTCCTCAAGTTGTTACTTGGCCTTGTCCTACAATGTAATCCAAATAAATTAGCTTTAATTTAAGTAATTTACTTTTAACTGTATTTAGACCTAATAAGCTCCTCATGGCCAATGAAATAATTCATTGAAGTGGTGTAAATGTTCTTCCTATGTTTGCATAATATGCAAGTGCTTAAACCAATTGAACAATGCTTATTCCATCTCCAAGAAAGCTATCAAAGTATCATTTAAAGGTATTGTGATTTCATGCACAAATTGTTTTGTGTAAATAAGGCTGGCAAAATATGTTTGGCTATACATGAAATCATAGAAAATGTGCTATCCATACAGCAACAAATTTATAGACTTAACTCAGTGGAATTAGCCAAATTGAGAGATCAGGAAGAGATGCACAATGATATTATTGAACTTAGGCAGAGTAGTTGAAACTAATAGATGATGCTAAAACCAAATTGATCACGACAGGATACCAAAACAACTGCAGATGCTGGAAATCCGAAACAAAAACAGAAACTTCTGGAAAATTTCAGCAGATCTGGCAACACCTTTTGGAGTGAAATCAGAGTTAACATTGTGGGTCCAATAATCCTTCTTCAGAACTGATGGTAGCTAGGATAAGGATGATTTTTATGCAGGAGATTAGTGGAAGGTGGAAGAATAAATGATAGATGGAGATAGAGATAAAGAGAGAGAAAAACAGATGGACAGACAAAGGAATGAATAAAAACCAGCCTGGGAGAAAGAATAGCTACTAATGGAGACTAGTATTAGCTGACAATGGTTTGTGTGTGATAGCAGCCCATGTGCTGGCATGTCTGATGTGTGAGGTGGGAGAAAACTGGGGCAAGTTCAGCCCTAAACCCATCCTCAACCTTCTGCTCCCTCACAGAACAGTGATAGGGCTCCCCTTGTTCCTCCCTACCATCCTACCAGCATCCCCATCCAGAGGATCATTAGCTGCCATTTCTGCCATCTCCAGCACCATACACATATTCCCTCCCCCTCCCTTGTCAGCCTTCTGCATGGATCATTTCCTCAGGGAAACCCTGGTCCTCTCTTCCTTCAATACCAACAGCCCCCAATGTCCCACAGCACCTTCCCCTGCAACTGCTAAAGGTGTAACATCTGCCGACTTCCCTCCTCCCTCCTCGGTATCCAAGGACTTAAATACACTGTCCGGGTGCACTTTACTTGCACTTCACTCAATCCAGTCTCCTGCATTCGCTGCTCACAATATGGGCTCCTCTACACTGGGGAAACAAAGTGTAGATTGGGTGACTGCTTTGCAGAACATCTACGTTCTGTTCGAGGAAAAGACCCTGAGCTTCCAGTTGCCTGCCACGTTAACACCGTGTTCCCTGGCCAACGTCTCTGTCTCAGACATCCTGTTCTGCTCCAGTAAAGCTCAGCACAAACTAGAAGAACAGCCCCTCATTGTCTGCCTGGGGAACCTGCAGTCTTCTGAACTTAACATTGCATTCAACAATTTTAGATCTTGAGCACCTTCCCCCATGCTTACCCCTAGCCCCACACATCAGGCCTGTCATCATTTGGACTGCTGCAACTTACAACCCATTGTCAGCTATTAATAGTTGCAATTATTAGCTATTCTTTCTCCCAAGTTGATCTTTACCCACTCCTTTATCCAATTTTTTTCCCTCTCTCTTTAGGCTGTATCTGCACCTATTGTTTACGCCTTCCTCCCAGCCTCACACCCTAACCTCTACATAAAAACCATCCTTTTACTAGCTACCCTCAGTTATGAGCAAGGGTCACTGGACCCTGAGTTTTCTCCAAATCTGCGGAGATTTTCCAACACTTTCTGTTTTTGTTTTGGGTCATGACCAGTTTGGCTGACCACAACCACATTATCAAAGTGACCAACATAGTTCTGTAATTCTTCAATTACTCTGTTGGTCAATTGTTGTAAAGTTCTGGTTTATTTATCACACCAAATTCCATGATTTTACATTGATAAAGATCATCTAGATTACAAAAGCTGATAATTCTTTGACTGCACAAGTCAATTTTTGTGTCAATCGATGCTTATCCAATCTGCTCAATACAATCCTTCAATTGTGTAATTAGATATGAATCCACCCTTGTTACCATAATCTATATACAATTCTCATCATCCACTTGCTTTCCACATCATCGCAACAGATGTGCTCCAGCTACAATGTATAAATTCAATAATATCATTGTCCATCATGAAATTGATCTCTTCTCAATTTGGCTAATTTCTCTGAGTTAAGTCTACAGGTTTGTTGGTCTATGGGTAGCACATTTCCCATATTACCATCAAATGTAGCCAAGCATGATTTGTCTGCCCTACTTACAAAACTCAATTTGTGCGATTGTCATCTCTTTCGTATGATATTTTGATAGCTATCTGTGAGGTAGCATAATTGTATATCATTTGTTTTATGTGCTTCCATATTCTGTCATCTAAGTACTGAAACTTTGTAATTCAGTTTCAAAATGTTCTGAAATTTTTATTTCACTCCTGATATCTTTTAGCCCTGTAAATACACTTCGGTTATGACTATCCTCCCTGCCAATGCATTGTGTTAACATGTTAGTAAGACACATTACCGGATTTATTTTCCTGTTTGATGTAATCATTACAGAATTCACATCACTGAGTTTCTTTTGGATTTAATAAAGTCGAGTGTATTTTGCTTTTAATCATTCCCATCAGGCAGGAAGCAGTACTAAGTCCTTGTCTCCAGCAACAAAATTCTGAACTTTGGTCTTTTTATTATTTGTTGAATACTTTTCAAATGCTTTTTGGCAAGCTCAGATGCTTTCATTAGCACTTCTTAGAAATCTGGCATGTAATAGATTGAAAGTCTTTGAGCATTGATTTATAATTTTTTAAAAATTAATCAGTGGAGTTCTCTCACGTCATGCCTATATATCAGTTCAATTGGACTCAATTCTGTGGACTCATTAAGGGCATCCCTAAGGCAAACAATTCCTTTTATCATAATCATGAGGACATGCCTGACAATAGGTTCTAAACATAGTCTTTAAAGTGTAATGCCATTTTTACAATACTTCATGAATTATGGACATTTTTTCTTTCCTTGATCTGATTGTATTTCTTTGGGTATTCATTATTTTGCAAAAGGCTGAATTAATTTCTTTACTACCTTTTACATCTTAATTTTCCCCAAATGCGCATATGATGTTAGAGTTATACAGCAAGGAAACAAACCCTTCAGTCCAACTGGTTCATGCCGAACATAATCCCAACTAAACTACTCCCACCTGCCTGCTCCTGGCCCATATCCCTCCAAACCTTTCCTATTCATGTACCTATCCAAATATATTTTAAATGTTCCAATTATACCTGTATCTGTTGTTGTGGTTCTGTTCGCCGAGCTGGGAATTTGTTTCATCCTCTGTCTAGGTGACGTCCTCAGTGCTTGGGAGCCTCCTGTGAAACACTTCTGTGATGTTTCCTCCGGCATTTATAGTGATTTGTATCTGCAGCTTCCGGTTGTCAGTTCCAGCTGTCCATTGCAGTGGCCGGTATATTGGGTCCAGGTCGATGTGCTTATTGATTGAATCTGTGGATGAGTGCCATGCCTCTAGGAATTCCTAGAGGCATGGCACTCATCCACAGATTCAATCAATAAGCACATCGACCTGGACCCAATATACCGGCCACTGCAGCGGACAGCTGCAACTGACAACCGGAAGCAGCAGAGACAACCACTATAAATGCTGGAGGAAACATCACAGAAGCGTTTCACAGGAGGCTCCCAAGTACTGAGGATGTCACCTAGACAGGGGGCAAAACGTCTGCAACACAAATTCCCAGCTTGGCGAACAGAACCACAACAACGAGCATCTGAGCTGCAAATCTCCTCCCAAACTTTGAATACCTGTATCTACTACTTCCTCCGTGGTTAGCAATGCTGCCTCACAATGCCAAGGACTTGGGTTCAATTACAGCTTTGAGTGACTGTGTGGAGTTTTCGCATTCTCTCCGTGCCTGCATGGGTTTCCTCCGGGTGCTCCAGTTTCCTCCCATGGTCAAAGATATGCAGGTTAGGTGGGTTGGTCATCCTGAAATCATCCATACTGTTCAGAGATATGTAGGCAAGGTGAATCAGCTCTGATAAACGTGGGCTTGTAGGATACAGTTGGGTATGGAGGGGATGCTCTTCAGAGGGTTGGTGTGAGCTAGATGGGTCGAATGGCCTCTTTCTGCACTGTTAAGGTTCTATGTTCTATCCATCATCTTCTTATAATTTGAACCCTCCAGTCCAGGCATCATCCTGGTAAATCTTTTCTCAAATTTAATAATATTCTTCCAATCCATCTTAAAAATAGTTTGCGAACAAAGTCTTCACACGAGAAGCACAGTTTGGGATTTGAAGAATGAGTTAAATGATATGCAGGAACTTTACTGTTGATGCAGTTGTAAATGAATTTTGGATTCCGTCAGTGAAATAGACTCTGAGTAAATGAGCAAATTTCACAAATTTCTCTATTTGCATAATGACTATTTTGTGTCACCTTGGTGGTTGCAATTTCACTTTAGAAATCTTTAAAGCATGTCTGTGATCTGAAAATGATGCTGGACTGAACTCAATTAAAATATCTTTATATATCCTCTATCTTTCTTCCTCCTGTAAGAGACCTTCTCCCCATTCCATTCCCTGCCTCCCACTTAGAACGCACCTCAGAGAAAAGTCTCATTCAACCCTCTAAGTATCTACACGACCTAGTGCTTATAGTTGTTGAATATACTTGGCCCAGAGATGTGTTGTAACAGGTCCAAACACATTGATATAAAATGAAATAATTTATTTTGAAATCTACAGTTTAAATGCAGTAGTTGGCAGAACCTGAGCAGTCCATGTGCTGTAGAATGCCCTGAGGAAGGGGCTCCCAAGATTTTAACCCAGCAACGGTGAGGGAATGGCAACATATTTCCAAGTCAGGATGGTGAGTAGATGGAGGGTAGATGCCAGTGTTATAGCTGATCTGGAACAGCTTAGCCTGTTCCGATGCATAACTCTTCAATATTATTGCTGCAATGTTGTCAGTGTCCATAGCCTTTGTAGTATCTAGCACCTTCAGCTAACTCTTAATATCATTTGGAGTTAGCGGGTTTTGAGATGATTTGTAGCTCAGGTTAAGTTTCTGGATGTAGGTTGGCTCACAGAGCTGGAAGGTTCATTTCCAGACTTTTCGTCTCCCAAACAGGTAACATCTTCAGTGGACCTCAGGTGAAGTACTGCTGATAATTCCTGCTTTCTATTTATATGTTCAAGTTTCTTTGGGTTGGTGATGTCATTTCATGTGATGATGTCATTTCCTGTGGTGAAGTCACTTCCTATTCTATTTCTCAGGGGGTGGTAGATGGAGTCTAACTCGATGTGTTTGTTGATAGAGTTCCGGTGGGAATGCCATGCTTCTAGGAATTCTCGTGTGTATCTTTGTTTGGCTTGTCCTAGGATATCCTAGGATGAGTGGACAGATACAGACAGCCACAAACACAGAAAATGAAAAAACTAGATCTGCAGAAAAAACTTGACAAACTTACACAAAATAACAACATAGATAACACAGAAACATGGATAAAAAGCTTATCTGACCGGCCCTTAACAAACACTGAAAAAGCTGTCGTAGTTAGAAGATTAAATCACAACTGCCAGGATGCGGACAAGAAAGATTTCTTAGCAACATTAGAAACAACTAAAAGACAACCAACTCACAGAAGAAACTCAGCAAACCATCAGGCAGGTAGTGGCAGCAACATTAAACAAAAAAAAAGGAAGGAAACACACTCAATACACAAGAAAGGAAAGCACTGGAAAGACTAAAAAAAAGATAAAAACATTGTTATCCTACCTGCAGACAAAGGACGCTTGACAATCATTCTAAGTCGAAGAGACGAACATTGAAAAAGTGAACGCATCACTTACAGATACCAACACTTACCAACAGGCGGCGATAGACCAGACCTGACAACTAGAGAACTGAATCACAGCCCTACTCAAAAGACTTCATAAATCTGATGAAATGAATTATGGATTACCCAAAATTCACAAACCAGGAGCCCCCCTCAGACCCATAGTCTCGTTATCTGGAACACCAACTTACAGATTGGCCAAGTAGCTAAACCAAAGGCGAAAACACTTCAGCTAAGGCTCATGCCACTCTATCCATTCCACCCAAAAGTTCCTGAAGATCATCAAAGATACTAAGATAGAAGAGAATGAAATAATGGTCTCCTTTGATGTAACAGCCCTGATTACCAAAATCAACATTAACCTGGCCAAGGAAACACTGACTACACTATCAGAAGACCCAAAGACACATACACCAAACACCATTAACTTTATCAACAAGGACAGTATCATCAAGCTAGTGGACCTATGCCTTACCACACACTTCACCTTCAACAGCAAAACCTACAGACAAACCAACAGAACAATATGATCTCCAATATCAGGGTTCTTAGCAGAGGCAGTAATGCAGAGACTTGAACAAACAGCTCTGCCAAATATCCAACACAGTCCACAGATTTCTCAGCAACAAATCCAAGCAAGCAGACAAAACACATCCAGAAGCCCTAGCCACTCTCCCCTACTTCAAAGACATCTCAGAAGTGACTGCCAGACTACTCAGACTCACGATAGCCCACAAACCCACCAACACACAAAAACAGCAGCTAATGAACCTGAAAGACCCTATACAGACAACAAGCAAAACTAATGTCATTTACAAACACCATACAAGGTCTGTCACAAATACTACATTGAACAAACAGGCAGAAAACTAGCCACCAGGATACATGAACACCAACTAGCCACAAAACAACATGACCCTCTCTCACTAGTATCCTCACATACAGGTGAGGAAGGACACCACTTCAACAGGGACAACATATCCATCCTAGGACAAGCCAAACAAAGACACGCAGGAGAATTTCTAGAAGCATGGCATTCCAACTCTATCAATAAACACATCAAGTTAGACCCCATCTACCATCCCCTGAGAAAATGAACATGAAGTTACTTCACTGGAAATGACATCACCACAGGAAATGACATCACCAACCCAAACATATAAATAGAAAGCAGGAATTATCAGCAGTGCTTCGCTTGAGGCCCACTGAAGATGTTACTTAGTAGGGTGTCGAAACATCTGGAAATGAACCTTCCAGCTCAGTGAGCAAACCTACATCCAGAATCATTTGGAGTGAATCAAATTGGCTATAGCCTAGCATCTGTGATGCTGGTTCAGGAGGAAGCTGTGATATATTATCACTTGTCACTTCTGGTTACAAAACATTGTAAGTACTCCAGATATATTGTTTGCTCTGATTTTCCTGGCTCACTCATTTTGGAGAACATTTGTGGAGACTCCATCTCCACTGAATTGTCTAATTAGCCACCACCATTCAGGTCTGCAGAGCTTAGAGTAGGACCATTGATTGTGGGATCACTTAGATCTGTCTAACATGTGCTGTTTACACTCCTTGGTTTGCAAGTAATTCTATACCATAACCCCATCAAGTGGACCTCATCTTTAGTATGCCCAGTGCTGTTCCTGGCATGCTGCCCAATACTTTTCATTAAATTGGATTGATCCCTTGACTTGGTGAGAATGGTAGAATGGGAGTTTTACTGGGCCACGAGGTTATAGATTTGTGTTGAATACAATTCTGCTGTTGCCAATGGCCTGCGGTGCCTCACAGAAGCCTAGGTTTGAGTTGCTGTATCTGTTTGAAATCTATCCTATTTATTGTCGTACAAGTCTTTGGAGGTACCCTCAGTGTGAAAGCAGAAATTTGTTTTTAAAAGACAAGAATCTCCAAAGATCATTCTTATTGAAATTGCCATAGACAGATGCATCTGCTCCAGTTCAAACTCTGAGGACATGTTCCAGTAGGTTTTACCATCATTTGGTGCTCCAACTACCTACTGCCAACCCACCAATGATATCCTTTACCGTTCAGTTAGCTTGGTCAGTCAAGGTGTTACTGAACCGCACTTGATGATGGACATTGGTAATTAACGTGGCTGTGCACACTGTGGGATAAATGCAATTCAGTATTTGGAATTTATATAATTCAATCTCTGGATTAGGGCAATTCTGTATATTTGTCAATATGATAACTTGGAATTCATGGTGGAATTAATGTATTCCAAACAGTGGGTTAAGAATACTTAATGTAATGCTGTCTGCTGGTGTCCTGTAATTCAGAAAAAGTATATGGGATTAGCAAATCCTTGACTGTGATTAGGACAATTCAATCCAAGGTTAGTGTCATTCAGAATGTGACTGGAATAATGCAGTCAGTGGGATGAATTTTATAATTCAGTCTGTGATGGGTATAATTCATTCATTGAGTAGAAAAATTATACTTATGTCTGTTGGATTAATTTATTTCAGGTTCTGATTAGAACAATTCAGCCTACATTAATAGTATAAATCAGTCTGGGATCAGTGTGATTCAGTCATCTAAACCAGTGAAATTCTGTCTGAGAGATTAACGTAACTCCAATTGTGACATTAGTGTAATTCAGACTGTGAGATTTGAGAAATTAAGACTGTGATCATTGTAATTAAATATGTGCAATTAGTATAATTTGTTCTGTAAAATATAGTATAATCCAGCCATGGTCAATGTAATTCACTCTGAGCTATCACTGTGTTCCAGTCAATGGGATTGACGTAATTCAGACAGTGATTAGTGCAATTCCATCTGTGGCATGAACGTTATTCAATGTGGAATTATTGTAATTCTGTTTGTTTGATAAGTGCAATCCAGTGTGGGAAATTAGTGTATTTCAGTTTGTTATTAATGGAATTCAGTCTGTAGGGTTAGTGCAAGTCAGGCTGAGGGATTTGAGTAATTCTGCTTCTGAGATTAGTGTAACTAAATTTGTAGAAAATTTGTAAATCAGTCTGTGGGATTAGTATTTTTCAGTCTTCCAGAGTGTAATTCAATCTGGGTCAGTGGGTCAATTCAGGCGAAGATTATTATAATCCAGTCAATGCAATAATGTAATTAAGGCTGGGTTTGTGCAAATCTTTCTGTGGAAGTAATACCACTCTGTCTGTATGACTAATGAAATTACATTTGGGATTTCTATAATTCAATCTGTGTCAGTAGAATAAGTCAGATAGAGATAAGTATATTCAAACAAGACATTGTTTAATTATTTCTGGGATTAGTGCAATTCAGACTGGAGTTATTGTAAATTGGTTTAAGATATTGGTACAATGCAGACCTGGAATGAAGAAATTCATTTTTAAAAATTTGTTCAATTCAGATGATGGGGTAATGCAATTATCTCAGTGACTTAAACCTGGGGTGAGTGTAAATCTGTCTGGGATTCAATAAATTAAATAATTAATGGAATACTTTAATTCAGAATGTGAGATTTGGGGAGTTCAGTCTTTGAGATTAATGTAATTCGGTCAGTGATATTGGCGTAATTCAGTCCATGGGATTAGTGTAATTCAGTCTGTGAATTTGCTTATTTTAGACGGATTTTCATTGTTCAATCTGTGGGAATAGTGTGATTGAGTCCAGTGTTTGTGCATTTCTCGCTGTAGGGTTACTGTTATTCAGCCTGGGAATTAGTTCATCTCAGGTTTGGAATTCTATAATTCACTCTAAGGCCTGGTGCAATTGTATCTGTGATGTCAGTGAAATTGTCACTGTGATTAGTGTAATTTTTACGTTGGGATTAGTGGAGGTTTTTCAGGGGGATATGTATAATTCATGTTTTAGGATGAGTGTGGTTAAGTGTCTGAGACCCATATAGTTCACTCATTGAGACTGGTGTAATTCTGACTGTGGGGTTAGTAAATTCCTGCCTTGGGTTGGTACAATTCACTCTGTGTGATTAGTGTAACTCTCATATCATTCAGTCTGTGATTTAGTTTATGACAGACTGGATTTCTATAATTTATTCTGAGGGACTGATGAACTTGAGTCTGTGATATTAATGTCATTTGTCTGAGATCCAGGTAATCCAGTCTGGGATTAGTACAATTCACTCTCTGAGATTAATGTGATTCAGTCTCTGAGATTAGTGTAATTAAATCTGAGTGAGTAGTGATGTTCAGGCTCTAAAATTAGTGTAATTCTGTCATTGAAATTAGTAACATTCAGTCCAACATTAATGTGTTGTGCATCTGAGATCAATACAATTCAAACTGTGGAATTAGTGTAATTTAGTCTATGGGATTAATGTAATTCTGTGCATGGGATTAGTGTAATTCTGTGTATGGGATGAGTGAAATTCAGTCTGAGATTAGTGTAATTCATTCTATGGGATTAGTGTAATTCAGTCTGAGATTAGTGTAATTCATTCTACGGGATTAGTGTAATTCAGTCTGAGATTAGTGTAATCCAGTCTACGGGATTAGTGTAATTCAGTCTATGGGGTGAGTGTAATTCAGTCTATGAGATTAGTGTAATTCAGCCAATGGGATTAATGTAATTTAGCCTATCAAAGTAATGTAATTCAGTCTATAGGATTAGTGTATTTCAGTCCATGAGATTAATTTAATTAGCCTGTGAGACTAATTTAATTTACTCTATGGGATTAATGTAATTCAGTCTGAGATTAGTGCAATTCAGTCTGTGAGATTGTGAATTCGATTCTGTGATATTAGCGTAATTCAGTCTGTGAATTCACATATGAGAGCCTCAGATTTTTATCAATTGTTCTGTGGGACTGGCATAATTAAGTCTGTGTAATTCCATTGTAAATTTAATGCATTTCAATCTCTGATTTGTGTAATTCAATCTACGAGATTAGTGAGACTACGAGACGAGTCTTCAGATCAGGGAATACTATGATTTATATTATGAGATTAGGGTAATTCAGTCTGTGATATTAGTGTGATTCAGGCTATGTATTAATTTATTCCAGGCTTGAATTTCTATAATTTATTCTGTGGGACTGTTGTTTTTCAGTCTGTGGTGTTAGTGTGATTCTCTCTTTGAGATTAGTGTAATTCCTGCTATGGGATGAGTGGAATGTTTTCAAATGGATGAGCGTAATTCATTCTTTAGGGCTGAGTGTAATTCAGTGTCTGAGATCAGTGTAATACAATCTGTGAGATTATTGTAATTCAGTCTTTACAATTTGTCTAATTCAGTCTGTGGCTTTAGTGCAATTCAGGCTATGATATTAGTGACATTCAATCTGTGAGAATAGCATAATCCAGTCTTTGGTATTAGTCCAATTTAGGCTTTGAGATATGTGTAATAAAGTCTGTGGAATAAATGTAAATCAGTGTGTGAGATTAGAATGGTTACATTTATGAATTATCTAATTTCAGACTCAAATTTCTGTAAACCATTCTGTGGGATTGGTGTAATTGAGTCTGTGACATTAGTGTCATGTACCTCAGAAATCAATGCATTCGGTCTTTGTAATTAGTGTAATAAAATCTGTGGGAAAAGTGTAATTCAGTCTCTGAAATTTGTGTGATTCAGGCTCTGAGATTAGTGCAATTCTGTCATTGAGATTAGTAAAATCCAGTCGGGGACATTAATGTAATTGTGCTACTAGGATCAGTAGAATTCACTCACTGAGATTAGTGTAATCTGGGATTAATGACATTCAATCTGTTGGGTTAGTTTAATTGATTCTGTGACAGTAGTGTAATTCAGTCCATGAATTAGTTTGTGACAGAACCTGGATTTCTATAATTCGTCTGCAGGCCTGGTGTAATTGAGTCTGTAATATTATGGAAATTCCTCTCTGAGATTAATATAATTCAGTCTGTGAATTAGTTTACATCAGATTTGAATTTCAATAATTCATTCTCTGGGATTGGTGTTATTGAGTCGCTGACATTAATGTCCTTCCTCTGTGACTTTCGTGTAATTCAGTCATTGTGATCAGCATATTTCACTTGGAGAGATTAATGTAATTCTCCCTATTGAATTATTTCAGTGTGTGAGATTAGTGTAATTCAGTCTGTGTGATTAGTGTAATATAATCTGTGGAATTTATCAATAAATTACTGAAATTAGTGTAAATCAGTCTGTTGCTTGAGTGCAATCTTGTCACCAAGGTTAGCATAATTCAATCTATGAATTAATTTAATTCAGATGCGGTTTTCTATAATTTAGTCCATGGGACTAGTGTATTTGAGTCTGTGATGTCAGTATAATTCTCATTGTGAGATTACTGTAACGCATGCTATGGGAGGAGTAGCTTTTTTCAGAGGAACAAGCAGGGTCCTCTACTTTTTGTCATTTACATAAATGATTTGGATGTGAGCATAAGAGGTACAATTAGTAAGTTTGCAGATGACACCAAAATTGGAGGTGTAGTGGACAGCGAAGAAGATTATCTCAGATAACAACAGGATCTTGACCAGATGGCCCAATTGGCTGAGAAGTGGCAGATGGAGTTTAATTTAGATAAATGTGAGTTGCTGCATTTTGGGAAAGCAAATCTTAGCAGGACTTATACACTTAATAGTAAGGTCCTAGGGAGTGTTGCTGAACAAAGAGACCTTGGAGTGCAGGTTCATACCTCCTTGAAAGTGGAGTCACAGGTTGATAGGATAGTGAAGAAGGCATTTGGTATGCTTTGTTTTATTGGTCCGCGTATTGAGTACAGGAGTTGGGAGGTCATGTTGCAGGAGGACATTGGTCAGGCCACACTTGGACTATTGTGTGCACTTCTGGTCTCCTTCCTATGAAACTTGAAAGGGTTCAGAAAAGAATTACAAGGATGTTGCCAGGCTTGGAGGATTTGAGCTATTCAAAGTTTGTGAGAAGATTTGTAGCTTGGGTGCTCGTTGTTGTGGTTCTGTTCACCGAGCTGGGAGTTTTTGTTGCAGATGTTTCGTCCCCTGTCTAGGTGATATCCTCAGTGCTTGGGAGCCTCCTGTGAAGCGCTTCTGTGATGTTTCCTCTGGCATTTGTAGTGATTTGTCTCTGCCACTTCTGGTTGTCAGTTCCAGCTGTCCGCTGCAGTGGCCGGTATATTGGGTCCAGGTCGATGTGTTTGTTGGTAGAATCTGTGGATGAGTGCGATGCCTCTAGGAATTCCCTGGCTGTTTTCTGTTTGGCTTGTCCTACAATAGTAGTGTTGTCCCAGTTGAACTCATGTTGCTTGTCATCTCAGTGTGTGGCTACTAAGGATAGCTGGTCGTGTCGTTTTGTGGCTAGTTGGTGTTCATGGATACGGATTGTTAGCTGTCTTCCTGTTTGTCCTATGTAGTGTTTTGTGCAGTCCTTGCATGGGATTTTGTACTCTATGTTGGTTTGAGCTATAGGGAGAGGCTGAACAGGCTGGGACTGTTTTCCCTGGAGCATCAGAGGCTGAGGGGTGACCTTATAGAAGTTTACAAAATTATGAGGGACATGGATAGGGTAAATAGACAAAGTCTTTTCCCTGGGGAGGGGAAGTCCAGAACTAGAGTGCATAGGTTTAGGGTGAGCGGGGAAAGATATAAAAGAGACCTAAGGGGCAACGTTTTCATGCAGAGGGTGGTACTTGTATGGAATGAGTTGCCAGAGGAAGTGGTGGAGGCTGGTACAATTGCAACATTTAAGAGGCATTTGGATGGGTACATGAATAGGAAGGGTTTGGAGGGATATGGGCCGGGTGCTGGCAGGTGGGGCTAGATTGGGCTGGGATATCTGGTCGGCATGGTCGGGTTGGACCGAAGGGTCTGTTTCCATGCTGTACATCTCTATGACTCGATAATTCATTCTTTCGGATGAATGTAATTCTGTCTTTGAGATTAGTGTGATTCAGTCTGTGACATTAATGTCATTCAGTCTGTAATATTTGCTTATTTCAGACTCAGACTTCTATAATTGATTCTGTGTTGTTAGTGTAATTCTCATCGTGAGTTTAGTGCTGCTCATGTCATGGGATGAGTGATTATTTTTTCAGTGGGATACGCATAATTCCTTTTTTGGAATGAGTGTAATTCAGTCTCTGAAATCAGTGTCGTTCAGTCTGAAATTAGTCTATTTTAGTCGGTGGGATTAGTGTAATTCAGTCTATGAACTACTTTATTTCAGATGCAGTTTTCAATAATTTATTTGCCAGGACTGGGATAATTGACAGGTGTCAGTGTAATTCTCACCATGAGATTCATGTAGTTCATGGCATGGGATGAGCACAATTTTTCAGTGCAATGCACAAAATTCATTCTTTAGGAAGTGTTCATTCAGACTATGTGATTAATGCAACTTAGTCTGTGAGATAATGAATTTCAGCCTGTGAGACTGGTGGAGTTCACTTTATCGAATTAATTCAATTCTGATTGTGGGATTAGGATATTCCTGCCTTGGACTGGGAAAATCCAGTCTGTGTGATAAGTATAAATAAGTGTCTAAAATTGCTGAAATTAATTTGTGGAGTGAGTGTAGTTTAGTATAATTAAAACTGGGATTGATGTAATTCAGCCTGTGATATTTATGTAATCCAGTCTGTATGGTTAGTGTACTTCAGTATGTAAATTGGTTTATTTAAGACTCACATTCCTATAATTCCTTCTGTGATCCAGTCTGTGGGTTTTGTGTAATCCCGTCTGTGAATTAGTTTATTGCAGGCTAATATTTCCATAATTCATTCTGGGGTTGATGTCATTGACTCTGTGGTGTTGTGTAATTGTACAATTAGACAATAGACAATAGACAATAGGTGCAGGAGTAGGCCATTCTGCCTTTCGAGTCTGCACCACCATTCAATATGAACATAGCTGATCATCCTTAATCAGTATCCTGTTCCTGCCTTATCTCCATAACCCTTGATTCCACTATCCTTGAGAACTCTATCCAACTCTTTCTTAAATGAATCCAGAGACTGGACCTCCACTGCTCTCTGGGGCAGAGCATTCCACACAGCCACCACTCTCTGTGTGAAGAAGTTTCTCCTCATCTCTGTCCTAAATGGTCTACCCCATATATTTAAGCTGTGTCCTCTGGTTCGGCACTCACCCATCAGCGGAAACGTGTTTCCTGCCTCCAGAGTGTCCAATCCTTTAATAATCTTATATGTCTCAATTAGATCCCCTCTAAGGAGGCTAACACCTTCAGCATATTGTCTAGCTCTCACCATTGTTAACAGCTAACCTGAGAATGCAACTTTAAAAAAAAGTTTTGTGATTTACACATGAAAGAAGTGAAACTATCACTGTATTCTAACAGATGAAAGTTTTAACAGACAATCAATTTTTCAATGTATAATTTCAGTTACATCACGCTGCAAATTTTTGCTATAAATTCTGTGTTACGATCGAGCGCTCCACTATCACCTGATGAAGAAGCTTCGCTCCGAAAGCTAGTGTGCTTCCAGTTAAACCTGTTGGACTATAACCTGGTGTTGTGTGATTTTTAACTTTGTACGCCCCAGTCCAACACCGGCATCTCCAAATCAGATCCCCTCTCAGTCTTCTAAACTCAAGGGTATACAAGCCCAGTCGCTCCAGTCTTTCAGTGTAAGGTAGTCCCTCCATTCCAGGAATTGACCTCGTGAACCTATGCTGCACTCCCTCAATAGCCAGAATGTCTTTCCTCAAATTTGGAGACCAGAACTGCACACAGTACTCCAGGTGTGGTCTCACCAGGGCCCTGTACAGTTGCAGAAGAACCACTTTGCTTCTATACTCAATTCCTCTTGTTATGAAGGCCAGCATGCTATTAGCCTTCTTCACTACCTGCTGTACCTGCATGCTTACCTTCATTGACTGGTGTACAAGAACACCCAGATCTCTTTGTACTGCCCCTTTACCTAAATTGATTCCATTTAGGTAGTAATCGGCCTTCGTGTTCTTGCCACCAAAGTGGATAACCATACATTTATCCACATTAAACTGCATCTGCCATGCATCTGACCACTCACCTAACCTGTCGATGTCACCCTGCAATCTCCTAACATCCTCTTCACATTTCACTCTGCCACCCATCTTAGTATCATCAGCAAATTTGCTAATGTTATGACTAATATCATCTTCTATATCATTAATATATATTGTAAAAAGCTGCAGTCCCAGCACTGATCCCTGTGGTACCCCACTGGTCACTGCCTGCCATTCCGAAATGGAGCCGTTTATCACTACTCTTTGTTTCTTATCAGCCAAACAACTTTCAATCCAAGTCAGTACTTTGCCCCCAATACCATGCGCCCTAATTTTGCTCACTAACCTCCTATGTAGGACTTTATCAAAAGCTTTCTGAAAGTCCAGGTACACTACATCTACTGGATCTCCCTCCTCCATCTTCAGAGTTATATCCTCAAAAAATTCAAGAAGATTAGTCAAGCATGATTTCCCCTTCATAAATCCATGCTGACTCTGACCTATCCTGTTACAACTATCCAGATGTGTCATAATTTCATCTTTTACAATAAACTCCAGCATCTTTCCCACCACTGATTACACTGATTTCCCTATTGATTACACTTGCAGGAAGTGCACCCATCTCCAGCTCCTCCAAGACCATGTAGGGAACTGAAGCTGGAGTTGGATGAACTTAGGATCATTTGGGAGGCAGAGGGGGTCATAGATCAGAGCTTTAGGGAAGTAGTAACTCCAAGGATTGCAGACAGATGGGTGACAGTGAGGGGGACTGGGAGGAAGCAGCCAGTGCAGGGACCCCCTGCAGCCGTTTCCCTCAAGAACAAGTATACTGTTTTGAATATTTGTGGGGGGATGACTTACCAGGGGTAAGCAATGGGGTTCAGGCCTCTGGCACGGAGCCTGTCCCCGTTGCTCAGAAGGGAAGGGTGGAGAAGAGCAGAGCAATAGTTATTGGGGACTCGATAGTTCAGGGCACAGATAGGTGGTTTGTGGGGGCGAGAGAGACTCACGATTGGTATGTTGCCTCCCAAGTGCAAGGGTACGTGACGTCTCTGATCGCGTTTTCAGGGTCCTTAAGGGGGAGGGGGAGCAGCCCGAAGTCGTGGTCCACATTGGCACCAACGACATAGGTAGGAAGAGGGGTGAGGATGTTAGGCAGGCTTTCAGGGAGCTAGGTTGGAAGCTCAGAGTTAGAACAAACAGAGTTGTTGTCTCTGGTTTGTTACCCGTGCCACGTGATAGAGAGTCGAGGAATAGGGAGAGAGAGCAGTTAAATGCATGGCTACAGGGATGGTGCAGGAAGGAGGGATTCCGGTTTCTGGATAACTGGTGTTCTTTCTGGGGAAGGTGGTACCTCTATAAACAGGATGGTCTACACCTGAACCTGAGGGGCACCAGTATTCTTGGGGGGAGGTTTGCTAATGCTCTTTGGGGGTGTTTAAACTAACTCTGCAGGGGCATGGGAACCTAGACTGTAGCTTTAGGGTACAGGACATGGAGTGTAGGGAGGTTAGGAACAAGGCATCAATCTCGAAAGAGGGTGTCTGTAAACAGGAAGGTGGCTTGAAGTGTGTATACTTCAATGCGAGAAGTATACGAAATAAGGAAAGGTGAACTTGCAGCGTGGGTTGGTACCTGGGAGTTCGATGTTGTGGCTATTACAGAGGCGTGGGTAGAACAGGGATAGGATTGGCTATTGCAAGTTCCAGGGTTTAAATGTTTTAGTCGGGTCAGAAGTGGGGGTAAAAGAGGGGGAGGTGTGGCATTGCTTGTCAAAGATAGTAATACAGCAGTGGAAAGGACGATGGATGAAGACTCGCCATCTGAGGTAGTTTGGGCTGAGGTTAGAAATAGGAAAGGTGAGGTCACCCTGTTAGGAGTTTTCTACAGGTCTCCTTATAGTCCTAGAGACGTAGAAGAAAGGATTGTGAGGATGATTCAGGAGAAGAGTGAAAGTAATAGGGTGGTTGTTATGGGGGCTTTAACTTTCCAGATATTGACTGGGAAAGCTATAGCTCAAGTACGTTAGATGGGTCGGTGTTTGTCCAATGTGTGCAGGAGGGTTTCCTGACACATTATGTAGACAGGCCAACAAGAGGTGAGGCTATACTGGATTTGGTTCTGGGTAACGAACCAGGCCAGGTGTTAGAATTGGAGGTAGGTGAGCACTTTGGGGACAGTGACCTCAATTCGGTGACTTTTACTCTAGTGATGGAGAGGGATAAGTGTGCACTGCAGGACAAGAGTTATTGCTGGGGGCAGGGAAATTATGAATGGATGGCTTTGAGGTATGTAGGGAAGGGGTGTTGAAAATTCTGGAAAGGGTAAAAATAGATAAGTCCCCTGGGTCTGATGGCATTTATCCTAGAATTCTCTGGGAAGCAAGGGAGGAGATTGCAGAGCCATTGGCCTTGATTTTGATGTCCTCATTGTCTACAGGAATAGTGCCAGAAGACTGGAGGATAGCAAATGTTCCCTTGTTCAAGAAGGGGAGTAGGGATAACCCTAGTAACTATAGGCCGGTGAGTCTCACTTCTGTTGTGGGCAAAGTCTTAGAGAGAATTGTAAGGGATAGGATTTATGAACATCTGGATAGGAATAATGTGATCAAGAATAGTCAGCATGGTTTTGTGAAGGGCAGGTCGTGCCTCACAAACCTTATTGAATTCCTTGAGAAGGTGACTAAGGAGGTGGACGAGGGTAAAGTGGTAGATGTGGTGTATATGGATTTTAGTAAGGTGTTTGATAAGGTTCCCCATGGTAGGCTACTGCAAAAAATATGGAGGTATGGCATTGAGGGTGAGTTGGAGGTTTGGATTAGGAATTGGCTGCCTGGAAGAAGACAGAGGGTAGTAGTTGATGGTAAAGGTTCATCTTGGAGTGCAGTTACTGGCGGTGTTCCGCAAGGATCTGTTTTGGGACCATTGCTGTTTGACATTTTTATAAATGACCTGGAGGAGGAGTTAGAAGGTTGGCTGAGCAAGTTAGTGGATGATACGAAAGTCGGTGGAGTTGTTGACAGTGAGGAAAGATGTGGCAGGTTACAGCGGGATATAGATAAGCTGCAGAGCTGGGCAGAAAGGTGGCAAATGGAGTTCAATGTAGCTAAGTGTGAAGTGATTCACTTTGGTCAGAGTAACAAGAAGATGGGGTACTGGGCTAACGGTCAGATACTTGGTAGTGTGGATGAGCAGAGGGGTCTTGGTGCCCATGTATCCCAAAGATCTCTGAAAGTTGCCACCCAGGTAAATATTGCCACCCATATGGTGTACTGGCTTTTATTGGTAGAGGAATTGAGTTCTGGAGTCCTGAGGTCATGTTGCAGTTGTATAAGACTCTGGTGCGGCCGCATCTGGAGTATTGTGTGCAGTTTTGGTCGCCATACTATGGGAAGGATGTGGAGGCACTGGAGCGGGTGCAGATGAGGTTTACCAGGATGTTGCCTGGTATGGTAGGAAGATCGTATGAGGAAAGGCTGAGGCACTTGGGGCTGTTTTCATTGGAGAAAAGAAGGTTTAGGGGTGACTTGATAGAGGTGTACAAGATGATTAGGGGTTTAGATAGGGTTGTTCATGAGAACTTTTTTCCACATATGGAGTCAGATATTACGAGGGAGCATAGCTTTAAATTAAGGGGTGGTAGGTATAGGACAGATGTTAGAGGTAGATTCTTTACTCAGCGAGTCGTGAGTTCATGGAATGCCCTGCCAGTAGCAGTGGTGGACTCTCCCTCTTTATGGGCATTTAAACGGGCATTGGATAGGTATATGGAGGATAGTGTGCTAGTGTAAGTTAGGTGGGCTTGGGTCGGCGCAACATCGAGGGCCGAAGGGCCTGTACTGCGCTGTATTTTTCTATGTTCTATGTTCTATCACTGAGGTCAGACTAACTGGTCTATAATTTCCTGCTTTCTCTCTCCCACCTTTCTTAAAAAGTGGTACAACATTGGCGACCCTCCAATCCGCAGGAACTGATCCCGAATCTATCAAACTCTGGAAAATAATCACCAACGCATCCACGATTTCTCGAGCCACTTCCTTCAGTACCCTGGGATGTAGACCATCAGGCCTCGAGGGCTTATCAACCTTCAGACCTATAATCTCTCCAACACCAATTCCTGGCAAATATAAATTCCCTTAAGTTCAGGTCCTTCAGCCACTGTTACCTCAGGGAGATTGCTTGTGTCTTCCCCAGTGAACACAGATCTGAAGTACCAATTCAATTCTTCTGCCATTTCTTTATTCACTGTAATATATTCCTCTGTTTCTGTCTTCAAGGGCCCAATTTTAGTCTTACCCTTTTTTTTGCCTTCCGCATACCTCAAAAAGCTTTTACTATCCTCCTTTATATTTTTCTGGAAAAGCGCAGCAGGTCAGGCAACATCCAAGGTGCAGGAGAATCGACATTTCGGGCATGAGCCCTTCTTCAGGAATGAGGAGGGTGTGTCAAGCGGGCTAAGATAAAATGTAGGAAGGAGGGACTTGGGGGAGGGGCGTTGGGAATGCGATAGGTCAAAGGAAGGTAAGGTGAGGGTGATAGGCCGGAGAGGGGGTGGGGGCGAAGAGATCCTCCTGAAGAAGGGCTTATGCCCGAAACATCGATTCTCCTGCTCCTTGGATGCTGCCTGACCTGCTGCGCTTTTCCAGCAACACATTTTTCAGCTCTGATCTCCAGCATCTGCAGTCCTCACTTTCTCCTCTTTTATATTTTTGGCCAGTTTACCTTCGTACCTCATTTTTTCTCTGCGTATGTCCTTCTTAGTAATCCTCTGTTGTTCTTTTAAAGCTTCCCAGTCCTCCGTTTTCCCACTTACCTTTGCTATGTTAATTCTCCCGTGAGATTGGTGGAACTCGTACTATGGGATGAGTGGATTTTTTCAGTGGAATGAGCATAGTTCATTCTTTAGGATCCATGTGAATCAGTGTCTAAGATCAGTGTAATCCAGTCTGTGAGACTGTTTAATTCAATGTCTGAGATCAGTCTAATTCAGTCTGTCCGATCTGTACTATTCAGTCTGTGTGATTAGTGAAAATTAGGTTTTGTGATTTGTGTAGTACAATCTGTGGGACTATTATTCAATCTTGAGATTAACATGATTCAGTCTCTGAAATTAATGTGATTCAGTCTCTGATTTGTGTAGTTAAGTCTGTGATATTAATGTAATTCAGTCTCTGTGATTCAGTCGTTCAGTCTGTGAGACTAGTGAAGTTCAGGCTTAGATAACATCATGATTCACTCTATGAGATTAGTGTGATTCTGATGAGGAATTAGTGTATTCCTTCATTAGACTGGTATAATTCAGTCTGTGTGCTTCATGGAAGTCTGTCTCTGAGAGTAGTGTAAATCACGCATGGAGTTAGTGTAATTCAGCATGATTCAGACTCTGAGATTAGTGTGGTTCAGTCTGTGAAGTCAGTGTAATTTCAGTCTGTAACATTAATATAATTCACTCTGTGATTTGTGTCATTAGTATAATCCCAACTAAACTCGTCTCATCTGCCTGCTCCTGGCCTATATCCCTCCTATTCACATATCTATCCAAATGCTTTTTAAATGTAATTGTACCACATCCACCACTTCCTGAGGAACTTCATTCTGTGTGTGAACTTGTACTCTTATTAAAAAAAGTCTCTTATTTCTTTTTAAAATCTCTCTCCTTTCACCTTAAAAATGTGCCTCCTAGTCTTGAAATTCCCCATTTTAGGGAAAACACAACAGCCATTAACTCTAATAAAATTCAGTTTCTGGGATTTGTGTTTTTCAGTCTGTAATGTTTGTGAAATTCTTTCTGTAGAATTAGTGTCAGTCAGTGAGATTAGTATGATTCAGTCTGCAAAATCAGTGCAATTTCATTCTGTGATATTTGCTGTCATTTATTCTTTAAGATTAGTGTAACTCAGTCTGTAAGGTTAGTGAATTTCTGACACCTCTATTATTGTGATTCACCCCAATGGCATTAGTGTAATCAAGTCTCTAGGATTAGTATGTTCTTACATTAGATTGGTATTACAGTTGTTCAGCTATAACATGCATTTCGTTAGCACAAATTCACTGTAACGCGATTGATGAATTGGGACACTTTTCTAAAGCGCGAACTTTTAAAACGTGCTGGCTGTAACATGATTACATCACCAACACTTTAAGCGCTGTTTCTAAAGTGCAATTTTTCTATAACACGGGGCTGCACAAGAACGCAACCATCACGTTATAGAAGAGCTACCTGTATTCTGTCTGTGTGATTAAATCAGTCTCGAAAATTGATGTATTCAATGTATAAAGTTAGTTTATTCAGATTTTGAAATTAGTTCAATTCTGTGTGCAATTCGTGTGATACCAGTGTAATTCAGCATGATTCAGTCTCTGAGATTAGTGTGATTCACTCTATAGGAGTAATGTATTTCTGTTTGTGGGATTAGTGTTTTCCTGCATTGGATTAGTGTCATTCAGTCTGTGTGGTTCCTGTATTTCTGTCTCTAAGGTTAGTATATGTCATGAATGGAGTTAGTTTAATTCAGTCTCTAAATTTAGTGTGATCAGTCTCTGAGATTAGTATAAATTGGTCTGAGAGATTAATGTAATTCAGTCTCACATCAGTGGAATGCAGTTTCAATGATCAGTATAATTCAGTCTGAGAGATTAGTGAATTTCAGCATCTGTGATTAGTATAATTCACTGTTTTGGGATTAGTGTAATCTGTGGGATTTGTGTAATCCTGCATTGTTTTGCATGATTAGTGTAATCGATGTGTAAAATTGGTATAATTTTGGCTGTGAGATTAGCTTGTTCCTGCATTAGATTGGTGTAAATCAGTCTGCGTGATTAGTATAATTCAATCTACTGAATATTTGTCACTTACTCCAATGAGGTTTGTTTATTTCGCTCTCAGATTTAGTGTAATTCAGTCTGGGATCGTTATAATTCATTCTGGGATTGCTGTAACTACAACTGAGATTGGTATTATTCATTAGTTAGGACTAGTGCAATTCATTTTGTGGCAATATAGTGTCCTTGGGATTAATCCTTTTGAAATTGTGATTATGGTCTTTCTACTTGTGGGTTAAGCATTATTCAATGTGCATTATTTATGTAAATCATTTCCTGTTTTCCAGGACATACTGATTAGTTGTGTTTTCTTTATGAATTAACAGCAGTGAGTGTCTGATACTCATTTCTGCAGCGTAGATTTCAGTTGTGCACTGGGACAAAATTTCCAACACAGCTGGCCCTGTTTGAATTCCCTAGAATTTCACAACATCCCATGGGCCATTAGCCAACACGTGGAAGCTTCCAAAAATCTCTGTAAATGTGAGTTAGAATCAGAGATTTCAGAAAGTTCTGACTGGCTTAAATTTAATGCTAACATAGGAAAGTTAAAACCAGCTCAAGCTAATAAACCTAACTCCTGACTCAACACTGACCCCTGCCTATCAATTACCACTCCTTCCATCCCCTGGCAATTCTCTGACCTGACTCCCCAGAGCCCTGATTCTGCCACCCAATCCTTCAAACCGTCTTCCCATTCCCAACGTGATGGCCCTCTGTCAGCTTCCTACAGATACCCTGGCCTACACCACGCTACCAAAAACTCCACACCTGAACCAGTCTCCTCCCACCACCTCCCCCCCCACCACTACCCCCACTCTCACCACCAAGCCCTCAAAAACACCCCCACAACTTGGCACCACACCTCTCTAATTAGACGCTTCATCCAGAACTCAAACACCACTTGGCACAGCCAGATCCACCTCAACAGCCCCCATCATTCCCCCTCCAACAATCATTACCCCCTCCATCCTGATTTCTCGATCTGCCCCAAGCTCACATCCACTTCCCTGACCCCCCCTCACCAATATTATGCACGTAATGTACACTCCAGAGACTTGGATTCTTACTGAGACAGATATCTGGAAGTTTATCAACACTACCACTCCACACTTATATGACATCTCAGACGTGCATATAGTCTTGGTTGTATCCTTGCTTATATCACTAGTACATGAATGCAAAGTTTACTGGTTGATTAATTGCTGACTGTCACAGATCAACTCACTAACTGACTGCTTAACTAACTGAGAGCAAGAAGGAGATATTTAACTCTGGAGCATTATATCTCATGATTATTTAGCTGCCCTTAAAGGTTTAGTGCCTTCTGGGTGCAGTGATTATAACAAAGTCAGCCAAGTGGATCTCATGGAATATGACCTCCCTGATAGGGACTGTTAATCTGGTTCAGTCAGGGAGCCCTGGTTGTGTCAAGAGTGTCAGAGCTACTATTCACTCTGAGGAACCCAGATGTCTCAAGGACAAAATCTGCCTTTCTCCTTTTTGAAGACTAGGAAACACGTTCTGATAAAGATGTGCAAAGATATCTCAATATTTTATCTTTACACAATGATATAATATGTTTATGGATGCAAAGTATGACCAGATTTGGTCCTTGTACAATTGTCACAAATTTACTACACTCTGTGGTTTGCTGTCTGCCATTGTGTATGAGTGTCTATAATTTGTCACAGGTGAATGATCTGGAAAGGTACTTTCAGAATTGGAGTTGTCATCCTGTACAATGGGTGGTTGGCCATTTAAAACTACAGTTTGTTATCTCCTGCGTGATAGGATTGGACCATTCCTTGTGACCGTGTCATGGTCCCGATGGGAATTAACCAGGTGGGTGTTGAAAGGATGTTCCTCTTGTGGGACAACCTAGAACTAACAGTCATCGTTTAAAAATCGAGGGTCACCCATTTAAGACAGAGATGGAGAATTTCTTTTCTCTCAGAGGGTCATCAGTCTTTGGAATTCCCTTTCTCAAAAGAGAGTGGATTTAAAATGTTTAAATATTTTTCAGGCAGATGTTGATAGACTCTTGCTGACCAAGGGGATGAAGGATTGTGCAGTAACGTAGAGTTGGGGTTAAAATGGCAGCGCAGACTGGAAGGGCTGAGTGGCTTACTCTTGTCCCTTGGTCACCTATTTGTATGTTCATGTGACCCGGGCTGGACCCTTTCCACCAACCATATATTAAAATGAAAGACTCAAACTCTGATGCCTTGTCCTTGTTTATATTGGGATGACTGTCTGAATTAGAGTAATGCTGGAAAAGCACAGTAGATCAGGCAGCATCCGAGGAGCAGTAAAATCGATGAATTCATTCCCGATGAAGGGCTTTTACCCAAAACGTCGATTTTCCTGCTCCTCGGATGCTGCCTGACCTGCTGTGCTTTTCCAGCACCACACTGATCTAGACTCTGATCTGCGGTCCTTACTTTTGCATAACTGTCTGAATGCTCATCGGTCAAACTCTTGTCCTGTTTTCTCTCTCTTTCCGATGGTGCACATGATGCACATGTGACTGGATGGTGAGAGTGTGTGAGAGAAGAACTATGTGGATCTTTTTTCCAAGCACCAGGGCTGTTGGTGAGGGTAAACCATTGCTTTGAAGAGTAGCATGGATGCCATGACTATCATGAATTTTATTGATAGGACAATGTGTTCTGCGAGCCCATTAGACTGAGAGTAATGAGGAGAAGAGGTAATTTGTTGAAAACTGTACTCCATGCATATTGAAAGGCTACACTAACTTATTCTGAAATGTTGTCACACAGAATTTGTTGAGGGACACCAAACACCAACAATGCACATTCCGGTATTGTGTCAACAACCTTTGCACAGTGATATCTTTGATTTGCCTCACAAAGGGAATTTGATGAAATGATCAATCACCAGAATGTAATCGTATCTTTGGACATGGGGCATATCGGTTATAATCCCCCAAACCATGGCTAATCCTCTATTGCAACACCACATTCCTACTTGTACTCCACAACCCTTGATGCTTGCAAACCTTAAAAACTTATTTATCTCTTTCTTAAGTATATTCAGTGATTTTGACCTTCACAGATTCCTGTGGTCGTAGAATCATAGAATCCCTGCAGTGTGGAAGCAGGCTATTTGGTTCACCAAGTCCATACTAACCCTCCGAAGAGCATCCTAGCCAGACTCAGCCTCCCACCCGCCCACACCCTATCCCTGCATTTCCCATATCTAATCTGCCTAACTTGTACTTCCCGGGACACTATGACCAATTTAGCATGGCTAATCCACCTCACCTGCAAATCTTTGGACTGTGGGAGGAAACCCACACAGGCATGGGGAGAATGTGCAAACTCCATACGGGCAGTCGCCCAAGCAGGCCTTAATCTCTCGACCATCTCGTCACACGTGATAGACAATTCCAAAACTTCACTTCCCTTTGATTAAAGAAATGTTTCCTTATCTCAGTCCTAACTGGTCAGCCCTGCACTCTTAGACTGTGTTCCATGGTTCAGACTCCTCAAAGAGGGAAAGCATTCTCCCTGCAACTTGTTTGTCCATCTCTGTTAGCATTTTTCCAAGTTTCAATCAGATCCCCTCTCATTTTTCTAAACTGCAGTCAGTACAGGACCAGCTGAACTAATCGCTCCTCATGAGACAACCCTGGCATTAGCCTAGTGAATCTCTACTGCAGAAGGCTCATTAAACCTGAAAGGTTAACTCTGCTTTCTCTCCACAGATGCTGGCAGACCTGCTGAGCTTTTCCAGCAATTTCCAATTTTGTTTCTGATTTCCAACATCCACTGTTCTTTGTGTTTTTTTTAATCTCGACTGCACTTCCTTTCAGCAGGAATATCATCTCTTAGGTAGGCAGCCTAAAACTGAAGCCACCCACTGATGATCATCTTCTTGAGCTGTTGCAGCAAGATATTATCAAATGTAACCTGCTGAACCTGCTCTATTCATCTGTGATCAAAATGCATGAGATCAAAATGAAGATTACAGACTCATGGAGTCATACAGCACGGAAACAGACCCTGAGGTCCAATGAATCCATGCCAACAATAATCCTGAACTAAACTCATCCCATCTGCCTGCACTTGACCCAAATCCCTTCAAACATTTCTTATTCATGTATTTATCTAAGTGTCTTTTAAATATGGTAACTGTACCTGCATCCACCACTTCCTCTCAATATTCATTCCACACATGAGCCACTTTTAAATTCCCACTCAGCTTCAACAATATGAACCTGTGGATCTAGAAGAATAGCTTAGTACTTAAAGTCCTTTGGGAGTCAGCTGAGATCATCAGGAATGGTCATCTAGGAGCCTGGTTGATATTGTTCTGTGAAGCCACGCTCTTGGACCTACACAAGTAGACACTGTAATGGTGGAGAGGCACCTGTGAGTTTCCAACAGATCATTTCTAACAGCTTATGGTCAGAGTGAACATTGAAATGGTTACCTGATAGGTGCATGTGGAACCTCTGTATATCTAAAACTAGAGTGAGAGTTTCTCTTTTGTTGATGAGCTGGGGCAAGGACTTCAGAGTGAAATACAATACTCTTGTCATCCTGTAATACACATGTTCCAGGGGCTTTCTAGGATGCCTGTACTTCCATCATGGCAAAGTTGGAGAGATCATAATATTGAAGAACACATTGTAGGATAGTAAACAATTTTGGTGGAAATAGCCATTTGGTTTTGTGAACTTGATTCCTGCTGAAACAAGCTAAAACTGAGGAATATCATCTTGTGTCCTTCAGGTCAATTTGAAAGAAATACCAAAGTAAAGGGACAGCATCATTTATACTGTATGAGAGGAGAATGTTGATTGGTTCAACAAAATGTGTCATTTCAGTGTCTGGAACATTTGGTGTTGGAATTAAACTGTTTGTTACCTCCTGGATCATAGTAATACAGGTTAATACAGACCCCAGTGTGCTGGTAGACCAACGATACAAGGTCATGCTGTGTCAGCAATGTAAAAATTTCTGTGGTCCGTCACAAGGAGGTGTTTTGAATTTAAGATTCTTGACACCAATATATGTGGTGTCAGATCCATTGTAAGAAATTAGCTTATCATGTGTGTGCACAATGTCCCACATCGTGGCAGTTTCCTGAATACGTCTCGAGTCAGATGAGTAAAGAGATGATATTTGTACTTGTCCTCATATCAGTCCTGGCATTTAGTGGATGGTGTCCGTTCCTAAGAGGGAATGTCACTTGGACAGAGATCAAGGCTTCTGCTTTTCTGATGGCATCCATGTTGTGTGTCAGATTGACCAGAGGTATTGCGTGGCTGGAATCTGCAAACTGCAAACACTACAGTTACCTCATGGACTTCCTTTTAAGCCATGTTTGTTTTTATCTCTCTGCAAATGCGGCCAGACCTGCTGAGTTTCTCCAGCACTTTCTATTTTAGTACCGCGCTTTAATGATCTGTGCTTCACCTTGGCAGAGTCTAGTCACTGTCATAAAGAAATCAGCTACAGTGGCACTGGCATAGAGTTCATCTTCTAACATAAAGGACTTCATAGCAAGAGCTAGACAGATTCTTGACTGTTAAAGGAATCAAGACTTACGGTGTTCGTCAGGAAAATGGAATTAAAGCTACAATTAGATCAGCCATGATCTCGAGGGGCTGAATGACCTCTCTTGATTCATACGTCTCTTCTAGGAATGAATTAAGATCTTAAGGAAAGTATGAATCAGTCACTGTTTTGGGTGGGGGGGGGCTTTGTTGTCTGGGTGTGAAACATGAGCCATGAGATTAGATTAGATACCCTACAGTGTGGAAACAGGCCCTTCGGCCCTACAAGTCCCCTCTGACCCTCCGAAGTGTAACCCAACCAGATCCATTCCCTACACTTAACCCTGACTAATGTCACCTAACACTACGGGCAATTTAGCATGACCAATTCACCTGGCCTGCACATCTTTGGACTGTGGAAGGAAACCGGAGCACCCGGAGGAAACCCACGCAGACACAGGGAGAATGTGCAAACCCCACACAGACAGTTACCCAAGGCGGGAATCGAACCCAGGACCCTGGCGCTGTGAGACAACAGTGTTAACCACTGAGCCACTGTGCCACCCTCAGAAGTATATCCCCCGCTTTTATATTCATCAGCAGTACAGCACTCTGGGTCGTTGCAGGGGTGTTCAAAGACAAGACACCTGGAAAGTCTGGGTTGATAGAGAAAACACAGAAGCAATGAAGCAGTTCTCAGGATGGTGGAAGGGGTAAGACTGTTCATTAATATCATCAGGCAAAGCAACAAGATTGGATTGGCCACATTCTGGGGCTTTCTAAGAACTTGCTAAAGGAAGATTAGAGACCATGATTAGGAAAGAGAGTGATGAAGTTTGACAACTTGAAATTGTAATTGGGAGGCTCTTTTTAGGAACTGATAAGGAAATTACGCGATCTATGAGGCATGGAGAAATGAGTAGAGGCCTGCCCTTGGGCATATCACCACTGCTACTTGATTAGAATTTATTTGATCGCTTGTGTTTTGTAGAAAATTCCAGCTCTGATGTTTTACTGCTACACCTGATGATTAAAGCACTAACAGCAATAGCATAAAGGAGGCTGTTAATAAACGGCCAACATTGACACTGCTCTTAAACAGAGCCTGCTGCCCACTTAATAGACACCATTAATCTTCTGGGAATAGATTTACTTAAACGAGGCTGATTCTGACATACAAAATTTGATTAACCCCAGCTCCTTTTGAGAGAGAGAGAGATTTGGAAGGAAAGAAATTACACCACTAGATTCACATTAATTCTGACATAATTTGCAGGGACCTTCTGCTTAGAAGACAGTTATACTGCATTTACTGATCTAAGAGTGATAACTTCTATCCCAGCCATATATGCCCAGGTAGCTTTGATTAGTACCTACCCGATACAGTGCTAATTTATATAAATGCTCTATCACATTCTCCCAGTTTTATACAGACCACTGTAAGCCAGAAAGTGTAAGATAACCTCACGGAAATTTGACAGCATAGGCTTCAGCAAAAGCTCAAAGCTCCCAAATCTCTTCAATTCTCTACCAGAAATACTTACATTTGTATAGCAGACCCTGCAACAACCCAGAGTGCTGTATTGCTGATGAATATAAAAGCAGGGGTGTACTTCTGAGGCTCTGTAAGGCTCTGGTCAGACCACATTTGGAGTATTGTGCACAGTCTTGGGCCCCATCTCTCAGGAAGGATGTATTGGCCCTGGAGTGTTTTCAGATGAGGTTCACGAGAATGGTTCCAGGAATGAACAGCTTAACGTATGAGGATCGTTTGAGGATTCTGGGTCTATACTCAATGGAGTTTAGAAGGATGAGGGGGAAATCTAATTGAAACTTACAGAATACTGAATGGCGTGGACAGAGTGGGTGTTTCCATTTGTAGGAGAGACTAGGACCCGATCGCATAGCCTTAGAATAAAGAGAAGACCTTTTAAACTGGAGATAAGGAGAAACTTCTTCAGCCAGAGAGTGGTGAATCTATGGAATTCACTGCCACAGAAGGCTGTGATGGCCAGGTCATTGAGTATGTTTAAGACGGAGGTAGACAGGTTCTTGAGTATCAAGGGGATCAAAGGTTATGGGGAGAAAATGGGGTTGTCAAACTTATCAGCCATGATTGAATGGTGGAGCAGACTTGATGGGCTGAATGGCCTAATTTCTACTGCTATGTCTAATGGCCTAAATCAGGAAATCTGTCAATTTGCCTCCAGTAAGCTCCCACAAATAGTGTGACAATGATCAGATTATTTAGTTGTCTGGGGGAGCCAAGTTGCTACAGCTAGCAAGCCCTGTGGGGGAAGGTGTAATCCAGAGACAAGGCCTAATGCTTTAGAGACGTGAATTCAAATCCCAGCACAGCAGCTAGGGATTTTAATTCAATTTTATAACAAATCTGGAAAAAAATGTTAGCTGCAGTAATAATGACAATGAAACTAATAGATGTGAATGCATTGGAGAGAGTGCAGAATAGACTTACGAAAACGGTTCCAGGAGTGAGAAATTTCAGTTATGAGGGTAGTTAAAGACATTGGGACCGTTGTCCTTGCAGAGCAGAAGGCTGAGAGGAGATTTGATAGAGTTTCCAAAATCATGAGAGGGCTGGAATAAATAGGGAGACGCTGTTCCCTCTCATAACAGGGACAAGAATGGGAGCTAGAATATTGTGTGCAGTTCTGGGACCCACATTCGAGGAAGGATGTAATAGCACTGGAGAGAGTGCAGAGGAGATTCAACAAGATGTTGCCTGGCCTGGAGAGTTTCAGTTATGAGGAGAGATTGGACAGACTGAGATTGTTTTCCATGGAGCGGAGGAGATTGGGGGGGGACATGATTGAGAGGTATAAAATTATGGCCAGCATAAATAGAATATTTCCCCTTGGTGGAGGGATCAAGACTGGGAAAGCACAGATTGAAGGGAAGTGGCAGGAGGTTTAGAGGGGATCTGAGAAAAATATTTTTCACTCAGAGGATGACGGGAATCTGCAGCTCACTGGGTATGAGGGAGGTAGAGGGAGAAACGCATGGAAACATTTAAGAAATACATGCCAAGGCACACAAATGCTAGAAAGTGGAATTAAAATAATGAGGTGGTTGTTTTTGACCAGTGCCGACTGTATGGGCTGAGATGCCTTCATCTGCTCTATGAGAAGGCATAGGTTTCAAGTGATGTGCAAAAATGATTTGAGAAACCAACATTTTCACACATCAAATAGCCTAGGTATGGAATGTCATGCCAGGAAATGTGAGGAGGCATGTTCAATTGAGGCATTCAAGAGGGGCATTGGATGGTTATTTGGATAGAAACACACAAATGAGATGGAGATACGACAGGAGATTGGCACAAAGTGATGGTCTCATCTGAAGAGTCCGTACATGCACAGTGGTGAAAATGTGTTGCTGGAAAAGCGCAGCAGGTCAGGCAGCATCCAAGGGACAGGAGATTCGACGTTTTGGGCATAAGCCCTTCTTCAGGAGTGGGCCAAGTACACCCTCTGCATCGTAAGAATTCGCAATTTGGTGATACTAGCTGGTGGAAAAGTATTGTTTCTGCTGTTTGGAAAAGAGAACTTGTTGCCCTTGTCAGGCCTTTCACACGTGTAACTCCGAGCGCGATTCTTAACTGAGCTCAGAAATGACCCAGCAATCTATTCTGTGGTCATAGAGTCCTACAGCACAGAGACAGGCCCTTTGGCCCAAACTGGTCCATGCTAACCAAAATGTCCGTCCACGTTAACCCTATTTCCCTGCACCTGACCCATATCCTTCCAAACCTCTCCTATCCATGTATTTATCCAAATGCCTTTTAAATGTTGTTAATGTTCCCACCTCAACCACATCCACAGGCAGCTCATTCCATATGCGTACCACCCTCTGTGTATAAAAGTTGCCCCATAGGTTCCCTTTTATTTTTTCCTCTCTAACCTTCAACTGATGCCTTCTCTTCCTCAATTCCCCAACCCTGGGAAAAAGACTGAGTGCATTCACTTTATCCATTCCTCTCCTGATCTTATACACCTCTATAAGATCCCCCCTCAGTCTCCTACGCTCTAAAGAAAAACGTCCTAGCTTGTCCAACCTCTCCCTATAATTCAGACCATTGAGCCAAGGCAACATCCTTGTTAATTTCTTCTGCACTCTTTCCAGTTTAATAACATCCTTCCTATAGCAAGGTGACCAAAACTGAACACAATACTCCAAGTGCAATCTCACCAACGTCCTGTACAACTGCAACATAACTTCCCAACTTCTATATTCAATGCCCTGACCGACGAAGGCCAATTTACCAAAAGCCTTCTTCACTGTCCTGTCTATCTGTGACTACACTTTCAGAGAACCATGCACATGAACTCCAAGGTCCTTCTGTTCCACTGCACTCCTTAAGGTCCTACCATTCACCATGAAGCTCCTGTCATGATTTGACTTTACAAAATTCAAAACCTCACAGTTATCTATATAAAACTCCATTTGCCATTTCTCGGCCTACTTCCCCAGCTGGTCAAGGGTCTGCTGAAATTTATGGTAACCTTCCTCACTGTCCATGATACCACCTATTTTAGTGTCATCAGCAAACTTACTAATTGTGCCTTGTAGATTCTCATCCAAATCATTGATATAGATAATAAACAATAGACAATGGAACTGACCCCTGAGACACTCCACTAGTTACAGTCCTCAAGTCCAACAAACATCCTTCCACTGTTGCCCTCTGCTTCCTACCATCAAGCCAGTTTTGCATCCAATTTGACAGCTTGCACTGGATTCCATGCGATCTAATCTTTCAGAGCAGCCTACATGCAGAACCTTATCAAAGGCCTTACTGAAATCCATGTGGCCTACATCTTACCACCCTGCCCTTATCAACCTTCCTGGTCACTTCATCAAAGAACTCTGACAAATTTGTGAGGCATGATCTCCCACTCACAAAGCCATGTTGGCTATTCCTAATCAAACCCTCTCTTTCCAAATGCATGTATATCTTATCCCTCAGAATCTTCTCAAGTAGCTCACCAAAACCAGCTAAAGGGCACTTAAGCTCTGAGCAACAAATTCTGATCATGCCAACAATACATACTTCCCAAGAAGAAAATAAAATGTGCTGTTTTTCAAAATAGTGCTGTGAAGGTCTTTCCCATCCCTTTTGAGGGCAGACAGGACTGTGGTTAATATGTAATCTGAAAGATGGCACTTCTGATGTAACCCCGACAAGTGCAGCACTGCCTCTACTCTGCGGTAGAATGTTAACCTTGATGTTTATGTTCAAGCTGCTAGTGTCAGCTGTGCTCCAGCAATCTATCAATGCAGAGTGGAGAACCTCATCGCTCGCACATAAACTGTTCCTTAAAACCTACAACTTTGACCAATTTTGATGGTCATCAATCTTGATCATTGGAGTCCTACAGTGTGGAAAGAGGCCATTGGGCCCATCGGGTCTGCACTGAAGTTCCAAAGAGAATGCCACCCAGACCCCAGACCCTCACCCTATCCTATAACCCCACATTCCCCATGTCTAATCACCTCACCTGCACATCACTGGACCCCATGGGTAATTTCCTGCACACCTATGGACTGTGGGAAGAAACCCGAACACCCAGAGGAAACCCATACAGACACAGGAAGAGCGTGCAAAGGCCACCCAGACAGTTACCCGAGGGTGGAATTGAATCTGGATCCCTGGCACTCTAATTTTATTTGATTAAGAGGTTTTCCAATGTTCAAGATGCCATTGAATCATAGACAAAGTCAGAAAGTGTGGTGCTGGAAAAGCACAGCCAGTCAGGCAGCATCCGAGGAGTAAGAGAGTCGATGTTTCAAGCATAAACTCTTCGTTGAATCATAGAGGTCTACAGCACAGAAAAAGGCCCTTTGGTCTATCCCATCCACGTTGATCAATAATAATCACCTCGCTATTCTAATCCCATTTTCTAGCACTTGGCTTGTAGCCTTGACATCACAGGTGCACATCTAAATACGTCGAGTCATACCGCACTGTCCAACCAGTCCATGCTGATCCTGTTCCCAAAGTAAATTAGTCCCATCTACCAGCTTTTGGCTCATATCTCTCCAAACATTTCTTATTCATGTACTTATCTAAATGCCTTTTGCACGTTGTAACTGTACCCACATCCATCACTTCCTCTGGAAGTTCATTCCATGCAAACATTGCCTCTCTTGACTTTTTTTAAATCTTCCTCCTCACCCACCTTACAAATATGGCGCCTCGACTTGAAGTCCCCCACCTTAGGGAAAAAATACCTGCCGTTTGTCTTATCTGTACCTCTTATGATTTTATAAACCTCCATAAAGTCATCCCTCAAACTCCTATATTCCAGTAAAAAAAGTCCCAGTCTATCCACCCTTGACCATCTACTAACTCAGCTCACTGTTATTTAACATGGATTCCTCTCTAACACCTCAACAGCTTTCTGTTTCTGGAACTATTCTCAAACTGAAATCTAAACCACTCAAGATTCATTTCAACCCAGACTGCTTGGAAACTTTTAATAACAGCACTTTTGCTATTAGGGACCTCTTCTCTTCGAATGATTTTGCTCACTGACTTCTTCAGAATTATTCTGATTTTCTGTGTTATTAGATTCCGTCTCTAGGCAAGAACATTTTTTTTCCTTTCTTCTGTTCTTTATTTGCTAATACGCTGAACTGTTCAACTTATGAGTTTAAAGACCTCATTTAAATGCGTTTAAACTGAACAAATCTCCAGACACCCCAGCAAAACGCAAAGAGCAAATCTAAAATGAAATGGAAAGACATGCATTCCTCTTCTTAACACTCAAAGTAAAAATATTACTTCATCTTAAAGCTTTACATTATTTCCATTTCAAACCCCAGGTTTCAAATAATAATATCTTATGAATTTTTATCAGACTGGTATCAACGTTTATAACCATGAAACTACTGTATTATTGCAGAAATCTACCCTGTTGTCCAAAGTGCTTCACAGTTAGTTCTAGCCCTAGCCAAGTTCCTGCATACATACAACACTGGCATCTTTTCAACAATAGGGAAAAAATGCCCTGCTGTGCACTTGGCCAAAGAATACGACAAATCTGGCCCAGTTATAGACCCATAAGCCTTCTCGTGAAGCCAACTGCAATGTAATAGAAAGGGGCATCAATACTGCCATCAAGCAACACTTGCATAACAAGAACATACTCACTAATGCTCAGTTTGGGTTCTGTCATCTCCTGACCTCAATAGATCCTCAGTTCAAGCATGGACTACACAGCAGAGATGAGGAACTAGGGGCATTGGTTCAAATCCCCCTATAGCAGATGGGGAAATTTTGATTCACTAAAAAACTGCAACTAAACGTTAGCTTAATGGAAATCATATTCAACTGTTTTATATATATATATCCACCTGAAAATGTGTTGCTGGTTAAAGCACAGCAGGTCAGGCAGCATCCAAGGAACAGGAAATTCGACGTTTCAGGCCAGAGCCCTTCATCAGGCATATATACACTCATATATATCCACCTGGCTCACTGATGTCCTTTGGGGAGAAGAATCTGTCATCCTTACCTGGTCCGGTAACACCAGACCCACAAAATGTTATTGGCTCTTAACTACCCTCTGGGCAGTTCGGAATGGGTAATAAAAGTTAGCCTAAGCAGTGCTCATAACCCACAAATGAAGTTTTAAACTTGAAATGGTATTGTTGAGAGAGCTTGGGGTGTGATGCTTGTTGTGTTTCAGAAAGACAGTGTTGGTTGTAGCTTGTAGCGCGGGAGGTTAACTCAACATTTCATGCCAATGACCATTCATTGGAAATGCTATCATTCCGGAATCATATAACAGTCAAACTGGGTAAAAGGTCACTGTGTACTTCCCAAACTGGACGGTCATTTTTACAACAACACTAAATGGATCTGAAATATAGATTCTGGGGTAGTAGTGACCTGTATAAGAAGGAAGAGTTGCACCTGAATTGGAAAGGGATCAATATCCCGGTGGGGAGATTTGCTAGTGTTACTCAGGAGGCTTTACACTAGTAAGGGGGCACGGAACCTGAGGCTGATACAGTAAAGAAGGGGAGCAAGTTAACTAATCAAGGCATGCAAGACCATGGCAGAGAATGAGTTAAGACTGATAAATTATACTGCATTTAATTCAATGTGAGAGGTCTGACAAGTAAGAACTTAGAGCATGATTGGGAACGTGGCACTGGGATATCCTAGCTATGACAGATATGTGACCAGAGAGGGACAGAACTGGCAGCTTAATGTTCTGGGGTAGAGATTCTATGAGAAGGATAGAAAGGGGACCAAGAGGGGAGAGGGGAGTGGCATTTTAGATTAAGGGTACGATTACACTTGTACTTGGGGTAGATATTCCTGGGACAACATCCACTAAAGTGATATGGATGGGACTGAGAAATAAGAAAGGGATGATCACATTATGAGGATTGTATTTTAGCGCCTCCCCCCCGGCCCCCAATGTCAGAAGGAAATTGAGAAGCAAATGTGCAAGGAGATCTCAGATATCTGTAAGCATAATAAGGTTGTAATTAGATTAGATTCCCTACAGTGCGGAACAGGCCCTTCAGCCCATCAAGCCCACACCGACTCTCCGAAGAGTAACCCATCCAGACTCATTCACTTACTCCTTACTAATGCATCTATCACTATGGGCAACTTAGCATGGCCAATTCACCTAACCTGCACATCTTTGGACTGTGGGGAGGAAACCGGAGCACCCGGAGGAAACCCACACAGACACGGGGAGAACGTGCAAACTCCACACAGACAGACGCCCGAGGCGGGAATTGCACCCGGGTCCCTGGCGCTGCGAGGCAGCAGAGCTAACCACTGAGCCAATGGTAGGAGATTTTAACTGTCCAAAGATAGACTGAGGCTTCCATTGTATTAAGGGCTTGGATGGAGAGAAATTTGTTACAAGTTCCCAAAGAAACACCTGTATATTGTCCAAACATTGACCTAAAAATCAATCAATTCTCTCTCTCTTGATTGGAGAGTTTTGCATTGGATTAACATTACAGTGAATGGCCAGTCAGCCCAAACGAGTTATATTGTAAACAAATCTTTGTGCCCTTCTCCATGTCACCCTTATCAGTTTAATCTTTTATTCCCTTAGCATCAGCTAGTTGTGTAAGTTCCATTTAGGAAAGTCCCAAGGTATCGATAAAACACAGAAACCAGGAGCAGAATAAGGCTATTCGGCCCTTCGAACCTGCTCACACTGGTTAATATGATCATGGCTGATCCTCGAGATCAGCATCATATTCCTGCTTTCTCTCCACACCCCTTGATGTCATTGAATGTTTTTTAAAAAGATCAATCTCCACAGTCATCCATTCCGCAGCCTCTGAGTGAAGTAGTGTTTCCTCATCTCAGTCTGGAATGGCATCCTGGAGATTGTGAGACAGTGACTCCTGGTTCCGGAGTCAAATCCCTGCAGCAGATCTTGGTCCAAATATCGTTAAAATATCTGAATCCCAGAGGTGAAATGGGAGTGTTGTCCTTGACAACAAGGCTGTATTTAACTGACTGACTTGCTTCAAGGGGCCTAACCAAAACTGGAGTCAGTGAGAATCAGGGGAAAACTCCGTGCTGGTTGGAGTCATTCCTGGTACGTAGGAAGATAATTGTAATTGTCAGAGGTTAGACATCTCAGTTCCAAGACATCTCTGCAGGAGTTCCTCAGGATAGTGTTCCAGGCCCAACCATCTGAACATCTGTGACACTGAGATGAGATGTTAATCTGAGATGAAGTGCATACTTTAACTTGGTTATAAAAGATCCTATGGCTTTTGAAGAAGAGCAGGGGAATTTTCTTCTGTGTCATGGTAATATGCATCTCTCAAGTAACATCCCTGAAACAGTTAATGTGCTCAACAGCTTATTGTTTGAGATAGCTTGCTGTGGATAAATTAGCTTCTGCATTTCCTACATTAAGCTTCATAAGTACTAAATTAGCTGCTAAAGTGCCTTGGAACATCCTGAGGTTACAAACAGGTGCTCTGTGTATGATGCTATTTCATTCATTCTGCTGCAAATGTCTGTTTATTTCTCAATTGTGTTCCTTGTGATGATAGCATCAACCTCTCCAGAAAATAGTGTCTAATATCACAGAGTAAACTGTCACTCAATATCTTTGGCTGCAGGCTATATTCTATCACCTGTAGAGACTTTTATTTTTCTCTGTAAAACTGGGATTGTGTTCCCAGTTTACAGAGTCTGCAAACAAAAGGAATATGGTCAAGACTTGTGTATTTTTGTAAACTATATACAGTTTTGGTACCTGATCTCGAGGAGAGGTATCGCAGCATTGGAGGCAGTTCAGAGGAAGTTCACCAGATTGATTCCAGAGATGAAAGGCTTGTCTTATGAAGAGAGATTGAACTGTTAATGCACATATGTGCTAGATTTTAGAAGAATGAGAGGTAATCTAATCAAGGTATATAAGATGTCAATGTAAATGTAGAGAGGTTGTTTCCCCTTGTGGAACAATCCAGAATGACCGGTCATAGTTTTAAGCTAAGGGGCATTAGATTTAAAACAGAAATGAGAAGAAATTATTTCTCTCAAAGTGTTATAAATCTGTAGAATTTACCACCCCAGCATGCAATGGATGCTGGGATACTAAATAAATTTAAAGATCAAACAAACTTTTGATTATTGAAAGATTATGAGTAGCAGGCAATAAAGTGGAGTTGAGGCCAAAATGAGATCATATTTGTAGTGATTGGAACTAGGTGGATCTTATTGACTATGAGATCCTTGATTAGTGTTGCTAACATGGGCCAATCAGGGAGCCCTGGCTGACAGAGATAAACAGGGGTTTCAGAGTCCTCTCACTTCAGGGACTAACTCTGAGCTGGCTGGCTACAGGCACTGTGTTGTGCACAAGTGAATAAAGGATGACTCGGTAATGGGATGTCACCCTCTATGCAGTTAATCCAATATTAACTGTTGGAGCAGGCTCAAGAAACTGAATGGCCTACTCCTGCTCCTAGTTCTTATGTTCTTATTTTTGATTTTTTCCATGGTAATGTAGCTAGTCAATCACCGTCAACCTACCAACCAATCAGTACCCTTTTCTCCTCTCGTGTAAATTATTGTGACTGCATGAGCTTCGACATTCTTGTGTTTGTCCTGATGAGTGCAAGCTGGAAAATATCAGAAACATCTTTCTGTTCTCAGAAGATTCAGGCGAGAAAGTTAGGAACATGCAAACAAGCGAGACAAGGAAAGACCGACTCATCCACCGAGGTTGTTTCAAAACCATTACAATCCTTACATTCTCTGCCTTTGACTTTTGAGTGAGAATCTCTGCTGTGTCTCAATCAGTGAATTAGCTCTGGATCTACAGTTGTCTTTGGTATTTCATAGAACCATACAGTATGGAAACAGGCAATTCAGCCCAACAAATCCACTGAAGAGTAACCTACCCACACCCACCCCCTACCCTATTACTCTATATTTACCCCTGCCAAATGCACCTAACCTAAACATCCCTGAACACTATGGGCAATTTAGCATGGCCAATTCACCTAACCTGCACATCTTTGGATTGTGGGAGGAAACCCACGCAGACACAGGGAGAAATGTGCAAACTCCACACAGACGGTCACCTGAGGCTGAAATTGAACCCGTGTCCCTGGCGCTGTGAGGCAGCAGTGCTAACCACTCAGCCACTGTAGTTGGGAAGGGAAGGTTAAATCAACAAATGCTCCCTGGTGACAAGTGATGAGTGCAAGAGGACAGGAAAAATTTAAGCTGTGGTCTTCAGGCCTGCAGAACTGCCAACAACTGTCAGAAGTGAATAATTAGATAAAAAACAAGGACTGCAGATGCTGGAAACCAGAGTCTAGATTAGAGTGGTGCTGGAAAAGCACAGCAGGTCAGGCAGCATCTGAGGAGAAGAAAAATCGACATTTTGGGCAAAAGCCTCAATTGCAAGTTGTACGTTAAAACTGTTTAGAAACATTCCTTGTAAAATTTTTTAAAAAACACTTCAAGAAGAGCATGAAGCCACTGGAAGGAAATTGGGTAAAAAAGAAATTGAGTTATATTACAAGTGAATAATATTATGAAACTATTAAAAAATATGGTGTGAAGAGGGTCTTTCCACAATTATTAAACCGAACGAATGAAACTGGAGAGCTGTAAAAGCTGTTATATGAATGTTTACAACATATCTCAATGGTATTATTTTATTCTTGCAATGATATTTTTGTTACAATCATCAGTTCAATTACTACTTCAGCATGTTAAAAATACCCAGGTCTCCACTTCAAATCGATGTAAAAATTTCACAAAACCAGAAGGCAATAGCTTGTGAAGTGTCAGGACGTCGCTCATAGCAACCAGTTGAGACAACCATGGCTGCTTTATTCAGTGTTTTCCAAATGGAAAATCTCAATTTGTAAATTAATCTCCCTTTTTGGCAGGTAATTCTTTCTGCATTTTCTTTACATCTTGCAAGAAACTGATATCTGCAGCATGGAACTGTAAGCAGATACTTTTTCTGTGCCAGTCTTGGGGTGAGGCTGAGAGAGGTGAAACACCTTAGAGCAGTGAAAGCTAAATGGAGGGTTATTAGATGCATTTAAAATGATGAAGGGTGTCAATAGAATGAATCAAGAGGATTTGTTTATGGTAGCTGAAGGATCAAGAAGGCAGTCACAGATTTTTGATGATTGGCAAAAAAAGAGTATGCATGAGGAGAATTGATTTTATTAAACAGTTAGTTAAGTTCTGAAGGAGGGTTACTGAACTCTGCTTTCTCTTCACAGATGCTGCCAGACCTGCTGAGTTTCTCCAGCAATTTCATTTTTTTTTTGTTTCTGATTTCCAGCATCAGCAGTTCTTTGGTTTTTAGTTAAGATTTGGTGGAATGATGGACAAAGAGACAATCCCAGGATTCAAAGGAAAATTGCATAAATACTGGGAGTTGCAAAGAATCGCACCCAGTGAAGAACTAGGAAATGGGGTTAACTCCATCACTCTTCGATAGAACCAACAGAGAATCAAAGAGCTTAACTGCCTGTTTCTGTGTCATGAAATGATAGAGTTTTTACAGCACTGTAAAAGGCCCTTTGGCCCTTCGTGGCCACACCAGTCATCGAGCATCAATCTATTCTAATCCCATTTTTCAGCACGTGGCCCATAGATTTGTATGCTATGTTATATCAAGTGCTCATCTAAATGTCTCGAGTGTTCTTACCTCTACCATCCTTTCAGGCAGTGAGTTGCAGATACCCGCAAGCCTCTGGGTGAAAAACATTTTCCTCAAATCCCCTCTGAACCTCCTGCTCCTTATCTTAGAACTGTGGTCCTTGGTCATTGGCCCCTCTACTAAAGGGGAAATGTTGCTCCCTATCTACCCTGTCCATTCATCTTGCAACTGTGGGCACCTCAACTAAGTTGAGGCAATGGCAGATGGAGGGATTTGAATTCAATTTTTAAAGAAACGTGGAATTAAGAGTCAAATGATGGCCAAGAATCCATTCACAACTGTCAGAAAACACACACCTGGTTCACTGAAGTCCATCCTTACCTGACCTGTCTACATGTGATTCCAGACCCACAACAATGTGGGTTGGTCTTAACTGTCCTCAGGAAAACAAGGGAAGGGTAACAAATGCTGGTCTAATCATCACCTGGAAATGAATCTTTTAAAAAAGGTCCCTTTTCAGTTTTTTTCTGCACTAAGGAATACAATTCCAGCCTATCTTCACAGCTGAGTCATTCCATCCAAGGCCACATCTCAGTCAATGTCCTGTGCATCCTTTATAGTGCTGTATTCATTTGTGACTCCAGGACATTGACTTGTCTTGACTGGCATGGTCATGTTGATAGACGGATTCAATAGGATGGACAGAACAAAGCTAACTACTCTACTGGGGATGGCAGGAGGTCAGAGAGAAGGCAGGAGAATGAGGTTGAGAAACATATCATCTGTGATTGAATGGCAGAGCAGACTCAATGGGCCGAATGGTCTAATTTTATTCCTATATATTAGATTGGTAAGATTTAAGCTGAGTTTATTCAGGAGTGAACTGAGGAAGTAGACTTGAGGCCAAAAGAAATAGAAATCCTCCCTGAGGATACGGGAGAATCAGTTGGAGAGTTGATGGTCCCTTGTAGGGTAAGGATTTCAGGGTAACTGAAGCAAAGGCAAGTAAATGAAGTTAAGTGCAGATCGGTCACACCCTAACTGGGTATGACCATTTGGCCATGAGGCATATGAGCAAAGGTAGGCCATTCAGCCCATCAAGTCTTCTCCAGCATTCAAGGAAATCAGGGCTGATCTGATAATCCTCAGCTCCACTTTCCTGCCTCTTCCCCATACTTCCTGAGTGGATCAGGCTGAAGGGGAGGAATGGCCTCTTCCTATCCCTATGGTTCTGTCCTGACTGAATTCCACACCTGTTCATTTAACAGGAACATTGAGCAAGAAATGTGTTTGTTTCCAGCCCCGACTGGTTCAGGAGAATTAGGCAATTTCTTTGTGTGATCAACTGAATGTGCAAACTGTGTTTTAAAGTGAAGGTCATTCTGTTTTGTAATGGTTTAGATACAGCAGATGAATTGGTTGAATTGAAGTGACAGCAGAGTGTATGTATGATGCACATTAACTAACAGTTGGTCTTCTCTCTGCCCTGTCACCAGGTTATGGCCATGCAGCACCAGGTACCAACGCTGGCAAAGCCTTCTGTATGTTTTACGCAGTTTTGGGTATCCCACTGACCCTGGTGATGTTCCAGAGTCTAGGCGAGCGCATGAACACCTTTGTCAGATACCTGCTGAAAAGGATAAAGAAATGCCTCGGAATGAAGAAGACCGAGGTCTCCATGGAGAACATGGTAACAGTCGGCTTCTTCTCCTGCCTGGGAACCCTCTGCATTGGAGCAGCAGCATTTGCACACTTTGAGGACTGGACCTTCTTTCATGCCTATTATTACTGCTTTATCACTCTTACCACCATTGGATTTGGGGATTTTGTGGCTCTCCAGAACAATGAAGCATTGCAGAAGAGGCCTCCTTACGTGGCATTCAGTTTTATGTACATTCTCGTTGGACTGACTGTGATTGGAGCCTTCCTCAACCTCGTAGTCTTGAGGTTCCTCACTATGAACTCGGAAGACGAGAAGAGAGATGCGGAGGAGCGTGCTGGGAATAGAGACACGGTTCTGGCCATCGGAGAGGATATTCAGAGCAGGAGCACCGTATTGCTGCCCTTGGAGGAAGGCCGCAGCAGGAGCAATCTAATTCCCCTGATGGAGGGTGAGGTGGAGATCAGGCATGAGAGTCTGCCAGAGCCTGTCTCCGATGTCGGATCTCTTTGCTCCTGTATGTGCTACCGTTCTCAGGATTATGAAAGCTCTGACAGATTGCACCCTTGCTCCTTCAGAGCCCACACCAACCCGGTTTACTTCAACTCCATCTCCTTCAAGGTGGATGAGATGTCATTGAGTGCACGAGAGAACTTTGCCCTCTCCTCCCCCGGCAGCACCACTTCCCTTGGATACCCAAGCTTCAGCCAGCGCCTCCGAACCCGGCGAAGGTCGGTGTGAGCCCACTGCATGTGCCCTAGCTGGAGTTTGCTCGATCTAAACGCTCAATGCATTGGCGGCAGCAGCAGCATGGCAACCAGAGCCTGAACAAACAAAGCATGGCTATTGTACACCACATCTCAGTAACAGCTCGTCTGTGCTACTGGGTGAATGGAGATGCGCAAAGAGAGCAGTTTGGACACCTGAAGCCTCCTGAAGGTGGGCCTGACTCCACAATTAACCGAGGGTCCCGGATGTGGCCCAGCTCTTTGTACTTCAAGAACAGGTTAAGCTAAACTTTAACTCAACCAGAGTTTGATTACCTGACCGGACAATGCAGGTCAGAGGTAACCCATTGTTAATGTGGTTTCCCTCTACCTCTAACCCTAACGGTTTGGCTTGTGTGTGGTCAGAGCCGGTGGCATGGTCTTGCCAATGGAAGGGCATGAATTGTCAGAGTACAGCACGCACTTTCAACTTGTCATCAGGCAGCATGTTGCAATGTCCAGATTTTTCAGTTCCTTGGACGGTTGACTAGGGGCTGCTGCCAAATACAGCTCTTCTCTAGCAGTCTGCTCTTTGTCCTGGATAGTTTGCTGCCGAGACTCTGAATTGTTGGCTGCAACAATAACAACAACAACAAAAAAAGCAAAAGTTAGATCTTTACCTAAGGTTTGGCCTCCTGTGGAGATAACTATGTGATTGATTCAGCCATGTGGAGTAATCTACTGGAGTCCACAAGGAATTTGTGAGGTTGCTCAGTCCCTGTGTTTGATCCCAAAACAACTCCTTGAGGTGGGAATGATGCTGTTGCACAGAGGGACATGATTTGGGGCTATGGGAGGTCTCCAGGTGACCTTGGGCTCAAGGTTCATTTTTAGAGTGGACCTTATTAGCCCACACTAGTTGAGCAGGTGCTTATTGCCAACTGCTGTAGCTCACCAGCCCCAGGTTGGCACGGTTTGCAACGTGGAAATGTATCTGGATTGTAAAGGAAGGGATGAGATGTGAAGGGTGCAGAGACACAGGTCTCCAGGCTGAGGCAGGGACCCAAGTTATTGTCCCAGAGTCTGTTTCTCATCAGTATCAGTCAGAAAGCAAAGTGTCAACAGTGCATCACCTCCCTCTGTATTTAGTTCCAATTGCCCTCAAGTGGGGGGGCTGTCCTACATACATTATAGAGACTCTGCCTCCAAGCCTACCATTCATAGTGTGTTATAGCACCACCCATTGAAATCTGGTTCATTGATCCCAGTGAAAATTCCACTATGGCGGTGAGCAGAGATCCACGGGGGAAGGGTGGTAAGTGCCCGTCTGTGGAAACTTTAAGCCTATCCCTCACCACAGTTCCACCAAGCAGATTATATTAAACTCATCTCCCCGCCGCCCCCAGCCCCCACACAACTCATGAGTGGGGGGCAAACATATTTCAAAAGGAACTGTGTAATTGAACATCACACAGTGCAATGTCACCCCATTTGGGACCAAGTTTCCATTGGTAGCACACTCATTAATATCCTTGCGGGATAATTCCACTCTGCGATTTTAATTCATTAATTTATTTGCCTATTTATTTGCAACCGTTAAATTCGTTGATTAAAATAGAACAATGGAAAATTGCATGCACAAAGAAAATAAAAGCTCCAGGTTAAATCTCCAAGGGGGTGATCAGACCAATTGCACAAAGCAAGGTGGGCAGCGTGAGGTGGAAGGGGGTAGGCAGAATGTTGGCATCAGATTAATTTAGTAGGTCAGAAATTGGGAAAAATTCAGTGGATTGAAGAAGTGTGTAAATTAAGAAAAAAAATCAGAAGACTGGATTTTGTTTTGACATTCAAGTTAGTTTCCCAAAACTTCAGAAGAAGAGAAAGACAGTTAAATGGAATTTATCAAATTTAGAATTCTGTGGATGGTTAAACAGTATTGTTACATTTTGTTTTCAGGCCCTGGGTATAAGTAATGCCATCTTTAGTATCACCATAAAAAATAATTCCTTCTTGCATGAGTATTCATACATTGTGGGCTAATGAATCTGCCAACACCTGCTAAGTTCAGCATGAACCAGTGATGCTGATGTTAAGTGGCTCCCCAGTAGTCAGTAATTCAGAACTGCCACTTTTAGCAGCCAAATCTCTGCCAGGTTAGAATTTATGTTGCTCGTTTATAAAAGGCTGTAATCCCGACAACCAAGACAATGCACAAGATAAACTGTTTCTGAGAAATTGAGCAGTGCAATAAGAAGTGAGTGGAAAGTCTTCCTTGGGAATGCTATCCATTACAATGGTTTCCAGTAGGAAGCAGCAGTTTCTTTCATACATTTCTATAACTAATAGCCTCTATTTTCATGTTCAACAACCACCCACTTATCCATCAACCAATCACATACCAGAATGGATGGGAATGTTTCTTGTTTCATCCAATTGATACTGAAAGTCCCAGGAATAACATTGAGCCCAACAGAGTCAGATTAGATTAGATTCCCAATAGTGTGGAAACAGACCCTTCAGCCCAACTAGTCCACAGTGACCCTCTGAAGAGTAACCCACCCAGACCCATTCCCCCTAACTAACGCACCTAACTCTACAGGCAATTTAGCTTGACCAATTCACCTAATCTGCACATCTTTCGACTGTGGGAAGAAACCGGAGCACCCGGGGGAAACCCACGCAGACATGGGGACAATGTGCAAATTCCACACAGACAGTCACCCAAGGTTGGGATCGAACCCAGGTCCCTAGCGCTGTGAGGCCACTGAGCCACTGTGCCACCTAAGGCTACTTGATTGCAGTTTGCATACAGTATGAAATCATGGCAGAATTCACACTTACTATTCATGTTTCACATGCTGACAGACCACAACACTCATTCTATTGGCTATAATCATCTGTATTTTGGGGATTTAGTAAGTTCCTACAGCTGTCACAATACAGGAGGATTCCATTGGAGTTCTCATTGGCATTTAAAACTGGAGCCCCTCAGTCTCCAGTCCCTGGTAACGTCTGTAATGTGGTTTCAACCTGAGATGCAGAATCATCTACTGGGAGATGAGGCAGCCTTAAAACACCCCATAAACATGCTTCCAAAGTCCATCAGAGGTCCAAAGAAACAAGAGGCAAAAATATTCTCTTCATTTCCAATGAGAACTTTGATGACAAAATATGGTCCACCTTTCTCCTGCGACATACTTCTGCTGACACCAGCTGACAGGAGTCATTATTGTGGTTGGGATCCTTTTAAGAAAAGGACAGAATGTCCTCTCTAATGGCCATCTTTTAAGAAAAGGTCATCCGTTTGACCTGACAAGGAATGAACCAAAGATCATGCTGCTCCCCACTCTCCCTCTCCATCAGAATTTGAGAAAAACTGAATGAATTCCGGGTTTAGTGAAGGTTATACCCCAAACCCTGCTGTCTGTCATCTCCTTGATGGTTCCTCAGTAAATAAAAAGATGTGGAAGTGGAATATACCAACCAGAAAGATCACAGTGCCGTTTCTAGTCAGCATAAGTCAGATAATCTTCATCTTCAATATCCCTGAGCTGGAAAAAGAGAAAACTAGCTCTCAATACCATCCAGGAACTCCTACTTGGTGAACTTGGATTGAGGGCAGGTCTACTTCTGTTCAGAATTCCCTACAGATGAGGGAGATTACTGCCAAAGCTCGTTCAAGAAGATGGGTTCGGTGCCAGAGGGAACCCAGCATTAACTTAACTTGATGAAAAGTGAAGAAAAAAACAAATTACATTTGTCCTCCACTCCTAAATAGAGCTCTTTACTCAGATTGTTGACCATTATTGGGAGGTTGCACACGGTGAAAGAGAATCATTGAATGTGGGAGAGAATGAACAGTCCAGGAATGTGCTGATAGTATAGGCCTGAGCAGATAAGGGACAAAGAGAACATACCTTCACTCAGCAGAACTGTCAACTCTATCTAAACAAGGCAATACCTACATTCCCTGGGGTCTTAAACCTGCAACAGGTCACCATATGGGTTAAATCTAAAAGAGATGTATTCCCAAGAGTGAACATGTCCTGAAATAATTCATATTGTGTTAAATTAGCCATGGGGGCAGAGGACACTAACAAAGTGCCCCAGGTTGTTGGTTATGCTCTCTGCACCATAATCAGTTCTTTGGTGATGAAATGATCATTGTCTTGGGATTTAATGAGCATCAAGTTCCACCTGCTTTATATCTCTTCAGGTACAGATTGATCCCTTATAACTCTTGAAAGCTTTGCCATTTTTAGGATTTCCATCATTTATTTTACATATTTATTCATTTATTTCACTGTTTAGGAACTGGTGAGTGATGAGAATATCTTCATCAGGAATAACATAATGATCAACAAATGATGCATTATTGATTGAGTTCACCCCAGTCTTCCTGCTGTTACCCTGAGTCTGTCTCAGTCCAATAGTATATTGATTTGTCTCAACCCATTAACGTCACCTGGTTCAAAGCCCTTCCTTGGCAAGTCATACAATAGCCTCAAGAGGTTAATTTCCTTTGAAACATTAGCCTCTCAAATATGGTTTTTCCACAATCTTTCCAGGAAGACATCCTATCATTCCTTGAACAAGTTTAATTTTCTACTTCAATAGTCATATCCAGTATTACATTCCAACAATCTACAACCTTCACCTTTTTACTGAGAACGTTCTCATTGTTAAATGGAATTCTTTACCACAGTAAAGAATTTATTGGGGTACACTATTTTCTTCACAATCTTGAAACCTCAATTATATCACTTCCACAGTTCCTCCGTTTCAACAGAAAACAAGGCTGTTGTCCTTGATCTTTCTCCGTGGATTTCATCCTGAAAGATCAGACTGTTTCCAGCATTATCTGTTTACTGGTTTGTATTTGATTAATTGGTTTAAAGATAAGTTGCCCTCAAGTTATCTTGTTCTGTTTCTCCTTTCTGATGCTCCCTTGCTTGAACGTCATTTGGGCAGTGCAGTGGTTTAAAAGGAATGCTGGGAAATTAGCTGCCATCTTATTTCTCTCCTGATTTTAAATGAATTTGTTAAAACTCAGGAATGGCGTACAACAGATTGCCCAATTACTATCACTTACTTTACGCTAGTACTCAAATTCAAGATTCTTTGCTCATGTATCTCCCTTCTACTTCATATGGCTGATCCCTTGGTGAAATCTTTCAATTCTTCCCCATTTCTCAGATGCTACCTTTGCAGCAAGCCTCAATTTTGTTTCTTTTAAGAGTTGATTATCTCTGTTCATAATCTAACTGATAGTTCTGTTGAGTTCCAATTAAGTCACTTTGACATAGTAAAACTTAATCCTGCAAGTGTTGGAGATTGGAAATAAAGTCAGAAATTGCTGGAGAAGCTTAGCAGGTCTGGCAGCATTTGTGATTAGAGAAAAAGAATTAGAAGTCTAGTATGACCCTTCTTCAGAACTCAAAAAGAATGGCCACTGGACTCAAAATGTTAACTTCGTTTCTCTCTCCACAGATGATGCCAGACCTGCTGAATTTCTCCTGCATCTTCTGCTTTTACTTCAGTTTGACAACCTTTCTGTAAGTGATTCTCCTTTTCCCTAAGACCTGTCAAACTGAGAACCTCCATTTTTTAATGTTGCAAGGAAGTAGAGGGTTGCACGTTCTGAACATCACTTGCTAAGTTCCATCAAACGTAGTCCTCCTTGACATTTATTCTATTATAAGAAACCCATTGAAAGGCCAAAAGTCCTTAGAGCAGGTCATACGGTCAGAAGTGTAAAATGTAAAACTTTTTTAAAAAAGAAGCAGGGTGAATAGGCAACTCAAAAAAAACTAGCACAATGAAGTCAGAGAGACCTACAATGCTGCAAAGGAAAGGCTTACAAAGGAGATTGTACTATAGGGCTATAGGGAGAGGCTGAACAGGCTGGGGCTATTTTCTCTGGAGCATTTGAGTCTGAGGGGTGACCTTATAGAGAGGCATGGGCATGGTGAATAACCAAGATCTTTGGTTATTCACCATGGGTTTAAGGTATGGGCATGGGTTTAAGGTAAGAGGAGTAAGATTAAAACTGATCTAAGAGGCAAAGGGTGGTGTGTGTATGGAATGAGCTGCCAGAAGAAGTGGTGAAGGCTGGTACAATTACATTTAAAAGGCATCTGGATGGGTATATGAATAGGAAGGGTTTGGAAGGATATGGGACAAGTGCTGGCAAATGGGACTGGATTAATTTAGGATATCTGGTTGGCATAGACGAGTTGGACCGAAGGTTCTGTCTCTGTGCTTACAACTGTATGACTATGATTTTGCTCTGTATGGACATAGAACCGAAATTGTACTGTTGTAATGCCATTTCTGACCTGTGCTCCCTGCTATCCTGTCTCCATAACGGCAGAGAAACCTTTGTGTTTCTGCAATGCAGTGAAGGGACAGAGGAGGATTGTATCTGTACGTTCTAGGATTTAAGGACAGATCATTTCAAAGAAATATCAAAGATCAATGATATGGCCTGGAAATTCTTTGAATTGCTCCTGTCATTGTGCCCATAACTGTAAAAGAAGTGGGCGATGTCACCATATTTCTGAAGGAAGTTACAGTGCCGTTTTAAAAAAACTGAGGATAGTAGGATATTAAACATCTCTGATTGTGTAAAGGTTTCACACTGTAAATACTAACACATTTGCCCTGGTGGTGGGGAAATTGTAAAGAAGGTTTTTAACTACTTATATACGCTTAAGCATTAGGAATTATAACTCAAATACAACATCAAGGACCGAATACACTGTCTATTCCTGATGAAGGGCTATTGCCTGAAACATCGATTTCGCTGCTCGTTGGATGCTGCCTGAACTGCTGTGCTCTTCCAGCACCACTGATGCAGAATCTGGTTTCCAGCATCTGCAGTCATTGTTTTTACCTACCTTTCTTCCACTATGGACTTGAATGAGGCAGTTGGGTGTTTATGAAAATTTGATGGTCACAGAGTCATCGTTGCTGATATTATCTTTTTATCCCAAGTTTATTTAATTAACTGAATTTTCATTCCTATTTGTTCTTGGAAGATTAAAAATTCATATCTCTAGATATTTTATAGATATTTTTAGCTACATTTCAACATAGAAAATAGGAGCAGGAGTAAGCCATCGGCCCTTTGATCCTGTTTCAACATTCAATATGGTTGTCCAACTCAATAGCCTGTTCCTGCTGTCTCCCCACACTCTTTGATCCCTTTCGTCCTAAGAACTGTAAGAGGGTTACACACCAGCCTTGTGGGTGTACCATGGACACCACCTTCTCAAGGACAATGAGGGATGGGAAACAAATGCTGACCTAGGCAATGCCACCCACATCCTGTGAAAGAATCATATAAAACAAAACTTAATCACTACATTACCATTGTTGTTGATCACATGTGGTGCTGATTCAGCCGCCCCTTGACTGCAAAAACAAATAAAAATGTGGCTACATATGTATTTACAGTCAGCAGAATCAATGTTGCTCATTTTACATTATCGTCCACAGTATTGCCATGTGCATTGACTGAGACTGTTGTAATTGCAAATGTTTGCAACAACAAGATGTTAAATGATATTCAATTGCACCAGCATCCTTTTATTCAGAGTTAAATGCAGTCATTAACTAGCAATCCATACTGAATAATTTACATTGGAACAAACCCACAATTTTTGAGTAAAAGAAAGTCTAATAGATCGTGCTAACTTATTTCCATAAAGCTTAGTTAAGCATTGAATATCAATAAGAAATAACCATTTGTGTTTATAAACACAAACAGGAACTGTTTCCCTTTAATCAATTAATGTAAACAATGAACTCACACATTAGTGTGAAATCTTAACTCTCCAAATCCTTATGCTCTTGTTAAGTAGAATTAACGGTGCATCAAACATAGAAACAGGAGGAGACCATTCAGTCCCTTGAGTCTGTTTTGCCAATCAATGAGATAATGTCTTCACTCCACCCAGTGCATACTCCTTGATTCCCTCACCCAATCAAAAGCTTTTAATTCCAGTCTTTATATTTCAGTTGGGTTCCACCATGCACAGTATTCAGGTCAGGGAGTTCCAGGTTTTAGTTATCCTTTACATAGAAGCATAGAAAATAGGACATTCTATCTGTGCCTGCTCTGCCCTTCAATGTGAACATGGCTGATCATTGAACTCTGTTCCCTGTTCTTGCCTTCTCCATACCCTTTGATTTCTTTAGCCTGAAGAATATTTTATCTAAAACGTTATTGAAAACATGTTGTTTTGACCTCAAACACTTTCTGTGGCAGAGAATTCCATGGGTCCCCACTCTCTAGGTGAAGACATTTCTCCTCATCTCGGTCCATAATGACTCACTCTGGATCCTTAGACTGTGACCTCCTGGTTCTGGGCTCCCAGGTCATCAGAAACATCCTTGCTGCATTTTCCATTGGGTTTCTGTTTGGTTTCATGCAACTCCGGTTTCATGATTTAATGCTTTTAACTGAATATGTGCATTCCCGCTTAGTCCAAGACTCCTTAAATGGGAGGCCAGATCTGAACATTATACTATAGATGGAACCTGTGCAATTGAAGTATTACTTATAGAGTCGTAGAGATGTACAGCATAGAAGCAGACCCTTCGGTCCAACCTGTCCATGCCGACCAGATATCCTAACCCAATCTAGTCCCACCTGTCAGCACCCGGCCCATATCCCTCCAAACCCTTCCTATTCATATACCCATCTAAATGCCTTTTAAATATTGCAATTGTACCAGCCCCCACCACTTCCTCTGGCAGCTCATTCCATACATGTACCACCCTCTGTGTGAAAAATTTGCCCCTTAGGTCTCTTTTATATCTTTCCCCTAAACCTATGCCCTCTAGTTCTGGACTCCCCGACCCCAGGGAAAAGACTTTGTCTATTTATCTTATCCACGCCCCTCATAATTTTATAAACCTCTATCAGGTCACCCCTCAGCCTCCGACGGTCCAGGGAAAACAGCCCCAGCCTGTTCAGCCTCTCCCTATAGCTCAAATCCTCCAAGCCCGGCAACATCCTTGTAAATCTTTTCTGAACCCTTTTAAGTTTCACAACATCTTTCTGATAGGAAGGAGACCAGAATTGCACGCAATTTTCCAATAGTGGCCTAACCAATGTCCTGTACAGCCGCAACATAACCTCCCAATTCCTGTACTCAATACTCTGACCAATAAAGGAAAGCATACCAAATGCCTTCTTCACTATTCTATCTACCTGCAACTCCACTTTCAAGGAGCTTTGGACCTGCACTTCAAGGTTTAGCAACACTCCCTAGGACCTTACTATTAAGTGTATTGGTCCTGCTAAGATTTGCTTTCCCAAAATGCAGTTCCTCACATTTATCTGAATTAAACTCCATCTGCCACTTCTCAACCCCTTGGGCCATCTGATCAAGATCCTGTTGCAATCTGAGGTAACCTTCTTCACTGTCCACTACACCTCCAATTTTGGTGTCATCTGCAAACTTACTAAGTATAACTCTTATGCTCACATCCAAATCATTTATATAAATGATGAAAAGTAGAGGAGCCAGCACCGATCTTGTGGCACTCCATTGGTCACAGGCCTCCAGTCTGAAAAACAACCCTCCACCACCACCCTCTGTCTTCTGCCTTTGAGCCAGTTCCTGTTCCAGATTTCTAGAGATAAAGGCCAACATTCCATTAGCTTGTTCTAATGACTTTTTGCACTAATTTACAGTGATGTTATTCCTGGTCAACCAAAGCTCTCGCTAGTTTCACTCCATTTTTGTATGTTGAATTCCAGTAGGGAGGCAATGGCCTAGTGATAATAACACTGGACCAGTAGTTCACTCAACCTGAAACGTTAACTCTGATTTCTCTCCACAGAATCTGCCAGACCTGCTGAGCTTTTCCAGCAATTTCTGTTTTTGCTGTCAATCCAGACACCCAGGTAATGTTCTGGGGACCCGGGTTCATGGTGGAATTTGAATTCAATAAAAAACATGGAATTAAGAGTCAAATCATGACAACGATCAATTGCCAATTGTCAGGAAAAACCCATAATGTCCTTTTTGAGAAGAAAATCTGCCATCGGTACCTGGCCTGGCCTACATGTGACTCCAGACCCACAGCAATGTGGTTGATTTTTAACTGCCCTCTGGGCAGTAGGGGATGGGTAATAAATGTTGGCCTAGCCAGTGACGCCCAAATACTGTGAAAGAATAATTCTCTCAAAAATTTTAATAGCTGCCAGAGTATTGCCCCATTCAGAAGGAAGATTGAAATTGTAGCTATGTCCCTTGATGTTGCATGGAAATATTTTTTAATTTCAAGAAAAGTACTGGCTGGAGGGAATCCTGAGTCAGTAACTATAATGACCCGGCACTTCAGCCCCAGCTGTGGTGGATCCCCTTGCTGCTCATCTTATTGTCTGTCAGGTCCTGGACTGAAATCACTTGTCAGATTTTACACGATCAGTCATGATATGCTGTTACGTTCAGATCTGTGCGATTAAGAGTCAACATATGCTGGCATTAAAAGATCTAGGATGATTTTACTCCAATTATTTTGGATCAGATCCAACAGATGATCCTGCTTCTTCCTCCAGGCAATCTTAAGCACAGAAAAATATTTTGCAAATGCAGTTATTCCATGGCGTTTGTCAGTGCTCATTTTAACCTTTGAATAATCCAAAAATAATAGCATCATTGTTTTTCTCCTTGCTGCACATCTGCAGGAATATGAAATGAGAGCACAAATAAGCTTTGAAGCCCTTTGAGTCTTTGCCATAATTCAGCAAGATCATGACTGGTCGTCTGCCTCAACTTAATTTGGCCTTTCTCTTTTTTTATTATTACTGGGACCTGGCTGGGCCAGTATTTATTGCCCAACTCTAATTGCCGTTGGTGAATGACAGACCGATGGATAGTATGAACTTCGCAGGTCAATGGTCTTTTCTCACAAGCTGTGATCTGTGACTATTAGCAGGTTGATTGACTGGGGAGGCCATCACAATTAAAGTCATAGAGATGTACAGCACAGAAACAGTCCCTTTGATCCAACTCACCCATGGTGACCAGAAATCCTAAATTAATCTAGTCCCATTTGCTAGCATCTTGCCCATGTCTCTCTAAATCCTTTCTACTCATGTGCCCATCCAAGTGCACTTTAAATGTTGTAATTGTACCAGCCCCCACCACTTCCTCTGTCAGCTCATTTCATACACGTACCACCCTCTGTGTGAAAATGTTGCCCCTTAGTTCTCTTTTATTTCTTTTCCCCTCTCACCTTAAACCTATGCCCTCTAGTTCTGGACTGCCCCACCCCAGAGAAAAGACCTTGTCTATTCACCCTATCTATGCCCCTCATGATTTTATAAACCTCTATAAGGTCACCCCTCAGCCTCCAACGCTCCAGGGAAAACAGCCCCAGCCTATTCAGCCACTCCCTGTAATTCAAATCCTCCAACCCTGGCAACATCAGTTGGGGCAGATTATGTTCTCATTCCTGATTTATCAAACTTAACAGAAACCTGTGGTCAGGAAGAAGAATCCTAATTCATTCATTTCCCTGCTTAGGTCAACTCCCCTTCCCTGTTAGTAACCTAACCTTGAGCACAGAATGAGAACTGACAACAAATGAGTTGATTCATATAATGGACTCCCCTGCACGCCTCAGAAATATGTTTGTCCATTAGAATTCCACTCCCAACATCTCGTCTCCTGTCCACCACTCATGCTGTTCACCCCCACCAGCTGTGCCTGGCCACCACAAACCTCTCCATCTCTCTCTCTTTCTCTCCTCTGTTAGAATGCTTCTCCAAACCTATCTCTTTGGGCATGGCATTAGTTTTCTCTTGGTAAAAACAATGACTGCAGATGCTGGAAACCAGATTCTGGATCAGTGGTGCTGGAAGAGCACAGCAGTTCAGGCAGCATCGGATGAGCAGCAAAAATCGCCATTTCGGGCAAAAGCCGATTTTACTGCTCCTCGGATGCTGCCTGAACTGCTGTGCTCTTCCAGCACCACTGATCCAGAAATTAGTTTTCTCTTGCTGGCATGTCTTTATTTTTGGCTTGCTAACACTCCTTTGTGAAAAACCTTGGAATGTGTTACTTTGTGGAAAGGGCTATATAAATGCATAGTTTTGATGCACGATCATTTGGGGTGAGTGCATTGAATGTGAGAAATACAGTGACTTGTAATAATTCACCCAGATCCTAGCCTTATGTCCAGGTAGTATTGTTTCTTTTATGTAAAGAGCAATATTGTGATAATTGCCATGCTATTTTATAGGTCTACATTTCAAAAACATCAGCCTTTAATGTAATGCAGTTTCCAGGAAGCTCAAAATTGATGGCCGATTTGTTCTGCTTTTTGAGTAATAACCACAGTCAAATTGATCATTCTGGGTAACCTGGGGATATTTGGAAGAATCGTGTTTGAAGACTGATAGAGAGAAAAGGATTTTGTCTGGCATATGTTGTTATAGAGATAACTCCTCAAGCTGAGGAGGAATTTAATGATAAGAAAAAGTGTTCAGAAAATGTTTGCAGAAGCGTAAGTACAGGAGTGTGTGTGTGTGTGTGTGTGTGTGTGTGTGATAGCTGTCACCTCTGTAATGTTCTTTTTCATTTTCATGGGATGTGGTGATTGAAGACTAGGCCAGAATTTATTGCCCATTCCTAATTGCCTAGTGAACGATTAAGATGTTGCTGTGGGTCTGGAGTTACATGGAGGCCAGATCACACAAGGAGAGCAGATCTCCCTCCCTAAAGTGCACTAGGTGGATTTTTATGGCAGTCAACACACAATTGAAATTGATTTGGTTTTTATTAAATTTGAATTTCCCCCCTCTGCCACGGCTGGGATTTGAGACCATGTCCACACAGCACTAACCTGGGGTTACTTGAATTGATGGCATTGTGACATTGTAGGATCATATAGTACAGAAACAGACCCTTCAGTCCAACTCATCCATGCTGACCAAGTTTCCCAAACTAGTCTCACTTACCTGCGTTAGGTCCATTACCCTCTAAATCAGTGCCACCATCTCCCTCAGTTGCACTTTATAGAATCCCAATAGTGTGAAGGCCACATTGAGTCCACACTGACCTTCTGAAAAGGATTCCATCCAGACCCATCTCCCTAACCCCAAGACCCTCTATTTCCCATGACCAGTCCATCTGACCTGTACATCTTTGGACTGTGGAAGGAAACCAGAGTACCCAATGGAAACTCACACAGACACAGGGAGAATGTGCAACCTCCACACAGATAGTCACCTGAGGCTGGAATTGAGCCCAGGTCCCTGGCGCTGTGAGAGAGCAGTGCTAACCACTGAGCCTCTCTACGTCCCTCCCCATTCAATGTGGTCAGAGTGATAGTTACAGTGAATTAATCTCTGAGCTCACACATGAAACCATGATGGAGTTCAGCTCCCTGCCAGGTATTCAAGCACAAAATCCAGGCCAACACACCCAGTGCTGTCCTGAGGGAACCTCTTGTTACTGAGACATCAAACAGAGGTCCACTATATCGGCTCACAAGGGCAAAGAAGATTTCCTAGAGGTATGTGAAAAGGAGCAGGGGAGTTGTCCATTTTGCCCCAGTCAATATTTATCCCATAACATCAGTAAAAGCAAATAGAAGTAAATTCCTGTAGATGCTGGAGATCTGAAACCAAAACAGGAAGTAATGGAGAATCTCAGCACACCCTCAGAGTTCATGGTTTAGTCTAAATAACTGATCAAGAGTCAAAAGACTCAAAACATTAACTGTTTCACTGAAGATGCTGCCAGACTTGCTGAGATTTTCCAGCACTTAACTGCTAAAAGCAGATTATCTGTTTCTTATCTCCTTGCTGTCTATGGGAGCCTGCACAAATCAATTGCCTTCCTCCATAGGAAGACCCTTGGGACCGGGGAGGACTTGCTTCCTCTGTGATCGCATTGTTTCCGAGATGGATGGTCAATCTGAAACACAATCCGCAGACTCTGCCTCATGTGGGACACATGCTGCTGGCAGGGTTAGGAAGAACAATTGTTTGGAGGTTTGTAGAACTGCTCTTACACCTCAGCTTTACCTCTGCAAATCCCTGACGGGGTCTCTTGATGTGTTTGATCCATTCCCAAATAAACCTTCTGCATTTTTGATTGGTCACGAGCCAGAGGAAATAAAATTGTAGACTCTACCATCAGTATCAAAGCTCCAGACAACAACGTGCTGTAAAAGTGTACGTTACCATGGAAATTCAGACACCTTTGCAGGGACCAGGTGGCACAGTTGGCAGGATTGCTGATTGGGATCAGACCAATGCCAACAGCACAGGGTTCACTCTCTGCTCAGGCTGGGAGGATTCAGGGCCTGGCTCTGATTTAATGCCTATGACTCTGACACACTGGGATTGGGTTTCTCTTCAGGCTGTAAACGGAAGCAGAACCAGCTTCCGTGGTCGGTGAAATGTTTGAATCTTCAGAACCTCCTGCTGTGACCATTTAAATCATTGCTTTGATAGTCTAGTGCCAGTCATGTGAATGATATGCCCCGGTCAGCAGGACTGGCTTGGAGTGATTTGCACCTCAATGTGGGTCTACGTAAATTGGGCTGACTTCCTGCCATGGGATCCTGCTGCCCAGTAAACCATGACTTTGGGTATCATGGACAGTATGTCTCATGGTGGATGGAATGCAGACATTTCCCCAGCTACTGAGTCTATGACCTGGAATATAACTAAACCCTCTGATTATGTCAGAGATAGAATCAGATATATTAGGATTAGAGTTACAGAATCCTTACAGTGTGGAAGTAGGCCATTCAGCCCATCGAGTCCACAACAACCGTCCGAAGTGCATCCCATCCAGATCCACACCCCCGCCCATCTTATCCCGGTAACCCTGCATTTCCCCTGACCAATCCACCTAGCCTGTCTGCCTTTGGACTGTGGGAGGAAACCCACACAAACACAGGGAGAATGTACAAACTGTGCACAGTCACCTGAGGGTGGGATCAAACCCAGGCTCCTGCTGCTATGAGGCAGCAGTGCTAACCCACTGAGCCACCAGGCTGCCCAAATAGGGGCAGGCCATTTAAGGCTAGGTTGAGGGATAATTTCTTCATTCAGAATGAGGCAATGTGAATAGGCAATCACTGAGCATATCTCAGACAGAAATTGATGGTTTTCTGGAGACCAATTATATCAAGGGATATGGAAATAGGCTGAGAAAGTGGCATTGAGTTAGACGAGCAAATGTGATCTCATTGAATGTTCAAGCAGGGACAATGGGCTGAATGGCCTTTTCCATCTCCTCTGTTTCAGATCAAGGTGCTGATCTATTCTTCAGTTAGCTGAGGCCATAGCTGCCATACTGCAGGTAAAGATGAAAATTAATGCCTGCATTGAGAGGTAGATCATAAGGTTACAGAAAGTAGAGGTCTACCACATCGAAAAAGACCCTTCGGTTCATCCTATCCATGTCAGTCAAAAAGTATTACCTCATTACTGTAACCTCATTTTCCAGCATAACTTGGCATTACAAGTGTATCTCTAAGTACTTTGGAAATGTTGTGAGGGTTCCTGCCTCCCCCCCCAAGGCAGTGAAATCCAGATTCCCACCACCCTCTTGGTGAAAATCATTTTCCTGACATCCTGGCTAAACTTCCTGCCAGTGATGGTTGGAATCTTCTGTGACGTCGCAGTGGATCTTGATTGTATGTTTTGGGAGCTGGTTGGATGAGGATTCCTATGTTTTTTTAGTGAAAGTGTCTTCCACACAATGAAACTCAGTGACTGAGGTGGAAGAGATGTTGCATTTGGATTGAAGGCAGTGTCGATTGAATGACTTCTTGCCTATTGTGTAGATTATCTCCAAGACTGTGGGTAATTTGCTGGAGGTAGAGTATTGAGGTGAGGACAATGGATTACCTGCTTTTTGCCAGGCTTCACTGAGATAGAGTCTGCCATGTTCCATTGGGCAGGATCAGCATTCACATGTCAACATGGATGATGGTGATTGTAACCCATTCTGAGGGGGATACTCTATAAACTTTCAGGGTTAACAGGTCAAGCTTTTGTGAGGTCAAAAAGAGTTGTGAACGTTGTTGCATTTTTAAAAATTTGCCAGGCAGGGAAGTTTACTATCTCAAGGTTGGTTCATTACAATGATTTAGTTCAAAAAATACTCGATTGGCATGAATGCATTTTGAGACACCCTGAGAGTGAAAGCCTGTGCAGCATTGCAAATCTTTCTTTATTTGTCTGCACAACCTGGGAAGAGAATTGGAGGATGGAACAGCTTTAAACTCCCATCTGGCACATTCCCCAAATTCCCAGGCACTCACTTTGCAAAACTGAATTGTCAGCAGGTTCAGTACTCTTCCAGATTTGGAAAAGCAAGAGAAATATTTTTGAATAAGCAATTAAACAGGCTTTTAATTCGTTTTTGAGAATTTTAAAATCTCAGTCTTGAATGGGCAGAGGTGATTGATGGAAGTATCACCGAACGGTAATTATGCAGTGTATCAGAAGCACAGCAATTCAATAGCTAGACTCTGCATGGCGTTGAGTGAAGGATGGGTCCTTTTTCCATGAAGCAATTAGTGGACCCTCAAAGCATTAGGCGAATTATTGAAAGTAGTCACCTGGGTTATTTTTTGCTGTTTGGGTCAAACTCTTACAGATGTTTGTGTGGTTTCATTTTTCCAAATAATATAAAGGAACCCCCTCAAATTGAAATTATCCAACAGGAATCATAGATGTCCCTGGTGACTTCAGAAACTCATCACTCCTCAATGTTTCCTCAACTACTCTCCTCTCCCCTCACCATCCTTCCCTTGCTCCTCCTCCCCAACTCTGCATTCCCTACCCCATCCCTGCTTCTCTCTTGCCCCTCCCTAACATGCTCACTTCCCTCCTTGTTACTTCCCTACCCCATCCCTCCATCATTGTACCTTTCCACTACCTTCTTTCTCTACGTTATCTGATCTGCAATGCAGTTAAGGAGGGAATTCCAGGATTTTGACCCAGCGACACTGAAGGAACTGTGGTATATTTCCAAGTCATGACGGTGAGTGGCTTGGAGGGGAACTTGCAGGGGGTGGTGTTCCCATGTATCTGATACCTTTGTCCTTTTAGATGGTCAAGTTCACAGGTGTGGAAGGTGTTGTCTAAGGTGCCTCGGTGTTTTGGTACAATGCATCTTGAGATACGATACTCATGTTACTCACACTGCTGCTTCTGAGTATCAGTGGCGGAGGGGGTGGATGTTTGTGAAGCTTCTTGAGCTTGCGCTCATCCAGGTAAGTGGGAAGTATTCCATCACACTCCTGACTTGTGCCTTGAAGATGGTGGACAGACTTTGGGAGTCAGGAGGTGAGTTATTCACTACTGTATTCCTAGCTTCTCACCTGCTCTTGTAGCCACATGGTCAGTCCAGTTGAGTTTTCAGGTCAATGATAACCCCGAGAATGTTAATAGTGGGGGAGTCAGTGATGGTACCACCAATGAATATCAACGGTGCTGGTTAGATAGTCTTTTATTGGAGTTGGTCAGAGCCCGGCAGTTATATGGTATGAATTTTATTCCCACCTTTCAGACCAAGTTTGGACATTGGCTGGCAGGCTGCTTCAGTATCTGAGCTGTCACCCATAATGCTGAACATCATCAGCGACCATTCCCACTTCTGACCTTATGATGGAGGGAAGGACATTGATGAAGCAGCTGAAGATGGTTGGGCCTAGGACACTACCCTGAGGAACACCTGCAGAAATGTCCTGGAGCTGAGATGACTGACCTCCAACAATCACAACCATCTCCTTTTATATGACTCCAGCCAGTGGGAGTTTGCCCCCAATTCCCATTTGATTTCAGTTTTGCAAGGATTCTTAGATGTCTCACTCAGTCAACTGTGGTCTTGAAGTCAAGGGCATCTCTGAGTTCACCTCGGGAATTCAGCTCCTTGGACAAAGATTGTATGGAGGTCAGGAGCTGAGAAGCCCAAGTGAATCCCAAACAGAGCAGCAGTGAGCAGGTTATTGCTGAGAGGTGTAGTACTAGTGCAGTACTAGAGGGGTTCTGTACCATTGGAAGGGATCGCTGCTCTGTTGGAGGATCAGTACTGAGGGATTGCTGTACAGGCTGAGGGCCAACACTGAAGGAGTGCTGCAATGTCAAGAGAGTCAGTACTGTGGGAAAGCGTCACTGTGCGAGGATCAGTACTGAGGCAATGCTGCACTATGGGAGAGTCAGTACTGATGGAGTGCTGCATTATGGGAGGGTCAGTACAGATGGAGTGCTGCACTATGGGAGGGTCAGTACGGATGGTGTGTTGCACTATGGGAGGGTCAGTACTGATGGAATGCTGCATTATGGGAGGGTCAGTACAGATGGAGTGCTGCACCATGGGAGGGTCAATGCTGACAGAATGTTGAACTGTCATCGTGTTAGTAACTTGGGGTGGGGGGAGGGCATGCTGGGAGGGGAGTGCTAGATGATTAAAGTTGCTATCTCCTGAATGAGATGTCATCTGCCCTCTCATGACAGCATTAATGATTCCAAGCCTGCTACTTAAAGAAAAGGATCATCTCAATTTATATTTACCTTTGGTCAGCATCAGTAAAACAGAATATCTTGTTTTTATCACATTGCTGCTTTTGGGAGCTTGTTGTGCAGAAGTGGCTGTGGCACACCTCTGTCGCATGTGATGTATTAAATAACTGCTGCCAAAAAACTTGATCTATAGATGTGACATCCAATATTCTAACAGTGACTACTTTCATAATAATTGCAATGCCTGTAAAATACTTTGGGATATCGAGGCAGAATCTTGATAATTAAATACAAGTTCCTCCTTTTTAATTGGGACCTTTTCCTTGCACTATGGGAGAGTCAGTACTGATGGAGTGCTGCACTATGGGACGGTCAGTACTGATGGAGTGCTGCACTATGGGAGGGTCAATATTGACGGAGTTCTGCACTATGGGAGGGTCTGTACTGATGATGTGTTGCACTATGGGAGGATCAGTATTAATGGAGTGCTGCTCTATGGGAGAGTCAGTACTGATGGAGTGCTGCACTGTGGGAGGATCATTACTGAAGGGGTGCTGCACTATGGGAGGGTCAGTACTAATGGAGTGCTGCACTATGGGAGAGTCAGCACTGATGGAGTGTTGCACTATGGGAGGATCTGTACTGATGGAGTGCTGCACTATGGGAGAGTCAGTACTGATGGAGTGCTGCACTATGGGAGTATCAGTACTGATGGAGTGCTGCACTATGGGAGGATCAGTACTGATGGAGTGCTGCACTATGGGAGGGTCAGGACTGATGGAGTGCTGCACTGTGGGAGGATCAATACTGAAGGGGTGCTGCACTATGGGAGGGTCTGTATTGACGGAATGCTGCTCTATGGGGTGTCAGTACCGATGGTGTGCTGCACCACGGGTGGGTCAGTATTGATGGTGTGTTGCATTATGGGAGGGTCAGTACTGATGGAGTGCTGCACTATGGAAGAAGCTGTCCTGATGGACTGCTGCACAATGTGAGAGTCAGTACTGATGGAGTGCTGCACTAATCCACACTTGTACACTCCCCCATAGTGTCAGAGAACCTGAAATAACCTTCATGTTCATTTTCTCAGGGCACTGTGACAAAATGTATCAATTATACAAGTGCTTCAATTGAGATAAATAACCTAAGTTGCAACTGTGGATTTAATTGTCAATTTCAAAATCTACTTCCATTGTCTGATCAGACACTGAACAGAATTCATTATTTTAGAATCACCCTCTCCCTTGATCATCAACAACAATCCTTTTGTGACACAAGGTTGTGAATTATTCCAACCTTCATAGTTCTGTTATCATAGAAACACACACACACACACACCATCACCTGCAAGAAATCTTGCAGGGTAGCCAGGGAACCAATATGAGTATCCAGCAATGCGATCTCAGCCACTTTACCCTGCACTTTGGGATGGGTTCACTCATAAATCTTTCAGCTGCACAGTTTCTTCCCAATGAACATCACAATCTGAGATTCAGAAATCGTACAGAGCATAATGGGGCCATTTGGCCTGTCATATCTCTGCTGGCTCATTGAAAGAGTTACTTTCAATTAGTCCCGTTCTCCGTGCTCTTTACCTCACTGTTCTGTGACTATTTTCTTTTCAAGCATTTATAAAATCGCTTTTGGAAGTTTTTTTTATTGAGTCTTTTCAAGAATCCCCCTTCCAGGCAATGCATTCCAGATTACTGCAATTTAAAAAGATGTTTTGCTGATGTTGTCTTTTCTTTTGGCCAATCATTGAAACATGTTCCAAGCTTTCTGAAACCTCTTATTATTGACATTCCTTTCATTGGAAGCAATGTTTCTTCATTTACTTTATCTAAAACCTATCGTCATTTTGAGCACCGTAATCAAACTTCCCCCTTAACCTTGCCTGTTGTAAGAAAACAGTTCCAGCTTTTCCAGTGAAAATAATTTGTTCTGGTTTCCTTTTTATAGGAAGGATGTTATCTAGTGGAGAGGGTTCAGAAAAGATTTACCATGATTTTGCCGGGAAAGGATGGTTTGAGTTATAAGGCTGGATATGAGTTGGATAGGCTGGGACTTTTCTCACTGGAGTGTCGGAGGTTGAGGGGTGACCTTGTAGAGGTTTGTAAAATCATGTTGGGTATAGATAAGGTGAAGGGCAGGTGTCCTTTCCCTAGGATGGGGGATTTCAAAATTAGGGGGTGTATATTTGATGTGAGAGGAGAAAGACTTTAAAAGAACATGAGGGGCAACCTTTTTCCACAGAGTGTGGATCGTGTGTGGAATGAACTTCCAAAACTTCCTATGCACATCTAGTTACAACATTTGAAAGACTTTTGAATAAGTTAATGAAAAGGAAAGGATTTGGAGGGATATCGGCCGAGTGCAGGCAGGTGGGACTAGTTTAGCTTGGGATTATGATCGGCATGGACAGGTTGGACCTAAGGGTCTGTTTCTGGGCTGGATGACTCTATATATCCAGCAACGGACTACTGTCAGTTTTCCTGCAACTTGTTGGTAAACACAGCGCTGAGTGTCGTACTGAGCTCCACAGTATGGATATGATGCCCAAACTATGCTTTTATTTTATTTACTAATGGGACATGGGTGTTGCTGGCTGGGTCAGTATTTATTGCCTGTCCCTAGTTTCCCCTTGAGAAGGTGGGGGTGAGCTGCCTTCTTGACCCGCTGCAGTCCATGTGCTAAAGGTAGACCCACAATGCCCTTAGGGAAGGAATTCCAGGATTTCAACCCAGCAACACTGAGGGAACAGCAACATATTTCCAAGTCAGGATGATGAGTGGCTTAGAGGAGAAATTGCAGGTGGTGGTATTTCCATATATCTGCTGCCTTTGTCGTTCCAGATGTAAGTGGTAGTGGGATTGGAAGGTGCTGCCTAAGGATCTTTGGTGAATTTCTGCGGTGCATCTTGTTGATGGTGCACACTGCTGCTGCTGAGCATTGGTGATGGAGGGAGTAGATGTTTGTGGATGTAGGTGGCCAATCAAGTGGTCTGCTTTGTCCTGGATGGTGTCAAGTTTGAAGACATTAAGCCGAGACATTGAACTTTGCTGAATGAGCACCAATGACAGAAGTTCAAATGGAAATATTTTATGACCAATTTCAATCTTTTATTCATTTCCAGCATGATCAATAATTTCTAGATCCCACAGGTATGGCAGCATCCGCGGAGAGAGAAACAGAGTTAACATTTCAAGTCTGAAATAATTTCTCTTCTCCAGTTCTGAAGAGTAGTCATTGGTCTCAAAGCGTTAACTCTGTTTTTCTCTTCACGGATGCTGCCAGATTTGCTAAGTTTCTCCACACTTTGTTTTTATTTCAGACTTATGACGTTTGAGGAATACCTTTTTCTCCCAGAAGGGGTGGGGATCGAGAATGCAGTGGCTGCAAGGGTAGTAGTGGTGGGAAACCTCACAATCTTTAAAATGTTCTTAGATAAGCACTTGAAGTGTCATAACATAACTAGTGCAGGAAAGCGGATTGGTGGAGCTGGTTATGTAGTTTTGGTAGCACAAACCTGATAGGCTGAAGGCCCTCTTTGATATGATATGATTCTATAATTCACAGTATTTTGCTTTTACATCCAGACTGTAAAGGCAGGAACATGAAAAATGGCCTCATTTTGTGAGGTGTTTGCCGAGAGGAAAGATACAGTAATGATTCCATTACTAGAGGAGTAGTCTTGAGAACCTAAAGTAATCTGCTGGTGGATTTATGTTCAAGGAAACTTATGAATTTGTCTTTGATTATTCCTGAAACAAAATGCTGGAAGTCAGGACATGCAAGCATGACCATGAAACTATCGAATGGTAATAAGTCAATATAACTAGTTCAGGAAAGGGTCACTGCACCTGAAATGTTATCTCTAAACTCTGAAGGCACTGAAGACAGAAATTGCTGCAAAAATATAGCAGGTCTGGCAGCATCTGTGGAGAGAAAACAGTTCGAAGGGACTCAAAATGTTACCTCTGCGTTCTCTTCACAGATGTTGCCTGACCTGCCGAGTTTCTGCAATCTCTGTTTTATGTCTGCACATATCCTTAAGGTCAAGAATCCACTGTCTGCATTATATGTGACTCCAGTGTCCAATCCCATACAGTTGACTCTTAATTTTCCTTTGAAGTATCCTTGCAAAATTTAACAGTCAAATATCCCAAGGAACTTCACTCGTCTTGTTAAACAAAATGTTATGTCAACAACAATTTGAATTTATGTAGTGCTTTTAAAGTAATAATCTGACCAATGTCACTTCACAGGAGTATGATAAACAATTTTGACACTGGGTCACATAAGAAAGCTTATGAATGGTGACCAAATTTTGTCAAAGATTTAGGTTTTAAGGAGCATCTTAAATCAGGAAGGTAATGTAAAAAGCCATGAGGTTTAGGAAGAGAATTCCAGAGTTTAGATGCCAAGAAACTGAAAGTTTGGTGGGGTGATTATAATCTGGGATTATAGATAATTGTCGAACTGGAAGGAAGGACAGAGAGGGGACAAGATGGTTGTGATGCAGTTAACTGCTTAAAGGACAATGGCACTTATTATCCAAACCCAATAAGAGCCTGCACTTACAGAATCAAAGAGGAAAGTCTGGGACAAAAAAAATCTTCCCTGGCAGATTGGACATAACATTTAAAGCAGTTATCAAGCCATCCTTAGAGTTGTCAGACAATCAATGAGACTGAAAGGCACAACCCACTCAGTCCGCTATCAATATGTGGTCAGCTACGTTTTATTGGAAGTTGATACTTTGCCAAGTGAATCCATTGGCAATTCTTTGTGATAGCACAGTGGCTCAGTGGTTAGCACTGCTGCTTCACAGCACCAGGGACCCAGGTTTGATTCCAAACTCGAGTGACTGTCTGTGTGGAGTTTGCACATTCTCCCCGTGTTTGCGTGGATTTCCTCCAGGTGATCCAGTTTCCTCCCACAGTCCAAAGATGTGCAGGTTAGATGAATTGGCCATACTAAATTGTCCATAATGTTCAGGGATGTGTAGGCGAGGTGCATTCGTCAGGGGAGATGCAGAGTAATGGGGTAGGGGAATGGGTTGATGTGGACTTGTTGGATCAAATGGCCTGTTTCCACGCAGGAGGGATTCTATGATGCTATGAAATTAACCAAATGGCCTAACGATTTCCTTTACTTCCCTGAGCGATTGGCATTTAGTGCAGAAGTATAACTTGAAACCGAGCCAATAGATTGAGGTTGTGGTAAGAGAGCAGTTATTGTCCAGAAAACCTAGCAACACACACTTGCAAAGTACAGATCCCACTATTGGCATTTTGTAAAATGGAATTTAATAAATCAGCTAATTTGTGAGTCAGCATTTGGAAAATGACATGAAAATTTGTTTTCGAAATAACTGGTTGACTAATGTCCATAAAGGAAGGGAATCTGTAACCACTCATCCACCCACCTTGTCCATGTCCCTAACCAGGCCATCTGGTTTTGCCTACATGTGACTCCAGTCTCTCACTAACACCAAAATGAAATTAAATCAATTATCGCATGAAGCAGCTGCTGATCTGATTTGCAATAGTTCCCTCCTGGAGGTTGGGGAAATTATGTCAGAGTATACTCTCCACCGCCACCCTCCCCCCACCCCACTTCCCAACAACTCCACCCGCTCCCGATCACAAGTGTCAAAACCTCAATTCCAGCTGATGGTACAATTTGAAAAGCCCAATTCCACAGTGAGACCTGGCTTGATAGACCATAAGTTGTATTGTTTGCAATCCACGGTGATTAATAACTGAATATATTCATAACAGGTTACTAGTGTACTTGTAACAAAGAACATCAAAGTTTATCGCGCGAAACAGAAAAGAAAATCAAAATTTCGCATTATACAGATCTATTTGAAATTGTCTTGTTACAAACATCTGAAATAAAATTTCAACTATTACACTTCTGAACATTATAACAGATACTCTATACTTGTGGAAGTTCCACTTTAGCCAGTGAATACAGCTGTAATTGATTTATTTTCAATCAAAATCTATGTAGAAACATAGAAATAGGAATGGGAGTAGACAATACAGTCCTTTGGGCCTGTCCTGCCATTCAACATGATTATGGCTGATCATTTAACTCACTATCCAGTTGGTACATTCTCCCCACAATCTTTGCTCCCCATAGCCCTGGAGTGCTAATCGAACTACATACATTCAATGCTATTTCTTCAGTTAATGTCTCTTCCTGGGGGTCCTTCTACAAATATTAACTCAGGTCACTTATATCTTAACATGGGTTCCCTAAGCTCCACTTTGACAATCTTCAGTTACTGGAACCTTTTTCTTACTGACAATTAATCTGTTCAGGGCTTCTTTTCGTCTGTCCTAATTGTTTTGGAGATTGCTATAATGCACAGCTGTCCTTCTCTCTGATTGGCTGCTTCTCTCACCGAAAGAAACCTGAACAATCTGTCTGATATTTGGATCTGCCTATCCAAAGAATTAGTTTCAGTCCATCTCTCTGTGTCATGGGCACCTTATTACTAGGCAACAGCTCAGTCTTTTTTTTTCTCTCTTCTACCCTTGTTTCTAAGGCACTGAACTATTCACCTCAAGGGTTTTAAAAGCCTCATTTATTTGCATGTAAATGTATTTCCGACCACATAGTACAAGTCAAAGAATTAAAAAAAAACCAAACCAATATCTCCACTTCTTGACATACACATTATATGGAATGTGAATCAAACTTAAAGCTATAAATGATTCTATCCACATCAGAACCCAAATTTTCAATAATAAAATACATCATGAGCCTTCATTACATAACCTGTTGCTCCGAAACTGCATGCAGCTCTGAAATATCTCATTTGCAGCTCCCAGTTGGATTGTATTAATGTGAAAAAAAACTAAAAAATATTCATTACAAGAAGTCCCTGTTCTGTTTGTATTGTGGGAATTTGAAAAAGAATTAATCATTAAATTTTGAATAATTATCTTAATGAAAAACATTATCAACCTCTAAATAACCGTATTTGAGTGATTATAGCTACACCACGATTCAAGTCATTCAGGTTTTATGGTTGCAACTATTATTGTATCTAACATAGCAGTGAGAGAAATTATTCTGAATGTGCTTTTAGAAGCTCTTTTTTATGAGAATCACTAACTATAAAAAATGTCTTAATTCCATGCATCGTAAGTTACAGTTTGTTTTAAAAGATGACTCTATTGACAGTTAAAGCAAAGTTGTCAAAAGTGGTAAGAACTATTTTTAGTTTTATTTTTCCCATTGATGCATAAGTTCATATATCTATTTAATTTATTATATATGCAAGTTGTGTGTCTGCCAAAAGCATTTGGCAATTTGTCATGTATTTGGTTTTGAAATATTGAATTTTTGACTTATGACCCCTAATTTTATTTTACACATCTCTTTTCAAAAAAGTTTTTTCAGGTTAAAAGAGGTTGCTAACCCTCATCCAATACGATGAACTCTTAAAACCCTCTGAAGTAGCCTCTTGCTTATAAAAGGAAGCTTCCACCCCCATTGTACATTCTCAGGGCAGGTAGGACAGGTCAATCCTGGGAGACAAATCAAGAGAAAATCAGTTTTAGACCCAGGCCCTCCTTACGTCATTCATCAAGAAGCTCGCTGCTTCAGCCTCTGATGCCAGTGCTTGTGATTGGAAGTTCTCGAGTTCTCTCTGGATCTGAGATTTATGATCAAGCCTTGTGTCAGAAAGCTGTTGCAGGTTGTTGGAGATAAAGTGCAGGACTGCGATGATGTGTTGACTCATCAAACTGCTGTCTCTGTACAGGGAGAAAAAGGAAGCTAATTACTGGAGATTTCATTTGCACTAATGTATTTCAGGTTCTCTCAGTGCTGGCCAATTTCTGATGTGGATATTTAATGTTAGGGAATGGAAAGGGTCAGGTGGGGTGGGGTGGGGTGGGGGGGGGAGTGGGGGTGGCTGGAGACAAGTGCTGAGCACGTGAAAAGTGAGATAGGGAATGTAAACACAGTCACTGCAGCAGCGAGGTGGCGGGGCGAGGGGGAGCCTTGTACAAATGTAATTAGATGCATATGTTTTCTATTTGATGTAAACAATTTATCGTCTATACATTTTGGAAAGGATATGGCCTGGATAACTATGACACTTTTATATTTTTATCAATAAAGGAGATGCATTCTGGCCGTGTCCCTGTTTCTTCTATCACCAGGTCCGAGTGGCTGAACCACAGCTTAATCCAAGGGCTCCATGAATTAATTCAGCACCTCGATGGGGTTAGTCAGCTGCACACTCTCACACCATTACCGAATCAACTCAAACCTGTCAAGGGATCAATCTTCAATTCCTGCTGTTTCATAAACCTGGGCTGGTATTCCCTGAAGTATTGAAGATCAAAGGGGGATATGATTGAAAGATTTAGAATTTTGAAAGGAATTAAAAGGGTAGATAAGGAGAAAGTTTTTGTTTTATGATGGTCGGGGAATCTAGGACCTGACTGAGGGGATAAGCTTAAAATCAGAGATAGGTCATTCAGAAAAGAAGATACATCTCTACATACGACACAGCGTATATAAAACTACTGTCAATGCTAACTAATTAATTAATCATTTTCAATCTGAAATCGGTAAGTATTTATTGGTAAAGTAAACCAATAGAGGGAAGGTGCCAGTCAAACATGATCATTACTGTGGAACATCCTCAAAGGGGCTGAATGGCCTCCTCCTTTCATCTGCAAGTGCACAGTCATTGGATGAAGGTGAATTGTGTTTGTCTGTTACTCCACATGGGATGGTACATTGTACAAACAGCGAGGCTCAAGTGCACTGCTTTGGTGATGGGGGCAGGAGGAGACGGGGAGTGGACAGCAAGAGGGTGGAAGGAGTGAGAGCTGAAGCTGCAAAACCTGGAAACAAGCTGTGGAGGGGAAGAGGAAAGTGAGGGAGTGGAAGAGGTGGGGTAAGAGAGAAGGGGGAAGGAAAGGGAGAGGAAGACTGAGAAAAGAAGGGAAGGGAATGAGGTGAGGAAGGGATGGAGAATAGTAGAGAATAGAAGGAGCAGGTTGAGTGGCAGGACAGGAGGCAAGGGGAGGGAAGAGGGGAGAAGGAGCATGGAGAAGGAAGCATTTCTGGAAGAATGGAATTTCTTTGCACCATAGCCTAGTCAGCCAATCTCTCACCTCCAATCCCCCAACTCCATGGGACCTCCTACATCTGGCAGCATTTGCATGATGGGGGTAGATCTAGCAGCATTTGACAGTTGAGGGAGTGGGATCTTATCCAAGGTAGGGTGCTGGGGAAAAGTGAGAAAGGAGAAGAAGGAAGTGGAAAAGGATAGCGAGAAGCTACAGTAGTCTTTATTGGTCTGTCAGAGAGAAGAGAATGGCCAAGTTCATGAAGAATAATTGGGAGGGTATATTCAAAAGGTCAGTCCAGGCCCATTTCAAATGCTAAGGCATGAGATGTTGGCGGTTGGTGTTGGCACAGTGGGAAGAGTGCATTTGTGATGGGATCATAAGGTCTTGACCCTATTTTCTAAGCTGTCACACAATTTCTGAACAAGGAGAATCCATTACAGGACAGTTAGTGCCTGAGGAGCTGTAATCCAGTTAAGACTTTTCATAGCAGACAGGAGAAGCTGAAAAGCAAAGACAATGTACTTGTATGGGCAATAGTCAGATAAAGCACTCATGGAATGTTCCAGAATACACGTGCAGAGCCTCACATTTTGATACATGGATTGGAGACCACCAGAGATTTGGCTGAGTGACCATCAGATATGACTAGACCTGCAGAAATTTTGAATAATCAATTGACCACAATACTAATTTGAGTTGCTATTCAGTAAAGTCAACACTATCATCAGTAACTCTGTGGTAGTCACTTGGTAAAAGGTCATTCTTTCAGAGTGCCTTCATAGAAAGCTACGAAATAGGAGCTGGAATAGGCCATTCAGCCTTCTGAGCCTGCTCCACCATTCAATACCAACATGGGCTGATCATCCAGCTCAGTCCCCGTTCCTGCATTCTCCACATGCCCTTTGATCTCTTTAGACCAAAACACTATATGTAACTCTTTTTTGAAAATGTTTGCTGGTTTGGCCTCAGAAACTTACTGTAGCAGAGAATTGTGCAGACTCACCACCTTCGGAGAAACAATTTCCTCTCATCTCAGACCGAAATGGCCTTGCCCATATCCCTCAACTTTGACATCCAGTCATCTGGGCTCCCTAGTCATTGGGAGGTTCTTCAAATTGTCTCCAACAAATCCCGAATGCACCGCCTTCTCTAAACCTAACTATCTCACTGCCACCTCTGTACCTCACCGCCTCCTCTATATCTAACTATCTCACTGGCTCCTCTATACCTCACTGCGTCTTCTATACCTCACTGCCTCCTCTGTATCTAACTATCTCACTGCCTCCTCTATACCTCACCGCCTCCTCTACATCTAACTATCTCACTGCCACCTCTGTACCTCACTGCCTCCTCTATATCTAACTATCTCACTGCCTCCTCTATACCTCACTGCGTCATCTATACCTCACTGCCTCCTCTGTATCTAACTATCTCACTGCCTCCTCTATACCTCACCGCCTCCTCTACATCTAACTATCTCACTGCCACCTCTGTACCTCACCGCCGCCTCGATATCTAACTATCTCACTGCCTCCTCTATACCTCACTGCGTCATCTATACCTCACTGCCTCCTCTGTATCTAACTATCTCACTGCCACCTCTGTACCTCACCGCCGCCTCGATATCTAACTATCTCACTGCCTCCTCTATACCTCACTGCGTCATCTATACCTCACTGCCTCCTCTGTATCTAACTATCTCACTGCCTCCTCTATACCTCACTGCGTCATCTATACCTCACTGCCTCCTCTACATCTAACTATCTCACTGCCTCCTCTATACCTCACTGCCTCCTCTATATGGAACTATCTCACTGCCTCCTCCATAATTAACTATTTCACTGCCTCCTCTATACCTCACTGCCACCTCTATATCTCACTGGCTCCTCTATATCTAACTATCTCTCTGCCTCCTCTATATCTAACTATCTCACTGCCTCCTCTTTGCCTCACTGCCTCCTCTATATCTAACTATCTCACTGCCTTCTCTATATCTAAGTATCTCACTACCTCCTCTATATCTAACTAGCTCATTGCCTCCTCTATGCCTCACTACCTCCTCTATATCTAACTATCTCACTGCCTTCCCTATGCCTCACTGCCTCCTCTATATCTAACTATCTCACTGCCTCCTCTATATCTAACTATCTCACTACCTCCTCTATATCTAACTAGCTCATTGCCTCCTCTATGCCTCACTACCTCCTCTATATCTAACTATCTCACTGCCTTCCCTATGCCTCACTGCCTCCTCTATATCTAACTATCTCACTGCCTTCTCTATATCTAAGTATCTCACTACCTCCTCTATATCTAACTAGCTCATTGCCTCCTCTATGCCTCACTACCTCCTCTATATCTAACTATCTCACTGCCTTCCCTATACCTCACCATCTCCTCTCTATCTAACTATCTCACTGCCTCCTCTATATCTAACTATCTCATTGCCTCCTCTATATCTAACTATCTCATTGCCTCCTCTATATCTAACTATCTCACTGCCTCCTCTACACCTCACTGCCTCCTCTATATCTATCTCACTGCCGCCTCTATATCTAAATATCTCACTACCTCCTCTATATCTAACTATCTCACTGCCTCCTCTATGCCTCACTGTCTCCTCTATATCTAACTATCTCACTGCCTCCTCTATATCTAATTATCTAACTGCCTCCTCTATATCTAACAATTTCACTGCCTCCTCTATACCAAACAATCTCACTGCCTCCTCTATATCTAATTATCGAACTGCCTCCTCTATACCTCACTGCCTCCTCTATACCTAACAATCTCACTGCCTCCTCTATACCTAACTATCTCACTGCCTCCTCTATATCTAATTATCTAACTGCCTCTTCTATACCTCACTGCCTCCTCTATACCTAACAATCTCACTGCCTCCTCTATACCTAACTATCTCACTGCCTCCTCTATATCTAATTATCTAACTGCCTCCTCTATACCTCACTGCCTTCTTTATACCTAACTATCTCACTGCCTCCTCTATACCTAACTATCTCACTGCCTCCTCTATACCTAACTATCTCACTGCCTCCTCTGTACCACACTGCCTCCTCTGTGTCTAACTAGATCATTGCCTCCTCTATATCTAACTTGCTCACTGCCTCCTCTATATCTAACTATCTCACTGCCTACTCTCTGCCTCACTGCCTCCTCTATATCTAACTATCTCACCACCTCCTCTATATCTAACTATCACACTGCCTCCTCTATACCTCACAGCCTCCTCTATATCTAGATATCTCACTGTCTCCTCTATACCCAACGATATCACTGCCACGAGAAGAAAGTGAGGACAGCAGATGCTGGAGATCAGAGCTGAAAATATGTTGCTGGGAAAGCACAGCAGGTCAGGCAGCATCCAAGGAACAGGAGAATCGATGTTTCGGGCATGAGCCCTTCTTCAGGAATCCTGAAGTTCCTGAAGAAGGGCACATTCCGAAATATCGATTCTCCTGCTCCTTGGATGCTGCCTGACCTGCCGTGTTTTTCCAGCAACACATTATCAGCTCTATCTCACTGCCTCCTCTATGCCTCACTGCCTCCTCTATATCTAGATATCTCACTGCCTCCTCTATAATTAACTATTTCACTGCCTCCTCTATACCTCACTGCCACCTCTATATCTCACTGCCTCCTCTATATCTAACTATCTCACTGCCTCCTCTATACCTCACCGCCTCCTCTATATCTAAATATCTCACTGCCTCCTCTATACCTCACTGCCTCCTCTATATCTAACTATCTCACTGCCGCCTCTATATCTAAATATCTCATTGCCTCCTCTATATCTAACTATCTCACTGCCTCCTCTATACCTCACTGCCTCCTCTATATGTAACTATCTCACTGCCGCCTCTATATCTAAATATCTCACTACCTCCTCTATACCTCACTGCCTTCTCTATACCTAACTATCTCACTGCCTCCTCTATACCACACTGCGTCCTCTATATCTAACTAGCTCATTGCCTCCTCTATATCTAACTAGCTCACTGCCTCCTCTATATCTAACTATCACACTGCCTCCTCTTTGCCTCACTTCCTCCTCTATATCTAACTATCTCACTGCCTGCTCTATACCTCACTGCCTCCTCTATATCTAACTATCTCACTGCCTCCTCTTTGCCTCACTTCCTCCTCTATATCTAACTATCTCACTGCCTCCTCTATACCTCACTGCCTTCTCTATACCTAACTATCTCACTGCCTCCTCTATATCTAACTAGCTCACTGCCTCCTCAATATCTAACTATCTCACTGCCTCCTCTATACCTCACTGCCTTCTCCATACCTAACTATCTCACTGCCTCCTCTATATCTAACTATCTCACTACCTCCTCTATATCTATCACACTGCCTCCTCTTTGCCTCACTGTCTCCTCTATATCTAACTATCTCACTGCCTCCTCTATATCTAATTTTCTAACTGCCTCCTCTATACCTCACTGCCTTCTCTATACCTAACTATCTCACTGCCTCCTCTATACCACACTGCCTCCTCTATATCTCACTAGCTCATTGCCTCCTCTATATCTAACTATCTCACTGCCTGCTCTATATCTAAGTATCTCACTCCCTCCTCTACATCTAACTATCTCACTGCCTCCTCTATACCTCACTGCCTTCTCTATTCCTAACTATCTCACTGCCTCCTCTATATCTAACTATCTCACTGCCTCCTCTATATTAGATTAGATTACTTACAGTGTGGAAACAGGCCCTTCGGCCCAACAAGTCCACACCGACCCGCCGAAGCGCAGCCCACCCATACCCCTACATATACCCCTTACCTAACACTACGGGCAATTTAGCATGGCCAATTCACCTGACCCGCACATCTTTGGACTATGGGAGGAAACCGGAGCACCCAGAGGAAACCCACGCAGACACGGGGAGAACGTGCAAACCCCACACAGTCAGTCACCTGAGTCGGGAATTGAACCCGGGTTTCAGGTGCTGTGAGACAGCAGTGCTAACCACTGTGCCACCGTGCCGCACCGTGCTAACTATCTCACTGCCTCCTCTGTATCTATGTATCTCACTACCTCCTCTATATCTAACTATCTCACTGCCTCCTCGATACCTAACAATCTCACTGCCTCCTCTATACCTAACTATCTCACTGCCTCCTCTATATCTAATTATCTAACTGCCTCCTCTATACCTCACTGCCTTCTTTATACCTAACTATCTCACTGCCTCCTCTATACCTAACCTTCTCACTGCCTCCTCTGTACCACACTGCCTCCTCTATGTCTAACTAGATCATTGCCTCCTCTATATCTAACTTGCTCACTGCCTCCTCTATATCTAACTATCTCACTGCCTCCTCTATACCTCACTGCCTCCTCTATATCTAGATATCTCACTGTCTCCTCTATACCCAACGATATCACTGCCTCGAGAAGAAAGTGAGGACAGCAGATGCTGGAGATCAGAGCTGAAAATATGTTGCTGGGAAAGCACAGCAGGTCAGGCAGCATCCAAGGATCAGGAGAATTGATGTTTCGGGCATGAGCCCTTCTTCAGGAATCCTGAAGTTCCTGAAGAAGGGCACATTCCGAAATATCGATTCTCCTGCTCCTTGGATGCTGCCTGGCCTGCTGTGTTTTTCCAGCAACACATTATCAGCTCTATCTCACTGCCTCCTCTATACCACACAGCCTCCTCTATATCTAACTATCTCACTGCCTCCACTATACCTCACTGCCTCCTCTATATCTAGATATCTCACTGTCTCCTCTATATCTAAATATCTCACTGCCTCTTCTATACCTCACCGCCTCCACTATAACTAGCTATCTCACTGCCTCCTCTATATCTAACTATCTCACTGCCTCCTCTATGCCTCACTGCCTCCTCTATATCTAGATATCTCACTGTCTCCTCTATATCTAAATATCTCACTGCCTCCTCTATATCTAACAATCTCACTGCCTCCTCTATACCTAACTATCTCACTGCCTCCTCTATATCTAAATATCTCACTGCCTCTTCTATACCTCACCGCCTCCACTATAACTAGCTATCTCACTGCCTCCTCTATATCTAACTATCTCACTGCCTCCTCTATGCCTCACTGCCTCCTCTATACCTATCTCACTGCCTCCACTGTACCTAACTATCTCGCTGCCTCCTCTATACCAGACGGCCTCCTCTATATCTAACTAGCTCACTGCCTTCTCTATATCTAACTATCACACTGCCTACTCTATGCCTCACTGCCTCCTCTATATCTAACTATCTCACCACCTCCTCTATATCTAACCATCACACCGCCTCCTCTATGCCTCACTGCCTCCTCTATATCTAAGTATCTCACGACCTCCGCTATATCTAAGTATCTCACTACCTCCTCTACATCTAACTATCTCACTGCCTACTCTATACCTCACTGCCTTCTCTATACCTAACTATCTCACTGCCTCCTCTATACCTAACTATCTCACTGCCACCTCTATACCACACTGCCTCCTCTATATCTAACTAGCTCATTGCCTCCTCTATATCTAACTAGCTCACTGCCTCCTCTATATCTAACTATCACACTGTCTCCTCTTTGCCTCACTGCCTCCTCTATATCTAACTATCTCACTGCCTCCTCTGTATCTATGTATCTCACTACCTCCTCTATATCTAACTATCTCACTGCCTCCTCTATAGCTCGATGCCTCCTCTATATCTAACTATCTCACCACCTACTCGAAATCTAACTATCACACTGCCTCCTCTTTGCCTCACTGCCTCCTCTATATCTAACTATCTCACTGCCTCCTCTATATCTATGTATCTCACTACCTCCTCTATATCAAACTATCACACTGCCTCCTCTTTGCCTCACTGCCTCCTCTATATCTAACTATCTCACTGCCTGCTCTATATCTAAGTATCTCACTACCTCCTCTACATCTAACTATCTCACTGCCTCCTCTATACCTCACTGCCTTCTCTATACCTAACTATCTCACTGCCTCCTCTATACCTAACTATCTCACTGCCTCCTCTATATCTAACTAGCTCATTGCCTCCTCTATATCTAACTAGCTCACTGCCTCCTCTATATCTAACTATCTCACTGCCTCCTCTATCCCTTGCTGCCTCCTCTATATCTAACTATCTCACTGCCTAATCTATGCCTCACTGCCTCCTCTATATCTAACTATCTCACCACCTCCTCTATATCTAACTATCACACTGCCTCCTCTTTGCCTCACTGCCTCCTATATATCTAACGATCTCACTGCCTCCTCTATATCTATGTATCTCACTACCTCCTCTATATCTAACTATCTCACTGCCTCCACTATACCTCGCTGCCTCCTCTATATGTAACGATCTCACTACCTCCTCTATATCTAACTATCACACTGCCTCCTCTTTGCCTCACTGCCTCCACAATATCTAACTATCTCACTGCCTCCTCTATACCTCGCTGCCTCCTCTATATCTAACTATCTCACTGCCTCCTCTATATCTATGGATCTCACTACCTCCACTATATATAACTATCTCACTGCCTCCTCTATACCTCGCTGCCTCCTCTATATCTAACTATCTCACTACCTCCTCTATATCTAACTATCTCACTGCCTCCTCTTTGCCTCACTGCCTCCTCTATATCTAACTATCTCACTACCTCCTCTATATCTAACTTTCTCACTGCCTCCTCTATGCCTCGCTGCCTCCTCTATATCTAACTATCTCACTATCTCCTCTATGCCTCACTGCCTCCTCTATATCTAACTATCACACTGCCTTCTCTATATCTATGTATCTCACTACCTCCTCTATATCTAACTATCTCACTGCCTCCTCTATGCCTCACTGCCTCCTCTATATCTAACTATCTCACTGCCTTCTCTATATCTATGTATCTCACTACCTCCTCTATATCTAACTATCTCACTACCTCCTCTATATCTAACTATCTCACTGCCTCCTCTATACCTAACTATCTCACTGCCACCTCTATACCACACTGCCTCCTCTATATCTAACTAGCTCACTGCCTCCTCTATATCTGACTAGCTCACTGCCTCCTCTATATCTAACTATCACACTGTCTCCTCTTTGCCTCACTGCCTCCTCTATATCTAACTATCTCACTGCCTCCTCTGTATCTATGTATCTCACTACCTCCTCTATATCTAACTATCTCACTGCCTCCTCTATAGCTCGCTGCCTCCTCTATATCTAACTATCTCACCACCTACTCGAAATCTAACTATCACACTGCCTCCTCTTTGCCTCACTGCCTCCTCTATATCTAACTATCTCACTGCCTCCTCTATATCTAACAATCTCACTGCCTCCTCTATATCTAACAATCTCACTGCCTCCTCTATATCTAACTATCTCACTGCCTCCTCTATATCTAAATATCTCACTGCCTCTTCTATACCTCACCGCCTCCACTATAACTAGCTATCTCACTGCCTCCTCTATATCTAACTATCTCACTGCCTCCTCTATGCCTCACTGCCTCCTCTATACCTAACTATCTCACTGCCTCCACTGTACCTAACTATCTCGCTGCCTCCTCTATACCAGACGGCCTCCTCTATATCTAAGTATCTCACGACCTCCGCTATATCTAAGTATCTCACTACCTCCTCTACATCTAACTATCTCACTGCCTACTCTATACCTCACTGCCTTCTCTATACCTATCTCACTGCCTCCTCTATACCTAACTATCTCACTGCCACCTCTATACCACACTGCCTCCTCTATATCTAACTAGCTCATTGCCTCCTCTATATCTAACTAGCTCACTGCCTCCTCTATATCTAACTATCACACTGTCTCCTCTTTGCCTCACTGCCTCCTCTATATCTAACTATCTCACTGCCTCCTCTGTATCTATGTATCTCACTACCTCCTCTATATCTAACTATCTCACTGCCTCCTCTATAGCTCGCTGCCTCCTCTATATCTAACTATCTCACCACCTACTCGAAATCTAACTATCACACTGCCTCCTCTTTGCCTCACTGCCTCCTCTATATCTAACTATCTCACTGCCTCCTCTATATCTATGTATCTCACTACCTCCTCTATATCAAACTATCACACTGCCTCCTCTTTGCCTCACTGCCTCCTCTATATCTAACTATCTCACTGCCTGCTCTATATCTAAGTATCTCACTACCTCCTCTACATCTAACTATCTCACTGCCTCCTCTATACCTAACTATCTCACTGCCTCCTCTATATCTAACTAGCTCATTGCCTCCTCTATATCTAACTAGCTCACTGCCTCCTCTATATCTAACTATCTCACTGCCTAATCTATGCCTCACTGCCTCCTCTATATCTAACTATCTCACCACCTCCTCTATATCTAACTATCACACTGCCTCCTCTTTGCCTCACTGCCTCCTATATATCTAACGATCTCACTGCCTCCTCTATATCTATGTATCTCACTACATCCTCTATATCTAACTATCTCACTGCCTCCTCTATCCCTCGCTGCCTCCTCTATATCTAACTATCTCACTGCCTCCTCTATATCTATGTATCTCACTACCTCCTCTATATCTAACTATCTCACTGCCTCCTCTTTGCCTCACTGCCTCCTCTATATCTAACTATCTCACTGCCTGCTCTATATCTAAGTATCTCACTACCTCCTCTACATCTAACTATCTCACTGCCTCCTCTATACCTCACTGCCTTCTCTATACCTAACTATCTCACTGCCTCCTCTATACCTAACTATCTCACTGCCTCCTCTATATCTAACTAGCTCATTGCCTCCTCTATATCTAACTAGCTCACTGCCTCCTCTATATCTAACTATCTCACTGCCTAATCTATGCCTCACTGCCTCCTCTATATCTAACTATCTCACCACCTCCTCTATATCTAACTATCACACTGCCTCCTCTTTGCCTCACTGCCTCCTATATATCTAACGATCTCACTGCCTCCTCTATATCTATGTATCTCACTACATCCTCTATATCTAACTATCTCACTGCCTCCGCTATCCCTCGCTGCCTCCTCTATATCTAACTATCTCACTGCCTCCTCTGTATCTATGTATCTCACTACCTCCTCTATATCTAACTATCTCACTGCCTCCTCTATACCTCGCTGCCTCCTCTATATCTAACGATCTCACTACCTCCTCTATATCTAACTATCACACTGCCTCCTCTTTGCCTCACTGCCTCCACAATATCTACATATCTCACTGCCTCCTCTATACCTCGCTGCCTCCTCTATATCTAACTATCTCACTGCCTCCTCTATATCTATGGATCTCACTACCTCCACTATATCTAACTATCTCACTGCCTCCTCTATACCTCGCTGCCTCCTCTATATCTAACTATCTCACTACCTCCTCTATATCTAACTATCTCACTACCTCCTCTTTGCCTCACTGCCTCCTCTATATCTAACTATCTCACTACCTCCTCTATATCTAACTATCACACTGCCTCCTCTTTGCCTCACTGCCTCCTCTATATCTAACTATCTCACTGCCTCCTCTATACCTCGCTGCCTCCTCGATATCTAACTATCACACTGCCTTCTCTATATCTATGTATCTCACTACCTCCTCTATATCTAACTATCTCACTACCTTCTCTATATCTAACTATCACACTGCCTCCTCTTTGCCTCACTGCCTCCTCTATATCTAACTATCTCACTGCCTCCTCTATATCTATGTATCTCACTACCTCCTCTATATCTAACTTTCTCACTGCCTCCTCTATACCTCGCTGCCTCCTCTATATCTAACTATCTCACTATCTCCTCTATGCCTCACTGCCTCCTCTATATCTATCACACTGCCTTCTCTATATCTATGTATCTCACTACCTCCTCTATATCTAACTATCTCACTACCTCCTGTATATCTAACTATCACACTGCCTCCTCTTTGCCTCACTGCCTCCTCTATATCTATCTCACTGCCTTCTCTATATCTATGTATCTCACTACCTCCTCTATATCTAACTATCTCACTACCTCCTCTATATCTAACTATCTCACTGCCTCCTCTATATCTAACTATCTCACTGCCTGCTCTATACCTAAGTATCTCACTACCTCCTCTACATCTAACTATCTCACTGCTTCCTCTATACCTCGCTGCCTCCTCTATATCTAACTATCTCACTACCTCCTCTATATCTAACTATCTCACTGCCTCCTCTATATCTAGATATCTCACTGCCTTCTCTATCCCTAACTATCTCACTGCCTCCTCTATACCTAACTATCTCACTGCCTCCTCTATACCACACTGCCTCCTCGATATCTAACTATCTCACTACCTCCTCTATATCTAAGTATCTCACTACCTCCTCTAAATCTAACTATCTCACTGCCTACTCTATACCTCACTGCCTCCTCTATACCTAACTATCTCACTGCCTCCTCTATACCTAACTATCTCACTGCCACCTCTATACCACACTGCCTCCTCTATATCTAACTAGCTCATTGCCTCCTCTATATCTAACTAGCTCACTGCCTCCTCTATATCTAACTATCACACTGTCTCCTCTTTGCCTCACTACCTCCTCTATATCTAACTATCTCACTGCCTCCTCTGTATCTATGTATCTCACTACCTCCTCTATATCTAACTATCTCACTGCCTCCTCTATAGCTCGCTGCCTCCTCTATATCTAACTACCTCACCACCTACTCGAAATCTAACTATCACACTGCCTCCTCTTTGCCTCACTGCCTCCTCTATATCTAACTATCTCACTGCCTCCTCTATATCTATGTATCTCACTACCTCCTCTATATCAAACTATCACACTGCCTCCTCTTTGCCTCACTGCCTCCTCTATATCTAACTATCTCACTGCCTGCTCTATATCTAAGTATCTCACTACCTCCTCTACATCTAACTATCTCACTGCCTCCTCTATACCTCACTGCCTTCTCTATACCTAACTATCTCACTGCCTCCTCTATACCTAACTATCTCACTGCCTCCTCTATATCTAACTAGCTCATTGCCTCCTCTATATCTAACTAGCTCACTGCCTCCTCTATATCTAACTATCTCACTGCCTAATCTATGCCTCACTGCCTCCTCTATATCTAACTATCTCACCACCTCCTCTATATCTAACTATCACACTGCCTCCTCTTTGCCTCACTGCCTCCTATATATCTAACGATCTCACTGCCTCCTCTATATCTATGTATCTCACTACATCCTCTATATCTAACTATCTCACTGCCTCCGCTATCCCTCGCTGCCTCCTCTATATCTAACTATCTCACTGCCTCCTCTGTATCTATGTATCTCACTACCTCCTCTATATCTAACTATCTCACTGCCTCCTCTATACCTCGCTGCCTCCTCTATATCTAACGATCTCACTACCTCCTCTATATCTAACTATCACACTGCCTCCTCTTTGCCTCACTGCCTCCACAATATCTACATATCTCACTGCCTCCTCTATACCTCGCTGCCTCCTCTATATCTAACTATCTCACTGCCTCCTCTATATCTATGTATCTCACTACCTCCACTATATCTAACTATCTCACTGCCTCCTCTATACCTCGCTGCCTCCTCTATATCTAACTATCTCACTACCTCCTCTATATCTAACTATCTCACTACCTCCTCTTTGCCTCACTGCCTCCTCTATATCTAACTATCTCACTACCTCCTCTATATCTAACTATCACACTGCCTCCTCTTTGCCTCACTGCCTCCTCTATATCTAACTATCTCACTGCCTCCTCTATACCTCGCTGCCTCCTCGATATCTAACTATCACACTGCCTTCTCTATATCTATGTATCTCACTACCTCCTCTATATCTAACTATCTCACTACCTCCTCTATATCTAACTATCACACTGCCTCCTCTTTGCCTCACTGCCTCCTCTATATCTAACTATCTCACTGCCTCCTCTATATCTATGTATTTCACTACCTCCTCTATATCTAACTTTCTCACTGCCTCCTCTATACCTCGCTGCCTCCTCTATATCTAACTATCTCACTATCTCCTCTATGCCTCACTGCCTCCTCTATATCTAACTATCACACTGCCTTCTCTATATCTATGTATCTCACTACCTCCTCTATATCTAACTATCTCACTACCTCCTGTATATCTAACTATCACACTGCCTCCTCTTTGCCTCACTGCCTCCTCTATATCTATCTCACTGCCTTCTCTATATCTATGTATCTCACTACCTCCTCTATATCTAACTATCTCACTACCTCCTCTATATCTAACTATCTCACTGCCTCCTCTATATCTAACTATCTCACTGCCTGCTCTATACCTAAGTATCTCACTACCTCCTCTACATCTAACTATCTCACTGCTTCCTCTATACCTCGCTGCCTCCTCTATATCTAACTATCTCACTACCTCCTCTATATCTAACTATCTCACTGCCTCCTCTATATCTAGATATCTCACTGCCTTCTCTATCCCTAACTATCTCACTGCCTCCTCTATACCTAACTATCTCACTGCCTCCTCTATACCACACTGCCTCCTCGATATCTAACTATCTCACTACCTCCTCTATATCTAACTCTCACACTCCCTCCTCTTTGCCTCACTGCCTCCTCTATATCTAACTAGCACACTGCCTTCTCTATATCTATGTATCTCACTACCTCCTCTATATCTAACTATCTCACTACCTCCTCTATATCTAACTATCACACTGCCTCCTCTTTGCCTCACTGCCTCCTCTATATCTAACTATCTCACTGCCTTCTCTATATCTATGTATCTCACTACCTCCTCTATATCTAACTATCTCACTACCTCCTCTATATCTAACTATCTCACTGCCTCCTCTATATCTAACTATCTCACTGCCTGCTCTATATCTAAGTATCTCACTACCTCCTCTACATCTAACTATCTCACTGCCTCCTCTATACCTCGCTGCCTCCTCTATATCTAACTATCTCACTACCTCCTCTATGCCTCACTGCCTCCTCTATATCTAGATATCTCACTGCCTTCTCTATACCTAACTATCTCACTGCCTCCTCTATACCTAACTATCTCACTGCCTCCTCTATACCACACTGCCTCCTCTATATCTAACTATCTCACTACCTCCTCTATATCTAACTATCACACTGCCTCCTCTTTGCCTCACTGCCTCCTCTATATCTAACTATCACACTGCCTTCTCTATATCTATTTATCTCAGTACCTCCTCTATATCTAACTATCTCACTACCTCCTCTATATCTAACTATCACACTGCCTCCTCTTTGCCTCACTGCCTCCTCTATATCTAACTATCTCACTGCCTTCTCTATATCTATGTATCTCACTACCTCCTCTATATCTAACTTTCTCATTGCCACCTCTATACCTCGCTGCCTCCTCTATATCTAACTATCTCACTACCTCCTCTATGCCTCACTGCCTCCTCTATATCTAACTATCACACTGCCTTCTCTGTATCTATGTATCTCACTACCTCCTCTATATCTAACTATCTCACTACCTCCTCTATATCTAACTATCTCACTGCCTGCTCTATATCTAAGTATCTCACTACCTCCTCTATATCTAACGATCTCACTACCTCCTCTATATCTAACTATCACACTGCCTCCTCTTTGCCTCACTGCCTCCACAATATCTACATATCTCACTGCCTCCTCTATACCTCGCTGCCTCCTCTATATCTAACTATCTCACTGCCTCCTCTATATCTATGGATCTCACTACCTCCACTATATCTAACTATCTCACTGCCTCCTCTATACCTCGCTGCCTCCTCTATATCTAACTATCTCACTACCTCCTCTATATCTAACTATCTCACTACCTCCTCTTTGCCTCACTGCCTCCTCTATATCTAACTATCTCACTACCTCCTCTATATCTAACTATCACACTGCCTCCTCTTTGCCTCACTGCCTCCTCTATATCTAACTATCTCACTGCCTCCTCTATACCTCGCTGCCTCCTCGATATCTAACTATCACACTGCCTTCTCTATATCTATGTATCTCACTACCTCCTCTATATCTAACTATCTCACTACCTCCTCTATATCTAACTATCACACTGCCTCCTCTTTGCCTCACTGCCTCCTCTATATCTCACTATCTCACTGCCTCCTCTATATCTATGTATCTCACTACCTCCTCTATATCTAACTTTCTCACTGCCTCCTCTATACCTCGCTGCCTCCTCTATATCTAACTATCTCACTACCTCCTCTATATCTAACTATCACACTGCCTCCTCTTTGCCTCACTGCCTCCTCTATATCTAACTATCACACTGCCTTCTCTATATCTATGTATCTCACTACCTCCTCTATATCTAACTATCTCACTACCTCCTGTATATCTAACTATCACACTGCCTCCTCTTTGCCTCACTGCCTCCTCTATATCTATCTCACTGCCTTCTCTATATCTATGTATCTCACTACCTCCTCTATATCTAACTATCTCACTACCTCCTCTATATCTAACTATCTCACTGCCTCCTCTATATCTAACTATCTCACTGCCTGCTCTATACCTAAGTATCTCACTACCTCCTCTACATCTAACTATCTCACTGCTTCCTCTATACCTCGCTGCCTCCTCTATATCTAACTATCTCACTACCTCCTCTATATCTAACTATCTCACTGCCTCCTCTATATCTAGATATCTCACTGCCTTCTCTATCCCTAACTATCTCACTGCCTCCTCTATACCTAACTATCTCACTGCCTCCTCTATACCACACTGCCTCCTCGATATCTAACTATCTCACTACCTCCTCTATATCTAACTATCACACTGCCTCCTCTTTGCCTCACTGCCTCCTCTATATCTAACTATCACACTGCCTTCTCTATATCTATGTATCTCACTACCTCCTCTATATCTAACTAGCTCATTGCCTCCTCTATATCTAACTGTCACACTGCCTCCTCTTTGCCTCACTTCCTCCTCTATATCTAACTATCTCACTGCCTGCTCTATACCTCACTGCCTCCTCTATATCTAACTATCTCACTGCCTCCTCTATATCTAACTAGCTCACTGCCTCCTCAATATCTAACTATCTCACTGCCTCCTCTATACCTCACTGCCTTCTCCATACCTAACTATCTCACTGCCTCCTCTATATCTAACTATCTCACTACCTCCTCTATATCTATCACACTGCCTCTTCTTTGCCTCACTGTCTCCTCTATATCTAACTATCTCACTGCCTCCTCTATATCTAATTTTCTAACTGCCTCCTCTATACCTCACTGCCTTCTCTATACCTAACTATCTCACTGCCTCCTCTATACCACACTGCCTCCTCTATATCTCACTAGCTCATTGCCTCCTCTATATCTAACTATCTCACTGCCTGCTCTATATCTAAGTATCTCACTCCCTCCTCTACATCTAACTATCTCACTGCCTCCTCTATACCTCACTGCCTTCTCTATTCCTAACTATCTCACTGCCTTCTCTATTCCTAACTATCTCACTGCCTCCTCTATATCTAACTATCTCACTGCCTCCTCTATATTAGATTAGATTACTTACAGTGTGGAAACAGGCCCTTCGGCCCAACAAGTCCACACCGACCCGCCGAAGCGCAGCCCACCCATACCCCTACATATACCCCTTACCTAACACTACGGGCAATTTAGCATGGCCAATTCACCTGACCCGCACATCTTTGGACTATGGGAGGAAACCGGAGCACCCGGAGGAAACCCACGCAGACACGGGGAGAACGTGCAAACCCCACACAGTCAGTCACCTGAGTCGGGAATTGAACCCGGGTTTCAGGTGCTGTGAGACAGCAGTGCTAACCACTGTGCCACCGTGCCGCACCGTGCTAACTATCTCACTGCCTCCTCTGTATCTATGTATCTCACTACCTCCTCTATATCTAACTATCTCACTGCCTCCTCGATACCTAACAATCTCACTGCCTCCTCGATACCTAACTATCTCACTGCCTCCTCTATATCTAATTATCTAACTGCCTCCTCTATACCTCACTGCCTTCTTTATACCTAACTATCTCACTGCCTCCTCTATACCTAACCTTCTCACTGCCTCCTCTGTACCACACTGCCTCCTCTATGTCTAACTAGATCATTGCCTCCTCTATATCTAACTTGCTCACTGCCTCCTCTATATCTAACTATCTCACTGCCTCCTCTATACCTCACTGCCTCCTCTATATCTAGATATCTCACTGTCTCCTCTATACCCAACGATATCACTGCCTCGAGAAGAAAGTGAGGACAGCAGATGCTGGAGATCAGAGCTGAAAATATGTTGCTGGGAAAGCACAGCAGGTCAGGCAGCATCCAAGGATCAGGAGAATTGATGTTTCGGGCATGAGCCCTTCTTCAGGAATCCTGAAGTTCCTGAAGAAGGGCACGTTCCGAAATATCGATTCTCCTGCTCCTTGGATGCTGCCTGGCCTGCTGTGTTTTTCCAGCAACACATTATCAGCTCTATCTCACTGCCTCCTCTATACCACACAGCCTCCTCTATATCTAACTATCTCACTGCCTCCACTATACCTCACTGCCTCCTCTATATCTAGATATCTCACTGTCTCCTCTATATCTAAATATCTCACTGCCTCCTCTATATCTAACAATCTCACTGCCTCCTCTATACCTAACTATCTCACTGCCTCCTCTATATCTAAATATCTCACTGCCTCTTCTATACCTCACCGCCTCCACTATAACTAGCTATCTCACTGCCTCCTCTATATCTAACTATCTCACTGCCTCCTCTATGCCTCACTGCCTCCTCTATACCTATCTCACTGCCTCCACTGTACCTAACTATCTCGCTGCCTCCTCTATACCAGACGGCCTCCTCTATATCTAACTAGCTCACTGCCTTCTCTATATCTAACTATCACACTGCCTACTCTATGCCTCACTGCCTCCTCTATATCTAACTATCTCACCACCTCCTCTATATCTAACCATCACACCGCCTCCTCTATGCCTCACTGCCTCCTCTATATCTAAGTATCTCACGACCTCCGCTATATCTAAGTATCTCACTACCTCCTCTACATCTAACTATCTCACTGCCTACTCTATACCTCACTGCCTTCTCTATACCTAACTATCTCACTGCCTCCTCTATACCTAACTATCTCACTGCCACCTCTATACCACACTGCCTCCTCTATATCTAACTAGCTCATTGCCTCCTCTATATCTAACTAGCTCACTGCCTCCTCTATATCTAACTATCACACTGTCTCCTCTTTGCCTCACTGCCTCCTCTATATCTAACTATCTCACTGCCTCCTCTGTATCTATGTATCTCACTACCTCCTCTATATCTAACTATCTCACTGCCTCCTCTATAGCTCGCTGCCTCCTCTATATCTAACTACCTCACCACCTACTCGAAATCTAACTATCACACTGCCTCCTCTTTGCCTCACTGCCTCCTCTATATCTAACTATCTCACTGCCTCCTCTATATCTATGCATCTCACTACCTCCTCTATATCAAACTATCACACTGCCTCCTCTTTGCCTCACTGCCTCCTCTATATCTAACTATCTCACTGCCTGCTCTATATCTAAGTATCTCACTACCTCCTCTACATCTAACTATCTCACTGCCTCCTCTATACCTCACTGCCTTCTCTATACCTAACTATCACACTGCCTCCTCTTTGCCTCACTGCCTCCACAATATCTAACTATCTCACTGCCTCCTCTATACCTCGCTGCCTCCTCTATATCTAACTATCTCACTGCCTCCTCTATATCTATGGATCTCACTACCTCCACTATATCTAACTATCTCACTGCCTCCTCTATACCTCGCTGCCTCCTCTATATCTAACTATCTCACTGCCTCCTCTATATCTATGTATCTCACTACCTCCTCTATATCTAACTATCTCACTGCCTCCTCTATACCTCGCTGCCTCCTCTATATCTAACGATCTCACTACCTCCTCTATATCTAACTATCACACTGCCTCCTCTTTGCCTCACTGCCTCCACAATATCTACATATCTCACTGCCTCCTCTATACCTCGCTGCCTCCTCTATATCTAACTATCTCACTGCCTCCTCTATATCTATGGATCTCACTACCTCCACTATATCTAACTATCTCACTGCCTCCTCTATACCTCGCTGCCTCCTCTATATCTAACTATCTCACTACCTCCTCTATATCTAACTATCTCACTGCCTCCTCTTTGCCTCACTGCCTCCTCTATATCTAACTATCTCACTACCTCCTCTATATCTAACTTTCTCACTGCCTCCTCTATGCCTCGCTGCCTCCTCTATATCTAACTATCACACTGCCTTCTCTATATCTATGTATCTCACTACCTCCTCTATATCTAACTATCTCACTACCTCCTCTATATCTAACTATCACACTGCCTCCTCTTTGCCTCACTGCCTCCTCTATATCTAACTATCTCACTGCCTTCTCTATATCTATGTATCTCACTACCTCCTCTATATCTAACTATCTCACTACCTCCTCTATATCTAACTATCTCACTGCCTCCTCTATATCTAACTATCTCACTGCCTGCTCTATACCTAAGTATCTCACTACCTCCTCTACATCTAACTATCTCACTGCCTCCTCTATACCTCGCTGCCTCCTCTATATCTAGCTATCTCACTACCTCCTCTATATCTAACTATCCCACTGCCTCCTCTATATCTAGATATCTCACTGCCTTCTCTATCCCTAACTATCTCACTGCCTCCTCTATACCTAACTATCTCACTGCCTCCTCTATACCACACTGCCTCCTCGATATCTAACTATCTCACTACCTCCTCTATATCTAACTATCACACTGCCTCCTCTTTGCCTCACTGCCTCCTCTATATCTAACTATCACACTGCCTTCTCTATATCTATGTATCTCACTACCTCCTCTATATCTAACTATCTCACTTCCTCCTCTATATCTAACTATCACACTGCCTCCTCTTTGCCTCACTGCCTCCTCTATATCTAACTATCTCACTGCCTTCTCTATATCTATGTATCTCACTACCTCCTCTATATCTAACTATCTCACTACCTCCTCTATATCTAACTATCTCACTGCCTCCTCTATATCTAACTATCTCACTGCCTCCTCTATATCTAAGTATCTCACTACCTCCTCTACATCTAACTATCTCACTGCCTCCTCTATATCTAACTATCTCACTACCTCCTCTATGCCTCACTGCCTCCTCTATATCTAACTATCTCACTGCCTCCTCTATATCTAGATATCTCACTGCCTTCTCTATACCTAACTATCTCACTGCCTCCTCTATACCTAACTATCTCACTGCCTCCTCTATACCACACTGCCTCCTCTATATCTAACTATCTCACTACCTCCTCTATATCTAACTATCACACTGCCTCCTCTTTGCCTCACTGCCTCCTCTATATCTAACTATCACACTGCCTTCTCTATATCTATTTATCTCAGTACCTCCTCTATATCTAACTATCTCACTACCTCCTCTATATCTAACTATCACACTGCCTCCTCTTTGCCTCACTGCCTCCTCTATATCTAACTATCACACTGCCTTCTCTATATCTATGTATCTCACTACCTCCTCTATATCTAACTATCTCACTACCTCCGCTATATCTAACTATCTCACTGCCTCCTCGATATCTAACTATCTCACTGCCTGCTCTATATCTAAGTATCTCACTACCTCCTCTACATCTAACTATCTCACTGCCTCCTCTATACCTCGCTGCCTCCTCTATATCTAACTATCTCACTACCTCCTCTATGCCTCACTGCCTCCTCTATATCTAACTATCTCACTGCCTCCTCTATATCTAGATATCTCACTGCCTTCTCTATACCTAACTATCTCACTGCCTCCTCTATACCTAACTATCTCACTGCCTCCTCTATACCACACTGCCTCCTCTATATCTAACTATCTCACTACCTCCTCTATATCTAACTATCACACTGCCTCCTCTTTGCCTCACTGCCTCCTCTATATCTAACTATCTCACTGCCTCCTCTATATCTAAGTATCTCACTACCTCCTCTATATCTAACTATCACACTGCCTCCTCTTTGCCTCACTGCCTCCTCTATATCTAACTATCTCACTACCTCCTCTATGCCTCACTGCCTCCTCTATATCTAACTATCACACTGCCTTCTCTATATCTATGTATCTCACTACCTCCTCTATATCTAACTATCTCACTACCTCCTCTATATCTAACTATCACACTGCCTCCTCTTTGCCTCACTGCCTCCTCTATATCTGACTATCTCACTGCCTTCTCTATATCTAACTATCTCACTGCCTCCTCTATATCTAACTATCTCTCTGCCTGCTCTATATCTGAGTATCTCACTACCTCCTCTACATCTAACTATCTCGCTGCCTCCTCTATACCTCGCTGCCTCCTCTATATCTAACTATCTCACTACCTCTTCTATGCCTCACTGCCTCCTCTATATCTAACTATCTCACTGCCACCTCTATATCTAGATATCTCACTGTCTCCTCTATACCTAACGATATCACTGCCTCGAGGAGAAAGTGAGGACTGCAGATGCTGGCGATCAGAGCTGAAAATGTGTTGCTGGGAAAGCACAGCAGGTCAGGCAGCATCCAAGGAACAGGAGAATCGATGTTTCGGGCATGAGCCCTTCTTCAGGAATCCTGAAGTTCCTGAAGAAGGGCACATTCCGAATTGTCGATTCTCCTGCTCCTTGGATGCTGCCTGACCTGCTGTGTTTTTCCAGCAACACATTTTCAGCTCTATCTCACTGCCTCCTCTATACCACACAGCCTCCTCTATATCTAAGTATCTCACTACCTCCTCTATATCTAACTATCTCACTGCCTCCTCTATACCTCGCTGCCTCCTCTATATCTAACTATCTCACTGCCTCCTCTATACCTCACAGCCTCCTCTATATCTAGATATCTCACTGTCTCCTCTATACCTAACTATATCACTGCCTCGAGGTGAAAGTGAGGACAGCAGATGCTGGAGATCAGAGCTGAAAATATGTTGCTGGAAAAGCGCAGCAGGCCAGGCAGCATCCAAGGAACAGGAGAATCGATGTTTCCGGCATGAGCCCTTCTTCAGGAATCCTGAAGTTCCTGAAGAAGGGCACATTCCGAAATGACGATTCTCCTGCTCCTTGGATGCTGCCTGACCAGCTGTGTTTTTCCAGCAACATATTTTCAGCTCTATCTCACTGCCTCCTCTATATCTAAGTATCTCACTACCTCCTCTATATCTAACTATCTCACTGCCTCCTCTATACCTCACTGCCTGCTCTATATCTAACTATCTCACTGCCTGCTCCATATCTAAGTATCTCACTACCTCCTCTACATCTAACTATCTCACTGCCTCCTCTATACCTCACAGCCTTCTCTATACCTAACTATCTCACTGCCTCCTCTATACCTAACTATCTCACTGCCTCCTCTATACCACACTGCCTCCTCTATATCTAACTAGCCCATTGCCTCCTCTATATCTAACTAGCTCACTACCTCCACTATATCTAACTATCACACTGCCTCCTCTTTGCCTCACTGCCTCCTCTATATCTAACTATCTCACTGCCTCCTCTTTGCCTCACTGCCTCCTCTATATCTAACTATCTCACTGCCTCCTCTAGATCTATGTATCTCACTACCTCCTTTACATCTAACTATCTCACTGCCTCCTCTATACCTCACTGCCTTCTCTATACCTAACTATCTCACTGCCTCCTCTATATCTAACTAGCTCATTGCCTCCTCTATATCTAACTATCTCACTGCCTCATCTATGCCTCACTGTCTCCTCTATATCTAACTATCTCACCACCTCCTCTATATCTAACTATCACACTGCCTCCTCTTTGCCTCAGTGCCTCCTATATATCTAACGATCTCACTGCCTCCTCTATATCTATGTATCTCACTACATCCTCTATATCTAACTATCTCACTGCCTCCTCTATCCCTCGCTGCCTCCTCTCTATCTAACTATCTCACTGCCTCCTCTATATCTATGTATCTCACTACCTCCTCTATATCTAACTATCTCACTGCCTCCTCTTTGCCTCACTGCCTCCTCTATATCTAACTATCTCACTACCTCCTCTAGATCTAACTATCACACTGCCTCCTCTATGCCTCACTGCCTCCTCTATATCTAACTATCTCACTGCCTCCTCTATGCCTCACTGCCTCCTCTATATCTAGATATCTCACTGCCTTCTCTATACCTAACTATCACACTGCCTCCTCTATACCACACTGCCTCCTCTATATCTAACTATCTCACTACCTCCTCTATATCTAACTATCACACTGCCTCCTCTTTGCCTCACTGCCTCCTCTATATCTAACTATCTAACTGCCTCCTCTATATCTATGTATCTCACTACCTCCTCTATATCTAACTTTCTCACTGCCTCCTCTATACCTCGCTGCCTCCTCTATATCTAACTATCTCACTACCTCCTCTATGCCTCACTGCCTCCTCTATATCTAACTATCACACTGCCTTCTCTATATCTATGTATCTCACTACCTCCTCTATATCTAACTATCTCACTACCTCCTCTATATCTAACTCGCTCACTGCCTCCTCTATATCTAACTATCTCACTGCCTAATCTATGCCTCACTGCCTCCTCTATATCTAACTATCTCACCACCTCCTCTATATCTAACTTTCTCACTGCCTCCTCTATACCTCGCTGCCTCCTCTATATCTAACTATCTCACTACCTCCTCTATCCCTCGCTGCCTCCTCTATATCTAACTATCTCACTGCCTCCTCTATATCTATGTATCTCACTACCTCCTCTATATCTAACTATCTCACTGCCTCCTCTATACCTCGCTGCCTCCTCTATATCTAACGATCTCACTACCTCCTCTATATCTAACTATCTCACTGCCTCCTCTATACTTCGCTGCCTCCTCTATATCTAACTATCACACTGCCTTCTCTATATCTATGTATCTCACTACCTCCTCTATATCTAACTGTCTCACTACCTCCTCTATATCTAACTATCACACTGCCTCCTCTTTGCCTCACTGCCTCCTCTATATCTAACTATCTCACTGCCTCCTCTATATCTATGTATCTCACTACCTCCTCTATATCTAACTTTCTCACTGCCTCCTCTATGCCTCGCTGCCTCCTCTATATCTAACTATCTCACTATCTCCTCTATGCCTCACTGCCTCCTCTATATCTAACTATCACACTGCCTTCGCTATATCTATGTATCTCACTACCTCCTCTATATCTAACTATCTCACTACCTCCTCTATATCTAACTATCACACTGCCTCCTCTTTGCCTCACTGCCTCCACTATATCTAACTATCTCACTGCCTTCTCTATATCTATGTATCTCACTACCTCCTCTATATCTAACTATCTCACTGCCTGCTCTATACCTAAGTATCTCACTACCTCCTCTACATCTAACTATCTCACTGCCTCCTCTTTGCCTCACTGCCTCCTATATATCTAACGATCTCACTGCCTCCTCTATATCTATGTATCTCACTACATCCTCTATATCTAACTATCTCAATGCCTCCTCTATACCTCGCTGCCTCCTCTCTATCTATCTATCTCACTGCCTCCTCTATATCTATGTATCTCACTACCTCCTCTATATCTAACTATCTCACTGCCTCCTCTTTGCGTCACTGCCTCCTCTATATCTAACTATCTCACTACCTCCTCTAGATCTAACTATCACACTGCCTCCTCTATGCCTCACTGCCTCCTCTATATCTAACTATCTAACTGCCTCCTCTATATCTATGTATCTCACTACCTCCTCTATATCTAACTATCTCACTACCTCCTCTATGCCTCACTGCCTCCTCTATATCTAACTATCTCACTGCCTTCTCTATACCTAACTATCTCACTGCCTCCTCTATACCACACTACCTCCTCTATATCTAACTATCACACTGCCTCCTCTTTGCCTCACTGCCTCCTCTATATCTAACTATCTAACTGCCTCCTCTATATCTATGTATCTCACTACCTCCTCTATATCTAACTATCTCACTACCTCCTCTATGCCTCACTGCCTCCTCTATATCTAACTATCACACTGCCTTCTCTATATCTATGTATCTCACTACCTCCTCTATATCTAACTATCTCACTACCTCCTCTATATCTAACTAGCTCACTGCCTCCTCTATATCTAACTATCTCACTGCCTAATCTATGCCTCACTGCCTCCTCTATATCTAACTATCTCACCACCTCCTCTATATCTAACTATCACACTGCCTCCTCTTTGCCTCACTGCCTCCTATATATCTAACGATTTCACTGCCTCCTCTATATCTATGTATCTCACTACATGCTCTATATCTAACTATCTCACTGCCTCCTCTATCCCTCGCTGCCTCCTCTATATCTAACTATCTCACTGCCTCCTCTATATCTATGTATCTCACTACCTCCTCTATATCTAACTATATCACTGCCTCCTCTATACCTCGCTGCCTCCTCTTTATCTAACGATCTCACTACCTCCTCTATATCTAACTATCACTCTGCCTCCTCTTTGCCTCACTGCCTCCACAATATCTAACTATCTCACTGCCTCCTCTATACCTCGCTGCCTCCTCTATATCTAACTATCTCACTGCCTCCTCTCTATCTATGAATCTCACTAACTCCACTATATCTAACTATCTCACTGCCTCCTCTATACCTCGCTGCCTCCTCTATATCTAACTATCTCACTACCTCCTCTATATCTAACTATCTCACTGCCTCCTCTTTGCCTCACTGCCTCCTCTATATCTAACTATCTCACTACCTCCTCTATATCTAACTATCACACTGCCTCCTCTTTGCCTCACTGCCTCCTCTATATCTAACTATCTCACTGCCTCCTCTATACCTCGCTGCCTCCTCGATATCTAACTATCACACTGCCTTCTCTATATCTATGTATCTCACTACCTCCTCTATATCTAACTATCACACTGCCTCCTCTTTGCCTCACTGCCTCCTCTATATCTAACTTTCTCACTGCCTCCTCTATACCTCGCTGCCTCCTCTATATCTAACTATCTCACTGCCTGCTCTATATCTAAGTATCTCACTACCTCCTCTACATCTAACTATCTCACTGCCTCCTCTATATCTAACTATCACTCTGCCTCCTCTTTGCCTCACTGCCTCCACAATATCTAACTATCTCACTGCCTCCTCTATACCTCGCTGCCTCCTCTATATCTAACTATCTCACTGCCTCCTCTATATCTATGAATCTCACTAACTCCACTATATCTAACTATCTCACTGCCTCCTCTATACCTCGCTGCCTCCTCTATATCTAACTATCTCACTACCTCCTCTATATCTAACTATCTCACTGCCTCCTCTTTGCCTCACTGCCTCCTCTATATCTAACTATCTCACTACCTCCTCTATATCTAACTATCACACTGCCTCCTCTTTGCCTCACTGCCTCCTCTATATCTAACTATCTCACTGCCTCCTCTATACCTCGCTGCCTCCTCGATATCTAACTATCACACTGCCTTCTCTATATCTATGTATCTCACTACCTCCTCTATATCTAACTATCTCACTGCCTCCTCTATACCTCGCTGCCTCCTCGATATCTAACTATCACACTGCCTTCTCTATATCTATGTATCTCACTACCTCCTCTATATCTAACTATCACACTGCCTCCTCTTTGCCTCACTGCCTCCTCTATATCTAACTTTCTCACTGCCTCCTCTATACATCGCTGCCTCCTCTATATCTAACTATCTCACTACCTCCTCTATGCCTCACTGCCTCCTCTATATCTAACTATCACACGGCCTTCTCTATATCTATGTATCTCACTACCTCCTCTATATCTAACTATCTCACTACCTCCTCTATATCTAACTATCACACTGCCTCCTCTTTGCCTCACTGCCTCCTCTATATCTGACTATCTCACTGCCTTCTCTATATCTAACTATCTCACTGCCTCCTCTATATCTAACTATCTCTCTGCCTGCTCTATATCTGAGTATCTCACTACCTCCTCTACATCTAACTATCTCACTGCCTCCTCTATATCTAACTATCTCACTGCCTCCTCTATATCTAACTATCTCACTGCCTGCTCTATACCTAAGTATCTCACTACCTCCTCTATATCTAACTATCACACTGCCTCCTCTTTGCCTCACTGCCTCCTCTATATCTAACTATCTCACTGCCTTCTCTATATCTATGTACCTCACTACCTCCTCTATATCTAACTATCTCACTGCCTCCTCTATATCTAACTATCTCACTGCCTCCTCTACATCTAACTATCTCACTGCCTCCTCTATACCTCGCTGCCTCCTCTATATCTAACTATCTCACTACCTCCTCTGCCTCACTGCCTCCTCTATATCAAACTATCTCACTGCCTCCTCTATATCTAGATATCTCACTGCCTCCTCTATATCTAGATATCTCACTGCCTCCTCTATACCTAACTATCTCACTGCCTCCTCTATACCACACTGCCTCCTCTATATCTAACTATCTCACTACCTCCTCTATATCTAATTATGACACTGCCTCCTCTTTGCCTCACTGCCTCCTCTATATCTAACTATCTAACTGCCTCCTCTATATCTATGTATCTCACTACCTCCTCTATATCTAACTATCTCACTACCTCCTCTATGCCTCACTGCCTCCTCTATATCTAACTATCACACTGCCTTCTCTATATCTATGTATCTCACTACCTCCTCTATATCTAACTATCTCACTACCTCCTCTATATCTAACTAGCTCACTGCCTCCTCTATATCTAACTATCTCACTGCCTAATCTATGCCTCACTGCCTCCTCTATATCTAACTATCTCACTGCCTTCTCTATATCTATGTATCTCACTACCTCCTCTATATCTAACTATCTCACTGCCTCCTCTATATCTAACTATCTCCCTGCCTGCTCTATATCTAAGTATCTCACTACCTCCTCTACATCTAACTATCTCACTGCCTCCTCTATACCTCGCTGCCTCCTCTATATCTAACTATCTCACTACCTCCTCTATGCCTCACTGCCTCCTCTATATCTAACTATCTCACTGCCTCCTCTATATCTAGATATCTCACTGCCTTCTCTATACCTAACTATCTCACTGCCTCCTCTATACCTAACTATCTCACTGCCTCCTCTATACCACACTGCCTCCTCTATATCTAACTATCTCACTACCTCCTCTATATCTAACTATCACACTGCCTCCTCTTTGCCTCACTGCCTCCTCTATATCTAACTTTCTCACTGCCTCCTCTATACCTCGCTGCCTCCTCTATATCTAACTATCTCACTGCCTGCTCTATATCTAAGTATCTCACTACCTCCTCTACATCTAACTATCTCACTGCCTCCTCTATATCTAACTATCACTCTGCCTCCTCTTTGCCTCACTGCCTCCACAATATCTAACTATCTCACTGCCTCCTCTATACCTCGCTGCCTCCTCTATATCTAACTATCTCACTGCCTCCTCTATATCTATCAATCTCACTAACTCCACTATATCTAACTATCTCACTGCCTCCTCTATACCTCGCTGCCTCCTCTATATCTAACTATCTCACTACCTCCTCTATATCTAACTATCTCACTGCCTCCTCTTTGCCTCACTGCCTCCTCTATATCTAACTATCTCACTACCTCCTCTATATCTAACTATCACACTGCCTCCTCTTTGCCTCACTGCCTCCTCTATATCTAACTATCTCACTGCCTCCTCTATACCTCGCTGCCTCCTCGATATCTAACTATCACACTGCCTCCTCTATATCTATGTATCTCACTACCTCCTCTATATCTAACTATCTCACTGCCTCCTCTATACCTCGCTGCCTCCTCGATATCTAACTATCACACTGCCTTCTCTATATCTATGTATCTCACTACCTCCTCTATATCTAACTATCACACTGCCTCCTCTTTGCCTCACTGCCTCCTCTATATCTAACTTTCTCACTGCCTCCTCTATACATCGCTGCCTCCTCTATATCTAACTATCTCACTACCTCCTCTATGCCTCACTGCCTCCTCTATATCTAACTATCACACGGCCTTCTCTATATCTATGTATCTCACTACCTCCTCTATATCTAACTATCTCACTACCTCCTCTATATCTAACTATCACACTGCCTCCTCTTTGCCTCACTGCCTCCTCTATATCTGACTATCTCACTGCCTTCTCTATATCTAACTATCTCACTGCCTCCTCTATATCTAACTATCTCTCTGCCTGCTCTATATCTGAGTATCTCACTACCTCCTCTACATCTAACTATCTCACTGCCTCCTCTATATCTAACTATCTCACTGCCTCCTCTATATCTAACTATCTCACTGCCTGCTCTATACCTAAGTATCTCACTACCTCCTCTATATCTAACTATCACACTGCCTCCTCTTTGCCTCACTGCCTCCTCTATATCTAACTATCTCACTGCCTTCTCTATATCTATGTACCTCACTACCTCCTCTATATCTAACTATCTCACTACCTCCTCTATATCTAACTATCTCACTGCCTCCTCTACATCTAACTATCTCACTGCCTCCTCTATACCTCGCTGCCTCCTCTATATCTAACTATCTCACTACCTCCTCTGCCTCACTGCCTCCTCTATATCAAACTATCTCACTGCCTCCTCTATATCTAGATATCTCACTGCCTCCTCTATATCTAGATATCTCACTGCCTCCTCTATACCTAACTATCTCACTGCCTCCTCTATACCACACTGCCTCCTCTATATCTAACTATCTCACTACCTCCTCTATATCTAATTATGACACTGCCTCCTCTTTGCCTCACTGCCTCCTCTATATCTAACTATCTAACTGCCTCCTCTATATCTATGTATCTCACTACCTCCTCTATATCTAACTATCTCACTACCTCCTCTATGCCTCACTGCCTCCTCTATATCTAACTATCACACTGCCTTCTCTATATCTATGTATCTCACTACCTCCTCTATATCTAACTATCTCACTACCTCCTCTATATCTAACTAGCTCACTGCCTCCTCTATATCTAACTATCTCACTGCCTAATCTATGCCTCACTGCCTCCTCTATATCTAACTATCTCACTGCCTTCTCTATATCTATGTATCTCACTACCTCCTCTATATCTAACTATCTCACTGCCTCCTCTATATCTAACTATCTCCCTGCCTGCTCTATATCTAAGTATCTCACTACCTCCTCTACATCTAACTATCTCACTGCCTCCTCTATACCTCGCTGCCTCCTCTATATCTAACTATCTCACTACCTCCTCTATGCCTCACTGCCTCCTCTATATCTAACTATCTCACTGCCTCCTCTATATCTAGATATCTCACTGCCTTCTCTATACCTAACTATCTCACTGCCTCCTCTATACCTAACTATCTCACTGCCTCCTCTATACCACACTGCCTCCTCTATATCTAACTATCTCACTACCTCCTCTATATCTAACTATCACACTGCCTCTTCTTTGCCTCACTGCCTCCTCTATATCTAACTATCACACTGCCTTCTCTATATCTATTTATCTCAGTACCTCCTCTATATCTAACTATCACACTGCCTCCTCTTTGCCTCACTGCCTCCTCTATATCTAACTATCTCACTGCCTCCTCTATATCTATGTAGCTCACTACCTCCTCTATATCTAACTTTCTCACTGCCTCCTCTATACCTCGCTGCCTCCTCTATATCTAACTATCTCACTACCTCCTCTATGCCTCACTGCCTCCTCTATACCTAACTATCACACTGCCTTCTCCATATCTATGTATCTCACTGCCTCCTCTATATCTAACTATCTCACTACCTCCTCTATATCTAACGATCACACTGCCTCCTCTTTGCCTCACTGCCTCCTCTATATCTGACTATCTCACTGCCTTCTCTGTATCTATGTATCTCACTACCTCCTCTATATCTAACTATCTCACTACCTCCTCTATATCTAAGTATCTCACTACCTCCTCTACATCTCACTATCTCACTGCCTCCTCTATACCTCGCTGCCTCCTCTATATCTAACTATCTCACTACCTCTTCTATGCCTCACTGCCTCCTCTATATCTAACTATCTCACTGCCTCCTCTATATCTAGATATCTCACTGTCTCCTCTATACCTAACTATATCACTGCCTCGAGGAGAAAGTGAGGACTGCAGATGCTGGCGATCAGAGCTGAAAATGTGTTGCTGGGAAAGCACAGCAGGCCAGGCAGCATCCAAGGAACAGGAGAATCGATGTTTCGGGCATGAGCCCTTCTTCAGGAATCCTGAAGTTCCTGAAGAAGGGCACATTCCGAATTGTCGATTCTCCTGCTCCTTGGATGCTGCCTGACCTGCTGTGTTTTTCCAGCAACACATTTTCAGCTCTATCTCACTGCCTCCTCTATACCACACAGCCTCCTCTATATCTAAGTATCTCACTCCCTCCTCTATATCTAACTATCTCACTGCCTCCTCTATACCTCACTGCCTGCTCTATATCTAACTATCTCACTGCCTGCTCTACATCTAAGTATCTCACTACCTCCTCTACATCTAACTATCTCACTGCCTCCTCTATACCTCGCTGCCTCCTCTATATCTAACTATCTCACTACCTCCTCTATGCCTCACTGCCTCCTCTATATCTAACTATCTCACTGCCTCCTCTATATCTAGATATCTCACTGCCTTCTCTATACCTAACTATCTCACTGCCTCGTCTATACCTAACTATCTCACTGCCTCCTCTATACCACACTGCCTCCTCTATACCTAACTATCTCACTACCTCCCCTATATCTAACTATCACACTGCCTCCTCTTTGCCTCACTGCCTCCTCTATATCTCACTCTCTCACTGCCTCCCCTATATCTATGTATCTCACTACCTCCTCTATATCTATCTCACTGCCTCCTGTATACCTCGCTGCCTCCTCTATATCTTACTATCACACTGCCTCCTCTTTGCCTCACTGCCTCCTCTATATCTAACTATCTCACTGCCTCCTCTATATCTATGTATCTCACTACCTCCTCTATATCTAACTATCTCACTACCTCCTCTACATCTAACTATCTCACTGCCTCCTCTACCTCGCTGCCTCCTCTATATCTAACTATCTCACTACCTCCTCTATACCTCACTGCCTCCTCTATATCTAACTATCTCACTGCCTCCTCTATACCTCAATGCCTCCTCTATATCTAGATATCTCACTGTCTCCTCTATACCTAACTATATCACTGCCTCGAGGAGAAAGTGAGGACAGCAGATGCTGGAGATCAGAGCTGAAAATATGTTGCTGGAAAAGCGCAGCAGGCCAGGCAGCATCCAAGGAACAGGAGAATCGATGTTTCGGGCATGAGCCCTTCTTCAGGAATCCTGAAGTTCCTGAAGAAGGGCACATTCCGAATTGTCGATTCTCCTGCTCCTTGGATGCTGCCTGACCAGCTGTGTTTTTCCAGCAACACATTTTCAGCTCTATCTCACTGCCTCCTCCATACCACACAGCCTCCTCTATATCTAAGTATCTCACTACCTCCTCTATATCTAACAATCTCACTGCCTCCTCTATACCTCACTGCCTGCTCTATATCTAACTATCTCACTGCCTGCTCTATATCTAAGTATCTCACTACCTCCTCTACATCTAACTATCTCACTGCCTCCTCTATACCTCACTGCCTTCTCTATACCTAACTACCTCACTGCCTCCTCTATACCTAACTATCTCACTGCCTCCTCTGTATCTAACTAGCTCATTGCCTCCTCTATATCTAACTAGCTCACTACCTCCACTATATCTAACTATCACACTGCCTCCTCTTTGCCTCACTGCCTCCTCTATATCTAACTCTCTCACTGCCTCCTCTATATCTATGTATCTCACTACCTCCTCTATACCTAACTATCTCACTGCCTCCTCTATACCTCGCTGCCTCCTCTATATCTAACTATCACACTGCCTCCTCTTTGCCTCACTGCCTCCTCTATACCTAACTATCACACTGCCTCCTCTTTGCCTCACTGCTTCCTCTATATCTAACTATCTCACTGCCTCCTCTATATCTATGTATCTCACTACCTCCTTTACATCTAACTATCTCACTGCCTCCTCTATACCTAACTATATCACTGCCTCTTCTATACCTAACTATCTCACTGCCTCCTCGAAACCTAACTATCTCACTGCCTCCTCTATATCTAACTAGCTCATTGCCTCCTCTATATCTAACTAGCTCACTGCCTCCTCTATATCTAACTATCTCACTGCCTAATCTATGCCTCACTGCCTCCTCTATATCTAACTATCTCACCACCTCCTCTATATCTAACTATCACACTGCCTCCTCTTTGCCTCACTGCCTCCTATATATCTAACGATCTCACTGCCTCCTCTATATCTATGTATCTCACTACATCCTCTATATCTAACTATCTCACTGCCTCCTCTATACCTCGCTGCCTCCGCTCTATCTAACTATCTCACTGCCTCCTCTATATCTATGTATCTCACTACCTCCTCTATATCTAACTATCTCACTGCCTCCTCTTTGCCTCACTGCCTCCTCTATATCTAACTATATCACCACCTCCTCTATATCTAACTATCACACTGCCTCCTCTTTGCCTCACTGCCTCCTATATATCTATGTATCTCACTACATCTTCTATATCTAACTATCTCACTGCCTCCTCTATACCTCGCTGCCTCCTCTACATCTAACTATCTCACTGCCTCCTCTATATCTATGTATCTCACTACCTCCTCTATATCTAACTATCTCACTGCCTCCTCTATGCCTCACTGCCTCCTCTATATCTAACTATCTCACTGCCTCCTCTATATCTAGATATCTCACTGCCTTCTCTATACCTAACTATCTCACTGCCTCCTCTATACCACACTGCCTCCTCTATATCTAACTATCTCACTACCTCCTCTATATCTAACTATCACACTGCCTCCTCTTTGCCTCACTGCCTCCTCTATATCTAACTATCTAACTGCCTCCTCTATATCTATGTATCTCACTACCTCCTCTATATCTAACTTTCTCACTGCCTCCTCTATACCTCGCTGCCTCCTCTATATCTAACTATCTCACTACCTCCTCTATGCCTCACTGCCTCCTCTATATCTAACTATCACACTGCCTTCTCTATATCTATGTATCTCACCACCTCCTCTATATCTAACTATCACACTGCCTCCTCTTTGCCTCACTGCCTCCTATATATCTAACGATCTCACTGCCTCCTCTATATCTATGTATCTCACTACATCCGCTATATCTAACTATCTCACTGCCTCCTCTATACCTCGCTGCCTCCTCTCTATCTAACTATCTCACTGCCTCCTCTATATCTATGTATCTCACTACCTCCTCTATATCTAACTATCTCACTGCCTCCTCTATGCCTTACTGCCTCCTCGAGATCTAACTATCTCACTGCCTCCTCTATGCCACACTGCCTCCTCTATATCTAACTATCTCACTGCCTCCTCTATATCTAGATATCTCACTGCCTTCTCTATACCTAACTATCTCACTGCCTCCTCTATATCACACTGCCTCCTCTATATCTAACTATCTCACTACCTCCTCTATATCTAACTATCACACTGCCTCCTCTTTGCCTCACTGCCTTCTCTATACCTAACTATCTCACTGCCTCCTCTATACCTAACTATCTCACTGCCTCCTCTATACCACACTGCCTCCTCTTTCTCTAACTATCTCATTGCCTCCTCTATATCTAACTAGCTCATTGCCTCCTCTATATCTAACTAGCTCATTGCCTCCTATATATCTAACTAGCTCACTGCCTCCTCTATATCTAACTATCTCACTGCCTAATCTATGCCTCACTGCCTCCTCTATATCTATGTATCTCACTACCTCCTCTATATCTAACTATCACACTGCCTCCTCTATACCTCGATGCCTCCTCTATATCTAACTATCTCACTGCCTTCTCTATATCTATGTGTCTCACTACCTCCTCTATATCTAACTATCTCACTACCTCCTCTATATCTAACTATCACACTGCCTCCTCTTTGCCTCACAGCCTCCTCTATATCTAACTCTCTCACTGCCTCCTCTATATCTATGTATCTCACTATCTCCTCTATATCTAACTATCTCACTGCCTCCTCTATACCTCGCTGCCTCCTCTATATCTAACTATCACACTGCCTCCTCTTTGCCTCACTGCCTCCTCTATATCTAACTATCTCACTACCTCCTTTACATCTAACTATCTCACTGCCTCCTCTGTACCTCACTGCCTTCTCTATACCTAACTATCTCACTGCCTCCTCTATATCTAACTATCTCACTGCCTCCTCTATATCTAACTAGCTCTCTGCCTCCTCTATATCTAACTATCTCACTGCCTAATCTATGCCTCACTGCCTCCTCTATATCTAACTATCAAACTACCTCCTTTACATCTAACTATCTCACTGCCTCCTCTATACCTCACTGCCTCCTCTATATCTAACTATCTCACTGCCTCCTCTATATCTAACTAGCTCACTGCCTCCTCTATATCTAACTAGCTCACTGCCTCCTCTGTACCTCACTGCCTTCTCTATACCTAACTATCTCACTGCCTCCTCTATATCTAACTAGCTCATTGCCTCCTCTATATCTAACTAGCTCACTGCCTCCTCTATATCTAACTATCTCACTGCCTAATCTATGCCTCACTGCCTCCTCTATATCTAACTATCACACTGCCTCCTCTTTGCCTCACTGCCTCCTATATATCTAACGATCTCACTGCCTCCTCCATATCTATGTATCTCACTACATCCTCTATATCTAACTATCTCACTGCCTCCTCTATACCTCGCTGCCTCCTCTATATCTAACTATCTCACTGCCTCCTCTATATCTATGTATCTCACTACCTCCTCGAGATCTAACTATCTCACTGCCTCCTCTTTGCCTCACTGCCTCCTCTATATCTAACTATCTCACTGCCTCCTCTATACCTCGCTGCCTCCTCTATATCTAACTATCACACTGCCTTCTCTATATCTATGTATCTCACTAGCTCCTCTATATCTAACTATCTCACTACCTCCTCTATATCTAACTATCACACTGCCTCCTCTTTGCCTCACTGCCTCCTCTATATCTAACTATCTCACTGCCTCCTCTATATCTATGTATCTCACTACCTCCTCTATATCTAACTATCTCACTGCCTCCTCTATACCTCGCTGCCTCCTCTATATCTAACTATCTCACTGCCTTCTCTATATCTATGTATCTCACTACCTCCTCTTTATTTAACTATCTCACTGCCTCCTCTATATCTAACTATCTCACTGCCTGCTCTATATCTAAGTATCTCACTACCTCCTCTACATCTAACTATCTCACTGCCTCCTCTATACCTCGCTGCCTCCTCTATATCTAACTATCTCACTACCTCCTCTATGCCTCACTGCCTCCTCTATATCTAACTATCTCACTGCCTCCTCTATATCTAGATATCTCACTGTCTCCTCTATACCTAACTATATCACTGCCTCGAGGAGAAAGTGAGGACTGCAGATGCTGGCGATCAGAGCTGAAAATATGTTGTTGGGAAAGCACAGCAGGTCAGGCAGCATCCAAGGAACAGGAGAATCGATGTTTCAGGCATGAGCCCTTCTTCAGGAATCCTGAAGTTCCTGAAGAAGGGCACATTCCGAATTGTCGATTCTCCTGCTCCTTGGATGCTGCCTGACCTGCTGTGTTTTTCCAGCAACACATTTTCAGCTCTATCTCACTGCCTCCTCTATACCACACAGCCTCCTCTATATCTAAGTATCTCACTAGCTCCTCTATATCTAACTATCTCACTGCCTCCTCTATACCTCACTGCCTGCTCTATATCTAACTATCTCACTGCCTGCTCTATATCTAAGTATCTCACTACCTCCTCTACATCTAACTATCTCACTGCCTCCTCTATACCTCACTGCCTTCTCTATACCTAACTATCTCACTGCCTCCTCTATACCTAACTATCTCACTGCCTCCTCTATACCACACTGCCTCCTCTATATCTAACTATCTCACTACCTCCTCTATATCTAACTATCACACTGCCTCCTATTTGCCTCACTGCCTCCTCGATATCTAACTATCTCACTGCCTCCTCTATATCTATGTATCTCACAACCTCCTCTAAATCTAACTATCTCACTGCCTCCTCTATACCTCGCTGCCTCCTCTATATCTAACTATCTCACTGCGTCCTCTATATCTAACTATCTCACCACCTCCTCTATATCTAACTATCACACTGCCTCCTCTTTGCCTCACTGCCTCCTCTATATCTAACTATCTCACTATCTCCTCTATATCTAACTATCACACTGCCTCCTCTTTGCCTCACTGCCTCCTCTATATCTAACTATCTCACTGCCTCCTCGATATCTATGTATCTCACAACCTCCTCTAAATCTAACTATCTCACTGCCTCCTCTATACCTCGCTGCCTCCTCTATATCTAACTATCTCACTGCCTCCTCTATATCTAACTATCTCACCACCTCCTCTATATCTAACTATCACACTGCCTCCTCTTTGCCTCACTGCCTCCTCTATATCTAACTATCTCACTGCCTCCTCTATATCTATGTATCTCACAACCTCCTCTAATTTCTAACTATCTCACTGCCTCCTCTATACCTCACTGCCTTCTCTATACCTAACTATCTCACTGCCTCCTCTATACCTAACTATCTCACTGCCTCCTCTATATCTAACGAGCTCATTGCCTCCTCTATATCTAACGAGCTCATTGCCTCCTCTATATCTAACTAGCTCATTGCCTCCTCTATATCTAACTAGCTCATTGCCTCCTCTATATCTAGCTAGCTCACTGCCTCCTCTATATCTAGCTAGCTCACTGCCTAATCTATGCCTCACTGCCTCCTCTATATCTAACTATCACACTGCCTCCTCTTTGCCTCACTGCCTCCTCTATATCTAACTATCTCACTGCCTCCTCTATACCTCGCTGCCTCCTCTATATCTATGTATCTCACTACCTCCTCTATATCTAACTATCTCACTGCCTCCTCTTTGCCTCACTGCCTCCTCTATATCTAACTATCTCACTGCCTCCTCTATACCTCGCTGCCTCCTCTATATCTAACTATCACACTGCCTTCTCTATATCTATGTATCTCACTACCTCCTCTATATCTAACTATCTCACTACCTCCTCTATATCTATCACACTGCCTCCTCTTTGCTTTACTGCCTCCTCTATATCTAACTATCTCACTGCCTCCTCTATATCTAACTATCTCACTACCTCCTCTATATCTAACTATCACACTGCCTCCTCTTTGCCTCACTGCCTCCTCTATATCTGACTATCTCACTGCCTCCTCTATATCTATGTATCTCACTACCTCCTCTATATCTAACTTTCTCATTGCCACCTCTATACCTCGCTGCCTCCTCTATATCTAACTATCTCACTACCTCCTCTATGCCTCACTGCCTCCTATATATCTAACTATCTCACTACCTCCTCTACATCTAACTATCTCACTGCCTCCTCTACCTCGCTGCCTCCTCTATATCTAACTATCTCACTACCTCCTCTATGCCTCACTGCCTCCTCTATATCTAACTATCTCACTGCCTCCTCTATACCTCGCTGCCTCCTCTATATCTGACTATCTCACTGCCTCCTCTATACCTCACAGCCTCCTCTATATCTAGATATCTCACTGTCTCCTCTATACCTAACTATATCACTGCCTCGTGGAGAAAGTGAGGACTGCAGATGCTGGAGATCAGAGCTGAAAATGTGTTGCTGGGAAAGCACAGCAGGCCAGGCAGCATCCAAGGAACAGGAGAATCGATGTTTCGGGCATGAGCCCTTCTTCAGGAATCCTGAAGTTCCTGAAGAAGGGCACATTCCGAATTGTCGATTCTCCTGCTCCTTGGATGCTGCCTGACCTGCTGTGTTTTTCCAGCAACACATTTTCAGCTCTATCTCACTGCCTCCTCTATACCACACAGCCTCCTCTATATCTAAGTATCTCACTACCTCCTCTATATCTAATTATCTAACTGCCTCCTCTATACCTCACTGCCTTCTCTATACCTAACTATCTCACTGCCTCCTCTATACCTAACTGTCTCACTGCCTCCTCTGTACCACACTGCCTCCTCTATGTCTAACTAGACCATTGCCTCCTCTATACCTAACTATCTCACTGCCTCCTCTGTACCACACTGCCTCCTCTATGTCTAACTAGACCATTGCCTCCTCTATATCTAACTATCTCACTGCCTACTCTATGCCTCAGTCCCTCCTCTATATCTAACTGCCTCCTCTATACCTCACTACCTCCTCTATATCTAACTATCTCACTGCCTTCTCTATATCTATGTACCTCACTACCTCCTCTATATCTAACTATCTCACTACCTCCTCTATATCTAACTATCTCACTGCCTCCTCTGTACATCGCTGCCTCCTCTATATCTAACTATCTCACTGCCTTCTCTATATCTATGTACCTCACTACCTCCTCTATATCTAACTATCTCACTGCCTCCACTTTGCCTCACTGCTTCCTCTGTATCTAACGATCTCACTGCCTCCTCTGTATCTATGTATCTCACTACATCCTCTATATCTAACTATCTCACTAACTCCTCATTATCTAACTATCTGACGGCCTCCTCTATGCGTCACTGCCTCCTCTATATCTAACTATCTCACTGCCTGCTCTAAATCTAAGTATCTCACTACCTCCTCTACATCTAACTATCTCACTGCCTCCTCTATACCTCACTGCCTTCTCTATACCTAACTATCTCACTGCCTCCTCTATACCTAACTATCTCACTGCCTCCTCTATATCTAACTAGCTCATTGCCTCCTCTATATCTAACTAGCTCACTGCCTCTTCTATATCCAACTAGCTCACTGCCTCCTCTATATCTAACTAGCTCATTGCCTCCTCTATATCTAACTAGCTCACTGCCTCCTCTTTGCCTCACTGCCTCCTCTATATCTAACTATCTCACTGCCTCCTCTATATCTATGTATCTCACTACCTCCTCTATATCTAATTATCTCACTGCCTCCTCTATACCTCGCTGCCTCCTCTATATCTAACTATCTCACTGCCTCCTCTTTCCCTAACTATCTCACTGCCTCCTCTATACCTAACTATCTCACTGCCTCCTCTATACCTAACTATCTCACTGCCTCCTCTGTACCACACTGCCTCCTCTATGTCTAACTAGATCATTGCCTCCTCTATATCTCACTATCTCACTGCCTACTCTATGCCTCAGTGCCTCCTCTATATCTAACTATCTCACCACCTCCTCTATATCTAACTATCTCACTGCCTACTCTCTGCCTCAGTGCCTCCTCTATATCTAACTATCTCACTGCCTGCTCTATATCTAAGTATCTCACTACCTCCTCTACATCTAACTATCTCACTGCCTCCTCTATACCTCACTGCCTCCTCTATACCTAACTATCTCACTGCCTCCTCTATACCACACTGCCTCCTCTATATCTAACTAGCTCACTACCTCCTCTATATCTAACTATCACACTGCCTCCTCTTTGCCTCACTGCCTCCTGTATATCTAACTCTCTCACTGCCTCCTCTATATCTATGTATCTCACTACCTCCTCTATACCTAACTATCTCACTGCCTCCTCAATACCTCGCTGCCTCCTCTATATCTAACTATCACACTGCCTCCTCTTTGCCTCACTGCCTCCTCTATATCTAACTATCTCACTGCCTGCTCTATATCTAAGTATCTCACTACCTCCTCTACATCTAACTATCTCACTGCCTCCTCTATACCTCACTGCCTCCTCTATACCTAACTATCTCACTGCCTCCTCTATACCACACTGCCTCCTCTATATCTAACTAGCTCACTACCTCCTCTATATCTAACTATCACACTGCCTCCTCTTTGCCTCACTGCCTCCTGTATATCTAACTCTCTCACTGCCTCCTCTATATCTATGTATCTCACTACCTCCTCTATACCTAACTATCTCACTGCCTCCTCAATACCTCGCTGCCTCCTCTATATCTAACTATCACACTGCCTCCTCTTTGCCTCACTGCCTCCTCTATATCTAACAATCTCACTGCCTCCTCTATATCTATGTATCTCACTACCTCCTTTACATCTAACTATCTCACTGCCTCCTCTATACCTCACTGCCTTCTCTATACCTAACTATCTCACTGCCTCCTCTATACCTAACTATCTCACTGCCTCCTCTATACCTAACTATCTCACTGCCTCCTCTATATCTAACTAGCTCATTGCCTCCTCTATATCTAACTAGCTCACTGCCTCCTCTATATCTAACGAGCTCACTGCCTAATCTATGCCTCACTGCCTCCTCTATATCTAACTATCACACTGCCTCCTCTTTGCCTCACTGCCTCCTATATATGTAACGATCTCACTGCCTCCTCTATATCTAACTATCTCACTACCTCATCTATATCTAACTATCACACTGCCTCCTCTTTGCCTCACTGCCTCCTCTATATCTAACTATCTCACTACCTCCTCTATATCTAACTATCTCACTGCCTCCTCTATATCTAACTATCTCACTGCCTGCTCTATACCACACTGCCTCCTCTATATCTAACTAGCTCACTATCTCTTCTATATCTAACTATCACACTGCCTCCTCTTTGCCTCACTGCCTCCTCTATATCTAACTATCTCACTGCCTCCTCTATGTCTATGTATCTCACAACCTCCTCTATATCTAACTATCTCACTGCCTCCTCTATACCTCGCTGCCTCCTCTATATCTAACTATCTCACTGCCTCCTCTATATCTATGTATCTCACTACCTCCTCTATATCTAACTATCTCACTGCCTCCTCTTTGCCTCACTGCCTCCTCTATATCTAACTATCTCACTGCCTCCTCTATACCTCGCTGCCTCCTCTATATCTAACTATCACACTGCCTTCTCTATATCTATGTATCTCACTACCTCCTCTACATCTAACTATCTCACTACCTCATCTATATCTAACTATCACACTGCCTCCTCTTTGCCTCACTGCCTCCTCTATATCTAACTATCTCACTACCTCCTCTATATCTACCTATCTCACTGCCTCCTCTATATCTAACTATCTCACTGCCTGCTCTATATCTAAGTATCTCACTACCTCCTCTACATCTAACTATCTCACAGCCTCCTCTATACCTCACTACCTGCTCTATATCTAACTATCTCACTGCCTGCTCTATACCACACTGCCTCCTCTATATCTAACTAGCTCACTATCTCTTCTATATCTAACTATCACACTGCCTCCTCTTTGCCTCACTGCCTCCTCTATATCTAACTATCTCACTGCCTCCTCTATGTCTATGTATCTCACAACCTCCTCGATATCTAACTATCTCACTGCCTCCTCTATACCTCGCTGCCTCCTCTATATCTAACTATCTCACTGCCTCCTCTATATCTAACTATCTCACTGCCTCCTCTATATCTAACTATCACACTGCCTCCTCTTTGCCTCACTGCCTCCTCTATATCTAACTATCTCACTGCCTCCTCTATATCTATGTATCTCACAACCTCCTCTATATCTAACTATCTCACTGCCTCCTCTATACCTCACTGCCTTCTCTATACCTAACTATCTCACTGCCTCCTCTATACCTAACTATCTCACTGCCTCCTCTATATCTAACTAGCTCACTGCCTCCTCTATATCTAACTAGCTCACTGCCTAATCTATGCCTCACTGCCTCCTCTATATCTAACTATCACACTGCCTCCTCTTTGCCTCACTGCCTCCTATATATCTAACGATCTCACTGCCTCCTCCATATCTATGTATCTCACTACATCCTCTATATCTAACTATCTCACTGCCTCCTCTTTGCCTCACTGCCTCCTCTATATCTAACTATCTCACTGCCTCCTTTATACCTCGCTGCCTCCTCTATATCTAACTATCACACTGCCTTCTCTATATCTATGTATCTCACTAGCTCCTCTATATCTAACTATCTCACTACCTCCTCTATATCTAACTATCACACTGCCTCCTCTTTGCCTCACTGCCTCCTCTATATCTAACTATCTCACTGCCTCCTCTATATCTATGTATCTCACTACCTCCTCTATATCTAACTATCTCACTGCCTCCTCTATACCTCGCTGCCTCCTCTATATCTAACTATCTCACTGCCTTCTCTATATCTATGTATCTCACTACCTCCTCTATATCTAACTATCTCACTGCCTCCTCTATATCTAACTATCTCACTGCCTGCTCTATATCTAAGTATCTCACTGCCTCCTCTATACCTCGCTGCCTCCTCTATATCTAACTATCTCACTACCTCCTCTATGCCTCACTGCCTCCTCTATATCTAACTATCTCACTGTCTCCTCTATATCTAGATATCTCACTGTCTCCTCTATACCTAACTATATCACTGCCTCGAGGAGAAAGTGAGGACTGCAGATGCTGGCGATCAGAGCTGAAAATATGTTGCTGTGAAAGCACAGCAGGCCAGGCAGCATCCAAGGAACAGGAGAATCGATGTTTCGGGCATGAGCCCTTCTTCAGGAATCCTGAAGTTCCTGAAGAAGGGCACATTCCGAAATGTCGATTCTCCTGCTCCTTGGATGCTGCCTGACCAGCTGTGTTTTTCCAGCAACACATTTTCAGCTCTATCTCACTGCCTCCTCTATACCACACAGCCTCCTCTATATCTAAGTATCTCACTAGCTCCTCTATATCTAACTATCACACTGCCTCCTCTTTGCCTCACTGCCTCCTCTATATCTAACTATCTCACTGCCTCCTCTATATCTATGTATCTCACTACCTCCTCTCTATCTAACTATCTCACTGCCTCCTCTATACCTCGCTGCCTCCTCTATATCTAACTATCACACTGCCTACTCTTTGCCTCACTGCCTCCTCTATATCTAACTATCTCACTACCTCCTCTATACCTAACTATCTCACTACCTCCTCTATATCTAACTATCTCACTACCTCCTCTATGCCTCACTGCCTCCTATATATCTAACTATCTCACTAGCTCCTCTATATCTAACTATCTCACTACCTCCTCTATATCTAACTATCTCACTGCCTCCTCTATGCCTCACTATCTCCTATATATCTAACTATCTCACTACCTCCTCTACATCTAACTATCTCACTGCCTCCTCTACCTCGCTGCCTCCTCTATATCTAACTGTCTTACTACCTCCTCTATGCCTCACTGCCTCCTCTATATCTAACTATCTCACTGCCTCCTCTATACCTCGCTGCCTCCTCTATATCTAACTATCTCACTGCATCCTCTATACCTCACAGCCTCCTCTATATCTAGATATCTCACTGTCTCCTCTATACCTAACTATATCACTGCCTCGTGGAGAAAGTGAGGACTGCAGATGCTGGAGATCAGAGCTGAAAATGTGTTGCTGGGAAAGCACAGCAGGCCAGGCAGCATCCAAGGAACAGGAGAATCGATGTTTCGGGCATGAGCCCTTCTTCAGGAATCCTGAAGTTCCTGAAGAAGGGCACATTCCGAATTGTCGATTCTCCTGCTCCTTGGATGCTGCCTGACCTGCTGTGTTTTTCCAGCAACACATTTTCAGCTCTATCTCACTGCCTCCTCTATACCACACAGCCTCCTCTATATCTAACTATCTCACTGCCTCCTCTGTACCTCGCTGCCTCCTCTGTATCTAACTATCTCACTGCCTTCTCTATATCTATGTACCTCACTACCTCCTCTATATCTAACTATCTCACTGCCTCCACTTTGCCTCACTGCTTCCTCTGTATCTAACGATCTCACTGCCTCCTCTGTATCTATGTATCTCACTACATCCTCTATATCTAACTATCTCACTAACTCCTCATTATCTAACTATCTGACGGCCTCCTCTATGCGTCACTGCCTTCTCTATACCTAACTATCTCACTGCCTCCTCTATACCTAACTATCTCACTGCCTCCTCTATATCTAACTAGCTCACTGCCTCCTCTATATCTAACTAGCTCACTGCCTCCTCTATATCTAACTAGCTCACTGCCTCCTCTATATCTAACTAGCTCATTGCCTCCTCTATATCTAACTAGCTCACTGCCTTCTCTATACCTCGATGCCTCCTCTATATCTAACTATCTCACTGCCTTCTCTATATCTATGTGTCTCACTACTTCCTCTATATCTAACTATCTCACTACCTCCTCTATATCTAACTATCACACTGCCTCCTCTTTGCCTCACTGCCTCCTCTATATCTAACTATCTCACTGCCTCCTCTATATCTATGTATCTCACTACCTCCTCTATATCTAACTATCTCACTGCCTCCTCTATACCTCGCTGCCTCCTCTTTCCCTAACTATCTCACTGCCTCCTCTATACCTAACTATCTCACTGCCTCTATACCTAACTATCTCACTGCCTCCTCTGTACCACACTGCCTCCTCTATGTCTAACTAGATCATTGCCTCCTCTATATCTCACTATCTCACTGCCTACTCTATGCCTCAGTGCCTCCTCTATATCTAACTATCTCACCACCTCCTCTATATCTAACTATCTCACTGCCTACTCTCTGCCTCAGTGCCTCCTCTCTATCTAACTATCTCACTGCCTGCTCTATATCTAAGTATCTCACTACCTCCTCTACATCTAACTATCTCACTGCCTCCTCTATACCTCACTGCCTCCTCTATACCTAACTATCTCACTGCCTCCTCTATACCACACTGCCACCTCTATATCTAACTAGCTCACTACCTCCTCTATATCTAACTATCACACTGCCTCCTCTTTGCCTCACTGCCTCCTGTATATCTAACTCTCTCACTGCCTCCTCTATATCTATGTATCTCACTACCTCCTCTATACCTAACTATCTCACTGCCTCCTCAATGCCTCGCTGCCTCCTCTATATCTATCACACTGCCTCCTCTTTGCCTCACTGCCTCCTCTATATCTAACAATCTCACTGCCTCCTCTATATCTAACTATCTCACTGCCTCCTCTATACCTCACTGCCTTCTCTATACCTAACTATCTCACTGCCTCCTCTATACCTAACTATCTCTATACCTAACTATTTGGGCGGCACGGTGGCACAGTGGTTAGCACTGCTGCCTCACAGCGCCTGTAGACCCGGGTTCAATTCCCGACTCAGGCGACTGACTGTGTGGAGTTTGCACGTTCTCCCCGTGTCTGCGTGGGTTTCCTCCGGGTGCTCCGGTTTCCTCCCACAGTCACAAAGATGTGCGGGTCAGGTGAATTGGTCAAGCTAAATTGCCCGTAGTGTTAGGTAAGGGGTAAATGTAGGGGTATGGGTGGGTTGCGGGTCGGTGTGGGCTTGTTGGGCCGAAGGGCCTGTTTCCACACTGTAAGTCTAATCTAATCTATCTCACTGCCTCCTCTATATCTAACTAGCTCATTGCCTCCTCTATATCTAACTAGCTCACTGCCTCCTCTATATCTAACTAGCTCACTGCCTAATCTATGCCTCACTGCCTCATCTATATCTAACTATCACACTGCCTCCTCTTTGCCTCACTGCCTCCTCTATATCTAACTAGCTCACTACATCCTCTATATCTAACTATCTCACTGCCTCCTCTATACCTCGCTGCCTCCTCTATATCTAACTATCTCACTGCCTCCTCTATATCTATGTATCTCACTACCTACTCTATATCTAACTATCTCACTGCCTCCTCTTTGCCTCACTGCCTCCTCTATATCTAACTATCTCGCTGCCTCCTCTATATCTAACTATCACACTGCCTTCTCTATATCTAACTATCTTACTACCTCCTCTATATCTAACTATCTCACTGCCTCCTCTTTCCCTAACTATCTCACTGCCTCCTCTGTACCACACTGCCTCCTCTATGTCTAACTAGATCATTGCCTCCTCTATATCTCACTATCTCACTGCCTACTCTATGCCTCAGTGCCTCCTCTATATCTAACTAGCTCACTACCTCCTCTATATCTAACTATCACACTGCCTCCTCTTTGCCTCACTGCCTCCTCTATATCTAACTATCTCACTGCCTCCTCTATATCTATGTATCTCACTACCTCCTTTACATCTAACTATCTCACTGCCTCCTCTATACCTCACTGCCTTCTCTATACCTAACTATCTCACTGCCTCCTCTATACCTAACTATCTCACTGCTTCCTCCATACCACACTGTCTCCTCTATATCTATGTATCTCACTGCCTACTCTATATCTAACCATTACACTGCCTCCTCTATGCCTCACTGCCTCCTCTATATCTAACTATCTCACTGACTTCTCTATATCTAAGTATCTCAGTACCACCTCTATATCTAACTATCTCACTGCCTCCTCTATGCCTCACTGCCTCCTCTATATCTAACGATCTCACTGCCTCCTCTATATCTAACTATCTCACTGCCTCCTCTATATCTAACTATCTCACTACCTCCTCTATATCTAACTATCTCACTGCCTCCTCTATACCACACAGCCTCCTCTATATCTAACTATCTCACTGCCTCCTCTATACCTTGCTGCCTCCTCTATATCTAACTATCTCACTGCCTCCTCTATACCTCACTGCCTCCTCTATATCTAGATATCTCACTGTCTCCTCTATACCTAACTATATCACTGCCTCGAGGAGAAAGTGAAGACTGCAGATGCTGGTGATCAGAGCTGAAAATATGTTGCTGGAAAAGCGCAGCAGGCCAGGCAGCATCCAAGGATCAGGAGAATCGATGTTTCAGGCATGAGCCCTTCTTCACGAACCCTGAAGTTCCTGAAGATGGGCACATTCTGAAATGTCGATTCTCCTGCTCCTTGGATGCTGCCTGACCTGCTGTGTTTTTCCAGCAACACATTTTCAGCTCTATCTCACTGCCTCCTCTATACCACACAGCCTCCTCTATATCTAACTATCTCACTGCCTCCTCTATATCTAACTATCTCACTGCCTCCTCTATATCTAAGTATCTCACTGCCTCCTCTATATCTAACTATCTCACTGCCTCCTCTATATCTAACTAACTCACTGCCTCCTCTATATCTAACTAACTCACTGCCTCCTCTTTACCTCACTGCCTCCTCTATATCTATCTCACTGCCTCCTCTATACTTTACCGCCTCCTCTATATCTAGTTATCTCACTCCAGCTTTCCTTATATGTTGTTTGCTGAGATGTATTTTATACGATTGACACTACCAGGCCAAAGTATTGGTCAAGGGGAATTCTATATCTGAGTACAGCACCCCCAGCAAGTGATATGATATGTCTGAGTGGGTACTTGGTGACTCCAGCTCACTCCTTCCATCAGTCATCCAACCTCTCAACATGCAACGATGGTGACCTCAAATCTCACACTCTTCCCATCCCCCCTCCACATCAGAGCCTCCTCTTTCCCATTGGCAAAGTGGGATGATTCCTTCTATGAGACATGTCCAGGATAAATAAAAATGATCACAAAGGGCAGCTGCGGGTTGTCTGTACTTGCCAGTGTACATGATGTTATTGGCTGCGGGAATCCTGAGAGGCTCCACCACTGGTCAGTGGTACAAAGGGAGAATTTGATGAGCTAGATACCATGGGGATGTGGCCATTGGCTAAAGAGGCAAGTTTGGGATGTCAGAGCGAGAAAGCTCACTAGGACCCCTCCATGAAACTCCCCAAAAACAACACTTGTCCAAATTCTGGATAGGTCCAGCCCATTGTTGGTTAGAGAAGGAGGAGATGTAGATTTTAGGTCCACCTCCTTTGACCTGTTACGCTGCCCAAGTCAATATACGATCATCAAATTGGGTGGTGCTATATGAACTCCTCAGCAGTAACCTTTTCAGAACTAAACACTCATACAACAAGATCCTTTTTGACATTGTTAACACTTTGTTTAGATGTTGACTCCATGTGCTATGGTTAAAGGAATTTAATACCAGTTTATGTCCCTGTCCTTATAATGTGACTCTCTAAACCTGAGGTTCTACAAGCTGTTACCCTACTCATTGACACTGTTATCCGAAGCCATGTGAAAGGAATTTCAATTACCCCTCCCAGTCAGTTAACAATACCATTGTGGAGCAATGCAGACATGTCAGGCTACATACCAACTGAGATTCCTCTCCTCCAGTGCATTCCAGCAGCATCACTAACCTGGTCATTACCTGGTCATCATGGGAGCTAGCTGTGTGCAAGTTGGTGCTGTGTTTCCTGCATTATTCCAGTGGCTATACTTAAGACGTTTTTTATTGTGAAATGCTTTATGGTGTCCTGAGGCTCAGAAAGGCACTCTATAAATGCAAGTTCTTTTCATGGCACAATGCAGGGTAATGGCTAAGCCAGTGCAGCAGCAAGGCGGGTGAGCTGTGTACCTGATGTCTGCAACACCTCAGTAACTGCCAATAGTTTTCCTTTATTTATATATATTACACTGACACCCTCTACTGGTGGGATTCTGTAATTTGGCTGCAATCATAATAAAAATTTTAGTATTTTTATAGCATCTTTCATAACAATCAGAAATCCCAAATCCATGAAACCTATGGAAGCAACTTACCGAAGTACAGTCCCTATTATAATGCAGGTACTCAGCAAGCTTCTGCAAATAGACAATGCTACCAGAAAATCTGTTTTTACTAAGTTCATTGATGGATACGTATTGACCAGGACAGAAGAAATAACACCCTTGCTCATCTTCAACACAATGCCCTAGCCACTTCTTTTTATCCATTCTAGCAGGCAGTGGGGCCACAGTTTAACATCTCACTTGAAATACAGCAGCTGTGACAGTGCAGTACTCACGGGAATAGCATCCAAATGCTGGAGATTAGAGTCAAGATTAGAGTGGTGCTGGAAAAGCACAGCAGGTCAGGCAGCATCCGAGGAGTAGGAAAATCAACGTTTTGGGCAAAAACACCTCATCAGGATTCATCATTCCCGATGAAAGGCTTTTGCCCAAAACGTTGATCTTCCTGCTCCTTGGATGCTGCCTGACCTGCTGTGCTTTTCCAGCACCACTCTAATCTTAACTAGCATCTACTATTTGTTTTGTGTTCAGGTCCTAGAGTGTGATTTGAACTACCTATGTTGTGTTTTAAAGGTGAGTGCTGCTGGCCATGAAAGAAAAGTACTTTGAACCTCACCTTCAACAGTTAGATGTTTTCATTCACATTTCTTAGAAGCTTGTCTTACTCTTCTTTCTTGAGGGAGCGGTAACTTTCACTCAGGTGTGAATTTCGGAGGTTGACCAGACAAATAGTAAGCAGCTGCAAAAATAGCAAGCATTGCTAGATTAACCTGGAGAGAGTCACGCATGTGTAATATGTCCATGGGCTGACTGAGTCCTCAGATGGTGCTCCCCTTTTCTTATTAGATTACCTACAGTGTGGAAACAGGCCTTTCCACCCAACAAGTGGCACGGTGGCACAGTGGTTAGCACTGCTGCCTCACAGCGCCAGGGACCTGGGTTCAATTCCCGCCTCAGGCGACTGACTGTGTGGAGTTTGCACATTCTCCCCGTGTCTGCGTGGGTTTCCTCCGGGTGCTCCGGTTTCCTCCCACAGTCCAAAGATGTGCGGGCCAGGTGAATTGGCCATGCTAAATTGCCCGTAGTGTTAGGTAAGGGGTATGGGTGGGTTGTGCTTCGGCGGGTCGGTGTGGACTTGTTGGGCCGAAGGGCCTGTTTCCACACTGTAAATAATCTAAAAAAGTCCACACTGACCCGCCAAAGCGCTACCCACCCAGACCCATTCCCCTACATTTACCCCTTCACCTAACACTATAGGCAATTTAGCATGACCAATCCACCTAACCTGCACATTTTTGGACTGTGGGAGGAAACCCACGCAGACACGAGGAGAATGTGCAAACTCCACACAGAGAGTTGCCTGGGGGCGGGAACTGAACCCAGGTCTCTGGTGCTGTGAGGCAGCAGTGCTAACTGCTATGCCACCTATTGTTAACACACTTGCTACACTCTCCAAATCTCTTTCCTTCTTACCTATCTCACTTTTCTCACAGCAGCTGTCTGTGCCAGTCTCTTTCAAATAATCAATGTCTCACTTTTAATGACCCAGAAAGATAGAAAACAGAAGCAAAAGGCAGCCATTTGGCCCCTCGATCCTGTTTGGCCATTCAATATGATCAAGGTCGATCCTCTGTCTTAATGCCATATCTCCAATCTCTCCATAGATCCTTTGATGCTTTTGAAATCTAAATCTTTATAAATCTCTTTCTTGAAGGCCTCCACTGCCTTCTATAGTAGAGAAGATTCACTACCTTTTGAGTGAAGGAATTTTTCCTCACCTCACCAAAGTATCCATGGAGAGATTGGGAATATGGCATGAAGATAGAGGGTTGACCTTGGGGTCATTTTGAATGGCAGAACAGGCTCAAGGCACCAAATGGCCGACTTTTGCTCCTGGTTTCTGCGATGGTAATGGTCGACTCCATAATCTGAGACTGCTTGTCCTGGATCTAAATTCCCCAACCAGTGAAACATTCTTCCTGCATCCAGTCTGTCCAATCCTATTAGACTGCTGTATATTTCAATTAGGTCCTCTATCCAAACTTCAGTGATTACAGGCCCAGTTGAACCAATCTCTCCTCAGAGAATAATCCTGCCATGTGGAGTATCAACCTGATGAACCTTCAATGCACTCCCTCTATGGTAGGTGTAACCTCCCTTAGGTAGGGAGATCAAAACTGTACACAATACTCCAGAGAAAGTCTCACCAAGGCCCTGTACAGTTCTGTACTCAAATCCTCAAAACCAGTCTTTATTTAATTTGGTCATGGGATGAGGGCAAAACTAGTCAGGTCAACATTTGTTGCCCATTCCTAATTGCCCAGTGGGCAGTTGAGAGTCAATCATATTGTTGTGGGTCTGGAGTCACATATAGGCCGGACCTGGTAAGGATGGCAGATTTCCTTCCCTAAAAGGCATGAGTGAGCCAGACGTGTTTCCCCTGATAATTGATTCATGGATGTTAGCCTCCTCATTCCAGATTTTTAATCAATTCAAATTAAACCATCCTCAATTCAGAATTCGAACTCAGGTCCCTAGACCATTTCCTGGATCTCTAGACTAATAGTTCAGTAATCATCCCAATAGGCCATCACCTCCCCCATAACTGCTGACTCTTCCAAGAAATGATCTTTCCCAGCATGTTTCCTTTATCAGTGTTTAACAGTTCATTTGTTGAATCAATACTTTTAAACAAACTGAGCTTTGGTAAGTAATTAATCCTAGCCATTCATTTTAGTTGGTTGAATACCAACCTTTTATTGAAATGCCTAATCTCCTTGCCATTATCACTTGCTCATTTTGCAGTGAGTCACTGGGCAATGTGGGGACACTGGGTGCTTTTTCCTCCTTCCATAGCCATGGACAAGATCAGCTGTAAACTAACTTGGGGAAAACCGGGAGACGTCCCATCTCAGGACTGTCTTTGCGCCATTCCGTGAACACAAGGCCACAGTTTCTCCCAGTAATTATGAAGCACTAAAAGGAGAGCAGTTTCAAATGATTGAGAGTTGGCTCAGTGGAAATGGTTTCACCTCTGTTGTTTTAAGAATAATGAAGGTGGTTATGAGGTCAGGTAATAACGTCATACAACAGACCCCTCAGTCCAACCAGTCCATGCCGAACATAATCCCAAACCAAACTAGTCCCATCTACCTGCTGTTGGCCCAAATCCCTTCAAACCTATTCATGCACTTATCTAAGTGTCTCTCAAACTTTGGGACTGTACCTGCATCCATCACTACCTCAGGACGTTTAATCCATACACAAACCACCCTCTATGTAAAAAAAATTGCACTGCCTGTCTTTTTTAAATCTCTCTCCTCTCACCTTAAAAATGTGTCCCCATCTTGAAATCCCCCATCCTAGGGAAAAGACAACTACCATTAACCCTATCTATACCTCTCATGATTTTATAAATTCTATAAAAGTTCATCTCTCAACCTCCTATACTTCAGTGAAAATGTAGCTTATATTTCAAGAGGTTAAGAAAGTGAGAAAATCTGACACTTGTCATGCATCGATCATGATCCATTGACCTCTATAGATAGTGGTCAGAGTCACAGTCTCATTAATCTAGAAGGGAGCCACTTGGTCCCCTTGAGTCTCAACAAAGAAATCCTACACCAACCCTTGCCCCCTGCCTCCCCCATCACCCTCTCCAATGGCGTACCACAATTTGTTATATCAAGGCCCGCTCTTTAATTCAATCATATGTAGATGGTCAGCCCAAGATTCATATCTGAGGGCTTACTGACCTCAGCTGGAGTATATGGACTGCTTTACAACCACTGCTCTCAAGGCCTCAACAACAGGATAAACTGATTTGTCACTGCAGATAATTTTGACTGTCAGACAACGGTAAATGTCTCAACTTAAATGCCAAGCCTCAGGAGAGAAAGGCAGAAACAAAACATGGAATCTAAGCTATTTGTCAATCCTCACTATTTTCATTTGAGACAAACTATCATTTTATTGAGCATTTCCCCAGCCTCTATCATAAGTATTTAACACATTAAAACAATGAGAGCCTCAACCACAAAAATCATTCCAGCTTAAATTCATAGTTTGAGCTGAAGGCCCTGACTCTAGCAAGGGTATAATTGAGGACTCTACAATATGTCTCAATGCTTTTGGATAAGGTCAAAATCAAGCTCAGCTCTGATGATCAAATTGTATCCTGTCTCTCGATGTCATGGTCCAGACATGGAGAGTTTGCAGGATAGGGAGAAAATATCAACAAATGGCTGCATTTTCACTCCAGTGATCTTCAGCGAAAGCCTGAGTCATATAGCCTTAGAATCATAGAGTTATACAGATCTCGGTCCATCTCATTCATGCCAGCCAGATATCCTAAATTAATCTAGTCCCATTTACTAGTGTTATGAAGTTGAAAGCATGTACTGTACCTTTAAGAAAGAGTGAATGTGATTCTGAACTGAGAGATTACAAGCACATGACTAACCAGCAGTGTCAGAATATACTGGAAAATTGAAAATATGTAACATTTGGCTGTGAAATAGATACTTGAGTTGGTTGCTGTTTTGACAACAATTTGAATTTAACAAATCAGTATAAATTATGCCCCAGGATAATAAAACCAAATCAAGTTTAAATTGTTATTTTGCCAACATTGAACCAATGAGAAAATCCAACATCGGAAGAATAAAAAAGGCAGGCAGTTTGAAAGTCAGACAGAGTAACTGCCAATGAGAGAGTAACTGCCATCAAAATAATGATGCCATTTCGATCAATACACCACAGGAAATGACATCACCAACCCAAAGCAACCCAAACATATAAATAGAAAGCAGGAAGCATCAGTAGTGCTTTGTCCGGAGGCCCACTGAAGATGTTACCTAGTAGGATGATGAAATGTCTGAAAATGAACCTTCCAGCTCAGCGAGCAAACCTACATCTAAAACCTCAACCTGAGCTACAAATCTTCTCAAAACTCTCTAATACCTTTTCATATGAAAAGAAGGAAGACAACCCAGGGAGATCATCAGCCAGAAGAAGAAAGACACCAGAGAAACTGCCACTGTATGGTTTTGAAACTAAGTTGATATAATTTTAATAAGTGTTTTATTGGAACAGTATATTGTCATAGAGTTGGAAGCAGACAATAAGCAGTTAAAAGAACGAGGGGCTTAGAGTTGTGAATAGTTGTTGTTTAATGTTCACTTTCAGAGTTAAAGAATTGTTTTTCTTTAGATAGTGGAATTTGGGAGTTCTCTGTCACTCATACTTTAGCAGATTATGAGGCGAGGTGAGCTTTTCTGGGTGTTCGGTTTAATTAACAGAAGATACACCACCATGTCGTAACAGTTTGGGGCCTCAGTTCTGTGATTTGGACAGGTTTAGACCGATCCCTTCTGAGATTGGAACAGATTTGGGGTACTAAAGATCCCAGCAGATTTAAATACTGACATGTTAGCTCAGTGGTTAGTACTGCTGTCTCACAGCACCAGGGACCCAGGATTGATTCCAGCCTCGGGTGACTGTCTATGTGGAGTTTGCACATTATCCCTGTGTCTGCGTGGGTTTCCTCCCATAATCCAAAGATGTGCAGGTCAGGTGAATTGGCCATGCTAAATTGCCCATAGTGTTAGGTGCATTAGTCAGAGAAAAATGGGTCTGGGTGGGTTATTCTTCAGATGTTTGGTGTGGACATGTTGGGCCGAATGGCCTGTTTCCACACTGTAGGAGAATCTAATCTAAATTTGTCTGTTAGTGTCCTAGATCTTTAAATAAAACATAGGTGAAAGAATTAGTTCAATTTCAGTTACTTGTGGTTGATTAAATTAAAATTGAGAGAAATGGCTCTTAAGATTGTTAAAGAGGTTCTGGGGTTTGAAGATTATTCTCAAATTTGCCAAGCAATTTTAGAAAGACTGAGAAAGGCCATACTTTTCGAATTAGCAAATACATTAGAATTGGGTTTAACCAGGGACAAAAGTAAAGCTGAAATTGTCAGGGAGTTAGTCAAACACTGCTGTTTATCAAAAGACAGACAAGTGCAGTTGAGTTAAAAAAAACTTAAATTATTATTGAAGCTAATGGAGTTAGAAGATAAAGAAAAGAAGAGTCATGAAAGAAGAAACAGAGAGGGAAGAAAGGAAGAAAGAGAGAGAAAAGAAAGAGAGAAAGAAAGAGAGAGAAGAAATAGAGAGAGAGAGAAAGAGAGAGAGAGTTTGAACTTCAGAAGTTGTGAATTAGTTTGGAAAGTCAAGTTAACAGGATGGAAATGAAGTGAGAAGGTAGTGATGTCTACAAGTATGTTAAAACATTGCTACATTTGATGAAATAAATGTTGAATCCTTCTTTGTTTTATTTCAAAAATTGGCTAGGCAGATGAAGCGGTCAGAGAACTTGTGCGCAATGCTAGTTCAGACTAAGTTGCTGCGCAGAGCTAGTGAGGTATTTGCAGTGCTGTCAGATGAGGGGTCAACAGGTTATGTTGTGTTATGTACCAGAACATAACAGGTTATGTTATGTACCAGAAGCATATTGACAGTGGTTCAGAAACATAAATTTGAAAGAATTAAACACAGTAATTTTCAGTATGGGGGGGCATGGTGGCTCAGTGGTTAGCACTGCTGCCTCACAGCACCAAGGTCCCAGGTTCAATTTCAGCCTCGGGTGACTGGTGTGTGCAGTTTGCACGTTCACCCCATGTCTGTGTGGGTTTGCTCCGGTTTCCTCCCACAGTCCAAAGATGTGCAGGTCTAGTGAATTGGCCATGCTAAATTGCCCACAGGTGTTAAGTGCATTAGTCAGAGGGAAAGGGGTCTGGGTGAGTTACTCTTCGGAGGATCGGTGTGGACTGTTTCGGCCAAAGGGAATCTAATCTAATTTTGATAGATGGGTGCAGGCCATAAAAATAGATAAGACCTATTTAGCTCTGAGACAGGTTATTCTGCTGGAGAAGTTTAAAAACTCACTTCCAGAGATGATTAGAATTCATGTGGGTGAACAGAAGGTTCAAGAAGTGAGAAGAACACAGAGATAGCAGAAGAGTATACATTGGTGTAAAAGGCAAAATTTAGCTTCCGCCAACACTTTCATCTTGTGACAAATAAAAACTGGGGTGATCCTACACTATGAAACAAAGAGTAGCGAGCACTGGTAAGTGTTTACCACAGGTTAAAAAAGAAGCCCAAGAGGGTGAAAAGGAGGTGAAAGGCCTCAGCTGTGGGAAGTGGGACACGTAAAGTCCCAATGCTGTCGTTAAAGATAGGCACTGTGGGAAAACCTGTGGTAAAAGAAGCTAAGCCAGTGGCATTAGTGAAGGTAGTAAAGGAGACCCCAAGAAAAGCCAAGGAGCTGCAGGAGAGTGTACAGCTTAGGCATGGGCTGGGTATGGAGTTAGTACATGATCTCTACAAAAGTCTCCGCCTTTGTGGTTCAAGCTTACTCAGAAAAAACAGGGGAGAAGGACAAGAAGTTATAATTTTGAGACATACAGTATCTAATCAGTCAGTTCCTGGAATTCAGTTTGTTCTTGGGAATGATTTGGCAGGGTCCAAGGTGGGTGTGACACCCCTTGCTGTGGAGAAGCCCAAGGAAGACCAAGAAACTGAGGAGTTAAAAGACAAATACCCTGGAATTTTTCCAGACTGTGCAGTAACAAGATCCCACTATCATAAGTCACATCATGAAGCAAAAACTAAAGAGAAAGATGAAGGAATCGAGGTTCAGTTAGCAGGCACCCTGTTTGATGTAATGGTACAGGAAAAACCTGAAAAGGCAGAGGGTCAGACAGAAGTGTTTAGTCTTGAAAGGCTAAGGGACTTGCAACAGAAAGACAAGATGATAAAAAAAATGGATGCATATTCCAAAAAGGAGGCATAGAATATTCCAGAGCATTATTATCTGAAAGATAGAATCTTAAGAAGGAAATGAAGACTATGGCAGGTTAGTGCAGAGGAGAAATGGGTCGTAGTATACCAGATTCTGTTGGTGGTAGCTTACAGACAGAAAGTGTCATGGGTAGCACATGAACTACCTGTAGGAGGTCACTGAGGTGTAAGGAAGACTCATGCTGATGTACAAATGCATTTCTATTGGCCTGGACTGCACGAAGATCTGGTTAAATTTTGCCATACATGTCATACTTGCCAAATGGAAGGTAAGCCACAGGCGGTAATAAACCAGCACCTTTGTTGCCAATTCCCACATTCAAAGAACCTTTCACATGGGTTATAATTGATTGTGTACATCCCCTCCCTAAAATTAGAAGTAGGAACCAGTAATTGTTAACCATAATGGATACATCTACCAATTTCCAGAAGCAATTTCATTACGGAGTTTTAAGGCAAAAAGAGTGGTAGAGGAGTTAATAGCTTTCTTTACATGATGCAGGCTATCCTGAGAAATTCAGTCAGACCAAGGGTCTAATTTTACTGCTAGACTGTTTAAGGAAGTCATGGATCGTTTCAGTATACAGCACTTTTAACCAAATGCATATCATCCTGAATCCCCGAGAGCTTTGGAAAGGTGGCATCAGATCAGGAAGACCATGTTAAGAGCATTCTGCCAGGATTACCTGAATGACTGGGATAAACATAGAACATAGAACATAGAAGGATACAGCGCAGTACAGGCCCTTCGGCCCTCGATGTTGCGCCGACCGAATCCTACCTAACCTATACTAGCCCAATAACTTCCAAATGCCTATCCAATGCCCGCTTAAATGACCATAAAGAAGGAGAGTTCACCACTGATACGGGCAGGGCATTCCATGAACTCACAACCCGCTGTGTGAAGAATCTACCCCTAACATCTGTCCTATACCTACCACCCCTTAATTTAAAGCTATGTCCCCTAGTAACACCTGACTCCATTAGCGGTAAAAGGTTCTTAGTATCTACCCTATCTAAACCCCTAATCATCTTATACACTTCTATCAGATCTCCCCTAAACCTTCTCTTCTCCAATGAGAACAGCCCCAAGTGCCTCAGCCTTTCCTCATAAGATTTTCCTACCATTCCAGGCAACATCCTGGTAAACCTCCTCTGCACTCGTTCTAAAGCCTCTACATCCTTCCTATAGTATGGCGACCAAAACTGCACACAATACTCCAGATGAGGCCTCACCAGAGTCTTATACAACTGCAACATGACCTCAGGGCTCCGGAACTCAATTCCCCTGCCAATAAAGCCCAGTACACCATATGCCTTCCTCACAGCACTATTTACCTGGGTGGCAACTTTCAGAGATCTGTGTACATAGACACCAAGATCCCTCTGCTCATCCACACTACCAAGTAGCCTACCATTAGCCCAGTAATCCATCATCTTGTTATTCCTACCAAAGTGAACGACTTCGCACTTAGCTACATTGAATTCCATTTGCCACATTTCCGCCCAGCTCTGCAACTTATCTATATCCCGCTGTAACCTACCACTTCCTTCCTCACTATCCACAACTCCACCGACTTTTGTGTCATCCGCAAACTTGCTTACCCAGCTTTCAAGTCCTTCCTCTAGATCATTTATAAAGATAACAAAAAGCAATGGTCCCAAAACAGATCCTTGTGGTACACCGCTAGTAACTGCACTCCAAGATGAACATAATCCATCAACTACTACCCTCTGTCTCCTTCCAGCCAGCCAATTCCTAATCCAAACCTCTAATGTATCCTCAATGCCATACCTCCGAAGTTTTAGCATTAGCCTACCATGGGGAACCTTATCGAACGCCTTACTAAAATCCATATACACAACATCTACTGCTTTAGAAAGGAAAGGAATCCCATTCATATTGTTTGCCATTAGAGATGCCCCAAATGAATCTATTCAGTTCAGTCCCTTCAAGTTAATATTTGGACATAAAGTGAGAGGGCCTTTGAAATTAATTAAAGAGAAATTGACAGAACTGAAGTCAGAGAACTCACACTTGGACTATGGATCGGAGGTGAGGGAGAGATTAGATCATGTAGGTCAGTTAGCTAAACAGCAACTGAAGGGGGCACAGCATAGAATGAAGCTGGTGGCAGATAAAAGCTATGAGACTCAGGCATTTTCCCATGGAGATAATGTGTTAGTACTGTAACCAGTGATAGGAGATCCCTTCAAAGTCAGATTTAGTGGTTCCTATCAAATTGAGAAAAATTTAAGTGAGGTAAACTATCTGGTAAGGATGCTGGATAGGAAAAAACTGTATTGGGTATATCACTTGAAAATGTTGAAACCTTACTATAATAGAGACAGGGAACTGGAGAAACAGATGTTAGTTACTGCCCTACTGAGTGATGAATCAAATCCAGATGTCAAGGAGTTTGATGTACCTCAAAATACGTTAAACAATGTTTGAGAAGTGGCATAGGTTAGTGTACTATCTATAGGAACAAAGAAGGTTGAAAGGTTTATTGCAGCAATTTGAGGACATATGCAGGAACAAAATGGAGAGGACTAATACTATTGTGCATGAGGTAGAAGTAGGGAAAGCTTTTTCAATAAAACAACACCCCTACAGGCTTAATCCTTCCAAAGATCCTGAAGGAAGTGGGTATCATGCTCAACATAGATATCATCCAACCAAGTCAGAGTGAGTGGAATTCGCCAATTGTGTTAGTTCCCAAACTTGACAGGACTCAACGATTTTATGTGGATTATCAGAAGATCAATGCCATAACAGAATTGGACTCATATCCAATACCAAGATTGGAGGACTATATAGAGAAAGTTGAACTAGCCAGTTAAATCACAAAGTAGTTCTTTGAGGATGTGACTCGAAAAGTTGACTTCAGCAAGGCATTTGATAAGGTTCCCCATGGTAAGCTCATTCAGAAAGTCAGGAGGAATGGGATAGAGGGGAACTTAGCTGTCTGGATACAGAATTGGCTGGCCAACAGAAGACAGCAAGTGGTAGTAGAAGGAGGATATTCTGCCTGGAAGTCATTGGTGAGTGGTGTTCCACAGGGCTCTGTCCTTGGGCCTCTACTGTTTGTAATTTTTATTAATGACTTGGATGAGGGGATTGAAGGATGGGTCAGCAAGTTTGCAGATGACACAAAGGTTAGAGGTGTCGTTGACAGTATAGAGGGCTGTTGTAGGCTGCAGCGGGACATTGACAGGATGCAGAGATGGGCTGAGAGGTGGCAGATGGAGTTCAACCCGGATAAATGTGAGGTAATTAATTTTGGAAGGTTGAATTTGAGAACTGAGTACAGGATTAAGGATAGATTCTTGGCAATGTGGAGGAACAGAGGGATCTTGGTGTGCAGGTACACAGATCCCTTAAAATGGTCACCCAAGTGGACAGGGTTGTTAAGAAAGCATATGGTGTTTTGGCTTTCTAACAGGGAGATTGAGTTTAAGAGTCGTGAAATCTTGTTGCAGCTCTATAAAACTTTGGTAAGACCGCACTTGGAATACTGCATCCAGTTCTGGTCGCCCTATTATAGGAAAGATGTGGATGCTTTGGAGAGGGTTCAGAGGAGGTTTACCAGGATGCTGCCTGGATTAGAGGGCTTATGAGGAGAGGTTGACTGAGCTTGGACTTTTTTCATTGGAGAAGAGGAGGAGGAGAGGGGACCTAATTGAGGTATACAAGATAATGAGAGGCATAGAGAGTCAATAGCCAGAGACTATTTCCCAGGGCAGAAATGGCTAACATGAGGGGTCATAGTTTTAAGCTGGTTGGAGGAAAGTATAGAGGGGATGTCAGAAGTGGGTTCTTTACACAGAGAGTTGAGAGAGCATGGAATGTGTTGCCAGCAGCAGTTGTGGAAGCAAGGTCATTGGGGACATTTAAGAGACTGCTGGACATGCATATGGTCACAGAAATTTGAGGGTGTATACATGAGGATCAGTGGTCGGCACAACATCGTGGGCTGAAGGGCCTGTTCTGTGCCGTACTGTTCTATGTTCTATGTTCTAAAGTTGGACTTACTGCATGGTTATTGGCAAGTACCTTTATGAAAGAAAGCAAAAGAAGTTTCTGCATTTGTAACCCCAAATGGACTATATCAATTCAAAGTGATGCCTTTTGGAATGAAAAACTCACCAACCACATCCCAAAGACTCATGAACAGAGTTGTGCATGGATTAACAAATTATGCAGTTTATCTGGATATTGTAGTGATCCTCAGTGAGTCCTGAAAAACTCAGATGGTACAGTTGGCAGAGCTCTTTGAATAATTATGAGAAGCAAACTAGTCATAAATGTCAAGAAAACAGAATTTGTGAAGGCAGAGGTTACGTTCTTTAGATATGACATTGGTCATGGAAGGTCGACCCCAAGGAACACCAAGACGAAGGCCATCAAGGAATTTCCACAAACAGCCTCGAAGAAAGAGGTGCTTTGATTTTTGGGACTAAGTGGATTCTACCAGACGTTTGTTCCAAACTTCAGCAGCGTAGTGGACCACTAACAGATTTACAGAAGAAGAACACAAAGTTTCGGTCAACAGAACAATACCAGGAGGCATTTGAGATTTTAAAAGCAATATTAACCACCACACCAGTTTTAGCTACAGCAAATTTTTTGAAACCCTTCAAAGTTGCAATTGATGCTAGTGATATAGGAGTTGGAGTTGTACTGCTACAGGAAGATGATGGTGAAATTGAATGGCTCACTGGCTACTTTTCAAAGAAACTCAGCACCGATCGATGAAAATACTCTACCATCGAAAAAGGATTGTTGAGTTTGCAACTGGCCTTAAAACATTATAACGTTTATATGACAACAAATGTGTTGGATGGTTGTGTACCTGGACCAGAATGCTCTTATATTCTTGGAATAATTTAAAGACAAAAATATGAGACTATTTTGTCGGAGTCTTATGTTACAGACTTTTAATTTACAAATTGTACATGTTGAGGGTCTAAAAATGTGATCAAAGATGCGTTATCATGGACTTAAAGGATAAAGTATAGATAAGAGTAAACAGATATATTTATATAAAGTGTGTGTGTATGTGTGTGTGCAGAAATTAATATGAACTTAGATTAATGTCCTATGTATTACATTGTAATGGAATTAAGAATTAGAAAAAAAGAAGCCATCTTTTCATTATGATGGTTGATTTTTTTTTCTTAAGGGAGAGGTGTTATGAAGTTGAAGGCCTTTAAGAGAGAGTGAATACTGTTTTGCACTGAGAGCTTACAAGCACCTGTCATATGACTAACTAACAGTCTCAGAGTGTACTGGAAAATTGAAAATATGTAACATTTCGCTGTGAAATACATACCTGAGTTGATTGCTGTTTTAACAATCAGTTTAAATTATGCCCTAGGATACTAAAACCCTATCAAGTTTGAATTTGTTGTTTTGCCAACATCAAACCAATGAGATGATCTGATATTGGGAGTATTAAAAGGCAGGCAATTTGAAAGTCAGACAGAGTAACTACCATCGAAAGAGTAACTGCCAATGAGAGAGTAACTGCCATCAAAACACTCTCTATCAAAGGTACCTTTTCAAATGAAGCATCTTCACAGTAAAACGAAAGAAGCGACCCAGGGAGATCTTCTGCCAGAAGAAGACAGACACCAAAGATGACAGTCACTGTATGGTTTTGAACTTAAGATGATGTAATGTTAATAAGTGTTTTATTGGAACAGTATATTGTCATAGAGTTGGAGGCAGGTAAGAGAAAGAGGGTCTTAGAATTGTGAACAGTTGTTTAATGTTCATTTTCAGAGTTAAAGAATAAATTGATATTATTTTCTTTAGATCGTGGAATTTGGAAGTTCTCTGTCACTTGTAATTTAACAATTTATGAGGCGAAGTGAGTTTTTCTGGGTGTTTGGTTTAATTAACAGAAGGGTTCATCATAGTGTCATAAAAAACTAGCATTTGGCCCATATCTACCTAAACCCTTCCTATTCATGTACTCATCCTATTCAGGTGCCTTTTAAATGTTGTAAGTGTTCCAGCCTCCAACACTTCCTCTGGCAGCTCATTCCATACACGCACCACCCTCTGTGTGAAAAAGGTTGCCTCTTCAGCTCCCTTTAAATCTTTCTCCTCTCACCTTATACTTATATCCTCTAGTTTTGAACTCCCCTACCCTGGGGTAAAAAAGCTTGGCAGTTCATATGTGCCCCTCGTTATTTTATAAACCTCTATAAAGTCACCCCTCAGCTTCCAATGCTCCAGGGAAAATAGCCCCAGCTGATTCAGCCTCTCCCTGTAACTCAGATTCTCCAATCCGGACAACATCCTTGTAAATATTTTCTGTACCTTTTCAAGCTTAATAGCATCTTTTCTATGCAAGGGAGACCAGAATTGACAGCAGTATTCCAAAATTGGCCTAACCAATGCCCTGTACAGCTGCAACATGACCGCCCAACTTCAATACTCAATGCACTAGCCAATAAAGGAAAGTGTATCGAACGCCTTCTTCACTATCCTGTCTACCTGCGACTCCACCTTCATGGAGCTATGAACCTATACTCCAAGGTCTCATTGTTCAGTAACATTTCCCAGGTCCCTACCATTAAGAGCATAAGCCCTGCCATGATTTACCTTTCCAAAATTAAACACCTCACATTTATCTAAATTAAACTCCATCTGCCACTCTTTAGCTCATTGGCCCATCTGATTAAGGTCCTGTTGTACTCTGAGACAATCTTTCTCACTGTCCAATGTACCACTAATTTTGGTGTCATCGGCAAATTTACTAAGTTTGTGAGAAGATTTGTAGCCCGGGTGCTCGTTGTTGTGGTTCTGTTCGCCGAGCTGGGAATTTGTGTTGTGGGAGAAAGTGAGGTCTGCATTGCTGATGTTTCGTCCCCTGTCTAGGTGACGTCCTCAGTGCTTGGGAGCCTCCTGTGAAGCGCTTCTGTGATCTTTCCTCCGGCATTTGTAGTGGTTTGAATCTGCCACTTCTGGTTGTCAGTTCCAGCTGTCCATTGCGGTGGTCGGTATATTGGGTCCAGGTCGATGTGCTTATTGATTAAATCTGTGGATGAGTGCCATGCCTCTAGGAATTTCCTGGCTGTTCTCTGTTTGGCTTGTCCTATAATAGTAGTGTTGTCCCAGTCGAATTCATGTTGCTTGTCATCTCAGTGTGTGGCTACTAAGGATAGCTGGTCGTGTCGTTTTGTGGCTAGTTGGTGTTCATGGATGCGGATCGTTAGCTGTCTTCCTGTTTGTCCTATGTAGTGTTTTGTGCAGTCCTTGCATGGGATTTTGTACACTACATTGGTTTTGCTCATGCTGGGTATCAGGTCCTTCGTTCTGGTGAGCTGTTGTCTGAGAGTGGCTGTTGGTTTGTGTGCTGTTATGAGTCCTAGTGGTCGCAGTAGTCTGGCTGTCAGTTCGGAAATGCTCCTGATGTATGGTAGTGTGGCTAGTCCTTTGGGTTGCAGCATGTCCTCGTTCCGTTGTCTTTCCCTTAGGCACCTGTTGATGAAATTGCGCGGGTATCCATTTTTGGCAAATACATTGTATAGGTGTTCTTCTTCCTCTTTTTGCAGTTCTGGTGTACTGCAGTGTGCGCAATTTCATCAAGAAATGCCTAAGGGAAAGACAACGGAACAAGGACATGCCGCAACCCAAAGGACTAGCCACACTCCCATACATCAAGAGCATTTCCGAACTGACAGCCAGACTACTGTGACCACTAGGACTCATAACAGCACGCAAACCAACAGCCACTCTCAGACAACAACTCACCAGAACGAAGGACACGATACCCAGCATGAGCAAAACCAATGTAGTGTACAAAATCCCATGCAAGGACTGCACAAAACACTACATAGGACAAACAGGAAGACAGCTAACGATCCGCATCCATGAACACCAACTAGCCACAAAACGACACGACCAGCTATCCTTAGTAGCCACACACTGAGATGACAAGCAACATGAATTCGACTGGGACAACACTACTATTATAGGACAAGCCAAACAGAGAACAGCCAGGAAATTCCTAGAGGCATGGCACTCATCCACAGATTTAATCAATAAGCACATCGACCTGGACCCAATATACCAACCACTGCAACGGTCAGCTGGAACTGACAACCAGAAGTGGCAGATTCAAACCACTACAAATGCCGGAGGAAAGATCACAGAAGTGCTTCACAGGAGGCTCCCAAGCACTGAGGATGTCACCTAGACAGGGGACGAAACATCTGCAACACAAATTCCCAGCTCGGCGAACAGAACCACAACAAACGTACTAACCATAACTCCTATGTTCAGAGGAGGAAAACAGTTGTCAAAGGAATTGTAGAGATTTAAATCTGTCAATATGTTCAAACGTGGTAATCAATCCAAGTCAAATGTACTCCTGTAAACTCTACAACTTGATGGTTGTCCATTGTTGTATAAAGTAATGGTTCCAAAAGGGTCACTGCATTCAGCTCTACCCAAACTAATGATGACATAAGAATGTGGATGGGGAAAGACAAAACATCTCAGGAACAAGCACAAAGAAAGCTGGAGAAACTCAGCAGGTCTGGCATCATCTATGGAGAGAGGAACAATTAGTGGTTTCAGTCGAATATGTTTCTTCTACAGAACTGAGATATCATAGAAACACAAGCTGAAACATAGAATCCCTACAGTGTGGAATCAGGCTATTCAACCTGTCAAGTCAAAAGAGCATTCAATCCAGACCATGCATCCCACCCAATCCCTGCATTTCCCATGGCCAATCCACCAAACCTGCACATCTTTGGATTGTGGGAGGAAACTGAGCACCTGGAGGAATCCCACGAGACACAGGGAGAATATGCAAACTCCACACAGACCGTCATCTGAGTGTGGGATCGAACCCAGAACCCTGGAATTGTAATCCACTGGTATCATCGCGATATCTTATCAGGTAAAGATCTACAATCACTAATCTTCGAGTAAAAAATGAGGTCTGCAGATGCTGGAGATCACAGCTGCAAATGTGTTGCTGGTCAAAGCACAGCAGGTTAGGCAGCATCTCAGGAATAGAGAATTCGACGTTTCGAGCATAAGCCCTTCATCAGGAATATCCCACTCCACCGAGGACATGCAGGTCCTTGGACTCCTCCACCGGCAGAACACAACTACACGACGGCTGGAGGAGGAGCGCCTCATCTTCCGCCTGGGAACCCTCCAACCACAAGGTATGAATTCAGATTTCTCCAGCTTCCTCATTTCCCCTCCCCCCACCTTGTCTCAGTCGGTTCCCTCAACTCAGCACCGCCCTCCTAACCTGCAATCCTCTTCCTGACCTCTCCGCCCCCACCCCACTCCGGCCTATCACCCTCACCTTGACCTCCTTCCACCTATCCCACCTCCATCGCCCCTCCCCCTAGTCCCTCCTCCCTACCTTTTATCTCAGCCGGCTTGGCTCTCTCTCTCTTATTGTATTCCTGATGAAGGGCTTATGCTCGAAACGTCGAATTCTCTATTCCTGAGATGCTGCCTAACCTGCTGTGCTTTGACCAGCAACACATTTGCAGCTACAATCACTAATCTCCCAATCATCTCAGTGTCAATGTCTGATGAACCTATGTAGGTGATTGCTATCCTGCAGCAAACTACATTGTGTTTAAAACAATAACCCCTTCTCACTAATATTCACATGTGGTTTCCTTTTATTACAGAAGACAGGAATTCAACAATTAATATTTCCAGTCTCTCCAAAGCCTGTCCACCATCTACAAGGCACAAATCAGAAGCATAATGGAACACTCCCCGCTTGCCTGGATGTGTGCAGCTCCAACTACCCTCAACAAGCCTGGCACAATCCAGGACAAAGCAGTCACCTGTGTGGTACCACATCCACAAATATCCACTCCATCCAACACTGACGCTCAGTAGCAGAGTGTCTACTATCTACAAGATGCACTGCAGAAAAGATCCTCAACTGAACCTTCAAAATCTACAATCACTTCCTGTAGAAGGACAATGGCAGCCCTGAAATGGGAACAGCTTCCCCCCACCCCTATTAAATTTCTCTCTACACTGTTCAAAGAACAAACCCAGGTTCTCCAATCTCTCCAGATAACTGGAAGCTCTTAGCTTCAATACCATTATAGGATATACAGTCATATAATCATACACCATGAAAACAGACCCTTCCGTCTAACCAGTCCATGCTGAATGTAATTCCAAACTAAACTAGTCCCACCTGCCTGATCCTGGCCTAACCTCGATGTTGTGCACTTGTATAGGTGAGCTCTGTTTCGTGGAGTGCATGTTGTATTGGCAGCTCACCTGACACGTTGTACTGACCACACCACAAAATAATTTGTATCTCACCATCACCTCCCCCAACAAGACTCCTCTGAGTAAATGACATTCATACATGATCCACTGCCTGTCTGACCTTATTTTAAATTTTTATTTTGAATCAACGTATTCAGACATGTTATGAAACATCTTGAAAGCAGGTAGATCTTGAACCCAGGTCTTCTTGCTCCAAGGTAGGGAAACCACCAGGAAAATTAACCAGGAAAATTTAAAATCCATTACTGGAGCCCTAGGATCTATCAATTGAACTTTCAAAACAAGGATAATTTAGATCAGCTGCTAAAACAGATTGATGTTGGAACAATAAAGATGGAATCACGCATCTCACTGTTGATACAAGTTCATAACAGTGCCAGTGTTTTGTCACAATTCCTGAATTGGAATTTATTGGAAAGATGGAAAATCAGACTGATAACGCTGCAGGAGGTTCAGGTCCTCAAACAGGTAATGTCACCAAATTGTGCAGATTATTCTTCAATCCATTCTTGCTGAGGCTGCACAAGACATTGATTAGGCCACTGTTGGAATACTGCCTGCAACTCTAGTTTCTCCACTATGGAGAGGATGTTGTGAAACTTGAAAGGGTTCAGAAAAGATTTACAAGGACTTTGCCAGAGTTGGAGGACTTGAGCTATAGGGAGAAGCTGCATAGGCTGGGGCTATTTTCCCTGGAGTGTCGGAGGCTGAGGGGTGACCTTATAGAGGTTCAAAAAATCATGAGGGGCATGGATAAGATAAGACAAAGTCTTATCCCCCAGGGTAGAGGAGCCCATGCCTAGAGGGCATAGGTTTAGGGTGAGAGGGGAAAGATTTAAAAGGAATAACTTTTGAATGCAGAGGGTGGCGTGTGTATGGAATGAGCTGCCAGAGGAAGTGGTGGAGGCTGGTACAATTATAACATTTAAAAGGCATCTGGATGGGTATATGAATAGGAAGGGTTTGGAGGGGTATGGGTCAGGTGCTGGCAGGTGGGACTAGATTAATTTAGAATATCTGGTCAGCATGACGAGTTGAACTGAAGAGTCTGTCTCCGTGCTGTACATCTCTATGACCCTATTCTTGTACTTTCCAAATATCTTTTCAACATTATAATTGTACCCATATCCTCCACTGTCTCAGGAAGTTATTTCACACACGAACCACTCTCTGTGTAAAATATTTGCCCCTCATGTCTTTTATAAACCTCTCTCTTCACACCTTAAAAATGCGCCTCACTGTCTTGAAATCGCCCATCCTTGGGAAAAGACAGCTACCATTAATTTTATGTGTACCCCTGATTATTTTATAAACTTCTGTACAATTGCCTCTCAACCTCCTACACTCCTGTGAAAAAGGTCCCAGTCTAACCAGCCTTTCTTTATAACTCAAACCCTCCATACCCAGCAACAGCTTCCTCTAAACATCCTCTTCAAGGCTTTGTCATCTTTCCTAGATGGTAATGCCCAAAATTATACACAATAAGATCTTACGATGTAGGCCATTCAGTCCATCAATCTGTTACTCCATTCAAAGAGATCATCACGGATCTTAACTCCATTTCCAACCTTTTCCCCAGAACCCTTGATTCCTTTCTTGTTTAAACATCTATCACAACCTAGAATATACTTGATAACTCAGCTGTGACAGCCCTCTGTGGTTAAAAAAACCCACAGATTTACTCCCCTCTGACTTAATTATTTTATTAACTTGCAGTATGTGAGTGTCATTGGCTGAGCCAACATTTATTGTCCATCCCTAGTTGCCCCTTGAGAAGGTGGGGGTGAGCTGCCTTCTTGAACCACTACAGTCCACCTGCTGTAGGTTGGCCCACAATACTCTTTGGGAGAGAATTCCAGGATTTTGACTTGGCAACAGTGAAGGAACAGGAATATATTTCCAAGTCAGGGTGGTGAGTCACTTGGAGTGGAACTTGCAGGGTGTGGTGTTCCCATATATCTGTGCCCTAGTCCTTCTAGATGGATGTGGTTGTGAGTTTGGAAGATGTCGTCTAAGGATCCTTGGTGAATTTCTGCAGTGAATCTTGTAGATGGTACAAACTGCTACTACTGAGCATCGTTGTTGGAGGGGATAGGTGTTTTGGATGTGATACCAATCAAGTGGGCTGTATTGTTCTGGATGGTGTCACCCTTCCTGACTGGGACTGCACCCATCCAGGCAAGTGGGGGCGTATTCCATCACACTCCTGACTTACGTCTTGTAGATGGTGGACAGGCTTTGGGGAGTCAGTAGGTGAGTTACTTGCTGCAGTATTCCTAGCATCTGACCTACTCCTGTAGCCACTGTGTTTATGTGCAGAACAGTGTGAGCAGTTAGTGACTTACAAGCCCAGCCAGACCATGTGTGGAAGCCCTCTGTGTTGATTTACCTTTATAGAAATACTGTAATATTTATCATTTTAACTTTATTTCTTTATTTTTCTAACTTATACAATGAATAGCTACAAGGTAATGTAACTTTATTAAAATCTCTCTATTGCTTAACTAAAATTTGTACCTCGATACTTTGCAGCTAAGATGACACCACATGGGGTGATCTTGTAAACGTTTCACAGTGCTCTTGCACTTGGATTAAAAACCTAATGTTAAACCTGATCCTGTGATGGGTTCAGTTGAGTTTCTGGTCATGGTAATCCCAACGACGTTGATTCAGTGATGGTAAAACCATTGATTGTCAAGAAGTGGTGATTAGGTTGTTTCTTGTTGGTGATGATCATTGCCTTATTGCCTGGCATTTGTGTGGTTTGAATGTTACTCAACACTTGTCAGCCCAAGCTGACCCCTTATTTCAAGATAATACCTTCTGATATAGTTTTAGCAGGACTTTCATATTTACAAATTAACTTTAATATATGCAATACTCCAGGTGATGTCTAACCATTTTATAATGCTTACCATCACTTCCTTGTTATATAACCTGGAACCTGCATTCTGTGCTTTGGTGATATGAGAAGTGGAATCTTTTGGGGTTGGGAACACCCCCTCTCTCACCTCACTCCCCTCCCCAACTCTCACAATAATTAGCACAGTCTCAGCTCCTGATCCAGTTAAGGGCTAAAGGACAGTCTCCAGAGGCTTGTGGATATACCAGTGGCCTTCCAGTTTTGGAGGGTTTCACAGCTACAGTAAGGAGCAAGTTCTTCAGCACTCTTATGGTGCCATGGCATTATCCATACCCTCGGGACTAGGAGACCGGAGGCTGCTCCAGAGTTGTGACATAACATGATTTGGAGATGCCGGTGTTGGACTGGGGTGGAAAAAGTTCAAAATCACACAACACCAGGTTATAGTCCAACAGGTTTATTTGAAAGCACTAGGTTTCAGAGCGCTGCACCTTCATCAGGTGGTTGTGGAGTATGCTTATACTCCACTTGATAAAGGAGCGACACTCCGAAAGCTAGTGCTTCCAAATAAATCTGTTGGACGATAACCTGGTGTTGTGTGATTAATAACTTTATGACATAACAGGTTGCTTAACGACACTGACCTCAGTGGTCTCTGAGCAATGGTTCTAACCTAAATGAGTATTTCAACAAGCAGGTGACTTGACCAATTTTAAAAACTAGAATAAATATAGAAAAAGTATGCAGTTTTTTGCTCTGCAGTGTAACCTTTGTCTGAATCAAGACACAGACAGACAGCACAGGCCTGGAGCTCTATTATCTCAGTGCATTATTGGGTGCCTATTGTATCCCAGGATGGCATACGCTGTGTATCACTGTGGTGTCAAGGTGTTAATGCTTGACTGGAAAATCTCCTTTATCAATCGTTAACAAGGCTCTTCCTGATTCAAACTAGGATGGCAAATTGGGTTTCAAACCTACTGTCTCTGAAATGGTCAATGCTACCAACGGTCTTCAGAAACCATCATGCCAGCTAATACTGGTATTTACCAGCTAATACTGGTATTTATTGTCTCAGCCTGCTCCTGCCCCACCGAACTCATCTCCCAATACTTCGACACGGTCCTGTCCCCTTTAGTCCAAGAACTCCCCACCTACGTTCGGGACACCACCCACGCCCTCCATCTCCTCCAGGATTTTCGCTTCCCCGGTCCCCAACGCCTTATTTTCACTATGGACATCCAGTCCCTGTACACCTCCATCCCCCATCACGAAGGACTCAAAGCCCTCCGCTTCTTCCTTTCCCGCCGCACCAACCAGTACCCTTCCACTGACACCCTCCTTCGACTGACTGAACTGGTCCTCACCCTGAATAACTTCTCTTTTCAATCCTCCCACTTCCTCCAAACTAAAGGAGTTGCCATGGGCACCCGCATGGGCCCCAGCTATGCCTGCCTCTTCGTAGGATATGTGGAACAGTCCATCTTCCGCAACTACACTGGCACCACCCCCCACCTTTTCCTCCGCTACATCGATGACTGTATCGGCGCTGCCTCGTGCTCCCACGAGGAGGTTGAACAGTTCATCAACTTTACTAACACCTTCCATCCCGACCTGAAATTCACCTGGACTGTCTCAGACTCCTCCCTCCCCTTCCTAGACCTTTCCATTTCTATCTCGGGCGACCGACTCAACACAGACATCTATTATAAACCGACTGACTCCCACAGCTACCTGGACTACACCTCCTCCCACCCTGCCCCCTGTAAAAATGCCATCCCATATTCCCAATTCCTTCGTCTCCGCCGCATCTGCTCCCAGGAGGACCAATTCCAACACCGCACAGCCCAGATGGCCTCCTTCTTCAAGGACCGCAGATTCCCCCCAGACGTGATCGACGATGCCCTCCACCGCATCTCCTCCACTTCCCGCTCCTCCGCCCTTGAGCCCCGCTCCTCCAACCGCCACCAAGACAGAACCCCACTGGTTCTCACCTACCACCCCACCAACCTGCGCATACAACGTATTATCCGCCGCCATTTCCGCCACCTCCAAACGGACCCCACCACCAAGGATATATTTCCCTCCCCTCCCCTATCAGCGTTCCGCAAGGACCACTCCCTTCGTGACTCCCTTGTCAGATCCACACCCCCCACCAACCCAACCTCCACCCCCGGCACCTTCCCCTGCAACCGCAGGAAATGTAAAGCTTGCGCCCACACCTCCACACTCACTTCCCTCCAAGGCCCCAAGGGATCCTTCCATATCCGCCACAAGTTCACCTGTACCTCCACACACATCATCTATTGCATCCGCTGCACCCGATGTGGCCTCCTCTATATTGGTGAGACAGGCCGCTTACTTGCGGAAATCTTCAGAGAACACCTCTGGGCCGCCCGAACCAACCAACCCAATCACCCCGTGGCTCAACACTTTAACTCCCCCTCCCACTCCACCGAGGACATGCAGGTCCTTGGACTCCTCCACCGGCAGAACACAACTACACGACGGCTGGAGGAGGAGCGCCTCATCTTCCGCCTGGGAACCCTCCAACCACAAGGTATGAATTCAGATTTCTCCAGCTTCCTCATTTCCCCTCCCCCCACCTTGTCTCAGTCGGTTCCCTCAACTCAGCACCGCCCTCCTAACCTGCAATCCTCTTCCTGACCTCTCCGCCCCCACCCCACTCCGGCCTATCACCCTCACCTTGACCTCCTTCCACCTATCCCACCTCCATCGCCCCTCCCCCTAGTCCCTCCTCCCTACCTTTTATCTTAGCCTGCTTGGCTCTCTCTCTCTTATTCCTGATGAAGGGCTTATGCTCGAAACGTCGAATTCTCTATTCCTGAGATGCTGCCTAACCTGCTGTGCTTTGACCAGCAACACATTTGCAGCTGTGATCTCCAGCATCTGCAGACCTCATTTTTTACTGGTATTTACCAGCCCTGCCCAGCTCCGTGCTTGACATTAGTAGAGCCTAGAAGTTTTGTCCTTTATTTATAAAGCCTAGGATCCTGTATATATCTTTAACAGCCTTCTTATCTTGTTCAAACAATGACATTGCTAATGTTGTCCTTTAGAAGAGTTGTCTCTCTTCTGTACATATTTAAAAACTCTTTAGTTTGATGTGGACTTTGCTGGCTGGACCAACATTTATTGCCCATTCTTCACTGCCCTGTCTGCTTGAGCAGCTGCAAACCAAATGTATCCATTGAATATACCTGATCACATTAAGGTGGCACGGTTGCTCAGTGGTCAATTCTAACCTCAGGTGACTTCCTGTGTGGAGTTTGCACATTCTCCATGTGTCTGCATGGGTTTCCTCCGGTTTCCTCCCACAGTCCAAAGATGTACAGGTCAGGTGAATTGGCCATGCTAAATTGCCCATAGCATTAGTCAGAGGGAGACGGGTGTAGGTGGGTTGCTCTTCGGAGGGTTGGTATGGACTTGTTGGGCCGAAGGGCCTGTTTCCACATTGTAGGGGATCTAATCCAATTATTGATTTTTTGATTATATTTTCTTTCTTATTTTGTTTCCTAGTTATTTCTTTATTTCTTCCGAGAAGCTGTTGCCTGATGTCAGGAAATTCATGTAGAATGCTTGTGCTGGCAGAATGGAGGATAGTGTTAAATGGTCCCCTATCCTCAATCCAAACACTGCACTTACTGACATTACAACCCCTGCTGTTCCTCAGTTGCAAACATCAGATGCCAGAAGAATAAAGCGACCCCGATCCTTTGAGTTGATAAAATCCTACATAATCAAGAAACATCATGGATTACAGGATACCCAGAAGCCTTTTGTCAAAGTTTAGTCAGTTTCTGACCCAACACCGTGGGATTTCAGCATCAAGGACAGCAAACAAAGTCTCAAAGTATTGCAATTACAGGAGACAGGATATAACATGGGGAGAACAAGCAGTATCACAATGTGACTTAACTGCTATGTAATCTGCTTTGGCTGTAGAACAATGGTCTAAGGAAGATTACACTCAGTTCTTCTTTCAACAGCTGCTGTATAACCAAAATCTTTTGCTCTGAAAAGGTAACTTTTCCACCTTTTGACCAGGATGTGGCCATACAGACTCTTCAGTCTCTTCCACCTTTCAGCGAGTGTATGGTTGATCTATGACCATCCTCAATAGCCCTGCTATTGGCCCAATACCCCGTGATATCTTTGATTAACAAAGTTTATCAATCTCTTAAAATACACAATTGATCTGGCATTAAATATCTGTTTTTTAACATTTCCTCAGAGAGTGTGGTGGGGTCAGCATTTAACGTGTGTCCTGAGTTGCCCTTTAGAGAGTGGAGGTGAGTTACCTTCTTGAATTCCGACAGTTTTTCTCTATCTCTCTCATATCCACATCACATAATGATGATTCTCTCAATTTTGTTGGACATCTTGGACAACATTTTATCTTTATTCATTCCCAGAAGCTGTTGCCTGATGTTCAGGGAATTCATGTACAATTTGTGTGGTAGCTGAATGGAGGATAATGTTGAATATCCTCCTGCCCTTAGTCCAAACCGTGTACTTATTGACGTTACAACCCCTGCTGTTCCTCAGCTGCTAACGTCAGATGTCAGTTAGATGAAACGAGCCAACCCTTTGAGTGGTTACAATCCTACACATCAAGAAATATCATGGACCAATTACCAGAGGCCTCTTGTCAAAATTCAATCAGCTGAACTTTGACTCAGGGATTAAACACAATCACAAGGTGAAGGCTTCTTTTCATCAATGACTGAAAATTGTTCAAAAAAAAACTGCAGGCACAATAATCTCAACTTTTCCAAATATATTTATTCATTGATTGGATGTCGATGTGACTGGCTGTGATAGCATTTATTCCCTATCCCTAACTGCCCCATTGGTGACGGTGGTGGTAGTAAACTGCCTCCTTGAACTCCCACATTCCACTTGGTGTGGCAGCATCTCCAGTTTTGTTCAGGAAGGGGGGGTTTCATGATTTTTGACCCAGTGACAGTGAAGGAACAGCAACATATTTCGGATATATCAGAGTGTGGTTTGAAGGGGAACTTGCAAGTGATGGTGTCCTATAGTATCTGCTGCCTTTGTCCTTCGAGGTGAAAATGGTCGTGGATTTGGAAGGTGCTATCTAAGGAGCTTTGATGAGTTGCTGCACAGAGGTCTGTACCTCTTGTATATAAGAACATTTGTTGATTGCACTCCTGAGAGGGAGGCTTTAATTTTTAGACAGTGCCTCCTTGCCCTAGACTCCCCAGGCAGTGACAGTAGTTCCTGTCTATCCTACCAATTCCTGTACAGATATTGAAAATTTCAATCAAATCATGCTTAATCTTTTAAGGTCCAGGGAACGCTACCCACGTTTTACAATTCCTCATTACAATTTAATCTTTGGAGGACAGGTAGCGTTCGAGTAAATCTCAGGCAAGGAAGAGTCCACAAGGTGAAAAACACAGTGGCCCATGCCTTCAGGGGTCTGGAGGTCACTTTGCAGCTTTGGTATCTACCAGCAGTACCACTCCTCTCACAGGCAGCACACCCCAACATGAAAGCACAACCCACTGGTCTCCAATAAAACACAGGCCCCAGGCTTGACATCCGAGTTAGTTGCCTCCAGGGAGAGCAGCCTGACAGGCCACCTCAGTGCCCACAATGCAGTCCCTCTCCTGGGCTTTGGTCCGTCCTCCTTGAAGGGTGTGGAGCCAAGCAAGCAGCTCAGGCATGAGAGGAGCCAGGACCCAGAAATAGGCATGGCTCTGAATTATCTTCGAAGACCAGGAGAACAGGGGAACACAGGCTTCAGATCCTCACATTTGTCTGAATGTACCTGAAGTCAACACAGTGTGTGCATGACCAGAGGTAATTATGAGCCCAGAGTTATTAAAAGCAACTTGTTGATGGTACACAGTGGCTGCCACAGTTCATCAACAGGAAAGTGAATGGAAGCTTGTTCATATGGTGCCACTCAAGTAGACTACTTTGTCCTGGATGGGGTCAAGCTTCTTGAGTGTTGTTGGAGTTGCACCCATCCAGGCAAGCGGGGAGTATTCCATCACACTCCTTACTTGCACCTTGCAGTTGGTGCATAAACTCTGAGGAGTGAGGGTGTGCAATCCATGTTGTATGGGAATGATTACCTCAATTGGCTGGACAGCTGGTGTGTGATGCTGACAATTTGAATTCAATTCCTATATTGGCTGAGTTTACCATGAAGGACTCTCTTCCTAGCTCAGGGTTAAGCTGCCTCTCAGGATGAAGCAGCACTACAATCCAGTAGGAATGCGGTGATTTTACATTTCCTCACTGCACATTCTTTTCTGGCACAAAAACATAACAAAAAAATATAGCCCAACCATGGCTAACAGAATAAATTAAGGACAGAATTAGATCAAAAGTGGAGTCACATAAAGTTCCTTAAAAGTAGCAAGCCTGAGGATCTAGAGCAGTCTACACTGCAGCAGAGGTAAACGCGGGGGCATTGTGGTAATGTCATTGGATTAGCAATTTAGATCTAATGTGCTATGGACATAAGTGATGAAATTTGATCTCAATTTTAAAAAAGCTTAGTAGTAATAAGGTGGTCCAATGCTAACCATGTAACTACAGTTCATTGTTGTAACACTCATCTGGTTTGCTAATGTCCTTTAGGCAAAACAATCTGACTTCCTTACCTGGCTTGGCCACCATGTGATCCCAGACCCATAGGAATGTGGTTGAGTCTCAAGTAGTCTCATAAGCCTCTCAGTTCAAGGGTAATTAGAGATAGGCAATAAATACTTGTCTAATCGGTGATGCCTACACCCCATGAATATAAGAAGCACCAAGAGGTTCATTAAGTGGGGAAAATTAAGCATGAGAGCAAATTTGGAAGAATCATAAAAGCAATGTAAAAGACTGCATATTTTCCCTCTTCAGACCATAAACTGGAATGGAAGTTTAGCTACACTGCTCTGTAGCTAAAATGCCAGGAGTGTTATGCAAACTGAAAGTCAAGTTGTGTATATTTTATTCTGTACAAGACAATGCTTTTGCAGTAAGGCATTAGTTACATGATTGAGACACAGCAGAAAGTGGAATTGAGTAAAAATTGCCTGACAGCAGCCCTTGGATTGGTTATACTGCAGTCTGCTACAGACCAATGAGAGCCGTGTAGTCTGCAACATCTCGGAACAACAAACAGAATATATTTCCCTCCCTTCTCTCACTGTGAGAGAAAAGACAGAAAAAACCCCAGAGTCTTAGAAGCAAGATTCCAACACCAGAAAAGACCCAATCATCCAATCAACTTTCAAATTAAAGATCTGCAAACAACAGCATGTCACGATTTCGAAAATCAAGAAGACAGTGAGAAATAAATACCTCTCCATCTTATGTCTGGACCTTTGATCTGCAGAAATAATTCCTTTGTCTATATTTTTCCACACATCAGCTGTCACTCGTCTATCTTATTTGTGAATGGCTGTGGAGTATTTAGGTTTTAAAGGAGTGTACTCACATTATAGTAGCTGATTTTATTTGTCTTGTTAAGAATTAATTAAGAATTATTTTTTTTACAATAAATAGTTATTTTCCTGTTAATACTGAAACCTGTTGTGAATTCCAACAATTTGAATTATCTGTTGGTTGAAACTGCGCCTGCACACATTTGGGATTGTTTGGAGAATAATCGGGCTCAATGATGGAGAGGCAATGGCCTAGTGATATTATTGCAGGACTGTTAATCCAGCGAGGTGAAAGTGAGGACTGCAGGTGCTGGAGATCAGAGTCAAGATATAAGTGGTGCTAGAAAAGCACAGCAGGTCAGACAGCATCCAAGGAGCAGGAAAATCGACGGTCTGGGCAAAAGCCCTTCATCAGGATTCCTGCTCATCAGATGCTGCCTGACTTGTGTGCTTTTCCAGCACCACTTATATCTTGACTGTTAATCCAGCGTGCCAGATAATGTTCTGGAGACTTGGTTTGAATCTCACCACAGCAGATGGTGGAATTTGAATTCAATAAAAATCTGGAATTAAGAGTCTAATGATGACCATTAATCCCTCACCAATTGTCCAGAAAAAACCCATCTGGATCACTAATATCCTTGAGGGAAGGAAACTGCCATCCTTACCTGGTCTGGCCTACACGTGACTCCAGACTCACAGCGATGTGATTGACACTTTACCTTCTGGGCAATTGGGAATGGGCAATAAATGCTGATCTAGCCAGTGATGTCCTCGTCCCATGAATGAATATAAAATAAAGATTATTGGTACACACATCCCTGTTAAATTGTAAGAAATGTTTGGGGGTCCTGGGTCTGGGATCTTTGAATGAGAATAGTGTAATCTTGGACGTGGTGCAGAAATAATTGGTGAAAGATGAGAGGACAGATACCAAATTTCCCACATGGAAATAAGATGGCATTATAGGCACGATAAAACCAGCAGGTCATTGGAATCAGTGTTTCTGCTGAATTTACAGGAATTGACAAAAACCAGACTGACAAAATTGGCTAAAAAATAAATTGCACGTAGAATTGCCTGCCAAAGGCAAGAAGGCAGCTGTAATTGAAATACTGGCAAGGTAGGTGTACAGAAGGGAGGAGATACACTGCACAGTGAGTCTCTTCAGTATGTGAGAATTCAATTACAGTTCAGGTGCAAATTACTACAGCTGGAATCTGAAACGAAAACAAAATTTGTTGGAAATCACAGAGGGTCAGGCAGCGTCCATGGAGAGAAAGAAAGCTAACATTTCAAGTCTACATGACTCTTCATCAGAGCAGACGTGAAGTGTGGAGAGGGCAGTATACAGTTGGTACTACTTGATACTAAGCCCAGAAGCCCAGATCTTTTGAGTGTGGAGGCTGGTGGGAGGGAAGGTGAGGACAAGGGGAACTGGATCACACTGTTGTAAGTGATGGGAAGGGGCAAGGGTGGAAGAGCAGGTGATAGGTCATATATAGTTGAAGGCCCTGCCAACCACAGTAGGTGAGAATCTACAGTCATGAAAGAGGATTCATCATTACAGTTAAAGCAACTTGAGATGAAAAGGAAGCTAAACTTAAAAGACTTGAGCTTGAGGGAAAAAAAGAGAAAATGAGCAAGCCTTCCAGAGAGAGAGAGAAAAACCCAAGAGAAAGAGAATTTAAAAGACTGAAAAATAGGGATTCAGTGGAGAAAGAAGGATAAAGACAAAAAGGAGGAAAGAGGAATGATGCAACTCAAAAAGAGACTATGGATGGCAAAGAAGATGCTAATGAGGAATCATAGAATCTCTACAGTGTAGAAGCAGGCTATTCAGCCCATCGAGTCCACACCAATTCTTCAAAGAGGATCCTATCCAGACCCAACCCCACTCCCCTAACCTTGTAACCCTGCATCTCCCATGGCTTCCAACTAACCTGCACATCCTTGGAAATTATTGGAGCAGTGCTAACCACTGACCACCATACTGCTCCTAGGAAACCCTGGTCGAAGAATAAAGTCTAGTCAGAAAATGTTTGAATGTGTGCAGGCCTTACCAAAGCGTGAGGAAAAGGATGGGGGTGTCATTCTGAATTTGAGAAAATAGAAAGTAAAATGAAGTGACTGAAATTAAACTGAACATTGCATGCAGAGCAAGTTGACAGGTAGAGTTCATGAACATTATGTATTACTGTCAGACATTTCTGAGGGTTTTAATGCTGTAATAAAATGGATATTCTAGGTGTACATGATGGCGTTCATGCAGGCAAATAGTTTGAAGTTTCAAGCAGCAGCCTGGGCAAGTCTATACTGAATCTAAAAGGATAAAGCAATTTGAACGACTGATATGGATATTTGGAATAAATACCACCTGTGAAGCTCTCAGATAAATTATTCTGTTTGAAGAATGTAATAATTCATTAACTTTGTAATTACAATCCATATTGAAGACCACATAGGTGTACTGTGAGATGAGCACCAGTAATAGCTGATAATTATGAGCTGATCCAGAAAACTAAAACCTTTTTTTTAAATCAACTCATAAAGCTGAGAAGGTGAGTGTTGGGAGACTGAACAGAGATAAGTCACCAGGGTAAAGAAAGGACAGCTGGGATTGGCCCAATGCCTCTCCTCAGATCAGAAGGGAAAGTGCTGAGAGTGGAGGTGAACATTGAAGGCAGATCATATTGGTCATAAATTAGACTTCTGGCTGTTTTCTTTAAAGAATTGCATTCCACCATTTGCCATAGTTGGATGCAAACCTAGCTCCCTGACACTGGGTCCCTGAACTAGTAATCTAGCAACAATACTACTTCACCATTGCTTCGCTATCTGAACTGGCCTGTTAGCAGTGTGCTTCCCCTGTACATATCCTCCAATTTTACAGAACAGCCTCAGCACTGACCCTCCGAAAGTGCAGTACTCCCTCAGCGCTAACCCTCCGACGATGCGTCACTCCCTCAGCACTAACCCTCCGACAGTGCGGCACTCCCTCAGCGCTAACCCTCTGACAGTGCGACATTCCCTCAGCACTGACCCTCCAACTGTGCAGCACTCCCTCAGCGCGAACCCTCCGACAGTGCGACACTCCCTCAGCACTGACCCTCCAACTGTGCAGCACTCCCTCAGCACTGACCCTCCGACAGTGCAGCACATCCTCAGCACTGACCCTCCGATAGTGTGGCACTCCCTCAGCACTGATCCTTTGACAGTGCGGCACTCCTTCAAGACTGACCCTCCAACATTGCGGTACTCCCTCAACACTGACCCTCTGACAATGCGGCACTCCCTCTGTACTGATCCTCTAAAAGTCCGCACTCCCACAGTACTGTTTCTCCAACACTCTGCACTCCCTCAGTACTGATCCACTGACAATGCGGCAGTCCCTCGGTACTGACCTTCCAACAGCCTGGAATAAGGTTAGAAGTCCTAACAGTGATTCCTGAGCTTCGATTGCTACACAGCACGAAATCTCAAAGCTCCCATCAGTAAACAGGAATAATAAGTTTAACACACAACACAATGTTTAATCATTCACTTTATTTTGTAAAATATTCAGATTGGATAAACACACCATTTTCCAATTTTACAAATTGGTGTAAAAGGCCTTTTGGCAATAGGCTCCCGAACTAAATAAAAACTTCACACCTAAGCACTTATCTGGAAAAAAGTTTCTTCAACAGCTTTAACATTTACATCAATCTGTGTAATTGCCATCCATCAATTTCTGTCAGATTTGATTGTTGAGTAATGCTGTAGGACTGTGCTCCACTGATACACACCTACAGGATGGCTCAGATCTACCTACAGAGTGCTCTACGTCAAGGGCAACACATTAAGTTTGACATCAAGATCTCTTAGTGTTTGATTGATTTTGATTTGTTCAACAAAGGGATTAGCTAAGAGGTTCTGGGTGATGCAAATGCTATCAGATAAGAAATTGACATGAAAATTTTCTAAGTCAAACTTGTCAACACCAAGAGACCGGCAGTTACATTCACCCCTTCGCAATTTTAGAATAATTCTACATTAATATATCATTTCTACACAAAAAAACTTCCAAAATACTGCAGTTAAGAGAGCTGAACTTCTGGAAGAAGTGAAATGTTGCTCCAGTGTTCCTCTAGCTGAAAGCTTGGACTCTGAGGATTTTTATTTTTATAAATGTGATTTTTATTTTCCCCAAGTCTGATGTAGTTTAGAGGAGCTGTGACCTTGCATTTTCTAAAATATCCACAAAGTTCCCATCCCCAACCCTCTGCATTTTCCAGTTCATTTTTCACAAAATGCTTTCATGTTGAAAATGAATGCAGCGTGTTACCTCGTGGTGTGCTGAGCTCCATTGCAAATATGGCTGTCTGGGAGATTATCCTGGCCTTTATTAGCGGGTGTTACAATCAAACAAAACCGCATTTGAAAACAAAGGGTTAGTGCACTTGGGGATATTTCTAATGGGAGTTCCTCCTTGCACTGAGTGATCCTGAACAATATCCTCTAAGGGATTCAATTCAATGTAATGAATATGCATTTAATGGAACATTTGGACAATAACTGTCTAGTGGGGTGGGGGTTGGGGAAAGGGTACTGAAGAACAAAAGCTCTGCATCAGAGGTGTTCAGTTTTCTGTGCTTTCCAGTCTTTGCCAGGTTTAAACAGTTGAATATTGTAAAGGTATTCCAGATCATATACAGCAAAGAGGTGGCCATTTGACCCATCCAGTTCCTGCTGGAGCTCATAGTCCACTTGATCTCCTCTCCTTTTGTTTATCTCTCTAACCCACCATTAGCAACATATCCAGTGTTCCTTTCTCCATCATCTGTTGATCTAGCTTCCCACTAAAGGTACCGTTGTTTTTCACCTCAATATAATATTCTAAGTGGCAGTTAGTTCCACATACTGTCTCAATGTAGGATCTTCTCCTGAATTCCCTATTGGAGTTATGTGTGACATCAGTACATTTCTAATCTCTGGTTTTAGTCTCACAACAAATGGGAGCTTCTCTAGCTTTAGCCTCTCATTACAACACTCAAGACCCGTTTGGAGAATATAGAGCCACTGGATGCTTCTTAAAGTTAAGTGAGAACAAGTAAAGGATGTTTCAATTGAGGGCCATTGGCCATACCATATAGTATTCAGCTGTTCTGGTCTGAGTGAGGTTATCTATTTGTAAAGATAAGAAATTCAACAGTAGGAAAGAGATTTTAATTTTGACTGTCACTGGTTGTCTGATGGCTTGAGTGGGCACTATATGGGCAGAGATCAAAGATTGATCAATGTACCAGGCCCAAGCCCTAGTGCCCTTACTATCATCAGAGAGTGGATCCAACCTTAAGGGACCCCAGAAAGAATCCTTTCACTGAAATATATTCACAGTCAGATTCTTATCTATTGCAGCAAAATAGTCAACACAGGGGCCAGCTCACCACTTGTGCGAAGCCCCTGGGCACATTGCTTATGTCCATTGAATGAGGATGATTATGTCAACAAATCAAAGAGTACAACTCCTCATTCTGCTGACCAGTGTTGACCGGCAGCAGGAAAGATGGTTACTGTGAAACCATGCTTTTGCAGTTCTGTTGGAACACCAACGTTTCACTCAAGATTTGATGATGGTCATCTCCATGCTGATGAAGCTGATTTTCATACTTATGGCTGGTGCTCTACATTTCACAGAACCACAGCCCTTGGCCATGCATCCAAATAAGTCTCATCAGTTCCCATGCACTTTAACAATTTGTATGCATCCCGCCATTGTTTTCCATGCACCTTGGAATTTCCCATGCACTGTTCCATTTCTCATGCATCCCGCCACTCTTTTCCATGCATTCCACCATGCAGCATGCGATTACTCATGCTCTCCCTTAGTGACCTTTCATTAAGACATTGCTCATGCATCCTTCTACAATCTGCTTGCATCCCGCCATCGCTGTCCATCCTCTCCATTTCCTCTGCATTTCTTCTATTCAGGCAATACTTTCCTCAAACCATGTTTCATGATTGGAGAAAACCTCACTGAGAAACAGAAAGTATCTACTGGCATTAGAGCTGGAGGAGGCCATTCAGCCCATCAAGTCCGCTCTACCATTCCATTAGATCATGGCTGATCTGTCATACATAAGTGTTTGAATATTATTCTGTACCCAAACAGACTTGAATCCATGTAAGTATCAAAGTTCACCTTTTAAAGGAGGAAGTTATTAGGGTTAAGGAACTTGACTTCAAAACCATTTTTTTTCTGAAGTACCTCATTCTGATCTATGCCTGAAATGTTGATATCTGACACTTGCACTACTGCTGTAGAGTTTGCTTGTATCAGTCTGTAAAGTGAATTAATATGAAGGCATTGATGCCATCACTTAGAAGATGCCGAAAGATACTAGAACCCAAGATTTAGACAGGAAAGTAAATCTGCAGAATACTGCGATAAACAGTGACTATATAGTGAATATTAGATTAGATTATTTACAGTGTGGAAACAGGCCCTTCGGCCCAACAAGTCCACACCGACCCACCGAAGCGCACCCACCCAGACCCATTCCCCTACATTTACCCCTGCACCTAACACTTTGGGCAATTTAGCATGGCCAATTCACCTGACCTGCACATTTTTGGACTGTGGGAGGAAATCGGAGCACCCGGAGGAAACCCATGCAGACACGGGGAGAATGTGCAAACTTCAGACAGACAGTCGCCTGAGGCGACTTCAGACTGGATTACTGCCACCTAGAACAGTGTAAAATACAAAGACTGTGTATTTAAATCCCTCAAAGGTTGGTTATGAAATTAAATTCAATAATTGGTGAGCTGGTACCTATAAATAACTGTGACAAAACAGTTTGATGATCACAAATTCACAACTGGTTCACAAATGTTCTTCAGGGAAATGAATTGCTCTCTATTGTCCTAGCATTCTGGACCTGCAAGTAGTTTAAGTTAGACACTGTACACTTGACCCTTAATGCTGTCAAAGCAACAAGACATGGGCAATAATCACCTCCCTGCCAAGTGATGGAGTTAGTTGGGAACTGGGGAAGGAGGGTGTTGGAGTGACCACTGGGGACACGACCTTTGTCAATTACTTTGAGGTTCGCCAACATTTCTTTAGTGGAGTTGCCTCATTTGATTGCTGAGAACTTCTGCCATTCATCAACTCTTAGGATTGTCCTGCAAGCTGTTCCCTCTCCTTTTTGATCTTTGGACACAATATATCATCGCTTCACCAGTTCTCAGCTCCACCTCCTTCCTCCCAAGTCAGCGAACCTCGAGTTTGAGACACACAGCCACCAACCGCCCAATGATCCTGGTCAAATCTTAGCTCAACCACTCAGCCTTGCCAACATCCCAGTAGCAAATAAAAACAATACAAGGCATCAAGGAAGGGAAAATAGAACGACGTTTGTTTGAACCCATCACTGGTCAGTAAATGCCACCTGAATGTACAATCAAGTTCCTTTTCAAACTGAGGATTGATTGTCTGAGTTGTATCTGAAAACTCTCTGCTGAACCCACCATAGGCAGGTCCTTGACACACCTCAAGGTAATGAGTATATGAATATTGTCAAAGATACCTGTTAGGCATCAAATAGGCACTACATTATAGGAAAGATGTGAATGCATTGGAGAGAGTGCAGAAGCTATTTACAAGAATAGTTCCACAAGAGAGAAACTTCAGTGATGAGGATAGATTGAAGAAAATGGGTCTGTTGAGAGAAGAAGGCAGAGGTTTTCAAAATCATGAGCAAGTTGGAAAGACAGAGAGAAGCCATTCCTGATCATAAAAGGAAAAAAAAAGAAAAGGCATAGATTGAAAGTGAGATGCAGATGAAGCAAAGTAATGCAAGAAAAAATTTCATCAGTCAGCGAGTAGCTAGAGTATGGAGTGTACTGCCTGGAAATGCAGTGGAGGCAGGCTCATTAAAGACATCCATGAGGAAATTGGATGGCTATTGGTCATATCGAGGAATAGCACAAAATTGACAATGGGTCATGATGCTCAGTTGAAGAACTGGCAGACATGTTGGGCCAAATTGTCTCTTTCTGCACCATTGAAATTCTGAGATTCTGTGATCCATTACTAATTGGATTTTTTTTATATCAGAAAGAAGGCCTGGGAAAGAAGTATGGACACAAGTGACACAATTTTAAGGTAATTTAATACCTGCTATATTTACAATCCGTTAATTCCTGGCTGGATGTAAAATGCCCATCAGTTCATTATGTGATAACTTAGGGAGAGTTCCACATCTTTCACAGTCTAACAGATAGATGGAACACAGTTGTGCATATGGGAAACCCTTTGCTGAAATGTTCTGAGTCTCAGCTACATCCTGAACCATGGAAGACCGTCGATGTCAATGATGGTGTTATTCCGCGGCGGCACCAAGTTTCCAAACTATCAATATATCAAGGGAGGCACTCCTGCTGGAAGGATGAGATTTACCCTGCAACATAATCCAGAAGCTGAGCTTCCCCTCGCCAAAGGTCTCACTGTGTTGCAATGCCCTTTGTCTCCTTTCCTCCATTTGGGATGTTTGGGGCATTGCCTGGACTGAGATTGGTAAGTTATCTCTTCTCAACACTGCATTGAAAGCAGGTTAACTAGCTGACGTTTAGAAGCAGGCATTTCCAAAGAGAAAAAAAATTCAACCAAGAGTCCTGTGGATTGGTTTCTTGTGACAGGGTTCATGGCTTCCACTTGACAGCTAACTGTAGTGAACTCACTAACATTAGCCATTCCCATGGCTGACCTGGCATCCTGAGCAAAAGGTGTTCACGTAAAAAATGAGGTCTGCAGATGCTGGAGATCACAGCTGCAAATGTGTTGCTGGTCAAAGCACAGCAGGCCAGGCAGCATCTCAGGAATAGAGAATTCGACGTTTCGAGCATAAGCCCTTCATCAGGAATCCTGGAAACGTCGAATTCTCTATTCCTGAGATGCTGCCTGGCCTGCTGTGCTTTGACCAGCAACACATTTGCAGCAAAAGGTGTTCACATTTGCTTTGGAGAAAAAGTCTTTTGACTTACAGAAAGGTGAAATGGAGGCTAAGATTCTTCCCTTTTGAGCAGGAAAGAAAATGTTCAAAATGATAAGGGTAGGAGATCCGATAAAGAGAGGACACAATATTAAGGTGATGAGGGCAGATGGAAAAAAAATGTCTTTTCTGCAGTGATCAGGAATGATATATCAATGAAAAAGATGGTGGAAGAAATTCAATCATATTTTTCGAAAGAGAAATTGATTAATATGCAAAGGTGAAAATTTTGCAAGCCTATGGGAATCGAACAGGGAGTATAGGATTATTGGGAGAGCTCTTTCAAAGACAGATTACAGGTATAATGGGTCAACTGGTCTCCCTCAGCCTTGGATTGAGTAGGAGATTAGGATATCAAGTAAGACACAGCAAGGGAAAGAGTTGGCTGAGGGATATTTTAAAATAGAAGGCGTACAATTTTGCCAATAACTCCTTTGCGATTTGAAATCTAGAGAGAGTTGAAACTAGATTCACCTCTTGTCAATGGCTAAGTGTCTGCTAATTTCACTCACCTGAATGATCAATCAGAATCACAAATTGAGTTTGTTTTGCCAAATTGGATTGCTATTCCAGAGGTGGTTTGAAAATGAGGTTTGGGTTCAAGCATTCATTTCAAAAACCCAAGTGAGAAGGTAAAATATTCCCTGGGGCCTTTTTCACAAAAAAATTCCAGCTGTAGATAGCCCGGGGTGGGCTTCAACAGAAGTGAATTGGAAAAAATAAATTTGAAGGCCTCTCAAAATTGAGGGTCGGGATGTGTTGAAGAAATGCAATCTTCCAATCATTAATACAACAAAATTCTAGCCCAGATACACAATCAACAGAACCATTAGGAAAGACAACACCTCGTGCCCATTCCACTATATGCTCCACCTTCTCAACCTATCCTCATTTGCCTTGATTCCTTCAACAACCCAAAAATATGGAGGACATTAGCATTCCCTTGTGTAAAGGTCATCCTGACAATGAATGCCACGTACTCCAAAATTAAATATTAACGTCAGCATTAAGTAGACATTAAAATATTTGTATAAAACAAAGAACAGCAGACACTGAAGATCTGAAACTAAAACAGAAATTCCTGGAGAAACGTAGCAGGTCTGGCAACATATGTGCAGAGAATACAGTTCAAAGGGACTCTGCTCCCTCTCCACAGATGCTACAGGCCTGCTGAGTTTTTCGAGCAATTTCTGTTTTGATTAAAATCTTTGCGTTTCACCAAACAATAGACATGTATCTAAGCATTCAACATTTATTCACAAATACTATCTAAAGAATTTATTTCTCAAATATGTTTGTGGTATTTTCCAAACTTAGAAACCAACTTTGGGCCATCTATTGATGCCTCAGGAAGCTGGTGAGCGTATGTAAATAATTGCACACATTTGTTTAGATTCATTGTGGTGAGAAGGATGAACTCACTAGCACAGGGAGCAGCTGTGGACAGTGGCACAGATGCATTGAAGAGAATATTGGATCCACACGAGAGAGGAAGGAAAAAAAGGGTAGTTTCATAGGATGAGATTAAGAGGCAGTGGGACATGACTCCTGTGCAATGTGAGGGCATGAACTAAATGAGCTAAGGAGTTTTGTTTCAATATTGTATATCCTGTAAAATGCTTGCTCCCTTGATGATTAATGGTACTCAAAAGTAAAAATAGATTTTTGATTAGTTTACCTTTGTGTATTGACCAGTAGATTTCTTTGTGCCACACCACACTTTAGTACCAACATCTCAAAAAAATACCAAAAGCGCTGGTTTTCAAATGGTCAATGAAAGCTAACAGCAAAAGTCTTTCAAAAATGCCAGAAGGTCACTAGATAATGGCCAGGGAATGGAAACGTTATGATAAGATCAACGTGGGCACTAGGGAGATGTGACATTGTCCAGAAGAATGTAAAATAAAATAATGAACAATTCTCAAGTTAAAAATGGCACCTTATCTACATCTCAAAGATCCTGACAAAGATCCAGAGAAATCTAATAGTTACTCATTCACCAAATAACCCTTTGCAGCTAATTGAGAATTTTTGCATTAAACACAGTGATATCATTGTCAAGGCATTCTGCCTTAATGCCAGCATGTATAAGAATTTAAGAAATAAGGGGAGGCCATTCATCCCCACGAGCCACTCAGTTCATTCAATACAATCAGAACTGATCTACTTCATCTCCATTTTCCTGGTCTATTGCCATATCACCTAACCCCTTTAGCACCCAAGCAAGTATCAACCAATCTCTTAGATATATTCAAGGACATAGACATCCAAAGCTTGCCAGGCAACAGAATTCTAGAGATTCACAAAAATCTTAGTGAAGACATTTCATCTCAGACCTAAACAATCACCAATGTCTTCCTGTCTTCTAGACTGCCCCCCCGCCAGAGGAAAGAAACTCTACATTGTAAACACCAGAAGGATTTCACAAATTTCAACTAGATCACCTCCTTGTGCATGTAAACTCTATGAAAAGTAAGCTTACACTCACAATTATTCTTCACATTACAAACCTCCATCCTAGATACCAATCTGTTTTGCAGTGTCTATATTGTACCATGGACAACAATGGCTAGAAGGAGTACTGAGGTACCGGGAGATAGGTTCAGTCCCAGATGATGGTAGGGTGTGGGAGAAACAGCTGTGAGGTTAAATCCCATGCCCCTTCATTCTTCCGTGACTTTTTTGAAAATGAACATCAGGTGAGTCATAGTTTGATGCTATGCTATTTTGAACTAAGACTAATTTCACCCTCATAATCCTTATTCAACCACACTGTGGACATCACACAAGGGAGAGGGAAATATTATTGCACTTTACAAAGAAAAAAATAGGAATGGGGCACTTTTCATTTCAGTCTCCCTGTGTCATCATCAATCACACCCACATACAGCAAATGCAAAATAGAAAACAAACCTTGTGCGTCACTGCTTTCTTCAGAAGGGTGTACCCTACAGTATTCACATAGTATATGACCACTGAGATGTTTAACACTGGTGCCGACTAAACCTTACATTATGAAATCAGTTGTTGGAAAAGCGCAGCAGGTCAGGCAGCATCCAAGGAGCAGGAGAATCGACATTTCGGACATAAGCCTTATGTCCGAAACATCGATCCTCCTGCTCCTTGGATGCTGCCTGACCTGTTGCGCTTTTCCAGCAACACATTTTTCAGCTCGGATCTCCAGCATCTGCAGTCCTCACTTTCTCCTGTTATGAAATCAGTTGTGAGCTGGACAGGTCAGTGATTATATTGTCCATTTTCCTATATTGTCTTTAGTTGTCATTTCTTGAACCGCTACAGTCCCTTTGGTTTCGGTACACCCATGATGCTGTTAGGTACAGAATTTCAGGATTTTGACCAAGCAACACTGAAGGAACATCAATATATTTCCAAGTCAGGATGGCGAATGGTTGGGAGGGGAACTTGCAGGGGGTGGTCATTTTGAGATCTACAACACAGAAAATGGCCCTTTGGCTCATCGCATCAACACCGGTCATAAACAGACACCTAATTATTCTAATCACATTTACCAGCACTTGGCCTGTAGCCTTGAATGCCCTGGTATTAAATACCTCTTAAGCACTATAAGGGGTTTCTGCCTCCCACTTTTACCTGTAGTGAGTGCCAGATTCTCACCAGCTTCTGAGTGAAAACATTTTTCCTGACACCTCCTGCCTCTAACCTTAAATGCATGCCCACCCACACCTCAGTGTCCCTATGTATCTGCTGCCCTTGTCCTTCTTGATGATAGTGCTGATGCATTTGGAAGGTGCTGTTGACAGAGCCTGGGTGAGTCATTTCAGTGCATCTTGTGGATGGTACACACTGCTGCTACTGAGTGTCAGTGGTGGATGGAGTGAATGTTTAATGATGTGCTGTCAACAAAGCAGGATAAATTAAGATTGGTTTTGTACTGGGTATTATAGTAACAACCATGCGTTCAGTATCTTAGCTTTGGCTACATGATGATTTGAATGAAAATCTGATTCTGTTGATTCTAGGAGTTAGATAAAATATTTCACAGTTTCGTTCAATGCCCCAGTCTCAATAATTTTACATTGAATTTACAGCAAGGAAGAGGCCATTTGGACCAACTAATCTCAGTCAGTGCTTAAGCTCCATCAGAGCCTTCTCTCACCACTTAGTCACATCCTCTCAATATATCTTGCCATTCCTTTCCCCCCAATGTACCTCTAACTTTGCCCCAAATACCAGGGAGCTGGGGTTGGGTGGAGGAGCTACTCCCTCTTCTTCAGTTCCACAGGAATTGAGATTCACAGAGAAATAAACTCGACCTTTACTGGCAGCCTGCAACAGTGGCATTTAAGGAGCTCTTGTTGACCTGGTGTAGATCCCAGAACCCTGCACAGAACATTTCCAGCTTCCGTCAGTCCCAGTGAATTTCCAGTAAAGCTCCTGGAACAAAGTACCAGGTGCTAAAAACCCTCAAAAAATGAAAAGGTCCTAGTGTCTTTTTCAGCATTTGCACATAATGCTTCAATATTGTCTGTCCCATTATCACATTGGATACATATTGGATATACAGAACAACCTCGATTATCCGAACGAGACGGGTGGGGAGAATTTTGTTCGGATAACTGACTGTTCGAAAAACGGATAATGTTTTTACAGGACCTTGTTCAGATAATTGACGTTTGGATAACCAAGACTGATCTGTATATCCAGGTTTTGAGACTGGAGGCAGAAGAGGAAATGAATATTTTTTTCATCTTAGTGTTGAAAATCCAATGTCCCCCTTGGTGCTTGGTTTCCAGTTAATTAATGCAAATCTTGACAGGATTTAGGCAATTATTAACTCTTAAAGAACAGGAAGTGCCAGTAGTAATTAATAATAATGATTAACTGAGGGGTTCACACAGATATAGCAGTAAAACCAGCTTCTGTGCTGACTAAGCCAGGACCATCCCACTGGTGAATTAGTTCAGCTTGAAAGAAGAACATAAGGGATAGGAGCTGGTGTAGGCCATTCAGCCCCTCAAGCCTTTACCACTGTTCAATACATTCATGACTGATCTTTCCCACCTTCACTTTTCCAACCTACACCTCTTTGCCCTTGATTTCCTACAGTCCAAAGCTCTTTTGATTTCTGATATGATTAACAAGTTGGATAGCTGTAACTCACTCTCCAAATACTACTCGCTTCTCTCTAGCTCGGTTTCCTTCCTCAAGATTCTCACTGCCTCTCCCTCCTCTCTGTGTCATCCCTCCCTTGCTGACTCTCTTCCCTTCTCTCTCTGACCTCCATTCTCCAGGCTCCCATTCCACAACGCCTCTCTTCACCCCCCCCCCACTTCACTCTCCTCACCCAAGTCTCCTCCTATAAGCCCGCTTTCCAGTCTTCCACTTCCCCAACCTCAAAGCCCTTCACTGACTCCCACTTAATGCCCATTCATGCCTGTGAAACAGGCTTAGCACATACCAGCGTGACCTCTCTGTTCCTACAGTGAGCACCTCAGTGCACTGCAATACCAGGAGCATCATCCAAATGTTTTCTTTCAAACCCCTCCCCCCCCTCCCCCCCATGGTGCTTCAGTTCCTGGGAGGAAATTCTAAGTTGCAAAATTCAAAAATAAAGAGACTTGGGTGCAACTCCATACAAGTGATGGAAAACAGAGCATTCAGCTGTCATATTCCTGCTTTGTCTTCGAGCAATTATTGTAAACTTACATTCATTTATGTTTAAAATTCAGAAGTCACATGACACCAGGCTGTAGTCCAATGGGTTTATTTGGAAGGACAAGCAGTTTGCCATGTCAAATAAACCTATTCGGCTAAAACCTGGTGTCATGTGACTTCCAATTTTGTCCACACCAGTCCAACACCAGCACCTCCAATTATGTCGAAAATTAAGTGGGTACATATCATTGCTGGGGCTTTTGAAAACACATCAGGAAACAATTACGTGTGTGTATGGAATGAGCTACCAGAGGAAGTGGTGGAGGCTGGTACAATTACAGCATATAAAAGGCACCTGGATGGATATATGAATAGAAAGGGTTTAAAGGGATATGGGCGAAATGTTGGCAAATGGGACTAGATTAATTTAGGATATATGGTTGGCATGGGCCAGTTAGACTGAAGGGTTTGTTTCCATGCTGTATGTCTCTATGACTCTATGACAGAATGTGTACATTGTTGAAAACATCCACATGTTGCCAAAACAAAACCTGACATCTCAATAACATTTTAAACTACCTATTCTTCATCTTCCTTTTTGGGATAGACACCGTTCCCGTTTTAAGCCAGTGTTTGTTGGACAGATCTCAGTCAATGGCAGAGCAGGCTCAATGGGCTGAATGACCTGCTTCTGCTGCTATGTTTCATCACCTTAAAGTCTTTTAAAATCAAAGTTGAAGGCAACAGTGAGGTCTTTACTGTGTATGCAATACTGACCACTCGAATTTCTCTCTTTAATTATGACCAGGTAAAGCCTCACACTTGGATGTTAAAGATATATTCTACCATTTGTTGCTAGTGCTCTCATACTCACCATTACTTTGAATGTTGTGTAAAGTAAGATTCAGATGCATGAAGCTTTCTAATTATTCTCCAAGCTTGGTATGGAATGAAATGTCCTTTTGAAATAAATTTCTGCATGAACATGCAGCAACAATATTTAAGAAGTTTGACACCATTCAGGCAGAGCAGCCACATGTGATAGGTACCACATCCACCATATTCAGGAATCACTCCTTTCACCATGGACACTCAGTAGCTGCAGAGTGTCGGGCACTAGCTGTGAGATCCTTCATGAACACGGGGACTCTCTGCACCACCGCACGCTGCCCTCAAGGTGGCTGTGGGGAGGGGGTACAGACTGTCACAACATCTCCTTCTGGAATACGCCTTTGTAAAGGAAGTCTGGAGGAAGATGCAGTGGTTTGTGTTGAGGTTCATCCTGAGCAGCTCCGTGACGTGGGACTCTGTGCTCTACAATCTGTTACCCGGGATGCACACTGAGATAAACATCAAGTGCACTGGAGGACCATCAACCCGGTAAAAGACGCTGCTTGGTCTGTCTGAAAGGAGTGGACCCAGACCGAGTGTGGCAGACTGGCACATCCCAAGTTCCAGGACTACGTGCTGAGGGATGCACTAAAGCTCAGGGCAGCTGCTGCTAACGGACAGTAGGGAAAGACCACCAGCTCAGGTCTTTCTGATGAAGTTAAATCAGGGTCCGATGTGTTATCAGGACTTGTCGGTGCCTGAAATACTGTATATAGTATCTTGTACAAGTAAGAAATGCTTTGGGTTTGTTAGCTGGTTAGTGTCAAACGTCAATGTTTAATTGTTTTTTCATATGCTATTATCCAGAATTGAACTGCTTTTGTGACTGTGTATGTATATAAAGATATTTTTATGAAAAGTACATTTTCAAAATTTAAAAAAATGCTGCAGTGTGTACCATCGCCAAGATGCACTACAGAATCTGACCAAACGCTCCTTACAGAGCCCCTTCCAAATCAATTATCACTACCATCTAGAAGGACAAGGGCAGCAGATATGAGACACCACCACCTGCAAGCTCCTTTCCAAGCCACTCACATCCTGACTTGGAAACATATCGCTGTTCCTTCAGTGTCGCTAGGTCAGCATCTAGGAACTCCTTCCCTGAGTGCATTGTGGATCTACCTACAGTATATGGACTGCAGCAGTTCAAGAAGACAGCCCACCTTCTCAAGGGCAACTATTGATTGGCAAATGATGTGGGGCCAGCCAGTGACATCCACCTCTCTTGGACAAATATGTGTTTTTAACAAATCCAAATGATTATCAGGATAAATGTAGCAATGAAAATCATTCTCTATCCTTCTCTGGTAAGATAGCTCTGTAACCAAGTATAACACAGCTCACTTGGGAAAGCCCCTTACAGTGCACAATTCTAAAGGTTTAAAACACTTTTAAAAGTTCAATATTAGTTTTGTGTGTATATATATATGTATATATATATTAAATTAAACAACTAGCAGGCTTTCATAGTTAGAGTAAAACAATCACTCACTATTGATACAAGGAAAATGTATCAATAATAACAATTACTTAGATATGAATTTTGTTTCTGTATGTTCACATTATCAATTGTTCCTTAGCCATAATTTGTAAAACCATTTGCTGTTTTACAGTAAATTTAAACCCTGTTCTTATTATATATTACTATGTCTACAATAAGGCTACTTTTTCAATAAGGGATCTCATATTTTCCAACATATTGAATTGCTATGTGGCTGATTACAGCCTGTTCCTAAGTTGCTACATCTGCTGTATCTAGAAATTTTAGTAACTACTGACTAGTGTAGAAATATTTAAGTGGCAGAATTTAGAAATGTGTTTTGACTTTAAGTCACCACATGGTTAACATCCAAACATGCAGAGAATTACCCCTTCATCAAGTTAATCTAACGGTTAATACTTAAACCTATGGTAATAGCAACCTGCAAACATGAGATTTCCTTCATAAAATTTCTCTTTATCAATAAGCCTAAGAGAAGTCACAATCTTCCAATACCATTAAAAAAACAATAAATGCCAATTTTCTCCCATAAGTTGCTGTATGATTATTCTAAGATAGAAAATCTGGGTTAAATATAAAGACTTTCTGTTATAATAAAGAATTACATGATAGTTGGGATCGTAACTACATAACTACACTTGTGTGAAGCAGAACAGTTCCATCAATTAAAAAACAGTCAGTGCTGGTTGGAAGGGAATAGTCTGCGATAATTCTCTTCTTAATTTAGTGCTTTGAAAGAATTAATTCCTTACAACATCCTTGACAAATTCGTCTGTACCATAAGTTAAACAAAATTAATTTTGGGTTTTCTTATTTTAATATGGGCAATTATTCCAATTCAATCTAGCGTATTTGGAAATGAGACAAAGGAAGTGCTGAATTTACACATTTTGAACTGAATTTAATTTAATATGCAGCAATAAAAAAATTGAGTGTTTGAGAATAGCCAGTGATTTAAAGGCTGAAGATTGAGAATAGACATTGATTCTTCCTGATAGATTCAAAGCAAGGACGTAATTTGGAATATGAAGAGAAGTTATAATGAGAACTCTTCAATTAAACTGAAGATCTCCCTCCCAACTTCAGCTTGACAACCATTTGCTTCCACTGTGTATGAGGACAAGGCCAGTACAGTTCTGAACACACTTGCTCCATGCTAAATCCAATATTCTTAGTCTAAAATACTATTCTTGCATGCTGCAACCTACAACTATTACATCCTCTCTTAATACATGGAGAATGTCTTAAAAGTTTCAAATTATTTTTAATTAAAGAGAATTCCAGTTTTTTTTACAAAATATTCAATTCACATCCTTGTGCTGCTCACCCAGTTCCATAGCGTACAAACTCTCTTCACATCCTCGAAATCTTCCTTCAAAAACTGCCGCTTCTAATTCACGTCCATTAAACTGATCCTAATCTGAGATTATCATTGAAGGTTGACACAATATTCTGCACCTTGCAAGACAATTATTGCCAAAGAAATGTACTGCCATTCATTGTTTTTTTAAAAAAACAATCCATTAATTGGTGTAATAGATTAAAGCAGCACTGAGAACTACATTTAAAATATTTATTGATGTAAACTCTAATGATAGCAAACTGTCATATAGTGTATGTTGGAAGCATGTGGGAACAAACTAAAGTGCAATGTCAACTTAATGTCATGTTAATGAAGAACTATCCAAGGAAATAGGTTTTCCAGCTCTCAGGCATAATAGATTTTCTCTGGAACTAAAGACCTCAGACGGCCTGTTTATTCTACAGTTATCAACATCCCCAGTCTACATTGATGAGTGGAGCTCACAATTAGGTGCAAGATCTTTTAAGTCAGCTTTGCATCTTTGACATGGGTGGTCCTAGGCTCATACAGCACAGAATAGGCCCACTGCGTCTGTCCTGACCTTTCGACACTATAATAATCCCACTTTCCAAAGCTGTCAAAGCATATTGCTTGCATTCCAAAGAGGTGGGCTTCTCAAAGGCTTGTGGGTTTAACTGACACTTTAAAAATCTAAGGAACTGTCAATAGGATTGTAAACCTGTTGTTGGAGAAATCCACTCGGCACATTAACTAGATGGTGAGGTCATTGAAGTCTAATAAAAAAAAATGTGGGTTTAGACAATGGCCACATGAAACAATGAAACTACCACCATCCTTCACAGGGGCAGTACCAGACACAAAGGTGTCATAGTTACCTCCTCCCTCTTTGATGCTATTGCCAGTGACTCAATTACCCTTTTGGCCAAAAGAGGCTCCAAGGTAGAATGACCGAGTCAAACATGCATCTTGTGGAAGGACACCCACCTCCCTTCAGGGGGCCCCCTGCACAGCCCGAAGGCTCGGCACTAAATAAAGAACGAGAAAGTTTCCGCCGCTGTTATGACCGGTCACAGCAGGGTCCTACAGTGCTCTCCAGAGAGAGCTGCGAGGCGTTACGCAGGAGCGGAGCCAGGGGTGGGTCCACCATGGAGCAGGTGGGAAAGAGCTTGTACCATCCAACTGCTGCACTCGAAAGATCCAACTCCTCCAGCAGCACCTGAGCCACCCCCATAAAGTACTTGCGATCCATCGGGCCGTAGTTACCCCACACAATCACCTAGTCACACAGAGAGAAATGGGGGAAGAAATCAATCAGACCCAGCAGATTCTCATCACATCATCATCATAAAACAAAATACTCTCTTATATTCAAACGTAGATGAGGCTGTAAATGACTCCTTGTTACACCTTTCAACCGATGAGGAGAAAATAATGATAGATCCCAAGAACTTCCAAAGCCATTTTGACTTTGGTCATTTTTCAAGCTCTGAGATCCCTCCCCACAACCAAGCAACTTTCTCTTCTTCAAGCATTTGATCCAATTCCTTTCAAAACTCACAACTGAATCTGTATCCACAAAAACAAGAGAGACAGAGCAACTATGTTTAAGGAGAATCCCAAGGCATTTCATACATGTATTAGGCACAAGAGGTAATGAGGGAAAGGGTAGGTCCACTCAAGGGGATTTATGTATGGAGCCAGTTAAGTCCTTAATGAGTTCTTCACCTCAGTATTCACCAAGGAGAAAGGCATGGACAATGGTAAATTGAGAGAAGAGTTAGTTGATAGTCTAAGGCATGTCAATATTAAGGAGGAGATGTTATTGGGTGTCTTGAAAAACATTAAAATAGTTGAGTCTCCTGATTGGATCTATCGCAGGATACTGAGGAAGGCCAGGGAGGAGATTGCTGAAGACTTGCCAAATCTTTGTATCCTCTTTTGCCCATAGGTGAGGTCCCAGGAGACTGAAGAATAGCCAATGTTGTTCCTTTGTTTGAGAATGGCAATAGCGATTATCCAAGAAATTAAAGGCAGTTAAGTCTTACATCAGTGGTATGGAAATTATTGGAGAAGATTCTTAGGGATAGGCTTTACTTGTATTTAGAGGATAATGGACTTATTAGGGAAAGACAACATGACTTTATGCAGGGGAGGTATTATCTCTGAAATGTGGTTCAGTTTTCTGAAGAAGTGATGAAGGTGATTAAGGAGGATAGTGCAGTAGATATTGTCTACATGGACTTTAGCAAGGCATTTGACAAGGTCAGTCACGGTAGGCTGATCCAGAAGATGAAATCAGATGAAGTCTGTGGTGATTTAGTAAATTGGATACAAAATTGGCCATAGGTGGTGGTTGTGGAGGGGTGTTTTTGTGGCTGGAGGTCTGTGACCAGTCATGTTCCGCAAGGATCAGCACTGGGCCCTCTGTTGTTTGTATTTTTTATAAACACAATCTGGATGGAAAGGTAGTGGTCTGATTTGTAAGTCTGTAGATGACATGAAAATTGGTGGAAGCTGTGGATAGTGAGGAAGATTGTCAAAGGATGCAGCAGGATATAGATCATTAGAAAAGTCAGGTGGAGAAATGGCAGATGGAGTTTGATCCAGACAAATGCATTTTTGGGAGGTCTAATGCAAGCAAAAAGTATACAGTAAATGGCCAGACTGTTAGGAACATTGATATACAGAGGGATCTTGGGGTGCAAGTCCATAGCTCCCTGACAGTGGCAACACAAGTGGATAACATGGTAAAGAAGGTGTACTGTATGCTGTCATTATCAGTCAAGACATTGCATATAAAAGTTGACAAATCATGTTGCAACTGTATAAGACTTTATTCAGGCTACATTTGGAGTTCTGTGTGCAGTTCTGGTCACCACACTATAGGAAGGATGTTGAGGTTTTTGAGAGGATGCAGAAGAGTTTTACAGAGTGTTGCCTGGATTGGAGTGTATTAGCCATCAGGATAGAGTGGACAAACGTGGATTGTTTCCATTAGAGTGTTGGAGGCTGAGTGGTGACCTGGAAGAAGTATATAAAATTACGAAGGGCAAGGGTAGGGTGGATAGTTGGGGTCTCTTTCCCAGGGTAAGGTATTAAGGTAGATAGGTCCCCAGACCCCAATAGTATGTACCCCAGGGCATTGAGAGCGGCAAGTCTGGGGCCTTGACCAAGATCTTTATATCCTTATCAGCCATTGGAGCGGCCCCAGAGGACTGGCGAGTAGCTAATGTTGTTCCTCTGTTCAAATAGGGATAATCCAGGAAATTATAGAGGGATGAGTCTTACATCAATGGCTGGGAAGCCAGCGGAGAGAATTCTTCAGGATAATATTTATGTGCATTTGGAAAAGCATGGCTGAATTAGGAACAGTCCGCATACTTTATGTCATGTCTAACTAACTTGATTAATTTTTTTTAAGGTGACAAAAGTGATTGATGAGGATAGAGCAGTGGATGTTATCCACCTGGATTTTAGTAAGGCTTTCAACCAGGTCCCTCATGATAGGCACAACCAGAAAATTAAGACACCTGGGATCCATGGTAACTTGTCATGTGGATTCAGCATTGGCTTGCCCATAGAAGGCAGAGGGTAGTGGTGGAAGAGCGTTTGTCAGGCTGGAGGTCTGTAGTCAGTGTTCCACAGGGATCCGTACTAGGACCTCTGCTGTTTGTGATATATATAAATGACTTGGATGAAAATGTAGATGGATGGGTTAATAAGTTTGCAGATGATACAAAGATCGGTGGAGTTGTGGATCGTGTAGACAGTTTGTCAAAGGATACAGCGGGATATGGATCAGCTGCAGATATGGGCAGAGACATGGCAGATGGTGTTTAATCTGGGTAAGTGTGAGGTCCTGTACTTCGGGAGATCAAATGTGAAGGAAAAGTGTACAGTTAATGGCAGGACCCAGAACAGCATTGATGTAGAGAGGGATCTTGGGGTTCAAGTCAATTACTCCCTGAAAGTGGCCCCACAAGGAGATAGGGTGGGAAAGAAGGTGTACGGCATGCTGCCTTTATTGGTCGGGGAATTGAGTACAAGAGTCAGGATGTCATGGTGCAGCTTTATCAGACTTTGGTTAGGCCACACTTGGAATATTGTGTTCAATTTTGGTCACCATATTACAGGAAGGATGGGGAGGCTTTGGACAAGGAGTAGAAGACATTTATCAGGATGCTGCCTGGATTAGAGGGCATGAGCTATAAGGAGTGGCTAGAAAAACTCAGGTTGTTTTCCCAGGAGCAGCAGAGGCTGAGGGAACACTTGATAGAAGTCTATAAAATTATGAGAGGCATAGATGGGGTTGATGGTCAGAATTTTTTTCCTAGAGTTGAAGTGTAGTATACTAAGGGCGCATGCATTCAAGGTGAGAAGGGGACAATTCAAAGGAAATGTGAGGGACAAGGTTTTTTTACACAGAGAGTGGTAGGAGTGTGGAACATGCTGCCAGGGAGTGATGGAGGCAAATATGATAGCAAGGTTTAAGAGGCATTTAGAGAGACACGCAGAGAATAGAGGAATTTTGGCCATGTGCAGTCTGATGCGATTAGTTTCGAATGGCATCATGGTTGGCACAGTTAAGATTAGAGTGGTGCTGGAAAATCACAGCAGGTCAGGTAGCATCCAAAAAGCGGGGAAAAATGTCAATTTTCCAGCTCCTCGGATGCTGCCTGACCTGCTGTGCTTTTCCAGCACCATTCTAATCTTGACTCTGATTAGATTAGATTACTTACAGTGTGGAAACAGGCCCTTCGGCCCAACAAGTCCACACCGACCCGCCGAAGCGCAACCCACCCATACCCCCACACTCACCCCTTACCTAACACTACGGGCAATTTAGCATGGCCAATTCACCTGACCCGCACATCTTTGGACTGTGGGAGGAAACCGGAGCACCCGGAGGAAACCCACGCAGACACGGGGAGAACGTGCAAACTCCACACAGTCAGTCGCCTGAGTCGGGAATTGAACCCAGGTCCCAGGGGCTGTGAGGCAGCAGTGCTAACCACTGTGCCACCGTGCCGCCCCTCCAGTTGATCTCCAGCATCTGCAGTCCTCACTTTCACCCCTTCATGGTTGGCGTAGACAGTGGGCTGAAAGGCCTGTCCCTGTGCTGTACTGTTCTATGTTCAAAATGCCAACAAGAAGACTGAAAGGGATCACCTATTGTTCTTTTTGCACTATAAACTGGAAAATGGCAACTGGATGCTGCTGTACAGAAAGTTTCTCTTTCACCTACAACTTGAAGGTCAGGGCGGATTGTGCAGTGAATGTTTTCATTACACAAGATTGTGTTACTGCTTGGATCAATGAAACAAAGACTTTGTGGGAGGGAGTCTGAGTTCAAGGAAAGCTGCCAGCATGTGAAAAAAACATCTCCTGCCACCTTGTGGTCTGGATTTTTGAACCACAGAAGTTGTTTTTTTTTCCGCCCATCAACAAAAGTCGGAAAAATGTTGTGAAACTTGAAAGGGTTCAGAAAAGATTTACAAGGATGTTGCCAGGGTTGGAGGATCTGAGCTACAGGGAGAGGCTGAACAGGCTGGGGCATTGAAGGTTGAGGGGTGACCTTATAGAGGTTTACAAAATTATGAGGGGCATGGATAGGGTAAATAAGCAAAGTCTTTTCCCTGGGGCCGGGGAGTCCAGAACTAGAGGGCATAGGTTTAGGGTGAGAGGGGAAAGATATAAAAGAGACCTAAGGGGCAACATTTTCACACAGAGGGTGGTACGTGTATAGAATGAGCTGCCAGAGGATGTGTTGGAGGCTGGTACAATTGCAACATTTAAGAGGCTTATGGATGGGTATATGAATAGGAAGGGTTTGGAAGGATATGGGCCAGGTGCTGGCAGGTGGAACTAGATTGGGTTGGGATATCTGGTCGGCATGGACGGGTTGGATCGAAGGGTCTGCTTCCATGCTGTACATCTCTATGACTCTATGATAATGCATCAAACCATCTGTTATTTTGCTGTTTTATTTGTGAATTATTTGTGTTTATGATTTTAAAGTCATACCTTAGTCTTAAAGGTATAGCCTATCTATTTCCATCTGCCATTTCTTAAAGAATATGTTCATTCACAATATATTTACTGGTAATGATGAAACCTGGTGTGGATTAGTTTTGCCTTGAATAAGTCAGTCAGGCACATTGGCCATCTCGATGGTTTATCGGGTAGTTAAACATTTATGATGGCTTCTGAAACAATGGTGCTTGATTATCAGAACAGTCCTCACAATTGAGTCATGACAGATAGAGCTCATGAAAAATAAGAAGCTTACATTTCTTCAATTTTTATCACAGTTAATGGATTATTTTTTGAAGTGTAGTGACTGTTGCAATGTAGAAAATGTAGCGATCAATTTGCACTTGGCAAGATCGCAAAAAAGAGTGAAGTGATAACAATAAAATCATTGTTTCAGTGATATTAGTTGACAGATAAGTATTGGATGATTTCACTTTCATTTGATTAATTTGGTTTAATATTTAACCTAAATAAACTCCGACAGTGCAGCACTCCTCAGTAAGGAAGGAACAGCTTGGATTCTGCACTCACATCTCTGAAGTGCACAAATAATAAATGGTCAGTCTGGGAACCAACCATGAGCAAACAAAGGGAATCAATCCTGACCCTCTAAGAGTCTTGATTCATTAGTTAGGGGATCTCAGGAGTGCCCTGTATCCACTACTGTGGTCAGGCACTCTGGGGCGGCATCGTAAAACCTCATGGCCAAATCTCAATGTGAAGACTCTACGGTCAAGGCCACCATCTTTTTAGACCCATTGAGGGAGTAGTGCCTATGTCTCAGGGCAGACAGTACGCAGCACTCCCAAACTTCTGGGCCAGTTACAGATATCAGGGAGTGGGGGTAGTGAGGAATGTTCTGTTAACAGTGCTCAACACCACCCAGAAACCTCTGCATCATACATCTCTAACCTCTTGGACTGTGCCTCGTTCCTTTGCCCTGCTGCTGAAGCATGTGCATGCAGCAGCTGAAGCATACAGCACTGCACAGCCTTCCCAGGACATTACGGCAGCAAACCACCCCTGTGTCAGTTAGCCCCACACACACACACACACACACACCATACACATGCGCGCACGCACACACACACACAGACATTCACGTGTGCGTGCGCACACACACAGACACATATATACTCACACACCCACCCACCCCTTCCCCTCCACTGACCATGCCCACTCAGTGTATCTGCTAATTTTACTGCATCCCAGAATTTAGGCCCTTCCCACCTGGATGCTGCTATGCACTGACCTGGAGGATTTTTCCCTGTGGATTCTCAGTGAAGATCAGGATTTGCTGGTACAGGGGATCCAAGGACTTCCGAGCCATCTTTGTTTTCTTTTTCGCCACACACGTTCCATTCTCCAACAGGTAGAGTTTAATATAAGCAGCTGAGTGGAGACAAAGAAAGGAATTAGAGTGACAGAGATTTACTGTATGGAAACAGGCCCTTTGGCTCAACCTGTCTATGCTGGCAGCTTTGGCAATTAACCTAATCCCATTTCCCCGTGGTTGGTCCATATCTATCCATATACCTGCCCAAATGTTTCTTAAATGACAAAATTTACTCTCCTCCACCATTACCTCTGGCAGCCCCTTGTTGACACTCACCACTTTCCGTGTGAAGAAATTGATCCTCTGGACCTTTTTGTGTCTCTCCCCTTTCCCCTGGAACCTATGGTCTTTAGCTTTAGACTCCCCTACTGTGGGGAAAAGCTGTTGGGATCTGTCTTTTCTGTGCCCCTCATGATTTTATATATCTCTATATGGCCACCTCTTTGCCTCCTGAGAAAAAAGGTCCCAGCCTATCCTACCTCTCAGCAAACATTCCTGTGCAGGTAGCACCTTGATCAATCTTTTCTGCATTCTTTCGAGTTTAATTATATCCTTACTCTAGTAGGGCGACCAGAACTACATGCACCACTCCCAATGTGGCCTCACCAACGCCTTCTACAGCTGTAACAGGAGGTCCCAGCCGCTGTTCTCCATGCTCTGACCAATGAAAGCAAGCATGCTGAAAGTGTTCTACACCTCCCTGTCTCTGTCACCTTTCATTACTCATGGGGGACTTGACAGGATAGATATGAAAATGTTGCTCCCTCTTGTGGGAGAACCTGGGACTAAAGGAAATAATCTCAGTGAGGGATTATTATCTTAAAAATAAAGATCAAGAGGAATTTCTTCTCTCATAGGGCAGTAAATCGATGGAATTCTTTAGCACAGAGGCTAAAGGCCTGTTGAGGCTGGGTCATTGATTATATTCAGGGCTGAGCTGTACATCTCTATGACTCTAATGGGAATCATGAGTTATGGGGAAAAGGCATGAAAATCATGGAATAATAGAATCCCTACAGAGTGGGCCAGTTAGCCCACACTGACCCTCTGAAAAGCATCCCAACCAGACCCCCTGCTTAACCTATCCCTGTAACCGTGTGTTTCCCATGATTAACCCAGCTACCCTGCACATCCCTGGACACTATGATCAAGTTAGCATGGTCAATCCTCCAACCTGCACATCCCTGGACACTATGATCATCAGCATGGCTAATCCACTGGATGATTGGGGGTTTGGGATGGGAGCAATCAATGGAAGTTGGGGGCAAGGGGAATTGAACAGTTGCAGTGATCAAGACCAGGGTGCGTTACCTGGAGGAGACTTTGTGCCTGGTTTTGGGGTGAGACCACGAGCTTGGATCACCTCCACCTCCAGCTGCCCATTCCTCTCCAAAATCCCAATTTCCACATCACCTGCCAATCAAATCAGAGCAAAGTGTTTGATACTCACTATCATGGAGCCAGGAGCACCACAATCTAATAGAAACAAAGATGCAAGTAGAGAAGAGAAAGATTTCCATGTCTACAAAAGCAAGGTGTTAGAAAACTGCACGGAAACAGAAAGTGCTGGAAAGTTGGTACCTCTGGGAGCTTCCAAATCAGAATTAAAGGGATTGAGTTCCCTCAAAATGCAGGACAGGCCAATCACTGAGGGTCAAAGATCCAGTTACGGGGGGCAAGGGAGGGTGCGGTTATGGAACAGCAAAGTTGTCTGAGGGGATCAATTGCTCAGGGTCCATTTACAGAGATGGGTAGGGCACTGGGAGAACAGGGCACCACACTGAACTTGATGAGAGATTGGAGTTTTGGCTCAACATAGAGGCCCACTCATTGGCTATCGAAATGCTGGACTCTGTATCTACCTCTACGGATACAGCTAGAGTATCTCCAATAGTTTCTGTTTGATTTACATTTATACAATGCTTTTCACAACCTCAGGATATCCGAAAATGCTTTACAGTCAGTACAGGTTTTTCTAAATCAGCCTATTCTGACACATTCTGATAAACACTCAGAGCTTGAACCCTGGTCTCTTGGCTCACAGGTAGGAACAAGCACACTCCAAAACAACTCTCCAAACTGGGCAGATGGGATCACTACTTCCACTCCATTGCAGGTAAAAAGCTGGTCATCAGGTGTGAGGTATTCTCTCTGTCATTGTTTGTGATACAGCTCTGGTCCATTCCCACTGCGGCTACTCAAGACACCTTCCATTTCATCTGGAGACCAAACGTGGACCATGTCCCACACCGACACCATGTAAAACATTCTGGATAAGGGGAGACAAGAACTTAACCAATGCCACCCTCATCCTGATGGTTACCATTGTGTGAGGATGCATCAAGCTTTGTGTAGACCCTCAGTACGCAAACACCAAGTGTCACTACATACCGAGGTTCTACCTGTCCCTGGTGTTATGAAGAATGGGGCTGGCTTCATTACCATGGACTGCTCCGAGTATATAGAACACAGAACAGTACAGCACACTACAGGCCCTTCGGCCCTCATTGTTGAGCCAACTTTTATCCTACTCTAAGATCAAACTAACCTACATACCTTTCAATTCACTATCATCCACGTGCCTAACTAAAAGTTGCTTAAATGTTGCTAATGTCTCTGACTCTACTACTACTGCTGGCAGTGCATTCCACACACACACCACTCTCTGTGTAAAGAACCTACCTCTGATATCTCCCCTAAACCTTCCTCCAATCACCTTAAAATTATGCCCCCCTCACAATAGCCATTTCCGCCCTGGGACAAAGTCTCTGGCTATCCACACCTCTTAACATCTTATACACCTCTATCAAGTCACCTCTCATCCTTCTTCACTCCAATGAGAAAAGCCCTAGCTCCCTCGACCTTTCTTCATAAGACATGCCCTCCAGTCCAAGCTGCATCCTGGTAAATCCCCTCTGCACCCTCTCTAAAGCTTCCACATCCTTCCTACAATGAGGCAACTAGAACTGAGCACAATATTCCAAGTGTGAGCTAACTAGGACACCATAGAGCTGCAGCATAACCTCTTAAATTCAATGCTCCAGATAATAAAAGCCAACATACCATAAGCCTTCTTAACAAGGTGACAACTTTGAAGGATCAATGGATGTGAAACCCAAAATCCCTCTGTGCCTCCACACTGCCAAGAATTCTGCCTTTAAGCTTGTAATCTGCATACAAATCCAACTTTCCAAAATGAATCACCTCATACTTTTCCAGGTTGAATTCCATCTGCCACTTATCAGCCCAGCTCTGCATCCTGTCAATGTCCTGTTGTAAACTACAAAAACCCTCCACACCATCCACAACTCCACCAACCTTTGTGTCATCAGCAAACATACTAACCCACCAGTCCACTTCCTCATACAAGTCATTTATAAAAATAACATGGAAACTTTTGTAAAGGGAGTCTGGAGGAAGATGCAGTGGTTTGTGCTGTGGGACTCTGTGCTCTATCCTCTGTTTTCTGGGATGCACACCGAGACAAATATTGACTGCGCCTGAAAGACCATCAACCAATGCTGTTCTTTGGTTGGCCTGAAACTTGTTGGCCGTCCAGAGCAAGGAGATGACCTCGACCAAATGTTGCAGACTGGTTCATTCCAAGATCCAGGACTACGTGCTGAGGGAAGTATTAACGCTTGGGCAGCTGCTGCCAGGGCACAGTGGCGAATGACCACTGTCTGAGGTCTTTCAGCCAAAGTACAACGGAGGTCCATTCAGTTATTGGACCCTGCCTGTGCCTCACAGACATGTAAATAGTTCCTGGTATCTAGCATAAATAAGAAACACATTTGGATTGGTTGCAACTATCAAGAAAGTCAAACAGTAATGTTTGTTTTCTTCTCCGTACGCAAAATCTATATAGATTTGAACTGCTTTAGTAACCGTGTATGTACATATAGATTTCTTTATCTTATCAATAAGGTATATTCTTCTTGTCTTCCTCCCTACAACAGATATTCACATGACATAATCTTTACTTCATATGATCAGGGATACCTATCAAACTATGGTGTACGGAAAGCTGAATTTGCTTTTAGAAGGTACAGGGAATAAAGCTAATTCTGATCTCCTATTTAAAACATTTTCATTGGAGCTTGCTTGTCCATTCTTTCAGCTTTGCCTGTGCTGTTTTTAAATGCTACTTTGCAGGCTACTGTGATTCTTTGGAAACAGGAACATGTCATCCAACATTGAGAATCTGTCTTTTTGCCTTGAAAATCTTCTCTGAATCAATTTTCATGGACCTCCGATCTCACAACCTTAGACCAAATCAAATAGAGTAAGCCAAATAGATTTATTTGGTGGAATCTGGTAATAAATAATAAACTCTCAAAACTGGCCATTCTTGGAAATCCGACAGTGTAGAAGCAGGCCATTTATCCCACCAAATCCACACAAACCTTCCAAAGAGCATCCCACCCACACCCATCCCATCCCTGTAACCCTGAATTTCCCATGGCTGACACACCTAGTCTACACATCCCTGAACACCATGGTCAACTTAGCATGGCCAATCCACTCTAACCAGCATACCTCTGGACTGTGGGAAACCACAGCACCCAGAGGAAATCCATGCTGTCAGAGGGAGAATGCGCAAACTCCACACTGTCAGTCAATCGAACATGGGTTCCTGGTGCAGTGAGGCAGCAGTGCTGGCCAAAGCCAGTGTGAAACCCAAAATTGAAAGAAATAATGACAAACCTATAGATGTGATCGAGAAAAGAATTCTCACTCTTTCTGATATTTGAGTACTGTAAGAGGTTGGTGTTGGGATTGATAGAATTTTATTTTGCCACATGTTCTGAAATTTTTCAATTTGTTATTTGTAAATCCTATTTTATCTTCATTTGTTTTGCATAACAAACTTCTGTTTTACTGTTAAAAAAAAATTTGCAGTGGTTTGCCATTTTCTTAAATCACAGAGAGTGCCTCCACATCCTTTTTCTCAATTTTTTATACGGCCTGCACACATGTAACAATTCCCTACTGGACTATAGTTTATGACTAGGATTTTCCCCACCAGAGTTTTCATTGGCATCAGAAGCATCTATTTAGCCTTGAATTATCCTTCTTCCTAATTTAAAAAGCAAGCACTGTTTTACACTGTTCAAATGGATATGCAGCATTCTATTTTCAAGTTATTAAAAATTCTTGGTACTGTATTCCAGTCTATAACAGCCCAACTTCCATTTCTGTTTATAGGCCCAAAAATGAAAAATAGTTGTTCTCTTAAAAAAATTAAGTTATTTTAAATGCTATATTAAGATTTAGACTCTTGGCTAGATATTTGCCCGTGACAGTGGATTGCTAATACAGGTTGTTCTGCTATAATGTGCGTTTCATTAACACAAATGCCCTATACACAATTGACAAACTGTGGACACTTTCTAAAGCACAAACTTTAAAAGCATGTGCTGGCTGTAACACGATTACATCACCAACACTTTAAGCGCTGTTTCTAAAACGCAATTTTTCTATAACATGGGGTTGCACAAGAACGCAACCATCACATTACAGGAGAGCTATCTGTAAGCAACATTAGCAATATGGCACCATTTCATTCCCATTGCAACATCCTGGGTGTTACTGTTGACCAGAAACTGAAAATACTGTGACTGTAAGAGCAAGTAACTCACCTCCTGACTTCCCAAAACCTGTCCACAAGGCACAAGTCAGGAATGTTATGGAATACTCCCCACTTGCTCTGGATGGGGGCAGCTCCAACAACACTCAAGAAGCTCCACACCATCCAGGACAAAGCAGCCACTTGATTGGTACCACATCCATCACCTTCATTCCCTCTACCACTGATGCAGTGTACACGCTCTGTGCGATTCAGATCAGTAACTCCCCAAATTTGTTTGACAGCATCTTCCAAACCTGTAATATTTAGACAGACAAGGGCAGCAAATACATGGGAAGGCCACCACCTTCAACCTCTCCTCCAAGCCACTCACCATTCCAACTTGGAAATATCACCATTCCTTCAGTGTCATTGAGTCAAAATCCTGGAATTCTCTCCCTTGTAGTATTGTGAATGTCCCGACAGTGCAACCTTTACAAAAATTCACTGTGGGATGTGAGTGTCACTGGCTGGCCAGCATTTATTGCCCGTCCCTAGTTGCCCCTTGAGAAGGTAGGAGTGAACTGCCTTATTGAACCACTGCAGTCCACCTTCTACGTGTGGGTTGACCCACAATGTCCTTAGGGAGGAAATTCCAGGATTTTGACACAGCGACAGTGAAGGAACAGTGATATACTTCCAAGTCAGGATGGTGAGTGGCTTGGAGGGGAACATGCAATGGTTGGTGTTCCCCTGTATCTGCTGCCCTTGTCCTTCTCGGTGGAAGTGGCTGTGGGTTTGGTAGGTGCTTTCTGAGGAGCCTTGGTGAATCTTTGCAGTGCATCAGTTGATAGGACACACTGCTGTGACTGAGAGACGGTGGAGGAGAAAGTGGATGCTTGTGGATGTAAATGTTCACGAAGCAACTGATCACCACCTTCTGAAAGGTCTCAAGGGTTCAACAGATGATGGACAAACACGGGCCTAGCCATCGATTACATATCAGGTATGAACAATAATTAAAAACTTGAGTGTGCAATTGGGTCCTTAAGGTTTGATGAGGAGAAATATCTTCACCCAGATTGTGGTAAGCTTATGAAATTCTATGCCACCGAAAGCACTGAGATCAAAACAGTGAATGCTTTGAAGGAGGAGTTGGGTAGAGTTTGGGGATCAGAAAGCTCCCACCGCTGGTGAGACATGTTACCAGTGTGGGCTCGACTCCCACACTGGCTGAAATTACCACAAAGGACATTCATTTTCAACGTCTTCCATTGCTTCGCTAATGAGAGAGTAGGACTACGGTGACTTTACCTTTTAGGTATAGTTAAAGGACTCAAAGGGTATCAAGAGAAAACAGGAACAAGGAATTGAGTTGGATGATCAGCCATGATGATGTTGAATGGGGGAGTAGGTTTGAAGGGTCAAATGGCCTACTCTTCCTCCTAGTTTCCATGTTTCTAAGTTTAACGTTTCATCCAGAAAACAATAATTCCAACTTCACAAGATTTCCTCAATACTGTACTAACAGCACTGGCCTAGATTTTGGGATTTCAGAATCTGTACAGGGACCATCTCCTCACTCTGGGACCTAATCACTGGCACACAGCTGTCCCACAGAAAACCAACTTTCCCTTTGCTCAGCTACATAAGGAGAGCAATTCTTAGATGTAGTATGGGGTGAGTCTGGTTGAACTGAAGGCCCAATCACATCAGAAACTGTGAGGCTGCTTTTGGATAAAACTGCATTTAAGACAATTCTTGATCACCAAAGGTTATGGGGAGAAAGTGGGAAAAGGGGGTTGAAAAACCTATCAGCCATGAATAACTGGTGAAGTAGACTCGATGGGCCAAATGGCCTAATTTCTGTTCCTATGTTTGACGTCTTATGGATGAACCCTACCTGATTCGCAAGATACAGTCACTTACTTCTGGTCACTGGTACTTTGAGATTAAAAATTGCCTTATTCAATTTAATTAATGTATCTATTGAAACCTGATGAATCAGATGAATAAATTTCAGGAGGGAGTTGAAGAAGTTTTTAGTTTACATATTTTATAAAAAAAAACAACCTTTCAAGTCACTTCCAGTGATCTTTGAACCCAGGCCCATCTAACCCAGAGGCAGGGACATTACCAGTGTGCCACTCCTCTGAGAGCACTTTGAGCACTGTTCGAAACAACAAGTTGAGGAAATGTTTACAGAAACTTTATCATTCTCAATTGTCTTCAACACGTGTTTTAATTGAATTATTAGATAGTGTGGAGGAAAGACCCGTACAGAAATAACAGAGATGGAATTAGGAAGCTCCTCAAATGGAAAACAAACTCCAAAATTGACTAGTTGTGAAAATAGCTCTTTTCTGCCTTTTTCCCTCTTTCCCACATAATTCAGTAACTTTAGCGATTAATTAGGATTGAGGGACTCAAAATATGATGTTACACTGACACCATGTGGTACAAAGGCAGAATTAATGCTCGATTCAGGAACATGAGGGCACAATCTTCAGAACGGTGGTACTGAAAAATCAGGCATATTTCGGAGAACGTTTGCAGAATCTCAGCTACTAAACCACTCAGGGAATATTGATCTATTTAACTGGAGTAACTTAGGTGTGAAGCTGACCAGAAAGTGGTCTGAGAAAGAATATTGTGTCCCTGTGAAGCGATTTTTTTTTCCAGTTTGACTAGTCGAGTAGGAACAGGTTTTAGAATAGGGATGGACTAAATGATGGATGTTGTATAATGAGCAATTCCTACGTTAATGATGATGATGTACATGATGGTGCAGCTCTAGCATTAACAGTTACATGCTAGCGAGACTCAAAGAAGAGAAAAATTGATCAACTGGACATGAGCAATTAGGAGACAATTCCCCAGAGTCACCATGTTTTGAGTGAAGAAACCTTTTTCTCATCTCAGTCTGAAATGGTCTATTCCGTATCCTGAGACTGTTTTCCCTGGATCTATAGTCTACAACCAGAGCAAACACCTTCCCTGCATCTACTCTGTCCAATCCTGTTAGACTTCTAGACACTTCAATCAAATCCTGTCTCATTCATATAGACTCCAGTGAATATGGTTCTGGATCAGTGATGCTGGAAGAGCACAGCAGTTCAGGCAGCATCCAACGAGCAGTGAAATCGACGTTTCGGGCAAAAGCTCTTCATCAGGAATAAAGGCAGTGAGCTGGAAGCATGGATCCATGCTTCCAGCTCACTGCCTTTATTCCTGATGAAGGGCTTTTGCCTGAAACGTCGATTTCGCTGCTCGTTGGATGCTGCCTGAACTGCTGTGCTCTTCCAGCACCACTGATCCAGAATCTGGTTTCCAGCATCTGCAGTCATTGTTTTTACCTCCTGTGAATATGGGCCCAGTTGAACAAATCCCTCGTTATAGGATAGTCATACCATCAGTAGCATCAGCCTAGTGAACTGCACACTGCACTCCCTCCTCACAAATACAGTATTACGGAGCGGTCATACAAGTTACCTACAAAGTTCACCTCTCACAATTGGAATACTAATGAATTAAGAATGAGTTTTAAAAATTGATTGAATTCGATAGCAAAGAACCAAATTAGAAAAGGAAATAAGGTGTGGAAAGGTAAGGAGCTGGGGATGAAATAACATCATCATTACATTGGAGCATTGAGAATTAGGAATGACCCTCACACTTTAATTGCTTTAATGAGAATGTTATCAAAACTAGATCATAAGTGGAGTGAGTTCCGCTAGGAATCCAAATGTGCAAGGGATGATGGTGGTTTAGTGGGAATGGTTTGGGCTGGTGATGCAGAGGCCTCGGTTAATGCTTCTTTTCCGGAGGTTTTGTCATGGGGTCAAAACCCACTGCAGTTGATGCAGTTTGTGGTCAACTAATAAAGCTGGAATCAAAAGTGAATCTCAGTAAACATGACCATGGCACCTAATGTCAAAATGTGGCTCTGGTTCCCTTTTAGGAAGGGAAATCACCTGTCCTTAACAGATATGCAACATATTTCTTAACTGGTAAGAAATTGTTAAGTGTCAAATCCTCTGTTTTTTGCCAGAGAGGGAATGCAACAAAGGTTCACCAGACTTGTTCCTGGGATGGTGGGACTATCCTAATGAGAGAAATTGAGCCAACTATTGTCTAAAGTTTTGGAGATTGAGAGTTATAAAATACTTCAAGGGCTGGCAGGGTGGGTGCAGCTCAGATGGCTCACCAGAGAGAGTGTAGAACCAGGGGGAACAATTTAAAAATCAGGAAGATGCCACTTCTGTCCAAGGTTTTATCTTGTCCAGGAGGCTGAGAAGATTTGGAATTCTCTACTCAAGAGGATTGTGGAAGCTCAGTCTTTAAACATGTTTAAGGTAGAGAGCAATCGCTGCCCTGTTATCAGTAGCATACAGGGTTACAATGGGATTGTATTAGATAAGAGGTATTGAGGTGTTCCAGCAGTCATGATCCTATTGAACAAACAAAAACCAAAGAACTGCAGATGCTAGAAATCAGAAACAAGATCAGAAATTGCTGAAAGACCTCAGGAACCTGGCAGCATCCTTGGAGAGAAAACAGAGATAACGGTGACCCTTTCTCAGAAAACTCTGATGATCCCACTGAACACCAGGCAGACTCGATTGGCTACTCCTGCTCCTAGGTTCCTACATGGATGTTACAGGAAGCATAATATCACATCAGTGAATAACTTAGATACAATAGCTTAGAAAACAAGATCGAATTACAACAGTGCCTTTTCAACCTCAATATCCGATATTCTCGTAACATACAGAAACACAATAATGCAGACATACATCCAGATAATACACACAAGTGCTATGAAGCTCAACAATATAAACAAGGGTTGTTATCTACGACAACATACAAGGGGCTGAATTCAATGTATTATTCACAGAGACTGCCAATTCCTACAATTATCACAGGGACAGTTATTCTCTACAATATACACAATTATCACAGGGACAGTTATTCTCTACAATATACACAAGGAACTATTTTTTCAGTATTGTATACATAGGGATGTCTACTCTCTATCGCATACACCGGAACTGCTTTTTCCTACAAGATACACAGGGGTGGCTATTCTCTGTAAGTATACACAGGGGCTGCTAATCTCCAAAATATACCCAAGGACTGCTATTCTCTATTATACACAGGGTCTGCTATTCTCTATTATACACAGGGTCTGCTATTTTCTGCAATATACCCAGGGATTGCTGTTCACTATAATGTACACAGGGACTGCTATTTGTGATCATAGAGACAGGAGCTGCTATTCTCTATTGTATACAAATGGACTGCTGTTCACTATCATATACACAGGAACTGCTATTCGTGATCATATAGACAGGAGCTGCTATTCTCTATCATATACAAATGGGCTGCTATTCTCTATAATATACACAGAGACTGCTATTCTCAATAATATACACAGGGACTGCTATTCGTGATCATATAGAAGGAGCTGCTATTCTCTATCGTATACAAATGGGCTGCTGTTCACTATCATATACACAGGAACTGCTATTCGTGATCATATAGACAGGAGCTGCTATTCTCTATCATATACAAATGGGCTGCTATTCTCTATAATATACACGGGGCTGCTATTCTCTATAATATACACAGGGACTGCCATTCTCTATAATATACACAAGGTCTCTTCTTCTCTATAGTATATACAGGGGCTGCTGTTATATTATATACAGAAACTGTCTATCTCTGTAACATACACTGGAACGCTATTCTCCATAATATACACAGGGACTTCTATTCTCTATAATGCACACAGGGGCTGCTATTCTCTACAATGTACTCAGGGAATGTGATTCTCTGTAATACACACAGGGACTGCTGGTCTCTATAATATACAGGGGGGCTCCTCTTCTCTTTAATATACACAGGGGCTGCTAATCTCTGTAAAAAACACAGGGACCACTATTCTCTATAATATACACAGGGACTGCTATTCTCTATAATATACTCAGGGGCTGCTATTCTCTACAATATATGCAGGGACTGCTATTCTCGAAAGTACTCATAGGGGCTGCTGTTGTCTATAATACTCAGGGGCTGCTGTTCTCTAACAGACACAGGAACTAATGTTTTCTACAGTATGCACAAGGACCTCTACTCTCTACAGTATACACAGGGGCATCTTGTTATAATAGACAAGGCTGCTCTTGCCTACAGCTTACACACAGATTGCTATTTCAGTAATAAACACAGCAGTTGCCATTCCCAATAATGTACACAGTGTCTGAAATTATCTGCAATATACACAGAAATTGCTATTGTCAAAAATATATACAAAGCTTCATTATTTTGTGTAAGATTAAGAAGAGGTTTTTTTATTCACTTGTGGAATATTCACTGACGAGGCCAATATTTGTTGTCTGTTCCTATTCGCCCTGCAAAGTGACGGGTGAGCCACTTTCTTGAGCTGCTGTTGTCCTTCGGAGTGCAGGGACACTAACAGTTAGGAAGGGATTTCCAGGATTTTAATCCAGCATCAGTAAAGCAATAATCATATATTTCCAGGTCAGGATGGTGTGTATTTTCACATAGAACCTGCAGGTGGTGGTGTTCCATGTATCTGCTGCCCTCGCCCCCTTCATGGTGATACTATGATATATACTAAACATATACATAGACATTGCTACAGCTGTTCTTCTCTATAATACATAGATAGTGCGATTCTCTACAACATACACAGAGACTGTTATTCTTTATGATATATCTATAACCACATGAACAAGGGCCACTAGAAGAAAAAATGGCAAAGTGATATTTAGAGTCATAAAATCAGAGAGATGTACAGCACAGAAACAGACCCTTTGGAATGACTCATCCATGCCAATCAGACATCCCAAATTAATCTAGTCCATTTGCCAACATTTGACCCAAATTCCCTCTCAACCCTTCCTATACATATATCCATTCAGATGCCTTTTAAATGTTGTAATTGTACCAGCCTCCACCACTTGCTTTAGCAACTCATTTCATACCCACATCACCTTCTCCATGAAAACATTGTCCCTTAGGTCCCTTTTAAATCTTTCTCCTCTAGTTTTGGACTCCCCTATCCTGAGGAAAAGACCTTGCTAATCACCCTATCCATGCCCCTCATAATTTTATAAACTTCTATAAGGTCACCCCTCAGCCTCCGACACTCGAGGAAGAACAGCCCCAGCCTGTTCAGCCTCTCCCTGTAGCTCAGATCCTCCAACCCTGGCAACATTCTTGCAAACCTTTTCTGAACCCTTTCATGTTTCACAACATCTTTCCGATAGGAAGGAGACCAGAATTGCACGCAATGTTCCAACAGTGGCCTAACCAATGTCCTGTACAGTTGCAACATGACCTCCCAACTCCTGTACTCAATACTCTGACCATTAAAGGCAAGCATACCAAATACCTTCTTCATTACCCTGTCTACCTGGGACTCCACTATCAAGGAACTATGAATCTACTAGGGTCTCTTTATTCAGCAACACTCCCCAAGACCTTACCATTGAGTGTATAAGTCCTGCCCTGATTTGTCTTTCCAAAATGCAGGACCTCACATTTATCTAAATTAAACTCTATCTGCCACTTCTCAGCCCATTGGTCCATCTGATCAAGATCCCATTGTACTCTGAGGTAATCTTCTTCACTGTCCACTACACCTCCAATTTTGGTGTCAACTGCAAATTTACTAACCATACCTCCTATGTTCACATCCAAATCATTTATATAAATGATGAAAAGTAGTGGACCCAGCACCGATCTTTATGGCATTCCACTGGTCACCGGCCTCCAGTCTGAAAAACAACCCTCCACCACCATCCTGTCTTCAACCTTCCAGCTAGTTTTGTATCCAAGTGGCTAATTTTCCCTGTATTCCATGTGATCTAACCTTGCTAACCAGTTAACTATGAGGAACCTTGTCAAACGCCTTACTAATCACATCCACTGCTCTGCCCTCATCAATCCTCTTTGTTACTTCTTCAAAAAACAAACTCAATCAAGTTTGTGAGACATGATTTCTCACACACAAAGCCATGTTGACTATCCCTAATCAGTCCTTGCCTTTCCAAATAAGTGTAAATTCTGTCCCTCAGGATTTCCTCCAAAAACTTCCCATCCCTGATGTCAGGTTCACTGGTCTATAGTTGCCTGGCTATTCCTTACTACCCTTCTTAAACAGTGGTACCACGTTAGCCAACCTCTAGTCTTCCGGCACCTCATATGTGGCTATTGATGATCTAAATATCTCAGCAAGAGGCCCAGCATTCACTTCCCTAGATTCCCATAGTTTTAGGGTACACCTGATAAAGTCCTGGGGATTTGTCCACCTTTATGCACTATAAGGCATCTCCTCATCTGTAATATGCACATTTCCAAGATGCTGTTGTTTCTTTCTCCATGTTCTCTAACTTCCATTCGTGAACACTAATGCAAAATACTCATTTAGTATCTCCTGACTTATGGCAACAAGTCAAGACTCCAAAACGCTATGGGAGTTTTAGGCCTTAATTCCAGAATGTGTCATTAAATGAGAATTGCAGCTGAGACTAAGTATCTGTAGAGGTGAATTGACAGGTTATCTGGTAAAAATTCTGTCTGGAACTGATGGGAGGTAATAGCTAAAGTTGTCAAAGAATCTTCAAACAGACTGGACTGTGATCTCTTGTGACTACGAAGTTAATGAAAATCTGAAAATCTTATGATCAACTCCAAGCCATCCCTGCAGATTATGTCCCAAATTATAGGAGTGTTTTGTGTTTTGTTTTTTGAAGGCGGCACTGGTATTGGATTAACACCATTGTTTCAACTTCATTGGAGTGTACAAGTTGAACCGAATGCTCCTGTGTACATCAGTGTTGGCTTCATGTATCAATATGCAATGGTGACATTAAAGAATTACCTTCCAGTTAGCCCCACATTGCGGGTAAAGACCATCTCTCACACTAACTGCTAAAAAAATTGAATCTTTTTAAAAAAGGAATCAGGACAAAGGAACTTCAATCACCTACAAAACCAAGAATCTCAAAAATGGAGTTTATCACTGTCCATGAAAATGCTGTCAGTAACCTCCACTGCAACAGAGTGTTCAAGGTTCCACATTTTTCAAACAACTCAGAGTTTTTAATCCGCGCTGAGGCCGCAAGTCCGGTTCCACACTGAGGTCAGGAATCCGGTTCAGCGCTGAGGCCGGGAGTCTGAGTCTGGGTCTGTGCTGAGGCTGGGAGTCTGAGCCTGGGTCTACGCTGAGGCTGGGAGTCTGAGTCCCTCCCAATGTTTAATGTTCATTTCCTTTCACATTCAGTAGACTTTCCTAATTGCTTACTGTACCTATATACAAGCCTTTTACATTTCATGTACGAGGACACTCAGATCCCTCTGCGCCTCAAAAGCTCTGCAATCTCTCACCATTTAGATAATATGCTTCTTTTGAATTCTTCAAACTAAGATGCACATGGGTCTGCTGTTCTCTACAATATTTACAGTGACTGCTTTTCCATTTAACATAAACATGGTAAGCTATTCAGGTCAGTGTACACTGAGACTGCTATTTCTAATACATAAACAATTGTTCCTATTCTCAGTAATATACTCAAGGATTGCTACTCACCTGTGTACAAAGAGACTTGATATTTCATGCATATGCACAAGGGCTGCTAATCTCCATTCTATGCACAGTTACTGCTATTCTCTAAAATAGACACGGGGCTTCTATTGACTACAATGTACATACAGCCCTCTAACCCCTATCATACAGCCTGCTATTCCATACAATTCAGCCTGCTATCCCTATCACACAACCTGTGATCCCACATCGTACAGCCTGCTATCCCCCCTCGTACAGCCTGCTATCCCCTCTCGTACAGCCTGCTATCCCCTCTCGTACAGCCTGCTATCCCCTCTCGTACAGCCTGCTATCCCCTCTCGTACAGCCTGCTATCCCCTCTCATACAGCCTGCTATCCCCTCTCATACAGCCTGCTATCCCCTCTCATACAGCCTGCTATCCCCTCTCGTACAGCCTGCTATCCCCTATCGTACAGCCTGCTATCCCCTATCGTACAGCCTGCTATCCCCTATCATACAGCCTGCTATCCCCCATCGTACAGCCTGCTATCCCCCATAATACAGTCTGCTATCCCCCATCGTACAGCCTGCTATCCCCCATAATACAGCCTGCTTTCCCCTATCATACAGCCTGCTATCCCCTATCATACAGCCTGCTATCCCCTATCGTACAGCCTGCTATCCCCTATCGTACAGCCTGCTATCCCCTATCATACAGCCTGCTATCCCCCAACATACAGCCTGCTATCCCCTCTCGTACAGCCTGCTATCCCCCATTATACAGCCTGCTAACCCCCATAATACAGCCTGCTATCCCCCATGGTACAGCCTGCTATCCCCCATCATACAGCCTGCTATCCCCCATCGTACAGCCTGCTATCCCCCATTGTACAGCCTGCTATCCCCCATCATACAGCCTGCTATCCCCCATCATACAGCCTGCTATCCCCCATTGTACAGCCTGCTATCCCCTCTCATACAGCCTGCTATCCTCCATCATACAGCCTGCTATCCTCCATCATACAGCCTGCTATCCGCCATCGTACAGCCTGCTATCCCCCATCATACAGCCTGCTATCCCCCAACATACAGCCTGCTATCCCCCATCGTACAGCCTGCTATCCCCCATCGTACAGCCTGCTATCCCCCATAATACAGCCTGCTATCCCCCATAATACAGCCTGCTATCCCCTCTCGTACAGCCTGCTATCCCCTATCATACAGTCTGCTATCCCCCATCGTACAGTCTGCTATCCCCTCTCGTACAGCCTGCTATCCCCCATCATACAGCCTGCTATCCCCCATCATACAGCCTGCTATCCCCCATCGTACAGCCTGCTATCCCCCATTATACAGCCTGCTAACCCCATAATACAGCCTGCTATCCCCCATCATACAGCCTGCTATCCCCCAACATACAGCCTGCTATCCCCAATCGTATAGCCTGCTATCCCCCATTGTACAGCCTGCTATCCCCTCTCATACAGCCTGCTATCCTCCATCATATAGCCTGCTATCCCCCCATCATACAGTCTGCTATCCCCCAACATACAGCCTGCTATCCCCCAACATACAGCCTGCTATCCCCCATCATACAGCCTGCTATCCCCCAACATACAGCCTGCTATCCCCCAACATACAGCCTGCTATCCCCCATCGTACAGCCTGCTATCCCCCATCGTACAGCCTGCTATCCCCCATAATACAGCCTGCTATCCCCTCTCGTACAGCCTGCTATCCCCTATCATACAGTCTGCTATCCCCCATCGTACAGTCTGCTATCCCCTCTCGTACAGCCTGCTATCCCCCATCATACAGCCTGCTATCCCCTATCATACAGCCTGCTATCCCCCATCGTACAGCCTGCTATCCCCCATTATACAGCCTGCTAACCCCATAATACAGCCTGCTATCCCCCATCATACAGCCTGCTATCCCCCAACATACAGCCTGCTATCCCCCAACATACAGCCTGCTATCCCCCATCGTATAGCCTGCTATCCCCCATTGTACAGCCTGCTATCCCCTCTCATACAGCCTGCTATCCTCCATCATATAGCCTGCTATCCCCCCATCATACAGTCTGCTATCCCCCATCATACAGCCTGCTATCCCCCAACATACAGCCTGCTATCCCCCATCATACAGCCTGCTATCCCCCATTGTACAGCCTGCTATCCCCTCTCATACAGCCTGCTATCCTCCATCATATAGCCTGCTATCCCCCCATCATACAGTCTGCTATCCCCCATCATACAGCCTGCTATCCCCCAACATACAGCCTGCTATCCCCCATCATACAGCCTGCTATCCCCCAACATACAGCCTGCTATCCCCCAACATACAGCCTGCTATCCCCCATCATACAGCCTGCTATCCCCCAACATACAGCCTGCTATCCCCCAACATACAGCCTGCTATCTCCCAACATACAGCCTGCTATCCCCCATCGTACAGCCTGCTATCCCCTATCGTACAGCCTGCTATCCCCTATCGTACAGCCTGCTATCCCCTATCGTACAGCCTGCTATCCCCCATGGTACAGCCTGCTATCCCCCATCGTACAGCCTGCTATCCCCCATCGTACAGCCTGCTATCCCCCATCGTACAGCCTGCTATCCCCTCTCGTACAGCCTGCTATCCCCCATCGTACAGTCTGCTACCCCCCATCATACAGTCTGCTATCCCCCATCGTACAGCCTGCTATCCCCCATCATTACAGCCTGCTATCCCCTCTCGTACAGCCTGCTATCCCCCATCGTACAGCCTGCTTGCCCCCATTGTACAGCCTGCTATCCCCTCTCATACAGCCTGCTATCCCCCATCATACAGCCTGCTATCCCCCATCATACAGCCTGCTATCCCCCATCATACAGCCTGCTATCCCCCATCATACACCCTGCTATCCCCCATCATACAGCCTGCTATCCCCCATCATACAGCCTGCTTGCCCCCATTGTACAGCCTGCTATCCCCCATCGTACAGCCTGCTATCCCCTCTCATACAGCCTGCTATCCCCCATCATACAGCCTGCTATCCCCCATCATACAGCCTGCTATCCCCCATCATACAGCCTGTTATCCCCCATCGTACAGCCTGCTATCCCCCATCGTACAGCCTGCTATCCCCCATCGTACAGCCTTCTATCCCCCATCGTACAGCCTGCTATCCCCTCTCGTACAGCCTGCTATCCCCCATCATACAGTCTGCTCTCCCCTCTCGTACAGCCTGCTATCCCCCATCGTACAGTCTGCTATCCCCTATCGTACAGCCTGCTATCCCCCATCGTACAGCCTGCTATCCCCTATCGTACAGCCTGCTATCCCCCATCATAGATGCTGCCTGGCCTGCTGTGCTTTGACCAGCAACACATTTGCAGCTGTGATCTCCAGCATCTGCAGACCTCATTTTTTACCCATCATACAGCCTGCTATCCCCCATTGTACAGCCTGCTATCCCCCATCATACAGCCTGCTATCCCCCATCATACAGCCTGCTATCCCCTATCATACAGCCTGTTATACTCTATTCTGTGGCATGGCCAACAAATGACATTTAAAAAACTCACCATTATCTCTTCCCTCACACTCTTTCTTCCCAATGTTTAATGATCTGTCTCTTTCTCAGTTTTGCTGTCTCACTCTCTACGTCTTTAATTATTACTAATTTTTTTCCCAGTTTGTGACTCACTCTCTCTTTCACAGTCTCAATCACGTTGCACACGATGTTAATCCTCCATTAGGTATGGTTGAAGATGTTGGAGAAGCTGAAATCAGGGGAACACAACCACATGGACCAAATTCCATTTTTCCCCTGTGGTGGGTTGGGGTCACGGGGCCTAATAATCAGATGGAAAACATGCTCCTGGGGGTGGGGTGGGGGAGTTGTGGATAGAGTGTCCAGGACTTGGGATAGCTGGAAGTTAAAATATCCAGCAAGTAGCGTGCCTCTGTTCACATGATCAGGATGGGCATACTCTTATAGGCTCTCTTACATGGCTCACAAAATCACATTAGGTCAATATTGAAGCTTTAATCAATGAGGAGTCAAGAGTTTCTTACCCATCGATGGTGTGGCCAGTGTCTGACGCCCCACAAACTGTGCAGGACCCATTCCATCCAGGAAATCTCTGAAGAGTCCATCAGAGGCCAGGCAGACTCCACTATAGTTCAAGCTGAAGGGAAAAGAACACGCCAATTATTTGTACAGCAACTTACGTTTGGTTGCAACATAATCCTTATTGTGTGTTCAATCAAGGCCAGAAATGAACTAAGGATAAAAGCAAATTACTGCAGATGCTGGAATCTAAAACCAAAAGAGAAAATGCTGGAAAATCTCAGCAGGTCTGGCAGCATCTGTAAGGTGAGAAAAGAGCTGATGTTTCGAGTCTAACTGACTCTTTATCAAAGCTTTGACAAAAGGTCAGTTAGACTCGAAAGGTCAGCTGTTTTCTCACCTTACAGATGCTGCCAGACCTGCTGAGATTTTGCAGCATTTTCTCTTTTGGTTCCAGACATGAACTACATCATTAAGCAATGGACATCATGATTCACAACATAACCTTCCCTGATTGTTCTGATCATGAGTCTGTCTAAGCAAAGTCAAGACCTTTCTGAATTTCAGGTGCACACATTCCTAGATGATTTGTTCTAACTTGGGAATGTTTATTGCGAATAAGGTCTCCAGAAATAAGCTTCTTGTCACAAAACACCAAATTCCAACCTGTCTACCATCCTGATACATTGCCCACTTCCTTTGTCTATCTCACCACCGTAGAGGGATGTGCTGGGGATGATCATAGAGGGATGCAACCTTGGCAGTTTTGTTGCTCTTAGTCAGGCTGTTGTTCTCGAACACTCTGTTACTCAGCTTGGAATATAGCAGCTGTAACATTTGCAATGCGTGTTGATTTCAGTATCAAATGACAGATTGCTTGCGATTGCAGCACCCAGATATATAAAGATATCCACACCTTGCAGCATCACATTGTCAAAGCTGATTGATGGCTTTATGGTCACATTGCAAATCATCTCAAATACCACAACATATCTCAAATTGACCTATTTACAGTGTTTGATAGATATGTACTACCCATTGTCATATAAATGACACTGATTCGGAATGCTTGACTTACCAATCAACATGTGAACAAGCTCAAAAACATTCAGAAGTCAGCATTGAAATTGATCTTGGGTAACATTTGCCAAATCTAGTTCTGAGGAAGGGTCACTGGGTTTGAAATGTTAACTCTGATTTCTCTGCACAGATGCTGCCAGACCTGCTGAGCTTTTCCAGCAATTTCTGTTTGTGTGTCTAATCATCAGCAACTACAGTTCTTCTCGGTTTCAACTTTTGTACCAAATCTACTCTGACGCAGTCAAACAATGTAATCCCTTGCTGAAAAACGAAGAACTGCTATCTAGACTTTGCTGGAACACTCCTGAATCCTGCCTCCCATTTCCACTATCTCTTGCCTCGACCAGAGAAAAGTAAGTGATGTGATGGAATTCAGGAGGAAAGCCCCATAGTACAAATCACGCAGAGAATGAGTAGACTATGAGAAAGGTTAATTCCCAACTTTATAAGATTCAAATAATTATAACCAATTGAGAATTTAATTAACTGAATGTCTGACAACATGGATTTTAATATAAAATGAAGGATTATCTTCTTATCTTCATAACTGAACAATTTTATTATTTTCTACTTATTCAAAATATTGTTCTGTAACTGTTAAGTATTTAGTTGGTTTCTTGTAGTATCATTATCCCACGTTAACACTGGTTGATAGGGTAATGTTTTATTAAACTACTTGTCCATCAATGACTTGCCAATGTGGGGATGACACAGTGGCTCAGTGGTTAGCACTGCTACCTCACAGCATCAGGGACTTGGGTTCAATCCCATCCTTGGGTTGGTGTGTGTGTGTGCTTGTACACCCTGCAGGTGCTCTGGCCACCTCCCACGGTCCAAAGGTATGGCCATGCTAAATGACCCATAGTGTCCATGGACATGCAGGCTGAGGTGGGTTGCCATTGAAAATGCAGGGATCTGGGTGGGATTCAAGGGGCTGAATGGGCAAGTGCTGTCTCATCAGTGTACAGTCACCACAATGAAACACACCCCCATCTTGTTCCCAGGTCTTGGTATGAGAGACCTCTGTAATTGTACTGAAAGCCTAAATCTGTTTCACCTTTGAGATAATTCCTTGTCCAAGTGTTTGGTTTCCTGTCTTAATAACTCTATGTTCCTCAACTTCATCATTTTTCATAGCCTAATGTAAAGCACCTTGTGATTTGTTGTCTACAGTAAACGTGCTATATAAAGGCAAGTTGTTGTCATCAAGTCTGACCCAGAGTAAAGCAGGAAACTAATTATTAGGAGCAGGTTGCAGTAATTTTACTCAATCTGGTTTTGAAATTCTTACTCAGCAGAATTATATAACCAATTCCAAATTGAGCCACAGTTATGAGTCATTTATCAATTTGACTGAATTTTACAGTCTACAACATTAGCTAAGGTTTTGTTTTGAGTAGTTTATGCATATAGCCTATGCTGAGTGAGGATAACAGATCAAGGGTGTTCCAATTGAGATCAATTTCCCAAAGTTAGTTATGAAATGCTCATTTGAAAAGTTGCTGGAGTTTCTAACTCCTTGTTGCTCTACAGTGCCTCCTCCTGCTGAACCTGTAACATGGCTGGACAGGGTGGGGGGTAGGAATTGGAGCAGATCATGCACCATTCAGGCTGCTTTAGCCTGGATGCTGCGCTCCCAACTAGCAGGGAACTGGAGAGTATTCCATCACATTCCTGACCAACATTTTTTGACAGTGAACAGGTTTTAGGAATCAGGAACTGGCTTTCCCACTGCAGGATTCCCAACCTCTGACGGGCTCTTGTAGTCAAGAGTATTTAAAGCTCAATGGCAAACACTAGGATGTTGATTTTGGGGGGATACAGTGATGGTAATGCTTTTTGAGTGGCAAGGATAGATGGTTAGATTCTCTCCTGTTGGAGATTACCCTTGCCTAGCACTAGTGTGGCATGAGTGTTACTTATGACTTATCTGAAACCAGAATGTTACCCAGACCTTGTTGCATCTGAACATGGACTGCTTCAAGATCAGTCATGAATGGCGTTGAACATTGGGGGACATCTCCACTGCTGACTTTATGATGAAAAGGGAGGTCATTGGTGAAGCAGTTAAAAAATGACGGAGGACGTTACCCTGAGGAACTCCTGCAGAGATGTCCTGGAGCTGAGATGACTGATCTCCAACAACCACAACCAGCCTTTATCTTGCCATGTGTAACTCCAGAGTCTGTCCCCGATTCCCATTGATTCAGGTTTTGCTCAGGCTCTGTGATGCCACACTCGGTGAATTGCAGGCTTGATGTTAAGGGCTGTCACTCTTACTCTACCTTGGAAATTCAGCTGTCCTCGTGTCCCATATTGGATGCAGACTAGAATGAGGCCAGGACTTAAGTGGCTGCTTTTGATATTCTCCTAACAGGAAGGAGAATGGGTTTGTTCTTTCGGGCAATTAGCACAAATGCTTGACCATCAGAATGCATCCTCTGAGTGTGGTCTCTGTGCAATTGGACTTAACTTTAACAAAATAATCAAATGAAGGCTGATCAGCAAAAATAAAATTCAAATGGTCATTTCTTTGAAATCTATCTGGTTAATTAGCTTCAGTACAAAATCCTGCTTAAGTGGATGGTTGCAATGTCTCAGCACATAGGTTTGATAAATCTGCCTCAAATACTTACAAAACAGATGCACTCAATTAACAGCATTAAAGAATAATTTATTGACTGTTCGCCAATAGCCCACTGTTTGGCAAGATCACTGGGGATGAGGTGCAGTTCTGACTCAGCTCCTGTGTTGTGAGTTAGCAAATGAAGGCAAATTATATGTTTTTACATATATAAAGAGTTAACAGCAGTGGTTACTTCTGCAAATTTTCTTAACCGGCTAAAAGATTTGTTCAGGTCAAATAGCATTGAATTAATTTCACTTAAATTTCCAAGGAGGGAGTTAACAGAGAGGTGTTGAGGGTAAAAAAGTTGACGTTAGGTTTGTCTGCAAGTTTGAAGACTAAAACATTGGTTTGAACCTCCTGTGGCACAGTGGTAGTGTCTCATATCTCTTGGCTAGTGGATTCTGGTTCCCACCTGCTCTAGAGGTAAAATACCTGCGTATGTTCACTCAAAATATCAAGAATGATTGTATCAAAGGGACTGTAATAGTATTGGTATGAGATACTGAGTGACAGGAAACTGAGTAAATTTTTTTTAAAAACTTGAGGACTATATATAAACTATACATACAAGATCAGTGCCAAGTGGTGTTGAACATTGGAGAACATCTCCTTATAATGATGAGATTCTCAGAATTCAGTATCAGGGCCATGGCTTTTTTCAAACTGTTGCAGTGTACCTAGACTCGAGGATCAGGAGAGAATTTCAAAACTGTTTCCAGGGATGAATGGATTGAAGAAGCTGAAATTGGAGCAAAGAAGGCCAACAGGACTTTTGATCAAGGTATTCAAAATTGTGAGGTGTCTGGATGGGGTAAGACAGAGAGAAATTGGCAGAGGGCTTGAAACAGGCATAACTGATTTATAAAGCGATTGACAAGAACTGACAGATGTGACATGAGGAAAGTCCTTTGTACTGCAGCGAGCGGTTGGGAGTAGAAACCCAATGAGTATGGTGGAGGCAGGTTCAATCAAAGCATTCAGAGAGAGCCACTATATGCACAATGGGCCGAATGACCACCTTCAGTGGTGCTAATAGCTGAAAATGGGGTCAGTGACAGAGTGGCATGGGAAGAGGTGGAAGTGGAGATTTTTCACAGCCCTCACCCAAGCTGATGACACAAGAGGTTAAAGGGTCTGAGGTTCTGTAATCCAGTCTGTGCTCTCATCAGGGAACACCCAGCCTCAAGTGGAAAAACGCAACTGAAGCTGTAATATTATGATAACACTTAATATTCTGTTTTCTGTCATTTCTGCCTGATCCACATTGGTGGTACAGGAATTTACAGCAAAGCAAAAGGCCCCCAGAACCACCCACTCTGTGCAGGTGTTAAGGATGCACACAAATCTCCACCCATCCCTCTTCATCTGACCCTGTCATTCCATTCTCCCTCATACACTTCACTCTATCCGTGAAATACTTCATCATACACGTGTGAAGCAGATGTTCAAGGTTGCTGGGTGCCCAGGTTCAACGTGTTTGACATCATGAAGAGTTAAGTAAAAAGTGACGTCTGCAGATGCTGGAGATCAGAGCTGAAAATGTGTTGCTGGTTAAAGCACAGCAGGTTAGGCAGCATCCAAGGAACAGGAAATTCGACGTTTCGGGCCAGAGCCTGATGAAGGGCTCTGGCCCGAAACGTCGAATTTCCTGTTCCTTGGATGCTGCCTAACCTGCTGTGCTTTAACCAGCAACACATTTTCAGCTCAATCATGAAGAGTTAATACTTATATTTCTTTATGAAGCCACATTGGCATCATCTTTTGTGCCATATATGGAGGTTTCTCCTCTTACCATGCTGCCCTGTGCAGGGGCCAATACTCATCACCAATTTCTTATTCTATACACTTCTTGCAAGGAGAGTAAGAACAAAGAGGGATTGAAACCAGCCAATGAAACTGCTCAGAAAATACAAGGCAACCAGTGTTCTCCAGCGTCCCAGCTCAGTGTGCCATTGAGAGAGAGGTTCCTATCTATCTTTGGTTCACTGGAGTTACACACAAAGGGACAGATTGTAAAGGAATAGTCCCAGAGCTTATGTGTATACCAGGAGTTAACAGACTGGCTTTGATAATTCTGATCAATAAGACTAATTGGAAAGATGTTGACCCACTGGAATTCTATGCAATGAATTAATGAAAGTGTGCATTGGCAATGTACAATGTAGGACTGAAAGGGAAAGGTTTTGTCCATTGGGAGTCTTGTCAATAGGAGCAAGTAAAAATGTGATTATTCATTGAGATTCCACACAAAGCCATGGAATATAAAGGTCATGTCCTTTGAGATATTGTTTATGGGACTCAGTGCCAATAAGAAACTGGTCTGTGTACATTTTATTCCATAAAGGTAGTTTTGATACAGATACAAGATATTTCCAATTCTTATCCTCAACTGGTGAGAGAGAATAAGGATTGTTTTTTTCCATGGTTTATATTTAAACATGCTCTTTCACAGAATATAACCTTTTCAGTGTAATTAGCTAAGTGCATATAAATGAAAACATTCCAAATACATTGGGCAAGTCTGGCAGCATCTGTGAAGACAGAAACAGAGTTAATGTTTAAGGTCTTTGACCATTCATCATCATCAAGCTGAAATGTTCTTTTTTGTTGTCTCCCAAGATGCTGCAAGACCTGCTGAGTATTTATTTTTAACGTTTTCTTATTTTTTTATTTCAGGATTACAGCAGCCATTGTATTTTAGAAACATAGAAAATAGAAGCAGGAGTAGGCCATTCGGCCCTTTGAGCCAGATCCACCCTTCCATATATTGTGAACAGCTGGGGCCCCCGCACAGAACCCTATGATACCCCACTCATCACTGCCTGCCACTCTGAAAAGGACCTGTTTACTCCAACTCTCTGATTCCTGTCTGCCAACCAGTTCTCTATACTTATGCTTTCTTATATAAATCAGATTGATTACTTTAATCTGTAAAGATCCACTGGGATTATTTATATTGCAGAGATCCTTCAGCAAATTCCACAGTTTATCACGATCAGTGAAGCTCATGGCTGCAATCTCAATTTAGGATTGACCGGAAATGCAGTGCCATTATTATGTTACAGACCGCATTGTGCAGGACAGCTGCTTGAACACCAAGATTGGCTTTCTACTGAGATATTAAACTGAGACTCTGACCGCATGTACACCCTCAGCTGGGCATGGGGGAACCTATAACCCCACTAAATGTTGAGGGGCTCCTCCCTGGACTAACCTTCTTGAATTCATCCACAGGATGTAGGCATCACTGGCTGGGTTACATCAATGCTTGAGGTCAGTTGTGGGTCACATGTAGGCAAGAATGGCGGATTTCCTCACCTTAAGGACATTAGTGACCCAGATGGGCCTTTAAGACAATTGATAATGGTTTCACAGTCAGCAGTAGATTTTTAATTCCAGAGATCTTATTCTTTAATTGAATTCAAACTCCACCATCTGCTGTGGTAGGATTTGAACCCATTGTCCCCAGAACATTAGCTGATTTTCCCAATTAAAATCCCACTGCTTCCCCTATAACCTTTCACTTGGTTAAAAAGGCTTTGAGCATTAAGGATACATGGAAGGAGTTGCAACAAATTATGTTCCTATGGAAGAGAATGGTATTTATATTTGAAATAAATTAATGCCTTCTTCAAATTGCGTGGTGGTTGTCACAAGTGTACAGTCAACACCTTTTGATCCAGTATTTACATGGCTGTTGAGTGCTGTGATGTAGTCTTGCTGGTGGAATCTTCTCCAAAGGCTGAGACTTTTGCAGTGTAATTTCAGGTGGAAATTAACAACTCCGCTTATCAATCATTTTTGCCAAGATAAAACTTCTTTTTGACAAACTTGATAACAGGACTTGAGCTCAGGATACATTTCTTGATTTTTTTTAAATCACTTCCATTTTCCTCTTGCTTTTTGGTACACGGTACCAGCCATTTTGTCATGGTCATATTTCTGTTTGTGACAATGTGTTGTATATAAATGTGGCTACCATGTTGACTTGATTTGTTGTAGACATGTATACCTAAGTACAGTGAAAAGTTTTGTTTTACCAGGAGCACAGGCAGATCATAGCAAACAAGAGCATAAAGATCACAAGGGTTTTTAGACAGAGCAAGGTATACAAGGTTACAGCTGCACAGGAGATGCACAAACGATATCAATATTAGCAAGCTCAACATTATTTGAAGTTAGAGAGGTCCAGTCAGCAGTCTAATGCAAGGAAGAAACTGTGTGTGTGTGTGTGTGTGTGTGTGTGTGTGTGTGTGTGTGTGTGTGTGTGTGTGTGTCTACACTTCAGAAAGCAATTAATTGCTTGTGAAAGACTTTGAGAGGTCCTCAGGACACAAAGGTGCTATATAAATGTCACTCTTTCAATTTTCTTTGCAACTAGAATCCACAAATATGCAACAGTCAGCAACACCCATTTGGTTCACTAATGTCCTTTAGAGACAGAAATCTGCCCTCCGTACTGGATTTATTTCAGAATTCTCCATTGACCCCATCTTACCAGCTGTTTTTGAAGAGGAGGATTTGAACTTTCCTGGTGTTCCTGACATCACTCCTGAATGGCCTGGCTCTGATTTTAAAAGTTATGCTCTTTGCCCTGCCTTTCCTCTAGATTAGCCCCATTCCCTCACTAAAGGAAACCATTTGTCTCCAACTGACCTTCAATCCCTTTGAACTCCTTGAATGGCTCATCTTTAGTCCTCTATACATGAAGAAGAAGAAAATACAAATTTCCTCAATGAACCTGGCCTCATAATTTAACACTTTCAGTTGTGGATTCATGACAGTTGGTTCTGGATCTACTTGTGATGGTACTAGTTGACATTTCACTTCCCATAACCTTCTCTTTGGTTTTCCATTTTAACCGCAAGGACCCTTCACTCCTTTTTAATCCGTGTTTTGACCAAATGGTCTTATGGAGTTCTATATCAAGTTCTGGTCACCCTGTTATAGGACGGATATTACGAAACTGGAGAGGCTTCAGAAAAGATTTATCAAGATGTTGCCAGGAATAGAGGGTTTGGGTTATAAGGAGAAGCAGTATAGGCTAGGACATTTTTCACTGGAGCATAGGAGGTTGAGACCTTATAGAGGTTTATAAAATCATGAGGGATATAGATAAGGTAAATGATAGATGTATTTTCCCGAGGGTGGGGTATTTCAAGACTAGGGGACATGTTTTTAAGGTTAAAGGGGAAAGATTTAAAAAACAGACATGAGGACCAACCTTTTAACACACAGTGGTTCGTGGGTGGAAAGAGCTGCCAGAGAAGGCAGTGGATGTGAGTACAGTTACAACATTTAAACAGGCCCTTGGATAAGTACATGAATAAGAAAGGTTTGGAGGGACATGGGCCAAGCACAGACAGGTAGGACTGATTCAGTTTGGGAACATGATTGGCGGGTGGACCAAAGGGTCTATTTCTGTGTTGTATGACTCTATGGCTGACTTGTGATGCAGAATGACACTAACATTACAGATTCAATTCCCACACCGCCTGAGGTGACCATGAAGGACTCTCCTTCTCAACCTCTCCCCTCACCTGAGGCACAGTGACTGTCAGGTTAAACCACCACCAGTTGTCTCTCTGTAATAGTCAGCAGCCCCATGACCCTCTGGGACTATGGTGACTCTACTGACCGGGGATGGATTAGCCTCTTGTTTCTTTTTAATGACTGGAGGAAGTTGTCAACAAGTTAATAATTGTTCATCACAAAAGAAAAGTGTTTGATTTTTATTTTTGTGGCAGATTGTGTTGACAGAAGAGTAAAAAATGAGGTCTGCAGATGCTGGAGATCACAGCTGCAAATGTGTTGCTGGTCAAAGCACAGCAGGTTAGGCAGCATCTCAGGAATAGAGAATTCGACGTTTCGAGCATAAGCCCTTCATCAGGAATAAGAGAGAGAGAGCCAAGCAGGCTGAGATAAAAGGTAGGGAGGAGGGACTAGGGGGAGGGGCGATGGAGGTGGGATAGGTGGAAGGAGGTCAAGGTGAGGGTGATAGGCCGGAGTGGGGTGGGGGCGGAGAGGTCAGGAAGAGGATTGCAGGTTAGGAGGGCGGTGCTGAGTTGAGGGAACCGACTGAGACAAGGAGGGGGGAGGGGAAATGAGGAAGCTGGAGAAATCTGAATTCATACCTTGTGGTTGGAGGGTTCCCAGGCGGAAGATGAGGCGCTCCAGGCACAGGCCGCTTACTTGCGGAACGCTTCAGAGAACACCTCTGGGCCGCCCGAACCAACCAACCCAATCACCCCGTGGCTCAACACTTTAACTCCCCCTCCCACTCCACCGAGGACATGCAGGTCCTTGGACTCCTCCACCGGCAGAACACAACTACACGACGGCTGGAGGAGGAGCGCCTCATCTTCCGCCTGGGAACCCTCCAACCACAAGGGATGAACTCAGATTTCTCCAGCTTCCTCATTTCCCCTCCCCCCACCTTGTCTCAGTCGGTTCCCTCAACTCAGCACCGCCCTCCTGACCTGCAATCTTCTTCCTGACCTCTCCGCCCCCACCCCACTCCGGCCTATCACCCTCACCTTGACCTCCTTCCACCTATCCCACCTCCATCGCCCCTCCCCCTAGTCCCTCCTCCCTACCTTTTATCTCAGCCTGCTTGGCTCTCTCTCTCTTATTCCTGATGAAGGGCTTATGCTCGAAACGTCGAATTCTCTATTCCTGAGATGCTGCCTGGCCTGCTGTGCTTTGACCAGCAACACATTTGCAGATTGTGTTGACACACAAACCTGTTGGGTACAACAGGGGTTTTATTCCTGAAGGAGCTGCTGCTGTTCCTGATTTGAAATAACTTTATCTCATACTGTCGTTCCTTTTGGCCTTTTATTCGCCTTCCCTCAATCACAGACCTTCCTTTCTCTCCTCCTCCTCCTCTTCCCCCTTTTCCTATCGATACTTGCTTCAAATCTATCACTACTCCAACTTGTCCCAGCTCCACTGAAAAAGTCACCAACCTGAGTTTTATCTTTGCTCCATGGTGGCCTGACCTAATGCAGACCTCCAGTACTTTGTATCTAATTCAAATTCCCAGCATCTGCTGGGTTTTCATTTCCTCCTCGCCTCTCGACAGCACAGAGCCATTTGCCTCTCACAGATAATATTTCCAAGTGAATCATTAGGCAGAAAGCGGGATTTGATATTGAAATCAGGAGTTGCAGAAAATGACACAAATTGTGCAATGCAGAAATAGACTGTTTGACCCATCTGGTCAATGCTTCACACTGGCCTGCATCAAAACCCATCCACCAATACTCAAATGCATTCTTCCTCACAGAATCATACAGCACAGAAACAGACCTTTCGGCCCAACCAGTCCATGTTAACCATAATCCCAAACTGAACTCGTCCCACCTGCCTGCTCCTGGCCCATATCCCTCCAAACCTTTCCTATTATGAACGTTGAGTGTATTTTAAATGTTTCAACTGTACCCACATTCACCACTTCCTCACTGATATCATTCCACACACAAACCATCCTCTCTGTGAAAAAACTGGCCCTTCATGTCTTTTTGAATCTCCCTCCCCTCACCTTAAAAAATGCCCCCTAGTCATTCTAGGAAAAAGGCACCTATGATTAATCCTGCCTATACTCCTTTCTTCTACAAAGAACAAAGAAAATTTACAGCCTTGGAACAGGCCCTTCGGCCCTTCAACCAGAGCCGATCCAAATCCACTAACTAAACCTGTCGCCCAATTCCTAAACATCTGTATCCCTCTGCTCCCCACCTACTCATGTATCTGTCCAGACGCATCTTAAATGAATCTACCGTGTCTGTCTCTACCACCTCTGCTGGCAACGCGCTCCAGGCACCTACCACCCTCTGTGTGAAGTACTTATCGCGTCTATCCCCCTCAAATTTTTCACCTCTCACCTTGAAAGCGTGACCTCTCATTATTGAATCTTTCACCCTGGGGTAACAGGTTATCTGTATCCACCCTGTCTATACCCTTCATGATTTTGTAAACCTCAATCAGGTCCCCCTCAATCTCCTTTTTTCTAATGAAAACAATCCTAACCTACTCAACCTCTCTTCATAGCTAGCACCTTCCATACCAGACAACATCCTTGTAAACCTTCTCTGCACCCTCTCCAAAGCGTCCACATCCTTTTGGTAATGTGGCGCCCAGAACTGTACACAGTATTCTAAATGCAGCTGAACCAATGTCTTGTACAATTTTAACATGACTTGCCAGCTCTTATACTCAATACCCCGTCCGATGAAGGTAAGCATATTATATGCCTTCTTGACCACTCTATCCACCGGTGCAGCAACCTTCAGGGTACAATGGACCTGAACTCCCAGATCTCTCTGCTCATCAACTTTCCCAAGGCTCTTCTGTTTACTCTAGAATGCATCCCAAAATACATCACCTCACATTTGCCTGGATTGAACTCCATCTGCCACTTCTCCACCCAACTCTCCAGTCTACCTTTTTTCCCCCTGTATTCTTTGACAGTCCCCTATGCTTTCTGCTACTTTTATAAACCTCTAAGGTCACCTCTCAATCTCCATGTTCCATGAACAAAGTCCTAGCCTATCCAGCCTGTATTTATAACTCAAATCTTCCATACCTGGCAACATTGTGTTAAATCTTTACTGAACCCTCTCTACCTTAATAATATCCTTCCTATAACTAGGCAACCAGAACTGCACACTGTATTCCAGAAGAGGTCTCACCAAAGTCCTGTACAATCTCAATATGACTTCCCAAATCCTGTACTCAAAGGACTTTTCTAGTTGCCCCTTCAGTACATAGGAATCTATAATCTAAAGCAGGTATAGGCCATTCAGCCCTTCAAGCTAAGCCACCATTCAATGTGATCTCAATGTCATATTCCTACTTTCTTCCCATGCATGTTAATGTCTTTAAACTTTCTTTTTTAAATGATGTATGTCTTCCTTGAACAGTTAGGACGTTTTACTGTCCAGGTTTGAGGTTGGTGACAATGAGAGGGGGAAGATGTTGCAGGCAGTAGTGAAATTGGTGGAGCATGAGTCTTGGTGGGAGGTGGGTACAGTAGCAGAGATAGAGTGAAGGTGAAGTATCAGATAGAAGATGGTGACACTTGTCCTAGCATAGTGATGAAGGGCATTGACATTTTCCTACAGCACTGGGCATTCCTCCAGACACTGAGGCTGCACTGACCCAGGTGGTAATCCCAGACCAGGCTGGACAGGGTCTGGTACCATGTACTGCCCTAGCGAGTTTTGAGAAGATTTGTAGCTAAGGTTGAGGTTTTGGATGTAGCTTTGCTAGCTGAGCTGAAACGTTCACTTCCAGACATTTCGTTACCCTACTAGGTAATATCCTCAGTGGACCTCAGGCGAAGCAATGCTGAAAATTCCTGCTTTCTACTTATGTGTTTGGGTTTCTTTGGGTTGGTGTTGTCATTTCTTGTGGCAATGTTATTTCCTTTTCTCAGGGAGTTACAGATGGGGTCTAACTCGATGTGTTTGTTGATAGAGTTCTGGTTGGAATTCCATGCTTCTAAGAATTCTCGTGCGTGTTTTTGTTTGGCTTGTCCTAGGATGGATGTATTGTCCCAGTTGAAGTGGCGTCCTTCCTCATCCGTAAGTGAGGATACTAGTGAGAGAGGGTCATGTCTTTTTGTGGCTAGTTGGTGTTCATGTATCCTGGTGGCTAGTTTTCTGCCTGTTTGTCCAATGTAGTGTTTGTTACAGTCTTTGCACAGTATTTTGTAAATGAAGTTAGTTTTGCTAATTGTCTGTATAGGGTCTTTCAAATTCATTAGCTGCTGTTTTAGTGTGTTGGTGGGTTTGTGGACTACCATGATGCCAAGGGGTCTGAGTAGTCTGACAGTCATTTCCGAGATGTCTTTAATGTAGGGGAGAGTGGCTCGGGTTTCTGGATGTGTTTTGTCTGCTTGTATGGGTTTGTTGCTGAGAAATTGGCCGACTGTGTTCATTGGGTACCCATTCTTTCTGAATACACGGTGTAGATGATTTTCCTCTGCTCTGCGTAGTTCCTCTGTGCTGCAGTGTGTGTTGGCACATTGAAATAATGTTCTGATGCAGCTTTGTTTGTTACTGCCCTGTTAATAGGAGGTGAGGTGGTTGGGTTGGGGGAGTGTGTTGTGGGTGCCAGGGATGCCGGTGAATTCAGGGAAATCCCAGCAGGCCCCAGTTGTTCTGGGATCAAGTGGGAGGGTCACTCCAGCTGTGAGAGTAGAATATTTAGTTTGGTAAGATAGGGTAAGATCCCTCACTGAGCACAGTGGTGAGAATCCCTTGATAAAACTGATGAACCATCAGATGCATCCCTCTGTCTCTCTCCCTACAGATGCTGTCAGACTTGCTGAGTTCCTCCAGCACTTTCTGTTTTAACTTCAGCTTTCCAGCAGCTGCAACTTTTTCATTTTATTATTGTCATGAAGTTGTCTGTTAAGATCCACCAATAACATTTATGCTCCAGCTGTAGTTCCACATTTATTTCTGCATAGCTCTGAGAGATATATTATCCTTGGAAAGCACACAACACCGATTCAACGGAGTATAATATGATAAATTACAAGGACAGTTGCATTTATCAGGCTTCTGTGTTCTTCTGAATATAGAAGATTAAGGTCTGATTGAATTGAGTTGTTTAAGATGATTGAAGGAGCTGTTGCTGTTGATAGAGAGAAACTTTATCTTCTAGTGGAGACAGGACAGAATACAGGAGAAATCAAGGAGTATTAATACCCTTTGATAAAAACTGGGTTGGATTGTGAGGACGATGCAAGGAGATTTCAAGGTAATTTAGATGACTTGAGTGAGTGGGCAGATGCAGTACAATGTGGATAAATATGAAGTTATCACTGAATCCCTACGGTGTGGAAGAAGGCCATTCTGCCTATTGAGTCCATACCAACCCTCTGAACAGCATCTTACTCAGACTCAACCCATAAACCGGAATTTCCCATGGCTAACCCACAAAATCCCAGGGACGCAATGGACAATTTAGCCATTCCAAACCACCTAACCCGCACAGATTTGAGAGGAAACCGGAGCACCTGGAGGAATCCCACGCAGACATGGGGAGAATGTGCACACTCCACTCAGTCACCCGAGGGTGGGATCAAACCCCTGGCACTGTGAGGCAGCGGTCCTAACCATTGAGCCATCATGCTGTCCCAGACTCAGTGTTAAAACAGAAAGGAAGAGTGTTATTTAAATGGTGATCTGTTGGGATCCCAGTACAAAGGGATCTGGATGTCCTTGTGCACAGTAAATCACAGTACACCAGTTGGTACAGGGAAATGGTATATTAGCCTTCATTGCAAGAGGACTTGAATTCAGAAGCAGAATGTCTTACTGCAGTTATACTGGGGCCTGGTAAGACTACACCTGGGGGATTGTAAGTAGTTTTGATCACCCTATCTCAGGAAGGATTTACTCACCACAGAGGGACTGCAGTGGAGGTTCACTTGGGGCTGATACTAGGGATGGCAAGACTGTCCCATGAGGAGAGTTTACAACAACTGAGCCTGTATTCACCTGAGTTTAGAAGAATGACTTGGTTGAAAGGTGTAAAATTCTAACAGGTCTGGACAGACTAGATGCAGGCAGGATGTTTCTCTGGTTGGGAAGTCTAGGACTGGGGACACAGTCTCAGGATCCAGGACAGACCATTTCGGACTGAGATGAGGAAAGATTTCTTCACTCAAAGGGAGTGAATCTGTAGAAATCTCTCACACAGGAGACTGCGGACACCAAATCATTGAATATCATCAAGAAAGAGTCAGATCCTTTTGTTAAGTTTTAAAAGAATCAAGGGGTTTGGAGAGAAAGCAGGAATATGGCATTGAGATAGAGGTTCAGCCATGATCACTCTGAGTGACAGATCAGGCATGATGGGCAGAATGGCCTACTCCTGCTTCTAGTTTCTATATTTCTATCTCAGTGTCTTATAAACACAATGAGAGATGGATTTTATGTTGCAAGTTATCTCGATATACAGATAAATTAAAATTCATTAATATAGATCCTTTTCAGCAGCTTCTGCCTGTCCTTAATGGGCCATGGCTTATACAATAGCAACACACACACACATCGCATTCTGTAAAGGTACAGAAACCTGGCACTGCATCAGACAAAACTTGACACTGAGTGACATACATAGATATTACTGCAGGAGTCTAAAAAGCATGGACAGAAAAGGTTTGTTTTAAACAGCATCTTACAAAATTAGAAAGAAAGACGTTTCGGGTGACTTTCAGAGCTTAGAGTTCAGAAAATTGTAAGCACGGCCTGCTCTAAATGGCAGGTTTTGGATCAGAGTCATGAGACGTGGATTAAGTCCTGGTTCCTGTCAATGAAGGGACTAATATGTTTACAGCAGCTGCCGTTCAGACCTGTATGGTCGCACAAGGCAAGTGCCAAGAACTTGGTGATTTAACCGTGCCCCAAGGTCAAACCTGGGAAAAGCAGTACACGATTGTGTCTCACTTTCCCAATGATTCTCATTAAAATATACAAACAGTCCAATCATGCAGGATGTAACCATCCCTTGAAAGGTACTCATTTGAATCCTGTTTTATACACACAGTCAGAGTTGAAAAATCCATTGTTTCACAGACACACCAGAATTGTTCTGGAGGTGCCTGAGGCAGGGACCATGATTTGGGGACACAATGATTGAGTGACTGACTGACTGACAGACAGCAGAAATCAGCTCGGGGTTATCGGGAGAACTGAATTGATTCACACAGCAGGCACCAAGGAGAACGGAGTACTGGGCGTAAAGCTTGTACTGACAGGCAGCTTGTAAGAAAAGCACTTCAGACAGATTCCAAAGGTAAGGTCACAACGGGAGCAGAGACTACAAGACAAATGCTAATTCAGGGGCAAGCTCATTGACAGAGAAACTGCATCTAGGGAATATAAATGCATTTGCTAAAAAGACCAAACTGGTTGAGGACTCCTTTCTCCAGAAGAGCAGTGGCTATGAGGGTAGCCTGACAGTGTCTTTCGGATTGTATGGAATCAATATGTCAACTTAAAAATCCAAAGGCCTTAAACAGGAGATAGTCATGAATAAATCCAGAAAGGAATTCAGGAGAGATTTCTTTACCTAATGACTGAAGAGTTTTACCAGAATACTGTGGAGCTAACAGGAATAGATAATGGAGCCAGGTTGTACAGTCCATGTCGTGCGTGTATAGTAGTGCTGACTGAATTATTTAATTATCTCAAACAAAATTTATTTTCTCTGGTGCAAGAGTTATCAAAATGCAGCAGAAATTTAACATCGGAGCCAAATCATTCATGGGTGACTTTAGAAAGGACCTCTGAACCTTAGCAATAGAGTAGGAAGTCTAATAAAATAAGACTAATAATGGATGTAGGCTTGCTCGCTGAGCTAAGTGAGCAAACCTACATCCAGAACCTCAACCTGAGCTACAAATCTTTCAGAACTCGCTAAGACTAATAATTCTAGTCTAACGTGTTAATTGTAAGTTTAAGAGACCAGCCAAGCAATTTTCTTATCACGCAGGATTGCATGAGAACGGAAACATCCCTTTATATTGGAAGGGTCCTCAAATGAGGCTTTGAGAGTAGAATTTAGGAATATTAAGGGGACAGCTACTTTGCTGGGAGTGTATTATAGGCCCCTAAAGACTCAGCAGGAAATAGAAGGACAAATATGCAGTCTGTCACGTGGGGGAGTCCTAGACGTTGCCCATGTCCTAGATGACAATGGGTACAGGAAGTGTTCCCCGCTGTAGAAGCTGGAGATCCAGATCTCGGAGCATGAGCAGTGGTTGGAGATACTGCAGCACATCAGCAAGGCTGGGAGTTACCTGGAGAACATGGTTGGAGAGGTGGTCACACCACAGCTCAACAGACCAGAAGAAAGAAGGGAATGTGTACTACCAAACAGTCCAGAAGGAATAGGCAGATAGTGCAGGAGTCACTTGGGGCCCCACTCAAAACTGGTATTCCATTTTGGAAGCTGATAAGGGTGGAGTCTGTGGAGTGCGGTCAAAGGCAAGCTTCTGGCACCACAGGTGGTTTGACTGTGGGGCTGCAGGGCGGGGTGGGTGATGAAGGGGAGGAAGAAGAGACAAAGAGCAGTAATACGGCAATTTTTAATCTAGGGAGAAAACAGACATTTCTGCAGCTGAAGACGTGACTCCAGGATGATGTGTTGCCCTCCCTCATGCCAAGATCAGGATGTCACTGAACAGCTACAGGGCATCCTGAAAGGGGAAGGTGATAAGTTAGAGGTCATGGTATATGGTGGTACCAATGATATGGGCAAAGTGAGGAATGAGGTTTTTCATCACGAGTGGAATGAGTTAGGCAGTAGGTTAAAAAGCAGGACCTGAATTGACCACTCCCAGTGCCACATGCTCGCAAGTTTAGAAACAGCAAAATAGTGTGTGGTTCTAGAGTCGATGCAAGAGGGAGGGTTTTAGATTCCGGGATCACTGAGACCATTTTTGCCAAAAGTGGGACATGTACACACGGGACTGTGTACACCCGGATCACTGGGAACAACATCCTTGCAGGTAGGTTTACTAGCGCTGTTGGGAGGAGTTTAAACTAGTCTGGCAGGGGGAGGGGACACAGAATATCAATTGAACAGAGTCGCATCTTGCTACGGGGCGATAATTGAGGACTGCAGATGCTGGAGATCAGAGTCAAGATTAGAGTGGTGCTGGAAAAGCACAGCAGGTCAGGCAGCATCCGAGGAGCAGGAAAATTGACATTTCGGGCAAGAGCCCTTCATCAGGAATGAGGCGGGGAGCCTCCAGGGTGGAGAGATAACTGGGAGGGGGAGTGGGGCTGGGGAGAAGGTAGCTAAGAGAGCAATAGGTGGATGGAGGTGGGGATGAAGGTGATGGTCAGAGAGGAGGATGGAGCAGATAAGATTGACAGGAGGGACAGATCATGAGGATGGTACTACCTAATTTTGACTCGCATCATGATACAGCAAACAATGCAAGTCACAGTGTGTTCAGCTGTGTTGAGTGTCAAGAGAGTGAGGCAAGGCTGGATGGTTGTTAGTTTGAGGCTGGGAGTGTAATAGGTAAGACTGAGTTATTGGTGTGAATTGGTGCATGGGAGTACGATATTGTTGCCAGCAGAGAATCATGATTGAGGGAAGGGCTGGACAGGCAACTCATCATTCCAAGCTGTAGGATCTTTAGGCAAGATAAAGGAGGGTGTAAAAAGGGTGGTGGTGTAGCGCTTTTCCAGCAACACATTTTTAAACTCTGATCTCCAGCATCTGCAGTCCTCACTTTCTCCTATTAATTAAGAAGTCAATTACTGCAATAAGGAGAGATTATACTGGTCATTCTGCTATAATGCATGTTGCATTTATGCAAATTCACTATAACACGATTGACAAATTGGGAACACTGCTTTTAAAGTGTGAACTTTTAAAGCGTGTGTTGGTTATAATGCGATTCTTGCCTCATTAATTTAAATGGTGTTGCTATTACACAATTTTCTTATCACACGGGATTGCATGAGAATGGAAACACCCCTTTATAGCAGAACCAACTTAATTTTGGAAGGGTGCTCAAATTAAGGGGACAGCTACTTTGCTGGGAGTATATTATAGACACCCTCCCACCTCCCCAAAGACTCGGCAGGAAATAGAGGAGCAATTGACAGAGGTGTGTAAGAGTAATAATCAGGTTATTATACCAGGGGACTTCAATTTCCCAACATAAATTGGGATAGTCTTAGTGTGAAGAGGGGCCGGATTTCTTGAAATGTATCCGGGGAGTTTCTTGTATCAATATATAAAAGGCCCAACAAGAGACAGTGCAGTGCTGGGCCTAGTTCTGGAGAAAAGTGGGATATATGTTCAATGCGGCATTGAGGGAATATTTTAGCAATAGTGACCACAACACAGTACAGTTCAAATTTGTTCCAGACAAGGAAAAAAGGATGGCCAGCAAAAGACGCCCTTGGATTGGGGGAAGGCAGTTTTTATTAAAATAAAGCCGGATCTGGCCATAGCAGACTGGGAACTGCTCCTTGTGGGTAAGTCTACAGTGGGATAATGGGGACATTCAAAAAGGAGATGGGGAGAGTACAGCCCCAACATGTACCCTTTAGAGGGAGATCATGATGCATGATGATATTTCAAGTATTTTGTAAAGGTTGTAAGTTTTCCTGCCTCCACTGCCTGCCCAGCCAGTGCATTTCAGATTCCCACCAGCTGCTGAGTTAAGAAGGTACATGGGACATTTACTTTCATCAGTCATGGCATAGAGTGTAAGAGCAAGGAGCAATATTGGAGTCGTACAGAGCATTGATTAGTCCATAGCTGGAGTAATGAATGCACCTCACACAGGAAGGATGCGATAGCACTAGAGAGGATACAGAGATGGTTCACCAGGATATTGCCTGGGTTGGAGTAATTGAGTTATAGGAAAGACTAGACAGGCTTGGATTGCTTTCTTTAGAGAAGTGAAGACTGAGAGGATACATAATTGAGCTGTATCTGGTTATAAGGGGAATGGTCAGGATGAATAGGGGGCAAGGTATAAACAAAGACTGCAGATGCTGGAAACCAGATGCTGCATCAGTGGTGCTGGAAGAGCACAGCAGTTCAGGCAGCATCCAACGAGCAGCGAAATCAACGTTTCGGGCAAAAGCCCTTCATCAGGAATAAATCTATGAATAGAGGGCAGCTGTTCCCCTTGGTTGAGGGGTCAATCTCAACAGGACATAGTTTTAGGGTTAGGGGCAGGAGATTCAGGGCGGGATTTGGGAAAAAAACATTTTGACTCAGCAGCTGGTGGGAATCTGAAATGCACTGGCTGGGCAGATAGTGGAGGTAGGAAAACATACAACCTTTACAAAATATTTGAAATTATCATCATGTTGAAGGGTATAGAACAAGTGCAGGAAATTGGGATTAGTGGTGGTTATGCTAGTACAGACTTGATAGGCCAAAGGGCCTATTCTATGTTGTATAAATCTGTGACTCTACTGGACACATAGGACCTTGGAAATCAATCTATTGACCAAAACACAGGAAACAACTAGAGATTTCAAAACAGAGTGACACACTTTTGTTAGATCAGGGTAATGAAGGTTATGGAACGGAGTTGATTAAATGCAGTAAAGATAATGATCAGCTGTGATCTCATGTTGAAACCGGCTCAATGACCTAAATGGTCTTGGTCAGTTCCCATCAGACACATATGATTTTAACGTTCCTCCATTTTGAATCTTTCCTTATTCCACTGCGAATTTCTTTATAAACCAAGGATCGTGGAAGGGATTGCTGTACTTTTTCAAATCAAGTAATTGGCTTGTATTTTAAACATAATTTAGGCTGTGCTTTGTTCAAGCAGTGAGGGAGGTTTAGTTGCTGATATACTAGAACCAGGGGGAATGGGCAAAGTGAGATTGGCCCGACAAGTAGTTGATTGACAACTGGACCTCACTGCACAGACCAATGACCAAGTCTTTCTGCCTGCCAACAGCGGTATGATTAGCTCCCAGGTAGCTGAAGAGCTTGTGGATGTGAATGATATAGCCAGAAGCCTTCTCCTCCAAAGGGAGAAACTGTTCTTCTCTCTCTACAATAAGATATATGGAAAGCCAATTTACTTTTCCTCAGCAGTTGCTGTAAGCTATGGCCTTTAACTAAGAAGTCAGACTTTACCAGTATGAACCAGTCGCTCTGTGCCTGATCCAAGCCGGTGAAAACACTTCAAGAAGAAAGAAACTAATGAACAGCAAGTTCCGACAAGCTGAATAGATTATTTCGGTGAAACCTGAAGACAGGAGCCATTGAATTGCCGTTCCAGTCTTTCCCTCCACCCAGAACACTTCTCTCGGAGTATGAAACACAACAATGTGGCACTCCCTGAAAACAAAAAAAATGCTGGAAATCACAATGGGTCAGAGTTCTGTACAAATTCCAGCATCTGCAGTAATTTGCTCCTAAAATGTGGTGCTCCCTCAACGCTGACCCTCTGACTTTGTGGGACTCCTCAGCGCTGATCGTCATCAATGCATCACTCCCTCAGTGGTGACTCACTGATTCTACAGTGTTCCATCTTTATGGACCCTCTGACAGTGTTGCACTCCCCAGTCCTGACCTTCTGACAGTTCAGCACTCCCTCAATTTGGCTATCCTTCAGTACTGACTCTCCAATGGCACGGCGCTGCCTCATACTTTGGAACAAGGTGAGTAAAACATTATCCAAGAGTAGGTCTCACTAGGGAAAGGAGATATCATGGACCAATAACTGCCAATTCCTCTGCATTCGGTCAATAAACCAGTTGTGTCTGGTATCATTCCTGCCTGTGGAGATTACTGAACAGCTTTCTCTGTATAAATCAGTCCAAACTGGGTCAGATGCAGGGATGGAGTGAACCAATAATAACTTGAGTTACTTATGTTGTATCTTAATTCATCCTTTAATATTTGCTCCAGTTTGCAAACTAACATCCCTTGTGTGCAATTTGAAACCAATCTCCGATTGGAGTGAGCCAAGTCACAACGTCAATAAGCCCCAGACACACGTTATACTTGTTCACTGCTGATCACATGATTGTCATAAATGATTAGGGGTGAAATCAACCTTACAAGGCAGCATGAGATAGTGAGAACACATTAACACATTGTACACTGTGCATGTCAGTATTTTATTGGCATCAATGGACCATGGGAGCATAGGAGCAGGAAGCCATTCAGTCCCTCAAACCTTATCCATCCTAATAGATCACAGCTAAGCATCCACCCTATGCTGCATTCCTACACTATTCCCTTCCCCTTTGGCATCATTAGTGTCTAGAGACCTTTTAATCTCTGAAACATATTTCTCAATGACTGAGTTTCTACAGATATCCAGGCTCAAAGATTCATTGTCTTCAAGAGGGTTTGAGTGAGGGACCAAGGAAGTCATACTGCACACCACAAAGGGCTGACATCAGCCATTCAGCCCATCAATGTTGCTACCAGTCAATGAAATCATGATCAATTTCATTGTCTTCAACTCCATTTCATTCCTCTCCTCATAACCCCCTTGATCTCCCTACTGATTAAAAATCAAACTCGGCTTTGAATATTCTGAATGAATCAGCCTCCAAAGCCCTCTGTGACAAAGAAATCCACAGATTTGCACCTTGCTCTGCATCTCTGTTTTAAATGAACACCCTTACTCTGAAATTTTACCCTCTGCTCATAGACTCTCCCACAAGGGGAAACCACCTCCCTGTGTCTATCCTGTCAAGTCACCTAAGAATTTTTTATATTTTAGTAAGGTTACCTCTCATGTTTCTCAACTCCAACCAAACTGACCTCAAGAGAAAATATCTCCAAATCCAGAAACCTCTCTGGACTGCCTCCAGTGTCAGCATGTCCTTCCTTAAATAAGTGTTGTGGGGGGAAGCAAAACTGTTCACAGTATTGTAGTGTGGCCTGTGAGTGTCTTGTTTGGTTTTAGTAAAACCACCTTACATTTAAATTTCATTCTCTTTGAAGTGAAAACCGTCACTGTTACCCGTGGAACTTAGATGCTAGGGTTTTTTTGCTTCATGAACAAGTTCCACCAAATCCCTCTAGCCCAAAGCATTCTGCATTCTTTCTCCATTTAAATAATATTCAACTCCTTTATTCTTTCTGTCAAAGTGCATAACCTTACATTTGACCATATTGTATTCCTTAAGACCAGAAGATCATTACACATAGGAGCAGAATTGAGCCATTGAGCCCATCAAATCTGTTCTGCCATTTGATCATGGCTGATAATTTTCTCAATCCCATTGTCCTACCTTCTCCCTAATGCTATGCCTTCAGGTCCCTGTCTTCCCTACTAATGGAAACATCTTTTCCACATCCACTCTACCCAGGCCTCTCAGTATTCTGTAAGTTTCAATCAGATCCCTCTCATCCTTCTAAATTCTAAATTCTATCAAGTACAGACCCAGAGTCCTCAACTGCTCCTCATATGATGAACTCTTCATCCCCAGCATCATTCTTGTTAACATCCTCTTGACCTCCTCCAATGTCAGCACATCCATCCTTGGATACAGGACCCTAAGCTGCTCACAATATTCTAAACATTATCTGAACATAGCTTTCTATAGCCTCAGCAGTACATCTCTGCTCTTATATTCTAGCCCTCTTGAAGTGAATGTTAGCATTGCATTTACCTTCCTAACTGCCAACTGAACTTGCATATTAACCTGAAGAGAATCCTGAGCTAGGATTCCCAAGTCCCTTTGTGTTCCAGAAGTCTTCCCCAATTAGAAAATACTATACACGTCTATTCTTCCTACCAAAGTGCATAACCTCACAATTTCTCATATTGTATTCCATCTGCCACTTTCTTTGCCCACTCTGTCCAAGTCCGTCTGCAGCCTCCCTGCTTCCTCAACACCACCTGTCCCTCCACCTATCTTTGTGTCATCTACAAGCTTAGAGTTCCATGCCTTCAGTTCCTTCATCTAGATCATTAATGTATAATGTACATAATGAATAGTTGTGATCCCAACATGGACCCCTGTGGAACTCCACCAGTCACTGGCTGCCACTCTAAAAAAGACCCTATTATCCCCAGTCACTGCCTTCAGTCAGCCAATCTCCTATCCATGCTTGTACCTTGCCCCTAACATCGTGGACTCTTACCTTATTAAGCAGCTTCCAGTATAGCACCTTGTCAAGGGCCTTCTGGAAATCCAAATAGATCGTGTCCACTGACTGTCCTTTGTCTAACTTGCTTGTCACCTCCTCAAAGAATTCTAACAGATTTGTCAGGCATGACCTCCCCTTGACAATGCTGTGTTATTTTACAAATACTCCACAATGTCATCATAATAATGGGTCTCTAAAATCTTCCCAATGACGGAGGTCAAGCTAACTGGCCTATAGTTTCCTGTCTTCAGCCTCCCTCCCTTCTTAAACAGGGGTGACATTAGCCATTTTCCAGTCCTCTGGGACCCTCCTCGACTCTAGTGATTCCTGAAAGATCACCACCAGTGCCTCTACAACCCCTCAGCTGTCTCCTTTAGACTCTGGGTTATGGTCCATCCAGTCTGAGTGATTTATCCACCTTGACCTTTCAGCTTCCTCAGCACCTTCTCCTCAGTGATGGCCACCACTACACTAACCCCTACGCCGACTGTCTCTTATTTCCAGATTTTATCTTTTCAAACTGAATCCCCCACAGTGGCAGTCGAACCCAAGTCCCCAGAATATTACCTGAGTCTCTGGATTAACAGTCCAGCAATAATACCAGTAGACCATTACCTTCCCTTAGGATCTCAAGCAGAGATTTTCATTGTGAATGGTATACACTGCTATTACTGCGATTCAGTGGTGGAGTGAGTGTATATTTGTGGATGTGGTTCAAATCAAGTGGGCTGCATTATCTGAGATGGTGTCGAGCTTCTTGAGTGTTGGAATTGCACCAATCTACAGAAATGGGGAGTATTCAATCAAACCCCTGACTTGTGCCTTGTAGGTGGCAGAGAGGCTTTGGGGAGTCAGGAAGTGAGTTACTTGCTATGGGGTTCTTAAATTCTGACCTACTTTTGTCATTGTTAGCAATCACTTACTGTTCAGATTGTCACTCACTGTTGAGAATGTCAATCCAGAAAATTCTGTGTCACTAGTCCTGGGTTCTGTGGGGCCTTGTGTAGCTGATGAGCCTGATCCGAGAGCCCCATCTCCTATCCACACATTGGGCAGGTGCATCCAGGAGGTGGGATTGGTCCTTGGCCTCAAGATCATTGTCATTCCTACCTCCAGATGCTTTTCTATACTTCCTCTCGATCATGATTGCTCCCAAAGAATTGGGTGGCTCCATACAGGAATTTCATCAAAGTCAGTTCCTCCTGAATGAGGGTCTCCCATGCATTGACATCTATGTTGCATTTCGTGAGGGAAATCTTCAGGGAATCTTTGAATTTCCTTTGTCCACCTCCCATTTGAGTACCTTCCTTGAGCTGGGTGCCTAAGGATGAGAGTCTTCAATGACTATGACATCCATGCTGATACCAAGATCCTTGTGTATAAGGCAGTCAGTGTTCCGACTCTTTGATATGGCTCTGAAATAGGAACTATGTACAGACACCAGCTCAAGACTCTTGAGAAGAGCTTGCAACTTCATTTGGGAATGATTTTCCACATCAGCTGGGAGGACAGGTTTTCAAAGTTTGTGAGAAGATTTGTAGCTCGGGTGCTCGTTGTTGTGGTTCTGTTCGCCGAGCTGGGAATTTGTATTGCAGACGTTTCGTCCCCTGTCTAGGTGACATCCTCAGTGCTTGGGAGCCTCCTGTGAAGCGCTTCTGTGATGTTTCCTCCAGCATTTACAATGGTTTGAATCTGCCGCTTCCGGTTGTCAGTTCCAGCTGTCCGCTGCAGTGGCCGATATATTGGGTCCAGGTCGATGTGCTTATTGATTGAATCTGTGGATGAGTGCCATGTCTCTAGGAATTCCCTGGCTGTTCTCTGTTTGGCTTGTCCTATAATAGTAGTGTTGTCCCAGTCGAACTCATGTTGCTTGTCATCTGCATGTGTGGCTACTAAGGATTGCTGGTCGTGTCGTTTCGTGGCTAGTTGGTGTTCATGGATGTGGATCGTTAGCTGTCTTCCTGTTTGTCCTATGTAGTGTTTTGTGCAGTTCTTGCATGGGATTTTGTACACTACATTGTTTTGCTCATGCTGGGTATCGGCTCCTTTGTTCTGGTGAGGTGTTGTCTGAGAGTGGCTGTTGGTTTGTGTGCTGTTATGAATCCTAGTGATCACAGTAGTCTGGCTGTCAGTTTATAAATGTTCTTGATGTATGGTAGTGTGGCTAGTCCTTTAAGTTGTGGCATGTCCTCATTCCGTTGTCTTTCCCTTAGGCATCTGTTAATGAAATTGTGCGGGTATCCATTTTTGGCGAATATATTATAAAGATGGTCTTCTTCTTTTTGCAGTTCCGGTGTGCTGCAGTGTGTGGTGGCCCTTTTGAACAGTGTCTTGATGCAACTTCTTTTGTGTGTGTTGGGGTGGTTGCTTTTGTAGTTCAGGACTTGGTCTGTGTGTGTGGCTTTCCTGTATACCCTTGTGGTGAATTCTCCGTTCGGTGTTCTCTGTACCATCACATCTAGGAATGGGAGTTGGTTGTCCTTTTCTTCCTTTCTCGTGAATCGGATTCCGGTGTGTGTTCTCTATTTCTGTGTTTTTAATGGTTACAAAGGTGTCGTCCACATATCTGACCCAGAGTTTGGGTTGAATTTGCAATAAGACTATTCTAATCTTTGCATTACCGCTTCTGCTATGAGTCCAGAGATGGGTGAGCCCATGAGTATGCCGTTGATTTGTTCATATATTTGGTTGTTGAATGTGAAGTGTGCTGGGAGGCACAGATCCAGTAGTTTGAGTATGCAGTCTTGGTTGATAGGTTCCCCGTCTTGTTGTCTGTTCTGTATGTCCAGCAGGTTGGCTATTGTTTCTCTGGCTAGGGTTTTGTCAATAGAGGTGAACAATGCCGTTACATCGAATGAGACCATAGTTTCTTCCTTGTCTATGTGTATATTTCTGATGATGTCCAAGAATTCCTGTGTTGACTGTATAGAGTGTCTGGATCCGCTGATCAGGTGTTTCAGTTTCTGTTGTAGTTCTTTAGCCAGTTTGTGTGATGGTATCCCTGGGAGTAATACTATGGGTCTGAGTAAGATGTCTGGTTTGTGCACTTTAGGTAGTCCATAGAATCTGGGGGTGTTGTTGCTTTCAGGTTTCATTCTTTGTAGATTGAACCTGGTTATCTGTCCGTTTTTTTTGTAGGTTCTTCAGTGTGTTGTTTATCCTATTGGTGAGCTGTAGGGTGGGGTCAAACTCCCTCTTTTGGTAGGTGTTGGTATCTGCAATTGTTGCGCATTTTGGATGTACTCTGCCTTGTCCAGGATGACCGTCATTCTGCCTTTGTCTGCTGGTAGTATGATTGTGTTCTTATCATTTCTTAGTGTTTTTAGTGCTTCCCTCTCCTTGGTATTGAGGTTATGTGTTTGTCTTTTCCTTATTACCAGAGGTACAATACTTTGTCTCACTGTTTGTTGTGTCTCTTCTGTCAGTCCAGTGTTTCTGAGTGTGTCTTCTAGTGCAGCTAGGAAGTCTGCTGTCCTGGCGTCCCTGTGGTTATAGTTGAGTCCCCTGGCCAGTATTGTTCCTTCCATGTCTGTGAGCTGTCTGTGGGAGAGGTTTTTAACCCAGGTATGTGTTGTGGCATCCTCTCTGTTGTGTGTTAGTTTGGCCATTTTTTTCTTTTAGTCCCGTTTTTTTGCAGTGTGTGGTCCTGTTCTGTCCTATGGTGACGGCCTGTTCTATGCTCCGGGTCCATTCCTGATTGGTGCTTTTTGAAATTAACGATTTTTGGCGTGCAATTTCTTGTCTGTATTTGTGTAGTCTGTTGTGTGCATCTGTAATTATTACCTGGATCATCCTGAATCCGTTCTGTCTGGCTGTGTCCCTGGCTTGTGGGTTGTTGACTGGTGGTCTGTATCTGACACATGGTGGAAGGATTCGATTCTTTCGGCATTTGTGAAGGAACCGGAGTTGTTCGTATGTGGCGCTTAGGTGGTTGGCACAGGATTCCCATTTCCTGGCTTGTCTTAGCGTCTCTCGCCCGTAGGTCTTCAAAGTTTGGGAGAAGATTTGTAGCTCAGGTGCTCGTTGTTGTGGTTCTGTTCGCCGAGCTGGGAATTTTTGTTGCAGACGTTTCGTCCCCTGTCTAGGTGACATCCTCAGTGCTTGGGAACCTCCTGTGAAGCGCTTCTGTGATCTTTTGTAGTGGTTTGTCTCTGCTGCTTCCGGAAGACAGCTAACGATCCGTATCCATGAACACCAATTAGCCACGAAACGACACGACCAGCTATCCTTAGTAGCCACACACGCGGATGACAAGCAACATGAGTTCAGCTGGGACAACACTACTATTATAGGACAAGCCAAACAGAGAACAGCCAGGGAATTCCTAGAGGCATGGCACTCATCCACAGATTCTATCAATAAGCACATCGACCTGGACCCAATATATCGGCCACTACAGCGGACAGCTGGAACTGACAACCGGAAGTGGCAGAGAAAAACCACTACAAATGCCAGAGGAAACATCACAGAAGCACTTCACAGGAGGCTCCCAAGCACTGAGGATGTCACCTAGACAGGGGACAAAACGTCTGCAACGCAAATTCCTAGCTCGGTGAACACAACCACAACGACAGAACAGGTTTTGATTAGATTCCCTATAGTATGGAAACAGACTGTTCGGCCCAACAAGTTCACACCGACCAAAGGGTAACCCACCCTGACCCATTCCCCTACCCTACATTTACCCCCGACTAACGCACCTTACACTATCGGCAATTTAACACGGTGAATTCACCTGGCCAGCATATCTTTTGGATTGTGGAAGGAAACTTGAGCACCCAGAGGGAACCCACACAGACATGGGGAGAATGTGCAAACTCCACACAGACTGTCATCCAATGCAGGAATTGGACCTGGGTCCCTGGTGCTGTGAGGCAGCAGTGTTAACCACTGAACCACCGTGCCACTCATAAAGGTGTCCTAACATCAACATTGAAGCAGCCCATAGCACCAGCATCAATAGCACCCTGCAGAGGCAGCTACGTGCTTTGGATGTCCGAGTTCTGACCAGCTGTAGTATTTATGCGGCTGCAGTATTTACGTGGCTAGTCCAATTCAGTTTCTAATCAATGGTAACCTCCAGGATGTTGATATTGAGGATACAGTGATGGTGATGCCATTAAACATGAAGGTGGGGGGAGGCGGTAAATAGATTCTTTCATGTTGGAAATGGTCATTGCCTGGCACTTGTGTGGTGTGCATGTCACCTGCCAGCTTTCTGCCCAAGCCTTGATATTGTCCATGCCTTGCAGTATTTGGACAGGGACAGCTTCAGTACATGAGGATTGCTAAACACTGTACAATCATTGGGGAACAGCTGACTTCAGCATGGAGGGAAGGTGACTGATTGATTGTGAAGCTGAATACTGATGAAAGGCTAACACCTGATTCTCGTGCTCCTCAGATGCTGCCTGATCTGCTGTGCTTTTCCAGCACAACACTCTCAACCTAGGCCCCTTGAAGCCACAGTCAGTCAAATCCAGCCTTGTTGTCAAGGGCAACAACTCCCATTTCACCTCTGGAATTCAGATCTTCTAACAATATTTGGACCAAGACCTGCTGCAGGGATTTGACTCCGGAACCATGAGTCACTGTCTCACAATCTCCAGGAGGCCATTCCAGACTGAGATGAGGAAACACTACTTCACTCAGAGGCTGCGTAATGGATGGCTGTGGAGATTGATCTTTTTAGAAAAGTTTAATGGCATCAAGGGGTGTGGAGAGAAAGCAGGAGTATGCTACTGATCTAGAGGATCAGCCATGATCATACTGAATGTTAGAGTAGGCTTAAAGGGCTGAATGACCTCTTCTGACTCCTAGTTTCTGCGTTTTCTAGATACCAGGGGTCATCCGTGAATGGAACATACACAGCTATATGATTTTAAAGGAATCAAAGATTAAACTAATAATGGTGAGATGGAGAGGGGCACTAAGAGATTTGTGTACCGCATAAAGACAATTTAAATATATAGCTGTTTCTTTGGTAACTTGTGGTATGGTCTACATTAGGAAGACTATCTAACAGTGATGCTGATTGAACTCTGGTAGGTTTCTGCACATCTCTTTTATTTACATTCTAACACATTTATATAGCTGATTAATGCAAAGGTTCTGAAGGGGTAAATGTTCATGTTACTGTAACTCCATCCAGTCTACTGATGTCCCATCAGTGTGTGGGTGACTACAAGGACTTGTCCTTTAACCTTCAGAGAGAGCAGCTCTTTAATGTCTGAGCCAGCATCCTAACTAAATGTGATTGGACTTATTGTCTTCATGCAATAAGCCTTCTTGTTATCTAAGAACTTGTTATCTCTTCTGTTGATACTAGACATTGTATGTTCTTTTTCTTCTAATTGGATAGTTTCCTCATGTCCTTGGTTAACCATGGTTGGCTTATCCCCTTCCTAAAATCTTTCTTCCTGAGTGGGACATTTTGTTGTGAGCCATTTTCTTGAAAGTCTGAGTTGTTCCTCAACCATCTTTTCTGCTAAACTCCTTTTCCAGTTCACTCCATCCAACTTATCCTTCATCCCTATGGAATTACCCTTATTTATGTTTAGCACAGCCTTTTTTCAAACCAAGTTTCTCACACTCAAACTAAATGTTCAATTCTGCACAATATGGTGACTGCTCCTGGGGGAAATCCTTCAGTCTGAGATCATTGGCTAAACTTACGTTATACAGAGATCCAAGGTAGTCCGATCCTGATTAGATCAATGCAGCACAATGCCTTGGTGAGATCACACATGGAGTACTGAGTCCCTAAGAAAAGACAGACTTGCCGTAGAGAGTGTGCACCAAGGTTGCCTTGGATGGCAGATCTGTCATATAAGGAGAAATTAGATAGACTGAGCCTGATTATTAGAAGATTGAGATGGGATGGGATATATTCTGCATTCAGCTCTGGTGTCAATACTTAGGGAAACAGGCAAAGGAAAGACATTACCTGAGCTTCCATCTCCTCTCTGTTCGCCAATGACCCTTTCAGTGAAATACAGGCAACCAGGCAAGTAACAGAGGGTGAGGCTAAGAAGGAGATAGTCCGGATGGAGCAATTACCTACATCATCAGGAATAGCCTGAAGATTAACAGTGACCAGAAACTTAGTCAAAGTTCAGAGGAATCCTGCTAGGAACAGGCTAGTAACTCACTGCCTGACTCCCCAAAGTCTGTGCACCATTGACAAAGGAACTAGTCGGGAGTGTGTTGGAATATTCTCCATTTGCCTGGATGGGTGCAGCTCCAACAACACTCAAGAAGCTTGACACCATCCAAGACAAAGCAGCATGTTTAGCGCCATATCCACAAAATTTCAACTTTCACTCATTTCCCAGTGATACTCAGCAGCACCAGTGCATACATCTACCAGATGCACTGCAGAAATTCACCCAGAGCCTGGGCAGGATTGGGAATGCACTACCTCGGAGGACAGATGAGGCGGGAAGCCTTCACAACCTTGATCAGAACATTCCAGGCTATAGACTGCAAAGTGGGACTGCTGTAGGTAACAGCATACTTCTGGTAGTACAGACTCAATGGGCATAGGGCCTCCTCTGTACTGTATGACTCTACGAATCATCAAAGCTCCTTAGACAGTACGTTCGAAACCCATGACCACATCCATCTAGAACAACGAGGGCAGCAGATGCACAGGGACTCCAACCCCTGCAAGATCCCCTCCAAGCCACTCACCATGCTGATGTGGAAATGTATCACTGTTCCTTTAATGTTACTGGCTCCAAATCTTGGAACACCCTTTGGGTGGATGTACCTATGTTCCAAAAACAGTGCTTCAAGAAAGCAACTCAGCGCTACCTTCTCTAGGGCAACTAGGGATGGGCAATAAATCTTGACCTTGCTGAAATGGCCATTTCCCAAAACAAATTTTTTAAAAGTCGCTAGTTTGGATGATCCCTTGCCAATTTTGGGAAAGTTTGCTGGAGCAGCAAATCGCCTGGCCATTAATTTATGATTTTTGTGGGAAACTGGAAGTTTGTCAACTGATGAACAGTGCAAAACTAGAGCAAGGACAAAGTGAAACATAATTACTACACAAGATTTTATAGTCGAGATTTAGGAAATGGGCCTATCAATTAGACTCAGAGATTCCCTTTAGATCTGGTCTGTACATTCTGTTCCAGAAATACAGTGAGAAAGAGGCGTTTGCAAATATTGAGCTGACTGGGAATGAAATGAGTTCCAGGAACACAGGAATCTCCTACTTGATTTACACTTCATCCAATTCTCTTCTGCACGAATCTCTGTTTTAATATCCAACCCTCCCACTTTCTTAGGAATGAGAATGCAACACAAAATGCCACATTTGTTAATTCTTCACATTCCCCACTCCTGCCACATCAGAGCCCTTAGACCCAAGCTGGGTACACCCAGTCCTGTCACCACTTACTTCCCTTCAGAGCCATAGCTATTCATGCTTTCTTCAATGGACTCATGGCTGGCTTGACGTACAGTCCTGCTCGGCATCTCCACCGCAAGTCCTGTCTCTGTGCTGCGTTGGATTGCACCTCGTAGTTTACGGCCATCTCCATCTATAATATACAGTAAGATCCATGTCAGTTAAAGACAATGTACCTGACCACATGATTCTAACATCAGTGAGTGAGATGACCTCAGTTTAGAATGACCTTGCAAAGATAAAGGTCTTTGACACCAAACTAGAGAGATGGGTATCCTAGCTACTATATACAGATATAAATAAAGGAGCTTAAAGATGAAGGACATCATCTTTGTGTTGAACTCCAAGAGATGGGTGAGATATTAAATGAATATTTTGCATCAGTTTTTACTATGGAGAATGAAATGGAGTCTAGAGAATGCAGAGAAATAAACTTTCAAGTTTTAAAAACAGTTCACATTATAGAACGAGGAGGTTCAGGACGTCTTAGAGAGTATAAAATCTCTGGGACCTGATCTATTGTATGTTATCAACCAGGCCAGACCTCCTCAAAACAATTTAAGAAAGTAGCCCAGGCCCTAACTCGGTTCGGGTGTTTTAAATAGGTGGAACGTGGATATTCCAGGAGGGATGCAGCTCACCCAATCACCTCATTTTAAACAAAGCAGAATTTATTTACAGGATTGAAAACACACAAGAGAAACAGAATACCTTAACCTATTCAAAAACCTAACAGATTTAATGATGCTGTTCCAAATACTTGCAACAATCCCCATAAACACTCCTTGGCACAAAAGGTCAAATCAAACCCAGGGTCTGACAGGAGAGAAGTCAGAGACGGGGAGGGTCAGCATGGTCCTGCTTCTCTCGGGTCCAGCAGCTTCACAACTGACTGCCTGCTTTCAGTGAACAGCCAGACCAAACTAAACCAGAGATAAGCTGAGCTGGGAGAACTGGCCACTCCCCTTTCATTGTACAAGTGTTTCTTTTTTGAAACTTAAAAGCCTTTTGCCTGAGGCAGTATCTGTTAGCCATAATCAAATTGGTCTTAAAACCCTTCAAATGTAGACTTTCTCAGAATTGCTGCTTTTACGTCACCTCTGGAAACAAACCAAAGACAACATAACTTTACTAAAGGAGCAGCTTCATCAGAGGTACCCCAGAACATGTGGGAAGTAAGGGAGGAAATTATGAGACGTCTTACAGAAATATTTGCATCATCTATAACTAGGGGTGAGGTGCCTGATGACTGGAAGGTGGCTAATGTTGTATGTTTGTTTAAGAAAAGGTGTAAGGGGAACTTTGGTTGTGGCTAAATTGTTGGAGGTGATTATAAAAGATAGGTTTTATGGACATTGAGAAGCAAAAATTGATGAAAGATAGTCAGCATGGTTTTGTGCAAGGAAATTCATGTCTCACAAACTTGATTGAGTTATTTTGAGGAAGTTACCAAAAAGGTTGACAACAGCAGAGCAGTAGACGTTGTTTATTTGGATTTTAGTAAAGGTTTTGACAACGATCCACATGGTAAACTAATTATTCAAGTTAGGTCACATGGGATTCAGGGGGAGCTTGCCAATTGGATACATAATTGGCTTCACAGCAGGAGGCAGACAGTGGTGGTGAAGGGTTGCTTTTCAGACTACAGAACTGTCACCAATGGTGTTCCACAGGGATCAGTTCTAATCCGCTTTTGTCAGTCATTTATATAAATGATTTGGATGAGAATATAGAAGGCATGGTTAGTAAGTTTGTGGACGACACCAAAATTGGTGACATTGTAGATAGTGCAGAAGATTCTCTAAGATTACAAAGGCGTCCTGATCAAATGAGTCAATGGACTGAAAAATGGCAGATGGAGTTCAATCTGGATAAATGCAAGATATTGCATTTTGGTAAAACAAACAAGGGTAGGGCTTATACAATTAATGGTAGGGTCTTGGATAGTGTTGTAGAACAGTGGGACCGAGGGGTGCAAGTACATAATTCTTTAAAGTTAGCTTCACACACACACAAGGTGGTTAAAAGGGCATTTAGCACATTTGCCTTCATTGCTCAGTCCTTTGAGTATTGGAGTTGGGAAGTCATGTTGAGATTGTACAGGACATTGGTGAAGCCTCTTCTGGAACACTGCGTCCAGTTTTGGTTGTCCTGTTGTAGGAAGGATATGAGCAAGCTGGAGATTTACCAGGACATTGCCAGGTTTGGAAGACTTGAGCTATAAAGAAAGGCTGGGACTTTTTTTTGAACTGGAGCAAAGGAAGTTGAGAGGTAGCCTGATCCAAGTTTATAAAATAATGAGAGGTATAGATAGCGTTAATGGGTTGTTGTCTTTTCCCTCAGATGGGAGATTTCTAAACTAAAGGGCACATTTTTTAAGGTGAGAGGAGAGAGATTTTAAGAAGACATGAGGCAATTTATTTTCACACAGGGCGGTTCACATGTGAAATGAATTTCCCGAGGAAGTGGTGGATGTGGGTATAATTACAACATTTAAAAGACATTTGGATAGATACATGAATAAGAAAGGGTTGGAGGAATATGGGCCAGGAGCAGGGAGGTGGAACTAGTTTAGTTTGGGGTTATGTTCAGCATAGACTGATTAGACCGAAGGGCCTGTTTCCATGCTCTCTGACTCAATAATCCTATGAGCGTTACAGTACATTAGGAGTTGATGAACTTTACTTCACTAAGGAGCCAACAGCCTTATGTGCGGAGTCTCACAGCCCAGAGATAACTCAGCCTTGTTTCTTAATGTGCAGGCAACTTTACTGGCTTAAAGCACAAAAATAAAGCAACTAATTGGTTACATTGTGCCAGAATCCTGTCCTGCAGGATTATGTGTTTCACATTCTGCTTGGAGAAAGTGCGGTCTGCAGATGCTGGAGCTCAGAGCTGAAAATGTGTTGCTGGAAAAGCGCAGCAGGTCAGGCAGCATCCAAGGAACAGGAGAATCGACGTTTCGGGCATGAGCCCTTCTTCAGGGCTGCTTCCCAAGCTGACCTTCCCAGAATGAATCCTGCGAGGAGGAAATCACAAGCAGAATGGAAAATGCCCTGGCCAAGAATTTCCCACAAGAAATGATTCAATCAGTGGGAATGCAGAGACCACTCAGTTCCCAGTCCACTGACTGGCTCGCAGTTCTGGAGCATCAAGCATCTCACCCCCATTGAAAGGATGGGACCAAAGATAATGGGCTTATCCCTGCTCAGCCAAATAATGAAACTGGGCTCTCATAAACAGTTACGCCCCACCGCCTTTGGGCCCATGAACAAGGTCTCTGCCACTCTGACAAAGTGCTGTCATGTCTGCTATGACACCTTGAATATATTCCAAAGCACTGGCGTGTGAATGGAAATTTTAAATTCTGAATGTAACTGAATCAATATATTTCTAGCATTACCCTAGGGTTCTTGGTATAAGGAGAATAATAAGGAAAATCTATTCTCATTCCTAGTCTGACTACTAGAGGTTATGAGGAGCTCCAGGATTTTGATCCAGTCACACTGACGGAACGGCCATATTTCCAATTGGCAGAGGGTGAGCTCAGTGGTGATTAGTTTGAATCCTCCCAATGAGCCCATGTACCTGCTGTTTGCAGGTGCTCTGTACAGTCACATGTCCCTGATTTGAATTCAGGCAAACAATGTGAGCTAAGGTGAGGTAAGAAAAGAAAGAACTGCAGATGCTGGAAATCTGAAACATAAACTAAGTACTGGAGAAACTCAGCAGGTCTGGTAGCATCTGAAGAGATGGAAACACAGTTAACCCTTTGTCAGAAGTGAAAGCAGTTGGGAAATTATGGTATTTATGTTGATGATGGAGGGTGGTATTGGGGAAAGAGTGAATAGAGAACATGGAGACGTGGCTCAGAAACTCAGTGAAGAACAGGGCATGATGGGCTGCAAGGGAGGTAAATGCTGAATAGGTGCAAATGAGAATTGTAAATAGTCAAAAATGGGTTGACACCAATTCAGAACAGGACCCGGAGGTATAGGGGGAAGGTGACAAGTGTGTTCATGTTCTAAAATTATTCAAATCATTGTTGATGCCTGAAGGCTGCAAGGTACCAAGTTGAAAGATGAGGTTTTGTTCTTCCAGCTTGTGCTGAGCTTCACTGGAGCACTGCAGTGAGTCTGAGACAGAGATGTTGGCCAGGGAACAGGGTGGGGTTTTAAAGTGGCAGGCAACTGGAAGCTCAGGGTCATTTTTGCAGGCAGAACGTTAGAGTTCTGAAAGCAGTCACCCAGTCTGTGCTTCATTGCCCCAGTGTAGAGGAGACCATATTGGGAGCAGCGAATGCAGTGACTAGATTGTGGGGAGTGCAGGTAAAGTGCTGCTTCACCTGGAAGGTGTGTTTGGGCCCTTGGGTACTGAGGAGGGAGGAGGGATGTGGGCAGGTGTTACACCTTCAGCGGTTGCAGGGGAAGGTACCGTGGAGCTGTGGAGAGATATTGGGAGTGAAGAAGGAGTGGACCAGGGCATCCTGTAGGGAATGATCACTGCAGGCTATGTCATATTCCCCTCACCTTCCTTATCAGTTTATTATGGAATCATTGATAAGAGATTAGTTGCTCTCATCCACCAACAGACCCAATATCACTGGTTCCTAGGATGGCAAAATGTAAATTGAACGAATGATACTCTTTAAGAAACATCAAAAATAGGGACAGGAGTAGGCCATTCAGCCCTTCAAGCCTACTCCACAATTCAATATGATCATGGCTGATGATCCAACTCAGTCCTCTGTTCCTGCTTATACCTCATACCCTGTGAATCATTTAGCCCTAAAAACTATATCTGACTCCTTCTTGAAAATATTCAATGTTTCGGCCTCAACTACTTTCTGTGGCAGAGAATTCCACAGGCTCCCCCAGTCTCTGGGTGAAAACACTCCTCCTCATCTCAGTCCTAAGTGGCCTATCCTTATCCTGTGACCACACAACCCTGCCCCACCCCACCCACCACCTCCCCCGCCCCCCTTCCCCCAACCACCCCACACACACACCCCACACACACCTTCCTCCCCCACACACACCCTGGTTCTGGACTCTCTGATCACCAGAACATTATTTTATCTCAGTTTTTATGTATCTGAGGCACTATACTGTTGGTTAGAAACAAAACACACACACTGTAAAGAGTCATATAATTGTAATATGTGGCAACTTTCCTTGACTCAGGGCTGTTGGATTCCAAAATATTTATCAACATTCATTTACACTCCACTTACTATATAAAAATTTCCAATAATAAAAATGGCTCATGAAATGTCAGTCATTATTGTTCAGCATTTTCTGTTTCCAAGTGACTCACAGTAATTATGCCAATTCGTTTATGAAAGATAAATTCTAATAGCTGGATACGGCATCATTACAGAGCCAGGGGAACAGAAGGATCCACATTTTAATGATTTGAATTGATCAGGTCTTGTCGTACAGAGGAAACGATAGTCAGTGAAGACAGAAGCAGTACTAGTTTTTAGGATAAAAAGATCAAAAGACATAAAAGCAGAATTAGGCTAATTGGTCCACTGAGTCTGCTTCACCTCTTGATCATGGCTGATATGTTTCTCAACCCCATTCTCCTGCCTGCTCCCTGATCCTCTTACCAATCAAGACCAATCAATTAAATACAGTCAATAACCTGGCCTCCACAGTCCTCTCCAGCAGATTCACCAACCTCCGACTATATAATTCTTGCTCATCTCAGTTCTAAAGGACATCCTGTCCTTCCAAGGTTTTGCCTTCGGATCCTAGTCTCTCCTACCACTGGAAACATCTTGTCCATGTCCACTCTATCCAGGCCTCTCAGTATTCTAAGTTTCAATCAGATCTCCCCTCAACCATCTAAACTCCATCAAGTCCACACCCAGAGTCCTTAACCATTCCTCATATGAAATGATCCCCGGGATCATTCTTCTGAATCTCCTCTGGATCTTCTGCGACACCAGCACATCCTTCCTTAGATACAGGGCACAAAACTGCTCACAATATTCCAAGTACAGTTTGACCAGAACCTTACACAGCCTCAGCAGTACATCTTTGCTCTTGTATTCTGGCCTCCTTGAAATTAATGCTAATATTGCATTTGTCGTCCTAACTGCCAACTGAACCTGCATATTAACTTTAAGAGAATCCTGAATCGGATTCCTAAGTCCTTTTTGAGCTTCAGATTTCCTGGGCCTTTCCCCATTTGGAATGTAGTGTGTGCCTCTATTCTTCCTACACTCTCGCATGTTGTATTCCATCTGCGACTTCTTTGCCCACTCTCCCAGCCTGTCCAAGTCCTCTGCAGCCTCCCTGCTTCCTCAACACTACCTGCCTTCCACCTATCTTTGTGTCAACTGCAAACGTAGCAACAATGCTCTGAGTTCCTTCATCCAGATTGTTAATGTATAGCACGAAGACTTGCGGTCTCAACATGAACCCCTGAAGAACACCACAAGTCACCAGCTGCCATCCTGAAAATGACCCTTTTATCCCAACACTCTGTCTTCTATCAGCCACTCCCCATATTAATGCCTGCACCTTGCCCCCAACACCTGGGCTCTTATCTTATTGTTCTAGAATCTCACCAGCCCAATTAAAATCTCCAGCTATGATGTCTTTCTCCTCTGTGAATCCAGGAGAAGCATTCATTTATGACCACACTCACTCCACTGGTTCCATGCACAGGTCGCCCCTTTGGTCTCTAACAGGTCTCACCCTTTCCCTGGCAATCCTCTTACTCCTAACATACATATAAAAAGCCTTGGGTTTTGCTTAATCCCTCTATACCTCCTGCTCCTTACTTTAAAATTGCTCCCGCTGTAACTGACCCCTCTACTAAGGGGAAAATTTTATTCTTATCTACTCTGTGTCCCTTGTAACTTTATAGATTTTAATCAGCTCCCCGCTCAGCTTTCTCGAAGGAAAGCAGCCATAGCCTATCTAGTCTCTCTTCATCACTGAATCACTCCAGCCCAGGCAACACTCTGGTGAATCACCTTTGGACCCCCTCCAGCGCAATCACGCATTTCTGACAGTACTCCAGTTGTAGCCTCAGTAAAGTCCTGTACAACTCCATCACAACCTCCACCTCTTGCATTCTACACCACAACTGACAAAGATAAGAATGTTGTATGCCTTGAAAACTCAGCGAGCGGTCTGGTTACATCTACAGAGAGAAGCTCTGAAGAAGGGTCACCGGCCTTTAAATATTAGCTTTGTTTTTCTCTCTCCACAGATGCTGCCTGTTGAGTTTCTCTGGAATTTCAGTTCTTGTTTGATTCAGATCTCCAGCACCTGCAGTTCTTTGTTTTAATAATCCATATACCTTCTTAACCACTTTATAGTTATAGTCATACAGCACGGAAATAGATGCTTCAGTCCACGCCGAACATAATCCTAAACTAAATTAGTCCCACTTGCCTGCTTCTGTCCCATACCTCTCCAAACCTTTCCTATTCGTGTATGCATCCAAATGTCTTTTAAATGTTGGAACTCTACATGGATCCACCACTTGCTCGGGCGGTTCATTTCACTCGCGAACCACACTCTGTGTAAAAGATTTCACTCAAAACTATTTAAAATCTCTCTCCTCTCATCCTGTAGCATTAAAGATTATGCACATGCACAGCGAGATCCCAGTTGTACCCAGCACGAATAATGTGTAAAACATTTCCAAATCATGCAGCAATTGATATAGGTGAATTGTTCATTTGAAAATAATTTTAGTTGTCAGACAGAAAAGTGAAGTTGATAGCCTGAAGGCTCTTTGTGCAGAGATTGGACTCTGATATAATTTTATTGACAAGCCTAGCAAGGCTTTGCATTGAACAGCTCAGTGTAATTATGCTGATTACAAGCTAAAATGTCCTGTTTACAACAGGACCTAAATGTCACAAGATGATACAGAGAAATCAGGACCATGGATAGCACAGTAATTCACATCTTTAGCCGGATACAGCACAAAAGACCCAGAACAACAAGGAGAACAGAAAGGAAAGCAAGAATCTGTTAACCAAAGGACGAAAGAGCAGAAGAAGAAGTAAGAAAAACACAGCTAAAGAAAGTGAGGGAGAGAAAGAAAGAAATGGTGAATATTATAGTGCAAGCAACAGAGAGAGTAGAAATAAATTGATTATTTCAGTTCATCCCTCTTCTTTTGTAAGAAGAGTTTGTAATAAGAACAATCAACTGGCAAAAAGAGAACTCCCTTACTTTGTCAAAATAATTTCAGCGATCTTTTATAACCATCTGACAGGACAGCTCGATACCTAAGAAGCCTCCGTGCATTACTGCAGTGTATTTGTATTCAGCACTCTGTTGTCTGAGGTAAGACTCCTACCCACTGAGTCACAGACGACACCATTAGAATGTAGTCAATTCATTCCCATCCAGGCCATGGACACCATGCTGGAAATCTGATGTTGAGGGTTAAAGCCCATTGCACATGCAATGGAGCAACGTTCCTCTGCGTGATCCACGTGCTTGCAGTTTCGAGTTAATGGGTGGGAGTGGGCACTCTCTCTGGTGTGAGTAGAGGAATGAGCCATTCTCACCCACGACATGAGACATGGAAGAACCATCAATGCCAACTCTGTGGTTACATGCTCCGTAGCATAAGAACATGAATATGTGACCTTCCATAATACTCTCAATATGTACTGAAAATCCATGACATTTGCAATACATGGTGTAGAATGCACTACCTGGAAATGAGGAGGAGGCAGGTTCAATTGAGACATTCCAGTGGGGATTGCTGTTTATGGGGTAGGAGCAGGAGACTGACACTAGAGATTGATGTTTGTTAGAAGAGCCAGTACAAGTGCAATGCACCACATAGTCTTCTTCTACACCATAATATTTCTGTGACACAGAGAGATGTGTCAGCTACACTGCCCAATCAGTCCCTCAATATTCCACACAGTTTTATGTATGTCCTGGCACTGTATGCAGTATATTCCTTCCATCATCACCTAAAATGTAACGCCTCCAATTTCATTGTCCCATCCTAGTTCTCGCTCACACTCAGTGTGAATTGTAAAAGAAAGTGAGAGTGCTTCAGTTTGTTCCTCCAGTCATGAAGTGTGTGTGGAAAACAGGTGTTGGGGAGGGGAGCTGAGTGTGGGGGAGAAGGGTGCTGGGTGGGGTGGTGGGGGAGGGAAAGGGAGTCATTGAAATGTACAGCATGGAAACAGACCCTTCGGTCCAACCCGTCCATGCCGACCAGATATCCCAACCCAATCTAGTCCCACCTGCCAGCACCCGGCCCATATCCCTCCAAACCCTTCCTATTCATAAACCCATCCAAATGCCTTTTAAATGTTGCAATTGTACCAGCCTCCTCCATTTCCTCTGGCAGCTCATTCCATACACGTACCACCCTCTGCATGAAAACGTTGTCCCTTAGATCTCTTTTATATCTTTCCCCTCTCACCCTAAACCTATGCCCCACCCCAGGGAAAAGACCTTGTCTATTTATCCTATTCATGCCCCTCATGATTTTTTCAACATCTATAAGGTTGCCCCTCGGCCTCTGATGTTCCATGTTGACTATCCCGAATCAGTCCTTGCCTTTCCAAATACATGTACATCCTGTCCCTCAGGATTCCCTCTAACAACTTGCCCACCACCAACGGGAGACTCACTGATCTATAGTTCCCATTACCAGGCTTACCCTTGCCACCCTTCTTAAACAGTAGCACCATGTTAGCCAGCCTCTATCCTTCTGACACCTCACCAGCAATCACTTCCCCAGCTTCCCACAGAGTTCTAGGGTACACCTGATCAGGTCCTGGGGATTTATTCATTAATGTGTTTCAAGACATCCAGCACTTCCTCCTCTGTAACATAGACATTTTACAAGATGTCACCATCTATCTCCCTATATTCTGCATCTTCCATATGTTGGATGTGGGGGAGGGTGTGAGTGTTGGGGAGGGGAGTTGTGCAAGAGGATGGGGGATTTTGCTGGGTTTGGAAATGGGAGATGGGGAGCTGGGTGTGCGGGAGGGGAACTGGATGTGTTTGTCAGTATGAGGGGGTGTTGAGTGTGGGGTGGAGGAAAGGAGCTGGATGTTGGGGTTGGGGAACTGGGAGTGGGGTGTGGGAGGGGAGCTGGATGTGGGAGGTGGGGAGCCCTGAGTGGGGGTGGAGGAGGAAGGCTGGCTGTTCGTGCAGAGGAGGGGAGCTGTGTAGGAATGGGGTTGGTGGTGGGGATAGGTTTGGGGTGCTGGAAATAGGGGTGGGAGGGGAGTTGAGTGTGGGAGTGGCAGGGTGATGATGGGGGAGGAGAGCTGAGTGTGGGGGTGTGATGGGGAGCTGGGTTTAGGGCAGCTGACATGCACTGGGTAACATGGTGGGGGAGCAAACTAGTTGAGAGGATGTGGGTATGAGATGGGTGAGGATTGAGGATAAGGGCATGAGGAGTGAGGGAGTAAGTTAGGTGAAGAGTTGAGGGCAAGAATTAGATGAGGAAGGAATTGAGTAAGAAATGAGTTTAGTATGAGATAAATGGAGGGAACTAATTAGGCAGGAATAAGGGGGATGGGTATGAGGGATAATTTCAACGATGGATAGATGTGGTAAACAGGAGAAGATGGAGGGTTTTAAGTGGGTGAGTTGGATGAGGAGGTAAAAGGAGAGGAGATGGAGGTCTACGAGGGGGTGAATTGAATGAAAAAGAGGAGGCAAAGGGAAAGGACGTAGAAGGTTTTGAAGGGGTGAGTTAGATGAGAGGATAAAGTTAAGGAGATGGAGATCTGAGAGGGGTGACCTGGATAAGGGTAAAGAGGTAGCAGACGGGTGGGTTTGAGAGGGTGAGTTAGGTGCCCAGATTGCCCCAGTTTGGTCCTGAGATGTTTGGGATCAGTATCTCTCAAAACGTTGTCCAAATTCTGTGGGTCACCTTAGAAATAGCAATACCTTTTTGAGCTGAGATTGACCACAATGAATGGGCAATAGGAGTCAGTCACATTGGGCTGGCCTGGCCTGATTGTCTGCAGTCAAACAGAAGTCTACTGCTCACTGGCTCAGCTCATACAGAAAGAAAGCACACTTTAACAGAAGACCCAGATTACTGGACCAGTCAGTAACAAGGTTAGCAGACTTTTGAAGGAGCAAAGATCATTGAGCTAAATTGCTGAAATTTTGTGTTATTTGACAGTCAGAATCATTCATTGATACGTTTTTAGTTAAGAAGAGGCAAAGGAATGTGTAACATTATTTTTGACAAAAAATAATTGAAGAGCTATACTCGTAGCTTTCAAATCTTCGATACAAATTCAGCTGCTTTTAAACTGTGGATCATTGCTGACAGATTAAGATTGGTTAGTAAGAACACAAACTCATGCGAGTACAAGGATCATAGCTGAGCAAGTAAACAGTCAATGCTGCACTGATGGGTCACAGTGTTGAACAAATATGTTTACAGTAAATAAATGACAAGGTATTAAAGGTATTGATTAAACAGTGCCATTTTAATAACATAATTCATTTTGAAGTGAAAATTTGAGTGGGTTTAAATCATCCTGTTGAAGAAAAGCAAGGAAGTTGTCCTAATTTCCAACATCAGGAAAATTGATTCTTTCTGGAATCTTACTTTGTATGTGTGTTTGAGTTTGTGTTTCCATAACCTCAGAGGTTCTGCTTCCTGATGTATTGATTAGCTCCGTAAAAACCCTGATTTTGCAGGAAGTGCACTGGCAATACCAGTTTTTCCTTTCTTTAAAAAGAAATCAAAGCAGTCAGCAGGTCAAACTGCATGCACTCCTGCCATCTGCAGTTCTATTAATAAGAAGACTTGAATAGCAGGATCACTGTCCAGGTGCTGCTGAATCCAAACACCTAATCTGCAAATGTGTCTCAAAATCGAGACTTGTTCAGGCACCTGCAATACACACTGCTCACTAATGACAGTACAAGAACAGGCCATTCTGGCCAGCCCTGTGTCTATGTATCGATATCCCCTGAAATGGAAAAGGATTTTAATAATGAACTACAGATACATGAATAAGCAGATGTTTGCGGAATCTAACTATTTACAAATTGCCTGCTACTCTTCCAATATTTCAAGAAGGAAGTTGATCTATCTTTGGGAATAGGGATAGTGTGGGAGAGTGGAATGAAGACAGCATATCAGATCCTAGTGAACAGAGATAAGGAGGACCTTCTTCAGCGAGAGAGTGGTGAATCTGTAGAATTCACTGTCACAGAGGTTTGTGGAGGTCAAGTCATTGAGTACTTTTAAAATAGGGATAGATAAGTTCTTGATTGTCAAGGGGTTCAACTGTTACAGGGAAAAGGCAGGAGAATGGGGTTGAAAAACTTATCAGCCATGATTGAATGGCAGGGCACTCTTGATGGGCCAAAGAGTTTAATTTCTGCTTCTGTGCTTTATGAATACAGTGGACTGATTCAAATGTCTGAATGTTCTCTTTCTGCTCGTTTCTATAAAGGAACAATTTCTCTTAGCCACTCAGGAATGTGGGCATCACTGGCTTGACCGCTATTGATTGCACATCCCTATTGTCCTTTTCGAAGTCTCTTCTTGACCTTCTGCAGATACAGCATCTCCATGTCTAAAACACCTCATTGACTGACAAAGTAGTCAGAATTGAAAATGTGTTGCTGGAAAAACGCAGCAGGTCAGGCAGCATCCAAGGAACAGGAGATTCGACGTTTCGTGCATAAACCCTCCTTCAGGAATCCTGAAGAAGGGCTTATGCCCGAAACATCGAATCTCCTGTTCCTTGGATGCTGCCCGACCTGCTGCACTTTTCCAGCAACACATTTTCAGCTCTGATCTCCAGCATCTGCAGACCTCACTTTCTCCTCAAAGTAGTCAGAATGTCTTGAGAAAAGAAAACTGATTGGCATTCTTAAACTTCAAGACCACCTGACACCCCAAAGTGCTCTACAGTGCATGAAATACCTTTCTAAATATTGCCACGAGAAAGGCAGCAGACAGACTGTACACTGCAAGACCCCACAAAGAGCCATGCGGGAATGACTGGATCTTCTCTTACAGGGATTCCGATAGAGGGACAAATCAGGGAAAGCTGTCCTCCTCTTCGAGAGAGTGCCATGGAATATCAGTGGGAAACTAAAGTAAATCAACAATATTTGCAAATGAATGAGCTGGAGCTCCATTTTAAAGTGCACAAGATTAGTCAAGTGTCAATTATACGTACTACTGACTTCTTTCTGAGATCCTACATGTCAGTAGTGGTTCCCAAACATTTCAGTAACATGGCACACTTCAATGGGACAAACAATTCCATAGCACAGCCACCTGCCTGAGCTGAAATGATTGCTCAAAAGCATCTCATTTATTTACATTGACTGCAGTTACATCTTACTAGAGAGGTTTGCAACATAGTATATACAACAAGCTAAAAACGGACGAAATTCGAGAATGTTTCAAACCCAGTGGAAAAAACTGACCAGCTTCAAATCCAAACATAGTCACATTTTCAAAATCTGTTCAACTCAACTAGCTGTAACTATTAAAACAGAAATTACTGATACAACTCAGCAAAACTGGCAGCATCTGTGGGCAAAAAGTAGAGACAACATTTCGGGTCCAGTGACACATCATCAGAAGAGGTTCTTCAGACGCTCTGAAGAAGGGTCAAATACTAAAAAAAAACAGAAGAACTGCAGATGCTGTAATTCAGAAACAAAATCAGAGATTGCAGGAAAAGCTCAGCAAGTCTGGCATCATCTGTGAAGAGAAATCAGAGAGTTAATGTTTCAGGTCTGTTCACCGGACCTGAAATGCTCACTCAGATTTCTCCTCACGGATGCTGCCTGACCTGCTGAGCTTTTCCAGCAACCTCTGATTTTGTTTCTGAACAGAGGTCACTGGACTCAAAGTTAGCTCTGCTTTCTCTCTACGGATGCCACCCGAGCTACTGAGTTTCTCTAGCAAATTGTTTTTGGCTGTTTCAGATCGCCGGCATCTGCAATTCTTTGTTTTATTTTAGTTTTGACTATTCATCGTCCTAAGTCTGTTCCACGCACTGCACTCAGCTTAGCAGTCTGATGACATTTCATATTTGTAGCAATATTCTTTAAAATACATTTTTATTAACTAATTGAACGAAACCATAATTGAAATTCAATCAATCAAAGCAAAATGCAATGTAAAATAAATTGCCATTTACTGGGTCAGCAGGAAGCCTGTGTCTGCCAGTAAAAACCATTGCGTCATCTCAATTTTATCCTGTGGTCCCCTACGTCCAGAATGTTCGCATTTCAAATTGACAGACCAATACTCCATACAGTCATAGAATCAAACAGCACGGAAACAGACCTCTCGGTCCAATATTGACCATAATCCCAGACTAAACTAGTCCCACTTGCCTGCCCTTGGCCCATATCCCTCTAACCATTACTTATTCACGTAAGTATCTAAATATCTTTTAAACATTGTTTATCCACCACTTCCACCACTTCCTCTGAAAATTCATTCCACACACCAAACACTCTCTATTGCAAAAAAATTGCCCCATGTCTTTTTAAAATCTTTCTCCTCTCACCTTAAAAATATGCCCCTTGATTTGAAATCAGCCACCCGAAGAGAAAGACACCTGCCATTCACTTCATCTTTACCTAGGAGCAAGTGAGGAACTGCAGATGCTGGAGAAAGTTAAAAATCACACAACACCAGGTTATAGCCCAACAGGTTTATTTGGAAGCACTAGCTTTCGGAGTGCTGCTCATTCATCAGGTGATTGTGGAGAATAAGATTGTAAGTCACAGAATTTACTGTACAACACTGGCGTCTCCAAACCATGATGCTGGAGAAGTCAGAGTCGATAAAGTGTGGTGCTGAAAATCTCACAGCAGGTCAGGCAACTTCTGAAGAGCACAAGAGTTGACATTTCTGGCTTAACCCTTCATCAGGACTGAAGGGTTAAACCTGAAACATCGACTCTCCTGCTCCTCAGATGCTGCCTGACCTGCTGCTTTTTCCAGCAACACACTTTATCGACTTATCCGTATCCCTTGTGATTGTATAAACCTCTATAAAGTCACCCCTCAATCTCCCACACTCCTGTGAAGAATGTTTTTATTTTGAATTGTTGATTAATTTTCACAAATTTATGGAGATATAATTTTGGTTGTACAAAATACCATCTATGACAACATAATGTTAGCTTTACACTGATTTTCATCGAGTTTGTGCAATATTTCACAGCACACTTGTACAGTTCTCACAGACAGTGTACCATAGCACATCATAGAGATGTACAGCACAGAAATAGACCCTTTGGTCCAACTCATCCAGGCCAACCAGATATCCTAATCTAATCTAATCCCACTTGCCAGCACTTGGCCCATGTCCCACTTACCCTTACCCATTCATATACCCATCCAGATGCCTTTTAAATGTTGCAATTGTACCAGCCTCCACTATTTCCTCTGGCAGCACATTCCATACACATACCACCCTCTGCACGATAAAGTTGCCCTTAGGCCCCTTTTATGTCTTTTCCCTCTCACCTTAAACCTATGCCCTCTAGTTCTGGACTCCCCCAACCCCAGGGAAAAGACCTTGTCTATTTACCCTATCCATGCCCCTCGTGATTTTATAAACCCCTATAAGGTCACCCCTCAGCCTCCGATGCTCCAGGGAAAACAGCCCCAGCCTATTCAGCCTCTCCCTGTAGCTCAGATCCTCCAACCCTGGCAACATCCTTGTAAATCTTTTCTCAACCCTTTCAGGTTTCACAACATCCTTCCGATAGGAAGGAGACCAGAATTGTACGCAATATTCCAACAGTGGCCTAACCAATGCTCTGTACAGCCAACACTTAATTCCGATCTTCAATACTCTGACCACATCAGTTGTAAAACACTTGCTTATGTTAAATATAAGCCTTTCTCTTTTAGTTCATTCAGGCAGAAAAACACGGGATTAATACTGGGGTTTTGCCTCACTGAACTGGAGGAGAATATGTTTTGAAAAGTGCAGCCTGCAATCTCAGCCCTGATGGCCACGGGGCCTCTCAATGGAAAATAATAGACACACTCAGAGTGATCTTCCCAAGGTTTGTGGAATCCAATATCCACACTCCCTTGACTTTGCTCATATATGATGTGGAGGTGCCAGTGTTAGACTGGGGTGGACAAAGTTAAAAATCACATGACACTAGATTATAGTCCAACAGGTTTATTTGGAAACCCTACCTTTCAGAACACTGCTCCTTCATCAGGTAGCAAGTGGAGAGAGATCATAGGACACAGAATTTATAACGAAAGATCATAGTGTCATACACTGATGCCACATATTGAACAAACCTAGATTGTTGTTAACGTTCCGGATGAGGAGATGGATGCTGCTGGATTGTGAGGTCCGTGTCCTGTGGGGAGAACACTCCTCCTCTCAAGTTACTCTGATCACTGATGACACTTTTCAAGGTCAAAACCATTGTCAAATGAACTGGAGGGGAAGGGATTTTTGACTCCCCACTCAGAGTTGTCAGAAACGAGGATGCACCACTGTTGGAAGTTACGCTGATAAATCTAAACAGGGACTTGGACGTGTATTTGAGGATGAATAACTTATCTAATACTTTGCAAACATTTATCCACTGTCACCCCATTATAAGGCTTGAAAATGTTTGCGATTCCTCATTGAGACCTGTGAAGGTGGGGGATTGGGGTGTCTGTGCTTGAAGCAGTGAGGCCATTCAGCCCTCAAGCCTGCTCCACTATTCAACTTGATCATGGCTGATCATTCTAATCAGTATCTTGTTCCCACCTTCTCCCCAGTATACTCTTTGATCCCTTTAGCCCTAAGAACTATATCTATCGCCTTTTTGAAGCCATTCAATGTTTTGGCCTCAACCACTTTCTGTGGCAGAGAATTCCACAGGCTCCCCACTCCCTGAGTGCAGACATTTCTCCTTCTCCCTTCTCTGCCACCGTTTTCAATAAAAAAGTAGCAATATCTGGGCAATTACCTTCCTTGCAAGCTGCAATCTTTAACATCCACCACCTTAGCTGAACCATCCTCCAGCTGACCCTTTTCCTTTGTTCTTTCACAGGATGTTTGGGGTGTAATCCTCCAGAACTGGCCTGGAGTTTACGAGAAAGATCAATGCCCAGAACATTGTGTAAAACCCTGAAGACAAATTGCAGGGACATTGAAAACAAAAATTGGAGATTGGATCATTTCCTTTGTACATTTCCCAAGTTGATATAAAGATATTGAAAATAGGGTAAAGAAAAGCCATTTGGCAGACAGTCAAAAATCATCCCTTTGGGTAATGAGTCCTTTTTGCTAACCAGTTGGCATAGGAAAGCAATGTATCGCAAGGATGGGTCTGTTGGTCAGCCAAAGGCTGGAGATTGGGAGCACATCAGTTGACAAAACCTCCAGGTTCCCACTGAATCTGGTATTCCTATACGCCATCAATATTGCCGGCCAGACCAGCTACCTGTTTCCCAACACTAACTGCCCTTAAACAGAACAGCGCGCTAAGGCCATTTCAGAGGGCAGTTACAAGTCAAACATATTGCTGTGGGTCTGGAGTCACGTGGAGGCCAAATCAGGTAAGGATAGCAGATTTCCTCCCCTAAAGGATATTAGTGAACCGATGGGTTTTTGCAACAATGACGAGTGTGATGGAATACTCCCCACTTGCCTGGATGGGGCAGCCCCAACAACACTAAGAAACTTGATACCATCCAGGACAAAGCAGCCCCTGCTTGATCGGCCCCACATCCAAAAACATCCATTCCATCCACCACCGATGCTCAGTAGCAGCGATGTGTAATGTCTACAAGAGAAATGCACCAAAGCTGCTTTTCAAACACCTTCCAAACCCATAACCACTTCCACCTTGCAGGAAAAGGGCAGCAGATACATTGGAACACCAGGCCCCTGCAAATCCCTACCAAGCCACTCACTATCCTGACTTGGAAATATATTAATGTTCCTTCAGCTCACTGGGTTAAAATCATGAAATTCCCTCCCCAAGCTCATTGTGGGTCTATCAACAGCACATGGACTGCAGCAGTTAAAGAAGGCAGCTCACCCCTCCTTCTCACAGGGACCTAGGGACGGGCAGTAAATGCTGGTCAGCTCATGTCCTCCAAGTGAATAAAAACAGATCATCATTGTCATGGGCACTAGCATTGGCATTTTATTTCAGGTTTTCATCAATTGAAATTAGATTCCAGTTGGCGACTGTGGGATTTGACCCAATCTCCCTGGAGCATTGACCTTGCCTCTGGATTGCTTGCCTGGTGGTGTATCTTGATGGCACCACATTGGATACCTGCACTCAGACCCAAGTGAGTCAGACAGCTGCGAGCAGTAAGTCCTGGACCCCTCAAATTACAACAACAATGTACATTGGCAACCCCACCGTAACTCAGCCTGGGTTCCAGTGTTTTGTTTTATTCAAATTTGGAAGAGTATTAATATGTCACCATGGGGACAGTTTTTTTTTAAATTTCCAAGTTGCTTTCAGACTGGCATGCTGTACCTAAAGTATGGCAGTAACTCCAGGAATAAGTGCTACACATGCTGCTTATCGCACTCTCTGCTTCTACATTTCAAAAATTAAATTATTACACATATTGCAGCACAGAATGCTGTCCTAAACACTGCAGTGTGAAATACAGCTGTCACAGGCAGATAAACTACACACTGAAACATTACACTGTAGTGTTATACATTGTTACTCTATAACAGTGTTCAGTTATTGTCATATACACTGCAGGGTTAAATAGGGTTGTTACGCACTGTATACTTTAAAGCATAAAATCAAACTGTTATAAACGTCTGCCCTAGATACTGAGGCATTAAATAATGAACATTGCTTTACCTTTCTACCCTACATCGGCACATAAGAGGAACAGTAATAGGCCATTCAGCCCCTCGAATCTGCTCTGCCATTCATCATGCCCATATCTGATCTTCCTGTCCTATCTCAATATTCCTTAATTCTCCTTCAACGCCAAAATTATCAATCTCTGCCTTGAAATTACTTAACAACTGAACAACCACAGCCCTCTGCATGATGGCTGTATTCACTGATATGCTGCAGTGTTAACTCACGCAGTTTTATACTCTTCCAAAATGTGCATGGGTAGCCCTTTTAGCCAAGCTGCACATGAAAAAAGTGTACAGAATACACTTGAAGGTTGCCATGCAGTGTGTAAAGTGGAAGTACAGAATACTATGATTAAAATCCTCTGCTGTGTTTCATGAGGAGGGCACAACAAAGTTGAATTGTGTGAATATACGCAGATCCCCTATTTAGATTAGGTTAGATTACCTACAGTGTGGAAACAGGCCCTTCGGCCCAACAAGTCCACACCGACCCGCCGAAGTGCAACCCACCCAGACCCATTCCCCCACATTTATCCCTTCAACTAACACTACGGGCAATTTAGCGTGGCCAATTCACCTGACCCGCACATCTTTGGACTGGTGGGAGGAAACCAGAGCACCCGCAGGAAACCCACGCAGACACGGGGAGAACGTGCAAACTCCACACAGTCAGTCGCCTGAGGCGGGAATTGAACCCAGGTCTCAAGCGCTGTGAGGCAGCAGTGCTAACCACTGTTGCCACCGTGCCGCCCAAATTTACCACACAGAATTATGTTGTCCTATCTTGTTGCAGTCCAGGAAACTTCCCTATTCACATAAAAGTACACATTTTACAATGAACACTATTGCTACCGAAAGGAGTGGCTGGAACTGGCTATTAAGGTGATGTCCTGAGGATTGGGAAACTGACCTCAATATCCAAACACCTAATACGCAATCTCATTTGTCCAACCCTACGATATCAAGTGCATGAGGCAACAGGCCAGAATCAAACAAACACACGTATGCAGTAGATCCTCTTATTCACAACAGTCCTGGTCCCTTCCCTTTCCAAATATTATGCCATGACCATCAGCTTAGTTTCTGTCGGTAGCACACTCCTTTCTGAGTCAGAAGGTTGTGAGTACAGGTGCTGCTCCTGAGATCATGAGCATGTGATCTAGGCTGAGATTTCAATTTAGTTCTGACGGAACGCTGCACTGTCCAAGGTCTTACACCCAAAAGAAGTGTTAAACTGAGGCACTGTATTAAAGATCCTATGGCTGTTTTTCCACAAACAACAGGTCATTTCTCCCTGGAGCCCTGGCCAACATAAATCCTTTAACCAATTGTAATCAGAATGATATGGTACAAAAGGAGGCCATTTTGCCCGTAGTGTCTATGCTGGCTTTTTGACAGATTTATCTTATGACTCCTCTTCCTTTCTCATGGCCCTTCCATTTCTTCAAGTATTTCACAAATTCACTTTTGAATGCACTGTTGATTTTTTTTTCCCTACGACCCATTCAGTCAATACACTCCAGATCATCCTAATGAAAATATTCTCCTCATCTCCCCTCCTGTCTCACTAGCAACTGGGCTGACATAATCATGGGAAGTTTTTCCATTTCCATAGCATTCCTCTTGACCCATTCTAACCCCATCGTACTGCACGCTATACCCAAAGAAACCCACCACTGTTGAGATATCTCAAAATTAACCAGCAACCCTGGCGATGATGCCACCTCTGAAAGCCCACTGGGCACCCAGCCAAGTTCTGTCAGTGTAGCTGCCTTACACATTTCCTACACATTCCCTTGATGTGGTAGGCAGCAAGAATTGCTGAGTGCAGCACGGTGGCTCAGTGGTTAGCACTGCTGCCTCACAGCACCAGGTACTCTGGTTCCATTCCAGCCTCAGGCACATTCTCCCCGTGTCTGCGTGGGTTTCTTCCAGGTGCTCCGGTTTCCTCCCACAGTCCAAAGATATGCAGGTCAGGTGAATTGCTAAATTGCCCATAGTTTTAGGTGCAATAGTCAGAGGGAAATGGGCCTGGGTAGGTTACTATTCAGAGGGTCAGTGTGGACTTGTTGGGCTGAAGAGATTTCATACTGTAGGGAATCTAATCTAACCTAATCCCTCGCCCTGCTCTGTGGATCTGGTGGTTGGGGGTGTTCTCTTCCCCAGGACCAGCACTGGAGACCATGACACCAGACCACACCCAAACCTGCTCCAAGCTTACCTCCCAGGTCAGTGCAGTCTCAGCACCTGGAGAAATGCCCAATACAGTGAGAAAAGATCAATGCCCTTCTCCACTACCGCCTAGTGGCTCTGACATCCATCATTATAGAGTCATAGAGCTGTACAGCACAAAAACAGACCCTTCAGTCCAACTCGTCCATGCTGACCAGATATCCTAACCTAATCCAGTCCTATTTGCCAGTATTTAGCTCATATCTCTCTAATCTCTTCCTATTCATATACCCATCCAGATGCCTTTTAAATGTTGTAATTGTACCAGCCTCCACCACATCCTCTGGCAGAACATTCTATATGCGCACCACCCTGTGTGTGAAAAAATTGCCCCATAAGTCCCTTTTAAATTTTTCCTCTCTCACCTTAAACTTATGCCCTCGAGTTCTGGACTCTCCTACCCCAGGGAAAAGACCTTGTCTATTTACTCTGTCCGTGCCCCATGTGATTTTTGTAAACCTCTATTATGAAGTGGTTTGAGAGGTTAGTCACCACACACACCCATTCCAGCTTCCAGGTTTCCCTGATCCTTTACAATTCACCTACTGTCCACAGCAGATGCCATCTCCCTGGCCCTATGTTCATCCATGGAACATCTAGATAACAAGGACACCAATGTCAAACTGCTATTTATTGACTTTAGTTCTGCCTTCAACACCATAATTCCAACCAACTCCATCTCCAAACTCCAAGACCTAAGATTCTGCTACCCCCTCTGAAACTGCATCCTCAACTTCCTGACCCACGACACAACCAGTGAGGATAGGTGACAACACCACCTCCACAATAATCCTCAACACTGGTTCCCCTGAGGCTGCGTACTCAGCCCCTTACTGGACTCCTTATGTGTGGCCAAATTTCACCCCAACTCCATTTGCTGATGGCACTATCATAGTTGGTCAGATCTCAAACAACAACGAGACAGAGCACAGGAAAAAGAAAGAGAGCTTAGTAGCATAGTGTAAAGTTGACAATCTCTCCCTCAATGTCAGCAAAAGGGAGGAGCTGGCCATTAACTTCAGGAAGTGTCTGTATCAATGGTGTTAAGGTGGAGTCGGTCGAGAACTTCAAGTTCCCAGGAGTAAATATCACCCACAATATGTCCTGGTCCATCCACTTCAACGCTACAGTCAGGAACGCGCACCCACACCTCCACTTCAACGCTATAGTCAGGAATGCACACCCATACCTCTACTTCAACGCTATAGTCAGGAACGCACACCCATACCTCTACTTCAACGCTACAGTCAGGAACGCACACCCACACCTCTACTTCCTCAGAAGGCAAAGGAAATTCACCCTGTCCACAAGCAGTTATTATAGATGCACCACAGAAAACATCCTATCCAGATGCATCACAGCTTGGTCAGGCAACTGCTGTACCTGTTGCTGCAAGAAATTACAGAGAGTGTGAACACAGCCCAGTCCATCACACAAACCATCCACTGGCTCCATCTACACATCCCACTGTCTCAGGAAAGCACCCAACATCATCAAAGACCCCTCCCACCCCAGTTATATTCTTCCACCCGGCAGAAGATACAAAAGTTTGAAAACACGTACCAACAGATTCAAGAACAGCTTCTTCCCTGCTGTTATTAGACATATGAATGGACCTCTCATATTTTCAAGTTGATGTTTCTCTGCACCTTTTGTAGCTTTAACACTACATTCTGTATTCAGTTGTATTACTCTCATGTACTTATGTAAGAGACTATTTGTCTGGTTAGCACACAAAACAGTCCTTTCACTAAAACTCGGTACGTGTGACAATAATAAACCAAATCAATTCAAACTAGCAGAGTCACCATCTTCTCTCTGATACCTCACTCTGACTCTCTGCTCCTGTATTCAACTCACACCAAGGCTCTTCTACCACCCTCACTACCCTGAAAGATTTTCCCTCACATGAGGGTTCTTAGAGGAAGGCACTTGTCAGATGGAAAAGTCCATTCAGGTGCATGGTGCCCAGGGAGTGTGCCCTGAGATATTGATACCCAATACGCAACATGTGGGTCCTTCAGATCAGACAGTGAGCTGAAATCGCCAGCTATCCTCTCTGATCTCCTTGTCGAGAGTCCTCAGCATCCAGCTTGTTTGGAAAGTTTGGTAAAATAGGAAGCTGAGCACGAACTCAGACTAGTATAGATTTATGGAGAAAGTGAGGTCTGCAGATGCTGGAGATCAGAGCTGAAAATGTGCTGCTGGAAAAGCGCAGCAGGTCAGGCAGCATCCAAGGAACAGGAGAATCGATGTTTCGGGCATAAGGCTTTCTTCAGGAAGGGCTTATGCCCAAAACGTCGATTCTCCTGTTCCTTGGATGCTGCCTGACCTGCTGCACTTTTCCAGCAACACATTTTCAGTAGTGTAGATTTACAGCAGTTTTTGTTAGTGCAGACCTGATGAGCTGAATGGTCTCTTCTGCACTGTATGAGTCTATGATTACAAAGTTGAGTATTTTGGAAGGTCACTAACAAGCTATAGATACCTTCAACTGACAGCTCGTCACTGTCTAATGAACAACTCAACTCACCGCTCGGCCAATGCATAAAATAGGGAGCGAGCCCCGCTGCCAATGTAGAGGTAGAGTTGGTGTGATTGTGCTACAAATCAGAATATTTGCTATTCTGACATAAAACAGCCCAGATCATTTAAGTCCCTATAAGATTCCACATTCTGTTCCTCCTTCCCAGTAAAACTGCACCATTTAGTTTACATTCTTCCTTGCAAAATGAATCACTTCACACTTCTCTGCATCAAATTTCATCCACCATCTGTCTACCTATTTCACAAGTCTGTCCATGTCCTTCAGAAGTCTCTGTTACTATCTTCTTCACGATACACTACATTCTGAGTTTCACATCATCAACATTCTATATTGTATCAACTCAGTGTTAGAAAATCAGGTCCCTCTCTCCTCTTGCATCTGTGCAAATGACTTCAAATCCATGTCCTCCCATCACCCAAACCCCCTGCCAATAGAAACAGTTTCTCCTTGTTTACTTGAACAAAACCCATCATTTCAAACGACTGCACACTTTCATTTAATCTGCTTCTTAAACATTGGAGCTTTCCATCCTGCACTCATCAAAACAAGAACATTAAGAAACACACTTGAATGCTGAGAAATCAAAATAGGAACGCAGGATTATCGGAAGGAACTCCATCTGTAACCACATCAGGAAAGACTCGATTTTAGGAAGTTCAGTAGGAATTCCCTCAAAAATCTCTCCAGAAGCATCAACAAGAACTTCCTGAGATGACCATCCTGATTGGAGAAGACTTGTGTTGGGAAAACATCAGGAAGGAGGAATAAACAGGGAAGAGGGGTTTGACTTGAAGCAATTTACAAATTTGACTCAGAATTTGAGTGTATGCACACAGGTCATTAAAGGTGGCAGGACAGGGAGGGCGAGTCATTAATAAAGCAGGCAGTACAAGAGGCGGGAGGTGATGCTGAACTTGCCCACCTGTAATGAAAACTAAACTTCAGGATGGGTGGTACTGGCACTTTATTGGGATTATTGTTACTCGTTCTGATATACAAAGGAAATCCAGATTTGAACCAGCTCCATAATAAGTCTCAGTCAGGCCTTCTTGAATCGATTTTGGATGCTCTCAGCCTCCCTGCTGTTAATTTAAACAATGTGACTGAAGTAAATCCACAGAGGCCAGTGTCCCATCACCAAGTCCCCCTTTATTTACACAGGGAGAGTCCTTGACACTGATCCAGCTCCCTCAGAATGAACAGAACCTTTGACACACCTGTTTATTTTTTAAATTTTTATTAAACAAGACAGTTTACAAACTGTTAACATTAACAGCTGTATACAAAGAAACAGCAATTTTACAAGGGAGAGGAGCAGCAAAACCAAACCCCAAACCCTACTGTATAACCAGTTTTCAGGGCAATAAGGAAAAACCTCAAATCCTGACACTCCTGTATATATCTGTCAGTCAGGACTCCCTGATTGGACCAGATTAACAACCCCAATCAGGGAACTCATATTCTCTGAGGTCCACCTGACTGACCTCATTACAATCATTACATCCCTCCCCCTCCGAGTCCAATGACATAGGCTGGTTCTTTGTTCTTGTAGCGCCTCCTCTTGAGGCGTTATAGCACCAGGCCAAGTTCCGCCAACTCTGCCTCAGATACAGGCAGCATGTAACACACAGTAGCTCACCTCTTCTGTCCAAATCGTCACGAAAGGAAGGAACTCAATCTCTTCTTCAGACTTCAAGGCAATGACATCCGCTGAGTCCATCTCAGATTCAGAGGTATCTTCAACGCTTGACAAACGCTTGGGGATGGGGTGGGTGTGCGTGGTTGTGGTGTGGAAGATGAAATGGAATCGGTAACATTAATGCTGGACACATGACTCCACTAAATGAGGGAGGCAGTTTACTTCAGAGGACAAAGATTTGGTGTAGGATCCATGGGAATGATCCTGCATGGTTAAGAGGCATGGTCAATTGAAGTCAGGTTCAGTGATATATAATATTCAAGTTGGTGCAATGGTCTTCAACAAGCGTTGAAGATCAACTTGGATCTTATGAAAGCTGCAAACAGTGTGGAAGCAAAACGTGCCTAGGTTTTTGACAGCCTTTCCAACAGTTCTGGAACCCATCTGCATTCACTACTAGGCCTCCCGGACAGTGTTCCAACTTGTAATAATACACATTTAGTATGAGAATTTAGATCAGAGTGGTGCTGGAAAAGCACAGCAGGTCAGGCAGCATCCGAGGAGCAGGAAAATCGACATTTCAGGCAAAAGCCCTTCATCAGGAATAGAGGCAAGAAGCCTCCAGGGTAGAGAGATAAATGGGAAGGGGGCGGAGAGGAGGTAGCAAAAAGAGTACAATAGGTGAATGGGGGTGGGGATGGAGGTGATAAGTCAAAAGGGAGGGTGGAGCAGATAGGTGGGGAGGGAGATTGGCAGGTAGGACAGGTTATGGGGACAGTGCTGAGCTGGAAGATTGGAACTGAGGTAAGGTGGGGGAGGGGAAATGAGGAAACTGGTGAAGTCTACATTGATGCCCTGGGGTTGAAGTGTTCCGAGGTGGAAGATGAGGTGTTCTTCTTCCAGGCATCGGGTGGTGAGGGAGCGGTGGTGAAGGAGGCCCAGGACCTGTATGTCCTCAGCAGAGTGGGAGGGGGAGTTGAAATGCTGGGCCACGGGGAGGTGAGGTTGACTGGTGCGGGTGTCCCGGAGATGTTCCCTGAAGCGCTCTGTGAGGAAGCATCCAGTCTCCCCAGTGTAGAGACCACATTGGGAGCAACGGATTATCCACCACCCTGTGGGCCAACATTTCAACTCCCCCTCCCACTCTGCCAAGGACATGCAGGTCCTGGGCCTCCTCCACCACCGCTCCCTCACCACCAGACGCTTGGAGGAAGAACGCCTCATCTTCCACCTCGGAACACTTCAACCCCAGGGCATCAATGTGAACTTCACCAGTTTCCTCATTTCCCATTCCCCCACCTTACCTCAGTTCCAACCTTCCAGTTCAGCACTGCCCTCATGACCTGTTCTCCCTGCCAATCTCCCTGCCCACCTATCTGCTCCACCCTCACCTCCAACCTATTACCTCCATTCCCACCCCCATTCACCTATTGTACTCTTTGCTACCTTCTCCCCAGCCCCAATACTGCCCCCCCCCACCCCCGCATTTATCTCTCCATCCTGGAGGCTTCCTGCCTCTATTCCTGATGAAGGGCTTTTGCCTGAAACCTCGATTTTCCTGCTCCTCGGATGCTGCCTGACTTGCTGTGCTTTTCCAGCACCACTCTGATCTAAACTCTGGTTTCCAGCATCTGCAATCCCCACTTTTGCCAACTAGATTTAGTATGAGAGCCCACCACAGAATTTGACCTGAAGCTATGGGCAGCACTGCCTTGTCCACTTTAGGTCGACTTAGCAGGAGTTTGTGGTCCGTTATTGTTACAAATTTACATCTGTAAAGGTATTGGTGAAAGTTGCTGACTCCAAATATGACCACCAACCCTTCCTTCTCCATCTGGACACTCTGCATTAGCCAAAGTCCTGAATGTATTCACTATTGGGCGCTTCTTTCCTTTGACCACCTATTAGCTAATACCATAGGAACTTAATTATAACTTTACTCAGGCAGCCATTTTCTAACCAATTGAGATGAATCTTTCTCAACCGATGTCACCCCATTGAGCTTGGGTCCCAGCCTTTTACCACAATCAGTGGTACCAACTGCTTCTCATACATGACCAGAACCAAAGTAATACCCTTCATCTGTAGCAGTTCCCCAGTGTAGGATCTCAGTCTAGCTGAGGTCTTGCAGAAACTTAAGGATTGGAGTCCAGAATGAATCTTACTAAAGACTGATTGTGTGATCACTAAAGCAGCTGTGACAGAATCGACCACCATGTGAAATGGGTGACCATTTAACCAGTTGCTTATTTTGATTGGTTCTGATTTGAATGTTTTTAAGCACTTCAACTGTTCCAAACCAGAAGCAGATGGACTTTCCAGGGTGCGCACTCTCCTGGATATCGGCTGATGAGTGTTTTTACTCAATTTACGTCTAGTAGGACTCTTTCTGTCTCGAGTCTACATACCGGCAGCAATTACAATAAACTGGCAGCCCAGATCCTGAAGAAAATTTTAAGTGTTTGGCCGAGGCTTGGTTTTGTTTTGGGGTTTTGCTGTGGGCTGGCCTAGAGTCCGTCTGATCAGGATGCGTCCTGAGTGAGACTGTGCAATTGCATTCACTCAAGTGATGTTCCCCAAGCTCAGTTGAACTGGCAAGGATATCCACTTCCATCGGAATACCCTCACCAGACCAACACTTCACTGGCTGCACTTCTCAATGATAAAGCCCGTGGTAATGTCTGTTTGCTGTCCAGTTGGGCTTCACCTAGTAGGTACATTTGCATAGTTACATCATTAAGCCCATAATCCAAACAGTCTTTCAGCATCTCATTAAGGCTTAAACCAAAGTCACAAGCTTCTGCCAGTTGTCTTAACCCCATCAAAAATCCCAATTCCCCTGGTACTTGGATTGCCAAGTAAAACCAATAGTGTCTCAGAATTAAAGGATGCTTGCGTCATAAAATTTCTTACTTAAATCTGTCAGCTCTTGAAAGGTTTTAGCATCTGGTGCCTGAGCGAAAGTTGGGCTCCTAATAACTGAAAAAGCTACGGCTCCACAAACTGGCAGGTGAATTACTCATTGCTTTTCATCTGCCCCAGCGTCATTTGCCCAGAAAAAATAAACACATTCTTTCCACACACTGGGCCCAGTCTTCAGCAGGATCAAACAAGTCATGCTGCTCCAAGTAAAGGCCTGATGCCAGAAAAGCTGACCTCCTACTCAAGGATAACTGTTGTGGGTGAATTTCTTCAGGAGTGTGCTTTTCTCTCATCGGCATTAAAATACCTCTATGAAGGCTGGTTTCCCATCACCAAGTCATTCTTTATTTACACATGGACCGTCCTTGAGTCTCAGAGCAAACAGAACCTCTGACACACCTGTTTTTTTTTTGCTTTTTTTTTAAAAAAGCCCCAATCAGATTAACAGCCCCAATCAGGGAACTCATTCTCTGAGGTCCACTTGGCCAACCCCGTTGCAATCACTACAGAGACAATGTGTAGACAGCCCCACACTGTATCATACTGGCTTGAACCAAGAATAGCAGTGTACAACAGCCTTTGGAACAGCTCTTAGTCAGGGCCTGTGGCAGCCTCCTCTACAGACATCTGCAAATTTTCTGAACAAAATGAGTTGGAGTTATTACAATCAGCCTTTCAGGAAATGACCAGAACACAGTGCCCTGAATCTAAGGAAATTGGCACAAGCCCAACAATCTCATCAGTAATTAGTTTGAGGATATTCAGGGAGCTTCAGATTTACAGTAGTGCTAACATACTTGATACAGGAAAGTCAGTGCTATTAAACATCATCAAATCATCAACAAAGAAGCCACAAAATTAAACACCACTGAAAATACATGACAGGATGAAACAGAAATTAAGATAAAGAAGAAAAGGTCAATAAAAAAGAAATAGCATGCTTAAGACAGGTATCAGCCAGGAAATACAAGAGTGACCCGAGTGCATAGTTGTTTGAAAGTAATGTCGCAGGTAGACAGGGTGGTTAAGGCAGCATTTAGCACACTTTCCTTCATTGCTCAGAGCACTGAGTACAGGAGTTTGGATCTTATGTTGAGGTTAAATTGAATGTTGGTATGGTTATGGAGTACTGTGCACATTCTGGCCACCCTGCTATAGCAAGGATGTTATAAAATTAGAAAGGGTTCAGAAAAGATTTACCAGGATGTTATCAGGAATGGACGATTTGTGCCTTAAGTAAAGGCTTGATAGCCTGGGACGTTTTCACTAGAGAGTACGAGGTTGAGGGATGACCTTGTAGAGGTTTATAAAACCATGAGGACATGGATAGTGCAAATAGGCAAGGTTTTTTTCTCCAGGATAGGGGAGGCCCAAACAATAGGACATTGGTTAAGGTTAGAGGAGAAAGATTGAAAAGGGATCTAAGGAGAAAATGTTTATCACAGAGGGTAGTGTATGTATGGACTGAACTGTCAGAGGAAGTCAGAGTCATACAACACAGAAACAAACCCTTCGGTCCAACTCATCCGTGATGACTAGATATCCTAACCTAATCTAGTCCCATTTGCCAGCATTTAGCCCATATCCCTCCAAACCCTTCCTATTCATGTACCCTTCCAGATGTTTTTCAAATGTTGTAATTGTACCAGCCTCCTCCACCTCCTCTGGCAGCTCATTCCATGCACACAACACCCTCTGTCTAAAAAGGTTGCCCCTTAGGCCCCTTTTATATCTTCCCCCTCTCATCCTAAACCTATGCCCTCTAGTTCTGGAGTCCCCCACCCTGGTGAAAAGACCTTGTCTGTTTATCCTATCCATGCCTGTCACGATTTTATAGACCCCTATAAAGGTCACCCCTCAGCCTCCAACACTCCAGGAAAAACTTCCCCAGCCTATTCAGCCTCTCTCTCTAGCTCAAATCCTTCAACCCTGGCAACATCCTCGTAAATCTTTTCTGAATCCTTTCAAGTTTCACAACATCCTTCCTCCAGGAGGGAGACCAGAATTGCATACGATAATCCAAAAGTGTCCTAACCAATATTCTGTACAGCCACAACATGGCCTCCCAACTCCTATATTCAATGTCTAACCAATAAAGGCAAGTATACCAAACACCTTCTTCATTATTCTATCCCTGATGAACGGCTTAGTCCTGAAACATCAACTCTCCTGGTCTTCAGATGCTGCCTGACCTGCTGTTTTTTTCCAGCACCACACTTTTTGATTCACTGTCCTATCTACCTTCAACTCTACTTTCAAGGAACTATAAATCTACATTCCAAGGTCGCTCTGTTCAGCGACACTTCCCAGGACCTTACCGTTAAGTGTATAAGTCCTGTTCTGATTTGCCTTTTCAAAATGTAGCACCTCATATTTATCTAAATTAAACTCTGTCTGCCTCTCCTTGGCCTATTGGCCCAACTGATTAAGATCCTGTTGTAATCTGAGGTAACCTTCTTCCCTGTCTACTACACCTTCCATTTTGGTGTCATCTGCAAACTTACTAACTTTACCTCTTATGCTCGCATCGAAATCATTTATATGAATGACAAGTGGAACCCAGCACCGATCCTTGTGGCACTCCACTGGTCAAAGGCCTCCAGTCTGAAAAACAACCCTCCATCACCACCCCCTGTCTCCTATCTTTGAGCCAGTTCTGAATCCAAATGGCTAGTTCTCCCTGTATTTCATGAGATGTAACCTTGCTAATCAGTCTCCCACTGGGAACCTTGCTGAACTCCTTACTGAGATCACATACACTGCTCATAGAGATCATATCCACCACTCTGTCCTCATCAATGCTCTTTGTTACTTCTTCAAAACACTCAAACAAGTTGTCGAGACATGATTTCCCATGCACAAAGCCATGCTGACTATCCCTAATCAGTCCTTGCCTTTCCAAAAACATGCAAATCCTGTCCCTCAGGATTCCCTCCAACAACTTGGCCACCATCAATGTCAGGATCACCTGTCTATCATTCCCTGGCTTTTCCTTACTAGCTTTCTTAAATAGTGGCACCACATTAGCCAACCTCCTGCCTTCTACCACCTCACCTGTGACTATTGATGACACAAATAACACAGCAAAGGGGCTCAGCAATCACTTCCCTAGTTTCCCACAGAGTTCAAGGCTATGCCTGATCAGGTCTATCAGGATTTATCTATTTGTATGCATCTAGTATTTCCTCCTCTGTAATGTGGACATTTTTCAAGATGTCACCATCTATTTCCCCACATTCTATATCTTTCATGTCCTTCTCCACAGTAAACAAATACTCATTTGATATTCCCCCCCCATCTCCTGCTGTTCCACACAAAGGCTGACCTTTGATGGGCACTATTCTCTCTATAGTTACACTTTTGTCCTTAATGTATTTATAAAAGTGCTTTGGATTCTCCTTAACCCTATTTGCCAAAGCTTTTCATGTCCCTTTTTGCCCTCCTGATTTCCCTCTTACATGTACTCCTACTGCCTTTATGCTCTTCTAAGGATTCACTCAATCTCTGCTGTCTATACCTGATGTATGCTTCTTTTCCTTAACTAAAACCTTAATTTCTTTAGTTATCCAGCTTTCCCTACACCTACCAGCCTTTCCTTTCACCCTGACAGGAATATACTGTCTCTGGATTCTCATTATCTCATTTGTGAAGGTTGTCCATTTTCCAGTCGTCCCTTCACCTGCAAACATCTGCCCCCAATCAGCTTTTGAAAGTTCTTGCCTAATACCATCAAAATTAGCCTTCCTCCAATTTAGAACTTCAACTTTTAGTACTGGTCTATCACTATTTTAAATCTAACAGAATTATGATCACTGTCTCCACAGTGCTCTCCCACTGACACCTCAGTCACCTGCCCTGCCTTATTTCCCAAGAGTAGGTCAAGCTTTGCATATTCTCTACTATTGAATCAGAAACTTTTCTTGTACACACTTAAATTTGTATCCATCTAAACCCTTAACACTATGGCAGTTCCAGTCTATGTTTGGAAAGTTAAAATCCCCTACCATAACTACCCTATTATTCTTACAGATAACTGAGATCTCCTTACAAACTTGTTTCTCAGGTTCCTGCTGACTATTACAGAATCCATAGTACAATCCCATTATAATCTCATTTCTCAGTTCCATCCAAAAATCTTCGCTGGATGTATTCCCAGGAATATCCTCCCTAATTATATATAATATTAGTCCTTATCAAAGATGCCACTCCCCCTCCTCTCTTACCATCCCCACCCTCCCCCACCACTTTCTATCCTTCTTGTAGCATTTGTATCCTGGAACATTAAGTTGCCAGTCCTGTCCATCCCTGAGACATGTTTCTATAATTGCTATGATATCCCAGTCCCATGTTCCTAACTATGCCCAGAGTTCATCTGCCATCCCTGTTAGGCCTCTTGTATTGAAATAAATGCAGTTTAGCTTACCAGTTCTGCCTCATTCTGCTTTGTCCCTGCCTGCCCTGACTGTTTAACTCACTCCTTTTCCCAACTGTACCAGTCTCAAATTGATCTCTTTCCTCACTATCTCCCTAGGTACCCTCCCTCCCTTATTAGTTTAATTGCTCCTGAGCATCTCTGGCAAATCTCCCTGCCAGTATATTAGTCCCCTTCTAATTCAGATGCACAGGTCACTTCTATCCCAGAAAAGATTCCAATGATATAAAAATGTGAATCCTTCTCCCCTGCACCAGCTCCTCAGCCATGCATTCATCTGCTCTATCCTCCTATTTCTATCCTCATAGCACCAGTGTAATCCAGATATTACTACCCTCGAGGACCTCATTTTAAATTCCTGCCTAACTTCCAATATTCTCCCTTCAGAATCTCATCCTTTTTCCTTCCTATGTCGCTGGTTCCAATGTGTACAATGACCTCCTGCTGATCCCTCTACCACTTGAGAACATTCTGCATCCTCTCCAAGGCACCCTTGATTCTGGCACCAAGGAGGCAACACGCCATTCTGGATTTTCGCTGCTGGCCACAGAAACATCCGTCTGTGCCTCTGACTAGAGCGTCCCCTAACACAATCGATCACTTGGTACCTGATTTGCCCCTCGTTACATTAGAGCCAGTCTCAGTACCAGAAACTTGGCTGGTCATGTTATATTCCCTGAGAGTCTATCACCACCTACATTTTCCAAAACAACACACTTGTTTGAGATGGGGTTAGCCATAGGACACTCCTGCATGACCTGCCGACCTCTCTTAACTTTCCTAGAATTAACCCATCTAACTGACTGTATCTGTTGTTTTTCTCCCTTCCTATAACTGCCATCCATCACATCCCGTGTTCTTGTAGATTCCTCATTGCCTCTAATTGCCACTCCAACTGAACATGCGATCTGATAGGATTCGCAATCAAAGGTACTTCCTGTAGACATAATCATCAGTAACATGGAAACTCTCCCTAATCTCCCACATCTGACAGGAAGAACACGGCACTGTACTATATGCCATCCCTGCACTTTAACAATCTCCAGAAAATACCACAGTCTTACTGCTCCAGGCTAACTTAGTACCCATGTTTTACATTTTTAAAATTTAACTGAGAGGCTGATACAATTACAGCATTTAAAAGACATCCGGGTGGGTTTATGAATAGAGAGGGTTTAGAGGGATATGGGCCAAGTACTGGCAAATGGGACTAGGCTAATTTAGGATATCTGGTCGACATGGATGAGTTGCAGCCAAGACTCTGTTTCCGTGCTGTACATCTCTATGGTTCTGTGACTCTATCAGGTTGATGAGGGATGATGGGTACTGGGGCAAACAGGTTTGTGATGTAAGTTACAGCTCCTGTATTGAAAGGGAAAGTAGCAGCAAGGATGTAAAATTGGATGAGTGATTAGAAAGATAGAGTCATGGTCAATGGATATTTTTCAAGGCATTACATGAATATTCAAATATAAATAATGTGCAAGTTTTTGGGAAAGGTGGGAGATTGGCGTGAAAACTTGTTGCTCATTCAGAGGGTTACTGCTGACACAATGGGTCAAACAGCCTCCATCCGCACAGTTAATGACCCGAGATTCATAACTCCAAACTACTCAAAGTTCATATACCTTGGAAATGTGTTTGGAAACTCTGTTCATTTTGATTAGCTGCAGGGATTGTTGAATGTAAGGATGGAGAAACCAGTCAAAATTGAAAGGGTTGCAGATGCTGGATATCAAAAATAAAAATAGAAGTTGCTAGTAAAGCTCAGCAGGTCAGGCAGCATCTGAGGAACAAGAGAACATAGAATAGCACAGCACAGAACAGGCCATTTGGCCCTCAATGTTGTGCCAGCCTTTTACTCTACTCGAAGATCAGATTAACCGACATACCCTTAATTTCCTATCATTTGTGTGCCTATCCAAGAGTCACTTAAATGTCCCTAATGTATCTGACTCTGTTACCACTGCTGGCAGTGTATTCCACGCACCTACCACTCTGTGTGTAAAGAACCAACCTCTGACATCTCCCCTATACCCTCCTCCAATCAACTGAAAATTATGCCCCTCATGACAGACATTTCTGCCCTGGGAAAAAGTCTCTGACTATCCACTCTATCTATCCTTCTTATCATCCTGTACACCTTTATCAAGTCATCTCTCATCCTTCTTCACTCCAATGAGAAAAGCCCAAGCTCCCTCAACCTTTCTTCATAAGACATGCACTCCAGTCCAGGCAACATCCTGGTAAACCTTCTCTGCACCCTCTTTAAAGCTTCCAGATCTTTCCTATAATGAGGTGACCAGAACCTGAACACAATATTCCAAGTGTGGTCTAACCGGGTCTCTATAGAGCTGCAGCATAACCTCACCACTCTTAAATTCAATCCCCCTGCTAATGAAAGCCTACACACTATATGCCTTCTTAACAACCCTATCAACTTGGATGGCAACGTTGAGGGATCAATGGACGTGGATCCCAAGATCCCTCTGTTCCTCCACAATGCCAAGAATCCTGCCTTTAAGCCTATAGGCTGCATGCAAATTTAACCTTCCAAAATGAATCACTTCACAATCTTCCAGGTTGAACTCCATCTGCCATTTCTCAGGCCAGCTCTGCATCCTGTCAATGTCACGTTGCAACCTCCAACAGCCCTCCACACTATCCACAACTCCACCAACCATCATGTCATCGGCAAACTTACTAACTCACCCTTCCATTTCCTTATCCAAGTCATTTATTTTTTTAAAAATCACAAAATGCTGAAGTCCTAGATCAGATCTCTGCAGAACACCAGTAGTCATTGAGCTCCAGGGTGAATACTTTCCATCTACCACCATCCTCGGTCTTCTAAGGGCCAGACAGTTCTGTATCCAGATAGCCAAATTTTCCTGTATCCTATGCCTCCTTACTTTCTGAATGAGCCTACCATGGGGAACCTTTTCAATTGCCTTGCTAAAATCCACATACTCCACACCCACCGCTCTACCTTCATCAATATGCTTTGTCACATCCTCAAAAAATTCAATAAATCTTGTGAGGCAATGACCTGCCCCTCACAAAACCATGCTTACTGTCTCGAATCAAACTATGCTATTCCAAATAATAATAAATCCAGTTTCTCAGAACCCTCTCCAATAATTCACCCACTACCAACATAGAACTGACAGGTATGTAATTCCCACAGTTATCCCTATTCCTTTTCTTGAACAAGGGAATAACATTTGCCACCCTCCAATCATCTGGTACTACTCCAGTAGACAGTGAGGACACAAAGATCATCACCAAAGGTGTAGCAATCGTTTCCCTCACTTCCCATAGCAACCTTGGGGATATCGTATCTGACCTACCCTCATGTTTTTCAAAATTTCCAGCACATTCTCCTTAACATCAAACTGTTCAAGTGTATTAGGCTGTTTCTCGCTGTCCTCACAAATGATAAGGTTCCTCTCACTAGTGAATACTGAAGCAAAATATTCATTAAGGACCCCCCCTACCCCCCTCTGACTCCAGGCACAAGTTCCCTCCACTTTCCCTGATCGGCCTTACCCTCACTCTGGCCATCCTCTTGTTCCTCACAAGTGTACAACGCCTTAGGGTTTGCCTTAATCCTACCCACTAATGCTTTCTCATTCCCCCCTTCTAGCTCTCCTAAGTCCATTCTTCAGTTCCTTCCTAGCTACCTTGTACCCCTCTAGAGCCTTGTCTGATCCTTGCTTCATGAACCTTAAGCTTCCTTCTTCCTCTTGACTCGATGTTCCACATCTCATCATCCAAGGTTCCTTCACCCTACTATCCCTTGCTTGCCTTATTGGTGTAAACCTACCCAGCACTCGCAGCAAGTGCTCCCAAAACAACCTCCACATTTCCATTGTGCAGTTCCCTGAGAATATCTGTTCCCAATTTGTGCTCCACAATTCCTGCCGAGTGGCATTGTAATTCCCCCTCCCCCAATTAAATACTTCCCCATACCGTCTGATCCTATCCCTCTCCATGGGGCGGCACGGTGGCACAGTGGTTAGCACTGCTGCCTCACAGCACCAGAGTCCCGGGTTCAATTCCCGACTCAGGCGACTGACTGTGTGGAGTTTGCACATTCTCCCCGTGTCTGCGTGGGTTTCCTCCGGGTGCTCCGGTTTCCTCCCACAGTCCAAAGATGTGCGGGTCAGGTGAATTGGCCATGCTAAAATTGCCCGTAGTGTTAGGTAAGGGGTAAATGTAGGGGTATGGGTGGGTGGCGCTTCGGCGGGTCGGTGTGGACTTGTTGGACAGAAGGGCCTGTTTCCACACTGTAAGTAATCTAATCTAATCTAAAAAAATGACTTTAGTAAAGGTCAGGGAGTTGTGATCACAGTCACTGAAATGCTCTCTCACCAAGAGATGGGAGTGCCCATCTTCCTTCCCACTTATCCAGTTCACACTTCTGACTGACCTATCACAATCAACTCCTAACTGCACCACCCTTTGCCAGCCCACCTACCTTTCCCCCGCCCCACTCCTCCATTTATTTCTCAGCCTCCCTCCCCCATCCTGATGCAGGGCTTTTGCCTGAAACATCAACTGTCCTGCTCCTTGGATGCTGGCTGACCTTCTGTGCTTTTTCCAGTGTCATTCTTTATTGAGTCTGACTCTCCAGCATCTGCAGTCCTCACTATCTCCCAGAAAAATTAGAGTTGACGTTTCAGTCTCAGAAACAACAAAGGGAGAAGCAAAGTGGATTTATATAGCACCTTTCACAATCTCAAGATATTTCAGTACAATTTACAGCCAAGGAATTATTTCGAAAGCTCAATGGAATGTAGGAAGGACAGCAGCATTTTATCCATCACAAACTCCCACAAACACCAATGAGGTAATGAACAACAACAAAATTATATATTTACCAAGCACTTTTAACATGGCAAAAATCAACATCCCAAGGTTCTTGGTGGACGTGGGTACTGCAGACGCTGGAGATCAGAGTCTAGATCAGAGTGGTGCTAGAAAAGCACAGCAGGTCAGACAGCATCTGAGGAGCAGGAAAATCAACACTTCAGGCAGAAGCCCTTCCTCAGGAATGAGGGATCCCAAGGAATGAGCATCCCAAGATGCTTCTCAGGCTCAGTATGAGGTAAAATTTGAAACGAACACACACAAGATGATATTAGGACTAATTTCAATGGAGAATTAAAGCAGCAGTAAGTTTTGGGGAGTATCAATTTTGACAAGAGAATCTTTCTCGTTCTGGTGGTTCAGAGATAAATATTAGTACACCAGAGAGAAATAGCCTGATCTTCCCTGAAATAAGAATTTTTCATATTGACCTGAGAGAGCAAACAAGGAATTAGTTTGGTATTGTATCTGAAACTGTTCAGCCCCCACACTGAGTGTCAGGACAGGATTATGTGCTCAGGTCATGGGAACCAGTCCAACAAAGTTCTGACTCAGCGGTGTGAGTGTGACACAGCTAACAGGGAAGACTGAGTATATAATCTGTCAGGTCTGAGAACTGTTTTAGTGTCTTTGTTTCAGTGCAGAGCAGTTAAAAGCGTTCCTTTCCCATCAGCCATCACCTTGGCAGGCAAGACAAAAATATCTCCAAGGGTATGTGGGCTCGTCCCCTGGGAGGCTGGCAGCTGGGTTCCCTGGCCACTGGAGGGTTGCGTCTGAGCAGGCATGATGCTCCAGATGGCACTTACAGACCTCTGTCAGTGGAGCAGCTGTCTGATCAAACACCTCTTCCTGATAATTCACTTTCCCCGTCTTGTGATTCTTTACACATCACAGGAAGCATGAATTTCGAAGTGAAAATTTTGATGGTTTGCTTTCTGACCTGCTGTTGCTTTTCAGTGAATAATACAGAGCGAATTCTGCTCCCATTCTACTTGCTGTTCCACCTAACGTTGCCAACAGAAGTTGGATGCCTTCGGGAAGTTGTATTGTATGACCTCCTGACTCTTCCTTGTTAACACCATCTCCAGTATCTGTAAGGTTAGTAAATACAAGCATTCAAAAAACTGGGGAGGGCAGCAGTGAAGCAGGCCTAGATTTTTTTCTTGGGGTTTAGTTTATCACACCTTGTGCAGATTACTCTACTTCCTGCAGATTCCAGTAAAATCCCGAGACTGGTTGAGAACACTCATTCCACAAGTTTAATCAGGAGTCCAGATCCAACTATCTAGAAACTGAGGGATGACCAGATATTGGTCCTTAAGATTACAAAAGGGATTTGATAAGAGTTTAAGAAGATGGTGTTTAGTCTTGTAGCAACACCTAAAAGTGGAAGTCTTCAATTAAAATAGTCATCAATAAGTCAAATTGAAGAGGCATTTTTATCCGCAGAAAGTGGGGAGAATATGGAACTTACTGCAGCCACAGGGAATCATTGTGGAGGAGCTGATGTAGCTGATCAGCACTGATGTATTTAAAGCGAAGCTAGATTAACACATGAAGGAGAAATGAATGGGAGAATATTCAGAGCTAGGGACACAAAGAAGGTGGGAGCAGCACTTGGGTGAATTGCCTGTTCATGCACCTTTGAATTCAAAATAAGTCGATAATGTGGAGGTGCCAGTGTTGGACTGCAGTGGACAAATTCAGAAGTCATACCACACCAGTTATAGTCCAACAGATTTATTTGAAATGACAAGCTTTCGAAACACTGCCCTTTCATCAAGTGAAATGAAGAGAAGAGCACACAGGCACAATGTTCATAAGCAGAAAAATCAAAGACAGAGAGATCAAAAGATCATATAACTGGTGTGAGTAGAATATAACTGTGGAGTGGAATATAATTCTATAACATTCCCCCAGGGCCTCAGTCACCTTCTAAAAAAACACCACGATCAATGTTAATTCAGTAACTTTTGGGGTAAAGCTCAGATACATAGAGCCCTTTCACAGTAGTAATTCACACTGCAAAATGGCGCATCAATAATGATGAGGTTATACTACTGAACGATAATCCAGGAAATGTAAGTTTAAATCTCTCCCATGGCAAATTTGAGAATTTATAATTCTTTTGTTTGTTAAAAAAAGAATGGGGAATGAAAAGGTGAAGCCGTCAGCTTATCACACAATCACATTGCATCGACTGATGTCCTTCAGGAAGGAAGCCTGCCCATCCTTACCCAGCCTGGATTTCTGACCTGACTCCTGCCCCCACACCAGTGCAGTTGGTTTCTGAAATGGCTACTGGGTGCAGCTTTAACAAAAGTGGTTCAGGAGGAAGGCTCACTACCACAGAGGCTATTTAAAACGGACAACAAACGTCAAGATTGCCAGCAACACGCCATCTTTGAAAATAAAGCAAAAGATAAAATAGTTGCTAAATCCTTCCTGAGATATTTTAAAGCAGAAACCAGCAACATGGGGTGAGGAGTCCAAAACTAGAGGACATAGGTTTAAGGTGGAGAGGAAAGGATTTAAAAGGCACCCAAGGGGCAATTTTTTCATACAGCGGGTGTTGCGTGTATAGAATGAGTTGCTAGAGGAAGTGGTAGAGGCTGGTACAATTGCAGCATTTAAAAGGCACCTGGATGGCTATATGAATTGAAAGGGTTTAGAGGGATATGGGCCAAGAACTGGCAAATAGGACTAGGTCAGATTGGAATGTCTGCTCAGCATGGATGAGTTGGACCGAAGGGTCTGTTTCCATCATGTTTGACTCTATGACCCTATAAGTGAAAGTTTAAACAAAAGAATTGAAAAGTAATGAAAACTATGACAGTTCAAGAAGTGCAGTCCAATTAGATCAGTGAAGGGACCCAAGATGTTCAATTCCTTAATACGTCAGAGAAAGATTAAGAACCAGTGTCAGCCCAGCTATCAGCTGAGTTAAACTGTGCAAGTTCTAGTCCTTGACCACCACTTAAGGACATAAGGCAGGCTGTCACTGCTCTACAATATTGCATGTTTCACACTGTCTTTCTGACATTCACACCATACAAATACCAGGCAGTGACCATCTACAACCAGAGGGCATCAAACCATCATCCCTTGACAGACAATAAAATTCCCATCATTGAATTCCCCATTATCAACATTCTGGCAGCAACCATTAACCAGAAACTGAACTGGACTCATCAGTTGAATACTGTGCCTACAGAAGCATGCCAAATTCTTTGAATTCTGTGGTGAGTAATTCACCTCCTGGTTCCTAGAAATCTCTCCACCATCAACAAGACACAAGCCAGGAGTGTGATGGAATACACTTTCCTGGATGTGTGTGGCTGTAAAGTATTCAACTAGCTTGACCTCATCCAGCCCACTTGACTGAGACTCCACCCACCATCTTCAACATTCACTCCCTCCACCTACAATGCACAGTAGCAGCAGTGTGTACCATCTACAAGACACACACCAGCAGCTCAACTAATAGTCCTTCCAATATGGTAGCTGTACTGCCCAGGACTGGAGGTTGTATCCAGTTCTGAACCCCCTACTTTCGGTAGAAAATAATGGCATGGTGGCTCAGTGGCTCGCATTGCCGCCTCACAATGCCAGGAACACGGATTCGATTCCAACCTCGGGCAACTGTCCATGTGGAGTTTGCACATTCTCCTGTGTCTGGACGTTTTCCCTCCGGGTGCTCCGCTTTCCTCCCACAATCCAAAGATGTGCAGGTTAGGTTAATTGGCCATGCTAAATTGCCCGTAGTGTTCAGGGATATGTAAGTTAGGTGCATTAGTCAGTAGAAATGTAAAGTAATAGGGTAGAGGAATGGATCTGGATGGGATACTCTTCGGAGGGTTGGTGTGGACTTGTTGGACCAAATGGCCTGTTTCCACAGTGTAGGGATTCTATGATTGTACAACTGTTTCCATAGAAGAGGAACTTCACTTACGTAGAAAGACCAGTGAAGCTGGGATTGTTGTCTTTACAGGAGAGGAGAATTGATGGAGGTGTCCAGGATCCTGAGAGTTTAGACAGGGTAAAGAAGGAAAAGCTGTTCCCATTGATGGAAGGATGAAGAAACGGATGCACTAATTTAAGAAAATTGGCAAAAGACATAACAGGGATATGAAGAGAAACCTTTTTCATGTAATATGTTGTTCGGATGTAGAGTGCACTGAGTGCATTAAGACATATTCAATTGTGGCCTTCAAACTGAAATTGGACCATCTTAAGAAATGAAAAATGTGCAGGTCTAAAGGAGAAAGAGAGATGTGGCGGTAGAGAATTTGCTCCTCCCGAAAGTCAGTACGGACATGAGGGGTTGAAAGTCCTCCTTCTCTAAGACCATTCCATAATTTCATATTTCAGAGAATCAGGGCAGCAGATACATGGGAACACTAACCCCCTATAAAATCCCCTTCAAGCCACTCACCATCCTGACTTGGAAATATATCACTGTTCTTTCACTGTCACTGAGTCAAATTCCTGGAATTCCCTCCCTCAGGACATTGTGGGCCTACCCACAGCACATAGACAACAGCAGATCAAGAAGGCAGCTCACCCCCACCTTCTCAAGGGGCAATTAGGTACGGGCAGTAAATGCTGGACCAGCCAGTGACATCCACATCCCTAGAAAAAATTAATAAACATGGTTTTCTTCTCAGAGGAGACATTAAACAATAAATGTATTTATTTATAAATATATTTGTATAACATCATATTTCTCTTTCGGTGAGGGAGCCCTGACATTATCTCAGTGACCTAGACAATATCCATTCCTCAACTCTTGCCGCTCAAAGCAAACAAACTGTTCATTTATTTCATTGCTGTCTTTCAGAACTTGTTCAGCAGATTAAATTGAAACATCTTGATATTCATACCAGGAAAGTATAAATTGTACAAAACACTTTCTCTTGAGAGTTTTGAGGAATCTAACAGAGGTTTCCAAAATTATGAAAGGATTTTGAAAAGATATACAGTGACAGATTGCATTAATGGAAAGAGACATTTGAGATAAAGATTTTCAGATGTTTGATTAGGAGACTGAATGTTTTACCACAAGTGATACACCAGACAGTGTTGCCTCCAGGATCAACTGCATTAATGTTCCCCTCGGCAGCCATTGACTCTACAATCTTCATCAGCTTCAGTCTTCCAAATCTCTCCTGCCTGCATCATCGTTTGCACCAGGTTGCTTCCACCCATCATGCCTGTATGTGCTGATCTGCATTGGCTCTCAGAACAGCAATGGCTCCATTTTAATTTTGCTCATGAAATTCCTTCATCTCCCTCTCTCTGTGATTTATTACAGCCCAGCAACATTCTAAGTTATTTGCTCTAGTCCATGACAATTTTAATCAGTTGACCATTGGTGACTGTCTTCAAAGGCCTGGAACCAAATCTCAACATTTACCCACCATCTCTCACCTTTAAAAGAATCTTTGACATGCTCTCCTCCAACCAACTTTCAAACACCTCCTGATGTGACTTGCTGTCAAAATGTATTTGATAATCACTCTTGTGATACACTTTAAGAAATTTGACTCCATTAAAAGTGCTACATCAATTCAAGATCCTGCTCTTACTGAGAAAATAGGGGCAACTCCAAAATACGAAAGGTTATAACACTGTAAACTGGATTGTCAAACCCACACTGGCCAAAGGCTACAAGGCACTACAAGAAGCATCAATTGAGAATGGAATTGTTAAGCAATACAAACATTCATCTGAGGACTGTCAGACATATTTTGAGACAATGTAGAGAGAGCTTCATTCTGTATCGAATGTTGAGCTGTACCTGTCGTGGGTGTGTTTCATGGGGACAGTGTAGAGGGACCTTTACTTTGCATCTAACCCTGTGCTGTACCTGTGTTAGGAGTGTTTGAAGGTAGTAGTGTACAGTTTTACTCTGTATCTAACTCTGTGCTGCATATACCTAGGAGACAGTGTAGAGGAAGCTTTACTCTGTATCTAACTTTGTACTGGCCTTGTCCCAGGATTGTTTGAAGGGGACAGTGTAGAAGGAGCTTTTAGTCTGAATTTACACAATAGCAAAGGGCAAAACCCAAAAAGTCTTTCCCATGAACACGGCACCCACAATTCTTTCAGGAAAGGGAACAGATTCCAAATTATATAATTCATTGGGCAGTTACCCACAATCTAATGGATAGTTTTATAGCCAAGAGTTGGGAATGTAATGGGCCAGAATAGAACTGGCAGAAACAAACGTAAACTTTGCAAAGTCCTTTGAAGGGGGTAGTGTACCCCTCTGGGCACCTTTGGAAGAGGTAAAGAGTCCTCTAGCAGTGTAAGCTGCCCTTTTAGAACTGTTAAAAGTATGAACGTATGTGTGTAAGAAGTGTTTAAACCCAACTCAACTGAACTGTAAAAGGAATTGTCAAAAGTAACTGTCAAGCTGACAAGGTATTTAAAACTGTTGTCCTTTAACTATTTGAAAAAAAAACCTATCTGAATTGTTAAAGAAAGCATCTCATAATTTCACTCAGTCTATTGACTTCAATATGAGGGCTATTATTACTGGATTAGTGTTCTATGACTGATACCACAGCCTTCCATTATCACAGTGGGACGACTGCTAGCTGGTAGTTTAATTGACAGATTCTTTTAAGTCAGACTGAATTCTAACTTAATTTTATAAAGAATTAAAGGCATTTAAATGTAATGCATGTGTTTTTTTTTAATCACTGAAAGTGTTTTATTATTAAACAGTGAACAAGTTAAGAGTGAATGAAGAATTTCATTTGATCCATGCATGAGGCCAAAGGATAGTGGGTGAAGGACATGGCTTGGCACGGGTTGGTTCTAAGATTTTAGAAAACATTAAAGGACCAGTTGATGCAAGGAAGGGCATGGGCTGATACAGAGATGTAAAGAATGTTAGTTAGTATGGATGAAGCATGGGGAGTGTATGAGGTGATGGGAGGAGTAGGGGCTGGAGGACTGTTTTATGTTTGATTGATTTTTTAAAAATAAAAAACGCTTAGACGCAGTTCCAGTGCACCCAGGTAGGGCTGTTCCCAGATCACGACCTCACCCAGCAGTCTCTGCATTCACACAGGGTTCATTAGCCTCAATACCAGAGAACACAACCACCCCCACTGGTTCCTGGGTCAGGTTTGTGGAATCCATGCTGCTGACACAAGAACTAAAGTTCAGGCCTCTCTGTAATTGATTACCACTAACCCTCTGTTAGATAAATGAAAAAACCAATCAAAAAGGCAATGAGTAAAGTGTGTAAGTTAATATGAGGCCTATAACCAAGAGATATGTTAAAGTTAAAGCCAAGATAAGAGAGAAAGACAGGATTTCAATCATGCATTGTGGCACATTAATGTTAATCGGAAATGGATTTAGACAGTAGGTCTTATTCAAAGTTCTTGGTATATAAACAGAGAGAACTTACACACTCTCTACAGTTGCTTTGACTTCCATTAAAATTATGAATGAAAATATTGAGAGAATTACATTGTTCTTGAATGACAGCAAGTAAAAGCACTCTCAAAGATTCCTTTAGGCTTAATGTTTCAAAGGTTACACTCATGATTTTACTACAGTTTGCCATCCAAACAATTACTACCTCCTTATATTTCAGGTAGAATCTCAATTAGGATTGTGTGTCTATCTGATATATTGTGTGGGTTGATGTAAAAATCTGAGCAGACTTCCATATCTAGGGAAGTGCAGTTAGTGTGTGTTTTTCTGTCAGTTTAACTGACTCAGAATCATCAGACGATACAGCACAAAAGGAGACCATTCAGCCCAATAATCTCGGTGGCAGCTCTCTGGAAGTGCTGTTTGATTCAGTTTGTTCCTACACCATTAAAAACTGAAAGAATTCCAGATACTGGAAAACAGAAATTGCTGGAAAAGCTCAGCAGGTCTGGCAGCATCTGTGATGAGAAATCAGTTAACTTTTCAGGTCCAGTGTTCTGAGGAAGGCTCACTCAACCCTAAACATCAACTGATTTCTCTCCACAGTTGCTGCCAGACCTGCCAAGTTTTTTCACCAATTTTAGTTTTGTTCTTACCCCATGTATCTTCCGAACTTATCCAATTCCCTTTGGAAATTTATTACTGAATCTATTTTAAGAAACATATCCCAGACCCTAATAGTGTAGAAAGCAATTATTTAGGTATACCTCCATTGAGGTATTGCTCTGTCCCCTGGTTAAGACCAAAAGAGGCTAAGAAATTGGTGTAAAGGAGGCCATTGTGCCTCTGAGTGAGCCCTGTCACTCAGTAAGATCACGACTAATCTTCTAATCCAACACCATTTCCCTGTGCTATGCTCATATCCATTCAGATCTTTATGTCAATCCCTAGCCCATCCATTGTCTCCATCACCCACTCTACACTTTAACTTTGCTAACGTTTACTGTCTCTGTAAAGGAAGAAGTAAAGTGCTCATTTAGGTTTAGCTATTAAAAGAAAACAGCTTAAAATTATACAGGATAAGGTCAAATACTCATAAGCCTGGTGCAGTACAATGACTTTACTTCTGTGATAGCTTCTGTCAGATCAGTGTACAAAGCACATTCTGGGACTGACTCACCCCACAGATCGACAAAGCAAAAGAGAGAGATGTAAGCGTTGTCAGAAACTACAAGAAGCCATCAATCCCAAAAGGTTCATCCTTTTGTTATTTAGTCCCTGCCCTGATTTACATTGCTTCAGGCTCTATAAACCCCCTCACTGAGTTTCTAAACTTAGATATTCATCCTTAACTGCTTTAACTTCACAGAGGTCATCATGAAGGAGATTAGTATTTCTGAGTACTATCCAACAACATCATCCCACTCCCCACATAGTCACACTCACTGATATAGATTGCATCCATCACTATAACACACTCTGATATACTCCATACCCCTCATTACCCCTTTGATGGATCTCACACATCTCACTGCAACAATTTCTGGCATACCCCACATGGGAACACTCAGATACCACACACATATCACTCATTAATAAATGCCAGAGAACACAGCGGTCAGACAGCATCCATGGAAAGCAAGGTAACATTTCGAGTCTAGATGACTCTTCATCAGAGCTGATGTGAAGTGTGTAGGGGAGAGTATTTGTGCCATATTTTCCAACCACTTCTACTGAACTATCAATATCTTTTCTTCACTGGACCCTACACCCGCTACCCATACTCCATCCTCCAAAACTATAGCACTCTGACACACCCCACACTCGTCACTGTCATACTCAAAAACATAAAAATATAACAACTTAAAAAATAGAGCAGGAGTAGGCCATTCAGCCCCTCAAGCCTGTCCCACCATTCTATAAGATCGTTAGCTGATCTGCCCCAGACCTCAACTCTTCTTTCATGCCTACTCCTCATAGTCCTCAACTCCTAGTTATTTCAAAAATCTACCTCCCTCCTCTTTCAAGTTCTTACAGGGATCCAGTCTCCACGGTCTCGGGGGTAGATAATTCCAGACATGCACCGTGCCCTAAGAGAACAACTCTCTTTGCATCTCAGGTTTAAACAGGTGTCCTGGTGTTCGGTAACTTTGACCCGCATTTCAAGGTTCCTCAACTAGCAGAAACATCTTTTCAACATCTACATTGTCAAGCCCCCTCAGAATCTTGTATGTTCCACTAAGATCACCCCTATTCTAAGCTCTATTGAAGAAAAGCCTAAGCTGTTCTTAATAAGTCAGCCCCTTCTTCCTTGGAATCAGCTGTGAGGGGGTGACCTTATAGAAGTTTATAAAATCATGAGGGGCATGGACAGGATAAATAAACAAGGTCGTTTCCCTGGGGTGGGGGGGAGTCCAGAACTAGAGGGCATGGGTTTAGGGTGAGAGGGGAAAAATCCAAAAGGACCTAAGGGGCAACCTTTTCACACAGAGGGTGGTGCGTGTATGGAATGAGTTGCCAGAGGAAGTGGTGGAGGCTGGTACAATTACAGCATTTAAAAGGCATCTGGATGGGTATATGAATAGGATGGATATGGTCGAGTGCTGGCAAACGGGACTAGATTAGATTAGGTTATCTGGTTGGCATACACGTTGGACTGAAGGGTCTGTTCCCATGCTGTGCATCTCTATGACTCTAGTGAAGCTCTTGAATTGCCTCCAATGCCGGTATATCATGTCTTAAATTGCAACATCATCAACATGATTGCCTTATGTTTAAATTCTAACACGCTTGCAATGAAAGCCAAAGTTCCATTTACTGTCTTAATTACTTGCTTCACCTGCATGCTAACCTTTGGTGCTTCATGCAAGAGCACTCAGGTCCCTCTGCACTGGCACGTTTGGGAGTCTCTCCATTTAAATAACAATCTGCCTTGATCCTTTCCACCAAAGTGCATGACTTCACGTTTTCCTACATTAAACTTCATCTGCCAAGTTCTTGCCCACTCATTGTATCCCCTTACAAATTCTTTATGTCCTCAGCACAACATGCCATTTCCCCTATTTTTTAATCATCAGATTTGGATACACTTCACAGTGCTCCCCTCTCCAAGTCATTAGCACAGATGGTAAATAATTGAGGTCCTAGCGCTCCTCACTGTGACAGTCTACTCGTTAGATCTTTCCAACATGGAAAAGATCCAGTAGCTCAGATTCTGTCTCCATTCTGTGTTAACCATTATCCCAAATATTGAGAGTTCCCATCTGTGCTAAAGACTTGTGGTACTATATCAAACATTTTCTGGAAATTCATTACATCCACCAGTTCCCCTTTACCAACTGTGTCTGTTATATTCTCAAAGAACTCCAGAAATGTCAAACGTGATTAACCTTTCACAAAACTGTGTTGACTCGGTTTGGTTGCATGAAGCCTTTCTAAATGCCCTGCTATTTCTTCCTTAATAATAGACTCTAGCATTTTCCCAACGTCAGATGTTAGGTTAACTGACCTGCTTTCTCTCTCCTCCCCTTCTTGAAAACTAGTGTCACATCTGTGATTTTCCATGCTGCCGGAACTGTCTCAGAAATCCAGCAATTTCTTTGACCAATGTCACCACTATCTCTGCAGCCCCTTCCTTTGAAATCCTAGGATACAGGTCATCATGTCCTGGTCACTTGTCTGCCTTCAGTCCCATTAGTTTGCCATAGACTGTATCCTTTATGATTGAGACTGTCACAGGATCGTTTCTCCCATTAGTACCTTGCTTATTTATTACCTTCAGGATGTTCATACTATTCCACATTGAAACCAGTGCAAAATATTGATATAAATTATCTGCCATTTCCCTGTTCCCTGTTATCAATTCCCCAATTACAATATCCTAGGATACCACATTCTATATACCAACATGTTTTCTTTTTAAATACTTGCACAAGCTATTGTTGTTTGTTTCTAAATTTATTACTGATTTACTTCTGTACATCTAGAGATTTTTTAGTCATCTGCTGATGATGCCCAAGATAATCCCAAACCTTTGGCTTTACCATTTTCTTTTGAAGTTTTGAATACCTTGGTTTGTGATTGTATACTCTCCATGACCACCTTCATTAACCACGGGTAAATCATCTCACATCTCTTGAGGAATCACTCTGATGTACCCTACATCCCTCAGGGGGTCAATCTGATATACCTACCCCACAACCTTCACCGTAGCACTGATACATCCCATACCCCTCACGGTAACACTCTGATTCCAGCCGCCCAATTCTAGCCTCAGACAACTGTCTGTGTGGATTTGTACATTCTCCCAGTGTCTGCGTGGGATTCCTCTGGGTGTTCTGGCTTCCTCCCACAGTCCGAAGATGTGTAGGTTAGGGTGGATTGGCCTATGTTGCCCATAGTGTCCAGGGATGTGTAAGTTAGGTGAATTAGCTTTGGGAAATGCAGGTTTACAGGGAAAGGGTAAAGGGTGTGGGTGGGACGTTCTTGAAGAACCCGCATGGACTTGTTGTTCCTAATGGCCTGTTTCCACACTGAAGAGATTCTATAACACCCCTTACACTGATACATAACACACCCCTTTTACTAACACTCTCACTAATTCTCTGATATACCCAATATCTCATACTGAAAGTCAGATATACCCTACCCTCCAAACTGTAACATGCTTATATATCCCACACCTCTCATTGTAAAACACATGCCTTTCACTTTAACCCCGTGATACACCACACACTGCAACACCCAGATACTTTAATATTTACTCATTTACAGGATGAAGGTGTCACTGGTTAGGCCAGCATTTTTTGCCCAGCCCTAATTACCCGGAGGGCAATTAAGAGTTAACCACATTGCTGAGGGTATGGGGTCACATGTAGGCCAGACCAGGTAAGGGTGGCAGTTTCCTTCCCTAAAGGATATTAGTGACCCAGCAATGGATTCATGGTCATCATTGAACTCTTAATTCCAGACTTTTTTTAACTGAATTCAAATTTCATCATCTGCCATGGCAGGATTCATACCCAGGCCCCCAGCACATTACCTGGGTCTCTGAGACCAGTGATAACACCACTAGGCCATTGCCTCCAGGATTTTGACCTAGCAACATGGCGATATTGTTCCAAGACACGATGCTGTGTCATTTGGACAGAAACTTGCTTGAGATATATCTGTTATCCCCTGTCTTTCTGGATGGTGTGTTTTTTTATTTATTCTATCATGGGATGTGGGCAAAGCTGGCATGTTCTGGCCCAACTCTAACTGCCTTTGAACTGAGTGGCCTGGTAGGGCCATTTCAGAGGGCAGTTAAGATTCACATCGCTGTGGGTCTGGAGTCACATGTAGGCCAGACAAAGGAGGGATGGTAGATTTCCTTCCTATAAGAGAACCAATAATAGTGAACCAGATGGATTTTTAACTATTTAATCACTATCCCTGAAAACTAGCTTTTAGTTCAAGGTTTTTTGACTTGAACTCCACCATTGGCACAATGGGATTGGAACAGACTCTCATAGGGCATTAGCCTGGGAGTCTGGATTACTAATTCAGTCATAATGAACCAATATTACCATCTATCCCTACAAAGAAATAATCGTTGAAGGTAGAAATGTGGTACCAATGAAGGAGACTGCTTTGTCGTGGATGGTATTGAGCATCTCGAGTGTTGTTTGAGCTGCCCCCATTCAGGCAAGTGAGCCGTATTCCATCATACTCCTGACTCGTGCCTTGTAGCTGGTGGACAATCAGTGGCGAACATGGAGGAAAGGTCATTGATGAAGGAGCTGAAGATGGTTGAGCCAGGACACTCCCCTGGGGAAATTCTGCAGAGATGTCCTGGAGCTGAAATAGCTGACCCCCCCAACACCACGGTCCATGTGTAAAGTGTGACAAAGTTTGGCTCATGATTCCCACTGGTGTCAGTTTTGCTAAATGTCAACGAGTGACACCAGTAACTGAACAAATTCATGGTCTGAATTAATTTTGAGGCAGAATAGATGGTTCACAGTGCTGTCCTCATTTTAGTACTGGCTTTTACTTAAGTAGGTCCCTCATTAATTTTCCACTTCAGCACAATACATACATCCGTGACTTACACCTCAGAGGGTTTGAGTTATAGGGAGAGGCAGGGACTTTTTTCACTGGAGTATAGGAGGTTGAGAGGTGACTTTACAGATGTCTATAAAATCATGAGGCAAATAGATAAGGTGTCTTTTCTCCATGTGTGGGATTTCATGAATAGGGGGCACATTTTTAAACTGAAAGGAGAAATATTTTTTTTAAATGACACAAGAGGAATTTATTCTAAACAGGAGTGGTTTGCGTCTGGAATGAACATCCAGAACATTGGGTGGCACGGTGACACAGTGGCAAGCACTGTTCAATTCCCGCATCAGGCAACTGTCTGTGTGGAGTTTGCACATTCTCCCCGTGTCTGCGTGAGTTTCCTCTGGGTGCAGGTTAGGTGAATTGGCCATGCTAAATTGCCCATAGTGTTATGTGAAGGGGTAATTGTATGGGTATGGGTGGGTTGCTCTTTGGAGGGGCCCAAAGGGCCTGTTTCCACACTGTAAGTAATCTAGATCCAGAGAAAGTGGTGGATAAGTACATGCATAAGAAATATTTGGACAGATATGACCAAACGCAGGCAGGTGGGACTAGTTTAGTTTTGGAACATGGTCAGCATGAACTGGTGAGACCAAAGGGTCTGTTTCTGTGCTGTATGACTCTACATGCAGAGATAATATACCATGTTTTTATGTTGTAACAGGAATTCTATTCTTTGTTTAACATGTCTGCATTCATGCTTGCCTACTGTTTAGTTTCCTTATGGAAGTGACCACACCATGTTTAACTAATCAATCATAGTGAGCAGCTAACAGTCCACATCATTAAACACCAAACAAGGAGACAAATAACACCAACAGTGGGGATTGGGAATACTGTGACCTGATCAGCTTCCTCGAGGGAGTTTCAGCTCTTCAACATTAAAAATAGATCATCATAGTGTTACCAGACCATGGAGCTGCACTCTCACCAGACAGAGACAACCAGTGATGGTTTAAACTGAGGGTCACCGTGCCTCAGGCAAAGGGAAGAGATTGAGATGGAGAGTCCTTCATGGTCACCTCAACTGGTGTGGGAATTGAACCCACACTGTTGTTCTCACTCTGCATCACAAACCAGCCATCCTGCCAACTGAGCAGGCCAACCACAACGTTAGATGTGACCATGTTATAAATGATGAGACCATGTTTCTGATTCAGAAACATAAGTATAAATGGCAGCCCTTGAAGTGCTGCTATTCCCCTGAGTTCCTCATTCCCCACCCATTCAGGGCAAGACTTTTTTTTCTGGACAAGTAGCTAGCAGCAAAAACCTGGCACAGTCCACCCAGTAAACTACCGTGATTCCGGAGATGTTTCAAGTCCTTCTTTTATTGGGATGTTTGCAGTACCTTCCCATAAACCATCGCTTCCTCTATAACATTGGGGTTGGAAACTGGTGGTCATAGATTTGTAATAACAATCAAAAGAATGAGGGGGAAGTGAGGAGACATTCCTTTGTGCACAGAGTGTTTACATGACTTGGAGGTTGATTCCACATGAAGAGTCCATGTACTTACTCAGGACTCCTTTGCTGGGAAGACCTGAGGTATGATAATAAACAGACCGCACAATCAAGTCAACACAAGTTTGATGGACCAAATGGCCTCCTTTTGTCTGATTCTGTGATTCCATAAGTGCTCATTGCAGTAATGAAGGACATGACTCACCCATGGAGAGTTTTATTGAATTATGGACAGATCTATAATCTAATACAGATCCCCTTGAAGTAAGGTGGGGTGAGTGCTGTCAAATAATATTTTTTTAAATGGAGCAGGTTTTTTTAAGAAACAGATTTTTTGAGATATATCATTGATTCAATGATGAGTCCTTCCACAGACTCCTGTTGCATTGGGAAATGGGTACTTACCTGCTTAGCAGAAATAAGTAACTTCCACCTACATTGCCAATACTTATCGAGTGCCACTTTTCAGCCGAGGCATCAAACTGAGAGTGCTATCTGTTCTCTCAGGTTACTGTCAAACATCCTGCAGCTGCAAGAGCAAGTGAAGACCAAGAGGGTTCTGTCTTGAGGTCCTAGCAACTGTTTCTCTCTCAACCAAAATTGATTGAGATGGATTTTATATTCATTATGGCACATTTCTGTTTGCAGGAACTTTCTGCGCACACATCGGCTACAAATCCACTTCAGAAATATTTCTCTGGTTGTAAAGTACTCAGAGACGATCATGCAAATGAAATTCTTTCATCTTGTATGAAGCCAGTTTCACAGATCTCCGGATGTGCAATGGAGATCGTTCTGTCCTAGGTGTCTATGCCAGCTCCTTGCTAGAGCATCCATCCCAGTGCTCCCATCTTTTCAATGGCCCTGAATCTTCCCTTGCTTTATTCGTATGTTCCGTTATAATCTCAGCATCAAGGACTCCCTGTGGCTAGACATCCCATCCTCCAAAAACCCTGCTCAAGATGCCTCCCCTTTCCTGTCTTTACGTACTGTCAATTAATGATCATCTGCCACCAACCCTCCATCTCGAGGAAATAATTATTGCCTACTCCCTCTCAAAGCTGCTCACATTATAAAATAAATCCTAATTCCAGTAAGGAGAGAGGTTTTAGGTTACTGTTTCTTTTGTAAACGCTGCTGTCCTGATATTGCCCTATAAAACTTGTGGAAATTTGTTAAAATTTCCAGTAACAGCAGAAATTTCCCACTAGGGCATGGTGTGCAACAAATGAAAGGTTCAGTAGGAAGTTCCCATGTGTCACATTTTGCTGCCACCCTCCCAGTGACCAGCACCTAGTGCCCCGATAGAATGAGGTTCTGGAAAGAGGCCATTCCACAAAACTTAGGTGTTATATGTTCACCAACAAGTTACATTTATATGGCACTTCAGTATAAAGCTACAAGATACTTCATAATAATGAGCACCGAACAAAATGCTTAACACTGAGTCACATGAGAGGAGATTAGGACAGGTGACTTAAAGCTTGGTCCAAGAGGCACTTTATACATATGAAGAAAAATTGGATCAACTGAGCTTGACCTCGCTGGAATTGAGAAGAATGAGGAAGGATCTAACAGAAACATATAAAATCCTGTTGGGACTGGACAGGCTAGATGCGTGAAGAATGTTCTTGATGTTGGGGAAGTCCATAACTAGGGGTCACAGTCTAGGAATAAGGGGTAAGCCAGTCAGGACTGAGATGAGGAAGAATTTCTTCACTCAGAGAGTTGTGAACCTGTGGAATTCTCTCCCACAGGAAGCTGTTCATTAGATACATTCAAGAGGGAAGTGGAATGGCCCTTGCAGCTGAAGGGATCCAAGAAAATGAGGAGAAAGCAGGAATGGGATACTGAGATTGCATGATCAGCCACTGAATGTTGGTACACACTGGAAAGGCCGAATGGCCTCTCCTATTTTCTATGTTTCACTAAGGAGCTTTTGAAAAGAGGAGAATTGGATGGTACAGAGAGGACATTAAAATCCAGAAGGCTCAGAGACCAGGAGTAAAACCACAGCAGGATTTGTAAATTAGGAGGTGAATGTTAAAGACTAGGCATTGATGGGCTGGTATCCACTGGGTCAGCCATGATGCAGTGAGCATGTGAGTACATTGAGTGGTCTCTAGTTCACACGAGTAAAGATCTGGATGATGAGAATTAACTGTAAAGCAATTGTTCAATGAGATGATGTAATCTCTGACTAACCATAGTCACATCCAATGAGTTACTTTGTGTAGAATCAACCAATGAAAACAAGAGGACAGTGAGAAGGTCGATGTTGTCCTCTTCAACCCATTCAGGGTGGTTATGACACACACCATTGAAGCAATGGGACTTGAATCCGGCCCTCCTAGTCCAAACGTGGGGACACTACCACAGCGCCATAAAGACTGTTCAGTGAAAAGGTGGAGTGACCCCAAACAACAACAGACACTTGCCGGGAGGTGACAAGACAAAGTGAACAGGGTTGTCTGCAGGGGGAAGCTGAAATGCTTTCTCTAAGTGATTATTAATCTATAAATCATAGAATAAGGCAACTCTCACCGAAAACAATGGATGCTGATCGTCTGACCTATTGACAGAAACATTTAAGGAAACTCAGCAAGTGTAACAGCATCTGTGCCCAGAAACCAGACCTGGCTGCTCCCTCCTGACTGCTCCTGTTCCGCTGAGAGACAGGGGTTGGGTCATTCCGCTGGTCTGGGAGAACCAGGTGGTGCGGGAGCACTAGGGTGAGCGACAGTAGCACTACAAAGAGAGATGCCCCAATGCACACGGCTCAGTCTTATAGTGCTGACAAATACAACGGCAAAGTTCACTTCAAACCTGACACCGAATTAACCTTCACCGATCCCACCAGTGATTTTAAATTTCGAAAGTCCAACCCCAAATCTACAACCACCCCAAACTTCGCATCTGACCGTGCCCAGCACTCGGACAGTCTCAGCTGGCCAGATCTGCAGGGCCTTAGTTACCTCCTTCACACCCCTTTCTCTCGGACTGCTGTCACCTTCTGTCTCTCTCACATCCTTGCTCCTGTTTCACTGAGAATCGCTGCCTGACCATTTCTACTGCTTCCCTTTCTGGCGGTTCTTTGTCTCTTCCTCACCTTCTTCATCTTCCAATAAAAATCTAGATCGCCTGCTCCACATTTTTTTTCCGCCTATTGTGTGGGATTTGCAGGACAGGTAAGAGAGAGAGAGAGAAAGCTACTCGGGCAAAAACATATTATCAGGCAATTAAAAATCTTCAGAATAAATCAATCAACGCACTTTCTCAGATGAACTCAGAGGATTGTGGATTTACCAATATATTTAGTTGCAAGTTTCATCCCTCCCTATCATTTCCAGTGACTCTACCACTCTTTCTCATTATTTTCATGGTCTCTCTCTCATTCTGCCTTCAACATTCAAGAATAGACTTACTCTGTCTTTCTGTTTATTGTTTGCACAGATCCCGTCTCTCTCTCTCTGTCTCTCTTTCTCCCCTTTCTCATTCTGTCCATCCTGCACCCCCCACCCCCCCTGGGACCACCAGCAGCAGCAACAGCTCTCCCCTCTCCTTGGGCAAGTTCAGTCCGAGCCCTGAGCCAGCCCTCCCTGAGCCAAGGGAGCCCTCACTTACCGGTGTCTTCCTCATCGAAGGAGTTCATACACGGGAAGTAGATGGCTAGGGCTTCGAAGGAAGCGGACAGGCTGATCCTGCTCTGTGATCTCTCGATGGGGAAGGCGCTTGGGGCCAGCTCGGAGCTCGGCGCTGTCTTGGCCGCTCTCGGAGGCACATTTTTCACTCGCAGTATTGCACGCGGCGTCTTGGCAGCTTTGGAGGGTCCCGGCGCTATCAGGAAACCTCAGCCCTTCACTCCCAGTTGGCGTTCACAAAGAGCTGACTCTCTCTCTCTCTCTCTCTCTGTCTCCTTTCTCCTCTCGGTGTTCCCCTTCTGTCTCTCCTTTGCTACACAATACCTTTCTCAGTGTGTGTTCACTGTCTCCCACACTCAGTACTCCTCACACTCAATAATGACATCTCTTGAGCTGGTTGGAATCTCTCTCACACAGACACGGACACAGTCCTGGTCCAGCAGCTACCGCTCACACTCTAATTCACTGAGAGCTCAAGGATTGTTTGAGGGTGGGAGTGGGAGTGAGGTACAAAGCGAGAGGTGGGATTGAACTCACATCTGACGTCTTAATCCACCAATCTGTGCCTGGGCTAGGAACTGGGGCGTGGAACGACTCGCCTGGAGGACAGACTGTGGAGAATAAATTAAATCTCAAAAAAAGACAGCGGTTCTGCATTTTACTGCCATTTTATGCCTTTCCCCTGGATTATCTGTCTCTGTGTGTCTGTGCCTGTGAGTATTTGTACCTGTGTCTGTCTGGGTCTCTGTCAGTGTGCTTGAAGAGTCTGTCTGTGTCTTTGAGCTGTCTGCCTGAATTTATGTGTGCCTGAGGGTCAGTATGTGTGCCTTTGTGCCTGAAAGTCTGTCTAATTTCTGTACCCTTGCATCTGTGTGTGTCTGTGTTGAATTTCCCCACCCTGTGTGTGCCTGAGGATCTGTGTCTGTGTGTTGGTTTACTTATATTTGTGGTTTGCTGTTTGTTTTTATGTGTGTGTATGTCTGTGTGTGCTTTAGTGTAATGGTACATATGAGTGTGTAAGAATGTGTCTGTTTTTGTGCATCTGTGTACATGTACATGTAAATATACAAGTCTGTATTTATGTGTCTGTATATTTATATCCCTTCGTACTTTTATATGTCCAGAAGGTGTAATGGCTGCAGCAGGAAAGGCCAGCTTTCAGTCTTGAAGAAGTTGAATGATTTTCAGCCACATTATCGCTCATCAGTAATGGCCAAGATAATGTCCACATCCAGCGGTCACTGCAGCTGCTCTGAATGTCCAGGTTTGATGGTCTCCATGGGAACCTTCTCAACATTCGGTTTAACTTCCTGCCAGGAAACTGTCGCCAAGAGATGGAAGATAATTCACTTCTGATGGGACTCACAATCAGTGGAGGACTTGCCTTTAGACTCCTGCAGAACCCAATCCAGGATTTCTTGTTGCCTTTACTTCAATCGAACAAGTAGGAGACTGGGATGGACTTACAGCTGAGCATTTGGCAAACACATAAGAATGAACAAGATATTTTATATACAATTATCTTGAAAAGGTTGTTGAAGTGATATAGAACAAAGTTGCCCTATAAATTCAAGTAAAAAATGAGGTCTGCAGATGCTGGAGATCACAGTTGAAAATGTGTTGCTGGTTAAAGCACAGCAGGTCAGGCAGCATCCAAGGAATAGGAAATTCGACGTTCCTGATGAAGGGCTTATGCCTGAAACGTCGAATTTCCTATTCCTTGGATGCTGCCTGACCTGCTGTGCTTTAACCAGCAACACATTTTTCAACTATAAATTCAAGTACTCATTTTCTTTCATAGCCACATAAACAATAAGGACCAAGAGCAGCCTGCCCTTCAATATGATCAGGGCTGATTATCCAACTCCATCCCTGTTGTTGCTTTCACCCTATACCCTTAATCCCTTTAATCTTAACAACTATATTTAACTCCTCTTTGAAAACATTCAATATTTTGCCCTCAATCACTTTCAGTTTCAGAATGTCCACAGAAATGTGTTAATTTGGAATGGCAGATAATAGAGAATCACACAACACTGAAAGGGGCCATTCTGCCCACTGTGCTGTGCCAATTCTTTGTAATACCTATCCAACTAGTCATCCTCACTCTTTCCCCACAGCTCTGCAGTTTCTCTTTTTTTTCCCTTGGTCATTTATAAGAGATCAATGTGTTTAACTCCTGGTTTTACTTTAATGAAAATGGTTTATGGAATGCTGACCATTATCTCAAGGGAATTGGAATGTACCAAAGAGAAACAGATGTTTCAGGAGTCCAGCTCCAGCTAAAGTCAATGTGTTCAGTTCTGGGTGCCTCAAGAAGATGAAACTAATCTCAAAGGAGTTTTGCCACAGATTCAGCAAATTGATAAAGGGTTAAATTATGAGAAGTTACATAAATAATACTTGCACTCCTTTGAGTTTAGAATGTTAAGGATGATCATATCAAGGTGTTTAAAATGATTAAAAGATTTGATGGAAGCTGCTACAGAGAAATTATTTCCTCTGACAGTAAAACAAAAAGGCACATTCTTAAAATAAAAGTTCAGAGCAAAATCAGCAAGTACTTCACAAAGAATAATGGGAATGTAGAATACTCGTTCTCAAAATTCAAGGGCAACTTGAATTTTCACAGCTAAGATTGACAGATTTTAAGGATGGATATTTCAGAAGGGAAATCAGGATCGAAATACAAACAGGATCATACAGCACAGAAACAGACCCTTCAGTTCAACACACCCATAAAGGACAGATATCCCAATCTGACCTAGTCCTATTTCCCAGTTTTTGGCTCACATCACTCTCACCCTTCCTATTCATATACCTATCCAGATGCCTTTTAAATGTTGTAATTTTACCAGCCTCCACCACTTCCTCTGGCAGCTCATTCCATACACGTATTACCTTCTGTGTGAAAAAGTTGCCCTCAGGTCCCTTTTTAAACTTTTTTCCTCTTATTTTAAATCTTATTTCCTGTACATTTGAACTCTCCTACCCAAGAGAAAAGTCCTTAGCTATTTACCCTATCTGTGTTCCTCATGACTTTATAAACCTCCATAAGATCACCCCTCAGCCTCCAACCATAAAAAATAGAATGGACTCAAAAGGGCTAAATGTTCTACTGGTGCCCATTCTAGGAGTCAGAAGTAGGTAGGATAATGAAGGAGGTGTTTGGTACTCTTTCCTTTATTGGTCTGTGCACTGAGTATAGAACTTGGGAGGTCATATTGCGGCTGTACAGGACATTGGTAAGGCCACTTTTGGAATATTATGGGTAATTCTGGTCTCCCCCCCCCCTATGGAAAGGATGTTGTGAAACATGAAAGGGTTCAGAAAATATTTACAAGGATGTTGCCAGGGTTGGAGGGTTTGAGCTACAGGGAGAGGCTGAACAGGCTGGGGCTGTTTTCCCTGGAGCATCGGAGGCTGAGGGATAACCTTATAGATGTTTCTAAAATCACAAGGGGCATGGATAGGGGAAGTGGACTCCTTCTAAGTTGAAAGAGTCCAGAACTAGAGGGCATAGGTTTAGGGTGAGAGAAGAACAACATAAAAGGGACAAAAAGGGGCAACATTTTCACACAGAGGGTGGTACGTGTATGGAATGAGCTGTCAGAGGAAGTGGTAGAGGCTGGTACAATTGCAACATTTAAAAGGCATCTGGATGGGTATATGAACAGGAAGGGTTTGGATGGATATGGGTCAACTGCTGGCAAACAGGACTAGATTAGGTTAGGATATCTGGTAGGCATGGATGAGTTGAACCAAAGGTTGTTTCTGTGCTGTACATCTCTACAACTCTGTGACATCTATGACCCTGCTACTAATTATCCAAGTATATCCATGAAATTAACTTATGCCTTTGTTACAGTTTGCTGTTGTAACTCAGAATGTACTGCCTGAAAGTGAGCAGTAGTTTCATGTGCCCAGATCTTGCAGATGTAAGAACAGTGAAACTATTGGGGTTCACCATCAATAGTCCATCACAACTGACAACAGCAGCTAGAGTCAACATGTGCAGTGTTCTTAATGCTTCCTTTATCAGCCAGAGTAATCACAGTGGGCAGGAGCTTACAGGGGTCTGAGTGATGAGAAGTATGTTTGTCACAAAATTGGATAGGTTTCTAGTGAGGTCCATCTCGATAACTCACTCCACGTTGACACCTGCACCAGTTAATAGTGAGAAATGCATTGTAACCTGGTGTTGGAAATCCCTCCGAATCAAATGATACAATTCTGACTTGACCAAAAAAACTGCAAGATTCAGCCTCATTCGGACCCCGTAACCCTCCTCCCTCAGTGCACTGACACTCCTGTCGATATTTATGCCGTTGGACCCACTGTAAAACATTTGAAAATCTACACCTTATTGGAAGAATTGTAACAGGATTTTTTTTTTAAATGCATGCCTGGTGCATAAATACTGCTAATCACACTCACTAATCCCAAAATAGTTAATTTTATTTTAGTAAAATGAGACATTTTTCAATGTGGGTATAAAAAAAACTTAATTATTTTTAAATTAAAAACTTTACCAAAGTTATTTCAACCTCAATGTTAGTCCAATTAAAATCTGAATGTTAAGGTTTGGGTCTGAGAGGAGTATGGGAATCATGCATTCAACAATCTTACCAGGTCTCCTGAATAACTCTCAAGACAATAACCCTGAATATTGAAGACATTAGACTGAAGAGGGAACCTCCAACACCAACAGACTCTCCTGTACAACTCACACTATCAGACTGACACCATCAGATCCATCCCATCAGATGCACGTCATCAGACTGACACCATCAGAACCATATCATCAAACTCACACCATCAGACCCACACCATCAGACCAACCCATTTAGACTGACACCATCAGACTGACACCATCAGACCCACACCATCAGACTCACGCCATCAGACTGACACCATCAGACTCACGCTATCAGCCCCACACCATCAGACGGACACCATCAGAGTCACACCATCAGACTCATACAATCAGACCCACCCCGTCAGACTGACACCATCAGACCCACACCATCAGAAACACACCGTCAGACCCATACAATCAGACTGACACCATCAGACTCACACCATCAGACCCATACCATTAGATTGACACCATCAGACTCAAACTATCAGACCCACACCATCAGACCCACACCATCTGACCCACACCATCAGACTGATACCATCAGACCCACATCATCAGACTCACACCATCAGACTGACACCATCAGACCCACACCATCAGACTCACACCATCAGATTGAGACCATCAGGCGCACACCATCAGACTGACACCATCACACTCACACCATCAGACCCACACCATCAGATTAACACCATCAGACCCACGCAATCAGCCCCACACCATCAGAATAACACCATCAGACCCATGCAATCAGACCCACACCATCAGTATGACACCATCAGACTGACACCATCACACCTTCACCATCAGACTCTCACCATCAGACTCACACCATCAGACCCATACCATTAGATTGACACCATCAGACTCAAACTATCAGACCCACACCATCAGACTGACACCATCAGACCCACACCATCTGACCCACACCATCAGACTGACACCATCAGACCCACATCATCAGACTCACACCATCAGACTGACACCATCAGACCCACACCATCAGACTCACACCATCAGATTGAGACCATCAGGCGCACACCATCAGACTGACACCATCACACTCACACCATCAGACCCACACCATCAGATTAACATCATCAGACTCACACCATCAGCCCCACACCATCAGAATAACACCATCAGACCCACGCAATCAGCCCCACACCATCAGAATAACACCATCAGACCCACGCAATCAGACCCACACCATCAGTATGATACCATCAGACTGACACCATCACACCTTCACCATCAGACTCTCACCATCAGACCCACACCATCAGAGCCACCCCATCACACTCACACCATCAGACCCACCCCGTCAGACTGACACCATCAGACCCACACCATAAAACTCACACCATCAGACTGACACCATCAGACCCACACTATCAGACCCACACCATCAGATTAACACCATCAGACCCACGCAATCAGACCCACACCATCAGATTAACACCATCAGACCCACACCATCGGACTCTCACCATCAGACCCACACCATCAGAGCCACCCCATCACACTCACACCATCAGACCCACCCCGTCAGACTGACACCATCAGACCCACACCATAAAACTCACACCATCAGATTAACACCATCAGACCCACACTATCAGACCCACACCATCAGATTAACACCATCAGACCCACACAATCAGACTCACACCATCAGACTGACACCATCAGACCCACACCATCGGACTCTCACCATCAGACCCACACCATCAGAGCCACCCCATCACACTCACACCATCAGACCCACCCCATCAGACTGACACCATCAGACCCACACCATCAGACTCACACCATCAGACTGGTACCATCAGACTGACACCATCAGACTGACACCATCAGACTCACACCATCAGACCCACACCATCAGACTGGTACCATCAGACTCACACCATCAGACCGACATCATCAGACCAACATCATCAGACCAACAGACTCACACCATCAGACACACACCATCAGATCGACACCATCAGACTGACACCATCAGAACCACACCGTTAGACTGACACAATCAGACCCACACCATCAGACTGACACCATCAGACCTACACCATCAGACTGACACCATCAGACTGACACCATCAGACCCACACCATCAGCTGACATCATCAGACCAACATCATCAGACCAACACCAACAGACTCACACCATCAGACTCACACCATCAGATCAACACCATCAGACTGACACCATCAGACTCACACCATCAGACCGACATCATCGGACCCACACTATCAGACTGACACCATCAGACCCACACCATCAGACCTACACCATCAGACTCACACCATCAGACCCACCCCGTCAGACTGACACCATCAGACCCACACCATAAAACTCACACCATCAGACTGACACCATCAGACCCACACTATCAGACCCACACCATCAGATTAACACCATCAGACCCACGCAATCAGACCCACACCATCAGATTAACACCATCAGACCCACACCATCGGACTCTCACCATCAGACCCACACCATCAGAGCCACCCCATCACACTCACACCATCAGACCCACCCCGTCAGACTGACACCATCAGACCCACACAATCAGACTCACACCATCAGACTGACACCATCAGACCCACACCATCGGACTCTCACCATCAGACCCACACCATCAGAGCCACCCCATCACACTCACACCATCAGACCCACCCCATCAGACTGACACCATCAGACCCACACCATCAGACTCACACCATCAGACTGGTACCATCAGACTGACACCATCAGACTGACACCATCAGACTCACACCATCAGACCCACACCATCAGACTGGTACCATCAGACTCACACCATCAGACCGACATCATCAGACCAACATCATCAGACCAACAGACTCACACCATCAGACACACACCATCAGATCGACACCATCAGACTGACACCATCAGAACCACACCGTTAGACTGACACAATCAGACCCACACCATCAGACTGACACCATCAGACCTACACCATCAGACTGACACCATCAGACTGACACCATCAGACCCATACCATCAGCTGACATCATCAGACCAACATCATCAGACCAACACCAACAGACTCACACCATCAGACTCACACCATCAGATCAACACCATCAGACTGACACCATCAGACCCACACCATCAGACTCACACCATCAGACCGACATCATCGGACCCACACTATCAGACTCACACCATCAGACCCACACCATCAGACCTACACCATCAGACTCACACCATCAGACCGACATCATCAGACCCACACCATCAGACTCACAGCATCAGACCCACACCATCAGACTGACACCATCCGACTGACACCATCAGACTAACACCATCAGAACCACACCGTCAGACTGACACTATCAGACCCACACCATCGGAGGTACACCATCAGACCAACACCATCAGACTCACACCATCAGACTCACATCATCAGACCCACACCATCAGACTCACACCATCAGACCAACACCATCAGACTCACACCATTAGACCCACACCATCAGACCCACACCATCGGACTCACGCCATCAGACTGACACCATCAGAACCACACCATCGGACTCACACCATCAGACTGACACCATCAGAACCACACCATCAGACTCACACCAGCAGACTCACACCATCAGGGCTGCTCTGCATTTTTCCTCAGCCATCATTAAGCCATAAAGGAAAGAACTTGCATTTATCTGCTGCCTTTCATGATGTTAGGATGTTCCAAAGTGCTTGATAGTGAATGGCGAGACAGTGTAGACACTGTTTTAACACTGACAAACCATTATATGCACAGTGTGCTCCCACATACTACAGTGTGACAACTGCCAGGTCATTCAATACAACGGCAATGATTCAGGGGTGACTATTGGTAATACAGACAGAGAGAAATCCCATGATTTACTCAAATGCCACTTTTGGCTTTTATCAAAGAAGGCATCAGAAAGATGGCATCTCAGACAGCACTGACCTCCAACAGTACAGCGCTCTGCCAGCTGTGACCCTCCAACAGTATGGCACTCCCTCAGCATTGACCCTCGAACAGTACCCACTCCCACAGCACACACCCTTCAACATTGCAGAATTCCCTCAATACTGACCCTCCAACAGTGCGGAGATCGCTCAGTACTGGCCCTCCGACAGTGTAGCACTCCCTCAGCATTGCTCCTCCAACAGTGCGGCACTCCCTCAGTACTGACCCTATGACAGGGCGGCACTCCCACAGTACTGACCCTCCGACAGTGCGGCATTCCCTCAGCACTGACCCTCCGACAGTGCGGCACTCCCTCAGTACTGACCCTCCGACAGTGCAGCACTCCCTCAGTGCTGACCCTCCGAAATTGCGGCACTACCTCAGCACTGACCTTCTGAAGATGCGGCATTCCGTCAGCACTGACCCTCCGACAGTGCGGTACTCCCTCAGCACTGATCCTTTGACAATGAGGCACTCACTCAGCACTGATCCTCCGACAGTGCAGCACTCCCTCAGCACTGATCCTCCGACAGTGCGGCACTCCCTCAATACTGACCCTCCAACAGTGCGGCACTCCCGTGGAACTGACCCTATGACAGGGCAGCACTCCCTCAACACTGACCCTCCGACAGTGTGGCACTCCCTCAGCACTGACCCTCTGACAGTGCGGCGTTCCCTCAGCACTGACCCTCTGACAGTGTGGCACTCCCTCAGTCTAACCCTCCGACAGTGCGGCACTCCATCAGCACTGACCCTACGACAGTGTGGCACTCCCTCGGCACTGACCCTCCGACAGTACGGCACTCCCTCAGTACTGACCCTCCGACAGTGCGGCACTCCCTCAGTAATGACCCTCCGAAAGTGCGGCACACCATCAGTACTGATCCTCTCACAGTGCAGCACTCCCTCAGCACTGACCCTCCGACAATGCGGCACTCCCTCAGCACTGACCCTCTGACAGTGCAGCACTCCCTCAGCACTGACCCTCTGACAGTGCGGCATTCCCTCAGCACTGATCCTGTGACGGTGTCACACTCCCTCAATACTGACCCTTTGACTGTGTGGCACTCCCTCAGCACTGACCCTCCGACAGTGTGGCAATCCCTTAGTACTGACCCTCTGACAGTGCGGCACTCCCTCAGCACTGACCCTCCGACAGTGTGGCACTCCCTCAGCACTGACCCTCTGACAGTGCAGCACTCCCTCAGCACTGACCCTCTGACAGTGCGGCATTCCCTCAGCACTGATCCTGTGACGGTGTGGCACTGCCTCAACACTGACCCTCTGAGTGTGGCACTCCCTTAGTACTGACCATCGACAATGCGGCAATCCCTCAGCACTGACCCTCTGACAATGTGGCACCCCCTCAATACTGACCCTTTGACTGTGTGGCACTCCCTCAGTATGACCCTCTGACAATATGGCACTCCTTCAGCACTGACCCTCCGACAGTGCAGGACTCCTTCAGCGCTGACCCTCTGATAGCGTGACACTCCCTCAGCACTGACCCTCCGACAGTGCGGCACACCATCAGTACTGACCCTCTCACAGTGTAGCACTCCCTCAGCACTGACCCTCCGACAATGCAGCACTCCCTCAACACTGACGCTCTGACAGTGCAGCACTCCCTCAGCACTGACCCTCCGACAGTGCGGCACTCCCTCAGTAATGACCCTCCGAGAGTGCGGCACTCCCTCAGCACTGACCCTCCGACAGTGCGGCACACCATCAGTACTGACCCTCTCACAGTGTAGCACTCCCTCAGCACTGACCCTCCGACAATGCAGCACTCCCTCAACACTGACGCTCTGACAGTGCAGCACTCCCTCAGCACTGACCCTCCGACAGTGCGGCACTCCCTCAGTAATGACCCTCCGAGAGTGCGGCACTCCCTCAGCACTGACTCTCCGACAATGTGGCACCCCCTCAATACTGACCCTTTGACTGTGTGGCACTCCCTCAGTATGACCCTCTGACAATATGGCACTCCTTCAGCACTGACCCTCTGACAGTGCAGCACTCCCTCAGCACTGACCCTCTGACAGTGTGGCACTCCCTCAGACTGACCCTCCGACAGTGCAGCACTCCTTTAGCACTGATCCTATGATAGTGTGGCACTCCCTCAGCACTGACCCTCTGACAGTGTGGCACTCCCTCAGACTGACCCTCCGACAGTGCAGCACTCCTTTAGCACTGACCCTATGATAGTGTGGCACTCCCTCAGCACTGACCCTCTGACAGTGTGGCAATCCCTCAGTCTGACCCTCCGACAGTGCGGCACTCCCTCAGCACTGACCCTCTGACAGTGTGGCACTCCCTCAGTCTGACCTTCCGACAGTGTGGCACTCCCTCGGCACTGACCCTCCGACAGTGCGGCACTCCCTCAGTACTGACCCTCCGACAGTGCGGCACTCCCTCAGTAATGACCCTCCGAGAGTGTGGCACATCATCAGTACTGACCCTCCGACAGTGCGGCCCTCCTTTAGTACTGACCCTATGATAGTGTGGCACTCCCTCAGCACTGACCCTCTGACAGTGCGGCATTCCTTCAGCACTGACCCTCCAACAGTGTGGAACTCCCTCAGTACTGACCCTCTGACAGTGCGGCAATCCCTCAGTCTGACCCTCTGACAGTGCGGCACTCCGTCAGCACTGACCCTCCGACAGTGCAGGACTCCTTCAGCACTGACCCTCTGATGGCGTGACATTCCCTCAGCACTGACCCTCCGACAGTGCGGCACACCATCAGTACTGACCCTCTCACAGTGTAGCACTCCCTCAGCACTGACCCTCCGACAATGCAGCACTCCCTCAGCACTGACGCTCTGACAGTGCAGCACTCCCTCAGCACTGACCCTCTGACAGTGCGGCATTCCCTCAGCACTGATCCTATGACGGTGTCGCACTCCCTCAACACTGACTCTCTGACAGTGTGGCACTCCCTCAGTACTGACCGTCCGACAATGCGGCACTCCCTCAGCACTGACCCTCTGACAATGTGGCACTCCCTCAGTATTGACCCTTTGACAGTGTGGCACTCTCTCAGTATGACCCTCTGACAGTATGGCACTCCTTCAGCACTGACTCTCCGACAGTGTGGCACTCCCTCAGCACTGACCCTCTGACAGTGCAGCACTCCCTCAGCACTGACCCTCCAACAATGCAGCACTCCCTCAGCACTGACCCTCTGACAGTGCAGCACTCCCTCAGCACTGAACCTCCGACAATGCGGCATTCCCTCAGCACTGATCCTGTGACGGTGTCGCACTCCCTCAACACTGACCCTCTGACAGTGTGGCACTCCCTCAGTCTGACCCTCCGACAGTGCGGCACTCCCTCAGCACTGACCCTATGACAGTGTGGCACGCCCTCAGTCTGACCTTCCGACAGTGTGGCACTCCCTCGGCACTGACCCTCCGACAGTGCGGCACTCCCTCAGTAATGACCCTCCGAGCGTGCGGCACTCCCTCAGCACTGACCCTTCGACAATGCGGCACACCATCAGTACTGATCCTCTCACAGTGTAGCACTCCCTCAGCACTGACCCTCCGACAATGCGGCACTCCCTCAGCACTGACCCTCTGACAGTGCAGCACTCCCTCAGCACTGACCCTCTGACAGTGCGGCATTCCCTCAGCACTGATCCTGTGACGGTGTTGCACTGCCTCAACACTGACCCTCTGACAGTGTGGCACTCCCTTAGTACTGACCATCCGACAATGCGGCACTCCCTCAGCACTGACCCTCTGACAATGTGGAACCCCCTCAGTACTGACCCTTTGACTGTGTGGCACTCCCTCAGTATGACCCTCTGACAGTGTGGCACTCCTTCAGCAATGACCCTCTGACAGTGTGGCACTCCCTCAGTCTGACCCTCCGACAGTGTGGCACTCCCTCAGTCTGACTGTCCGACAGTGTGGCACTCCCTCAGTACCAACCGTCCGACAGTGCGGCACTCCCTCAGTAATGACCATCCGACAGTGCGGCAATCCCTCAGCCTGACCCTCTGACAGTGTGGCACTCCCTCAGCACTGACCCTCCGACAGTGTGGCAATCCCTCAGTACTGACCCTCTGACAGTGTGGCATTCCCTCAGTACTGACCCTCCGACTGTATGGCACTCCCTCAGTACCGACCGTCCGACAGTGCGGCACTCCCTCAGTAATGACCATCTGACAGTGCGGCAATCCCTCAGCCTGACCCTCTGACAGTGCGGCATTCCCTCAGCACTGACCCTCCGACAGTGCGGCAATCCCTCAGTACTGACCCTCTGATAGTGTGGCACTCCCTCAGTCTGACCCTCCGACAGTGCGGCACTCCCTCAGCACTGACCCTACGACAGTGTGGCACTCCCTCAGTCTGACCTTCCGACAGTGTGGCACTCCCTCGGCACTGACCCTCCGACAGTGCGGCACTCCCTCAGTACTGACCCTCCGACAGTGCGGCACTCCCTCAGTAATGACCCTCCGAGAGTGCGGCACACCATCAGTACTGATCCTCTCACAGTGCAGCACTCCCTCAACACTGACCCTCCGACAATGCGGCACTCCCTCAGCACTGACCCTCTGACAGTGCAGCACTCCCTCAGCACTGACCCTCTGACAGTGCGGCATTCCCTCCGCACTGATCCTGTGATGGTGTCGCACTGCCTCAACACTGACCCTCTGACAGTGTGGCACTCCCTTAGTACTGACCATCGACAATGCGGCACTCCCTCAGCACTGACCCTCTGACAATGTGGCACCCCCTCAATACTGACCCTTTGACTGTGTCGCACTCCCTCAGTATGACCCTCTGACAGTGTGGCACTCCTTCAGCACTGACCCTCTGACAGTGCAGCACTCCCTCAGTACTGACCCTCTGACAGTATGGCACTCCTTCAGCACTGACTCTCCGACAGTGTGGCACCCCCTCAGCACTGACCCTTCAATAGTGTGGCACTCCCTCAGCACTGACCCTCTGATAGTGCGGCACTCCCTCAGCACTGACCCTCTGACAGTGTGGCACTCCCTCAGCACTGACCCTTCAATAGTGCGGCACACCCTCAGCACTGACCCTCCGACAGTGCGGCACTCCCTCAGCAATGACCCTCTGACAGTGTAGGACTCCCTCAGCACTGACCCTCCGACAGTGTGGCCCTCCCTCAGCACTGACCCTCCGACAGTGTAGGACTCCCTCAGCACTGACCCTCCGACAGTGTGGCCCTCCCTCAGAACTGACCCTCTGACAGTGTGGCACTCCCTCACACTGCATAGCAAGAGCATTGGTGGTGATTGTAAGCCATCCACTGTCCATAGGGCTGCATCTTTGCTCCGCAATTATTTAAGTGAACTTCAACATTTCTCTGCTCAGCCCACACTCATCCTATAATTCTTCACCCTGTCCAATTATGGATTCTATAAATAACTGCAGATATTCAGAAACTTCAGTGATCTCAATATCTTGATTGTATAAATAGAAAGCTAAGTTGTATTTCTGAAACTGTGTCATAATCAGAAATAACTTGTTTCATTCACAGGCTCATAGTCTCAAATGTTACGAAAGGATTAAAATCTTGAAAGATTACATTTCTTTAGTGGACATTTGTTCAGTGGCAAATTCTTTGCTTTATATTGAATATTATAGATCAGCAAAATCCCACTGTCATTCAATTGGTGTTGGGGAATGAATGGAATGGCAATGCTATCAGTTTTTATGCAAAAAAAGTTAGAGAAGGGAGAGTCAAAGTGTGGGTTAGCTTCTTGCTACTCGTTAATTAAAATTGTGGTGATAGGGTTAGGGTTAGACTGTAGTCTGGGTGAGGGAAAAATTCAACTCAGCTGTGTGCGGTGTCAGCTGTGTCTCAGTGGGTCATGCTCTTGTATGTTAGTGAGTGAGAAGCTTTTGACCTGATCTCAAACTCCAAGCTGACACTGTATGAGTGCAGTGCTGAGGGAGTGCTGCACTGTCAGCAGTGTCCTCTAAGATTGAAGCCCTGCCAGCCCTCTCAGAATGGAAGTAAAAGATCCCAAACCATTATGTTTTGGAAGAGCAGGGGATTTCTCCTTCAGTTTCCTGCATCATTCTCCCTCAGCAAACATGGTTAAAGCAGATTAACTGGTTATTATCACTTTGTGATTAGTGGGAGCCCCCTGTGCACAAGTTGGCTGCCATGCTAACTAGGAGAAAGTGAGGGCTGCAGATGCTGGAGACCAGAGTTGAAAAATGTGTTGCTGGAAAACACAGCAGGCCAGGCAGCATCCCAGGAGCAGGAGAATCAACGTTTCGGGTATAAGCCCTTCTTCAGGGCTATCTACATTGCAATGTTGCTTTACACTCCAAAAGTATTTCATTGGCTGTGAGTCACTTTGGAATGGCCTGTGGTTGGGGAAGGTGCTATTTAAAAGAACTTTTTTTGTTGTTGTTTGAACCATCCCCTCATACAGGAAACGGACCTGTAGCTGAAGTGATCTGATTGGTTGCTGAATCAAAATGCCAGGGACCAATCTCTAAGAGGGATCTATTGACATGACTGAGACCCAATAAGTGGGAACACCAGCTCCTGCAGGTCTCTCTCCAAGTCACACACCATCCTGACTGGGGACTATATCACCGAGTCAAAATTTGGGAATTCCCCTACCACAGCACTGTGGGTGCTCTGACACTATGCAGATTAGGGTTACACCTGAAACATCGACTTCTCCACCTTCTGATGCTGCCTGGCTTACTGTGTTCTCCCCGCCTCCTGCCTGTCTCCCTTGGATCCCAACAACTACAGTTTATTTTTGTCTCTAACCAGCAAATCTTGAAGGCAGCGACTCACCACCAACCTTTCAAGGGACAATTAAGGCTGGGAATATAATTATTGGCCCAACCAGCGACGCCAATGTCCTGTGAAAGAATTTTAAAGAACACAGCAAGACCGTATAACCAGCAATATGATGATGACCAGATAATCTGTATGTTTAGCAACAACCATTACCCAAAGCTGGTTGAAGGATTAGTCAGGGTGTTAGTAAGGACTGTCTTTCATTGATGTGGCCCCAATTGTTCGAAAGGTGAAGTTGCTTTGAGGTGCCAAGTGATAAATACATGGCCTTGCAGTTTTATATTTCTCGATTTTATTAATAATCTTGTCCTCCAAATATTCTCTTTCGCGTCCTTGCTTGTCAGGTATTAGCCTGTCCGTCTGATGAATCTGTGTGAATGAATCAGATTGGAAGATCAAAAGCAGCCTCCCCCAGACGCATTCAGATTGTTTCTTTGTACCTGGTGGGGAAAGAAATGTGTGAGGCATTTGATTGAAACAATGTTTAACTGCGAGCAGGAGTCTCAGTGTTCCCCCAGTCCAGCTACTCAGGCAGGGGAACGGCAGAGAGGAGTCTTCAGCTTCCCCACTTACAACCAACAAATGTGGAGCAACAACTTTATAAACTTCTGGTCACCATGCTTTTCTTTCCAAGTGGTAACCAGTGACCAGTGAGGCACCACAGGGATCACTAGCTGCCGGAGGACAGAGCAGTGGCCTCCAAGAACTTGTAGTTTCAAACCAACACAACCTGTTGGACTATAACCCAGTGTCATGTGATTGTTGACTTTGTCCATCCTAGTCCAACACCAGCACCTCCACGTCATGGATTCATTGAGTGAGTAGGCAAATGCATGGCAGATGAAATATAACATGGATAAATGTAAGGTTATCCACTTTGGTAACAAAATATTTTGGTGGATTGTTATTTAAATGGCTATAAATTGAGAAGAGGGAACATGCAACAAGACCAGAGTGTCCTTGTGCACCAGTCACTGAAGGTGCAGAAAACAGTGAGAGCCTTCATAGTGAGCAGATTTGAATACAGGGCCTTGATGAGACCACACTGAGAGTAATGTGTGCTGGTTGGTCTCCTTATCTGAGGGAAGACGTCCTGGTGATGGAGGGAGTATAACGAAGGTTAACCAGATGTTTCCTGGGATGGTTGGACTGATGTATGAAGAGAGACTGGATTTTTTAGTACTATGTTCACTATATTCACTGGGAATTTGCAAGAATGTAGAGGGATTTCATAGAAACCCATAGATTTTTAACAGAATTAGACAGGAAGGGTGGTCCCAATGATCAGGGAGTCCCGAACCATGGGGTCACAGACTAAGGATACAGGGTAGATGAGGAGAGTGAGGAGGCTGTGGAATTCTCTGCCACAGAAAATAGTTGGGGCCGAAAGAACAAAGAAAATTCCAGCACAGGAACAGGCCCTTCAGCCCTCCAAGCCTGTGTCAATCCAGATCCTCTATCTAAACCTGTTGCCCATCTTCTAAGTGTCTGTAACCCTCTGCTCCCTGCCCATTCATATATCTGTCTAGATACATCTTAAATGACGCCAGTGTGCCCACCTCACCACCTCTGCTGGCAATGCGTTCCACGTACTCCACCACCCTCTGTGTAAAGAACTTTCTACCCATATCTCCCTTAAACATTTCCCCTCTCACTTTGAACTTGTGACCCTGAGTAATTGAGTCCCCCACTCTGGGAAAAAGCTTCTTGCTATCCACCCTGTCTATACCTCTCATGCTATTATAGACCTCAATCAGGTCCCCTTTCAACCTCCATCTTTCTGAAGAAAATAATCCTCATCTATTCAACCTATCCTCATAGCTAACGCCCTAGGTATCAGGCAACACCCTAGTGAACCTCCTCTGCACCCTTTCCAAAGGATCCACATCCTTTGGTAACGTGGCAAGCAGAAATGTACGCAGTATTCTAAATGTGGCCAAACCAAAGTCCTATAGATTGAACTTTTTTCAAGAAGGAGTTAGATATAATTCTTAGTGATCAAAGAGTATGGGGAGAAAGCAGGAACAGGGGATTGTGTTGGATGATCGGTTGTGAGCATATTGTAAGGCAGAGCAGACTCAAAGGGCCGAATGGCCTACTCCTGCTTTTTTTTTTATGTTTCTATGTTCTCCACCAATTTTCTCTCCTGTTCTCTTGGGTCCTGAAGAGCATGGAATGTTTACGCGATGACAGTTTAGTAAATGGTTAGTATCCTCACTTCTCTGGAGAACAGAGTGTTCATTCATTATGGCACATGGTTAAGGTAGGGCTATTGTAATGCAGTGATAATCTCCCTATCTTTGGACAAGGTGGCCTGCATTCAAGTCCAGCCTACTCCAGAGGTGTGACGTAACATCGCTGAACAGGAAATATTTACACAATTAAGATATGTATTCCTTATCAGTATCTGTGGGACATGTTCAAAAGTTTGCTAGCATGTACATTTGTGATGTATATGTTTTGTATATTTATGTGTGTGTGCTTATGTTGCTTTGTGCATGTGTGTCCACATTTGAGGTGTTGATAGAGGACACTGTAACCCTGGCAGCATTTCCTCGTGTGCGATTTCAGGCAATTTCTGTGACTGGGGTATCTTAATGACTTGGAGATACCGGCGTTGGACTGGGGTGTACAAAGTTAAAAATCACATAACACCAGGTAATAGTCCAACAGGTTTATTTGGAAGCACTAGCTCCCAGAGCGCTGCTACTTCAACCACCTGACGAGGATCAGCACTCCGAAAGCTAGTGCTTCAATTAAACCTGTTGGACTATAACCGGATGTTGTGTGATTTTTAACTTGAGGTATTCTACTGTTTGTGGCATCGCATCTGTTTACTCCTGATGTACAGGGATCCCTGAAACCTTGAGCAACCCAGCCCACTCTGACCCTGGGGTTGCTGAGAGTGAGTTATGATGTTAATATTGCTCAATGGTTTCAGCTAACAACACTGGCTGAGGATCAAATGGCAAAATTTACACTTAGCTTTCAAAATTATGGAGACTATCGGTTGAGTAAATGATGAGTAAAATGTCATTGGTGGGAGGTTAATGAGCAGAGGAAACAGACTTAGGATAATTAGCAAAAAAACCAGAGAGAAAATGAGGCAAAAAAACTGTGAGTGTTCACAACCTGGAGCTCACTGACTGAAAGGATAGAAGGAGCAGATTTAAGTGCAACTATTAAAAGAAAATTCAATATATAATTGAACAGAAAAAAGATTAGAGAGCTCTGAGAAAACAGCAGGGAAGTCAGATTAATTGGATAGCTATTTCAAAGAGCTAGCACAAAAGGCTGAATGGACTCCCTCTGTGCTGTTTCATTCCACAGTCATATGCATACCCTGCTAACCACTGTTTTAACCAGCTGGACACTGAATAATACTTTCCACTAAAGATTAGCATCTTTTTAAGGTACGCCAATTAAAATTAACATTCATTTTCTTTATTGCTTTCACTGGTATGACTATTGTTTGTTTCCAGTTCTTTATTACCCAGGAGCCGAGGAGCTAGTGGGACCGGGTCAGAGTCATCCAAATTGCTGGAGATCTGAACTTCTGGCAACATTTCTTCCTGAAAGGGTGCAAGTGAACGAGATGGCATTTTACAATGAACACTTCATGGTCATTATTCTTGGGATCAGCTTCCAATTGCAGATTTTATTAACTAACTGGAAATTCCAGGATTAGCATTTGGTACTCATGTTCCCAGAATATGATCTTAGGGCTGTGGATCCCAGGCTAACACATGACATTACATCACCGTCTCCCCAAAGGTATCTGCCACCTTCTTCCATTGAGGACAGTCACAAGGAACAACAAGCTGATGACACACGACTTAGAATAAACATTTTCACCTTTGTATCTTGCACATTTGATTTGAAGTTTCTTTTAGGAAACTGGGTGTTGGTAAATGTTTGTACAAACTACCACAATTAAACACTCAATAACTGATTTTCAAAGGCTCTGTTAAAGTACAATAAAGAATAGCAGAACCAAACTGAGGTTATTTCTAATCTGCAATTCATTTGTATTCAGCCTTAAACCCATTTGCTAATACTTAGAACATAGAACAGTGCAGGCCCTTCAACCCCTGCTGTTGTACTGACCTTTTATCCTCCTCTCAGATCATACTAACTGACATACCCTTCATTGTACTATCCTCCATGTGTATCCAAGAGTCCAAGGGTCACTTAAATGTCCCTAATGTCTCTGACTCTACTACCACTGCTGGCAGTGCATTCCACACACACACCACTCTCTGTGTAAAGAACCTACCTCTGACATCTCCCCTAAACCTTCCTCCGATCACCTTAAAATTATGACCCCTCATGATAGCCATTTTTGCCCTGGGAAAAGGTCCCTGGCTATCCACTCTATCTATCCTTCTCATCATCTTTCTCATCATCGGGTGCACCCGATGTGGCCTCCTCTATATTGGGGAGAAGGGCCGCCTACTTGCGGAACACTTCAGGGAACACCTCTGGGACACCCGGACCAACCAACCCAACCACCCCGTGGCTCAACACTTTAACTCTCCCTCCGACTCCACCAAGGACATGCAGGTCCTTGGACTCCTCCATCGCCAGAACATAACAACACGACGGTTGGAGGAAGAGCGCCTCATCTTCCGCCTGGGAACCCTCCAACCACAACGGATGAACTCAGATTTCTCCAGTTTCCTCATTTCCCCTCCCCCCACCTTGTCTCAGTCGATTCCCTCGAACTCAGCACCGCCCTTTTAACCTGCAATTTTCTTCCTGACCTCTCCGCCCCCACCCCACTCCGGCCTATCACCCTCACCTTGATCTCCTTCCACCTATCACATTTCCATCGCCCCTCCCCCAAGTCCCTCCTCCCTACCTTTTATCTTAGCCTGCTGGACACACTTTCCTCATTCCTGATGAAGGGCTTTTGCCTGAAACGTCGAATTTCCTGTTCCTTGGATGCTGCCTGACCTGCTGCGCTTTAATCAGCAACACATTTTCAGCTCTGATCTCCAGCATCTGCAGACCTCACTTTTTACTCGAAAATCTCCTCTGCACCCTCTCTAAAATTTCCACATCCTTCCTATAATGAGGCAACCAGAACCTGAACACAATATTCTAAGTTGCTCTAACCAGGGCTCTATAGAGCTGCAGCAAAACCTCATGGCTCTTAAACTCAATCCCCCAGTTAATGAAAGCCAACACACCATGCGCCTTCTTAACAACCCTATCAGCTTGGGTGGTGACCTTGATCGAGCTATGGATGTGCACCCCAAGATCTCACTGTTCCTCCACACTGCCAAGAATTCTGCCTTTAAACCTGTAATCTGCATTCAAATTCAACCTTGCAAAGCGAATGACTTCACAATTTTCCAGGTTGAACTCCATCTGCCACTTATCAGCCCAGTCCTGTATCCTGTCAATGTCCCGTTATAATCTACAACAGCCCTGCACACTATCCACAACTCCACCAACCTTCATGTCGTCGGCAAACTTACTAACCCACCCTTCCACTTCCTCATCCAAGTCATTTATAAAAATCTTAAAGAGCAGAGGTCCCAGACCGATCCCTGCAGATGATCACTGGTCACCGAGCTCCAGTCTGAATACTTTCCAACTATCACCACCCTCTGTCTTCTATGGGCCAGCCAATTCTGTAACCAGACAGCCAAATTTCCTAGTATCCCATAACTCCTTACTTTCTGAATGAGCCTTCCATGGGGAACCTTATCAAATGTCTTACCAAAATCCACATACACCACATCCACTGGTCTACCTTCATCAATGTATTATGTCACATCCTCAAAGAATTCAATCAGATTTGTGAGGCATGACCTGCCCCTCACAAAGCCATGCTGACTATCTCTAATCAAACTATGTTTTTCCAAATAATCATAAATCCTGTCTCTCAGAATTTGTCCACCACCAATATAAGACTGACTGGTCTATAATTCCCAGGGTTATCCCTATTCCCTTTCTTGAACAAGGAAATATCATTTTCCACCCTCCAATCATCTAGCAGAGTCATTAGGGACATTTAAGCAATTGCTGGACATGCAGATGGATAGCAGTGAGTTGAGAGGTGCATAGGTTAAGTTAAAGTATTTTACATGAGGATTAAACCTCGGCACAACATCGTGGGCCAAAGGGCCTGTTCTGTGCTGTACCTTTCTATGTTCTATGTTCTACTCCAGTGGACAGTGAGGACGCAAAGATCATCGCCAAAGGTGCAGCAATCTCTTCCCTTGCTTCCTGTAGTAACCTTAGATATATCCCATCTGGCCCAGGGGACCTATTTATCCTTAGGCTTTTTCAAAATTTCCAGCACATCCTCATTCTTAACATCAACCTGTTCCAGTGTATCAGTCTGTTTCATGCTGTCCTCACAAACATCAAGATCCCTCTCAGTAGTGAATACTGAAGCAAAGTATTCATTAAGGACCTCCCCTACTTCCTCCAACTCCAGGCACAAGTTCCCTCCACTATCCCCGATCAGCCCTACCCTCACTCTGACCATCCACTTGTTCCTCACACAAGTGTAGAATGCCTTAGAGTTTTCCTTAATCCTATCTGCCAAGGCTTTTTCATGCCCCCTTCCAGCTCACCAAAGTCCATTCTTCAGTTCCTTCCTGGCTACCTTGTAACCCTCCAGAGCCCTGTCTGATCCTTGTTAGAGCTGCAAATGTGTTGCTGGTCAAAGCACAGCAGGCCAGGCAGCATCTCAGGAATAGAGAATTCAACGTTTCGAGCATAAGCCCTTCATCAGGAATAAGAGAGAGAGAGCCAAGCAGGCTAAGATAAAAGGTAGGGAGGAGGGACTAGGGGGAGGGGCGATGGAGGTGGGACCCTCCCACTCCACCGAGGACATGCAGGTCCTTGGACTCCTCCACCAGCAGAACACAACTACACGACGGCTGGAGGAGGAGCGCCTCATCTTCCGCCTGGGAACCCTCCAACCACAAGGTATGAATTCAGATTTCTCCAGCTTCCTCATTTCCCCTTCCCCCACCTTGTCTCAGTCGGTTCCCTCAACTCAGCACCGCCCTCCTAACCTGCAATCCTCTTCCTGACCTCTCCGCCCCCACCCCACTCCGGCCTATCACCCTCACCTTGACCTCCTTCCACCTATCCCACCTCCATCGCCCCTCCCCCTAGTCCCTCCTCCCTACCTTTTATTTTAGCCTGTTTGGCTCTCTCTCTCTTATTCCTGATGAAGGGCTTATGCTCGAAACGTCGAATTCTCTATTCCTGAGATGCTGCCTGGCCTGCTGTGGCTTTGACCAGCAACACATTTGCAGCTGTGATCTCCAGCATCTGCAGACCTCATTTTTTACTCTGATCCTTGTTAGAGAACATCCCAAATTGTTGTGATCATTTACATCCTCTCCAATGTTGTCATTGCTCAGGTACTGATCTGCACTTTTCTTTCTTTTTGATCTGAAAGATCATGAAGGAAGCAGCTTCCTTGATTGTCATCCAATTCGCCACCTTCAACATCTACTTCCTCTGCCACCGACGCAGCAGTGTGTACTATCTACAAGATGCACTGCAGAAATTCACCAGGGCATATCTGACAGCACCTTCCAAACCCATCTTGAGGGTCAAGGGCAGTAGATACATCGGCACAACACAGCACATGCAAGTTCCTCTCCAAGTCACTCACCACCCTGACTTGGAATATATTGCAGTTCCTTCTGTATTACTGGGTTAAGGTCCTGGAATTCCTTCCATAATGGGTCTACATACACCACATGGACTCAAGTGATTCTAAAAGGCACCTCACACCCCTCTCCTACTCCGCGGTATTTGGGGATGAGCAATAAATGCTGTCCTAACCATTGATGTCCATACCTGATGAAAGATGCATTTTTAAAAACAGAGGCGCATGTGGTTAGTTTTAAATTTGCCAATGACCTGATTTTTTTCTCTTTGTTAACATCCTTCCATCTATGAAAGACAATGAATACACAGCAACAAATCCATTTCAGACATGGTGCATCTCTTCCTGATGCCTACAGAGGCAAATCCCTGAGGGACTGACACAAGTGACACTCCTGAAGCTACTGAGTGACATTGCAGGTTGTTGTTGCTTTTGATGTTGGCATCTGTTTCCAAGTCACTACAACCATTGGTCATTGTGGTGAATGCCAGCTCTCAGGAGGTGCCACCGTTTTTCACTGTTGCCAGTGAGTGACTCCCAGCTGTGAGAGCTGGTGTCTAGGGTCTTGTTATCACACTCGCAAACATCCTTTGAAGTGGAGCTCTGATCACCTGGTACAGGAGACCTCACTGTGCAGAGGGCCCTGGGTAAGTGACCATCTTCCATCCTGATGATGTTTCTGAGCCAAAAAAGCTGCCCCCTGTTTGAGGACAAAGAAAACGTGGGACTCCTGTCATGAGGAGAGCTGTTGTAATCACCGTTGTGTATGTGGGGATATGGTCCTTCAGAATGGGCACTGTAGCAAAGTGCAAAATGCAGCAGTCCATCAAAGCCCTGCAACTTCCTGCAAAAGATCAATGTAAGTGTGACCAATTTGTTTGAATGACTTTGTTTCAGGAGTAAATAGTGGTCAGGGCAGTGGGGAGAAATCACCTGCTCATCTTCTGAATAGTAACATGGGATCTTTAACATCAAGAGGATAGATGGAACCTGGGTTTAGCGACACAGGACCTCCGACAGTGCGGCACTCCCTCAGCACTGACCCTCTGATAGTGTAGGACTCCCTCAGCACTGACCCTCCGACAGTGCGGCACTCCCTCAGCACTGACCCTCTGACAGTGCGGCACTCCCTCAGCACTGACACTTCAACAATGCGGCACTCCCTCAGCACTGACCCTCCGACAGTGCGGCACTCCCTCAGCACTGACCCTCTGACAGTGTGGCACTCCCTCAGCACTGACCCTCCGACGTGTGGCACTCCCTCAGCACTGACCCTCTGATAGTGTGGCACTCCCTCAGCACTGACCCTTCGACAGTGTGACACTCCCTCAGCACTGACTCTTCAACAGTGCGGCACTCCCTCAGCACTGACCCTTCGACAGTGTGACACTCCCTCAGCACTGACCCTCCGACAGTGCGGCACTCCCTCAGCACTGACCCTCCAACAGTGTGATGCTCCCTCAGCACTGACCCTCTGACAGTGCGGCACTCCCTCAGCACTGACCCTCTGACAGTGTGGCACTCCCTCAGCACTGACCCTCCGACAGTGTGGCACTCCCTCAGCACTGACCCTCTGACAGTGTGGCACTCCCTCAGCACTGACCCTCCGACAGTGTGGCACTCCCTCAGCACTGACCCTCTGATAGTGTGGCACTCCCTCAGCACTGACCCTTTGACAGTGTGACACTCCCTCAGCACTGACTCTTCAACAGTGCGGCACTCCCTCAGCACTGACCCTTCGACAGTGTGACACTCCCTCAGCACTGACCCTCCGACAGTGCGGAACTCCCTCAGCACTGACCCTCCAACAGTGTGATGCTCCCTCAGCACTGACCCTCCAACAGTGTGATGCTCCCTCAGCACTGACCCTCCAACAGTGCGACGCTCCCTCAGCACTGACCCTTCGACAGTGCGGCACTCCCTCAGCACTGGCCCTCCGACAGTGCGGCGCTCCCTCAGCACTGACCCTCCAACAGTGCGGCACTCCCTCAGCACTGACCCTCTGATAGTGTGGCACTCCCTCAGTACTGACCCTCCCACAGTGTGGCACTCCCTCAGCACTGACCCTCCCACAGTATGGCACTCCCTCAGCACTGACCCTCCGACAGTGCGGCGCTCCCTCAGCACTGACCCTTCGACAGTACGGCACTCCCTCAGCACTGACCCTCAGACAGTGTGGCACTCCCTCAGCACTGACCCTCCCATTGTGTGGCACTCCCTCAGCATGACCCTCCGACAGTGTGGCACTCCTTCAGCACTGACCCTCCGACAGTGTGGCACTCCCGCAGCACTGACCCTCCGACAGTGCGGCACTCCCTCAGCACTGACCCTCTGACAGTGTGGCACCCCCTCAGCACTGACCCTCAGACAGTGTGGCACTCCCTCAGCACTGACCCTCAGACAGTGTGGCACTCCCTCAGCACTGACCCTCAGACATTATTGTACTCCTTCACTCACTATTAGACAAAATTGTGGGTGAGATGAAGTTAAGTGAGAAGAAGCTTGTGTGACACATGAAGATGAGCAGAGAGCATTTAGCAGAAATATAATGTGAAAGGTGTTGTAATATTGTGCACAAGTTTGAGGTTTATTTCTTCTTTGCTGATTTGAAGTGGATGGTTGAGGGGAAGTAACCACCTTTGATCCAATCCAGGAGATTGCAGGACCATGAGGCTTGCACAGAAAACTCACGTGGTTTCCTATCTGTTGAAGGATCTCTGATTTCCAGAGATGACCATTGACTGTTCATTGAAGATTAAACTGAGTAAATATTTAGGCCAAAAGCATCTTCCAGATTTTTCTTTCACCTGCTGCTCTTCCAGCATTGATTTCAGTTCTCTATCTCATTGAATTGTGCTTCTTTCCTCAGATGAAATCCAAACTGCTCGCTGTTGATTCAACTAAAATAGCCAACTCTTCAGAATGAGGGCAGAAGTCTGAATCTTAATGGAGGCATTGGTCTATTGGTATTGTCATGGGGCTGTTATCCCAGGTAACACACTGGGGACCTCGGTTCAAATTCTGCCGAGGCATATGATGGGATTCAATTCAGTGAGCGTCTAATCATCACCACGAGACTGTTGCTAATTGTCATCAACTGTTTCGCAAAGTCATTTAGGGAGGTTGCTTGCCTGTTCCAACCTACATGGGATTTCAGACCCACAGCAATGTGGCTGACTCTTAACTGCCCTCTGGGCAATAAATGCTGGCCTAGCCAGCAGTGCCCTCATCCTGTGAATGTTGTTTTTAAGAAAAGACAAAATTGGCTGGAGTCTCTAGAGGCAATGGCTCTGATAGTGTTGATGTTGAAGTTCCATAAGGCACCACCCAATCTCACGCTGTCCCACAGTCTCTGGGTATAGTAGGAGCAGCCATCTTGCGTGAGATCTTGATGGAGATATAAATAATCATCCCTGGCTCTTGTGATAGAATAAATTACTAAAAGCAAGCATCCAGGTTCAGCAGGTAATAGGGAAGGCAAATGGAATCTTAACATTTCACTCAAAGAGAATGGAATATAAATATTGGGATGTTTTGCTAAACCTATGCATATAAGATTACACGTAGATTACATGTAATTAGTTTTGGTCAGTATTTCTAAGGAAAACCATACTGGCATTGAAGACAGTCCAGAGAATGTTCACTCAGCCAGTCTCGGGAATAAAGCCACTGTTTTATGAGGAGTGATGGATAGGTTGGGCCTGTACTCATTGGAGGTTAGACGTGTGAGAGGCAACTTTATTGAAACATAAAAGATTCTGAGAGAACTGGGCAGGGCAGATATTGACAGGGCATTCCAATACATTCCATCTTCATGGTGGAGGACGTTCCAGGATTTTGACCCAGTAACATTGAATCAAGCTCCAAGTCATGATGGTGAGGGGCTTGGAGAGAATTTGTGTGAGGTGAGCTTGGTGTATCTGCTGCTGATGTGAATGTTTAAGGTGCTGGATGCGGGTACCTATCAAGCAGGCTGCTTTGGATATCATGGGTAGACAGGCAGGAGGCTGGAAGAACACAGCAAGCCAGGCAGCATCAGGAGGGACAGGCAGGAGGCTGGGGGAACACAGCAAGCCAGGCAGCATCAAGAGGGGCAGGCAGGAGGCTGGGGGAACACAGCAAGCCAGGCAGCATCAAGAGGGGCAGGCAGGAGGCTGGGGGAACACAGCAAGCCAGGCAGCATCAGGAGGTGGAGAAGTCAATGCTTCAGGCATAACCTTTCTTCAGGACTGGAAATGACTGGGATTAGGCAATACTTTGTTTCTATTTAAGCATCTTCGTAAATCTCGTCTACACCTTCGTCAGTGCAATCACATCCTTCCTATAATGTGGTGACCAGAACTGCATGCTGTGGCCTGATCAAAATTTTATACAGTTCCAGGTAACCTCACTGCTCTTATAACTTATGCGCCTGCTATTGAAGGTAAATATCTCATATGTCTTCCTAACCATCTTATCTACCCACCCTGTTATTTTCAGAAATTTATAGTTAGGTGCAGAGTAAGGTCCTTCTGATCTTCAGTACTTTCCAGTGTCCGGCCATCCTGAATCTAATCCTATGTCTTGTTAGCCCTCCCTAAATATGTTACATTTTTCGATGTTGAATTCCATTCATAACTGTCCTGCCCACTCGACAAGTTTGTTCATCTCCTCCTGCAGATTACCACTCACTGTTTTACTACCCTACCAATTTTCTAGTGGGTGACTTGGCCTGGGATCCCATGCGTTCCTATTCTCTTGAGTAGTCTGCCATAAGGGATCTTACCAAAAACCTTGCTAAAGTTTGAATAAACCATGTCAAATGTGTTAGCCTCACCAATACTCCTGATTCATTCTTCAGAATAATCAATCAGATTTGTCCAGCATGTCTATCCCATATCATTCCATGCCAAATATCCCTGATTAATCTGTGTCTGTCCAAGTGCAGATGTATTCAGTCTCCCACAATCCTTCCTAATAACTTCCCCATCACAGAGATTAGATTGACTGGCCTATAATTTCCCAGTCTTTCCCTTCCTCCCTTCTTTCAATAACAGGACAATGTGAGCTGATCTCTAGTTGTCTGGTGCCTCATCTATGGCTGGGGAGGATTTGAAAGTTACTGCTGGAGCTGCTGATATCTCCTCCCTCACCTCTCCTACCAGGCTAGGACTCAGCTCTTCTGGGCTTACAAAACTATCCACTGTCGAGACTTGATGAACCCACATGTACCTCATCTCTATCAATGCTAAATTCTTTGAATATCCCAGAGTCCTCTGCCCTGATGCTATTCCTGTGCCATCCTTTCCCATTGCGAAAACTGAAACAAAGATTGTATTCCGTCTTCTGAGTGCACATAAACATTACCCCTATGGTTCCTAATGGACCCCAGTCTTTTCTTGTTCGTCCCTTGCTCTTTATAAATATAAAATTCTTTTTTTATTGTCTATACTACACGCCAATGCTTCCTTAGGCACTCCCTTACTTTTATAATCTCCTTTTTAAGTTCCCCTGTACTTCTTACTCTCTTCTAATGACTCTTAGAGTCACAGAGATGTACAGCACAGAAACAGATCTTCCAATCCAACTCATCCATGCTGACCAGATATCCTAAAGTAATCCATTTGCCAGCGCTTGGCCCATATCCCTCCAAACGCTCCCTATTCATATACCCATCTAGATGCCATTTAAATATTGTAATTGGACCAGCCTCCACCACTTCCTCTAGCAGCTCATTCCATACACACACCACCCTCTGAGTGAAAAAGTTGGCCTTTTGGTCCCTGTTAATGTTTTCCCCTCTCACCTTAAACCTACACCCTATAGTTTTGAACTCCCCTACCATGGGAAAATAACCTTGTCTATTCACCCTATCCATGCCCCTCATGATTTATAAATCTCTACAAGGTCACCCCTCAGCCTCTGATGCTCCAGGGAAAACAACCCCAGCCTATTCAGCCTTTACCTATAACTCAAACCCTTCAACTCTGGCAACATCCTTGTTTATTTTTTCTGAATCCTTTCAAGTTTCACAACCCACTAACCAGCCCAATCACCCGACCACTTCAATTCCCCCTCCCACTCTGCCAAGGACATACAACTCCTGGGGCTCCTGCACCACCAAATCCGAGCCACTTGACGCCTGGAGGAAGAATGCCTCGTCTTCCGCCTTGAGACTTCCAACCACACAGCATCAATGTAGATTTCACCAGTTTCCTCATCTCCCCTTGCCCTACCTTACCCCAGACCCAACCCTCCAACTTGGCACTGCCCCCTTGAACTGTCCTACCTGTCCATCTTCCTTCCCACCTATCTGTTCCACCCTCCACTCCTAACTATCAGCATCAATGCTCAACTTCATCCACCTATCACATTCCTAGTTACCGCCCCTACAAGCCTCACCCTTGGGGCCCCCACATTCCTGATGAAGAGCTTATGCTTGAAACATTGACTCTCCTGCTCCTCGGATGTTGCCTGACGGGCTGCGCTTTTCTAGTGCCGCACGTTTTGACTCTGATCTCCCACATCTGCAATTCTCACTGTCTCCTAAAATGTTTCCCATAGCAGGGAGACCATTATTGCATGCAGTATTCCAAACGTGGCCCAACCAATGCCCTATACAGCTGCAACATGACCTCCCAACTACTATACTCAATGCACTGACCAATGAAGTAAGCCTTCATCATTGCCCTGTCTACCTATGACTCCACTTTCAAGGAGCTATGAACCTGCACTCCAAGGTCTCTTTGTCAACACCTCCTAGGACCTTACCATTCAGTGTATAAGTCTTGCTCTGACTTGGCTTACCAAAATGCAGCACCTCACATTTATCTAAATTAAATTTCATCTGCCACTTCTGAGCCCATTAGCCCATCCGATTAAGTCCCGTTGTACTCTGAGGTAACCTTCTTCACTGTCCACTACACTTCCAATTTGGTTCATCTGTAGACGTGCTAATCATATCTCCTACGTTCACATCCAAATCATTTATCTAAATGACAAAAAGCAATGGATCCAGCACTGATCATTGTGGCACTCCACTGGTCACAGGACTCCAATCTGAAAAGCAACCCCACCCCACCACCCTCTGTCTCCTATCTTCAAGCCACTTTTGTACCCAAAACGCTAGCTCTCCCTTTATCCCATGCCATCTAACCTTGCTAACCTTGTCAAATGTCTTACTGAAGTCCAGTCAGACAGTGTCCACTGCTTTGCCCTCATCAATCTTCTTCGTGACTTCTTCAAAAAACCCTTGCTGAGCCTTTCCTTTTCTTCTTAACTCTGACCTGTATGCCCTTTGACCTCCTGGCTGAGAAACCACCACACCCAGCCAAAAATTCACAATGCCCAGCCAAACATTCACTGCACCCAGCTGAAAAACCACCACATCCAGCCAAAAATCCACCACACCAGCTGAGAAACCACCATGCCCAGCCTGGCAATGCCACACCAGGCCAAGAGACCACCATGTGCCATACAGAGACTGGGCCAAGAGATCGCCATGGGGCTGGCTGGGCCAGTCCAAGAGGAGGCCTCACTGGGTCCCTGCCGAGGCTGGGAGTGAAGAAAAGAAGAAAAGAAACATCAAGAGAGGAAAATAAAGAGAAAAAAGGGACAGAAATAACAAATAAATGTCTGGAGCAGAAGAGCTCTTGTTGAAGTATCCTACTCCACCGCCATTTTGGTCAAATTTGCAATGTGTACATGTTGGTTCATTTACCCCAGTAGTGTGCTCACGTTCTTCCTGTAGTGTGGTGACCAGAAGTACACACTACTCCAGCCGTAGCTTAACAAAAACTCTGTAGACCTCTGACATAACCTTTCCAATATTATAATCTTATAAAGTTGAGAGTGTGTTGCTGGGAATGCTCAGCAGGGCAGACAGCATCCAAGGAGCAGGAGAACTGACATTTCAGGCATAAGTCCTTTATTAGGAATGAGGCTTGTGGGCCGGGCTGAGAGATAAATGGGAGGGGAGTGGGGCTGGGGGGAAGGTAGCTAAGAAAACGATAGGTGGATGAAGGTGAGGCAGAAGGTGATAGGTCAGGGGGGAGTGATGGACAACGGAGGGCAGAGCTCTGTTAGAGGCTTGGGACTGGGATAATGTTGGGGACTGCATGTCCATGGTGAAGATGAGGCAATGGGGGCTGGGGAAACGAAGATTTTGTCTCAGCCTGCGCTTGTCCCACTGAACTCATCTCTTCCTACCTCCACACCATCCTGTCCCCGTTAGTCCAGGAACTCCCCACCTACGTTCAGGACACCACCCATGCCCTTCATCTCCTCCAAGACTTTTGTTTCCCTGGCCCCAACACCCCATCTTCACTACGGGTATTCAGTCGCTGAACACATTGATCTGCCATGATGAAGGTCTTCAAGCCCTCTATTTCTTCCTCTCACATGGTCCTAACCAGTACCCTTCCACCAACACCCTCATCTGCCTGGCTGAACTGGTCCTCACCCTCAACTACTTCTCCTTCAATCCTCCCACTTCCTCCAAACCAAAGGGGTAGCCATGGGCACCCGTATGGGACCCACCTATGTCAACCTCTTTGTCGGGTACGTGGAACAGTCCATCTTCTGCAGTTACATTGGCACCATCCCCCAACCTTTTCCTCAGCTATATCAATGACTGTATTGGCGCTACCTCATGCTCCCGCGAGGAGGATGAACAGTCCACCAACTTCACCAGCATCTTCCATCCCGACCTTAACTTCACCTGGACCATCTCGGACACCTCCCTCCCCTTCCATCCTGGAACTCTCCACCACTGTCTCTGGCAACCAACTAACCACAGACGTCTACTACAAGCCCACCAACTCCCACAGCTACCTAGACTACACTTCCTCCCATCCTATCTCCTGTAGAAACACCATCCCTTATTCCGAATTCCTCCACCTCAGCTGCACCTGTTTCCAAGGTGACCAATTCCAGTTCATGCACAACCACCCTTGAACCCCACCCCTCCTGATGCAACCAGGACTGAACCCCACCCCCCCCCCACCCCCCACCACCCTGGTACTCACCTTCCACCACCTACCTCTGTGTTCATCACATCGTCCTCCACCACTTCCACCACCTCCAAATGGACCCCACCACTAAATTTATATTTCCCTCCCTACCCCTATCAGTGTTCCGAAGAGACTATTCCCTCCGTGACTCCCTTGCCAGGTCCCCCACCCTCACCCCCACCTCACTCCCAGCACCTTCCCCAGCCACTGCAGGAAGTGCAAAACCTGCGCCCCAACCACTCCCCTCACCTCCGTCCAAGTTCGCAAAGGATCCTTCCACATCTGTCAGAAATTTACCTGTACCTCTCCCAATGTCATCTACTGCATCCATTGCACCCGGTGTGGTCTCCTCTACATTGGGGAGACAGGACGCCTACTTGTGGATCATTTCAGAGAACATCTCTGGGACACCCACACCCACCAACACCACCGTCCCGTGGCTGAACACTTCAACTCCCCCTCCCACTCCCTCAAGGACATGCAGGTCCTGAGCCTCCTCCACCGCCAAACCATTTCCACCTGACGCCTGGAGGAGGAGCGCCTCATACTCTGCCTCATCTATACGGGATGAATGCGGATTTCAACAGCTTCCTCATTTCCCTTTCCCCATACATTATCCCAGTTCCAAGTCTCCAACTCAGCACCGCCCTCCAGACCTGTTGATCACTTCCCCCTCTGACCTATCACATTCTCCCTCACCTTCATCCACCTATCACTTTCTCAGCTACCTTCCCCTCAAACACCACCCCTTCCCACCTGACCCACAAGCCTCATTCCTGAAGAAGGGCTTATGCCCGAAACTTCGATTCTCCTGCTCCTCGGATGCTGCCTGACCTGCTGTGCATTCCCAGCAACCACACTCTCAACTCTGATCTCCAGCATCTGCAGTCCTTACTTTCTCCTTATAATCTTATAAAGCCAGAAATCCCATGACACCAGGTTATAGTCCAACAGGTTTATTTGAAATCACAAGCTTTCAGAGCGTTGTCCCTTTGTCACCTGTTGGACTATGATCTGGTGCCCGGTCTGACTTTGTCCAGCCCAGTCCAACACTGGCACCTCCACATTATGGTTTATAATCTTACAATTCATGTGGAAAATGTGCATCGATCAGTCATATTGACAGCCTGTCCCTATGCTGTAGAATGTATCTCATTCTAATGTACCTCCCAGGTGTTTCAAACCTCCTGCACTGACTGAACTAAAAAGAAAAGCAGATTATTAATTTCTTTAATATTGAAAATATCTTAGGTCATTTAAATTCACATCCATTCGTGAGGTTAAATGATTGAAGATTCAATAACACCAGGTGGTCAGTTTTATAAGATGGAAAGATTAATCATAAACGTTGCTCAGCTGTTGTGGGTATTTATGCTGATTTAAATGCTCCCATATTATCACATCCAAATCTTTTTAATATGTGACGTTTGCTGAGTGTTGTTGGCTGTCCTAGATTCTTGAATTGTGAATTTAGGGAGATCGCCCCACCTTGTCTCAGTCTCCTCATTTCCCCTCCCCCCACCTTGTCTCAGTCGGTTCCCTCAACTCAGCACCACCCTCCTAACCTGCAATCTTCTTCCTAACCTCTCCGCCCTCACCCCACTCCGGCCTATCACCCTCACCTTGACCTCCTTCCACCTATCACATCTCCATCGCCCCTCCCCCAAGTCCCTCCTCCCTACCTTTTATCTTAGCCTGCCTGGCACACTCTCCTCATTCCTGATGAAGGGCTTATGCCCGAAACGTCGAATTTCCTGTTCCTTGGATGCTGCCTAACCTGCTGTGCTTTAACCAGCAACACATTTTCAACTGTGATCTCCAGCATCTGCAGACCTCACTTTTTACCCGAAGATCGTAGGACAGCCATTTGATGCAGTATAGCAAGCTACATAAATGGCTATTTGAAGCTCTGCTTTAGAATAAAACACCTTTGGTGCCTCAGCGATGCTTACAGTTCTTCAGGTAGGTTGAAATCACATTGGACTAGCCATGTGGTTCGGTTGCTATTTATAGATGTACTATGGGTTTAACTGCCAGGGAGGGTTAGACAACTGGGACAAGAAGATGTGAGAGTACAGCAAAAATGCAGAGCTTATCTTAGCAGAGATGCAGAATCAGTGCAGAGGAGTTTAATCTCGCAGAAAAGAAAATGCAGAATGGCAAAGCCAAACTGAGAAGGAGAATATCTGAAGCCCTGGGGGAGAGGGGAAATGTTGAGGTGAAAATCTCTTCCCCCAGCCCCGAGGCTATTTTGCTGCAACAGAGTACCTCTGATGAAGATAAATCAGAACAAGCGTAATTTATACAACGCCTCTCATCTGGTCTGTCATTCAGTAAGGTTGTGCCTGACTTGTCACATCAAGTGCTTTTGTCCAATTATTGTGAGATCCCTTCATTTCTGAAACCATTGATCTCAGTCCTGAGTGTGTCCAATGTGCTGGAGTAGAGAATTTTGGGGAGAAAGTGAGGTCTGCAGATGCTGGAGATCAGAGCTGAAAATGTGTTGCTGGAAAAGCACAGCATCCAAGGAACAGGAAATTCAACGTTTCGGGCATAAGCCCTTCTTCATTCCTGAAGTGCTGAGCTATGCCCGAAACGTCGAATTTCCTGTTTCTTGGATGCTGCCTAACCTGCTGCGCTTTTCCAGCAACACATTTTCAGCTAGAGAATTTTGGAAAATTCACAACACTCTGCGTGAAGAGATTTTCCCCGTCTCTCAGTCCAAAATGATCAATCCATGGCTGTGTTTAGGACAAAAAAAATTAGCAAGATACTGCAGATGATGGAAATCCAAAAGAAATACAGAGAATGCTGGAGAAACTCAACTGGCAGTATCTGTGCAGTAGACTCAAAGGACTGAATGGCCAAATTCTGTTCCCATATCTTATCGCATTATGGAGAAAGAAATGGAGGTATCATTTCAAGTCCAATGACTTTTCTTCAAAAGCAGAGAAGCTCTGAAGAAAATCATATCCAATTTTAAATATTAAATCTCTTTCCCTCTCCATAGATGCCACCAGACCTGCTGAGTTTCTCCAGCATTTTCTGTGCTTGTTTCTGGGCTATGACCGCTAGTTATAGAACATAAGGAAAAGGAGCCGGAGTGGGTTTATTTGCTAAATTGGACATGGAGTGAGATAGAAATATGGATAACAGGTGCAGGAATAGGCTATCTGACAGATCCCCAGAAATCAGTCCGAATGACAATCCCAGAATAAGGGTTTGTCCATATAGGATTAAGATGAAGAAACCCTTCATCATTAAAAGGTTTTGACCCTTTAGAGTCTATCCCAGAAGGCTGTGTGAAATAACTCACCAGAGGCCTGCATCCCATCACCAATCCCCCTTTATTTACAAATGCATGGCCTTTGACAATAACATGGTCTCTCACTGAGTCAGGCATGAAGGGGCCTAATAACCCAACAGTCACCCTTTTATGTCAGCCTGGGCTCCCTGATTGGACCAGGTTAACAGCCCCAACCAGGAAAGTTATATTCAATGATATCCAGCCGACTGACGCATTACAGTTACTATATTGTGGATTCCCAACAATTCGTTATGACTGAGATTGGGGGTGAGGGTGGGGGTGGGGATGTCTCAATTTTCCATCAGTCAGCCACAAAGTTTAAGGCTAATTAAATAGGCCGCTGGGTGTGCCAGGTTTAATTTTAAAAACAAGTCAGCCAGGTTTCCTTAGCCCAAAATAAATAAATGGTTTCTTACCAAAAGCAAATTTAAATCAAACAATGATGCAAAGTCTGAGCAAGTGCCTGGCATTTCCAACTCCCTGCTTGTTCCTCCAGGCAGTATCTTCGCTGACTGTCCCCATAATCTCGGGGAGTACTCAGTGTGCAGTGAGTGTCCCCTGCCTTCATTCACACGTTGGCACTGAGCACACAGCAGCCTCACCACATCCTCACGGCATGTCTCCATCTAACCCTCGCAGCAGCTCAGCACTTCAGTGCTGCGCTTTGGAGCACACAGTCAGCCCTCATTATCATGCTGCTGCCCAGACACTTCGAACACAGGCACAAGTGCCCACTTGATAGATTGGACAACACCCATCTCAGGGCTCTCTTAGCACTCACTTACTTTGCACCTACTTCAACTTTCACAGCATCTCTGCTTTTCCTTTTTGCAGTTTGTTGCCTTATTCAGAACGTACACACTCACAGTCCTCCCATCCTGCCTTGCCCTTTGGCACAGACACAAGGCCAGGCAGCTGGAGCTGGTTGTCAGTGGTGATCAGTGAAGGGGTTGGATGTTGTTGTGATTTATTGCAGTCACATGTACCTCAGTACAGTGAAAAATTTTGTTTTGCGAGCAGTACAGGCAAACAAGGCCATCTTGCTCTATAGCAATATGTTATGTCACAGAACACCTACATCAGTTTATTTTGCAAACTCAGGGCCCTTGCTTCAGTCAACCAGCCATGTCCCACAGTCTAAAGGGAGCAGTTCCTAGTCTGGTCATATTGGACTGATGTCACTTTAGAATCACACTACAGCCAGCCAATTGCAGACTGCAGGGGCTCGGACATGCTCAGTCAGCTGCTGGTGGTGGTGGTGGTCAGGATCAGGGGGTCTGTCTCACTAGAGTTTGGGGAATAGGTCACAGTACAACCGGGAGTGATGGATCATCAGGAGTGGAACTGCAGGGAGGTCAGTTAGGGTCTGGTCACTCACTATCCAATTCACCCACCTCTTTAGGGGGTTGGGTCACAGTCAGTCCTGGGGATAGACTCAGTGGGAGTGGGGAAGGTGGTATTAGGACCCATTGCTGTGGTAGGGAAGCTGGGGAAGTCAGTTTTGAGAATTAGAGGCAGTATGCTGGATGCAGAGGTGATGTTTATTGTGAAGTGGAGAGCAACTCAACGTATAAAGGAGATTTAAACATGCAGGAGGTCAGGGGTTACTGCAGGAGGAGGGTCATCAACAGTCACCTGCCTAACCTTGGGGCTTGGACAGGGGCAGTGCAGTATGACATGACCAGACCACTGGGTCAGGGCTCAAGGGGCTCAAGGTTTCATGTCGCAAGATGAAGGTGGAAATGAAAGAAATAAGTGAAAAACTGCAGATGCTGGGAATCTGAAACAAAATCAGAAGGTGCTGGAAAATCTCAGCAGGTCTGGCAGCGTCAGTAGAGAGAAATTAGAGTTAACATTTCAGGTCCAGTAACCCTGAATTGACAGCAGCTATGAAAATGATGTTTTTAATACAGAAGATAAGGTGAGGGGTGGGGGGAGATTAAACAATAGATGGAGATAGAGGCCAAAGAGAGAGAAATACAGTTGGACAGACATAGGAGCGGTTAAAGGCCATTTTAGGGAAATTAGTAGCTGCTAATGAGGACAATTAGTAGGAAACAGTGGGTTGTGTGTGATAGCAGCCCATGTGATGATGAAGCCGTGTGTGTGTGTGTGTGTGTGTGTGTGTGGGGGGGGGGGGGGGGGCGGGGATGGTGGTGTGACAGGGGAGTGGTGGGGTGGGGGGATTTGGGAAAGCTTGGGAAAAGACGCTCAAGCCTGAAAATTACTGAACGTGATATTGAGTCCGTGGGGCTGCAGGGTCCCAAGTGGAAAATGAGGTTTTGTTCTTCCAGCTTGTGCTGAGCTTGACTGGAGCACTGCAGTGAGCCTGAGACTGAGATGTTGGCCGGGGAACAGGGTGGGGGGTTAACGTGGCAGGGAACTGGAAGCTCAGGGTCTCTTTTACAGACAGAACATAGCTGTTCTGCAAAGCAGTCACCCAATCGACACTTCGTCCCCCCAGTGTAGAGGAGACCACACTGTGAGCAGCGAATGCAGTGACTAGACTGTGGGAAGTTCAGGTAAAGTGCTGCTTCACCTGGAAGATAGGATTGGGCCCTGGATACTGAGGAGGGAGGAGGGATGTGGGCAGGTGTTACACTTTTCACAGTTGTAGGGGAAGGTGCTGTGGGGACGTTGGGAGTGAAAGAGGAGTGGACCAGAAAGTTTCAGGGGGGATGGTCTTCATGAAAGGCTAACAATGGAGGAGAGGGGTAGATGTATCTGGTGTTGGCATCCCGCAGGTGGTGACAGAAATGGGGGCTAATGATCCTCTGGATGTGGGTGCTGGTGGGATAGTAGGTAAGGACAAAGGGAACTCTGGGAGGGAAAAGAGGGGTAAGGACTGAAGTGCGAGAGATGGGTAGGAATGGGCTGAGGGCCCTGTCAAAAACAGTGCTGGGCAATCCTCAGTTGAGGAAGAAGATGAACATTTCAGAAGCCTCCTTGTTGAAGTTGGCATCATCAGAACCGATACAACAGAGACGGAGGAATTAGGAAAATGGAATAGAGTCTTTACAAGAAGCGGGATGTGAGGATGGATAATCCAGGTAGCTGTGGGAATCAGTGGGTTTATAATGGATATTAGTGGCCAGCCTATCCCCAGAAATGGAAACAGATGTGTTAAGGAAGGGGAGGGAGGAGCCAGAGATGGATCAGGTGAAGGTGAGAGCAGGGTGGAAGGTAGATGTGAAATTAATAAAGTTTTCCAGTTCCAGAGGACAGGGGGGTGCAGCACCAATGATATCATTAATATATCAGAGAAAGAGTTGTGGACAGGGGCCAGACTAGGACTGGAACAAGGAATGTTGTGCCCCACAAAGAGACAGGCATAACTGGGACCCATGCGGGAACCCATAGCCACTCATCTGACCTGAAGAAAGTGAGAGCATTTAAAAGAGAAGTTGTTGAGGGTGAGGGGGAGCTCGGCTGGGCGGAGGATGGTGGTGAAGGTGGGGACAGTTCAGGCCTTCACTCCAGGAAGAACTGGAGAGCCCTGAGACCATCCTGGTACGGGATGGATGTGTAAAGGGATTGGACGTCCATGGTGAAGAGGAGGCAGCTAGAACCTGTGAACTGGAAATTCTGACACTGGTGTAATGTGTCACGGATGGGACCCAGCTGAGGGCAAGGACTCCATTTGGACAGTCCTGCCCATTAAATAGGCCAATACTGTTCCTCATACTCTGTCCAAGCAGCTCCAGGATTGGTCAATGTTTGACGTTATATCAAAAGCCGTGATTCCACATGGTGTTTTTTTCACTTGAATTTCTGGTACATTTGATAGTTAAAAGCTCAGAACTTCCTCAGATTGTCTTTTTTTAAATTCATTCATGGGAATCTCTGTCTGGGATTACCCATCCCTAATTGCTTCTGGGCACCATGCTAAGGCCATTTCAGAGGGTGGTTAAGAGTTAACCACATCGCTGTGAGTCTGGGGCCCTTGTAGGCCAGATCAGGTAAGGATGGCAAGTTTCCCTCCCTAAAAGGACATTAGAGATTCCAATGGATTTTTACAAAAGTGACAATGATTACGCACCTGTTGTTAGGACCCCTTTTAATTACAGTTTTATTTGCACTGAATTCAAATGTCACCATCTGCCCTGGTGGGATTTGACCGCTTGTCCATAGAGGGTTCAGGGATTATTGGTGGGTGACATTATCACTCCATCACCGCCTCCCCCAGTGTACCTGATGCATTCTGCCTCTGTATTAATGATGTAACTACAGTTCAACTCCTGTCAGCGATAGGTTAGCAAATCTGAAGAAATTCAAGGTGTCATTCACTTGCTCCACCCAGGTTAGTCAGTTCTGAGGAAGGGTCACTCGAGCCAAAACATAACCTCTGATTTCTCTCCTCACATGCTGCCAGACCTGTTGAGCTTTTCCAACAATTTCTGTTGGTGTTCGTCATAACTTTATTGCTGCAAACTCAGAACTTACCACTGTCTCAGGATCAGGACCTGACACCAACTGGAGCGGGCATCTGATTAAGAGTAAAGTTGCCATGGTCTTTCCAGGCCTTAGCGCTGCTTGTTCATTAGGGAGGAGCTGACTGATGGAGGGTCACCACACTTCAGGCACACGATGAAGATGAGAACAAGAGTTCTTCATGATAACATCAGAAAGTAATGGAATTGAACCCAGGCTGTTAGCATCGCACTACAGTGCAAACTTGCCAACTGAGATATCCAGCCCCCACATCGCAATGTCCCCAGTAAGGGCTGGTGATCTCGCAAGGACAAACCTGTCTGTCTTTTCCTGTCTGTCATTTTTTACTGGTTATGTTTAATAAATTCTAACAAAAAAAGAATACCTCAGCTCACTGTTCAATTCTAGACTCTGTGATTTCCATAATCTGATTGCACCTGTCATTTGTTATACAGAATGACAGGGTACAAGAGTCAGGATGAAGGGATTAGGATCTCTCTGTTAAGCATCTTTCTAATAACGGCTCTTCATCTCAACAATTGTTTGTCCTTTATTGAACAAACAAGAAAATCCTCCTAAAATAATTCAAAGAAATGAGTTAACTCTTCAAGAACAACACTCGAGAAGAGAATCATAACTTTTGCTAAGAGAGATGTTTAAAAACACAGTGGGAATCATTTTGACAAGGAATAGTTGTCATTGTCTGTCTGTTTTGCACTTCATTCAAAGTTGAAATGTAAGGTAGGAAGCAGACACAAGCAGGACCAACGTTCAAGTTTTAAGAACTGACGTAAATCTTGTGCCAATGACTCAGTCTTGATTCAGTGGATATGACTCTTTGTGGAGTCAGGTTTTTGGCTTCATGTTACATTGCAGAGACTTGAGCACAATATCTGGGTTGATACTCCGAGAACAGTACTGAAAGGAAGTTGCAACAGTGGAGTGGCCACATTTCTGATCATGGAAAAGGGCTGCCTGGTTGAGAATATAGAAGACATAGAGTCATAGAGTCATAGAGATGTACAGCATGGAACAGACTGTTCGGTCCAACCTGTCCATGCCAACCGGTTATCCCAACTCAATCTAGCCTCACCTGCCAGCACCCGGCTCATCTCCCTCCAAACCCTTCCTATTCATATACCCATCCAGATGCCTTTCAAATCTTGCAATTGTACCAGCCTCCACCACACCCTCTGGCAGCTCATTCCATACACGTACCACCCTCTGCGTGAAAAAGTTGTCCCTTAGATTTCTTTTATATCTTTCCCCTCTCACCCTAAACCTCTGCCCTCTAGTTCTGGCTCCCCCACTCCAGGGAAATGACTTTGTCTATTTACCCTATCCATGCCCCTCATGATTTTGTAAACCTCTATCAGGTCACCTCTCAGCCTCCGATGCTCCAGGGAAAACAGTCCCAACCTGTTCAGCCTCTCCCTGTAGCTCAAATCTTCCAACCCTGGCAACATCCTTGTAAATCTTTTCTGAACCCTTTCATGTTTCACAACATCTTTCCGATAGGAAGGAGACCAGAATTGCATGCAATATTCCAACAGTGGCCTAACCAATGTCCTGTACAGCTATAACATGACCTCCCAACTCCTATACTCAATACTCTGACCAATAAAGGAAAGCATACCAAACGCCTTCTTCACTATCCTATCTACCTGTGACTTCACTATCAAGGAGCTATGAACCTGCATTCCAAGGTCTCTTTGTTCAGCAACACTCCCTAGGACCTTACCATTACGTGTATAAGTCCTGCTAAGATTTGCTTTCCCAAAACGCAGCACCTCGCATTTATCTGAATTAAACTCCATCTGCCACTTCTCAGCCCATTGGCCCATCTGGTCCAGATCCTGTTGTGATCTGAGGTAATCCTCTTCGCTGTCCACTACACCTCCAATTTTGGTGTCATCTGCAAATTTACTAACTGTATCTCTTATGCTCACATCCAAATCATTTATGTACATGAAAAAAAGTAGAGGACCCAGCACCGATCCTTGTGGCACTCCAACGGTCACAAGCCTCCAGTCTGAAAAACAACCCTCCACCACCACCCATTACTAGATTTGTGGATGACGCCAAAATCGGAGGTATAGTGGACAGTGAAGAAGGTTATCTGAGACTACAAAGAGATCTTGCTCAACCGGGTCAATGGGCTGAGGATTGGCAGATGGAGATAAATTTGGATAAATGTGAGGTATTGCATTTTGCTAAAACAAACAAGAGCAGGACTTATACAATTCATGGTAGGGCCCTGGTTAATATTGTAGGACAGACAGACCACTGGGTTCAGGTACTTAATTCTTTGACATTTGCATCCCAGGCAGTTAGGGTGGTTTCATAGACACTTAAGGTGCTCACATTCATTACTCAGACCTCTGAGTATAGGAGTTGGGATGGCATGTTGAGGTTGATCAGCATGTTGGTGAGGTCTCCTCTGGAGTACTGTATGTAGTTCTGGTCACCCTGCAATGGGAAGGATATTGCTAAACTGGAGAAATTAAGAAAAGATCTACCGGAATGTAGACGGGACTGGAGGACATGAGTTCTGAGGAGAGGCTGGATAAACCAAAACATTTTTCACTGGAGCATAGGAGGTTGAGGGGTGACCTTATTGAAGTTTATAAAATCGTGAGAGGCATAGATAAGGTGAATAGCAAAGGACTTTTCCCTAAGTGGGGGGAGGCGGGTTCGAAACTAGGGGGCATATTTTAAGGTGAGAGCAGAAAGATTTAGAAAAGATACGAGGAACAACTTTTTTTACACATAGAGTGATTCATGTGTAGAATGAACTGTCAGAGGAAGTGGTGGATGCAAGTACAATTACAACATTTAAAAGACATTTAGATAAATACATCAATAGGAAAGGTTTGGGGGGATATGGGCCAAGTGCAGGCAGGTGGGACAAGTTTAATTTGGGAAAATAATTAACGTGGACAAGTTGGACCGAAGAGTCTGTTCCCATGCTATATGAATCTATGATTCTGCCATTTCTCTGCCCAACTTTCTAAATGTTACAGTAAATGTAAAACACTTTGGAAGCATTAACATACAGAGGGACCTAGGTGTATAGGTCCACAGCTCCCTGAAAGTGGCAACACAAGTGGATAAGGTGGTCAAGAAGGCGTATGGAAGGCTTGCTTTCATCAGTCAGAGTATAGAGTATAAACATTGGCAAGTCATGTTGCAGCTGTACAGAACATCAGTTAAGTCACGTTTGGCATGTTGTGTACAGTTCTAGTCGCCACATTACCAGAAGGCTGTGGAGGCTTCAGAGGGGGTACAGAAATGATTGACTAGGATGCTGCCTGGCTTAGAGGGCATTAACAATGAGTAGAGATTGGAAGAACTTGGTTTGTTTTCACTTGATGGTTGGAGGCTGAGGGACAACCTGATAGAAGATTACAAAATTATAACAGGCAGGGATAGAAAGGATAGTCAAAGACGTTTTCTCTGGGTAATAATGTCAAGGGGACAGAATTTTAAGGTAAAAAGGTGGTAAGTTTAAAGGAGATGTGAGAGGCAGTTTTTTTACACAGAGAGTGATAAGTGCGGGGAATGAGCTGCCAGAGGAGGTGGTGGGGAGTGGGTACAATAGCAATGTTTAAGAGGCAGCCTGACAGATTAGATTAGACTTACAGTGTGGAAACAGGCCCTTCGGCCCAACAAGTCCACACCGACCCGCCGAAGCGCAACCCACCCATACCCCTACATTTACCCCTTACCTAACACTACGGGCAATTTAACATGGCCAATTCACCTGACCCGCACATCTTTGGACTGTGGGAGGAAACCGGAGCACCCAGTGGAAACCCACACAGACACGGGGAGAACGTGCAAACTCCACACAGTCAGTCGCCTGAGTCGGGAATTGAACCTGGGTTTCAGGCGCTGTGAGGCAGCAGTGCTAACCACTGTGCCACCGTGCCGCCCAAATAAACAGGAAATAGAGGGATACGAATCCCATGGAGGCAGAAACTTGTTCGTTTAGGAAGGCATCATGTATTGGCACAGGCTTGGTGGGATGGAGGGGCTGTTCCGGTGCTGTATTGTTCTTTGATCTTTGATCTATACCCTGCTGTATTCTTTGACAACCTTCCTCAGTATCCACAACTCCACCAATTTTCATGTCGTCCACAGAAATGTGAACTGTGAGGAAGGCACGAAGGGGCTGAAGGGAGATAAAGACAAGTTTCCGTGAGTTGGCAACGAGGTTAATCTTTTTGATAATAAAAATCGAAAAACAGAATTTTTGTTACGAGGTTTGAAACTTTTCTACGACGACATTCAGGCGTATTACTTTGGCGTAGTGCTACAAGGAACACATAATGTTAGTGAAATAATTGCAAGAGGCCGGTATCCCATCACCCCAAGAGATTGTTTATTTAGGTGTGATTTATACATTGGCTGTGACCAGCCAGCTCAGAGCCACTCCCTAGAATCGAGAGACTCACTGAACCTCCTGTTCACATATTTTTTTTCTTTTTTTTTACAATGAATGAACAACAAATGCATAAAACTTTATTTATATTCCACCACCAGGAAGAAAGGAAACACCCGAGTGGTCAGTGACAAGCAGTGCCCTTCACATCAAAGGGCAATGCTGTGTGATCAAAACAGTGAAGGGGAGGGCAGGGACTAAATCAAAATATAATCGGATGGACCTCCTGTTTATTTATTTTTTAAATTTTTCTATGAACAGAATGTCCAATACTCCTGTTTTGCTTTCTTTGTTTTTTTTCCCCCAAACTACCACCTGAAAGCAGAAGTGCTTATTTTCCCCCTGCACCCATGTACCTCCTATTTTTTTTCACCAAGTCACCCTTTATTTACATGTGCATCGTACTTAACACTGGTCCAGCTCCTTCAGGGCCAGCTCTCAGAGTCATCAGAACCTCTGACACCCCTGCTTATTTTTTTTTCCCCACACTCCCGCCTAACTGCGGTAGTGCCTGTATTTTCCCCAGCACCCATGTTGTGTGTGTGCAGGTGTGGGACACAGTGAGAGACACAAGGTGCACAAATCTTTATTTAATTTCCAAACAGTGAAGGGGAAGGCAGGGATTAAATCAAAATAGAGTTGGAGGGGGAAATAATACACTCCACTCCCTGCGGCGCCCACCTCTCCCTGAACAACTCCAGGGTGTTGGTGGACACCGCGTGCTCCTTCTCCAAGGACACCCGGGCTCTAACGTACCCGCGGAAGAGGGGCAGGAAGTCGGCCCTAACGACCCCCTCTACGGCCCGCTGCCTGGACCTGTTTATGGCCAGTTTGGCCAGGCCCAGGAGCAGACCAACGAGGAGGTCTTCAGACCTGCCCTCCCTCCTCCGTACCCGGGTGCCCGAAGATCAGGAGCGTGGGACTGAAGTGCAACCAAAAGCAGAGGAGGAGGTTTTTAAGAAAATCAAAAAGGGAGTGCAAATGCCACACCCAATATATACATGGTCCACAGACTGCACAGCGCCACAGAACAAACAGTTGGGCTGGGAGTCCGTGAACCACCGCAATCTGCGGTTGCAGGGGACCACTGCATGCAGCACCCTCCACCCCAGATCCCCGAGAGAAAGGGGGAGGACTCCCACGTAGAGAGCCCTCTAGTGGAGACCTTCTGTTTATTTTTGTCAGCCAGGGCTCCTTGATTGGCTGAGGTTAACAGCCCCAGTCACATTCAATGAGATCCACCCAGTTCTAATCACTATAATTAGCACACAAATACAACTTGTATGTTGGAAGGAAAATGATACATTGGGCTTTATTGCAAGAGGATTGGGGTTTAAGAATAAGGAAGTGTTGCTACAGCTGTACACAGCTTTGATGAGACAGCAGTTGGAATATCATTTCCATATCGATGGCATGGTTTCATATTGTGTACTGTATGACATTCTCCATGTCTCCGTCCTAAAAGGACAACTCCAAATTTTAAATCAATGCCATCTAGTTCTGGACTCACCCACATGGGGAAATATCCTTTCCATGTCCCCTCCAAGCCACTCACCATCCTGACTTGGAAATATATGACCGTTCCTGCAGTGTCACGGGGTCAAAACCTTGGAAGCCCCTTCCTAAGAGTATTGTGCATCAATTGGACTGCAGTGGTTCAAGAAGGCAGCTCACCCTCACTTTCCCAACGGCAATAAATACTGGTCCAGCCAGTAATGCCCACATCCCTCAAGTGAATGATTCTAAAACTCTTATCAAGATAATTTGAGGTTTTATAATCTTCAATCAAGTCATGCCTTATTCTTCTAAACTCCAGTTGAAAAAGTCCATCCTGTCCAGTCATTCATCATAAGACGCCCTGCACATTCCAGATATCAATCTAGCAAACCTCCTCTGAACAGCCTCCAACACAATGACAATCTTTCTTAAATAAGGAGACCAAAACGGCACATAACATTCGAGATGTAGTCTCAGCAATGCCCAGTGCAACTGATGCATAACATCCTTACTTTTATGTCTAAACTGGGCTGCACGGTGGCTCAGTGGTTAGCACTGCTGCCTGACAGGGACCTGGGTTCGATTCCAGCCTCGGGCGACTGTCTGTGTGGAGTTTGCACATTCTCCCAGTGTCTGTGTGGGATTCCTCTGAGTGCTCCTGCTTCCTCCCACAGTCCAAAGATATGCAGGTTAGTTGGATTGGCCATGCTAAATTGCCCGTAGTGTTCAAGGGTATATAGGTTAGGTGCATTAGTCAGGGGAAACGTAAAGTAATAGGGTTGGGTAATGGGACTGGGTGGGTTACCCTTTGGAGTGTTGATGTGGACTTGTTGGGTGGAAGGGCTGTTTCCACACTATTAGGATTGCAATTCCCCTCATAATAAAGAACAACATCTCATTGGCCTTATTACCTCAAAACTAACTTATTATGATTCAACTAGCAGAACACCTAAACCCCTCTGCTCTTTGGACTGTACTTCAATAGTTGTAAAAGTACTTTGGGATGCCCAAAGATGTGGAAGGTGCTATTTAAATTCAGGTTCTGTCCTTCTTTTCTGAAAAATATAATTACAAATGACATTCTGAGCAATAATGACCTTCTAATCCATGACATTTTTAAAAGTTGTAATGCTTACTGAAAGCGTAAACTTTAGACGCGTGAATCAGTTTGTGTTGCCCCTGAGCACCAACGTACTATAATATATGGATCAGGAACTTGGACATAGTTCCGGCACTTAGGAAGGTCATGTTCAGATAGTGCGTTCCATTCGTTCATCTCTCCACAACTCCCATTGAACTTCAACAAAAATAAATCACCTGCATTCCTTTCATGGTGAATTGAAGTGGTTAATTGTTTCTCAATCACCTCTTCATCTTTTATGTTCCATAACGCATTCCAAATGAGAACAGATCACTGACAGCTATCACTTCACTCTGACTTATGCCAAAGACCGTCACCAGCAACATATGGTGCTCTCAAAGCGTGAGGAAATGTCACCTCACACATGGCTGGTGTGGTGCCCTATATATATATTTATATATCGGGAGTCACAGAACGGTAGTGTTACAGTGAGGCTGTTGCATTAACCCACAAGGAAATAGATTTAAAACTGTGAAAAGAAGCCTCAAGATTATAAATTAGAAAACTGTTCCCTTTAATTTAAGGACCTGGGGCATCAATTTAACATCTTATCAGTTTAGTATCACGTGAACATGACAATGCAGCACTCCTGCAGCACGACACCAGCTTTTGTGCTCAGGTCTTGAGAGAGAGGACTTTGAAGCAACAGTCTCTGAGTCAGGGGCAAAAGCATTACCAATGAGTCAAACTAACACTTATGTTGCTTGACAGATTTCTCACCCCTAGTCACAATTCTGTGTTACCAAGACTTTTGTTTCTATTTCTGTGACTGATCCATGCTAGCATATCAATTAGGTGCAGGTGCAGACTATTCCACACCTCGATCCTGCTCCACCAATCAATAAAATTTCGGCTGACTTGTTTTTGTTCTCGAGTCCTCATTCCCACCATCTCCAAAAGCTCCACGTTCTCAGGGTTGTCCTTCTCTATTTGATTCTCTCTGTTTGATCTTGAGTGCTGAAGTTGACTGTATGGCAGGAATCAGAGTGTAACAGTAATGGAAGAAGGTGGAGTTCCCCAGACCACTGCTTGTCTTGAATAGTGGTAGTGCTTAAAAATGTGTTGCTGGAAAAGCGCAGCAGGTCAAGCAGCATCCAAGGAACAGGGGAATCAACATTTCGGGCATAAACCCTTCTTCAGGAAGGGCTTATGCCCGAAACGTCGATTCTCCTGTTCCTTGGATGCTGCCTGACCTGCTGGGCTTTTCCAGCAACACATTTTTAAGCTCTGATCTCCAGCATCTGCAGTCCTCACTTTCTCCTAATGTCTGGACTTCAGCATGAATGGTGTGATCTCAAAACTTACAGCAACCCAAAATATATAAGGACAGTGAGCTGTAAGGAGGATACGGAACTTAATTTCAAGACAATACAGATAGCTAACAGATGATACTTCATGCAGAGAAGTGTGAAGCAATAAACTTGGGAGGAGAAACAAGGAAATGCAATGTGAAGGATGAAATTTTTTTAAATGTCTGAGTGACCCCAAATGCATAAGTGTGTTGACAATTTGCTCAAACCTTTGAGTATAGGAGTTGGGACGTCATGTTGAAGTTGTCCATGGCATTGGTGAGGTTTCTTCTTGAGTACCGTGTCCAGTTCTGGTCACCCTCCTATGGGAAGGATATTATTAAGCTAGAGAAGATTTTAAAAAGATTTGCCTGGGTACTGTCACACAGGAACCACTCTGTGTAAAATAATTACTTCTCATGTTGTTATTAAACCTTTCTCCTCTCACCTTAAAAATATACCCCTTTGTCTTGAAATCCCACATTTTCAGGGATAAACCCCTGCCGTTCACCCTATCTATAACTCTCACGAGTTGGATTTGAGTAATGAAGAGAGGCTGGATAAGCTAGGACATTTTTCACCTGAGTATAGGAGGTTAAGGGGTGACCGTATAGAGGTTTATAAACTCATGAGAGTTATAGATAGGGTGAATGGTCGGTGTCTTTCCCCTAAGGTGTGGGATTTCAAGACGAAGGAGCATATTTTTAAGATGAGAGGTGAACGATATTAAAAGGACGTGAGACACAATTGTTTTATAGAGAGTAGTTCATGTGTTGAATCAACTTCCAGAGGAAGTGGTGGATGCAGGTACAGATATAATGTTTAAAAGACATTTGGATAAGTTCATGAATAGGAAAGATTTGGAGGGATATGGGAGAAAGCATAGGCAAGTGGGACTAATTTAGTTTGGGATCATGGTCAGTGTGGACTGGTTGGACCAAGGGTCTGTTTCCGTGCTGTATGATTGTATGACTCTATGGTAAGTTCTACTGAGGCACCATAGAGGCCATTGGTTCATTACTTTAACAGAAACAATGTTTCTATTTAACATTGTTGCAGGGCAAAGGCAGGAGATTGGTCCACAGTCAAATGCTCAGAGAGCCAGCGTAAATAGGATGGGTTCAATCACCTCCTCCTGCTCCATAACAATTCTATGATTCATGATTCGCTGGAGATGACAGAGCAGATTGAGAAAGCGGCAATTCGAAATTAGAAATCACCTTTTCCAAAGCTCTGACTTGTCTGCAACTGATGTATTGTGACCAGTTCTGGCCATTACATTTGTGGAGGTGAAAAGATTTATAAGAAAGGCTCTTGGGTGAGGGGAGGCTGAAAACTTCAGTTAGGTAGATAGATTGTCAACGCTTGGTCAGTTCACTTTGAAGAAGAGAAGACCGAATGGAGATTTGATCGAGTTGTTCAAAATCCTGAGGTGTCTAGACAGGGCAGACACAGAGAAACTGTCCCCATTAATGGGAGGGTCAAGAAGCTGAGGACACAGTTTGAAGGTGATTGGCAAAGGGAGATATGGGAAAAAGCGTAGGCAAGTGAGACTGATTTAGTTTGGGATCATGGTTAGTGTGGACTGGTTGGACCAAAGGGTCTGTTTCCGTGTTGTATGATTGTATGACTCTATGGTAAGTTCTATTGAGGCATCATAGAGGCCATTGGTGTAAGGGAGACCCTTTTCACAAATCGAGTGGTGAGAATTGGAATGCACTGCCTGAGAGTGTGGGGTAAGAAGAGTCAAAAGAGAATTGGATAATTATCTGGAAAGAAAATAAATTACAGGATCATGGGGAAAAGATGGGTCTCTTTCTGTATTGCGACCACGGTTTCATGATTCTAAGATCTGAGTTTAGACTTGTGCCATTTTCAAACAATTTCCATCTCTAAATCTCACTGCCTCTCTCTCTTCCTTAAAGACACTCCTTGTTTACGTTTCTGACCAATTCGTTAATGGTCCTCCTCCTCAGAAGAAGAAGCTACAGAAGCTTGAAAACACCCACCAACAGTTTAAGAACAGCTTCTTTCCCACTGTTATTAAACTGATGGATGGAGGTCTCTAATTTCAAATAATATTGATCTTGCTTCTGTGCGTGGTAACGTTGTATGTCTCTCTCTGTCTAAGCACCCTATGATCTGTATGAAAGCTGAAAGAACTGCAAATGCAATAAGGATAGACCCAAAAATAGAAATTGCAGGAAAACCTCAGTAGGTCTGGCAGCATCTGTGGAGGAAAATCAAAGTTAACATTTCAGGTCAAGTGACCCTTCCTCAGAACTCATGACCTGCATTACCTTGTTTGCTATGGTCTGCCCGGACTCTTCGCAGAACAAAGCTTTTCACTCTACGCGTGACGACAATAAATCAAATCAAGTCAAACCCCCTTAGGATCTGTTTCAATTCTTGTTTGGTGTTGCTCATGTGAAGCTGTTTGAAATGCTTTAAATCAGGCAAGATGCTTTCTAAATGAAATTGTTCGTATTTAATATTTCATGTCCCACTATGGCATTTTTCTTTAAGATGAAGAACTCAAACATTCTACAGTCTTCAATCATTCACCGATTACATAAGACTTTGTTGTAGAATGCAATTCTAATGAATCAGCGATAGCTTCTGTCAGTCCCTGCAGAAACAATAAGAACTTCTTAAAAAATTGCTGCTGCAGACTTGACTTGAAGATTCTATCTGATGCCCCAGGAGCTACAGCAGCTTGTCATGACATTTGTTGTGCTAACTATATACAGTGTTTATTTATTTGGTGGAAGGATGAGCAACCGACCAGGAAAAGGATGGAAATTTGCAGCTCTGCAAATATCGTCTGTTACCAGAGTCAGAAATACATCACCACATAAATAACAGACTGTAACAGTCCTTCTTTCTTGAAACTCTCTGTGTCATATTCTAATACACTCCAAACCACTGCTCTCACATAGCATCATAAAGCACAGGAAGAGTTCTTTCACTGCATTGAGTCTATTGCCAGATCTCTGTGGATCAATACCATCAACCTCTTATCCAAGCTGTATCCCCAGAACCCAGTGAGTTCATTTCCCTCAAGTACTTGTTGAAATTCTTGATGACCTACTGATGATTATGAAACAATTGTTGATTGCCAGAAAAACCCATTTGGTTCACTAATATCCTTCAGGGAAGGAAACTGCTGTCCTTACCTGATCTGACCTACATGAAGGAGCTGGTCATCGACTTCAGGAAGAGGAGTGGAGGACACACCCCTTCCTGGATCAATGGTGCTGAGGTGGAGATGGTCTAGAGGTCCAAGTTCCCAGGAGTAAAGATCACCAATAATCTGACCTGGTCCACCAACATAGACGCTAGTGACAAGAAAGCACATCAACACTTCTACTTTCTCAGAAGGCTAAGGAAAGTCAGCACGTCCACAATGACTCTTACCAGTTATTATAGATGCACCACAGAAAGCATCCTATCTAGATGTATCACAGTTTGATATGGCAACTGCCCTGACCAAGACCACAAGAAATTACAGAGAATTGTGAACACAGCCCAGCCCATCACACAAACCAGCCTTCCAACCATTGACTCCATCTGTACTTCCCACTGCCTCGGGAAAGCAGCCAACATCAAAGACTCCTCCCACCCCGGTTATACTTTCTTTCACTTTCTTCCACCTGGCAGAAGATACAAAAATTTGAAAACATGTACCAATGGATTCAACAACAGCTTCTTCCCAGCTGAATCTTGGTCTGTTGGAATCCGGGGCTGGGCCACCCTGCCACCACAAACACTGCAGGAACCACCTTAGGGACCTCCTCCATGCCTAGGTTACTACTGAAGCAGACCACTAGACTGGGCCCTCGGAATTTCAGGCAGAAAATGCCACAGAAGCCATCTTGAGAAATGCTGGGCCGTTGGTATTCCAGGCTGAACACATCACACCGTGCCATTGGTATTCCGGGCTGAACCCACTAGACCAGGCCATTGGTATTCCGGGCTGAACCCACCAGACCAGGCCATTGGAATTCCGGGCCTTGGGAACCCAGGCCGGACTGGCAGCATCGCCAAAGAAGACCACCACTCTTCAGGACCTGGCCATTATGGCCCATGAGGAATGGGCCACTCCACCTTCATCGCTACAGTAGCCTCCCGAAATATCCTTCCCTCACCAAAACCATTCAACGAAGGTAAGAAAATTGTTGATGTTAAACATAAATAAATGAAAAAGAATTTTATTTAAAAAAAGGGTGTGGCAGGCCTGGTGCTCAGCAGCAGATGGGCTCAGAAGCCTGAACACCAATAAATCAAATCAAATCATGTGACTCCAGACCCACAGCAATGTGGTGGACTCTTCACAGCCCTCTGGGCAACTAGGGACTGACCAGAAATGATGACCCAAACAATGACATCCCCATCCTGAATGAATCACAAAAAGGGAGCACTCAATGATTGGCAGCACACTGGGAAGCTCAGAGACACAGAGGGATCTCGATGGGTTTGTCCACAAATCGCTGAAGGTGGCTGGACAGGTTAATAGGTCATTAAAAGGCAGAGGGGACGCTTTTTATCTGTTATGGCACAGATTCTAAGAGGAGGGAGGCTATGGTGCAGCTGAACAGGACTTTGGTTAGGCCCCAGCTGGAGTACTGTGTGCAGATCTGGTCCCCAGACTATAGGAAGGATGGGATTGTACTGGGGAGAGTACAGAGGGGGGTTCATTGGATGTTATTTGGATGGAGCATTTCACTGATGAAGGGAGACTGGATAAGTTCAGGTTGTTTTTTTGGAGCAGAGAAGGTTGGGGACAGTCCTGAGAGAGATGTGTAAGATTGTGAGGGCATGGACAGGGTGGATAGAAAGCAGCTGTTCCCCTTAGTTGAGGGCTCAGTAACAAGGAGGGACAATTTTAAAGTAAAAGACAGGGGGTTTAAAGGGGATTTAAGGAAAATATTTTGCCCCTAGAAGGTGGTAGCCTTCTGGAATGCACAGCCTGGGAGGCAGGAACCCTCAACCTTTAAAATGTATTTGGATGAGTACCTGAAATGTCCAAATACTCAAGAGCCTAGAGCTGGGAAGTGGGGCTGGTGCTGATTTAGAGTAATTTTTGTCAGTACAGACCAAAAAGGCCCTCTTCTGTACTATCTGATTTTATGACTCTGTGATTCTAGTCCGTGTACCATCTATTGATGGGAACATTATCTGCTCATTACCGACTGTATCAGAAACTGTCATAACCTTGAACACTCGTATCCACCCTCCCTTTAATCTCTTTTGTTCAAAGGAAAGCAGCCCCTACCTCTCCAACCCAATGTTATCACTAAAAGCCCCCATCCCCAGAATCATTCGAGTAAATCCCCTCTGCACTCCCTGAAGAACTCCCCAATCTGCCAACAGTGACTGCGTATCATTGGCTGTGAAACACACTAGAACGTCTGCAATTTCTTCCCTTCATCATCAAAAAAAAATTACAAATGTTATCCTGAGTAATAATGACCTCCTGATCTGGAGCAGCTTTAAGTTCTAACACATTTTGAATGTGCAACCATTTGACGCACGAGTTTGCTCACATTCCAGCTGAGTGCTGATGTATTCAAATGCATGGATTGGGAACTGCGATACAATTCCAGCACACAGGAGGGTGATGCCTTGACACAGCATCCCATTTTGATCTTTTCCTACCGGATTCAGAAAAAAAGAAATATCCACCTCCATTCATCGTGAATCAGAATGTAGGTGAGCTAATTGTTGTTCAATCACCTCTTCATTTCATGTATTCCATAATGCTTTTCAAGCGAGGACTGTGAGATGGACCCAGGTCCTTCCTAAAGGTTACTGATCACAACCAGTAAGAGTCACAGAATTATACAGAACCGAAACGTGCCCTTCGGCTTATCATGTCTATGCTAATCAACAAGTGGGTGGCACGGTGGCTCAGTGGTTAGCACTGCTGCCTCATAGTGCCAGGGACCTGGGTTCGATTCCAGCCTTGGGCAACTGTCTGTGTGGAGTTTGCATGTTCTCCCCATGTCTGTGTGGATTTCCTCTGGCTTCCTCCCACAATCCAAAGATGTGCAGGTCAGGTGAATTGGCCATGTTAAATTGCCCATAGTGTTAGGTGCATTAGTCAGGAATGAAGATAGAGTGGGGGAATGGGTGTGGGTGGGTTACTCTTCAGAGGATCCGTGTGGACTTGTTGGGCTGAAGAGCTTGTTTCCATACTGTAGGGTATCTAATCTAATCAAATGGCAAACCACATTAATCCCTTTTACCTGCACTTGGTCCTTAAAATGCTATGCCCTTGCATTTCAAATACTCATCCAGATGCTTCTTAATTATAGTGAGAGTACGTGCCTCCACCACTCTCTCAGGCAGCACCTTCCATATCTCTACCACCCTCTGGATGAAAGAATTCCTCCTCATATTTCCCCTACACCACTTGCTCTTCATCTTAAATGGTATGAGACACAGCTGCCATGGGGGAGAGATTGTCATGATCTATACCTCAGTCTCCTCTGCTCCAGGGAAAACAATCACACTCTTCCAACAGTGTGGTGACCAGAACTGCACAAAACATTCCACCTGTGGCCTACCCAATGTTTTATAAAGTTGTAACAAGACTTCCTTGCTCTTATGTTCCAGGACCCAGCTAATGAAGGCAAGTATCCCATCTACATTCTTCCTCACCCTTTCTCCCTGGGCTGACACCTTTAGGGATCTATCAACTTGTACATCAAGTTAAAACTCACACAACACCAGGTTATAGTCCAACGGCTTTAATTAAATTAGGTTAGATTACCACCAGTGTGGAACCAGGCCCTCCGGCCCAACACGTCCACACTGACCCTCCAAAGAGTAACCCACCCAGACCCCTTTCCCTCTGACTAATGCACCTAACACTATGGAGCAATTTACCATGGCCAATTCACCTGACCTGCACATCTTAGTTGGAAGCACTAGCTTTCGGAGAGTCGTTCCTTCATCAGGTGGTTGTGGGAGGACGCAATTGTAAGACACAGAATTTATAGCAAAAGTTTACAGTGGGAAGTAACTGAAATAATATTGAAAAATACCTTGATTGTCTGTTGAGTCTTTCATCTGTTAGAATACCACTTCTTTCATGTGTAAATCACAAAGCGTTTTTTTAAAAGTTACATCCTCAGGTTAACTGTAACAATTGGTGTTAGCTAGACAATATGTTGAAGGTGTTAGCCCCCTGTGTTCCCTGTCTGTACCATAATGTTTAGCTGATTCTAATCTAAAAAGTGAGTTAACAGAGTCTTACATGGATTCATGCAGTTTTTGAGCAAAGTACAATGTAACTCTGCAAGTACAAATTCACCCCACAAACGTATATGTATATGTCCGCAAGTGGTTCTTGTGTGTGTGCATGTGTGTGTCTGTCTTCTGCCTGTCTGTCTGGGGTGGGGGTTTGTGAGTGTGAGAGAGAGTGCATATGTGTGTGTATGTGAGTGTAGAGTGTCTAAGTCTGTGAGGGGGCGCATGTGGGAGTGTGGGAGTGTGTGTGTCTGTAGGGGTGTGTGTGTGTAAGAGTGTCTGTGTGTGCGTATATAGTGCAGTGGTGGTCACCTGTAATGTGACATGAACCCAAGGTCCTGGTTGAGGCCCTCCCTATGGGTATGGAACTTAGCTATCAGCCTCTGCTTGGCCACTTTCCTCTGCTGCCTATCCCGAAGTCCACCTTGGAGGATGGTCACCCGAAGGTCTGAGGCTGAATGCCCTGGACCACTGAAGTGTTCTCCAACTGGGGCTAACATCTTCAACATATTATCTGGCTTAGTACACCCCAGTCCAACACCGGCATCTCCAAATCTTGTACACCAAGGTTTCTGCGTTTCTCAGTACTCCCTGGGGACCTGCCATTCATTGTGTATATTCTTCCCTTATTACACCTCCCAAAATGCATCAGCTCACACTTGTCAGGATTAAATTACACTTGCCATTGCTCTACCTAATTTACCAGCTGATCAATATCAGACTGTAGCCTGAGACCATCCACCTCACTGTCAACAACACCCCACCAATCTTTGTGTCATCTGCAAACTTACTGAATATACCTTCCATGTTTACATCCAAATCATTAATGTATTACTCCAGGTGTTGTCTAACCAGAGTCTAAGAAAGGATCTGCAAATCTCTCCTAATTTTCTCCTAAATAGCTCTTATATATGAATCCCTAAACCAAAATGTTTTGTTAACTGCCTTCTTGACATGTCCAGGTACTTTCAAGGATTTGTGAATATGAACTTCTGCCTTTGTCCCTCTGTACCTATCCATCCTTTAAAATTTGCTAATCAGTTTATTTTGTAGTCACCTTTCTGCTATATTGGCTATACTCTTCCCTATCCCTTCTGCCAAAATACATCACTTCATCATTAAATTGTATCTGCCATTTGTCTGCTCAATCTGCTCGTCTATTGATCTCCTGTTGCAGTCTATTTGTATCATGTTCACTGTTAGCAACACTTCCAAGTTTCATATGTTTTGTAATTTGACTTTACATTCTACTATCTAGGTCAGATTATATATAGATATATACCCTATATTTGTATACATCAAAGCAATTGATGATATGAGCAATGACCCTAAGGGAAAATTATTGCCAATCTGAAAAACAACCATTTACCACAATTCTCTTTTTAACATCTAGCAACAGTTCAAAGAAGGAATGGCCGGTGCACAACAGAAAGAAGCTTCATGCAGTCCCAGATGGAAAGTATTCAGCCTGGAGTTCGGTGACCAGTGGTGTTCCACAGAGATTGGTTCTGGGATCTTTGCTCTTTGCAATTTTTATAAATGACCCGGATGAGGTGAGTTAGTAAGTTTGCCAATGACACAAAGGTTGGTGGTGTGGTGAATAGTGTGGAACGCTGTTGTAGATTGCAATGGGACATTAACAGGATGCAAAGCTGGCCTGAGAAGTGGCAGATTGAGTTCAGCCTGAAAAATGGGGAAGTGATTCATTTTGGAAGGTCAAATTTGAATGCAGACTACAGGGTTAAAGGCAGGATACTTGGTAGAGTGGAGGAACAGAGAGATCTTGGGATCCACATCCATAGATCCCTCAAAGTTGCCATCCAAGTTGGCAGGGTTGTTAAGAAGGCATATGGTGTGCTGGCTTTCATTAACAGGGGGATAGAATTTAAGAGCTGCGAGGTTATGTTGCAGCTCTATAAAGTCTTGGTTAGACCACAGTTGGGTTTTGTGTTCAGTTCCGGCCGTTTCATAATAGGAAGGATATAATTGCTTTAGAGAGGGCGCAGAGCAGATTTGCCAGGATGCTGCCTGGACTGGAGGGTGTAGCTTATGAAGAAAGGTTGAGGGAGCTAAGGCTTTTCTCATTGGAATGAAGAAGGATGAGAGATGACTTGTTAGAGATGTACCAGGTGATGAGAGGCATAGATATAGTGGATGGCCAGAGATTTATCCCCAGGGCAGAAGTAGCTATCACGGTGGGGGGGTAATTTTAAGGTTTACTGGAGATGTCAGAGATAGGTTCTTTACACAGAGAGTGGTGGGTGTGTAGAATGCACTGCCAGCAGTGGCAGTAGGGTCAGATACATCAGGGGCATTTAAGTGACTCTTGGATAGGCACATGGAAGATAGTAAAATGAAGGGTATGTCGGTTAGTTTGATCTTAGAGCGGGATAAAAGGTCGGCACAACATCGAGGGCAAATGGGCCTGTAGTTGTTCTATGTTCTATGTTCTAACTCAGAAAAGAACAGGCATCCTCAAAAAATTGTAAATAAAAGTCTTTTAAATCACAGCAACAGTGGCACTGTTTTTTTACAAGTTTATGTAAATGATTTGGATATGAATATAGGAGGTATGGTTAGTAAGTTTGCAGATGACCCTAAAATTGGTGATGTAGTGGGATCTGAAAAAGGTTATATCAGAGGACAATGGGACTTTGATCACTCGGGCAACTGGGTTGAGGATTGGCCGATGGAGTTTAATTTGGATAAACGTGAGGTGGTACATTTTGGAAAGGCAACTCAGGGCAGGAATGAAACACTTAATGGTAAGGTCCTGGGGAGTGTTGCTGAACGAAGAGACCTTGGAGTGCAAGTTCATAGTTCCTTGAAGGTGGAATCACATGTAGATAAGATACTGAAGAAGGTGTTTGGTGTGCTTTCCTTTATTGGTCAGAACATTGAGTATAGCAGTTGGGAGATTATGTTATGCTTGGACAGAACATTGGATAGGCAACTTGTGGAAAACTTCATTCAATTCTGATCTCCCTGCTATAGGAAAGACATTGTTAAACTTGAAAAGATTCAGAAAAAATTCACAAGGATGTTGCTAGGATTAGAGGGTTTGAGCTACTCAGAGAGGATGAATAGGCTGGGGCTATCTTCCCTGGAGCGTCAAAGGCTGAGGGGTGACTTTATAGAGGTTTATAAAATCATGAGGGGCATGGCTACGGTCTTTTCCATGGGTAGGGGAGTCCAAAGTAAGAGGGCACAGATTTAGAGTGAGAGGGGAAAGATCTAAAAGGGACCTAAGGGGGATCTTTTCCACACAAAGAGTGGCGTGTGTGTATGGAATGAGCTTCCACAGCAAGTGGTACAGGCTGGTGTAATTACAGCATTTAAAAGGCATCTGGATGGGTAACTGACTAGGAAGGGTTTTAGAGGGATATGGGCCAAATGCTGGTAAATGGGACTAGATTAATTTAGGATCAAGATTAGAGTGGTGCTGGAAAAGCATAGCAGGTCAGACAGCATCCGAGGAGCAGGAAAATTGATGTTTCGGGCAAAAACCCTTCATCATGTCTAGTCTGCATGGACGAGTTGGACTATAGAAACATGGAAACATAGAAAATCGGAGCAGGAATAGGCCATTCAGCCCTTTTAGGCTGCTCTACCATTCCATATGATCCTGGCTGATCATGTAATTTCAGTATCCCACTCCCATTTTCTCTCCATATCCCATGATCCCTTTAGCCATAAGCACCACACCCAGCTTCTTCTTGAAGATATCTAACAAACTGGCCCCAACAGATTTCTGATGGAGAAGAATTCCACAGATTCATAACTCTCTGAGCGAAGAAATCCTTCCTCATCTCAATCTGGATTGGCTTGCCTCTTATTCTTAGACTGTGACCCCTAGGTCTGGACTTGCCCAACATCAGGAACATTCTTCCTGCATCAAGCCTGTCCAGTCCCATCAGAACTTTGTATGTTTCTATGAGATCCCCCTCGTTCGTCTAAATTCCAGTAAATACCAGCCCAGTCGATCCATATACCAGTCCTACCATCCCAGGAATCAATTTGGTGAACTTTTGCTGGTCTTCCTCAATAGCAAGAATGTCCTCCCTCAGGCTAGGAGACCAAAACTGCACACAATACTCAAGGTGCGGCCTCACCAAGGTCCTGAATAACTGCAGGGAGCCACCCTTTCTCCAGTATTCTCATTATGAAGGCCAGCATGCCATTAGCGTCCCTCACCACCTGCTGCACCTGCAACAAACCCAAAGGGTCTGTATCCATCCTGTATAACTCTACCACTCTCTCTGATTGAATGTATAAAACTCTTCTGTACTCAGAACTAACTTCAGGATTTCCATGTATATTTCAATAGTGCAGTCTGTAATTCCATCTTGTTTGAGACTCGATAGTTATTGATAGTAAAAAGAATTAATTCCAGTAGGATTTCAGGGAGACGTGAGTTGTCAGCATTACCACTGGCGCTGAATCCAATATTCATCAGCTGTGTTTTATAGGAAAGAAAAGGAAGTTCCATTTTTCCAGTGTTGGTTTGGGAATGATTTACAACTTCTTAAAAAAGCTGAAAATATGTTGCTGTAGCAGGTCAGGCAGCATTGAAGGAACAGGAAATTCGACGTTTCGGGCATAAGCCCTTCTTTCCTGTTCCTTGGATGCTGTCTGACCTGCTGTGCTTTTCCAGCAACACATTTTCAGCTCTGATCTCCAGCATCTGCAGTCCTCACTTTCTCCTCGAACTATTTAAAAAAACCAAGAGTTGCCTCATCTGTTTCTGATTTTCTTATTTATTTTAGCGCTGGAATGTATTTTGTGGTGCAGTGGTTATGTCCGTCCCTGTGAGCAAGGAGGCCAAGATTCAAGTCCCACCTACACCAAAGGTATGGAATTAGATCTCTGAACAGGTTGGTTATAAATCATTTTTTAACCAGTCAGGAATGGAGCACAGGTTTTCATCATTCAGGTGAGTGTTCATGGTGTTAGTAGGGTCACTGTGACTTCCTTAACCCCTATTCTACAGGATTAATAAAAGACTCCAGTAGATTTGAATACAGCATTACTGCCCGCTCAGGAAACTGGGTCAAAATTGAAGTTGGCAGGAGGACGATAGCTCACCAATGTTGTGTTTTTTGACTCCTTGGGTTTACTTACTAGATAAACATGAAGGCACTGATCACACATGGGATTGGTTAACACAACATTAGTACATTCACTTATTAAAGAGAAATTGGTAATAGCAGTTTACATGTTGGAGAATTTGTATACGTGTCTGGCGGGAGTGCCTTCTCAGAGAAAATTGAGACTAAGTCTAAAAGTGAATAACTCACCTCCTGACCCCAAGTTTAGGACTCTGCTCTCCCCTCTGCAACTGATCTGCAGAGCATAATCTCTAAGAATATGTGGCAACACTTTCCCCACAATAATCCTAAATACCAGTGCCTCACCAGGCTGCAAGTTTAGCCCCTTACTATACTCCTTATATGTTCATGTCTGTGTGACAAAATTCTGCTCTAACTCTAATTACAAGTTTGCCGATGACACTAGCACAGTGAGTCAGAGTACAGAAAAGAGAACAAGAGCTTAGTGGTATGGTGTAAAGATAACAATCTCACCATTAATTTGAGCAAAGTTAAGAAGCTGATCACTGACGTCAGGAAGCAGAGTGGAGAACGTGCCCCTGTCTATGCAATGGTGCTGAGGTGAGGGTGCTCGAGAGCTTCAAGTTCCCAGGAGTAAATATCACCAACAGTCTGACCTGGTCCATCTACATCAATGCTACAGTCAGGAAAGCACACCAACACCTTTACTTCCTCAGAAGGCGAAGAGAATTCACCCTGTCCACAATAACACTTACCAGTTATTATAGATACACCACAGAAAGCATCCTATTTGGATGCATCATAGCTTGGTATGTCAACTGCTCTGCTCAAGACTGCAAGAAATTACCGAGAGTTGTGAACACAGCCCAGTTCATTACACAAATCAGCCTTCCATCCATTGACTCCATCTACACTTCCCACTGTGTCGGGAAAGCAGTCAACATCATCAAAGACCCCTCCCACCCCAGTTATACTCTCTTCAACCCTCTTTCCCAGGGCAAAAGATACAAATGTTTGTAAACATGTACCATCAGATTCAAGAACAGCTTCTTCCACACTGTTATCAGACTTTTGAAATGACCTCTCACATATTAAAGCTGATCTTTCTCTGCACCTTTTCTGTATCTGTAATACGATATTCTGCATTCCGTTCTATTATTTGTGTAAAGTATGATTTGCCTGGATAGCCTGCAAAATGATAGTTTTCACTGTATCTTGGTACGTGTGACAATAATCAATCAAATCAATCAAATCAAATCAAAAATGTCCACCATCCACAAGGCATGAGTCAGGAGTGTGATGGAACACTTCCCACTTGCCTGATGGGTGCAACTCCAACAACACTCAAGAAATGGAACGCCATCCAGGACAAAGCAGCCACAAGCACCCACTCCTTCTACCACCAATGCTCAGTAGCAGCAGGTTATACCTTCTACAGGATGCACTGTGGGACTTCATCAAGGCTCCTTTTGCATCACCTTCCAAACCCACAACCCCTTCTACCTTGAAGGAACACCACCCCCTGCAAATGTCCCTTCAAAACTCTCACCATCTGGGCTTGGAAATACATCATCAATCCTTCAATGCTGTTGAGTCAAAATCCTAGAACTCCCACCTTAGCAGCATTGTGGGTCTACCTACAGCACATAGTATATTACAACACAAGAACTGGCCCTTTGATCAACCATATCTCTGCTGACCATCATGCCATTCTAAACTAATCCCCCCTGCTTGCAGATGGTGCAGATCCCTCTATTCCCCACCTGTCCATGTGTGTAAATAAACATTTCTTAAGCATTGCTGGTGTATCTGCGACTACCAACACCCTTGGCAGTATGTCCCAGGCACCTAAACCCTCTTGTGTAAAAACTTCCCTCATACATCTCCTTTAAGCATTTTCCCTCTGATCTTAAACCACAGACTGCAACAATTCAAGAAGACAGACCACCAGCACCTTTCCAAGGGGCATCTTGGGACGGGCAATAAATGCTGGTGGGCAGGCTTTGGGAAGTCAGAAGGTGAGTTACTCACCTCAAAGTTCACAGTGTCTGGCATACCCTTGGAGCCACAGCATCTTTCTGACTGTTCCAATTCAGTTTCTGATCAATGGATGTACAAATTGGCTACAGAGTTTCCTATGTCACAACAGTGTCTATATTCAAATGTAATTCACTAGCTGCTTAACTGCATTGTGACATTCTGGAGTTGGAAAGATGTGGATTAAACACATGCCTTTATTTGCACTGAAAATAAAAAAATTTGGAAATCACAGCAGATCACGCAGCTTCCATGGACAGAGAGCAAATTAATATTTCAAGTCAAAATGTTAGCATGCGCTCTCTCCATGGATGCTACCTGACCTGCTGTGATTTTCAACATCTTTTTATTTTCAGTGCAGATTTCAGCATCTGCTGCAATTCGCTCCTAAATGCCATTATTTGCATGTCAAAATCCACACTTAACGCCTCACCCTTACCTTCTCCAAACATTTTCCTCTCTAAGTATTTCTCTGTTAAATGTTCACAGTCAACAATATCCTTAAAAGATGCAAGTCACTCCGTTTATGTCATGTGTCAGAGACTGGTGGTGATCCCCTTAATCCCTTCCCTGCACTCGTCCACCCGATAAACTGAAATTTATATTTGGAAACAATGAGTCCACTTGTTGACCTCTTGGTTCAGAGTTTTAAAATCACGCTGCAATGGGAGATGGTCCTATCTAATCTGTGCAAATTCCAGCTTTCCCTGCTGTAATGGATAAGCACTGCTTGCAATTATTTTCTTCTGGTGCAATTAGTTTATCTTTGATAAAAGATGTAAAGAATGAAATCAGCGCAGACTATTTTAATAAAAAAAGAGCCAGATCAATTTATTATAATAATGTGTTATCCTCTTATTTTTGGCTCAGTATTACTTACTAATGAAAGTAATTTGTTAAAAAATTCATTCCAACATGTGGAAGATGAAAGAGGTGATAATGATGAAATCTCTAATATTAACTCTGACACTTTTCTCTCACTTAATCTTGGCCATTCAAGTTTTGCTCATTCTCTTTTGAAAGCACCAGTTACTGCAGAACAGAATTTATAATTAATACAATCCCCACAGTGTGGAAACTGGCCATTTGGTCCATCAAGTCCACATCAACCCTTCAAAGAACATCCCATCCCACCATCCTTTCTCTATAACCCTGCATTTCCCATGGCCAATCCACCCTAACCTGCACATCTTTGGATTGTGGGAGGAAACTGGAGCACCCGGAGGAAACCCACGCAGACACGAGGAATAATATGCAAACTCCACACAGACAATCACCCAAGGCTGGGATCAAACCCAGATCCCTAGAGCAGTGAGGCAGCAGTGCTAACCACTGAACCACCATGCTGCCCTGAGCAAAGTACCCTTCTTCACAAATTAATGTAAGAAATGGCTATTTGGCAATGCTCAGCATCACAGTTGAGCCCAATCCTCCTTTTTCTCAACTCCCATAAGTATATAGTTCCATCCCATCGAACATTGACCACCAAGGGGTGAAGAGCATCGATCAGGAAATCAAAATTGACTGGCTTGCTCTTGGGCAGCATGGTGTCTCAATGGTTAGCACTGCTGCCTTATAATGCCATGTACCCAGGTTCAATTCCAGCCTTGGGGCACTGTCTGTGTGGATTGTCCCTCAGAGCCCAAAGACGTGCAGGTTGGGTAAATTGGCTGTGGGAAAGTGTCCAGAGACATGCAGGCTAGGTGGGTCGGACACGGGAAATGCAGGGATAGGGTATGTGGGTGGAATGCTTTTTGGAGAGTCAGTGTGGATTCAATGGGTTAAATGGCCTGCCCCACACACTGCAGAGATTCTCTGTTAATCCAGCATAGATATAATGAGCTCAACAGCTTCCTTTCAGCATAACTAACTCTAATTCATACAAATGATTAAGACACTGAAAGGGCTCAATAAGGTAGAAATGTCAGAACTATTCCCTCTCTTGGGAAAATCAGGCGCTTGGAAACATGAACTTAACATTTCATCTCAACTGCTTAGGAAGAAATTCATAAAGTCAAAATAATTATGAAATTCTGGAATATTTCCTTGTGGAGGTCTGGGTTTCATAGAGCTTTTGAGACTGAAATCGATAGATTTGTTTTCATTCAGGATAAAAGGGACATGCAGCAAAGAGAGGGAACTGGAGCTGACAAACACATCAGTCATGATCTGATTAAATGGGAGAAGAGGCGTAAGGAGCTGAGTGGACTTCTCATTTTCCAGAAATAACGTTACACCTTCCCATTCTAACAGCATAAGTGTGCCCTGCGATGATCTCACTACAAAACTGCCGCTTATAATGTCTGCCTCTTTGCGTTCTGAGGTTTGGTCTGGATGGTCAGTACTGATCAATTTTCCTTCCTTGTCAGACACTGATGTAACATGATTCAGCAAGTCACCATGAGATTATTTGTTAACTCATTCATTCATTGTCGATCGTTCGCAGACAGGGTTGACTCTCTCTGTCTCTCAGGGTGATTCTGCAGGTGGCTGTACAGACTGATGCTGCTACCACAGGCTCTGTTACACTTAGGGCAGGAGGTGGTCTCAGGAAGGGCTGGGTGGGGGGGTTGGTGTGACAGTGTGTTCCTTTCGATGTTTTTGCCTGGCCTCCACTTTTTCCCAGTGGCAAGTCTCAAGGTACTCGATGTCTTCCTAGATGCCCCACTTGGGTGACCTTAGGCCAATTATTAACGATGCATTCTGTACAGTTATTCCTGTTAAAATGGCAATAGTGTAGATATATTTGGTTTTAGTTAACTCCAGCCTCAACTAACTGGTGCTTTGCTGACCAATGTTCCACCTTGCCCTCTCAGGATACTTGAGTTTAATCAACAGTCTTTTTCCCAGGGTTGGGCAAATCGAGGACCAGAGGGCATCAGATTAAGGTTAGAGAGGAAAGATTAAAAAGGAACCTGAGGGGACACCTTTTTTTACACAGAGGGTGGTACGTGTATGGAATGAGCTGCCAGCGGAAGTGGTTAAGGCAGTATACGTTAACAACATTTAAAAGGCATTTGAACAAATACGTGGATGGGAAAGGATTAGAAGGATATGGGCCAAGTGCAGGGAAATGGGGTTAGCATGGACGGGCATCTTGGTCGGCATGGACCAGTTTGGGCCAAAGGGCTTGTCTCTGTGCTGGAGGACTCTATGACTCTGTGACCATCTGCTGCTGATATTCTAAGCTGACAGTGTGGTGCTGGAAAAGCGCAGCAGGTCAGGCAGCATCCGAGGAGTAAGAAAATCGATGTTTCGGGCCAGAGTCATTCATCAGGATGAAGGGCTCTGGCCTGAAACATTGATTCTCCTGCTCCTCAGATGCTGCCTGAGCTGCTGCGCTTTTCCAGCAACACACTCTCAACTCTGATCTCCAGCATCAGCAGATCTCACTGTCTCTCTTGCTGATATTCTAACCCTCACCAAGTTGTGTCCGTCCATCAACTCCTGTACTCACTGATCTGTGTTAGCTCCACATCTGCTAACACTTTGAGATTGTTGTTTTCAAATCTCTCATGATCTCATTCTGCCCCATCTCTGTCTTTTACTCCACTTTTACAGCTCTCCATTCCCCTGCAGTCTTGCATGTTCCTGCATTCAATCATTCCATGGTTGGTGGTCATGCATTCAGCTGTCTCAGCCCAAATTTATTGCCTCCCTTCCAATATTTCAACACTTCTCCTCTTCCCATTTCTCCTTTATGATACTCCTCTTTGATGAAGCTGCTTGTCACCGATGATCTATCACTAGCTTCTTCTGTTACTCAATGTCAAATTTAGTTTGAAAATTGTTTCCGTGAAGTGCCCTTGGATATTTTGTTATGTTATGGGTGCTTTACAAATGCAGGTTGTTGTTCTTAAATGACTTCCCATTTCTCTAGCCTGTTTGTCACTCCATGTCTTTGCAAAGGACAATTCTTTAAAGATTTCACAAACACAACAATGAGCAACTTCTGATTCAGTTCAACGTTCATCGGACAGCCAGAAATAAAACAATTAATCTTTCAAAAGTCAACATGCCACCAATTTATAATTCTCAGTCTGTGTTTATCTCATTTGTTTGTAACTTCACAACAAGTCTCAACTTTCCTCCTCTCTCTCTCTGCCTATCAGTGCCAATCCAGATAGAATGATGAAGGGCACCTGCTGGAACTAATTCAGAGATTGTGAAATTAACCAGCGTTACAATGAGTGTAACCGTATCACAGGACAACCGCCTTCATCACACACAGGTTGGTGATGTCAGGAAGCAGGGTACACAAAGTTCTCCCCCGTACAGTTTCAGTATTTACACCACTACAACAGTGTGTGTACACGTGCACGAGTGTGTGTGTGTGTGTGTGTGTGGGGGGGGGGGGGAGTGGTTAGTGAATGCAGGTGTGAAATCGGTGTGTGTGTGATAGTGAGCATGTGTACTGCACTGAATGTCTGTATGCCATCAATATTGAGTGTGTCATAGTGAAGGTGTTTAATAGTGTGTGTGTGTGTGTGTCTATAATAGCGAGTGTGTGGTGGTGAGTGCATGATAGTATGCATGTGTGATTGTGTTTGTGGAGAAAGTGAGGACTGCAGATGCTGGAGATCAGAACTGAAAAATGTGTTGCTGGAAAAGCGCAGCAGGTCAGGCAGCATCCAAGGAACAGGAGAATCGATGTTTCGGGCATAAGCCCTTCATAAGCCTGACCTGATTGTGTGTGTGAGGTAGTGAGCATGTGTGTGATAGTGAGTGTGTGCATGCAGTACTGAGTGTGTATCTGTGATCATGAGTGTGTGATCGTGAATATGTGTAATAGTGAGTGTGGAATTGACAGTGTATGTGTCGGATGCTGCCTGATCTGCTGTGCTCTTCCAGCACCACTGATCCAGAATCTGGTTTCCAGCATCTGCAGTCATTGTTTTATACCTAGTGTATGTGTCAGTATCAATGTATATGTGATAGCCAGTGTGTGTGTGTGATAGTGTGTGTGTGTATGAGTGTGCATACGTGTGAATGTGTGAGAGAGAGAGATAATGTTTGTGTATTCTTGACATTGAAAAATTACATTGTCCTTCAGAAGTTCCCAAGAGACAGTGAGCTGACCCAGAAACAGCAGCAGTCCCTACCTGATTCAGAATAGCAGCAGTACACACTGAGTTCCTAACCAACCTACTTCACACACTCTTCAGCTGATGAGATTTTTCCTTTTCCTAGGCTATACTTTAGTCTGGTTTCAGCTTTAGCTGGAAGACATTTGTAGGTTAATATAGGGTTTGAGTATTTCTCCAAAGGTCACTCTCTGATGACTGAGGAGACAGACTGGACTATTAGTGTTTTGTCCATTTAATATAGGGAAGGAATAATCTGAAATTAAGGCAAAAACAGGCGTAGTGACACAAACCTATCCAGTGCATGAGGAACATAAGCTCAGTGTTACTGCGAGGGTGAGGGGATTGTAGAAAAGTCTGATAGTGATTTTGATGAACTCTTTGTACATCAACATTTGTGTTTATATCAGGGCAGGACATTCTGTCTTCTATCCTAACAATCCCCAGACTCATCACTCAACCAGAACTTCCTTCTTGCACAATGTCAGTGTCAATAACTTGCATTTGAATCGTGTCAAAAACATGGTAAAACAAACCAAGGAGCTTCATGACAACATTGTCACAATTTGACAATGAGCCACATAAAAAGAAATTATAGCACACAGTAACAATGTCTTAACAGTTGACAACTGACAGCATCCTTCCACTGCCGATGTATTGCTGTGTCATCCCTGCTCCTAATGGTACCCATTAGACGTTTAATTTGCGATTATTATTCAATCCAAATTCTACCACCTGATGTGGTGGGATTTGAAAACAGGTCTCCTCTTCATGCTGTGTCCAAACTTCATTGAGATGAGGAAGACCTTTGCTGAGGACAGAAAATTCAGCATTGGACAGCAGAAGATCAGATAGTAAATAAATAGTAAATAAAAGGATAGTAAACAAGACTTAGGGTTAGGTGATGGAATGGAGGCAGAGGGAAGGCGATGAGAGGAAGGTTTTCCTATGCTGGTATAGCATTATCCAACCTCTCTTCCTCTCTCTCTATCTCTCTGGGGTCTGTCTCCATTCAACAGCTCACTCCCTACCTGCCCGCAATCCCCCTCTCCCAGTTGTCAACTTATATGCCACCTTTTTCTAGCTACTACCAGTTCTGAAGATGGGCCACTGGACCCAGAATGTTAACTCTGCTTTCCCTTCACAGATGCTGCCAGATCTGCTGAGTTTCTCCAGCGATTTCTGCTTTTGTTCCCCAGGACATGACCTCAGTCTCTAGATTACAAGAAACAAAACCACCAGGGCCATCACTTCACCCATTAGTGAATCTGAGAGGTTTTCTTTTCACGTGATGTCATCGGTACTAGTTAGACCAGTATTTATTGCCCATCCATAATTACCCAGAGGATAGTTAAAAGTCAACCACATCGCTGTGGGTCTGGAGTCACATAGAGGCCAGACCAGGTAGGGATGAGATTTCCTTGAGCTGCCAGAGGAAGTGGTGGAGGCTGGTACAATTGCAACATTTATGAGGCATTTGGATGGGTATATGAATAGGAAGGGTTTGGAGGGATATGGGCCGGGTGCTGGCAGGTGGGACTAGATTGGATTGGGATATCTGGTCGACGTGGGCGAGTTGGATCGAAGTTGGATGAGTTGGATGCTGTACATCTCTATGACTCTAAAGGACATTAATGAGCCAGATTTTTTTTCCTGACAATTAACAATGGTCACCATCAGACTCTTAATTCCAGACTTTTAATGAATTGAGGTTCCACCATCTGGCATTCAGGTCCCCAGAACATTACCTGGGTCTCTGGATTAATAGTTTAGCAATAATAACACGAGACTATCACCTCCCCTTTTTATAATGATTGATGACAGTTTCACTCTAACAGTCACACAAAGCTTTATATTATAAATTTCAATTAATTGATTTTAAATTCCGGTGGTGGCACAGTGGCTCAGTGGTTAGCACTGCTGCCTCACGGTGGCTCAGTGGTTAGCACTGCTGCCTCACGGTGGCTCAGTGGTTAGCACTGCTGCCTCACGGTGGCTCAGTGGTTAGCACTGCTGCCTCACAGTGGCTCAGTGTTTAGCACTGCTGCCTCACGGTGGCTCAGTGGTTAGCACTGCTGCCTCACAGTGGCTCAGTGTTTAGCACTGCTGCCTCACGGTGGCTCAGTGGTTAGCACTGCTGCCTCACGGTGGCTCAGTGGTTAGCACTGCTCCCCACAGCTCCAGGGACTTGGGCTCAATTCTAATCTCGGGTAACTGCATGGAGTTTGCGCATTCTCCCCATGTCGGTGTGGGTTTCTTACGGGTGCTCTGGTTTCCACCAACAGTCCAAAGATGCATCGGTTAGATGGATTGGCCACGTTAAATTGCCCCATAGTGTCCAGGGAAGTCTAGGCTAGGTGGATTAGCCATGGAAATGCCGAGTTATTGGGATAGGGTAAGGGAGGGGTGTGGCTGGGTGTTACGCTCTTTGGAGGGTCGGTGCAGACCTGATGGACCAATGATGCCTATTTGCCCTGTCAGGGTTCTATGATTCTAGATGCCATGGTGGGCTTTCACCATTGGATTGCTCGTGTGGTGAAATTATCGCATCAACTCCAATTTCACTACTTTGTGGCAAGCCCTATGTTCACTTAAGCTACACAAAACAGCCTTCCTAGCAATCGTAGACTGGATAGTTGATCTTAGGTGGGTGCCATGGTACTGCTGTGTCAATCCTGGCTCCGTGAGTCACACACTCACCTCAGAAGAGGAACACCCCTAAGGTGTTGAATTCATACTCCAGAAACCTGAGCATTAACCCACTGCAGCCAATGACATGCAATACTGAGGGAGCGCTTCCCCTGTGGAGGGGCAGCAATGAAGGTGAGGTGTTCGATTGCTATCCAATCTGCTGCTACCCTGGGTGGCCAAGGAAATCTAGAAACCCTCAGTCCTTTAACCAAGGTGGGTAATCAGGTCCAGTCTGTTGGGACCCCTCAGTTCCAGAGTCAAAAAGTGTGCTGCTGGAAAAGCACAGCCAGTCAGGCAGCATCCAAGGAGCATACCTGATGCAGGGCTCACGCTGGAAACTTTGACTCTCTTGCTCATCGAATGCTGCCTGACCTGCTATGCTTTTCCAGTACCACACTTTTTGACTTTGATCTCCAGCATCTGCGGTCCTCACTTTCTCCTATCCCTCAGTATCAGCCAGACAGATTCTCTGGCTGTTCTCATCTTGTTGTTTGTATGAGCTCACTGGGTGTAATCTGACTGCTGCATTAGAACAGTGAGTTGTTGTTTCACTGGAAAGCAGTTTGAGACGTCTTCCAACTGAGAGTAACACTGAGGGTGAGCTCATTGCTCCATACACCATCACTGTCTGTGTGACTCCACGATGGGTCGATGGTACCATTCACAAATTGTCGCGTCAAGTCTGAGATCATTGTGGCTGTAGGGGAAGCAAGTCAGTCCCTTTTTATTCCTGAATATGGAAGGCACCAGATACCCCGGGAGGTACTGCTCTTACACAACATGCAATTAGACCAGAAAAGAGATGATTGTAAAGACAGCTGGCTTGCTTTCCTCCAAGTGCTGTCTATTTTAATTATCATCTGTCATGCCTGCTTGCTTTCAGTTTAGCAATACATTCTTGTTATATTATCTTTGAATGGGTGGACAGGGAGGTACAGTTAGTTAGCACACATGACATGGCTCTCCTTGGCCTATGCTTCAAATCAATTTCAACCAATGAGCTCACTTCACTGTGCCACCGTACACGTGACAATAAATTCAATTCAATTCACTCTACAAACGCGTGAACAAATTAGGAACAGGAGTAGGCCATTCAGCCACTTTAGCCTGCTCCATCATTTAATAAGGCCGTGGATGATCTGATTTGTCTACATTCCTGCCTATCCCAGTAACCTTTCACCCCTTTGTTTATCACCTTTGCCTCAGAGTAGCCATTGACCTAGCCTCCATTACTCTCTGGGAAAAGAGTTCCAAACACTCACGACTCTGAGTGGAGAAATTCCTCCTCATCTCCATCCTTTATTTCTAAATGATGTCCCAGAGTTCAAGACTTTCCCACAACTGGAAGCATCCTTTTAGCATTAACCCTGTTCTGTTCTCTGGGTAGGCTTGTCATATACCTCTCTAACGTGTCCACACCTTACAAACTTATAGACTCTGTTACAACCTGGAGATAGTGTTAGTTTCTTCCTCTTGGAGTCTTTCTATCATCTGCTTACAACATTATTTGAATAATTTTCTCCAAAGTTATATCTTCCTTCAACTGTGAAAACATCAAGAATTCCAAAATAATTCTGTCTCTTGTGAACACTGTTTTCAGAGCTCCACATTTATTTTCTGTCACTAATCTGTGTAGGTCATTGGTGAAATTGTCTATAAACTCTCCTGCAAACTGAACTCATTTCAAGATTTTTATGTGTTCTTAAATTGAAGTAATCACCAAAACCTATTTGGTAAACTTCCACTGCATTTATTTGTATCTGTTAATATTATCATCTACAGTTGGACCCATTGAATATTACAATGTATTCCCTTGCTCAGCTTCAGTCTTCATGCTTGGTCGTGAGGTACTACTGTATGTTAGGATCCGACCTACATTAAAGCCAAGCTTGTGTTCTCTATCGTTGTTTGCTGATCTTTAATCTGCTGAGGAATATTATGTCTTTCTTCCAATATTCTGATTAATCTTATTACTTTAAAACTATTTTCAATCTGTCACATTTCAACATTGCTGATCTTGAATTTTGTATTCTTGTAAAGATTGTTAGACATTGTTATACAGCAGTATTGCAGTCTATCCTTTATTTGACTGCTTTACTAGCTCTGTATTGTCATAATACTGCAGTGAATTCTTAAACAAATTATAAATTGAATTACTGGCTACTGTGTAGTAACTTACTGCTTTCCACGCTGTTATATCTGTTTCTTGGTAATAGTGTATTCATTCACAGGATGTGGTCATCCCCTGCTTGGCCAGCATTTCCTGCCCATCTGTAATTGCCCAGAGGGCAGTTAAGAGTCAAACACATTGCTGTGGGTCGGGAGTCACATATAGGTCAGATCAGAGAAGGATGGCAGTTTCCTTCCCTTCTTTCCCACAAAGGGTGGTGAGTGCCTGGAACATACTGCCAGAGGAAGGGGTGGAAGCAGACACAATAGCAGCATTCACGAAGCACCTGGACAAATACATGAATAGGAAGGGAATAGAGGGATAGGGATCCTGTAAGTGAAGACAGTTTTAGTGTGGAAGGGTAAAATGTGTCAGTGCAGGCTTGGAGGGCCGAAGGGTCTGTTCCTGTGCTGTGTTGTTCTTTGTTCTTGTTAACATTTGAATACTGATCAGGAAACTATTTATCTCAACCTTAAATGTACTCAAGAACTGTCACCATTCCCTTGCCAGGTCTCTGTGGCCAGGAGTTTCAAAGACTCAAAATCTTCTGAGAGAAGAAATTCCTTCACATTTGGTACTCCTTTATTGTGAGAGCATGCCTTCCGGTCCTCAACTTTGCCATGAGGGGAAACATACTCTCAACATTGACCCTGTCCAGCCCTTTAAGAATCCTAAATGTTTCAATAAGATCACCTTTCATTGTTCTAACTTCCAGAGAGTTGTGTCCCAACCTGTTTAATCTTTGCTCATCAGACAATCCCTCCAAACCAGGGATCAACCTCGTGAACCTTCTGTCAACTACTCCAAGGGAAATAATTAATTCCCCCCAAAACAAATGCACATTGAAATAATGTTGTTAATTTGGTACAAGTTAGCAATCACATTCAGGAACAATATTGGCAAGTGAGACTGATTCTGATTGTGATAACCAGACTGATTCCTGTGATGACAGGACTGACTTATGGAGACAGACTGGATCAGCAATGGCTATGTTCCCTGGAGAAAGTAAGGACTGCAGATGCTGGCGATCAGAGTTGGGAGTGTGTTGCTGGTAAAGCATAGCAGGTCAGGCAGCATCCGAGGAGCAGGAGAATCAGCGTTTCAGACATCAGCCCTTCGTCAGGAATGAGGCTTGTGGGCCGGGGGCACTGAGAGATAAATGGGAGGGGGGGTGGGGCTGGGGGGAAGGTAGCTGAGAACTAGACAGGTCAGTGAAGAAGGCTTTTGGAACACTGGCCTTCATCAGTCAGGACATTGAGTATAAAAGTTGGGAAGTTAGGTTGCAGTTGTACAGGATGTTGGTGAGGCTGTACTTGGAGTATCATGTTCAGTTTTGGTTACCTTGCTATAGGAAGGATGTCATCCATAGGTGGATGAAGGTGAGGCAGAAGATGATTGATTCAGAGGGGAAGTGATGGACAGGTCTGGAGGGCGGTGCCAAGTTGGAGGCTTGGGACTGGGATAATGTAGGGGGGAGGGGAAATGAGTAAGCTTTTGAAACCCACATTGATCCCGTGTGGTTGTAGGGTCCCAAGGCGGAATATGAGATGTGCTTCCTCCAGACATGGGTGGTAACGGTTTGGCGGTGGAGGAGGATGTGGATGTGATGCCAATCAGGTGGGCTGCTTTGTCCTGTATGGTATCAAACTTCCTGAGTGTTCTTGGAGTTGCACCCATCTAGGCAAGTGGGGAGTATTTTAATTAAATGACTCTGAAAAAGAGTCGCTGAATCTGAAACGTTAACTCTGATTTCTCTCCACAGATGCTGCTGGACCAGCTGAGATTTCACATTGGCAGTTCTTTTGGTATTTTTAATTTAGTATTCCATTACAGTGCCTTGTAGACAGTGGACAGGCTTTGGGGAGTCAGGAGATCAGTTACTCACTGCAGAATTCCTAGCCTCCGACCTGCTCTTGTAGCCACTCTATATATATATATATATATATATGTGTTTGTGTGCGTGTGTGTAGTCCAGCTGAATTTCTGGCCAAAAATAACCTCCAAGATGTTAATAGTGGTAGATTCAGTGATGGTAACACCACTGAATGACAAGGGGTGGTGGGTAGATTGCCTCTCATTGGAGGTTTTCCTACCTTTATAGTTATATTTTAATTTTTGATTTCCAGCATCCGCAGGATTTTCTTTTGAACTTCACGTTTTCCCTATAACTCCGTTGTATGGTCACAGAGACAGCACAGAGACAGGCTTTTTGGCCCCCACTGGTTAAATGCCAACCAAAATGTCCCTCCACGCTAACCCCATTACCCTGTACCTGGCCCCTATCCTTCCAAACCTTTCCAATCGGTGTTTGTCCATATGCCCTTGAAATGTTATTAATGTACCTGCCTCAACCACTTCCTCTGGCAGCTCATTCCATACGCATACCACCCTCTGTGTGAAAAGGTTGCCCCTCAGGTTCCCTTTTATTCTTTCCCCTCTAATCTTAAACTGATGCCCTCTAGTCTTTGATTCCACAACCTTGGAAAATATACTGAGTTTATTCACCCAATCCATGCCTCTCATGATCTTATATACAATAGACAATAGACAATAGGTGCAGGAGTAGGCCATTCAGCCCTTCGAGCCTGCACCTCCATTCAATATGATCATGGCTGATCATTCCTAATCAGTATCCACTTCCTGCCTTATCTCCATAACCTTTGATTCCACTATCCTTTGAGAGCTCTATCCAACTCTTTCTTAAATTAATCCAGAGACTGGGCCTCCACTGCCCTCTGGGGCAGAGCATTCCACACAGCCACCACTCTCTGGGTGAAGAAGTTTCTCCTCATCTCTGTCCTAAATAGTCTACCCCGTATTTTTAAGCTGTGTCCTCTGGTTCGGCACTCACCCATCAGCGGAATCATGTTTCCTGCTGCCAGAGTGTCCAATCCTTTCATAATCTTATATGTCTCAATCAGATCCCCTCTCAGTCTTCTAAACTCAAGGGTATACAAGCCCAGTCGCTTCAGTCTTTCAGTGTAAGGTAATCCCTTCATTCCAGGAATTGACCTCGTGAATCTACGCTGCACTCCCTCAATAGCCAGAATGTCTTTCCTCAAATTTGGAGACCAGAACTGCACACAGTACTCCAGGTGTGGTCTCACCAGGGCCCTGTACAGCTGCAGAAGCACCTCTTTGCTTCTATACTCAATCCCTCTTGTTATGAAGGCTAGCATGCTATTAGCCTTCTTCACTACCTGCTGTACCTGCATGCTTGCCTTCATTGACTGGTGTACAAGAACACCCAGTTCTCTCTGTACTGCCCCTTTACCTAAATTAATTCCATTGAGGTAGTAATCTGCCTTCCTGTTCTTGCCACCAAAGTGGATAACCATACATTTATCCACATTAAACTGCATCTGCCATGCATCTGCCCACTCACCTAACTTGTCCAGGTCACCCTGTAATCTCCTAACATCGTCATCACATTTTATATTCAATGCCCTGACTGATGAAAGCCAGTGTTCCAAAGGCCTTCTCCACTGACCTGTCTAGTTGTGACTCTAGTTTAAGGGAACAAACACCTGAACTCCAAGATCCCTCTGTTCCACTACACTCCTTAAGGCCCTACCATTCACCATGAAACCCCTACCTTGATTTGACTTTCCAAACTGCAAGGCCTCACATTAATCTATATTAAATGCCATTTGCCATTTCTTAGTCCACCTGAAGTCAAAGGTTGAGGGTTCACAGTATCGCAAGGTCCCGGATAAAAAAACAAGACTTACATTCCAGTCACTGGGGAGTGCAGCACTGTCAGAGCTTCCTGTAACTAAGCAAGTCAGATTTTGTGTTGAAAGGAAACTGCATCTGATCCTACAAATGGCCACGGTGGAGTGAACGGTGAAGACAGGCAATGGTTCATGGATAGACATTTGCCCAGGACAACAGTATCCTGCCCTCTTTCTCCTGCATGGGATCCTTTATCATATCTGATGACAGCACTGCCAGCTGTGCAGCACTGACCCATTCCAGACCAGTTAAGAGTCAACCACATTGCTATGGGTCTGAAGTCACATGTAGCTCAGACCAGGTAAAAATGGTAGATTTCCTTCCCTAAAAGCCATTAGTGAACCAGCTAGGTTTTTATGAACAGTGGTTACATGGTCATCATGAAGCCAGTTTTCAACATATATCAAATTCAAATTGTATCATCTGCCATTGAATCTTTAGATTAGATTCCTTACAGTGTGGAAACAGGCCATTCAGCCCAAGTCCACATCAACCCTCCAAAGAGTAACCCACCTAGACCCATTCCCCCTAACTAATGCATCTAACATTATAGGCAATATAGCATGGTCAGTCCACCTAACCTGCACATCTTTGGATTGTGGGAGGAAACCGGAGCACCTGGAGGAAATCCACCCAGACATGGGAAGAATGTACAAACTCCACCCAGACAATTTGCCTAGGCTGGAATCGAACCTGGGTCGGTGATGCTGTGAGGCAGCACTGCTAACCACTGAGCCACCGTGCCACCCCATGTGGAAGAAGGCCATTTGGCCGATTGAGTTCACACTGACCTTCAAAGAACAACCCACCCTGATTCAACCACTTGCCTACCCTTGACAACCTCTGTTTACCACAGCGAATGCAACCAGCTTATACATCCCTGGACACTATGAGCAATTTAGCATGGCCAATTCACCTAACCTGCACATCTTTGGACTTTTCCACAGTGGGATTTGATCTCATGCCCCAGATGACAAGCCACTGACATAACCACTGTGGCACCACCTCCCCCTACACTTCAAGACCCTGGACTGGGCTGTGGCACACGTTCTCTGGTGGTGAGGCCAAGCGAGACACCCACTGTACCCACAGCCAATCAGGATCCAGACAGTCCCACATTCCTTTGAAATAATCAGAGATTGCCATTGCATCCAAAACCCTGCCTCTTCAGAGCCATGCGTTGGCAGCTTTTACAAAGAAGGTGAATATTCTGAAACTGAACTGCCTCAATGATGAAATTACTCAGACTGACAGCTCTCTCACTAACTCAGAGTGAGGCTGTTTAATTCATCACAGTCAGCCTGAAGCTAAAAAAAGCTAACGAGTCCAAGAATAAATTCAACATACTTTCCAATGCAAAAAGAAAAATATTGGAAATGTTGTAAATCTGAAATATACGCACAAAATGCGCATGGATGAGGCAGCATGTGTGGTGAGGGTGTTAATTAGGTGAATATTGCATGCCCCTCATGGGTATTTTTTGGGCTGGAAGTAGGGAATATGAGTGACTGTTGTCTCCTCCCACCCCCCGGGGCTCGTTCCCATGAAATTGGGGGATGGCAGAGTGCTGGAGGGAACATCAGATTCAACAGCTAACCCATCAGAGGGAGAAAAATAAATAAACGTCAAATGGAGCATGTTAAAATCCAATGGGTGCGTTAGCTTCCAGCCATTTCCCTTCCAGGAAGGTTGGGGAATGGGGAGTTACAAATGGTTCACTCCTCCACAATTTTCAGGTCAATGTTCCAACTGAAAAATCCTTCCATCAGAGCTGGGAAGAGTTTGAAATGGAATGGGTTTGAGGCAAGTACAACAGGAGGAGGGAGGAAAGAGGGCACGGGGAATACTCCCTGAAATGAAGTGTTTGCTGTGGGAACCAGGTTGATGGGGTGACCATGGGGAGGAAGACCCTAGAAGGAATAACCAGTGAAACCTGTTAACAACACACTACTCTGACCTGTTTATATACTTTGGAACAGTGCTCCAGAACAACCACTCACTTCATTTCCCAGTGTTATTGGTTTTATTGCTGTTATTTTTTACTGTGAGTAGAGAACACACAAGGCTGGGGATTAAATGGACAGGGAAGAGTGGGCAACAGGCAGGGATGGGGACAGCACAGAGACATACAGCACAGAAACAGATCCTTCAGTCCAACTCATCTACACTAACCATGTTCACAAACTGAACTGGTGCCATTTGTCTGCGGTTGGTCCATGTCCCTCCAAACCTTTCCTCCACCCTCACTTCCCTCCAAGGCCCCAAGGGATCCTTCCATATCCGCCACAAGTTCACCTGTACCTCCACACACATCATCTATTGCATCCGCTGCACCCGATGTGGCCTCCTCTATATTGGGGAGACAGGCCGCTTACTTGCGGAACGCTTCAGAGAACACCTCCGGGCCGCCCGAACCAACCAACCCAATCACCCCGTGGCTCAACACTTTAACTCTCCCTCCCACTCCACCGAGGACATGCAGGTCCTTGGACTCCTCCACCGGCAGAACATAACAACACGACAGCTGGAGGAGGAGCGCCTCATCTTCCGCCTGGGAACCCTCCAACCACATGGTATGAATTCAGATTTCTCCAGTTTCCTCATTTCCCCTCCCCCCACCTTGTCTCAGTCGGTTCCCTCAACTCAGCACCGCCCCCCTAACCTGAAATCTCCTTACTGACCTCTCCGCCCCCACCCCACTCCGGCCTATCACCCTCACCTTGACCTCCTTCCACCTATCCCACCTCCATCGCCCCTCCCCCAAGTCCCTCCTCCCTACTTTTTATCTTAGCCTGCTTGGCTACTCTCTCTCATTCCTGATGAAGGGCTTATCGAATTCCCTATTCCTGAGATGCTGCCTAACCTGCTGTGCTTTAACCAGCAACACATTTTCAGCTATCCCTGTACTTATCCAGATGCCTTTTAATCATTGTAACTGCATCTACCACTTCCTCTGGTAGTTCATTCCCCACACTAACCACCCTCTGTGTGAAAAAATCACCCCCCAGGCAGGCAAGGGAGAGGGTAGACAGACAAGGGAGGAGAAGGACCATTCAGGGGCGAGGGTGAACCAGGCAGGGTCGGGGAGAAACTCACAGGGGGTGGGGCATAGGATTGGGGAGGGTTTGCAGGCATATCCCCCGGCTCCCTTTGGATATGTTCCCCTGACTCTGGGAAGGACCCCTTTTCGGGGCTGTAGCGAGACTGGGTCAATCAAATCAAGTATGGCAGAACCTACCACCTCATCCTCCCCCTCACCCCCAGCCTCCCCTCCCCCAGGTCATCCCCGCCCAACCTTCAACCCAGATTTTACGCTTTAAAGACATCAATGGGTATGGGGAGAAAGTGGGAACATGGTGGTGAGTTGGATGATCAACCATGATCATATTGAATGGTGCAACAGACCAGAAGGGCCGAATGGCCTATGACTGCTCTGATTTTCTATGTTTCAATAAAGCAGACTGCACTGTGAACTGGAAAAAAAATTTATTAAACTGGACAAGAATCACTGTCTGAGATCATGGCACTGATGGTACAGTGAGCTATTGGAGAGGGAGGACGGTGTTACAGATGTGCTGTCAAAGGCCGGTACTACTCTCCAGCTCCTTCTTTCTCTACACTCCTCAGTATCTGAGTGGGTAACACTGCAGCGTCCTTGGGTGACAAGGTTGTTCATTTAAGAGCACTTCACATGCCCCATAGAATTACAGAATCAGAGGATCTCTACAAAATGGAAAGGGTCCAATCGGCCCACTGAGTCTGCACCAATCCTCCAAAGAGTATGCGGCCCATACCCAACAATCCCCATCTCTGTAACCCTGCATTTCCCTTGACTAACACACCCAGCCTGCACATCCCTGGACACTATGCATAAGATGGGGGGAGGATAAATGAGGAAACTGGTGGAGTTCCCCCCAACCTTACCCCAGTTCCAACCTTCCAGTTCAGCACCATCCTCATGACCTGTCCCACCTGTCAATCTTCCTTCCACCTTCCTCTCTGACCTATCACCTTTACCCCCACTTCCATCCATCTATTGCACTCTCAGATGCCTTCTCCCCAACCCCACCCCTCTCCCATTTATCTCTCCACCCCTGTGGCTCCCAGCCTCATTCCTGATGAAGGGCTCTGGCCCGAAGCGTTTATTCTCCTGCTCCTCGGATGCTGCCTGGCCTGCTGTGCTTTTTCAGCAACCCACTCTCTCAACTCTGATCTCTGGCATCTGCAGACTCCACTTTCTCCCACCTGACTGTCTAAGCTTGCGCTGTAGAGTGGGGCTGAGAGAGTGCTTCACTGTCAGAGGTGTTGCCTTTTGGATAAGAATGTTAAACTGAAGCTCTGTCTGCCTCCCAAGTGAAAATAAAAGATCCCACAGCACTATTTCAAAGACTAGCAGGTGTATTTTTCCACAGTGGCCTGGCCATTAATTAGCATTGAGCCAATATTGCTGAAATGAAAAAGGTCATCTGGTTACTATCACCTCGTTGCTTGCAGGAAATTGATTGCCCTGTTTCCAACATTACAACTTCAAGAAAGCATGTCATTGGCTTTGGGATCACCTGAGGATGTGAACGGTGTCATATAAATGCAAGTCTTTTTCTACTCCTTGGTGCACACGGGGTAATCAGAAAAAGAACTGTCTTTGGTTTGTGAAATTTTACTTATCCAGCAAAAAGGCAAACATTCCCTTTCTAATTACTCTTCAATTCCTCCCACAATTTTTCCTGATCCAACATTTTACAGTCCCTCGTTAGCCCATGTGAAGTCAGGAGAAATTGGCAGTCAACTAAACGCTGCTGCCCTCAGGAAGCCAACCTTTAATGATTGTGTCTCTGCCAAACAACATCTCCCTCCAAGAATGAGTCACTGAAAAGAATTACTCAGAACAGCAAGGGTGTGTGATTAAAGAAAATCCACCCTGAGTCTCAGCAGCACATGAGCAGTATTCTGACAGAGCAGAAAGTAACACACCTCCATAGGAAGCAGGTCATTTCACATCACAGCTCCCTCAGGAATGACGTTTGTGTTTCACAAGTGAGGGAAGCAGAGAGGGGGAGAGTAGGAGAGACCCAGAATTCTAAAGATCCCCGAGATTTCGCAAGGTGCCAATGTACCACTTGAGTTTTTATAATGTCCCTAATGTCGCGGTCGTTCATTCAGCAGCACAGCAGGTTCTGACTGTTCTATTCTCATTCTCATTTTAACTTTACAGAAAACTGCAACAGCAAAATATTGCATTGCATAGCGGCTTTAACATTGTAAAACACCCCAAAGTGGGTCGCTGGTACTTGAATGAACTACATTTGACGGTGAGATTCATAATATATCAGAACGAATTCCCACAATGGCTGCCAGGGACAGGTCAGTTTTATGGACAGTCTTAAAGGAGGATAGATTCTGAGAGGTTTGTGGAAAAAAGTCCAGAACATAAGGGCTCAGGCAGCAGCAGGAACAATCACCGATGGTGAAGTGACTCAAATCAAATCAGGATGTTGAGGTGCTGGTGTTGGACTGGGGTGGTGAGAATCAGAAGCCACACAGCACTAGATTATAATCCAACCGGTTTATTTGAAATCATGAACTTTCAGAGCGCTGCTCCTTTGTCAGGTGAAGTGGAGGGAAGCGCACAGGCACAGATTATATATGGACGGAGAGATAATGGCAAGGTAATTCCAAGTAATTAAGAGTGTCCACAGATAGGTACAAATAGACCTCAAATCAAATCAAAATAACTGAATCAAAGAGGTGCACCGATATTGCGGAGTGTGTAAGTGCTGAAGGAGGACATGGAGATTGAGGAGGGTGGAGGTCATGGAGGGAGTTGAGAAAACTAAAACCGAGCCATGGTTTTACTGAGTGACATAACAAGGACCATTGTGTTCCCCAGCCAGCAGTAATCCCAGGCCAAATTAATGGGATGACCTGTCCTCTCTTTACTGCCTGTCAGGGCAATGGCTTAGTGATGGTATCACTAAATCATCCAGAAACCGAGTTAATATTTTGGGAAACCCATGATGGCAGCTGGTGGAATTTAAGTTTGATAAAAAGCTGAAATTAAGAGTCTGATGATGACCACCAAACTGCTGTTAGTTGTCATTAAACCCATCTGTTCACTACTGCCCTTCAGGGAAGGAAATCTGCCATCCTTGCCTGGTCTGACCTACATTCATTGACGAGTAACTGTTCTCTGGGCAATTTGGAATGGACGCCAGCCAATGACGTCCACATCCCATAAATAAAGTTTTTAACAATTATTTATATTGTCAACAACATACACTTTATGACACAAAACTGGCCTTGAATGAGACATGGTCATTATTCCCAGCAATACTGTAACTGACCTTTTAAAGTTGTAAAGTTGTAACTGACCTTTTAACCCCTTTCCTTGTCTATTTTTCAAAGCAGAAAATGTAAAATGTGTCTGAACTTTGCAACATAATCAGCTGGAGCAGCTAATTGGTGAGCAGGGTGTCATCAAACCCTTGTTCTTTCAAGATATTCTCTCTCACTGTTTGAAGTTTCTTTGATAGGTTAAGGTGTTATATCCCATTGGAGGTCCCACACAGACCTTTCACCGGTCAGCTACTGAATTTACAACTCCATTCATTTGTCACTGCAACAGTTCTATTTGCAAAAGTCCATTTCGGAATTAAGGGTTAAAAACACTGCTAAAATATCAGAGTTTCAAACTGTAATCAGAACACCTTTCCTGCTGGAAAAGTGATAGTCTCCCTGCCTTTGAGCCAGGAGGTCTGCGCTCAAGGATCACCTGCTCCAGAGATTTATGTTTAACATTCCTGATTCTAGTTAGTTGGGCTTTGTGAAAGAACTTGCATTAAATCCAGAGAACATTGCTGCATCAACAGTACAAGTCAGAGAACACTGTGATTCATGGCGTCCTAGAATCTCAGTGCAGAAGGAGGCAATTTGCTCCATTGTGCCAATGCTGGCTCTTTGAGTGTAAGGCTCTCCAACTTCCCTGGCTTTCTCCTCATGTTTTCATGCTTCGAATATTTATTCAATTCCCTTTTGAAAATTTTTACTGCTTCCACCATCCTTTTAGAGGCAACAATTTGTGACGTGAAAAATATCCCCAAATCTCTTTTGATTCTCTGATCATCTGGTTTCTGACTCTCTTGTCATTTTGACAGTTTTCCCCTATATCCTCTCTCATCACCAATTTAATCCATACCATGTCCAACCTCCTCTTACATTTAATCTCCTAATGTCCCAAAGCTTGTCCACCATCTACAAGGCACAAGTCAGGAGGGGGATGCAATCTCCCCACTTCTCTGGATCAATACGGTTCCAACAACACTCAATAAATTTGACACCATCCAGGATAAAGCAGTCCGTTTGATTGGCACCCCATCCACCAACTTCAACATTCACTCCCCTATCACTAGTGGCACATAGTAGTGGCAGTATGTACCATCTACAAGATGTTCTGCAGAAATTTACCAAAGATCCTCAGATAACACCTTCCAAATTCATGACCTCTTCCGTCTAGAAGACAAAAGCAGCAATTACATGGGAACACCACCACCAGGTTCCCCTCCAACCCTCTCACCATCCTCATCTTGGGAATATATCACTATTCCTTCACTGTCACTGGGTCAAAATCCTGTAACTCTTTGGAGGGTTGGTGCAAACCTGATAAGCCAAATGGTCCCTTTCTACAGTGTAGAGTCATAGAGCATGAAAACAGACTCTTTGGTCCAACTTGTCCATGCTGGGGTTTCAGAAAATAAACTGAATCCATTTGCCTCTGTTTGGAACGTATCCCTCTAACCTTTCCTGTTCGTGCAATCGTCCAACCTTTTTTTTTAAATGTTGTATCTATACCTGCATCTACCCTCTCTGTGACAAAGTTGTCCCTTTCATCTTAAACCTATGCCCTCTAGTTTGAACTCCCTTACCATAGGAAAAAGACCTTGGCTATTCACCTTATCCAATGTCAACCCTCAACTTCCAACACTCCATTAAAAACAGTCCCCTACAAACGGACCCCACCACCAGGGATATATTTCCCTCCCCATCCCTATCCGCTTTCCACAAAGACCATTCCCTCAATGACTACCTGGTCAGGTCCATGCCCCCAGCAACCCACCCTCCCATCCTGGCACCTTCTCCTGCCACCGCAGGAATTGCAAAACCTGCGCCCACACCTCCTCCCTCACCTCCATCCAAGGCCCCAAAGGAGCCTTCCACATCCATCAAATGTTTTACCTGCACATCCACCAATATCATTTATTGTATCCGTTGCTCCCAATACAGTCTCCTCTACATTGGGGAGACTGGACGCCTTCTTGCAGAGCGCTTTAGGGAACATCTCCGGGACACCTGTACCAACCCAACATTTCAACTCCCCCTCCCACTCTGCAGAGGACATGCAGGTCCTGGGCCTCCTCCACCACCGCTCCCTCACCACACAACGCCTGGAGGAAGAACGCCCCATCTTCCACCTCGGAACACTTCAACCCCAGGGCATCAATGTGGACTTCACCAGTTTCCTCATTTCCCCTCCCCCCACCTTACCCCAGTTCAAACCTTCCAGCTCACCACCATCCTCATGACCTGTCCTACCCTTCCCACCTATCTGCTCCACCCTCCTCTCCGACCTATCACCTTCATCCCACCCCCATCCACCTATCACACTCTCAGTTACCTTCTCCCCAGCCCCACACCACATCCTCCTCCCATTTATCTCTACACCACTGAGACTCCCAGTCTTTTTCCTGATGAAGGACTTCTGCCCCGAAACATCGCTTTTCCTGCTCCTTGGATGCTGCCTGACCTACTGCGCCTTTCCAGCAACACTCTAATCTTGACACTAAAAGAAGTCCCGGCCTATCCAGCCTCCCCATATAACTCAAACCATCCAGTCTCAGTAATATTCTTGTCAGTCTTTTCTGCACCCTTTCCAATTTAAAGCAGGGATTCTATGGTTATATGAGCTCATGAACTTCTGAATCAGAGCCAAATCTGGCACTTACACATCATAGGGCATGACCCCATGTGCCAAGTTTTTGAATTTTCTGCCAAAGAAATATGTCAATATTCCGCAATCAGAGTCAGTTCTTTTTTATCTCATCTGATCAGCTCCAGTTATCACATGTAACATAAGTAACATGGTCAAACTATTTTATGTTTAAGGAGAAAGTGAGGTCTGCAGATGCTGGAGATCAGAGCTGAAAATGTGTTGCTGGAAAAGCGCAGCAGGTCAGGCAGGATCCAAGGAACAGGAGAGTCGATGTTTCGGGCATAAGCCCTTCATCAGCCTTTCCAGATGAAGGGCTTATGCCCGAAACGTTGACTCTCCCATTCTATGTTTAATCTTGGATTTCTCTTTTCTGCCCGTTCTCTCTCTCTCTTTCACGCGTACACGCACATTCAGAGACAGGAATTGCTTTGGTCCCTGGGAAAGGTTCATGAAAGAATGCAAAAATGTAGGAACAAGAGGAGGACATTCAGCCCCTCAAACATATTCTACTGCTATTTGATTTTGTTTTGCCTGATCTCCATCAAGCTGCACTCGAACGCCTGGTTTCCATGCCTAACAGAGCAGATTGAGCCGTGACCCCAATACCTGCCTCTCAATTTGCCTTTCTTTGGTTCTTCCATAAACACAGGCAGGATTTCAAGCAGAACACCAGCTGGTATTAAATTCTGCCTCACACATTAAATTTCATGAAGTGTCAGATTGGTTCCAAAATAGCCATGGAAATTGATTGCGTGGTTGGGATTCGGGGAGCAGTGTGAAGTCTAAAAATTGTTCCGGATTTATTGCATTAATTCCCACTTGGTGTCAGGAAGACATAGAAAATAAGTCTGGTTAGGGGTCTGTATACTTTAAAAGCTGAAGAATAAAGACAAATTTCATCACAACCACTAATTTTAAATCTGTAGGTATTCTTAGCTCCTCTCCAACTAATACTGAGAGGATTGGGGCATTCTGCATGTTATCAGGGTGGCACGGTGGCTCAGTGGTTAGGACTGCTGCCTCACGGTGCCAGGGACATGGGTTCGATTTCAGCCTCAGGCATCTGTCTGTGTGGAGTTTGAACATTCTCCCCGTGACTGAGTGGGTTTCCTCGGGGACTCCGGTTTCCTCCCACAACCCGAAGATGTATAGGTTAGGTGAATTGGCCTTGCTATATTGCCCAAAGTGTTCAGGGATGTGTAGGTTAGACGAATTGGCCTTGCTAAATTACCTGTAGTGTTCAGGGATGTGTAGGTTAGATGAATTGGCCTTGCTAAATTACCCAGATGTTCAGGGATGTGCAGGTTAGGTGAATTGGCCTTGCTAAATTATGCATAGTGTTCAGGGATGTGTAGGTTAGGGTGAAGGGGCCTTGCTATATTGCCCATAGTGGTCAGGGATGTGTAAGTTAGGTGAATTGGCATTGATAAATTACCCATAGTGTTCAGGGATGTGTAGGTTAGGTGAATTGGCCTGGCTAAATTACCCATAGTGTTCAGGGATGTGGAGATTAGGTGAATTGGCCTGGCTAAATTGCCCATAGTGCTCAGGGATGTCCAGGTTATGTGAATTGGCCTTGCTAAATTGCCCATAGTGTTCAGGGATGTTTAGGTTAGGTGAAATGGCCTTGCTAAATTACCCATAGTGTTCAGGGATGTCTACGTTAGGGGAATTGGCCATTCTAAATTGCCCATAGTGTTCAGGGATGTGCAGGTTAGGTGATTTGGCCTTACTAAATTGCCAGTAGTGTTCAGGAATATGCAGGTTAGGTGAATTGGCCATGCTAAATTAACCGTAGTTTTCAGGGATGTGTAGGTTAGGGGAATTGGCCATGCTAAATTGCCCATAGGGCTCAGGGATGTGTAGGTTAGGGTGAAGTGGCCTTGCTAAATTGCCCATAGTGTTCAGGGATGTGTAGGTTAGGGTGAATTGGCCTTGCTAAATTACGCATAGTGTTCAGGGATGTGTAGGTTAGGTGAATTGGCCTTGCTAAATTACCCATAGTGTTCAGGGATGTTTAGGTTAGGTGAAATGGCCTTGCTAAATCACCCATAGTGTTCAGGGATGTCTAGGTTAGGGGAATTGGCCATGCTAAATTGCCCATAGTGGTCAGGGATGTGTAGGTTAGGTGAATTGGCCTTACAAAATTGCCCATAGTGTTCAGGGATGTTAGGTTAGGGTGAAGTGGCCTTGCTAAATTACCCATAGTGTTCAGGGATGTCTAGGTTAGGGTGAAGTGGCCTTGTTAAATTACCTATAGTGTTCAGGGATGTGCAGGTTGGGTGAATTGGCCTTATTAAATTGCCCATAATGTTCAGGGATGTGTAGGTTAGGGTGAATTGGCCTTGTTAAATTACTTATAGTGTTCAGGGATGTGCAGGTTAGGGTGAATTGACCTTGCTAACTTATCCATAGTGTTCAGGGATGTGGAGGTTAGGGTGAATTGGCCTTGCTAACTTACCCATAGTGTTCAGGGATGTGTAGGTTAGGGTGAATTGGCCTTGCTAAATTGCCAATAGTGTTCAGGGATGTGTAGGTTAGGTGAATTGGCCTTACTAAATTGCCCATAGTGTTCAGGGATGTGTATGTTAGGTGAATTGACCTTGCTAAATTGCCCATAGTGTTCAGGGATGTGTAGGTTAGGGTGAATTGGCCTTGCTAAATTGCCAATAGTGTTCAGGGATGTGTGGATTAGGGTGAATTGGCCTTGGTAACTTATCCATAGTGTTCAAGGATGTGTAGGTTAGGGTGAAAATTGGCCTTGCTAACTTACGCATAGTGTTCAGGGATGTGTAGGTTAGGGTGAATTGGCCTTGCTATATTGCCAATAGTGTTCAGGGATGTGTAGGTTAGGTGAATTGGCCTTGCTAAGTTACCCGTAGTGTTCAGGGATGTGTAGGTTAGGTGAATTGGCCTTGCTAAATTGCCCATAGTGCTCAGGGATGTGCAGGTTATGTGAATTGGCCTTACTAAATTGCCCATAGTGTTCAGGGATGTCTAGGTTAGGGGAATTGGCCATGCTAAATTGCCCATAGTGCTCAGGGATGTGCAGGTTATGTGAATTGGCCTTACTAAATTGCCCATAGTGTTCAGGGATGTGTATGTTAGGTGAATTGACCTTGCTAAATTGCCCATAGTGTTCAGGGATGTCTAGGTTAGGGTGAATTGGCCTTGCTAAATTACCCGTAGTGTTCAGGGATGTGTAGGTTAGGTGAATTGGCATTGATAAATTACCCGTAGTGTTCAGGGATGTGGAGGTTAGGTGAATTGGCCATGCTAAATCGCCCATAGTGCTCAGGGATGTGCAGGTTATGTGAATTGGCCTTGCTAAATTGCCCATAGTGTTCAGGGATGTTTAGGTTAGGTGAAATGGCCTTGCTAAATCACCCATAGTGTTCAGGGATGTCTAGGTTAGGGGAATTGGCCATGCTAAATTGCCCACAGTGTTCAGGGATGTGTAGGTTAGGTGAATTGGCCTTACTAAATTGCCCATAGTGTTCAGGGATGTTAGGTTAGGGTGAAGTGGCCTTACTAAATTACCCATAGTGGTCAGGGATGTCTAGGTTAGGGTGAAGTGGCCTTGTTAAATTACCTATAGTGTTCAGGGATGTGCAGGTTGGGTGAATTGGCCTTATTAAATTGCCCATAATGTTCAGGGATGTGTAGGTTAGGGTGAATTGTCCTTGTTAAATTACTTATAGTGTTCAGGGATGTGCAGGTTAGGGTGAATTGGCCTTACTAAATTCCCCATAGTGTTCAGGGATGTGTAGGTTAGGGTGAATTGGCCTTGCTAACTTATCCATAGTGTTCAGGGATGTGTAGGTTAGGGTGAATTGGCCTTGCTAAATTGCCAATAGTGTTCAGGGATGTGTAGGTTAGGTGAATTGACCTTGCTAAATTGCCCATAGTGTTCAGGGATGTGTAGGTTAGGGTGAATTGGCCTTGCTCAATTGCCAATAGTGTTCAGGGATGTGTGGGTTAGGGTGAATTGGCCTTGCTAACTTATCCATAGTGTTCAGGGATGTGTAGGTTAGGGTGAAAATTGGCCTTGCTAACTTACCCATAGTGTTCAGGGATGTGTAGGTTAGGTGAATTGGCCTTACTAAATTGCCCATAGTGTTCAGGGATGTGTAGGTTGGGTGAATTGGCCTTACTAAATTACCCGTAGTGTTCAGGGATGTGGAGGTTAGGTGAATTGGCCTTGCTAAATTGCCCACAGTGTTCAGGGATGTGTAAGTTAGGTGAATTAGCCTTGCTAAATTGCCCAAAGTGTTCAGGGATGTGTAGGTTAGGAGAATTGGCCATGCTAAATTGCCCATAGTATTCAGGGATGTGTAGGTTAGGGTGAATTGGCCATGCTAAATTGCCCACAGTGTTCAGGGATGTGTAAGTTAGGTGAATTAGCCTTGCTAAATTGCCCAAAGTGTTCAGGGATGTGTAGGTTAGGAGAATTGGCCATGCTAAATTGCCAATTGTGTTCAGGGATGTGTAGGTTAGGTTAAATGGCCTTACCAAATAGCCCATAGTGTTCAGGGATGTGTAGGTTATGTGAATTGGCCATGCTAAATTGCCCATAGTATTCAGGGATGTGTAGGTTAGGAGAATTGGCCATGCTAAATTGCCCATAGTGTTCAGGGATGTGTATGTTAGGTGAATTGGCCTTGCTAAATTGCCCATAGTGTTCAGGGATGTGTATGTTAGGTGAACTGACCTTGCTAAATTGCCCATAGTTTTTTGGGATGTGTAGGTTAAGTGAATTGGCCTTATTAAATTGCCCATAGTGTTCAGGGATGTCTAAGTTAGGGGAATTGGCCTTGCTAAATTATCCACAGTGTTCAGGGATGTGTAGGTTAGGGTGAATTGGCCTTGCTAAATTGCAAATAGTGTTCAGGGATGTGTAGATTAGGTGAATTGGCCATTCTAAATTGCCCAAAGTGTTCAGGAATATGTAGATTAGGTGAATTGGCCTTGCTAAATTGCCCATAGTGTTCAGGGATGTGTAGGTTAGGGTGAATTGGCCTTGCTAAATTGCCAATAGTGTTCAGGGATGTGTAGATTAGGTGAATTGGCCATTCTAAATTGCCCATAGTGTTCAGGAATATGTAGATTAGGTGAATTGGCCTTGCTAAATTGCCCATAGTGTTCAGGGATGTGTAGGTTAGGGTGAATTGGCCTTGCTAAATTACCCATAGTGTACAGTGATGTGCAGGTTAGGATGAAGTGGCATGTTAAATTACCAATAGTGTTTGGGATGTGCAGGTTAGGTGAATTGGCCTTGCTAAATTACCCATAGTGTACAGTGATGTGCAGGTTAGGGTGAAGTGGCATGTTAAATTACCAATAGTGTTCAGGGATGTGCAGGTTAGGTGAATTGGCCTTGCTAAATTGCCCACAGTGTTCAGGGATGTGTAAGTTAGATGAATTGGCCTTACTAAATTGCCCATAGTGTTCAGGGATGTGTAGGTTAGGAGAATTTGCCATGCTAAATTGCCCATAGTGTTCAGGGATGTGTAGGTTAGGGTGAATTGGCCTTGCTAAATTGCCAATAGTGTTCAGGGATGTGTAGGTTTGGGTGAATTGGCCTTGCTAAATTGCCAATAGTGTTCAGGGATGTGTAGATTAGGTGAATTGGCCATTCCAAATTGCCCATAGTGTTCAGGGATGTGTAGGTTACGTCAATTGGCCTTGCTAAATTATCCATAGTGTTCAGGGATGTGTAGATTAGCTGAATTGCCCTTGCTAAATTGCCAATGTTGTTCAGGGATGTGTAGATTAGGTGAATTGGCCATTCTAAATTGCCCATATTGCTCAGGGATGTGTAGGTTAGGTGAAATGGCCTTGCTAAATTACTCATAGTGTTCAGGGATGTGTAGGTTAGGGTGAATTGGCCTTGCTATATTGCCCATAGTGTTCAGGGATTTGTTGGTTAGGTGAATTGGCCTTGCTAAATTACCCATAGTGTTCAGGGATGTGTTGGTTAGGTGAATTGGCCTTGCTATATTGCCCATAGTGTTCAGTGACATGTAGCTTAGGTGCATTAGTCGGGGTAAAAAGAGTTTGGTGAATGGGTCTGGATGGGCAACTTATGGGTCGAAGGCCCCGTTTCCACACTGTAGGGAATTTAATTCTAAAAATCTTCCAGGGCTATGGAAATCCATTGTGTAGCCAATGCACTTACAGAAATGGGACCATCTCCTGTTAGCCATGTCTTAATAGGGCTCCTTGGGGGAGTTGTTGGAGCTGGGGACTGTAATTAGAGAAAGAGCTAATCCAAAAAGCATTTATCACAACCGCAGGAAGTTACAGAGGACCTAACAGTCATTAAATCCTTTTTGAAGGGGAGTCAGTCCTATACTGTAGGCATCCAAGTAAAGCAGCCAAGTCAGGGACAGCCAGATCCCGCATGCAGCAACGTGAACATTTATAGTATTCACAAGGACACCAGAAACCTCCCCTGCTATTTTTTGAATGCAATTTATAGGATATTTTACCAGCATCGTAGTGATAATAGTAATGTAGAAAATCACCAAAGATCCTTAGACAGCACCTTCCAGTACCACAGACACTTCCATCTAGAAAGACAAGGGCAGCAGATACATGGGAACATCACCCTTTGCAAGCTCTCCTCCAAGCCACTCACCATCCTGACTTGAAAATATATCTCCATTCCTTCACTGTCGTTGGGTCAACATCCTGGAACTCCATTTCTAAGAGCATTGAGTCATAAACTCATACAGCACAGAAACACACCCTTCAGTCCAACGAGGGGTTTCCCAAACTAAATTAATCAGTCCCATTTGCCTGTGTTTGGCCCATATCTCTCTCACCCTTTCTTATTTATGTACTTGTCCAATGTTTTTTAAATGTTGTCAATGTACCCACACCTATCATTTCCTCTTGCAATTCATACCATCCATGAACCATTCTGTGTGTGAAAACATTGCCCCTCAGGTCCCTTTTGAATGTTTTCCCTGTTCACCTTAAAATGATGCCCTCTAGTTTTGGACTGCCCTACCTTATAGAAAAGACCTTTAAAATTCACCTTAACTTGTCCCAATTATTTTATAAATCTCTACAAAGTCACCCCTCAACCTCATATGCTCCAGTGAAAAATGCCTCAACCCCATGGCATGGTGGCACAGTGGTTAGCACTGCTGGGTCACAGCACCAGGCTGCCAGGTTCAATGCCAGCCTCGGGTGGCTGCCTGTGTGGAGTTTGCATTCTTCCCATGTCTGTGTGGGTTTCCTCTGGGTACTCTGGTTTCCTCCCACAATCCAAAGATGTGCAGGTTACGTGAATTGGCCATGCTAAATTGCCCGTAGTGTTTGGTGCATTAGTCAGGGGTAAATGTAGGAGAATCGGTGTGGGTGGGTTGCTCTTCGGAGGGTTGGTGTGGACTTAGGGAATCTAATCTTCTCTTTATAACTGAAATCCTCCAGTCCCAATAAGATCCTTGTAAATCTTTTGTGCACCTTTTCTAATTTATTAATATCCTTCCCATAGCCGGGGACCAGAATTGTATTCCAAAAGTGCCTCACCAATGTCCTATACATCCGCAACATGCCATCCCAACTCTGATACTCAAAGGTCTCAGCAATGAAGGTGATGTGTTAAATGCCTTCTGAACCACCTTGTCTACCTGTGATGCCACTTTGAAAGAACAATGTACCTGAACCCCTTGATCTCTCTGTTTGACAACACTACCCAAGGCCCTACCATTAAATGTGTAAGTCTTGCCCTTGTTTGTCTTAACAAAATGCAACACTTCACATTTATCCGAATTAATCTCCATCTGCTACTCTTCAACCCACTGGACCAAGATCTCTTTGCAATCTTAGATATCTTCTTCACTGTCTACTACACCACCAACTTTGGTGTCATCTGCAAACTCACTAACCATGCTTCCTATATTCTCATCCAAATCATTTATATAAATGACAAGCAACAGTGGACCCAGCATCGACCCCTGTGGAACACTGCTGGTCACCGGCTTCCAGTCGGTAAAACAGCCCTCCACCACCACCCTCTGTCTCCTACGGTCAAGGCAATTTTGCATCCAATTGGCTAGCTTTCTCTGGATCCCGTGTGATCTAAGCTTACAGACCAAGATTAGAGTGGTGCTGGAAATGCACAGCAAGTCAGGCAGTGTCTGAGGAGCAGGAAAATCAACGTTTCGGGCGGGAGCCCTTCATTAGGATTGCCCGAAATGTTGATTTTCCTGCTCCTCGGACATTGCCTGACTTGCTGTGCATTTCTAGCACCACTCTAATCTTAACTCTAATTGCCAGCATTTGCAGTCCTCACTGTCGCCTAACCTTACTGACCAGTCTACCATGTGGAGTATTGTCAAAGGCCTTATTAAAACCCATGTAGACATTGTCCACCACTCTGCCCTTATTTTACCCTGCCACTGATATGAGACTGACTGCTCTATAATTCCCTGTTTATTCTCCCCTACCTTTCTTGAAATGTGGAACCGCATCAGCTGTTCTCCAATCCTCCGACACCTCCCCTGTGGCTAAAGATGGTTTAAAACTTTGGGCCCTGTAATTTCCTCCCTCATCTCCCACAACAACCGGGTATACAACCCAGCTGAACCTGGGGATTTGTCCACTTTTTATATCTTCAATACCTCCTTACTTCTTACATCAATCTGCTCAAGACCCTCGCTGTCCATCTTCTTGAATCCTCCTTTGCCCAAATTAAAACAGATGTGAAATATTAATTTAACACCCTACCAACGTCCTGCAGCTTCACACACACAGACTGACCCCTTGGTGATTATGATGTCCCTTATTATTCTCTTCCCATTGATATACTTGTAAAATATCCCTGATTTCTCCCTAATCTTGCCTGACAGCGTTTTCTGCAATGGTTGGATTTCACCCAGAACATTGGCACAACAATGACATCTCAAGTTCCTTCCAAATCTCCAATGCACAAAGCAGGGATGAATGCGAGCCCTGACTTTCTTCAACATGTCCTGCAGCAGAAAATGTAAGACACTGACAGAGTTTATGCACACTCCCAGCCTGATAGACATCATTTCAGCTCTGAAGAAAAGTTATACTGAAAAAAATGTAACTCTGTTTCACTCTCCACTGATTACATTCAGCGATTTACTCATTTGCTGAATTATTTTCAAAGTCTGGTAACTTTCAACTCACACAAAGGCATAAGAAAAGCTCATCCATATTGAGGCACTTTTAGAGAGTCAGTACTGAGGGAGTGCTGCACTGTCGGAGAGTCAGTGCTGAGAGAGTGCTACACAGTAGGACGGTCAGTGCTGAGGGAGTGCTGCACTGTCGGAGAGTCAGTGCTGAGGGAGTGCCGCACTGTCGGAAAGTCAGTGCTAAGGGAATGCTGCACTGAAGGAGGGTCAGTGCTGAGGGAGTGCTGCACTGTCAGAGTCAGTGCTGAGGGAGCTCTGCACTGTAGGAGGGTCAGTGCTGAGAGAGTGCCGCACTGTCGAAGGTCTGTTATGAGGGAGTGCTGCAATGTCGGGGAGTCAGTGCTAAGGGAGTGCCACACTGTCAGAGGGTCAGTGCTGAGGGAGTGCTGCACTGTCGGAGAGTCAGTGCTGAGGGAGTGCTACACTGTCGGAGAGTCAGTGCTGAGGGAGTGGGCACTGTCGGAGAGTCAGTGCTGAGAGAGTGCTACACAGTAGGAGGGTCAGTGCTGAGGGAGTGCTGCACTGTCGGAGAGTCAGTGCTGAGGGAGTGCCGCACTGTCGGAGAGTCAGTGCTGAGGGAGTGCCGCACTGCTGGAGAGTCAGTGCTGAGGGAGTGGGCACTGTCGGAGAGTCAGAGCTGAGAGAGTACTGCACTGTCGGAGGGTCAGTGCTGAGAGAGTGCTACACAGCAGGAGGGTCAGTGCTGAGGGAGTGCTGCACTGTCGGAGAGTCAGTGCTGAGGGAGTGCCGCTCTGTTGGAGAGTCAGTGCTGAGGGAGTGCCGCACTGTCGTAGGGTCAGTGCTGAGGGAGTGGGCACTGTCGGAGAGTCAGTGCTGAGGGAGTGCCGCACTATAGGAGGGTCAGTGCTGAGGGAGTGCTGCACTGTCAGAGGGTCAGTGCTGAGGGAGCGCTGCACTGTCGGAGCGTCAGTGCTGAGGGAGTGCTGCATTGTCGGAAAGTCAGTGCTGAGGGAATGCTGCACTGTCAGAGGGTCAGTGCTGAGGGGGTGCTGCATTGTCGGAAAGTCAGTGCTGAGGGAATGCTGCACTGTCAGAGGGTCAGTGCTGAGGGAGCGCCACACCGTCGAAGGTCTGTGCTGAGGGAGTGCTGCACTGTCGGAGTGTCAGTGCTGAGGGAGTGCTACACTGTAGGAGGGTCAGTGCTGAGGGAGTGCTGCACTGTAGGAAGGTCAGTGCTGAGAGAGTGCTGCACTGTCGGAGGGTCAGTGCTGAGGGAGTGCTGCACTGTAGGAAGGTCAGTGCTGAGAGAGTGCTGCACTGTCGGAGGGTCAGTGCTGAGGGAGTGCTGCTCTGTCAGAGAGTCAGTGCTCATGGAGTGCTACACTGTCGGAGAGTCAGTGCTGAGGGAGTGCCGCACTGTAGGAGGGTCAGTGCTGAGGGAGTGCTGCACAGTCAGAGGGTCAGTGCTGAGGGAGCGCTGCACTGTCGGAGCGTCAGTGCTGAGGGAATGCTGCACTGTCAGAGGGTCAGTGCTGAGGGAGCGCCACACCGTCGAAGGTCTGTGCTGAGGGAGTGCTGCACTGTCGGAGTGTCAGTGCTAAGGGAGTGCTACACTGTAGGAGGGTCAGTGCTGAGGGAGTGCTGCACTGTAGGAAGGTCAGTGCTGAGAGAGTGCTGCACTGTCGGAGGGTCAGTGCTGAGGGAGTGCTGTACTGGAGGAAGGTCAGTGCTGAGAGAGTGCTGCACAGTCGGAGGGTCAGTGCTGAGGGAGTGCTGCTCTGTCAGAGAGTCAGTGCTCATGGAGTGCTACACTGTCGGTGAGTCAGTGCTGAGGGAGTGCCGCACTGTCAGAGAGTCAGTGCTGAGGGAGTGCCGCACTGTAGGAGGGTCAGTGCTGAGGGAGTGCTGCACTGTCGGAGCGTCAGTGCTGAGGGAATGCTGCACTGTCAGAGGGTCAGTGCTGAGGGAGTGCCACACTGTCGGAGAGTCAGTGCTGAGGGACTGCCGCACCGTCGAAGGTCTGTGCTGAGGGAGTGCTGCACTGTCGGAGTGTCAGTGCTGAGGGAGTGCTACACTGTAGGAGGGTCAGTGCTGAGGGAGTGCTGCACTGTAGGAAGGTCAGTGCTGAGAGAGTGCTGCACTGTCGGAGGGTCAGTGCTGAGGGAGTGCTGCACTGTAGGAAGGTCAGTGCTGAGAGAGTGCTGCACTGTCGGAGGGTCAGTGCTGAGGGAGTGCTGCTCTGTCAGAGAGTCAGTGCTCATGGAGTGCTACACTGTCGGAGAGTCAGTGCTGAGGGAGTGCCGCACTGTAGGAGGGTCAGTGCTGAGGGAGTGCTGCACAGTCAGAGGGTCAGTGCTGAGGGAGCGCTGCACTGTCGGAGCGTCAGTGCTGAGGGAATGCTGCACTGTCAGAGGGTCAGTGCTGAGGGAGCGCCACACCGTCGAAGGTCTGTGCTGAGGGAGTGCTGCACTGTCGGAGTGTCAGTGCTAAGGGAGTGCTACACTGTAGGAGGGTCAGTGCTGAGGGAGTGCTGCACTGTAGGAAGGTCAGTGCTGAGAGAGTGCTGCACTGTCGGAGGGTCAGTGCTGAGGGAGTGCTGTACTGGAGGAAGGTCAGTGCTGAGAGAGTGCTGCACAGTCGGAGGGTCAGTGCTGAGGGAGTGCTGCTCTGTCAGAGAGTCAGTGCTCATGGAGTGCTACACTGTCGGTGAGTCAGTGCTGAGGGAGTGCCGCACTGTCAGAGAGTCAGTGCTGAGGGAGTGCCGCACTGTAGGAGGGTCAGTGCTGAGGGAGTGCTGCACTGTCGGAGCGTCAGTGCTGAGGGAATGCTGCACTGTCGGAGGGTCAGTGCTGAGGGAGTGCCACACTGTCGGAGAGTCAGTGCTGAGGGACTGCCGCACCGTCGAAGGTCTGTGCTGAGGGAGTGCTGCACTGTCGGAGGGTCAGTGCTAAGGGAGTGCTACACTGTAGGAGGGTCAGTGCTGAGGGAGTGCTGCACTGTCGGAGAGTCAGTGCTGAGGGAGTGCTGCACTGTCGGAGTGTCAGTGCTGAGGGAGTGCTACACTGTAGGAGGGTCAGTGCTGAGGGAGTGCTGCACTGTAGGAAGGTCAGTGCTGAGAGAGTGCTGCACTGTCGGAGGGTCAGTGCTGAGGGAGTGCTGTACTGGAGGAAGGTCAGTGCTGAGAGAGTGCTGCACAGTCGGAGGGTCAGTGCTGAGGGAGTGCTGCTCTGTCAGAGAGTCAGTGCTCATGGAGTGCTACACTGTCGGTGAGTCAGTGCTGAGGGAGTGCCGCACTGTCAGAGAGTCAGTGCTGAGGGAGTGCCGCACTGTAGGAGGGTCAGTGCTGAGGGAGTGCTGCACTGTCGGAGCGTCAGTGCTGAGGGAATGCTGCACTGTCAGAGGGTCAGTGCTGAGGGAGTGCCACACTGTCGGAGAGTCAGTGCTGAGGGACTGCCGCACCGTCGAAGGTCTGTGCTGAGGGAGTGCTGCACTGTCGGAGGGTCAGTGCTAAGGGAGTGCTACACTGTAGGAGGGTCAGTGCTGAGGGAGTGCTGCACTGTCGGAGAGTCAGTGCTGAGGGGGTGCTGCACTGTAGGAAGGTCAGTGCTGAGAGAGTGCTGCACTGTCGGAGGGTCAGTGCTGAGGGAGTGCTACACTGTCGGAGAGTCAGTGCTGAGGGAGTGCTACACTGTCAGAGAGTCAGTGCTGAGGGAGTGCTGCACTGTAGGAGGGTCAGTGCTGAGGGAGTGCTGCACAGTCAGAAGGTCAGTGCTGAGGGAGTGCTGCATTGTCGGAAAGTCAGTGCTGAGGGAATGCTGCACTGTCAGAGGGTCAGTGCTGAAGGAGTGCCACACCGTCGGAGAGTCAGTGCTGAGGGAGTGCTACACTGTAGCGGGTCAGTGCTGATGGACTGCTGCACTGTAGGAGGGTCAGTGCTGAGGGAGTACTGCATGTGGGAGGGTCAGTGCTGAGGGAGTGCCGCACTGTCGGAGCGTCAGTGCTGAGGGAATGCTGCACTGTCAGAGGATCAGTGCTGAGGGATTGAAGCATTGTCAGAAAGTCAGTGCTGAGGGAATGCTGCACTGTCAGAGTCAGTGCTGAGGGAGCTCTGCACTGTAGGAGGGTCAGTGCTGAGAGAGTGCCGCACTGTCGAAGGTCTGTTATGAGGGAGTGCAGCAATGTCGGGGAGTCAGTGCTAAGAGAGTGCCACACTGTCGGAGAGTCAGTGCTAAGGGAGTGCCACACTGTCAGAGGGTCAGTGCTGAGGGAGTGCTGCACTGTCGGAGAGTCAGTGCTGAGGGAGTGCTACACTGTCGGAGAGTCAGTGCTGAGGGAGTGGGTACTGTCGGAGAGTCAGTGCTGAGAGGGTACTGCACTGTCGGAGGGTCATTGCTGAGAGAGTGCTACACAGTAGGAGGGTCAGTGCTGAGGGAGTGCTGCAGTGTCGGAGAGTCAGTGCTGAGGGAGTGCCGCACTGCTGGAGAGTCAGTGCTGAGGGAGTGGGCACTGTCGGAGAGTCAGAGCTGAGAGAGTACTGCACTGTCGGAGGGTCAGTGCTGAGAGAGTGCTACACAGTAGGAGGGTCAGTGCTGAGGGAGTGCTGCACTGTCGGAGAGTCAGTGCTGAGGGAGTGCCGCTCTGTTGGAGAGTCAGTGCTGAGGGAGTGCCGCACTGTCGTAGGGTCAGTGCTGAGGGAGTGGGCACTGTCGGAGAGTCAGTGCTGAGGGAGTGCCGCACTATAGGAGGGTCAGTGCTGAGGGAGTGCTGCACTGTCAGAGGGTCAGTGCTGAGGGAGCGCTGCACTGTCGGAGCATCAGTGCTGAGGGAGTGCTGCATTGTCGGAAAGTCAGTGCTGAGGGAATGCTGCACTGTCAGAGGGTCAGTGCTGAGGGGGTGCTGCATTGTCGGAAAGTCAGTGCTGAGGGAATGCTGCACTGTCAGAGGGTCAGTGCTGAGGGGGTGCTGCATTGTCGGAAAATCAGTGCTGAGGGAATGCTGCACTGTCAGAGGGTCAGTGCTGAGGGAGCGCCACACCGTCGAAGGTCTGTGCTGAGGGAGTGCTGCACTGTCGGAGTGTCAATGCTGAGGGAGTGCTACACTGTAGGAGGGTCAGTACTGAGGGAGTGCTGCACTGTCGGAGTGTCTGTGCTGAGAGAGTGCTGCACTGTCGGAGGGTCAGTGCTGAGGGAGTGCTGCTCTGTCAGAGAGTCAGTGCTCATGGAGTGCTACACTTTCGGAGAGTCAGTGCTGAGGGAGTGCCGCACTGTCAGAGAGTCAGTGCTGAGGGAGTGCCGCACTGTAGGAGGGTCAGTGCTGAGGGAGTGCTGCACAGACAGAGGGTCAGTGCTGAGGGAGCGCTGCACTGTCGGAGCGTCAGTGCTGAGGGAATGCTGCACTGTCAGAGGATCAGTGCTGAGGGATTGCTGCATTGTCAGAAAGTCAGTGCTGAGGGAATGCTGCACTGTCAGAGGGTCAGTGCTGAGGGAGTGCCACACTGTTGGAGAGTCAGTGCTGAGGGACTGCCGCACCGTCGAAGGTCTGTGCTGAGGGAGTGCTGCACTGTCGGAGGGTCAGTGCTGAGGGAGTGCTACACTGTAGGAGGGTCAGTGCTGAGGGAGTGCTGCACTGTCGGAGAGTCAGTGCTGAGGGGGTGCTGCACTGTAGGAAGGTCAGTGCTGAGAGAGTGCTGCACTGTCGGAGGGTCAGTGCTGAGGGAGTGCTACACTGTCGGAGAGTCAGTGCTGAGGGAGTGCCGCACTGTCAGAGAGTCAGTGCTGAGGGAGTGCCGCACTGTCAGAGAGTCAGTGCTGAGGGAGTGCCGCACTGTAGGAGGGTCAGTGCTGAGGGAGTGCTGCACAGTCAGAAGGTCAGTGCTGAGGGAGTGCTGCATTGTCGGAAAGTCAGTGCTGAGGGAATGCTGCACTGTCAGAGGGTCAGTGCTGAGGGAGTGCCACACTGTCGGAGAGTCAGTGCTGAGGGAGTGCTACACTGTAGGAGGGTCAGTGCTGAAGGAGTGCCACACTGTCGGAGAGTCAGTGCTGAGGGAGTGCTACACTGTAGGGGGTCAGTGCTGATGGACTGCTGCACTGTAGGAGGGTCAGTGCTGAGGGAGTACTGCATGTGGGAGGGTCAGTGCTGAGGGAGTGCCGCACTGTCGGAGCGTCAGTGCTGAGGGAATGCTGCACTGTCAGAGGATCAGTGCTGAGGGATTGCTGCATTGTCAGAAAGTCAGTGCTGAGGGAGTGCTGCACTGTCAGAGTCAGTGCTGAGGGAGTGCTGCACTGTCGGAGAGTCAGTGCTGAGGGAGTGCTACACTGTCGGAGAGTCAGTGCTGAGGGAGTGGGCACTGTCGGAGAGTCAGTGCTGAGAGAGTACTGCACTGTCGGAGGGTCAGTGCTGAGAGAGTGCTACACAGTAGGAGGGTCAGTGCTGAGGGAGTGCTGCACTGTCGGAGAGTCAGTGCTGAGGGAGTGCCGCACTGTCGGAGAGTCAGTGCTGAGGGAGTGCCGCACTGCTGGAGAGTCAGTGCTGTGGGAGTGGGCACTGTCGGAGAGTCAGAGCTGAGAGAGTACTGCACTGTCGGAGGGTCAGTGCTGAGAGAGTGCTACACAGTAGGAGGGTCAGTGCTGAGGGAGTGCTGCACTGTCGGAGAGTCAGTGCTGAGGGAGTGCCTCTCTGTTGGAGAGTCAGTGCTGAGGGAGTGCCGCACTGTCGTAGGGTCAGTGCTGAGGGAGTGGGCACTGTCGGAGAGTCAGTGCTGAGGGAATGCTGCACTGTCAGAGGGTCAGTGCTGAGGGAGCGCCACACTGTCGGAGAGTCAGTGCTGAGGGAGTGCTACACTGTAGGAGGGTCAGTGCTGAAGGAGTGCCACACTGTCAGAGAGTCAGTGCTGAGGGAGTGCTACACTGTAGGAGGGTCAGTGCTGAGGGAGTGCTGCACTGTCGGAGGGTCAGTGCTGAGGGAGTGCTGCACTGTAGGAAGGTCAGTGCTGAGAGAGTGCTGCACTGTCGGAGGGTCAGTGCTGAGGGAGTGCTGCACTGTAGGAAGGTCAGTGCTGAGAGAGTGCTGCACTGTCGGAGGGTCAGTGCTGAGGGAGTGCTGCTCTGTCAGAGAGTCAGTGCTCATGGAGTGCTACACTCGGAGAGTCAGTGCTGAGGGAGTGCCGCACTGTCAGAGAGTCAGTGCTGAGGGAGCGCTGCACTGTCGGAGCGTCAGTGCTGAGGGAATGCTGCACTGTCAGAGGATCAGTGCTGAGGGATTGCTGCATTGTCAGAAAGTCAGTGCTGAGGGAATGCTGCACTGTCAGAGGGTCAGTGCTGAGGGAGTGCCACACTGTCGGAGAGTCAGTGCTGAGGGACTGCCGCACCATCGAAGGTCTGTGCTGAGGGAGTGCTGCACTGTCGGAGGGTCAGTGCTGAGGGAGTGCTACACTGTAGGAGGGTCAGTGCTGAGGGAGTGCTGCACTGTCGGACAGTCAGTGCTGAGGGGGTGCTGCACTGTAGGAAGGTCAGTGCTGAGAGAGTGCTGCACTGTCGGAGGGTCAGTGCTGAGGGAGTGCTACACTGTCGGAGAGTCAGTGCTGAGGGAGTGCCGCACTGTCAGAGAGTCAGTGCTGAGGGAGTGCCGCACTGTCAGAGTGTCAGTGCTGAGGGAGTGCCGCACTGTAGGAGGGTCAGTGCTGAGGGAGTGCTGCACAGTCAGAAGGTCAGTGCTGAGGGAGTGCTGCATTGTCGGAGGGTCATTGCTGAGAGAGTGCTACACAGTAGGAGGGTCAGTGCTGAGGGAGTGCTGCACTGTCGGAGAGTCAGTGCTGAGGGAGTGCCGCACTGCTGGAGAGTCAGTGCTGAGGGAGTGGGCACTGTCGGAGAGTCAGAGCTGAGAGAGTACTGCACTGTCGGAGGGTCAGTGCTGAGAGAGTGCTACACAGTAGGAGGGTCAGTGCTGAGGGAGTGCTGCACTGTCGGAGAGTCAGTGCTGAGGGAGTGCCGCTCTGTTGGAGAGTCAGTGCTGAGGGAGTGCCGCACTGTCGTAGGGTCAGTGCTGAGGGAGTGGGCACTGTCGGAGAGTCAGTGCTGAGGGAGTGCCGCACTATAGGAGGGTCAGTGCTGAGGGAGTGCTGCACTGTCAGAGGGTCAGTGCTGAGGGAGCGCTGCACTGTCGGAGCATCAGTGCTGAGGGAGTGCTGCATTGTCGGAAAGTCAGTGCTGAGGGAATGCTGCACTGTCAGAGGATCAGTGCTGAGGGATTGCTGCATTGTCAGAAAGTCAGTGCTGAGGGAATGCTGCACTGTCAGAGGGTCAGTGCTGAGGGAGTGCCACACTGTTGGAGAGTCAGTGCTGAGGGACTGCCGCACCGTCGAAGGTCTGTGCTGAGGGAGTGCTGCACTGTCGGAGGGTCAGTGCTGAGGGAGTGCTACACTGTAGGAGGGTCAGTGCTGAGGGAGTGCTGCACTGTCGGACAGTCAGTGCTGAGGGGGTGCTGCACTATAGGAAGGTCAGTGCTGAGAGAGTGCTGCACTGTCGGAGGGTCAGTGCTGAGGGAGTGCTGCACTGTCGGAGAGTCAGTGCTGAGGGAGTGCCGCACTGTCAGAGAGTCAGTGCTGAGGGAGTGCCGCACTGTCAGAGAGTCAGTGCTGAGGGAGTGCCGCACTGTAGGAGGGTCAGTGCTGAGGGAGTGCTGCACAGTCAGAAGGTCAGTGCTGAGGGAGTGCTGCATTGTCGGAAAGTCAGTGCTGAGGGAATGCTGCACTGTCAGAGGGTCAGTGCTGAGGGAGTGCCACACTGTCGGAGAGTCAGTGCTGAGGGAGTGCTACACTGTAGGAGGGTCAGTGCTGAAGGAGTGCCACACTGTCGGAGAGTCAGTGCTGAGGGAGTGCTACACTGTAGGGGGTCAGTGCTGATGGACTGCTGCACTGTAGGAGGGTCAGTGCTGAGGGAGTACTGCATGTGGGAGGGTCAGTGCTGAGGGAGTGCCGCACTGTCGGAGCGTCAGTGCTGAGGGAATGCTGCACTGTCAGAGGATCAGTGCTGAGGGATTGCTGCATTGTCAGAAAGTCAGTGCTGAGGGAGTGCTGCACTGTCAGAGTCAGTGCTGAGGGAGTGCTGCACTGTCGGAGAGTCAGTGCTGAGGGAGTGCTACACTGTCGGAGAGTCAGTGCTGAGGGAGTGGGCACTGTCGGAGAGTCAGTGCTGAGAGAGTACTGCACTGTCGGAGGGTCAGTGCTGAGAGAGTGCTACACAGTAGGAGGGTCAGTGCTGAGGGAGTGCTGCACTGTCGGAGAGTCAGTGCTGAGGGAGTGCCGCACTGTCGGAGAGTCAGTGCTGAGGGAGTGCCGCACTGCTGGAGAGTCAGTGCTGTGGGAGTGGGCACTGTCGGAGAGTCAGAGCTGAGAGAGTACTGCACTGTCGGAGGGTCAGTGCTGAGAGAGTGCTACACAGTAGGAGGGTCAGTGCTGAGGGAGTGCTGCACTGTCGGAGAGTCAGTGCTGAGGGAGTGCCTCTCTGTTGGAGAGTCAGTGCTGAGGGAGTGCCGCACTGTCGTAGGGTCAGTGCTGAGGGAGTGGGCACTGTCGGAGAGTCAGTGCTGAGGGAATGCTGCACTGTCAGAGGGTCAGTGCTGAGGGAGCGCCACACTGTCGGAGAGTCAGTGCTGAGGGAGTGCTACACTGTAGGAGGGTCAGTGCTGAAGGAGTGCCACACTGTCAGAGAGTCAGTGCTGAGGGAGTGCTACACTGTAGGAGGGTCAGTGCTGAGGGAGTGCTGCACTGTCGGAGGGTCAGTGCTGAGGGAGTGCTGCACTGTAGGAAGGTCAGTGCTGAGAGAGTGCTGCACTGTCGGAGGGTCAGTGCTGAGGGAGTGCTGCACTGTAGGAAGGTCAGTGCTGAGAGAGTGCTGCACTGTCGGAGGGTCAGTGCTGAGGGAGTGCTGCTCTGTCAGAGAGTCAGTGCTCATGGAGTGCTACACTGTCAGAGAGTCAGTGCTGAGGGAGTGCCGCACTGTCAGAGAGTCAGTGCTGAGGGAGTGCCGCACTGTCAGAGTGTCAGTGCTGAGGGAGTGCCGCACTGTAGGAGGGTCAGTGCTGAGGGAGTGCTGCACAGTCAGAAGGTCAGTGCTGAGGGAGTGCTGCATTGTCGGAAAGTCAGTGCTGAGGGAATGCTGCACTGTCAGAGGGTCAGTGCTGAGGGAGTGCCACACTGTCGGAGAGTCAGTGCTGAGGGAGTGCTACACTGTAGGAGGGTCAGTGCTGAAGGAGTGCCACACTGTCAGAGAGTCAGTGCTGAGGGAGTGCTACACTGTAGGAGGGTCAGTGCTGAGGGAGTGCTGCACTGTCGGAGGGTCAGTGCTGAGGGAGTGCCGCACTGTAGGAGGGTCAGTGCTGAGGGAGTGCTGCACAGTCAGAAGGTCAGTGCTGAGGGAGTGCTGCATTGTCGGAAAGTCAGTGCTGAGGGAATGCTGCACTGTCAGAGGGTCAGTGCTGAGGGAGTGCCACACTGTCGGAGAGTCAGTGCTGAGGGAGTGCTACACTGTAGGAGGGTCAGTGCTGAAGGAGTGCCACACTGTCAGAGAGTCAGTGCTGAGGGAGTGCTACACTGTAGGAGGGTCAGTGCTGGGGGAGTGCTGCACTGTCGGAGAGTCAGTGCTGAGGGGGTGCTGCACTGTAGGAGGGTCAGTGCTGAGGGAGTGCTGCACAGTCGGAGAATCAGTGCTGAGGGGGTGCTGCACTGTAGGAAGGTCAGTGCTGAGAGAGTGCTGCACTGTCGGAGGGTCAGTGCTGAGGGAGTGCTGCACTGTCTGAGAGTCAATGCTGAGGGAGTGCTGCACTGTCGGAGGGTCAGTGCTGAGGGACTGCTGCACTGTCAGAGAGTCAATGCTGAGAGAGTGCTGCACTGTCGGAGGGTCAGTGCTGAAGGATTGCCGCACTGTCAGAGAGTCAGTGCTGAGAAGGTGCCGCACTGTCAGAGAGTCAGTGCTGAGGGAGTGCTACACTGTAGGGGGTCCGTGCTGATGGACTGCTGCACTGTAGGAGCGTCAGTGCTGAGGGAGTACTGCATGTGGGAGGGTCAGTGCTGAGGGAGTGCCGCACTGTCAGAGAGTCAGTGCTGAGGGAGTGCTGCACTCTCGGGGGGTCAGTTCTGAGGGAGTGCTGCACTGTAGGGAGGTTAGTGCTAATGGAGTGCTGCACTGTCAGAGGGTCAGTGATGATAAAGTGGCACACTGTCGGAGGGTCAGTGCTGAGGGAGTGCCGCACCGTCGAAGGTCTGTGCTGAGGGAGTGCTGCACTGTCGGAAGGTCAGTTCTGAGGGAGTGCTACACTGTAGGAGGGTCAGTGCTGAGGGAGTGCTACACTGTCGGAGAGTCAGTGCTGAGGGAGTGGGCACTGTCGGAGAGTCAGTGCTGAGAGAGTACTGCACTGTCGGAGGGTCAGTGCTGAGAGAGTGCTACACAGTAGGAGGGTCAGTGCTGAGGGAGTGCTGCACTGTCGGAGAGTCAGTGCTGAGGGAGTGCCGCACTGTCGGAGAGTCAGTGCTGAGGGAGTGCCGCACTGCTGGAGAGTCAGTGCTGTGGGAGTGGGCACTGTCGGAGAGTCAGAGCTGAGAGAGTACTGCACTGTCGGAGGGTCAGTGCTGAGAGAGTGCTACACAGTAGGAGGGTCAGTGCTGAGGGAGTGCTGCACTGTCGGAGAGTCAGTGCTGAGGGAGTGCCTCTCTGTTGGAGAGTCAGTGCTGAGGGAGTGCCGCACTGTCGTAGGGTCAGTGCTGAGGGAGTGGGCACTGTCGGAGAGTCAGTGCTGAGGGAATGCTGCACTGTCAGAGGGTCAGTGCTGAGGGAGCGCCACACTGTCGGAGAGTCAGTGCTGAGGGAGTGCTACACTGTAGGAGGGTCAGTGCTGAAGGAGTGCCACACTGTCAGAGAGTCAGTGCTGAGGGAGTGCTACACTGTAGGAGGGTCAGTGCTGAGGGAGTGCTGCACTGTCGGAGGGTCAGTGCTGAGGGAGTGCTGCACTGTAGGAAGGTCAGTGCTGAGAGAGTGCTGCACTGTCGGAGGGTCAGTGCTGAGGGAGTGCTGCACTGTAGGAAGGTCAGTGCTGAGAGAGTGCTGCACTGTCGGAGGGTCAGTGCTGAGGGAGTGCTGCTCTGTCAGAGAGTCAGTGCTCATGGAGTGCTACACTGTCGGAGAGTCAGTGCTGAGGGAGTGCCGCACTGTCAGAGAGTCAGTGCTGAGGGAGCGCTGCACTGTCGGAGCGTCAGTGCTGAGGGAATGCTGCACTGTCAGAGGATCAGTGCTGAGGGATTGCTGCATTGTCAGAAAGTCAGTGCTGAGGGAATGCTGCACTGTCAGAGGGTCAGTGCTGAGGGAGTGCCACACTGTCGGAGAGTCAGTGCTGAGGGACTGCCGCACCATCGAAGGTCTGTGCTGAGGGAGTGCTGCACTGTCGGAGGGTCAGTGCTGAGGGAGTGCTACACTGTAGGAGGGTCAGTGCTGAGGGAGTGCTGCACTGTCGGACAGTCAGTGCTGAGGGGGTGCTGCACTGTAGGAAGGTCAGTGCTGAGAGAGTGCTGCACTGTCGGAGGGTCAGTGCTGAGGGAGTGCTGCACTGTCGGAGAGTCAGTGCTGAGGGAGTGCCGCACTGTCAGAGAGTCAGTGCTGAGGGAGTGCCGCACTGTCAGAGTGTCAGTGCTGAGGGAGTGCCGCACTGTAGGAGGGTCAGTGCTGAGGGAGTGCTGCACAGTCAGAAGGTCAGTGCTGAGGGAGTGCTGCATTGTCGGAAAGTCAGTGCTGAGGGAATGCTGCACTGTCAGAGGGTCAGTGCTGAGGGAGTGCCACACTGTCGGAGAGTCAGTGCTGAGGGAGTGCTACACTGTAGGAGGGTCAGTGCTGAAGGAGTGCCACACTGTCAGAGAGTCAGTGCTGAGGGAGTGCTACACTGTAGGAGGGTCAGTGCTGAGGGAGTGCTGCACTGTCGGAGGGTCAGTGCTGAGGGAGTGCCGCACTGTAGGAGGGTCAGTGCTGAGGGAGTGCTGCACAGTCAGAAGGTCAGTGCTGAGGGAGTGCTGCATTGTCGGAAAGTCAGTGCTGAGGGAATGCTGCACTGTCAGAGGGTCAGTGCTGAGGGAGTGCCACACTGTCGGAGAGTCAGTGCTGAGGGAGTGCTACACTGTAGGAGGGTCAGTGCTGAAGGAGTGCCACACTGTCAGAGAGTCAGTGCTGAGGGAGTGCTACACTGTAGGAGGGTCAGTGCTGGGGGAGTGCTGCACTGTCGGAGAGTCAGTGCTGAGGGGGTGCTGCACTGTAGGAGGGTCAGTGCTGAGGGAGTGCTGCACAGTCGGAGAATCAGTGCTGAGGGGGTGCTGCACTGTAGGAAGGTCAGTGCTGAGAGAGTGCTGCACTGTCGGAGGGTCAGTGCTGAGGGAGTGCTGCACTGTCTGAGAGTCAATGCTGAGGGAGTGCTGCACTGTCGGAGGGTCAGTGCTGAGGGACTGCTGCACTGTCAGAGAGTCAATGCTGAGAGAGTGCTGCACTGTAGGAAGGTCAGTGCTGAAGGAGTGCCGCACTGTCGGAGAGTCAGTTCTGAGGGAGTGCTGCACTCGGAGAGTCAGTGCTGATGGAATGCTGCGCTGTAGGAGGGTATGTGCTGAGAAAGTGCTACACTGTCGGAGGGTCAGTGCTGAAGGATTGCCGCACTGTCAGAGAGTCAGTGCTGAGAAGGTGCCGCACTGTCAGAGAGTCAGTGCTGAGGGAGTGCTACACTGTAGGGGGTCCGTGCTGATGGACTGCTGCACTGTAGGAGCGTCAGTGCTGAGGGAGTACTGCATGTGGGAGGGTCAGTGCTGAGGGAGTGCCGCACTGTCAGAGAGTCAGTGCTGAGGGAGTGCTGCACTCTCGGGGGGTCAGTTCTGAGGGAGTGCTGCACTGTAGGGAGGTTAGTGCTAATGGAGTGCTGCACTGTCAGAGGGTCAGTGATGATAAAGTGGCACACTGTCGGAGGGTCAGTGCTGAGGGAGTGCCGCACCGTCGAAGGTCTGTGCTGAGGGAGTGCTGCACTGTCGGAAGGTCAGTTCTGAGGGAGTGCTACACTGTAGGAGGGTCAGTGCTGAGGGAGTGCTACACTGTCGGAGAGTCAGTGCTGAGGGAGTGGGCACTGTCGGAGAGTCAGTGCTGAGAGAGTACTGCACTGTCGGAGGGTCAGTGCTGAGAGAGTGCTACACAGTAGGAGGGTCAGTGCTGAGGGAGTGCTGCACTGTCGGAGAGTCAGTGCTGAGGGAGTGCCGCACTGTCGGAGAGTCAGTGCTGAGGGAGTGCCGCACTGCTGGAGAGTCAGTGCTGTGGGAGTGGGCACTGTCGGAGAGTCAGAGCTGAGAGAGTACTGCACTGTCGGAGGGTCAGTGCTGAGAGAGTGCTACACAGTAGGAGGGTCAGTGCTGAGGGAGTGCTGCACTGTCGGAGAGTCAGTGCTGAGGGAGTGCCTCTCTGTTGGAGAGTCAGTGCTGAGGGAGTGCCGCACTGTCGTAGGGTCAGTGCTGAGGGAGTGGGCACTGTCGGAGAGTCAGTGCTGAGGGAATGCTGCACTGTCAGAGGGTCAGTGCTGAGGGAGCGCCACACTGTCGGAGAGTCAGTGCTGAGGGAGTGCTACACTGTAGGAGGGTCAGTGCTGAAGGATTGCCACACTGTCAGAGAGTCAGTGCTGAGGGAGTGCTGCACTGTCGGAGGGTCAGTGCTGAGGGAGTGCTGCACTGTAGGAAGGTCAGTGCTGAGAGAGTGCTGCACTGTCGGAGGGTCAGTGCTGAGGGAGTGCTGCACTGTAGGAAGGTCAGTGCTGAGAGAGTGCTGCACTGTCGGAGGGTCAGTGCTGAGGGAGTGCCGCACTGTCAGAGAGTCAGTGCTGAGGGAGCGCTGCACTGTCGGAGCGTCAGTGCTGAGGGAATGCTGCACTGTCAGAGGATCAGTGCTGAGGGATTGCTGCATTGTCAGAAAGTCAGTGCTGAGGGAATGCTGCACTGTCAGAGGGTCAGTGCTGAGGGAGTGCCACACTGTCGGAGAGTCAGTGCTGAGGGACTGCCGCACCATCGAAGGTCTGTGCTGAGGGAGTGCTGCACTGTCGGAGGGTCAGTGCTGAGGGAGTGCTACACTGTAGGAGGGTCAGTGCTGAGGGAGTGCTGCACTGTCGGACAGTCAGTGCTGAGGGGGTGCTGCACTGTAGGAAGGTCAGTGCTGAGAGAGTGCTGCACTGTTGGAGGGTCAGTGCTGAGGGAGTGCTACACTGTCGGAGAGTCAGTGCTGAGGGAGTGCCGCACTGTCAGAGAGTCAGTGCTGAGGGAGTGCCGCACTGTCAGAGTGTCAGTGCTGAGGGAGTGCCGCACTGTAGGAGGGTCAGTGCTGAGGGAGTGCTGCACAGTCAGAAGGTCAGTGCTGAGGGAGTGCTGCATTGTCGGAAAGTCAGTGCTGAGGGAATGCTGCACTGTCAGAGGGTCAGTGCTGAGGGAGTGCCACACTGTCGGAGAGTCAGTGCTGAGGGAGTGCTACACTGTAGGAGGGTCAGTGCTGAAGGAGTGCCACACTGTCAGAGAGTCAGTGCTGAGGGAGTGCTACACTGTAGGAGGGTCAGTGCTGAGGGAGTGCTGCACTGTCGGAGAGTCAGTGCTGAGGGGGTGCTGCACTGTAGGAGGGTCAGTGCTGAGGGAGTGCTGCACTGTCTGAGAGTCAATGCTGAGGGAGTGCTGCACTGTCGGAGGGTCAGTGCTGAGGGAGTGCTGCACTGTCAGAGAGTCAATGCTGAGAGAGTGCTGCACTGTAGGAAGGTCAGTGCTGAAGGAGTGCCGCACTGTCGGAGAGTCAGTTCTGAGGGAGTGCTGCACTCGGAGAGTCAGTGCTGATGGAATGCTGCGCTGTAGGAGGGTATGTGCTGAGAAAGTGCCACACTGTCGGAGGGTCAGTGCTGAAGGATTGCCGCACTGTCAGAGAGTCAGTGCTGAGGGAGTGCCGCACTGTCAGAGAGTCAGTGCTGAGGGAGTGCTACACTGTAGGGGGTCCGTGCTGATGGACTGCTGCACTGTAGGAGGGTCAGTGCTGAGGGAGTACTGCATGGGGGAGGGTCAGTGCTGAGGGAGTGCCGCACTGTCAGAGAGTCAGTGCTGAGGGAGTGCTGCACTGTCGGGGAGTCAGTTCTGAGGGAGTGCTGCACTGTAGGGAGGTCAGTGCTAATGGAGTGCTGCACTGTCAGAGGGTCAGTGATGATAAAGTGGCACACTGTCGGAGGGTCAGTGCTGAGGGATTGCCGCACCGTCGAAGGTCTGTGCTGAGGGAGTGCTGCACTGTCGGAAGGTCAGTGCTGAGGGAGTGCTACACTGTAGGAGGGTCAGTGCTGAGGGAGTGCTGCACTGTCGGAGAGTCAGTGCTGAGGGAGTGCCGCACTGCTGGAGAGTCAGTGCTGTGGGAGTGGGCACTGTCGGAGAGTCAGAGCTGAGAGAGTACTGCACTGTCGGAGGGTCAGTGCTGAGAGAGTGCTACACAGTAGGAGGGTCAGTGCTGAGGGAGTGCTGCACTGTCGGAGAGTCAGTGCTGAGGGAGTGCCTCTCTGTTGGAGAGTCAGTGCTGAGGGAGTGCCGCACTGTCGTAGGGTCAGTGCTGAGGGAGTGGGCACTGTCGGAGAGTCAGTGCTGAGGGAATGCTGCACTGTCAGAGGGTCAGTGCTGAGGGAGCGCCACACTGTCGGAGAGTCAGTGCTGAGGGAGTGCTACACTGTAGGAGGGTCAGTGCTGAAGGAGTGCCACACTGTCAGAGAGTCAGTGCTGAGGGAGTGCTACACTGTAGGAGGGTCAGTGCTGAGGGAGTGCTGCACTGTCGGAGGGTCAGTGCTGAGGGAGTGCTGCACTGTAGGAAGGTCAGTGCTGAGAGAGTGCTGCACTGTCGGAGGGTCAGTGCTGAGGGAGTGCTGCACTGTAGGAGGGTCAGTGCTGAGAGAGTGCTGCACTGTCGGAGGGTCAGTGCTGAGGGAGTGCTGCTCTGTCAGAGAGTCAGTGCTCATGGAGTGCTACACTGTCGGAGAGTCAGTGCTGAGGGAGTGCCGCACTGTCAGAGAGTCAGTGCTGAGGGAGCGCTGCACTGTCGGAGCGTCAGTGCTGAGGGAATGCTGCACTGTCAGAGGATCAGTGCTGAGGGATTGCTGCATTGTCAGAAAGTCAGTGCTGAGGGAATGCTGCACTGTCAGAGGGTCAGTGCTGAGGGAGTGCCACACTGTCGGAGAGTCAGTGCTGAGGGACTGCCGCACCATCGAAGGTCTGTGCTGAGGGAGTGCTGCACTGTCGGAGGGTCAGTGCTGAGGGAGTGCTACACTGTAGGAGGGTCAGTGCTGAGGGAGTGCTGCACTGTCGGACAGTCAGTGCTGAGGGAGTGCTGCACTGTAGGAAGGTCAGTGCTGAGAGAGTGCTGCACTGTCGGAGGGTCAGTGCTGAGGGAGTGCTACACTGTCGGAGAGTCAGTGCTGAGGGAGTGCCGCACTGTCAGAGAGTCAGTGCTGAGGGAGTGCCGCACTGTCAGAGTGTCAGTGCTGAGGGAGTGCCGCACTGTAGGAGGGTCAGTGCTGAGGGAGTGCTGCACAGTCAGAAGGTCAGTGCTGAGGGAGTGCTGCATTGTCGGAAAGTCAGTGCTGAGGGAATGCTGCACTGTCAGAGGGTCAGTGCTGAGGGAGTGCCACACTGTCGGAGAGTCAGTGCTGAGGGAGTGCTACACTGTAGGAGGGTCAGTGCTGAAGGAGTGCCACACTGTCAGAGAGTCAGTGCTGAGGGAGTGCTACACTGTAGGAGGGTCAGTGCTGAGGGAGTGCTGCACTGTCGGAGAGTCAGTGCTGAGGGGGTGCTGCACTGTAGGAGGGTCAGTGCTGAGGGAGTGCTGCACAGTCGGAGAATCAGTGCTGAGGGGGTGCTGCACTGTAGGAAGGTCAGTGCTGAGAGAGTGCTGCACTGTCGGAGGGTCAGTGCTGAGGGAGTGCTGCACTGTCTGAGAGTCAATGCTGAGGGAGTGCTGCACTGTCGGAGGGTCAGTGCTGAGGGAGTGCTGCACTGTCAGAGAGTCAATGCTGAGAGAGTGCTGCACTGTAGGAAGGTCAGTGCTGAAGGAGTGCCGCACTGTCGGAGAGTCAGTTCTGAGGGAGTGCTGCACTCGGAGAGTCAGTGCTGATGGAATGCTGCGCTGTAGGAGGGTATGTGCTGAGAAAGTGCCACACTGTCGGAGGGTCAGTGCTGAAGGATTGCCGCACTGTCAGAGAGTCAGTGCTGAGAAGGTGCCGCACTGTCAGAGAGTCAGTGCTGAGGGAGTGCTACACTGTAGGGGGTCCGTGCTGATGGACTGCTGCACTGTAGGAGGGTCAGTGCTGAGGGAGTACTGCATGTGGGAGGGTCAGTGCTGAGGGAGTGCCGCACTGTCAGAGAGTCAGTGCTGAGGGAGTGCTGCACTCTCGGGGAGTCAGTTCTGAGGGAGTGCTGCACTGTAGGGAGGTCAGTGCTAATGGAGTGCTGCACTGTCAGAGGGTCAGTGATGATAAAGTGGCACACTGTCGGAGGGTCAGTGCTGAGGGATTGCCGCACCGTCGAAGGTCTGTGCTGAGGGAGTGCTGCACTGTCGGAAGGTCAGTGCTGAGGGAGTGCTACACTGTAGGAGGGTCAGTGCTGAGGGATTGCTGCACTGTTGGTGAGTTAGTGCTGAGGGAGTGCCGCACTGTCAGAGGGTCAGCGCTGAGGTAGTGCACACTGTCAGATGGCCAGTAGAAGGGGAGTGCTGCACTGTAGGAAGGAATGGCACTATGTTCAATTATATTGTTGATGGTTTGCTACACTGTCAGAGAATTAGAATTAGAAGAATTAGGTTTGTAAAAGTCTACAATGTCGCCAACACATAGCACCATCTTACATATAAAGTATCCATGTGCAAATCTTAGGCACAAAAAAAGAGAAAATAAAAAAAAAAGTTACACTACATTTCAGATATGCGTAGAACAAATATAAGAGGGAATTTTATTTGAGTCAGTGTTGAGGTGTGGTGCTATGTGTATCTATTTTTGATGAGATAATATTTGCTGTTTCAGGTCCATCATTTTCATTGCCTGGAGGATACTTGGAAGGAACAGATAAACACAATGATGTTACCTGAAGATGGCTGAACATTGCTGGGTGGTGGTTACATTACTAATTTTATGTCCCTTAATATCTGCACTAATAAATTTGAGAACGTGAGCGTTAATCTCACAGCAGTTGGAGAATTTGAATTTAATTCCAGTGAGAACAAACTGGCAACAGTTCGTGTCAGATTGTCATAAAAATCCATCTGCTTCCTGCATGTTTTCTGTGGAAGTAAATCTGCCATCTTTGCCCAGTCTGGGTTTAGATTCCAATCGCACAACAATTTAAATGACACTTAACATCCCACTCCGTTGTCAGGGAAACCAGGGACATGCAATAAACTCCAGTCAAGCCCATATCTGACAATAAGCAAATAAAAATGCGAAATCATCACAACTCTTTAAATATACGTCAGGCACTGCTCAGATCTGCTGACTCTTATTTTCATACGTAGAAAAAGCTAATCTTTCTGCATTAACAATATGTTTTATCAGTTCTATTTTTCCTAATAAGCTGCTGCAAATATTGTTGATGGTTAGAATCCATGGGTCTCAGGCTCTGTGAGGAAGAGAAATAAATGTTTTACACTTCGAGTCATCAAGCTTTTACATCACAAAGCGGCCCTTCAACCCATTATGTCTATACTGGTCCTCAAACATCCATTTGTACTCATCCCATTTCCCAGCGCTTGACCTGTAGCCTTGTATTTATGTAAATACTTAGATTCATAGAGTCATTCAGCACAGAAACAGACCCTCCGGTCCATCCAGTCTGCTCCGAGCATGTTCCCAAACTAAACTAGTCCCACGTACCTGCGTTTGCCCTGTATCCCTCCAATGTATGTACTTATCCAAATGCCGTTGAAATGTTGTAAATGTGCCCCCTCCATCACATCCTTTAGCAGCTCATTCCACACACAAACCACTCTCTGTGTAAAAAGGTTGCCCCTCAATACCTTTTTAAATCTTTCTCTTCTCATCTCAGAACTGTGCTCCCTCATTTTGTCATGAACCTGACCTGGTGAAAAGACCTTTGCTATTGACCTTATCTAGTGCCCCTCGTGATTTTATAAACCTTCACAAGGTTGCCCCTCGACCTCCTACACTCCCGTCCTGCACTGTAGACGGGGCATCATGTTGTGGAATAAACAGAAACATCTCACGCGCAACAAATATTATGCTGGTTTAATGATTTATTATCTGTATAAGACAAAGATCAGTAAGATTTAGAATTAGTCACTAGCTATGGGAATATGGATAACCTAGTGAATTGATTCCTGCATCAACACAGGTTAATGTTTTAAATGTCTTGAGGATTCCCACCCCTTTTTATTTCTTTGTGCTTCTAAATGTTTTCCCCTAAGAGTTTGTATTTAAGAATCTGTACTTGGGTATATTTTTACCAAAGATGGTGCTATAAAAGGTGATGTATAAACTTTTCACTGTCCTCATTTGTCTACGTGACCCTAAAGCTAATTCGAATTTGAATTCTACCATTCTTTTAATTTTCCAGAGACCCACACCACTGTGTGAAAATTTATTTCCACAAGTCCTGTCTAAATGTCCTGCTGTTTACCTTAAAAGTGTTCCTCCAGATTGTTGAATTATTTACTAAGAGGAAATGGTTCTCCCTATCTACTCTCTCCGTGTCCCTCAGAACATTATACACTTCAAACAGCCTACTCTGTTCGAAGGAAACTCCCCCCTGCTGACCAGCCTCTCTTCATCACTAAATCACTCCATCCAAAGCAATATCCTGGTGAATCTCCTCTGCATGCCCTCCAGTGCAATCTCATCTTTTATATAATGCGTAGAACATAGAACATAGAACGATACAGCACAGAACAGAACCCTCGATGTTGCACCAGCCTGTGAACCAATCTAAGCCCACCCCACTACACTATCCTAACATGATCCATGGCATTATCCAAAGATTGTTTAAATGTCCCTAATGTGGCTGAGTTAACTACATTGGCAGGCAGAACATTTCACGCCCTTACCACTCTCTGAGTGAAGAACCTGCCTCTGACATCTGTCTTAAATCAATTTGTAGTTATGCCCCTCGTACACGCTGACATCATCATCCGAGGAAAAAGACTCTCACTGTCTATCCTATCTAATCCTCTGATCATCTTGTATGTCTCTGTCAAATCCCCTCTTAACTTTCTTCTTTCCAATGCAGTGACCAGACAGCACACAGTACTCCAGCAGTGGCCTAACTAACTTTATATATAGCTCCAACATAACTTTCTTGTTCCTGTATTTAAAGCCTTGATTGATAGAGGCAAATATACCATATGCTTTTGTAACCACATCATCGACTTGTCCTATTTACTTCCTTCAAGGATGTATGGGCATGCACAGGAAGGTCCTTCTAATCCTCTCTATTTCCAAGGACCCCACCATTCAATGTGTACACCCTTTCCTTGTTAGTCCTTCCAAGCTACATTGCCTTCCACTTTTCAAGACCTTCATCCACCTATCGCATTCCCAGGTACCGTTCCCCAAGCCCCACCCCTCCCCCATTTGTCTCTCAGCACACTTGCCCACCACCTGATATTCCTGATGAATCAACTCTTCTGATCCTTGGATGCTGCCTGATCGGCTGTGCTTTTCCAGTGGCACACTTTTTCTCTCTATATCGTTCTGTAGTCTAAGGCTTTCCTCCTCATTATTTAGCAAGCCATCAATTTTGGTGTCAACCACAAACTTATTGATCATACCTCCTACATTCACACCTTTGTAATCAAGTAGAAGTATCATTGTATTATTATTAGCACAATGATCTCCAGAGTAGTAACCAGGAAATATCTTTATGAAGATCTGCATTTTCAGATGAGAGAATATCATGTGATGAATTCACAGGATTAGGTCCAACAGCAATGACAACTATAAGGCTTTAATCGGTGTTTGCTGATTCCACAACCTTCAGCAGCAGAGAGAACGGCAAATGGGAAAATTCACCTCCACACACTTTCAGACCCACTCAAATGATGGTTCACCTCCTTCCTGTAATGTGGTGCCCAGAACTGTGCACTATACTCCAGCTGAGGTCTAACAAGTGTCTTGTACAAATTCAACATCATCCCCTTGCACTTGTATTTCTAAATGTCCCTTTCATTTCCTTGATCTCTCATCAGAACAAACAGACTGGAAGGAACTGAATGCAATGAATATTAATTAAATTATTCACAAATTTCACAAAATTACTGAATGTTATCACACATTTAATTCATCATTTCCCAGGCGCAGCCCATTTACTTTGACAAATTACTGCTTGTGTTCGAATCATTATCTCAGAGTGTTAGACCGTTTCTTAAAGGGCCAGTGAACTCTCTGTAAATTATTTGCAATGTCACCTTAACACAAAACTAACTGAACACTGTAATTTTCAGGCCTGTCAATAAAGTAATAAAATTGCTCATTGTATCAGTTCTGCCTGGAGCAGTAGTTTTACAATTAAGTTAATCTGCTGGTGCAAATTGGGTGTCGTAGATCAATAGACTGAAAACTGCTGAATAATTTGATCACTCTTAAACCGTATTGTTATTATAGATGCATTTAAGTTTTCGTCAACCAGACACAAAAGTTTAAAAAATGGCTGCTAGGAGTCACGCGATTTTTTTTTCCCAGTTGTTAAGTTGTTGGAAGGTTCCAAGTGGAATGCAGACAAACACTTGAGGCACGTGAAGATATTTGAAATTCAACGAAAACATCCACCAAAGTTAAGACAGATACCCGTTATTAATGGAGGTTATTGGAGACATATTGACAATTCCTTGGAAGTGTGACCAGGTCTTTAGATTAGATTAGATTACTTACAGTGTGGAAACAGGCCCTTTGGCCCAACAAGTCCACACCGACCCGCCGAAGCGAAACCCACCCATTCCCCTACATTTACCCCTTACCTAACACTACGGGCAATTTAGCATGGCCAATTCACCTGACCCGCACATCTTTGGACTGTGGGAGGAAACCGGAGCACCCGGAGGAAACCCACGCAGACACAGGGAGAATGTGCAAACTCCACACAGTCAGTCGCCTGAGTCAGGAATTGAACCCAGGTCTCTGGTGCTGTGAGGCAGCAGTGCTAACCACTGTGCCACCGTGCCGCCCAAATCTTCCTCACCAATCTGGAAGAATTACTCTATTACTCATGGTACAGCAAATAAAGAAGCTAAGCAATCTAGTAGCATGTGGAAGACAAACCCAGAGCATGATTTTACACGGGAGAGTTGATGGTCAGTGTTAATAGCAGTTCAGACGTGGTCTGATATGGATGGTAGAAATATGAGGTGGAAGCTACTTAGATAGGCACACGGGTACACTCACCCGTTACAGAATGCATGAGGTGCCAATGAACTGTAGGATTGATCCCAAGTTGATCCCATTCCAAAAAAGGATCACTGGATCCAAAATATTAACTCTGATTTCCCTCCACAAATGCTGCCAGGCCTGCTGAGATTTTCCAGCAAATATTGTTTTTGTTCCCAAGTTGATGAGTGGCTGGTGGAAGTTGGAGGCTATGAGTGAAGCTAAAATCTTCAATGGGGAAATTTTGAGAAATGGTGTGGTGAAGTTACATGCTGGAAAGGAGAGATGTGAGAGAAGAACAGCTGACAACTCAAAGATGTGGGTGGACATCATGAGGCACAGCTGTAATGGGAAATCAAAAGTGATAGGAGTAATTTAAATGGAACTTGCAGGAATGCTGGAAAGGTAGCAATAAAGAAAGTTTAAATAATTTAATTTCATAGATAGACTGAGTAAAACACAAAATTGGGTATCTTGGAGAAAAAAGTTCTAAAGATATACAGCTTCCAAATTAAATGTGAAATCTATAGCTGGACAAGTAACTATACCTTTTATTCAATGGGGACTACAGCTGATGATGTTATAACTCATTCCTGAAGAAGGGCTTATGCCCGAAACGTCGAATCTCCTGTTCCTTCGATGCTGCCTGACCTGCTGCACTTTTCCAGCAACACATTTTCAGCTCTGATCTCCAGCATCTGCAGACCTCACTTTCTCCTCGATGTTATAACTCAGCAAGGTATAAACAAACCAATAGTTATCTTTATGAAGCTCTATAAGCTTTTGACATTTACTTTAATTATAAAACACACACACTCTTGAAGGGGCAAGCTTAATAGACAATTTCAGCAGCTGGGGAATACATTGATAATTTCATTAGTGATCACTATCAATTCATGGAAAAAAGTGAGAGTCTGAAGATTTAAAGGCAGAATTGTTGATGGAATACTGATGAATCGTTATCAGATTTATTGTGGACCAAAGAAGACTTGACTTTGGAGAAAATTGCTCAGAAAGGCAGAAGTCCAGAACCATCACAAATCCATCCTAAGAGAAACAGATCAATCTTATCATAAAAAATCAGCAGAGTCAATTCTCATAACAAGGAACAAAAACCCTTAAGATATATGCGTGAAATTATTATATACGAAAGTCAAATACTAAGAGTTAAAGTCAATGCTGTAAAGCAAGGAAACCTCACAGACATAATCAGTTTGCAGCTTTTATTAAAAGATTGTCATTCATGTGAAGTAATAAATCATTTTGAGAAAATGTGCTGAAGCAGGGCATTGTTACAGGTCAGCAAAAAGACAATTGCCTACTCACAAAAAAATGGTGATGAAACAGACCAACCTGTAATAGAATATGCATCCATTGTATTCTTAGGAGAAATTGGTGATTTAACTGATTCATTTGGGAAAGAAGCAATTTGTGCCAATGGACACCTCACTAATTAATAGCTTGATACCAAGGTGAGTATCACTATTTTATCAGATTGCATACTATGGCTGGAGAAATACGACAACTGTGCAACAGTTGTGGTTGTGTTCGCTGAGCTGGGAATTTGTGTTGCAGATGTTCCATCCCCTGTCTAGGTGACATCCTCAGTGCTTGGGAGCTTCCTAGACAGAGGACGAAATGTCTGCAACACAAATTCCCAGCTTGGCGAACAGAATCACAACAACGAGCACCCAAGCTACAAATCTTCTCACAAACTTTGAACAACTGTGCAACTACATGGACCAGGAGGTATATACTTAAAGTGATAGAGTCATAAAGTCATTCAGCATCAAAACAGACCCTTTGATCAATCTCAGTCAGTAATCAATACATCTCATTAATCAATATCTACCAGTGATCAACCACAATTAATGATCAACTCTTATCAGTGATCAATCTCGAGCATGAACAATCTAAATCAGTTATCTATCTCTATCAGCATTCAACTTTCATCAGTGATCAATCTCAGTGATGAATTCCTGTCAGTGATTAATTTCAAACATTGATCAATCACAATTAATTTTCAATCCCTAACAGTGATCAGCATCAATCTGTGATTAATCCTATCTGTTAGTGATCAATCCCTATTAGTCATCCATTACAATCAGTCATTAATCCCAATCAATGGCCAATTTCAATCAGTGATCAATCTGAATCAGTGATGAATTCCTGTCAGTGATCAATATATTTTGGCAATCAATCTCAAACAGCCATCAATCTCGATCAGTCAATATGAATAGTGATCAATCTCAATTAGTGATCAATCTTTATCAGTTATTAATCTCTTATAGTGATCAATCTTGGTCAGAAAATAATCTCAATCAGTAATTAATACTGTGATCAATCAGTGATCATTTCTACAAATCCAATCAGTGATTAATTTCAATCAATGATCACTCCTTCCTAGTGATTAATCTCAGTCAAATGATCATTTTCAATCAGTAGTCACTGTTCAATCTAAATAAATGATCAGTTTCTAATAGTGATCCATTTTGACGTGAAGGTGCTGGTGGTGGACTGGAGTGGACAAGGTCAGAAATCACACAAGGAGAAAGTGAGGACTGCAGATGCTGGAGTATCAGAGCTGAAAATGTGTTGCTGGAAAAGCGCAGCAGGTCAGGCAGCATCCAAGGAACAGGAAATTCGAAGGGCTTATGCCCGAAACGTCAAATTTTCTGTTCCTTGGATGCTGCCTGACCTGCTGCCCTTTTCCAGCAATGCATTTTCAGCTCTGTAGAGTTTTGTGCTCAAGTGATTCCAAAGCTTTTTTGATATGTTTACATGGTTATAAAAATGAGCGATATTTACAGCAAAGGGGTTAACTTGAGTTTTCCCGGTTAAACAGCTTTTCTCATATACTATGAAACAAGCAGCACTGTTAAAAAGCTGGTATATTGAACGGGTTCTGACGTTCTAAGCAGTAGTTTGAATGTCCTGTGCTGGCTTTACTAAATTGACGGTCCACTCTGCCTGCCTGCTTCACTTCACTTTCAAATACTGAATGGTTTAGCTAATGACTTGGACAGAATCGTGCATATTGAATTGTAATCTGTGGCCAGGGAACAGAGCGTTCCTGGTAAAGGGTACAAAATTTCACATCCTCAGACCTCCTGGGGAACTCTGAAGGTGTTGTGAACTGATTCCTCTGTGCTTGGGCAGGAAATCGCATGACGTTCATACCAGCATTAGCTGCAGGATGTGGTGTAAGCACTGAATGTCATCGTCCATCGATGGCTTCGGGAAACAAGGTCCAACCAGGAGCTCCGCAAGTTCAGAGGGGCGCGCGTTAGTATGGGTGCAATCATCCTGAGTCACTCCACCAGCACCAAGTAGCATCTTCTAAAGTGAGAACAGACTGCACTGCACTGGCACTGAGAATAGTCTCACTTCACTTCATTGCTGTGTCTGGTCAACTGTCTTAACCCAATGTAAGCAGAATGAACCCTTCACAATTCCCCTGGCTCAGAGCACCTCCAACTCTCCAAGTTGCACTGTAGGTGTCCGCCCTGGCACAGTACACAGTATCACACCTCAATCTGGGAATTCATACCACATTCTCGAGAACCAGACACAATATCCAGACTGACTCTCCCAGTGTCAGGTCAATGTACAAGATCCCAGAGCATTATTCTGAAGGTGAACAGGTATATTCTCACAGGCGTCCTGGTCAATATTTATTCTTCAGACAACATCAGTAAAAACCATATTATCCGGTCATGAGTACATTGCAGTGTACAACACTTGAGCACAAAAAAACAGATTGTTGGAAAAGCTCAGCAGGTCTGGCAGCATCCTTAGAGAAAAATCAAAGTTAATGTTTCAGGTCAAGTGACCATTCCTCAGAACCTGAGCCCAGTACTTGGAATTATTGATTAATTCTAAGTGGAACGACTTCATTCAGCAGCCCCCAAAGTTATGAATTAAAGTTAAGTTGTAAAATAAAATGTTTTTCAAAACTCTTCCTTTGAAGCTAACTGCACAAGCATTACAAAAGATGATCCAGCCACAGCCACCTGACATTCGATGGTGTTTCCAGCACAGAATCCCCCCACTATCAACATCCAGTGGGTTACTATTGACCAGAAACTCAAGTGGACTTTCTACATAAACACAATGGCTACAAAACCAGGTCAGAGGCTCAAATACTGCAGCAGATAACTCACCTCCTGACTCCCCAGAGCCTGTCCACCATCTACATGGCACAAGTCAGGAGTGTGATAGAATACTCCCCACTTGCCTGGATGGGGGCAGCTCCAACAACACTCAAGAAGGTCAACACCATCCAAGGCACAGCAGCCCACTTGGTTGGTACCACATCCATATGCATCCACTCCCTCCACCCCTCCACTCAGGAGCAGCAGTGAGTATGACCTACAAAATGCACTGCAGAAAATCATCAAGGCTTATTAGATAGCACCTTCCAGACCCACAACCACTTAAAATTCACCCAGTAGACAGGGGCAGCAGATACATGGGAACTGCAAGGTCTCCATCAAAACTCTCACCATTCTGACTTGGATATATATCACTGATCCTTCACTGTCACTGGGTCAAAATCCTGAAACTTCCCCACCCCATTTCATTGTGCATCTGCTTTCACTGATCCCTGAAACTCTGCATTTCCCATGGATCGTCCACCTAGCCTGCGCAGCCCTGGACACTATGGGCAATTTAACATGGCCAATCCACCCTAACCTGCACATCTCTGGACACTATGGGCAATTTAACATGGCCAATCCACCCTAACCTGCACATCTCTGGACCCTATGGGCAATTTAGCATGGCCAATCCACCCTAACCTGTACATCCCTGGACACTATGGGCAATTTAGCACGGCTAATCCACCTTAACCTGCATATCTTTGGACTGCGGGAGGAAACCCACACAGAAGCAGGGCAAATGTGCAAACTCCACACAGACAGTCGCCTGAGGGTAGGATCAAACCGGATCCTGATGCTGTGAGGCAGCAGTGCTAACCACTGAGCCACTGTGTCACACCATGAAGGAAAGCTTCACTCAATGTCAGTCTCATGCAATTAAAATGAACTACCCGCGTTGTTTAACATTGGGTGCCTACAAAAGTGTTTCAAGGTTAATGAGGAGAAAATCAATGCTTATGTTAGAAGGTAATAATTTCTGCCATTTAGCAGCTGGCAATTACTATTCAGTAATTTAAACTCTAGACTGTCAGCTCTAATCCTGGTTAAGCAGGTCTCTAATTTTGAAGAGTCACTGCTTATTAACCCAATAATAAAGCTAATTGAAATGCAACTGTCAGAAATACAAAGAGAAAAGGCAGAACTAAAAATCAATTCGCGCACAAGGGTCCTCAGGTCTGGAGTCGCAAATGTGCTGGTCACGTACCCAGATATGAAGCATATTTCCTACAATAGCAGTGACTGCGCTTCATTTCATTGGTAACAAAATGCTTTGGGCATCCTGGGTTAAGGTAAGGCACTGTATAAATGCAAACTACCTCATTTTATTGAAGATTTTCCTCCTGCATTCACCAGGACAGTTCACAAGAATACCAACCTAATACTGTATCAGAGGAGGGCCCTGATGGGTTGGCAAGTGAACCCTGGTTGTTAGAAGTGCTGCCATGGGAGATGTGTCAATGAATAATGACTGGCAGTTAACTGCAAGGCTTTTATTTAAGGGGTGGCACAATGCTCAGCGCTTAGCACTGCAGCTTCACAGCACCAGGGACCCAGGTTCAATTCCTGCCCTGGGTGGCTGTTTGTGTGGAGTTTGCACATTCTCCCTGGTGCTCCAGTTTCCTCCCACGGTCCAAAGATGTGCAGGTCAGGTGAATTGGACATGCTAAATTGCTCATAGTGTGAGGTGTATTAGTCTGGGGTAAATATAGGGTAGGGGAATGGGTCTGGGTGGGTTACCCTTCGGACTTGTTGGGCCAAATGGCCTCTTTCCACACTGTAGGGAATCTAAATCTTTTATCAAATTTTAAACTGGACAGGGGTTGACTCTGCTTTGTCATGACTAAATATGTCTTTTTCCATCAATACTCATGTTTTCTGCATTACCAAAGAGCTGTAAGTCAATTCTTACATCCCACATCTGGTGTGATCTAAATGCTGCATACACATTCTCAAATTTTCTGGAGATCCCAACTACGCTGCAATTAAGGTGGAGAGCAGAAGCAACAACAACAACTCGTAGCACCATGTCACAAGGCACTGCATACAGGTAGCTCAAACGAAACTTGACCCCCCCCCCCCAGTCAAACAAAGTGACAGTAAGACATGCGGGCAACACAGGTCGGTTACCTGTCTCATTGCCATTTATGGGACTTGGTAGTTAAATTAGTTGGTGTATTTTCTTACAATGTGCCTGTGACTGCAATGTTAAAGTGTTTCATTTGTTATGAAAAAGCAATGTGGGGCTTATGGTATATCAACAGTGTATTTTAATCGGAATCTGATGAAAGCTCCCAGACCTGAATGGTTGGGCAGAGTTGTATCCAGCTGACAGGGTTGTGTAGAAAACTGACTTGTTTAAGTTTGGGATTATGGTCAGCGTGAAAAGGTCTGCTGCTATACTGTATGACTCTATGACTCTATAACCTATGTAACCTTTTCTGGGCAACTCCTGCCATATTATGTGCTTCTCAGACACTTAAATAACCAATGACAAGTCTTCAAGAATTCCAGCAACCTCTTCCCAATTCCAGGTTCCTCAATCAGTAACAGACTGTCTAATAACAGAAGAACAAAGAACATAGACGCACGAGAAAATCATTTGGTTGCTTTGAGTCTGTTGTATCATTTACTAAGATTACGGCTGATCTGGGTGTGATTTCTTGTGCACTTTCCTATCATCATTCCATATATCTGGAACTCTCTTGTCTATCAACACTTTATCCAACCCAGCCTTGAATGAATTTTAAAGATCCATGCTCTACCACTTTCTCCAGAAGAGAATTCCAAACTCCAATGACCTTCTGAGCAAAATGATTTCTCCTCATCTCTGTTTTAAAAGGGAGACTCCATATTCTTCATCTGTGTCCCTTTGGTGTAGTCTTCCCAACATGAGGAACCATCCTCCAGGGATCCTCCCTACCCAGCTCCCCTCAAGGTCTGAGAGATATTTTCTAACCAACCTGTTCAGAAATGTTCTTACACACAACTGGAGCAGCTGGGACTCAATATTTCAATTAGATCGCTTCTCTTCTAAACTCCAGTGGGTACAGGTCTAACTGGTTTGGCCTTCCTTCATAAGGTTAATGGACCAGACCAGACCCCCTGAAAATGGTTTAAGAAGGTAGCTTAAACCCTGACGTTTTCTTACTTTCTGGATGTGTGTGTGTGTGTGTGTGGGGGGGGGGGGGGGGGGGGGGGGGGGGGGGTGAAGTGGCCATATAGGAAGTATGGGAGGTTAATGCTGTTGAGTATATTTGCATTTACAGGAGGTTTATTAGTAAGAGTCCAGCATTTCTCCTGCAGCTAAACGTGGCCTCAGTGAGACCCAAAGGATCAATTTGCAGTGTCAGCGATTCAGAGAGGATTGTCTCGACTCCTTCCTGGAATGAAGAAGTTTGCTTATTGTGCTGATGCTGTGGCTTTAAGAGATGTATTTGGTCCTGGTTTCGTTTAGGACAGAGATTGACTGAGGTATGGCGAACAATCTGTGGAAATGGAAACAGCTTAGGGGCTTGGGGTTTATTTACAAAGTTGGAACAGTAGAAGCAGCCTGGAAGGGTGTGACCAGCTCTCACAGACTGGGATTTCTAGTTTTCAGTTTTTTAGCTTTGAGATTCAACATCAGTTGCTGTTGGAGTCTCAACACAGTTGGCAGCTGCAATAGAGGTATCTCTGCTGCTACTCTCTCTCAGTTTTCACTTTATATTTTTTTCTGTCTCTCTGCTGCTAGGTTGCATGTGAGAAGATCTTATTTCTGAATTTGCCTTTTCGCCAAGGGGTGTGTTTATATTGTTACTGTACTGGAACAGTTAATTAGTAACTGAGAGGAGGTAGGAATTTGCTGGGGTCCCCATCTTGTATCCTCTAGCCTGATTAAATAACTCCTGCTCCATCTTACCTCAGGTAATGACATTATACTCTGCCCATGAACTCAGACCTCCACTGCTCAGACCCTGCCAGACATGGCAAGCATTTTCAGCAACTTCTGTTTTTGTTTCCAACACCTGTAATATTTTGCCTTTGTATTGATGCATTCTTGGTGTAAGATGGCTCGTCAGGTGTACGATGGTTAAGCAGGTGTACGATGGCTAGTTAGATGTATGATGGTTAGTTAGTTAGTTAGTTAGTTAGTTAGTTAGTTAGCTGTATGATGGTTAGTTAGTTAGTTAGTTAGGTGAGGGTATAAGGCAAAGGATTAACATTGCCCAAAGGTGTATTACAGCAGTCAGGCCATCTTCATTGTTGTATAGGATGGGCTGAATGGCTAATATTGTTGATGGTATTCAACAGCCTAATGACCTGGAATGTGTCCTGTGAACATTCTGAAGGTGGCACAATCAAAATTTGTTCTTCTGTTCTTACAAGCAGCTTGTTTTTCTGTACTTGCTGTTTGTTACACGGTGTAAGAGAGAGAGTTTCATCCCAAGTCATTGGGTTTCACCTCGAATCAGGATCTGTGATCCAATACAGCTGTTCTCTGCATTGCTCTATTCTGGACCCTGTTGTCGAATATTCATAAGAAGGTAAAGCCTGATGGACTAGGAACAGGAGGAGACCATTCAGCCCTCCAGCCTGCTCCACCATTTAATACAATCATGGCTGCTCTCATCTCAGACTCAAATAAACTTTCCTGCCCACTTACCATAACTCTACAACCTCTTACTAATTAAAAGTCTGTCTATGTCCTCCTTAAATTTACTCAGTATCCCAGCACCCATCACTCTCTGGGGTAATGAATTCCACAGGTTCATGATCCCTTCAGAAAATAATTTCTCCTCATCTCTTGTTTTAAATCTGCTGCCCCTTATCCTAAACTACAATTTCTCATTCTAAGATACCCCAAATGTGGAAATATCCATTCTATGTCAATCCCCTTTAGTATCGTATACACCCCAATTAGGTCTCCACTTTCTTCTAACCTCCAGACAGTATTAACCTAAACTACTCAATTTCTTCATAAGGCAAGCTCCTCTCCTCTGAAATCAATCGAGTGAATCTCCTCTGAACTCCTCTGAATACACCTATATCCCTCCTCAATAGGGACAAAAACTGTCCACAATACTCCAGGTGCGGATTCACTAATGCATTTTATAGTTGCAGCAACACTTTCCTACTTTTACACTTCATTTCTTTCGCAATAAATGTCCCAATTCTATTTGTCCTTCTTATTACCTGCTGTACCTGGAAACTAATTTTATTATGTTAACCCTTTGTTGTCTTTGTGAGTTCATGCTTTACCCCTTGACCACAGTTTTATTTCCTGACTCTGAGAAACTTATTCATGATCACACACCCTGCCCAGAACATCTGCCTAAATTATGTTTAAAGAAGAAATTAAGACAATCATCATTAATCTGACAGAACTATGCTACAAGACTTTACAATTTTAAACAAAAATCAACTTAATTGTGAATCATGAGGAATTAAAGAAATTCCATAAAGACTTATGCTATTAACTCAGTTCTATTTTACATTTAGAATCAAAGAACTTTACAGCATGGAAATACACCTTTAGTCTAACTAGTCCATGCTGAACAGACAACCCCAGCATTAGGCCCATATCCCTCTAAACCTTTCTTCTTCAGATACCCATCCAGATAACTTCTCATTTTAATTGTAATACTAGCCTCCACCACTTCCACTGGCAGCTCATTCCAGACACACACCACCCTATGTGTGGAAACGTCACCCCTCAGGAACCTTTTAAATCTTTCTCCTCTCACCTTAAACCTATGCCCTCGAGTTTTGGACTCCCCTACCCTGGGGAAAGGAGACCTCCCAAAGAGATTCCTTGTCTTAAAAAACTTTGCTCATTCCCTCACTTTCCCTGGCATCAATCCAAAAGGGAAGCTATAAACTGCGGAACTTAATTCTCTTCGATATTCCAATTATTCATCCAAAGTTAAATTCTATAGGGGAAATTCTGTTAGTTTTTTATCCTTGCATCCCAAGACCATTTCCTTTTCTGACCTCAGCTCCTTGTTCTTGGAGCTGGTAGATACCTAACCATCCTCCCACAGCCTCATAAAGCAAACTTTCTTGACTCCTTCATGCCACAAGTTTCTATGAGGACCACTGTTGATTTCTTCCATTATTTGGAGGTGCCAGTGTTGGTCTGGGGTAGTCAAAGTTAAAAAAATCACACAACACCAGGTTATAGTCCAACAGATTTATTCGGAAGCACCAGCTTTCAGAGCGCTGCTCCTTCATTGTGGACTCCACAACACCTGATGAAGGAGCAGCGCTCCGAAAGCTAGTGCTTCCAAATAAACCTGTTGGACTAAAACCCGGTGTTGTGTGATTTCTTCCATTACTTGCAAGCCAAGGAAAATCTTCCGGTTGCCATTTCCTTCTGAAAATCATATTGTATTGTTAACCAGATCCCAATTATAGTCTGCATCACAGACGATAAATCTATCATTTACTCTCCTCTACACGAAAGTCTAGTTTTATCTCTCAACTTCCAAGGTGCTACAAGCTAAATAAGATCCAAAACTGACCCAGTCTAAAAGGCACCTTCCAAACCTCAATCTGTCTTGCCTGCTGGATAGGGAAAAATGGAATTCACAGGGATAGACGCAAACCAAACTATCTCACTCACCTCCACCCACTTCCATGGCAATGTCAGACACACACACACACACACAGCCTGTTCTCATAAAGTTATGCACATTAACTATCTTTTAATTCCATAATGTTGGGACTCTGCATGATTAAGTATTAAACAGATATCAAACTAAATCGCAGACTGGAGGCTAGGTGCAGCCTGATCAGGGTTGGAAGACCGTTGTTCTGAACTTTTACTTCTGCAATGTTGGACATTCTATTTCTCTATTTTCCAAGATCTTGTAACCAAAGACGCTGTGCCTAGATACTTCTGTACCTGAGATGACACTGCAACTGGCAACTTATATACTTTTCACTGTACTCACTTGAGTGCATGTGACAATAAAGCTTATTCAGTCATTCAATTCAATTAAATCCTGGAGGGATAGTTCACAGTTAGTGAACCCTTGAAAGGGTTCTGAAAGGATTTACACGGAAGTTGCCAGGGTTGGAGGATTTGAGCTAATTAGAGAGGTTGAATAGGCTAGGGCTGTTTTCCCTGGAGAGTCAGAGGATGAGGTTCATAAATTCATGAGGGGCATGGATAGGATAAATAGACATAGTCTTTTCCCTGGAGTGGGGAAGTCCAGAACTCGAGGGCATAGGTTTAGGATGAGAGGGGAAAGAGACCTAGGGGGCAACATTTTCATGCAGAGGGTGGTGCATGTCTGGAATGAGTTGCCAGAGGAAGTGGTGGAGGCTGGTACAATTGCAACATTTAAGAGGCATCCGGATGGGTATATGAATAGAAAGGGTTTGGAGGGATATGGGCCGGGAACTGTCAGGTGGGACTAGATTGGGTCAGCATGGACGAGTTGGACCGAAGGGTCTGTTTCTGTCCTGTACATCTCTATGACTCTATAACTTCATACACAGGATCCCAGAGAAAGTGACTATAGAGTCACCACCTTCATTGCTGGAGGGTGGGGACTGGAGGCTGACTGCAATTAGATCAACCACCATGGGAAAGAGATTGGGAGCAGTCACAGAGATTGCATTGCGCACAGCTGGATCTTGTGCCTGTGTTTCTTTGTCTCAGTTTAATCAAAAATGTAAGGCCGGGGGATCTAAGATGGCGGAGATCTGAGAAGATCACACTGCAGAGCTTAGCATCACAGCAGGAGCAGGACGGTCCTTTAACCCACCCAACCCAGGTCATCAGGATTCCTTTGGGTGTTGGAAAGATTGTGGAGCCCAAAGAAACATTTAAAAATTGACTTACCTGTATTTTCAGCTGACCAGAAATGCCTAAAAAGGGAGGAGGAGCATCTGAGGCCGGGCCTGCAGCAGCCTCGGAGCAGATTATTCTCCAGGACCTGGTTAACCAGCTCTCGAAATCTCGCGAGATGTTGGGGAAACAGATTGAAGATAAGCTGGCTCCAGTCTCTCTCATGCTGCAGAAGCATGAGCAGCAGCTGGGAGAGCTGGCGAAGAGGACGGATGAGGTGGAGCACAGGGTCACAGTGGTGGAAGCTGATGCCAGTTCATTCAAGGAAGAGATTAGATTATTTAGATTACTTACAGTGTGGAAACAGGCCCTTCGGCCCAACAAGTCCACACCCACCCGCCGAAGCGCAACCCACCCATACCCCTACACTTACCCCATTCACCTAACACTACAGGCAATTTAGCATGGCCAATTCACCTGACCCGCACATCTTTGGACTGTGGGAGGAAACCGGAGCACCCGGAGGAAACCCACGCAGACACGGGGAGAACGTGCAAACTCCACACAGACAGTCGCCTGAGGAATTGAAGCAGTGCTAACCACTGTGCCACCGTGCCACCCACAGATCCAAGCCCTGAAGACGCAGGTTCATAATTTGCATGACCAAGTGGATGATCTTGAAAACAGGGGCAGGGGATAAAACATTCGGATCATCGGTCTGCCCGAGGGTAAGGAAGGTGAGCAGCCTGCGGAATTTGTTGAAGATTGGCTTCCGAAATTCCTTGACTTGGAGACTGGCATGAGAGGATTGAAGATAGAGAGGGTTCACCGGGTCACAGCGCGGAGGTCGGGTCTGGGTCAACGCCCTCGTCCTTTCCTGGTGCGGTTCCATCATTATCAGGATAAGGAGAGAGTCATGGAGGCTTCCAGACTCCAGGAAAAGGATCCAAAGGCCCTAATTTATGAGGGGTCTAAGATCATGTTTTTTCAGGACTTTTCAGCGGCGGTGATCCAGAAACGAAAATCGTATGATGGTGTCAAGAGAAGATTGAAGGAGCTTGGGATTCAGTACTCCTTGAGATATCTGGCAGTGCTACAGATCACCTTAGATGGATCCATGCATCCCTTTGACACATCGGAGAAGGCAAGAGACTTTATGGATAAACTAACCTAAGTTAAACAATTGTAGTATGTATAAATATCGTTGCTTGGGTATGCGTTTATCATTGTGTAAAAAAAATGGAGGAAATCCGGTTGGAGCTTTGTTTTTTTCCCTTTTTTTTAACCTCTATTGATAATAATTTGGTTCAAACTATGTCTGGCAGTGGTTAAGATGTACATTTTAAATTTCTAAGTTAGGACATACCAAAGGATGAGTGGGGTATTTATTCCCCCTTTTTTTAATAAAAGAATTTTTTTATTCATATTGATATTCTATGGGTGTTTATTCTTTTTAGCTTGTGCTTGCGATGCGGCTATAGCTGGGAGAAGTCAAGGTGGTTGAGATGGTTAGATGCCTATTTATGGGCAGTTTGGGATGGGTAGTTGCCCCCTCTGGGCAGGGGGTGAGTTCCCCTACTCAGCGCTATTGGCACTTTATATGTTGGTTTGTTTTCTGGTTTTTGTTGTTTTTTATTTTTAAAAATTTTGTATGTTTGTTAAATGTAGATTAGATTACTTACAGTGTGGAAACAGGCCCTTCGGCCCAACAAGTCCACACTGACCCGCCGAAGCGCAACCCACCCATACCCCTACATTTACCCCTTACCTAACACTATGGGCAATTTAGCATGGCCAATTCACCTAACCCACACATCTTTGGACTGTGGGAGGAAACCGGAGCACCCGGAGGAAACCCACGCAGACACGGGGAGAACGTGCAAACTCCACACAGTCAGTTGCCTGAGTCGGGAATTGAACCCGGGTCTCAGGCGCTGTGAGGCAGCAGTGCTAACCACTGTGCCACCGTGCCACCCACGGTAGTGGTTTTAGTTTATGTAGTTTTTATATTTGGTGGACCATGCGACACTAAGGCTCAGCAATTTGTGGTTTGGGTTCCTCCTCTCTGGAATTTAAATGTAATTGCAGAAGATTATGGCTAATGATTTGATTAAATGGTGGACCTGGAATATCAAGGGAAGTCAAGCACCAATTAAGAGGAAGAAGGTACTCTTGAGTCTTAGAAAGGAGAAGGTGGATATTGCTTTGTTACAGGAGACACATTTGGATGACAAGGAGCATCTGAAATTACAGCAGAATGGCTTTGACCGAGTTTATTTTTCATCATTTAATACCAGAAGTAGGGGAGTGGCTATATTGGTAAGGAAAAATCTCTCATTTAAATTGTTGGAATGTGTTAAAAACACATTTGGGAGGTTTGTAATTCTTAAAGCCTTGATAAATGGGGAAGAATATGGCATTTTAAATGTTTATTGTCCCCCAGCTCATCCTCTTAAATTCTTGGTAGGTGCTTTTTCTAAACTGATAAGTCTCAAGTCTCGGCACACCATTATAGGGGGAGATTTTAACTGCCTCATGGACCCCACAGTAGACAGGTTGCCTAAAGGTCCCTCGATACCCTCTGCATAAACTAAACAGTTATTGGGTTTGTGTGGGGAATTAGGATTGGTGGATGTCTGGAGGTGTCTCCACCCTACAGGTAGGGATTTCACGTTTTTCTCCAATCCACACAGATGTCACACAAGGGTTGATTTTTTTCTGACCCCTGCAGTAACCCTGGGTCTGGTGGCATCCTGTACGATTGGTAATATTGCCATCACTGATCATGCTCCAGTGTATCTCATGGTTAAGATTAAGGAGGTTACAGTGGATTCAAGGTACTGGCGAATGGACCCCTTTATTCTCATGGACAGCAAGTTTGTGGAGTATTTCTCTAGGGAATTTCGGGCATTCCTAGACATCAACATAGGCTCGGTTGATAGCTCATCTGTTCTCTGGGAAACTGCCAAAGCTTTTGCCAGGGGTTTAGTTATTTCATATTCCACAGTAAGAAGCGGCAGAAGGGTGAGCAGCAATGTCTCCTTGAAGTATGGTTGAAGGTAGCCGAGAAGGCCTATTTTGACAGACCCTCATTGGTCAAACCACAGAGGATTACGGCACTGCGGTCTGCACTAAATTCCGTGCTCACGCAGACGGCAAAGAAGGAGTTGGCTTTTGCAAAGCAAAGGTTATACGAGCATGGTGACAAGCCAGGCAAATACTTAGCATACCTTGCCAGAAAGAGAAGTGCCCCACAAACCATTACAGCGATGAGGGAAGGGTCTGGGAACCTAACAGGTGATCCTAAAAAGATTAATGTGGCATTCCAGAGATTCTACTCTAAATTATATCAGTCTGAGAATTGTGAGGATGGACAGGCCAAAATGGAATCCTTTTTTAGAGATCTGAAGCTCCCGGGTGTGACTCCTGATCAACAGTCCTTTCTCAATACCCCATTATCAGAGCAAGAAGTGCAGGAAGCTGTGAGGCAGCTTCAGAGTGGAAAGGCGCCTGGTCCTGATGGACTTCCCAGTGAATTCTATAAGGAATTTATAAGTATACTGTCAGGCCCGATGCTGAATATGTTTAATGATTCATACAGTTATGTTTGTGCCCCACCATCTCTGAGAGAGGCCAATATTTCACTTATCCTTAAAAATGGGAAGGATCTGGAAGAATGTGCTTCATACAGGCCCATCTCGCTCTTAAATGTGGACTTTAAGATCCTTTCTAAGGCTCTTGCGTTAAGGCTGGAGATTGTGTTACCTTATATTATTAAAGAGGATCAGACGGACTTCATAAAGGGTCGCAGATCCTCCAATAATGTTAGGAAGCTGCTTAACGTAATTCAAGCATGCCAACAGCAGTCAATACAGGGATTGGTGATTTCTTTAGATGCAGAGAAGGCATTTGACCGAGTTGAATGGCCGTACCTTTTCTATACTTTCGACCGATTTGGTCTGGGTGAAGTTTTCATAAGATGGGTAAAGGTTCTCTACAGTGTACCTCTCGCTGCGGTCATTACCAATGGGGTACGATCAAGCAATTTTAATATTTCTAGGGGCACTGGCTGTCCACTTTCACCATTACTTTTTATGTTGGTGATTGAACCGTTGGCAGAGGCCAACGTGGGGATCTCAATATGTCCGCTCCAGAAGTGGGGTCAAAATTACATAAGATCTTGCTGTGTGCAGATGATGTTCTAATTTTCTTGACAAATCCAGCAGTCTCAATACCTTGCCTGATACAATGCATTCACACGTTTGGTGCTTTTTCAGGGTATAAGATTAATTTTGCTAAATCAGCGACTATGCCTATGGGTGGTCTTACGAAAGAGTTGGCTCTTGAGAGTGACTATTGATTCCCATTTAGGTGGTCACAGGGGGGTTTTGTGTATTTGGGCATATTCATTACTCCAGTTCTGGATTGGCTGTTCAAAGCCAATTTTACTCAATTATTTGAAAAAATTAAACAAGATCTCCAAAGATGGGAGGCACTTCCAGTCTCATGGTTGGGTCGGATAGCACTTATTAAGATGAATATTCTCCCTCGATTGTTATACCCTATACAAATGTTCCCTTTGATTTTCAATAAACAAACACTCAGGAGACTGAACAGTTGGTTCAGCTCCTTTATCTGGCACCGTAAACGGCCCCTCATTAAATTAGCCAAACTGCAGCTGCCTCACAGAATGGGGGGAGTAGACCTTCCGAACATTAAAAATTACCAATTAAACTCACTTTTGACCTACGTAAGTGATTGGGTTTGTGGGGACCCTCTTTCAATATGGCTAGACTTCAAAGTCTCACAATAGTCATCAATACAGTTAAAGCATGGAGGGCAATTCGGCAGAGGGAAGGTAACATTGGCAAACCATCTTTGTTTAGATTTTTAGTGGGTATGCCGAGTTTTCAACCAGGTATGATAGCCTTTCCACTCTGAAGCTGCCTCACAGCTTCCTGCACTTCTTGCTCTGATAATGGGGTATTGAGAAAGGACTGTTGTTCGGCAGTCACACCCGGGAGCTTCAGATCTCTAAAAAAGGATTCCATTTTGGCCTGCCCCTTCTCACAATTCTCAGACTGATATAACTTAGAGTAGAATCTCTGGAACACCACATTAATCTTTTTAGAATCACATGTTAGGTTCCCAGACCCTTCCCTAATCGGTGTAATGGTTTGTGGGGCACTTCTCTTTCTGGCAAGGTATGCTAAGTATTTGCCCGGCTTGTCACCATGCTCGTATAACCTTTGCTTTGCAAGGTGCCCCCTTCCCAGTTTGCTGTTTTTGGACAAGGTGAGGACAGTTAGGGAATATTGCCATAACCCAATAGTCATCAATACTGTTAAAGCATGGAGGGCAATTCGGCAGAGGGAAGGTAATATTGGCAAAACATCTTTGTTTACACCTTTAGTGGGTATGCCGAGTTTTCAACCAGGTATGATAGATTCAGGATTTAAACGTTGGGCAGCTAGGGGTATATCTTGCATGGGTGATTTATTTGAGGGAAATGTAATGATGTCCTTTGATCAGTTAGTACAGAAGTACGAGTTACCTAATAGAGACCTCTTTCGTTTTTTACAAGTTAGGGATTTTATTTTTAAAAAATCACACTTTTGACTGATCCCTACAAATCTGACATAGAAAGAGGGGCACTAAGGGCTAAGAGTACACTCACTGTCAGTATTCTATATCACCAATTGGGGGTGCCACCTCAGATAAGTCTGATCGACTCTGCAAGATGTGGGAAAGAGAGCTGAGTGTTGAAGTTTCTTCAGAGGCATGGGAGGATATTTGGGAAAATGTAAGGAAGATATCAATTTGCAATAGGAACCATGCTTTACAGTTGAAGATTTGTCAAAATTTAAACCAGGGGTATCTTCAGCGTGCCCCAAGTGCAAGGTCTGTATGGGTACTCTTACCCATTGTCTTTGGTCTTGTGACAGGCTTCAAACATATTGGAGCGCTGTGATGGGTGCAGTGGAGAGGATTTTAGGTGTAGGGGTGGAGAAGGACCTTATTTTGCTCCTTTTGGGCCTACCCATTGTATTTCCTGCAGACTCGCATAAGGCAAAACTTTTCAATATTCTTCCATTCTGTGCAAGGAAGAATATCTTGCTAGGTTGAATATCTGAAAATCCCCCAGGCCTGTTCGGGTTGGCGGATGATTGTTATGGAGCATATTCCCCTGGATTTTCTCACAAATATGGTACACCACAAAACTGAGAATTTTTACAAGACATGGCAACCCTTTTTGAAATACCGGGACACGGATTTATCTGCCACACGAACAAGGGCTTTTATATAGCCGTAACGATTGTGTTTCATGAGTCCAATATCCAGGGAGGAGGAACTGTGAATGTATGAGTGTTTTATTTGGCTGGGCTGAGTTATTACTATTTATTTGTTTGTTGTTAGGCATTTATTTAGTTAGTTAAATAGCTAGTTTAGGTTTTTTTTTAATTTTATACTTCTCTGTATATGTTTATATATTCGTATAGGAGGGTGGGTTGGGGAGTTTTTTTATTATTTGCGTTTAGTTTTGTACTATTTTTGTACTGTTTTGAATTGCATTGTTTTGTATTTGTTGTAATATATAAAATTCTATTTCCTCTTAATAAAAATATATCATATTAAAAAAAATATAAGGCCCTCTATCCATCCTCCTGAATCCCCCGTAACCTCTCCATATCTGCCCAATGTACAATCTATCTCACCTCATGCCTTCCAACTTCCCCTCTAATCCACTATAGTGCCTGATGCCCCCAAAACCCAGGGGAATTAAAATCAGACTCAAAATTGCAGGAGCAGCTATACATTGAATAAAGTGTAACGAGCAAAGCATCAGGAGTCTGTGGTGTTTGTTTAAGCAGCTCTGTAACAGGTACTTTTATCATTCGTGACAAGTATTATACAGTACACATCAACAATAAAGCAAGTCATTTAAAATGTCAAGTGTATTTTTCAAAGCCATTATATCCTTATCAGAGCATTCGAAACTGCACTTTAATCTGGAACATTGTGTATGGATCACGCTAATATTTAAACCATCTCTGTCTACATGAGGAATGTCTGTAATGTGTGTGACTGCTCTACCATTTACAGTTGGTTATGGCTCAGTGAAGGGTTCTTACAGTCTGTACAAAGTGTGAAATAACCTTCACAACATGGCAAAGATTAATGGACTCCCCACATTCTCAGCCTACTTCTGCTGTACTCCCAATCTCACTTTTACACTCTGGGACCTGTTGAGGACAGCGAAGACACAGAGATGCAGTTCACCCATCCAGATAAAGAATGGGTTCAGCAGATCACAGAGATGAAGCAGTTTGCGATTTCCCTGCAAGATTTCCTGACTCCTAGTCTGAAACCACTTGTGTTTCCAAGCAGTGCACCATCTGCACAAGCACTGCCTGCTAATAACAAATCACAAAGTGAGTGGTGCTGGAGAGGGGTGTGGGGACCAGAAAGGTACTTGCTGTATATTCTGTTCAAAAGGTGAATGATGATTTTTAAATGGTTCAACCTGAAGAAATAATGAAGTTCAACCTGGGGGGTTTTGTCTAGCAAGATTGTGTGGTTAGAAGGCACTGTCTAAAGTCAAATGCCATGAATCTTGCAGCAAGTAGCTCACCTCCTGACTCCATAAAGTCTATTCACCATCTACAAGGAACACGAGTCAGGAATGTGATAGAATACTCGCAACTTGCCTGGATGGGTCCAACAACACTCAAGAAGCTCAACACCATCCAGGACAAAGCAGCCCACTTGATTAGCACGACATCCATTAACAGCCACTCCCTCCACCACCGATGCTCAGCCACAGCAGTGTGTACAAGAGACACCACAGAGTTCACGAAATCTCCTTAGACAGCATCTACCAACCTATGACCACATCCTCTAGAAGGACAAGGGCAGCAGATACAGGAGAACATCAGCACCTCGAAGTTCCCCTCCAAGCCACTGACCATCCTGACTTGGAAATATATTGTTGTTCCTTCAGTGTCACTGGGTAAAATCCTGGAAATCCCACTCTCAGGGCATTATGGGTCTATGTCCAACGTACAGACTGTAGCAGTTCAAGAAGCTAGCTCACCACTACCGTCTCCAGGGCAATTAAGGATAGGCCTGGCCAGTGGCGCCCACATCCTTATGAATAATTAAATAACAAATGTAAAAAAGAAAGACTTGTGTTTACACAATGTATTCACAACCTCAGGACATCTCAAATACTAAACAGCCAATGGAGTTAGAATGTGGAGTAAGTAGACAGTGTTACGTTAGGTTCAATAGTGGAGGGTTATTGGATTGAAGATTGCATACATAGTCAAGGGAACATCATTTTAAATCTCAATATTGTAGTTAAACATCTGGTTCTAGTTTTAAATTAAAGCTGTTTTGTACTCCAGCCTCCCACCTCAGGGCTGTTTTATTTAACAGTGATCTTTTCCAGCTATCCAAACCTCCTGCCATTGACCTGTACGGGTTTCATTTTAGCAACAAGAAGGTACAGAACTAATGGCAGCATTGGGACCAACCTTAGACCTCTCCACTCCTGATGCTGCCTGGCGTGCTCTTCCAGCCTCCTGCCCTGTCTGCCTTGGATACCAGCAACTGCAGTTTATTTGTTTCTCAGCGAGTTGATGGTGGGGCATGGTTCGATCACAGGATTGCGATACAGATTTGCAGAGGCAGTCCCTCAGTGCTGACCCTCTGACAGTGCAGCACTCCCTCAGCACTGACCCTCGGTAGTGCAGTACTCCCTCAGCACTGACTCTCTGACAGTGTGGCAGTCCCTCAGCACTGACCCTTGACAGTGCGGCAATCCCTCAGCGCTGACCCTCGACATTGTGGCAATCCCTCAGCACTGACCCTGAACAGAGTGGCACTGCCTCAGCACTGACCCTTCCACAGTATGGCACTCCCACAACACTGACCCTCAACAGTGCGGCTCTCCCTCAGCATTGACTTTTCAACAATGTGGCTCTCCCTTGGCACTGACCCACTGACAATGCAGTATTCCCTCAGCACTGACCCTCCAACAGTGCGACACTCCCTCAGTTGTATTTCTATGATTGTGTATCTGGGATGGACCTTGAATCCATAAGTGAATGTGTTGGTGTCTAATTCATTGAGCCTGCTGTGCATCACCAGAATGTTGCCTGGTTTGGAGTGTATTAGCTATTGAGGAGAGTTTGGACAAACCTGGTTTGTTTTCAACATTTTGAAATAACACAATGAGAGGTGACCTGATAGAAGTTTACAAAGTTATGACAGGCAGGGATAAAATGGATAGTCAGAGTCTTTTTAATAGGGTGGAAATGTCAATTACTGGAGGACATAGGTTTAAGGTGAAAGGCGGTAAATTCCAAAGAGATATGAGATGAGGGTGCTAAGTGCCTGGAATACACTGCCAGAGGAGGTGATAAAGACAGATAGAACAGCAGCTGTTAAGAGGTGTCTTAACAGATAGATGCATAGGCAGGGAATAGAGGGAGATGGACCACATAAAGGCAAAAGGTTTTTAGTTGAGAAAGGTGTCATATGTCAGTGCAGGCTAAGTGGGCTGAATGGCCTGGCCTTGAGCTATTCTTGCACCCAAAGCTTTAATTAACCTTTGAATATTATGCTGCCACTTTGTTCAAACGTCCTTTATTTAAGTTACATGGTGAAGAAAAATCATGTAAAATCCCTTTGACATGGTTCCAGAATCTTCTGTACCGATGACTATGAATTACTTTCTGTTCATGTTGTTGCCACTGCTGTTACAATTCCTGTTGCAATAGGTTTTAATCGTTTATGAGTCAGTTTGCGAATGGCAGGAATACCCTGGCAAAACAGCTTAATATTTAATAACAATTCCGGGCAACTGGTAAACGTGTGACTTTTGTTCGGGAAGTGTTTGAGATGAACTAAAGTTCAAATGAACTAAAGTTCATTTAAGGTCGCATGATGGAAAAAGCAGCTGATAGCAGGAGGAGTAACTGCATTACACAAAGTTTTTAACACTTTTTATAATCTCTATAGAATAGAACATAATTTACTGTCAAGTGTATTTAAATATGGAAGTACAGCAGTACAGTGAAAAGTTTACAAATGTACCCCACATGGCACCATCTTAAATACCCAGATAGAAATCTTAGATACAAAATTAAGAAAAAGAAGAAAAAAAGGAAAAATTACTTACAGTTATTCGTAGTATAACTTAGATTAGATTAGATTTACAGTGTGGAAACAGGCCCTTCGGCCCAACAAGTCCACACCGACCCGCCGAAGCGCAACCCACCCATACCCCTACATTTAACCCTTACCTAACACTACGGGCAATTTAGCACGGCCAATTCACCTGACCTGCATATCTTTGGACTGTGGGAGGAAACCGGAGCACCTGGAGAAAACCCACGCAGACACGTGAGGTTCTGAAAGGCACGGTGGCTCAGTGGTTAGCGTTGCTACCTCACAGCACCAGGGTCCTAGGTTTGATTCCAGCCTCAGGTGACTGTCTGTGTGGTGTTTGCACATTATCTCTCCAGGTGCTCTGGTTTCCTCCTGCAGGCGGATGAATTGCCTATAGTACTAGGTGCATTGGTCAGAGGGAAGTGGGTTATGTGTCAGAGTGGATGTGTTGGGCAGAAGGGCCTGTTTCCACACTGTAGGGAATCTAATCTAACAAATTTAGAGAAATGAGAAATAAAGTTAAAAAGATAAACATTACAGGCTTTCCATAGGGGCCTCCCTTGGATTGGCACAAGGGTCTTCCACACATGGTCTAACCAGGCTCATACTCCACTGACCTCCCACACCGGTCCCTAACCCTCTGAGATTAGAATTGAGTCCCTTGAGAAGAGAGATTTTGTAGTGTTCAGTAAATGAGGAGGAGGTGGTTGCAGAGGCAGGAGGCTCAATCCTAGAGGGATACAGTTAGAAGGACCAGTGGGAAGATGAGGGTAATTGATTCAACACAGTGTGAGTTGTTATGATCTAGATTGTGCTACCTGAATGGAAGGTGGAAACAGGTTCAGTTTTAACTTTTGAAAGGGAACTGGATATGTTCTTGAAGGAATTGCAAGAATTTGTTGGGTTATTGTCAGGTAGAGCAGGGGAGTGAGATTTGTTGAGTGTCTCTTTCACAGAGCCAGCATGCAGCTGGTGGGCAGAATGATTTCATTCTGTGCAGTGATAGGTGTGATCTCTGCATCCCCTAGGGTCCCTAGCCACCTGTAGACACACTGGACTTTACACATTGTACTTTAATTGGGGTGGTCCCAATGGTGAACAGGAAATGTGCTCACTTTTTGCTGGCCCCAGAGCCATTCCATTTAAAATTTAAAATGCTCCAGTGTGCATGGGAGACATGCAATCATTGTGGGGAAACATAGAACATTGAAAAGTACGTCACAGAACAGGCCCTTTGGTCCATGATGTTGTGCTGAGGTTTAATCCTAATGTAAAATATAGTAACTTAATCTACACACCCCTCAACTCACTGCTGAGGGATCTATGTACTTACACACCCACACTGTTCCTCCACACTGCCAAGAATACTGTATTTAATCCTATATTCAGCATTTGAGTTCGACCTTCCAAAATGCATCACTTCGCATTTATCCAGGTTGAACTCCATCTGCCATTTCTCAGTCCAGTCCAGTCCAGTCCAGGAATCTGCCATTTCTCATCCTGTCTATGTCATGCTGCAGCCTGCAGTAGCCCTCTATACTATCATTGGCACCTCCAACCTTTGTGTCATCTGCAAGTTTACTAACCCACCCCTCAACTTCCTCATCCAAGTCATTTATAAAAAACTACAAAGAACAGAGGCCCAAGAACAGAGCCCTGGGGACCCCACTCACTACTGACCTCCAGGCAGAATACTTTCCATCTACAACCACTCTCTGCCTTCTGTCAGCCAACCAATTCTGAATCCAGATAGCCATATCTCCCTGTATCCTGAAGAAGGGCTTATGCCTGAAACGTCGATTCTCCTGCTCCTTTGATGCTGCCTGACCTGCTGCGCTTTTCCACCAACACATTTTTAAGCTCAAATCTCCCTGTATCCCATACTTCCTGACTTTATGAATGAGCCTAGCATGGGGAACCTTGCTGAAGTCCACATACACCACATCCACTGCTCGCCCTTCATCGACATGCCTTATCACCTCCTCAAAGAACTCAATACAATTTGTGAGGCATGGCCTGCCCCTCACAATGCCATGCTGACTGCCTTTAATCACACTATGCTTTGCCAAGTGGTCATAAATCCTATCCCTCAGAATTCTTTCGAAATCTCTGCTGACCACTGACACTTTTCTTGGGCATAATATGCAATGAACTAACAATGTAATCAGTAGGAGCAGTACAAAAAAGCATCCAGACCTTTCTATCTATCTACACCTTTACATGCCGGTCTTTGTATCGAGGGCACTGGAGTACAAAGATGCAGAAATTAGCTGCAGTTATACAAAACCCTGGTTAGGCCCCACTGGGAGTACAGTGAGCAGATCAGGGCACCACATTGGAAAGGATTAGATTAGATTCCTTACCATATGGAGACAGGCCATTTGGCCCAACAAGTCCACACCGACCCTGTGAAGAATAACCCACCCAGGCCCATTCCCCTACCCTATATTTACCCCAGACTAATGCACCTAACACTACAGGCAATTTAGTATGACCAGTTGACATAACCTGCATATTTTTGGACAGTGGGAGGAAACTGGAGCACCCGGAAGAAATCCATGCAGACAAGGGGAGAATGTGCAAACTCCACATGGACCGTTGCCTGAGGTGGGAATCGAACCCAGATCCCTGGCGCTGTGAGGCAGCAGTGCTAACCACTGAGCCATCATGCCACCCTAATATAGGATATATAACAAAGGATATACTGTCTTGGAGGGAGTACAGCATAGGTTTACAAAGAGGATACCTGGGCTTCAGGGGTTAAGTTGTGAGGAGGAATTACACAAATGAGTCCTGTTTTCTCTCAAATTTAGAATGTTAAGGATGATCTGATGGTAGTCTTCAAGATATTAGCAGGAAAAGCCAAGGTAGATAAAGATAAACAATTTCCCCAACTAGGAGCATAGTCTAAGAATGAGGGCCAGTCCATTCAGGAGAGATGTTAGGAAGCACTGCTACACACACAGGGTGGGAGAGGTTTGGAACTCTCTTCCACAAACAGCAATGACTGCTGGATCTGTTATAAACTACAACTCTGAGATAGATATATTTTTGATAAGCAGAGGTATTAAGGGATATGGGTTAAAGGCAGGTCTATGGAGTTAGGTCACAGATCAGCCATGAGCTCACTGAATGTTGGGACAGATGTGAGGGGCTGAATGGCCTATTCATGTTCCTATGCTCCCATGTTTCTGAAGACGGGACCCCTTCGTCACAGCCACTAGCCCAACTCCATTGCCACTAATGTATGTCCGATTGAAAGCAGGAAAGTGTGACATGGGGTGATTTTCAAGTTTACATTGCACTAAGTGCTAATAACTTTGGTTTCACTTTTCATAAGTTCATCAGTGTCATTTGGAGAGACTGTTTAAGTAGGCTATATGTGTTGGCACTCCTCAAGATTGCATTTGGTCATTTCAAGGGAGTTAGGGGCATTTCCTTTATAGTGGAAGAAACAGTGTTGTGTTTTTCTTTGTTCAGACTTTTTATTGAATGTTCATGTTAGTGCCCAGTGTTCTCACCACTCTGAGACATGCTGAACTTGATCACTCAGCTGGTCCTCCCTTCTGTGCTGACTAAAAATAAATCATGTGGCATCAGGGATTATTAAAATGTTGTAAGTGAAATCAGAATCCAAAGTGTGGTGCTTTCTGATGAAGGGCTTCTGCTCGAAACGTTAAATCTCCCGCTCCTCTGATGCTGCCTGACCTGCTGTGCTTTTCCAGCACCTTACTCTTTGACTCTGATCTCCAGCATCTGCAGTGCTCACGCTCTCCTAAGTGAAATCAAAGCTCTGTAAGGACTCAACGAGCCAACACTTTGAGATGGATCAGATGTGGACAGAACAAGTCCACAATGGGCTTACATATTGCTTTCATTCCTAACTGTTCCCAACCGACTGTTGCCACACCCTTCCTACTTGTTCAAGCCCCCGACTGCTCTCCATATTCCCAGCCTCATTACTAACTCCCCTTGTCCCGTGCCTCCTATAAAGCTGCAACCTTCCTGCTCATTAGAGTCAGAGAGTCGTACAGTTCAGAAACGGACCCTTTGGTCCAATTCATCGGTACTGACCAGACATCTCTATCTGACCTCGTCCCATTTGCCAGCACTTGGCCCATATCTCTCTAAACCCTCCCTAGTCAAACATCTTTTAAATGCTGTAAGGACCTAAGGGGCAAATTTTTCACGCAGTGGGAGGTGCGTGTATGGAATGAACTGCCAGAGGAAGTATGGAGGCTGGTACAATTGCAGTATATAAAAAGCATCTGGATGGGTATATGAATAGGAAGGGTTAAGAGGGATATAGGCCAAATACTGGGAAATTGGATTAGAAACCTTTCAGATATCTGGTCAGTAGGGATGAGTTGGACTGAAGGGTCTGAAGGATCCGCAAGGAGACCCCCCCTCACGGATACAGGTCTAGTGGTGGTTGGAGGAGGCAGAGGATCAACTCCGGGGCTGTCTGGAACCGGCTGATTGGGCCGTGTTCAAACAGGCCGCAGGTACCTTGGAAGGGTACACCATCACCGTCACAGACGTGATCAGCAAGTGTGTGGAGGACTGCACACCGAGGAGGTCAATCCCGGTGTTCCCCAACAGGAAACCCTGGATGAATCAGGACATAGAGAACCTGCTAAAAACCAGGCGTGAGGCCTTCAGATCAGGAGACCCACTCAAATATAAGGAATCCAAGTATGGCCTTCACAGAGCCATTAAGAAGCCAAGGACCAATACTGATCCAAACTAGAGACCCAGACAGACACTCGGAGACTATGGCAAGGACTGAATGACATCACAGGTTCTAAACAGAGACAGTGCAAGATAGCAGACGATGACACATCCCTCCCAGATTGTCTCAATGCCTTCTACGTTCACTTTGAGCAGAATTTCGGAGGAGAGGTAACACCTATTCTGACAAGTCCTGACGAACCTATCCCAACAGTCACTGCATCAGAGGTCAGATCAGTTTTCCTTTGTGTGAATCCAAGGAAAGCGATGGGATTGGACGGAGTACCAGGCCGTGCACTCAGAGCATGTGCAGATCAACAGATCGGACATCTTCAACCTCTCCCTGCAGCAGGCCACTGTCCTGGCCTGTTTCAAGAGGCCAACATCATCCCTGTGCCTAAGAAGGCTCATGCAGCATGTCTCAATGACTACCGCCCAGTGGCCCTAACTTCGGTGGTCATGAAGTGCTTTGAAAGGCTGGTCATGGCATTAATCAACTCCAGCCTCCCCACTACTCCTGACCCACTCCAATTTGCCTATTGGACCAACAGATCCACGTCAGATGCCATATCACTTGCCCTTCATTCCTCCCTAGAACATCTTGACACCAAGAACAGCTACATAAGAATCCTACTCATTGACTACAGTTCAGCCTTTAACACTATTATCCCCTCGAGACTGATTACTAACCTTAGTGATCTCGGACTAAGCCCCACTCTCTGTAACGGGATCCTCAGTTTCCTGACCCACAGGCCACAATCAGTGAAGATTGGGAGCAAGATTTCATTCTCATTAGTATTCAACAGTGAAGCTCCCCCAGGGGTGTGTACTCAGCCCCCTACTGTACTCACTGTATACCCATGACTGCATCGTCAAATACCAGAATAATGCCATTTACACATTCGCTGATGTCACCTCCATTGTCGGTCGAATCTCAGATGGCAATGAAACAGACCACAGACAGGAGGTGGAATATCTGGAAACATGGTGCTCTGAGAACAACCTAACTCTCAATGCCAGCAAAACCAAGAAACCCGTTATTGACTTTCAGTGGGATGTTACTCATGTCCCCCTACACATTAACAGCACAGAGGTGGAATGAGTGGAGAGTGTCAATCTCCTGGGAGTGGTCATCCAGAATAAATTTCTTGAACTCTTCATGTGGACACACTGGTTACAAAGGCCCAACAATGTCTCCTCTTCCTCAGGCAGCTGAGGAAATTTGGCATGACGGTGAATACCCTCGCCAACGTTTATAGGTGGGCCACCGAGACCATTCTGTCTGGATGTATCACTACGGTATGGCAACTGGTATGGTATTTAACAATTTCTCCTTCAAATCCTCCCACTTCCTCCAGACCAAAGGGGTAGCACACGTATGGGCCCCAGCTATGCCTGTCTCTTTGTTGGCTACGTAAAACAGTTAATCTTCTGTAATTACACTGGCACCACTCCCCACCTCTTCCTCCGCTACATTGATGACTGCATTGGCGCCACCTCGTGCTCCCACGAGGAGGTTGAGCAATTCATTAACTTCACCAACATATTCCACCCTGACCTTAAATTTACCTGGACCATCTCTGACACCTCCCTCCCCTTCCTGGACCTCTCCATCTCCATTAATGACAACCAACTTGACACCGACATTTTTTGCAAACCCACCAACTCCCACAGGTACCTGGATGACACCTCCTCCCACCCTGCGTCTGCAAAAATGCCAACCCTTATTCCCAATTCCTCCGCCTCTGCCGCATCTGCTCCCAGGAGGACCAGTTCCACCACAGAACACACCAGATGGCCTCCTTTTTTAGAGACTGCAATTTCCCTTCCTACATGGTTAAAGATGCCCTCCATTACATCTTATCCACATCCTGCACCCTCAGACTCCACCTCTCCAACCGTAACAAGGACAGAATGCCTCTGTTGCTCACCTTCCACCCTACCAACCTTCGCATAAATCAAATCATCCGCTGACATTTCTGCCACCTCCAAACGGGCCCCCCCACCAGGGATATATTTCCCTCCGCACCCCTTTCCGCCTTCCGCAAAGACCGTTCCCTCTGATACTACCTGGTCAGGTCCACACCCTCCTCCAACCCACCCTCCCATCCTGGCACCTTCCCCTGCCACCGCAGGAATTGCAAAACCTGTGCCCACACCTCCTCCCTCACCTCCATCCAAGGCCCTAAAGGAGCCTTCCACATCCATCATTGTTTTACCTGCACATCCACCAATATCATTTATTGTATCCGTTGCTCCTGATGCGGTCTCCTCTACATTGGGGAGATTGGACGCCTCCTAGCTGACCGCTTTAGGGAACATCTCCGGGACACCTGCACCAATCAACCCCACCGCCCTGTGGCCCAACATTTCAAATCCCCCTCCCACTCTGCCGAGGACATGGAGGTTCTGGGCCTCCTTCACCGCCGCTCCCTCGCCACCCGATGCCTGGAGGAAGAACGCCTCATCTTCCGCCTTGAAACACTCCAACCCCAGGGCATCAATGTGGACTTCAACAGTTTCCTCATTTCCCCTTCCCCCACCTCACCCTAGTTCCAACCTTCCAGCTCAGCACTGTCCCCATGACTTGTCCTACCTGCCTATTGTAAATATAAATATAATATACTTACCTAGAAACTAAATTGTCGAGTCTGAGGGGCGTGTCCTCAGCGCTCGGAGGTCACGTGGTCCTCTGATGCGCGCGCAGAGGATGATCACGTGATGCTCCGAGACGCGGGCGCGGTCACATGGTCTCTCTGTTTCGTGCTCCGGGAGGTCACGTGATCGGCCGTTTCGCGCCTCGGAAGTGGGCGAGACTGCCGTTTCGCGCTCGAAAGGAGGCCGCATGGTGGTCCTTTGTCTCTGAAAAGGGAAGGTCACGTGAGGTCAGACAGCCAGAAATGCGAGGAGGCGGGGAATGGAACATAGAACATAGAACATAGAAGGATACAGCGCAGTACAGGCCCTTCGGCCCTCGATGTTGCGCCGACCGAATCCTACCTAACCTATACTAGCCCAATAACTTCCAAATGCCTATCCAATGCCCGCTTAAATGACCATAAAGAAGGAGAGTTCACCACTGATACGGGCAGGGCATTCCATGAACTCACAACCCGCTGTGTGAAGAATCTACCCCTAACATCTGTCCTATACCTACCACCCCTTAATTTAAAGCTATGTCCCCTAGTAACACCTGACTCCATTAGCGGTAAAAGGTTCTTAGTATCTACCCTATCTAAACCCCTAATCATCTTATACACTTCTATCAGATCTCCCCTAAACCTTCTCTTCTCCAATGAGAACAGCCCCAAGTGCCTCAGCCTTTCCTCATAAGATTTTCCTACCATTCCAGGCAACATCCTGGTAAACCTCCTCTGCACTCGTTCTAAAGCTTCCACATCCTTCCTATAGTATGGCGACCAAAACTGCACACAATACTCCAGATGAGGCCGCACCAGAGTCTTATACAACTGCAACATGACCTCAGGACTCCGGAACTCAATTCCTCTGCCAATAAAGCCCAGTACACCATATGCCTTCCTCACAGCACTATTTACCTGGGTGGCAACTTTCAGAGATCTGTGTACATGGACACCAAGATCCCTCTGCTCATCCACACTACCAAGTAGCCTACCATTAGCCCAGTAATCCATCATCTTGTTATTCCTACCAAAGTGAACGACTTCGCACTTAGCTACATTGAATTCCATTTGCCACATTTCCGCCCAGCTCTGCAACTTATCTATATCCCGCTGTAACCTACTACTTCCTTCCTCACTATCCACAACTCCACTGACTTTTGCACCTTATGGAGTCGGAGCAACAGCCAATTAGAAGACAATTTCACTTGAGTGATGGTATGATGTTTTCTATGGTATAAAAGACTGTGTCAGGGACAGATATAGGTCTTTTGTTCTTTCTGAACTGACTGACTGAGTAGTTTATCAGGGACAGAAAGGTTTAGACCCAGAGCTCTGTATACTTTATCCACTTACTGCTAGAATAAAACTAAAAGTGTAAGATTAGATATTTTTTCCTATTGCTTTATTTAAAGAGCACGCAGGACTTGGCTCACACATAAAAAATAATAAGTTTGTAGATTGAGCCTAAAGTCCGTCACTATCTTCTTTTCCACCTATCCACTCCACCTTCCTCCCTGACCTATCACCTTCATCCCCTCCCCCACTCACCTATTGCACTCTATGCTACTTTCTCCCCACTCCCACCCTCCTCTCATTTATCTCTCCACCCTTCAGGCTCTCTGCCTTTATTCCTGATGAAGTGCTTTTGCCTGAAATGCCGATTTTACTGCTCCTCGGATGCTGCCTGAACTGCTGTGCTCTTCCAGCACCACTAATCCAGAATCTGGTTTCCAGCATCTGCAGTCATTGTTTTTACCTATGGCAACTGTACCATTCAAGATCGGAGACGGTTACAGAGAGTGGGGAACTCGGCCCAGACAATCACAAAGGCCAACCTCCCATCGATAGAATCCATCTACCAGGCCCGCTGTCAAGGAAAGGCCGCCTGCATTCTCAAAGATCCATCCCACCCTGGCAATGTTTTTCAACAACCTCTACCATCAGGGAGAAGGTACAGAAACCTGAACACACACACCAGCCGGTTTCGAAACAGTTCCTACCCAACTGTTGTTAGAATACTGAACAGACTCACAAACTCTTAACATTCGCCTGTACCTGTGTTTCTGTTTTTGCTGCTGTTTACCTATTATTTACTATCTATGCTACTTAATTCTGGGATCTGCCTATTGCTCACAAGACAAAGCTTTTCACTGGCCTTGGTACGCGTGACAATAAATTCAATTCAATTTCCGTGCTGTACATCTCTATGACTCTATCTCAATCCAACTTCAGGAAATCAAATTGCCTACTTCCTTCACACAGGAGCAGCAGAAAGCCATTCAGCCCACTGAGTTCACTCTGTCATTTACTGAGATCTTGGCTTGTCTGATAATCCATGTGCGTGCCTTTTCCCCATAACCCTGATAGCTTTACTGATTAAAAATCTTTCAATTTCAGCCTTATGTTTTTAAACATCCATCCCCCTCAGCCCTTGTGCCAAAGAATTCCATCACCTCAGAGACAAGAAACCCCTCCTCATCTCAATCGGAATTGTGTTCTGATATTCTGAGATTACACTCTCTACTCTTACCTACTCAGGATGTCTCCTATGGCCCATAATACACCCATGGCCCGAGTGTATTTTACTCTGGGGAAGCTCTGATATATTTGCCTTGTTTGATGAGAGCTGTCAGTGTTGCTATTAGATTCAGTGACCACCGGGACTTGGAGCAAGTGAGAGAGGAGCTGGAGGATGAGAACATGTCTCATTGCTCATGGTTTAATGTTTTAATACAGCCAAGTGAAATGAATCCCACTTGCAAATTGAAGCTAAAAGCTTTGCCCTACGGGAGGCAAGTTTGCTCGATAGTGACCCATGAATCAGAAACAGAAAAAGCCAAGCCCTTGGGGAAGGCAATGCCCTTGTGGCATTGTCACTCAACTGTTAATCCAGAGACTCAGGTAATGTTCTGGGGATCCAGGTTTGAATCCTGCCATGGCAGCTAGTGTAACTTCAATAAAAATCTGCGAGTCTAATGATAACCATGGGGCCATTGTTAGTAAAAACCCATCTGGTTCACTCATGGCCTTTCAGGAAGGAAACCGCTGCTCTGGCCTACATGTGACTCCCGATCCACAGCAATGTAGTTGACTACATTCAGGGCAATAAATGCTGGCCTAACCAGAAACACCCATGAGTAAATTTTTTAAATGAGCTGTTTTAAGATGATGGTCAAGGGATAAATATTTGACAGCTGATAAGAGAAAGCACTCCTGCTTTTCTTTATAACACAGGCATGTTACATGCACCAGAGAGGACTGACATTGTCTCAGGATAAAATCTCACCAGAAATTGCAACAGTGCAACATTCCCTGGTGTGGGACCCTGAGCCCATGCTCTCTGACTCAGAGACGAGAGTGTTGCCCCAACACTGCTCTTGGATATTTTATAATTTGCATAGCAATAGCCTCTCCCAAACCCCTCATTATAAAAGCTACAAGACACAGAATTTAAAATGATCTAGCTGACCCAGAGGCACATTCATACAATGCAAAAACTGTTTATATTCAAAGATGCAGTCAATCGAATGTCACCTCTACAACATAATGCTGTGAGTGAACTCCCTCAGGTGTGAAGGGAATTCTGTAAGGTTTGGAGCACTATTGGACTCTGTCTGTCATATCAGAGTGTGTGTCACTGTTTAATGTTGTATGTTAGTGAGATTATAAACGTTAAATAAACGTTACCCAGGAAGTTTTTACATAGACCATTGAATTTTCAAGGAGAAAGTGAGGACTAGAGATCCTGATGAAGGGCTTATGCCTGAAACACCAACTCTTCTGCTCCTCAGATGCTGCCTGACCTACTGTGCTTTTCCAGTGCCACACCACTGAATAATCTGTCATTGCCTTTTCTCATGAACGTCACCCAGTGAGTTACTGAAGATTGTCTATTTGTTTTCTTCGTTTATCCTCTACCAACATCTGTTACCTCACACAAATAAAAGCAAATTCCTGCAGATGCTGGAAATCTGAAATAAAAGCTAAAAGTGCTGGGAAGTTCAGTGTCTATGGAGAGAGAAACCGAGATATCGTTTTGAGTCCAGTGACCCTTCTTCCTAAGGCTCTTCTGAAAGAAGGGTCTCTCTCCAAATACACTGAGTTTCTGTTATAACTTCTATTATGTTATTCAATTCTGCCTTATTTACCTTTTATAGAGACAAAACAAAAACTGCAGATGCTGGAATCCAAAGTTGACAGGCAGAAGGTTTGCTGTGTTCTCCCAGCCTCCTGCTTATCTACCTTTCATGTCAATCTTCTGTTTTCCTCAACTATTATCACAAATATTTTTGTTGTTGGAAATTTAGACTCATCGAACTAAGTCATTCTCACCAAGGATGTCAGAATGGATGTAAGTTCTTCCTTTGCAATGTTTACCTCTTTAGTGACAATGTCCAATATTTATTCCCCATCCTCAATTGTCCATAACAAGCCAACTTCTTTCTGAACAACTTCACGTGGCATAACGAAACACATTGTGGTGTCAGGGAGGGAATTCTAGGATTTTGACAATGAAGGAAAGGTGAAATATTTCCAAGTCAGGATGGTGAGTGGGTTGGAGGGTAACTTGGTGGTGGTGTTCCCATGTATCCCATGGGCTATGGGGAGAATGCGGGTAGGTGGAGTGAAATGCCCATCAGCCATGATTGAATGGCGGAGTGGACTCGATGGGCCGAATGGCCTTACTTCCACTCCTATGTCTTATGGTCTTATCTGCTGCCCTTGTCCTTTGAGTTTTAAGTGGTCATGGGTTTGGAAAGTGCTGCCAGATAGTTTTGAGATAAGAACCCAGAAGGGAAAAGTTGGAATTGTTTGCACACCAAGTTTGATGATCTGGAATGCACTGGCTAAAAGGAAGACAGTGGAAATTCCACAGTCCATTTCAGCAGGAAACTGGATAAATAGTTGAAATGGGAAAATTACAGGGATGGGGAAGGACAAGGGACTTGCAGAGTCATAGAGTCATAGAGATGTACAGCATGGAAACAGATCCTTCGGTCCAACTTGTCCATGCCAACCAGATATCCCAACCCAATGTAGTCCTACCTGCCAGCACCCGGCCCATATCCCACCAAACCCTTCCTATTCATATACTCATCCAAATGCTTTTTAAATGTTGCAATTGTACCAGCCTCCACCACATCCTCTGGCAGCTCATTCCATACACGTACCACCCTCTGACTTGGACCCATTGCCCTTCCAAACAGCCAGCACCGGTATGGTGGACTGAATGTCCTCTTCCTGTACTACTGTGTTCTCCAATGTTATGAAAAGAGACTGAAACCAAGAAGGTCCTCACGGTGTCTGAGAGCTAACCATAAGTCCTTATTCTCAGCAGGTCAGAGGTCAGATATTGGGGGAGAATCTGGAGGACAGAGAGCCTGAGAAAGCTAACCCAGCAAGAGATGGCGCTTTAAGACAGCTCAAGGGGAAGGTTGAACTTGAAGTAAAGATTACAAACAGAGTTTCCTGACACTGGACAAATTCTCAGTGCCCTCCTAAGTGTGTGTAGACAGTGATACTAACACCTTTCTAAACATTTACCATGGAGGAATGGAATATGGGAAGAAGATTCATTACATAGTATCTTATTTGTAAACTTGGCTATTAAACTGGACAGAACTATGGATGATTGAGGTTGAATTTCTATCTGCTCATTCATGATTTGGAGATGCCAGTGTTGGACTGGAGTGTACAAAATTAAAAACCACACAACACCAGGTTATAGTCCAAAAGGTTTAATTGGAAGCACTAGTTTTCGGAGCACTGCTCCTTCAGCAGGTGGAGTTTACAGTGTGATGTAACTGAAGTTATATATTGAAGAAGACCTGGATTGTTTGTTAAGTCTCTCATCTTTTAGAATGACCATGTTGGTTTCAGTTCTTTCATCTGTAAATCACAAAACTTTTTTTTTTAAATTTACAACTTTTAAAAAGTTTAACTTTTAAAAAATGTTTTGCAATTTACAGATGATTTGTCCTGATTTTAAATAAACTGGTTGGATTATAATTTGGTTTGGGGTGACTTCTGACTGAGGTAAAGATGGCATCCATTTATTTTTTCTGCATGTTTGATTGTGGATTGAAATGGGAAAAGGATATTTTAAAACCAAGCACTGCTGAAGCATTGTTGCACTTTTAAACAGCAAGGAACTTGATACTCATTGTAAGTACTGTTTACAGAGCTGCTTTTTTAAGGAGTAGTAGGAGGCTGGTTATGGAAGAGTTGGAATCAGGGGTTTACGTACAAATTGATGTTTGGCCAGCAAGAAGAAACTGACTGATCTGTGGACTAGTGACCAGTAATCAATGGCAAAAACTTCCTGCCTGCCAACAACGACATGATTGGTTCCTGGGTTGAACAGCTCAAATAGGCAGATGTCATCCAACTTCTGGACAGAAAGAAGCTATATTCCTCCTCTGCAATAAAAAGCATGTCAAGCTTGAAAATAGCCAGTTTATTTTCCCTCATCAGTAGCTGTAAGCTTCAACTATAAGCTATGACTTTGTAAGCCAATTGGAGATCAGAGACCTTTAGAACTGCCAACCAGTTACCCTGTGCCTCCTGCAAATAAGTGGAAGTATCTGGAGAAGGAAGATAAAGAAGCTGGAACTGATCTGCAAAAGGATCATCTCAGCAAACGCTGTGGACAGGGACCATTGTAATGTCTTCCTGGCTTTCCCTGCCATAATACTCATGTTTGTGTCTGTGTTTGTAGAAGTGAAGTATTACACGTGGGCAAGAGTTTTAACCAGTAAAGTTATAAGTTCATAATTCATCATTGTTTATCTGTAATTAGAATCTATCTTTTGATAATAAATAGTGATTCTTGTTAAATACAGATATCCATGCCATGTGTTAACCTGGGTCTGAATGAATTGAATTAAATTGAATTGAATTTATTGTTCCGTGTACCGAGGCACAGTGAAAAGCTTTGTCTTGTGAGCAATACAGGCAGATCACAGAGTTAAATAACTAGCTAAGCAAGCTAAGCTAATAGGTAAACAGCAGCAAAAACAAAAATACAGGTACAGGCAAATGCTAAGAGTTTGTGAGTGCATTCGGTATTCTAACAACAGTAGGATAGAAACTGTTTCAAAACCACCTCGTGCATGTGTTCAGGCTTCTGTACCTTCTCCCCGATGGTAGAGGTTGTAGAAAAACATTGCCAGGGTGGGATGGATCTTTGAGAATGCTGGCGGCCTTTCCTTGACAGCGGGCCTGGTAGATGGATTCTATAGATAGGAGGTTGGCCTTTGTGATTGTCTGGGCTGAGTTCCCCACTCTCTGTAACCGTCTCCGATCTTGAATGGTACAGTTGCCATACCAGGTAGTGATACATCCAGACAGAATGCTCTCGATGGGGCACCTATAAAGGTTGGCAAGGGTATTCGTCGTCATGCCAAATTTCCTCAACTGCCTGAGGAAGAGGAGACATTGTTGGGCCTTTGTAACCAATGCAACCACATGAAGAGTCCAAGAAAGCTTGTGGTGGATGACCACTCCCAGGAGCATGACACTTTCCACTCATTCCACCTCTGTGCTGTTAATGTGTAGGGTGGGGGTAGGGGGGGCATGAGTAACATCCCGCCGAAAGTCAGTAATGAGTTCCTTGGTTTTGCCGGCATTGAGAGCTAGGTTGTTTGCAGTGCACCATTTTTCCAGGTCTTCCACCTCCCATCTGTTTCATTGCCATCTGAGATTCGACTGACTATGGTGGTGTCATTAGCGAACTTGTAAATGGCATTACTCTGGTATTTGGTGACACAGTTATGGGTATACAGTGAGTACAGTAGGGGGCTGAGTACACACCCCTGGGAGGCTCCAATGTTGAGTGTTAGTGAGGATGAAATATTGTCCCCAATCTTCACTGATTGTGGCCTGTGGGTCAGGAAACTGAGGATCCAGTTGAAGGGAGTGGTGCTTAGTCCGAGATCACTAAGGCTAGTCATCAGTCTCGAGGGGATAATAGTGTTGAAGGCTGAACAGTAGTCAATGAGTAGGATTCTTACGTAGCTGTTCTTGGTGTCAAGATGTTCTAGGATGGAGTGAAGGGCAAGTGATATGGCATCTGACGTGAATCTGTTGGTCCAATAGGCAAATTGGAGTGGGTCAGGAATAGTGGGGAGGCTGGAGATGATTAATGCCACTTCATAACCAACAAGGATAGGGTCACTAGGCGGTAGTCATTGAGACATGCTGCATGAGCCTCCTTAGGCACAGGGATGATGTTGGCCTCTTGGAACAGGCCGGGACAGTGACCTGCTGCAGGGAGAGGTTGAAGATGTCCGAGAAGATCTCTGCCAGTTGATCTGCACATGCTCTGAGTGCACGGCCTGGTAGTCCGTCCGATCCCATCGCTTTCCTTGGAGTCACATAAAGGAAAACTGATCTGACCTCTGATGCAGTGACTGTTGGGATAGGTTCGTCAGGACCTGTCAGAATAGGTGTTACCTCTCCGCCGAAACTCTGCTTAAAGCGAGCATAGAAGGCATTGAGACAATCTGGGAGGGATGTGTCATCATCCGCTATCTTGCACTGACTCTTTTTAGAACCTGTGATGTTATTCAGTCCTAGCCGTAGGACTGCTGTAATCTGAGGTAACCTTCTTCGCTGTCCATTACACTTCCAATTTTGGTGTCATCTGCAAACTTACTAACTGTACCTCTTATGTTCACATCCAAATCATTTATGTAAATGACAAAAAGTACAGGACCCAGCACCGATCTATGTGGCACTCCACTGATCACAGGCCTCCACCACCACCCTCTGTCTTCTACCTTTGAGCCAGTTTTGTATCCAAATGGCTAGTTCTCCCTGTATTCCATGAGATCTAACTTTGCTCACCAGTCTCCCATGGGGAACCTTGTCAAACGCCTTACTGAGGTCCATATAGATCACATCTACCAGTCTGCCCTCATCAATCTTCTTTGTTACTTCTTCAAAAAACTCAGTCAAGTTAGGCATCTTTCACAGTGGTGTAGCAATGGTCTAAAATGTTCAGGGCCCTGGTGGGGCAGGTAATGTTCTGATGGTACTTGGACAACACCTTCCTTAGATTGGTTTGATTGAAGTTGCCAGTCACAACAAACAGGGCCTCAGGATGTTCCATCTCCAGGGTGTTAGTGGTGAAGTACAGCACATCCAGAGCTTCCTCAACCTTTGCTTGTGGCGGTATGTACACAGTAGTTAGTATAGCAGCAGGAAATTCCTGTGGTAGGTAGAAGGGGCAGCATTTGATGGTGAGGAGTTCAAGGTTTGGGGAGCAATGGCTGCCCAGGGTTGCAATGCCCATGCACCACAAGTTGTTGATGAAAAAAGCAAACCCCTCCACCCTTTGTCTTACCCGAGAACGCTGTATGGTCCATACAATGGATAGAAAAACCATCAGCCCAAAGTGTGCAGTCAGGAATGGACAGGTTGAGTCAGGTTTCTGTAAAAGGTAAATAACAGATAAGTTAGGAATTCTGCCTGCTTTTATAAAATCTTTAACTCTTGTGACGACTCCAGAAATAATGGGGCTTGATTTCCAGTGCGGTGCCTCAGTGAGATGTAACACGAGCAACAAAGTCTCCCCTGACCCCAGGAGGCAGGAAGACAGACTGTTCAGAAGGTCAGGTTATATATCAGGGTCAGTTAGAGCGAAAAGTTTAGCAGTCCCAAAACATGTCAGGACAGGGAATAAAATTCCTGAGTGGCTGAAAGGAAAACTCCAGAAGCAGAAAGGTGCTGGAAGCAGAGGATTTGGAAAACCCATATGTTTGCTCTAAGTGTGTTTGGAAGTCAGCGCAATCAGTTACAATTCTACCAACTAAGCAATCAACTTTAATTTGGGACAGAAACAAAAATTGCTGGAGAATCTCTGAACACCTGGCAGCATCTGCGGAAAACAAGCAGAATTAACATTCCAGGTTCAGTGACCCTTCCTCAGAACTTTAAAATGGAGACCGAGTGACCTTTCTGTAAGATTGAGTGTCTGTAAGATAACAACAAAGTCTGTCACAAACAAAGGCAAAAATAACTTCAGTAAAAAGGTAAACTCCTCATAGTCCTAACAGACAATGGGGTAGGTGTTGGATGTTAAAAATGCGAAACAAAAACAAAAAGTGAATCTAGAGTGTTCATTTGCTAAATTGTCTGGTTTGCAATGAGACTGATATCCAACAGTGTGGGTTCAATTCCCACACCAACGGAGGTTATCATGAAGGATACTCCTTCTCACCTTCTCCCCTTGTCTGAGGCACGGTGACCCTCAGGTAAAACCACCACCCGTTGTCCTTCTCTAGTGAGAGAGGAATGCTATTGTCTGGTAAGCCTATGGCGACTTTACCTTTTTACTATTGTTATTTTTGCCATTGTTTGTAATAACCTTTGATGCTCTTTTGTGAAGAGTACATTGGCAACCTCTTGTGAATGTGTTCAATGACTGAACATCAAACTGCAAAACTAAAACTTGTGATCTATCAGGTCAGTTTTCCATCTGTGATCTGACCTGTACGGATGACCATCATCTGGGCTCATCACAAGTAAAAGACATGAATTTCACAACTTAGAGTTACACCATTAAAGTTCAATGTTTTAAAATAGCTACAAAACTTTATATATATACAAAATGTATTTGGTTCTTGCTTAAACTCTCAAACGTTTGCCAAGTCTTTCCCAGCAGTATTGCGGGAACACCTTCATTACACAGACTTGTTTTCAAATTGTCACTCACTCACAGGATCAGAGCACAGCATTTATTGCCTATCCCATTTACAGCCAATAGTTAAGCCATTCAAGAAGATGCCTGATGGACAATCAAATCACAGTGGGTCTGGAGTCACATGTAGACCAGATCGGGGAAGGACAGCAAATTTTATTCCATAAAGGACATTGATGAATTAGATGGGTTTATGATGGCAATGGTTTCAAGGTTATCATTAATTTGATTTGACCATTAGATTTATTAATGGAATTTAAATCTGACCAGCTGCCATGGCAGGATTTAAATCCATATTTTCAGGTCTGGATTGCAAGCGCAGTGACATTTCAACGACACCATCCCCTCCTCTCAGACAGGACATTGACAACAAACATTGCAGGATGGTGGAAATCTGAAACAAAACACACACAAAAGCTGCTGAGGCTGGGGTCAGAAAGATAATGTCAAACAGTAATTGATCATTTTTGGAAGTCAAAGAATGTTTAAGATTAGGGAACCAAGGCAAGTTGAGATACAGATCAGACACAATCTAACTGAACAGCAGAACAGGCTGAAGGATGGAAAGACAATCTGAACAATGATTTATATTCCATCTCTACCTCATTTACATAGAACAACCCAGAATAGAGCAGCACAGTAGCTCAGTGGTTAGCACTGCTACCTCACAGTGCCAGGGACCCAGGTTTGATTCCAGCCTCAGGTGACTGTCTGTGTGGAGTTGTTTGCACATTCTCACTGTGTCTGTGTGGGTTTCCTCATACAATCCAAAGGTGTGCAGTTAGGTGAATTGGCCATGCTAAATTGTTGAGGATCAGAGCTGAAAATGTGTTGCTGGAAAAGCGCAGCAGGTCTCCTGAAGAAGGCTTATGCCTGAAACGTCGAATTTCCTGTTCCTTGGATGCTGCCTGACCTGCTGTGCTTTTCCAGCAACGCATTTTCAGCTCATGCTAAATTGCCCATAGTGTGAGGGGGAAATATAGGGTAGGGGAATGAGTCTAAGTGGGTTACCCCTTTCGAGGGTTGGTTTGGGCCAAATGGCCTGTTTCCATACTGGAGGGATTCTAGCAGCACGGAACAGGCCATTCAGCCCACTGGCTCTACATCAGTGTTTATGAAAACATAAAACATTTTCCAAACTTTAACTGTCCCAAAATGCTTTACAACCAATGAAACACTAGAATTCGCTGTTCAAAAGAAAGTAACATGGCAGTTAATTTACACAAAGTAAGATCCCACAAACAGCCACATGGTGTTGAACAGTTAATGTCCCTCCTGCCACCCATTTAACCCTCCCTATCCTTTTTGCTTCATGCCTTTATCCAACTCCCCCTTAAGTCCAGCTGTTCCATTCACCTTAGCCATTTCCTGTAGCACGAATTCCAAACACCCTCAAGGTAAGAGATTTTTCCTGAATTTCAAGTCAGATTTATTCCATGTTGATGCACGCTAGTTTTGGAATTGACACATACCAGATCTAGTCAAATCTTGGATAGTCTAGGTCGGTCTGAAATGTTTGGAGAAATTGGAAACACTGGAATGTGTGGAACCCCATCTTCATTCAGGTGTGGAACAGCCCTGTCCAAGATTCAGCTCCATACAGAGAGTGGATCAATTAGCTTGGAATCCTTCAAATGTGCTGAAGTACAGTCCCTTGAGTCAGCTTTCATCAAAACGCAATACATTAAAACTCCATTCTAATACAGCCAAGCTTGCCAAAGATTGCCTTTTCCTGAACTTGCCAATTATTAGAAATAATAATTGCTCATGCTTTATTTAATTCTTCAATACCCCACTTTCCCCAAACTCATCCTATTTATGAGGGTGTTAACAACCAATGATAACTTCACACAGCTGCCACTTTCTGTTGTCAGCATTTATTACCCATCCCCAGTTGCTCAGGGAGAAGAGAGAATGTAATTTGTTGCTGTGAGCCTGATGGATTTTTACAACATAGAACATTACAGCGCAGTAAAGGCCATGCGGCTCTCCAGTTTGTGCTGACCTGTGAAACCAATCTGAAGCCCATCTATCCTACACTATTCCATTTTCCTTCATATGTCAATCCAATGACCATTTAAATGCCTCTTAAAATTGGTGAGTCTACCACTGATACAGGCAGTGCATTCCACGCCCCTACTACTCTCTGAGTCAAGAAACTACTTCTGACATCTGGCCTATATATATCGCCCCTCATTTTAAAGCTATGTCCCCTCATCCTAGCCATCACCATCCGAGGAAAAAGACTCTCACCTCCACCCTATCTAACCCTCTGATTATCTTACATATCTCAATTAACTCACCTCTCAACCTTCTTCTCTCAAATGAAAACAGACTCAAGTCCCTCAGCCTTTCCTCACAAACCTTCCCTCCATACTAGGCAACATCTGAGTAAATCTTCTCTGAACCCTTTCCAAAGCTTCCACATCCTTCCTTTAACATGGTGACCAGAACTGTACACAATACTCCAAGTGCGGCCACACCAGAGTTTTGTACAGCTGCAGCATGACCTCATGGTTCTGAAATTCAATCCCTCTACCAACAAAAGCTAAAACACTGTATGCCTTCTGAACAACCCTGTCAACCTGGGTGGCAACTTTCAAGGATCTATGTACATGGACACCGAGATCTCTCTGCTCATCAACACTACCAAGAATCTTGCCATTAGCCCAGTACCTTGCATTCCTGTTACTCCTTCCAAAGTGAATCACCTCACACTTGTCCACATTAAACTCCATTTGCCACCTCTCAGCCCGATTCTGCAGCTTATCTATGTCCATATGTAACCTACAACAACCTTCAGCACTATCCACAACTCCACTGACCTTAATGTCATCCACAAATTTACTAACCCAACAGCTGACAGTGGCTATATAGCTTTTTATTCCTGCCACAGTGGGGTTTGAACGCCCTATCCCCAGATCATTAACCTGGCTTTCTGGACTATCAGTGACATTACTGACTACCCCATGACCTCCTCCTGAAATGTAGGGCATTGACTGTGTCGTAGCGGCAGGGCTGGTTCTCTGCCCTCTGTGAGCTTTGGATCATGAGCAAAGTTGCAGCCACCATCCTCTTTAAATTGAAGAAAGTCCAGTACCTCATTCATCTCGTGTGGGAGAGGAAAGCCTGGTCTAACTAGTCTCGTCTCTTCACAAGGAATAGTTTATTGCATGTTAGCAACAAGTTACAGGTTACATTGATACAATAGAAACATAGAAAATAGGAGAGTAGGAACAGAGAAAATTGGACTCCAAGACGTATTCCTGCTCCTGCTTTCTATGCTTCTAAACTATAGCAGAGTACATTTGACATGAAAAGACTCCACAAGTAAAGTTCAAATGACCATAAGGATCTATAGAGAGTTGTGAACACAGCCCAGTCCATCACACAAACCAGTCTTCCATCCATTGGCTCCATCTATACATCCCATAGCCTCAGAAAGAAGCCAACATAATTAAAGACCCCTCCTACATCAGTTAAAATCTTTCCAACCTCTTCCGTCAGGCAGAAGATACAAACACTTAAACCCACTTACCAACAGACTCAAGAATAGCTGCTTCCTTGATGTTATTAGACTTCTGAGTGGACTTCTCAAATTTTAAACTTAATGTCGATCTCACTGTCTGTGCACCTTCTCTGCAGCCATAACTTTGTACTCTTTGTTCTGTTCTATTAACCTGATGCACTTTGTATGGTATGATCCACTTGTACTGCACACAAAGCAAAACTTTCCACTGTACATAGGTACATGTGATAATAATTTATCAAATCAAATCAGATCAGTTGTCCTCTGCCCACTCCTGTCTATAGTGGGATCTTGACTGTGTATCAGAGACACAAAGGACATGAGAGAAATTCCACCAGCAATGCTTTCCCTGCAACCACCAGGTTTAATGGGGGGACTATTGAACAAATGCTAATGCCCGTCTTGGACCCAGCTCCACAAGCATTCTTGGAAGAACAACTCTGATGGATGGAGCGCTGTATCCAGTTGATTGAAATCCAGCTTCCTTACCAGATCTTTTCTTCCCAAAGCTCAACTGACCGGTGTTCCAGTGATAACAAGGAAATGCCAGTGTGGAAGCACGGCAGCAGTAACATCAAGGACTGGGAGGTGCTGGTCATCAAACTTTCAGAATGACGACAGTTTGTCCATCGAGATGCACTAACTTCAGTCCAAACAACTTCGTGATGAAGTGGAGTAACAGCGGAGAAGCAAAGAGACATAGAAATATAGAAAACGGGAGCACGAGTAGGCCATTCGGCCCTTCTAGCCTGCTCTACCATTCAATATGATCATGGCTAATCAAACAACTCAGGAGCCTGTTCCTGCTTTGCTCCCACTTTCTTTAATCCCTTTAACACCAAGTGCTATATCCAACTCCTTCTTGAAATCATACAATGCTTTAGCATAAAACACCAGTTCTGAGGAAGGGTTACTCGACCCAAAATGTTAACTCTGATTTCTGCTGCCAAACCTGTTCAGTTTTTCCAGCAATTTCTGTTTTTGTTAATGTTTTAGCCTGAACTGCTTTCTGTAGGAGTGAATTCCACAAGTTCACTCTTCCTGGGCAAGAACAAATTCTCCTTATCTCAGTTTTCAGAATTCCTGCTTTGTGGAAACAGGCCCTTCGGCCCAACAAGTCCACACCGACCCTTTCCCCTCCCTTACTGTCCTATATTTACCCATGACTAATGCACTTAACCTACACATCCCTGGACACTATGGACAATGTAGCATGGCCGATCCACCCTAACATGCACATCTCTGGAAACTATGGGCAATTCCCCATGGCCAATTCACCTAACCTGCACATCTTTGGACTGTGGGACGAAACCGGAGCACCAGCAGGAAACCCGCCCAGATACGGGGAGAATTTACAAACTCCATACAGACAATCACCCAAGGCTGGAATTGAACCCAGGTTCCTGGTGCTGCGAGGTAGCAGTGCTAACCACTGAGCCACCGTGCCACCTAAATGGCTTGAACCATGTCCTTGCACTGTTGGCCCTGCTTCTGGACTCCCCAATCACTGGGAACATATTTCTTGCGTTTACCCTGATGAATCCTGTTAGAATTGTACAGGTTTCTATGAGAACCCTCTTCATTATTCCAAATTCCTGTGAATATAGTCCTAAGCAATTCAGTCTCTCTTTGTAGGTCAGAAGGAATCAAGTCCTGCTCCCTGGATCCCACTGCATCTCGGGACATCCTGCTCCTTGTGCCCAATAACCTGACGATTGAGAATTGACCTGTTCAGTCACATGAAGACCCATAACCCTGAGGTCATCATTGAGCTGAGGGATAGCTGACAATCATGCCACATGATAAATGGACTTGAGTAGATTTCAATTTTTGGGGTGTCGCGAGATTGTGAAGGGTGATGTAAGTTACTCCAGTATCCAGCGAGGGTGACACTTTCCATTCCCCAGTGATAGTCTCCTCTTTGGAAACTGAATGCAACAGCTTACATTTGAAGAGAGATCAATCTGAAATACTTCAATGTCTGTCTTACAAACAAAATCAAGAAATCACTGCTCTTTTAGGCAATTGTACGACTATCCCAGATGAGAATGTGACCCAGTTTTTAAACAGCTCTGACGTGAGTTTTTTCATTTTTAGTGAATTGACGCAAGCAAAATCTTATTCTGAAACTCAGAGTGATGATCCTGGAGAATTCAGGATCTCTAAATATCCATTAAAAACCTTTCACAGATCCCGAGAGAGTTGCACCTTTGTGCAAATCGATCAGAGTCCAGATCACTCCCTCGCTACACTCGACATTTAAACTGCCTTTAACCAGAAACAGAGCTGAAAATGTGTTGCTGGAAAAGCGCAGCAGGTCAGGCAGCATCCAAGGAACAGGAGATTCGACGTTTCGGGCATAAGCCCTTCATCAGGAAAGACTTATGCCCGAAACATCGAATTTCCTGCTCCTTGGATGCTGCCTGACCAGCTGCGCTTTTCCAGCAACACATTTTCAGCTCTGATCGCCAGCATCTGCAGTCCTCACTTTCTCCATTAACCAGAAACACAAAAGAAAACACATCACATGGCATAACGTACTGACAATTAGCAATTAAAAGTGAATGCTCCACTATCAGTGAGTCAAAGGGTCAGTGCTGAGGGAGGGCCCCACTGTCGAAGGGGCAGTGCAGAGGGAGGGCCCCACTGTCGGAGAGTCAGTGCTGAGGGAGTGCCGCACAGTCGAGGCGTCAGTGCTGAGGGAGGGCCGCACTGTCAAAGGATCAGTGCTGAGGGAGTGCCGCACTGTCGAAGGGTCAGTGCTGAGGGAGAGCCGCACTGTCTTAGGGTCAGTGCTGAAGGAGGGCCGCACTGTTGGAGGGTCAGTGCTGAGGGAGGGCCGCACTGTCGGAGGGTCAGTGCTGAGGGAGGGCTGCACTGTCAGAGGGTCAGTGCTGAGGGAGGGACGCACTATCAGAGGGTCAGTGTGCTGAGGGAGGGCCGCATTGTCGGAGGGTCAGTGCTGAGGGAGCGCCGCACTGTTGGAGGGTCAGTGCTGAGGGAGGGCCGCACTGTCGGAGGGTCAGTGCTGAGGGAGGACTGCACTGTCGGAGGGTCAGTGCTGAGGGAGTGCCGCACTGTCGGAGGGTCAGTGCTGAGGGTGCGCTGCACTGTCAGAGGGTCAGTGCTGAGAGAGTGCCGCACTGTCGGAGGGTCAGTGCTGAGGAAGTGCCGCACTGTTGGAGAGTCAGCATTGAGGGAGTGCTACACTGTCGGAGGATCAGTGCTGAGGGAGTGCCACACTGTCAGAGGGTCAGTCTGAGGGAGCAGGCGCACCATCGGAGGGTCAGTGCTGAGGGACCGGACGTTGTTGGAGGGTAAATTCTAAAGAGTGCTGCACTGTTGAAGGGTCAATGCTGAGGAAGTGCTGCACTGTCGGACGGTCAGTGCTGAGGGAGCGGATACTATCGGAGGGTCAGTACTGAGGGTGTGCCGCACTGTCTGAGGGTCTGCACTGAGGAAGTGCTGCACTGTTGAAGGGTCAGTGCTGAGGGAGTGCTGCACTGTTGGGGGGTCAGTGTGAGCGAGTAGATATGGTTGGTGGGTCACTGCTGAGGAAGTGCTGCACTGTCAGATGTTCAGTATTGAGGGAGAGCCGCACTGTCAGAAGGTCAGTGCTGAGGGAGCGGATACTATCGGAGGGTCAGTACTGAGGGTGTGCCGCACTGTCTGAGGGTCTGCACTGAGGAAGTGCTGCACTGTCGGAGGGTCAGTGCTGAGGGAGAGCCGCACTGTCAGAAGGTCAGTGCTGAGGGAGAGCCGCACTGTCAGAGGGTCAGTACTGAGGGAGAGCCGCACTGTCAGAAGGTCAGTGCTGAGGGAGAGCCGCACTGTCGGAGGGTCAGTGCTGAGGGAGGACTGCACTGTCGGAGGGTCAGTGCTGAGGGAGGGCCGCATTGTCGGAGGGTCAGTGCTGAGAGAGTGCCGCACTGTCGGAGGGTCAGTACTGAGGGAGGACTGCACTGTCGGAGGGTCAGTGCTGAGGGAGTGCCACACTGTCGGAGGGTCAGTGCTGAGGGTGCACTGCACTGTCAGAGGGTCAATGCTGAGGGAGTGCCGCACTGTCGGAGGGTCAGTGCTGAGGGAGTGCCGCACTGTCGGAGGGTCAGTACTGAGGGAGGACTGCACTGTCGGAGGGTCAGTGCTGAGGGAGTGCCACACTGTCGGAGGGTCAGTGCTGAGGGTGCACTGCACTGTCAGAGGGTCAGTGCTGAGGGAGTGCCGCACTGTCGGAGGGTCAGTGCTGAGGGAGTGCCGCACTGTCGGAGGGTCAGTGCTGAGGGAGTGGGCACTGTCGGAGAGTCAGCATTGAGAGAGTGCTACATTGTCGGAGGGTCAGTGCTGAGGGAGTGCCGCACTGTCGGAGGGTCAGTGCTGAGGGAGTGCCGCACTGTCGGAGGGTCAATGCTGAGGGAGTGCCGCACTGTCGGAGGGTCAGTGCTGAGGGAGTGGGCACTGTCGGAGAGTCAGCATTGAGTGAGTTTTACATTGTCGGAGGGTCAGTGCTGAGGGAGTGCCACACTGTCAGAGGGTCAGTCTGAGGGAGCGGGCGCACCATCGGAGGGTCAGTGCTGAGGGACCGGACGTTGTTGGAGGGTAAGTTCTAAAGAGTGCTGTTGAAGGGTCAGTGCTGAGGAAGTGCTGCACTGTTAGATGTTCAGTATTGAGGGAGAGCTGCACTGTCAGAGGATCAGTGCTGAGGGAGAGCCGCACTGTCAGAGGGTCAGTACCGAGGGAGTGCTGTACTATTGGAGTGCCAATGCTGAGGGAGTACCACACTGTCACATGTTCAAGTGAATGTCATGTGAGGGCCTTGCCATGTTAGGGGGGTACAACATTCTAATCTGCACTGAGAAGATTACTCCACAGTGCTGATGTCTTTTAAAATGTACTCAGTGTCTGACTAAGTGGCATAGTACTGGAACGAGGGTGGGGGGGTTACTGAGAGACAAACCCGTGCCCTGTCCCCTCCCCTGTGACACCCCCATCCACCCTTTCCTACCATCACTCTCCACATCCAGTGCCAGCACCTGGCATTGGGTGGGTGTAGTCCCAGCTGCAGCCTCCCTTTCCCTAGTGGTGCTGCCATTTATTACCAGCCTCTGGATCTCCCGTGAGCAGTCCCCACTTCACTCAGTCAGGCCTCCCTGTACGAGGCGACACCAGGACTCAGCTGATTCTCCAGTCAGTCCTGCTAAATCCAACTCTTAGATTGTTTCACTTGGTGATCCCAGAAGGAAAACAGTGAAAGATTCCAGAATATTCAATCATTTCCAAAATGATAGCACCACAGGGACTGCGCAATATCCATTCCAATCTCTGCAGGACTCACATACACTCATTCTGTGAGTATCACACACTTCATGTTTCATCATTGAAAATGAGGAAGCTTCAATTGATGAGTTGGTGCTCAGTCTGAGGTGTCTTTCCCTAACCCTGCGAGTGTTCATGCTGAGTGCCTATTGTCCATCCGTCTCTGTGCCTGTAACTGAGATTAGTAACACTCAAGACATCTCCACTAGACAGATGTGCACTTGGATCAATGCAGCTCTGCGCACACTCTGCTGTGTTCTCGAGGTGATCAGCTGCGGACATAAAGAGCAAAGGTTCCTTCGATCAATCCATCCAGCAGCAAACACTGAACTGAAGGCACAAACTGGCTCGTCTCAAAAACACACCTCCTTCCCTCAACCTTTCATCATTAGTTTTCAACCATTCTTTATATCACAAGAAAACAAGTTGTCCATTTCTGGATTTGCTACGTATTTTAAAACCTGAGAGCATTTTGCTAACAGTAAGAATCCTCGGTTTAATTTGAACTCACTGAATTCATAGCCAAAGTAGGGCATTAGTTTCCCATTTCCCCATCTCTGATACCCCATACTCACTCACCTTCAACAGCTCCCTGTCCAATAACATCTCAACTTTAAATAGAACAGAAAACTACAGATGCTGGAGAACTGGTCTGGCAACATCTGTGATGACGTAAACAGAGTTGATGTTAAGGGTACAGTCATCCCCGATCAGAACCTCAGGTCGAAAGGTTTTTTCATCTCATACCCCTGTGAGCTCACTGCAAATCTTCCCCAACACTCCCACCCACACCCCCATCCCCTTCTCTATCACCTCCTGTCATGCACCAAGGACTCTATATTCCTACAATTTTGACTGCTCTATGTACCACCCTCTCCCTTTGTCCTTTTGTTGTCCAGGCCTTAAACCCTGGAACTCGTTACCTAGTCTTCTTCCTGTCTCCTTTAAGACATTGCTTAAACCCAACTCTCTAACTCTTAAGATAGTTTACCTGGTTACATTCACACATTTTTGGTCCAACATCCTTAAATGCTTGAGTTGTCCCCTTCACAATTATTATCCTCTCTACATCCCAGCCTGCTGTCTTCATTCTCCACAATTGGCTTCCTGAGCATTCCCACTACAGCAGAGAACCATTAAAGCCCTTCTTAATGTTCAGTAAGCTGATCTCCAGGTCTACTGTGATCTCCCTCCCACCCCCTCTCCAAATCAATTGGATGGACAACCCCAAATGAGGAGTGACCAGAGCCCTGACTGCTCTCTCTGCAGCTCCTGACTGACTCCCTGGACTGGTCACACTGGATCTGCAGGACAGACCATGGCCCACTCTCCCACCCTGTGGTCATCCAGACCCCTGACCTGTTGTCTCTGGGAGCTAACTGTGTATAAATTGACTTCTGAATTCCTTACTATTGTATAATCATAGAATAACGCAGAATTATGCCATTATGGTCCATTGTACAGAACACTTAGCTTGTTGACTGGGTGCCTCACTCACATAACACCTCCTAGCTGCACACAGCATCTCTCCCTTACACTGCATTGTTACAATTTGCCTCCTCAATCAGAATGGCCAAGCTGGTGGTCCTCCTGCCTTGCCATTGCATGCAGACACAGGCCAGGCAGCTCGGCATTGCTCCACCAAGAGGAGTGTTGCTGTACTGCAGGGTACGAGTCCAATCAAACCCACACAGCTAGTGCCAGTAGCCTGTATGATTAACACACTGAGTGTGCTTCAACCAAACAGCTCACTCTCTACAATGAGTAGATCTCACTCAATTCCTCATCAACTGTCTTCACTCAAGGGGTTCTGACTCAGTAAGTCAAGGCATTGTCCAATATCATCGGGTAAAAATGAGGTCTGCAGATGCTGGAGATCACAGCTGAAAATGTGTTGCTGGTTAAAGCGCAGCAGGTTATGCAGCATCCAAGGAATAGGAAATTCGACGTTTCGGGCATAAGCCCTTCATCAGGAATGAAGGGCTTATGCCCGAAACGTCGAATTTCCTATTCCTTGGATGCTGCCTAACCTGCTGTGCTTTAACCAGCAACACATTTTCAATTGTCCCATATCAGTCCAGGGACTTAGAAATGGTCAGTTGGCCATTCGGGGTGTCGAAGGTCAGGGGTCTGGATCACCACAGGGTGGGAGAGTGGGCCATGGTCTGTCCTGCAGATCCAGTGTGACCAGTCCAGGGAGTCAGTCAGGAGCTGCAGAGAGAGCAGTCAGGGCTCTGGTCACTCCTCATTTGGGGTTGTCCATCCAATTGATTTGGAGAGGGGGTGGGAGGGAGATCACAGTAGACCTGGAGATCAGCTTACTGAACATTAAGAAGGGCTTTAATGGTTCTCTGCTGTAGTGGGAATGCTCAGGAAGCCAGTTGTAGAGAATGAAGACAGCAGGCTGGGATGTAGAGAGGATAATAATTGTGAAGGGGACAACTCAAGCTTTTAAGGATGTTGGACCAAAAATGTGGTGCTGGAAAAGCATAGTCAGTCAGGCAGCTCATTCCTGATAAAGAGCTTATGTTCAAAACTTCAACTCTCCTGTTCCTCGGATACTGCCTGACCAGCTGTGCTTTTCCAGCACCTCACTTTCTGACTCTGATCTCCAGCATCTGCAGTGCTCATTTTCTCCATGTAAGAGTGTTGGATGGAGCATGGGAAAGCACAGGTTACTGCAGGAAAGGGGTCACCCCCAGTCATAACCGCCCTGGGTTTCAAAGGGGGTAACTATGCATTACCATGTCTGGTCTTGAGATGACTAAGCTGTAAGGAGACTCACTGAAGGAGGATGCTCCATAATAAGAATGATAATGATTCAGTCACCATCCTGGAACTCCCTCCTTAACAGCAGTGTGGGGGATACACACTCATAGTGGGTCACGGAGGCAGTTCCCCACCGTCTTCTCAAGGCTGACATGGGATAGGTAATAGCTGCTGGGCCCAGCCAGAGATGTCAACGCTCCATAAATGAATTTTAAAAAATAATTTTACAATAATAGAGTAACTTATAATAATCCTCTGCAGTAGGACAGTCCGGTACATGAGCACAAAAGACAAAACAGTCAAGGAGTTCATCACCATCCAGGACAAGGCATCCCATTTGGTGGTACCACACCCACCCACCACCAACATCCACACCCTCCACCACTGATGCACTCTGGCAGCACCGTCTCCCACCCATAGGATGCATTGCAGCTACTCACAAGCCTCCTTACATAACATGGAAACTTGGGAAATAGGAGCAGGAGGTGGCCATTCAGCCCTTTGAGCCTGTACCACCATTCAATACGATCATGGCTGATCATACAATCCCAGTATCCCTTTCAGCTTCCTCTTGAATATATCCAATGAATTAGCTTCATAGCTTCCTGTGTAAGAGAATTCCACAGGTTCACAACTCCCTGAGTGAAGAAATTCTTCCCCAACTCAGTCCTGACTAGTTTGTCTCTTATTCTTAGACAGGTAGTCCTTTCCAAACCTTGTGACATCTACAATCACCATCTCCGGGGTAATTAGGGATGAGCAGTAAATTGCTGTCCTAGCCTGCAATGCCCATTTACTATGAATAAGCAGAAAGAAATTGTTAATTGCACAAAACATCTCCAAAACATTTCTTCTTTCTATCCAGCAACAACACAGCAAAAATAGCGAGATGTTTAGAAATAGCTTTCATAAAATAAATTGCTCTGAACTGGTTGTTAATGGGTTTTTGTTCAGCAGTCATTCAATGGAAAGACTGTGCAGAGCTCTCTGAAGTTAGACATTTGTGCACAGCCTTTATGATGTTGAGTGGTCAGCATTCTGAAATGCTCACAGGGTCTGTTTCCATGCTGTACATCTCTAGGACTCTGTGACTCTCAAATCTGCAAAGCACAATTTGTCACCACAACTTCTCAAAACAACACAGCCACTGAAGATACCCAGAAAGTCTGCTATCTCAACAGTTCACCCTAGAAATATCAACAGCGCATCAACATCGCCCATACACACCACTCCCTTGAGAAGGTGGAAGGGGGCTTTCATACGAACCACTGTGTGATGGAGGCAGCAAAAACAGCCTGCATTGATATAGAATCCTTTGTGACATCAGGGCTTTTTTTTCCCCATTCATTCACAGGATGAGGGCATCACTGACCAGATCAGCATTTATTGGTCATCCCTAATTGCCCAGAGGGCAGTTGAGAGTCAACCACATTGCTGTGGGTCTGGAGTCACGTGTAGGCCAGACCAGGTAAGGATGGCAGATTTCCTTCCCTAAAGGGACTTTAGTGATTCAAATGAGTCTTGCTGAAGGTTCAATTATTTGATTCTTAATCCAGATTTTTATTGAACTGAAATGCCATCATTTACAAAAGCAGGATTGAAACCCAGGTGCCCTGGGCCTCTGCCAAAAATACCACCACACTGTCACCCTCCCCCTGCAACATTCGAAATGGTGGAGTCCTTTTGAGGTGGAATCCCTGCTGAAACTTGAGAGTGTTAGCAACTAACTGATGCTCTCATACAGCAGCAGTAGCGAAATAATGTTCAGATTGTTTGCTTTAAGTGGAGCTAGCTGAGGGATAAATATTGGTCAGGACACTAGCAAGTATCATTGAGATTGACACGGGTTGACAGGCCTGGGTCATGGTTAAACCTTTGACCTAGTGATTGCCATCCACAGTAAACGCTAACTCTGTTTCTCTCTCCACATCTGTCCAGACGCATCTTAAATGAATCTACTGTGCTTGCCTCTACTACCTCTGCTGGCAACGCGTTCCAAATGCCCACCACCCTCTGTGTGAAGTACTTGCTGCGTGTATCCCCTTTAAACTTTCCACCTCTCACCTTTAAAGCATAACCTCTCATTATTGAATTCTTCACCCTGGGAAAAAGCCTGTCTCTATCCACCCTGTCTATACCCTTCATGATTTTGTAAACCTCAATCAGGTCCCCCCCCCCCCAACCTCCTTTTATCTAGTGAAAATAAACCCAACCTACTCAACCTCTCTTCATAGCTAGCACCTTCCATACCAGGCAACATCCTCGTAAACCTTCCCTGCACCCTCTCCAAAGCGTCAACATCCTTTTGGTAATGTGGCGCCCAGAACCGTACACAATATTCTAAATGCAGCCGAATCAATGTCTTGTACAATTTTAACATGACATGCCAGTTCTTATACTCAATACCCCGTCCAATGAAGGCAAGCATACTATATGCCTTCTTGGCCACTCTATCCACCTGTGCAGCAACTTCCACATCAGACAGACCTGCACTCCCAGATCTCTCTGCCCATCAACTTTTCCCAAGGCTCTTCCATTCATTGGATAATTCGGTCTAGAATTAGACTTGCCTAAATGCATCACCTCACATTTGTCTGGATTGAAAGCCATCTGCCACTTTTCTGCCCAACTCTCCAGTCTATCTATAACCTCCTGTATTCTCTGACAGTTCCCTATGCTTTCTGCTACTCCACCAATCTTTGTGTCATCTGCAAACTTGCTGATCATGCCAACAGTGCCCTCTTCCAGATCATTTATGTATATCACAAACAACAGTGGCCCCAGCACTGACCCCTGTGGAACACCACTGGTCACCTTTCTCCATTTCGAGAAACTCCCTTCAACTACTACTCTCTGTCTCTTGTTGCTCAACCAGTTCTTTATCCACCGAGCTAGAACGCCCTGCACACCATGTGATTTCACGCTCTCCATTAGTCTATAACAGGGAACCTTATCAAATGCCTTACTAAAGTCCATGTGTATGACATCTACAGCCCTGCCTTCATCTATCAACTTGGACACTTCCTTGAAGAACTCTATCAAGTTGGTAAGACATGGTCTCCCCCGCACAAAATCATGTTGCCCATCACTGATAAGCTCATTCCTTTCCAAATATAAATAGATCCTATCTCTCACTATCCTCTCCAGCAACTTCCTCACCACTAAAGTCAGGCTCACTGGTCTGTAGTTACCCAGAGTATCCCTACTACCCTTCTTGTACAGGGGGACAACATGAGCAACCTTCCAGCCCTCCGGCACCTCACCTGTATTTAAGGATGCCACAAAGATATCTGTCAAGGCCCCAGCTATTTCCTCTTTCACCTCCCTCAGCAACCTGGGATAGATCCCATCCAGTCCTGGGGATGTGTCCATCTTAATAACCTCTCGCATACCCCACACATCTTCCCTACTTATGCCAACGAGTTAACCAATGAGGAGAAATTGGCTTTCTGCTCCTGAACATTGGAGATCAAGGCTTGATGAACTTGAAACGTCCTTTAGGACGTTGAGTGAGGTGGATAGAGATAGACTACATACTTGAAAAATCACAGAACGTGTGTGTTGTCGTGGTTCAGGAGGGTCTATTCAGGCCATTATTCTGCCTGTCTGTTTGAGCTGTTCTCCCCCCTTTTCCCCATAATCCTGAACTTGCCTCTGTTTGGGTGGCACAGTGGCTCAGTGGTTAGTACTGCAATATCACAGCACTAGGGACGCGGGTTCAATTCCAGTCTCGGGTGGCTAACTGTGTGGAGTTTGCACGTTCTCCCATGTCTCCCGTTTCCTCCCACAGTCCAAAGGTGTGCAGTTTAGGGTGGATTGGCCATGGGAAATTGCCTATAGTGCCTAGGGATATGCAAGTTATGGGAGTTAGCTATGAGTAATGTGGGGTTCCTGGGATAGGGTAAGGGACTGGGTCTGGGTGGAATGCTGTTTGGAGGGTTGGTGTAGACTCAATGGGCTGAATGGCTCACTTCTACATGGTAGGGATTCTGTGAGAACAGGGATTCTAAGAGAATTTGATAGAATCCCTGTTGTTCCCACAAAATCCCTCCAGTGTAGAAGTAGGCTATTCAGCCCATTGAGTCCACACTGATCCTCCAAACAGCATCTAATCCCTGTCTTGGACGCTGTGATTGAACCTGCCCCCCCCACCTTTGTAGCCAGTGTATTCCTCTAACTACTCACTGTGTGAAAAATCACTTTCCCACTTTACTTTTGCTTCTTTTTATAATTTATTTTGTACCTGACCCTTCCATACCTGATCCTTTTGGGAACAGTTCCTCGCTACCTGTTCCATCTGGACCCCTCTCTTCCCAACGCCCAGCAGAGGCGAGTGTCCAACATTGACACTGATATGGGTTGGGCAGGGCTGTTCAAAACAAACACAGAAATTGCTGGAAAAACTCAGCAGGTCTTGCAGCATCTGTGGAGAGAAAGCAGAGTTAATGTGTCAGGTCTTCTTCAGGGATGTTAAATATTTGGATAGATGCACTGAAGATATAAATGAGCACTGATCTAGCAGACTAGAGGGGCTGAATGGCTTCTGCCTCTAATTATGTAATTCACTGGCTAACTGAGCAATGTGTCAACATGTTGATATTTTCAACATCTAAGAAATCAGTTGGTGTCACCACATCTGACAATTCCTCTGTCTCACTCTGACCATCCAGTGCAGAATCGTTATGAATTCATTCACTGGTGCCCCGTGGATAGGGCTTTGTTTTATCAGACACACATTCACTGCCTCTTACACTCAAAGCAAATTTCTCCTTGACCTCCCTATGCCCTCCTTCAGCCTCACAGTGCTCAGACATCCTGCTGCCTTGTTTGTCTCATTGAGTAGCAATTGTTATGGACGAGGCCAGACCGCTCAAAACATTTGTAAGCAGGCAGCCCAGACCATAACTTTGCAATTTGTTTTGGTAAGTGTACAATGAAAATTAGTCAGATTAAGTTAGACTAGGTTGACTATTAGGTTTTAAAACAGACAAAAAATTATTCACAAAATTACATAATGAAACCCCAAGAACGGAATAAAGAACCCCTACAGAACTCAATTTATCCATATTAGACTTAATTATGTTGTTCCAAATATACACAAGAGTCCTAATAAGCAAACCCTCTGAAACAGAGTAAAAATGAACAAAGGCTTACAGGTTGAAGTTAGAAGGGCAGAAGGAGAGAGAGTTTTGCAGCCTGTTCATACACAGCTGAACTCCCAACTAGTTCTGGACTGAACTGCCCAGCTGGAGAGCTGACCACTCTCCTTTCATTATACAGGTCTCTTCTAAAACACAACCACTTTGGCCTAAAGTCTCATCTGTTTACATATAAATAAAAAGCCTCTCAAAATCCTTCTTCAACTATGTACCAAAGTAGCCACCTTGGAGCCAGGAGTGTTTTATGACCCCTGTGAAAAACATCAAGGACATAGTAACCTTGAGAAAAGGAACAGCTTTTAGAAAAAGGGACCGGTTCTGTGACACCACGTCAGAGGTAAGTAGCAGTGACTATAGCCTGCGGTACACACAGACCCAACTCCCAAGCTGAGGGAGTTTGGGGGAGATGAAGGAATGGAAGGAGGGAGCGTGGGAGGCAACATAGAGGAGTCAGTTCTGATTCTGCCAACCAGCCAAAGCAGAAAGAGAGAAGAAAGGTAACAGAGAGAGAAAGAATGAATGAATGAATGAACGAATGAATGAACGAATGAACAATTTCCTTGCATTCCTTTAGTGCCTTCCACAATTTCAGGAGATCTCACAGAGTCATACAGTACAGAAACTGACCTTCGGTCCAGCCAGTCCATGCCGATATTACAGGTCGTTCTGCTATAAAACATGCACTTCCTCAATGTAAATTTGCAGTAACGTGATTGGTGAATTCGGGACGTTGTTTCTAAAGTGCAAACATTTGAAACGTGTGTTGATTATAACACAATTACATCACCAGCACTTAAAGCACTGTTTGTATTTTTTTTCTATAACACGGGGTTGCAGAAGAACACAGCCATCATGGTACAGAAGAACTGACTGGAGTCCTAAACGTAACTCGTCCCAAGTGCCTGCACTTGGCCCATATCCCTCCAAACATTTCCTGTTCATGCACAGATCCAAACATCTTTTAACATGTTGTAAAAGCACTTTAAAGCCAATGATAAACATTTCGAGAGTATTTTCTGTTATAAGGTAGCACACACACTGCTGCTAGCAAACTTCATGCCCTCTGCAGTATTGGGGAGGAGCCATCTGGATTCAATATTAAAGCTATGTAACAATCAATCTGTGCACAGTGAGATCCCACAAACAACCATGAATATAAATGCCTGACCATTTGAGCAAAATTAGATTAGATTAGATTACTTACAGTGTGGAAACAGGCCCTTCGGCCCAACAAGTCCACACCGACCCGCCGAAGTGCAACCCACTCATTCCCCTACATTTACCCCTTTACCTAACACTACGGGCAATTTAGCATGGCCAATTCACCTGACCCGCACATCTTTGGATTGTGGGAGGAAACCGGAGCACCCGGAGGAAACCCACGCAGACACGGGGAGAATGTGCAAACTCCACACAGTCAGTCGCCTGAGGCTGTCTCTGGTGCTGTGAGGCAGCAGTGCTAACCACTGAGCCACCGTGCCGCCCACTAATGTCATTTACAAAATACTGTGCAAGAACTGTAACAAACACTACATTGGACAAACAGGCAGAAAACTAACCACCAGGATACATGAACACCAACTCGCCACAAAAAGACATGACCCTCTCTCACTAGTATCCTCACATACAGATGAGGAAGGACACCACTTCGACTGGGACAACACATCCATCTTAGGACAAGCCAAACAGAGACACGCACGAGAATTCCTAGAAGCATGGCATTCCAACCGGAACTCTATCAACAAACACATTGACTTGGATCTCATTTACCAGCTCCTGAGAAAAAGAACAGGAAATGACATCAAGATAGGAAATGACCACCACAGGTAATGACATCAACCAAACCAAGGAAACCCAAACATATAAATAGAAAGCAGGACACACAAGCAATGATTTGTTCGGAGGATCATTAAAGATGTTACCCAGTATGGTGACGAAAATCTGAAAATGAACCTTCCAGCTCAGCGAGCACACCTACACCCTCTCTCTGTGATGTCAGCTGAGCTACAATATGATTGGACATGACATAGAAGCCTGGGATTAATGGTTACGGAACAGAAGGAAACCATTCGACCCATCATGTCTGTGCCAACTGTCTTCAAGAAGACCTAAGTGAGTATCCCTACCCTTCTGACTCAGATTGTGGTAGGTCCTGTACGATGTACCTGAACATCAGTGTGTTGTGAATTAGTTTGTACAGTGACACAAAGGTTCATAACAGAAAGGTGAGAGCCTCCCACTGCCTGGGAAAGCAGCCAACATCATCACATACCCATCCCACCCCGATTATACTCTCTCCCAATTGGGCAGAAGATATTAAAGCTTGTTTATTCTTCAGAACAGATTCAAAAACAGCCTCTTCCCACTGTTATTAGACTTCTGAGTGGACCTCCCAATTTTAAATTTAATGTTGACCTTCCTCTGTGTGCACCATCTCTGTAACTATAACACTGTATTCCTCGCTCTGTTCCATTACCCTAATGCACTCTGTACAATATGACCTGCACACAACACAAAACCTTTCACTGTACCTCAGAACATGTGACAATAATAAATCAAATCAAATCAGGAGACAGGATCCTCCAGATTAAAGAACAACACACAGAGCCACGCCCTGGGCTTGGGCCTATGCTTTCACCTGCACCCAGCCCACGGCCTGATGAACGGTTAGTGTTGCTGGCGTTATCTTTGTATTGCTCATCATTCCCGCCTGAAGATAGACCGATACCTCATCCGAGAGCGTCCCCTGAGACTCCTTCCTGACATTTCAATAATAGAGAGGTTAACAAAGTGAAACAGAAAAATGGAATAGTTTAATATCAGAAACTGATTCAACAGAAACTCGCAGCTGGGCTTGATTAGCTGCCTGCCTGCAGTCAGAAAGGAAAATGTATATTTTGCTTTTGAAAGGGCAGCTGATATAATGAGGGTGTCAGTATTTGACTGGGAGTTCATGCAATTGAATATTAGCTCAATACATCATTGATGTAACGCTGGATCTTGAGCGCATGGTATCAGCTGGCACTGCAGTGCAGTACTGAGAGGAACATATTAATCTGAGGCTGCTCTGCAAAGACATGGAAAAGAGCACATGGCTCCCACCTCAAAGAGGAAGCAGGACTCAAGCCTCAAAGGCTTGAGACTTTTGTAGACGAGGCAGCTGAGGTGTAATGCAGAGTTGGTAAAGTATGGCGCTGGAAAAAAACCCACAGGTCAGGCAGTATCTGAGGAGCAAGAGAGTCAACATTTCAGACAGGATCCGTCCCCAGTCCTGATGAAGGGTTAGGCCTGAAACGTCAATTCTCCTGCTGCTCGGATGCTGCCTGACCTGCTGGGCTTTTCCAGCAACACAATTTACCAACTCTGACTCTCCAGCACCTGCAGTCCTCACTGACTCCAAACTGTCTAGCAGAGAAATGTGAAGCGAAACTTTTTTTTATAGGGAAGAACCAGGAGAGGCAATTTCAAATACAGAAGATAATTCATAGAATCCCTACAGTGTGGAAGCAGGCCATTCAGCCCATCAAGTCCACACCGACATTTCAAAGGGCACCCTACCCTACAATCCTACATTTCACACAGCTAATCCACCGAACCAGCAGATACCTGAACACTATGGGTAATTTAGCATGGCCAGTTCACCTAACCTCCACATCTTTGCACTGCGGGAGGAAACCCAGACAGACACGGGGAGAATGTGCAAACTGCACACAGAAGGTCACCTGAAGTTGGAATCAAACCTCAGCCCCTGCTGCTGTGAGGCAGTAATGTTCACCACTGAGCCACCGTACTGCCCCAAATTCTTAAACAAAAACCAAAATTGGTGGAGAAACTCAGCAGGTCTGGCAGCACCTGTGGAGAAAGAAACAGAGTTAATCTTTCAAATCCGTTGACCCTCCTTCAGAACTGTCAGAGTAAGCTGGGCAATGAAGTGGAACTGAGGGTGCAAGGCAACTCTGAGCCAGCATGAGGCGCTGCTGATGGGGGGGGGGGGGAAGCTGGAGAGAGAGAGAGAGCATGTGGCAGCAGCTGACACTGAGTGTGGATCTCAGAATGCAGCGAGAGCAGCTGTTTGTATATCACAGAGCTACCTGTGATCCTGGGTGGATGTAAAATACAAAGAATGAAACTGTAGTTCAAATCCACGAGGGGTGAGTCTGAGCCAGAGACAGTCACTGAGGAATGAGGTTTGACTATGCAAAGGGATTTTGACAAATACCCTGTCCAACAGCAGGAGCGACAATGAAAGTGTTGATGGTGGACAAGAAAACAGATGAGAATGGAAATCCTGTTGGAGACAGGAGCAGATCCTTCAAAGTGGGCTCCCTTGGAGGAGACGTTACACTGTGTTAAACAAAAAACAAAATTGTAAAACTGCGGTTGCTGGAAATCTGAAAGCAAAACAGAAATTAGTGGAAAAACTCAGCAGGTCAGGCAGCATCTGTGGAGAGAGAAACAGAATTAACATTTGAAGTCAGTGACCCTTCTTAAAGTTTTCTATTTATTCATGCATGGGCCACCATTTATTGCCCTGGCCCTAGTTGCCCCTTGAGAAGGTGGGAGGTGAGCTGCCTTCTTGAACCGCTGCAGTCCATGTGCTGTGGGTAAACCCATAATGCCCCTAGGAAAACAGGAATCAATAGGAAAACTCTCTGCATCACGTGTACACACAATCTGTTTTCTGCAACCAGCTAATCTTCTCTCCATGCCCTACCATGAGCCCCTACTTTATATAGAAACCTCCTGGCTGACTCCTATTAAATGTCATCTGGAAGTCAAAGTACAGAAGATCTACAGCACACATTCATGCAGCAAAGAACTCCAAGCAGAAAAACAACTCTTTCTAGACTGTTTCTAGAGGACCTTATTGCATCCATTCCTGCCTAATCGACAATTTACCTTGCTTCTTTAAGATATAGAGAGTCCCATTGACTGTTCAGCTCCTGGGGTTGAGAATGGTTGTGACTGGGCATCCTCTGGAGATCTGTTCCACTTTGAATCTTGTGGGATGATACTGACTGGCTCAATATCTGACAGGTCAAACCAAGTAACTGATCAGCTAAAACTGAATCTGCTGCACCAGGGTCTAATTTAAACTCAATCGTCCATTTTTCAGACATTTTTCTCACTTTCATTAACTTCACTTCAAAAGGTTCAACATAGACGTAATGGACCGAATGGCCTGTTTCTATGCTGTATGACTCTGTGAGGTTTGTTGTCTTTGCTGGTGTTCATCTTCCAACTCCCGGAGTTGCACTTTTTGAAGAATTTTCCCTTTTTCAGGAATACTTTCCTTGTGAGGATATTTTTACTGCTTTTACAGTTAGAATTGGTGCATTTTTAACCCGGCAAAATCTTTAAGTTTTCTTCATTGGTAGCACTTGACTCCCTCTAGTGGGCAATCCTGGTATTTGTGACATTGTCAATTCCAAGGTTAAAGAGTCATACAGCACAGAATTAGACCCTTCAGTCCAACGCGCCACTACTGACCAGATATCCGAAATTAATCTAGTCCCATTTGCCAGAACCTGGCCCATATCCCTCTAAACCCTTCCTATTTATATACCCATCCAGATGCCTTTTAACTGTTGGAATTGTACCAGCCTCCACCACTTCCTCTGGCAGCTCATTCCATACACACACCACTCTCTGTGTGAAAATGGTGTTCCTTAGGTTCCTTTTAAATCTTTCCCCTTTCACCCCAAACCTATGGCCTCCAGTTCTGGACTCCCCGATCCCAGGGAAAGGACCTTGTCTATTTATCCTATCCATGCTCCTCATGATTTTATAAACTTCTATAAGGTCGCCCCTCAGCCTCTGATGCTCCAGGGAAAACAGCCCCAGCCTGTTCAGCCTCTCCCAGCAGCTCAAATCCTCCAACCCTGGCAACATCCTTGTAAATCTTTTCTGAACACTTTCAAGTTTCACAACATCCTTCCGATACGATGGAGACCAGAATTGCACGCAATATTCCAACAGTGGCCTAACCAACATCCTAAAGCTGCAACATGACCTCCCAACTCCTATACTCACTGCTCTGACCAATAAAGGGAAGCATACCAAATACCTTCTTCACTATCCTATCTACCTGCGACTCTACTTTCAAGGAGCTATGAGCCTGAACTTCAAGGTCTCTTTGTTCCTAATGAGTTATTTAGCACAGAGACAGGTCCTTTGGTCCAACCAGTCCATGACAACCATAATCCCAAACTCAACTAGTCCCACCTGCCTGCACTTGTCCATATCCCTCCAAACCTTTCTTATTCTGAACATATCCAAATTACTTTTAAGTGTTGTAACTGTTACTGCTTCCACCACTTCCTCTGGCAGTTCATTCCATACACAAACCACTCTCTGTGTAAAAACCATTGTCCTCGTGTCCTTTCTTAATCTTTCTCTTCCACTTTAAAAATATGCCCTGGTTTTGAACTCTCCCACCCTAGGGAAAAGACCCTTGTCATTCACCTTATCTATGCCACTCATGATTTTATTAACCTATGTAAGGTCAACCCCCTACCACTCACACTCCATTGAAATGTGAAGTCACTGGAGGTGCCCTCATGGATTGGGCAGCTTCCCTAACACCACGGACGCAGCAGGTTGGTGTTCAGCCCTCACGTGTTCTCTCTAACATGAGGACTGTGTTCAATCTTGCTCTGTAGAGGCTGACCTCTAAGACAAGACTCTCCCAGAATCTGTGGGAACACTTCCTCTGTTGGATCCACAAGTGACTATTGCACCACTTACAGGAATTCTAACAAACTCCTAACATTTCCAACTCCTGACAATTCACAATGCTGCTGTTTATCTTACAGCTCTCTGCAACAGTTCCTTCACCCCTGTGTTTTTTCTCAGATTCTCGATAGATGTGAGTATTGATATCACCGTTACATAATTATCTATGTTGTACGTGTACCTGCCCTTTAAGAGCATTTATCTTTGGGAATTCCATGTCCTGTCGGTATATAATCTTGTGACCGTTCCTGGAAATAAGCCTGATTTGGATTTGCAAAATAAAGACACAGAAATCTGGAATATCTGCTTAAAGTTTACTATTTTAAATAAACAAACGCAGAGAATTAATCAAAGCCTGAGCAGCCTTTGATAAATAGATCATTATTATTGACTATTACAAGCTCTTAGATCAGGGCTATCATTGTTAAGGTCAGCATTTTTTGTCTATTGTTGGGATTACGTATTTATATTTAAGGACTGTCTGGGTCATATGGACATATTGGTACATTATCTTGATTGAGGATGGTTTTGTGATGTGATTTATTGGTAACTTAAGGTTAATGTGAGCTGTAAACCACCTACTTTTTACTAGAGATAAAGTAACTTGGGAGAAACAGCTCAGTAAAGCTTTCAAGGAGATAACAGATAGGGTTTACTGAAAAAAAACTGTTTACAAGAAGGCTCATGGTAATGGTTGCCTAGCAACCCTCTCTGGACATGGAATTTTCTTCTGCAGACCCAAGAGTTAGAAAAAAATAAGAAACACTGAGAAGTATACATCATAGCCCCTGACCTCCTGCAAAACTGACAGATTTCTGTTAACCTGGCAAAAACTTAAAAGCTGGATCATGGACATGTTCTGGATAATCAAATTCAAATCCATTGGAATCACAGCCGGATATCTAACATCACTCTACAATTGTCAGCAATTCAGCTTCATTGACAGAAAAAAAGTTGACGTAAGAAGTCTTCACATTCTCTCTTGTGTTTCCCGTTTCCTGGTCCACAGAGATTTTGTTTTCCCTTTGCCTTTATGTTTTCAGAAAAAATATCATCTCTGCAGAAATGTTTATTTCATTGAGTGATCCACTTCCTCTGGCTGCGCATTCCATACACGCACCACCCTCTGTGTGAAAAAGTAGCTCCTTGGGTCCCTTTTAAATCTTTCCCCTCTCACCCTAAACCTATGCCCTCTAGTTCTGGACTCACTTACCCCCAGGGAAAAGTCCTTATCGATTCATCCTATCCATGAGCCAAAGGACACAGATTTTTAGAGTTGTGAAGTCAGAGAGATGTGCAGCATGGAAACAGACCCTTTGGTCCAATTTGCCGATACCGACCAGATATCCTAAATTAATCTAGTTCCGTTTGTCAGCATTTAATGGAGTTGGCAAAGATGGGACACAGATTAATTTGCACAATGGGTTGTTGTGATCTGGAAAGCGCTGCCTGAAAGTGGGGTGGCAGAAGATTCAAGTAAAAAATGAGGTCTGCAGATGCTGGAGATCACAGCTGCAAATGTGTTGCTGGTCAAAGCACAGCAGGCCAGGCAGCATCTCAGAAATAGGGAATTCGACGTTTCGAGCATAAGCCCTTCATCAGAAGATTCAATATCAACTTTCAAATGGAATTGGGTAAGTAAGTGTAACGTTTTCAGGGTTTTGTGGAAAGAATTCATAAAGTCAGGAAGTATGGGATACAGGAAGATTTGGCTATCTGGATTCAGAGGTAGGTTCTTTACACAGAGAGTTGCGAATACGTGGAGTGCGTTGCCAGCTGTGGTGGTGGAAGCAGAGTCATTGGGGACATTTAAGCGACTGCTGGACATGCACATGGATAGCAGTGTGTTGAGGGGTGCGTAGGTTAGGTTGTTTTAGTTTAGACTAGGAATAATCCTTGGCACAACATCATGGGCCAAAGGGCCTGTTCTGTGCTCTACTTTTCTATGTTCTATGTTCTAATGGACACAAGGGATTCATTGGGATAGCACTGTCATAGATCAATGGGCAGAATGGTCTCTCTCTGTTGTAATGATTTAAAGGAAGCATTTTCTGCTCCAATCTAAATCAGAGACCTGAGTATTTAAGCTAACCTTAGGACATCAAATGGCTCTTTGTCGTTTACATAAATATATAGTCTCCACTTTGATGAATAGTACTGCAGAGAATTCACAGCCAGTAACCGACTTTAAATGGGGATTGAGTGAGATCCTGTCGCAGGGTCTAGTTGATGGGCAACAATCAGTAAGCCATCGCTGGAGGTGGAGGGAAACATTGATCTGATTTCTCTTTTGCTGTCTAAGGGTATCAATTCCAACGTTTCGTCTCCAGCAAATAAAGACTGCAACGTCACTCTCCCTCCTAATTTCTGATATTTAGTCTCCCGTCAACCCATAGAGAGGATGTTTAATAGAATCAAGGAATCTCTACAGTGTTAAATCAAGCCATTTGGCCCAACAAGTCCACACCAACCTTCCAAAGTGTAACCCATCCCCCTTCCCTATTAGTCTACATTTTCCCTGACTAATGTACCTAAAGTACACATTCCCTGAACACTAGGGGACAATTTCCCATGGCCAATCCACCCAACCGGAGGAAACCGGAGCACCTGAAAGAAACCCGCACAGACGCGGGGAGAATGTACAAACTCCACACAGACAGTCGCCCGAGGAATGGAATCGAACCTGGGACCCTGGTGCTGTGAGGCAGCAGTGCTAACTGAGCCACTGTGCCACACGTATGGCAGCATCTGCACTAGTTTACAAACAGTCATTCCTGGCCTGTGCTTACTTCAGATGGCCAGAATGTGAGGGGCTTTCAGTTATATTTGCTTGCACCGGCTCATGGAGTAATTTAGTGAGAGGTCAAAGTTTTAGGATAGGTTGCAGCAGATTTAAAACGAGATGACAAGAAATTACTTCTCTCAAAGTGTCATAAATTTGTGGAATTCACTGCTCCAGACTGGCGGACATTGAGTAAATTTAAGGAGGAAATGGGCAGATTTTTAATTAGAAACAGGTTGAAGAGTTATGGGGAGCTGGCAGTAAAGTGGAGTTGAGGCTGAGATGAGCTTTGCCATGATTGTATTGAATAGCAGAGCAGGCTCAAGGGGTTGAACGGCCTACTCCAGCTCCTATTTCTTACGTTCTACTGGAAGGAATATCTTAGAAGGATGAGAGAGAAATAGTAAGATGAAAATATTTAGGGAGCCAATTTCAGGGGTTAGGCCTGAGGCAGCTAAAGACTTGCAGTTATAGGGTGATCAAACTCAGGGATGTACAAGAGGCCAGAGTTAGAGCAGTACAGAGGTCTCATGGGAGTGATTGACAATATTCACTGAGCAAGACTTGATTCATGGAACTGGGTTAAACAGCTGACTAATTGTGACAAAAAGATGAGCAGGAGGGAGGATCACAATCACTACAGAATTGGTACTGGAAAAACTAACGAGCTAAAGGTGGGTAACTCCCCTGGATCAGATGATTTTAATCCTAGGCTCATAAAAGAAGAGGTAGCAAAGGTCGCATTATTAGTGATGGTCCTAGATTCTGGAAAGGTCCCAGTAGATTTAGAATCGTTAATGTCACACTTTCTTTCAAGAAAGGAAGGAGAATGAACAGAGGAAATGATAGACCAATTATATGATATGACCATCAGTCATAAGAAAAATGTGAGGATTCATTATTAGGGAGGCAGTTGCATGATACTTACAAAATCATAATGCAATCAGACATGGTTTGTGAAAGGGAAATGATGATTGACTAAATTATCAGAATTCTTTGAGTACCATGAATAAAGGGGAACCTATGGATATATGGCCTTAGATTTATAGATGACATCTGATAAAGTGCCACATGAAAGGCTATTTCACTGAATCAAAGCCCATAGCATAGAGGGTCACATATTAGTGTAGAAGATGATTGACTAACATGCATCAGAAAGAATATGATTCCAACAGAAGCAGTAGAGAAGGTTTTTTTGGACTGAAGGGTTGACTTTCTGAGGAAATGTTCAGGAGGTTAGGCCTCTCCACACTGGGGCTTTGAAGAATGAGACGTGAACTTATTGAAATGTCTCAGATTCTGATGGGAAGGGAACCAGCTGATTGATATTTTAACTCCAATAACCACCTTCGTGCTAGAACTCCCATATCCCCCAAATCAATCCATCCTTCTCAGTTCTGTCCTTTTCAACCTCCAACTATTTAACAACCTTTCAGAAAACAGAGTTCCTTTTTGTGAGGAAGTTGTTTTTTTTTAAATTAGCCCAAGAATAGCCTAGCTGTAAACTGCTAGTTCTGCACTCCAACCACCAGAGGAAATAGTTATTAACTCTGCTAACCATTTTCAACACCTCAGTGAGTCCACCCCTTCATCAGCTACATCCAAGAGAATAAAAGGAGGAGACGGGGAATGTTGTTGGGGAAAGAGGGGGAGGAAGTCAAAGTTTTTAATGACAAATGGGGCTAAAGTTGATACAATTACTGGAGCGTTTTGGCATGTGGAATTGCTGCCCTCCTCTGGATCATTCCAAAATTGCAGCAAACATTTGACTCAGGTGATTTTTTTAATGCCGTTGGTCAGTCACTATATAATACATGTGTTCTCGACCCTTTATAGTTGTTATATCAGACTTTTAAAATTTATTCCTGAAGGAGGGCTTATGCTCGAAACGTCGACTCTCCTGCTCCTTTGATGCTGCCTGACCTGCTGCGCTTTTCCAGCAACACATTTTCAGCTCTGATCTCCAGCATCTGCAGACCTCACTTTCTCCTTTTAAAATTTGTTCTTTGGGATGTGAGTGTCGCTGGCCAGGCAGTGTTTATTACCCAACTCCTGTACTCAATGGTCTCAGCAATGAAGCCAAGCATCCCAAACACCTTCCTTACCACCCCGTCTACCTGTGACACAACCTTCAAAAAAACAATGCATCAGTGTCCCTAGGTCTCTCTGTTTAACAACATCCCCAGGGCCCTGCCATTAACTGTGTAAATCCTTCCCTTGTTCGTCTTACCTATCCCCAAACGATCCAGACTCTATCTTAAATACACACCAGCACTCTACCCCCACGGTTCTCTGTACCAAGGAGTTCCAAAGACTCACAACATTCTGAGAGAAGAAATACTTCCTCATCTTATCTTAAATTGGCTCCCTTTTATTCTGAGACTCTGCCCTCTGGTCCAAGACTCTGCCATGAGGGGAAAAATCCTCTCAGAATTTACCCTGTCGAGCCCCTTTAGAATCTGAAATTTTTCAATGAGATCACCTCTCATATTTCTAAACTCCAGTGAGTAGAGTCCCAATCTGTTTAACCTATGATTATTAGACAATCCCTCCAAACCAGGAACCATCCTTCTGTGAACTACCTCCAATGAAATGATATTTTTCCTTAAATAAGGGACCAAAACTGTTCAAGTGCTCCAGACGTGGTCTCACAAGCCCCTTGCACAGTTACAGTAAGACTTCCCTACTCTTATACTCCAACCCCTCTTGAAATAAAGACCAAATCCCATCACCCTTCCTGATTCCCTGCTGCCTCTGTGTGCTAGCTTTCTGGGTTTCGTGCACAAGTCCCACCAACTCCCTTTGTGTTACAGCTTTCTGCGGTTTCTCCTTGTTAGAATAATACTCTGTTCTTTTGTTCTTTCTTCCAATATGAAGAACTTTGCATTTCCCCACATTATACTCCATTTGCCAAATTCTACTGACTTCTTCGAAACATATAAAATCCTGGATAGGCTGGATCCGGGAAGAAGGTTCCTGCTGTTGGGGAAGTCCAGACCCAGAGGTCAGAGTCTAAGAATAAGGGATAAGCCATTCAGGGCTGAGATGAGGAAATATTTCTTCACTCAGAGAGTTATGAACCTGTGGCATTCTCTCACACAGGAAGCTGTTCATTAGATATATTCAAGAGAGAGCCAGACATGGCCTTTGCAGCCGAAGGGACCAAGGGGTAAGGGGAAGGGAAGGAATTGGATATAGATGTTGCATGATCAGCCATGATCGTATTGAATGGTGGTGTGGGCTCAAAGGGCTAAATGGCCTATTCCTGCTCCTATTTGCTATGTTTCTTTAACCTATTGATGTCCCTCTGTAAACAGATTGTATCCTTTTCATAATTTGCCTTTCCACCTTTATGTGTGTCAGCTGCAGATTTGGCTAAAGTATATTCACTTACTTGCTCCATGTCATTCATATATTGTATACTGTAAACTGCTGTGGTCCCTGCACTGATCCCTGTGGAACACACTGGTCATGTGTCGCCAGTCTGAAAAAGCACACCTTACTCCCATTCGCTATTTCCTGCCCATGAGCCAATTCTCTACCCATACCAAAGTGCTACCTCCAACAATGCAGTCTCTTGTATATGATCTAACCTTTTGTGAGGTACTTTGTCGAATGCCTTCTGGAAGTCCAAACACAGTGTATAATGCCGTCTGAATGGCTTGTTTATGATGCAGTGTAACACCAACAACACAGGTTCAATTCCCGCGTCGACTGAGGTTAGCATGAAGGACTCTCCTTCTGAATCTTCCCCCCCACCTGGGTGTGGTGACCGTCAGGCTAAACCACACTCAGTTATCTCTCTGAAGGAGCAGCCCTCTGGCCTGGTCAGACAATGGGGAATTTACCTTGTACTGAATTGGTGTTCTAAAGGAAATACCATGTAATCCCCATTCTCAATTGCTAACTTCCTTTTGAACAACCTCACATGTAGACACACAGGGAGAGAATTCTAGGCACAGTAAAGGAATGACGATCTTTTGTCCCAAGTCAGGATGGTGTGTGGTTTGGAGAGGAAGTCTGGATGGCAGTGTTTCCACCCAATTACCTTGGGTTTTGAACCTGCGTCCCCAGAGCTTCTGGATTACCAGTCTAGTGACAGCATCCAATACAACAGTCAACTCTCCGCCCCACCCCGCACAGAAATACATAAATAATTCAGTCTCCGACTTTGGACCTCATATGATGCAGATTTTACATTGATGCATGTTTGGCTGCTGTCCCATGTTACTGCACCATAGAATGTACAAAAAGGAGGTGATTTGGCCCATTATCCCTGTATTGGCGCTTTGAAAGAATTGTTTTCAGTTAGTGTCACCCACCTGGCCTTTCCCAATAGTACTGAAACATTTTACAGTTAAACATTAATCCAGTCCCTAGTCAATATGTTCCAGATCACAACACTCATGTAATGTGGAAACCAAAGAAGCAATTTTACTTTTCACTTTATTTACCGATAATTACTGATTGCCTACCACTGGAAACGGTTTCTCTATATCAACTCTGTCAAGCCCCGCCACTTTGAACGTATCAATTAAATTACCTCTTAACTTGCTCTGTGCTAAGGTGAACAATCCCAGTTTCACTAGTCTGTCCACTCGAACAGGACTCCTTCATCCTTGCATGTTTCTAGTCAACAGGCACAGAAATTGTTGGAGAAACTCAGCAGATCCGGCGTTTGTGGAGAGAGAAATAGAGTTGACATTTTAAATGCAGTATGAGTCTTCTTCAGAACCTCTCTAGTTAAACCTCTCTCCAAGACCTTGGTATCTTTCCTAAGGAGTAGTGTCCAGGCTTGGACACAGTGCTCCAGCTGGGGCCTACCCAGGAATTCACAAACATTTATCAGAACTTATATTCTATGAATAAGGCCAACATCCTGAAAGCTTTTTGCTCAACTTACCCAGTCATCTTCAAAGACTTGGACATGTATAGCCCCTTGTTTGCATGGCCTCTCCTCATTCGTTCTGACAAAATGAATCATTTCTCAGTTTTCTCCATTAAATTTCATGTGCCATCTGTCTGTCCATTTCCCCAACAATCCATCCCCTCCTGACATCTGTGAGAGAACTCATCATGGTTGACTGCATTGCTGTCTGTGTCTTCAGCAAATGTGGAAAAGATGCACTGTATCATCACCTCCAGGTCATTAATAGTCAACAAAGGGGGCATGGGAAGTAGGAACAGGGGTAGGCCATGCAGCTGCTTAAACCTGCCCCACCATTCAATACCACCAGGGCCTCAAACACTTTTCTGCCGTCTCCCTGTAATTTTCAACCTGTTACTAATTAAAAGTCTATTTCATCCTCAAATCTACTCAGTGTCCCAGCTTCCACGGCAGGATCTGGGGGACTGAATTCCATGGATTCACAAACCTTTGAGAGAAGTAACTTCTCCCCATCTCTGTTTTCAATCTGCTTCTCCTTAGCCTAACACAATGATCGTGACCCCAGTACCGACCACTGTAACTGCAGCAGTGATGGAGCGAGTTCAATCCAGCCCAGCTCTGGAAGCAGGGATTACACTGAGAGGTGGTGAGAGAGACAGACAGAGAGAGGAAGCAGAAAACCTACCAAGGGCACTTTGGTGACATGGGTGACAATTCGCTGAATGTGAAACTTCACGTTTGTCTCAATGTGATTGGTTTTGTTCTACATCAGTTTGTTTGAATCTCTGTGTAGCCCCCAAATGTGACAGTGCCACAATGACGCCTCATTTCCTGTCCACCCAGGAAGTACCAGGAATGAAAACGTGCTGAAGCAGATGGAAGCAAGAGGAACAGGGCACATAGAACAGGGCATACCATTACTGTTTTTATAAATGACCCAGAGGAGGGGCTAGAAGGTTGGGTGAGCAAGTCTGCGGATGATACGAAAGTCAGTGGAGTTGTTGACAGTGAGGAAGGATGTGGCAGGTTACAGCGGGATATAAATAAGCTGCAGAGCTGGGCAGAAAGGTGGCAAATGGAGTTCAATGTAGGTAAGTGTGAAGTGATTCACTTTGGTAAGAGTAACAAGAAGATGGGGTACTGGGCTAATGGTCGGATACTTGGTAGTGTGGATGAACAGAGGGATCTTGGTGTCCATGTACACAGATCTCTGAAAGTTGCCACCCAGGTAAATAGTGCTGTGAAGAAGGCATATGGCGTACTGGGCTTTATTGGTAGAGGAATTGAGTTCCGGGATCCTGAGGTCATGTTGCAGTTGTATAAGACTCTGGTGCGGCTGCATCTGGAGTAGTGTGTGCAGTTTTGGTTGCCATACTATAGGAAGGATGTGAAGGCATTGGAACGGGTGCAGAGGAGGTTTACCAGGATGTTGCCTGATATGGTAGGAAGATCATATGAGGAAAGGCTGAGGCACTTGGGGCTGTTTTCATTGGAGAAAAGAAGGTTTAGGGGTGACTTGATAGAGGTGTACAAGATGATTAGGGGTTTAGATAGGGTTGACAATGAGAACCTTTTTCCACGTATGGAGTCAGCTATTACGAGGGAGGAGAAAGTGAGGTCTGCAGATGCTGGAGTATCAGAGCTGAAAATGTGTTTTGGGCATAAGCCCTTCATTTCCTGATAAAGGGCTTATGCCCGAAACGTCGAATTTCCTGTTCCTTGGATGCTGCCTGACCTACTGCTCTTTTCCAGTAACACATTTTCAGCTCTAGGCCTCTAGACTACCAAGTAAAATAGATAGATTATGGAGGGATGTGACTGCACTGAAGAAGATATGAAAGAGATTTCCTGGGATGTTGCCTGGGCTGGAGAATTTCAAATATGAAGTGAGATTGTTCTCCTTGGAGACTGAGGGGGAAATGACTGAGATCATTTATGAGAAGAATTTAGCCAGGGAGGAACATTTCCCCTTGGTGGAGAGATTAATGACCAAGGGCATAGATTTAAGGTGAGAGGCAAGAGGTTGAGAGGGGATGTGAGGATTTTTATTCAGAGGCTGGTGGGATCTGGAACTCATTGCCTATGAGAGTGCCAGAGGCAGAAACCCTCAGGACATTGAAGAAGTATCTAGATGCGCATTTGCTATGGGTCAAGTGCTAGGAAATGGGATTAGAGTAGTGAGGTGATTGGCTTTGACTGGTGCAGACTTGATGAGCTGGAGGGTCTTTTTCTGTGCTGTAGACCTCAATGAAGTTAGAGTCCCTTGCCAGAGAAAGCTGTGAGGGCAGTGTTGATGCATTTATTTAAGGCTGAGACAGATAGATAGATTCTCATTCATTCAGGAATGAAGGGTTACAGGGTAAGAACAGCAAAGTAGGCATTAGGAATATTGGCTCAGCCATGATCCTGTTAAATGGTGGAGCAGGCTCGAGGGGCCGAATGGCCTACTCCTGTTCTTATTTCTTTTGTTCTTATGGACTTCATTATAGATTGATAACAGGAATTATCTAATGATATAATCATTATGTTATCATTTCCACATTTTGTCAGAAACAAATGTGGTTAAACAATTTGAGTTAGAACGAATCAACTTTTCTGATACATCAGCATATTCCTGAAGCTATTACTGTCCTCTCTCTGCCTGCTGTCCACTGCAGGTGTGTTGAATGGACATTCAGCCCATCTAACTGTCTACTCAGCCACTTCAGGGCTCAATCTATTTGATATCCATCTTTAGCCCGAGTAGAGTCTGCAGTTGATCCCGTTCTTTCCCCTGAGATAGAAGAGTGCGATCAATGGTTTTTCAGTCAGAGACACTGAAAATCTGCCCAGCCTGCAGCTCCTGATGTCCTTAATGAGAGAAGGAAGGAAATGTAAACACATTTTCATTATGGTGTCCTCGAAATTCACCTTTTTGAGTGATGCCAGGACATGGTCTATGCGATGAAACATGTCTGTGAACGGAAATTTGGTCAGGATCAAAATTAGGAGGCACTTTCACATGGTGGTGGAAATCTGGAACTCCCCCAGCACCTCCCCCACCTACCCCTGCACCAACACCACACCCACAACTCAACACCCCCACCCTGCACCTACACCACCCCCACAACTCAACACCCCTACCCCTGCACCAACACCACCCCCACAACCCAACACCCCCACCCTGCACCAACACCACCCCCACCCTGCACCAACACCACCCCCACAACTCAACACCCCCACCCTGCACCTACACCACCCCCACAACTCAACACCCCCACCCTGCACCAACACCACCCCCACCCTGCACCTACACCACCCCCACCCTGCACCTACACCAAAAAGATCATGGCTCCAGGCCTGAGCAAATTTGTAAAGGCCAACAATGCAAGAGGTTCTTTTCTTTCATAGATTCCCTACAGCATGGAAACAGGCCCTTCAGCCCACCAAGTCCACCCAGACCCATGCCCCTACCCTATTACATTACATTACCACTGACTAATCTACCTAACCTACACATCCCTGAACACTTTGGGCAATTTAGCTTGGCTAATTTGCCTAGCCTGCACATCTTTGGACTGTGTAGCTGTCGGGACTAAGACTGACCCAACTGAAAAACACAGCAAGTTCGAGGGGGTGAATGGCCTCCTCCTGTTCCTGTTTCAAGCCAGTGTCCAGAACACAAGTGTTGCATTTTCTTTCTTTTTCCTCATGGGATGTGGTCACCTATGGCAAGACTGGCATTTATTATCCATCCCTTGACATTTTGAGATGGTGAGCTGCCTTCTTGAACCTGTCTGAAGGCTGTAAGAACACCCTCAATGCTGTGGAAGAAGGGGAGGTTCCAAGTTTTTGAGCCAGTAAAATGGAGTTTACCCTCTCCAGGAAGCAGCGGGATCGGCTGGGCTGGGAGAATAAACTATACTTGCTGGAAATGGGGTTCCCCGATGGTGGGATTGAAGAGGGTTAAGGTTTGTTAAAAATAGTTTACCTCAGAATAAGTAATTTAGCAATTGTTCTAGGCAACAAATATTTAGATATAAACATGAAGAGGTCGTATATTGATATTGAATGGAATGGAATGTCACGTGTACCAACGTACAGTGAAAAACTTTGTCTTGCGAGCAATAGCATGTGTCATGGATAGAGAATTGGCTCATGGGCAGGAAACAGAGAGTGGGGGTAATGGGTTCTTTTTCAGATTGGTAACCTGTGACCAGTGGGTTCCACAGGGATCAGTGCTGGAATCGCAACTGTTTACAATATATATTAATGACTTGATGCAAGGAAGGAAATGGAGTGTAGCCAAATTTACAGATGACAAAAAAATGGGTGGGCAGGCAGATCACAAGAGGGATACAAACAATTTCTGAAAGGTCAAATAAGTGGGCAAGCCATTAGTAAATGGAGTGTAATGTGGGAAAATGCAGTTTTCATTTTGGAAGAGAGAAGGAAAGAACAGAATGTTATTTAAACGGGGAGAAACAGCAGAAACGTGCAACACAAAGGGGAGGACTTGTGCACAAAACACAGAAACTTAGCACACTGGGGCAGCAGGGAATCAAGAAGGGTCATGGAATGTTGGCCCTTATTTCAGGGGGTTGGAGAATAAGAGAAGGGAAGTCTTACTGTAACTGTACAAGGGGCTGGCGAGACAACATCTGAAGCACTGTGAGCAGTTTTTATCCCTTATTTAAGGAAAAATATCATTTAACTGGAGACAGATCAGAGGTTCATGAGTATGATCCTCGGTATGGAGGGATTGTCATATGAGCAAAGATTAAATAGATTGGGACTACTCCCTGGCGTTTGGAAGGATGAGAGGTGATCTCACTGAAACATATTGGATTTTGAAGGGCTTGGCAGGGTCAATGCTGAGAGGATGGTTCCCCTCATGGGAGAGGCTAGAACAAAAGAGAATCATTTCAGAATAAAGGGAGCATCAGCTTTAGACTGAGATGAGGAGAAATGTCTTCTCTCAGAAGCTTGAGAGTCTTTGGAACACCTTGACACAGAAACTTGGGGTGGGGATGGCAGTGGGGGGAGGTCCCTTCTGTATATCTGAGGCCATTGTAGGTACATTCTTGATCAGTCAGGGAATAAAGGGTTATGGAGAAAGGGCAGGAAAGTGAACATGGAGTGTCAGATCAGCCATGATCCTATTGAATGGTGGAACAGGCTTGAGGGGCTGAATGGCCTACTCCTTTTCCTACTTCTTAAAGTCTTAAATCTTCACATTTGTGCAATATGTAAATAGCTGGGTTTATTCTATTTAATCTTTGTTTCTTTTGCATGATAAATTAATAAGCAGCATTGTGTGCCTATGATCCAGTGGGAAACCAACTCATTCAAAACAAAGAAACAAGATTATCATATCAAGCCAGACTTCAGTCTGAGATCTACATTGGGGAGACTGGGCGCCTCCTAGCAGAGCGCTTTAGGGAACATTTCCGGGACACCCGCACCAATCAACCACACCGCCCCATGGCCCAACATTTCAACTCCCCCTCCCACTCTGCGAGGACATGGAGGTCCTGGGCCTCCTTCACCGCCGCTCCCTCACCACCCAACACCTGGAGGAAGAACGCCTCATCTTTCGCCTTGGAACACTTCAACCCCAGGGCATCAATGTGACTTCAACAGTTTCCTCATTTCCCCTTCCCCCACCTCACCCTAGTTCCAAACTTCCAGCTCAGCACTGTCCCCATGACTTGTCCAGACTTGTCCTACCTGCCTATCTCCTTTTCCACCTATCCACTCCACCCTCTCCTCCCTGACCTATCACCTTCATCCCCTCCCCGACTCACCTATTGTACTCTATGCTACTTTCTTCCCACCCTCACCCTCCTCGAGCTTATCTCTCCACGCTTCAGGCTCACTGCCTTTATTCCTGATGAAGTGCTTTTGCCCGAAACGTCGATTTCCCTGCACTTTGGATGCTGCCTGAACTGCTGTGCTCTTCCAGCACCACTGATCCAGAATCTGGTTTCCAGCATCTGCAGTCATTGCTTTTACCTTGTTGATTTTAACCCTACTGCGAATCCTCTTGCAAGGATGCCTGCCTTGAAGAAGTTTTCCTCCTCTCTCTACAAGAATCTCAGGGAGCCCCTCTCTCACTGCAACTCCCAGGTCATTTCCTCTGCCCTGAAGCTCTTCAACCATGTTGTGAAACAGACTCGCTACCACAGCCACATTTGCTTCCTCAGTGCCTGCCTCCATAACCAACTCATCCCACACAGACTCCGGACCACCTTTAAACAAGCAGAGTTCGGACCCGAACAGGACAAACCGTACAGACTACAGATTCAAAAACACCAGCAACAGTTCTCCTTCAAGATCCTCCGCTCCACGCTCGCAGCAATGTGCCGGCACCTAACCTCTCTACAGTCAGCCCTGCCTCAGCTGAGGGCCACACTCTCTCAGAATTGCAAAGGACCCACTCTGTACTACATCCTCAGGAGAATTCATGCTCTCAACAAACAGTATTTCAATTCCATCTCAAACATCAAAACTGTAAGCACAACAAACTTTTATCTACCCACCTCCATAACCAGCGCTCCTCAAACATGCCAGAAGATTCGCCTGGCCTCGGAAACTACGCAGACGCCATTAGCCATGCGGCTGATGCAGCTGCCACCCCCACGCTGATTGATGATGTCACTTCCGCCCCATCATGGCCCTCCCACAACCATTTCTGCTCCTCAGAATTCCTCATGCATCACACGTGACATCACGTCCGCCCCTCACATCATCACTGATGCCACATGCTCAGTGACTTCCGCCACCCCTACTGCCGTGGTCACCACCACTTCCGGCCCAACAGCGCCACTCACCTGCATTCTGCTGACACGCCCCCCCACAGACCCCACTGTCACTATCCCCACCCCCCAGAACCCCGAGGGGAACACTACCCCTGCTCATGACTCCACCCCCATTCCCCCCACCATCACACCCACTCCAGTTGCTGGCTCCGACCCCACTCCCAGCTCCACACCCACACCAGATCCCAGCTCCCAACCCTGCCGAATTTTTACCATCCCTGCAGACCTCCCCCTTTCTGAAGACAAACGAGCAGTCCTCAGCAAAGGACTCACCTTCATCCCCTTCCATCCACGCATCAATGAATTTAATACACACCGTGACGTCGAGCAATTCTTCATCGCCTCCACCTCCGAGCTTCCTTTCACAATCAGGATTCCCGCCCACCTTCCAAGGACCCCTTCGCCCACCTCCAACACACTGCATCCACCTGTACATCCCGCGCTGGCCTATTACCCGCCCTCGACCTCTTCATTTCCAACTGCTGCCGGGACATTAACCGCCTCAACCTGTCTACCCCACTCCCCCACTCCAACCTCTCACCCTCACAACGCACAGCCCTCCAATATTTCTGCTCCAATCCCAACCTCACCATCAAGCCAGCAGATAAAGGAGGCACAGTGGTAGTCTGGCACACTGACCTCTACACCATTGAAGCCAAATGCCAACTCAAGGACACCTCTTCCTACTGCCCCCTCAACCATGACCCCACCCCCCCATCACCAAACCATCATCTCCCAGACCATATAGAACCTCATCACCTCAGGAGATCTCCCATCCACAGCTTCCAACCTCATAGTCCAGGAAACCCGCACTGCCCGGTTCTACCTCCTTCCCAAGATCCACAAGCCTGACTACCCTGGCCGACCCATTGTCTCAGCACGCTCCTGCCCCACTGAACTCATCTCTACCTATCCCCCCAGTCCAGGAACTCCCCACAAAAGTTCAAGACACCATCCACACCCTCCACCTCCTCCAAGACTTCCGTTTCCCCGGCCCCCAATGCCTCATCTTCCCCATGGATATCCAATCCCTCTACACCTCCATCCGCCATGACCAGGGCCTCCAAGCCCTCCTTTTTTTTCTCTCCAGACGTCCCCAACAGTACCCTTCCACCGACACTCTCATTCGTTTGGCCGAACTGGTCCTCACACTTAACAATTTCTCCTTCGAATCCTCCCACTTCCTCCAGACCAAAGGGATAGCCATGGGCACCTGTATGGGCCCCAGCTATGCCTGTCTCTTTGTTGGCTATGTAGAACAGTTGATCTTCCGTAATTACACTGGCACCACTCCCCACCTCTTCCTCCGCTACATTGATGACTGCATTGGCGCCACCTCGTGCTCCCGCAAGGAGGTTGAGCAATTCATCAACTTCACCAACACATTCCACCCTGACCTTAAATTTACCTGGACCATCTCTGACACCTCCCTCCCCTTCCTGGACCTCTCCATCTCCATTAATGACGACCGACTTGACACTGACATTTTTTACAAACCCACCGACTCCCACAGCTACCTGGATTACACCGCTTCCCACCCTATCTCTTGCAAAAATGCCATCCCGTATTCCCAATTCCTCCGCCTCCACCGTATCTGCTCCCAGGAGGATCAGTTCCACCATAGAACACACTAGATGGCCTCCTTCTTTAGAGACCACAATTTCCCTTCCCACGTGGTTAAAGATGCCCTCCAATGCATCTCGTCCACATCCCGCACCTCCGCCCTCAGACCCCACCCCTCCAACCGTAACAAGGACAGAACACCCCTGGTGCTCACCTTCCACCCTACAAACCTTCGCATAAACCAAATCATCCGCCGACACTTCCGCCACCTCCAAACAGACCCCACCACCAGGGATATATTTCCCTCTCCACCCCTTTCCACCTTCCGCAAAGACCGTTCCCTCCGTGACTACCTGGTCAGGTCCACGTCCCCCTAAAAACCACCCTCCCATCCTGGCACCTTCCCCTGCCACCACAGGAACTGTAAAACCTGCGCTCACACCTCCTCCCTCACCTCTATCCAAGGCACCTAAAGGAGCCTTCCACATCCATCAAAGTTTTACCTGCACATCCACTAATATCATTTATTTTATCCATTGCTCCCAATGAGGTCTCCTCTACATTGGGGAGTCTGGATGCCTCCTAGCAGAGCGCTTTAGGGAACATCTCCAAGACACCCGCACCAATCAGCCACACCGCCCTGTGGCCCAACATTTCAACTCCCACTCCCACTCTGCCGAGGACATGGAGGTCCTGGGCCTCCTTCACCACCACTCCCTCACCACCAGTCGCCTGGAGGAAGAACACCTCATCTTCTGCCTCGGAACACTTCAACCCCAGGGCATCAATGAGGACTTCAACAGTTTCCTCATTTCCCCTTCCCCCACCTCAATCTATTTCCAAACTTCCAGCTCAGCACTGTCCCCATGACTTGTCCGGACTTGTCCGGAGTTGTCCTACCTGCCTATCTCCTTTTCCACCTATCCACTCCACCCTCTCCTCCCTGACCTATCACCTTCATCCCCTCCCCCACTCACCTATTGTACTTTATGCTACTTTCTCCCCACCCCCACACTCCTCTCATTTATCTCTCCACGCTTCAGGCTCTCTGCCTTTATTCCTGATGAAGGGCTTTTGCCCGAAATGTCGATTTTGCTGCTCCTCGGATGCTGCCTGAACTGCTGTGCTCTTCCAGCACCACAATCCAGTATCTGGTTTCCAGCATCTGCAGTCATTGTTTTTACCTTCAGTCTGAGATCTGACATGACCATCTGCTGGCATTGTAACAGCTGGAGAATTTTGGGAAAATATAACCAATGATCTTCTATCTCTACAGCTATCTCTTTTAGAACCTTAAGATATGGGCTTTCAGATCCAGGGGAATTAAATTTCTTGAATATTTATCTCTATGCTGATATAAACAACCATTAGATGTTCCCTCTCATTAACCCTGTGATTCCCTGATTTGTGTTTTCTACAGCCACTTCCTCAACCTCTTGATTGTTTCGCCTGTTTCTATCTCTAAGAGACCAATATTTACTTTAACTACTCTCCTCCCTTTTGCATTCTTGCAAAAGCTCTTATAATCTGTTTTTATATCCCTGCCCATCTTCTCTTTTTATTAAACTTTTGCTGTTATTACTGTGCATGAGTGGGTATTCGCAAATGATTGCATGTGTGATTGTACATCAATCTTGTGTGTGCATTGCTGTGTATGCCTATGTGTGTCACTGTTTGAGTCACAGTATACGTTTGTCACTGTGTGTGTGTGTGCAAGAGAAAGACAGGCTCTGTGCCATTCTGTGTCTGTTGATGAATGTATATGAGATTATGTGTCTGTGTATATCACTGTGCCTCGGTCTGTGAATGTGAGTCTGTATTTTTCTGTATGGATCACTCAACTTCTTATTGTTCCTCTGTGTCATTAGATTAGATTTGATTACTTACAGTGTGGAAACAGGCCCTTCGGCCCAACAAGTCCATACCGACCCTCCGAAGAGCAATCCACCCAGACCCATTCCCCTAACACTATGGGCAATTTAGCGTGGCCAATTCACCTAACCTGCACACCTTTGGACTGTGGGAGCACCCGGAGAAAACTCACGCAATCATGGGGAGAATGTGCAAACTCCACACAGATAGTTACCTGAGGCAGGCTGAGGCAGGAATTGAACCCAGGTCTCAAGCACTGTGAGGCAGCAGCGCTAACCACTGTGCCACTGTGCCACCATGCCGCCCCGGTGTTTAGAAGGTTTGGTGTTGCAATGTGTGGGTCTGTGTCGGTCTCTCTGTCGGAAACTGTCTGATAGAGGTCACTATGTGAGAGTGTGTGTCACCCTATGTGTGTTGGGGGGTTGACTGTATGAGAGTATGTGTCACCTTGTCTGTTTGTGTCACCCTATCTGTGTGTGTGAGGGTGACTGTGTGAGTCACCCCATGGTGTGGGGGGTTGACTGCGTGAGAGTGTGTGTCACCCTGTCTGTGTGTGGGTAGGTGTCACCCTGTCTGTATATGTGTAAGGGTGCATGTCACCCTGTCTGTGTGTGTGAAGGTGACTGTGTGAGTCATTCCATGCGTGTGTGGGGTTGACTACGTGAGAGTGTGTGTCACCCTGTCTGTGTGTGGGTAGGTGTCACCCTCTCTGTGTATGTGTAAGAGTGTGTGTCACCCTGTCTGTGTGTGTGAAGGTGACTGTGTGAGTCACCCCATGCGTGTGGGGGGTTGACTGCGTGAGAGTGTGTGTCACCCTGTCTGTGTATGTGTAAGGGTGTGTGTTACCCTGTCTGTGCATATGAGGGTGTGTCACCCTGTGTGTGGGTGAGGGTGTTTGTCACCCTGTCTGTGTGGGTGTGTGTGTGTGTGGGGGGGGGATGACTGTGTGAATGTGTGTATGTCTGTTAGGGTGTGTGTCACCCTGTGTGTCTATGTGAGGGTATGTGTCACCCTGTCTGTGTGTGTCTGAGGGTGTGTCACCCTGTGTCTGTGTGAGGGTATGTCTCACCCTGTCTGTGTGAGGGTATGTGTCACCCTGTCTTTGTGTGTGTGTGTGTGAGGGTTTGTGTCACCCTGTGTGTCCGTGTGAGGGTATGTGTCACCCTGTCAGTGTGTGTGAGTGAGGGTGTGCGTCACTCTGTCTGTGTGAGGGTATGTGTCACCCTGTCAGTGTGTGTGAGGGTGTGTGTCACTCTGTGTGAGGCTGTGTGTGTTAGGGTTTGTGTCACCCTGTGTGTCCGTGTGAGGGTATGTGTCACCCTGTCAGTGTGTGTGAGTGAGAGTGTGTGTCACTCTGTCTGTGTGATGGTATGTGTCACCCTGTCAGTGTGTGTGAGGGTGTGTGTCACTCTGTGTGAGGCTGTGTGTGTTAGGGTGTGTGTCACCCTGTGTGTCTGTGTGAGGCTGTGTCTCACCCTGTCTGTGTGTGTGTCACCCTGTGTGTCTGTGTGAGGGTGTGTGTCACTCTGTCTGTGCGAGGCTGTGTGCCACCCTGTCTGTGTGTGTGTGTGAGGGTGTGTGTCACCCTGTGTGTCTGTGTGAGGGTATGTCTCACCCTGTCTGTGTGTGAGTGAGGATGTGTGTCACTCTGTCTGTGCGAGGCTGTGTGCCACCTTGTCTGTGTGTGTGTGTGTGAGGGTGTGTGTCACCCTGTGTGTCTGTGTGAGGGTATGTCTCACCCTGTCTGTGTGTGAGTGAGGATGTGTGTCACTCTGTCTGTGTGAGGCTGTGTGCCACCCTGTCTGTGTGTGTGTGTGTGTGTGAGGCTGTGTGTCACCCTGTCTTTGTGTGTGTGTGTGTGAGGGTTTGTGTCACCCTGTGTGTCCGTGTGAGGGTATGTGTCACCCTGTCAGTGTGTGTGAGTGAGGGTGTGCGTCACTCTGTCTGTGTGAGGGTATGTGTCACCCTGTCAGTGTGTGTGAGGGTGTGTGTCACTCTGTGTGAGGCTGTGTGTGTTAGGGTTTGTGTCACCCTGTGTGTCCGTGTGAGGGTATGTGTCACCCTGTCAGTGTGTGTGAGTGAGGGTGTGTGTCACTCTGTCTGTGTGATGGTATGTGTCACCCTGTCAGTGTGTGTGAGGGTGTGTGTCACTCTGTGTGAGGCTGTGTGTGTTAGGGTGTGTGTCACCCTGTGTGTCTGTGTGAGGCTGTGTCTCACCCTGTCTGTGTGTGTGTCACCCTGTGTGTCTGTGTGAGGGTGTGTGTCACTCTGTCTGTGCGAGGCTGTGTGCCACCCTGTCTGTGTGTGTGTGTGAGGGTGTGTGTCACCCTGTGTGTCTGTGTGAGGGTATGTCTCACCCTGTCTGTGTGTGAGTGAGGATGTGTGTCACTCTGTCTGTGCGAGGCTGTGTGCCACCTTGTCTGTGTGTGTGTGTGTGAGGGTGTGTGTCACCCTGTGTGTCTGTGTGAGGGTATGTCTCACCCTGTCTGTGTGTGAGTGAGGATGTGTGTCACTCTGTCTGTGTGAGGCTGTGTGCCACCCTGTCTGTGTGTGTGTGTGTGTGTGAGGCTGTGTGTCACCCTGTCTTTGTGTGTGTGTGTGTGAGGGTTTGTGTCACCCTGTGTGTCCGTGTGAGGGTATGTGTCACCCTGTCAGTGTGTGTGAGTGAGGGTGTGCGTCACTCTGTCTGTGTGAGGGTATGTGTCACCCTGTCAGTGTGTGTGAGGGTGTGTGTCACTCTGTGTGAGGCTGTGTGTGTTAGGGTTTGTGTCACCCTGTGTGTCCGTGTGAGGGTATGTGTCACCCTGTCAGTGTGTGTGAGTGAGGGTGTGTGTCACTCTGTCTGTGTGATGGTATGTGTCACCCTGTCAGTGTGTGTGAGGGTGTGTGTCACTCTGTGTGAGGCTGTGTGTGTTAGGGTGTGTGTCACCCTGTGTGTCTGTGTGAGGCTGTGTCTCACCCTGTCTGTGTGTGTGTCACCCTGTGTGTCTGTGTGAGGGTGTGTGTCACTCTGTCTGTGCGAGGCTGTGTGCCACCCTGTCTGTGTGTGTGTGTGAGGGTGTGTGTCACCCTGTGTGTCTGTGTGAGGGTATGTCTCACCCTGTCTGTGTGTGAGTGAGGATGTGTGTCACTCTGTCTGTGCGAGGCTGTGTGCCACCCTGTCTGTGTGTGTGTGTGTGTGAGGGTGTGTGTCACCCTGTGTGTCTGTGTGAGGGTATGTCTCACCCTGTCTGTGTGTGAGTGAGGATGTGTGTCACTCTGTCTGTGCGAGGCTATGTGCCACCCTGTCTGTGTGTGTGTGTGTGTGTGTGAGGGTGTGTGTCACCCTGTGTGTCTGGGTCACTGTGCTGACAGCGCCCTCCCTCCCACGCCAGTATTGCAGTTTGATTCGCTTTGACTTCCTCTTCCTCCTTGTTCCTTGTAAGCTCTCAGCCCTGATCTCATTCAGTTCCCCGGGGGTTCCCAGGCTGTTCGCCGCGATACAGGACTCAGTGGGAGCGGGGACAGAGAGGCTGCAGATCCCCTGAGCCCCGGGAGAGCAGCGTGAACACAGCGAGCCCTCTCTCTGCCTGTCCCCCGGGTGAGCAGGAGCCCAGCGTTTGGTGAGTCCATTTGGAGGCGATTAAATTCCGGCCAGAACCGAGACCTCACACGGGAGACAAAAGGGAGCAGGCAGGAGAAGTGTTGAACTGGGAAAGCAAAGTGGTAAAAGTGTCAGAAATAGGCAGGGAACCTGGCAGTGTAACAACAATGACCAGCAATCAACCCGAGTGGGAAATCGATGGCATTTTTTTTAAAAAAACATAGTGTACGTGCGTGTGAGCAAAGCAGAGAGGCAGACACACAGACAGAGAATTAGCATGTGTAAGAGGGGAGTGTGGAGATGAATGAATATTGGGTCCACCCGGGTATGAGAAAAGGAGGCAGCAAAATGAGGGTCAGACGGGGCAAAAAAAAATCTTATCAGTGGGATGTCTGAGAATGAATGTGCAAGAGTGTGTGAATATGTGCCCCAGCTTTGATCAGGGTGTGTGTCCTGTACAGATGAGTGTGAGGGCCACTCTCAATGGTTGGAGGGGGCTGTCTGTGAGTTTTTGGGAAGATCAATGAGCGAAGCCCATTGAGAAAGAGTGAAAAATCTGTGCACGTACAGCGACAGGAGCCTGAGAGAATCAGAAACTCGTGAATCAGGCAGGTTCCAGACAGAAATCCGCACATTTCTGGAAAGTAATGACCATCGAGGGATACACAGAGAGTGCCAAAAAGTGGCTTTAAGGTATATGATCAGTCATGATCTAATTGAATGTCAGAGTGGGCATCATGGGCCGAATGGCTGACAGTGCGCCTATTCCCCTGTTTTCAAATTGAGCGAGTTTGACAGAATCAGTGGGCAAGGATTATGACTAAACGGGTGTGAGAGGCTGTACTGAGTGTGTAAAGCTGTGTAAAATGGTCTGAGCGTGAGCAATGTATAAGAGTGCAGGCTGCAGAAGGGGTACAGAAATACCTCATGAGTTTGCTCTAATAATAATCAAATATTGGTGAAATTTAAAATTAATGTGTTCATTTTTGACAATTAGGTTCTGTACAGAGCTTTATAGGGTCGATATTAGGGGCAGCAATCCTGCTCAGGAATTCTGCTTTATGCAGTAATGTTTAATATTTTGTCCGGTAACTACAGGTTAATCATACTGAAAGATTAATCTAGAGGGCCAGGCATTCAAATCCCACTGATGCAGCTGCTTAGATTGTTCTGAACAAATCCTGTAAATTGGAGCATTAGGGTCAGTGATGGGTTTGAGAGATTAACATTAGGGTCAGTGTTTCAACTCATGATGAGCTTTAAGATTTAGTACCTAGGTTGGGTAACTGCGTCAATTGTAGCGCTTAGGGTTTTTAGGGGTCAGTGATGGGGTTTAGAGTTTAATTTTAGAGTTAGTGATGGGATTTAGGGTTGAGTTTTGGGGTCAAGGTTTGTGTTTTGGGTTTAGTTTTAGAGTCAGTGATGGGGTTTAGGGTTTAGTCAGAATAATGATGGATTTAGCCATGATTAGTGATGGGGTTTAGGGTTCAGTGTTAGTGTCAGTAACAGGGTTAAGGGATTAGTCATGGGGTCAGGATTGAGGTCGAAGAGGGCAAATATATGCTGTGAGGGACTGGGATGGTTAGCACACGTTACCCTTAACCATGTTCCTGTGGGATTCACAGGCAATTCCAGGGCAATGGCCACAGCTTTGGGTCTAATTTCCCAAATGGTGGCCATGCAGGAAATTCAAAGCTTGCAAGAATGTGACACGCAGCTACTGCTCCCAGCAACAACTGGCAGACCGTACCTTCAGCAGGAAAACACTTTGCATTTCTCTAGCATCTTTCGCAGCTTCAAAGGATTTCAAAGCTGTTTGTAGTCATTGAAATGTTTCTGAAGTATTGTCAATGCAAGAAACATAACAGCGAAACTCTGTGCAGCAAACTCCTGCAAATAGCCAAAAGGTAACGAGCAGATAATCTGATTGTAGTCATGCTGGCTGGGTGACAAATCTTCAGCTCATTGACCTTGTTCTTAAAATAGTGCTGTGGAATCCTTCCCCTGACAGGGTAGACAGAAGACGGCACTTCTGACAGTGCAGCCCTCCTTCAGTACGGCACTGGGATTGCGTGCACTCAGGAGTCAGGGTCAATCCCATAACTTTGTAACTCAACCTTACTCGCCAAGCTAGTTCTGCACGAAAGGAAAGTAAAGAGAAGAACATTCTAGAAACACTTGTAGGAATTGATTTCCCGATGTGAAAGGATCTGTGGGACTGACTGGCCATAAAGCTGGAAACACACTGATGCAATTAACTGGTTCAAAAAGGAGCTGCACTAATTTCTGACTGGGAACAGGGAGATCATAGCTGGAGTGTACGCTTGGGAAGTGTAGGAGTTGTACAGTGGGGTTGTATGAGGACAGAAGCTGCTGTGGGAAAATCAGGGTTAAATGCATGCATTTTGAGAAGCCTAAAGAGGTGGGTGTACATTGTACAGGAATAGAAAGAGATCAGCATTTTTTTTTTAAATGTACAAGAACTCTCCCAGCTTTAGACATCTGCATTGCAGCAAACCAGGCTGCACACTTCACAACACACTCCCCTTCCCTGGTACCCCAATGTCAACTAGATCGTATCATGGTTTCCAGTCTCTCAATGGACAACATACAGGCATCCCTCAAAGACCTCTGTCTTCCCCATTCCACCTCTGACACACCTTCAGGGTTAAATCAAAACAGTTAATTTTCTCTTTTCCCAGTTTAACGAGGGTCTTTCACTGGAACAGTACTGCACCAGGCAAAGTAATGATAAATGTAAGCTTTGGGATGAGTTCACCCGAACTGAACCACAGCTATATCTCAGGTATTGTTGGTTGACACTATTAGCACTCTACTAAAAATTGCTCATCCAGCCAAATCCATTTCGCTAAAATCTAATTGCTCACCTACTCCAAGTCCACTGTCAGGATGTAATTTGATTGACGCCCTCAAAACATCACAGGCTGCTTTGTCGATATGAATCAGATCAAGACAGCAGCATAAGTACGACAAAAACCGTGTCTTTAGCCCCCTCCTTTCACCTTGAACAAAAAGATTCCTCCAACACCTGATCTGAGGTACAAAGATGGTGCAGTTTGAAGTCTATAAGGGCTTCTTGCTGTTGCAGCCCTTCAGTTACATGGACAGCAAATTGAAGGCCTAGCAGGTGCTGAAATCATTTGACCCTTTCTTTACTCGACTTGATTTTCCGCTGAAGCATATGTGGACCAGCTGGTCACCAAATAGTTACAGCTCAGAAACAGGCCATTCAGCTCATCATTTCCCCCCCAGCTGAGCAACTCACTTAGTGCCATTCTCCCACCTTCTTTCAGTTGAATCTGCCTCCTTCCCAAACTCTCGGGTAGGGTTCTCTGCAATGCTCGCTGCATCTTTTGCTAATCCACTCAGATCTATTCCCTATCATTCCTGATCCTTTCACAAGAGGGAACAGTTTCTCTCTACCTATTCTGTCTAATTCCCTGCTGATTGTGAACACCTCAATCAAATATCCTCTCAATATTCTTTTCTCCAAGGAATATAGTCCTAAATTCTCCAATCTATCCATGTCACTGAAGTTCCTCGTCACTGGAAATATTCATGTGAATCTTTTCTGCATTCTGTCCAATGCTTTCACATCCATCTTCAGTGTAATGCCCAGAACTGTACACAGTCCTCCAGTTTAGGTCTAACTAGTATCTTACACAAGTTCACCTCCATGCTTTTGTATTCTGTGACCTGACTGATAAAGCCGAAGATATTATTTACCTTATTAACTGCTCTGTCCACCTGTCCTACCACTCACCTCTCAACTATAACATAAATGCTGCCCCCTCCACAGTTCACTTCAGCTCTGAAGAGTCGTCTCAATTTGAATCGTTACCTCACTGCCCCTTCATGAAACTGCCTGACCCACGGTGATCTTCAGCATTTTTGTTGTCAGTTCAGATTCCAGTATCTGTTCCTGCCACCTTCAATGATCTGTGCACAAATACACCTGGGTTCCTCTGGTTCTAACCCCTTTTAGAATTATACTTTTCGAATTATTTCTTTTTGTATCTGGCCACTGAAACCAACCACCTTAAAAGTCTCTGCATTCAACTTTATCTGCCACCTATCCACCCACCTCACAAACTTCTCTTATGTCTTTTGGAGTTCCATGCAGCCCTTCTCATAATTCACACAGTTTTCAAGTTTTTTTATCATCTGCAAACTTGAAAACTTTGGAACAGCCAACTTGTACACTGTGGTCTCTGTCATTAATACAGAGACTTCCTCTAGCACTTCATTCCACACGAATCACTCTCTGTGTAAAAAATGTTATCCCTCATGTCCTTTTTAAAACTTTCTCCTCTCACTTTAAAACTATGCCCCCTCGTTTTGGACTCTTCCCCCCCCCTCCAATCCTAGGGAGAAAAAACCTTGTCATTCCCCTTATCTATACCCCTCATGACCTCTCTAAGGTCGCCCCTCATCCTCCTCCGCTCCAGTGAAAAACATCCTGGCCTAGTTTAATAATTACTGACCCAGTAGAACTGCACCATGCACCTTCCTCCAACCTGAAAGACATCCAATTATAACTATAGCTTCCTGTTTACTGTCAATCAACCAAATTTGTTTCCAAATTGCCGTTCTCCCTTTTATAAATTTTGTTGTGTACAATTTCTTTTTGAAGTCTATGTTCATCACGTCAATTGCACTGCCCTCGTCAGAGGTATACTTGTTACTTGTCATCTTAAACCCTAAAGAAACAAAATTTGTATTTTCATCGTGCCTTCATAAGTGCTTGGAGAAAGTGAGGACTGCAGATGCTGGAGATCAGAGCTGAAAAATGTGTTGCTGGAAAAGCGCAGCAGGTCAGGCAGCATCCAAGGAGCAGGAAATTTCCTGAAGAAGGGCTTATGCCTGAAATGTCAATTCTCCTGCTCCTTGGATGCTGCCTGATCTGCTGCGCTTTTCCAGCAACACATTTTTCAGCATAAAGTGCTTTCCAGTCAATATATTATGATTGAAACGTAATCACTGGTGTCGTGTAGGAAACAGAGTAGCTAGCTTGTACACAGAAAGCTTCCTTAAACAGCAATAGGATTATGACTACCATTCAGGAATCTTGATTGAGAGATAAATATTGGCCAGGATACCAGGGGTACTTCCCATCCAATTCCTAGAAATGGTACCATGTGATCTTTTGCACCTTTTACATGAAATACAGAATAGTATCACACCAAAAGGTATCAGTTCAATAATTCCTCAGAATTCACCCCACCAACAGTGCGACACTCCCTCAGAACTGACTCTCTGACAGTGCGGCACTCCCTCAGCACTGACCCTCCAACAGTGCAGCACTCCCTCAGCACTGATCCTGCAACAGTGCAGCACTCCCTCAGCACTGACCTTGCAACAGTGCAGCATTCCCTCAGCACTGACCCTCTGACAGTGTGCCCGTTCCCCAGTACTGACCCTTTAACAGTGCGACCCTTGCTTAGTCTGGCATTGGGAGTGTTTAGATTTTATGCTGAAGTCTTTGGTGTGACCCCATGATGTCTATCCTGAAGGTGAGAGTGCTGAAACTGTGCCCTTATGTAACAAACTAGATTCTGGGAGGGACCCAGAGGACTGGAAAGTCACTCAAGTGACACACCCGTTTAAATAGAGAGTAAGGCAAAAGACTTAAACTACAGACCAATTACCCTAACGTTGGTCGTGGATAAGGTCTTGGAATCCATTGTGAAGGATGTGATTTCTGATTACTTCAAGTGTACAGTAAAATAAGGCAGAGTTAGGATAGGTCATGCCTGACAAATCTGCTAGAACTCTTTGAGAAGGTAATGAACAGGTTAGATCAAGGAGAGCCAATGGATGTTATCTATCTGGGTGTCAAGTAGGCCTTTGACAAGGTGCGGCACTGGAGCCTACTGAGAAAGATAAGGGCCCATGGTGTCACAGGCAAGGTGCGCACATGGATAGAAGCTTGGCTATCTGGCAGAAAGCAGAGAGTGGGGATAAAAGGGTCCTTCTCAGGATGGCAGCCAGTGACAAGTGATGTTCCACAAGGCTCAGTAATTGGACCACAACTTTTTACTTTATATATTAATGATCTGGATGAAGGAACTGAGGGCATTCTGGCTAAGTTTGCAGACGATGCAAAGATCGGTAGAGGGGCAGGTAGCATTGAGCAGGAGAGGAGGCTGCAGAAGGATTTGGACAGGTTAGGAGAGTGGGCAAAGAGGTGGCAGATAGAATATAAAGTGGGAAAGTGTGAGGTCATGCGCTTTGGTCAGAAGAATAAAGGTGTGGACTATTCTCTAAATGGGAAGAATATTCAGAAATCTGAAGTGCAAAGAGACTTTGGCGTTCTAGTCCAGGATTCTCTCAAGGTAAACTTGCAGGTTGGGTCAGTAGTTAGGATGGCAAATGCATTTATTCTGAGAGGAGTTGAGGATTAAAGCAGGGATGTATTTCTGAGGCTCTATGAGGTTCTGGTCAGACCACATTTGGAGTATTGTATGTGGTTTTGGTACCCATGTCTGAGGAAGGATGCATTGGCCCTGGAGCAGGTTCAGAGGATGCTCATGAGGATGGTCCCAGGAATGAAAAGTTTTACGTATGAGGAATGTTTGAGGACTCTGGGTTTATACATGATGGAGTTTAGAAGGATGAGGGGGGATCTAATTGAAATTTACTGAATACTGAATGGCCTGGACATAGTGGATGTTGGGAAGTTGTTTCATTGGTGGGAGAGACTAGGATCCAAGGGCACAGCCTTTGAGTAAAGGGAAGACCTTTTAGAATGGAGATCGGGAGAAACTTCCTCAGGCAGAGAGTGGAGAAGCGATGGAATTCATTGCCACAGAAGGCTGTAGAGGCCAGGTCATTGAGTATGTTCAAGACTGAGATAGATATGTTCTTGATTGTCATGGGATCAAAGGTTACGGGGAGAATAGGGTTGAGAAACTTATCAGTCATGATTGAATTGTGGAGAAGACTCAATGGGCTGAATGGCCTAATTTCTACTCCAATGTCTTATGGTCTTAAACAGTGAACAATCATCTTGCTGGAGTCCCCTATCTCCCAACAACAAATCAAACCATTGGAACAATATTAAGCACTCAAGGCTTTTTAAATTCATTAACAGGATAAGAGCATCATTGGTTAGGCCAATATTTATTGCCCAGAGGACAGTTAACAGTCAACCAAATTGTAGTGAGTCTGGAGTTATACCTAGGCCGGACCAGGTAAGGATGACAACTTTCCTTCCCTCAAGAATGTTTATGAACCTGACAATTGACAGTGATTTTGTGGTCAGCACTAGACTCTTAATTCCAGATTTCTTTCTTGCCATGGTGGGATTTGAACCCAGATTCCCAAACTTATATCATCTATAACCACAGGTGAAATACCAGAGGCCTGGAGGGTGGCTAATGTTGTGCCTTTATTTAAGAAATACTGTAAGGAGAAGCCTGGGAACTATAGACATGTGACCCTGACATCAGTGGATGAGTTGTTGGAGGTAATTTTGAAAGATTGGATTCATAAGTTTTTTTTTAGATTAGATTACTCACAGTGTGGAAAAAACCCCTCTGAACCAGACCCATTCCCCTACATTTACCCCTTCATCTAACATTACGGGCAAGTTAGCATGGCCAATTCACCGAACCACATTTTTGGAGAGGCAAGGATTGATTAGGTATAGTCAGCATGGCTTGTGTGAGGGAAATTGTGTCTTACAAACCTGATTGAGTTTTTTGAGGCTGTAACCAAAAAGATTGATGAAGGCAGATCTTACGGTGTTGTTTACATGGACTTTAGTAAAACCTTTGACATGGTAGACTAATTAGTAAAGTTAGATTACCTGGGATTCAGGGTGAACTAGCCAACTGGATTTAAAATTGGCTTAACAAAAGGAGATAGAGGGTGATGGTGGACAGTTATTTTTCCAATTGGAGGCTCGTGACCAGCAGTGTTCTGCAGGAATCAGTACTGGGTCCATTTTTGTTTGTAATTTATATAAACGATCTGGATGAGAACATTGGAGACATGGTTAGTAACTTTGTAGATGACACCAAACTTGTTGGTATGGTGGGTATTGAAGAAAGATATCTAAGATTCCAAAGCAATCTTGATCAGTTGGGTCGATAGGTTGAGCAGTGGCAATTGGAGTTTAATTTGGACAAATGAAAGGTATTGCATTTTGGTAAAACAGACAAGGGCAGGACTTATACAATTAATGATAGGACCCTGGGTATTGTTGTAGAACCGAGAGATCTAGGGGTTCAGGTGCATTAGCTTTGAAATTTGTGTCATAGATAGACAGGATGATAAAGAAGGCATTTAGCATGCTTGTCTTCATTGCTCAGACCTTTGAGTATAGGAGTTGAGACGTCATGTTAAGGTTGTACAGGACACTGGTGAGGCCTCTTCTGGAATACTGTGTCCAGTTCTGGTCCCCCTATTATAGGAAAGAGAAGGTTCTGAAAAGATTTACCTGGATGTTGCTGGAAATTAGGGGTTTGAGTTATAAGAAGAGGATGGATAGGCTGGGACTTCTTTCAGTGGAGTGTAGGAGATCGAGGGCTGACCTTATAGAGGTTTATGAAATCATGAGGCATTGATAAAGTGAATAGCAAAGGTCTTTTCCCTAGGGTGGGGAAGTTCAAAACAAGGGACATATTTTTAAAGTGAGATAAGAAAGTTTTAAAAACAATGTGAGGGCAACTTTTTCCACAGAGAGTGGATGAAGGTATAGTTACAACATTTGAAAAATCATTTGGATAAGTACATGAATAGGAAAGGTTTAGAGGGATATGGGCCAAATGCAGGCAAATGGGACTAGTTTAGTTTCGGAACATGGTCAGCATGGACGAATTGGACGAAAGGGTCTGTTTCCGTGTCGTATGATTCTATAACACTACCTGTTTCTCTGGATTAGTATTTGACTGATAACACCACCAGGCCATCATCTCCCTGAGAACGTTGTATGTGGTTGTTGAGCTCAGTGACTCTGACTGTCCCTCAGTGTGATGCAGGATATTCAACAAATCTAGCTCTGTCAGGGTCTGTCTCAGTCTATCTCTGTCCTTTCAGCTGTGTCTCAATAGGTCATTGCACATCACACCATCTCTCTGTGCATTTACCTATCTCACCATGTGGCAGAAAACCTGTTTCAGTCGATTTTTATGCTCATTCCTGGAACACTGGCATTTTTGCTAATGCCCAACATCAATTATATGTCCTTAACTGCCTACAAAGATGGTGACGCATCCTTCCATACCATGTAGTGCAAATGCAGCAGGAGTTTGACCCAATGACAATAAATCAAAAGTCACAACATTCCAAATTGGGATGGTACGTAGCTCAGAGAGGAGCTTGCAGGTGGTAGTGGTGTTCCCGGAAAACCTGCTGCACTCAGGCCGGCAAATGGACAACATTCCATCACACTCCTGATTGTTCTTTGCAGGTGATGGATAGGCTTTGGGGAATCAGGAGGTGAATTATTCCCTGCAGTTTGCTAGCCTAAGACCTGCTCTTGCAGCCACAGTATTTACACAGTCAGTCCAGTTCTGTTTATAGTCAATGATAACCTCCAAGATGTTGTTAGTGGTGAATTCAATGATGGTAACACCATTGAATGACAATGGTTAGATTCTCTCTTTTTGGAGATGGTCAGTTTCTGTGCAGTCATCACTTACCTCTTGACAGCCCAATGTTCCCTAAATTTTGCTGAAGATGGACACGGACCACCTCACTCTGTGGGGTCACGACCGGTAATGAAAAATTGGCAATCATCAGCAAACATCTCCACTTCTGGCCCAATGATGGAGAGAAGGTCATTGATGAAGCAGTTAAAGATGGTTTGGCCTAGGACACAACCTGAGGAACTCCTGCAGAGATGTCCTGGAGCTGAGATGGTTGACCTCGAGTAATCACAACCACCTTTTTATCCGCCAGAGCGTATTCCCCCAATTCCCATTGACATCAACCTGACTCAGGCTTCTTGACACTACACTTGGTCAAATGCTGTCTTTCTATTGTGGCAATAGGCATTCCCACCTCACCCCACCTCATCACAGTTCTTTCATTCTTGTTCAGATGAAGTCTGTAATGACATCTGGAGATGCATGGTCCAGGTAAATACACAGAGAGATGGTGTGACGCGCAGTGACCTATTGAGACTTGGCATAAAGGACAGAGATACACTGAGACAGACCCTGACAGAGCTGGATTTGCAGAAGGATCCTGCATCACACTAAGGCACAGCCAGAGTCACTGAGCTGTATAACCACATACAACATTCTTTAGGGAGATGATGGCCTAGTGGTGTTATCGGTCAGCTATTAATCCAAACTGAGAGTCAATGAGAAGGTTATTGAGGAGCAGATGCTGTCTGGTAGCACTGTCAATGACCTCTTGCTTTGCTTAGCTGACGGGACAGTGATTGGCTGAATGGGCTCATTCTGCTTTTACCTTGTTTGTGTTGGGGTTGAGGGTGGGTGGTGTTATTTGAGGTGATGAGCATTAGCAGAGAGTGAGCTATACTGTAACACTAGATTTCTTCATTGTGGTCACAACAGCTTCGAGTAGAGCTATCACTTCCCTCAGGAAACAGGAACTATTGAGTGCTGTTTGTACATTTGTTTTACTGTGATTGACAGTGCGCTCTGTGCACATTGACAGTCATGTTTCCTGCAGTACTACGCATCAGAAATATTTCATTGGCTGTGACAGATGTCTTTGGACCTGAGGTTGTGAAGGCATTAAATAAATGCAAACACATTTTGTTCTTTTTCAATTAGCAATGTATTAGATATAATTCTTTAGTATGCCTGTTGGCAAAAAGATATCTTAAGCTACGCCTCTCCCCCACCCCAATTGTGCAGATGATAATGCAGTTGGATATTTAACAACATGATGTGGCCTGAGTGAGTGCTAGTTCCACCTCAGAATGAGGTAGAGCCTCAGCTTAACATTTCATCTCTGACAATGAAGGACCCTCTCAACACTATCTGGCTAACAGTACTGCACTCGCTCACTACTGCTCTAACTGTGCATCACTGTATCAAAACCACTCCACTGACAGTGCGGCACTCAATCGTACTCATCTTCCAACAATGCGGCACTCCCTCAGCACTGACTCTCCAACAATATGACACTCCCACAGAATTGACCCTGCAACAATCGGCAGTCCCTCAGTGCTGACCCTCCAACAGTGTGGCACTCCTTCAACACTGACCCTCTGACAGTGCGGTGCTCCCTCAGCACTGACCCTCAGACTGTGCAGCACTCCCTCAGCGTTGACCCTCTGACAGTGCGGCACTCCCTCAGCACTGACCCTCTGACAGCATGATGCTCCCTCAAGACTGACCCTTCGACAGTGAAGCACTCCCTCAGCACTGACCAACCGACAGTGTGGCACTCCCTCAGCTCTGACCTTCTGACAGTGCGGCGCTCCCTCAGCATTGACCCTCCGACAGTGCGGCACTCCCTCAGCACTGACCCTCCAACAGTGCGGCACTCCCTCAGCACTGACCCTCTGACAGTGCGGCGCTCCCTCAGCACTGACCCTCTGACAGTGCGGCACTCCTTCAGCTGACCCTCCAACAGTGTGGTACTCCCTCAGCACTGACCCTCCGATAGTGCGGCATTTCCTCAGCACTGACCCTCTGACAGTGTGACACTCCATCAGCACTGACCCTCTGAGACTGAGGTGGTTATTCATTAATGACCCTCTAATAGTTCAGGACTCCATCAATACGTCCATCAGGAATCTCAACCTGACATTTGATTCTGATAACTCTGGCATGAAGTCAAACCCACAAACCACTCAGTCAGAATTGAGAATGCCATGCACTGAGCCAAGTTCAGGGTCAGTCCTTTATGGCACAGTTACTAGTTGTGCTGCTACTGCTGTTCCTGGTGAACAATAGAAATGACAAAGCCTTAAACTAAAATGTGAATGATGCAAAGATGGAAGTGATAATTCAAGAGAATAAGTATATCTTGTTTAGTTTTATAACAAGCAACTCCATCACTTTCCCCTGACATTCCGTGTAAACCATACCTTTGTCATAATATTTCAAATCTTATCACTTTCATAACAAACATGTTGCAGAAGTTTTAGGAATAGTTATGAAAACGAGGTTAACCGTTTTCTCTTGCTACATTCCTGGGGAGTGGGCACTTCCAACACTTCTTGCCTGGGCAATCTCATCTATATTTTGTTGGCACTGGCGTGTTCCTCTCACGTCCTTCCATCATTGATGGCCATGTTTTCAGCTGCCAGAGCCAGAAATTCTGGAATTCCGTCTTTAGGCAGTTGTACCCCTCTCTCCTTTCAGACTCTCCCATTATTTGATCACTTACAGTCAGAGAGACGTCCAACTCATCCATGCTGACCAGATATCCTCGATTAAGCTAGTCCCATTTGCCAGCATTTGGTCCAGACCCCTACAAACCCTTCTTTGTCCCAGTGTCTCCTCCTTTGGCTCAGTGTCCATGTTCAGTGAGAGCTTCCCGTGAAATGCTGTGGGGCATTTCATTTTATAAAGGCACTACATAAATGCAATGTGCATCAGTTATCCTAGTACTTTTTGGGCTGCTGTTGACAGGCGAGTGAGGTATGGGAATTGCAGGGGGTAGTCCCCTGTGAGTTCTCCAGCAATAAGTCCCACCAGAGTGGGCAACACAAGAGCAAACATACTGTGGCTAATCTGTGCTTAAATACAGCAGGCTTTACTCAGAAAGCAAGGCCATTTCAGCGGTCCAACATGAACATAATGGAGAGGTTTTTGTTTATTATTTGCATTTGTGGGATGTGGGTGTCATTGGCTGGGCCAGCATTTACTGCCCATCCCTAATTGCCCCTTGAGAAGGTGGGGGTGAGCTGCCTTCTTGAACAGCTGCAGTCCACCTGCTGTGAGTTGACCCACAATGCCCTTGGGGCAGGAATTGCAGGCTTTTGACCCAGTGACAGTGAAGGAAAAGCGATATATTTCCAAGTCAGGGTGGTGAGTGACTTGGAAGAGGACTTGAAGGGGGTTGTGTTCCATGTATCTGCTGTTCTTGTCCATCTGGGTTTGGAAGGATCTTTGGTGAATTTCTGCAGGTATTAGCAACTGGCTGCTATGTCGTAGAGACAGTAGGTTGTGTCCTATCTCTCAATAGTTCATGTGAACAACTCCATATAACTATCATTAGCTGATATTTCAACTTGTTTCTATCTTACTCAAGTCCCTTGCTTTGTAAACTGAGTTTTGCCCTTCCTGGGAAGGCAATGGCATATGGTCACCAGTAATCCAGAGACCCAGGCTACTGCTCTGCCGACATTGGTTCAAATCCTACCACGACAGATGGCAAAATGTGAATCAGTGAAAATCAGGAATTAAAAGCAGGTCTAATAATGACCAAGTAAACACTGTTGATTATCACTAAAAATCCTATCGATTCACTTCGATTGTTTAGGGAATGAAATCTGCCATTGCCTGGTCTGGCCTACATGTAACCCCAGACCCACGGCAATGTGGTTCAATAGTTCATACAGTCTGTACAATATGGAAACAGGCCATTTGGCCCAACAAGTCCATATGACTCTCTGAAGGGTATCCCACCCAGACCCGCAGCACCCCCATCCCTGGACACTGTGGGGCAATATAACATGGCCAATCCACCTAACCTGCACATCTTTGGACTGTGGGAGGAAACCCACGCAGACACAGGGAAAATGTGCAGACCCCACACAGACAGTCACCTGAGGCTGGAATTGAACCCAGGTCCCTGGCGCTGTGAGGCAGCAGTGCTAACCACTGTGCCACCATGCCACCCCATTCCTAACTTCTGAAATGCCACTCAGGACAATTAGGAATGGGCAACAGATGATGGTTCAGCCAGAGATGCCCACATCACATGAACAAATGGAAAAAATACTCATAAACTATGTTTGTCACTGTCACTATTTTTCCTGGAATCTGGAATTGTCTCTAATTACTGCTAAGTGTATATAAAAGTCAAACATTCACTCCTTTCCTGAAATACTGCAACTCCCAGTCGCATTGACTCACAGAATACATTCATGTATAAGGTGCTAAGTCCCAATATGACTTCGGCAGAATGAGTAAAAGCCAGGACCCATCCTGCCTGGTCAATGTCAGCTGAGATGGACAGTGCAGTAGGATGCTTCAGCCACTGACTCCCCACTCTCAGCCTGCAACTGCAGTTGGAACCTGTAAATTGTAAAAGCACTTGCCCATCAACTTCAGCATCACCTGCCCCTCACCCCAAGAAAGTGCTTTCCACCCAATGAGGTGCCTTAGAAGTGTAGCCTCTGTCATAGGGTAGGAAATGCAGTGACCAATTTGCACTCAGGAAGTTCCTAATCATAGCAATGTGATTAATGATGCAGATAGAGAGAAAAGAGAGAGATTTTTAATCAGTATTGAGGTTTGTGGGGAAAAGACAAGAAATTGAAGTTAAAGATTAACAGATGAGCCATGACTCGATGGCTGAATGGCCACCTCTGTTGCTATGTCTTACGGTCTCATAATGTGTTATTCATGACATTGGTTTGAGGGATCAGGGCTGTCAGGGCTATGGAGAAAGCCCCTGTTCTCCTCCTATTGGTACCAATGGTATCTAACAGTCCTGCCTGTGCAGCATTGCCTCAGCACTGCACTAGGTATGTCAGTTCAGACTGTGTGCTCAGGCCCCTAAAGTAAGACTTGTATCCAGACACAGTACTTTCAGCTTCTGAGCGTGAGAGGGATATTGAGTCATAAGTGACAAGCTGGGTGACTGCAGTGAAGGAAGTCATGCAGATGCAAGTAACTATGATTCTGTGTCAGGTTTTAGTTCTGTGGACACAGTCAACTTGTTGTCGATGGTGTGTAAAATGAGCTTCTGAAACTTCACCTTGTGGGTTTGTGGATGTTTTAGATTCCTCCATGCAGCTGTACCTAACTTCCTGCCTACCGATTACAGAGCTCTACAAATAGTCAGCTCGGATGTGGTCGCACAAATAGCACCGAGAATGGCGCCTCACATTCACTGCTGTGCGGTCTGCGCAGAAAACAAATTAGATAAACTGTGAAGAGGCAAGCAGTGCTGGGAATAGGCAGAGCTCCAAACCTCTAAAGTCAACAGTAGAATTTTCAATGAATGTAATCAGGCAGAGAGCGTGAAGATGGAAATCAGAACCAGACTGAAAAAAGGCTCTGATCATGTTTACAGGATCCTGGCAGGGGAGGAGGAGCAGCCCCAAGTCATAATCTACATGGACACCAACAACTTGGATATGAAGAGGGATGGGGATCTAAGGCAGAAATTCAGGGAGCTAGGGTGGAAGCTTAGAGCAAGAACAAACAGAGTTGTTGTCTCTGGTTTGTTGCCCGTGCCACATGCTAGTGAGGCAAGGAATAGGGAGAGAAATGAGGTGAACACAGTGGCAACAGGGATGGTGTAGGAAGGAGGGTTTTGGATTCCTGGATAATTGAGGCTTTTTCTTAGGTAGGTGGGACCTCTACAAACAGGATGGTCTTCAGCTGAACAAGAGGGGTACCACTATCCTGGGGGGAAATTTGCTAATACTGTTCAGGTAGGTTTAAACTAATTCAGCAGGGTGATGGGAATCTAAATTGTAGTTCAAGTATAGAGGATGCTGAGGGTAGGGAGGTCTGAAATAAGATTTCAGGGTTGCAAGAGGGCACCAGCAAGCAAGAGGTTGGTTTGAAGTGCGTCCATTTCAACTCCAGGAGTATCTGGAGTAAGGAGGGTGAACTTGCAGCATGGTTAAGTACCTGGGATTTCAATGTTGTGGCCATTTCAGAGGCATGGATAGAGCAGGGACAGGAATGGTTATTGCAGATTCCAGGATTTAGATATTTCAGTAAGAACAGAGAAAATAGTAAAAGAAGTGGGAGTGTGTCATTGTTAGTCAAGGACAGTATTACAGAAAGCTGCAGAAAGGATGTTTGAGGATTTGTCAACTGAGGTAGTATGGGCTGAGGTTAGAAACAGGAAAGAAGAGGTCACCCTGTTGGGAGTTTTCTATAGGTCTCTGAATAGTTCCAGAGATTTAGGAGAAAGGATAGCAAAGATGATTCTCGATAGGAGCAAAAGTGACAGGCTAGTTGTTATGGGGGACTTTAACTTCCCAAATATTGACCAGGAATGTTGTAGTTCAAGAATTTTGGTGGGTCAGTTTTTGTCCAGTGTGTGCAGGAGGGTTTTCTGACACAGTGTGTAGACAGGCCAACAAGGGGCCAGGCCAAATTAGATTTGGTACTGGGTAATTAACCCAGCCAGATATTAGATTTGGAGGTAGGTGAGCCCTTTGGTGATAGTGACCACAGTTCAGTTCTGTTTACTTTAGCGATGGAAGGGGATAGGTATACACCGGATGGCAAGAGCTACAGCTGGGAGAAAGGCAATTATCATGCGATTTGACAAGATTTAGGATGCATAAGATGGGGAAAGAAACTGCAGGGAATGGTCACAATAGAAAGTGGAGATTATTCAAGGAACAGCTGAAAGAAAACAGAGGGTATTGTGTGTCCTTGATAAGTATGTACCGGTCAGACAGGGAGGAAGTTGTCAACCGGAGGAGCAGTGGTTTACGAAGGAAGTTGAATGTCTTGTAAAAAGGAAGAAGAAGGTTTATGTTAGGATGAGATCTGAAGGCTCAGTTAGGGTGAGTGAGAGTTACTAGGTAGCCAGGAAAGACCTAAAGAGAGAGCTAACACAAGCAAGGAAGAGACATGATGAGTTATTGCCGGCTAGAATTAGAGAAAATCATAAAGCATTCTATAAGTATGTAATGGATAAAAGAATGACTTGAGTAAAATTAGGGCCAATCAAGGACAGAAATGGGAAGTTGTGCTTGGAGTCTGAAGAGATGGAGGAGCACTAAATGAATATTTTTCGTCAGTATTCACACTAGAAAAAGACCATGTTGTCAAGGAGAATACTGAGAAACAGGCTACTAGACTAGATGGGATTGAGGTTCACAAGGAGGAGGTGTTAGAAATTCTTAAAAGTGTGAAAGTAGATTTATCCTAGGGCTCTCTGGGAAGCTAGGGAGGAGATTGCAGAACCTTTGGCTTTGATCTTTATCTCATCATTGTTTATAGGAAAAGTACCAGAAGTGATTAGATTAGATTCCTTACAGTATGGAGACAGGCCATTTGACCCAACAATTCCACACCAACCCTCCGAAGAGGTAACCCACCCAGACCCATTCCCCTACCCTATATTTACCCCTGACTAATGCACCTAACACTGTGGGCAATTTAGCATGTCCAATTTACCTAACTTGCACATCTTTGCACTGTGGGAGGAAACCAGAGCACCTGGAGGAAACCCATGCAGACACAGCCAGAACATGCAAACTCCACACAGACAGTCACCCGAGGTGGGAATTGAACCCGGGTCCCTAGTGCTGTGAGGCAGCAGTGTTAACCACTTAGCCACTGCGCCGCCCTGTGTTGCTCCTCCCCTCCCCTCCCCTCCCCTCCCCTCCCCTCCCCTCCCCTCCCCTCCCCTCCCCTCCCCACCCCAGCCCACCCCTCCAGAAATCTGAAGGATAGCAAATGTTGTCCCCTTGTTGAACAAGGGGAGTAGACCAACTAGGAGAAAGTGAGGGCTGCAGATGCTGGAGACCAGAGTTGAAAAATGTGGTGCTGGAAAAACACAGCAGGCCAGGCAGCATCTGAGGAGCAGGAGAATTGACGTTTCGGGCATACGCCCTTCTTCAGGAAGTAGAGACAACCCTGATAATATAGACCAGTAAGCCATACTTCGGTTTTGGGTAAAGTTTTGGAAAGGATTATCATCATCTAGAAAGGAATAATTTGATTAGTGATAGACAACACAGTTTTGTGAAAGGTAAGTTGTGCCTCACAAACCTTAATGAGTTCTTTGAGAAGGTGACCAAACAGGTGGATGAGGGTAAAGTGGTTGATCTGGTGTATATGGATTTCAGTAAGGGGTTTGATAACGTTCCCCACAGTAGGCTATTGTACAAAATATGGTGGTAAGGGATTGAGGGTGATTTAACGGTTTGGATTAGAAATTGGCTAGCTGAAAAAAGACAGGGGAGTGTTTGATGGGAAATGTTCATCCTGGAGTTCAGTTACTAGTGATGTTACACAAGGATCTGTCCTGGGGCCACTGCTGTTTATCATTTCTATATATGACCTGGATGAGGGCATAGAAGGATGGATTAATAAATTTGCGGATGACACTAAAGTCGGTGGAGTTGTGGACAGTGCGGAAGGATGCTGCGGGTTACAGAGGGACATAGATAAGCTGAAGAGCTGGGCTGAGAGGTGGTAAATGGAGTTCAATGAGGAAAAGTGTGAGGTGATTCACTTTGGAAAGAGTAACAGGAATTCAAAGTACTGGGCTGATGGTAAGATTCTTGATTTGGAGATGCCGGTGTTGGACTGGGGTGTACAAAGTTAAAAATCACACAACACCAGGTTATAGTCCAACAGGTTTAATTGGAAGCACACTAGCTTTCTGAGCACCGCTACTTCATCAGACAACCACCTGATGAAGGAGGGCCGCTTCGAAAGCTAGTGCACTTCCAGTTAAACATGTTGGATAATAACCTGGTTTGTGTGATTTTTAACTTGGTAAGATTCTTGGTAGTGTAGATGAGCAGAGAGATCTGGGTGTCCATGTACATAGTAAAAAATGAGGTCTGCAGATGCTGGCGATCACAGCTGCAAATGTGTTGCTGGTCAAAGCACAGCAGGCCAGGCAGCATCTCAGGAATAGAGAATTCGACGTTTCGAGCATAAGCCCTTCATCAGGAATAATCCCAGAGCTTATTCCTGATGAAGGGCTTATGCTCGAAACGTCGAATTCTCTATTCCTGAGATGCTGCCTGGCCTGCTGTGCTTTGACCAGCAACACATTTGCGTCCATGTACATAGACCACTCAAAGTTGCCACCCAGGTTGACAGGGTTGTTAAGAAGGTATATGGTGTGTTAGCTTTTATTAGTGCAGGGATCGAGTTTCAGAACCATGAGGTCATGCTGCAGCTGTACACAACTCTGGTGCAGCCGCACGGGGACTATTACATGCAATTCTGGTCACCGCATTATAGGAAGGATTTGGAAGCTTTGGAAAGGGTTCAGAGGAGATTTACTCAGATGTTGCCTGGTTTGGAGGGAAGGTATTACGAGGAAAGGCTGAGGGACTTGAGTCTGTTTTCATTAGAGAGAAGGTTGAGAAGTGACTTAATTGAGACATATAAGATAATCAGAGAGTTGGATAGGGTGGACAGTGACAGCCTTTTTCCTCAGATGGTGATGGCTAGCATGAGGGGATATAGCTTTAAATTGAGGGGTGATAGATATAGGACAGATGCCAAAGGCAGTTTCTTTACTCAGAGTAGTAGGAGCGTGGAATGCACTGCCTGCAACAGTTGTAGACTTACCAACTTTACGGGCATTTAAGTGGTCATTGATAAACATATGGGTGAGAATGGAATAGTGTAGGATAGATGGTCTTCGGTTTGGTTGCACAGGTCAGTGCAACAACGAGGGCCGAAGGGCCTGTACTGTGCTGTAATGTTCCATATTCTAAGTAATGATAATGTATTTAACCTGTGGGTTGTGTCGACAGGTTGACCCTCCTGCCACTGGAAGCAGTCACCATAGACGCAGATATAAAATAATTGGCCAACAACTCAGGTAGGAGATGAGATCTCGATTGTTACTGACCAAGTTGTTGTGGTCTGGGATACACTGTCTGGAAGGGCAGTGGAAGCAGATTCAATTTGTAATGTCCAGAATACATAAAGGGTAAATATTAAGAGTGAATAAAACAAGTTGGGCAATGGGGAGAGAGCAGGAGAGCGAGACCGAGGGAGTGACCATGAAATAATTGTATTGAGAGTGCGGTGCTGGAAAAACACAGCAAGTCAGGCAACATCCGAGGAGCAGGAGAATCCATGTTTCGGGCATAAGCCCTTCATCAAGACCTTTTGCCCAAAACGTCAATTTTCCTGCTCCTCGGATGTTGCCTGACCTGCTGTGCTTTTCCAGCACCACACACTTGACTCTAATCTCCAGGATCTGCAGTCCTCACTTTCTCCTAAATAACTGTACGGCTAATGCTCTATTTCCCACCCTCCCTTAACTACCTGGGCGCAGATTACATTCCAGCCGGAATTTCTCGTGGTGATTAAATAATTCGATTTTGTGAATTTCTGAACCAGACTGTTCACCCTCCTCCACTGCCCCCTCCCCCTCAACTTGAACTGCAGCCTTTATTCTGTTTCCTTAATTATTGTGAAGATGTCAGCATTCCAAAACCACAGCCGCACCAGTTACACAACTGACTGGGGAGAGACAGGTGACTCCTGGACATTTTGGATATTGGTTATTGCTCAAACATGTTGGAATCACATCTGGATTCAGATAAAGCACATGAAAGCACATGGAGCAAGAGAGACCAGGGAGCAGGAGGGATTGGGAAGCAGTCCCAGTGTGGGAGGGATTGGAATACAGAGTCAGAGTGGTAGGGATTGGGAAGCAGACCCAGAGTAGGAGAGATTGGGGTACAGAGCTGGAGTGGGAGGGATTGGGGTACAGTGCTGGAATAGGAGGGATTGGGAAGCAGACCCAGAGTAGGAGAGATTGGGGTACAGAGCCAGAGTGGGAGGGATTGGGATACAGTGCCGGAATGGGAGGGATTGGGAAGCAGACTCAGAGTAGGAGAGATTGGGGTACAGAGCTGGAGTGGGAGGCATTGGGATACAGTGCCGGAATGGGAGGGATTGGGAAGCAGACCCAGACTAGGAGAGATTGGGAGACAGTACTTTTCTCATCCAATAGTGTCCAACAGAGAGCCTGAAATCAATTGGAAACTAGGCAGCAAATGACAGTTCTCCATTGGCTATGGGGAGAATTGGTGTGTATCTATGTACTTGTTTCTCTGTAGGGAATAAATAATGGGTATGTCAGACATCCATGATGTGTAAGTTGGAATAAAACTGACCAGAAAAGTACACATGTCCCTGCTGTTTCCCAAGTACCTTTTTGTCAAACAGTTCCTGGTCAGCAGGAAGTTGATACTGAACTGGGCAGCGATTAACTAAGAGGATATTTTCATAATCAGCAATGAGCCATTAACGCCGTGACACTTGTATCACTTTCCCTTCCTATCATCAATTCCATTTTCATTGTTTTGTCTCGATCCATAACTTCACACATTACTTGTAACTTGTTATGCAAACTGACAAGCTGAATGGATCCATGGAATCTATTCTGTGATCGATGCCCAATTCAGTCTCAGTAGAGACTCTAAAAGAGGAAGCAAAGCGATTCCTGAATCCCGCATTTTGGGGAAAGTAGGGGTATGGGAAAGTTGTCTGGAAATAATTCCGATGGTCATTCTCCCACTCATAAGGTTTGATCCTTGATCTGATACTCTGAAAGAGACTATGTGGTCATCACAGTTAAGAGATCTTGCTGTGTGACTGTTGGCAGCTACATTTCTCCTGCCACATCAGTGACAATGTTTAGTCCAGGGTCTTGAATGGAATCTTTCTCTCGAGATTGTCAGTAAAACTACCCCAGGAATAATTCACTCTGTGAATCATTGACAGGGCAATCTTTCTGCTCTCTCCCTTCCAGCTGCAGTTACACTGTGGGGTGGTGAGGATGGGAAAACAGAACAGCAAGCTGCGCCCCGAGGTGCTGCAGGATTTACGGGAAAACACAGAGTTCACGGAGAATGAGATCCAGGAATGGTACAAGGGATTTGTGAAGGACTGCCCCAGTGGATACCTGACGATGGAAGAGTTCAAAAAACTCTACGGCAACTTTTTCCCCTATGGCGATGCCTCCAAGTTTGCCGAGCATGTTTTCCGTACCTTCGACACCAATGGAGATGGCACAATAGACTTCCGCGAGTTCATCATCGCACTGAGTGTGACTTCCAGGGGTGGTTTGGAACAGAAGCTGAAGTGGGCTTTCAACATGTACGATGTCGATGGGAACGGTTACATCAGCAAATCTGAGATGCTGGAGATCGTCCAGGTATAAGATTCTCTGTCGAAACTAAGGGAGATTTCTTTATGTGGAACTCCTGCTCCTCTTGCTGCATCTTTAGTTAGTTTCTTCCTGTCTTGCCTCCTTGCAATTGCTCAAACTAAAATTCCTCCCTTTTTCCTACGGTGGCACAGTGGTTAGCACTGCTGCCTCACAGCGCCTGTAGACCCGGGTTCAATTCCCGACTCAGGCGACTGACTGTGTGGAGTTTGCACGTTCTCCCCGTGTCTGCGTGGGTTTCCTCCGGGTGCTCCGGTTTCCTCCCACAGTCCAAAGATGTGCAGGTCAGGTGAATTGGCCATGCTAAATTGCCCGTAGTGTTAGGTAAGGGGTAAATGTAGGGGTATGGGTGGGTTGCGCTTCGGCGGGTCGGTGTGGACTTGTTGGGCCGAAGGGCCTGTTTCCACACTGTAAGTCTAATCATTCTGACGCTGAAGCCTGGCAGTGGTGGGCTCATGATAGCAATGTAGAACCTTTTTTGCAGTGGTAGGATGGTCAGAAGAAACTAATTTAACATAATTGACACAAAAAGAGAGGAGACACGTGGAAATTGTTATTACACAGTTGTTGTTATCCATCATTGCTAAAAGGGAATTAGTTAAATACATAGAGTCATACAGCACAGAAACAAACCTTTCAGTCCAGCCAGTCCATGCCAAACATAATCCCAAACTAAACTAGTCCCACCAGCTCCTTATATGAACAGTAAAAATTTACAGGACTGTGCAGGAAGAACAGGAGATGTGTACTAACTGGCTAGCTCTTCCAAGCAGCCAGCACAAGTATGATGAGCCAAATGGCCTCTACCACTCTGTAACGATTTAAGAAAATTCAATAACCTACATCACTAATAGTTGCTCATCATGTGAGTCAAAAGCGAATGGACTTTTATTTTCTCGCCAGTCCATGTGTTTAATGAAATCACCAAACCCCCACCACCTCCCCCCCCACCCCCCCACCACCTTCCCGCACTCCCCCCCCCCCCCACATCCCCCACCCCCAACCTCCACGTGACCTTCTTACCTCAACTGTTCCATCTGTTTTTGGATTGATTTACTTTGACAGTGACATTTGTTTTGTGAAGAGTGATATTTATTTCAGTGTTACTGTTGTCAGAACCAAGCTAACCGTAAATAATGCTCTCCAAACACTGTCTTGTCTCCTGTTGTTCTGTGGATTGGCCATTGCGGTGAGGCACCTTATGGTTTTATTGTCCTCGGACTGGCTATCTACAAGATGGTTTCATCAGTAATGAAGTTATCCGAGGATAAGGTGCCATTGCGGTGAGGCACCTTATCCTATGGAGCTGGTGTAAACATTGTTGTAATGCTGGGTAAGACTTGCTATCAGTCACAGGGGCTACCCAAATTTTGATGCCCCCTAACCAACGTAGCGTACACCTCTCCCCAGGTACAGGGTGCGATCAGCACACAACATGTTGGAGCCTGTGGTGCTAAAGTTGTCTGAATTTGATTCAATTTCAGGTTATATTTTTAAGAAAAGCCTATAGAGACCTTACAGGCCAGGAGACTGTGCAACCTATTGAGTTGCATTGCTAGCTCTCGATGGAGCAGTTCAATTACTCTTCTTCTCCCCAGTCTATTCCTGTCACCCAGCAAGTCTTTTTCATTCAAATGCTCATCTAAATCCCTAATCAAATAATTTGCCTTCACCTCCATCACCCACACATGCAACAACAAGTTCTAGGAGTTACAAAATAAACTCTCGCAATGGTTTTATTGTCCTCGGACAGGCTATCTACAAGATGGTTTCATCAGTAATGAAGTTATCCGAGGATGAGGCTACCCCGGAGAAAAGAACAGAAAAAATCTTCCGTCAGATGGACACCAACGCAGATGGTAAGTGACAGCATGGTCAGTGAGCTACTCTTTACCTTTGTGAGCTGAGGTGGAGTAACTCGTATGCAGGTGGCACAATGGTAATGTCACCAGACCCATACTCCAGAGGTCCAGCTTATTGTCCTGGGGATATTTGTTCAAATCCCATTACGACACCTGCAGCTACTTGAATTCAGTTAATAAATCTGGAATACAGACCTAGTTCACTCACCCCCTTTAGGGAAGGAAATCTGACATCCTTCCCAGTCTACATGACAGTCTAGACCCACGGCAAGGTAGTTGATTCTTAACTCGCTCTAAAGTGGACTAGCAAGTTCATGGGCAATGAGGGATGGGGAGAAAGTCCTGGCCCTACTAATGATGCAACCACAATACAATGGCACGGTGGCTCAGTGGTTAGCACTGCTGCCTCATGGCACCAGAGACCCGGGTTCAATTCCTGCCTCAGGCAACTGTCTGATTGGAGTTTGCACATTCTCCCCGTGTCTGTGTGGGTTTCCTCCACAGTCCAAAAATGTGCAGGTTAGGTGAATTGGCCATGCTAAATTGCCCCTAGCGTTAGGTGAAGGGGTAAATGTAGGGGAATGGGTCTGGGTGGGTTACTCTTGTGGGCGGCACGGTGACACAGTGGTTAGCACTGCTGCCTCACAGCGCCTGAGACCCGGGTTCAATTCCCGACTCAGGCGATTGACTGTGTGGAGTTTGCACGTTCTCCCCGTGTCTGCGTGGGTTTCCTCCGGGTGCTCCGGTTTCCTCCCACAGTCCAAAGATGTGCGGGTCAGGTGAATTGGCCATGCTAAATTGTCCATAGTGTTAGGTAAGGGGTAAATGTAGGGGTATGGGTGGGTTACGCTTCGGCGGGTCGGTGTGGACTTGTTGGGCCGAAGGGCCTGTTTCCACACTGCAAGTAATCTAATCTAAACAGAATAAGAATAGAAAATGACTTGGACAAGTGCAAATTAATTAGTGAAACAAGCACAGGTTTGTCATTTTTAACTTGTGTTTTTTGGTGAGCTAAGGGTGAGAGTTGATGGGGGTAATGTTGTTGATGTGATGTACATGGACTGTGATAGAGTGAAACACAACAGACTCAGGGAACCTTAGAGCTCATGAAATAAGAATGAGACAGTAGCAACACAGACAGAACAATTAACAGGAAACAGAGTAGAGGTAAATGGTTGTGTTTCGAACAGGGAACGGGTTTGTAGTGTAGACCGCCAGGTGTCAGGACCCTTGCTATTCCTGGTATATTAAATAACCTCAATACTTTAGTATTCAGGACACAATTTCAAAATCTGAGACAAGATGTGGAGGTATGGTAAACTGTGAGGAAGATAGTGTAGAACAGGTTGATGGAATGGATGGTCAAGAAGTGTGAAGTGGTTTGTTTTCGTAGGAAGAACACAGAGAGACGAAATAAAATAAAGGATGTAACACTGAAGCGGGTGCAGGAGCAGAGAAACCCAAGTTTATATGTACATACGTCATTGAGGATGGCAAGAGAATTGACAGTAGAATTAATAATGGATACCAAATCTGTATTTTTTAAGAGTACAAGAGCAATGAAGTTATGTTAAACCTTTTAAAACACTGTTTCAATTTCAACTGATATATTGTGGGAAAGATCAAAAGGCATTAGAGTGCAGATGAAGAACCTCAGCTATATAGAAAGATAGGAGAGGTCTATACAGTTCTCCTTGAAGGAGAGAAAGTTAGGGAGAGATTTGACTGAGGTGTTCAAAATCAAGAGGGGTCTGGTCAGAGTCAATCGAGAGAAACTGTTCCGAGTGTTGGAGGGAACAAGAGCCAGTGAAAACTGATTTAAGATACTGACACAAGACGCAAGGGGGATATTAGAAACAGCATTTCCGCTCAGTAAGTGGTTCATAGAACATAGAACATTACAGCGCAGTACAGGCCCTCCGGCCCTCGATGTTGCACCGCCCTGTCATATTAATCTGAAGCCCATCCCACCTACACTATTCCATGTACGTCCATTTGCCTGTCCAATGATGACTTAAATGCACTTAAACTTGGCGAATCTATTACCGCTGCAGGCAAAGCATTCCATACCCTTACTACTCTCTGAGTAAAGAAACTACCTCTGACATCTGTCTTATACCTATCTCCCCTCACTTTAAAGTTGTGTCCCCTCGTGTTTGCCATCCCCATACTTGGAAAAAGGCTCTCCCTGTCCACCCTATCGAACCCTCTGATTATCTTGTATTCGAGTATGGAAAATGTGATGCCGGAGAGTGTGGTGGAGTCAGGATCAATTGAGACTTTCAAGATGAAATTGGATCATTATCTATGATTCTTATGTGTCTCCAAGTTTAAATTTGTTTTATTTTATTCATAAAAGTGATCATGGCTATTTTCTGGGGTTTTGTTGGGGTTCCAGTAGGTAAGTAGGTGACTGCTGCAGCTGATTTGCTCTAAACAGGATGTGATTTTGCAGATGACTGAGTTTTGGACGTGATGCTGGCACAGGAAGTCCTCTCCTTCTGTTTCCTCTCTGCATCTAATATCTGTTTGCTTTCAAAGGAGGCGAGACTGTATTTTTCTGGTTGCATCATGTGCAAAGACCCTGGGCCAGCTTCTCCCAGAAATAGTGGCTGATATTAAAACTGAAGTCTTCAGAGTGCCCTTACAGCCTCTTTTGACTGTCAGGAGAGTGCAGCCCAGTCTGAAATTGTCCATGAACGATTCACTTTTGGGAAGAATGTGTTAGGCATTCTGTCAACATGACCAGGCCAACCCAGCCATGGTTAGAGTCAAAGAAAAAAAACTGCACATGCTGGAATCCAAGGTTGGCAAGCAAGAGGCTAGGAGAATACAGCAAGCCAGGCAGCACAGGGAGGCTGGGAGAATACAGCAAGTCAGGCAGCACAGGGAGGCTGGGAGAACACAGCAAGCCAGGCAGCACCAGGAGGCTGGGAGAACACAGCAAGTCAGGCAGCACCAGGAGGCTGGGAGAACACAGCAAGCCAGGCAGCAAAGGGAGGCTGGGAGAATACAGCAAGCCAGGCAGCACCAGGAGGCTGGGAGAACACAGCAAGCCAGGCAGCACTGAGAGGGAAGTTCATGTCTTAGGCGTGACCCAAGTCCTGAAGATGGGTTACACCTGAAATGTCGACTTCTCTAAGTTCTGATGCTGCCTGGCTTGCTCTGTTCCTCCACCCTCCTGCTTGCCAACCCTGCCTTGGGTGTTTCAATATGTTGTGGATGTTTGGCATGCTGGATCAGGTGAACACCTCAATGCTGGATATTTTGCTCTGTCGTCTACTCTTCACAAGTTTCTGAACACATTAGGAGAGAAGGCATTTTTGAGCTTTCTGGCTTGAAGCTGCCATCCAGTACAAGTCTCACCTGTGTGCAGTGGCCAGAATTGTTTCTCTACTGACATTAGGCAAACCTCCTCCTTTTGGGTATCAAACTGGTTGTTCCTGCATTGGAAATTCCTGCAGGTGTCTCACCATAGTTTTACAGTACGGAAAGAGTTCTTTTGGCTTCATGAATGTCCATTCCATTTGTCAAGCACCTATCTAATCCAGTCCCGAAGTCTAGTTCTATGGAGTTTCAAATACTCATCTAAACATTTTTTAAATAATGTGGTGCTTTCCAAATACCCTCCATGCTCTGAATGAAAATATTCTCCTCTCAATCCTCTCTAAACTTCCTGCCCCTTACCTTAAATCTATGCTTTTTGTTATTGAGCCCTCTGCCAAAGGGATAAAGATATTTCTACCTAACCTACCTATGTCCCTCAGAGTTCTGTGCACCTCAGTCGGATTCCCCCCCTCAACCTTCTCTGTTCTAAGGCAATGTATGCAACTTGAGGGAGTGTGTTAGCAATGTAAGTGAAGTTATCCATTGCTGGGAGGTCTGGTCATGGACTGAAACCTTGACATTGAGGTAGAGCTTTCCGAGGGCAACTTGTTCCGTGTAACAGTAGGGATGTTTTGTTATGTAAACAATACAATATAAATACAAGTTGTGTTGAGTAAGTTTTTTGAGGGCTCAGGGTGTGTAGTGGGAAAGAAGCATATCTATCAAAAAGGGTCAAACCTATTGGAAGGAAAATGTGTTTCACCATTAAATTCTCATTCTGAACCATCTCTTGTTTTTGGATTTTAGGCAGACTTTCACTGGAAGAGTTCATCAGTGGAGCAAAAAAGGACCCATCCATTGTCCGCCTCTTGCAGTGTGACCCCAGCACCGCTGGCCAGTTCTGAGACAGTGTCCGGGACATGAATTCAGTTCCTCCACCCCATTCCCGTCACTGGCGAACCAGGAGTGAACAAGCAAGGACGCTGGCAGAAAGGGAATTTATGCTCAGACAAGTGGAACACTGGTATCTGCCAAAACACTGAGCATCCTTCCACACAATGAAGAAACTGCATGAAGATACAGATTCCTGACTTACAAAATCCAGTAAATAAATTCTAGATGTGTAAATGTGCCAAAAATAAGGGGAACTGAGCTGGTCAACAATGGTTAACACCATCTCATTTTCATTTGCATCGTGCACTGTTGTCAATATAGTCTAACAGGGCAGAGGGGGGTATGTTTTATTAGGTTTGTCTTGTCTGCTGTTCGCTTTTTACAGGTGAAATGTGTCTCATTACTTTATTTGAACCATACTGAGTCATAGCTCGTCCTTAATGAAGCCATGGAGAGTGAGAACCAAACTCTGATGAGTTAATGTTTACATTGTACATTGGAGCATGAAAAAGCCATTAGGTTCATATATGCTTCTTCCATTCTCGGCTTATCCTATATCCATGTGGCAACTTTCCTTCATTCTGATAGCTCCAAGGACCATCCTGTGAATCAACCCTGGTGGTGCACTAATGAAACATTTCCTCTTGCCTCCCTTTGGGGAACACAAATCCTAATTATCCCCTAAATGATTCACTTTTACCCATCCATATAAACTGTTTCTGTCTTGTCACCTTCGTGAAGCATTGTAAATAAATCCTGTTTGATCTGGAATGCTCCTCCACATATCAATACTCTCTGGGATAAGCAAACCTTCAAGAGCTCAAGCCTCACTTCCTTTATTGTGTTGGTTACATTTGTGTCCCCTAAATCCATTGTTCCCTATTACCTCAAAAACAACATTGACTGATTGTAATGTATCTTTTAACATATTGATCAGATCCATTCCCTGTTCATTGTTCACCACTCTCAGGTTGTCACCCTAGGTTCCCTGCATTTTATTCAAGTAATAACATGTATCCTCATGTTGCCCAAGAAATGTTGAATGGCATGTTACCTTCAATACCCTAATCACTGTCTTCCAGGTTTTGTGATGTATTGCCAGCATCCTGGAACTAATGTTACATCATCTTGTCCAACACAAAGGATAAATTCACTGGGTGCTGGTTCCTTGAAACTGAACAAAGGCACTGTCTGGCTATTGCATCGCACACTACTCCACTTCTCAGTAAGCCTTCCAAAAATATCCCCAATGGTACCACACAAAATCTCTGCCATTTCTTTCAACATTAATGCTGTGTTGAACAGACACAGAAAATACTGGAGAAACTTAGCAGGTCGGGTTATATCTGTGAAGAGAAAAACAGAGTTAATGTTTCAAGTCCATTATGATTTCCTCAAGCTGTACTCACCTCGGTTTTCCTCCACTTTAACTCCCTTGATGCCCTCTGGAAAGAAAATCAAAGATTTGTCGCTAGGTCTTTTTCATTGGGCATTCGTCCAATTAGCTGGCCCTGGGCATTTTCAGATAATCACCTATGATGTGGTTTCTGAAATGATTTATAACATGCCCCAAGTCATCCGACATTATGCTGTTAGCTTCCTGATTAACGTTTGCTGTCCTAACATGAGCATATTGGGTTGAATTTCTGTGAGTGGAGAGACAATGAGGGTCTCCCACACATTCTTTGAAGAATCTCAGAAACACTTCCAAAACATATGTTCACATCCAAATTATTTTTCCATTCTCCTGCTGTCTGAGTCTTTTTTGTTCAAATCATTTCAGACCACATGTCCAAGAGTTACATTTTATACTCACTAATTAAAAATCCAATTAGCTGCATCAAGATTACTAATGTGGCTAGAAGCTAATGGACTGGACAGCTCTGTCTGAGGTCATTGTTATACATGTTGTACAATATGTTGCACTGTTGTACACTGTACTACATGTTGTATTTTATGTTATCTGTATGACTATTACTGCATTTACAATTAATGGTATAACATTTGAGGGCAGTTGCCAAAATCAGTTCCTCAATTAACCATTGTGCCTTTCTTATACACTCTGCTTCTTCTCTCCATTTCAGGATTGTTTTTAAAAATAGTGGATTGAGTGAGGCCAAGGATAAAAGAAACTTGGCTCTGCTGTAATTATATGAAATGAATATAACACTGTGATATTACAGAAAACACAGGTATTTATCCCCCTCAAAATGTCACAGCACTTTGCTCTGTGTGGGAGCCAGCAATGAGCTGAGGGGCCCATTCTGTGATGTAAATAACTGTACAACAATTGGGATACCTCACCTCGAAAGATATAAAATATTGTGATTGATCGTTGGTCATCTTTCCAAAACCTCAGCCTCAGCACAAGGCCTTGTTGGTGGCTTCCCGGCTATTTAACCCCAAACAAACTTACCAGTGAGTCTGGTAAAAGTTGGTGACTTTATTGGCACACCCTCTAGAACAGTGGTTCTCAACCATCTGCATCTTGAGTACCACCAATCATCTTGTGAAGAAACGTCCAGTCCCACCATGATAAAAACAAAATCCTACTATTCCAAGTAATGGTCTTTTTATGTTTCCATGCATTTTAGTATTATTAACCATGAGTGAAAATTTAAGGACATTAAAAATTGCAGTGGTTTTGCCAAGAATAAGTTTATTGCTAAACTGTAAGAAAGGAGATAATGGTTGGGTCATTTCTGAGAAGCCTGTGGTTGCCATTTCATTGGGAGGAATGTTGGTTTTCCTGGAGGTCCCACCTAGACAACCTCACCAGTTGAGAGACACTGCATGAGAATGATTCAGTGGACTCGAGTCTGATCGCTACAACATACTTCAGTCAGAGAGCCACCTGGTGTTCAATTCACAAAGTGCAATTGCTACAAAAAATTTACCCAAGTTGTGAAAGGCAGCCTCTAGTCCCAGCCAGCTCGCTCAGCTTGCTGGTCTCACTCTGTCCTGTGCTGATTTTCTTAGTTCAAAGGTCATTTATCGAGACTCAGTTTAGTGCACCCTGCACTGTAACAAAAGAATTATGCAACAGAAAATAGTTTTCAGCTCTGATACTGTTGTAACAGTGGGCCTACTCTGGTTGGACTTGGTATTAGAGGTGTCATCATGTGATCTCTTCCAACTCCTCATTCCCCTATTATCCCCCATCCCAACCCCACTGCCCATTCCCGCTCCCACCCTCTCACCCATACCCTTTCTCGTCAATCCCCATCCTGTCCCACCCCGATTCCCACACCCTTCCCCAATCCCCACCCACTCCTCCTGCTCCCAACTCCCACTCCCATCCAGATCTCTATTTCCACACCCTCCCCCGATCCTCTCTCCCACACCCTCAACCTACAATGTTCCATCACCAACCCCTGACCAACTCTCCCAACCCATGCCCTCCTGACCCACACCCTCCCACCATTGGTCACCCAACATGTCCATCATGACAGAACCCTGGTCAATCATAAAGTGAATGGATTCTCAATGTTGATTGGATAATTCTCGACTGCATTTCAACCAGCTTTTTTTACCCCAATTCCTACTAGTTTTCCAAATATTTCAAAGAAACGTTTTAAGAAACAATATTTTAATGCACTGGTGATTTTTCTCCTAACTTTTCTTTGCCCAATTTATTGTCCCAAAGTTAATATTTAATTGCTAGTGGCTCCAGGCTAAATCTGAAGAGATGTTGACAAGAGTGATGCAGAGTCAGAACTCATTGCTTTAAAGATTCATTCAGTGTTCCAAATTGAGCAATGTTCTGCTTATTTACACGATCCTACATTACAATACAATTGAAAACTGCATTTTGTAATGTATTTGCATATGCCCAAGACAAGGAGTAAAACTTTGAAATTGGAAGCAGGTGTACACAAGCCAATGTTCATTCAAAACAAACAGTCGTTATTGCAAAACTGAAATATAAGATGCTGGAAATGCACCACTTCTTAGACAGCATCAGTGGAAATAGGATGATGGCATTAACACTTCAGGGATTGCTAACCTTTTGTCAGAAGCCCAGATCTAAAACGTTATGAGACAAAACAGCCAGTGTCTGCAGTAATACCCTTGCGAAGATAGCCCTGTGTCACAAACTGCGAATGTGCAGTCTTGAAAGCCAATTTAAAGAGGAACCATACAATGGTCAAAACTGGTAATTCACAACAAAACTTTACAGTGAACATTGGTCTCCCAACTCTGACCAAATAATGTTCTTTAAGAACATCATGGTTGCTAAGCAAGGGGAAATCTAGTTCTCTGTAGTGCACTATATTGTCAACTCTCTTGATAACACTTGGACATTGTTCCCTGTCCCATGGAACTGGGACAAGATTGAATGTCCAGGGAGGAGAGAAGTTGAGTGGGGTGTAGGTGCTAATTAAATTAGAATCTGGAACAACTCCTGGGTTTCTGGTGTATTCTGAGCTCCCTGTGGGTTTCATCATGATTATCCCAAAGTAGTGAGAGACCGGCCTAACTTGTAAATAGAGCGAATTCCAACAGATGAAGGTTATGTGATGTTGTACTAGCATGGCTTCCATGCAACAGATACCTGATTATATTACACCATTCCTAACCACAGTCCACCAGGGTGGATGGACAGATTTTCTGACGGTGCCAAGAGAGTGCAATAGAAATGTAGTAAAATAGTTAAAGGAATGAGCAACTTTAGGTGCAAGGTTGGATTGGAGAAGCTGGCGTTGTTCTAGCACAGAAGGAGATTTGATAGTGTTGTGCAAGATAATAATAGATTAGGTAGCTGAAGACAAGCTTTTCCATTGCCTGGCATACAAGGGTGAAAGGACCCCGATTTTAGGTGTTGGTTAAGAAATGCTGGGGAAATGTGAGAAGGGACATTTTTTTACACTGTGAGTGGTAATGACCTGGAACTCTCTGCCTGAGGGAAATAAACTTTCCAGGACCACCACAGTACAGGGGAATGAGACTGATAGGATTGGTCTACAGAGAGTCAGTGTGGATGCACCTACTAACATCTTTCTCACGCTACAATGAGTCTATGTACGTTCTGGCAGGTGTCCCAGACCAGAAAGTAAGACCGTCCTGGATAAAGACAGTGATAGTAATTTATTTCCCTGAGAATTAAGCGTTTCTCCTGTTGTCGATCTTTCAGTCCGTCTGCTTTATCACCAGTTTAAAACCTCAGGTGTATGAAAAGAACCAATCAGCTTTTTCAAACTTTAACAGTAGTAATTAATATTTAATTTGCATTTTTAAAAATATTTGTGTCAGTTGTTTGATTTATTTGTGTTCAGGGCTGCATCATAACTTGCAGCTAGTGTTTTGCTTAAATGTCAAAAAAGGATAATGATGTTCATTTTCCTTCATCAGAATAAAACTTAAAACTGTACATATCATTGCAACTCATTTTGCATATTTTTGTTTGGGATGTAGGCATTACTGGAAAGCCTAACATTTGCCCCATGACAGTGCTGAAATAACAGGAATGTTTCTGCAACTCTGAATTCTCACTGATTGTTATAAAAAAGATCATTTTCTTAATCTAGAATGAGGAAAGTCTGAAAGTTTCAAAAAACACAGGTACGTGACTTCTCACACATGTCAGCCATGGTCTCATGTGCCTTGCCTCTGAGTTAGCAGGATCTGTGTTCAAGCTCTGCTCTGGAGATCTGAGCACACAATCTAGGCTGACCCTGCAGTGCAGTTCTAGGGAAGCATCCACTGTCAGGGGGATCTGCTACCTCACCTGCACTCTCTGAGAAAGTGAGGACTGCAGATGCTGCAGATCAGAGTCGAGAGTACGGTGCTGGAAAAGCACAGCATCAGGTAGCGTCCGAGGAGCAGGAGAATTGACATTTTGGGCATAAGCCCCTTGTCAGGAATGAGGCTTGTAGGCCGGGGGGCTGACAGATAAATTAGAGAGGGGTAGGGCTGGGTGAAGGTAGCTGGGAATGTGATGGGTAGATGAAGGTGGGGGAGGAAGTGATATGTCGGAGAGGAGGATGGAGCAGATAGATGGGAAAGGAAAATGGACAGATCAAGAGGGCAGTGCCAAGTTGGAGGTTTGGGACTGGGATAAGGTGGGGGAAGGGGAAATGAGGAAACTGGTGAAATCCACATTGACCCCGTGTGGATGCAGGGTCCCAAGGTGGAAAAGGAGGCTTTCTTCCTCCAGGCATCGGGTGGTTAGGGTTTGACAATGGAGGAGGCCCAGGACCTGCATGTCTTTGGTGGGATGGGAGGGGAATTGAAGTGTTCAGCCACGGGGTGGTGGGGTTGGTTGGTGTGGGTGTCCCAGAGATGTTCTCTGAAATAATCTGCAAGTTGGCATCCTGTCTCCCTAGTGTAGAGGAAACCACGTCGAGTGCAATAGATACAGTAGATGTGTGTGGAAGTGCAGGTAAATTTCTGTCAGATGTGAAAGGATCCTTTGAGGCCTTGGATGGAGACGTGGGCACAGGTTTTGCACTTCCTGCGGTGGCAGGGGAAGGTGCAGGAGGGGGGTAAGGGCTGGTGGAGAACCTGACGAGGGAGTCGCAGAGGGAATGGTCTCTCCAGAATGCTGATAGGGGTGGGGAGTAAAATATATCTGTTTGTAGGTGGCGGAGGATGATGCGATGTATCTGGAGGTTGGTGGGGTGGAAGGTGAGGGCTGGAAGGTTCTGTCATTGTGTTGGGAGGGGAGGGGTTCAAGGGCGGAATTACAGGAAGTGGAGGAGACACACTGGATGGCATCATTGACCACATGGGAGGGGAAATTGTGGACTTTGAAGAAGGCCATCTGGGATGTTGTATGGTGGAATTGGTCCTCCTGGGAGCAGATGCGGTGGAGGTGGAGGAATTGGGATTTAGGGATGGCATTTCTTTTTTTTATATAGATATTTTTATTAGAAATTTAACATTTTAACAAATTTACAAAAATAAACAAAACTCTCAAGTACAAACATTGATATAGAAATAAATCTTAAATATACAATAATCAAAATTTAACAAAGGAAAAATACCGAAAGAGAAAAAACAAAACTCAATTAACTACTAATCTAACCTACAATTAACCAGAGTGTATAATTGAGTCACTTACATCTTTCAAATAAGAGAAAATGAGAGAGAAAAAAAAAGAGAAAAAAAACCCCAACGATTAACATAGAAGTTGGATATTGAAATACTTGCTCGGAATGTGTTAATATCATATATAACAAAACCCGTATTCGTATGGGATTCCTCTCCCAAGGGGCCCCGGACCAGCCATGTTTGTAATCTCAATTAAATAAAAGCCCTTGTTAGGATAGCCAAAATATCTATGTAAAAGGGCTGTCATATTTTATAAAATAATTTGGTCTTTCGGTGCACCATATTTATAAGGAAGTCAAGGGGAATACATTCCATGATTAATCTGTGCCAATTTGAAAATCCAGGGGAACCTTCAGCCACCGAGTTTACCAAAATATTTTTCCTTATATGGAAAGAGAGAACAGGAAATAATCTCTTCCTATTTGACATTCCAGGTGCACCACTTAACCGACTGATCAACCATAATCATCCAGGTAAATCCGAGACCCCTCGGGAGGGGAAACCCTATCTAAAACATCCTGAGCAAAGAGCATATAGAATTTACAAAAATAAAAGTTCTCTAATACACTCATAACAGTATAATAAAAAGGAAACTATTTCTAAATAATAAAAAAAAATAAAACATATTTGAATGGAGATTATCCCCCTTGTTCCCAGGGGGTATCACTTCTTTTCCAATGGTCCATCATATCCTCTCCCAACCAGTGCCCCACCCTTGACCCAGGCGTTCCTTAATAGGATGAGGAGAATTCAGATATAATACAGAGCTAGAGTTAACAGTGAGCACCCTACCCCCCCCCACCCCCACCCACACCTGAGTATATTTGGTAGTATTAAAACCATGTATAAACATATATAACTATAAAATTACAACTTCAACAAATTATAATTAAATATAATAATATAAAATAGCAAGGGAAAATAACCCCGCTCCTAGAGACAAAAGTAAAATAGAATAAGGTAACCACCCCTCCCCACCAACATTAACTAAACCCTCCGGCTTATATATATATACATATATACACATACATGCACACGCACATATATGTACATACACACATACATACGTATAATAATAAAATTTTAAAAAAACCTAAGGGGCGGGAGAAAATCTTTAAATGGAGAGCAAATAAATAATTCCCTCTCCCCCCCCCAAGATAATAATAAACAGTAAGATAAGAAAAGGAAAAAGGGGGGGGGATATAAATCAGAGTGGGGAAAAGGCAAGCCAACATACATTGTCTCTTACGATTTATTTAAGAGAGTCCAAAAATTCCTTAGCCTTTTCTGGAGATCTGAAATTATACCCGGATCCTTCGTGGTTAAAACATAGCGTCGCTGGGTAGCGTAAGGTGTATTGAATAGTTAAGTCCCTTAAACACTTCTTCACCTCATCGAATGCCTTCCTCCTTCGAGCCAGAGCGGGGGAGAAGTCCTGAAATAACATGATCTTGGATCCTTTATAGATCATGGCTTTAGGATCTTTTCCAAGATTTCTAGAGGCATCTAGGAGTATCTGCCTCTCCCTATAGCTCTGCAGCAGGAACAGGACCAGGCGTGGGCGCTGGTTCGAGCCAGGCCCGCGTATTGCGACCCGGTAGGCCCATTCTACCCACACCTGGCCTGATCCAGCCTCCAGATCCAAAAATTGTGGCAACCACTGTTCCAGGAATGCTGTGAGCTGGCCTGTCTCTTCCCGTTCGGGAAGGCCCAGCAAACGAATATTTTTTCGACGACCTCGATTATCGAGGTCATCGATGTAATTCTCTAAGGTCCGGACTCGCTGCTTGAGAGTCCGGACCTGATCCGCGGCTGATTGAGCTGCAGTCTCGGAGGTCGCAGCCTTTAACTCCGCCCCTCCGACTCGGCGCTCGAGTTCCTGGATGTCTCGGCCGTGCTTCTGCAGCTCGGCCGAGAGTGATCCCCAGCGATGTTGGGACTCCTCGATAAATGCGTCGATCTTCGCGTACAGCTTGGTGATCATCTCCACAAGGCTTGTTATTGTGGGTAAGTCCCCTGGGGCGGCTATGGACGCCTCTGCTGCAGCTGGAGAGGGAGAGGGTGGGGGAGGGGGTCCTGCTTGCTGAGAGCTGTGGGCTCTCCTCCCTTTAGTCATTTTTCCTAAGAGATTAGATTATTTAAATTTAATACCAACACTACCAAACAACTAATTATATTAAATAAAAGCTATTTTAGATGATTTGGTGAGTGTGGTGGGGGTGGGTGATTCACTTTGCCCAAGTCTTGGGAGGAGCACTGTAGACTCAGACTTGCTGAGTCGCCGCCATCTTGAATCCCCCAGGGATGGCATTTCTACAGGAGGCAGGGTGGGAGGTGTAGTCCAGATAGCTGTAGGAGTTGGTGGGTTTGTAGTAGAGGTCCGTGTTTTGTCGCTCGCTGGAGATGGAGAGGCTCAGGAAGGGGAGGGAGGTGTCTGAGATGGTCCAGGTGTATTTGAGGTCAGAGTGGAAGTGTTTGTGAAGTTGATGATAGTTCAACCTCCTCGTGGGAGGATGAGGTAGCGCCAATACAGTCATCGATGTAGTGGAGGAAAAGGTGTGGAATGGTGCCAATGTAACTGCGGAAGATGGACTTTACACATACACAACGAAGAGGCAGGCATAGCTGGGGCCCATGCAGGTGCCCATGGCTACGCCCTTTCATTTGGAGGAAGTGGAGAATTGGAGTTGTTGAGGGTGAGGACCAGTTCAGCCAGGCGAATGAGGGTGTCAGAGAAAGTTTACTAATTAGGTCGGTGTGAGAGGGAAAAAACAGAGGGCTTGGAGACCTTCATCGTGGTGAGGTTGAACAGTTCAACTGTACAAACACTTTCCACCCTGACCTCAAATTCACCTGGACCATCTTGGACACCTCCCTCCCCTCCCTGCACCTCTCCATCTCCAGCAATCGACTAACCACAGACATTTAATGCAAACCCATTGACTCCCACCCTGCTTTCTGTAAAAACGCCTCCCTTATTCCCAATTCTTCCATCGGATCTGCTCCCAAAAGGACTAATTCCACCACAGAACATTCCAAATGGTCAGGAACCTCGAAGTAAAGGAGCCATTAGGAGGTAGTGACCATAATATGATAAGTTTTAATCTGCAATTTGAGAGGAAGAAGGGAGAATCAGAAGTGTCAGTATTGAAATTGAACAAAGGGAACTATGGACCTATGTGGGAGGAGCTGGCCAAAATTCAATGGTTCAATACTCTAGCAGGGATGGCAGTGGAACAACAATGGCAGGTATTTCTGGATATAATGCAGAAGATGCAAAATCAGTTCATTCCAAAGAGGAAGAAAGATCCTAAGGGGAGGTAGAGGTGGCTATGGTTGACGAGGGAAGTTAAGGATTGTATAAAGATAAAAGAGAAGTATAACATAGCCAAGATGAGGGGGAAGCTGGAGAACTAGGAAACATTTAAAGAGCAACAGAGGATAACTAAAAAGGCAATGCACAGTGAAACTGGCCAAAATATAAAGGAGGATAGTAAAAGCTTTTTTAAGTATGTGAAAAGAATAAAAATGGTTAAGACTAAAATTGGGCCCTTGAAGACAGAAATGGGTGAATTTATTCTGGTGAACAAGGAAATGGCAGAAGAGTTGAATAAGTACTTTGGATCTGTCTTCACTGGGGAAGACACAAGCAATCTCCCAGATGCAATAGTGGCTGAAGGATCCAGGGTAATGGATGAACTGAAGGGAATTTATATTAGGCAGGAAATGGTGTTGGAGAGACTGTTAGGTCTGAAGGCTGATAAGTCCCCAGGACCTGATGAGCTGCATCCCAAGGTACTTAAGGAGATGGCTCTAGAAATCGTGGAAGCATTGGTAATCATTTTCCAATGTTCAAGAATAAGGATCAGTTCCTGCGGATTGGAGGGTGGCTAATGTTGTCCCACTTTTCAAAACAGAAAGAAAAGAAAAAAACAAGAATTATAGACTGGTTAGCCTAATGTCAGTGGTGGGAAAGATGCTGGAGTCAATTATAAAAGCTGAAATTATGACCATTTAGATAGCAGTAACAGAACAGGTAGAGTCAGCATGACTAACCTTCTTGAATATTTTGAGGATGTAACTATGAAGGTGGACAAGGGAGAGCCAGTGGATGTAGTGTACCTGGACTTGCAGAAAGTCTTTGATAAAGTCCCACATAGGAGGTTAGTGAGCAAAATTAGGGCGCATGATCCTAGGGGTAAAATACTGAGGTGGATTGAAAATTGGCTGGCTGGCAGTAGTGATAAACGGGTCCCTTTCGGGATGGCAGGCGGTGACCAGTGGGGTATCACAAGGTTCAGTGCTGGGACCGCAACTGTTTACAATATACATTAATAATATAGATGAAGATATTAAAAGTAATATTAGTAAATTTGCTGCTGACACAAAGCTGGGTGGCAGACCCTTCAGTCCCACCCGTCCATGCTGACCAGATATCCCAACCCAATCTAGTCCCACCTGCCAGCACCCAGCCCATATCCCTCCAAATCCTTCCTATTCATATACCCATGCAGATGCCTTTTAAATGTAGCAATTGTACCAGCCTCCACCACATCCTCTGGCAGCTCATTCCATACACGTACCACCCTCTGCATGAAGAAGTTGTCCCTTAGGTATCTTTTATAGCTTTCCCCCTCACCCTAAACCTATGCCGTCTAGTTCCAGACTCCCCCCACCCCAGGGAAAGGAGATTGTCTATTTATCTTATCCATACCCCTCATGATTTTGTAATGTGAGGAGGATGTAATGAGAATACAGGGTGATTGGACAGGCTAGTTGAATGGACGGATGCATGGCAGATGCAGTTTAATGTGGATAAATGTGTGGTTATCCACTTTGGTGGCAAGAACAGGAAGGCAGATTACTATCTAAATGGAGTCAAGTTAGATAAAGGGACAGTACAACGAGATCTAGGCATTCTTGTACATCAGTCAATGAAAGCAAGCATTCAGGTATTGCAGGCAGTGAAGAAAGCCAATAGCATGCTGGCCTTCATTACAGAGGAATTGAGTATAGGAGCAAAGAGGTCCTTCTGTCGCTGTACAGGTCCCTGGTGAGACCACAGCTGGCGTATTGTGTGCAGTTTTAGTCTCCAAATTTGAGTAAGGACATTCTGACTATTGAGGGAGTGCAGCATAGGTTCACGAGGTCAATTCCCAGGACTATCATATGTTGAAACTGGGTTTGTATACACTTGAGTTTAGAAGGATGAGAGGGGATCTGATTGAGACGTATAAGATTATTAAAGGATTAGACACTCTGGAGGCAGGAAGCTGATGGGTAAGTCCAGAACCAGAGGACACAGCTTAAAGATAATGGGTAGGCCATTTAGAATGGAGTTGAGGAGAAACTTCTTCACCCAGAGAGTGGTGGGTGTGTGGAATGCTCTGCCCCAGAAAGCTGTGGAGGCCCAGTCTCTGGATACTTTCAAGAAAGAGTTGAATAGAGCTCTTAAAGATAGTGGAATCAAGGGTTACGGGGATAAGGCAGGAACAGGATACTGATTGTGGATGATCAGCCATGATTATAATGAATGGTGTGCTGGCTCAAAGGGCTGAATGGCCTACTCCTGCACCTATTGTCTATTGTGTATTTTTCAAAGATTGCAATTTCCCCATGTGGTCAACGATGCCCTCTAGCGATATCTCCTCCATTTCCCACTCCTCCACTCTTGAACTCCACTCCTCCAATTGCAACAAGGACAGAACACACCTGACCCTCACCTTCCACCCCACCAGCCTCCAGATACATCACATCATCCTCAGCCATTTCTGGCACCTACAAACAGACCCCACCCCTATTGGTGTCTCAGAGAGACCATTCCCTCTGCGGCTCCCTTGTAAGAGTCACCACCCCCCCCCCCCCCCACCCCACCCCCGTTGCACCTGATGTGGTCTTCTCTACACCAGGGAGACAGGACGTCAACTTGCGGATCATTTCAGAGAACATCTCTGGGACACCCACACCAACCAACTCCCCCACCCTGTGGCTGAATACTTCAACTCCCACCCCCACATACACACCAAGGGCATGCAGGTCCTGGGCCTTCTCCATTGCCAGACCCTAACCAATTGAAGCCTGGAGGAAGAATGCCTCCTCTTCTGCCTCGGGATCCTGCAACCACATGGGATTAATGTGGATTTCACCATTTTCCTCATTTCTCCTCCACCCACCTTATCCCAATCCTCCAACTTGGCATTGCCCTCTTGACCTATCCATCTTCCTTCCCATCTATCCACTTCATCCTCCTCTCCGATCCATCACTTTCCCTCCCACCTTCACCTACCCATCACATTCCCTGCTACCTTCGCCCACTAGCCTCATTCCTGATGAAGGGCTTATCCCCAAAATGTCGATTCTCCTGCTCCTTGGATGCCACCTGACCTGCAGTGCTTTTCCAGCACCACACTCTCAACTATGCACTCTCTGAGACCCTTCTACAAAACCAGCCTGCCCCAAGTGCTGGAAATGCTGCAAATACATAGCAGCATCTGTCAAGAGGGAAATAGTTAACACTTCAAGTTTTAAAAATTATTTCGTAAGATGTGTGTGTCTTTGGTCAACATTTGTTACCCATATATAGTTGCCCTTAAACTGAATGGCTCCATGGGCCATTCTATGGGTTTAGAGTCAGATGTAGATCAGTCTGGGTAAGGATGGCAAATTTCCTTCCCTAATGGTCAGTCATGATCCCAGCTGGTGGTTTTTAATAAAAACAATTGACAACATTAGACACCATTTTAATTGCAGATTTTTTTCACCGTCTACCACAGTGGAAATTTGCACCTGTGTTCTGAGAACATTAGCTTTACTAGTTACTAGTCCTGAGTCATTACCACCTCAGGTGTGACACAACCACCTGATGAAGGAACGGCGTTCCGAAAGCTAGTGTACTTCCAAATAAACCTGTTGAACTATAACCTGGTGTTGTGTGATTTTTAATTTTGTACACCCCAGTCCAACACCGGCATCTCCAAATCGGGACTAGATCAGTTTAGGATACCTGGTCAGCACACATCAGTTGAACCAAAGGGTCTGTTTTCATGCTGTAGAACTCTCTGACAATGACTAAGAGAACAAAAGGGAAGGTCCGTGATTGCTTAATCTCTTCAGCCTTCTAGCTATGAAAGGAATGACAATACAAGCAATAGGAGGTGATACTGCGACAAGTAAGGAAAAGAAAAAATGTTTATTCATTTATGGGATGTGGGCTTAAGTAGGCTTGATCCGCATTTGTTGCATTTCCTAATTACCCGTGATTTTGATTTAAGCTTTATTGTCACATGCATTCAAGTACAGAAATTCAGTGAAAAAATGTACAACGTCATCGCACATGGCACGATGTTATGGACAAAAGTACCTACATACAAAACTTAGATACAAGTAGTAAAATAGAGAGACAAAGTTAAAAGTAAAGCATTATTGCTGCTCTGAGTATAAATAGAAAAATAAAGAAATAAAGTTAAAAGTTAACATTACAGTCCTTCCTAGTACTAAATGGAAATATAAAGGTATAGAGGTAAGAGTTCAACAGTCTTTCTTAAGCGCACTTCTTGCAAGGGGTCAGTCTCCACCACTTTGGCTCATTCTCCAGGATACCTCGGGCTATTTGCTCTTGACCCTGCAGTTGCTGGGGTCCTCCTTCACTAACACTTCAGGCTTGCTGTAACCACACTGGCCTCAAGCCCACAGCTGCTTCCAATTACAGTACCAGGTCTCTGCCCGACACTGCTCCCCACAATGCCATTGCTACTGCTGCCTCTCTCTCCAGGACTCCAGAAGTAAAAAGAGAAGCAGAGAGAAATAAAAACAAATGTAGCCAGCCTAGAGTAGTTAGCCTACTGTGCCAGTGCTGTCATCTTGAATAGATGGCTCTCTCTCTTCTGCACTGCCAGGTCTGCTCTTAAAAAGACCTTAAGAAAAAAGGGGAAAAAGCAAATGGAGAAAGAAAAAGAAAGCAGAGGCAGGTAAGTCCCAAGCTTGAAGCTTGAATGCAGCACTGCGTTCAAACTGCTATCTTAATCTAAGGTAGTGGTGGTGAGCACAAGGCCATTAGGAAGGAAGCTCGAAGATTTGGACACAGTGACACTGAACAAATGGCAATGTATTTCCAAATCCGGATGGAGTAAATGGGTTGGAGAGGAACATGCAAATTGTTGTGTTTCCATGTACCCGCTGCCCTTTTCCTTCTAGGTTGTAGTGGCCTGGGCTTGAAGGGTGCAGTCTGAGGAGCTTAGGTGATTTTCTGCTGTGTGTCTTGTGGATGGTACACACTGCTGCTACTGAGTTTGGGTGGTGGTGATTGGATGTTTGTGGATGTAGTGCCCGAACAAGTTGGCTGCTTTGCCCTGGATGGTGTCAAGCTTCTTCGGTGTTGTTGGAGCTTCACACATAGAACATAGAACAATACAGCGCAGAACAGGCCCTTCAGCCCTCGAAATTGAGCCGACCTGTGAACTATTCTCAGCTCATCCCCCTATACTATCCCATCATCATCCATGTGCTTATCTAAGGATTGTTTAAATCTCCCTAATGTGATTGAGTTGACTACATTGGCAGGTAGGGTATTCCACGCCCTTACCACTCTCTGAGTAAAGCACCTGCCTCTGACATCTGTCTTAAATCTATCACCCCTCAATTTGTAGTTATGCCCCCTCATACACACTGACGTCATCATCCTAGGAAAAAGACTTTCACTGTCTACCCTATCTAATCCTCTGATCATCTTGTATGTCTCTGTCAAATCCCCTCTTAGCCTTCTTCTTACCAATGAGAACAGGTTCAAGTCTCTCAGCCTTTCCTCATAAGACCTTCCCTCCAGACTAGGCAACATCCTGGCAAATCTCCTCTGCACCTTTTCCAATGTTTCTACATCCTTCCCAAAATATGGCGACCAGAACTGTACACAACATTCCAAGTGCAGCCGCACTAGCGTTTTGTATAGTTGCAGCATGATATTGCGGCTCGGAACTCAATCCCTCTACGAATAAAACCTAACACACACTATGCCTTCTTAACAGCACTATCCATCTGGGTGGCAACTTTCAGGGATCCACGTACATGGATACCAAGATCCCTCTGCACATCCACACTACCAAGAATCTTTCCATTGACCCAGTACTCTGCCTTCCTGTTATTCTTCCCAAAGTGCATCATCTCACATTTAGCTGCATTGAACTCCATTTGCCACCTCTCAGCCCAACTCTGCTGTTTATCCAAGTCCCCCTGCAACCTGTAACATTCTTCCACACTGTCCACTACTCCACCGACTTTAATGTCATCTGCAAATTTACTAATCCATCCACCTATTTCTGCGTCTAAGTCATTTATAAAAATGACAAACAGCAGTGGTCCCAAAACAGATCCTTGTGGCACACCACTAGTAACCCAGGCAAGTGGGGAGTATTCCATCACAGTCCTGACTTGTGCCTTGTAGATAATGGACAGTCTTGGGAGAGTAAGGAGGTGAATTACTCTCTGCAAGGTTCTTAACCTCTGCCTTGCTATTGCGGCCATAGTGTTTATACCACTAGCCTAATTCAGTTTATGGTCAATGGTAACCCATAGGATGTTGACAGATTCAATGATGGTGATGCCATTGAGCAGTAGGCCATTCAGCCCCTTAAGCCTGTTCCACCATGATCAGTTTATTCCACGTTTCCACCTGCTCCCAATAACTTGCTTATCAACAAACTATCTACAACTCCCTTAAAAATATCCGGGGAGTTGGCTTCCACTAACTTTTGAAGAAGAAAGTTTCAAAGCATAACAACCCTTAGAGAAAACATTTTTCTCCCAAATTCTGTCAGAATTTAATGATGCCTTCGTTTTTTACATTGTACAAGTAGAGGGTTACTTTCTCCCAAAAGAGGAAGCATCTTTTTCATATCTATCTTGTCAAACACCTCAGGATCATATTTCAATCAACTGGCATCTTACGCTTCTGAACTTCAATGGATATGTCTAGTCTGTCCATCACTATGTTTGACAAATCTGTTGGAATTTCTTGAGGATGAAACTAATAAAGTTGATAATTGGGAGCCAGTGGATGTGGTTTACTTGGATTTTCAGAAGACTTTCGATAAAGTCCAACATAAGAAATTAGCAAGCAAAGCTGAAGTGCATGGGATTGAGGTATAGTGCACTGACATGGATAGAGAACTAGCTGGCAGACAGGAAATAGAGTAAGAATAAATGGATCATATTCTTTGTGGCAGCCAGTGACCATTAGGTTCTGCTTGACATCAGTGCTTGTTCCTAGCTAATCGCAATCTATATTAATGATGTAAATCAGGGAACTAAATATAATATCTCCAGGTTTGCATACAACTGAAAGCTGGGTGGAAAGGTGAGCTATAAGAAGGATGCAGAGATGCTTCTGTGCAATTTGGAGAGGTTCAGTGAGTGTGCGAATGAATGGCAGATGCAGTCTAATGTGGATAAATGTGAGGTTATCCACTTTGGTAGCAAAAACAGGAAGGTGAATATCTGAATGGTGATAAATTGGAAATGGGCAGGTACAACAAGATTTGGGTGTCCTTATAAAAGTAAGCATGCAAGTGCAGCAGATGGTGAAGGTGGCAAAGGATATGTTGCCCTTCATAACAAGAGAATACGAGAACAGGAGCAGGGATGTCTTGCTGCAATTGTGCAGGGTCTTAGGGAGGCAACAAGCTGCAGTATCGTGCGCAGTTTTAGTCTCCTTATCAAAGGAAGAATATTCTGGTTATGGAGGGAGTGCAACAACGGTTTATTGGACTGATTCCTGAGTCTGCAGGACTGCTACATGAAGACAGACTGCATCATTTGGGACTATATTCACTGAGTTTTAGAAAAATTAAGGGCAGGGGGGATCTCATATAACTTATGAAATTCTAACAGAACTGGATGGGGTAAATGCAATAAGGATATTCTCAATGACCAGGCAGTTCAGAACCAGGCATCATGGTTTCAGGATATGGTTAGGGTACTGAGGACTGAGATGAGAAATGTCTTCACCCAGAGAATGATGAGCCTGTGGAATTCTCTGCCACAAAGTCATTGAGGCCACATTTTGAATGTTTTCAAGAAAGAGCTATATGTAGTTCTTAAGACTATGGGGATCAGAGAGTATGGGGTGAGAGTGAGCAAGGGTAATGAGTTGGATGAACAGCCATGACCATATTCAATGGCAGAGTATGCTTGAAGGGTCAAATTGCCTGCTCCTACTTTCCACGTCCAACTTTCCCACAGAAGACCTTGGGTAGTGTTATAGAACAAGAGACCTAGGGGTTCAGGTACATAATTCTTTGAAGTTTGTATTACATAGAGATGATAGTTAAGAAGGCACTTAACACAGTTGTCTTCATTTAACAGACCTTTGAGTATAGGAGTTAGGAGGGCATGTTGACGTTGTGCAGGATGTTGGTGAGGCCTCTTCGGGAGTACTGTGTCCCGTTCTGGTCACCCAGTTATAAAAAGGATATTAAGCTGGGAAGAATTCAGAAAAGATGTTCCAAGATGTTAATGGGAATGGCTGGTTTGAATTATAAGGAGAGGCCAGACAGTGTGTGACTTTTTTGACTGGAGCATAGGATGTTGAAGGGTTACCTTATAGAGGTTTCTAAAATCATGAGGGGTATAGCTAACGTGAATGGCAGGTGTCTGTTCCCTAGGGTGGGGGATTAAAAACGAGGGGGCATATTTTTAAGGTGAGAGGAGAAAGATTTTAATAAGACATGACAGGTGACTTTTTTTTAAACGCAGAATGATTCAAGTGTGGAAAGAACTGCTGGAGGAATTAAAATCTTAAAAGTAGCTTTTTTGTCACATGTACTGAAATGACTTCAGGGAAAAGTTTACAAGTTGCCACTTACGGTGCCATCTTAGATACAAACATACCTAGTTACAGTTTCTTAAGTACAAACACTTCAGGAAACATAAATGTGAAAAATAAAGAAATAAAAAGTTCAGACGAACAGTCCTTCCAAACTAGTTAAAATCAAGGACTGCAGATGCTGGAAACCAGAGTCTAGATTAGAGTGTTGCTGGAAAAGCACAGCAGGTCAGGCAGCACCCAAGGAGCAGGTGCTTTGACTTGCTGTGTTTTTCCAGCACCACTCTAATCCATCCTTCCAAACAAGTCCGAACCAGCCCCCAGTCCCACCCCCAACATTGGCCCCTTCCTCACACCAGCCGCTCCCCTAACACCGCCCCCCAGTCCCTCCCTCACACCGGCCCCTCCCCCAACACCAGCCCTTCCCTCACACCGGCCCCTGGCCCCTCCCCAACACCGGCCCCTCCCCCAACACCAGCCCCGCCCTCACACCAGCCCCAACCCCACACTGGCTCCTGCCCCCCCCCAACACCAGCCCCTCCCTCACACTGCCCCTCTCCCCAACACCAGCCCCTCCCTCACACTGCCCCTCTCCCCAACACCAGCCCCTCCCTCACACTGGCCCCTCCCCCAACACCAGCCTCACCCCCACACTGGCCCCCGGCCCCTTCCCAACACCGGCCCCTCCCCAAACCGGCCACTCCATCATACCGGGCCCCGGCCCCTCCCGCCCCACACCGGCCCTTCCCCCACACCAGCCCCTCCCCCACACTGGCCCTTCCATCATACCGGCCCCCGGCCTCCCCCTCACACCGGGCCCCGGCTCCTCCCCCACACCGGCCCCCCGGTCCCTCCCCCCCAACAGTGTCTGGTACAAGTACAACATTTAAAAGGCATCTGGATGGGTACATGAATAGGAAGGGGTTAGAGGGATATGGGCCAAATGCTGGCAAATGGGACCAGATTAATTTAGGATATATGGTCGATGTGGATGGGTTGGAGCAAAGGGTCTGTTTCCGCGCTGTACAGTTCTATGGCTCGTTCAGTGGATGGAGCAGACGAGCTCTGGATGTGGAGGCCTATCCTGCTGCCCTCTTGGACCTAACTGTGATGGATGCAGACACAGTTACAACCTTCAAAAGATATTTGGATATGTATATGAATGAGAAATCTTTGGAGGCGTATGGACCAAGGTCAGGTAGGTGGGACAAGTTTAGCTTTTGATATGGTCAGCATGGACTGATTGGACTGAAGGGTCTGTTTCCATGCTTTAAGACAACCCGGCCATTCCAGACATTAGTCTACACAATGTTCTCTGAACTGCTTCAAATGTATTCACTGCTATTACACAGCACATGATCAAGTGTAAAGTGTAAATTTAAAGTTTTGAAGGAAATAGTGAGTACACGACCAATTGTAAAAGCAAAAGCATCATTCATGTTGTCCTGTTTACTCCCATTTGTAAGCAATTTATATTTGTTTCATTGTATATGTCCAAGTTTGTCATTTGAGAAGATTGAAAAACTGGTTCTGCACTCTCTAGAATTTCAAACAATGACAGGTGATCTTATTGAAATTTACAACACTCTTACAGGATGTGACAGGATAGATGTGGGTAGGATGTTTCCCCTGCCTAGTGAGGCTAGAACCAGGTTCTAAAGTCTCAGGATCAGGAACAGTCCAGTAGCATTGATATGAGGAGATTCTTGATGGAGAGAATGGTGAATCGTTGGAATTCTCAATGACAGCAGCTTAATCATTAAGCATGTTCAAGACAGAAATCAATAGATTTCTGTATACTAATGGCATCAAGGGAAATGGGTATAGTGGAAAATAAAAAGAGGTATAGGTAAATGATCAGCCATGATCTTGGTGAAAATTGGAGGAGGCTCAATGGTCTACTCCTGCTCCCAATTCTTACATGATTTTTAATTCATTCACGAAGGCTAAACGTCAGCTCGCGGACACCTCCTCCTACTGCCCCCTTGACCATGACCCCACCTCCCACCACCAAACCATCATCGCTCAGACTATCCATAACCTCATCACCTCAGGGGATCTCCCATCCATCGCCTCCAACCTCATAGTCCCACAACCCCGCACCGCCTGTTTCTACCTCCTTCCCAAAATCCACAAACCTGACTGCCCCGGCCGACCCATTGTCTCAGCCTGCTCCTGCCCCACCGAACTCATCTCTGCATACCTCAACACGGTCCTGTCCCCCTTAGTCCAAGAACTCCCCACCTACGTTCGGGACACCACCCACGCCCTCCACCTCCTCCATGATTTTCGCTTCCCCGGTCCCCAACGCCATATCTTCACCATGGACATCCAGTCCCTGTATACCTCCATCCTCCATCACAAAGGACTCAAAGCCCTCCGCTTCTTCCTTTCCCGCCGGACCAACCAGTATCCTTCCACTGACACCCTCCTTTGACTGACTGAACTGGTCCTCACTCTGAACAACTTCTCTTTCCAATCCTCCCACTTCCTCCAAACCAAAGGAGTAGCCATGGGCACCCGCATGGGCCCCAGCTATGCCTGCCTCTTCGTAGGATATGTGGAACAGTCCATCTTCCGCAGCTACACTGGCACCACCCCCCAGCTTTTCCTCCACTTCATCGATGACTGTATCGGCGCTGCCTCGTGCTCCCACGAGGAGGTTGAACAGATCATCCACTTTACCAACACCTTCCACCCCGACCTCAAATTTACCTGGACCGTCTCAGACTCCTCCCTCCCCTTCCTAGGCCTCTCCATTTCTATCTTGGTCGACCGAATCAACACGGACATTTACTATAAACCGACTGACTCCCACAGCTACCTAGACTGCACCTCCTCCCATCCTGCCCCCTGTAAAAATGCCATCCCATATTTCCAACTCCTTCGTCTCCGCTGCATCTGCTCCCAGGAGGACCAGTTCCAATACCGAACAGCCCAGATGGCCTCCTTCTTCAAAGACCACAATTTCTCCCCAGATGTGGTCGACGATGCTCTCCACCGCATCTCCTCCACTTCCCGCTCTTCTGCCCTTGAGCCCCGCCCCTCCAACCGCCATCAGGATAGAACCCCACTGGTCCTCACCTACCACCCACCAACCTCCATATACATCGCATCATCTGTCGTCATTTCTGCCACCTCCAAACAGACCCCACCACCAGGGATATATTTCCCTCCCCTCCCCTATCAGCGTTCCGAAAAGACCACTCCCTCCATGACTCCCTCGTCAGGTCCACACCCCCCACCAACCCAACCTCCACTCCTGGCACCTTCCCCTGTATCCGCAAGAAATGCAAAACTTGCGCCCACACCATCCCCCTCACTTCCCTCCAAGGCCCCAAGGGATCCTTCCATATCCACCACAAATTCACCTGCACCTCCACACACATCATTTACTGCATCCGCTGCACCCGATGTGGCCTCCTCTATATTAGGGAGACAGGCCGCCTATTTGCAGAACATTTCAGAGAACACCTCTGGGACACCCGCACCAACCAACCCAACCACCCCATGGTTCAACGCTTCAACTCCCACTCCCACTCCACCAAGGACATGCAGGTCCTTGGACTCCTCCATCGCCAGACCATAGCAACACGACGGCTGAAGGAAGAGCGCCTCATCTTCTGCCTAGGAACCCTCCAACCACAAGGGATGAACTCAAGATTTCTCCAGTTTCCTCATTTCCCCTCCCCGCACCTTGTCTCAGTCCCAACCTTCGAACTCAGCACCATCTTCCTAACTTGCAATCTTCCTCCTGACCTCTCCGCCCCCCATCCCCACTCCGGCCTATCACCCTCACCTTAATCTCCTTCCACCTATTGCATTTCCAACGCCCCTCCCTCAAGTCCCTCCTCCCTACCTTTTATCTTAGCCTGCTTGGCACACTTTCCTCATTCCTGAAGAAGGGCTCATGCCCGAAACGTCGATTCTCCTGCTCCTTGGATGCTGCCTGACCTGCTGTGCTTTTGCAACAACACATTTCCAGCATTTATTGCCCATCCCTAATTATCCAGAGGGCAATTAAGAGTCAACCACATCACTGTGGGTCTGGAGTTACATGTAGGCCAGACCAGGTAAGGACAGCAGATTTCCTTCCCCAAAGGATATTAGTAAAATTAAGAAAACGCCTTCCATTTTTATAGTGTCTTTCACAACCCCAAGACATACTTTACAGCCAGTGAAGTATTTCTAAAGTGGAATACTGTTGTAATGTAGGAAATGCAGCAGCAAATTTACACACATCAAGATCCCAGTATGACGATGGCCCAGATAATCCTTTTTTTTTTGTGATATCGATTGTGGGATAAATATTGGCCAGGACACTGGAGAGAAACCCCTTGCTCTCCAAAATACTGCCACTGGGACTCTGAGTACCTTTTATTCATTCATGAGATGAGGGCATCACTGTCTAGGTCAGCATTTCCTGCCCATCCCAGAGGGCAGTTAAGAGTCCACCACATTTCTGTGGGCTGGAGTCACAAGTTGGCCAGATTAGATGAGGATGGCAATTTCCTTCTGGAACGGACATTAATACACCAGCTGGGTTTTTCTGACAACGAATTAATGGTCATCATTAGGCTCTTAATTCTAGATATGTATTGAATTTAAATTCCACCATCTGCTATCCCAGGATTCAAATCCGGGTCCCCAGGACATTTCCTGGGTCTCTGGATTAACAGTTGAATGACAATACCACTCGACTATTGCTTCCCCTACTGTCCCATCAAAAAGACAGCATCTCCCATAGGGCAGCACTCCCTCAGTGCTGCTCTGGAAGTGTTTACCTGGATTGCAAACTCAGCTCTCTGGAGTGGCATTGGAACCTATTACCTTTTAACTCAAGGCGTGAGCATGTGCTCACTGAACCATGACTGATGCTTCGACTTGCATTATCTGATTGCTTAATTAGCAAGTCACTAGCTACGAATTAATGGGAGTAGATTATTATGTACGTTGAGAGATTTGTCATCACCATCTTTCTTGCTCCATCTCTCAGTTTTCCTCCCACTTCCCTCGTCAATAGTCTAATCAATGGGATAAGAAGTGCTACTGGGCATTTGTCTAAACTATCACTTTCTTTACTTATCAGGCTAAATGGTCAGAGCAAACTGCAAGGGCATTGTTGCTGAGGCCAATCCTGTTCTCTTATTTCCTTCAGTCATCTGGAACTGAATGGACATCCCCAATAACAGAGAGTACAACTCATAACTACTTCATTGGCCAGTGGCCATCCACGGTACTAGTTAAAGAAGAGCTGGGAAGTTTATTCTACTGTGCCCTAGTCAATAACTATCAGAAAAACTGTTTTCAGTTCATGAAGCCATTGATTAGAGTATCCTGCTGTACACCAATAGGTTAATGCGTTTCATACATAGGAATTAGGAGCAGGAGCTGCTCGTTCAGTCTCTCAAGTCTGCTGTGCTATTTAACAAGATCATGGCTGATCTGTGGTCTCAAATTCATCTTCCCATCTGTGCACCCAGTGTCAAAAACTGAGACTCTCTACATTTCCCATATTGCAAAAGTGCCATAGTCACAGAGGTCTACATCACAGAAAAAGGCTCTTCGCCCATCACCTCCATCCAAGGCCCCAAAAGAGCCGTCCACATCCATTAAAGTTTCACCTGCATTTCTACACATGTCATTTACTGTATCTGTTGCTCCCAATGCGGTCTCCTCTACATTGCGCGAATGATTCCTGTCTCTCCAGAGTGCTTTAGAGAACATCTCCAGGTCACCCGCATCAATCAACCCCACTGGCCCATGTCCAAACACTTCAACTCCCCCTCCCACTCTGCCAAGGTCATGCAGATCTTGGGCCTCCTGCATCGCCACTCTCTCACCACCTGACACCTAGAGGAAGAACGCCTGATCTTCCACCTCGAAACCCTTCAATCCCAGGGCATCAATGTGGACTTCACTAGTTTCCTCATTTTTCCCTCCCTCCCACCTGACCCTAGTTTCAACCTTCCAGATCAGCACCGTCCTCATGACCTTCCCACCTGTTAATCTTCCCTCCCACCTATCCACTCCACCCTCCTCTCTGACCTATCACCTTTACTCCCACCTCCATCCAGTAAAAAATGAGGTCTGCAGATGCTGGAGATCACAGCTGAAAATGTGTTGCTGGTCAAAGCGCAGCAAGTCAGGCAGCATCAAAGGAGCAGGAGAATTGACATTTCGGGCATAAGCCCTGATGAAGGGCTTATGCTCGAAACGTCGAATTCCCTATTCCTGAGATGCTGTCTGGCCTGCTGTGCTTTGACCAGCAACACATTTTCAGCCCCACTTCCATCCACCTATTGCACTCTTAGATACCTTCTCCCCAACCCCACTCACCTCCCATTTATCTCTCCACCGAGGCCCCCAGCCTCATTCCTGATGAAGGGCTCCGGTCTGAAATGTCAATTTTCCTGCCCCTCGGATGCTGCCTAATTGCTGGGTTTTTCCAGCAACACACTCTCGACTCTGATCTCCAACATCTGCAGACCACACTTTCTCCTCTACACCCATCAAATCTGCACCAGTCAAAAATACCCCACTGAACTACTCTAATCCTATTTTCCTTCACTTCGCCCATAGTTTTGGCATCACAAGTACACAGGGAGAAAGTGAGGACTGCAGATGCTGGAGATCAGAGCTGAAAAATGTATTGCTGGAAAAGCGCAGCAGGTCAGGCAGCAAAGGAACAGGAGATTCAACGTTTCGGGCATAAGCCCTTCTTCAGGGCTTATGCCCGAAATGTCGATTCTCCTGCTCCTTTGATGCTGCCTGACCTGCTGCGCTTTTCCAGCAACATTTTTCATCACAAGTACACACCCAAATACTTCAATGATTTCTGCCTCTACCACCCTTACAGGCAGTGAGTTACGGATTCCAACCCCCTCATTTCCCTTTGAAAGCTCCTGCTCTGTAACCTTAAATCTATGCCCCTGTTCATTGATCTCTCCATCAAGAGGAAGGGTTTTCTCCTATCTATCCTCCTATGCCCCTCATTTTTTTTTACACATCTCATACATGCCCCCACCTCAATTTCCCCTGCTCCAAGCCCAGTCTATTCAATATCTCTTCATAACTAAAACTCTCCAACCCAGTGATTATACTTCAAAAAATCTTTCATTGGCATAAAGCATTTGGATATTCCTAGATTATAAAAGGCACTTTATAAATGTAGATTTTTTTTATGACTGGTAGAGACTGGATACTCTTACCTAATGGAGGATAATGGATTTTAGTCCAGAGAAATTCAAAAAGCGATGCTCTCACTCATTGTAACCAATTATCCGCATACCCTTCATTTCTGACTTGTTTGGACATGAGTTTCAAATTCGTCCTACGGGTTGGGTCTCATTTGACTTGCTGCAAAACTTCTAATTGCATTACAGTGAAGCAGAACATGAGTATCTTTGCAATTTAACTTCCAAAATAAACTGGTCTGTTTTTCACATTCATATTACACTACAATAATAATTAGAAGATCAAATATAGAAGCAACAAACAAGACAACAGGAAACTCAAGCCACTTCCCTTAATGCAGGAAAGGGTGTAACTTATTCCAAACCCACTCAGATATCTGAGCTCCCCTTTCAGCATCCCGGACGTCCTGCGTTCCACCATTGGTGGCCATGCTGTCCACTGCCTGAGTCCTAAGTTCTGAAATTCCCTCCCTACAACTCTTTGCCTCTCTCACTTTAACAACATCAACTTATATTTAACCAGTGCCTTTACCATAGTTGAATGTCTCAAGGAGCTTTTCTGGGCATTTCAAAACAAAATTTGACAGAGTCACTAAGAGGTAGCCAAACGCTTGGTAAAGTGGTAAAGTTTAAGGAGTGACTTTATTAAAGAATGGGAGACAGTGCAGTAAAGAGAGGGAATTCCAGAGTTTGGAATATAGGCAGCTGAAGGCATGGTGGAGTAATTAAAATTTGGGATGCTCAAAGTGTCAGAATTAGAAGAGTGATTTCAAACAGTGTGGGGCCAGAAGAGATTACAAGTGAGGGAGGGGTAAGTGGCATTCAAAAACAATTGAATAAGAATTATAAAATCAAGAAATCTCTTCACCAGGAAGCAATGTGGGTCAACATCTTTGACCAAGCTTCTGGTCACCTGTCCTAATAACTCCATCTGTGGCTCGCACAAATCTTTGGTTCGATAATGCTCTGGTGAAGCAGCTCAGGTTAATTTATAAAGTCAACCATATTCCCCAGAATTTATAAAGTTATGTACTGATTTGATCCAAGCTTACAAGATATGAAAGGAAACAGATGGTATGGATAGAGAGAACATACGGCAGCCTGATGAATCAAGGACTAAGAGGCAGAAAATAAAAATTAGAGTGCAGTCTTTTGACAAGCAAATAAGGAAAGATAGAGAAGCAGGAGGCTGGAGGAACACTGCAAGCCAGGCAACAACAGGAGATGAAGAAGTCAACATTCTGGGTGTAACTCTTCTTCAGGACTGCAGGTGGGTGTAAGGAGAGCTGCAGATAAAGGGGGTAGAGGTGGCGGGATGGAGTGGAAGCAGGATGGTGAGGTAGTGATAGGTGAACACAGGTAGAGAGTATGGCGTGGTTGGTCAATGGGAGGAATGGAAGGGAAGGGGAGGGGGAGGGGCTGGGAAGGGAGTCGGGGGGAAGGGAAGGTAGTTTATTTGAAATTAGAAAACTCAATGTTGAATCCTCCGAGCTATACACTGCCCAGGCAGAAGATAAGGTGTTATTTTGTCCAATTTGCGGTCTGATTCAATGGAGGAGGCAAAGGATGATCATGTTGGAAAGGGAATGGGAGAGTGAATTAAAATGGGCAGTGACTGAGAGGTCAGGGCAGCCCCTGCTGGCCCGGCAGAGATGTTCAGTGAAACATGGCCTGAGTTTACATTTGGTCTCACTGAGAAGATCACACTGGGGGCACCGGATACAGTAAACAAGGTTAGAGGAGAGGCAGGTGAACCTCTTCTCACCTGGAAGGACTGTTTGAGGCCTTGGATTGAGGTGAGGGGGTTGATGTGCTGGCAGGTTTTGCATCTTTTCCAGTTGCAGGGGAAGGTACCTGGGGGTTCGGAGTTGGTGGGGAGAGTGGTGCAAACCAAGGACTGGCGAAGGGAACGATCCTTGAAGAAGGCAGAGTAGGGTGGTGAGGGGAAGATTTCTTGGTGGTGGGGTCTAATTGGAGTTGAATTGAATTGAATTTATTGTCACATGTACCAAGGCACAGTGAAAAGCTTTGTCTTGCAAGCAATAGGCAGATCACAGAGTTAAGTAGCGTAGATAAGTAAATAATAGGTAAACAGTGGCAAAAACAAAAACACAAGTATGGGCGAATGTTAAGAGTTTGAGAGTCCATTCAATATTCTAACAACAGTAGGATGGAAGCTGTTGCGAAACCGGCTGGTGCGTGTGTTCAGGCTTCTGTACCTTCTTCCTGATGGTAGAGGTTGTAGAAAAGCATTGCCAGGGTGGGGTGGATCTTTGAGAATGATGGTGGGCCTAGTAGATGGATTCTATAGATGGGAGGTTGGCCTTTGTGATTGTCCGGGCTGAGTTCCCCACTCTCTGTAACCGTCTCCGATCTTGAATGGTACAGTTGCCGTACCAGGTAGTGATACATCCAGACAGAATGCTCTCAATGGCGCACCTATAAAAGTTGGCAAGTGTATTCACCGTCATGCCAAATTTCCTCAGCTGCCCGAGGATGAAGAGACGTTGTTGGGCCTTTGTAACCAATGCAATGCAACCAAGAAAGCCTGTTGTGGATGATCACTCAAAGGAGTTTGACACACTCCACTCGCTCCACCTCTTGCTGTTAATGTGTAGGGGAAGCATGACTAACTTCCCACCGAAAGTCAGTAATGAGTTCCTTGGTTTTGCTGGCATTGAGAGCAAGGTTGTTCTCAATGCACCATTTTTCCAGGTCTTCTACCTCCCGTCTGTGGTCTATTTTGTCACCATCTGAGATTCAACTGACAATGGTGGTGTCATCTGCGAACTTGTAAATGGCATTAGTCTGGTATTTGGCAACACAGTCATGGGCATACAGTGAGTACAGTATGGGGCTGAGTACACACCCCTGGGGGGGTTCCAGTGTTGCCTGTTAGTGAGGATGAAATATTGTCCCCAATCTTCACTGATTGTGGCCTGTGGGTCAGGAAACTGAGGATCCAGTTGCAGAGACTGGGGCTTAGTCCGAGATCACTAAGTTTAGTCATCAGTTGGCGGAAGTGTTTAAGGATGACACTGGTGGAGTGGTAGATTAGATTTGATTCCCCTACAGCGTGGAACCAACAACTCCACACCGACCGTCCGAAGAGTAACCCACCCAGAAACATTTCCTTCTGATGAATGTACCTAAGACTATGGGCAATTTACTACGGCCAATTCACGTGACCTGCACATCTTTGGATGTGGGAGGAAACTGGAGCACCCGGAAGAAACCCATCCAATACAGGAAGAACGTGAGAACTCCACATAGACAGTCACCTGAGGCTGGAATCGAACCTGGGTCCCTGGCGCTGTGAGGCAGCAGTACTAACCACTGAGCCACCATGCCGTCCAAAGGTGAGGACAAGCTGGACCCTGTGCTTATTGCATTAGATGGGGGCGGTTTAGACAGTGGAGCAGGGAATGGAGGAGGTGCGGTGGGGGGCTGTCTAGAAGTGGGGGGGAAAGCACACTGTTCATAATAGGTTGACATCTGGGATACTCACAAGTGGAATGTCTCCTCATCTGAACAGGTACAGCGGAGGCAGATGAATTGGGAGAACAGAATGGATTACTTGCAGGATATTGGATGGGAGGAGATGTAGTCCAGGTAGTTATGGGAGTCTGTGGGTTTATGGTAATGGAGACGCACATTTATTATAAACCCCCGGTACCGTCTCCTGCAACCAGAAGAGATGCAAAACCTGCTGGCACACCACACCCCTCACCTCCATCCAGGGTTCCAAATAGTCCTTCTTCCAAGATGGAGGACGGGAAAAATTTCTGGCTGTAAGAGCTGCCCCTTTTTTTTTGAGGTATTTTAGGTGTTGAAAGTGATTTCCTCGAATTCCAGGAGCAGCAATTCCTGTTTTATATGTTGTTGCATTGTTTTGGAACTTTGGAAAAAAATCAAAACAACATAGTTTAAATGGGAGAACAGCAGACAAAGGAAGCACATGGTGAGGACAGTGCAGGAGAGAGAGAGAGAGAACCTGCACAGTTACTGCCTTTGCTGTTCGAATTAAGTGTATCACTGGACATCGGAGTGCATCTGGGAAAATGAACAAACAGTGAAATTCACAACTAATTTTGGAGGAACTGTTGGGTGAAGTTTACAGCACAGAATCAGGTAAGTTAATTGATGTTTTAAGTCTGTCCAAGAGAAAGGCTGCAGTAGTGAGTATAGTGGATTCTTTCTTGATTTTGGAGATAGTCTCTTGATTAAACTTAAAATATAAGCCATAGCTATTAATTTAACCTGGGGCAGTGTTTGTAGAGGAACAAGACGTTGTTGTTTTCTGGGTGTGTAGATTGTGAAGGAGCAAAAATGGCCTTTGCAGTGGTATGTACTTCTTGTCAGATGTGGGAGTTTAAAAAGAGTTTAAGGGTTACTGCAGATTATATCTGCCATAAATGCTATTGGATGAAAATCCTATCAGATCGAGTGGATCAGTTGGAGAGACAGATAGAAGCAATGAGGAACTTGCAACAGCAACAGTATGTGATGGATGGCAGTTATACGAAGGGGGAAAAGTCTCAGATACAGTCACATAGATGGGTTAACTCCAGGAAGGGTGAGAGAGGTCAGCACCTAGGGCAGGAGTCTTTTGCGGATGTACCAATTTCAAACAGGTATGCTGCTTTGGAAAATGTAGGGAGTGATGTATTCTCAGGGGAACGTAACACGAACAGCCAGGTTTCTGGTATTGAGACTAGCTCTAATGCAACGAGGGGTACGTCGGCTTCTAAGAGATCAATTGTGTTAGGGGATTCTGTAGCCCGAGGTACAGACAGACGTTTCTGTGGCCAGCAGAGAAAAATCAGAATGGTGTGTTGTTTCCCTGGTGCCAGGATCAAGGATGTCTCAGAGAGGGTGCGGAATGTTCTCACGGGGGAGGCTGGCCAGCAGGAGGTCATTGTCCACATTGGAACCAACGACAGGAAAGGGAAATGGTTGAGACTCTGAAGGGAGATTACAGAGAGTTAAGCAGAAATTTATAAAGGAGGTCCTCAAGGGTAGTAATATCTGGATTACTCCCAGTGCTATGAGCTAGTGAGGGCAGAAATAGGAGGATAGAGCAAATGAATGCATGGCTGAGAGCTGGTGTATGGGAGAAGGATTCATATTTTTGGATCATTGGAATCTCTTTTGGGGTAGAAGTGACCTGTACAAGAAGGACGGATTGCACCTAAATTGGAAGGGGACTAATATGCTGGCAGAGAAATTTGTTAGAACTGTTCGGGAGGATTTAAACTAGTAAGGTGGGGGTGTGGGGGGTGGGGGTGTGTGGTGGGACCCAGGGAGATAGTGAGGAAAGAGATCGGTCTGAGGCGGGTACAACTGAGAACAGAAGTGAATCAAACAGTCAGGGGCAAGGTAGGACTAATAAATTAAACTGCATTTGTTTCAATGCAAGGGGCCTAACAGGGAAGGCAGATGAACTCAGGGCATGGTTAGGAACATGGGACTGGGATATCATATTAATTACGGAAATATGGCTCAGGGATGGGCAGGACTGGCAGCTTAATGTTCTAGGATACAAATGCCACAGGAAGGACAGAAAAGGAGGCAAGTGAGGAGGGGGAGTGGCATTTTTGATAAGGGATAGCATTACAGCTGTGCTGAGGGAGGATATTCCCAGAAATGCATCCAGGGAAGTTATTTGGGTGGAACTGAGAAATAAGAAAAGGATAATCATCTAACTGGGATTGTATTATAGACCTGAAAAATGTGTTGCTGGAAAAGCACAGCAGGTCAGGCAGCATCCAAGGAGGAGGAGAATCGATGTTTTGGGCATAAGCCCTTCTTCAGGAAGTTGTATTATAGACCCCCCAATAGTCAGAGGGAAATTGAGAAACAAACTTGTAAGGAGATCTCAGCTATCTGTAAGAATAATAGGGTAGTTATGGTAAGGGATTTTAACTTTCCAAACATTAAGTGGGACTGTCATTGTGTTAAAGGTTTAGATGGAGAGGAATTTCTTAAGTGTGTACAAGACAATTTTCTGATTCAGCATGTGGATGTACCTACTAGAGAAGATGCAAAACTTGACCTACTCTTGGGAAATAAGGCAGAGCAGGTGGCTGAGGAGTCAGTGGGGGAGCACATTGGGGCCAGCAACCATAATTCTATTTGTTTTAAAATCATGATGGAAAAGGATAGACCAGATCTAAAAGTTGAAGTTCTAAATTGGAGAAAGGCAAGAACTTTCGAAAGCTGATTGGAGGCAGATGTTCACAGGGAAAGGGATAGCTAGAAAATGGGAAGTCTTCAGAAATGAGATAACAAGAATCCAGAGAAAGTATATTCCTGTCAGGGTGAAAGGGAAGGCTGGTATCATTAAAGAAATTGAGGGTTTGGTTAAGAAAAAGAAGGAAGCATATGTCAGGTATAGACAGGATAGATTGATTGAATCCTGAGGAGAGTATAAAGAAAGTAGGAGTATACTTAAGAGGGAAATCAGAAGGGCAAAATGGGGACATGAGATAGCTTTGGCAAATAGAATTAAGGAGAATCCAAAGGGTTTTTACTAAATATATTAAGGACAAAAGGGTAACTAGGGAGAGAATAGGGCCCGTCAAAGATCAGCAAGGCGGCCTTTGTGTGGAGCCACAGAAAATGGGGGAGATACTAAATAAATATTTTGCATCAGTATTTACTGTGGAATAGGATATGGAAGATATAGACTGTAGGGAAATAGATAGTGACATCTTGAAAAATGTCCAGATTACAGAGGAGGAAGTGCTGAATGTCTTGAAACGGTTAAAAGTGGATAAATCCCCAGGACCTGATCAGGTGCACCCGAGAAGCTAGAGAAGTGATTGCTGGGCCTCTTACTGAGATATTTGTATCATCGATTTCAGATAATACTTTTCTGTTGAAACTCAGTAAATGTCACTAGACATATCTGTTGCAAGAGTGAGAGGTCACGGAGTGATTTGATTTATTATCACATTTGCCTACGTAACGTGTAACGTTTTGTTTTGCATGCAGTATAGGCCATACCACAAAATGCATTAGAGTAATAGAACAGAGGAATACCATGTTATAGGTGCAGAAAAGGTGCACAAAGAGCGAAACAGTATTAAATTTAAAATTTGAAAGGTCCATTCAGATGTCTAATAACAAGTAGAGAAAAAGTTGTTCTTGAATCTGTTGCTTTGGGTGTTTAAGCTTTTGTATTGTCTACCCGATGTAGGAGATCGGAAGAGATTATAATCGGGGTGGGAGGGGTCTGTGATTATGTTGGTTGCCTTCCAGAGGTTGTAGGAAGTACAGATGGAGTCAAAGGATAGAAGGTTGGCTAGTGTGATGGACTGGGCTGTGTTCACAACTCTCTGTACTTGCTTAAGGTCCTGGGCAAAGCAGTTGTGGTACCAAGCTGTGATGCATCCAGATACACTGCATTCTGTGGTGCATCTATAAAAATTTATAAGAGTCTTTACAGACGTGGCAATATTCCTTAGCTTCCTGTGGAAGTAGAGGCATTGTTTGTTTTCTTGATTAAGGGGAATTGTTGGTGCAATGTTGATGGTATCTTTGAGTTAAGACAGTTTAGATGATTTAACAGGGAGGGGAAAGTGAGGACTGCAAATGTTGGAGAAAAGTGTGGCACTGGAAAAGCACAGCAGGTCAGGCAGCATCCAAGGAGCAAAAAAATGCCCTTTATTACGAACGTGGAGGGGAAGGGGGCTGAGAGATACATGGTGGGGCTGGGGTGCAGGGGGCAAGACAGCTGAGAAGGCAGATAGTGGATGCAGGTGGGGGGGGGGGTAATTGTGATAGGTTGGCAGGGAGGGTGGAATGGATAGATGAAAAGGAAGATGCATAGGCAAGACAGGTCAGGCAGGCAATGTCAAGTTGGAGGGTTGGGTCTGGGATGAGGTGGGAGGAGGGGAGATTTGGAAACTAGTGAAATCGAGGTTGATGCCATGTGGTTCAAGGATCCCAAGACAAATGAGGCATTCTTTCTCCAATTGGTAGGTGGCTTTGATTTGGCGGTGGAGGCGGCCCAGGACTAGCATGTGTTGCTGGAAAAGCACAGCAAGTCATGCAGCATCCAAGGAACAGCAGATTCGACGTTTCGGGTATAAGCCCTTCTTCAGAAATTCCTGAAGAAGGGCTTATGCCCGAAACGTCGATTCTCCTGTTCCTTGGATGCTGCCTGACCTGCTGCGCTTTTCCAGCAACACATTTTCAGCTCTGATCTCCAGCATCTGCAGACCTCACTTTCTCCTCCAGGACTAGCATGTGCTTGGTGGGTGAAGGGGTGGTGTGGGAAGTGGAGTTGAAGTGGTCAGCCACAGGGCTTCTACCCTTGTTGCAGTTGGAGGAGTGGGGTTCAAGGGCAGAGGTGAGGGACTTAGAGGAGATGTGCCGGAGGGTATTGTTGACCACGTGGGAGGGGAAACTGCAGTCCATGAATAGGACATGTCCTGGAGTCAAGATTTGCTATAAATTCTGTGTCTTACAATCATATACTCCATAATTACCTGATGAAGGAGCGGCACTCCAAAAGCTAGTGCTTCCAAATAAAACTGTTGGATTATAATCTGGTATTGTGTGATTTTTAACCATGTTGGAGTGGAATTGCTCCTCATGGGAGATTTAACAGTTTATCTGAAATATAGCAGCTAAGTTCTCAGCACTAACCCTCCGACAATGCGGCACTCCCTCAGCACTGACCCTCCGACAGTGTGGCACTCCCTCAGCACTGACCCTCCGACAGTGCGGGGCTCCCTCAGCACTGACCCTCCGACAGTGCCCACTCCCTCAGCGCTGACCCTCCGACAGTGCGGCACTCCCTCAGCACTGACCCTCCGACAGTGTGGCACTCCCTCAGCACTGACCCTCCGACAGTGCGGCACTCCCTCAGCACTGACCCTCCGACAGTGCGGGGCTCCCTCAGCACTGACCCTCCGACAGTGCTCACTCCCTCAGCACTGACCCTCCGACAGTGCGGCACTCCCTCAGCACTGACCCTCCGACAGTGCGGCACTCCCTCAGCACTGACCCTCCGACAGTGCCCACTCCCTCAGCGCTGACCCTCCGACAGTGCTCACTCCCTCAGCACTGACCCTCCGACAGTGCGGCACTCCCTCAGCGCTGACCCTCCGACAGTGCGGGGCTCCCTCAGCACTGACCCTCCGACAGTGCTCACTCCCTCAGCGCTGACCCTCCGACAGTGCGGCACTCCCTCAGCGCTGACCCTCCGACAGTGCTCACTCCCTCAGCACTGACCCTCCGACAGTGAAGTGAAGCCAAAGCACCGTATTTTCAGCGAGGACTTTCCTATTTGCTCTCTCTCTCTCTCTTTTACGAACAACACTGACCCCCTCCCCCGGCCTTATCGACGGCGACAACGCGTCGCCCGCTGGCCGTGCGCAGGCGCACTGCTCCCTGGCGGCGGCTCCCGGTTGCCGGGGAAACGCAGACGTCAGCGACCCTGCGAGTGTTCCGCGGAGACCCCGCGTGGAGCGGTTACCCAGGCAACCCGGGCGGGAGGGGGAGGGGTAGTGGGAGGGGGCGAGAGAGGAAACGGAAAAGAAGCGCGCGGCGGGAGAGAAAGAGAGAGAGAGACAGAGGTGAGTGTGGGAGGGCGATAGGCCTCTCCGGGGGGGGGGCGGCATCGGGGATTGGGGGGTGTGATGAGAGGAACACTACAGCCTGGGTAACAAAAGCACTGAGTAACTGAAGCAGCAGAGTAATTGCGTAAGGCCGAAGTAACAGGGTGTGATCAGAGTAATGGTGAGGTCAGTGTAAGATCAGAATAACGAGGTGAGATCTGTGTGACAGAGTAACATGGCGAGATCAGAGTAACAGAGAACAGCAGGGTGTGATCAGAGTAACTGTGAGGTCAGAGTTACAAAGAGTAACAGAACAACATGGCGAGATCAGAGTAACAGAGAACAGCAGGGTGTGATCAGAGTAACTGTGAGGTCAGAGTAACAAAGAGTAACAGAACAACATGGCGAGATCAGAGTAACAGAGAACAGCAGGGTGTGATCAGAGTAACTGTGAGGTCAGAGTAACAAAGAGTAACAGAACAACATGGTGAGATCAGAGTAACAGAGAGTAGCAGGGTGTGATCAGAGTAACTGTGAGGTCAGAGTAACAAAGAGTAACAGAACAACATGGTGTGATCAGAGTAACAGAGAGTAGCAGGGTGAGATCAGAATAACTGTGAGGTCAGAGTAACAAAGAGTAACAGAACAACATGGAGAGATCAGAGTAACAGAGAACAGCAGGGTGAGATCAGAGTGACTGTGAGGTCAGAGTAACAAAGAGTAACAGAGAACAACATGGTGAGATCAGTAAGAGAGAGTAGCAGGGTGAGATCAGAGTAACTGTGAGGTCAGAGTAACAAAGAGTAACAGAACAACATGGAGAGATCAGAGTAACAGAGAACAGCAGGGTGAGATCAGAGTGACTGTGAGGTCAGAGTAACAAAGAGTAACAGAACAACATGGAGAGATCAGAGTAACAGAGAACAGCAGGGTGAGATCAGAGTAACTGTGAGGTCAGAGTAACAAAGAGTAACAGAACAACATGGTGTGATCAGAGAACAGCAGGGTGAGATCAGAATGACTGTGAGGACAGAGTAACAAAGAGTAACAGACAACAACATGGTGAGATCAGAGGAACAAAATTTAACAGAATAACAGGGTGAGTTCAGAGTAACATGATGAGATCCGAATAACAAAGACTAACATGGTGAGTTCAGAGTAACAGGGTGAAATCAGAGTAATAGAGAGTAACAGGATAAGATCAAAGTAACATAGTGAGATCAGAGTAACAATAGCAGGGTGAGACCAGAATAACAAAGAATAACAGAGTTAGATCAGAGTAACAGGGTGAGATTGGAATAAGTGAGATCAAAGTAACAGAGAGTAATAGGGATTCAAAGCAACAGAGATCAGTCACCAATCAGAGTCGAGTGAGATCAGTAGCAAAGATTAGAGTAGTAAAGTGAATTCTAATTAATAGAGATCAGAATAATATATGTCAGTGTAAAAGAGGGAGAACATGAGTAACAGTGAGATCTTGGGGAGATTTGAATAACAGATCAGTGTATTAGAGATCCTTGCAACAGAGAAAGCTTGGGAGTAATGGAGATTAGGAAAAATGGTCAGATTGGAGTAATAGAAATTAAAACCCAAGAGTAACAAAGCAAGATTAACAAGCAGAGATGGGAGATCAGTGTAACAGGCAGATCAGAGTTACATACAAAGATCAGAGTAACAAAGAGCAGAGTTGGTTAGGATAACAGAATGAGTAACAGAGAGTAATCAGAGGAACACAGGTTCTAGTAACAGGGAGATCAGGTAACAGTGATAGAATAAGAGACAGATACAGTAACCAAGTTCAGAGTAACAGGCAGATTGGAGGAACACTGGAAATCAGAGCGGCAGAGATTGAAGTAATAGAGATCCAAAGAAAACAGAGAGTTGGCGCAATGGTGGAGATACTGGAGGTGTAGGACAATGAAGGAGAAGCTGGAGTAACAGGGCAACAACAGGTGGACCTGGAGGTCAACTTGACGAGAGTAAAATAGTGTAATGAATGAGAAATGGATTACTTCTACAATCACTGGCAGATGCTGGAATGTATAAACAAAGGAAGATTTACAATTCCAGAGTGCCTTTCACAACCACAGTGTCTACAAGTAGAAATAGACTAAAATATACGGAAAGACTTGATAATAGTGCAACAAGAGGAATAGACTATAGTAATAACGGACTGAGACAATAGAGTGGAGTCGAAAAGTGTGGTGCTGGAAAAGCACAGCAGGTCAGGCATTATCTGAGAAGCAGGAGAATTGATGTTTCAGACATAAGCCCTTCATCGGGAATGTCAGGAGGGTGGGGAAGAGGGCTGAGAGATAACTAGGAAGGGGAGTTGGGGCTGAGGGGTAAGTAATTTGGAAGGCGATAGGTAGATGCAGGTGGGGGCGATGGTGATAGGTCGGAGCGGAGGGTAGAACGGAAAAGTAGGAAGGAAGATGGACAAGTTGAACAGTTCAAGAGGACAGTGCATGTGCCTCAGTACATGTGACAATAAATCCAATTCAATTCGATCTGGAGGAAGGGGAGATGAGGAGACTGGTGAAATCAACGTTGGTGTCGTGTGGTTGGAGGGAAGAGTGGAGCAAAGTGCAAAAGTACTAGTGTAATAGTGTTTTTGCACAAGGAGAGTCTGGCCGATTGCAATTTAGAGATGAATTGGTAATAATGGAGTCACAAACGCCAGTAACATTGGAAGAGTCTGAATTCATTATAGGAGCATAACAGGACAGGCTGTAATTACAAACGGACACTGCATTCATATGGGAAGCTGGTGTAATCATGCAGGACCACAAGGGATGCAATAGCCAACATTTAAATTTGGAGAGAATAATAATAATAATGAAAGAACATTGGAAAGAATGATACAGTAGGACAAGAAACTTGCAAAGAAAAGAAAGATTAAATGTAATGTTGAGATTTGAATAATACCACAGTTTTATTTCATTCCACCACTGAATGTGGTATTCACTCTCAAAAGTTTGGCATTTAGTACTGAACTGAAAATGTGTTGCTGGAAAAGCGCAGCAGGTCAGGCAGCATCCAAGGAACAGGAAATTCGACGTTTTGGGCATAAGCCCTTAATCAGGAATCCTGATGAAGGGCTTATGCCTGAAACGTCGAATTTCCTGTTCCTTGGATGCTGCCTGACCTGCTGCGCTTTTCCAGCAACACATTTTCAGCTCTGATCTCCAGCATCTGCAGATCTCACTTTCTCCATTTAGTACTGAATCCTATTTGCACTGGTGAGGATGGTGAGCCAGCCAACTTGTTGAAGCATTGCAAACCCATGTGATATTCACATGTCATCAGTGCTGTTAGGTAGAGAGGTTGGGTATTGGTACATGCTGATGACATTGTGTGCTGATGATGGAGGGAGTGAAAGTTTAAGATGGTAGATAGGGACCTCAATAACCGGCTTCATATGTGGAAAACATCAGTCATCTAGCACAAAATACCCACGCTGTGACATGCTGTTGCAGCTACAGTGGTTGAGTGGTTCATTTGGTGACATGCATAGGAATTGGACATTTGGACTGGGAGATAAGAATAACCAAATGGTGCCAGTCAGAATAAGGCAGTAACATAGGAAGCTGGTGTGATAGTGCAACATTTAGTGAGTGTGGAGTAATAACCCAGCAGCCCAAATTTCAGATAAAAGCAGTGAGACTGGAGTAAGATGGGGGTCCCTCACCTAATAGCACACTCAATGAGGGATTGGATTTGGATTGTAATTACACTGATTTGATAGTACATTAAGAAAAGCTGGAGTACCAACTCAAGTAATATGGCAGAAGTAGATTTGCATTTGTTTAATGCTTTTCACAACTAGTCGACATGTTTAGGGGTGGCAAGTGATTAGCCCTACTACCTTACAATGCCAGGGACCTACGTTAAATTTCAGCCTTGGTGACTGAGTGGAGTTTGCATGTTCTCCCTATGTCTGTGTTGGTTTCTGTGGGGTGCTTTGGTTTCCTCCCACAGTCCAAGGATATGCAAGTTAGGTGGATTGGCCATGCCAGGTTGCCGCGAAGTGTGCAGGGATATGTACGCTAGGTGCATTAGCCATGGAAATGTTGCACGAATGAGATGCTTTTCAGGGAGGAGAAAGTGAGGACTGCAGATGCTGGGGATCAGAGCTTAAAAATGTGTTGCTGGAAAAGCGCAGCAGATCAGGCAGCACCAAAGAAGAAGGAGAATCGACGTTTCGGGCATAAGCCCTTCTTCAGGAATGAGGAGGGTGTGCCAAGCAGGCTAAGATAAAAGGTAGGGAGGAGGGACTTGGGGGAGGGGCGTTGGGAATGCAAAACTATCACACAGAAACAGGATAGTCTGTCAGTTGTCTGTTCTGGTTATATTACTCACTAATGCCAAAAATATATCGGTAGGTGGCAGATTCACTCAAAGTCTACAAATTGCGTGGGAAAATGACGGTGAAAATCAGTCAAAAATTATGCCCCTAATAGAATGAAAGGGGATATTGAGTAGCAGCTTCTCTAATCATAGGCTGGTTCTTTCACATGTTTATTGTTAATGAGTTCAATAAATGTGCAAGAAACATAACCTGTAAATGGAAGAGCAGCATGGCCTCATGTTCTGAAACCTGACAGGCACGGATTTATGTTGGAAAAGGACTATGAGGACTATAAGTGAGTACTTTAGGACACTTTTTATTCTCCTTCTGGACTTAGAGTCATAGAGATGTACAGCACGGAAACAGAACCTTCAGTCTAACCCAGCCATGCCAGCCAGATACCTCAATCCAATCTTGTCCCATCTACCAGCACCCGACTCATATCCCTCCAAACCCTTCCTATTCATATACCCATCCAAATGTCTCTTAAATGTTGCAATTGTACCAGCCTCCACCACTTCCTCTAGCAGTTCATTCCATGCACGTATCATGCTCTGCGTGAAAAAGTTGCCCCTGAGGTCTCTTTTATATCTTTCCCCTCTCACCTTAAACATATACCCTTAGGTTTCCTACCCCAGGGAAAAGACTTTGTCTATTTATCCTATCCATGCCCTTCATGATTTTATAAACCTCTATAAGGTCACCCTTCCGCCTCAGATGCTGCAGGGAAAACAGCCCCAGCCTGTTCAGCCTCTCCCTATAGCTCAAATCCTCCAACCCTGGCAACATCCTTGTAAATCTTTTCTGAACCCTTTTAAGTTTCACATCTTTCCAATAGGAAAGAGACCAGAATTACACGCAGTATTTCAACAGTGGCCTAACCAATGTGCTGTACAGCCGCAACATGACCTCCCAACTCCAGTACTCAATACTCTGACCAATAAAGGAAAACATACCAAATGCCTTCTTCATTATCCTATCTACCTGCGACTCTACTTTCAAGGAGCTATGAACTTGACTTGTAAAGTGTATTCCCATGCTAATTTTTTCTTTACAATTTTAATTCTGTGACAAATTTGAAGTATCTGTATCTGGTAACCTATACCTAAGATGGTGCCGAAAGGTGACTTTACAAACTTTTCACTACTCACTCCACTGTACTGCACTGCACTTAACAATAAAGGCTGTTCTCAAGACAGTAAATAAATCAAACTGGTCTGGAGTCATCAGAGAAGCATTTTTAATGAGGCCAGAACCAGCATTTTTTTAAAAAATGGGAAAGGCTCCTCAAAACAGGTTTTCAAGAAAGAAGGGGACAAGAGAAAGGGCTGCAAATGAATTGTGGGGGTGTAATGTGGCTACAAAAGAGAAGAGGAAGCTACAATGGGTAGAAAACAGTTCTATGACTGTCAGCAAACGAATACCCAATGGAGATCCAAGAAAACTATATCACTAAGGTAACAAATTTCTTGCAATTGAATATGAAATCTCTTGTTTAAGGAGACAATGGGGACTGCAGATGCTGGAGAAATCAGAGTTGATGAAGCATGGCCTGACCTGCTGTGCCTTTTCCAGCACAATGCTTTATCAGTCTCTTGTTTAAGGCTGTGTGAGTCAGGATAACATTACTTGCAAAACAAACTATACTGGATTCTAGCATTTTGAGTAATGTGTTAATTGTTAAATTTGAATCTGAGATTGAGACTGGAGATGCAGTAAAAAGAAAGAGACAGGCAACTACCTAGTTAAGATGGTTCTAGCTTTGTGCATATTGCACGGAAAGAAATTAACTGTGACCTCACTGGTCTGTGGAAGATGTGCATAGAATGATGGTTTTACATATGTAGAAGTGTGTATTTTGAAACAAGTGTTTGTTGTTAACTTTCATGTCTATCGTCTTACTTGAACTTAAATAACATGGTATCTAAGAAATTAACGATTTCCCTTGTGCTGCAGCTTTAGTTTAGTGGTGACATGATAATGGAGGATATAAGAAAAAAGCAAATACTGGAGATCTGAAATAAAAACAGAAATTACTGGAGAAACTCAGCAAGTCTGATTGAATATATAGGGAGAAAAGAGTTAATGCTTAGAGTCCAGTGACTCTTCAGAGTTGATGAATGAAAATATTAATAAATTATTCAAATTGTTTGAGTCTAAATCCACGTATCTATTTTGACCCCTTTGTATACCAGCTTGTACAATGACATCTTCCCCCTCCCCAACAAATCTTGAATCCCTCTACTGCCTTTTTGCTCCTGAACGCAACAAGCCTCCTGTTATAAGTCAGTGTTCTCTGCATTTGACACTCCATATGACAGTTCTCATTCTCACCACTCACTATGTAAAAGAAATTCTTCCCAAATTCATTTTCAACTATTAAAAGCTCTCATTCTCCATTATTCGGACTCAGTCCTAGCTGAAATTGTTCTCATCACACCCCTCAATTCCTGTAAATCTTTACACACTCCTTAATGTTTGAGAATGAGGTGAACATTACACTCCAGCATACAAGTGGGAGTTGGGCACTCAGCTTCTTCAAGCCTGCTCTACCAATCAGTAAGATAATAACTGTTCTGATTACTTCATATTCCTGCCTACCCTGATAACCTTTCATCTCCTTGCTTATCTAGAATCCATCCACCTTGGTATAAAACTGCCTCCAACTGGTTCACATCACTACACATGCCAATGACAGACCTGATCATTTGAACAATTTAAACAGCAACTTGCATTTTTAAAAAATCTTTTAGATTTACTTACACTGTGGAAACAGGCCCTTCGGCCCAACAAGTCCACACCGACCCGTAACCCACCCAGATCCATTCCCCTACATTTACCCCTTCACCTAACACTACGGACAATTTAGCATGGCCAATTCACCTAACCTGCACATTTTTGGATTGTGGGAGGAAACCCACGCAGACACAGGGAGAATGTGCAAACTCCACACAAAGATTCACCTGACGCGGGAATCAAACCCGGATCTCTGGCGCTGTGAGGCAGCAGTGCTAACCACTGTCCCACCGTGCCACCCATTTATATTGTACCTTTTGAAATGGTCAAAATTCCAAGGAGCTTCAGAGAAATACCAGGCAGTAAAATTTGATGTCAAGTTACAGGAAGAGATAAAAGCTAGTGGCCAAATGTTTGACAAAAGAAGTAGATATTAAGCAGCATCTCACAGGAGGAAAGCAAGGACAGAGAGATAAAAGGACAAATTTCTGGAGCTTAGGGTCCCGACAATGGAAGAAGGCCTTACCACTAGTAGTGGACTGATTAAATCCTAATGTGTTCAGAATTAAAGGAGTAAAAGTATCTTGGAGAGTTGTCAGGCTTGAGAATAAAGAAAGAGAGGGGTGAGGTCATGGAGGGATGTGAAACAATAATGAGCCTTTTAAAATTGCTTAACCAGGAGCAATCTGTTTGTTCAGTTGATAAGTTGATGTAGACGGGCATAAGTCCAGCAAAGTGGAGCCCTCAGTTACACAGTTCACCACTGACCAATTAGGACTTTTTCTCTGAAATTAAATAATTAACAGCCCAAACAAAATAACTTGAGTTCTTTTGATTCTGAGCTGCTCATTTTGCAAATCTGAACCTAACAGGAGGTGTAACAGCTTGTTTAGGCTTGGTGGGAGGGAGTTCTAGTTAAACCACTTTAATGAAACAAGTTGCATCGTAAGCTAAGTGCTTTTGGGTTTCTGCTTGTGGGAGTAGGAGCTTCAGTTTTAATGAACAGATTGTTGCTTGAGTGAAAAAAGGTTGAAGTTCTACTTGCACAGACGTTGCTGTAAGTTAATAAGTAGGTGAAAAGGTCCTTGGTGAGTCTAAATGGTCGGGTGGTGTGATTTAGTGAATGTTGATAAATGTGGGGTGATGCACCTTTAGCTTCTGCAGGTTTTTGGACACGATGTAAATTGTGTTTTTAACTTCTAAGCTTCTACTATGTTGAAGAGATATTATTATAAGAACCAGCTGCTGAATGGGTGTTGCTATATTAGAATCCGATACATTGGCAAGTTGGAATTGTTCAGTGCTACTAACATTTTTTTGGATTTCCTACAGTGTGCCTTATGTCAAGAACCTAAGATTTTGTATTTCTGTGTGTCTTTTCACTAAGCAACCTCCTCTGGTACGATCTGTTCATAAGATTGTGAAAGAGCTCACATTTTAATTTTTTTAATCGCAGAATGTCTCGTCCACTCTGTTTGCTGAGCTAGGTTGGCTGTGTTGCTTTTTCTTAAAAATGTTCATTTACGGTTTTCAGATCCACCAATGACTTCCGTCCCACCCGGTTTTCTGTTTGTTCCCATTAACTTTGCAACATTTGAAATCTCTGGCCCCATTCTGGCTTCTTACACATCCCGTCAGCTACCCTAGCTCCTAAACTCTGAAATCTCATTCTTAAACCAGACTGCCTTCCTGTATCCAGGATAGCATTCCAACCTGTGAGATGCTGCTTTGCACCTTTTTAATTAGAATATTATTCAGTGTGGAGTGTCAGAGGCTGAGGGGTGGCTTGAGAGGTTTATAAATCTTGAGGGGCATGGATAGGATAAATAGATAAGGTCTTTTCCCTGGGTGGAAGAGTCCAGAACTAGAGGGTATGTATAGGTTTTGGGTGAGCGGGAAAAGATATAAAAAGGGCCTAAGGGGTGCTTTTTCACACAGAGGGTGGTGCATGTATAGAATGAGCTGCGAGAGGAAGTGGTGGAGGCTGGTACAATGACAGCATTTAAAAGGCATCTTGATGGGTATATGAACAGGAAGGGTTTAAGAGGGTTATGGGCCATGTGCTGGCAAATGAGACTAGATTAGGTTACGAGAAAGTGTGGTGCTGGAAAAGCACAGCAGGTCAGGCTGCATCCAAGGGGCAGAAGAATCAACATTTTGAGCAAGAGACCCTCATCAAGAATGAGGCTTGTAAGCCGAGGGAGTGTTGAGAGATAAATGAGAGGGGAGTGAGAGTGGGGTTGGGGGGGGGAAGATAGCTGAGAGTGTGGTAGGTAGATGGAGGTGAAGGTAATGGTGATAGATCGGAGAGGTGGGTGGAGCTGTTCAGCGGGAAGGAAAATGGACAGGTCATGAGGGTGGTGCCAAAGTTGGGAGGTTGGATTTGGGATAAGGTGGGGGGATGGGAAATGAGGAAACTGGTGAAATCCACGTTCATGCCATGTGGTTGGAGGATCCCAAGGCGGAAGATGAGGCATTCTTCCTCCTGGCATCGGGTGGTTGGGGTGTGGTGACAGAGGAGGCCCTGGACCTGCATGTCCTTGGCGGAATGGGAGGGGGAGTTGAAGTGCTTCGCCATGGGACAGTGGGGTTGGTTGGTTGGGTGTCTCAGAGATGTTCTCTGAAGCGCTCTGTGAGTATGCGTCCTGCCTCCCCAGTGTAGAGGAGACCACATTGGGAACAATGAATACAGTAAATTACATGTCTGGAAGTGTTGGTAAAACTCTGGGTGTGGAAGGCTTCTTTGGGGCCTTGAATGGAGGTGAGGGGGAGGTGTGGATGCAGGTTTGCAATTCCTGCAGTGGCAGGGAAAAGTGCCGGTAGTGCAGGGTGGGTTGGTGGGGGTTGTGGACCTGACCAGAGAGTTGCAGAGGGAATGGTCTTTACGGAAAGCAGATAGAGGTAGGGAGGGAATATATCTCCGGTGATGGGATCCGTTTGTAGGTGGAAATGGGGGAGGATGATGCGATGTATACGGACGTTGATGGTGTGGAAGGTGAGAACTGGGGAGGGTTCCGTCTTTGTTACGGGGTTAGAGGCCAGAGGTGCGGGAAGTGGATGAGATGTATTGGAGGGCATTATCAACCATGTAGGAGGCGAAATTGTGGTCTTTGAAGAAGGAAGCTATCTGGTGTGTTCTGTGGTGGAACTGGTCCTCCTGGGAGTAAATGCGTCAGAGGAATTGGGAATAAAGGTTATTACAGGAGGCAGGGTGGGAGAAGGTGTAGTCCAGGTAGCTGTGAGAGTCGGTGGGTTTGTAGATGATGTCTGTATTGAGTCGGTCACTATTGATGGAGATGCAGAAATCCAGGAAGGGGAGGGAGCTGTCTGCGATGGTCAGAGTGGATTGTGTTAGTGACATTGAACTGCTCAACCTCCTTGTGGGAGCATGAGGTGGGGTCAATACATTTATCAATATAGCGGAGGAAAAGATACGAAATAGTGCCGGTATAATTACGAAAGATGGACTGTTCAATGTAACCAACAAAGGGACAGACATTGCTGGGGCCATGTGGGTGCCCATGGCTACCCCGCCCCTTTTGTCTGGAGGAAATGAGCGGATTCAAAGGAGAACTAATTGAGGATGAGGACCAGTTCAACCAAATGAGTGAGTGTCAGTGGAGGGGTATTGGTGGGGACATCAGGAGAGGAAGAAACGGAGGGCTTGGAGGCACTCGACATGGTGGGTGGAGGTGTAGAGGGACTGGATGTCCATGGTGAAGATGAGGCATTGAAGGCCAGGGAAATGAAAGTCTTGGAGAAGGTGGAGGGTGTAGGTGGTGTCCCGAATGTGTATGGGGAGTTCTGGACCAGGGGGGTTAGACGGTATGATGGTATGTGGCAATATTAGGTGGGACTGAAGCAGGCCAAGATGATAGTTCGGCTGGGGCAGTCAAGTGTGTGAATCTTGGTTAGGAGGTAGAACCGGGCAGTACAGGGTTTCCAAACTAAGGCTGGAAGCTGTGGGTGGGAGATCCCAAGAGGTTGTGGATGATCTGGGTGATAATGTTTTGGTAATGGGAGGTAAAGTCATGGTTGAGGGGGTGCCTTCGAGTTGGCACCTGGCTTCAACGGTGTAGAGGTCAGTGTGCCAACTACCACTGCACTGCCTTTGTTGGACCGAAGGGTCTGTTTCCGTGCTGTACAACTCTATGGAATATCTTCCCTGGGTGCGAGTCAGAGCAAAATGTCTGGAGATTATCGTTTGCTCAAATGTCAGGTTCCTCTCAGCATGCCTGAGTGGTTCTAATTGTTTTGCACCAGCTTGATTGTGGGAGTTGCTGGAAACTTAAAAGTTAGACTTCAGTCTGTCTTCAGAGCTTCACATTTCCTATCTGAGTTTACTCCCTTAACCCTCCACCCTCCAGGGCTTAATTGTCTCTAGCTGCAAGTTTGGTTCATGTATGCCAGGGCGTATGGAAAGGCTGGTGGACCTGCATACCGCATGCCTGGGGCTGTACCTCCTCTGGGTTTCTGTAAAGCTTCAGCCTGTAGTTTTCAATCATCTTGCTAATATCTCTGAGGCAGTGTAAGCTTTTAGAACATAACGAGGAGCAGGAGTAGGCTATGTGGCCCGCCCCCTCAACTCTGGAATCAACCTAATGAACCAACTGTCTTCTGTACTCGCTCCAGTGTCAGTACATCCTTTCTCATCCTTCTGTGTGATGTGCCTTTTAAGAACCTTGGGATATTTTCAGATTAAAGGTGCTATATTATTGCAGGTTGCTATGTTTTGAGGTTTTTATTTTCTCACCACCTCCCCCTTTACCAAGATTGAAAATGTATTGCATGGTGAAGAGGAATTGGTATGAATATGTTGACCAGGCCAGAGAAACACGGCATGAATTGAATAATTAATTAAAGGTGAGATCTTGTTACTGTGTCTGGTGAGTGACTATGGATGTGAGTTTCCACTCAGATGAGAGCTTATCTCTCACAATCACTTTGCAGCCAATCAATTAGCTATAGTTGTTTTTACAGGGTTGGGAAGTTGCCAACTGACCATTACTTCAGTGGTTGAAGGTCCAGATGCTATGTTTAACTAATATCCACTCCTGAAAGCCAGCAGCATTATTCTGCAAGTCCTAAAAGGAGCTTTTCTATCTTGAGCTGGTGACTTTCCACCTCCAAATGTCTCTAACTTCCTCCCCCCCCCCACTCCCCCACCAAACACTGCATCATCCTAGATCCTTCATCGACCTTGCCCTACCTTCTATAATGTTCGAGCTACCACCATGATCCTTGATTGACTGTTTCAAACTGGAGTAGGGAAGTCTTAATGTAATTGGCACCACTTATTTCCTACAATCTAAGGCTGACATGAGGTGTACCTTCTCTAAGGGTGATAGTCTTTGTAGCTTTGCCACCAAGAGCTGGGAGGGTAGAGACCTTTATGTATATTTAAGATTGAGAGATTTCTAATCAGGTTACGGGGCAAATGCTGGAAGGACTATATAACAGGTGTCGGATCAGCCATGATCCCATTGAATAGCAGAGCAGGCTATAGGGGCTGAATGGCCTATTCTTGATCCTTTTGTTTTTATAGTCGAATTCAGTTCCCAACTTTCATCTTGCCATTGAGAAATTGACATTTTGTTTCCCTCTATGTTGAAATGCCCCACCTGCCTCATTTCCCAGCTTGATTCTGCCCTGGGATTGCTAATATGGTCAAAGTTTGTGAGAAGATTCGTAGCTCGGGTGCTCGTTGTTGTGGTTCTGTTCGCCCAGCTGGGAGTTTTTGTTGCAAACGTTTCGTCCCCTTTCTAGGTGACATCTTCAGTGCTTGGGAGCCTGCTGTGAAGCGCTTCTGTGCTGATTCCTCCGGCATTTATACTGGTTTGAATCTGCCGCTTCCGGTTGTCAGTTGCTGTCCGCTGCAGTGGCCGGTATATAGGGTCTAGGTCGATGTGTCTGTTGATAGAATTTGTGGATGAGTGCCATGCCTCTAGGAATTCCCTGGCTGTCCTCTGTTTGGCCTGCCCTATAATAATGGTGTCTTCTCAATCGAATTCGTGTTGTTTGTCATCTGCGTGTGTGGCTACTAGGGATAGCTGGTCGCGTTGTTTCGTGGCTAGTTGGTGTTCATGGATGCGGGTTGTTAGCTGTCTTCCTGTTTGTCCTGTGTAGTGTTTGGTGCAGTCCTTGCATGGGATTTTGTACACTACATTGGTTTTGCTCAATGTAGTGTACAAAATCCCATGCAAGGACTGCACAAAACACTACACAGGACAAACAGGAAGACAGCTAACAACCCGCATCCATGAACACCAACTAGCCACGAAACAACGCGACCAGCTATCCCTAGTAGCCACACACGCAGATGACAAACAACACGAATTCGATTGAGAAGACACCATTATTATAGGGCAGGCCAAACAGAGGACAGCCAGGGAATTCCTAGAGGCATGGCACTCATCCACAAATTCTATCAACAGACACATCGACCTAGACCCTATATACCGGCCACTGCAGCGGACAGCAACTGACAACCGGAAGCGGCAGATTCAAACCAGTATAAATGCCGGAGGAATCAGCACAGAAGCGCTTCACAGGAGGCTCCCAAGCACTGAAGATGTCACCTAGAAAGGGGACGAAACGTTTGCAACAAAAACTCCCAGCTGGGCGAACAGAACCACAACATTGCTAATATGGCTTTAAATGAGAAGACAAGAGAATAATATTAGCAATGATAATTAGATCATGACAGGAAAGGACAGAACATGCAACCTTTTTAAAGTTCATCGACAAATAGGATCATCATCAGTGTAAGACAAGATAGTCATGTAGCACAGAAACAAACTCTTTAATCCATCGGGTCCAGGCCAAACAGAAATCCCAACCTGACCTAGTTCCATTTGTCAACATTTGACCCATATCTCTTTCAACCCTTCCAATTCAAGTACCCATCTTGATGCCTTTTTAATGTTGGAATTGTATTCACTTCCTCTGGTAGTTCACTCCTTACACACACTGCCCTCTGAAAAAAATTTACCCCATGGGTCCTTTTTTTTTAAATCTGTCATTTTAAATCTGTGTCCTCTAGTCTTTGATTTGGTCCCAGTAAAAAGACCTATTCACACCAAGATTTTACAAACATCTGTAACATCGGCCCTCCGCCTCTGACACTGCAGGGAAAAACACCCACCCTATCCAATGTTTAGATCAGAGTGATGCTGGAAAGCACAGCAGGTCAGGCAGCATCCGAGGAGCAAGAAAATCGACGTTTTGGGCAAAAGCCCTTCATCAGGAATATTCCTGATGAAGGGCTTTTGCCTGAAACATTGATTTTCCTGCACCTCTGATGCTGCCTGACTTGCTGTGCTTTTCCAGCACCACGCTGATCTAAACTCTGGTTTCAAGCATCTGCAGTCCTCCCTTTTACCCACCCTATAATTCAAACCCTCCAGTCGTGGCAACAACCCCCAACTATGCGATTTAATAATTAATCTGATTTTCTGTCCGTCTCAGGCTTCTAACATTGATAACGAGATGAATGAATTAATAACCCAAGGAATAAGAGCTATACTGATACAAATGAGAAGTCATGGAAAATGCTCTTCAGAAACCAAAGATGTATAATTAATAAGGGAGCAATAAGAAATAGCAAGGGGAAACTTACTGGTGGGGATAATGTTTAGGATCCTTAAGTTTTAGTTAGTGTAGGACAGGTAATAATTGAGAAATAATAAGGACATGTAAGAATGACACTACAATAATCATGAGGCTTCAATCTCTATATGTAGGTTGGACAAATCAAACTGGCAAACATTTGTGTTGAGAACATAAGTTGATTCAAATACAATTTCTTAGAATATCCTGGAGAACTACCAAAGAACAAGCTATTTTAATCTTAATATATATTGAATCAGATTAATAATTATTCTCAATTACAGTAGAAGAGAGTGATCATAATGTTTCTTCTAGAATTTCACTTCCAGTTTGAGAGAGACGTTTGGGTCTGAAACTACGGCATTTTCAAAAATATAAAGGCAAAGTTGGTTAAACTGGACTGAGAAGACGAATTGGAAGGGGAATGGTAGATGAGCAGTGAAAGGTATTTTAAGGAGATATTTTCAACAAAAATTCCATTGAGAAAGACAGACTTTATGAGAGGCTTGCGCCATGATGTTTAAGCAAGTTAAGGATGGAATCATTATAAGAAAAGACAGACAGTATTACAAAAATCAACAATAGGCTCGAAGATTAGGAAAATCTTAGAAAATAAAGAATGACTTTTCTTAAAAAAAAGGAAAAAATTGTGAGAGTAAACTAGTGAGAAGAAAAGCACAAGCAAACTCCAAGAATTTTGTAATATATAAAATGAAAAAGCTGGTTCTCTGTTGGATGAAACTAGGGAAACAAAGAAATGGTAGAAACCTTTGAATTGTAGAAGATGCAAAAAAAAGCAGCAACCAAAAGTGAGGAATGTAAAAGTATTGTTGGTAGAGAAGATTAGACCAGTTTATAGGCTTGAAGAAGGACAAGCAAAACCTGCCATGCCATTCAGTTCTGGCTGATTTTCAGACTCAACCCCACTTGCTATTTCCCTCCATTCCCTTTAGGAATACAAAGATCATGAAATGCAGAAGCAGGTCATTTACCTCATTGAATTGTGGATCAGTCAATGAGATCATGATTGATCTGATGAATCTCAACTCCACTTTCCTATCTTATCCCATAAAGAACGGTCGCTGAACCTGAAACATTAAATGTGATTTCTCTTCACAGATGTTGCCAGATCTGCTGAGCTTTTCCAGCAATTTCAATTCTTGATCATTAATTCTCTTACTGATTCAGAAATAAATACATCCAAGGTGAAGATGACCTAGCCTTGACAGCCCTTTGTTAGGCACACATCATAACTGATTTCCAGTGTCATTATCATTTCCTGCCAACTCCCATTTCCGTCAGTTTCCTGAGGGAATGTAGTATATTTTGCATTTAAAAGACCTTTGACAAGGTGGTATGTAAAAGGTTACTGTAAACCATAAGAGCTCATGGTGTTGGACAGATGATTTGGCTAACCAATGGAAGAGTGGGATAAAAGATCATTTCAGTTTAGTAAATTGTAAATAATGAAGTGCCACAGAGATCAGTGTCACAGCCTCGATGGTATTATTTACAATCTGTTAATGACTTGGTTGAAAGGACCAAGTGTATTGGAATCAAATTTGCTGACAGTACAGAGATAGGTGAGAAAGCAAGTTATAGGGAGAACAAAGAGTTTGCAGAGGAATATAAATAGATTAAATGAATGGCCAAAAATTGACCAAAACGTGGAGTATAATGTGGGGAATTTTAGAGATGATTCACTTTGGTAGGAAGAATAGAAAAATAATGTATTATTTAAAATAAAGAATTGAAGCATAAAGTTTGCATGCAATTCCTTTAACTAATTAGGCCAATGAAATTGGCCTTTTATTGCAAGGAGAAAGTGAGATCTGCAGATGCTGGAGATCAGAGCTGAAAATGTGTTGCTGGAAAAGCGCAGCAGGTCAGGCAGCATCCAAGGAACAGGAGATTCGATGTTTCAGGCATAAGCCTTTCCTGAAGAAAGGCTTATGCCCGAAACATCGAATCTCCTGTTCCTTGGATGCTGCCTGACCTGCTGCGCTTTTCCAGCAACACATTTTCAGCTTTTATTGCAAGGGACTGGAGTAGAAAACTAAGGAAGGCTGACTACACCTCTACATGTATTCATAAGACCACACCTAGACTATTGCATAAAATCTCTTTTCATACATTGTTTAAAAGATGAATACACTTGCATTAGAGGCAGTTTGGAATATGTTCACTGAGTTTGCTTCTTGGGGCTAAAAGATTGTCTTCAAATGTTAAGTAGGTTTAGCCCATAAGTCAATAGTGTTTTCAAGATGTATCTTGCAACAAAAATGTAAAATTTGGTGAGTTTTGCTGATGCTGTATAAGGTGTTGGTGAGACCACAATTGATATACTGAGTACAGATTTGGCCTCTTTATTTGAGAAGATATATAACTGACTCACCTCATTTCTGAGATGAAGGACTTCTTTAATAAAAAAAGATCTAACCTGTTCAACTTAAATCTATTGGAGTTTAGAAGATTGAGATGATCTTATTGAAACATATAAGATCTTTAATGGGACTGGATACAATGGATAGTATAGAGGAGAAAGTGAGGACTGCAGATGCTGGAGATCAGAGTCGAGAGTGGGGTGCTGGAAAAGCACAGCAGCTCAGGCAGCATCCAAGCAGCAGGAGAAACGACATTTCGGGCAAGACCCCTTCTTCACGAATGATACTTGTGAGCTGAGGGGGTGGAGAGATAAATGACATGGGGGTGGGGCTGGGAGAAGGTAGAGAGTGCAGTAGGTAGACAGAGGTGGGGAAATAGTGATAGATCGGAGAGGAGGGTGGAGTGGATGGGTGGGAAGGAAGATGGACAGGTCATGAGGTCGGTGCCGAATTGGAAAGTTATAACTGGGTGAAGGTGGGAGGTGGAGAAATTAGGAAACTAGTGAAATCCACATTGCCATGTGATTGGAGGGTCCCAAGGTGAAAGATGAAGCGTTCTTCCTCCTGGTCTTGGGTGGTTGGGGTGTGGTGATTTGAGGAGCCCCAAGACCTGCATTTGGGAGAGTTGAAGTGTTCAGCTACAGGGTGTTGGGATTGGTTGGTCTTATATCCTGGAGATGTTTTCTGAAACACTGCGCAAGTAGGTGTCCTGTTTCCCCAGTGCAGAGGACACTGCATTGGGAGCATTGGATACAGTAAATGACCTGTGGAAATGCAGGTAAAATTCTGATAGATGTGGAAATGCAGGTAAACTCTGAACTCTTTGGGGCCTTGGACAGAGGTGAAGGGGGTAAGTGTGGGCACAGGTTTTGCAATTCTTGTGGTGGCAGGGGAAGGTGCTGGGAGGGAAGGGTGGGGACATGTCCTATGACAAGAGAGTCGCAGAGGGAATGGTCTTTAGGGATGGGGAAGTTAAGAGAAATATATCTCTGGTGGTGGGGTTCACTTGTAGGTGGCAGAACACTTCAACTCAGCCAAGGATATCCAGGTCCTGGGCTGCCTCCTTCGCCACACCCTCACCACCCAACACCTTATCTTCCACCATGGGACCCTCCAACCACACTGCATCAATGTGGATTTCAACAACTCCTCACTTTCCCTTCCTTCACCTTATCCCCATTCCAGCCTTCCAACTCGGCACCACCCTCATGACCTGTCCCATCTGTCCATCTTCCTTCCCACCAGACCGGTCCAACCTCCCTTCCGACCTATCACCATTACCCCCCATCTTTATCTACATATTGCACACTCAGCTCCTTTCCCCCAGCCCCACCTTCCTCCCACTTATCTCTCCAACCCCTTTGCTCACAAGCCTCAATCCCAATAAAGGCCTCTTGCCCGAAATGTCGATCCTCCTGCTCCTCAGATGCTGCCTGACCTGCTGTGCTACTCCAGCAACTCACTCTTGACAGTGGGTAGCATGGACATTTCCTCGTTGACAAACTGAGGAATGTTGTTTAAGAAGTGTTCCCTTTTAAGATGAGAGTTTTGCTTTTCTACTAAAGGGCCATCTGAATGTGAAATTCTCTTCCCAAAAGTAGTAGAGGCTGTGTCTTTTAATTTGGTTGCGATAATAAGGGAATGGAGTATTAAATGTAAGGAATTCTGGCTAAAACTATACAATGTACTAGTCTGACCATAGCTGGAAGTGTGAATAGTTTTGGTTCCCTTAGCTAAAGAATAATATACTGGATTGGAAGCAGTCTAGAGGAGGTTCATTAGGTTGATCCCAGATATGGAGGAGGGCTCATTTGCAGAGAGGTTGAGTAGGTTTGGCTTGAACTCAATGAAATTTGGAAGGATGAGAGGAAATGTGCAGATTATTATGGGACTTGACAGGGTAGATCAGCCATGATTTTGATTAAATGGTGGAGCAGAAATTACCTACTCCTGCTTCTACATCTTATGGGCTTGTTTGTTTGATAGTCAAGGGTTATGAGGGTCAGGCAGGAAAGTGGAGTTGAAAACACAACCCTCATGCCATGATCTTATTGAGTCACAATATAGGCTTATAGGGTCAAATGGTTAATGCCACTTTACTCCTATGAGAGACTTTGACAGAGTAGATTCTGAGAAGATGTATTCCTTTTGAGGGGATGTCTAGAACTTGGGAAAACAATGTAAAAATGAAAAGCCATTTAAAACAGTTCATGAGGAATTCTGATGGTCCTTTTTAATCTTTAGAATCCTCCACCCAGAGAGAGGAGTGGAGTTGGAGCGAGTGAGCAGGCAGTAAAGTGGAAGTGAGGCTAACATCTGATTTGAATGGCATTTTACCTATTCCTGCTCTTGTTTTATTTCCCAATCTTATGAACCAAACTGAGCTCCTGGCAAAAAAAACGATGCACTTTTACTTGTTTTTTGTGAATTTGTGCTCATTATTGATATCACTAGGGAATTAGATTAGATTTCCTTGAAAAGGAAATAATTACAGGGCCTTGAAGAAAGAACAAGAATGTGATATTAATCTGTCCTTTTAAAGAGTGAAAGTACAAGTGCAAACTGGTGAATGGCCTTCTCTACTGTATTCAATAAAATGAGACTTTTTTGTTACCAACCATTCAAACCCAACTTCTAGAGCTGAAGGCAGTCTCCTAACAACTATACCGGTTTGTGGCTACCTCCACTACTACTTCCCCTTAATCTGAGTTTAAATATTTCTGCATATTCAACTTTCATTCAGCACCTCCTTTAAACACCTACCAGTTTCCACATTGAGAGTCACCATCATGACACAGCTTCCTGCTTCTTGGTAGCAAAGTACCTTCAGAATAAAAATGACTCACCCAAACATAGTCATTTTGTTAATGACTTAAGTGGTCAGTTAATCTACCTTTTTTAAATTATGAAAGATTAAAATTGAAATAAAAATAAAATGCATGAACCAAAACACAATAAAAGATGCAAGTCAATGGGAACTATGGGACTGAAAAAAAATAACTTCCATGTTTTTATCAAGTTTTTCATAACCACAGGTCATTGAAGCCTGTGCTACTTTGAAAATGTAGTCACCTGACAGTGTGGAAACATTGCTCACAAATGGCAATGAGCGATCTCAATTTTTTTTTGTAGTGAAGCTGTAGAAAGATTAAAATATTGATCAGCAATGATCCCTCTAAGCTGAGCAATTGCTCCAAGGTTCTGCAGACGCAGATCAGTGTGCTGACACCATTCCCAGAATTGACTTCCAGTTTCTGAGGTCCACACAGAAGAAAACAATTTGAGGGAACAAAGTTGGCCATGACTGGTACACTGAGGAGAACTCTCTTGCTCCTCTTCAAGCAGTGTTCAAGATCTTTTACACCCACCTGAGAGGGCAGAAAAGCTGCTTCAGTTGATGTCTCATCTGCATGCACTTGACTGTCCTGCAATCCTTCAAAGCTGCACTGGAGTGTGAAGCTAGAAGTTATTCTAGGATATAATTGGTTTACCTGGGTGATTTCCAATAAGGTGGTGATAATCAAATTTTTCAAAGAAAATGTAAAAATAAAGACAATGTGCAATTTTAAAATGGAATGGATCTATTTCTGTTTATCTTAGTCTAAATGTCCAATAAGTTCTTGGAAGCTGAAGTTTCCACATTTCTTCCTTTTAGTGCCCAAAACCCTGTTGAAGTGTAAAACAAATTAATGTGCCTATCATTATGTTAAACTGAAATGTGTGACTGCACCGAAGATGCAATTAGAATATCATTCTAGTCAGATCTGATAGTGATGTGAATGTAATGTCATCTTTAAGAGATTGACCAGATTATGGGGAAGAGTGAAGGAACTAGCACAGGAACCAATGTTTTGCGTTAATCTGGAATTCACCCCCAACTGGCAGTTAACACTTTCAAGAAAGAGAACGGCAGGGTATGGGGTTCACAGGGATATGGAATAGCAGGTAAATGGAGTTAAGTTGCAGATTAGTCCGTGTCAGAGTGAAGGTGAAACTTGTTCCACTGATATCCTTTAATACTCCAAACAAGCAAATAATTTATCAACTTCAGTTGTGAAAATTTCAAGCAGCCGCCACTCCTCGCCCCCAAATGGAGTGAGTTCAATCCTTTTACTACCGTTTGTATGAAATTTTAGACTTGCACCCCGTTATACCCACTGGTGGAAATAATTTCTCTTCATCTACTATTAGGGGCGGCACGGTGGCTCAGTGGTTAGCACTATAGCCTCACAGTGCCAGGATCCCAGGTTCAATTCCAACCCTGGGTGACTGTCTGTGTGGAGTTTGCACATTCTCCCCGTGTCTGCGTGGGTTTGCTCCGGTTTCCTCCCACGGTCCAAAGATGTGCAGGTCAGGTGAATTGGCCATGCTAAATTGCCCGTAGTGTTAGGTGCATTCGTCAGAGGAAAGTGGGTCTGGGTGGGTTACTCTTCAGAGGGTCAGTGTGGACTGGTTGGGCCAAAGGACCTGTTTCCACACTGTAGGGAAACTAGAATCTAGTCTATTATTGCTTTAAAGACATCAATTAGATCACTCCTCAATGTTCTAAACAGAAAGGAATGCAAGCCAGGTTTATGCAACCTAATAATGTAATTCTTTAAGCTGTGGTATCAATCTGGTGAATCTGCCTTGTCTCCCATTCTATAATACCATCCTGCAGTTTTCAAATACCACAAATCTGATTTTTCTATCCAAAATTGCAACACACTGTTCCTTATTTATACGGTAGTGTCTGTGTGTGAATTGTTTGGATTTTTTTAATAGTTGCTTGGCTATAAAAAGATCCAAACAATTCACACACAGACACTACCGTATAAATAAGGAACAGTGTGTTGCAATTTTGGATAGAAAAATCAGATTTGTGGTATTTGAAAACTGCAGGATGGTATTATAGAATGGGAGACAAGGCAGATTCACCAGATTGATACCACAGCTTAAAGAATTACATTATTAGGTTGCATAAACCTGGCTTGCATTCCTTTTATTTAGATATAACCTTATTCAGATACAACCTACCCAAGGAATCTATTGGTTTAGTGTCTGAATGACTAATTCAAAATCGTTAGTTGTGGAATCGCCTACAGTGTTGGTATCGGTATTAGTGTCTAACAGTGAATATTTAGTGTGTGAAACCCTGTCTGATTTAACTGTTAGACCATAGAAAAATACAGCGCAGTACAGGCCCTTCGGCCCTCGATGTTGCGCCGACCCAAGCCCCCTAACCTACACTAGCCCACTATCCTCCATATGCCTATCCAATGCCCGTTTAAATGCCCATAAAGAGGGAGAGTCCACCACTGCTCCTGGCAGGGCATTCCTTGATCTCACGACTCGCTGAGTAAAGAATCTACCCCTAACATCTGTCCTATACCTACCACTCCTTAATTTAAAGGTATGCCCCCTCGTAATAGCTGACTCCATACGTGAAAAAAGATTCTCATTGTCGACCCTATCTAAACCCCTAATCATCTTGTTACCTCTATCAAGTCACCTCTAAACCTTCTTTTCTCCAATGAAAACAGCCCCAAGTGCCTCAGCCTTTCCTCATATGATCTTCCTACCATACCAGGCAACATCCTGGTAAACCTCCTCTGCACCTGTTCCAGTGCCTCCACATCCTTCCTACAGTATGGCGACCAAAATTGCACACAGTACTCCAGATGCGGCCGCACCAGAGTCTTATACAACTGCAACATGACCTCAGGACTCCGGAACTCAATTCCTCTACCAATAAAAGCCAGTATGCCATATGCCTTCTTCACAGCACTATTTACCTGGGTGGCAACTTTCAGAGATCTGTGTACATGGACACCAAGATCCCTCTGTTCATCCACACTACCAATTATCCGACCATTAGCCAAATACCCCATCTTCTTGTTACTCTTACCAAAGTGAATCACTTGACACTTACCTACATTGAACTCCATTTGCCACATTTCTGCCCAGCTCTGCAGCTTATCTATATCCCGCTGTAACCTGCGACATCCTTCCTCACTGTCAACAACTCCACTGACTTTTGTATCATCTGCAAACTTGGTCACCCAACCTTCTAGCCCCTCCTCCAGGTCATTTATAAAAATGCCAAACAGCAATGGTCCCAAAACAGATCCTTGCGGAACACTGCTCGTAACTGCACTCCAAGATGAACCTTTACCATCAACTACTACCCTCTGTCTTCTTCCAGCCAGCCAATTCCTAACGCAAACCTCTAACGCACCCTCAGTGCCATACCTCTGTATTTTTTTGCAATAGCCTACCATGGGGAACCTTATCAAATGCCTTACTAAAATCCATATACACCACATCTACCGCTTTACCCTCGTCCACCTCCTTAGTCACCTTCTCAAAGAATTCAATAAGGTTTGTGAGGCACGACCTGCCCTTCACAAAACCATGCTGACTATCCTTGATCATATTATTCCTATTCAGATGTTCATAAATCCTATCCCTTACAATTCTGTCTAAGACTTTGCCCACAACAGAAGTGAGACTCACCGGCCTATAGTTACTTGAACAAGGGAACCACATTTGCTATCCTCCAGTCTTCTGGTACTATTCCTGTGGACAACGAGGACATAAAAATCAAGGCCAATGGCTCTGCAATCTCCTCCCTTGCTTCCCAGAGAATCCTAGGATAAATGCCATCAGGACCAGGGGACTTATCTATTTTCACCCTTTCCAGAATTTCCAATACCTCTTCCCTACATACCTCAAAGCCATCCATTCTAATTAATTGTGACTCGATATTCACATCGGCAACAATGTCCTGTTCCTGAGTGAATACTGACGAGAAGTATTCATTCAGTGTCTCCCCAATCTCTTCAGCCTCCACGCACAACTTCCCACTACTATCCTTGACTGGACCTGTTCCTACCCTAGTCATTCTTTTATTCCTGACATACCTATAGAAAGCCTTTGGGTTTTCCCTAATCCTACCAACCAAGGAATTTTCATGTCCCCTCCTTGCTGCTCTTAGCTCTCTCTTTAGCTCCTTCCTGGCTACCTTTATAACTCTCTCAATCGCCCCAATTGAACCTTCACGCCTCATCTTTACATAGACCGCCCTTTTCCCTTTAACAAGGGATTCCACTTCCTTATTAAACCACGGCTCCCTCACACAACCCTTCCCTCCCTGTTCTGGTTCCTCTGTGCCTTTCTGCACTTCTTAAGAATACTTAGGCTTATTTATTCATTCTACACTTTCATTTTGACAGATATTCCTAGAGTTGGCTCCTGATTTTTTTTTAACGTTGTCAGTGTTCGTTTCTTAAACTGCACCAGGAAGTTCTTGTTTTGCACTTGCTATATGTGTGCTGTAGCCATTCAGTTGAGGTTTCATTGAGCCCAATCCCTCTTTTGATCTATTCTTCCAAACTGTTTCTTTTGTAATGTTGGATTGGTCTGTTTTAAAGTTGTACATCTTCCTACTTGCTGCAGTGGTTTGTGCTGGATAGTGTGAAATTTTAATGTTTAATTCCCTGTTTCTTAAGGGGGCCATTGCTTCTATACTTGGTTGGTTATCTGTCATATGATGTGCTAATCCTATCATTCAGCAGGTGCAACGAATTCAGTCAAAGAGCAATCCTGACTTGTATTCACAAGCTCAATTCTAGAAAACAGGCAGTCACAGTTCATATTGTTTTAAAGCCTGCCTCCCTCACCATGCTCCGTCTTTTGGAGAATTGGAGATTTTTGTTTTTCTAAAGGATTTTTAGAACAGTCTAATCTTTTGATAGCCACTTTGTTATGGTCACTGATTTGGCAAGTCTAATAGCCAATTTGTGCAAAGAAAGATCTGATGTGTAGGATTGGGATATGTCATTAGTTTTTTTTTCTGTTGAAGTTGGTTTGAGGGCAGAATGTTGGCTGGAATCCTGAAAGTTGCTCTACTCTTCAAATATTTCCCAGGAGCACTGAATCTAAACTAATGTTAATCTGTTTGCCTAAACTTTCTGCTTCACGTTTATTCAACTCTAAATATCATCCCATTCTTAATCCTGATGTGTTAAATCCTTCCAGCTGATTCATCAATTTGTTTTGACTTATTTTAACTTTTGCTCCACATATTCGAGCAGACAGTGTACAGAAATGTGCTGTGATTCATTCAGTGTACTGAGTCAGTGTAAACATGCATGGACTCCAAACTCTTAAAACAATGCATCTCTTTCATATTAGATTGGCAGGTGGAATTGAGTGAGATAATATTTCATGTTAGTTGGTAGTAATGAAACTTTGAAAACTCAAACAGCCTGAAGGCCTTTGACCATCTTCCTGAATCTGTATTGGATATCAAAACTGGTACCAAGTTCTTGAAATCTGAACCACCAGCCACTCAGTATCACAACCCCAATAATCCTAACAGGGTTCACCGGTTTCTCACAACCACTAATTTCACCATGGATCACAGCACTGCTACTCCCATGAATTCCATTCAGAATTCTAAACCTGTCAGGCCCAACAACCCCATTGGGAATCACAGGTACACTAACTAGTTCTGCTGTTCCATGACATCAGACCTGGCCTGTATCCTGACTACATTCACTTGCCTAATTTCATATTCCTTTAATATTCTAGGCTAGCTGAATTTAACATAGAGTTTGCACCTCCAGTTTCTTTTTGTGTGTGAGGAAAGTTCCACCATTTGTATGAAGCAATAGATGCTTCTTAAATTCTTTCTTGAATGGCTCAGTTCTGACCTGCAATTTGTTTTCTTTGATCTGTAAAACCTTTCAATTCAAATACACCCTTCCCCCCCGCCCCCCTTTGTAATTTTGTTTCTCCACACTGTCTGACCAGTGGCTCTGTATTATGTAATATAACCTAGAACTGTGCACAGCCTTATTTGTTAAAAGTATTCTCTTTTTTGCTTGCAGTCCTGAAGATGACAACTACTGACCTGATCGAGAAAGCAAAGCTTGCTGAGCAGGCAGAGCGCTATGATGACATGGCATCCTTCATGAAAGCCGTCACGGAGAAAGGCAATGAACTCTCCAGTGAGGAACGAAACCTGCTCTCTGTCGCTTACAAGAATGTAGTTGGAGCCCGTCGGTCATCCTGGCGGGTCATCTCCTGCATAGAGCATAAAATGGGTAACACCGAAAAAAATCACCACCATTTGGTAAAAACGTACCGAGAGCAAATTGAGAAGGAGCTGCAGGAGATCTGCAGTACTGTGCTGGTATGGCTTTGCATTCTGTGTGATTGGGAATTCAAAAGGGAGTTGGAGAAATAAGCCCTAAATCCCTTGAAGGTTGATGGTGAGACAACTTGGCCTTAGTTGGAAACCTTGTTTGATGTTTCCATTTGCTGCACTGAAAAGGAGGACACCTGACTCAGGAGTTCTCCTTGCTGGATGTGAGTTTTCACATTTCCTACTGATGCTGAAAATCAAATTTGGTTCATACTGCCATAATTGTAGTAAATTCTTGGGAACGATTAACTTTCTTTTGTTGCTGTTTTTCCATTCAAATGTGTTGCTTATATTGTGGTAATTTCTTGATTTAAGGCAGTTCATGACTTTGACTTGGTTCCCTTTTGTGGAAATCTTTGAATTCCACACTTTGGCTGTGTTTTGGAATCTGGCTTTCCCATTCGAGAAAAGTGATCTTTGAAAGCAATTACCTAAATAGTTATGCATGTTGTCGTTGAGTGCTACTTCAGTGAGATCTTCATGTTCTCATTGAGATCCCATGAACAATGTATTCTGTACAGTGTCATAAAAACCTGCTTATACTCTGAGTAAATTTCTTCTGAACTTCAAGTGAAGAGCAATTTAAGAGCTTTTACTGCATTATTCCAGTTGCTTGATGAATGATCCAATAAAACACTATCACACTGAATATAAGCACGGGGTCACAATAAGCTCCTTTCGAGCAAGTTAGCTAATATCTATACAGACTAACCTATTGGCCAGGACCACATTTTTATATGATGTGGAGGAGCCAGTGTTGGACTGGGATGGACAAAGTTAAGAATCAAAGAACATCAGGTTAGAGGGGAAAGTGAGGTCTGTAGATGCTAGAGATCAGAATCAAGAGTGTGGTGCTGAAAGAGCACAGCAGATCAGGGAGCATCCGAGGAGCAGGAGAATGGACGTTTCAGGCATAAGCCTTTCATCAGGAATCGGGTAGTTGTCATCTGATGAAATCTAGTGCTTCCAAATAAACCTGTTGGACTATAACTTGGTGTTGTGATTTTTTACTTTTGTACACCCCAGTCCAACATCAGCATCTTCAAATCTGGAATAATGTGTTACTTGGTCTATTAGCCAACCCAGCATAGCTGCAGCTTTTGAATGCATGTGACAGTTGTACAACTTTTTTCATTTGGATAGGGACTGTTTCAGTAGCTGAGGAGTTGCATATGGTGTATTCATCAGCAAACATTCCTAGTTCTCACCTTTTATGGTGGGAAGGCTGTTAATAAAGCAAGTTGAGCCTTGGACACCTACCTACACTATTGTTTACGAGATCAGCGAGCTTGAAGACGCTCTAGGAGTTTGTTGACTCACATCGGCTGGTGACCTTGGGAAACGTTGACAAAATTGAATGTAGTGAAACTACTGAGGAAGAGTTGTCTCCAGTTATTCAGTGAATCCAAGATGCTCTGGTGACTTTTTAATTCATTCATGGGATGAAGATGTGGCTGGCTAGGCCAGCATTTATTGCCTATCCCTAATTACCCCCAAGGACAGTTAGGAATCAACCACATTGCTGTGGGTTTGGAGGCACATGGTCTGGTCTACATGTAAGGTTAGCAATTTCCGCCCTAAAGCACATTAGGGATTCAGTCTTCTTGGATTCACATTGATGCTGCCTGTAGAATGGCTAAAATTAGAAACTTATGGGGTATCTAATTCTTTTCACCCACCATCCTGTGTTCTGTGACACAGTGTCCCTGGTCTTGAAAGACATAATTTTGTTTTTTAAAACTCTGTTCAAATAATTCTTCTATTTCTCTTTTTAGCTGTAAAACTCATCAAAATCTCTGTTTCTCTCTGCTCCCCTTTTCAGTACCTTTTTATGTATCGCCAATATGCTTTAACCTATCATTTTAACATTGGTCTCAAAGCCTTAACCCAAATCACTAGAATTTTCTCCCAAATGGAGACAAGTGTCAGGACCTGGAGCAAAACAAGAAACTGGTGAAACTCAGCAGGTCTGGCAGTATCTGTCCCCAGGGAGAAATCAGAATTAATGTTTCAAGTCTGGTTATTTGAGATAGAACGAATGGTCCAACAGGTTTTTTTTTTACTTCAGTATCTGATGGTCTGCATCCCAGGGTTTTAAAACAAGTCGCTGCAGAGATGGTGCAGTTATTGATCAAATTACTGCAGTACTCCCTGGAGTCCAGAGAGGTCTAGCAGATTTGAAAACCACTGATGAGATGCTCCTGTTGGGATGGACAGAGACTGAAAACTGGAAATTAGACCGGGTAGCTTAACATCTGTCATTGGGGGAAAAAACTAGATGCCATTAAAAAGAATAAACAGCAGGACACTTAGAAAAGCTTAACACAATCAAGAGAAAAACATAGTTTTGTGAATGGGAAATCATAATTGACAGATTTGCCAAAGTTCTTTGACGATATAACAGGTGAGTTGATAAAGGAAAACAGGTGTAGTTTTTTTGTGGCTTTCCAAAAGATATTTAATCTGTTGCCACAGAAGATCATAGAGTCACAGAGTCATATTGCCCAAGATAAGAGGTAACAATATTCAGGTGATGTATTATCAAGGATATAAGGATAGGTTAACACAGTTGGGATTAATGGGTCATTTTCAAGTTGGAAAGACACAACCAATGCAATGTCACAAGAATCAGTCTAGGCTGTCAGTTATTTACTATCTATATTAGTGACATAGAGGAGGGGCAAGAGAGTAATGTACCTGAATGTTGAGAGTCCTCAACATTTCAAAACTCTGTGACAGCTGGCACAAAGGAGGAATGAAGGCTTGGATAGATCACCCATTATCTTATTGATTCACAGTTGGCATGAAGGGCTGAATAGGGATTCTGGATTAGAGTGGTGCTGGAAAAGCACAGCAGTTCAGATAGCATCCGAGGAACAGAAAAATCGACATTTTGGGCAAAAGCCCTTCATCGGGAATGAAGGGCTTTTGCCCGAAATGTCGATTTTTCCTACTCCTCGGATGCTGCCTAAACTGCTGTGCTTTTCCAGCACCACTCTAATCCAGAATCTGGTTTCCAGCATATGCCTGCAGTCATTGTGTTTACCTAGTTGGTTTTAACCCTACTGTGAAACCTCTTGCAAGGTTGCCTGCCTTGAAGAAGTTTTCCTCCCCTCTCTACAAGAATGAAGGGCTGAATAGTCCTGTAATGCTTTTATTATGTTCAAAACCTCTCTACACTCTTTTTTTTTCTAACCCTTTATTCTGTTCTTAAAATGTGCTCCTTTTAATCAAGCTTTTAGTCACCTGTCCTAATATTACTTAGGCGGCTGTCAGTCTTCGTCTAATAATTCTCCCATGAAGCACAGTTCACTACTTTAGTATTACTCTTTCATATTCTGAGAGGTTCTCATTAAGTAACGTCAGCCCTAACATAACTAGGGTGCATTACCATTCATCACCCAAACCCTGAATGGATTGTAGTTGATGGTTAGGTAATTTTTTAACAAGTCTTTTAAAATGTAGCTTGCATTGTAATGGAGCAGTTACAGAAAATGCATGCAAAATAATTTATAATGTAATAGTTAAAGAAAGAACTTTCCTTTTTGTGGTCTACCTTACAACGTCCTGAGATACCAAATCAATTCACAGCCAGTTTATCATACAGAAAACGCAGCAGCCAATTTGCACAAGGAATGTTTTCATGAATAGCAGGAAGGAAATTTTACAAAAGAAAACTATCTGAAGTCTTGACATGGATCAGTAAGGGTTGAAAATGTGTTGCTGGAAAAGCGCAGCAGGTCAGGCAGGATCCAAGGAGCAGGAGATTCGACGTTTCGGGCATAAGCCCTTCTTCAGGCTTTCCTGAAGAAAGGCTTATGCCCGAAACGTCGAATCTCCTGCTCCTTGGATCCTGCCTGACCTGCTGCGCTTTTCCAGCAACACATTTTCAGCTCTAATCTCCAGCATCTGCAGTCCTCACTTTCTCCATGGATCAGTAAGGGCCTTCTACCTATAAATGATTGAAATAATTGAAAGTTAACATTGTTTCCAAAGTCAGCATTTGTTGTTTTATCCCTAATTGCCCAAAAAAGTGGTGAATAACCCTTCTTGAAGTGCTACAGTTCAAAGGATGGACTGGAATGAGGCCCAACAGCTGTAAAGAGAGGCTGAATAAGCTCAGATAGTCTTTTTGGAGCAGAGAAGGTTAAGGGGAGAGCCTTATTAAAATGTGTAAGATTGAGGGGCATGGACAGGATAGATAAAAATCTCATGGTTGAAGGGTCAAAAACCAAGGAGGCACACTCCGTTTAAAGTGAAAACAGGGGATTTGAGGAAAAGTTGTTTTCACTGAAAGGGTGGTGAGCTTCTGGAATGTACTACTGGAGAGGCTAATTGAGGTGGATAACCTCACAACCCTGTAAAAAGTACTTGAGTGAACAGTCGAAATATTGTAACATTTCAGGACTGTGGGTTAGTGTTGGTAGTATTTTTTTTGGCAGTACAATTATAAGCTGAATTACCTCTTTTGTACTGTGATTTTATGATGTAGATTAATGTATAGTGCCATTTGGAAGAATTGCAGCATTTTTGGCTCAGTGACAATGTTATATTCATATTGGTGAGAGGCATGGAAGGAAACTTGCAGATGGTGCTGTTAGCATGTATCCACTGTCCCTTTCCTTCTAGATTGGAAAGGTTGAGGGTTTGGTGAATTTCTGCAGTGCATCTTAAATGGTACACACTGCTGCTTCTAAGCACTGGTGTTGGAGAAGGTAAAGGTGGGGTCAGTGGTTACCCTTCAAGAGAAATATCTTGCTTATTACAGTTTTAATATCTAAGTCTAATTTATTGATGGGTTATGGGAGTGGGAATTTTCATCGGTTCATTGCCTGAAGGCAGTTCTGACCCATAGCACCATTACCCTCCCTGTGGATGTGGCAAGGAGACCGATCCCAAATGTATCCCAGATAGAACAGGGATCAAATCCCAGGATGGTAGCCATCCCATCACTGGCTATACAGCAACAGCTAACCCCCCCACTAGGAGTCCAAGTTGTGGCAATAATGCACTAATAGTTACATTTGGAGGCAAGAACGGTGATAGTGTCTAGAACTCACAACTCCAAGAAACACTCCCATTCTGACCACCTGCCATTGGCATATGTTGCAAAGATTTATTAGTTGATGTTGTATTTATTTAGTTGTGTTATGAAGACATTCCTTGGTCGTTAAGCCAGAGCTTCTGATTCTGTTGGCAGTTGCGTACTGACAAGAATGTGATCTTTCTGACTGTTCAGGGAATATTGGATATAGGTTTGCTCGCTGAGCTGAAAGGTTCATTTCCAGGCATTTCATGGCCTTACTAGGTAACATCTTCAGTGGACCTCATGCGAAACAATGCTAAAAATTCCTGCTTTCTATTTATATGTTTGGGTTTCTTTGGGTTGATGTCATTTCCTGTGGTGAAGTCACTTCTTGTTCCTTTTCTCAGGGAGTGATAGATGAGGTCTAACTCGACGTGTTTGTTGATGGAGTTCTGGTTAGAATGCCATGCTTCTAGGAATTCTCGTGCATATCTTTGTTTGGCTTGTCCTGGGATGGATGTGTTGTCCCAGTCGAAGTGGTGACCTTCCTCATCCGTATGTGAGGATACTAGTGAGAGTGGGGTCATGTCTTTTTTTGTGGCTAGTTGGTGTTCATGTATCCTGTTCAGGGAATAAGTCGATGTTGGGGATTTTATTCATTCGGATGTAAATTCATTGATAGAAAGACTGCTGAATTCCATTGCATATCACATGAATGTTAATACCATAAAGATTAAAAAGTACCTTTTCTGAACTAACTCCCATAGGATCATTTCTGAGATTGTTGCAACAACAAATACATGTTTTCTTTCCCTGTTACAATTTTAGGGGAAACTGCACCATGTCTGTCTGTGACTCATTCATTGGTCCTGTTGAGTTTTATTTCAGTCAGGTTGGAGTATATAAGAGAGTGTGCTTTGAACTGATTGAACCACTAGATTCACACTCCTATACAACCCCTGTGGAACCACTAGCTAACATTGGGGTGATAGCACTGAAGTGACGATCAGAGGATGAGAGTTGAAATTCCACAGTGGTAAATTGAATGAAATTTGAATACCAACAGAAAAATGACTTGGTATAATGCCCACCTAGCTCACTAATCAATCAGTCAATCTTGCCCTGTTCCATGCCAAACAGTTGACCCAATATCCATTTGAATAGCTTTCTCAAATGATGCTTTGTAAAAGCATAAAAGCTAGTCTTCTTAATGGTAAGCATGACCATTATCACCTTGTCAAAAAGATGTATCTGATTCATTAACGTACTTTTCAGGAAGAAAACCTGCTGTCCTTATCTAGCCTTGCCTACATATGACCTATGACGACAATGAATGGCCTTGCAAGCTACACTGTTCAAGGACATTAAGAATGGGGAAATTGAAATACTGGCCATGCCAGCGACACCCAAATCCCATTGAAGAATAAAGGGGTAAAAACTTAGGCATGTTGCAGCAAGTAATTCTCCACTTGTCTTCCCAAAACCTGTCTACCATCTACAAGACACAAGTCAGAGTACTCCCCACTTGTCTGGGTGAGTGCAGTTCCAACAACACTCCAGAAGCTTGACACCACTGGGGACAAAGCAGCCCAGCTGATTCACAGAATCCCTACAGTATGGAAACAGGCTATTCAGCCTAACAAGGCCACACCAACCCTCAAGAGCACCCCACCCAGATCCATCTCCCTATCCTTTCCCTGTAACCCTACTTTCCCATGGCTATTACACCTAACCCATACATTCCTGAACTCCGTGGACAATTTGCCACCTGACCTGCACATCCTTTGGACTGTGGGAGAAAACCGAAACATCCGGCAGAAACCCAGACAGGCAAAGGGAGAACATTAAACTCCGCAGACAGATGCCTGAGGGTGGAATTGAAACTTGGTCCCTGACATTGTGAGGCAGTAGTGCCACCCAATATACTATCTAAAAATGCAGTGCAGAAATTTACTAAAGATCCTGAGACAGCGCTTTACAAACCCACAACAACTTCCACCTTGAAGGGAAGTGGGACCAGATTAATTTAGGATATCTGGTTGGCTTGGACAAGTTGGACTGAAAGGCTTGTTTCCATGGGCTGCACGTCTCTATGACGGAGGCAGCAGATACATAGAAACCACCACCATCTTCAAATTCCCCTCCAAGCCACTCACCATCCTGACTTGGAAATCTATCGCCGTTCCTTCACCATCACTGAGTCAAAATCCTGGAGTTCCCTCCCTAATGGAATTGTGGGTCAACCCACAGCAGATGGACTGCAGCTTTTCAAGAAGACACCTCAACATCCCTTTCTCAGGGGCAACTAGGGACAGGCAATAAATACTAGCTAGCCAGTGACACTCCCATCCCATGAGTTTAAAAAGTGTGTGTGTGTGTGTAAATGTATTTAAACCTCGATTTATCAAATTGCTAACTCGAGGCAAACAAGCGTCGTTCAACATTTAAAATTATTTTATCAAATTTTTAAAAAATTATTGCAGTAGTAATTGCATCTTCTAACTTCAAATGAGTGTTGTTTTTTTTGTTCGGTCCCTGATGTCTTTGTCTTTGTTCATTTTCCATTCAGCATCTTCTGGACACGTACCTTATTCCCAAAACCAGCCAATGTCCAAGCAAGGTCTTCTATCTGAAAATGAAGGGAGACTATCACAGATACCTCTCTGAGGTTGCATGTGGAGAGAAAAAACAAAGTATGTTTGGAGATCTAATTGTTTTTTTGTGCCAACTCCCCATCGCAACATAGTTCATCAACCGTGTCTACCTATAAGTCAAACAGACTATTTCATTGAATCCTTCAGCTATGCTAGTAACTATTGATATGTATTTGCAAGTTTAGAAATATCTCTGAAGAATTGAGAGAGCAGTCGAAGTATGTATGAAAAAGTTAATATTTGTATATTTTTGAGAAATGCTGGGTTTTAGTAATTTAAGGATTTATGTTTTGAGAAGATTTGTAGCTCAGGTTGAGGTTCTAGATGTAGATTTGCTCGCTGAGCTGGAAGGGTCATTTCAGGTGTTTCATCACCCTACTAAGGTAACCTCTTCAGTGAGCCCCCCGGGCTAAGGCATCATCCAGACGCTCACTGAGGTAACATCATCAGTACGGTGATGAAACACCCTGAAAATGAACCTTTTGAGCTCAGCGAGCAAACCAACATCCTTATGTAGTTCTATTTGTCACTGCCCTTTTCTTGTTTTGCGTGTTATGTGAATTCACATATGAATTACTTTGTCAATGAAGAAGCTATTATTTAGAGTCATAGAGATGTATAGTATGGAAACAGACCCTTCGGTCCAACCTGTCCATGCTGACCAGATATTCCAACCCAATCTAGTCCCACCTGCCAAGACCCAGCCCATATCCCTCCAAACCCTTCCTATTCATATACCCATCCAAATGCCTCTTAAATGTTGCAATTGTACCAGCCTCCACCACATCCTCTGGCAGCTCATTTCATACACGTACCACCCTCTGTGTGAAAAAGGTGCCCCTTAGGTCTCTTTTATATCTTTCCCCTCTCACCCTAAACCTATGCCCTCTACTTCTGGACTCCCTGACCCCAGGGAAAAGACTTTGTCTATTTATCCTATCCATGCCCCTCATAATTTTGTAAACCTCTATTAGGTCACCCCTCAGCCTCCGACGGTCCGGGGAAAACAGCCCCAGCCTGTTCAGCCTCTCCCTGTAGCTCAAATCCTCCAACCCTGACAACATCCTTGTAAATCTTTTCTGAACCCTTTCAAATTTCACAACATCTTTCCAATAGGAAGGAGACCAGAATTGCATGCAATATTCCAACAGTGGCCTAACCAATGTCCTGTACAGCCACAACATGACCTCCCAACTCCTGTACTCAATACTCTGACTAATAAAGGAAAGCATACCAAACACATACTTCACTATCCTATCTACCTGCGACTCCACTTTCAAGGAGCTATGAACCTGCACTCCAAGGTCTCTTTGTTCAGCAACACTCCCTAGGACCTTACCATTAAGTGTATACGACCTGCTAAGATTTGCTTTCCCAAAATGCAGCGCCTCGCATTTATCTGAATTAAACTCCATCTGCCACTTCTCAGCCCATTGGCCCATCTGGTCAAGATCCTGTTGTAATCTGAAGTAACCCTCTTCACTGTCCACTACACCCCCAATTTTGGTGTCATCCGCAAACTTACAACTGTACCTCTTATGCTCTCATCCAAATCATTTATGTAAATGACAAAATGTAGAGGAATCAGCAACGATCCTTGTGGCACTCCACTGGTCACAGGTCTCCAGTCTGAAAAATAACCCTCCACCACCACCCTCTGTCTTCTACCTTTTGAGCCAGTTCTGTATCCAAATGGCTAGTTCTCCCTGTATTCCATGAGATCTAACCTTGCTAATCAGTCTCCCATGGGGAACCTTGTTGAACGCCTTACTGAAATCCATGTAGATCATATCTACTGCTCCGCCCTCATCAGTCTTCTTTATTACTTCTTCAAAAAACTCAATCAAGTTTGAGAGACATGATTTCCCACGCACAAAGCCATGTTTACTATACCTAATCAGTCCTTGCCTTTCCAAATACATGTATATCCTGTCCCTCAGGATTCCCTCCAACAACTTGCCCACCACTGAGGTCAGGCTCACTGGTCTATAGTTCCCTGGCTTGTCTTTACCGCCCTTCTTTAAACAGTGGCACCACGTTAGCCAACCTCCAATCTTCCGGCACCTCATCTGTGATTATCGATGATACAAATATCTCAGCAAGAGGCCCAGCAATCACTTCTCTAGCTTCCCATAGAGTTCTCGGGTACAGCTGATCAAAATTTTAGAATCAGACAACCAATAATCGTTGGACCCCAACTGTTTGGTTTTGTTTTCTCATATCTTTTATTTTCAACTCAGTGTTTAATTGAAACTCATAAATTTCTTAATGAGGTTGAATCCACTTTTTAGATTTCCTACAGTGTGGAAACAGGCCCTTCACCCCAACAAGTCCACACTGACCCGCCGACAAGTAACCCACCCAGACCCATTTCCCTCTGACCTAACACTATGGGCAATTTAGCATGGCCAGCTCACCTGACTTGCACATCTTTGAAATGTGTGAGGAAACCGGAGCACCCAAAGGAAACCCACACCGACACTGGGAGAGTGTGCAAACTCCACACAGACAGTCGCCCGAGGCTGGAATCGAACCTGGAACCCTGGTGCTGTGAGGCAGCAGTGCTAACCACTGAGCCACTGTACTGCCCCCTTTTTGGGTAATAACAACTTACATTTATATAATCCCCTTCAATCTAACAAAAGGTCGCAAGTTACTGAGAAAAGAGCCCTGTCATTTTTTTGATTTAAGGAGCATATTTATTCATAGGCTGTGGGCATCACTGGCTATGCTGGCATTTATTGTCCACCTCTAACGTCCCTTAATAGCAGTGTGCTATTTTGACCACAGCAGTACACAGGATGTACTGCATCCACCATGCTATTAAGGAATTCAGGATCATACCCCAGGGATACTGAGGTAGTTCTGAGGCAGAGTGGTGATGCAGGAAAACTTGCAGGGAGCATTGTTCCCATCTGCTGCTCTTGTCCTTCTAGATGCTGAGGTGGTAGGTTTGGAAGGTGCTCTCCACAACACCTTGATGAATTCCTGCAGCACATCCTCTATTTATAACACGCTGCAGCTGCTGCTATGCATTGGTGATGCGGGCAATGCATGTTAAAGGTTGTGGATAGGCTGTCAAGCAGACTGCTTTGTTTTGAGCAATGCCCAGATTCTTGAATGTTGTTGAAGCTGCACCCATCCAGGCAAGTGGAGAGTATTCTATCACACTCTTGTATGTAGATGGTGGGCAGGCTTTTGAGGAGTCAGAAGAGGAGTGACGCACCACCGAATAGTTGGGGTGAATAGAGTGGATATGAGATTTATCTAGACAGGTGAAGGAGAAACAAGTCAAACTGCATGCTGGCAGAATGGAATAAAATGGGACATGATGCATAAACTCTATGATAGACCAGTTGAGGTCAGTGAACCTGCAGTGTTGAAAAGACATCTGTTTGTAATAGGTAGTTGTAATGCCTGGGTAATTTCTGACCTGTGTGCATGTGTATAAGTCTCTACTTCAACAATAATTTCTTCTCCTTCTCAAAGCCACGGTGGAAAACTCGCAGGCGGCCTATCAGGAGGCATTTGATATGTGTGTCACAAAAATGGAGTCGACACATCCCATCCGACTTGGCTTGGCTCTCAACTTCTCCGTGTTCTATTATGAGATCCTGAATGATCCTGAGAAGGCGTGCAATCTGGCTAAAACAGTAAGTGAATACCCAGGAACTATTTAAGGTGTGATATCGCACCACTGCCTCCTAGCTGTCATCAGAACTCTTCTCACAATTAGTGTGCCGTGGATCCGTTCAGCCAAGGCTCTTCTCTTCACTCTCCCCCACTATCCCATACAAAAAATAAACCTCAGCCCCTCTCTGGTCCTGTTGCACATTTCTCTCTTGATTAGATCTATTCCTAATAGCAGGAGAAGGCTGTTGGCCAGTTGTCTGGTCTGGTTATTGGTAGGAAATGATCACCCAGAGCCACTTGCAAATCCATTCCATGGAGCACTTCGCAGTCTTCCCTTTTTTCAGGTGATCTCTAATTCTTCCTCGTGTCGTGAATGAAACTGCCTGCACCACATTGACGAGCATTACATTCTGGGTTCTGTGCACTCCCTGCATGAAGATTTTCCTCCCTGTCTAGTCTGTATTCAGAATTTTGAAAACCTTAAACTTCTACCAAAATCAAGACTTCAAGGAAAACCTCCCAACTTCTCTAACTAGTCTGCACAACTGAAGTTCTTTATTCCTTATCATTTTCTTGAATGGAACTGTACTCTCTCTGATGCTTTCACATCCTTCCTAAAGTGTGGCATTCTGATCTGGACACAATACTGCAGTTAAGACCAAACCATTGTGCCATCCAAGTTGGAGTCACCTCACTGAACTTGGTGGTAGGTTAGTCAACTGTAGGAGCACCAGAGCCATGTAAAAACTTTACCCAATATTTGCACTCGTCGCCAAAAGTTGAAGGGTTTGGTAAGTTTGCCTGTGGAGGAAACCAGAAATAAAACTGCGAATTTTAGAATCCAGACATTACTTAACCAGGAATGATGGAGCAAGGTTGGAGATCAGGACGTCCTCTGTGTACTCTCAATAGGTCAAGTTTGGGATGACTTTGCATTTGTGAAGGTAGTAAATTAATCTTAAACGAAAGATTGTGACTGTTTTGCAGCTCAACCCAGCCATTGTATGCAAACCAGGATCCCAGCAGCACAAAGCTGAACAACCTGTTTTACTGTTTTGAATATGGTGATCAGTCTGCTCAGCCAACAGTGATGTGGCATCTTTAACCTTCCAGCAATGGGGAGCACTGACAATGCAGCATTGCCCCAGTACTTTCTTTCAGAATGACTTTAGTCTTCACACTTAATTTAGAATTGGTGTTTGAACCCAAAACCAGCTGATCACAAAGCACGGTGTCAGCTGAATCCAGCAGGTGCTGCATCGTCTCCTTGGCAAGAATACTACAGGCTATAGGTTTGTATTCCTGTTCTCAGGTGGGTTTCAAAAGCACAACAGGTGGTTAGGGTTGACCTAAGGGGAACTATGTTGCATTTGTACTTTCATTTCTGCCTGAGAAATCTAAAATACCGTATGTCCAAATTGAAGAATTCTAAATTTGGGTTCTTAACTAGTAGTGTCTGGCAGAGAGAAAGCACTCTTACTGAACTTGCTTTATGCAAGGTTGGGGTGAGAACAAGTAGGCAAATTGTTCCAGTTGGAGGAAACACATTACAAAGTGCCAAATGGTTGCTGACACATTATAAGTAACCATAGAAATTTGGGAGCTGATCATTATTGCATATGCAAAAGGGCTAGTGATGGCCTAATGGTATTATCACTAAACTATTCATAGAATCCCAACAGTGTGGAAACAGGCCATTTGGTCAAAAGTCCACACCAACCCTCCAAGGAGTAACCCACCCAGACTCGTTCCCCTTCCCTATTTCTCTACCTTTACCCCTTACTAATGCATCTAGCATACACATCCCTGAACACTATGGGCGATTCAGCATGGCCAATTCACCTAACCTGCACATCTTTGGATTGTGGAAGGAAATGGGCGTACCCGGAGGAGACCCTGACGCAGACACTGAGAGACAATCTATGTGGTGTTTGCACAGTCGCCTAAGGTTGGAATTGTACAAGAGTCCCTGGCGCTGTGATGCAACATGCTAACCACTGAGCTACCTATACATCCATAAACTTGGGAAATGTTTAGGGACCAGGTTTAAATCCTACAATGGCAGATGGAGGAATTTAAATTCAATAAAGATCCGGAATTAAGGGTCTAATGATTGAACCAGATGGGTTTTTCTGACAATGACATCTTTTCAGGGAAGGGGACTGCTGTCCTTATCCAAAACAAAAAAATGAAGTCACTGGAAAAGCTCAGCTGGTCTGGCAGCATCTTTGGAGAGAAATCAGTTATTTCAGGTTGAATGACCATTCCTTAGAGCTGACCTTGTCTGGTCTGATCTGCATATACCTCCAGATCCATGTGACTTCAGTGCCCTCAGAGTGGTTGGGGATGGGAAATAAATGCTGGCATAGTCAGTGACACCCACGTCCCATGAATGTTTGTTTTTTTTTAAAATGCCCCCTTGTCACTGCATCTGCATACAGCTTTCCCACTGGTGATCTCTCTCTTCGTATGTACCTGTTACCTCCTTCACAGTTGCCAGTACACGGTTGGGTCTGAAATAATGCCTGGTGTGGAATGGCATTGCTACCTCAGGACCAGTACCAGTCAATATTCTCAGCACTGTGCCCACTATCTTCGCCACACTCTCTGATCTGAGTTACAGTGTACCAGTTCCTCTGACTTTTGCCTTCACTGCCTACACGAGCATAGAACATCTCCAAGCCCTCACTACCTCCTCCCTCAGTCCATGTCAAGCGATATTCCAGTATTGCTCTCCCACAGGACTTGATACCTCATTCACTCACCCTTCAAACCAGCTCCCTGTCACTGTCTGTTTTTTTTTCCCCTAGGTCTGCACCATCTTTAATTCAAGCAACTATCTATTGGTTCTGGGCTTTGAAATGCCCAGTACTGCAGATACTGATGTTCAGGAATATTCCTGCTGCAGTTGCAGCACCAAAAGCAAGCAATCGTGAATGTCAAATATGTAACCAAGGAGGAGTGAAGGAACAGGCTAGTTGTAGGTATCTATGGCAAGGATCAGTCAAAATGAGGCGTTATTAGGAGGAATGATAAAGACTTCTAGTTAAAACTGGCAACAGAGTATGTTTATAGAGTTATAGAAATGCACAGCACGGAAACAGACCCTTCGGTTAACCCATCCATGCCGACCAGATATCCCAACCCAATCTAGTCCCACCTGCCAGTACCTGGCCCATATCTCTCCAAACCCTTCCTATTCATATACCCATCCAACTGCCTCTTAAATGTTGCAATTGTACCAGCCTCCACCACATCCTCTGGCAGCTCATTCCATACATGTACCACCCTCTGCATGAAAATGTTGTCCCTCAGGTCTCTTTTATATATTTTTCCCTCTCATCCTAAACCTATGCAGTCTAGTTCTGGATTCCCCCACCCCAGGGAAAAGACCTTACATATTTATCCTATCCAGATCCTTCATGATTTTATAAACCTCCACAAGGTCACCCCTTAGCCTCTGACGCTCCAGGGAAAACAGCCCCATTCCACTCAACCTCTCCTCACAGCTCAACTGTATTTTTTTTTCCCATGTTGTGTGGTGATTTTTTTTTCCCCCAAGGACATTGTTCAACTAAAATTTGCATTCAGCAGCTGACTTTCCAGGCAGCTTCCTCAATAGCTGTTGCAATTGGCTGACTGCAGGTTGCTCTGTACTCCTGCAGTGCAATGATAACGAATCTCCCCTTGCTTTGTGTTTGCAGGCATTCGATGATGCAATTGCAGAGCTGGACCAGTTGGCTGATGATTCGTACAAAGACAGCACCTTGATTATGCAGTTACTTCGGGACAATTTAACTGTACGTATGACTGGGGGATAAACTCCCAGAGATTAAATTGCAGACAATTTACTTGAAGAAGTGAGATTGCCCTCTGTAGGTTATTTGTATTATGTTTCTAAAGCTTTCAGTTTGAGAATGAAATACTGGCAACGTGAGGTAAATTGGTTTATGTTTTCATGCTTTCTGTGCTTTACAGCAGTTCTGTTTCCTTTTTAAAAAATCCAGAAAAACTTAAAAATAGTTAAATCATTAAGCAAGTACTGGGGCAAGGTCAGGAGTGTGGGCAGGGAAGAAGAAGCAAAAGAAAAGCTTGGGGTGGAAGCAGGAGAGTTTAAGTGACAAAAAGGGAGTGGTAATAGGACCAAAAGTGGATTAAGAAGTGCAAATGACAACTGCAGAATCACTAGTGGCTCAGTGGTTAGCACTGGTGCCTCTCCGCTCCAGGATCCTGGATTTAATTCCAACCCTGGGTGACTGTGTCTGTGTGGATTTTGCATGTTCTCACCGTGTTTGCATGTATTTCCTCTGGATGTTCTGGTTTCATCTTAGTCAAAAGATGCACAGGTTAGGTGGATTGGCCATGTTAGATTGTCCATATAGTCAGGGAGGTGTAGGGTGGGTGGTTTAGTGCATGGTGAATGCAGAGATAGGGCAGGGGTCAGCATGGGATGCTGTTCAGAGGGTTGGTGCTGACTGAATGGGTCAAATGACCTCTTTCTGCACTGTAGGGATGCTATGATTCTACCAATAGATGTTGTACACAAAAATGGAATGCAGATGATAATCTGAAATTGTTGGACTCCCTACTGAGTACGGAAGGTGTTAAATTGACAGCAGAGCCTTCTCACTTTACACTCTGAACTACTTATGATCACCTACTATAAGTTGGTTTTTGTTCATTGAGACTCCTTCACCCTCCCTACATAGATTGTAGTTACATCTGAAGTATATAACCTCATACCACACCACATTAACATCCATTTGCTGTCCCTTGTACTGCTTACCTGAGAGAGTACTGGGCTAATGGTCGGATACTTGGTAGTGTGGATGAGCAGAGGGATCTTGGTGTCCATGTACACAGATCTCTGAAAGTTGCCACCCAGGTAAATAGTGCTGTGAAGAAGGCATATGGTGTACTGGGCTTTATTGGTAGAGGAATTGAGTTCCGGAGTCCTGAGGTCATGTTGCAGTTGTATAAGACTCTGGTGCGGCCACATCTGGAGTATTGTGTGCAGTTTTGGACGCCATACTATAGGAAGGATGTGGAGGCACTGGAACGGGTGCAGAGGAGGTTTACCAGGATGTTGCCTGGTATGGTAGGAAGATCATATGAGGAAAGGCTGAGGCACTTGGGGCTGTTTTCATTGGAGAAAAGAAGGTTTAGGGGTGACTTGATAGAGGTGTACAAGATGATTAGGGGTTTAGGTAGGGTTGACCATGAGAACCTTTTTCCACTTGTGGAGTCAGATATTACTAGGGGGCATAGCTTTAAATTAAGGGGTGGTAGATATAGAACTGACATTAGGGGTAGATTCTTTACGCAGCGGGTTGTGAGTTCATGGAATGCCCTGCCAGTAGCAGTGGTGGACTCTCCCTCTTTATGGGCATTTAAACAGGCATTGGATAGGCATATGGAGGATAGTGGGCTAATGTAGGTTAGGTGGGCTTGGATCGGCGCAATATCGAGGGCCGAAGGGCCTGTACTGCGCTGTATTTTTCTATGTTCTATAGATGTCAATCTAACATGAGTAGGCAAAAGACAAACATAGGGATACAGTTGGCAGCAAGAGATGGTAAGTGATTTAAAATTTAAAAGCAAGAAGTGTCTACAAGTCTCAATTTTGCAAATATATCAAAGGGAACAGGGAAAGAGTAGGGCCCTGTTAGGAACCAAGGGAGCAATCTGTGCCTGAAGCTGGAGGATCTTGGTAAATGAGTACTTCACGTTTATCTTCGTCAGGAGAAGGAGTATGTAGGTACTGAAATGGGGAGGACGCAATGAGGTTTCTGAGCAGTTTATTATGGGGAGAGAGGAGTGAATGGAAGTTTTGACAGATTTAAAAGCAAATAGTTCCCCAGATCTGGATGAGTTCTGTCGCAAGCTTCAATAGAAGACAAGGAAGGACCACAAAGGAGGTGCCAGTGGACTGGAGGACTGCTAATGTGGTTCCACTTTGTAAGAAGGGTGGTGGAGATAAACCAGGGAAACTCAGAATGGTGACACTCGCATCTGTAGTAGAGGAATTGTTGGAGAAACTTCTAAAGGAGAGAATTACTGTAACCTTGGAGGTGCAAGCTTTGATAGGGATAGTATGGCTTTGTCAGAGGTAAGTAGTGCCTCAGATGTTTGAATTTTTTGAGAGGGTAATCACTAGTGTAAATGAGTATAGTGCAGTAGATATCGTTTACTATGGATTTCAGCAAAGGCTTTGTTTGATCAGATTTCACGTGGATGACTGATAAAGCAAGTGAAAACTCATGGAATTCAGGTTAATTTGGGAAGTTGGCTTAGTATCAGGAGACAATGTGTGCTAATAGGAAACTGAGCCATAAGGAGAGATTAGAAAACACGTGCTGTTTTCTCTGGAACAGCAGAAGCTGAGGAGAGACTTAATTTTATAGACTTCTATTAAGTTGCATAGATTGGGGGAAAAGGATTGACTGTTAAGTCTTAGGTTGAAATGTCTAATACTAAGGGGCATTCATTTAAAGTGAGATGGGGAAAGGTCAAAGGACACGTGAGCGGCAAGTTTTTTTCTAAGAGTGGTAGGAGTCTGGAACGTGCTGCCAGGGTTGGTCGTGAAAGCAGATAGAATTGGGGTGTTTAAGGGACTTATAGATAAGCATGTGAATATACAAGGAATGGACCAAGGGCAGGCAGAATAGATTAGTTTAATTTGGCATAATGTTCAGCAATACATAGTGGGCCCAAGGGCCCATTCCTGTGCTACACAGTTCTGTGATTGTGTGACTGGAACCCAGTGACTACGGTGCACCATGGGGATCAGTGCTGGGTTCCTTATTGTTCGTATTATACATAAACATTATAGAAGAACATTTTGGGTAAATAATGAGTAAGTTTGTGACTGACAGAAAAGTTGGCTGATGGTTGACAGGTGAGGAAAAAGGTCTTTAGTTTAAAGGAGGATATAGACAATTGGTCAGGTGAGCAGATCAGTGGTAGATAGAATTTAACTCTGAAAAGTGTCCTACACTTGATAGAAGTAACAACTCAAGGGATTACTTTAATGTCAGGACAGTAGTAAGGTCAGGAGCAGACGGATCTTGGGGTCCTTCTGTTCAGGGATCTGCAGACAGCAGGGCAGTGTATTCGGTTAGTTAAGGCATGCTTTTTATCAGTCATAGCATAGATTGTAAGACCAGGGAGGTTATATTGGAGCTGTACAAAACCTAGGCCACGGTAGAGGTATAGGGTGCACTTCTGGTCACTGCACTATAGGAAGGATGAGATGACACTGGAGTGAGTGCAGAGGAGATTCACCAAGATGGAGCATTTTATCTACCAAGATAAGTTCAGGTTCCTTCTTTAGGGCAGAGTGGGGACTTGATTGAAGGTGTACAAGATTGAGAGGCATGGACAAGATGAATAGCAAGTAGTTGTTAATGCTTCAACTAAGGAGGACAGCTGCTTTCTATTCACCTTGTCCATGCCCCTCAATCTTTTACTCTTCAATCAGGTTCCCACTCTGCTGTGAATGAAGGCTCTGTAGCATGGTGTTCTTGTGTTCTAATCCCATTTGTTGCAAAACTGAACTGGTTGATTAGAAAATATCCAACAAGGCATAACCTTAAGGTGAAAGGCAGAGGTTTAGGAGGGATTTGGGGAAGGTTTTTTTCCTCCAGAAGGTGACTGGATTCTAGAATGCACTGAGCTGAAAATGTGTTGCTGGAAAAACGCAGCAGGTCAGGCAGCATCCAAGAAGCAGGAAATTCGACATTTCGGGCATGAGCCCTTCTTCAGGAAACTTCGATTCTCCTGCTCCTTGGATGCTGCCTGACCTGCTGTGCTTTTCCAGCAACACATTTTCAGCTCTGATCTCCAGCATCTGCAGTCCTCACTTTCTCCTTCTAGAATGCACTGTCTGGGAGGGGAGTTGAGGCAGGAAACTTCTCAACCTTTTTAAGAAGTACTTGGATGAGCATTTGAAATGTCATAGCACTGAAGGCTATGGACCAGTTCAGGAAACTGGTATTAGTGTAAATTTAATAGTATTTGTCAGTGCAGGCTCAATGGACTGACAGTCCTCTTCTGTACTGCATGACTGTGTCCAGCCCAGATAGGCTTCCTCCAGTACTCGATATATTAAATGTTACACTGGTGAAGAGGTTGTGTTTCTGGACTAATAATTCACAGTACTTGAGGGAGTGTATGCTAACTGTGGGGGATGGGGAATGCCACCAGAACAGCAGGTGGGATAGAGGGACAGTGAGACGAGCCACTTTAAAAATGTTGGTTTTTATTCACTGGCATGGAGTTCAGAAAGTATCTGACTTAAGGTGAATGGAAATGGCAAGAAACTCAATATGAGCAATACCAGTTCAAAGCAGAAACTTATCTTTACAAAAGAAGATGTGAACTCAAATGAAATGATTATTTATGATTATAAAAGAACAGGGAAGTGAAATTGAATTGTTGTGGTTAACAAATGTTTGAGCAATAGCTAATCTCTAACTCCTAATCCACTAAAGTAATATCCTTTGTTTTCCTCACTGGATCTACCCATCTCTCTACTTGAAGCTTACTGTAATGGTCTTAAGTGCATAAGCACGTTTTGTTTGTTCCTACCAATGTATGGTTATTCTATTGATTTTGTCTTTAATATATCTTTTTGTCTCTTATTTTACAGTTGTGGACATCAGACAACCAGGGTGAAGATCAGGAACCTAGTGATGGGCAGAGCTAAAACATTTGTTACACTTGCAACTTACCCACTGATTTACTCTCACCTGCTCCTGTCCAGCAAAACTATCCCATCCCAGTCCCTCATCCCTTTTCTTGTACCTCTCTGATCTTTTTTTCTTTGAAAAGGCAATGCATACCATTTCCTTGAGCTGCACAGAGTTTCACACCACCATGCTGCATTCTGATGCACTGAGAAAACACGTGGGGCTGGGGGCCATCTAACACCAGGGGTAACTGTGAGCTACTCTGCTTTTAATGGTTAGCTTTATCTGGCTGGATATCTTGGTGTGAAACCTTCTGGCCATTGGGTTGGAAATTCTTCAGGTGCCTAACCTAGCCTGTGATTTTATTGGAGGAAGGTAAGGGCAGGAAGAGAGGAATGACCAAAAATTGTATTCCACAGGCACTGCTTGCTGAGGGGTTTGCTGCATGTTAATGTAATCAACCCTGGAAGGCAGAATGGTTCCTACTTTGTGAGTTTGCTTTTCTAAATAGAGCTCAGGTTTACATTCCGCACTCCTGCCCAAGTGTGTCTCTCTTCTCTCTCTCTCTCTCTCTCTCTCTCTCTCTCTCTCTCTCTCTCACTCACTCACTCACTCACTCACTCACTCACTCACTCACTCACTCACTCACACTCACACACACACACACAACCACCATCCTCTGCATCCTCCTGCCCAGTTCAATGAGCACACAATCAGGCAGGTGCAGAGGCAATAATTGCCAGTGTGCCTGGCTGGGTATCCCACTTTCAGTAGCAGTGAGGTTCTTCAGGTCATCATGGAAATTTATAGGGAAGAAAATAGTGATGGCTTTCCTCATTTCAGGCATTCTTAACTCTGGGGGCCACTTTTTGCACAATCAGGTGCTGATTTTGCTGCTGGTTGACCTGCATGTGTTGAAGTTCACTCAAACTAGGCTCCTCTCCCCTCTCCCATCCAATTCCTCCTCTCCACAAGTCCCTGCAATTGATCTGACTACTTTCTAAGTTCTGTCTTGTTTGTTCTGTTTTTGGTGTTTTGGAGATACCCTGACTCTGATCATTGATTAGCTCTGTTGTCTCACCCTACTCTGGGTTCCTCATTGTCCTCTCTGCTCCCCTTCCCATTCCCCTGCACCATTACAGCAATTTTGCTGCTATTCTCTTTCTTACATTCATATGCAGCCAACTTCTGGTATTTCTCTTTTTGTACTTGCACAAAGCTCAATCACATGGTGTACTAATTGGCACCTTCAGCAACTCCACCTCCCCAATCTTGCTTTAATCCTAACCAAGATATGAATGTATTTTTGATATTTTGATACTAAGCTGTTACGTTCCTTCAGATTTGTGTCTCAACCCTAGGCCTTTCCTTGTAACTTTCTGCTGTTGAGACCATGGTTTGTTTTGGGTGAGTGGGGGGGAAATCTTCAGCTAGTGATTCTTGTTTGCTTTCTGAATTGTACTTTTAAACATTTTTTTTCCCAAAGTTAGAACCATGAGTGTGGAAATGTGCGCAGATTTGTATTGATGTAATCTGAATTAATCACATCCTGTGTCAGCCTATTTAAAATACTGCGCCTAAGTATGAATTTTGGCAAAATCAGTGTAACTTTAATTGACTTGGTCTATCCCAGTAGGTAAAAGATGAGCTCACTCTCAGCCAATAAGCTGCACAGTCTCAGTGTAGCCCACTGGGTTACCGAGGTGGATTGAGTGGTCTGTTAGTTCTCTGAAATCATGGCTGCTAACATATGCTGCATGGAAAAGGCTGGCAGTATCTTTGGGGGTGGTGCAGGAAAAGTTCTTGGATGGAAATGGGCAAACATTCAGTATCCTAATGTTTCCTATTGTGTTTTGTTTATTACATTCCATTATGTGCAACGTTTGTTTGTCATCTTCTGAAAAACATACTGTACACTGAAATGATCAATTGAAATCACTTCTGATTGAACAAACATGCTATTGAACTCTAGGTGCCCTCTGATACTGAGTACAGAGCAGACCCTTCAGTCTGATCAATATATCTACTATCTGTTTTTTTGCTTTGTTTTACTGATCAGTATTCTGCCTCCATTCACTTCTGTGACCATTGTAGCGTGCACGTGATTGTGTAACAGTAGTGCAAAACATATGAAAAATTTTTTTGAAGTACGAGTAAATTTGTGTAAACCTTTTTAAGTGAACTGTGGGGAAAAATAAATTCAGAACATCTACACAACAGCTAATAAAGGTTCAAATGAGTAATTTGTGTTGTCTTGTGTTGTCTCATTGGGGAAGTTAATGTTGTTCATTGCAACCATAATTCTGTTTTGTCTCTTTTGTACATAATAATAAAAAAAATAAACCTTAGTGAAGCTGCAGAAAAGATTTATTACAATAATGCCAAGAGTGAGGACTGGAGAAATTGTCTATTTCAAATGTTGGTGGTTAAGAGATTTAATAGCTGTGTTTGAAATTATGAAAAGTTTTGTGCAAACCCTCCCTTTGGGAGGGTTTAAACTAACTCCGCGGGGGCATGGGAACCAGGACTGTAGCTTTAGGGTACAAGACCTTGAGTGTAGGGAAGTTAGGAATAATGCAGCGATCTCTAAGGAGGGTGCCTGTAACCAGAAAGGTGGATTGAAGTGTGTATACTTCAATGCCAGAAGTATAAGGAATAAGGTAGGTGAACTTGCAGCGTGGGTTGGTACCTGGGACTTCGATGTTGTGGCCATTACAGAGACGTGGGTAGAACAGGGACAAGAATGGCTGTTGCACGTTCCAGGGTTCAAATGTTTTAGTAGGATCAGACATGGGGGTAAAAAAGGGGGAGGCGTGGCATTACTTGTCAAAGACAGTATCACAGCAGTGGAATGGACGATGGAAGAGGACTTGCCATCTGAGGTAGTTTGGGCTGAGGTTAGAAATAGGAAAGGTGAGGTCACCCTGTTAGGTGTTTTCTACAGGCCTCCTAATAGTCCTAGAGAAGTAGAGGATAATATTGCGAGGATGATTCAGGAAAAGAGTGAAGGTAGCAGGGTGGTTGTTATGGGGGACTTTAACTTCCCAGATATTGACTGGGAGAGCTATAGCTCGAGTTCATTAGATGGGTCGGTGTTTGTACAATGTGTGCAGGAGGGTTTCCTGACACAATATGTCGACAGGCCAACAAGAGGGGAGGCTATATTGGATTTGGTTCTAGGTAATGAACCAGGCCAGGTGTTAGACTTGGAGGTAGGTGAGCACTTCGGGGACAGTGACCACAACTCGGTGACTTTTACTTTAGTGATGGAGAGGGATAATCGTGCGCCGCAGGGCAAGAGCTATAGCTGGGGGCAGGGAAATTATGATGCAGTGAGGCATGACTTAGGATGTGTGGATTGGAAAAACAGGCTTCAAGAGAAGAACACTAATGAGATGTGGGGATTGTTCAAGGAGCAGCTACTGCGTGTCCTCGATAGGTATGTACCAGTCAGGCATGGTGTAAAGGGCCTTGTGAGGCAGCCGTGGTTTAGTAAGGAATTGGAGTCCCTTGTGAAAGGGAAGAAGGCGGCATATGTAAAGATGAGGCGTGAAGGTTCAGTTGGGGCGATTGAGAGTTATAAGGTAGCCAGGAAGGAGCTAAAGAGGGAGCTAAGAGAAGCAAGAAGGGGACATGAAAAGTCTTTAGCTGGTAGGATTAGGGAAAACCCAAAGGCTTTCTATAGGTATGTCAAGAATAAAAGGATGACTAGGGTAGGTATCGGTCCAGTCAAGGATAGTAGTGGGAAGTTGTGTGTGGAGGCGGAGGAGATTGGAGAGACATTAAATCAGTACTTTTCATCAGTATTCACTCAGGAACAGGATACTGTTGCTGATGTGAATATGGAATCACAAATAATTAGAATGGATGCCCTGGAAATATGCAGGGAAGAGGTTTTGGGAATATTGGAAAGGATGAATATAGATAAGTCTCCTGGGCCTGATGGCATTTACCCCAGGATCCTATGGGAAGCTAGGGAGGAGATAGCAGAGCCATTGGCCTGGATTTTTATGTCGTCATTGTCAACGGGAATAGTACCAGAGGACTGGAGGATAGCGAATGTGGTCCCATTGTTCAAGAAAGGGAGTAGGGATAGCCCTAGTAACTATAGGCCAGTGAGTCTGACTTCAGTGGTGGGCAAAGTCTTAGAGAGAATGGTAAGGGATAAGATTTATGAACATCTGGGTAGGAATAACGTGATCAAGGATAGCCAGCATGGTTTTGTGAAGGGCAGGTCGTGCCTCACAAACCTTATTGAGTTCTTTGAGAAGGTGACTAAGGAAGTGGATGAGGGTAAAGCAGTAGATGTGTATTTGGATTTTAGTAAGGCGTTCGATAAGGTTCCCCATGGTAGGCTAATGCTAAAACTTCGGAGGTATGGCATTGAGGATACATTAGAGGTTTGGATTAGGAATTGGCTGGTTGGAAGGAGACAGAGGGTAGTAGTTGATGGATTATGTTCATCTTGGAGCGCAGTTACTAGCGGTGTACCACAAGGATCTGTTTTGGGACCATTGCTTTTTGTTATCTTTATAAATGATCTAGAGGAAGGACTTGAAAGCTGGGTAAGCAAGTTTGCGGATGACACAAAAGTCGGTGGAGTTGTGGATAGTGAGGAAGGAAGTGGTAGGTTACAGCGGGATATAGATAAGTTGCAGAGCTGGGCGGAAATGTGGCAAATGGAATTCAATGTAGCTAAGTGCGAAGTCGTTCACTTTGGTAGGAATAACAAGATGATGGATTACTGGGCTAATGGTAGGCTACTTGGTAGTGTGGATGAGCAGAGGGATCTTGGTGTCTATGTACACAGATCTCTGAAAGTTGCCACCCAGGTAAATAGTGCTGTGAGGAAGGCATATGGTGTACTGGGCTTTATTGGCAGAGGAATTGAGTTCCGGAGTCCTGAGGTCATGTTGCAGTTGTATAAGACTCTGGTGAGGCCTCATCTGGAGTATTGTGTGCAGTTTTGGTCGCCATACTATAGGAAGGATGTGGAAGCTTTAGAACGAGTGCAGAGGAGGTTTACCAGGATGTTGCCTGGAATGGTAGGAAAATCTTATGAGGAAAGGCTGAGGCACTTGGGGCTGTTCTCATTGGAGAAGAGAAGGTTTAGGGGAGATCTGATCAAAGTGTATAAGATGATTAGGGGTTTAGATAGGGTAGATACTAAGAACCTTTTACCGCTAATGGAGTCAGGTGTTACTAGGGGACATAGCTTTAAATTAAGGGGTGGTAGGTATAGGACAGATGTTAGGGGTAGATTCTTCACACAGCGGGTTGTGAGTTCATGGAATGCCCTGCCCGTATCAGTGGTGAACTCTCCTTCTTTATGGTCATTTAAGCGGGCATTGGATAGGCATTTTAAAGTTATTGAGCTAGTATAGGTTAGGTAGGATTCGGTCGGCGCAACATCGAGGGCCGAAGGGCCTGTACTGCGCTGTATCCTTCTATGTTCTATGTTCTAATGGAAAGAAACCACTTCCACTAAGAGCTGGGAAAATATCTAGAAAACGCGTGTTTAAGATGATTGGTATAAGAGCCAGAGGGGAGATGCAACAAGCCATCTAGAATGCAATCCCCAAAACATTGGGGGTGGAAGGTGTGGAAGCATAAACATTTACAAGGGGGTTGTATCTGTTTTTAAAAAGTATGAACATTTGCAGGGTGATGGTGACTGGCTGAGTTGCTCGTTCAGAGAGCTTGACACAGGCGTAATAAGCTAAATCCTCTTCAGAACATAAGGGGAGGAGTAAACCATTCACCTGTCAAGCCTGCTCTACTTCAATGCAACCTTTCAAACAGCATTCAACAAGCTTTCTCCTAATAGAACATAGGAGCTCACAGGATTTGGGGTAATATTTTAGCTTGAATTGATTTAGACTCTCTTTGGTGTTATTCATTGAATGTTTTTCTGTTTGGACAGACATGGAGTGGAGTGCCACAAGGATCTGTTGTCAGGGGTCAATTTATTACTCAACCTCTCAGTCATTAAATACAGAGTCCAACATTTCCATATCTGCTACTGATGGTGAGCACATGATGAGAATGTAAGAAAGCTTGAAAGGGTAAAGATAGGGGAAAAAAAACATAGAAGATAGACTTTAATATAGGAATATGTGAGGTCATGCACCTTTGTTAGAAATAATCAAAAGGTCGACTCTCATTTAAATAGAGAATCCCAAGAAAGTGCAGCACAAGGGGAACTGGGTGTTTTTGTGCAGGGTGGGGCTGGTTATCTCAGTTGGTTGGTTTGTGATGCAGCATGTTGCCAACAGTGTGGATTCAATTGCTGTACCAGCTGAGGTTACTAAGAGTGACTGACCTCCAATCTCCCCCTCACCTGGTGACTCTCGGTTAAACCATCCCCTGTTGTCTCTCTAGTGAGAAGGTGTCACTATAGTCTGGTAGGACTATGATGACAATGTTTTGTGCACAAAACAGAAGTAAAAGGTATCATTGCCAGTGCAGTAAACAATAAAGAAGGCAAAAGTATAGAATGTTGGTGAAGCCACACCTGGAATACAGTTTGATCCCTATATTTTAAAGGATGTCCTGGCATTGTAGGCAGTTCAAAAGAGGTGCACTAGGCTGATTGCTGGGGTGAGGAGCTATTCACGAATGGTTTAGTGGATTAGGTCTTTGGTCATTAGAGTGACTAAAGGGTGATCTTATTAAAAGATGCAAATTCTGAGAACACTTGACAGTAGATGTTGAGATAATGTTTCCACTAGTGGAAGGAATCTCTAACTGGGGGCATTCTTATAGAATAAGGGGACACTCATTTAAAAGTGAAATGTGAAAGATTTCTTCTCCCAAAAGATAGTGTCTGAAATTCTGTATCTGAGACTTGTGGAGGCTAGATTGCTTTAAATATAAAAATGATGTATTTTTGAAATATTAAGGAGTTGAGTGCTATGCTGAGTTTAAGGCCGATCAGCCCTGGTCTTTTTGAATGATGGGCAGAATTGAGGGACTGGAAGTGAGGACTGAGATGTTGGAGATCAGAGTCGAAAAATATGGTGCAGGAAAAGCACAGCCGGTCAAGTAGCATCCAACGAGCAGGAGAGGCAGCATTTCGAGCAGGAGTTCTCCAGGATAAGGTTTCCCACAGTAGGTTATTGCACAAAATACGGAGGCATAGGATTGAGGGGATTTAGCGGTTTGGATCAGAAAATGGCTAGTTAAAGAAAACAGGGTGGTGGTTAATGGGAAATGGTCATCCTGGAGTTCAGTTACTACTGGTGTACCACAAGGATCTGTTTTGGGTCCACTGCTGTTAGGCATTTTTATAAACTACCTGGATGAGGGCATCAAAGGCTGGGTTAGTAAGTTTGCAGATGACACAAAGGTCGGTGGAGTTGTGGATAGTGCAAATGGATGTTGTAGATTACAGAGGGACATAGATAAGCTGCAGAACTGGGCTGAGCGGTGGCAACTGGAGTTTAATGCTGAAAAATGTGAGGTGATTTACTTTGGAAGGAGCAACAGGATGCAGAATATTGGGCTATTGGTTAGATTCTTGGTAGTGTAGATGAGCATAGAGATCTCTGTGCCCATGTGCATAGATCCCTGAAAGTTACCACCCAGGTTGATCGGGTTGTTAAGAAGGCACATGGTGTGTTAGCTTTTATCGGCAGAGGGATTGAGTTTTGGAACCATGAAGTGATGCTCCAGCTGTACAAACTGGTGAATGCTGGGTGACTAGAGAAATTAAGGTTTTGGTCAAGAAAAAGAAGGAAGCATATGTCGGGTATAGACAGGAGAGATTGAACGAATCCTAAGAGTACAAAGGCAGGGTATACTTAAGAGGTAAATTGGGAGGGCAAAAAGAGGACATGGGATAGCTTTGGCAACTAAGAGTTAAGGAGAATCCAAAGGGTGAATACATCAAGGACAAAAGGGTAACTAGGGTGAGAATAGTGTTCCTCAAAGATTAGCAAGGCTACCGATGTGTGGAACGGCAGGAGATGGGGGAGATACTAAATGAGTATTTTGCATCGGTGCTTATTGTGGAGAAGGATATGAAGATCTAGAATATGGGGAAATAAATGCTCATACTACAGAGGAGAAGATGCTGGGTGTCTTGAAACGTATAAAGGTGGAGGAACTGTTTGGGTGAAGTTCATAGCACAGAAGCAGATAAGTGTATTGTTTTTAAGTGTAACCTACAGAAAGCTGCAGCAGTGAGTTGAGTGGGTTCTTTCTTGATTATATGTTTTTTGAGATATGTCTCTTTGATTAAACTTAAAATATAAGCCATAACTATTAATTCAACCTGGGGCAGTATTTTGTAGAGAAACAAGACTGTGTTATTTTCTCGGTCTGTAGATTGTGAAGGGGCAAAAATGGCCTTTAGTAGAGTGATATGCACTTCTTGTCAGATGTGGGAGTTTAAAGAGAGTTTAAGGGTTACTGCGGATTATATCTGCAATAAATGCTGTTGGTTGTGAATCTTATCGGATTGAATGGATCGGTCGGAGAGACAATTAGAAGCAATAGTATGTGATGGGTGGTCGTTATAGGAAGGAGGGAAAGTCTCAGATATAGTCACATAGATGGGTTAACTCCAGGAAAAATAGGAGAAGTAGGCAGCTAGTGCAGGAGCTTTCTGTGGTTATACCCATTTCAAACAAGTATGCTGTTTTGGAAAGTGTAGGGGGTGATGGATTCTCAGGGGGACGTAGCATGAACAACCAAGTTTCAGGTATTGAGACTGGCTCTAATGCAATGAGATGTACATCAGGTTCCAAGAGATCGATTGTGTTAGGGGACTGTCCAGTCCGAGGTACAGACAGACATTTCTGTATCCAGCAGCGAAAAAACAGAATGGTGTTGTTTCCCTGGTGCCAGGATCAAGGATGTCTCAGAGAGGGTGCAGAATGTTCTCAAGGGAGAAAGAGGCCAGCAAGAGGTCATTGTCCATATTGGATCCAATGGCATAGGAAGGGGAAAAGATTGAGATTCTGAAGGGAGGTTACAGAGAGGTAGGCAGAAATTTAAAAAGGAGGCCCTCAAGGGTAGTAATATCTGGATTACTCCAGGTGCTACGAACTAGTGAGGGCTGGAATAGGAGGATAGAGCAGATGAATGCATGGCTGAGGAGCTGCTGTATGGGAGAAGGATTCACATTTTTGGATCATTGGAATCTCTTTTGGAGTAGAAGTGACCTGTACAAGAAGGACAGATAGCACCTAAATTGGAAGGGGACTAATATACTGGCAGGGAGATTTGCTAGAACTGCTCAGGAGAATTTAAACTACCAAGGTAAGGGAATGGGATCCAGGGAGGTAGTGAAGAAAGAGATCAATCTGAGACTGGTACAGTTGAGAACAGAAGCGAGTCAAACAGTCAGGGCAAGCATTTATTTCATTGCAAGGGGCCTAACAGGGAAGACAGATGAACTTAGGGCATGGTTAGGAACAGGAGACTGGGATATCATAGCAATTACAGAAACATGGCTCAGGAATGAGCAGGACTGGCAGCTTAATGTTCCAGGATACAAATGCTACAGGAAGGATAGAAAGGTTGGTAAGAGAGGAGGGGGAGTGGTGTTTTTGATAAGGGATAGCATTACAGCTGTGCTGAGGGAGAATATTCCTGGAAATACATTCAGGGAAGTCATTTGGGTGGAACTGTGAAATAGGAAATGGATGATCACCTTATTGGGATTGTATTATAGACCTCCTAATAGTCAGAGGGAAAGTGAGAAACAAACTTGTCAGAAGATCTCAGTTATCTGTAAGAATAATAGGGTGGTTATGGTACGGGATTTTAACTTTCCAAACATCGATTGAGACTGCCATAATGTTAAAGGTTTAGCTGGAGAGGAATTTGTAAAGTGCGTACAAGACCATTTTCTGATTCAGCATGTGGATGTACCTACTACAGAAGGTGCAAAACGTGACCTACTCTTGGGAAATAAGGTAGGGCAGGTGACTGAGGTGTCAGTGGGGGAGCACTTTGGGGCCAGTGACCATAATTCTATTAGATTTAAAATAGTGATGGAAAAGGATAGACCGGATCTAAAAGTTGAAGTTGTAAATTGGAGAAAGGCCAATTTTGACGGTATTAGGCAAGAACTTTCAAAAGCTGACTGGGGGCAAATGTTTGCAGGTAAAGGGACGGCTGGAAAATGGGAAGCCTTCAGAAATGAGATAACGAGATTCTGAGAAAGTATATTCCTGTTAGGGTGAAAGGAAAGGCTGGTAGGTATAGGGAATGCTGGATGACTAAAGAAAATGAGTGTTTGGTTAAGAAAAAGAAGGAAGCATATGTAAGCTATAGACAGGATAGATCGAGTGAATACTTAGAAGAGTACAAAGGCAGTAGGAATATACTTAAGAGGGAAATCAAGAGGGCAAAAAGGGAACATGAAATAGCTTTGGCAAATAGAGTTAAGGAGAATCCAAAGGGTTTTTACAAATACATTAAGGACAAAAGGGTAACTAGGGAGAGAATAGGGCCCCTCAAAAATCAGCAAGGCGGTCTTTGTGTGGAGCTGCAGAAAATGGGGGAGGTACTAAACGACTATTTTGCCTCAGTATTTACTGTGGAAAAGGATATGGAAGATATAGAATGTAGGGAAATAGATGGTGACACCTTGCAAAATGTCCATATTACAGACGAGGAAGTGCTGGATGTCTTGAAATGCAAAAAGGTGGATAAATCCCCAGGACCTGATCAGGTGTACCCTAGAACTCTGTGGGAAGCTAGGGAAGTGATTGCTGGGCCTCTTACTGATATATTTGTATCATCAATAGTCACAGGTGAGGTGCCGGAAGACTGGAGGTTGGCTAATGTGGTGTCACTGCTTACGAACAGTAATAAGGACAAGCCAGGGAACTATAGACCAGTGAGCCTGATGGTGGTGGGCAGGTTGTTGGATGGAATCCTGAGGGACAGGATGTACATGTATTTGGTAAGGCAAGGACTGATTAGGGATAGTCAGCATGGCTTTGTGCGTGGGAAATCATGTCTCACAAACTTGATGAACTCTTTTGAAGAAGTAACAAAGAGGATTGATGAGAGCAGAGTGGTAGATGTGATCTATATGGACTTCAGTCAGGCGTTCGACAAGGTTCCCCATGGGAGACTGATTAGCAAGGTTAGATCTCACAGAATAAAGGGAGAACTAGCCATTTGTATACAGAACTAGCTCAAAGGTAGAAGACAGAGGGTGGTGGTGGAGGGTTGTTTTTCAGACTGGAGACCTGTGACCAGTGGAGTACCACAATGATCGGTGTTGGGTCCTCTACTTTTTGTCATTTACATAAATGATTTGGATGCGAGCATAGGAGGTACAGTTAGTAAGTTTGAGATGACACCAAAATTGGAGGTGTAGTGGACAGCGAAGAAGGTTACCTCATATTACAACAGGATCTTGATTAGATAGGCCAATGGGCCGAAAAGTGGCAGATGGAGTTTAATTCAGATAAATGCGAGGTGCTGCATTTTGGGAAAGCAAATCTTAGCAGGACTTATACACATAATGGTAAGGTCCTAGACAATGTTGCTGAACAAAGAAACCTGAGGGTGCAGGTTCATAGCTCCTTGAAAGTGGAGTTGCAGGTAGATAGGATAGTGAAGAAGGCATTTGATATGCTTTTCTTTATTGGTCAGAGTATTGAGTACAGGAGTTGGGAGGTCATGTTGTGGCTGTACAGGACATTGGTTAGGCCACTGTTGGAATATTACATGCGATTCTGGTCTCCTTCCTATCGGAAAGATGTTGTGAAACTTGAAAGGGTTCAGAAAAGATTTACAAGGATGTTGCCAGGGTTGGAGGATTTGAGCTATAGGGAGAGGCTGAACAGGCTGGGGCTGTTTTCCCCGAACCGTCAGAGGCTAAGGGGTGACCTCATAGAGGTTTACAAAATGAGGGGCTTGGGTAGGATAAATAGACAAAGGCTTTTTCCTGGGATGGGGAAGTCCAGAACTAGAGGGCATAGGTTTAGGGTGAGAGGGGAAAGATATAAAAGAGACCTAAGGGGCAACATTTTCATGCAGAGGGTGGTACATGTATAGAATGATGTGGTGGAGGCTGGTACAATTGCAACATTTAAAAGGCATTTGGATGGATATATGAATAGGAAGGGTTTGGAGGGATATGGGCTGGGTGCTGGCAGGTGGGACTAGATCCGGTTGGGATATGTGGTCGGCATGGACGGGTTGGACCGAAGGTCTGTTTCCATGCTGTATATTTCTATGACTCTACGGCCTGATCAAGTGTACCCTAGAACTCTGTGGGAAGTTAGGCAAGTAATTGCTGGGCCCCTTGCTGAGATATTTAGATCATCAATAGTCACAGGTGAGGTGCCGGAAGATTGGAGGTTGGCTAACGTTTTAGAAGGGTGGTAAGGACGAGCCATGGAAGTATAGATTGGTGAGCCTGACATTGGGGGTGGGCAAGTTGTTGTAGGAATCCTGAGGGATAGGGTTTACATGTATTAGGAGAGGCAAGGACTGATTAGGGAGTGCCACAAGGATTCGTGCTGGGTCCACTGTTTTCATTATTTATATAAATGATTTGGTTGTGAATATAGGAGATATGGTTAGTAAATTTGGAGGTGTAGTGGACAGTGAAAAAGGTTACCTCAGAGTACAATGAGATCTTGATCAGATGGTCTAATGGGCTGAGGCATGGCAGATGGAGTTTTATTTAGATAAATGTGAGGCGCTGCATTTTAGAAAGGCAAATCAGAATAGGACTTATACACGTAATGATAAAGTCCTGGGGAGTATTTTTAAACAAGGAGTCCTTGGAGTGTGGGTTCATAGTTTCTTGAAAGTGGAGTCACAGGTAGACAGGGTAGTGAAGAAGGCATTTGGTATGCTTTCTTTTATTGGTCAGTGCATTAAATATCGAGCTGGGAGGTCATATTATGTGAATTTCTGGTCTCCCTCCTGTCAGAAGGATGTTGTGAAATGTGAAAGGGTTCAGAAAAAATTTACAAGGATGTTGCCAGGGTTGGAGGATTTGAACTATTGGGAGAGTCTGAATAGGTTGGAGCTGTTTTCCCTGGAGCATCGGAGGTTGTGGGGTGACCTTATAGAGGTTTATAAAATCATGAGGGGCATGGATAGGATAAATAGAAAAGGTCTTTCCCCTGGTGGGGTGAGTCCAAAACTAGAGGGCATAGGTTTGGGTGAGAGGGTACAGATTTGAAAGGAAGCAAAGGGGCAACGTTTTAATGCAGAGGGTAGTACGTGTATGGAATGAGCTGCCAGAGGAAATGGTGGAGGCTGGTACAATTACAACATTTGAAAGGTATCTGGAGAAGGGGTTTAGAACAATACAGCACAGAACAGGCCCTTCAGCCCTGGATGTTGTGCCGACCTGTGAACTATTCTCATCTCGTCCCCCTACACTATCCCAAAATCATCCATGTGCTTATCTAAGGATTGTTTATATCTCCCTAATGTGGCTGAGTTGACTACATTGGCAGGCAGGGCATTCCACACCCTTACCACTCTCTGAGTAAAGAACCTGCCTCTGACATCTGTCTTAAATCTATCACCCCTCGATTTGGAGCTATACCCCCTCGTACAAGCTGACATCATCATCCTCGAAAAAAGTCTTTCACTGTCTACTCTATCAAATCCTCTGATCATCTTGTATGTCTCTATCAAATCCGCTCTTAGCCTTCTTCTATCCAATGAGAACAGATCTAAGTCTCTCAGCCTTTCTTCATAAGACCTTCCCTCCAGACCAGGCAACATCCTGGTAAATCTCCTTTGCACCTTTTCCAATGCTTCCACATCCTTCCTGTAATGGGGCGACTAGAACTGTATACAATATTCCAAGTGTGGCCGCACTAACGTTTTGTGCAGTTGCAACATGCTATTGCGGCTCCGGAACTCAATCCCTCTTTGAATGAAACCTAACACACCGTATGCCTTCTTAACAGCACTATCAACCTGGGTGGCAACTTTGAGGGATCAATGTACATGGATACCAAGATCCCTCTGCACATCCACACTACCAAGAATCCTTCAATCAACCCAGTACTCTGCCTTCCTGTTATTCTTCCCAAAGTGCATCATCTCACATTTAGCTGCATTGAACTCCATTTGCCACCTCTCAGCCCAATTCTCCAGTTTATCCAAGTTCACCTGCAACCTGTAACATTGTTCCAAACTGTCCATTACTCCACCAACTTTAGTGTCATCTGCAAAATTACTAATCCGTCCACCTACGCATGCATCTAAGTCATTTATAAAAATGACAAACAGCAGTGATCCTTGTGACACACCACTAGTAACTGGACTCCGGGCTGAATATTTTCCATCAACCACCACTCGCTACCTTCTTTCAGAAAGCCAGTTTCTAATCCAATCTGCTAAATCACCCTCAATCCTATGCCTCTGCATTCCACCACAGAACACACCAGATGGCCTCCTTCTTTAGAGACCGCAATTTCCCTTCCCACGTGGTTAAAGATGCCCTCCAATGCATCTCGTCCACATCCCGCACCTCCGCCCTCAGACCCCACCCCTCCAACCATAACAAGGACAGAACTCCCCTGGTGCTCACCTTCCACCCTACCAACCTTTGCATAAACCAAATCATCCACCGACATTTCCACCACCTCCAAAAAGACCCCACCACCAGGGATATATTTCCCTCCCCACCCCTTTCCACCTTCCGCAAAGACCGTTCCCTCCGTGACTACCTGGTCAGGTCCACACCCCCTTACAATCCATCCTCCCATCCTGGCACCTTCCCCTGCCACCGCAGGAACTGCAAAACCTATGCCCACACCTCCTCCCTCACCTTCATCCAAGGCCCTAAAGGAGCCTTCCAAATCCATCAATGTTTTACCTGCACATCCACTAATATCATTTATTATATCCGTTGTTCCCGATGCGGTCTCCTCTACATTGGGGAGATTGGATGCCTCCTAGCTGAGCGCTTTAGGGAACATCTCCGGGACACCTACACCAATCAACCTCACCGCCCTGTGGCCCAACATTTCAACTCCCCCTCCCACTCTGCCGAGGACATGGAGGTCCTGGGCCTCCTTCACCGCCGCTCCCTCACCACCAGATGCCTGGAGGAAGAACGCCTCATCTTCCACCTCGGAACACTTCAACCCCAGGGCATCAATGTGGACTTCAACAGTTTCCTCATTTCCCCTTCCCCACCTCACCCTAGTTCCAAACTTCCAGCTCAGCACTGTCTCCATGACTTGTCCTACCTGCCTATCATCTTTTCCACCTATCCCCTCCACCCTCTCCTCCCTGACCTATCACCGTCATCCCCTCTCCCACTCACTTACTGTACTCTTTGCTACTTTCTCCCCACCCCCACCCTGCTCGAGCTTATCTCTCCACGCTTCAGGCTCTCTGCCTTTATTCCTGATGAAGGGCTTTTGCTGCTCCTCAGATGCTGCCTGAACTGCTGTGCTCTTCCAGCACCACTGATCCAGAATCTAGTTTCCAGCATCTGCAGTCATTGTTTTTACCATTTTGTACAACAGCCTATCATGTGGAACCTTATCAAAGACTTTTCTGAAGTCCATGTATACCACGTCAACTGCTCTCCCCTCATCTATATGCTTGTCACTTTCTCAAAAAATTCAATGAGGTTTGTGAGACACGACCTGCCCTTGATGAAACCATGTTGACTATCTAGAAATCAAATTGTTGCTTGCTAGATGATTATAAATCTTATCTCTTATAATCCTTTCCAAAATCTTTCCTACAACAGAAGTAAGGCTCACTAGTCTATAATTACCTAGGTCATCTCTACTGCCCTTCTTGAACAAGGGCACAACATTTGCAATCCTCCAGTCCTCTGGTACTAAAACTGTAGACAATGACGATTCAAATATCAAAGCCAAAGGCTCTGCTATCTCCTCCCTAGCTTCGCAGAGAATCCTCGGATAAATCCGATCCGGCCCAGGGGACTTGTCTACTTTCACTCCCTCTAGAATTGATAACATCTGTTCGTAATTAACCTTGATCCTTTCTAGTCTAATATCTCATACCTCATTCTTCTCCTCTACAATATTCTCTTTTTCCTGACGAAACCGACGAAAAATGTTCGTTTAGCACCTCTCTGATCTCCACAGGGTCCACACTCAACTTCCTACTTCTGTCTTTGACTGGCCCTATTCCTATTCTAGTCATCCTTTTATTCCTCATACCTATAGAAAGCTTTGGGGTTCTCCTTTATTTTATTTGCTCAACACTGCTGTGTCCTCTCTTTGCTCTTCTTAACTCTCTCTTTAAATCTTTCCTAGCTGATCTATAACTCTCCATCGCCTCATCTGAACCATCTTGCCTCATCAACATATAAGCCTCCTTCTTCTGCTTACAAGAGATGCAATTTCTGTTGTAAACCACAGTTCCCTCACAGTTCGCTTCCTCCCTGCCTGACAGGGACATACCTATCAAGGACATGCAATATCTATTCCTTAAATCAGCTGCACATTTCCATTGTTTGCATCCCCTGCATTTTGCTACCCCATTTTATGCATCCTAATTCATGCCTAATCGCATTATAATTGCCCTTGCCCCATCAATGACTCTTGACCTGTGGCATGTACCTATCCCTTTCCATCACTAAACTAAACGTAACTGAATTATGGTCGCTCTCTCCAAAGTGCTCACCTACAACTAGATCAAACACTTGGCCTCATTCATTACCAAGCACCAGATCCAATATGGCCTCCCCTCTTGTCGGCCCTTCAACATACTGTGTCAGAAAACTCGCCTGTACACATTGGACAAAAACTGATCCATCCAACGTACTAGAGGCTAGAGGGATATGGGCCAAATGCTGGCAAATGGGAGTAGATTAGTTTAGGGTGTCTGGTCAGCATGGATGAGGTGGACCAAAGGGTATGTTTCCATGCTGTACATCTCTGTACCTGTGACTCTATCCAGTTGCAGAGAACTGAGCCAAGGTCACGGCCACGTAGTTTTCAAATCAGACTGGGGGGAGGGGGGGGGAGGAGTGGATAATGTTATTGAAGGTGGAGCTGTAGTTAATGAACATCAGTCTGACGTTGGCATCCTTGTTTTTCTAATGTACCAGGCACGAGTGCAGGGCTCGGGGTATGGTGTCCGGTGTGGACCTGTTCCGTCAGTAGGCAAATTGCAGCAGATCAAGGCAGGCTGGGAGGCTTGACTTATATGGATCATGACCAGCTTCTGAAAGCACTTCATGATTATTGAGGTCAGAGCCACTAATCTGAGATGTTCATCCTATTTCTTTCTCTGCAGATGCTGCTCAGCACTTCCAGAATTTTCCATTTTTATTTTGGAAAAGTGTAAATGTCAGCTCAATTAATAATCTTTTTTTTTTGCAAGCTTAATTTGGATAAGATTTGGAGCCACTGCAGTTAGATGGTATTGGATTCAGGACACAGCCCGTGAACTCATTAATGAGGGGAAGAGGCTCAAAGGGGCTGAATGGCCTCTGCTGTTGCTGACAGTGTATATTGGTGGTCATTGATCCCTATTGACGAGGTGAATCTTTGAGCTGTTGACACATCTTGTATGTTAATTTGTGTGTTCTTCAAATAACTGTGTAGCACCTGACAATAGGTGAGGGCTAATGACTGGAGTTGAAATTCTGCTTTGGGGAAAACTAAAGTCCCTCCCCATCCCCCACCAGAATGTCCCTTACTGTTCCTGTTTAAACAACAGGTGCAAGTCAGCATTGCTTCAGTTGTGATGCTATCTCTATGTGGTATAGTCCAGCCCAGGCTCAACAACCGGCTTTCTGAGTGAAGGATTGCATTGCGGCATAGCGTTACAGATCATTCCTAACAGGGTGGGGTGGGAAGGAACATAAAATAATATATAAATATTGTGGTGCTTGTGTCCCAATCATTCCTAACAGTGCAATTAAAAAGGAACTGATTTGGCCACGATTCAAACACAATAATAACGTTAATGGCGACACAGTTTCCCAGGTACCTGCCTGGAATTAACAAGTTTATTTATCTGTCCCTGTGGCTCTGGCCCCACCCCTATGACACCCGCTGAGACTCCATCCTCAGGAGTATTTCCCAAGGGAGGGAGTACTGTTGCCTTCATGGGGGTTGGGTTAAGAGACCATTGCATCTTTATCAGATAAATAAAATATATATTTTTATATATAAAAAAAGCAGAAACAGCGTCTTTAAAGTGGAACAGCACCAGGACGGCGTTTGATAACCGCGGTTAGTAAGAACTTTATTGCTACTGACTTAACTGTTTTAGTTGAAGTTTCACTGGGAAGGTTTGCAGCAAGGATTTGAAATACCCAAGTTGGGTTGATTGCAAACAAATGTTGGGAGCTTTTTGGAGAGACTTTTTATTAACTTTTTCAGGGAATTTTTTTTCCCCTCTCAAAGTGCATCACGTTGACTCCCTCCTCCTATCCATCCCCGGCCAAGCTCCAGTCAGGAATTGGAGGAAAAGTTTCTTCAAGCCTTCCTCAGGTCTGCATGAAACTCTTCCTTGTCTTCAGCGGAATTTTAGAGGGTTAGGGAGTTAATGAGACAAACTCCGAGAATGGTGCAGAAACTCAGCAGGTCTGGCAGCATCTGCGGAGAGAGAGGAAAACAGTTAATGTTTCAAGTCCAGGGGCTTTGTGTAACTTGATGCGATCCCGATGGGTAATTGCAAAGGGTTCTTCAGTCACCATCGGTGAGTAATTTTATAACAAGGATTCTGACCACGGAGAATTTCACCGGGACTTGGGTCAAAGTATTGGGATGAATTGAAATGTTTCAGTGGAAAGTGGCCACAATACTCCGTGTTTACAGCAATGCTCTCTTGTTCGTATAAACATTAAACTTGTTCCTTTACATTGAAAGACCTGCGAAACAAATTGTCTCCCCACAAGTATCTTTTCACTTTTTAAAAAAATAATAATTGGGAGGTTCGGCTTCCTCCAGTTTGAACTGGTCACATGCCTACCAGCTCTATCCCTAAACTACATTTCATCTACTATTCCCAGAGGTGAAAGTATATTGAGTTTCTCAAGTAGAATATAGTTCGTTTCTAATGTTCAGAGGGAAAGCAGAGGCTATTTTGGAGGGACTGTAAGTTGATCTAGTAGCAATAGGGAATTTCTCGGGTTTGTTGAAGTTCAACTGCATGGGTCCATTTTCGATGACTGTGTTTGGGTGTTGGAATAACTAGACCATGTCCATATAGTATCAATACGGTATTACACTGGGTTCAGTTTGTTTAACAATATCACTGAAATGCAGCAGCTACTACTCTGTCCAGGGTCTGCATCCAATTGTTGAAAGGCTTAACTTTAATATTTTCCTCTAGGACATGGTTTAAGCCATTAACACAATGTTAACAAATGGGAATGTAATAGAATCTATTAACATAGATGCCTTTGTCAAGGAAAATCTCCACTGCCTTACCAGACCCCTCAGGGAGAGCTGGTTTAACCAGGAGGGTCACCATGCCTTGGGGAGGGCAGAGGAGGAGGAGGGAGAAGTGGTGACTTCAGCCAGTGCTGGAATTGAACCCATGCTGTTAGTGTCACTCTGCATCATAAACCAACCGCCTTGCCACTGAGTTAACTGATCCCTTGAGTTTATGTGTAATACCCTTCACAACGATCAGATGTCTCAAAATATTATACAGCCACTTATTTTTCTGTTTATTCACTGGAGTGAGAGCATTGTTGGCTGGCCTATTAATTGCTTGTCCCTAGTTGCCCTTGAGAAGGTGGGGATGAGGTGCCGCCTTGAACTGCTGCAGGTAGATCCACAATGCCATTTGGGAGAGAATTCCAGGATTTTGACCCAGTGACAGTGAAGGAACAGCGATACATTTCCAAGTCAGGATGCTGAGTGGCTTGGAGGGGAACTTGAAGGGGATGGTGTTTCCATGTATCTGCTGTCCTTGTCCTTTTAGATAGAAGTGGCCGTTGGTTTGGAAGTTGTTGTATAGGGAGCCTTAGTAAATTTTAAGACTTTTTTTTAAACAGACTTTGAATAATCATTATTTGTAACTGGGAAATGGCATTCATTTTGTGCACAGCAACCTCCCACAAACAGCAATAACTTGATGTATGATGTTGATTGGCCCCTGGACACTGAAGATAATTTCCTTGCTCTTTTCCAAAGTACCTTTCCTGGATCTTTCACATTTACCTGAGCAGGTAGATTGGGCCATGATTTAATGCCTCCAATGAGAAATGGCACCTGCCAGTATGGTGCCCTCTGGTGCGGGCACTTCAGTGTTCACCCTTGTGTAGGAATTGAATCTGGAGCCTTGTGCTTCAGTTACCGCTGAGTCACAATGCGATGATTGGATTGAAGCTGTTGTATTTCTAATGAATTTTCCCTTTAACTTTGGCAGTGTATTTTTTTCCCATGTTCATTGAATGTACACTCCCAACAACACTCCTCACTACTTCACCCCCAATGTATGTTTTATTGTTCAGGAAAACCAATTTGTTCCTTTTAACACCTGGGCCGAAGGGACACCATAATGAGCCCTACCTAGTGAGAGTTTAGTGGCTGTTGAACTGGGGAGGTATCATGATTTAAATTTTCTTACCTTTTTATAAGGTAAAGTCTCCCAGCCCCTTAGTCCGATGAGACTCTCTCAGTAGGGAGATAACTGGCGATGGGTCACCATGCCTGAGGAGGGTGGTTGAGGAGGAAAGTCCTTCGTGGTGTAACCTCAGCTGGGACAGGAATTGAACCCACTTTGGTATCATGCTGCATCATGAACCAGCTGTCCAGCCAACTGAGCTAGACTTGTAGCTCCTTGCCAGCAAGGGAAGGCATGAGTGGAGTTGGGGGAAGTCACTGGGATGCCTCAGGATAGTGCCTTTAGTATTGATTTTTCTGTTATGTCATTGGGAAATTCTCTGCCATAACCAAAACTACATGCTGTGTCTTTACCTGTTCTTTATCTAAACACTGTTAGGATATGGAGCAGAAGTAGGCCATTCAGTCCATCAAGCCTGCTCCGTCATTCAATGAGATCATATCTGATTATCCTCACCTCCATTTTTGTCTTTTCCTATAACCCTGAATTCCCCTCCCTGTTAAAAATCTATCTTGAATAAACATGATCTAACCTCGACAGCTCTCTGCAGTAAAGAACTCCACAGACTCACTTCACTGTAAGAAGAAAGTCCTTCATTTGTCTGAAATGGATTGCCTCTTACTCTGAGATGATGCACTCTGGTCCTAGACTCTCCCACAAGGGGTAACAACAACTCCACATCCACCCTGTCAAGCCTCCTAACGATGTCTATTCCAAAATACCCCCCTTCCTCCTCAAGAGTACAGGCTCAACCTCTCCCCATGAGAAAATTCCTCGTACACGGGGTCAACCAAGCAAACCACTTCTGGGCTTTTCCTGACATCAGCTGAAGCATAGAGCAGCCCAGTCCCCTCCCCTGCCTGGAGGGGGCCCGTGTGTTGTTTAAGAAGATTCCATCTCTCTGGTAATTGTTTCTGTTTGTCCTCACTGAGAAAACTCTTGAAATGTCTTTGTAGAATTGAACAGCTGCAGCCAGCAGAAATGAATGCAGCTGGGCCTGGCTACCCGATTGCCTCTCTGTATGTTGGGGACCTGCACCAAGATGTCACTGAGGCAATGTTATATGAGAAGTTCTCTCCTGCTGGACCCATCATGTCTATCCGAGTTTGCAGAGATGTTGTTACCCGCCGCTCCCTGGGCTATGCTTACATCAATTTCCAGCAACCTGCAGACGGTGAGTGGGGTTAAGTGAGGCCTTTGTCTTTGCTATAATTCTTTATGGAGTGCAGAAACATTCCTAGGAATGATGGGACTTCCAAATTGATCCTGGTAATTTACAGAATCTGCACTTAACGTATGTGTTTAGCAAGGTATCCTAAGAGACATGTAGGGACTGGCCTTCAGGCCTACTTTGCCAGCTTGGACTATGATTATCTATTTCACATTCCCTTGATTAATCAGTAAAATGGCATGGTGGCTCAGTGGTTAGCACTGTTGCCTCGCAGTGCTAGAGACCCATGTTTGATGCCAACCTTGCACAACTGTGAAGTTCTCACCTTCTCCCTGTATCTGTGTGGGTTTCCTCCAGGTGCTCTGGTTTCCTCCCAAAGATGTGTAGGGCAGGGTGGATTGGCCATGCTAAATTGATCATGGTAATGCAGGCAACGTGGATGAACCATGGGAAATGCAGTGCTATAGGATAGGGTGGTGGGTTTGGGTGGGATATTCTTTAGGGGATTGGTCTGCACTCAGTGGGCCAAATGACCTGCTTCCACATTGTCGGGATTCCATAATTCTTTGAAAACACAGGTGTTGGAGTAAGCTATTCATTCCCTTGAGCTTACCCTATCAGATCCAGGCTGCATCAGTATCATATTAATAGCTGGAAATTTATCAATGTGTGCATTTTGGGAACAGAGTACGAGTAGTGAAAGGAATCTGCATTTACGTAGTGCCTTTCACAGCTGAGGAACTTCCCAATGTGCAAAGCAGAAAATAATTTTGCTGATTGGAGTCATTCTAATACAGAAATGCAGCAGTTAATCTGTGTACCGCAAGCTCCCACAAACAGCAGAACCTCCTTTTGCTACATTCTGGTGGGAATAATGTGCTGGAAGTTGAGTCCCATCCTTCCCAGAGTCGTCACAAATGGGTCAATGACCAATTGAGTCACTAAGATGGTTAATTTGTCTGACTGGCCATTATCTCTAATAAAAGAAACTTTTTTTTATAATTCATTCATGAGATGTGGGCATGATTGACTGCCAGCATCTTCAGAAGATGGAGATGAGCTGCTGCTATGAACCTTTGCATCCCTGGGGTGTTAGCTGGACCCACAGTGTTGTTGGAGAGGGAATTCCAGGATTTGACCCAGTGACAGAAGGAATAGTAATAATTCCCATGTCAGGATGCTGAGTAGTTTGCAGTTGGATGGGTGAGGGGTGTTGAAATTGGTATATTCTAACATGTTCTCTACTACTGATGTCAAACAAACCATTCAGTTGTTCTACCCTTCCTCCCTTTTGTAAATAATGGAGCAAATATTTGTCACTTTCCTGTCAGTGTTCCCATGTATTTGCTTGCCTTTTTTAAAATTTTTCATTTCCAGCTTCCAGCATGTGCAGTTCTTTTTATTTTGATTCTTTATTCCTGTCTCAATCCGAATGAACAGGACCTATCACTTGCCTTTGCGATTGCGTGCTATAACTACTTTCTTATACTACCTTCCCAATAACTCTCTATTTAAGAAATATTCTGCCTTTAGTAGAAAGAACAAAGTGAATAATCGCACATTTATTCACATTTCTATTCCATCTGTCGTGCTCTGGTCTATTCACTTAGCCTGTCTAAGTCCTCTTCAACTCTTTCTACACTCCTCGCAATTTGTGTTCCACCCAATCTGGCATCCTCCGCAAACTGGGGAATATTATAACTGGTCCTTACTACCAAATCCTTTATATAGATTGTAATTCACTGTGGACCATGCACTGACCCTTGTGGTACTTCACTAGTAACAGCCTGACACCTTGACAATGATCAGTTTAATCTTTATTTCTGTTTGACCAATTTTCAAGCCATTTGAGTATATTTTGCCCAATCCCATGTTGTTTAATTTTAGTTACTCGTAGGACCTTATCAAAAGCTTCTGAAAATCCACATACACCACATCTGCTGTGTCTCCTTTATTAATACTACAGTTAATATGCTTAAAAACTCCAGGTTTATCAAATCTGACTTCTCTTTCATAAATCCATGTTGACCCCCCACCCCAACTTCATTCTTTTCTAAATATTCAGTTCTCTCAATCTTCGCAGTAGATACTGACATCTTCATTACTGATGTCAAACAAACGGTTCTGTGGTTCCCCATTGCTACTCTTCCTCCCTTTGTAAATAGTGGAATTACATTTGCCACTTTCCAGTCAGTAGGAGCTTTTACAGAGTTGACAAAATTTTGAAGAAAAATTGGTGGTCAGAGGGCTAGCAGATATATCATCTTTGACTCTGCTGAGCCTGGGGATTTCTCAACCTTTATCTACTTCGCTTTCCAAGTACTACCTTTTTTACCTGTTTGTTTTACTTCCTCAATTTCACAAGTCTATTGTTCACTGCACTTTCTGGGAAAGTTTGTGTATCCTTGTAAAGACAGACACAAAGTAATTGTCTGTCACTTTTATCCATAATAAATTCTCCTGTCCAGTCTTGTAATGGGCCCTAGTTAACTTTTTGCAGACCTAAGTAAGCTTTTACAGCCCACCTTTATGTTCCTTGCCAGTTTGCATTCACATTCTCTCATCTCTGAATGCATCATGTGGTCCTCCTCCTGCTGTGTTTGAAATTGCTTCCAATCCTCAGCTTTGTCATTTCTTTTTCAGGCATCCTGATAAGACACTTTCTTTGATCTTGTAGAATCTTTAACTACTTTAGTTCACCACCGTTGTTTTGTCCTGCCCTTTGGATATTTGTGTTTTGGATGGTTTTGGTATGAACAGGGGGACCTGGGATTGATCAAAGTTTGTGCGAAGATTTGTAGCTCGGGTGCTCGTTGTTGTGGTTCTGTTCGCCGAGCTGGAAGTTTTTGTTGCAAACGTTTCGTCCCCTGGCTAGGCGACATCATCAGTGCTTTGGAGCCTCCTGTGAAGCGCTTCTTTGATGTTTCTTAACTCATAACGGCACACAAACCAACAGCCACGCTCAGACAACAACTTACTAGAACGAAGGACCCGATACCCAACATGAGCAAAACTAACGTAGTGTACAAAATACCATGCAAGGACTGCACAAAACACTATATAGGACAGACAGGAAGACAGCTAACAATCCGCATACATGAACATCAACTAGCCACGAAATGACACGACCAGCTATCCCTCGTAGCCCCACACACAGACAACAAGCAACATGAATTCGACTGGGACAACACTACTATCATAGGGCAAGCCAGACAGAAAACAGCCAGGGAATTCCTAGAGGCATGGCATTCATCCACAAACTCCATCAACAAACACATCGACCTGGACCCAATATACCAACCACTACAGCGGACAGCTGAAACTGACACCCGGAAGCGGCAAGGACAGACCACTATAAATACCGGAAGAAACATCAAAGAAGCGCTTCGCAGGAGGCTCCAAAGCACTGATGATGTCGCCTAGCCAGGGGACGAAACGTTTGCAACAAAAACTTCCAGCTCGGCGAACAGAACCACAACAACCTTGGATTGAATTAAATAATTCCTTGACAGTGAGGGTAGACAATATAATTAAGGGTTTTTAGCCTGTATTATTGAGAGCTTAACATTCATGAGTAAAGTGTAACAATGAGCTACTACAAGACAATGGCTGGACATAGTTGAGGGCACTTTAAAGATTAATCATCCTATTACAGAAGGCCTCAAAAGCAATGAGAATATTCAGATTCAACAAGATGGTAGGAATCTCTAGATGTGAAGAGGAACTTGGGACTGTCTTGAGTGACAAATGAAGGCATCATCAAGTTCCTGTCAGCGCTCTCTGAGCAATTCAATTGATCCTTTTCCTCTGTATCTCTTTCCCTCCAACTCCTTGTCTAATTCTCTTTAGCTGAAAATGTGTTGCTGGAAAAGCGCAGCAGGTCAGGCAGCATCCAAGGAGCAGGAGAATCGACATTTCGGGCATTCCTGAAGAAGGGCTTATGCCTGAAACGTCGAATTTCCTGTTCCTTGGATGCTGCCTGACCGCCTGAGCTTTTCCAGCGACACATTTTCAGCTCTGATCTCCAGCATCTGCAGACCTCACTTTTTCCCTTCTAATTCTCTTTTTAGCCAATCACTTTAGATAATTGTCCTCCAACGTTTGACCCTTCACCAATGGGATCTGTTCTGTGATCCCCTCACGGTTTTGAGCATCTATATTATATTGAAAGAGCAATGGCTACAAATCTTCAGGTGTTTAAAGGATATTGACAAGGTAGATATGATAATTTTTCTTTCCCTCACTAGTGAATGAGTTCAATTGTGAAGGTTCATTAAGATCATAAGATTTTGGTCCAGGAATGACAGAAGTAAAGTGATAGCACTCAAGGTTAAGGGCCAAGTGGTGGATTATTTGATGGTTGGCGCAGACATGATGGTCTGAAGCACCTGTTTCCCTGCTGTGAAAGCAGAATGATTCTAGGACAACTATGCTGTTTTTTTTTTTGATAATACATTTGAAATCCAGAAAAATGTAATTATAAATTTACTTTTAAAGACTGAGATTCTTGATTAACAAAGGAGTCAAAGGTTATTCAGGGTAGTGAGAACTGTGGAGTTGAGGTCGCAATCCTATGTTCTTATTGACCAGCAGAATGGGCCACTACTGCCCCTAACTCAAAGCAAGGGAGATGCTTCAAAAGTCTCCAGTAGCTATTCCTCCATCAAGTTATGGTCAATTGTTTTCAAACTGTAGAAGGTAATGGTGTCTCTGAGGAAAACAGAAGGAGCAGTCAGTTATTGGACACTTGGAATGGTTCTTGTGTGAAGTAGCAGTTGTTAAAGGGGACTCTTCAGTCAGGGACATAGACAAGGATGCTGTGGCAGTGAGTACACGTTGGTAGGAATGATGTATTTAGGGAAAAGATTAAAGCAGTACAGAGTGAATTTATGAGGTTAGGTAGAAGATTTTTTTTTTAAAAACCTTCAAAAGTAGTAATTTCTGGTTTATTCCCAATGCCAAACTCTCATGAGGGAAGCAACAAAAAGTTAGGAGATAAATCAATGGCTGAAAAGCTGATGTATTCTTCCGTGATTCAGGTTTATGGACAATTGGAATGTTTCTTTTTAGGATAGAAAAGACCTTTTCAAAAAGGATGTGCCTAACCTAAACTGGAAAGTGACCAATATCTAGAGGAGACTTAATACTGATAGAATTCATCCATCCCCCTCTCTAAGTAACACTGTAAACAGAAGGATTGACGACAAAGTTCTGAATGTGAAGGCATTATGTCAATTAGAAAAGAAAGATGAACAAGCCATTATGTAGATCTCTAAAGAACTAAATGGGATTTATTCCAATACAACTGGATCTTACAGGTAAGACTAAATTCAGGGTATGTGTAAGAACGTGGGATTGGAACATTATAGCTATTATAGGAACTTGTCTGAGAGATGAACAAGACTGGCAGCTCACTGTTCTGGGTTTTAGATGTGATAGGAAGGAGGGATCAGTGCTGGGTCCACTGCTTTTCATCACTTATATAAATAATCTGGATGTGAGCGTAGGAGGTATAGTTAGTAAGTTTGCAGATGGCAGCAAAATGTAGTAGACAGTGAAGGAGGTTACCTCTGAGTGTAACAAGATGCTGATCAGATGAGCCAGTGGGTTGAGGAGTGGCAGATGGAGTTTAATTTTAAATAAATGTGAAATTCTAATTTTTGCCAATTCAGGCAGGACTTATACACCAATGGTAAGTTTGTGGGGAGTGTTGTTGAACAAAGAGACCTTGAGATGCAGGTTCATAGCTCCTTGAAAGTGGAGTTGCAGATAGATAAGATAGTGTTTGGTATGCTTTTCTTTTCTTTACTGGTCATAGCATTGAGTACAGGAGTTGGGAGGCCATGTTGTGGCTGTACAGGACATTGGTTAGGCCACTGTTGGAATATTGTTTGCAATTCTGGTCTCCTTCACATCGGAAGGATGTTGTGAAACTTGAAAGGGTTCAGAAAAGATTTACAAGGATGATGCCAGGATTGGCAGATTTGAGCTATAGGGGGAGGCTGAACAAACTGTACACCTGACTCTATATAATGTTGTTATAATGAGGGATGGTGAAGAATTTGAAATACGTGTTCAAGAAAAGTTTCTTGATATGTGAAAGCTCTGACTAGTGGAGGAGCAAAATTTGGACCTTTTTGATTTGGGCAATAAGGCAGAACGGGTGACTGATGTAGAAGTTGTGGAACACTTTGGGTCCAGCTATTATTATTTTATTAGTTTCAACATGGTTGTGAAAAAAAGATAACTTTCCATAAAAGTTTTTTTTTAAAATTGGAGTAAAGCAAATTTTTAATGATGTGAGGTAAAATGTTTGGAAAGTTGGAGTAGACTGTTGGCTGATAAAAGGACACCTGACAAGTGGGAAGCTTTCAAGCATGTAATAAGAGTTCAGAGGCATTTTGCTCCTGTTAATGAAGGGTAAAGTTGGTAAGATTTAAGGAACAATGGATGAGTAAAAATATTGAGTTTCTAGATCATAGACAACTTGGTTCAATTGAATCTCTTAAAGAATGCCCCAATACTTTTTTGTCGTTGATTTAAAGAGATGGAGACAGCTTTGGCAGATAAGGTTCAGGATAATCCAAAGAGATTCTCAATTACATTGGGTGTAAAAGAGTAACTAGAGAGACGGCAGGATCCCTTAAAGGTCCAGGGGGTCATCTTTGTGTTCGACCCCAGGAGAGATCCTAAATGAATGTTTTTGCATTAGCTTTTACTGTGGAGAAAGAGAGAGTTTAGGGAATTTTTAAAAACCGTTCATATTACAGAAGAGAAAGTTTGGTCTTGGAGAATATAAAAGTGGTGAAATCTCTGGGACCTGATCTGATGTATTCTAGGATCTTGTGGGAAGTAAGGAAGAAAATTGCGAGGCCCTTTGCAAAGATATTAGCACCATTTATAACTATGGGTGGCGTGTTTGTTGACTGGAGTATGGTTGATTTTGTACCTTTTTTGTTTAAGAAAGGGTGTAAGGAGCAACTCTAGACCTGCGAGTTAGACTTCAGTTGTAGGTAAATTGGAGGTGATTATAAAAGGATTTTCAGATATTGAGGGGCAAAAACTGATGAGGGGTAGTCAGCGGGGATTTGTGAAAGGAAAATCTTGTCTCTCAAACTTGATTTTTTTTTTGAGGAAGTTACCAAAATGATTGGCAGAGCAGTAGACATTGTCTATTTGGGTTATAGTAAAGCCTTTGTCAAAGTTTAGCGTGGTAGGCTAATTAGTAAAGTTAGGTTGCATGGGATTCAGGGTGAGCTAGCAAATTCAATACATAATTGACTTAACAGCAGGAGACAGTAATAGTGGAGGGTTGTCTCTCGGACCCTTCCACCCTACCAACCTTCGCATAAACCAAATCATCCGCCGACATTTCCGCCACCTTCAAAAAGACCCCGCCACCAGGGATATATTTCTCTCCCCACCCCTTTCCGCCTTCCGCAAAGACCGTTCCCTCCGTGACTACCTGGTCAGGTCTACGACCCACCCTCCCATCCTGGCACTTCCCCTGCCACCGCAGGAACTGTAAAACCTGTGCCCATACCTCCTCCCTCACCTCTATCCAAGGCCCTAAAGGAGCCTTCCACATCCATCAAAGTTTTACCTGCACATCCACTAATATCATTTGTATCCATTGCTCCCGATGCGGTCTCCTCTACATTGGGGAGACTGGGCGCCTCCTAGCAGAGCGCTTTAGGGAACATCTCCAAGATACCCACACCAATCAACCACACCGCCCCGTGGCCCAACATTTCAACTCCCCCTCCCACTCTGCCGAGGACATGGAGGTCCTGGGCCTCCTTCACCGCTGCTCCCTCACCACCAGACGCCTGGAGGAAGAACGCCTCATCTTCCGCCTCAAACACTTCAACCCCAGGGCATCAATGTGGACTTCAACAGCTTCCTCATTTCCCCTTCCCCAGCTCACCCTAGTTCCAAACTTCCAGTTCAGCACTGTCCCCATGACTTGTCCTACCTGTCTGTCTATCTTTTCCACCTATCCACTCCACCCTCTCCTCCTTGACCTATCACCTTCATCCCCTCCCCCACTCACCATTGTACTCCTATGCTACTCTCTCCCCACCCCCACCTCCCTCCAGCTTATCTCTCCATGCTTCCAGCTCTCTGCCTTTATTCCTGATGAAGGGCTTTTGCCCGAAACATCAATTTTGCTGCTCGTTGGATGCTGCCTGAACTGCTATGCTCTTCCAGCACCACTAATCCAGAATCTCAGACTGGAGGCCTATCGCTGGCAGTGTTCCACAGAGATCTGGTCTGGATCCTCTTTTGTTAGCCATTTATATAAATGATTTGGATAAGAATATAGAAGGCGTGATAAGTAAGTTTGTGGATCAGTGGTATAATAGACAATGAAGATTTTCTAAGATTACAAAGGGAACTTGGTCAAATGGGTGAGTGGGTTGAAAAATGGCAGATGGAGTTCAAATTGGATAAATGCAAGATATTGCATTTTTGGTAAAACAAACGAGGGTAGGGCTTATACGATTAATGGTAGGGTCTTGGGTAGTGTTCTGGAACACGGGGGCCTAGGGGTGCAGGTATGTAATTCTTTGAAATTCGTGTCACACACAGACAGGGTGGTTAAAAGGGCATTTAACATGCTTGCCTTTATTGCTCAGTTCTTTGAGTACAGGAGTTGAGACGTATGTTGAGTTTGTACAGGACATTGGTGAGGCCTCTTCTGGAACACTGTGTCCGGTTTGGTTGTCCAGTTATAGGAAGGATATTATCAAGCTGGAGAGGGTTCCGGAGAGATTTACCAGGATGTCGTGAGTATGGAATGTTTGAATTAGAAAGAAAGGCTGGATAGACTGATTATTTTCCAATGGAGCATAGGAGGTTGAGATATGACCTGATAAAAGTTATAAAATTGAGAGGTATAGATAGTTAATAGTAGTTGTCTTTTCACTAGGACGGGAGATTTCAAGACTCGGGGACACATTAAAGTGAGAGGAAGCAGATTTTAAAAAGACTTGAGGGCTTTTTTTTAAAGAAGTTGGTTTGTGTGTGGAATGAACTTCCTGAGGTAGTGGTGGATGTAGGTACAATTACAACATTTAAAAGACATTTGGATTGCTACATGAATCAGAAAGGTTTGGAGGGAGATGGGCCAGGAGCAGCTCATTTTGTTTGGGATTACGTTTGGCATGGACTGGTTGGACCAAAGGTCAGTTTCCACTTGGCCAGTAATCTCTCGTCCATCTCTCTCCAGCTGAGCGTGCCCTTGACACTATGAACTTCGAAGTGATTAAGGGCCGCCCTGTACGTATCATGTGGTCTCAGCGGGATCCGTCTCTGCGCAAATCAGGCGTGGGCAACATCTTCATCAAAAACCTGGATGAGTCCATTGACAACAAGGCTCTGTACGATACCTTCTCTGCTTTTGGCAATATTCTATCCTGCAAGGTAAGAGCTTGCCTGGTGAGTTTACAACAACATCACCACCCTGTGTCGCGCGTCTGCCACCCAGAGAGCTTCACCTTGACATGTCGCGAAAGACCTGCATTTCTATAGTGTCTCTTGTGACTGCAGGACATTCTGTAGGAGCCACTGGAGCTGCAGTTTGGTTACTAGGCTATGCACAGCAGACAGTAATATGGTAATGACCAAATGACCCCTTTACTACAGATATTTTGAATATCCCGGGTCAAGAGAGGAGAACTTCCCTGCTGCCTTAGGAAAGAGCTACTGCGATTGTTTCGGATTACCTGAGGATAGGCAGAGTCTTGGTTTGAAGCTATGACTTGGAAGACAACAGCTCACTCTGTATTAATGTTGTTAACCTACTGGCAGTCCCATAGCCTTATCCTGGGATTGTCAGGAACATGTGGTCACTTGCATGAGCCTATCCCTGTCTGACTGGGAAATGCCTTCACTTCCTGCTGTCCAGTAGGAATTGTGACAATCCTGAATTGTGGTTTTGGCTCCAGTTGTTCAGCCAGCTGCCTGACTGTGCGTACGATGTACTGTCATGGATTCAGTGCCTGAGGGAATGTAGCAGTCCCAATGATTTAATGTTAGCTTAGTGCTACTACTGCTGGTTGGTATTTCACAGGCCTGGGTGAGATTTTGTTGACATGGGTCAAATCCTGTCTTGTTAGCTGAGGGAATTAAAATTTGGAAACCAAATGGAGGAACGTTGAGGGGGAGAAGCATTTACAGAATGCACTGTCTGGAAAAGTGGGGGCAGGTTCTATTGAGGCATTCAATTTGAATGAGAATAAAGTGCAAAGAGCGGGGGGATAATGCAGGAGATTGGCACTGGGTCATGATGCTCGTTCGATGAGCTAGTATAGGCACAGTGGGTCAAATAGCCTTTTGCATCATAACAGTTGAGTATTATATGCACACACCATGTGTATACATGAGCATTGAGATTGTAGGTCTATTGACTTTGTTACTTAGGTGCGGTTAGCCACATCTGAATTTCCCTATTGTTTACAGTTTTAGTAATTAACACTTGCGGATGAGAGTAATTGTGGGGACTGTTGTGTTTGGGACTGTCTTGGGTTAGAAGTCAGGTCAAGTTATTGAGAGCGGCCACTAACTAGAAGGAGAAAAATGACCCTGTTACCCACTGAAGGTTAATAACACAGGGATCTTGTAACTGCAGCTGTATGGAAGTCCCAGGTTTATAAATGGAATTGATCCAGTAATATTCATTCACGGGATATGGGCACCATTGGCTAGGACCCCAGTTATTACCCATCCCTAATTACCCAGAGGGCAGTTGAGAGTCAACCACATTGCTGTGGGTCTGGAGTCACTTGTAGGCTAGACCAAGTAAGGATTGAAGATTTTCTTCCCTGAAGGATATTAGTGAATCCAGATGAGTTTTTCTGACCATTGGCGATGGTTTCACGGTCATCCCATTTTAATTCCAGATTTATTTATTGAATTCAAATTCTACTGTGGTGGTATTTGAACCCAGATCCACAGAGGATCAGCTGGTCTTGTTTAATTGCCTGGTTATAATACCACCAGACCATTGCCTTCCCAGTAAACCAAGTACTCGTATGGGTATTTGGGGGAGGGAGGGGTGGGTTTTTTGTGGGGGCTTTGGAAGCGATAAGATTGAGACAAAAACAGAAATTGGTGGAAAATCTCAGTCTAGCAGCATCTATGGAGAGAAAACCATTAATGTTTTGGGTCCAGTGATGACCCTTCAGATAAGCTTGTGCATTTGTCCAGTGGATGGAATTCTGGGCATATTGGGGCTGACAGTTCAAATGGAGGAACAGATTTGTTTGAATGTGTAGAGAGGGGGAAGGTGTACCAAAGGATGCACCTTATGCTTTCTCAATATAAGAACTTTTCTCTGTGCAGGTTGTCAGCGATGAGAGTGGGTCAAAAGGATACGGTTTTGTACACTTTGAAACGCAGGAGGCTGCAACCCGTGCCATAGAGACGATGAATGGAATGTTACTGAACGATCGGAAAGTGTAAGTCTGGGACAGGCCCAACCGAGTGGGTTCCTTTGATTCTCCTCCTTTTTAAATGCACAAAACCACCGATTGTCACTTACCAAGGCTGTGCATGGGCAGCTTTGGCAAGGGGCTTGGAGAGAGAGAGAGACACACACTCTCAGAGATCCTTGTTGAGAGAGAAGGAAAACTTCTTCAATGTAGGCATTCTTGGAAGAGGTTTCGCAATAAGGTTAAACTCAGATAGGCGAACGTGAGGACCGCAGATGCTGGAGATCAGTCGAGCATGGGAAACCACAACAGGTCAGGCAGCATCCGAGGAGCGGGAGAGTCAATGTTTCAGGCAAAAGGAATATTCCTAATGAAGGGTTTTGCCCAAAATGTGGCGCCTCCTGCTCCTTGAATGCTGCCTGACCTGTGCTTTTCCAGCATGACACTCAACTATAATCTCCTGCATCTGCAGTCCTCCCTTTTGTCTGGTTTTGACAAGGTGCTGTTCTGACTCTCCTTGAAGGTGTTGATCTTGCAGAGATGTTGAGAATAAGCCTGCATACACTGATTTTAAACAAATACATGTGGTCCTGAATTTGCATCAAAGATGCTGTCTTTATTTTCAAACAACGTAAGTTGGGTACTTTATACGTGTCCAGACAGGAGTATTTGCCCAGTGAATGAGAGGCTCCAATGTGACAAGGTGCAGACAGTTCAGTAATTGCTGTTTTTTTTAAAAATTGTATTCTACTTGAAGGTTCACTTGTTCCCCCTCATTCCTGAGCTGACCCACAGTGCACTTTTTCAGTAATTTCTGATTCTGGTCCAAAGTTTGCTGTTTGAAATTGACTTTAACTTTTTTTGACTGAGGCCATGTTGGAATGGATCCATGGATTACAAGAGTATTCTCTGGATCCCAAGTTTAAAAAATGCTTTTATTACAAGTTGAGGTTCTTCCATCCAAGAGGCATACCCCTATTACCACATGTAACTCTTTTCTCCAACCCCCCCCCCCCCCCCCCCCCCCCATCCCTGTCATATTATTGACCCATTAATGTTGACAACCGATTTTGAGATCTGCTTTGCTATTGGGAACCATCCGTGCACAGCAAGATCCCACAAGCTGCAATGTGATGAATAGAGAACTCGAGGAATGAATATTGACCACGGTATGGGGAGAGTTTCCTTTCGGTTCCTTAGTGGGAGGTTGCAAAAACTCATTGTACGCTTGTGAGGAAGTTGAATTAATTTATCTCCAACTCTGCTGATTCTCAGCTTGTGTGTTTTGACCAGCATTGGTTGCTCTCCAGTTCAAGCTAGAGCTTCCTCGGGTTGACTGTTGCACGTTTATTGAGGTCTTTTTCTGGGCTACACTCAGGGTCTTTACACAAGCCATTCTGGCCAGTGTTCAGATGGAACATCATCCATCAGACTCACTGTCTCTGTCTTGTGCTGCCTTGTGAACTGTGTGGGGGACTTTCCTTTTAATGAAGAAAATTGAGGGAGCTGTGTGCACAGAAAGCAGTGACTCAGGGTCAGTAATGTCATTTTCAGTGAAATGCAAACCACAAGTCAGGGTAACGTGGCTGTCCTACTGAATTGTCAGGGGCTGGGCCGTGTCAGAATGCTGAAACTTTGCCACAATCGGTTTGTACGGAGGAACCTTCCACGATGTATTTTTGATCTCTCCTATCGCCCCACCTGCTGTTTCCCTCCAGACTAATTTTGGGTGTTTGTGTTTGTAAAAGGTTTGTGGGTCACTTCAAATCCCATAAGGAGCGAGAAGCGGAATTTGGAAGTAAAGTTTTGGAATACACCAACCTTTATATCAAGAATTTTGGGGAGGATATGAATGCGACCAGACTGAGAGAGATCTTCAATGCATTTGGTTAGTTTGAGTTCTTCTTACAAGACCACAGCAGCTTCAAAAATCACCTTGACAACTGTTTGAGGTGACAGCAACTCTGGCAATGAGCAGTGAATGGTATTGCAGTTTTCTGTTCTTGGTGGCAGGGAATTGGGTTTTGTTCAAGACTGTGTGTCCAGGTTTGAGTACAGTGAATATTCTGTAAGAAGGTCTGCGATCAACAACTCTGATTTATTTACAAGGTACCTTTGTAATGTAATAACCCAAGGCATTTTATAGTATTATAAAGCCAATTAAGACACCAAACTGCATAATACACATTGGGTTAGATCAGCAAATGCTTACTCGCATTTAGCTTTTTAAAGAAGTGTCTAAAAGGAGGACAGTGAAGGGGAGAGTCATAGTCATATGGCACAGAAGCAGGCCCTTCGGCCCAGCTCATCCATGCTGACCAGGTTTCCTAAACAAAACTAGTCCATTTACCTGCATGAGCCCCATATCCCCCTCAACCCTCCCTATCCTATTCATATACCCATCCAGGTGCCTTTTAAATGTTGTCATTGCATCAGCCTCCACCACTTCCCCGGCAGCTCATCCCACGCATGCACCACGCTCTGTGTGGAAAAAGTTACCCCTTGGGTCCCTTTAAATCTTTCCCCTTTTGCACTCTGCCCTCTAGTTTCAGACTTTCTACCTGAGGGAAAAGATCTTGGCTATTCACCTTAGGCCCCTCATGATTTTATAAACCTCTCAGGGTGGGGATGGGTTGGGGGCTTGCTGGGGGTGGGGGGGGCAATGAGGGTGGCGAGGGAGGCGGTTGGGTGGAATTGAAGCAACTGAAGCCACCAATAGTGGTGTGATTACGATCGGGAATGCTAATGAGGTTAGAATTAAATAGCACAGACACCTGGGTTTGAGGAGGTTAGAAATGGGGAGGGTCAGATGCAAGAAAAGGTGTAATGGGCAGAGGGAAAGATTGGAAAGGCCCCTGTCCAGAGTTTGTTGGGATGATCCTTTTGGGTTGTTTGAGCTTTGCTACTGCTCCTCCATCTTCCTTCAGGTACTTTTGGTTGTAGGGGACACAGAGGGACTGGTTCACATATTATAAAGTTTCTGTTCTATTGGTGAAGAGTACAGCCTGCAGCAACTAATGAGGGAAAACAAACTGACTTTCTTCAGGCTTGAGGTGTACACAGTTTTCCAGCTGTGTCCTAATTTGCATAGTTTTAGTAAAACCTCCCTGCTTTTATATTCCATTCCCTTTGAAATGGAACAAAAGAGGCACAAAAGAGAATAGTCTGTCACCATTGACCATCCTGTGACCATCTTTGCTCTCTCTCCTCCCTCCCCTCCACTGCCCCCTGTTTGACAAAGCTGTCCAGGTTTGACACAGCATTTCGAGATGTTGTGCACACTCAGAGCAATCAGCCCAAAGTGGTGTCTCAGTAACACTGTCCGACCTCCCCATGTGGTGAAGAGGAGCACAGAGACTATTTGGCCCCTTGAACCTGTTCTATCTTTCAATACAGCCGTGTCTGATCTATCCCAACTCCATTCTGCCTTCACAGCTCACCCCACCCCCTTTAATTCCCTTGTGTCCAAACATTGCTCCACATTTTGAGAACGTGCAGCTTTCTGGGAACAAAATCCTGACATTTGTGCCCTTTTTAGGGAAGAGGTGGCTACTTATCTCAGTGCCAATTGGTTGAGTTCTTTTATTTTTCAATTGCCTCCCTGTTTTCTAGGTTCCCTACACGGTCACTGTCGGCAGCAAGATTTTATAACCACATATTGTGTTCTTTCACCCATGCTCAAAAATCACCTCCATGAAGGGAGAGGGAGGAGGAGAGGTTTGGATGTGAACTGGGAGCAGGAGTAGGCCATTTGGTCCCTTGAGCCAGCTGTGCCACTCAATAAGATAATCATTGATCTGATTACTCTGCATTCCTGCCTACCCCTGATGATAGCATTTCACCCCTTTGCTTTAGAGATTGGACCCTAGGGTATTGAAGGCACCCCTGGGGAATTGAAGGCAATCAGGTCTACACTAGTGTCTGGAATTAGAGGAGGGCAGAGATCTGGGTTAAATTGGTCTTAGCCTGTTCAGTATATCTGTGGTGTTACGTCAATCGCATCAACAAGTCTTCAAGATCCTTTTCCTCCCTGAAGGGAAGACACTGAGTGTTCGGGTGATGACGGATGAGAGAGGTCGCTCCAGGGGATTTGGCTTTGTCAACTTTGAAAAGCATGAAGATGCTCGCAAGGTGAGAATTTTAAGGAATTTCTTCCAGGTGACCTTCAGGAATTGTGCATGTCTAAATGTACTGCTGCTTTCTGATGTCCCTTGAATATTGTTACCAAGCTGTGGTGTAAATCTAGAAAAATGAAATGACAATGTATTGTGGCTGGAGAGTGTGGTGCTGGACAAGCACAGCAGACAGGCAGCTTCTGAGGAGCTAGATGAAGGGCTTTTGCCCAAAATGTCAGCTCTCCTCCTTGGATGCTGCCTGACCTGTGCTTTTCCAGCACCATATTCTCGACTCTAATTTCCAGCATCTGCAGTTCTTACTTTTGCCTCTGTTTATTGTGGCTGTTTGTGTGCAAAGCTCTCAGATCTGAAGATGTCAAAATACATTTCGTTGTAAATAGCCTATTGCCTTTGGGGACTGTTAGCAGGTTTGGTAGCTTTAGTGGAGAGCGAAACAGCTAACACTTCAGATCATTTTCTGCACTTGGGTTTCATGTTCTGTAATTTTGCAACAAGGAAGACCATTCAGCCCATCTTGTCAATGCTGGCTCCTTTGACTAAGCAATCCAATTGTTCAGTCCCCCTGCTGTTTCATCAGAGGATTGAAAACTTCTCCGTTTCTCCCCAAGTATTCCTCAAATATCCAATTTGAAAGTTCCTGTTTAACCTGGTTCCACCACCCCCTCATGCAGCAAGGTGAGAATTTGTCAGCTTCCTTTTTAAATTTCTTGTTTTGGTGGTTGCTTTTCTACTTGTGCCTTCTGGTCATTTATCCTCCTGCCAGTGGAGTTGTTCTAATGGATTGAGTCTAGCTGGCCATTACATTACATTGCATTGCATTGGTCTATCGTTTTGGCTGTTATGTGCAATGGGTCTCAGTGAGGTTGAAACTTGTTTGGTGGTGATATGGGCGCCTGGTCGCAAGTCACGCTCTCTACATGAGCGAGGGCTGCCAGTCAATCTCCAAAATGCTACCCAGCCCCCCTCCTCTCTCTCTCTCGTATTCAGGCAGTGGCTGAAATGAATGGTAAAGAGATTAATAGCCGAGCTGTGTATGTTGGCCGTGCACAGAAGAAGATGGAGCGACAGTGTGAGCTGAAACGCAGGTTTGAGTTGATGAAGCAAGAGAGAAACAGCCGCTATCAGGTCAGTGTTGTCTGATGTTCCTGTGCGGTAATGACCCAATCTAGAATGGAGGCTTTTGGCCCATCCAGACTGTACTGGCTCAAACGAAGAGTTAATCCACACCACTGTTCTCTTCCCTTTTCTTTTATCTGTGCAAAGCATTTCCATGTATTTATTTATTTTGAAAGTTACTGTTAAAGATCCTTCCACTTCCCTTTCTGGTTACATGACCCTGGGCATAGCAAAACCGAGGCAGGTGTCACAGGCTTTATTAGCTATACTGGGCAAGTAGGTAAGAGTCGGCCACATTGCTGAGGCTCTGGGGTCACATGCAGGCCAAGACAGGCAAGGATGGCAGTTTCCTTCCCCAAAGGACATTAGTGAACCGGGTAGGTTTTTTCCAACAATGGTGGTGGTGATGCTGCTCCTTTAACATGTTATGTTGTCCTTGGCTTTTTTTTTTCCAGAGAAGCTATGAAAGACACAGACTCCAAAAAGTCTAAGTTTGAAGGGTTTTAAGGCCAATTTGATTGTGGCTAACAGATACTGCCTCAGGAAAAGGGCTTTATAATTGAAAAGAAACACTTGTGCAATGAAAGGGGAGTGGCCAGTTCTCCCAGCTCGGCTTTTCTCTGGTTTGGTCTGGTCTGGCCTGGCTGTTCACTGAAAGCAGGCAGTCAGTTGTGAACCTGCTGGACCTGAGAGAAGCGGGACCATGCTGACCCTCCCCGTCTCTGACAGGAGAGAAGTCAGACCCTGGGTTTGATTTGACCTTTTGTGCCAAGGAGTGTTTATGGGGATTGTTGCAAGTATTGGGAACAGCATCATTAAATCTGTTGGGTTTTTGAATAGGTTAAGGTATTCTGTTTCTCTTGTGTGTTTTCAATCCTGTAAATAAATTCTGCTTTGTTTAAAATGAAGTGATTGGGTGAGCTGCATCCCTCCTGGAATATCCACGTTCCACCCACTTAAAACACCCGAACCGAGTTAGGGTCTGGGCTACTTGAAATGTTTTGAGGGGTTCTGGCCTGGTCTATAACACTCAATAATGGTTTTGTGAATGTCATTAGTCTCAATTCCAGATTTTATTCATTGAATTCAAATTCCATCACCTGCTTTGGGATTTAGACCTGGGTCCCCAGACTGTTACCTGGGTCTCTTGGATTTAGGTTAGCAATTAATACCAATTTTTGCATCTCCCTAATTTTAATGAACCTATGTCCTCCCCTCTTTTGCTGATTCACTCAAATTTCTATTCTTTTTACGGACACTCTTGTCACTGGGGAGATTGGGAATATTTCGCCCTTGAGTCATTTTCAATTCAAATTAAATCAATCTTAACAGCGTGGACAAGCATTCCCTCCAATACTGACTCTCGGTAGTAGCCGTGGGTACCATCTACAAGAAGCACTGCAGCAACTCACCAAGGTTCCTTTCGGCAGAACCTTCCAATCCCGTGACCACCTCCACCTAGAAAGACCGGAACAGAAGATGCATGGGAACACCAATCCATTGGCTGCTTCCATTATTTTCTATTGACATTTTAATGATTTTTGTACCTGGACTGTTTGAGTGCCCCCTATGTATAATGCGTCACCATTTTAGAAATATCTGTCCCTTTTCAGGTCCACCATGATTCAGTTTCTTCACCATAAGCTGTAGGTTCAGAAGCACATTTGGTTCAATGTGCTAATCAGATCATCCTAAATCATTGTCAGCCTGGAAAAGCCTTGACAGCCCTTTGCAGTAAAGTATTTCAGTTTCATTACCCTTTTGAGAGAAGAAATTCCTCCTTATCTCTGTCTTAAATGGGTGACCCCTTGTTCTAAGATTATGCCCTCCAGTCCTAGATTCTCCCATAATGGGAGCTGAAAAATGTGTTGCTGGAAAAGCACAGCAGGTCAGGCAGCATCCAAGGAGCAGGAGAATCGACGTTTCGGACATTAGCCCTTCTTCAGGAATCTGAATCAGGAATCATAATGGGAGACAACATCTACCCTGTCAACCCCCTCAAAGTTGCCTCCCATTCCTTTAAACTACAAAGAGGACAGACCCAACCTACTTAACCACCCCTCATGAAAGAAAAATCCCATCATGCTCAGGATCAACCTAGAGGACTTTCTCTGAACTACCGTTTCCTTGGTTAAGAATTACAAAACTCTTCACTCTATTTTCAGTGTAGTTGAAGTGTGTGTGCCTTGTTTATTTTTAGGAAGACTTTCCAGTTTTAAAACTCCATTCCCTTTGAAATAATGGCCAACACTTCACTTCCTCTGTTATCTGCCAAATGTGATTTATTTTTGTGATTTAATGTACTTGGAACCCTGAATCCCTCTGTGCTGCAGCAGTCTCTGTCCTGCATCCATACTAATGTACGACCTCCAACATGATGGGCTCGTAGCTTGTGGACTAATGTGTGATACTGCATCAAGTGTCTTTTTGGAAATTGATATTCCATTTACTGGTTTCCCTTTTCTCTATCCTGCTTATCCCACCTGGAGGAATTTTGTCAGGCATGATTTTCCCCTTCATGATTATATTATGTAATTCGAAATGCTCTGCTATTTTATTCTTTATAATAGACTCTAACATTTTCACAATGTTAGGATTTAAGCTAACTAGTGTATAGTTACGGGTTTCAGATCTCCCTTTTAAAATGCGAATTACATTGGCTGTTTTCCAACCCTTTGGGTCTTTTCCAGAATCGAAAGATTCTTGGAAGATTATTACCATTGCATCCATTATTTCTGGAACTGCATCCTCTTAATATCTTAATCCAACCCATCAGGTCCAGGGGACTTGCCAGGCCTTCGAGAAATTAATGGAACTATACTTTTTTTTTCTCTCTCATTCCCTCCCAACCCCTCATTCCCAGTTTTGCCCCTTGAATATTTGGTAATTTTGGCAAGGAGTTCATGTTTTCTCTTGTGAAGACTGATGCAAAGTATTTATTCAACTGTCATTTCCTGGCTGCCCATCATTTTTCCAGCCTCATCCTGTAAGTGCTCTTGCTGTCCCTGTATATTAACCGTGATCAACCTCTTTCCTTCCTCACCCCCTTCCCCACTGGGGTGGATGTTTGCTATGAGCCATAAACTATTTTCTTCAATATCTGCTATTGTGCCTCAACCATTACGTTTTTGTTAAACTCCTCCTTTCCCAGTCCACTCCTGTCAACTCTACCCTTGTTCCTTAAACTATTTAAGTTTAGCACAATTGTTTCCAACTTCACTTTCTCACTTCCAGACTGAAAATTAAATCCCACCTGGTGCTTACTGTTTCCTTGGGGTGGGGGGTGGGGGGGTCTTTTGCTCTGAGATTGCCTGTGAAACCTGCCTCATTAGACATTACCAAATCCAAAATAGCCTGATTGCAGCCACAACACATTGTTCTCCGAAACTATCCCAAGTGCACTCTCTGAACTCTTCGTGGCTATCTCTGCCAATTTGATTTTTCCCAAGATTCAAACCATACTCCATCAATGTATTGTCTCTTTTACAAGCCTCATTACCTTCTGGTTTAATGTCTGTTTCTAAAATGTAGCTGTTTGTAGTTGGCCCATAGTCTGTGCCCACCAAAGTCATCTATCCCTGGTTATTTCTGCCTCAACAAGGTTTATTACATCTGATCCTGAATGACTTGCTATCTCACTGCTTCTATCTCACACTAACAGAGCTTTCCCACCACCCTTTCCTGCCTGTCCTCTGAATAACTATTTTCCCAGCTTTAATCTCCGTATAACCATGTCTCCATGGCCATGAGACCATACCCTTTAACCTCAATTTGTGGTGTTGATTCACTTATTTTGTTCTGAATGACATGCCTGTTTGGTTTGGAGAACCATAAATTTTGTCTTTTTTTTTCCCCCATGTTTCCTCCTTTAACTCTCTTTGCTTTTCTCTGAGAGTTGTGCCTTCCTGAAGAGCTGTGATGCTGTCAGATCCTCTTTGCTTTTGAAACCTAGGTTGCCTGTCTCTGGAACCCTCCTGTGATTGACTTTTAAGCCCTCTCCACAGCCTGTGTTAATCAGGTTGCTGGTTCAAGTGAAGCCTCTCGCCAGAACAATTTCCTTCCAAGTCTAAGACTGTGGTGCTGGAAAAAGCACAGCAGGTCAGGCAGCATCTGAGGAGCAGGAGAATCAACGTTTCAGGCATAAGCCTTGATTCAGAGGCTTATGCCTGAAACACCAACTCTCCTGCTCCTCAGATGCTGCCTGACCTGCTGTGCTTTTCCAGTACCCCACACTCTCTCGACTCTGATTTCCAGCATCTGCAGTGCTCACTTTCACCCAGTTCCCTTCTAAGCTCAGTCTTATCCAATGAAGATTTACCCTGCCTGTAATTTCAAACATATCTATGACAGTACAAAATAGGAGTAGCAGTAGGCCATTCAACCCTTCAAGCCTTCTGGGGATTTGTGCTAAATTTGGGTGAGCTGTCCCACAGTGTCGTCAAATAACAACAGCCTGGCATGGTCACACCCTCTCAGTCATAACAACGCACTTAAGACTATTCCAGACAGTCGTACCAGAAAGTGATGGCACAGGGATGTACCATTAGAGAGGAACATCTCTGGGAGCCCACATTGACTCCTGACCCCAGGAAATCCCATTGCATTGTTAAATGGGGGCCAGGGCCCCCTCAGCTGGTGAATCCACTCTTGACCAGAGGGAGAGTTGTGTGAAAAGGGCACAGACTTCATCCTGGAGATGTGGGGTTAAACACAACGTCCATCACTGGATTAGGAGCAGCACCCATGACTGAGGTTCTAGAAGCGTTGCTGTGAGCCTGGGTCTGTGGCAGGTAATGAAGGAACCAACAAGCGGGCAAGCCATACATATCCTTGACCTCATCCTTCCCAATCCACATGCTGGCGTGTCCATCCATCACGGTCTCGGTACAAGTGACCACCGTGCAGTCTTTTGTGGAGACAGTCCCACCTTCACTGAGGTCACCTCCATTGTGTTGTGTGCCATTTTTGCTGCTGAAATAGGACTGAGTTTGAATAGATCTAAAACTTCAAACTTGAGCTTGAGGCATACTTATTGCAACACAATCTGTAACCTCCTGGCATGGCATGTCACTACTATACCATTACCATTAAGCTAGGGGATCAACCCTGGTTCATTGGAAAGTGCAGGAGGGCATACCAGGAACAGCACATGAAAATGCGGTGTCAGCCGACAAACAGGTTACATCTAAGGTCCATAGTCCGTCCGTATCCAGTCCTGAATGGTGGTCAATTACACCAGAAACTGAAGGAGGGGGCTACACGTATATTCCAATGTCCAAGGTGAGAGGCCAGCATGTCAGTGCAAGACAAAGCTGAAGTAGTATCTTTGTCAATCATCAGCCATAAGTGCTGAGTGAATGATCCATCTTAACATCCTCTGTGGTAAGTCTGTAAGTTAGCTCGCTGACTAGAAGGTTTGTTTTCAGACTTTTCGTCACCACACTAGGTAACATCATCAGTGAGAGTTTCTGGTGAGCGCTGGTGGTATGTCCTGCCTCTCTGTGGGCGGCACAGTGGTTAACACTGCTACCTCACCGTGCCAGAGACCGGGTTTCAATTCCTGCCTCAGGCGACTGTAGAGTTTGTACATTCTCCCCGTGTCTGCGGAAGTTTCCTCCAGGTGCACTGGTTTCCTCCCACAATACAAAAAAAATGTGCAGATTAGGTGAATTGGCCATGCTAAATTGCCCATCGTGTTAGGTGAAGGGGTACATGTCGGGGAATGGGTCTCGGTCTGGGTGGGTTGTGCTTCGGCAGGTTGGTGTGGACTTGTTGGGCTGACCAGCCTGTTTCCACACTAAGTAATCTAATCTATTTTATAGGTCTTGGTTTCTTCAGGTGGGTGATGTCATTTCCAGTTTTTTTTAAGGGAAGGTGGATCTAAGTTGATGTGTTTATTGATGGAGTTCTAGTTAGAATGCCATGCCTTTAAGAATTCTTCTGTGTCTTTGTTTCACCTGAGCTAGGATGTGTGTGTTGTCCTAGTCTAAGTGGTGTCCTCCTTTGTCTGTATGAATGGAAACTAGTGATAGTGGGTCGTGTCTTTTGGTGGCCAGTTGGTGTTCATGTATCCTGGTGGCAAGTTTCCTGCTAGTTTGTCCGTTGTAGTTTTTTTTAAACAGTTCTTGCATAGTATCTTGTACATGTTAGTTTTGCTGGTGGTAACTAATGGATCCTTTAGTTTTAGTGTGTTGGTAGGTTTGTAGGCTACCGTGATTCCAAGGTGTCTGAGTAGGGTCATGTGGCTATAGGTTTTAGTTGCGTTCTATCTTTTTGTTTGGGTTTGTTTCTGAGGAATCGATAGATTGTGCTTATTGGGTACCCGTTTTTCTTGAAAATGTTGTATAGGTATTTTTCTGCTTTTGTAGTTCTTGGTGCAGTGTAATGTAGCTCGTTGAAATAATGTCTTGATGCAGCTCTGTTTGTGGGTATTGGAGTGATTGCTTCTGAAGTTAAGTATTTGGTCTGTGTGCTTTCCTGTAGATGCTGGTTTGAAGCTCTCCATTAACTGTACGTTCAGCTGTCACGCCTAGGAATTGGGAGTCTGTTCTCATTCTCCTCCTTTGTGAATTTTATGCCTATCAGGATATTGATGTTAGAGGAAACTTGCAACATGTTCCATTTTGTGATGATGAAGGTGTCATCTACGTAGCGGACCCAAAGTTTGGTTTGGATAGATGGGAGAGCAGCTCGTTCGAGTCTCTGCATTACTGCTTCCACTGTAAGCTCTGATATTGGTGATCCCAGGGGTGTTCTGTTGACTTGTTTGTAAGTTTTTTGAATGTGAAGTGGGTGGTGAGGCACAGGTCCACTAGCTTGAGGATGTTGTCTTTGCTGAAGAAGTTGGTCATCATTCGGTAACAACCTACAAACCAAGTAATGTAGAGACTTGAACATGCTCCCCTCCCATAGATCCAACCCAAACTTTGGGTCTGTTGTGTAGATGATACTTTTGTCATCGCAAAACGGAACAAGTTAGAGGAAACATGCAGCACCAGCAATATTCTGACAGGCATAAAATTGACAAGAGGAGGAGAATGACAACAGATTCCCAATCCTAGATGTAACAGTTGAGCATGCAGTTAACGGAGAGCTTCAAACCAGCGTCTACAGAAAACAACACACTGACCAAATAATTTGCTTCAGAAGCAATCATCCCAACACCCACAAACTGAGCTGTATTATGACATTATTTCAATGAGCTATATCATACTACAGCACCCAATAACTAACTAGACTGGCAGGATGTATCATCAGCACGTCACCAGAGAGACACTCTGATGATACCTCGTATGGTGACGAAATGTCTGAAAACAAACCTTTTAAGTTCAGTGAGCTAATTTATGGACTTATCACCCTGAGCTACACATCCTCTCTAAAATCGCTAATCCTCCAGTGGTCCCCAGTATCACCGATGCCAGTCTTCACCCGACTGGGTTCACTTCAGATAATATCGAGGAATGGCTGATCAGTGGCTATGTGAAGGTTGTTAGGCTGGGTGGGGGGGGACGGGGGGGGGAAAGGGGAGATTCCATCAACATTATGGCAGTGTTACTGAAGACACGTGCTCCAGAACTAGCTGTGCCCCTGGCCAAACACAACCAAAGGAACAGCCTGTGCGGTGATGCTCAGTTTGGGTTCCACCAGCTCCCGGGGTTTCCTGACCGCCTCGCTCCAATCATGGAGGGAAGAGCTGAATTCCATAGGTGAGAGTGACAGCCCTTAACATCGAGCCTGATTTGACAGTGTGTGACATCAAGGAGCCCGAACAGAATGGAATCGATGGGTGTCGGGACAAACTCTCCGTTGGTTGGAGTCATACCTGACAGGTGGTTATAATTATTGGGGGTCAGTCATCTCAGCTCCAGGCCACCTCTGCAGGCATTCCTCAGGGTAAATATTTTCTAATGGACCTGTTCAGTGATGGTATTACAAAACTCTGGCACAGGTAGGACTTGAACTCAGGACTCCATGCTCAGAGGTAAGGGCACTACCACCTGCACTACAAGAGCCCCCAGTGCCTCAAGGTAGTCTTCTCTGCTCAACCATATTCAGCTGCTTTGTCAATGACCTTTCCTCCTCCAGAAGGTCAGAAGCGGAGTTTTTTTTTGCTGGTAACTGCACAATATTCAACACCATTTGAGATTCCTCCGACTGAAACAGTCCATATCCAAATGCAGCAAGACCTGCACAATGTCCAGGCCTGAGCTGACAAAGGGCAAGTAATATCATGTCATATAAATGCCTGGTAATGATCATCTTCAAGAAGAGAGAATCTAACTATGACTCCTTGATGGTCAATGTCATTACCATCTCTGAATTTCCCCACTGTCAACATTGTGGGGACTTGCCATTCACCAGAAACTCAACTGACCACAAACACAATGGCTACAAGAGCAAGTTAGAGGCAAGGAATACTGCGGCAAGTAACTCACTGCCTGACTCCCCAAAGCCTGTCCACCATCTACAAGGCCCATGTCAGGAGTGTGATGGAGTACTCCTCACTTGCCTGGATGGGGGCAGCTCCAACAACACTCAAGAAGTTTGACACCATCCAGGACAAAGCAACTTGCTTCATTGGCACCACCTCCACCTTTTTTTAACATTTACACTCTCCACCTCCAATGGAACATGGTGGTAGTGCACAGTGTTTACAAAATGTGCTTTAGCAACTCACCAGGTCTGACAGCACCTTCCAAACACTCCTTAAAGGGCAATCACAAAATCTCTGAATTATTATGGTGTAGAAGACAATGGTTCAGCCAATAGTCTGCAGCAATTTGACATGATGCTGATTTCCTGTCCTTTCCCCGTGACCCTGTGTGCTTTGTATTTAAGTAATTATCCTGTGCCCTTCAACTGCTTTAACTTGATCTACTCCTCACCCACCCACCTTTTGAGCAGTATATTCCTTACCCTAACTACTTATTCACTAAATGAAAATGCTGTTTTGTCACCTTGCATTTGATTCTTCAGGGAGCACTGTTTTAATCAGGAATAGAGTCCTACAGCACTGCGACAGGCTCTTTTGACCCAAACTGGTCCATGCTGACCAAAATCCCCTCAACACCCATTTCCCTGCACTTGGCCCATACCCCTTTTATTCCTGATGAAGGGCTTTTGCCCGAAACGTTGATTTCGCTGCACTTTGGATGCTGCCTGAACTGCTGTGCTCTTCCAGCACCACTGATCCATAGTCTGGTTTCCAGCATCTGCAGTCATTGTTTTTACCCCATATCCTTCTAAACCTTTCCTGTCCATGTATTTGTTTCTCCTTGTCTGCTTTATCCAAACCTTTCGTGATTTTTGAAAATTTCCTTCAAATCTCCCACTTACCTTTTACACTCCCACTTCTTCAATCTATCTTCATCATTTGAAGTTTCTCATCTAAATCATTCCCATAAGCCTCTCCTGCACTCTCCCCATGTATTCACATCCTTCTAAAGTGTGGCATCAGGACTTCGATCTAACCAATGTCATTGTATCCTCCTATAGCCCTATGAATAAACTCCAGATGCTGTACATTCAATAGGGTGGCAGGTACGTGGGATGTCACCTCAAGTTCTCCAAATTGATCACCACCCTAACTTGGAAATGTCTCTGTGTCCAAATCTTGGGACTCCCTCCCTAACAGCATTGTGGGTAGCAAAAACTGCAACAAGTCAGTGCCCCTTAACATGCAGTCAGGGGCAGCTCGGGACAGGCAATAAATACTGGCCCAGCCAGTGACACCCACATCCCTTGAAAAAATAAATTTACTAAAAAAGAATGAGTGACTCTTTAACTGGTCTCTGAAATGGCCCAGCATTGAAGGGCATTTGTGGGTGAGCAATAAATTCTTGTCTCCCTAGCCCATAGCTGAAAATGTGTTGCTGGTCAAAGCACAGCAGGCCAGGCAGCATCTCAGGAATAGAGAATTCGACGTTTCGAGCATAAGCCCTTCATATCCCACAGAAAAATGAAGAGGAAATGTTGGTGAGGTCAAGGTAATTCCTGAGCGATTAGACCGAATGCAGTTAGTTTGATCCCAAATTCAATCCCACTTTGTTCCTGTCTGCTTCCTTCCCAAGGTCTGGATTCTGAAGGTTCTTGTTTTACAGGGAGTGAACTTATATGTGAAGAATCTGGATGATGGGATTGATGATGAGTGTTTGAGGAAGGAATTCTCTCCATATGGAACGATCACCAGTGCAAAGGTATGAGTCTGGAATTTCCCACGATGATCGCAGGTGATGTTGTTATGGGGCAAGGCCTGGCCTGGTAGATTATGTTTTGGTTCTAGCAAGGTGGTTCCCTCACTGAAATATAAGCATGCAATATTGCAGTTTTTTTCCAACAATAAAACAAGTATGTTTGGCAAAAAGGAATTGAGATAGCATGGAATAACCAGACTGTCACTTTACAACACCAGTTTTAAAAAGGTTTTGAAACGTGGTGTAATGTAGTCCCAATAATCTTTCACAGCATTGTTACAGATCCCAAACCCCACCCTGGTGTGATAGCCAAAAGCACCCAAGCACCGTGCTCTCACCAGGAAACTCCTTTTTCTAACATCTCAATGGGTTCATTTTGATTTTAATTTCTGGTCAGGAAAATCTGATGGCTTCTTCCTGGAGTTATACACCTGATCTGAAATGTTCTCTGCTTCAAATCATCTTCAAGATGTGATGAAATGTTTCTGGTCCAGATCTGTCACTGCTCCTTATTCTAAAGTCATCCAGTGTTAATGTGTCTAACGTTTTCTCCCTTTCTGAAAGTCCAACTGAAATGTTCTTCCTCTCCCACTCTCTGGGTGTTTTCCCTGAGCTTTTTTCTATATTTAAAAAGGTAAAAAAATTTCTAATCAAAACCTTGAAGCACAATAGTTTGCCTAGCTGGCCATAAACCTTCCCTAGTTAAATAAAAGCCTATTAGTTCAGAAAACAAAAGCGATTTGGTGTTGAAGAAATTCACCATGGCCACTGAAATGTATTCCATTTAACTATTAATTCCTTCTGACAGGCAGAAAAACCCTCATGGCCCTACTTCAAAATCCAAACTTTATTTTTTTAAAGATTAATTTCAGTCTACATCACAAAACCCACAGTAGTGCCGAAAGTAGTGACCCAGTTGGAGGTTCAGTAATAATTGGAGGGAGGAGCTGGAGTGATTCTTAACCTGAAGCAAGTTGAGGATAGACAAAGTTATTCTTAGATTTTGTGTTGTGATGCTCTTGAAAAGAATAACCTTTTTTATTTTTATTGAACAGGATGATTGTACAGTGCCGTTGCTGCCTGATAAGCAGCAGAAAGATGGAGTGTTTAGATCCTACATTTGATAAGCTGAACAATTGAATCTGGTGTATAAAGCTAGGTTCAGGAAGACTGCCAGCTGTGTAATTTGAAAAATCCCAGAGGGGTGTAATCAGAAAGGGGTCGTTTTGGCTCATTGTCTGCATTCAGCTCTCCAAATAAGTATCACAAAAGTTCCCCTCCCTCCCCTTCCCCCAAATCCTTGCACGTTAGTCAGTCCATGCCCCTTCTGAATCCCTCTGCATTGACATTTGTGCAGTGTAACCCTGATTTAATGTTGATACTTTCTCCCCTACTCTGACTTTATGGATTAATTTACTATTTTCTATGCTAGAGCTACCTGTCTCTCCAAGCATTTTGTGAATCCTGGCGAATGTTTAAGTTTCTGTAAATTAGAAAAGCTGCTCTAATATTCTCTTTTGGCTCCAATGCTTCTGCCAAGTTAGTTTAAAAGCCTTTCAATAGCACCAGCAAAATGCCCTACAAGATGGTATCTCCCTCAGCAGCAGTCCCAGGAATCTAAGGTCCCCTTTCCGGCCCCACCCTCCTGTGCCTTTGCCTGCTGATTCCATACTCTTCTGCATGATACCAGGAGTAATCCAGAGATTTAAGGTCCCTGCTTTTTAATTTTCAACCTAGCTCTGTCAATGCTGATTGCAGAACTGCATTCCCCTTCCTCAATGGAGGGCATTAATGTAGACCCGAATCTCCCATCTGTTCACCCTCCCCACAGGAGCATTTCCTGCAGCTGATCTGAGATGTTGACCCTGGCATCAGAGACAATACACTATCCTGGAGACAATGCACTACCCTGGAGTCCAGTCCACAGGCTCCAAACCACCAGTCTGTTCCCCTGTTTAACCGATCTCTTGCTCATTGTCCTCCCTCTGGTATAGCTCAGCGGCTCGTGTTGCCACAAACTGTCTGTACCTTCAGTTTTCTGTTTTGGAAGATAGATTTTTGTGAGCAAGTGCTTGCTACTCCTGTCCCACCTTCCTGGCTGGTGGTAACCCATTCCCTTTCCATTGTGACCACCTCTTTGACAATATGACTTATATAACTCTTCATCTTGTGGATGTGCCACAGAGACTCCAGCCACTACTTGAGCTCTGAAACCCAGGGCTTATGTGTTTTTTTTTAAGAATTCATTTATGGGGTGAGGGTATCTCTGGCCAGGCCAGCACTTGCTGCCCATCCCTAATTACCCAGAGGGCAGTTAAGAGTCAACCATGTTGCTGTGGATCTGGAACCATATGTTGGCCAGACCAGGTAAGGATGGCAGTTTCCCTCCCAGATGAGTTTTTCTGGCAATTGACAAAGTCCATCATTCAACTTAGTTCCAGATATTTATTGAATACAAATTCTACCATCTGCTGGGGTTTGAACCAGGTCCCCAATACATTACCAGCTCTCTGGATTAACAATGCAGCGGTAATCCCAGACCATTGTCTCCCCTTTGATTCTGCAGCTGCCAATACTTCCTGTCCATGCTGACATCAAGGACATCAATAAGAATCTGTTGTGCCCCATGTTCCACTTGGCTAAGCTGTGCTGTCATACCTTCCAAGTTGATGCAAGGGATATAGTTATTTTCATTTGATTCCTTGCGCTGTGTTATTGCATTGGCCCTGGTTTTCCGTTGTTCCTGGTGTTTCTCAATTTAATCAATGATAGCTACTTGAAAAATGATTTTCTAATTTACTGCAATTTAAAGTCAATCACTAATGTGTTCCTTCTCTCTCAGTAAGTTAATCCTTTAATAAGAAATCCTTTCTGTATTTTACTAAACTTGGTGCAGCAAACCTTACTTAAAGTCTCTCTTCCACCTCTGCATCAGATTCTGAGTTTGAACCAATTTCACAATATAGTCAAAAACCTAAACAAGGTGCTGGAAATCAGAAACAAAACAGAAATTGCTGGAAAAGCTCAGGCGATCTGGCAGCATCTGTTGTGTGAAATCTGTTCATGTCCAGTGATCATAGAACCTAGAACGTTACAGCGCAGTACAGGCTGAGTGAGGGAAAAGAAATCTGGTCAATTAGATTAGGGGCAAAGAGGGGAAAAACAGACAAATGTAGAAAAAATCTTAAACTTTTAGATGTTGCCAAATTTGCCGCATGAAGTTCTAATTTAAACTATAACTAAGGAGATGGGAGAAATTTATTTGGCTTTTTATTAACTGTCGAAAGGTCCTTACACACACACTTGCTAGACTTGCCTTTTTGGTATCATTTTAATGGGAAATTGTTATGCAAATCCAGTGAGTTTTTTTTATAGCAAGGAGGCAGCTGTCCGTGCCATGGAAGCTCTGAAGAGTTATATAAAAACCAGTGCACTTCGAGGCTTTGCCATTCACTATGTATCTTGAAGAGCCCCTGAGCTTTCTAGACTGGACGTGTTCAGTAATGCTGAGTTGCTTATGATTGATGTGGAGCCATTTGTGTCACTGTGTTTGCTGAGATGTCTGACTCGTGCTATATTTGATTTTCTTTTGTTTCAAGGTGATGACTGAGGGAGGTCACAGCAAAGGCTTTGGGTTTGTCTGTTTTTCCTCACCCGAAGAAGCAACGAAAGCTGTCACCGAGATGAACGGGCGGATTGTCAGCACCAAGCCCCTGTACGTGGCCTTGGCTCAGCGCAAGGAGGAACGCAAAGCACACTTGACAAACCAGTACATGCAGCGACTGGCAAACATGAGAGCTCTGCCCAACCCCTTGCTCGGCTCATTTCAACACCTGGCACACTCTGGGTACTTCATGCCAACTGTGCCACAGGTAAAGCAATTAAGGACATGCTGCTGGCCTATGGCAACATTCTTGAAAGGATGCAGTACTGAGTCTGGTGTTGCAGCTGATGTGGAAACTGGACTGATGATTCAGGGATTCCCATCATGAGCTTTTAAATTCAGTTGAGAAATGAAGCATTTGTTTCTGACGATGTAAGTGTTGGGATTGTCCTAAAAAAACAAATTTGGTTTCTGGTGAAGGAGATCGGAGATCTGACATCTGGGTGTATAAGTAACTCTAGTCATGTCTCCGTCACTCAACAAGTGGCTACTTTAGAGGGCAGGTATTTGAGTGGACTGTCCGATTGAAGGATGAAGGCTTGTAGCCATCCCAGGACAGTGAATGAAGGGTAGCCAGTGCAGAGTTATTGATTCCCATGTCCTGAGAGTTAATTGAGAAACAGATATTTCTCATGCCCCTGGCCTCCAGCTTACAGCAGAGCTGTACATGTTTTAACAATGAGTGACGCAAGATTTCAAATATGTTTCAATGTTGAGCTGTGACAGCCCCACTGTGATGAGGGAGTTTATCTCTGTTTCACCTCTGTTCCTGCAAAGCTGTGCCAGACAGACTTACAGAAACAGGTGTGGAAACTTCCAGATCAGTGCTTGCTCCTTACCTAGAGTAAATGGGGTGGGGGGGTCGAGAATGTGGTGCAGGAAAAGCACAGCAGGTCAGGCAGCATCCAAGGAGCAGGAGAATGAATGTTTTGGGCATAAGCCCTTCATCAGGAATGAGGTTTGTGGACCAAGAAGGCTGCAACATAAATGGGAGGGGAGGGGGGGGGGGGGGGGGGGGTGGGGCTGGGGCTGGGGGGTGAAAGTAGCTGGGAGTGTGATGGATGAAGGTGGGGGGTAATGGGAATAGGTCAGGGAGGAAAGTGCAGCGGATAGGTGGGAAGGAAAATGGACAGGGAGGTCAGGTCCAGAGGACGGTGCTGAGTTGGGAGGTTAGATCTGGAATAAGGTTGGGGGTGGGGGTGGGGGTGGAGGAATTGAGGAATCTGGATTGATCCCATGTGGTTGGAAGGTCCTAAGGCAGAAGATAAGGTGTTCTTACCCCCCCCCCCCCCCCACCACCAGATGGTAAGGGTCTGGTGATGGAGGCAGCCTAGGACCTGCATATCCTTGGGAGGGGTAGGGGGAGTGTTTAAAGTCTTCGGCCATGGGATGGTGGGGTTGTCGGCCATGTGTCCCCGAGATCTTCTCTGAAGAGTTCCGCAAGTTGGCGTCCTGTCTCCCCAGTGTTGAGACTGCATCGGGAGTAACAGATACAGTAAATGACGTGTGGAAATGCAGGTAAATCTCCGATGGATTTGGAAGGCTCCTTTTCGCCTCCATCGCTGGACCCTTGCCACCCGACGCCTGGAGGAAGAACACGTCATCTTCTGCCTTGGGACCCTCCAACCACGTGGGATCAATGTGGATTTCACTAGTTTCCTCATTCCCCTCCCTCCATCTTATCCCAGATCAACCTTCCAACTCAGCACTGCCCTTTTGACCTGTCCTATCTTACCACCAATCTGCTCCACCCTCCTCTCTGACCTATCACCTTCATTTATCGCATTCCCAGCTACCTACCCCCCAGCCCCACCCCCTCCTATTTATCTCTCAGCACCCAGCTCCCAAGTCTCATCCCTAATGAAGGGCTTACACTTGAAATGTTGATTCTCCTGCTCAGGTGCTGCCTGACCTGCTGTGCTTTTCCAGCACCACAATCTCTACTCTACTCTGATCTCCTTGACTCTGTAGTCCTCACTCTCTCCTAGAGTAAATGGTGTGTGGGCTTTCTGTTTGCACTCTAATATCTTGCATTCCCTGAAACTCCATCAGTGGTATTTTCAGTGCATCATCTACCCTTGACTTGCTCTGTTCTCTTTGGCCTTTGTCCAATGCCTTTCCTCTTGGCTAAAGCAATCAAACTGCCCTCACATGGCTCCTCCCATGCCCCTCCCCATTTGCTTCTCTTTCCAGCCTTGCAAATCACCTTGGCATACCTTTTTCTTTAAAAAGAAAATCCTTTCTCCTACTCCTCAACTACCTTCAGCTCAACATCCAACAACCTTTGTGTTAACTGACAATACCCAGCCCTACCTCCCCTGCTGCTAGATTGCCTGTCTGGCATCCCATCTTAGATGAACCATTGCCCTCTTAATTATTCAGAAGACTACAGCCATCGCCTTGATATCCCATCACCGTTCCACCCCTCTGTGTCTGACAGAACAGATCGTTCACAAACCCTTGGTTGGACATCCTACAGAGTGCTGACTCCCACCTTGGGCACATCTGTTTCCAGCCACTGTCTCGACTCATTGCTGCTGAAACCCTCATTCAGTTATCTTCAGACTAAAGTTGCCTTCCGTCGGCCAGTCATCTCCACTGCCTGAGGTCCACTCATCCGAAACGCGGCCTGATCATTTTCCCATTCGCCAATGGCAGCTGGCTTTCTGTGTTCCCCTCATCCCTGAAACTTCAGTCTGCCATAGGCAACTGTCTGTGTGGAGATTGCACATTCTCCCTGTGTCACTGTGGGTTTCCTCCCACAGTCCAAAGATCTGCAGGCTAGGTGGATTGGCCATGGGAAATATATTACTGGGGGTGAGGGGGGGTCTAGGTGAGATGCTGTTGGACTCGCTGGGCTGAATGGCCTGCTTCTATGCTGTAGGGGTTCTGTAGTTCTATGATGACTTGGTCCCTTTGTCACCTCACAATCCTACAACAGTAGTAATACTGTACCACTAAAAGCTGAAACTGACACCTGGAAGCGGCAAGGACAGACCACTATAAATACCGGAAGAAACATCAAAGAAGCGTTTCGCAGGAGGCTCCAGAGCACTGATGATGTCGCTTAGCTAGGGGACGAAACGTTTGCAACAAAAACTTCCAGCTCGGCGAACAGAACCACAACAACGAGCACCCGAGCTACAAATCTTTGCACAAACCTTGAACTGTACCACTTGGGGCAGCACGGTGGCACAGTGGTTAGCACTGCTGCCTCACAGCGCCTGAGACCCGGGTTCAATTCCCGACTCGGGCGACAGACTGTGTGGAGTTTGCACGTTCTCCCCGTGTCTGCGTGGGTTTCCTCCGGGTGCTCCGGTTTCCTCCCACAGTCCAAAGATGTGCGGGTCAGGTGAATTGGCCATGCTAAATTGCCCGTAGTGTTGGGTAAAATGTAGGGGCATGGGTGGGTTGCGCTTCGGCGGGTCGGTGTGGACTTGTTGGGCCGAAGGGCCTGTTTCCACACTGTTAAGTCTAATCTAATCTAACTCATCCTTTGCTGTCTTAAACATTCCTGTCTTTCCTCAAACTTGAGAAAAGCTGATCAGCGAGAAAAACAGTAATATTTTGAAATGAATATATTTAATTGTACAGTTTGATGCGACAGGTCAGACTGATGTCATTGACAAGTTCGATGACGATCTGATCCCATCGCTCCCCAGTATTGTACAAGCTGACCTATTGATGTCCCACCTTAGACAGTGAGTCTAACTGATTACTGTACAGAATTCTAAGCTTTTACACTTCCATTTTATGGTTGTGTAAAGTGAAGACTGATAGAACACTTTATTTTACTGTAACTGGGGATGTGTTGTGTTTTATTGGACTGTTGGGAATTTGGAGGGTTTGGTGCTGATTGATTGTTTTGATCTTCACAGATTCAAAACCGAACTCCATATTATGCCACGTCTCCCGTGACCCCAATGCGACCTTCTCAACGTTGGACAGGCCAACCCATCAGGCCTCCAAGTAAGTGAAGGCTTCCTCATTTTACCAGGAAGGTGCCTCCTCCTGGTAAATCCTCACCCCCTTCTGCAATGTTAAAGAATTACAGGAAAAAAAAACACCATCGATCAAACCCCCAAACTAAAAATGCTGTGGTTACTTTCTCAGGAGCTCGTTCAAAAGAGTTTGGATTATTAAGAAATACTGGGACCATGTTCACTGGATTGTGGGAGGCTGAGGGATGACTTCAAGGTTTACAAAATCATGAGGCGTATAGATAATGTGGAATGGCAGGTGTCTTTTCCCTAGGGTTGAGGATTTTGAGGCTTAGTTTTAAGGTGAGAGGAGAAAGATTTTGAAAAAAGACCACGTGTGTGGAATGAACTTCCTGAGGAAGTGATGGATGCAGGTACAATTACAATGTTTTGAGACATTTGGACAAGTACGTGAATGTGAGGTTAGCAGGGATGTGGGCCAAGTGCAGGCTGGTGGGACTGGTTCAGTTTGGGAAAATGGTCAATTTGGACTGAAGGGTTTGTTTCCGTGCTGTATGTTTCTGAGACTCTTTGGTTTTATCCAGCTGTTGAATTGGTCATAAGATGATCAATAGAGGGCAGTCTTTACCATATAATCTGACTGCATGTTTTTCCTGATCACTTCCTCTTTATTTCCCCCCTGTCTCTTATGTCTGCACTTTTTTGACTTTCTTAAACCTTTGGAAATTATAATAATAATTGGGTGTACTTTGACAGAAAGATAAATGAAATTCAATGAAAGGCCATCCATTTTTCACGCAGTTTACATCCCAGAGATTGTGGTCTTTGTTCTTAGGATGATGTCACTGGTTAGAGGTTCGTATTTGTTGTCTGTCTCTAGTGCTTTTTGAGAAGATGGTGATTGATTTCAATCTTGGACCGTGGTGTAGTGGGGACGTCTACAGCAGTATTAGGAAAGGACTAAAGTTCCTCTTCTGTAGGAACAGATTCTACTTAATTTGTAACCCAATACTAACCAGATATCTTGGGGTGAGGTGAAAGCTAACACCAATACATTTCTACCAAAAGCATGCACCGACAGTGAATGGCCATCCCTTGCTCGGATCCTGCTGTCTGGGCTCCATGTGAACTTCACCCTGTTACCTTTTAGACTCAGAGGCTGAAATATTGCCACGCAAGTTGCAGGGTTCAACTTTGCTGTTTTTATAATAGCTAATTTTACAACTAAGTTATAGCAATGCACTAATTTCTTCTCAGTCCCATTCTGCAACAATAATTTTCCCTTGGGAAGGAGGAGGTGAGCTACCACCTTGAACCGCTGCAGTCCATGTGCTGTGGGTTGACCCACAATGCCCTTTGGGAGGGAATTCCAGGATATTGATCCAGTGACAGTGAAGGAACAGTGATATATTTCCAAGTCAGGATGGTGACTGGCTTGGAGGGGGATATGTAAGAGGTGGTATCCTCATGTATCTGCTGCCCTTGCCCATCTTGAAGTGGTAAAGACGCTGGGTTTAGAACGTGCTGTCAGTTTGATCTTGGTAATTGATTACTTTGATAGGTCAGCAACTCCATTATTATCTTGCAACTCCAAGTTTGATGCTTGTGAAGATTAAGGAGTGAGGTGTTGAAGTGCTTTACAGGATCGTCCAGAAAGAAATCTGTCTGCGTTTCCCGTCCTGTGTTTTGTCTTGTCAATGGAAAACAGAAATAGAACCTTGTTTGAGAGGAATTTTCCTCCGTCTCTTTTGTCCTGTGCAGTTGTGGGTGAGATAGCTGGTGGGTTTGACAGCGTCAGGATTGGTCAATGTTAAGTGCATTTTGGTTTGGTTCCTTGCATGCTAAGATCTGCTTGGCTTTGTTTGTGATTCTAAACTCAACCGAGATGGTGTGGATTTTTTTTTCTCTTGTTTCCAGCCCCCTACCACAGCATGCTCCCCTCAGTGAGAGGGACCGCACCCCGAAGAGTAGCCACAGCGATCAGTACCGTCCGCCAAGCATCTACCCAGGTTCCCCAGCTCCCATCCAACATGCAGAGAGTGGGTGAGTAAGCTGTTGAGGGTAACCCGGTTTCTACAGAAAGACCAACCTCCATGGAGGGGGCAAACAACTCCTGGTTTGGCTTCACTGTCAGAAGGTGCTTTATAAATCTGGCTCTTTAGCATTCTTCCCCCACCCCCATTGCTCATCTTGAGCAGTCCTGTTGGTGACTGTGACTTCAGCAGCTAATGCTCTCGCTCTGGAATTCACACTCCAAAGCTATCTCTGCTTTTTTTAAAGGATGCACTCAACTTTGTGCAAGCTTTTGAGCATCTGTCCTAATAACTCTGTATATGGTTCAATGTCAATCCTGCATTGATGAAGCATTTTACCTGGTCCAGGTGCTATACAAATGTAAGGTGGCACTTGTATTCAAACCATTGCCTCTGAAAGATCACACGATCTTCAGCGTCAGAGTTTTCATCTTTGTGAGCTAAACAAAACAAATCTTAAAATGGTGATCTTTATGACAAATACACACTTTTTTTTCGTTTAAAGAATTGAAAATCTGAAGCAATTTGGTCTGGTTTTTAAACCGATTTTTATTCATGTTGCTTTGAACTGATGGCTATATTTCAGACAGCAGTTAAGACTGTGTTAATGTGGGACTGAAGTCACATAGGCCAGACCAGGCCAGGTAAGAACAGTAAGTTTCCATCTCAAAAAGGACATTGGTGAACCAGTTGGTGTTTATTTTCCAGTAGCTAAAATCATATTCTCAAATAATCATGTAGTTGAGCTCTCGTTCTTTGATTGATAAACAAGGCCTGAGCAGCAGACCTGATGGGCCAAATGGCCTGACTGCCCCTGTTACATCACTTGGCCTCTTGTTAACTCATCCTTTAGCCTGACCCCCTATACTATCTATCTGTGCTGCCTTTTTATTCCTGGTTTTAGTGAAATTGGATTAATGTTGGAGCCCATTGTAGTGCAGAGGAGCTGTTGTGATTGAATGATGTTAACTATCTGTCTGTGTGCTTTTTAAACCCTTTTTATTATCCTTTGCTCACACCTTCCAGCCACTATAGGGACTCAGACAGCGGGACCTCGTACTGCTCTTTCAGGACCGATGGTGCGAGTGCTGCCCCAGTATAAATATACATCTGGAGTCTGTAACACACAGCACCCTCCTGGTGCTCAACAGGTACTGACCACAGATACTCCATGAAATGTTGAGTGACAATGTCCCAATGTAATTTGCAGATTATTGCCATGTTTGTTGGATTTTTCTTTCTCGTGAGACGTAAGAGCAGAAGTTGTCCATGGAGCCTGCTCTGCCATTCAATGAGATCGTGGCTGATTGGCTTATCCTCAACTCCACTTGCCTGCCTTCTGCCCGTAACCTTTGATTGCCTTCAGTGATTAAAAAATCTGCCTCAGTCTTGAATATACTCAGCAGCCCAGCCTCGACAGTAACGTTCCACAGATTCACTGCCCTCTTGAGAGAAATTCCTCCTCACCTCTGTCTTACATGTGTACCTCCGTACCCTCAGTGTCTCTAATCTGAGACACTCCCACGAGAGCAGACTTTTTCACATTGACCCTGTTAGCCTACTAAGAATCTGTGATATTTCAAAAAGGCGGCCTTTCGTTCTCCAAGCTTTTAGTTAACAAAGAAAAGTCAATAAAACTGTGTTTACTTCAGCAATGGGAGCTATAGAACATTTGAAACTCTCATTCATTCTTTTATCACTATTAATACAATAGTGACTCTGAGCTTTCTCATGAGAAATGTTGCTAAACACCTTTCCAAGCATTGCCTGCCTCAGTTTCCAATGTGTGGTTGCTTAAGAGTTTGGTAGGATTCCTGCAGGAATACTGGGTCATAGAATGTTGGGAGTGGGTGAGGGATGGAACTGAAGAATATAGGAACACTGGCCATCAAGTGATGATACCAGGAAGGGTATTGTCTCTTGGTAGCAGGAATCTGGAATGTTCTCTCTCCCCAAGCTACAGATGCTGGGTGGTGATTGAAGTTTAAGGCAGAGATGGGTTGACCTTTTGAAGGGGTTACAAAGCAAAGGCAAGAACGTGATTCTGTCATTGTGATTTAATCAGAGGACAGAATGACCACCTGCTACTCCGTTTTACTGGGACATGCTAATTTTGGGTTTTGTGCTTGGGTTGACTTTGACCTGACCAGTGATTGGGTTTGCTCATGTGATTGTGTCTTTCTTTTCACGGTGATGTGTAGGTGCCTGAGCCAGCTGTTCATGGTCAGATGCCCCTCAGTGCCTCAATGTTGGCTGCTGCACAACCGCAGGAACAGAAACAGATGCTGGGTATGTTTGAGAGAAATCCACCCCCCCCTCCCCCGCCCGACACAGAATCAACAGCTGTGTTTGTAACCCGCCTACACTCATGACTTCAGTCTCTCAACCCACCCTTGACCAGGACAGTCCCCAGCTACCTGTGCTCTGAAACCCATTCCAACCTCACCCCTTCTCCCTCCCTCCCTCCTAAAACCTTTTGCCCGCCATTGGCCAGGCTGGAATATTAGCCGCAACCCCCCCCCCCCCCCCCCCCCCCCCCCAATGCTTTTGACTCAGTCGTACGTTTGTCTGATATACACTTCTGTAAACTACTTTGGGATGTTTTACAGTGTAATTTGTACTAGATCAATGCAGCTTGTTGTAAGAGTTTTACCAGAGTAAACAATGCTTCATATTGAATTGAATTTATTGTCACGTGTACCAAGGCATAGTGAAAAGCTTTGTTTTGTTAGCAATACAGGCTGATCACATGTAGTCTCCTTGCTCTTGGTGGGGTTTGCAGTCTCTGATTTTTTGGAGGCTGCATTGAAATTCATTGACACCAGTATTTGTACCACTGGCTGTCCCCACTGTGAATCATAGCAATGTTTTCAGGACTGAATGAGCACTTTGTTACTATGCGAGTTAAGATCCCTCCTCCTTAGTGGGTTGAGAGCTGAGGAGCATTATCTCCTGGTTCAGCTCACAATAGACTTCAGATTCAACAACTCTCCCAGGATAAATCTGAGCAGGGGTCGTCATTGGACACCCCCTTTCAAACCCGCTCCACCATTCAGCAAAATCTTCTTGCTTAACTCCATCATCCCCACTTTTCAATCAGCATCCCAAAACCTATCATTCTCTATCTTGAACATAATCACTGAGCTTCCAAAGATCACAGTAAATTCCAAAGATTCATCACCCTTGGATATTTTGAGTTTCTGCCTGAAAGGACTCCCCTTTGATCTGAGTCTGTGTCTAGTTTCAGTAGATGTGAAGCTGGGAAAAAGCACAGCAGGTCAGACAGCATCCGAGGAGCAGGAAAGTCAGTGTTTCAGGCTGATTTTGGACCGAAACATTGAAATTCCTGCTCCTTGGATGTTGTGACCTGCTGTGCCTTTCCAGCTTTGTGTTTTTTGACTCTGGTTTCCAACATCTGCCATCCTGTCTCCTGCGTCTAGGTTCCTCGGCCAGGGAACTCCTTCCTTCCCTGTCTGCCCGCTAAAGCATGTGGCGAGCTTTGTTTCTGTTAATGATGCTGAAGTGTGTCAAGTTTGGTGTATAACTTCACGTTTTGTAATACTGATTTCTCGTCTTCAGGTTGAATTTTATTGGTGATGCTTTCAGCTGGTCATTCTTAGTTTAGAACATATTAAAGATCAAAGTTTGTGAAAAGATTTGTGCCCCGGGTGCTCGTTGTTGTGGTTCTGTTCGCCGAACTGGGAATTTGTGTTGCAGACGTTTTGTCCCCTGTCTAAGTGACATCCTCAGTGCTTGGGAGCCTCCTGTGAAGCACTTCTACAAATGCCGGAGGAAAGATCACAAAGTGCTTCACAGGATGTCACCTAGACAGGGGACGAAACATCGGCAACACAAATTCCCAGCTCGGCGAACAGAAGCACAACAATATATTAAAGATTCTTCAAAAATAAAATTCGGCGTAAGTTTTGAATTGCTGGTTCTTTTTGAGGAACTTTAAAATGACCAGTGGTGTGCCACAAGGATCAGTGCTGGGTTCACTGTTGTTTGTCATTTATGTTAGCTGTTTGGATGGGAACTGTAGAAAGAGTGAGTTTGCAGATGACGCCAAAAATTGGTAATATAATGGACAGTGAAGAAGGTTTTCAGAGAGTATAAACAGGATCTTGATCAACTGGGCCAGTGGGTGAAGGAATGGCAGATGGGGTGTAATTCAGATAAACGAGGTGTTGCATTTTGGTAAGATAAACCAGGGCAGTACTTATACAGTTAATGGTAGAGGCCTGGAGGAGTATTGTTGAGCAGAGAGACCTAGGGCTGCAGTTATATAGTTCCTTGAAAGTGACGTTACGGGTAGACAGTGATGAAGAATGCGTTTGGCACGCTTGCCTTCCTCAGTCAGAGCATTATGTACAGGAGTTGGGACGCCATGCTCTGGCTGTACAAGACAATGGTAAGTAAAAAATGAGGTCTGCAGATGCTGGAGATCACAACTGCAAATGTGTTGCTGGTCAAAGCACAGCAGGCCAGGCAGCATCTCAGGAATAGAGAATTCGACGTTTCGAGCATAAGCCCTTCAAGACAATGGTAAGGCCATGCTTGGAATACGTCATACAGAAGTCGCCCTGCTACAGGAAGGATGTTATTAACCTGTAAAGGGTGTTACAAAGATTTTCCCAAGACTGTAGAGTTTGAGATATAAGGAGAGGCTGTGGGTCTTCTTTCCTTGGACTGTAGGAGGCTGAGGGGTGACCGTAGAGGTTTATAAAATCATAGGCATAAATAGCCAATGTCTTTTCCCCAGGATCGGGCAGTCCAAAACTAGAAGGCATAGGTACAGGGTGAGAGGAGAAAGATATAAAGGGCCCAAGGGATGGCAACTTCATGTAAGAGGTTGGTGTGTACGGAATGAGCTGCCAGAGGAAGTGGTAGTGGTAAGTGCAATTACAACAATTTGAAAGACATTTGGACAGGAAAGGTTTAGAGGAATATGGCCATATACAGATAAATGGGACTAATTCAGTTTAGGAAACATGGTTGGCATGGACGAAGTTGGCTGAAGGCTGCCTGGCACTGACCACTTGTCTCATTGACAGATTCTGCCAGACTGCTGAGTATTTCCCAGAGTCACAAAACCATGTGTTGCTGGAAAAGCACAGCCGGTCAGACAGCATCCAAGGAGCAGGAGAGTCCATGTCTTGAGCACAAGCTTATGCTCAAAATATCGCCTCTTCTCCTCGGATACTGCCTGACCGGCTGTGCTTTTTCCAGCACCACATGGTTTTTTGACTCTGATCTCCAGTTTCTGGAGTGCTCACTTTCTCCTGAGGATTTCCAGGCCATTCTGTTGAATTGGAGCTGTTTGTTACCTGGAGAAGATTCAGCTTTTGTTTTTTTTTGTTCAGGTGAGCGCCTGTATCCGCTGATCCAGGAAATGCATCCAACACTGGTTGGCAAAATTACAGGAATGCTGCTGGAGATTGATAACTCCGAACTCCTCCACATGTTAGAATCACGAGAGTCCCTTCGCTCCAAGGTAGGAGTGTGTGTGTTTCTGTTGGGGAACTGTATGTTCATAACAGGTATTAGATGTTGATTCAGTACTTCTGTGCTCAGTTCTTGTCTCTGATATTTGGAATATTCCACAATCCATATTCAAGTGCTTAATAATAGATGGCTTCAGATTGTCCCCCATAAACCTCTGTAATACAGGGTGACCCTCATACCTGTGGAATTGTTTTCCACAGTTTGTTAGCCGTGGTTTACCACAGGCTGAACATGTTATGGGAACCTTCCAGGACCCTGGGGCTGCTGGGAAGGTACATTTCCTATTGAAATGAATGGATTCGCTCCTATCCACAGTTTCGGGCTTCCATGGTAGGTCATGGAACATCTTTTGCATCTCCCCCCCCCTGCCACTGCAGGTACCGGGTGGGGGTCCACTGTGTTCCTTAATTACTTTCTTAAAAAGAAAATTGGATGTGGTTAAGGGAAAAAAAAGGATGGAAGGAGAGATATTAAGAAGCACTTTTTACACAAAAGATGGTACATGTTTGGAACTCTCTTCCAAATTAGGCAGTGGATGCTGGATGAGTTAGTTTTATATCTGAGGTAAAGTTTTCTTGAGCTGAGGTATTAAGAGACATGGACCAAAGGCAAGTATTTGGAGTTGGGCCACAGATCAGCCATGATCTCATTAAAGCAGCTGAACGAGTTTGAGGGACTGAATGGACGAAATGGAGATCCTGGTTGTTATAAGGGGGTGTATGAAGGTTGTTTTTTAATACAGGAATTTCTCCATGTACTGAAGACCAGCTGAACTCCCGCTTTCCATTGTACAAACCTCAGATTTACGTGCAACGTGTTGGGAGCTCAAATTTTGAAAGTTGTCTTATCGTAAAGAATCCCATGATATTCTGGGCTTTCCATCAGATTTTGTCAAGTTTCTCTGTAGATTTGCTTGTTTCTGTATCAGCGTACACTGACAGTCAGCTGTGGAGAGAAACACCAGTGCTGCTCCTAGTCAGAAGGTGGAGAGTTCAAATCCCAATCTAGAGACTTGATTGCAAAGTCTAGGCTGGTGCTTCCCAGTGTTGCACTGTCAGAGGTACTGTCTGTTCGGAGATAATGTGAAACAAAACCTTTACCTAATTCCTCAGGTGGCCGTACACCACCCAGATGCTGCTATTTCAGAATCCTGACTAATTGTAACAATCTGCAAAAACATTAGCTTGCCCATCTGGTGTAATCTTCTAGAAACACTATCCATTTCACAACCTGCTTTAAAAAAAAGCCATGTTTATACAGAGACTTTGCAAAAGTAAAACACCCGAAGGTGCTTCATGGGAGCATTATTAATGAAAGTGACACTGAGCCACACGAGAAGATCGGGACAGGTAACCACATACATGGACAAAGAAGTTTCAAAAAAGGGGAAGGACTTTTCAGAAGGAATTATTTGGATTTGGGCCTTGGAAAGCTGAAAGCACAGCTACTGATGAGTGACAGCGGGTTGAGCCACACCAGACTCCACACTAACCTGGTTCTCTCTCTCTGCAGATGCTGCCAGACCTGCTGAGCTGCTTCCAGCTCCTGGTTTGTTTCAGCTCGATAGTTTTGTCTTTGGTTTCAGGTGGCTACGGGTTCATGTCCCGCATGAGGATTTTGATTTGTGTATCGTGACGGGGTGCTGCACTGTCAGACATGTCGTCATACAGTTAGAATGTTAACCTGAAATCTCCATCTGAACTCTTAGGTGGACATTAAAGATCTTGTCTCGCAATTTCAAAAAGGAGATTATTCCTTCCTGGCCACTAGTTACTTTTCAACAGGTATTATGGAAACAGATGATCTGATCATCATTGCAATCCTGCTTGTAGGAGCTAGCAATGCAGAAATTAGTGACTCTACTTCTGTCAATGACAGTAAATCACTTTAGGATGTCCTGGGATTGTGAAAGGTGCTATGTAGATGCAGGCTTGTTCTTCTCATAAGCTAAGACATTCTGGCCTGATAGGTTTTTCCATATTTCAGCAGACACCACTCCCTCATGAGTAGAATTCATTCCCTTAACATGTTTCTCTGAAGTGGCCAAGCAAGCCACTCTGTTCAAGGGCACTGGGTGTGGGACAAATGCAGGCCTTGCCAGTGAGGCCCATGTCCTATGGAAGAATTGGTGAGGGGGGAGCAGCTGCAGCCTGAAGATTCCATTGTTTTTCGGGTTCTTCCAGGTGGAGGAAGCTGTTGCTGTGCTTCAGGCTCATCAAGCTAAAGATACGGTGCCGAAGAAAGGGAGCACAGCTGCCTGAAAAGGTGATGTCCACAGTTCACCACCATGGTAAAGCACGAGAGGTTTTGGCTTGTGTTTGTTACACTAGTCTATTTCCAGCACAATAACAGGCGCGTCCTCTCCCTTTCTCCCTATTGTTGATCAATCCTTCTCTCGGCTACCTCCGTTCTACTCTCTCCAACCAAAGCCACACTCTAAGTCACTTTTTGGGCAAGGACCTTCCTTCTGATTCCCAATTACACCCCCCTCCCCCCCCCCCACCTCCGACCCCTGTCCCCTCCTCTCTTTCTGGTTTTGGACTTTCTCTTACAATGAGGAATCATCTCTTCTATGTCTCTTATTGAACCCTATTAATTCTTACGTCAAACTTCAGTCATTTTTCTTTGAAAAGCTAGACCCAGTCTTTCCTGATGGGAATAATTTTTTTCACTTCTGGTGTCTTCCTACTATCTTTTAATCTTTCCCTGTTGTTTCTCTGCCCATGTTGAGACCAAAATTGAATTTGACTATGGAAGCTGTCAGATTGTCATAAAACAAATCCAACTGGTTCACTAATGCTCTTCAGGGAAACCTGGGGTCCTTACCCGGTCTGGGACTGAGACTCCTGCCCCTCATGGTCGAGTGGCAGATGCAGCTTGACATCCAACACATCCTGAGAACAAGCTGCAAGGCAAATGGCGGCCAGCAGTAGTTCCGGGGGTTGGCAGGAGTGAAACATAGCTTTCCGGTTTGACTCCTCTACTGTTATACACGTGGTTGAAGTGGTTGATTAATGAGTTTCCTGTTTCTTGCAGGCCGGACTTGAGCAGCAACAAGCAAACTTTCACGAAGCAAAGATAATTTGGTCGCGTGATTAAACTTTAGGTGGGGATCAAACTGAATAAGGATCTGATGTGCCCTGGAGATAATGTTCTCCACTCACATTCCATTGTGCTCTGATATTTGGCTTTTGTGTCCTGTCCTGTATTCGGTTTGTCTTGGGCTGTATTAAAGAACACTGAAACTGGATTGTGGCTGCCTCTGTCTTTGAATCTTTTGTTGTTCCCTTAACAAACAACTTCCTTGAAATGTTAAGATGTTGGAGGATTTGGGTGTAATACTAGCTGCTGGTGATACTGGACAAGTACAATCCCAGAGGAAATTAGCTTCGTGGTCATGTTTTAGTTTAAGCAATTTGTTTTTCATTGAGATCAGTCACTGAACATATTCAATAGAGGCTGACAAGTACTGTTGATAAAATATTGAAGATTTCTAGGCTGGTGAACAAGGCTAGAGCCCATGGAACACAGGGAAGAACTAGCCATTTGGATACAGAACTGGCTCAAAGGGAGAAGACAGAGGGTGGTGGAGGAGGATTGTTTTTCAGAATGGAGGCCTGTGACCAGTGGAGTGCCACAGGATTGGTGCTGGGTTCCACTTCTTGTCATTCATATAAATGATTTGGATGCGAGCATAAGAGGTACAGTTAGTAAGTTTGCAGATAACACCAAAATTGGAGGTGTAGTGGACAGCAAAGAAGGCTACCTCAGATTACAACAGGATCTTGTTCAGATGGGCCAAGAAATGGCAGATGGTGTTTAATTTAGATAAATGTGAAGTGTTGCATTTTGGGAAAGCAAACCTTAGCAGGACTTATACGCTTAATGGTAAGGTCCTCAGGAGTGTTGCTGAACAATGAGACCTTGGAGTGCAGGTTCGTAGCTCCTTGAAAGTGGAGTCACAGGTAGATAGGACAGTGAAGAAGGCATTTGATATGCTTTCCATTATTGTTCAGAGTATTGAGTACAGGGTTGGGAGATCATGATGCAACTGTACAGGACATTGGTTAGGCCACTGTTGGAATATTGCATGCAATTCTGGTCTCCTTCTTATTGAAAAGATGTTGTGAAACTTGAAAGGGTTCAGAAAAGATTTACAAGGATGTTGCCATGGTTGGAGGATTTGAGCAACAGGGAGAGGCTGAACAGGCTGGGGCTGTTTTCCCTGGAGCGTCGGAGGCTGAGGGGTGACCTAATAGAAGTTTATAAAATCATGAGGACATGGATAGGATAAATAGACAAAATCTTTTCCCTGGGGTGGGGGGAGTCCAGAACTAGAGGGCATAGGTTTAGGGTGAGAGGGGAAAGATACGAAAGAGACCTGAGGGGCAACACTTTCACAGAGGGTAGTACATGTATGGAATGAGCTGCCAGAGGAAGTGGTGGAGGCTGGTATAATTGCAACCTTTAAAAGGCATCTGGATGGGTATATGAATAGGAATGGTCCAGGTGCTGGCAGGTGGGACTAGAGTAGGGTGGGATATCTGGTTGGCATGGATGAATCAGACCGAAGGATCTGTTTCTGTGCTATGACTTTGACTCTATTCCTAATTCAAAAGGAAAAAATGGCCAACTATATTCACATATTCCAGGATTATTTGGAACTGACATATTACAAATATCAGAAAATAAAGTCAACTTCACTAACTTTACTGATACTGAAACCTCCAGTTCCTTGATCAATTACAATGGTTGGACTTGGTTTATTTTTGGGCAGACTTCTGCATTCACAGGTTTTTCTTCAGTCAATGTCTGAGACCTTTAAACTAATAACATAGCTCATTTATTTTTAATATTGCTTCTCTCTAAAAGAAACCTAAACCATATTTTCTGACCTGGTCCTGTCTTTGTCTCTTTCATCAATGACCCCTTGCTACTGGGTGTTCTATTCACAGCCCTCAACCTTCTCTGCTCCAAAGAAAACCACCTGAGCTTATCCAGCACCTCTCTCTCCATGACTGAACTGTTCTATCCCAGGCAACAGCCTGATGAAATCTCCTCTGCAACCACCTCATGGTTTGAGGAGAACACCAACTCAAACTTCCCATGAAACATGTCGAGAGTGTGTTCCAGTGGACCTTGACCCCAGGCTGTTGAGCTAGTGTTTTGTTTGTGTTTAATATATCTGCAGTTATGTTTTCATGGTAGGCAAGGTCAGATTGTGGTAATATCTCCATTAACAAGATGGAAAAAAAATGCCTTAATCATTAACATTTAATACCTGAGTCCAAATATTTTGCAGTGCAATACAACATTCAAACTAAACCAGTAGTACATAGCATGAGACAAACAGACATTGGTTACAAGTCTCGATATTACATTTATGAAGGAACTGGTCAAAGACTAGAGATGAATGATCAAAACATCTTTGCTCTTGCAAAAGATTTGAAAAATGTCTTACAATTCAGCAAACAATGAAAGACTACTGTAGGACAGATACACAGATGTTAACTTGTCATGTTACCTCAATGGATGCTGCTTCATGTTCTGTATCCTGTTCACTGGTGGCAATACACACAAACAAACTGAAATATTGCTCACGGAAAAGTCTGGTTTCCCCACAACTTGTTAGTTGTTGGAACTTTGACAACAGAAGTAAACAAAGCTGCAATTACTGATTCCTCCCATTCAAAACTACCACAGTTGCAGCAATGCAGAGCAACATGAACAACTGCTTTACAAATATTTCTGTAACAAACAAAAACAAGTTGCTGGAAAAGCTCAGCGGGTCTGGCAGCATGTGAACAGAAATCAAGTTAATAGTTCAGGTCCAGTCAGCAGACTTGAAACATTAACTCTGATTCATCTTCAGATGCTGCCAGACCTGCTGAGCTTTTCCAGCAATTTGTTTCTGTCATGGATTTTTTTAACCAGTTTACTCCAAATTTGTTCAGTAGCAGTAGAACTGTATGCAGTCATGTACTTGCTTGAATGTATAATAGTTGTTGGGTCTTTGGGGAACTTTTGTCCTTTAAGTATCATTCATGAATCTATTGTTATTACAGCCATCTAAGTATGGGCTAGCGTGTCTCTGACCATTCAAAATAAAGTGACTTAATTCTGGTTTTATACAGTTTTAATAGTATGGAATAAAGTTAAACCAGTTAAGTTTCTCAGGAATTCCCACATTCTCAGAACTTGTGGACAGTAATGTTAGTGTTTCCTAGTTCTCCATGGCACCTACAGTTGGGTTTCTGATTTTAAAAATTAGAGACTGTCAGAAACCACCCTCACGGGCAAAGGAATGACAGAAGTTTGGAACTCATCTATGAACAGTGGTTGATGTTGGCTATTATTGATTTTTATATTTAATTGCAATCTAAAAGCATGAAGGAATATAGGGTAAAGGTGGATAGTTAAGTTCAGTCATATTCTCAAAATTAGGGAACAATGATCTCCTCTTTCTACACTTAAGCAAAGTTGCTGATATTTTTAAGTATGCATGCTTGATTTAATTTCTAAGTATTGTTTCTTGATTAGGAAGTGTCTCAGTGCAGAGTCAAGTCAAGAGCGTTGGCAGCAACCATGCAAAGCATCGAGTTGAAGGGGTTTTTCAAGAGGAGGAGGAAGTAGTACTGCAAAACCAAGTGAACAGCCTTGAATCAAGTTAAGAGACCGTCCTCAGCCTGGTCTGTCTATCCCCTGCACTCTTGCCTACCCCCATTAGCTCAGATCCTACCCATAACAGTAACCCCACAAAAGGATCCTTTAAACACAGACAGAGGTTTCAGTGCTTGGTATCAAGTTAATAAAACTCAAAAGGTAGTATTCAGGTTACTTAACCTCATCTGAAATGGAGAGTGTGGGGTTATGGGAGACACGAGGACATAATTGGGGTCAGATGCAACATTGCTTCGTTCTGTGTCAAAATCAACAATGATGTGACTGAAAAGATTAAAAGTGCAAGCTTGCAAACACAGCTACCATAAAATGGACTACCCCAAAAATATCTCAACACACATCAAATTCCTCCACAGCAAGATGATTATTGTACTGTGTATATTTTAAACTGGAATTATGCAATCTGCAGAGATTAATTGAGGCAGAGGATCCTGTTGATAAGTCAATAACTAAAGAAGGATGGTGCAGTGCAGGAATTGATGCTGTGTGTAGGAATCAAACATAAATTGAGCATGGACAGTTTAATTCAAATATTTTCACACAGTGCTCTTTGGTGTCAAGACGAATGACCAGTAAAGCCCTTGAAAAGCAAGAAAAATGCAAAATGAGAGGGGTTAGAAACCTGCCCAAGCGCCCCCCTCACATGCAGATATATTGAGATCTGGTTTCAGATGTTTGAGTCTGAAGTGCTCATGAGGATAAGGTTTTATTTAAGTAACATCTGGACTTCCTGCAAGAGGCGTTGACCAGAAGAGTTGGTGGGGTCCCGTTTCAGCATCTCCTGAAGATCAGTAACACTGCCAGTGTAATCCTGAAGGAATAAAAACAATAATCAGCTTGTTATCTCTCTCCTTATAGCTGAACAGCATAATGATAAAACAGACATGATGTACATGTTGCTTTTACTTAGTGCAAATACAGGCAGCAACATTGCTGCACAAAGATTCCAGTATCATGTGGATACTGGAACAACATAATGGCTTTAAGGGATGCATTTTGTCCTTTTTTTTTAAAGAGAGGTTTTAAGGCAGAGCTGTTTACATAGAGCCACAAGTAAACCGCTTGAGAAGCCTCAGGTTTTTTTTTTAAAAAGTTGCAACAATAGAAGCAGCCTGAATGGATGTGGTCAAACTCCCACAGAACTAGGATTTTTCATTTCAGTAGCAGTTACTGCTAGGATCTTGACGTGTGAGCTGTTTTCCCTTCTCAGTTACAGCTAAAAACTGGGAGTTTTCTTGCTGCTAGAGTTGCCTGTGAGGCACTGTTTTTCTGAATTTGTCTTTGTCAACAGTGTGTTTGTGGGATGTTACTACGGTGGAACAGTAACTGCTTAGTAGTTAAATAATCTATTCTGTCACGTTTTCCAATAGAGTTAAACTATAACAAAAAGAAATTGGAATAACGTAACTCTAGTGGATGAATAAGTAGTGTATGCTTAAGTCGAGTAGTTTCAGCAATCAAATTACATCCTGAATTCAACCTCTTACATTTTTAAAAATAAATAAAAGGGTCTCGACCCTATCTTCTGAATATATTTTGAGTGGGTTTGACGTGGTCCATAACAATATAAATTGGCATAATCCCAGACTGAAATTGAGTGAATCTATTCAGTGAATCTATTTTGGGATTACCGTTCAAGGTCTGCTCCAACTCTTAGATTGATATGCAGCAGGATGAAGCAGCTCTCTCATTTCAAATAATAATTACTTAAAGTAACAAGGGTTCATCAATGAAACTATTAAAATGGGTCAGCATAGTTTTAGGTCATGTTTGATTATTTTAAAATCCATTTTCTCAGGTGGATGGTTGAATGCTCATATCAAAACAAAAACATTTTTAAATTGAAATCTCTCAGGCAGCAAGACCATACTTAGTAAAGGTTTTGGAAGTTGAACTCTGAACTAAATGAACCGATTTTCACATTTCAGGAGTATTGCCAAAGTTGATCCTGCCAAAGTCTTCATTCAGGAATCAGGATATGGGCAGATGGACATTTGTCAGTCCCTGTGTTAGAGTTAGGATCACTCTGCCTAGTTTCTGAAAAGGAATGCCATACAAAGGCCACAAATTAAATGGGGACAGAGAGCTGGGATCCGGCTCTGATTAGGATGCCTCACAGGTCAGGTTCAGATCTCATTCAGGAAGGAGACCCAAACTGGGCAATGTGCTGAGACAGGTCTTTCAAGCTGACTGGACAAGATGAGAAAGCTAATTTTTTTCTGAAATTGCGTGGAATTCTTAATAGAACAAATAATAAGGAACGGGATTTCATTGACAAAAGCATTGGTAATCAGAGAAAATGGATGTAAGGTCATTAATAAAAGGACCAATGAAAAAGATGAGAAAATATTCCTTTTTTTAAAAATATGGCACATGGCTATAGCCTGAATGACCATAAGACATAGGAACAGAAATTAGGCCATTCAGCCCATCAAGTCTGCTCTACTCTGCTCAATCATGGCTGATAAGTTTCTCAATCCCATTCTCCTGCTTTCTCCATGTAACTCATGATCTCCTTGACAATTAAGAACCTATCTCCTTCCTTCTTAAATATACTCAGTGACCTAGCCGTCACAGCCTTCTGTGGCAACGAATTCCACAGATTTACCACTCTCTGGCTGAAGAAGTTTCTCCTTAAGTCGGTTATAGTCAATCTTCCCTTTACTCTAAGGCTGTGCCCTTGGGCCATAGTCTCTACTACCAACAGAAACATCTTTCCAACATCTACTCTGTCCAAGCGATTCAGTATTCTATAAATTTCAATTCGATCCCCTCTCATCCTAAATTCCATCGAGTATAGTCCCAAAGGCCTCAAACATTCCTCATATGTTAAAGATTTTCATTCCTGGGACCTTTCTTATGAACCTCCTCTGAACCTGCTCCAGGGCCAGCACATCCTTCCTGAGATATGGGGTCCAAAACTGTGCAGAATACTCCAAATGTGGTCTGACCAGAGCCTCAGAAGTACATCCCTGCTTTAATATTCAACTCCTCTCAGAATAAATGCCATCATTGTATTTTCTTTCCTAACTACTGACCCAACCTGCAAGTTTACCTTGAGAGAATCCTGGACTAGAATGCCAAAGTCTCTTTGCACTTCAGATTTCTGAATTTTTTCCCCATTTAGAAAACAGTCCATGCCTCTATTCTTCCGACCAAGGTGCATGACCTCACACTTTCCCACGCTGTACTCCATCTGCCACTTCTTTGCCCACTCTCCTAACCTGTCCAAATCCTTCTGCAGCCTCCCTGCCTCCTCAATAGGGTAGTGGTAATAATGTGGAATTCACAACAGTAAGGAGTGGTTCAGTCTAATACAAAGACGTGTTTAAGGGGAAGGGATGCAAGGGCCAATTTGTCTGCGGACTTAATATGAAAAATTCCAACCTCACCTCTTCCAACATCAGTGATGAACAACAGTTTCTAAAGTCTCCCTTCTATCATCTGTTCTCTTAAATATTCATTAATGGGACCTGTCAGCCAATCCCAAGGCCAGGATTTAATTCCCATTCCTCAATGCCCTTGAGGGGGTGGTGCTGAGTAAGCTTTCTTAAACTCTACAGTCATGGTCTGTGTAAACAGGAGGCAGTTCCAGGATTTTGACCCAGCGACAGTGAAAGAACGGAGATATATTTCCAAATCGAGCTGGTGTGAGGGGCTTGGAAGGGAACTTGCAGGAATTGAGGCTCCTATGGGTTTGTCATCTTTGTTATTCCAAACGGTAGAAGTTGCAATCAATTCTACATACAAACGTCTCACCTTTTTCCTACATGTTTACAGATCCATGCTGAATTGCCAGACTTTACTTACCTTCAGCTCTTTGCGAGCTACAGCCCGTCGGTAGAATGCCTTCACGTTGTTGGGATCCAGAGCCAATGCCGCTGTACAGTCCTGCACCGCTTCAGGATATTGTTTCAGCTGCAGGTGACACAGGGCTCTGTCGAGATAAACAACATAGACCATGTCACTCACCAAACTACACACTGTGCTTCAGAAAGACTGGTATCTGGACCTCCAATTCCTCACACTCATTTCTGTTTCAGTTTTGTAACAAAGGGAGGTCTTAGTGTCCAAGCAAAGAGTCCAAATATTGGACTGGGGGAAGGAAAGGGGCTTTTCAATCTGTTATCAACCAAGTAAAATAATTAAAGGGTAGCATGGCGTCTCAGTGCTTAGCACTGGTACCTCACAACACCAGGGAGCCATGTTCGATTCCAGCCTTGGGCAACTATCTTTGTGGAGTTTGCACATTCTCCCTGTGTCTGTGAGAGTTTCCTCTGGTTTCCTCCCACAGTCCAGAAATGTGCAAGTTAGGTGGATTGGCCATGCTAAATTGTCCATAGTATTCAGGCATGTGTAGGTTTGGTGGATTATTCTTGAAAAATGCAGGGTTACAGGGACAGGGTAGGAGCTGGATTTGGGTGGGATGCTCTTTGGAGGGTTAGTGTGGACTCAACAGGCCGAAGGGCCTGCTTCTATATGGTAGAGATTCTATGGTAATGGAAATGACGGGACAAAAGACTAACCAGTTTTACATGGTAGTGACGCTTTAGAATTCTCTTTCAGCGGGCTGTAGAGTCTGGGTTTTAGAACATAGAAAAATACAGCGCAGTACAGGCCCTTTGGCCCTCGATGTTGCGCCGATCCAAGCCCACCTAACCTACACTAGCCCACTATCTTCCATATGCCTATCCAATGCCCGTTTAAATGCCCATAAAAAGGGAGAGTCCACCACTGTTACTGGCAGGGCATTCCATGAACTCACGACTCGCTGAGTAAAGAATCTACCCCTAACATCTGTCCTATACCTACCACCCCTTAATTTAAAGTTATGCCCCCTCGTAATATCTGACTCCATACGTGGAAAAAGGTTCTCATGGTCAACCCTATCTAAACCCCTAATCATCTTGCTTTTAATTAGGAATCAAGTTAAGGATTAGAGAGAAAAGACAGGAATGTGGAGTTATCAGGTCAGCCATGATCTCACTGAATGGCACAGCAGGCTTGATAGGATCAGGACTAAGCTCTTCAGCCTGTGTCATATGAGAGACACTCCCCAATCTGCCCACAGTTCTGCATTCTCCTGCGATAAATAATGATAGATAAATCATTCTTTTCTGCACAGGGGTTTCCAAAATGTTCCCACTCCTGATATTGAGCAGTTCCACAGCTCTGTGATGGTGAACTGCCAAGCATGGTCCTCCCATATCTCACTGTTTGAAATAGTTGGACCACATAAAAAAAACCCATCATTTTCATTATTTTCTCAATCTATACTTTCAGAAGCATACAAAAATGGTCTGAAGAGAGCCAGGAGGGGGCACGAGAAAGGCTTGGCAGAACGGATTAGGGAGAACACAAAAACATTTTACACTTATGTGAGGAATAAGAGAATGGTCAAAGAAAGAGTAGGGCCGATCAGGGATAACATAGGGAATGTGTGTGTGGAGTCTGAGGAGGTAGGGGAAACCTTAAATGAGTTTTTTGCTTCTGTCTTTATGAAAGAAACGAACATTGTAGTGAATGAAACCTTTGAAGAGCAGGTGTGCATGCTGGAATGGATAGAGATAGAGGAAGCTGATGTGCTGAAAATTTTGTCAAACATTAAGATTGACAAGTCACCAAGCCCAGACCAGATTTGGCCTCAGCTGCTTTGGGAAATGAGAAATGCGATTGCTTCGCCACTTGCGAAGATCTTTGTATCCTCAGGAGTCGTACCTGAGGACTGGAGAGAGGCAAATGTAATTCCTCTCTTCAAGAAAGGAAATCGGGAAATCCCCGGCAATTACAGACCAGTCAGTCTCACGTCTGTCGTCTGCAAGGTATTGGAAAGGATTCTGAGGGATAGGATTTATGACCATCTGGAAGAGTATATATAGCTTGATTAAATGCAGGTAAATGCAGCCAACACGGCTTTGTGAGGGGCAGGTCATGCCTCACAAACCTTATCAAGTTCTTTGAGAATGTGACTAGAAAAGTTGATGAGGGTCGAGCTGTGGATGTGGTGTATATGGACTTCAGCAAGGCATTTGATAAGGCTCCCTATGGTAAGCTCATTCAGAAGGTCAGGAGGAATGGGATACAGGGAAATTTAGCTGTCTGGATACAGAATTGGCTGGCCAACAGAAGACAGCGAGTGGTAGTAGAAGGAAAATATTCTGCCTGGAAGTCAGTGGTGAGTGGTGTTCCACAGGGCTCTGTCCTTGGGCCTCTACTGTTTGTAATTTTTATTAATGACTTGAATGAGGGGATTGAAGGATGGGTTAGCAAGTTTGCAGACGACACAAAGGTTGGAGGTGTCATTGACAGTATAGAGGGCTGTTGTAGGCTGCAGCGGGTCACTGACAGGATGCAGAGATGGGCTGAGAGGTGGCAGATGGAGTTCAACCTGGATAAATGCGAGGTGATACATTTTGGAAGGTCGAACTTGAAAGGTGAGTACAGGATTAAAGACAGGATTCTTGGCAGTGTGGAGGAACAAAGGGATCTTGGTGTGCAGGTACATAGATCCCTTAAAATGGCCACCCAAATGGACAGGGTTGTTAAGAAAGCATATGGTGTTTTGGCTTTCATTAACAGGGGGATTGAGTTCAAGAGTTGTGACATCTTGTTGCAGCTCTAGACTGCACTTGGAATACTGCGTCCAGTTCTGGTCACCCTATTATAGGAAAGATATGGATGCTTTGGAGAGGCTTCAGAGGTTTACTAGGATGCTGCCTGGACTGGAGGGCTTATCTTATGAAGAGAGGTTGACAGAACTCGGACTTTCTTCATTGGAGAAAAGGAGGAGGAGAGGGGACTTAATTGAGGTACACAAAATAATGAGAGGCATAGATAGAGTCGATAGCCAGAGACTATTTCCCAGGGCAGAAATGGCTAACATGAGGGGTCATAGTTTTAAGCTGGTTGGAGGAAAGTATAGAGGAGATGTCAGAGGTGGGTTCTTTACACAGAGAGTTGAGAGAGCATGGAATGTGTTGCTAGCAGCAGTTGTGGAAGCATGTTTTCCGTAAGCAGTGAGATTTTAAACTAGAAATCATCTTGTGATTCCCATAATCATCCCATTACCAAGTCCTCAATATCAGTCACCGTGTGAAGAGATCAGATCTGGATACACGATTAAAAGAGAGGCCTCACCAAGGGCATAACCTGTCAGCACAACTTATTTTTATTTGTTCACAAGGTGTGAGTATTGCTGGCAATTTGCTGTTCATCCCCAGTTGTGGTGGTGAGTTATCTTCTTGAACCACTGCAGTCTGTGGGGTTCAATATATCTGTGCTACACATTTGTGGCTTCCCCCACACTCTGACTATGTTACAGTCAAAAACTTACGAAGGCTTTTTACTCAAACTGCCACACTCGGTGTCCCCTGCACCACACAGCAGGCAGACTGGTGCTCACCAGTACCTTCTCAAAGCGTACAGAATAGGTGCTGGCCTTGACAGTGAATGAATAAACATATAAAGAAAACGTAGGGATTACCAGAATTGAGACACACGCTTACTGGTTGTTTCACCAGTTCTGAATCCAGACTGGACCCTGCTACTTCTGTACCTGTTGGTGTAGGTAGTACACTCCTTGTTATCCAGCTTCAGACTCGCACTGTATTTATCCACTGCTTTCCGGTGCTCTCCTTTTCTCACCAACACATTCCCTTCTTCCTTGAGAGACTTGGCCTGCTGAGATTTATTGGAACCTGACAACACAAATGGTAGGTGCAGGGTATTGAGATAAAACAGTAGGGTCCCTGTGTTTGGTCTTAACTGTGTCTTTACAATGGCAGTTTTCAAATTGTTGTACTCCTGACAGTCGATAGATCTTCAATCTGCATTCAATGCTTACTTCAAAACTGAGTTGTTTTAGGTGTCTAGGGTTTCTGCCTACTCTTTGTTAATCTTCCCACAACTGCCCTACATGGCAATAAGCCTGAACTAAACCCCTTCAACCTTTCTTACATTTTTGAAATGTTAATTACAAATTAATTCTGGAGAGGAGGGGTGTTTCTTGTGCATGTTAAGAGACACATACTGTCACTGTGGTCTGGTCGTGTGAGAACGTGTGTACGAGCAAATGTTTCACTCGGTGAATAATAAGGGAAAAGATTGGCTCCAGTTTAATTCCATCACCAATTGGCTATCAGGAATGTAAAAGTTAAAACTCTCCATTAATTCAGCTTCTGTACAGCAGGTTAATCCCTCAATCCTATAACCCTCCCTATACACCACACCCTCTTACACACCATTAACTGTTCCACGCTCTCCCTAAAAAACTTTTATTCCTCCCTTTAAAAGTAATGTGAACATACCCAGAGTGTGTGTGGATTAGAACAAGAACTAAGAAAGCTGAGAGATCAGGGGCGTGCACTGATTGGCTCAACCTCAGAGATCAGGTGCATGAGGTCCAAAGGTGAAAGGTCTGTTTGAGTTCACCAATCCCCAACTCTTTCACTCGTTTATCAAATTGGGAACAGAAGGGTGAAAGATGAATGCACGTCTGACTTTGGTAACTGATTTCTGACACACACTTTCACCAGTGATTGGGTTTTGGTATCAGCCATGAGCGCACTCATAAGCCTTCGTGCTGGTGTGACAGGGATTAATACAGTGTGTCTGTGTGTGTGCATGTGTCGGGGGGAGGGGGGTGTGTGGATGGGACAGTGGAAATGAGAGGAGCTGATCTCACCTGTGTCTCCTGCATTCTGTGGCATGCATGTTTCCTCTCCTGTATTCCTAGGGGCGCTGGGACCCCATCTCTGCTGAGCTGAGAGGGGCACTGATGGCACTGGAGGGAGTTTCTCACGCCAGCTACTACCATCCTTGTCAATCAAATATTTTCTCATTCTGCAACAGCAGGAAGAAAACAAACTCAAATAGCTCAAAGTGCCACAGTTATTTCAGAATTGGTCTGGGCAGGAAGGGAGGAGCCAGTGGCTCATTAACTGCTGTACTGAAAGGGTGAGAGAGACACGCGGCTCCAGATTGCTGTGTCTTATTTAGAGAAAAAAATATCGATGAAACCATCTGTTCAAATCTACAACTGCTCAAAGATAAAATCATGAAATAAATCCAAATAAACTTGTGTGAAAGCTTCAATAGCAATATCGGGGCAGCACGGTAGCTCAGTGGTTAACACTGCTGCCCCACAGTGCCAGGGACCCGGGTTTGAATCCATCCCCAGGCAAAGTTCGCCTGTTCTCCCTGTGCCTGTCTGGGTTTCCTCCAGGTGCTCCAATTTCCTCCCACAGTCCAAAGATGTGCAGGTCAGATGAATTGGCAACGTTAAATTGCCCATAGTGTCCAGGGATGTGCAGGCTAGGTGGATTAGCCATGGGAAATGCAGGGTTACAGGGATAGGGGTGAGGTGGAGGATCTGGGTGGGATGCTCGTCAGAACATTGGTGTGTGCACTTGATGGGCTGAACCATCTGCTTCCACACTGTGGGGATTCTATAAAATATTGGCATCTCGTCCCGCTCACAGCACCTTATGTTAGTGATCAGCTTTGGTCACTATTACCTGTTCATACCATCCTGAGCAGCTTGGACACTGCAGTCCACCTGCACTGCAGTGTTGTAGTCTACATACGCCCGTGAGTATTGCTCCAGTGTCTCATAGGCCGCAGCACGGCGCAGGAGGGGCTTCAACATGAAGGGAACAAACTCTAATGATCTAGAGAGAGAGAGAGAGGGCATGGTTAACAGTTCTTTCTACAGTAAATGCACTGAGATGATGTAAAACAAATGTCGATTCAGGAGAGGGGACAAGAGAGGTGAAAATTTCCATTCATGTTTCTACTCCTGATTGAATTTTCCTGTTACATAGCCCAGGAGCAAATCTGCAGATGCACTGAGCTGGGGATGAAAGATTATCGGGAATATGCAGGAATGTAGAGTTAAGCTCACAATCGTATCAAATGGTGGAACAGGCTCAAAGGGCCGAGTGGCCTATTCTTATTCGTTGGGTGTATGAGTTTATATGTCACTGCCTTAGTGCAACAAGAGCGCAGCTGAAGTAACTGTTGTTACAGGAGTACAGTTGAACTATGAATGTTCAGGAATTTAGTCACTTTTCAGTTTTTTTCCACCTTGGGCAAAAGAAACGTAATTTCCTTCAACTTTTCTGACAACCATATCACTTCAGTTGAAGTTACCACGGATGATGCATAAAGATAAATTATTCAGTGTGGGACGGGTGCAGAAAGCTGGGTGCAAGGAGGAAACGACTGGTTGAACATTAGGTTGCATTTTAAAAAAATGCTGAACAAGAGGGAGTTTCAGTCCATCAGTCACCAACTCCTATCTCAATCTAGGATGAAACAGAGAGGGAAGTATTGATTTAGATATTTGTCGTATTGACTGCATTATAGAAAGGGACGTTTCTATATTTACTGTGATAACAAGTATTTTTATTGCAATTTAGCTGTAGGCACTGAATTCCAGATCACTTAGAAACTGGGAGCAGAACAGCTGGTGTCAAGCTGTGAGCAAAATCTATAGAAACAAGAGGAGGCCATTCAGCCCCTCAAACCTGACCTGTAACCTTCCAATGTTTCTTTGTCTCACATCCTTTATTTTGTCAGGATCCTGACCTCATTCTCAAGCATCATCCATTATATTGTTCCCTCCCCAACTTTTACACCTCTTGCCCTGACATGTTTAAGTACAGTATATAGGTTTAGGACACACTTGTTTAATGATAATCTTCTTCTACAAAGGGCTGTCTCAATTGATCTTAGTCAGACTTGCCAATATTTGTTCTTGAGAGAAATTGTAGGGCCACTATGGATTTCCAGATTGCAGAATGCTGTATCTCTAACCGAACAACTTATATTTAAATAAGCACCTTTAACATAATGAAACATCACAAGGCAACATCATTCAGAGGAGCATTACCAAAGAAAATATAACACCAAGGTCCATAAAGAGATTTTAGGGGAGGCAACCCGAAGTTCAGATGAAGGTTTTAAGGAGGAATCCAAAGCAGAGAGCAAAGTGTATGGAAGGAATTCCAGAGGTTGGAGCCCAGACAACTGAAGGCATGGCCATTAATGTTGGAAGAATTAAAATCTGTATCATAAAGAGGCCAGAATTAGAAAAATGCAGATAACTGGGAAAATGTGGGGCAGGAGGAGATAACAGAGATATGGAAGGATGAAGCTATAGAAAGATTTGTAAGGGGTAGGCCATTTAGAACAGAGTTGAGGAGAAACTTCTTCACCCAGAGAGTGGTGGGTGTATAGAATGCTCTGCCCCAGAAGGCTGTGGAGGCCCAGTCTCTGGATACTTTCAAGAAAGAGTTGGATAGAGCTCTTAAGGATAGTGGAGTCAGGGATTATGGGGATAAGGCAGGAACAGGATACTGATTGAGGATGATCAGCCATGATCATAATGACTGGTGGTGCTGGTTCGAAGGGCAGAATGGCCTATGCCTGCACCTATTGTCTATTGCCTAAGATTAAAAATCTTAAATGTAAGATGTTACTTAATCAGTGCAGATCAGCGAGCTCGGGGTGATGGGGAATACAGTTTGGTTAGAGTGGCACTGCAGGCAGGGTTTTGGGTAACCTCAGGTTTACGAAGTTGTACGTAGGGAACCAGCTGAGGAAGCACTGGAAGAGTCAAGCCTAGAAGTAGTAAAGGTATAAGTGTGACAAATCCCAACCAAGCTGCTAGCATGTGAAGGTATTGGCTCGGATACTTACACAGTGCAATCTTTTATACATTCGCTGCAGTTTCCAATCTTCAGATAACAAGCAGCTCGATTCGAATATAGCACACTCAAATCCTCTGGGCATTTCGAACCTGGTTAATCAGAGAAGCAAGAGGCATATTCTTACAATTAATACACCATGCAAAATCCGTTCGAACTCATGTAACTGGAAAGACCAACTGCTGAACTGTGGAAACGGGATTTGTACAGCAGCTGGGAAGACACATGAGAGTTTCTCAACCATATCCCACTATTTCTTCAAGCACCAAGTGACAAAAAGAGAGCTACATTTACATAGTGCCCTTCATGACTGCAGTTTGGGCCCACATGCTTTCACAGCTATTGAACTGTAGTTTAGCTATTATTGCAACTTAGAGCATGAAAGCCAAGTTAATGCACAGACAGTTCCCATAAATGGCAAAGTGAATAAACCAGATTATCTGTTGTTTTATGATATCAATTGAGGAATAAGTATTGACCAGGGCACTGGGGATAACTCCTTCGCTTTTGTTTTGAAACCAGTGATATGGGATCATTTACATCTGAGAAGGTAGGCAGGGCCGCAGTTCAACATCTCATTCAAATGACTATCTCTTGACGGTGCACCACTCACTCAATACTACACCAGAGGCTGAGCTGGGAGACTTGAACCCCAGTCTCCCAGCTCAGAGACAGGGGCACTGCCATAAGACCTCTCCTCTGACATTTTATTAATGCATTCATGGGATGAAGGCATCACTGGCTAAGCACCATCTACATGAGGGCCTGCATGTAGACTAGATAAGGATGGCAGTTTCCTTCCCTAAAGTGAACCAAATGCATTTTTCTGGATTTATGGTCATCATTCAATTCTTAATTCCAATTATTTATTGAAATCTCCCCCCCACCCACCAACACTCCCCCCAATTCTCCCCCCCACCCACCAACACTCCCCCCAATTCTCCCCCCCCCACCAACACTCCCCCCAATTCTCCCCCCCACCCACCAACACTCCCCCCAATTCTCCCCCCCCCCACCAACACTCCCCCCAATTCTCCCCACCTCACACTCGCCCCCCCCACACTCCCCCCCCCCATTCTGCCCACCGCACAATCCCCACCCCACACCCCTCGACATTCTGCCCACACACACACACACACCCCACACGCCCTACCAATCCTGCCCACCCCACACTACCCCCCACATTCCCAATTCTGCCCCCCCCCCGACATTCTCCCCACCCGCACTCACCACTATTCTGCCCACCCCACGCCCCCCCGACATCGTGCCCTTCCTACGCTCCCCGCTCTCCCCCCCCCCCCAGCGCCCCCTCTCCCCACACCCCCCGGGTCTCCCCACACCCCCCGGGTCTCCCCTCCCCACACCCCCCGGGTCTCCCCTCCCCACACCCCCCGGGTCTCCCCACACCCCCCGGGTCTCCCCTCCCCACACCCCCCGGGTCTCCCCCCCCCCGGGTCCCCCCGGTACCTGTCTGGGTGAGGAGGCTGATGGCCTGGCTGTACCGCTCCGCCGCCTGCCCGAACTGGCCGTGACGGAACAGCTCGTTACCGGCGCTTTTCAACTGGAGCACCGCGGCGCCGGAGGCCGGGCCCCGGGAGCGGCCCGTCATCGGGGCCGGGGGCTGGGGCCGGGGGAGAGGCCGGGGAGCGGGGGAGAGGCCGAGGGCCGGGGGCTGGGGCCTGGGGAGAGGCCGAGGGCCGGGGGCTGGGGCCTGGGGAGAGGCCGGGGGCTGGAGCGGGGGAGAGGCCCGAGGCCGGAGTGGAGCGGGTGGGGGTGGTGCCGGTGCCGGGGGCCGGGTCCTGGGAGCGGGGGAGAGGCCGGAGTGTAGCGGGTGGGGGTGGTGCCGGGTGCGGGGGAGAGGCTGGGGCCTGGGGAGAGGCCGGAGTGTAGGGGGTGGGGGTGGTGCCGGGTGCGGGCAGCCTCCCAGCAGCGAGCTGTTTAACCCGGGGACAGAGGGTTGACGAGGTCCCGCTTCACCGCCCGCTCCCTGACAATGGGGAGAATCCGTGTCAACATGTCACGCTGCAACTCACTCCTCCCAGCCACTGGGGGCGCCTTAATGCTGCTCGGTCTCCTCAGCTTGAACATTGCTGTAGCGCCTTTCCCAACCCTCAACTGGAAGAGCTCAGCAGGTCTGGCAGCGTCTTTGGAGAGAAATCAGAGTTAAGGTTTTAGGTTGAGTGACTTGAGGAAGGGGCACTCGACTGGGCAATCCTAATGAAGGGCTTATGCCCGAAACATCGACTCTCCTACTCGGAGGCTGCCTGAGCTGCTGCGCTTTTCCAGCACCACACTCTCAACTCTCATCTCCAGCATCTGCCGTCCTCACTTTCTCCTTCTCCACTGGAAATGTTAACTCCACTTTCTCTGCCAGACCCGCTGAGCCTTTTCAGCAATTTCCTGCTGAAGGTTGCGGAAGGTGCTATAGAAATGTTCAGGCTGAGAAGTCATAGAGATGTACAGCACGGAAACAGACCCTTCAATCCAACCCGTCCATGCCGACCAGATATCCCAACCCAATCTAGTCACACCTGCCAGCACCTGACCCATATCCCTCCAAACCCTTCCTATTCATATACCCATCCAGATGCCTTTTAAATGTTGCAATTGTACCAGCCTCCACCACTTCCTCTGGCAGCTCATTCCATACATGTACCACCCTCTGTGTGAAAAAGTTGCCCCTCAAGTCTCTTTAATATCTTTCCCCTCTCACCCTAAACCTATACCATCTAGTTCTGGACTCCCCCCACCCCAGGGAAAAGACCTTGTCTATTTACCCTATCCATGCCCCTCATGATTTTAGAAACCTCTATAAGGTCACCCCTCAGCCTCCGATGCTCCAGGGAAAACAGCCCCAGCCTATTCCAAGCAGTGATAACTTCAATTTTTGTTTCTGATTTACTGCGTTCACAGTTCTTTCAGTTTTTAGTTCAGTTGGCTCAATGGCTGGGTCACAGTGCAGAGTAACACCAACAGCTGAGGTTCCCAAGAAGGACTCTCCCTAATTTCTTCCCCTCATCTGAGGCGTGGTGACCCTCTGATTAAACCACCATCAATCATCTCTCTCTGATATCACTGAGCCTTTACACCCTTTGGTTGTGTAGTCACTGTTTATAATATAGGAATTGCAGCAGTCAGTTTAGACACATAGACATGATGTGATCATGATTTAACTCCCCTGCAGTGATGTTGGTTAGACCCCCTCCTGCTCACCTTTCAAATTGTACAACCAGAGTAATTTACATCCATCTCAGAGGATTCCTGATGAAGGGCTTATGCCCGAAACGTCAAATTTCCTGTTACTTGGATGCTACCTGACCTGCTGCGCTTTTCCAGCAACACATTTTCAGCTCTGATCTCCAACCCTCACTTTATCCATTTCAGAGGACAGAGTATTTCAGTTGGAAGACAACACCTCAGGACTGTGCTGAGAGGTTCATATTAGATTAGTTACAGTGTGGAAACCAGTCTACACAGACCCTCCAAAGAGCAACTTCCCAGACCCATTCCCCCCTCACTAACGCACCTAACATTATGGGTAATTTAACATGGTCAATTCACTTGCACTGCACATCTTTGGACTGTGGGAGGAAACCCACGCAGACATGGGGAGAATGTGCAAACTCCACACAGACAGTCACCCAAGGCTGGAATCAAACCTGGGATTCTGGTTGCTGTGAGACAGCAGTGCTAACCACTGAGCCACCGTGCTGTCCCATATTGTGTTCCACTACTTGGAGTGGGGCAAAAGCCATAACCACCAAGGCTGATACTTCTCAACAATATTTCTGTCATCCTTTGATAGCAAAAAAAACACCCAAATGCTTCACAGGAGCAAATAATAAACCACACTGAAGTAATCTCAGATGACCAAACGTTCAGTCAAAAGGTAGATTTAAAAAGTGTATTAAGAGAGGTAAGTTACAGAACTATAGGGACTTTAGAGCCCAGGAAAATTCAGGTCCAGCTGCCAATTTATTTTTATATTGTAGAATTGTGGAGTGTGTAAAACTGGGGGTAATCAAGAAATGAGAATTAGAGGACCATAGATATCTTTGAAACTTGAAGAGGTGGAGGAGATTACAATGCAAGGAAGTGGGAAGGCATGGAGGGATTTGAAAGTAAGAATATCAGAGGTCCGTGTGGCATTTTAAAAATAATTATAAAGAGCTTTGTTGGGGATCCACAATTTTAATCACTCCCCCATTGAAGGCAATGTCTTCAGCTGCCTGGGCCCTAAATTCTAGAGTTTCTCCCTACACCTCTCCTTCATTCTTTAAAACACTCCTTAAAATCTAGGCTTTGACAAAGGGTCAGTTAGACTCAAAACGTCAGCTCTTTTCTCTCCTTACAGATGCTGCCAGACCTGCTGAGATTTTCCAGCATTTTCTCTTTTGGTTTCAGACTCCAGCATCTGCAGTAATTTGCTTTTATTCTGTTAAAGTCTCTGTCCTGGCTGCTACTCCATTATAGGAACAGTGACTGACACAGGGTAGATAAGGAGAAACCGTTTGGTAAAAAATGAGGTCTGCAGATGCTGGAGATCAGAGCTGAAAATATGTTGCTGGTTAAAGCACAGCAGGTTAGGCAGCATCTCAGGAATAGGAAATTCGACGTTTTGGGCATAAGCCCTTCATCAGGAATGGGTTTATGCCCGAAACGTCGAATTTCCTATTCCTTGGATGCTGCCTAACCTGCTGTGCTTTAACCAGCAACACATTTTGAGCAAGGAGAAACCTTTTCCCTTGGTGGAAGCCACAACTTTAAGGTAAAGAACAGAAGGTTTAGAGGAGATTTCAGAAAATGTTTTTTTCACCCAAAGGGTAAAGAGGATAGGGAACTCACTGCTGGAAATGGTGATAGAAACAGGATCTGTCAAGGCATGTAAGAAATATTTAGGTAAATACGGGATGCTTGAAAGGCAATAGCATACAAGGATACAGGCCAAGTGCTAGAAAATGCGATTTTGTGAAAAAAAATAGAATTGGGATAGATAAATGCTTGATGATCAGCACTGACTCGATAAGATAAAGGCCCTCTTTCTGTGTTCTGCAAATGCTATGAAAACAACACATGCTGGAGATCACAGTGGTAAAAGTGTGTTGCTGGAAAAGCACAGCAGGTCATGCAGCATCTGAGGAACAGGAGAATCAACGTTTCAGACAGGAGCATGAGCTGGATGTCTCTTCATCAGAGCTGACGTGAAATGTGGAGGGAGCAGCATTTACGCAATAGTGGGGGAGGTGAGTGCTGGGGAGAAAGGATGTTGATAGTTCAGATTAAGGGATTGGAATGTGAGAACGGTAAAACAATGGTGTGTCTAACCATCAAACTGAAAAGAAAAAGACAGTCCCACTGGAGTTGGGGGAGGGGAGAGAGGACATAGTGACAGAGAATGTAACAAGGAAAGCTATTGAAAGGGAAGAAATGGGTTCACACTCTGAAGATGTTGAACTCAGTATTAAATCCAGAACATTGCAAAGTGCCGATTCTGAAGAGGAGAGTTTGCACTGTGATTCACTGGAATATTGCAGCGTTCTGAGGACAGACAAGTGAGCATGTGAGCGGGGTGATATGTTGAAATGATCAGCAATGGGAAGGTTGAGGTCATGTTTGCGCACAGACTGGAAGTGTTCTGCAAAGCAGTCACCCAGAGTTTGGTTTCCCCTAAGCAGAGTAGGCCACATTGGGTGCAGCAAATGTCATAAACCAGATTGAAGGAGGTCCAGGTGAAATGCTGCTTCATCTGGAAAGACTATTTAGGCCCTTGGATGGTGAGCAGGAAGGAGGTGAAGGGGCAAGGTTGCACCTTCTGCGGTTACATGCTATGACTCTTTACACAATGTAGTTCACACAGAAGCCATGGAAGGGTGAGCAATGCGATATATTCTTTCTTGTAATGTCAACATTTTATAGCCCATCACTGAAAGCTGTTTAGAAGGTGAGGCAAGTTACCTCCTTGAGCCATAGTGCTGCTGTAGCAGTTCCAGTATATTCATCCAGAGACAGCAAAGGAACACACATTTCCAAATCAGAACAGAGGGAAACTAGCAGGCGGTAGTGTTTCCAAATATCTGCTGCCCGTGTCCATCTAGTTAATGGAGTCTGTGGGTTTGGAAGGTATTACTGATTTGCTGCGGTGCACACTGCTGAGGCTGGTAATTGGTGGCACAGAGATTGTCAGTCATGAGGGCTCTTTTATCCTGGATGATATTGAGTGTAATCTGGCATCCAGTCCTTGCACTCACCTGAACACTTGCAACTTTAAATGCAACCCTTCCTGATGAAGGGCTTATGCCCGAAACGTCGAATTTCCTATTCCTTGGATGCTGCCTGACCTGCTGTGCTTTAACCAGCAACACATTTTCAACCACTTGCAACTTTAACCTCTTTATGCCAGTTCTCCCTTCAGCCAAGTGCATCCTAAACTCTGGAATATCCCTCGAGACCATTCCACCTCCTGTCTTGTTTTAAGACTATTTGTTAAACATGTTGACCAAACTCTGGCCCTGCTAATAGTGTCTATTTTGACTTTCCTGTGAAGGACCTTGGGATGCATTCCCACGTCATATGTGCTGCAGCAAAAATAGATACTGCTGGAAAAGCCCAGGTGTTCTGGCAGCAGCTGTGGAGAGAAATCAGGTTTAACATTTCGGGTCGATGATTTGGAGATGCTGCTGTTGGACTGGGGTGGACAAAGTTAAAAATCACACAACACCAGCTTATAGTCCAACAGGTTTAATTGGAAGCACTAGCTTTTGGAGCGCCGCTCCTTCGCCACAACCACTTTTCAGTGCTCCAAAGGCTAGTGTGCTTCCAATTAAACCTGTTGGACTATAACCTGGTGGTGTGATTTTTAATTTCGGGTTGAGTGACCCTTCCTCAAAAACCTTCTTTGAGTTAACCCAAAATGTTTACTCTGCTTTCTTTCCACAGATGCTACCAGACCTGCTGACCTTTTCCAGCAATTTCTAATTCTGTCTCTGATTTAGAGCATCCACAGTTCTTCCAGTTTTTATTTATAAGTCCTGCATATATGCTATTTGTTGTAAATTTCTCATCCTTACACCCTAACTCAACCCCTCCACCACTGTGATTTGATCTGATTTATTATTGTAACGTACCAATATACAATAAGAAGTGTTGTTTTGCGTGCTAACCAGACAAATCATACCTTATAAGTACATCAGGGTAATAGAACAGAATGGAGAACATAGTGTTGTAGCTGCAGAAAAGGTGCAGAGAAAGATCAACTCTAATACAAGGGGCGAGAAGCTGTTCTTAAGAAGTGATTATCTTCATTCCCACTGGAGAAAGTGAGGACTGCAGATGCTGGAGATCAGAGCTGAAAATGTGTTGCTGGAAAAGTGCAGCAGGTCAGGCAGCATCCAAGGAACAGGAGAGTCGACGTTTCGGGCATGCCCGAAACATCGACTCTCCTGCTCCTTGGATGCTACCTGACCTGCTGTGCTTTTCCAGCAACACATTTTCAGCTCCTCATTCCCACAACCAACCTGTGAATTACAATGTCCCTCAGTTGGAACTCAAACCCTAAGTGTTTACTTTTTTAAAGAAATGGCAAAAAGAAAAACAAATGATCCATGTCAATTTCTTGTCAATTCTCAAGCCAGATTTATTTCCAAAAAAGAACACAGGAGTGAGATTTAAGACTGAAATGATACATGGATACATTCAATGGAGGAGTAGCCTTTTTGGCCCCTTAAGCCTGGTATATTCAGGGCTATTCTGATTCAGGTTTCAGCTCTATTTTTCTGTAATTCCCCCAAAACCTTTTACCCTCATATCTATTAAATATCTATTTAACTCAGCCTTGAATAAATTTATAGACCCAGGCTCTACGATTTTCTGGGGATGTAAATCCCACACTTGAGGAAACACCCTCCACATTTCTTTCCCCTCCAGTTCTTACAAAAGCTTACGTGTTTCATCATCTTCAGTTAATTCAAAAAAGGAGCTTGTTACAAATTAAGTACAAAGATGTGTGCAATAAGTATCTCATTGATGAACCAGTGGGTCATGAGCATGTCATTATTGGTGAGTAGCACTGTTGTAACCTCAAATTGCAGTCTCACTTGGAAAGGCCTAAAGAATGCTGACTTGGGAAGTTAAATGAGTGGTATTGCACTTTTGGAACTCACTTAGCCCAACAAGCCTTTGCAACTAGTCTAATTTCTCTGCTTTTCCCCTACAGACCTGCTAATGTTTACTTGTACTTTTTGAAATTTACTACAAAATCTGCATTTCCCTCCATTTAAGGCAACACATTCCAGATCGGTTCTCTGGCTCTTCTTCCAAAGTCAGGAGTCACACGACATCAGGTTATAGTCCAACAGGTTTATTTGAAATCACAAGCTTTCTGGGCACTGCTCCTTCACTTCACCTGGCTAAGAGGCAACACTGTAAAAGCTTGTGCTTCCAAATAAACCTGTTGGACTATAACCTGGTGTTGTGTGACTTCTGACTTTGGCCAACCCAGACCAACACTGGCACCTCCATATCATGGCTAACATCTTCTGCCAAAGTAACATAAGTAATGATAGGTTTCTGTTTGGCTAGGGTTGAAGATCTGGTATTTGTGCTTGCCAGTTAATCGAGAGAGTAAGGTAAAATTCTGGAATTAGATCCTATCACGTGGAATGATCTTGCCTTGAGAGATGTGGACAGGTTGTTTCCTCTTTGGGAAAATCGAGAATGAGTCACTGTTTAAAAATAAGGAGTTGCCCATTTAAAACAGTGGAATATTTTCTCTGATTGTTGAGAGCTGGAACCTTCCCTGAAAAGGTGGTGGGAGCAGTGTCTAAAGTCGATGTGGACAGACCCTTGATAAATTTGGGGGGTGAAAGGTTGTAAGGGAGGATGGGAATGTGAATTTGTGGTTCCAATCGTGATTTTAATAAATGGCAGAGCAGGGGCTTAATGGCCTCCTTGTCCTCATTAATTTTTGAAGCTAATAAGGCTTGTGTAATCCGGACAAGCCCTTTACTAAAAACCCTTTGACTGGGGCTGCTGAAGGGGATACCACATTTCTCTCCGGTGCCGTCAAAGACCATCAAGTTAATGGGTCGCGAGGGGTGACCGGCGCTGCCTAAATGCAGTTTGACACGAGCTGCAAGGACGAGTCACACGAGTGAGCTGCTCTTTTAAGTTTCGACAATGTACAACCGGAGTAAAGAGTGAGCGCACTCTCCCCTCCCAACCGGAGGCAGGCTCGAAAGGAAATCGAAAGAGAAAGAAATTTGCTCTGATTTCGTTTCCTGTGTTAAGCAGAGACTCCTCCCTCCTTTCCTCCCTCTCTCTCTCTCTCTCCCTCCTGGATTGTGAACTTTCTCATTATTTGCACTTTGCTGTGTCCGCATCCATCTGGAGAGAAGCCTGTGGGAGGGGGAGCCCCGGGGGGCTGGTATTTGGACGATGTGGGGAGATGAAGACTATGATTCCACTTGGGCAGAGAGCGAAGGGGAAGGGGAGCCCGAGTCAGCAGCGACCTCCCCGAAACCAGCCGTACCACCCTGGAACCTGGTAAGATCAATGCTGGCCTTTTGGTGGGGTGGGGGATTTCTGTCGGATGTGGCTGCTTTAGGAGCCAGGCTTACAGTCGCCAGCAATTCTAGCTGTTCCCAAAGGGGAATTGGACCCTGCTGTAACAGTCACATTCAGAATGCCGCAAGGCAGACACCAAACTGTGGACATTTATATCCGAATTCTGAAGTTTAGCAGCTGAACCTCACAAGGCTTTGTGTGTGTGTGGGGCTGTAGTTTACCATGTTAAGCAGCAGATGCCACCATGTTTGCACAGACACTGGAGTTCCTCCTTTTTAGTCAGGGACCCAGGAATGGAAGTTTCCAACCAGCTACGCTGCACAGATGTGCCTCCTGAAATCCCCTGTATCACAATTAAAGGTGTCCAGGAATACTTGTGATAGGCATGCACCTCTCTCACATTGTCCCTTACCCACCCAAATACACCAAAGGCTCAAGGATGGCTTGTCCCTACCCCTGTTTGACAGGTTCTGGACTAGGTCCTGTGAGCAATCCATTCAGAGACACCCATGCATCTAGATGGGTATGTGAATATGGGTTTAGAGGGATATGGGCCAAGTGCTGGCAAGTGAGACTAGATCAGGTTGGGATATCTGGTCAGTATGGACAGTGCTATATATCTCTACGATTATTAAGCTGGAGAGGGTTCAGATGAGATGTTGCTGGGAATGGAGGGTTTGAGTAATAAGGAGAGGCTGGATAGGCTTGGTTGGGGGGGGGGGGTGGGGTTCTTCACTGGAGTGTGTGAGGTTGAGGGGTAACCGTATTGAGGTTTACAAAATTATGAGGGGTATAGATAAGGTGAATGTCTTTTCTCTTGGGTGGGGGATTTCAAGGCGAGGGGGTGTATATTTAAGATGAGATGTATTTTAAAAAGACATGAAGGGCAATTTTCTTTTCTAGAGTGGAAGTGGTGGTTGTGAATACAGTTACAATGTTTAAAGATGTTTAGATAAGTCCATAAATAAGAAATGTTTGGAGGGATATGGGCCAAGCGCAGGCAGGTGGGACTAGTTCAGTTTGGGATTATGGTTGGCATGGACTGGTTGGACCGAAGGGTCTGTTTCTGTGCTGTACGACTCTGACTCTGTGTTGCTGTAGGTCTGGAGTCACGTGTAGGCCAGCCAAGCTAAGTTCAATAAGTTTCCTTCCCAGATTGACATTAGTGACCCAGATGGGTTTTTTGAAGTTCTGCAGAAGAGTCACTGAACCCAAAATATTAACTCTGCTTTCTCTCTCTCTATATATCTGTACTAAGGCTGCCAGACCTGCTGAGATTTCCCTGCAATTTCTGTTTTTGTTTCTGATTTCCAGCATCCGGGTATTTTAAAAAATTTTTTAGAACGTAGTGTTCATTATTTGACTAGCTCTTCATCCCAGTTTTTTTTTTGTTATTGAATTGAAATGTTACCATGGCCGTCCTGGCATTTGAACTCGCGTCCCCAGAACAATGAATGAGGGGTCTGGATCAAGAACAAAGAAAGTTTACAGCCCAGGAACAGGCCCTTCGGCCCTCCAAGCCTGAGCCAATCCAAATCCACTGTCTGAACCTATCGCCCAATTCCTAAGTATCTGTATCCCTCTACTCCCCACCTACTCATACATCTGTCCAGACGCATCTTAAATGAATCTACTGTGCCTGCCTCTACTATCTCTGCTGGCAACGCGTTCCAGACACCCACCACCCTCTGTGTGAAGGACTTGCCACGTGTATCCGCTTTAAACTTTTCACCTCTCACCTTGAACGCCTGACCTCTCGTTAATCCCTCACCCTGAGGAAAAAGCTTATCTCTATTCACCCTGTCTATACCCTTGATGAGTTTGTAGACCTCAATCAGGTCCCCCCCCTCAATCTCCTTTTTTCAAATGAAGTTATTTAAAGTTCCTTTGCATTGCAAGTCTGCCACTTGCCTGTAAAGTGTTCCTGCTGTCTTCCTGCAGATATCAAGCTCCAAAGTGGGGTTGAAAAAACAGAAATTTATGGAGAAACTGAGCAGGTCTGTCGATTGTCAAAAATCACTCCACACCAGGTTATAGTGCAAATAACATTGCTCTGAACATTTGTAATTTCAAATAAACCTGTTTGGACTATAACCTGGTGTCGAGTGATTTTTGACTTTGTCCAGCCCAGCCCAACACTGGCAACTCCACATTTGTGGAGAGAGAAACCCGAGTTATTGTTTTGGGTCCCATGACCCTTCTACAGAACTCAGCTTGCTTTGAGAATCTGATGTAAGGTGAATATAAATAACATGCCTTACCTGGCAGCACTGATCTGAGTGATTAGCGTCTCCTTGCTAAGTGAGTTGGCTTGGGAAGTGGCGTTGCTGTTCGAGTGAATTTTTTGCCTCTTGATTCGAGAATCTTGCGAATAGGTGCTGAGAAAGATCACCTCTAATATGAGAGGTCCGTTCATAACTGAGTGGGTGAGAAAGCTGTTCTTAAATCTATTGGTACATGTTATAAAACTTTTGTATCTTCTGCCTGATGGAAGAGAGTATAACCAGGGTGGGAGAGGTCTTTGATGTTGGATGCTTTCCCAAGGCAGTGGGAAGTGCAGATGGAGTCAATGGATGGAAGGTTAGCTTGTATGATGGACTGGGCTGTGTTCACAACTCTTGGTAATTTCTTGCAGTCTTGGGCAGAACTGTTGCAGTATCAAGTTGTGATGTTTATAAGCTGCTTTGTAAGGTGCATCTGTAAAAATTATTGAGACATTTTTTTTTGCTCATTTCCCTTCCTTTGTAAAAGGCTCAAGTTTCTGTAAAATAACTGATCCTGTTCATGATGAGGTGTGAGAAAGAGGAGGCCATTCAGCCCCTCATCCTTAAGCCTGTAACATAAGAGCAGGAGGAGATATTCAGCCCCTTGAGCCAGTTACAAATTTTACCTGTTGGTTCCACACAACGATGATTTGGGTGAATAGCTGAAGAGCCAAAGATTTAATGAGGAATAATTTCAGTCTACAGTGAGTGGTTAGATTTGAAAGTTGCTGTCTGAGAATGTGGTGGAGCAGTATTCAATTCCCCTTTCAAAAAGAAATTGGATAGGCAGCTGAAGAAAAGGCTTGCACAGCAGCGGAAAAGAAAGATAGAGTTGGACAAGCTGAATTGCTCTTGCAGAGAGCTAGCACAGCCTAGATGGGCTGAAACCCCTTCTCCACAGGAGGGGGTGGGGGTGGGGGCATCTGGCTCCATACATGTCACAAAGTAAGAGAATCAATTATTTTTAAAAATTAGAATATTTTGGGATGTTGACGTTGCTGACAAGTCTGACCTTTATTGAACATTCCTAGTTTCCATGTGGAAGTGAAGGAGTGGCTTTTGTGAGCTGTTTTGGTAGAACTGGCATTGCTGAGGCAATTAGGAGTTGACGATGTTGCTGTAGGATGGGAGTTACGTGTACACAAAGTACATAACGAAACTTGGTTTCCTTCCCTAAAGGGCATTTTGAGAGTCTGACCAATTAGTGAGCTCCTTGGTTACTTTATTTTTACAGTAATGCCAAGCGTTGCTCTAGATTGTTCTTCAGCTGAATTAAAATCCTTCATCTGCCACTGTAGAAAATAAACTCTTTTTCTCAGGTTTCTGAATTTCTTTGGGCATCCCTCCGTCTACAGAAGATGATAGGTACGCAGTGCACAATCCATTTCAGACTTGGCACATCACTGCTGCAAATTCTTGAGAGACTGACACCCCTGAAGCTGCTGAGTGACATTGCGGGTTGTTGTTGTTTTTGATGTTGGCATCTGTTTCCTAGTCACTGCAGCCATTGGTCATCGTGGTGGTGAATGCCACCTCTCAGGAGGTGTCACCGTTTTCTTCTGTTGCCAGCAAGTGACTCCCAGCTGTGAGAGCTGGTGTCTAGGGTCTTGTTATCACACTCAAACGTTCTTTAAAGTGGAGCTCTGATTACCCAGGGCCCTCCGGTACCAGGCATGTGACCATCTTCCATCCTGACGATGTTTCTGAGCCAACAAAACTGCCCTCTGTTTGAGGACAAAGAAAACGTGGGATCCCTGTCACGAGAAGGGCTGTTTTAACCATCATTGTGTACATCAGGATATAGGAAAAAGTGAGGACTGCAGCTGCTGGAGATCAGAGCTGAAAATGTGTTGCTGGAAAAGCGCAGCAGGTCAGGCAGCATCCAAGCAGCAGGAGAGTTGACGTTTCGGGCATGAGCCCTTCAGGCTTTCCTGAAGAAGGGCTTATGCCCGAAATGTCGAATCTCCTGTTCCTTGGATGCTGCCTGACCTGCTGCGCTTTTCCAGCAACACATTTTCAGCTCTGATCTCCAGCATCTGCAGTCCTCACTTTCTCCTAGTTATATACAATATCAAGACAAGTCCCACTTCAGCAATTATTCTCTGCCTTTGTTGTTATTTGTTATTGTGCGTCAAAACATGGAGGTAGAATTTCTTTGAGATTGACCCGTGTAAACAGAATTTCCTCTTGAGTTTCAACAGCAAAACAAGAGGAAATTATCCCGATTTCCATTTGTCTCCTGGGCATCATTAACTCCTGCTGTATCTGGTTTACTGTAAATGTTTGCTTGAAATATTTTAGCAAGCATCATTTCAAGAAAAGAATACTTAAATCTCTTGTTCAACACCATATTTTTGTTCAATCTTGTCCCAAGTAGGAAATGATGTAAAGGAGCTTCCTGAAGACAGCTCTGAAGTAACTGCAAATGTCGCCGTTTGACTTATTTCCAGCTTGCACTTTGCATGGGTCTGTGAACAAGGCCAAAGATATTTGACAACTTGTACTTTTTATTCATACCTACTCTTCCTCTTAATGTCTGTCCATTTACTATCCCTCAGATTTATTTTCTTCAGTGGTTGTGGGCGCTAATCTTCTCCACTTTTTCAAATTGGATCCAGGTGAGTTTTTCTCTTCCTCTCCCTTTTTCAAGAGCAGGTAAACTAGAGGTCACTACAGAATAAGTAATCACCCACTTAAGACAAATGAGAAGGTTTAGTTTCTCAGAGGATCATCAATATTTGTTGCTCTCTACCTTCAAAGGTAGAGGAAGCAGAATCCATGAGTATTTTTGAGCAGAAGTGAATACATCTCTGATAAGCTCCCACCATTGTTGCCGTTTATCAGATTAGCTGATGGCTGGTTTGCAATGCAGAGTGACACCAGTAATATTGGTTCGATTCCCACATTGGCTGAGGTTTCCATGAAGGATGCTCCTTCTCATCCTCTCCCCTCGCCTCAGTTATGGTCACTCTCATGTTAAACCACGGCCAGTTGTCTCTGTCTCTCTCTCTCATGAGAGAGCAGCCCTATGGTCCTCTCGGACTTTACGTTGCTCTGACGCTACCTGGACCTTTCTCTATCACATGCTCTATCGCATCTTTCTTGATCTTGGAACTTCCCAAAACACTTCACAGCCAATCAAATACTCCTTGAAGCATTGTTACTATTACAACTTGGGAAACTTGCACACAGCAAGCTGTCGCAAGCAGACATGTGATCCTTAGAGAGTCCTTAATGGCCGAGGAATTGATATTTACCAGGGATAACTACTCTCTTCTTCAAAGTTGTGCTATTGGATCTTTTACACATCTGAGCAAGCAGGCAGTATTTAAATTCTTGTTGAAAAGATGGTGTCTCTGACTGTCGTTCTTTCAGTATTCACTATATTGTCAGCTTAGATTCTGTTCTCTAATCCCTGAAGTGGGAGTTGAACCCTCGGTCTTCTGACTGATATCACCCTGGGAGCTAAGGGGAATTGCTGTCTGGACTCCGAAATGAGGAATGGCTAGACTGATAAACAAGTGTTCGTACATTCAATCTGACCCCAAAAGAGAGAGTAGAGTGAACACAGGTCTATGATTCAGCTTTGGCATTTTCTAATCTTTTATTAATGGCCTCAACAAGGGAATCAAGTGTAAGGAATGTGGTGATGTGGTGGATAAAGTCACTGCATTAGAATCCAGACCTCTGGGTTGTTCTGGGGACATGGATTTGTGTCCTACCGGTAGATTAATGCAATAAAAAGCTAGTCGGATGTTAACCAGGTGTCTGTCAGTTATTGAAAAAACCCATCTGCTTCACTTATATTGTTTAGGAATAGCATGTGACTCCAGACAACAATGTGGCCGCCTTTAACTGCCCCCTAGGCCTAGCCGGCGATGCCTACATCCTGTGAATGAATGATCACAGATCATTCTGTTTACTAATGACTATATATAAAAAAAACCAAAGAACTGCTGGTGCTAGAAATCAGAAACAAAAACAGAAATTGCTGGAAAAACTCAGCAGGTCTGTCAGCATCTGTAGGGAGAAATCAGTTCACGATTTGAGGTCAGTGACTCTTCTTCAGACACGAATGATACCAAACTGAGTTTAAAAAGCTAACTGTGAGGAATACGCAATGGGGTAGAAGCTGATTAAACTCTATTTGCCACCTTCTTGCCCACTCAGTTAATGTCAGGGGATGTGAAATTATGCATTTTGGTGAAATGGCTGTCTTGCTTTGGGAATGAAGGCATCCGTTTGGCAGCAGGGGTTGAGCAGCTTTCTCTGAATGTTAATGAAGAAAGCTAATGGAATGGTGGCCTTTTTTATCTCGAGCACAAGAATGCAGAAGTTATGCTGCAACTACACAAAACCCTGGTGATATGCCATTTGGAGTACAGTGAACAAATCTGGGCACCATACCTTAGGATATATTGGCTTTGGAGGAAGCATAATGTTGGTTTACAGGTTATGTGGAGACCTTACCCAAATCATGCCGGTTTTCTCCAGAATGTAGAAGATTGATATGATCTGATGGTAGTCTTCAGGATATTAGACAGGATAGATAAAGTTCAATTATTTTCACTGGTTGGGGATTCTAGGACTAGGGGACATAGTCTGAGACTGAGGGCCTGACCGTTTAGCAGAGACATTAGGAAGCACTTCTGCACACATACAGGGTGGGATAGGCTTGGAATTCTCTTCCGCAACAGCAGGGGATGACCGATCAGTTAATTTTAAATTTGAGACAGAGGAATTTTTGTTAAGCCAAGCTATGAAGGGATGTGGGCCAAACTTAGGGATGTGGAGTTAGACCACAGATCAGCCATGATCTCATTGATGCTGGAACAGGCTCAGGCTGAATGGCCTACTGCTGTTCCTATAGAAGAATGAGAGGTGATTTCATTTGAAGCATATACGATTGTTTGAGTGTTGAGGGTAGATGGTGAGAGGCTGTTTCCTTTCTGGCAGGAAAGTCCAGAATTGTTCTGATATTCTCAGGATAAAGCCTCAACCTGTTTAAGGTTGTAAGGAGAAAACCTCTCACTTGGACGTTGATTAATCTACCACTCTCTACTTAAGAGGAGGCTTCTGGATGGTCAGTTTTTTTTAATGGACATTCAAGACTGAGTGTGATAGATTTTCAGGTGCTAAAGGAATTCACATAGCATACAAAAGAAATCTCTTTTTGTAGCACATTCTTATGATCTCAAAATTGCCAAAGCACTGCCATCCAGTGGAGAACTGTTTTATTCATTCATGGGTTGCAGGCATTGCTACTGGGTCAGCATTTAATGCTCGCTCCTAAATGTCAATGAGAAGGTAATGGTGAGTGGCTTTCTTGAACCACTGTGATCCCTTGGGCTATTGTTACATCCACAGTATTGTTATGGTGGGAGTTGTGAATTCTGCAACTGTTATAATATAGGAAATGTGATTTCCCAGATTCCACAAAAATGATAGCTTGATAATCTTTGTGATATTAATTGTGGATGAAATGTTGAAGTTTGGTGCTATGGAAAGGTTACAGCACAGGGGGATCCCTTTGTTCATGCCAGGTCTCTGCAAGAGCATCCTGAGGAATCTTGCTCCCCAGCACTTGCTCAGCAACCCTGCACATTTTGTCTGCTCAGACATTGAACCGAATCCTTTTGAAGCCTCAGGCAGTGCATTCCAGATTTGAATCACTCGCTGTCCTTTTCTCTCTTAGCCAAATGTTTAAATTGGTGATCTCTGATTCTCTTGCCTAGCTGCTTCTTGATTTTCAGCACCTCTGTCAAGTCTCTATTCTACCTTCTCTCCAACCCCAGCTTTTCCAAACAGTCTGAGTAACTGAGGTTACATTGGTCAGAGCTCCCCTGTTCTTAATGGGTAAAGCCACGGATGTTTCACACATCTGGGAAAACAGATGCTGATTTGGTTTAACACCTCATCCACAAGGACAGTGCAGCAGACTGAGTGTTGGTCAATGCTTGTTAAGTAAAAACGTGTGTGTGTGTGTGTATTTACTCCCATGTGGTTCCACCAGTATCACTCTGTCGTCATATTCATTGGCAGTTTGTCAGGAAACACTGGGCTAAAATATGTCTCTGTTACTTTTTACAGAGGACCCGGAAAGAGACTGACCCAAGACCTGAGAAGCGAAACTATTTGAAATATGTAGGTACCTTGCTACATGTTGTGTATATCTTTTTTAGATTCATTCACAGGATGTGGGTGCTGTGGCAATGCCAGCATTTTGTTTTTCATCCCCAGTTACCCTAGTAAGGTGGTGGTGAGCTGCCTTCTTGACAGACTGCAGTCCTTGATGTAGGTACACCCAACACTGTAAGGGAAGGTGTTCCAGAGTTTTGACCTGGTGACACTGAAAGAACAGTGATGATGATTGTTCTTCAGGCTGGTGTGTGGAAGGGGAAAACCTACAGTTGATGATCTGATGTGTCTCCTGTTCTTTTTCCTCTTATGTGCTCAAGGTCATCAGTTTAATAAGTGATTCCTGTCTCTACACAGAGCTAATATGTAACCATGGGAATAAGTTGTAAAAGTGCTAAATCTTTTTCACCAGACAAGACTCTGGGTTCCTTTGGTTAAATGTTTGTGTGCATGCACGGGAGTTGTACAGATCATAACAATGGTGTACAGCTCAGTCTTTATAACAAGAACAAAGGTTTTATACCATTTTTACAGAAAAGCTTCTGATCAACTATTGCTACAGATAATGATTTCCAATCAAAGTTTACACATTTACCCACCAGATCTCCATGCAACTGTGTTTGAATAGTTCTGGAAAAGCACAGCCGGTCAGGCAGCATCCGAGGAGCAGGAGAGTCGATGTTTTGAGCATAAGCTCTTCAAAACCATTACTGTTGAAGAGCCTATGCCCGAAACGTTGATTCTCCTGCTCCTCGGATGCTGCCTGACCTGCTGTGCTTGCCCAGCACCGCACCTTTTGACTCTGATCTCCAGCATCTGCAGTCCTCACTTTCTCTCTGTTTTGAATAGTTACCATTCCAAGTTAGTACGTGATGCAGTTGGATAATATAGATGTTACATGTTCATGTCTATCTGCAATACAGCAAAACCTATACTGTTTATTCCCTTTCTCCATATCCCCCCCCCCCCTCAAAGTTTATTTTGAAAAATGAAGAAAACAAATTGAGAAGATGGGGAAAGTTAGATGCAGAAAACCTTTTCTCTCCTTTGACTTACTGCCTAGTGTCAAACCACAAGTTACCTGTTGCATGGCCCATGTTTAATCCTCAAGTTTAGGTTCTGCTCTTGGCCTGGTGGTTTCCTGCTGAACCCCTGTGACTGAATCTCTTATTTGAGCAGCAAATGTGTTGTGGAAATTGTCAGTATTGAGTGTTTGTTTATTTCAGGACTCAGCACATCGCTGGCGAAATTGGAGGGCAGCAAAGGACCTACAGCGCTATCGACATGGTTACCCTGTAAGTCAGAGAAAACATTGTGTATTATCAATCCTTCGTGTCTATTGATGTGTCTTTAAACACATTGGAATGAACCAGCTAGGCTGATATTCATTTGCAGCATTGAACAGTTTCCTGCCTTCAGTTGCAACAAAACAAGTCTTGGCCTTTATTTCATTTTGCTTTGAATTACGACACAGGAATAGGCCATTTGGCCCAACTGGCACCAGCTGGCACTCCACCCGCCCCACAATCTGTCTTTCACTGGAGCCTTGCTGAGATAATAGTTCAAGCACTGTGTAATCTTAGTGAAGTCAGGCCCCTTCTGTGAGTAGATGAGGTCCAGGCCAATTGGGGAGTCTCGGTTACAAGTCCTGAACCAAAAGAAAGCAGGTGTTCAACATTCTCATTGAGATACATTGGCCAGCTTCTCTTTAAGGTTCTGAGTTGATCACAGTACAAATATCAAAGCTTTTAATCGTTTTAGACTTCTTAATTGTGTAAACAAATGCACAGGCAGTGAACATGTTCTTCAAAGAAACAGCAGGTTATTACATGGTAATACAGATGCCAATCAAAGGAAGTTTTCTCTTCCCCTCTGCCACTGAGTGAACATTGACTAATGCACTTTAAATTTCATTAGTCAATCTTGAAGCTCAGCCTGTTACTCATAATGAGGCCGTCCAGTCAGTGTGTGTTGATACAGTTGTCACATGGTTTCATTATAAATGTCTTCATAAGCTTTCAGAATGACCTTTTGTAATAACCTTTTTCTCCCTGCTTATTTGTTTATTCACACAATATTAAGCGGATAAGCTTCTGACTTTGATGCTACAAATGGCTGTGGTTGACACTTTTAAGTGTTTGTACATTGAGTTGTTTCTCTAAAGCATCTTTACAAATTATATTTTACTGTATCAGTTTGAGGATCACTTCAAAGATTCATTGGTCCCCAACGTAGTTGATATGAGCAGTTCTAATGACAAGTCACTCTGTTTCTCTCCCCATGGATCCTGCCAGATCTGCTGAGTTTTGCTAGCAGTTTTGGTTCGGTTGATTTGGGCCTTTCTAAAGGAGACGAGTCAGCAGATTTGGGGAATTTCTTGTCTCAAACTTACCCCCTGGAGAAACCAACCTACCAATTCTCTTCCTCCCCATGGACAGTACCAGAACCTGCTAAGTGTCTACATATTTTCTTTCTGTTTTTTTTTAGTCGGCGTGTCAGGCTATTTTCTTGTGCATCTAGGTTTGCCTTCCATGTATTTACGAATTGTCTCGAACATTCTGTGATAGTGAATTTCTCATTCTCACCAGTCACTGCTCAGAGATTCCTCCTGGATTTACTATTGGGATTCTCAATGTTTACATAGGCAGTTTTGTTGTGTATTGCCAACGTTTTTCCCACTTTGATCTGGCTTCTTTTCCCAACAGGATTTAGATGATAAAGTGAAGAATAATGATAACATTAACTTCAAGTTCTACATGAATCAGACACCTTCTCAGCCAGATGGTACGTGGTTGCCAACTGATTTTTGTTTTTTCCGTTTCCTTTGGGAGGTGTCCCTTCTGTAATTCAGACAGTGATTGTAGCATCTTTTATATTCACCTGAGAGGACATGGAACCTCCATTTAACATCCATCTGAATAGACGCACCTCTTTATGTGGCATTCAATCAATATTTAGTTCTTATTTGTGAGAGATATGGGTGGCCAGCATTTATTGCCCATATTTGCCCTTGAGAAGGTGGTGGTGAGCTGCCTTCTTGAACCACTTGCAGTCCACCTGCTGTGTGTGGGTTGACCAACGATGCCAGTAGGGAGAGAATTCCAGGATTTTGACCCAGCGACCGTGAAGGAATGGCCATTCCATGTCAGGATGGTGAGTGGCGTGGAGGGGAAATGTTCGGTGGTGGTGTTCCCATGGATCTGCTGCCCTTGTCCTAGATGAAAGTGAATCATGGATTTAGCAGGATCTTTTATTGCAATAAGGGCATTTATTCTTGAATTTATGCTTCCACTTCTAGAATAGAATGTGAACTGTCAATGTTCAGCATCTGAGTGAGAGTCCTACTCACTGCCCATGACCAAAACCACCTTGTTTTGGAAAGAATTGTCCCTGTGAACTTGAAAGAACATCCTCAATGGAGGAGGAATGTCAGACTAATCATTAGGGCTTTTGAAGCTGATGAGATTTCCCACTGATCACCAGGAGTTTATATTTTGATCTGTATACGGGGTATAAGATAGAGAAGAGATAGCATTATCCAATCTTCTGACCTCCCTACACAGAAATCAAAAATGGTTTGGCTCTACACTGAGCACAATGCTTCAACCAGTTGGTTGCTATTTGGTTTCTCTTTTACCACCAGGATTTCAATCAGCGATTAACTTTACTTTCTTCTTCTTCTGTTCTAGAAAGGACCATTGAACATATAATTCAGAATTGGAAAGGAAAATATCAACATTTGGAGAAGAGTCATTCGTACATCCAATGGTACTTTTTTATCTCTATATCTGGTTATTTTGACTAAAGGTTCTGTGCGTTGTTAATTTTTGAAAATTACATTTTATCTGGCATGTTTCCTGATGAAGGGCTCTTGTCCGAAACATTGACTTTCCTGCTCTTTGGATGCTGCCTGACCTGCTGTGCTTTTCCAGCACCACACTCTTTCTACTCTGATCTCCAGCTTCTGCAGTCCTCATTTTCTCCATGGTATATTTAATGCAGTGTGACAATGAGAAGGTAGATGATGTACCTCAGCACTCACTGAAGCCTGTATGCCCTTCATTGTTTCAGGATTGCATTGGGTTAATCCTGTGTGAACAGGGAAGTTTAGGATACATACCTTTTGTAAACTGGTATATTGAAGACCAAAAAATAAATCATTGAGATATTGCAGGTCTCTGGCTGAGTTACCCATGGAAGAATGTGGACAGTTTTAGGCACCTGACTTTGGAAAGGATGTCAAGGCCTTGGAGAGGGTAGAGAAGAGGTTGAGATCATGTCCAAAGGCTTTTGGTTATATGTGGAGAATAGTGATTGGCATTGTGAACAGAGACTGAATGGTGTGTTCCAAGTTAAAGGGATTTGCTGGAGCAAGGAGGAACAAACTGTTTCCTATGGCAAATGGGTCACGTGACCAGGGGTAATAGAATTGACATCATTGACTTAAGAACACTTGAGGTGGGGGGGGTGGAATTAAGAGAAATTTCTTTACCCAAAGGGTGTTTACAGAAAATGTGATGGAGTTTGATTCCACAAAAACTTTCAAAAGACATGTTTTTTTTAATTATTAGATAACTTAGTGTGGAAACAGCCTAACAAGTACATATCGACCCGCCAAAGCGCAACCTACCCATTCCCCTACATTTACCTAACAATATAACATGGCCAATTCACCTGACCCGCACATCTTTGGACTGTGGGAGGAAACTGGAGCACCCAGAGGAAACCTATGCAGTAACAGGGAGAATGTGCAAACACCACACAGTCAGTCGCCTGAGGCGGGAATTGAACCCGGGTCTCTGGCGCTGTGAGGCAATAGTGCTAACCATTGTGCCACTGTATTTGAAGAGAACTAGTTTTCAGGGTTACTGGGGGGAAAGGAAGTAATGACAAGACTAAATTGAATAGTTCTTTCAAAGAACAAGATCAGGCACATGCAGCTTTGTTCTGAAGATTCTAGGGCCTACCCAGCAGACATTGCCATTTCCCACCCTCTCCTCCTCCAGTTTGATGGAGTGGGTCATTGAACCTGCAGACCACCATTGTCACAGTCTCTTAAACTTTATTTTTATTCTTCTTTCCTGGGATGTGAGCTAGCAGGCCCAATATTAGTTTGTTCCCAATTGACCTGGAGAAAGTATTGGTGAACTGTCTTTTTGAATGGCTGTGGTCCACGTGGCGTAGGGTAAAGTTGCCTTGGTCCCAGGGGGCCATCAGTCTGCGCTCTCATTAGAGAGAGAGAGAGACAGAAGTCACACAACACCAGGTTATAGTCCAGCAGGTTTATTTGAAATCTCTCAAGCTTTCGAAGCACTGCCCCTTCATCAGATGCACTGTAAATAAACCTGTTGGGCAATAACCTAATGTTGTTTCACCTTATGACTTTATCCACCCCAATCCAACACCAGCACGTCCACCTCCAATAAAGAGAGAGACGCATGGTGGTGAGCTTAACTTGAAGGTCACCATGTCATTGGTGAGGGGTGAGGTCGAGAAGGGAGTGCGACTTTGGTGATCTCAACTGGTTGAGAACTGTTGGAGTCAGTGTGCATTGCAAACCAGCTGTCCAGCCAACTAAGCTAACCATCACCACCACCCTTCCACAGTCTTCTGGTAGTGTGGTGACCAAAACTGTACACAATTACCTGGTTTTTGTATGGCATGAACTTAACTTCAGACTAATGATCGTTCAGTAACACACTCGCGATGGTTCAGTCACTGTGTGGTTTACACTGAGAGTGACCGGCACTGGTTAAACCTGTTCTGACCATCTGGAGCAGTTCTCCCTTCTAACCTTTAGCCTTGTGGTTTTAGGCTGTTCCCGTTGCGTGAACCCGGAATGAATTGGCACGCCAAGGAGCTCTCAAGACAAGAAATTGAGGTTTGTATCAGAGAGGGGAATTACTCAGCATTGCCCTCTACTCGATTTAAATGAATCAAATTTCCTTGAACTTTGGGGGGGGAGGGAAAGAAGTCAAACTGTACATGTTTACAACACAAATATTTTGAGATTTCAGGATTTAGAAGAGTTTGTTTCCTGGGGTCTGATTGAGGGGATGTTTTTGACATTACTCTGATTCTAAGAAAGTCAGCATTTCCATAGCACCTTTCCCGACTTTACAATATTCCCAAAGTGTTTCAACTATGCTTTGAAGTGTAGTCATGTTTGCAATGTAGCAAACCCCACTGGGCAGTTTGCACAAGCAAAATCTCTGGAGTGGAACCTGAACTTCAGACCATCTTGACCTATAATCCCAAAGATGGTTGAGAGTAAAGAAATTTAGAACTGTGTGGGGTTTTAGTGAGATAGAGCTGTACGCATCTTTGGTTTAAGAGCATTTATACTTGCAGTGGTGGCAGTACAGCAAGGGTTTACAAGGCTGGTCTCCAGGGTGAAAGGGTTGTCCTAAGGTGAGAGGTTGAGTAAATTAGGTTGACACTGGGGTTTAGAAAACCCTGGTGGTCTAGAGGTTCGGATTCTGTGATTTCACCGCTGCATGAGCTGGGTTTGATTCCCGGTCAGGGAATGGGAGTTTATGGAGCCAATGGTGCGAAACTACTGTCTGTGGGATTATGACTGAACGCCTCTAAGTTGAAATCCTGCCTAAACATAATGAAAAGGGAATGTGAGCAGGGTGTAGACCATCGTGAGACAGGTTAGTTTTACCCTACTGATGATGTGTTAATACAATGGTAATCCTGTTCCGTACGAGAGGAAGCTCAGTTTGGTGCATGTGCTTGACAAAGGCCTCCATGACAGGTGATCTCATTGAAGCATGTGAGATTCTGTTGGGGACTAACAGGGTCAACATTGAGAGGTTGCTTCTCAATGGCTGGAGCATCTGTAATACAGTCAGTAAGCTCAGTGGAGGGCACAGCCCTGCCTGCATCAATGGGGTTGAGGTGAAGTTTGATTTCGCTGCTCGTTGGATGCTGCCTGAACTGCTGTGCTCTTCCAGCACCACTGATCCAGAATCTGGTTTCCAGCATCTGCAGTCATTGTTTTTACCTTGGTCAAGAGCGTCAAGTTCCTGGGAGTGATGATCACCAACAATCTGTCCTGGTCCAACCACGTTGGCACAATAATCAAGAAAGCACAACAATGTTCCTACTTCCTTAGGAGGTTGAGGAAATTCAGCATATCCACAAAGACACTGACCAATGTTTTTCGAAGCACCAGAGAAAGCAACGCATCCGAATGGATCTCCGCTTGGTTTGGCAACTGCTGTTCCCAGGATTGCAAGAAACAATGGAGAGTCGTGAACACAGTCCAGTCCATCACACACACCAAACTTCCAGCCATTGGCTCCATCTATACTTCCCACTGCCTCGGGAAAGCAACCAACATAATCAGATCCATCCCACCCTGGTTATACTCTCTTCCAGTCTCTTGCATTGGGCAACTAAAATAAAACTTTGAATACACCTACAAACCAGATTCAAGAGCAGCTTCATCCTCTGTTATCAGACATAGATTAGATTTAATTCCTTATAGTGTGGAAACAGGCCATTTGGCCCAACAAGTCCACACCGACCCTCTGAAGATCCACCCACCCCCTGCCCGACATTTACACATGACTAGTGCACTTAACACAATGGGCAATTCACCTGGCCTGCACATTTTTGTATTGTGGGAGGAAACGGGAACATCCTGTGGAAACCCACGCAGACACTGGGAGAATGTGCAAACTCCACACAGCCAGTCGTCCAAGGCTGGAACTGAGCCCAAGTCCCTGGCACTGTGAGGCAACTGTGCTAACCACTGAGCCATCGTGCTGTTCCCTGAATGGACCTCTCCAATAGTCATTCTGATCTCTCTCTCCACATCTCTGCGACTGTTACACTATTCTGCACTCTGTACCATTTAAAGTACATCAGGATAGTAAAGCAATGTGACAGTAATAAGTCAATCGACAATCAATCAATCTCAGGATAAGGGCTTAATCATTCAGAGTCAGTAGTCATGTGACACCAGGCTACAGTCCCACAGATTTATTTGAAGTCACAAACTTTTGGAACACTGCCCCTTCATCAGGTGAAGTGGAGGGAAATGCACCTGTGACTTCTGATTTTGTCCACCCCTGTACCACTGCCTCACTCGTTCAGGTCTGAGATGGGGATTAATTTCTTGACTCCAAAGTGAAGTGAGTCTTTGGAATTTTCTAGCTCCTCTGGAAGGTTTCGGATGTTGTGTTGAGGAAGTGCCTTTTGGTCTTTCAGGGAATGGAGGGAAATGGGTTACCAGGGCAAAGTGAAGTTGAGATAGAAAGTCAGCGATTTCTTATTGAATGGTGGAACTGGCTTAATGGGCTGAGTGGTCTACTTCTGCTTTTGTTCTTTTCTTGATTCCGAGATAATAATTCAGCCCATGAGCCATAGCGCATGTTAGACGCTGTGCTGTTGGAAGATTAAATTCTGGTCAGATTTAAAATTCTCAATCCTGGATGATATACTAATTCTGCTCAGATAGGGGAATGAGCTAAGAATCTTGGTGATCACTGGCCAATTGCACAGTTGGTCAGTTCTCTAAATGGTAGCTCATTGGCTACAAAAGGCCTTTGTGCAGTGAAAATTATGTGAAGAGTTAGAACAAGGTACTAATTTTATCTTTAATTCACTTTGTGGAATAGGGCTGTCATTGGCAAGATCATCAATTATTCACCATTCCCAAATACATGTTTTTGAGGGTGACGGTGAGCTGCCTACTGTCCAAATCTGTAGAAATAGCCACAAGGCTGTTACGGAGGGGTTGGGGGCGGGAGGTCCAGCATTTTGACCCAGTGACATTGTTGATGACATTTCCAAGTGAGGATGCCGAATGACTTGGAGGGACTTGAAGGGGATGTTGGTTTACCTATACATCAGCTGTCTGTGACATTCTTGGTCACCTGGAAAATGATGTCAAAGGAGCTTTGGTGAGTTACTGCAATACATCTTGTGAATGGTTCACCTTGCTGCTCCTGTGTGTCAGTGGTGTGTGGGCTGAGTGCAGAAGGTGTTAGAGGGGATCAGGAACAAGTGGGCTGCTTTGACCTGGATGTTGCCAAACTTCATGATTGGAGCTGTACTCCACCAGGAAGGGGTTAGAGTGTTCAGTGTCTCTTAGTTTGTTGTTTTCTGAGATGATTTAAATGAATTTTGATTTATTTATTAACTAAATTTTAATGCAGTGTTTTTTTAAAAAAACTATTTCATTGTCAACAGTTATTCAGAAATTCTAAAGATGCAACACAGAGGCTAATTAAAGTGTACGAGATAATGCTGGATTTTTATGGCATTAAATTAGTAAATCGGAAAACTGGAGCAGTGAAACGAGCTCCTCACTGGAAAGAGCGATTCGACAACCTCAATCAGTGAGTGTCACCAGTTTTATGTTCATGTAGCACCTTTTCATCTTTTGAAATGGAAGCACTGGGTATTGCTATGATCACAGCTAATGGTAATACGAGAAAAGTCAGGTCACTGTGAAATCTAGCTTGATGAACCATAATATTAGCATTTTGCAGTTGGTTACCATGGTGGCTAGTCGCTGAATATATTCATCCATGGCTGCCAGAATTCTTTAACAAAAAAATCCAAATTTATTACACGAAATAACAAAACCATAAGATCTTAATGCGTTTCCCAGCAATATCCAATTCAGGTCCTCCATTCCAATGGAATACTGTTCTGATTGAACTCTTTAATTTCAGAATTAGAATTGCAGAATTGTCATGATGTGGAAGATGACCATTCAGCCCACTGCACGTGAATCAGCTCTCTAAATGAGCATCATAACTTAGTACTGTTCTCCTGCCCTTTCTTCTCTTAAACAGAAGCAATCATCCAGTATCCAATTGAACCTGCCTCCACCACATTTCCAGGCAGTGCCTTCCACACCCTAACTACTTGCTTTGTGGGGGGGGAAAAGAAAATCCTCCCATCAGATTTGCTACCTTTTGTAAACTGCTTTAAATCTCTGCCTTGCCACTCTCGGTCCTTTTTCTTTTGAGTGGACACAGTTTTTCCCGACCTACTCTGTCCAGAGCTCTCATGATTTGTAAACTTCAATCAAATCTATTTAGCCTTTTTCTTCAAAGGAAAATAGTCTTGGTTTCTTCAATTCATCCTAGTAACTGAAGCTTCTCATTCTTGGAACTATTTTTGTAAATTACACTACTCCTCCTTGCTGAAATGAATTTTCAGGTTTGATGCCCTTCTTAAGTCCTCGATCTCATTTTTTTTCTCCCCCCCCCCCCCCCCCCCCCAGTCCTGACAGCTTTAAAATATAAACATAGACTCTCTAACATACATTGGAGACTTCACAAATTATTGATTTGGAGATGCTGGTGTTGGACCTAGGGTGGGCAAAGTTAAAAATCACACAATGCCAGGTTATAGTCCAACAGTTGGTTTGATTGGAAGCACTAGCTTTCAGAGTGCTGCTCCTTCACAGGTGATTGTGGAGAATAAGATTGTATGACACAGAATTTATAGCAAAGGTTTACAGTGTGATGTAATTGAAATTATATATTGAAAAAGATCTGGATTGTTTGTTAAGTCTCATCTTTTAGAATGACCATGTTGGTTTCAGTTCTTTCATACATAAATCGCAGAACATTTAAAAGTTACATTCTCAAGTGAACTTTAACAATTGGTGTCATGTCAGCCCAAATAATGCATTGGAGGTGTGTGCTGTCCTGTGTGAGACTGTCTGTGCCCCAATGGTCAGATTGATTCTAATATAAAACCGGATTTACAGAATCTTACATGGATTCATGCAGTATTTGAGCAAAGTAGATGTAATTATGCAAGTACAAATTCACCCCACAAACCTGTGTGTGTGTGGGTGTATGTGTGAGTGTAAAGGGGTACAAGTCTGTGAGAGGGCGCACAGCGGTTGTTCACCAACACTCCCTAGGATTTTACCATTACATGTATAAGTCCTGCTAAGATTTGCTTTCCCAAAATGCAGCACCTCACATTTATCTGAATTAAACTCCATCTGCCACTTCACAGCCCATTGGCCCATCTGATCCAGATCCTGTTGTAATCTGAGGTAACCTTCTTCGCTGTCCACTGCACCTCCAGTTTTGCTGTCATCAGCAAACTTCGTAACTGTACCTCTTATGCTCACATCCAAATCATTTATATAAATGACAAAGTAGTGGATCCTTGTAGCACTCCACTGGTCACAGGCCTTCAGTCTGAAAAACAACTCTCTACCACCACCATGTCTTCTACCTTTGAGCCAGTTCTGTGTCCAAATGGCTAATTCTCCCTGTCTTCCTTAAGATCTAACCTTGCTAACCAGTTTCCCATGGGGAAACTTGTCAAATGCCTTACTGAAGTCAAAATAGATCATGTCTACCGCTCTGCCCTCATCAATTCTCTTTGTTACTTCAAAAAACTCCATCAAGTTAGTGAGATCAGATTTCCCACGCACAAAGTCATGTTGACAATCCCTAATTAGTCCTTGCCTTTCCAAATACAGGTACATCCTGTCCATCAGGATTCCCTCCAACAACTTGCCCACCACCAACATCAGGCTCACTGATCTATAGTTCCCTGGCTTGTCCCTACCAACCTTCTTAAACAGTGGCACCACATTTGCCAACCTCCAGTCTTCCGGCACCTCACCTGTGATCATCTATGATACAAATATCTCAGCAAGAGGCCCAGCAATCACTTCTCCAGCTTCCCACAGAGTTCTCGTGTACACCTGATCAGGTCCTGGGGATTTATCCACTTTTATGTGTTTCAAGACATACAACACTTCTTCCTCTGTAATATGGACATTTTTCAAGATGTCACCATCTATTTCCCTACATTCTAGATCTTCCATGTCCTTTTCCTCAGTAAACACTGATGCAAAATATTCATTTAGTATCTTCCCTATCTCCTGTGGCTCCACACAAAGGCCGCCTTGCTGATCTCCCTAGTTACCTTTTTTTTTGTCCTTGATCTATCTGTAAAATCCCTTTGGATTCTCCTTAACTATATTTGCCAAAGTTATCTCATGTCCTCTTTTTGTCCCCTGATTTTCATCTTAAGTATACTCCTACTGCCTCTATACTCTTCTAAGGATTCACTTGATCCATCCTGTCTATACCTGACATATGCTTCCTTCTTTTTCCTAACCAAACCCTGAATTTCTTTAGTCATCCAGCTTTCCCTATACCTGCCAGCCTTTCCTTTCACCCTAACAGGAATATACTTTCTCTGGATTCCTATTATTCCATTTCTGAAGGCTTCCCATTTTCCAGTCGTCCATTTACCTGCAAACATCTGCCCCCACTCAGCTTTTGAAAGTTCTTGCCTAATACCGTCAAAATTAGCCTTCCTCCAATTTAGAACTTTTTTATATCTGGTCTAACTTTTTCCATCATTATTTTAAAACTAATAGAATTATGAACACTGGCCCCAAAGTGCTCCCCCACTGACACTTCAGTCATCTGCCCTGCCTTATTTCCCAAGAGTAGGTCAAGTTTTGCAACTTCTCTAATAGATACATCCACATACTGAATCAGAACATTTTCTTGTACACACTGAACAATTTCCTTTCCATCTAAACCCTTAACACTATGGCAGTCCCAGTCTATGTTTGGAAAGTTAAAATTCCCTACCATAACCACCCTATTATTCTTACAGATAACTGAGATCTCATTATATATTTGTTTCTCAATTTCCCTCTGACTATTAGGGGGTCTATAATACAATCCCAATAAGGTGATCATCCCTTTCTTATTTCTCAGTTTCACCCAAATAACTTCCCTGGATGTATTCCCGGGAATGTCCTCCCTAAGTACAGCTGTAGTGTTATCCCTTATCAAAAATGCCACTCCCTCTCCTCCCTTTCTATGCTCACTGTAGCATTTGTATTCTGGACCATTAAGCTGCCAATCCTGCCCATCCCTGAGCCATGTTTCTGTAATTGCTATGATATCCCATGTTCCTAATCATGCCCTGAGTTCATCTGCCTTCCCTGTTATGCCCCTTGCATTGAAATAAGTGCAGTTTAATTTATCAGTCCTACTTTGTTCCTGCCTGCCCTGACTTTGTTTGTTTGTTTGTTTGACTCACTTTTTTTTCTCAACCAGTCTCAGATTGATCTCTTTCCTCACTATCTCCCTGGGTCTCTCAACTACACCCCCCTCCACCCCCCAACCAAACTAGTTTAAATCCTCCCGAGCAGTTCTAGCAAATCTCCCTGCCAGTATATTAGTCCACTTCCAATTTAGGTGCAATCTATTCTGCTTGTACAGGTCACTTCTATCCCAAAAAAGATTCCAATGATCCAAAAATGTGAATCCTTCTCCCATATACCAGCTGCTCAGCTATGCATTCATCTGCTCTATCCTCCTATTCCTACTCTCACTAGCTCGTAGCGCTGGGAATAATCTAGATATTACTACTATTGAGGATCTCCCTTTTAAATTCCTGCGGGTCTATGTTCTTCCTTCAGAATCTTATCCTTTTCCCTTCCTATAACTTTGGCTCCAATGTGTACAATGATGTTTTGTTGGTCCCTCTCCCTTTGAGAACATTCTGAACCCTCTCTGAGACATCCTTGATCCTGGCACCAGGGAGGCAACATATCATTGATTTTTTGCTGCTGGCCACAGAAACGTTTGTCTGTGTCTCTGACTAGAGAGTCCTCTAACACAATTGATCTCTTAGAAGCTGATGTATCCCTCATCGCATTAGAGCCAGTCTCAATACCAGAAACTTGGCTGTTTCTGCTTCATTCCACTGAGAATTCATTACCTCCTGCATTTTCCAAAACAGCATACTTGTTTGAAATGGGCATAGCCACAGAAGACTCCTGCACTAACTGCCTACCTTTCTTACCTTTCCTGGAGTTAACCCATCTATGTGACTGTATCTGAGACTTTGCCTCTTCCTGTAACTGCCATCCATCACATCCCCTTGCTCTTGTAAATTCCTCTTTGCCTCTAACTCTCTCTCCAACCAATCCATTCAGTCTGATAGGATTCACAACCAACTCCATTTATTGCAGATATAATCCTCATAACAGAAACTCTCCCTAAACTCCCACATCCGACAAGAAGAGCATGTCTCTCTACCAAAGACCATTTTTGCTGCTTTCAATCTGCAGATCCAGAAATTAGCACCGTCTTATTCCTCTACAAAACAGTGCTCCAGACTTAATACTTATGGTTTATATTTTTAAGTTTAATCAAGGGCCTCAGGCGACTGTCTGTGTGGAGTTTGCACATTCTCCCCGTGTCTGCGTGGGTTTCCTCCGGGTGCTCTGGTTTCCTCCCACAGTCCAAAGATGTGCAGGTCAGGTGAATTGGCCATGCTAAATTGCCCATAGTGTTAGGTAAGGGGCAAATATAAGGGTAGGGGTATGGGTGAGTTTCGCTTCTGCGGGTCGGTGTGGACTTGTTGGGCTGAAGGGCCAGCTTCCACACTAAGTAATCTAATCTAATCTAATATCTCAAAACATATAATCAAGAAAGAACCCACTCTACTCACTTACTCCAGACTTACTGTAAGGCCACACTTAAGTATTCACTTACCTGTTTCTGTGCTGTAATCTTACCCAAACAGGTTCCTCCAAGACCAGTTGTGAGTCTCACTGTTAACTTTCCCAGACACAGCCTGATGTTCAGCGATACATGAATTCAAACAGCAAAGGCAGTTCCTCCCTCCCTCCCTTCCTTCCTTCCTTCCTTCCTTCCTTCCTTCTTCCCTCCGGCACTGCCTGACTATGTGCTGCCTTTGTCTCTTCCGCCCCCTTTTAAAAGTGCTGTTGTTTTGACTGTTTCTCTCCACCGTTCCAAAACCATGCAACACCATATGAAACAGTATTTGCTGCCCCTGGAATTGGAGGAAATCACCTCCAACATCTAAAATACCTGAAAACAAGGAGCAGCCTTTCACAGCCAGAATTTTTCCCATCCTCCACCTTGAATTACCCAGAATCCCTTTTACAAGTTGAGAAAATCATGAGGAGTGTGGACACTGTAAATACACAAGGTCTTTTTCCTGGGGTGGGGAAGTCCAGAACTGGAGGGCATAGATTTAGGGTGAGAAGGAAAGATAGAAAAGGGACATTTCCACACAGAGGGTGGTGCATGTATGGAATGAGTTGCTAGAGGAAGTGTTGGAGGCTGATACACTTGCAACATTTAAAAGGCATTTGGATGGGTATATGAATAGGAAGAGTTTGGTGGGATATGGGCCAAATGCTGGCAAATGGGACTAGATTAGTTTCGGACATCTGGTCAGTGTGGACGAGTTGGATAGAAGAGTCTGTTTCCGTGCTGTACATCTGTGAATCTATGACTGTGGATGCAGTTTTGGAGTTTTATCCCTACACTTGCTGCACCAGTAGGGCTAATGTGCTGTTCTGATCATTGGTGTCACTGCTGTGACTGCTGTCTACAGCTGCCACGTTATTGTTGATTTGCTGATTGGTCTTTCTTTCTTTTCAATTTCAGACGCTCACACAATAATCTCCGCATCACTCGGATACTGAAGTGCCTTGGAGAGATGGGCTTTGAGCATTATCAGCCGCCATTGGTAAAGTTTTTCCTAACAGAAACATTGGTGCATAACCAGCTGCCCAACGTTAAAGAGAGTGTCTTGGATTACTTTCTTTATACCATTCGAAGTAAAATTGAGAGAAGGAAGCTGATACTGTACGCCCAGAAGCATTATCGGCCAGCTGCAGACTTCGTCTGGGGCCCTCCCAAAGAAATGGAACACCGGTTTAAGCATATTCGTGAGGAACTCTGGAAGGAAGAGGAGGAAACAGTGAGTGAGGATATGTCAGATGAAGACACATTGGCAAAAGGTGGAGAAAGCAGTTCCTTACCATCAGACTCAGATGAAGGCCACAGGTCAAAGCAGAGACGGGTAATGAAAGAAAGGCCTTCAGATTCTAGGGAGAAGAGCTCAACGTGTCAGAAGGACACAGATGAGACATTGGAGTATCAAGTCGAGACTGAAAAACCTGATGGGACCGTAGATCAGGAGAGGTGTAATGCTGAAGAGAAGAGCGACGGTGATGGGATATCTCCAGCCTCTGAAAATAAGTGCAATGAAAATGGTGAAAAGCAAATTGAATGTGAAGAGGTGACTGTTGTGGGAAGTATTAAAGCAGATGCTGAAGACTTGGTGCAAGATGTTGACGTACCTGAGAACAGCCAAACCAAGCATGAGCGAATGGAGGCTGATGTGGGAACACAAGAAATGGAAGGTGAAGCTACCTGCCAAATGGGAAAGGAATTGTTAGTGCATTCAGGCAAAGCAGGACTGTCTATTAACGAAACATATTCCGAGCCAAAAGGCCGAGAAGAAACAGATATGCCAGTTATGGAAGGCAAAATTGTGAAGAGAAAAACAGAAGAGGGGCTTGATGAGAGAGCTGAGCCGGAGCATGTGATCACTGAAGCAGGTAGCCTTGCAACTGAAGAAAGTAAAACTAGCAATATATCAAAGGATGAGGTGGATAAGCCAGAAGTGATTACCAAAGAAACTGATAAGTCTCTGAAAGAAGAAACAGCAATCAGCAATACAGAACAGAAGAATATGTCAACTGAATTAGAAGGTGAAAGCGAATCTGAAAGAAATATTCCACATCCTGCAAATGATGAAAGTGAATGCACAGAAGAAATGGAAACACAAGAAGTGGGACTGCTGGAAGCTGGAAAAGATCCTGTAGGTCTATGTATGGAAATGGAGATGGAAGCTAGTAAATGTGCAGGAGAAGAAGATGTAGAAATGGAAGATGACCAGCAAACAACTTCATCTTCATAAAGCAGCAACTTTATTGCTTTACAAGAGAAGACTAGAGAACCACTTTAGGATATGACTTTGAAGAAGAACCCCAAGCTTCCCATCAAATGCAGGATTTCAAACAAATAGGTTCTGCTACTCAGTAGCTTTGAGGATTGGGAGACAGAAATACCTCACGTGGCTACCATAGACCTCTCTGTGCTGGATACTAAATTGTATTTAGAGGCTGGTGTGTGCATGTGAATATTTAATACTTTCATTTTTAAATAAAGTGCTGATAGCAGGTGAAGTTAACTAATGTTTTGTGGCTCATTCTAGCTCTGTACTTCCAATTTGTTTATGTAGCACCTGTAAAGGGAGTGGTATGTAAGATGTGGGTGTGTCTCTGACAATTCTGGGGGTGGAGTGAGAAAGGGAACATTAGGTAATCTCTGTTTGTTCATCTGGTATTTAAATAGTGCCTTTAGTAGAGTTTCACAGGGATCGGAATTTTACACAGTGACACATCAAGGGGTACTGGATAGGATGACCAGAAACTCGGCCAGTGGTATGGTTTAAGGGAATGTCTTGGAGGAGAGAGTGCACAAGCTTCACAGAGGAATTGTGGAGCTTGGGATAGAAGCAAATGATCATAATCTGAAGAAACCATCCTCTAAGAGGACAAGGTGGGAGGCCACACCACTCCTGTAATTAGGTTAAAAACAATGACTGCAGCTGCTGGAAACCAGATTCTAGATTAGAGTGGTGCTGGAAAAGCACAGCAATTCAGGCAGCACCCAAGGAGCAGGAAAATCAAAGTTTCGGGCAAAAGCCCTTCATCAGGAATAGAGGCAGAGTGCCTGCAGGGTGGGAACTCCTGTAATTATGCTGTCCACCAGACCTCTGTAATCAGGAGCAGGAGACCTATCTAATATATTTAAATGTATGTTGGAATGAGTACCAATGGCTGCTCTGAAGTGCCAACAAATCTTCCATCTAATGAAGCTTGTACCATGCTACTCCCAGGGCCCTAATCTCTGTTCTGCTTGCTGGGCATCTCGTGTGTTGTAGACCTGTTTTGTAGAAAGTCCCATCCAACTCTGAGAAAAGCCTATGAAATAGGAATAGGACAAGGTCATTCGGCCCTTTTTGAGTCTGCTCTCCAATCAGTAGAATCCTGGCTGATTAAAATTACTCCGCATCAGCAAAGGTGAGAATCACACTTGGCAGAAATAGGTAAACAAGAAAAACCTTGCTGGAAAACCAGCATTTACTAAATGGCGCTTACTCAGATGTGAAACAGCTCTGCAGAATAACATCTGAATCTTCACTGTGTACATCCAAAGCTCATTCCAGCTTAATTATGTCTGCCAATTCTGATTCTAAATCAAATGTAGCAAAGGTACTATTTAAGGAACAGGACTGTGAACTCCAGAAACTCCTTCCAAACTATTCTAGTCTGACCTTTGTATTCAAGTGAATTTCTAGATATTTAAAGTTTTCTGTCAGACATAGATTTTTAGAATTTATTCTCACAACCTGCTTTTTGAGGCTGCAGTCAGGTGTTGTAGTTGGGAATGTTACCAAGGTGTTTAACTGCTCGGATTTCCAGTGGCTGCAATGGGGATTACACGTTGAGATGTTGACCTTTTCCAACTCCCGTTATCCCTCCACAGCCCCAATGTTCCCATGCTGCTTGTCTGATATTCATTGTGCAGTCATTTGCAATTTCTCCTGGTGAAACATTAGGGAAACTGCCACCCCAGAACTCACGTTTTGCGCAAATTTCATGTTCCATCGACCTACCACTAGCTCAGGATGAACCTAATCTAAGAAACAGGATCAGGAAAAGACCATTCAACTCCTTGAATCTGTTCTGCATTTTGGTATGACCAAGGCTGATTTTCAACCCAAAGTCCCAGAGAAGTTAAAACTCCAAAATCAATCAATCAATTCCCCTTTTGAATATATCCAACAATGGAGGACACAACCATCCAAGATAAAGAATTACAAAGATTCATGACCATCTGAGTAATTTCTCCTCATCTCAGTCTGAAATGATAGTCATAGAGATGTACAGCATGGAAACAGACCCTTTGGTCTAACTCATCCACTCTAGTCCCACCTGTTAGCACCTGGCCCATATTCCTCCAAACTCTTCCTATTTATATAGAACCCTTATCTTGAGACGGTGTCCCTGTGTTCTAGATCCCCCAGCTACGGAACAAATCACTCCATGTTTGCTTTTCATGCCCCTCCAGAAACTCTCCGGCAGCACAATGGCTCAGTGGATAGCACTGCTGCCTCACAGTGCCAGGGAGCTGGGGTTGATTCCACCCTCAGGCGACTGTGCAAACTCCAAACAGATATTCTCCTCCTATCCACATGGGTTTCCACCCACAGTCCAAAGATGTGCAGGCTCAGTGGATTGGTCATGGGAAATGTCGGGTTACAGGAATATGCTGGGGTCTGGGTCTGGATGGGATGCTGTTTGGAGGGATGGGTGTGGACTTGATGAGCCAAATGACCTGCTTCTGCCCTGTAGGAAGTCTGTGATTTTTGGACTGAGCTGAGGAGAAATGACTCCGGTGGTCATGAATTTTCTGTACTTCTTTACTTCCGGAGGTTGAGGGCTCCATTGTTGAAGATATTCAAAATGGGATTAACAGATTTTTGGAGTTTTAATATCTCTGAGTCGAGGACGGTGGGGTGCTGGCTGGAAACTGGAGTTTGGGTTGAAAACCAGCCTTGATTATATTGAAACAAGTAGGTTCCAATAAGATCAGCCTTCAGTAGTCTTACTTCCACAGTATGGAGGCACGTTTTCCTTACTGCATCATCCTGTGACAATCTGTTTTATTGCTGGGATCGTTATTTGAAAATGTTCTCAAATGGGATGTGGACAATGTTGTAATTTAATGCTCTTGTACCAATTGGCTTCTTCGGCCATTTCAGAGTCATAGAGACGTACAGCATGGAAACTGACCCTTCGGTCCAGCTCATTCACACTGACCAGATATCCCAAACTGATCTCGCCCCACATGCCAGCACCCGGCCCATAACCCTCCAAACCCTTCCAATTCATATATCCATCCAGATGCCTTTTAAATGTTGCAATTGTACCAGCCTCCACCACTTCCTCTGGCAGCTCATTCCATACACGTACACCCTCTGTGTGAAAAAGTTGCCCCTTGGGTCTCTTTTATATCTTTCCCCTCTCACCCTAAATCTATGCCCTCTAGTTCTGGATTTCCCCCACCCCAGGGAAGATACTTTGTCTGTTTATTCTATCCATGCCCTTTTATAAGGATTTTATAAACCTCTATGTGGTCAACCCTCAGCCTCTGATGCTCCAGGGAAAGCAGTTAAGTACATTGCAGTAGATTTGGAGTCACATGTAGGCCAGACTGGCTAAGAACAGCAGGGGATTAAACAATAATTGATCATTATTACATGGTAGATTATTTTAAAAGTTGAATTCAACTTCCATCATCTGCTTACAGTGACATCTGGGCCCATAAGCCTAACACATTAGCTTGACTTTCTGGTTTCCTCATCCTGTGTCATTGTCGAGAGTGTGGTGCTAGAAAAGCACAGCTGGTCAGGCAGTATCCAAGGAACAGGAGAATCGATGTTTCAGGCATAAGCCCTTCATCAGGAATGAGGCTGGGGGGCTGAGAGATAAATGGGAGGGGGGGGAAGGTGGTTGAGAATACAATAGGTGGATGAAGGTGTGGGAGAAGGTGATAGTTCAAATAGGAGCGGATGGAGGGGAAATACGATGGCAAGATCAAGAGGGTGGTGCTGGGTTGGAGGCTTGGGACCGGGATAAGGTGGGGGGAGACGAAATGAAGAAGCTGGTGAAATCTACATTAATCCTGTGGGGTTGGAAGGTTCCAAGGCAGCAGATGAGGCATTCTTCCTCCAGCCATCAGGTGGTCAGGGTTTGGTGATGGAGGAGGCCCAGAAGCCATGTGTCCTTGGTGGGGTGGGAGAGGGAGTTGAAGTGTTCAGCCATGGGGCCGTGGGGTTGGCTGGTTGGTTGGTTGTCCGAGAGATGTTCTCTGAAACGGTCTGCAAGTAGGTATCCTGTCTCCCTGATGTAGAGGAGACAACATTGGGTACAATGGATGCAGTAGATGACATTGGTGGAGGTACAGGTAAGTTTCTGTGGGAGGTGGAAGGATCCCTTGGGACCTTGGACGGAGGTGAGGGAGGAGGTATGGGCACAGGTTTTCCACTTCCTGTAGTGGCAGGGGAAGGTGCGGGAGTGGGATAAGGGCTGGGGTTGGGGGCGAGGGGGGGGGGGGGGTGGTATAGATCTGACAAAGGAGTCATGGAGAGAATGGTCTCTCCGGATCCTGAAAAAGGTGGGGAGGGAGATATATTCCGAGTGGTGGGCTCTGTTTGTAGGTATCGAAAGTAGTGGAGGGTGATGCGATGTATATGGAGGTTGGTGGGGTGGAAGGTGAGGACCGGGGGGAAGCGGTTCTGTCCTTGTTACGGTTGGAGGGATGAGGTTTAACGGTGGAGGTGCGGGGAGTGGAGGAGATGCACTGGAGGGCATTGTCAACCACATAGGAGGAGAAATTGTAGTTCTTTGAAGAAGGAAGTCATCTGGGATTTTCTAAAGTGGAATTGGTCATCCTGGGAACAGATGCGGTGGAGGAATTGGGAAAAGGGATGGTGTTTTTACAAGAGGCAGGGTGGGAGTCCAGGGAGCTGTGGGAGTTGGTGGGTTTGTAGTAGATGTCGTGGTTAGTCAGTTGCTGACCATCCTGTGGTATTGCTAATTCCAATCAAATCCATCCTTGGATATGGGGACCAAGACTGCACACTGCTGCAGGTGTGGTCTTGCTAAATCCTACATACTTGTAGCAAGAACTTTGTTATTCTTGTATCCTGCAACAAATACACCAACATGCCTTCCCAATTACCTGCTGGGCCTGTCGACTTACTATCCTCCCTGTGTGAATGTATCCAAGTGACACCTTTTAAAAATGTGACACCTTCAGATTAATTTTGTTTTCTTATTTTTGCTACCAAAATGAAAAGATAATACTGCCGCCCGCTATACACCACTTGTCAATTTGTTTCCCATTCATCTAACCTGCCTATTTCTCTTCACAGCTGCCTTATATCCACCTCCTGAGGTTACGTTTCCATCCAATGTTGTACAACTGACAAACTCTCAGTCTCTTTGTCTAAGACATGAATGGTGATTGTAAATAACTGAGGCCCCAGCATTGAGCCTGTGATACTCCAATAGTCACAGTCTGCCAACTTGGAAAAAGCCCCATTTATCCTTCTTCTGTTCCTGTCTATTAACCAATCCTCTATTCACGCAGGTCCATTGCTCTCAATTCCTGGAGTCTTTACTTTTCCTATTAGCTTTTGCATGGTACTTTTATCAAATGCCTTTTGCAAATCCTAATATACTACATCTCTTGTGGGCTGTTATGATGCAGTAGAATTGTCCTTCTCTCTGGGACAGAAGGTCCGAGTTGAGGTCCCATCAGTTCCAGTGGTATGTTATAAAATGTCTGAACAGATTGTTATCTTTTTTTCAAAAAGAGATATACTACACTGGATGCCCCTTACAGACTTTATTAGTTTATCCTCAAAAAGTCTCATACATTTGTTAAAAACCATTTTCTATCCATAAAACTGAATTGGCTTTGTTTCGTTGTATATAACTTTCAAAGTACCTCAAGACTTTCCTAATAAAAGATACCAGTTCTTTCCACAATCACCAATATCAAGCTAACTGGTGTCGTTTCCTGTTTTCTCATTTCCTCCTCTATTATATAGTTAACTTTCTTTCACTGGGAATTCTGGAATCTTGTGAGTTTTTGAATATTGAAACCGGCGCATCCAGTATATTTGAAATTACCTCTTTTAGAATCCTGAAGTGTAGACCTTGGGGTGTATTTGCTTTAGACTCTTTCCCATTACATTTTCTTCTGCTCAGATTAATTATCTCTATTTTCTCACTTGTCCATGGTTACCTTCTACTTCTGGTATGCAATTTATGCCTCCTGTTGTGAAGCCAGATATAGGCAACGTCACCATAATCTTACCAAATAATAAGGCTGATCTCTTATTAGCAAGAGATGATTCTGGCAAGGCGAGACCTCATCACAAGTTCAGCTAGTGTAGAAATTGAACCCCTACTGTTGTATCACTTTAGAATCACAAACCAGCCATCCAGTCAACAGAGGTAACTGGCCCTTTAGTGACACTTGTATAGTTGGATTAACCAACAGTGCTCAAGAGTGAGACTTCCTTCCACTGAGGCTGCTAGTCTGACATTCCTGAAGAAGGGCTCATGCCCGAAATGTCGATTCTCCTGCTCCTGGATGCTGCCTGACCTGCTGCGCTTTTTCAGCAACACATTTTCAGCTTTGATCTCTAGCATCTGCAGTCCTCACTTTCTCCTAGTCTGACACACAACTTGTTAAAAGAGTTCAAATTCTTTAGTGACTGCTGCATGCCCCACGTGAAAACTTTTGCCACTATGGTTTTATAAAGAACAATTTGTTGAGCTGTGCACCCTAACCTGCCCTTAAATTTGGATGTTTTCCACATGTTTTTCATATTTTTCTCTCCTGGTTTGATGACCGCCCATCTTTTAGTCTTCCCTTTGCCTGTAGTAGGAATGAAGCACAAGTTCTGACTGTCACTCCATTCTCTTCCCTTTTGTTTGATTTCAATTTTTTCTCTATCCCATCCTTTCCACCCTATTGATGAGTCTAATAATATTGACACCTCTGTTTGTCCTTTCTACTGGTTCTGGTTGAAATGTTGCTCCATGATACAATTCTTTCCAATCCTGACAATTGATGTGAGTTGCAATGAAGTGGAACTCCTCTTTCCTACATTCCTTCAATCATATGATCTGTTTATCTCCAGGTTAATTTGCATGTAGTTCAGATATCTTAAGAGGTCATGTTCTTTACAGGAGCACCTGGTTCCTGGAGATCTCCAAACAGGACCCACTTGCCTCCCCTTCCCAATCTTATTGCTTCCAATATGGTCCTCATTACTTCTGCCACTTCAAGATGCCACTCAGCATAACATCTCCTGGTAAACACACAAACCTGAGGCTGGAAGAACACAGCCAGCCAAGCAGCATTGGGAGGTGGAGAAGTCAATGTTTTGCGTGTAACCCTTCTTCCGGATCCTAATGAAGGGTCTCAACATGAAATGTCAACTTCTCTCCCTCCTGATGCTGCCTGCCTTGCTGTGTTCCCCCAGCCTCCTGATGCTGCCTGCCTTGCTGTGTTCCTCTCCCTCCTGATCCTGCCTGCCTTGCTGTGTCCCTCTCCCTCCTGATGCTGCCTGCCTTGCTGTGTCCCTCTCCCTCCTGATGCTGCCTGCCTTGCTGTGTCCCTCTCCCTCCTGATGCTGCCTGCCTTGCTGTGTCCCTCTCCCTCCTAATGCTGCCTGCCTTGCTGTGTCCCTCTCCCTCCTGATGCTGCCTGCCTTGCTGTGTCCCTCTCCCTCCTGATGCTGCCTGCCTTGCTGTGTTCCCCTCCCTCCTGATGCTGCCTGCCTTGCTGTGTTCCCCTCCCTCCTGATGCTGCCTGCCTTGCTGTGTCCCTCTCCCTCCTGATGCTGCCTGCCTTGCTGTATCCCTCTCCCTCCTGATGCTGCCTGGCTTGCTGTGTCCCTCTCCCTCCTGATGCTGCCTGCCTTGCTGTGTTCCCCCAGCCTCCTGATGCTGCCTGCCTTGCTGTGTCCCTCTCCCTCCTGATGCTGCCTGCCTTGCTGTGTTCCCCTCCCTCCTGATGCTGCCTGGCTTGCTGTGTTCCTCTCCATCCTGATACTGCCTGCCTTGCTGTGTTCCTCTCCCTCCTGATGCTGCCTGCCTTGCTGTGTTCCTCTCCCTCCTGATGCTGCCTGCCTTGCTGTGTTCTTCCAGCCTCCTGATTGTCTGCATTAGATTCCAGTATTTGCATTTTCTAAAATCTCTAACCTGTTGCTACTAGCCTTTCTTATCAAATTTCCAACAGTGACCATATCATATTCCTTCTCCTTTTTTCTCACTCGGTTGGACAGTTTCCTGCCTCCAGACAACCTAATCGTTTCTCTGAAAATGACCCAAGTTTGGAACAAACTGTACAGATCCGACTCCCACCTGTTTCTTTATCAGTGTCTCCAAACTGCACTGAGAGTCAGAGGGATGTTGGACAGACATCTCATACAGATTTTGTATTAATTGCAAAATTGTCCTTTACTCAAAAGAAGTCTTCATTTTCATTTGCTGGTACTAAAGCAGTCTGTACTGGCTTTGTGTGTCAAAAGAAAAAAAAAATTGGAATTTGACAATTCCTGTAGGTGGCACGGTGTCTCAGTGATTAGCACTGCTGCCTCACAGTACCAGGGACCCAGGTTCGATTCCAGCCTTGGGTGACTATCTGTGTGGAGTTTGCACATTCTCCCTTGTATCTGCATGGATTTCCTCCAGGCGCTTCTGTTTCCTCCCACAGTCCTAAGATGTGTAGGTTAGGGTGGATTGGCCATGGGAAATTACCCATAATGTTCAGAGATGTGCAGGCTAGGTGGACTATCCATGAGGAATGTAGAGTTACAGGGATTCGGTGGGGCACTCTTTGGAGGGTCAGTATGAAATCGAAGGGCTGAATGGCCTATTTCTACATGAGGGATTCTAACAGCAGTTCCAAAAAATAAAGGCATTCCTTACTCGGGCAGGGGACTATATATGTACATTGAGACAATGAGAGGGTCTGGACACTGAAAGGAACCTTGTTATACCTCAGCAAGAGGACCTCAGGCAGTGGCCATTCCCCACTGCTCCTTGGTGGCTGCTAGCCCAAACTTCAGTGCGTCCCTCAGCCCATAGTCCTGGACCTTACAATGGCAGTATATACAAACAAAGAAACCATGTTACTGTCCGGAATCCGATCGGACTCTAAATTAGAGTGCACAGGCAGTTCGTGTTGAGTTTCTCCAGCATCCTGTGGGTTTGCTTCTAGCAGTGCCCCTTATATTCAGGCACCTGCACACACTGGAGCCCCCTCTCTGTCAGCACTGAGGGTGTCCATACACCCCAGCTGCAGCAGCTCACTACCTCCTCCGCAGGGCAATTAAGGAAGGGTGATAAATGCTGGCCTGGCCAGCAACAGCCAAGTGCCCCGACACAGCCTTCTCTGCGATACAGCTCTTCACTTCACCACCCCCCCCCCCCCACTCCACTTCACCCCCTCCACCTCTTCCCCCTCCACTTCACCCCCTCCACCTCTCCCCTCCACCTCACCCCCCTCCACTTCACACCCCTCCACTTCACCCCCTCACTTTACCCCCTCCACTTCACCACCCACCTCTCCCCTTCCACTTCACCCCCTCCACCTCACCCCCCTCCACCTCTCCCCCTCTACCTCACCCCCCTCCACCTCACCCCCCTCCACCTCACCCCCCTCCACCTCAACCCCCTCCACCTCAACCCCCTCCACCTCACCCCCCTCCACTTCACCCCCCTACTTCACCCCCCCACTTCACTCCCCCCACTTCTCCCCCCTGTCCACTTCACCTCCCTCCTCCACTTCTCCTCCCTCTTCCCTCTCCTCACCCTGTTCCCAGATGCCTCCTGCTCCGTCCAGCCCTCCCCTGGGAGCCCCTCAGCAGGTCTGTATGGTGCACATTCTGGGGAGGTGGCTGCACTGATAGACTTCCTCTCTCTGTGCTGCCCGATTCGCTGCTTCTCTCCAGCGGCTCACAGCTTGGCTTGTCCCGGCGTTAGCAGCCGGACCTCCCCCCTCCCCTCCCACCACCCCCTCCTCCCCAGGAGCTGTCAATCAGAGGGGATGGGGCAGAGACCGGCTGCTCGCTGCCTCGGGAGTTACTGGTTTATCTGGATCCAGATTATAACCAGGAGCTGAGAGCAAGGGCGAGGAGGGAGCTATGGCCATGATCGGGACCCTGGGGCTGCTGGTAATCTCCCAGCTCCTGGTAAAGGCCGGAGCCCAGGTAAGGTCCGACTGACTCAACCGGTTACATTAGGGAGACTCTGTTGGGAAAGGGGACAACAGGGAGGGACACTGGAGGGGCAAATCCACACAGGGACCGCCTGACCCCAGAGGCGATCCTTCACCTTAAACAGCCCCCTGGACCTGAATCCACCTGGACCCGAATCCACCTGGATCTATATCCACCTGGATCTATATCCACCTGGACCCGAATCCACCTGGATCTGTATCTACCTGGATCTGCAGGTGGATTCTGAGTAGGTTTACTTCTGGGCTTTAAGGGGCAGATCCGCCCGGGTGCTGGGGGTTGGGGGTGGGTTGATGTTGATTTTCCCCCACGTTCACCCCGCTCAGGGTCCCGGAGGGGCTTGCTGTCTTGTTGGGACTGTATTAGTTTCACTGCGCTGTTTCCCCAGCCCCCTCGGGGTGGTTTTCCAGGGCAGACTGGGGGTGTGTCTCTATATGTGTCTGTGTGTGTCTCTCTGTGACTGTGTATGTGTCTGTGTGTGTGTCTCTGTGACTGTATCTCTCTGTGACCGTGCATCTGTGTCTCTCTGTGACTGTGTCCCTCTGCGCCTGTGTGTCTCTGTCTCTGATTGTCTCTCCTCTCTGTGACTGTGTATGTGTTTGCGTATCTCTATGTAACTGTGTTTCTCTCTCTGCGACTGTGTGTCTCTGTGACTCTCTCTCTATGGGATTGTCCCTCTTTCCCTCTCTGTCTGTGACAGTGTGTGTGTCTCTCTCTGTGTCTCTGCCTGTGTGTGTGTCTGCCTGTGTGTGTGTGTGTGTGTCTGCCTGTGTGTGTATGTGTGTGTATATGTGTGTGTCTGCCTGTGTGTGTGTGTGTCTTACTCGGACAATGCCTGCTTTGTTGCCGGGGTCCCTGCTTCCTCTCGCTGTCGGAATGTGAACCATTCGGCCTGACCGCATCCCCCACCCCCCGGGGGCTGCTCACTCACACAGCCCCGGGCTCCAGGGCGTTAGGCATCAGAACCTCACAAACCCATGCACCGGGCAACACCGGGAGGAGGAGGGGGTCTGGTGTTAGAAGGATGTCCTTCAGCCGGTCGTGCCTGGGGCTAGCCCATCAGCGGTTTCCCGAGCCCCGCTCTCCGTGTTCATCACTTCGCATTTCAGAGTTCGCTGCCGAGGCTCCAGGGAGAGGGATGGGAATGGAGACAGTGATTTGGGATTGGATAGGGATGGGGACACGGATGTGGAAGGGGACATGGGAATGGGGAAGGGGAACAGGCATGGGGACAGGGATGGGGATGGGGTCATGGGGACGGTGAAGGGGACAGAGAGACATGGGGAAGGAGACAGGGATGGGGAAGGGGACAGAGACATGGGGAAGGGAACAGGGATGGGGAAGGGGACAGAGACATGGGGAAGGGGACAGAGACATGGGGAAGGGAACAGGGATGGGGAAGGGGACAGGGATGGGGAAGGAGACAGAGACATGGGGAAGGGGACAGAGACATGGGGAAGGGGACAGGGATGGGGAAGGGGACAGAGACATGGGGAAGGGGACAGGGATGGGGAAGGGGACAGAGACATGGGGAAGGGGACAGAGATGGGGAAGGGGACGTGGGGATGGGGACAGGGTTTTTACCCGAACCTGTCGGTGACAGGCGAGTTGCGGGGCTCTGGGGGGAGAGGGACGGCATGTCGCAGGAAATCCCCGGGATCTGCCGCGGCTTCTTGTGGGAGGGGCACGGTGAGTTTGGAGGGGGTCAGAAACACTGAGGGAATACCCCCTCCCACACAGCGGGTGGGAAACCTATTGGCTTATGGTATTGTTCAGTTGTGGTTTTTTTGGCGATCAATTCTTTCCATTAAAATTGGAATCGCTCATTTTTTTCCCCCCCAAAGCCCCGAGCTGAGCCCCCCCAACTCCGATACCGGACCCACGAGTCGCAGGTACCGAGTCCGATACCTCCCCCACATCCAGTCCTCAAGTCCCGTGATACCCAGCCCGATATCCCGCCGGAACCCTCCAACACCCAGCCCGGCAGCCTCTCGATATCACCTCGATACCCGAGAGCAGCCGACACTGAGCCCGAAGTGTCCCGATAGTCAGTCTGCGATATCCAACTCGATACCCTGCCCGGGATCCCTGCGATAGTCAGTCCGATACCCTGCCCGGCACCACTGCAATACTAGACCGATACCTCTCCGATATCCTTCGATATTCAGATCGATACCTCTCCGATATCCTACGATATTCAGATCGATACCTCTCCTATACCCTGCTCTGGACCGCTGCGATACTCAGACCGATACCTCTCAGATACCCTGCCCGGGTGATCCCCGATACCCTGCCCGGGTGATCCCCGATATCCTGCCCGGGTGATCCCCGATACCCTGTCCTGCTGATCCCCGATACCCTGTCCGGGTGATCCCCGATACCCTGTCCTGCTGATCCCCGATATCCTGCCCGGGTGATCCCCGATACCCTGTCCTGCTGATCCCCGATATCCTGCCCGGGTGATCCCCGATACCCTGTCCTGCTGATCCCCGATATCCTGCCCGGGTGATCCGCGATATCTTGCCTTGAATCGCCGATACCAATCCCGATGAGTTGCCGATACCCAGTTTCAGGAGGTCTCGATACTCAGCTCTGGAAACATCGCGATCCTCCCCTCCCGATTCCAACCGCGGGGCACATACGGGGGGGGGGGGGGAGGAGTGGGGGGGGGTCTCCGGCTGGACAGAAAGACATCCCCCCCCTCTCCCCCTGACCCCCCGACTGACCCCGTCCCCCAGGGCAGTGTGGCATCTTGCTGTGTATTGTAAGTGGAGGCTGCTGCCAGGGTGAGGGAGGGGTCCTTCCCCGTTCCCTGGTTCCTGTTGATTTTCCTTTCACCTTCTCATTGCCCAGGAGCTGATTGTAGAACCTTTCGGACCGAGTGGGCCCGCGGGACCCCCGGGCAAGGACGGAATCGATGTGAGTAATTGGGGAGAGTGAGAGAGAGGGATGGGACTGAGAGAACCCAGTCCCCCCTTCACCCGCTGCCGATTTTAAAAAAAAACTATCAAATAGAACAGACCTGTGACAAACTACAGAGAGAAGAAAAAAGTCATTAGTTTCACGGTCCGAGTGTTGTGCCCGGGAGAGGATCGATGAAGTTGTTTTGAGAGGTTGCAATGCTAGAGTTCAGTATGGACTGTATAGAGGTGCCTGGTTTGGAGGGTGGTTGGAGGGAGGGAAGGGGAGAGATGTAATGACAGGTGTCTACCTACAGGAGTCGCTTACCAACAGGGCAACTCCCATTTACCCCGTCCTCCTGGTCTTGAGGGGGCAACTCAAATTAACACTGCAAAATGCCCCAAAAGAGGGAAGCAGTTTGATTGCAGTAAGTGTGCGGCACGGTGGCACAGTGGTTAGTACTGCTGTCTCACAGCGCCTGTAGACCCGGGTTCAATTCCCGACTCAGGCGACTGACTGTGTGGAGTTTGCACGTTCTCCCCGTGTCTGCGTGGGTTTCCTCCGGGTGCTCCGGTTTCCTCCCACAGTCACAAAGATGTGCGGGTCAGGTGAATTGGCCAAGCTAAATTGCCCGTAGTGTTAGGTAAGGGGTAAATGTAGGGGTATGGGTGGGTTGCGCTTCGGCGGGTCGGTGTGGACTTGTTGGGCCGAAGGGCCTGTTTCCACACTGTAAGTCTAATCTAAGTCTAATCTAATCTAAGGGGGTGGAATCACTCTCTGAATGGAAGTAAAACATTCAACAGGACTGCGGCTAAGTTTCAGTTCCACTCTCTGCACCATCCCTGTATCCCTTACCACCCAAAGGTAGACCCAACTCTGTCTTAATGTCTTCAAATAACTGAGCAATCACACCACCATGGGATGGAGGCTTTCAGTGTCCACCATCAAGAGTGGCTCAGCAACAGCCATGCTGGCTGGGCGGGTCAGGTCCTTCAGGACACCGCTGCTGGGCTGGGTCTGTGGCAGGTGGGGAGGGAACCAACAAGAGGGCGGCACAGTGGCACAATGGTTAGCACTGCTGCCTCACAGCGCCAGAGACCCGGGTTCAATTCCTGACTCAGGCGACTGACTGTGTGGAGTTTGCACATTCTCCCCGTGTCTGCGTGGGTTTCCTCCGGGTGCTCCGGTTTCCTCCCACAGTCCAAAGATGTGCGGGTCAGGTGAATTGGCCATGCTAAATTGCCCGTAGTGTTAGGTAAGGGGTAAATGTAGGGGTATGGGTGGGTTGCGCTTCGGCGGGCCGGTGTGGACTTGTTGGGCCGAAGGGCCTGTTTCCACACTGTAAGTAATCTAATCTAAGAGGAACATATTTGACCTCATCCTTACTCAATCTGACAACTGCAGATGTATCTGTCCATGACAGTAGCAGTAAGGGTGATTACCATACAGTCCTTGTGGAGATAAAGTCCCACCTTCACACTGAGAATACCTTTCACTGTTCTGTGTGGCACTATCACTGTGCTAAACAGGACAGACATTTTTGTAAGACAAACCAGGGCAGGACTTGCACGGTTAATTGTAGAGCCCTCTGGAATGTTGTCAGACATAGACACTGAGCAGTGCAAGTACATAATCCCTGGAAAGTGGCATCCCAGGTAGACAGAGTGAAGAAAGCACTGGGCATGCCTACCTTCATAGGTCAGAGCACTGAGAACAGGAGGTAAGACCTCATTTACAGCTGTGCAAAACATTGCTAAGGCCACATTTGGAGTACGGCAAGCAATATTGGTTACCCTGCAATAGGAAGGATGTTCTCAAACTGGAAAAGGCGCATAAAAAATTTCCAAGGATGTGACTGAGACTGGAAGGTTGGAATTATATGGGGAAGCTGGGACTTCCTTTCCCCTGGAGGAGTTACAGAGATTAATAAAATTAGCATTTCAAAGAAATTTGGACAGGGACAAGGATAAGAAACGTTTAGAGGGATATAGGCCAAATACTGGCTTGTGGAACTAGTTCAGTTTAGGAAATATGGTCAGCATGGATGAGTTGGGTTGAAGGGACTGATTCCTGCTGTATGACTCTAAGACTATTACTTCAAACAGATCTAGCAACTCAAGACTGGGCATCAATGAGGCACTGTGGCCCATCAACAGCAGCAGAACTGTACTCCAGCACAATCTGTAACCTCTTGGCCTGGCATATTCCCCACTCAATCATTGCCATCAAGCCAGGAGATTGACCCTGGTTCAATGGAGAGTGCAGGAGGGTTATCAGGAGCAGTACCAGGTATACCTGAAAGTGAGGTGTCAACCTGGTGAAGCTACCAAACAGAATTACTTGCATATCAAGCAGCTAGTGATAGTCAGCCCTAAGCAATCCCAGAACCAATGGATCAGATCTAAGCTCTGCAGTCCTGTGACATTGAGTTGGACAATTAAATGGGGTTGGACAATTAAACAACTCATTGGAGGAGGAGGCTCCACCAATATCCCCATCCTCAATGATGGAAGAGCCCGACACATCAGGGCAAAAGATAAGCCCAAAGCATTCACAGCAATATTCAGCCAGAAGTGTTAAGTGGGATGATCCATCCCGGTCTCCTCCAGTGGTCCCCAACATTACAGATACTAGTCTTTAGACAATTCAATTCACTCCACATGGTATCAAGAAATAGTTGGAGACACAGGATACTGTGCGATGCTGGAAAAGCACAGCCGGTCGGGCAACATCTAAGGAGCAGGAGAATCTATGTTTACAGAAGCATGAAGAGCTTATGCTCGAAACGTCGATTCTCCTGCTCTTTGGATGCTGCCTGATCTGCTGCACTTTTCCAGCAACACACTCTTCAACTCTGATCTCCAGCATCTGCAGTCCTCATTTTCTCCAGTACTGGATACTGCAAAGGCTATGAACGCTGACAACATTCCAGCAGTAGGAATGAAGACTTCTCCTCCAGAACTTGCTGCTCCCCTAGTCAAGCTCTTCCACTGCAGGTACAACATTGACATCTCTCTGACAATGTAGAAAATTGCCCAAAAAGCAGGACAAATCCAACCTGGCCAATTACTGCCCCATCAGTCTACTCTCAATTATCAGTAAAGTGATGGAAGGTGTCATCAACAGTGCTATCAAGCAGCACCCACTCAGCAATAACCTACTCAATGATGCCCAGTTTGGGTTCTGCCAGGGCCAATCAGCTCCTGTCCTCATTACAGCCTTGATTCAAACATAGAGAAAAGAGCTGAATTCCAGAGGGGAGGGGAGAGTGACGGCCCTTGACATCAAGGCTGCATTCGACCGAGTGTGATATCAAGGACCCCTAGCAAAACTGGAATCAGATACTGAAGCAGCCTGTGTCCAAATGCAACAAGATCTGGACAATATCCAGGCTTGGGCTGATAAGTAGCAAGTAACATTCATGCCACACAAATGCCATGCTATGACCATCACCAAAAGACAATCTAACCACAACCCATTGATTTTCAATGGCGTTACCATTACTAAATCTCCTACTGTCAACATCCACAGGATTACTATTGACTAGAAACTCAGGTGGACTCACCACAATAAGCAGGTCCGAGGCTAGGAATACTGCAGCAACTCAACTCCTGACTCCCCAAAGTCTGTTGACCATCTACAAGGCACAAGTCAGTAGTATGATGGAATACTCCCCATTTACCTGGTTAGATGCAGTTCAAACAGCATAAAGAAGCTTGACACCATCCAGGTCAAAGCAGCCCATTTGATTGGCATCACATCCACAAGCATCCAGTCCCTCCACCACCGATACTCAGAAGCAGCAGTGTACTATCCACAAGATACACTTGTAGAAATTCATCAAAGATCCTTAGAAAGCACCTACCAAACCCATGATCACTTCCATCTCAAAGGGCAAGAGCAGCAGACACATGGGAACAGCATCACCCCCTGCAAGTTCCCCTCCAAGCCACTCACCATCCTGACTCAGAAATACTGTAAGTAATCTAATCTAATCTAATCTAATTAATCTAATATATATCGCCGTTCCTTCAGTGTCACTGGGTAAAAATTCCTGCAAGTTCCCTCGGTAACAGCATTATGGGTCTACCTACGGCACAGTGGGTTCAGAAGGCAGCTCAACACCACCTTCTCAAGGGCAACAAGCGATGGACAATAAATGCTGGCCCAGCCAGCAACACTCACATGCTGCAAATGAATTTTTAAGAATTCCTTAGATTCACAATCATCCCGGTGAGGAATTATTTCCTGATCTCAGCTCAAAATGAGAAACTGCCATGGTTCAGTGGGTTAGTCGAGGTAAGCCCAGCAACCAATTCATCAGAGAGTCAGTGGGCACCGAAAAGGCCTTTTGGGCCCATTGACCCTGTACCATCTTATCGACACTAACCCCACTCTCCAGAACACGGTCCATAACTCTGAATGTCATTAAATTTCAAGGGCTTATCCACATACATTTTGAAGGTTATGAGGCATCCTGCCTCTCATTCAGTGCAGTCAAATCTCATTAAAGGAGATAACTGGTGATAGTTTAACCTGAGGGTCAGCACATTCCAGGTGAAGGGAAAGGTTGAGAAGGAGAGTCCTTCATGGTAACTTCAGGCAATGCAGAAATTGAACCCACACTGTTAGCATCACGAACCAGCCATCCAGCCAACTGAGCTAGCCAACTCACCAACAGCATGGGTTCAATTACTGCATCAGCTGAGGACTCACCTTCTCAACCCTGCCTGAGGTTTGGTGACCCTCAGGCTAAGCTCACCCCTGGCCACCTCTCTCTGATAAGAGAGCAGCACTGTGGTTCTCTGGGACTATGGTGATTCTACCTTTAGCTAGATGCTGTAAAATTGACATCCATTTTCTTTTTGTTTGCAAGAGAGGAGTACCATTGAAGCTGGCAGGTTTAGTGACGTGACATTCGTGTTATCTGAGCAATGCCTTTTCCCAAAACTCAGCTCCTGCATTCTGGATTTCCCAGCCAAGGGAAACATGGTCTCGGTATTTGCCCTATCAAACCCCTCAAGAATTTCAGTGAGGTCACCTTTTGTTCTTTTGAAACTCTAGGGAGTATAGTCCTCGTCTCCTCAATCCGAAAGTGCAGTCATACCCAGTTATTCTTTCTTCATGAACTGGTCATAAATTGGAGGCTAGTGAAGATTGAATGAATGAGTGAATGAATTGCATGAGCTTTATTGTCAATATACTCAATGAGTGCAGCACCATCTTTAGTTACAAGACCTTAGAGATTAGAGTAACAAAATGTCCACATTGCAAAAAAAGAAGTTCAGAACAACGGTCTTCCAACCCAGACCACACTGCACCGAGCCTCCAGTCCACACCGGGCCCTGGCTCCAGACTTTGCCAGGCTTCACCTTAAAGATGATGAGGTTGGGAGATTGCTCCAGGCAGTTATGCTGAGCTGAGGACACCCTGGGAGGCTGCTACACCAGGCTGGGAGTTGCTGCGGGCCAGGAATCATCGCCAGAGACTGGGAGTTGTTGCCAGAGGCTGGGAATCATTGGAGACCAGGAAAGAAGAAGAAAAAAAACAATAAGAGTAAATAAAGGAGAAGAAGAATATGCAAGGTGGATGACCTATAACTGGAGTGTCCTACTCTGCCACCATCTTGAAAATCTGATTGGATCAATATTGAATGAGAATGAGAATGAGCACAAACCATGACCTCACTTTCTCAAAAATTATATCCATTCCAATGAAATATGGTGTCCATCATATTCAAATGCCTTAATCTAATCTAGAGTTTTTAATTTATTGAAAACACTCCCTCAAGACCAAATATTTTCAAGTTAAAATCCCAGACACCCAGTTCTGGCCCTGGAAATCTTCAAATTCCAAGTTGGACTTGAATGTTTATAAACTGCAATAAACGTCAAATCCCCTTCACAACTTGCCAAACCCATCTGCTTGAATGGTATTCCCTTGTGAGTAAAAGACAATAGTTTGCATTCTTATAACCCCTAACTCGAGGTGGGAAGCCTCACAAACTTTCAAAGGTATTTTGATGAGCCCTTGAAAATTCATAACATTCAGATCAATAGAAAGTGTAGTTGGTGGGTACAAACTAGATGGGCCAAAGGGCCTCATGGGGGCTGTATTATAATGACTAACTGGTTGCTTGGGCTTACACGGACTCACCTATTTAACCTCAGTGTGGGATAACATTCAGAAATGATAATCTGAAACAAAACTGGCTGTCACTTGAACAAATGCAGATGAATTAAAGAAGCTATGTTCAAGATAAATTACATTTCACAAGTTTGATAGATTTTTCAGATGAGGTGACAGAGGGAGTTGATGAGGGTAGTAGAGTTAATGTCATATATAAGGACTTTCAAACGATGTTTGATGAACTGTCATGGAACAGACAGGTGTGTGTGTGTGTGTGTGTGTGTGTGTGTGTGTGTGTGTGTGTGTGTGTGTGTGTGTGTGTGTGTCTGTGTGTGCGTGTGTGTGTGTCTGTGTGTGTGTGTGCGTGTGTGTGTGTGTGCGTGTGTGTTGAAGCCCAAAGGATAAGAAGGATAGAAGCCTTATACTGCAGATGTTAGAAGTTTGAAACAAATACAGGGAGTGCTGGAGGAAGGGAGGCGATGGCCTAGTGAAATTATCATCAGGTTATTAACCCAGTGAGCCAGAGAATGTTGTAAGGACCTGGGTTTGAATCCTGAATCAATAAAAACTCGTCTAGTTTACTAATGTCCTATAGGGAAGGAAATTGCCATCCTTATCTGGTCTGACCGACATGTGATTGCAGACCACAGCAATGTAATTGACTCTCAACAGCCCTCTGGGTGGCCATGATGGAGCTGCTGTTGTTGGACTGGGGTGGACAAGTTCAGAGATCACATGACACCAGGTTTATTTGAACTCTGCTCTGAAAGCTTGTGACTTCAGGCCTTCTGGATAATTAGGGATGGGCAATAAATGGCGGCCTAGCCAGTGATGCCCACATCTTGTGAAAGAATTAAAGAAACTCAGGAGGTCTGGTAGCATCTGTGGAGAAAGGAACAACATTAATGTTTTGAGACAAATGACTATAACTTCAGAACTGCAAGGTGTTTTTTTTTAATATATGCTTTTGACAGAGGGAGAGGGGGAGCAAGAGAACAGATGGTGTAGAGGTCCCATGCAGGTGACAATAGGATTGTTAATAGTGTGTGAAACAGAAAAAGATATATAAAAAGGGGATGAAAGTGAAAAGGTGTGAAAAAGAGAGAATGGGTCCTGTCTGCTAAGGACAAAATAAACAGGACACAAACAAGGCAATCCATGGCACCAGTACTGGGGAAGGAGGGAGCTGTTCCAATGCTTGATGCTGGGTCCAGAGTCCTGGTGAATTGCATAACCACGGCTAGAAACTAAATAGTTTTGGGGGGGTGGGGTGCAGTATTGTGGTGGTGGTAGGTTCGTTGCCTGGTAAATGATGGGAAAAATTACATTGGGGGAGGGCTCAGCAGAGGTTATTAAAATTTCCAGAACAAGTAACAGCACAAAGAGTGTGGGAAGGGTCAGGAATTTAACTTCAGGCACAGCATGTATGGGGACAACCATGAGGAAGGGAGCAGTCAACGCAGGACTGAGGATTTCTACTTAAATACACACAGTATATGAAACAAGGTAAAGGAGCTTGTAGCGCAAATTGGAATTGGCAGGTATGATGTTGTAGGGATCACAGAGACATGGCTGCAAGGGGACCAGGGTTGGGAACTAAATATCCAAGGATACACATCCTATTGAAAAGACAGGCAGATGGGCGAGGTGGGAGAGGCTGGTGGTGTAGGGGGGAGGGAAGCTTGCCTTATTAGTAAGAAATGAATTATATTGTCAGCTAGAAGTGATATTGAGTTGGAAGGCACAGAATCTATGTGGGTAAAGTTGAGGAACCATAAAGGGATAAAGACCCTGATGGGAGTTATGGACAGGCCTCCACGGTGGCACAGTGGTTAGCGCTGCTACCTCACAGATACCCGGGTTCAATTCCCACCTCAGGCAATTGTCTGTGTGGAATTTGAACATTTTCCCTGTGTCTGCATGGGTTTCCTCCAGGTGTTCTGGTTTCCTCCCACAGTCCAAAGAATGTGCAGTTTAGGTGAATTGCTAAATTACCCCTAGTGTTAGGTGTAGGGAAATGGATCTGGGTCGGTTGCTCTTTGGAAGGCCGGTGTGGACTTGTTGGGCTGAAGGGCCTCTTTCCACATTGTAAGTAATCTAATCTAATAGTACTCAGGATTTGGGGAAGAAAATCAATCAGGAGATAGAAAAGGCATGTAAGAAAGGCACTATTACTATAAGTACAGTAGACTTCAATATGCAGGTAGACTGGGAAAATCAGATGCTTGTAGATCTTGGGGAAAGGAATTTCTAAATATCTACAAGCTGTTTCTTTGGAGCAGTTTGTGGTAGAGCCCATGAGGGAATGGGCAATTCTAGGTTTGGTGATGTGTACTGAGGCAGATCTGCTTCGGGGGCTTAACGGGAAGGAACCCCTAGGGGGCAGTGACCATAATATGATTGGATTCACCCTACAGGTTGAGAGAGAGAAGCTGGAATCAGATGTGACAGTGTTACAATGGAGTAAGGGGAACTATAAAGACATGAGTGAGGAGCTGGCCAGAGTTGATTGGAAGGGGAGCTGAGTAGAGAAGGCGGTGAGGCAGCAATGGCCGGAGTTTATGGGGGTAATTCGGGAGGCAAGGCAGAAATTCATCCCAAAGAAGTAGAAACATCCTAAGGGGAAGATGAGGTGACCGTGGCTGACAGGGGATGTCAGGGGCAAGATAAAAGCAAAAGAGAAAGCTGACAAGCATACAGGTGGATAAATAGCCGGGACCAGATGGACTGCACCCCAGAATTCTGAAGGAGATCGCTGAGGAGATTGAAGAGGCATTGGTGATGATCTTTCAGGAGCCAGAGAGGGTGCCAGAGGACTAGAATATGGATAATGTAACACTCCTACTTAAAAAGGCAGGAATACTGAAGACTGGGAACTATAGGCTGGTTAACCTGACCTCGGTTGTTTATAAGACATTAGAATGATTAAGGATGAGATTGCGGAGTACTTGGAATTGCATGGTGAAATAAAGCTGAGTCAGCGTAGTTTTGTCAAGGAGAGCTCATGCCTGACAAATCTGTTAGAATTCTTAAGGAGGTAGCAAGCAAATTAGACAAATGAGACAAATATGATTTATTTGGATTTTCAGAAGGTCTTTGACAAGGTGCAGGAGGCTGATAAATAAGATAACAGCCCACAGTGTTTGAGCAAAGTACTGACATGGATGGAGGGTTGGCTGACTGGCAGAGGGTAGAGAGTGGGGATAAAGGGGTGTTTTTCAGGATGGCAGCCAGTGACCAGTGGAGTTCTGCAGGGGTCAGTGTTGCAACCCTAATATTCATATTAATGATCTGGATGAAGGGTCTGAGGACATTGTTACTATGTTGGTGGATGATATGAAGAAAGGTTGAGGGATAAGTTGTGTTGAGGAAGCAGGGAGGCTGCAGAAGGACTTGGACAGACTGGGAGAGTGGGCATAGGAGAGGCAGATGGAATACAATGTGGGAAAGTGTGAGGGTGTGCACTTTGGCAGGAGGAAGAGAGGCATAGACTATTTTATAACTGGTAAAGGCTTTATAAATCTGAAGCACAAAGACACTTGAGGGTCATAGTTCAGGATTCTCTTAAGGTTAACATGTAGATTCAGTTGGTGGTTAGGAAGGCAAGTGCAATGTTGGCCTTAATTTCAAGAGCAGTGAAGAACAGCTGAGGCTGTATAAGGCTCTGGTCAGACTGCATTTGGAATATTGGGAGTAGTTTGGGGCCCTGTATCTAAGGAAGGATGTGCTGGCCTTGGTGAGGGTCCGGAGGAGGTTCATAAGCATGATCTGGGATAAAGGGTTTGTCATATGAGGAGCGGTTGAGGACTCTGGGTCTATACTTGATGGAATTTAGAAAGGTGAGGTGGGATCTGATTGAAACTTACAGAATACTGAGAGGCTGAGATAGAGTGGATGTGGAGATGATGTTTCCACTTGTAGGAGAGACGAGGATCTGAGGGCACAGCCTCAGAGTGAAATGATGACCCTTCAGAAGAGAGGTGGGGAGGAATGTCTTCAGGTGTGGAATCTATGAAACTCATTGCCACAGAGGGCTGTGGAGGCCAAGTCACTGAGTTTCTTTAAGACAGAGATACAGAGGTACCTCTATTATCTGGTATTCAATTATCTGAATTTCGGATTATCCGGCAAGATTGCAAGGTCTCGATGCTTGGCTACACTGTTATCCAGCATTCAATTATCCAGAATTTGATTAACCAACCGAAATACTCCCCACCCGTGTCCTTTGGATAATCAAGGTTCCTCTGTAGATAAGTTCTTGATTGGTAAAGGGGTTAAGGGTTACAGAGAGAAAGCAGGAGAATAGAGTTGAGAATGATATCAGCCATGGTTGAATAACAGAGCACGCTCAAGGGGCCAAATGGTCTAAATCTGCTCCTATATCATATAGTCTTATGGTCTAAGGTGAGGGTTGCGTGGAGGAGGATGGGAGCCTGTGGTGAAGGACAATGTAAAAGAAATGGAGAACCATCATGCAGTAAATTTCTGAAGTCATGCCATAAAAAATACAGGAACAACATTGATGTGAAATAGATTGAGTGACAGGAAATAATTGTTCATAAGAGGGAAGGAAAGTATATCATGGGTTCCCTGGAGGTCAGCAATGTCTTGATCCACATAAATGTTCTAATAAAAGCTCCAAAACTGGACCCAAAATGTTAACTCTGTTTCTCTCCATATATGCTGCCAGACTCTCTGAATTTCTCCAGCAATTTCTGTTTTGTTCATGTCTAAATCAATGTGTGCTGAGCATAACTGCTAAGTCTGCAGCTGATACAAAATCTGAAAGTGTTGTGAACTGAGATAGTGATAGATTTCAAAAGGATATAGACAGTTTGATCAAAGGTATGGACTGAGGAAGCTTAATGCAGAGATATGTGAAGTGATCCATTCTGTCAGGAGGAATAAGGAAAGGCAATATATAATCAAATTTACAAATCCAAGGATAAAGGCAAATTACTGCGGATGCTGGAATCTGAAACCAAAAGAGAAAATGCTGGAAAATCTCAGCAGGTCTGGCTGCATCTGTAAGGTGAGAAAAGACATGACGTCTTTGACAAAGCTTTGACAAAGGGTCAGTTAGACTCGAAACGTCAGCTCTTTTCCCTCCTCACAGATGCTGCCAGACCTGCTGAGATTTTCCAGCATTTTCTCTTTTGCTTACAAATCCAAAGGATGCTGGAGCAGAGATAACAGGGTGAATATGTTCACAAATTGGTGATGGAGCAGGACAAGGAAATGATTCAAATAGCATTTAGGATCCTGGATATTCTGTGTCATGGAGTACACAGGAACACAGGGACAACAGTAGGCCATTCAGCCCCTCAGGTCTGCTGCACTATTCACCGAGATCACATCAGATCTTCTAACTCAGTGGCATGTTGTCTCAAACACTTGGTATCCCTTGATGTCTTTAATTTGTAGGAACCGGTTGATCCCAGTCTTGAACATACTCAGTATCTGAGCCTTTACAGGCTCCTAGGGTAGAGAATTACAATGATTCATCACCCGCTGACTGAAAAAAGATTCCAACCTTATTCCTAAATGGCCTGCCCCTCATTTTGAGACTGCATGCCCTGGTTATAGACACGAGTAAAAAATGAGGTCTGCAGATGCTGGAGATCACAGCTGCAAATGTGTTGCTGGTCAAAGCACAGCAGGCCAGGCAGCATCTCAGGAATAGAGAATTCGACGTTTCGAGCATAAGCCCTTCATCAGGAATAATCCTGATGAAGGGCTTATGCTCGAAACGTCGAATTCTCTATTCCTGAGATGCTGCCTGGCCTGCTGTGCTTTGACCAGCAACACATTTGCAGCTGGTTATAGACACCCCCACACTTCCCCATTGTAGCCAGGATAAACATGCTTCTGCATTTTCCCTGTCAAGCTCTGCAAGAATGCTGTATGTTTCAATAAGATCATGTCTCATTTTTCTCAACTCTAGAGAATCTGACCCAGTACCCAGTCTCCTCAATTTCTCCTCTATAGGACAGTCCCACTATCTCCTAGGATCAGCCTGGTGAAACCATCCTTCCTTATGTAAGGGACAAAAACTGTACTGAATACTGCAGGTGCAGTCTCAAGCAGGGTCTATGCAATTGCAGCAAGATGTAGAGTCATGGAGTCATCCAGCCCAGAAACAGGCCCTTTGGTCCAACCAGTCCATGCCGAACATAATCCCAAACTAAACTAGCCCCACCTGTCAGCGCTTGATCCAAAACAATTTGTATTCCTGTACTTATCCAAATGTCATTTAAATGTTATCACTGTACTCATTTCCCCTGAAAGTTCATTTCACACACAAACCACTCTCTGTGTAAAAACGCTTGTCCCTTATGTCTTTTTTAAATCTTTCTCCTCTCACCTTATAAATGTGCCCCCTCAACTTGAAATTCCCCACCCTAGAGAAAAGAGATCTTCCATCCACCTTATCTATACCCCACATGATTTTATAAACCTCTATAAAACTCTCAATCTCCGACACTCCAGTGAAAATCGTCCTAGCCTATCCAGCTTCTCCTTATAACCCAAACCCTCCATTCCCAGCAACCTCCTGGTAAATCCCTCTGAATCCTCTCCAGCTAAACAATATTCTTCCTATGGCAAAGCAATCACGTCTGGACACAGTACTCCAGAAGAGGCCTCACCAATGTCCTGTACAACCTTAACATAACCTGCCAACTACTATATTCAAAGGGCCGAGCAATGAAAACAAGTGTGCTAAATGCCTTCTTAACCGCTTAAGTTCCTGGTAATTCTGCAAGATAGGACATCTTTACTCCTGTGTTAAATCCTCTACAATAAAGGCCAACTTGCAAACTGTCTTCCGAAGGGACTCTTTTGGAGCAGTGGTAGTGTCTCTACCTCTGGGCCAGGAAACCTGGTTTCAAATCTCCACTGCCCCTAAAGTGTTCATGGCATGTCTAAGCAGGTTGGTTAAAAATAATTAACTACAGTTTACCTTCCTAATTACTAACTATGTAACTCATGATCAAGGACATCAACTCTTCTCACCATTTAAAAAAGGCTCAGCATTTCTGTTTTTCAAATGACACCATCAGTCATTCCCGTTAGGATATTGGCTCCTGTCTTGTTAAAGTGTAAACTATCCCGCGGCCTCGCGACCATTGCAGTGACTCAGGAATCTAAAGTCTTCCGTCCCATACTATCTCTTCAGCCACACATTAACTTGCTCTATCCTCCTATTTCCCAACTCACTAACAAATGCTGCTGACAGTAATTCTGAGTTACTGTTTCTAAAATCTTGCATTTTAATCTATCCCTAGCTCTCTAACATCTGCTTTCAGAAGCATCCCTCTTTCTATCTAAGACACTGGTATCGTGGAATCAAAACATACCTTTTCTCCTCCTTTAGATATTTCTCAGGGCTTATTTTTGGTTTTCAAGGATTCCTGCTTCAGTCTCACCAACCCCTTCATTAGGAAATGCAATCCCTTTCTACCAATATCTTCTGAATTTGATATGTGGAGGATTTGGACTGACACAGGAGCAGAATGGATGAATTTGTCAATATCCCAGTAATCATCACTACCTCCACATTAAACCTTAAAGACACAACCCACATAGAAAATACGAATGGTATTTTCACTAGCATGAGATAAAAGTCAGCAGCAAATGATTATTAAAAAATATATTGGACATACTGTCATCACTGTAACCACACAGACTGGAGAGTTTCTGACTAACCTGTAATAATAAATATCCCTCCTCATCAGTCTACCATATGACTTTAAACCTTAAAGGGTGGCATAGTGGCTCGTTGGTTAGCACTGCTGCCTCACAGCACTAGAGGCCTGGCTTCAATTCCGACCTCAGGTGACTGTCTATGTGAAGTTTGCACATTCTCCCTGTGTCTGTGTGACTTTCCTCTCACAGTCCAAGGGCATGCAGGTTAGGGTGGATTGGCTCTGATAAATTGCCCATGGTGTTCAGGAATGTGCAGGCTAGGTAGATTAGCCATGGGAAATACAGGGTTACAGAGATTGGTGTGCACCTGATGGACTGAATGGTCCACACTGTAGGGATTGTCTGATTCTGAGTAAGTCAGTAGACTTTGCCACTTAAACAGCTAATCAGTAAGTCAAGAAATGTTGCCATTTAAAAGTAAAACAAAGTTCTAGATTCACCAACTTCTTGCTTCCCTTCCAATTGTGTCCTTAATTACTTATAAATTAGTTACATAAGGTCTTTTTCACACTTTTCTATTTTTGAGATATTATTCCCTAAGAGCAGTTACTCACCATCCAATCGAGCTTTAGCTTTCCTCTGTATCGTACTTTGGTTCATTTTCAGATACTTCTGTTCTCAAAGTTGGGAAGTCACAAAGTCATAGTTTACGTGCAAAAGCTGTTTATTATAATGACATTTATAAAACACCCGTTCAGTCTAAATGGAACTTTTGTTGTCGATTCTGTTCAACATGCTTCAGGATGGATAGAAAGGCTATGGAGAGAGGGTGAAGGACAAATTCACATGGACAATTTCAGAAATAAGGAATTTCAGATGCAAGGACTGATTGGAAGTGCTGGAACTGTTTTCTTTTGAGAAATAAAGGTTGCAAGGAAATTTGACAGGGCAGTACTGAGTGGTTAAGGAGAAACTGATGGCTTTCCAGACTAATATCTGGAATAAGTTCACTACCGTCTTCCTGGACTAGAGAGAAGACAGATCTGTTATTAGAGAGGAACAGCTAGTTTCTCAGATAAGAGGAGAGCAGGTTAAGGAGGGAAGTCATTCATAATAACTTCAGCTGCTGTGGGCATTGAACCCATACTGGAGCAGGGGGGAGTTCCTGCAGTATAAACCAGCTGTTCGGTCAATTGAGTGAGTCAACTCCTATGCCAAGAATGGAAAGGTTGGGCAGGAGGGTCTTCGACTCGCTGGAGCTTGGAAGAGGAAGAGGCAACTTGATTGAAGCAGATACCAAGGGGCCTGTGGAAAGGTTGGTTTCTCTTGTAGGAGAATCTAGAATCTGATATCACCATGAAAAATAAGTTTTAAGACAAAGATGATGTGAAATGTTTCTCTTCTCTTGAAATGCTTCTCTTTGAAACTCTATTTGGAAACATGGCAAAGTCACGACCAGGTGACAAGCCCCACCTGCTAAATAGCAGGTTTAGAATGACCATACCTTGAGTGGTCCTTGTTAAACAGGGTCTGTATAAGCCCAGTCTGTCCACCACTGGAGTCTCAGTGAAAATTCCTTGCACACTTGCAGAGAGACACAGACAAACTGCACATTACCAAACAGTGTCTAGTCTCCAGACTAAATGGTAGATTAATCACCAGTGAACTGTGGAAGCTGGATCACTGAGTATATCCAAAGCTGTGGTAGACAGGTTTTTCAATGTATGAGCAAGTTGAGAGTTAAGGGGAAAGGTCATTATTAGATTGACCATGAGCTTAGTGAATGGCGGAGCAGGTTTGAGAGGCCGAATGGCCTACTCCTAATTAGTACGTTGTTGTGGTATTAAGAAAGTAATGTGGGATGAACTGAGGTGGTCAGGAACCTCTCCTCAACTCACCAACATTGGAAGGGTTAAAGCTGCCCTGCACTTCATGATAAATTTGGATTGCTCCCAGTTCACACGTTAATATTGTGTGAACTCCACTCAGCTGGCATCTCTGCAGGATTCTGTGCCCCGACAACAGTCCAGTGTATAACCCTGTTCAAAACCAGAGGCACAAACACAAAACCTGACTGTGTATGAAGCCTCACACAGGAGCCAAGGAAATAGGGAGGAGGCTTGGGATGAGGGATTATTCAGAGTGTTCAAGGAGCCTCCTCCTGTCATTTCTACAGGTATTTTTCTTGAATTATAGCTCCTTGGGAGAGAACATCCTTCAATTATTGATGGAATATAACAGCTAAGCCACGCTAATAGTACAGTGAATACCACTGACAGCTAATTATTTCATGTTGGCCTTGTAAGTGCTCACCTAATAAATGGAGTGACTCGTCGTAAGTTATTGATGGACAAGTAACACAGAACCAGAACCTAGATTTTGAGTTTTAATGTGACAAGTCTGTGTTTCCTTCTAGTTCATTCTGCTTTATTTGAAGAGTTCATGGAAGGGAAGTTATAATGTTCCTAGTTGAGTCTCACTGTGAAATTCCTATTTGCAAAATAGATCTTTTGAAGTAGTTTTGTTTATTCTGGAAAGCTCATATTCAACTTCCCCTCCTCTGTGTGAAAGAAATACTCTGTTCTGAGAGTACAAGGGCCATACTTTAATGGGTAATTCCAGGCACGGTGCAGTCTGCAGCAGACCAGAGCAGAACCGTGCAGTGGGGAGCTGGGGATTAACCACAATCCCACAGCTGTGTCACAGACAATCATCAGTAATCTGCTGATCACAAGAACAACAACAAACTGAGAGAGAATTATCAGCAAAGACTGAGACAGTCTGGGCAGTTTTCTCTGGAAAAGAGGAGACTGGGGAGCGAAGTGTTCTATGTCCTTTAAATGACCAAGGTATCGAATGGCCAGATGAGAAGGTGTGGCAGTGACTGAAACCAAGGAGCTGGAGATACTTGAAATCATTCATAAACCCGATAGGGATTTTAGGAGAAGAATTTTTATCCAGAGACCGATGAGAATGTGGAACTAGCACAGGGGGTGGGTTGAAATGAATAATACCTTTTCATTCAGTCCTGGACATTGATTGTGATCGGCATTTCTGAACTTTCTATTGAAAGCAGTTAACAGCCGGAGATCCACTTTCCTGTGGACCTGGAGTCACATGTAGAAGACAGGCAAGGCCAGCAGATTCAGTAGTTGTTAGACATTAGTGAAACCAATGTTTGTTTTTAATGACAATTTCATAGTTACTAATTCAGATTTTTTGTTAATTGATTTAATTTAAATTCCACCAGCTCCCATGACGGGATTTGAATACACACCCACACGCACATGCATGCATGCACAAACATGCTCACACATGCACACATAAACCCTCATGCACACACACACACACGCACACACACACAAACTCACACGTGCGCACACACACACTCACACATGCGCGCACACACTCACACGCACATACACATATGCACAAAAACACACCACCAATTCCCACATAGATGTGGCTAAGGGGAATGTAGAGACATATTTAAGTGGAAGTTTGATAAACATATGAAGGAGAAAGGTCTGGAAGGCTATAGTGATAGTGTGAGATGAGGAGAAACAGGATGAGGCTTGTGTGAGGATAGACACAAATATGGATGATCCATATTTTGTCCATATCTACATGTTTTTAACATAATCCAGTTAAGCGTGTTTTGTTGGGTAGTTAGTAGCCAGCTTTTAAAAACACTATGGAGCTGTGAAAGACCATTGCTTGGTTACTCATTGTGAGAGAGATTCCCACTTGAACAGAAAAGTGTCTGCCAGCCCAGTGATGAACCAATTTATGATCCCTATGGTTTGCAGATTGAGTATTTGTGATGCTGATGTAATTGAGAAGATGTGATGGAGCGATTACAAACCAAACAGACTTTGGAGAAGCCAAGAAACTCATAAGCAGTAATGACTTGCATTTATATAACACATTTAAGACAGTAAAACCAGCTCAGGCACCTTTGGAAGCAAAACACAATCCCAGTCCTGGTGGGGAGATATTAGAACTGGTGACCACCTCCACAATTAGTAAAGAAACACACAAAATCAGAAATTTCTACAAAAACTCAGCAGGTTTGGCAGCATCTGTGGAGAGAGGAGCAGAGGTCACATTTTGAGTCCTGTCACCCTTTGGGGAAATGGATCTCAATGAGGAATGCTTTGACTCAAAAAAGCACAAATAAGAAACACATCTTTGTTCCTGTGCATGTTATTCTGTATTCTGAGCAATGCTCACAGAGGAAGTCAAAGAGATCATCTGATGCAGAGCTCTGCCCGGAATCTGCTGGTGTAATTGGGGTGTGTGGCAGGTCTAAAGCAATGAGATGGAACCTCCAAACAGCTGCCTCCTAAAGCAACCACGATGTTAGACGGTTAGACTCGGAGAAAGTGAGGACTGCAGATGTTGGAAATCAGAGTCAAAAAGAGTAAAGCTGGAAAAGGAGGGGGGGGTGTGGAGGGGGCGGCACAGGGATATTCAGAAACAGGGTGAGAATTTTCAAATGAAGACCTTGTTTGACCAGAAGCCAATGTGGGTCAGCGAAGGGAGGGCTGAAGGGGGAATGAGTAAGAATGCAGGCACCAAGCTTTGGATTACATCAAATTTATGACCAGTTACATGTGGTAGGCTGCCCATGAGAATAGGCGAAAGTGAGGACTGCAGATGCTGGAGATCAGAGTCAAGATTGGAGTGATGCTGGAAAAGCACAGCACGTCAGACAGCATCTGAGGAGTAGAAAAGTTGACATTTTGGGCAGAAGCCTTTCAACAGGAATGTTTAGATCTAACATCGACTTGGGTCAGGGTTCCAGCTGTAGATGAGCTAAGGTTAGAGGCAGAGCTAGACAGTCTGACAGGGGTGGTAATAACCAGAATTTGTGTGGCTGGGGTATGTAGCCAGACCCCCTCTTCTCGGGTTCAAATATGTCACCAAGGTTTCATTGTCCAACATAGTTCTCACCAGAAGGTTTCCATATTTTCCGTAATATTTAGTTAATCGTGTGTAATATGCTGTCTTTGTGGGGCTTGATTAGCTCAGTTGGCTGTACAGTTGGTCTGCAATGCTAATGTCATGGGTTCATTTCCCACACTGTCTGAAGTAACCAGGCTGTGACAGACTGGACATGAGAAAGGGATGACGATATCTAGGGCCAGGCCAGGGTGGGGCTAACAGGCAGACAGCTGAAACTGTCCAGGAGTTTTCAAACTTTGTGCACTGGAGTGTTCGGATAGAGTGCACTGTGTTTTATTTTGCTGCACTATCATGCAGTCTGACTGTAGTAGTGGCTCCCTGTTCCATGGTGAGGAAAGGACCTACATTTATAGATAACACAGAACATAGAACATAGAAAAGTACAGCACAGAACAGGCCCTTCGGCCTATGATGTTATGCCGAGGAGTAATCCTAATTAAAATAAAATGACCTTACCAAGCACCTCTCAGTTCACTGCTATCCATGTGCATGTCCAGCAGGCACTTAAATGTCCCTAATGACTCTACTTCCACCACCACCGGTGGCAACACATTCCATGTAGCCACAACTTTTTACAGTCAACCAAGCTCCTTTTGAGGTATTGTCATTGGAGTAGCCACTTTTATCCACCGCATGGTCCTACACACAACAAGGAACTAACCAACTGGATAGTCTGCTTTCAGAGTTCCGGCTGCAGGAGTCAAGGCACTGAGATGGGAATGTTTCCGTCGATGGGAGAGAAGCAGAGTGGACAGGGTCTTGCTTTAACATTAGAATGATAAATTACAGATTGACCTCTGTGAAGTGATGATAAAAAAGATTGATTCTAACTGGTGTCAGCCTGAGTTCCTTGAAATTCTAACAGATGATGGCAGCAAAGGGACCTGATCGCTTGATCTCGAATTGTACTCAACAGGAGGGTCTCATCTGTTTGACCAGTTACAGATTCCAGAGGGGAAATCTAAAAGAATGCAACAACACTGATCACCTGCTGGTAATATAAGGTCTGTTAAGAATGTTGAAGGATGTTAGACAAGTGTTTGAAAACAAACTGAAGGAAACAGACTTACAAATGGCACCTCCAGTAGTGCAGCATTGTCTCAACACTGCACTCGGGACTTTGGTCGGGACTTTGTGCACAAGTCTCTGAAGTGGGATTGGAGCCTGAACCTTCTGCCACAGAGCCGAGGGATCTACCCAAACAGCTGAGGGATTAGCCCACTGAACTGAGGGATCTATCCAATGACATAAAGGATCTACTCACTGAGCTGAGGGATTTACCCACTGAACTGGAGGTTACGAACTGAGCTGAGGGATCCACCCAGTGAGCTGTAAGGATCAACCCACAGACCTGAAGAATCTACCCACAGAGCCAAGGGATCTACCCACAGACCTGAGGAGTCTACCCACCGCTGGGGACTTACACATTGAGCTGAGGAATCTATTCACCAAACTGAAGGATCTACATATTGAGCTGAGGAATTTACCCATTGAGTCACGGGATCTACTAATTGAGCTGAGGGATCCACACACTGAGCTGAGGGATTTACCCACCGAACTGAGGGATCTACATATTGAGCTGCGAATTTACCTACTGAGTTGAGGGATCTACCCAGTGAGCTGAGGGATCCACCCAGTGAGCTGAGGGATCCACCCAGTGAGCTGAAAGAGCATACCTACTGTAACTGACACACAAGCCATTGTCTCTCCTGTTTTATGTCTACATCATCTTGTAGCCACACTCAGGGTCACAGTGAAATGAACACGTAGTTAACACTTGCTACCGATTCAACACAACAGCAACTGGAGAAATACTGGGTCAAATCTGTTGGGATGTGTCAGGCTATAGTAACTTACTTGTTAACTAATACAGTGCCAGCAATGATGATGAAAAAGAGACCCTGAACACTTTCCCTTGGCAATTAGTCTTTTATCATAAAACCACAAGATAAGGGAGCAGAATTAGGCCATTCAGCCCGTCAAGTTTACTCCCCCATTTGATCATGGCTGACATGTTTCTCAACTCCATCCTCCTGCCTTCTCCCTATAATCCTTGATCCACCCCTTACTACTCATCCACAGACTCCCCATCCTGGGTTTGCCAGAATTGAGCAGAAATCCAACTGAACCAGCTACATAACTACCTGGACTACTCTGCAGTTAGTGATTCACAGACCGACTCTCCAAAGCAGTTCCATCATCGACAAGGCACCTGTCCAAGGTATGAAGAAATAGACTCCATATATCTGGATCTGGAAGGGGGAAACTGCAATACTCAAATCATTCACCTGACACCCCATCCCCAACCTTTCAACAATTACACTGCAGCAACTCATCAAGGCTCCAGAGACAGCACCTTCCAAACACTCGACCCCATCCATTTGGAAGGGCAAGGGCAGCAGGTACATGGAGAAACACCACATGCCAGTTCCCCTCCAAGCCACTCAACATTCTGACTTGGAAGTATATCTTTCAGCATCGCTGGGTCAAAATCCTGGAATTCCCTCCATAAGGGGCATTGTGATTCTACCTACAGCACAGGGACTACAGCGGGTCAAGAAGGCTGCTCATGCCCACCTTCTCAAGGGGCAACTAGGGACAGGCAATAAATACTGGCCCAGCCAGTGACACTGATGTTCCACGTCCCAAAACAAAATAAAGGAAACACTTGAGTTCTGAGCTATGAACTCCCACAGCCGGTGACACATCCTACAGGTAGAAGCCCTGCAGTGTGGAAGCAGGTGTTTTGGTCCATCAAGTCCACACCAACCCTCCAAAGAGCATCCCACCCAGACCCCCTATCCTGTTCCTGTAACCCTGCACTTCCCAGGGCTAACTCACTAGCCTGCACAACCCTGGATACTACGGGAAATTTAGCATGGCCTATCCATCTAACTTGCATATTGAGTCAGAGAGTCAGAGAGATATACAGGACAGAACCAGACCCTTCAGTCCAACTCATCCATGCCAGCCAGATTTCCTAGATAAATTTATTCCCATTTGCCAGCGTTTGGCCCATCTCCCTCTAAACCCTTCCTGTTCATATACTCATCCAGATGCCTTTTAAATGCTGTAATTGTACCAGCCTTCACCACTTCCTCTGGCAGCTCATTCCATACACGAACCACCCTCTGTGTGAAAAGGTTGCCCCTTAGGTCCCTTTTATATCTTTCCTTTCTCATCCTAAACCTATGCCCTCTAGTTCTGGACTCCCTCATCCCAGGGAAAAGATTTACAAGGATGTTGCCAGGGTTGGAGGGTTTCAGCTATAGGGAGAGGCTGAACAAGCTGGGGCTGTTTTCCCTGGAGCGTTGGAGGCTGAGGGGTGACCTCATAGAGGTTTATAAAATCATGAGGGATAGGATAAATAGTCAGGGTCTTTTTTTCCCAGGGTGAGGGAGACCAGAACTAAAGGACATAAGTTTAAGATGAGAGGGGAAAGGACCTGAGGGGTAATATTTTCACACAGAGGGTGATGCATATATGGAATGAGCTGCCAGAGGAAGTAGTGGAAGCTTGTACAATTAAAACATTTAAAAGGCATCTGGATGGGTAAATGAATGGAAGGGTTTGGAGGGATACGGGCCAAATGCTGGCAAATGGGACGAGGTCAGATTGGGATGTCTTGGTGTAGTTGAGTTGGACCGAAGGATCTGTTTCCGTGCTGTATGATGAGGCCTTTGATATAAAGTAATTGGTGCACCTCATTCTCTCATCTATATCTCAGTACACACCAAGGGACTCATCTTCCTGTGCTACTTGGAAAGAAACTGGATTCAAGTTTGTGAAAGGCAGATGATCTGGCCCCACAGTTGTTCAGAGGAGAAGCTCTTTGTATGTGAGGTCAGCACTTGTTGTCCATTGCTCATTGCCGTTGGATTGAGTGCCTTGCCGGAGCTGGTCAGAGGCCAGTTAAGAGTAAACTGCATTGCTGTGGGTCTAGAGTCATGTGTAGGCCAAACCAGATAAAGAGAGGATTTTCCTTCATGAAGGGAGATTATTGAACTGGATAGATTTTCAATGACAATCAGCAGAAATTTGCATAGTCATGTTATTTCCCTTGTTTCAATACCAAATTTTATTCATTGAATTTAAATTCCATCAGCTGTGATGGTGGGATTTCAACCCACCCTCCCAGATTATTAGCCTCCAAAATCCCCATTAAGTGATATTATCACTATGCTGCCATCTCCTCACTGCAATCTATAAACTTTCTATCCATTGTCACATCACGATATCCAAATCCTAACATTTAGAGAGCCAATATTTATCTCTGAACCAACAACACTAAGGCAAACAATCATTCAGGAGCACAGCGCTTGAGTGTTGCTGAAAAAAGACACACTTTGTTGAAGATTTTCATCTTGTCATCTTCAGGATGTTTGAAAGAATGACCGAAGTAAATGTGAATGCTTCAATAAAATGTATCTTTTTCCAGCTATCGCTAAAACAGATGAACTAATTATTTCTTTTTGGGATCTTGTTGTGCTGAATTGGCCACTGAGTTTCTTTCTTCGCTTTAGTATTCATTAATTCCTTGTCCAACATCCATCAGGAGGCTGGAGTGGTAATGTTTGCTATTCAGAGCAAGTATTAATACTGGTTGGAGTGACTCTGTACTTTATTCCTCCTTTTCTTTTGCATAAGATTCTCTTTAGCCAATTGCCTGCTTCTAGTCTAACAAGGTACATTTTATATGCCTCAAAATTATACAGAGAAGACACTAGTTTCTATATTTGTAAAGCTTTATTTGCTTTAAAAAGTCAAATCCTTGCTTTTGCTGTCTCCCAGCTCCTTCTGCAATTCGTTTACCTTCCCTGGAGTCCACACCCAGGATTAACCAATCAAGCCCAGTGAGTATCAATAAGCCATTCTGCCACCCTCTCCTGATCCATTTTCCTAATCATTCTGGTTTTCAGGAAATGGAGGAGTTTTCCAGCATTGTGAATGATTATTTCACCCAGAAAGACTATTCCTTGGTCTGGGAGAATCCCTGAGAAGGAATGTTCTGGACAAAGTCCAGGGTCATGAAATTAAGAAGATGGAGCACAGAAACGATGTGCACGTCGCTGTGGAACATCTACCCATCTGTTTTGGAGTGTGTGGATGGTTTGGTTAAAAAGATGGGCATGTGTTGTCACTTAAAGAGACTAACTTACCCACCAGTCACTTGGAAACTCATGCAACCTGGAGTAATATCATAAATGATATCCCTTCAATGGCATACGGGGGGAGCCTAATAATTCATTATTAAGGTTATTCGTCATTTCCATTTTTTGTGCCAAAATCCCAATTTGATTTGATTTGCTTTATTATTGTCACATGTACCTAGGTACAGTAGAAAGCTTTGTTTTGTGTGCAGTACAGACAGATCATACAGAGTACATCAGGGTAAGAGAACGGAGCAATGAATGCAATGTTACAGCTACAGAGAAGGCGCACAAAGAATGAGATTAACATTAGATTTAATGTTTGAGAGGCCCATTCAGAAGTCCAATAACAGTGGGGAAGAAGCTGTTACTGAATCTGTTGTACGTGTATACAAACATTTATATCATCTGCTGCTGGAAGAGGGTGGAAGAAAGTAAAACTGGGTGGGACCTCAAGTCCTGTTCACCCATCTCCCTTCTGCTTGCTGACCTACATAGGCCCCCAGCCCAGTAATGGCTGGATTTTAAAACTGGTCCTTGTTTTCCAAATCCTTCTGAGGCCTGTCTCCTATCTATCTCTGTGCTTCGTTGAGCTCTGAAACCCACCACAATCTCTGCATTCCTCTGAATCAGGCCTCCTGCACATTCCTGATTTGAATTGTCCCATTGTTGGTGGCTGTATTTCCAGCTGTCTTCACTCTAAGCTCTGAGGGACCTGGGTGTCCTTGTACACCAGTTGCTGAAGGTAGGCAAGTAGATACAGCAGGCAGTAAAGAAGGCAAATGGGATGTTGGCCTTCATTGCGAGAGGTTTCGAGTCAAGAGCAGGGATGTGTTGTTGCAATTATACAGGGTCTTGGTGAGGCCACAACTAGAATATCACGTGCAGTTTTGGTCTCCTTTTCTGAGGAAGGATGTTCTCGCTCTCAAGGAAGTGCAGCGAGGGTTTCCCAGGCTGATTCCAGGGATGGTGGGACTGATGGATGAGAAGAGATTGACTCATTAGGATTGGTTTTCGCTGGAATTCAGATGAGTGAGGAGGGATCTCATAGAGACTTATAACGTTAGGCCGAAGGGCCTGTTTCCACACTGTAAGTAATCTAATCTAATCTAATTCTAACAGGACTAGACAGGGTAGATGCAGGGAGGATTTTCCCGGTGGTGGGTTCCAGAACCATGGGTCACAGTCTGAGGATTCAGGGGAGACCATTTAGGACGGAGATAAGAAGACATTTTTTTTTAGATTAGACTTACAGTGTGGAAACAGGCCCTTCGGCCCAACAAGTCCACACTGACCCGCCGAAGCGAAACCCACCCATATCCCTACATTTACCCCTTACCTAACACTACGGGCAATTTATCATGGCCAATTCACCTGACCCGCACATTTTTGGAGTGTGGGAGGAAACTGGAGCACCTGGAGGAAACCCACGCAGACACGGGGAGAACGTGCAAACTCCACACAGTCAGTCGCCTGAGTCGGGAATTGAACCCGGGTCTCAGGCGCTGTGAGGCAGCAGTGCTAACCACTGTGCCACCGTGCCGCCCACTAAAGCGTGGTGAGCCTGTGGAATTCACTACCACAGGAAGTGGTTGATGCCAAAACATTGAATGTCTTCTAGAGGTGGCTAGATATAGCACTTGGGCGAATGGGACCAAAGGTTATGGGGAGAAAGCAGGGTTAGGTTATTGAGTTGGACAATCAGCCATGATCGTGATGAATGGTGGAGCAGGCCTGAAGGGCCGAATGGCCTCCTCCTGCTCCTTTTTTTCTATTTTTCTATGTTTCTATGTTTGTTTTTGTAAACTTCACCACCTCTGTACCTAACTCTATCAATCTCAATCAAGTCAAGATCCAGTCTCCATGATCTTATGAGGGATAGGGTGCCAGAAAGCCTTTGTGTAAAGATATGCTCATCTGTTGTATCAGGATCAAGAGTGGGATCATTATAAAAAGAGACACATACCTGCAGGGAGTTTCACTGACAATCCCCAAAAAATCCAAAGCATAAACAAAATCCCTGTTTAAAATTCCCCAATATATTATACAGAGTTACAATCAAACCCAGAGTGTTCACCAGAGAAAAAAGTTATTTCTTTATCTAGTGAATGGTTAGAATTTGGAACTCACTTGGGGGTAGATAGTGTAGATGCTTTCAGAAAGAAACTGGATATCCTCTCGCTTATCTCTCCACGCTTCAGGCTCACTGCCTTTATTCCTGATGAAGGGCTTTTGCCCGAAACGTCGATTTCGCTGCACTTTGGATGCTGCCTGAACTGCTGTGCTCTTCCAGCACCACTGATCCAGAATCTGGTTTCCAGCATCTGCAGTCATTGTTTTTACCTTTGGAAACCGAGACTGGGGAACTCATAATGGAAAATAAGGAACTAGTGAATGAATTGTACAAATATTTTATATCAACCTTCACAATAAAGATGCTGTGGAGGTGCCGGTGTTGGACTAGGATGGACAAAGTCAAAAGTCAGATGATACCAGGTTATAGTCCAACAGGTTCATTTATCATCACCAGCGTTTGGAGCACTACTCCTTCATCAGGTGGAGAGATTTCAAATAAACCTGTTGGACTATAACCTGGTGTTGTCTGACTTCTGACTGGCACTATGTCGGATAAAAATAACATCCTAGAATTGGTTATACATTAGAAAATGGGAAGAAGGGAGGAAGAAGTGGGACTGAGTAAATTGTCAGAGCTGCAGGCTGGGTCCTGATGTTCCTAGGGCCATAAAAGAAGTGACTAGTGAGGTAGTTGATACAATGGTTTTCATTTGCCACATCTCACTTGATTCGGGGATGGTCCCTAAAAGAAAGTGAAAGGTAACTCATTTAGTCAAAAAGCCAGGGAGAAAGGAAACAGGAAACTGTAGGCCAGTTAGCTTTTGTCAAAGGGAAAATGCTAGAAGCTATTACCAAATTAGTTAAAACAGGGCACTAATCCACATGGGGATATGTTCAAGATAATCCGGAATAGTCAACATGGTTTAAGAACAGGAAATCACATTTGACCAATAGATTGAAGTTCTTTGAGAAAATAGCACATGGGGAACCAGTGGATGTTCTAAGATTTCCAGAAAGTGTTTGATAAGGTTCCACACAAAAAAAATTACTGTGGAAGCTTGCACAAGTGGTAACAGATTGGCATGAATAGAAGATTCAAGATTAGAGTGGTGCTGGAAAAGCACAGCAGGTCAGCCAGCATCTGAGGAGCAGGAAAAGTCAACGTTTTGGGCAAAAGTCCTTCATCAGGAAATAGAAGATTGGCTGGTTAACACTAAGCAGAGAGTGAGTCTTTTTCAGGTTGGTAAGATGTCATGAGTGGTATACCACAGGGATCAGTGCCGTGTCCTCAACTGTTTACAGTTCATGAAAATGATATTGATGAAGTGACAGAAGTATGGTTGCTAAATTTGCTGCTGGCAAAGATAGATAGGAATGGGGGTTGTGAAAAGGATGCAAGGAGGCTACAAAGTAGATATTGTTTGGCTGAGAGAGTGGACAAAGATGGGGTAAATGGAGTATAATGTGGGGAAATGTCAAATTGCCCATTTCAGCAGGAAGAATAAAAAGAAGCATGTTATCTAAATAATGAGAGGTTACAGAGTTATGAGATCAGAGTGATCTGGGTCCTTGTGCATGAATCACAAAAGGCCAGTCTATAGGTACAGCAAGTAATTGCTGCAAATGTGCTGCTGGTCAAAGCACAGCAGGCTAGGCAGCATCTCAGGAATAGAGAATTCGACGTTTCGAGCATAAGCCCTTCATCAGGAGGGAAAGTTAATATTACAATCTATCATGGGGGTGGTTCAATACAAAAGTATCATGCATCAGTTATACAGGAAATGGTGAGACCACATCTGGAGCACAGTGTACAGTATTAGTCTTCTATATATAATGAGTGGAGGCAGATCAGAAAACCTTTACTGGACAAACAGCTGGAATGAGCAGATAGTTTTATGAGGAAACGTTGGAGAGACTAGGCATGTATCTGCTGTCGTTTGGAAGCATAAAAGGTAACAGATTGAAATGTGTAAAATCCTGAGAGGATCTTGACAAAGTCAGTGTGGAATTGATGTTCCTCTATGGAAGAATCAGGAACTAGAGGTTTCTAGTTTAATAATGAGGGGGCCACCATCTGAACCGAAATTAGCCAAAAGAAAAATTCTGGCCGAGCATCTAGAGTGCCTATTACTGAAAAGGTGGTGGAAGTGGGTTCCTGGCTGTTTTTAAAGACTGAAGTCACAGGAAGCCAGGTTGCAGTCCAACAGGTTTGTTTGAAAATACAAACTTGTGATTTCAAATAAACCTATTGGACTATAACCTGGTGTCGTGTAACTTCTGAGACTTAGTCCTCCTCAATCCAACACTGGTGTTTCCACACCATGGATTTTTTGAAGGCTGAAGAAGGGGAGATTCTCGCTAGGCAAAGGGAGTGGCACGTTAAGCAGGAAGGTGGATTGGAGGTTACAGTCTTCCTGAAGCATGTGCATGGGGCTGAATGGCCTCCTCCTTTTCCTGATTCTTGCTGGTTTGTGATAAAGTTAAATGATTCCACTTCTAACTGACGCTTGTTTCTTTTCTGGTGAACAGGGTGAGCCGGGACCAGCGGGTTTGCCAGGCCCTCCGGTAAGTTTTGGTCCATTGGTTTGAACAATTCAGAGAGCGGAGCCACCGAGCTGTGCATACTCGTGGTAACTTGTCATTCCATGGCCCTGTCTGCTCTGATGTTCCTCTTCCTTCTCCTCAGGGTGTACCAGGGGAACCAGGAGACCCCGGGAGTCCTGGACCTCCTGGCCTTGCTGGCCTTCCAGGAATCGATGTGAGTCAAGCCTTTTAAGTTCTCAGCTACTTCTTGATTTCTAAACCCACAGCGTGTTATAAACAATCAAATCCCCACTCTCCCTGCAATTCCCCCAAATATCATAAAGGCCTGCACAACAAAGGGAGTGCGTATGGAGTACAGGCGCTACAGCAATGTGAGGCAACATAGCACACACTTTGCTAACAGGGAGATCCCAGAAACAGTAATTGGGATTCATGTGAACAGGAGGAGGCCATTCACCATTCAATAACATCCTTGATCTTAGAGTAATCTCAGCTTCCCATTCCTGTTTAACACCGACAGCCTTTGCCTCCCTTTTTAGTCAGGACTCTACCTATCTCGGTCTTAGGCCCCACCTTCATCATTCTCTGGGGTTACACCACAGATCAGCCACGATCTCATTGAATCGCGGAACAGGCTCGAGGGGCTGAATGTCCTCCTGATTTTCCTATGGAAGAGAGTTTTAACACCCGGGACTCTCTGAGTGAAACAGAATTCTCATTGTTGCCATCTCCAAAGAGATGACCCCTCATTTTAAACCAGGTCCTGGTTCCTTGTCTCTCACATGAGGGGAAATGTCCACTCAGCATCCACCCTGTCAGGTCCTCTCTAGATCTTATACATCTCAATGCAATCCTGTTCCTCAAACCATGAGGAAGAGGAGACTGGATCCCTGGTAGGCGAGAGCTGAGAGGTTACTGGGGGAAGGTGGGATGGGAGAGAATCAGCTCAGCTCTGATCTTGTTGAGTTCAGATGGACGTTCAAGAAAGATAGTACCGTCGGCAGTGCAGCACCCCCCATTGTCACCCTGGAGAGTCTTGTACTTATAATCATAGAATCCCTACAGTGTGGAAACAGGCCATTTGTCCCAACAAGTCCACACTCACCCTCCAAAGAATAACTTACCCAGACTCATTCCCCTACCCTATTACTCTACATTTCCCCTGAGTAATGCACTTAACCTTCACAGCCCCGAACACTGTGGGCAATTTCCCATGGCCAATCCATTTAACCTACTCATCCCTGAACACTATGGGGCAATTTTGCATGACCAATCCACCTTAACCTGCACATCTTTGGACTGTGGGAGGAAACCAGAGGAAACCCATGTAGATAGAACATAGAACATAGAACAGTACAGCACAGAACAGGCCCTTCAGTCCACGAGGTTGTGCCAACCATTGATCCTCATATATATACCCTCAAATGTCTGTGACCATATGCATGCCCAGCAGTCTCTTAAATGTCCCCAATGACCTTGCTTCCACAACTGCTGCTGGCAACGCATTCCATGCTCTCACAACTCTCTGTGTAAAGAACCCGCCTCTGACATCCCCTCTATACTTTCCTGCAACCAGCTTAAAACTATGACCCCTCGTGTTAGCCATTTCTGCCCTGGGAAATAGTCTCTGGCTATCGACTCTATCTATGCCTCTCATTATCTTGTATACCACAGTTAGGTCCCCTCTCCTCCTCCTTTTCTCCAATGAAAAAAGTCTGAGCTCAGTCAACCTCTCTTCATAAGATAAGCCCTCCAGTCCAGGCAGCATCCTGGTAAACTTCCTCTGAACCCTCTCCAAAGCATCCACATCTTTCCTATAATAAGGTGACCAGAACTGAACGCAGTATTCCAAGTGCGGTCTAACCAAAGTTTTATAGAGCTGCAGCAAGATCTCACAGCTCTTAAACTCAATCCCCCTGTTAATGAAAGTCAAAACACCATATGCTTTCTTAACAACTCTGTCCACTTGGGTGGCCATTTTAAGGGATCTATGTACCTGCACACCAAGATCCCTCTGTTCCTCTACATTGCCAAGAATCCTATCCTTAATCCTGTACTCAGTTCTCAAATTCGACCTTCCAAAATGCATCACCTCGCATTTATCCAGGTTGAACTCCATCTGCCACCTCTCAGCCCATCTCTGCATCCTGTCAATGTTCTGCTGCAGCCTACAACAGCCCTCTATACTGTCAATGACACCTCCAACCTTTATGTCATCTGCAAACTTGCTGACCCATCCTCCAGTCCCCTCATCCAAATCATTAATAAAAATTACAAACAGTACAGGCCCAAAGACAGAGCCCTGTGGAACACCACTCACCACTGACTTTCAGGCAGAATATTTTCCTTCTACTACCACTCGCTGTCTTCTGTTGGCCAGCCAATTCTGTATCCAGACAGCTATGCTCCCCTGTATGCCATTCCTCCTGACCTTCTGAATGAGCCTACTATGGGGAACCTTATCAAATGGTTTGCTGAAGCCCATAAATGCCTTGCTGAAGTTAGCATTGCTTCCCCACAACACCAGGGACCTGGGTTCGATTCCGGCCTCAGATGACTGTCTGTGTGGAGTTTGTTCCTTATGTTTGTGTGGATTTCCCGCGGATGCTGTGGTTCCCTCCCACGGTCTAAGACACGGGGAGAATGTGTAAACTCCACAGAGACAGTCACACAAGGCTGGAATCGAACCCGGGTCCCTGCTGCTGTGAGGCAGCAGTGTTAACCACTGAGCCACTGTGCCACCCAACTATCTCCTGGTGGATTTGATACAGACAATAAAATGTAACATTTTCTCTTGCTGGTGGAGTCTAAGACAAAGGTGTGTAAGCTACAGAGCCAGCTGTAGAAAGGTGAGGATACCTCGTCATTCAAAGGGCAATGGAAGTGTGGTATTCTCTCTTGAACAGAAAAACAAAGCTCGTTTAATTAATTGATGGATATTTGCTGGACAAAGGAATAAAAAGATATGAAGCTGTGGGGTGGCACGCTGGCTCAGCAGTTAGCATTGCTTCCCCACAACACCAGGGACCCGGGTTCAATTCCAGCCTCAGATGACTGTCTGTGTGGAGTTTGTTCCTTGTGTTTGTGTGGAATTCCTGCAGATGATGTGGTTCCCTCCCACGGTCTGAGGATGTGCAGTTTAGGTGGATTGGGAAATTACCCACTAGTGTCCAGGAATGAGCAGTTTAGTTGTTGGAAATGCAGGTTTACCAGGAGGGTCTGGGTGGGGTGCTGTCTCAGTGAGCTGAATGGCCTGCTTCCACTGTAGGAATTCTATAATTCTCAGCCTGGAGTGCACCTGATGAAGGGGCACCGCTATGAAAGCTTGTGGTTTCAAATAAACCTGTTGGACTATAACCTGGTGTCTGACAGTGAATGCAGACTGTGAGTGGAGCATATAACAGGGGAAGTCACAAGGTACTGGGGACAACCTACCCCACCTCTGACAAGAAATACACAAAGTTATCGAGAACATCAGAGACAAACTCTGCAATTTCAGTGTCTGGGATTGCCACAGTTAGAGAGAGTGATTGTTCCTCCCTCTCAATAGGGAGCTGCTGCTCAGTGACTGTGTGTTATTTAATGACTCTCTCTGCTGACTCTCACTTCCTGTGAAGGCTCATTAATGAGATGAGGGTGGACGGTTCTTAATCAGATTAGAGCAGAGCTAGTGTTGAAGTAAGAAAACTTTACTGGGCAGAAACAAGTCAAAGCAGAGAACGCCGGAATTAAACCATACGCCAGCAAGAAACAGCTGGATGATTTGGGTTGAGGTCCGTAAGACCTTAGCACACAGGAACAGGAGGAGGCCATTCAACCCCTTGAGTCTAATCTGTCATTCAACAGGATCATGGCTGATTTAACATTCCTCACGTTCACTTTCCTGCCCTTTCCCTGAATTCTCCGACTGATTAAGAATCTGTCTCAGCCTTAAATGTACACCAGGACTCTGCCCCCCCCACCCCCACTTCAACTCTCTGTGACAAGAACTTCGAAAGACTCACAACCCTTTAAGAGAAGAAATTCCTCCTCATCTCAATCTTAAATTGGTGCCCCTTTATTCTGAGACTATACCCTCTGGTCGTAATCCTTTCAGCATTGACCCTGCCAAGCCCCGTCAGAATCCAATATGTTTCAATAAGATCATTTAGATTAGATTAGATTAGATTACTTACAGTGTGGAAACAGGCCCTTCGGCCCAACAAGTCCACACCGACCCGCCGAAGCGCAACCCACCCATACCCCTACATATACCCCTTACCTAACACTACGGGCAATTTTAGCATGGCCAATTCAACTGACCCGCACATCTTTTGGACTGTGGGAGGAAACCGGAGCACCCGGAGGAAACCCACGCAGACACGGGGAGAATGTGCAAACTCCACACAGTCAGTCACCTGAGGCGGGAATTGAACCCAGGTCCCTGGCGCTGTGAGGCAGCAGTGCTAACCACTGTGCCACCGTGCCGCCCATTCTTCTGAACTCCAGGGAGTAGAGTCCCAACCTGTTTCACCTTTACTCATAAGACAATCCCTCCCACACCAGGGATCATCCGAGTGAACCTTCTCTGAGCTGCCTCCAATGAAACAATATCTTTCCTTAAATAAAGGACCAAAGCTGCTCACAGTGCTCCAGATGTGGTCTCACCAGCCCCTTGTACAGTTACAGTAAGACTTCCCTTCTCTTATACTCCAAACCCCTTGAAATAAGGGCCAACATTCCACGACCCTTCCTGATTACCTGCTGCCCCTGTGTGCTGGCTTTCTATGTTTCGTGCACAAGTTGCCCCCAAGACACTTTGTGTTGCACATTTCTGCTGTTTCTCCCTGTTTAATTTGTTCTTTTGTTTTTCTTTCCAAAATGAACATATTTTCGTTTTCCTACATTTTATTTTACTTGCAAAATTAATCTCTCAATATCTTCTTGTAAAGTGTTTGTATCGCTCTCAAAACCTATTTCCATCTATTTACTGTCGTCTGCAAATTTAACTGAAGTCTATTCCCTTCCTCCCTCCCAATCATTAGTATATATTGTAAACAGCGCTATATATTGTAAACAGTTGTGATCCCAGCACTGATCCCTGTGGAATCCACTGGTCACAGGTCGATAAATCTGAAAAAAAGACCCTTATGCCCACTCAGTGTTTCCTGTCCATGAGCCAATTCTATGCATTAAAAGAATGCTGGAAATCTCCATTTGGGAGGTGGGAGCTGGTGACATAATGAAACTATCACTGATAATCCAGGATCCCATGATAATGTTCTGGGGACCTGGGTTGAATCTCAGTATAGCAGTTAGTGCAATCTGAATTCAATGAAAATCTGGAATAATAGGAAAACTAATCTAATGCTAACTGACATCAATGGTTCTTTCAGCCCTTTGGGGAAGGAAATCTGCTCTCCTTACCTAGTCTGGTCTAAATGTAACTCTAGACCCACAGCAATGCCTTTAACTGTTCTCTGGCAATAAATGCTGGATTAGCTAGTGATGCCCACAATGAGTAAAAAAGTACATATTATCAGCGAAGAACTTCATTCTACAGTACCTTTCCTGATATCAGGATGTCGCAAAATGCTACATCTATTCATGAGGCATGCAGTTGTAACTTTCCACCTCTCGCACATCAGGACAAACACTAGAATGCCAAATTTCAAATAACAAAAGTTGTTCACTGGTTAGCAAGTTGACACTGATTGGTCAAGTCATTGCCACGGAGAATGCACCAGGGAACTGTTGCCTCCAGTGCTTCTTTAATTAAAACAAAATCCCTTTGAAATTTGGTATTCTTGCAGCTGTTCTGATCTGTGCAAAACAGAAAGTTTCAATACTATTCCCCTTTCAGTAGCAACACCCATGTTCTGGGCAGTTTTCTGTTTTCATTGTATTCAGTAAGAGTTTAATATTATCATCAAAACATTAGGAATATTCTTCTAATCTTCTTTGAAATAACAAGCAACATAAAATCTTTTACATTCAGGTTAGGTAGGGCCTCAGTTTAACATCTCTGCTGAAAGCTGGGTCCTCCAACAGTGCAGCACTCCCTTTATATGCAGTAGTTCCTTATATTTACTGCACTGTTACCCAGTCTGCAACCGTATAAGAAATCATCTTGAATTCCTGCTCAGCAGATCCGTGAAGATTTTTGTGCATAGTGTTCCTCATTGAGCTATCATGAAACACAGACTGACAATCACACCAGGTAGCATACTTACAAGGCTATGGGTGCTTGTGAGACTACACTTCCCTTAACACAACCTACCTTGTGCTAATCCACCTGAGGCCATTAGTCTAGAGGGAGTTGAGAGGCTGCTTTACAAATCTGGGTACACTAGATAAAGGTTGGGTCAACTGTGATGCCATACACAGTCAAATAGCTACCCTGATATAAGACTCTTTGAATGAGGCACTGGAGTGGCACAAAGACAAAGAATCAGGGTCCAATCTGATTGACATTTAGCTCTGATCCTTCTTTCTTCATTGATTTGGGTTGCAATGCCATTCCAAATATCTGTAAAAATCTCTAACTCGTTATTTATTAACTTGGGAAAATTAAGCGAACAGCAAGGACCAATAGACAGGAGTCCACAAAGGATGAGCGTGGCCTATGGAATAAATCCCCATCTTTACCCGATGTATTGCCATCTAGTAGTCTGATGAAATAATTCCAAATCAAGGAGCAGTATCTTGAAGTTGGAGCTATTTTGTCCATGGATTCCCCTGCAAAGCCCCTAACTCCTGTAGCTACTTTCACTACAGTTCTTCACACCCCATATCCTGCAAGGACTCCAACCCATTCTCCCAGTTCCATCGCCTATGTTGTATTTGGATAATGCCACCTTCCAAAACAGCACTGTTGACGAGGCTCCCTTTTTCCATTACGGTGGTTTCCTGCCCACTGTGGTTGGCAGGGCCTTCCACTGTATCTGACCTATCACCCGCTCTTGCACCCTTGCCCCTTCCCATCACTCACAACAGTGTGATCAGGTCCCCCTTGTCCTCACTTCTCATCCCACCAACTGTCACATTCAATGGATCATTCTCTGCCATTTCAACAACTCCAGCAGAATGCCACCACCAAACACATCTTTCCTTCACACCGCCATCTGCATTTCACAGGGATTGTTCCCTCCAGGTCACCCTAGTCCATTCCTCAATGACCACCAACACTACCCCCCCCCCCCCTTTTCCCATGTAACCGCAGAGGGTGCAACCCCTGCCCCTTCCCCTCCTCCCTGCTCACCATCCAACAGCCTAAACAGGCTTTCCAGGTGAAGCAGCATTTCGCCTGGACCTCCTCCCAATCTTGTGGATTTAAGTAACTGCAACCAATGTGGCCTCCTCTACATTGGAGAAAGTGAGGACTGCAGATGTTGGAGATCAGAGCTTAAAATGTGTTGCTGGAAATGCGCAGCAGGTCAGGCAGCATCCAAGGAGCAGGAGAATCGACGTTTCGGGCATAAGCCCTTCTTCAGGCTCATGCCCAATACGTCGATTCTCCTGCTCCTTGGATGCTGCCTGACCTGCTGCGCTTTTCCAGCAACACATTTTCAGCTCTACATTGGAGAAACCAAACACAGACTGGGTGACCACTTTGCGGAACACCCCTGTTCCATGTGTAGGCAGGGCCCTGACCTTCCCATAGCCGCTCATTTGAACAAAGCGTCCTGCTCACCTGCCCCATGTGTCTGTCCTTGGCATGCTGCAGTGTTCCAGTGAATCCCAGCACAAACTGGAGGAACAATATCTCAGCTTCAGACCAGGCACTTTACAACTTTCTGGGCTTAACATGGAGATCAACACCTTCAAATTGTGAACCCACTCCCATTCCTTCCCTCTCTTTCAGGTTTCCTTGTTCTATTCTCTGTCATGCTATCCTCTCGCTCCCCTCACCCCCACTCCAGTGGGACTGTCTGTCCTTTCCAATCTGACAGTTAGGCACACCATTGCTCTGCTGTTCTCAAATTCCAATCATTTAGTTTGAACTATCAACATCCTTTCTCCTCCAGAACCGCTTCACTGCCCCCATGCCCCCCCTACAGATATTGCAGAAATGCTGTCCCCTCCACCCTTCACTTCGAGCCTGATGTAGAGTCATCTCGCTTGCTCTCACTCCATGGATGATACACATCAGCTCTGAATATGGCTGATATGTTTCTCAACCCCATTCTCCTGCCTTGTCTCCATAACCCCTTCATCCCATTACTCGTCAAGATCCTATCTATCTCTGCCTTGACCTCCCAGCCCCCTGCAGTAATGAGTTCCACAGTGTCACCACCCTCTGGCTGAAGAAATTCCTCCTCATCTCACTTCCAAAGGGCCATCCCTTCACTCTGAGGCTGTGCCCACGGGTCCTAGTCTCTCCTACTTGTGGAAACATCTTCTCCATATCCATTCTGTGATAGTTTCAATGGGGTCCCTCATCCTTCTAAACTCTATTGAGGCCTTCTGGTAATCCAAATAGATCATGTCCATTGGCCCTCTTTTGTCTGACCTGCTCGCTATCTCCTCAAAGAATTCTACGGGATTTGACAGGCATGATCTCTCCGTGACAAAGCTGTGCTGACTCTGCCCTGTGCACTTCCAGCGCTCCACATGCTTATCCTTAATAATGGAGTGGAAAGGGGCTGAATGGCCTACTCCTGTGCCTCCTGGGGGCTGGCTGTTCTTGGGGGCATTGAGCTAAACTAACGGCTTGTTTTGTTTCAACAGGGTCTGCCTGGTCCGGATGGAATTGCTGGTGCTGATGGAGCCCTTGGTGAAAGGGTGGGTTCCAGTGAAGATTGTTAAGTCTCCAAGTGGTTTGGAGACTGAGCTCCAAATGGCACTGGGGGGGAGGGGAGAGGGTCCGGAAGAGATTCTGACTATGGTGGGGGGGTAGCTGGTAAGTGCAGAAGGGGTGGGAGAGGAGATTTTTATGGGGGGAGCAGGAGGTTCTGAATGCCTGTAGTTTTATTTCAGGCTTCCTTGCTTCACTCTGATTGAGGTGTTCCATAGTTTGTTTTAGAGGATTGTTTGAACTGCGCTCCCTCTCTGCTGGAGGATCTGCCCACTTGGGAATGATCTTTCGGTGGAAGGGCTAGGGTAAATCCCGCTTTAATGGGTGGGGTTCAGAACTATGTGTGGCAGAGAGGTGAATGAGAGGAGTTTGCTTAAATCTGCAGGAGCCTTTGTAAAAACCACATTTAATTTTCAGCTGAGTGTCATCAGGAGAGCTACACTGGGAGGGGGCAGACTGCAAACTGCCTGGGAGGAAGGAGAGGCTGTGAAGGGTGGGGTTGAACTGGAAGAGGGCGGGGGAATATGACAGGGTTAGGAAGTAGCGAGTGAGGGGTTGGGGGTCAAAGTGGAACAAGTGAAGCAGTGAAGAATGAGATGACTGTGCAGGAAGACAGACAGAGAGAAGGCTGAGAGTTGGAGGGGGTAGGTATCAGGACAGAAAGGCTGTTGGAGAGAGCTGGGTGGATGTTGTGGGGAAGATCACCTTGACTAAGAGATAAGGCTCATTCATTAATTCACTGAAGATAGCTCTGAGGTCTCGACAGCTCGTTCTGTATTTATTTGGAAGGAATCAACTGATCCAGACGTATTTGCAGAATAGAGAAAGGCCATTCATCTTTCTGTAGAGAGAGAAAGGCCCTTTGAGGATTATTAGGCCCCTGGAAAATGATAAACAAGACACGGTTTCCAGTGTGGAATTCCAAGACTGCAGCCATTATCTCTGGCCAATCTTTTGCTACCTCAACAGTGACCCTCCGACAGTGCGGCACTCCCTCAGCACTGAACCTCCGACAGTGTGGCACTCCCTCAGCACTGACCCTCCGACAGTGCGGCATTCCCTCAGCACTGACCCTCCAACAGTGTGGCACTCCCTCAGCACTGACCCTCTGACAGTGTGGCATTCCCTCAGTACTGATCCTCCAACAATGCGGCACTCCCTCAGCACTGACTCTCCGACAATGCGGCACTCACTCAGCACTGACCCTCCGACAATGCGGCATTCCCTCAGCACTGACCCTCCAACAGTGTGGCACTCCCTCAGCACTGACCCTCTGACAGTGTGGCATTCCCTCAGTACTGATCCTCCAACAATGCGGCACTCCCTCAGCACTGACTCTCCGACAATGCGGCACTCACTCAGCACTGACCCTCCGACAATGCGGCACTCCCTCAGTACTGACCCTCTGACAGTGCGGCATTCCCTCAGCACTGACCCTTGGACAGTGCGGCACTCCCTCAGCACTGACCCTCCAGCTGTGCGGCACTCCCTCAGCACTGACCCTCTGACAGTGCAGCACTCCCTCAGCACTGACCCTCCAACAGTGTAGTGCTCCCTCAGTACTGACCCTCCGACAGTGTAGTGCTCCCTCAGTACTGACCCTCCGACAGTGTGGCATTCCCTCAGCACTGACCCTCTGACAGTGTGGCATTCCCTCAGTACTGACCTTCCAACAATACGGCACTCCCTCAGCACTGACCCTCCGACAGTACGGCACTCCCTCAGCACTGACCCTCCGACAGTGCGGCACTCCCTCAGCATCGACCCTCCGACAGTGTGGCACTCCCTCAGCACTGACCCTCCGACAGTACGGCACTCCCTCAGCACAGACCCTCCGACAGTACGGCACTCCCTCAGCACTGACCCTCCGACAGTGCGGCACTCCCTCAGCACTGACCCTCCGACAGTGCGGCACTCCCTCAGCACTGACCCTCCGACAGTGCGGCACTCCCTCAGCACTGACCCTCCGACAGTGCGGCACTCCCTCAGCACTGACCCTCCGACAGTGCGGCACTCCCTCAGCACTGACCCTCGGACAGTGCGGCACTCCCTCAGCACTGACCCTCCGACAGTGCGGCACTCCCTCAGCACTGACCCTCCGACAGTGCGGCACTCCCTCAGCACTGACCCTCCGACAGTGCGGCACTCCCTCAGCACTGACCCTCCGACAGTGCGGCACTCCCTCAGTACTGACCCTCCGACAGTGCGGCACTCCCTCAACACTGACCCTCCGACAGTGCGGCACTCCCTCAGCACTGACCCTCCCACAGTGCGGCACTCCCTCAGCACTGATCCTCCGACAGTGCGGCACTCCCTCAGCACTGACCCTCTGACAGTGCAGCACTCCCTCAGTACTGACCCTCCGACAGTGCGGCACTCCCTCAGCACTGACCCTCCGACAGTGCGGCACTCCCTCAGCACTGACCCTCCGACAGTGTGGTGCACTGTTTGAAAAGTGTAAGTAACCACCATTCCTCAAGGTGGAATATGTCTGAGTCAGGGATGCCATGCCCTGGTGCTGTATTGTAGTATTGGGTTATACGATGATAAATATTTTCTATTTTGTTCACAGGGAGACCCCGGACCACCAGGACCACCAGGCGTGTCCAGATTAACAGTGAGTAAACATCTCATCGAGAAAGCATTTTGACACTGTATTCTGCACAGATGCATCTTGACTTTTTCTCAACACATAAATTCCAACGGGTGGAGTGATAACCAGCAGAATTTGTCAATATTGTGTATTTGGGCGTATTCATGTTGAATCTATTTGAGGAAGCCTCATTGTGATTGGAGTTGTGAAAGAGAAAATAGCAGATTAAGAACATAACAGTTGTGTGTGTGACCTCTCACCATCTCCTCCTCTCATGTCTCTCTTTAAGAATGTTACAGCTCTCCAAGCTGGCAATGTGAATGTGTGTGTTGCGTTGGAGCATTACCTGTTCCAAATCTAAACCCTGGGGTGTGCTGGACAGGGGAGTTATGACAGGCTTGTCTCACCTCTCCCCAGGCCACGGTCAACGTGTTTATTTTTTAAAAAAGGTTCTTTAACAGCTGAATACTTGGCTTCTTCAGAAATGCGTTATGCTTTCATAAAGATTTATCCTTCAGCTGTTATTTGAATAACAGCACTGCAGTCACACTCGCACAGAGTTCCTCAGGCTCAGATTGCAATTACAGACTGAGCATGTGATTCTGAGTTCTTTCTTAAACTTGCTTTCCCCGGGTCAGGGATTGAAATAATGCAGGGCTGTAACTGTTTTTGGAAGCAAAGAAAAGATTCCAGTCAAGAAACAGAAATGGAGCCCTGTCACAGTTCCTCAGGTCGAGGGTTCAAGGCTGGTTTGAGTGTCCTGTACGTGTGCTTTAGGAATTTCGGGTTCTTTTCTGCTCTGGGCATCGATGCAGCTGACCCAGAATCTTGTTCAAACACACATCAGAAACTGTCTCTGTCGTGTCGGCTTGTTAAACACAGAAATAGTTTCTGGTGCTTTGTTCATTGTCCAACGCTGGAGATCGATGTCACTGATCCACAAATCACCTTGATCAAACACTGCAGCCTTTCACACGCCTTCCTTCTGGATTCCGAATTTGGACGTTAGGAGGCTGTACAGCATTCTGAAATAAAAACAGAAATGCAGCAGGTCTGGAGGCATTTGTGGAGAGGAACAGAATGACTGTTTTGAGTCCAGTTGAACTGTTCTGCAGGATTGAAAATGCAGACTTTTTCATTAGTTGGAGAAATGTGGCCGTTATCACAGTAAAAGTAATTTAATAACCTTGTCAAGATTTGTCCAGATATGAAGATTAACCCAATGGTCATATACTTCGATAAGTTAGCAAAGAGGGAAATGAAAGGTCGCCTGACCTCTCAACTCCATTTTGTGTTACGTGAAAGTGACCATTTAGTATCACATGTATTTTTACAAAGCAAAATGGAAATGTTTGATAAGACACCATGTCACGGCAACTAGGTTAATGACAGAAGTCATAAATAAGAAGAAAAAAAGTGAAAGTTCATTACAGTTCTTTTAATGGCTCCTGGTTTCAAGGTATGCTGGGAAACCGAGCTGAGACCAGCACGCCAGGCCGGGCTGAGACCACCACACAGGGCCGGACCGAGACCAATACTCAGGGCCAGACCGAGACCAATACACAGGGCCGGACCGAGACCAATACACAGGGCATGGCCGAGACCAATACACAGGGCCGGACCGAGACCAATACACAGGGCCGGACCGAGACCAATACACAGGGCCGAACCGAGACCAATACACAGGGCTGGACCGAGACCAATACACAGGGCTGGACCGAGACCAATACACAGGGCCGGACCGAGACCAATACACAGGGCTGGACCGAGACCAATACACAGGGCATGGCCGAGACCAATACACAGGGCCGGACCGAGACCAATACACAGGGATGGACCGAGACCAATACACAGGGCCGGACCGAGACCAATACACAGGGCTGGGCCGAGACCAATACACAGGGCCGTACCGAGACCAATACACAGGGCCGGACCGAGACTAATACACAGGGCCGTACCGAGACCAATACACAGGGCATGGCCGAGACCAATACACAGGGCATGGCCGAGACCAATACACAGGGCTGGACCGAGACCAATACACAGGGCATGGCCGAGACCAATACACAGGGCCGGACCGAGACCAATACACAGGGCATGGCCGAGACCAATACACAGGGCCGGACCGAGACCAATACACAGGGCATGGCCGAGACCAATACACAGGGCTGGACGGAGACCAATACACAGGGCCGGACCGAGACCAATACACAGGGCCGGACCGAGACCAATACACAGGGCATGGCCGAGACCAATACACAGGGCTGGGCCGAGACCAATACACAGGGCATGGCCGAGACCAATACACAGGGCCGGACCGAGACCAATACACAGGGCCGGACCGAGACCAATACACAGGGCATGGCCGAGACCAATACACAGGGATGGACTGAGACCAATACACAGGCATGGACCGAGACCAATACACAGGGCCGGACCAAGACCAATACACAGGGCTGGGCCGAGACCAATACACAGGGCTGGGCCGAGACCAATACACAGGGCATGGCCGAGACCAGTACACAGGGCATGGCCGAGACCAATACACAGGGCCGGACCGAGACCAGCACATAGTGCAGGGCCAAAACCACCACCCCGAGACAAGATCACCACACTGGGCCATTGTGAAGCAAGGACAACACCTCCATGTTGGGCCAAGACCAAGCCTGAGTCCATCGCACCAGGCTGAGACCACCCCTTCTGGACAAGGCTGCCACATCGGGAGAATGCCCCGCCTGGCACTGGGCCCATACCGCCTTGCCAGGCTGTTGGAAGCCACCTCATCGCTAGGCCTGGGCTGGGAGAAGACCCCTTCTGCTGAAGCTGTTTAAAGAAGGTAAGATCCTGTAATAAACAGAACTATTAAAACAAGCATCAAAAGAGAAACAACCAAAGCAGATGAAGTAGAGAAGCTCCAGCTTCCTGGGCTGAAGATCCCACACACTGCTCTGCTACTCCTTCAGTGATGTTTGTTGGAGGATAAACATTGACCAGAACAGTAAGGAGTTGTGCTCTGGGATTTTTGAGAGTATGTGGCTGCTCTGTTTAACAATGTCATCTTAAAGGAGGTACATGTGATGGTGTAGTACCTCCTCAGCACAGTCCTGTGAGTGTTACTCCAGATTACACACTCACTGCTACAGAGAGAGACGTAAACACACGGAGTTTTAAAATTAGAAATGGGATACACTAGAGCTGACTTCATCTGAACAGTTCTCTGTGGCAGTTCTTAAATGTGGAGCAGCGTGAAATCAAATGGAATCTGAGACTAGATTCCCGAAGGTCTAACTGAGAATGGTCGGGACTGAACTAGCCTTAAATTCTTCCCACAGGGCAAGGGAGAGCCCAGGCTGGTTTCCTGGCCTTGATCAATCCCTGCTGAGCTGGGCTGGAAGGTGAGGTTAGCTGGGGGTAAGTTTTGCCTTGGTTGTGAAGCTTGCCCCTGTTCATTAGTCGCCCTTTGGGCTCTCACGTGAAGGGTAAAGTGAGAGGCAGGAGGTGACAGGAGACACTGTGTCAGTAATATTGAGGAGCAAGGTGTCAGTAATATTGTGGTATATCAGCAATGAGTTATACTGGGAGACACTGTGTCAGGTAACATTTCGTTTGTGGTTCACTAGACTGTAAATAGAATATGAGGTAGACAGAGGGTAGGGCTGAAAATGTGTTGCTGGAAAAGCGCAGCAGGTCAGGCAGCATCCAAGGAACAGGAAATTCGACGTTTTGGGCATAAGCCCTTCTTCAGGAATCAGCCTCATTCCTGAAGAAGGGCTTATGCCCGAAACGTCGAATTTCCTGTTCCTTGGATGCTGCCTGACCTGCTGCGCTTTTCCAGCAACACATTTTCAGCTCTGATCTCCAGCATCTGCAGACCTCACTTTCTCCTAGACAGAGGGTAGGGAGCTCTCCATTTCTATCTCGGGCAACCGACTCAACACAAACATTTACTACAAACCGACCGACTCTCACAGCTACCGAGATTACACCTCCTCCCATCCTGCCCCCTGTAAAAATGCCATCCCATATTCCCAACTCCTTTGCCTCCGCCGCATCTGCTCCCAGGAGGACCAGTTCCAATACCGCACAGCCCAGATGGTCTCCTTCTGCAAAGATTGCAATTTCCCCTCAGCTGTGGTTGACGATGCTCTCCACCACAGCTCCTCCACTTCCCGCACCTCCGTCCTTGAACTCCACCCCTCCAATCGCCACCAGGACAGAACCCCACTGGTCCTCACCTTCCACCCCACCAACTTCCAAATACATCGTATCATCCTCCGTCATTTCCGCCACCTCCAAACAGACCCCATCACCAGGAATATATTTCCCTCCCCACCCCTATCAGCATTCCGGAGAGACCACTCCCTCCGTGACTCCCTCGTCAGGTCCATACCCCCCACCAACCCAACCTCCACTCCCGGCACCTTCCCCTGCAACTGCAAGAAATGCAAAACTTGTGCCCACACCTCCCCCCCTCACCTCCCTCCAAGGCCCCAAGGGATCCTTCCATATCCGTCGCAAATTCACCTGCACCTCCACACACATCATTTACTGTATCCGTTGCACCCGATGTGGTCTCCCCTACATTGGGGAGACAGGCCGCCTACTTGTGGAACGTTTCAGAGAACACCTCTGGGACACCCGCAACCAACCCAACCGCCCCATGGCTGAACACTTTAACTCCCCCTCCCATTCCGCCAAGGACATGCAGGTCCTTGGCCTCCTCCATCGCCAGATCCTGACCACACGACGCCTGGAGGAAGAGCGCCTCATCTTCCGCCTAGGAACCCTCCAACCACACGGGATGAATGTAGCTTTCTCCAGCTTCCTCATTTCCCCTCCCCCCACCTTATCTCAGCCCCAACCCCTGGATTCAGCACCACCCCCTTCACTTGCGATCTTCTTCCCGACCTCTCCGCCCCCACCCCCTCTCCGGCCTATCACCCTCACCCTCACCTCCTTCCACCTATCGTATTCCCAGCGCCCCTCCCCCAAATTCCCTCCCCCCAACTCTTTATCTCAGCCCGCTTGGCACAGAAAGTAGACAGAGGGTAAACCTGAACAGGGAATACTTTATTATATGTCTCATTAGCTCCACAGTTAGTTTTATACTGTCCCTGTAGCTCCCACCTCTGACCCTCCCCCCGTTAAAGGGCAACACACACATCCAGCAACATACAGAAGCCCCACCCCCTTTTTCTCAATGCCCCCCTTAACATTGGCTGGAGCAGTAAGGTGTGCCCAAGGTGGAGTCATGGTGATGGAGGGGGGTTTGGGCAAGTGCAGTACCCAGCAGTATCGATGCCATCTGCATTGGCAAAATCCAACGAGAACTCAGTGGTGAGGGCATCGCTGGAGGCAATTTGGCATCAAAGCTTGATAACTTTCATTCTAGCTGTGGGGCGGTGAAAGGAACACCGTGCCTGACCACCAGGCCCATGCCCGATGGTGGGGAACTTAACAAGAAGGATTGTAAAAGTGGGCACTTTTTCTTTACTTTTTGTTCTTCCACCTTTGTATTCTATGTTTGAGTTTATATTGTTGTGTTTCATGATGGAGCTAGAGAGTGGGGACACGATACAACAGTTTTCATTATGTTTTGTAACAAGATACACGTGACAACAAATGAATCAAATTAAATATATATGTCTAACAGCTGTAACAATTATAGCAGCATTGGAGCCAACATTGTACATTGTCAGGAACATTTACAAAAAAAAACACAGGGAAGAAGAAATCGATCCTTCCATAATCCATGCTGATATCGTCAGCTTCTTGGGGGTGGCGTCTCCTTATCTCAGGAATCTTTTCCGATGCAGCTCCCCGGGTTTTGGGAAGTTCCCATTGTTCTGCAGGTCCATCTCTCTCTGATTGGCAGTTGTTGCTCTGTAACGTTGCTGCTGCTGTCTCCCTCATGGATACAACCCTGGCTCACAGACACATGACCCAGTCACGACCCCCAACCCCGTCTGGACTGGATTGGTATTCTGAGGGACCTCCCCCCTGCTGGTCCCCATGTCCCTCCAGACCAGGTCACCCCCAGTCTGCATTGTACTACACAATGGTCTTTTTTGGAGCCACCACCAACGCTGGGTTCCATTTCCCCTAGATCTATAATTCCAGGCCTACACACTCTCTCCTCTTTGGAACACCCTCAACCTTCTGATCATCTGTCCTTCTTACTCTCGCTGTACCACCTCTGTGGTCTCTCGCGGTAAGTGAAAAGTGGTTCTCGGTTGGTGGTTGAACATTAAGGACGCAGACAAGCACTGCGTCACTGTGTGTAGCATGTTCCTGTATGCATTGAGGAACTTGTTGATTCGCCGTCCTAGTGAACCTGCCCTGTGTACGCCCTTTAAAACCTGCTCCAGGATTTGTACAAGTCTCGCCAGCCAGATGTTTGTCACAGGGTGACACTGAGCCAATGTCATGTAGCTGGCTCCGTGACTTTCCAGACGCTGCCCGAATTCTTGTGCCACAAACTGTGGACCGTTGTCACTCATGGCCTGTTCAGGGTTCCTGAACTCATCAAATCCTGAAACCGGTCGGCCTATCGATGTTCCTGCTGGTACTGACTTCAGGTCTTCAGGGTAGCCAGTACAGGGCTCCACAATCACAAGCGATATCTGTCCCTCTACCGGTCCCACGAGACTGACATGCATCTGCTGCATAGTGACTGAGGCCATTGAAGGGGCAACAACAATGGCATCTTCCTTAATAATGCACAGGATTCCCATGATCCCGCGCTCTCCTCATTCGATCACCAATGCTCCTGGCTATCTCCTTCCTTCCCACCACCCCAGGGTGCCTTGGGTGCACTTTCCTCTGAATGGGAGAGGGCTAACAATCTCACTCCCCACATTAAACACCGACCGATATGGACATCTCCCACCCCTGGACGGGCAAGTGAGTAATTCTGGATGGTTTCCATCATTGGGCTCTTCCCTCTCAGGACCAAGGTTCAAACCCTAGTTGTTCTGAGTAGTGTTTAGGATCTGATTTGCTGACACAGGCACCTTGCCTTCCCAGGAAATGTACATAATTTTCAGATTCCAGCCAGAAACATCCTTATTTCCTGAGCGTGGTAACCTCAGTAAAGCATCTGATAGCTATACTCCTCTCCCTGTCACTATCTGAACCAGTGGATAGAGCCAGGGCCCATCTCTGCCAAGGTGCTGTCCCCATTGATGGGGTTGGGGGTGTAACCCCAAAAGTGGAGGTTAAGGCCTTTGGTCAGTCAGTAGCACAAAGTGTCTGGTGTAAAGGAAATGGGAGAGCTTCTTAATACCGAACACAATGCCCAATCCTTCCTTTTCCACTTCTCCTCCTTCTGCGTTCGTGACCTCGGTGTGAATTCAATGGGCCTTTCCTTTCCGTTCAGTAAGGTGTACAGTGCTAACCCCATCAGGCAAGGCATCACACACTAACTGGAGTGACAGCTTCAGATCACAACGCATTAACACGTACCACCTTCCTAGAGCTTGCTTCCCTTCCCAGTAAATCTCCTCACATTCCTGGGTCCACTTCCATGGCTGCCCTTCCCACGGCAACTAATGCAGGGGTTTTAGCATGGTTGCCACAGTAAATTACTCTCTCAAGAACAATCTGCAGCCCTCACTTTCTCCCACTGTCATCATATTCCCAATATTACTGACTAGATTTTCGACAATGTTACTGAATGTTGCACAATATTAATTATGTTACGGTCGGCATTATTACTGACATCATATCCTACAGGATTACTGACATTATGATCCAGAATATTCCTGGCATCATGTTCCCCAATATTACTGACATGGAGTCCCACCATACAAGTGACACTGTGTCTACAAAGTTACTGACTTGGTTTTCCACAGTGTCACTGACATTATGTGCCAGGATATTACTGACACCTTGTGTTGTGCATGTAGTTGGGTATGTGTTGCTGTTTAAGAGAGCAGGTCAGGTGACACAGATGTGGGGGTTGGGGAGTAGGGGAGGGGTCACAGTCTAAAACTGACCATGGAGCTGACAGGATGCACAAAAAACATTCCCTGCTCAAATGTACCCTCTGCCTGCCTTGAGTTTATTACTGTTCCAGTGAATCACAAACATAATACCTGGTGATGAGGGTGGGATTGGTTTCTAAGTGTGTGTGAACACTGTTTCTTTTTGTTAGTACAATAGGCTTTGCCTGGACTCCGAGAACGGTGTGATGTTGTGGATTTAATGTTGAGGGAAGTGATTGTGCTGGGTCTCAGGCTGCAGTTAACAACAGGGAGGGATGGTATGCCAGCACAGCCAGTGAGGGAGTAGTTGGAGCAGACAGTATTCACTGAAGGGACCCAGGCTGCAAATGGTTACTAGATCTGAGTGGTGGAAAAACAATGGCTGGCCAATTTACCGCAATGGGAGCATTTGGTGAAGAGACTGAATAGAGTTTTGTGAAGATTTGTAGCTCAGTTTGAGGTTCTGGACGTAGGTTTGCTCACTGAGCTGGAAGGTTCGTTCTCAGACATTTCGTTACTATACTTTGTAACATTTTCAGTGAGAATCTGGATGAAGCGCAGGTGGTGTAGCCCGCTTTCTATTAATGTGTTTAGCTTTCCTTGGGTTGGTGATGTACACAGGAAATTCCAGCTCAGCGAGCAAACCTACATCCAGATGAGACTGAATGTTGGACACTGCACATCAAACACTTTGATGTGTATTTTAAGGTGAATAAGATGACTGAGACAGAATGGTACTGGCTTTCTTAAGTACCACTGGGAATAAGATCTTCCAAGTTTCAAGGTGTCTAGTGCAACCAGGGAACCTTGTTGAGATGACATTCCAAGAACTAAGTGAAATGCCAGGGAGTTATTCAGCACCAAAAACATGAATGATCATGGAACATTGCCATTTTTATAAACGGGAGAGTCCTTCATCCAATCTGTGGCTATCTGAATGAGGTTTCTAGAATCCATCATCCTTCCTAGAATCCCTACAGTGTGGAAACAGGCCCTTCAGCCCAAAATGTCCACACAAACCCTCCAAAGAGTAGCCCACCCTGACCCATTCTCCTTACCCTAATGACATTTACCCCTGACTAATACATCTAATCTACACATCCCTGAACAGTATGGGTAATTTAACATGGCCAATTCACCTAACCTGCGCATCTTTGGATCGCGGGATGAAACTGGAGCACCCAGAGGAAACCCACACAGACATGGGGAATAATATGCAAACTCCACACAATCGCCTGAGAGTGGAATCGAACCTGGGTCCCTGCTAACCACTGAGCCACTTTGCCACCGAGATTATTAGAACATAGCGAATTCCTCCAAGATGCCTTGTGGGACTGTTTGGTTTGTGGCTCCCTACACAAAACCATCTAATCGGAGTTACAAAGGAGAGAGCTGGCTTTCAAAACTGCCACCTTGATGGAGCTGACCAGCAGAACAACGTGGTTAGTAGATGATGCCTGGGTGCATTGATTAGCAGAAACCTGGCAGAGTGTGGTACCAGCTGTAGAATATTGCCAATGTGGCATGAGGGGCCACAAGGAGGCATTGTGTTGGATTTGTGAAGCTCAATACCGATGATGTAAGGGAGTGGGTCATATCGCCCAACCTTGCCGGGTATGACCCAAACAAGTGAAGGGGATCAGAGAGAAAGCCCCTGAAGACAAGGTACAAGGTCCATACTGGTAGCCAGGGGGTAGACTGGGGCTCTGTGGGAGATGCTGAAGGCGCTGAATCAGCAGAGTTTCAGTTAAATATCCTGTTAGTACAGGGTGAAGCTGATTGTTACTGGGTTCCGCCCCTATTACAGGGTAAGAGAGTAAAGATGGAAGTAGATACAGGCACAGCGGTGTCTCTGATTCCTGAGTAAAAAGTGAGGTCTGCAGATGCTGGAGATTAGAGCTGAAAATGTGTTGCTGGTTAAAGCGCAGCAGGTCGGGCAGCATCAAAGGAACAGGAAATTCGACGTTTCGGGCACAAGCCCTTCATCAGGAATGAGGAGAGTGTGCCAAGCAGGCTAAGATAAAAGGTAGGGAGGATGGACTTGGGGGAGGGGCGATGGAGATGTGATAGATGGAAGGAGGTCAAGGTGAGGGTGATAGGCCGGAGTGGGGTGGGGGCGGAGAGGTCAGGAAGAAGATTGCAGGTTAGGAGGGCGGTGCTGAGTTCGAGGGAATCGACTGAGACAAGGTGGGGGGAGGGGAAATGAGGAAACTGGAGAAATCTGAGTTCATCCCTTCTGGTTGGAGGGTACCCAGGCGGAAGATGAGGCGCTCTTCCTCCAGCCGTCGTGTTGTTATGTTCTGGCGATGGAGGAGTCCAAGGACCTGCATGTCCTTGGTGGAGTGGGAGGGAGAGTTAAAGTGTTGAGCCACGGGGTGGTTGGGTTGGTTGGTCTGGGCGTCCCAGAGGTGTTCCCTGAAGCGTTCCACAAGTAGGCGGCCCGTCTCCCCAATATACAGGAGGCCACACCGGGTGCAGCGGATGCAATAGATGATGTGTGTGGAGGTACAGGTGAATTTGTGGCAGATATGGAAGGATCCCTTGGGGCCTTGGAGGGAAGTAAGGGAGGAGGTGTGGGCGCAAGTTTTGCATTTCCTGCGGTTGCAGGGGAAGGTGCCGGGGGTGGAGGTTGGGTTGGTGGGAGGTGTGGACCTGACGAGGGAGTCACGAAGGGAGTGGTCTTTGTGGAACGCTGATAGGGGAGGGGAGGGAAATATATCCCTGGTGGTGGGGTCTGTTTGGAGGTGGCAGAAATGACGGCGAATGATACGCTGTATACGGAGCTTGGTGGGGTGGTCGATGAGAACCAGTGGGGTTCTGTCCAGGTGGCGGTTGGAGGGGCGGGGCTCAAGGGCGGAGGAGCGGGAAGTGGAGGAGATGCGGTGGAGGGCATCGTCGATCACGTCTGGGGGGAATCTGCAGTCCTTGAAGAAGGAGGCCATCTGGGCTGTTCGGTATTGGAACTGGTCCTCCTGGGAGCAGATGCGGCGGAGACGAAGGAATTGGGAATATGGGATGGCGTTTTTACAGGGGGCAGGGTGGGAGGAGGTTTAGTCCAGGTAGCTGTGGGAGTCAGTCGGTTTATAGTAGATGTCTGTGTTGATTCGGTCGCCCAAGATAGAAATGGAAAGGTCTAGGAAGGGGAGGGAGGAGTCTGAGACGGTCCAGGTGAATTTGAGGTCGGGGTGGAAGGTTTTGGTTTCGTGGATGATCTGTTCAACATCCTTGTGGGAGCACGAGGCAGCGCCGATACAGTCATCGATGTAGCGGAGGAAAAGGTGGGGGGTGGTTCCAGTGTAGTTGCAGAAGATGGACCGTTCCATCGTAGGATATGTGGAACAGTCCATCTTCCGAAACTACACTGGCACCACCCCCCACCTTTTCCTCCGCTACATCGATGATTGTATCGGCGCTGCCTCGTGCTCCCACGAGGAGGTTGAACAGTTCATCAACTTTACTAACACCTTCCATCCCGACCTCAAATTCACCTGGACCGTCTCAGACTCCTCCCTCCCCTTCCTAGACCTTTCCATTTCTATCTCGGGCGACCGAATCAACACAGACATCTACTATAAACCGACTGACTCCCACAGCTACCTGGACTACACCTCCTCCCACCCTGCCCCCTGTAAAAACGCCATCCCATATTCCCAACTCCTTCATCTCTGCCGCATCTGCTCCCAGGAGGACCAGTTCCAATACCGTGCAGCCCAGATGGCCTCCTTCTTCAGGGACCGCAGATTCCCCCCAGACGTGATCGACGATGCCCTCCACCGCATCTCCTCCACTTCCCGCTCCTCCGCCCTTGAGCCCTGCCCCTCCAACCGCCACCAGGACAGAACCCCACTGGTTCTCATCGACCACCCCACCAACCTCCGTATACAGCGTATCATCCGCCGTCATTTCCGCCACCTCCAAACGGACCCCACCACCCGGGATATATTTCCCTCCCCTCCCCTATCAGGATTCCGCAAAGACCACTCCCTTCGTGACTCCCTCGTCAGGTCCACACCCCCCACCAACCCAACCTCCACTCCCGGCACCTTCCCCTGCAACCGCAGGAAATGCAAAACTTGCGCCCACACCTCCTCCCTTACCTCTCTCCAAGGCCCCAAGGGATCCTTCCATATCTGCCACAAATTCACCTGCACCTCCACACACATCATCTATTGCACCCGATGTGGCCTCCTCTATATTGGGGAGACGGGCCGCCTACTTGTGGAACGCTTCAGGGAACACCTCTGGGACGCCTGGACCAACCAACCCAACCATCCCGTGGCTCAACACTAACTCTCCCTCCCACTCCACCAAGGACATGCAGGTCCTTGGAGTCCTCCATCGCCAGAACATAACAACACGACGGTTGGAGGAAGAGCGCCTCATCTTCCGCCTGGGTACCCTCCAATCACAAGGGATGAACTCAGATTTCTCCAGTTTCCTCATTTCCCCTCCCCCCACCTTGTCTCAGTCGGTTCCCTCGAACTCAGCACCGCCCTCCTAACCTGCAATTTTCTTCCTGACCTCTCCGCCCCCACCCCACTCCAGCCTATCACCCTCACCTTGACCTCCTTCCACCTATCACGTCTCCATCGCCCCTCCCCCAAGTCCCTCCTCCCTACCTTTTATCTTAGCCTGCTGGACACACTTTCCTCACTCCTGATGAAGGGCTTTAGCCCGAAACGTCGAATTTCCTGTTCTCTGATTCCTGAATCAATATATCGGGAAAAGCTAAAGACTCTGCCACTGAAACCTGCGATGTTTACAGTGTGAACATACACGGAACAAGGGCTCTCACTGAAAGGAAGGGTAAAATCCAGTGAAGGGACCAGTGTGCCAAATTGTCTCTGGACATAGTGAAGACAACTACCCTGCATTATTCAGACACCCCTGGTGACAGAAGATTGGGGTGTGGGCACTGGGCTGGCAGATTCAAAAACCAGTTTGTGACAGAATTTGGATAGGCAGAAAGATGTCTTCAAGGGAGCTCTGAGGAAAATGAAAACAGCAGAAATTGGTTGAAGCAGTGGGGTCTTCTAAGGAGTCTGAAGGTGTATCCAGTACTGTACACCATCCGGCCTAAAGGGGAGGCAGAACAGGAATGGCTGCTGAACCTGGGAATGCTGGATCCAGTAATCACCAGTGAATGGGCCACTCCCAGATGATACAGTTAGGATTTGTGGTGATTTTAAGGTCACAGTCAAACCACACTGGCCTGAGTGTGGATCACTACCTACTTCCACTCATTGAGGACCCATTCAGTGACGTGGGGGGCAAGAAATTTCCAAAACTGGATCAGTCTCAGGCCTACCTAAGATGGGGGCTGTCTCGGCTTCCACTGATAACAGTGACGCACACAGGGGACAGTTCGACTCCAAATGGCTTCCTTTTGGCATCATGCCAGCACTGGCTATGTTCCAGAGAACCTTAGACCAAACCCTGAGTGGATCACCAGGAATCCAAGGTTACCTGGGCAATAGTTTAGTTATTGGATCCTCTGAAGAGAAGAAACTCTTAAACGGTTGCGGGAATACAAGTAAAAAAGTAGAAATGCAACAGTTTTAAATACTCCATCGATTACCTGGGTCATTAATGGATGATGAGGGACTACATAAGGTGCCTGGGAAATGGAGTCTGTCATGAAGGGACCCTTCTTCAGGAAGGGCTTATGCCCGAAACGTCGATTCTCCTGCTCCTCGGATGCTGCCTGGCCTGCTGTGTTTTTCCAGCACCACATTTTTCAAATATGATGACAGTAATAATATGTAGTGCTGTATCAATAATAATGTCAGTAATAGCATGCATAGGATTTATGAACATCTGGATAGGAATAATGTGATCAAGGATAGTCAGCATGGTTTTGTGAAGGGCAGGTCGTGCCTCACAAACCTTATTGAGTTCTTTGAGAAGGTGACCAAGGAAGTGGACGAGGGTAAAGCAGTAGATGTGGTGTGTATGGATTTTAGCAAGGTGTTCGATAAGGTACCCCATGGTAGGCTAATGCAAAAACTACGGAGGTATGGCATTGAGGGTGCATTAGAGGTTTGGATTAGGAATTGGCTGGCTGGAAGGAGACAGAGGGTAGTAGTCGATGGTATAGGTTCATCTTGGAGTGCAGTTACTAGCAGTGTTTCACAAGGATCTGTTTTGGGACCATTGCTGTTTGTCATTTTTATAAATGACCTGGAGGTGGGGCTTGAAGGCAGGGTGAGCAAGTTTGCGGATGATACGAAAGTCGGTGGAGTTGTGGACAGCGAAGAAGGATGTGGCAGGTTACAGCGGGATATAGATAAGTTGCAGAGCTGGGCAGAAAGGTGGCAAATGGAGTTCAATGTAGCTAAGTGTGAAGTGATTCACTTTGGTAGGAGTAACAAGAAGATGGAGTACTGGGCTGATGGTAGGCTACTTGGTAGTGTGGATGAACAGAGGGATCTTGGTGTCCATGTACACAGATCTCTGAAAGTTGCCACCCAGGTAAATAGTGCTGTGAAGCAGGCATATGGCGTACTGGGCTTTATTGGTAGAGGAATTGAGTTCCGGAGTCCTGAAGTCATGTTGCAGTTGTATAAGACTCTGGTGCAGTCGCATCTGGAGTATTGTGTGCAGTTTTGGTCGCCATACTATAGGAAGGATGTGGAGGCACTGGAACGGGTGCAGAGGAGGTTTACCAGGATGTTGCCTGGCATGGTAGGAAGATCGTATGAGGAAAGGCTGAGGCACTTGGGGCTGTTCTCATTGGAGAAAAGAAGGTTTAGGGGAGATTTGATAGAGGTGTACAAGATGATTAGGGGTTTAGATAGGGTTGACAGTGAGAACCTTTTTCCGCTAATGGAATCAGCTGTTACTAGGGGACACAGCTTTAAATTAAGGGGTGGTAGGTATAGGACAGATGTTAGGGGTAGATTCTTTACTCAGCGGGTTGTGAGTTCATGGAATGCCCTGCCAGTAGCAGTGGTGGACTCTCCCTCTTTATGGTCATTTAAGCGGGCATTGGATAGGCATATGGAGGTTATTGGGCTAGTGTAGGTTAGGTAGACTCTGGTCAGCGCAACATCGAGGGCCGAAGGGCCTGTACCTCGCTGTATTTTTCTATGTTCTATGTTCTATGCAGCATGAATTCAATAATATTGTGAAGCAAGTTGTTAGTAACTTTGTGGACCATGACATCATTAACATTGTGGAAAACTGTGGCAGTAATATTGTGGAATATGGTATGAGAAATATGGTGGGATATGAATTGATTAATATTGTGAAACGTGGTATTAATGTGACTGCAAAATAAAACTAGAGCACCTGGCAGACACAGAGAGAACTTGCATACTTTGCCCAGAAAGTCCCTCAGGCCTGGAATCAAACCCAGGTTCCAGGAACTGTGAGACAGCAGCACTCATTACCGCATCACCAGGCCATCACGTCAGTAATAGTGTGGGACATGATGTCGGTGATAGTGGGGAACACTGTGTCAGTAAGGTTGTGATACACAATGTTGGTAATATGGTGGAACATGATGTGAGTAATATTCTGGGACATGATATCAGTCATTCTGTGGAAACAAGGTGCCATTAATATTGTGAGGCATGATGCCAATAAAACTGTGGATATAGTTAAAAATCACATGACACCAGATTATAGTCCAGCAGGTTTATTTGGAAGTACTACCTTTACTACCTGATAACTAGCTACCTGATGAAGAAGCAGTGCTCCGAAAGCTAGTGCTTCCAAATAAACCTGTTGGACTATAACCTGGTATTGTGTGATTTTTAACACTATCTACCCCAGTCCAACACCAGCCCCCTCCACATCAATAATATTGTGGGATGTGGTTTCAGTAATATTGTGGAACTTGAGGTCAGTGATATTGTAGAATATGATGTCAGTAATGTTTTAAAATAGTTTGTCAGTAATATTGTGGAACATGGTGTTAGTAATAAGGTGGACATGATGTCAGTAATATTGTGTAACATGGTGACAATAACATTGTGAAGCATGGTGTCAGTAATGTTATTATTTAAGGTGTCAGTAATATTGTGAAACATGCTGTTAGTAATATTGTGGAGCATGGTGTCAGTAATATTGTGGAGCATGGTGTCAGTAATATTGTGAAGCACGGTGACAGTAATATTGTGAAGCACTGTGAGAGTAATACATAGTGACAGTAATATGACAATAAAGGATAAAAAGCTCTGACTATCCATTCTATCCATCCCACTCATAATTTTATAAACTTCTATCAGGTCACCCTCTCATCCTTTGATGTTCAAATGAAAATTAACCAAGCTTGTCCAATCTTCCTTCGTAACTGATACCCTCCAAACCAGGCAACGTGCTGGTAAACTGTTTCAGTGCTCTCATCAAACCCTCCATGTCCTTCTGGTTGTGTGGCAAACAGAACTACATGTAAATTTCCAAACGGGGCTTCACTATTGTCCTGTACAGCTGCAAGAGAACTTGCCTATCCTGACCGAAGAAGGCGAACATCCATCACTACCTTATGCACTTGTGTTGTCACTTTCAGGGAACTGACCCCTTTATGCCCATATCCTTCTGTATATTAATGTACTAATGTTCTGCCATTTACTGTTTATTCCCTCTTGCTTACGGTCTTTATAAGTGCACCACCTTGCATTTGTTCAGATTAAATTCCTTCTGCTACTTTTCTGCCCAAGTCTATATCCTGCTGTATCCTCTGGCAATCCTCCCCACAATCCACAGCCTCCCCCAGTCTTTGAGTCATCCACAAACTTACTAATCAGAGCACCTACAACCTTCTCCAAATCATTAACATGTGACAAACAACAGGAGGCCCAGCACTGCGGAACATCATAATCACAGATCTCCAGACTGAAAAACATCCTTCTACCACTCCTCTCTGTCTTTTCAAGACTCAACAAATGTTGCATCTATCTTAATAACTTACCACTGATCCCATGTGACTTAACCTTTTATATCCACCATGGGAAGCCTTGTCAAAGGCCTTGCTAACATCTCTATGGACAACATCTACCACCTTGCCCTCATCAATCATTTTTGTCACTTCCTCAAAAAAATTCAAACACATTTGTGAAACATAGCCCTCCTCCAGCACTGAGCCATGCTGCATACCGTTAATAACTCCATATTTTCCCAATAGTGAGCAATTCCTGTCCCTAAGAACCTTCCCCAATAATTTCCCTATCGCTGACATAAGACTTAACAGTGTGTAATTTCCTGGATTATACTTGTTATCTTTCTTAAATCAAGGAACAACATTGGCTATTCTCCAAAGCTCTGGAACCTCTCCTATGACTAAAGAGGAGACAAAGATTTCATGCAATGCCCAGCAATTTCCCCCCAACCTCCCTCAGCATTCTGGGATTGATCACATCAGGTCCTGGGATCTTGTCCCTCTTCCTGCTTTATAAAGAAAACCTAACACCTCCTTTCCTATATCGATGTGCCCTAGAATATCAACACACTCCTTCTGAGACTCACCATCCACCATGTTCTACTCCTTTGTGAATAATGATGTGAAATATTTGTTAAGGACTCACCCACTTCCTCCAACTCCTTGAATAAACTCCCTCCTCTGCCCTCGAGTGAGTCTACCCTTTCCCTAGCTACCCTTTTGCTCTTTATATTTGTGGAAATGCCTTGAGATTTTCCTTAATCCTTTTTGCAAACTATATTTCATTTCCTTTTTTAAATCTCCTAACTCCTTCTTTGAGTGTTTTCCTGCTTTCTCTGTATTCTTCAAGAGCTCTGTCTTCATTTCCCTTTTGCTTTTTGACTAAAATCTCTCAATTTCTTTGCCATCCAAGATTCCTTAATTCTCACAGAAACATACTGCCCCTGGACTTTAATCAATTGGTCAGGTGTGGATTTACCCTCAACATTCCTGATCTACATTCCCCAGTTCCTGTCTAATATTGTGGTTGTTTAGCACTTTCATCCACTCATCCTTATCCATAAGTAACTGAAAAGTTTCAGAACTATGGCCACTGTTCCTGAAATGTTCCCCGACTGAAACTCAGTCATCTGGCTGGTCTCATTTCCCAATTCCAGGGAAATGCTATGGCCCCTTCCAGAGATGGGAGATTTACATATGGTTTCAAAAGACCAACCTGGACACACCTAACTAATTTCACCTCCTCATCCAAGCCCTTAGCACTAAGGGAGTCCCAGACAATATAGGGGAAGTTAAAATCACCCACCACATATCTCTCCTATTGCCCCTCCACCGCCTGTTGGTTCTTGGGAGTCTTATAGTACAATCCCATCAAAGTGTTTGTACCCTTCCTATACCCAAATGGCCTCACGGATAAGCCCTCCAATGTGTCCTCTCTCTCTACAGCTGTGATATTCTCCCTAGCGTGTATTGCGATCCCTCAACTCTTTTACATCCTTCTGTATCTAGCCTGAGACAGCTAAATCCTGGAATGTTAAGGTGCCAGCCCTGTCTGTCTCTCATCCAAGTCTCTGTAATATATCTACAAAATCATTGTTCCACGTATTAATGTAAGCTGTAAGTTTATCCACTTTACCTATCATACTCCAAACACTAGAACAAATGCACTTGAGAGGTCCAGCAACCTCTCCCTCTCTGTTCTTCCTCTTAGTCTTACTGGCTTTAGCCTCGGACGTTTACTGCTGACCTACTGTTCTGGTTGCCAACCCCCTGCCACTCCTTTCAAGTGGCACTAGCAAACTTCACTGCCAGGATATTGGTGCTCCTCGAGTTTAGGTGCAATCCATCCTCCTTGTACAACTCCCACCTGCCCAGAAAGACATCCCAATAGTCCACATACCTGAAGGCCTTCCAACTCTTCAGCCACTTATTTAACTGTACTATCTTCCTACTTCCTCACATCACTTGCACGTGGTACACCAAATAATCCTGAAATTATAACCACCGAGCTCCTGCTTTTCCTACCTGAACTTCCTTAGCAGGATCTCATTTCCCTTTTTTGCTTATATCGTTGGTACCAATATGGACCACAACCTCTGGCTGCTCAACCTCCCACTTCAGAACATCCTATACTCCGCTATTCTTGACCCTGGCACCAAGGAAGCAAAACGCAATCCTGGAGTCTCCCTTGCAGCCACAGAAATGCCTATCTGTATCCCTGACTATAGGGTCCTTATCATCGTCTACTACTCATCCATATTTGATAGAATCCCTACAGTGTGGAAATAGGCTATTTGGCCCATTGAGTCCACGTTGGTCCTCTGAAGAGCATCCCTCCCAGAACCCTACCCTTTCCTTGTAACCCTGCATTTCCAGCCTGCACATCCCTGGATACTATGGGCAACTTAGCATGGCCAATCCACCTAACCTGTACATCTTTGGGCTGAGAGAGGAAACACAAGCAGGCACAAGGAAAATGTGCAAACTCTACACAGTCACCCGAGGATGGACTCTCAGCTGGGACCCTGGTGCTGTGAGGCAGCAGTGCTCAGCATTGAGCACCATTCGACCCTCCCTGTTGTGGAACAGTGGCAGTTGTGGCTGCTGCCTGAGACCCTATGTTAGGATATTCCTGTTTGAGAAAGGAATGATCACATTTTCTGTCTGTGACCAGCTTGCTAAATGCCCTATCTATGACATCCTCGGACTCATGGATGCTCCACAGTGAGTCTGTCCGCATTCCTGGTGCTCCATTCAAAATATCAGGAGCTGCAGCTGAATATACTTTCTGCACACTCAGTCCCCATGGAGACTGGATGTCTCTCTGATTTCCCACATATTGCAGGAGGCAGATTCCGTGGAACTGAGTTCTTCTGCCATTGTGAATCCTATCGACTAATTCAACCTTATCCACTGTAGACAATAATCCAGGAACTGATCACACACCTAAACCACTAGTCACCAAACCCAGGTTCCTCACAAAATACAATGACAAAAAGTAAGTACCTTATCTCTCTGTGGACACTGTTCACTCAGTCTGCAAACCCTGCTTCCTGAGCAGGACAGCCTTTGTCACTGTTTGAGTCATAAGATCACCTCCGGAGCAGCAACATTAGACTCAGCTCCTGGATCCACACACCCTCCCCCACCTCAGGTATTTATCTTGTTATTTATCCCCAGGTTCACTGGTGTCAGTAATATTGTGCCACTTGGATTGAGTAATATTGTGGAGTATGGTGTCAGTAACATTGTGGAGCATGATATCAGCATTAGTGTGGAACAGAGACAAGGGTGGATGGAGAACATTTCCCGAGAAATGGAATAATGGAAATGGAATAACTGGATCATTAGAATTTACTCATTGTTGTGTTTCTCTTTCTTGATTCACAGGAACCGGGGAGGATTGGCGATCTGGTAAGCAGTGTTTCATTTCCTGTGGCTCTCACTGGGCAGAGATTGCAGGGTTAACAGCTGCAGGTTACATCCTATTCAAGACAAAAGAGCACTTAGTTCTGTGTCACACAGGTGCAATATTTATCACCTAGAATCACCAACAGGCCTTCGCTCCACTGATAGTATTCCCAGCTCAACTTCCCCTCCCCCCCTTCGATTACATACCCTCCTATTCCTTCCTCCCTCATGTCTTTATCCAGCTTGCCCTTAACTGCAAATTATTCTGCACTGCAAACATTTTCAACTATCTGGAACTTTCCATCCCTGTCAGTCAATGAATCTATAAGATGGCAATGCCAGGAGTTTATGCTCTACTTCAGGAGTGGGGGTTGGGGCAGGGGAACTGCAGATAAAGAGAGCTTCACCTGACAAAGGGGCAGCACTCAGAAAGCTTGGGATTTTCAAATAAACCACTATAACCTGATGTCCTGTGACTTCTGACTTTGTCCACCCCAGTTCAAACATCGGCACCTCCACATTCTCATTGTAGTGAAGACTGATACAAAATACCTGTTCAGTTCTGCAGCTCCCCTCCCCCACCTCCATTCCTGAAGAAGAGCATTACCATCTTGTAGATTCATTGACTGCCATTTCCATTCTGAATTTCCAAATTTCATTTCTATAAGTTCAGTGCTCACTTTGTTAATTCTTCTCTTTTTAAAATAATTATCCAAACTCTTAGTATCTATTTTATTTTCTGGCTAGCTTTCTCTTATACTCCAATTTTCCCTTTTTAGCAATTTGTTTGGTTGATTCTTTGCTATTTTTACATCTTCTGATGCAGTACATATCTTTTCACAATGATATGCTTTTCTTTAGGTTTGATATAATCTTTAACATTTCCTCATTGATCGCGATGATGGGCCCATATTTGGAGCTTTTCTTAATCCTGGGGTTAGGTCTCTTCTGTGTGTGCTGAAACATCCTTTATTTGTCCCTGCATCTCCATTGTGATTCCTTTCGCCTAATTTGCCAGTTCACTTTAGACAGCTCTGTTTTCATGCCCTCATAAATCCCCTTATTTAAATATTTTAAAATGGTGTTAGACCCACTCCTCTCTCTCTCAAACTGAGTATAAAATCCAATCATATTTTGTCTCTGCTCCCTAGGGTAGTATTCCTGATCAAATCATTAATCAATCCTATCTCACTGCACAACACTAAGTCTAGTACATCTTGCCCTCCAGTTAGCTCTGAACAGGCTAACCACAAACATCACATGAAACACATCAGTTTCTTGTGAGAGAACACTAGCTCACTAGCTATTCAGCTGCTTCAGCCTCTTCATTGTTGCTTAGAAATACAGTATAGATTTTTACAGTATAGAAGGAGGCCATTCGGTCCACTGTATCTATTTTACTCAGATTCTTCCCATTTTCCTTGAAGCTGTTTGCCAACATACAGTGTTTGTTAATCCAGAGTTCAAGGCCAAAGGTCTGAAGGAATGGGTTCAAATCCCCACATGGCAGCTGCTGGAATTTTCAATTAAATTACTAATTCTTCAATCAAAAACTAATCTCTGTGATGTTGACCATGCAATTAATTGTTATGGTTAAAAATCCCACAGCACCAGGTTATACTCCGGCAGGTTTATTTGGAAGTACAAGCTTTCAGAGCGTTGCTCCTTCATCAGGAAACTCCGAAAGCTTGTACATCCAAATAAATCTGTTGAAGCATAACCTGGTGTTGTGGGATTGTTAACCTTGTCCACCCTATTCCAATACCGACACCTCCACATCATTAATTGTTATAAAAACTCAATGATTGAGTAATGTCCTTGAGGCAAGGAAATTTGTTATCCTTCCCTGGTCTGACCTATCTTGGCTGCAGACCCAGAGCAGTACAGTTGACTTTCACATGGAATTTTCTTAAAGCAGTTAAAAAACAGATGAGAGTGTTGCTGGGTAGACTAGCACTTATTGTCCATCCCGAATTGCCCAAGAGTCAACCACATTGGTGTGGGTCTGGAGTCACACTTGGGCCAGACCAGGTAAGGATGGCAGTTTCCTTCCCTGAAGTATATCTGTGAACCAGATGGGTTTTTCTGACAATGGGTTCATGGTCATGTTAGCTTCTTAATTCCAGATTTTTGTTGAATTCAAATTCAGCCATCTGCTACAGCAGATTTGATCCCATATAGCCAGAACATTACCTGGGTTCTTGGGTGAACACTCTGGTGATGATTATACTAGGGAGCCATCTCCCCTTGCAATCCATTGGGCCTGACAAGTCAAAATTGGACCTTGGCTGTGGTTGAAAGAATGGATTTCAGCCCAGTACTTCACAACGAGAGGACGGATAGCCATGAAACTGAATGAGTTTGCCGGAACATGAGACACGTTCCTGAGTAAGTCTCTTTCCTGTTGTCCCGATGGATTTAGAATGGCATTATGCGGAGGGTGTTCAGGAATGAAATGAATGGGGCATGCTGTGGAAAATCGTTGTACTGAGCTTTCTCATTTATGCACCTGAGTGTGGTCTGACTTGAGTTATTTGTCTGTAACCTCTATAGGGACCTCAAGGAGATGTTGGACTGCCAGGTGCTCAGGGCCCTCAAGGGCAACGGGTAAGTCAGCAATGTCAGAGAACATACACTAACAGTTTACACATTCTCAACATCACATAACGTAGAGTAACAGTTCACACTTTCTCAACATCACAGAACATACAGTAACAGTTCATACATTCTCAATATCACAGAACATATGGTAACAGTTCACACTTTCTTAATATCATAGAATGTACATTAACAGTTCACACATTGTCAATATCACAGAACGTACATTAACAGTTCACAATTCTCAATAACATTGAATGTACGGTAACAGTTCACACATTCACAATATCACAGAACTTAGAGTAACAGGTCACACATTCTCAATATCACAGAACATACAGTGACAGTTCACACTTTCTCAACATCACAGAGCGTACAGTAACAGTTCACACATTCTCAATGTCACCGAATGTACAGTAACAATTCACACTTTCTCAATATCACAGAGCATACGTTAACAGTTCACACATTCTCAATATCACAGAACATTCAGGAACATTTCACACATTTTCAATATCATAGAACGTACATTAACAGTTCACATTTTCTCAATATCATAGAACATACGTTAACAGTTCACACATTCTCAATATCACAGAACATTCAGGAACATTTCACACATTTTCAATATCATAGAAGGTACATTAACAGTTCACATTTACTCAATATCGTAGAATGTACGTTAACAGTTCACACATTTTCAATATCATAGAACGTACAGTAACAGTTCACACTTTCTCAATATCACAGAACATAAAGTAACAGTTCACACATTCTCAATGTCACAGAGCATACAGTAACTGTTCATACATTTTCAATATCATAGAACGTACGTGAACAGTTCACACATTCCCAATATCACAGAACATACAATAACAGTTCACACTTTCTCACTACCATAGAACGTACGTTAACAGTTCACCGTACACTCTATTATATTGAGAATGTGTGAACTGCAACTGTATGTTCAGTGATATTGAGAATGTGTGAAATGTTACTGTGCGTTCTATGACATTGAGAATTCAGTAACATTTCACACATTCTCAATACCATAGAATGTACATAAACAGTTCACACTTTCTCAATATCATAGAACGTACGTTAACAGTTCACATATTCTCAATATCGCAGAACATACGGTAACATTTTGCACATCCTCAATGTCATAGAACGTATATTAGCAGTTCATCCATTCTCAATAACACAGAGCGTACAATAACAGTTCAAACTTTCTCAATATCATAGAATGTAATGTAACAGTTCGCACATTCTCATTATCATACAACGTACAGCAACAGTTCACACATTCTCAATATCACAGAGTATACAGTAACAGTTCACACATTCTCAATATGACAGAATATACAGTGACAGCTCACACTTTCTCAATATCATAGAACGTACAGTAACAGTTCACAATTCGCAATAATATTGAATGTACGTTAACAGTTCACACATTCTCAATAGCACAGAACACACAATAACAGTTTATACATTCTCAATATCACGGAACGTACGTTAACAGTTCACACATTCTCAATATCACAGAACATAATAGCAGTTCACACACTCTCAATATCACATAGTATACAGTAACAGTTCACATATTCTCAATATCACAGAACATGCAGCAATATTTTGCACATTTTCAGTATCATAGAATGTACATTAACAGTTCACACATTGTCAATGTCACAGAACGTACAGTAACAGTTCACAATTCTCAATAACATTGAATGTACGGTAGCAGTTCACACATTCTCAATATCACAGAGCATAAAGTAACTGTTCACACATTTTCAAAATCACAGAACACACAGTAACAGTTCATACATTCTCAATATCACCGAACGTACAGTAACAGTCCACACATTCTCAATATCATAGAACATAAGTTAACAGTTCACACTTTCTCAATATCATAGAATGTACAGTAACAATTCATACATTCTCACTATCACAGAGCGTACAGTAACTGTTCACAATTTCTCAATATCATAGAACGTACTTTAATAGTTCACACATTCTTAATATCACAAAACATACAGTAACAGTTCACACATTCTCAGTATCACAGAATATACATTAACAGTTCACACATTCTGAATATCACAGAACATACAGTAACAGATCACACATTCTTAATATCATAGAATGTACGTGAACAGTTCACACATTCTCAATATCACAGAACATTCAGGAACATTTCACACATTTTCAATATCATAGAAGGTACATTAACAGTTCACATTTACTCAATGTCGTAGAATGTACGTTAACAGTTCACACATTTTCAATATCATAGAACGTACAGTAACAGTTCACACTTTCTCAATATCACAGAACATAAAGTAACAGTTCACACATTCTCAATGTCACAGAGCATACAGTAACTGTTCATACATTTTCAATATCATAGAACGTACGTGAACAGTTCACACATTCCCAATATCACAGAACATACAATAACAGTTCACACTTTCTCACTACCATAGAACGTACGTTAACAGTTCACCGTACACTCTATTATATTGAGAATGTGTGAACTGCAACTGTATGTTCAGTGATATTGAGAATGTGTGAAATGTTACTGTGCGTTCTATGACATTGAGAATTCAGTAACATTTCACACATTCTCAATACCATAGAATGTACATAAACAGTTCACACTTTCTCAATATCATAGAACGTACGTTAACAGTTCACATATTCTCAATATCGCAGAACATACGGTAACATTTTGCACATCCTCAATGTCATAGAACGTATATTAGCAGTTCATCCATTCTCAATAACACAGAGCGTACAATAACAGTTCAAACTTTCTCAATATCATAGAATGTAATGTAACAGTTCACACATTCTCAATATCATACAACGTACAGCAACAGTTCACACATTCTCAATATCACAGAGTATACAGTAACAGTTCACACATTCTCAATATGACAGAATATACAGTGACAGCTCACACTTTCTCAATATCATAGAACGTACAGTAACAGTTCACAATTTGCAATAATATTGAATGTACGTTAACAGTTCACACATTCTCAATAGCACAGAACACACAATAACAGTTTATACATTCTCAATATCACGGAACGTACGTTAACAGTTCACACATTCTCAATATCACAGAACATAATAGCAGTTCACACACTCTCAATATCACATAGTATACAGTAACAGTTCACATATTCTCAATATCACAGAACATGCAGCAATATTTTGCACATTTTCAGTATCATAGAATGTACATTAACAGTTCACACATTGTCAATGTCACAGAACGTACAGTAACAGTTCACAATTCTCAATAACATTGAATGTACGGTAGCAGTTCACACATTCTCAATATCACAGAGCATAAAGTAACTGTTCACACATTTTCAAAATCACAGAACACACAGTAACAGTTCATACATTCTCAATATCACCGAACGTACAGTAACAGTCCACACATTCTCAATATCATAGAACATAAGTTAACAGTTCACACTTTCTCAATATCATAGAATGTACAGTAACAATTCATACATTCTCACTATCACAGAGCGTACAGTAACTGTTCACAATTTCTCAATATCATAGAACGTACTTTAATAGTTCACACATTCTTAATATCACAAAACATACAGTAACAGTTCACACATTCTCAGTATCACAGAATATACATTAACAGTTCACACATTCTGAATATCACAGAACATACAGTAACAGATCACACATTCTTAATATCATAGAATGTACGTGAACAGTTCACACAATCACAATGTCACAGAACATATAGTAACAGTTCACACATTCTCAATATCACAGAACATACAGTGACAGTTCACACTTTCTCAATATCACAGAGCGTACAATAACAGTTCACACTTTCTTAATATCATAGAACGTACAGTAACAATTCAAACTTTCTCAATATCACAGAGCGTACAGTAACAGTTCACACATTCTCAATATCACAGAACATACAGTAACAGTTCACACTTTCTCAATATCATAGAATGTACGTTAACAGTTCATTCATTCTCAATATCACAGAACATTCATTAACATTTCACACTTTCTCAATATCATAGAATGTACGTTAACAGTTTACACATTCTCAATATCGCAGAACATACATTAACCGTTCGTACATTCTGAATATCATAGAACATACAGTAACAGTTCACACATTCTCAATATCACAGAGCATACAGTAACTGTTCACACTTTCTCAATATCATAGAACGTACGTTAAAAGTTCACACATTCTCAATATCACAGAACATATAGTAGCAGTTCACACATTCTCAATATTATAGAATGTACTGTAACAGTTCACACATTCTCAATATCATAGAACGTACATTAACAGTTCACACGTTCACAATATCACATAGTATACAGTAACAGTTCACACATTCTCAATATCACAGAACATACAGTAACAGCTCACACATTCTCAATATCGCAGAACATACATTAACAGTTCACACATTCCCAACATCATAGAACGTATATTAACAGTTCACACTTTCTCAATATCATAGACCATACATGAACAGTTCACACGTTCTCAATATCACAGAACATACATTAACAGTTCACACATTCCCAATATCATAGAATGTACAGTAACAATTCACACATTCTCAATATCACAGAAAATTCAGTAACATTTCACACATTCTCTATACCATAGAACGTACATAAACAGCTCACTCTTTCTCAATATCATAGAACATACGTTAACAGTTCACACATTCTCAATATCTTAGAACATACAGTAGCAGTTCACACATTCTCAATATCACAGAACGTACATTAACAGTTCACACGTTTTCAATATCGCAGAACATACGGTAACATGTTGCACATTCTCAATGTCATAGAACATACATTAGCAGTTCATCCATTCTCAATAACATGGAGCGTACAATAACAGTTCAAACTGTCTCAATATCATAGAATGTACTGTAACAGTTCACACATTCGCAATATCATACAACGAACAGTAACATTTCACTCATTCTCAATATCACAGAGTATACAGTAACAGTTCACACATTCTCAATATGACAGAGTATACAGTGACAGCTCACACTTTCTCAATATCACAGAGTGTACAGTAACAGTTCACACATTCTCAATATCATAGAACGTACAGTAACAATTTAAAATTGGTCAATATCACAGAACATACAGTAACAGTTCACACATTCTCAATATCACAGAACATACAGGAGCAGTTCACACACTCTCAATATCATAGAACGTACATTAACAGTTCACACATTTTCAATATCACAGAAAGTACAGTAACAGTTCACTATTCTCAATAATATTAAATGTATGTTAAAAGTTCACACATTCTCAATATCACAGAGCATAAAGTAACAGTTCACACATTCTCAACATGTCAGAACACACAATAACCGTTCATACATTCTCAATATCACAGAACTTACTGCAACAATTTGCGCATTCTCAATATCACCGAACGTACAGTAACATTTCACACATTCTCAATATCATAGAATGTGCAGTAGCAATTCACACATTCTCAAGATCATAGAACATACAGTAACTGTTCACACTTTCTCAATATCATAGAACGTACGTTAATAGTTCACACATTCTTAATATCACAGAACATACAGTAACAGTTCACACATTCTCAATATCACAGAACGTACATTAACAGTTCACGCTTTCTCAATATCATATAACGTACATGAACAGTTCACACATTCTCTATATCACAGAACATACAGTAACAGTTCACACTTTCTTAATATCATAGAATGTACGTTAACAGTTACACGTTTTCAATATCACAGAACATACAGTAACAATTCACACATTCTCAATGTCACAGAACATACAGTAACAGTTCACACTTTCTCACTATCACTGAATGTACAGTAACAGTTCACACTTTCTCTTTATCATAGAATGCACGTTAACAGTTCACACATTGTCAATATCACAGAACGTACATTAACAGTGCACAATTCTCAATAACATTGAATGTACGGTAACAGTTCACACATTCACAATATCACAGAACTTACAGTAACAGGTCACACATTCTCAATATCACAGAACACACAATAACAGTTCATACATTCTCAATATCACAGAACTTACTGTAACAATTTGCATGTTCTCAATATCACCGAACGAGCAGTAACATTTCACACATTCTCAATATTATAGAACGTACAGTAACAGTTCACACATTCTCAATATCACAGAACATGCAGCAATATTCTGCACATTCTCAGTATCACAGAATGTACATTAACAGTTCACACATTGTCAATATCACAGAACGTACAGTAACAGTTCACAATTCTCAATAACATTGAATGTACGGTAACAGTTCACACATTCTCAATATCACAAAGCATAAAGTAAGAGTTCACACATTGTCAATATCACCGAACGTACAGTAACAGTCCACACATTCTCAATATCATAGAACATACGTTAACTGTTCACACTTTCTCAATATCACAGAACGTACATTAACAGTTCACACATTCCCAATATCATAGAACGTTCATTAACAGTTCACACTTTCTCAATATCATTGAATGTACAGAAACAGTTCATACATTCTCAATATCAAAGAGCATACAGTAACTGTTCACACTTCCTCAATATCATAGAACGTATGTTAACAGTTCACACATTCTCAATATCACAGAACATACAATAACAGTTCACACATTCTCAATATCACAGAGCATACAGTAACAGTTCACACATTCTCAATATCACAGAACATACATTAACAGTTCACACATTCTGAATATCACACAACATACAGTAACAGTTCACACATTTTCAATATCACAGAACATACTGTAACAGTTCACACTTTCTCACTATCATAGAACATACATGAACAGTTCACACATTTTCAATATCACAAAATATACAGCAATATTCTCAGTATCACAGAACGTACATTAACAGTTCACAACCTTCAATAACATTGAATGTACGGTAACAGTTCACGCATTCACAATATCACAGAGCTTAAAGTAACAGTTCACACATTTTCAATATCACAGAACACACAGTAACAGTTCACACATTCTCAATATCACAGAACGTACAGTAACAATTTGCACATTCTCAATATCACCGAACGTACAGTAACAGTCCACACATTCTCAATATCACAGAACATACAACAATATTTCGCACATTCTCAGTATCATAGAATGTACATTAACAGTTCACACATTGTCAATATCACAGAACGTACATTAACGGTTCACAATTCTCAATAATATTGAATGTACGGTAACAGTTCACACATTCTCAATATCACAGAACATAAAGTAACAGTTCACACATTCTCAATATCATACTGTAACAATTTGCACGTTCTCAATATCACTGAACGTACAGTAACATTTCACACATTCTCAATATCATAGAACGTACAGTAACAGTTCACAGATTCTCAATATCCCAGAGCATACAGTAACTGTTCACACATTTTCAATATCACAGAACATGCATCAATATTTTGCACATTCTCAGTATCATAGAATGTACAGTAACAGTTCACACGTTGTCAATATCACAGAACGTAAATTAACAGTTCACAATCTTCAATAACATTGAATGAACGGTAGCAGTTCACACATTCTCAATATCACAGAGCATAAAGAAACATTTCACATGTTTTCAATACCACAGAACACACAGTAACAGTTCATACATTCTCAATACACAGAACGTACAGTAACAATTTGCACATTCTCAATATCACCGAACGTACAGTAACAGTCCACACATTCTCAATATCATAGAACATAAGTTAACAGTTCACACTTTCTCAATATCATAGAATGTACAGAAACAGCTCATACATTCTCAATATCACAGAGCATACAGTAACTGTTCACACTTTCTCAATATCATAGAACGTACGTTAATAGTTCACACATTCTTAATATCACAGAACATACATTAACAGTTCACACTTTCTCAATATCATATAACGTACATGAACAGTTCACACATTCTCAATATCATAGAACATACATTAACAGTTCATACATTCTCAATGTCACAGAACATACAGCTGAAAATGTGTTGCTGGTCAAAGCACAGCAGGCCAGGCAGCATCTCAGGAATAGGGAATTCGACGTTTCGAGCATAAGCCCTTCATCAGGAATGAGAGAGAGTAGCCAAGCAGGCTAAGATAAAAGGTAGGGAGGAGGGACTTGGGGGAGGGGCGATAGAGGTGGGATAGGTGGAAGGAGGTAAAGGTGAGGGTGATAGGCCGGAGTGGGGTGGGGGCGGAGAGGTCAGGAAGGAGATTGCAGGTTAGGAGGGCGGTGCTGAGTTGAGGGAACCGACTGAGACAAGGTGGGGGGAGGGGAAATGAGGAAACTGGAGAAATCTGAATTCATACCTTGTGGTTGGAGGGTTCCCAGGCGGAAGATGAGGCGCTCCTCCTCCAGCCGTCGTGTTGTTATGTTCTGCCGGTGGAGGAGTCCAAGGACCTGCATGTCCTCGGTGGAGTGGGAGGGAGAGTTAAAGTGTTGAGCCACGGAGTGGTTGGGTTGGTTGGTCCAGGCGGCCCAGAGGTGTTCTCTGAAGCGTTCCGCAAGTAAGCGGCCTGTCTCCCCAATATAGAGGAGGCCACATCGGGTGCAGCAGATGCAATAGATGATGTGTGTGGAGGTACAGGTGAACCTGTGGCGGATATGGAAGGATCCCTTGGGGCCTTGGAGGGAAGTGAGTGTGGAGAACATACAGTAACAGTTCACACATTTTCAATAGCACAGAACGTACAGTAACACTTCACACTTTCTCAATATAATAGAATGTACGTTAACAGTTCACACATTCTCAATATCACAGAACATATAGCAGCAGTTCACACATTCTCAATATCATAGAATGTACTGTAACAGTTCACACATTCTCAATATCATAGAACTACATTAACAGTTCACACGTTCACAATATCACATAGTATACAGTAACAGTTCACACATTCTCAATATCACAGAACATACAGTGACAGTTCACACTTTCTCAATATCACAGAGCATACAATAACAGTTCACACTTTCTCAACATCATAGAACGTACAGGAACAATTCGAACTTTCTCAATATCACAGAGCGTACAATAACAGTTCACACATTCTCAATATCACAGAACATACTGTAACAGTTCACACTTTCTCAATATCATAGAACGTACGTGAGCAGTTCACACATTTTCAATATCACAGAACATACAGCAATATTTTGCACATTCACAGTATCAAAGAATGTACATTAACAGTTCACACATCGTCAATATCACAGAACGTACATTAACAATTCACAATTCTCAATAACATTGAATGTACGGTAACAGTTCACACATTCTCAATATCACAGAACGTACAGTAACAATTCGCACATTCTCAATATCACATAACGTACAGTAACAGTTCACACCTTCTCAATATCATAGAAAGTACAGTAACAATTCACACATTCTCAATATCACAGAATGTACAGTAATAGTTCACAATTTCTCAATATCACAGAACGTACATCAACAGTTCACACATTTTCAATATCACAGAACATACAGCAATATTTTGCACATTCTCAGTATCATAGAATGTACATTAACAATTCACTCATTGTCAATATTGCAGAACGTACATTAACAGTTCACAATTCTTAATAATATTGAATGTACGGTAACAGTTCACACTTTCTCAATATCACAGAACATAAAGTAACAGTTCACACATTCTCAATATGACAGAACATACAATAACAGTTCATACATTCTCAATATCACAGAACTTACTATAACAATTTGCACGTTCTCAATATCACCGAACGTACAGTAACATTTCACACATTCTCAATATCATAGAACGTACAGTAACTGTTCACACATTTTCAATATCACAGAACATGCAGCGATATTTTGCACATTCTCAGTATCATAGAATGTACATTAACAGTTCATACATTGTCAATATCACAGAACATACATTAACAGCTCATACATTCTCAATATCACAGAGCATACAGTAACAGTTCAAACTTTCTCAATATCACAGAGTGTACATTAACGGTTCACACATTTTCAATATCACAGAACATACAGCAATATTTCGTACACTCTCAGTATCATAGAATGTACATTAACAGTTCACACATTGTCAATATCACAGAACGTACAGTAACAGTTCACAATTCTCAATAACATTGAATGTACGGTAACAGTTCACACATTCTCAATATCACAGAACACACAGTAACAGTTCATACATTCTCAATATCACGGAACCTACAGCAACAATAAGCACATTCTCAATATCACAGAACGTACATTAACAGTTCACACATTCTCAATATCACAGAACATACAGTAACAGTTCAGACATTCTCAATATCACAGAACATATATTAACAGTTCACACATTCTCAAAATCACAGAACATACATTAACTGTTCACACATTCTCAATATCACAGAGCATACAGTAACTGTTCACACTTTCTCAATATCATAGAATGTACGTTAATAGTTCACACGTTCTCAATGTCACAGAACACACAGTAACAGTTCACACATTCTCAACATCACATAACGTACAGTAACAGTTCACACTTTCTCAATATCATAGAACGTACGTGAACAGTTCACACATTCTCAATATCACAGAACATACAGTAACAGTTCACACATTCTCAATATCACAGAACGTACATTAAAAGTTAACACATTTTCAATATCGCTAAACATACAGTAGCATTTTGCACATTCTCCATGTCATAGAACGTACATTAACAGTTTACACATTTTCAATATCACAAAATGTACAGTAACAGTTCACGCTTTCTCAATATCATAGAACGTACTGTAACACTTCACACATTCTCATTAACACAGAACGTACATTAACAGTTCACACATTTTCAATATCGCAGAACATACAGTAACATTTTGCACATTCTACATGTCATAGAACGTACATTAACAGTTCACACATTCTCAATATCACAGAGCGTACAATAACAGTTCACACTTTCTCAATATCATAGAATGTACTGTAACAGTTCACACATTCTCAATATGATACAATGTACATTAACAGTTCACACATTCTCAATATCACAGAACATACAGTAACATTTTGCACATTCTACATGTCATAGAACGTACAATAACAGTTCACACCTTCTCAATATCATAGAATGTACTGTAACAGTTCACACATTCTCAATATGATACAACGTACATTAACAGTTCACACATTCTCAATATCACAGAACATACAGTGACAGTTCACACTTTCTCAATATCACAGAGCGTACTATAACAGTTCACACATTCTCAATATCATAGAACATAGGTTAACAGTTCACACTTTCTCAATATCATAGAATGAACAGTAACAGTTCACACATTCTCAATATCACAGAACATACAGTGACAGTTCACACTTTCTCAATATCACAGAGCGTACTATAACAGTTCACACATTCTCAATATCATAGAACATAGGTTAACAGTTCACACTTTCTCAATATCATAGCATGAACAGTAACGATTCACACATTCTCAATATCACAGAGTGTACATCAACAGTTCACACATTTTCAATATCACAGAACATACAGCAATATTTCGCACATTCTCAGTATCATAGAATGTACATTAACAGTTCACACATTGTCAATATCACAGAACGTACATTAACAGTTCACAATTCTTAATAACATTGAATGTACGGTAACAGTTCACACATTCTCAATATCACAGAATATAAAGTAATAGTTTACACATTCTCAATATGACAGAACACACAATAACAGTTCATACATTCTCAATATCACAGAACTTACTGTAACAATTTGCACGTTCTCAATATCACTGAACATACAGTAACATTTCACACTTTCTCAATATCATAGAACGTACGTTAACAGTTCATACATTTTCAATATCACAGATCATGCAGCAATATTTTGCACATTTCAGTATCATAGAATGTACATTAACAGTTCACACATTGTCAATATCACAGGACGTACAGTAACAGTTCACAATTCTCAATAACATTGAATGTACGGTAACAGTTCACACATTCTCAATATCACACAGCATAAAGTAACAGTTCACACATTTTCAATGTCACAGGACACACAGTAACAGTTCATACATTCTCAATATCACAGAGCGTACAATAACGGTTCAAACTGTCTCAATATCATAGAATGTACTGTAACAGTTCACACATTCTCAATATGATACAACGTACATTAGCAGTTCACACTTTCTCAATATCATAGAACATACAGTAACAGTTCACACATTTTGAATATCACAGAACATAGATTAACAGTTCACACATTCTCAATATCACAGAACACACAGTAACAGTTCACACATTCTCAATATCACAGGGCATACAGTAACAGTTCACACTTTCTCAATATCACAGAGCGTACAATAACAGTTCACACTTTCTCAATATCATAGAACATACAGTAACAGTTCACACATTCTCAATATCACAGAACATACTGTAACAGTTCACACTTTCTCACTGTCATAGAACGTACGTTAACAGTTCATACATTTTCAATATCACAGAACATACAGCAATATTTCGCACATTCTCAGTATCACAGAATGTACATTAACAGTTCACACATTGACAATATCGCAGAACGTACAGCAACAGTTCACAATTCTCAATAACATTGAATGTACGGTAACAGTTCACACTTTCTCAATATCATAGAATGTACGTGAACAGTTTACACATTCTTAACGTCACAGAACATACTGTAACACTTCACACTTTCTCAATATCACAGAGCGTACAATAACAGTTCACCCTTTCTCAATATCATAGAACGTACAGTAACAATTCAAACTTTCTCAATATCACAGAGCATACAGTAACAGTTCACACATTCTCAATATCACAGAACATACTGCAACAGTTCACATTTTCTCAATATCATAGAATGTACGTTAACAGTTCACACATTTTCAATATCACAGAACATACAGCAATATTTCGTACATTCTCAGTATCATAGAATGTACATTAACAGTTCACACATTGTCAATATCGCAGAATGTACAGTAACAGTTCACAATTCGCAATAACATTGAATGTACGGTAACAGTTCACACATTCTCAATATCACACAGCATAAAGTAACAGTTCACACATTTTCAATGTCACAGGACACACAGTAACAGTTCATACATTCTCAATATCACAGAGCGTACAATAACGGTTCATACTTTCTCAATATCATAGAATGTACTGTAACAGTTCACACATTCTCAATATGATACAACGTACATTAGCAGTTCACACTTTCTCAATATCATAGAACATACAGTAACAGTTCACACATTTTGAATATCACAGAACGTTGATTAACAGATCACACATTCTCAATATCACAGAACATACAGCAATATTTCGTACATTCTCAGTATCATAGAATGTACATTAACAGTTCACACATTCTCAATATCGCAGAACGTACAGTAACAGTTCACAATTCTCAATAACATTGAATGTACGGTAACAGTTCACACATTCTCAATATCACACAGCATAAAGTAACAGTTCACACATTCTCAATATCACCGAACACACAGTAACAGTTCATACATTCTCAATATCACAGAACATACAGTAATAGTTCATACATTCTCAATATCACAGAGCGTACAGTAACTGTTCACACTTTCTCAATATCATAGAAGCTACGTTAATAGTTCACACTTTCTCAATGTCACAGAACATACAGTAACAGTTCACACATTCTCAATATCTCTGAATGTACAGTAAAATTTCACACTTTCTCAATATCATAGAACGTACGTGAACAGTTCACACATTTTCAATATCACAGAACATACAGTAACAGTTCACACATTCTCAATATCACTGAACATACAGTAGCAATTCACATATTCTCAATATCACAGAATGTACTGTAACAGTTAACACATTCGCAATATCACATTGTGTACAATAACAGTTCACACAATCTCAATATCACAGAACATACTGTAACAGTTCACACTATCTCACTATCATAGAACGTACGTCAACAGTTCATACATTTTCAATATCACAGAACATACAGCAATATTTCGCACATTCACAGTATCATAGAATGTACATTAACAGTTCACACATTGTCAATAACATTGAATGTACGGTAACAGCTCGCACATTCTCAATATCACCAAACACACAGTAACAGTTCATACATGCTCAATATTACAGAACGTACAGTAACAATTTGCACATTCCCGATATCACCGAACGTACAGTAACATTTCAGACATTCTCAATATCACAGAATGTACAGTAACAGTTCACACTTTCTCAATATCAGAGACCGTACGTTAACAGTTCACACATTCTCAATATCACAGAACATACAGTAGCAGTTCATACATTCTCAATATCATAGAACGTACGTTAACAGTTCACACATTTTCAATATCACAGAACATACAACAATATTTCACACATTCTCAGGATCATAGAATGTACTTTAACAGTGCACACATTGTCAATATCGCAGAATGTACAGCCACAGTTCACAATTTTCAATAACATTGAATGTACGTTAACAGTTCACACATTCTCAATATCACAGAGCATACAGTAACAGTTCACACATTCTCAATATCACAGAACATACTGCAACAGTTCACATTTTCTCAATATCATAGAATGTACGTTAACAGTTCACACATTTTCAATATCACAGAACATACAGCAATATTTCGTACATTCTCAGTATCATAGAATGTACATTAACAGTTCACACTTTGTCAATATCGCAGAACGTACAGTAACAGTTCACAATTCTCAATAACATTGAATGTACGGTAACAGTTCACAAATTCTCAATATCACAGAGCATAAAGTAACAGTTCACACATTCTCAATATCACCGAACACACAGTAACAGCTCGCACATTCTCAATATCACCAAACACACAGTAACAGTTCATACATGCACAATATTACAGAACGTACAGTAACAATTTGCACATTCCCGATATCACCGAACGTACAGTAACATTTCAGACATTCTCAATATCACAGAATGTACAGTAACAGTTCACACTTTCTCAATATCAGAGACCGTACGTCAACAGTTCACACATTCTCAATATCACAGAACATACTGTAGCAGTTCATACATTCTCAATATCATAGAACGTACGTTAACAGTTCACACATTTTCAATATCACAGAACATACAACAATATTTCACACATTCTCAGGATCATAGAATGTACTTTAACAGTGCACACATTGTCAATATCGCAGAATGTACAGCAACAGTTCACAATTTTCAATAACATTGAATGTACGTTAACAGTTCACACATTCTCAATATCACAGAGCATAAAGTTACAGTTCACACATTCTCAATATCACCGAACACACAGTAATAGTTCATACATTCTCAATATCACAGAACATACAGTAATAGTTCATACATTCTCAATATCACAGAGCGTACAGTAACTGTTCACACTTTCTCAATATCATAGAAGCTACGTTAATAGTTCACACGTTCTCAATGTCACAGAACATACAGTAACAGTTCACACATTCTCAATATCTCTGAATGTACAGTAAAATTTCACACTTTCTCAATATCATAGAACGTATGTGAACAGTTCACACATTTTCAATATCACAGAACATACAGTAACAGTTCACACATTCTCAATATCACTGAACTTACAGTAACAATTCACACATTCTCAATATCACAGAATGTACTGTAACAGTTAACACATTCGCAATATCACATTGTGTACAATAACAGTTCACACAATCTCAATATCACAGAACATACTGTAACAGTTCACACTATCTCACTATCATAGAACGTACGTCAACAGTTCATACATTTTCAATATCACAGAACATACAGCAATATTTCGCACATTCTCAGTATCATAGAATGTACATTAACAGTTCACACATTGTCAATAACATTGAATGTACGGTAACAGCTCGCACATTCTCAATATCACCAAACACACAGTAACAGTTCATACATGCTCAATATTACAGAACGTACAGTAACAATTTGCACATTCCCGATATCACCAAACGTACAGTAACATTTCAGACATTCTCAATATCACAGAATGTACAGTAACAGTTCACACTTTCTCAATATCAGAGACCGTACGTTAACAGTTCACACATTCTCAATATCACAGAACATACAGTAGCAGTTCACACATTCTCAATATCATAGAACATACAGTAACAGTTTACACATTATTATATCACAGAACATACAGTAACAGTTTACACATTCTCAATATCACAGAACATACATTAACAGTTCACACATTCTCAATGTCACAGAACACACAGTAACAGTTCACACATTCTCAACATCACAGAGCATACAGTAACTGTTCACACTTTCTGAATATCATAGAATGTACGTGAACAGCTCAAACATTCTCAATATCACATAACATACAGTAACAGTTCACACATTCTCAATATCACAGAACATACAGTAACAGTTCACACTTTCTCAATATCATAGAACGTACGTGAACAGTTCACACATTCTCAATGTCACAGAACATACAGTAACAGTTCACACATTCTCAATATCACAGAACGTACATTAACAGTTCACACATTTTCAATATCGCAGAACATACAGGAACATTTTGCACATTCTCCACGTCATAGAACGTACATTAACAATTCACACACTCTCAATATCACAGAGCGTACAATAACAGTTCACACTTACTCAATATCAAAGAATTTACTGTAACAGTTCACACATTCTCAATATCACAGAGTATACAGTAACAGTGCCCACATTCTCAATATCACAGAGCATAAAGTAACCGTTCACACATTCTCAATAGCACAGAACACACAGTAACAGTTCATACATTCTCAATATCACAGAACGTACAGTAACAGTTCACACTTTCTCAATCTCATAGAACGTACGTGAACAGTTCACACATTCTCAATATCATAGAAGGTATATTAACAGTTCACACTTTCTCAATATCACAGCACCGATCTTAACAGTTGACACATTCTTAATATCACAGAACATACAGTAACAGTTCACACTTTCTCAATATCATAGAACATACATTAACAGTTCACACATTCTTAATATCACAGAACATACAGTAACAGTTCACACTTTCTCAATATCATAGAACGTACATTAACAGTTCACACATTCTCAATATCACAGCACCTACCGTAACAGTTCACACTTTCTCAATATCAGAGAACGTACTGTAACAGATCACGCATTTTCAATATCGCAGAACATACAGTGCATTTTGCACAGTCTCAATGTCATGGAACGTACATTAACAGTTCACACATTCGCAGTATCACAGAATGTACAGTAACAGTTCACACTTTCTCACTATCATAGAACGTACGTTAACAGTTCATACAGTTTCAATATCACAGAACATACAGCAATATTTTGCACTTTCTCAGTATCATAGAATGTACATTAACAGTTCACACATTGTCATTAACATTGAATGTACGGTAACAGCTCACACATTCTCAATATCACAGAACATACAGTAACAGTTCACACTTTCTCAATATCATAGAACGTACGTGAACAGTTCACACATTTTTAACATCACAGAACATACTGTAACACTTCACGCATTCTCAATATCACAGAGCATACAGTAAGAGTTTACACTTTCTCAATATCGTAGAACGCACGCTAACAGTTCACACATTCTCAATGTCACAGGACCTACAGTAACAGTTCACACATTTTCAATATCAAAGAACATACAGTGACAGTTCACACTTTCTCAATATCACAGAGCGTACAATAACAGTTCACACTTTCTCAATATCATAGAACGTACAGGAACAATTCAAGCTTTCTCAATATCACAGAGCGTACAGTAACAGTTCACACATTCTCAATATCACAGAACATACTGCAACAGTTCACACATTCTCAATATCACAGAACATACAGTAACAGTTCACACTTTCTCAATATCACAGAAAATACTGTAACAGTTCACACTTTCTCAATATCATAGAACATACGTTAACAGTTCACACGTTTTCAATATCACAGAACACACAGCAATGTTTTGTACATTCTCAGTATCATAGAATGTACATTAACAGTTCACACATTGTCAATATCGCAGAACGTACAGCAAGAGTTCACAATTCTCAATAACATTGAATGTACGGTAACAGTTCACACATTCTTAATATCACAGAGCATAAAGTAACAGTTCACACATTCTCAATATCACCGAACACACAGTAACAGTTCATACATTCTCAATATCACAGAACATACAGTAATAGTTCATACATTCTCAATATCATAGAAGCTACGTTAATAGTTCACACGTTCTCAATATCACAGAAAATACAGTAACAGTTCACGCATTCTCAATATCACTGAACATACAGTAGCAATTCACACATTCTCAATATCACAGAATGTACTGTAACAGTTAACACATTCGCAATATCGTACAACGTACAGTAACAGTTCACGCATTCTCAATATCACGGAACATACTATAGCAGTTCACATATTCTCAATATCATAGAATGTACATTAACAGTTGACACATTTTCAATATCACAGAACATATTTCGCACATTCTCAGTATCATAGAATGTACATTAACAGTTCACACATTGTCAATATCGCAGAATGTACAGCAACAGTTCACAATTCTCAATAACATTGAATGTACAGTAACAGTTCACACTTTCTCAATATCATAGAACGTACGTTAACAGCTCCCACATTTTCAATATCACAGAACATACAGCAATATTTCAAACATTCTCAGTATCATAGAATGTACATTAACAGTTCACACATTCTCAATATCACAGAACATACAGTAACAGTTCACACTTTCTCAATATCATAGAACGTACATAAACAGTTCACACATTTTCAATATCGCCGAACATACAGTAACATTTTGCACATTCTCCATGTCATAGAACGAACATTGTCAGTTCACACATTCTCAATATCATAGAGCGAACAATAACAGTTCACACTTTCTCAATATCATAGAACGTACATTAACAGTTCATACATTCTCAATATCACATAGTATACAGTAACAGTTCACACATTCTCAATATCATAGAACGTACAGTAACAGTTCACACTTTCTCAATATCAAAGAATGTACGTTAACAGTTCACACATTTTCAATATCACAGAACATACAGCAATATTTCGCACATTCTCAATATTATAGAACACACAGTAACAGTTCATACATTCTCAATATCATAGAACGTACGTTAACAGTTCACACATTTTCTACATCACAGAACATACAACAATATTTCACACATTCTCAGGATCATAGAATGTACTTTAACAGTGCACACATTGTCAATATCGCAGAATGTACAGCAACAGTTCACAATTCTCAATAACATTGAATGTACGTTAACAGTTCACACATTCTCAATATCACAGAGCATAAAGTAACAGTTCACACATTCTCTATATCACAGAACATACAGTAACAGATCACATATTCTTAATATCATAGAATGTACGTTAACAGTTCACACTTTCTCAAAGTCACAGAACATACATTAACAGTTCACACATTTTGAATATCACAGAACATACAGTAACAGTTCACGCATTCTCAATATCACAGAACATACAGTAACTGTTCACACTTTCTCAATATCACAGAACACACAGTAACAGTTCACACATTCTCAACATCACATAACGTACAGCAACAGTTCACACTTTCTCAATATCATAGAACGTACGTGAACAGTTCACACATTTTCAATATCACAGAACATACAGCAATATTTCGCACATTCTCAGGATCATAAAATGTACGTTAACAGTTCACACATTGTCAATATCACAGAACGTACAGTTACTGTTCAGAATTTCACATTAACATTGAATGTACGGTAACAGTTCATACATTCTCAATATCACAGAGCATAAAGTAACAGTTCACACATTCTCAATATCACCAAACACACAGTAACAGTTCATACATTCTCAATATCACGGAATGTACAGTAACAATTCGCACATTCTCAATATCACCGAACGTACAATAACAGTTCACACATTCTCAATATCATAGAACGTATGTTAGCAGTTCACACATTCTCAATATCATAGAAGGTATATTAACAGTTCACACTTTCTCAATATCACAGCACCGATCTTAACAGTTGACACATTCTTAATATCACAGAACATACAGTAACAGTTCACACTTTCTCAATATCATAGAACATACATTAACAGTTCACACATTCTTAATATCACAGAACATACAGTAACAGTTCACACTTTCTCAATATCATAGAACGTACATTAACAGTTCACACATTCTCAATGTCACAGAACATACAGTAACAGTTCACACTTTCTCAATATCATAGAACGTACATAAACAGTTCACACATTTTCAATATCGCCGAACATACAGTAACATTTTGCACATTCTCCATGTCATAGAACGAACATTGTCAGTTCACACATTCTCAATATCATAGAGCGAACAATAACAGTTCACACTTTCTCAATATCATAGAATGTACTGTAACAGTGCACACATTCTCAATATCACAGAGCATAAAGTAACAGTTCACACTTTCTCAATATCATAGAATGTACGTTAACAGTTCACACATTTGCAATATCACAGAACATACAGCAATATTTCGCACATTCTCAATATTATAGAACACACAGTAACAGTTCACACTTTCTCAATATCATATAACGTACATTAATAGTTCACACATTCTCAATATCACATAGTATACAGTAACAGTTCACACATTCTCAATATCAAAGAACATACAGTGACAGTTCACACTTTCTCAATATCACAGAGCGTACAATAACAGTTCATACTTTCTCAATATCATAGAACGTACAGTAACAGTTCACACTTTCTCAATATCATAGAATGTACGTTAACAGTTCACACATTTTCAATATCACAGAACATACAGCAATATTTCGCACATTCTCAATATTATAGAACACACAGTAACAGTTCATACATTCTCAATATCATAGAACGTACGTTAACAGTTCACACATTTTCTATATCACAGAACATACAACAATATTTCACACATTCTCAGGATCATAGAATGTACTTTAACAGTGCACACATTGTCAATATCGCAGAACATACAGTGCATTTTGCACAGTCTCAATGTCATGGAACGTACATTAACAGTTCACACATTCGCAGTATCACAGAATGTACAGTAACAGTTCACACTTTCTCACTATCATAGAACGTACGTTAACAGTTCATACAGTTTCAATATCACAGAACATACAGCAATATTTTGCACTTTCTCAGTATCATAGAATGTACATTAACAGTTCACACATTGTCATTAACATTGAATGTACGGTAACAGCTCACACATTCTCAATATCACAGAACATACAGTAACAGTTCACACTTTCTCAATATCATAGAACGTACGTGAACAGTTCACACATTTTTAACATCACAGAACATACTTTAACACTTCACGCATTCTCAATATCACAGAGCATACAGTAAGAGTTTACACTTTCTCAATATCGTAGAACGCACGCTAACAGTTCACACATTCTCAATGTCACAGGACCTACAGTAACAGTTCACACATTTTCAATATCAAAGAACATACAGTGACAGTTCACACTTTCTCAATATCACAGAGCGTACAATAACAGTTCACACTTTCTCAATATCATAGAACGTACAGGAACAATTCAAGCTTTCTCAATATCACAGAGCGTACAGTAACAGTTCACACATTCTCAATATCACAGAACATACTGCAACAGTTCACACATTCTCAATATCACAGAACATACAGTAACAGTTCACACTTTCTCAATATCACAGAAAATACTGTAACAGTTCACACTTTCTCAATATCATAGAACATACGTTAACAGTTCACACGTTTTCAATATCACAGAACACACAGCAATGTTTTGTACATTCTCAGTATCATAGAATGTACATTAACAGTTCACACATTGTCAATATCGCAGAACGTACAGCAAGAGTTCACAATTCTCAATAACATTGAATGTACGGTAACAGTTCACACATTCTCAATATCACAGAGCATAAAGTAACAGTTCACACATTCTCAATATCACCGAACACACAGTAACAGTTCATACATTCTCAATATCACAGAACATACAGTAATATTTCATACATTCTCAATATCATAGAAGCTACGTTAATAGTTCACACGTTCTCAATGTCACAGAAAATACAGTAGCAATTCACACATTCTCAATATCACAGAATGTACTGTAACAGTTAACACATTCGCAATATCGTACAACGTACAGTAACAGTTCACGCATTCTCAATATCACGGAACATACTATAGCAGTTCACATATTCTCAATATCATAGAATGTACATTAACAGTTGACACATTTTCAATATCACAGAACATATTTCGCACATTCTCAGTATCATAGAATGTACATTAACAGTTCACACATTGTCAATATCGCAGAATGTACAGCAACAGTTCACAATTCTCAATAACATTGAATGTACAGTAACAGTTCACACTTTCTCAATATCATAGAACGTACGTTAACAGCTCCCACATTTTCAATATCACAGAACATACAGCAATATTTCAAACATTCTCAGTATCATAGAATGTACATTAACAGTTCACACATTCTCAATATCACAGAACATACAGTAACAGTTCACACTTTCTCAATATCATAGAACGTACATAAACAGTTCACACATTTTCAATATCGCCGAACATACAGTAACATTTTGCACATTCTCCATGTCATAGAACGAACATTGTCAGTTCACACATTCTCAATATCATAGAGCGAACAATAACAGTTCACACTTTCTCAATATCATAGAACGTACATTAACAGTTCACTCATTCTCAATATCACATAGTATACAGTAACAGTTCACACTTTCTCAATATCATAGAACGTACAGTAACAGTTCACACTTTCTCAATATCAAAGAATGTATGTTAACAGTTCACACATTTTCAATATCACAGAACATACAGCAATATTTCGCACATTCTCAATATTATAGAACACACAGTAACAGTTCATACATTCTCAATATCATAGAACGTACGTTAACAGTTCACACATTTTCTACATCACAGAACATACAACAATATTTCACACATTCTCAGGATCATAGAATGTACTTTAACAGTGCACACATTGTCAATATCGCAGAATGTACAGCAACAGTTCACAATTCTCAATAACATTGAATGTACGTTAACAGTTCACACATTCTCAATATCACAGAGCATAAAGTAACAGTTCACACATTCTCTATATCACAGAACATACAGTAACAGATCACATATTCTTAATATCATAGAATGTACGTTAACAGTTCACACTTTCTCAAAGTCACAGAACATACATTAACAGTTCACACATTTTGAATATCACAGAACATACAGTAACAGTTCACGCATTCTCAATATCACAGAACATACAGTAACTGTTCACACTTTCTCAATATCACAGAACACACAGTAACAGTTCACACATTCTCAACATCACATAACGTACAGCAACAGTTCACACTTTCTCAATATCATAGAACGTACGTGAACAGTTCACACATTTTCAATATCACAGAACATACAGCAATATTTCGCACATTCTCAGGATCATAAAATGTACGTTAACAGTTCACACATTGTCAATATCACAGAACGTACAGTTACTGTTCAGAATTTCACATTAACATTGAATGTACGGTAACAGTTCATACATTCTCAATATCACAGAGCATAAAGTAACAGTTCACACATTCTCAATATCACCAAACACACAGTAACAGTTCATACATTCTCAATATCACGGAACGTACAGTAACAATTCGCACATTCTCAATATCACCGAACGTACAATAACAGTTCACACATTCTCAATATCATAGAACGTATGTTAGCAGTTCACACATTCTCAATATCACACAACGCACATTAACAGTTCACACATTCTCAATATCACAGAACATACATTAACAGTTCACACTTTCTCAATATCATACAACGTACATGAACAGTTCACACATTCTTAATATCACAGAACATACATTAACAGTTCACACTTTCTCAATATCACAGAACATACAGTAACAGTTCACACTTTCTCAATGTCACAGACCATAAAGTAACAGTTCACACATTCTCAATATCACAGAACACACAGTAACAGTTCACACTTTCTCAATATCACAGAACATACAGTAACAGTTCACACTTTCTCAATGTCACAGACCATAAAGTAACAATTCGCACATTCTCAATCTCACCGAACGTATAATAACGTTCACACATTCCCAATATCATAGAACGTAAGTTAACAGTTCACAAATTCTCAATATCATAGAACGTACGTTAACAGTCACACATTCTCAATATCATAGAATGTACTGTAACAGATCACACATTTTCAAAATCGCAGAACATACAGTAGCATTTTGCACAGTCTCAATGTCATGGAACGTACATTAACAGTTCACACATCCTCAGTATCACAGAATGTACAGTAACAGTTCACACTTTCTCATTTTCATAGAACGTACTGTAACACTTCACACATTCTCAATATCACAGAACATACATTAACAGTTCACACATTTTCAATATCGCAGAACATACAGGAACATTTTGCACATTCTCCACGTCATAGAACGTACATTAACAATTCACACACTCTCAATATCACAGAGCGTACAATAACAGTTCACACTTACTCAATATCAAAGAATTTACTGTAACAGTGCACACATTCTCAATATCACAGAGCATAAAGTAACCGTTCACACATTCTCAATAGCACAGAACACACAGTAACAGTTCATACATTCTCAATATCACAGAACGTACAGTAACAGTTCACACTTTCTCAATATCATAGAACGTACGTGAACAGTTCACACATTCTCAATATCATAGAAGGTATATTAACAGTTCACACTTTCTCAATATCACAGCACCGATCTTAACAGTTGACACATTCTTAATATCACAGAACATACAGTAACAGTTCACACTTTCTCAATATCATAGAACGTACATTAACAGTTCACACATTCTCAATGTCACAGAACATACAGTAACAGTTCACACTTTCTCAATATCATAGAACGTGCATAAACAGTTCACACATTTTCAATATCGCCGAACATACAGTAACATTTTGCACATTCTCCATGTCATAGAACGAACATTGTCAGTTCACACATTCTCAATATCATAGAGCGAACAATAACAGTTCACACTTTCTCAATATCATAGAATGTACTGTAACAGTGCACACATTCTCAATATCACAGAGCATAAAGTAACAGTTCACACTTTCTCAATATCATAGAATGTACGTTAACAGTTCACACATTTGCAATATCACAGAACATACAACAATATTTCGCACATTCTCAATATTATAGAACACACAGTAACAGTTCACACTTTCTCAATATCATATAACGTACATTAATAGTTCACACATTCTCAATATCACATAGTATACAGTAACAGTTCACACATTCTCAATATCAAAGAACATACAGTGACAGTTCACACTTTCTCAATATCACAGAGCGTACAATAACAGTTCATACTTTCTCAATATCATAGAACGTACAGTAACAGTTCACACTTTCTCAATATCATAGAATGTACGTTAACAGTTCACACATTTTCAATATCACAGAACATACAGCAATATTTCGCACATTCTCAATATTATAGAACACACAGTAACAGTTCATACATTCTCAATATCATAGAACGTACGTTAACAGTTCACACATTTTCTATATCACAGAACATACAACAATATTTCACACATTCTCAGGATCATAGAATGTACTTTAACAGTGCACACATTGTCAATATCGCAGAATGTACAGCAACAGTTCACAATTCTCAATAACATTGAATGTACGTTAACAGTTCACACATTCTCTATATCACAGAACACACAGTAACAGTTCATACATTCTCAATATCACAGAACATACAGTAACAGATCACACATTCTTAATATCATGGAATGTACGTTAACAGTTCACACTTTCTCAAAGTCACAGAACATGCATTAACAGTTCACACATTTTGAATATCACAGAACATACAGTAACTGTTCACACTTTCTCAATATCATAGAACGTACAGCAATATTTCACACATTCTCAGGATCATAAAATGTACATTAACAGTTCACACATTGTCAATATCACAGAAAGTACAGTTACTGTTCAGAATTTCACATTAACATTGAATGTACAGTAACAGTTCATACATTCTCAATATCACAAAGCATAAAGTAACAGTTCACACATTCTCAATATCACAGAACATACATTAACAGTTCACACTTTCTCAATATCATACAACGTACATGAACAGTTCACAGATTCTCAATATCACAGAACATACAGTAACAGTTCACACTTTCTCAATGTCACAGACCATGAAGTAACAGTTCACACATTCTCAATATCACAGAACACACAGTAACAGTTCACACTTTCTCAATATCACAGAACGTACACTAACAATTCGCACATTCTCAATCTCACCGAACATATAATAACGTGGTTATTATATGTGGTTGTTATGGGGGACTTTAACTTCCCAGATATTGACTGGGAGAGCTATAGCTCGAGTTCATTAGATGGGTCGGTGTTTGTACAATGTGTGCAGGAGGGTTTCCTGACACAATATGTCGACAGGCCAACAAGAGGGGAGGCTATATTGGATTTGGTTCTAGGTAATGAACCAGGCCAGGTGTTAGACTTGGAGGTAGGTGAGCACTTCGGGGACAGTGACCACAACTCGGTGACTTTTACTTTAGTGATGGAGAGGGATAATCGTGCGCCGCAGGGCAAGAGCTATAGCTGGGGGCAGGAAAATTATGATGCAGTGAGGCATGACTTAGGTTGTGTGGATTGGAAAAACAGGCTTCAAGAGAAGAACACTAATGAGATGTGGGGATTGTTCAAGGAGCAGCTACTGCGTGTCCTCGATAGGTATGTACCAGTCAGGCATGGTGTAAAGGGCCTTGTGAGGCAGCCGTGGTTTAGTAAGGAATTGGAGTCCCTTGTGAAAGGGAAGAAGGCGGCATATGTAAAGATGAGGCGTGAAGGTTCAGTAGGGGCGATTGAGAGTTATAAGGTAGCCAGGAAGGAGCTAAAGAGGGAGCTAAGAAAAGCGAGAAGGGGACATGAAAAGTCTTTAGCTGGTAGGATTAGGGAAAACCCAAAGGCTTTCTATAGGTATGTCAAGAATAAAAGGATGACTAGGGTAGGTATCGGTCCAGTCAAGGATAGTAGTGGGAAGTTGTGTATGGAGGCGGAGGAGATTGGAGAGACATTAAATCAGTACTTTTCATCAGTATTCACTCAGGAACAGGACACTGTTGCTGATGTGAATATGGAATCACAAATAATTAGAATGGATGCCCTGGAAATATGCAGGGAAGAGGTTTTGGGAATATTGGAAAGGATGAATATAGATAAGTCTCCTGGGCCTGATGGCATTTACCCCAGGATCCTATGGGAAGCTAGGGAGGAGATAGCAGAGCCATTGGCCTGGATTTTTATGTCGTCATTGTCAACGGGAATAGTACCAGAGGACTGGAGGATAGCGAATGTGGTCCCATTGTTCAAGAAAGGGAGTAGGGATAGCCCTAGTAACTATAGGCCAGTGAGTCTGACTTCAGTGGTAGGCAAAGTCTTAGAGAGAATGGTAAGGGATAAGATTTATGAACATCTGGGTAGGAATAACGTGATCAGGGATAGCCAGCATGGTTTTGTGAAGGGCAGGTCGTGCCTCACAAACCTTATTGAGTTCTTTGAGAAGGTGACTAAGGAAGTGGATGAGGGTAAAGCAGTAGATGTTGTGTATATGGAATTTAGTAAGGCGTTCGATAAGGTTCCCCATGGTAGGCTAATGCTAAAACTTCAGAGGTATGGCATTGAGGATACATTAGAGGTTTGGATTAGGAATTGGCTGGCTGGAAGGAGACAGAGGGTAGTAGTTGATGGATTATGTTCATCTTGGAGCGCAGTTACTAGCGGTGTACCACAAGGATCTGTTTTGGGACCATTGCTTTTTGTTATCTTTATAAATGATCTAGAGGAAGGACTTGAAAGCTGGGTAAGCAAGTTTGCGGATGACACGAAAGTCGGTGGAGTTGTGGATAGTGAGGAAGGAAGTGGTAGGTTACAGCGGGATATAGATAAGTTGCAGAGCTGGGCGGAAATGTGGCAAATGGAATTCAATGTAGCTAAGTGCGAAGTCGTTCACTTTGGTAGGAATAACAAGATGATGGATTACTGGGCTAATGGTAGGCTACTTGGTAGTGTGGATGAGCAGAGGGATCTTGGTGTCTATGTACACAGATCTCTGAAAGTTGCCACCCAGGTAAATAGTGCTGTGAGGAAGGCATATGGTGTACTGGGCTTTATTGGCAGAGGAATTGAGTTCCGGAGTCCTGAGGTCATGTTGCAGTTGTATAAGACTCTGGTGAGGCCTCATCTGGAGTATTGTGTGCAGTTTTGGTCGCCATACTATAGGAAGGATGTGGAAGCTTTAGAACGAGTGCAGAGGAGGTTTACCAGGATGTTGCCTGGAATGGTAGGAAGATCGTATGAGGAAAGGCTGAGGCACTTGGGGCTGTTCTCATTGGAGAAGAGAAGGTTTAGGGGAGATCTGATAGAAGTGTATAAGATGATTAGGGGTTTAGATAGGGTAGATACTAAGAACCTTTTACCGCTAATGGAGTCAGGTGTTACTAGGGGACATAGCTTTAAATTAAGGGGTGGTAGGTATAGGACAGATGTTAGGGGTAGATTCTTCACACAGCGGGTTGTGAGTTCATGGAATGCCCTGCCCGTATCAGTGGTGAACTCTCCTTCTTTATGTTCATTTAAGCGGGCATTGGATAGGCATTTGGAAGTTATTGGGCTAGTATAGGTTAGGTAGGACTCGGTCGGCGCAACATCGAGGGCCGAAGGGCCTGTACTGCGCTGTATCCTTCTATGTTCTATGTTCTATAACGTTCACACATTCCCAATGTCATAGAACGTAAGTTAACAGTTTACACATTCTCAATATCATAGAACGTACGCTAACAGTCACACATTCTCAATATCATAGAACGTACTGTAACAGTTCACACATTTTCAATATCGCAGAACATACAATAGCATTTTGCACAGCCTCAATGTCATGGAACGTGCATTAACAGTTCACACATCCTAAGTATCACAGAATGTACAGTAACAGTTCACACTTTCTCATTTTCATAGAACGTACTGTAACACTTCACACATTCTCAATATCACAGAACGTACATTAACAGTTCACACATTTTCAATATCGCAGAACATACAGGAACATTTTGCACATTCTCCACGCCATAGAACGTACATTAACAATTCACACACTCTCAATATCACAGAGCGTACAATAACAGTTCACACTTACTCAATATCAAAGAATTTACTGTAACAGTTCACACATTCTCAATATCACAGAGTATACAGTAACAGTGCACACATTCTCAATATCACAGAGCATAAAGTAACCGTTCACACATTCTCAATAGCACAGAACACACTGTAACAGTTCATACATTCTCAATATCACAGAACGTACAGTAACAGTTCACACTTTCTCAATATCATAGAACGTACGTGAACAGTTCACACATTCTCAATATCATAGAACGTATATTAACAGTTCACACTTTCTCAATATCACAGCACCGATCTTAACAGTTGACACATTCTTAATATCACAGAACATACAGTAACAGTTCACACTTTCTCAATATCATAGAACATACATTAACAGTTCACACATTCTTAATATCACAGAACATACAGTAACAGTTCACACTTTCTCAATATCATAGAACGTACATTAACAGTTCACACATTCTCAATGTCACAGAACATACAGTAACAGTTCACACTTTCTCAATATCATAGAACGTACAGTAACAGTTCATACTTTCTCAATATCACAGAACATACAATAACAGTTCACACTTTCACAATATTACAGAGCATACTGCAACAGTTCACACATTCTCAATATCACAGAACATACAGTAACAGTTCACACATTCTCAATATCACAGAAAATACTGTAACAGTTCACACTTTCTCAATATCATAGAACATATGTTAACAGTTCACACGTTTTCAATATCACAGAACACACAGCAATGTTTTGTACATTCTCAGTATCATAGAATGTACATTAACAGTTCACACATTGTCAATATCGCAGAACGTACAGCAACAGTTCACAATTCTCAATAACATTGAATGTACGGTAACAGTTCACAGATTCTCAATATCACAGAGCATAAAGTAACCGTTCACACATTCTCAATATCACCGAACACACAGTAACAGTTCATACATTCTCAATATCACAGAGCGTACAGTAACTGTTCACACTTTCTCAATATCATAGAAGCTACGTTAATAGTTCACACGTTCTCAATGTCACAGAAAATACAGTAACAGTTCACACATTCTCAATATCACTGAACATACAGTAGCAATTCACACATTCTCAATATCACAGAATGTACTGTAACAGTTAACACATTCGCAATATCGTACAACGTACAGTAACAGTTCACGCATTCTCAATATCACGGAACATACTATAGCAGTTCACATATTCTCAATATCATAGAATGTACATTAACAGTTGACACAATTTCAATATCACAGAACATACAGCAATATTTCGCACATTCTCAGTATCATAGAATGTACATTAACAGTTCACACATTGTCAATATCGCAGAAAGTACAGCAACAGTTCACAATTCTCAATAACATTGAATGTACAGTAACAGTTCACACTTTCTCAATATCATAGAACGTACGTTAACAGCTCCCACATTTTCAATATCACAGAACATACAGCAATATTTCAAACATTCTCAGTATCATAGAATGTACATTAACAGTTCACACATTCTCAATATCACAGAACATACAGTAACAGTTCACACTTTCTCAATATCATAGAACGTACATAAACAGTTCACACATTTTCAATATCGCCGAACATACAGTAACATTTTGCACATTCTCCATGTCATAGAACGAACATTGTCAGTTCACACATTCTCAATATCATAGAGCGAACAATAACAGTTCACACTTTCTCAATATCATAGAATGTACTGTAACAGTTCACACTTTCTCAATATCATATAACGTACATTAATAGTTCACACATTCTCAATATCACATAGTATACAGTAACAGTTCACACATTCTCAATATCAAAGAACATACAGTGACAGTTCACACTTTCTCAATATCATAGAACGTACAGTAACAGTTCACACTTTCTCAATATCATAGAATGTACGTTAACAGTTCACACATTTTCAATATCACAGAACATACAGCAATATTTCGCACATTCTCAATATTATAGAACACACAGTAACAGTTCATACATTCTCAATATCATAGAACGTACGTTAACAGTTCACACATTTTCTATATCACAGAACATACAACAATATTTCACACATTCTCAGGATCATAGAATGTACTTTAACAGTGCACACATTGTCAATATCGCAGAATGTACAGCAACAGTTCACAATTCTCAATAACATTGAATGTACGTTAACAGTTCACACATTCTCAATATCACAGAGCATAAAGTAACAGTTCACACATTCTCTATATCACAGAACACACAGTAACAGTTCATACATTCTCAATATCACAGAACATACAGTAACAGATCACACATTCTTAATATCATAGAATGTACGTTAACAGTTCACACTTTCTCAAAGTCACAGAACATACATTAACAGTTCACACATTTTGAATATCACAGAACATACAGTAACAGTTCACGCATTCTCAATATCACAGAACATACAGTAACTGTTCACACTTTCTCAATATCACAGAACACACAGTAACAGTTCACACATTCTCAACATCACATAACGTACAGCAACAGCTCACACTTTCTCAATATCATAGAACGTACGTGAACAGTTCACACATTTTCAATACCACAGAACATACAGCAATATTTCGCACATTCTCAGGATCATAAAATGTACGTTAACAGTTCACACATTGTCAATATCACAGAACGTACAGTTACTGTTCAGAATTTCACATTAACATTGAATGTACGGTAACAGTTCATACATTCTCAATATCACAGAGCATAAAGTAACAGTTCACACATTCTCAATATCACCGAACGTACAATAACAGTTCACACATTCTCAATATCATAGAACGTACGTTAACAGTTCACACATTCTCAATATCACACAACGCACATGAACAGTTCACACATTCTCAATATCACAGAGTATACAGTAACAGTGCACACATTCTCAATATCACAGAGCATAAAGTAACCGTTCAAACATTCTCAATAGCACAGAACACACAGTAACAGTTCATACATTCTCAATATCACAGAACGTACAGTAACAGTTCACACATTCTCAATATCATAGAACGTACGTGAACAGTTCACACATTCTCAATATCATAGAACGTATATTAACAGTTCACACTTTCTCAATATCACAGCACCGATCTTAACAGTTGACACATTCTCAACATCACAGAGCATATAGAAAGAGTTCTCACTTTCTCAATATCATAGAACGTACGTTAACAGTTCACACATTCTCAATATCACAGAACGTACATTAACAGTTCACACATTCTCAATATCATACAACGTACATGAATAGTTCACACATTCTCAATATCACAGAATATACATTTACAGTTCACACTTTCTGAATGTCACAGAACATATAGTAACAGTTCACACATTCTCAATGTCACAGAACACAGTAACAGTTCACACATTCTCAGCATCACATAACGTACAGTAACAGTTCACACTTTCTCAATATCATAGAATGTACGTTAACAGTTCACACGTTCTCAATATCACAGAGTATACAGTAACAGTTCACACAGACTCAATACCACAGAACACACAGTAACAATTCGCACATTCTCAATATCACCGAACGTACAATAACAGTTCACACATTGCCATATCATAGAACGTAAGTTAACAGTTCACACATTCTCAGTATCATAGAACGTACATTAACAGTTCACACATTCTCAATATCACAGAACGTACATTAACAGTTCACACTTTCTCAATATCATACAACGTACATGAATAGTTCACACATTCTCAATATCACAGAATATACATTTACAGTTCACACATTCTGAATATCACAGAACATATAGTAACAGTTCACACATTCTCAATGTCACAGAACACAGTAACAGTTCACACATTCTCAGCATCACATAATGTACAGTAACAGTTCACACTTTCTCAATATCATAGAACGTACGTTAACAGTTCACACATTCTCAATGTCACAGAACAGACAGTAACAGTTCACACATTCTCAATATCATAGAACGTACTTTAACAGTTCACACATTCTCAATATCACAGAGTATACAGTAACAGTTCACACAGACTCAATATCACAGAACACACAGTAACAATTCGCACATTCTCAATATCACCGAACGTACAATAACAGTTCACACATTGCCATATCATAGAACGTAAGTTAACAGTTCACACATTCTCAGTATCATAGAACGTACATTAACAGTTCACACTTTCTCAATAGCGTAGAACGTACGTTAACAGTTCACACATTCTCAATATCACAGAACACACAGTAACAGTTCATACATTCTCAATATCACAGAACGTACAGTAACAATTCGCACATTCTCAATATCACCGAACATATAAGAACAGTTCACACATTCCCAATATCATAGAACGTACAGTAACAGTTCACACATTCTCAATATCACAGAACATACAGTAACAGTTCACACTTTCTCAATGTCATAGAACGTACGTTAACAGTTCACACATTCTCAATATCACAGAATGTACAGTAACAGTTCACACTTTCTCAATATCATAGAATTTACTGTAACAGTTCACACATTCTCAATATCACAGAGCATTAAGTAACAGTTCACACATTCTCAATATCACAGAACACACAGTAACAGTTCATACATTCTCAATATCACAGAACGTACAGTAACAATTCGCACATTCTCAATATCACCGAACGTATAAGAACAGTTCACACATTCTCAATATCATAGAACGTACAGTAGCAGTTCACACATTCTCAGTATCATAGAACGTAAGTTAACAGTTCACACATTCTCAGTATCATAGAATGTACAGGAACAATTCAGACATTCTCAATATCACAGAACGTACAGTAACAATTCGCACATTCTCAATATCACTGAACGTACAATAACAGTTCACACATTCTCAATATCATAGAATGTACAGTAAGAGTACACACATTCTCAACATCACAGAGCATATAGAAAGAGTTCTCACTTTCTCAATATCATAGAACGTACGTTAACAGTTCACACATTCTCAATATCACAGAACGTACAGTAGCAATTCACACATTCTCAATATCATGGAACGTACGGTAACAGTTCACACTTTCTCAATATCATACAACGTACATGAATAGTTCACACATTCTCAATATCACAGAATATACATTTACAGTTCACGCATTCTGAATATCACAGAACATATAGTAACAGTTCACACATTCTCAATGTAACAGAACACAGCAGCAGTTCACACATTCTCAACGTCACAGAACATACAGTAACAGTTCACACTTTCTCAATATCATAGAACGTACCTTAACATTTCACACATTCTCAATATCACAGGTCACACAATAACACTTCACACTTTCTCAACATCATAGAATTTACTGTAACAGTTCACACATTCTTAATATCACAGAGCATAAAGTAACAGTTCACACATTCTCAATATCACAGAACACACAGTAACAGTTCATAAATTCTCAATATCACAGAACGTACAGTAACAATTCGCACATTCTCAATATCACCGAACGTACAATAACAGTTCACACATTGCCATATCATAGAACGTACAGTAGCAGTTCACACATTCCCAATATCATAGATCGTAAGTTAACAGTTCACACATTCTCGGTATCATAGAATGTACAGTAACAATTCACACATTCTCAATATCACAGAATGTAAGTTAACAGTTCACACATTCTCAGTATCAAAGCATATACAGTAACAATTCACACATTCTCAATATCACTGAACATACAGTAACAGCTCACACTTTCTCAATATCGTAGAACGTATATTAACAGTTCACACTTTCTCAATATCACAGCACCGATCTTAACAGTTGACACATTCTTAATATCACAGAACATACAGTAGCAGTTCACACTTTCTCAATATCATAGAACATACATTAACAGTTCACACATTCTTAATATCACAGAACATACAGTAACAGTTCACACTTTCTCAATATCATAGAACGTACATTAACAGTTCACACATTCTCAATATCACTGAACATACAGTAACAGTTCACACATTCTCAATATCAGAGAACGTACTGTAACAGATCACGCATTTTCAATATCGCAGAACATACAGTAGCATTTTGCACAGTCTCAATGTCATGGAACGTACATTAACAGTTCACACATTCGCAGTATCACAGAATGTACAGTAATAGTTCACACATTCTCAATATCACAGAACGTACATTAACAGTTCACACATTTTCAATATCGCAAAACATACAGGAACATTTTGCACATTCTCCATGTCATAGAACGTACATTAACAATTCACACATTCTCAATATCACAGAGCGTACAATAACAGTTCACACTTTCTCAATATCAAAGAATTTACTGTAACAGTTCACACATTCCCAATGTCACCGAACATACAGTAACAGTTCACACATTCTCAATATCACAGAACACACAGTAACAGTTCATACATTCTCAATATCACAGAACATACAGTAACAATTCGCACATTCTCAATATCACAGAACGTACAGTAGCAGTTTGCACATTCCCAATATCATAGAACGTAAGTTAACAGTTCACACATTCTCAGTATCATAGAACGTACATTAACAGTTCACACTTTCTCAATATCGTAGAAAGTACGTTAACAGTTGACACATTCTCAATATCACAGAATATTCAGTAACATTTCGCACATTCTCAATATCACCGAACGTACAATAACAGTTCACACATTCTCAATATCATAGAACATACAGTAACAGTTCACACTTTCTCAATATCATAGAACGTACTGTAACAGTTCACACATTCTCAATATCACAGAACGTACCTTAACAGTTCACACATTTTCAATATTGCAGAACATACAGGAACATGTTGCACATTCTCCACGTCATAGAACGTACATTAACAATTCACACTTTCTCAATATCACAGAGCGTACAATAACAGTTCACACATTCTCAATATCAAAGAATTTACTGTAACAGTTCACACATTCTCAATATCATACAGCGTACAGTAACAGTTCACACATTCTCAATATCACAGAGTATACAGTAACAGTGCACACATTCTCAATAGCACAGAACGTACAATAACAATTCACACATTCTCAATATCACAGAACGTACAGTAACAGTTCACACTTTCTCAATATCATAGAATGTACGTTAACAGTTCACACAATCTCAATATCACAGAACATACAGTAGCAGTTCATACATTCTCAATATCACAGAACGTACAGTAACAATTTGCAAATTCTCAACATCACCGAACGTATAAGAACAGTTCACACATTCTCAGTATCATAGAACGTAAGTTAACAGTTCACACATTCTCAATATCATAGAATGTACAGGAACAATTCGCACATTCTCAATATCATAGAATGTACAATAACAGTTCACAGTTTCTTAATATCATAGAACGTACGTTAACATTTCACACATTCTCAATATCATAGAACGTACATGAACAGTTCACACATTCTCAATATCACAGAACGTACATTAACAGTTCACACTTTCTCAATATCATACAACGTACATGAATAGTTCACACATTCTCAATATCACAGAATATACATTTACAGTTCACACATTCTGAATATCACAGAACATACAGTAACAGTTCACACATTCTCAATATCACTGAACATTCAGTAACAGTTCACACATTCTCAATATCACTGAACATTCAGTAACAATTCACACTTTCTCAATATCATAGAACGTACGTTAACATTTCACACATTCTCAATATCACAGAACATACAGTAACAGTTCACACATTCTGAATATCACAGAACATACCGGAACAGTTCACACTTTTGCAATATCATAGAACGTACGATAACAGTTCACACATTCTCAATATCACAGAACATACATTAACACTTCACACATTTTCAATATCGCAGAACATACAGTAGCATTTTGCGCAGTCTCAATGTCCAAGAACATACATTAACAGTTAACAGTTCACACATTCTCAATATCACTGAACATTCAGTAACATTTTACACATTCTCAATATCATAGAACGTATGTTAATGGTTCACACATTTTCAATATCATAGAACATACAGCAATATTTCGCACATTCTCAGTATCATAGTATGTACATTAACAGTTCACACATTGTCAATATCACAGAACGTACAGTAACAGTTCACAATTCTCAATATCACACAGCATAGAGTAACAGTTTTCGAGTAAAATGTGAGGTCTGCAGATGCTAGAGATCAGATCTGAAATTGTGTTGCTGGTAAAAGCACAGCAGGTTAGGCAGCATCCAAGGAAAGGTGAAGGGCTCTGGCCCGAAACGTCGAATTTCCTGTTCCTTGGATGCTGCCTAACCTGCTGTGCTTTAACCAGCAACACATAAAGTAACAGTTCACACATTCTCAATATCACAGAACACACAGTAACAGTTCATACATTCTCAATATCAGAGAACGTACATTAACAGTTCACACATTTTCAATATCGCAGAACATACAGTAACATTTTGCACATTCTCAACATCATAGAACGTACAGTGACAGTTCACACTTTCTCAATATCATAGAGCGTACAATAACAGTTTACACATTCTTAATATCACAGAACATATAGTAGCAGTTCACACTTTCTGAATATCATAGAACGTATGTGAACAGTTGACACATTCTCAACATCACAGAACATACAGTAACAGTTCACAATTTCTCAATATCAGAGAACGTACGTTAACAGTTCACACATTCTCAATATCACAGAGCATACAGTAACAGTTCACACATTCTCAATGTCATGGAACGTACATTAACGGTTCACACATTCTCAATATCACAGAATGTACAGTAAACGTTCACACTTTCTCATTATCATAGAACGTACATTAGCAGTTCACACTTTCTCAATATCATAGAATTTTCTGTAACAGTTCACACATTCTAAATATCATACGACGTACAGTAACAGTTCACACATTCTCAATATCACAGAGCATAAAGTAACAGTTCATACATTCTCAATATCACAGAACGTACAGTAACAATTTGCACATTCTCAATATCACCAAACGTACAATAACAGTTCACATATTCTCAATATCATAGAATGTACAGTAGCAGTTCACGCATTCCCAATATCATAGAACATAAGTTAACAGTTCACACATTCTCAACATCATACAATGTACATTAACAGTTCACGCATTCCCAATATCATAGAACATAAGTTAACAGTTCACACATTCTCAACATCATACAATGTACATTAACAGTTCACACATTCCTATAATCACAGAGCGTACAACAACAGTTCACACTTTCTCAACATCATAGAATTTACTGTAACAGTTCACACATTCTCAATATCACAGAGCATAAAGTAACAGTTCACACATTCTCAATATCACAGAACACACAGTAACAGTTCGTACATTCTCAATATCACAGAACGTACAGTAACAATTCGCAAATTCTCAATATCTCCGAACGTATAAGAACAGTTCACACATTCTCATTATCATAGAACGTACAGTAGCAGTTGACACATTCCCAATATCGTAGAACGTAAGTTAACAGTTCACACATTCTCAATATCATAGAATGTACAGGAACAATTCGCACATTCTCAATATCACCGAACGTACAATAACAGTTCACTGTTTCTTGATATCATAGAACGTACGTTAGCAGTTCACACATTCTCAATATCATAGAACGTACATTAACAGTTCACACATTCTCAATATCACAGAACGTACATTAACAGTTCACACTTTCTCAATATCATACAACGTACATGAATAGTTCACACATTCTCAATATCACAGAATATACATTTGCAGTTCACACATTCTGAAGATCGCAGAACATATAGTAACAGTTCACACATTCTCAATGTCATAGAACACAGTAACAGTTCATACATTCTCAATGTCACCGAACGTACAATAACAATTCACTGTTTCTTGATATCATAGAACGTACGTTAGCAGTTCACACATTCTCAATATCATAGAACGTGCATTAACAGTTCACACATTCTCAATATCACAGAACGTACATTAACAGTTCACACTTTCTCAATATCATACAACGTACATGAATAGTTCACACATTCTCAATATCACAGAATATACATTTGCAGTTCACACATTCCGAAGATCGCAGAACATACAGTAACAGTTCACACATTCTCAATGTCATAGAACACAGTAACAGTTCATACATTCTCAATGTCACAGAACATACAGTAACAGTTCACACATTCTCAGCATCACATAACATACAGTAACAGTTCACACTTTCTCAATCTCATAGAACGTATGTTAACAGTTCACACTTTCTCAATATCACAGGGTATACAGTAACAGTTCACACATTCTCAATATCACAGAATGTACAGTAACAGTTCACACTTTCTCAATATCATAGAACGTACATTAACAACTCACACAATCTCAATATCACAGCACCTACCGTAACAGTTCACACATTCTCAATGTCACAGAACATACAGTAACAGTTCACACATTCTCAATGTCACAGAACATACAGTAACAGTTCACACGTTCTCAATATCATAGAACGTACCTTAACAGTTCACACATTCTCAATATCACAGGGCATACAATAACACTTCACACTTTCTCAACATCATAGAATTTACTGTAACAGTTCACACATTCTTAATACCATACAACGTACAGTAACAGTTCACACATTCTCAATATCACACAACACACAGTAACAGTTCATATATTCTCATTATAACAGAACGTACAGTAACAATTCGCACATTCTCAATATCACCGAACGTACAGTAACAGTTCACACATTGCCATATCATAGAACATACATTAGCAGTTCACACATTCCGTATATCATAGAACGTAAGTTAACAGTTCACACATTCTCAGTATCATAGAATGTACAGTAACAATTCACACATTCACAATATCATAGAATGTACGTTAACAGTTCACACATTCTCAATGTCACAGAACGTACAGTAACAGTTCACACATTCTCAATATCACAGAATGTACAGTAACATTTCACACTTTCTCATTATCATAGAACGTACTGTAACATTTCATACATTCTCAATATCACAGAACATACAGTAAAAATTCACACGTTCTCAACATCAACAATGTATATTGACAGTTCACACATTCTCAATATCATAGAACGTACAGTAGCAGTTCTCTCATTCCCAATATCATTGAACGTACGTTAACAGTTCACACATTCACAATATCATAGAATGTAGAGTAACAATTCACACGTTCTCAATATCACAGAACATACAGTAACAGTTTACACTTTCTCAATATCATAGAATGTACGTTAACAGTTCACACAATCTCAATATCACAGAACATACAGTAGCAGTTCACACATGCTCAATATTATAGAATGTACTGTAAAAGTGCACACATTCTCAATATCACATAGTATACAGTAACAGTTCACAATTCTCAATAACATTGAATGTACGGTAGCACTTCACACATTCTCAATATCACAGAACACAGTAACAATTCGCACATTCCCGATATCACCAAACGTACAGTAACATTTCACAATTCTCAATAACATTGAATATACGGACCAGTACACACATTCTCAATTTCGCAGAACCTACATTAGCATTTCACACATTCTCAATGTCACAGAGCGTACAATAACAGTTCACACTTTCTCAATATCATAGAATGTGCTGTAACAGTTCACTCATTCTCACTATCATACAACATACAGTACCAGTTCACACCATCTCAATATCACAGAACATACAGCAGCAGTTCACACATGCTCAATATAATAGAATGTAGTGTAAAAGTTCACACATTCTCAATATCATACAATTTCCGAAACAGTTCACAATTCTCAATAACATTGAATGTACGGTAACAGTTCACACATTCTCAATATCACAGAGCATTAAGTAACAGTTCACACATTCTCAATATCACAGAACACACAGTAACAGTTCATACATTCTCAATATCACAGAACATATAGTAACAATTCGCACATTCCCGATATCACCGAACGTACAATAACAGTTCACACATTCTCAATATCATAGAACGTACGTTAACATTTCACACATTCTCAATATCACAGAACATACAGTAACAGTTCACACATTCTGAATATCACAGAACATACAGTAACAGTTCACACTTTCTCAATATCAGAGAACGTACGTTAACAGTTCACACATTCTCAATATCACAACCCACCGTAACAGTTCACGCATTCCTAATATCGTAGAATGTACAGTAACAATTCACACATTCTCAATATGACAGAGCGTACAGTAACAGTTCACACATTCTCAACATCACAGAACATATTGTAACAGTTCACACTTTCTCAATATCATAGAACATACAGCAATATTTCGCACATTCTCAGTATCATAGAATGTACATTAACAGTTCACACATTGTCAATATCACAGGAATTACAGTAACAGTTCACAACTCTCAATAACATTGAATGTACGGTAACAGTTCACACATTCTCAATATCACACAGCATAAAGTAACAGTTTTCGAGTAAAATGTGAGGTGTGCAGATGCTGGAGATCAGAGCTGAAAATGTGTTGCTGGTTAAAGCACAGCAGGTTAGGCAGCATCCAAGGAACAGGAAATTCAACGTTTCGGTCCAGAGCCCTTCATCAGGAAAGATGAAGGGCTCTGGCCCGAAACGTCGAATTTCCTGTTCCTTGGATGCTGCCTAACCTGCTGTGCTTTAACCAGCAACACATAAAGTAACAGTTCACACATTCTCAATATCACAGAACACACAGTAACAGTTCATACATTCTCAATACCAGAGAACGTACAGTAACAATTCGCACATTCTCAATATCAACGAACGTACAATAACAGTTCACACATTCTCAATATTATAGAATGTACAGTAGCAATTCACACATTCTCAATATCACAGAACGTACAGTAACAGTTCACACTTTCTCAATGTCACAGAACATACAGTAACAGTTCACACATTCTCAATATCACAGAACGTACAGTAACAGTTCACACATTCTCTGTATCATAGAACGTACAGTAGCAGTTCACACATTCCCAATATCATAGAATGTACAGTAGCAATTCACACATTCTCAATATCACAGAACGTACAGTTAGAGTTCACACTTTCTCAATGTCACAGAGCACACAGTAACCGTTCACACATTCTCAATATCACAGAACGTACAGTAACCGTTCACACTTTCTCAATATCATAGAATTTACATTAAGAGTTCACACATTCTCAATATCATAGAACGTACAGTAGCAGTTCACGCATTCCCAATATCATAGAACTTAAGTTAACAGTTCACACGTTCTCAATATCATAAAATGTACAGTAACGGTTCATACATTGTCAATATCACAGAATGTACAGTAACAGTTCACATATTCTCAATATCATAGAGCGTACAATAACAGTTCACACATTCTCAACATCACAGAACATACAGTAACAGTTCACAATTTCTCAATATCAGAGAACGTACGTTAACAGTTCACACATTCTCAATATCACAGAACATACAGTAACAGTTCACACATTCTCAATATCACAGAATGTACAGTAACAATTCACACATTCTCAATATCACAGAACATACAGTAACAGTTCACAATTTCTCAATATCAGAGAACGTACGTTAACAGTTCACACATTCTCAATATCACTGAACATACAGTAACAGTTCACACATTCTCAATATCACAGAATGTACAGTAACAATTCACACTTTCTCAATATCATAGAACGTACATTAACAACTCACACAATCTCAATATCACAGCACCTACCATAACAGTTCACACATTCTCAATGTCACAGAACATACAGTAACAGTTCACACGTTCTCAATATCATAGAACGTACCTTAACAGTTCACACATTCTCAATATCACAGAATGTACAGTAACAATTCACACATTCTCAATATCACAGAACATACAGTAACAGTTCACAATTTCTCAATATCAGAGAACGTACGTTAACAGTTCACACATTCTCAATATCACTGAACATACAGTAACAGTTCACACATTCTCAATATCACAGAATGTACAGTAACAATTCACACTTTCTCAATATCATAGAACGTACATTAACAACTCACACAATCTCAATATCACAGCACCTACCGTAACAGTTCACACATTCTCAATGTCACAGAACATACAGTAACAGTTCACACGTTCTCAATATCATAGAACGTACCTTAACAGTTCACACATTCTCAATATCACAGGGCATACAATAACACTTCACACTTTCTCAACATCATAGAATTTACTGTAACAGTTCACACATTCTTAATACCATACAACGTACAGTAACAGTTCACACATTCTCAATATCACACAACACACAGTAACAGTTCATATATTCTCATTATAACAGAACGTACAGTAACAATTCGCACATTCTCAATATCACCGAACGTACAGTAACAGTTCACACATTGCCATATCATAGAACATACATTAGCAGTTCACACATTCCGTATATCATAGAACGTAAGTTAACAGTTCACACATTCTCAGTATCATAGAATGTACAGTAACAATTCACACATTCACAATATCATAGAATGTACGTTAACAGTTCACACATTCTCAATGTCACAGAACGTACAGTAACAGTTCACACATTCTCAATATCACAGAATGTACAGTAACATTTCACACTTTCTCATTATCATAGAACGTACTGTAACATTTCATACATTCTCAATATCACAGAACATACAGTAAAAATTCACACATTCTCAACATCAACAATGTATATTGACAGTTCACACATTCTAAATATCATAGAACGTACAGTAGCAGTTCTCTCATTCCCAATATCATTGAACATACGTTAACAGTTCACACATTCTCAGTATCATAGAACGTACAGTAACAGTTCACACTTTCTCAATATCATAGAACATACAGTAACAGTTCACACTTTCTCAATATCATAGAATGTACGTTAACAGTTCACACAATCTCAATATCACAGAACATACAGTAGCAGTTCACACATGCTCAATATTATAGAATGTACTGTAAAAGTGCACACATTCTCAATATCACATAGTATACAGTAACAGTTCACACATTCTCAATATCATACAAAGTACAGTAACAGTTCACAATTCTCAATAACAATGAATGTACGGTAGCACTTCACACATTCTCAATATCACAGAACACACAGTAACAATTCGCACATTCCCGATATCACCAAACGTACAGTAACATTTCACAATTCTCAATAACATTGAATATACGGACCAGTACACACATTCTCAATTTCGCAGAACCTACATTAGCATTTCACACATTCTCAATGTCACAGAGCGTACAATAACAGTTCACACTTTCTCAATATCATAGAATGTGCTGTAACAGTTCACTCATTCTCAATATCATACAACATACAGTACCAGTTCACACCATCTCAATATCACAGAACATACAGCAGCAGTTCACACATGCTCAATATAATAGAATGTAGTGCAAAAGTTCACGCATTCTCAATATCATACAATTTCCGAAACAGTTCACAATTCTCAATAACATTGAATGTACGGTAACAGTTCACACATTCTCAATAGCACACAGCATAAAGTAACTGTTCACACATTCTCCATATCACAGAACACACAGTAACAGTTCATACATTCTCAATATCACAGGACATACAGTAACAGTTCGCACATTCCCGATATCACAGAAGTACAATAACAGTTCACACATTCTCAATATCATAGAACATAAGTTAACAGTTCACACATTCTCTATATCATAGAATGTACAGTAACAGTTCAGACAGTCTTAATATCACAGGACATATAGTAACAATTCGCACATTCCCGATATCACCGAACGTACAATAACAGTTCACACATTCTCAATATCATAGAACGTACGTTAACATTTCACACATTCTCAATATCACAGAACATACAGTAACAGTTCACACATTCTGAATATCACAGAACATACAGTAACAGTTCACACTTTCTCAATATCAGAGAACGTACGTTAACAGTTCACACATTCTCAATATCACAACCCACCGTGACAGTTCACGCATTCCTAATATCGTAGAATGTACAGTAACAATTCACACATTCTCAATATGACAGAGCGTACAGTAACAGTTCACACATTCTCAACATCACAGAACATATTGTAACAGTTCACACTTTCTCAATATCATAGAACGTACGTTAATGGTTCACACATTTTCAATATCATAGAACATACAGCAATATTTCGCACATTCTCAGTATCATAGAATGTACATTAACAGTTCACACATTGTCAATATCACAGGAATTACAGTAACAGTTCACAACTCTCAATAACATTGAATGTACGGTAACAGTTCACACATTCTCAATATCACACAGCATAAAGTAACAGTTTTCGAGTAAAATGTGAGGTGTGCAGATGCTGGAGATCAGAGCTGAAAATGTGTTGCTGGTTAAAGCACAGCAGGTTAGGCAGCATCTAAGGAACAGGAAATTCGACGTTTCGGTCCAGAGCCCTTCATCAGGAAAGATGAAGGGCTCTGGCCCGAAACGTCGAATTTCCTGTTCCTTGGATGCTGCCTAACCTGCTGTGCTTTAACCAGCAACACATAAAGTAACAGTTCATACATTCTCAATACCAGAGAACGTTAAGTAACAATTCGCACATTCTCAATATCAACGAACGTACAATAACAGTTCACACATTCTCAATATTATAGAATGTACAGTAGCAATTCACACATTCTCAATATCACAGAATGTACAGTAACAGTTCACACTTTCTCAATATCACAGAACGTACAGTAACCGTTCACACTTTCTCAATATCATAGAATTTACATTAAGAGTTCACACATTCTCAATATCATAGAACGTACAGTAGCAGTTCACGCATTCCCAATATCATAGAACTTAAGTTAACAGTTCACACGTTCTCAATATCATAAAATGTACAGTAACGGTTCATACATTGTCAATATCACAGAACATACAGTAACAGTTCACATATTCTCAATATCATAGAGCGTACAATAACAGTTCACACATTCTCAACATCACAGAACATACAGTAACAGTTCACAATTTCTCAATATCAGAGAACGTACGTTAACAGTTCACACATTCTCAATATCACAGAACATACAGTAACAGTTCACACATTCTCAATATCACAGAATGTACAGTAACAATTCACACATTCTCAATATCACAGAACATACAGTAACAGTTCACACTTTCTCAATATCATAGAACGTACATTAACAACTCACACAATCTCAATATCACAGCACCTACCGTAACAGTTCACACTTTCTCAATATCACAGAATGTACAGTAACAGTTGACACATTCTCAATATCATAGAACGTACATTAACAGTTCGCACATTCTCAATGTCACAGAACGTACAGTAACAGTTCACACATTCTCAATATCACAGAACATACAATAACAGTTCACACATTCTCAATATCACAGCACCTACCGTAACAGTTCGGAACTTCTCAATATCAGAGAACATACATTAACAGTTCACGTATTTTCAATATCGCAGAACATACAGTCACATTTTGCACATTCTCCATGTCATAGAACGTACATTAGCAGTTCACACTTTCTCAATATCATAGAATTTTCTGTAACAGTTCACACATTCTCAATATCATACAATGTACAGTAACAGTTCACACATTCTCAATATCACAGAGCATAAAGTAACAGTTCATACATTCTCAATAACACAGAACGTACAGTAACAATTCGCACATTCTCAATATCACCAAACGAACAATAACAGTTCACATATTCTCAATATCATAGAATGTACAGTAGTAGTTCACGCATTCCCAATATCATAGAACATAAGTTAACAGTTCACACATTCTCAACATCAAAGAATGTACAGTATCAATTCACACATTCTCAATATCACAGAGCATATAGTAACAGTTATCACTTTTTTAATATCATAGAACTTTCGTTAACAGTTCACACATTCTCAATATCACTGAACATTCAGTAACATTTCACACATTCTCAATATCATAGAACGTACGTGAACAATTCACACTTTCACAATATCATAGAACGTACGTTAACAGTTCACACATTCTCCATATCATAAAATGTACAGTAACGGTTCACACATTGTCAATATCACAGAACGTACGTTAACAGTTCACACATTCTCAATATCGCAGAACATACATTAACACTTCACACATTTTCAATATCGCAGAACATACAGTAGCATTTTGCGCATTCTCAATGTCAAGGAACATACATTAACAGTTAACAGTTCGCACATTCTCAATATCATAGAACGTACGTGAACAATTCACACTTTCTCAATATCATAGAACGTACGTTAACAGTTCACACATTCTCAATATCAAAGAATGTACGTTAACAGTTCACACATTCTCAATATCACAGAACGTACAGTAACAGTTCACATATTCTCAATATCATAGAGCGTACAATAACATTTACACATTCATAATATCACAGAACATATAGTAGCAGTTCACACTTTCTCAATATTATAGAACGTACATTAACAGGTCACACATTCTCAATATCACAGAACATACAATAACAGTTCACACTTTCTCAATATCACAACCCACCGTAACAGTTCACGCATTCCCAATATCGTAGAATGTACAGTAACAACTCACACATTCTCAATATGACAGAGCGTACAGTAACAGTTCACACATTCTCAACATCACAGAACATATTGTAACAGTTCACACTTTCTCAATATCATAGAATGTACGTTAATGGTTCACACATTTTCAATATCATAGAACACACAGCAATATTTCGCACATTCTCAGTATCATAGAATGTACATTAACAGTTCACACATTGTCAATATCACAGAACGTACAGTAACAGTTCACAATTCTCAATAACATTGAATGTACGGTAACAGTTCACACATTCTCAATATCACAGAGCATAAAGTAACAGTTTTCGAGTAAAATGTGAGGTCTGCAGATGCTGGAGATCAGAGCTGAAAATGTGTTGCTGGTTAAAGCACAGCAGGTTAGGCAGCATCCAAGGAACAGGAAATTCAACGTTTCGGTCCAGAGCCCTTCATCAGGAAAGATGAAGGGCTCTGGCCCGAAACGTCGAATTTCCTGTTCCTTGCATGCTGCCTAACCTGCTGTGCTTTAACCAGCAACACATAAAGTAACAGTTCACACATTCTCAATATCAGAGAACGTACAGTAACAGTTCACACATTCCCAATATCATAGAACGTACTGTAGCAATTCACACATTCTCAATATCACAGAACGTACAGTAACAATTCGCACATTCTCAATATCACAGAATGTACAGTAACAGTTCACACTTTCTCAATGTCACAGAACGTACAGTATCAGTTCACACATTCTCAATATCATAGAACGTACAGTAACAGTTCACACTTTCCCAATATCATAGTACGTAAGCTAACAGTTCACACATTCTCAATATCATAGAGCATACAGTAACAGTTCACACATTCTCAATATCATAAAATGTACAGTAACGGTTCACACATTGTCAATACCACAGAACGTGCAGTAACATTTCACAATTCTCAATAACATTGAATATACGGGAACAGTACACACATTCTCAATATCACAGAGCATAACGTAACAGCTCTCACATTCTCAATATCACAGAACACGCAGGAACAGTTCATACATTCTCAATTTCACAGGACGTACAGTAACTGTTCACACATTCTCAATATCACCGAATGTACAGTAAGAGTACACACATTCTCAATATCATAGAATGTACAGTAACAATTCACACATTCTCAATATCACAGAGCATATAGTAACAGTTATCACTTTCTCAATATCATAGAACTTTCGTTAACAGTTCACACATTCTCAATATCACAGAACGTACGTCAACAGTTCACACTTTCTCAATATCATAGAATGTACATTAACACTTCACACATTTTCAATATCGCAGAACATACAGTAGCATTTTGCGCATTCTCAATGTCAAGGAACATACATTAACAGTTCACACATTCTCAATATCACAGAATGTACAGTAACAGTTCACACTTTCTCAATATCACAGAACATGCCTTTACAGTTCACACATTCTGAATATCACAGAACATACAGTAACAGTTCACAAATTCTCAATATCACAGAGCATACAGTAACTGTTCACACTTTCTCAATATCATAGAATTTACGTTAACAGGTCACACATTCTCAATATCACAGCACCTACCGTAACAGTTCGGAACTTCTCAATTTCAGAGAACATACACTAACAGTTCACACATTTTCAATATCGCAGAACATACAGTAACATTTTGCACATTCTCCATGTCATAGAACGTACATTAGCAGTTCACACTTTCTCAATATCATAGAATTTTCTGTAACAGTTCACACATTCTCAATATCATACAACGTACAGTAACAGTTCACACATTCTCAATATCACAGAGCATAAAGTAACAGTTCATACATTCTCAATATCACAGAACGTACAGTAACAATTCGCACATTCTCAATATCACCAAACGAACAATAACAGTTCACATATTCTCAATATCATAGAATGTACAGTAGTAGTTCATGCATTCCCAATATCATAGAACATAAGTTAACAGTTCACACATTCTCAACATCAAAGAATGTACAGTATCAATTCACACATTCTCAATATCACAGAGCATATAGTAACAGTTATCACTTTTTTAATATCATAGAACTTTCGTTAACAGTTCACACATTCTCAATATCACTGAACATTCAGTAACATTTCACACATTCTCAATATCATAGAACGTACGTGAACAATTCACACTTTCACAATATCATAGAACGTACGTTAACAGTTCACACATTCTCCATATCATAAAATGTACAGTAACGGTTCACACATTGTCAATATCACAGAACGTACGTTAACAGTTCACACATTCTCAATATCGCAGAACATACATTAACACTTCACACATTTTCAATATCGCAGAACATACAGTAGCATTTTGCGCATTCTCAATGTCAAGGAACATACATTAACAGTTAACAGTTCGCACATTCTCAATATCATAGAACGTACGTGAACAATTCACACTTTCTCAATATCATAGAACGTACGTTAACAGTTCACACATTCTCAATATCAAAGAATGTACGTTAACAGTTCACACATTCTCAATATCACAGAACGTACAGTAACAGTTCACATATTCTCAATATCATAGAGCGTACAATAACATTTACACATTCATAATATCACAGAACATATAGTAGCAGTTCACACTTTCTCAATATCATAGAACGTACATTAACAGTTCACACATTCTCAATATCACAGAACGTACATTAACAGTTCACACTTTCTCAATATCATACAACGTACATGAATAGTTCACACATTCTCAATATCACAGAATATACATTTGCAGTTCACACATTCTGAAGATCGCAGAACATATAGTAACAGTTCACACATTCTCAATGTCATAGAACACAGTAACAGTTCATACATTCTCAATGTCACCGAACGTACAATAACAATTCACTGTTTCTTGATATCATAGAACATACGTTAGCAGTTCACACATTCTCAATATCATAGAACGTGCATTAACAGTTCACACATTCTCAATATCACAGAACGTACATTAACAGTTCACACTTTCTCAATATCATACAACGTACATGAATAGTTCACACATTCTCAATATCACAGAATATACATTTGCAGTTCACACATTCCGAAGATCGCAGAACATACAGTAACAGTTCACACATTCTCAATGTCATAGAACACAGTAACAGTTCATACATTCTCAATGTCACAGAACATACAGTAACAGTTCACACATTCTCAGCATCACATAACATACAGTAACAGTTCACACTTTCTCAATCTCATAGAACGTATGTTAACAGTTCACACTTTCTCAATATCACAGGGTATACAGTAACAGTTCACACATTCTCAATATCACAGAATGTACAGTAACAGTTCACACTTTCTCAATATCATAGAACGTACATTAACAACTCACACAATCTCAATATCACAGCACCTACCGTAACAGTTCACACATTCTCAATGTCACAGAACATACAGTAACAGTTCACACATTCTCAATGTCACAGAACATACAGTAACAGTTCACACGTTCTCAATATCATAGAACGTACCTTAACAGTTCACACATTCTCAATATCACAGGGCATACAATAACACTTCACACTTTCTCAACATCATAGAATTTACTGTAACAGTTCACACATTCTTAATACCATACAACGTACAGTAACAGTTCACACATTCTCAATATCACACAACACACAGTAACAGTTCATATATTCTCATTATAACAGAACGTACAGTAACAATTCGCACATTCTCAATATCACCGAACGTACAGTAACAGTTCACACATTGCCATATCATAGAACATACATTAGCAGTTCACACATTCCGTATATCATAGAACGTAAGTTAACAGTTCACACATTCTCAGTATCATAGAATGTACAGTAACAATTCACACATTCACAATATCATAGAATGTACGTTAACAGTTCACACATTCTCAATGTCACAGAACGTACAGTAACAGTTCACACATTCTCAATATCACAGAATGTACAGTAACATTTCACACTTTCTCATTATCATAGAACGTACTGTAACATTTCATACATTCTCAATATCACAGAACATACAGTAAAAATTCACACGTTCTCAACATCAACAATGTATATTGACAGTTCACACATTCTCAATATCATAGAACGTACAGTAGCAGTTCTCTCATTCCCAATATCATTGAACGTACGTTAACAGTTCACACATTCACAATATCATAGAATGTAGAGTAACAATTCACACGTTCTCAATATCACAGAACATACAGTAACAGTTTACACTTTCTCAATATCATAGAATGTACGTTAACAGTTCACACAATCTCAATATCACAGAACATACAGTAGCAGTTCACACATGCTCAATATTATAGAATGTACTGTAAAAGTGCACACATTCTCAATATCACATAGTATACAGTAACAGTTCACAATTCTCAATAACATTGAATGTACGGTAGCACTTCACACATTCTCAATATCACAGAACACAGTAACAATTCGCACATTCCCGATATCACCAAACGTACAGTAACATTTCACAATTCTCAATAACATTGAATATACGGACCAGTACACACATTCTCAATTTCGCAGAACCTACATTAGCATTTCACACATTCTCAATGTCACAGAGCGTACAATAACAGTTCACACTTTCTCAATATCATAGAATGTGCTGTAACAGTTCACTCATTCTCACTATCATACAACATACAGTACCAGTTCACACCATCTCAATATCACAGAACATACAGCAGCAGTTCACACATGCTCAATATAATAGAATGTAGTGTAAAGGTTCACACATTCTCAATATCATACAATTTCCGAAACAGTTCACAATTCTCAATAACATTGAATGTACGGTAACAGTTCACACATTCTCAATATCACAGAGCATTAAGTAACAGTTCACACATTCTCAATATCACAGAACACACAGTAACAGTTCATACATTCTCAATATCACAGAACATATAGTAACAATTCGCACATTCCCGATATCACCGAACGTACAATAACAGTTCACACATTCTCAATATCATAGAACGTACGTTAACATTTCACACATTCTCAATATCACAGAACATACAGTAACAGTTCACACATTCTGAATATCACAGAACATACAGTAACAGTTCACACTTTCTCAATATCAGAGAACGTACGTTAACAGTTCACACATTCTCAATATCACAACCCACCGTAACAGTTCACGCATTCCTAATATCGTAGAATGTACAGTAACAATTCACACATTCTCAATATGACAGAGCGTACAGTAACAGTTCACACATTCTCAACATCACAGAACATATTGTAACAGTTCACACTTTCTCAATATCATAGAACGTACGTTAATGGTTCACACGTTTTCAATATCATAGAACATACAGCAATATTTCGCACATTCTCAGTATCATAGAATGTACATTAACAGTTCACACATTGTCAATATCACAGGAATTACAGTAACAGTTCACAACTCTCAATAACATTGAATGTACGGTAACAGTTCACACATTCTCAATATCACACAGCATAAAGTAACAGTTTTCGAGTAAAATGTGAGGTGTGCAGATGCTGGAGATCAGAGCTGAAAATGTGTTGCTGGTTAAAGCACAGCAGGTTAGGCAGCATCCAAGGAACAGGAAATTCAACGTTTCGGTCCAGAGCCCTTCATCAGGAAAGATGAAGGGCTCTGGCCCGAAACGTCGAATTTCCTGTTCCTTGGATGCTGCCTAACCTGCTGTGCTTTAACCAGCAACACATAAAGTAACAGTTCACACATTCTCAATATCACAGAACACACAGTAACAGTTCATACATTCTCAATACCAGAGAACGTACAGTAACAATTCGCACATTCTCAATATCAACGAACGTACAATAACAGTTCACACATTCTCAATATTATAGAATGTACAGTAGCAATTCACACATTCTCAATATCACAGAACGTACAGTAACAGTTCACACTTTCTCAATGTCACAGAACATACAGTAACAGTTCACACATTCTCAATATCACAGAACGTACAGTAACAGTTCACACATTCTCTGTATCATAGAACGTACAGTAGCAGTTCACACATTCCCAATATCATAGAATGTACAGTAGCAATTCACACATTCTCAATATCACAGAACGTACAGTTAGAGTTCACACTTTCTCAATGTCACAGAGCACACAGTAACCGTTCACACATTCTCAATATCACAGAACGTACAGTAACCGTTCACACTTTCTCAATATCATAGAATTTACATTAAGAGTTCACACATTCTCAATATCATAGAACGTACAGTAGCAGTTCACGCATTCCCAATATCATAGAACTTAAGTTAACAGTTCACACGTTCTCAATATCATAAAATGTACAGTAACGGTTCATACATTGTCAATATCACAGAATGTACAGTAACAGTTCACATATTCTCAATATCATAGAGCGTACAATAACAGTTCACACATTCTCAACATCACAGAACATACAGTAACAGTTCACAATTTCTCAATATCAGAGAACGTACGTTAACAGTTCACACATTCTCAATATCACAGAACATACAGTAACAGTTCACACATTCTCAATATCACAGAATGTACAGTAACAATTCACACATTCTCAATATCACAGAACATACAGTAACAGTTCACAATTTCTCAATATCAGAGAACGTACGTTAACAGTTCACACATTCTCAATATCACTGAACATACAGTAACAGTTCACACATTCTCAATATCACAGAATGTACAGTAACAATTCACACTTTCTCAATATCATAGAACGTACATTAACAACTCACACAATCTCAATATCACAGCACCTACCATAACAGTTCACACATTCTCAATGTCACAGAACATACAGTAACAGTTCACACGTTCTCAATATCATAGAACGTACCTTAACAGTTCACACATTCTCAATATCACAGAATGTACAGTAACAATTCACACATTCTCAATATCACAGAACATACAGTAACAGTTCACAATTTCTCAATATCAGAGAACGTACGTTAACAGTTCACACATTCTCAATATCACTGAACATACAGTAACAGTTCACACATTCTCAATATCACAGAATGTACAGTAACAATTCACACTTTCTCAATATCATAGAACGTACATTAACAACTCACACAATCTCAATATCACAGCACCTACCGTAACAGTTCACACATTCTCAATGTCACAGAACATACAGTAACAGTTCACACGTTCTCAATATCATAGAACGTACCTTAACAGTTCACACATTCTCAATATCACAGGGCATACAATAACACTTCACACTTTCTCAACATCATAGAATTTACTGTAACAGTTCACACATTCTTAATACCATACAACGTACAGTAACAGTTCACACATTCTCAATATCACACAACACACAGTAACAGTTCATATATTCTCATTATAACAGAACGTACAGTAACAATTCGCACATTCTCAATATCACCGAACGTACAGTAACAGTTCACACATTGCCATATCATAGAACATACATTAGCAGTTCACACATTCCGTATATCATAGAACGTAAGTTAACAGTTCACACATTCTCAGTATCATAGAATGTACAGTAACAATTCACACATTCACAATATCATAGAATGTACGTTAACAGTTCACACATTCTCAATGTCACAGAACGTACAGTAACAGTTCACACATTCTCAATATCACAGAATGTACAGTAACATTTCACACTTTCTCATTATCATAGAACGTACTGTAACATTTCATACATTCTCAATATCACAGAACATACAGTAAAAATTCACACATTCTCAACATCAACAATGTATATTGACAGTTCACACATTCTCAATATCATAGAACGTACAGTAGCAGTTCTCTCATTCCCAATATCATTGAACATACGTTAACAGTTCACACATTCTCAGTATCATAGAACGTACAGTAACAGTTCACACTTTCTCAATATCATAGAACATACAGTAACAGTTCACACTTTCTCAATATCATAGAATGTACGTTAACAGTTCACACAATCTCAATATCACAGAACATACAGTAGCAGTTCACACATGCTCAATATTATAGAATGTACTGTAAAAGTGCACACATTCTCAATATCACATAGTATACAGTAACAGTTCACACATTCTCAATATCATACAAAGTACAGTAACAGTTCACAATTCTCAATAACAATGAATGTACGGTAGCACTTCACACATTCTCAATATCACAGAACACACAGTAACAATTCGCACATTCCCGATATCACCAAACGTACAGTAACATTTCACAATTCTCAATAACATTGAATATACGGACCAGTACACACATTCTCAATTTCGCAGAACCTACATTAGCATTTCACACATTCTCAATGTCACAGAGCGTACAATAACAGTTCACACTTTCTCAATATCATAGAATGTGCTGTAACAGTTCACTCATTCTCAATATCATACAACATACAGTACCAGTTCACACCATCTCAATATCACAGAACATACAGCAGCAGTTCACACATGCTCAATATAATAGAATGTAGTGCAAAAGTTCACGCATTCTCAATATCATACAATTTCCGAAACAGTTCACAATTCTCAATAACATTGAATGTACGGTAACAGTTCACACATTCTCAATAGCACACAGCATAAAGTAACTGTTCACACATTCTCCATATCACAGAACACACAGTAACAGTTCATACATTCTCAATATCACAGGACATACAGTAACAGTTCGCACATTCCCGATATCACAGAAGTACAATAACAGTTCACACATTCTCAATATCATAGAACATAAGTTAACAGTTCACACATTCTCTATATCATAGAATGTACAGTAACAGTTCAGACAGTCTTAATATCACAGGACATATAGTAACAATTCGCACATTCCCGATATCACCGAACGTACAATAACAGTTCACACATTCTCAATATCATAGAACGTACGTTAACATTTCACACATTCTCAATATCACAGAACATACAGTAACAGTTCACACATTCTGAATATCACAGAACATACAGTAACAGTTCACACTTTCTCAATATCAGAGAACGTACGTTAACAGTTCACACATTCTCAATATCACAACCCACCGTGACAGTTCACGCATTCCTAATATCGTAGAATGTACAGTAACAATTCACACATTCTCAATATGACAGAGCGTACAGTAACAGTTCACACATTCTCAACATCACAGAACATATTGTAACAGTTCACACTTTCTCAATATCATAGAACGTACGTTAATGGTTCACACATTTTCAATATCATAGAACATACAGCAATATTTCGCACATTCTCAGTATCATAGAATGTACATTAACAGTTCACACATTGTCAATATCACAGGAATTACAGTAACAGTTCACAACTCTCAATAACATTGAATGTACGGTAACAGTTCACACATTCTCAATATCACACAGCATAAAGTAACAGTTTTCGAGTAAAATGTGAGGTGTGCAGATGCTGGAGATCAGAGCTGAAAATGTGTTGCTGGTTAAAGCACAGCAGGTTAGGCAGCATCTAAGGAACAGGAAATTCGACGTTTCGGTCCAGAGCCCTTCATCAGGAAAGATGAAGGGCTCTGGCCCGAAACGTCGAATTTCCTGTTCCTTGGATGCTGCCTAACCTGCTGTGCTTTAACCAGCAACACATAAAGTAACAGTTCATACATTCTCAATACCAGAGAACGTACAGTAACAATTCGCACATTCTCAATATCAACGAACGTACAATAACAGTTCACACATTCTCAATATTATAGAATGTACAGTAGCAATTCACACATTCTCAATATCACAGAACGTACAGTAACAGTTCACACTTTCTCAATATCACAGAACGTACAGTAACCGTTCACACTTTCTCAATATCATAGAATTTACATTAAGAGTTCACACATTCTCAATATCATAGAACGTACAGTAGCAGTTCACGCATTCCCAATATCATAGAACTTAAGTTAACAGTTCACACGTTCTCAATATCATAAAATGTACAGTAACGGTTCATACATTGTCAATATCACAGAACATACAGTAACAGTTCACATATTCTCAATATCATAGAGCGTACAATAACAGTTCACACATTCTCAACATCACAGAACATACAGTAACAGTTCACAATTTCTCAATATCAGAGAACGTACGTTAACAGTTCACACATTCTCAATATCACAGAACATACAGTAACAGTTCACACATTCTCAATATCACAGAATGTACAGTAACAATTCACACATTCTCAATATCACAGAACATACAGTAACAGTTCACACTTTCTCAATATCATAGAACGTACATTAACAACTCACACAATCTCAATATCACAGCACCTACCGTAACAGTTCACACTTTCTCAATATCACAGAATGTACAGTAACAGTTGACACATTCTCAATATCATAGAACGTACATTAACAGTTCGCACATTCTCAATGTCACAGAACGTACAGTAACAGTTCACACATTCTCAATATCACAGAACATACAATAACAGTTCACACATTCTCAATATCACAGCACCTACCGTAACAGTTCGGAACTTCTCAATATCAGAGAACATACATTAACAGTTCACGCATTTTCAATATCGCAGAACATACAGTAACATTTTGCACATTCTCCATGTCATAGAACGTACATTAGCAGTTCACACTTTCTCAATATCATAGAATTTTCTGTAACAGTTCACACATTCTCAATATCATACAATGTACAGTAACAGTTCACACATTCTCAATATCACAGAGCATAAAGTAACAGTTCATACATTCTCAATATCACAGAACGTACAGTAACAATTCGCACATTCTCAATATCACCAAACGAACAATAACAGTTCACATATTCTCAATATCATAGAATGTACAGTAGTAGTTCACGCATTCCCAATATCATAGAACATAAGTTAACAGTTCACACATTCTCAACATCAAAGAATGTACAGTATCAATTCACACATTCTCAATATCACAGAGCATATAGTAACAGTTATCACTTTTTTAATATCATAGAACTTTCGTTAACAGTTCACACATTCTCAATATCACTGAACATTCAGTAACATTTCACACATTCTCAATATCATAGAACGTACGTGAACAATTCACACTTTCACAATATCATAGAACGTACGTTAACAGTTCACACATTCTCCATATCATAAAATGTACAGTAACGGTTCACACATTGTCAATATCACAGAACGTACGTTAACAGTTCACACATTCTCAATATCGCAGAACATACATTAACACTTCACACATTTTCAATATCGCAGAACATACAGTAGCATTTTGCGCATTCTCAATGTCAAGGAACATACATTAACAGTTAACAGTTCGCACATTCTCAATATCATAGAACGTACGTGAACAATTCACACTTTCTCAATATCATAGAACGTACGTTAACAGTTCACACATTCTCAATATCAAAGAATGTACGTTAACAGTTCACACATTCTCAATATCACAGAACGTACAGTAACAGTTCACATATTCTCAATATCATAGAGCGTACAATAACATTTACACATTCATAATATCACAGAACATATAGTAGCAGTTCACACTTTCTCAATATTATAGAACGTACATTAACAGTTCACACATTCTCAATATCACAGAACATACAATAACAGTTCACACTTTCTCAATATCACAACCCACCGTAACAGTTCACGCATTCCCAATATCGTAGAATGTACAGTAACAACTCACACATTCTCAATATGACAGAGCGTACAGTAACAGTTCACACATTCTCAACATCACAGAACATATTGTAACAGTTCACACTTTCTCAATATCATAGAATGTACGTTAATGGTTCACACATTTTCAATATCATAGAACACACAGCAATATTTCGCACATTCTCAGTATCATAGAATGTACGTTAACAGTTCACACATTGTCAATATCACAGAACGTACAGTAACAGTTCACAATTCTCAATAACATTGAATGTACGGTAACAGTTCACACATTCTCAATATCACAGAGCATAAAGTAACAGTTTTCGAGTAAAATGTGAGGTCTGCAGATGCTGGAGATCAGAGCTGAAAATGTGTTGCTGGTTAAAGCACAGCAGGTTAGGCAGCATCCAAGGAACAGGAAATTCAACGTTTCGGTCCAGAGCCCTTCATCAGGAAAGATGAAGGGCTCTGGCCCGAAACGTCGAATTTCCTGTTCCTTGCATGCTGCCTAACCTGCTGTGCTTTAACCAGCAACACATAAAGTAACAGTTCACACATTCTCAATATCAGAGAACGTACAGTAACAGTTCACACATTCCCAATATCATAGAACGTACTGTAGCAATTCACACATTCTCAATATCACAGAACGTACAGTAACAATTCGCACATTCTCAATATCACAGAATGTACAGTAACAGTTCACACTTTCTCAATGTCACAGAACGTACAGTATCAGTTCACACATTCTCAATATCATAGAACGTACAGTAACAGTTCACACTTTCCCAATATCATAGTACGTAAGCTAACAGTTCACACATTCTCAATATCATAGAGCATACAGTAACAGTTCACACATTCTCAATATCATAAAATGTACAGTAACGGTTCACACATTGTCAATACCACAGAACGTGCAGTAACATTTCACAATTCTCAATAACATTGAATATACGGGAACAGTACACACATTCTCAATATCACAGAGCATAACGTAACAGCTCTCACATTCTCAATATCACAGAACACGCAGGAACAGTTCATACATTCTCAATTTCACAGGACGTACAGTAACTGTTCACACATTCTCAATATCACCGAATGTACAGTAAGAGTACACACATTCTCAATATCATAGAATGTACAGTAACAATTCACACATTCTCAATATCACAGAGCATATAGTAACAGTTATCACTTTCTCAATATCATAGAACTTTCGTTAACAGTTCACACATTCTCAATATCACAGAACGTACGTCAACAGTTCACACTTTCTCAATATCATAGAATGTACATTAACACTTCACACATTTTCAATATCGCAGAACATACAGTAGCATTTTGCGCATTCTCAATGTCAAGGAACATACATTAACAGTTCACACATTCTCAATATCACAGAATGTACAGTAACAGTTCACACTTTCTCAATATCACAGAACATGCCTTTACAGTTCACACATTCTGAATATCACAGAACATACAGTAACAGTTCACAAATTCTCAATATCACAGAGCATACAGTAACTGTTCACACTTTCTCAATATCATAGAATTTACGTTAACAGGTCACACATTCTCAATATCACAGCACCTACCGTAACAGTTCGGAACTTCTCAATTTCAGAGAACATACACTAACAGTTCACACATTTTCAATATCGCAGAACATACAGTAACATTTTGCACATTCTCCATGTCATAGAACGTACATTAGCAGTTCACACTTTCTCAATATCATAGAATTTTCTGTAACAGTTCACACATTCTCAATATCATACAACGTACAGTAACAGTTCACACATTCTCAATATCACAGAGCATAAAGTAACAGTTCATACATTCTCAATATCACAGAACGTACAGTAACAATTCGCACATTCTCAATATCACCAAACGAACAATAACAGTTCACATATTCTCAATATCATAGAATGTACAGTAGTAGTTCATGCATTCCCAATATCATAGAACATAAGTTAACAGTTCACACATTCTCAACATCAAAGAATGTACAGTATCAATTCACACATTCTCAATATCACAGAGCATATAGTAACAGTTATCACTTTTTTAATATCATAGAACTTTCGTTAACAGTTCACACATTCTCAATATCACTGAACATTCAGTAACATTTCACACATTCTCAATATCATAGAACGTACGTGAACAATTCACACTTTCACAATATCATAGAACGTACGTTAACAGTTCACACATTCTCCATATCATAAAATGTACAGTAACGGTTCACACATTGTCAATATCACAGAACGTACGTTAACAGTTCACACATTGTCAATATCACAGAACGTACGTTAACAGTTCACACATTCTCAATATCACAGAACATACATTAACACTTCACACATTTTCAATATCGCAGAACATACAGTAGCATTTTGCGCATTCTCAATGTCAAGGAACATACATTAACAGTTAACAGTTCACACATTCTCAATATCATAGAACGTACGTGAACAATTCACACTTTCTCAATATCATAGAACGTACGTTAACAGTTCACACATTCTCAATATCAAAGAATGTACGTTAACAGTTCACACATTCTCAATATCACAGAACGTACAGTAACAGTTCACATATTCTCAATATCATCGAGCGTACAAAAACAATTTACACATTCATAATATCACAGAACATATAGTAGCAGTTCACACTTTCTCAATATTATAGAACGTACATTAACAGTTCACACATTCTCAATATCACAGAACATACAATAACAGTTCACACTTTCTCAATATCACAACCCACCGTAACAGTTCACGCATTCCCAATATCGTAGAATGTACAGTAACAACTCACACATTCTCAATATGACAGAGCGTACAGTAACAGTTCACACATTCTCAACATCACAGAACATATTGTAACAGTTCACACTTTCTCAATATCATAGAATGTACGTTAATGGTTCACACATTTTCAATATCATAGAACACACAGCAATATTTCGCACATTCTCAGTATCATAGAATGTACGTTAACAGTTCACACATTGTCAATATCGCAGAATGTACAGTAACAGTTCACAATTCGCAATAACATTGAATGTACGGTAACAGTTCATACATTCTCAATATCACACAGCATAAAGTAACAGTTTTCGAGTAAAATGTGAGGTCTGCAGATGCTGGAGATCAGAGCTGAAAATGTGTTGCTGGTTAAAGCACAGCAGGTTAGGCAGCATCCAAGGAACAGGAAATTCAACGTTTCGGTCCAGAGCCCTTCATCAGGAAAGATGAAGGGCTCTGGCCCGAAACGTCGAATTTCCTGTTCCTTGCATGCTGCCTAACCTGCTGTGCTTTAACCAGCAACACATAAAGTAACAGTTCACACATTCTCAATATCAGAGAACGTACAGTAACAGTTCACACATTCCCAATATCATAGAACGTACTGTAACAATTCGCACATTCTCAATATCAACGAACGTACAATAACAGTTCACACATTCTCAATATCGTAGAATGTACAGTAGCAATTCACACGTTCTCAATATCACAGAACGTACAGTAACAGTTCACACTTTCTCAATGTCACAGAACATACAGTAACAGTTCACACATTCTCAATATCACAGAATGTACAGTAACAGTTCACACATTCTCAATATCATAGAACGTACAGTAGCAGTTCACACATTCCCAATATCATAGAGTGTATAGTAGCAATTCACACATTCTCAATATCACAGAACGTACAGTTAGAGTTCACACTTTCTCAATGTCACAGAGCATACAGTAACAGTTCACACATTCTCAATATCACAGAACGTACAGTAACAATTCACACTTTCTCAATATCATAGAATTTACGTTAAGAGTTCACACATTCTCAATATCATAGAACGTACAGTAGCAGTTCACGCATTCCCAATATCATAGAACTTAAGTTAATAGTTCACACATTCTCAATATCATAAAATGTACAGTAACGGTTCATACATTGTCAATATCACAGAACGTACAGTAACAGTTCACATATTCTCAATATCATAGAGCGTACAATAACAGTTTACACATTCTTAATATCACAGAACATATAGTAGCAGTTCACAATTTCTGAATATCATAGAACGTACGTGAACAGTTCACACATTCTCAATATCACAGAGCATACAGTAACAGTTCACACTTTCTCAATATCACAGAATGTACAGTAACAATTCACACATTCTCAATATCACAGAACATACAGTAACAGTTCACACTTTCTCAATGTCATACAACGTACGTTAACAATTCACACAATCTCAATATCACAGCACCTACCGTAACAGTTCACACTTTCTCAATATCACAGAATGTACAGTAACAGTTGACACATTCTCAATATCATAGAACGTACATTAACAGTTCGCACATTCTCAATATCACAGAACATACAATAACAGTTCACACATTCTCAATATCATAGAACGTACGTTAACAGTTCACACATTCCCAATATCACAGCACCTACCGTAACAGTTCGGAACTTCTCAATATCAGAGAACGTACATTAACAGTTCACACATTTTCAATATCGCAGAACATGCAGTAACATTTTGCACATTCTCCATGTCATAGAACGTACATTAGCAGTTCACTCTTTCTCAATATCATAGAATTTTCTGTAATAGTTCACACATTCTCAATATCATACAACGTACAGTAACAGTTCACACATTCTCAATATCACAGAGCATAAAGTAACAGTTCATACATTCTCAATATCACAGAACGTACAGTAACAATTCGCACATTCTCAATATCACCAAACGTACAATAACAGTTCACATATTCTCAATATCATAGAATGTACAGTAGCAGTTCACGCATTCCCAATATCATAGAACATAAGTTAACAGTTCACACATTCTCAACATCAAAGAATGTACAGTATCAATTCACACATTCTCAATATCACAGAACGTACGTTAATGGTTCACACATTTTCAATATCATAGAACATACAGCAATATTTCGCACATTCTCAGTATCATAGAATGTACATTAACAGTTCACACATTCTCAATAACATTGAATGTACGGTAACAGGTCACACATTCTCAATATCACACAGCATAAACTAACAGTTCACACATTCTCAATATCACAGAACACACAGTAACAGTTCATACATTCTCAATATCACAGAATGTACAGTAACAATTCGCACATTCTCAATATGAACGAACGTACAATAACAGTTCACACATTCTCAATATCATAGAACGTACAGTAGCAGTTCACACATTCCCAATATCATAGAATGTACAGGAGCAATTCACACATTCTCAATATCACAGAACGTACAGTAACAATTCGCACATTCTCAATATCACAGAATGTACAGTAACAGTTCACACTTTCTCAATGTCACAGAACGTACAGTATCAGTTCACACATTCTCAATATCATAGAACGTACAGTAACAGTTCACACTTTCCCAATATCATAGTATGTAAGCTAACAGTTCACACATTCTCAATATCATAGAGCATACAGTAACAGTTCACACATTCTCAATATCATAAAATGTACAGTAACGGTTCACACATTGTCAATACCACAGAACGTGCAGTAACATTTCACAATTCTCAATAACATTGAATATACGGGAACAGTACACACATTCTCAATATCACAGAGCATAACGTAACAGCTCTCACATTCTCAGTATCACAGAACACGCAGGAACAGTTCATACATTCTCAATTTCACAGGACGTACAGTAACTGTTCACACATTCTCAATATCACCGAATGTACAGTAACAGTACACACATTCTCAATATCATAGAATGTACAGTAACAATTCACACATTCTCAATATCACAGAGCATATAGTAACAGTTATCACTTTCTCAATATCATAGAACTTTCGTTAACAGTTCACACATTCTCAATATCACAGAACGTACGTCAACAGTTCACACTTTCTCAATATCATAGAATGTACATTAACACTTCACACATTTTCAATATCGCAGAACATACAGTAGCATTTTGCGCATTCTCAATGTCAAGGAACATACATTAGCAGTTCACACATTCTCAATATCACAGAATGTACAGTAACAGTTCACACTTTCTCAATATCACAGAACATGCCTTTACAGTTCACACATTCTGAATATCACAGAACATACAGTAACAGTTCACAAATTCTCAATATCACAGAGCATACAGTAACTGTTCACACTTTCTCAATATCATAGAATTTACGTTAACAGGTCACACATTCTCAATATCACAGCACCTACCGTAACAGTTCGGAACTTCTCAATTTCAGAGAACATACATTAACAGTTCACACATTTTCAATATCGCAGAACATACAGTAACATTTTGCACATTCTCCATGTCATAGAACGTACATTAGCAGTTCACACTTTCTCAATATCATAGAATTTTCTGTAACAGTTCACACATTCTCAATATCATACAACGTACAGTAACAGTTCACACATTCTCAATATCACAGAGCATAAAGTAACAGTTCATACATTCTCAATATCACAGAACGTACAGTAACAATTCGCACATTCTCAATATCACCAAACGAACAATAACAGTTCACATATTCTCAATATCATAGAATGTACAGTAGTAGTTCATGCATTCCCAATATCATAGAACATAAGTTAACAGTTCACACATTCTCAACATCAAAGAATGTACAGTATCAATTCACACATTCTCAATATCACAGAGCATATAGTAACAGTTATCACTTTTTTAATATCATAGAACTTTCGTTAACAGTTCACACATTCTCAATATCACTGAACATTCAGTAACATTTCACACATTCTCAATATCATAGAACGTACGTGAACAATTCACACTTTCACAATATCATAGAACGTACGTTAACAGTTCACACATTCTCCATATCATAAAATGTACAGTAACGGTTCACACATTGTCAATATCACAGAACGTACGTTAACAGTTCACACATTCTCAATATCACAGAACATACATTAACACTTCACACATTTTCAATATCGCAGAACATACAGTAGCATTTTGCGCATTCTCAATGTCAAGGAACATACATTAACAGTTAACAGTTCACACATTCTCAATATCATAGAACGTACGTGAACAATTCACACTTTCTCAATATCATAGAACGTATGTTAACAGTTCACACATTCTCAATATCAAAGAATGTACGTTAACAGTTCACACATTCTCAATATCACAGAACGTACAGTAACAGTTCACATATTCTCAATATCATTGAGCGTACAAAAACAATTTACACATTCATAATATCACAGAACATATAGTAGCAGTTCACACTTTCTCAATATTATAGAACGTACATTAACAGTTCACACATTCTCAATATCACAGAACATACAATAACAGTTCACACTTTCTCAATATCACAACCCACCGTAACAGTTCACGCATTCCCAATATCGTAGAATGTACAGTAACAACTCACACATTCTCAATATGACAGAGCGTACAGTAACAGTTCACACATTCTCAACATCACAGAACATATTGTAACAGTTCACACTTTCTCAATATCATAGAATGTACGTTAATGGTTCACACATTTTCAATATCATAGAACACACAGCAATATTTCGCACATTCTCAGTATCATAGAATGTACGTTAACAGTTCACACATTGTCAATATCGCAGAATGTACAGTAACAGTTCACAATTCGCAATAACATTGAATGTACGGTAACAGTTCATACATTCTCAATATCACACAGCATAAAGTAACAGTTTTCGAGTAAAATGTGAGGTCTGCAGATGCTGGAGATCAGAGCTGAAAATGTGTTGCTGGTTAAAGCACAGCAGGTTAGGCAGCATCCAAGGAACAGGAAATTCAACGTTTCGGTCCAGAGCCCTTCATCAGGAAAGATGAAGGGCTCTGGCCCGAAACGTCGAATTTCCTGTTCCTTGCATGCTGCCTAACCTGCTGTGCTTTAACCAGCAACACATAAAGTAACAGTTCACACATTCTCAATATCAGAGAACGTACAGTAACAGTTCACACATTCCCAATATCATAGAACGTACTGTAACAATTCGCACATTCTCAATATCAACGAACGTACAATAACAGTTCACACATTCTCAATATCATAGAATGTACAGTAGCAATTCACACGTTCTCAATATCACAGAACGTACAGTAACAGTTCACACTTTCTCAATGTCACAGAACATACAGTAACAGTTCACACATTCTCAATATCACAGAATGTACAGTAACAGTTCACACATTCTCAATATCATAGAACGTACAGTAGCAGTTCACACATTCCCAATATCATAGAGTGTATAGTAGCAATTCACACATTCTCAATATCACAGAACGTACAGTTAGAGTTCACACTTTCTCAATGTCACAGAGCATACAGTAACAGTTCACACATTCTCAATATCACAGAACATACAGTAACAGTTCACACTTTCTCAATATCATAGAATTTACGTTAAGAGTTCACACATTCTCAATATCATAGAACGTACAGTAGCAGTTCACGCATTCCCAATATCATAGAACTTAAGTTAACAGTTCACACATTCTCAATATCATAAAATGTACAGTAACGGTTCATACATTGTCAATATCACAGAACGTACAGTAACAGTTCACATATTCTCAATATCATAGAGCGTACAATAACAGTTTACACATTCTTAATATCACAGAACATATAGTAGCAGTTCACAATTTCTGAATATCATAGAACGTACGTGAACAGTTCACACATTCTCAATATCACAGAGCATACAGTAACAGTTCACACTTTCTCAATATCACAGAATGTACAGTAACAATTCACACATTCTCAATATCACAGAACATACAGTAACAGTTCACACTTTCTCAATATCACAGAATGTACAGTAACAATTCACACATTCTCAATATCACAGAACATACAGTAACAGTTCACACTTCCTCAATGTCATACAACGTACGTTAACAATTCACACAATCTCAACATCACAGCACCTACCGTAACAGTTCACACTTTCTCAATATCACAGAATGTACAGTAACAGTTGACACATTCTCAATATCATAGAACGTACATTAACAGTTCGCACATTCTCAATATCACAGAACATACAATAACAGTTCACACATTCTCAATATCATAGAACGTACGTTAACAGTTCACACATTCCCAATATCACAGCACCTACCGTAACAGTTCGGAACTTCTCAATATCAGAGAACGTACATTAACAGTTCACACATTTTCAATATCGCAGAACATGCAGTAACATTTTGCACATTCTCCATGTCATAGAACGTACATTAGCAGTTCACACTTTCTCAATATCATAGAATTTTCTGTAACAGTTCACACATTCTCAATATCATACAACGTACAGTAACAGTTCACACATTCTCAATATCACAGAGCATAAAGTAACAGTTCATACATTCTCAATATCACAGAACGTACAGTAACAATTCGCACATTCTCAATATCACCAAACGTACAATAACAGTTCACATATTCTCAATATCATAGAATGTACAGTAGCAGTTCACGCATTCCCAATATCATAGAACATAAGTTAACAGTTCACACATTCTCAACATCAAAGAATGTACAGTATCAATTCACACATTCTCAATATCACAGAACGTACGTTAATGGTTCACACATTTTCAATATCATAGAACATACAGCAATATTTCGCACATTCTCAGTATCATAGAATGTACATTAACAGTTCACACATTCTCAATAACATTGAATGTACGGTAACAGGTCACACATTCTCAATATCACACAGCATAAACTAACAGTTCACACATTCCCAATATCACAGAACACACAGTAACAGTTCATACATTCTCAATATCACAGAATGTACAGTAACAATTCGCACATTCTCAATATGAACGAACGTACAATAACAGTTCACACATTCTCAATATCATAGAACGTACAGTAGCAGTTCACACATTCCCAATATCATAGAACGTACAGTAACAATTCGCACATTCTCAATATCACAGAATGTACAGTACCAGTTCACACTTTCTCAATGTCACAGAACGTACAGTATCAGTTCACACATTCTCAATATCATAGAGCATACAGTAACAGTTCACACATTCTCAATATCATAAAATGTACAGTAACAGTTCACACATTGTCAATACCACAGAACGTGCAGTAACATTTCACAATTCTCAATAACATTGAATATACGGGAACAGTACACACATTCTCAATATCACAGAACATAACGTAACAGCTCTCACATTCTCAATATCACAGAACACGCAGGAACAGTTCATACATTCTCAATTTCACAGGACGTACAGTAACTGTTCGCACATTCTCAATATCACCGAATGTACAGTAACAGTACACACATTCTCAATATCATAGAATGTACAGTAACAATTCACATATTCTCAATATCACAGAGCATATAGTAACAGTTATCACTTTCTCAATATCATAGAACTTTCGTTAACAGTTCACACATTCTCAATATCACAGAACGTACGTCAACAGTTCACACTTTCTCAATATCATAGAATGTACATTAACACTTCACACATTTTCAATATCGCAGAACATACAGTAGCATTTTGCGCATTCTCAATGTCAAGGAACATACATTAACAGTTCACACATTCTCAAAAGCACAGAATGTACAGTAACAGTTCACACTTTCTCAATATCACAGAACATACCTTTACAGTTCACACATTCTCAATATCACAGAACATACAGTAACAGTTCACAAATTCTCAATATCACAGAGCATACAGTAACTGTTCACACTTTCTCAATATCATAGAATTTACGTTAACAGGTCACACATTCTCAATATCACAGATCGTACAGTATCAGTTCACACATTCTCAGTGTCACAGAAAGTAGAGTATCAGTTCACACATTCTCAATGTCATGGAACGTACATTAACAGTTCACACATTCTCAATATCACAGAATGTACAGTAACAGTTCACACTTTCTCGTTATCATAGAACGTACTGTAACACTTCACACATTCTCAATATCACAGAACATACATTAGCAGTTCACACATTTTCAATATCGCAGAACATACAGTAACATTTTGCACATTCTCAATGTCATAGAACGTACATTAGCAGTTCACACATTCTCAATATCACAGAGCGTACAATAATAGTTCACACTTTCTCAATATCATAGAATTTCCTGTAACAATTCACACATTCTCAATATCATACAACATACAGTAACAGTTCACACATTCTCAATATCATAGAACTTAAGTTAACAGTTCACACGTTCTCAGTATCATAAAATGTACAGTAAGGGTTCACAATTGTCAATATCACAGAGCGTACAGTCACAGTTCACTCTTTCTCAATATCAGAGAACGTACGTTAACAGTTCACACATTCTCAATATCACAACCCACCGTAACAGTTCACACATTCCCAATATCACAGAGCATACAGTAACAGTTCACACATTCTCAATATCACCGAACACACAGTAACAGTTCATACAGTCTCAATATCACAGAACATACAGTAACTGTTCACACTTTCTCAATATCACAGAACGTACAGTAACAGTTCACAATTCTCAATAACATTGAATGTACGGGAACAGTTCACACATTCTCAATATCACAGAACATACAGTAACAGTTCATACTTTCTCAAGATTATAGAACGTACGTTTACAGTTCACACATTCTCAATATCATACAACATATAGTAACAGTTCACACATTCTCAATATCACAGAACATACAGTAGCAGTTCACACATTCTCAATATCATAGAGCGTACAGTCACATTTCACTCTTTTCCAATGTCATAGAACGTAAGTTAACAGTTCACACATTCTCAATATCACAGAGCGTACAGTCACAGTTCACTCTTTCTCAATATCAGAGAACGTACGTTAACAGTTCCCACATTCTCAATATCACAACCCACCGTAACAGTTCACACATTCCCAATATCACAGAGCATACAGTAACAGTTCACACATTCTCAATATCATAGAACGTACGTTAACGGTTCACACGTTTTCAATATCACAGAACATACAGCAATATTTCACACATTCTCAGTATCATAGAATATACATTAACAGTTCACACATTTTCAATATCGCAGAGCATAGAGTAACAGTTCACACATTCTCAATATCACAGAACATACAGTAGCAGTTCACACATTCTCAATATCATAGAGCCTACAGTCACAGTTCACTCTTTTCCAATGTCATAGAACGTAAGTTAACAGTTCACACATTCTCAATATCACAGAGCGTACAGTCACAGTTCACTCTTTCTCAATATCAGAGAACGTACGTTAACAGTTCCCACATTCTCAATATCACAACCCACCGTAACAGTTCACTCATTCCCAATATCACAGAGCATACAGTAACAGTTCACACATTCTCAATATCATAGAATGTACGTTAACGGTTCACACGTTTTCAATATCACAGAACATACAGCAATATTTCACACTTTATCAATATCATAGAACGTACAGTAACAATTCAAACTCTCTCAATATCACATAGCGTACAGTAACAGTTCACACTTTCTCAATATCATAGAACGTAAGTTAACAGTTCACACATTCTCAGTATCACAGAACACACAATAACAGTTCATAATTTCTCAATATCACAGGACGTACAGTAACAATTTGCACATTCTCAATATCTACGAACGTACAATAACAGTTCACACATTCTCAATATCATAAAATGTACAGTAACGGTTCACACAATCTTAATGTCACAGAACATACATTTACAGTTGACACATTCTGAATATCATAGAATGTACGTTAACACTTCACACATTCTCAATATCATAGAACGTACAGTAACAGTTCACACATTCTTAATATCACAGAACATACATTTACAGTTGACACATTCTGAATATCACAGAACGTACAGTAACAGTTCACACATTCTCAATATCACAGAGCATAGAGTAACTTTTCACACTTTCTCAATATCATAGAACGTAAGTTAACAGTTCACACATTCTCAATATCATAGAACGTACAGTAACAATTTGCACATTCTCAATATCTACGAACGTACAATAACAGTTCACACATTCTCAATATCATAGAACGTACGTTAACATTTCACCCATTCTCAATATCACAGAACATACAGTAACAGTTCACACTTTCTCAATATCATAGAACATACGTTAACAGTTCATACATTCTCAATATCACAGAACATACAGTAACAGTTCACACTTTCTCAATATCATAGAACATACGTTAACAGTTCACACTTTCTCAATATCACAGAACATACAATAACAGTTCACACTTTCACAATATTACAGAGCATACAGTAAAAGTTCAGACATTCACAATATTGCAGAGCATACAGTCACACTTCACACATTCTCAATATGACAGAACATACAGTAACATTTCAGAAATTCTCAATATCATACAAAGTACAGTAACAGTTCACACATTCTCAATATCATAGAGCATACAGTTACAGTTGACACATTCTCAATATCACAGAACATGCATTAACAGTTCACACATTCTCAATATCACCGAATGTACAGTAACAGTACACACATTCTCAATATCATAGAATGTACAGTAACAATTCACATATTCTCAATATCACAGAGCATATAGTAACAGTTATCACTTTCTCAATATCATAGAACTTTCGTTAACAGTTCACACATTCTCAATATCACAGAACGTACGTCAACAGTTCACACTTTCTCAATATCATAGAATGTACATTAACACTTCACACATTTTCAATATCGCAGAACATACAGTAGCATTTTGCGCATTCTCAATGTCAAGGAACATACATTAACAGTTCACACATTCTCAAAAGCACAGAATGTACAGTAACAGTTCACACTTTCTCAATATCACAGAACATACCTTTACAGTTCACACATTCTCAATATCACAGAACATACAGTAACAGTTCACAAATTCTCAATATCACAGAGCATACAGTAACTGTTCACACTTTCTCAATATCATAGAATTTACGTTAACAGGTCACACATTCTCAATATCACAGATCGTACAGTATCAGTTCACACATTCTCAGTGTCACAGAAAGTAGAGTATCAGTTCACACATTCTCAATGTCATGGAACGTACATTAACAGTTCACACATTCTCAATATCACAGAATGTACAGTAACAGTTCACACTTTCTCGTTATCATAGAACGTACTGTAACACTTCACACATTCTCAATATCACAGAACATACATTAGCAGTTCACACATTTTCAATATCGCAGAACATACAGTAACATTTTGCACATTCTCAATGTCATAGAACGTACATTAGCAGTTCACACATTCTCAATATCACAGAGCGTACAATAATAGTTCACACTTTCTCAATATCATAGAATTTCCTGTAACAATTCACACATTCTCAATATCATACAACATACAGTAACAGTTCACACATTCTCAATATCATAGAACTTAAGTTAACAGTTCACACGTTCTCAATATCATAAAATGTACAGTAAGGGTTCACAATTGTCAATATCACAGAGCGTACAGTCACAGTTCACTCTTTCTCAATATCAGAGAACGTACGTTAACAGTTCACACATTCTCAATATCACAACCCACCGTAACAGTTCACACATTCCCAATATCACAGAGCATACAGTAACAGTTCACACATTCTCAATATCACCGAACACACAGTAACAGTTCATACAGTCTCAATATCACAGAACATACAGTAACTGTTCACACTTTCTCAATATCACAGAACGTACAGTAACAGTTCACAATTCTCAATAACATTGAATGTACGGGAACAGTTCACACATTCTCAATATCACAGAACATACAGTAACAGTTCATACTTTCTCAAGATTATAGAACGTACGTTTACAGTTCACACATTCTCAATATCATACAACATATAGTAACAGTTCACACATTCTCAATATCACAGAACATACAGTAGCAGTTCACACATTCTCAATATCATAGAGCGTACAGTCACATTTCACTCTTTTCCAATGTCATAGAACGTAAGTTAACAGTTCACACATTCTCAATATCACAGAGCGTACAGTCACAGTTCACTCTTTCTCAATATCAGAGAACGTACGTTAACAGTTCCCACATTCTCAATATCACAACCCACCGTAACAGTTCACACATTCCCAATATCACAGAGCATACAGTAACAGTTCACACATTCTCAATATCATAGAACGTACGTTAACGGTTCACACGTTTTCAATATCACAGAACATACAGCAATATTTCACACATTCTCAGTATCATAGAATGTACATTAACAGTTCACACATTTTCAATATCGCAGAGCATAGAGTAACAGTTCACACATTCTCAATATCACAGAACATACAGTAGCAGTTCACACATTCTCAATATCATAGAGCCTACAGTCACAGTTCACTCTTTTCCAATGTCATAGAACGTAAATTAACAGTTCACACATTCTCAGTATCACAGAGCGTACAGTCACAGTTCACTCTTTCTCAATATCAGAGAACGTACGTTAACAGTTCCCACATTCTCAATATCACAACCCACCGTAACAGTTCACTCATTCCCAATATCACAGAGCATACAGTAACAGTTCACACATTCTCAATATCATAGAATGTACGTTAACGGTTCACACGTTTTCAATATCACAGAACATACAGCAATATTGCACACTTTATCAATATCATAGAACGTACAGTAACAATTCAAACTCTCTCAATATCACATAGCGTACAGTAACAGTTCACACTTTCTCAATATCATAGAACGTAAGTTAACAGTTCACACATTCTCAGTATCACAGAACACACAATAACAGTTCATAATTTCTCAATATCACAGGACGTACAGTAACAATTTGCACATTCTCAATATCTACGAACGTACAATAACAGTTCACACATTCTCAATATCATAAAATGTACAGTAACGGTTCACACAATCTTAATGTCACAGAACATACATTTACAGTTGACACATTCTGAATATCATAGAATGTACGTTAACACTTCACACATTCTCAATATCATAGAACGTACAGTAACAGTTCACACATTCTTAATATCACAGAACATACATTTACAGTTGACACATTCTGAATATCACAGAACGTACAGTAACAGTTCACACATTCTCAATATCACAGAGCATAGAGTAACTTTTCACACTTTCTCAATATCATAGAACGTAAGTTAACAGTTCACACATTCTCAATATCATAGAACGTACAGTAACAATTTGCACATTCTCAATATCTACGAACGTACAATAACAGTTCACACATTCTCAATATCATAGAACGTACGTTAACATTTCACCCATTCTCAATATCACAGAACATACAGTAACAGTTCACACTTTCTCAATATCATAGAACATACGTTAACAGTTCATACATTCTCAATATCACAGAACATACAGTAACAGTTCACACTTTCTCAATATCATAGAACATACGTTAACAGTTCACACTTTCTCAATATCACAGAACATACAATAACAGTTCACACTTTCACAATATTACAGAGCATACAGTAAAAGTTCAGACATTCACAATATTGCAGAGCATACAGTCACACTTCACACATTCTCAATATGACAGAACATACAGTAACATTTCAGAAATTCTCAATATCATACAAAGTACAGTAACAGTTCACACATTCTCAATATCATAGAGCATACAGTTACAGTTGACACATTCTCAATATCACAGAACATGCATTAACAGTTCACACATTCTCAATATCACAGAGCGTGCAGTAACAGTTCACACATTCTCAATACGACAGAACATACAGTAACAGTTCACACTTTCTCAATATCTTACAACATTCGTTAACAGTTCACACATTCTCAATATCACAGAATGTACAGTAACAGTTCACAGTCTCTCAATATCATAGAATGTACATTAACAGTTCACACATTCTCAATATCACAGAAAATACAGTAACAGTTCACACATTCTCAATATCACAGAACGTACAGTAACAGTTCACGCATTCTCAATACCATAGAACGTACGTTAACAGTTCACACATTTTCAATATCACAGAACGTACAGTAACAGTTCACACATTCTCAATAACATTGAATGTACGGTAACACTTCACACATTCTCAATATCACAGAGCATAAAGTAACAGTTCGCACATTCTCAATATCACCGAATGTACAGTAACAGTACACACATTCTCAATATCATAGAATGTACAGTAACAATTCACATATTCTCAATATCACAGAGCATATAGTAACAGTTATCACTTTCTCAATATCATAGAACTTTCGTTAACAGTTCACACATTCTCAATATCACAGAACGTACGTCAACAGTTCACACTTTCTCAATATCATAGAATGTACATTAACACTTCACACATTTTCAATATCGCAGAACATACAGTAGCATTTTGCGCATTCTCAATGTCAAGGAACATACATTAACAGTTCACACATTCTCAAAAGCACAGAATGTACAGTAACAGTTCACACTTTCTCAATATCACAGAACATACCTTTACAGTTCACACATTCTGAATATCACAGAACATACAGTAACAGTTCACAAATTCTCAATATCACAGAGCATACAGTAACTGTTCACACTTTCTCAATATCATAGAATTTACGTTAACAGGTCACACATTCTCAATATCACAGATCGTACAGTATCAGTTCACACATTCTCAGTGTCACAGAAAGTAGAGTATCAGTTCACACATTCTCAATGTCATGGAACGTACATTAACAGTTCACACATTCTCAATATCACAGAATGTACAGTAACAGTTCACACTTTCTCGTTATCATAGAACGTACTGTAACACTTCACACATTCTCAATATCACAGAACATACATTAGCAGTTCACACATTTTCAATATCGCAGAACATACAGTAACATTTTGCACATTCTCAATGTCATAGAACGTACATTAGCAGTTCACACATTCTCAATATCACAGAGCGTACAATAATAGTTCACACTTTCTCAATATCATAGAATTTCCTGTAACAATTCACACATTCTCAATATCATACAACATACAGTAACAGTTCACACATTCTCAATATCATAGAACTTAAGTTAACAGTTCACACGTTCTCAATATCATAAAATGTACAGTAAGGGTTCACAATTGTCAATATCACAGAGCGTACAGTCACAGTTCACTCTTTCTCAATATCAGAGAACGTACGTTAACAGTTCACACATTCTCAATATCACAACCCACCGTAACAGTTCACACATTCCCAATATCACAGAGCATACAGTAACAGTTCACACATTCTCAATATCACCGAACACACAGTAACAGTTCATACAGTCTCAATATCACAGAACATACAGTAACTGTTCACACTTTCTCAATATCACAGAACGTACAGTAACAGTTCACAATTCTCAATAACATTGAATGTACGGGAACAGTTCACACATTCTCAATATCACAGAACATACAGTAACAGTTCATACTTTCTCAAGATTATAGAACGTACGTTTACAGTTCACACATTCTCAATATCATACAACATATAGTAACAGTTCACACATTCTCAATATCACAGAACATACAGTAGCAGTTCACACATTCTCAATATCATAGAGCGTACAGTCACATTTCACTCTTTTCCAATGTCATAGAACGTAAGTTAACAGTTCACACATTCTCAATATCACAGAGCGTACAGTCACAGTTCACTCTTTCTCAATATCAGAGAACGTACGTTAACAGTTCCCACATTCTCAATATCACAACCCACCGTAACAGTTCACACATTCCCAATATCACAGAGCATACAGTAACAGTTCACACATTCTCAATATCATAGAACGTACGTTAACGGTTCACACGTTTTCAATATCACAGAACATACAGCAATATTTCACACATTCTCAGTATCATAGAATGTACATTAACAGTTCACACATTTTCAATATCGCAGAGCATAGAGTAACAGTTCACACATTCTCAATATCACAGAACATACAGTAGCAGTTCACACATTCTCAATATCATAGAGCCTACAGTCACAGTTCACTCTTTTCCAATGTCATAGAACGTAAATTAACAGTTCACACATTCTCAGTATCACAGAGCGTACAGTCACAGTTCACTCTTTCTCAATATCAGAGAACGTACGTTAACAGTTCCCACATTCTCAATATCACAACCCACCGTAACAGTTCACTCATTCCCAATATCACAGAGCATACAGTAACAGTTCACACATTCTCAATATCATAGAATGTACGTTAACGGTTCACACGTTTTCAATATCACAGAACATACAGCAATATTGCACACTTTATCAATATCATAGAACGTACAGTAACAATTCAAACTCTCTCAATATCACATAGCGTACAGTAACAGTTCACACTTTCTCAATATCATAGAACGTAAGTTAACAGTTCACACATTCTCAGTATCACAGAACACACAATAACAGTTCATAATTTCTCAATATCACAGGACGTACAGTAACAATTTGCACATTCTCAATATCTACGAACGTACAATAACAGTTCACACATTCTCAATATCATAAAATGTACAGTAACGGTTCACACATTCTTAATATCACAGAACATACATTTACAGTTGACACATTCTGAATATCACAGAACGTACAGTAACAGTTCACACATTCTCAATATCACAGAGCATAGAGTAACTTTTCACACTTTCTCAATATCATAGAACGTAAGTTAACAGTTCACACATTCTCAATATCATAGAACGTACAGTAACAATTTGCACATTCTCAATATCTACGAACGTACAATAACAGTTCACACATTCTCAATATCATAGAACGTACGTTAACATTTCACCCATTCTCAATATCACAGAACATACAGTAACAGTTCACACTTTCTCAATATCATAGAACATACATTAACAGTTCATACATTCTCAATATCACAGAACATACAGTAACAGTTCACACTTTCTCAATATCATAGAACATACGTTAACAGTTCACACATTCTCAATATCACAGAACATACAGTAACAGTTCACACTTTCTCAATATCATAGAACATACGTTAACAGTTCACACTTTCTCAATATCACAGAACATACAATAACAGTTCACACTTTCACAATATTACAGAGCATACAGTAAAAGTTCAGACATTCACAATATTGCAGAGCATACAGTCACACTTCACACATTCTCAATATGACAGAACATACAGTAACATTTCAGAAATTCTCAATATCATACAAAGTACAGTAACAGTTCACACATTCTCAATATCATAGAGCATACAGTTACAGTTGACACATTCTCAATATCATAGAATGTACAGTAACAATTCACATATTCTCAATATCACAGAGCATATAGTAACAGTTATCACTTTCTCAATATCATAGAACTTTCGTTAACAGTTCACACATTCTCAATATCACAGAACGTACGTCAACAGTTCACACTTTCTCAATATCATAGAATGTACATTAACACTTCACACATTTTCAATATCGCAGAACATACAGTAGCATTTTGCGCATTCTCAATGTCAAGGAACATACATTAACAGTTCACACATTCTCAAAAGCACAGAATGTACAGTAACAGTTCACACTTTCTCAATATCACAGAACATACCTTTACAGTTCACACATTCTGAATATCACAGAACATACAGTAACAGTTCACAAATTCTCAATATCACAGAGCATACAGTAACTGTTCACACTTTCTCAATATCATAGAATTTACGTTAACAGGTCACACATTCTCAATATCACAGATCGTACAGTATCAGTTCACACATTCTCAGTGTCACAGAAAGTAGAGTATCAGTTCACACATTCTCAATGTCATGGAACGTACATTAACAGTTCACACATTCTCAATATCACAGAATGTACAGTAACAGTTCACACTTTCTCGTTATCATAGAACGTACTGTAACACTTCACACATTCTCAATATCACAGAACATACATTAGCAGTTCACACATTTTCAATATCGCAGAACATACAGTAACATTTTGCACATTCTCAATGTCATAGAACGTACATTAGCAGTTCACACATTCTCAATATCACAGAGCGTACAATAATAGTTCACACTTTCTCAATATCATAGAATTTCCTGTAACAATTCACACATTCTCAATATCATACAACATACAGTAACAGTTCACACATTCTCAATATCATAGAACTTAAGTTAACAGTTCACACGTTCTCAGTATCATAAAATGTACAGTAAGGGTTCACAATTGTCAATATCACAGAGCGTACAGTCACAGTTCACTCTTTCTCAATATCAGAGAACGTACGTTAACAGTTCACACATTCTCAATGTCACAACCCACCGTAACAGTTCACACATTCCCAATATCACAGAGCATACAGTAACAGTTCACACATTCTCAATATCACCGAACACACAGTAACAGTTCATACAGTCTCAATATCACAGAACATACAGTAACTGTTCACACTTTCTCAATATCACAGAACGTACAGTAACAGTTCACAATTCTCAATAACATTGAATGTACGGGAACAGTTCACACATTCTCAATATCACAGAACATACAGTAACAGTTCATACTTTCTCAAGATTATAGAACGTACGTTTACAGTTCACACATTCTCAATATCATACAACATATAGTAACAGTTCACACATTCTCAATATCACAGAACATACAGTAGCAGTTCACACATTCTCAATATCATAGAGCGTACAGTCACATTTCACTCTTTTCCAATGTCATAGAACGTAAGTTAACAGTTCACACATTCTCAATATCACAGAGCGTACAGTCACAGTTCACTCTTTCTCAATATCAGAGAACGTACGTTAACAGTTCCCACATTCTCAATATCACAACCCACCGTAACAGTTCACACATTCCCAATATCACAGAGCATACAGTAACAGTTCACACATTCTCAATATCATAGAACGTACGTTAACGGTTCACACGTTTTCAATATCACAGAACATACAGCAATATTTCACACATTCTCAGTATCATAGAATATACATTAACAGTTCACACATTTTCAATATCGCAGAGCATAGAGTAACAGTTCACACATTCTCAATATCACAGAACATACAGTAGCAGTTCACACATTCTCAATATCATAGAGCCTACAGTCACAGTTCACTCTTTTCCAATGTCATAGAATGTAAGTTAACAGTTCACACATTCTCAATATCACAGAGCGTACAGTCACAGTTCACTCTTTCTCAATATCAGAGAACGTACGTTAACAGTTCCCACATTCTCAATATCACAACCCACCGTAACAGTTCACTCATTCCCAATATCACAGAGCATACAGTAACAGTTCACACATTCTCAATATCATAGAATGTACGTTAACGGTTCACACGTTTTCAATATCACAGAACATACAGCAATATTTCACACTTTATCAATATCATAGAACGTACAGTAACAATTCAAACTCTCTCAATATCACATAGCGTACAGTAACAGTTCACACTTTCTCAATATCATAGAACGTAAGTTAACAGTTCACACATTCTCAGTATCACAGAACACACAATAACAGTTCATAATTTCTCAATATCACAGGACGTACAGTAACAATTTGCACATTCTCAATATCTACGAACGTACAATAACAGTTCACACATTCTCAATATCATAAAATGTACAGTAACGGTTCACACAATCTTAATGTCACAGAACATACATTTACAGTTGACACATTCTGAATATCATAGAATGTACGTTAACACTTCACACATTCTCAATATCATAGAACGTACAGTAACAGTTCACACATTCTTAATATCACAGAACATACATTTACAGTTGACACATTCTGAATATCACAGAACGTACAGTAACAGTTCACACATTCTCAATATCACAGAGCATAGAGTAACTTTTCACACTTTCTCAATATCATAGAACGTAAGTTAACAGTTCACACATTCTCAATATCATAGAACGTACAGTAACAATTTGCACATTCTCAATATCTACGAACGTACAATAACAGTTCACACATTCTCAATATCATAGAACGTACGTTAACATTTCACCCATTCTCAATATCACAGAACATACAGTAACAGTTCACACTTTCTCAATATCATAGAACATACGTTAACAGTTCATACATTCTCAATATCACAGAACATACAGTAACAGTTCACACTTTCTCAATATCATAGAACATACGTTAACAGTTCACACATTCTCAATATCACAGAACATACAGTAACAGTTCACACTTTCTCAATATCATAGAACATACGTTAACAGTTCACACTTTCTCAATATCACAGAACATACAATAACAGTTCACACTTTCACAATATTACAGAGCATACAGTAAAAGTTCAGACATTCACAATATTGCAGAGCATACAGTCACACTTCACACATTCTCAATATGACAGAACATACAGTAACATTTCAGAAATTCTCAATATCATACAAAGTACAGTAACAGTTCACACATTCTCAATATCATAGAGCATACAGTTACAGTTGACACATTCTCAATATCATAGAATGTACAGTAACAATTCACATATTCTCAATATCACAGAGCATATAGTAACAGTTATCACTTTCTCAATATCATAGAACTTTCGTTAACAGTTCACACATTCTCAATATCACAGAACGTACGTCAACAGTTCACACTTTCTCAATATCATAGAATGTACATTAACACTTCACACATTTTCAATATCGCAGAACATACAGTAGCATTTTGCGCATTCTCAATGTCAAGGAACATACATTAACAGTTCACACATTCTCAAAAGCACAGAATGTACAGTAACAGTTCACACTTTCTCAATATCACAGAACATACCTTTACAGTTCACACATTCTCAATATCACAGAACATACAGTAACAGTTCACAAATTCTCAATATCACAGAGCATACAGTAACTGTTCACACTTTCTCAATATCATAGAATTTACGTTAACAGGTCACACATTCTCAATATCACAGATCGTACAGTATCAGTTCACACATTCTCAGTGTCACAGAAAGTAGAGTATCAGTTCACACATTCTCAATGTCATGGAACGTACATTAACAGTTCACACATTCTCAATATCACAGAATGTACAGTAACAGTTCACACTTTCTCGTTATCATAGAACGTACTGTAACACTTCACACATTCTCAATATCACAGAACATACATTAGCAGTTCACACATTTTCAATATCGCAGAACATACAGTAACATTTTGCACATTCTCAATGTCATAGAACGTACATTAGCAGTTCACACATTCTCAATATCACAGAGCGTACAATAATAGTTCACACTTTCTCAATATCATAGAATTTCCTGTAACAATTCACACATTCTCAATATCATACAACATACAGTAACAGTTCACACATTCTCAATATCATAGAACTTAAGTTAACAGTTCACACGTTCTCAATATCATAAAATGTACAGTAAGGGTTCACAATTGTCAATATCACAGAGCGTACAGTCACAGTTCACTCTTTCTCAATATCAGAGAACGTACGTTAACAGTTCACACATTCTCAATATCACAACCCACCGTAACAGTTCACACATTCCCAATATCACAGAGCATACAGTAACAGTTCACACATTCTCAATATCACCGAACACACAGTAACAGTTCATACAGTCTCAATATCACAGAACATACAGTAACTGTTCACACTTTCTCAATATCACAGAACGTACAGTAACAGTTCACAATTCTCAATAACATTGAATGTACGGGAACAGTTCACACATTCTCAATATCACAGAACATACAGTAACAGTTCATACTTTCTCAAGATTATAGAACGTACGTTTACAGTTCACACATTCTCAATATCATACAACATATAGTAACAGTTCACACATTCCCAATATCACAGAGCATACAGTAACAGTTCACACATTCTCAATATCATAGAACGTACGTTAACGGTTCACACGTTTTCAATATCACAGAACATACAGCAATATTTCACACATTCTCAGTATCATAGAATGTACATTAACAGTTCACACATTTTCAATATCGCAGAGCATAGAGTAACAGTTCACACATTCTCAATATCACAGAACATACAGTAGCAGTTCACACATTCTCAATATCATAGAGCCTACAGTCACAGTTCACTCTTTTCCAATGTCATAGAACGTAAATTAACAGTTCACACATTCTCAGTATCACAGAGCGTACAGTCACAGTTCACTCTTTCTCAATATCAGAGAACGTACGTTAACAGTTCCCACATTCTCAATATCACAACCCACCGTAACAGTTCACTCATTCCCAATATCACAGAGCATACAGTAACAGTTCACACATTCTCAATATCATAGAATGTACGTTAACGGTTCACACGTTTTCAATATCACAGAACATACAGCAATATTGCACACTTTATCAATATCATAGAACGTACAGTAACAATTCAAACTCTCTCAATATCACATAGCGTACAGTAACAGTTCACACTTTCTCAATATCATAGAACGTAAGTTAACAGTTCACACATTCTCAGTATCACAGAACACACAATAACAGTTCATAATTTCTCAATATCACAGGACGTACAGTAACAATTTGCACATTCTCAATATCTACGAACGTACAATAACAGTTCACACATTCTCAATATCATAAAATGTACAGTAACGGTTCACACAATCTTAATGTCACAGAACATACATTTACAGTTGACACATTCTGAATATCATAGAATGTACGTTAACACTTCACACATTCTCAATATCATAGAACGTACAGTAACAGTTCACACATTCTTAATATCACAGAACATACATTTACAGTTGACACATTCTGAATATCACAGAACGTACAGTAACAGTTCACACATTCTCAATATCACAGAGCATAGAGTAACTTTTCACACTTTCTCAATATCATAGAACGTAAGTTAACAGTTCACACATTCTCAATATCATAGAACGTACAGTAACAATTTGCACATTCTCAATATCTACGAACGTACAATAACAGTTCACACATTCTCAATATCATAGAACGTACGTTAACATTTCACCCATTCTCAATATCACAGAACATACAGTAACAGTTCACACTTTCTCAATATCATAGAACATACGTTAACAGTTCATACATTCTCAATATCACAGAACATACAGTAACAGTTCACACTTTCTCAATATCATAGAACATACGTTAACAGTTCACACTTTCTCAATATCACAGAACATACAATAACAGTTCACACTTTCACAATATTACAGAGCATACAGTAAAAGTTCAGACATTCACAATATTGCAGAGCATACAGTCACACTTCACACATTCTCAATATGACAGAACATACAGTAACATTTCAGAAATTCTCAATATCATACAAAGTACAGTAACAGTTCACACATTCTCAATATCATAGAGCATACAGTTACAGTTGACACATTCTCAATATCACAGAACATGCATTAACAGTTCACACATTCTCAATATCACAGAGCGTACAGTAACAGTTCACACATTCTCAATACGACAGAACATACAGTAACAGTTCACACTTTCTCAATATCTTACAACATTCGTTAACAGTTCACACATTCTCAATATCACAGAATGTACAGTAACAGTTCACAGTCTCTCAATATCATAGAATGTACATTAACAGTTCACACATTCTCAATATCACAGAAAATACAGTAACAGTTCACACATTCTCAATATCACAGAACGTACAGTAACAGTTCACGCATTCTCAATACCATAGAACGTACGTTAACAGTTCACACATTTTCAATATCACAGAACGTACAGTAACAGTTCACACATTCTCAATAACATTGAATGTACGGTAACACTTCACACATTCTCAATATCACAGAGCATAAAGTAACAGTTCGCACATTCTCAATATCACCGAATGTACAGTAACAGTACACACATTCTCAATATCATAGAATGTACAGTAACAATTCACATATTCTCAATATCACAGAGCATATAGTAACAGTTATCACTTTCTCAATATCATAGAACTTTCGTTAACAGTTCACACATTCTCAATATCACAGAACGTACGTCAACAGTTCACACTTTCTCAATATCATAGAATGTACATTAACACTTCACACATTTTCAATATCGCAGAACATACAGTAGCATTTTGCGCATTCTCAATGTCAAGGAACATACATTAACAGTTCACACATTCTCAAAAGCACAGAATGTACAGTAACAGTTCACACTTTCTCAATATCACAGAACATACCTTTACAGTTCACACATTCTGAATATCACAGAACATACAGTAACAGTTCACAAATTCTCAATATCACAGAGCATACAGTAACTGTTCACACTTTCTCAATATCATAGAATTTACGTTAACAGGTCACACATTCTCAATATCACAGATCGTACAGTATCAGTTCACACATTCTCAGTGTCACAGAAAGTAGAGTATCAGTTCACACATTCTCAATGTCATGGAACGTACATTAACAGTTCACACATTCTCAATATCACAGAATGTACAGTAACAGTTCACACTTTCTCGTTATCATAGAACGTACTGTAACACTTCACACATTCTCAATATCACAGAACATACATTAGCAGTTCACACATTTTCAATATCGCAGAACATACAGTAACATTTTGCACATTCTCAATGTCATAGAACGTACATTAGCAGTTCACACATTCTCAATATCACAGAGCGTACAATAATAGTTCACACTTTCTCAATATCATAGAATTTCCTGTAACAATTCACACATTCTCAATATCATACAACATACAGTAACAGTTCACACATTCTCAATATCATAGAACTTAAGTTAACAGTTCACACGTTCTCAATATCATAAAATGTACAGTAAGGGTTCACAATTGTCAATATCACAGAGCGTACAGTCACAGTTCACTCTTTCTCAATATCAGAGAACGTACGTTAACAGTTCACACATTCTCAATATCACAACCCACCGTAACAGTTCACACATTCCCAATATCACAGAGCATACAGTAACAGTTCACACATTCTCAATATCACCGAACACACAGTAACAGTTCATACAGTCTCAATATCACAGAACATACAGTAACTGTTCACACTTTCTCAATATCACAGAACGTACAGTAACAGTTCACAATTCTCAATAACATTGAATGTACGGGAACAGTTCACACATTCTCAATATCACAGAACATACAGTAACAGTTCATACTTTCTCAAGATTATAGAACGTACGTTTACAGTTCACACATTCTCAATATCATACAACATATAGTAACAGTTCACACATTCTCAATATCACAGAACATACAGTAGCAGTTCACACATTCTCAATATCATAGAGCGTACAGTCACATTTCACTCTTTTCCAATGTCATAGAACGTAAGTTAACAGTTCACACATTCTCAATATCACAGAGCGTACAGTCACAGTTCACTCTTTCTCAATATCAGAGAACGTACGTTAACAGTTCCCACATTCTCAATATCACAACCCACCGTAACAGTTCACACATTCCCAATATCACAGAGCATACAGTAACAGTTCACACATTCTCAATATCATAGAACGTACGTTAACGGTTCACACGTTTTCAATATCACAGAACATACAGCAATATTTCACACATTCTCAGTATCATAGAATGTACATTAACAGTTCACACATTTTCAATATCGCAGAGCATAGAGTAACAGTTCACACATTCTCAATATCACAGAACATACAGTAGCAGTTCACACATTCTCAATATCATAGAGCCTACAGTCACAGTTCACTCTTTTCCAATGTCATAGAACGTAAATTAACAGTTCACACATTCTCAGTATCACAGAGCGTACAGTCACAGTTCACTCTTTCTCAATATCAGAGAACGTACGTTAACAGTTCCCACATTCTCAATATCACAACCCACCGTAACAGTTCACTCATTCCCAATATCACAGAGCATACAGTAACAGTTCACACATTCTCAATATCATAGAATGTACGTTAACGGTTCACACGTTTTCAATATCACAGAACATACAGCAATATTGCACACTTTATCAATATCATAGAACGTACAGTAACAATTCAAACTCTCTCAATATCACATAGCGTACAGTAACAGTTCACACTTTCTCAATATCATAGAACGTAAGTTAACAGTTCACACATTCTCAGTATCACAGAACACACAATAACAGTTCATAATTTCTCAATATCACAGGACGTACAGTAACAATTTGCACATTCTCAATATCTACGAACGTACAATAACAGTTCACACATTCTCAATATCATAAAATGTACAGTAACGGTTCACACAATCTTAATGTCACAGAACATACATTTACAGTTGACACATTCTGAATATCATAGAATGTACGTTAACACTTCACACATTCTCAATATCATAGAACGTACAGTAACAGTTCACACATTCTTAATATCACAGAACATACATTTACAGTTGACACATTCTGAATATCACAGAACGTACAGTAACAGTTCACACATTCTCAATATCACAGAGCATAGAGTAACTTTTCACACTTTCTCAATATCATAGAACGTACAGTAACAATTTGCACATTCTCAATATCTACGAACGTACAATAACAGTTCACACATTCTCAATATCATAGAACGTACGTTAACATTTCACCCATTCTCAATATCACAGAACATACAGTAACAGTTCACACTTTCTCAATATCATAGAACATACGTTAACAGTTCATACATTCTCAATATCACAGAACATACAGTAACAGTTCACACTTTCTCAATATCATAGAACATACGTTAACAGTTCACACTTTCTCAATATCACAGAACATACAATAACAGTTCACACTTTCACAATATTACAGAGCATACAGTAAAAGTTCAGACATTCACAATATTGCAGAGCATACAGTCACACTTCACACATTCTCAATATGACAGAACATACAGTAACATTTCAGAAATTCTCAATATCATACAAAGTACAGTAACAGTTCACACATTCTCAATATCATAGAGCATACAGTTACAGTTGACACATTCTCAATATCACAGAACATGCATTAACAGTTCACACATTCTCAATATCACAGAGCGTACAGTAACAGTTCACACATTCTCAATACGACAGAACATACAGTAACAGTTCACACTTTCTCAATATCTTACAACATTCGTTAACAGTTCACACATTCTCAATATCACAGAATGTACAGTAACAGTTCACAGTCTCTCAATATCATAGAACGTACATTAACAGTTCACACATTCTCAATATCACAGAAAATACAGTAACAGTTCACAAATTCTCAATATCACAGAACGTACAGTAACAGTTCACGCATTCTCAATACCATAGAACGTACGTTAACAGTTCACACATTTTCAATATCACAGAACGTACAGTAACAGTTCACACATTCTCAATAACATTGAATGTACGGTAACACTTCACACATTCTCAATATCACAGAGCATAAAGTAACAGTTCACACATTCTCAATATCACAGAACACACAGTAACAGTTCATACATTCTCAATATCACAGTACATACAGTAACAGTTCACACTTTCTCAATATCATAGAACGTACAGTAACAGTTCGCACTTTCTCAATATCACAGAACATACAATAACAGTTCACACTTTCACAATATTACAGAGCATACAGTAAAAGTTCAGACATTCACAATATTGCAGAGCATACAGTCACACTTCACACATTCTCAATATGACAGAACATACAGTAACATTTCAGAAATTCTCAATATCATACAAAGTACAGTAACAGTTCACACATTCTCAATATCATAGAACATACAGTTACAGTTCACACATTCTCAATATCACAGAACATACATTAACAGTTCACACATTCTCAATATCACAGAGCGTACAGTAACAGTTCACACATTCTCAATACGACAGAACATACAGTAACAGTTCACACTTTCTCAATATCTTACAACATTCGTTAACAGTTCACACATTCTCAATATCACAGAATGTACAGTAACAGTTCACAGTCTCTCAATATCATAGAACGTACATTAACAGTTCACACATTCTCAATATCACAGAAAATACAGTAACAGTTCACACATTCTCAATATCACAGAACATACAGTAACAGTAAACAATTTCTCAATATCATAGAACGTACATTAACAGTTCACACATTTTCAATGTCACAGAAAATACAGTAACAGTTCACACATTCTCAATATCACAGAACGTACAGTAACAGTTCACGCATTCTCAATACCATAGAACGTACGTTAACAGTTCACACATTTTCAATATCACAGAACGTACAGTAACAGTTCACACATTCTCAATAGCATTGAATGTACGGTAACACTTCACACATTCTCAATATCACAGAGCATAAAGTAACAGTTCACACATTCTCAATATCACAGAACACACAGTAACAGTTCATACATTCTCAATATCACAGAACGTACAGTAACAATTCGCACATTCCCAATATCACCAAACGTACAATCACATTTCACAATTCTCAAAAACATTGAATATACGGCACCAGTACACACATTCTCAATATCGCAGAACGTACATTAGCAGTTCACACATTCTCAGTGTCACAGAGCGTACAATAACAGTTCACACTTTCTCAATATCATAGAATGTGCTGTAACAGTTCACACATTCTCTATATCATAGAACGTACATTAACAGTTCACACATTCTCAATATCACAGAATATACAGTAACAGTTCACACTTTTGCAATATCATAGAACGTATGTTAACAGTTCACACATTTTCAATATCGCAGAACATACAGTAGCATTTTGCGCATTCTCAATGTCAAGGAACATACAGTTACAGTTCACACATTCTCAATATCACAGAACGTATGTTAACAGTTCACACATTCTCAATATCATGCAACATACATGAATAGTTCACACATTCTCAATATCACAGAACATACAGTAACAGTTCACACATTCTCAATATCACAGAGCATACAGTACCTGTTCACACTTTCTCAATATCATAGAATTTACGTTAACAGGTCACACATTCTCAATGTCGCAGAACATACAGTATCAGTTCACACATTCTCAGTATCACAGAACGTAGAGTAACAGTTCACACATTCTCAATGTCATGGAACGTACAATAACGGTTCACACATTCTCAATATCACAGAACGTACATTAACAGTTCACGCGTTTTCAATTTCGCAGAACATAAGTTAACAGTTCACATTCTCAGTATCGTAGAACGTACATTAACTGTTCACACATTCTCAATGTCACAGACATACAGTAATAGTTCACACATTCAAAATATCACAGAAAACACAGTAACAGTTCACACTTTCTCAATATCATAGAATGTACGTTAACAGTTCACACATTTTCAGTATCGCAGAACATACAGTAACATTTTGCACATTCTCCATGTCATAGAACGTACAGTAACAATTCGCACATTCTCAATATCAACGAACGTACAATAACAGTTCACGCATTCCCAATATCATAGAACGTAAGTTAACATTTCACACATTCTCAACATCAAAGAATGTACAGTGTCGATTCACACATTCTCAATATCACAGAGCATATAGTAACAGTTATCACTTTTTTAATATCATACAACTTTCGTTAACATTTCACACATTCTCAATATCATGGAACGTACGTGAACAATTCACACTTTCTCAATATCACAGAACATACATTAACACTTCACACGTTTTCAGTATCGCAGAACATACAGTCGCATTTTGCGCATTCTCAATGTCAAGGAACATACATTAACAGTTCAAACATTCTCAAAAGCACAGAATGTACAGAAACCGTTCACACCTTCTCAATATCATAGAATGTACAGTAACACTTCACACATTCTCAATATCACAGAACGCACATTAACAGTTCACACATTTTCAATATCGCAGAATATACAGTAACATTTTGCACATTCTCCACATCATAGAACGTACATTAGCAGTTCACACATTCTCAATATCCCAGAGCGTACAATAACAGTTCACACTTTCTCAAAATCATAGAATTTTCTGTAACAGTTCACACATTCTCAATATCATACAACGTACAGTAACAGTTCACACATTCTCAATATCAGAGTATTCAGTAACATTTCACACATTCTCAATATCATAGAACGTACGTGAACAATTCACACTTTCTCAATATCATAGAACGTACGTTAACAGTTCACACATTCTCAATATCAAAGAACGTACGTTAACAGTTCACACATTCTCAATATCATAGAACGTACAGTAACAGTTTACACATTCATAATATCACAGAACATATAGTAGCAGTTCACACTTTCTCAATATTATAGAACATACATTAACAGTTCACACATTCTCAATATCACAGAACATACAGTAACAGTTCACACTTTCTCAATATCAGAGAACGTACGTTAACAGTTCACACATTCTCAATATCACAACCCACCGTAACAATTCACGCATTCCCAATATCATAGAATGTACAGTAACAATTCACACATTATCAATATGACAGAGCGTACAGTAACAGTTCACACATTCTCAACATCACAGAACATATTGTAACAGTTCACACTTTCTCAATATCATAGAACGTACGTTAATGGTTCACACATTTTCAATATCATAGAACATACAGCAATATTTTGCACATTCTCAGTATCATAGAATGTACATTAACAGTTCACACATTGTCAATTTCACAGAACGTACAGTAACAGTTCACAATTCTCAATAACATTGAATGTACGGTAACAGTTCACACATTCACAATGTCACACAGCATAAAGTAACAGTTCACACATTCTCAATATCACAAAACATACAGTAACAGTTCATACTTTCTCAATATCACAGAATGTACAGTAACAATTCGCACATTCTCAATATCATAGAACATACAGTAACAGTTCACACATTTTCAATATCGCAGAACATACAGTAACATTTTGCACATTCTCAATGTCATAGAACGTATATTAAGAGTTCACACATTCTCAATATCACAGAGCAGACAATAACAGTTCACACTTTCTCAATATCATAGAATGTGCTGTAACAGTTCACACATTCTCAATATCCTACAACATACAGTAACAGTTCACACAATCTCAATATCACAGAGCGTACAGTAGCAGTTCACACATGCTCAATGTAATAGAATGTACTGTAAAAGTTCACACATTCTCAATATCACATTGTGTACAGTAACAGTTCACACATTCTCAATATCATACAAAGTACAGTAACAGTTCACAATTCTCAATGACATTGAATGTACGGTAACAGTTCTCACATTCTCAATATCACAGAGCATAAAGTAACATTTCACACATTCTCAATATCACATAACGTACAGTAACAGTTCACACTATCTCAATATCATAGAACGTACGTGAACAGTACACACATTCTCAATATCACAGAACATATTGTAACAGTTCACACTTTCTCAATATCATAGAACGTACGTTAATGGTTCACACATTTTCAATATCATAGAACATACAGCAATATTTCACACATTCTCAGTATCATAGAATGTACATTAACAGTTCACACATTGTCAATATCACAGAACGTACGGTAACAGGTCACAATTCTCAATAACATTGAATGTACGGTAACAGTTCACACATTCTCAATATCACAGAGCAGACAATAACAGTTCACACTTTCTCAATATCATAGAATGTGCTGTAACAGTTCACACATTCTCAATATCATACAACATACAGTAACAGTTCACACATTCTTAATATCACAGAACATACAGTAGCAGTTCACACATTCTCAATATCATAGAGCGTACAGTCACAGTTCACTCTTTTCCAATGTCATAGAACATAAGTTAACAGTTCACACATTCTCAATATCACAGAGCGTACAGTCACAGTTCACTCTTTTCCAATGTCATAGAACGTAAGTTAACAGTTCACACATTCTCAATATCACAGAGCGTACAGTCACAGTTCACTCTTTCTCAATATCAGAGAACGTACGTTAACAGTTCCCACATTCTCAATATCACAACCCACCGTAACAGTTCACACATTCCCAATATCACAGAGCATACAGTAACAGTTCACACATTCTCAATATCATAGAATGTACGTTAACGGTTCACACGTTTTCAATATCACAGAACATACAGCAATATTTCACACATTCTCAGTATCATAGAATGTACATTAACAGTTCACACATTCTCAATATCACAGAACACACAATAACAGTTCATACATTCTCAATATCACAGAACGTACAGTAACAATTTGCACATTCTCAATATCTACGAACGTACAATAACAGTTCACACATTCTCAATATCATAGAACGTACGTTAACAGTTCACACATTTTCAATATCGCAGAGCATAGAGTAACTGTTCACACTTTCTCAATATCATAGAACGTACGGTAGCAGTTCACATATTCCCAATATCATAGAACGTAACTTAACAGTTCACATATTCCCAATATCATAGAACGTACAGTAACAGTTCACACATTCTTAATATCACAGAACATACATTAACAGTTCACACATTCTTAATGTCACATCGTATACAGTAACAGTTCACACATTCTCAATATCATAGAACATACAATGACAGTTCAGTCTTCCTCAATATCACAGAGCGTACAATTGCAGTTCACACTTTCTCAATATCACCGAACGTACAATAACAATTCACACATTCTCAATATCACAGCACCTACCGTAACAGTTCACACATTCTCAATATCAAAGAACATACAGTAACAGTTCACACTTTCTCAATATCACAGAACGTTCAGTAACAGTTCACAGTCTCTCAATATCATAGAACGTACATTAACAGGTCACGCATTTTCAATATCACACAACGTACATTAATAGTTCACACATTCTCAATATCTCAAAACATACAGTTGCAGTTAACACATTCTGAATAGCATAGAATGTACTTTAACAGTTCACACATTCTCAATATCATAGAGCGTACAATAACAGTTTACACATTCTTAATATCACAGAACATATAGTAGCAGTTCACACTTTCTCAATATTATAGAACGTACGTTAACAGTTCACACATTCTCAATATCATAGAATGTACGTTAACAGTTCACACATTTTCAATGTCACAGAAAAAACAGTAACAGTTCACACATTCACAATATCACAGAATGTATAGTAACGGTGCACACTTTCTCAATATCAGAGAACGTACGTTAACAGTTCACACATTCTTAATATCACAGAATGTACAGGAAAAGTTCTCACTTTCTCAATATCATAGAACGTACGTTAACAGTTCACACATTCTCAATATCATAGAACGTACATTAACAGTTCACACATTCTCAATATCACAGAACGTACCGGAACAGTTCACACTTTCTCAATATCACAGAACATACAGTAACAGATCATACTTTCTCAAGATCATTGAACGTACATTAACAATTCTCACATTCTCAATATTTTACAACGTACAATAACAGTGCACACATTCTCAATATCACAGAGTATACAGTAACAGTTCACACATTCTCAATATCTCAGAACATACAGTAGCAGTTCACATATTCTCAATATCATAGAACATACAGTAACAAATCACTCATTCCCAATGTCACAGAACATACATTAACAGTTGACACATTCTCAATATCACAGAACATACAGTATCAGTTAACACTTTCTCAATATCATAGAACATACGTTAACAGTTTACACATTTTGAATGTCACAGAACATACAGTAACAGTTCACACTTTCTCAATATCATAGAACATATGTTAACAGTTCACACATTCTCAATATCACAGAACATACAGTAACAGTTCACACTTTCTCAATATCATAGAACGTACAGTAACAGTTCGCACTTTCTCAATATCACAGAACATACAATAACAGTTCACACTTTCACAATATTACAGAGCATACAGTAAAAGTTCAGACATTCACAATATTGCAGAGCATACAGTCACACTTCACACATTCTCAATATGACAGAACATACAGTAACATTTCAGAAATACTCAATATCATACAAAGTACAGTAACAGTTCACACATTCTCAATATCATAGAACATACAGTTACAGTTGACACATTCTCAATATCACAGAACATGCATTAACAGTTCAGACATTCTCAATATCACAGAGCGTACAGTAACAGTTCACACATTCTCAATACAACAGAACATACAGTAACAGTTCACACTTTCTCAATATCTTACAACATTCGTTAACAGTTCACACATTCTCAATATCACAGAACGTACAATAACAGTTCACAGTCTCTCAATATCATAGAACGTACATTAACAGTTCACACATTCTCAATATCACAGAAAATACAGTAACAGTTCACACATTCTCAATATCACAGAACATACAGTAACAGTTCACAATTTCTCAATATCATAGAACGTACATTAACAGTTCACACATTTTCAATGTCACAGAAAATACAGTAACAGTTCACACATTCTCAATATCTCAGAACGTACAGTAACAGTTCACACATTCTCAATAACATTGAATGTACGGTAACACTTCACACATTCTCAATATCACAGAACACACAGTAACAGTTCATACATTCTCAATATCACAGAACGTACAGTAAGAATTCACACATTCTCAATATCACCAAACGTACAATCACATTTCACAATTCTCAATAACATTGAATATACAGGACCAGTACACACATTCTCAATATCGCAGAACGTACATTAGCAGTTCACACGTTCTCAATGTCACAGAGCGTACAATAACAGTTCACACTTTCTCAATTTCATAGAATGTGCTGTAACAGTTCACACATTCTCTATATCATAGAACGTACGTTAACAGTTCACACATTCTCAATATCACAGAACATACAGTAACAGTTCACATATTCTCAATATCACAGAACATACAGTAACAGTTCACACTTTTGCAATATCACAGAACGTACATTAACACTTCACACATTTTCAATATCGCAGAACATACAGTGGCATTTTGCGCATTCTCAATGTCAAGGAACATACAGTAACAGTTCACACATTCTCAATATCACAGAACATATGTTAACAGTTCACACATTCTCAATACCACAAAACATACAGTAACAGTTCACACTTTCTCAATATCATACAACATACATGAACAGTTCACACATTCTCAATATCACAGAACATACAGTAACAGTTCACACATTCTCAATATCACAGAGCATACAGTACCTGTTCACACTTTCTCAATATCATAGAATTTACGTTAACAGGTCACACATTCTCAATGTCGCAGAACATACAGTATCAGTTCACACATTCTCAGTATCACAGAACGTAGAGTAACAGTTCACACATTCTCAATGTCATGGCACGTACATTAACAGTACACACATTCTCAATAACACAGAATGTACAGTAACAGTTCACACTTTCTCATTATCATCGAACGTACTGTAACACTTCACACATTCTCAATATCACAGAACGTACAATAACAGTTCACACATTCTCAATATCACAGAACGTACATTAACAGTTCAAGCGTTTTCAATTTCGCAGAACATAAGTTAACAGTTCACATTCTCAGTGTCATAGAACGTACATTAACTGTTCACACATTCTCAATGTCACAGAACATACAGTAATAGTTCACACATTCAAAATATCACAGAACACACAGTAACAGTTCACACTTTCTCAATATCATAGAATGTACGTTAACAGTTCACACATTTTCAGTATCGCAGAACATACAGTAACATTTTGCACATTCTCCATGTCATAGAACGTACATTAGCAGTTCACACTTTCTCAATATCATAGAATTTTCTGTAACAGTTCACACATTCTCAATATCATAAAATGTACAGTAACAGTTCACACATTCTCAATATCAAAGAGCATAAAGTAACAGTTCATACATTCTCAATATCACAGAATGTACAGTAACAATTCGCACATTCTCAATATCAACGAACGTACAATAACAGTTCACATATTCTCAATATCATAGAATGTACAGTAGCAGTTCACATATTCTCAATATCGTAGAACGTAAGTTAACAGTTCACACATTCTCAACATCAAAGAATGTACAGTATCAATTCACACATTCTCAATATCACAGAGCATATAGTAACAGTTATCACTTTTTTAATATCATAGAACTTTCGTTAACATTTCACACATTCTCAATATCATAGAACGTACGTGAACAATTCATACTTTCTCAATATCATAGAATGTACGTTAACGGTTCACACATTCTCAATATCACAGAACATACATTAACACTTCACACATTTTCAATATCGCAGAACATACAGTAGCATTTTGCGCATTCTCAATGTCAAGGAACATACATTAACAGTTCAAACATTCTCAAAAGCACAGAATGTACAGGAACAGTTCACACTTTCTCAATATCATAGAATGCACTGTAACACTTCACACATTCTCAATATCATAGAACGCACATTAACAGTTCACACATTTTCAATATCGCAGAATATACAGTAACATTTTGCACATTCTCCACATCATAGAACGTACATTAGCAGTTCACACACTCTCAATATCCCAGAGCGTACAATAACAGTTCACACTTTCTCAAAACCATAGAATTTTCTGTAACTGTTCACACATTCTCAATATCATACAACGTACGTGAACAATTCACACTTTCTCAATATCATAGAACGTACGTTAACAGTTCACACATTCTCAATATCATAGAGCGTACAATAACAGTTTACACATTCATAATATCACAGAACATATAGTAGCAGTTCACACTTTCTCAATATTATAGAACGTACATTAACAGTTCACACATTCTCAATATCACAGAGCATACAGTAACAGTTCACACTTTCTCAATATCAGAGAACGTACGTTAACAGTTCACACATTCTCAATATCACAACCCACTGTAACAATTCACGCATTCCCAATATCATAGAATGTACAGTAACAATTCACACATTATCAATATGACAGAGCGTACAGTAACAGTTCACACATTCTCAACATCACAGAACATATTGTAACAGTTCACACTTTCTCAATATCATAGAACGTACGTTAATGGATCACACATTTTCAATATCATAGAACATACAGCAATATTTCGCACATTCTCAGTATCATAGAATGTACATTAACAGTTCACACATTGTCAATTTCACAGAACGTACAGTAACAGTTCACAATTCTCAATAACATTGAATGTACGGTAACAGTTCACACATTCACAATGTCACACAGCATAAAGTAACAGTTCACACATTCTCAATATCACAGAACACACAATAACAGTTCATACATTCTCAATATCACAGAACGTACAGTAACAATTCGTGCATTCTCAATATCAACGAACGTACAATAACAGTTCACACATTCTCAATATCACAGAACATACAATAACAGTTCACACATTCTCAACATCACATAACGTACAGTAACAGTTCACACTTTCTCAATATCATAGAACGTACGTGAACAGTTCACACTTTCTCAATATCATAGAATTTTCTGTAACAGTTCACACATTCTCAATGTCATGGAACGTACATTAACGGTTCACACATTCTCAATATCACAGAATGTACAGTAAACGTTCACACTTTCTCATTATCATAGAACGTACATTAGCAGTTCACACATTTTCAATATTGCAGAACACACAGTAACATTTTGCACATTCTCAATATCATACAACGTACAGTAACAATTCACACATTCTCAATATCATAGAACTTAAGTTAACAGTTCACACATTCTCAATATCATAAAATGTACAGTAAGGGTTCACACATTGTCAATATCACAGAACGTACAGTAACAGTTCACACATTGTCAATATCACAGAGTGTACAGTCACAGCTCACTCTTTCTCAATATCAGAGAACGTACGTTAACAGTTCACACATTCTCAATATCATAGAACGTACGTTAACGGTTCGCACGTTTTCAATATTACAGAACATACAGCAATATTTCACACATTCTCAGTATCATAGAATGTACATTAACAGTTCACACATTGTCAATATCACAGAACGTACATTAGCAGTTCACAATTCTCAATAACATTGAATGTACGGGAACAGTTCACACATTCTCAATATTACAGAACACAGTAACAGTTCATACATTCTCAATATCACAGAACGTCCAGTAACAATTCGCACATTCTCAATATCAACGAAAGTACAGTAACAGTTCACACATTCTCAATATCACAGAACATACAGTAACAGGTCACACATTCTCAATATCACAGAACATACAGTATCAGTTCACACATTCTCAGTATCACAGAACGTAGAGTAACAGTTCACACATTCTCAATGTCATGGAACGTACATTAACAGTACACACATTCTCAATAACACAGAATGTACAGTAACAGTTCACACTTTCTCATTATCATCGAACGTACTGTAACACTTCACACATTCTCAATATCACAGAACGTACAATAACAGTTCACATTCTCAGTATCATAGAACGTACATTAACTGTTCACACATTCTCAATGTCACAGAACATACAGTAATAGTTCACACATTCAAAATATCACAGAATACACAGTAACAGTTCACACTTTCTCAATATCATAGAATGTACGTTAACAGTTCACACATTTTCAGTATCGCAGAACACACAGTAACATTTTGCACATTCTCCATGTCATAGAATGTACATTAGCAGTTCACACTTTCTCAATATCATAGAATTTTCTGTAACAGTTCACACATTCTCAATATCATAAAATGTACAGTAACAGTTCACACATTCTCAATATCAAAGCGCATAAAGTAACAGTTCATACATTCTCAATATCACAGAATGTACAGTAACAATTCGCACATTCTCAATATCAACGAATGTACAATAACAGTTCACATATTCTCAATATCATAGAATGTACAGTAGCAGTTCACATATTCTCAATATCATAGAACGTAAGTTAACAGTTCACACATTCTCAACATCAAAGAATGTACAGTATCAATTCACACATTCTCAATATCACAGAGCATATAGTAACAGTTATCACTTTTTTAATATCATAGAACTTTCGTTAACATTTCACACATTCTCAATATCATAGAACGTACGTGAACAATTCACACTTTCTCAATATCATAGAATGTACGTTAACAGTTCACACATTCTCAATATCACAGAACATACATTAACACCTCACACATTTTCAATATCGCAGAACATACAGTAGCATTTTGCGCATTCTCAATGTCAAGGAACATACATTAACAGTTCAAACATTCTCAAAAGCACAGAATGTACAGGAACAGTTCACACTTTCTCAATATCATAGAATGCACTGTAACACTTCACACATTCTCAATATCACAGAACGCACATTAACAGTTCACACATTTTCAATATCGCAGAATATACAGTAACATTTTGCACATTCTCCACATCATAGAACGTACATTAGCAGTTCACACACTCTCAATATCCCAGAGCGTACAATAACAGTTCACACTTTCTCAAAATCATAGAATTTTCTGTAACAGTTCACACATTCTCAATATCATACAACATACAGTAACATTTCACACATTCTCAATATCATAGAACATACGTGAACAATTCACACTTTCTCAATATCATAGAACGTACGTTAACAGTTCACATATTCTCAATATCAAAGAACGTACGTTAACAGTTCACACATTCTCAATATCATAGAACGTACAGTAACAGTTCACATATTCTCAATATCATGGAGCGTACAATAACAGTTTACACATTCATAATATCACAGAACATATAGTAGCAGTTCACACTTTCTCGATATTATAGAACATACATTAACAGTTCACACTTTCTCAATATCATAGAATGCACTGTAACACTTCACACATTCTCAATATCACAGAACGCACATTAACAGTTCACACATTTTCAATATCGCAGAATATACAGTAACATTTTGCACATTCTCCACATCATAGAACGTACATTAGCAGTTCACACACTCTCAATATCCCAGAGCGTACAATAACAGTTCACACTTTCTCAAAATCATAGAATTTTCTGTAACAGTTCACACTTTCTCAATATCATAGAACATACGTTAACAGTTCACACATTCTCAATATCAAAGAAGGTACGTTAACAGTTCACACATTCTCAATATCATAGAACGTACAGTAACAGTTCACATATTCTCAATATCATGGAGCGTACAATAACAGTTTACACATTCATAATATCACAGAACATATAGTAGCAGTTCACACTTTCTCGATATTATAGAACATACATTAACAGTTCACACTTTCTCAATATCATAGAATGCACTGTAACACTTCACACATTCTCAATATCACAGAACGCACATTAACAGTTCACACATTTTCAATATCACAGAATATACAGTAACATTTTGCACATTCTCCACATCATAGAACGTACATTAGCAGTTCACACACTCTCAATATCCCAGAGCGTACAATAACAGTTCACACTTTCTCAAAATCATAGAATTTTCTGTAACAGTTCACACATTCTCAATATCATACAACATACAGTAACATTTCACACATTCTCAATATCATAGAACGTACGTGAACAATTCACACTTTCTCAATATCATAGAACGTACGTTAACAGTTCACACATTCTCAATATCATAGAACGTACAGTAACAGTTCACATATTCTCAATATCATAGAGCGTACAATAACAGTTTACACATTCATAATATCACAGAACATATATTAGCAGTTCACACTTTCTCGATATTATAGAACATACATTAACAGTTCACACATTCTCAATATCACAGAACATACAGTAACAGTTCACACTTTCTCAATATCAGAGAACGTACGTTAACAGTTCACACATTCTCAATATCACAACCCACTGTAACAATTCACGCATTCCCAATATCATAGAATGTACAGTAACAATTCACACATTATCAATATGACAGAGCGTACAGTAACAGTTCACACATTCTCAACATCACAGAACATATTGTAACAGTTCACACTTTCTCAATATCATAGAACGTACGTTAATGGTTCACACATTTTCAATATCATAGAACATACAGCAATATTTCGCACATTCTCAGTATCATAGAATGTACATTAACAGTTCACACATTGTCAATTTCACAGAACGTACAGTAACAGTTCACAATTCTCAATAACATTGAATGTACGGTAACAGTTCACACATTCACAATGTCACACAGCATAAAGTAACAGTTCACACATTCTCAATATCACAGAACACACATTAACAGTTCATACATTCTCAATATCACAGAACGTACAGTAACAATTCGTGCATTCTCAATATCAACGAACGTACAATAACAGTTCACACATTCTCAATATCACTGAACATACAATAACAGTTCACACATTCTCAACATCACATAACGTACAGTAACAGTTCACACTTTCTCAATATCATAGAACGTACGTGAACAGTTCACACATTCTCAATATCATAGAGCATACAGTAACAGTTCACACATTCTCAATATCATAAAATGTACAGTAACAGTTCACACATTCATACAACGTACAGTAACATTCCTGATGAAGGGCTTATGCTCGAAACGTCAAATTCTCTATTCCTGAGATGCTGCCTGGCCTGCTGTGCTTTGACCAGCAACACATTTGCAACGTACAGTAACAGTTCACACATTCTTAATATCATACAACATACAGTAACAGTTCACACATTCTCAATATCACAGAACATACAGGAGCAGTTCACACATTCTCCATATCATAGAACTTAAGTTAACAGTTCACACATTCTCAATATCACAGTGCGTACAGTCACAGTTCACTCTTTCTCAATATCAGAGAACGTACGTTAACAGTTCACACATTCTCAATATCATAGAACGTACGTTAACGGTTCACACATTCTCAATATCATAAAATGTACAGTAAGGGTTCACACATTGTCAATATCACAGAACGTACAGTAACAGTTCACACATTGTCAATATCACAGAGTGTACAGTCACAGTTCACTCTTTCTCAATATCAGAGAACGTACGTTAACAGTTCACACATTCTCAATATCATAGAACGTACGTTAACGGTTCGCACGTTTTCAATATCACAGAACATACAGCAATATTTCACACATTCTCAGTATCATAGAATGTACATTAACAGTTCACACATTGTCAATATCACAGAACGTACATTAGCAGTTCACAATTCTCAATAACATTGAATGTACGGGAACAGTTCACACATTCTCAATATCACAGAACACAGTAACAGTTCATACATTCTCAATATCACAGAACGTCCAGTAACAATTCGCACATTCTCAATATCAACGAAAGTACAGTAACAGTTCAGACATTCTCAATATCATAGAACATACAGTAACACTTCACACATTCTCAATATCACAGAATATACATTAACAGTTCACACATTCTCAATATCATAGAATGTACATTTACAGTTGACACATTCTCAATATCATAGAACGTACGTTAACAGTTCACATATTCTCAATATCATAAAATGTACAGTAACAGTTCACACATTCTTAATATCACAGAACATACATTTACAGTTGACACATTCTGAATATCACAGAACATACAGTAACAGTTCACACATTCTCAATATCACAGAATGTACAGTAGGAGTTCACACTTTCTCATTATCATAGAACGTACTGTAACACTTCACACATTCTCAATATCACAGAACATACATTAGCAGTTCACGCATTTTCAATATCGCAGAACACACAGTAACATTTTGCACATTCTCAATGTTATAGAACAGACATTAGCAGTTCACACATTCTCAATATTACAGAGCGTACAATAACAGTTCACACTTTCTCAATATCACAGAATTTTCTGTAACAGTTCACACATTCTCAATATCATACAACGTACAGTAACAGTTCACACATTCTCAATACCACAGAACATAAAGTAACAGTTCACACATTCTCAATATCATACAACATACAGTAACAGTTCACACATTCTCAATATCACAGAACATACAGGAGCAGTTCACACACTCTCCATATCATAGAACTTAAGTTAACAGTTCACACATTCTCAATATCACAGTGCGTACAGTCACAGTTCACTCTTTCTCAATATCAGAGAACGTACGTTAACAGTTCACACATTCTCAATATCATAGAACGTACGTTAACGGTTCACACGTTTTCAATATCACAGAACATACAGCAATATTTCACACATTCTCAGTATCTTAGAATGTACATTAACAGTTCACACATTATCAATATCACAGGACGTACAGTAACAGTTCACAATTCTCAATAACATTGAATGTACGGGAACAGTTCACACATTCTCAATATCACACAACACACAGTAACAGTTCATACATTCTCAATATCACAGAACGTACAGTAACAATTCACACATTCTCAATATCAACGAACGTACAGTAACAGTTCACACATTCTCAATATCATAGAACATACAGTAACAGTTCACACATTCTCAATATCATAAAATGTACAGTAACAGTTCACACATTCTTAATATCACAGAACATACATTTACAGTTGACACATTCTGAATATCACAGAACATACAGTAACAGTTCACACATTCTCAATATCACAGAGCATAGAGTAACTGTTCACACTTTCTCACTATCATAGAACATACGGTAGGAGTTCACATGTTTCCAATATCATAGAACGTAAGTTAACAATTCACACAGTCTCAATATCACAGAGCATACAGTAGCAGTTCACACATTCTCAATATCATAGAACGTACAGTAACAGTTCACACATTCTTAATATCACAGAACATACATTAACAGTTCACACATTCTCAATGTCACATCGTATACAATAACAGTTCACACATTCTCAATATCATAGAACATACAACGACAGTTCACTCTTTCTCAATATCACAGAGCGTACAATAGCAGTTCACACTTTCTCAATATCATAGAACGTACAGTGACAGTTCACATATTCTTAATATCACAGAACATATAGTAGTAGTTCACACTTTCTCAATATTAAAGAACGTACGTTAACAGTTCACACATTCTCAATATGACAGAACATAAATGACAGTTCACACTTTCTCAATATCATAGAATGTACGTTAACAGTTCACACATTTTCAATGTCACAGAAAAAACAGTAACAGTTCACACATTCTTAATATCACAGATCATACTGTAACAATTCACACTTTCTCAATATCATAGAACGTACGTTAACAGTTCACACATTTTCAATATCACAGAACATACAGCAATATTTCACACATTCTCAGTATCATAGAATGTATATTAACAGTTCACACATTGTCAATATCACAGAGCATAAAGTAACAGTTCACACTTTCTCAATATCAGAGAACACACAGTACCAGTTCACACATTCTCAATATCACAGCACCTACCGTAACAGTTCACACATTCTCAATATCAAAGAACATACAGTAACAGTTCACACTTTCTCAATATCACTGAACGTACAGTAGCAGTTCACACATTCTCAATATCATAGAACGTACAGTAACAGTTCACACATTCTTAATATCACAGAACATACATTAACAGTTCACACATTCTCAATGTCACATCGTATACAATAACAGTTCACACATTCTCAATATCATAGAACATACAACGACAGTTCACTCTTTCTCAATATCACAGAGCGTACAATAGCAGTTCACACTTTCTCAATATCATAGAACGTACAGTGACAGTTCACATATTCTTAATATCACAGATCATTCTGTAACAGTTCACACTTTCTCAATATCATAGACCGTACGTTAACAGTTCACACATTTTCAATATCACAGAACATACAGCAATATTTCGCACATTCTCAGTATCATAGAATGTATATTAACAGTTCACACATTGTCAATATCAAAGAATGTACGGTAACAGTTCACACATTCTCAATATCACAGAGCATAAAGTAACAGTTCACACTCTCAATATCACAGAACACACAGTACCAGTTCATACATTCGCAATATCACCGAACGTACAATAACAATTCACACATTCTCAATATCACGGCACCTACCGTAACAGTTCACACATTCTCAATATCAAAGAACATACAGTAACAGTTCACACATTCTCAATATCACTGAACGTACAGTATCAGTTCACACTTTCTCAATATCACAGAACGTACAGTAACAGTTCACAGTCTCTCAATATCATAGAACGTACATTAACAGGTCACGCATTTTCAATATCACAGAACATACATTAATAGTTCACATATTCTCAATATCTCAGAACATGCAGTTGCAGTTAACACATTCTGAATAGCATAGAATGTACTTTAACAGTTCACACATTCTCAATATCATAGAGCGTACAATAACAGTTTACACATTCTTAATATCACAGAACATATAGTAGTAGTTCACACTTTCTCAATATTAAAGAACGTACGTTAACAGTTCACACATTCTCAATATGACAGAACATAAATGACAGTTCACACTTTCTCAATATCATAGAATGTACGTTAACAGTTCACACATTTTCAATGTCACAGAAAAAACAGTAACAGTTCACACATTCTTAATATCACAGATCATACTGTAACAATTCACACTTTCTCAATATCATAGAACGTACGTTAACAGTTCACACATTTTCAATATCACAGAACATACAGCAATATTTCGCACATTCTCAGTATCATAGAATGTATATTAACAGTTCACACATTGTCAATATCACAGAGCATAAAGTAACAGTTCACACTTTCTCAATATCAGAGAACACACAGTACCAGTTCACACATTCTCAATATCACAGCACCTACCGTAACAGTTCACACATTCTCAATATCAAAGAACATACAGTAACAGTTCACACTTTCTCAATATCACTGAACGTACAGTATCAGTTCACACTTTCTCAATATCACAGAACGTACAGTAACAGTTCACACATTCTCAATGTCACAGAACATACAGTAACAGTTCACACTTTCTCATTATCAGAGAACACACAGTACCAGTTCACACATTCTCAATATCACAGCACCTACCGTAACAGTTCACACATTCTCAATATCAAAGAACATACAGTAACAGTTCACACTTTCTCAATATCACTGAACGTACAGTATCAGTTCACACTTTCTCAATATCACAGAACGTACAGTAACAGTTCACACATTCTCAATGTCACAGAACATACAGTAACAGTTCACACTTTCTCATTATCATAGAACGTACAGTAACAGTTCACACTTTCTCAATATTACAGAGCATACAGTAAAAGTTCAGACATTCACAATATTGCAGAGCATACAGTCACACTTCACACATTCTCAATATGACAGAACATACAGTAACATTTCAGAAATTCTCAATATCATACAAAGTACAGTAACAGTTCACACATTCTCAGTATCATAGAACATACAGTTACAGTTCACACATTCTCAATATCACAGAACATACATTAACAGTTCACACATTCTCAATATCACAGAGCGTACAGTAACAGTTCACACATTCTCAATACGACAGAACATACAGTAACAGTTCACACTTTCTCAATATCTTACAACGTACGTTAACAGTTCACACATTCTCAATATCACAGAACGTACAGTAACAGTTCACAGTCTCTCAATATCATAGAACGTACATTAACAGTTCACACATTCTCCATATCACAGAACACACAGTAACAGTTCATACATTCTCAATATCACAGAACGTACAGTAACAGTTCACACTTTCTCAATATCACAGAATGTACAGTAACAGTTCACAGTCTCTCAATATCATAGAATGTACATTAACAGGTCACGCATTTTCAATATCACAGAACGTACATTAATAGTTCACACATTCTCAATATCTCAGAACATACAGTTGCAGTTAACACATTCTCAATATCATAGAACGTACAGTAACAATTCAACTTTCTCAATATCACATAGCGTACAGTAACAGTTCACACATTCTTAATATCATAGAACGTACGTTAACAGTTCACACATTTTCAATATCACAGAGCATACAGCAATATTTCGCACATTCTCAATATCATAGAATGTATATTAACAGTTCACACATTGTCAATACCACAGAATGTACGGTAACAGTTCACACATTCTCAATATCACAGAACACACAGTACCAGTTCACACATTCTCAATATCACAGCACCTACCGTAACAGTTCACACATTCTCAATATCAAAGAACATACAGTAACAGTTCACACTTTCTCAATATCACTGAACATACAGTAACAGTTCACACATTCTCAATCTCACAGAGCATACAGTAACAGTTCACACTTTCTCATTATCATAGAACATACGTTAACAGTTCACACATTCTCAATATCACAGAACATACAGTAACAGTTCACACTTTCTCAATATCATAGAACGGACAGTAACAGTTCACACTTTCTCAATATCACAGAACATACAATAACAGTTCACACTTTCACAATATTACAGAGCATACAGTAAAAGTTCAGACATTCACAATATTGCAGAGCATACAGTCACACTTCACACATTCTCAAATGACAGAACATACAGTAACATTTCAGACATTCTCAATATCATACAAAGTACAGTAACAGTTCACACATTCTCAATATCATAGAACATACAGTTACAGCTCACACATTCTCAATATCACAGAACATACATTAACAGTTCACACATTCTCAATATCACAGAGCGTATAGTAACAGTTCACACATTCTCAATACGACAGAACATACAGTTACAGTTCACACTTTCTCAATATCTTACAACGTACGTTAACAGTTCACACATTCTCAATATCACAGAACGTACAGCAACAGTTCACAGTCTCTCAATATCATAGAACGCACATTAACAGTTCACACGTTCTCCATATCACAGAACATAGATTAACAGTTCACACATTCTCAATATCACAGAACACACAGTAACAGTTCACACATTCTCGATATCACAGAACATACAGTAACAGTTCACAATTTCTCAATATCATAGAACGTACATTAACAGTTCGCACATTCTCAATATCATAGAACGTACGTTAACAGTTCACACATTTTCAATGTCACAGAAAATACAGTAACAGTTCACACATTCTCAATATCACAGAATGTACAGTAACAGTTCACACTTTCTCAATATCATAGAACGTACGTGAACAGCTCACACATTCTCAATATCATAGAACGTATATTAACAGTTCACACTTTCTCAATATCACAGCACCGATCTTAACAGTTGACACATTCTTAATATCACAGAACATACAGTAGCAGTTCACACTTTCTCAATATCATAGAACATACATTAACAGTTCACACATTCTTAATATCACAGAACATACAGTAACAGTTCACACTTTCTCAATATCATAGAACGTACAGTAACAGTTCACACATTCTCAATATTATAGAACATTCAGTAGTAGTTCACGCATTCTCAGTATCACACAACATGCAGTAACAGTTCATGCATTCTCAATATCCTAGAACATACAGTAACTGTTCACACATTCTAAATATCACAAAACATAGAGTAACAGTTCACACATTCTCAATATCACAGAGTATACAGTAACAGGTCATACTTTCTCAATATCACAGAGTGTACAGTAGGGATTCACACACTCTCAATACCATAGAACCTACGTGAACAGTTCACACATTCTCAACAGCACAGAGTGTACAGTACCAGTTCACTCATTCTGAATATCACAGAACATACAGTAACTGTTCACACATTCTCAATATCACAGAACGTACAGTAGCAGTTCACACTTTCTCAATATCATAGAACGTACATTAATAGTTCACACATTCTCAATATCAGAGACCATACAGTAGCAGTTCTCACATTCTCAATAATGCAGAGCATACAGTAACAGGTAACACATTTTCAATATCTTAGTTTGCATAGTAAAAGTTCACACATTCTCAATATCACAGAACATACAGTCACAGTTCACACTTTCTCAATATCATAGAACGTACGTGAACAGTTCACACATTCTCAATACCACAGAACATACAGTAGTAGTTCACGCATTCTCAGTATCGCTCAACATACAGTAACAGTTCATGCATTCTCAATATCACAGAGCGTACAGTAACCGTTCACACTTTCTCAATATCACCAAACATACAGTAACTTTTCACACATTCTCAATATCACAGAACTTACAGTAACAGTTCACGCATTCTCAATATCACCAAACATACAGTAACTTTTCACACATTCTCAATATAACAGAACTTACAGTAACAATTCACACATTCTCAATATCATAGAACATACAGTAACAGGTCACACATTCTCAATATCTGGATTAGTGGTGCTGGAAGAGCACGGCAGTTCAGGCAGCATCCAAAGTGCAGCGAAATCGACGTTTCGGGCAAAAGCCCTTCATCAGGAATAAAGCCAGTGAGCCTGAAGTGTGGAGAGATAAGCTAGAGGAAGGTTGGGGTGGGGAGAAAGTAGCATAGAGTACACTGGGTGAGTGGGGGAAGGGATGAAGGTGATAGGTCCAAACTCTGCTGGTTTAAACAAACATTACAGACTGCAGATTCAAAAACACCAGCAACAGTTCTCCTTCAAGATCTTCCGCTCTACGCTCGCAGCAATGTGCCGGCACCTAACCTCTCTACAGTCAGCCCTGCCGCAGCTGAGGGCCACACTCTCTCAGAATTGCCAAGGACCCAATCTGTACTACATCCTCAGGAGAATTCATACTCTCAACAAACAGTATTTCAATTCCATCTCAAACATCAAAAACTGTAAGTACAACAAACTTTTATCTACGCATCTCTATAACCAGCGCTCCTCAAACATTGCAGAAGATTCTCCTGGCCTCAGAAACGACTCAGGCGCTATTAGCCATGCGGCTGATGCAGATACCACCCCCACGCTGATTGATGATGTCACTTCCACCCCATCATGGCCACTCCCACAACCACTTCCTCCCTCACAATTCCTCATGCATCACACGTGACATCACGTCCGCCCCTCACATCATCGCTGATGCCACACGCTCAATGACTCCCGTCCCCCCTACTGCCGTGGTCACCACCACTTCTGCCCCCACCAGCGCCACTCACCTGCATTCTGCTGACACACCCCCCACAGACCCCACTGTCACTATCCCCATCCCGCAGAACCCTGAGGGGAACACTACCCCTGCTCATGACTCCACCCCACTCCCAGCTCCACACCCACACCAGATCCCAGCTCCCAACCCTGCCGAATTTTCACCATCCCCCCATACTTCCCCCTTTCTGAGGACGAACGATCAGTCCTCAGCAAAGGACACACCTTTATCCCCCTCCGTCCACGCATCAATTAATTTAATACACGCCGTGACATCGAACAATTCTTCCGTCGCCTCCGCCTCCGAGCTCACTTTCACAATCAGGATTCCCGCCCATCTTCGGAGGACCCCTTCACCCACCTCCAACACACTGCATCCACCTGGACGCCCCGCGCTGGCTATTACCCGCCCTCGACCTCTTCATTTCCAACTGCAGCTGGGTCATTAACCGCCTCAACCTGTCTACCCCCTCCCCCACTCTAACCTTTCACTCTCACAACGCGCTGCCCTCCAATCCCTCTGCTCCAATCCCGACCTCACCATCAAGCCAACGGATAAAGGGGGCGCAGTGGTAGTCTGGCGCACTGACCTCTACACCGCTGAAGCCAAATACCAACTCGAGGACACCTCTTCCTACTGCCCCCTCGACCATGACCCCACCCCCCATCACCAAACCATCATCTCCCAGACCATACAGAACCTCATCACCTCAGGAGATCTCCCACCCACAGCTTCCAACCTCATAGTCCGGGAACCCTGCACTGCCCGGTTCTATCTCCTTCCCAAGATCCACAAGCCTGACCACCCTGGCCGACCCATTGTCTCAGCATGCTCCTGCCCCATTGAACTCATCTCTACCTACCTCGACATTGTCCTATCCCCACTAGTCCAGGTATTCCCCACATATGTTCGAGAAACTACCCACGCCCTCCACCTCCTCTAAGACTTCCGTTTTCCTGGCCCCCAACACCTCATCTTCACCATGGATATCCAATCCCTCTACACCTCCATCCGCCATGACCAGGGCCTCTAAGCCCTCCGTCTTTTCCTCTCCAGACGTCCCCAACAATACCCTTCCACCGACACTCTCATTCGTTTGGCCGAACTGGTCCTCACCCTTAACAATTTCTCCTTCGAATCCTCCCACTTCCTCCAGACCAAAGGGGTAGCCATGGGCACACGTATGGGTCTCAGCTATGCCTGTCTCTTTGTTGGCTACGTAGAACAGTTGATCTTCTGTAATTACACCGGCACCACTCCCCACCTCTTCCTCCGCTACATTGATGACTGCATTGGCGCCACCTCATGCTCCCGCGAGGAGATTGGGCAATTCATCAACTTCACCAACACATTCCACCCTGACCTTAAATTTAACTGGACCATCTCTGACATCTCCCTCCCCTTCCTGGACCTCTCCATCTCCATTAATGACAACCGACTTGACACTGACATTTCTTACAAACCCACCGACTCCCACAGCTACCTGGATTACACCTCTTCCCACCCTATCTCTTGCAAAAATGCCATCCCATATTCCCAGTTCCTCCGCCTCCACCGTATCTGCTCCCAGGAGGACCAGTTCCACCACAGAACACACCAGATGGCCTCCTTCTTTAGAGACCGCAATTTCACTTCCCATGTTGTTAAAGATGCCCTCCAACGCATCTCGTCCACATCCCGCACCTCCGCCCTCAGACCCCACCCCTCCTACTGTAACAAGGACAGAACTCCCCTGGTGCTCACCTTCCACCCTACCAACCTTCGCATAAACCAAATCATCCACCGACATTTCCGCCACCTCCAAAAAGATCCCACCACCGGGGATATATTTCCCTCTCCACCCCTTTCCGCCTTCTGCAAAGAACGTTCCCTACGTGACTACCTGTTCAGGTGCACGCCCCCCTACAACCCATCCTCCCATCCTGGCACTTTTCCCTGCCACCGCAGGAACTGTAAAACTTGTGCCCACACCTCCTCCCTCACCTCCATCCAAGGCCCTAAAGGACCTTGCACATCCATCAAAGTTTTACCTGCACATCCACTAATATCATTTGTTGTATCCGTTGCTCCCGATGCAGTCTCCTCTGCATTGGGGAGACAGGGCGCCTCTTAGCAGAGCGCTTTAGGGAACATCTCCGGGACACCCGCACCAATCAACCACACCGCCCCATGGCCCAACATTTCAACTCCCCCTCCCACTCTGCCAAGAACAGGGAGGTCCTAGGCCTCCTTCACCGCTGCTCCCTCACCACCAGACGCCTGGAGGAAGAACGCCTCATCTTCCGCCTCGGAACACTTCAACCCCAGAGCATCAATGTGGACTTCAACAGTTTCCTCATTTCCCCTTCCCCCACCTCACCCTAGTTCCAAACTTCCAGCTCAGCACTGTCCCCATGACTTGTCCTACCTGCCTATCTTCTTTTCCACCTACCCACTCCACCCTCTCCTCCCTGACCTCTCACCTTCATCCCCTCCCCCACTCACCCAGTGTACTCTATGCTACTTTCTCCCCACTCCCACCCCCTCTAGCTTATCTCTCCACGCTTCAGGCTCACTGCCTTTATTCCTGATGAAGGGCTTTTGCCCGAAACGTCGATTTCCCTGCACTTTGGATGCTGCCTGAACTGCTGTGCTCTTCCAGCACCACTGATCCAGAATCTGGTTTCCAGCATCTGCAGTCATTGTTTTTACCTCATTCTCAATATCATAGAATGTACAGTAACAGTTCACACATTCTCAATATCACGTGGAAATTCTGTGTGTCGAGATGTTATGATTCTGTTATAACCAAAATGTCTGACTACTGGTTTAATTCAATGACATTTCATTTGAATTGCCATCATTGTCATTGCCAAGAAGGTCAACACCATCCAGGACAAAATAATCCTCTTGCTTGGCACCATCTTAAACATTCAGTCCCTCCAACAGCAACGCTCAGTCACAGCAGTGTGTACCATCGATAAGATGCACCACAGCAATTCACCAAGCTCCTTCCAAAGCACCTTCCACAACCTCAGACCACCCTACTCTCACAGTCAATGAAACACTTTTTAAAGACAGCAGTAGGTTTGGGCACAGCCAGATCCCATTAGCATCAGTGTATCATGACCAGATCATTCTTTTAGTGCTGCTGACTGCAGATAAATATCAGCATGGATGCCAGAGAGAACTCAGTCGTCCATCTTTGAATCAATGCTGAGAAACCTCCCTGTCCACCCAACTGGGCAGGTGGGGCATGGCTTTAACATCTCACCCAGAAGATGGTACTTCCTCAGACAGTGCTGGGATGGCCAGGGTTGATGCTGAGCTGACAATCCTCCTGACCTCATTCAGAGGGTTCAGGCCTGCAACCCCGTGAGTTTTGACTGTGCAAAGAGCAACTCTGAGCCTCAGCCATTGACATCTCTGTCATCACCCAGTGAGCATCAGCAGGAACTGGAGTGAGTGCCACCTACCTCCAGGGCTGATATTGCAACTGTTCCTTCCGAGTATTGAGAAAAATTGTATCTCAGGTTGAGGTTCTGGATGTAGGTTTGCTCAGTGAGCTGGAAGATTCATTTTCAGACGTTTCATCACCATACTAGGTAACATCTTCAGTGAGCCTCCAGATGAAGCACTGATGATGATTCCTGCTTTCTATTTATATTCAACATATAAGTAGAAAGGAGGAATCATCAGCAGTGCTTCGCCTGGCGGTTCACTGAAGATGTTACCGAGTATGGTGACGAAACGTCTGAAAATGAGACTTCCAATTCAGCAAGCAAAACTACACCAGAACTGTTTATTCCACTTGGAACAATAGGAGGTGCTCTCCTCAGCTGTGTCATTTACCAGCCCAGGGTCATTCCTGATTGATTTGAGTTGATTTATTCATTTCACGTTACCAAGGTGGAGTGAAAAGTATTGTCTTACATGTTTTACAGGCAGATTGCACTGTACAAGTGCATTCGGGTAAAAGGACAGAGTGCAGGGTTACAGCTGCTGACAAGATGCAGAGAGAAATCAACATTAACGTTAGAGAGGTCAATTCGGAAGTCTGATAACGATGGGGAAGAAGCTGTTCTTGAATCTGTTTGTACGTGTATACAACTTTCACAACAGACCCCATTAGTCAGGTCACAGCCAGCTCAGTTCCAACACTGCACGTCACACAATACTAAAACCTTTACCTTTCTGGCGGTGCTCATTTTCCTTATATTCTTTAGGGTGAAGATGGTCTACCTGGACTTCCAGGACCACCTGGACCTCCCGGACCCCCGGTAGGTACAACATCAACTCAGCCTTTGTTTGGATCAGAGGGAGAGGCGCGAGCAGGAAGGTGTTAGAAAGTTTCCATCAGCACGTTGGATAAAGATAGATTTATTAACGGGGGTTAAAGTGGAATGAAGATTGTCTGACAGCCAATGGGAGTTCTCTTCCACCAAGGGATTCCTGTCCCTGAACCGAAGGGGGAGAACAATCTGAGCTATCCACAGTCTGACATCAGTCAGTTACCTCTCAGATAGCGTCATGCTCAGAAGGTCTCCTCTAGTCTTAGTGTTGACCCGCTGAAGAAGGCTGCTCCGAATCAATCCTCAGGGATGTTTCTTGGAAGATGTCCAACCCCCTTGTTGGGCATTCCAATCAGTAACTGAGATGATTCAGCTCATTGTACCAATGACTGGTCTTTGGTAGAACTATCCAATTAGTCCTTTTGCTCTTTGCAAATAGTCCTGCAAAATGTTTTCTTTTCAAGTATTTGTGCAAGTCGCTGTTTGAATTAATGATTGAATTGTGCACCATAACTTACTGAGAGAGGGGAGGGTTGAACCTAAACATCAGTACCATCCCAGGGTGTGATAGTTACCTGACATACAATGTGAGGCGAGGATACTGGTGGAGGGCCAGGCCCCATAGTGAACATTTGGCTTCAGGAGGAAGTGGGGGGGGGGGGGGGGTGGAATTGGTGGAAGACAATACTCGAGGGGGAAAATGGACTTTGTCAGAAGTTTTGTCAAATGAAGCCAATAAGAAGGAAAACTGGAATGATTGTGAAAGACATTGGAATTTGCCAAGAACTCATTTGCAAAACAGTGGAAATAAGTCATTCCCTGTTAACTGCAGCAATTAATCTTATTCCGTGTAATTAAGCCACAATTTACTGCTAAAAGTATTTGTACTTTCAATTTTGCAGGGTGAGCCTGGGCTTTACACAGGAGAAGGAAGTGGTGACTTTTCTGTAAGTTTTCCAGCACCTTTTTGAGTTCAGTGTCTCCATAGTAATCACATACTGCACTGTTTAAATCACGTAAGGTTTAACACAAAAGGACTGCTGATGTTGAAGTCTTCAGAATCAAAGAAAGGAGGACACTGTATTTGTATAGCACCACGTGTATTCTCAGGACCTCTTACACTGATCCACAGCCAATGAAACGCTCAGAAAGAGCAGCCACTTTTATTGGAAATGTGGTAATCAATTTGCACACAGCAAGGTCCACGCCTAAGCAACAATTTAATTGTCCAGTAGGATGTTTGTAGTGCAATGGTAGTGTCTCTATCTCTGGGCCAGAAGGTCTGGATTCAAGTCCCACCTGCCCCTGAGGTATATTATAAAGTGTGTTTTACTGGCATTGCTTGGGGTTAGAAATTGAAATCCCTGGTGCTTCATGATCACTAATGTCTGCCTGAGGAGGTAGGTGCCTTGGACACAGAGCAGCTCCTGCCCAGTCCTGCTATCTAACATTCAGCTGGGAACAGCTGCTCAACTCTCTGGAGTGAAACTTGAACCCACCATCTTCAGGCTGTAAAGGTGGTACCCACCCAGACTAGGTTCAGTAGACACAGTGTACACAGTGAGGAAGTCCTGCCAGACAAGTTGACACATGTCTGTGAAACACACATGCAACACAACAAGATACCTTGCTGTTGGAAAGAATGCTTCTCCATCAGCTACAGGCCATTCCCTGTCTTCAGCTATTCCCTGTCTATTCCTGTATCTGTCAAACATTGCTATTGTATCCACTCCACCACTTCTCTGGCAGAGCATTCCAGGCACTTAACACCCTCTGTGTAAAAAAACCTGCCTCTTGCATCTTCTTTCAAACTCCACCCACCCACCCAACCCCCACTCCCACCCCTTTACTTTAAATCTCTGTCCCCGAGTAATTGACATTTCTATCCTGGGACAAAGACTCTGACTGTCTATTCTATACAATGTTATATACTGCACTGCTATCAGGCCACTCCTCATCTCTCAACATTCAAGTGAAAACAAGCTTAAGTTTAACCAACCTCTCCTCATGGCTAATACACTCCAAACAGGAAGCATTCTGGTAAACTGTTTCTGTGCCCTCTCTGAAGTCTCCATAGCCTTCTGGGAGTGTGGCAACTAGAACCGTATGAAGTATTCCAAACAATGTGGCCTGACTAAAGTTCTATACAGCTGCAACTTGCCTTGCCAATGTTTATACCCTATGTCCTGACTGATAAAGATGAGCATGCCATACACCTTCATGACCACCTTATCCACTTGTTTTGCCACTTTCAGGGAAAGAGTTGGTTTCACTCAATAGTGCAAATCAGCTGTCCAGCCAAATGAGCCACCCAGCACCCGCCCAACTTCACTATACTTATTTTCTCCTCAACGGTTCAGAATGTTATTCTATAGAAATGGAGCCAGCGGGACTTGAACTCAGGGCTCCTATAATCAGAGGTAGGGACTCTAGCACTGCACCAAGACAACCACTAAATATAACAGGAGGAGATTTGTGAGGGATTAGCAAACATTTGGGGGGGCGTTAATGGGCGTTGAGAAAATATCGGTGAATTAGGCGAATGGGGTGTCCGTATTCTAACATGGATATCAAAACAAAACCCTGTACATGCTAGCAAACTGTAAAAATAAGCAGAGTTCTGGAGAGAACAGAAACTCAGCAGGTCTGGCATCATCTGTGGAGAGAGAAACAGAATTTATGTTTCTGATGAATAGTCGATGACCTGAAAATCATGATTGTTATTTCAGTTCTTGATAAAATGTGGAGGTGCTGGTCTTGGACACGGTTAGAAGTCACACAACACCAGGTTATAGTCCAACAGGTTTATTTGAAATCACAAGCTTTCTGAACGCTGCTCCTTTGTCAGCAGAATTGATTATTTAGATAAACCTAATTGTCTGTGTGATAACCCAGTCAGCATGCACGCTGTAATCAGCATCCTCAATGTAACTGGGAAAGTGGTATGTGGGTTAGTCTAACAACAGAGACGGAGGCCTTTCACTCTACCATTCTTCCATTAGCTCTTTGAAAGAGACCATGCTCTCCCTTACCCTCCGCACCTCAACACCTTTCCAATCATCAACGTATCCATCAACTCCCAAAAGGCCTTTACTAAAGTTCCATACTAGAGGTTATGATTAGTTTTAAAGCTGTGGGGGATTTTGGGCTAAATCCTAGGAATGTTTAAAAAAGCTGGGTGAAAGGGAGGATTGAATCCTATAGGGAGTGTTTCCGATTGAGGTGAGATACTGCATTTGGTACCCAAGGTTTGTTCTATTTAATCTACATTAATGTCTTGGATTCAGAAACTCATTGCAAAGTAGTCAAGTTTATACCAATGGAAGCAGCGGAGTTGGTTTGGAGATTACAAAATGAGCTAGAGAGGACATTGTACATCGGTGAAACAATGGCCATGCCCTTTGGAACAGACAATGGTAAGGACCGAAACAAAAGAGAAAGGAATTGGTATTACACACAAACTGAAAATGTGTTGCTGGAAAACTCATGCCCGAATCGTCGATTCTTCTGCTCTTTGGATGCTGCCTGATCTGCTGTGCTTTTCCAGCAACACATTTTCAGCTCTGATCTCCAGCATCTGCAGTCCTCACTTTCTCCTCGAAGATTACACACACACTCTCTGACTAGTGTTGAGAAGGACATAGATGAAGCTAAAAGACCTTTATTCCACATTATGATCCAAATGTATTGAGCTAAAAATCATACAACACCAGCTTATAGTCCAACAGGTTTATTTGGAAGTACCAGCTTTCAGAGCACTGCTCCTTCATCGTGTAGTACATGGGACAGGATCATAGGACACAGGTTTCTTCAATACACCATATCAGCTGTATGACACTTTGATGTTTTACTGTAAATTCTTTGCTCTATGATCCTGTCCCATGAGTTACCTGATGAAAGCCTGCACTTCCAACTAAACCTGTTGGACTGTAACCTGGTGTTGTGTGCTTTTTTACGTTGTCCACCCCAGTCCAACACCGGCACCTCCAAGTCACATGGATTGAGATTGTCCAAGTTCATTTCCTATCAGAAACCTAAAACCAGAAGAATAATGAGAGGATCTTCCTGTCTGACTCCAGAGGCAAAATGTGCACCCCTCATTTTCAAAAGTCATCATTTAGAATCCTGACAGTGTGAAAAGAGGCCGTTCAGTCCATCAAGTCTGCACCAATCTTTTGAAGAGCATCCAAACCCAGTAACACTGCATGGGATTTTTAACCATAGTTAACCCACCTAACCTGCATACTACTGGGCAATGTTTAACATGGCCAATCCACCCTTTGCACATCTTTGGACTGTGGGAGGAAACCCACACAGACACAGGGAGAACATGCAAACTCCACACAAACAGTCATTCAAGGCTGGAATTGAACCAGGGTCCCTGGCATAGTGAGACAGCAGTGCTAACCACTGAGCCACTTTTCATTAGACAGTAAGAATGTATAGACTATTGATTACTGATATTTATTGGCAAAGGATATGAATTGATCATTCATAATGATATTGATAATTGATCTTGATTAATTGATTAATGATATGTATAGAAGATTAATATCACTGAATTGCAAATATAAAATGATAATGAATACTGATCAATCTCTGATACTGATTAATTACTGATATTGACGAGAACTGATATTGATTGATACTGCTTGGTGGCTGGTATTGGTTGATCAATGATACTGATTAATAATTGATATTGATGATATCTGATATTGATCGATAACATCCTCTTTTTGCTCATTTCTCTCTAGTGCCCGGCTGTCTGCCCTCCTGGTCCTGCTGGTCCTCCAGGAATGCCTGGCTTCAAGGTACGATCAGGCTGTTCACAATCGATCCAGATCACTACTGGGTTACACTGACTGTACCACCTGAGAACTATCCAATAAAACTTGCTGTAGCATTGTTTAAGAATAGGGAGAGAGACCTTACGGGAAACAGACTTTCTAACAATTCCAGAAGGAGAGGGATAGCTCTGCTGTTAATTCACCACATTGAAGGTGACCGCAATGATATAGTGAAAACCTAGGATCCTAGAATCCTGCAGATTCTTCCTTGTTCTCCCTCCCCAGTGAAAATGCTGATGGAACTAGCTGGAGGATGAACTGATGGAGGGAACAAATGTAATGCAGATAGGTATAGATCAGATAGTGGTAATATCATGGACTTTTAATCACAGGAGCTGGTGGAACTTGAGTTGTATTACTAAATTCGGAATGTAAGGCTAATTTTATTCACCGTACCCATGACAACTATCATAGAGTCATAGAGTTGTACATCACAGAAACCCTTTGGTCCAACCAGTCCATGCCGAACATAATCCCAAACTAAACTAGTCCCACCTGGCTGCTCCTGGCCCATATCTCTCCTATTCATGGACCTAGCCAAATGCCTTTTTAACGTTGTAATTGTATCCACATCCACCACTTCCTCAGGAACTTCATTCCACACATGAACCACCCTCTGTGTAAAACATTTGCCTATATGTCTTTTTCAAATCTATCTCCTCTAATCTTAAACATGTGCCTCCTAGTTTAGAAATCCCCTGTCCTAGGGAAAGACAACCACCATTATAAAAGCCAACTGGTTCAGCAATGTTCTATGGGAAAGGAAATCTGCTATCCTTAACCAGTCTGACCTCCATGTGACTCCAGACCCACATCAATGAGTGGTATCTTAACTGCCCTCTGAAATAACGCTAGCAAGACGCTCGGCAATTAAGGATGGGAAACAAATGCCAGCAACAGCTGCACCAGGTAATAGAATATAAAAGCAACACTCTCCAGAACATGGAGTAGAATGGGTCCATTCCCTTTGGAGTGATTAGATTAGATTACTTACAGTGTGGAAACAGGCCCTGCGGCCCAACAAGTCCACACCGACCCGCCGAAGCGCAACCCACCCATACCCCTACATATACCCCTTACCTAACACTACGGGCAATTTAGCATAGCCAATTCACCTGACCCGCACATCTTTGGACTGTGGGAGGAAACCGGAGCACCCGGAGGAAACCCACGCAGATACAGGGAGAACGTGCAAACTCCACACAGTCAGTCGCCTGAGGTGGGAATTGAACCCAGGTCCCTGGCGCTGTGAGGCAGCAGTGCTAACCACTGTGCCACCGTGCCGCCCCTCAAAGTGGTTTCATGCAAACATCTAAAAGCCTTGAAGATCTAGACAGGATAAATTCTGAGAGTTTGTTTATCCTAGCTGGAGATTCTAGCATAAGGGTATAATGTCAGGACACGAGATCACTCACAGGGGGCTGAGGGGAGAAGTAGTTTCAGAGGGTTGTGACCCTTCAGATTTCTCGACCTCAGCAGGGATTGCATACACAGTTATTCATTATATTCAAGACTGGGATCGATAGGTTTTCAGACACTAAGGCAGTGGAGGGTATGGTGGTAGGAGGGGAAAATGATTTGAGTTTGACAATCCACCATGATCTCACTGAATACTAGAGGAGGTTCAATATATGGGTGGCTCATTCTTCCTGCTGACACTTTTGCCGCTATGTTATAGGAACGCAGGAAATAGGACCAAAAGGAGGCCCCTCTAAGCTACTCACACAGACTATCCTTGATCTTCTATCTGAATGCCATTTTCCTGCACTACCTCCATAATCCTTTGAGGTTAATATGGCCAGTTCCACTATCAGCCAGGCCCAGATCATATTATGGGACAGGGTTAGTATAAATGACATAAAGAGACTTGATTTAAGGACAACACTCACAGGGAAGACTCGAGCAAACCTGGGCAGTGTTAGAGGGTCTTGCTTGTGGATTGGAAACTCTGTACATGGGGATGAATAAGGAGCTGAAACATCACTGTAGTTTGAGGTGCTGAGGAAGAATATATTCCAGTTTAAGTGGGTGTCCTCATTTCAATCAATTGACAATTCTGGGAAGAAAAGGGATAACAAGGGGTGGAGCATGGAACTAAGAAACAGAGGTAGTCACTAATCACTGCCATTGGGAATTTAAGAGTGGCCTCAGCGACTGTTTAGAATCAAGCTGTAGCTATGGTTCCTGCTTTCTGGTTGGATGCGTGGTAAGGGGCTGGGCAGCTATGGGATGGCATGGCAGTGAGAATGGCTATTCCTGGGTACACGGCTCAGGAGTAATGACCACAAGAAAACAGGCAGGAGTACGTCAGGTGCTGATGGTGCTTTAACCCTGACTACTGTTTGTATCTATTTTCTCCAGGGACACACAGGGCACAAGGGAGAGCGTGGAGAACCAGGCAAAAGAGGTGCCCAGGTAAATTACTGGCATTTTGACTGGCATGCCCTATTTCTCATGTTTAGTGCTTGCTCCTTGCGGTGTTGCACATGCTAACGATTGATTATTTGGAATTACAGGGGGATCCTGGACCTCCTGGTGTGTCAGGTATCCCTGGACCAATCGGATTACAGGTAGGAGCTGGCGGGGAAGGGGGAATATGCAGGTGAGAGGTGGTTGTTGTACTGTTCACAACCCAGGGAAAACCCACAGCTCAGGAAATCTATGGAACGGCCGGAAATATGAAGCAAACTTCCATCTCCCCTCTGGCCTCCATCCGCTGCTCTGTTTGATTGGTACAGGTTGGGTTTGAGAATTCCTGGCCTTTACCTTAAGCCCTGAAGCCCAATGGTTGGAAGGTGGAGGAAATGATGTCATCAGCATTGCCTTCCTTTCATCTTTTCAGGGGCTCACTCCCACCCCCCACTGCCCCACCCCACCCAGAGCCCTGCAGCCTAACCCCGCGCCCCCCACCCCACCCCAGGAGCCCAGAGAAACCAGCCCATAGCCAGTTCCTTATTGAGGTTAGTCCGTGCGTGTGCACGGGGGAGTGGAGGATATTTCCACTGACCTCACCTGTATCCTCAATCTGAGCCACTGCCTGTAACAATAACCTGCATTTATATAGAGCCATTAAGGAGTAAACATATCCCAGGGCATTTTCACTGGAGCATTATCAGTCAAAATTGGGCTCTGAATGGAGATAGTAGGACTCTGACCAACTGACTGAACAAAGGCATGGATTTGAAGAAGTGATTTGAAGCAGAAAAGAAAGGAGGAAGCAGAAATGTCAGTGTTGCTTGGGTGAAGTGGGGAAGCAAATTTCAGAGCATAGAACATGAACAGCCAAAGGCATGGACACCAATGGCAACTGGCAGAAAATTAATGGTTGGGCATGAGGTCAGGATTGGAGGAGTGTTGGTATTACAGAGGGTTGTAGGAATGGATTGGGTTTCAGGGTTATGGAGAGTATGTTCGCAGCAGGATAAAATATTAAAATCTAAATGATGTCAGACCAGGAGCCAATATAGACCAATGAACTGCTGACATAAGCAGAATAATGGGAAATCTAACAACAACGTCTTGGACGTGAAGAATTATCTTCTCTCTTCGTTGTTCTTAGGAAGCATGGAAAAAATATCCCATCAACAATCCAGGGGGTTGTTATAATCCCTGGACAAATCAGACCACAGGGTGAAACCTGACTTGATCTTGACTTGAGTTTACTTTTGTAGTGGGCGGCACGGTGGCACAGTGGTTAGCACTGCTGCCTCACAGCGCCTGTAGACCCGGGTTCAATTCCCGACTCAGGCGACTGACTGTGTGGAGTTTGCACGTTCTCCCCGTGTCTGCGTGGGTTTCCTCCGGGTGCTCCGGTTTCCTCCCGCAGTCCAAAGATGTGCGGGTCAAGTGAATTGGTCAAGCTAAATTGCCCGTAGTGTTAGGTAAGGGGTAAATGTAGGGGTATGGGTGGGTTGCGCTTCGGCGGGTCGGTGTGGGCTTGTTGGGCCAAAGGGCCTGTTTCCACACTGTAAGTCTAATCTAATATGACAGTCATTCACTGAACATATTCACACGAGGCTGCCAATGTTCTTTAAACTAAAGGACACAAGGTTATTGTGCAAAAAAGCCAAATATATAAAAAATGAGAAAGTAAAAACCAAAAGAACTGTGGATGCTGTAAATCAGAGTCAAAAGTAGAAGTTGCTGGAAGAGCTCAGCAGGTCTGCAGCATCTGTGGAGAGAAATCAGAGTTAACATAACAACATAAGAATGAGGAGCAGGAGTAGGCTGCCTGGCCCTTCCAGCCTGCTCCACCATTCAATAAGATTAGGGCTAATCTTTTCATGGCCTCAGCTCCACTTACCCGCACTCTCACCCTAACCCATAATTTCTTTACTGTTCAAAAATTAGCTATCTTAGCTTTAAAAGCATTTATTGAGGAAGCCTCAATGACTTCCCTGGGCAGGCAATTCCATCGATTTACAACCCTCTGGGTGAAGGAGTTCCTTCTCAATTCAGTCCTAAACCTGCTCCCTCTCATCTTGAGGCTACGTCCTCTTGTGCTAGTTTCCAGTGGAAACATTCTCTCTACTTCTGGCTTATCGATTCCCTTCATAATTTTATATGTTTCTATAAAATCCCCCTCCCATTCTTCTGAATTCCAATGAATATAATCCCAGTCGACTCAGCCTCTCCTCATAAGCCAACCCCTTCAACTCTGGAATCAACCCAGTGAGCCTCCTCTGCACCTGCTCCAGTCCAGTACATCCTTTCTCAAATAAGGAGAACAAACTTGCACACAGTACTCCAGGTGTGGCCTCACCACTACCCTCTACAGCTGTAACATTACCTCCCTGCTTTTAAACTCAATCCCTTTAGCAATGAAGGACAAAATTCTATTTGCCTTCAAACTTACCTGTTGCACCTGCAAACTAACCTTCTGTGATTCATGCACAAGGACACCCAGGTCCCCCTGCACAGCAGCACGCTGCAATTTTTTACCATTCAAATAATTGGCCGCATAGATGCTGTCACAGATGCTGCCAGACCTGCTGATCTTTTCCAGCAATTTCTATTTTTGACTAAAAAAAAGTTAGAAAGATCTTAAGATAAAGAGCAAAAAGAAAAATTTAAACTTTTTTTCTCAGCAACATCCTTTACAGATGCTCAATCCCAGTAAAGTATCACTCTAATTTTAATTCTAATTTCTTGTTTAATTGGCTAGTTACAAGCATTTCCTTTTGCCAAATTTTTTATATATGCTATACATATCATCCTGAGTTACACAAACACCAGCTACTTCAATTTACTTTGTCCACCTCCTTATTTAAGCTGCTAAAACATTGTTAAAACTGTTTACCACGTCTGAAAGCCTGTTTAAAGCCACATACTGAACAAACCTTCTGCTGAAATAAAACAATGGATTGCAGCTGCTGGAGATCTAAAACAAAAACAGAAATTGCAATCCCCCTATTTATCTATCCATTTCACATCTCTCCGTCTCTTTCTCTCTCTATTCCTTTCTCTCTCTCTCTCTCTCTCTCTCTGGGCTCCAGGTGCTCACCTCTCTCCCCCACACCCATCTTCAGCATCAGTGTCACTTTTTCTGAGTTGCTGTCAGTTCTGTTGATTTGCCAGACTTGAGACATTAAACTCTGGCTTCTCCCCACTGATGCTGCCAGACCTGCTGAGTTTCTCCAACAATTTCTGTTTTTGTTTCAGCCTTCTTTTGAAACTGATAACCCTTGACCTGACTTTCTATTTCTACATAAAGGTTCACCTTTGTATGCATTCCATCAGTTAACTCCCCAGGTTTAGCTACATGTTTTCTTGGAAATGCTGTTTGAATTCACTGTTCAAAACTGACTTTCTGATCTCAATAAAAAAATGTATCTTCACAGATTTAAAAGCATTTATGACTACTTTAAAATTGAATTTCCAAATGACAAAAATATATAATCAATCTTTATCACCATTGTACAGATTATTAAGGGGAAAAGGGATAGAATTGATTATGGCTAAATGTCCAATGTTAATTATTGTTGAGGCTAGCTGAATTATTTCCTGGGCTAGTCTGTTTTCTTGAGCTTTGTCCTCATCTGGTTCAACCTCCTTGTTCCTGCTGTTGTTGGTGTTTCCTTACCATGTTCTGACTCATGAAAAGCAATCAGTTTCTCATTTTTCAAAAGGAAGAAAGAACTTGCATTTCTGTAGCACCTTTTATGTACCCAGGACACTCCAAAGAGCTTTACAGCCAATTAAGTTCTTGTGCAGTCAGTTTTGTATTGGCAGCCAATTTGCACACAGCCAGCAACATGACAATAAAAGCAATAATCTGCTTCAGTGATTTTAGTTGAAATATAAATATTAACCAGGATACCAGGGAGAAATTCTTTGCTTTGTTTTGAAATAGTGACTGCAAGATATTTTACATCGACCGAGGAATTGTTGGGAATAGGAGCAGCAGGAAGCCAATCAAGCCCTCAGTGAAACCTCTATCTGTGTTTTCTGTGTTGTCAGAAAAACAACCCCTAAGTCAAAGGTCACTGTGTCTTGGCAGCTGGACCTTGGGTGGATTTAGCTCAGAAACAGGGCCTGGTCTCCAGTCGCTGGAATACAACCCCTTCAGGTTGAATTCAGAGATAGGACTCTACCCCTGAGTCACCATCACCCGTTTGGAACAATTGAAAATAGGACAAGATGTGAGAAAATATAATTCTTACCAGAGAGAAATTATTGACACAAATTGTTAAAAATGATCAGGGTGTGTCGCAGTATTATGAGGTTACTAAAATGTGTGAACATTTCTGGATTGGGAGGAAGATGGTTTTATATCAGGATCTGTTCTCTTCACTCCACAGGGTCCTCGAGGATTGAGAGGCCTTCTTGGGAAACCTGGGCCTCCCGGTGACAGGGTAAGTGAAAAACTGGACTGGAACATTTCCCTAGACTGACACTTCATGGTCAGAAAATTGTCAACTTGCTCAGCACTCCACCATTCATGCACGCATCTACATTCATATAGCATCTTTAATTAGTTAATCGGTGCTTCCCGAACTTTGTCCCAATGTGGATCCCATTTTGGGGCTTGGAAATTGTCATGACCTTCCTGTGAGAACTGGTGGGTGGGAGGGTGGGGGAATGGGGGGGCGGGGATGAAGGGGCTGTGACAGCAAGGTCCTGTTAGAGGCAAAATGCAGCGATTATAATTCACAGCTTCGTAGCTCCATTGCTGCCTCAGAAACCTCCAACTGACCACCCCCCGTCAACTTTGTAATAAAATGTCCGAAGGTGCTGCCCAGGAACATGACTGAAGTGGGATTGACACTTGAAACAAGACAGAGGAGCATGCCTTAAAGGAGGAGATGGAGGCAAGATGTTTATATGGGGAGGAGGGGGTGTTGGAAATACTTGGTCCTCCAAGGTGGCTGAAGGTACGTCAGGGTGATGGTGTAGCAAGCAGCTTGGATTGTATGTACGTCATGGGGGGGGGGTAGTGGTAAGTAGGAAACAGACTAAGAGCTTCCAAATGATGGAGGTGGTGGTCACCCAATGCAGACCTACATCAGCAGCCAGTACCATGGCCTCAGCTCTCTCCTCACTGTTGGACTCCACCTCATTGAGAAATGGTCCTTTCCTTTCTTGTCACTGATTGTCCTGTCTTTCTGCAGGGTCCCACAGGATTCCGTGGACCAGTCGGTCCTCCTGGTCCCCCTGGCAAAGTTGTAAGTATTAGATCACTGCTATAAATCCAATTCTTTCCAAACAATGATCTGGATTTCCTGACTTACCTTGAGCTTATGGTTCTGCTTGCCACATTACCAAAAGGATGTGGATGCTTTGGAGAGGGTGCAGAGGAGGTTCACCGGGATGTTGCCTGGTGTGAAGAGAGGTTGAGTAGATTAGGATCATTTTCATTTGAAAAACGGTGGTTGAGGAGGGACCTGATTGAGGTCTACAAAATCATGAGATGTATAAACAGGGGGAATAGCAAGAAGCTATTTCCCAGGGTGGGGGACTCGATTACTCAGAGTCACGAGTTCAAGGTGAGAGGGGAAACGTTTAAGGGAGATATGCGTGGAATGTTCTTTATACAGAGGGTGGTGGTGCCTGGGACACGTTACCAGTGGAGATGGTAGAAGCGGGCTGTAGCGGCTCTTGAGAAGGTGGGGGGGGTGAGCTGCTTTCTTGAACTGCTGCAGTCCATGTGCTGTAGGTAGACCCACAATACCCTTAGAGAAGGAATTCCTGCATTTTGACCCAATGACAGTGAAGGAACGGCAATATATTTCCAAGTCAGGGTGGTGAGTGGCCTGGTGCAGAACTTGGAGGGGGTAGTGTTCCCATGCATCTGCTGCCCTTGTCATTCTAGATGGTAGTGGTTGTGGGTTTGAAGGGTGCTGTCATAGAAACATTGGTGAATTTCTATAGTACTAATCAACTGATCTGCTTTTTCCTCGATTAAGTCAAGCTCCTTGAGTGTTATTGGAGATGAACCCTCCCAGACAAGTGTTCCATTGCACTCCTGACTTGTGTCTTGTGGACAGGCTTTGGTTAGTCAGACCAATTTACTCATCACAGATCTCCCAGTCTCTGACCTGCTCTCGTAGCCATTGTATTTATATACGGCGAGACATTGAACAATTCTTCCGCCACCTTCGCCTCCACGCCTACTTCTTCAACCAGGATTCTCGCCCACCCTCTGACGACCCCTTCTCCCACCTCCAACACACCCCATCCACCTGGATACCCGATGCTGACCTCTTACCCGCTCTTGATCTCATCATAGCCAACTGCCGCCGTGACATTAACCGCCTCAACCTCTCACCCCTCTCACTCACTCCAACCTTTCACCCTCGGAACGTACAGCCCTCCACTCCCTCTGCTCCAACCCCAACCTCACCATCAAACCGGCAGACAAGGGAGGCGCAGTGGCAGTTTGGCGCACCGACCTTTACACCGCTGAGGCTAAACGTCAGCTCGCGGACACCTCCTCCTACTACCCCCGTGACCATGACCCCACCTCCCACCACCAAACCATCATCTCCCAGACCATCCATAACCTCATCACCTCAGGGGATCTCCCATCCACCGCCTCCAACCTCATAGTCCCACAACCCCACACCGCCCGTTTCTACCTCCTGCCCAAAATCCACAAACCTGACTGCCCTGGCCGACCCATTGTCTCAGCCTGCTCCTGCCCCACCGAACTCATCTCCGCATACCTCGACATGGTCCTGTCCCCCTTAGTCCAAGAACTCCCCACCTACGTTCGGGACACCACCCACGCCCTCCACCTCCTCCATGATTTTCACTTCCCCGGTCACCAACGCCTTATCTTCACCATGGACATCCAGTCCCTGTACACCTCCATCCCCCATCACGAAGGACTCAAAGCCCTCCGCTTCTTCCTTTCCCGCTGTACCAACCAGTATCCTTCCACTGACTCCCTCCTTCGACTGACTGAACTGGTCCTCACTCTGAATAACTTCTCTTTCATCTCCGCCACATCTGCTCCCAGGAGGACCAGTTCCAATACCGAACAACCCAGATGGCCTCCTTCTTCAAAGACCGCTATTTCTACCCAGATGTGATCGACAATGTTCTCCAACGCATCTCCTCCACTTCACGCTCCTCCGCCCTTGAGCCCCACCCCTCCAATTGCCACCAGGTCAGAACCCCACTGGTCCTCACCTACCACCCCACCAACCTCCATATACATCGCATCATCTGTCATCATTTCTGCCACCTCCAAATGGACCCCACCACCAGGGATATATTTCCCTCCCCTCTCCTATCAGTGTTCCAAAAAGACCACTCCCTCCGTGACTCCCTCGTCAACTTGCACCCACACCTCCCCCCTTACTTCCGTCCAAGGCCCCAAGGGATCCTTCCATATCCGCCACAAATTCACCTGCACCTCCACACACATCATTTACTGCATCCACTGCACCCGATGTGGCCTCCTCTATATTGGGGAGACAGGCCACCTACTTGCGGAACATTTCAGAGAACACCTCTGGGACAGCCGGACCAACCAACCCAACCACCCTGTGGCTCAACACTTCAACTCCCCCTCCCACTCCACCGAGGACATGCAGGTCTTTGGACTCCTCCATCGCCAGACCATAGCAACACGACGGCGGGAGGAAGAGCGCCTCATCTTCCACCTGGGAACCCTCCAACCACAAGGGATGAACTCAAGATTTCTCCAGTTTCCTCATTTCCCCTCCCCGCACCTTGTCTCAGTCCTAACCCTCGAACTCAGCACCGCCCTCCTAACCTGCAATCTTCCTGATCTCTCCGCCCCCACCCCACTCCGGTCTATCACCCTCACCTTAACCTCCTTCCACCTATCGCATTTCCAACTCCCCTCCCCCAAGTCCCTCCTCCCTACCTTTTATCTTAGCCTGCTTGACACACTTTCCTCATTCTTGAAGAAGGGCTCGTGCCCGAAACGTCGATTCTCCTGCTCCTTGGATGCTGCCTAACCTGCTGCGCTTTTCCAGCAACACATTTTCAGCTCTGATCTCCAGCATCTGCAGTCCTCACTTTCTCCGTATTTATATGTTAGTCCAACTCAGTGTGTAGTCAGTGGTAGCTGCAGGATATCGACAGTGAGGGATTTAGTAATGGTCATGCCATTGAACATCAAAGGAAGATGCTAGATTCTTTCTTGCTGAAGATGGTCATTTTCTGACATTTGTATGATGCAAGTGTTACTTGCCACTCATCACCTCAAACCTGGATATTGTCCAGAACGTGCTACATTTGGAATCCTTCAGTATCTGAGGAATCACAAATGATGCTGAATATGGTGCAATCATAAGCAAACGTCCCCACTTCTGACCTTATGATGAAGGGAAGGTCATTGATGAAGCAACTAAAAATGGTTGGGCCCAAGACACTCCCCTGAGGAACTCCTGAGAGATGTCCTGGAGCTGAGATGACTGACCTCCAACAACCACAACCAGCTTCCTATGAGTCAGGCATGACTCCAGTCAGAGTAGAGTTTACCCATTGATTCCAGTTTTGCTCAAGCTCCTTGCTGCCACAACATAGATTTCGGCCTGAGACTGGATCCAGAGAGATATAAATCCTCAGCGGATCCTGGTTCCTTAACCCTCGAATGGCCGATGTTTCAGGGTAAGAAGATGACAAAGAAAAAGATGCAAAGGCACTTTGCAATTTTCATTGAAATGCCAGAGCACTGACATTAATCACTGAGTTATCCTAGCAACAACCTGTCCATCAAGCTGAATAATCCTTTCAGCATTAATGATGAGGCAGAGAAGAGGTAATGAAGGAAGGAACAGATAGCAATTCTTACCCTTTGGACCTCAGTACCTCATGGGATGTCCAACCGGGTTAGAACCAGGCTGTTCAATTGAATGAAGCCCTCAGGCAGAAACCTGAGTAGACAGCATCCTCAAATTGAAGGAAAGCTGAGGATGACTATGATGCCACACTTGGTCGAATGTAGCCTTGATGTCAAGGGCTGTCCCTCTCTCCTCCCCTCTGGAATTCAGCTCCTTTGTCCATGTTTGAACCAAGGCTGTACTGAGGTCAGGAACTGAATGGCCCTGGTGGAGCCGAAGCTGAGTCACTGAGCAGGTGCTGCTTGATAGCACTGTTGATGACACTTCCATCACCTTACTGATGATCGAGAGTAGACTGATGGGGCAGTAGTCAGCCAGGTTGGATTTGTCCTGTTGTTTATGTACAGAGTCCCTGGGCAATTTTCCACATCATCAGGTAGATGTCAGTGTTGTGATTGCATTGGAACTGCCTTAGAGCAGCAACCCAAAGATAATAGAAAATCAAGTACCAAAAATGAAGGAGGAATTTACAACAATCAGGATCACTGGAGAAAAATTACTGGGAAAACTAATGGGACGAAAGACAGACAAGCGTGCCTAGGCTTCACTCCTGCATCTGAAGAAATGCTGGTGTTGAGACTGGATTTGTTGGTGGTAATCTTCCAAAACTCCCGAAGTTCCAGAAGATTCAGTTGTTATGTAGAACATAGAACATAGAACTGTACAGGCCCTTCGGCCCTCGATGTTGTGCCAATCTTTCATCCTACTCTAAGCTCAAATTAACTCACATACTCTTCATTTTACGATCATCCATATGCCTATCCAAAAGTCACTTAAATGTCCCTAATGTATCTGACTGTAATTTGTTCTTTTCTCAACTTCTGGTTTCTTCTTTCTGAGTCAGAAGTGCAAATAAAGCATTAATGCAAATATAATCTTAAACCTAACCCTAACCACCATTTAAGACAGGACGAAGACAGAAAACAGGAGGGAGTAGGCCAGTTGGCTCAACAGCTGTTGCTGGAAAATGCTAGAATCCATTACAAAGGCAATTGTAGCAGGACATTTAGAAATTAATAACACTATCAGGCAGAGTCAACATGGTTTTGTGAAAGGGAAATGATGTTTGACTAATTTATCACAGTTTCTTCGAGGAAGGGGAAATTGATAAAGAAGAACCAATAGTTTATGTGTCTTTGTATTTACACATAAAAGGTTATTGCTCAAGATAGGAGCTCACAGTGTTAGGGGTGATATATTAGTCTGGATATAGGATTGGCTAACCAACAGGAAATAGACTGATGGGAGAAGTGAACCATTTACAGGTAACGGATGGAGTGCAGCAGGGACCAATGTTGGGGCCTCAGCTATTTACAAACTATGGTAATTACTTGGAAGGAGGGGCCAACTGGTTGGTAAGCAACGTTGCTGATCTTACAAAAATACGTAGGAGAGTATGGTGTATGGAAGATACGAAGAGAGTGCAAGGAGGGAAATACACAAGTAAAGTGAGTGAGCAAAACAAATTGCAAAATACAGTGAAATGATGTAAGATTCTTGACTTATTAGGAAGAATAGACAAATAGAATGTTACATAAGTGGATAGAGACTGCAGTATGCTACAATGCAGAGGGAACTGTGAATCCTTGTTCATCAATTATCTAGCATTCAGGTGCAGCAAGTGATTAAGAAGGTAGGTGGAGAGTTGACCTTTCTGACAAGGGGATCAAGTATGAACATGAGGAACTCTTCTTGCAATAGGTGTGAGTTATAAAGAAAGGCTGAGACATTTTTCACAGGAGGGTAGGAGGTTGTTAGGTACCTTATAGAGGTTTATAAAATAATGATGGGTATGGAGAGTTGTCTTTTCCCTAGAGATGCAGATTTTAAGATGAGAAGAGAGAGATTTAAAAAGGACATGAGGGGCAAATCTTTTACACACAGGGTGGTTCGTGTGTGGAATGAACTCCCTGAGTAAGTGGTGGATGTGGATACAATTACAATGTTTAAAAGACATTCGGATAAGTACATGGACAGGAAAGGTTTGGAGGGATATGGACCAGGAGCAGGGGGTGTTGGGCTGGTTTAGTTTGGGATTATGTTCAGTGTGGACTGGTAGGACCAAATGGTATGACTCTATAATAGCACTATAACATTGGTGAGGGCATGTCTGGAGTATCGTGTACAGATTTGTCTCATTGCTTACGGAAGGATATACGTGGTTAGTTGTTCGGAGAATGCTCACTTGGCTGATGCTCAGAATGAGGCATTTGTTGCCAGGGGACATGGTGAGGAAATGGAGCTGACATTTATTGCTGTTTAGAAGAATGAAGTGAGATCATGTTGCATGTACAATCTAAGAGCATGAGGAGGCCATTCAGCCCCTGAGCCTGTTCTACCATTTGATGAGGTCATGGCTGATTGAGTTGTGGTCTGAAACCCACCTTCATGTCCTCCCCCACAGCCAGTTACTCCCTGGTTTCTCACAGATCTGTCCAACGCAGCTTTGGCCAATGCAAGAACCTAGCCTCCACTGCTTTCTGATGTAGAAAGCCAACAACCCTTGGAGTATAGAAATCACCCTCATTCCCTCCAAAAGGGAGACCTTTTATTTTTAAATACTTATTTCTTGTCTCACTCTCAAGAGGAAACATCCTCACAGTCGCCATCCTAAGCAGTGAATGTAGGCCTGATCTCTTTGTAGGCTAGTCTGTCATGCCAGGAATGATTCATACAATTATCATGATGTAGAAAGAGGCCATTCAGCCCATTGTGTCAGCACCAGCACTTCAAACAAGCTCCATTCCAAAGTTCCAATCTCCTGCTTCTTCCCCATACCTTTGCAAATTATTTCTACCCAAATAATCATCCAATACCCTCTTAAATGCCTCAATTGAACCTGCCTCCACCATATTTTCAGGCAGTACATCCTATACCTGAACTACTTGCTGAGTGAAAGCATTTTATTTTTCATACTTTACAAAGGACTTCCTTTAAGATAATTGCATCTTTTTTTTTCAAATAAGGAGACCACCACTGCACACAGTACTCCAGATGTGATCTTTGCCAATGCCTTGTAAAACTACGGGAAAATTTTCCAATGTTTATGTTCCGTTCCCTGATGCCTCAAGGATATCAGAGGGTGCATTCTGAGAGGATGTGTCCTCTCCTGGCTGTGTGCAGAGCTAAGAAGCACGGTTTAAAAATCAACGGTCCCCATTTCAGAGAGAGTTAAGAGGTATTTCTTCCCTTAGAGATTTATCAGTGTTTGGAATTCTGTCCCACAGAGAACTGTGGACACCAGGTCACTGAATATGTGCAAGGCCAGGGGAGATAGATTTTTAATTGACAAGGGAGTCAAGGGTTAGAGAGGACAGGCAGGAAAGTGGGATTGAAGCCACATCCAATTAGTCATGGTCTTTCTAACCAGGGGAGTAAACTTGAGGGTCGCAGCCTAATAATCAAAACAGGACATGCCAGAAGCAATCAGCTGTTCAGACAGCACCCGCACAGAGAGACAGTGTTAATGTTTCAGGTCAATGACCCTTTGCCAGAACTGAGGAAAGATAAAAATCAAATAGGTTTTGACAAAGTGGAAGTGGACAGGGAGGAAGAACAAAGGGGTGATCTGTGGCAGGGTGAAGGGCAGGGGAAGGTAAATGACAAGAGGGTAGAGGTTTTCAGTGACTTGTTTGGTTTTTCAGAGAAACCTCATTGGGACCGAATGGTATTTCAGAGCCCCGTATCTTTCATTAAATGCCCTGCTACATACACCCTCCAGATCAGCTCCTGTACACAGGGAGCAACTCACAACAAGGAACTTAATGTGCTCCATGGAGGAATAAATTACTGCTGATCCTGGAATCTGTCCTGAAAACAACAAATACCAGAGCTCACAGCAGGTCAGATAGCATCCACGGAGAGAGAACAAGGTCACGTTTCGAGTCTAGATGGTTTTCATCAGAGCTGGAGGCGTGAGTCATCTAGACTCGAAACATTAGCTTGGTCTACCCTCATGGCTGCTGTCTGACCCTCTGTGATCTCCAGTATTTGTTGTTTTCAGTTCAACTGAATGTGCCCTTATGATATTTGGTTTCCTTGGCATGGATGCATTGTCTAAGGGAGATCATTCAAAGAATGTAGATCTTACCTAACTGGTTCAACGTTGGCAACAAATGATATCCTTAGTCTGACCATGAAATAGGCCATTACCAAGGTCCCCAAAATTACCAATTGCCACCTAACTTAGTGCTTAACTGGAATCCATGAATCCCACCTCTAGAAAAGGAGAAATCTATCAATTCTGCTACTTTCTATTCACTGATTTTATATGGATGTTAGCTGACCTGTTTGGTTTCACTCCCAAGGGGAAATGATGATACAGGTCAAGGGCAGCAGATACATGGGAACACCACCCCCTGCAAGTTCCCCTCCAAGCCACCCACCATCCTGATCGACAAACGTAGCTCCATTCCTCCAGTGTCACTGGGTCAAAACCCTGGAATTCCCTCCCTAATAGTATTGTGGATCTATCTAAAGCGCATGGACTGCAGCAGTTCAAGAAGTCAGCTCACACCCACTGTCTGAAGAGGAACAGGATGAGAAAGGAAATACTGGCCCAGCCAACGATGCCTATCTTGGGAAATGTGGATTGTAAACAGCTATTTGAAGGGAAGTCCACATTTGATAATTGGGAAGCCTTCAAAAATAGGTTGAAGATAGTGCAGGATAGACATGTCCCTTTGAAAACAAGGGATAGAAAGGCAAGATTTGTTAACCGTGGATGACAGGAGAAATCGTGCGATACTTTGGAGAGGGTGCAGAGAAGGTTTACGAGGATGTTGCCTGGTACAGAAGGTGCCAGGTATGAAGAGGGGTTGAGTAGGTTAGGATTGTTTTCATTAGAAAAATGGAGAATGAGGGGGGACCTAGTTGAGGTGTATAAAATCATGAATTGTTTAGACAGGGTGGATATAGCTAAGCTTTTTCCTAGAGTGAGGGATTCAAGAACGAGAGGTCACGCTTTCAAGGTGAGAGGTGAAATGTTTACGGGGGATACACACGGCAAATACTTTACACAGAGGGTGCTGGGTGTCTGGAACACGTTGCCAGCAGAGGTGGTAGAGGCAGGCACGGTAGATTCATTTAAGGTGCGTCTGGACAGATGCATGAGTAGGTGGGGAGCAGAGGGATACAGATGTTTAAGAATTGGGCGATAGGTTTAGACAGTGGATTTGGATCAGCTCAGGCTTGGAGGGCCGAAGGGCCTGTTCCTGGGCTATAAGTTTTCTTTGTTGTTCTTTTCTTTCTCCCGTGAGTGAATCAGACAGAAAGCAGCTCGATAGTACCTGCTCAGGGGCAGTTACATATTGTCAATAAATGTTTCTAACCAGCAGTATCCACATCCTATGAATGAGTTAAAGATATTTATTCTCAATAGCAGCTTCTCCTTTCCTCTGCAGGGCATCAGCTGTCTAATCAAAGCATTTTCAGTTTCAATTTTAGATGGAGAAGTATTTTATTCGAATATTTCATTATATAATAGAATATTGCCCACCCTCTGTGCAGAAGTATTTCAATTGCTGAACATTTCTGAAATAAAAACCGAAATTTCTGCAGAAACTCAGCAGGTCTGTTAGCATCAGTGCAGAGAGAAGCAGAGGTTAACATGTTGGGTCTGGTATGGTTCTTCTTCAGAATGGTAGCCTGCTCTGTATGTTTCTTATATATTTGCAATGAAAGAGGCAATTTTACCCCCAAAATGGCTGGGTTAGGGTTTGTGATATGTAAACTCTTTATAACAGGAACTTACAGGTTCCAATATCAGGAACAAGGTCCACAGAGGTGTATGCATGTCTGTGTGAATGTGTGTGTGTGTGTGTGTGTGTGTGCGCGTGCGTGTCTGTGCATGTGTGTGTGTCTGTGTCTGTGTGTGCATGCCTGTATGTGTGTGTGTTTGTGTATATGCGCGTGTGTCTGAGTGCGTGCGTATGTGTGTGTGTCTGTTGTGTGTGCGTGTATGTGTGCGTGTGCATGCCTATGTGTGTGTATGCCTGTGTATATGCATGTGTGTGTCTATGTGTGTGCATGCGTATGTGTGTGTGTCTGTTGTGTGTGCGTGTGTGTGTGTCAGTATGAGTGTGTGTCTGTGTGCATGTTTGTGTGTGCATGTGCATATGTCGCTCACGTGTGTCTGTGCATGTGTGCATGCGTGTGTGTCTGTGTGTGAGAGAATGTGTGTATGTGGGAGAGTGTGTGTGTGTCTGTATGTGTGTGTGCACACGCATGCATGTGTGTGTGAGTGCATGTGTGTGTGTGTGTGTGTGTGTGTGTGTGTGCGTGTGTGTGTTGCAGTTGGAGTCCTGTCTTCGGTTTTGTTAATGAAATGTTTGGTGTTGTTTACAGGGAGATAAAGGTCCCAAAGGACACATTGGATTCCAAGGAACAAAGGGAGATCCGGTAGGTGAAAACCAAAATAATGATTAATGCTGTTGTGGTGATTTTTCAAAGTGTTTTGCATTTCTTTGAAATCAATATCTCAATCTGTTTCTTAATAAAACAAAAAGGGTATCATTAATATCGAAGAATGGTGTGGAATTAAAGGCAGCGATCTATAGAAATGTGTAGATTAGATTAGATTACTTACTTACAGTGTGGAAACAGTTCCTTTTGGCCCAACAAGTCCACACCGACCCAGAATCCACTCACACCCATTCCCCTACATTTACCCCTTCACCTAACATTATGGGCAATTTAGCGTGGCCAATTCACCTAACCTGCACATTTTGTTTTGGATTGTGGAAGGAAACCCACGCAGACACGGGGAGAATGTGCAAACTCCACACAGTCAGTCACTTGAGGCGGGAATTGAACCTGGGTTTCTGGCACTGTGAGGCAGTAGTGCTAACCACTGAGCCATCCTATGACTGCAGTTGAGAAAACACAAGGGCCCAGAATAAGAAGAATCTAAGTATTTCTAAGGGTTATAGGACTGAAGGAGATTACAGAGATAGGGACAGGTCAGGTCATGAAGCAAATTAGATGAGAATTTTAAAATGAAGATTTAGCTAATGTAGGTCACCTGATCAGGGCTCATTCTTGTAGAAGGGCTCATGCCCGAAACGTCAATTCTCCTGCTCCTTGGATGCTGCCTGGCCTGCTGCGCTTTTCCAGCAACACATTTTCAGCTCTGATCTCCAGCATCAGCAGTCCTCACTTTCTCCTAGAAGATTTTAACCTACTGCGAATCCTCTTACAAGAATGTCTTCCTTGAAGAAGCTCTCTTCCTCCCTGTACAAGGATTTCAGTGATTCCTGAAGAAGGGCTCATGCCCGAAACGTCGACTCTCCAGTTCCTTGGATGCTGCCTGACCTGTTGCGCTTTTCCAGCAATACATTTTCAGCACCTTAACAGGACCTACTGTGATGTAATACACATGCATTTGAGATTTGGGGAATCTCAGATTCATGGAGGTTTATGAAATGTTACCATTTGAAGGTGTAATCACTATTGCAATGTTGGAAAGTCTGTTTTAGAAAGCTGCACAAGCAGCTTTGTAATAATAATCAGATATTCTGCTTTTAAACCAGGGGCGATGGGGGTGTAATGGTCATGTCACTGCACTAATAAGCCAGAGGATAATGACCTGGTGACATTGTTACCATCAGGGGAGCTGGTGATGTCTGACTTCAGTTACTAAGTCATGGATTCTAAAAGGCAGTTTCGTTAATCTCACTACCACTGATTTTTTTGCAAAAACCCATATGATTCACTAATGTCCTTTCGGGAGGGAAACTGTTGTCCTTACCTGGTCTGGCCTCCATGTGACTCCAGACCCACAGCGATGGTCTTGACTCCTAACGCCCTCTGGGATGGTCTAGCGGACCATTCACCTCAAGGATGATCAATGGGCATCAAGTGTCACTGCTGCCCAGAGACCTATGAACAAAACAGTGGGTTAGGAATGAGCCCATTCAGTTGGTTGAAGACCCACAGCAGAAACTCATGGTCCAGAGTAGATTTCAAATCAGAAGACAACTGACAATTAAGGATAATCTGTGCCCCAGGCTAGCTTCACTGTTATTCTTTAAAATGGTGCCTTGGGATTGTTTACATCCCCCTCCCCCCACTCTGAGTGGAGCAGGTTGAACATCAGTTCAACATCTTGACTGAAGGACAGTACCAGCAAGAGAGCAGCACTCCCTCAGTGAGAACTGCACTGTTAACCTTGAGCTTTGTGCTTTGGAGTCGGTTCTAAAGCCACAAACTCTCAGACTCTGTGAGAACATAACAGGCAGCTGCCTGTGGCTGACATACACACAACTCCAGGTGCAGAGAACAACCTTAAAGAAGGAGGAGAATGTTACAGGTGAGATATAATTACAGGGTATAGGGTGGAGGGTGTGAAGAAAAATAGACCGATCTTTGCCCTTGTTGAGTGGTATTAGTTTTGGGAAGTGAGTCACTTGGACAGCTGTGTGTTCTGGAATGAGCTGTTGCTGTCTAATCAAGGCAACAGTTCTGTCATTGTTGTTCAAATCACACAGAGACTCATTGTTGGAGAGAGCCGAGGCTGATCAAACAACATCCTGGGAGACCCATAAATGGCCTCAAAAGTTTCACATCCGGGAAAATCTGCCTGGAAAAGTGGGGGAGTGAGTAGGTGGGAGTGGAAGGAAATGGATAACTCCTTTCAGGGAGCTAGCACAAGTGCGATGGGTTGAACAGTCAGCTCCTGTACTATGTCATTCAATGACATAATTATTCCTCATGAATATTGAGGAGCTTAAAAACACCAACAAATGAACACCAACAAATGAAGAGTTAGACCAGGAATGAGGCATCGACTAATGACATTCCCGAGAAAGCAGGAGAGTAGGAGAGCGAGGGAGGGGAGGTATTCCTGAGTGGTGTACGCATGTGCAGCTTGAATCAAGGATTCTGGCATCATTCTACAATATAAACATAGCAATGCGTGTGCGTGTGCATGTGTGTGTGCGTGTGCTGAGCCATGGAAATGAGCTGGTGTTTGCTCATGGGAAGAACAAACATGCAGAGTCCGTTAACTTGGGGAGGCTGCAATGCTGCAACTTTATTTTAATGTTTGCTGATGGGATGTGGGAGTCACAGGCCAGGGTAACATCTACTGCCCATCCCTAATTACCCAGAGGGCCAGTGAGGAATTAGCTACATTGCTGTGGGTCTGGGGTCATATGTAGGCTAGACCGGGTAAGGATGGCAGTTTCCTTCCCTAAAGGGCATGAATGAACCAGGTAGCAATCAACAATGGACTCAGGGTCATCATTAAACTCTTAATTCCAGATTTATATTAGATTCAACTTCACCACCTACCATGGTGGGACTTGAACTCAGGTTGCCAGAACATTACCTGGGTCTCTCATTTAATAGTCTAACGATAATAGCACTATACTAACAATTACACAGCTCTGGCTGACCAGCAGATTCTCCTTGCACTGCCTGCTGTATTGGAAGCAATGGCAGCTTCATAATCAACCTGTTCAACTCCTTCCATTGAGCCTTGGTGTCAAACCCAGACCTTCAAACGCTACCCACTCACAAGACTGTGTAACTGCAGCATGGGATCCTGCTGTCATCATGTTCCTACAGATCTGGCCTCTTTGCTGTTTGTTTATTAATCACGTCTGTGTTGTAATCCTGACCCAAATATTGCTGAAGGGTTGAATATGAACTCTCTGCTCTCCTTCCAGGGCAAGATTGGTCCCAGAGGTCTGCCTGGAATCGCAGGACACAAGGGTGAACTGGTAAGTATCTCATCGCAGTACATCTCCTGGACGTTTAACACTGCTTGATTTTGTTCCTCTTGTACTGCAAGATTCCATTCTTCAAGGATAATAAAAGCAACCTGATGTTCCATTTTGAATTTGCAGGGATAGATTTTGAGCCCATGTGTAATTGGGACATGTGGGAGGGTGTATGGGTGACTAGGAAAGGCTGGAGACTGGGTATGTGGGGCTCTGGGCTGGGTGGGGGGATGCAAGGACACCTACGATTGAGCCTGAGCCTGAATTCCATAGCACCCTCCACATCACCCTCTACAGAAAGTGATTCACTCTTTCTGCTGGGAGGTGTTTGTATGAAAATCCTCTCCTCAGACCCTGTCTCTTTCACTGGTGATGAAAATATTTTGTGAAAATGCTAATAGTGCAAAATATTAGAAAACTTCTGCCAACAGAAATGATTGATAGAGTTTTTTGAAAAGTGAAAAAGAAGATTGATGAAGGCAGAGCAGTGGATGTTGTCTATATGGACTTCAGCAAGGCGTTCAACAGGGTCCATACGGTACACTGGTCAATAAGGTTAGATCACATAGAATCCAGGGAGAGCTTACCAAGTAGATACAAAATTGGCTCCAAACTAGGAGACAGAAGGTGGTGAGGGAGGATTGTTTTTCAGACTGGAGGCTTGTGACCACAAGGATCGGTGCTGGGTTTTTCGTCATATATAAATGGTTTGGATGTGAATATAGGAGGAGTAGTAAGTGAGTTTGCAGATGGCACCAAAATTGGTGGTGTAGTGGACAGCAAAGGAGGTTATCTCAGGATACAACGATGGAACAATCAGATGAGGAATGGTGGACAGAGTTTAATTGAGATCAATGTGAGGTGCTGCATTTTGGAAAGGCAAATCAGGGCATGAGTTATCCACTTAATGGTAAGGTCCTGGAGAGTGTTGCTGAATGAAGAGAACGTGGAGTGCAGGTGGATAGTTCCTTGAAAGTGGAGCCGCAGGTAGACAGGATAGTGAAGAAGGCATTTGGTATGCTTGCCTTTATTGGTCAGAGTATTGAGTACAGGAGTTAGGAGGTCATGTTGCGGCTGTACAGGACATTGGTTAGGCCACTTTTAGAATACTGCATTCTATTCTGGTCATGTTTCTATAGGAATGATATTATTAAACTGGAGAGGGTTTGGAAAAGATTTACAAGGATGTTACTGGGACTAGAGGGTTTGAGTTCTAGGGATAGACTGGGACTGTTTTCCCTGGAGCATAGGAGACTGAGGGGTGACGTTATGGAAGGTTATAAAATTGTGAGGGGCAAGGATAGGGTGAATAGACAAGGTCTTGTCCTCAGAGTAGGGGAGTCCCAAACTAGAGGACACAGGTTTAAGGTGAGAGGGAAAGATTTAAAAGGGGACCTCAGGATCAACTTTTTCACACAGAGGGATGGTGCATGTATGGAACAAGCTGCCAGAGGAAGTGGTGGAGGTGGATAACAATTATGACATTTAAAAGGCATCTGGATGGGTATGTGAATAGGAAGGGTTCAGAGAGACATGGGTCAAATGCTGGCAAATGGGACTAAGTCAGAATGGGATGTGTGCTTGCCATGGACAGGCTACACCATATGATGGTTCGCTTTCATGCTCTGATAAAAAAAATGGTGTGGCCCATGAAGAGAATATGCATTGGTTCAGTCCCTCTTGTAATTGACATACAAAGCCCAGCTCCCCTCCGCTACGGAATCTCACTGCACTTTTCGGTGTTCTAAATCGAATCACAAGTACAGTTAATGGGCTGAATGTTTTAATTAGTCTCCTGTTGAAAACCCCCTTCCAAAGTGACTGATGGTAATGCTGTGCATGACATTTACTCCTAAACTATTCAGTCACTTAAAAGCAGATGTGATCGTGAGTTGAGTTGATCCTGAAAGTATTAACAAATTGTTGTAATATTTCAGGGAATTCCAGGTCGGGATGGACGAGACGGAAATCCAGGAATCAATGGTGAAAAGGTGACTGGACAATTTTTGGCCTTCAAAAATTAATATTCTCGTTGTTAAAGGTGGATTAAAGACAACCAAGTAATTCAAAATGGCAACAAGAAACAGGAGTGTCGGTTCACAGAGCTGTGTCTCTTTGCCTTGGTGAAATAGTTTTCTTGTATTACAGGGCGAGCCTGGACATAATGGGGCTCCTGGAGAGAAAGGTCCAGTGGGACAGCCAGTGAGTATCTTGCTCCTCAACAGGGTCACTGCTGATGTGCATTTTTTAAAAAATTGGTTCAAGAAATGTTAGTAATGTGGGCAATTCACTGCTCAGTGACATCCCTCAAACTGCTGTAGGCACCCCCACACTGTCCCTTAGCGAGGGAATTCCAAGATTCTGATCCAGAGACACTGAAGGAACGGTGATATATTTCCAAGTCAGGCTGGAGAGTGGCTTGGAGGGGAATTTGCAGGGGGTGATGTTCCCCTGTATCTGCTGCCCTTATCCTTCTAAAGGTCATGAGTTCGGAAGGTACTATTGTAGGAGTCTTGGTGAATCACTAACAGAGGAAAGGATGTTAACTGAGAGTGGGTTTGAAGAGGTTTAAAACTACATCCCACAGTGCATCACTCTCTAAAACATTTTCCCTGTGTAAATATCTCCCTCCTGCCTTTTCCCTGACGGTCTGACTCCTTGCTGGCATAGTTCAGTGGATAATATACTGACCATCCCTTTGCTGTGAGCTGCACATTGGAGAAAATCCCAGCAGAGCACTAACTGTTTGAAGACACACAATTCTCAGCACAAGCAGTGATGCAGAGAGGAAACTAAGCCTCGTTCTTCCTCCCCAATCTGGTCATACAGGCCTGCAGAAGAATCCCGAATCAGGAATCCAAATCATTGCCATCCTGCCAAAGATCTCTCTGTATGTCTGCAGAGAGGTGATTGGTTATTGGAAAGAGGTAGAGGCAAGGTCTGTGTTATACTGTGCACACCCCTTTAATTATTTAGCTGGTTTCCAGATGGTTGTTTGTAGATCCCATTGTTCTTTATTGATGTGGGGTATCTGATTTATGACTGGATGGTTAATCATTTGAATTTGTTCAATTTGAGTAACTCTGACATTTAGTTGGTGTGGTGTGTTTTTGAGTTGAATCAATTTTGCTCAATACTCAATCCACAGCTAATCGAAGGGAGAGAGGAGGCAATATCCTCTTTCACAATCCAACTCCAAATTGGGTAACATCATAAAACTCAGAAACAAGCCATTGGGCCTAACTGACTGCCAAAGCCTGTCTACAAGGCACAAGTCAGGAGTGTGATGGAATAGTCCCCACTCCCCTGGATGGGGGCAGCTTCAACAACACTGAAGAAGCTTGACACCACCCAGGACAAAGCAGCCGCTTGATTGGCACCACATCCACAAGCATCCACTCCCTCCCCCACTGACACTCAGTAGCAGCAGTGTGTACCATCTACAAGATGCACTGCAGAAATTTGCCAAATTCCAAACCCACATACACTTCCACCTAGAAGTACAAGGGCAGCAGATACATGGGAACATCAACCCCTGCAAGTTCCCCTCCGAGCCCCTCACTCTCCTGACTTGGCCTGGTACTTGTGTGGCATGAATGTTACTTCCCACTTGTCAGTCCAGGCCTGGATATTGTCTAGATCTTGTTGCACTTGAACATGGACTGCTTGAGGAGTCAGGAATGGTGCTGAACATTGTGCAATCATCAGTGAACATTCCCATTTCTGATCTTATGACAGAGGGAAAGTCATTGATGAAGCAGCTGAAGATGGTTGGGCCTAGATCACTATCTATTAATCTTTCACAGTCTGCATAGCCTTTTCTTTTTCAGTGAGTTCGTTTGTTGAGGTTATGTTCATTTTAATGACCTACTTTTCTCTCATCATCTACTTTAGGGATTACCTGGAAAGCCAGGACCTAAAGGAGCCAGTGGTGAACTGGTAAGCAGTCCCAGAGCTGTTACACTCATCCCATACAGTGCAGTCAATACGCTACCTATCACCAACCAGCCTGTTGAACAATCATCCATCCATCAACAAAGCATGTAATACACACTACACAGGCTGTTGGCGATAAGCATTATGTATAACAAAATAGATTGGATTAAATGCTGGTATTGACATTGAGACTTATGACTTGGCCACTTGATAAAAACTGCCCAATTTCCAAATAGACTGCATCTCCTCTGGATATAAAGACCAATATTCCATGAGGCTTTTTTCCCATACTTGCTGTCCTTTTAACACTCTGTGTCCTTGAACCTTGAATATCTTTAGATATTCACAGTTTTTACCTTTTCACCATTAAGAAGCTATCAATATCTCCATATTCTATCTTTCATCCTCACTGCTTAATAGTATCACCTACCTTTGTGTTGTCGCTGTATTTGAGTACGTGGTTGTCTTATTCCATTATCATAGAATCTCTGCAGTGTGGAAGCAGGTCATTCAGCCCATCACGTCCACAATGACCCTCAGAAGAACATCCCACCCAAACCCACCCTACCCCTGTAACTCTGTATTTGCCGCCTAGCCTGCACATCCGTGGACACTATGGACAATTTAGGATGGCCAATCCACCTGACCTGCACATCTTTGTGACTGTGGGAGGAATCCAGAGCACCCGGAGGAAACCCACGCAGACCTGGGGAGAATGTGGAAACTTCACACAGACAGTCATCTGAGACTGGAATTGAACCCAGATCCCTGGCGCTGTGAGGCAGCAGTGCTAACCACTGAGTCACCGTGCCATATATGACCACTAACCACTGAGCCACGGCCCCATAGTATAGCCTTGCGAGACACTGTTCGTCATATCCTGCCACTGAGACTATCTATGCAGTGTCCATATTCTGGCTCAGCTGCCAGAGATAGTTTCTTAACTGTATCAATTATTTGCCTTTAGTTCAATAGCTTCAACTTCAGTCAAGTGTCTCTTAAGAAAGACTTTATCAAACGCCTTCAGGAAGTCCAGGCAAATTATCTCCAAAGCTAATCCCCTGTTTCCTACTTCAGGCAAGTATCTCAATCACCAGACATCTCTTAACCCCTTTACGAATCCATGGCATTTTGGCCTGATTGGAGTTGCCTATCATCCATGGACACATTTTATAAAAATGCTTTGTCCAATCAGCTGAAAAATTTAAAGATATCAAGCTAAGGGCCAAATTCTGGCAAATGGGACCAGAGTAATTTAGGATATCTGATCAGCGTGGATGAGTTGGACCAAAGGGTCTGTTTCCATGCTGTACAATTCTTTGACTCTATGATGTATGTTCAGTCACCCTGACCCTAATTATATATTTGAGTAATTTTGTGACAACAGAAATAGCTGGAAAAGCTCAGTAGCATCTGTGGAGAGAAATCAGAGCTAACATCTCGGGTCTGGTGACCCTTCCTCAGAACCTTCCTGAAGACTCTTCCTCGGGTCACTCGACCTGAAACGTTAACTCTGATTTCTCTCGCCGGATGCTGCCAGACCTGCTGAGCTTTTCTAGCAATTTCTGTTTTTATTTCTGTTATAACACGGGATTAAACCCTCCCATCCCCTGTTAATTTAAACCAGAAACCCAGAAAAGAGATTTAACCCATGTTGTAAATTCTAGAGGCAAGGAACTATTCCCAAAAGTCACTATAAAAATTAACAACTTTATTTTTTAATAAAGAATAATTAATGAACAACTATTTACAACTCTTTTCTCTAAACTATCTTTTACCTTCCCCTCTACAATACTAGGAGAAAGGCTTATGCCCGAAACATTGATTCTCCTGCTCCTTGGATGCGGCCTGACCTGCTGCACTTTTCCAGCAACACATTTTTCACCTCGACAATACTAGTCTGATAAAACCCCCAATTAAGATTTACCAAAATTCAAATTTCAAAACCAGCCAACTGTTGAATCTTCTCTTGCTATCTTCCTCAGTCTTCTTTTCTCCTTCTTAGGGATTTCTGTTTCACAGGTAACTGATCGATAAAGGTACCTTTAAGAGAGCTATTCTCCGGCAGTCTGTAGATGCTGGTGGCTTGGTAATTCTCCCTCAACTGTTCAGGTTTTCCCGTTCTTAAACCCCAGAGCATTGGATTGTGTCATTGGCTTTTAATATTTTCAATATACTAAACTCAAACTGGATTGGAGTTTGGTTTTTTTTGGGAAGTATAATTTAAACTGATTGGCCGCACTCGAATTTGATTTTGTATCTAGGCAACCAGCTACTCTAGCAATATTACATTGTAAATTTTCCAGCACTCTGTGTGCCTCTCCAAGTCCTTAATTCTCTTAAAGGTACAGTACACTTCTACACCTTCATAACATTGCTGATTTCCAACATCTGCAGTTCTTTCAGTTGTTATGATTCAACGTGTCTGTTATTTCCTTATTTTCATTGACAACAACACTGTTATCAGCTGGCAGGAACTATTGTTTGAAAATCAAACATAGAATGTAATTATTTTGATCCAGAATTTGACAATTTAAATGATCTGATAATTCAGTTTTTGTATGAACTTTTAAAATATTGCATAGTTTTAGATATTGTCTTCCTGCATTTCTTCATATTGCTTTTTGTAGGTTATTACTATCTGTTTAGTCATCCTTTTATGTTTGTTATACTTTTCCTTTTTGCCAATATTTATGGATATTTGTACACATTATTTGCAGAAATATAACTTTCAAATGGATATCCCTAGGTTCCTAATTATAGGAGTAGATGTGAATCCTAGCTAACGCCAATTAAATACAATTTATATAGATGTAACAAATGCCATTCTCTCTCGTTAAATAAAATGTAAAGTTTATCTGTTACAACCAAGATTCCAGATTCTGGAGAAAGTAACGCAGTATAAGACATCCTGCTCACATCTCTAACATTTTTTTTTGTGCTTGCGTTTCTTTTTGTAAAACAATCACTTCATTATTAGTGTCAACAACATATTTTAAGAGATTTACTGTCTATCTTTCATCAGTTTCAAGCTGACAAAGTTAGACCAAACCCTCTTCTTCCATTGTTCCCAGGCTGCACATTATTTAGATATACCATGTACTGCAGATCCTTTGGATAGAATTCCACTTGAAATACTTAACAAATGCTGACTGCCTTCAAAAGAAACGGTTTTATTTTCCTCCCTAACTAGAATACTTCAATAACGATTTGTATATCCTTGGTATGGAAAGCTGCATGGAAAGAATAGGAGATAATGCTTTGGGTTAATCAACCTGGCTGAGTAACTCTATTCTCTCCTGCCTGGCCATGTTTTATTTGTTTGATGTCACTCAACACCAGGTTATAACCCAACAGGTTTATTTGAAATCACAGCTTTCGGAGCGCTGCTCCTTCATCAGGTGAAGTGACTTCGACTTTGTCCACCCCAGTCCAACACTGACACCTCCACACTGAGTTTTGTTTGTTCGTGCGCATTCCCAGTTGGGCCAACATTTATTGCCCATTTCTAATTAACCTTAGCATGCCATTTCAAAGGGCAGTTAGGAGTAAATGCCATTACTGTAGGTCTGTGTTCGCATGTCGACCAGACCAGGGAACAACAGCAGCTTTCCTTCTGAAAAAGGCAAGAATCAATCAGATGAAGTTTTACAGGAACTGAATTTTTGTTAAATTTAAATTCCACCATCTGCCATGATGACCTCAGAACATGAGTCGGGGAGTTCTGGAGTGCAATCCCAGTGATGTTACCATCACACCACTACCTCCTCACTGACACATTCCAGAATTCTCCTATATAATTCACATTTCCAATGGAATCTGCATTTTCTTTTCTTTTGTAGTGGTTAGGAACAATTGTCTGTCTATGTGAGAGATCTCACACAATCCAGTAATTTAGACACCCGTACTGATGAAGAGATTCCCTAAACTGGATTGCCAATCCTTTATGCAATCTGATAAGATTCATGGAAGACCTCCTCAGGTATAAGAACCACTGGCAATGTTTACCTTCAGTGTTAAAGGTTAAAAGTCACACAACACCAGGTTATAGTCCAACAGGTTTATTTGGAAGCACTAGCTTTCGGAGCGCTGATCCTTCGTCAGGTGGTTGTGAGCAGTGCTCCGAAAGCTAGTGCTTCCAATTAAACCTGATGGACTATAACCTGGTGTTGTGTGATTTTTAACTTTGTCCACCCCAGTCCAACACCAGCATCTCCAAGTCTTACCTTCAGTGCAGTACTGGCAGTCTTACTAAGTCCCCAGTTTTAACACTCTGTTTATGATGCCCTCAATATTGCCATCGTAATCGTCTCATTGGTAAACTAGATTCCTATGAAGTCCCTATTGGATTTATTAACTTCAATTCAATACTTACGTCCAATTTTCTCTTGCAGCTGGAGACAGTTTCTCTGTCTCTACTTTAATGACCCCCCTCATCGCAATAAAGATCACTATCAGGTCATTCCTCTCCTGATGTTTGGATGGTGTGAGGAAATCCTGTATCGGAGGGGAATGAGTAGGAATGTTTCCAATGGAATCCTGTCTCTCCTCTAGCGTTACTCCATACGGTGATGTTGTTTTCTTTACTTGCAGGGAAGTCAAGGTCCAATGGGTGGCCCAGGACCCCAAGGACCTCCTGGGAGTGCGGTAAGTCTCTCAAAACTTGCAGTTCCCTGGCGAATGATTGCTTTACAGCACTCAGAACTCCAGTGTTGAAGATCCTCCTATAGTACACACAGCTGACAGTCAATGTTACAAACATTGCCCAACTGGCTGGGATACTCTGGGTACGCCGGTACTAAGTGACTACCCAATTTACCTGGACTGAGTCACTGTCCAGGTTGCCTTTCCTGTGTTATTCCCTGGCTTACTGAGACTAATCACAGTCAGGTTTACCTGGGCTGATTCAGAGTTTGCTTTGCATGTGTAGGTTTACACACGTTGACTTACCAGGGGTTGTTTAGTTTGCTTGGCTGGATGGCTGCTTTACAAACACAGAGTGATAGTAGTGTGTGGGTTCAATTCCCACACTGACTGATGTTACCATGGACACGCTGTCCTTGTCTGAAGTGCACTGACAATTATCTCCATGTAACAGGAGAGTGAGATAATGGTGCCTTCAGTGTGACTGATTTATTACTGCGTTTAACAGTACTGCATCACAGCTGGGTCCATCTGTACAGATTGACTGTCAGGTTTACCTGTACTGATTCACTGTTCTGATTGACTGTCAGTTTTTTCTGTACTGATCCAATGCTACGTTTACCTGTACTGATTCACTAGTAACTACAACACAATCTTTGCTTTAATGGTTTAATTGATTTTCATTTCAAAGGGACCTTTGGGAGACTCAGGAATGATGGGAGAACGTGGACCAAGAGGAGTTGATGTAAGTGAATGTAAAGAGAAAGTCTCAAGGTTACAAGAGACCTCTATCCATCTTGGTGTCTGTCCTGTGACTAGTAGTAGCTCATTGCTTGAATGTTAATTGCCCAATTGATCTTGAAGCTGCATTTCTGCCCTACTTTCTGAAGGTGGTGTTAGAATCAGAACAGATCTTGGAACCTCTGTGCACTTATTATCTACCTCCAATTATGCCCCAGGTTTCCTGAGGATTTCTTCACAGATAGAACTGGACCAGTTGTTGTAATGGATGAGCCCAGAGCATCAGTGTTTCAAAGTACCAATAGCTCTTAGCCTCCTGTCTCTGTATCTCTGGCATTTCCCAATGCGATGGAGCTGGAGCAGCTACTGGGCTTCCCATCCCACTGAAGCGTTAGAGGGACAAACACAAAATCCCACCAAAGCTAGCAATCTGACGTTCAAACAGAAAAGGCCGCAACTCAAGCAGTGTGCCAAGAGAAACCGACTTAATACTTCAGGACAATGGACTTTTTGTCTGAATACATTCCAGGCTGAGATAGACAGATTTTCAATCAGAAATGGAATGACCAAGTTATGGGGAAAAGGCATGAAAATGGAGTTGAGGGTTATCAGATCGGCCATGACCTCTTTGAATAGCAGGGCAGGGTCGATGGGCTGAATGGCCTACTTCTGCTCCTATGTCTCCAGGTTAAGCTAAAAAATGAGAGATAGAGCAAGTTTCCAACAAATACAGAGGCAGGGAAAGTAAAGAAGGATGTAGGGAATAAAAAGGGTGATCTGGGAGAGGGTGCAGTGCAGGAAAGATTGAATAAATAAAGGTAAGGCCAAAAGAGATGGGAGTGCAGTAGGGGAAGCAGCCAAAGATAGATCTAAAGGAGGTGTGAGTGGCAACGACAGAATCAAGTATAGCCAATCACTATAAATCAGTGTGTGTCTCTGTGTCTGTGTTCGCACATGTTTGCATCAATGTCTGTCTGTGACGAAGTGGGTGTATGTGCCGATGTCCATGTGTCTGTCTGTGAAAGAATTCCACAAAGGCTGGTGTCCCGTTACCAAGTCACCATGGAGAGTCCTTGATCCTGATCCAGCTCCTTCAGAGCCAGCTCTCAGAGTGTACAGAACCTCTGACACTCCTGTTTATATCTGTCAGCCAGGGCTCCCTCACTGGACCAGATTAACAGCCCCAACCAGGGAACTCAGAGTCTCAGATACAGACAGCGTGTAACACACAGTAACTCACCTCTTGAACCCCGAGCGTCTCGGGAGAAATGCTTTGTTCATTCACAGGATGTGGATATTTCTGGAAACCTCAGCATTTATTCCCCATCCCTAATTATCCGTCAAATCCAACTGATTGGTCATTAAATGCTAGCCACATTACTGTGGTTCTGGAGTTACATGTAGGGCCAGACAGGGTCAGGTTTCCATCACCAAATGATGCTTGTACAAACATGGGTTTTTACACGAACCTAGGCGGTCACCATGATCATTTAATTTTCCCAGCTGCCTTGTTGAAATTTATCTTCATTCTCTGGATGATTACCCAGGTATCTCTGCTCTGCTATCACAATGCGACACTGTCCTAACATCTCACAGTCAAGTAAACACTTTCAAACTGCAGTCGTTGTTAGAAATGAGAAATGGTGGAGCAATGTTAATAAAAGATGGCCCTGAGGCAGGAACCATTTCACACCAGACCAGGGGGGTCAGCATGGACCTACCAATAGTCAATATGACCACGTCACTGTATTTACTGTCCTGGCACCAGCTCTGAATGCAATCAAATGATTTTTTGAGTTTGATGAGGAATGCCTGAATCTCCTCTTCCACTTCTTCTCCTTGTCTCTGCTCTCTCCTTTTCTCCTATCTAACCCCTCTCTCTCTCTCTCTCTCTCTCTCTCTGTCACTGTCTTTCTTATCCTCAAGCTCTCACCTTTACACCATTTCCCTTTGCTTTCTCTGATCATTGCTACCTTTCGACCTTATGGCCTCTTCACATTCTGCTCCTCCTTTTCTCTTTTGTTCTGCTTTATGTTTTCTCTCTCTCATTCTTTGATGTGTTTCATGCTCTATTCTCTCTCTCTGCCTCGTTCTGACAAAGCACTCCCTCAAACTATTCTGCTCTCCTCGTTTATTCATCCTCTGCTGCTATTTCCATTCTCACTCCTAGCTCTCCTTTCCATCTCTCACACACTCTCAGTCTCCCCCCACCGTCTCAATCTTATCCTATTTCATTCTCTTTCCCTCTTTCTCTCTCTTGCTATCCCTCCTCCTCCCAACTCCTTACTCCATTTCTCCCTTTCTCAATCTGTCTCTCTCTTCCCCATTTGCTGTACCCTGCTCTGTTGCTTCAGTTTCTCCACTCGACTTCACCCACTTACTGTCATCTCCGAACACTTTCCAAAATGTATTTCTTTTCGTCCCGAATGTCTGTCTGTCTTTCCCCATCCCCTTGTTGTTCTTTTTCCCTAACTCTCTCCCCTGACCTCTTTAGCTTCTCAGCTTTTTGTACCTTCTTTCTCACTCCTTCTTTCTCGCCCATAAATTAAACAGAGAAGGGCAAAGTTAAAAATCACACAACACCAGGTTATGGTCCAACAAGTTTCTCTTGAAGCACTAGCTTTCGGAGCGCTGCTCCTTCATCAGGTGGAGCAGAACCATTAGACACAGAATTCTCCTTTAATAGTTACAATTGAATCTGCTTCAATTAAAGGCAGCGAGTTCTAAATTAAAAATCTCCCCTTCCACCTCTCCTTACATCTCTCCCTGACTCCCTCTGAGCCCTGGTTAATGTGATAAACGTTTGGACTGTCATGTCAGTTTATGCTATTATAGTGAACAGCTTCCTTAAAGAAACTACCATTTCTGCCTGAAATGCATTTGACTGCTGGTTTTTCATGAATGCAGGATGTTAGAATGGTGAACTCCTCTGTTTAGTTCCCTCTCTCACTCGTATTCTCAAAGACTCATTGTCCACCTTGTATACACAAGACTCAGTGGCTCCCTGGAATATCCAGGGACTGACATTTGGGCAGCTCCACTGTGGGGGTTGGTTTTTCACTGGAATACAAGAGTCTCTGTGAGAACTGACTGAAACAGACCCCCATTCAGGATCCGGCATTTTGCTGGAACGGAGGATTATGTCGTGCAAGGTGAAGCAACTGGAAATTCCTTGCAGTATCAGCAGTGACCCAAAGGCGGTTCCTGAACACTCTGAGAGGCCCATTCTGAAGAACAGGGACCTTTGCCTGTGTGTGGCACATTCCATCCAGTATGCTGTCCCCACAATGCCCCCCGTGGGCAGAATCAGACAAAATTCAACATCAGGCCATAGGGAGTCATAACAGAACAGGGGACCTAAGGTTTAGTCAAAGAGATAGGTTTTAAGGAACATCGTGAAGGACAGTGGTGCTGAGTGCTCAGGGCCACAGCAGCTGAAGGTATAGCGGCCCATGATGGAGGGATTAAAGCCAATGATGCACCAAAGGCCAGGATTGGGTGATATCTGAGTACTCAGAGCATGGTGAAGCTAAAGGAGATGGCACCATCCCACAGTCACTCTGCTGCGAGTATAGTTTACAGGTTTAGTTATACCGAGTGCAAGTTTCCCAATTGGACTCGCTCCTGCACATCCAATGATGTGTTCCTCTTTTCCCTTCATATTGGCTGTTTTTCAGTCATTCACGGGATTTGGACGCTGGTCCAGCAGTTATTGCCCATCTCCGATTGCTCTGAGGGTCAACCTGCTGTGGGCCCAGTGTCACGTGTAAACCAGACCAGGTAAAGACGGCAGTTTCCTTCCATTAGTGAATGAGATGGGGTTTGCTAACAGTTATGTGGCCATCATTAAACTCTTAATTCCAGATTTTTATTGAATCCAGTTGGCCATGATGAGATTCGAATTCAAGATCCCAGGGTGTCTCTGGATTGATAGTTGAAAAATAACACCACTAGGTAATCATCTCCTCTAGATTCATAATCACATGATTATAATTGATGAAAAATTACATTCTCAATAAACCTCACAGCATCACAAAGGGAGATGACATTTTTCAATCTAAATGCGATAAGAGGCCACAACTGGAAAACCAGCAACTCACTGAGGCTCCTCGGCCAGCACGGACAAAACACAACTTGTACTATCCTGAAGGGCAAGGACAGCAGGTATATACCCTTCAAGTTCCCCTCCAAGCCACTCACCATCCTGACTTGGAAATATATTACTGTTCCAATGACAAGCATTCATTCAAATTCGAAGCACTCAATTCAATATGACCATGGCTGATCTGGTGACTCCATATTGGCACCAATACCTGAACACATCCTCACTCCTCCCTGCTTACCAAGAAGCTAGCTGCGTCTGCATTAACAATCTTCAAGGAGCCTGTTTCCACCACTCCTTGTGGAATGCGATTCCAAAGGCTCTCGTATCTCGGAGAGAAAAAATTTTCATCATCTCTGTCCTAAGGACTGCTGTTTCAGTTCCTCCCTGTTGGCTCCAGGAGCAGGTGATGGCCGATGCAGAATGTGATGAGCCCAGGGTATGGGGGTGGGGGAGGGGGGTATAAAGTCAGAAGGCAGTGTGTTTGTTGTGATATCACCTGTGTACAAGTGAGGTTAAAGCCCTTTCCCTTTTGGGTCTATATTTCCTTCACAAGTGTACTCGTGTCTGTATTTGCATGTGTACCTGGGAGTTTAAAAATCACCTTTCATAACCATGAACCATCCCAAAGGCCTTCACACCCAGTTAGGCACTTTTCAGATGTGGACAGTGCTGTAACCTGAGGTACACTGCAGGTCAATGTGCACTCAGCAAGCAGCACTGTTTGCTTGCTGGATACATTCTCAATGGACCTGTGAGTGTTTACATGCGTGTATTCATGTGTGAGTGTTCATATGTGTGACTATTCATGTGTGAGTGATTATGTGTGTTCAAATGTGTGACTGTTCATATGTGAGTGTTCGTGCGTGAGTGATCATGTTCATGTGTGTGCCTGTGCTAGCAGCTGTGTGGACTCCTGTTAATGTGCCTGTGTGTATAAGTGTGTGTATTCCTGTATCTCTCGTTCTTTTCCCTATTGATGCTGTGGCCTGATTTCTGTCTGTTTTTGTTCTGATTTATACAGGGGGAGATGGGACCTCCTGGGGGACGTGGAATCCGGGGTCGGAGAGGCTTCCAGGTAAGCAGCAGCCTTCCTGACTCACCAATGATCATGAACTGCAGTCGCTATGGGAATATAGAAAACATCACAGTCAGATTACAGTCAGAAAGATCCCACAAATAACCGTGTCATTAATGTCCTCAGTGATTTTAGTTGAAGATAAAGATTAGCCCTATGGACAACTGTCCTGCTTTAGTTTGAGGTCATATCTGTATGGTCTTTTATACCTACCTGATAGCATGGAGGTGGGAGTTGGTTTACTCTCATATGTGTAGGGCAGGGACTCTGAAAGTGCAGCCCTTGTTGGTCTGTAATGGGACTGTTTGTCTGGATCCTGTACCAAGGAGAATCCCATCCCTTCAATAACTAGCACTTGCTCCTGGATTGGGGCATGAACCAGTGAGACTCAGACTCGGGTGAGAGAGCTGGCATGAGGCTGGGCTAACAATCTGGTTGGGAGTGAGAGGGCAGGCTTCCCTGAATGGAATGGCAATGCTGGGGTCACAGACTATGATGGCTACAGTGTGTGAGGATGAATCTCTCTCTTCCAGCTCCAATGTTCCCTCCCTATCGTGAATCCCAGCAGATTGGAGCTGAGATAGAAAGCAAGGGCTGGTGGGCTGCTCCTGGCCACCCACTGTTCCCAGTTGGCACAGTAGAAACCCAGCAGCCTGGTGTATCCGCACCCCTCCCCAACTCTGCCTGCAGGTATCCAACAGCTCCCTGTGCATCTCAATGGTGCTGCCTTTATACTGGAGCCTTGACTGAGCATGTATGATGGTGCAGATATTCCTTTAAGTCTGGCCATTATCTTGTCTTACACCCACTGAAACTGCCCAGGAGGAAGGTACAAGTGAAAGCAGGAATATGAATGAAATTTTTACCTTCAGCCTTCCCCAGCCTCACCCGTCTCACTCCCCTGCTGTGTAGCTCACTCTCCTAACTTTGTACAGGTGGTGATGGCTTAGTGATATTATTGCTGGGCTGTTTACCTAGAGACCCAGATAATGTTCAGGGGGCATGGGTTCAAATCCTACTATGGGATTTGACTTTCAATTTTTTTTTAAAAACCTGGAATTAAGAGTCTAATAGTGACCGTGAATCCATTGCCGATTGTCCAGAGTTTCTTGAGAGTCGAGTCGCAGGTAGATAGGATAGTGAAGAAGGCCTTTGGTATGCTTTCCTTTATTGGTCAGAGTACTGAGTACAGGAGTTGGGAGGTCATGTTGTAGCTGTACAGGACATTGGTTAGGCCACTTTTGGAATATTGTATGCAATTCTGATCTCCTCTTATAGGAAGGATGTTGTGAAACTTGAAAGGGTTCAGAAAAGATTTAAAGGTTGGAGGATCTGAGCTACAGGGAGAGGCTGAACAGGCTGGGGCTGTTTTCCCTGGAGCGTCGGAGGCTGAGGGGTGACCTTATAGAGGTTTACAAAATTATGAGGGGCATGGATAGAATAGATAGACAAGGTCTTTTCCCTGGGTTCGGGGAGTCCAGAACTAGAGGGCGTAGGTTTAGGGAGAGATGGGAAAGATATGAAAGGGACCTGAGGGGCAAATTCTTAACGCAGAGTATATGGAATGGAGTGCATGCATGGAATGAGCTGCCAGAAGAAATAGTGGAGGCTGGTATAATTACAACATTTAAAAGACATCTGGATGGGGATATGAATAGGAAGGGTTTGGAGGGATATGGGCCAGGTACTGCCAGGTGGGACTGGATTAATTTAGGAAATTAATAGACGGGTTGGGCCAAAGGGTCAAAGAATGGACAGGGGGCACCTCCTAGGAATTTGCATTACCATGGTGTACAGACAGGGGGCGTTCCTCACCAGGATTCTGCATTACCGTAGTGCACAGACAGGGGGCGTTCCTCCCCAGGATTCTGCATTGCCGTGTTGTACAGACAGGGGCGTTCCTCCCCAGGATTCTGCATTACCGTGGTGCACAGACAGGGGGTGTTCCTCCCCCAGGATTCTGCATTGCCGTGTTGTACAGACAGGGGCGTTCCTCCCCAGGATTCTGCATTGCCGTGTTGTACAGACAGGGGCGTTCCTCCCCAGGATTCTGCATTACCGTGGTGCACAGACAGGGGGTGTTCCTCCCCCAGGATTCTGCATTGCCACGGTGTACAGACAGGGGGCGTTCCTCACCAGGATTCTGCATTACCGTGGTGTACAGACAGGGGGCGATCCTCCCCTGGACTCGGCATTACCGTGGTGTACAGACAGGGGTCGTTCCTCCCCAGGATTCTGCATTACCGTGGTGTACAGACAGGGGGCGTTCCTCACCAGGATTCTGCATTACCGTGGTGTACAGACAGGGGGCGATCCTCCCCTGGACTCGGCATTACCGTGGTGTACAGACAGGGGTCGTTCCTCCCCAGGATTCTGCATTACCGTGGTGTACAGACAGGGGGCGTTCCTCACCAGGATTCTGCATTACCGTGGTGTACAGACAGGGGTCGTTCCTCCCCCGGACTCGGCATTACTGTGGTGTACAGACAGGGGGTGATGCTCCCCAGGATTCTGCATTACCGTGGTGTACAGACAGGGGGCGTTCCTCCCCCAGGATCCTCCATTACCGTGGTGCACAGACAGGGGGTTATCCTCCCCCTGGACCCGGCATTACCGTGGTATACCAACAGGGGGCGGTTCTCCCCTGGACTCGGCATTACAGTGGTGTACAGACAGGGGGCGATCCTTCCCCTGGGCTCGGCATTACCGTAGTGTACAGACAGGGGGCGATCCTCCCCCGGTCTCGGCATTACCGTGGTGTACAGACGGGGCGATCCTTCCCCTGGGCTTGGCATTACCGTAGTGTACAGACAGGGGGCGATCCTCCCCCGGTCTCGGCATTACCGTAGTGTACAGACAGGGGGCGCTCCTCCCCTGGACTCGGCATTAATGTGGTGTACAGACAGGGGGTGATCCTTCCCCTGGGCTTGGCATTACCGTGGTGTACAGACAGGGGGCGATCCTCCCCCCAGACTCGGCATTACCGTGGTGTACAGACAGGGGGCGATCCTCCCCCAGACTCGGCATTAATGTGGTGTACAGACAGGGGGCGATCCTTCCCCTGGGCTTGGCATTACCGTGGTGTACAGACAGGGGGCGATCCTCCCCCAGACTCGGCATTAATGTGGTGCACACTCTGTCACCAGGGAAATGGTGCCTGTTCTGGTCATGATTGTCCTTGCTCATGTCCTTTCCATCCCAGGAGCCCTCGGCATTTCCACTGTTTTAAATTGGTGTGAGAAGTGAATTTGGAGAGTAGTCACGTCGCTGTGTTTATTAAATTGTTGTTTTAACTCATTAGAATGAATGAATATTTGCTTCCAACCCATTTTTAATGTTATTGAGGATTAACTTTGCCATTACCTTGAAGTATTATTTTCTACTGAGTCCTGATTGTCCTCCTGTCCCCACCCTGCGGTCCCAGGCACTATGCTCCTATCCCTAGTTTTCCTCTCCCTGCTGGATCTTTCTCTCTGTTTGTGCCTCTCCTCACTCTGCCTCTTCCCTTCTCCGTATTGAACCGTTAAATCTATTATCTTACTTTCACTCTGCCTTCCATCCCCCACTTCCATATCTGCCTTTCCAGTCAGCACCCTCCAGCACCTATTGCTCTTCTCTCCCTCCACCCTCCTCTCACTATCCCCACTTTCACAACACTCCTGCTTTCCCTTTATTATCCTGCTCTCTCTCTCTCTCTCTCTCTCTCTCCTGTTCTTGTCTTTTCTGCCTCTCTTCCTCTCCTCCACTCTCACCCTTTTAAATGTTTCTCTCCATTCGCCTTCTTTTTTTTTAGATTACTTACAGTGTGGAAACAGGCCCTTCGGCCCAACAAGTCCACACCGACCCACCGAAGTGCAACCCACCCAGACCCCTACATATACCCCTTACCTAACACTACGGGCAATTTAGCATGGCCAATTCACCTGGCCCGCACCTCTTTGGAATGTGGGAGGAAACCGGAGCACCCGGAGGAAACCCACGCAGACACGGGGAGAACGTGCAAACTCCACACAGTCAGTCACCAGAGGCGGGAATTGAACCCGGGTCTCTGGTGCTGTGAGGCAGCAGTGCTAACCACTGTGCCACCGTGCCACCCACAGAGCGGTCCACTTCCCGGTCATAGCTCTTCCTTCTACATCTCTTCCCCTCTTCTATTCCCTTTCCCCTCTTTTATTTGGCCTTTATGTCTCCTATATCTCTCCCTTTTTCTCCTTCTCCCTTTCTTTCTATCCCTATTACATTCACACTTTCCTATCACTCCTCTTTTACTTCTCCCTCTGTCATCCTCATCTTTTCGTTCCTCCTCTTCCACCCTGTTTGTCCTCTCCTTCCTCTTTACATTCTCTGCCTCTCCCTCCCTCTCTTCCACTTCCCCCTTCCTTCAACTTACCTCGGTCTTCCTGCTTTATCTCTTCCTCCCCAGCTTTTCCCACTTTTCTGTCTGCTCCTTGACATCTGCTTTTATCTTTTTATCTCCTGTCCTCTCATCTCTGCGCTTGGGGAAAGCTTTTGTTAATGCAAGTGCATTTCTTCCTGCAGGGTCGTAAAGGTGAAAGTGGTGAGCCAGGTGTCCCAGGACCGACAGGAATCCGTGGGGACTTTGGGGAAAGGGTGAGTGTTGTTGTTATTTAGTGAAGAAATGAACTCAGTTCTGAAGACACTCACCTCTTTGGGAACGTTCCTGTGTCAATTGAAATTGCGCAATAATTGATCAGACTAGATTACTACAGTGTGGAAACAGGCCCTTCGGCCCAACAAGTCCACACCGACCCGCCGAAGCGCAACCCACCCATACCCTACATTTACCCCTTACCTAACACTATGGGCAATTTAGCATGGCCAATTCACCTCACCCGCACATCTTTGGACTGTGGGAGGAAACCGGAGCACCCGGAGGAAACCCACATAGACACGGGGAGAACGTGCAAACTCCACACAGTCAGTCGCCTGAGTCGGGAACTGAACCCGGGTCTCAGGCGCTGTGAGGCAGCAGTGCTAACCACTGTGCCACCGTGCCACCCACTGAGCCTGTTCAACACCACTGAAGCATCATTGAATCTTCCAACACAGACAGGCTATTCAGAAAATACCTCTGTGAGCACCCTGCAGTGTTTCTCTTTCCAACTATTTACCCAAGCCTCTTTGGAAAATCTTCTGTTGATAAAAGGAAAGATCTGCTGGGAATCAGAAGGAAAATTGACCATGATTTTATTTCCCTGGATCTGTGAGAAGAGCAGACGCGCTCCCAGTACGTGAGGAAGACCTCATTGTGAGGATTAATTGTCCTCAGAATGTGGGCCTTGTGACTGCTGTGAAATGCACACCCACTGCTGTCCTGTGATTGGTCACTGAATGATGAGGTGTAAGGGTACAGAAGGAGGCCATTGGCTCAATGTATCTGTGTTCCTGAAAAAAACCATCCAATCAATGCGACAAGTTGTGACAGCTGAGGGGTTGCCATCTCTGATTTGAGATATTCCTGGGGAATCCTGGGGAATTCCAGGGATCCATCACGTTGATATCTGCCCTGACACTCCAACATGTCCATTGCGGGGACCGCCCACCTTTCCCAGTGAAATGGTTTGAAAGTAGGTGGACTCTCTGTGCACTGAGCAGATGTCCTCATCACCATGATTCCTGGGGAATGTAAGGCAGCTCCACTCCGGCCTGTATTTTCACTTGGTCAAACATCACACCAAACTGGGTTATAGTCCAACAGGTTTCATTTGAAAGCACAAGTTTTTGGAGCCCTGCTCCTTCTTCAGGTGCTAGTGAGAGAAGAGATATCGCACCCTCCCAGAGCTCTGATAGCTCAGTCCCACACAGTGCCTGCCCCATGTTCTCACTGCCTCACAGGCTTGCATTCAGAAACACTTTTGGATAAGCTGTCTCCGGTTTGACCCAGTCTTGATCTGGTGGTCCGGAGTTTACCTCCGATCCTGTCTAGATGTTTGAGAAGATGTGTCTGCAGCTCTCTGGCTCCTGGTCAGGCTCCTGTCTTCCTGATTACCAGACCCTCCCCTCGGCTCAGGCAACCTCTCTGTCTCCTCTCCTACAGTCACATTCTCTGCTGGCACTGATTCCCTGTACTCTGCTCTTGAGCACAGGCACATCATTGTTTCAGTAAGGTTCTGTCCGGAAATGAAAACTTTCCCTGGGATTTTGATGGATTTACTCTCTCCCTTCTCAATGAACTCTTTGACTCTTGCTGTAGGTGTGAGACCAGACCTGTGGATATTAGTCTACCTCACCAAAATCGTCTGCCATGTCTGAGCCTCAAAGTGAGTGCCAGTGGACAATTGAACTGTGGAAGGCTTTAGAGTCCGGTCTTTCTCCCTCTCCCCACTCTTTTGATTGGGTACAGTCACATCACAGAATTACAGAATGCAAAAAGAGGCCATTCAGCAGCAATATATCAGTGGGCTAGTAATCCTGAGGCCTGTACTGAAGAGATAAACTGGTGGGTTTTAAATTCAATGAATGAGTAAGTCTGTATTGTAAATAGACGATCCAGTTGGATGAGTTCATGGGGACCATGAATCTTATGGATTGTCATAAACACTCATTTGATTCATAAGTGAGTTTCAGGAAAGAAAATGTGCCACACAAGTTCACACGTGACTCCAGACCCAAAGTTAACTCTGCTGGGAAAGGGGCCGAAGGCTTTCCTACCTCAGCCCTGTGTTTCCATCAGGGAAACCCAGCCTTAAAGGGACAGGCATGAAAACACAGTTCCATCTTCAACAGCCAGAACAGCCTAGACTAGGGTCATTCATGAACGGGGGCAGCTGAAACCTTTGCCAATGAAGTTGGCAGATGCCAGCCTTACCAGTGCAGTTTACCTCCTATGAATAAGTAAAATAAAACGTGACTCTGTGAGTCCACAGCTACCTGGATTACACTTCTTCCCATCCTATCTCTTGCAAAAATGCCATCCAGTATTCCCAATTCCTCCGCCTCCGCCATATCTGCTCCCAGGAGGACCAGTCCCACCACAGAACACACCAGATGGCCTCCTTCTTTAGAGACCGCAATTTCCCTTCCCACATGGTTAAAGATGCCCTCCAACGCATCTCGTCTACATTCCGCATCTCCATCCTCAGACCCCACCCCTCCAACCGTAACAAGGACAGAACGCCCCTGGTGCTCACCTTCCACCCCATAAACCTTCGCATAAACCAAATCATCTGCCGACATTTCCGCCACCTCCAAAAAGACCCCACAACCAGGGATATATTTCCCTCCCCACCCCTTTCCGCCTTCCGCAAAGACTGTTCCCTCCATGACTACCTGGTCAGGTCCACGCGCCCCCTACGACCCACCCTCCCATCCTGGCACCTTCCCCTGCCACTGCAGGAACTGCAAAACCTGCGCTCACACCTCCTCCCTCACCTCCATCCAAGGCCCTAAAGGAGCCTTCCACATCCATCAAAGTTTTACCTGCACATCCACTAATATCATTTATTGCATCCTTTGCTCCCGATGCGGTCTCCTCTACATTGCCTCCTAGCAGAGCACTTTAGGGAACATCTCCAGGATACCCGCACCAACCAACCACACCGCCCCATGGCCCAACATTTCAATTCCCCCTCCCACTCTGCCGAGGACATGGAGGTCCTGGGCCTCCTTCACCGCTGCTCCCTCACCACCAGCCGACTAGAGGAAGAACGCCTCATCTTCCATCTCGGAACACTTCAACCCCAGGGCATCAATGTGGACTTCAACAGTTTCCTCATTTCCCCTTCCCCCACCTCACCCTAGTTCCAACCTTCCAGCGCAGCACTGTCCCCATGACTTGTCCTACCTGCCTATCTTTTTTTCCACCTATCCACTCCACCCTCCTCCCTGACCTATCACCTTCAACCCCTCCCCCACTCACCTATTGTACTCCATGTAACTTTCTCCCCACCCCCATCCTCCTCTCATTTATCTCCCCACGCTTCAGGCTCTCTGCCTTTATTCCTGATAAAGGGCTTTTGCCCAAAATATCAATTTTGCTGCTCCTTGGATGCTGCCTGAACTGCTGTGCTCTTCCAGCACCACTGACCCAGAATCTGTCGATTGAGATGCTGAACCCAGGGTACTGAGGCTAATTAGCAACATTTGAAGTCACATAATGTTATGGCCAAGGGTTTATACACCCCCATTCTTCACTGCTTCCTCTCTCAAGCCAGTTAAAGGAACACAACAAGCCCGTTACTTGGCTATAGTAAAGTTATTGGAAAACATAGAACATTACAGCACAGTACAGGCCCTTCGGCCCTCGATGTTGCAGGGCCCTGTCATAATCTGAAGTCCATCCCACCTACACTATTCCATGTATGCCTGTCCAATGGCGACTTAAATGCACTTAAACTTGGCAAATCTACGACTGTTGCGGGCAAAGCATTCCATACCCTTACTACTCTCTGAGTAAAGAAACTACCTCTGACATCTGTCTTATATCTATCTCCTCTCACTTTAAAGTTGTGTCCCCTCGTGTTTGCCGTCCCCATACTTGGAAAAAGGCTCTCCCTGTCCACCCTATCTAACCCTCTGATTATCTTGTATGTCTCTATTAAGTCACTCTCAACCTTCTTCTCTCTAACGAGAACAGCCTCAAGGCCCTCAGCCTTTCCTCGCAAGACATTCCTTCCATCCCAGGCAACATCCTAGTAAATCTCCTCTGCACCCTTTCCAAAGCTTCCACATCCTTCTTATGATGGGGTGACCAGAACTGAACACAATACCCAAGTGTGGCCGTACCAGAGCTTTGTACAGCTGTAGCATAACCTCCTGGTTCCGGAACCCAATCCCTCTATTAATAAAGGCCAAAACACTATATGCCTTTTTAACAACCCTGTCAATCTGGGTGGCAACTTTCAGGGATCTGTGTACATGGACACCGGGATCTCTCTGCTCATCTGCACTCCCAAGAATCTTACCATTAGCCCAGTACTTTGCATTCCAAATACTCCGTCCAAAGTGCATCACCTCACATTTGTCCACATTAAACTCCATTTGCCACCTCTCAGCCCAGCTCTGCATCCTATCTATGTCTCTCTGCAACCTACTACATCCTTCGTCACTATCCACAACTCCACCGACCTTAGTGTCGTCTGCAAATTTACTAACCCACCCTTCTAAGCCCTCATCCAGGTCGTTTATAAAAATGACAAACAGCAGTGGACCCAACACCGACCCTTGCGGTACGCTGCTAGTAACTGGACACTAAGATAAACATGTTCCATCAACTACAACCTCTGTTTTCTTTCAACAAGCCAATTACTGATCCAAATTGCTATATCTCCCACAATCCCATACCTCCGCATTTTGTATAATAGCCTACTGTGGGGAACTTTATTGAATGCCTTGCTGAAATCCATATACACCACATCAACCGGTTTACTCTCATCTACTTGTTTGGTCACTTTGTCAAAAAACTCAATAAGATTCGTTAGGCACGACCTACCCTTCACAAAACCATGCTGACTGTCCTGATCAGATTATTCTTTTCTAGATGGTTATAAATCCTATCTCTTATAACCTTTTCCAACACTTTACCAATAACTGAAGTGAGACTCACTGGTCTGTAATTACCAGGGTTGTCTCTACTACCCTTTTTGAACAAGGGAACCACATTTGCTATCCTCCAGTCCTCAGGCACTATTCCTGTAGACAATGATGATTTGAAGATCAATGCCAAAGGCTCGGCAATCTCTTCCCTGGCTTCCCAGAGAATCCTAGGATAGATCCCATCCAGCCCAGGGGACTTGTCTATTTTCACACTCTGCAGTATTTCTAATATCGCTTCCTTGTGAACCTCAATCTCTTCTAGTCTAGATGCAAGTATCTCTGTGTCTTCCTCGCCAACATTTTCATTTTCTATAGAGAACACTGTCGAAAAATATTTATTTAGTGCTTCCCCTATCTCCTCTGACTTCACACACAACTTCCCACTATTATCCTTGATTGGCCCTAATTTAACTCTCGTAATTCTTTTATTCCTGACATATCTATGGATACCTAGGGTTTACCCTGATCCTATCCGCCAACGACTTCTCTTGTCTCCTCCTGGCTCTTCTGAGCTCTCTTTTTAGGTCTTTCTTGACTTCCTTGTAACCCTCAAGCGCCCTAACAGAGTTTTCACATTTTGTCCTAACATAAGCCTTCTTCTTCTTCTTGACCAGGGATTCCACTTCCTTAGTAAACCACAGCTCACGCGTTCTACATCTTCCTCCCTGTCTGACAGGTACATACTTAGCTAGGACACACAGGAGCTTTTCCTTGAATAAGCCTAGGGTGAGGGACGTAATCTCCCAGAATTTTATCTCCTATTATTTTAAAAATTCTTGGATGGAGCAAGCTTGTTTAGGGAGCCTTTTCTAATAAGTGAGGAACTCCAACGGGAAAAGAAGATTGTTTATTGTTAAACAATAAAGTAGGGTAACCTTGCAGGGTGTACATTGACTAGTCCCGGCCTGGGTCAGGCAGCTCTGTAGACCCACCCCTGGGTCTGCTTTGCACTGGCTCAGGTGATGAGTTCCATTGAGGCCATTTCCTGTTACACAGAGAATTCTCAACAAACTTCACAGGGAGATTCCCCACAGGGAGATTCCCCACAGGGAGATTCCCCACAGGTCCTGCTGGTGTTATCACAGCCTTGTGACCAGACTCTGGAACTGAGCGACAGTAAGTGTGAATCCCACCAGCACCTCAATTTAACATAGTTCCTCAGTGAGATCAGAGTTTAAAGTAGACCTCCCTTTGAAGAGAAAGTGAGGTCTACAGATGCTGGAGATCAGAGCTGAAAATGTGTTGCTGGAAAAGCGCAGCAGGTCGGGCAGCATCCAAGGAGCAGGAGATTCGACGTTTCGGGCATAAGCCCTTCATCAGGAATGATTCCTGAAGAAGGGCTTATGCCCGAAACGTCGAATCTCCTGCTCCTTGGATGCTGCTTGACCTGCTGCGCTTTTCCAGCAACACATTTTCAGCTCCCTTTGAAGGGCAGCACATCAGCAGCTGTTCCTGTTAAGGCTACAGAAGACAAACTGGAAAAACCGAGCCATTATTTCCAATGTCACACTTAAAATTCAACATTTAGTTTTCAAATTTCTCTTTCATCACTACTTCTGGTTAAAGAAATAAATGTCCTCTTTTAGTTTTGTTTTTACATACACGCACATGCACTCTCCTGCTCTTTCTCTCTCCAGAACATTGCTGTGAGAATGTGCTGAAGTCTGCTCCCTTGTCCATGAGTAATCTACTGTGTGAGAAATGGTTGTGAAGATTGTGAGACTGATCCTTGTTTATCCCTCTGAGGTTGTGTCTTCCTCTGAGGGGGCAAATGACCTGAACAAGAGGGTAGAGTCAAGAGTGTGGTGCTGGAAAAGCACAGCAGGTCAGGCATCATCTGAGGATCAGGAAAATCGACAAGATTTGGGCAGGAGTTTCAGGCAAGAGCTCTTCATCAGGAATGAGACTGTGGGGGTGGAGAGGTAAATGGGAGAGGGCTAGGGTTGGGGGGAAGGTGGAAGAGTGACCTGATGAAGGACTCTTGCCCGAAACGTTGATTCTCCTGCTCCTCGGATACTGCCTGACCTGCTGTGCTTTTCCAGTACCACACTCTCGACTCTGATCTCCAGCATCTGCAGTCCTCACTTTCTCTTGCCTAAACAAGATGGTGACTGATATCACCAAGGGAAGACTGTCCACCTCATTGGTGGTTCACAGCTTGCACCAGTGGGGATGTGACAGGTTCCAGGGGCTATGTAAAAGCAGCAAATCATGGAAATGTTGCTCAGACATTCTGATTCAAAACGTCCAGTCGACGGTGATCTGGTGGCCTTTTCTAAACATTGATCTGTGACTTGTGACATTCAATGTCCACAAAGTTGGTTTCTGGGGCCGAGATACTTTCCAAGGCAGGTGTGACTGAGGGCTGTTAAGACCAGGAACTTGGTGCAGAGGAGGTTCACTGTAATGGTCCCAGGATTGAGTGACTGCATTCACACAGCAAGCTTAGAGAAAACTGAAATGGTTCTTCTCAGAACAGAGAAGATTTAAAGAAGGAATCAAAATTCAGAAGGGTTTTGATGGAGTAAGCTGGCAGAGGGTTGATAAGCAGAAGGCACAGAACCTAAAGTAAACTGGTGAAAGAAATAGATGGAAGATGGGCAAGATTTCCTCTCTGGGAAGTGGGGGTAGTTTTAGTTCTTCCTAAGTGCCAACACAGACAAGACGGGCCAAATGGCTTTCTTCTGTGCTGCTAGATTCTCTGAACAGAAGTAAGTATGAACAATTGAACGAGGAGCAGAGGTTTCGCCCCTTGAGCCTGGTCCACCAATCCTGAAGCGAGGTTATTATCTGACCGAAGGTCCTCAGGGCACAGGGTGAGGTGACATTGTGGTTCGGAGTGGGTTGGTCCCTCAGTCACATGCTCACAGTCAGATCTCACCCCCTCAGTGACCAACTGTAACAATGTTTTCTCCATCGTTCTGGACGGTTTACAGCTGGCTGATGATCTGTTTCATTTCTTCTTTCCTCAGGGCCCTGTTGGAGCATCAGGTCCCAAAGGTAACCAGGTAAGGAAGTGATTGTATTCATTCCTGCAGTCAGATTGCTTTCAGGCACTGAGCCCTTTGGCTGAGGTATTGTTGCTGCCAACTCTACATCCCTGGAGGATTCATCCTGTTATCTCTGGGCTGCAGCCTCGTCCCCTCTATCCTCCTGTCAATCTCCGGGGAGAATGCGGGTAAGTGGAGTTGAAATGCCCATCAGCCATGATAGAATGGCAGAGTGGACTCGATGGGCCAAATGGCCTTACTTCCACTCCTATGTCTTATGGTCTTATGGTTTTATTGCCCCCCAACGTGTCTATTCAAATGGCGCCTGGTCTGTCGATGGTGTTTCTGGTTACACAGCTTTTTCCAAAATTTGGTTAGAGAGCTCAAGCACTGAAAGAAATTTAATTTAAACGTGATCTTTCTGCTGGGCTGTTCTCAACATTATCCCGACTCTGTCTTCAAATCCTGCAAAGTCCCGTTTTGGAAATGGTAAGGACGGCAGATGCTGGAAGTCAGAGTCGATAAAATATGGAGCAGGAAAGGTACAGCAGGTCAGGCAGCATCAGAGGAGCAGGAGAGTCGTTTCAGGTCAGGACCCTTCATCATGGGACACCAACGACAACATCACTTTCACTGATGCCACTGAACATGCCAATCCCATTGATGCTGCCAAACATTGTGCCAATCAAGTGATAACTGCTGACACCCACGTGACACATACCCATTTGAGAAGCAGCGTCCACCCCCACTCCCAACTCCAGCTGAACATTTAGCCCCAGCCCTAAGCCCTGCTGGGTATTGACCATTCCCCCCAGCCCAGATCTCCCCCTCACTGAGGGTGAACAATCAGTCCTCAGCGAAGAACTCCCCTTCATTCCCCTGCGCCCACACATCAATAAATTTTACATACTCCATGACGCTGAGGAGTCCTGATGAAGGGTCCCAACACAAAATGTCAACTCTCCTGCTGCCTGACCTGCTGTGCCTTTCCAGCTCTACATTTTGTTGACTCCAATCTCAGTTTGTTCTCTCTGAGGGAAGTCTCAGGGATATTCATTGTGAGAATATAATCACAACATTTCAACCAAAACCTCTCTGAGGGAGTGTGAGGGAAATGGGTTTGTAGTTTTGGAGCTAAAGATCTCAATTGCCTTTTAGATGAAATTAAAATTACAATTTACATTTAATTTACAATTTTAATAGGTTTACCAGAATGGCGACTAGACACCAAGGATTAATTTGCAATAGAGATTTCACAAAGGTTGGATTATTTACGACATGGATAGGTGAAGGGTGGGTTGCTTGAACCTTTGCCTCCACCCTCTCCCCCTTTGGTTCAGGCTCTTCCCACCTACATCCGTGACGCCAACCCCGCCCTCCATCCCTTCAGCAACTCCCAGTTCCCCGGCCCCCAGTGCTTGATCTTCACTACGGATATACACATCCCTACCCCACAAGGATGGCCTCTGCTTCTTCCTTTCCAACAGACCCATCCATTTCCCCTCCACCAATACCCTCCTCCACCTCAATGAACTAGTCCTCACCCTCAATAACTTTTCCCTTAACTCTTCCCATTTCCTTCAAATCCAGGGGGTGTCCATGGGCACCCGGATGGGCCTCAGCTTTGTCGGCTATGTTGAACAGTCCCTCTTCAGTACCTACATAGACACTGTGCCCCAACTCTTCCCATGTTACATCGATGACTGTACCAGTGCAGCGTCCTGCACCCAGACTGAACTGGAGCAGTTCATCAACTTCACCCACAACTTCCAGCCTGTCCTTAAATTCACTTGGTCCATCTCGGACACCCCCCTCCCCTTTCTGGACCTCTCCATTTCCATTTCCGATGACAGTCTCCAGTTGGACATTTACTATAAACCCACAGACTCTCACAACTACCTGGACTATACCTCTTCCCACCCAGTATCCTGCAAGAACTCCATACCCTTTCCCAAATTCCACTTGGATGAGGAGACATTCCACTCCTGAGCATCCCACCTACTTCGACCAATGTGCTTTTCCCACCTCTGTCATCCAGACAGCTCTCCACCACACCACCTCCATTCCCCACTCCACTGCTCTAAATCTCCCCCCTCTAAACGCAATAAGAAGAGTTCCCCTTGTCCTCTCTTACCACTCCACCAGTCTCCACATCTAATGTATCATCCTTAAAAACTTCCACCAACTCCAACCAAATCCCACCACCAAGAACATCTTCCCCTCCCCACCCCTCTCTGCCTTCTGCAAGGATCGTTCTCTTCAACATCCTTTGTTTGCATCACTCTCCCCACTGACCCGCTGCACCCTCCCCCCCCTTCCCCTGCAACCAGAAAAGGTGCAAAACCTGCTGGTACACCACCCTCCTCACCTCCATCCAGGGCCCCAAACAGTCCTTCCAGATGAGACTGAGGTTCACCTGCCTCTCCTCCAACCGGTGTGCTCCAGATGTAGTCTTCTCTACATCGGGGGGGAATCGAATATAAACTTAGGGAATAGTTCACTGAGCATCTCAGCTGGGCCCATAGGAGCCAACCCGATCTCCCAGTTACCGGCCATTTTAATTCCCCTTCCCACTCCCTTTCCAACATGACCATCCTTGGCCTCCTCCATGCCACAGCGAATCAAACCACAAATTGGAGGAACAACTTCTGGAGGGTAGCCTACAGCCCAGAGGATTCAACATTGAGTTCTCCAATTTCAAATAACCCCTCTTCCCTTCCCCCGACTCCCTTCCCAGCCCCCCCACTCCCTTCCATTCCTCTTGGTCACCTACTGGATTCATCCCTCCCGTCGACCAACCAAAAGGACCTCAAAAGGACCATGGTTGTTGGGGGTCAGTGATCTCAGCCCCAGGACATCTCTGCAGGAGTTCCTCAGGATAATGTCCTAGGCCCAACCATCTTCAGCTGCTTCATCAATGACCTTCCCTCCACCATAAGGTCAGAAGTGGGAATGTTTGCCAATGATTGCACAATATTCAGCATCATTTGTAACCCCTCAGATACTGAAGCAGTCTATGATCGAAACCTGAAAAATATCCAGGCTTGGGCTGGCATGGCAATAAACATTCATGCCACACAAATGTCAGGTATTGTCCATCACCAATAAGAGACATCTATCTATCCCCATCCCTTTGACATTCAAGGGTGTTACCATCATTGAATGTCCCACTATCAATATTCTGGGGTTACTCTTGACCAGAAAGTCAACTGGATTAGCTGTATAAATACTATGGCTACAAGAGCAGGCAAGAGGCTAGGAATACAGCAACAAGTGACTCACTTCCCGACTCCCCAAAGCCTGTCCATCATCTACAAGGCACAAGTCAGGAGTGTGATGGAGCCTTATTAGCCCCACTTGCCTCCACTTGGGGGCAGCTCCAACAACACTCAGGAAGCTTGACACCATCTGGGACAAAGCAGCCACGTGATTGGCACCACATCCACAAATATCCACTCCCTCCACCAATGACACTCAGTAGCATCAGTGTGAATTAACTACAAGATGCACTGCAGAAACTCACCAAAGTTCCTCAGACAGCACGTTCCTAACCCAAGACCATTTCCATCTAGAAGGGCAAGGGCAGCAGATACATGGGAACACCACCCCTTGCAAGTTCCACTTCAAGCCACTCACCATCCTGACATGGAAACTTATCGCCATTCCTTCACTGTCGCTGGGTCAAAATTCTGGAATTCCCTCAATTAGGACATTGCGAGTCTACAGTCCTTTCAGAATCAAACCAGAAAATTTGGCAGCTGGTCAACAAGGAGATGGAGCCTAACTGTACGCCTGTCATATAAACTACTGTCTATTTCCATAACTTGCCATCAGCCTTCAAGCAAGCAATAGCAGCAGGGAGATTGAAGAAAGCATAGGTCGGCAGATTTTGGAAAAGTGTGAATGTAGTAGGGTTGCTGTAATGGGTGACTTTAACTTTCCCAATATTGATTGGAACCTCCCTCGAGAAGATGGTTTGCAAGAAGCTGTTTTTGTAAGGTGTGTTCAGGAGGGTTTCCTAACTCAGTACGTTGACAGGCCGACGAGGGGAGAGGCCATTTTGGATTTGGTGCTCGGCAATGAGCCAGGGCAGGTGTCAGATCTTGTGGTGGGAGAACAATTTGGTGATATTGACCACAACTGCCTCACATTCTACATAGCTATGGAGAAGGAGAGAAGCAGGCACAATGGGAGGATATTTAATTGGGGAAAAGGAAACTATGATGCTATCAGACGTGAGTTGGGAAGCATGGGCTGGGAGCAATTGTTCCACGGAAAGGGCACTACAGACGTGTGGAGACTGTTTAAGGAACAGTTCTTGCAAGTGATGCATAAAAGTGTTCCTCTGAGACAGACAAGAAGGAGTAAGATAAAGGAACCTTGGATGACGAGAGCGGAGGAGCTTCTCATCAAAAGAAAGAAGGCAGCTTATGTAAGGCGGAGGAAGCAAGGGTCTTGCTCAGCTCTAGAGGATTATAGGCAGACGAGGAAAGAGCACAAAAATGGTCTGAGGAAAGCCAGAAGGGAGCACAAAAAAGACTTGGCAGGAAAGATTAGGGAGAATCCAAAGGCATTTTACACGCATGTGAGGAATAAGAGAATGATCAAAGAAAGAGTAGGCTTGATCAGGGATAGCATCGGGAACTTGTGTATAGAGTCTGAGGAGGTAGGGGAAGCCCTAAATGAGTTTTTTGCTTCTATCTTTACTAAAGAAAAGGACCTTGTAGTGAATGAAACCATTGAGGAGCAGGTGTGCATGCTGGAACGGATAGAGATTGAGGAAGCTGATGTGCTGAAACTTTTGACAAACATTAAGATTGACAAGTCATCAGGGGCAGACCAGATTTGTCCTCAGCTGCTTTGGAAAACAAGAAATGTGATTGCTTCGCCACTTGCGAAGATCTTTGCATCCTCGCTCTCCAGCCGAGTCGTACCTGAGGACTGGAGGGAGGCAAATGTAATTCCTCTCTTCAAGAAAGGAAATAGGGAAATACCTGGCAATTACAGACCAGTCAGTCTCACGTCTGTCGTCTGCAAGGTGTTAGAAAGGATTCTGAGGGATAGGATTTGACCATCTGGAAGAGCAAGGCTTAATTGAATGCAGTCAGCACGGCTTTGTGATGGGCAGGTCATGCCTCACGAATCTTATTGAGTTCTTTGAGGATGTTACTAGACAAGTTGATGAGGGTCAAGTGGTGGATGTGGTGTATATGGACTTCAGCAAGGCCATTCAGATAAGGTTCCCCATGGTAAGCTCATTCAGAAGGTTAGGAGGAATAGGATACAGGGAAATTTAGCTGTCTGGATACAGAATTGGCTGGTCGACAGAAGACAGCGAGTGGTTGTGGAAGGAAAGTATTCTGCCAGGAAGTCAGTGGTGAGTGGTGTTCCACAGGGCTCTGTCCTTGGGCCTCTACTCTTTGTAATTTTTATTAATGACTTGGATGAGGAGTTTGAAGGATGGGTCAGCAAGTTTGCAGACGACCCAAAGGTTGGAGGTGTCATTGACAGTATAGAGGGCTGTTGTAGGCTGCAGCGGGACATTGACAGGACGCAGAGATGGGCTGAGAGGTGGCAGATAGAGTTCAACCTGGATAAATGTGAGGTGATGCATTTTGGAAGGTCGAATTTAAAAGGTGAGTACAGGATTAAGGATAGGATTCTTGGCAGTGTAGAGGAACAGAGGGATCTTGGTGTGCAGGTACAGAGATCCCTTAAAATGGCCACCCAAGTGGACAGGGTTGTTAAGAAAGCATATGGTGTTTTGGCTTTCATTAATGGGGGGATTGAGTTTAAGAGTCGTAAGATCTTGTTGCAGCTCTATAAAACTTTGGTTAGACCGCACTTGGAATAATGTGTCCAGTTCTGGTCACCCTATTATAGGAAAGATGTGGATGCTCTGGAGAAGGTTCAGAGGAGATTTACCAGGATGCTGCCTGGACTGGAGGGCTTATCTTATGAAGAGAGGTTGACTGAGCTCGGACTTTTATCATTGGAAAAAAGAAGGAGGAGAGGGGACCTAATTGAGGTGTACAAAATAATGAGAGGCATAGATAGAGTCGATAACCAGAGACTATTTCCCAGGGCAGAAATTGTTAACACGAGGGGTCATAGCTTTAAGCTGGTTGGAGGAAAGTATAGAGGGGATGTCAGAGGCAGGTTCTTTATGCAGAGAGTTGTGAGAGCATGGAATGCGTTGCCAGCAGCAGTTGTGGAAGTGAGGTCAATGGGGATATTTAAGAGGCTGCTGGACATGCATATGGTCACAGAAATTTGAGAGTTCGTACATTAGGTTTACCTCACATGAGCATCAACGGTCGGGACAACATCGTGGGCTGAAAGGCCTGTTCTGTGCTGTACTGTTCTATGCTCTATGTTCGATGCTCTAAACAAACTACACTAGCTCTAATATTCTCTGAGCTATGTTTAATCAACTCTGGGAATGCAGCTCACATTTTATTCTTTAAGCATTAATTAACCTCGATTGTATTTATGATTTTACAGGGACTTGCAGGTTCTGATGGACTTCCAGGAGAAAAAGGAGAAATGGTGAGTTAAAGTTTACCATGAGCTCAGAATTTATTTTTGATTTAGCAAGCCTTGTTATTCACAGATACAGCTCACAGCTGACACCTCAATATCACCCTCTGCCATCGAGTAGCAATAATTACTGCCAGCTCTCTCAGTTACATGGTATGGTTACAGATTCACCTGCCTGTCCAGTCTGATCATCATCCGATAATTCACTGTGATATGATGAATATAAGGCCATCAAATGTAGGAGCAGTGGGAGACCATCCAGCCCATCGAGTCTGCTCCATCACTCAATAAGATCACAGCGGGTCTGAGAAGCCTCAATTTCACTTGGTCCTGCCTTTTCCCCAGGACCCCGACTCCCTTACTGATTAACAATCTATCTCAAACCTGAATACACCCCTGACCCAGCCTCAACAGCCCATTGCGGTAAAGAACTCCACAGCCTCACTCCCCTCTGAGAGAAGAAATTCCTCCCCATCTCTGTCTTAAATGGGTGATCCCCTTACTCTGAGATTATGCCCTCTGGCCCCAGACTCTCCCACAAGAGGGAAAGAACCTCTACACATTTCCCCTGTCCACATACAGGGTGCTGAATGCTACATATCAGTGAGTTATTTACAATAAGGTGCTGCTGACAGTGAAATATTTGTGACATGCCAGTTATATTATAATAATGAGATGTAAATAGTTGTACAGTAATGAGCTACTGGTTGCAATATGATAATGAGATATTGCCAGAACAAAATTAACCCATTCTGCATAGCCCTCATTGATCTGACCAAGGCTTTTGACTCAATCAGGAAGTACTGGGGAGGATCCCATCAAAGACTCGATACAAGCATAACAGGTACAGTTAGTAAGTTTGCAGATGACACCAAAATTGGAGGTGTAGTGGACAGCGAAGAAGGTTACCTCAGATTACAATGGGATCTTGATCAGATGGGCCAATGGGCTGAGAAGTGGCAGATGGTGTTTAATTCAGATAAATGCAAGGTGCTGCATTTTGGGAAAGCAAATCTTAGCAGGACTTATACACTTAATGGTAAGGTCCTAGGGAGTGTTGCTGAACAAAGAGACCTTGGAGTGCAGGTTCATAGCTCATTGAATGTGGAGTCGCAGGTAGATAGGATAGTGAAAAAGGCATTTGGTACGCTTTCCTTTATTGGTCAGAGTATTGAGTACAGGAGTGGGAGGTCATGTTGTGGCTGTACAGGACATTGGTTAGGCCACTGTTAGAATATTGTGTGCAATTCTGATCTCCTTCCAATCGGAAAGATGTTGTGACACTTGAAGGGTTCAGAAAAGATTTACAAGGGTGTTGCCAGGGTTGGAGGATTTGAGCTGCAGGGAGAGGCTGAACAGGCTGGGGCTGTTTTCCCTGGAGCGTCACAGGCTAAGGAGTGACCTTATAGAGGTTTACAAAATTATGAGGGGCATGGATAGGATAAATAGACAAAGTCTTTTCCCTGGGGGGAAGGAGTCCAGAACTAGAGGGCATAGGTTTAGGATGAGAAGGGAAAGATATAAAAGAGACCTACAGGGCAACATTTTCACAGAGGGTGGTATGTGTATGGAGAGGAAGTGGTGGAGGCTGGTACTATTGCAACATTTAAGAGGCATTTGGATGGATATATGAATAGGAAGAGTTTGGAGGGATATGGAGATGACTTTCAGATTTGTTGTAGGTACTAGTTGTCCTGGTTGGGTCCAAATTTTGTTGGTCTGAACGTAGTCTGGATTTCGGATTTGTTGTAGGTACTGGTTGTCCTGGTTGGATATGGGCCAGGTACTGGCAAGTGGGACTAGATTGGGTTGGGATATCTGGTCGGCATGGACAGGTTGGACCGAAGGGTCTGTTTCCGTGCTGTACAGCTCTATAACTCTATGACTGTCTCTGTCCAGTGGAACTCGTCAACATCCTCCACCACCTTCACAACTTGATGTCAGTGATGTTCCTTACCGATGGTAATATCAAAGAAGCCTTTCGGGTTAAGACAGGGGCCAAGCAGAGATGTGTCATCACCCTCATCCTTCTCTCCATCTTCACCACCACCATTCCTCATGTAAAAACCGAAATAACTGCAGATGCTGGAAATCAGAAACAAAAATGGCTGGAAAAGCTCAGCGGGTCGGAGCGGACCACCCCAATGTGTGGGTCGGAGATGGGGCTCATCTGTCGAGAGAAGTCAGAATTAACGTTTCAGGTCCAGTGACCCTTCTTCGAAATGGAAAACTCAGTTCTCAGGAAGGGTCATTGGATGAAGGGCTTGTCATTTGAGGAGTGGTTGAGAACTTTGAGTCTATACTTGATGGAGTTTAGAAGGGTGAGGGAGCTCTCTTTTGAAAGATTTTGAATTCTGAGAAGCCTGGATGGAATGGCTGTGGAGAAAATGTTTTCACTAGTGGGAGAGACTGGGACCTGAGGGCACAGCCTCAGAGTGAAGGACGACCCTTTCGAACTGCCATGAGCATGAATTTCTTCAGCCAGAGTGTAGTGTATCTAAGGACCACACTGCCGCAAGAGGCTATGGAATCCAAGTCATTGAGTGTATTTAAGACAGAGATGGACAGATTGTAAGGAGATCAAGAGTTATGGGAAGAAAACAGGACAATGGGGCTGAGAAACAAAAATAGCCATGATTAAATGGCTAGCAGACCTGTTGGGCTGAATGGCCTAATTCTATATCTTATGGTCTTATATCAATGCATGGGAGACCCTTCCTCAGGAGAAAACAACTTGGAGGAAACTCCTTTCCAGAGGGGCCCAATACTTTGAGAACAGTCGCGATCGAGAGGAAAGACGGAAAATGATCCCGAGATAGGAATGACAATGATCTCGAGGCCAAAGACCAATCCCAAATCCCGGAAACACCACCGCAATGTGTGGGTCGGAGATGGGGCTCTGGGATCAGGTTCATCAGTCACACCAGGCCCCACAGATCCCAGGACTAGAGACATGGAATTTCCTAGATTGACCCTTTCATTAGTGAGTGATTGTCGATGATTGCTGTAAATTGATCATGAGGTTCCGCTGGAATGTGAGAAGGGAGAGATTGCTGGTTGCAGTAATATGATAATGAAGGTAGTATCTGGGACATCTGTGCAAACAAAACCCAAAGGGAGCCTGATGGAACTCATGAGGATGAGCAAAGTGTGTGTGTGTGTGTGTGAGAGAGAAAGACAGAGGCAATGAGCTCAACTGCATGGCAATAATGATTGGTATATTTCAGGGTCAGCTCTGGTAAACTGTAACTCATTATAATGTGGATCTAGTTGTGAGGAACACAGACAAAGGCCTTGCCAGCTGCACAATTCTCTCATGCCCATCCACAGGCAATTAAGAAAAGAGCAGAAGCAATAGGAATAAGGGCCGGTTACCCATGACTTGAGGTCCTTTTTAGAATTTGACTTCTCTTTCAGTGAAGTGTTAGGGATACAGTTGCCTGGATATTCAGCTGGGTATGGAATCACCTTCAGCCAGAGAGTGACCACAGTTACTGAATGCACCATAGCGATTGCCATCAGGACAGATGGAAGACCTTTCTGAATTGAATCTTTAACCATCTTTGTTCTGCCCCCTTTTAGGGTCAGCCAGGACCGCAGGGACAGAAGGGAGAGGTAAGCGTCATCAGAGAAACCAACTGGCTGCTGTGGGGACCGTAGGTTTAAAGTCAAGCGCCTCCTGATGAGCATTGCCACACCAACCACACACCTCGCAAATGATTCTGACATCATATCCAGGAGAAATGTTTTTTTGGAACAAAGTCCACCTGTAACCAGGCGCGTGAGCTGATCACTCAGTTACAGGCCCAGCTGACACTCACACTGGACTGACCATTGGATGGCAGATGGAAATGCTAAGTTGCCCCATTCTCCCCAAAGTTAGAATCACACCACACCAGGTTATAATTCAACAGGTTTATTTGAAATCACAAGATGCTCCGAAAGCTTGTGATTTCAAATAAACCAGCTGAACTGTAACCTGGTGTGGTGTGACTTCTGACTTGGTCCAGCCCAGTTCAATACCAGCACCTCCACCTCACTGCCACCACTCTCCCCGCGTTTACAGCAGACATTTCTGTCAGGCAGCTGTAAGCTGTAACGGTCATGTCAGCAAACAGCCTCTCACTGGACCTAACAAAAAGGCAGAAATCAACAGAAAGATTGCTGGAGAAACTCAGCAGATCTGGCAGGACTTGTGGAGAGAGAAACAACAGAGCGAATGTTACTTGAGTCTGATGTGACTCTTCTTCAATGAAAAGACAGTATCCTTTGGGAGGGGGAGAAAGGGAGAGAGAAAGGAGCACAAGGGAAAGAATCCACTTGCACTTATTCAATTGGTCAGTTTGCAGCTGACAGTTATTTCACACCAACTTGATATCTGACCTTTAACCCGATCCTGTGCAACATGAGCCAAACTATTGATTCGTTTTTGTTTTGTCTTCCTGATGTTTGCAGCCAGGAGTTCGTGGTGAGGTGGGGCCCAAAGGGAACCCTGGTCCAGCTGGGTTTCCTGGGACAGATGGTGTTCCTGGTCCTCCTGGGCCAGTGGGTATAGCCGGAGAGCGTGGCATCCCCGGAACTTCTGGAAAACCAGGTTCTCCTGTGAGTATTGTCTTGAGAAATCCCAGGGAATGGGACATGGGCAGTTTTAGCTGTAACTTTCTTGATAGTCTTATGTTGTGGACAGTGAATCTGAGCCACTTCATGCAGTAACTTTCCCGGTAACTCTCCACCCCACACATACCTGACATGAGGCAGCTTCATGAGCGAGAAAAGATCATACAGCTCTGAAGGAGGCCATTCAGCCCATTGTGACATGATGAAGCTGTGCAATTAGACATGGTCCCCTTTCTCTTGCCTCACACCTCTGCCTTTTCATCTTTATTCTACACTGGACGTTTTTATTTCCAAATTCTACCCCTATTTTCAAACACTTTGAATTCCCTGGTTTCCATCAAGTCTGGCCTCTTGTCCGTTTCCAGTGTTGTGCTGTTCACAACTGAAGGCTCAGCTGTCAGCTGCTTAGATCCTAAGATTCCCTGGCTCTCCACTATTCGCTCTTCGAGTCACTTTAACTCTGTTGCCACCTTTTCTACTATAGAGATCAGAGTGTTGCTGGAAAAGCACAACAGGTCAGGGCAGCATCTGAGGAGCAGGAAAGTCGACGTTGCAGGCAAAAGCCCTTCATCAGGAAGGGCATCATTTCCTGATGAAGTGCTTTTGCCTGAAACATTGATTTTCCTGCTCCTCAGATGCTGCCCTGACCTGCTGTACTTTTCCAGCAACACTCTAATATAGAGTCTGATCTCCAGCATCTGCAGTCCTCACTTATACCTAGTTGATTTTAACCTTTTCTACTAGCCCTGTTTATGGCTCTGTGCCAATTATCTTTCTGCTAACTCTTCTGTGGTGTGCCTAGGAACATTTTACAACACTAGAAGTGCTGTATAAATGCAAGTTGTTACTGTTTAAGTATTAATTCGTTTATAAAAGTTATTATTAAACCTACTTCCAGCATGCTTTCAGGCAGTGCAGTTTATAATACAACAATTCCCTGTGTAAAATCACCTCCCCCCACCAGCCCAAGCTACACTGTCGTTTAATGGCCAGTAATTTTACTGGAACAATCTCAGGAACACATTGTAAACAACATCAGGCAGTTTGTTCTCAGCCCATTGATTCTAAATTCATCATTTTGTCAATCTCCCATCCCGGAAGATTCTGAAACTGCATCCCAACTAAATTTAAGTGGTCTCTTAAAACTGGGATGATTTTTCATGTTTGTTGATATTGACGCTTTCCCCTGGTTATTATCAAGCTGACCCTGACAACTTCTCTCCACATTGAGTTATAAATCTTCCCTTTGATGCTTCTTAATTTGTATTAATCTGACAACAGGTGATCGTGGGACAGCAGCATCCTAGTAGCTTGATTTAAACTCTGTAACATACAGACTAAATTAATAATATGCCTGAATGATAAGATGGATGTCTATATTATTAAATTACTTTTACATGTGAGGTCAGTTAACTCATTTGGCTGGTTTGTGATACCGAGTGACAACAACAGCATGGGTTCACTTTCCACAGTGACCAAGGAGGACTCTCCTCCTCAACCTCTCCCCTCGCCTGAGGCATGGTGACATCCTTTGGTTACATCACTATCAATCCCCTCTCTCTAATGAGAGAATAGCGCTATGGTCTGGTAAGACTATGGAGACTTTATCCTTATTTACCAGATGTTCATATCACCTTGAGCCAATCTAAATTGGTGGTGTGTATGACTCCATAGTCCTCCTTTGAAGATGCTGCTCCTTTAAATGTTATGGTGTTCTTGACTTTTTTTCAGAGAAGTCGTAAAAGACACAAACTCCGAAAAAGTTCACTGGACTGATTCTTGGGCAGGAGGGCTGTGCTGTGAGGGGATATCATATACTATCAATCCAGACTTGCTGGAGTTTCGGAGAATGCGGGGGGTGGGGGAGGGATCTTATTGGGTCCTATAGATTCTGAAAAATCTTGACAGGGTAAAATCTGAGAGGTTGTTTCCTGGCTGGAGAGCTCAGAACGAGGCGCATAATCTTGTATTGTTTAAGGCAGGTACATCTTCCTGAAGGAGACCAAGTCTGAACCTGATAGTCCAGGAATACTCTGGCTAAAGCACTAAGCAATTCCTGCAAGAATTACTCCAATCCTCTCACAATAAAGACCAATGTAATATTTACCTTTCTAATAGTTTGTTGTACCTGTATGCTAATTTTCAGTGTTCCTTGTACTAAGCCAAGCAAATCCTTGTAAACACCGATGTTAGATACTTTCTTCCTAGCTAAAATATATCCTATTTTTCAATTCTTTGTACCAAAGTGAATAGCCTCATATTTTGTCACATTATAGTCTATCTGCCATCTTCTTGCCTGCTCACTTCACCTATTTATAACTTTGTATTTTCTGTGACTTCTTCAAAGCCTGTAATCCCAAATAGTTCTGTCTGGTCAACCAACTTGGATCCATTACACTCAGTCGCTTCATCTAAGACATTAATATAGATTGCAATGAGTTGAAGCCCCAGCATTAATCTTTGTGGCATCCCAGTACTGTATTAATAGCCTGAAAATGACACATTTATTTCATTATAAAGTGGAGGTTAGTTGCTCTCTGAGAACTAAAACCAAAAACCCAAAGAGGAGCATCTCGCCTTATAATCTGAGTTGAAGGGTTTTAAGACCAATTTGATTGTGGCTAACAGATACTTCCTTAGGAAAAGGGCTTTAAAGTTGAAAAGAAACACTTGCACAATGAAAGGGGAGTGGCCAGTTCTCCCAGCTCAGCTTATCTCTGGTTTAATTGGGTCTGGCTGTTCACTGAAAGCAGGCAGTCAGTTGTGAAGCTGCTGGACCTGAGAGAAGCAGGACCATGCTGACCCTCCCCGTCTCTGACTTCTCTCCTGTCAGACCCTGGGTTTGATTTGACCTTTTGTGCCAAGGAGTGTTTATGGGGATTGTTGCAATTATTGGGAACAGCATCATTAAATTTTTTTTGAATAGGTTAAGGTATTCCGTATTCTGTTCTCTTGTGTGTTTCAATCTTGTAAATAAATTCTGCTTTGTTTAAAACGAAATGATTGGGCAAACTGCATCCCTCCTGGAATATCCACGTTCCACCTACTTCAAGCACCCGAACCGAGTTAGGGTCTGGGCTACTTTCTTGAATTGCTTTGAGGAGGTCTGGCCTGCTCCATAACATGTCTTAGTTCTCTTTTCCAGATTTATGTTCATCAAATGATATGCTTTTTTCTCACTTATCCACAGGGAAGACTTGCAAGTGAGCAACAGATCCGGGAACTCTGTCATGGCCTGATCAGTGGTGAGTTTGTGATAAGGGAACATGGAAATGTAGAAAGCAGGAGAAGCAACTGACCACTCAAATAAACCAAAGAACTGTGAATGCTGGAAATCTGAAACAAAATCAGAAAGTGTTAGAGGGGTTCAGCAGAGTTTGCACCATCTGTGAAGTGAGAAACAGAGTTAACATTTCAATTCTGATTACCCTTCATCAGAAGTCGGCTATTTGGTTCAATTAATTAATTAACCTTGCATAAGGAATATTCATCATTCCACACTCAGTTATGATACATTAGTCAGCTTCACTGAAAGCAGTGTCACCTCCCCCACCCCCAGATTGTAAAATGAATATAAGTTCACACTTGGTGGGGTCACACATTTTCTTAAAAGTGAGAGAATCCTCTTTACTTAGAGACTGGTTCAAGTGTGGAACTCATTACAATGTGGAGTAGTTGAAGTCAATAGTGAGCTAAATATACGTTGGAATATGGAATGTAATTTGTCGCGTGAGATAGAATAAGCTGGGAGGACATTTGAATAGGGAATAAATGGTATCACAGAACAGATGAATGGCCTGTTTGGGTCCTGTAAATTCCATGTCATTTGTAATATATAAAGGTGTGAATACCTTAAATTTAAGTTTATGAATCAGCTTAGTCATCAGATGAATAATTGCATTGGAACACTTATTGTAATACAATGGGGATGCAATCGATCTCTGCCCGACTGATTTCTTTCTCGGTATGGTTTTTCAAGACAAAAGGCAAAAGTTGGAATACAACATAGGACTTGAGTTTCCTTCGCTAATTGATAGGATCACGCTTGCATTTGAATTGAATTGAATTGAATTTATTATCACGTGTACCGAGGCACAGTGAAAAGCTTTGTCTTGTGAGCAATACAGGCAGCTAACAGAGTTAAGTAACATAGATAGTAAATAATAGGTAAACAGCAAACAAAACACAGGTACAGGCGAATGCTAAGAGTTTGTGAGTCCATTCAGCATTCTAACAACAAAAGGGTAGAAACTGTTTCGAAACTGGCTGGTGCGTGTGTTCAGGCGTCTGTACCTTCTCCCCGATGGTAGAGGTTGTAGAAAAACATTGCCAGGGTGGGATGGATCTTTGAGAATGCTGGTGGCCTTTCCTTGACAGCGGGCCTGGTGGATGGATTCTATAGATGGGAGGTTGGTCTTTGTGATTGTCCGGGCTGAGTTCACCACTCTCCGTAACCATCTCTGATCTTGAATGGTACAGTTGCCATACCAGGTAGTGATACATCCAGACAGAATACTCTCGATGGCGCACCTATAAAAGTTGGCAAGGGTATTCGCCGTCATGCCAAATTTCCTCAGCTGCCTGAGGAAGAAGAGACGTTGTTGGGCCTTTGTAACCAGTGCATTCACATGAAGACTCCACAAAAGTTTGTTGTGGATGACCACTGCCAGGATATTGACACTCTCCACTCATTCCACCTCTGTGCTGTTAATGTGTAGGGGGGCATGAGTAACATCCCACCGAAAGTCAATAATGTGTTCCTCTGCTGGCAGTGAGAGCTAGGTTGTTCTCAGTGCACCATTTTTCCAGGTCTTCTACCTCCTGTCTGTAGTCTGTTTCATCGCCATCTGAGATTCGACCGACTATGGTGGTGTCATCAGCGAACGTGTAAGTGGCATTAGTCTGGTATTTGGTATCGCAGTCATGGGTATACAGTGAGTACAGTAGGGGGCTGAGTACACACCCCTGGGGGGGGCTCCAGTGTTGAGTGTTAGTGAGGATGAAACCTTGTCCCCAATCTTCACTGATTGTGGCCTGTGGGTCAGGGAACTGAGGATCCAGTTTCAGAGAGTGGGGCTTAGTCTGAAATCACTAAGGTTAGTAATCAGTCTCGAGGGGATAATAGTGTTGAAGACTGAACTGTAGTCAATGAGTAGGATCCATACGTAGCTGTTCTTGGTGTTAAGATGTTTTAATGAGGAGTGAAGGGCAAATGGTATGGCATCTGACATGGATCTGTTGGCCCAATAGGTAAATTGGAGTGGGTCAAGAGTAGTGGGGAGGCTGGAGTTGATTATTGCCATGACCAGCCTTTCAAAGCACTTCATGACCACCGAAGTTAGGTCCGCTGGGTGGTAGTCATTGAGACATGCTGCATGAGCCGCCTTAGGGATGATGTTGCCCCTCTTGAAACAGGCCGGGACAGTGGCCTGCTGCAGGGAGAGGTTGAAGATGTCCGAGAAGATCTCTGCCAGTTGCTCTGCACATGCTCTGAGTGCATGGCCTGGTATTCCGCCTGGTCCCATCGCTTTCCTTGGATTCACACAAAGGAAAACTGATCTGACCTCTGATGCAGTGAGTGTTGGGATTGGTTCGTCAGGACCTGTCAGAACAGATGTTACCTCTCCATTGAAATTCTGTTCAAAGTGAGATAGAAGGCATTGAGATGATTTGGGAGGGATGTGTCATCATCTGATATCTTGTACTGTCTCTTTTTAGAACCTGTGATGTCATTCAGTCCATTTCAACTCAACGTTCCTGCTCTACCCACAAACCCCTTAATTCTTTTAAGGTTTCAATAACCAATTGATCTCAGTCTTGAGTAGACTTTGTATCTGAGGTAGAGAATTTCAAAGATTCACAATTGCCTGAATGAAAAAAACTTTGTTTCATTTTAAATAGCCCTCCCTTTATCATCAGATTGTGCACCTTGTTCTGAGCTCTCCAGCCAGGAAACTACCTCTCAGATTTTATTGGGTCAAGTTTTCCCAGAATTTGCAGGACCCCAATGAGATCCCCTCTCATTCGCCAAAATGGCAGCAAATCTGGATTGGTTGTACATGATATCCCCTCACAGTACAGCCTCTTGCCCCAAGAATCAATCCGTTGAACTTTTTCTGCATCTTGTTTAAAGCAAAGTTAAAAATCATATGACACCAGGTGATAGTCCAACAGGTTTATTTGGAAGCACTAGCTTTCTGAGCACTGCTCCTTCATCAGGTGATTATGGAGATTAAGATTGTAAGACACAGAATTTATAGCAAAAGTTTACAGTGTAATGTAACTAAAATTATGTATTGAAAAAAGACCCAGATTGTTTGTTAAGTCTCTCATCTTTTAGAATGACCATGTTGGTTTCAGTTCTTTCATATGTAAATCACAAAATGTTTTTAAGAAGTTACATTCTCAAGTGTACTTTAACAATTACTGCCATGTTTGCCCAGATAAGGTGTTGAAGGTTTTAGCTCCCTATGAGGCTGTCTTTATCACAATGGTCAGATTGATTCTAATCTAAAAAACAGATTTACTGAATCTTACTGGATTCATGCAGTTTTTGAGCAAAGTCAAATGTAATTCTGCAAGTACAAATTCATCCCACAAATTTATATGAGTATATGTGCAAGTGTGTGTGTTTGTGGTGGGGTGGGGGAGTGATTATGAGTGTGTGTGTGTGTGTGTGTGTGTGTGGTGGGGTGGGCGGAGTGATTATGAGTGTGTGTGTGTGTGTGTGTGTGTGTGTGGTGGGGTGGGGGGAGTGATTATGAGTGTGTGTGAGAGGGTGTGTGTATTTGCGCCAACATGACACCAATTGTTAAAGCACATGAGAATGCTTCCAATTAAACCTGTTGGACTATAACCTGGTGTTGTGTGATTTTTAACTTTGTACACCCCAGTCCAACACTGGCATCTCCAAATCTTGTTTAAGGTACAAAGTTAAAAATCACACAACACCAGGTTACAGTCCAACAGGTTTAATTGGAAGCACACTAGCTTTTGGAGCGACGCTCCTCCGTCAGGTGATAATGGAGGGCTCAATCCTAACACAGAATTTATAGCAAGAATTTACAGTTTGATGTAACTGAAATTATACATTGAAAAATTGATTGCCTGTTAAGCCTTTCATTTGTTAGAATACAGTGATAGTTTCACTTCTTTCATGTATTAATCACAAAACCTTTTTTTAAAAAAGTTGCATTCTCGGCTTAGCTGCTAACAATGGTGATAGCTAGACAATATATTGAAGGTGTTGGCCCCCTGTGTTCTTTGTCGATGACCTGATGTTTAGATTGATTCTAATCTAAAAAGTGAGATAATGGAGTTTTACATAAATTCATGCAGTTTTGGTGTTGTGTGATTTTTAACTTTGTTTAAGGTAAGTACTTCTTAGTCAATGAGACTAAATCTCAACCTGTTAGTTGAGGAATACCCTGGCTAAAGCACTAAGCAATTCCTGCAAAAATTTATGTAAAATCCATTATCTCACTTTTTAGATTAGAATCAATCTAAACATCATGGCATAGACAGAGAACACAGGGGGCCAACACCTTCAACATATTGTCTAGCTATCACCATTGTTAACAGCTAACCCAAGAATGTAACCTTTTTTAAAAAGGGTTTTGTGATTTACACATGAAAGAAGTGAAACTATCACTGTATTCTAACAGATGAAAGGCTGAACAGGCAATCAATCTTTCAATGTATAATTTCAGATTCATCATACTGTAAATCTTGCTATAAATTCTGTGTTAGGATTGAGCCCTCTATTATCGTCTGATGAAGGAGCTCCGAAAGCTGGTGTGCTTCCAATTAAACCTGTTGGACTATAACCTGGTGTTGTGTGATTTTTAACTTTGTTTAAGGTAAGTACTTCTTAGTCAAGGAGACCGAATCTGAACCTGTTAGTTGAGGAATACCCTGGCTAAAGCACTGAGCAATTCCTGCAAGAATTTCTCCAATCCTCTCACAATAAAGGCCAATGTAATATTTAAGTAAAAAATGAGGTCTGCAGATGCTGGAGATCACAGCTGCAAATGTGTTGCTGGTCAAAGCACAGCAGGTTAGGCAGCATCTCAGGAATAGAGAATTCGACGTTTCGAGCATAAGCCCTTCATCAGGAATATTCCTGATGAAGGGCTTATGCTCGAAACGTCGAATTCTCTATTCCTGAGATGCTGCCTAACCTGCTGTGCTTTGACCAGCAACACATTTGCAGCAATGTAATATTTACCTTTCTAATAGTTTGTTGTACCCAAATGCTAATTTTCTGTGTTCCTTGTACTCAGACATCCAAATCCCTGTAAACACCAATGTTAAATACTTTCTCCCCAGTTAAAATATATTCTGTTTTTCAATTGTTCCTACCAAAGTGAATAGCCTCATATTTTGTCACATTATAGTCTATCTGCCACCTTCTTGCCTGCTCACTTCACCTATTTATAACTCTTTGCATTCTCTGTGTCTTCTTCAAAGTCTGTAGTCCCAAATAATTTTGTCTGGTCAACCAACCTGGATCCATTACACTCAGTCGCTTCATCTAAGAAATTAATATAGATTGCAATGAGCTGAAGCCCCAGCGTTAATCTTGGTGGCATCCCAGTAGTGTATTAATAGCCTGAAAATGACACATTTATTTCATTATAAAATGGAGGTCGACCTCCCTATGAGAACTATAACAAAAAACTCTCAAAGAGGAGCACCTCACCCTATAACCTGTAAAAGGTGGATGAAAAGTGCTGGAACCTGATTTTCAACAACCTTCTAGGGGCTAACTAAAATAAATTCCTGACACTCACTTTAAAATGCACAGGTAATAATTTATTTTGCTAATTAATAGTTAACTATTAACAGAGCAATTAACAAACCAAATAAATCCCTTCAAACTCCTAACAATTTCTGAATAAATCAATATTCTAATGGCATGCTGCTCCAGTAAATATATGTCCCACTCATATAACAAAAATAGAACCTAGTCTCTCGAAATGGTAGTTGGGTTACATGTTTTCCAGAATATTCTGTGCCTTCTTTTGTTGTTTCTTCTGTCAGGAATGCCTTTTTCTAACGTTGGTACCATTATTTTTAGATACATAGATGACTGTGAGAACCAATTTCTCTCTCGGGAGCTGAGGGCTGTTGGCAAGGGGTCTTTATCCAACTGCCCCCTTCTTTAATCCCCATGATGACATATCAGTATATCTTATATAGGATTTGTCCTATATTGTCAAAACCATCAGATTTAACTGGAATAGGTTTTATTTTATATTTAAATGCCTGGTTCACTTTGATTGGCTGAATTCAAAACCTGATATCTTAATAAAAACTACTGCTTGGTCTGCTAATTATACAACCTTTTAATGCAAATGTTTCAGTTTGGGCTCTCTGTGTACTGACTAATTCAAACAGCTGCTCACAGACATCTATTTTAATCTCTAAGTGCAGAAGAAAACACCATCTTTTAGAGGGACCATGCAATGCTTCCACCCTAGCATTTTACAATTTTACAAACTCCAAATTCTAACTTCCTGCCTCCCGATCTACAATTACTCTACCCAATTTTGCAACAATCTCGACTGTCTGATTTTGACCGTTTATTCTTTACTCACATTCGTGTATTGGTCTTAAGTGCACAAGTCATAATTTTGTGTAATAACGTTTTATGTTGCTCCTCATTAAATGCTTTGTAAAAATCCATATGTACCACACCTACAATTTCTCCTTTATCGACCCTCATGGTAACAGCCTTGATAGATGCCCAACAGACCATTATCTTTATGCTGACCCCTTCTGATTAGTACCACTCTGATTTGTCAAGCAAATGCGATTTCCCCTTCATGAGACCATGTGCTTAGAAATTATACTGCAGAGAAGGAGGCTATTTGGTTGATCATGCCTGGACCAGCTCTTTGGAAAAAATATCCAAATAGTCTTACCCTCTATTAGATTAGATTTACAGTGTGGAAACAGGCCCTTCGGCCCAACAAGTCCACACTGACCCGCCGAAGCGAAACCCACCCATACCCCTACATTTACCCCTTACCTAACACTATGGGCAATTTAGCATGGCCAATTCACCTGACCTGCTCATCTTTGGACTGTGGGAGGAAACCGGAGCACCCGGAGGAAACCCACGCAGACACGGGGAGAACGTGCAAACTCCACACAGTCAGTCGCCTGAGTCGGGAATTGAACCCGGGTCTCCGGCGCTGTGAGGCAGCAGTGCTAACCACTGTGCCACCGTGCTGCCCACAAAGTCCTGTAAACATGTACCTTCAAGCATTTAGCAATTACCTTTGTCAGTTATGGTAGTCACAAGGAAACCTGAAAGGGAATTCAGAAGAAACTTCTTCATCCAAAGTGTTATGACATGGAGTAAACCCACCTGCTTAATTGAAATCAGCAACACAGAAAAGATTTATCCCGTACAGTAATCTGTGAAAATTAGAGGGGCAGTACAGTAAAAAGTAACAACTTTATTTCTTAAAGTATAACAGAGAATAATTAACTAACAACGATCTACAACTCCCTCTACAATACCTACCTTTTACTTTCCCTTCTACAATACTAGCCCGATAAAACCCTCAATTAAGATTTACCAAAAATTCAAATTTCAAAACCAGGCAGCTGTCGAACCTTCCCTTTATATCTTCCTCTGTAGATTTTCTTCTTCTTTAGGATGTTGGTTTCACAGGTCACTGATAGATAATGGTATCTTTGAGAGAGCTGTGGTTTGGGCTCTCTGTACATGCTGGTGGCTTGGCAGTTCTCTCTCAACTGTTCAAATTTCCCTGATGTAATACTCCCAAAACATCAGATTGTGTCATTGGATTTTAATACCGTCAATATACTAAATTCAAACTTGATTGGAACTTGGTATTTTTGGGGGTATAATTTAAACCGATTGGCTGAATTCGAATTTGTTTTTTGTATCTGGGCAACAGCTGGACCAAATGTTACATTGTAAATTCTCCAGCACTCAGTGTGCCTCTCTAAGCCCTTCACTCTCTTAAAGGTACAGTATACTTCTACACCTTCATAACAAAAGGATGGTGAGAATGTGGATGTTGCTGCCACAGCAAGTGGTTGAAGGGGATAGTACAGTTACATTTAAATGGAGAAAGTGAGGAGTGCAGATGCTGGAGATTAGAGTGGTGCCAGAGAGTGGTGAATCTGTGGAATTCACTGCCAAAGAAGCTGTGGAGGCCAGGTCATTGAATATATTTAAAACAGAGATAAATAGGTTCTTGATTGTCAAGAAGATCAATGGTTACGGGGAGAAACTGGGATAATGGAGTTGAAAAAACTTATCAGCCATGATTGAATGGTGGAGCAGATTCAATGGGCCAAATAGCTTAATTTCTGTCCCAATATTTTATGATCTTGTGATCGGGGCTGTTAATCTGTTAATCTGGTCCAGTTAGGGAGCCATGGCTGACATATATAAACAGAAGTGTCAGACATCCTGACACTCTGAGAGCTGGCCCTGAGGGAGCTGGATCAGTGTCATGGACTCGCCATGTATAAATAAAAGGTGACTTAGTAATGGGATATCATCTTCTTTCAAGTTATTTCAGAGAACACGCATAAGATTTTAAAGAGAAGGATTTGCTACAATTCTGCATATCTGTTTCAAAACTCTTACATCTACTTGCTTGTCCTATAAAAATGTTCCAATATAATAGAAATATTACAATAGTCAGAATGACTTTGTGATATGTTACACTCATTTTATACTCCTGCCAAGGGAGGCATTCTAGTGTCCCCACTGGCAGGAAGCTGTAATTACACCTGATATGTGAACGAAGGGTTTTGCCGTTATATGTGGGCAAGTATGAGTTTATGGGGAGAAAGTGAGGTCTGCAGATGCTGGAGATCACAGCTGGAAACGTGTTGCTGGAAAAGCGCAGCAGGTCAGGCAGCATCCAAGGAACAGGAGAATCGATGTTTCGGGCATAAGCCCTTCCTGTCTATTCATAGGGTCATAGAACATTACAGTACAGTTTGAGGCCCTTTGGCCAATTGCATCCAAGCTAATTATCAACTGCCTGCATACTATAATTCCATTTCTCATCACTCGGCCCATAGCATACAAGACTATGATGTTTTAAGTGTTCATCTAAATATTTCTTATGAAGGGCTTATGCCCAAAACATCGAACTTCCTGTTCCTTGGATGCTGCCTGACCTGCTGCGCTTTTCCAGCAACACATTTTCAGCTCAAGTAGGAGTTTATGGGTGGAGTATGCTCCCTATTTTACCCCAAGTCCTCACTACAACCCCAGAGCTGGTGGAAGTACTGGTTATGATTTTACTAAATTCTCTTACTTCTGCAATGGTCCCAGTGGACTGAAACATTGCAAACCTAACACCACTAATTCAGGAAAGTAAGTTAGTTATTGGGAAAATGCTGAAATCTATCAAATATGCTACCAAGGAAATTTTATCAGTGCACCTAGAAAAACATAATATAACTTCAAATCGTCTATGCACATGGGAAAGGTGCCAGAGGATTGAAAGATTAACCTAGTATCTTTATTCAAGAAGGTTGGTAAGGAGAAAGCAGGGTACGATAGACTACTGAGTCTAACATTAGTGGTAGGAAAACAAAAAATTCTGTATTCTGAGGGACAGAATTTATTTTCAATTAGTGGAGCAAGGATTAATCAAGATTCATCAGCAATGCTTTGTCAGGGAGAGATCATGTCTAACAAACTTGATTTGAGTTTTTGTGAGGAGGTGACTAGGTCTGACTATGAAAGGCATAGATAGGGCCAATGGGAATTAACCTTTCCCCTCAGTAGTGGTTTTCAGGTAGGGGGCAGGAGGTTTAGAGGGGATTTGAGGGTAAATTATTTTATTAGGTGGCTGTCTGGAACTCAGTGTCTGAAAGGGTGGTGGATGTGGGAATCATTACAACTTTTAAGAAATATTTAGATGAACACTTAAAACATCATAGTCTTGTATGCTATGGGCCAAGTGATGAGAAATGGAATTATAGTATGCAGGCAGTTGATAATTAGCTTGGATGCAATTGGCCAAAGGGCCTCAAACTGGACTGTAATGTTCTATGACCCTATGAATAGACAGACTCTCCTTTGATCGAAATATTGATGAGGATAATGAGGTTGGTATTGCACATATAGACTTTCAGAAGGAGTTTGACAGAGTTCCACAAATTAGACTTTTTTGCAATACTGTGATAGCGCAACTATTTCCAGTGGGAAAAAGGTTGGTAACAGATCTAAGGTATTTTTAAAAAATAACCAAAGGTGACATGAGGAGAAAATACTTTATGTACTGAGTTGTTATAACCTAGGAAGAACTTCCTGAAAGGTGATCAGAAGAGGTGCATAAGATCAGATGGCATGTGTAACAAAGAAGCAGGCCATTCAGCCCAACAAGTGCAGGGGAGTCTTCATGCTTTACTCAAGCAACCTCCCATCATTCCAGATATAAATATATTGTTATGACCTTCTATTACATTCTCCCTTAAATACTTGTCTAGGTTCCACTTAAATGTAGTTGAGAGTGTGGTGCTGGAAAAGCACAACTGGTCAGGCAGCATCTGAGGAGCAGGAAAATTGATTTTTCGAGCATAAGCTCTTCATCCTGCCCCATACCTGAAACCCACTACTGAGGGGAAAGGTTTATTCCCATTGACCCGATCTATGCCTTTCATAATCAGACCTAGTCACCTCCTCAAAAAAATTCAAATTAAGTTTGTTAGACCTAATCTCTCCCTGACAAAGCCATGCTGACTATTCTTGATTCATTGTTGCTCCTCTAAGACCTGGCCTCCACCACCTGGTTTCTATGGTAATGAATTCCATCGATTCCCCACTGTCTGGCTGAGGAAGTTTCTCCTTATCTCCGTCTAAAAGAGTCTTCCCTTTACTCGAAGGCTGTGCCCTCGGGCCCTAGTCTCTCCTGTCAATGGAAACATCTTCCCAACATTTATTCTGTCCAGGCTGTTCAGTATTGGGGAACTCATATAACATACACCTGATTGACCTTGTTACAATCTCTACAATCTCCAGTTTAGTTGTGCATGAGCTGTTAGCAGTGGACACTGAGTTCCTGATTCTGTACGTTGTGACTACGATAGGAACAGTAATGAGATGGATTGCATTAACTAAGGTCACAGAGGGGTTTCCCTGTGTTGTAAAAGAAGGTAGCTTTCTCTTTCTTATCAAGCATCCAGGATCTTCAGATTGGCTCCCTTTAGAGATCAGTGGGTGTTCAGTCACTAAGTCTATTCAGTACTGAGATAATTGCATTTTGGACTTTAAAGGTAACTGCAGTTTAGGGGATTGACCAGGAAAGTCAGAGTCATTCTACCAGAACAGGAGGAAGGTTGGCCTATTCAAATCAATTAGGAGAAAGGGCTCATGCCTGAAACGTCGATTCTCCTGCTCTTTGGATGCTGCCTGACCTGCTGTGCTTTTCCAGCAACACATTTTCAGCGCTATTCAAATCAATGCCCATGTATAGAGCTGTTGTAGAAGATCAACAGGGCCTAGAGGACCTATTCCTGCCTCTATCGCCAATGTTCTGATTACATTACCCACAGTCAGTTGTCAAAGCTATTTCTTGTTTATATATTATTTGGTGACAGAGTTTGGAGGAAGATTATAAATACTCACCACATTGTATACCATTTTGGGAATGGGATGGAGCCTCTGTGTGCCGCTATCACCAGCATGCATCTGGTCAGCTGAATGACATGTTAATGTGCTATAACCCGTCTGTAAAAGCTTAAACTTCTGATTGGCTGGAGTACCTAGGAGCCAAAGGTACTCCACTTGCAACTTCACCATGCCTGTCAACTGGACAAAAACGCACTGAGACTGTCACCAATTTACAACAGGAAATGCAGAGGCAATCAGCTGTGCCTGAAATCGTGACTAAGATACACAATTAACATTCCCTTCAAGATGTTCACACATGTGCTTGCAGGGACTTACAGGATGTTGCAGGGTAAGGAGGGTTTGAGTTATAAAGAAAGGCTGATTAGGCTGGGACTTTTTTCACCGGAGGGTAAGAGCTTGAGAGGTGACCTGATAGAGGTTTATAAAATCATTCGGGGTTAAATAGTAGGTGTTTTTTTTCCCCAGGATGGGGGATTTAAAGACTAGCAAACATATTTTTAAAGTGAAAAGAGAGACTTTTAAAGAAGACATGAGGGGCAAATATTTTACACAGAGTGGTTTGCTCATGGAATGAACTTTCTGAAGAAGTTGTGGATGTGGGTACAATTACGACATTTAATAGACACTTGGATAAGTACATGAACAGGAAAGGTTTGGAGGGATAAGCATAAGCCCTTCTTCAGGAATGCCCGAAACGTCGAATCTCCTGCTCCTCGGATGCTGCCTGACCTGCTGCGCTTTTCCAGCAACATATTTTCAGCTCTAATCTCCAGCATCTGCAGACCTCGCTTTCTCTTGGAGGGATAAGGCCAGGATAAGGCAGGTGAGATTAGTTTAGTTTGGAATTGTGTTCAGCGTGGACTGTTTGAACCAAAGGGTCTGTTTCCATGCTGTCTGACTCTATGACTGTATGACTCTATAAGGTATGTGGAGAATGTTTACTTGTGTTCCATGCACGGTTTAATATTATGCATAGGAGAAAGAACACCATTAAAATGTGTATCTGTTATTTTCCATGAGTAATTTGTCTCAGAAAACACTGATGATTAAAAACTGAAGAAAATATTATTTATTTATCTTCATTCTTAATGTTGCTATCTTGAAAATGATTATATATTATATACTCAGTGCACAGGTAAATTTCAAAATTTATGCCTCTTGAAGCTTTTGTGAAACTATTCTTCAATACTTAGGATTTCAAAATTAAATCAATCAGAAACCTAAGGTATCAAGTTTGGTTCTGAAATAGAACTAAAAATGTTTTTTTTTTGCCAAATTTATTTTACAAAAATATTGAATTTAATTCAAAAAATGTATATAATTTAGAGTCTTTACCACTGAATTAAATTGTTGTGTTGCACAATTTAATCTGATACGAGGTAATGAAATCTCACATCTCTTGTTGCTCCTGGTTCCGAGAGGAACTAGCTTTGCTTGTCCTACCTTCCATCAATCTTTAAAGCCTGAGGCGAGTCATGACCCAAAAGTTATGCTCATATCTAGGATAACACCTCAACATTTCTCCCACAGAATTTAGGATTAAGTGTACATATAATCTCTCGGTGTTATTGAAACTGTTGTCCTCCTCTGAAATGTTCCTCTCTCGTAAGGTGAAATATATTGTACTGCACAGTAGATGTAACACCCTGAGGTCAAGGATTGGTTTATCATCTCCTAATATAGTATGTTATTTGCCAGGACTTTAAAACTGGGCCTCCTTGCCTTTCTCAGTTCCCATTCCTCCTACATTCTATTAAGCCTAACCTTAATACCCTTGAATCTAATTGTCTCTCCCACTCTTCCTCACGTTGGTGGTGTCCAACCTTGGTCTTTGACCCAGTGATTGCAGTTTAACCGAAGCACCTGATGGAAATGGAGTCAGGAACATGAAATGGCCCAGGTAGCCATTACAGTACAGTACTAAAAGAGCTATCAGAGAAACCAGCTTTTTTGCTAAACTGATGCCCTATCTTCCCTCACAGGTAAATGTGAAATATGTCACGTGCTTTTGAAGGAAAGCAGGCCAGTTCCCTGGGTGCCATGACCAATATTTAACTCTCAATGAACACCACCAGGAACAAATTAATCAGGGTTATTCATCTCATTACTGGGCAGTGGGTGTAACTGAATTGGGAAGAAAGGTACCAGATTAGTGATTTGATCACATTGGCTGCAAAGCATTGTGGATATTCTGAGGCTCTGAAAGGTGTTATATTAAGATCAGAGTGGTGCTGGAAAAGCACAGCAGATCAGGCAGCATCCGAGGAGCAGGAAAATTGACGTTTTGGGCAAAAGTCCTTCATCAGGCTTTTGCCCGAAACATCGATTTTCCTGCTTCTCGGATGCTGCCTGACCTGCTGTGCTTTTCCAGCACGACTCTGATCTAAACTCTGGTTTCCAGCATCTGCAGTCCTCACTTTTGCCAAGGTGTTGTATTAATCCAAGTTCTTCTGGTTTGCATTGTAACAGAAGTGGTGTCCAAATACTGAAAGATACCAGACATGTAGCAACATCTGAAATCATACAATAACAAGAACTTAGCTTAAACCTCTGACCAGAATGAAAGTTTAATTTAAGCATTTTCTTGTGGTTTATTTCTCCTTCTAGATCAGATTGCATTATTAGCTAATAATCTGAGAAGGCCAATGGCCCCTGGAATGATAGGAAGACGTGGCCCCCCTGGTCCTCCAGGTCCACCAGGGCCAAAGGGCGGAGTTGGCCATCCAGGCAGTCGAGGATCACCAGGATTGACTGGACCATCTGGAGAACTTGGTGACACAGGCCCGCGAGGTAAGGCTGACTTTGGAGGTTTAACTTGACACAGGGTTTGACCCATCACCAATTAGACTACACCAGCATATGCTGAACCTTCATGTGCATCACTTAAAACATAAAAAGTGACATGGCTAAGGGGCTACAATTGCTGTTTTGAGTTTGCTTTTGGGATATGGGCATTTCGTTGGCAAGGCCAGTGTTTCCAATCCCTTGCCACCTCGAGACAGCGGTGTGAACCTTCATCTTGAACTACTGCCATTCTTGTAGGAGTGGTGCTCCCAAACAATATTGGGTAAGGAATTCTGGATATAAATTTCCAGGATTTGAACGACCAGTGGTATATGTTCAAATCAGAAGGGACCTGGTGGTGATTGTGATTCCATGACTTTGTTCTTGTAAGACAATGAGAAAGAGGAGTAGGAGTAGGCCATTTGGCCCCCTCAGCCGTGCTATCCCATTCAATACAATGATGATTGATCTTCAGCTTCAATACTACTTTCATACCCAATCCCCACATTCCTTAACTCCCTGAGACACTGAGGATCTGTCTATCTCAACTTTAAATGCATTCAATAATGGAACGTTGATAACCCTCTGTGTTGAAGAATTTCAAAGACTTGTGACACTTTAAGTGAAGAAATATTCCACCTCAGAGTGTTCATCTTCTGAGTGTTCCCAAGTTCTAGATTCCCCAGCCAAGGACAACACTCTCTATGCCTACTCTATCAAGACCCTTCAGAATCTTGCCATTCTATTGGTGGCAAAGGCTGTAGGGAGTGGAAATTCCATGGAGAGGATCAAGTGGCTTACTATTTTTCCAGTGGTGGAGGTAGAGGGTGGACCAACCCAATCACCCCGTGGCTCAACACTTTAACTCCCCCTCCCACTCCACCGAGGACATGCAGGTCCTTGGACTCCTCCACCGGCAGAACACAACTACACGACGGCTGGAGGAGGAGCGCCTCATCTTCCGCCTGGGAACCCTCCAACCACAAGGTATGAATTCAGATTTCTCCAGCTTCCTCATTTCCCCTCCCCCCACCTTGTCTCAGTCGGTTCCCTCAACTCAGCACCGCCCTCCTAACCTGCAATCCTCTTCCTGACCTCTCCGCCCCCACCCCACTCCGGCCTATCACCCTCACCTTGACCTCCTTCCACCTATCCCACCTCCATCGCCCCTCCCCCTAGTCCCTCCTCCCTACCTTTTATCTCAGCCTGCTTGGCTCTCTCTCTCTTATTCCTGATGAAGGGCTTGTGCTCGAAACGTCAAATTCTCTATTCCTGAGATGCTGCCTAACCTGCTGTGCTTTGACCAGCAACACATTTGCAGCTGTGATCTCCAGCATCTGCAGACCTCATTTTTTACTCGTAGAGGGTGGATATCAAACTTACTCAAGCTAATTGCTTCCCAAAGCCAATGGCCCACAGGTGAAATTCTGAGACTGTTTGGAAGAAGTGAAGAACTGAGGCCCATTGTCCTCATTAAGCTTGAAGGTAGTCAAGATGCATCCAAATACTATGTGACTGATTGTGTTGATGGCCGATTGGATCAAAGAAGATGTAATGTGTTCTATCAGCATTTAGTGTCCACAATTCATGCCACTGAGTTGTTAAGGGAACATCAAAGGATCAGGAAAGATTTTACTATGTTGTGTGTCATGAAGAGAGATTCATTCTGGATGAATCCAGCTTTAGGAATCCATGAAAGCTGCCTCTAGGTTTGGTTGCTTGAGCTGATCCCAATAAGGTTTTCAATTTGCAAACAGAAAGCAGACCATTCTGCCCATTGTGTCTGCGTTAGCTCTTCAGTTGAGCTATTGAATTCATTCCTTCACTCTGCCCTTTCTCCATCCAACTGTATTATTTTCTAATCAAGCATTTATCCAATTTGTCTTTGAAGGTTTCTGTTGTTTCAACATCCCTTCAAATCATAAAACATTTTATTTTATCTCCCTTTCTGGCAGCCAGAGGATTCCTGTTCAAACTGATGATGACTGCTGCTTTTACTTTCTTTTATCGAGTTTATAACAAAAGTAAAAATACTTTTGGAGAGATTAGCAAGAGCATTGGGTTGCACATTGCAAGATTCCATGGAGCTTGGGTGAGAGTGTTCTAATGACAGGTCTACAAGTTTCCACAGTCCGCCAAGTTGAACACCTAGTGCCCTAGTGCACCACCTCATGTGGCAACCAACTACAATGGAATACAATTCAGAGTTGATCTGGCTGTATACTTTTCTCATCAGACACCTCACCTTGAAGCCGACTCAGTCCCAAAAAGCTTCTAAATACAATCTGCGCGTGACATAGTAGGTGTCATCGTTGACTTGGTGGTAGTGCACACTCAGCCCTAGTCCGTGCTTGAGTCTATGCTCTTGAGTCTCCTGCAACTCCACATCATCTCACCCTATTACTTTCTCCGTCTATTTCTTTTTCCCTCAGACTTAAGTGCATCTATGGCATTCACTTCAAGGCCTCTGTGTGAAAGCCAGGAATTCCATTTTGGATTTTTTCTATATTTATAACCTCTAATTCTGGTCTCCTCTAGAAACAATCCCCTATGTCTACCTTATTAAATCCCTTTATAAGTTTAAAGACTTTTCTGGAGAACAGAACTCCAACCTGCTCAATGCTCAGTTTCAGTAGAAACCACGAAGCTTTCCACTGGAATTGCACCCTCTGGTGGTTGAGTTTAAATAAACATTGAGCATGATCTCGAACAATGCACCCTGCAGCACTTCATCCGCTTCCACTGTAGTACGGAGCGAGCAAAAGGTAATTATTTCAAAATCAGTTTGGCCTAAAACAGATCTGTGACAAATTGTTCAATAACGTCAGACTGAAAATCATTATTTAGTTCACATTATGTGCATAGTATATTGAAAAGGAAGTTAACAGAGATTGAACAGACCTGTTGCTAAAGATCAGTTTATCGAAAGTGATATATCTCTTCACGCATATGAGTATTAAAGTGAAGAACATGTTTTTCAGAAAGATGTTATAAATGTATGCTACACTGGAGAGCTCTATTGAATAATGCAGTGTTCACCCTGAATCTTACTTTTTTTTAACTCAAGGTGACCATGGTGTAAAGGGAGACAAGGGAGTTATCGGTAAATCTCATGGTGGCTTGGTAGGACCTCAAGGGCCGGCAGGTATGCTGCCAAATACTTCGTTGACGAGTTTATGTTAAGACTCTGTGCTTTTTAAAATCATTAACTGTTTTGCTGATCATTCTGCTGCAGAATAATTTTAAAATTGAGTTTTTAACTGTGTTGTGAACTATGCAAGTTATTACTTTTATTTGGAAGTTTAGATAAACGTTAATGCCTAACTCAGCAATGTTTTCCAGCCCTAGAACCTTGTAAGATCTCTGTGATCCTCCAAAACTGGCCTCTTGTGCTTTCCTAGTGTTTTCTTTGCACACTGACAGCTGCCTGGGACCTGAGCTCTGGAATTACACCCCTGAATCTCTTTGCCAGGAATGAGAATTAAACAACTGGTGATGAAGCACCTGGAATAATGATCCTTCAACATTTGTCAAACATTAATAGGTCCTCTGTCAAACAATTCATTTATTAGTATTTCAAAGGTTTTAATTGAATCTGATTACAGTATTTCCCATAAAACAACACACAAAAGTTTAAGTGTAGACAGAAAAGTATGGAAAATATGGTACGTGTTAATCTTCAGGGTAAAATTAATATTGATCTTCTTGGCAGGAGTTTCTGTGGAACAGATCAATGAAACTTAGAAAAGTTAGATGGAATGGGTGTATTGGAATGCCTCACCATTTCTATGAATGCTGTATTTTTGAACAGTTGAATTCTGGTTTCCTTCCTATTGGAAGGATTTTGTGAAACTTGAAAAGGTTCAGAAAAGATTTACAAAGATGTTGCAAGGGCTGGAGCATTTGAGCTGTAGGGAGAGGCTGAACAGGCTGGGACTGTTTTCCCTGGAGTGTTGGAGGCTGAGAGGCGGTCTTATAGAGATTTATAAAATCATTAGGGGCATAGATAGAATAAATAGACAAGGTACATGAGTGGAATGAAGTGGTGGAGGCTGGTACAATTACAGCATTTAAAAGGCATCTGAATGGGTAGATGAATAGGAAGAGTTTAGAGGGATGTGGGCCAAGTGCTGGCAAATGGGACTAGATTAGATTAGGATATCTGGTTGGCATGGATGAGTTGCACTGAAGGGTCTGTTTCTGCACTGTACATCTCTATGTCTCTATGAACTAATGTTGAGATACAGTCAAGTCAGTGGATCTGGGGAGCTAAGTAAGAATGTATAATGATTGATCTCTAAAATAATCAAATAAGAAACAAAACTGTTATTGGTGTACAAAACAAAGAGATTTTGCTCAGGATCCAAAGCTTTCATTGGTTTCCATCTCAGATGGCAACAAAGAAACTGCAGGAAACAAGTGCCTGGGAAGAAGTGTAATGTTCATTGAGACGAAAGGAGAATCAGTGTCCAAATGTAAAGCTGAAGAAATGTTTGAAACACAATGGAAAACACTGCATCAGAAAGAAAAGTAACATGCCCAGCTTGAGGTTGGATCTGAAACGTGTGTGAATGATGTTCTGTTTGGGTGAAATGTAAGAGTAACAGAGAACCCTGGATGTCTAGTCAATATTCAAGACTGCATAAGAAGGAAAAGAGAGGCTTTTAATAAATACAAAAGGATCAAATCAACTGACGCCCTAGTGGAATATAAAAGGTGCAGACGTGAACTTAAGAAAGCAATTAAGAGAAAAAAGAAGTTGCACAACAAGAACACTGATGGGAAAGATTTGGGAGAATCCCAAAATATTTTGTAAGTGTATTAAGGGGAAGAGAAACCTGAAAAACAGAAGGCCAATTAGGGACCAAAGGGGCAATCTCTTCATGGAGCTAGATGACTTTGGCAGCATGTTAAACAAATATTTTCCATCTGTCTGCATGCTGGAGAAAGAAGGAGAAATCATTTTATAATTTTAGGGAAGTTGATGACTATGAGCTTCTTGGGCAGTTTGTTAGAGGGGGTGAGATGGAATTGTAGGTTTTGGCAGGCATAAAAGTGAACCAATCTCCAGGTCCAAATGAATTGTTTCCCAGACTGCTGTGGGAGGTGAGGGAGGAAATTATAGGGACTCTGACCCAAGTTTTTAATTCATCCTTGGTTATGGGGATGGGGGATGGGGGATGGTGCTAGAGGACTGGAAGACAGCTAACATGGTTCCACTTTTCAAGAAGGTAAACTCTGCTGCTTAAATCCCATCCGACACAATATGCGGCTCACCTTTCGCCACCAATCTCTGCCCCCACCTCACATACTTTAACTGGCTTCCTGTCACTCAGTACCTCAAAGCTGAATTCACATGCTTGTATTTTTATTCTTTAATGGTGACCACCCACCCCACTCCCAGCCCATCTCTTTATTGTTTTCCAGCTTTACTAACATTTCTGAGGACACTGTTGCTTTGACTTGTGCATCAATGATAACCCTGTCCAGAACTGCCTGGTTAGCAAACTTTGGAATCTCTCCACAAATCCCTTCTCTTTACCATCCTTTCTGCTTTTTTCAAAGATAGTCCTTAAAAAATCATCACTTTCAGCTTGTGTGTCCATGTTTTGTTTGGTTAGAATTAGAATTCCTACCGTGTGGAAACAGGCCCTTCGGCCCAACAAATTCATGCCGACCCTCCAAAGAGTATCCCACCCAAACCCATTACCCTACACTTTCCCTAATTAATGCACCCAACCTACACATCCCTGAACACTACGGGCAACTTAGCATATCCAATTCACCTAACCTGCGCATGTTTGTACTGGGAGGAAACTGGATCACCCAGAGGAAACCCATGCAGACACAGGGAGAATGTGCAAACCCCACACATACAGTTGCCCACAGCTGGAATTGAACCCTGGTGCTGGGAGGCAGCAGTGCTAACCACTGAGCTACCGTGCCACCCATAAATTTACCTTCTTGAAAAGCGGATCCACATTAGCTGTCCTCCAGTCCTCTGGCACCACTTCCCAACTGCCCCACCCCATCACCACAGCCAGGGAGGAATTAAAAACTTGGGTCAGAGTCCTTATACTTTCTTCCCTCATCTCCCATAGCAGTCTGGGAATAGTTGTGTCTGCATTAATTGTTTTGGGGCTTTAGGAGCTGTATTGATGTGATTATTTCTTTGCATTGCTATCTTCTCACCTTGTAAGTCTGAATATGGAGGTCCCTCTAGCCTGATAATTGACACAATTCCATTCTCTGTAACTTTGTGTACAAGAGTCAAACAGTCAGGGCAGGCAGGGACAAAGCAAAGAACAAGGTGGGACTGATAAATTAAACTGCATTTACTTCAATGCAATAGGCCTAACAGGGAAGGCACATGAACTCATGGCACGGTTAGAAACATGTGAATGGGATATCATAGCAATTACAGAAACATGGCTCAGGGATGGACAGGACTGGCAGCTTAATGGTCCAGGATACAAATGCTACAGGAAGGATAGAAAGGGAGGCAAGAGGGGGGGGTGGGGGGGGAGGGGTGGTATTTTTGAAAAGGGATAGCATTACAGCTGTACTGAGGGAGGATATTCATGGATATATATCTAGGAATGTTATTTGGGTGGAACTGAGAAATAAGAAAGGCATGATCACCATACTGGGATTGTATTATAGACTCCCTAAGAGTCAGAGGGAAGCTGAGAAATAAGTTTGTAAAGAGATCTTAGTTATCTGTAAGAATAATAGGGTGGTTATGATAGGGGATTTTAACTTCCCAAACATTGACTGGGACTGCCACAGTGTTAAAGGTTTACATGGAGAGTAATTTGTTAAGCATGGACAAGAAAATTTTCTGATTCAGTATGTGGATGTACCTACTAGAGAAGGTGCAAAACTTGACCTACTCTTGGGAAATAAGGCAGGGCAGGTGACTGAGGTGTCAGTGGGGGAGCACTTTTGGGCCAGTGACCACAATTCTATTAGATTTAAAATAGTGATGGAAAAGGATAAACCAGATCTAAAAGCTGATATTCTAAATTGGTGAAAGGCCAATTTTGACGTTATTAGACAAGAACTTTCGAAAGCTGATTGGGGGCACATGTTCACAGGTAAAAGGATGGCTGGAAAATGGGAAGCCTTCACAAATGAGACAACGTGAATCCAGAGACAGTATATTCCCTATAGCATGAAAGGAAAGGCTGGTAGGTATAGGGAATGCTGGATGACTAAAGAAATTGAGGGTTTGGTTAAGAAAAAGAAGGAAGCATATGTCAGGTATAGACTAGATAGATTGAGTGAACCCTTAGAAGAGTATAAATGCAGTAGGAGTATACTTACGAGGTAAATCAGGAGGGCAAAAAGGGAACATGAGATAGCTTTGGCAGATAGGGTTAAGGAGAATCCAAAGGGATTTTACAAATACATTAAGGACAAAAGGGTAACTAGGAAGATAATAGGGCCCCTCAAAGATAGGCAAGGTGGCCCTTGTGTGGAATCACAGGAGATAGGGGAGATACTAAACAAGCATTGGTGCTGTCTGTGGAAAAGGACATAGAAGATATAGAATGTAGGGAAATAGATGGTGACAGGCCAGGCAGCATCCGAGGAGCAGGAGAATCGACGTTTTGGACATAAGCCCTTCTTCAGGAATGAGGCTGGTCTGCCAAGCAGGCTGAGATAAAAGGTAGAGAGGAGGGAATTTGGGGGAGAGGCACTGGGAATATGATAGCTGGAAGGAGGTGAGGGTGAGGGTGATAGGCCAGAGAGGGGGTGGGGGCGGAGAGGTCAGGAAGAAGATTGCAGGTCAAGAAGGCGGTGCTGAATCTGGGGGTTGGGACTGAGATAAGGTGGGGAGAGGGGAAATGAGGAAGCTGGAGAAATCTACATTCATCCCGTGTGGTTGAAGGGTTCCTAGATGGAAGATGAGGCGCTCTTCCTCCAGGCATCATGTGGCCAAGATCTGGCGATGCAGGAGGACAAGGACCTGCATGTCCTTGGTGGAGTAGGAGGGGGAGTTAAAGTGTTCAGCCACGGGGCGGTTGGGTTGGTTGGTGCGGGTGTCCCAGAGGTGTTCCCTGAAATGTTCTGCAAGTAGGCGGCCTGTCTCCCTAATGTAGCGGATACAATAAATACAACAGCCCCCACCTACGTTCGGGACACCACCCACGCCCTCCACCTCCTCCATGATTTTCGCTTCCCCGGCTCCCAACGCCTTATCTTCACGATGGACATCCAGTCCCTGTACACCTCCATCTGCCATCACGAAAGCCTCAAAGCCCTCCGCTTCTTCCTCTCCAGCCGACCCAACCAGTACCTTTCCACTGACACCCTCTTTCGACTGACTGAACTGGTCCTCACTCTTAACAACTTCTCCTTCCAATCATCCCACTTCCTCCAAACCAAAGGAGTAGCCATGGGCACCCGCATGGGCCCCAGCTATGCCTGCCTCTTCGTCGGATATTTGGAACAATCCAACTACACTGGCACCATTCCCCCACCTTTTCCTTCGCTACATCAATGATTGTATTGGTGCTACCTCGTGCTCCCACAAGGAGGTTGAACAGTTCATCCACTTTACTAACACCTTCCACCCCGACCTCAAATTTACCTGGACCGTCTCAGACTCCTCCCTCCCCTTCCTAGACCTCTCCATTTCTATCTCGGGTGACCGACTCAACACAGACATTTACTATAAACTGACCGACTCCCACAGCTACCGAGATTACACCTCCTCCCATCCTGCCCCCTGTTAAAACGCCATCCCATATTCCCAATTCCTTCGTCTCCACCGCATCTGCTCCCAGGAGGACCAATTCCATTATCGAACAACCCAGATGGCCTCCTTCTTCAAAGAATGCAAATTCCCCTCCGACGTGGTTGACAATGCTCTCCATCGCATTTCCTCCACTTCCCGCACCTTCACCCTTGAACCCCGCCCCTCCAATCGCACTGGTCCTCACCTTCCACCCCACCAACCTCCGGATACATCGTATCATCCTCCGTTATTTTTGCCACCTCCAAACAGACCCCACTACCAGGGATATATTTCCCTCCTCATCCCTATCAGTGTTCCGGAGAGACCACTCCCTCCATGACTCCCTCGTCAGGTCCACACCCCCCACCAACCCAACCTCCAATCCTGGCACCTTCCCCTGCAACCACAAGAAGTGCAAAACTTGCGCTCACACCTCCCCCCTCACCTCCCTCCAAGGCCCCAATGTATCCTTCCATATCTGTCGCAAATTGACCTGTATCTCCACACACATCATTTACTGTATTCACTGCACCCAATGTGGTCTCCTCTACATTGGGGAGACGGGCCGCTACTTGCGGAATGTTTCAGGGAACACCTCTGGGACACCCACACCAACCAACCCAACCGCCCCGTGGCTGAACACTTTAACTCCCCCTCCCATTTCGCCAAGGACATGCAGGTCCTTGGCCTCCTCCATCGCCAGATCCTGGCCACATGACACCTGGAGGAAGAGCGCCTCATCTTCCGCCTAGGAATCCTTCAACCACACGGGATGAATGTAGATTTCTCCAGCTTCCTCATTACCCCTCCCTCCACCTTATCTCAGTCCCAACCCCCAGATTCAGCACCGCCCTCTTGACCTGCAATCTTCTTCCTGACCACTCCGCCCCCACCGCCTCTCTGGCCTATCATCCTCACTCTCACCTCCTTTCACCTATTGTATTCCCAATGCCCCTCCCCCAAATTCCCTCCCCCTACCTTTTATCTCAGCCCGCTTGGCACATCAGCCTCATTTCTGAAGAAGGGCTTATGCCCGAAACGTCAATTCTCCTGCTCCTCAGATACTGCCTAGCCCGCTGCGTTTTTCCAGCACCACACTTTTCAACTCTGGTCTCCAGCATCTGCAGTCCTCACTTTCTCCAAATAGATGGTGACACCTTGCAAAAATGTCCATATTACAGATGAAGAAGTGCTGGATGTCTTGAAATGCGTAAAAGTGGATAAATCCCCAGACCTGATCAGGTGTACTCAAGAACTCTGTGGGAAGCTAGGGAAGGGATTGCTGGGCCTCTTGCTGAGATATTTGTATCATCGATAGTCACAGGTGAGGTGCCAGAAGACAGGAGGTTGGCTAATGTGGTGCCACTATTTAGGAAAGGTGGTAAGGACAAGCCAGGGAACTATAGACTGGTGAGCCTGACGTCGATGGTAGGTAGGTTGTTGGAGAGAATCCTGAGGAATAGGATATACATGTATTTGGAAAGGCAAGGACTGATTAGGGATAGTCAACATGGCTTTGTGTGTGAGAAATCATGTCTTAACAATTTGATTGAGTTTTTGAAGAAGTAACAAAGAGGAGTGATGAGGGCATAACGGTGGATGTGATCTATATGGACTTCAGTAAGGCGTTTGACAAGGTTCCCCATGGGAGACTGGTTATCCAGATTAGATCTTATGGAATACAGGGAGAACTCGCCATTTGGATACAGAACTGGCTCAAAGGTAGAAGACAGAGGGCAGTGGTGAAGGATTGCTTTTCAGACTGGAGGCCTGTGACCAGTGGAGTGCCACAAGGATCGGTGCTGGGTCCACTACTTTTCATCATTTATATAAATGATTTAGATGGGAGCATAAGAGGTATAGTTAGTAAGTTTGAAGATGACATCAAAATTGGAGGTGTAGTGGACAGCAAAGTAATGGATTACAACGGGACCTTGATCAGATGGGCCAATGGGCTGAGGAGTGCCAGATGGAGTTTAATTTCGATAAATGCGAGGTGCTGCATTTTGGGAAAGCAAATCTTAGCAGGACTTATACACTTAATGGTAAGGTCTTAGGGAGTGTTGCTGAACAAAGAGACCTTGGAGTGCAGGTTCATAGCTCCTTGAAAGTAGAGTCGCAGGTAGATAGGATAGTGAAGAAGGCATTTGGTATGCTTTCCTTTATTAGTCAGAGTATTGGGTACAGGAGTTGGGAGGTCATGTTGTAGCTGTACAGGACCTTGGTTAGTCCACTTTTGGAAAATTGCATGCAATTCTGGTTTTCTTCCTATCCAAAGGATATTGTGAAACTTGAAAGGGTTCAGAAAAGATTTACAAGGATGTTGCCAGGGTTGGAGAATTTGAGCTATAGGGAGAGGCTGAATAGGCTGGGACTGTTTTCCCTAGAGCGTCAGAGGCTGAGGGGTGACCCTATAAAGATTTATAAAATCATGAGAGGCATGGATAGGGTAAATCGACAAAGTCTTTTCCCTGGGGTGGGGAGTCCAAAACTAGAGGGCATAGGTTTAGGGTGAGAGGGGAAAGATATAAAAGAGACCTAAGGGACAACCTTTTCATGCAGAGGGTGTACGTGAATGGAACGGGCTGTCAGTGGAAGTGGTGGAGGCTAGAATAATTGCAACATTTAAAAGGCATCTGAATAGGTATATGAATAGGAAAGGTTTGGAGGGATATGGGCCAGGTGCTGGCAGGTGGGACTAGATTGGGTTGGGATATCAGGTCGGCATGGACGAGTTGGACCGAAGGGTCTGTTTCCCTGCTGTACATCTCTATGACTCTATTTCTCATTAATAGGGCCCCCAGGAGTCATGGGACTGAGTAAGAATGGGCGAGACGGAGCACAAGGGGACCCAGGCCCTCCAGGAGAGTCAGGACGACCTGGAAGAAATGGCGCCATGGGAACACCAGGAATCTGCGATACCTCGGCCTGCCAGGGAGCTATTGCAGCAGTAAAATCAGGGTCTCCTAAAAAGTCATGAAGAGTGTGATCACATAAGAAAATAAGAAGATAACTTGAAACGAAGCCCAGTTCCTCCTGAGATTGACTGAATCGAAAGAGACAACAAAATCAAGGACAATTTATCAACATTTTGGCTCCTGATATCTAAGTGTCTTATAAATATGTTTGAGAAGGTGCTAAAACAGACACTTTGCTTTTTACCATGTGTTCCTTCATTATTTTTCCAATTCTGTTTGAGATCTGTAAAGATTTTCTGCCTTTTCTGGTTAGAATGTTCCGTTTTTTAAAATACTTATTTCTTTAGTTTGGCTCCTCCATTTGTTCTCATTGTTTCTTACAAAATACTATAATTAGAAATGCTTACCTCAATTAGACGCACCCTATTGTAATTATTGATGTTACAACATCTGAACTGTGAGGGGTTATACTGTACATATGATATAAATCTAATGATTATAGTGTTTTGTATAGTACCCTAAATTTAAAACCAGCAACTCTAAATTTCAGACATTTAAGTAACCAATTGTTATTAACAAATGAGATTTATAGTATTTGTGCCTGCATTTTTTTCTCTTTCCTGAATGTTCACTTTTCCTAGTTTAATAATTTTTTTGTGGAAATTACAAGTTTTTGTGAATTCTAAGTAACAATTTATGGCTTGTTGTTACGATATTCTGTCCCATTTTGTAACATTTTCCATAAATGAATAAATCCCTGTCATACTCCTGCATCCACAATGAACGGTAACCAGTCAGTATCCTTGATTTTAAAATAATATTTATTAATTGTGGGTGCCTGTTGTCTGTAAAATAAAGCTGTTACCACCATCTGTTGTAAGATAATGAATAAAGCCACTTTTCAGAAAAAAATAAAACTTAACTCAGTCCCAGAAATTGACAATAAACTAAGTTCCAACTCAGACAAGAAGGCAGTCCTATGTATATATGAACATCAGCTTGTATATTAAGAGGAAGATGAGATTTTTTTTAAGCACATCAAATTAGTGATCTGGAATTTGCAACCTGAAAGGGCATTGGAAACAGATTCAAACATAAATTTCATAAGAAAGTCAAAAGAAAAGTCAGTGGTGAGCCCAAGGACTGGAAAAGAAATTGATATCAAAAAGTGGAAAAAGCAAAATAGTACAATGGGGAAATGGAATGGGTTCACTGAATAATTTTTCAAAGGAGCTGGAACATGTTAAACACCAGAGGTTAAAAGTTACTTAGATACATTTCAGGCATGTACTTTTCTGGTCACAGTTTTACTTCAACTTACACCTTACAGGATGCCGACAAACTGTTCCCCATATGTAAAATATATATTCAAAAATATATATCCAATTTTCACCCAACTATCCCTTAATAAACATATAACCATAATCTGTTCCCGAGTTTAATTAAGTCTCCGGTATCTCTGCCAGACTCTCTGAAATGGTAATGGCACAGGCAATGGTTAAATCGCCTCCTGTTATTACTGGGAAAAGCTAGATATATTTTCTTGCTCTTTCTGTGACCTACTGAAGGAATACCAGTACAACAGAAAGTTGAAATGATAGTCTAAGACTGTGTGCTGGCTAAACCAAAGTCACTGACCTCTAGTATCATATTGTGTTAAAAAGCCATATGTCTTATTGACAGCTCCAGTGCATACTTTAAGGAAGTTCTTTATTTTGTATAGATGTCAGTAATCTTTGATAGCAAGGTGGCAGCCTGGGGAGAATATCTTATAACAGCATACAACAGACTTTTAAATGGAACAGTATACTGAAATAAAATAGTACTGACGTATATGATATATAAACCAAGCTTGAGTTTTCAATGTCTTCATTATAAATTAACCAAACAGATCACTTTTACTTGGCTGAATTATTATAACTCTTCCTGAGTTAGAAGGTTATAGGTTCAAAAATTATTCTTGGTTCTGATTTTAACTCCAGGCAACAAGTTGGAAACTAATACAAAAGCAAAATACTGCAAATGCTGGAAATGTGAAGTAAAAGAAAGAAAATGCTGCAATTACTCAACAGATTTAATAAACAGTAAGATAGAGTTAACATTCCAGATCTGTGATCCTTCATTGAAAATTAACCAACTAGTGCAGAAATCAAAACTGAAAGAACTGCGTATGCTGTAAATCAGAAACAAAAATATAAATTATTCTAATTTCTCTTCACAGTGCAAAAATCAAGCTTGAGCTATTTTAACCCTCAGACCTGATGAACATAACTATTCCTGCCTATAATGAAGTAAATGAGATAGGGGGAGGTTGTTCTGGAGCAGAGAAGCTTGGCATGCAGAGTTCTGAATTGTAGCTTCAATAGGATGTTTATCTTCTTCCAGTGCTTTGCCTGCCCTTTTTATTGAATTGTCTTCACAAGGACAGTGCAGCAGTCACTCTTACCAATATTAGCATAAAGTTAAAAATCACACAACACCAGGTTATAGTCCAGCAGGTTTAATTGGACTATAACCTGTTGGACTATAACCTGGTGTTGTGTGATTTTTAACTTTGTACATCCCAGTCCAACACCGGCATCTCCAAATCATCAATATTAGCATGTTCACTTCATTTGATACAGATTATTAAGGATGAGGTCAAGTAGATTTTCCCCTCTTGTTGCTTCTTTTGCCATCTGCTGCAGGCCCAGTCTAGCAGCTAAGATCTTTAGGACACTGTTAGCTCAGTCAGTAGTGGTGCTAAAGAGTTCTTGGTAAAGATTAAAAGCTAGTTTCAATTCTGAACTGTGTGCTGTGAGCATCACAACTGAGAAAACACAGCAATTCTATGCTGTAGGTAAAAATAAAGGAAACCTCTATTTTTCCACTGGAAGCCAGCACAAGTGATACAACAGTCAAGGAGAAACAGGGCAATAGCTTTTCAGCTATCTTGCAAAGCCAAACATCTCAAAATCAATTGTTCACCTATTAACATTAGTGCTACTGGTATAACCCAAAGAAACAGTGCCAACATCTCATTGTCTACTTTTCATGGAAGTGTGTGCTTTTTTAGAAATCATCATATTTGGACTCAGCTCTCATTTCTAACGTGTATGCATGTTGTGTAGGTATTTCACCTTGCGTTTAGAATCATAGAATCCCTATTTGGCCCATTGAGTCCAGACCACTCCTCTGAAGAACATCCCACCCAGACGAACATCCTATAACCCTGCTTTTCCCATGGCTAATCCAGCTAGCCTGCATATCTGTGGACTATGGGAGGAAACCAGAGCATCTGAAGGAAACCCATGCAGACACAGGGAGAATGTGCAAACTCCAGGCAGTCACCCAAGGCTAGAATCAAACTTGAGTCCCTGGCACTGTGAGGCAGCTGTGCCAGCCACTGTGACAGCTATAGTTTATCATAGAATCCCTACAGTGTGAAAACAGGCCCTTCAGCCCAATGAGTCCAGACCCACCCTCCAAAGAGTATCCCGCCCAAATTGTTCCCCATTATTCTACATCTACCACAGACTAAAGCACCTAACCTACACATCCCTGAACATTATGGGCAATTTAGCATGGCCAATTTACCTAACCTGCACATAGAGTCATAGAGGTGTACAGCATGAAAACAGACCCTTTGGTCCAACGCGTCCATGCTGACCAAATATCCCAACCCAATCTCGTCCTACCTGCCAGCACCCAGTCTATATCCCTCCAAACTCTTCGTATTCATATACCCATCCAAATGCCTCTTAAATGTTACAATTGTACCAGCCTCCACCACATCCTCTGGCAGCTCATTCCATACACGTACCACCCTTTGAGTGAAAAAGTTGCCCCTTAGGTCTCTTTTATATCTTTCCCCTCTCAACCTAAAACTATGCCCTCTAGTTCTGGACTCCCCTACCCCAGGGAAAAGACTTTGTCTATTTACCCAATCCATGCCACTCAAAATTTTGTAAACCTCCAAAAGGTCACCCCTCAGCCTCCGATGCTCCAGGGAAAACAGCCCCAGCCTGTTCAGCCTCTCCCTATAGCTCAAATCCTCCAACCCTGACAACATCCTTGTAAATCTCTTCTGAATCCTTTGAAATTTCACAACATCTTTCTGAGGAATCCCACACAGACACAGGGAATATTTGCAAACCCCACACAGGCAATCGAACCCGGCGGTGTGAGGCAGTATGTTAACCACTCAGCCCTCTTGTTAAGAAATCCTCATTAAATTTTTAAAAGATAAAATAATTTGGTCTGGCAGAGATATATCCACAGGGAAAGGATATCTTTTATCAACCTTATTGCAGACAACCAAAACGGCAATAAATAAAGGGAAGCTAGTTGATCCCTCCTCACTTGGGAGCATAACAATTTGGGGTATATTCCCTGGAACTGTAAAGAATTGGGCAACGCAACCTGGGGACAGGTTGAGACAGTAATGTTGGCGGACTTCTGGATGCTTTTGTGATTTCCCACATCTTGGACAATTCAGTTTAACTCATTCTTCTAAATCTGACTTTCGAGTGATTAGATTAAAATGCTCTAGCCAGCTCGCAGTTGTGAGGGTACTAATGCTACATTAACAAGACCTGACATTGCTACTAAGCAGCGTCCTCGCTTTAATAAACAAAAGATTGCTGGAAAGGCTCAGCAGGTCTGGCAGCATCTGTGAAGAGAAATCAAAGTTATCATTTTGGGCCCGATGACCCTTCCTCAGAACTGATGGCAGCTAGGAAAATGCTGGTCATATGTAGAAGATAGGGTGAGGAAGAGGGTAAAGAGTAAAGGATAGGTGGGGATAGACCCCAAAGGGAGAAAATAACGTTGGACAGACAAAGGAGTCTATAATGATATGACTGAATGAATAGCTGTTAACAGAGACCGTTAGCGGCTAACAATAGGTAGTGGTTAATGGCAGGGTAAAAACTATGACCGCAGATGCTGGAAACCAGATTCTGGATCAGTGGTGCTGGAAGAGCACAGCAGTTCAGGCAGCATCCTAAGTGCAGTGAAATCGATGTTTCGGGCAAAAGCCCTTCATCAAAACGTCGATTTCGCTGCACTTCGGATGCTGCCTGAACTGCTGTGCTCTTCCAGCACCACTGATCCAGAGTGTGTAATGGCAGACCAAGTGATACACCTCCTGATGCTGCCTGGCTTGTTCTGTTCTTCCAGCAACTTGTTTGACTACTATGTAATAAGGCCTGGTGTGTGTGGTAGGGGGGGTAGGACATGTGGGAGTTCAGGCCTTAAAATTATTGAAATCACATTGAATCTGGAGGGCTGCAGGGTCCCCAACTGGAAAATGAGATATTGTTCTTCCAGGTTGCACTGAGCTTCACTGGACACTGCAGCAAGCCCGTGACAGAAACAGGTCGGTTTGATAGTGGCAGACAACAGGAAGCTCAGGGTCTCTTCTGCGGGCAGACCATAGTTGTTCTGCAAAGTGGTCACCCAATCTACACTTCGTTACCCCAGTGTAGAGGAGACTACATTGTGAGCAGCAAATGCAGTAGACTGGATTGAGAGAAGTGCAGGTAAAGGGCTGCTTCATCTGGAATGTGTGTTTGGGGCCTAGGATAGTGAGGACAGAGGAAGTAAATGACCAGGTGTTACACCTTTGGCAGTTGCAGGGAAAGGTGCCATGGTGTGGGTGTTGGGAGTGAAGGAAGAATGGATCAGGGTGTAACACCTGCCCATTTACCTCCTCCCTCGTCAGTATCCAAGGGCTCAAATAAACCTTCAAGGTGAAGCACCACCTTGCCTGTACTGCTCAATCTAGTCTACAGCATTCACTGCTCACAACATGGTTTCCTCAACACTGGGGAAACGAAGCATAGACTGGGTGACTGCTTCGTAGAACATGTACGTTCTGCCTGCAAAAGAGACCCTAAACTTCCAGTTGCCTGCCAGTTTAACACACCACCCTGTTCACTGGGCTAACTTCTATGTCTAAGGCTTGCTGCAGCGCTCCAGCAAAGCTCAGGGCAAGCTGAAAGAACAACTTTGGGACCCTGAAGCTCTCTGGACTCAATATGGAGTTCAGTAATTTTACGGCCTGAATTCCTCCATATCCGAGGCCCCTACCACACACACCAGGCCTTGTTATTACAGAGGGTACTGTTATTACATAGTAGTCAAACAAGTTGCTGGAAGAACAGAGCAAGCCAGGCAGCATCAGGAGGTGTAGAAGTCAATATTTTAGATATAACCCTTCTCCAGGACTTATCACAGTTTGCCATTACACACAACCTATTGCTAGACACTAACAGTCTCCATCAACAACTATTCACCCTACCAGCCAGATGGTTATTGAATCATTTGTCCAACTGTTCTTCTCTCTCTTTGATCTCTATCTCCATCTATTGTTTACTTCTTAGCCCCCTCCCCACCCTATCTTCTGCATATAAACTGACATTTTCCTAGCAACCATCATTTCTAAGGAAGGGTCACTGGTCCTTAAATGTTTGATTTCTCTTTATAGATGCCGCGAGATCTGCTGCACGTTTCCAGCAACTTTGTTATTGTTTCAGATTTACAGCATCCACAGTTCTTTCAGTTATTTTTTAGTATTTCCTCGCTTTCATGTCGATTGAGTGGACTACATTAGCAGGCGCAGTTTCCCCAGGATCTTCATTGGGTTGGACCAAAGGGCATGTTTCCATCCTGTACATCTCTATGACTCTGTGACAATCAAATTTACTGTTAAATGTAAAAAGCACATTTTTGTGATCTATTTTTCTGGAGTAATTACAAAGCTTCACTCAGCAAACTTTGAATTTGTGGAAATTTGTTCAAAAGAGCTCAAAAGGCTGATTACTTACTTATTAAGATGCTAAATGATGCCAACTATAGCTTGCAACTTTTTAAATCGGAGGACCAGTGTGCATCACAGAATGCTGAAAGAAAGTTCTATTTGTGTTTTAACAAATACCCCAGTTAAAAAAGGTCCAGCCCTACAGATGTGGCTGCATTAATTGACATAATTACAATATAGAAAACAATGTGATTATTTCTGATATCACTCCAGGGATAGGCTTAAGGAAGAGTGTAAAAACCAAATACTTACTTTTTCATAAGTTAGTTTCTAGGACCACCGGGAATCTATACCTCACTATTCAAGTAGATTTGTTCAGTTATGTCAGAACAATTTTTTTAACCAATTAAACATTCAAAAGGTGAAATCTTAACCTGTTTCACATTGCTCTATATTACAACTCTAAAATCAGACTCAATAAATAACAACAAGATCTTTTTGGATGAATACCTTTATTAGCTCAAAAAGATAAAATACAAATAATTTGATTTAAAACTTAATGTAAATGATAGATCTTTCACATACCTGAATTTAATATACAATGAAACATCCCATTAGTATATTTGCCTTGTTATTTCCACACTAAGTTGACAGAAAACCCTTCAAGGGTTTAATGTTTAGATTTATTTTGAACATATTAACTAAGAGTTATGCAGTATAACAAATAAATATTAAATATTCTTAAATCATATAGCGCAGTGTACTTGTATAGTGTAAATTAAGAAACAAGTTTATTTTAAATGATTTGGTCATCCTTTATTTTACAGATCAATAGCACCTTCAACAACTAACAAGTCATCGAAATAAAACTGCAAACAGATTTCACTTAATGAATTAACTCTTTTTGTAGAGTAAGGAATCATCGGTGTCACTTAAGGTTTATAATAATTTTGTACTTTAAATATATTGCATAAATGTTAAAGCTTATATAGAATTTAACTATCAGTTTCCACCAAAAAGTACAGCACCCATTGTTCAGAATGGCAAAACATAACCCTCTTCACATGCTTTATTAAAGTGCTTCAGTCTTGTGAAAAAAAAAGTGTTTTATAGTTTTCCCTCAAATTATTGTTGCACGCTTTGAAACCTTTTGGTACAGTAAAACATGCACATTACTGCATTCTGCTATTGCTCCTAAGAGTTTCACCAAGTAGCATTTTAGCTCCGTATTGTTTATCAATAAAACAGATATCTCTCTAACTGTACCTTTACTTTAATAGCAGCATTTAGATGAGGAGTTTTTCAGTGTTAATTACTATGGAAAAATTTTTTAGCCAATGAGCCAAAAATGTGTTTACACAAGTTTAGACATCATACCATTGCAAAGATTATCCAACATCTCTGCTCCAACTGCATTCAATTTAAATGCCAAATATAGACAGGGAAAAAGAAGTCACCTGTGATTTTTATAAACTGTATTAAAAGTTATTCTAGGATAATATTGGAATTTTAATTAAGTCAGCTTTAAATGTTGCTAACTGACTTTCACAGTTAAATTTTCTCTAGTGGACATTCTTATTTGTCTAAACCAGAAAAGCAAGAAGTCTGAGCATGAGAGGGGTACATTTTTGTCACAAGCATTTGCATAGACTGAAGAAGGAGCAATATTTAGGTCATCACCCTGGTTGGCTTTATTGACTGCTCATTTCCTCCAACATAAAAATTGAAAGGGGGTGAAATAAAGTACAAGTAAAAGTTTAAATAAGAATAAAGTATTTCTTTCAGGGATTAGGGGAAGTACAAACAGTTACAACAGTTAGATGGTGAAAATCATAGTGGATTCAACTTTTCTGCCATCATCTTTGATTTTACAGTGCAAGCTTATAGTTATGAACATTGGCAGAGATAAACACTACCAAGCCATTATGCTGGAATAACCAAGGATTTATGGTTATAGTTCTGTCTTTGGCTACATTTATCCATTTTCTGACCCTGAGACCCTGGGTTTTGAATTGGTGAATTGAGCAGACGTGTTAAACTTTGTGCCTCTCTTAAAGCTGCAACTTCACTCACACTTGAGTTCATTTACCTTCCATTACACCATGATTGTGTAAACTGGTAGTTACTGAGTGATCTACTGGTGCTTCTAATCTCGGCTGTTTCAGTCGTCTGCCAGTTTTTCCACAGAAAACACTCTCAAATTCCTTAAAGATAAAGAATATTTAAATATTTGCGATTTATTCTATCAATTGTATTTACATACACAATGTAACTTGATACTAAAAGCAATGAATTTTTAAGTCTAATTTAATGTTATTGCTTTTTTCTTGTAAATCCTGTTCATCTTTAGTGTTTGGTTGATCTACTTCAGTTGTGGAGTTCCCATTCTATCACGATGAGCCATATAGTCACTCATTAAAAAGCACTAAGATGCTTTAATAAGATGCTGATCTTTCAGAAGTATAGTAGCCTGTGCTTAAATGTTTTCTTCTTTACATAGCTCAGATTGTGACATGATCAAGACTATACATGTTGTTGAGTATGGAGGCCAGGACGAGATTTTATCATTTTGAACCTTACCAATAATGAATGGGTGGCCCCACAGGTGGACTCCACTGTATGCTGGCATTCTTTCTTAGAAATTCAGTCAAACATCTGTCCAGTAAAGGCTTCATACATATTTCTCTCACCTGGTTGTATGCTTGCGTTGGGCACGATGTTGATTGTGAGATAAAATGAATTGAATTGGATGCATGGAGACATGGGGATATAGAAGGTGAAAATGCCTATTACTTTCATGTTGGATTATGGGTGCCATTGGCTGGACCAGCATTTATTGCCCATCTCTAATTGCTCTTGAGAAAGTTGTGGTACTTCGTTGAATCACTGCAATCCATTTGATGAAGGTACACCCTCAATGCTGTCAGGTAGGAAATTCCAGGAGTTTGATCAGTAGCTTCAACCACTTCTTGATACCAAATGGAGTGAATCAAATTGGCTGAAGACCGGCATGTGCAATGTTGGTGACCTCAGGAGGTGACCAAGATGGATCACTCATTCGACACTCCTGGATAAAAACTGTTGCAACTGCTTCACCCTTACAGTTTGCACAGATATGATGGGCTCCCCCATCTTTGACAATGGAGATTTATGTGGACCTTCCTCCTCTAGTGAGCTGTTTAATTATGAACTATTCACGACTGGATATGCCATGACTCCAGAGCTTACATCCCGAACCATTGGTGACAGTACTGCTTAGCTCTGTCCCTTGCTCCTTATGCTGTTTAATATGTAAATAGCCCTGTTTTGAATCTTAGAAGGTTGATACCTGACTTTTAGGTATGCCTGATCCTGTTCCTGCCATGCCCTCCTGCACTCTTCATTGAGCCAGAATCAAATTGGTGTCAAACCGTTTGACTTTTGTCTGTTTCCAACATGATTGATAGTGTGCATTTTTGGAGTTTTTGTAGGGTTATAGTTTAAGTTGTGTAATAGTAGATTAGTAATAACTTTAACAACAACACAGAACATAAATTAAGTAAAAACTGCTGAAGCTGCACATCAGAAACAAAAACAGAAGTTGCTGGAAAAAACTCAACAGGTCTGGCAGCATTTGTGGAGACACATTAGACTTAATGTTTTGAGTCAAGTGACCCTTCCTTAAGTGTTATGCAATTAATAAAGCAATTTTTCTGTTTCAGAAAAACCCTGATGTGAAGTGCTTTCTACCTGAACAGCAGCCAGTCAAAAAATTGGTTCCTTTTGGAGCTCAAATATGGATGTTATATTTTTAGGTACAGCTAGTGGAACACTATTAACGGCACACTCTTCTCACTTAGGTTGTAATAACACTGACTGTCAAGGCTCAAATATGAACTTTGGCCATGTGGTGAGGGGCTCCAAGATCCATGGAATGACAGCATATTGTGAGTGACTGGTTTTAGGAGAAAAGGGAAGCATAGTTGGAAAAAATGTAACTTACCTTTTTTAATGTGTCACCATGTTTTTCCTGAATATATTTGAGAAATGCAGTGGTCCATTGTAACGTTGTGGCTTTATCAGTTTCAGAATTGCAGAATGGAACAAGATAATTCAGCTCATCGCAGCAAATACGTATTCTACGCCTGCAAATGAATCACAACTATTATTATTTTGAAAAAACACTTCATCTCTTCCCCATTGTTTACTGAAGACAGTGATTTTTGAGTTACTTTGAGAATCATATTTTGAAGCTATCATATATTGATACAAAATACTGAAGTGTTTCAGTCAGTTATGCTTTAAAAATACATTCATCAATGCTGAAAATCACACAACACCAGGTTATAGTCATACAGGTTTAATTGGAAGCACTAGCTTTCTGAGCGCTGCTCCTTCATCAGGAAAGCTAGTGCTTCCAATTAAACCTGTTGGACTATAACCTTGTGTTGTGTGATTTTTAACTTTGTACACCCCAATCCAACACTGGCATCTCCAAATCATTCATCAATGCATTCACTTACTTTCAATGAACTATTAATCAGAGGTATTTGTAGGTTTCTGAACAAATCTGAGCACACACTATCTCTTATTTCCTTGCTACATTGTGAATTTTCTGAAATCCCATGACGTCTTTTACTCCAATACCTATTTCTAGGTTTTCTTGTAATAATTGTTTGATGTACTATACTTATGATCCACATTTCTCCTCAATAAGTACTTTACATTTCTCTATTGAAATTCATCTGCAATTTGGTAAAAACAAGGACTGCATTTGTCTGTCCAGTTGCCTAAATTTCTAAATCTTGCAAAGCCTTTAGGTTCATCCTCTGGTGTAGACGTATGGGTAGAATGTATGCCTTCTGCACTGCAACAATTCTGTGAAGAACATCATTTGCTCAAAAACGTTAATCTCAATGTTAAATGAGACATCTATCATACTGTTATTTTTCCTACCCCATTTGAGATTCACCTGCGGTCTCTCTCCATTCGATTATGTCTCTCTCTTCGCTGGCAGTTTAGTTCCTGTTGGTTGCCATGTGTAGGGCCAGGGGGAGTTGGATGTGCTGATTGCCATTGCCCACCTTGAGGAACATTTGAGTTTTGGTTTTCTGTCATATTAGTGAGATCATTAAGGACTTTGTGGTCTGATTCTATGCTAGTTTGCCGTGAGCGATTACGACAACGTTTGTTTGTTACCTGCTTGCGTAAAGTTTCATCTGTGGGTGAAAAAAAATTGTGGAACATTTTGTCTTCAATACTATTTGCTTCAAATACTATTCACCAGTAAACTAACAATCATTTAAAATATAAATGGAAATTATACTTATTTGTCAGTGAAAATCTAATCTTGGTTGGAAAAGTGGATGAAATTACACATGTTTCTGGATATGGTAATAGGGTTAATTACATCAAAAGTCATTGAATGGATACCGTGCAATTACATCACTGCATTTAATCACTCCTTAACTAACTGAACTATAATCTGGATTATTGTGAAATAAAATTGGGCACCAGCATCATTACTTGTACGAATGGGAAACTGGGTATCAGGAATAAGTTGCAGCATGAAGAAGATGACTAGTGGAAAATGAGGGCATCAAATCTCAGGCAATTCAGTTTACATTCCTCCATCTATGGTCCGGGGGAGGGGGGAGCTTGCCAACTGGATACAAAATTGGCTTGACGGCAAAAGACAGATAGTTATGGTGAAGGTTTGTTTTTTAGATTGAAGGCCTGTTTTGCACAGGGATCGGTGATGGATCTACTTTTGTTTGTCATTTGTACAAGTGATTTAGAAAAGAATATAGAAAACATAGCCAGTAATTTTGCAGATGACACCAAAGCTGATGGTATATTGGACAGGGAAGATTACAAAGAAATCATAATCAATTGCGTCAACGGGTTGAGGAGTTGCAGATGGAGTTTAATTTGCATCAATGTGAGGCATTGCATTTTGGTAAAAGAAACAAGAGCAGGACTAATTCAATTAAGAGCTGCAAATGTGTTGCTGGTCAAAGCACAGCAGGTCAGGCAGCATCTCAGGAATAGAGAATTCAATTAAGAGTACATCTTGGGTAGCACTGTAGTCTAGGCATTAGATTAGATTACATTCCCGACAGCGTGGAAACAGGCCTCTTGGCCCAATCAGTCCACACTGACCCTCCTAAGAGTAACCCACCCAGACCCATTTCCCTCTTATTAATGAACTTAGCATGGCCAATTCATCTGGCCTGCACATCTTTGTGATGGTGGGAGGAAACCGGAGCACTCAAAGGAAACCTCAGAGGAAACCCATGCAGACATGGAGAGAATGTGCAAACTCCACACAATCAGTCGCCCGAGGCTGGAATTCAACCTGGGACCTTGGTGCTGTGAGGCAGCAGTGCTAACTGATGAGCCACCGTATCGTCCCATGTCCAGTTCTGGTCATGCTGCTATAGGAAGGATATAATTAAGCTAGAGTGGGTTCAGGAAAGATTTACCAGGCTGTTGCTGGGAATGGAGGGTTTGAGTTATAAGGAGAGGCGAGGCAGGCTGGGACTTTATTCACTGGAGCATATGAGGTTGAGGGATAATCTTATAAAGGTGTATAAAATCTTGAGGGTTATAGGTAAGGTGAATTGCAGTTGTTGTTTCCTTAGGGTTGGGGATTTCAATATTCATGGTCATATTTTTAAGGTGAGAGGAGAACAATTTAAAGACAAGGGGCAACTTTTTTTTTACACAGAGTGCTTTGTAGTGGAATGAATTCCCAAAAGAAGTGATGGATGCTGTACAGTTACAATGTTTAAAATACATTTGGATAAGTACATGAATGAGAAATGTTTGGAAGGATATGGGGCAAGAGCTGGCAGTACGGACTAGTTTAATTTGGGATAATGGTCAGCATGGACTGGTTGAACCGCAGGGTCTATTTCCGTGCTATATGACTATGAGCATGACTTTTTCACCATGAGAAGTAAATATAAGGCTGAATATAATTAATGCAACTGGTCTTGCTTTCCTTGCCATGGCAGGATTTTCAAAATTCACTGCATCTGGACTGATTTCATGAAATTAGCACCATTCATATCTGCAGATCTTAACAGGCGACTTGGCAACACCTTCACAGATGGAGTAACTCAATCTGTACAAGGACACTTGCAGCTATGATGTTGCATTGAGGTGACACTCCCAATGACTGCAATGGTTTTATATGGCATTTAATTTTACATTTCTCCTTGCCATGCTGCAACATTTTAATTCGGTCACTTTTTTTTAATGGGAATAGCAAGTTGGAATGACAGAAAAGGCAATTCATGTACCACCTCCACTTCAAAAGACATCAAAAGAGTCATAGATTCATTCAGTATGGAAACAGATCCTTCGGTCCAACCAGTTCACGCCGACCATGCTTCTAAACTAAAACTACTTTCATCTGCCTGCACGTAGCTCATATCCCTGCAAACTTTTCCTATTTAGGAATTTATTCAGATGTCTTTTAAATGTTGTAAATGTACTTGTATCAACCACCTTCTTTCCATATACAAAATCACTCTACATGTGAAAAACTGCTCTTCATGTCCTTTTTAAATCTTTCTCCTCTCACCTTAAGAATATGGCCCATAGTTTTGAACTCTCCCACCAGAGGAAAAAGACCCTTGTCATTCACCTTATCTATGCCCCTCATGATTTTATAAACCTCAATAAAAGGTTATCCCTCAACCTCCTACACTCCAGTGAAAGAAAGAGAGAGTCAGTGAAAGATCTCTTTTAAATTACAAATTTCGTTTTGTGATGACAAAAGGTGTCATCTACGTAGCGGATCCAGATTTTTGGTTTGATGGTTCGTAGGGCTGTTTGTTCTAGTCTTTGCATTACAGCTTTTGCTATGAATCCTGACAGCAGAGAACCCATGGGTGTACCATTGGTTTGTTTGTAGATTATGTTGTTGAAGGTGAAGTGGTTGGTGAGGCACAGGTCCACTAGCTTCATGATGTTTTCGTTGGTAATGTAATTGATGGTGGTTGGGGTACGTGTGATGGTCTCTTCTATAAGAGTGGTTAGTGTTTCCTTTGCCAGGTCGGGGTTGACGGAGGTGAACAGTGCTGTTACGTCGAATGGGATCATTGTTTCGTCTTCCTCTATTTTGGTGTTTGTGATGATTTTTAGGAATGCCTGGGTGAAGTGAATGGAGTGCTGTGACTCTTCTCCTATGTATTTCAGTCTTGCGTGTAGTTCTTTGGACAGTCTGTAAGTTGGTGTTCCGGGTAGTGAGACTATGGATCTGAGGGGGGCTCCTGGTTTATGGATTTTTGGTTGTCCGTCAATTAATTTACCAACAAAAACATCGTGAAGCTAGTGGACCTGTGCCTCACCACCCACTTCACCTTCAACAACATAATCTACAAACAAACCAATGGCACACCCATGGGTTCTCCGCTATCAGGATTCATAGCAGAAGCAGTATTGCAAAGACTAGAACAAACAGCCCTATCAACCATCAAACCAAAAATCTGGATCCGCTACGTAGATGACACCTTTTGTCATCACAAAACGAAATAAGATAGAAGAGACATTTAACATCAACACCACCCTCACAGGCATAAAGTTCACCAAGGAGGAAGAAACCGACAACAAACTTGCATTCCTGGACCTCACAGTCGGAAGAAAGGACAACAGAGAACTACAAACCTGCGCATACAGAAAACCGACAAACACTGACCAAATACTTAACTACACCAGCAACCTCCCAACACACAAAAACGAAGCTGTATCAGAACACTATTCCAATGAGCCACCACACACTGCAGCACAGACGAACTTCGGAAAACAGAGGAGAACCACCTATACAACGTATTCAAGAAGAACGGATACTCAAAATTTACAGTGCGCAGATTCCTCAAGAACAAACCACGACAAGCAGACCAAACACAGCCAGAAACACTAACCACCTTACCATACATCAAAGAAGTTTCAGAAATGACAGCCAGACTACTAAGAACCCTCGGAATCCTAGTATCACACAAACCCACCAACACTCTGAAACAAAAACTAAACAAACTTAAAAGACCCAGTACAATCCATGGACAACACCAACGTCATCTACAAAATTCCATGCAAGGACTGCCACAAACACTACGTAGGACAAACGGAAGAAAGTTAGCCACTAGGATACACGAACACCAGCTAGCCACAAAAAGACACAACACTCTCTCCCTCGTAGCCCTACACACAGATGAAAAAAAACCACCAATTCGACTGGAACAACACATCTATCCTCGGACAGGCTAAGCAAAGACATGCCAGAGAATTCCTAGAGGCCTGGCACTCCAACGACAACACCATAAACAAACACATAGATCTAGATACCATTTATCAACCCCTCAGAAAACGAACAGGAAATGACATCACCACAAACCCCAGGAACCCCATCCAGGACAAACAAATAAATAGAAAGCAGGAGACAACAGCTTCGCTTCACTTGGAGGTCACCACTGATGATGTTACCTAGCCAAGTAATGAAACGTCTGGATATCAAACCTACAGCTAAGCGAGCAATCCTACACCCTAGTTATTGACAGTAAAATTAGTAGTTAAGGAATACTAGGACCCTTGCTTTTTATCAGTCAAAAGAGAGATGGTAAAATTAGGGAGATTATGTTGGAGCTGTACAGAACTTTGGTTAGATCCACAGCTGAAGTACTATTTGCAGTTCTAGTCTCTACACTATAGCAAAGATGCGATCGCATTGTAGGGGGTACAGAGGAGTTTCACCAGGATGTTATCTGAGATGGAAGACTTTAGTTATGAAGAAAGGCTGGATAAGCTTGGGTTGTTTTCTTAGGAACAGATAATGTTGAGAGGGGACTTGATACAGATGTATAAGAGTATGAGGGACATAGACAAGGCCAAGCAGGTGATTCTCTCAGTCACAGGGTCAATAATAAAGGGACATAATTTTAAGGCAAAAGGCATGCGTTTTAGAGAGGATTTGAGAAAAAAAAATTATCCAGAGGATGCTGAGAGTCTGGAATGCACTGACTGAGAGGGTAGTTAAGGTAGGTAACCTCAAAACCTTTAAAAAGCACTTGGATGAGCAAGTACTTGAAATTTGGTAGTATTCAAGGCTATGGACCTTGTGCTGGAAAGTGGGACTAATGCAGTTAGTATAGCTTTGGTGATACAGATTTGTAGGGCTGAAGGCCTCTTCCATACTGTGTGGTTCTATGAAAATGTCTCTCATTCTGAATTGATTTGTTGTAGAAGCTACATTGATAACGTCAATAAAATTCTGTTGCATGCCAAAGAAAACTAGGATTCTTAGCTACAAGAGACATTAGCCCAACTTAAACAATCATCCTAATGCTTGCATAGTATGTAGTACCCTATCACAGTTGAATTTACTAATAAAAATAATAGAATCCCAATGCCACTTTTCCTGCTTATAATGCTGAGAAATAATTGTTCAAGCTTCAATGCGACCCCACAGGGAACAAAGGTATGAAACATTTTATTTTTGCAAATAGTAACATTTCTTTATGAATAGGAAATATTTAGCTTAGCTAGTTAATTACCTCCTGCTGTTGCAGAAACTTTCATACTTCATTGGGAAAAAATTGCCTTGGTTTGATGTGTAATTTAGCTTAAATTGGATAAGTACTGTAAATACAGTTTAAACTTTAATATTACATGTATGGAAAGGAGAGTAGCTAAAGTAAATGTTGGTCTCCAAAACACAGACAGGAGAAATTGCCATGAAGAATAAAAACTTGGCAGAGATCCTGAAATATTGAGAGTTAGAAAGCACAAATTACACACTAAAAAGGAGCACACAAAGGCGCTAAAAAAAAGTGAGGAACCTAAGCTAATATGAAGAGACAAAAAGAATTGGAGAAACGTAAGGAACTAAAGTCTGAAACAACGGAAACCCTGATGGTCTACATCATAGGGTCTAAAAGAGGTGGCTACAGATATTCTGGATGAAACCCCTCCATCCCAGAACTGTCCCAGCAGACTGTAAACTAGCTGAAGTAACTTCACTTTTCAGGAAGTCGGAAAAAAAGGGAGAGGCCAATTGGTTTGAAATCAGTAATTGGGAAAATACTGGAAGCCATTCTTAAGAACTTTTAACAATGCACTAATCATTGTATCACTAAATAAAGTTTTACAAAAGGGAAACTACGTTTGACAAATACATTAGAAATTTGAGGATGTAACAAGAAGGATTAATAAAAGGGGCACTAGTAGATCCGATTATACTTCGATTTCTAAAAGCATACAATAAGATGCCCCACACACAAGATTAACATTCTAGATCAGAGCTCATGAGTTAGGGTTATATATTAGCATGAATAGAGCTGTTTATTGCAAAGATAGGATATGGAGACAAATGGGCAATTCAAGTTTGCAGGTAATGACCACTGGCATGTTGCAAACATCAGTGGCAAGGCCTCAGCTATTTGTAATAAGTATCAAAGATTTAAGACAAACAGACCATGGATATTTATGCTCGAGACCAAGTATTTATATTTGATGATGATGTTGGGTGGAGATCTAAGCTGAGACAAAAGACAGAGATTGCAAAGTGATGTAGAAAAGTTCAATGGTCGGGTGATGAAATGTCAGGTGGAGCATAAACTGGGAAAATGTCAGTTTATTCACTTTGATTGTAAGAATGGAAAGCGATTTTTTTTAAAAAGGCATAAAATTTGTAAAAGGTGATGTTCAGAGATACTAGTAAAAAGAATATATATATTTTGACGTTTTCCAAAGAATGAAGGCAGAGTGGTTAATGTTGTCTATGTGGACTTCTATAAGGCAATCTTCAATGTTCTGCACAGTAGACTGGTTAGCAAGGTTAGATCACGTGGAGTAGAGGGAAAACTAGCTATTCTGATAAAAAATTGGTTTGAAGGGTAGGAGACAGAGGGTGGTGTGGACGGGTTGCCTCTCAGACTAGAGGCCTGTGATCAATGTTGTGCTGCAAGGATGAGTGTTCAGTACAATGCTTTTTGATATTTATATAATTGATTTTGATGCGAGCACTGGAGGTATGATTAGTAAGTTTGCAGATGACACCAAAATTGGTGGTGTCGTGGACAGCGAAGAAGGTTACCTCAGAGTGCAAAGGGACCTTGATCAGATGGGTGAACAGGCTGAGTAGTGGCAGATGTAACTTAATTTAGTTAAATGAGGTGCTGCATATTGGTAGGGCAAATCTAGGCAGGTCTTATACACTCAATGGTAGGGTTCAGCGGAATGTTGCTGAACAAAGAGACCTTCGGGTGCAAGTTTACAGCTTCTTGAAAGTGGAGTCGGAGGTAGATAGGATAGTGAAGAAGGCACTGAGTATAGGAGTTGGGAGACCATGTTCTACATGGCCGCACAATCGGTGAGACCACTTTTAGAATACGTGTTCATTCAAGGATGTTGCCAGGGTTGAAGGGTTTGAGCTACAGGGAGAGGCTGATTAGGCTGGGGTTATTTTCAATGGAGTGTCACAGAATTTGGGGGGGGGGGGGGTTCGGAGGGTGTCCTTAGAGGTTTAAAAATTCAGTAGGGGCATGGATAGGACGAATAGTCAAGGTTATTTCCTCAAAGTATGGGAGTCCAAAACCAGACGGCATAGGTTTAAAGTGAGAGGGGAAAGGTTTAAAAGGGACTTAAGGGACATTTTTCATGCAGAGGGTGGTGTGTGCATAGAATGAGCTGGCAAAGGGAGTGGTAGAGACAGGTATACAATTACAACATTTAAAAGGCATCTGGATGGGTATATGAATTGGAAAGGTTTAGAGCGAGCAAACCTACATCCAGAACCTTAACCTGAGCTACAAATCTTCTCAAAACTTGCTAAGACCTATGGGCACAAATCTTCAAACTTGCTGAGGGTTGAGAGGGATATGGGCCAAATTCTGGCAAACGGGAATAGATAAATGTAGAATATCTGGTCAGTATGTACAAGATGAATCGAAGGGTCTGTTTCTGTGCTGAACACCTCTATGACTGTAAATGAGCTAGCAAAGGTTAGGATTTCTTGACTATTTATAATTGACCTTGAAATGAGTGGTTTGCTAGTTAACAACTGACCACAAATATGTAGGCCGCACCAGGCAAGGATGGCATATCTTCTTAATTGAAGTCAAATTCCACCGTGGGTCAGATACGAACCCATGTCTCTAGAACATTAGTTTGGACCTCTGGATAAATTTCCTAGAGTTAGTGCAGTAAAGGTTCATGACTAGATTGGTACTTAGAACAGCAGATCAAGTAAATTGGGCCTATTAATTTGTAAATTTTCAACAAGAGGGGGGTTCCTTGAAAAATCAGAAGAATCTAAAGGGTTTTGATCGAGCAGAGTTTGAAGACTGCTTCCCTAGATTGGGGAATCTAAAGCAAGGCTGTACAACCTGACATGATCTGATCATTTAGGACTGAGATGAAGAAAATATATTCACTCAAAAGTTAAAAATATTTAGAATTCTCCATGACTCAGGGTATTCTTGGATTTAGGAGCAGGACTGGCTATGGAAAGGCTGTAGTCACGCCTGCGCATGGATCGGAAGTGTTCTACAAGCAGTCACCCAGTCTATATTTGTTTTCTCAATGTAAAGTAGGTCACATTGGGTGTAGTGAATACAAAAAACCAGATCGAAGGAGATATAGGTGAAATGGAAAGACTGTTGTTTAGGCTCTTGGATGGCGAGCAGGGTGCAGATGAAGGACAGGTGTACATCTCCAGCCGTTACATGGGAAGGTGCCGTGGGAAGGGGGTGGGGTTGGTGGTCGAGGGATGGACTAAGGTGGAATCCAGACAGGGAGTGTGAGGAGAAGATGTGTGTGATGGTGGCATTCTGCTGGAGTTATACAAAATGGCAGATAATTATCTTTTGAATGCAGTGGTGGAATGAAAAGTGAGGACAAGGGGGACCCAATCACACTATTGAGAGTGATGGGAAGGGTTGAAGGCCCTGCCAACCACAGCGGGCAAGAAACCACCGTTACGGAAGCCTGGTCAGCAGTGCTGTTTTGGATGCTGGCATCATCCAAATAGTTATGACGTAGGCTGGGAGAACGGGATGGAATCCTTGCAGGATTCTTTACCTTGTGGAGGATCAATGCCAACGCTCAGACACTTCTTCCTACCTCCCCTTGGACTGTGACCCCACATCTGAACGTCAAGCCATTGTTGCCAGGACTGTCACTGACCTCATTACCTCTGGAGATCTTCCCCTCCCCGGTCTCCAACCTTATAAGAGCTGTTGTGAAAGTTGATGTGGAAGTCAGTGGCCTGGCAGTGGAAGTTTATTGCCCGAAATGGAATGGAGAGGTCAAGGAAAGGAAGAGAAGTGTTAGAAATGGACTGTGTGCAAGTTACAGAAAATGTGTAAATTGGAGGCAAAATGAACAAATTTTTCAAGGACCAGGCGGCACTGAAATAGTTTTTTATGTGCCAAGAAAAGAGTTGAGGAAGTGGGCCAGTATGGGACTGAAACAAGGATTGTTCCACCCACAGAGAGGAAGGATTAACTGGGATGCATGTGGGGTGCTCTAGCCACTCCTTTGTCTTGGCAGAAGGGACATGAATTAAAGGGGGACTTGTTTAATGAGAGAACAGGTTCAGCCAAGTGGAGGAGAGTGGTGGTGGATGGAGGCTTCTTCCTTAACTGGAAAAATCAAGAGCTCTCAGACTATCCTGGTGGGAAATGAAGATATACAGGGATTCGACATCCATGATGAAGAGGAGGTAGTTTGAGCCAGCGAACTGGAAATTGTCAATATGGCGGACAGCATTAGAGGAATCGTGGATGCAGATGGACTGGGTCTGGACAGGGAGAATGGAGTCACGATAGGGGGAAGTGAGCTCAGTGAGGCAGTAACAGGCTCATATGCTGGGCTTACTGGTAGCCTGCTTTGTGAATTTTTTTTTAAGTATCCCTACAGTGTGGAAACAGGCCCTTCGCCCCAACAAACTCCACACTGACCCTCAAACAGTAATCCACCCAGACCCAGTCCCCCAATCTATTACTCTACATTTATCCCTGATTAATGCACCTAACCTACACATCCCTAAACACTATGTACGATTTAGCATGGCCGATTCACCTCACCTACACATGTTTTGGATTATGGGAGAAAACCGGAACACCCAGAGGAAACCCACACAGACACAAGGAGAACGTGCAAACTCCACACAGACAGTTGCCCGAGGCTGGAATTGAATCTGGCCCCTGGCGCTGTGAGACAATGGTGTTAACCACTGAGCCACTGTGCTGTCCTTTTGAGAAGGAGGCAGAAGCAGGCTGTCCTGGGTTGGGAAATTATAAGGTTGGAGCTAATGTGAAGGGAAGTCCTCTGTTGGTAATGAGGTTGGTGACAGTCTTGACAACAGTAGCTTGATGTTCAGATGTGTGGTCATGGTCTAAGAGCAGGTAGGAAGAAAGTTGGTATGGAGCTTCCACCAGGTAAAGATCAGTTCGCTCGACTATAATGGCTTCACCCTTGACGGTGGGTTTAACGACAAGGGTGGAGCCATTGTAGTCGAGCGGACTGATCTTTACCTTGTGGAAGCTCCATACTAACTTTCTTCCTTCCTGCCCTTGTACCATGGCTCCACATCTCAACATCGGCTTTGACGACAAAGTTGGGTTGGACCTGAGAGAATGAAGTGTGGAAATTTCAGAAGGACACATGTCAGACTAGGTGAAAGGTGCAGAGAAATTGAGATGGCTGATGTGATGCTGACAGTTGTCAATGAAGAGATCAAGAACAGGTGAGAGGCCGGAGAAGGAGTTCAAGTGGAGGGTGAATGCTGCAGGCAGGTGTGTGTGTGGATTCCTGCCTGAAGGAGTGAGTACAGAGATGGAAGCGGCAGAAAAACAATTCTACATTATGGTGGGCCCGAATTTCATTAATGTAGGGATGTAAGGAGGACAGTATATTCAGGCTCAGAGAGGAAGGTCAGGAGGTATGCTGAAAACACGGGAAGGACTAGGTTTGGTGGGATGAAGAGGTGACCTTTGAGGGACAGAAAAGGATGACATCTGAGGGCTGGAAAGGGATGGATGCTAAAGGACAGTGAGGGATCTGCACTGAGTGACAGGAGGGGGATGAGGTCCGAGAGGCATAAAGGGGAGGACGGTGCAGGACGGGTGTTGCAGTCCATAAGTTGCTGGAGCTTGCGAGCCTTGATGACTGGAAGAAAAAGTCTTTTGTTGAAGCATTGGATGAGATGAAGGATGAAGGGAAACTGGGGAAAGCACAAAGTTAAAAACCACACAACACCAGGTTATAGTCCACCAGGTTTAATTGGAAACACTAGCTTTCGGAGTGCTGCTCCTTCATCAGGTGATAAAGGAGCCACTTAATGAAGGAGCGGCGCTCTGAAAGCTAGTGCTTCCAATTAAACCTGTTGGACTATAACCTGGTGTTGTGTGATTTTTAAACTTTGTACACCCCAGCCCAACACCGGCATCTCCAAATCATGTGGAAAGCACAGCTTTGAGAGAGGGTGAGTTGATGTTGCTTCAGAGTGGGATTATGTATGCACATATGATGGCATATGCCACTGATCGCAAGATGTGAGGGAACAGCAGTCTGAAGAACATTGTACGTCCTGGAGAAACTTGCAATTTTGGATTCAAAACAAAGGTGAAACTTGAAATCCATGTAGGGTTTGTCTAAGTCGTTGACAGTCACTGTGAAAGGAAACATAGCTGTGAAAGCATGGTTTGGAAAGTAATGTAGATGTACAAAGTGGAACAGAGAGCTGGAATTCCTGACGGAGAGAACAGCAAGACTTATTTTAAGATTCCCTACAGTGTGGAAATAGGCTCTTCGGCCCAACCAGTCCATACTGACCTTCCGACGAGTAACCCACCCAGGCCCATTTCCCTCTGACTAATGCGCCTAACACTATGGGCAATTTAGCATGGCCAATTTATCTGACCTGCACATCTTTGGACTGAGAGAGAAAACCGGAGCACCCGGAGGAAACCCACTCAGACACGGAGAATGTGCAAACTCCACACAGACAGTCACCCAAGGCTGGAATCGAACCTGGGACCTTAGTGCTGTGAAGCAGCAGTGCTAACAACTGAGCCTCCGTGCCACTCCACTTCAGAGTGGGCATTCCTTGAAGACATGTCATAGAGATGTACAGCATGGAAACAGACCCCTCGGTCCAACCAGTCCATGCCGACCAGATATCCCAATCCAATCTAGTCCCACCTGCCAGCACCTGGCCCATATCCCTCCAAACCCTTCCTATTCATAAACCCATCCAAATGCCTTCTAAATGTTACAATTGTACCAGCCTCCACCACATCCTCTAGCAGCTCATTCCATACACGTACTCCCCTCTGCATGAAAAAGTTGCCCCTTAGGTCCCTTTAATATCTTTCCCTTCTCACCCTAAACCTATGCCCTCTAGTTCTGGACTCCCTGACCCCAGGGAAAAAACTTTGTCTATTTACCCTATCCATGCCCCTCAAATTTGTAAACCTCTAGAAGGTCACCCCTCAGCCTCCGACGCTCCAGGGAAAACAGCCCCAGCCTGTTCAGCCTCTCCCTATAGCTCAGATCCTCCAACCCTGGCAACATCCTTGTGAATCTTTTCTGAACACTTTCAAGTTTCACATTTTTTCGATAGGAAGGAGACCAGAATTGCACACAATATTCTAACAGTGACCTAAACAATGTCCTGTACAGCTGCAACATGACCTCCCAACTCCTGTACTCAATAATCTGACCAATAAAGGAAAGCGTACCAAACGCCTTCTTCACTATCCTACCTGCGACTCCACTTTCAAGGAGCTATGAACCTGCACTCCAAGGTCTCTTTGTTCAGCAACACTCCCTAGGACCTTACCATTAAAGGGTTTTTACAAATATATTAAGGACAAAAGTGAGAGAATAAGGCCCCTCAAAAGATCAGCAAGGCGGCCTTTGTGTGGGGCCACAGAAAATGGGGGAGATACTAAATGAATATTTTGCATCAGTATTTACTGTGGAAAGGGAGATGGAAGATATAGACTGTATGAAAATAGATGATGACATCTTCCAAAATGTCCAGTTTACAGAGGAGGAAATGCTGGATGTCTTGAAACGGTTGAAAGTGGATAAATCCCCAGGACCTCATCAGGTGTACCCGAGAACTCTGTGGGATGCTAGAGAAGTGATTGCTGGGCCTCTTACGGAGATATTTGTATCATCGATAGTCACAGGTGAGATGTAGGAAAACTGGAGGTTGGCAAATGTGGTGCCACTGTTTAAGAAGGGCAGTAAAGACAAGCCAGGGAACTATAGACCAGTGGGTTTGACCTCAGTGGTGGACAAGTTGTTGGAGGGAATCCTGAGGGACAGGATGTACATGTATTTGGAAAGGCAAGGACTGATTAGGGATAATCATCATGGCTTTGTGCGTGGGAAATCATGTCTCACAAACTTGATGGACTCTTTTGAAGAAGTAACAAAGATGATTGATGAGGGCAGAGCAGTAGATGTGATCTATATTGACTTCAGTAAGGCATTCGACAAGGTTCCCCATGGGAGACCGATTAGCAAGCTTAGGTCACAAGGAATACAGGGAGAACTAGCCATTTGGATACAGAACTGGTTCAAAAGTAGAAGACAAAGGGTGGTGGTGGAGGGCTGTTTTTCAGACTGAAGGCCTGTGACCATTGGAGTGCCACAAGGATCGGTGCTGGGCCCTCTACTTTGTCATTTGCATAAATGATTTGGATGCAAGCAGAAAAGGTACAGTTAGTAAGTTTGCAGATGACACCAAAATCGGAGGTGTAGTGGACAGCGAAGAGGGTTACCTCAGATTACAACAGGATCTGGACCAGACGAGCCAATGGGCTAAGTGGCAGATGGACTTTAATTCAAATAAATGCGAGGTGCTGCATTTTGGGAAAGCAAATCTTAGCAGGACTTATACACTTAATGGTAAGGTCCTAGGGAGTGTTGCTGAATAAAGAAACCTTGAAGTACACATGTGGCAATCGATTAACACAAAATAGGAGAAAATTACTGCAGTTGCCAGAATCCATGGAGAGAGACAGCAAGCTGACATTTGAGTCTAGATAACTCTTCAGAGTTGATGTGGAGTGTGGAAGGGGCAGCATTTATGCAATGGTGGGGTGGGTGGAGTGCTGGGGGAGAAAGGGTGTTGATAATCTAGGTTACATTATCAGAATGTGAGAATGGCATAACCACAGTGTGTCTAACTGTCAAATTGGAGAGAACAGACAGCCCCACGGGAGGGGGGGAAGAGGGGAGAGAGGACATTGTGACAGAGAATGGAACAAGTAAAGCTAAAAGAAAAGGAAGGAACAGGAGTGGGTTCACAATCTGGAAGTGTTGAATTCAATATCAAGTCCAGAAGGTTGTAACATTTGAGAGATCATTCAAAAGTCAGATAACAGCAGTGAAGAAGTTGTTCTTGAATCTGTTCAAAAGTGTATTCAAACTTTTATATCTTCTGCCCAAATGGAAGAGGGTGGAAGAGAGTATAACTAGGGTGGAAGGAGTCTTTGATTATGCTGGTTGCTTTCCCGAGGCAGCAGGAAGTATAGATGGAGTAAATGGATGAAAGTTTGGTTTGTGTGGGGACTGGGCTGTATTCACGATTCTCTGTAGTCATTTGCAGTCTGGTTGCTATACCATGCTGTGATGCATCTATAAAAATTGCTAAGAGTTGTTGTGGACATGCTAAATTTCCCTAGCCTGCTGAGGAAATAGAACCACTGTTGTGCTCTCTTGACTGTTGCATCGATTTGGGTGGACCAGGCCAAATTGTTGGTAATCATCACTCCCAGGAATTTGACGCTTTCTACCATTTCAACCTTCGCACCATTGATGCATGCATGGGCATACCCTTCGCTTTGCTTTTGGACATCAGTGACCAGCTCCAGCTTTTGCTGACGTAGATGGAGAGATTTCTATCTTCATACCAATCTCTTGCACAGAATCTCTTCCTGTAGTCTGTCGCGGTCGTTGTTTGAGATCCAACGTACAACAGTGGTGTTGTTAGCAAACATGGAAATAAAGTTAGAACTGAATTTGGCCACACAGTCACAAGGAGTGAAGAAGGGGGTTGAGTACGCAGCCTTGTGGGATGCTGGTGTTGACAGTAATGGTGGAGGTGTTGTCACCTCTGGGTCAGGAAGTTATGAATCCAGTTACAGAGGGGGAACTGAGACCTAGGTCTCAAAGTGTAGAGATTGAAATTATGGTGTTAAAGGCCAAACTGTAGTCAATAAGTAGGAGCCTGACATAGGTGTTTGTTATCCAGATGTTACAGGTATGAGAGTTGGGTCGGGGGATGGCGTCCACTGTGGACCTGTTGAGCTGTTGGGCAATTTGCAAAGGATCAAAGGTAATTTGGTAGGCTGAAGTTGATGTGTGCCATGACGAACCTCTCAAAGCATTGCATATTTATGGAGGTCAGAACCATTGGGCAGTAGTCATGGAGGCACACTGCATGACACCAGGACTGCTATTACAAAGAAAGGAACAACTTCTTGGAAACTTGGACATTCTGGAAAAATAATGCTTGGAGGTTTAATGTACGAGTTAAAAAAAGCTAATTACAGTGAATTGTCATCTTGTATACTTTGTTTTATTTGTGTTTTATATACATAAATTAGATTACTTAAAAAAGGGAACCTCATCATTTAATATGGTTAGAAGGGGTGCCTGAGACCTAATGTGATGGATATATTGAGAGTTAATTGCATGTGAATTTGTTGTATAAATATGGGCTTTTAGTAAACAATGGGATGAGAGCTAACTGAAATAAAACTCTCACTAAAACTGTCAGTGAGGACACTGTTCAAAAACAGTTATCTTCTTGTGTATAACAGTCAAAAAACATATTCTCTCAAGGAACAGGTATCAGTTTGTAGCCCAGGGCCATATGTAATGCTTCTTCAGTAGAGATAATTCAATTTATGAGAAGTGGAGATTAAACCAGGAACCTTCTTTCAGCTTCATACAGCAGCACAATTACAAGCTACAGAAAATAGTTGTTCTTCCTTAATACTTATCAATAAAAAGAAAAATGTTCCCTGCAAAATTGTCCACATTTTCATGGATATAAATTATACAACAGCTGAATGTCAATAAAGTAGGTGTGTTTTTTTTACCTTCTACCTTAATCCAGACTTGCTCAGGTAAAGGTTTGCTTCTGTTGCAGTTACTCAGTGCCTGTCTGGCAGATTGGAGTTCCTGCTGGAAACATAAAGAGAATGTCCTTGGCAGGGCAAGCTCCTGAGGGCTGGCAGACTCTAGAGCATGTGCACCCTAATAAAGCCAATTAGATCAACCAGTTATCTGTCACCACATTAAAATAATAGCCACTAAAATATTATTAAGTACCATTTTTAATGTTAAGTGTAAGCTGTAATACATGGTCAGTGTTTCTGAACATTATAACATAATTAATGCCCAACTAGCACTTTTAACCATCTTAAAATTATTAAAGATCTGAATTTTGATCTCGTATGCAAATTAACAATAAATTCAGACAGCATTAGATTTATAATGTATGAGCAAACTGAGGCATCCCACAATAGTTTGACAGTTTTCTTAAAACAAAACAATGATATAGTCGGGAGATGTCAGATACTGGCTGCACACTGTTTCAGTGACTGGAACAGGTGATAGTTAATAGTTAAATTTAAAAAGGTTATAATTTCTAAACTGTGTGCAATTTAGCATCAAGTTCACAAAAAAAAATTACATGGCTCAACGACTAGCATGGGAGAATTGGGTTCTGGTTTGCAGGCCACTGACACCAGTACTGGGGAAAAGTGAGGGTTTGATCTACACCTGAACCGTGCTGGGGCCAGCATAATTAGGGAAGCAGAGAGGGTTATAACTATATAGATTAGATTAGATTCCCTACAGCGTGGAAACAAGTCCTTCGACCCTCCGAACAGTAACCCACCCAGACCCATTTCCCTCTGACTAACACTCTGGGCAATTTAGCATGGCTGATTCACCTGACCTGCACATCTTTGGACTGTGGAGGAAACTGGAGCACCCGGAGGAATCCCACGCAAACTTGGAGAGAATCTGCAAACTCCATACAGCCAGTCGCCAGAGGCTGGAATCGAATGTGGGATCTTAGTGCTGCGAGGCAGCAGTGCTAACCACTGAGCCACCATGGGGGCAAGCGATCAAGCTATGCGACATTTCAGAGAATAGAGACAAGGTGAGAGAGGAAAATAGTAATATGTCAATTGATGGTCAAGGAGTGAGAGGAAAAGACAGAGACAAAACAAAACACATTGGGAATGCATAAACAATAAAGACTCATGTTACAGTGATAGCAAAAAGATAAAAATCCGGTATTTCAATGTTTGCATTTAAAAAAACACAAATTGATCATGTGCAATTAATTTAATAAATTAAATTTGATTGCCATTACAGCAACATGGTTTTAGGATGACCAGGGTTATGTCCTGAATAATGAGGGATATATGACATTTAAGAGAAAAAAGGAAGCTAGGTAAAGGTGGAGTGGGACATCTGTTAATCAAAGATGGTACTTGTGCAATAGCTAGAGATGAACTTGGTTCAGGAGATCAGCATGGAATTAGTTTGTATGAAAATAGGAATAGTAGAGGAAAAACAAAATCACAAATGGGAGTGGTTCGCAGGTCTGCTGACAGTAACATAGGTTGAAATAAAAAAAAGGAAGGTTGGGTACTTATGGTAAAAGATCATCAGGAATTATGGGGTTGCTTTAATTGACATAAACTGGAAAAATCAAACGGAGTAGTAACCTGAATAAGAAGTTCACAGAATGCTTTTGGATAGATTCTGAGAACAGGATGTTTTGTACTAACTAGACTTAGCATTGTATGTAGAAGTGACCATAAAATGATTGAATTATGCATCCAGTTTGGAAGGGAAATATTAGTTCCAAGAGTGCTATTTTAAACCTAAATAATGGCAAGTGTGGCCATGAAAGCTGAGCTAGTTGAAGTGAACTGGCATACTAGGCTGGGGATGATTCCTGAAGAAGGGCTTCTGCCCAAAACGTCGAATCTCCTGTTCCTTGGATGCTGCCTGACCTGCTGCACTTTTCCAGCAACACATTTTCAGCTCTGATCTCCAGCATCTGCAGACCTCACTTTCTCCCTGGGGATAGATCAATAATGACACATTGGCAGACTCAAGCGAATATTTCGGAATACAGAATATGTGAGGTAATGCATTTCAGAAGTACCAAGACAAGGAAGTACTCATTGAATGGCAAGACAGTAGGAATCTCAGAAGAACAGAGGCATCTTGGAGTGCATGTACACAGATCCCTCAAGGCAACAGGACAGGGTGGCTAAGAGGTCATATTGAGCACTTGCCTTTATTAGTCGTAACACAGATAATAAGAGCAGGAAGGTTATTTTGGAACAGTACAAATGTTTGGTTCACTCAGCTGGAGAACTGCATATAGTTCTGAATGTCATAGTACTGGAAGAATATGATTCAGAGAAGGGGGTGCAGAGGAGATTCACCAGGATGTTGCCTGGATTGGAGCATTTTAGTTACAAAGAGAAGCTGGATAAGCCTGGGTTCTTTTCTTTAGAGCAGAAAAAAAACGGAGGGGTACATGAGTGAGGTGTATAAAATTATGAGGGACATGAACAGGATGGATAGGAAGCAGCTGTTCCTCAGCTGAAGAGTCAATATGACAGGGGATAATTTTAAGGTCAACGACAGGAGATTTAGAAATGCACTGTTTGCGAAGGCAATTAAGATGGGAAACTTCACAAATTTTACAAGGTGCTTGGATGAGGCTATGAAATGTCATAACATTTAAGGCGATGGGCCAAGTGCTGGAAAGTGGAATTAGTGTAGATACGTATGCACAGGCTCAATGGGCCAAAGGGCCTCTTCTGCGCTATATGATTTTAATACTCAGAAAAGTTTTAAAGGAAGGATCCACTGTATGTTCAGGAAAGCATCAAACTTAAACAAAAAGCATATAACTGTGCAAAGAGAAGTGGAAGGTCAAGTGATTAGTCAGGATAAAGAACAGCAGAAAATTACTTTAAGATTAGTTAGAATGAAGTCATTAGAATATGACAGGAAGCTAGTTCTGAACATTAAAATACAAAGCAAGAGTTTCTAAAAGTATTGTAAGAAATGAAAAAGAGCACGATTTAAATGGAGAAAAATTGCAGAAAGCTCCAACACAAAAAAGGGGGAGGAGGCTATTTGCGCACACAACATAAAACGAGCTCACAGGTGCAGTCATAAGGAAAGCTAATGGAATGTTCACAATTATTTCAAGGGGATTGGAGTATAAGAGTAAGGAAGTCTGACTGCAACTGTACAATGTGCTGAAGAGACCACATCTGAATGTTTATGAACAGTTTTGGTCCCCCTATTTAAAGGAAAAATCATTTCATTGAGCAAGTTCAGAGACAGTTCCTGGTTTAGAAGGATTGTCTTATGAGCAAAAGTCAAACAAGTTAAGACTCTACTCCCTGGAGTTTATAAGAATGAGAAGTAATATCATTGAAACATATAGAAGGCTTAAGGGGCTTGACAGGGTAAATGCTGAGGGTGTTTTTCTGAGAAGAGCATCTGGGATCAGAGCATATAGTCTCAAAATAAAGATCAGAGCATATAGTCTCAAAATAAAGGGATGTGTTGCTGGTTAAAGCACAGCAGGTTAGGCAGCATCCAAGGAACAGGAAATTCGACGTTTCGGGCCAGAGGCCTTCATCAGGGCTCTGGCCCGAAACGTCGAATTTCCTGTTCCTTGGATGCTGCCTAACCTGCTGTGCTTTAACCAGCAACACATTTTCAGCTCTGATCTCCAGCATCTGCAGACCTCACTTTTTACTCAGAATAAAGGGATATCAATTTAAAATGAAGATGAGGAGGAATGTCTTCTCTTACAGCGTCAAGTATCTTTGGAACTCCTTGCCACAGAGAGCTGTTGGGACAAAGTCCTTGTGTATTTTGTTTTTTTAGATTCCCTACAGCATGGAAACAAACCCTTCAGCCCAACAAGTCCACACTGACCCTCCAAAGAGTAACCCACCCAGACCCATTTCCCTCTAACGAAAGCACTTAACACGATGGGCAATTTAGCACGGCCAATTCATCCGACCTGCACATGTTTGGACTGTAGGAGGAAATTGGAGCAGCTGGAGGAAACCCACGCAGACATGGGGAAAATGTGCAAACTCTATACAGTTGCCTGAGGTTAGAATCGAACTTGGATCCCTGGTGCTGTGAGGCAACAGTGTTAACCACTGAGCCACCAGAAATCAGGAGGGCAAAAAGGAGGCACAAGATAGCCTTGGCTGAGAGGATTAAGCTGAAGAAAAAGAGGCTGTTTAAGTATATTAAAAGGAAAAAGAATAACTTCAGAAAGAATAGGACCCCTCAAGTATCAAAGTGGACATGTATGTGTGGAACTGCAGGAGATGGGCGAGGTCCTCAATGAACATTTCTCCTCTGTGACATGAAGATTGGAAACTTGGGAAAGTTTGTGATGATATTTTGGAGACAGTTCATATCACAATTGGGGAAGTTGTTGGACATATTAGAATGTATGAAGGTGGAGAAATCTCCTGGTCCTGACCAGATATATCCAAGAGTGCTGCAAGGTGCGAGAGAAGAACTTGTAGAGTCCCTGGTTAATATATTTGCATCATCGTTAGCCACAGGTAAGGTCCCAGAAGACAAGAGGGTAGTGAATGTTGTGCCCTTATATAAGAAGGGCTGCAAAGAAAAGCCTGGGAACTCCAGACCACTGATCCGAACATCTGTGGGAGGTAAATTACTTAAGAAATGCTGAGGCATAAGATATACATGCATTTGGAAAGACAGGGTTTGATTAGGAATAGTTAGCATAGCTTTGTGCATGGGAGATCATGCCTCAAATTTGTTAGAGTTCTTTGATGAAGTGCCCAGGAAGGTTGATAAAGGCAAGGTGGTAAGATGTAGGCCACATGGATTTCAGTAAGGCCTTTGATAAGGTTCCGCATGGTAGGCTGCTCTGGAAAGTTAGATCACCTGGAGTCCAAGGAAAGCTGGCAAATTGGATTCATAATTGGCTTAATGGTATGGAAGCAAAGGGTAACAGTGGAAGGAGGCCTGTTGGACTGGAAGCCTGTGAGTAGTGGTGTGCCTCAGGGGTCGGTACTGGGCCCATTGCTGTTTAGATTAGATTCCATACAGTATAAAAACAGGCTATTTGGCTCAAAACGTCCACACTGACCCTCCGAAGAGTAACTCACCCAGATCCATTCCCCTACCCTAAATTTACCCCTGATAAATGCACCTCATACAATGGGCAATTCAGCATGGCCAATTCACCTAACCTGCACATCTGTAGCCTGCAGGAAGAAACCGGAGCACCCGTAAGAAACCCATGCATACACGGGGAGAACGTGCAAACTCCACACAATCGTCCAAAGCGGGAATTGAACCCGGGTCCTTGGCATTGTGAGGCAGCAGTGCTAACCACTGAGTCACCATGCTGCCCATGTCCACCTTGTTATCTGTATCAATGATTTGAATGAGAATATACAAGGCATGTAAGTCTGCATATGAACTAAAATAGGTTGTATCATGGACAATCGGGAAGATTATCAGAAATTGCAGCAGGACCTTTATCACCTGGGGAAGTGGGCTGAGAAATGGCAAATGGAGATGATATAGTTAAGTATTAGGTCTTGAATTTTGGAAAGTCAAATCAAGGTAGAAGTTTCATTCGAATGGTCGGGCCTTAAAGAGTATAGTGGAACAGAGGGACCTTGGAGTTCAGGTGCACGGTTCTCTGAAAGTGGAGTCACGAGTAGATAGGGCAGTGAAGGAGGCTTTTGGCACACTGACCTTCATCAGTCCAGGCATTCAGCATAGAAGTTGGGAAGTTATGTTGCAGTTGTATGGATGTTGGGGAGGCCACACTTCATGTATTGCATTCAGTTTTGGTCACCTTGCTGTAGGAAAGATAATATTAAACTGGAAAGAGTGAAGAAGAAATTTACAATGATGTTGTCAGGACTCAAGGGTCTGAGTTTTACAGAGAGGTTGAACAATCTAAGAGTTTTTCTAAAAAGAATGTTGGTGACTGAGGGGGGGGGGGGGGGGGATCTCATAGAAGTGTACAATATCAAGTTTATTGTATCCGGTGCTGCTGACGTAGCCTTCTCTACATTGGTGAGACAAAACGTAAACTAAGGGCACATCTCAGCCAGGCCCATATGGGTAGACCTGACTTCCTAGTCACCAACTATTTCAATTCCCCTTGCCACTCCCTCTCTGGCATGTCTATCCTCAGTCTCCTCCATTGCCATAGTGAATCAGACTGCAAATTGGAGGAACAGCACTTCATCTTCCACCTGGCCAGCCTACAACATTGAGTTCTCTAATTTTAAATAACCTTCCCACCCATCTCAGACTCCCCTTCCAGCCCCGCTTCCTCCCTTCCATCCCGCTGACCGACCCACCCTTCTAGCTACCAACTGGATTCATTCCTCCTATCAATATAACAGATCGTACATATCACCTGTATTCACCTATCAGCACCTCACCACTCTGTCCCTCCACCCACCCATAACCTCCCCCCCCCCCCCGATCTTTATCTGCAACTCTCACTAACCCCACTTCCATTCCTGAAGAAGGGTTACGCTCAAAACGTCGGACTTGTCCATCGCCTGATGCTGCCTGGCATGCTGTGCTCTTCCAGGCTCCTGCTTGTCTACTTAAGATTATTACAGGCATGGATAGGGAGAATGCACTCAGTCTTTTTCCCAAGGTTGGGGAATCAAGGACTAGAAGGCATCAGCTGGTACGCATATGGAATGAGCTGCCAGCAGAAGTGGTTGAGGCAGGATTAAGTTAACAACATTTAAAAGACATTTGGACAAATACATGGATAGGAAACGATTAGAACGATCTGGACCAAGTGCAGGGACATGGACTTACTACGGATGGGTATTTTGGTCGGCAGGGACCAGTGTGAGTTGAAGGGTCTGTCTCCATGCTGTAGAACTTAATGACTCTATATTCAAACTGATTATAAACAGATTCCTGATCAGTTGGGGAATCAAGGGTTATAGGGAAATGCCAAGAAATTGGACATGATTATTGCTAGATCAGCCACAATTTGATTTAGTGGCGGAATAGGCTGAATAACCAACACCTGTTCCTATTTATTATGGCCTTCTGAAAAGAGTGAAAAAAGTGAATATTTGTCCTCTTGAGATGAGAATGAGAAGTTAATAGATAAAGAAATTGTAAATGAAATGAATAAATATTTTGCTTCTTTCTTCACTGTACAAAATACAAAGGAAATTCCAGTAACAGCTCCAAGTCAGGAGATAGAATCATAGAATCCCACCAGTGTGGAAACAGGCCATTTGGCCCAACAAGTCCACACTGAACCTCTGAAGAGTAAACCACCCAGACCCATTCCCCTATTATTCTGCATTTACCCTAGACTGATGCACCTAACCTGCACATCTTTGGATTGTGGGAGGAAACCAGAGCACCTGGAGGAAACCAGGAACTTGTCGAAATTGCAATCACAAGGGAAGTGGTACCAAGTAAACTGATGGAATTGTGGGCTCACAAGTCTCTGTTCCAGGCAGTCTTAATATTAGGGTCTTCAAAGAGGTTGTTAATGAGATAGTAGATGTATTGGCTTTAAATTTTTCAAAATACCCTAGAAAAGTTCCACTGGACTGGAAAGAAGCAAATATAAACCCTCTAGTCAAGAAGGGAGGCAGAAAAATAGACTAGTTAACTGATGTCTTTAAAGGGAACGATGTTAGAATTGATCATTAAAGAGATTATGGCAGTGCACTTATAAAAACACCAGGTAATTAGGAAGACTCAGCATGAAACAGTGTTTCACCAATTTATTGGATTTGCTTGAAAGAGTAAAACATGCTTATCAGAAAGGCATTTGCTAAGGCTCTATAATAAATACTATTGCGGAAAATGAAAGCTCATCATCATTTGGGGGATAACATATTATCATGAATAGAAGATTAACTGGCTAAAACAGAACACACAAATTGATCTTTCTTTGGCAGAAGAATGTGACAAGTGGAGTCCTGCAGTAATCTGTGCTGGGACCCCAGTTTTTCTTTTACCCTTTGCACCAATGGCTTATATGAGGGAATGAAGACATGATAGCTAAATTCTCAGGTGACACTAAGATAGGTAGGAAAGTATATGTGGAGAAAACATAAGGAAGTTGCAGATAAACACAGATAGGTTGAGTAAATGTGCAAGAGATGGAAGATAATGTGAGAAAATGTGAAGTTGTTCACTTTGGCATGAAGAATTTTTAAAAAAATGGAATATGACTTAAATGGAGAATGGTGTCTATTGTGGACCTGTTACAACAGTAAGGAAATAGTCGAGGATCAGGGCAATTTGGGAAGCTGGAGTGGATGCGTGCCATGACTAACCTCCCAAAGCACTTCATTTTGATGGATGTTAGAGCTACCAGGCAGTAGACATTAAGGCATGTGCCTGATTTTTCTTTTGCACCTAGATTATATTGAAGCTAGTGGGAACCTCAGGTCAGAGTAAGGAGAGGTTAAAGATGTCAGCGAATACTGCCAACAGCCAGTCTGCGCATAACCTGTGTGCATGGCCAGGGACTCCATCTGGGCCAGTCACTTCTCATGGGTTCACCCTCAAGAAGGCCCTTCTGATGTCTGCAGCAGTGACTATGGATAGAGGGGCATCAGAGGCTTTTGGGCAGGTGATATTATTTCACTAGCCTTCTGTTCAATACAAGAATAGAATGCGTTGAACTCATTGGGGAGGGATGTGTTGTTGCCAGCGATTCCACTCAACTTCGTTTTGTAGCCCATTATATCATATGAGCCTTGTCACAATTGATGGTGGGTGTTTGTGTGGTTAGTCTGGGATTCTAGCTTAGTCTGATATTGTGTCTTGGCAGCCCTAATGGCTTTGAGAAGGCCGTAACTAGATTTTCAGGACAGGTCAGGGCCACCCGACTTGAATGCCTCAGACCTGGATATCAGTAGGGAGTGGATCTCTCGGTTTATCCATTATTTTCAGTTGGGGAACACTCCAATTAATTTATTTGGCATGCAGTCCTCTACACTGATGAAGTTTGTGACAATTATGGCATACTCATTTAGATTGGCGACTGAGGTCTTGAATATGGACCAACTCTAAGCAATTATGTTCGAACTCATCAGATACCTCAGACTACACTGCCCGACATGATCTTCCTTCTTCAGATAATTTCACTTGCTTGCAAGAGCTCAGAATGACTGGTTCATATTTATGAAGTTTTTGACTTATTGATTAAAAGCCACAGCTTACAGAAACTGATGAAGGAAAATAAACTGACTTTCTTCAGTTGAGGTGTTTTTTTTTATTGAGAGGAAAGAACAGCACCTTCCTTTTCAGAGGTCTGATTACTTCTGACTGAGCAATCACACAGAAGATACTTAGGTATGTGGGGGCCAATTATATAGTTGTTGGCATGCATAATTGGTCACCACTCAACAGACCAATTGGCTATTTGTTGCCAGCTGAATCTCACTCTGGACACACCACCTGACACCAGATCATGTGTTGTGACTTTTTCCAAACTGATTGTAAGTGCTGTTGTACTGCTACTTGTCCAATGAGTGTGTAACCTGCCTATTAAAAATAAAGCAGTAATCCTTTCTACAATCCTTGGTTTTGTAAACAATGCTCTTCCTATTTTAGGTCACAATCAGAAAATACACACAATTAAAAAAGGTATGGACTTTACAAACTATAGTTTTCCTTCACTAGCACTGATTGAAAGACCTGGAACTCCTTCCTGAATAGCACAGTGAGCATATCTACAACACACAGATTGCAATGGGTAAAGAATGCAGCTCATCACCACCTTCCCAAGGGCAACTGGGAGTGAACAATAAATATGGGGTTTGCCAGCAACATTCTAATCCCATAAATGGGGAAAAAAAACGTGGGCGCAATCATCTAGAGATCATCATAACAAAACGCCAGTATTTCATGTTTTGATCCTGGTGAAAAACTAGACATCTTTTCTAGTGGCGATCAATTTAAGCATAGGAGATCAATGTCACAAACTGGTCGCAGATGAGTTGGTGTATATGGCAGAATGACAACAACTGATGAGCATGACACCATAACAGATGGCAGGCAGCAGTAACATTAAGGGGGAGCTTGTGGCATGGTGATATTGTCACTGGACTAACAATCCAACGGCTCATGCTAATTTTCTGAGAAAATGAGTTTGAATCTCACCACGATCAATGGTGAAATTTGAATTCAATTAATAAATCTGAAATGAATGCCAATGAAGAAAACATTGACTTGTAAAAACCTATCTTGTTTACTAATGCCCTTAAGGGGAGCATTATTCTTACCTGAAATAAAACCAAAATGCTGGATAAACTCAGCAGGATTGGCAGCATTTGAGGACAGAAAAACAGATTTAATGTTTTGAGTCTGATATGACTATTCTTCAGAACAGAATATTGGATTTGCAACAATAATTCTGTTTCAGTCTCCAGTGAAGCTGCCAGACCCACTGCATTTCTCCAGGTGAAAAATGAGGTCTGCAGATGTTGGAGATCCTGATGAAGAGCTTATGCCCGAAACGTCAAATTTCCTGTTCCTTGGATGCTGCCTAACCTGCTGTGCTTTAACCAGCAACACATTTTCCACTGCATTTCTCCACCACTTTGTTTTTATTTGTGATTTCCAGTAGCTGCAGTATTTTGCTCTTATTGAAATCCTCACTTGGTTTGGCCTACACATGATTTCTAACTACAGAAATGCTGTTGACTTAGCCACTCAGATTTTATATCAGTTTTGATGTAACTAAGAAAAGAATTCTGGGTATTCAAAGGAGGATGGGAAAAACTATGGCTGTAAGAGTTGCTCCTGTTTGAGATATTTTCAGTGTTGGAGCTGATTTCCTTGAATGATAGGAGCAATAATTATTGTTTCATAAGCTGTTGCATTGCTTTCAAACTTTTGGGGGGGGGGGGGGGGGGGGGGGGGGGAGGGAGGGAAGGGAGATAAAAACAATAGCACTTTAAAATGGAGGAAGACAAACAAAAAGATGGTGGCCATATGGGAAGTGAATCAAATGGAAAAATAAATCTGTGCTGCTGTCTGACCCAGCAGTAAATCTGCATAGCTGACTGATTTGCTGTTTGATTTCAAGTATCACTGGACATCGGAGTCATCTAAGGAAAATTAACAAACAGCAAAATTCACAGCTAGCCTTAGAGAAACAGGGAAGCAGCTAAACTGTCAACTGTACAGGATACTGTACAGGCCACTTTTGGAATACTGCATGTAATTTTGGTCTCCCTGTTATAGGAAGGATGTTGTGAAACCTGAAAGGGCTCAGAAAGATTGACAAGGATATTGTCAGGGTTGGGGGTTGTGAGGTTGAATAGGCTGGGGCTATTTTCCCTGGAGAAGCAGAAGCTGAGAGGTGATCTTATGGAAGTTTATAAAATCATGAGAGGCTTGGATACAGTGAATAGACAAGGTCTTACCCCTGGGGTGGGGGAGTCCAAAACTAGAGGGCACAGGTTTAAGGTGAGAGGGGAACAATTTAAATGAGACCTAAGGGGCAACTTTGTCATGCATAGGGTGGCACATGTATGGAATGAGCTACCAGAGGAAGTGGTGGAGGCTGGTTCAATTACAATACTTAAAAGGCATCTGGATGGGTATATGAATAGAAAGGCTTTAAAGGGATATGGGCCAAATGCTGGCAAATGGGACTAGATTTATTTGGGATATCTGGTCAGCATGGACGAGTTGGAGTGAAGGGTTTGTTTCCATACTGGGCATCTCTACGACTGTAAAAGGAACAAAACGGAGTAGCCCACACAGCAACTAAGCATTGGAAACATCACCAGCAAACCCTATTGACCCTGTAAAGTTTCTCTTGCTGACAAAATTTAGCCAGATTAGGAGAGTTGACTTTAATTTCCAAGATCAAAAGGGGCACAACAGAAGCACTACTGAGTGAACTGGTGAAAACCAAAAGAACATCGTATCAGACTGCATTTGTGACACATTGAGGGATTAAGAGGGGAAAAAAAAATCTGTGATCTGGTCCTCGCCAACTTAACTGTCACAGACACATCAATCCATGACAGTATCGGTAGAAGTGACCACATTACAGTCCTTGAGGAGATTAATCCCAAAACACAAATTCCACAATGGATACCTTCTGTCATGTTGTATGCCATAACTACTAAATGGGATAGATTTCAAGTGGATCGAGAAACTCAAAACTGGGAATCCATGAGGTGCTGTTTATAGCAGCAGAGTTGCATTCGGATGTCCACTGGTCATTGTATGATGTTCAGCACCATTTGTGACTCCTGACAAAGGACAAGTGATGCTGCGCAACACTACTGGCAGGCAATGACTGTCTATAATCACTGAATCCCCAATTATCAACAATCTGAGAGTTACCACTGCCCAGAAACTGATCTAGACTAGCCATATAAATAATGATGCTACAAGAGTAGGTCAGAGGCTAGGAATCTTGTAGTGAGTAACTAAGGTTATGTCTGCGCAAAGCCTGTCCACTCGCCAGAAGAAGTGCAATGAAATACACCCCACTTATCTGGAGCTACACTAATCCAACAAAACTGAAGAAGTTTGATGCTATCTGGGTCAAAGCAGCCTGTTTGATTGGCACCACATCCACAAACTTTAATTCTTTCACCACTGATGCTCCATAGCATCAATGTGTACTTTTCACAAGATACACTGCAGAAACCCATCAAGGCTCCTCAGGCAATGCTTTCTAAACCTATGATCACTTCCATCTAGCCAAACAAAGGCAGCATCGGAACACCAACATCTGCATATTCCACTTGATGCCACTCACTATCCTGACTTAGAAATATTATCACCCTTCCTTCAGTGTCACTGGGCCAAAATCCTAATGGCATTTGGATAGCAGCATTTCAAGAGGCAGCTTACCACCACCTTCACAAAAGCAATTAATGATGGGTATAGCTAATGGTGTCCACATGCCATGATGAATAAAAAATACTTGTAACCTTAATGCTCAACATCACCTCAACTCTACCTGTACTATCAAACCAGGTTCCAAACTTAGTTCATTGAAAAGCACGTAAGGACATGCCGGGAGCAGCACTAAGCATACTGAAAGTCGCGTCAGCCTGGTGAAGGTACAATACTGAAGTGCACCAAGAGCAGTAGCAGGATGCATTAAACATGGCAAAGCAATTACACAATCAGCAGATCTGCAGCCCTGTCTCATTCATTATTTCATTGTCCAACATTCACAAATAACAGAGGAGGGTGCACCACAAATATTCCCAGAAGATCCCAACTGTCAGTGTATAAGACAAGGCTGAAGCAATTGCATTCATCTTCAGCTAAAAGTGTCACGTGTTAGGTCGACTTCTGTTTACTCCTGAGATCCTCATCCAAACTAATTCACTTGATATGATATAAAAACACATTTAAAGACACTGGATACTTCAAAGGCAATGATTTAGAGACATAGAGATGTACAGCATGGAAACAGACCCTTCAGTCCAGCCCGTCCATGCTGACCAGATATCCCAACACAATCCAGTTCTACCTGCCAGCACCCAGCCCAAATCCCTCCAAACCCTTCCTATTCATATACCCATTCCAGATGCCTTTTAAATGTTGCAATTGTACCAGCCTCCACCACTTCCTCTGGCAGCTCATTCCATACACGTACACCCTCTGTGTGAAAATGTTGCCCCATAGGTCTCTTTTATATCTTTCCCCTCTCACCCTAAACCTATGCCCTCTAGTTCTGGACTCCCCAACACCAGGGAAGAGACTTTATCCATTTATCCTATTCATGCCCCTCGATAAAGGTCACCCCTCAACCTCCAACGCTCCAGGGAAAACAGCCTCAGCCTGTTCAGCCTCTCCCTATAGCTCAAATCCTCCAACCCTGGCAACATCTTTGTACATCTTTTCTGAACCCTTTCAAGTTTCACAACATCTTTCCGATAGGAAGGAGACCAGAATTGCACGCAATGTTCCAACAGTGGCCTAACCAATGTCCGGTACAGCCGCAACATGACCTCCCAACTCCTGTACTCTGACCAATAAAGGAAAGTGTACCAAAGGCCTTCTTCACTATCCTATCTACCTGCGACTCTACTTTCAAGGAGCTATGTTCAGTCTTTGTTCAGCAACATTCCCTAGGACCTTACCATTAAATGTACGAGTCCTGCTAAAATTTGTTTTGCCAAAATGCAACACCTTGCATTTATCCAAATTAAATTCCATCTGCCACTTCTCAGCCTATTGGGCCATCTGGTCCAGAACCTGATGTGATCGGAGGTAACCTTCTCCGCTGTCCACTACACCTCCAATTTTGGTGTCATCAGCAAACTTATTAACTGTACCTCTTATGCTCACATCCAAATCATTCATATAAATGATGAAAAGTAGTGGACTCAGCACCGATCCTTGTAGCACTCCACTGGTCACAGGCCTCCAGTCTGAAATACAACCCTCCACCACCACCCTATGTCTTGTATCTTTGAACCAGTTCTGCATCCAAATGTCCCTGTAATTCTCCCTGTATTCCATGAGATCTAACCTTGCTAACCAGTCTCCCATGGGGAATCTTATCGAACGCCTTACTGAAGTCCATATAGATTACATCCACCGCTCTGCCCTCAATCCTCTTTGTTACTTTTTCAAAAAACTCAATCAAGTTTGTGAGACATGATTTCCCATGCACAAAGCCATGTTCAATGAGCCTGAAACATTCTGGCAGTAGTACTAAAGATGTACTCTGGAAATAGCCATGGCCCTGTCCAAGCTGTTCCAGTACAGTTACAACATGGGTATCTAACTAGTCATTTTGAAAACTGTCCTCTCCACAGAAGGCAGGATGTGAGGTGCTGACCTTAATCAAGGCAGCATTTTACTGAGTGTGGCATCAAACAGATAGAGCAAAATTGGAGTCAATAGAAATTACCAGAAAACTCCCTGCTGGCTAGAATTGTACCTGGCACAAGTAATAGTTGTTGGGGGCCAATAATCTCCATTCCAGGATATCACTGGAGGAGTTCCTCAAGAAAAAGTGTACGAGGCCCAACATCTTTCGTTGCATCAGTAGTTATCTTCTGTCCTCAAAACTGAAAGTGGAGGTATCCATTAATGACTGCACAATGGTGTTGAGCATTCCTGATGAAGGGCTTATGCTTGGAACACTAACTCTCTTGCTCCTTGGATGCTACCTGACCTGCTGTGCTTTTCCAGTACCACCCTTTTCAACTCTGACTTCTGCAGCATCTGCAGTCCTCAATTTCTCCCAATGGTGTTGCAGTACCATGGTGAATCTTTAGAGACTGAAGCAGCATGTGTCAGTGTGTAAGAAGACCTAGACAACATCCAGGCTTGGCTCAGAAAGGAACAAGTGGCATTAGTGCCACACATTTGCCAGATAATGATCCTCTTCAACAAGAGAGAATCAAATTATTTCATCATGGCAGGCAATATTATTACATCTCCAGTATCAAAATTCAGAGGGTTATCATTGACCAGAAACTAGCCATATAAATACTTTGGCTGCAAAGGCAGATCAGAGGCTAGAAACTCTGCAGTAAATAACTCACTTCCTGTCAACTTATTGCCTATCAACTATAAAGTACAGTCAGGAGTGGGATGGAAAACTCTGTACATGTCTGGATTTGTGCAGCTCCAATAACTCAAGAAGCTCAACAAGATCCAGGACAAACTAGCCCATTTGCCACCCTGTCTACCATCTTCAACATCAACTCTCATCCTCACCAATACACAGTGGTAAGCAAGGCATACCATCTACAGGATGCGCTGCAGTGATTCAGTCATGCTCCTTTGACAGCATCTTTCAAACCAGTGATCTGTACTATCTGGAAGGACAAGGCAGCAGATGCACAAGTTCTTCTATAAGCCAACTACCATCCTGATTTGGGACTATAATGCTGTTGCTTCACAGTCACTGGGTCAAAATCCTTGAACTCCTTCCCTTCCAGTACATTTAGTATACCTACCTCTGATGGAATGCAATGGTTGAAAAAAGTGACTTACCACTACCTTCTCAAGGACAATTAAGGATGGACAGTAAATACTGCCCACACTACATGAATGAATAAAAATAAGCTATAAGCAGCATAACAAATGTTTACATTGTTTACAGATGGCGTTGAAGACTGTAAGAATTTTAATATAATATATAATGATAAATTTAAGATAAGACTGTTTGGAAATATTAGCTCCAATTACAGTTCTCTTTGGTCTTGATTTTGAATAAACACGAAAAATTCCTTTACATGGAGCACTGGGAATATCAAATAAGGAAACAATTGTGGAGCGAGCGAACTGGCCCAATATCAGACAGGTAATGTTCTTTCTGAGGATTAACACCATGACAGAGATTGATATTTATAAATTCTTTAGAGACTACTTTGAATCAATATTTATGCATGCTTGTCGTGACTTTCTTCTATTTGTAAAATGCACACTCTACTAGGTAACATAAGAATTACCAATGTTTGCAATAAAATGCTTTGTTTCTCCTTGAGTGATAAGTACAATCAAAGCAAGTACTGATACTCCAAAAAACAGTACTACAATGGAGAATACCATAGTTTGTTTTATGTGAATGGAATAGATTTCTACTGAAATTAGGTGGAGAATTTTCTCTTAACTATATAATTGGTTAGACAACTGTCTTACCTGAGTTTGACTAGAGCTAGTACTGCCAGTTGGTGTACATGTATTTGGTGTGTATAAAGGGTATGCAAACTGCAAAGCAGAAGGAGCTCCAGCCTTGCTCTTGACTAAAGTAGTACATTTGTTTTGTTGTGGATGGAGAGGTATCCCCATCAACTCCGAGGGATGCCGGATCAAAGCAACCAAACTACAGAACAATAAAAGGGAAAACAGATCATAAATACATCTGATAACTGTTACAGCATTTGCTATACTGCCTAATACAAGTCAGCTAATGACTCTGGTTCAAAAAAATTAACATTCTGCATAATTTTAGATTTGTAATTTTTAAAAGATGTGTTTACAATGCAAACTCATCAATATGACTAAAACAATTTTGATGCCTGTTTATTTTCACCATAATCTTCATGATAAATAAAAGCTAGATTAGAATGGTCATTCCACCTATTTAATTAAAAAGGACATGAAAATACTGTGTATTAATTTTTTCTGCAGAGTTGGAACACAGCAAATCTTGATTCAGTGTTTACAATTCAATGTATTTTCCTTTAACCAAGATCTTAAAGGAAACCAGAGCTCAAGGCAAAATTGTTACAGTGGAGTAATTTTTAATTAAGATATAGTTTGGTTTGCAAATACAAATGGCAGTGCTTAACTAAACAGTTGATAAATATAACCCTAATACAAACAAAATTGATAAGGTCTTCAGCTATTCTGAATAAGAAAACAAACTGCCTCTTTCACAGCAGTGGACATGCACTTGGTACTTGGGTATTTACATTTATTCAGCAGTGAGATTTTAATCAAGTTTCAAAAGGAAGTGATTACATTGCTCTTTTCCTGGAATAACATTCATCTTATCTTGAAAACATTACATGGTGGATCTAAGTTGTCTGACAAGTTCTGGATCCTGGTCTGTATTAACCTTGCTCAATATAATACTTAAAATAGTTAAGCACTTCCATTTCTAAAAAAAGATTTTTTTTGTAAATGTTTGGTAAGGAAATTGAGTTCTGCTAATACAGAAAAAAATTCCAATAAAATTCCAATATTGTTAGTGAGTCAAAATTTATTGTGCTACTTAACATGGAACTACACCAGTCAATAAACTAAATGGCAGAAACCAATTTTATGAAGTCTACACATTTGCAATTATTCCAATTCATTAAACTTAACTCTGTCTATGATGAAAATAGGTTGTTTTTATGGGCAGGTTTTACAATAATTATTAAATCTAGTTATATAACTATTTTCTGAATTCCATGTAGATTTAATATTTCAATGTTGACTAGTTGAGAAACACACTTGTTAAATGTAACTCCAGCGTCCTGCAGCTCCTGTTGATCCTGGTTTTCATTTTGGATTGCATTAAATCTGTCTTCAAGGCGAACTCTAGGTCCAGTTTTGCATCTTGACTCTAGTCCTGCCATTGAATTGTCCCCTAAATTTTTCTCCTTGTCAGAATTACCTGCCATGTCCCTGTTTTTCAATGTTAATCCATTAGGTCGGGCAGTTTCTGCAGAAGAATTTTGTGAGAATTTCTCCACATTTGGCAAACTATTACTGCTGTTTACAGGTAACGGAGGGTCATTCAAAAGCATCATTTTTAACTCTTGGAAATCAATATGCCCTAGACATTGACTGTTACCCACATAGTGAGAATCTGAGGTTGGGTTTGTAGTACTTGTAACTGGGTACAGATTCTGGTTGGCAGAGCTGGCAGTTGAATAAGGAACTTGGTTAACTGAACTGGCTGTCGGAAATGGAGCCTGGTTGGCTAAATTGGTAGACTGGTACAAAGTAGGATTCAAACGAGTCTCCAGTTCACCCTCCACTGGCTGGGACTCCATGTGAGAGTAAAGGATATGCTGTAGTTGGGTGTATTCAACTTCACTCATATCAACGAGGCTAAGATCAGAGTTAGTGAAGTTCAGTCCGGGCTCCGTAAAAGGACACTCAGAGGCACAAGTGGTTGGGGGTGGATCCGTGGATCTGGAATCATGAGATGGGGAATGGGGGGGCTCTGGCGTGGCCTCAGATGAAAGCATCATCAATTTAAAAGTACTGGAACGTAATCTCCCCACATCTACAATAACCTTGGTAGCAAATAAAAAAAAGGTGCCCTACACTTTGGTAATGGAGTCTTTACCCATCTAAGGCAAATAATATCCTCACAATCCGAACCAAATTTACAGAGAGGGATAAACAAAGTGAAGACCCACACTTTCCTACTCTGAAACACAAGCTTTAAAATTACTTTTAAGGTAAAAACACAATTCGAGGGATATGGTTCCCTTATTAAGGCTATGGTGAACTCACACAAACGTCCTGCATCACCTCCAGTGGTGACCAAACTGAGATCTCACCGTCTACTCAATGGTTCTGAACTTCAGATACCCTTAATTAAAAAAAAATCAGCTCCTTCAGGGAGTGGGTGAAGGTCCAAATGATCCACGAGCTGAATGGGATAAACCCCACAGCACGAGTTCACACCCATACAACCGCGAGCTGTTCAAAAATACAAAACCACTTCACCGCCTCCCACTCCCACAACTGCCTCCGTACCAATACAACATTTACAATATGAGCACCAGAGGGCGAAACAACAACAGCTAGCAAAAACAAATCTACAAGAACTAAGTTGAACACACGCCGAGTTGGCTTTGCCCCCTTTTTATACGCGCGCCCAAAACCACCTCCCTACCCCACCCACTCCAGCAGACCGCGAGCTGCCAATCCGCGGCTCCGAACGCGCACCACTGCGCCCCTCCCCCCACATACACACACAACCCTCTCCGCCGTTTGAAAAGGCGCTCAACCGCCGCCCGGCCCGCGCGCCCAGAAACCCCAACCCTCCAAACCACGCCCCCAATGCGCAGAACCCCGTCCTCAAAACCCCCAAGCTGTGTACGCACTCACACCTCGCCCCGCCTCCCCCACGCCCCGCCCCGCCCCATCCGCATCTGGACCCGCCCCTGAAACACCTGACTCCACCGTTCACGCTCTTGACCCCTCCCCCCCGACTCCTGTCACTCCCTCACGAATGGCTCCGTCCCCTTCCAAGCCCCACCTCCGCCGGGACCTTCTTTTCCCTACTCACAACTCGGCTTCCACCCCCTCCCTCCGTCACCCTGCCCTTACGGAGGCATCGCTCCTTCCCTCGACACCATTCTAGACCCCGCCCCTCCACGCGCGGCCCCTCCCCTCCCCTCCCCAAACGACTAGGGACCAGCTTTTGCATTTCGCGCATGCGTCCGGCCTGCCTGAAGCGCGAGCGTCGAAGCAGTTCTGGCGGGTTAGTCGATGTTGTCCAAAATTAAACAGACCGTGCGTATCATATATGATACATGAGGTAAAAATATTCACCTATCGGGTAAGGAGACTGGAAAAAAGGAAGCATGTAAACTTGACTTTCTCGTGCTCTCACGGTTGGATGTTTTTTGGACTAGATTCCGCCCCGACATTTCGCAGTAATCAGCGGGTTGACGCCAGTCTGACTGAGGGATCTAACTGAGTGTGTAAAACGTGTGTTTAGGCTGAAACACCGTGGTCCTTGTCATGCTGCTATGTCCAACGCAAACCTTGGCAACTGGGCAAAACATCAAGGAAGCCCTTTGGGGTATGTTCTGTCATTCAGTGCGATGAGGACTGACCTGCGACCTAACACCGTAGTGAGTACTTAACGCACTATGGTTCTCTTGATATCTTTAGGTCGCCAAAAATAAAACTCAAATCATATAGAATTCCAAACTTCTATCCCTTGCACGTGAATGCTTTTCCTAATATCTCTAAAGAAAGTTTGGCTCTAATCTTTATATCTTCCAGTCTTAGACTCCCTCATCTGTAGTAAGGATTTCTGATCAATTCTCCTAGTTTCCCTTAAGGTTTTGTAAAGCAGCTCTCGCTTTGGTATATGGACAAGCTGAGACATTGTAATAAGGAAGGACAGTTTATTATCAGCAGTAGCAATATAGAGAAGTCATGCCCAAAGTGAGTACTGTCAGCCTTTTTAGATTAGATGAGATTACTTACAGTGTGGAAACAGGCCCTTCGGCCCAACAAGTCCATACTGACCCGCAACCCACCCATTCCCCTACATTTACCCCTTACCTAACACTACGGGCAATTTAGCATGGCCAATTCACCTGACCCGCACATCTTTGTGACTGTGGGAGGAAACCGGAGCAAACCCACGCAGACACGGGGAGAACGTGCAAACTCCACACAGTCAGTCGCCTGAGTTGGGAATTGAACCCAGGTCTCAGGTGCTGTGAGGCCTTCTGGTATCTTATCCCAAGGATAAGATACTTCCATATTTGAAGTGCTTTGAGTGAGTCCCAGTGGAGTTGGGGTTTGCCCTTCTGCCATAATCACAATTTCATACCATCTAGCAATGGTCATAGCAACTGAATGGTTAGCACTGCTGCCTCACAGCAAACCTGAGTTTGATTCAAGCCTTGGGATGACTGTGTGTAGTTTGCATCTTCACTGTGTATCTGCATGGATTTCTTTTGGGTGCTCCAGTTTCCTCCCACAATCTAAAGCCATGCAGGCTAGGTGGATTAGCTGTGGTAAATGCAGGGTTGTGCAGATCGGGTTGGGAGCTGGGTTTGGGTAGAATGCTCTTTGGAGGGTTAAGATTAGATTAGACTAGATTCCCTACAGTATGGAAACAAGCCCTTCGGCCCAATCAGTCCACACTGACATTCTGAGGAATAACCCACCCATTTAGCATGGCCAGTTCACCTGACCTGCACATCTTTAGTCTGTGGGAGGAAACCGGAGCTCCCGGAGTAAACCCACACAGACACGAGGAGAATGTGCAAACTCCACACAGCCAGTCGCCCGAGGTTGGAATCGAACCTGGGACCTTGGTGCTGTGAGGCAGCAGTGCTAACCATGCCAATAAGGTTAATGCTGTTAATGATATTGTAGGTTTCTTCTAACATATTCAGTTCAGCCCATCAAGTGGGTAGTGAGGCACAGATCTACTAGTTTGAGAATGCTGTCCTTGCTGATGGAGTTGGCGCTGTCTGGTGTTTGTGCCCTTGGTTTGTCTAGTAGTGAGGTCAGTGTTTCTTTGGCCAGGTTGATATTAATTATGTGAATAGGGCCATTACATTGAAGGAGACGATGACTTTGTCCTCTTCTATCTTGGTATCTTTGATATTCAGCTGAAAATGTGTTGCTGGTTAAAGCACAGCAGGCCAGGCAGCATCCAAGGAATAGGAAATTCGACGTTTCGGGCATAAGCCCTTCATCAGGAATGAGGAGAGTGTGCCAAGCAGGCTAAGATAAAAGGTAGGGAGGAGGGACTTGGGGAGGGGCGATGGAGATGTGATAGGTGGAAGGAGGTCAAGGTGAGGGTGATAGACCGGAGTGGGGTGGGGGCGGAGAGGTCAGGAAGAAGATTGCAGGTTAGGAGGGCGGTGCTGAGTTGAGGGAACCAACTGAGACAAGGTGGGGGGAGGGGAAATGAGAAAACTGGAGAAATCTGAGTTCATTCCTTGTGGTTGGAGGGTTCCCAGGCGGAAGATGAGGTGCTCCTCCTCCAGCTGTCATGTTGTTATGTTCTGCCGGTGGAGGAGTCCGAGGACCTGCATGTCCTCGGTGGAGTGGGAGGGAAAGTTAAAGTGTTGAGCCACGGGGTGGTTGGGTTGGTTGGTCCGGGTGTCCCAGAGGTGTTCTCTGAAGCGTTCTGCAAGTAAGCGGCCCGTCTCCCCAATATGGAGGAGGCCACATCGGGTGCAGCGGATGCAATAGATGATGTGTGTGGAGGTACAGGTGAACTTGTGGTGGATATGGAAGGATCCCTTGGGGCCTTGGAGGAAAGTGAGGGAGGATGTGTGGGCGCAAGTTTTTACATTTCTTGCGGTTGCAGGGGAAGGTGCCGGGAGTGGAGGTTGGGTTGGTGGAGGGTGTGGACCTGACGAGGGAGTCACGAAGGGAGTGGTCTTTGCGGAACGCTGATAGGGGAAGGGAGGGAAATATATCCCTGGTGGTGGGGTCCGTTTGGAGGTGGCGGAAATGACGGCGGATGATACGTTGTATACGGAGATTGGTGGGGTGGTAGGTGAGAACCAGTGGGGTTCTGTCTTGTTGGCGGTTGGAGGAGCGGGGCTCAAGGGCGGAGGAGCGGGAAGTGGAGGAGATGCGGTGGAGGGCATCGTCGATCACGTCTGGGGGGAATCTGCGGTCCTTGAAGAAGGAGGCCATCTGGGCTGTGTGGTGTTGGAACTGGTCCTCCTGGGAGCAGATGCGGCGGAGATGAAGGAATTGGGAATATGGGATGGAGTTTTTACAGGGGCAGGGTGGGAGGAGGTGTAGTCCAGATAGTTGTGTGAGTCAGTCGGTTTATAGTAGATGTCTGTGTTGAATCGGTCGCCCGAGATAGAAATGGAAAGGTCTAGGAAGGGGAGGGAGGAGTCTGAGACAGTCCTGGGTAGAGTGGATGAAATGGTTTGAATTTTCTACTAAGTATTTCAGTTTATTGTTTTGGGGGGGGGGGGGGGGGGGGGGCAGTGGAGGTGTTGGATGGGATTGGGGGCGGGAGCGGGGGCTGTTTTGGACACGGTTCAGGGGCAGGTGGGGTTGGTAGGCGGTGTTGGATGGGTTTAGGGGTGCACGGGGGACAGGGGCTCACATGCAGTGTGCTGCTGTCTAGTCTCCTGAACAGGGAGCAGACTTAACAGAAAACTCCAGAGGGAAAGCATTGAATCAATTAACCGAATAATGAATTATCCGAACGAAATTGTGCCTGCCCATCTCACTCTGTTCTGTTTAGGATGACTGTCATGTGCCCTTTGGCTGCTGGTAGAATTATGTAAGACTTCTGTAAGACAGGACCTATACAGTGTGCCTGACAAGATTAAAAAGCAACTTGGGGAGAGTGAGTGTTCCAGAGCCATGGTTGGATTGTATTAAAGATTGGCAGTGAGTCCTTTCCTCTTCCTGATTTCCTTCCATGGATATTCTAACTGAACAAGTGAGACAGGAAATGCCAAAGTAAAAGTGCTTGCAGATGACACTAAGCACCAGAAGTGTTATAGGCACATGACAATATATGAAGAACTGGGGGGGAAGCCTCAGATGAGAGGATTAGTAGACTAAAGATCCAATATATGGACAATCAATTTGAGCCGAGGGAAGAGGATCAGAATTAAGGTATGAAGGTTATTTGTGAAGACTTGAGGAAAGTGAATAGTTTCAAGTACAGTAGTCCCCCCGTACCTGCGGGGGATACATTACAAGACTCAGGCTACCCTGTATCTGGGCAGTAGTGACAGGAGATGGAAATTAAATAACAGAATAGCTTTGGTTGGAGTACTTGGAAGAAATACAGTGGTGGAGCATTAGGTAGTGGGAAAAAAAATTCTGAAACTGAGAGGAAGTACTTACCTGTTCGTGAAATATGGATGTGTGGAGTGATAAGAAAGGACCAGCTCGGGAACCAGTGTATCAGAGGGTTTGAAAAATGTAGCTGAGAGAGATACAAATCATAAGGTTAACTGTTAAAGACAGGAAATGAATGGTGAGAGATGGAGATATGACTACCAGGAAGAAAAATGGAAAAGGCTTGAGATCACACACAAGGATATAATGGCAAAAGTCTTTACTTCAGGGGATTAGAAGTCATGTGGATGATTTAAAGGGCTGACAGAAAAGGATGGTCAATCAGCAAGTAACATGGGAAAAGCTAAATGAAATTATGTCAACAATACCAGAGGATAAAGTTATTAAAAATAACATGTTTATCATGGCAACAAAAAAGGTTTAGTTAACTAAACTTTATGTGAATATTTATCTGAATGCCTTTTTGATGGAATTACTAATCCATAGCCCCATCAACTGAGACAGTGTCTACTGCACTGCCTTCATCTATCTTCTTGATCACCCCTTCAAAAAGACTTAACCAAATTTATGAGACGTGATTTCCCTCACACAAAGCTATCCCTAATCAGTCCTTGCCTTTCCAAATGCAAATGGATCCTTTCTGTCAGAATCCCCTCCAACAACTTACACAGCATTGATGTTAGGCTCACCAGTATGTGGTTTTCTGGTGTTTCCTTGCAGCCTTTCTTATATAATGACACAACATTTGTCATGCACCAGTCTTCTGGCATCTCACCTGTGGCTGTCAGTGATACAGACACCTTTGATAGGTGCCTTGTAATTTCTTCCCTAGCTTCCAACAATATTCTGGGATACACTTTTATTAGATTAGATTACTTACAGTGTGGAAACAGGCCCTTCGGCCCAACATGTCCACACCGATCCTCCGAAGACCAACCCATCCAGATTCATTCCCCTACATTTACCCCTGCATCTAACACTACGTGCAATTTAGCATGGCCAATTCACCTAACCTGCACATCTTTGGACTGTGGGAGGAAACTGGAATACCCGGAGGAAACCCCACACAGACATGGGGGGAATGTGCAAACTCCACACAGTGTTGCCCAAGGTGGGTATTGAACCTAGGTCCCTGGTGCTGTGAGGCAGCAGTGCTAACCACTGAGCCACCGTGCTGCCCTTGATCAGGTCCTGTGGAATTATCTAACTTTATGCATTTTAAGACCTTCAGCATGAACCCCTCTGTAATGTGGACTCTTCAAGCCATCACTTTTTGCTTCCATGTCTTTTTCCATGGTAAATACTGACGAGAAATATTCATTTAGGATCTAATCTATCTCCTGTGGCTCCACATGTAGACGACCTCATTGATCTTTGGGGGGGGGCCTTATTTTTCCCTAGTTGCTCTTTTATGATGTATACTGTACTCTAACCTACTTAAATAAACTTGTAGAATCTTTTTATGGTCTCCTCAACCTTATGTGTCAAAGCTATCACAAGTCCCCTCTTTGCCCTCCTGATTTCCCTCGTAAGTTTTCTCCTACAGTCTTCAAGGGATTCCCTTATCCCTGCTGCCTACTCCTGAATATGCCTCCTATTTCTTCACCTGAGCCTCAATATCTCTAATCATTCAGTGTTCCCTATTCCTGCCAACCTTGCCCTTCACTCTAACAGGAACATGTTGGCCCTGAACTCCTATTATCTTGTTTTTGAAAGCCTCCCACTTGCCTTGATTTGGAGATAATGGTGTTGGACTGAGGTGTACAAAGTGTAAATATCACACAACATCAGGTTATAGTCCAACAGGTTTAATTGGAAGCACTAGCTTTCAGAGCGTTGCTGATGACACCTGATGAAGGAGCGACGCTCCGAAAGCTAATGTGCTTCCAAATAAACCTGTTGGACTATAACCTGGTGTTTAACTTTCCCACTTGCCAGACATCCCATTACCTGCGAACGATCTCCACCAATCAACTTTTGAAAGTCCCTGTCTAATGCCATCAAAATTGGCCTTGCGCAAATCTGAAGTTTAATTTGTGTTCTAGATGTATCCTTTTCTCTAACTATTTTAAAACTAGTAGAATTATGGCCACTGGTCCCAAAGTGCTCCCCTACTAAGGGCAGCACGGTGGCATAGCGGTTAGCACTGCTGTGAGGCAGCGCCAGAGACCCGGGTTCAATTCCCACTTCAGACAACTTTCTGTGTGGAGTTTGCACATTCTCCCCGTGTCTGCGTGGGTTTCCTCCGGGTGCTCCAGTTTCCTCCCACAATCCAAAAATGTGCAGGTTAGGTGAATTGGCCATGCTAAATTGCCCATAGTGTTAGGTGACGGGATAAGTGTAGAGGAATGGGTCTGGATGGGTTGCGCTTAGGCGGGTCGGTGTGGACTTGTTGGGCCGAAGGGCCTGTTTCCACACTAAGTAATCTAATCTAAATCTCAGTGACTTGCCCTACTTTATTTCCAAAGTGCAGGTCAAGGTGTGCCCCTTCACAAGTCAGCTATCTATATATTGATTGAGAAATTGGAATGAAGAAAGACTGAAGGAGGCTATAGCACAAAGGGATTTAGGAGTTTTCTTACATAAATCATCCAAGTTAGCATCCAAGTTCAGCAGGGAATAGGGAAAGCAAATCAAATGCAGGCCTTTATTTAATGCAGGCATTAAAACTGGGAAAACTATACAAGGCACTATATATGCAATTCTGTGAACCGTTTGGCCCCCTTGTCTAAGGAAAAATATGAGGCAGTCGAGAGAAACGTCATTAGGTTGATCCCTGGGTAAGGAGGGCCCTCTTATGGGGAGAAGTTGAGTAAACTCTGGAGTTCAGAAGATTGAGATGCAATTCCATTGAAGCATACAAGATTTTTGAATTACTTAACAAGCTAGATGAGGAAAAATAGTTTCCCCTAGGATCAGTGAGCATAATCTCAGAGTAGGGCATTATCCATTTAAGCAATAAGTGATTTCTTCTCTGAAGCTAGATGAATTTATGAAATTCTTTACTGAAGAAGCTGAATGATTAAATATATTAAGAGCAGAGATAAACATATTTTTAATCAGTAATTTTAATCAAAGGTTATGAATAAGAGGCAGGAAGGTACACTTGAAAACTATTACATCAGTGATGACTTCATTGAATGATGGAGCATTTTTGATGAGTTGAATGTCTGACTTCTGCTCATACCTCTTTTGATCTTGTACATAAATGAAAAACAGAGTTCTATGATTTGCACAATGTCAAGGGACCACTCATGAAAGTGAGGAGGGAATGGGGCATTTTTGACTTTCTGATTCTGTTTAATCTTGTAGCATTGTGTAGAGACCACAAAGCAAATAGTGGAATTTCTAGGGTCTCAGTTAAAAAAAAATAAAGTTAGACCTGAAGTTCAATGACTGTTTTGCTCTTATGAAATTCAAGAAGATTCTTCTGTAGCGAGAAACTCCAGGTCTGAAAAAACATGATTCTTCATGTCTCAGATTTTCAGCAAAGCAACTGTGAAGCCGTGGCCTTGCACCTCATATCACTATCCCAGTTCTAAATCACTGGCACCTTCTCCTGAACATAGGATCATTAGTTCAACCTGTCTAGTCAGATTAAACAGCTACTCAGCATCTATTCACTCAAGCCTTTTAAGAATTGTATATGTTAAATTCTTGGGGCGGTTAGCTAAGCTGGCTGGATAACTCGTTCGTGATGCAGAGTGATGCCAACATCATGAATTCAATTCCCACACCACCTGAAGTTACGATAAAGGTCTCTGTTTATAATAATGTCTCCCCTTGCCTGAGGTGTGGTGACCCTCAGGTTATATCACCACCATTCATCTGTCTTTAATGAGAGAGCAGCCCCTGTAGTCTAGTAAGACTGATAAATTTACCTTACATATAAATTCCAAACTCCCTTCAATATAAGCCCATTTTATTCCAAACATCAAAGGATAGCGTCATCCCAGGCTTCAATCTAGTGCGCCTTTGTTGCACTCCCTTTAAAGCAAGTGCTTCTTCTTGGGAGACTGAAACTGTTTTTAAAAAAATCTATCACATCAAAGCCTAATGTAATTGTAGCAATACGTCCTTGGTACAGCCTTATAATCAATGTCCATGCCACAAGCCATTTACCATCAGATCTATATATTACACCTGTGAGCCCTTCTGTCATAGACAAGACAAGGAGGTGAATTGAATGATTTTTGTTGTCCTCTTCTGTTCAACAGAGGTGTTTTTCAAAAATTTCCTCTTTTTTTTCCCCTTTTAAATATGCTTCCCTAAATCCCATTTGTGAAGTCAAATTTAAAAAGATCCACATCGAGTTCTTCAGGGTTAAGACAAAATAGGGTATATTACTACTTTCAAAGAGAGCTTTGGAGGTCAAGTCATAGAGTGTATTTAAGATAGAAATAGATACGTTCTTGATTGGTAAGGGGATCAAGGATTATAGGGAGAAGGCAGGAGAACAGATGAGAAACATATCAACCACGGTTGAATGGCAGAACAGATTTGCTGGGCCTAATTCTGCTCCTGTGTCTTGTGGTTAACGAGATCTATAGGGAACCTTGATTATTCAAACGTGATGGGCATTTGGATAACTGCTCCTCAAATGGAGCCACAACTGCTCCTCATTCAGGAGACTGCCGCAGTACACAGCGTGCGAGTCCTTGCCCCAATGCCGTCCCCGTCGAACACCTCTCCCGCCCCCCCCAGCACCGTGCAATACCCTTCCCCTGCCCCACAACCCCGTCCAGTACCGCCCCTCCTTGCTCATTGGTCATTATACTGTACATGGGGCACAGGAGGACTCAGTAAATCAACCCCATTTCTGTATTGGTCTCTGATCATGACATTTAATATTTAATATTAAGTATTTATCTTTGGTCCAGTTTGTAACCAGAGATCAAGGCTGATTCTTTATATCAGATATTAATGTTTTTATTTAAGTTTTACTGTTCTGTCTGAATTAAATAATTCCACAATTTCATTAAACTATTGCCAATAATGTTTTGTCAGCAGATTCTGAGTTAGAATCTTATTGTGGTGCCAATGAAAACAAAATACTCCGGATGCTGGAAATCTGAAAATAAAAACACAGAAAATGTTGGAGAAATCAGCAGGTCTGACAACATGTATCAAAAGTGAAATAGAGATAACATTTCATGTCCAGTATAGCACTGCAGCTATTCTTCAAACTCAAATTTGACATACTGGAGAAGAGTCACACTGGACTTGAAACATTGACTGTTTCTTTCTCCAGAGATGCTGCCAGTCTTTCTGAATTTCTTTTATTGTGCTGCTGTTACTTTAACCCATCTTTTCTCTTCTTAGATGTAAACTGCTCTGTTTATTTCTGCCTTTATTTTGTTTCACATTGACAGACTTCTCAGTTTTCTGTATATTGTATTTGTTAAACATGTCTTTTATATCACTTTTCACAGAAAAGATCTCAGATGTTTTCTAATCAGGAGCAAAATGAAGTTCAGCAACTTGATTGGCAAACTTCTGCAAACAAAATCAAAGCTCTTCAATTCTTGCTGCAGATGATTTTAAAGATGTATATGACATAGAATGCAAAGATAAAAAGATTGTAAAATAGTATAATTCAAAATGTGGTTAGCTTTGAACTTCCTTCTGAAATGGCCAAGCAAGTCACTCAGTTCAAGGACAGTGAGGGATTACCAACGTCCAATGAAGTAAAAAATACATTTTTATAAATTGCAGCAATATGGGGGAAGAAAACATCACATACAGATGTTTTTTTAAAAATACTATATTTCACATATGCCTTAATAGCTTTGGTAATCTGAAACTTGTCAATTACAGATTTAAAATTAATAATTGGGAAGAGAATTTGAAATTCTTGTTATCAGTTATGTGTCAAACTTGTATTCTAATTTCACTCTGACATGTGCAAGCTGTGTCCCTAGTCCTCGATTTCTGAACAAGCAAAAATTATTTCTATTATCACTTAGTTCCCTTCAATATCTTGAACAGCTGAGACCTCAATAGAGATATCTGTGTCGTACCATTTTATATTATTTGGCACTTAGAATATCTCCTGTTATTCTTACACTTGGTCTCTTGTGCTTGGCTAATTTGTTAAGTCGCTCACCAGTTTGCTTTCAGTTCTTATAACTTCTTACAGGACTTAAGTGTTGTGAGAAAAAAGACACATTTGTTGTGGTTCTGTTCGCCGAGCTGGGAATTTGTGTTGCAGACGTTTCATCCCCTGTCTAGGTGACATCCTCAGTGCTTGGGAGCCTCCTGTGAAGCACTTCTGTGATCTTTCCTCCAGCATTTGTGGTGGTTTGAATCTGCCGCTTCCGGTTGTCAGTTCCAGCTGTCCACTGCAGTGGTCGGTATATTGGGTCCAGGTCGATGTGCTTATTGATTGAATCTGTGGATGAGTACCATGCCTCTAGGAATTCCCTGGCTGTTCTCTGTTTGGCTTGTCCTGTAATAGTAGTGTTGTCCCAGTCGAATTCATGTTGCTTGTCATCTGCGTGTGTGGCTACTAAGGATAGCTGGTCGTGTCGTTTAGTGGCTACAAATGCCGGAGGAAAGATCACAGAAGCGTTTCACAGGAGGCTCCTAAGCACTGAGGATGTCACCTAGACAGGGGACGAGATGTCTGCAACACAAGTTCCCAGCGCGGCGAACAGAACCACGACAATGAGCAACCAAGCTACAAATTTTCTCACAAACTTTAAAGACACATTTCTTCAAAATATTTTCTCTGGCTGTCACCTGTTATATTGTTTTGAATCAAGTGCAGAGCATAGACATCTTTCTGTCTGAAAAGAACGGGGTCTTGTGTACTCATATGTGCAACTTCCATTACATGTAAGTGTGGTACTGCAAACCTGACTGACAATCTTGAATTGGTGGTCAGCATAATTCCTCACATATTCAGGATCATCCAGCAAATGTCCAATTGTAGAATCACACCTCATGTTGGACACTGTATCATGAATTTGACAAGTGTGAACTGGTTGGCAACAGTCAGTGCCTTCCTTGTTGCAAACAGCTGAAGGAATGTGCTGTTTGATACTATCTGCCAGTCTTTGGGACAGACAGCCAGAATGTCTATTCAGCTTGGCAGCAATATCCTGTTAATAGCAGATACCATTCAATTTGCTAATGCGTAGTAACAGAATGAAGCAGCAAGCTTCACATGAATCAAACACAATAGGTGAAGGGAACAAAAACAGAACTTAAGTTCTGAATAAAGGTCACGGGCCTCAAAATGTTTACTCTGCTTTCTCTTCATAGATAATGCAGACCTGCTGAGTTTCAAGTGTTTTTTACTTTTGTTTCAGATTTTTGGCCTCCAAAGTTTTTTTGTTTTATTGTAGATGAAGGAAAGTCATTTGTCTTTGGGAGTGGAATGCTGGATTTAAAATCATGAAGCAGTCTCCGAGAAAGAGACAGGCCATTTAAGACAAATGTGAGGAGGGTTTACTTCATTCTGAGGCTTGTGAATCTTTAGAACTTTTGATATAAGAGGGCTGTGGAGGCTCTGTCATTGAGAATGTTGAAGACAGAACTCGAAATGTCTGTATATTGAAGATATTGAGCAGTATGGGAATAATATGACTCTATAATCCAGGAAAATGGCATTGAGGTAGAAGACCAGCTCTGATCGAGTTGAATGGCAGACGAGACTAAGGGACTGATTGGCTGCCTCCTGCTCCTAATTATCGTGTTTCTCTTAGTTTCAGCTTTAACTAGCAGTTTCTTATGACATATTTTAATGAATTCATTGATGATATTTTATGAAGACTTCCTGTAATACTACTTCCAAGTTCTGTATTACCAGATTTTTTTTTCTCTGCAGTGACAGAAACAACTGGCACCTTCAACCATTCATTCAGCATTTCCTGGCTTCTGGTGGGAATATTAAAAATATGTACCAAGGTATCTTAACCTCTGATTTTCCTCTGTACCTAGGATATGTTAAATGCTGTGTTTTCCCTCATTTTTCTCTTCTTCACAGCCAGAATTATCTCCATATGTCTAGTGCATTTGAATTTTACTGTTGCTTGCTGTACAGATAAAAACACTTTAAAGATATCCCTTCAATTTTTCTTATTGTCCATAGCCATCCTCTAAAATTCCACTTGAGACATCCTGCTAACGTCCTACGTGTTCTGTGATTGATGTGCACAAACTGTTTTATGATGTAGCTATCTGCGGTTTTGCAGAAGATTTGTAGATCAAGTTTGCTTGCTGAGCTGCTAGATTTGTTCCCAGATATTTTGTGACCATGCTAGGTAATATCGTCAGTGACCCTCAGATGAAGCGCTGGTGTTCTGTTCCGCTTGTTGTTTATCTGTCTTGATCTGTTGTGGTGGGTGATATCACTACTGGTTCTTTTTCTGAGAGGTTGGTAAATGGGGTCCAAATTGATATGTTTGTTAATGGGGCTCCAGTTTGAATGTCAGGCCTCTGAGTTCCTGTGTGTGTCTTTGATTAGCCTGTCCCAGGATGGATGTATTATCCCAGTTGAACTGGTGTCCCTCTTCCTCTGTGTGTATGGATACTAGTGATTGTTGACCATGTCTCTTGTTGGCTAGTTGGTGCTCATGTATCCTGGTGGCTAGTTTCCTGCCTGTCTCTCCAATGTAATGTTTGTTCCAGTCCTTGCAGGGTATTTTGCATATGACGTGCGTTCTGCTGGTTGTTGGTACAGGGTCCTTAAAATTCATCAGGAGCTGTTTCAGTGTGTGGTAGGTTTGTGGGCTACCATGATGCCGAGGAGTCAGAGATGTCTTTAAAGTATGGCAGGGTGGCTAGAACCTCTGGGCATGTTGTCGGCATTCGACCAACTATATCAGTAGAACCGTGATCATTTGGTGTCCCTATTTAAGGACCATTGTCAATGTGTTGGAAGCAGTTTATCAAAGGTATACTTGACAAATATTTAGAACGGCCAGGTTGTCTTATGAGGAACATTTGAACAGACTAGGCTTGAGTGCACTAAAGCTTAAAAGAGGAAGAGTCAACTTGATTATGCCATCTAAGAATCTTGATGGGATGCATGTGAATAGGGTATTTCCTCTTGTGGGAGAATCTAGAACTAAAGATAACCATTTAAAAATAATAGGCAGTCTTTTTAAGATGGAGTTGAAGAGAATTTTTTTGTTTCTAGAGGTTGGGAATCTTTGCTTCCACTGCCTATTGAGGAAAGTTCCAGAGTTTTCTCAAGTATTTTTAAGATAGAACTGGATAGATTCTTGTTAAGCCAAGGTGAATGAAAGGTTATCAGAGATGGGCAGAAACGTGCAGCTGAGGTAATAGTCAAATCAGCTACAATCTTATTGAATGGTTTGAGGGGCCAAATAGCTTAATCGTTTTTCCTAACTTCATTCTTCAATATTAAGGCAGCATTGTTATGGACCAGGCCAGACCCCCTCAAAACATTTGAAGAAAGTAGCCCAGACCCTAACTTTGCTCGTTGTTTTAAGCAGGTATAACGCAGATATTCCAGGAGTGTTGCAGCTGGTCAAACCACTTAGTTTCAAACAAAGCAGAATTTACTTACAAGATTACCAAATGAAACATGAACAAAATAACTTAACCTATCTGAAGACCCACAGATTATACCAACGTACCATCCACAGGAATCCGTGCTGGGACCACTGTTGTTAGTGATATATATGCATGATTTGAAAGGTGTAAATCTGTGGAGTAGCAGATAGTGAAGGGACTGTCAGAGAATACAGCAGATTATGGATAGACTGGAGAGTTGGGCAGAGAAATGGCAGATGGCGTTTAATCTGGATATTTGTGAGGTGATTTTTTTTGGTACATTCAATTAAAGAGCAAACTATACAGTAAATGGAAATGTCCTGGGGAAAATTGATGTACAGAAAGATCTGGGTGTTCAGGTCCACTGTTCCCTAAAGGTGGCAACGCAGGTCAGTAGAGTGGTCAAGAAGGCATATGGCATGCTTTCCTTTATTGGACGGGGGATAGAGTACAAGAGTTGGCATGTCATGCTATAGTTGTAGGACACTTTGGTTCGGCCACGTTTGGAATACTACGTACAGTTCTGGTCGCTATATTACTAAAAAGATGTGTTGCTTCAGAGAGCTTGTGTTAGGTTCTTTTCCTGATGTTTCACACACGAGATGCAATTCGCACACACCAATTTCTCAAACAGTTAAAGTTTATTAAAGCCTGTACAAGCTAGGTGACCCCTTTGACATTCTTTGAAAGTATGCGAAGTCAAGTCAAAGAGGCCCCAAATAAAGGAAACATATCCCCTTCATACAGGTCAGTTGCTAATGCCCACAAGTACTCCGGCCATTTTCCCCCCTCCCACTAACCACTTCTTACGCATGATACAGTGTTAGGATGAGTTGAGATTGTGGTGCTGGAAATCACAGCAGGTCAGGCAGCAACTGAGGAACAGGAGAATAAGCGTTTTGCCCGAAACGTTGACTGTTCTCCTCCTCGGATGCTGCCTGACCTACTGTGCGTTTCCAGCACCACGCTTTCGACTCTAATCTCCAGCATCTGCAGTCCTCACTTTCACCAGTGATAGGATGAGGTCATCCTGGGAGTAAATGTAAATGCCCTGTAATCTTGGGGAATCATACAAATTATCTTGTGACTCCATGATTCCCAAGATAATATAGGTGTGATATACTTCAGTATCGGGGGATGATCACTCAAATAAATCTCATTAGCATTTCTCAATGGAAGGTACGGAATGAGAGTTTAATTTGATAATAGCAGAATAGTAGTAAATGGCTGCCCAAATGAAGCATGGATTACAATGGAGAGTCATCTAAATTTTGGCATGCTGTCTGTGATACGGAATGTCGCCCCCACCCACTTGCAGAATGTTCAGCTTCTTGGAGAAAGACAGGACAGTTTAACCCTCTGACATTACATTAACGCCCAGAAAGATATTAGAATTTAATCTTTTAACGTTACATTTCACACTTTATCATTCCATGATAAGCACCTCAATGCTTTCATAAGCCTCTGACAGCCAATATTTAAGCAAGTAATTGACACACAACATGCAATGATTATAACAATAAAAATTACTAGTCCATGCAGTAGATAGAAGCTGTGGGATCCTCCCACGTGAAAAAAAATTCACCAGTAAAGTTCTTAAATTTATAGTCCTTAGTAACAACTCCATTGCCTTCAAGTCAAGTGGAAACGAGCCAGTTATCCAAAATCTCCTTCAGTAAAGTCCAACGTGAAAACAAAATCCGGTCTGTCATTCTGCGTCACTCCACGGACAAATATGAATTCTTGGATAAGGACGGTTAAATACTTAAAACTGACGAGACTTCCATCCTTCCGGAGATGCTTCAGATGAAGGATATACCAGTGCATCTGAGCATGAAGTGCAGCAGCTGCAGCAGCAGGCTAGGTGAATGCAGCAGTCTTTACTACTTCAACATTCTCAGTTGTCTTGAAGTCTGTTATTCTGTTCACTGTTTATGACAATATCAAGTTTTGTACAATCCATAAACTTCTAAATTGTACTGCCTAAACAATTTAGTCAATAATAAACAACAATCGAATGGTCCTAAAATCAAATCCTTGCGTACCTCTATCAGATTATTCAAAAATTATTTTCCTTTAACAAATTAATACTTGGCAAATGTGAAAGTTGTCAGGAAAAGTATTTCAAAAATCTGGAACAGCAAGAAAGCAACAAAATGTCTCCTGTGCTCGAGCCATTGAAGAGGCTGTTTCAGTTCAGAATTTAATCTCAAATATTTGTGGGAAACAAATGCAGATTACATCAAAATATGTTCTCCAAATGAAGCTTCCCAAATAACAGTTAGAATTACAGTGGCAACTTTGGTAGAGATCAACATTCTTTGAATTTGCAATATGAAGCGGTGTGGGGGCGGGGGTTTGCAATGAAGTCTTAATAATAATTGAAAGAGTTTAAACAGTTCAGCCGTAAGTTCTAATATTCTCTTAAATCTTAACATACCAAACTTAAACTGCACTCTTTTTGTGAAACACTCTGCATTAAAAACATAGCAGTAAAGAGATTATAATACAATACTTTCATCTGTTTAAAACACAACCACTAACAGAATTGTTTTATTTTAAAACAGGCGTTGTAGAATTTCAAACAACTCAGGGGCTCAAGGTCCTCAATCAATTTGTTTCAAGGTTGCAAGTTTGATCATTTTAAAAAAAGGATCTAATGTTGTATAATAATGTAAGAACAAAATCTGCCCTATTACATAGGCCACAAAACACTTTGAATTGAGATCCTAATTCAAATAAAGCAAAACAGTTACTTTGATATTTTCTGAACCAGTATTTTAACAAACCAAAATATTTAAATATCAAATGCTTTCGATATGGTGTAATTTATATTGAAACTTCCTTTTTTGACCCAAGTATTTCAGCCTTTCTCTTTTTTTTGCATCCTCTTGTGAAATTACACTTATGAAAAGAGAAAACTCTCGCAGCGGGCCACATGGTGCTGCAGGCCAAGCCATTCCTTCCCCCAGAAGAGAGACTCGCCTAGTCAAGTCCACACACCAGAAACTGAGACTCCCACAACAAAAATCCAGACAAAACCTCACTGGCAGTAAATGCACTTCACTGTCGGGATCTGAGTGGACCAGCTCCACCTTTTCCCAGTGACGCCATGTTCCCCAAAAAGTACTTCTAAGGGGAGGTGTGGGGATAAAAGCGATAATTTTAACAAGTACCAACTTTTGTTCAGAATTTTTTTTTAAGTTCCTGGTTTCTAACTTTTTCTGTATGCTCTGGAGCCTCAAACCTCATGTCTGTAGGACTCCATACTATTTTTTCCAGGGGATTTAACCCCCCTTTACCCAGAGGACTTGAACCCCAATTAAAACCCTGCTTCATGACTCGGTGTGCGAGTTACCTCAAAGATTCCGTCACCACAGAGTCCCAGGAGATGAGACGTTGACTGAGTGTTAAGTTTAGAAAGCAAGATCAAGGTGAATCTTACCTTGTGGACCCATCCGTCTTATGCACCAACACTCAGATGATCACTTATTCAGTCCACCTGGAAGCTCCAAGTATGTTGGAATCCCACCGTTGCTACCATATGTTAGGTTCTTTTCCTGAGGTTTCTCACGAGATGCAATTCACACACCAACTTGTGCAAACAATTAAAGTTTATTAAAGCCTGTAACAAGCTGGGTGACCCCATTGACACTCTTTGCAGGCGTGCGAAGTCAAGTCAACAAGGCCCCTAACAAAGGAAACACATCTCCTTTATACAAATCGGTTGGTGATTATCACAGGTATTCTGGCCACTCCCCCATCCCGCCCCAATAACCACATGTTACCCCAGGTACTATGATAGGATGAGGTAAATGCCTATCCTATCATAGGCATTTTGGGGAATCATTATGCAAACTATTTCCTGATTCTGTGATTTCCCCAAGACAATGTAGGTGTGATACACTTCAGTATCGGGAGATGGTCACGAAAACAAATTTCTTTGGCTGGGGAATGGCTATGAAAGCATTTCTGAATGGAAGGAACTGAATGAGAGTTTAATTTGACTATAGTAGTAGAATAGTAGTAAATGGCTGCCCAAATGATATGTGGATTACAATGGATAGTCATCTAAATTCTGGCGCGCTGTCTGTGAGACAGAATGTTGCCCCCACCCACTTGCAGAATATTCAGCTTCTTTGAGAAAGACAGTACAGGTCACCCTTTAGCATTACATTAATGTCCAGAAAGATAGTACAAGTTAATCTTTTAACGTGACAGGTGCAGAGGAGTTTCACCAGGATATTGCCTGGTATGGAGTGTGCTAACTATGAGGAGAGGTTGAATACATTAGGAATACTTTCATTGGAAAGGAGGAGGTTAAGGGGGAGACCTGATTGAGGCCTACAAGATCATGAGAGGTATACACAGGGTGGATAGCATGAAGCTTTTTCCCAGAGTGGAGAACTCAATTGCTAGGGATCATGAGTTCAAAGTGAGGGGGGAAAAATTTAGGGGAGTTAGGCATGGAAGGTTCTTAATGCAGAGGGTTGTGGGTACCTGGAATGTGTTGCCAATGGTGTTGGTAGCATTGGGACCAATATCGTAATTTAAGATATATCTAGACAGATACATGAATGGGTAGGGAGCAAAGGGATATGGATCCATAGAAAATAGGTGGCATGTTTAGATAGAGGCTCTGGATCGGTGTTGGCTTGGAGGGTTGAAAGGTCTGCTCCTGTGTTATAATGTTCTTTGCTCTTCTTCTTTAATGATGCTGTTCCCAAAACTTGGAACGATCCCAATAAATACCCCTTGTCACAAAAGGTAAAATCAAAAACAAGGTATTACAAGAGAGCGGGATATGGCAGCATGGAACACCCTCTTCTGTGTCGGTATTTCTTGGATCAGCTGCCTCAAAACCGCCTAACTGTTTTCGGTGAATAGCCAGACTGCCAAAACCAAATTAAACCAAAGAAAAGCTGAGCTGGGAGAACTGGCCGCTCCCCTTTCACTGTACAAGTGTTTTTGTCTAAAAACTTGAAAGCCTTTTGCCTGAGGCAATATTTGTTAGCTATAATCAGTTTGGCCCTAAAACCCATCCAAGGCAGAACTTTTTGGAAGCGCAGCTTTTATAGCCTCTCTGAAAAAACCCAAAGACAATGAAACATCGCTGAAGGGGCAGCATCTTCACACCTCTCCTCTTATATAATAATAAACCATCAATATCCAAAATTGGCTTCATTTTAATACCCCTTAATCTTAATTTTTTAGTATACTACAACAAGGACAAAAATGGAATTGCGTAGATTAGACAGGCTTTGGATTGGTTTCACAGGTCGATGCAACATTGAGGGCCTGCACTGCACTCCTGCAAGAGTACAGCACCGACACCCACGTCACTTATATCGATAGCCACCTTGAATGTCTTTGCATAATTAGGTGTGCCTAATTCTGGGGGAGTGATTAACATGGCTTTCAGGCTGTGAAATGCCTTCTGACAGTCTGCTGTCCACTGAAACTTCTTGCCTATCTTTCGCAATTCTGAGTAGAGCAACCATCGTGCTAAAATTTGGTACGAATTTTCGATAAAATCCAATCAATCCCAGGAATCAAAGTACTGCACTTTTTGTCGATGGTATGTGAAACTCCTCAATTGCCTTTGTTTTTGCATTCCATGTGGCCATTTGTCTACGTCCAATAACATGGCCCAGGAAAGTGGCTTGGGCTTTGGCAAATTCACTTTTAGCCACTTTTATCACCAAATCTGCCTTCTGAAGTTGATGTGAACAAGTCTGATAAATGTTGCAAACGTTCCTTCTATGTGTCACTAAAAATCACCAGGTCATCTATGACACAACTGTGTAATCCAACCTTATTGGTTAGTCTCAGAAATGTGGCCTGCGCTTCTTTCATACCAAATAACATGAGTTTAAACTGATATAGTCCATTCGGCGTTACGAAAGCCAAAATTGTCTTGGCTCATTCAGACAAAGGTACCTGCCAGTATCTTCTGATCAAGAATAACTTAGAAATAAAAGTTGGTTGTCCCACCTTCTCAACACAGTCTTCCAAACACAGAGTTGGATGTGCATCAGTCTTTGTAACTGCACTGATTTTGTGATTGTCCACACGTAACCATTGGGGACCATCTGGTTTTGGCACCATTACCATGGGTGAGCTCCAGTCACTTGAACTAACTTTGATGATGTCATCTTGAAGCACGTGCCAACTTTGGAGGGTTATGCCTGTAAGGATGTTGCTTTATTCGAATGGCATCTCCTACTATCAACATCATGCATAATTAGGTTAGTACTTCCCAGCTTATTTCCACATATCTCCCCATGTGATAGTAATAACTCTTTCAGGTCATTTCGATTTTTCTCTGAGAAGTAATTCAATAATTTATCCTAATTTTTGACAACTTCCTCATGGTCCAATTCAGAAACCTTTGAACTTGGTTCTTCCTTCTATGTTGACAGTCTCTTCCTTCATTAAGACAGTCTCTTTTGGCTTTCCTTCCCTAAAAATACCTTTTGAGCACATTCATATGACACATTCTGTGAGATTTTCTGCCTGGAGTCCTTATCAAATAGTTCACCGCATTCAATTTCTTTTTGACTAAACTTTGCTTTTAACATTTCACCTATTACTGAATGTAACACTAACACCTTATCTCTGATAGCAAAATTGAGATTTTTTGATTTCTTGTCTGCTTCCCGTTTCATTGTATGCTGCGATACTTTTAAATGCTGTCTAGCCAACTCCCCCGCTATATTTAAACCTTCCCAAACATTTGACACATAGCTCAAAGATGTGGTCTCTGAATTCTGACTTACCAATTTCTCCTTTAACAATTTTAGCGGTCCTCTTACTTCATGCCCAAAAGATAATTCAAATGGACTGAATTTGGTGGATTCACTTGGTGCATCTCTGATCGCAGAAAGTACAAATGGAATTCCCTTATCCCAATCATCTGACTAGTCTTGACTATAAGCCTTCAACATGGTCTTTAAAGTCTGATGTCACCTTTCTAGCGCTCCCTCTGATTTTGAGTGGTACGCAGTAGATTTAAATTATTTTATTCCTCAGCTGTCCATAACTTCCTTGAATAATTTTGATGTAAAGTTTAACTGTTGATCTGATTGTATCCCTGTGGGTAATTCATATCTGAAGAAAAATTGGAGTAACCCCTCTACAATCCTTTTAGCTGTGATATTGCGAAATTGAATGGCCTCCGGAAATGTAGTGGACACATCCATTATTGTTAACAAATATTAATTCCCACTTTTTATTCTAACTAAGGGTCCCACACAATCAATTAAGATTCTTGTGAAAGGTTCCTCAATCGCAGGAACACTTATTAAAGGTGCAGATTTTATTACTGCTTGTGGTTTTCCAATTATCTGATATCTATGACACATCTGGCAAAATTCAACTACATCCATGTACAGTCCAGGCTAGTAAAAATGTTTTTGTATTTTAGCTTGAGTTTTTCTCACCCCGAAATGACCCCCTAGTAGTAACTCTGGCACCATTCGCAACTCCTCCTTTCTAAGACCCACTGGCAATATGACTTGATGAACTTCTGCCCATTTCTCATCTGTCTGAATATATGTCATCATCTCCATTTCCTCATTAAGACATCATTTTTAATGTAATAACATCCAAGGATACACTCTGACTCTGTATGTCTTTTGATACAATTGCTTTAAATTTTCATCTTTCTGCTGGAACTCAGTTAATTTATCTGAGCTAAAAATGTCTGCTCTGTCATCGATCTGCTCCTAGATTGTCTCCACCTGATCAAACCGGGAATCTGCTAATTCTTCTCTGTATTCTTTGATCTCTCCTGTTTCAACTGGTGACGTTGTGACATCATCATACATTCAAGAAAAATCTCAGCTGTGTCCTGCAATAATTCAGTTGTCTGAGTTCACTTTGGCTTTTCAACCACAGTAGGCAGCACTCCTATCTGTGAACCAGTTATGTCATTAGCAAGGACAAATTGTATTCCTGGAGCTGAGAGTTTGTCACGTTCTTTTATCATGATTTCTCCACTCACCACTGGACATTCTAACTTCACTTTGCATAGTTGAATACTTCTTGTCTCACTGTGAATTCCCGTTACTCGCATTTTTTCTGGTAACAGTCCTTCAGAAGTACATATCTCCTCATCTTTCAACATCACAGATTGAGAGGATCCTGTATCTCTTAATATTGTAATCTCTTTACCTGCTGCTCCTAACCAATGCGAATAAACTTTACCTTCACAGGTATATGGTTTAAGAAGATCTGGCACTTCCTCCTTAACCCACCTCCAACCAGCTTGTACATTCTGGTACAGTTTTCTAGTCTCCATTGTTCTTTCCATTACCACTCCAATAAAATTCACTGGCTTGTCCTGTTTTCCTACATCTGGCTTCCCAGTGCTTTTCCTAACCCACCAACACTGATTTCATGTGGCCTACTTTATTGCAGTGAAAACACTGGAGCTTTTTAACTTCTCTTTCACCTTCAGGGGTTTCCTTTTTATGCTGTGGTAAGTTATCCTTATGATCTTCACCGAGATCTACCTTTCCCCCAATTTCTATACCTCATGGATTGAAATTGATTTTGGAAATTAAGCTTTGATTTATGGACCAACTCATAAACATTTCGGCTGCTAATCTTGCTGTATTAACTCTTTGCTCTTCCACATGCATTCTCACTACTTCAGGAAGTGAACTTGTGAATTCCTCCAAAACAATTGTCTCTCTAAGAATGTCATAAGTTTGCTCTAGTTTGAATGCCCTTATCCACCTATCAAAATTACTTTGTTTGATCTTTTCAAACTCAGTGGAGATTTGACTAGGTTTGACCTTCTTGGATTCCTGAAAAGTTGTCTGTCACAAGCTCATAGCACTTAAGAAGGCTTTCTTCACCTCCTCATATGCCCAAGGTATGAGGCTTTTCAACCACTATCACTCTGATTGTGATGCAAATACTTCCACTAGCTTGACCTGCAAGTTTTGTTTGGATTAATAAAATCCACATGGCCACATGCCACTGCATTTGCTTAGATACCTTTTCAAATGAGATGAAAAAGTCTTCCACATCCTTCTCATCAAATTCAGGCAATGCTTGAATATATTTAAACACTTTCTCGTCAGGCCTTTGGCTACCATGTGTTTGCTCATCCTTACTCTCTTCCTCACTAAGTTTACCTTCAGCTTTCATCTCCATCCTTTTAAGCTGACTTTCTTTCTAAGTGCCACTTTCTGAAGTTCAAACTCACTCTCCTTCCTCTTCTCTTTTTCTCTTTCATCTGCTTTTAATTGTAATTCAAGCTATTTGATTTCTGTTGCCCTTTCCTTGTCTTTTGCCTCTAACTCAACTTGTTTCATTTTCAATTTGATTTTAGCCATCTCTAAAGATTCTGATGGCCTTTCCAGGAAATTTAAATGCTGAGTTATTGCTATAATTGTCTCCTCTTTCCTCACAGAAGGGGGCAACTCCAACTCCAGCTTGTCTGCTAGTTCCAGCAGCTTGGTCTCAATCACCTTTTGCAAAATCCTCAAAGGCACTTGTTCCACTCCCAGAAAACTCTTGGTAACTGAAAGAGCCATTAATATCCCAAGCAATGATTAAACCAATCAAAATCAACATCCGGAACAAAAAACACCTACAGTTACCACATGTTGCATTTGAGTCCAACAACCCTAATCCCAAATTGGAACTATCGAACAAATCCTTGAGAAGCCCCCAATCTGTTATGGATTAGGCCAGACCCCTCAAAATATTTGTTAACTATAATCAAATTGGCCTTAGAACCCATCCAAGCCAGACTTTTTGGAATCACTGCTATTATAACCTCACTTTAAAAAAAAAACCAAGATCTACCAAACCTTGTTAAAGAATCAGCATCATAACAGCATTTAGGCAAAAGGGCATGAAGGATTCCTCATAAAATGGAAACTGTTATAATACTCTAGAATTAGCCCCACGTGACAACCTGTATTTATATATTGCGCTTCACAGGAGGCTCCCAAGCACTGAAGATGTCACCTAGAAAGGGGACGAAACGTTTGCAACAAAAACTCCCAACTCGGCGAACAGAACCACAACAACGAGCATCCGAGCTACAAATCTTCTGACAAACTTTGAATTTATATATTGTTTTTAATGTAGAAAAACTCCCCAGGTAGTTCATGGACTATGACACTAAGTAACATAAGGAGACATAAGAAAACTGATAAGAAAGGCTTGAGTAAAGAAATAGTTTTAAAGAGTGTTTTAATGGACAAAGGTAGAAATTCATGGACTTATCAAAAGGCAGTTCCAGAGTTGGCAACTGAAGTCACTATGCATTTTGAACTTGGCATAAGTAAGAGGTCAGATTTGGAAGAACAAAGAGAGCATGAAGACTTTACAAAGTAGAGGGGTGACACCAAGGCAGGAATTTGTATGAGTCTGTATGTGACATATCCGTATTATTTAATAAGGTTGCAATGAAGCTGAAGCTTTGGTAAAAGGTGTGATGTACTGGGAGCCAAAGGCCTAACTTACATCAGTACTAGCAATACCAAAATGACAAGGACCAGCTTTGACAAAGGGACAGTTAGACTCGAAACGTCAGCTCTTTTCTCTCCTTACAGATGCTGCCAGACCTGCTGAGATTTTCCAGCATTTTCTTTTTTGGTTTGAGATTCCAGCATCCATAGTAATTTGCTTATATTTTGACACCAAGGAAAATTGTTATTGGAGGTAAATCATCTCAGCCCGAAAACATTGCTGCATGCTTTATTCGGGAAAATACTGGCTGGAACAATTTCAATTGATTGTCATTGACTTTCATGGTAGCATTGAGTTTAGAGCTATTCTGCAGTGCTCAACTCCATTCACAATCTTACAATAATGAAGTAGTCTATGCCATTCTATAACAGCCCTTGGAAAACATCTAGGTTTACATTAAGTTGCAGTCCAGCTCACTGCCTTTATTCCTGATGAAGGGCTTTTGCCCGAAACATCGATTTCACTGCTCGTTGGATGCTGCCTGAACTGCTGTGCTCTTCCAGCACCACTGACCCAGAATCTGGTTTCCAGCATCTGCAGTCATTGCTTTTACCTTGTTGATTTTAACCCTACTGCGAATCCTCTTGCAAGGATGCCTGCCTTGAAGAAGTTTTCCTCCTCTCTCTACAAGAATCTCAGGGAGTCCCTCTCCCACTGCAACTCTCAGGTCATTTCCTCTGCCCTGAAGCTCTTCAACCATGTCGTGACTCTATGCTACTCTCTCACCACCCCACCCTCCTCTAGCTTATATCTCCATGCTTCCAGCTCATTGCCTTTATTCCTGATGAAGGGCTTTTGCCCGAAACGTCGATTTCACTGCTCGTTGGATGCTGCCTGAACTGCTGTGCTCTTCCAGCACCACTGATCCAGAATCTGGTTTCCAGCATCTGCAGTCATTGTTTTTACCTATTAAGTTGCAGTAACATACCTGCTATAGAAGTTCCAAAAGTTTATCAACTTAAGCAAGATAAAGGGTCGAGAGTGTGGTGCTGGAAAAGCACAACAGGTCAGGCAGTATCCGAGAAGCAGGAGAATCAATGCATTGCGCTTAAGCCCTTCTTCAGGAATTAGGATTGTGGGCCGGGGGCTGAGAGATAAATAGGATAGCGATGGGATTGGGGGGAAGTTAGCTGGGAATGTGATAGGTAGATGAAGGTGGTGGTATAAATGGTAAAAGGTCGGAGAGGAGGATGGAGCGGATAGGTGGGAAGAAAGATGGACAGGTTAGTGGAATACAGGGAGAACTAGCCATTTGGATACAGAATTGGTTCAAAGATACGAGGCAGAGGGTGGTGGTGGAGGGTTGTTTTTCAGACTGGAGGCCTGTGACCAATGGAGTGCCACAAGGATAGGTGCTGGGTCCACTGCTTTTCATCATTAATATAAATGATTTGGATGTGAGCATAAGAGGTATAGTTAGTAAGTTTGCAGGTGACACCAAAATTGGAGGTGTAGTGGACAGCGAAGAAGGTTACCTCAGATTACAACAGGATCTTGATCAGATGGGCCAATGGGCTGAGAAGTGGCAGATGGAGTTTAATTTAGACAAATGTGAGGTGTTGCATTTTGGAAAAGCAAATCTTAGCAGGTCTTATACATGTAATGGTAAGGTCCTAGGGAGTGTTGCTGAACAAAGAGACCTTGGAGTGCAGGTTCATAGCTCCTTGAAAGTGGAGTCGCAGATAGATAAGATAGTGAAGAAGGCCTTTGGTATGCTTTCCTTTATTGATCAGAGTATTGAGTACAGGAGTTGAGAGGTCATGTTGCGGCTGTACAGGACATTGGTTAGGTCACTGTTGAAATATTGTGTACGACTCTGGTCTCCTTCCTATTGGAAAGATGATGTGAAACTTGAAAGAGTTCAGAAAAGATTTACAAGGATATTGCCAGGGTTGGAGGATTTCAACTTTAGGGAGAGGTTGAATAGGCTGGGGCTGTTTTCCCTGGAGCAACGGAGGCTGAAGGGTGACCTTATAGAGATTTATAAATTCATGAAGGACAATAATAGGATAAATAGACAAAGTCTTTTCCCTGGGGTTGGGGAGTCTACAATGAGAGGTCATAGGGTTAGGGTGAGAGGGGAAAGATATAAAAGAGATTAGATTAGATTAAATTCCCTACGGTGTGGAAACAGGCCCCCGGCCCAACAAGTCCACACCAACCCTCCGAAGAGTAACCCACTCCCCCCTCTGACTAATGTACCTAACAACTATGGACAGTTTAGCATAGCCAATTCACCTGACCTGTATAAGGGGCAACTTTTTCATGGAGAGGGTGGTACATGTATGGAATGACCTGCCAGAGGAAGTGGTGAAAGCTAGTACAATTGCAACATTTAGAAGACATCTGGGTGGGTTTACGAATAGGAAGGGTTTGGAGGGATATGGGCCGGGTGCTGGCAGGGAGGACTAGACTGGGTTGGGATATCTGGTTGGCATGGACGAGTTAGACTGAAGAGTCTGTTTCCCTGCTGCACATCTCTATGACTCTAAGAGGGCAGTTGGAGACTTGAGACTAGGAATAAGGTGGGGGGGGGGGGCGGGGGCGGGGGGGGGAGGGGACATGAAGAAACTGGTAAAATCCACATGATGCTGTGTGTTTTTAGGGTGTCAAGGTGGAAAATGAGGCGTGGTTAAGGATTGGCGATGGAGGAAGCCCAGGACCTGTATGTCTTTGGTGGAGTGGGAGGGTAATTTGAAGTTTTCAGCCACGGGGCAGCGGGGTTGGATAGTGTGGGTGTCCCAGATATGTTCTCTGAAATGACCTGCAAGTTGACGTCATGTATCCCTGATAAATAGGAGACCACATTGGGTGCAACAGTTACAATAGATGACGTGTGGAAGTACAGGTAAATTTCTGTGGGATGTGGAAGGATCCTTTGGGGCCTTGGACAGAGATGAGGGGGGAGGTGTGGGCTCAATTTTACAACTCTTGCATTGGTAGGGGAAGGTGCTGGGAATGGGGTGTGGGGGGGGGTGGGGGGAGGGGGCATGGATCTGACAAGGGAGTCACAGAGCGAATAGTCTCTCCGAAACGCAGATAGGATTGGGAAGTGAAATATACCCCGAGTGGTGTGGTCTGTTTGCAGGTGGCATAGTGGTGGAAAATAATGTAACGTATCTAGAGGTTAGTGGGGTGGAAGGTGAGGACCAGGAGATTTCTGGTCCTCACCTTCCACCCAACCAACCTCCAGATACATTGCATCATCCTCTGCCACCTACAGACAGACCATACCACTCGGGATATATTTCCCTCCCCACCCCATCTGCATTTCGGAGAATCCAGTTCCTCTGCAACTCCCTTATCAGATCCATGCCCTGTCACCAGCCCACACCCCACGCCCAGCAATGCAAGAAGTACAAATCTGCGTCCTAATTTCTCCCCTCACCTCTGCCCAAGGCTCCAAAGGATCCTTCCACAGCCAACAGAAATTTATCAGTGCTTCCACATGCATCGTCTGCTGTATCCTCTCCATTATGGAGACAGGACGCCAACTTGCAGATCGTTTCAGAGAACATCTCTGGGACACCAACCAACCCCACTGTCCCGTGGCCGAACACTTTAACTCCTCTTCCCACTCCACCAAGGACCTGTAGGTCCTGGGCCGCCTCCATCGCTAATCCCTAACTACCTGACACCTGCTACCATACGGTATCATTGTGAATTTCACCAGTTTCCTCATCTCCCCTCCTCCCACCCAAGCCTCCAACTCGGCACCGCCCTCTTGACCTGTCCATTTTTCTTCCTACCTATCTGCTCCACCCTCCTCTCCAACCTATCATCTTTCCCCCTGCATCTTCACCTACCTATCACATTCCCAGCTACCTTCCCTCAGCCCCACCCCTTTCCCATTTATCTGTCAGCCCCCTCGGCCTTCAAGCCCCATTCCTGATGGATGGCTTTTTTTTTTAGATGACTTAGTGTAGAAACAGGCCCTTCAGCCCAACAAGTCCACACGACCCTTTGAAGAGTAATCCACTGAGACCCATTCCCCTGCATTTACACCTTCACCTAACACTACGGGCAATTTAGCGTGGCCAATTCACCTAACCTGCACATTTTTAGACTGTGGGAGGAAACCCATGCAGACACAGGGAGAATGTGCAAACTCCACACAGAAAGTTGCCTGAGGCTGGAATTGAACCTGGGTCTCTGGCGCTGTGAGGTAGCAGTGCTAACCACTGTGCCACCTACTTATGCCTGAAATATCGATTTCTCCTGCTCCTCGGATGCTGCCTGAACTGTTGTGCTTTTCCACACTCTCGACTCTGATTTGCAGCATCTGCAGTCCGCAGTCCTCACTTCTCCCTTAGACAAAATAAAACCCAGCCTGCCTGTCGTACTAAATCCATTATTATCAATGTTTTTAATTAACTAGAAACTTAATTGTACTAGCTATATCAGAAGTGTGACGACAGAAGCAAGACAAAGGTTGGGAATTCTGCAATTCTGGTTTTTTGACTCAAAGTTTCTTCAGCATTTGCAAGGCTCACATCAAAGAGTGTTCGTGTGTTCCCCGTTCATATGGATGAAAACATTGGAAATGATACAAGAAATTCAACATTATTCAGCTTAGAGTAATTTGATTGACCAGTGCTTTTCTCTTAGCGTCATATGGCAAAAGGCCGAATAGCATGGCTAAAAGTATATGATTTACAGGATTTATTGCAGAATCTCATCAAGTTTACAACACCATAATCAATTACTTCAGATGCCAGAAAGACAAAGTAAAAACTGGAAATGCTCAACACGTAGGGCAGTATCTGTGGAAACAGAATTATTTTGGTTTGATGACCTTTCATCACAATTGGCAAAAGTCAGGTTTTAAGCAGGTAAAATGGGGGAGAGAGGAAAAAAAACAAAGGTCTATGATAAAAGATAGAAGACATTAAATAACAAAGGAGTCTGTTGTGCAGTTCCAAAGGGGATAGTCATGGAATAAATGAAATGACAGATGAGTCTGGAGTAGATGTGACTACTGCCCACAAAACAAAAGTAAGTAAAACAAGATTAAGATCTAACAGTTAAAGAAAAAGAACCAAATGAGGGCAAAGAATACAGTCTTAAGTTGTTCACCTCGGTGTTGAGGTGCAAAGTACCTCAATGAAAGATAATGTGCCATTCCTCTCGCTTGTGTTGAGCTATATTCTTTATGTAATGCAGTACACTGGAGTGGTCAGTATAAAAACAAAGAGGATAATTAAAATTGCAGGCCATTGGAGGTTCAGTATCATTCTTGTCGACTAAATTGAATTTTCTGCAAAATGATAATTCAATTTGCATTTGGTCTTCCTTAGGTAGATAGGGAAGATTGCACTGTAAGCAGTTAATGCAGTGTTCTATAGTAATAGAAGTACATATAAATCACAATCACCTGGAAGTAGTGCTTGGTCTGGGGTCTCAAATGGTGCAGCTGACGGCATATTTTCCCCTACTGCCTGATCTACTGAGAAAGAAAAGAACAGCAAGTTGAGAAGTCATTAGTGACTTGGCTTCAGCATATATCGTTATTTGTTACAGTATAGTATTCAATAGTTAAAATAGATCCCTTCCCTCTGGCTTCTCATGGCAGTTAGAGACAGGAATAATTTTGCTCACATCACTCAGATCTTAAGACTGAATACATTAGAATTTCATCCATTTCTCTTCCGTTGATCACTAGCTCATTTAGTAAAGTTGAGCCAATACAAAATGTGACAGCAGTATACTATTAATCTCAAACCAGCTAGACCTCCCCTATTTTAAAATTCTATAATGGAATGACCCAAACCATTAAAGTGCTTCCCTAACTCTGTCCATGCTTGCTAACATGACTCCTTACATCAATAGATGCTTCTTAGCGACCTACCAGCCAATGTGGTTGTCCCCAGTTCCTCACCAATCCCTGTTCTAAGTGGACAATTGAACTCTCTCAACACCATTACTTTTGATTAATTAGATAGCTCATTGGCCCATATCCCTCCAAACCCTACCTATTCATGTACCCATCCAGATGCTTTTTAAATGTTGCAATTGTACTAGCCTCCAGCACTTCCTGTGGCAGCTCATTCCATACACGTACCACCCTCTGTGTGAAGACGTTGTCCCTTAGGTCTCTTTTATATCTTTCCCCTGTCGCTCTAACCCTATGCCCTCTTTTGCTGGACTCCCCCACCTCAGGGATAAGGCTTTGTCTATTTATCCTATTATTGTCCTTCATGAGTTTGTAAACCTTTATAAGGTCACCCCTCAGCCTCCGATGCTCCAGGAAAAATCGCCCCAGCCTATTCAGCTTCTCCCTCTTGCTCAAATCCTACAACCCTGGCAACATCCTTGTAAATCGTTTATGAACCCTTTCAAGTTTCAAAACGTCCTTCCGATCGGATGGCAGAGTTGCATGCAATATCTCAAAAGTGGCCTAACCAATGTCCTGTACAGCCACAACAACTCCCAACTCCCATACTCTATACTCTGACCAATAAAGGAAAGCATACCAAACACCTTCACTATCCTATCTACCTGCAACTCTAAAGGAGCTATGAACTTGCACTCCACGGTCTCTTTGTTTAGCAATGCTCCCGAAGAGGAGGTGGGTACTGCAGATGCTGGAGATTAGAGTGGTGCTGGATGCCATTTTTGATGAAGGACTTTTGCCCAAAACATCTATTTTCCTGCTCTTCGGATGCTGCCTGACCTGCTGAGCTTTTCCAGCACCAGTCTAATCTCAACACTCCCTATGACCTTCCTATTAAGTGTATAAGTCCTGCTAAGATTTGTTTCCCCAAACTATTAAATTTCTGTTTTTAATACTTAAAACTGTCCTTTGAGGAAAATATATGAACGTTTATTTTCTTTGAATGCCAGAATTTGAGATAATTTGGGTGTTCTTTCATATTAATACATTACCTGATTTATTTTAAGACTTTCTATTAGTGCTTGAAGACTAAACAGGAAATGTGGATGGCAGGTAGGGTGAAGCATTTTTTCTTAATATTGCAAAAATGGGATTTACATTTAGAATTAAAGTAGGTGCTAAGTACTAATAAGTGTATAAGACATCAAAATTACAATTTTAGGAGCAGAATCCAATGCAAACTAAATATTAAATAATGCAGCTTCTGTTTTAATATATGCAGTAAAAGTAATTAAATATTGGTGGTACTTCCGAGTTAATTTATGGTGACCTCAACGTAGATCTAATCTAATTTCTTGTAATGAGGCCTGGATAGTGGCAGTGATGATATCACTAAGACTCGTAATTCAGAGGCCCAGAGATATGATGTGGAGGTGCAGTGTTGGACTGGAGTGGACAGTCAGAAGTCACACAACACCAGGTTTTAGTCCAACAGTTTTATTTGAAATCACAAGCTTTCCAAGCGCTTTTCCTGAAGGAGCACATTAAACCTAGTGACATATAACTAATGACTGTTCAGAGATAGGAATTCAATTCCATGATAGCATTCAATTAATAACTGTGGGAAATAAAACTGGCCATCAGCATTGGTGACGATGATAATTATCGATTGTTGTTACCCAATTTCTTTACTAAGATCCTTCAGGAAATGAAGCTATTCTGTTCTGTGCAATGTGGTTGAAACTCAATTTCCCCTGAAATGACATTTGAAAGCACTTAGGGCAACGGGGCATGGGTATCCCTCAAAAGAATAAAGGGGAAAATAAGTATCCAGGGTTACACGTACAATAGAATCAGGGCAACTTTCATAAGTTGTTGTCAACAATTTCTAGTATATTCCGGTGTGGTTGGTTACCGCTAGTCAGCATTGGAAATGTAAAGGGAAAAGATGTGATGTATATACGTGTGACCTTGGGTATATCGAGAGACTTCGGGAGCTTGCAGCTTTGCTCTCAGCGTGACCCCGCCCCTCCGTCACATGGGCTGGGGTCACGTGGGTAGTTCGTAATGGCGCTGTCTCTCCGGCGGAGCCTGCTCTCGGATTGAGGCAGCACTGCCAGCCGCGTGTCGGCTTTGAACCGGGATTAGGCCAACGCCGTCGTTACCCCGGAGTGTCGTCGATAAACAGAAGACACAAACCAACTAAAGCCTTTCTGTTTCCCCGTGAGTAGCGCTGCACGTATGGTGGTGGTGAAGGCGCTGGGAGTTAGGCCCCAGGGTGCACGGTAGGCCGCGATAAAGCTCGACGTTCGAACGGCTCGATCCGCTTTGTTCCTGGAGCTGGAACGCTGATTTGGGGCCACTCCTGGAACCTGGATCCGGTTGCTTCGTCTCGTTGGGAGCTTGACCCGTCTGAGGTCGCAAGTTTAGCAAGGCTAAATCGTTGGGATCAACCCTTGGCTGTTCCAGTCACCCCCCCCCACCCCATTTCCAGTCTCCGTGAGATAGTTGCTCGGATTTATAGTCCTTATGTTTTACTTATCTCGGATTAATCTGTAGCTCAGAATGCGACTGTGAATCAGATTAAATATGGCCTGTATGCAGATATGATGAGGGATGTTTAGCTTGCGCTTGGTCCTGTTGGACGTGGGTTTGGCTTAGTTTATACCAGTAGGAAGCTGTCAAGGGATATACGTACAATGTCCGGAGTTCGACTTGAACACTCAGGCAAATATTTTTAGAGATTTACATAATCAGCTGACAAAGATTGCCTCCTCCTCCTTTTCCTGAAATTGGCTAGTGGATAATGAGTCCAATGAACCAGTTTATGTGCCGATAATAGGAAAATAGTAGTCAAATTTTTAAAAAACTTCGTCAGGCAGCACTTGCGGAGAACAAAAAAAATCATGTTGACTCTTGAGATATTTGCGCACACATGCTGGTAATAGCTTGAGGAATTGCTGAAAAAAAAGGACCTTTTTCTTTATAAAAAGAGATGCATGGTAGAGAACCACAGAAATTATGATTAATTTTAACTCCATCAACTTGAATCATGTTTCCATTTCAGGGCATCACACTTCAGGAAGGGTTTGAGAGATTTTAGTTCCATGGGAAAAAATGGAGTTGCTGAGTTGTTCTCCTTTGTGAAGCTAGGTTTGAGAAGAGGGTTGATAGAGCTGTTCAAAAGTATGGATAGTGCAAATAGAATTGATAGGGAGAAAGTGTCCTTATTGATAGAATTGAGAATCAGAGAGCATAGATTTAGGCAACAAATGACGAGCAAAGTGATGTAAACACAGTGAATGGTTAAGATCTGGAATGCAGGGTTGGAAGCAGATTCAAACGTTTTTCAGAAGGGATTTGCATGAACATTTGAAAAGTAAGAAATTGTAGGGCTACAGTAAGAAAGGCTATGTGTGAGACTCTGACCTGAGAGCTGCCTTGATTGTGGTGGACTGAAGTGCCTCCTGTGTTGTAAATTCTGATTGACTCATAATTCTTACTGGACAATTTCATTGCTATCCCGTGATTAACATTTATATTCTGAAAGCAGCATGGTATGTTTATAATTATTGCAGTTGTAGGAATTAAAATAATTTGAACAGCAAAAGTATTTTCCAGGACTGGCTTGGAAGCATGCAGTAGCTCTGTGCAGTAATTCTGGATACTTGGAACATGGTTTATGCAGTTCTCTCCCCCCCCCCCCCCCCCCCCAATTTTCAATTTAGTGTTATTCAGTATGTCTGTTAAAACTGTTATGCTTCAGTGAATGTCTTGATTCAAATATACATATGCAACTAAATTATTTGCACATCTACATGTCTGTAAGCAGCTATTTAGATCAGCTGACCATATCAAGAAGAGCAGCATCTTAAGAGTTTAAATTATACTTAATTATTTCATCCATGCTACTAGATGCTGTATCCCTTTCAGGTATGTCACTTGACCTGACAACAGAAATTGTTTTAGTGTTTTAAATTTCAAGTAACTTTCACTGATCATCTATTAGTGTACTGCGGTGTGGTAAAACTGCAGCAGCATAACTCCTGTGACTAATACAGTGAGATTTGCTCCCTAGTCAAGTTTCACATGAGCAATGATGGTATCTAGCTCTTTTTCAACATCAACTCACTCAATCTCTCAACTATTTCATTTGTAATGTTTTTTATTCATTCATGGAATGTGAGCTTTGTTCGCTAAGCCTGATTAATTGCCTTTAATATAGTGGCCATAGAGTTCTACAGCACAGAAACAGTCCCTTTGACCCAAACTGGACCATGCAGACCAAAATGTCCATCCGTGCTAACGCCATTACCCTGCACTTGGCCCATATCCTGCTAATCCTTTCCTATCCATGTATTTGTCCAAATGCCTTTTTAAATATTGCTAATGTACCTGCTTCAATTACTTCTGCTGGCCGCTCATTCTATGTGTGTACCACCCTCTGTGTAAAAACAGTTGCCCTTCAGGTGAACTGCCTTCTTGAACTACTACAGTCCATTTGGGATAGGTAGACCTACAGTGCCTTTAGAGACGGAGTTTCAGGATTTTCACCCAATGGCACTGATAGAGCAGCATAATAGTTCCAAGCAGAGACGGCGAGTGCCTTGGAGTGCCAATTGCAGGTGATGGTTTTACTATGTATCTGATGCCCTTGTCCTTTTAGTTATTAGTGGTCATCAGTTTGAAAGGTGCTGTTGAAGAAGTCTTGGTGAATTTCTTCGTTGCGTCTAGTTGATAGTACACACATTGTAATGAGTGTTGATGGAGGTTGGTGAAGCAGGGATGGAGTTGATTGTTTTCGTGATGGAGTTACTTGGTCTCGGTAATGGCACTGATGATTAGAAGCTCAACTTAAGAGCAAATATAACACTGACATTGCAAATTTGTTTATGCCTCAAACTGTTACAAGAGAGGGATGTGTTCAATAGCTAGGGAACAAAGTTTATGAGGAGACTGACATCAGTGGCTTTGACCTTTCTCTATTTGGGTGGAGAAAATTCTTATTCTTCACGTTGCTGACCACTAACAGTCCTAAAGAGTATTTTTTATTTCAAAAATATACTTTATTCGTAAAATAATCATAAAATAATTTGATGGACTGTGCATTAGGTAATGCCATACTATGTCAACATTTATATACACAGCTCAGAATTATCATTGTTATATACAGGTCTGTGCATTTCTCGCTCATATGCCCATATATTGAGCTGAGGCGACAGCAGAGCCCAAGTGACTGCATGGGCCCCCTGTTCTTCTTTAGACAGGCAGATGTTAAATGGTGGTCTTTCCCCACCGCGCCTTGGCGGCAGCTGCCCCGAGCTTCAGCGCATCCCTCAACACGTAGTCCTGGACCTTGGAATGTGCCAGTCTGCAACACTCAGTCGGGGTCAACTCCTTCAGCTGGAAGATCAACAGGTTTCGGACCACCCAGAGAGCGTCCTTCACCGAGTTGATGATCCTCCACGCACAGTTGATGTTCGTCTCGGTGTGCGTCCCGGGGAACAGGCCGTAGAGCACGGAGTCCCGCGTCACGGCGCTGCTCGGGACGAACCTCAAATACCACTGCATTCCTCTCCAGACTTCCTCAGCATAGGCACATTCCAGAAGGAGGTGTGTAACAGTCTCGTTCCCCCCCGCAGCCGCTTTGAGGGCAGCGTGCGGTGCGGCAGAGAGTCCGGGCGTGCATAAATGATCTCTCAGGTAGAGCCCTTCTCACCACCAGCCAAGCCACGTCTTGGTGCTCGTTGGAAAGTTCTGGCGATGATGCATTCTGCCAAATTGCTTTGACAGTCTGCTCAGGGAACCACTCAACAGGATCCGCCCTCTCCTTTTCCCGGAGGATCTCAAGGACGCTACGTGCTGACCACTTCCTGATGGACAGTCCTAAAGTGTTTATGGTGCAACAGTTGACGAGCAGTGGGAGAAATTCAAAGAAATTTCTCATGCTCAGCAGAAGTATATTCTGGTGACTACGAAGGACTGTAAGAGGAGGTGTAATCTGCCATGGGTATTTGAGGAAATTAGGTAGGCTATCAAAGTGAAAGATAAGGTATACAAAGTGGCCAAAAACAGCAGGAATCTAGAAGATTGTGAAAACTTCTGAGGTCAATAGAAAGCCACAAAAAGAACAATAAAGTAAGATAGAGTATGAGAAAAAACAAGCACAGAATAGAAGACAGATAACAAAAGTTTCTATAAATGTATAAAACGAAGGAGAGTGGCTAAAGTAAATGTTGGTCTTTTAGAGGATGAGAAGAGGCAGTTAGTTATGGGATATGACGAAATGGCTGAGGCATTGAACAGGTTCTTTGCAATGGTCTTGAGCATGGAGGATACTAATAACATGCCAGTAAGTGATGGAGACAAAGGTAGGTGAGGACATGGAAACGATTACCATTGCAGAAGAGAGTTAAAAATCACACAACACCAGGTTATAGTCCAACAGGTTTAATTGGAAGCACACTAGCTTTCGGAGCGACGCTCCTTCAGGTGATTGTGGAGGGCTCGATTGTAACACAGAATTTATAGCAAAAATTTGCTGTGTGATGTAACTGAAATTATACATTGAAAAATTGATTGTCTGCTAAGCCTTTCATCTGTTAGAATACAGTGATAGTTTCACTTCTTTCACGTGTAAATCACAAAACCCTTCTTTTTAAAATTGCATTCTCGGGTTAGCTGCTAACAATGGTGAGAGCTAGACAATATGTTGAAGGTGTTGGCCCCCTGTGTTCTCTGTCGATGACCTGATGTTTAGATTGATTCTACTCTAATAAGTGAGATAACAGTGTTTTACATAAATTCATGCAGTTTTTGAGCTCAGCGCTCTACATGAATATATGCAGTTTTTGAGCAAAGTGCAATGTAACTCTGCAATAAAAATTCACCACACAAAGTATGTGTGTGCATGTGGGTCTTTGTCTGTGTGTCTGTCTGTCTGGGGTGGGGGTTGTGAGCGTGTGTAGCGTGTGGTGAGTGCAGAGGGTCTTAAGTCTGCAAGGGGGTGCATGTGTGAGCGTAGGAGTGTGTGTGTCTATAAGGGTGTGTGTGGGTGTCTGCGCGTCTGTGTGTACTTGTGTCCGTGTGTGTGTGTGTGTGTGTGTGTGTAGTGCAATGGTGATCACCTGTAATGTGACATGAACCCAAGGTCACGGTTGAGGCCCTCCCTAAGGGTACCGAACTTAGCTATCAGCCTCTGCTCGGCCACGTTCCTCTGCTGCCTGTCCCGAAATCCACCTTGGAGGAAGGTCACCTGAAGGTCCAAGGCTGAATGTCCTGGACCACTGAAGTGTTCCCCACCTGTTGATTGTTGTGCGTTGTCGTATCCTTTGCTCGGTTTCCCCAATGTACCATGCCTCCGAGCATCCTTGCCTGCAACATGCAAGATAGACAATGTTGGCTGAGTCACATGAGTACCTGCGATGTACAAGGTGGGAGGTGTTCCCACGCTTAATAATGGTATCTATGTCCACAATCTGACACGTCTTGCAGCGTCCACCGTGACAGGGTTGTATGTAGTTGTCCTGAGAGCTAGGCAGTTTGCTACAAACAATGATCTGTTTGAGGTTTGGCGGTTGTTTAAAGGCAAGTAGTGGAGGTGTGGGGAAGGTCTTGGTGAGGTGCAGAGTGGCTGAGCAGAGGCTGGTAGCTAAGTTCGGTACCCATAGGGAGGGCCTCAACCAGGACCTTGGGTCCATGTCACATTACAGGTGATCACCATTGCACTACACACGCACACAGATGCTCCTACACACACACGCACTCACATCCACACGGACACAGGTGCACACAGACACCCACACACGCCCTTATAGACACACACACTCCCACGCTCACACATGAACCCCTTGCAGACTTGAGACCCTCTGCACCCACCACACGCTACATACGCGCTCAACCCCCACCCCAGACAGACAAAGACCCACATGCGCACATATACTTTGTGTGGTGAATTTTTATTGCAGAGTTACATTGCACTTTGCTCAAAAACTGCATATATTCATGTAGAGCGCTGAGCTCAAAAACTGCATGAATTTATGTAAAACACTGTTATCTCACTTATTAGAGTAGAATCAATCTAAACATCAGGTCATCGACAGAGAACACAGGGGGCCAACACCTTCAACATACTGTCTAGCTCTCACCATTGTTAGCAGCTAACCTGAGAATGCAACTTTAAAAAGAAGGGTTTTGTGATTTACACGTGAAAGAAGTGAAACTATCACTGTATTCTATCAAATGAAAGGCTTAACAGGCAATCAATTTTTCAATGTATAATTTCAGTTACATCACACTGCAAATTTTTGCTATAAATTCTGTGTTATGATCGAGCCCTCCACAATCACCTGATGAAGGAGTGTCGCTCGGAAAGCTAGTGTGCTTCCAATTAAACCTGTTGGGCTATAACCTGGTGGTGTGATTTTTAACTGTGTACACCCCAGTCCAACACTGGCATCTCCCAATCATGACAGAAGAGAGAGTTTCATTAGATTAGATTACTTACAGTGTGGAAACAGGCCCTTCGGCCCAACAAGTCCACACCGACCCGCCGAAGCGCAACCCACCCATACCCCTACATTTACCCCTTACCTAACACTACGGGCAATTTAGCATGGCCAATTCACCTGATCCGCACATCTTTGGACTGTGGGAGGAAACCGGAGCACCCGGAGGAAACCCACGCAGACACGGGGAGAACGTGCAAACTCCACACAGTCAGTTGCCTGAGGCGGGAATTGAACCCAGGTCCCTGGCGCTGTGCGGCAGCAGTGCTAACCACTGTGCCACCGTGCCGCCCCCGACGGGTGCTTACCCAACACTATGGATAGATAAATCTCCTGGCCCTGATGGAATGCATCCCAGGGTACTAAAAGAAATGGCTGGATAAATAGCAGTGGACTGGCAGTAATTTTCCAAAGTTTGCTGGACTCTGAGGCAGTCCTAGTAGATTGGAAAATAGCAAATGTGATGCCACTGTTCAAAAAGGGAAGTAGACAAAAGATGGGGGGAAAATAGGCCAGTGAGCGTAACCTCTGTAGTGGGGAAGATTCTTGAGTCTTAGTAGGTTTGCTTGCTTGTTATTACCCAACAAATAGAAAGCAGGCTACACCACCAATGCTTCACCTGGAGGCTCACTGAAGATGTTACCTAGTATGGTGACAAAACATCTGAAAATGAACCTTCCAGCTCAGCAAGCAAGCCTACATCCAGAACCTCAACCTGAGCTACAAATCTTTGCAAAACTCACTAAGGATGCATGGTATTAGAAGTATAGCATTAGCGTGGATAGAGGATTGGTTGACTTACAGCAAGCAAAGAGTAAGGATAAATGAGTGCTATTCTGGCTGGCATTCAGTGATTCATGGTTCGCCTCAGGGATTGGCATTTGGACCACAATTTACATAGATTTGGATTGGGGACCACGTGTATGGTGTCAAAATTTTGCTCATGACACTAAGATGAGTGGCAGTGCAAAGTGTGCAGAGGACTGTGAAACTTTGCAGAGAGACATAGATTCATTGAGTGAGTGGGCAGAGGTCTAGCAGATAGAATACAATGTTAATAAATCTGAACTCATACATTGTGGTAGGAGTAACAGCAAAATAAATTATTACTTGAATGGTAAAACGTTGCAGCATGCTTATTTGCAGAGCGACCTGGTGTTCTTGTGGATAAATCACAGCAGGTTGGTCTGCAGGTACAACAAGTAATTAGGAAGGCAAATGGAATTTAGTCCTTCATTACTAAAGGGGTTGAGTCATAAGCAGAGAGGTAATGTGACAGTTGTGCAAGGTGTTAGTGAGACCACACCTAGAGTACTATGTGCAGATTTGGTGTCTTTGTTTGGGAAGGGATATACTGGCTTTGGAGAGGAAGTTCACTAGGTTGGTTCTGGAGTTGAGGGGCTTGGTTTACGAGGAGAGGCTGAGTAGATTGGGATTATATTCATTGGAATTCAGAAGAATGGGGAGGAATCTTTATTGAAACATATAAAATTATGAAGGGAATCTATAAAATAGAAATAGATAAGATGTTTCCACTCCGAGTGAAACTAGGATAAGAGGGCATGGCCTCAAGATTAGTGGAAGCAGGTTTAGAACTGAACTGAAAAGGCACTTCTTCACCCAGAGGGTTGTTAATCTATGAAATTCCTTGCCCAGGGAAGTAGTTGAAGCTACTTCAGTAATCACTTTTAAAGCTAAGGTAGATAATTTCTTGAAAATGAAAGGAATTAATGGGGATGGTGAAAACGCTGGTAAGTGGGGCTGAGTCCACAAAAAGACTAGCCCTGACCTTATTAAGAGATGGAGCTGGCTCAAGGATCTGGATGGCCTACTCCTCTTAATTCTTATGTTCTAAAGTTTGTTTTTAAATGCAGTATGCTTCAGAAAGCTATGTAGTGATATGCTAGAAGTACATTTGCTGAAATCTATACTTGTATAAATTCTCTGTAGTTTGGTTTAATATGGAATGAAATTGAGATTGTTTAGTGTGGCTGTGATAGTGATTTGCTGTAATATTAGTGTTGTTTTGCTTCAGCTGTTACCCAGTATGAAAATGCAATGTTACATTAGATTAAATTACATTTGGACTTTAAAACGTGGAAAAGGTGCACACTTGTCCTTATGGTGCAGTAGTTTGATTAGATTAGATTACTTAATGTGGAATCAGGCCCTTCGGCCCAACAAGTCCACACCGACCTGCCGAAGCGCAACCCACCCAGACCCACCTAACACCGCGGACAATTTAGCATGGCCAATTTGCCTAACCTGCATTTTTGTTTTGGACTGTGGGAGGAAACTGGAGCACCCGGAGGAAACCCACGCAGACACGGAGAATGTGCAAACTCCACACAGACAGTTGCCTGAGGTGGAAATTGAACCCGGATCTCTGGCGCTGTGAGGCAGCAGTGCAAACCACTGTGACAGTTGATAGGATTCTGACTGCTGTCTGTGAATCTTCAGCTTGTAGGTTATTTCTTTACTGTGTCAACATGATATTGCAGAGCAAATACAGTATTTCAAGCAGAGAAGTTCAGCTACCAGACAGTCTTTCACTTAGTGACAAATTCAAATTGGTGTAAACTGGGACTTTTACCCTCCTAATAGTTGTCTACCTGTATTGTTTGTTTTTTTTAACTTGAAGTTTTACTCCAGTATTATATCTCCCAGTGATTTCCTTTATTATATGTGGGGTGAATTTTGGATTTTAGTAGTTTCTGTTTTCGTTTTGGCAGTTAATGCGGTTTATATATAGGAAAGGCTAGACCTGTGTCTCTGGAGTTCAGATGAGTCAGAGGTGACTTAATTGAAACATACAAGGTCCCAGGGGAACTTGATTGGATGAGTGTGTAAAGGATGTTTTCTTTTGCAGAAATATCTAGAACTAGAGTTTATAGTTTAAAAATAAGGGGTTGCCAATTTGAGAAAGGTGAGGAAAACAAATATTCTCCCAGGGCATTGTGTCTTTGGAATTCCCTTTCTTAAAAAGCAGTGGATTGCAAAATCTTTGGTATTTTTAATGTTGAATTAGACAATTCTTAATAACTAAGGGAATGAAAAATTATTGGGGGTATGCAGGAATGTAAAGTTGAGGTTAAAATCATATTAGCCATGATCTTACTGAATGGCAGAACAAGCTCCAAGGTTCAAATGGCCTTGTTTGAATGTTCATATGCTGTCCAAAGTCATTTCACAGGCTGTATGGGAATTTCATGCCACTTGTTTGATCACCAACTGTCATTTTGACATTCTAGTGTCATAACTGCTCTGCTTTTATTGCTTCTGAATTCAAAATATTTTTGTCCTTTTAATTGTGTTCCTGTCTCTTCCACTTGAGACCAACAGTTGCATCATTATTCAAAACAACTTAAAATAATAAATGAGGCCAAGAGCACGTTTGTGATGCTCTTATTCTTCGGAATAGTCAAAGATTTTCTATAGTTGATTGGGCTATTCAGGCAGTTTGTGTACTTGCCCTATATTGGTCTTAGAGTCAGAGAATCATACAGCACGGGAACAAAAACAAACCTTTCGGGCCCCTTTGTCTATGTTGACTGGATTTTTCTAAACTGGACTAGTCCCATTTGCCTGTGTTTTGCCCATATTCCTCTGTCTTTCCTATCTGCATACTTGTCCAAATATCTTCCTCAGGAACTCAGTGGTCATGACATCTGAAAAGAGAACATATGATTGCCATACCCAATACCCAACAGGTAAGGGTTATCCTGCACAAAGTTCATGAGTCACACATTCCAAACTCCTGTCAATTTATTTTTAAATCTTTTAGGATTTATACTAATGGTATGTTCCAGGCAGTTAATGAAGTTAGTACTTGTTACTATACTTACACCGTTCCTTTATCTCTCCTGTCAAGTATAGAGTTCATTGGAATAAGTAAAGAAATAATAGTTGTGCTACCTATGAATTGATAAGATCAGTGACCTTTTCAGTGAAAACAGGAAGTGGTGGCAAAGCTCAAGTCTGGCAGCATCTATGGAGAGAGAAAGTAAGTTAACATTTTGAGTCCAGTATTACTCTTTGGAACTGAATGATGCGAGAAAATAGTGTGGCTGCTAATGAGAGTAAGGGAGCGATGTTGCTGAATTATACGGTACAAAGGAGGCCCATTATGTCTGTATTGCCAAAAATATATTTTGACCCATACCAATCCCATTTCCTGACTCTAGGATCGTAGTTTTGAATATGTTTTTTGATTCTTCAAGTATTCATCCAAGTATAAAGGTTATGAGGTTACCTGCCTCAACTCTTTTCCCCCCCGCCAGGCAGTGCATGTCAGACCCTCAACATCCTCAAGGGGAAAACCTTTACCTCGAATCCCCTCTAATCCTCCTACCTTTGCTTTAAAAGAGTGTCTCCTTGTTCCTGACTGTTAACTAAGAGAAAGAGCCGCTTTCCATCCACATTGTCTGTGCCTTCTATAGCCTATTGCACCTGTCAGTTCCGCACACCCCCCGCCTCCTTCTCTCTTTCCCCCCCCCCCAAACTCGCACACACACATGTACACACAAGTTTGGCAGTATCTATGGAGAGAGAAAGTAAGTTAACATTTTGAGTCCAGTATTACTCTTTGGAACTGAACGATGCGAGAAAATAGTGTGGCTGCTAATGAGAGTAAGGGAGAGAGATCACTGAATTACACGCGCGCACGCACACACAACCTTCTCTTTGAAGGAAAGTGCAGTAAATAAATGCAAAATAGTTGCTACTAGTAAGTGAAGGGTAATGTTCATTCTTTTGTGTTGAAATAAATGTTGTGGCGAGACTAAAGATCTAAGGTGGAAAGTAAGGTGATGTGTTTCCAACTTGCAGTGGACTTTGAAGAAATACTGTAGCTCATTTATGACAAGAAAAGTTAGTGTCTGAGCAAAATAATTTATTGAAATGGAAGTTTGGTGTCATTCTTGCAGGTAATGGAGGTGTTGTGCAAACTGGCCAGCCAGTCTACATTTAGTGTTAATGGAGTGGCAATAGCTTTGTGAGTAGCGAATACTGCGGATTAGATCGAATGTTATATGAGTAAACCACTGCTTCCCATGGAAAGTGTGTTTTAGGCTTTGGACAGGGAGGAGTAAAGGGTGTAGTTGTAAACCTTCTGCTGTTGTATGAGAAGGTGCACTGGGTGAGTCAGCATGTCAGGAGATGATAGCACCATGTTAATGTCTTTGGAGAAGTAATCCAGGGATCCAAATTAAGGTAATTGGGGTATAGGTTCAAATTCCACCCTGGCAGTTAGTGGAATTTAAATGGAATGAATAAAATCTGGAATTAAAACTTTGTCTTATAAACCAAAGTCAACTGTTGTAAAAACCCATCTGGTTCACTAATCCCCTTTTAGGGAATGAAATTTCCATCCTTATCTAATCTGGTTTACCTGTGACTCCTGACCTAGAGCAATGTCGTTAACTGCTATCTAAAATTGCCCTTGTGAACCACTTAGTTAAGAGAACTGAGGACAGGCAACAAATATCAACCTTGTCATCAATGTCCAAATACCTTGATAGGAGTAGATGGGAGACATTCTTGGCAGGAAGCAAGCATGGAAATTGGACAGGTGTTGACCATAGTTTTCCAATATTCTTTAGACTCAAGATGGTGCCAGAGGATTGAATTGGCAAGTTTTGAGAAGATTTGTAGCTTGTGTTGAGATTCTATAGGTAAGTTTGTTCGCTAGAAGGTTCGTTTTTAGGCGTATCATCGCCATACTAGATAACATCTTCAGTGAGCCACTGGATGAAGCGCTGGTGGTGTAGCCCGCATTCTATTTACTATGTGTTTATGTTTCTGTGGGTGGGTGATGTTATTCCCTGTAGTGATGTCATTTCTGGTTCTTTTTCTCAGGGATTGGTAAATGGGATCCAAGTCAGTGTCGTTGATCCAAACGGAACTCTATCCATATTGACTTCGATCCTGTTTACCACCCCCTGAGAAGAAGAACTGGAAATGACATCACCACCAAAGGAAAGGAAATGACATCACCAACCCAAGGAAACATAAGCACGTAAATAGAAAGTGGGCGACACCGCTAGTGCTTCATCCGGAAGCTCACCTGAAGACGTTACTTCGTGTGGCGACGAAACGTCTGAAAACAAACCTTCCAGCTCAGCAAGCAAACCTACATCCAGAGGATTGAATAATTGTAAATAATAGACCCTTCAAACAAAGGTGGAAGGATCAGACCAGCAAATACAAGCAGTTAGTTTAACATGAGTCAAACAAGAGCAGAAATTGCTGGCAAAACTCTGCAGCTCTGTGGGTAGAAAGTGGAGTTAATGTTTCAAATGTGGTGACTCCTTATCAGAACTGTTAACCTTTATTTCTTTAGATGCTTCTAGGGCTACTGAGTTACACCAACCATTTCTGATCTTATTTCAGATCTCCACATTGTTTTAGTTTAATCTTGGTGGTGGCAGAGCTTTGAGAAAAAAAGAAACAAAATTATTCGTCTCTTGGGTAGTTAAGGATAGCCAGCAAAGTTTTATGATGAGCTAAAAACGAGGGTCGATGAGCATAATGGTATTAATATGGTGTACACAGACTTGCAAAGGGCTTTTGATTAAGTGCTGGACAGCAGGTTTTTATGCAAAGGAGGAACACATGGAATAAAGAGGACAGAAGAACATGGATGCAAAATTGGCTGAAACTGAATTTTACTTAAGGTAAAATACTGTCGATACAGGAAATCTGAAACAAACAATCCTGGAGAAACTCAGAAGGTCTGGCCATATATATGGAAAGAGAAAGAGTTAAGGTTTCAAGTCCGATGTGACGACTTAAGAACGTAATTTAATCTTAATCTTCAGAGCTTGTTAATTTAACAACGTGTCTTTAACTGCAGTGTGGTGTTTGTATTTCAGTGTTGGTTTTAACAATAAAACAAGCTGATTTTGAATGAAGATGAAGTTGAATAAACTAAACTATTCACACAGTACAATTTGAAAGACTTTGAAACGCATGGTAAAATATTCCATCTCTCCTAACCACACCCATTTATAGCTCTCAAAACAGAGTGAGTTTGCTTCTCTATCAAATCTAAAGATTGGCTTGATGTTTTCTTTCGATTCCTAGTTCTGAGAGTTTGATCGCCCTCTCCTTGAGTCACACAACTGAGTTTAGACTTCATCAGCTGAGAATGACCCCTTCAGAGTTCTAACCAAACACTTCTGGTCTGAAACGTTCCAACTGAACTCCTTACGTTTTGAGTAACTTATTCCTGAACAGTTCTAAACTATCTTCTTTAGGAGTACTTGGTTTACATATCTGACGTGCATAAGGACCTCTTGAAAACTGAAACCAAAAGGTTTTCTGTGTAGGTGTTCCCGAAGCAAATAAAAACCTCTCGATCCTTCTAAGTGAAGGCACCCTAATGCTCTTCGTTGTGTAGTCAGTCCAATCATAAAAACTGTCCTGTTGCAAATAATTACCAATTTGAACTCCAGGAACACACTATCTCATTTGAAAAAACACTCCCAAAAACACAAGTTGCACAGGAATAAGGCATTCCTTCAAATAATCACAACCTCTCCTCCAGCTAGTATGGGTTTTGCATTACTCTTGAATTTTCATAATATTATATTATTTCAGATTGATTCAGAGAATTGATGTGCATGTGCCACATGCTAAATCTAAATAGAAACCCTAGCCATTTATACATTACTGAATTCTGATTGTATAGTGTGGTTAATGAAGTAAATCTGCATTGACCCATCTTGATATGACTTGGAAAACCGACACAATAATTGAATATGCCAGCCTTGGGATTTTACAATTCTGCAATTCATTTGGTCAGTGGCATCCAAACTGTCTGTGCTTAGAATTCCAGTTTTAAACAAGAAGGGGTGGGGTAATGCCATTTAGCTCCTATGTTAAACAGCAGAGAAAGCATGGTTGTAGAGCCTATATTACTTCCACTTCACTTCTCTGCATTCATTCTATTAGATTCCAACTATCCATTAATCTTGAATATATTCAACAATGGAATTCCAAAGCTGCATAATGCTTCGGGTCATTACATTTCTCCTCCTCTTGGTCAAAATGGCACGGTGTCTCTCTGGTTTCCAACTATGCCCGCTAGATCTAGAATCCTCAATGAGTGGAATAAACAGTGAAACATTGAGAGGTGTGTTGGGTGAGGCAGATTTTAAAAAAGGTTTGTACATCCAAGAGACTTAAAGCTTTGTAGAGGTGTAAAAATAAGAGATCTGAGGATAGCTTTATTGGTATTAAGGAAATTATGTAAAAGACGGAGAATTAGAACTAAAAATAATGAATAGGTAAAGACAGCAGAATGTTGTAGACGTGTTATGATGTCATGGATTGATTTTAAATGTACTAGGTTCTGTGAGTTAGTGAGCAACTGGGACTTAATTCTGCATGAAGTGGAGGCAGGTAAAATTTGAAGTTGAAGTTTGTGGAGATTGGGAGGATAGCTGCTACACACTAAAATTAAATCGCGAGGTAAAAGTATCAATTGGGCTTTTGAAGCTGTTGAAGTTGGTCGTGTTTCTAAGGCAGACGCGTGCTTTTGGTGAGAGTGGGTTTGGAGTTTCAAGTTTTGGGATGAACAAGACATTAAGGCTTCTCATGTGCTCAATAAGTGATTGGAAAGGTGGATAGGTTGCATGTAAAGGAGTGCAGCTTAACACAAGGTTGAAGATCTCTCCATTGGTAGGAGAGAGGAGACCTGAGGGCACAGCCTTAGAGTAAAGAGAAGACCTTTTTAGAACAGAGGTAAGGAGAAATTTCTTCAGCAGCGAGTGGTAAATCTATGGAATTCATTGCCACAGAAGACTGTGGCGTATATTTGAGACAAAGATAGGTTCTTGAGTATCAAGAGTTATGGGGAGAAAGCAGGAGAATGGGGTTGAGAAGTTTATCAACCATGATTGAAGGCAGATCAGACTGGATGGTCTGAATAGCCTAATTTCTGCTCCAATATCTTATGGTCCTAATGGCTCTGATTTTCTGTACTTAGTTGGAGGGTGTATTGACTCATCCACAACTAGAAATCTGAAGGGTAGCGGGGATGTTAATGAAGTGGCAGAGCAGTGTTGTATGTCATCCCTGAAATACTGAACATCATTCCAGTGGATAGATCCTTGGAGAATTTGAGAAAAGCAAAGTGCAAGAAGGTAGGGACAACCATAATTATCAAAGGATCTGTCGCTGAAAAAGAAAACTTCTAGCCACAGTGCACACCAAAAATAATGTCATGTCAGGGATAAAAAGTTTGACCAGGAATACTTCTATTTTGGCTTAGTTTGAGTATTTCCAAATAATATTACTAATTTTTTTTGGTATGCAGACATCCATGGTCTCCCCACTCTAGTGGGTTTGGAAACCAGTAGTCAATGCATCTGCATAGTAATCTTCATGCAAGGAGCTTTGGAGCAGTTGCATAACGCACTGTTTAGATGGAACATTCCTTCCAAATGGGTGAAGGATATGAAGATATGTATTATGGCTGATATATTTGTACATTCTGGAGAAGTGCTTCTCAAATCTTTTCCCATTGGCCTTTTTTCGAGATTCGTAAATTGTTCCAACTCCTTTGTTAGAAGCTGGAGAACAGGATGGGTGGATAAGACTGATGAGAGCAGGAGGAAGGGCTATCAACGATTGATGCCTCAGAGCTCATGGTCCACGGATTTCAACTCTCACCTCCACCTGGGGTCTCCACCCCAAGTTGGGAATTTATGCTATAAGGAGAAAGTGAGGTCTGCAGATGCTGGAGATCAGAGCTGAAAATGTGTTGCTGGAAAAGCGCAGCAGGTCAGGCAGCATCCAAGGAACAGGAAATTCAATGTTTCGGGCATAAGCCCTTCATCAGGAATGAGGAAAGTGTGTCCAGCAAGCTAAGATAAAAGGTAGGGAGGAGGGACTTGGGGAGGGGCGATGGAGATGTGATAGGTGGAAGGAGGTCAAGGTAAGGGTGATAGGCCGGAGTGGGGTGGGGGCAGAGAGGTCAGGAAGAAGATTGCAGGTTCGGAAGGCGATGCTGAGTTCGAGGGATTCGACTGAGACAAGGTGGGGGGAGGGGAATTGAGGAAACTGGAGAAATCGGAGTTCATCCCTTGTGGTTGGAGGGTTCCCAGGCAGAAGATGAGGCGCTCTTCCTCCAACCGTCGTGTTGTTATGGTCTGGCGATGGAGGAGCCCAAGGACCTGCATGTCCTTGGTGGAGTGGGAGGGGGAGTTAAAGTGTTGAGCCACGGGGTGGTTGGGTTGGTTGGTCCGGGTGTCCCAGAGGTGTTCTCTGAAACATTCTGCAAGTAGGCGGCCTCTCTCCCCAATATAGAGGAGGTCACATCGGGTGCAGCGGATGCAATAGATGATGTGAGTGGAGGTGCAGGTGAATTTGTGGCGGATATGGAAGGATCCCTTGGGGCCTTGGAGAGAAGTAAGGGAGGAGGTGTGGGCGCAAGTTTTAGATTAGATTAGATTACTTACAGTGTGGAAACAGGCCCAACACATTTTCAGCTCTCAATTTATGCTATAAGGCATTTAAACCAAGGATTTTGGGTAGCTGAAGTTTTTTAAAAATGTAGTCTTCATTATTCCAGTTGTTATTTCTCTCAGTTTAACTTTTATTTTCCCTTCAAAATATCACAGAGCTCACCATTCTTTTATATATCATGCTTCAGGTAGAATGGCTAGCCACTAACTCTGTTGTTTAAGATTTTTGCTCCTGAGGTTTTTACACACTTGATGCAACTGTAACATCCCAACATTTGTGAACAAGCAACCAAATTTAAGTACAATACAGTACAGTACAAGCTAGGTGACCCCCTTTGACTCTCTTCACAGGCATGCGAATTCTCGTCAAAGTGAGGCTCTGAACAAAGAAAGCACATTCCCTTTATGCAGGTCAGTTGCAATGCTTACAGACACTGGGGCCACTCTCCCACAGTAACATGACACTCAAGACAACCCCCGTTGCTCACAGTTACCCAGGTACAATGGCAAGGTGAGATCTGCCCTAATCCTGGGGAATCATTATGCAGATGATTTCTTGACTCAGTGCTTTCCCAAGACAATACGGGTGCAACATACCTCTGGCCAGAAAGCATTTCTGAATGGAAGAGATTGAATTGATAGTTTAACTTGACAGTAGCTTGGGAGTAATGTCTAAATGAAGTGTAAATTACAATGGATAGTCATCTGCATACTTTCATGGCTTTCGTCCCCACCCAAAGACAGTGCAGTTTAACCCTTTAATATCACATTAATGTCCAGAGAATCGCAGGTATTGGTTAAAATGTCGCATTCGAGTTTAATATCTTCTGATAGTGCCTGCCATTAGAAAGTTGCAAGTCCATCACTCAAGTCCAGGTTCCAAAATTGTGAACTGATCGGTCAATTTGTGTTAAATTAGTGATCCTCCTGTGTTGAAGATGACTAAGTTTTCTTCAACAATTTGTGGATTAAATATTTCAACATATGTTCAAGAATAATTCTAGATAGGAAGATTCAAGACTTGTCAGCACTAATCATTCTGAGATTCTAAGACTTAGTAGCATCTATTTTTTAAACAAAATGGGGCATTCTATCCCTCAAGTCTGCTGTGTACTCTATTAGCTCATGGCTTATCTACATCTTAACTGTTTAACATAGATATCATGATTTTTGAGGTTTCTATAAATTACTCTAAAAATGAGGTATGACGCATTGTTTGACTTATGTGCTGCGATCTATTATACCCTTCCTTTACATCTTGCTTAACAGGCTCATCAGCCTTATTTTGAATTTCTGTTAGATACTCAGTCTTAACAATGTGCAGGAGAGAGTTCCAGATTTACTCTAGTTTTGGTGAAAAAGGTGTTTCCGACATCACCTGTCAGTGAACTGCAAATAGAACATAGAACAGTACAGCACAGAACAGGCCCTTCAGGTTGAACTCCATCTGCCAGAACTCAGCCCATCTCTGCATCCTGTCAATGTCCCACTGCAGCCTACAACAGCCCTCTATACTGTCAACGACACCTCCAACCTTTGTGTCATCTGCAAACTTGCTGACCCATCCTTCAATCCCCTCATCCAAATCATCAATAAAAATTACAAACAATAGAGGCCCCACTGACTTGCAGGCAGAATATTTTCCTTCTACTACCACTCGCTGTCTTCTGTTGTCCAGCCAATTCTGTATCCAGACAGCTAAGTTCTCCTGTATCCCATTCCGCCTGACCTTCTGAATGAGCCTACCACGGAGAACCTTATCACATGCCTTGCTGAAGTCCATATACACCACATCCACAGCTCGACACTCATTAACTTTTCTAGTCACATCCTCAAAGAACTCGATAAGGTTTGTGAGGCATGACCTGTCCCTCACCAAGCCATGTTGACTGCATTTAACCAAGCCATGCTCTTCCAGATGGTCGTAAATCCTATCCCTCAGAATCCTTTCTAACACCTTGCAGACGACAGTCGTGAGACTGACTGGTCTGTAATTGCCGGGGATTTCCCTGTTTCCTTTCTTGAAGAGAGGAATTACGTTTGTCCCTCTCCAGTCCTCAGGTACGACTCCAGTGGAGAGCGAGATGCAAAGATCTTCGCAAGTGATGAAGCAATCGCATTTCTCGTTTCCCAAAGCAGCCGAGGACAAATCTGGTCCGGGCTTGGTGACTTGTCAATCTTGATGTTTGACAAAATTTTCAGCACATCAGCTTTCTCTATCTCTATCCGTTTCAGCATGCACACCTGCTCTTCAAAGGTTTCATTCACTACAAAGTTCATTTCTTTAATAAAGACAGAAGCAAAAAGCTCATTTACGGCTTCCCCTATCTCAGACTCCACACACAAGTTCCTATTCTATCCCTGATCGGCCCTACTCTTTCTTTGACCACTCTCTTATTCCTCACAAGTGTAAAATGCCTTTGTGTTCTCCCTAATCCGTTCTGCCAAGCCTTTCCCGTGTCCCCTCCTGGCTCTCTTCAGACCATTTTTGAGCTCTTTTCTCGCCAGCCTGTAATCCTCTAGAACTGAACTTGACTCTAGCTTCCTCCACCTTATAAAAGCTACCTTCTTCCTTTTGACAAGAAGCTCCACCGCTCTCGTCATCCAAGGTTCCTTTATCTAGCCCCTTGCCTGTCTCAGAGGGACATATTTATTCATCACTCTTAACAACTGTTCCTTAAACAGTCTCCACATGTCTATAGTGCCTTTACCATGGAACAATTGCTCTCAGTCCATGCTTCCTAACTCATGTCTAATCGTATCATAGTTTCCTCTTCCCCAATTAAATATCCTCCCATTTTTGCCTAATGCACTCCTTCTCCATAGCTATGTAGAATGTGAGGCAGTTGTGGTGACTATAACCATAATGCTTTCCAACCACAAGATCTGATACCTGCCCCGGCTCATTTCCGAGCACAAAGTCTAGAGTGGCCTCTCCCCTCGTCAGCCTGTCAACGTACTGAGTTAGGAAACCCTCCTGAACACACCTTACAAAAACAGCTCCATTCAAATCTTCTGCATGAAGGAGGTTCCAATCAATATTGGGAAAGTTAAAGTCACCCATTACAACAAACCTACTACGTCCACACTTTTCCAAAATCTACCAACCTATACTTTCTTCAATCTCCCTGCTGCGATTGGGGGGCCTGTAGTAAACCCCTAACGAGGTGACTGCTCCCTTGCTATTCCTAATTTCCACCCATACTGACTCGGTAGGCAGATCTTCCTCGACAGCGGCAGCTTCTGTAGCAGTGATACACACACTCTCTCTGATTAGTAGTGCTACACCCCCTCCATTTTTTTTCCCCCCCCCCATCTATTCTTTTTAAATGCTCTAAACTTTGGAACATCCTCTGAGAAACCCATGTGTCTGTTATGGCCACAACATCATAGCATCAGATACTGATCCATGCTCTTAAGTTCATCACTTTTATTCCTGATTCTCCTTGCGTTAAAGCAAACACACTTTAACTGATCCCTTGGTTCCTTCCCAGGAAAATCCTTCCCACTAGCTGGTCTACCTCTTGCTATTGCCTCATCTGCATCAACTCTCACCTCTGGTATACAGCTCAGGTTCCCACCCCCCTGCCATACTAGTTCAAACCCTTTCGAACTACTCGAGCAAACCTTCCATCCAGGACATTGGACCCCTTCCAGTTCTGATGCAACCCGTCCTTCTTGTACAGGTCCCACCTTCCCCAAAGGCATCCCAATTATCTACATATCTGAAACCCTCCCTACACCAGCTGCACAGCTACCTGTTCAGCTGCACCCGCTCCCTGTTCCTTGCCTCGCTATCTTGTGGCACAGGTAGTAAATTAGAGAACGCTATTCTGTTTGTCTTGCTTTGCAGCTTCCATCCTAACTCCCTGAAATCACTCTTTATATCCTCAATCTTTTTTCTGGCTATATCAGAAGTGCAAATATGTAACACGATTTCTGGCCGTTTGCCCTCCCCTTTTAGAACCTTATACAGCCGATCGGAGACGTCTCGAACCTGGCACCAGGGAGGCAACATACCTTCCGGGAATCCCGATCCTGACCACAAAATCTCCTATCGATCTCTGCATTGTCTGTCTGTCCCCTTTCCTTCCCCTAACTATAACCCATCTATCCTTGTCCTGAGCCTGAGGAGTGACCAACTCCCGGTAACTCCTTTCAATTACCTCCTCAGCCTCCCGAATGATCCGTAGTTCATCCAGCTCCAGCTCCAATTCCCTAACACGGTTTTCAAGAGCTGGAGCTGGAAATGTTACGACCTTGTGGCGTAAAGTTGACAGAGTCACAGAAGACCATAGTGTTGCGCTTTCATTTGAAAGAGACAACCGGTGGAGTTTAACCCGAGAGTCATCGTGCCTTAGGCGAGGGGCAAAGTTGAAAAGGAGACTGTTTAATGGTGACCTCAGCTGCTGAGGGCATTGAACTAGTGCTGTTGGCATCACTCTATGTAGTAAACAAGCCATCTAGCCAACTGAGCTAACCGACCTACTGGGCATGTGTGCTGTAAATTGTCCCCCGCTGTTCCTGGAGTTGTATGAAATGTTAGTTATTTTTAAGGTATGCGCAGTACCTCAGTTTACCTGACTTGGAAACCAAAGGTAACAGAAAGCACAGAGTAGATTTCTGCATTAAACAAGAATTAGTTAGTATAAGTATTTAGACTGTAGCTACAGTAAACAAATATAAAACATTGATCTTTTTAACATTACTGCCAAAAATTCTAAATCTTTATAGAATTTCCTTACAGACAAATAAATCGGGGAAATAGATTATTGATAGGTAGAACAGACTGGAATTTCACTGGTTTGCAAGAAGTTCAGACTTACTGATTCACTTGGAAAATGTCTGCATAAATTCAAAAGATGTAGCTTACAACAACAATAGAAAGATTTGTTGCAAGTTTACACTGAGTTTTTTTTACTGCAGAGAACAGCCAGCTTCTGCTGGGGAGAACAAGTGCACATTCTTCTGCATCTTTCACTATTTGTAATTTGTTTCCCATTCCAAAGTGCTGATTTACATGAGGACCTATCAGCCTTACCTGTAAACCATTTCTCAGCACTCGATTGTCTGCACTTCATAAGAATCCACAGTCACAAAAGCATAATACTGTGCCTAACTCTATTGCAAGCCCATGGATACCTCACAATGCTGCACCTCTCTAGATTCCACCCTAAACATGTTAAAGAAGCCCTTGCCTACAGACAAGCCCTGTGTATACATAGGTTCTGCTCAGATGAGGAGTAACGCAACACACACTGAAAGATGCTGGAAGAAGCTCATAAGAACGGGACACAATGTTTAACTCATTGCCAGTTCTGATGTTTCACAATGAAAAACCACAACAATCTCCTCAGAAGACAGACGCAAGACACAACTGATAAAGTATCCTTTGTCATCTAGTACTTCCCTGGATTGGAGAAACTATGCCATGTTCTTAGCAGCCTTCAGTGTATCGTTGATGACGACCATCTCGTCAAGATCATCCCTATGCCTCCACTTTCTCACCTTCAAACAACTGCCAACTTTTAACGGGTCATGTTTGCAGCTAACTGCCCAATCTTCAGGATAGCATCGACCACAACACCCCACAACCCTTCCATGGATGCCTCTGCAAGATATGTCAGATTTTTTGACCTGGATATTACTATCATATCTGAGAACATCTCCCATGTACATGGCAGATACTCATGTGACTTGGCCAGTGTTGTCTGCCTCATACGCTGCAGGCATGAATGCCCTGAGGAACTGTAATTTGATGAGACCGTGAAACACTATGACAATGGATGAATTTACTCTGTGCAAAAATTGCCAGACAGGAATATTCCCTCCCAGTTGGGAAACACTTCAGCCTTCAATCTTCAGGCAAAGCAGCCTTTGCAATACACAACAATGCAGAATAGCCGATCAGAAACTGATAGCCAAGTTCTACACGTGAAGATGGACTCAGTCTTGATATTAGATTCATGTCGTGCTAAATGCAATCTCACCATATTGCTCTGTATCTGTAAAGTCTTCCTCACTGTCCTATTCTGGCTATTGAGGGAGTGCAGCGTAGGTTCACGAGGTCAATTCCTGGAATGGCGGGACTACCTCACACTGAAAGACTGGTGCGACTGGGCTTGTATACCCTTGAGTTTAGAAGACTGAGGGGGGGATCTGATTGAGACATATGAGATTATTAAAGGATTGGACGCTCTGGAGGCAGGAAACATGTTTCCGCAGATGGGTGAGTGCCGAACCAGAGGACACAGCTTAAAAATACGGGTAGACCATTTAGGACAGAGCTGAGGAGAAACCTGTCCACCCAGAGAGTGGTGGCTGTGTGGAATGCTCTGCCCCAGAGGGTAGTGGAGGCCCAGTCTCTGGATTCATTTAAGAACGAGTTGGATAGAGCTCTCCAGGATAGTGGAATCAAGGGTTGTGGAGATAAGGCAGGAACAGGCTCCTGATTGAGAATGATCAGTCATGATCATATTGAATGGTGGTGCAGGCTTGAAGGGCAGAATGGCCTACTCCTGCACCTATTGTCTATTTTGATACCATCACCTTGACAAGGTTGTGGTCAAAGTGAGTACATTTCACCATGAAAGAAAGACATAGACAGATGGAATGAAGGGATATGGACCAATGGCAGGCATATGGGACAAGTTTTAAATAGTAAAAACTGGGTGGCATGGGTAAGTTGGGTTGATGGGCCTGTTTACATTCTGTGATTCTGTAATCCACCTGAAATAGAAGGTTCAGTTATATAATCAGAAGTTTGAGTACAGAAGGATGGATTCATAAATGCAACAGAGGTTTAACAAAGTTACATGACTGGGTAGTTTTCTTTTCAAAAAAGCTGGTTTGTCTATCTGTATAATGCTAAAAGATATGTACTTTTTTCATTATTTTGAAATGAGGGTTGTACAGGCTGACTGAAATTATTGTAAAGAATATAAACTAAGCATCTGATGAATCAAACTTCTGTGAACAGAACTATCAATTGTGATTAGTTGTTAATTTGGAGGAATTGCAGTTTTTTGATAGCCTTTAGTGTTTTTGGTATGCTGTAAGCATCAGCAATTCATTAAGATCGGTCTTGCTGAGACTGAGGAACAGGCTGAAAAATGAAAACTAAAAAATGAAAATAGAATGAAAATTTCTATTTTGAAATGTTCTCCTTTAGTTTCTGCATCAAGGTTTTGTACTTTATAAATTTGTTCATTGCTCTTCTATAATGCAGGTTGGGAGTGTCTGATCCAATGGAAACATTTACATTAAAGTTTTCACACAGCAGCTTACGATTACTCCGTGCTTAAAAAAGTGTTCTTTACCTGAATCTATCTATCTGTCTGACTTACCAACTTAGAATATAGTAATCACAACGAATCAGTTAACAGATGTCTTTTTAATCAACAATTTTATTTCATTATGCTTCGACTGTACAAAACTTTGGTGTGGCCGCTCTTGGGAATATTGTGTACATTTCTGGTCACTGCATTGTAGGAAGGATGTGAAAGCTTTGGAAAGGGTTTGAAGAAGATGTACTCGGGTGTTGCCTGGTATGGAGGGCATGGCTGAGGTACTTAAGGCTGTTTACGTTAGAAGAGGTCGAGAGGTGACTTAACTGAGACATGTAAGATAATCGAGGGCTAGATAGGATGGAGCCTTTTTCCTCGGATGGAGATGGCTAGCATGGTGGGGGGCGGGGGGGAACATCGCTTTAAATTGAGGGGTGCTACATGTAAGGACAGATGTCAGAGGTAGTTTCTTTACTCAGAGTAATAGGGGTTTGGAAAGCACTGCCTGCAACATTAGTAGACTCACCAACTTTTAAGGGCATTTAAATGGTCATTAGGTAGGCGTATGGATGAAAATGGGATAGTGTAGGATAGATGGGCTTCTGATTGGTTTAACAAGTCGGCACAGCATTGAGGGCTGAAAGGCCTGTAATGCGCTGTAATGTTCTATTTTCTATTAATACCTATTTGCTTTTTCATGTCCTAACGAGAGTTTAGCTTTCTGCTTCACATTCTCCATTATCTTCAGGATTTACTAGGCACTCTTTCTATGTCACAATTTTAAGTGGCTTTCTTACCATTTTGAATGAAACTGTGCATGCAGTTATTTGTATCAGGAATTCTGTTGTAAACATTTTGCTATCAACACTGCTTGATGAAGTGAACCAGTTGACTCACTTAGTCCTTTTTTTAAAACTTGTGCTTCCATAACCAAGGTTAAGAATTTAAAGAAAACTTTCAAGTTTAGTTGCACATTTGCTGTGTACTTTGGATATTTTTTTTATTAAAATTTTATTTGAAGGCATTATCCTCTCCCAAAAGTATGGGCTCAGATTGTATATTTTGTTGGAACTATGGAAGTCAGTTGACACCGATTGCTTCAGCTTTCTAACAGTTATTTCAAAATCCAGAAGGCACAATTTTCAAACCTATGCAGATAATGATTAAACTGAAAATAAGAATACCAACAGTGTTGGAAACTTATAAAAACAGAAAATGCTAGAAATAATCACAGGCCGAGCAGCATTTGTAGAGAAAAAAACACAGTTAACGTTTCTAGTTAATGACTTTTTCATCAGAATTGAAAGATTATCAATGTGAAATAGTAATTCTGTTTCTTCCAGTGATTATATTGAGTTTTGGGTGTGCATCTGTTGTAATAAATACTGGGTATAACTTGTGTCTTCTGAAAAATTTCAGGAAGTGTATCAACACAAGAGTAATCAGAGCCTTTCTCCTAATTGAAGTTCCATTTAAGAAAAAGACAAATAACTTCACTTTTGAAAGCACGCAAGCTCAATCTTTTGATGGTTTAGAAATGTGCATATTTCATTTAGTAATGCAGCTGGCAGAAATTGCTGAATTCAAATTTGTTTTTTGTGTTATTGCTGTCAGATTCAGTACTTCTCTCTTTTGGTACCTGCTTGCCTTTCCCATTTACTGGGCATAGACTTCATGCTTCTTTTCCTCTAACATCAAATATCAAATTGTTTTTGATTTACGTCTGCAATTCTTTCAGTTTTTATCAGACATCCTGCAGTGAGTTAAAGCATTGCATCCAGCCCGAAATCCTGGCAGCAAATCCATCATACTAAAGTTTTCTCTGTGAAATACCAGACCAAAGGTGGTGGCTACTGCCATGTTGTCAAGCACTGGCAATATCAGTACAGTTTTATCCCCCACATGGTACAGTTCCCTTTTGTTTTCTCTGTTCATTTACAGGATGTTGTTTTCATTGACTGGGCCAGCATTTATTGGCCATCCTGAGTTGGCCTTAAAAGGTGATGTTGATTTGACTTCTTGAACTTGTATAGACCGTTTGTTATCGGTGTGCCTGAAGTGTTGGGGGTGAATTCCAGGTTTTTTGACAAACAAAAGAGAAGGTTAAATGAACATTGCTATGCTAGCTATACCATACAAGCCAGTGGTTAGCATACCTTGAGATAACAAAATAGTTTTCATCTACTGCAAATTGATTTTGTGTGGAATTTGAGTATTTACTGACCTGCATTTCCAGCATTATAGTGACTAAATTCAGAAGTAATTCATTGCTTTGGGCAGTTTTGAGGTCATAAATGGTATTATATAGATCTCTACAAACTATAACTAAGTAAAATAAGGCTATATTTTTGACAGAGCAGTAGTCTGCAGAGGTTAAAAGGTGCCTGTCAAGGATTTCACATGGTATGAGCTATACATTTAGACAATTTTAGCTCCTTCCTTGTAGTTTGGGAAGCTAAAGCTTGGAAAGACACTGGTACATAGAAAGACAAGGCATAATATGTATCTTATGGCTTGATGGCAGATACTAAAGACGCAATACAAGCGTAGCATGAGGGATGTAAAAAGTGCAGGGAGGTCATTAAAATGAACTTAAGAAAACAAAGGAAGTACTGGCAGTGGAAAAAAAAGGAAAAACCTAAATTTGTTTCTGTAAATGCATGAAGAGCAAAAGAATAATTAGAGAATGCGTAGGGTCAATTAGGGACCATAAAGGTGATCTAGGTGATGACCTGCAAGATACGGGCAAAGTTCTCAAAGAATACTTTCAGTTTTTGCAGTAGAAAGACATTGTGCAAGTATAGATATCAATGTATCAAATATTACTGGAGAGTAACACAGAGAAAGGAGGAGCTACCAGGTTTAAATGTTAAAAGTGGATAAATCCACTAGCCTGGATGAGATTTATTCCAGGCTGCTGAGGGAGGCAAAGGAAGACGTATCAGAAACCCTGGAAGTAATTTTCAAATCTCTTTCTCCACGGGTAAGGCATCAGAGGACTAAAGAACAACTAATGACCTCTCATTAATTTTCAAAAGAGGAGGAAAGGTTAGGTGAGGAAGTCACAGGCAGTCAGTCTAATGTCTGTGTTAGGAAAGTAGTTTTAAAGAATTGAGGGGTAGAAAATGTCGTCATTTTAAGAGATATGGATTAATTGGGGATAGCGTGGATTTGTTAAGGGAAAATAGTGTTTGATGAATTTAATTAAATTTTTTGAAGTAATCAAACATTGATGGCGCTAATGCATTTAATCATGTCTACATGACCTGCAGCAAGGCTTTCAGTATGTCTCTTGTGACCGAATGCTCAAGAAAATAAGAGCCATAGAATCCAAGACACAATGACATTTTGAAACCAGATTTGGCTGAGACATTTAGCAGGGGGTGGTAATAGAAAGATATGTGACTGGAAGTCTGTTTCCAGTAGAGTTCTGCAGGCTCGAGTGATAGGGGCCCATGCTGTTGGGTTTAGACTTGAGCGTTAGCAGTGTGATCGAGAAGTTTGTGGGTGACATGAAAATTGGCAGGGTGGTAAATGGTGAGGAAGAAAGCTATAAACTGCTTGAGGACATCAATGTTACTGATCAAATGGGCAGAACAGTGATGAATGGAAGTATGAGGTAATACAAATTAAGGTGGACTAACAAGGCTTGGGATCATGACATGTACAAGACCCTAGAAAGCATTAAGATCCGGGGACCTTCATGTGCATATTCAGGGATCCCTGAAGGTAGCAGGGCATGTAGAAAAGGTGGTTTATATTACAAGAGCAGGAAAGATGTGCTGGAACTGTATAAAATGCTAGGCGAAAGTGAGGACTGCAGATGTTGGAGATTAGAGTTGAGATTAGCATGGTGCTGGAAAAGCACAGCAGGTCAGGCAACATCTGAGGAGCAGGAAAATCAACGTTTTGGGCAGGAGCCTTTTGTCAAGAATGAGGCTGGAAGCCTTTGGGGTGGAGGGATAACTGGGAGGGGGTGGGGGGCTGGGGAGAAAGTAATTGAGTGCAGTAGGTGGATGGAGGAAGGGGTAAAGGTGATAGGGTGGAGCAGATTGGGGGGAAGGAAGATTGACAGGTGGGACAGGTCATGAGATTGGTGCTGAGCTGAAAGTTTGGAACTGGAGTAAGGTGGGGGGGAAGGGGAAATGAGGAAACTGGTGAAGTCCACATTGAGGGCTTCCCATCTATCCGCTCCACCCTTCCCACCTATCCCAGATGGACCAATGGGCTGAGAAATGGCAGATGGAGTTTAATTTAGATAAATGAGGTGCTGCATTTTGGGAAAGTAAATCTTAGCAGGGCTTCTATACTAAATGGTAAGGTCCCAGGGAGTGTTGCTGCACAAAGACCTTGGAGTGCAGATTCATAGCTCCTTGAAAGTAGAGTCGCAAGTAGATAGGATAGTAAAGAAGGCATTTGGTATGCTTTCCTTTATTCGCCAGTGTATTGAGTACAGGAGTTGAGGTCATGTTGCGGCTGTACAGGACATTGGTTAGGCCACTTTAGGAATATTGCGTGCAATTCTGGTCTCCTTCCTATCGGAAAGATATTGTGAAACTTGAAAGGGTTCAGAAAAGATTTACAAGGATGTTGCCAGGGTTGGAGGATCTGAGCGACAGGGAGAGATTGAATAGGCTAGGGCTGTTTTCCCTAGAGTGTCGGGGACTGAGGGGTGACCTTTATAGAGGTTTATAAAATCATGAGAAGCATTGGGTAAATAGACAAAATCTTTTCCCTGGGGTCGGGGAGTCCGGAACTAGAGGGCATAGGTTTAGAGTGAGAGGAGAAAGATATAAAAGAGACCTAAGGGGCTACGTTTTTACACAGAGGGTGGGATGTGTATGGAATGAGCTGCGAGAAGAAGTGGTGAAGGCTAGTACAATTGCAGCATTTAAAAGGCATCTGAATGGGTATGGGCCAGGTGCTGGCAGGTGGGACTATGTTGGGTTGGGATATCTGGTTGGCATGAACGAGTTAGACCGGAAGGTCTGTTTCCATGCTGTACATCTCAATGACTCTACGTGTGAATGGATTAAAACACTGAAACATAATTAACTAAAGGTTGGGATTTTGTTGTGATGCATTTAATTTAGATCTGTCCCACTGCCAAGAGGCAGCATTTGCTCTGAACTGGATTAGTTTCTCAAATGCTTCTGTGTGCTAAACATTATTGGAATTTTAAGTCTGTGTAATTTTACCAGATGCCACATGTATCAACAATCATGGGATCAAGCTCTCCCGCAAATTATGTACACTTTGTAGTGACACTTCAACACAGCATTGTTAGACAGATGTGTTGTCTCTTGGATGATTTGTTGAATATAGGTTTGTGTTTTGGTCAATCCCTGCCATTGAAAAGCATTAACGAACCACTTGTTTCATTTCTATTCAGAAATTGAAAGATCACAGTTTAAAGTTTCAAATTTGTTTGAGTGGTGTTGGTGGCAGTGATTCTCAGGAGGATAACTTGATGCATTAACAATAATAATTGGCATTAACTGTAATTGCAGTGAATAAGCTAGTGTGTTTAAGTTTCTATTTATCTTGCACTTCCTGTTGACTTACCTCTATTGATTTTCAAAAGAGAAGTTTTGAGTCATTTAAGAAACAGCACATTCTAAGAAAATCTGTAACAAGCCTCTTCCAAATTCTTTCTTTCAGTAGGAATATACATCACTGCAAACTGCCTTCCCCTTCACAAATAATGTAACTGTAGACTCATCGTAAGCATGTCCACGAGAAATTGAATTATAGGAATTAACAGTATAGAAAGAGGCCACTCAACGTGCAGCTACCTAAACCTTGTGTTGAAGCTGCTCATTCATTTCTGTTTCCATAACAGTTCCCTGTGCCTTTAGTGTGTCACCTTTCAGTTGCTATTCATTTCCCTTCATATTTATGCTGCTGCTTAAATGGCTACTTGTGCTGAAGTAAGTTAAATTCCTGTTGGAGTGCTAACAATTTTTTTTTAGATTAGATTAGATTACTTAGTGTGGAAACAGGCCCTTCGGCCCAACAAGTCCACACCGACCTGCCAAAGCGCAACCCACCCATACCCTACGTTTACCCCTTACCTAACACTGCGGGCAATTTAGCTTGGCCAATTCACCTGACCCGCACATCTTTGGACTGTGGGAGGAAACCAGAGCACACGGGGAGAAAGTGCAAACTCCACACAGTCAGTCGCCTGAGGTGGGAATTGAACCCGGGTCTCAGGCGCTGTGAGGCAGCAGTGCTAACCACTGTGCCACCATGCCGCCCATGTAATATACTTGAGTGTTTGTTTGTGGATATACCAATGAATCTGAACAGTTTTTGCTCTTTGTCATTTTTGAGTTCTTCCTTTTGTTTCAGAATCAAAAATTAACCTTTTAAACTTGTCACAATGCATTTCTAAACTTGAACACCATTACTCCCAGGGTCATCATAAAACTCTAAAGACTTGATCAGATTATTCAAAGTCCCAAGTTTACCCCTCAGATGAACTTGGGTTTGCAGAAAACACTGACCAGGTTTCTCTATTTAATAAGAAGCTACCACTGGTTGTAAAGAAATCAGTTCTAACCACAGGCAAACAAAACTATTAGTAACACAAAACCCTACTAGCTAAAACTCTAACCCCCTCTTAAAGCCGTTAGACGCGTAGACAGACACAGGCAAACGTTCATATTTCCCTCCACTCATAGCATACATAGTTCAGTCACTCCAGTGCACCGTATTCGTTGAGGTATCCCTTTCATTATCAAGATCTTCAGATCTGATCACCTTATGCTTTTCAAGTTCTTTACTGTAGACCCAGGGCAATTGAAACTGATTAAGTTTCATAATCACTGATTAGTGGTAACAGCTTGTGGCAAATGATGGAAGAGAACAGCTAGATATAAGAGGATGAGAATGCAAGAAGTAGGAGCAGGAATAGGCCATCCAGCCCATCGAGCCTGCTCCGCCATTCGGTAATATCATGACTGGGCATTTCGTGGACTTGGCTCCACTTACAACACACAATAACCTTTACTTCCTTCACTGTTCAGAAATCTATCTTTGCCTTAAAAGTATTCAATGATGTAACTTCACCTGCTTCACTGGGCAAGGAATCCCACAGATTCACAACCTTTGAATCCTCCTCAACTTAGAACTAAGTCTGCTCCCCCTTATTTTGAGGCTTTCCCCCCTAGTGTTAGTTTCACCCACCAGCGGAAACAACCTTCGTGCTTCTGTCTTATCTATTCTCTTCATAGAACATTACAGCGCAATATAGGCCCTTAGGCCTTCAATGTTGCATTGACCTACAGAACCAATCTGAAGCCATTTTCACTATTCCAATTCCATCCAATGACCATTTAAATGCCCTTTATGCTGGTGTGTCTACTATGATGCAGTGCATTCCCAGCTCCTACAACTTCGAGTAAAGTAATTAACTCTGACATCTGTCCTATATCTATCACACCTCAATTTAAAGCTATGTCCCCTCATGCTTTCCATCAACATCTGAGAAAAAAGGCTCTCGCTGTCCATAATTTTATGTTTCCACAAGATCCTCCATCCCACTCCATTCTTTTTAATTCCTATGCACAGTCACAGGCTAATCAATGTCGCCTCATAAGCCAACCATCTCCATTTCAGAATCAACCGAGTGAACCTCCTCTGCACCCCTTTCAGTGCCAGTATGTCTTTTCTCAAGCAAGGAGACCAAAACCCCACACACTACTCTAGGTGTGGCCTCGCCAGCACCCTATACAGCTGTAACATAACCCTGCTATTTCTAAACTTCACCTCAGCACTTCCAGATTTTAGTATGTTTTTTTAAACAACAAAGAGACCCTTTCCCTTCTAATCTGGAAGTCTCTTAACACCTGTCTTGTTTGTACACACTTGCCACCTACCAAGGTACCAATCAGAGTTGTCATCCTAATGACCCCTGCCCTCCTCCACCTTGGTCCTGATTGCATAAACAGATTAGCAACCCATCTTGGGCCAAGCTTGCTCTGCACGCACTCATGGAGCTGTTGGTGTCTGAGCATTATCCCTCGTCACTTGAACAAAGCAACAGTCAAAATGCAGCTCACAATGAATTCCAGTAAATTATTTTTAAAAGTGCAGCAATTCCTTGCACAGTCCTTAGTTTAAGTAATCTATTCCCTATTTTGATCCACAGTCCAAAATAAAAATGAAAGATGTGGTCTTTATAATTAGACTCCTTCCTCGAGCACAAAAGCAGAATATTGCTGATGGTGGAAATCTGAGATACCATTATCCCTTTCATCCCATAATCTACAGCTTTTCTCACAAGCCTGTTGTATGTGACACTGTATCAAATGCCTTTTGAAAATCCAAATCAACCACATCAACATATCCACTTCAATTCTTTGTCTCCACATCAAAAAAAAGTCCAGCCAGTTAATCAAACACAATTTCTCTTTTAGAAATCTATGCTGGCTCTTTGTAAACAGCCACCTTTTATCATGTAACTATCAATTCTATCCTGAATAATTGGACCACTGAAGTTAAATTGTTATTGCTGGATTCATCCTTAGACTTTATTGGACAGGCGTATAATGTCTGCAATTCTTGATCCTTTTGTGCCTTCCCGGAGTCTAGGAAAGATTCAAGGATGATGGCTAATGCCCCTCCAACCTCCACTCTCGCTTCATAATGTTTGGATACTTCCTTCTCTGTCACTATGGCCTGGGTAGCAGCTGCTCCTTGGTAAAGATAGATTTAAAGTATTCATTTAATGTCCCAATTATGCCTCTTGCCTCCATATGTGAAACCACGTCTTGGTCTCCAATCTGCCTTACTCAAGGTTGATCAAGTTTGTGCACAAGGAAGGTTGATGTAGTTTATATAGATTTTAGCTTTTGACAAGGTACCACATAGGAGACTGACTGAAAAGTTTAAAGCATGAGGAATTCCGGGAAACACGATGAAATGGGTCAGAAACTGGCTTAGTAATAGAGCACACAAGGTAGTGATAAGAGGCTGCCCTTGTGACTGGAAGCCAGCCAGTGGTGTACCACAGGGATTAGTACTGGGACCCTTACTGTTTGTTATATACATAAATGATATAGAAGAAAAATATGGGGGAAATGTTAACCACGTTTACAGGCAACTACTCTACCAATGTTGGTGTCAGTAATGAAGACGATGGCTTTAGGTTACTGGAAGATATAAATAAGTTGATCAGATGGGCAGTGGCAGATAATATTTAACCTTGATTGAAGTAATGTGCTCAATTCTGGTCTCACTGTTCTCGGGAGAGATGTTGTGAAACTTGAAAGAGTTCAGAAAAGGTTGACAACGATATTGCCAGGATTTGAGCAATGGGGAGCGCTGAATAGACTGGGACTATTCTCTCTGGATGATCAGAGACTGAAGAGTGACCTTGTAGAGGTGAATAAAATCATGACTGGCATCGATAGGGTAAATAGCCATGATCTTCTCCCCATGGTGGGGGAGTCCACGATGAGAGAGTGTAAGTTTAAGCTGAGAGAGGAAAGATTTAAAAGGGACTTGAAGGGGAACTTTTTCATATGTATGGATTGAGCTGCCAGAGATCATGGTGAAGGCTAATACAATTACAGCATTCAGAAGACATCTGGATGGGTATATGAATAGGAAGGATTTAGAGGATGTGGGCCAAATGATGGCAAATGGGACTAGATTAATTCAGAATATCTGGTCAGTGTGGATGGTGTCTTTCCGAGCTGTCCATCTCTATTGATTCTAGAAAATAATGTGGTGTGATGCACTTCAGAAGAAGAAACAAAATGAGGGAGTGTTTAATGAATGACAGGACACTGGATCACCCAATGGAACAGAGAGATCTTAGGTCCCTGAAGCCAACACAGCAATGAATAGGTTAAGAAGGTATATAGGACATTTGCTTTCATCAGTCATGGCATAGAGTACAAGAGCAAAGAGGTAATATGAGAGTTGTCCAGAACATTGATTAGGTCACAGCTGGAGTAATGTATGCAGATCTGGTCACCTCACTGCAAAAGGATGTGATAGTGTTAGAGGGAATACAGAGGAGGTTTACCAGGATGCTGCCTGGGTTGGAGCAACTGAACTACAGGGAAAGACTTAAGTTTGAATTGCTTTCTTCAAAGAAGAGAAGGCTGAGTGGGGGACATGATTTCACATTATGGGGGATGGATAGGGTGTGTAGGGAACAGCTGTTGTATTCTAGTTTTTTTGCAGTTTTTCTCCATTTAAATAATTCTTGGTTCTTTTGTTCTCCAAAAATGAAGAACTTCACTTTTTCCCACATTACTATTTACCAACTTTTTGCCCATTTACTTCAACTTTCAGTATCTCTCTGTAAATTGTTTGTGTCCCTCTCGCATCTTGCCTTTCTACCTATTTTTGTGTAGTCTGCAAGTATTTACATTGTATTGGCTTCCTACCTCCAAGTTATTAATACATGTTGTGGAACCTCACTGGTCACAGGTCACTAACCTGATAACTAATCCCTTATTCTCATTTGCTGTTTCCTTCTCATTAACCAATTCTCTATCTATGTCAATATACTTCCACCAATAGTGTGGGTTCTTACCTTATGACTTAACCTTTTATTGTGGTACAGTTGGTTCTGCTATAACACTCATTTCTTCAATGCAAATTGGCTTTAATGCAATCAAAGAATTTAGACAGTTATTTGTAGAATGCAAACTTTCCTTACCTGTTATTGGCTATAATGTAGTTTAAATGGAGCGGCAATTGCATGATTTTCTTAGAACGCGAGATTGCACAAAGCAAAACTATTTGCATGTAGCAGAACTGACTGTACCTCGTCAAAATGCCTTCCGGTAGTCCAGATAAAATATATCTACTGATTCCCCTCTATCCACTTTGGTTCAGGCTTCTTCAAAAAATAAACTTTAACAAATTAGTCAGACACTATTTCCCTTTCTTTGAGCCATGCTAACTCTGCTTGACTAGATTATGATTTCCCAAATATTCTGCTGTTGCTCCCTTAACAATTGATGTGTTTCTCCAGAAATAGATGCTAAGCTAATTGTCCTATTGTTGGCTAATTTTTGCCTCCCTTCCTGTTGATGTGCTTGTAGAATTCATTGGGGTTCCTCCTTACATTATCTGTCGTCTTTTCTCATGATTCCTTTTTGCTACTGCAATCTTTTCGTGATCTCTTCTGAATCTTCAGTATTCCTTTTCATTATTGGGGTTTTATTTTCTACCAGATACCTGTGTTGAGCACAATTTCTTCTTTGATTTAATTTCTGTCACCCCAGTCATCCATGGCACTCTGGATTTGTTGCCCTTCTGTTTTGTTTTGAGGGAGAACCTTAAGTGTACTTGAACCATATCCTCTTTGAAGTATCCATTCTTCATGATTTATTTCTCATGTCAGTCAGTTTATTCCAGTTTGGCCTGGTTCCATTCTTGCCCCATTGACGTTAATCCTCTAGAAATTAATTATTCATATTGTCCTTTTATATCATCCTCCTAAACCTTGAGGTACAATGATCACTGTTTCCTAAATATTCTTCCACTTGACCTATTTCACCCACATCATTTCCAAGCCATAGTGTTTGCTTTTTAGTTCGACAGGGTGCATACTGCTGGAGGAGATCTTTCTGAGCACAATCTTGGAATGTTTGCCCCTCCCTTCCCTTAGCGCTATCATTGTTCCAGTCTACATTTGAAGAATTAAAATCCTTAGTAATTTCTCTACAATGTTGCCGTCTTGATAAGTTCCTTGTATGTTTGTCCCTCTATGTCCTTTGACTAGTTGGTGGACTAGAGAATGTGAACAAGCAATATAATTGCACTCTTTTTGTTCCTTCACTGTAGCCAGATTGGTTCCTTACTTGAACCCCCCTGGGGCATCCTCTGGCACTGCAGTGGTTTCCTCAACCAATACTGCCACTGGTCTTCCTTTCCTGTTTTTTCTGAATGCTTAGTGCTCAGGAATATTTAACATGTGCTTTTCCTTTAGCCAGATCTTTATTGCCATCACATCATATTTCCATATGATAATCGGTGCTTTGAACTCCCCGATTTTATTTACTGTACTTTATGCATTCACATTCACTTGATGCTGATTTAGACTTCATTACTTTTTCCCTTACTCAGACTTCGTCTATTAACATTCTATTTTATATATTAGTATTATCTATCTGTTCAATATTTTTCTCTCTGGTATTTTAAAACAATTAGACAGCTCAGTAGTTAATTTCACTGAGCCAAGTTTATTACATAGAACATAGAAAAATACAGCGCAGTACAGGCCCTTTGGCCCTCGATGTTGCACCAACCCAAGCCCACCTAACCTACACTAGCCCACTATCCTCCATATGCCTATCCAATGCCTGTTTAAATGCTCATAAAGAGGGAGAGTCCACCACTGCTACTGGCAGGGCATTCCATGAACTCGTGATTCGCTGAGTAAAGAATCTACCCCTAACATCTGTCCGATACCTACCTCCCCTTAATTTAAAGCTATGCCCCCTCGTAATAGCTGACTCCATACGTGGAAAAAGGTTCTCACTGTCAACCCTATCTAAACCCCTAATCATCTTGTACACCTCTATCAAGTCACCCCTAAACCACCTTTTCTCCAATGAAAACAACCCCAATTGCCTCAGCCTTTCCTCATACGATTCTCCTACCATACCAGGCAGCATCCTGGTAAACCACCTCTGCACCTGTTCCAATGCCTCCACATCCTACCTATAGTGTCGCGACCAAAACTGCACACAATACTCCAGATGCGGCCGCATCAGAGTCATATACAACTGCAAACTTTTTAAAAAACTGAACTGAAACGTTTAAACTGTTGGGCCTGTCCTTGGGAATATTTGCCAAGGCTTCTGGATTATCAATCATGTAAGAATTAGGTAACAGACCTAGAGGATACTGACGACATGGGTGGGAAGGGAAAGTGCTGCGTGGGATCTCTCAAGCTTAATGCTAGAATGAACTGAGAAAGGAATAGAGATCAGAAGCAGCTTTACTGAATGATTTTAAACTATTAGTGCAATTGAGCAGGAAAATGGCAAAATAAATTAATGTTTTCATTACATATAACAATCATTTGTCAAAGGATATACAATGAATAGAATTAAGTTGCATGTTGGAGAGGAATCTGGCAATAATAGTTTATGATAAGCTACGAATCTCTAACTTGCATACGTATCCTGTTTGTTTTTTGAACCTGGGTTGCTAGGTTGGACAGTAAGTGATTTTTTCCTTGGATGATGATGGCTAGCATGAGGGATGTAGCTGTAAATTGAGGGGTGATAGATATAAGACAGACGTCAGAGATAGTTTCTCTACTCGGATTAATAGGGGTGTGAAATGCACTGCCTGCAGCAGTAGTAGACTTGCCAACTTTAAGGGCATTTAAATGGTCATTGGATAGGCATATGGACGAGAATAGAATAGTGTAGGTTAGGTGAGCTTTAGATTGTTGTGCTGACCTGTAGAACCATCGAGGGCCGAAGGGCCTGTCCTGCACTGTAATGTTTTATGTTCTATTGATGTCCTGGAGCAATGTTATTGAATAGAAATCACTTATGGGTCATAGGTGTGGCTTTTGTGAAACAGTCACATGTCCCAATGTTGAAGAAAACGCCTAGCATGTAATACAGGTCAAAGATTTTCATGCAAATGTTTGCTTAACCATCAGTGCAGAACTTTGCAGAACGATTCTTTACAACAAAGCTTGTATTTCTGCCATAAGTTTACCAGATGATGCACATGTCAGTTTAGCATTGAAATTTTTTGTCTGTAGTTGCAGACAGTATGTTAACATCAAGTGTGCAAGTCCTATGTAAGTCAGCATTCTCAGCAATCAATCCAGTGATGTATAATAGATTAGTGCCCTGCTCTCTCCCAAACACTGAATGCTGCTTCTGCATGCTTTGGTGTTACTTGTTAGCTTATTTGACTGGAAATGCACCAAATTGACACTGTATTTTATCTCCATACAAAATTGCTATTTCTCTAGGATTGAAGTCCATCCTTTTCACCTGTATTATAGACCATTGTTAAAAGATAACCAATAAGCACACACTTTCTTTTTTCAGTTTACCATCAAGTGTAGAGAAAGTTGAAACTACACCTGAATTTGCATTTTACTAATTGTAGAATTTCCACAGTGCAGAAAGAGGCCATTTGACCCTTTTTGAGTCTGCACCAACCCTCCAAAGACCATCCAATCCAAACCCAGCTCCCACCCTATCCCCAAATTCCCACTCTTACAATGGCTAATCAATTTATCCTGCACAACCCAAGACACTATGGACAATTTAGCCAAGCCAGTCCACCTAACTTTCACATATTTGGACTGTGGAAGAAAAGTTTAGCAGAAACCCACACAGACATGGGAAGACTATGTAAACTCCAACTACAGTCTCCAAGCTGGAATCGAACCCAGGTCGCTCGTACGGAGCCAGCAGTGCTAACCGTTGAGCCACAGTGCTGCCCATTTGTTCAGATCACATTGTACCTTTAATAAAGTAAGACATTCCAAGGTGCTTCACAGGCAGTTTATAAAGAGTTAGACAACTGATCCTCCGAAAAGGACATATTAGGTCAGAGACCTAAAGCTTGGTCAAAAAGGTTGTTTTTAAATAGTGCTTTAAAGGAGGTAAGCCAGACAGTGTTGCTGAGAAATGTAGGGAGAGTATTTCAGAGCTTTGATCCAAGTCATCTGTAAGCTTGGCAACCATAGTGGAACAGTTCAAATTGGGGATATATAAGGGAAAAGAACTGAGTAGCGTAGATATTTCTGCAGATTTATAGTGCTGATGGAGATTACAGGAATAGGGAAAGGTAAGGCCATAGAGATGCTGAGAACTTCAAACACTGTAGGCTAGTAAGCAGAGGCCTAATAGCTGAACAGAGCTTATTGCAAGGAAAGATCCTGATGACAGAGTTTTGAAGTTTAGGTGCAATGCATCCTCCTTGTACAACTCCCATCTGCCCAGAAAGACATCCCAATAGTCCACATACCTGAAGGCCTTCCAACTCTTCAGCCACATATTTAACTGTACTCTCTTCCTGTTTCCTCACATCACTTGCACGTGGTACACCAAATAATCCTGGGATTATAACCACCGAGCTCCTGCTTTTCCTACCTGAACTTCCTTAGCAGGATCTCATTTCCCTTTTTTGCTTATATCGTTGGTACCAATATGGACCACAACCTCTGGCTACTCAACCTCCCACTTCAGAACATCCTATACTCCGCTATTCTTGACCCTGGCACCAAGGAAGCAAAACGCAATCCTGGAGTCTCCCTTGCAGCCACAGAAATGCCTATCTGTATCCCTGACTATAGGGTCCTTATCATTGTTTACTACTCATCCACATTTGATAGAATCCCTACAGTGTGGAAGTAGGCTATTTGGCCCATTGAGTCCACGTTGGTCCTCTGAAGAGCATCCCACCCAGAACCCTACCCTATCCTTGTAACCCTGCATTTCCAGCCTGCACATCCCTGGATACTATGGGCAACTTAGCATGGCCAATCCACCTAACCTGTACATCTTTGGGCTAAGAGAGGAAACACAAGCAGGCACAAGGAAAATGTGCAAACTCTACACAGTCACCCGAGGATGGAATCTCAGCTGGGACCCTGGTGCTGTGAGGCAGCAGTGCTCAGCATTGAGCACCATTCGACCCTCCCTGTTGTGGAACAGTGGCAGTTGTGGCTGCTGCCTGAGACCCTATATTAGGATATTCCTGTTTGAGAAAGGAATGATCACATTTTCTGTCTGTGCCCAGCTTGCTAAATGCCCTATCTATGACATCCTCAGACTCATGGATGTTCCACAGTGAGTCTGTCCGCATTCCTGGTGCTCCATTCAAAATATCAGGAGCTGCAGCTGAATATACTTTCTGCACACTCAGTCCCCATGGAGACTGGATGTCTGTCTGATTTCCCACATATTGCAGGAGGCAGATTCCGTGGAACTGAGCTCTTCTGCCATTGTGAATCCTATCGACTAATTCAACCTTATCCACTGTAGACAATAATCCAGGAACTGATCACACACCTAAACCACTAGTCACCAAACTCAGATCTAGTGTCAGGCATAGACTGGACTGGTAAGAATGGCAGATTTCCTGTCCTGAAAGGTATTAGTGAGTCAAATGGGTTTTTTTTCTTAAATCTGGCAGATCATAGTTACTGAAAGTAGCTTTTTATTCCAGATGTTAATTGACTATGAATGTTTCTAGCTGCCATTGTAGAATTTGAACTTGTACTCTTGATAAGGTACTTTAAAATTAGCCAGGACACCACAGTATCTCTCCTGCTCTTCAGAATAATTGTAAAATAGTTTTGATCCTACTGAGAAGGCAGGTAGTGTTTGGTTTAACACCTCATTCTAAAAAATCAACATCTCTGTCAGCACATCTCTTGGTACTGCACTGAAGTGGAGCCTAGATTTTTCTGTTTCCCACTGAAGTGGGACTTGAACCCACAACTTCTGACTCAGTATGACTGCACTATCCACTGAAACACAGCCGACACTGTTTGGGATCAGGCCAAAGAATATTCGTGTTATTTTTGAACCACTTGAAACCTTTTGATCTGAATGACATTCGGGTCCTCTTGTGAAGTGGCAACTTTTTTGTCACACCTGAAATGCCACACCAGAGGGCATTTCAGGTTTTCTTTATCTCTCCTGGGATCTGACTGTGACTGAAATGAGCTACTTGCTTGATTGTAACTGAATAGCTAGGCCATCTGAGGGCAATTAAGAGTTAACAATCAAATTAGTAATAAACTTTCCATCTATTAATTTCTGGAGCTCTGACTGGTGGTTATCAAGGCTAGTTTGTGAATTGTGAACAGTAATGAAATGTTGGAGGTTCGGTTTTACTTTTTCAGTGGATTGTTTTAGATATTAAAACCTTGGTGATTTGTGTAATTCCGTGGTTGGTATTTTGTATGAAGCAATGAAATTCCCAATTGATGCAGAAGTGAACTAGATTAATCCTATTTTCTGGCCTTGAATAGGTTGGAAAGGTTCAGATGCCCTTAGCTTCATAAATGTAGCAGCGTACCAAAAGTGAGAATTGTGGCACTGTGCAGTACATGAAATCTGAGTCAAATCAGGAACACAGAACCTTTTGCTGAAGCCAATGGAGTGTTGAAATTGATACATTGTATCTTCCAAGGATATAAAGGTACTCTTGATAATCCTCTTGGGTGAATCTAAAAGATATCCAGTATTTGCAGAAGATCTGGGACCATAGCATCCTGGGCCAATTCCTCAACCAAATTACTAAAGATCAGATATCGTGTTTTAATAATACTGTGTAGAGCTTATGGAACTTTGCTTAGTGCAACCAAGTTGCTTAAGCTGCAGCAGCCCTACATTAAAGCAGTGACTAAGTTACAAAAGCATGCTGCTGTCTGTAAGCGCTTTGAGGTTTCCTGAAATTACGAAAGACTAGATATGAATACAAGTTACTACTTTTACATGACTATTTAATGCTTGTATTGATTGGGCGATCTTTATTTCCTGGTATACAGTTGGCAAAAGTTGAGAATAAGCAATTAACTTTTGTAATTAATACCGTCATGAGTGAAGGAACAAGTTACTGACTTGCAGAAGTTTTTGAAATTTTAGGTTTGGAAAACTAGTAAAGTATATTGGCAACACGGAGGCTCAGTGGTTAACAGTGCTGCCTTGCAGCACCAGAGACCCAGGTTCAATTCCACCCTTGGGTGACTGTCTTTGTGGGATTTCTACATTCTCCCTGTGTCTGCATAGGTTTCTTTTCTCAGTTCAAAGATGAGGTTAAACGTATTGTCCATGCTAGGTTGCCCATCATGTTGAGGGATATACAGGCTAGGTGCATTAGCCATGGGAAATGCAGGGTTACTAGGGGGAATGGGTCTGGGTTGGATGCTCTTTGGAGGGTTGGTGTGGACTTGTTGGGCCAAATGACCTGCTTCCACACTGTAGGGATTCTGTGATAATGCAGTTTTAGGATGTTTTGATAATTATGGAGTGAAACTTGGAAACAATGCATGTACTTAGAGCAACGCTATTCTGTGCTGTTTATACTTGTGCTTCCTAATATACATGGCTTAGCATTTGTCATAATCATACCCTGTTTTCTTATTCTTCACAGCAACCAGAACACATTGTGGATCTTTTTATGGACATCTCGGATTCTGTAGGTCAGTCTCTGCCTCAGAATCATTTAAACCTCCCCGAAGAAAGTTCTTTAATCAGTAATCTGGACTTGTCTCAAGGTATTGACACCGCATTGAAAATGCTGAGCGATAAGGATCCGTTGTTGCCATCCTCCAGTGAACCGTTCAGATTGGAGCTGCAAGCAGATGGTAGCGAGCAGTGCCAGCTAGACACAGCAGAAGGTATTTTAAATTTGTGTTACATATTGACAAAAGACCATAAGACATAGGAGTGGAGGTAAGGCCGTTCAGACCATCGAGTCCGCTCTGCCATTCAGTAATGGCTGATGGACATTTCAACACCACTTACCCGCACTCTCCCCGTATCCCTTAGTTCCTTGCGAGATTAAGAATTTATCACTGTCTGCCTTGAAGACATTTAACATTCTGGTCTCTGCTGCATTCCGTGGCAGTGAATTCCACAGGCTCACCATCAGGCTGAAGAAATGTTTCATTTCCATTTTAAATTGATCCCCTTAATTCGAAGGCTGTGTCCACGGGTCCTAATATCCCTGCCTGACGGAAGCAAATTCCCTGCGTCCACCTTTTCTAAGCCATGCATTATCTTGTAATGGATGCAATATTCCTAAAGTGGCCTAACCTGTACAGCCGCAATATGATCTCCCAACTCCTGTACTCCATACTCTGACCAATAAAGGAAAACATACCAGATGCCACCTTCACTATCCTATCTACCTGCGACACAACTTTCAAGAAGCTATGAACCTGCACTCCAAGGTTCTTTGTTCAGCAACACTCCCGAGGACCTTACCATTAAGTGTAAAGATCCTGCTAAGATTTGCTTTCCCAAAATGTAGAACCTGAATTAAACTCCATCTGCCACTTCTCAGCCCATTGGCCTATCTGGTCCAGATCCTGTTGTAATCTGAGATAACCTCCTTCACTGTCCACTATTCCTCCAATTATGGTGTCATCTTCAAACTTACTAACTAATGACAAAAATAGTGGACCCAGCCCAAGTGGAGTACAGAATGTGCAGGGAGGTCCTTAAAAAAAAGTGATGAAAGAGAAGAATGAAAAACACTGGCAGGTGAGCATACAGAGAATCCCAAGGTAATTCTATAAGTCTTATGAGCAAAAGCTAAACAGTTTGGGATTCTACTCGGGTTTAGGAGAATGAGAGTATATAATGTTAAGGCCTTTGATAGGGCAAATGCTGTGAGGATATTTCCCCTCATGGGTGAGTTTAGGACCAGAGGCACCAATTTAAGGCTGAGATGAGGAGGAATCTCTTTGGAGGGTTGAGAGGTTTTGTCACACAGCTGTGGGGGCAGAATCCTTGTCTGTATTTAAGGCTGAGAAAGATAGATTCTTGATCAGTAGGAGAATCAAAGCTATGAGGAAAGGGCAGGAAAGTGGACATGAGGAATGTTGGCTGAGCTATGATCGTATTTAATGGTGAAGCAGGCTTGAGGGGCTGAATGGCTTACTACTGTTCCTATTTGCTATGGTCTAAGCAGATAACCAGGTAAAAAGTAGGTTCCATTTGAAACCCAGGAGTCAATCTGTGTGTAGCAAGAGGCTTTGCTTGGGTGTTAAATGGGTAATTCACATTTATCTTGAGAGGGAGGACATATGTCCAGAATTCAGAACGTGTGACTGTGAGGTTCTTGAGCACTGGAGGAGGTCCAGAGCAAATTAACAGGATGTCACCTGGGATGAAACAGTTTAGCTGTGAAGAGGCTGATAGCTTTGATTGCTTTCTTTAAAGCAGAGATGGCTGAGAGCGGACCTGAGGTGTCTAAAGTTAAGGGGGCATGAACAGGGTGGATGGAGGATCACTAACAAGGGAGTATAATTTTAAGGTGAAAAAGGAAGTTTAAAGATCTCACGCAAAGGCTGGTGAAAATCTGGATTGCACTATTTGGGAGGGTAGTTCAGGTGGGAACCCTCACAATCTTTAACAAGGGCTTGGGTGAGCTCTTTAAATGTCGTAACATTCAAGGCTTGGGCCAAGTGCCAGAATGTGGGGCTAGTGTAGGTTGAGTAATTTAAAGGCTGTCTTCTGTACTACATGATTCCAAGTTTAATCACCTGCTTGATTTTCACCAGAATTCATCAGATACATTTTGGCCTTAAAAATATATCTAATGATGTCCCACAGCCTCTGGTGTACATGATTGTAAAAAATTCACAACATTCTGAATGAAAGATTTGCCACTTGCCTCATTCTTAAATGAGTGATCCCTCATTCTGAGAATGTATCCTCTAGTTCTAGCCTTTCTGATTATATGAAATAACCTTTCAATGTTTACCCTATCAAGTCTCCACAAAATTCTGCATGTTTCAATCAGATCATCTCTCATTTTCCTGAACTCCAGAGAGTATTGGGTTAATCTGCTCAATGTCTCACCATCTAACAACCCCCTCATCCCAGGAATCAATGCAGTAAACCTTTGCTGAACCTTCTCCAACGCAAGTAGTTCATTTCTTCGGTGAATAATTAAAACTGCACACTAGCGTGAACTAATCAAAGTCCTGTATAATTAAAAGACCTCCTTCCCCTTATACTTCACTAAGGGCTAACATGCCATTTGTCTTCCTAATTGCTTTCTGTACCTCTACTCTAATCTTGTGCTGCTTGTCTGAGGAGAACCCAAACTTTGACCATTATACATGAATATTTCACACCATTTTAAAAGAAAAGTTTTTCTATTTATCCTACCAAAGTGAAAAACATAACCTTTCCTCATTCACTTTTTAAAATCTATAATACAGGTAGACGATCCTTTATCCGAAATTGTTGGACCAGCTATTTTGGAGCTCGGAATTTTTTGAATTTCAGAATAAGTGACTGTTTGTATGGTGAAATTTTTAAAAATCCTAGTGGAGGAGCAGACTAACTAAGTAAAAACAGGCCTTGGAGAGAATCCCCCCCCCAATGTCGCATCTGAGTGACACGCATCAAGTGGTAATGAGGAAAAAAAACCATCACAAAAAAAAATGGACTATGGAGCTTTTTGGATTTTGGAACTATGAATAAAGGATCGTCTGCATGTATTCACCTCAACTTTACTATTCATGCATTCTACAATGTATACTGTTGAAACATCTTAATTTTTGTGCTGAGGTCCATGTAGGTGCATTCAAGTATTTGCACTCATCTTCCTCAATCCACAAGGCTCCCAGTGTCCATTTATTAAATACAGAATGCTCTGTTTGTACGCAACGATCTGAGGTGTGTTTGAAGTAAGCAAAATTGGAGACAAAGAAATGTTTCTTACTGTGAATGTATTCTGACCTGGCTGAATGTAGTATTACAAAATAGCTGACAAGTGGGACAGTTTTCTATCCTGTATACCCCAGATCCACTGGAAATAATTGGATCTTCTGAACTGTTCCCTGGCTGCCCTTTACTTGGAGTATTAGGGGCGTGGAACGTACTGCATGCGTACGTGGAACGTAGTAGACTTGCCAACTTTAAGGGCATATAAATGGTCATTGGATAGACATTTGGACGAGCATGGAATAATATAGATTAGCTGGGCTTCAGATTGTTTTCACAACTTGGCACAATATCAAGGGCCGAAAGGCTTGTACTGTGCTGTAATGTTCTATGTTCTGAAGTTTAGAAAAGCAAAATACCCAACCCATGACACGTTTCCTCTGCACATTTAAATCAATTGACCTTTTAATTGCATTGTAAACATGGAAGAAACAACTTCGGCAGGAAAGTCTTTATCAGTATTCAAGGTGTTTAGTCGTACAACTACAGATTGTATGTGGAAGCCAAAGTTTTAAACCAGGGTTCCTAAATTCTGCAAAGTTTAATGACAATTTCAGGTACCCAAGGACATATATAGTTTATGTATTATCACATCTTGAAATGAACCACAAAAGAAAACATTACCATTTTTTATGCTGTGTAGTAATTATTTACACACTCTTCAATCATCACTCTCCTTTAAAGTGAAACTATGGGTCTTGTAATCTGCTACACAGTAAACTCTGTTCATGACGATGTGAGATTAACTTGTTTTATCTATCTGAAGTGGGAAATGAAAAGGCTTCAGTTTTCCAACAGCAATTGGAAAAACATTTGGCAGTCTTTGAGCATACCTCTGCTTTTCTTATTCATCTTGTCTAGACCTTCCAATCTTATTACACAGAAGTAGGTACTGCAGATGTTGGAGTTGAGAGTCCAGATTTGAGTGGCGCTGGAAAAGCACAGCAGGTCAGGCAGCATCTGAGGAGCAGGAAAATCAGCGTTTCGGGCAAAAGCTCATCATCAGGAATGCCTGATGAAGGGCTTTTGCCTGAAACGTTGATTTTCATGTTTCCAATCTTATTGTCCCATCTATCTGCAACTTGACACCAGAATCAACACCAAAGCAGATTCGTTTGCTAGTGAAATGTACAAATATACAAGTTCAAAATTATTTTTAAACTTTTATCAAGAAAACTTTTTATTAAATTGAAGTTGGAGAATAAAGTGAAGAATGCAAGAAACAGAAGTTGGCGAAGACCACATATCTCATTGAACCTGTCTTCTGTATGATCATGGATCATCTTCAACTTCAGTTCCACTTGTCTTGACAATCCCTGTAATATTTGGTTTCCTGAAGTCGCCAGAAGTCAGTTTACCTCAATTTATAAGGTTGTGATTTCCCTTATAAAGATAAAGAATTCCAAGGATACACATCCTTTGAGCAAAGAAGTTTCTTTTAACCTCAGTCCTAAATTACCAGTCCCTTACTCTGTGACTGTTCCTCATGTTCTAACTTCTCCAGATGTGGTAAGTGATCTGTGTCTGCCTTGCCAAGGCCCTGCTGTATATTTTTAAATTCCAGTCAAATCATAACAGGAATAGACCATTCACCCGAACAAGCTTCTCAGTTAGGTTTGGCTGACTATCTGCCTCAATACAATGTTATTTTATATTCCTTAGTATTATTGTATCACAAAATTTTTTTTGTCTTGAATATGCTTCATAATCGAACATGCACAACTCTCTGGCAGTAAGAATTCCAAAGATTCACCAGTTATGGCGTGATAAAATTCCTCCTTATCTCTTAAATTGTCTACCTATTTCTGGACTCATCACACAACATACGACCTGAAATCCAAATTGTGGTGTTTTGGAAGAATTTTGAGTTTCAATGAAATCACCTTGTTCTTCAAAATTCACTCTCTTGTCATAAGACATTTCCACCATCTCAAAGATTAATTTGGTGAATCTCCATTGTACTACCTCTGCGCCAACTATATCATTTCTTGGATAAGGAGACTAAAGCAGTACACAATACACTAGGCACAGTTTCACCCAGGTTCTGCAGCATTTCTGCTAGATATCTTTAACCCTGTACTCAAATCACTTTGCAATGTAAGCTGCCATACTGTTTCTCTTCCTAAATGTTTGCTGCACCACGCTAACTTTTAGTAACTTATGAACAAGTGCATCTAGGTCTTTTGAGTGTCAACATTTCCCAACCCCGGCCATTTAGAAATACTTTATCTTTCTGTTTAACTTGCTTACAGTTCAGAAAATGTAGACTTAATTTGTTTAGTCTTTCATCATAGGGTAACTGTCATCCCAGTGACCCGGTGTTTTCACTGGTTGACAATGGAGAACAGATTTATTGGGAGAAAGTCAGCAATTGCAATACATACTCAGGTTGGATTTAATTCACTTAGAAAAACAAACTGAATTATCATACAACTTTTTCAGTGATAAAGTAGATTTTCTTTCAATGCCATTAAACAATAGGCATGGTACTTGTTAAATGAGGGTGTTAAATGGGAGGTAAGTGTAATTAGTTTGTTGCGAAATAAAATCTTTACCACTTGCACTCAAATTTAGTTTGAAATGTTTACCAAATTCTGATGAGGGAAGGTGATGTATAGTGTTTCAAGCAAGCAGGAAGTTATGCTGGGAAGTTCTGCAGTCTACACCTCTAGATTATTCGGTCTCACCTGGTTTTCTACACACTCTGAACTCAGCAAAACAAACTCTTGTTTCTTGACTTTTATCCAATACCAGCTGTATTCTTCTAACGTGGCAAATTTTAAAATGCTCAATTTTAAGTTCTTTGGTGTTCCGTCCTTCTTTGGACTCTGTCACAAAATCAACCCTAAATTGCGTTCCTCTGCCTCTAAATCCTTGTCCGTCCTCTCTTTGCATTGCCCTGCATAAGCTGGCTGTGCAATTAGCCCTTTCCATTATGAAAGCTTACAAAGTTAAGAAATGAAATAAAAATTGAGATCAAAATGTAAACAGTTGTTGACAGGAAATATTTAAGATCAATGTATACTAAATGGAAAAATATAATTTTCTTACTAACATTTTGTAATGATAATTGAAAGATTGTTCAGGTTAGGTATTGACATAAATAGATTTTCATGATCTTTCACTTTGGTTTAATAACCATAGAGCTAATGTATACATGTTGCCATCTTATTAAATATGTATCTGTTGGTTCATAAATAACTTTACCAATTTGAACTTCAGGATGTAAAGAAACTGTCGAGCTCATATTCACTGATAAATTGTTAAGCATTTGTCCCAAATCCTGGATATGCTAGTAATCTTTGTTGAGTCAATTAATTGTAGCTAACATTTTTTTCTCTCCATGAGCTGAAGTAAGACATTGTTGAAATAGCTGGTAAGTAACTCGACCTAAAATGCGTTTAGTGTTTACCTGAAATAGCTCTTTTTAAATTGGCTGTTACACAGATATCACAGCACCTAAACATAACTTTGTCAAGAGGATGAATGTCTTGGTGTCTTTGATAGTGATACAATTATAAATTATTAATTTGTATTTGTATAAACAAGAGAATTGTTTGTTAAATATATTTTGAGATTTTAGTTAATACAAAGAGTATTACTAATTTCAGCCCTAAGGTTAGGAGATGTAGGTGCTGTCATCACTGCGGTGGAGGAAGATGAACATGACCGAGCATCTGGGCTTCAAGAATCTTCTCAGAATAGCAGTAACTCAGAGCCCAATCCAGTTCAACCTAATAGAAAGTCCCCCCGACTCCATACACCAGGTTAGTGAATGTAACTGAGAGAAAGTGTGGCTTTAAGAACTGGATCAACTGTCTATGCTTTTTGTCTAGGCAAGAATTCAATTGGAAATGCATTATTTTCAATCTTTTTATATGAATGTATTGCTCATGTGTATTTAGCTCCGCTTTAATTTTGCATATCTACTGTTCTCTAGCACAGTTGCTTCCTGATCGTTGACAGATTCATGTCTCAATCTTTTTTGAATAACTTTCTAATATAAGAAAGGTATTGTCCTGTTGCCGAGATTCCTGTCGGTCCAAACTATGGTGCTAAAAATTTAGTGGACACTGGTGTTGGAGTAAATAATAGTACAGGCTCAGATTTGATTGTTGGATTGTATGGCGCATAAAAAATAGAAATAGGCCGCATGACTCCTCCCTTTTTAACCTTCAATAAATTTGACTGAACTCCTGTGTGAATGTATGTATATCCTGTGTAATATGCATTTTCTTGTCTTACTTCTTTATACCTTTCTTGGTGCCCAAGAACCTATGGATCTTGGTGTTGAATATACTCAAAAAAGAACATCTATAGACATCTGGGATAAAAAAAATTCCAAAAACACTCAACCTTTTGACAAGCTTGTCCTCATCTCACCCTTAAATGGTCAACCTCCAATCCTGAGACATTGATCCTTAGTTCTGGATCGTGCACCTCAATGAGGTCACTTCTTTATTCATCCTCTGATCTACAGAGGATGTAGGCCTATTCTAGTTGTTCTTTCCGTAAATTGGTTCTCTTGTCACAGGAACTAATATGAATCGTAATTTACCTTTTCAAAAGCAAGTTTATCTTTCCATTGGGGAAGGAGTGTGTTAGGCCCAATCATTTTGAATTGTTTTATCAATGACTTTCCCTCCATCATGAAGCAAGAAGTAGGGATGTTTCACATGTTTTCAGAAATGCTGAAGCAGTACACATTCATATGTAGCAAGACCTGGACAATATCCATGCATGGGTGGATCTGTGGTAAAAGCATTATGCTAGGCAATGACTATCTCCAAGAAGAGAATCTAACCCTTGCCAAAGGATTCTCAGTGGTGTTCCAATTGTTGAATTGCCCACAATCAATATCCCAAGAGTTGCTACTGACCAGAAACCAATCTGGACCAACCATTATAAATACTACAAGAGCAGGCCAGAGGTTAGGACTTCTGCAGCAAGTAACTCACCACCTGTTTCCTCAATATCAGCAAGGTATAAGTTATGCGGTGATGGAATTCTCTCCACGTTTTTGGGTGATTGCAACTCCAACAATATTCAAAGCTCAACATTATCCAGGACAAAGCGACCATTTGGTTGGCACCCAGTCCACTACTTAGAATGTATACACCAACTATTAACCATCGCAAAGTGGCAACAGTGAGGCAATAAGATATAACCCAGTAATTACTCAGGCTCTTTTAATGGCACCTTCTGAATATGACATCTGCAACCTAGAGGATCAAGGGCAGCAGGTGAATGGGATCTCAACTGCTTGCAAATCCCTCTCCGTGTTGCACACCATCCTGGCATGGCACTGAATCACAATTCTTTCACTTTTGCTCGGTCAAAATTCTGACATAAAGCACGAATAAATTCCATTGCTTGCATTTTTTAAACCCATTTCACCAACTTATCAATATTACTCTGAAGCTGCGTTTAGTCATCAGATTTATTTGTAATTTCTTTTGTCGTTTAGTTTGCACATTGCTACCTTCTCGCCATTATGAACAAATTGATGTACATGTTAAACAGAAGTAGTTACAGAGCAAGCATTATAGGACATTGGTTGGAAGTGAGTGGCAATGTGAAATACACCTCCATACATTTTGCTCTCTTCTAACCTGTTTTTAATTGATCCAGTTCCAAATCATATAATCTTCTTCAGTGGCTTGCTGTGTAATATTGTCAGATATTTTCTCACAATTCATTAGCATCTAATTCACTAAGTTTGTTCCATTATGTCAGTCATTGCCTCAAAGAAGGCTGCCGCGTTTGTGGAGCACAATGTTCCTTCTGAAATCTGTTTATTGCTGTTAATTCTTATTCTTCACATTTACCTTTAAGAAAATCTGTCATCTTTTGATGATTTCAGAGATTTTCCCAAAAGCCATAGGGCAGGAACAGAATTAGTCCATTCGGCCCATCAAGTTTACTCCGCATTTTAATTATGGCTGATATGTTTCTCAGCCTCATTTTCCTGCTTTCTCCACCTAACCCTCGATCCCTTAACTAATCAAGAACCTATCTATCTGTCTTAAATACATTGAATGGCTTGGTCTACACAACCCTCTGCGGCAATGATCTCCTTAGGCTAACCACCCGCTAGCTGAAGAAATCCCTCCTCATCTCAGTTTTAAAGAGTTGTCCCTTCACTCTGAGGCTGTGCCCTCAGGTCCTGGTGTCTCCTAGTGGAAGCATCTTATCCATTCCATTCTCAGTATTCTATTAGTTTCAATCAGATCTCCCCTCCTAAACTCGTGCATAGACCCAGAGTCCTTAACTGCTCCTCATTTGGCAAGCTCTTTATTCTCAAGATCATTCTTGTAAACTTCCTCTGCTCCCCCTCCAGTGCCAGCACGTCCTTGCTTAAATCGCAGCCCAAAACTGCTGGCAATATTCCAAATGTGTTCTTACCAGAGCCTTATACAGCCTCAGTAGTACATTTCTCCTGTTGTATTCTAACTCACTTGAAATTAACGCAAACAGATAATTACAGTTTAATATCTATGTTAATTCTTGAAATAGTTGTTTGTCCTCTTGCAGGTGTCCATAATCAATAGAATCCAGACATATTTCTCAATCCTCCATTACTTATTCCTGTTAACTCTCTGAATCCTTAGATGGATCCTGACAGTGTTTTCCCATTTCTTTGGTATTATCTTATCTCGCCTTGCTTTAAATAAATTCTAAGTTAACTTCATTATTAATAACCTGTGTTCTATATAATAGTGTCCCTGCCATTGTATGTTGTTAGGCGTTACTGAATAAAATGCTACATTAAAGGTGACAGTAGGAGCTCATAGTATGAGGGATAATGGATTAGCATGGACTGAGGATCATTTAACACTGAAGACAGAAAGCAATAGAAAAAGCTTTTTATGCATGAGTGGTTTGGATCTTGAATGAACTGCCTGAGAACGTGGTCAGGCTGGGTTCAGTCATGGCTTTCATAAAGATGTTCCATATATACCTAAAATGAGAAGAATTCAGTGGTGATACAGTAAGGGCTCAGAGTGAAACTGGCTCAGTTGCTCATGAAGAGGACTCGCAAAAACATGGTAGGCCAAATGGCTGCCATTCAATTCTGATTTTGCTCCAGATGCAGTAATTCGGATTTCTGGTGGGGCATTGGTCTAGATAACTAGTCCAGTAACAAAATCATTATGCTGTTGTCAGTTTGTTCCCAGCCATATTTACTAACTACAGCATAAATCTTGGAAGTCAGATTATATTTTTATATATAAATATGTACATATATAATGCACCTTCTCAACTTTCTACTATTTAAAAACACTGATTTACAGTTATGTTACTGGGCTAGTAGTACTACAGTAATAGAGGCTGGACCAACCTCCCTAAAAATGACCAAGGAACCATTGAGTTGTCTGAAAAATTCCCGAACTGCTTTGTTAATGCTTTAATGGAGTTAACTTCAAGTCCTTATTGATCAGCCATCTTATGACTTCAATCTGTGTCATCATTGTGGTTGATTCTTAACTGTCTCCTCAACCAATCAGTCAACCAGACACCTAGGAATGGAGAAGCAACTGTTTACCTTAGCAGTGATGCTTATAATTCAGAATTAAATTTTCAAAGAAAAACATGCTGCAGTTGTTCTCTCTAAAAAGGTATTTCAGTTCTCTTGTACTTTGCCCTTCAGACACCATAGATTTATCCTTGAGTGTAATCTTGCAAAGCTCCATTGTTCACCATCTCTCACTGTATGCTATTCATTTACAGGCTTCTGAAGATTCTTACTCCCCATCGTCATGTTACTTGTCCTGAGAGAAGCAAATGAGATCCATTTCTATTTTGAAGTTTAAGGATGATACTGTATAATTTGGTTTGTAAAGTCATATTTGATTAGCTATAATGTGATTTCTTCCTGTGTTTATTTGCGTTTTTACAGTAGCTGTGCTGGAGAGTAAAGATGAGAACAAAGACCAACCTGCAAGAATCATCCACCCAAGCAGTAAGGAATTTAAAAAGACTTGGGGATTCCGTCAGACAACTATTGCAAAACGTGAGAATGCTATGGATGCAGAGAACTCTGACACAGCTCTGAGTGAGAACTCGGACCATTTAACGCCCTTATTGAGAAGGAGCAGGCGACAGACTCAGAGATCTGCCAGAGTTCAGGAATTTATTTCAGCAGCTCAGAAGCGCTATCGCAAAATGTCAGGCCTTGATGATGGTGAATGTGGACCCAATGCAACTTCTGAGGCAGGAACTGGCTCTGATGGTAGTGCAGATGTAGATGAAAAGGGCGTTGGATCTCTAGACATGGCCTTGGACAAGGGCTCTGCCAGTGTATTTGGAAGAACAAATGAGATGGCTAACTCTGAAGATAGCAGCACCAACAGTGACAGTGATGAACTTACACTGAAGGAACTACAGAATCAGTTGAGAAAGCAACGTGGTCAAGAGCAGCCTGATTCACCACAGAATGTACTCAAAGGACAGGAAATGTGCACTGAAGAAAATCAATCCAGAAAAGAATCAAAGTCTACAGTCACTGCAAAAGCTAAAAAGAAAATAATAACTCCTGTAAAGAAAAGTACTAAAAGTGGTCCTCCTTCAAAGGACAAAGAATCAAAATCACCATTAGATGTTAAGTCGGAGTCAGAAGATGATGAAAGTTCAACCAATCAATCAGACAATGAGTACAATGATCCAGATAAATTATATTGTATATGTAGGCAACCACATAACAACAGGTAGGTTCCTGGATTTGGAAAGTTGCACATATTCAAAACGTAAGATTATAATCAACATTGAAGCAGCAGCCTAGTTTATACCCATTAATAAATTGCTGCTTCATTTATCTTTTCAATTCAATTCTATACAGTGTACGTATTACTTTGTCTCATTGCAGTTGATGCATATACTGTTGTTAAGCAACTTAAACGCTTAACTCAAACTTTGAACACCAGTCTGATGTCTAATGTTTATTGTCATTTTGTGACTACATAGGAAGATGATGCACATTCCCAGTTGCAGTAGTGATATAAATAATCAGATAATTTGAGGAAAGGAGCAGAAATAAGTCATTTGACTCAAAGCCTTTCCACTATTCACCTGTGTCATGACTGATCATCTGTTTTTTGTGCACTGTCCTTTATTCCTTGCTATCTTTTAATCCAGAAATCTACTGATCTCTGCCTTGAATATATCCAGTGACTGAGCTTCCATGGCCTTTTGGGCTAGATAAGTTCAAAGATTTGTTGTCCACTGAGTAAAAAAATTAAGAAATTTCTCTACAATTCATGCTAAATAACTTGAGTCTTGCTCTGAGCCTGCGTCCCCTGGTTTAGAAACCCCCTTCTGGGGAAATATGCTTCCCGCACCCACCCAGGTGAGCCCTGAAAGAATTTCCAGTGAATATTTCAATGGGATTGTCTCATTATTCTGAACTGTGCAGAGAATGTAGCTCAGGTTTGTTTGTTGCACTCCCTCAATTCTAAGTAAATTTCGTTGGGTAAGGAGACCGGAATTGGACAGAGTTTTCCAAATATTGTCACCAAGACACGATTTGATTGGAGCCAAACTTCTTTCGTCCTGCATGTCATGACTGTTGAGATTAAATGTTGAGCAGGACATTGTGAGAACCTAGAATAGTGTTATAAGACTTTTTAATATCCACCTGATTGACTTGATATTCCAGTTTAACACCGAAAGGTTATGCCTCACAGTTGTAGCAGTCCTCTGTTATGCTTGAGCACCCTATTTAAGAAAAAGATACTTAAAATTGCGTGTAGGACTGTTTATCAGTTGAAGTTTAAAACCAAGGTTGCAATGGGCGCTTCACCATGCCACATTATTTCAATTCAAGGCTCAATTCCACAATTTTCAAGCATGTGTTGTCTGTGGGCATGATATTGCAAAAAAAATTGTCTCTTCATTGAACGGAGATTTCCTCATGATTTTAGGACACAATACTCTCTTCACAGATATTGAAATATTTTCACCAAGTAATCACTTAAGTCAAGACTTGATGCTTGGGAAGGATAATTTGAGACGTGGGCCAGTAGTTTGGAATGGGATGCTGTGGTGCAATTATAGAGTCATAGAAATGTACAGCATGGAAACGGACACTTTTGGTCCAACTCGTCCATGCCAACCAGATATGCTAACGTAGTCCAATCCCGCCTCCCAGCACTTGGCCCATTTCCCTCCGAACCTTCCTATTCATATAACCACCCAGATGCCTTTTAAATGTTGCAATTGGTCATGAATGGTGCTGAACCTTAACTGATGCCCAACCATACTGCCTCCGAAGGAGATTGGGCAGAATTAGATACTTGGAGGAAATAGGAGAGGTGTTTGGGACCCACTCAGGATTTTGGCCAAGGGCTGGGAACCCAAGTGCTTTTCTACTGCAATAACCATTGGAGACTTAATTCACAAAGGCCATTTACGTAAACTGATCAGCTTCAAATTTTCTGTTACCCACGAAAGCCCATAGGAAGGTATTTTCATTGTAGGAAGTGGAATGCTGCAAAAAAAAGTTTAGATCAGTTAAATGTACCATTATCTAGGTTTGAAGGGATTCTGTGCCTGTTTTTGTCTCTTACTAACTCTTTGTGACATAAAAATAATCTGAACAAAGCTTTTGAAATCTATTATTTCCTTTCTTTAAATTTTGTTTGAAATTATTTATCAGTCAGTTTAAAAATTAACAAAAGCATGCCATGTGCTGGTGAACGTTGAACTTGTTTTCAGATTTGTGTAACAGTTCCTTTTGTACATTGAGTTGAAGGAATCACACTGCAGCTCAGAATGAAATAGTAAGTCAGTCAAAGAGAAAATGTTTTGTCTAAAATGCAATTTCTTTAAGCAATATAGTTTAGTCAACTAGGAACCTAGCTAAAGATACACTAATTATTGACACTGTAGTAGTTTACATGACAAATAATATAGGTTGTTTTAGATCTTCAGTTTTCCAGTCTTTTTTGGTTCTAAAGAGCTGGCCTGATTCAGATCTTTCTGCTCACACATTGTATCTAGGCAGAAGAGATGAGTTGAGAATTGACTACTGAGGATGCTTTATTGGAACTGGGGGAATATTTAAATGTTGGTTTTAAAGTAAAAGATCAATTACTGCATGATTTGTTTTTGGCAATAAAGCTGCAAGAAGGCTTCACTGATTTGATAACCCCCTGATGAAGGAGCGGCGCTCCGAAAGCTAATGCTTCCAATTAACCTGGTGTCGTGTAATTTTTAACTTTGTACACCCCTGTCCAACACTGGCATCTCCGAATTTTGTCTATAAGAAATATCTATTCAAACCTATCTGAAGTATTCTTATTAATAGTTCCATTTTAGTTGGTGAGAAGTTGTCAGTCCAGCAAATCGTATAAACTTGTAGAGAGTTAGTTCTGCAAAGAAATCCGTTCAGGTCTTTTTACTTTTTTCTCAGTAGGCTTTACAGGTTGAAAAGTTTTTTTTTAGACTATGTACTGTTGCTTTAACATTTCCCAAAGCATGCTAGCATTTTTAAACAATTCATTTTGGTAATGCTGTTCAAAGTTTCTCACAGTGGAATGCTGTAGAATTTAAATTACAAGTAATTTATCATATTTGCAAAATTAGTTTATTTACTTGGTATGTTTTATCCATGCCTGAAATGGTTTCTCATTCATGCAGTATTGTGGATGTGTAGTGTGCTTATTTTGAATTTCTTGGCAGATTTATGATTTGCTGCGATCGCTGTGAAGAATGGTTCCATGGTGACTGTGTGGGAATTACAATGGCAAGAGGACGCTTACTGGAACGCAATGGGGAAGATTACATCTGCCCTGATTGTAGTCCATCTTCAGGCAAAGGTTCAGGAACCACAGTAATGAAATCTGGTCAACAGGAAAGTAAACCAGTGCTGGCGAGCAATGATGACCCCAGCTCAACAGTCGAGAAGCGAGAGGGAAACGCTCCTACTGATCAAGGAATAAAAGGCAGGATTGAGAAAGCAGTCAATCCAAGTGGCAAGAAGAAAATTAAAATATTTAAGCCGGTATGCTGTTTTAAAATTGTTTATATGCATTTATGTGTTTTACAATCTGGACATTTTATTCTGCAAATATTGCTTCACCTCTAATGAAGTGTACACCTCGTTCCATTGCAACAGGAGTTTGTATGTTGTTTTACTTACTTCACAAAGGCCCGTCCACCTATCATTTTTCAAGAATTTTGACTTCCAGTTGATACTGCATCACTTTTTCGGCTTTCTCCTCTTCTTTTGTGGGACTTAGGTTTGTTGACAGTTGTCACCCTCCCTAGTTGCCCTTGAACTGAGTGGCTTGCTAGGCCATTTCAGAGCACAGTTAAGAGACAAACACATTGCTGTGGGTTTGGAGTCTCATTTCGGTACACATAAGGATGGCATATTTCTTTCCGTAAAAGACACAAGTGCACAGTTGGGTCTTCCCAATTATCATTGACCATTTGATGGATTTATATTCTAGATGTATTGTATTTCAACTTAACCAGCTGCTGTGGTGAGATTTAACCCAAGATCCCATTGCATTAGCCTCTGCTTCTGGATTGCCAATCTGGTGACATCCCAATGTCAGTGTCGCCTGTTTCTTGACATAAATGTAACTGGGAAAAAAAAATGCTATCCTTAAACACACTTTTTGTAGACAATTTGAGAAACATTTAGCTTTTATATTTGTCAAATATTGCACACTACTTGAAATTACAGTTCTTACCTGTTGCTTCCATTAGGTTCCTGAAGCCCTGTTTTGTTGCATAGTACCTTAGTGTGACCATCTCTTGGCACTTGCCTCAATTTTTGCAGAGTTTTACAAATCCTTTACCAGTAGTCAGTCTGATCCAGTGATTCCAGGACAGATCTGCATGAATTGCTAAAAGGATGCACGGTGCACATCTTTGAATGGAGATTCTTCATTATTTCTTTACCCCCTGAGAGAAGAAATTTCTGGTCATCTCTGTTTTAATGGGTGACCTCCTTTTCTCCGATTGTTATGGACCAGGCCAGACCCCCATAAAATATTTTAAGAAGGTAGCCTAGACCCTAGCCTTTTCTTATTTTAAAGAAATTGGGTGTTCCAGGTGTGATTCAACTGGTCAAACCACTTGGCTTTAAGCAAAACACAATTTATTTAAATACTGTCAATATAAGGAGAGGTTGAGTGAGTTGAGATTGTATTGTTGGAATGTAGAAGAATGTGACAAATTTTACTGAAACAAACAGATTTCTTAAGTGGGTTGATAGGGTAGTTGAAACACAAACAAAAGAAAACGGAATTTAGAATAACTTAAGTATTGGAAAACTTAACTAACCTGATATGGCAACTTAACTAATTAATTGTGTCAATACAGTAACATCCCTTAAACACTCCCTTGGCAAAAAAGGTAAATTCAAACACAGATTCTTACAGATAGGACGGAATAACTTCCAAAAAGATTTCAGAAGAATTTCATAGGAATTCTTGACTGAAGCTTGCAACTTGCCTGGAATCTCTCATCTTGTGACTGCTCCAGTTAAAACAAACTAGAAGAACCTGACCTTGGAGAACTGGCCAGTCCCCTTCCATTGTTAAACTAGCTTCTTCAGTACCTCTACCTTTATGAACTCTCTTCAAAAACGAAACCAAGGACAAAATAACCTTTTTAAAGTGACAGCCATGTCCCATCTGTTTGTAGACTCTCCCACAAGGCGGATCTGCCTCTGTGTCTACTTTATCAACCCATTTAAGAAATTGTTTCAATAAAGTTGTGTCTCATTCTTCGAAACACCAAAGAGTACAAGCCCAACCTACTCATCCTCTCCGTTTATTAACAGGACTTCCATATCTAGGATCATTGAACCTTTTGTTGACTGGCTTCAATGCCTGTATATCTTTGCTTAAATAAGGGGCTCAAAATTGTTCATAGTATTTCAGTATAGTCTGATTAAGTCTTTGTATGGTCTCAGCACAAATTCCTTATTTTTGTACTTATTCCCATTGAAATAAAGGCCATCATTCCATTTGCTTTCCCTTTTACCTGCTGATTTGTATGCAACTTTTTGTGACTTATGCAGGAGGACTCCCAAATTCCTGTGTTGTAGTTTTCTACAGTTCCTATCCATATCGATAGTTTTTGACTTCTCTGTTCTTCCTGTCAGTGTGTAAAATTAGATTTTTCCACGTTATATTCCATCTGGCATTTTCTGTTCACTTAACCTGTCTGTATCCCTCTTCAGATTCTTTACGTCACCCTCACCACTTGCCTGCCCACCTATTAGTGCATCATTCATGATACTACATTCATTTTCTTCATTTCTGTGACCCTCTAGTTTTATTTGCTATCACTCTGAAAATGCCCCCAGATCCAAAGTTGTCTTCTATTAGTTAACCACTCATCTATCCATGCTAATATACTACCTTCAACACAATTGTCTGTTATTATGTAGTCTAATATGTGATATATTATCAAACGTCTTCTGGAAGCTCAAATATATTACATCTGCTGCTTGTCATTTGTGTCTTGCTTGCCACCTCAAGGAATTCAAATAAATCTGTCAGATGTGGTTTCCTTTCTGTGAAGTCATGTTGTCTCTGCTTGATCATATGTATTTCTAAATGTCCTTAATAATGCATTAACATTTTCTTGATGAGTAATATTAGGTTGACTGTACTATAGTTACCTGTGGATTTTTTTTTGTTTCCCTTTTTTAAGTAGTGTTACGTTGACCGTCTCCCAATCCTCTATAACTTTTCCAAATCCTAGGGGCTCTTGGAAATTTGCTACCACTATCTTTGTAACTGCTACTTTTAATATCCCAGGATGTATCCCATCAGATCCAGGGAATGAATCGGACTTTAGCCCCATTATTTTCCTTAGAATGTTTTTCTCATGATAGCAATTGTGTTTATTTGTCTTCTGTTGCCCCTTGATTATTGAGTACAGTTGGAATTAACTCTTCTCCTTTACACAGATTCTGTCAGACCTGATGAGTTTCTCCAGCATCTCATTATTATTTAATTGACCTGATTCTGGGTTTGACACTAACTTTGACAGATAGTAGAGCTGAGAGAGATATTTACTCAAACATATAGGTGCCGGAAGACTGGAGGTTGGCAAACGTGGTGCCACTGTTTAAGAAGGGTGGTAAGGACAAGCCAGGAATCTATAGACCAGTGAGCCTGACCTCGGTGCTGGGCAAGTTGTTGGAGGGAATCCTGAGGGACAGGATATACTTGTATTTGGAAAGACAAGGACTGATTCGGGATAGTCGTCGTGGCTTTCTGCGTGGGAAATCATATCTCACAAACTTGGAGTTTTTTGATGAAATAACAAAGAAGGTTGATGAGGGCAGAGCAGCAGATGTGATCTATATGGACTTCAGTAAGGCGTTCGACAAGGTTCCCCATGGGAGACTGATTAGCAAGCTTAGATCTCATAGAATACAGGGAGAACTAGCCATTTGGATATAGAACTGGCTCAAAGGTAGAAGACAGAGGGTGGTGGTAGAGGGTTGTTTTTCAGACTGGAGGCCTGTGACTAGTGGAGTGCCACAAGGATCGGTGCTGGGCCCTCTACTTTTCATCATTTACATAAATGATTTGGATGCGAGCATAAGAGGTACAGTTAGTAAGTTTGCAGAGTGACACCAAAATTGGAGGTATAATGCACAGCGAAGAAGGTTACCTCAGATTACAACAGGATCTTGACCAGATGGGCCAATGGGCTGAGAAGTGGCAGATGGAGTTTAATTCCGATAAATGCGAGGTGCTGCATTTTGGGAAAGCAAATCTTAGCAGGACTTATACACTTAATAGTAAGGTCCTAGGGAGTGTTGCAGAACAAAGAGATCTTGGAGTGCAGGTTCATAGCTCCTTGAAAGTGGAGTCTCAGGTAGATAGGAGAGTGAAGAAGGCATTTGCGGAACGCTTCAGAGAACACCTCTGGGACACCCGGACCAACCAACCCAACCACCCCGTGGCTCAACACTTTAACTCTCCCTCCCACTCCACCGAGGACATGCAGGTCCTTGGACTCCTCCACCGGCAGAACATAACAACACGACAGCTGGAGGAGGAGCGCCTCATCTTCTGCCTGGGAACCCTCCAACCACAAGGAATGAACTCCGATTTCTCCAGTTTCCTCATTTCCCCTCCCCCCACCTTGTCTCAGTCGGTTCCCTCAACTCAGCACCGCCTTCCTAACCTGCAATCTTCTTCCTGACCTCTCCGCCCCCACCCCACTCTGGCCTATCACCCTCACCTTGACCTCCTTCCACCTATCACATCTCCATCGCCCCTCCCCCAAGTCCCTCCTCCCTACCTTTTATCTTAGCCTGCTTGGCACACTCTCCTCATTCCTGATGAAGGGCTTATGCCCGAAACGTCAAATTTCCTATTCCTTGGATGCTGCCTAACCTGCTGTGCTTTAACCAGCAACACATTTTCAGCTGTGATCTCCAGCATCTGCAGACCTCATTTTTTACCATTTGGTATGCTTTCCTTTATTGGTCAGAGTATTGAGTGCAGGAGTTGGGAGGTCATGTTGCGATTGGTTAGGCCGCTGTTGGAATATTGCTTGCAATTCTGGTCTCCTTCCTGTCAGAAAGATGTTGTGAAACTTGAAAGGGTTCAGAAAAGATTTACAAGGGCGTTGCCAGGATTGGAGGATCTGAGGTACAGGGAGAAGCTGAACAGGCTGTGGCTGTTTTCCCTGGAGCGTCAGAGGCTGAGGGGTGACCTTATAGAGGTTTACAAAATTGAGGGGCATGGATAGGATAAATAGACAAAGTCTTTTCCCTGAGGTTAGCGAGTCCAGAACTAGAGGGCATAGGTTTAGGGTGAGAGGGGAAAGATATAAAACAGACCCAAGGGGCAACTTTTTCATGCAGAGTGTGGTACGTGTACAGAATGAGCTGCCAGAGGATGTGGTGGAGGCTGGTACAATTGCAACATTTAAGAGGCATTTGGATGGGTATATGAATAGGAAGGGTTTGGTGGGATATGGGCCGGGTGCTGGCAGGTGGGACTAGATTGGGTTGGGATATCTGGTTGGCATGGACGGGTTGGACCGAAGGATCTGTTTCCATGCTGTACATCTCTGACTCTATATAATGCTTTTTTTGGATTAGTGGTGCTGGAAGAGCACAGCAGTTCAGGCAGCATCCGAGGAGCAGCTATTTAATGCTATTTACATTACTTGAACTGTTTAGCTTCAATTGGAATTGAAGGTTTTATATTACACTTTAATCCCTTTGAAAAAACATACCATCGATGGACCAAGCTGGTATGAGCAGGCTTTCAAAAAAATAACGAAAGTCGCTAAGTCAAGCAGGGAGTCCCTTCATCACAGCCACTGGCCCAACTCCATTGCCACTAATGTATGTCCGATTGAAAGCAGGAAAGTGTGACATGGGGTGATTTTCAAGTTTACATTGCACTAAGTGCTAATAACTTTGGTTTCACTTTTCATAAGTTCATCAGTGTCATTTGGAGAGACTGTTTAAATAGGCTATATGTGTTGGCACTCCTCAAGATTGCATTTGGTTTTTTTCAAGGGAGTTAGGGGCATTTCCTTTATAGTGGAAGAAAGTGTTATGTTTTTCTTTGCCCAGTGTTCTCACCACTCTGAGACATGCTGAACTTGATCACTCAGCTGGTCCTTCCTTCTGTGCTGTCCAAAAATAAATCATGTGGCATCGGGGATTATTAAAATGTTGTAAGTGAAATCAAAACCGTGTAAGAACTTGGCCAGCCAACACTTTGGGCCTACAGGGGCAGCATCTCATTGTTTTCTTATCCTAACTATTCCCAACCTACTGTTGCCACGCCCTTCCTACTTGTTCAGGCCCCCTGACTGCTCTCCATATTCCCATCCTCATTACTAACTCCCCTTGTCCTGTACCTCCTGTAAAGCTGCCATTTTCCTGTCTGTTGTCACAGAATTTGCCAAAGAACACCCACTAATCTCAGACACAATTTATCCTCCAACCACCTGTCTATACCCTAAACTCCTCCTATCTTTTTCTCCACCTGCTCTGTCCTCTTTCTCTGTCTTTCTCCTTCCACTTTCCCCCATACGCCCAACTCCCCACAGGTGTCAGTTATTTTTCTAATGTTTCCTGAGATTACAGTCTTTGTAGCACTATGTCATTGTGTCTGCTTGTTGTTTGGAATATGTTGTAATATACAAACACATGATTGATATGTGGGTTGTTTTTGTTAGGCAGTGGAAATTCCTGCAGTACCAAAATGTATTGGGCCTGGCTGTTCCAACCTGGCCTCTACTGACTCTGTGTACTGTAGCAGTGACTGCATACTGAAACACGCTGCAGCCACTATGAAATCACTCAACCAAGCAAAGGATCAGAAACAAAAGCCAAAAGGAAAATCAAAGACTGAGAAGGTGACTTCATCCAAGTCCCTTGCAGAGGTAAAGTGAAACTTAAAACTATTAGTGAAGTATAACACTAAAACGTAAATTATTGGCTCCAAGGATGTTTGGTGAGAAGTTTGATTCAGTTTTAATTATATTGCACATAGCTAGTTTTTGAGGTAATAGTTATCATACAATGCAGTTCGTTTGTGTTGCAGCATGGATTTCACAGCCAAGCGTAACTCCTTGTGTATGCCTATTTGAATTTTGTGCTTCAAGGTTCTTGTGATTTGTGTGTACTTCATCTTGTAATCAACAAATCTGGAATAGGAAGCCATTGCAAAAGGATGATAGTCATGCTTGCTAAAGTAATATTGGTGCTTCTGCATCTTCTGGACACTTGTTTGAATTAATATATTTTCTTTCTTGGAGAAAATCTTATGTTCACAAGTAAACCAGTTGGATATATTAACATCAAATTTTGTTTTTTTAAGACAAAATTACATTTTGTGAACAGTCTTGATGAAATAAATTAAACTGTCCTGATGGGTTCAAGATGAAAACCTTTGACCAATTGTATGAATACCGATTTAAGGAGAAAACCAACATTATACATTATGAAAAGAGAATGCTGACTTGTTGGCAAGTGGTCTCTGGTAAAGCCATTCCCATGGAGAATATGCCAGTTAAGGATGAATGTCAGCTAACTACCGGGCTTGTTTAAATTTTAAAGCAGGCAGGTTGCTGGTCAAGCATTGTCCTGAGCATTAAACCAACAAGTGAATGTCATCAGTTGTATTAAAATAGGTGCAGTTTATGTAAATGTTCTTTCTGCCCGCAAAGAACAGGGCCCAGTGTATTAATATATTTTCTAGCCTGCTGTGCTGCAAACTCAACTGAAAATCTTAATTGATTGTCAACATAATTACTCTCACTCAGGATCATTCAACATGTCCAGTTGTAGAATCACACCTCGAGTTGGGCACTTGCCAGGTTTGCTGCCTGGATATCGTTAGTACCTTGCTTCAAACAGCTGAAGGAATTTACTGTATGATATCTACCAGATAGATACGTGGCATTGTACCAGCATTGAAATTCATGTCAGGCATTACACATTAGTGTGATCGGCAGAGTATCTTCTTAGCTTGCGAGCAGCATCCACTTAGTGACAAATTGTTGTACCCTGGTAAAAGCTTGAGCACTTTTTAATATCAAAATTACAGATTGAGGACCCTTCATAAGTGTACCTGTTACATGGTGATACCTGTAAATGTTCTGATCAGGATAACCTTTATCCCATAGGTTGGCTCAGCACTACTTTCAGCATTAACCTCCCATAGTGAACAAATGGCTTGGGCCCAGTTTAAGGTTGTTGACAATTTTAATTTACAAAGCATTGTCTGGAACACTTGTAATATGTAGACTGATCAGATAAGGTAGTTCTGCGGTCAACAGTGTTAAAGAACATCCTGTCTGATTCTCACCTTGAACATCTGGCTGAGTCACTTTTGATTGAAACGTGCAGCTGTGGATTCAAACATAGCAAGTGTATCATCTACATCGCAGGAATATGCAGAGTATGAGATTATTTGACACTTCATTGAGTTCTCATGAATTCCTGCAAAGGTGTTTGTGAGAGCTGGGCCTTATTGGGGATCCGCTGGCAATATGCATCTATTTTGGCGTACATGATGTCCAAACTGAGCACAAATACTCCCTACTGAATTTATAAATTCAATGAATACTGATTCTCTCAATGGTGATGAGCAACACAATTGGCACCTTCCCTCAGCTGTGCAACCACATAGTTCAAAGGGAACGTTGGTGGTAAGTCTACGTATACCGTGATATGTGCTGCACTGCAGACATCTATGGCTACCTTGAATGGTGCATTGATGAATAAGCTAGTGATTTCAAATGAGCACATGAACACTCCATTGCTATCAATTTACAACTTTTGTGTGAATCCTTCACTGTACGAGGAAAACTTGCTCCAAACTGGTTGTAGCAATTCACTCAACCATTTGGTCATTTCTTGTTTTGCAGATTGGTTCATAGATGCACTAGGGTGTAAAAGAACATCTTCTCTCCACCCTCAAGTTTCCCAACCTCTTTTCTGATGAAGGGCTCTGACCCAAAACGTCGATTTTCCTGCTCCTCTGATGCTGCCTGACCTGCTGTGCTTTTCCAGCAACACACACTCAACTCTAAACTCCAGCAAGTGCAGTCCTCTCCCTGTAAAAGAACATTACTTTTGTGTGCCTTGAGCCATCCATCCATATGTGGATGCAGTGAGCTGTGAGGATGAACCCTATCGTTTATATTATTCAGCAGCTAGTTGCTGTTAAACAATCCTAGCAAATTTTTTTTTAGCTTCCTTTTGAGTAAGGTTGTCCAGTCATGCTGAGTGGCAAATACAGTGAATACAACTCATCAGCAATGACACCAAGTTTAGGATTGTCAGTTGAGCTTGCAGATTGTATATCTTCTAATAAAAGCCAAAGGGCCTTGTTTGTTGCAATGAGAAAAAGTGTGTGTACACTGTGCCTGTATAGGTGATGGTCATTCACTGCCTATTTCTCAGTGCAGTGAAGGACCAATAAGGGATACATGCATGGTATAAACAAGCCTGACATTAACTGATGTATTCTCCTTGGCAATGACTTTACTAATCAGAGTCCACTTTCCAAACAGTGCGCTCCTCTCAAAGAGTTTAAATTTAAGGGAAAACTTAAGCTTTATGTTTTTGTGAATTTCCCTGATGAGTGCAAGATGAAAATCTCCAACAGAAGATTTGTTTTTCAGCATTACTATAGTGCTGTGACCTAGGAAGTCAGCATTCAACTAAATAAGCTACATTTACCATGTCATAAATATTACAAAAGCACTTGCGGTTTTAAGTGGGGTAGCCATTAAGAATTTAAAAATGACAAAGTGCATAATATATATTAAAGCAAACTTCAGTTTTATATCAGTTTTGTTTTAGAATTTGGATAGCAAGAGTTCGAATAATGTGGAAAATATATTCAAAGTGCAAATAATGCAGCTATGCAAGTGTATGAAAGTAACTTGCCAATATACTTAAGTTTTTTTTAAGTTCTAGTATTCTAATTTAACTTATTTTTTTCCCCCTCTTTGATTTGTTTTTCGTGCTGTATAAGGGAATACACTTTGCATAGTCTTATCTTCCATACATTTTCAATTTCCTTATGGCCATTCTTACAATTATGCCACTGAGGAAAACAAATACCAAATTCCTCTGAGTACCTGATCTTAGGTACTCAGTATATCTGGAAATATTGGACATGATAAATTTACTTCCACGTGCTCCTGTGGAGAATATCCCTTAAATATTGAAAGCTTTATGGTACAAAGAGGAAAGAATGAACAATTGCCACCAAAGTCTGTAGTCAACAACTCCAGCTAAAACTTATTTCCATCCAAGCAAGCTGTTCCTTGCTGCGTTCTATCTTAATTATGCAAAATTGCTGACGTCTCCTTCTAAAATCAGTTGGTTCATGCACTAGTCCCATAGTCTGAAAATTTACCTTCATATAATGCAAATAGTGGTTTTGTAATGAAAACACACTGCGCTGAGAAAGCCTAGTCCATCCATAATCAAACATTTTTGGGTTTTGGGTCTTGACAAAGAACAAAGTTATAAGTTAAACTAGAAATCCTAGAAGTATGTATACAGTCGATCAACAGCGAGGATGTAGCTGATGCCTGTATGATGGGCATTTCAGCTTTGGTTTGTTCAAGAAAATGTTCAAAATTGAGATGATCAGACCTGAAGGGTCAGTTGACTTTCAACATGTTTCCTCGGCTGATGGATGATATAAGACTTTCTGTGAAATGGTGCAGAACTGTACAAAGGACAAAACGATCTCAGCAATAGAGGGTGAGGAGACCAGTGAAAGAGTTTCTTTATTAATTCACATATGGAGTTTGGACATTGGCTGAGCCAACATTTATTACCCAGCCCTGGTTGTCCTTGAGAAGATGGTGGTCAGCTGTCGTCTTGAGCCACTGTATCTCTGTGCTGTTCATCGTACCACAAGCTAACTCCATGCATAATGCAAAAATAAACAATTGAGGATAGAGAAAGGACCTTTAAGCAAAGCAAACTTGAAAATAATTTTCAACAAGGTTGAAGGTTCACTTGGTTAATGCTGGGAATGCAGATATTTTCTTATGAGGATATGTTAAGTAAGCTGGGCTTGTAAACATTGGAATTTAGGGGAATGGGGTGAGATTTTATTGAAACATGTAATGTTCTTTGAGGGCTTGACAGGATAGATGCAGAAAGGTTGTTTTTCCTTATGGGAGAGTCAGGATCAGCGGGCATAACCTCAGAGTATGGTGCCACCTATTTAAGACAGGTGAGGAAGATTTTTCTGAGGGTAGTGAAATGGAATTCTTTATCTTCGGCTGTTGAGTTCTGGGTCATTAAGTATATTCAAAGCTGGGGTAGGGTTTTAATCAATAAGGGAATCAAGAGTTGTGGGAAAAAGACATGAAAATAGAGTTGAGAGTTCTTAGATTAGCTATGATCTTGTTGAACGATAGAGCATACTTAAGAGGCTGACTGGTCTACTTCTGCTCCAGCATTTTATGGTTGATGTCTTTTATAGATTTATTGGTTGTAAAATGAGAAAAACATAGATCAACACCAGAGGCTTGAGTTTTCTGCCTGAACATTGAATAAGTCTTTAAAACTGAAATGAAGTTTCTTTTTTGTCCCATGGTGTAGACTAGTTGTTGGACATACAAGTGAGAGAGTGATACTAAACACTAAATTTGCAATCTTGATGTTGCACTTCTCAGATATTCCCAGAGTTTGGACTGTGTACTTGTGTTAAAAATTATCATGACATTAAAATACTTGGAAACAATGAGAAAGAAAAAGATTTCATGATTGATATTTAATTAAGAGGGCAAGAAGAGTCATAAAATGAATAATAGTGTGACAAGAATTTGTGCTGTGACTTATTTTCTGTCTTAAAATATTTTGTTACAGGCAAGTTCGAAACCTCTAACATTGGGTCCAATCAAAGCTGAAGAATTTAATGCGAAAGAATTTCCGAATAAAAAATTGGTGGTATTGGTCCATAAGAGCCCCGTGCCGCCACAAAAAGAAACTGTGTCAAGCAATATTGCAGGGACTTGGACGATTGATCATAATTACAACGCTGTAAAACCTGAAAAGACTCTGATGTCCACTTCAGTTTTTTACAGATCGTGTATGTATCATCCAGTAATTTTCAACATTTGGTTTATTTTCCATTATTTCATTTCCCCCAACAAAAACAAACTGTCCAATTAGAACACAAGCAAAGTAATATGGATGCAGGAAATCTAAAATGATAGAAAATGTTGGAAATATTTGGTGAATGAAGCATCACCTGTGGAAAGAAACAGTTAACATTTCAAATATGTGCCCTTTTGTTACAACTGATCGATTATGATGTAAAGTTATTGACCTGAAACATTAATTCTGTTTCTGCCACCACACACAATACCTGATCTGTTTAACATTTCCAGCATTTTCTGTTGTTATTTCAATCTAACATGACTTAGTTGTTTCTATAGCTTTGAAGAATTGACAAATTTGGGTGATCTGAATGCATTCCTTATTTCTTATTATGGGCTTGTTGCCTTCATTTTATATTGATCTGTTCTTTCCCTAACTTGAGCATTGCTCCTCTTCACTAACTGAAACTGCAAAATGTGCTAATACCTAATTAAAAGACATGAATATGATGGGTTAGGAGTAGGCTGTTTGAGCTAACCCTGCCATTTGGAAAGATCATTACTGATCTGACTACTCCAACTTCCCACATCCCCTCAGTTGCCTTTTACCCATTTGCTGATCGGAATCTGTCTGCCTCTGCCTTAAAGGTATTCAAAGACTCTGTGTCCACTGCATTTTGATGAAAGTGTGCCAAAGAACCGTAACCCTCTGAGGAAAACCTTCTCTTCAGCTGTCTTAATGTGTGACCCTTTTTTTTTAAAAGACAATACCCTGTGGTTCTAGATTTACACATTGGGAACCACATGAAGCATCCTTTCATTGTACTCCTTGTAAGGTTTCCTGTAAGATCTTGTACATTTCAAAAATCTCTTGACTCTTGTAAGCTCCAGATATAAGTCTAGCTTGTCCAGTCTTCCTTCAGAAGACAACCTATCAATTTCAAGTTAATTTCATAAATTTTCTCTGAGCTGTCTCTGATGAATTACATTCTTCCTTTAAAAAGGAGACTAGTACTATTCACAGTCTGCCTGATTTGATCTCACAATTACCATGTATAATTGAAAAATAAACTCTACTTTTATATTCAATTCTCCTCGCAACCACTGAAACAATACAACAGGAAGTAGGAAATCAGCCAACTGATCCCTATGAAAGTGCCACTCCTAGCAGATGGCAGGAGTTATATGAAGGCAACATTGTTTAATACCATCTGATTTATTTTTTTTCACCTCATTTTAAAGGAGTAAAAGATCTATAATTAGTATCTTCTCAGAAATCTTAGAAATCAGAGTAGAGTTTCAAATATGTAAATTTTGTGGAGAATTTTATTCTGTTTCTTTGGTGTTTTGGTTAACCAACACATTAGATGCAGTCTGATACTTAGCCTTCAAGAACTTTTGGACCAGGCCAGATGGTTTTGCACTTAAAGTTCTAGTGTATTGAAATACATTTTAAGTTTTAAAAACTTGACAAAGTGATTGCAGCAGTACTTTCAGTAGTTTTTCTTTAATAGTCATATGTTCATCAAATAGCAATAATAATTGTTGAATGCAGAGAATGAACAGAAGCTGAGCTGAGCACAACTTCTCATCGCCCAAGCAAGTCATTTGCAGAGTTTTTTTCAGGATGATGCAAGGGAATAGACATAGTTAACAGCTGGCTTCAGATTTATCATAAGATGAAATTGCCAACCAGCAGGTTAGTATGAAGCCTGGTGCATGGTCAATGCAAATTACATCAAGTGGAAATTAATTTTTAGGTGGTAGTGAAATGATTTATTAAATTTTTAAATATAGAAACGAAAATGTTGTTACACATTTTATGTAGGGAGGATAAATATTCACCTAAAGAGCATTAGAACTCCACTGACAACTGAAATTGATCTGGCTACTAGAAACAACTTTGGCTGCTGAAGAGGATTTCTGGTTACCAAGGCACCACTGCACCATGCCCTAAAGAAATTTATTGGTCTGACCTTTGTGGGATTGATGGAACAAATTTTCATGGTATGGTAACTGGGGAAAACAAGATATGTAAACATACACACAGCAATTCTAACTGCAAACTCCCCTGGCCCACCAAAGATGGTCTTCTGTCCATGGTGTGGTATGAGGGGTCTAGTTTGTGTAACATACAGCATGATGAGGCCGTGGGTTATAACTAAGTGTAGAAATTTATAATAGGATAAAGTGTGCACAGATGTATTATTTCAAATGCACGTGTGCGTGGTTAGTTTTTGTATGTATATTTAAATGTTATTTAGTACTAGTAACATAATAGATGGGTTTGGCGCCTGAAAATCAATGGGATGATATAATGCAACATCAGAAAGAGTTAAAGGAATTTTTAGTTTCATTCTTCTGTTGTAATGATTAGCTATCTGTTATTGGAAAAACTACAGTAGTCATATGCTGCGCTGCACACAAATGGATGTTATTCATCTTTTTAAAAAATGAAGCAGCAATCCTGCTCTTGTCAACAGTTCGTACTGATCTTCACAAAGCTGCAGACGAATGAGCACAGCCTGACTTCAGAAGCCTAAGGCTGAATTTCGTTATAACAATTTTATTGCATAATGCATTTTGACCTTGAGTCGTCAGACACAGGTAAGGTGATATATGGTATCCATGTTCAGTTCAATTAATTAATTAAGAGTCATAGTCATACAACACAGAAATAGACCGTTATGTCCAATCAATCCATGCTGAACGTAATCCCAAAGTAAACTAGGTCCACCTGCCTGCTCCTGGCTCATATTCCCCCAAACCTTTCCTCTTCATCCAAATATCTTGTAAATGTTGTAATTGTGCCCACATTCACCACTTCCTCAAGAAATTCATTATCTTTTTTAAATCTCTTCCCTCTCACTTTAAAAATGTGTCCGCTTGTCTCGAAATCCTCTATCCTAGGGAAAAGACACCTACCAGTAAACCTGTCTACAAGAGGTGGTGGAAATGTCATTACATTTATGCATCCACTACAGTGTCGTGGAAACTTTGGATGTTTGTCACAGGAAGCTGCACACTTGTATATTGATTTTAACTTTATCAGAAAAATAGATGATATTACAGTACTCGTGTTAGCAACTAAGTAATTTTTTTTAATGCACTCACTAAAAACCTCAAAATGATCGGTGAGAGCACTCTAAAATGTAACATGCAACTGGGAATCTTTTCATGTGATTCCTAATTGCCATTTGACAATTCAAAGCACAAGGATGGTTCCGAACAGAATTCCCTCCTTTATTTTCTTATCATGTAGCCAACTTATTTAAAAACACAATCCCTTGAAATTGTTATGCACATGTGGTTGAGCATATTAGGGTCTTTTCCCAAGGATGGGAAGTTCAAAACTAGAGGGCATATTTTTAAGGTGTGAGGAGAAAGTTTGAGATGGTCATGAGGGGCAGTTTGTTTATACAATATGGTTAATGTGTGGAATGCCGGAAGAAATGGATGCAGGTACAATTACAACATGTAAAAGACATTTGGATAAACACATGTATACGAAAGGTTTGGAGGGATATGGGCCAAATGCATGCAAGTGGGACTGTTTAGTTTGGGAACATGGTGGACGTGGGCTAGTTGGACAGAAGAGCCTATTTCCATGCCCTATGATTCTATGACTTAGCTAGCACACCTTTAGACCGTGGGAGGAAACTAGAGCGCCCAGAGGAAACCCAGGGAGAATGTGCAAACTCCCCACAGATCATCAACCGAGGCTGGAATCGATCCCAGGTGCTATGAGGCGGCAATGCTAACCATTATGCCACCCTAACCTCTACAAAAATGTCTCGCACCTGTATATTCCTAGTGAGCTTTGCACATTAGTGAAGGCTATGTCTTTGAGGATTGTGGGATTAGCTGCAGGACAGTGGGATAAGTTCTACACAGCATGACAGCCAATTGAAGAACAACGTTGGGCATCTCTTGAAGAGCAGTGAATGTCCTAGGTGGTCCAGAGATCGGAAGACAACAACAGGAGCACCTGGGGTAAGCAGTCTGTCACGGTTGGGAATAAAACTGAGAATTATTCACACACTTAAAATTAGCAGAATTTGTGTATTTAACTCTTATGAATATCATAATTTGATCTGTTAAAATTGCTGCTAAACTAAGGAGAGTGAGTGAAAAATGAGACTGGAGGTGGAATAGCTGCGAGCAGTAGTTAGCAAAAGAATGGTGTCATAAATTATGACTTGAAAGGCTCATGAATCTATATCAGAGTGTCAAAAATCAATGATTATATTAGCATTATAAATTGCATATTATACTCAGTTGAAAAATAGTAAAGGAAGTTACTTTTCAAATGAAGTGTTGTAGAGAAAAGCAGTTTCAAATTTTCTGGAGACCAGGAGAATTTTAGAGATTGCATTAGCAAATTTCCTTTGCAGTATATCACTGGTATCCACATCTGTAACGTTATTTAATTGTGTAACTCCATAGCATTTTGATTTTTGTAAATTAACTAGATTGCAAGTTTTCCGTGCCCTACTGGAATTCAAAGCAGTTGCATTCTCCCAGAGGAAGAACAAAACAATGATGCAGGATTTCTCAACTCCACTTCTGCCTTATTTGGATCACTTGGCCAAGAATTATTTTCAAATACATTTGTATTTCCCAATAGCTACATGCAGTCAAAATTTTGGATTTAGTTTGATATGGTGACATAGTTAGCTATTAAAAGTCACAACTACTTTTTAACCCTGCTTTCATTCCAATTGAACCTTTTTTGGTATGTATATTTAGGAATTGAATAAAATGTAGTGAACCAGACAGACCTAAAGTTTTTGAACCTATTTATTTGAGATTAAAATTTTGTTTTTAAGCGAGTGGATAAACATAATCAAATTGAAGTATTTTTTACAGAATTCAAACATGAAGACTGTTCTTTTTAACCATTTCCACATAATTAATTTCTCACTGTTCTTCTCTGAAACTTGTACATGTTCTGAGGAAAAACGTATAAAATTTAGAATTTTAAAATGCTTTCTGTTAATCTTCGGTAAATAATTCTAGGAATAATAACCAATTGTACAGTTCTGTAATCAATCCAGCAAGTAATTTGACAGACATAAGTTCGAACTGAATATGCTTAGGTCTCCTCTTGGCTAAATCCAAGTGAAGCTAGTTTTATTTGCACCTTGCAGTCTTGTATTTACCTTTTCATATTTGTGCTTCTCCAATTCTGGTTTCAATTTTAATCATTCAATTATTAGTAACTGCACTTATGACTGTAAACTGGAAATATGGAATTGCTTCCATAACCCCTTCACATTTCTGTCTCTCTCGTCCTTTAACTTGCTGCTCGATGTCTACATTTTTGAAGACTTTTGTTGTTTGCCCTGTTATCTCCTTAAGTGATTCACAGTCAAACTGTTTGATACTGTTCCCAAGTGCCTTGGGATGCTTTACAATGCTAACAATCCAATGTAAATGCAAGTTGTTGATTCAGATATTTATCTGTTATTCCCATTGTATCTGCCTCAACCATTCTGGTAAAACATTCTACCTTCCACCAATTTTCCTCACCATATCTGATTTCATTTTCTTGGTGGCAGTGGATGTCCTCTCAGCACTAATTTTTCTTGATGAAAATAGTCTTTCCATAGTAAACCTTTCCAAAGCCATAATCTGAAGGAAACTAGATTAAACCACCTGTAGCGGTATCACTGTATTTTTTTTCTCTCTCATTTCAAGTCTGTCGATAGCTTCTCAACCCTTGTATAATTCTGGTGAACCAATGTAGAATGAACTCTGACTTCAATGTATTTTCTAAAATTGAGCAACCAAATGATGACCTCCATATTCTTTGATTTTGTCTAACTATTGATTTAGAACAAAATTATCATATGCCCTCGATAATATGTTATGGAACTGTAAACAAACCAAAAGGCTGTTAACATTTTAATGCTTTATCTACCTGAACACAGATGTGTCGAAGCACCTGCTTGCTCTTCTGCATCATTCCTTTGTGTTTATATTTCCATTTCTTGTCTTCTCAAATTTCACTGCTGGTAGTGAGAGTTTGATAGTGTATTGATTTATGTTACTGAATTTGTAATCTTGAGGCCTGGAGTAATAATTCTGAGAACATTCCTATCCTTCCATGGCTGATTAAGGACTTCACTCCGGTTTACAAAATTCTAAAAATTTGAATCAATAAAAGCAAGTATAAGGTGTGAAATTACCATAAAGGCATAACTGGCACATAGAATCGATTAAGAAATTAAAATAGCCATCCTATTCTTAGTTCCAGTTGCACACCAAAATGATTGCTTTTTAATTGCCCTCTGAAGTGGCCTTCCAAGTTACTCAGGTATAACAACCTGTGCGTGATTTTGTTTCTAAATTCACAGTTCTGAAAATTGAATCGTTTCTGTCACCTTTCAACCAATTCTGTTAAAACTATTTGCCACTGAAGTCTTGTGATCCACATGCTATTGGTGAAGTTCTCTTTGTTATTAGCAAATTACAGTGATCAATTGGGAAACTTTAGAGATCAAAATTTGAACTTATGGGAGCCTATTCATAAAAGCCAGTTAAATCTGTTCAATTAAACTTCATGTAAACGCATACTGTCGCGTTGCAGAAAACTGCTCAAACTATCAAGGTATGTCTTTTAAAGGGGGAGGTATTGGAGTTGTGGTAATGTCACCGCGCTAGTAATCTAAAACTTAAGGTTAATGTTCTGGGGATATGTGTTTGAATCTGGCCACGACAGATGATGAGAATTCCAATAAAATTGTAGTAGAATTTGAATTGCGATAAAAATCTAGACTAAAAATTAGCCTAATGGCAACCATGTAAGCACTGTTGATTTCTGTTAAAAACTCCTCTAATTCATTTAAGAAAGGAAATTTGTCCTTCTTGCCTGGCCTACACGTATTTCTTAACTGTTTCTCCGGGCAGAAAGTAAGGACTGCAAATGCTGGAGAAATCAGAGCTGAAAATGTGTCGCTGGAAAAGCGCAGCAGGTCAGGCAGCATCCAAGGAACAGGAGATTTGACGTTTCGGGCATAAGCCCTTCTTCAGGAAGGCTTGGAAAGATAGGAATGTTCTCAGAATTATTACTCCAGGCCTCAAGATTACAAATTCAGTAACATTAATCAATACACTATCAAACTCTCACTACCAGCAATGAAATTTGAGAAGTCAAGAAATGGAAATATAAACGCAAAGGAATGATGCAGAAGAGCAAGCAGGTGCTTCGACACATCTGTGTTCAGGAGACTGTATCTCTGGGCAGTTAGGATGGGCAATAATTTGCAGGCTGAACCACCAATGTCCACATCCTGCTACTAAAATTAAGAATATTTTTAAAAAGTGGAACAACTGCATGGAAAGAGCACTTTGTTAAACTTTGTTAAATGTCCTACCCCTAATACATTTATCATTGAGTTAGAATTGACATAACACAAAACTTTGTCCAATATTCAGAAAGTTTCATTTTTGTAATATATTTAACAGAAAGAGTAGCATATTGAAATTGATTAAGTACTGACCAGGTAAATCATCTTATTGAGAGGGATAACCAAAAGCTTGATTGAAAAGAGGGATTTTCACCTTGGGGGATTACAACTCGAGACTGAGAGCTTTACTTTAAAGTACTGTGAGAGTGCACTGTACTGAATTAGGATGTGCACAGATCATTTGCTTCCTGGTTTTGGCCAATATTCTTCATATGGGCTCAGCACACTTGAAATTGGAGTTAATCACTTGGGGATTGTACCATGAAATCATAGGTATTAATATTGGAAAAGCAAGTTCTGCCACAAAACTTTAAACCTAATCTATTTATTCAAGATTGCCCAGCAGTATCTATTTGATTTTTTGATAGCATATCTGCAATATATCACAATCAGCTACTGCTTAAAAATAAACATTAATTTATTTAACTCTTTTTTGAGTACTGCAAGTACAGCATAACAAACGTATTTCACCCACCATGCAGAATATTTCATTGCATCTCCTGAATCGTAAGTGGTATCTTTCATAACCGCTTTTGTTTTAATAAGGAGGATTCATTCACGAGTATTCATTAAAACAAGTCAGCATACCATCTGAATTGGAATTAAAGCAGACTTGATGGGGATAAAAACACTTCCATTTGAGTTGTGGGTTACTTATAACAGGAGAGTAACCACCGATCTGCCTGTTTGCACAACAGTGTATTTATGTTGTCTTAAATATTTCTAAGACTGAAATACACACGAATGGAAGGGGTTTGATATCTTGCTGATAGTATTTGTATCTGTATTGGAGAATTAAATGAATTTCAAATTTACAAGCAATTTCTGGAAAACCTTTGGGAATGAGAAAGTATGCAGGAGGCCTCCTGAATGTGTGCCGATAGGTTAAGGTTTAATAAAATTATTGGAAGATTTTCTGATAAAAAGACTTCTCTCTTTTGAGAGGATGGTGCATTATTTACCTTAATGTTGCCAAACATCTTGAGCTGCTTTAGTGAGCGATTCTGTTTTCAACATAATAGTACTGTCCGTAATAAAATGAGTGTAGTCTAACTTCATGGTTTCTCTGTTGGGCTGGGCTGCTCTTGTTAGCATTTATTGGCAAAAATTATTAGTTTTTAAATTGATTTGTGAGACTTGGACGTCATTGGCTGGCCAGCATTGATTGCCTCCTTATTTGCTGCTGTGAGCTGCTGCCTTGAATCACTGCAGTCCACTTGCTGTGGGTTGACCCACAATGCTGGTTAGAAAGGGATTCCAGGACTTTGACCCAACAGTTGTTAAAGAACAGTGGTATAATTCCACCTCAGGGTGTTCAATGGCTTGGAGGTGAGCTTGCAGGTGATGGTATTTCCAAATACCTGCTGCCCTTGTCCTTCTAGGTGGGAGTAGGGATTTTTGGTGAATTTCTGCAATGCATCTTGTAGATAGCACATACGGCTCCTACTGAGCACTGGTGGTGGAGTGATTGAAGTTTTGTAGATGTGCCATTCAAGTGGGAGCTTTGGCCTGGATGATGTCAAGCTGCTTGAGTGTTGCTGATGCTGCACCCATCCAGGCAAGTGGAGAATATTCCATCACACTCCTAACTTAATCTTTGTAGTTGATGGAGAGACTTTGGAGTGTAGGGACGTCAGTTACTCTTCGCAGTATCCCTAGTCTCTGACTTACTCTTGTAGCCACTGTTTTTGTCATGAGTCCAGTTGAATTTTTGGTCAATGGTAACCCCAAAGATATTGATAGTGGTGGATTTAGTGATGATAATGCAGTTGAATGTCATGGGGAGGTGGTTAAAGTGTCTCTTATTGGTAGGAAAGAGTGAGGACTGCAGATGCTGGAGATCAGAGTCAAAGGATCCCTGATGAAGGGCTGTTGCCCACATTGTCGATTCTCCTGGTTGGATGTTGCCTGACCTGCTGTGCTTTTCCAGCACCCCATTGTGCAAATGTTACTTGCCATTTGTCAGCCCAGGCCTGGATATTGTCCAGATCATGTTACATTTGAGCATGGACTGCTTCAGTATCTGAGTCATCGCAAATGGTGCTGAATACTGCAATCATCAGCGGATATCCCCACTTCTGACATTATGACAGAAGGAAGGTCGTTGATGAAGCAGCTGACGATTGTTAGGCTTAGGCTATTACCCTGAGATATCCTGGAGCTGAGATGACTGACCCTCCATCTTCCTTTGTGCCAGGTATGACTCTAACCAGCGGTGTGTTTGCCCCCAATACCCATTGATACCAGTTTTGCCAGGGCTCCTTGATGCCATACTCACTTAAAGGCAGCCTTGACGTCAAGGCCTGTTACTCTCACCTCACCTCTGGAATTCAGCTGTCTTGTCCATGTTTGAACCAAGACTGTACTGAAATCAGGAGCTGAGTGACCCTGGTGAAACTCTCACTGGGCATCACTGAGCAGGTTCTTGCTGAATATTTGATGTTTGTCACTTCAGCATTCAATCCTTGTCACTTCAGTCTCAAACTTCTTAAAAAGTAATGCCTTGGTATCAAATCTTTTAATACAATCAGACTATTAGTTGTATGCTATTAGAAAACGTAAACCACTAGACAGTTAACATTAGATTTGTGCTGTGAGCTAGCTTGGGATAAACCAAATTGTTTGCTAGCATTTAGACTTTGAAATCCGAGAACTTCACTCTTGTCTGCCAGTGAGGATTGAGTTCAAACCTAGGTCATAGGATGGCAAACTCTACTAACTTGCACCACTTCAATTTCTGAAGTGTCATAGTCTGCCTGAAATGTCCTGAATGGTGAAAGTCTGAATTAATTGTTTTTTTTTGTCATGGATGGTAGCCTAACCTGGTTCACTTGCAGGTTCAATTATTTGTGACAACTCTGATCATCTATTGTTTTGTTTCCTTGCTATTTACAATTGGTATGCTCTGGACTGCAGGTAGCACTCATCTTTGAACCCCACAGCATAGACAGAAGCACATAATCTAGGTTGAAATCTCATTGCAGTACTGAGTTTCAGAATCCATCTTTTGGGTGAGATATTAAAGTAAAGGCCCCTTCAGTCTTCTCCATTGGACCTCTAATGTGTTTTGAAGAGGAGGAGAGAAATTGTCCTGATCTCCCATCCAAAAGCCCCTCTATCATCATAATTAAAATGATCTGGCCACTATTTCAGTGAAATATAAGGGGCTACAGCAGCAAATGTACTTCATTGAAAGTGATCAGCTTGGGATATCCTGAAGTCGTGAAAGGCATTGCATAAATGGAACTTCTTTTACTGACATAAAGTCATAGAGATGTACAGCGCGGAAACAGTCCCTTCGGTCCAACTCGTCCATGCTGACCAGATATCCCAAATTAATCCACCTTTGCCAGCACTTGCACCCTATCCCTCAACTCATCCTATTCATATAACCATCCAGGTGCCTTTTAAATGTTATATTTGTATTAGCCTCTACTACTTCCTCCGGCAGCTCATTCCATACATGCACCACCCTTTGTGTGAAAGAGTTGCCCCTTAGATCCCTTTTAAATCTTTCCCCCCTCACCCTAAACCTATGTCCTGTAGTTCCGGACGACTCCAATCCAGGGAAAATGCCTTGTCAATTTACTCTATCCATGTTCCTCATGATTTTATAAACCTCTGTAAGGTCATCCCTCAGCCTCTGACACTAGAGAAAACCTCTCCAGCCTGTTCAGCCTCTCCTTATAGCTTAAATCCTCCAATCCTGACAACATTCCTGCACATCTTTTCTGAACTCTTTCAAGTTTAACTCCATCCTTCCTATAGGAGGAAGACCAGAATTGTGCACAATATTCCAAAAGTGGCCTAACCAATGTCCTATACAGCTGCAACATGACTTCACTTCCATTTTTGTGATCAATCAACTGATTTACATCCAATCAGAACATCATAATGTACTATCTTGATCTGTCACATCAGTGATTTGTAATGAAAGTAAAATGTTTATGAAGCACAACTGTATACAAGCGAACAAAATGCCCATATTTTTACAGTTTAAGAGTTATTACGTATGACGCACAGTTTAGTTGACTTGTTAATTCTACATCAGAGGGCTATGAAAATAGTATCCATGAAATTGGTCATGTCAGCAAGTCACTTTTTATTGGCTAGTGTTTGGATTTCATTTATATCAAAGTAAATAAATACCATCTCACTTCATGTACATGTAAAAATTCAAATCAAGTATTCCTATGTCTTTACACTAATATAGTTTCTCCTAACTTTCTAGCACTGTTGCCATTCTGAAGTTGTTTTTGAATTTGATGCAAGAATTACTCGGGGAAGGAACTTTGCATTTTTAATCCTTGGTTGAGTTTTACATGTTCCAACTTATGCTGGGCACACCCATGGAAGGCATTCCTTCACACCTCTATATTTAAGATACCTGCTGATGTTCAATTGAACAACATTGTTACTTTGACCAGCAGATGAAGAAAATTGTATCAAAGGAACTGAAGTCTGTAAATGAAGACAGGAACACAAAAGTCACAGTCATGTTCAAGAAGAAAGATGGTCATAAATTGGGCAAAGAAGAGAAACTACATTCACCATTATGCTACTTTACTTTCAAGGCTTAGTAGTGTCAGATTGTGAAATAGAGACCAAAGATCTTAGGCTTGTTAACGTGCAGTCAACAGGCTTGTATTCATAACTGAATTGGAAATAGAACAAAATTCATATAATATAGAAGGTATACTGAATTTTATATCTGCAAATATCTAAGTGATTATCAGTGCTCAATCTTTTCTGCTAACTCAGCCCTTGCATATCTTAGTGTATATTTCCTTTTTAGATTAGGGGAGTGGTTTATATTGCAGCATTTAATGATGCAGAATTGGCTGATTGGATGGAGGCCAGGGTTTGCTCTTCAGGGAGAACATTGCAAACAAATTGACAAATATAAATTGTTTGAAACACACAGCTGGGCTAGTTTCACTTGGGGAGAGAGAGACCGTTAACATTTCAGGTTAATGATCTTTCATCCAAATTAGAATAGGATTTATTCTGAACCTGTGTTTCGTTAATGTAGAAATTTTGGCTCTTTCACTCTATACAATAATTTCATTTACATTGGATATTTCACTCCAGTTCAGTATACTTTTGAGTTGATGTTTAGTTAAGTGCAATTCTGAAGCAGCAAAACCCAAGAACATTAAATGGGATAAACCATCAGCTACGTGTATTTTTTTTGTTGATAATGGGTGAAAGAGCAACAGTGTACCCAAGGCATTGGATGAATTCTGCACCTCTTCAAAATGGGTGGGGAAATCTTAAGATCTGCCTGAGCATTCAGAACAGGCAATCTTAGCTTGCCATTTGAAATATGGTGGCATCTTCATTACTGAATCAGTCTTTATGCAAAGAGAAAAGAAAAATAAATTAGATGCTTGAGATATTCTAAAAGGTTGCTAAAATGAGACTTGATATTGTGGCTTTTTCATCTGCAGCTCATCAGAACTGAAACCCAAGAAAATCAACATTAGAAAAGCAACATTTTATACAGCTTGGGAAGCAGGTGCTGATTGGTTGGGCTGTGATCGCATGGAGATGCAGTCGGAACTGCTAACTGCCTTAATTAACTGACTAAATTCAACCCAGTCAGATGGTTCCTAATTGGTTAGGGACTGGGGTGCAGCAGGGACTGGAAATCTCCATATCCCTTTAACGCTAGAGAACATTCAATGGTGTGGACATATGCTTTTTACCTACAAAGAACAAGACAGTATTTGAATAAAAATGTAGGTTTCAGCGCACACGTGAACCATGCTGCAAACCTAATTGATTGGTGTAATTCTTAGCCCACTCTAGATTATTTAATAAAGGTCCAAGAATCAAATGCAAAAAAATTAAAAAACAAATGTATTATGCAGGACACTTGATCATGTAGCAGATGTGTATCTTAAGGATCACTAACAATACTAAATAAAGTTATCTGCATTTTGTTGAGGGGTGGGTGTTGGCAATCAGGAAATCTGTCTTCGGCTCTTGATCGGCTAATGGTCTGCATGCATTCACATGAATGGACAGGCAGGACATGGGTACGACATCTTAATTAAAAGTTCCACTCTGATGCAAAACAATGCTTTCACTCTGTCCTATTGTATTCACCTACGTTGTATCTGTGCCCTGATATGGGACTTATAACAACTCCTGACGCTTGTGGACACTACAGTTGAGAATTATAGTTGCATGACAGTTTGAAAACCCCAAAATGTGGAGCCAACATTATTGACCGAAAGCAATAATTCATAGACAAATGGCACTAAATAAGTCTGTCTTCCTTTCTTTATGCCAATTATTGGTATTTCAATCCCTACCCTGACAACAATTCTCAAGAACCCTGCATGTGTAATTAAGTTCCATCTATTAGAGTAATTTCTATTATGTAAAGTGTTGTTAATCAATAGATTGAACCATTATAGAGAAATTTTGAATAGTCTGGAGGTTCAGTTAGTATTATTAATTCCAGTCCTCGGTTTGACCAATTTTCCAGTAAAATGTAGTTGAATTTCATTTCAACTTGCCCAAAAGGTCGTCTTTTGACACGCATTGAAGTGGTATTAGATTCACTTATGAGGACAGTTAAAGATCTTTGAAATCTATTTATATTCATTTAAAATCTTCAGGCAGCTGTGTTGACTATAAGAAGAGGGGATACTGGTGATATGTTCTTGCTCTGCAGAATTGTTTAAAACTTTATTGCATGTTTATTTTCAGGAGGTAAAAATGTAAATATTAGAATGAATTGTAATGGGAAAAGTACGATACTTAGCTGTTGTAGTTGTGCGATTCGCTTCAGCTACAATTGACAGTACAGTACTCAACTACTTCACTCAGGTTTGACGTTCTTAGTTCATTGAGTACTGAGCAGTGCAAATTGATTTAAGAAACGTAATGACTTCACAGTCATTGCTCAAGCTTGTGTTGATATGTTGTTCACACCCTCTGGGTGTCACTGAAAGCTTTGCAGCTGCTGAATTAGTTATGAAATATAGGCAATATATTTCAACAGACTAGAGCAAAAGCAAATTTTACACAGATCCTGCAATTTTGTCTAGATAGTGTCATAAGTGTCTCTTACATCCAGCTAAAAGTGTAGTCAGGGCCTCAGTTAAAAGACAATGCCTCGCACAATGTAGTACATCCATGGTGATGAACTGAAATGTCAGCTTATGTGTGGATGTCTTTAAAAATTAAGCCTTTTTATTCCTAGAGATGCTACGGTGGATTCAGCCTGACTGGTTAGAAAAAGTATGAGTTGTCACTACACTTTACAGTGCAACAAATCCCTGAGTTTAAAATGAGAAAAAATATTAATGAACAGTTAGTTCAGTACATAATACATGGCTTGAAGCAGGTGGTGGAGACTGAGGGATGGATGAACACAGCATTGGGTGAAATAATATTTGCACCAAGCCTTGAGTTTTTTATTAAATTAAAAATTAAATGCAGTTGAGCTGATCTTAATTAAAAAGCAAATTAAGCACCTCATTTACAAGTAAAAGGTTTATCGACCAAGTGCTTTGTTTAGTTTTGTTTGTGTAGGAATTGAGGATTTTGGTAAACAAATCAGATTGTAATTTGAAAATTTGTACAGCAGGACTTATTAGTTTTAAGTGATTAGTCTTATATTCAAGTTTGAGCTGTTTTGAAGACTGGTATTTCGATAATTAGTGAATAATTGCAAATTTTAATCAATTGTTCCTGAACTGAAATTTACAATGATTTGAGATTTTTGTTGCTTTGAGCAGTACTTTATTGTACACTGATACAGATAGATTAGATCATCTAAGTATATCTTTTTGTGCTGTTGAAATATGTTATAACTTGTAGAAATTACAATGTGCAAATATTCCAGTTGGAAAAATTAGCACTCTGTTGCACTATATTGCAGAAAGTACTAGCAGTACTTCTGAAACTGACGGAGTTTCTTTTCTGCACTCTTGGAAAATGTATGACAACTTTTTTTACCCTCTCCAGTGATAGGTATAGGTGGTAAAATTCAAAGCCAGTTTTGAGAGGCTTTGATTTGGCCTGCTAGGCTTTACACCAGCGAGTTACATGCAATGGGACCCACTCAGGTTCTGTGGTAACTTGATGAAACTACTTTTGAATGTAAATTCTAATTAGTTACAAGATTGGACTGAACAAATCAAATTTGTATTTGTACAGTGCATGCCTTAGTTCATAATTTACAAATCATTTTCCCAACTGAATCAGTACATCTGCAGCTTTTGATTCTCAGACTTCAGTATTCTAATCAATAATGTATGTGATCGTGAATCTTTTGTCCACTAGTAGGAATTGAAGCATGTTTTTATTACAGCATTTCCTATCGTTTTGCATCCAGTGATGTCAGTAATTTAATAGCATCTACTGCATTATTTTCACTGGAAATGTTTATTTTCAGTGACTCCAAAGGACAAGGCAGCTGACTCCAAGCAGACTGATTCTGAATCTCTCGATGAACAAACTCCTGCAACTTTGCGATCTGCTTCCTCAAAGCTATCAGCTACAGCAACAAAGCAACCTGCTGGTTCAGTGGAACAGCGTGTTGTACCTAAACGATCTACTCCACAAACTTCATCAAAACATCAAACTGCATCTAAACATCAAACCTCATCAAAACATTTAATTTCAACTAAGCAACAGACTTCAACCAAACAAAGCAGCACTGGGTCAGAATACCGAATACCATCCAAGCATTCTTCTTCTGCAGCCAAACACACTGTGCATTCATCTGAGCAACCTCCAGCTAGAAAATCAGCTGATAAACAACCAGTTCAACCTTCAGCTCCAGCTCCAAAAAACACCAGCCAACTGTCTAACCCTCAGATTCGACATAACATCCGTCGGTCACTTAAGGAGATCCTCTGTAAAAGGTGAGGCACAGTTGATGTAAACTTTTTTGTGCAAAGGTGCTGATAGGAAAGAACCAGATGAAATGTGTTGAATGTAGACGTGTGATTATATTAATGAAGCCAACAGCCATCTAAAAATTGCTCTGCTTTTCAATATGTAAACGATACATTTGGAAGATGCAATTTTGATAAGTTCATCTTTTTAAGACCATAAGACATAGGAGTGGAAGGAAGGCCATTCGGCCCATCGAGTCCACTCCACCATTCAATCATGGCTGATGGGCATTTCAACTCCACTTACCCGCATTCTCCCCGTAGCCCTTAATTCCTCGAGACATCAAGAATCTATCAATCTCTGCCTTGAAGACATTTAGCGTCCCGCCTCCACCGCACTCTGCGGCAATGAATTCCACAGGCCCACCACTCCCTGGCTGAAGAAATGTCTCCGCATTTCTGTTCTGAATTGACCCCCTCTAATTTTAAGGCTGTGTCCACGGGTCCTAGTCTCCTCGCCTAACGGAAAAAATTTCCGAGCGTCCACCCTTTCCAAGCCATGTATTATCTTGTAAGTTTCTATTAAGTCTCCCCTTAATCTTCTAAACTCCAATGAATACAATCCCAGGATCCTCAGCCATTCCTCACAACAAAACGAGAGCGCCACATAACATGTTGATCACTTGCTCTAAAATAATTTTACATCTTGTATGTAAAGGTTCAAAAAGTGATGGGGAAATTTAAAAGGCAAGAAACCTGTAACTGACCAGTGAGTTTTTGACTTTGTTTCTGGCAAAAGAAATGGTTATGCAAGAAATTGTGAATTTACAATCTGCAGTATTTTTGTCTAACGTGCTTTAGTGTTGGGTGGTCAAATTAAGAACAGTGCTTTTGTCTCTACAGTTTTGCTTACTTGGGCACCTAAGTAAAGGAAGTGCTAATTTTGATGTTTGTTTGCTATTTAAACCTAAGATACAATTGAACTTAATACAATTTATGCATGATTTGGAGATCCTGGTGTTGGACTGAGGTGTACAAAGTTAAAAATCACACAACACCAGGTTATAGTCCAACAGGTTTAATTGGAAGCACACTAGCTTTTGGAGCGCTGCTCCTTCAGGTGGTTGTGGATTTATGCAGTCAGAGTTTTGCCAGAATAACTTTCGTTACGCGTGTCAGTCTTGTCAGACATGTTGGTTACTTGCAATATCCTGTTTCCCATGTTTTTCTGATCAGTTCATTTTTAATACGTTTCAGTCTCTGAATGAATTTCAGCATCCCAAGGTCACAGAACAAACACTTCAAATAATACAATGTAGGAGGACACTATTGTGACCCATCATGTTTCTGTTGGCTCTTTGAGGGAGTTTTCATTCTCCTATTCTTTTTTCATAGCCCTACACATTTTCATTTCAAATGCATATCCAATTTTATTTTAAAACTTACCACATCTGCTTCTAGCATCCTTTTAAGCAATATCATCTTCTGTTACAGTATAGAAGAGGTCCTTGGGTGGCATGTTGGCTCAGTGGTTAGTCCTGCTGCCTCACAGCACCAGGAGCTCTGGTTCCATTCCACCCTGAGGTGACTGTATGGAGTTTGCAAGTTCTCTCCGAGTTTATATGGGTTTCCTCTGGGTGCTCCGGTTTCCTCTGGGTGCTCCAATTTCCTCCCACAGTCCAAAGGTATGCAGGTTAAATGGATTAGCCATGCTAAATTGCCTATAGTGTCAGGAAATATGCAGGTTAGATAGGTTAGCCATGGGAAATGCAGGGATAGGATGTGTTGTTGCGGAAGGGGTATTTGAATGGGATGCTCTTTGGAGAGTTGGTATGGATTGAATGGGCCAAATGGCCTGCATCCACACTATAGGGCTTTCGTGATTCGTCGGCCCATCACGTTTTGTACTGCCAAAAATATATTACTTGCGCTAGTCCCACGTTCACGCTTTAGGCTGAATACTTTTTGAAGATTGAGGTGACACACTGCAACAGCCCTTCTCGGCAGTGCAGTCAGATCACACTTTCCTCAGGGCGGCACAGTGGCTAGCACTGCTGTCTCTCAGCGCCAGGGTCCCAGGTTCGATTCCAGCCTCTGGTGACTGTCTCTGTGGAGTTTGCACATTCTCCCTCTGTCTATGTGGGTTTCCTCTGGGTGCAGTCCACAGATGTGCAGGTTAGGTGAATTGGCCATGCTAAATTGCCCCATAGTGTTAGGTGCATTAGTCAGAGGGAAATGGGTCTGGGTGGGTTACTCTTCGGAGGGTTGTTGTGGACTTGTTGGGCCGAAGGGCCAGTTTCCACACTGTAGGGAATCTAATTGAATAAAAAATTGCCCCTAAATCTCCTGCCTTTCACGTTAAAATTATGCCCCTTGCTCTTGATCATTGTTAAGGGAAACAGCTGCTTTCTATTTCTCCTATCCATGCCCCTCTTATATGCACCAGTCCGGTCCCCCTCAATCATCTCTGTTTTAAAGAAAACAACAAGCATATCCCATCTCTCTCTCTGTAGCTGGAATGTACCGTCACAGACAACACCTTGTTAAATCTCAGTTGGACTCTCTCCAGTGCAATCATATTCATTCTATAGTGTGGTGACCAGAGCTGCATATAGTACTGCAGCTGTGGTCTAATCACCAAGTTCTGTACAGCTCCAACATGACCTCCCTGCTCTTACAATTTATGCCACAACTGATAAAGGCAAGCATCCAGTCTGCTGTCTTTTCTACCTTATTAACCTGCCCTGAAACCTTCAGGGATCTGTGGGCCAATACACCCAAGATCCTTCTGTTCCTCTGAGCTTCCTAGTGTTTTGCTATTCATTAAGTACTCCCTTGTGTTGTTCCTTCTTCCAAAATGCATCACCTCACATTTCAGGGTTAAGTTCCATCTGTCACTGATCTGACCAATCTGATCAATTCATTTATATCTTCTGTAGAATAGATCTTTCTCCTCTGTTAGCCACCCAGCCAATCATTGTGTTGTCTGCAGACTTATCATCTCTCCCCCATTCTCATCCACCTCATTCTCGAATCTCTCAAGCAATTCAGGATCCAGCACTGATTCCTGTTGTATACATTGCACGCCAGGCTACAGTTTCACAAACCGTCTTCTGCCACCACCCTCTGCCTGCTATTACTGAGCCCGTTTTGAATCAATCTTACCAGTTACTCTGAATCATATTTGCTTATATTTTTTCAGTTTCCCACATGGCGCTTGTCAAAGCTGAAATCTGTATAAACTGCATCAGTTGCCTTACCCTCCTCTAAATACATCCTAAAAAATTTCCTTCAGTTTTCTCCCAATGCATTGTAATTCATAACTGACTCTTTTTTTTTATCGTTTTCTTGCAAAATCACCCTTTTACCTGGTCCTCTGCCCCCAAGGACAATTTCATATATTTGAAAATCTCCATCCAATCTCTCTCTGACTTAAAACAAAGCACCAAATAAAATAAATTACTGTGGATGCAGGTGCTAAGAGTCATACAGCTTGGAACCAGACCCTTTGGTCCAACTAGTCCACACAAACCATGTTGCCAAACTAAACTAGTCCCACTTGCCTGCATTTGGACAATTTCCCTCCAAACCTTTGTTCATGAACTTATCCTAATGTCCTTTAAATGTTGTAACTATACCTGCATTCACCATTTTCTCTGGCAGTTCATTCCACACACAAACCACTCTCTAAAATAGTTGCCTGTCATCTCCTTTTTAAATCTTTTTCCTCTCACCTTAAAATATATCCCCTAGTTTTGAATTCACCCCCAATCCTCCTGGGGTGGGGGGGAAGGGGAAGAAGCCCTTCTCTAGGTCCCTCATTATTTTATAAACCCCTAATGTCACCCCTCAACCATCAATGCTCCAGTGGGGGGAAAAAAGTCCCAGCCTATTTTTCTAACTCAAACCCTTCATTCCCAGCAACAACCTGGTAATTTTTTTCTGAACCATCTTCAATTTAATAGTATCCTTCCTATAATGGGGCAACCAGAATTGCACACAGTACTCCAAAAGAAGCCTCACCAATGCCCTGTACAACCTCAACATCTGAAACAAAACCAGAAATAGCTGGCAAAATTCTGCAGATCTAGCTGTATCTGGGGGAAGAAAGCAGAGTCAAGTTAGAGTCTGGTGACTTTCAGTCCTGAAATGTTAATTGTACTCCTCCCCACAAGTGTTGTTAGACCTGCAGAGTTTCTGTTCTGTTTTTTTTCTCCCTGTTGACCTTCTCTGTTTTATGGAGAGATCACCTGTTCGCATCATCTGTGTAACTGAAGTCTTTCGTCCATTCCTGGTAAATCTCAAAGACATTGGCACCCTCTCCAAGACTGTGACAATCTGCATAAAGTCCAGAGTATGCCAGATGTAGCCAACTAGTGTTATAAAATGGTTTAGCATATGTTGTCTGTTTTTGTACTCTTGTGTCTGTTTTTATAAACCAAAGGTCTTGTGACTTTTTTTAAGTTATCCTTGGCCAATCAACTTGAAAGACTTTCATGTGCACACTCCTAGTCTTCCTATTTCTTCAGTTCTTTTAAAAGCTTTGCCATATATTTATGTTGCAGCTCATTCCTCCTATTAACATACGTACCTTTATTATGACAAATTTCATCTGCTGACCCTCTCTTCATTTCACTAGTCCATATCTTCCTAAAGTCCATGATTATTCTCAATTTATTGTATTTCAGAGTTTTGTGGCATCTGCAAACTAATTAAATGTGTATGTGATTAAAGATCACAAAGTAATTACATATGTTGAAGTGCATTATCCTTGCAAAGTCATTTGGAAGGATAAGCAATACAAAGCTTGAGTATCTTGGAATGATCAAGTTGGAAATAGCCCCATGGTTGTGGTACAAACTTGCTGGTGGAACCCAGGTCTGGCAGTATCTGTGGAAAGAAATCAGAGATAACATTTTGGCTCCAGTGACCCTTCTTCAGAACTGACAATAGTTTGGAAAAAGTTGTCTTATATGCAGAAGTTGGGGGCAAGGAAGGGAAGCGATGTTAAGGAGTAAACAGTAGGTGGCAATAGAACCCAAAGAGAACAACAGTTGAACAAAAGAATGGGTAAGTCAATCTGGGAAAATGAATAGCTGCTAATGGGGACTATTAGTGCCGAATAATAGGCTTTGTGTTCTGGCAGACCATGTCAAGACAAGGCCTGGTATGTGGGGTGGGGAAAGTGGGAAGGTGCTCAAACTCTAAAATTGTTGAACTTGATAGAGTCCAGAAGGTGATAGTGTCCCCAAGAAGAAAATGAGGTGTCTTTCTTCCAGCGAGCACTGCAGCAAGCCTGTGACAGACACCACCCACGCCTTCCACCTCCTCCAAGACTTCAGTTTTCCCATCCCCCAGCGCTTCATCTTCACCAGGGATATCCAATCCCTCTACACTTCCATCCGCCATGACCAGGGCCTCCAAGCCCTCTGTTTCTTTCTCTCCTGACGTCCCCAACGGTACCCTTCCACCACCACCACACATTCGTTTGACTGAACTGGTCCTCACCCTTAACAATTTCTCCTTCGAATCCTCTCATTTCCTCCAGACCACCCGTATGGGCCCCAGCAATGCAAATCTCTTTGTCAGCTACGTAGAACAGTCCATCTTCCGTAGTTACACAGGCACCACTCCACCTCCCCCCCCCCCCCCGCTACATTGATGACTACATTGGTGCCACCTCGTGCTCCTGCGAGGAGGTTGAGCAATTCCTCAACTTCAACACATTCCACCCTGACCTTAAATTTACCTGGACCATCTCTGACACCTCCCTCCCCTTCCTGGACCTCTCCATCTCCATTAATGACAACTGACTTGACACTGACATTTTTTACAAAACCGCAGACTCCCACAGCTACCTGGATTACACCTCTTCCCACCCTATCTCCTGCAAAAATGCCATCCTGTATTTCCAATTCCTCCGCCTCCGCCATATCTGCTCCCAGGAGGACCAGTTCCACCACAGAACACACCAGATGGCCTGTTTCTTTAGAGACCGCAATTTCCCTTCCCACGTCGTTAAAGATGCCCTCCAACGCATCTTGTCCACATCCTGCCCCTCCGCCCTCAAACCCCCACCCCTCCAATCGTAACAACGACAGAATGCCCCTGGTGCTCACCTTCCACCCTACCAACTTGCGCATGAACCATGACATTTCCGCCACCTCCGAAAAGACTCCACCACCAGGGATATATTTCCCTCCCCATCCATTTCTGCTTTTTGCAATACCGTTCCCTCCGTGACTACATGGTCAGGTCCATGCCCCCCAAAAACCCGCCTTCCCTTCCTTGCACCTTCCCCTGCCACCGCAGGAATTGCAAAACCTGCGCACATACTACCTCCCTCACCTCCATCCAAGGGCCCAAAGGAGTCTTCCACATCCATACAAGTTTTACCTGCACATCCACCAATATCATTTATGGTCTCCTTTGCTCCCGATACGGTCTCCTCTACATTGAGGAGACTGGACGCCTCCTAGCAGAGCACTTAGGGAACATCTCCGGGACATCTCCAATCAATCACACCGCCCCGTGGCCCAACATTTCAACTACCCCTCCCACTCTGCCAAGGACATGCAGGTCCTGGGCCTCCTCCACATCCGCTCCGTCACCACCTGACGCCTGGAGGAAGAACGCTTCATCTCCTACCTTTGATCACTTCAACCCCATGGCATCTCATTTCCCCTTCCCCCACCTCACCCCAGTTCCAACCTTCTAGCTCAGCACCATCCCCATGACCTGTCCTACCTGCCAATCTTCCTTCCCACCCTCCTCTCTGACCTGTCACCTCCATCCACCTATTGTACTCTATGCTACTTTCTCCCCACCCCCTTCCCCCTCTGTTATCTCTCCACTCTGCAGGCACCCTGCCTTTATTCCTGATGAAGTGCTTTTGCCTGAAACATCGATTTTCCAGTTCCTTGGATGCTGCCTGACCTGCTGTGCATTTCTAGCACCATTCTAATCTAGACTGTGAAAGATGTTGGCCAGGGAACAAGATGGTGGTGTTGAAGTGCAGGCACCAAAAAGCTTAGCATCTTTTTGTGAACAGAACGTGGATGTTCTGTGAAGCAGTCACCCAGTCTACGCTTTGTTTCCCATGTCGAGGAGACTACATTGTGAGTAGCGAATGTAGTATACTAGATTGAATGAAGTGCTGCTTCACCTGGAAGGTGTGTTTGGGCCCTTGGATACTGAAGAGGGAAGAAGTAAACGAGCAGTTGTTAAGTATTTCGAGTCCACTGACTCTTCATTAGAACTGATGTGGTGTTCTCAGAAGTGCATTTGGTGGAGGCAACGTTGAGTTCACTTGTATCAAGAACGTGCAGGAAATAAAATCTATTCATTAAAATGCTGAAGTACAATGGGTGCCAAACAGTCATACTTCAAAAAGAGCTAAAGAGCAGTTAAGAGGAACAATTAGAGTCATAGAGACGTACAGCATAAAAACAGACACTTTGGTGCAACTTGTCCATGCTGACCAGATATCCCAACCCAATCCATTCCCACCTGCCAGCACCTGGCCCGTATCTCTCCAAACCCTTCCTATTCGTATACCCAGATGCCTTTTAAATATTGCAATTGTATAGCCGCCTCCGTTTCCTCTGGCAGTTACTTCCATACACGTACCATCCTCTGTGTGAAAACCTTACCCATTAGGCCTCTTTTTATATCTTTCCCCTCTCGCCCTAAACCTATGCCCTCTAGTTCTGGACTCCCCCACCCCAGGGAAAAGACTTTGTCTATTTATTCTATCCATGCTCCTCATAATTTTGTAAACCTCTACATGGTCACCCCTCAGCCTCCAATGCTCCAGGGAAAACAGCTCCAGCCTATTCATCCTCTCCCTATAGCTCAAATCCTCCAACCCTGGCAACATCCTTGTAAATCTTTTCTGAACCCTTTCAAGTTCCACAACATCCTCCTGATAGGAAGGAGACCAGAATTGCACGCAATATTCCAACAATGACTGAACCAGTGTCCTGTACAGCCGCAACATGATCTCCCAACTCCTGTACTCAATACTCTGACCAATAAAGGAAAGCATACCAAACGCTGCTTTTGCTATCCTATCTACTTGTGACTCTACTTTCAAGGAACTATGAACCTGCACTGCAAAGTCTTTGTTCAGCAACACTCCCTAGAACCTTACCATTAAGTGTATAAGTCCTGCTAAAACTTGCTTTTCCAAAATGCAGCATCTCACATTTCTCTAAATTCAACTCCATCTGCCACTTCTCAGCCCATTGGCCCATCTGATTAAGAGAATTGTTAATTCAACATTTTGATAATTACTGAACAGCATTGATCAGATAAACACGAGCTAAATTCAGCTATTTATCATGAAGGCATGGGTAGTTGACAAGAGGATGCAGCTTATCACTTTTCAGGAGTTGCGTCTGGTTTACTGAATTATCACATGTAGTTCTTCATCTTTTTATTCTGTCCAGTATGTTGAGACTTAGCAGTAATTTCCAAACATCTCATGGTTATAGTTTTTCTCTTTCCTTAGAGAGGGGTATATACTTTTGTTAGGGCAATGGTCATGTGTGTTTGTGCTTCCATGACAGGGTGAATGACTGTGATGACCTTGATGTAACTGAAGATGCAATTGGAAAAATAGCAGTGAACATTGAGAAGGAGCTCTTCACCCTATTTCAAGATACTCACAGCAAGTACAAGAGCAGATACCGCAGTATTATGTTTAATTTGAAGAACCCCAGGAACCAGGTATCTCGTTATGCTTCTACATTTTAATATTCAAACCTTTATCGGCATCCTTTGATATTAGGCAGTATGTTTTTGCTATGTCGGCATGGAAAGGTGTGACCGAAGGGTCTGGTTCCATGCTGTATATCTCTGTAACTCTGACTCTATAACATGTGGTGTTGCTGGTTTTCTTCGAAACTGTATGTTTACATACCAAATCATCGACCATAGCCATTTGTTTTTAACTTGTTTGCTTTTCTCTCATTCTGTTTAATAAAGTGGAATGAATTTGTTTTGTAGGGTCTCTTCCGCCGTGTTGTACGAGAAGAGATTGTTCCATTCCACCTGGTACGTATGAGTCCTGAAGAAATAGAATCGAAGGAACTCGCAGTTTGGGAAGAGAGAGAGAGCAGATCTGTAAGTATCGTATGTAAGCTAACGTTTAGGTTAAATTTCCTGTCCAAGGATATTCTTGATTTATTCGGAATGTTTAAAGGGCGATCATAATGCTAGGGTAAGTACAATTAAAAGTATGTGGTTGTATATCTTGCTGCATTTGTGAATTTGTTTTTAGTGTAATTTCATTTAAAGAATTCCAGTGCAGCCATGCTTTGGTTTATCCATTCTAGTTGGCAAGTCGGTCTGTTCCTTTCCTACGATACTGCCTTATTTTGCTGTTTGTCACCAGCATCATTTTGCACAGGAAAACTATTCTCCATTCCCTGCACAATGTTGAGATCAGGTAGCATAAATGTTTGATGTGCACCCTTGAGTTTGGAAGGTTGAGGGTTGTTCCATCTGAGGTTTCTATAATAACACAAGGATCCAGTAGGTCAAGAGGAAACCCTTCCCCTGCAGTAAAATGCAGTAAAAAGATGGGGTGACAAAGAAAACCTGTTTTATTTAGGAAACATATCCAGAAACACACTTAACAAAGAGAAATGGAATAGGAAATTTTCTCACATTTACCATTTCTATGATATGTCATAACAAAAGTAGACTAAAATAAAAAAAAATTCTTTTTCTAATGAAAGTAAGATCGACAATAAAAAATACAATTCTGATTTTAAAAAATGTGGGATAAAAGTAAAAATTCAAAAATGATGAGGATAAAGGATTTTTTTGAAAGAAGTGTGTGATGGGCAACTTCTTTTACAGTTGAATAGCTAGGCTGGAGTTTGATAGTCAATGAAGTATTGAAACTGTCAAGTACACAATACCAATTTCAATATTTGTTTATGCTTAAGCAGTGACAATAAATTCATCATAACAACATGTTACTGAATGACTGGATTGGATGGAATTTGATGTAGTTGATCTTGCATTTGTGACACTTGAGTGAAGCTGATATATAGTGTAGAACAATTTGAATACAGATGTAATTCATTTCCTATTTTAAAGTCACATGCAATGTAAATCTTGGCATATTAAGATGTTATGTTCTTTATTGTGGAAATACAAAATTACTGCATTTGGGAAACAAATACATAGCTGGATGGATCACTGGAACTTCTCTGCAGAACAGGTTGAGGAGCTAGAGCAGTAAAACCAAAGTGCCAATACTCCTCCACTGATGAAGTGTAATCATATTTGTGTCCAGTTTGTGTAATCAGTCAGCATTGTGAATGTGGGCAGGAACGTAAAATTGGATATTTTGATAATGGGCGGGAAGGTTTTGTAGCTAATGTTGCCACAGAAGAGGTTTTCAAGATGCAGACAGAATTTTATTCTTGTTTTGATGAACTATTAGGAAAAAGGATCATGAATGATGTAATGGAAGTTTTGCACAAAACTAGCATTAAAAGGGAAAGAAATTGAAGAAAAGCCAAAGGAGAACCCTGAATTGAAACCAAGTGTCATAAATCAATTTTGGGTCCAGCAACAACTCAAGTCATTGGCTAATAAAGTGAAGTAGGACCCACAAGAGGCTAGAGTGAATCTTAACACTCCATTCATCATGTTTTTGTTGACAAAGTACATGCCTGCTCATTTTGACACAGCTGTGCATTGACTACATCACTTAGCATTAGAAATCTGAATTAGCATTTCTTTTTTAAACTGGGCAGTTTAATACAAAACAGTGGTTCCAAATTAGTTTCTGTTAAATTAAATATCTTCAGTGTAAGTATTTGCCATGATGAATAAATATCCCAAACCACGTTCAGCTTGGTATTGAGCTGAGTGTTGAGTGAGGTATGACACAGTTGATGTTTTGCTTCCACAGGCACAAGATCAAAGTGAAAGATTGCAGCATGAAAGCAAAGGTTCAGTCTTGCTGGCAGCCGACAAACATGAAATAGATATGGAGGAGGCACCGCCTATGTCAGATGCTGATGTACGTATAAAACTTGAAATGAACCTAAAAAAAGCCCTCCTCATTTCCTACTCTTCAGTGGATGCTTTGCCTGCTTTGTTATTCCTAATCAGCAGTACCCATTGCAGGTTAAAGCAGCTCTTTCAGTATTTTGAAGTGTTGCAAACTGATATGTTGCAATCGTCAATTCCTGTGTATAAAATGCACATTTTCAGTCCTGCATTTCATAATTTCACCATGTCTTTCTGTTTGTCTTCCCTCTCTGTGTGATTGATTGACACAATTATTCACTATTTGTCAAGTTAGCCACTTAAGAATTGTTGTGCTTCTGAAGAAAGCATTTCAAATTCCTATCCTTGTACCCAGGAACCACAGAGGAGGATTCTGTTTGAACGAATAACCACCGAACCTGTGATCTTTGAACTTATTTTTCAGAGGGGTGAAGCGCTTTTGAGCCCTGGTGTGTCTCTTTTGGGAATTGGAAGCTTGTGCCCAGACTAATAACCCATAGATTTCTCAAGGCATCGAGCTCCAAACTCCTATTTTGATAAATAATGAACTCCTGATTTGGATGTAGCAGCTTGAGAGAAAAGTTCTATTTAAAATCAGAATATGGCAAAGCTGTCCATTCTCCTGTCCTCTACCTATCAAAAGCCTCAGCTTTGTTCTAGTTTATTCAGATATCTGTCTGTCTCTTTCTGCCTTATATTTGTAACTAGATCACTGCTGTGCAAGTGCAAACTCTCTGGCTATAAACAGCAGTTAGTCTGCCAAGTAGGGTACATGCTTGATTTGTTATAGTGTCAACTTTGTTTATTGCCTAAATCTGTAACATCAAGGCTAGTGGTCCCAACCTCTAGTGACCACATAGGGGAACGGCACAGAATTTGACCCCAACCTTGAATAGAAGTGGGAAATCCAGGTTCAGACTAACAGTAACAATGACCTCTTTAAATGTAGATCGAGTTGTAATGGAGCAAGAAATTGTTAATCAACCAGTGTATTTCTATGTAAGAATTATGCAAGCAGAAGAAATGATCAAGTTCATGTAATGAGGTGACATCGGTTTGTACCTGGCTCGTTCTCTGTTTAAGGTACTAGGTTCCAAGCTAATTCTGAGGAATCGATCAGGTGTTTAGTAATAATCAGAAACAGGGTAGCCATTTGCTTTCTTATCTAAAGGTAAGACTTAGATTTCCAAGCATGCAAATACATGTCCGGCTGTGTCATCCGAATATAGTGTGAGTATTGTAATCAATCTTGAATTTGACCCAACCTTGGATTCCTGATGAAGGGCTGCCACCCGAAACGTCCATTACTACGCTCCCTGGATGCTGCCTGACCTGTGCTTTTCCAGCAACACACTCTCAACCTTGAATTATGCCTGAGTTTCTAACTAAAATCTTGACATTTTTACATAATAGTTTAGTAATAATTTAAGTGAACACCTCTTAACAGTCATTTATGCAGACATCAACAAGACATCCTCAGATTTGGTAAATGAAGAATCTCTGGAATTTGCTGTACGACAACTACTTACATTTGTGCATAATCTTTAACATAGTAAAACGACTCAAGACATTTTGACGTATAATCAAACATATATGGACACCGAGCCAGAGGAGGAGCCAATAGCGCAGGCAACCAATATTTAATCAAGGAGATGGATTTTAAGTAGCTTTTTTAAAAGAGCAGACAGAGGGTTGGGATAAGAATTCTAGTAGCTGCATTCTAATCCACTTATTGGGTCATAGAGATGTACAGTATGCAAACACACTCTTCGGTACAACTCGTCCATGCTGACCAGATATCCCAATCTAGTGTCATCTGCTGTTTAATCTAGTTTCATATATGTTCAGTTATAGAATCCTAGAACTGTACAGCGTGTCATCTCATCCTCTCCCAGGAAGGTTGATCGCTTCATCAGTATCTTTAGCTTATTCTGCATTCTCCATTTGTGGTCTGCCCTCTTTCCCTTTTCTCTGATTATTTGCTGCAATTGTTTCCAGTAATTTGTGTGTGGATTACACGGACTTAGTTCCTTAATTTCAAAATCATATTTATGACAATTGCTGGTCAATTTACTTGATTAATATAACCATTTATATCTAACTTTTTTGATCCTTTGTACAAAGATAAATCGATGAATAAAATATAAAAGATAATTGAAAAATTATGTGCTGCATATTACACAGGATGTGCATATAAGGAGTTTGCTTCCAATGTGTATCATCAAAATTTGGATCCCAAGTTTCTTAAATAATTTGGGAGCTTTGCCAGCCAATGATGGTTTTTGTCCTTTTTGAAAGGTTGGAATAGTAAAATTGGACCTTAAGGAATGATTATTGGAAATTCTGTGCAGTAATATTCCTAACATATTGCCTAATTCATTAGTGCATTATTGGAGCCATTGCTGGTTAATATAGAGGCACAACAGAGAAAGGGCATTAAAAAGGAAAGACCAGACACTATTATTTTGGTTGCAATAAATGTAAACTGTTACTGATTTGAGCTGTAGAACATCACCCCAACCTCATTACTTCAAATAAGATGAAAGCCCTGAAACTATGGGACAAAATAGGGGGATGTAGGAGTCATCAAGTTGGAGATTTCAACTTGCTAGAAAATAACTGTCTCTGATAATAGTGAGACTTCAATATCTGGAATCAATGAAAAAAAGTTTTATATATTTTACATTGTAAGGTTTTAAAGTAATTATAAAAACTCATGCTAGGTTACTACATTTTAAGAGAACCAACTTTGTGCTTTGGCTGCCTCATTGGTGTGGGCTGGCAGGCTTGAATATGACTTGGACATTGGAGGGACTGTGAAGTTCCTTTAAGGTGGCACTGGACCAGTGTGTACCCTGCAGAATAAAGGCACCAAGTTTAAATGTGCTTCTGACTGAACAACTTTGGCAAGCAACACACAAAGGAGGAAAGAAAGCGTGGAAGGCCAGGAAGGAAGATTGCACCAAACTGAAACTGATTCAAACATGATAAGTTGATGACAAACAAATTTTGCATTTAATATAACAACAGGAGTGAGATTTTTTTTTTAAAGAAGTCCAGAAAGAAAAAGATAAACAGGTACTGGAGTAGGACCCCTAAACACAGAATTGGGCATTACAACAAATGTTATACAGGCTCCCAAAGTATTTTGCTTTAATTTTTACTAAGCAGGACATAACAAATCCAAAAGAGAATCAGAGGGTGTTGTTGAGGTGAGTTGTGACGCTAGTCCCATAGCTGTGGAAATTTAGAATGATCAATCTGTCTGAACAATAAAATCCACACAAGAATACTCGTAGGAACTCTGGCACAGATCTTCCAGAAATGACTTCCTGAAAGATGCTTGGGGATGAAACAGAAAGCAAGTGTCAATTTTCTTTTCGGAAAAGGGGCAATATGACCCAGGAATGCACAGACACTTGCACTTGCCTACCTTGGAAATTCATTAAAGATAAGACTGTGTAGCATCAGGATGGAAGTAGTACACTGAAATCTCAACCAAAACTGGTCATGAAAGGGAGGACAAAGTGAATATGTTTACTGTTTTTTTTGAGGATCATGGGTGCTTGATGGGTATGCACCAATAAATGTGGTGCACCTGAATTTGATCTGTTTGTATGGAAAGGCTGGCATTAATAATAAAGCAATGGAAATATTTTGTGCTAAAAACATGAAGGATAGTTAGAACACAAAGTAAGTAGACCAGGGATTGCTGTCAAAATTCCAGAACTGTAATTTTTGTTTGGTAAAATTTTTTGATAAAATGAAGACTGGGTGCATTGCCATATCTAGGAAAAAGGAGTATTCCAAAACACAAACTGGAAAAAGATATTGTTCCCATAGATGGGATGCGATTAGTGCAGCCAAACAAAATCAAATGTTTGTTTTCAACAGTTTGCTTTCTTGTTGGTTGGATAATGGTCTTTGCAATAGCATTATAGTTCTGTCAGCAGTGAAGTGCAGATAATAACTGTCTAATAAACAGTTATTTTTAACTTCATTCCATTTTGAAGTTTTATTTTATCCCCTGGACAGTTTGTGTGAATATTAGTTTAAAGTGGACAATCAGCATTTATGCCACATGAGAAGATAATGCTAATCAGTTGGCAGTTAGACTCGGCCATAGAGAATATACCAGTTCATGATGGCACTTAATGACCAGGCATTGTTTAAACTTTGCACAAGGCAGATGTACTCTAATCAAGGCATTGGCAGAGAACTGAACCAGCAGATAGTGGTCACCTGTTTCATTGAATTGAAAGTGCATGTGCATGTTCTTCCAGTCTGCAAAGAGTAGGGTCCCATGCTGGTTGCTTCCAGTACATGCAAATGTGCCACATTGCAAACTAGATTGACACTCCTCAATTGATTATCAGATAAAACTTTACATACTCTAGAATATCCAGCAAATATTATCTAAATATAGTATCACATTAACGTTGGACATTGTAATTTGATTTTTGCAAGTGGGCTGGCTAAGTACAGTCATCAGCTATTGCAAACAGCCAATGGGACATATTTTTTGATAGTCTGCTAATCCTTGGAATGTACAACTTACATACCAGGCATTGACATTGAAATTCATATATCATGTGACTCATTCGTGTGATAGACCGAAAGTCCTTTGGCTGTTATATATCAGTCATTATTAACTGTTGCATTCTCCATGACTACAGCTCTACCAATCTCGGACCACTTAGCAACTAATCCACGTTCTCTTCCCATACAGTATATGTGTCCTCCCCTTAAAATTGTATTCTTGCAAATTGTCCTGATGAGTGCAAGATGAAAACATCCAACAATACTCAAGCTCATCCCTTCATGCTATTCATCTTTATTTGGGAGCTTTGGAACATTAGCAAGGAGCAGATGCTATCATCAGCATTGTTTGCCATTTCTTTGCATCATAAACTTACTAATGTGCAGCTGCTGTTGGTGCTATTGCCTAACAAAAATCTTAACATCTCAATTCTGAAATTTTCAATTTACATCCAACCTCTCTGGCTATTTAGGGAGAGTTTCAAATTTCCACATTCCTTACTGTGAGGGGATTCTACCTAGCATCATCCATGGCTGACTTGATAATTGGCCACGGCTTAGAGTCAAGCTGAGATCTACAATTCAAGGACCTTATCTTGTGGATAAAGGTCAACTCTTTCCTTTGATGGGGTGAAATCTAAGAATTTTAAAACAACTCTTCTTATTGACTTTTCTAAGCCGTGGCCAATTATCTAGCTGATTGTCTAAATGCAGCTGTGCAGGTAAATCTCCTCAACTTGAAGTTCTGCTGCATGTTTTAATTAGGATCTTTTGACCCCAACTTTTACAGACGCAGACAGTGCACCATCTGTGGGAGAATGCAGTCAGGGTTGAATAGACAGGGGAAGATGGGTACATCCTTTTGTTTTAAAGAATTGCTGTCTTATTCTAGTAGATCCAGTTTGAGTGTTAGTGAATTGGTGAGATGGCAGGGAATTGGTGTGCAATTTATTTTGGGTCAAGTGTGATGCTGGAAAAGCAAAGTAGGTCAGGCAGTATCTGAGGAGCAGGAGAATCGATGTTTTGGGCAAAAAGCTCTTCAGGGATTTATTTGACTACTTTGCTTCATAAGCAAAGTGAATAATGGGACAGTGAATGGAGTACTCTGACTTCAAAAAGATATGTGCAGATCTAAGTTCTACAGTCTTGCCACCTTCAGTCGTGAATGCTGGTGGAAGATTAAATAACTCATTAGAGGAGAAGGTTCCACAGATATCCTCAGCCTCAGTGATAGAAGAGCCCAGTACCTCAGTGCAAAAGATAAGGCTAAAGCTTTCATTGCAATCTTCAACAAGAAGTGCTGAGTGAATAAACCATCTCAGGTTCCTGATGAAGGGCTTATGCTCGAAACGTCGAATTCTCTATTCCTGAGATGCTGCCTGGCCTGCTGTGCTTTGACCAGCAACACATTTTCAGCTGTGATCTCCAGCATCTGCAGACCTCATTTTTTACTCCTGCAGTGGTCCCCAGCATTACAACCAATTCATTTCAATCCACATGATGTCATGAAATGGCTGGAGGTACAGGATATGCACCCCTGACAATATTCATCTAATTGAACTGAAGGCTTGTGCTCCAGAATTTGCTGCATCCCTAGCCAAGCTCTACCAGTACATTCACAAAACTGGCATCTACCTGACAATGTGGAAAATTGCCCAGGTACGTCCTGTATTTAAAATGCAGGATGGCATCAATGAACATTAGATAGCAAACTCGCAGTAGTTGGAGATCTTTCTGACATATAGGAAAGTGGTTATTGTTGTTGAAGGTCAGTCATTTCAGCTGCAGGAGTTCCTCAGGGTAGTGTCCTAGGTCCAAATATCTCTAGCTGCTTCATCAATGACCTTTCCTTCTCCATAAGAGAAGGGGGGGTGATTGCACAATGTTCAGCACCATTCACAACTCCTCAGATACTGAAGCAGTTCATGTTCAAATGCAGCAGGATCTGGACAAGATCCACACTTGGGCAAATAAGTGGCAAGTAATATTTGTGCCCACAAATGCCAGGTTATGATCATCAATAAGAAACAATCTAATCAACACATTCAGTGGTGTTACTATAACTGCATCCCCCACTATCAACATCCTGGGGGTGATCATTAACCAGAACCTTAACTGGACTCAGCACCTAAACACTGGTGACAGGAGTAGGTCAGAGGCTAGGAATACTGTGGCGAGTAAGTCGCCTCCTGACTCCCCAGAACCTGTCCACCATCTACTACGCACAAAGCAGGAGTGTGATGGAATACTCCCCACTTGCCTCACTGAGTACAGCTTCAGTGACACAAAAAAAACTTCACATCACCTTGGACAAAGCAGACTGCTTTGGCACCACATCCACAAGAATCTGCTCCCACCACCACCACCAATGCTCAGTAGCAGCAGTGTGTACTATCTACCAAGATGTACTGCAGAAATTATCAAAGATCTTCAGACACCACTTTCCAAATCCACAGCCACTTCCATCTAGAACGACAAGGGTAGCAGGTAGATGGAAACACCAACACCTTCAAGTTCCCCTCCAAGCCACTCCCCATTCTGACTTGGAAATACATCATTGTCGCTGAGTCAAAATCCTGGACTTCCCTCCCTTAGGGCATTGTGGGTCAATCCACAGCAGAGAGCCTGCAGCAGTTCAAGGCAACTCATCCCCACCTTCACAAGGTCAGCCAGGAATGGGCAATAAATGCTGGCCAGCTAGCAATGTCCACATCCCCCAAATGAATATTGAAGTTGACTCTAAAGTGCCACATTAAAGGTTACTCCAAAACAAAAGGACACATGGTGTAGGATAACATTTTAGAATTGATAAAGGCTTAGTTGGCTAACAGGAAGCAGAGGGCAGGCCACAATGAGCTTTTCTAGTGTGCAGGAGACCATTGTTAAAAAGTAAGATCTTCCTTTTAAGCTATACATGAAGAGGTTTTTTCTGTCTCATAACTTGGTAAACCATGGAGTTTTTTCTTTAGAAGGCAATAGAAACTGAGTCATTGAATTTATTAAAGGCTGGATTGGATAGATTTTTGGTCAAGAGTATTGAGGATTATTGGAGGGGTGTGGATACCAATAAGGAAAGAAGAGTTGATACCAAGCCAGAATCAGCAGATTGGGCTCAAGGGGTTGAATAGTCTTCTGCTGTTATGCGGGTTAGACGTTTATAGTCAGGTCAGGTCCAAGGGGTTAAATTGGCATTGGAGGCTTCAGTTATGTTGTTAGATTTGATTAGATTACTTACAGTGTGGAAATAGGCCCTGGCCCAACAAGTCCACACCGACCCACCGAAGCACAACCCACCCATACCCCTCCATTTACCCCTTATCTAACACTGTGGGCAATTTAGCATGGCCAATTCACCTGACCCACACATCTTTGGAATGTGGGAGGAAACCAGAGCACCCGGAGGAAACCCACGCAGACACGGGGAGAACGTGCAAACTCCACACAGTCTATCGCCTGAGTCGGAAATTGAACCCGGGTCTCGGGCGCTGTGGGGCAGCAGTGCTAACCACTGTGCCACCGTGCCGCCCAATAGCTAGTTGTTAAACTGGGTTTTAATCTGTTTAAAATTCCTAGATTTAAATTTTAATACAGATGTGTCATGGAGAGCCCCAGGGAGCATGAAAGTTACTCCTCATTAGTTCCTGTGCAAATTGTACATAAGATTTCCCTAAAACACACGTGCATCTTCAGTCACATCAGACTCCTCAATTATGTCACCCCTTGACCTTAAAGGACTATAAGCCTAACCAATGCCTGGAAAGTCTCAGGTGTGGCAGCATCTGTAGAGAAAAAAAAACGGAGTTAAAGTTTTGAGTCCAGTGTGACTCTTGTCTCTGTGACATAACCTCATATTTGAACTCCATTGAACCATGGTACAGTATAAATGTGGTGAATCTAGGTACAGAAACAAAGACTTAAGATTTCTACCTTGTCTAGTTGTCATGCACAATAACCAGTTTATGAGAAAGTGAGGACTACAGATGCTGGAGACCAGAGTTGAAAAATGTGGTGCTGGAAAAACACAGCAGGCCAGGAAGCATCCGAGGAGCAGGAGAATCGACGTTTCGGGCATAAGCCCTTCTTCAGGAATTCCTGAAGAAGGGCTTATGCCCGAAACGTCGATTCTCCTCCTCCTCAGATGCTGCCTGGCCTGCTGTGTTTTTCCAGCACCACATTTTTCAACAATAACCAGTTTACCTTTGTACATGAGAGGAATCTCAGGTCTAACTATGCAAACATTTCAATAAAGCAGCCTTATGACTAATACAATCTCTTCTTCCACTCTCTCCACCAACCTGGCCTAACCCCATTCACATGAATATGAACAATACTTACATTACATTTCAGACCTTCTCCTAACATATTGTTCAAGCGTAAAAGGCAGCTGCCAAGAAGTACAGGTAAATTCCTCATGGGTAAGTAGGTAAAAACAGCATGCAGGTTTGAGAAACTAAATCTTAGGTTCAGGTATTAATTGTGAAAGGTGAGAAAGCCATATCAGCGAATTAAGATGCTACTATATTGCCTTGTTCAAGTATCCTATCTCTTCTGATATGAAAATAACTGTGGTTTTGGAGTCCTATCTATTGCACTGAATTGAATACAGTTAGATTCAATGAACTGACAATGACCTGCAGTCATCAGGATTTTATCCACAATTACGGGTGTTAATTTGAAATCTCCATGGTTTTTCTGAATAGTAGGGCAATTTGCAATAACAGGAATGTATCCTCTTGTTACTATAAATATATATATTGAACAAATCAAATTAATTAATCATTTTGATCTGAGTATAAATTGGGATGAACCATAACTGGTAATACCTGTGTTCTCGAGCTGGTACATCTTTTATGAACACTATTCATACTTCGGGTATGTGCATCACTGGCAATTTTGTTGCCCACCTCTAAATGCTCAAAGAACTTGTTAGTGATGTATTGAAATCTGCATGGTAATGATGCTTGTACAATGCTTCTAGGTGGGATGTTCCAGAATTTTGATGGATAAATATAGGAACTGAGGATATATGTTAAAGTTAAGTTGGAGTGTGAGCCTTGGAGAAAGCTGTGTCTCTATGCACCTGTTGTCCTTTGTTTTGTAAGTGATATGAGTTAGAAGTTTAGGAAGTGTTAAGGAAGATGTCTTTTGAGTTCTTCAGTGCAATCTGTGGCTAGCACACTTTGCAGACTCAGTATGTTTGTGATCGAGGGTTGGATGCTTAGGATACTGCATCCTCATCTTCTAAAAATTAATTGCATTGTTATTAGATGTAAGATACTATTTGGGTTACGTCTTTGCTTTGCCAACAGGCTTGCAAGTTAACATCTGTAGTTTCACTGCAACTTAAATGAAGTTAGTAATGTGGAAAGTTGACAGTTGTCCACATGTTTTTCAACCAGAGGGGCATAAGGGAGAACAATGACGTGTGTAAATTTGCAAGCACACCCATCGGAGCAAGAGTTTTTTTTAGACAAAATGCTCCAAAAAAGGCAATCTTTCTCTATTGCAGGTTTTTGTCCATACTGTAGACTCTGACCAAGTAACCTCCAGGTAGTATATCATGATCAGAGATCGAAGTGAGGCCTTGCAGGGACTTTTTTAAAAATTCATGCATGTGATACAGGTGATCCTGCCTAAGTCAATATTCATTTCCCATCCGAAACTACTCTTGAAGGTGGTGAACAGTTTTGAATGTTGCATTTATAAGGGAGAAAGGTAAAGTATACCTATGGTGCTGTTAAGGGCTCCAGGATTTTTGACCCAAGGTAATTCCAGGATTTTGCTCTAACTTTGTGACCGACCTGCATCATAATTTGTCCATGATGTTATAATGCATGACCCAGTGCTAACATTTCTACTTTGGAGCATGGTAGGGATCCCAGTAAATGTTTAAATATCTGGAAATTAGGTTATTGTCTGACTCTGGAAAAACCACAGAACATGTGGGAAACTGTGTATTCTTATTCACCCCTCCTACGTTTACAAGAAGTGAGACCAGAAGTACCAATTCCAATGGTTTCTTTTCCCATCCATAGTTGCTTCACCTTTGACATTTTTCCAAATGAGGTGTGCTTGTATGGGCATTAAAGGGCTCTCTGTCATTCAGTGCTGCTGCTCTTTCTCAAGTAAACAGATCTCCGCTGATTGTGTTAACAGAAATGTAGAAGGGACTATTGATTTTCATTCAGAGTTCGACATTTTTTATTTAACATTCCCCTCCAGTGTAACTTTGTGCTGCCTTAAGAATTCAAGACAAACAGCAGTGAATAGTATCGAAATAAAGTTAAGAAATGGCAACACATCTTCAACAAAAACATGTAAGATCTTGAGAGGACCCTATGCTGCACTGTGACCATTTATCGTGGAAGGAAAACGGATATGGCGTTGCATAGAAGGAAGCCACGAGCAAATAGTAGAAGGAAATTCTCAATTTAGCTGTCAACTCTTCTGGACCCAAGAACCATGATTATGATTTTTAGCATTGCTCCCTTTTGAAGTACCATTTCAAGTATTCCATTCAATTGTTGCCCCTTTACAAACACATTTTAATTGTGATCAATTTGCAGCATCAAGGATCAGAAGCTGAATGCACAAGCAACTAGGCCAAAGTGTTCCTCCACTTAGTTTCTGGGTGACGTGGAAATGGTATCTCTGTTTTAAATCATTCTCCATTTTTTGTAATGGTGAACACATGATAGTGGACTGCAATATGGTGAATGCACATTGGTTTCTCTCTGGAAACGCAATTACTGATGTGCTGTTGACATTTGCATTGTCAGATACTACCTATACTTTAATTGTCCTCTGGATGTTTATAGTACTCAGAGGACAATGGGAGGCCCACTGTCAAATTGAGTTCAAAAAACATATCTTGGAGCCTTTTTAGCTACCACCTACCAACCTTGTGTTGCGCAAATGATAGCTGGAGGGTTGACTTGGTCCAGTTTTCGCTTTTGCCCCTTTCATGCCCTGCCCTGCAAAAGACATGCACTTTGGAAGAGTAGTTGAGGTCCAGTTTTATTCTGATGAGCAATTTGGAGCAAAGTGCAGGTAAGTTCATATTTTGAAATATGTTTTAAACAATGAAAATTTCTTTTTTTAGGTTGATATTTAAATTTTTGTAAGTTGAAGTCTTCCAACTGATTTTGTGCACTGTACTTCAGGTACCAGTGCTATGTCTTACGTCTTTTGCTGCTTTGAGAACAGTCTCTGCAAAGATGCCAGGCTGAATGCCTATTATGGGTATCCTTCTATCCATCTGTCCATATTCTGATCGAATTACAGGTATTGCACCGTGACACCTTTAATGACCCCTTTAGAAAGCTATGTCTCCCTCTCAAAATGGTTATGATTATTGACTTCTAACTGAAATGCTGCTGTCTTCCACAACTGTCAAATGTGCATTTGGAGTTGAATCTTTTATTCAGTCACAGGTAATCTTCCTCCTCGACCCAGATCTTTTCAGCATATATTCCATAAGGGGCAAAAGAGACATGACTGAAAATAAATACAATAATCTGCCGATGTTGTGGTGTTCCTTGATTCTTATTATTTTATGCACTTTTGACCTAGCTACCTACTTCCACAGGTGTCTATCAAACAGCTGGCATATTTTCAGCAAAAGTCTTCTATTCGGCTGGAGCTTCCTTGTATTTGGCTCATGGCTGTCGTCCTCATCAGGGGAGTGGAATGAATACATGATGTAACCCATTGTTCAGGATACACCCAAATTTTCTGAAGTTTGTAGCTGATGATGAAAAATCCAGCATCTGGGCACTTCCACTATTTCACTACATGTCTAGCTGAAAGTAGAAAAAAAACATTGCTGGGCAGAAAAGGGCTTTTAAAATTATCTGCTAGTGATAATGAGATGGTGGGAATAGCGCTCATTGCCATCACACCTTGCCCCATTGACCCTAAAGTTGATGCTGCTTTGCTGTAGGACAGACGGTAGCTGTTCTGATAGGGTCCAGAGATTTCTGCGCACTCATATCTTGAAGAAGAAACAGAACCTTCCAGTGTTTAACTAAGCTACATTGGTAGACACAGCATAACTACTCTGCAGCTTTGGAGTAAAATGCAGGCAAACCGCTTACATGGGATCCTATTATTATGAAAAATCCACAATATCTAATGAAGATGCCTGGAGGGAAATTGAGCTGATTCTGAACAGAGATTAATTAATAGGTGTAAATATGACTTCAGCACTATATTGACATGTAATCCATTTCTCAGAAAATTTAATCCTACCTCTTTTTCTGCATCAAGGCCATGATGATGAAGATTTTGTTCCATTAATCTTAGCTGCTCGCTCTTTCCTAATATTTTGTGTGCAGTGTAGACTATGTGTTGTTTCAGATATCTCCTACGATAACATGGAGGAATAATAAGACACGAAAGCTTCATGATGTGGTAATCTTCACTTCTACAGCTTCTACAGGAAGATTCATTCTTGATATAGATGTGTGTGGATCATTGAGCAACATATGGCACAACTTTGGGGCAGCCTATAATGTAAAATGTAGACTATAAGGACTGAAAATGCTTCACATACAGTTGTTTCTTCAGGGTCATGTCAGATATGAACAAAATGCTTCTGCAGTTAGTGCCTGTCATGACCTTACAGTATGTTTGGAAAAACTGATTAGAATCCCTGCCAGTGTTTCCAGTGTTACATCAAAATGAAGTAAAAAAGCATATTCAAAAATAAATATTTTCTAAAAAGGAATCTTATCTAGTAAAATGAGCTCTTTTGTGGATAAAAGTGAAAGAAGCAACCAAACACAACTTTTGATTTTAAGACCACCTGGAACTGACAGTAACAACCAACATTAAGTTCCCAGCTTTTAAGGGGCAAGCTTTAATTCTGGTTTGACTCACATAACCAACTCGTAAATTGGGGCTAAGATCATTCATGGACCCCTGAACACGTTAAATGAGATTTTTACATGCTAGGGATCCAGTTGAACACAATAAAGAATAGTTAGGAGCAGGGGTTATAGCACTGCAGAGTAACAGCGTGGATTTAAGTCCTGAACTGCCTGAGATTACCATGAGGACTTCATCTCAACCTACTGTCCTGGAGGTCTGTTAAATCTCCACCAGTTTCTGGTCCAATGGGTTTGTGGCAACTTTACCTTTTTACTAGTGGACAATTAAATTGAGTTTGTCAGCATAATTAAAAGGGCAATATTTGTGAGCCTAATAAAAATTCTTCAACACAGTTCAGGAGATAGCTTAACTTTGTCAATAACTACAAAATAGCTAGTTACCTTATCAAATTCAATGCACAGTTTGAAATATCATTTTGTTTATTATAGGGCTGGGAAGAACTCAGACACATGCTATCTCAAAAGTAACAAGCTGAAAAGAATAATTATCCTTTCAAAAGTTTTAACTATTCACTTAGCAATGATGTCACACTGTGCAGACTGCAAAATGTGTATTCCATAGACAGAGCCCCTTCACAGTAGGGACAACAAGGTAATTTTCAATTAGAATATTGAATGCTATGAATTTCGAACATAATGCAGTTTAGATTATTATTATCCGAAACAGAGGGGAACAGCAAACTAGAGAGTTTAGTGTTTCTATTCCATCATTGTAAAATGGAATTCTGTATGTTTGATGAGGAAAAGAATGACACGAAAGTGACAGCTGTGCAATGTTTTTTTTTAACAATAGAAAGTAGCTAGCAGTTTATTCTTGATGGAGGGGAATTTACCAGATCTACGTGACTTGGGCTACACATTACTTCAGTCCACTCTAAATGGTTAACTTTGTAATGCCCCACTAGTGAAATAGACTAGTCAAATGTCTGCTACAAATAACTTTGGTCATTTACAGCAATTACAGATGAATAATCTAGTCTTGCTCAGGTCATCGATGCGCTGAGAACATTTATTTGCAATTGAAATGTTTTAAAGTTAAACCAGTTTAGAAGTTGTCTAATATGAACATCCTGCTGCAAATGTGTTGCTGGTCAAAGCACAGCAGGTTAGGCAGCATCTCAGGAATAGAGAATTCGACGTTTCGAGCATAAGCCCGATGAAGGGCTTATGCTCGAAACGTCGAATTCTCTATTCCTGAGATGCTGCCTAACCTGCTGTGCTTTGACCAGCAACACATTTGCAGCTGTGATCTCCAGCATCTGCAGACCTCATTTTTTAATATGAACATCCTTCTAGAAGTAGATTCCAATAACTTGCACAAAGTATATCACTTTTAATCTGTGAACATTTAATAAAATTTTGAAGCAGCTAGCAGATTGAAGAATGACTGCAAGTATTCCAGAATGCAAGATGGATGAATAGTTTCATCACGACCTGTCCTGCCAACTTACACTCCATTCATGATGAATGTAATTGCAAGCAAAGCAACTGTTAATACAGAACAAGACCAATCTAAAATTAGATTAGAGCAGATTATTTGTGAGCTGGATTTCAAAATGACTTTTTTTTTAAACCTGCGATGGGCAAAAAATTGGACCAAAGTATCCTAAAAGAAACCAAAAGCTCTGAATTGTTCTGACTACAGGACAATAAGTCTTGCGAACTGTATAGTGAAAATTAGTTTGAAAAGAAATAGCAAATGTAGTTGGTCAGATTCCCAAAGAAAGGACAAAAACTGAGTATCTTTCATCTGAGAATAGTAATTGAAAGATATCTGGAAGTGCAAGAATGTATAGATGTATGCTTTGTAGGCTGCGAATAGGAATTTGATAATCCACTACCAGGAAATAAGAAATATTTAAACAAATTAGAAATTGAGAAGTGATGAAAGGATGACTCTGAATCTGTACTGGATCTTTTGAGCAGTGATAAAATTTGTTAGTGACTTGTCAGACTGCTTTTCAATTGAAAGAGGAGGGCAACAGAGAGATTTTTAATATCCCTAAATCTTTTCAATTTGCATACTTAAGTAATCTTAAGAGACATAGTCAATCTATCAGGTTGCAACATTGGGTTTAATGTCAACTATTGGAGAAACACAAATGACACAACTGATTGCAGGTCAAAAAGGGTGCTACAGAAAATTGTAAACAATGTGTAAGCAGAAATGTAGGATATAGATTAAGGACGAATGTGAAGACCACCAAGATAGTTGTGAAAAGATGCAACCTAATCCTGGAAGTAAATATTGATGTAGATGAATAAGTAATGGAACAAGTGAAAACATTCACACAATTTAAACAGATTATCACAAGTGATGGGAGATGTGATTGTGAGATTTAAGAGAATTAAAATTGCCACGATCAGCTTTTTCAGAACAAAGGATGTTTTAACATCAAAGAAGCAGAATCGAGATTTTTGGAGAGGGAAAGCGGATGCATAGGGATTACTGATATGCACATTGTGTTATGTTCCTCGCAGCCATTAAAAATACACAAGGTATTAATGAGGTTTGGACACATGGGAGGTAGGGTGTTCTGTATACCTCTGTAGAAAAACTAACGAGGAAATGTTTGTGGCAAATAGGAAGTTAATGCATAATATCAAGGAGATCAAGAAACAATATTTTGGTGTCATTTGAGTAGGTGACAGACAATCATTGAAATGGAAGATCAAAGGAAAATGTAGAAGAGGGAAGTAAAGAAAATGGATGACCTATGTAATGGATTGGATAAAATTGATCTTTGCAAAATGCAAAAGGATAAAACTTGGAAATTCAGGCTGGTCAAGTTTCTCAGATGGATTTGACAAACTACAAATGACTTCTTGCATTTCATGGAACTTTCAAGATAACTGCAAGAGTATGCTAACTTCTAATGTAGTTATTGCCACTTCAGTAGATACTTACTCAAAGTGGACAAATTAGATACAAAACTGGCTTGATGGTAGGAGACAGAGGGTGATGGTGAAGGATTCTTTTTCAGATTGAAGGCCTTTGACTAATAGTGTTCCACCAGGGTTAGTATTGGATTAACTTTTGTCATTTATATCAATGATTTGGATGAGAATATCGGAGGCATGGTTAGTAAGTTATAGTCGTACAGCATGAAAGCAGACCCTTTGGTCCAACTAGTCCATGCTGACTAACATCCCTAACTAATTTTCAAAAATTAATGTGGATTCACCTCGATATTGGTGGTATAGTGGGCAATGAAGAAGATTTGTAATCTTAAGATTACAAAGGGATCTTGATGAAATGAGTCAACAGGCTGAAAACTGGGTGGAGTTCAATCTGGATTAGTATGAGGTATTACATTTTGGTAAACAAACAAGGGCAGGACTTTGTATTTATGGCAGAGCCCTGGCTAGTGGTGTTGAACAGAGAGACCCAGAGGTTCCCAGGTACATTATTCTTTGAAATTCGTATCACTGGTAGACGTCGTTAAGGCATTTAACATGCATGCCTTCATATCTCATCTTTGACTACATGAGTGGAGATGTCACATTGAGGTTGTACACGATACTGGTGGGTCCTCTTCTGGGGTAATGTGTGCAGTTCTGGTTGTCCTGCTTAAAGAAAAAATGATATTATTAATCTCGGGAGGGTTCAGAAGAGATTTACTAGGGTATTGCTGAAAAAGAAGGGTTTGAGTTAGATGGTGAGGCTGGATAGACTGGGGCTACTTTCACTGCAGCATAGGAAGTTGAGGGGTGACCCTCTTGGAGGTTTATAAAATTGTGAGGAATTTTGATAAGATTAATAGCAAACATGTTTTCCCTTGTGTGATGATGTTCAAGACTAGGGAACATATTTTTGAGGTGAGAGGAGCAAGAGTTTAAAAAAAAAGACACAACTTTGTTTTTTACAGTGGTTTGTATGTGGAATGAACTGCCAGGGGAAATGGTGAATGCAGGTACAGTTACAACATTTAAAAGACATTTGAATAAATACATGAATAGAAAAGGTTTGGAGGGATATGGGCCAAATGCAGGCAAATGGGACTATTTTAGTTTGGAAACAGGGTTGCTATGAACTAGTTGGACAAGGGGTCTGTTTCCATGGACACACTTGCTCTATAAAGAATAAATCCAATCATAAGAGTGACAGTTCTTCAGTTTACTTTTAGACGCTTACCCTGGCACACTAAAATGCACATTGTTCATACAGTGGCAAAGCATTCCTATGTAAAGGATCTTCATTCTTCAGTATTTTGTGACAACTGAGAAAACAATTTAATAATTTTGAACAAAACTGGCTGCTGTGGAAACACAAAATTGAGGGAAATTTACATGGAGAGTGCAACTGTGGGTCATTGTTTTAAGCAAGATCTAGCCAGCAAAGTAAAAGATTTGCATGACAAGTTTGAAAGATATTTGGTAAAGATCTCTACAACATCATCAGAAATAACTATTAAAGAATTACAATGATATTGTGCCTTCACTTTCAATCTAGTTTCTGTCCTGTCATCTCAGTAAAAGAGACGTAGACCTAGGTCGCTAAAATATTTCATATGTATTTTGGTTTTAGAGGTTTGCAAATTTCTAAATCCTTATACATTCTAGAAGAACTTCCTGTGGGGTTTACCTTGCCATTTCCTTGCTGTTAAGATTTTTGTTCAATTTAAACTATTCCATCTTGTTCTCTAACTGAACTTCAATCTAACCCTTTTTGTCTTTATTTCCATTTACGTTTGCAACTGTCTTTCCACTTTTTTCACACCTTCCAGTTTTTTATCTCGCTAATTTCTCTCACTGCTTTAAAATTGTTCAGTAAATAGGTGCAGAGTTTTTTGGTTGGGGCAGTGATACTGACTCTTGTAACAAATTGTCTACTGAAGTTTACATTATTTTAGATATATTTGAAAATAAATTGAGTTCAGTTTATATAAAATCTGTATTTGGAAAATAACTGGAGGAGGTTTCAAGATCAGTGGTATATGCTGATTGACTTAATTCAGCCAGAACTACAGGTGTTTAGTACAAGACAAAATTTGATAGTTAGCAATGAACCCTCTAAAATTAAAAAGTTTGGGTGTTCGTTTATCGTTTCACCCTTGAGATTTGTGGTTCAAAGAATTGTTTTCTGTAATTGTTCCTCAGGATATGCGGTCACTTGCAAAGCAAGCATTTATACCCATTTGTAAGTCATTACATTGCAACTGGTCAGATTGGGATGTGTTCTCGTTCACAGTAATTCATGATTGTAGAAAAAAAGTAGGTGAATTTGATTAGAAATATTAAAAATGTTAAATACTGCATCCTATTGTGCTTTATTCCCGAAATATATATTTTTTGCACAGGAGGTGGACCATAGTTCCCAATGCTGGTTCTTAAATAAACCCATTGCCTTGCTTCTTTCCCTCATCCTGTAAATGTGTCCTATTCAAGTAGGAATTGATGTAGAGTTATAGATTTAGGTATAATTCTTATACTAAATGGATCAAAGGGAATAGGGAGAAAGTCAGAACAGAATATAGAGTTGGATGATCAGCTCTGATCATATTTGATGTAGAGCTGGTCTCTAACCTGTTCCTCCTGTTCTCTGTGATTCTGTTAAGTTAAATTTTGGAAGTTAGCTTTGAATCTGCTTTCACCATGGTATGTTCAAGAACATTGTGTTTAAAAACATTGCAGCATAAACTGTTCAAATGTTCTATGTTCTGCTGTCTGCTGTGCTTATTTGCTAGATATTGTAGTTGCAAGTGTTTCATTGTATTTTTACCATTGCCCAGCTTTCATCCAGTTGAAGTTTGTTTATTTTGCTCAGGAGCAGGAAGATATCCGTCCTGCCCAGAAGACTAACCATCCGCTACCTGACATCTTCAGCAGCATGCTTAAAGACACAACGGATGAACACCGAGCTCACCTATTTGACCTGAACTGCAGAATCTGCACAGGTATACAGCACAAAAAACATTTTCAAGATTTGTCATGAACGTTTTTATCAATGTAATACTATGTAACAGTTGTGTTGAGAGCAAAACCAGAATTAAGTAATCACTACTCTGATTAAAATGCAAATAACTATACACAATAGACATAACCAGAGTATCTGCTGATGTTAGGAAGTGCTACCCAATTAGTCCTGCTCCCCTCTGCTCTTCCATGTAGACTTGCAGGTTTTTCTTTTTCAAATACCTATCCAGTTTCCTCTTGAAAGTCACTATTGAATCAGCTTCCAGCACTGCTTTTTAGGCATTATGTTCCACATCATAACTTGAAGTCCCAATATTGGCCACCCATGGAGGGACTAATGCAACCATATTCGATGTTTCACACAGTGTCTACCACATAACAGAGCAGTCTTACACTTCTGGTTGGATTGTAGGCTCATATTTTGTATAAATCTATTTTGGTTCATGGAGTATGATGGACAATAATGCATAAATAACAATAGTCTGTAACATTGTAAAAGTAATTTGTGATAAATGTATGACTGAATCTTCTGGGTTAACATTTCTGGAAAAACCTCTCGTAGCAAACAGATTATCAGAAAGTTGGTATTTTGCCTCAAGTATTCCATTCATGACATTGAATGAACTGAAATTGAGAGAGCAATACACACTGAAATTAGAGACCAGCTGCCATTGTGCATGTCCTTGGTAAGGTGCACCCATAGTATCCAATATTGGTTTATAGTTGATGCTCGCTGTATAGTTTTAGGGCTTGCATGGTTAGTAGGATTCAGTTAAATCCAACTATCCCATTTCACAGCAAAGCAAGATGTAGCCACTACATCTGTACCTTTTATTGAATGTTTAATTCATCTCACAATCCCTACAGAGTGGAAGCAGGCCATTTGTCCATCGAGTCCACACTGTCACTCCAAAGAGCATCCCAACTAGACACACCCACCTACTCTATCCCTACAACCCAGCATTTCCCATGCCTAATCCACCTAGCCTGCACATCCTGGTACACTGAGCATTTAGCACAGCCAATCCACCTAATCCCCACATCTTTGAACAATGGTAGGAAACCAGAGCACCTGGAGGAAACGCACACAAACACAGACAATGTGCAAAATTCCACACAGACATTTGCATGAGGGTGAATTGAACCTTTGTCCCTGCCACTGTGCAAGAGCAGTGCTAACCACTGAGCCAGTGTTCTGCCCGCTACTGTGATGTCCAATGTGTTTGAGTTTTAGAAGCTTCACAGCGTTGAAACTTGTATCTACCCAACTAAATGGCTCCCAACGAATATGAAACTTTAATTAATAAATCTTGTTGATAACTAATTCCACTTTTTTCCCCTTTTTGCCTCTGTTCAATGTGACTAAAAGCTAACCAGCATGCATGTGAACTTTAGTGAATTACGGAAATAATAAAATGGGTATAAATTCAGCTTATTCATTTTAGGGCTAATGCCAGTTAGCTGGAGCTTAAGTCCTATCTGTAGTAAGATTAATCCCAAACCTTTAACTCATTTGCTACTTTGCTCCCGTCAGGAAAAGTTCAAGTCTCAGAAGATGAACCAATGCCTAAGAAGCCGAAAGTGGTAACCAAAAAAGCAGAACCAAAAATGAAATCGAAGACTGATGTGAGGCGTCAGCAAGAACAAGGCAAAGCAACAGTGACTGTTTCAACACCAGAAGAGAACTCTGGTTCAATCCAAGGAATTACCTCTTTTCCCTCTCCATCAATAGTTACTACAGCTACAAATGTAGTTACTTCACAGCCTACTTCAGAATCTGTCAGCAACTCATTCATATCACCAGCCACTAATCCAACTGGAGTTATCAGGACAGAGAGAACATCTGTCACTATAGCTTCTTTGCTTACCACCTCCATTATCTCTAAGTCTACATTATCAGTGTCTTCAGTTGGTACCACAGGTTCTGAGAGAGTGATGGGGAGAACTTTTGCTGGTGGAAAGGAGGAAGAGGAAGCACCAAAATCCATTTTGGCATCTGCAGCTCCTAAATCTATACTTACAAAAACATCAACAGCACCTGAGCAAAACTATACAGTATCAACAACATTAAGGTGTGTAAGGCCCATAAGGAGGAAACATCTTTAACTGTCCACAGTACCAATCAGAACAACATTCCAGTTAGATTTACATGCAAAATAATCCCCAAGATGGGATGAAAGTTGGTCTGAGTGCCTTGTTAAACAGCAGTTCATCTGACAGTTTGTAAACATTGTTGTGGATCTTAAATCCATTTCAGCAACTTTATTATTTTTTAAGTGCCAACTCATTACAGCATCAAGCTGATGCACATGCACACTCCGATTCACAACAAAGACTAGCAATAATCTTTGTCCCAAAAGGAAAGCGAGAATTGAACTTGACATGAGCAAAACATCATAATTGATTTTGTATAATATTTCAAAACTCCATTTTGTCTCTTTCACTGGAACTATCAAAAACAGTTTCTTATCCTTATTCTTTCTCCCATCCTAAATTCCCATTATGACTAAAACATAACGTGAGATTTGGAGTAGTTGCTGTGAGCAGTTGTTAAAATATTTCTGGACTTGCACATTTTTGTTTTATTACTTTTTCCAAGATATCCAACATTGGAATGGGAAGAGGCTTTTTAATCTTTGACCTTATTTATTGAGATCATAGCTGATATATAACCTCTCTGCCGACTCATTTGCTCATATCCTTTAATACCGTTGGATATCTGATCACTGTAAGATTAAAAATTTAATTTTATTTGAGGAAAAATGTTAGAAACCTACAATTTCTGCGTACAAGTGTTTCTTACTCCCTGTCCTGAAAAGTCCAGCTCTTGTTTTTGGACTGGATCTCATCTGTCACTTTTCAAACCACAGAAGTAATCTCTTTCTGTAGCCCATCTGACCTTTAATGAAGTGAAAAGTTAATTAGTTCACCCCTTAATCTCCTACCTTCTTGGGAATACAGCCATAGTTTGTATAATCTCCTCCTGTAATTTACCTTTTGGAGCTTAGGCATGATACTGATGAACTAAGCTGTGCTCCCACCAAAGTGACGCATCTTTAGATGTCATGTTTAGAACAACACTCGTTACCCTCAGTCAAAATGTTGGACAATGTTGGCCACAATTGTTCTGACAGAGATATAGGCTTTATTGATTAGAAAGCGCAATAAGCGTAATAAACCATAACTGCCTTTGAGAAAAAGGGAATTTTGCATTGGTGAATCAAACTGAAAATGCTCCCTCACAATCAGAGTACGCTCCTGCACAGTTAGGAAGATTGAAGTACATTTTGGATGTTGTAATTCCACATTGAAACAAATGTATCAATGCCTTGTGACCCTTCCCAAGTTAAACTTGACCTCAACAATTTTTACTTTTTATCTTGATGTTGGGTAACTACCAACTGGACAAATGACTATCCAATTTTGTTCCAACAACAGCATTACTGTATTGTGCTAAATCAAAGAAAAGGAAATTTGAGTATAATCAAAAATCAGTTCAAAATGATGAATTTTAGCAGGCTCTTAAGAATGGAGAGGCACAGTAGTTTATGGAGGGAATAGCAGATTAGGGTCATCACTGCAAATGTAAAACACTGGGTGTAGAGATAAAATGCCACAAAAATGAAAGGTTGGGATAACTGGAAGGCTGGAAACAATTTGGGATGGGGTGAAGCAAAACTATGCCAGATTTAAATTTAATATTTATGAAACTGGAGGACCAGGACTGGTAGGGGTACAGACAGAGTTTTGTTGTGCAGAGAATCCCAAAACTACTGTAATTCTTTCTCATGTTGGGTCTAGTGAGATCCAATCTATGCTTTCAATTTAAAAAAAAATTCAAAGTGTTGGAAATCTGGACCTCCCTCTTCCAAAAGGCTATGGCTCCTCGGCTCATTAGGGTTGTTCTGACAGGCAATTGTTAGCTCAGTTCAAATACAGTATCAGCTGAGGTCACTATGATGGTGTTTCAACCATGCCTCTTGCCTGGGAGGTGGTGACACTCGGGTTAAACTGACTACAAGTCAACTCTAATAATAGAGTAGCCTGTGGTCCCCTGGGACTGTGGCAGTTCTCGCTGCATTTTCATAGATTTTGTTAGCTTGACTATTAATGTAGCAAAGAAATATGTGGAATTATAAGAGGCTTGAAGGGTAAATGCTAAGAGGATGTTTCACCTCATGGGAGAGTCTAGGATCAGAGGCATAGTCTCAGATTAAAGGAGTGCCAATTTATGATTGAGGTAAGAAGTTTCTGCTGAGTATTGAGAATCTTCTGAATTCCTTGCCTCAGAGCGCTGTGCAGGCAGAATCTTTCTATATATTTAAGAGTGAGATTCTTGATCAGACAGTGAATTGAGTGTTACAGGGAACAGGTTGAAACGTGGAAGGAAGGCAGAAACGATTTTGGATCAGCCATAATCCTATTGAATGGTGGAGCAGGCTCGAGGGGCTAAATGGCCTACTCTTCCTATTTCTTATAGGAAAATGCATTAAGAGGGCTCAAATGGACTCAAATAAATATATGTAGGTATTGTTAATGTTGAGCATGTAACTTGAATGCTCCAACAAAGACTGAATGAATGTCAGTCTTAAAGTTATGAGGAAATGGATTCTGGGTAAATGTTATATCAAAGGCATTTTGTGATGATGTCACTGTTGTACCACCAGGTTTACCTAACTAATACCATTCCTGTTCCAGGGTTTCAGAGGCGAAGACCCCAGCTGAATTGGACACTTCACTGTTCCTGTCTCACCTGGATGCTATTTGGAAGGGATTTATCAACATGCATGGTGTAGCAAAGTTTGTCACTAAAGCTTATCCAGTCTCTGGGTCGATTGACTATCTCGTAGAGGTATGAAACTCTTCTTATTCCCCCCTCTCTTATCAAATCTAATAAATGTTCTCCCCCATTGCAGATGGCATTGACTGATTGCTGATGTAAAATTCAACAAACAGCACATCATTGAATTGACCAACCTTTCTGTCTTGGGCCTAGATGGTGAATATCCTTTAGACAAACACCATGAAATACATCATTTTCAAGCTCCATCTTATATGAGCCTGTGCTGAAAGCTCAATAGTTGAGCTTAGTTGCTTACTTAGTCTTGACAGTAAGCCTGAATATCGCAAAGTTCCCGTTTGCTGACTGAGGAAAATCCTGCAACAGTTTGGTGACGGCTAGACTAGAGGAACCTTCAGTCTGTGCACATGGCCATGTTAAAACTATTTAATTATCCTGATCTATTCTGCCATGAAAGATGGGAAGGTATGGGCTGGAGAGGGAATCTAATCTTACGTTAAGGTTTTAGGACCAATAAACAATTGGATATACTTTATTTGCATCTCAGAAAATTAAGATAAACAAACGAGCTGCTGATGTTTTCTGAATCAGTGGAGCAAAAGAATGTTTTCTATTCTGTGCATGAGAATAGTGATGAATAATAATTGAATTCTGAACTATTTACCTTAGAAGGCTTTGGAAGCTTGGTCTTCGAGCATGCCTAATGTAGAGATTGATACGTTTTTGATTACTAGCAGCTTACTCGGTCATGGTGTTGGAGTCAGTGAAAGGCATTGAAGTGTTTGATCAGCCATGATTGTAGTGAATGGCAGGACATCCTCAACTGATTGAATGGTCGACTTCTGTTTCTGTATAAATAATTATGGAAACTGGAAGCTAAATTTGAATTTATTCACATTTTTAGGATCATAGAATCCTTACAGTGTGGAAACAGGCCCCTTTGGCTCAACAAATCCACGCCGACCCTCCAAAGAGTAACCCACTCAGATCCATTCCTCTACCCTATTATCACCACTGACTAATGCACCTAATCTACACTTCCCTGAACATTAGGGGCAATTTGGCATGGTCAATTCAGCTAACCTGCACTTTTGGATTGTGGGAGGAAACCGGAGCATTCAGAGGAGACCCACGCAGATGGTCACCTGAGGCTGGAATCGAACCCGGGTCTCTGGCGCTGTAAGGCAGCAGTGCTAACCATCTCGAGCAAGGCAGTGTTTAGTACACCTCAGTTATGTTTAGGATGATATAGAGTTCAAGGTCTATTAAGGTAGTTGGGGTGGTGAAAGTATGTCTTCATTGTGTCATTCAGCACCAACTTAAACTGTATTCAGCCAAGTAACTTCATGAAGTTGATATTTTCCTAGGTCCTTTCAAGTCTGCGATTAAATAATTTGTTTGGATTTCTCCAGAAAGGGCCTCCGTAGCTTAAGATTTTGATGTGTCTCTTTTGTTCTAAGTTTAAAACCAACTGGTTATAAAATGACCCCCAAAGTTGAAAGGAGAAAAGACATGGCTAGTGATACTTTTTTTAAAAAATGGTTGCGAGGTTATTACTTTTCAGCTTGATTGGTTTCACCTTTTTCATTGCCCTCATTGCAGTAATTTATTTAAATACATGTAGCTATAAAGGCAAGTCAGAGTGGGGGAATTCTGCAGTAAGTAACTTGCCTTCTGCTTCCCCATTCCTTGTCCACTGTCTGCAAGGCACAAGTCAACAATTTAATGGAATGCTCCCCTCTTACCTGGATGAGTGCAGTTCCAACAGCACTCGAGAAGCTCAACACCATCTCAGACAAAGTCGCTTTCTTGGTTTAACCCTATCCACTGCCTTTAAGTATACATTCCTTTCACTACCAACACACAGTGGAAATACTCTGTAATGTCTACAGGATGCACTGCAATAATTCACCAAGGCTTTCTCAGTTGCACATTTCAAACTTTAGCTTCAACCATCTCAAAGTACACGGGTAGCAAACCCATGTATCACCTGCATGTTATCTTCCAAACCACTTGTCACCCTGACTAGGAATTATATTGCAGTTCTTTCACTGCCACTAGGTCAAAATCTTGGAACTCCCTTCCTAACAGTGATATGGATGTCTCTGCACCCCCGAGACCGTAGTCCATCAAGGTGATAGCTCAGAACCACCACCCATAAGCAATTAGGTATAAGCAATAAAAGCTGCCTGAGTCAACGATGCCCACATCCCATGAACTGTCTGCTGTAACCTACCTTTTTAGATTAGATTCCTTACAGTATGGAACCAGGCCCTTCATAGAGTAACCCACCCAGATCCATTCTTCATATTTACCCTTGACTAATCTACCTAACACTATAGGCAATTTAACATGGCCAATCCACTGAACCTGCACGTCTTTGGACTGTGGAAGGAAATCTGAGCACCCGGAGGAAACCAACACAGACACTGGTAGAATGTGCAAACTCCACACAGACAGTCACACAAGGCAGGAATCGAACCCAGGTCCCTGGCGCTGTGAGGGAGCAATGCTAATCACTGAGCTACTGTGTCACCCCTATTTGCAGAATTTATTTATTTTTTCTATGTTTAAAATATATAACTGTTTGCATGTATTTTTAGGATTTGCCAGATACAATTCACATCGGTGGTAGAATTTCACCCCACACAGTCTGGGATTACGTAGGAAAACTGAAGTCATCTCTTTCCAAGGTATAGTACTATAGTTTTGTCAACATCATTGTTATAATGTTATTAATGTTTTTGTATTGTTGTACAAAATTTATTATGTTCCATTACCTTTGTTCCATCTATAAAGGAATTGGAGATTTCCAACTGTTCACAATGAGTATATGAATAGGAAGGGTTTGGAGGGATATGGGCGGATGCTGGCAGGTGGGACTAGATTGGGTTGGGATCTCTGGTCGGCATGGATAGGTCAGACCGAAGGATCTGTTTCCATGCTGTACATCTCTATGACTCTATCTGTCTTGCAAAAATGTAATTGTTTTACTTTTTCTATTGTAAGTAACAGTTATTCACACTTTTCAGCTAAAAACATCTATTCAACAATTTCTGGACCATTCTCTTCTGACCAGCACAGTAAGACAGAAGCATTCTGTATGCATTATCTCTTCCACTGTTAGTAGCTTTGGAAAACTGGTACAGAGATTTGAGATTGTGATAATGTTGTTGCCTTTGTAATTGGAGATCACCAAAAGCCGATTTCTTGAATAAATTCATCAAAATGACCCAGTGTTCGGACTGTAAATCTACAGAAAAATTGTGGTTTCTGAAAATCCTGATTTTAAGTGAAGTCCCACAAATTTTCCTGATCATCTCATAAACTTTCAGGACATGTGAGATTGGTGTGGCGGGCCTAACTCTGGAGATCATTGGTTGGGGAGGGGGGTGAACGGGGAACGGGATAGTGGAGTTGATTGTAAAAGACCTAACACTTCTGAACTAATGAGAGTCACACTTCTAAGACATCAGAGCTGTATCTTTGGATTTTACCTGGATCTTGAATGAGAACACAGGTCCAGGAGAGGGAAACAGCACACAGGTGAATCGGGGAGGTGGGCCCAGAGAAGAGGCCACAACTTCAAGGTCAGGAAGGAGGAAGTGGCTACAGCTCCACAATTAGGAAGCTACACATTAGATTGTGCAGGAAACAAGGTTGACAAAAATATTGTGATGCCCAACAAGGTTACAAGCCTAATTAGATTACCAACATTACAGTGGAATAGTATTAAATAGAGTGACTTTAAACAAACATCCTTTCAACCTTCCTGGATAATCGCATGCAATAGCATGCTGGTTGGATTTGAAACTCCACTTTACAGCAGAATTTCTATTCTTGTGAACATTTAATCTCGGCCTTGCAGCTAAGATGGCATTTTGTAGCCCACTTGGTGTCTGTCATGATGTATAGGTGTCTCAAAGTAGTGAGTCTATGAAACTTTATGTAGCCAAATGGTGTAAAGTGAAGAAGCAATTACTATTAATTTATATGGGAAAAAATTGTGTTCCCATACCCATAAAAGCCTACCAAATAATATCAAATAACACAGACAACCTGAAATGACACTAACATATAGTAAAAGCAAGAATGATATGATAAATACACAACCTTTATAAAGTAGAAATAATGTACGTACAGTGTAGTTTCACTCACCAGAATAGGGAAGATAGTGAGCACACTGGAAGGCTTGAGGGATGGTGAGTGATAACTGTATGTTAGGCTGAGTCGGCGGAGGTTGGGTGGTGAGTGGTATAGGAGAAGAGGGTCAACTATTAACACTTCCAGGGAAGGCGCTTGGTGGAGCCACTCTTGCTGCACGTACTTTTTCGTAAAAGCAAAAACCCTCTTTTGGTAAGCGAAAACAAGTACTAATGTTGGTCTTTTAGATAAGCGAATTGGCATAAAGTGAACATTTAAAAAGCAGGGAATGCCGATATCAGCTTTTATTTTTTGCTTAGAGTTGGAGAGTGTTAAGAACACTCTTAATAACAACATTTTCTGAATGTCCAAAATTCTAACCAGTTAAAGGAAAAAGCTCAAACTGTTGATTTTGGTTCCACTGCAAGCTCCTGTCTGCGAACTTGTCTACGTGTGTTGCAGCAAACATTTCCCCCCCCCCTCCGCCCCCCCCATCAGCAGTTACTGGTTCCTGAAGGATAGTAATTTTTGATATGTTATGCTTGCAGTGTTTGACTGTTTATGATGATGCCATTGTGAATCTAAAATTAGGTGATTTTAGGAATTGATATCAAAGGAAATCTGGTAAAAATGCACACGAGTTCTTTAAGGGCTAAACTGTCATTCTCAAGTACTGATTAATAAGTGTGTATTTAGCTAATTAAGCTATTTGGTGATTTCATGATACATTATTTTAAATGGACCAGAAGATTTTTGTTTTATTTGTTGAAACTTATTTTAAGTTTGGTGATTTTTAAATACAAAATGTGCATTCTTATGACATGTTTTGATATAAAATATCCCAAACCACTTTGGGCATTGCTATACAAATTGTATCGATTCTTAGAAATTTCTTTTTCCATTCAGTCCATTCCTTAAACAATTTGAAGTGCTTTAAGCTTTTAGAAGCTGCATCAAACCATGCTGAACTAATTCAGCTATTCTGGCTGTCATCCTCCTTGGCCAATTGTGTGAGGTTATTGAGGGCCAGTCCAGGAACTGACCACATCAAAACCAGTTCATGAGTACTATTTAAGCTCTAATCACAGTCACTTGTGGCTGGTTCACAGAATGCATTTTGCATAGAAAGCTACTGAAATTCATGAACCTTCAGCTATTAAAATTTGCATCTCACATCTGCAGAGATGCACTCATTCAAAGGTAAGTGACTACATATGGGGACAAACTTTGCTGAGGCCTTTGAATTGCTTTATATTTGTAAGCCCAAAGTTTAAATGCAGAGGTGAAAGAAAATGTTGTTAGAGTACTGCAGATTGTAACGGGATGCCGTGTTGAGTGGACGCTAAGGTGAGAAATAGGATAGAGCTATTGATGCAGAACCATATTAATTATTTTAGTCAGTCAGATCAGTGGAGAACCAATTTCTGGCTGCAAGTTGCATGCATCTAAATTTTGCCTTACCACTTAAATCTGGAAGTGTCAATAGGATTTTACTTGGAAATTACTGCTTGCTATGAATGAAATAAACAACTGACTAACATCAGAGAGGAGGTAATGCAGAATGGCTTTAAATTAATTCCTGTGGTTATTCAATTCAGCTTAGATGAGAGTCTTAAAAGTTTTGTTCCTGGACGTTCTGCATTGCATATTTTATGTAGGCAAATATTGCTAGTAAAAAGCTTGGACAGATTTGTATGTAATTGAAAAATATGTTCAAGGATTTGACTTTACAAGGCACACTCATGCAGGCAGTGCAGCCTGATAAGAACATTGCGCAGCATGGCACATTTCTGTGTGTGCACCCAAGCAGAGTTTGCCAGGCCAAAATATTTGAGGTACAGCTCAATCATGATTTCATTAAATGGTGGAACAGACTTGAAGGGTAGGATGGTGGTCTCCTGCTGCTCTGGTTCTAAACTCTTGTGATTGTTGAAATTGGGGGGACAAGGGATTCCTTGAGGCTATGGGGCTACTTGTTACAGTTCCAGTCTGGCTCTTATTTAAAGTTTTTTTTTCCTTTTTTTTTTCTGTTCCTTACCTTGGTGAATGCAGGAAGTCTGTCTAATTCGGTTTCACCCAGCCACCGAGGAAGAGGAAGTCACCTACATCTCGCTGTACTCCTACTTCAATAGCCGGGGACGCTTCGGCGTGGTGGCAAATAACGCCAGACACATCAAGGACCTCTATCTAATTCCGCTTGCTGCTAATGACCCGATTCACTCCAAATTATTACCTTTTGAGGGCCCAGGTAAGAGCAGATTATTTAGACACACGAATAGCAAAATGCAAGTTGAACAATAACAAAAACAGCCATAGTGACCTGCGAACACAACCACATATAGAACACACCCACACTGTACTGACACAAACTACATGGTATACCCATATGTCACTTTATAGCAGCAACATTTTTTCAGGTGAAATTTTCCATTTAAAGGCATTTTCTCCTGTTTTCCATTGATGAGTTTTTTTCCAACATTTGTGAGAACTCCGTTCCTTCCTTTCGATGATTTGAGGGACCCGTTATACTCTATACTCCTCTGCCCAGCAGTTGAGGGAAGCTAGGTTGAATGCCATGAAACCTAACTGAGAATGAGTATTTTGTCAATCAGATTTGAAGGTTGGGAGCGGGTGTGTCACATGCTGAAGTGATGTGGCCTCAACTCTTCATAATCTCCGATGGATTATCTTATGAAATGTCTAGAGTGCACAGATGCAGTTCCCAACGTTTTGTGACATTTAAAAGACTAATATTCAAGCCATTAACATGTAAATAACATCTTCCCAGTTCCACGCAGTTATGTGCAGAATCTATAAATCATGTGCTTGCACAATTGTCTGATCACAATCGGTAGTACAGCAGTTAAAGGATTAAATAATGTAGAAGTCACCATTTGGTATTGTGACTTCCTAGATCCACTCACCTAACTGAATTCTGAAAACAGTAAATTATCATTCGAAACTGTCATGTGGTTTTATAAAATGGAAGTTTTCAGTTCCAGCTGATGCTTTCATAAGCAGTTTGCTGTGGGATCTGCGGAAGTGTTTGGTATTGTCAGTCCAGAAGAGAGTGCAATTAACCTCCAGATATCTCTGCACCTTAGAGTGAGTACTGTTTACAGTTCTTAAGAACGTAAGAAATAGAGCAGAATGAGCAGCCTTAATTTCAAGATGTTGGGTTTTTTTTGGCTCATACGAAAACAACTGGAGCAGCTTCATGACATAAAGGTGAGTCCATTCAATTTGAAATATCTGCCATGAGTGTGGCAGCCAACATCCCTGGAAGAGGTGAGCACAGGTGTAATTTAAGCACAGTTGCCTTGTGTTTCTGTTTATACTTCTATTAACTTTGAAACTTCTATTAACTTTATATTTACACAAGAAAAGAGAGATTTTTTTCAGAAATTCTATCATTTTATAAGCTTTCCCAGTACAGGACTTGTGACTTGTCACTGTGCCATAAACCTTTTTCAGATCTTTTGACACCAAGACTTTTCTGTGGGATTTCTTTTTAAATGATAAATTACCTGATTCTAGTACAGTGCAAATTCTGTAGAACTGGACTCAGTTATGACAGATTCATTGATATTATTTGCACTTTGCATTGAGGTAGTAGAATATTCAAGTCCGCTCAGAACAACAGTTAGAATTCTCGACTACATGCCTCTTGCATTTATTTTAAAACCTGAAATTTTCTAAGATTTTTATTCGTTTCCTGTCTATGCATACTATTTTGTGTCTCAAGTATGACCTTGAAAAATAGACAAAAGTATAATTTTGGTGTTATTTGGAGGTGAAAAGTTCTCTGGTAATTTTAACTCTTTCTGCATCAGGGAATACTTATTCAGCTTCACTGTGCATGTTTAGGGTTTGATTTTTTAGTGTCTGTGGAGCTGATTTTTTTTACATCTGATAGTTTAATACCTTCATCTGTATATTTTGTGTACACTGATTTTTTTTTTGTTTTCAGTATTGTAACTTCGTTTTTATCATTATTATTAATAAAGTTATTTCCAGAACATTGCAATTGGGATTCTTGAGTTTGAAGTGTTCAGTGAGGTTGAGTACCTGGCTCTATTTGGCATTCAATGGGTTTGAATCCCAGACTTTTGACAGCATTTAAGGTTCAGTGCCTTATAACATGGGCATGCGATTCAGTAACTAGCACCAAGTTAGGATCTGATGCAGTTTGGAGACTGCATATTTTTTCTTTGCAGCATTTGATTGGAGTGGGGGGGGATGTGGAGACTGCTCTGTGCTTCACTTCTGCATTGCTGGATGCCGAATTTAGATCCTGGTCATAGTGAATGTGGATTCAGTGTTTGGAGGTAACATTTTCACGAACTGTGCTTAACACCAGGGAGGTTTTCTCCTGACTAATATTCATTTCACTTGTAATATGTTTCTAAAATGAAATTCCAGAAAATTGCCGTTAATACCACTTTCGAATGTTAACTTACACAAATGTATAAATTACAACAAAATGATATATTAACAAGGTATCCTTTTTGTTTTTCCTTGTATTCTGTTCTATTTTCTACCTTTTTGTTTTAATTTCCTCTACAGCTATGGAAGTATTATTTCATGATCCTCAATGGCTGCCAGTTTTCCCTTTCTCTTCTGATGTTCACTGATACTGCATTATTCACTAACTTCTGAGTCTAAATCAAAACTGATAACACTTGTCCCTTCAGGTTAGTTCATTAAATTGTGTTCATCTGAAACTGAGACTCTGAGGCTGGTGCTGTGCAATTGAAACTGGCACTCTGTCATTGAGTGCTGTAACAATTTTTAATATCCCGTTGGCAGTGATCAATTCCATTATCTATTTCATATGAGTGAAACTAGACTACATATAATAGCTTTGAGAATTGCTTTACTCCTTTCCTTGTTGATATAACACATTAATATTTGGAAAATGACCTAAACCCATTCTGCTTGGACCTACCAACCTCCTCAGTATGCAGTGTCTGTGGTACCAATTCAGACTGTCGATTTGCTGTTACTTTAAACTTTGTTATTACTGTAATAGACCAGCAATGGTTTATTTTATACGATAATTAGTGATTTTTATTGTGTTCCTGGGTTAAGAGTACCACTTGCAATGCAATATTGCACCATAGATATTCAGAGTTGACCAATGTAGTATGGGATAGAAGTCACATATAGCAATAGTGCCCTTTTAAAAGGTAATTGGAATCTGAACTATCATCCTTTGTCTTCCAGCATCCCTGACCCCCATCCTCCACCCTCCACTACTGCATAAATGCTGCCCGCTCCACACCATGTCAGCTTTGATGAAGTGTTCTTTAGACTCGATGTGAACTTGCTTACTCTCCATGGATGCTGCCTGACCTGCTGTGATTGCCAGCATTTTTCAGTTGGAAATTTATAACCTATCACAGCTTTCATGATCATATTAGGTTTCAACAAAATTCAGTTTTGCAGTTTAAAATGTTAGAACTTAGCACATCAATTTAGGGTTTACAGTCCAGAACCAAAATCACCAGCTTATCATCTATACTTTATAAAAAATGTCATGACAATTAAATCACCCTGTACAGTACTAAAGCATCCGAAATAATTACAGTGAGAATCTTTGTTTCCATGTCTTTAACTTTGTGCTTCTCAGGAGAATTAGCAGTAAAATACAGAATTGAATTTATATGGCAATCTTAGGTAAAGATCTTAAGCTTTGCTTTAACTTATGTCCTTATTTAAAATTGAGGATCCTCTTGTAGTCCCAAGCAGGGAATTACTTTTAATGTGAGGTTGGTGTTATGTAGATAAATACAATAGTTAGTCTGCATAAAGTATAATCCTTCAAATTGAAAAGGTAGATGACTACTTAATCTGTTGGTTTCATGAGAATTCTGAATGGAACATGAGAACACATTGCTCTTCAAATATATTCACCTGAACCAATAGAACACCTGTAGAGAGAGTGGGATTTCAGTATTGACACATCTACCAAAATCAATGCTATGTTGCCTCAATGCACTGGAACGTCAACCTAGATTAGTGCTCAGAGCCTGCAGTAGGATTTGAAGCAGCAAATCTTGTCGACAAGGGTGCTGCTGACTAAGATTAGCTAACATGCACAGGATCAGATGTTTTTGACCTCTTTGAGTCTCAGCATCAGAGGCAGATCTGTCAGTTTTCTTTTATCACTGTGGGTTTTTTCATTATAATTCACACATTTTTAAAGATGTAGTTTTTAAAGTAGCATTTTCTGCAGCTGGCTTTAAGTTTCAAAAGCATTTTTCAAAACTAATATCTTAATTTATAATCTGTAGATCTCATTGAGCTTACAAATCAGCGATAAAGCAGCAAAGTAACTCTGGGTAGCTATCATTAATGAGTTTGTTGTAACTTTGAAAACAGGACGGACTTCATTTTGATTCATTTGAATTAACTCTCCAAGCCTAGACAGAAAATAGAAACCACCAAACTGATGAATTCTTGCTGCAAGACAAACTTTGCAGAGTACTTCCAAATAACCACACATTCAATTGGAAGATTGGGTACCATGGATTTTCAAACTCAGTCAGTGATCTTTAGATGTGAAGGATTCAAAAACAGGGCATGAGTCCAAAATGACTTGAGTTGAAGATATCAGACAGGACTTAGTTTTCATCCATGATTGAGAGACGTGGTTGTGAAACACCTTACAAAATTGGTTAGTGAAGCAGACTTCAAACAGTTTCCGGAAATATGTACAGACTGAGTTATTGAAAAATATTTTTCCACTTGAGTAAAACTTTGTGTCAGAACCCATAGTTCTAAATTAATATTATTCAGGGTTTATAAAACCAAATTTAGTCAGCTGAACAAAATAGATTTAAAAGGTAAGTGTTTAGAAATTAATCCTACCACTTCACCCCCATTTCCATCAAAATTTGAATCCTTTGTTCATCACATCAAGGCTCGGCTTCTGTGAATAGTTGTTTGCTTCAGCCCACCACAACAATAAATTGATGCAAGGTAGCTGCAGACTGGACCCCCCCCCCCCCCACCTCCACTTTCCCACCCACATGTTCACGAGATTGTCGACTTTGGGAGAGGAAATTATCTTATGTGATTGCAGAGTAGACCTATATTCTTTGGGGTTTAGAATAATTTGGAAATGTTAGAAATTCTTAGAGTAGATGGAAAGTCTCGTATTAGAAGAGATGTTGGCATGGTCTCAGAATAATGGTTTATTCTCAATTCAATTTAACATGAAATTTTTCACCCAGAGAGCTGCAAATGCTTGGTAGTTGGGTTCTCAAACAGACATGTTTTGAATTTAAATGGATATGGGGATTGGGTGGGAAAGTGGAATTAAAGTTGATGATCATTATAAAGACCATAAAACGTAGGAAAAAATGTAGTCACTCAGCTATCAAGTCTGCTGCACCAGTGAGAAAATGGCTGATCAGATCATCCTGAACTCCACTTTCCTACTGTTTCCCTGTAATCCTTAATTCTCTCACTAATTAAAAATCATCCTAGCTCAGCCTTGAATGTATTTAACAGCCCAGACCCTAGAGCCGTCTGCAGTAAAGAGTTCGAAAGATTCACTATTCTCAGAAATTCCTCATCTCTGTATTAAATGGATGACCCCTTATTATATGATTATGCCGTCTGGTCCTGGACTATCCCACAAAAAGAAACAATCTTTGCACATCAATTCCCCAAGAAACTTGTACATTTCAATAAGGTCCCGTCTCATTCTTCTAAACTCCAATGAATATAGGCCCAATTTACTGAACTGAACCTCCATTTAAATGAAAAATTCTCCATACCCAAGATTAACCCCGTGAGCCTTTTCTGGACTGACTCCAATACTCCAATATATCTTTCATGAGATAAGGGGTCCAATCTTCTTTGCAATATTCTAAAGGCAATAGACCATTTGGCCCATCATGTCTGCTCCACTCCCCAGTTAAATTGTGGTCAACAAGATTATTCTAAGCTAGCTTTTTGAGATTCATGCACAAGGATCCACAAATCTTTCTGTTGCAGCATTCTGTAGCGTTTCTCAAGTTAAATAACATCCAGCTCCTGCATTTTCAAGTGGATAACCTCACATTCCCCCACATTATATTCCATCTGCTATATCTTTGCCCACTCAGTTAACTTGTCTCTGTCCCTCTGTACACTTTGTGTTATCCTGACCACTTACCCACCAGCCTATGTTTGTATCATGTACAAACTTGGTAATAGAACATTTATTTACCTCAACAAGTCATTGATATTTGTTTAAATAATTATGTCCTCAGCACTAATCCCTGTGGCACTCCATTATAATCTTATTAAATGTCAGTGGTATGAAGAAACCTTACTGCCATGGCTGCTGATGTTCCTTATTATTCCCTGCTTACAGGTTGACCTATCCTTGCCTATCACCTCCCCCCTGCATTCAGTCGGGCTGTCTGCATGTTCCCTTGCTGGTTGCTGGAACATTTTGGCATCTGCTTCTGTTCCCGGAGTTCTTTACCGCCCTCCTTCCATCTTCCCCATCTACTTACGGAAACCAGCTCTTCAATCATTGCATTCTTGGATTTCCTTCTCCATGGTATTCTTCTGTAAAATCACTGGAGGGTCTCCTTATATTTGTGAGACACTAGAACAGTGCAGGCTGGAGTTGTATATTCGTCTTGTGTGGGATTTTGTTTGAATTGGAGACTGGCTATTTATGACCTGGAATGTACGACCTGAAGGGGAGGAAAGAAGATCATAGAATCATAGACCAATAACAACTTTCCCATGACTATGGATAAAGTCTGGAGCTTTAGGAAAAGAGAGGAGTGAGCCTAATAGAATAGTATCTCTTTCCTATGCCCCAATAAAAGAGCCTGTGCCTAGGGTCCAATGAGCTGCGTTCTATCGGTCTGAGATAAGCGTAACCTGCTCCGAGTTGTCAGCTTTGGTCGTGTGCATCCACCCGAACAGCGGATGCGATGGCCTCCCAGCCACAGGAAAGGAGCTCTTGTCAGCAGATGCATGGTAGCAGTTCACCCAGGGATCAGGCAGTGGTCACCGCGGGTGGGCGGAGGGAGCCGAAGCTGCCTACTGCTCTCGCCGAGAATCGAAGCCCGGGGGAAATGGTGCCAAGATTCGGCTGTGGAGAGCTCAGTTTCCGCCCCAATTGGTCAGTGTGAGTAAGAGGGTTGGGACTAAGCGGCTATTAAAGAAGGTGATAACACTGGACTCGGGGTTAGAGGTGGAGAAAATTAGCGAATATGAGTGAATCCCTCTGGCTGTTTTTATCGTTACCTGTCAGACTCGGAGCTGCAGGACAAGCGGCGGATTTTAAGCAGTTTTTGTGTACAATGTTTAATGAGAGGAGCTGTTTGTGCTGGTACTTTCACTTCGTCTCACTAAGAATCACTGCCGCTTTCACGTCCCTGAATTTTATTTCTCCATGTCCTGCAAATTATGCTCTCCCCACAAGTACTTGTCCGGTCATTGCTTATAACGGAATCTGCCTGCTTTATTAATGTATTCATGGGTCCTGGGCGCCGCTGGCTCGGCCAGTGTTGATGACCCAGCCATAGTGCTCTCTGAGGGCATACTCCAGGACTGACACCCAGCATCCTTTCCCTTCAGGCACTGCTGTCCTAATCGCATTCAAGTGGATGAAAATACTCCACCCTCCCAAAGGTTTTGTTTTTGTCATTCGGTTTCTCAAAAACAGCGGAGAGCAGTTTAATTCTAACGGTCTTCCATAAATGTCGCTCTTTTCAGCTGATTGGTTTCTGTTCCCCATGAGCTGGTGTCCTGTCCCAAACACTTCCGTCTTTACCGTCAATTAAAACTGGTAAATCATGAATGTAATCGGATTCTCTGGTAACTAGCTTCAGTTATACAGCAACTTGAGATTGGAGGGAGTTGCCAGGAAAAAGGTGTTCCGTTTTGGTGTTGGTCCTCTTCAGAGTACATCTGTACCAGTCACAGCCTCGCCTTCCAGCGGCCAGAAAAGCACCTTTCCAGCAGGCAGTCTGACCAGGTATTCTCTCGCTTTTCATCTTTTATAAAGCATCATGACGGGAGCAGCGGTTTCACCGGCAGCTCTCAGACCTTGGTCTGTGCGTTTCCTAGTTTGTAAAAGCACAACCTGCTGTAAAATATTAACTGACAGGAATCCTTGGCCGGGGACGGAGGCGAGTATCTGGTGGGAAGGCTGTGACTGGGGGCAGGGGTGACTTCAGATAATTTCTCTTGCAGCTTCCTTTGCTTGTTATTAGGAACCCGGTCCATGAGCCATGGGTATTGATTATACCCATCGCTTCCCTGATATTCCATTTCGAGGAGGGAGGGAGGAAAACAGGGTCTCATGGGCGTAGGCTAGGATCCCTATTTAATTCTCTTCCTCCTTGTGCAGTTTCTTCCAATCTGTTCCCTGCTGGCATCAGTGAGCTCGATCTAGCATCCGGTCGGTTTTGTCACGGGAGTTTTTAGTTGGGTGTTTGGATTTGACAGTTGGCCTTGCTGTAACTGCGGAAATGGACTCGGCGCGATGTACCTTCTTGTAAAAATCTTCGGGTAAAAAATGAGGTCTGCAGATGCTGGAGATCACAGTTGAAAATGTGTTGCTGGTTAAAGCACAGCAGGTCAGGCAGCATCCAAGGAATAGGAAATTCGACGTTTCGGGCATAAGCCCTTCATCAGGAATGGGCTTATGCCCGAAACGTCGAATTTCCTGTTCCTTGGATGCTGCCTGACCTGCTGTGCTTTAACCAGCAACACATTTTCAGCTATGTACCTTCTGTCTTTCCTGGCGATTGCAGGTGGCAGTTTCCCAGGAGAAACTTGTCTGAGGAAGAGGTGGTGATGTTGGTATCTGTGCGAGTGAAGTCAGAGCTCCCTCACAGACACTATCCAGGGTGATGCTCAGGGGTATAAAGCAGGAAGTACTGAAACAGCTCATTAAAATACATGTGAAGAACTGTACCAATATTTGAAATCCGGCCTGCTGTCAGCCAGGAGACTTGTTACCGCGGTTTGTGGGCGCTTGCTGTGCTCAGGTGAGCTTGCCACGTTTGCCTACTTTACAACAAATCTGCCCCCCCCCCCCCCCCCCCCGGCATCATCTTGAAAAACAAAGATTGTGAAATATCTTGAGGCGATGAGTAAGTGGGCGTTCAGTCTCCCCGTTAAACCCTTCATCCTGCACAGGCTCTGCGTTGTTGATGTGAACTCACTCACTCAGCCGTGTGGTCTGAACACTTGCGATTGAAGCTCCTCGGTGCACCCACCAGCTGTGAAGACCGGTTTGAATCCACTCGATTCCGGATTGAAGTTTCCTTGCACTCGGATTGGCCCGGGCTTGAAACGGGAGGCAGCGACTGAAGAGCGTTCGTGTGCCTTCTATTTATCTGCTGTTTCCATTCACACACCTGACCGTCACTGATTCCCACCTGAGTTTAAGGAGATTCTCAAGTCAAGCTTTCTGTTTAAATATGGTTATTTATCTCGGTTATTAATTCAGTTTGAAAGGTGTAAGCCTCTAACAGGTTGATATCCCAGCTGCAGAGTGTGGCTCCTGCGCTGGGACTTGGAGCTTTGTGTAAACGGTGTACAGATGAGGAATGGAAACCGCTCCGATTGCAGTAGTTGGGAATACTGTATAATCCCCGTTTTTCAGGGATGATCCGCAACTCCGCCTTTCACAGGAAAAAAAACACCCCTCCCCTTCACTACTCACACTCTGTCCAACATTTCACACTCTACAGTCCCCCCGCCCCCGCCATCAACACAACCGTCACATTACACTTTGACCATCACTGTTTCCATCACCAATCTCTCACCTCCATCATTCCCCACACTTCTCCAATCGCTCTCCCCAGTCATTCTTTCTTCCCCCCACCTTCCCCAGTCACACTCCCCCCCCACCCACCCACCCCACCTACCCCCAGTCTCTCACCACCACCACCTTCCCCAGTCTCACACCCCCCCACCTTCCCCAGTCACACTCCCCCCCCCACCCACCCACCCCACCTACCCCCAGTCTCTCACCACCACCACCTTCCCCAGTCTCACACCCCCCCACCTTCCCCAGTCACACTCCCCCCCCCACCCACCCACCCCACCTACCCCCAGTCTCTCACCACCACCACCTTCCCCAGTCTCACACCCCCCCACCTTCCCCAGTCACACTCCCCCCCCCCACCCACCCACCCCACCTACCCCCAGTCTCTCACCACCACCACCTTCCCCAGTCTCACACCCCCCCACCTTCCCCAGTCACACTCCCCCCCCACCCACCCACCCACCCCACCTACCCCCAGTCTCTCACCACCACCACCTTCCCCAGTCACACACCCCCCCCCTTTCCCCAGTCACTCTTCCCCCTTGCCCCAGTCACTCTTTCTTTCTCCCCACTTTCCTCAGTCACTCTCCCCCCCCCACCATACACCACCTTCCCTAGTCACTTTCCCCCCACCCCATCCCCAGTCACACTCCCAACCCCCAACTTCCCCAGTCACACTCCCCCCCCCACCTTCCCTCGCCACTCTTTCCCCCCACCTTCCCCAGTCTCACATACCCCCCACCTTCCCCAGTCTCACATACCCCCCACCTTCCCCAGTCTCACATACCCCCCACCTTCCCCAGTTACACATTCCCCACTCCACCTTCCCCAACCACACTTCCCCCCCCTTTCCCCAGTGACTCTTTCTCCCCACCTTCCTCAGTCACTTTTCCCCCACCCCATCCCCAGCCACACTCCCACCCCCCCACCTTCCCCAGTCACTCCCCCCACCACCTTCCCCAGTCACTCTTCTCCCCCCACCTCCCCCAGTCACACTCCCCACTCCACGTTCCCCAACCACACTTCCCCCCCTTTCCCCAATCACTCCCCCCACCTTCCCCAGTCACTCTTCTCCCCTCCCCACCTCCCCCAGTCACTCTTCTCCCCTCCCCACCTCCCCCAGTCACTCTTCTCCCCTCCCCACCTCCCCCAGTCACTCTTCTCCCCTCCCCACCTCCCCCAGTCACTCTTCTCCCCTCCCCACCTCCCCCAGTCACTCTTCTCCCCTCCCCACCTTCCCCAGTCACTCTTCCTACCCCACCTTCCCCAGTCACTCCCCCCCCACCTTCCCCAGTCACTCCCCCCCCACCTTCCCCAGTCACTCCCCCCCCACCTTCCCCAGTCACTCCCCCCCCACCTTCCCCAGTCACTCTTCCTACCCCACTTTCCCCGTCACCTTTCTCCCCCCACCTTCCCCAGTCACACTCCCCACCCCTCCGCCCACCTTCCCCAGTCACTCTTTCCCTCCCCCCACCTTCCTCAATCACACTTCCCCTCCACCTTCCCCAGTCACACTTTCCCTCCCCCACCTCCCCCAGTCACTCTTCTCCCCTCCCCACCTCCCCCAGTCACTCTTCTCCCCTCCCCACCTCCCCCAGTCACTCTTCTCCCCTCCCCACCTCCCCCAGTCACTCTTCTCCCCTCCCCACCTCCCCCAGTCACTCTTTCCCTCCTCACCTCCCCCAGTCACACTTTCCCTCGCCCACCTCCCCCACCTGCCCCAGTCACTCTTCCTCCTCCTCCTCCACCTTCCCCAGTCACTCTTCCTCCTCCTCCTCCACCTTCCCCAGTCACTCTTCCTCCTCCTCCTCCACCTTCCCCAGTCACTCTTCCTCCTCCTCCTTCTCCTTCCCCAGTCACTCTTCCTCCTCCTCCTCCTTCTCCTTCCCCAGTCACTCCTCCTCCTCCTCCTCCTCCTCCTCCTCCTCCTCCTCCTCCTCCCCTTCCCGTCACACTTCCTCCTCCTTCTCCTTCCCCAGTCACTCTTCCCTCCCTCCCCACTCTTCCCCCCCCAGTCCCTCTTCTCTCCTCCCCACTCTTCCCCTAGTCCCTCCTCCTCCCCCTCCTCCCCCTCCTCCCCCTCCTCCCCCTCCCCCCCCTCCCCCCCCCCCCCCCCTCCTCCCCCTCCCCCCCTCCCCCTCCCCAATCACTCTTCCTCCTCCCCCCTTAAACCCCCCACACACACCCACTTTTCCCATTCACCCAGTGCTTCCTATCATCCTCTCTCACTTCTCCCTATCCCATGTCATCTCCACTTGACTCACCCCCCCAATTTTCTCCACCATGTCCCCTCCTTTGTTGCTCATCTCCTTTCCCCCTCACTCTCAAACTGTTTCCTCTCCCTATTTCTCACCCTTGAACCCCTTTTTCCACTCCCTTCCCTATTACTTGCACTCCACTCCACCCTTACACTTCTTTCTATCCCCTTGTCCCTCTTCTCCAGTTTCACTTTCCTGACCCCTTGCCCCACCCTAACTTTCTAGTTCCCTCTTTTCTACTGTCCCTTAAAGCCAAGTTGCATCTGCACTCTGGATTTCTGCACCCATTCTGTATGAGGGAGGTTGGGAAATTGCTCTGTTCCCTGAGGCAGGGATTAACCCCTAGCTCTGACTGGGGCTTCATCCATACTTTACTATCACCCCCTTAACCCACTCAATGCTTTGCTAGCCTTCCCACCATCTTCATCTATCTCTCCCTTACCCCTCAGCTGCCTACATCTTCCTCTGTACTCCTATGCTACAGCCTCTGTTCCCTCTCCACCCCTTACTCCCCCAGCCTCCTATTTTAGCCCCTTCCCCACTCCTCTGTCTGTCTTCAGTGTTTACATCCCAGCCTCCTACCTGTAGTTCCCCTCGCTACCGCTCACTCCCCTATCCCTTAGTCCCTATCTCTCAGCCCTTTATTCCTCCCACCAACATACCCACCCACCCACACACACACCCACTACCAGGAGTTATTGTTTTCACAGCGCGGGCCGCTCTCGGAGTAGAGCTGCCGCCGGGTGTGTGGGTATTGGTGAAGTTTTGTGTGGTCCCTTCACTAATCGGTTCTCTCCCTTTCTGTCTGTGTGTGTCAGGGTTGGAGAAGAGCCGCCCGAACCTCATCCTGGGCTTGGTGATCCGGCAGAAAGGGAAACGCCGTCCGCTGGAACCGGAGCCCGAGCCCGAGCGAGGGGACACTGCCCCAGCCGAGGACAAGAGGAGCCGGCTCGTTCCTCGGGAGGAGTCCCCCGTGCCGCCGGTGCCAGCCAGCAAGGAGGGCAAGCCTGGCCGGGCTCCCTATGCAGAGGGGGCAGTGGCTGGCACTCCCCCGGGCTCCCCTCCGTCTGAAGCCGAGGCAGAAGCGCCGCCGGCCGCCTCCAAAGCCGCCGCCGCGCCCCCGGCTCCGGGGAAGGTGGCCAACCCTCTGCAGCACATCCTCCAGACCCTCTTCGGGGGCAAGAAGAGTTTCGAGAAGGTGCAGGAGCCGAGCCCGGAGCCCGATGCCCAGGCGGCAGGAGCAGCGCCCCTCCTGGACCCCATCGTGCAGCAGTTCGGCCAGCTCCAGGAAGACAAGCCCCCGGAGCCCGAGGATGATGACAACCGGCCGTACGACCCGGAGGAGGAGTACAAGCCCGAGGCGGACACCCCGTACGACCCGGCGGACGAGACCATCCTGGAGGAGGCGATGGTGCCCATGGGCGGGGAGGCGGGCACTGGTGAAGCCAAGGCCAAGGGCATGGAGCTGGGGCCCGAGCTGTACCTGAGCTCCTCGCTGCAGGAGCAGCAGAAGATGCTGGAGAGCCTGAACCAGCAGATTGAGGAGCAGACCCGGCAGGTGGAGGAGCAGGAGGAAGCTCTCCGCCAGCAGAGAGCGGCGGTCGGAGTCTCCATGGCCTGTTTCTCGGTCTCCGATGCCCTGATGTCCCCTCCGGCCAAACCCGCCCCTTTCAAAGCCGAGATCTTCGAGGTGCCCGAGCCCGGCGTGGGGCAGTTGCCAGGCCTGGAGTCCACTGGCCTCTCCCAGATGATCGACCAGAGCAGGGACCCCCGCCAGGCTGCCGTCAGGAGGCTGGCTCCTGGCCGAGCGGCCGCGGAAGCTGTAGCCCTCCCGGTCGATCAGACCGCCGCCACTGCACCTTACAACAGCCCCAGGCTCCAGGAGGTCGCTCCCCAGGAGCTTCCTGCCCCAAGCCAGCAACACGGAGAGGGGCCCAGCCCCAACCCGCCAACCCTTTGGGCCAATGAGGAGCCCAGGGCAACGGTGGAGGCCCTTCAGCCCCCCTTGTCCCAGGAAGCATCCCCTGGGCCGGGCGGCCTCTCCCAGCCTTTCCCCCTGGTGGAACAGGCTCCTTTCCCAGCTCTTCAGCCTGCTCCCAAAGTTCTGTTACCCACCCCCACCCTGCCCCCGCTCCTAGGCCCCTCTTACCCTGGGGATCGGCCCGCCTTCCCCTCACCTCCACGTGGCTCCCAATCTTTTGGCAACTCTCAGGAGAATTTCCACCCCGGGAACATGCAGCAACCCCTGGGCCCTTTCCCAAATTTCCAACATCCCAACAACAGCCAACACCTCCCTCGGAAAGGATCGGATTTTATCCGGGAACCGGGACCCGCTTTCCAGAGCCACAAACCCATGCCCCTGTTCCCCAGAGGGGCTCCTGTTCCTCGATACCGCTTCTCAGGCCAGGGCTTCAACCAGTCTCCCCATCCCATGGGAAACCAGTCTCCCCATCCCATGGGAAACCAGCCCCTACACCAAATGGGAAACCAGTCTCCCCATCCCATGGGAAACCAGCCCCTACACCAAATGGGAAACCAGTCTCCCCATCCCCTGGGAAACCAGCCCCCCCACCCCATGGGACACCAGTCACCCCACCCCATGGGACACCAGTCACCCCACCCCCTGGGAAACCAGTCGCCCCACCCCATGGGAAACCAGCCCCCACACCCAATGGGAAACCAGTCCCCAGCGCAGCAAGAATTGCACTCTGCTCCTGGCTCGGGCCTGAAGGACTCTGAGAGATTGGGCGGTCCTGGCCCAGATTCCCGGGACAGAGAGAGATCACGGCCATACCCCGGCAGGGGGCGGGACGGCCGGAGGGAACGGCCTGAGAACCGTTATCCGGCCGACCGGTTCCGCAGGGGAGAGGAGAGGAGGAGAGATCGGGAATATGGACGGCCCTGGGAGCGAGAACGTGGCCGAGCGTGGAACCGGGACTGGGAGCGGAACAGGGAGAGGGACAGGAACAGAAGCAGGAGCAAGGAGAGAGAGCACGACCGGGACAGGTACCGGAGGAGGGAACGGGAGCGGGGCCGAGACAGAGAGCGGAGCAGAGACAAGGAGAGAGAGCGCGGAAGAGAGAAGGACCATGATAGAACTAAAGAGAGGGAGCGGCGAGAGGGCAGCGGGAAAGCCAGCGAACAGGACAAGGAGAGGGAGCGGCGAGAGGGCAGCAGCAAGAACAACGAGCAGGAGAAGGGGCGAGAGGGCAGGAGCAGCGAGCAGGAGAAGGAGAGTGAGGACAGTAAGAAAGCGGTGGCGGCAGACAGCACAAAGGCAGCATCGTGAGGCTGTGTGCTGGGGTCCGGCCACTCCGAGCCTGCCCGGAGAGGGACAGACACTGGGCACTACCCTCCGCCCTCAACCACTTGGCCCAGTGCACGGTTCCACAGTGTCTGCGGCTCACTACAAAAACAAAACCAGTCGCGATGTTCTCATCGGGGCGAGTTCTCTTTAATGTTTCTGAAAATGAGAACCTCCCCCCCCCCCCCCCCCCCCCCAAAAAAACCCCTGAGCAGGGGCTGGTTAAGCTGCATTTTAACATTGATCACAGCAATGAAGCCCAGCCGCTGGGTGCTCTCTCAACGTGCGTGTGTGGTCTCTGAATGTCGCCCATTGCCCCTGTCCGGCATGGAGGATATCAGTCTTTGTTGACCAAGGTCTGCACGGAACCTGTCATCAGTTCCATCCGAACCCAGCTCGGCTGTCTCATCGCGGCTGGCTGAGCGGACGCCGGAACCCTGGAAGGTGGTGGGAGTCAGCAGCCGCTGTGTGGAGAAGCGCGGGTTCAATGTTTCACACCAATGGCTTGGCCATCCAACCTGTCCCTCTCCCCACAGGAGCTGCTCACACTCTTCACCAGGCTGTGATTTTTGAAACAAAATTTAAACTCCGTTTTTCTAGCCGCACATTGGGTTGAAACGTGCGTTTTTCATAAACCTCGGAACGAATAATTCTGCGCGGATTCTGAATGAAATGTTGACGCTGTTAAAGTGATGGAAAATTGGTGGGGTGGGGATTGTAATCGAGTTTTCCAGATCCACTCACGGGACGGGGAAATCTGGGGGAGAGCCAGCTTCTCATTGGTTTGTAATATAGTTTCTTTTCTAATTCACTGATCAATTTTTGTAAGGACTTCACAGTGTAACCATGAACTCCATGTGGTGTCCCTCTGTCCTGTTGTAGGGCAGTCAATTCCTGAAGCAAGAGATTCCCCTTCCTGTCCCGGACGATCATCTTTGTTTCTGTTTTGTATTTCTGTCTATATTTAAAATAAAATAGACTGCGCCTAAAAGGGAAGCTCAGGTAAAGACAGAAAGTTGTGTGTGTGTGTGGCGACACTGCACCAAGTGTAGTTCGCTACTTTTATTAACAGGTTTGTAAAAAGTCTGCGAAGACATGCAAATTTCCGCAGTTTATCTGCCGACAGGGATCTCCGAGACCCCGGGATCTGTGGTGGGAATGTGGGTCCAATTTCCTTCCACTGTCACTTGGACTTCTACATTCTCCAGACCATTATCCGATATTCTACACCGAGGGCGAGTTATCATCAGTGTGCAAAAAGATTTCTCCCCAACTTTAATATTTACTGAATATTTCTGTCTTACCAATAGCTTTTCTAATCTTGTACAACTCGGGGTGAGTCACTGATTCAGTCGCGGAGCTCAAAGTGCATTTGCCCGCATTGTTTTGTTTTTGTAATAGTATGTGTTACCGAAAACAACAAACTATCACTGAATATAAACCGGATTTGATTTGTTTAAAGGGGCTAAACAAAAATGTACAGTACAATTAAAAGAAAAAAACAAACAAAATTTTTAAAGTACGGCTGGAGTGTGATTTTACCCGGAGGCGGAATTGGGAGCTGGTTGGGTTAATTTTGGGGCCTTACCTGGAGTACTTGCGTGGCCATCTGCCCAAGAGACAGGTCTGGTTGGTCCAATCCAGTGTCAAGTTCATGAAGGGAGGAGATTCTGGACGCTCACAGAGGTAAACAGATTAAAGCAGGTGGCCTTTACTCTGCACCGAGACACTGGAGGAGATGTTGAAGGAAAGAATTCCAAAGGACAGTTAACTCCTCACCGCTGCAGATCCCCATTGCTGACCTTAAAGGTGATAAACTTACAATTGTCCAAATAATGCCTTTCTAATGATCTTCGCCTCCCTAAATCTCTTTGCTGTCGTTTTGCATCCTCCTCACAGCTCAAATTTCCCCCTCCTTTCTGTCACCCTCAAAATTGGACATATTATACGTGGTTGCCAAATCCATAATTTAGATTGTGAATTGCTGGGGACCAAGCACCTACCCTGTAGCAGCGCACTGGTCACAGCCTGCCAACCTGAGAGTATCCATTCAATTCCATTCAATGTGTTTTCTTAACCTCATCACCAATATCCCACATGTTCTATTTTGTGTTTACTAAACTCCTACCTGGGATCTATCTGACAATCTAAATACACATTTACTGGTTCTCATTTAACTTGCTGGGTTAAAACCATCTCAAAGCGAAAATCTCAGGTTTGTCAACATTTATGTCACTTTCATAAATCAAGTTGACTGTCCAATCATTGTTATTTATTAAGTGTCCAGAGTCATACAGCATGGAAGCAGGTTATTCAGTCCAACTTGTCCACGCCAATCAGGCATCCCAATCTGACTTAGTCTCATTTGCTAACATTCACCCCATACCTTCTAAACCTTTCCTGTCCAGATGTCATAATCACACTGCCTCTACTTCCTCTGGCAGCCTGTTCCATACTTGCATGATCCTCTATGTGAAAAAGTTACCCCTCAGGTCCTTTTTAAATCTTGCCCCTCACCTTAAACCTATGCCCTCTAGTTTTGGAATCCCCTACCCCAGGGGGAAAAAAGACCTTGGTTATTCATCCTGTCCATGCCCCTCATGATTTTATACTCTTTCATAAGGTCTCCCCTCGTCATCTGACACTCCAGGCAAAAAAAACACCCCAGTTTATCCAGCCTCTCTCTATAAGTCAAACCATCCAGTATTTTTATAATAGATCTTGTATTTTAGGAGGGTCTTGTGGCACAGTGATAATATCCCCTATTTCTGGGCCAGAAAGCCTAGGTTCAAATCCCACCAGTTCCAGAGGTGCATTATAACATCTTTGAACAGGCTGATGAAAAGGATAACTGGATCTAGTATTTTCCATAGTACTGATGTCAGGCTAACAGATTTATTGCTTTGTCCTTCCTTTCTTAAGTAGTATAGTTATGTTTGCAGCCTTCCAATCTACTGGCATTATTTTAGAATCTATAGAATTTTGAAAGATGGTCAGCAGCACATTTACTATTTCTGAAACCACCTCTCTGTGCTCGGATGCAGATCAGAGTCCTAAGATGCATTAATTTCCAGTCCCATTCATTTCTCCAGTATTACTTTCTTCCTAATACTCTATTCGCTTTCCTCATTCTTATTAGTCTCTTGGACTTCTATTATTTCTGGTAGATTTCTTGTATCTTTCTCTGAAAATAGACACAAAATAACTTTTTCTTTGCCATTTTCCATTATAATACTCCTGTCTCTGCCTATAATAAACCTACATTTGTCTTTGGTAATTGTATCCCTATTACATACCTATTGAAACTTTTACAGTTCATTTCTATGATTCTTGTATCATATTCTTATCTCCCTTTTTCAATTTATTTCCCCTCTACAACCATAAAATGGCAGAGCAGAAGTATACCATCGGGACTATTAAGTCTGTTGTGCCATTCAATGAGATCATGGGGATCTGATAATCCTCAACTCCACTTTTTTCATAACCCTTGATTCCCTTACAGGCTTATCTCAGCCTTGAACACACGTAATAAACCAGCTTCAAAAGTCCTCTGCAGTGAAGAATTCCACAGGTATAGCACAATCGGCCATTACGGAGACCTGGATAGAGCAGGGACAGGAATGGCTGTTGCAGGATCCAGGATTCAGATGTTTCAGTAAGAACAGAGAAGATGGTAAAAAAGAGGGAGGTGTGGCATTGTTGATCAGGGACAATATTACAGTCGTAGAAAGGATGTTTGGGGCCTTGTTAACTGAGATAATATGGGCTGAGGTTAGGAACAGGAAAGGAGAAGTCACCATGCTGGGAGTTTTCTATAGGCCTCTGAATAGTCCCAGAGATGTAGAGGAAAGGATAGCAAAGATGATTCTCGATAGCAGTGAGAGAGGCAGGGTAGTTGTCATGGGGGACTTCAACTATCCAAATATTGACTGGGATCACTACAGTACGAGTACTATAGATGGGTCAGTTTTTGTCCAGTGTGTGCAGGAGGGCTTCCTGACACAGTATGTAGACAGGCCTACAAGGGGCGAAGCCACTTTAGATTTAGTACTGGGTAACGAGCCTGGCCAGGTGTTAGATTTGGAAGTAGGTGACCATTTTGGAGACAGCAATCACAATTCTGTCAGGTTTACTTCAGTGATGAAAAGCGGTAGGTGTACTCCACTGAGCAAGAGTTACAGCCGGGGGAAGGGAAATTACAATGCAATTAGGAAAGACTTAGGAAGTGTAGGATGGGGAAAGAAACTGCAGGGGATGAGCACATTAAAAGTGTAGAGCTTATTCAAGGAAAAGCTCCTGTGTGTCCTAGCTAAGTATGTACCTGTCAGACAGGGAGGAAGACATAGAATGCGTGAGCTGTGGTTTACTAAAGAAGTGGAACCCCTGGTCAAGAAGAAGAAGAAGGCTTATGTTAGGACAAAATGTGAAAACTCAGGGCGCTTGAGGGTTACAAGGAAGTTAGGAAAGACCTAAAAAGAGAGCTCAGAAGAGCCATGAGAAGTCGTTGGCGGATAGGATCAGGGTAAATCCTAAGATTTTCCATAGATATGTCAGGAATGAACGAGAGTTAAATTAGGGCCAATCAAGGATAATAGTAGGAAGTTGTGTGTGGAGTCAGAGGAGAGAGGGGAAGCACTAAATAAATATTTTTCGACAGTGTTCTCTATAGAAAATGAAAATGTTGGCAAGGAAGATACAGAGATATTTGCATCTAGACTAGAAGAGATTGAGGTTCACAAGGAAGCGATATTAGAAATATTGCAGAGTGTGAAAATAGACAAGTCCCCTGGGCTGGATGGGATCTATCCTAGGATCCTCTGGGAAGCCAGGGAATAGATTGCTGAGCCTTTGGCATTGATCTTCAAATCATCATTGTCTACAGAAATAGTGCCTGAGGACTTGAGGATAGCAAATGTCGTTCCCTTGTTCAAAAAGGGTAGTAGAGGCAATCCTGGTAATTACAGACCAGTGAGTCTCACTTCAGTTGTTGGTAAAGTGTTGGAACAGGTTATAAGAGATAGGATTTATAACCATCTAGAAAAGAATAATCTGATCAGGGACAGTCAGCACGGTTTTGTGAAGGGTAGGTCGTGCCTAATGAATCTTATTGACTTTTTTCACAAAGTGACCAAACAGGTAGATGAGAGTAAACCAGTTGATGTGGCGTATATGGATTTCAGCAAGGCATTTGATAAGGTTCTCCACAATAGGCTATTATACAAAATGCGGAGGAATGGGATTGTGGGAGATATAGCAATTTGGATCAGTAATTGGCTTGCTGAAAGAAAACAGTGTGTTGTAGTTGATGGATCATGTTCATCTTGGTGTCCAGTTACTAGCGGCGTACTGCAAGGTCGGTGTTGGGTCCACTGCTGTTCGTCATTTACATAAATGACCTGGATGAGGGCTTAGCAGGGTGGGTTAGTAAATTTGTGGATGACACTAAGGTCGGTGGAGTTGTGGATAGTGATGAAGGCTGTAGTAGGTTGCAGAGAGACGTAGACAGGATGCAGAGCTGGGCTGAGAGGTGGCAAATGGAGTTTAATGTGGACAAGTGTGAGGTGATACACTTTGGACGGAGTAACTGGAATGCAAAGTACTGAGCTAATGGTAAGATTCTTGGGAGTGCAGATGAGCAGAGAGATCTCTGTGTCCATGTACACAAATCCCTGAAAGTTGCCACCCAGATTGACAGGGTTGTTAAGAAGGCATACAGTGTTTTGGCCTTTATTAATAGAGGGATTGGGTTCCAGAACAAGGAGGTTATGATGCATCTGTACAAAGCTCTGGTACGGCCACACTTGGAGTATTGTGTACAGTTCTGGTCACCGCATTATAAGAAGGATGTGGAAGCTTTGGAAAGGGTGCAGAGGAGATTTACTAGGATGTTGCCTGGTATGGAAGGAATGTCTTACGAGGAAAGGCTGAGGGCCTTGAGGCTGTTCTCGTTAGAGAGAAGAAGGTTGAGAGGTGACTTAATAGAGACATATTAGATAATCAGAGGGTTAGATAGGGTGGACAGGGAGAGCCTTTTTCCAAGTATGGGAACGGCAAACATGAGGGGACGCAACTTTAAAGTGAGGGGAGATAGGTATAAGACAGATGTCAGAGGTAGTAAAGGTATGGAATGCTTTGCCTGCAATGGAAGTAGATTCGCCAAGTATAAGTGCATTTAAGTCGTCAGTGGACAGGCATATGGACGTACATGGAATAGTGTAGGTGGGATGGGCTTCAGATTAGTATGACAGGGCGGGGCAACATCGAGGGCCAAAAGGCCTGTACTGCGCTGTAATGTTCTATGTTCTACCTCTGACAAAAGAAAATCCCCCTCATCCACATCTTAAATGTTTGATTCCTTACTTTGCAGTTTTGACTGGATCTCCTAGCCACAAGGGGAAGCAATCCTCTGTGCACAGCCAAGCCTCTAAAGAATCTGATTTGTTTCAATGAGCATTTACATTTTTCTGAATTTCAATGAGTACAAACCCAACCTGTTCAACTTCTCATAAGAAAATTCCTTCATAACCAGGGTCCACATAGTGAACCTTTTGTGTACTGCTGTTAATCCCAATACATCTTTCTTTAGATAAGGGGACCAAAATCATTCATACTCTTCCAGGTGTGGTCTGACTATTGTTTAATTTTTTTTGCAAGACCTCTCCATTTTTCTGCTGCATTCCCTTTGACCTAAAGGCAACTAGTTAATTTGATTTCCCTTTTATCTGCTGGACTTCTTGTGATTCATGTGTAAAGATCCTCAAACTCTTCGACGCTGTAGCTGGTAGCTGTCTTAACTTCCTTGGTTAACCATGGTCAGTTTATACCCTTCATAGAATCCTCCTCCTACACTCGGATATATCTTTACCATGAATCATGAACTGCTTTCTTAAATATCTGCAATTGTTTCTCAATTATCTGCTAAATTCCTTACCCTGTCCACTCCAAACAACTCTGCTCTCATCCAATGTAATTAACATATTTAACACAGTTGCTTCCAATCAAATCTTCTCACTCTGAATCAATAATAAATTCTGTTACGTTATGGTCACTGTTCCCGCGGGGAATGTTTACTTGGGAGATTGCTTCATTGCACTTTACCAAATCCAAGGTCCCAAGTACACATTCTAAATACTTCCTCATGGTTACTTTTACGAATCTGATTTTCCTAGTGTGCATGAAAATTAAAGTCACCCACATTAATGTATTGCCATTTTTACATGCCCTCATAATCTGCTGATTTCAATCTGTCCTCCAGAACAGCTGTTGCTGTAGTGAATAAAGACTCCTACTACCACCACTGACTGCTTCCCTCCACCAATATGGATTCTACATAATGCAATCTGAGATTAATCCTTGTTTTCATACTTGTTCAACCTTGTGCTAACAAAGCTTACCCCACAACCTTTCTCTTTCTGTTTGACCTTCTACATCCCCTGAATCTCCAAAATGCCAAAACATCAGACTCATTAACTTCTATGTGTGTTGTGAATTCATTTATCTGGTTTCAAATACCACACATATTTAAATAAAGAGTATTAAGATTGTCCTTTATTGAATTAAACAAATTCTCCCAATCTTTGGGTTTACTTTGGCAACTTTGTATGCATCCTTTCACCTCTGCAATATTTAACTTCCTTTTTTTATTGTAAAGGAATATATGTTTGTTCAAAACCACATGTTACTAGCTATTGCCTGTCTACATCCATGCCTTTTTATCTATCTTCTCAGTCAGTCATAACCAACCTACTCCTCAAAGCTCCCTCTGTTTAGATTTCATTCCTTAGTTTCAGATTGAAGTATATGGAAAATCCTATCATATGGCCACTTTCATGAAATGAGGCCCATTATAAACCGGAAAGCTGGTTTATTTTGAATGTAATTAAATGATGAACCATTTATCACTTTAACTTTGAATCCAATTAATTTCCATAGCTCCTTCTAAAAGAGACACTGCAGAAACTTTCACATTTATTGAGATGAATTCTGTTTTTAAAATAGTATCTGGATACTCATGCCTGCAGATTGACCATTTCACGTAGGCTTAGGAAGATAAGCCCATTTGAAATAGTAACAGGAGGAGACCATTCAGTCTCTCTGCTATTCTATAGAATCCTGGCTTATCCCATTGTCCTCATATCCACTTTTCTGCTCTTTCTCCCATAATCCTTGATTCATCAAAAATCTATCAAAATCAGCCTTAAACATAGGAACAGGATAAGGTCATTCTGTTCCTTGAGCCTGATCCACCATTCACTAAGATTATGATTAGATTCCCTACAGTATGGAAACAGGCCCTTCGGCCCAACAAGTCCATATCGACCCTCCGAAGAGTAACCCACCCACATCCACTTCCCTCTGACGAATGCACCTAAAACTATGGGCAATTTAGCATGGCCAATTCACCTGACCTGCACATCTTTGGATCGTGGGAGGAAACCAGAGCACCCAGAGGAAACTCATGCAGACACAGGGAGAATGTGTAAACTCTACACAGAAAGTTACCCAGGGCAGGAATTGAGCCCTGGTCCCTGGTGCTGTGAGGCAACAGTGCTAACCACTGAGCCACCGTGCCGTCGCTCTGATTATGTCTGATCTGTGGCCTAACTCAGCATGCCTGTCTTAGGCCCATATTCCTTTATACCCTTGTTTAATAAAAAAAACTATCTCAGATTTAAAATTAATAATTGCATTTGCATTGACTGATATTTAAAAGTACAGAAGAACTCTGCTCCAAGATGTGCAGGTTCAGTGAATTGGCCATGCTAAATTGCCCATAGTGTTAGGTGTAGGGGTAAATGTAGGGGAATGGGTCTGGGTGGGTGTTCTTCGGAGGGTCAGTGTGGACTTGTTGGGCTGAAAGGCCTGCTTCCACACTGTAAGTAATCTAATCTAATATCCACAGCTCTTCGTGGTAAGGAGTTCCAAAGATACTTAACCTTGTGAGAGAAGATATCCCCCCCCATCTCACTATTAAATTGGCACCCCTTAATTCTAAGACTATGCCTTCTGATCTTCGACTCCCATGAGGGGAAATACCTTGTTTGCATTTACCTGTCAAGACCCTTAAGAATCTTATATGATTTAATGAGATCACCTCTCATTCTTCTAACCTAGAAAAACTATTTTCTCATCAACCATTTCAGAGATGTTATTACACACCTCTGGAGCAGGTGAGATTTGAACCTGGGCACAGTCCCATGCTGTTTAGTCTTTGCTCATAAAACAATCCCATCACACCAGGAATGACTCCAGTGAACTTCCTCCAAACTGCCTCCAATGAAATAATATCTTAAATAAGTGGACCAAAACTGCTCACAGAACTCCAGATGTGGTCTAACTTGTACAGTTAGCCTTTCCTATATGTATACTCTTAAACCCCTTGAAATAAGGGCCAATATTCCATTAACCTTCCGATTACCTTCTGCAAGAAAATGAGAACTGCAGATGCTGGAGATCAGAGTCAAGAGTGTGGTGCTGGAAAAGCACAGCAGGTCAGGCAGCATCTGAGGAGCAGGAGAATCACCAGCTGTTCCAGCACCACACTCTCAACAATTCTCCTGCTGCTTGGATACTGCTTGACCTGCTGTGATTTTCTAGCACCATACTCTAGACTCCCGATGAAGGGATTATACCCGAAACATCAATTCTCCTGCTCCTCGGATGCTGCCTAACCTGTTGTGCTTACTCTCGATGCTGATTACCTGCTGCACATATGCTGGCTTTCTGTATTTCCTCCACAAGTATTCGCAAATCACTTTGTGTTGCTGATTTCTGGAGTATTTCTCCATTTAAATAATACTCTGTTCTTTTGTTCTTCCTTCCAAAATGAATAACTTCACATTATTGATGCTGAAAATGTGTTGCTGGAAAAGCGCAGCAGGTCAGGCAGCATCCAAGGAACAGGAGAATCGACGTTTCGGGCATTAGCCCTTCTTCAGGAATCCTTTTCCTGAAGAAGGGCTTATGCCCGAAACATCGATTCTCCTGCTCCTTGGATGCTGCCTGACCTGCTGCGCTTTTCCAGCAACACATTTTCAGCTCTGATCTCCAGCATCTGCAGTCCTCACTTTCTCCTCCAACTTCACATTATTCCATATTGTACTCTATTTGCCAATTTTTGACCCTTACTTAACCTCTCAATATCTCTCTGTAAACTCACTAAACTCTTAAAGCTGATTACTGACTATTCTAGCTGAGCTGCCAATCAAATAGGCCACCGTTTATGACTTTCTTACTTTTTGCATTGCTACATTACTTTCTGAGTGCAAACACAATGCATCTGCATTGCTCCATTCAGGCTCTTTGGTCACCTCCTAAAGGGTTTTCTCCATCTCAGGCTTCAATCTGAATCATGAGAGTGTATCTTAAATAACTTGACAGGTAGTTTGGGAGATCTGGGACTGATTCTTGCATAATACAAATTAATCCAAAGTCTGTTCCAGGTGAAAGAGAATGAAAGAAGACACACACAATCTAATTTAGCTTAATGTGTTAATCATGACACTTGGTGCTACACTTGTCTTTGACTCAGAAAGTCATGCATCCAAGTCCCAATCCTTGAGCTTCAAAACCAAGGCTGAAACTTAAGAGCGCTGCTGTGTCAAAGACGCACTGTCTTTCAAATGAGACATTAAGAGGAATCCCTGTCTGTCCCCTCAGGTGAATGTCAAAGTTCTCAAGCACTATTTTGAAGGAGAGTAAGGTATTATCCTTAGAATCTTGACCAATATTTATCCCCAAACTAACCACCAAGAGATTCTTGTGCTATTGTTACATTATTGTTTGTGGGAGCATCCTGTGCGTTATTTAGCTGCTGTGGTACTGATGTCACAATAGCACTTCCTGTCGAGTTTTACTGGCTGCAGAACAGTTTGAGATATTCAGCAGTCATGGAAGGTATAATATAGAGGACAAAGAAAAAAAATTTACAGCCCAGGAACAGGCCGTTCGGCCCCCTAAGCCTGAGCCAATCCAAATCCACTGACTAAACCTATCACCCAATTCCTAAGCATTTGTATCCCTCTGCTCCCCCCACCTACATCTGTCCAGACTCACCTTAAATGAATCTACTGTGCCTAGCTCTACTACCTCTACTGGCAATGTGTTATAGACACCCACCAGCCTCTGAGTAAAGTACTTGATGCATACATCCCTCTTAAACTTTTCACCTCTCACCTTGGAAGCATGACCTCTCGTTATTGAATCCCTCACCCTGGAAAAAAGCTTATCTCTATCTACCCTGTCTATACCCTTCATGATTTTGTAAACCTCAATTAGGCTCCCCCCATAATCTCCTTTTTTTAAATGAAAACAATCCTAACCTACTCAACCTCTCTTCATAGCTAGCACCTTCCATACCAGGCAACATCCTTATAAACCTTCTCTGCACCCTCTCCAAAGCATCCACATCCTTTTGGTAATGTGGCGACCAGAACTGTACACAGTATTCCAAATGCGGCTGTACCAAAGTCTTGCACAATTTTAACATGACCTGCCAGCTCTTATACTTAATACCCCGTCCAATGAAGACAAGCATACTATATGCCTTGTTGACCACTCTATCCAACTGTGCAGCAACCTTCAGGGTACAATGGACCTGAACTCCCAGATCACTTTGTTCATCAACTTTTCCCAAGGCTCTTCCATTTACTGTATAGTTTGCTCTAGAATTAGACTTCCAAAAATGCATCTACTCACATTTGCCTGGATTGAACTCCATCTGCCACTTCTCCACCCAACTCTCCAGTCTATCTATATTATCCTGTATTCTTTGACAGTCCCCTAGGCTTTCTGCTACTCCACCAAACTTCGTGTCACCTGCAAACTTACTGATCAGACCACCAATGCCCTCTTCCAGATCATTTGTGTATTTCACAAACAACAGTGACCCTAGCACTGATCCCTGTGGAACACCATTAGTCACCTTTCTCCATTTCGAGAAACTCCCTTCAACTACTACTCTGTCTCCTGTTGCTCAACCAGTTCTGAGAGATAAATAGGAGTGTGGGGCTGGGGACAAGGGAGCAGGAAAGGCAATAGGTAGATGGAGGTGTGGGGGTGATGGTGATAGGTCGGAGGGGAGGGTGGAACAGATAGATGGGAAGGAAGATGGACAGGTAGTACAATTGAAGAGGGCGGTGCTGATTGGAGGGTTGGATGAGGTGGGGGGAGGGGAGATGAGGAAAATGGTGAAATCAACATTGTTGCTGTGTGGTTTCAGGGTCCTAAGGTAAAAGATGAGGCGCCCTTCCTCCAGGCATTGGGTAGTTTGGACTTAGTGATGGAGGAGGCCCAGGACGTCTTTGTCCTTGGGGAAGTTGAAGTGGTCAGCCACAGGGTGGTGTGGTTGTTTGGCTCATGTGTCCCAGAGATGTTCCCAGAAACGTTCCATTTGTTGGCGTCCTTTGAGAAGGTAATAAGAACAATGGGAGAAAACTTAATCTAAAGAAGTTTGCAATCACAGGAAATCCCAAAGCTCTTTACAACTGATGAAGCATTTTGATGTAAAGGCAGATATTTGTGGTGAATTTCAACTGCAGCATCTACCATTCTTAGCATGATTTTTAAAATTGAATCTGACCCCACAGAAGTAGGACACCAAACCCATTGTGCCTGTCCCAACTATAGAAAGAGCTATCTAATTTTATCCACTCATCATTTCTCTACACCTTGGAGTGTTACTAACTCAAATATTATTCCAATTGTCTTTTGAAATATACTATTGCATCTGCTCCCACTGTTTTTTTGAGCAGCATATTGCATATCAGCAGTTCTCTCATGGTTGTCTCTGGGTGTCCCTGAGAGAACTAGGTCATCACCACAATCTGCAGCTCTCCCAAAAACTCAATCTTGCCCCAAGATTGGCTGAGCTCTTACCAAGTGTTAATTGGCAGTCAATGCGGTCAACATCATGCCAGTAATATGTCCTGTCTGGTCAACAATTCATTTACAAGATACAACATAAAAACTCAACTGCTAAGAATATTATTGCATTTACACTTATTAGATTGAATAATTAAGTATTATCTCATGACTGCACGGTGTTTGATTTATCATTTCCTCCCAATTCACCTCAGTATTCTTATAGATATTAGAGCCCACCTTTCTGTTTAACTTCTTAGTGCAGATAGGCATGGAAGTTTCAATAGATTGAAAACAGTGATGATATGGGAGATGTGGTCTCAGCTTGTAGGAAATGGTGGGAGTTTGGGGTATGGGAAATGAGAGGATCTGGCATATAGAGATGGTGAGGGTCCTGAATATGGGAGTTAGTGGGCTATGTATCTGTGAATTCTCTGATGAACACTGCTGTGTTCTTGTGTGAAACGTTGCTCTCGTTTAAGATAATCTGTTTGTGTCATAGTCATAGATGAACAGCATGAAACTTCGGTCCATGCTGACCAGATATCCCAACCCAATCTAGTCCCACCTGCCAGCACCCGGCCCATATCCCTCCAAGCCCTGCCTATTCATATACCCATCCAAATGCCTTTTAAATGTTGCAATTGTACCTGCCTCCACCACTTCCTCTGGCAGCTCATTCCATACACGTACCACCCTCTGTGTGAAAAAATTGCCACTTAGGTCTCTTTTATATCTTTCCCCTCTCACCCTAAACCCATGCCCTCTAGTTCTGGACAACCCCACCCCAGGGAAAAGAACGTCCATTTATCCTATCCATGACCCTCATGATTTTAAAAGCCTCTATAAGGTCACCCCTCAGCCTCCAACGCTCCACGGAAAACAGCCCGAGCCAATTCAACCTCTCCCTTTAGCTCAAATCCTCCAAACCTGGCAACATGCTTGGGGTCTTTACCATTATACCTGCGAAGATTTGCTTTCCCAAAATGCAGCACCTCACATTCTCTAAGTGTGCAAATCTGGTGTTTGATTATTTCAGTGTTGGCTAATCAAATAAGAGGAAATTCATTGTGAATGATCTACATCTCTGTCTACCTCACTTGTTTTGTCTTTGTCACTCTCCACTATTTTTACCATCTGACAGACATGCATACTTAGAGTCATAGAGTCATAGAGATGTACAGCAGGGAAACAGACCCTTTAGTCTAACCCGTCTATGCCGACCAGATATCCCAACCCAATCTAGTCCCACCTGCCAGCATCCAGCCCATATCCCTCCAAACCCTTCCTATTCATATACCCATCCAAATGCCTCTTAAATGTTGCAATTGTACCAGCCTCCACCACTTCCTCTGGCAGCTCATTCCATACATGTACCACCCTCTGTGTGAAAAAGTTGCCCCTTAGGTCTCTTTTATATCTTTACCCTCTCACCCTAAATCTATGCCCTCTAGTTCTGGACTCCCCCAACCCCAGGGAAAAGACTTTGCCTATTTACCCTATCCATGCCCGTCATGATTTTTTAAACCTCTATAAGGTCACCTCTCAGCCTCCGACGCTCCGGAGAAAACAGCCCCAGCCTATTCAACCTCTCCCTGTAGCTCAGATCCTCCAACCCTGGCAACATCCTTGTAAATCTTTTCTGAACCCTTTCAAGTTTCACAACATCCTTCCAATAGGAAGGAGACCAGAATTGCATGCAATATTCCAACAGTGGCCTAACCAATGTCCTGTACAGCCGCAACATGACCTCCCAACTCCTGTACTCAATATTCTGACCAATAAAAGAAAGCATACCAAACACCTTCTTCACTATCCTATCTACCTGGGACTCCACTTTAAAGGAGCTATGAACCTGCACACCAAGGTCTCTTTGTTCAGTAACACTCCCTAGGACCTTACCATTAAGTGTATAGATCCTGCTAAGATTTGCTTTCCCAAAATGCAGCACCTTACATTTATCTGAATTAAACTCCATCTACCACTTCTCAGCCCATTGGCCCATCTGATCAAGATCCTGTTGAAATCTGAGTTAACCTTCTTCACCTACAATGTTCACTACACCTCCAATTTTGGTGTCATCTGCAAACCTACTAACTGTACCTCTTAAGAACGCATCCAAATCATTTGTGTAAATGACAAAAAGTAGAGGACCCAGCACCGATCCTTGTGGCACTCCACTGGTCACAGGCCTCCAGTCTGAAAAACAACCCTCCACCCACCACCCTCTGTCTTCTACTTTTGAGCCAGTTCTGTATCCAAATGGCTAGTTCTCCCTGTATTCCGTGAGATCTAACCTTGCTAACCAGTCTCCCATGTGGGACCTTGTTGAACATCTTACTGAAGTCCATATAAATCACATCTACCACTCTGCCCTCATCAATTCTATTTGTTACTTCCTCAAAAAACTCAATCAAGTTTGTGAGACATGATTTACCGAACGCAAAGTCATGTTGACTATCCCTAATAAGTCCTTGCCTTTTCAACTATATTGACTCTATGACTCTACGTACATCCTGTCCCTCAGGATTCCCTCACTGGTCTATTGTTTCCTGGCTTGCCCTTGCCACCTTTCTTAAACAGTGGTACCACATTAGCCAACCCCCTGTCTTCTGGCACCCCACCTGTGACTATAGATGATATAAATATCTCAGCAACAGGCCCAGCAATCACTTCTCTAGCTTCCCACTGAGTTCTAGGGTACACCTAGAATTTGTAAAATCCCTTTGGATTCTCCTTAATTCCATTTGCCAAATCTATCTCATGTCCCCATTTTGCCCTCCTAATTTCCCTCTTAAGTATACTCCTACTGCCTTTATACTCTTCTAAGGATTCACTCTATCTCTCCTGTCTATACCTGACATATGCTTCCTTTTTTTTCTTAACCAAACCCTCAATTTCTTTAGTCATCCAGCATTCCCTACACCTACCAGCCTTTCCTTTCATCCTTACAGGAATATACTTTCACTGGATTCTCTCGTTTCTGAAGGCTTCCCATTTTCCAGCCGTCCCTTTACCTGCGAACATCTGCCTCCAATCAGCTTTCGAAAGTTCTTGCCTCATACTGTCAAAATTGGCTTTTCTCTAATTTAGAACTTCAACTTTTAATCTGGTTTATCCTTTTCCATCACTATTTTAAATCTAATAGAATTATGGTCACTGACCCCAAAGTGCTCCCCCACTGACACCTCAGTCACCTGCCCTGCCTTATTTCCCAAGAGTAGGTCAAGTTTTGCATCTTCTCTAGTAGGTACATCCACGTACTGAATGAGAGAATTTTCTTGTACACTCTTAACAAATTCCTCTCCATCTAAACCTTTAAGAGTATGGCAGTCCCAGTCTATGTTTGGAAAGTTAAAATCCTCAACCATAACCACCCTATTATTCTTACAGATAGCTGGGTTCTCCTTACAAGTTTGTTTCTCAATTTCCCTCTGACTATTAGGAGGTCTATAATACAATCCCGATGAGGTGATCATCCCTTTCTTATTTCTCAGTTCCATCCAAATTATGTCCCTGGATGTATTTCCAGGAATATTCTCCCTCAGCACAGCTATCCCTTATCAAAAATGCAACTCCCCCTCCTCTCTTGCCTCCCTTTCTATCCTTCCTGTAGCAATTGTATCCTGGAACACTTGTATCCAGTCCTGCCCATCCCTGAGCCATGTTTCTGTAATTGCTATGATATCCCAGTCCCATGTTCCTAACCATGCCCTGAGTTCATCTGCCTTCCCTGTTAGGCCCCTGTGCATTGAAATAAATGCAGTTTAACTTATTAGTCCTAGCTTGGGAGAAGATTTGTAGCTCGGGTGCTCGTTGTTGTGGTTCTGTTCGCCGAGCTGGGAATTTGTGTTGCAGACATTCGTCCCCTGTCAGACAGAGAATTCCTAGAGGCATGGCACTCATCCACAGATTCAATTAATAAGCACATCGACCTGGACCCAATATACCGGCCACTGCAGCGGACAGCTGGAACTGACAACCGGAAGCGGCAGATTCAAACCACTATAAATGCCTGAGGAAAGATCACAGAAGCGCTTCACAGGAGGCTCCCAAGCACTGAGGATGTCACCTAGACAGGGGACGAAACGTCTGCAACACAAATTCCCAGCGCGGCGAACAGAACCACAGCAGTCCTAGCTTGTCAGTACCTCCCCTGACTTTTAACTCTGTGATAATTTCAATTTAACATGTTGATGTGACATGCTCAAATCCTCGTCCTGACACCTGCGGTATCTATCAGAACTTCATTTCACAAATCCTGTTCAACACCTTGTATGGACCATGGAATCTCCCTTTCAGGGTTAGTCTCACGAAGTCAGTAACAGTGCGATCTCACCACTTCCCTCCTCACCATTCCCCACACCCACCTCACCAACTCCACCCTCCCACACCAACCCTCAACTCAACCTCACCAACCCAAATTCTCCACAACCATCGCCCACCTCACGAAACCCCCACCTCACCTCCCACAAGTCCCACCTCACCACCACCAAGACAACCCCCGCAGTCCCACAACAAGTTTTCATATGCATCATTGTAAGAATATATGCATGCTACATTTTCATTTTCAGTACTGGTCTAATAACACAGTACCAAATGTTTTTCAACAGATGTTGAAGTGTCGGTTTGATTATATTTGAAGTTTTCCCACTATGTGTTTGATAGATCTGTTACATGTGTTTGACAGGTCTGTTCTATGTGTTTGACTGAACTGTTACATGCGTTTGACAGAACTGTGCTATGTGTTTGAAAGAACTGTTCTATGTGTTTGACAGAACCATTACTTGTGTTTGACAGAAATGTTACATGTGTTTGACAGAACTGTTACATGTGTTTGACAGAATTGTTCTATGTCTTTGACAGATCAGTTCTATGTGTTTGACAGATCTGTTCTATGTCTTTGACAGATCTATTCTATGTCTTTGACAGAACTCTTCTATGTGTTTGACAGATTTGTTCTATGTGTTTGACAGAACTGATCTATGTGTTTGACAGAACTGTTCAAATGTGTTTAACAGAACTGTTCTTTGTGTTTGACAGAACAGTTCTAAGTGTTTGACAGAACTGTTCAATGTGTTTGACAGATCTGTTCTATGTGTTTAACAGAACTGTTCTTTGTGTTTGACAGAACAGTTCTAAGTGTTTGACAGAATTGTTACATGTGTTTGACAAATCTGTTCTATGTGTTTGACTGATCTGTTCATTGTGTTTGACAGAAATGTTCTATGTGTTTGACGGATCTGTTCATTGTGTTTGACAGAAATGTTCTATGTGTTTGACGGATCTGTTCTATGTGTTTGACAGATCTGTTCAATGTCTTTGACAGAATAGTTCGATGTGTTGGACAGAACTGTTCAATGTGTTTGACAGATCTGTTCGATGTCTTTGACAGAAGTGTTCTGTGTGTTTGACAGAACTGTTCAATGTCTTTGACAGATCTGCTCTATGTGTTTGACAGAAATGTTCTGTGTTTGACAGAACTGTCCTATGTGTTTGACAGATCTGTTCTATGTGTTTGACAGAACTGTTCAATGTCTTTGACAGAATAGTTCTATGTGTTTGACAGAACTGTTCAATGTCTTTGACAGAATAGTTCTATGTGTTTGACAGAACTGTTCAATGTCTTTGACAGAATAGTTCTATGTGTTTGACAGAACTGTTCAATGTGTTTGACAGAACTGTTCAATGTGTTTGACAGATCAGTTCTATGTCTTTGACTGATCTGCTCCATGTGTTTGACAGAACTGTTGCATGTTTTTGATGGAACTGTTCAGTGTGTTTGACAAAACTGTGCTATGTGTTTGACAGTTCTATTCTATGTGTTTGACATAACTGTTACATGTTTTTGACAGAACTGTTACATGTTTTTGACAGAACTGTTCAGTGTGTTTGACAGAAAGTTTCTGTGTTTGACAGAACTGTTCTTTGTGTTTGACAGATCTGTTCTATGTTTCTGACAGATCTGTTCTATGTATTTGAGAGAACTGTTCTATGTGTTTGACAGAACTGTTACGTGTTTGAGACTGGACTGTTCTATGAGTTTGACAGAACTGTTACATGCTTGAGACTGGGCCATTCTATGTGTTTGACAAAACTGTTCTATGTGTTTGACAGAACTGTTCTATGTGTTTGACAAAAATGTTCTATGTGTTTGACAGAACAGTTCAATGTTTTTGACAGAACTGTTCCATGTGTTTGACAGAAAGTTTCTGTGTTTGACAGAACTGTTCTTTGTGTTTGACAGATCTTTTCTATGTATTTGACAGATCTGTTCTATGTGTTTCACAGAACTGTTCTATGTGTTTGACAAAAATGTTCTGTGTTTGACAGAACTGTTCAATGTTTTTGAGAGATCTGTTCTATGTGTTTGGTCGATCTGTTCTATGTGTTTGAAAGAACTGTTCTATGTGTTTGGCGGAACTGATCTATGTGTTTGACAAAAATGTTCTATGTGTTTCACAGAACTATTCAATGTTTTTGACAGAAGTGTTCTATGTGTTTGATAGAAATGTTCTGTGTTTGACAGATCTGTTCTATGTGTTTGACAGATCTGTTCTATGTTTTTGACAAATCTGTTCTATGTGTTTGACAGAACTGTTCTATGTGTTTGACAAATCTGTTCAATGTGTTTGACGTATCTGTTTCATGTTTTTGACAGCACTGTTACACGTGTTTAACAGATCTGTTCTATGTTTCTGACAGACCTGTTCTATGTGTTTGACAAAAATGTTCTATGTGTTTGACAGAACTGTTCAATAGTTTTGACAGAACTGTTCCATGTGTTTGACAGAAATTTTCTGTGTTTGACAGAACTGTTCTATGTGTTTGACAGATCTGTTCTATGTGTTTGACAGTTCTGTTCTATGTGTTTGACAGAAGTTTTCTATGTGTTTGACAGAAGTGTTCTATGTGTTTGACAGAACTGTTCAATGTCTTTGACAGAATAGTTCTATGTGTTTGACAGAACTGTTCAATGTCTTTGACAGATCTGATCTATGTGTTTGACAGAAATGTTCTGTGTTTGACAGATCTGTTCTATGTGTTTGACAGAAATGTTCTGTATTTGACAGAACTGTTCTATGTGTTTGACAGATCTGTTCTTTGTGTTTGACAGATCTGCTCCATGTGTTTGACAGAACAATGCATTTTTTAGACAAAACTGTTCTATGTGTTTGACAGATCTGTTCTATGTGTTTGACAGAACTGTTCTATGTGTTTGACAGTTCTGTTCTATGTGTTTGACAGAGGTTTTCTATGTGTTTGACAGAAGTGTTCTATGTGTTTGACAGAACTGCTCTATGTGTTTGACGGATCTGTTCTATGTTTCTGACAGATCTGTTCAATGTGTTTGACAAAAATGTTCTATGTGTTTGACAGATCTGTTCTATGTGTTTGACAGAACTGTTCTATGTGTTTGACAGTTCTGTTCTATGTGTTTGACAGAAGTTTTCTATGTGTTTGACAGAACTGTTCAATGTCTTTGACAGAATAGTTCTATGTGTTTGACAGAAATGTTCTGTGTTTGACAGAACTGTCCTATGTGTTTGACAGATCTGTTCTATGTGTTTGACTGAACTGTTCAATGTCTTTGACAGATCTGTTCGATGTGTTTGACAGAAGTGTTCTATGTGTTTGACAGAACTGTTCAATGTCTTTGACAGAACTGTTGTATGTCTTTGACAGACTGTTCTAAGTGTTTCACAGATCGGTTCTGTGTTTAACAGAAATGTTCTGTGTTTGACAGAAATGTTCTATGTGTTTGACAGATCTGTTCTTCGTGTTTGACAGAACTGTTCCATGTGTTTGAAAGAAATGTTCTGTGTTTGACAGAACTGTTCAATGTGTTTGACAGTTCTATTCTGTCTGTTTGACAGAACTGTTACATGTGTTTAACAGATCTGTTCTATATTTCTGACAGATCTGTTCTATGTATTTGACAGAACCTTTCTCTGTGTTTGGCAGATCTGTTACATGTTTGAGACTGGACTGTTCTATGAGTTTGACAGAAGTGTTACATGCTTCAATGTTTTTGAGAGATCTGTTCTATGTGTTTGACAGATCTGTTCTATGTGTTTGACAAAAATGTTCTATGTGTTTGACAGAACTGTTGTATGTTTTTGACAGAACTGTTCAATGTGTTTGACAGAAATGTTCTATGTGTTTCACAGAACTGTTCAATGTTTTTGACAGAACTGTTCTATGTGTTTGATGGAAATGTTCTGTGTTTGACAGATCTGTTCTATGTGTTTGACAGATCTTTTCTATGTGTTTGACAGATCATTTCTATGTGTTTGACAGAACTGTTCAATGTGTTTGACAGAACTGTTCCATGTGTTTGACAGATCTGTTCTATGTGTTTGACAAAACTGTTCTATGTGTTTGACAGAACTGTTCAATGTGTTTGACAGAACTGTTCCATGTGTTTGACAGATCTGTTCTATGTGTTTGACAGAACTGTTCTATGTGTTTGACAAATCTGTTCTATGTGTGTTTTTCAGAACTCTTCTATGTGTTTGACAGATCTGTTCTTTGTGTTTGACAGAACTGTTCAATGTGTTTGACAAAAATGTTCAATGTGTTTGACAGAACTGTTGTATGTCTTTGACAGACTGTTCTAAGTGTTTCACAGATCTGTTCTGTGTTTAACAGAAATGTTCTGTGTTTGACAGAAATGTTCAATGTGTTTGACAGATCTGTACTATGTGTTTGACAGATCTGCTCCATGTGTTTGACAGAACAGTTGCATTTTTTTGACAGAACTGTTCTATGTGTTTGACAGATCTGTTCTATGTGTTTGACAGATCTGTTCTATGTGTTTGACAGAACTGTTCTATGTGTTTGACAAATCTGTTCTATGTGTGTTTTTCAGAACTCTTCTATGTGTTTGACAGATCTGTTCTATGTGTTTGACAGATCTGTTCTATGTGTTTGACCGATCTGTTCTATGTGTTTGCAAGAACTGTTCTATGTGTTTGGCGGAACTGATCTATGTGTTTGACAAAAATGTTCTATGTGTTTGACAGAACTGTTCAATGTGTTTGACAGAACTGTTGTATGTCTTTGACAGACTGTTCTAAGTGTTTCACACATCGGTTCTGTGTTTAACAGAAATGTTCTGTGTTTGACAGAAATGTTCTATGTGTTTGACAGATCTGTTCTATGTTTTTGACAAATCTGTTCTATGTGTTTGACAGATCTGTTCTATGTGTTTGACAGAACTGTTCAATGTGTTTGACAGATCTGTTCAATGTGTTTGACAGAACTGTTCTATGTGTTTGACAAATCTGTTCAATGTGTTTGACGTATCTGTTTCATGTTTTTGACAGCACTGTTACACGTGTTTAACAGATCTGTTCTATGTTTCTGACAGATCTGTTCTATGTGTTTGACAAAAATGTTCTATGTGTTTGACAGAACTGTTCAATATTTTTGACAGAACTGTTCCATGTGTTTGACAGAACTGTTCTATGTGTTTGACAGATCTGTTCTATGTGTTTGACAGAACTGTTCTATGTGTTTGACAGTTCTGTTCTATGTGTTTGACAGAAGTTTTCTATGTGGTTGACAGAACTGTTCAATGTCTTTGACAGAATAGTTCTATGTGTTTGACAGAACTGTTCAATGTCTTTGACAGATCTGTTCTATGTGTTTGACAGAACTGTTCAATGTCTTTGACAGATCTGTTCGATGTGTTTGACAGAAGTGTTCTATGTGTTTGACAGAACTGTTCAATGTCTTTGACAGATCTGATCTATGTGTTTGAGAGAAATGTTCTGTGTTTGACAGAAATGTTCTGTGTTTGACAGATCTGTTCTATGTGTTTGACAGAAATGTTCTTTGTGTTTGACAGATCTGCTCCATGTGTTTGACAGAACAATGCATTTTTTAGACAAAACTGTTCTATGTGTTTGACAGATCTGTTCTATGTGTTTGACAGAACTGTTCAATGTGTTTGACGGATCTGTTCTATGTGTTTGACAGAACTGCTCTATGTGTTTGACAGATCTGTTCTATGTGTTTGACAGAACTGTTCAATGCGTTTGATGGATCTGTTCTATGTGTTTGACAGAACTGCTCTATGTGTTTGACGGATCTGTTCTATGTTTCTGACAGATCTGTTCAATGTGTTTGACAAAAATGTTCTATGTGTTTGACAGATCTGTTCTATGTGTTTGACAGAACTGTTCTATGTGTTTGACAGAAGTTTTCTATGTGTTTGACAGAAGTGTTCTATGTGTTTGACAGAACTGTTCAATGTCTTTGACAGAATAGTTCTATGTGTTTGACAGAACTGTTCAATGTCTTTGACAGATCTGATCTATGTGTTTGACAGAAATGTTCTGTGTTTGACAGAACTGTTCAATGTGTTTGACAGATCTGTTCTATGTGTTTGACAGAACTGTTCAATGTCTTTGACAGATCTGTTCGATGTGTTTGACAGAAGTGTTCTATGTGTTTGACAGAACTGTTCAATGTCTTTGACAGAACTGTTGTATGTCTTTGACAGACTGTTCTAAGTGTTTCACAGATCGGTTCTGTGTTTAACAGAAATGTTCTGTGTTTGACAGAAATGTTCTATGTGTTTGACAGATCTGTTCTATGTGTTTGACAGATCTGTTCTATGTTTTTGACAAATCTGTTCCATGTGTTTGACAGATCTGTTCTATGTGTTTGACAGAACTGTTCAATGTGTTCGACAGATCTGTTCAATGTGTTTGACAGAACTGTTCTATGTGTTTGACAAATCTGTTCAATGTGTTTGACAGATCTGTTCAATGTGTTTGACAGAACTGTTCTATGTGTTTGACGTATCTGTTTCATGTTTTTGACAGCACTGTTACACGTGTTTAACAGATCTGTTCTATGTTTCTGACAGATCTGTTCTATGTGTTTGACAAAAATGTTCTATGTGTTTCACAGAACTTTCAATGTTTTTGACAGAAGTGTTCTATGTGTTTGACAGATCTGTTCTATGTTTTTGACAAATCTGTTCTATGTGTTTGACAGATCTGTTCTATGTGTTTCACAAAACTGTTCTATGTGTTTGACAAATCTGTTCTATGTGTGTTTTTCAGAACTCTTCTATGTGTTTGACAGATCTGTTCTTTGTGTTTGACAGAACTGTTCTTTGTGTTTGGCGGAACTGATCTATGTGTTTGACAAAAATGTTCTATGTGTTTCACAGAACTTTCAATGTTTTTGACAGAAGTGTTCTATGTGTTTGATAGAAATGTTCTGTGTTTGACAGATCTGTTCTATGTGTTTGACAGATCTTTTCTATGTGTTTGACAGAACTATTCTATGTGTTTGACAGAACTGTTTTATGTGTTTGACAGATCTGTTCTATGTGTTTGACAGAACTGTTCTATGTGTTTGACAGGTCTGTTCTATGTGTTTGACATAACTGTTACATGTTTTTGACAGAACTGTTATATGTGTTTGACAGATCTGTTCTATGTTTCTGACAGATCTGTTCTATGTATTTGGGAGAACTGTTCTGTGTGTTTGACAGAACCTTTCTCTGTGTTTGACAGATCTGTTACATGTTTGAGACTGGACTGTTCTATGAGTTTGACAGAACTATTACATACTTGAGACTGGGTCGTTCTATGTGTTTGACAGAACTGTTCTATGTGTTTCAAAGAAGTCTTACGCGTGTTTGACAGAACTTTGCTATGTGTTTGAAAGAACTGCACTATGTGTTTGGCGGAACTGTTCTATGTGTTTGACAAAAATGTTCTATGTGTTTGACAGAACTGTTCAATGTGTTTGACAGAACTGTTGTATGTCTTTGACAGACTGTTCTAAGTGTTTCACAGATCGGTTCTGTGTTTAACAGAAATGTTCTGTGTTTGACAGAAACGTTCTATGTGTTTGACAGATCTGTTCTTTGTGTTTGACAGATCTGCTCCATATGTTTGACAGAACTGTTCAATGTTTTTGACAGAACTGTTCCATGTGTTTGACAGAACTGTTCCATGTGTTTGACAGAAAGTTTCTGTGTTTGACAGAACTGTTCTATGTGTTTGACAGATGTGTTCTTTGTTTTTGACAGATCTGTTCTATGTGTTTGACAGAACTGGTCAATGTGTTTGACAGATCTGTTCAATGTGTTTGACAGAACTGTTCTATGTGTTTGACAAAACTGTTCTATGTGTTTGACAGATCTGTTCTTTGTTTTTGACAGATCTGTTCTATGTGTTTGACAGAACTGTTCTATGTGTTTGACAAATCTGTTCTATGTGTTTGACAAATCTGTTTCATGTTTTTAACAGAACTGGTACACGTGTTTGACAGATCTGTTCTATGTTTCTGACAGATATGTTCTATGTATTTGAGAGAACTGTTCTGTGTGCTTGACAGATCTGTTACATGTTTGAGACTGGACTGTTCTATGAGTTTGACAGAAGTGTTACATGCTTGAAACTGGGCCATTCTATGTGTTTGACAAAACAGTTCCATGTGTTTGAAAGAAACCTTACGTGTGTTTGACAGAACTGTTCCATGTGTTTGACAGAAATTTTCTGTGTTTGACAGAACTGTTCTATGTGTTTGACCGATCTGTTCTATGTGTTTGACAGAATTTTCCTATGTGTTTGACTGATCTGTTCATTGTGTTTGACAGAAATGTTCTATGTATTTGACGGATCTGATCTATTTGTTTGACAGAAATGTTCTGTGTTTGACAGAAATGTTCTATGTGTTTGACAGATCTGTTCTATGTGTTTGACAGAAATGTTCTGTATTTGACAGAACTGTTCTATGTGTTTGACAGATCTGTTCTTTGTGTTTGACAGATCCGTTCTATGTCTTTGACAGATCTGCTCCATGTGTTTGACAGAACTGTTGCATGTTTTTGATGGAACTGTTCAGTGTGTTTGACAAATCTGTCCTATGTGTTTGACGGAACTGTGCTCTGTGTTTGACAAAACTGTGCTATGTGTTTGACAGTTCTATTCTATGTGTTTGACATAACTGTTACATGTTTTTGACAGAACTGTTACATGCGTTTAACAGATCTGTTCTATGTTTCTGACAGATCTGTTCTATGTATTTGAGTGAACTGTTCTGTGTGTTTGACAGAGCTGTTACATGTTTGAGATTGGACTGTTCTATGAGTTTGACAGAACAGTTACATGCTTGAGACTGGGCTGTTCTATGTGCTTGACAAAACTGTTCTATGTGTTTGACAGAATGGTTCTATGTGTTTGACAAAAATGTTCTATGTGTTTGACAGAACAGTTCAATGTTTTTGACAGAACTGTTCCATGTGTTTGACAGAAAGTTTCTGTGTTTGACAGAACTGTTCTTTGTGTTTGACAGATCTTTTCTATGTGTTTGACAGATCTGTTCTATGTGTTTCACAAAACTGTTCTATGTGTTTGACAGAAATGTTCTGTGTTTGACAGAACTGTTCAATGTTTTTGAGAGATCTGTTCTATGTGTTTGACAGATCTGTTACATGTTTTTGACCGATCTGTTCTATGTGTTTGACAAAAATGTTCTATGTGTTTCACAGAACTTTCAATGTTTTTGACAGAAGTGTTCTATGTGTTTGATAGAAATGTTCTGTGTTTGACAGATCTGTTCTATGTGTTTGACAGATCTTTTCTATGTGTTTGACAGAACTATTCTATGTGTTTGACAGAACTGTTTTATGTGTTTGACAGATCTGTTCTATGTGTTTGACAGATCTGTTCTATGTGTTTGACAGATCTGTTCTATGTGTTTGACAAAAATGTTCTATGTGTTTGACAGAACTGTTCAATATTTTTGACAGAACTGTTCAATGTGTTTGACAGATCTGTTCAATGTGTTTGACAGAACTGTTGTATGTTTTTGACAGATCTGTTCTATGTTTTTGACAGATCTGTTCTATGTGTTTGACAAATCTGTTTCATGTTTTTGACAGAACTGTTACACATGTTTAACAGATCTGTTCTATGTTTCTGACAGATCTGTTCTGTGTGTTTGACAAAAATATTCTATGTGTTTGACAGATCTGTTCTTTGTGTTTGACAGATCTGTTCTATGTATTTGACAGAACTGTTCAATCTGTTTGACAGATCTGTTCTATGTGTTTCACAGAACTGCTCAATGTTTTTGACAGAACTGTTCTATGTGTTTGATAGAAATGTTCTGTGTTTGACAGATCTGTTCTATGTGTTTGACAGATCTTTTCTATGTGTTTGACAGATCATTTCTATGTGTTTGACAGAACTGTTCAATGTGTTTGACAGAACTGTTCTATGTGTTTGACAAAAATGTTCTATGTGTTTGACAGAACTGTTCAATGTGTTTGACCGAACTGTTCAATGTGTTTGACAGTTCTATTCTCTCTGTTTGACAGAACTGTTACATGTTTTTGACAGAACTGTTACATGTGTTTAACAGATCTGTTCTATATTTCTGACAGATCTCTTCTATGTATTTGACAGAACTTTTCTCTGTGTTTGACAGATCTGTTACATGTTTGAGACTGGACTGTTCTATGAGTTTGACAGAAGTGTTACATGCTTCAATGTTTTTGAGAGATCTGTTCTATGTGTTTGACCGATTTGTTCTATGGGTTTGAAAGAACTGTTCTATGTGTTTGACAGAACTGTTCAATGTGTTTGACAGAAATGTTCTATGTGTTTCACAGAGCTGTTCAATGTTTTTGACAGAAGTGTTCTATGTGTTTGATAGAAATGTTCTGTGTTTGACAGATCTGTTCTATGTGTTTGACAGATCTTTTCTATGTGTTTGACAGAACTATTCTATGTGTTTGACAGATCTGTTCTATGTGTTTGACAAATCTGTTTCATGTTTTTGACAGAACTGTTACACGTGTTTAACAGATCTGTTCTATGTTTCTGACAGATCTGTTCTATGTGTTTGACAAAAATGTTCAATGTGTTTGACAGATCTGTTCAATGTGTTTGACAGATCTGCTCTATGTGTTTGACAAATCTGTTTCATGTTTTTAACAGAACTGTTACACGTGTTTAACAGATCTGTTCTATGTTTCTGACAGATCTGTTCTGTGTGTTTGACAAAAATATTCTATGTGTTTGACAGATCTGTTCTTTGTGTTTGACAGATCTGTTCTATGTATTTGACAGAACTGTTCAATCTGTTTGACAGATCTGTTCTATGTGTTTCACAGAACTGCTCAATGTTTTTGACAGAACTGTTCTATGTGTTTGATAGAAATGTTCTGTGTTTGACAGAACTGTTCAATATGTTTGACAGAAATGTTCTATGTGTTTCACAGAACTGTTCAATGTTTTTGACAGAACTGTTCTGTGTTTGATAGAAATGTTCTGTGTTTGACAGATCTGTTCTATGTGTTTGACAGATCTTTTATATGTGTTTGACAGATCATTTCTATGTGTTTGACAGAACTGTTCTATGTGTTTGACAGATCTGTTCTATGTGTTTGACAGATCTGTTCTATGTGTTTGACAGAACTGTTCTATGTGTTTGACAAAACTGTTCTACGTGTTTGACAAAACTGTTCTATGTGTTTGACAGATCTGTTCTTTCTTTTTGACAGATCTGTTCTATGTATTTGACAGTACTTTTCTCTGTGTTTGACAGATCTGTTACATGTTTGAGACTGGACTGTTCTATGAGTTTGACAGAACTGTTACATGCTTGAGACTGGGCCGTTCTATGTGTTTGACAAAACAGTTCTATGTGTTTGAAAGAACTGTTCTGTGTGTTTGACAGAACTGTTCTATGTGTTTGACAGATCTGTTCTATGTGTTTGACAGAAATGTTCCTTTTGTTTGACAGAACTGTTCAATGTGTTTGACAGATCTGTTGTATGTCTTTGACAGAACTGTTCTAAGTGTTTCACAGATCTGTTGTCTGTTTAACAGAAATGTTCTGTGTTTGCAAGAAATGTTCTATGTGTTTGACAGATCTGTTCTTTGTTTTTGACAGATCTGCTCCATGTGTTTGACAGAACAGTTGCATGTTTTTGACAGACCTGTTCTAAGTGTTTGACAGATCTGTTCTATGTGTTTGACAGATCTGTTCTATGTGTTTGACAGTTCTGTTCTATGAGACTGGACTGTTCTATGAGTTTGACAGAACTGTTACATGCTTGAGACTGGGTCGTTCTATGCGTTTGACAAAACCGTTCTATGTGTTTGACAGAACTGTTCTATGTGTTTGACAGAACTGTTCAATGTGTTTGACAGAAATGTTCTATGTGTTTCACCGAACTGTTCAATGTTTTTGACAGATCTGTTCTATGTGTTTGATAGAAATGTTCTGTGTTTGACAGATCTGTTCTATGTGTTTGACAGATCTTTTCTATGTGTTTGACAGATCTGTTCTTTGTGTTTGACAGATCATTTCTATGTGTTTGACAGAACTGTTCAATGTGTTTGACAGAACTGTTCCATGTGTTTGACAGATCTGTTCTATGTGTTTGACAGAACTGTTGTATGTTTTTGACAGAACTGTTCTATGTGTTTGACAGAAATGTTCTATGTGTTTCACAGAACTGTTCAATGTTTTTGACAGAACTGTTCGATGTGTTTGATAGAAATGTTCTGTGTTTGACAGAACTGTTCTATGTGTTTGACAGATCTGTTCTATGTGTTTGACAGAAATGTTCTATGTGTTTGACAGAACTGTTCAATGTGTTTGACAGATCTGTTGTATGTCTTTGACAGAACTGTTCTAAGTGTTTCACAGATCTGTTGTCTGTTTAACAGAAATGTTCTGTGTTTGACAGAAATGTTCTATGTGTTTGACAGATCTGTTCTTTGTTTTTGACAGATCTGCTCCATGTGTTTGACAGAACAGTTGCATGTTTTTGACAGACCTGTTCTAAGTGTTTGACAGATCTGTTCTATGTGTTTGACAGATCTGTTCTATGTGTTTGACAGTTCTGTTCTATGAGACTGGACTGTTCTATGAGTTTGACAGAACTGTTACATGCTTGAGACTGGGTCGTTCTATGCGTTTGACAAAACCGTTCTATGTGTTTGACAGAACTGTTCTATGTGTTTGCAAGAACTGTTCTATGTGTTTGGCGGAACTGTTCTATGTGTTTGACAAAACTGTTCTATGTGTTTGACAGATCTGTTCTTTCTTTTTGACAGATCTGTTCTATGTATTTGACAGTACTTTTCTCTGTGTTTGACAGATCTGTTACATGTTTGAGACTGGACTGTTCTATGAGTTTGACAGAACTGTTACATGCTTGAGACTGGGCCGTTCTATGTGTTTGACAAAACAGTTCTATGTGTTTGAAAGAACTGTTCTGTGTGTTTGACAGAACTGTTCTATGTGTTTGACAGATCTGTTCTATGTGTTTGACAGAAATGTTCCTTTTGTTTGACAGAACTGTTCAATGTGTTTGACAGATCTGTTGTATGTCTTTGACAGAACTGTTCTAAGTGTTTCACAGATCTGTTGTCTGTTTAACAGAAATGTTCTGTGTTTGCAAGAAATGTTCTATGTGTTTGACAGATCTGTTCTTTGTTTTTGACAGATCTGCTCCATGTGTTTGACAGAACAGTTGCATGTTTTTGACAGACCTGTTCTAAGTGTTTGACAGATCTGTTCTATGTGTTTGACAGATCTGTTCTATGTGTTTGACAGTTCTGTTCTATGAGACTGGACTGTTCTATGAGTTTGACAGAACTGTTACATGCTTGAGACTGGGTCGTTCTATGCGTTTGACAAAACCGTTCTATGTGTTTGACAGAACTGTTCTATGTGTTTGACAGAACTGTTCAATGTGTTTGACAGAAATGTTCTATGTGTTTCACCGAACTGTTCAATGTTTTTGACAGATCTGTTCTATGTGTTTGATAGAAATGTTCTGTGTTTGACAGATCTGTTCTATGTGTTTGACAGATCTTTTCTATGTGTTTGACAGATCTGTTCTTTGTGTTTGACAGATCATTTCTATGTGTTTGACAGAACTGTTCAATGTGTTTGACAGAACTGTTCCATGTGTTTGACAGATCTGTTCTATGTGTTTGACAGAACTGTTGTATGTTTTTGACAGAACTGTTCTATGTGTTTGACAGAAATGTTCTATGTGTTTCACAGAACTGTTCAATGTTTTTGACAGAACTGTTCGATGTGTTTGATAGAAATGTTCTGTGTTTGACAGAACTGTTCTATGTGTTTGACAGATCTGTTCTATGTGTTTGACAGAAATGTTCTATGTGTTTGACAGAACTGTTCAATGTGTTTGACAGATCTGTTGTATGTCTTTGACAGAACTGTTCTAAGTGTTTCACAGATCTGTTGTCTGTTTAACAGAAATGTTCTGTGTTTGACAGAAATGTTCTATGTGTTTGACAGATCTGTTCTTTGTTTTTGACAGATCTGCTCCATGTGTTTGACAGAACAGTTGCATGTTTTTGACAGACCTGTTCTAAGTGTTTGACAGATCTGTTCTATGTGTTTGACAGATCTGTTCTATGTGTTTGACAGTTCTGTTCTATGAGACTGGACTGTTCTATGAGTTTGACAGAACTGTTACATGCTTGAGACTGGGTCGTTCTATGCGTTTGACAAAACCGTTCTATGTGTTTGACAGAACTGTTCTATGTGTTTGCAAGAACTGTTCTATGTGTTTGGCGGAACTGTTCTATGTGTTTGACAAAACTGTTCTATGTGTTTGACAGATCTGTTCTTTCTTTTTGACAGATCTGTTCTATGTATTTGACAGTACTTTTCTCTGTGTTTGACAGATCTGTTACATGTTTGAGACTGGACTGTTCTATGAGTTTGACAGAACTGTTACATGCTTGAGACTGGGCCGTTCTATGTGTTTGACAAAACAGTTCTATGTGTTTGAAAGAACTGTTCTGTGTGTTTGACAGAACTGTTCTATGTGTTTGACAGATCTGTTCTATGTGTTTGACAGAAATGTTCCTTTTGTTTGACAGAACTGTTCAATGTGTTTGACAGATCTGTTGTATGTCTTTGACAGAACTGTTCTAAGTGTTTCACAGATCTGTTGTCTGTTTAACAGAAATGTTCTGTGTTTGCAAGAAATGTTCTATGTGTTTGACAGATCTGTTCTTTGTTTTTGACAGATCTGCTCCATGTGTTTGACAGAACAGTTGCATGTTTTTGACAGACCTGTTCTAAGTGTTTGACAGATCTGTTCTATGTGTTTGACAGATCTGTTCTATGTGTTTGACAGTTCTGTTCTATGAGACTGGACTGTTCTATGAGTTTGACAGAACTGTTACATGCTTGAGACTGGGTCGTTCTATGCGTTTGACAAAACCGTTCTATGTGTTTGACAGAACTGTTCTATGTGTTTGACAGAACTGTTCAATGTGTTTGACAGAAATGTTCTATGTGTTTCACCGAACTGTTCAATGTTTTTGACAGATCTGTTCTATGTGTTTGATAGAAATGTTCTGTGTTTGACAGATCTGTTCTATGTGTTTGACAGATCTTTTCTATGTGTTTGACAGATCTGTTCTTTGTGTTTGACAGATCATTTCTATGTGTTTGACAGAACTGTTCAATGTGTTTGACAGAACTGTTCCATGTGTTTGACAGATCTGTTCTATGTGTTTGACAGAACTGTTGTATGTTTTTGACAGAACTGTTCTATGTGTTTGACAGAAATGTTCTATGTGTTTCACAGAACTGTTCAATGTTTTTGACAGAACTGTTCGATGTGTTTGATAGAAATGTTCTGTGTTTGACAGAACTGTTCTATGTGTTTGACAGATCTGTTCTATGTGTTTGACAGAAATGTTCTATGTGTTTGACAGAACTGTTCAATGTGTTTGACAGATCTGTTGTATGTCTTTGACAGAACTGTTCTAAGTGTTTCACAGATCTGTTGTCTGTTTAACAGAAATGTTCTGTGTTTGACAGAAATGTTCTATGTGTTTGACAGATCTGTTCTTTGTTTTTGACAGATCTGCTCCATGTGTTTGACAGAACAGTTGCATGTTTTTGACAGACCTGTTCTAAGTGTTTGACAGATCTGTTCTATGTGTTTGACAGATCTGTTCTATGTGTTTGACAGTTCTGTTCTATGAGACTGGACTGTTCTATGAGTTTGACAGAACTGTTACATGCTTGAGACTGGGTCGTTCTATGCGTTTGACAAAACCGTTCTATGTGTTTGACAGAACTGTTCTATGTGTTTGCAAGAACTGTTCTATGTGTTTGGCGGAACTGTTCTATGTGTTTGACAAAAATGTTCTATGTGTTTGACAGACCTGTTCTTTCTTTTTGACAGATCTGTTCTATGTATTTGACAGTACTTTTCTCTGTGTTTGACAGATCTGTTACATGTTTGAGACTGGACTGTTCTATGAGTTTGACAGAACTGTTACATGCTTGAGACTGGGCCGTTCTATGTGTTTGACAAAACAGTTCTATGTGTTTGAAAGAACTGTTCTGTGTGTTTGACAGAACTGTTCTATGTGTTTGACAGATCTGTTCTATGTGTTTGACAGAAATGTTCCTTTTGTTTGACAGAACTGTTCAATGTGTTTGACAGATCTGTTGTATGTCTTTGACAGAACTGTTCTAAGTGTTTCACAGATCTGTTGTCTGTTTAACAGAAATGTTCTGTGTTTGCAAGAAATGTTCTATGTGTTTGACAGATCTGTTCTTTGTTTTTGACAGATCTGCTCCATGTGTTTGACAGAACAGTTGCATGTTTTTGACAGACCTGTTCTAAGTGTTTGACAGATCTGTTCTATGTGTTTGACAGTTCTGTTCTATGAGACTGGACTGTTCTATGAGTTTGACAGAACTGTTACATGCTTGAGACTGGGTCGTTCTATGCGTTTGACAAAACCGTTCTATGTGTTTGACAGAACTGTTCTATGTGTTTGACAGAACTGTTCAATGTGTTTGACAGAAATGTTCTATGTGTTTCACCGAACTGTTCAATGTTTTTGACAGATCTGTTCTATGTGTTTGATAGAAATGTTCTGTGTTTGACAGATCTGTTCTATGTGTTTGACAGATCTTTTCTATGTGTTTGACAGATCTGTTCTTTGTGTTTGACAGATCATTTCTATGTGTTTGACAGAACTGTTCAATGTGTTTGACAGAACTGTTCCATGTGTTTGACAGATCTGTTCTATGTGTTTGACAGAACTGTTGTATGTTTTTGACAGAACTGTTCTATGTGTTTGACAGAAATGTTCTATGTGTTTCACAGAACTGTTCAATGTTTTTGACAGAACTGTTCGATGTGTTTGATAGAAATGTTCTGTGTTTGACAGAACTGTTCTATGTGTTTGACAGATCTGTTCTATGTGTTTGACAGAAATGTTCTATGTGTTTGACAGAACTGTTCAATGTGTTTGACAGATCTGTTGTATGTCTTTGACAGAACTGTTCTAAGTGTTTCACAGATCTGTTGTCTGTTTAACAGAAATGTTCTGTGTTTGACAGAAATGTTCTATGTGTTTGACAGATCTGTTCTTTGTTTTTGACAGATCTGCTCCATGTGTTTGACAGAACAGTTGCATGTTTTTGACAGACCTGTTCTAAGTGTTTGACAGATCTGTTCTATGTGTTTGACAGATCTGTTCTATGTGTTTGACAGTTCTGTTCTATGAGACTGGACTGTTCTATGAGTTTGACAGAACTGTTACATGCTTGAGACTGGGTCGTTCTATGCGTTTGACAAAAACCGTTCTATGTGTTTGACAGAACTGTTCTATGTGTTTGCAAGAACTGTTCTATGTGTTTGGCGGAACTGTTCTATGTGTTTGACAAAACTGTTCTATGTGTTTGACAGATCTGTTCTTTCTTTTTGACAGATCTGTTCTATGTATTTGACAGTACTTTTCTCTGTGTTTGACAGATCTGTTACATGTTTGAGACTGGACTGTTCTATGAGTTTGACAGAACTGTTACATGCTTGAGACTGGGCCGTTCTATGTGTTTGACAAAACAGTTCTATGTGTTTGAAAGAACTGTTCTGTGTGTTTGACAGAACTGTTCTATGTGTTTGACAGATCTGTTCTATGTGTTTGACAGAAATGTTCCTTTTGTTTGACAGAACTGTTCAATGTGTTTGACAGATCTGTTGTATGTCTTTGACAGAACTGTTCTAAGTGTTTCACAGATCTGTTGTCTGTTTAACAGAAATGTTCTGTGTTTGCAAGAAATGTTCTATGTGTTTGACAGATCTGTTCTTTGTTTTTGACAGATCTGCTCCATGTGTTTGACAGAACAGTTGCATGTTTTTTGACAGACCTGTTCTAAGTGTTTGACAGATCTGTTCTATGTGTTTGACAGATCTGTTCTATGTGTTTGACAGTTCTGTTCTATGAGACTGGACTGTTCTATGAGTTTGACAGAACTGTTACATGCTTGAGACTGGGTCGTTCTATGCGTTTGACAAAACCGTTCTATGTGTTTGACAGAACTGTTCTATGTGTTTGACAGAACTGTTCAATGTGTTTGACAGAAATGTTCTATGTGTTTCACCGAACTGTTCAATGTTTTTGACAGATCTGTTCTATGTGTTTGATAGAAATGTTCTGTGTTTGACAGATCTGTTCTATGTGTTTGACAGATCTTTTCTATGTGTTTGACAGATCTGTTCTTTGTGTTTGACAGATCATTTCTATGTGTTTGACAGAACTGTTCAATGTGTTTGACAGAACTGTTCCATGTGTTTGACAGATCTGTTCTATGTGTTTGACAGAACTGTTGTATGTTTTTGACAGAACTGTTCTATGTGTTTGACAGAAATGTTCTATGTGTTTCACAGAACTGTTCAATGTTTTTGACAGAACTGTTCGATGTGTTTGATAGAAATGTTCTGTGTTTGACAGAACTGTTCTATGTGTTTGACAGATCTGTTCTATGTGTTTGACAGAAATGTTCTATGTGTTTGACAGAACTGTTCAATGTGTTTGACAGATCTGTTGTATGTCTTTGACAGAACTGTTCTAAGTGTTTCACAGATCTGTTGTCTGTTTAACAGAAATGTTCTGTGTTTGACAGAAATGTTCTATGTGTTTGACAGATCTGTTCTTTGTTTTTGACAGATCTGCTCCATGTGTTTGACAGAACAGTTGCATGTTTTTGACAGACCTGTTCTAAGTGTTTGACAGATCTGTTCTATGTGTTTGACAGATCTGTTCTATGTGTTTGACAGTTCTGTTCTATGAGACTGGACTGTTCTATGAGTTTGACAGAACTGTTACATGCTTGAGACTGGGTCGTTCTATGCGTTTGACAAAACCGTTCTATGTGTTTGACAGAACTGTTCTATGTGTTTGCAAGAACTGTTCTATGTGTTTGGCGGAACTGTTCTATGTGTTTGACAAAAATGTTCTATGTGTTTGACAGACCTGTTCAATGTGTTTGACAGAACTTTTGTATGTCTTTGACAGAATGTTCTAAGTGTTTCACTGATCTGTTCTATATTTCTGACAGATCTGTTCTATGTATTTGACAGAACTTTTCTCTGTGTTTGAGACTGGACTGTTCTATGAGTTGGACAGAAGTGTTACATGCTTCAATGTTTTTGAGAGATCTGTTCTATGTGTTTGAGAGAACTGTTGTATGTTTTTGACAGAACTGTTCAATGTGTTTGACAGAAATGTTCTATGTGTTTGATAGAAATGTTCTGTGTTTGACAGATCTGTTCTATGTGTTTGACAGATCTTTTCCAAGTGTTTGACAGATCTGTTCTTTGTGTTTGACAGATCATTTCTATGTGTTTGACAGAACTGTTCAATGTGTTTGACAGAACTGTTCCATGTGTTTGACAGATCTGTTCTATGTGTTTGTCAGAACTGTTCTATGTGTTTGACAAATCTGTTCTACGTGTGTTTTACAGAACTCTTCTATGTGTTTGACAGAACTGTTCTATGTGTTTGACAGATCTGTTCTATGTGTTTGTCAGAACTGTTCTACGTGTTTGACAGTACTATTCTCTGTGTTTGACATAACTGTTCAATGTGTTTAACAGAACTGTTCAATGTGTTTGACAGTTCTATTCTCTGTGTTTGACAGAACTGTTACATGTTTTTGACAGAACTGTTACATGTGTTTAACAGATCTGTTCTATATTTCTGACAGATCTGTTCTGTGTATTTGACAGAACTTTTCTCTGTATTTGACAGATCTGTTACATGTTTGAGACTGGACTGTTCTATGAGTTTGACAGAAGTGTTACATGCTTCAATGTTTTTGAGAGATCTGTTCTATGTGTTTGACCGATTTGTTCTATGGGTTTGTAAGAACTGTTATATAAGTTTGGCGGAACTGTTCTATGTGTTTGACAAAAATGTTCTATGTGTTTGACAGAACTGTTGTATGTTTTTGACAGAACTGTTCTATGTGTTTGACAGAAATGTTCTACGTGTTTCACAGAACTGTTCAATGTTTTTGACAGAACTGTTCTATGTGTTTGATAGAAATGTTCTGTGTTTGACAGATCTGTTCTATGTGTTTGACAGATCTTTTCTATGTGTTTGACAGATCATTTCTATGTGTTTGACAGAACTGTTCCATGTGTTTGACAGAACTGTTCCATGTGTTTGACAGAACTGTTCCATGTGTTTGACAGATGCGTTCTATGTGTGTTTTACAGAACTCTTCTATGTTTTTGGCAGAACTGTTACATGTGTTTGACTGAACTGTGCTCTGTGTTTGACAGATTTGTTCTATGATTTTGACAGTTCTATTCTCTGTGTTTGACATAACTGTTACATGTTTTTGACAGAACTGTTACATGTGTTTAACAGATCTGTTCTATGTTTCTGACAGATCTGTTCTATGTATTTGAGAGAACTGTTCTGTGTGTTTGACAGAACTTTTCTTTGTGTTTGACAGATCTGTTACATGTTTGAGACTGGGCCGTTCTATGTGTTTGACAAAACTGTTCTATGTGTTTGGCGAAACTGTTCTAACGTTTTGACAGAAATGTTTGATGTGTTTGACAGACCTGTTACATGCGTTTGACAGAACTGTTCTATGTATTTGACGGCAGTGTCACATGTGTTTGACAGATCTGTTCCATGTGTTTGCCAGATCTGTTCTATGTGTTTGACAGATCTGTTCTACGTGTTTGACAGATCTGTTTTATATATTTGTCAGAACTGTTCTATGTTTTGACACAACAGTTACATGTGTTTGACAGAACTGTTCTATGTATTAGACGGAATTGTTCCATGTGTTTGACAGAACTGTTCTATGTGTGTGACAGATTTGTTCTATGTGTTTGACAAAAATATTCTATGTGTGTGACAGATCTGTTCTATGTGTTTGACTGAACTGTTCTATGTGTTTAACTGATCTGTTCTATGTGTTTGACAGAAATGTTCCATGTGTTTGACAGAACTGTTCAATGTGTTTGACAGATCTGTTCTATGTGTTTGACAGAAATGTTCTATGTGTTTGACAGATCTGCTCCATGTCTTTTGACAGAACAGTTGCATGTTTTTGACAGAAGTGTTCTGTGTTTGACAGATCTGTTCTATGCGATTGACAGATCTGTTCTATGTGTTTGACAGAAATGTTCTGTGTTTGACAGAACTGTTCTATGTGTTTGACCTATCTTTTCTATTTATTTGACAGAACTGTTCTGTGTGTTTGACAGTTCTATTCTATGTGTTTGACAGAACTGTTCTGTGTGTTTGACAGTTCTATTCTATGTGTTTCATAGATCTGTTACATGTTTGAGACTGGACTGTTCTATGTGTTTGACAGAGCTGTTACATGCTTGAGACTGGGCCATTCTATGTGTTTGACAAAACTGTGCTATGTGTTTGACAGTTCTATTCTGTGTTTGACATAACTGTTCCATGTTTTTGACTGAACTGTTACATGTGTTTAACAGATCTGTTCTATGTTTCTGACAGATCTGTTCTATGTATTTGAGAGAAATATTCTGTGTGTTTGACAGAACTTTTCTCTGTGTTTGACAGATCTGTTACATGTTTGAGACTGGGCCGTTCAATGTGTTTGACAAAACTGTTCAATGTGTTTGACAGATCTGTTCTATGTGTTTGACAAATCTGTTCTATGTGTTTGACAGATCTTTTCTCTGTGTTTGCCAGATCTGTTACATGTTTGAGACTGGACTGTTCTATGAGTTTGCCAGAACTGATACATGCTTGAGACTGGGTCGTTCTATGTGTTTGACGAACTGTTCTATGTGTTTGGCAGAACTGTTCTAAGTGTTTGACAAAAATGTTCGATGTGTTTGACAGAACTGTTCTATGTATTTGACGGCAGTGTTCCATGTGTTTGACAGATCTGTTCTACGTGTTTGACAAAAATATTCTATGTGTGTGACAGATCTGTTCTATGTGTTTGACGGAACTGTTCTTTGTGTTTGACTGAATTGTTCTAAGTGTTTGACAGATCTGTTCTATGTGTTTGACAGAACTGTTCTATGTGTTTTACAGAACTGTTCAATGTGTTTGACAGAACTGTTGTATGTCTTTGACAGACTGTTCTAAGTGTTTCACAGCTCTGTTCTGTGTTTAACAGAAATGTTCTGTGTTTGACAGAAATGTTCTATGTGTTTGACAGATCTGTTCTTTGTGTTTGACAGATCTGCTCCATGTGTTTTGACAGAACAGTTGCATGTTTTTGACAGAAGTATTCTGTGTTTGACAGATCTGTTCTATGTGATTGACAGATCTGTTCTATGAGTTTGACAGAACAGTTACATACTTGAGACTGGGCTGTTCTATGTGCTTGACAAAACTGTTCTATGTGTTTGACAGAACGGTTCTATGTGTTTGACAAAAATGTTCTATGTGTTTGACAGAACAGTTCAATGTTTTTGACAGAACTGTTCCATGTGTTTGACAGAAAGTTTCTGTGTTTGACAGAACTGTTCTTTGTGTTTGACAGATCTTTTCTATGTGTTTGACAGATCTGTTCTATGTGTTTCACAAAACTGTTCTATGTGTTTGACAGAACTGTTCAATGTTTTTGAGAGATCTGTTCTATGTGTTTAGACAGATCTGTTACATGTGTTTGACCGATCTGTTCTATGTGTTTGAAAGAACTGATCTATGTGTTTGACAAAAATGTTCTATGTGTTTCACAGAACTTTCAATGTTGTTGACAGAAGTGTTCTATGTGTTTGATAGAAATGTTCTGTGTTTGAACAGATCTGTTCTATGTGTTTGACAGATCTTTTCTATGTGTTTGACAGAACTATTCTATGTGTTTGACAGAACTGTTTTATGTGTTTGACAGATCTGTTCTATGTGTTTGACAGATCTGTTCAATGTGTTTGACAGATCTGTTCTATGTGTTTGACAAATCTGTTCTATGTGTTTGACAAATCTGTTTCATGTTTTTGACAGAACTGTTACACGTGTTTAACAGATCTGTTCTATGTTTCTGACAGATCTGTTCTGTGTGTTTGACAAAAATATTCTATGTGTTTGACAGATCTGTTCTTTGTGTTTGACAGATCTGTTCTATGTGTTTCACAGAACTGTTCAATGTTTTTGACAGAACTGTTCTATGTGTTTGATAGAAATGTTCTGTGTTTGACAGAGCTGTTCTATGTGTTTGACAGATCTTTTCTATGTGTTTGACAGAACTGTTCAATGTGTTTGACAGAACTGTTCTATGTGTTTGACAGAACTGTTCTATGTGTTTGACAGAAATGTTCTATATGTTTGACAGAACTGTTCAATGTGTTTGACAGAACTGTTGTATGTCTTTGACAGACTGTTCTAAGTGTTTCACAGATCGATTCTGTGTTTAACAGAAATGTTTTTGTGTTTGACAGAAATGTTCTATGTGTTTGACAGATCTGTTCTTTGTTTTTGACAGAACTGTTCCATGTGTTTGACAGAAATTTTCTGTGTTTGACAGAACTGTTCAATGTGTTTGACAGAACTGTTCAATGTGTTTGACAGAAATGTTCTATATGTTTGACAGAACTGTTCAATGTGTTTGACAGAACTGTTGTATGTCTTTGACAGACTGTTCTAAGTGTTTCACAGATCGATTCTGTGTTTAACAGAAATGTTTTTGTGTTTGACAGAAATGTTCTATGTGTTTGACAGATCTGTTCTTTGTTTTTGACAGAAACTGTTCCATGTGTTTGACAGAAATTTTCTGTGTTTGACAGAACTGTTCAATGTGTTTGACAGAACTGTTCAATGTGTTTGACAGTTCTATTCTCTCTGTTTGACAGAACTGTTACATGTTTTTGACAGAACTGTTACATGTGTTTAACAGATCTGTTCTATATTTCTGACAGATCTCTTCTATGTATTTGACAGAACTTTTCTCTGTGTTTGACAGATCTGTTACATGTTTGAGACTGGACTGTTCTATGAGTTTGACAGAAGTGTTACATGCTTCAATGTTTTTGAGAGATCTATGTGTTTGACCGATTTGTTCTATAGGTTTGAAAGAACTGTTCTATGTGTTTGGCGGAACTGTTCTATGTGTTTGACAAAATGTTCTATGTGTTTGACAGAACTGTTGTATGTGTTTGACAGAACTGTTCAATGTGTTTGACAGAAATGTTCTATGTGTTTCACAGAACTGTTCAATGTTTTTGACAGAACTGTTCTATGTGTTTGACAGATCTTTTCTATGTGTTTGACAGATCTGTTCTTTGTGTTTGACAGATCATTTCTATGTGTTTGACAGAACTGTTCAATGTGTTTGACAGAACTGTTCCATGTGTTTGACAGATCTGTTCTATGTGTTTGACAGAACTGTTGTATGTTTTTGACAGAACTGTTCTATGTGTTTGACAGAAATGTTCTATGTGTTTCACAGAACTGTTCAATGTTTTTGACAGAACTGTTCGATGTGTTTGATAGAAATGTTCTGTGTTTGACAGAACTGTTCTATGTGTTTGACAGATCTGTTCTATGTGTTTGACAGAAATGTTCTATGTGTTTGACAGAACTGTTCAATGTGTTTGACAGATCTGTTGTATGTCTTTGACAGAACTGTTCTAAGTGTTTCACAGATCTGTTGTCTGTTTAACAGAAATGTTCTGTGTTTGACAGAAATGTTCTATGTGTTTGACAGATCTGTTCTTTGTTTTTGACAGATCTGCTCCATGTGTTTGACAGAACAGTTGCATGTTTTTGACAGACCTGTTCTAAGTGTTTGACAGATCTGTTCTATGTGTTTGACAGATCTGTTCTATGTGTTTGACAGTTCTGTTCTATGAGACTGGACTGTTCTATGAGTTTGACAGAACTGTTACATGCTTGAGACTGGGTCGTTCTATGCGTTTGACAAAAACCGTTCTATGTGTTTGACAGAACTGTTCTATGTGTTTGCAAGAACTGTTCTATGTGTTTGGCGGAACTGTTCTATGTGTTTGACAGATCTGTTCTATGTGTTTGACAGAACTGTTCTATGTGTTTGACAGAACTGTTCTATGTGTTTGACAGAAATGTTCTATATGTTTGACAGAACTGTTCAATGTGTTTGACAGAACTGTTGTATGTCTTTGACAGACTGTTCTAAGTGTTTCACAGATCGATTCTGTGTTTAACAGAAATGTTTTTGTGTTTGACAGAAATGTTCTATGTGTTTGACAGATCTGTTCTTTGTTTTTGACAGAACTGTTCCATGTGTTTGACAGAAATTTTCTGTGTTTGACAGAACTGTTCAATGTGTTTGACAGAACTGTTCAATGTGTTTGACAGAAATGTTCTATATGTTTGACAGAACTGTTCAATGTGTTTGACAGAACTGTTGTATGTCTTTGACAGACTGTTCTAAGTGTTTCACAGATCGATTCTGTGTTTAACAGAAATGTTTTTGTGTTTGACAGAAATGTTCTATGTGTTTGACAGATCTGTTCTTTGTTTTTGACAGAACTGTTCCATGTGTTTGACAGAAATTTTCTGTGTTTGACAGAACTGTTCAATGTGTTTGACAGAACTGTTCAATGTGTTTGACAGTTCTATTCTCTCTGTTTGACAGAACTGTTACATGTTTTTGACAGAACTGTTACATGTGTTTAACAGATCTGTTCTATATTTCTGACAGATCTCTTCTATGTATTTGACAGAACTTTTCTCTGTGTTTGACAGATCTGTTACATGTTTGAGACTGGACTGTTCTATGAGTTTGACAGAAGTGTTACATGCTTCAATGTTTTTGAGAGATCTATGTGTTTGACCGATTTGTTCTATAGGTTTGAAAGAACTGTTCTATGTGTTTGGCGGAACTGTTCTATGTGTTTGACAAAAATGTTCTATGTGTTTGACAGAACTGTTGTATGTGTTTGACAGAACTGTTCAATGTGTTTGACAGAAATGTTCTATGTGTTTCACAGAACTGTTCAATGTTTTTGACAGAACTGTTCTATGTGTTTGATAGAAATGTTCTGTGTTTGACAGATCTGTTCTATGTGTTTGACAGATCTTTTCTATGTGTTTGACAGAATTATTCTATGTGTTTGACAGAACTGTTTTATGTGTTTGAAAGATCAGTTCTATGTGTTTGACAGAACTGTTCAAAGTGTTTGACAGATCTGTTCAATGTGTTTGACAGAACTGTTTTATGTGTTTGACAAATCTGTTCTATGTGTTTGACAAATCTGTTTCATGCTTTTGACAGAACTGTTACACGTGTTTAACAGATCTGTTCTATGTTTCTGACAGATCTGTTCTGTGTGTTTGATAGAACTGTTGTATGTCTTTGACAGACTGTTCTAAGTGTTTCACAGATCGATTCTGTGTTTAACAGAAATGTTTTTGTGTTTGACAGAAATGTTCTATGTGTTTGACAGATCTGTTCTTTGTTTTTGACAGAACTGTTCTTTGTGTTTGACAGTTCTATTCTCTGTGTTTGACATAACTGTTCAATGTGTTTAACAGAACTGTTCAATGTGTTTGACAGTTCTATTCTCTGTGTTTGACAGAACTGTTACATGTTTTTGACAGAACTGTTACATGTGTTTAACAGATCTGTTCTATATTTCTGACAGATCTGTTCTATGTATTTGACTGAACTTTTCTCTGTATTTGACAGATCTGTTACATGTTTGAGACTGGACTGTTCTATGAGTTTGACAGAAGTGTTACATGCTTCAATGTTTTTGAGAGATCTGTTCTATGTGTTTGACCGATTTGTTCTATGGGTTTGTAAGAACTGTTATATAAGTTTGGCGGAACTGTTCTATGTGTTTGACAAAAATGTTCTATGTGTTTGACAGAACTGTTCAATGTTTTTGACAGAACTGTTCTATGTGTTTGACAGAAATGTTCTAAGTGTTTCACAGAACTGTTCAATGTTTTTGACAGAACTGTTCTATGTGTTTGATAGAAATGTTCTGTGTTTGACAGATCTGTTCTATGTGTTTGACAGATCTTTTCTATGTGTTTGACAGATCATTTCTATGTATTTGACAGAACTGTTCAATGTGTTTGACAGAACTGTTCCATGTGTTTGACAGAACTGTTCCATGTGTTTGACAGATGCGTTCTATGTGTGTTTTACAGAACTCTTCTATGTTTTTGGCAGAACTGTTACATGTGTTTGACTGAACTGTGCTCTGTGTTTGACAGATTTGTTCTATGATTTTGACAGTTCTATTTTCTGTGTTTGACATAACTGTTACATGTTTTTGACAGAACTGTTACATGTGTTTAACAGATCTGTTCTATGTTTCTGACAGATCTCTTCTATGTATTTGAGAGAACTGTTCTGTGTGTTTGACAGAACTTTTCTTTGTGTTTGACAGATCTGTTACATGTTTGAGACTGGGCCGTTCTATGTGTTTGACAAAACTGTTCTATGTGTTTGGCGAAACTGTTCTAACGTTTTGACAGAAATGTTTGATGTGTTTGACAGACCTGTTACATGCGTTTGACAGAACTGTTCTATGTATTTGACGGCAGTGTTACATGTGTTTGACAGATCTGTTCCATGTGTTTGACAGATCTGTTCTACGTGTTTGACAGATCTGTTTTATATATTTGTCAGAACTGTTCTATGTTTTGACACAACAGTTACATGTGTTTGACAGAACTGTTCTATGTATTAGACGGAATTGTTCCATGTGTTTGACAGAACTGTTCTATGTGTGTGACAGATTTGTTCTATGTGTGTGACAGATTCGTTCTATGTGTTTGACAAAAATGTTCTATGTGTGTGACAGATCTGTTCTATGTGTTTGACTGAACTGTTCTATGTGTTTGACAGATCTGTTCTATGTGTTTGACAGAAATGTTCCATGTGTTTGACAGAACTGTTCAATGTGTTTGACAGATCTGTTCTATGTGTTTGACAGAAATGTTCTATGTGTTTGACAGATCTGCTCCATGTCTTTTGACAGAACAGTTGCATGTTTTTGACAGAAGTGTTCTGTGTTTGACAGATCTGTTCTATGCGATTGACAGATCTGTTCTATGTGTTTGACAGAAATGTTCTATGTGTTTGACAGATCTGCTCCATGTCTTTTGACAGAACAGTTGCATGTTTTTGACAGAAGTGTTCTGTGTTTGACAGATCTGTTCTATGCGATTGACAGATCTGTTCTATGTGTTTGACAGAAATGTTCTGTGTGTTTGACAGTTCTATTCTATGTGTTTGACAGAACTGTTCTGTGTGTTTGACAGTTCTATTCTATGTGTTTCACAGATCTGTTACATGTTTGAGACTGGACTGTTCTATGTGTTTGACAGAACTGTTACATGCTTGAGACTGGGCCATTCTATGTGTTTGACAAAACTGTGCTATGTGTTTGACAGTTCTATTCTGTGTTTGACATAACTGTTCCATGTTTTTGACTGAACTGTTACATGTGTTTAACAGATCTGTTCTATGTTTCTGACAGATCTGTTCTATGTATTTGAGAGAAATATTCTGTGTGTTTGACAGAACTTTTCTCTGTGTTTGACAGATCTGTTACATGTTTGAGACTGGGCCGTTCTATGTGTTTGACAAAACTGTTCAATGTGTTTGACAGATCTGTTCTATGTGTTTGACAAATCTGTTCTATGTGTTTGACAGATCTGTTCTTTGTGTTTGACAGATCTTTTCTCTGTGTTTGCCAGATCTGTTACATGTTTGAGACTGGACTGTTCTATGAGTTTGCCAGAACTGATACATGCTTGAGACTGGGTCGTTCTATGTGTTTGACGAAACTGTTCTATGTGTTTGGCAGAACTGTTCTAAGTGTTTGACAAAAATGTTCAATGTGTTTGACAGAACTGTTACGTGCGTTTGACAAAACTGTTCTATGTATTTGACGGCAGTGTTCCATGTGTTTGACAGATCTGTTCTACGTGTTTGACAAAAATATTCTATGTGTGTGACAGATCTGTTCTATGTGTTTGACAGAACTGTTCTATGTGTTTTACAGAACTGTTCTTTGTGTTTGGCAGAACTGTTGTATGTCTTTGACAGACTGTTCTAAGTGTTTCACAGCTCTGTTCTGTGTTTAACAGAAATGTTCTGTGTTTGACAGAAATGTTCTATGTGTTTGACAGATCTGTTCTTTGTGTTTGACAGATCTGCTCCATGTGTTTTGACAGAACAGTTGCATGTTTTTGACAGAAGTATTCTGTGTTTGACAGATCTGTTCTATGTGATTGACAGATCTGTTCTATGAGTTTGACAGAAATGTTCTGTGTTTGACAGAACTGTTAAATGTGTTTTGACCGAACTCTTCAATGTGTTTGACAGAAATGTTCTATGTGTTTCACAGAACTGTTCAATGTTTTTGACAGAACTGTTCTACATGTTTGACAGAAATGTTCTGTGTTTGACAGAACTGTTCTATGTGTTTGAGAGAACTGTTCCATGTGTTTGACAAAACTGTTCTATGTGTTTGACAAAAATGTTCTATGTGTTTGACAGAACTGTTCAATGTGTTTGACAAATCTGTTGTTTGTGTTTGACAAAACTGTTCTATGTGTTTCACAGAACTGTTCAATGTTTTTGACAGAACTGTTCTATGTGTTTGACAGAACTGTTCAATGTTTTTGACAAAACTGTTCTATGTGTTTGATAGATCTGTTCAATGTGTTTGACAGAACTGTTCAATGTGTTTGACAAATCTGTTCTATGTGTTTGACAAATCTGTTCTTTGTGTTACAAAACATGTAACAGTTCTGTCAAAAACATGTGACCGTTCCGTCAAACACGTAGAATAGAAATGTCAAACACATAGAACAGTTCGGTCAAACACATAGAACCGATCTGTAAAACACATAATACAGATCTGTAAAACACTTAGAACAATTCTGTCAAAAACATGCAACTGATCTGTCAAACACAAAGAACAGATCTGTCAAAAACATGTAACAGTTCTGTCAAAAACATGTAACAGAACTGTGAAACACATAGAACATTTCTGTCAAACACAGAACAGTTCTGTCAAACACTTAGAACAGTTCTGTCAAACACATAGAGCAGATCTGTCAAACACATAGAACAGATCTGTCACACACATAGAACAGATCTGTCACACACATAGAACATTTTTGCCAAACACATGGAACAAATATGTCACACACATCAAACAGTTCTGTCAAACACGTAGAACAGATCTGTCAAACACATGGAACAATTCCGTCAAATACATAGAACTGTTCTGTCAAACACATGTAACTGCACTGTCAAACACATAGAACAGTTCTGACAAATTTACAAAACAGATCTGTCAAACACGTAGAACAGATCTGTCAAACACATAGAACAGATCGGTCAAACACATAGAACAGTTCAGTCAAACACAGAACATTTCTGTGAAACACATAGAACATTTCTGTCAAACACATAGAACAGATCTGTCAAACACATAGAAAAGATCTGTCAAACACATAGAACATTTCTGTCAAACACAGAACATTTCTATTAAACACAGAACAGATCTGTGAAACACTTAGAACTGTCTGTCAAAGACATACAACAGTTCTGTTAAACACATAGAACAGTTTTGTCAAACACATTGAACAGTTCTGTCAAACACATTGAACAGTTCTGTCAAAAACATTGAACTGATCTGTCAAACACAAAGAACAGATCTGTCAAACACATGTAACAGTGCTGTCAAAAACATGTAACAGATCTGTGAAACACATAGAACATTTCTGTCAAACACATAGAACATTTCTGTCAAACACAGAACATTTCTGTTAAACACTGAACCGATCTGTGAAACACTTAGAACAGTCTGTCAAAGACATACAACAGTTCTGTCAAACACATTGAACAGTTCTGCCAAACACATAGAACAGATCTGTCAAACACATGGAACAATTCCGTCAAATACATAGAACAGTGCAGTCAAACACATGTTACTGTTCTGTCAAACACATAGAAGAGTTCTGACAATTATATAAAACACATCTGCCAAACACATAGAACAGATCTGTAAAACATATAGAACAGATCTGTAAAACACATGGAACAGTTCTGTCAAAAACATTGAACAGATCTGTGAAACACATAGAACATTTCTGTCAAACACAGAACATTTCTGTCAAACACTTAGAACAGTTCTGTCAAACACATAGAACAGTTCTGTCAATCACAAAGAACAGTTCTGTCAAACACAAAGAACAGTTCTGTCAAACACAAAGAGCAGTCCTGTCAAACACATAGAACAGATCTATCAAACACATGGAACAATTCCGTCAAAAACATAGAGTAGTCCAGTCAAACACATGTAACTGTTCTGTCAAACACATAGAAGAGTTCTGACAATTATATAAAACAGATCAGTCAAACACGTAGAACAGATCTGGCAAACACATAGAACAGATCTGTCAAACACATGTAACAGTACCGTCAAATACATAGAACAGTTTTGTCAAACGCATGGAACAGTTCTGTTAAACACGGAACATTTTTGTCAAACACATAGAACAGTTCTTTCAAACACAGCACAGTTCTGTCAAACACATGTAACACTTCTTTGAAACACATAGAACAGTTCTGTTAAACACATAGAACAGTTTTGTCAAACACATAGAAAGGCCCAGTCTCAAGCATGTAACAGTTCTGTCAAACTCATAGAACAGTCCAGTTTCAAAAATGTAACAGATCTGTCAAACACAGAGAAAAGTTCTGTCAAACACAAAAAACAGTTCTGTCAAACACACAGAACAGTTTTCTCAAATACATAGAACAGATCTGTCAGAAACATAGAACAGTTCTGTCAAACACTTAGAACAGTTCTGTCAAACACTTAGAACAGTTCTGTCAAAAACATTGAACAGTTCTGTCAAACACATAGAACATTTCTATCAAACACATAGAACAGATCTGTCAAACACATAGAACTTTTCTGTCAAACGCATTGAACAGTTCTGTCAAAAACATTGAACAGTTCTGTCAAACACATAGAACATTTCTGTCAAACACAGAACATTTCTATTAAACACAGAACAGATCTGTGAATCATTTAGAACAGTAAAAACTGAGGTCTGCAGATGCTTCAGATCAGAGCTGAAAATGTGTTGCTGGTTAAGGCACAGCAGGTTAGGCAGCATCCAAGGAACAGGAAATTCGAAGTTTCGGGCCAGAGCCCTTCATCAGGAATTCCTGATGAAGGGATCTGGCCCGAAACGTCGAATTTCTGTTCCTTGGATGCTGCCTAACCTGATGAGCTTTAACCAGCAACATATTTTCAACATTTAGAACAGATCTGTCAAACACATAGAACAGATGTGTCAGACCTGTCAAACACATGTAACAGTACTATCAAACACATAGAACACATCTGTCAAACATATGTAAAACTTCTGTCATACACGACAAACAGTTCTGTCAAACACATAGAACGGCCCAGTCTCAAACATGAAACAGATCTGTCAAACACAGAGAAAAGTTCTGTCAAACACACAGAACAGTTCTCTCAAATACATAGAACAGATCTGTCAGAAACATAGAACAGATCTGTTAAACACATGTGACAGTTCTGTCAAAAACATGTAACAGTTATGTCAAACGCATAGAATAGAACTGTCAAATAAATAGCACAGTTTTGTCAAACACATAGAACGGCCCAGTCTCAAGCATGTAACAGTTCTGTCAAACACATAGAACAGTCCAGTCTCAAACATGCAACAGATCTGTCAAACACAGAGAAAAGTTCTGTCAAACACACAGAGCAGTTCTGTAAAACACATAGAATAGAACTGTCAAACACACAGAACAGTTCTTTCAAATACATAGAACAGATCTGTCAGAAACATAGAACAGATCTGTTAAACACATGTGACAGTTCAGTCAAAAACATGTAACAGTTATGTCAAACACATAGAATAGAACTGTCAAATAAATAGCACAGTTTTGTCAAACACATAGAACGGCCCAGTCTCAAGCATGTAACAGTTCTGTCAAACACATAGAACAGTCCAGTCTCAAACATGTAACAGATCTGTCAAACACAGAGAAAAGTTCTGTCAAACACATAGAACAGATCTGTCAAACGCATAGAACAGATCTGTCAAACACATAGAACAGTTCTGTCAAACACAGAACATTTCTGTCAAACACATAGAACAGTTCGGTCAAAAACATTGAACAATTCTGTGAAACACATACAACAGTTCTTTCAAACACATAGCACAGTTCTGTCAAACACATAGCACATATTTGTCAAACACATAGGACAGATCTGTCAAACACATAGAACAGTTCTGACAAATATATAAAACAGATCTGTCAAACAAGTAGAACAGATCTGTCAAACACATGTAACAGTGCCGTCAAATGCATAGAACAGTTTTGTCAAACGCATGTAACAGTTGTGTCAAACACAAAGAAAAGTTCTGCCAATTTCATAGAACAGTTCAGTCAAGCACATGTAACAGTTGTGTCAAACGCATAGAACAGATCTTATCAATCACTTAGAAAAGATCTGCCAAACAGATGTAACAGATCTGTCAAACACATAGAACAGAGGTGTCAGACCTGTAAAACACATGTAACAGTACTATCAAACACATAGAACAGATTGGTCAAACACATGTAACAGTACTGTCAAACACAGAACAGTTCTGTCATACACATAGAACAGATCTGTCAAACACTTAGAACAGATCTGTCAAACACATTGAACAGTTCCATCAATCACATAGAACAGATCTGTCACACACACAGAACATTTTTGTCAAACACATCGAACAAATCTGTCACACACATAGAACCGTTCTGTCAAACACATAGAACAGATCTGTCAAACACATGGAACAATTCCGTCAAATACATAGAACAGTTCTGTCAAACACATGTAACTGTTCTGACAAATATATAAAACAGATCTGTCAAACACGTAGAACAGATCTGTCAAACACATGGAACAGATCTGTCAAACACATAGAACAGTTCTGTCAAACACATAGAATAGATTTGTCAAACACATAGAACAGTTCTGTCAAACACATAGAAAAGATTTGTCAAACACAAAGAACAGATCTGTCAAACACATAGAAGAGTTCTGTAAAACACGCGTAGAACAGATTTGTCAAACACATAGAACAGATCTGTCAAACACGTAGAACAGATCTGTCAAACACATAGAACAGTTCTGTCAAACACGTAGAACAGATCTGTCAAACACATAGAACAGTTCTGTCAAACACGTAGAACAGATCTGTCAAACACATAGAACAGTTCCGTCAAAAACATAGAACAGATCTGTCACACACACGGAACATTTTTGTCAAACACATCGAACAAATCTGTCACACACATAGAACAGTTCTGTCAAACACATAGAACAGATCTGTCAAACACATGGAACAATTCCGTCAAATACATAGAACAGTTCTGTCAAACACATGTAACTGTTCTGTCAAACACATAGAACAGTTCTGACAAATATATAAAACTGATCTGTCAAACACGTAGAACAGATCTGTCAAACACATGGAACAGATCTGTCATACACATAGAACAGTTCTGTCAAACACATAGAAAAGATCTGTCAAACACAAAGAACAGATCAGTCAAACACATAGAACAGTTCTGTAAAACACACGTAGAACAGATTTGTCAAACACGTAGAACAGTTCTGTCAAACACATAGAACAGATCTGTCAAACACATGGAACAGTTCTGTCAAACACATTGAACAGTTCTGTCAAACACAGAGCTGTTCTGTGTGTTTGACAGAACTGTTCCATGTGTTTGACAGATCTGTTCTATGTGTTTGACAGATCTGTTACATGTTTGAAACTGGACTGTTCCATGAGTTTGACAGAACTGTTACATGCTTGAGACTGGGCCTTTCTATGTGTTTGACAAAACTGTTCTATGTGTTTAACAGAACTGTTCTATGTGTTTCAAAGAAGTGTTACATGTGTTTGACAGATCTGTGTTATATAATTGTCAGAACTCTTCTATGTGTTTGACAGAACAGTTACATGTGTTTGACTGAATTGTTCTATGTATTTGGCGGAATTGTTCCATGTGTTTGACAGATCTGTTCTATGTGTTTGACAGGACTGTTCTTTGTGTTTGACAGAACTGTTCTATGTGTTTGACAGAAATGTTCTATGTGTTTGACAGAACTGTTCTATGTGTTTGACAGAACTGTTCTAAGTGTTTGACAGAAGTGTTCTGTGTTTGACAGAAATGTTCTATGTGTTTCACAGATCTGTTACATGTTTTTGACAGAACTGTTACATGTGTTTGACAGATCTGTTCTTTATGTTTGACAGATCAGTTCAATGTTTTTGACAGAACTATTCCATGTGTTTTACAGATCTGTTCTATATGTTTTACAAATCTTTTCTATGTGTTTGGCAGAACTGTTCAATGTGTTTGACAGATCTGTTCTATGTGATTGACCAAACTGTTCTATGTGTTTGACAGAACTGTTGTATGTCTTTGACAGACTGTTCTAAGTGTTTCACAGATCGGTTCTGTGTTTAACAGAAATGTTCTGTGTTTAACAGAAATGTTCTGTGTTTGACAGAACTGTTCTATGTGTTTGACAGATTTGTTCTATGTTTTTGACAGAACTGTTCTATGTGTTTGACAGTTCTATTCTCTGTGTTTGACATAACTGTTACATGTTTTTGACAGAACTGTTACATGTGTTTTACAGATGTGTTCTATGTTTCTGACAAATCTGTTCTATGTATTTGAGAGAACTGTTCTGTGTATATGACAGAACTGTTCTAAGTGTTTGACCGATCTGTTCTATGTGTTTGACAGAACTGTTTTATGTGTTTGACAGTTCTGTTCTATGTGTTTGACAGAACTGTTACATGTGTTTGACAGAACAGTTCTTTGTGTTTGACAGAACTGTTCTGTGTGTTTAACAGAACTGTTCTATGTGTTTCAAAGAAGTGTTACATGTGTTTGACAGAACTGTGCTATGTCTTTGACAAAACTGTTCTATGTATTTGACGGCACTGTTACATGTGTTTGACCAATTTGTTCTATGTGTTTTACAGAACTGCTCTATGTTTTTGGCAGAACTGTTACATGTGTTTGACTTAACTGTGCTATGTGTTTGACAGATTTGTTCTATGTGTTTTACGGAACATTTACATGTTTTTGACAGAACTGTTACATGTGTTTGACAGATTTGTTCTATGTGTTTGACAGATCTGTTTTATATAATTGTCAGAACTCTTCTATGTGTTTGACAGAACAGTTACATGTGTTTGACTGAACTGTTCTATGTGTTTGACTGAACTGTTCTATGTGTTTGACTGAACTGTTCTATGTTCTTGACAGAACTGTTCTACGTGTTTAACAGATCTGTCCTATGTGTTTGACAGATCTGTTCTATGTGGTTGACAGAACTGTAATTTTTGTTTGACAGAACTGTTCTTTGTGTTTGACAGAACTGTTTTATGTGTTTGACAGAAATGTTCTATGTGTTTGAGAGAACTGTTCTAAGTGTTTGACAGAAATGTTCTATGTGTTTCACAGAAATGTTCTATGTGTTTCACAGATCTATTACATGTTTTTGACAGAACTGTTACATGTGTTTGACAGATCTGTTCTTTGTATTTGACAGATCAGTTGCATGTTTTTGACAGGACTGTTCTAAGTGTTTTACAGATCTGTTCTATATGTTTTACAGATCGGTTCTATGTGTTTGACAGAAATCTTCTATGTGTTTGACAGAACTGTTCAATGTGTTTGGCAGAACTGTTCTAAGTGTTTGACAGATCTGTTCTATGTGTTTGACAGATCTGTTCGATGTGTTTGCCAGAAATGTTCTATGTGTTTGACAGATCTTTTCTATGTGTTTGACAGATCTGTTCTTTGTGCTTGACAGATCTGTTCTATGTCTTTGACAGACCTGCTCCATGTGTTTGACAGTACAATTGCATGTTTTTGATAGAACTGTTCTAAGTGTTTGACAGATTTTTTCTATGCGTTTGACAAATCTGTTCTATGTGGTTTACAGAACTGTGCTATATGTTTGACTGAACTGTGCTATGTGTTTGACAGAACTGTTACATGTTTTTGACAGAACTGTTGCATATGTTTGACAGATCTGTTCTATGTTTCTGACAGATCTGTTCTGTGTGATTGACAGAACTCTTCTTTGTGTTTGACAGAACTTTTCTCTGTGTTTGACAGATCTGTTACATGCTTGAGACTGGGCCGTTCTATGTGTGTGACAGATCTGTTTTTTGTTTTTGAGAGATCTGTTCGATGTGTTTGCCAGAAATGTTCTATGTGTTCAACAGAACGGTTCTATGTGTTTGACAGATCTGTTCTCCGTGTTTGACAGACCATTTCTGTGTTTGACAGAACTGTTCTAGGTGTTTGACAAATCTGTTCTGTGTTTTTGACAATTTGTTCTACGTGTTTGTCAGATTTGTTCTATGTTTTTGACACAAACTGTTGCATATTTTTGACAGAACTGTCCAATGTGTTTGACAGAAATGTTTTATGTGTTTGGCAGATCTGACACATTTGTTCTCTGTGTTTGACACATCTGTTCCATGTGTTTGACAGATCTTTTCTACGTGTTTGACAGATCTGTTCTTTGTATTTGACAGATTTGTTCTATGTAGTTGACAGTACGGTTCTATGTGTTTGACAGATCTGACACATCTGTTACATGTGTTTGACAGGTCTGTTCTATGTGTTTGACAGAAATGTTCTATGTGTTTGACAGATCTTTTCTATGTGTTTGACAGAACTGTCCAATGTATTTGACAGAAATGTTCTATGTGTTTGACAGAACTGTTCAATGTGTTGACAGATCTGTTCTATGTGTTTGACAGATCTGTTCTTTGTGTTTGACAGAAATGTTCTATGTGTTTGACAGATTTGTTCTATGTGTTTTACGGACCATTTACATGTTTTTGACAGAACTGTTACATGTGTTTGACAGATCTGCTCCATGTGTTTGACAGATCTGTTCTATGTGTTTGACAGATCTGTTCTTTGTGTTTGACAGAACTGTTCTTTGTGTTTGACAGAAATGTTCTATGTGTTTGACAGAAATGTTCTATGTGTTTGACAGATTTTTTCTGTGTGTTTGACAGAACTGTTCTATGTGTTTGACATTTCTGTTCTATGTGTTTGACGGAACGGTCACATGTTTTTGACAGGACTGTTACATGTGTTTGACAGATCTGTTCTATGTTTCTGACAGATCTGTTCTATGTATTTGAGAGAACTGTTCTTAGTGTTTGACAGAACCTTTATCTGTGTTTGACAGATCTGTTACATGTTTGAAACTGGACTGTTCTATGAGTTTGACAGAACTGTTACATGCTTGACACTGGGCCGTTCTATGTGTTTGACAAAACTGTTCTATGTGTTTAACAGAACTGTTCTATGTTTTTCAAAGAAGTGTTACATGTGTTTGACAGAACTGTGCTATGTGTTTGAAAGAACTGTTGTATGTGTTTGGCAGAACTATTATATATGTTTGACAAAAATGTTCTGTGTTTGACAGAACTGTTACATGCGTTTGACAAAACTGTTCTATGTATTTGACGGTACTGTTACATGTGTTTGACAGATCTGTTCTATGTGTTTGCCAGATCTGTTCTACGTGTTTGACTGATCTGTTTTATATAATTGTCAGAACTCTTCTATGTGTTTGACAGAACAGTTACATGTGTTTGATTGAACTGTTCTATGTATTTGACAGAATTGTTCCATGTGTTTGACAGATCTGTTCTATGTCGTTGACAAAAATGTTCTATGTGTTTGACAGAACTGTTCTATGTGTTTCACAGAACTGTTATATGTGCTTGACAGAACTGTACTACGTGTTTGAAAGATCTGTTCTATGATTTTGCCAGAAATGTTCTATGTGTATGACAGAACCGTTCATGTCTTTGACAGAACTGTTCTATGTGTTTGACAGATCTGTTCAATGTGTTTGACAGATCTGCTCCATGTATTTGACAGAACAGTTGCATGTTTTTGACAGAAATGTTCTAAGTGTTTGACAGATCTGTTCTATGTGTTTGACAGAATCTGTTCTATTTGTTTGACAGAAATGTTCTATGTGTCTGACAGAAATGTTCTATGTGTTTGACAGAACTGTTCAATGTGTTTGACAGAACTGTTCTGTGTTTTTGACAGGTCTGTTCTATGTGTTTGACAGAACTGTTCTATGTTTTTGACAGATCTGTTCTTTGTGCTTGACAGATCTGTTCTATGTCTTTGACAGAACTGTTCAATGCCTTAGACAGAACTGTTCTATGTGTTTGACAGAACTGTTCAATGTTTTTAACAGATCTGTTCTATGTGTTTGACAGAACTGTTGTATGTGTTTGACAGAAATGTTCTATGTGTTTGACAGAACTGTTCAACTTGTTTGACAGATCTGTTCGATTTGTTTGCCAGAAATGTTCTATGTGTTCAACAGAATTGTTCTATGTGTTTGACAGATCTGTTCTTTCTGCTTGACAGATCTGTTGTATGTCTTTGATAGAACTGTTCTATGTGTTTGACAGAACTGTTCAATGTTTTTAACAGATCTGTTCTATGTCTTTGACAGACCTGCTCCATGTGTTTGACAGTACAATTGCATGTTTTTGATAGAACTGTTCTAAGTGTTTGACAGATTTTTTCTATGCGTTTGACAAATCTGTTCTATGTGGTTTACAGAACTGTGCTATATGTTTGACTGAACTGTGCTATGTGTTTGACAGAACTGTTACATGTTTTTGACAGAACTGTTGCATATGTTTGACAGATCTGTTCTATGTTTCTGACAGATCTGTTCTGTGTGATTGACAGAACTCTTCTTTGTGTTTGACAGAACTTTTCTCTGTGTTTGACAGATCTGTTACATGCTTGAGACTGGGCCGTTCTATGTGTTTGACAGAACTGTTCTATGTGTGTGACAGATCTGTTTTTTGTTTTTGAGAGATCTGTTCGATGTTTTTGCCAGAAATGTTGTATGTGTTTGACAGATCTGTTCAATGTGCTTGACAGATCTGTTCGATGTGTTTGACAGATCTGTTCTACGTGTTTGACAGACCTTTTCTGTGTTTGACAGAACTGTCCTGTATGTTTGACAAATCTGTTCTGTGTTTTTGACAATTTGTTCTACGTGTTTGTCAGATTTGTTCTATGTTTTTGACACAAACTGTTGCATATTTTTGACAGAACTGTCCTATGTGTTTGACAGAAATGTTTTATGTGTTTGGCAGATCTGACACATTTGTTCCATGTGTTTGACAGATCTGTTCTTTGTATTTGACAGATTTGTTCTATGTAGTTGACAGATCTGACACATCTGTTACATGTGTTTGACAGATCTGTTCTATGTGTTTGACAGAGCTGTTCTAAGTTTTGACAGAAGTTTTACATGTATGTCAGATCTGTTCTATGTGTTTGACAGAACAATTCTTTGTGTTTGACAGATCTGTTCTATGTGTTTGACAGATCTGTTCTATGTGTTTGACAGATATGTTCTATGTGTTTGACAGAACTGTTCTATGTGTTTGACAGAACTGTTCTGTGTTTGACTGAAGCGTTACATGTGTTTGACAGATCTGTTCTATGTGCTTGACCATACTGTTACATGTGTTTGACAGATCTGACGCATCTGTTCTATGTGTTTGTCAGATTTGTTACATGTGTTTGTCAGATCTGTTCTTTGTGTTTGACAGATCTGTTCTCTGTATTTGACAGTACTGTTACATGTGTTTGACAGATCTGACAAATCTGTTACATGTGTTTGACAGATCTGTTCTATGCGTTTGACGGAACTGTTACATGTTTTTGACAGATTTGTTCTATGTGGTTTTCAGATGTGTTCTATGTGTTTGACAGATCTGTTCTGTGTTTGACAGAACAGTTCAACTTTTATGACAGAACTGTTCTATTTGTTTGACAGATCTGTTCTGTGTTTTTGACAGATGTGTTCGATGTGTTTGACAGATCTGTTCTATGAGTTTGACAGAGCTGTTCTATGTTTTGACAGAACTGTTGCATGTTTTTGACAGAACTGTTCTATGTGTTAGAAATGTTTTATGTGTTTGACAGATCTGACACATCTGTTCTCTGTGTTTGACAGATCTGTTCCATGTGTTTGACAAATCTTTTCTACGTGTTCAACAGATCTGTTCTTTGTGTTTGACAGATCTGTTCTAAGTATTTGATAGTACTGTTCGATGTGTTTGACAGATCTGACACATCTGTTACATGTGTTTGACAAATCTGTTCTACGTGTTTGACAGAACTGTTCTATGTGTTTGAAAGATCTGTTCTATGTGTTTGATAGTACTGTTACATATGTTTGGTAGATCTGACACATCTGTTGTATGTGTATGACAGATCTGTTATATGTGTTTGACACAGCTGTTCTACGTATTTGACAGAACAATTCTTTGTGTTTGACAGGACTGTTACATGTGTTTGACAGATCTGTTCTATGTGTTTGACAGTACTGTTACATGTGTTTGTCAGATCTGACACATCTGTTCTATGTGTTTGACAGATCTGTTACCTGTGTTTGGCACAGCTGTTCTATGTATTTGACAGAACTGTTCTATGTATTTGACAGGATTGTTCTATGCGGTTGACAGATCTGACACATCTGTTACATTAGTTTGACAGATCTGCTCAATGTGTTTGTCAGATCTTTACATGTGTTTGACAGATCTGTTCTATGTGTTTGACAGGACTGTTATATATGTTTGACAGATCTGACACATCTGTTGTATGTGTTTGACAGATCTGTTACATGTGTTTGACACAGCCGTTCTATGTTTTTGACAGAACTGTTCTATGTATTTGACAGATCTGTTCTGTGTTTTTGACAGATCTGTTCTATGTGTTTGACAGATCTGTTCTATGTGTTTGACAGATATGATCTGTGTTTTTGACAGATTTCTTCTATGTATTTGTCAGATCTGTTCTACGAGTTTTATAGAGCTGTTCTATATTTTTGACAGAAGTGTTGCATGTTTTTGACAGTACAGTTCTATGTGTTTGACAGAAATGTTTTACGTGTTTGACAGATCTGAAACATTTGTTACATTTGTTTGACAGATCTGTTCTATGTGTTTGACAGAAGTGTTCTATGTATTTGACAGGACTGTTCTATGTGTTTGACAGATCTGACACATCTGTTACATGTGTTTGACAGATCTGTTCTATGTGTTTGACAGAACTGTTCTATGTGTTTGACAGATATGATCTGTGTTTTTGACAGATTTCTTCTATGTATTTGTCAGATCTGTTCTACGAGTTTTATAGAGCTGTTCTATATTTTTGACAGAAGTGTTGTATGTTTTTGACAGTACAGTTCTATGTGTTTGACAGAAATGTTTTACGTGTTTGACAGATCTGAAACATTTGTTACATTTGTTTGACAGGTCTGTTCTATGTGTTTGACAGAAGTGTTCTATGTATTTGACAGGACTGTTCTATGTGTTTGACAGATCTGACACATCTGTTACATGTGTTTGACAGATCTGTTCTATGTGTTTGACTGATCTTTTCTACGTGTTTGACAGAACTGATGTATGTTTTTGACAGAACAGTTCTATGTGTTTGACTGATCTGTTCTATGTATTTGACAGTACTGTTCTATGTGTTTGACAGATCTGAAACATCTGTTACATATGTTTGACAGGTCTGTTCTATGTGTTTGAACTTTTCTATGTGTTTGACTGATCTGTTGTATGTATTTGACAGAACTGTTCTCTGAGTTTGACAGAACTGTTCTATGTGTTTTCTGAAGAGACTTACTCAGTAAAAATGCTGGTTTGTCAAAGCTAGATTTTTAAATTGTCCTCCATGCCCCACTGTTGGACGTGTATCTGCTAACCGCAACCTATCCTTATAATATCTGGGCAGTAGCACTGTTTGATGAACAACCGTCCATTCCTCATCTGTAGGACTGTGATGATGTTTCCAACTGCTCATCAGAATTCTCTTTTTTCCATAATAAATATCCAGAACTCCCTCAGGCTCAGCTTGAGTGCGGGGGGATTGCATTGATTTGCTTCACTTCAGTTCTGCTTGTTGAGGACGTATTACTGAACCCTTTTTCTGATTTATCCATGTTCTCAAAAAGGTTTCAGCAACTCTAACATCTTCCTGTGGTATTACTTTGACCTCGGGTGATAGACTTTGTTTAGCCGTTGAGCTGGTCACCACACAATTGGAAGAATAACTGGAACCTGCTCCTGTTAACTCTTCCATCTGTTTAACCTCATTCGAGATTTCTGTGATTGTAAGTGAAGCTGTAACCTTTATACCTGCTGTACCCAGGAGTAAGTCAATTCCACACACGGGTAATTGCTAAACCATTCCACTGAAACTTCTATTGTAAGTGTACTTTATACAAGATAAAGGGTATATGTTCTCCATGTATTATTTGACCTTCAGTGTACTTACTGGAGGAAAATAATGTATTCTTTCAATAAATGTGTCTATTTAGCTCCTAGAACCCTAAATAGAGTGATGGATTATTGGTATCATTCAAAGAATCAGGAATTACTTTTCCTTTTGGCAAAACTCCTTTATATCTCTGATTTCCCTTGTTCACTTCTGCTGTTCATACAGTCATGTTTAACTTCCTTCTCTTTGTTCTCGTTACAGTATAGCCATAGAGATGTACAGCATGGAAACAGACCCTTCAGTCCAACTCAACCATGCCGACCAGATATCCCAACCCAATCTAATCCCACCTGCCAACACTTGGCCCATATCTCTCCAAACCCCTCCCATCAATATACCCATCCAGATGCCTTTTAAATGTTGCAATTGTACCAGCCTCCACCACTTCCTCTGGCAGCTTATTCCATGCATGTACCCCACTCTGTGTGAAAAATTTGCCCCATATGTCTCTTTTATATTTTTTCCCTCACCTTAAACCTATGTCCTCTACTTCTGGACTCCCCCACTCCAGGGAAAAGACTTTGTCTCTTTATCCTATCCATGCCCCTCATTATTTTGTAAACCTCTATAAGTCTCCAACATTTCAGGGAAAACAGCCCCAGCCTGTTCCGCTTCTCCCTATAGCTCAAATCCTGCAACCCTGGCAACATCCTTGTAAATCTTTTCTGAACCCTTTCAAGTTTCACAACATCTTTCCGATAGGAAGGTGACCAGAATTGCACGCAAACAGTAGCCTAGCCAACATCCTGTACAGCCGCAACATGACCTCCCAACTTCTGTACTCATGAATGTATTTCTGGGAATATCCTGCCTCAGCATGGCTATAATGCTATCCCTTATCAAAAATGCCACTGCCCCTCCTCTCTTGCCTCCCTTTCTATTCTTCCTTTAGCATTTGTATCCTGGAAAAATAAGCTGCCAGTCCTGCCTATCCCTGAGCCATGTTTCTGTAATTGGTGTGATATCCCAGTCCCATGTTCCTAACCATGCTCTGAGTTAATCTGCCTTCCCTGTTAGGCTCCTTGCAATGAAATAAATGCAGTTTAATTTATCAGTCCAACTTGTTCTCTGCTTTGTCCCTACCTGCCCTGACTGTTGGACTCACTTCTGTTCTCAACTGTACCAGCCTCAGATTGATAGTTACCATTTGATCCATGGAGTTTTCCTTTTGTGTTCAATGTCAAACTCATCCAACATCCCAATGAGTCCCACAGGTTTCCCTTGCAACTTCCAATATTCTGATTGACAGTGTCCCACCTTATTACAGTGGAAATAATATGCCTTTGATTCTCAGCTCCACCCTCAACACAGTCTTTCCTAGTTTGCGAAACACATTTTTGGAACATTCCCTGCTGCTGGTCCCTTCTTTTCCCTGACTAACTGCCTTACTTCCATTCTCCCATCATCTACCCTTCTTTGACTTCGGGTGAATAGAGGAAAGTTTAATTTATAGAGGTGACAGAGGAAAGTTTAATTTAATGTATCAGCACATAATCATCACCCATCTCTGCTGCCTATTGAGCATTTACATCCCTCTGCTCTTCAATGTGAGCTCTAATTTCAGGAGGTAGTGAATTTTTAAACTATTTCAAGAGAATAAATTCCTTCTCAGTTTTCTACTTGGTATTTCTTCCTCATGCCATTATCCAATGGTCAACATTATTTTGCCTCATTCTGTCAAATTCAATGCAGGTCTTCCCAGATTCTTTCTTTGTAAGTTTCAAACTGTTTGCATGTATATTTCAGGAACGTTTGCATGTATATTTCAGGAACGTTTGCATGTATACTTCATATTTCAATACACGAGTGCATGATTAATACTTTATAATTGGTAGAAATTTCTTCCACAATGATGCATAAATCTCATTTTCTCTACCTGTCAGCTTGCTCTGCATGCAATTGTCCAATTTTCCTTTGACCATTTCATTAATTTTGTTATGTTTCCAAATGACATAAAGACAATCTCCATGTCTGTCTCTTTAGATTTTGGTAAGGTGTGCAAATTTAAGCATTTCCTTACTAGATTTTAAGTTATGGAGAGGTTTTCCTCATCAGAATCTTCTTCTGAAGCCTCCTTTTTAAATGCAACCCTCTAAGCCAATAACCCCTTTCTCTCTCTCCTCTTTTTCCCTTTGTAATTCTGGTTCCAGATTTATAAGTGCTCTCTTTTACTTTCTCCTCTAGTTCATGTCTTTCACTTTTGATTTTCATTTCCATCTTCTTTGATTCCAATGTTCTTTCTTTTTTCTCTGTACTTTGAAATTCTCTGTCTACCTGCTTTATTTCTAAACGGCTTTAACTGTAACTCAATCATATTCACTCTGATGGCCCACTACTTGGGTACCTGGTCTCTCTTGTATTTCCACCAGTCATAAATGCTGTGCTTGTCAGAGTGAAAGAGATGCACAGGACAGAAACAGGCTCTCCATTCCAACTCATCCACACTGACCAGATATTCAAAGTTGATCTAGTCCTATTTGCCAGCATTTGGACCATATTTGGACCCTCTAAATACTTCCAATCCATGTACCCATCAAGATGCTTTTTAAATGATGTAATTGTACCAGCCTCCACCACTTTCTCTGGCAGCTTATTCCATACACGCACCACCCTCTACATGAAAGAATTGCCCCTTAGCTCCCTTTTCAATCTTTCCCCTCTCACCTTAAACATATTCCCTGTGGTTCTGAACTCCCCCACCCTGGGACTCAACTATTTGTCTTCGTAGCTTTTGCAGGAAATGCCACCCTTAACCCTTTCTGCCTACTTTTTTTTAAGCTTGTCCTTAATTAAATCTTGTAAGCCAGTCTGTGATACTTCCTCCATGTACATTAAATTATGCTTGCTTCCAGTGCTATCTTATTTCATTTTATAAGGAACTTGATATCCATCTTTTTAACCTTTACAAATTAATATTACTCACATCCAATTTCATATGGTCTGCATCCAAAGATCTGACACCAACTCCTCAAAATTTGTTAAACTCCGATGGGAGGGCTGCACTGTTAATCAAACCCAATTGAACCATGCCAGAAATGCACACACTTTATGGAACTATCAAAGTGGTCAATTTATCTTCCTTCTGTTCTACTGTTCAGAATAAAAGAAATGTCGACTGGGCTTCCTTTAATAAACTTCAAAATAACTCATTTTATTATAACTGAGATTAGTTCTTTAAGCTAGTTGTGAAAATGACAAGTAAGCTACTATTTAGAATTAAACTATTTTGTGTTAATCCGAAACACACACATTCATACTATCAAGACATTTCAGCAATACTATAGGTCTGAAAAGCAAAAGATAAAGCAAAGATACGAAAATAGGATAGATTGAAGTCTCACAATCTCTTCAATTTCCTGTTAATGAGATCTGATTACTGACCTTCACAGAATGATGGAAGATTTTCAGATCCGATTTGGTTGGGAAACAGTTGTGAGTTCTTATATTTGAGACATGGTTGGGTTTTCAAACTACTTCACGAAAATATCTTTTCAGCTAGTTTTCTTTTGTCTCTTACTCAGATATAAAGAGACGAAGAGAGATATATAGCTCTGCTTACCCCTGAACGCCATTCCAACAACTGTTTCCAGTCAAGTCTATGAAGACATCCAGCAACCTCAGATCAGAGGCTGTTGCTAGGCAATGTACAGCATAGATCTTATGGTTAATTCACTCAGTTTGTCCAGTAATTAAAGGCCATGAAAAATCAAACTTTCATTATGCTTAAAAACCTTTTCTGGATTCTTTCTTACAAAATCACTTGCTTTTCAGATAATCCGCTGTTCTCTTTGACTTTTTAACTTGATGTTTCTGAGAAAGCCTCTTCCACTCAGAAATTTCCATATTCTAGTTTCCTATAGTTCATAATTAAGTATGTATTCCAAACAGAAGAAATAATATAATTCAGTACAAGACTGAGTGTAAAAATGCAATGCCTATTACTGGTTGTACATTTCAGCCTAAGGTCATTCCCATTGAAGCAAAGGCAATCAGGGAAAACCTGATAGAAATGGATAAGATTGTAATGGGTTCAGAAAAGGTAGACATGGAGAAGCTTTTTCTATTAACAAGAATGGTCACTGGATCTGAAACATTAATACAGCTTTCTCCCCACAGATGCTGCCAGACCTGCTGAGTTTTTACAGAAATTCCTGTTTTTGTTTCTGATTTCAATTGTCTGTAGTTCTTTGAGATTATTTTATGGGTGAGGGGATACAGATTCAAGGCTTCCAGCAAAAGGTAATGGAGATGATGTGAGGAAAGCTGTTTTGCTGTGCAGTGATTGGTAAAGCCCTATAACTCATTGCTTACAATGATGGTGAAAACAGACAATTACTAATTTCAAAAGGAAATTGGAAAGGCCTTAGAAGAGCATAAAGGCAATAGGAATGTACTCAAGAGAAAAATCAGGAGGGCAAAAAGAGGATGTGAGATAGCTTTGGCAAATAGGGTTAAGGAGTATCTAAAGGGACTTTATAAATACATTGAGGAAAAATGGGTAACAAGGGGGAGAATAAGACCCCTCAAGGTTCCTGCTGAATGGCCTTTGCCAAGAACATCGATTTTCCTGCTCCTCGGATGCTGCCTGACCTGCTGTGCTTTTCTAGCACCACTCTAATCTAAACCCTCAAGATCAGCAAGGCGGCCTATGTGTGGAACTGCATGGAATGGGGGAGATTCTAAACGAGTATTATGTATTAGTGATTACTGTGGAGAAGGACTTGGAAGATACAGAATGTAGGGAAGTAGATGGTGACATCTTGAAAAATGTTCATTTTACAGAGAAGGAAGTGCTGGATGTCTTGAAACACATAAAGGTGGATAAATCTAGGTGTGCGCTAACTCTGTGGGAGCTAGGGAAGTGATTGCTGGGTCCCTTGCTGAGATCGATAGTCACAGGTGAGGTGCTGGAAAACTGGAGGTTGGCTAATGTGGTCCCACTGTTTAAGAAAAGCGCAGCAGGTCAGGCAGCATCCAAGGAGCAAGACATTCGACATTTCGGGCATGAGCCCTTCTTCAGGAAAGGGCTTCCTGAAGAAGGGCTTATGCCCGAAACATCGATTCTCCTGCTCCTTGGATGGTGCCTGACCTGCTGTGCTTTTCCAGCAACACATTTTCAGCTCTGATCTCCAGCATCTGCAGTCCTCACTTTCTCCATTGTTTAAGAAGGGTAGTAATGGAACTATGGACCGGTGAGCACGACGTTGCTGGTGGGCAAGTTGTTGAAGGGAATCCTGAAGGACAGGATTTACATGTATTTGGAAAGGAAAGGACTGATTAGGGATAGTCAACATGGCTTTGTGTGTGGGAAATCATGCTTAACTAACTTGATAAAGTATTTCTAAGCAGTAGAAAAAAGGATTGATGAGGGCAGAGTGGTTAACATGATTTATATGGACTTCAGTAAGGTGTTCGACAAGGTTCCCCAAGGGAGACTGGTTAACAAGTTTAGATCGCTTGGAATACGGGGAGAACTAGCCATTTGTATACAGAACTGGCTCAAAGGTAGAAGACAGAGGGTGGTGGTGAAGGGTTGTTTTTCAGACTGGAGGCCTGTGACCCATGGAGTGCCACAAGGATCGGTCCTGGGTCCACTGTTTTTTGTCATTTATATAAATGATTTAGATGTGAATATAGGAGGTATAGTTAGTAAGTTTTGCAGATGAGACCAAAATTGGATGTGTAGTGGACAGTGAAGAAGTTTGCCTCAGAATACAATGGGACCTTGATCAGATGGACCAAGGAGTGACAGATGGAGTTTAATTTAGATAAGTGTGAGGTGCTGCATTTTGGGAAAGCAAATCTTGGCAGGACTTATACACTTAACGGTAAGATCTTGGGGGGAGTTGCTGAACAAAGAGACCTTGGAGTGCAGGTACATAGCACCTTGAAAGTGTAGTCGCAGGTAGATAGGATAGTGAAGAAGGCATTCGGTATGATTTCCTTTATTGGTCGGAGCATTGAGTATAGGAGTTGGGAGGTCATGTTGCAGCCGTACAGGACATTGGTTAGGCCACTGTTGGAATATTGTGTGCAATTCTGGTCTTTTTCCTACAGGCAGGATGTTGTGAAATGTGAAAGGGTTCAGAAAAGATTTGCAAGGGTTGCGGGGTTTGAGCTACAGGGAGATGTTGAATAGGCTGGGGCTGTTTTCCATGGAGTATCAGTGGTTTACAAAATCATGAGGGGCATGGATAGGATAAATAGACAAGATCTTTTCCCTGGGGTGGGGGAATTCATAGAGGGCATAGGTTTAGGGTGAGAGGGGAAAGTTTAAAAAGGACCTAAGGGGCAACTTTTTCATGCAGAGTGGTGCATGTATTGAATGAGCTGCCAGAGGAAGTGGTGGACGCTAGCGTAATTGCAACATTTAAAAGACATCTGGATGGGGACATGAATAGGAAGGGTTTGGAGAGATATGGGTCAAGTTGGATTGAAGGCTCTGCTTCTGTTCTCTATATCTCTATGACTCTATGGAAATCATGGTTAAAATTTGGATCTTTCTTCTGTAAAAGGCAATTGCTCACAAACAACTGTTAATTCTGAAGATGAGATTGTACCTAGTAAGGAATACAGGGCAGAGATAGGTAGATAGATCCAAAAACAGAGCTGCATCAGGACATTATTTAAATGAGCCACGTCACATTGCAGGGTCCCGGAGCTACGAGAAGCCGAGGAGAAACCTACACAATGTATTCAGGAACAATGGTTACCCGATAAATGCAGTCCGCTGATTCCTGCACAACAGAACTAAACAGTAAGGCACAACATGCTCACAGACATTTCTGAAATGATCACCAGACTACTCCGGCCCTGAGGCATCATGGTAACCCACAAACCCAGTACCACACTGCAGCAACTATTAATGAAATTAAAGGACCCCATACCCACAGACAACAGAAGGAACATGATATACAAAATACCCTGCAAGGACTGGAACAAACATCACATTGGACAGACAGGCCAGAAACTAGCCACCAGGATACATGAGCATCTACTAGCCACCAAAAGACATGACCAATAATCATTGGTATCCTTACACACAGACGAAGAGGGACACCAGTTAAACTGGAACAATACATCTATCCTGGGACAGGCTAAACCTACCACCACACTGAAACAGCTCCTGATGAATTTAAAGGACCCCTTGCCAACAGCCAGCAGAGCATCTTATTCAAAATACCCTGCAAGGACTGCAATAAACATTACAGTGGACAGATGGACAGGGAACTAGCTACCAGGATATATGGGCACCAACGAGCCACCAAGAGACAATGACCAACTATCACTAGTATGCATACACACAGACAAAGAGGGACCCCCATTCGACTGGGACAATACATCCATCCTGGGACAGGCTAATCGAAGACATGCACGGGAATTCCTAGAGGCCTGGAATTCAAACTGGAACTCCATCAACAAACATATCGATTTGGACCCCATTTACCAACCTCTCAGAAAAAGAGCCAGTAGTGATATCACCCACCACAACAGACCAAGACTCACAAATAGCAAGCAAGACAGAACCCCAGTGCTTCATTCGAGGCTCACTGATGATGTTACCTCACAAGGTGATGAAATCAGAGAGCAAACTGACAACCCAATCCACAACCTAAGCTACAACTCTTCTCCAAACTGTCAATGGGTAGATAGAGTTAGATTACAGAACAGTCACAGTCTTACCAAAAGGTAGTGGAATGAGTGAATGGGCTAAATGGCCCAATCCTGTTTCTAAGTTACGGATAGGGTGGAAACCACATCTGAACCAGTGAATATGGCGTATTAAATTGAAAGAAGTACAAGTAAGCAAGATAATATCTGTGTTTGTGCAATAACTCAAGAAATTGTGAAGATGCCATGCACTGAGAAAAATACCCCTGCACACCATAAGGAACATTGGATACAATACATTGATCAATAATTGTGGAACTCAACAGATTGTATATAAACTAATGAAGTAGGAGAAAGGGAGGACTGCAGATGCTGGCGATTAGAGTCCAGAGTGTGGTGCTGGAAAGGCACAGCAGGTCAGGCAGCATCCGAAAAACAGGAGAATTGACATTTCGGGCATAAGCCCTTCATCAGGAATCATTCCTGATGAAGAGCTTATACCCGAAACGTTGATTCTCCTGTTTCTCGGATGCTGCCTGACCTGCTGTGCTTTTCCAGCACCACACTCTCAACTATAAATTAATGAACCTCAGCAAATTTACAGATTCCAATAAATGATTCTCACAATTTTGAAATACAATCCTGAAGGGGAAAAAAATCAGTGTTTCGTGTTTGTAATTTCGTACCTTAAGAATACAAAATTTTATAAGATGGTTATGTTTTACACTGTCTTTTCAAAATAAAACATAATGTCCCTGGAAAGGGGGTTGGTGATCATATGGAGCAGGGCAGCAAGGCAGCCCCACGTGACTTGATTCTTATGGAAACAATAAAATATGAAATCTTGTCCTATGATTATTTTGGTCAGTTGTTGGGAAATTCAAAGAAGTTTTTAATAGTTATCAGTTTCCAGATGGATCATAATGCTCAGAAATGGATGGGCATGAACTGATGTGTGAATCATCAGGATAAAGATGATCAGGTGCAACACACAATATGAGGAAAGGAAATGGTAATGTTTGAATGAAGTTTGATACAACTTTTGAGTTGGATTCCTGAGGAGTTGCTGGATCAGCAGAGGAGTTCAGATGAATCTGTTTTGAGATCTCTGAGCAGTGAGCTCCTTAGGATGTTAAATAGGTTTGATAGCATGCATGATGCACAACAAGTTGCTTGTGCCCAGTAGAAACTGAGGATTATCCATTCTTTTCATTGAATCCCTACAGTCAAAGAGTGTGGTGCTGGAAAAGCATAGCCGGTCAGGCAGCATCCAAGGAGCAGGAGAGGTGATGTTTTTGGTATAAGCCCTTAATCAGGAATGCCTGAAACATTGACTCTCCTGCTCCTTGGCTGCTGCCTGACCTGCTGTGCTTTTCCAGCACCACACTCTCCAACTCTGATCGCCAGCATCTGCAGTCCTTACTTTTTCACATAAAATCCTGTGGAAACAGACCATTTGGCCCAGCAATTCCACACCAATCCTCCGAACAGTGTCCCACCCAAACCCATTCCCCTAACCTATCACTTTCCATTACCCCTGACTAAAACAAATAAACTACACATCCCTGAACAATATGGGCAATTTAGCATGGCCAGTTTGGATATCTTTTGAAACTTCTAAAAGGTGCTAGGATAATTTAGAACAATAGTGTGGGTGATATCTTCACTTAAAGGTTCAGACAGTGATCCGGATTTGCCGAGTGTACTCGTCATTGAATGTTGTGTTGTGATGATGCTATGGCTGTCAAGAGGTTATTTTATTCTTTTTTTAAGAAAGATTGTAATGCGAAGGTACAAAGCAAGCCACTGACGACTGCTTGAGTAAATAGCTTGTGAGCCCTTGGGGTTGTTTTTAATAGCTGCAACAACAGAAGCAGCCTGGACATGGCCAGCTCTCAAAGAACAGGCTTCCTATTTTTTTTTAGTTTTTAGGTTTAGCATTAAACAGAAGCCTTTGGGCTTCTCAAAAGATTTGGAGGCTTCAGTGAATGTCTCCTGGCTGCTACACTCTGAATTTTCTCTTGATGATTTTTCCCTCCTGGATTGAAGAACTGAATGTGAGAATCTGTGTCTAAATTTGCCTTTTTTGCCAAGGGTTGTGTTTATAGGACGTTACCAAATTGAAACAGTTAATTAGTAATAGGTACTGTATCTATTATTCTGTTAAGTTTCCCAATGAAGTTGTTAGTCTAAATTCCTTTCTTTGGTTGTATTTTATTCCAATGTTTATATATAAATTGTGTTTTGCTTAACGTCAAGTCGTTTGACCAATCACATCACATTGGGAACAGAGACTTTACATATGCCTTTAGAATAAGAGAAAGTTCAGATCTAGGCTACCTTCTTATATTTTGAGAGGGTCCAATCTGGTCCATGACAGTATTCAATCCTCATTTGGAACTTGTAATCCTCAGTAACCTCAGTGATAAACTCAAAATCAGCATAATAACATAAGTAATAGGAGCAGGTTGTTAGATTTTGGGGTTCACATTAACTTTATTTGTAAGGCCTGTCAATTACAATTATAAATCGAACTTTGAATAAAAGCCATTCTAAAGGTTTGCTAATCTTGATTAGTTAAAAGAACCGTTCTAGCTCCTAAAACGTTCATAGGTTTTATAGAAATGATTACATTTGTCAGACCAAGTTTAAAAGCTATACTTAATGAATACAGTGGTTTCCGGTCGATCCACTTGGGGACACAAACTAGTGATATTGTTTGACTGAACACATGTCTCTTGTTCTCTACTGTTGACTGAAGTGCCCTATCTCTCTTTGACCCTTCTTCTGCACTGAATCACCTGTTATTGTCCCTTGTTGGCCACTGCCTCCTATACATGAGCAGAGAGATCCTGAATTCTGATCGACAAAAACAGAAATTTCTGGAAAAACTCATCAGATCAGACAGCAAAAATTCAGTTCTGAAGAACAGTTATTGGATTTGGAACATTAACTTTGTTTTCTGACAACAAGCCTGATGAATTTCTCCAGCAGTTAATGCTCCAAATCCAGTGATTGTTCTTCAGAACTGAATTTGCTGTCAGACCTTCTGACTTTCTCCAGCAATTTCTATTCTTGTTTGTTTCAGATCTCCAGCATCTGCGATTCTTTGTTTTATTTTACTGACTTGTTATTGATTTACCATTTATGGATAGCACATGATCAATCTCAGAATGGTTAAACAATGAACATTGTGTGAGTTAATATATTTTAATATCATGTAGCTCAGAACTTAGATTTTGAACTAGTACCATATGGGTTTGAACTGTGAATATGATGGAACTTAAGAATAATTTTGTAAGTATTTCTGTTGCCTTAGTGATTTCTTTTAAAGCATAATAGGACAGAGATACTTGCCAGAGAGTGAGTTTGTTTTTCATTATTTATTTGTAAAACTCAACTAATATAAACTGCGTGTGCACCAGGTTTCAGTTATAGAAGGTTCCAGTTGATACAATTCTGGTTTGTCCAACGTTACCTCATAAAGCAATCTGCCCATTCCAGGTATTAGTTTACAAGAAGGATCCCAGAAGTGAAGGGCTTGTCATATGATGAGAGGTTGAGGATTCTGGGTCTGTACTCAATGGAGTTTAGAAGGATGAGGGAGACGCTCATGTAAACTTACACAGTATTGTCAGGGTGGAGGTGGAGATGTTTTCACTTGTAGGAGAGACTAGGACCTGAGGGCACAGCCTCAGAGTGATGGGACGACACTTGAGAGGAGGAGGAATTTTTTCAACCACAGGGTGGTGAATCTGTGGAACTCATTGCTTCAAGTTATTGAGTGTATTTAAGACAGAAATATATGGGTGCTTGATCGGTAAGTGAATTAAGAATTACAAGGAGAAGGCAGGATGGTGGGATTGTAAAAAATATCAGCCATGATTAAATGGGCTGACTGGCCTAATTCTGCTCCTATATTATTTGGTCTTATAGCTAGTATCCTTTCTCTGAACTGCTTCCAACACATTTAACTCGTCCTTAAGTAGGGTAATTAACACTGTTCACAGTACTCCTGATGTGGTCTCATAGTTGTCCTGAATGAATGAATCACCCTACTCATATATTCAATTTCCATTATAATAAACAATAATATCTTTTTAATTTTCTCAGTTACCTGCTGGACCTACAGGCCAACCTTTCACAAGTCATTCACTAGGCCACGCAGATCCTTCTGTATCTCAAAGCTCTGGAGTTTTACACCATTCAGTGAAAAGCTCCTGCCAAAAATGGCCAACTTCCCATTTTCCCACATAATGTGCCATTTGCCAGAGTTTTACCCACTCACTGAACCTATCTAAGTTCCTTTATGTCCTCTTTAAGTCTTCTTCACAGCTTACATTTTTAGTTTCATGTATCATCAGCAAATTCAGCAACCAGACCTTTGGTCCCTTCATCCAAGTCATTTCTATAAATTGTAAATTGCTCAGGCTCCAGCTCTGATCCCCATGGCATACCAGTTGTTATATCTCACCACCCTTGACATTTTGCAACCATTTGCCTGGTTGGTCCAGTTCAGTTTCTGATCGATGATAACTCCAGGATATTGACATTGGGGAATTTATGGTAATACCATTGTAAGTAAAGGCAAGATGGTTAGACTGTCTCTTGTTGAAGATAGCCATTGTCTTGCAGATGGGTGGCATAAATATTACTTCCCACTTATCAGCACAAACTTGGGTATTGTCCAGCTCTTGCTGTAAATAGACACTGGCTGCTTCAGTATCTCAGGCTTGGTGACTGGTGTTGAACATTGTGTAATAATCACAAGAGCCACATCTCTGACATTATGATAGAGCAAAAGTGACCACTGAAACAATTGAAGATGGTTGGACCGAGAACATTGCCCTGAGGTACTCCTGCAGATATGTTCCTTTGTGCCGAGTATGATTCTAACTAGTAGAGAATTTCCCTGAATCCCTCCGACTCCAGTTTTGATAGGGCTCCTTGAAGCCACATTGAGTCAAATACAGCCTTTCTTTTATTCACACATGGAACATGGGTGTTACTACCTGGCCTGGATGTCAAGGGCTGTCACTCTCCCCTACCCCCTGGAATTCAGCTCTTTTCTCCATGTTTGAACCAAGGCTATAATGAGATCAGGAGCTGAGTGGCCCTGGCAGAACCCAAACTGGGCTTCACTAAGCAGGTTATTGCTGAGCAGGTGCTGCTTGATATGTTGATGACACCTTCCTTCACTTTACTGATAATCGAGAGTAGATTGATGGGGCAGTAATTCGCCGGATTGGATTTGTCCTGCTTTCTGTGGTCAGAGAAATTTTCCACATTGCTGGCAGCTGTCAGTGTTGTAACTGAATTGGAATACCTTGGCTAGACATATGACATGTTCTGGAGCGTGGGTTTACTGTACTATTGCCAGAATGTTGTCAGACTCCTTTTCAATATTCAATGCTTTCATCCAATTCTTGAAATTATGTGGATGAATTGAAATAGGCTGAACACTAGCCTCTGTGATGCTGGGGACCTTCAAAGGAGGCTGAGGTAGATCATCCATTTCATACTTCTGGCTGAAGATTGCTGCAAATGTGCTTCCCCATCATTGAGGAGGGGGATATTTGTGGAGCCTCCTCCTCCAGTGAGTTGTTTAATTGTCCAATTATCCATCTGATTGGATGTGGCAGGACTGGAGAGTTTGGCATGCAGTTACTTTTACATTACAATTCCCCAGGTAGACACCGCATTTTCAGGTATGCTTGGTGCTGCTTCTGACATGCCCTCCTGTACTCTCCATTGAACCAGGGTTGATCCCCGGATCAATGGGAACAGTAGACTGGTGGAATTTGCCAGGCCATGAGGTTACAGGTTGTGGTTGAATTCAATTCTTCTGCTACTGATAACTCACAGTACCTTGTGGTAATGTCACACCTTATAATCCAGAAATGCCGAACTGATGTGGGGATGTTTGTTCAAATCCCACCATTTACAGGTGTTGATGTTTGAATTCAATGAACATTTGTAATTTTTTTTTAAGAAGCTAGTATAATTGCAACCACTGTTAATTGTTGCAGAAATATATCTATCAATTCCCTTTGAAGAAAGAAATCTGAAATGGATCTTTTTTGTTAAAGAAAGGGATTAAGGAATATGGACCAAACACAGAAATGTCGAGTTAACATAGATCAGCTTAATCGCACTGAATGATTGGACAGACTGAAGGGGCTGAATGACTCCTACTCTTTTAATCTGATATTACTTAAAGCATTTCTTCTAACATTTAAATCATCCTTCTCCAACCCTAAATTTTAGTTTTCATCTATCCACAGATGTAGTTTAAAAATTTTCCAAGTTTGTTTTCAATGAAGCATATCCCAATGAAATTGTTGCTAGTGTGTTTGTGGTGCATGGTCATGTCCCTACCTCTGAGCTAGGTGGTAGGTTAGTTCACATTCCACCTGCTTTGGTGTCAGAAGAACCCTAAACAGGTTGATTAGTAAAAACATGGAACCATTAACCTTTCCACAGTACTGAAGCCTGTGCCCCAAGCAAAACCTCTTTCTCCCCACCAGTCTTTAGAGGGTTTACAAAGGATTTCAGAACTGAGGGCCCAAGTAACTGGAGACATGGCCACTAATGATGGAGGAATCAAAATTGGTGACAGACAAGACACTACAAAATCTGACGCCCAAGGGCAGCATGGTGGTTAGCACCGCTGCCTCACAGTGCCAGAGACCTGGGTTCAATTCCCATCTTGGGCAACTGTCTGTGTGGAGTTTGTACATTCTCTGTGTCTCTGCTTGGTGTCCTCCCACAATCGGCTATGCTAAATTGCCCATAGTGATAGGCGCATTAGTCAGGGGTAAATATAAGGTAGGGGATTGGATCTGGGTGGGCTACTCTTTGGAGTGTTTGTGTGGACTTTTTGAGCAGAGGGGCCTGTTTCCACACTGTAGGGAATCTAATCTAATCATGGTTTACAGAGCTATGGGGGTTTCTGCCATCCTAACTGGCCCTAAGACGTGGACAGCCTAGAGCTGACACCACCAGTCATTGAAACAGAACCATCAACGCTGCTGTGCAACATTCTGCAAATCCACTGGGAAAACAAACCCTCCAACACCAATGTCCTTGACCAAGCTAACATCAAGGCACTGTCTATCCTTGATCGCCATGGCAGGCTGGGCATGTTGTCTGCATGACTGACATGAGACTCCCCAAGCGGGTGCTCTGCTCCCCACTCTGAAACTGCAGGCAAGTCCCAAGTGGACAGAGGAAGCAATTCGGGGATACTTTCAAGACCTCACTGGGGAAGTCAGACGTTCCCACAGACACCTGGGAATCGTTGATGTAAGACTGTCCAAAGAGTATATCACTAAAGAGAAAAAAAAACAAATTAGAATATTTTTAAAAATTATAAACTCTTCAGAAACTGGTGAGCATGTGCAGCTGGCATTTATCATTGGATTAATGATAGCAGCAGACGTATCAACAATTAAAGGGGTTAGACTAGATAGGAATCAGATTAGAGACAGAAGGCATGACCAGAAAAGGATATGAAACCAAAAATGAGAATTTTAAAATCAAGTGTATTGTTTGACCATAATGCAATGCAGGTGATGGGAACATGTACACGGGTACAAGTCTTGGATGTCCACAACTTTATGGAGAATAGAATGTTGGAGGCAAGCCAGAAATGTATTAAAAAAATTTATTAAAATGTTTTTAATTAAACTGATCTGTGACATCATTCCGTTGTTACAGTTTCAGCAACTGGTTGACTGGAGCAGTGGCTGGTGCTGTTTTGCTGTTCCATGTCCTTTCTGCCCAAAGTTTCAGTTCATTGTAACCAAAGAGCAAATCCGATACTGCCTCACTTGAAGGACTACTACAAGACAAAGTATCATCAGTTGCAGCCCCTGCCCCATCGATCAACAAAATCCACAGCAAGGTGGCCACCTGTACCACCGTGGGCAAGTGTCTGTGTGGAGTTTGTACATTCTCTGTGTCTGTGCTTGGTGTCCTCTAAGTGCTCCGGTTTCCTCCCACAATTGGCTATGCTAAATGTGAATGGGGGTTAGGATTTCTGCTGCTGGCCTTTCTATTACTAGCAAATCCAGAACTGGCAACAGGAGACAGGAACAGAGGGAAGCAGCAGATAGTGATTGAATGCTCATCTGTCAGTCAAGTGGCATAGACGTCAGAATGAAACGCTTTACCAGCCCGATTGGAATATGGCCATGGAGAGGCTAAAAGTCAGGAATGCAGGTTCAGCGAAGGGGCAGTGATGATAAGAATTCAAATATCCAGTCCCTAACTTTATTGGGAATGTCATTCCAAACACAAGACGAATAATGAAGATCTGCTTGAGTTTATAGATCAACATATAAATTGGGAGCAGGAGTACGCCATTCAATTCTACTCTACAATTCTATAATATCATGGCTGATCTCACTACTCCACATTCCCTCCTTCCCCAATAACCTTCACCTAATCACTTGTCCAGAATCAATATACTGCTGGCTTAAAAAGATTCAAGTCTCTGCTTCCACCACCTTCTGAAGGATACCAAAAGTTCTCAGAAAACAAATTCTCATTTTGTCTTAAATGGGCAATCCCACATTGTATATTATTTCCTAATAGGGAACATCCTTTCCATATCCTATTAAGATCCTCAGGATCTTACATATTTCAGTCAAGCCATCCCTTACTCTTCTTAGCTGCAGTTTGTCTCCATTAATGCTCTATTAAAAGAATGACTCTTGGAATGTGCTTCAATAAATTAAATTGATGACATTAAGACCATGATTAAAGAGACCGTACATATCTTGTTCCTTATTTTTGATGACCTTCCATTGCACACAGTTTCCTTTGAATTTACAGTAAATGGAAGGATGTAGTCTTAAGTGTTTGGAGCCTGTGGTTTGTAGAATATTGGCTGGACCCTGATTGGACCAGAATTTATAACTGCAGCAAAGGTTTTGAAAACTGATGGGAATATTCCACAGCTTAGCAAACTGGCTTAACTATGTTGGAAGTTTCACAGAGAACCTGACCCTGCAGTTGCTGTGAATGTATCCATGTCTCCAAAAGCTACAGCTCACTTCGTTCATGCCTGGCAAAGATCTGGTTGTATTTCTTTTGTTTCTTGGGTTTATATAGCAGTAGTTTGGAATATTTCATTAGCAGCTGCTTCCAGTAACAGGAAACATCCTCCATCTTCAAGTGCTCCAGGATAAACTGGTGGCCCCTGTGAAGGAAAAGATAAGCATCAGGGGCTGAGTTAGTGGAGCACCTACCTTCAACAGGGCTAGAAACCTGAATGGAAATAACAGGCCTATAGTGTTATTGCTGATAACATCTTAAATACTACACATTACACGACAGGGCTAGGCTGGAATACGTCTGGAATATGGATCAATGGTAACTTTATCATCTTTGAGCTGGGTCATGTGGTCTACTTCCCTTAAAGGCACATAGAACAATACAGCTCAGTACAAGCTCTTCAGCCCTCGATATTGTGCCAACTTTCTGACCCTACTCTAAGATCAGAATAACCTATATACCCTTCAATATATGATCTTCCATGTCCTTTTCCAAGAACCACTTAAATGTCCCTAATTTATCTGACTCTACTACCACCATTGGCAATGCATTACATACCCACTACTCACCGTGTAAAGAACCTCCCTCTTACATCTCCCTTAAACCTTCCTCCAATCACCTGAAAATTATGCCCCCCCCGTGATAGACATTTCCACCCTGGGAAAAAAAGTCTCTGGCTATCACTCTATCTATGCCTCTCACCAGCTTGTACAGCTCTAAGAAGTCACCTCTCACCCTTCTTCATTCCAATGAGAAAAGGTCTTGCTCCTTCAACCTTTTATCGTAAGACATGCCCTCCAGTCCAGGCAGCAACTAGGTAAATCTCCACTGCACCTTTTCTAAAGCTTCCACATCTTTCCTATAATGAAGTGAACACAATATTCCAGGTGTGGTCTAACCAGGGCTCTTAAACTCAATCTCCCGCTAATGAAAGCCTTAACAATCCTATCAACTTGGGTGGCAACTTTCAGGCATCTATGGAGGTGGACCACAAGATCCCTCTGTTGCTCCACACTGCCAAGAATCCTGTCTTTAACCCTGTATTCTGCATTTAAATTCAATCTTCCGAAGTGAATTACTTCACACTTTTCCAGGTTGAACTCCATCTGCCACTTTTCAGACCACCCCTGTACCCTGTCAATGCCCCATTACAATCTACAATGCTATCCAAAGTTCCACCAACCTTCGTGTCATCGGCAAATTTACTAATCTACCCTTCCACTTCCTCATCCAAGTCATTTATAAAAATCAAAGAGCAGAGGTCCCAGATGCCTGTTGCACACTACTGGTCACCGAGCTCCAGGCTGAATATCTTCAATCTACCACCCCCCTCTGTCTTTTATAGGCCAGTCAAGTCAGTATCCAGACTGACAGATTTCCCTGTATCCCATGTCTCCTTACTTTCTGAATGAGCCTACCATGAGGAACCTTATCAAATGCCTTGCTAAAATCCATGTACACCACATCAACTTCTCTACCTTCATCTACCAATGTGCTTTGCCACGTCCTCAAAAACTTCAATAAGGCTTGTGATGTGGAGATGATGGTGTTGGACTTGGGTGGACAAAGTTAGATGTCACACAACACCAGGTTAGAGTCTAACAGCTTTATTTAAAATCACAAGCTTTCAGAGCACTGGTCCTTCGTCAGGTGAAGTGGAGAGAGGTACACGGGCACAGAGTATATAGGCAGAGAGATAGTGGCAAGATTTGGCTATGGGTACCCACCCAGCAATGCTTGCCTCTTCACAGAATACATGGAATAGTGCCTCTTCCACAGTTACACTGGCAGAATCCTCCGCCTTTTTCTCTGCTACATCGATGACTGTATCAGTGCTGCCTTGTGCTCCCAGGAGGAGCTTGAACAGTTCATTCTACATACCAACACCCTCCACCACAACCTTAAATTCACCTAGATCATCTCCAATGCTTCCCTCTTCTTCCTGGACCTCTCCATCTCCATCTCTGGTGACTAACTACACACCGACATCTACCACAACTCCATCAATTCCTACAGCTACCTTGACTACACCTCCACCACCCCACCTCCTATAAAAATGTGACCCCTCCCCCCAATTCCAATCCTCTGCCTTCATTGTATCTGCTCTCACGATGAGCAATTCTATTTCAGGACATCCCAATTGTCTGCCTACTTGAAGCGTCATAAATATTTACTCCCCGGTGATCAACAGTGCCCTCAATCGCGTCTCCTCCATTTCCCATACTTCTGCGTTCAAACTCCACCCTCCCCTCCCAATCCCAACATAGAATCCCCCTGGTCCTCACATTCTACCCCATCAATCTCCAAAACCAGTGCATCATCCTCCACCACGTTCACTGCCTTCAGTCAGACCCCACCACCAAAAATATATTTCCCTCCCCACCCTTATTTGCATTCCATAGGGACGGTTCCCTCTGTGACTCCCTCATTAGGTCCACACTCGCCACTAACCCCTCTCCACTCTTGGCACCTTCCTGTTCCGTTGTAAGAGGTGCAAAACTTGCACCCTCACCTCCCTCTCACCTCTGTCATTGGCCCCAAGATTCATTTCAAATTCGGGAGAGATTTACTTGCACATCCTCCAACCTCATCGACTGCATCCGTGCAAACTCGAGGAACGGTTCAGGGAACATCTCTGGTCCATAACCAACCCCACCCTCCTGTGCCCATCCACTTCAACTCCCCCTCCCACTCCTCTAAGGACGTATCCAATCTGGGCCTCCTCCACTGCCTACACAAGGCCCCTGTAAACTGGAGGAGAAAACACATCTTCTGCCTCGGCATCCTACAACCACACTACATGAACCTAAATTCGCCAGTTTCCAAATCTCCCCTCCTCCAACCGAATCCTAGATCTAACCCTCAGACTCAGATCCACCCTCCTGACCTGACCTACCTGTTCCATCTTCCCACCTATCTACTCCACCCTTCCCACCAAACTATCACCTCCTACCTCCACACACCTATCGCCTACCTTTTCCCGAGCTCCATTCCTCCTTCCTCAATTTCTCTCTCAACCTCCTTCCCCTCCCCAGTCCTGAAGAAGGGTCCTACACAAAACTTTGACTTTCTTGCTCCACTGATGCTGCCTGACCTGCTGTGTCTTATCCAGTACCATGCTTCATCAACTCTGATTTCCCCAGCATCTGCAGTTCCCATTGTCTCCTTATGGCAAGATAATTCCAGGTAATTAAGAGTGCCAACAGATAATTACAAATGTTGTGAGTAGAGTGACAACAGGCTGAACGCAATCAAGAGTGTCAAGAGATTAATACAAACAGTGCGACTAAAGTGTCAACAGTTAAATAGAAATGATCTATGATCCAATTAACTAAGGCAGAGAGAGATAATAAATAATCAAAAGTGAGATGCTGCTGGAGGCAAACCAATTGGCTGGAATAACATGACTAGGTAGCAGTCACATGATGAGGATCTAATAAATGTAATAAGTATTCAAAATCTGTACAGACTAATTAAGGCAGATGGATAATCACAAGCAATCAAAGTGATGGTGGCAATACAGGCCAGTAAGGAAGATTTAACAGATACAGAACAATATGGTGGGGTTACATGTAGCATGACATGAACCCAAGATCAGGGTTGAGGCTGTCCTCATGAGTACAGAGTTAGGTTATCAATTTCTGCTCAGCAATTCTGCATTGGGTTATGAAGATGTGGGTGTACTGTGCCTTTAAGAGAGTTAAAAGCCAGCAGAACGACCTGACACAGCATCAAACGTTCTGAATAAGGTAACAAAGTAACACTTGGTCAAATTGCCTGAAAAGGACAAAACAGATTTGAATTAGACCAATCAGTTTAAACTATACCCTGAAAAATACCAAATTCCAATCGCGTTTGAATTGAGTATATTGACAATCTTAAAAGCCAATGACACAATCTGCTGCTTTGGGGGTTTAAGACTGGGGAAAATTAAACAGTTGGAAGGAGAACTGCCAAGCCTCCAACATCTGCAGACTGCCCAGAGAATAGCTCTCTGAAAGGTATCTTTATCAATTAGTAACCGCAGAATCCCAAAGATGATGATGATTTGATGTCCGGCTGGTGTTTTTTGAAAAGTTGGATTTTGGTATATCTTACATGGTAGGGACGGGAGGGTTCATTGGACTAGTATTGTAGATGGGGAAGGTAAAAGCTAGGTTAGAAGAAGGAGTTGTAAATAGGTGTTAGCTAATTATTCTCTGTTATACTTTCATAAAGTTGTTACTTTTACCTTAACTAGTTCTTGGCCTTTTGCATTTTCACAGATTACTGCACAGGATAAATCTTTTCTGTGTTGGTTTACATTAAGCGGAGGGTTTAACCCGTGTCGTAACAATTGTTGTGTATCTTGAAGGCTGCCTTAGAGGACACTTACCTAAAGATCAGAGGCTGAATGTCATTGACCGCTGAAGTGTTCCCTGACTGGAATGGAATACTCCTACCTGGCAATCATTGCACTGTGTCCATTCACCTATTGCAATAGTATTTGCATGATCTCACTGGTATACCATGCCAGGCATCCTTTCCTGCAGTGTATGAGGTTGACAACTTTGGCTGAGTCACATGAGTACTTACCATGTACATGGTGAATGGTGTTTCCATGTGTGATAGTAATATCCATGTTGATGATCTCCCATGTCTTGCAGTGGCAGCGTTGTATGGTGTTGTTGTTACTATTCTTCCAAAGGTTGGGTAGTTTGCTACGAACGATGGTCTGTTTTAGGTTAGGCAGTTGTTTGAAGGCAAGTTATGGAGATGCAGGGATGGCCTTGGTGAAACGTTGATCATCATCCATGATGTGTTGAAGGCTGAGAAGAACACGGCGTAGTTTCACCGTTCTGGGTTAAGTACTAGATAACGAAGGGTACGCGATCAATCATGTCCCTCTCAGCCTTCTGAGATGGCTGAGATTTTTTGCTGTGGCATGCTGGAATTGTTGATTTATGAGTTGAGTCATATCCTGTTCTTATAAGGACATCTTTCAGTGTCTGTCGCATTCCTCCTCGTCAGAGCAAATCCTGTGCGTACACAGTGCTTGTCTGTAGGGGATGGCTTCTTTAATGTGTTTAGGGTGGAAGCTGGAGTAGTGAAGCATCGTGAGGTTATCCGTGGCCTTGTTGTAGAGTGAAGCACTGAGAGGTCCATTCTTGATGAAAATGCATGTGTCCAAGAATGAAACATTCTGAACAGTACTCCTTGAATAAGTCTGATGGTGGGATGGAGCTTGTTGATATTGTTGTGTGGTTGGCTCAGTGATTCTTCGCCATGAGTCCAAAGGAAGATGACGTTGGAGTAAAGGAGTTGGGAGGTCATGTTGCAGTGTACACGACATTGGCGAAAGTGAGGACTGCAGATGCTGGAGATTAGACTCGTGAGTGTGGTGCTGGAAAAGCACAGCAGGTCAGTCAGCATCCGAGGAGGAGAATCGACATTTTAGGCAAAAGCCCTTCATTCGGATTCTTGTACACGACATTGGTTAGGCAGCATCCAAGGAACAGGAAATTCGACGTTTCGGGCCAGAGCCCTTCATCCTGATGCCCGAAACGTCGAATTTCCTGTTCCTTGGATGCTGCCTGACCTGCTGCGCTTTAACCAGCAACACATTTTCAGCTCTGATCTCCAGCATCTGCAGACCTCACTTTTTACACGACATTGGTTAGGCCACTTTTGGAATATTGTGTGCAATTCTGGTCTCTCCTTTTGGACAGTTGTTGTGAAACTTGAAAGGGTTCAGAAAAGATTTACAAGGGTGTCGCCATGATTGGAGGACTTGAGCTATACAGAGAGGCTGGGGCTGTTTTCTCTGGAGCATCAGAGGTTGACGGGTGACCTTATAGGGGTTTCTAAAATCATGAGTGGCATGGATAGGGTAAGTAGACAAGATCTTTTCCCTTAGGTGGGAGAGTCCAGAACTAGAGGGCATAGGTTTAGGGTGAGAGGGGAAAAATTTAAAAAGGACCTAAGGGGCAAATTTTTTCACGCAGAGGCTGGTGCATGTATGGAATGAACTGCCAGATAAAGCGGAAGCTGGAACAATTACAACATTTAAAATTCGTCTGGATGGGTATATGAATAGGAAGGGTTGAGAGGGATATTGACCAAGTGCTGGCAAATGGGAATAGATTAGTTTAGGATATCTGGTCGGCATGGACAAGTTAAACTGAAGGGTCTGTTTCTGTGCGGTACATCTCTGTGACTCTATATTGTTGATGTACCTGGTATATAGCATTAGTTGGAAGTCCTGAGTGGTGAAGACATTTTGCTCAAACTTGTGCATGAAAATATTGGCATATCGGGGTAAACATTTGGTCCGAAATGGCTGTTGTGCCTCTGGATGAAGAGCTGGTTGTTGAAGGTGACGACGTTGTAGTCGAAGATTAAGCGGATGAGTTCTAGTATGGTGTATGGAGATTGTCAATGTTTGTTATTAATGCTGCGCCTTAATTAATCTTAGATCAATCCTTCATTTATTAATCAGCCTGTCAACACACTACTCACACTGTTTCTACTCATCAGTTGACATGCTTAATTACCCGGAATTATCTTGCCATTGTCTCCGCCTGTATATTCTGTGCCTGTGCGCATCCCTCCACTTCATCTGAAGCAGCAGCAATGCTCTGAAAACTTGTGATTTTAAATAAACCTGCTGGACTATAACCTTGCATAGTGTGACTTCTGACTAAAGGCACATGAGCAGAACGTTTAGACTGACATTTCAGTGGAGTAGTGAGGGAGTGCCCTCTCAAGTGGATGTAAAAGACCCCACAAATAGAGAAATAAAGGAACAAAAGTAAAAAAAAATTGGGGGAACAGTTTTAACGATGTATAGGGTTAGTATATGCTTTGACCTCCATCAGTGATATCTGGTTGATTTTATTCAAACCATAGCAGTAGGTGTTGCACTTACCTCTCTGCAATCTCTCTGGCAATATCATCATTTTCTTGAACAAACTGTAACAACTCCCTACAGTAACAGAGAAACAAGATCGATTAACTTGCCAGTCAACAGCTCTTAGTCCTGCAAATGTAACTATTGGACTCTCTGCCCACTGTGGTTACAGAATTACTATACCCTGTACATGTTATTTAACAATTCATGGGATGTAGGTACCACTGGCTGAGTCAGCATTTATTGCATATTCATAATTGCCTGAGAGAAGGTAGTGGTCAGTTGCCTCCTTGAACTGCTAGTCTTGAGCTATAGGGACACGAACATTGCTGTTAAGGAATAGCGTTTCAGAATTATGTCTCAGTAACACTGAAAGAATGTTGATTATATTTCCAAATCAGGCTGGTGTGTGGCTTGGAGAGGAGAATGCAAGGTGTGGTCCTTTCGCCCAGTTTCTGCTCTCATTTTACTAGATCTTATGAATTCATGGTTTGGATGTGGCGTTAGAGGGGCCATGGTCAATTTCTGCAATACACCTTGTAGATGGCACACACTGCTATTGCCTATTGGTGATGAAGGAAGTGAATGCCGAAGATGAGGGATAGTGCCGATTAAGCAGTTGCTTTGTTGTGCATGGCGTTGAGCATTGGGAGTGGCACCTATCCATCATAGTTCCAACTTATGCCTTGTAAGTGGTGCATAAACATTGGGGTGACAGAAAGCCCCTGATCTGCTGTTGTAATCACAGCATTTAAATTGCTGGCCCAGTTCAGTTTTGGGCTAACAGTAACCTTAGATTGTTGGTAGTGGGGGAGACTCAGCGATGGCAATGTAATTGAGTATCAAGGACCAAATGGTTAGATTCTCTTGAAGAAGAGCTAGTCATTGCCTGGCATTTGTGTGGTGTGAATGTTTTGCCACTTATCAACATAAGCCCAAATTTTGTCCAGGTCTTGCTGTATATAAATGTGCACTGTGATGTTGTGAATGGTGCTGTACACTGTGCATTCACCAGCAAACTTCTCCACTTCTCACCTTATGGAGGGAAGGTCACTGATCAAGCAGCTGAAGATGGTTGGTTCTGAAACACTATTGTGAAGAACTCCTGCAGAGATGTCCTGGAGCTAAGATGACTGGCTGCGAAAAACCATATTTTTTTTTGGCGCCAGGTACGACTCCAACCAGTGGCAAACTTTCCCCCAGTTCCCATCTGTCCCAGTTTTGCCATGGATCTTTGATGCAACACTCAGTCAAACTTTGCCTCAATGTTGTAGACAGTCACTCTCCCCTTCATTCTGGATTCAGCTTTTCTGTCCATGTTTGAACTGAGGCCAGGACCTGGCAGGATCCAAGCTGAGCATCAGTGAGCAGGTTTTTCTTTGCAAGGGATGCTTGGTAATACCATCAATAACCCTTCCATCAGCTTGCTTATGACTGAGAGGAGAATAGGAGATGTCTTTTGCAATGAAGTGCTGGACTCCCCCAACGTTGAGTCTGGGGATAATTGTAGAGTTTGTTCTTCCTGTTGGTTGTTTATTTGTATACCAACATTCACAACTAGATGCCACAGGACTGCAGAGCTCAGACCTGATCCTTTGTTGTGGGAAAGCTATTACACACTCCTTCCACTATTATACATACAGGTAGCCCTATGTTATAGCTTCACCAGTATAGGATACACTAGCATAGTTTTTTAGATACTGCCAAAACAATATAAGTAAACCTCCAAGGGGATACAATAAAAGGATACAAAAAAACCCATCTACTCAGCAAATAAATTCTTCTCCTTCCTACTAAAAGTAGAATTACTACTTTGTAAATGCCCTTCAGCTAAATCTGAACATGACTACCATATCGATTAACAACCGTGCAGGCAGCAGATGACCCACTAATCTGTCATTCCACCAAGAGTCTTACCGAACATTGGAGAGGTCTTGGTTAACAGGGATGTAATGTACCCATGGTTTCAACTGGGGGTAAAAGAATTCCAGCCATTCATCCCCAACATGGAAAACCAACGATCCGCACAGAAAAAGGTGTTTAAATCGGAAACTGGCTGCAACACCTCGGAAATTAAATAAATACCTAGAAAAGAAACAGACTGTTTGTTTGTTAACTCCATCTATCCACAGCTGCAAATGCAATTAGCCTCGGTGTGTGAGAAGCTCCATTCTGAGCTAAACTGAAGGTCACAACTGGCAGCTCTCCAGCACATTCTCCACTGGCTCGCTTGAAGTTTTCCTTATTTGCAAAGAACATTTCTGAGATGTTGAGCTCAAGGTAGTTAGGGGGAGATCTGAAAACCAGAAGTAAGTGTTTTGTAAGAGCAGCAGCAGCATCTAATGCAGACCAACAGATTACAGGTGTTTAAAAGAGCCTGCATGTATGAAACTTTAAACCAGAAGGGAAGGGCTGCTTTCGCAAAACATTTGCCTGGCTGTGATCACAGGTTAAATCATGCAAGCTCCTGGATACACAAGTTCCAGCCAACCTGCTTGAATAACTAACAGGAACAGGAGTACACCATACGATCCCTCATGCCTGCTCCACCACTCAATGCAATTAGAGATGATCTTCTGTTTCAATGCCATTTCCCTGTTATATCTCCAAATCTCTAGATTCTCTTTGTGCTCAAAAATATATTGATTTCAGTCTTGAATATATTCAAGTAGCCCGTAGCTGTGTGGGATAGAGAATTCCAAAACTTTGAAACTTTTCAGTGAATAAATTTTTTTCTTCACCTCAATCTCAAATACTGAAAATCTGACGCTTAGTTTTAGACCCTTTCATCAGGGAAGATGGTCTCTTTGCCCTCTGATGATTTTATATATCCCGAAGAAGTCACCACCCATTCTCCTAAATTCTAGAGAATACAGACCTAGTTAATTAAGAGAATAATATGAAAAGTTATCCCAATACAGACCAGCACAAGGTACTAAACCTTTGAAGGTAAAAACAAAAGGTACAAATATCTTGGATAATAAGAGTAGAAATGGAGCTGTGGGAGCAATGGAATCTATTGAGTATAGAAAGATGATGACTGGCTAATGACTCATACTTATTGGGGTTTGATGAAGAGACCCATATCAAACGTTGACCTGGCATTTCTTCTTTTGGGACTGACTGACCTGCTCTGCATCCTTGGTTTTATTATCCCAATGCTAAGGACAGCATGTGTACCAACAGGAAGGCAAATTCTGCATAGGATGCACAAAACTGCGAGTGAAAATGTTTCTAACAACATACTTGTACTTGCAATGGTCCACCAATGGAATTTCTTTGGCAGGGGGTCTTCCTAGAGTATCCTGCAAATAAATGAAATGAATATATTAACAGCTTAAATCAATGTGACACGATTAACATGGTAAAACATTTTAAGGAGTATAATCAAACAATGCTTGGCACTGAGCCGCATTCAGGGGTATCACAATGCATTATTGAATGCTTGGTCAACGAGGTAGGTTTTATGAAGCATTCTAAATGAACAGAGAAACTGGAGCGGTTTAAAGTAATTCCAAAGCCTACGGTTCAGACAGTTGAAAGCACAGCTGCAAGTGGTGGAGATGAAAATTGGAATGCAAAGGAGGCAGTACAATTAACAGGAGAACTCAGAACAAGCAAAATAGGAGCAAAGGTTGACCACTGATTCCATCCAGGCAAAAGTGGGTACTGCAGATGCTGGAGAGTAGAGTCCAGATTAGAGTGGTGCTGGAAATGCACAGCAGGTCAGACAGCATCCGAGGAGCAAAAAAATCGATGTTTCATGCAAAAGCCTTTCATCAGCATTGATTCCATCCTTTAATATGATCCTGGCTAACTTTCGATATCACCTTTCCCACCTTCTCCTCATATCCTGCAATCCCCAGAGGTTTCTAACAAGCTCAGTTTCAAACGTATTCAACACTGGACAATCAACAACTCAGTCAAGAAATTTTTCCTCATTTCAGTCCTGACCATATGGTTACTCCCAAATTACGGGAAACATTTACTCAGTGTCTATCCTATCAAGCTCCATCAGACTCATGTAGGTTTCGAGGAGCTCATCTGTCATTATTCTAAGCTCCAACTTTCATAGGCCTGATTACTCAGCCTTTCACCACAATAAAACCATCTTCTGCAGGAATCAATCTAGTGAACCTTTACTATGACACTGCCAATGGAAGAATATCCTTCCCTGGACATGGGGATCAAAGCTGTACAAAGTATTCCAGGTTTGCTTGCTAAACTTCGTTTTTTGAACATTTCTCGGAACATTTAGAAGTTTCATGCTTTTTTGAAAATATTAGTTTTCCATTCTTCCTATCAAAATGAATAATGTCACACTTTCCCTTACTGTACACCTCCTGCTATCTTGTTCCTCACTCACTTTACTTGTCTATATCACAATCAGGTCCCTCTCAGCCTTCTCCACTCAAGAAAAATCAGGCCCAGCACCGCATTTTCAAGTAGGCAGCATTTTCCTCGTATCACCGTAGGTGTGACTACAACAGATGGATTGCAATATGACAGGAGGCAGCTCGGATCACCTTCTCAACAGCAATTACTGATGGGTAATAAATGCTGGCTCCACCAATACACTCACATCCCAAACACACATCAACAATACAGAGTCTCTTCTGCATTGTACTATTTAGAGTTCCCAAGTGAGAGAAAGCATTCTAGTTGGTATTAGTTGGATAGGAAAGGTTCTATTTACTTTGCACTAACCAAGAACCTCTGTCCAACCTCAGGCAGGTAGGCTTTACTGAACTTTTATCTCCCCAATTCACTCACAGGATTTGGGCAGCACTGGAACAGCTAGCATTTATTATCTATCCCTAAATGGAGGGCCTGTTTATGAGACAATTTCAGAGGGTAACCACATTCCTGAGAGTTTGGGGACACTTGAAGGCCAAGTGGGCAAGAACAGCAGGTTTTGTTTTGTAAAGGACATCAATGAGCAGACAAGTTTTAATAATAATCTGACAGTTACTTCAAATCCAAATTTGTTGAATTAGCTGAGTTTAAATTCTACAACTGCAACTGAACTCATTGGATTGAACTCAAGTCTCCACGTTATTAGTCCTGGTTTGTGCTTTGCTAGTCGAGTAAAATAAACACTATACTACAGTAGCTGCCATTCCACACCCTTGTGGCCTCACTGCAAGAGCAGCTACTGCATTTCCACAGCAGCTGCGTTATTGTAGTACATCCCATGGTGTTTCACATCAATGCAATCAGACCAAAAAGGCAGTGTGCAGCCAGAGGGCGAGACATTTGAACAGGTGAACCAAAGTCTGATTGAAGAGATCAGTTTTATGCAGGAGAGAAAATTGGAGATGCAGAGGTTCGGAGGAGAATTTCTCGCGAGTCTAAATAGTTTTTGCCAAGCTCGTGAATGGAGTGATCAAAAGATATCGAGAATGAGAAAGATGCAGACTTAGCAAGATTCCTTACATCATGTCAATTTGTACAAATTAGGACCATTCTTATACTGTGACTTCACACACTAACACAAAAATCAGAGAAACTCAGCGTAAGTGAAGAAAATAAAAACTGAGGTAAGGTTTGAGTCTAACATGATTCTTCTTCAGAAGAAAAAAAAACAGAACTCACGCCAGACTCAAAATATTAACTTTGCTTCTCTTTCCACAGATGCTGCCAGACCTGCTAAGTTTCTCCTGCATACTGTGTTGGCTTCAGATTTCCAGCATCTGTTACATTTTGCTTCTATTCCACCAACTGGGTTGCTTATCACACTCCACACAGAAATTGATATATAATTATCTTATTCTAATACAATTCTACATATAAAAGTCCCAACTTCAATTCAGCAATAACTCAAGGAGTACCTTTTCTGACTTCCAGGCTTGGTTTTTTGTGTACTCGGCATCTACCAACAAAGGTTCTTCCCGAGACAGCAGAATAAGAGGGTCTCGCTCAGAACTTGTCCTGAAATATCACAATATAATATCCACACATGCATTAAGACAGCGATAGAGATACACATACATACATATTGTCTATGGCCCTGTCTTTTTGGTTGAGCATGCATGTGAGAAAACAAGAAGAGGTAAATAACAGATAACATTTTGTTTTCATTCATGCGATGTGGGTGGCATAATGTGGTGGTGAGTGTCACTGGCAAGGCCGGCATCCATCCATAAGTGCCCATTACGATGATGCTTAGCTATCTTCTCCAATACAACCAAATGGATTGGTATGCCATTTCATAGAACAGTTATAACTCAACCACATACAAGCCAGACTTTCCTCACGTGAAGAAAATTGGTTTGTATAACAATCCAATATTTCATCGTCACCACTGTGAGTTGAGCATTTTACTCCAGATTTATTCAGTTAAATCTCCTAGATGCTATGGTCTGCAGATTATTCATCAGGCCTCCAAGATCATTAGTCCAGTAGTATAATCATTCAGCTATCTCTCTCTCCCAAGCATCATGACATGAGCACTTTCCATAACTTTCATGATGAATTGAGAATGGGAAAAGTGATATCGTTAAAACATCCGTCTCTAATTGAGAAATGGCTTACTTCAATGCACCCTGGTCCAGCTACGTCCTACTCTTTAACTTGCTTTACTTGAATAGTACACTCTGTCTCAACCCCTGTCATTGCATGTAGGACTCCCGAGCCAGAGCTCATCTGCTCCATCGGTTTCTTTTCTTAAATTGTGTTTTTTCTTCTTTTTAGCTCCCATCCACAGGTGGCAATGGTGGTGATCGAGGTGAAGGCCCCACGTGGACTCCCAGCCTAGGGGCGAAGGCCCCGCGCAAACTCGAGGCAAGCATGGACTCGACTTGTCTGCTACATCTTCTCTGCTTGGAAGGACTGTAATTTTGAACTTTTTATTTCTTAGATCTTAGTTCTAGTGCGCAAGCCACCAGAAGCCAGTATATTGACACAGCAACTGCAGCCATTTACTGGCTTATGTCTGAAGGAATTGCCCGAAACAATCAGAGTTAAGTTGTTGGGTTTAAATTTACAACTAGCTGTAAATCAGCAATAATGGGTGTATTCTCCATTGCCGACCAATCAACAGTCTCATGCAGTATGAGGGTCGGTTTTCCCACTGAGTGTAGGATATCTTTTTCCAGAACATTCAAGTTCTGTACTACAAATGACGATTTGTATTTAAATTCTGCTGACAATGTGGACTAAGATGCAAATAAATTTGTCAGATAATTCATACTTGCATTCATATCTCCTGCCTGTTGGTATTTTAAAACATTATGAATCATCTGGTCATACCTCTTGATTTCCTTATCCTGTATCAATAGGTCACTCATGTCATCTATCTGCACCTGTCAGAATGCACTGTTGACACAGAGTTGCACCAAGACTATTTTTAGATAATCTTGCTAAACTCTCTCTGCTGTAGATATGGAATAGAGTTCTCTCAGCATTGCCCTATTAAGCTGCGTAATGCTAAAATAAATTTTGTGGCTAAAATGGAGTGGTGTACTCCAAGAATCTGTTTTGGGTCCACTGCTGTTTGCCATTTTTATAAATGGCTTGGATGAGGGCGTAGAAGGATGGGTTAGTAAATTTGCAGAAGACACTAAGGTCAGTGGAGTTGTGGACAGTGCTGAAGGATGCTGCAGGTTACAGAGGGTCATAGGTAAGCTGCAGAGCTGGGCTGAGAGATGTCAAATGGAGTTCAATGAGGAAAAGTGTGAGGTGATTCACTTTGGAAGGAGCAACTGGAATAAAGAGTACTGGGCTAACGGTAATATTCTTGGTAGTGGGGATGAGCAGAGAGATCTCGGTGTTCATGTACATAGATCCCTAGGTTGCCACCCAGGTTGATAGGGTTGTTAAGAAGGTATACGGTATTGGTAGAAGGATTTAGTTTCGGAGCCATGAGGTCATGTAGCTGTACAAAATTCTTGTGCAGCCGCACTTGGAATATTGCGTACAGTTCTGGTCGCGCATTATAGGAAGGATATGGAAGCGTTGGAAAGGGTTCAAAGGACATTTACTAGGATGTTGCCTGGTATGGAGGGAAGGTCTTATGAGGAAAGGCTGAGGGACTTGAGGCTGTTTTCATTAGAGAGAAGGCGGCTGAGAGGTGACTTAATTGAGACATACAAAATAATCAGAGGGTTAGATAGGGTGGACAGCGAGAGCCTTTTTCCTCAAATGCTGATGACGAGCACGAGGGGACATAGCTTTAAGTTGAGGAGTGATAGATATAAGAGAGATATCCGAGGTAGTTTCTTTACTCAGAGTAATAGGAACGTGGAACACCCTACCTACAATAGTAATAGACTCGCCAACTTTAAGGGCATTTAAATGGTCATTGGATAAACATATGGATGAAAATGGATGAAAATGAAATAGTGAAGGTGAGATGGGCTTCAGATTGGTTTCACAAGTCGATGCAACATTGAGGGCCGATAGGCCTGTGCTGTGCCGGGGGTGTAATGTTCAGGTACACAATCCTTTATCCAAAACCCATGGGGCCAGCTGGTTTTCGGAATTCGGAATTTTTTGGATTCCGGAATAAGTTACAATTTCATGGTCAAATTTTAAAAAATCTTACCAAACAGCAGTCACACCTGTGAGTACTACAAGCCCTGAGAAAGAATTGATGCCTGACAGCGCTGGGCCATGCCATGTCACATCTCATGACGTGGGTCAAGTAGTGTGGAATTGTGCTAACTGTTTCATGCCAAATAACCTTGTTATGGAGAAAAAAACTTCACATTTCGGAGCTTTTCGGATTTCGGAATAAGGAATTGTGTACCTGTTCTATGTTCTACTTGGATCCTAATAAACGATTCCATTCTCTTAGTGGGTTTCCCAAGAAAATTACATTCACAACACTGCTAGGAATCCCCTTTGCTGTACACAGTTAATGAGAATTCCTCTTCTCTTTAACAGCTTTGCTGAATGATCCTACAGTCTACAACCTTAATTATTTTCTGCTTTCAGTGTTTAAATTACAGATCTCCTGCCCTAATTGTTGCCTCAATCTTCTCCTTACTTCCTTCCTACATTAGACCGTCTATTTCAGTTTCTAACTTTCCCCTTTATTGCTATAATTCTGGCATCGTGGCATTTCGTAGCTGCAGCTTTATTTTTTAATTATTTCTGTCACCCTTGATTTTCCTTACTGGAGCCATGTCTTGTAGTACCTGTTTGCTATTGCAGCAAAACTCATTCACAGCAGTAATTACTTTGTTTATTTCTATCTTTCTCAGTCAGCAAATACACATTATTTTTAAAAGATTTCCCTTGCCCACCAGTGATTTCAGTTTCAATCATGCAGCCTCCAATGCCCAGTCTCCAGCTGAACCTCAATTTGTGACTGCTCCTTCAGTTCCCAGCACCCAAAGCAATCTGTAACTGCCAAGTGCGACCAGTGCTACAGCACCACATAGAGAAGCAAGTGTGAGGCAGAAGCTATCAGGTCTGAAACGTACTTAGCATTGACTGCTCATTCTGCCTTGATGAATCTGGTCACAAGTTGTTATTCTACAAGATTCTCGAATGTTCAACTGTTTCAGATGATGACTGTCTGCATGAGTCACTCAAAACTCAGATTAGGAAATTTCTAGAATCCAATGGAATTTAGGATACTGTTAAAAGTTTTATGTGGTTCAGCTAACTTGTCTTCCAATGCACTGCTGCTCACCATGCTGTATGTGCGAGCTGGATTCCATATGCTAGATTTGCTGCCACCATCCTCCTTTTCAATTGGCTCTAGAGGGCCTGCTGTCTGGATTGGTAGAGAATCATGTTTTAAATAAGACATGATAACCAGTTACAAGTTACATTGGTATGATACACAATGTTACCAAGATGATGAGACCTAGATGGTCAGTCTGACACCTTTGAGATCTAGAGGTATTCTCCACAACCAACTCCTTATGAAATGGTCATATTGGGTGGCACTTCATACATTCCTTAGCATTAACTTTCATAATCAAATATTTGTACAACAAAAACTTATGCACTGTATTATAATGGGCATAACTATTAGCCTTACCTTGATCCTCTAAAGAAACCTTTTGAGACTTTCTTCTCCCATGGCCACTTTTCAGCAGATCTAGTGAAACAACAAAAAAAAGGCCAATTAAATTTCATTGTAAGCACAGACTCCTTTTTGTAGCATATCCCATTTAGAAAGGCTAAAGAATTTGTGTCCATTTTCTCCAAATGCACGGTGCATCTGGATAAATGCTTGAGCCATTTAATCTCATCCGAGAGGCAATTACATGTAAACTTCCAAAAAAGCGATTTGCCTTACAAAGCACCTTTTATGACTTCAGAACACAACGTAATTAATGCAAGAAAACAAAAGTGCACTTCTAAAATTTTACAATGGGTGTAAGACGCTTTGAAATCCTTTGAGATTATGAAAGGTGTTACAGAGATGCAAGTTTTTTTTTGAAGGGTCTACTCTGAAGAAAAGTCACTAAACCTAAAATATTAGGTTTGCATGGTAGATAAGCATTTATAAAATACAAATAGCAGAGGTAAGAGGGAAAGAAATCAAATTCTGCTTTTTTAAAATTCATCCATGGAGTGTGGGCATTGCTGGCTGGGTCAGCATTTTACTGCCCATCACTAATTGCCTCGAGGGCAATAAGAGTCAATGACATTGCTGAGAATTAAAGGCATATGTAGGGCAGACCAGTTAAGGATCGTGGATTAACTTCTCTGTAGAACATTAGTGAACCAGATTTTTGTTCACAACAATTAATTGTGGTTACACAATCAACATTACATGAGCTTTTTGTTCTAGAGTTTTTTAAAAAAACTCTAGAACAAAATGGATGGGTTGGACCGAAGGGTCTGTTTCCATGCTGTACATCTCTAGGACTATGACTCTATGATTTCAAATTTCACATCTGCCATGGTGGGCCTCAAACCCATGTTGGTATGTTAGACTGGGGTTCTGGATTACAGTCCGGATATATTACAACACAGATAGCTCCCTTTCCTATCAGTTCTAGTTGTATGCTCTTTATGATTATTGAGCTTCCAATTATATCGCACATCAATATAACCATGTTAGGCCACGGATTTCATTATCAAATACAGCATGGTCAACGAGGTCAGTCTTTCTGCCTTCCTTGGATCATCCACAAATTATCCCAACTATGGCATATCCAATGGCATAAATAACCCAAAGAAAGGCAGACCCAGGACTCTGAACACTTATACAGTCAGATTCGCTCTTCATGAAAATAAAAGCAAAAATATTCCTTTAGCACTGATTCTATTCATCAAATATGCCTTACACTTTTAACTCCTTCCTCATTAGGTCCCAGCGTCCAAGTCCTTTTGGGTAAATGGGCCAAACTGCTGGACCTCCCTCCCAGAAGGTCCACGCAGGGTACATGATGTCATAGTATTCTGAAGTCTGTAACAGAAAAATAAGTGGCAGCATATTTTTAAATGCAGTCAATGCCAGGTCCAAGAGCTGGATATTGTAGGAAGCCTCCTTTGATGATTACCTTGCTGAAAGACAAAATAGGCCTGATGGGTTTCATCCAGTATGGAATCTGAGGGTAGTCTCGGACATTGAGTACAAATTCCATGTCAGGGAGCTGGTCAATTATTTCCAGTACAAAATGCTCTACTCCACTGCACCTGAACATAGAACAAAAAGACAGTAAGAAAGTGATTGGCTAACTCACCACAAATGGAGATATATAAAGAGAAGCATTTATAGCAATGCAAGGCCTGTTGTCACAGTGGTCAGATCAGCATGCCTTCAAGCTTCATATTTCCATTGTTTAAGTTTTAGTTCTCTAATTTTTCTTGAATGTCTTGATTGAAACTTCCACCACCACAGCATCATTAACGTATTTCAGATCCTAAACACTTTTCCTCAGTTTTCCTTTGATTAATTTGTTATTTATCTTAAAACGGTCTCTGATGCTTAACCCTTACTTCAGTTGGAAGTGTTTTTCTGTGACTACTTTGTCCAATTTCCTCAAGATTTTGAGCATCTTAATAATTATTTCTTGAAGATAGAATTAGCCTGTGACAGAAATTAAGCAAAAGTTTAGATCATTTCAACTACACACAAGGATGTGAAATGGTTTGTGTTCCACATATTTATGAAGCACTTGCATAAAAAGCAAACTCAGGATGCTTGTAAAAGCAAGTGGTGGAGAGAAGGGATCAAGACAATTACTTTCAAATCACAGCTAAACCAATGACTTTATTTGTGGTTTGAAAGCAGGGAGAGAGGCAGTTAAGTGAGCTGCTGATTGTAACTGAGATATTCCTGATCAAAGGAGTGACCACCACTTGCACAGCAGTGATTAAGCAGCAACCCCCCAGTAGGTACAGTTACAATGTTTAAAAGACACTTGGATAAGTTCATGAATAGGAAAGGTTTGGAGGGATACGGGGAAAGTGCAGGTAGATGGGACTGGTTTACTTTAGGGACATGGTCAGTGGGGACTGTTTCCATGCTGAATGGCTCTTGATGAATATATGGAAGAGTGTTGCAGCAGAGTGAAAGTAGGTAAGATATTGAAGATAATGTTCCAGATGTAGAAGGAGGCAAACTGGATGTCACATACACGAAGTTTAGTTTAGGACTGAAGAGATTGACTTTAATATTTCCTTATCTTACTATGTGACTCACATCTAGTACACGCTACTGAAGGTTTAACTCATTCTTCAATGCATGTTAGGATTTCTGTTTGAACAAATTGCATCATGGATGGTTGAGTCAGGTTCCAGTGGTTTATAGATGCTGGAGAATTTCATGGTCAGAAATCTCTCAAGGAAAAGACTATCTCTTTGGTTCATTTCAGTCCCATAATACATATGTATCAAATTCCAGCAGGCCTGGCTATTCTCCCACCTGGCAGGGAACATGCAGTCATCTTGTCGATACAACTTGTTCTGTATTATCTGGTAGTGAGTCCCTACATTTTTATTGACAGTATCAGTCATCATGTCACTGGAGATTCCTTGCTTGAAGGGTGAAAGATCATCCTCTAGGACACTGAATAAAATATAATAAAATGAAATTTAAACAATTACAATAGGGTCACAGGTCAAATTCATATTTATTTATTCCTTCTAGTCTATGTTACTAGTTTCACAGAAAGAAAACAATAGTCTATTAAGGCATTTGTACACTACACAATCAGAGTTAACAATTAGGCTTTGTATCAACTTTCAAGGGGTATGAACCAAACACAATTCACAAGCACTATACACTCTAAGGTACTTATACAAAAAAAGGAGCACCAGCAATTCAAGGATGATGGAATATTCAATTTGTTTCACAAAATAAGTCAAACTTATGTAAACTAGTTCATGAACAGAGGGACAATGCAACAGTACATCACACCTTATGTCCAGAGGTAGGCACTGGACTACCCAGTGTTACTGAGTTTGTAATCTAGTGGTCAGGAGACAGGGACTCAAATTCCACAACGGCAGAGGTAGAATTCAAACTGAATTAATGCAGTTAATTTTAAAAATCTGGAATTGAAGTGGGTGCTGACAGGTGGGACTAGATTGGGTTGGGATATCTGGTCGGCATGGGCGAGTTGGACGGAATGGTCTGTTTCCATGCTGTACACCTCTATGACTATGACTATAATAGCAATCATGACACTACCAGAGTATAGTTAAAAACCCATCTGGTTCATCCATTCGTGTCCTTTAGTGATGGAAATCATCCATTCTTATCCTGTTGCGCCCTCATGTGACTCCAGACCGAAAGCAACATAGTTGACTTTTAAACAGCCTCAAAGGCAAATAAAGATGGGTAACAACAGCTGGCCTTGCCAGGGATGCACACATCCATGAACAAATCTTAAAAATACACATTTTTCTTAAAGTTAAAACATTCCAATTATCATAAACAAGTTCTGTAATCCTAAAATCCTCTTGAGCAGGGTCTGCAGTAGGAAATGATTATGCGTTTGTATGGATGATTTTGCATGTATGATTTTCCAGGATAAGCTTGTGGCTTGCACACACAAGGACTACAAAAGACTTGTTTATAATTCTTCTTATAAATCTTCCTGGTGTTAAAATCTACAGCCAGGAACTTAGCACTCAAGTTTGCTGTGGGGGCATATTTATTCTTCTCCATGTTACATTCCCCAAGGTAACATGGGGAAGAACTAATATTTCTATATTCTCTGTAGGGATGTGAGCATCAGTTGCAAGGCTACATTTAGGGCCTTAGAATGTGATGAGCCATTTCCTTGAGGAATTGTTTAACAACATGGGGTTTCTTAACCTGCTGCAGAAATAACCACAAAGTTTCCTCCCACAGTCCAGAAATGTGCAGGTTAGGTGTATTGGCCGTCCTAAATTGCCCGTAGTGTTAGGTGAAGGGGTAAATGTAGGGGAATGGGTCTGGGTGGGTTGCGCTTTGGCAGGAGGGTGTGAACTTGTTGGGCCGAAGGGCTTGTTTCCACACTGTAAGTAATCTAATCTAATCTGAAGTGTGCACTAGATCTACACATTTTACAGTCTGTATAGGGACAGGAAATTCCATTCCATTATAAGAACATCAATCTTTTAGTGGCAACCTGGAAGGCATCATTCCAGGTGCTAGTCCACAGATTTCATAATTAAAATATGACCTGGTGTGATCTGAACTCCTAATGCTCACTATCAGGTTAAAAAGATCACATAACAGCAATGGATGCAGTAACTGTTGGGTTGCAGAGGAAATAGTTTCCTCCTTTGTGCTGGATGAAGTGCAACCAGTCTGCCAACTCTTAGGAAGCAGATATTCTTGCCCCTGCTGAACAGCTACAGAACAATAATGTAGAGATGTTTGCCTTCATCAACCTCTATCGCCTCAAGCTGTGGTCTCAATCTAATACGACCACCAAAGACACGATTACAAGGAAACTGAGCAATTGAGGAAGGGATTAACCCACCTGCTCCAGATTGCAGGGCAAATGTGAGGCAGCTAAAGACACTGGCATGCATAGCTGAAGAAGAACAATAATATTAAGACGCAATTCAAAGAAAATATGATGTAAAAAAAGTTTAAAAAAAAAATATTCTAACGAGTAAGACCTGACCGTTGATGACAGCTGCAGTTATGTTGGATGCAGGGCTGATAAGAACCCACAGCTGCTGCTATCTTGTCCTTGTACCTGTGCCAATTTCCATCTAAAAAGTAAACACCACACTGTTAGAAGTGAATCATAATTAACAAGAGTTATTCCAGTCAGGGTCAGAAATCCTATTTCATGAAACTGTCGACCTTTATGCTAGAGCTTCCCAAATGGGTTCTTCTGTTACAAACCAGTCCAGGAATTCTCGAATCCAGCAGCAGAGGAGATCATCATCAAAAGTATGCCCCCTAATCTTTCCCATCCTAAGCATAAGGCACGTGAACCTAGTCTGAACTGATTCTTGTGCTTTTGGATCCCTTCTTATATAAAGGAGACGAAACTTGTCCATAGTACTCCAGTTGTGACCTCACCAAACTGCATATATTGTAGTAGTACATCCCCTTTTACATAAATCACATTCCTCTTGCAATAAATGACAACATTCCATTTAATTTACTAATCACTTGCTGTATCTGCATACTAACCATCTTGTGTTACATGTATCAGTATTCTCAATTCTGCAATCTCTCTCCATTTATATTTTCTATTATTCCCACGTTTTCCCACATTACATCGCAAAAGCCAGAAGCAGGTTCTACTAACAACTGATGGAAATGTTTTGCAGTTCAAGCGAAGACTGACATGCTGACTTCATGAGCCCAAATATTGAGACGTGACCTTGGGCTGTGTAGCAAATACTTTTAGAAGTTCAGAGTTACATTATGAATTCTTAATGAGTAAGTTTTACTTTCTTGGATAATCCTCCAGTTAAATAAGCTTTACGTTTCCAATGTAAATGACCAAACCACAATAGGTAAGAGCTGTAAACCACCCGGGCCGGTGGAGCCTGCTCTACAACTTTGCTGTCAGCTTTCCCTCGATTAAGTCTGACTCAGAGTTGAGAATCTACACCCTGGGTCTTCATGTGACCAAATAGACCAATTCTTAACCTGCAGATTCTTGGTCAAAATGTAGGTTGCCCCCATGAAGGAACTTTTACAGATGCATCACAGAAAACATTCTGTCTGGGTGCATAACAGCCTGATACAACAATTGCTCTGTCCAAGACTGTAAGAAACTACAGAAGGTTGTGTGCACACGGACCATCACGAAAGCCAACCTTCTATCCATGAACTCCATTTACACCTCTCATTGCCACGGAAAGGCTGCCAACGTCAAAGACCACTACCACCCCAGTAGTGCTCTCTTCTATCAGGCAGAAGATACAGAAACATGAATACACACACAAACAGATTCAAGAACAACTTCTTCCCTGCCGTTATTAGACTGTTGACTGGGGCTCTCTAACCTCAAATACTGCTAATCTTGCTTTAAGCATCTCCTATGCAGTGGCTTACCCTAAACACTCCAAGATCTGTAAGCTCTCGTTTGCTATGATCTGCCTGTACTGATCGCAAAACAAAGCTTTTCACTGTACTTAGGTATATGTGACTGCAATAAGTCAAATTGAGGTAGTGGGATCCAGCGTTCACTGAATTTGTTTTCTTTTTCTTTGCTTCTCTGCTGTTGCTTTACCTATCAACAAGTTGTATGGATTCAAAGCATGATGGCCATCAGCAGTCTAAAACACTTCAAGGAGAATTTCAGTTGTCTTTGAAGATTTTCTACATTCTGCCTGGACCACTGTAATTGAGAGTTTTGGACAAGCCAGATCTGCATCCCATGGCATTTACAAAAATAAAAAGCGATTTGATTGATATATCGAGTTTTGAGAAGATTTGTAGCTCAGTTTGAGGTTCTGGATGTAGATTTGCTCACTGAGCTGGAAGGTTCATTTCCAGACATTTCATCACCATACTAGATAATACCAGTGAGCCTCCGGATGAAGCACTGATGGTACAGCCTGCTTTCTATTTACACATTTGGGATTCCTTGGGTTAGTGATGTCATTTCCTGTTCTTTTTCTCAGGGGGTGGTAGATGGGGTCTAACTCGATGTGTTAGTTGGAATGCCATGCTTCTAGGAATTCTCATTCGTGTCTCTGTTTGACTTGTCCTAGGATGAATGTGTTGTCCCAGTTGAAGTGGTGTCCTTCCTTATCTGTGTGTAAGGATACTGGTGAGAGTGAGTCATGTCCTTTTGTGGCGAGTTGATGTTCATGTATCCTGGTGGCTAGCTTTCTGCCTGTTTGTAATGTTCCTTACAGATCTTGCAAGTTATTTTGTAAATGACATTAATTTTGCCTGTTGTCTGTTTAGGGTCTTTCAATTTCATTAGGTGATTGACATATTTTAAATCCTTAGTAGTCTTTCCAGGGTTGATATGGAAAGGAGGATGTTTCCTCTTACGGGACAATTGAGAACTTGGGGTCACTGTTTAACTATCAGGGATTGCACATTTAAAAGAGAGATTAGGCAAAAGGTTTTTGCTCAGAGGGTCTTGAATATAAAAGCAGGGATGTATTTCTGAGGCTTTATAAGGCTCTGATCAGACCACATGTGGAGTAATGTGCGCAGTTTTGGGCTTATATCTCTGGTCCTGGAGCATGTTCAGAGGAGGCGCATGAGAATGTTCCTATTAATGAAAACCTTTGAGGACTCTGGGTTTATATGTGATGGAGTTTAGAAGGATAAGGGGGGGATCTAATTAAAACATACAGAATACTGAATGGTCTGGACAGAGTAGATGTTGGAAGTTGTTTCCATTGGTAGGAGAGACTAGGACTAGAGGGCACAGCCTTAGAGTAAAGAGAAGACCTTTTAGAATGCAGAAAAGGAGAAACTTCTTCAGCCAGAGCGTGGTGAATCTTTGGAATTTATTGCCACAGAAGGCTGTGGAGGGCAGGTCATTGGGTATATTTAAAACTGAAATAGATAGGTTCTTGAGTATCAAGGGGATCAAGGGTTTTAGGGAGAAAGCAGGAGAACAGGGTTGAGAAACTTAACAGCCATGATTGAATGGCCTAATTTCTGCCCCTATGTCTTATAGACACTTTGGAACTCTCTTCCTGAAGAGATGGAGGAGACAGAATCCCTGAATAAGGACCTTTTAAAGCAGTGATAGATTGCTCTTGTTAATCAAGGGGTTGAAAGGTAATCGTGGTAGATAAGAATGTAGATTTGAGGTTACAATTATATCAGCCGTGATCTTATCAAATGATGGGATAGACTGAACAGGCTGAATGGCCTGTTCCTGTTTCGTATGCTTGTACAAGAGTTAAGCAAACAAGATCTGGCAAAGTTTTCAGCCATTTGGACACAACACCTGGATTTTGTATCTGAGATAAATAATAATGCTGGACAGGTTCCATCAGCAGCATCCCCTCTATATCTTCATTCACTGGGAAGATTGGCAAATCTTCCTGATGAAGGGCTTATGCCTGAAACGTCGAATTTCCTATTCCTTGGATGCTGCCTAACCTGCTGTGCTTTTAACCAGCAACACATTTTCAGAAATAAACATGCCTACCCTTCTTTCTACTTGGTCCATAAGCATACAGGCAAAACTCCTGAAAACTATAATAAACTTTGCTATACAATATGATCATGGCTGTCCTTAGACTTCAAATCTATTTTCTATCCACTGTCCAAATCCCTCAATAGACCAAAATTCTGCCTTTCTCTGAATTAAATATAGAAAGGAATGCAACAATTGTCTGGGGTTGAGAATTCCAAAATACACAATTCTGTGTAAGTTTTACATCTCTGCCCTTCAAACACAAAAACATCGAAAATAGCAGGTGCTGGTTATTTGGCTCTTTGTGTATGCTCTGCCCTTCAATATGATCATGGTTGATCATCCTGTTGATACCCTGTTCTAGCATTCGCCCCATACCCTTTGACCCCTTTAACTCTAAGAACTAAATCTAACCATCTATAGAACTGAGATTGTCAGCCTGCTCTAGTCTTCTCAGTCCAGAAACATTACTGTTATGTCCAGTTCGAAAGAACAGTCATACTCAATTTGAAATGTTAACTCCATTCCTTTCTCCACACACACTGCCAGATTTGTTGAATTTCTCTCAAGAACTGCATTTTTATTTTGCTCAGTGTCAATTCCTGAGGAATCTTGTCACTTTCCATGAAATCACTTGTCATTCCTTTAAAAACTTAATCTGGAATTCTCTTTTCAAAGGGGTTAATTAGTGCTTCTAATACCGAGAAGATTATTTTTATTAGAGGGTACTGAAGCAAGGAAAAAGAAAATGAAGCTGGGTTCTCGATTAGCTATCATCTAAAAGGCAGAAGAACAGACAAACGAAGCACTTGGTGAGGTCAGTGTAGGGGGGAGAGAGAGAGAGAAAGAGAAAGAAACCCAAATTACTAACTGACAGCAGCGAACCTATGCAGTTACTGCCTTTGCTGCTGAATTCATGTATCACTGGACATCGGAGTCCTTCTGGGAAAATTAACAAACAGTGAAATTTACAACTCATACTGGAGGAACCTGTTTGGGAGAGGTCACAGCACAGAAACAAATAAGTGGATAGTTTAAGTGCGGCCTTACAATAAGTCTGTAGTGAGTAGAGTGGGCTTTTTTAATTATATATTTTATTGAGATATGTCTCTTGATTAAACTTAAAATATAAGCCATAAGTATTAATTTAACCTGGAACGGTGTTTTGTAGAGGAATAAGACAGTGCTATTTTCTGGAGCAGTAGACTTGAAAGAAGCAAAAATGGCCTTTAGTAGAGTGATATGTTCTTCTTGCAGGATGTGGGAGTGTAGGGAGAGTTTATGTTGGTTGTGAACCTATCAGATCAAATGGATCGGTTGGAGAGACAGTTAGAGGCAATGAAGAATTTACAAGAGCAAGGGGATGTTATGAATGGCAGTTATTGGAAGGGGGTGGGTGGGGGGAGTCTCAGATACAGTCACATAGACGGTTAACTCCAGGAAAGGTATTAGGCAGGTAGTGCAGGAGTCTTTTGTGGCTATCCCCATTTCAAACAAGTATACTGTTTTGGAAAATGTAGGGGATTATGGATTCTCAGAGGAATGTAGCACGAACAGCCAAGTTTCTGGTATTAAGACCGGCTCTAATGCAATGAGGGGTACGTCAGGTTCCAAGAGATTAACTGTGTTAGAGGACTCCAGTCCGACACACAAACAGACATTTCTGTGGCCAGCAGCAAAAAATCAGAAAGGTATGTTGCTTTTCTGGTGCCAGGATCAAGGATGTCTCAGAGAGGATGCATAATGTTCTCAAGGGAGAGAGGGGCCAGCAGAAGGTCATTGTACACAATGGAACCATCGACATAGGAAGGGAAAAGGTTGAGATTCTGAAGGGAGATTACAGAGACTTAGGCAGGAATTTAAAAAGGAGGTCCTCGAGAGTAGTAATTTCTAGATTACTCCCTATTATTCTTACAGATAAATGAGGCGGCCTTTGTGTGGAGCCGCAGGAGATGGGGAAGATACTTAATGAGCATTTTGCATCAATATTTCCCGCCTCAGGCAACTGACTGTGTGGAGTTTGCACATTCTCCCCGTGTCTACGTGGGTTTCCTCCGGGTGCTCTGGTTTCCTCCCACAGTCACAAAGATGTGCAAGTTAGGTGAATTGGCTGTGCTAAATTGCCTGTAGTGTTAGGTGTAGGTGTAGGGGTATGGGTGGGTTGCGCTTCGGCGGGTCGGTGTGGACTTGTTGGGCCGAAGGGCCTGTTTCTACACTGTAGCTAATCTAATCTATCTAATCTATTTACTGTGGAAAGGACAAGATATAAAATATAGGGAAGTAGATGATGATATCTTGCAAAATGTCCATACTACAGAGAAAGAAGTGCTGGATATCTTGAAACACATAAAAGTGGATAAATCCCTAGGACCTGATCAGGTGTACCCTAGAACTCTGTGGAAGCTAGGGAAGGGATTGCTAGGGATCTCTTACTGAGATATTTGTATCATCAATAGTCACAGGCGAGGTGCCGGAAGACTGGAGGTTGGCTAACGTGATGCCACTATTTAAGAAAGGTGGTAAGGACTAGCCAGGGAACTATAGACTATAGCCTGACGTCAGTGGTGGGCCAGTTGTTGGAGGGAATCCTGAGGGACAGGATGTACACGTATTTGGAAAGGCAATGATTGATTAGGATTGTAAACATGGCTTTGGCGTGAGAAATCATGTCTCACAAACTTGACTGAGTTTTTTTTGAAAAAGTAACAAAGAGGATTGATGAGGGCAGAGTAGTGAATGTGATTGATATGGACTTCAGTTAGGCGTTCGACAAGATTCCCCATGGGAGACTGGTTAGCAAGGTTAGATCTCATGGAATACAGGGAGAACTAGCCATTTGGATACAAAACTGGCTCAAAGGTAGAAGACAGAGGGTTACAGTGGATGGTTATTTTTCAGACTGGAGGCCTGTGAGCAGTGGAGTGCCACGAGGATCGGTGCTGGTTTCCATATTTTTCATCACTTATATAAATGATTTGAATTTGAGCATAAAAGGTATAGTTAGTAAGTTTGCAGACAACACCAAAATTTGAGGTGTAGTAGACAGCGAAGAAGGTTAACTCAGATTACTATGGGACCTTGATCAGATGGGCCAATGGGCTGAGGGGTAGCAAATGGAATTTAATTTAGATAAATGTGAGGTGCTGCATTTTGGGAAAGCAAATCTTTGTGGGTATAATGGTAAAGAGACCTTGGAGTGCAGGTTCATAGCTCCTTGAAGTAGAGTCACATGTAGACAGGATACTGAAGGTAGCGTTTGGTATGCTTTCCTTTATTGGTCAGAGTATGGAGTACAGGAGTTGGGAGGTCATGTTGCAGCTGTACCGGACATTGGTCAGGCCACTGTTGGAATATTGCATGCAATTCTGGCCTCCTTCCTTTCGGAAAGATGTTGTGGGCGGCACGGTGGCACAGTGGTTAGCACTGCTGCCTCACAGCGCCAGAGACCCAGGTTCAATTCCCGCCTCAGGCGACTGACTGTGGAGTTTGCACATTCTCCCCGTGTCTGCGTGGGGCTCCTCCGGGTGCTCCGGTTTCCTCCCACAGTCCAAAGATGTGCGGGTCAGGTGAATTGGCCATGCTAAATTGTCCGTAGTGTTAGGTAGGGGTAAATGTAGGGGTATGGGTGGGTTACGCTTCGGCGGGTCGGTGTGGACTTGTTGGCCCAAAGGGCCTGTTTCCACACTGTAAGTACCCCACTTTTCCCCTGTTTCCACACTGTAAGTAATCTAATCTAATCTAAAACTTGAAAGGGTTCAGAAAAGATTTACAAGGACGTTGCCAGGATTGGAGGATTTGAGTTATAGGGAGGGCATAAGTTTAGGGTGAGAGAGGAAAGATATCAAACAGACCTAAGGGACAACGTTTTCACGCAGAGGGTGGTACGTGTATGGAATGAGATGCCAGAGGAAGTGGAGACTAATATAATTGCAACATTTAAAAAGCATCTGGATGGGTATATGAAGAGAAAGGGTTTGGAGGGACATGCGCTGGGTGCTGACAGATGGGATTAGGTGGGTTGGGATATTTGGTCTGCATGGACAAGTTGGACTGAAGGGTCTGTTTCCAAGCTGTACATCTCCATGACTCTATCTAATTGATAGGTGAAGAGACAACAGGCTTACAACCCTAATTTCAACAAATAATGACAATAAATCTGAATCTAATGGTAGTTCTCTTTTAACTTTGTAATACTATTTCGAGCTACCTATTTGCAACAGCATACTCTGCAATCTAGTGGTGCCACCATCAGGCAATTAGACTCGTTACCAACATGCTTAATACTGCTAATATGGAGTAAAAAGTGAAGTCTGCAGATGCTGGAGATCAGAGCTGAAAACGTGTTGCTGGTTAAAGCACAGCAGGTTAGGCAGCATCCAAGGAACAGGAAATTCGACATTTCGGGCCAGAGCCCCTGATGAAGGGCTCTGGCCCGAAACGTCGAATTTCCTGTTCCTTGGATGCTGCCTAACCTGCTGTGCTTTAACCAGCAACACTGCTAATATGGAAGCAACTCTTCACTATCCCCCCCTCCCCCCCACCCACCCCACACACACACACACACACACACCACCAACTTTGTACTCTTCCCCAAGCCGACCCCTAATTTCCAGAACCCCCCCCCTTTCTCCCCGTTTCCATTGCTCTACCCCACTTTTCCCCTCTGCTAACCCTTTGCACTTCCCCCATGACCATCTCCTCTTTGATCCCCCTACCCCAGACTCCCCTATACATTTTCCCCCCTGCTATTCCCCTCCCCCGCCTCTCTCACTCCACCATCTACCCTTACTCTAACACCCTGTCACCCACCACACTCCCCTACCCTCTCACACCTTACTATCCCACCTACATCCCCTTGACACATTCTAACAACTCCCTCAGACCCACACTTGACCTCAGAGCCCTACCCCCAATTTTCTTTGTCCCAAGCGGGGCCGGGTCTGAGGAACCAGCGGCAGTTTGGATCTCCGATCACGGTGACCGCGAGGGGCCCCGGAGTGGGTGGTCGGAGCGGTTCCCAGAGCTTTCCTTCTCTTACCTGCTCGGGAGTCGCTGCCGCCGGCCACAGCCAGCGCCGCCGCCAACATCAACGACAACAACCGCCATCTTCGCGCCATGACCTACTGCGCCTGCGCACTGACCCCCCGCGCGGCACTGCCAGGCCTGTTCGTTACCATGGAGACCGCGCTGAGGCCTACTCACTGACTACAGCCTGAGACTTGGGCACAACTGTTGCAGCACAGAGAAACCCCCTTCATTTTGTCACTTTTAAAACACGATAGGTTTGGAAACACCTGTTTTATAATTAAAAACAAACACAGGAATAGCTAGAGAAACACAGCAGCATCCGTAGAGAGAGAAACGTTTCAGAATAACACAGTTATAATATGGGTATAAATTTAAAAATCACATAACACCAGGTTATAGTCCTACAGGTTTATAACCTGGTGTTGTGTGATTTTTAACTTCGTACACCCTAGTCCAACACCGGCATCTCCAAATCATGGGTATAAATTGGCTGAGTGAACAGTCAGGATGTAATGGCCAATGGAATTTTTTGGGGCTGGAGGAAGGTTTGCTGTGGAATTCTCCAGAGGTTGTTATGGGACCCTTGTTTCTCCTGATCAGCATCCTTATAAAGCAGCGTGCTGGCTAAACAGGCAAAAAAAACCTCAAATAATACCACAAAGTTTACTGCATTATCCTACCCATTTAATGTAGTTGGTTAATTTATTTACAGGGAACAGGAAATTTGACGTTTCGGGCATAAGCCCTTCATCAGGATTCCTGATGAATATACTTTTATTCAAATGGCCACATGAAATATCAACAGTTGATTCAATTTCTTCTCAAATACTGCAATCTATCAGTAGACAGTTGAGGGTGCGAATGAGAAGGCTGTCTGTCAATGTGCTTTATTTAAGGCAAAGTTACATTAAGTAATTTATGTTGTAAATAAAACATAATAGTGATGTGAATCCCCTACATCACATTTCTATTATTTAGTGTGTTTTACAGTGTTTACATGGACCTCTTGATGATCTGAATATTTGATAAATCGGCATACACTTAGTCCCATAGGTGTCAGATAATTAAAAGTTTACTTATGTGTTAATCACCTAAATCCTGATGGACAGGGTACAGTTTCAAAGTTTGCAGAGTCACAAAACTTGGAAGAATTGTAAATTGTAGAACTCTAAACCTGAGCTTGTCATATGAGGAGTGTTGGAGGACTCTCAGCCTGTCCTCTATGGAGTTTAGAAGAATGAGGGAAGATCTCCATAAGACCATAAGACATTGGAGTGGAAGTAAGGCCATTCGGCCCATCGAGTCCACTCCGCCATTCAATCATGGCTGATGGGCATTTCAACTCCACTTACCAGCGTTCTCCCCGTAGCCCTTAATTCCTCGAGACAACAAGAATCTATCAATCTCTGCCTTGAAGACATTTAGCGTCCCGGCCTCCACTGAACTCCGTGGCAATGAATTCCACAGGCCCACCACCCTCTGGCTGAAGAAATGTCTCCGCATTTCTGTTCTGAATTGACCCCCTCTAATTCTAAGGCTGTGTCCACGGGTCCTAGTCTCCTCGCCTAATGGAAACAATTTCCTAGCGTCCACCCTTTCCAAGCCATGTATTATCTTGTACATCTCTATTAAGTCTCCCCTTAATCTTCTAAACTCCAATGAATACAATCCCAGGATCCTCAACCGTTCCTCATATATTAGACCTACCATTCCAGGCATCATCCGTGTGAATCTCCACTGGACACGTTCCAGTGCCAGTATCTCATTGAAACTTAGAGGCTCCTGACAGGCCTGGATAAGTGTATGTGAAGATAATGTTTTCATTAGTAGGACAGATGAGGATCTGAGGACACAGTGAAATGACAACATTTTATCACTCAAATGAGAAATTCCTTCAGCCAGAGGGTGGTGAATCTGTGGAACTCATTGCCACAAAGGGCTGTGGAAGCCAAGTCATTGAGTGTATTTAAGACAGCAAGAGATTCTTGATTAGTAAGGGGATCAAACATAATGGGAAGAAGGCAGGAGAATGGGGTCGAGAAACATATCAGCCACGATCGAGCACACTTGATGGGTCAAATGACCTAATTCTGCTCCTATATCTTATTGTCTTATATTCTTTAATAAATCTCATCTGTTTCTGAATGATTTCTACTGACTCCTTACAAGAATTAGCCAATTCCAATCCTGGTGAGTTTCAAACTCCCATTCTGAGCACCTACTTCCTGACTACATGATCCAGCTCCTTTTCTTCCTTCCATCATCTTTTATTCCAACCCTCCCAGTCCCTCCAGTTCATTCATGCTATAAGTGTCTGTTCCATGTCCCCAGCTAAAGACAATGCTTCTCAAATTCAACAACCCATACTCCAGTGTTAACAGTTCAAATGTAAGTCATTATTTCTATCCTGAACCTTGCTCAAGTATGCATTGGTTTTCATTGGTTTCACCATGATATTTTGGGATCATAGAGATGTACAGCATGGAAATGGACCCATTGGTCCATCTCGTCTATGCTGACTAGTTCTCCTAACTTAATCTAGTCCCAAATACCAGCCCTTGGCCTATATCCCTCTAAACCTTTCCTATTCATATGCCCATCCAGATGCCTTTTAAATGCTGTAATTGTACCAGCCTCCACCAGTTCCTCTGGCAGCTCATTCCATACACATGCCTCCCTCTGGGAAAAGAGGTTGTCCCTTGGATCTCTTTTATTTCTTTCCCCTCTCACCCTAAATCTATACCCTCTAGTTCTGGACTCCCCCACCCCAGGGAAAAGACTTTGTCTATTTATCCTTTCCACGCCCCTCATGATTTTACAAACCTCTTTAAGGACACCCCTCAGCCTCCGACACTCCAGAGAAACAAGTCCCAGCCTTTGAAGGAAAGTCCACATTTGATATGTGGGAGGCTTTCAAAGATATATTGAAGACAAGGGATAGGAAAGGCAAGATTCATGAACCGTGGATGACGGGAGAAATTGTGCAACTAGCCAAGAGGAAAAGGGAAGCGTACATAAAGTCCAGGCAATAAAAACAGAACAGGCCTCCCAAGGAATATCAGGTGAGAAGGACCATTCTTAAACGAGTAATCAAGCGTGCTAAAAGGGGTCATGAAATAGCTTTGGCGAGCAGAAATAGGGAGAATCCCAAGGCCTTTTATTCTTATATAAGAAGCAAGAGGGTAACCAGAGAAAAGGTTGGTCCACTAAAGGATAAGGAAGGAAGGTTGTGTCGAACCTGAGAAAATGAATGAGATTCTCAATGATTACTTCGCATCAGTGTTCACTGGGGAACAGGTGATAAATGCTGAGATTTGAGATAGAAGTTTGTTAACTCTGGATCACATTGACATAAAGAAGGAGGGAGGAAGTGTTGGGTAGGCTGAAGGATATGAAGGTTGACAAATCCCCAGGACCGGATGGGACCTACACTATGTTGCTGAGGGAGACGAGAGAGGGAATAGCTGGGGCCCGAACAGATATCTTTGTAGCATCCTTAAACACAGGTGAGGTGCTGGATGACTGGAGGGTTGCTCATGTTGTCCTCCTGTACAAGAAAGGGAGCAGGGATACTACAGACCAGTGAGCCTGATGTCAGTAGTGGGGAAGTTGCTGGAGAAGGTACTGAGGGATAAAATGTTTTTGTCTGGAAAAGAATGGGCTTATGAGTGATAGGTAACATGTTTTTGTGCGGTGTAGATCGTGCCTTACCAACTTAATAGAGTTCTTTGAGGAAGTAACCAAGTTGATAGATGAAGGAAGGGGTGTAGATGTCATATACATGGACCTTAGTAAGGCATTTGAGAAGGTTCCCCATGGTAAACTAATGGAAAAAGTGAAGTCACATGGTGCTCTGTCTAGGTGGATAAAGATCTGGTTGAGCAACAAGAGACAGAGTAGTAGTTGAAGGGAGTTTCTTGAAATGGAGAAAGATGACCAGTGGTGTTCTACAGGGATCAGTAACTGGGGCCGCTGTTGTTCGTAACATGCATAAATGATCTGGAAGAGGACATTGTTGGTCTGATCAGTAAATGTGCAGATGAAATGAAGATTGGTGGTGTAGCAGAATGTTTAGGGGACTGTCAATACAGGATAATATAGATAGATTGGATGGGAAGTGGCAGATGGAGTTCAATCCAGGCAAATGTGAGGTGATGCATTTGGGGAGTCTAATTCTAGAACAAACTATACTGTAAACAGAAGAGTCTTGGGAAAAGTTGATGAGCAGAGAGAGCTGGGAGTTCAGGTCCATTGTACCCTGAAGGTAGCTGCACAGGTGGATAGAGTGGTCAAGAAGGTATACATTATGCTTTTCTTCATTGGACGAGCTATTGAGTACAAGAGCTGGCAGGTCATGTTAAAATTGTAGAAGACTTTGGTTCGGCCACATTTAGAAAAGGATGTGGACACTTTGGAGAGGGTGCAGAGAAGGTTTACGAGGATGTTGCCTGGTATGGAAGGTGCTAGCTATGAAGAGAGGTTGAGTAGGTTAGGATTGTTTTCATTAGGAAAAAAAGATGGGGGGGGGGGGAACTGATTGATGTCTACAAAATCATGAAGGGTATAGACAGGGTGGATAGAGATAAGCTGTTTCCCAGGGTGGTAAATAACGAGAGGTCACATGTTCAAGGAGGGAGGTGAAAAAGTTTAAGGACAACACACATGGAAAGTACTTTAGACTGAGGGTGGTAGGTGCCTGGAACGTGTTGCCAGCAGAGGTATTAGAGGCAGGCATGGCAGATTCATTTAAGTTGCGTTTGGACAGATGCACGAGTTGGTGGGGAGTAGAGAGATACAGCTGCTTAGGAATTGGGCGAAAAGTTTAGAAAGTTGATTTAGATCGGCCCAGGCTTGGACAGCTGAAGGGCCTGTTCCTGGGCTGTAAATTGTCTTTGTTCTCATTCTTGTCCTTTGCATCCCCTCCCGATAACTCAAATCTTCCAACCCTGGCAACATCTTTTTCTGAACCCTTTTGAATATAATTAGCTCTTTTCTAAATTGAATAAAAACTTCAGTCCTACTTTTTACCAAGCTGCATCTTGTGACAGATTTTAGTCATTCAGTAGAAATAACCATTCCAATTCTCATGGTTTAATAATCAATCATTTTAAAATCTGCTACTTTGCAGAACTCTGCTGTAACATAGCACAAATTTGAAAGACTTTATTGTGACCACAACTCACATTCCACAGTGATCAGAATTTACCTTTCATTGACTGGTTGTAATTTATATTTTATCATCTTAGCTCAGATACACTCTTTACCAGCACAATGATAACATGTTGTTAGAAGATCAGAATGTGATTTCAACACAAGTTTTAAATTCAAGTTCTCAAATCACATGGGTTTCATTCATATTGCCCACTTTTTCAATGCACTATTTAATATGTGGTACAAACTTTTTTTTGCTATATTTAATCATAATCATTAACAGGAATTAATGTCAAATTTTTAACGTGCTATTAAAAATACCATAAAACTGCAAACTAAACTACAATCATTGATATACAAGACAAGTGCTGGGTGGCACTGGGATTCAGTGAACATGTCCAGGGAGAACCAGGAGATGCAATTCGAATCCTGGTCATTCTGTGTGGCCATGAAAAATGGTTAGTTCATTTCTTTAGATAGGGAACTCCCAGTTGATTTCCTATACAATCATTATGAATGATTACTGAACAAGGTTTGTAGTAAATTTACTCTACTCTCCAATGCAGCAAGAGCACAGCAGATATGTTAGAACAATTATAGTAATAAGGGTGTAACAATGGTCAACTGATTTACCATTTTCAAAGACAGTGCTTTTCTAACTCTTCAAAATGTTGCATTCGGAGGGAACATTACGAACAAATCCCAATGGACATCTTCAATATGCTAGTAGTCACATATGTTCACAATTATAAGATTACCATAATACAATTATACAAGACAAATTCCAGGTGTCCGAGTGCTGATCAATTCAGCTCAGGAATTTACTTTGACTGCACTGTTCTTTAGTTAAATCAAGAATACATTTTTCGTTTACTGACTCAGACAATTTTTTTTTAAGACATCTACTGCCGTTGGTATCATTCATACAAATGTCTTCTCAATTCCCCAGTCCAGTCAGATTTTTTCTTTAACCGAAGACTCTGGATTTCTGGGCTTATTTAATAGCTCTTCTAACTTCTCCAAATCATTTTCTGCTGAATCTTTTCCAGCAAATTCATCAATTAAGCCTTCTGTTAGATGTAATCTGGCTCTCCTAGAGAGATGATACATGAATGTAATAAAAACAAACACAATGGCATTAAGAAACTGCTGATAAATAACATTGTTATAGAGCAAAAGGAGCCTCTTAGCCTATCTGCTCTGGGTCCCAAGCTTTTAACTAATTGCCAATCTCCTAGAAACCTGCACATTAACAGTGATTTAAGCGCAGCTTCAAGCCTTCGGCCTCACTCTCTCGGCGGAGCAGGTAACGGCTGTCTGGTGGTGTTTTTTTAAGTCGGAGGTATAGTCCAGTTTTTGTTTTTTAACGGCTAAAATTTAAAGTTTTTTTTTAAGTGCCTAGCGGACCCGGAAGCTGGTGTCACGCTAGCTTACGTGGGAAGGTTTTTTTTTCTTATATAAGCGCGCAGGCGAGGAACCCGAGGCACTACAGGGGTAGAGCCTCCCACCCGCCCTCCTCCTCTAACCTAATAATAAGACCCGTTGTGGTAAGCAGGTAAGTGCTGCATTTTGCTTGTTTGTTTCTTTAGATCTAGTTTTTTTAAAGTTTACCTTTTAGAGGGATGGCAGCGAAGGCAGTGCAATGTTCCTTTTGCAACATGTATGAGGTGAGGGAAGCCATTAGCGTCCCTGCTGATTACACTTGCAAGAAGTGCACCCATCTCCAGCTCCTCCAAGACCGTGTTAGGGAACTGGAGCTGGAGTTGGATGAACTGCGGATCATTCGGGAGGCAGAGGTGGTCATAGATCAGAGCTTTAGGGAAGTAGTTACTCCAAAAGTTATAGACAGATGGGTGACAGTGAGGGTGAGTGGGAGGAAGCAGCCAGTGCAGGGACCCCCTGCGGTCATTCCCCTCAAGAACAAGTATACAGTTTTGGATACTTGTGGGGGGGACGACTTATCAGGGGTAAGCAACGAGGTTTAGGCCTCTGGCACAGAGTCTGTCCCCGTTGCTCAGAACGGAAGGATAGAGAAAGGTAGAGCGATAGTTATTGGGGACTCAATAGTGAGGGGCACAGATAGGCGGTTTTGTAGGGGCGACAGAGACTAACGATTGGTATGTTGCCTCCCAGGTGCAAGGGTACGTGATGTCTCTGATCGTGGTTTCCGGGTCCTTAAGGGAGAGGGGGAGCAGCCCCAGATCTTGGTCCACGTTGGAACCAACGAGATAGGTAGGAGGAGGGGTGAGGATGTTAGGCAGGCTTTCAGGGAGCTAGGTTGGAAGCTCAAAGCTAGAACGAACAGAGTTGTTGTCTCTGGTTTGTTACCCGTGCCACGTGATAGAGAGTCGAGGAATAGGGAGAGAGAACAGTTAAATGCATGGCTACAGGGATGGTGCAGGAGGGAGGGATTCCGGTTTCTGGACAACTGGGGTTCTTTCTGGGGAAGGTGGGACCTCTATAAACAGGATGGTCTACACCTGAACCTGAGGGGCACCAGTATCCTTGGGGGGAGGTTTGCTAGTGCTCTTTGGGAGGGTTTAAACTAACTCTGCAGGGGCATGGGAACCTGGACTGTAGCTTTAGGGTACAGGACCTTGAGTGTAGGGAGGTTAGGAATAAGGCATCGATCTCGAAGGAAGGTGCCTGTAAACAGGAAGGTGGCTTGAAGTGTGTATACTTCAATGCCAGAAGTATAAGAAATAAGGTAGGTGAACTTGCAGCGTGGGTTGGTACCTGGGACTTCGATGTTGTGGCGATTACAGAGACGTGGGTAGAACAGGGACAGGAATGGCTGTTGCAGGTTCCAGGGTTTAAATGTTTTAGCAGGGTCAGAGATGGGGGTAAAAGAGGGGGAGGTGTGGCATTGCTTGTCAAGGATAGTATTACAGCAGTGGAAAGGACGATGGAGGAAGACTTGCCATCTGAGGTAGTTTGGGCTGAGGTTAGAAATAGGAAAGGTGAGGTCACCCTGTTAGGAGTTTTCTACAGGCCTCCTAATAGTCCGAGAGAAGTAGAGGAAAGTATTGCGAGGATGATTCAGGAGAAGAGTGAAAGTAGCAGGGTGGTTGTTATGGGGGACTTTAACTTCCCAGATATTGACTGGGAAAGCTATAGCTCGAGTTCGTTAGATGGGTCGGTGTTTGTCCAATGTGTGCAGGAAGGTTTCCTGACACAATATGTAGACAGGCCAACAAGAGGGGAGGCTATACTGGATTTGGTTCTAGGTAATGAACCAGGCCAGGTGTTAGACTTGGAGGTAGGTGAGCACTTCGGGGACAGTGACCACAACTCGGTGACTTTTACTCTAGTGATGGAGAGGGATAAGTGTGCACTGCAGGGCAAGAGTTATAGCTGGGGGCAGGGAAATTATGATGCGGTGAGGCATGACTTAGGATGTGTGGATTGGAAAAATAGGATTCAAGGGAAGTACACAAATGATATGTGGAGATTGTTCAAGGAACAGCTATTGGGTGTCCTTGATAAGTATGTACCAGTCAGGCAGGGAGTAAAGGGTCTTGTGAGGGAGCCGTGGTTTAATAAGGAATTGGAATCCCTTTTGAAAGGGAAGAGGGCGGCCTATGTAAAGATGAGGCGTGAAGGTTCAGTTGGGGCGATTGAGAGTTATAAGGTAGCCAGGAAGGATCTAAAGAGAGAGCTAAGAGCAGCGAGAAGGGGACATGAAAAGTCCTTAGTTGGTAGGGTTAGGGAAAACCCAAAGGCTTTCTATAGGTATGTCAGGAATAAAAGGATGAGTAGGGTAGGTATCGGTCCAGTCAAGGATAGTAGTGGGAAGTTGTGCGTGGAGGCGGAGGAGATTGGAGAGACACTAAATCAATACTTTTCGTCAGTATTCACTCAGGAACAGGACACTGTTGCTGATGTGAATATTGAGTCACAAGTGATTAGAATGGGTGACCTTGAGGTATGTAGGGAAGAGGTCTGGGGAATACTGGAAAGGATGAAAATAGATAAGTCCCCTGGGCCTGATGGCATTTATCCTAGGATCCTCTGGGAAGCTAGGGAGGAGATAGCGGAGCCATTGGCCTTGATTTTTATGTCGTCGTTGTCTACAGGAATAGTGCCAGAAGACTGGAGGATAGCGAATGTGGTCGCCTTGTTCAAGAAGGGGAGTAGGCATAGCCCGAGTAACTATAGGCCAGTGAGTCTCACTTCTGTTGTGGGCAAAGTCTTAGAGAGAATTGTAAGGGATAGGATTTATGAACATCTGGATAGGAATAATGTGATCAAGGATAGTCAGCATGGTTTCGTGAAGGGCAGGTCGTGCCTCACAAACCTTATTGAGTTCTTTGAGAAGGTGACCAAGGACGTGGACGAGGGTAAAGCAGTAGATGTGGTGTATATGGATTTTAGCAAGGCATTCGATAAGGTACCCCATGGTAGGTTAATGCAAAAACTACGGAGGTATGGCATTGAGGGTGCATTAGATGTTTGGATTAGGAATTGGCTGGCTGGAAGGAGACAGAGGGTAGTAGTTGATGGTATAGGTTCATCTTGGAGTGCAGTTACCAGCGGTGTTCCACAAGGATCTGTTTTGGGACCATTGCTGATGGTCGTTTTAATAAATGACCTAGAGAAGGGGCTTGAAAGCTGGGTGAGCAAGTTTGCGGATGACACGAAAGTCGGTGGAGTTGTGGACAGCGAAGAAGGATGTGGCAGGTTACAGCGGGATATAGGTAAGTTGCAGAGCTGGGCAGAAAGGTGGCAAATGGAGTTTAATGTAGCTAAGTGTGAAGTCATTCACTTTGGTAGGAGTAACAAGAAGATGGATTACTGGGCTAATGGTAGGCTACTTGGTAGTGTGGATGAGCAGAGGGATCTTGGTGTCCATGTACACAGATCTCTGAAAGTTGCCACCCAGATAAATAGTGCTGTGAAGAAGCATATGGTGTACTGGGCTTTACTGGTAGAGGAATTGAGTTCCGGAGTCCTGAAGTCATGTTGCAGTTGTATAAGACTCTGGTGCGGCCTCATCTGGAGTATTGTGTGCAGTTTTGGTCGCCATACTATAGAAAGGACGTGGAGGCATTGGAACGAGTGCAGAGGAGGTTTACCAGGATGTTGCCTGGCATGGTAGGAAGGTCGTATGAGGAAAGGCTGAGGCACTTGGGGCTGTTCTCATTGGAGAAAAGAAGGTTTAGGGGAGATTTGATAGAGGTGTACAAGATGATTAGGGGTTTAGATAGGGTTGACGGTGAGAACCTTTTTCCGCTAATGGAGTCAGCTGTTACTAGGGGACACAGCTTTAAATTAAGGGGTGGTAGGTATAGGACAGATGTTAGGGGTAGATTCTTTACTCAGCGGGTTGAGAGTTCATGGAATGCCCTGCCAGTAGCAGTGGTGGACTCTCCCTCTTTATGGTCATTTAAGTGGGCATTGGATAAGCATATGGAGGTTATTGGGCTAGTGTAGGTTAGGTAGGCTTTGGTGGGCGCAACATCGAGGGCTGTACTGCGCTGTATTTTTCTATGTTCTATGATTTCAGTGGATGATCAATATTGAAATGACAGGAAATGGATGCCAGTCTCCTTAGTGCTTGAACAGAAAGAGAGACTAATATGTTTAAGGCAGCATGGTAGCTCAGTGGTTAGCACTGTTGCCTCACAGCACCAGGGACCTGGGTTCAATGCCTGCCTCGGGCAACTGTCTGTGTGGAGTTTGCATGTTCTCCCCGTGTCTGTGTGGGTTTCCTCCGGGTGCTCCGGTTTCCTCCCACAGTCCAAAGATGTGCAGTTTAGATGAATTGGCCATGCTAAATTGCCCGTGGTGTTAGGTGCATTTGTCAGAAGGGAATGGGTCGGGGTAGGTTGCTCTTTGGAGGACAAGTGTGGACTTGTTGGGCCGAAGGGCCTGTTTCCGCACTGTAGGGAATCTAATCTTAGAACCGTACTGTTCAAAAGATCAAAATATTAACATTTATACGAAAAGTATATTTTAAAAAATACATTTTCTCATAAGACATTTTACAAACATTTCTCCTCTATGCTACTCTAATTCCAGCAGTTTATTTGTGATCACAGAATTACCACTTCATACCATTCTTCCAACTTAAGTTCGTAAATCTCTCGTCGCTCTCTACGTTTACGTTCCCTGACAGTCTCTCCACCAACTTTCTGCATTGCCAGGATTAATGACCCTGCAGGAACCCTGAAAGATAAAACAACAGTGAGATTTTTATCTAGATGTCAATACAAATTATTCACAACCCAAATTTCAATAATTAACTTAGATTTGGACTGAAACATTCCTGTGAGTAGTCTTTAAATGTGTACTAGATTGATGTTTCTTCTCTCTTCACTGAGTGGCCAATTTTCAAGATTTAAAAATATTTAATAGTGGATAAAGTACAAATTTAGCAAAAGCAAAATTCTGTACCCTCAGCAACCTCCAACTTCTCTGTGCTTCACAGTACAGTTACTGTCATTTCAGATAGGAGTGTGGGAGTGAGGTTACGGTCAAAATAGGCAAATGCCTTTCATCTACATACTAACTAGCTGCAAACGTTGCTTTATTAATAAAGTGTAGTTTGGAATACTCTAGATGTTTTGATGTTACCACAGAAAACCAGTAGGGAACCAATTCCCATCATCCCAGCTTCCAGAATAAGACACGTAAACAAAACAGCAGCTCATACCAACTTGTTGGCTACCTACTACAGCTTGTTGCAATGAAGCCTTTTGGAAGTGTAGTCACTGTTGTAATCTCAGAACTGTGGGCAGCTAATCTGTATACTCAAGCTGTGAGGACAGTAAATAGCAATGAAATATTTGACTAAATAATCTATTTTAATGATATTTCCTATTGGAGGAAATATAATCAGGTTGGAGGATTTGAACTATAGGGAGAGATTGAATAGACTAGGGCTGTTTTCCCTGAAGTGTCAGAAGTTGAGGGGTGATCTTATAGAGGTTTATAAAATCATAAGTGGCATGGATAGGATAAATAGACAAAGTCTTTTCCCTGGAGTGGGGGAGTCCAAAACTAGAGGGCATAGGTTTAGGGTGAGAGGGGAAAGGTATAAAAGAGACCTAAGGGGCAGCTTTTGCACACAGAGGGTGGTACCTGTATGGAACGACCTGCCAGAGGAAGTGGTGGAGGCTGGTACAATTGCAACATTTAAAAGGCATCTGGATGGGTATATGAATAGCTGAAAATGTATTGCTGGAAAAGCGCAGCAGGTCAGGCAGGATCCAAGGAACAGGAGATTCAACATTTCGGGCATAAGCCCTTCTTCAGGAAGCTTATGCCCGAAGCGTCGAATCTCCTGTTCCTTGGATGCTGCCTGACCTGCTGCACTTTTCCAGCAACATATTTTCAGCTCTGATCTCCAGCATCTGTAGTCCTCACTTTCTCCTGGGTATATGAATAGAAAGGGTTTGGAGGGATATGGGCCAGGTGCTGGCAGGTGGGACTAGATTGGATTGGGATATCTGGTCAGCATGGATGAGTGGACCGAAGGGTCTGTTTCCATGCTGTACATCTCTACGACTCTATACTGGATCAGGGACAAAAATCTGCAAGAACATCATGGAGAATATCAGCGAGGCCAACAGACTATCACATACCCAATGCTATTCAAAAATATACAAATGAGTGGTGATGAACTACATCTAATAAGTTCATCAATGCTGATGACATCTTTTGTGTCACCTAACTCTGTCTGTTCCATGGAGTAGATCCTAAATGAAGATGTTACAATCTTGATGGACTATTGCAGCACATGGAGTCTCACAGTAAAACTATATCCAGTGTATTCCATTTCCTTAATGCAAGCAACAAAAAAGAATTGCATACTTACATGCATGGTCAGACACTAAACTATGATCCCACCTCAACAGAGTTAATTTATTCCAGATAGGATAATCTTTTCAGGAATAACTGAAGAAAGCAGTAGCAAAACATTCAAAACAAGAACAACCTGTTAGATCTACCAGGGCACTGCTGTCACAACTGCCCGGATCTTAGCCCTTGGCCTATCATACTGTACAGCAGAGTGTTATGCATCTGCCTGGCATAGGTCATCACATATTGTTGCATTCAATTGAGTGTCAACAATGTGCGAGGAGAAAGTGAGGTCTGCAGATGCTGGAGATCAGAGCTGAAAATGTGTTGCTGGAAAAGCGCAGCAGGTCAGACAGCATCCAAGGAATAGGAAATTCGACGTTTTGGGCATAAGCCCTTCATCCTGACTTCCTTACATCATTCACTGAATAATGAAAACCCACAGCTGATTGAAACCATTCATGCTGCACCTCAATCATGACAACTTGTTCAACACATCTATTGTCTGCCTTCTGTTGTGCCGTATGGCAGAATCGTCCTCAGCAAGACCCTTTGGTTCAAGAATGGGAAACACGGGAAGTCACTAACAAGTTCTCTGTTACAAACCCATTCTGTTCAATGGCAAATTTGGAATTAGCACAGCTACAGGGGTCCTTGCTAAAAAGATTCAGGATAAACTGGAGTTCATGCATAGCCAAACTCTACTGCTGCAGCCTCAGTACAAATGCCTTATGCACATATGGACAGACACAAACCATGCTGAATGTTACCAAGTGGTGGTCTCTCTATAGAGTAAGGGGTGTTCCCTCTGGAGTAAGTGGTGGAATAATCTTAAACTCAGCAAATGAGGATGTGATCATTTGTCTTCAGGGATTACATTCAGTAAATAAATAAATAAATAAATGCATACATACATAATTAATTTTCCAATCTCTGATAGTTATGAACTCACCCCATTATGGCACCAATGGCTGTGCCTGCTAAGAATCCACCCAATCCAAGATTCATCCGGAATAGTCCTCCTGTGATTGCTAAAACAAAAGCAGTAACTTTTTAAACATTAGCTCACAGTAATAAATAAGCATGCAGATAGTTTCAACAAATCAAACAAAACTGAAATCCTTAATAAAGTGCTCGTATATTGTGAATATACTCTGGTTTCAGAAGAATATTTCTTCTGCTTTGCCTGTTGGTCCCAGACTTCTCAGTTTAACATGTCTCAGTATTACAGAGTATGATGAGTAAAGTCCCTGGTGACTTGATTTGGAATGACAGTGTACAGCTATGCAACACAAACAAGGTTATTCTAGGTTCAAGTTACAAGCTGTGTTGAGTGAGGTGTTAATTCTATAGTAAATGTGAGTTTAATTTTATACAATGAAGGGAATTAACTGGGGATTCATTTGTATTTCTACAATTAGTAACAGGCTGGAATTTCACTGGTTGAGCTAGGAGGTGCATATCTCTAAATAAATGTTTAAAACTGTGTGTAGGGATTAGGCTTCAGTTCTATCATTCATTGCCTGGTCTTATGGAATAGAAAAATTGGTTTCAATGGTGATGAGAAGAGAGGATTTAAAACAAATACAATTTTTCTAGATCCCTGTACTTGATTCTTTTGTGAAGATGTGTAGGTGTCTGTGAAAGGACGTGTGTCAAGAAAGACAAGGAAATGATCATGTTTGAGCTGTGATATTTCCATGGTTAAATACTCAATTCCATCTCATTGTTTAGCCTCAGATATGAAGGATTACCAGCTGGGACCGAATGACCCATTTCTGCGCTATTAGGAAGAAAATATATAATCATTCCAGATTTAAGCAAAGATTAAAGTAAACTCCTACCTCCAGCTGCAGAGTAGTGCCTCAGAAGATTCTGATCATGATACACAGACAGACCTGTGCTAACTGTGCTGCGTGGAATATGAATAGTAAATTAATCAATAAGTTCAGCCTGTGCAATTATATCTATAAGTCCTATCAAGAAAAAAGACTTTTCAAAGTATATACCATAATAACTACATATTTTAATTTGCTCTTTCATAGGAAGTATTGCTTGTCTCAATTCCTAATGACCCTTGAACTGTGGTTTGCTGGTCATTTTAGAGCACAGTCAAGAATCGACTACATTAGTGTGGCTCTGGAGGCACACGTAGGCCAGACCAGGTAAGGATGGCAGATTTCTGCACCTTACAGGCTTTATTGAACCAGCTGGGTTTTTACAGCAATCAGTGGTAGTTGCAACATTAGAAAAGCTTCATTTTCCAGATTTACCTAACTGTATTGGAATTCCTCCAGTTGTTGTGCTGGAATCTGAACCTGTATCCCAAGAACATCAGCCTGAGCCTCTGAATTACTAGTCCAATAACATTAACACCATCTAACACAGAAGCACAGATATAATTAAAATGTTCCTGAGAGATTGTATCACAGTTATGTATGACTAAGTCACTATTTATTAAATGCTATGACATCCCTCAATTCTTTTCCTCATTCTATTGTTCTCTCTCAAATCCACATTCCTGCCTACCCCTGAAGGCCCAAGGGAACTGGTTTCCTTTCAAAATAACACAAATCTTAACTGTAAGCTGCCAATGAACTGTTTATGAGGTAATCTGAGATAATAGAAATTACTAATTTGTTTATTTGTTCTCTTAAGATTGGATGCCAAGATTCTCAAAACATCTTGGAAAACACATGCAAAACTAGATGCCACCCTGTAGGGCAAATTGATTTTCCAATTTATTTTCAATTGTGTGCAGATCAACAGTTTAGACCTCCGATTGCTCCTCTCTTCACACTGCTGCCACTCATATTACAGAGGTTACAGGAATAGCCTATTAATGCGATAAGAATTAGCACTTTGGGATTGGCCTCCTGTCATCCAATTAAAGGAACAAACTACTAGCTGCTGTAGTATATTCTGCAATCAGCTGTTGTTTTAACTTAAATGTCCCACAGACCACTTTAAAGGTCTCTTTCAGATTATAATCAATGCTCTCACACCCTCACCCCCCAAAAAAAAGGAAAAATAAAGCACAGACAGACTGACCAGATGGTGAATTAATGTAGGGTAATTACACTTTACAGCAAGTGTGGATCATCTCTAAAACACCTTCTCATGTTGAATATTCAAGCCAAAGAAAAGAACTGTAGTCCCTCTTTTCTGCACAGAGTACACATATAGTAACATAGTCAGCCTTAGAGCAGTAGCACTCTTTTGAGTTAAGCTTATGGGCTCAAATTAGATTCTCGAGACTTGAACAGTTAACCTAAGCTGACAATTTATTGCAGTACCGAGAGAGTGCTGCTCTGCCAAAGATACAGTTTCTTGGATGATATTAATCCAAATCCTTCACTCAGGTGTAAAATGGTACTACTGGAAGGTGAAAAGCTCGTCCTGGACAAGATTTAGCATTCAACCAGCAATACCAAGACAAGACGGATTAGTTAGTCACAAATTTCAAGATCTTGCTGCCTGCAAATTGGTTGCTGTGATTCCTATATTGCTGCAGTCACTCCACATCTAGAGTGATTATACACTTTGGGATATTCTTCATTTATTAAAATGTTACATTACAAAGTATACCGGTATTTTGTTTGTAAACAAGAAATACAAAAAGCAGTTCCAACACGTGTTACAAAAAAGGCTGCCTTTTTTTAACCTGCTATCTAAAACGATCTTTAAGAAAACAATGAAAATGGCTTAATATTTCACTTACTTGAATATTGCTACAAACATAGCGACTCTCCAGCTCCATCGCCACCCATAACGAACAAAGCCCCGGACTGCGGCATCTTGTGCTGACCTCTAATAGAGCAAAAAGCCAGCAATGATGCATCAGAGCTGAATCAGAGATGCTCAGCGACATAGGTTACTCAAAACAAAATAAATGCTGGAGATCAATGGGTCAGGTAGCATTCATGGAGAGAAAGCAAGCTAATGTTTAGCGTCTAGATGACTTGAAACGTTAGCTTGCTTTCTCTCAATGGATGCTGCCTGAACCCACTGTGTTCTCCAACATTTTTTGTTTTCAGTACAGATTCCGGCATTTGCAGTAATTTACTCCTACACAGTTACTCAAACTGGTCAGTGTTCCACAGTTGAAAACTATAACTCAGGTGTGAGTAGAGAAACTGTATCCAAATTAATTTTCCTACACCTTCTCCCCTCGCCCCTCCATGAGATCACTTGGATATACAATATTTACTTTTCCTCTATAGTATTGTCTTTCTGAAATCCAGGGTCATAACAGGACCTATGCCACAGACAGGACGAGAATAATGGGAAATATAACTAACAGTTATCTTTTTTCAAGTAGATCTTAAGTAAAGGAAAACCTTTTCATCCTGTTACTTCGTGTAATGTTACAAAGCAGCCATATTCCCATTACACTCATATAGAATGCTGGATTCCTCACTCTACTATGGGTGGATCATTGAAAAGCAAACAGTGTCAGCTCCGACAAGGCCCAGCACTTGGAAGAATACAAGTGGCAAAAGTTATGACCTTTCAGCCAATATAATCTCACAGTCTATGTGTGACGTGAGCTGTGGTGGGCTCTGCCAAACGTTTGGAAATAAATAAAAACAGGGAAAACTTCTGGATTTGAAGAATAATTGGACTGTTTTCTGAACTGAATGAAAACACAGATTCTCAGACGAAGATTATTCAGTACGTTACTGCTCTGGAGGTCAGCAGTGTTGAACTTGTGATATTCTCATGATCCAAACATGCTTGGAATAGTAACTTGCAGTGGTGTAGTGTATTATATCTATAAATGTCTCCATGATTTTCCTAAACAGATCTCTGTGCCAGATTTGGACTCTAACAGCAGTAACTGTACAAATGTAATTAAACAGTGCAACTGCAGGTGGAGAGAGGATTTGCAGGAAAAAGGGAGGAATGAATTTTTCTTTGGATTAGGAAAGGGTGTATTTTATATGAATGGCTTGGGTGTAGAAACAAAAGGAATGTCAGCAAAAATTATTGGTGATACTAAAAAAATGACACCTGGCAAATGGTGTAGAGGAATTTGAAACCAACAGGAGGTTGATTGACTAGTCAGGGAGAAAGTGAGGTCTGCAGATGCTGGAGATCAGAGCTGAAAATGTGTTGCTGGAAAAGCGCAGCAGGTCAGGCAGCATCCAAGGAGCAGGAGATTTGATGTTTCGGGCATAAGCCCGATTCCTGAAGAAGGGCTTATGACCGAAATGTCGAATCTCCTGTTCCTTGGATGCTGCCTGACCTGCTGTGCTTTTCCAGCAACACATTTTCAGCTCTGATTGACTAGTCAGTCAAAGAAAATAAATGTACCATAAATGGTCAGGTTTAGAGTAGAGGATCATATAAATACATCTCAAAAAAGAAGAATATCCATCTTTTCATCCTAACTTAGATTCTGGATATGGCCATCACTAGCTAGGCAAATATTTATAGCTAATGCTTTATTGTCTTTGAGAAGGTTTGTCCTTGCTCATGATGAAATAAAAGTAGATCATTCCATCTGCTTGCATGTTGATCAGGATAGGTAGAGGAAGTTTTGAGATGTTGTTTCTTCCATAAAGCTCAATGGATTTGAGATTATAATTTCCACTTATGAATGAGAAACTCAAGTATGACCCACAGTGAGGGTCAAGACACTCAGCTCTGTGGGTACATCACTGGTGAGGGTTGTTGGGAATAAAGGGAAATTAAAGTGTAAGTTGCGAGAATGGTAAGCTAAGATGAGATGGCTGGCTATTGCAGTGCAGTGGTAGTGCCTTTGCCTCTGAGAAAGTAGCTGAAAATGTGTTGCTGGAAAGGTGCAGCAGGTCAGGCAGCATCCAAGGAGCAGGAGAATCGACGTTTCGGGCATAAGCCCGAACTGAAGAATGGCTTATGCCCGAAACGTCGATTCTCCTGCTCCTTGGATGCTGCCTGACCTGCTGCGCTTTTCCAGCAACACATTTTCAGCTCTGATCTCCAGCATCTGCAGACCTCACTTTCTCCTCTGAGAAAGTAGGCCTTAGTTCAAGTCTTATCTGCTCCAAAAGTGTGTCATTGCATCCCTGAACAGGTTGATTAAAAATAGTTTTTTTTAAAGACTAGGTGGTCTGTGGAGCAGGAAAGAGTATGGCTCAAAGAGGGATAGGGGATTTATTCTACTTCAAATGTAGAGGTTTCTTAGTCCCATTTCAGCATTGAGAATAGAATCCATAATGCCTAAAAGTGAAATAACTAATGTTTTATGAAAAAATATAGAAAAGGTAGTAAGCAGACAGCTTTCACAAAGAACTGCTGCAGACGTGATGGGCCTCTGGAAGGTATCTTTCCCACTACTGCTTCTCATCACAGAGGAGCAGAGGTGCATTATCTTCCCAAAGCTGTGCAATAACATCAAATCTGCTGGGAATCCTGGCTTGTGGGCCACCTACTTCATTTCACTTCACACTTGTGCTTCACCAAATATCATATCTGAAAAGAAGTCTTTCAGACTCACTAAGCCTGCTTTGTCATTATCAGTTTCCCTCCTCTCCTTAGCAGGATAATTCTTTCTGAAAAAGAGTTCTGAAAGAGTTCATCTTGGGCAACTATCTGTGTGGAGTTTGCACACTCTCCCAGTGTCTGTGTGGGTTTCCTACAGGCGCTCCGATTTCCTCCCACAATCCAAAAATGTACAGGTCAGGTGAATTGGCTATGCTAAATTGCCCCATAGTGTTCAGGAATGTGTAGGTTAAGTGCATTAGTCAGGGGTAAATATAGGGGAAAAACAAAGGGTAGGGGAATGGGTCTGGATGGGTTACCTTCGGAGGGTCAGTGTGGACTTGTTGGGCCGATGGGCCTGTATCCACAATGTAGGGATTCAATTCTAAAGAGTAACCTCCTGATTTCTTGCATAACTTAAGGCTTTCAAACTCACCACAGCCTCCAAGCGATTTTTGTATAACTCAGCTTGACTGTGCTCGATGTAACGGATTTTAGCATGCCTTGCAGCAGGAATACCACCGTACAACATTCCAACACACGCAGCTACAATGACACTCTTCCAGATGTTGGTTATTTCCTCTGGATAAGTTTTCAACTCACTGCGTAAACAGCATGCATATTCAATTACAGAGTGTCATTTTAATTACATATTGTCATTTTAAAATACCTAATCTTGCTATGTCAAATAGTTACTCTTTAAAATAGTTTAAAATAGTGTCATGCATTTTGTGATTACTGAAGGCTGCTATCAGTGGTCAAGTGGACAATGTATTTGGTGGAGATAGACAAAGCAAGGGAATACACAATAAAAGATAGAATTCAGGTGAATGAAGGTTTGTGCCTCAGTGGATAGTACCCTGCTCTGAGACAGAAGCATTAGGTTCAAGTTCCACCCTAGGACCTGTTGGCCAAGGAAGGAGCATTCATGACCAGTCAGGATGATAATCAACTTAGTAATCTTTTCAACATGCCCATAACAGGCTCGAAGATTGGGAATATGTCTTGATCAGTCATGCTTTCTGTGGAGTATAACAGCCATGTAAAACTATATAAACTTATAAAATAGTAGTCCGCCTGCAGCTTGAGTACTGTGTACAGTTCTGAATATTGCATTACAAGAAGCTTGTGATCACACTTAGATAGTATGGAAGATGTTTATGAGAATGGAGGATATTGGTTGTGAGGAAACATAGGTTGGGTTTGTTTTCCTTTGAATAAAGGAGGATATAAGGAGATTTAAACAAACATTGGCAGTTAACTGTCAGTCATCATCATACGAGAACAGTTACTACAGCTATGCCTCTATCAATCAGAATCCACTGCCAATTGTCAACACTTTCTTTTCAAATAGTATAAAATGTTGTACCCCACTTTACATTGACAATAATACCAATGTCCTGATGGGTACAAGATTAAATGCTTCAACAATTTTTTTCCCCAGCAATACTCAAGTTCCATATACCATGAAATTATGAGATTTAAAGTAATTGGTCAAAGAATTAGAGGAGTGTTAAAAGAGGTACATTTTCACTCAGAAAATACTGGGAACTGGAACTCACTGCCTTAAAGGGAGATACCCTCATCACTTTCAAAAAATAAATGGACATGCAATTGAAGTACTCTATCTGATGGAGCTGGAGTTGGAAGGTGGGATAAGACTGGATAGCTCTTTTGCAGTTACCATGGACATGATAAGCTGAAGGGCTTCCACTCATACTGTAAATCTGTATTTGTATGGCCTGTGCTTCTGTATTTCAGGTTGCCAATCTCCACATCACGCATCAAGTTATTGGATGTAGGATTAATTTTCTTCTGCCCTATTTAGTCAATGTACTTCAGCAAAGATTCTTCACACTGTGATACTTTCCCAATCCCCATTGCTGTGGCCTCTCTGATGTGGGCTGAATAACATACTTCTGTGCTGCATCCTTCACTGGATAGATACCAATAGAGCAATTTATAGAGAAAAAAAAAGGTCACTTGGCCCATCAAATTCATGCTAGCTTCCTGTGAAGCAATTCACAGCCACACTTGTTCTCCATAGCCCTTCAAATTTCTGTCAAATTGAGTTCAGGTTGTTTTTTATGTAGAGAAGTTCATTCTCACATTCTCCCTTCATCTTTTGCCAACACATCAAGGACCTTGCTCTTTTATTACAGGATGGGTTCAATTCCCACACCAGCTAAGATTACTGTGAAAGACTCTCCTTCCCAAACCCTTTCTTTGCTTGAGGCGTGATGAGCCTCACATTAACCACGAGTTCTCTCTCTCTCTCTTTCTCTCTCTAGTGAGAGAGCAGCCATATGCTTTGATAGGACAGGACAGCCTTACTTTTATACAACCAGCTAACACATATACAACACTTTTGACTTGTCCCCCGTCTTCAAACCTGTCACAATCTTGCACACCTTTATCAAATCTTTCTCAAGCACCTTTACTTGAAAGTGAATAACTGCAGTTTCTCCAAATTAACCTTGCAGCTAAACTCTCTCAGACCCCATGTCTATTCTGGTAAATCTCTTTAGTATCCTTTTAAGGATCTTAGAATCTTTCTAAGTGCAGTGACCACGGCTGGAATCCAAAGCCTATACAACAAGGACAAGAAAAAGGATGATGTCTGGATACGAGATACAAGTGAAGGCAAGGTCATCGAAATGAAAGGGCAAATGTGAAAAAAATGAAAACTTCACAAAACAAGGCACAAAAAAAATCAACCTGACTGGAATAGTGAACAGAATAAGTAGGATGAAGAAGGACAGTACACAATGGCAGCAAACCGTAAGTACACTCGATGAGAGAATGGTAAATAAGGGTTCATTTTGCATAAAGCTCAGAAAAGTTTACAACTTTTTGTTTTATGATGTGGAAGTGCTGGTATTGGAGAAAACCACGCATTAGTTTGTCACATTTTCCCAATTTGACTTTTGTTTGGCTTAATCCAAAATACAAAAGGACGAATTCATACTTGCGAACAAATAGCTCCTGGATTCTGTCCCACCCTGTTTCAGGGATCTGGGGACTGCCAATACACTCAGGAAGCTTCCCATCCTGCCCTCCAAGATCTTCTGCTGCATACACTCGAGGGAAGTGAAACAATCTTCTGAAAGAGATGTTCTGACAGATCTGCAGAATTCCTGTCATCTGGTAATTCCATGACGTAGGTGTCAGTCTGCAAACTAGCGTGAGAGTCTCCACTGTTCCTCTATCTTCATCTTTCATTCTGCACCATGTCACTACAAATCAACAGTAGCATTAACCAGGTTTTCATGCCAACCTTCCCACTTATAGCCGATTTATAGCCTAAACAACTAGTCCACAGGTGACACCAGTCTTACCTTCTTTACAAGAGACCACACTGGAAGATTATTTGAGCATCTAAATCAGTGAAGAGTGCAGGGAACAGAGATAATCATTACAAAAATAAGTTGGGAAAAATCAGAAACAATAATTACATTTGTAAAAGGGAATGCAAACATAATACACTACACTTTAGTGTGCTGATACTAATATAGAGTTTCTAAAATCAGACAATAGTGTACTACAAAGGGTTTGTTGTTCACACAGTACTCAGAGCTTCACTCGATAGTTGTTCCTACTGCCTTGACTGTATGTCATTTATTATTGATAGGAATTCAAAACTGATAATTAAACAATATTTTCCATATTAACAGTCATACTTTCACCTTCAAACATAAACGATAAATGAACTCAGAATACCGATAGTTACATGTTGTGAAAAATGCAGCACTTTCGAGCAAGAGGGAAATCTGTAGTAGCTCCTTCAAACAACTATGCTGCTCCTCCCTCTGCCCTGCATGTTTTCACCCCTCCAGCTATTTATCAACTCCTTACTTACCATCACTATTTCATTCAGTGCATTCTAGATCATTCGAACTTTGGTGTAAAAAACATTCTCATGGCTACTTTCATTCTTTTGCTAATGTTGTTATGTTGATGCCTTCTTACCACAGGACATAAGAGCACAGGTAGGCTAATCAACCCATTGAGTCTGCTCCATCATTCAGAGAGATCATGGCTGATCCAAGAATTCAATGTCACTTTCCTACCTTAACAGCATAACTCCCAATTCCTTTACTGATTAAAAGTCTGTCCATTCTCATGGCACAGCTTCTATTTTTGTATTCCATTCTCTTTGAAACAAAGGAACAATAATATAGCTCCAAGTTCGAATGTAATTTGGAACAGTACTTGGAAGTAGTGGTATTCCCATACGTTCTTGTTCTGCTGGAAATTAAGTTACAGGTTTTGAAGGAGCTGTTGAAGAGTGCTGAGATGGATCTTGTGGAAGAAAGTGTAAACTGAGGTAAAAGGTGTGAATGTTTAAGGTGATGAATTGGGTGCAAGTCTTGTAGACTGCATTGACTTGGATGGTATTGATCATATAGAATCATATAACATGGAAACAGATGCTTCGATCCAACCAGTCCATGCCAAACATGATTCCAAACTAAACTAGTCCCACCTGCCTGCTCCTGGTCCCTATCCCTCCACACCTTTCCTACTCATGTACTTATCCAAGTGTCTTTCAAACATTGTAATTATGCCCACATCCACCACTTTCTCAGGAAGTTGAAATGCACACAAGCCACCCTAAAACAATTTGCCCCTCATGTCTTTTTTTAAATCTCTCTTTTCTCATCTTAAAAGTGTGCCCTCTAAATCTTGAAATCCCCATCCTAGGGAAAAGACCATTAACCCTATCAATACTTTTCAATTTTTTCAACTTCTCTAAAGTCACCTCTCAATGTCCTGTGCTTCAAGGAAAATAGTCCCAGCCTGTCCAGCCTTTCTTCATAACTCAGAACTTCCATTCCTGGCAACATCCTGGTAAATCTCTTCAGAACCTTCTCCAGCTTAATAATATTCTTCCCATAACTATTATTCCAGAAGAGGCTTCACCATGTCCATAACTTCCTACTCATATACTCAAAGGACTGAGCAATGAAGGCAAACATGCTAAACACCTTTTTAACCACACTGTCTGTATGTGACGCAAACTCCAACAAATTCTGTACCTGAATCCCTAGGTTCCTTTGTTCTTCTTGAGTGTTGTTGGACCTTCACTCACCTCGGCAAGTGAAAAATATTTTACTGCAAGTCCCATCCAAGTTGCACACCATCTAATTTAGAACAATGCTCCTCGATTGTCACTGGGTCATAATCCCAGAATTCCCTTCTGAGCACAGCTAGTCCTCTATTAACATGGTAATTATGATCCTAAAAATCACCCTATTAAGTAAACACAATATTTGAAATACATATCCCCACAAAAATCCAGTTATATTCGGGTTACGTTATGTCAAACAAGTACAAAATGCAAACACAAAGTTAATATACAACACCAAAATACACAAATAAATATGCAATAATGGTTTTTTAAAAATTTTTTTGCTTCATATACACAATTAGTTATAAAGAGGTAGAAGACTAGGAATCTACATCTAACTACCTGGAATTCTGGAAGCTGACGGTTGAAGATAATCAGATTGCTGTTCTGCTGCTTTGCAGGTAGAGGGTTAAATACCTTTGGGCATTTTAAACCTTTTTCGAGCCTTACTTGAGGGAGGTAACAACCAAAATGAGCTGAACAGGCAGGGATGTGTGCAGGAACATTGCATTTTGGTGAACATTCCTCCACATTTGAGTCAGGCATCATGGAAACAGGCTCTTCAGCCCAAGTCATTCATGCTGACAGGTTTCCTAAACTAAACCAGTCCCATTTGCCTGAATTTAGCCCATATCCCTCTAAATCTTTCCCATCCATGTACCTGCCTGGATTCTTTGAAATGTTAAGTGTACCTGCTCCTGAGGTGTTAGCAATTCTGGAAAGTGTGAAAATAGACAGGTCCCCTGAGCCAGATAAGATTTATTCTCTGGGAAGCTATGGAGGAGATTGCAGAGCCTTTGGCTTTGATCTTTATGTCGTAATTGTCTACTGGAACAGTACCGGAAGACTGGAGGATAGCAAATGTTGTCCTCTTGTTCAAGAAGGGGAGTATAGACAGCCCTGGTAATTATAGACCAGTGAGCCTTACTTTGGTTGCGAGTAAAATGTTGGAAAGGATTATAAGAAATAGAATTTATAATTATTGAGGAAGGAATAATTTGATTAGAGATAGTCAACGTGGTTTTGTGAAAGGTAGGTCGTGCCTCACAAACTTTATTAAGTTCTTTGAGAAGGTGACCAAGGTGGATGAGGATAAAGCGATTAATGTGGTGTATATTAGATTAGATTACTTACAGTGTGGAAACAGGCCCTTCGGCCCAACAAGTCCACACTGACCCACCACCCACCCAGACCCATTCCCCTACACTTAACACTCTGGGCAATTTAGCATGGCCAATTCACCTAACCTTCACATTTTTGGACTGTGGGAGGAAACCGGAGCACTCGGACAAATCCCACGCAGACATGGGGAGAATGTGCAAACTACACACAGTCAGTTGCCTGAGGCGGGAATTGAACCCGGGTCTATGGCGCTGAGGCAGCAGTGCTAACCACTGTGCCACCATATGGATTTCAGTAAAGCTTCAGTAGAATTTAATAAGGTTCCCCTAAGTAGGCTTTTGCAGAAAACACAGAGGGATGGGATTGAGGCTGATATAGCGGTTTGGATCAGAAATTGGCTAGTTGTAAGATGACATAGGGTGGTGGTTGATGGGAAACGTTTATCCTGGAGTTCGTTTACTAGTGGTATACTGCAAGGATCGGTTTTAGGACCACTGCTGTTTGTCATTTTTATAAATTACCTGGATGAGGGCATAGAAGGATGAGTTAGTAAATTTGCAGATGATACTAAAGTCGGTGGAGTTGTGGACAGTGCTGAAGATATTGCAGGTTACAGAGGAACATAGATAAGCTGCAAAGCTGGCCTGAGAGGTGGCAAATGTAGAAAAGCGTGAGGTGATTCACTTTGGAAGAAGTAACAGGAAAACAAAGTACAGGGCTAATGGTAAGATTCTTGGTGGTGTGGACGAGCAGAGAGATTTCAGTGTCCATGAGCGTAGAGCCCTGAAAGTTGCCACCCAGGTTGATAGGGTTGTTAAGAAGGCATACAGTGTGTTAGGTTTTATTGGTAGAGGGATGGAGTTTCGGAGCCATAAGGTCATGTCGTAGCTATACATAATTCTGGTGTGGCTGCACTTGGAGCGTTGCATACAGTTCTGGTCACTACATTATAGGAAGGGTGTAGAAGCATTGGAAAGGGTGCAGAAGACATTTGCTGGGATGTTGCCTGGTATGGAGGGAAGGTCTGATGAGGAAAGGCTGAGGGACTTGAGGCTGTTTTTGAGAAGAAGGTTGAGGTGACCTCATTGAGACATACAAGATTATCAAAGAATTAGATAGGGTGGACAGTGACAGCCTTTTTCCTCGGATGGTGATGGCTAGCATGAAGGGACATAGCTTTAAATTAAGAGGGGATAGACATGCTTTTTACTCAGAGTAGTAAGGGCGTGGAACTCTCTGCCTGCAACACTAGTAGACTCGCCAACTTTAAATAGTCATTGGATAAACATATGGATGATAATGGAATAGTGTAGGTTGGATGGGCTTCAGATTGGTTTCACAGGTCGGTGCAACATCGAGGATCAAAGGACCTTTACTGCGCTGTAATGTTCTATGTTCTATTTTCAATCTTCCCTTACAACCCAAACATTCCAGTCTCAGTAACATCCTTATAAATCCTTTTTGCACCCTTTCCAAGTTTAATAACATCCTTCCTAAAGCAGGGCAACCAGAAACGTACACAGTGCAGTACTCCAAATATGGCCTTACCAATGTCTTGGACAATTGTAATATGAAATTCCAATTCCTGCACTCAGTGCTCTGAATGAGAAAAGCAAGTGTGCCAAATGCATTTTTCACCACCCTGTCTACCTGTGATGCCACTCTCAAGGAACAATACACCTACACCGTTAATGTTTCTGTGAGACAACATTCCCCAAGGCCCTACCATTAACTGTCAGTCCTGCCCCTGGTTTACCTCACTAAAATGTAACACCTTGCATTTATCTGATTTAAACTCCATCTGCCATTCCTTGGCCCACTGGCCCAGTTGATCAAGATCTTGTAATACCTTCTTCACTGTTCACTATGCCACCAATTTTGATGTCACCCGCAAACTTACTAACCATGCCTCCTATATTCCCATCCAAATTGTTTTATATAAATGACGAAAAGTCGACCCAGTACCAATTTGTGCAGCACACTGCTAGTCACAGGCCTCCTGTCTGAACAGCAACCCTCTCTTCTACCATGGAGCTAATTTTGTATCTAAATGGCTAGCTTTCCCTGGATCCCACACCCTTACTATCTAATCTACCACGTGGAACCTTGTAAAAAGCCATGAATGTCAATGTCTACTGCACTGTCTTCATCTATCTTGTTGGTCACCTCTGCAAAAGGCTGAATCAAATCTGACAGACAATTTCCCACATACAAAGCCAGGCTGACGACCCCTAATCAGTCTTTACATGTCCAATTGCATGTAGATTCTGTCCCTCAGAATTTAGTCCAACAACTTACCCAACACTGACATTGAGAGCGAAGTAAGAATGATGCGAGTCAGGTACGTATTGTCAGATATATGATGGGTAGTAAAGTAAAAACTGTCATGGCAAAATCAAGGACTATCTGTAGCACTGTGGGTATCCCTACATCCCAGGGACTTAATAGTTCAATAAGGCAGCTGAACTTCACTTTCCCCTGGGTAATTAGGAATAAGCAATAAATGCTGGCTTAACAAGGAACACCCACATCCCATGAACAAAGAAATACTCGTTTGGTGCCTTGCAGATGGTGGACAGACAGAGATTTGAATTCTCAGATTCTGACTTGGTCTTGTAGTTATAGTATTCACATGACCAGAAACTTATCTGGACCATTCAATAGTATTGAAAATGTGTTGCTGGTTAAAGCGCAGCAGGTCAGGCAGCATCCAAGGAACAGGAAATTCGACATTTCGAGCACAAGCTTGAGCTCTGATCTCCAGCATCTGCAGACCTCACTTTTTACATTCAACAGTATTACCTAAAATGTTGATTGTGGGGGATTCAACAACAGTAATTGTCAAGGGGAGACGATTAGATTCTCTCTACTTGGGGATGATCATTGCTTGGCACAAATGTTATAGGGCATTTATCAGTCTGGCCTGAGGATGGTCCAGACTTTTAGAGAATCATACAGTGGTTATAGTATAGCAGAAGACAGTTCAGTCCATCATACCAAAATTGGTGCTGTAGTGGTCAGCACAGGTTACCTCAGACTACAACGGGACCTTGGTCAGATGGGCAGAGGAGTGGAAGATGAAGTTTAATTTAGATAAATGTGAGGTGCTGCATTTTGGAAAGGCAAATCGGGGCAGGTCTTATACACTTAATGGTAAGGCCCTGTTTCTGAACAAAGAAACCTTGGAGTGCAGATTTGTAGTTCCTAGAAAGTAGAGTTGCAGGTAGGCATGACATGAAGACGACATTTGGTATTGGTTAGTGCATTTGAGTTTGGGAATTGGGAGGTTATGTTATACAGGATATACAGGTTATACAGCAGCTATACAGGACATTAGTTTGGCCACTTTTGGAATATTGCGAGGAAAGATGTTGTTAAACTTGAAAGGGTTCAGAAAAGATTTCCAAGGATGCTGATCGGGTTGGAGGGTTAAGCGATACGGAGAGGCTGAATAGGCTGGGGCTATTTTCCCAGAGCATCAGAGGCTGAGTGGTGACCATATAGAAGTTTACAAAATCATGAGGGGCATGGGTAGGGTGAAGAGCCAAGGTCTTCCCCCAAAGTTGGGGAGTCCAAAACTAGAGGGCACAGGTTAAAAGGTGAGAGGGGAAAAAGTGAAAAGGGGCCTAAGGAGTAACATTCACACATGTATGGAATGAGCTGCCAGAGGAAGTGGTGGGGTCTGGTACAAGTACAACATTTAAGAAGCATCTGGATAGGTATATGAATAATAAGGGTTTAAAGGGAAATGGGCCAAATGCTGGCAAAAGGGACTAGATTAATTTAGGGTATCTGGTGAGCATGAACAAGTTAGACTGAAGGGTCTGTTTCCATGCTGTACAGCTCTGTGACTATGTCTGTGCTGGCTTTCTGCAGGAAAGAATTCAAGAGTGCCAATCCCATACCTTGTCCATATTCACTACCTCAAATAATTCAACAATGGATTCTCTCAGTATCCATTTTTAGTCACAAATTAATCCACCACACTCTGAAATCGAAAATAAAAGCAGGAGTGGGCTACTGGGGTCCTCAAACCTGCTCTGCCACTCAGTAAGGTTATGGTTGATCCCATCATGACCTAACCTCTGCTTTCCTTCTTGTTCCAAACCCTCTCAATCAATCAATCAATCAATCAATAATCTGAACACACCCTGGGAAGGGAGTGCCACAGACTTCCAATCCTCGATAGAAGAAGAGCCTCCACTCCATTTTAAATTGGACACCCCGTTATTCTGCCCTTTTTATTACACCCCCAGGGAAGTGCCCTCTCAATATCCACCTTGCTGCTTGTATCTGCAGTGAACACCTTCAGGATCTGATGGACTCGAAACATTAACTTTGTCTTTAAAAACCCAAAAGAAGTGCGGATGCTGTAAATCTGAAACATAAACAGAAGTTGCTGGAAGAGCTCAGTAGGTCTGGCAGCATCTGTGTAGAGAAATCAGGAGAGTGTACCAAGAAGGCTAAGATAAAAGGTAGGGAGGAGGGACTTGGGGGAGGGGCGATGGAGATGTGATAGGTGGAAGGAGGTCAAGGTGAGGGTGATAGGTTGGAGTGGGGTGGGGGCGGAGAGGTCAGGAAGAGGATTGCAGGTTAGGAGGGCGGTGCTGAGTTGAGGGAACTGACTGAGACAAGGTGGGGGGAGGGGAAATGAGGAAACTGGAGAAATCTGAGTTCATCCCTTGTGGTGGAAGGTTCCCAGGTGGAGGACGAGGTGCTCTTCCTCCAACCGTCGTGTTGTTATGTTCTGCCGATGGAGGAGTCCAAGGACCTGCATGTCCTCGGTGGAGTGGGAGGGAGAGTTAAAGTGTTGAGCCACGGGGTGGTTGGGTTGGTTGGTCCGGGCGTCCCTGAGGTGTTCTCTGAAGCGTTCCGCAAGTAGGTGGCCCATCTCCCCAATGTAGAGGAGGCCACATCGGGTGCAGCGGATGCCCGAAACATCGAATTTCCTGTTCCTTGGATGCTGCCTAACCTGCTGTGCTTTAACCAGCAACACATTTTCAACTGTGATCTCCAGCATCTGCAGACCTCACTTTTTACTCTGTGTAGAGAAATCAGAGTTAATGTCTCAGGTGTAGTGACCCTTGCTCAGAGCTGGAAGTTATAGCCTTATTGAAGGGCAGTTCTGAGGAAGGCTTACTGGACCCGAAACATTAACTCCGTTTTTAATTCCTTTACACATACGGCCACAACTGCTCGGCTTCTGCACTTTAATTTTTCTTCCTTCGTTGAAAGAGCGGCCTTGCGGCGCTATAAGAATGCACTTCTTCCCCTGTGATATTGGTTGCCCTTGAGCTCACGCCCACCGGCCAGAAGATGCTGCTTCCCGAAGGTGAGAGAGTCAGTGCAGCAAGCAGTGTCCGAAACTTCAGTCCCCCGGCCAACCGCTTACCTGAAGAAACAGAAATTACTGCGAAAATTCACCAAGTCCGGCAGCAAATGTGGGGAAGCCTCGGGCCTACACTGAGACACTGCGCAGGCGCGTCGGGCTAGGCATCCTGGGAGATGTAGTCTTTTCCCCTTACGATCTGCGCATGCACAACGGCTCGTCACTGATTGGGTGGAAGGAGAAAAGGACAGGGTAAAGGCAGAACTGAAGATAAAGGAAACAGGGAGTGAGGGATAAAGTTAGGGAGAGAAAGAGGATGGAAGGAGGGAGTGAAGGGTAAAGTGAGGGAGAAAGAGAGGATGGAAGGAGGGAGTGAAGGGTAAAGTGAGGGGGAGAGAGGATGGAAGGAGGGAGTGAAGGGTAAAGTGAGGGAGAGAGAGGATGGAAGGAGGGAGTGAAGGGTAAAGTGAGGGAGAAAGAGAGGATGGAAGGAGGGAGTGAAGGGTAAAGTGAGGGAGAAAGAGAGGATGGAAGGAGGGAGTGAAGGGTAAAGTGAGGGAGAAAGAGAGGATGGAAGGAGGGAGTGAAGGGTAAAGTGAGGGAGAAAGAGAGGATGGAAGGAGGGAGTGAAGGGTAAAGTGAGGGAGAAAGAGAGGATGGAAGGAGGGAGTGAAGGGTAAAGTTAGAGAAAGAGAGGATGGAAGGAGGGAGTGAAGGGTAAAGTGAGGGAGAAAGAGAGGATGGAAGGAGGGAGTGAAGGGTAAAGTGAGGGAGAGAGAGGATGGAAGGAGGGAGTGAAGGGTAAAGTGAGGGAGAAAGAGAGGATGGAAGGAGGGAGTGAAGGGTAAAGTTAGGGAGAGAGAGAAAGACATGGCTTGGCTGGTGGTGAGAAGGGCTCTTCCTGTGAGATCCTTTATGCATGCCAGGACTCTCAGCCGCACCGCACGGTAACTGTGGGGAGGATGGGTCTGTCAAACACCTCCTTCTGGAATGTGCTTACACAGAAGAAGTCCGGAGAGGAATGCAGTGGTGTTTGTCGAGCAGTGCCGTGACGTGGGACTCTGTGCTCTAGATGCACACCAAGACGAACATCAACTGTGCCTGGAGAATCATCACCTCGGTGAAGGACCCTCTTTGGGCAGTCCAAAACCTGTTGATCTTCCAGCTGGAGGAGTTGACCCCGACTAAGTGTTGCAGACTGGCACATTCCAAGCTCCAGGACTACGTGTTGAGGGACGCACTGAAGCTTGGGGCAGCTGCCGCCAAGGCACGGTGAGGAAAGACCACCGTGTAACATCTGCCTGCCTAAGAAGAACAGGGGGCCCATGCAGTCATTTGGGCTCTGGTGACACCTCGGCTAAACATATGGACATATGATTGATAAACATACAGACCTGTATATAAAAATGATAAATTCTGATCTGAGTACGTAAATGTTTATGTATGTATGGCATGACCAACTGTACAGACCAACAAATTATTTTATGCGTAAAGTATATTTTTGAAATTTAAAAAAAAAGAGAAAGAAAGAGAATGGAAGGAGGGAGTAAACGGTAAAGTTAGGGAGAGAGAGAGAGAGAGAGAAGGTGGAAGGAGGGAATCAGAGTGGGTAAAGTTGGGGAGACCGGATGGAAGGAGGGAATTGGAAAGGGTAAAGGTGGAGTGAAGGGTAGAGAGTGAGGGTGCAGGGAGGAAGGGAGAGATGGTCGAAGGCTAGGTTGGAAGAAGTAGACAGGTAAAGGAGTGAATGAGAAAGGGGGAAAACATGCAGTGAAGGATAAAGACAAGAGTGAAAGGTGGGAAGGAGATTGGATTGGATGGAAGGTTGAAGCAGGGAGTAAGAGTGGGTAAAAGAGGAACTGATTGGTAGAGGAGGGAGTGACAGTGAGAGGAGGAAGGGAGAAAGTGGGAAATGAAATGGAAATGGGAGAAAAGAGGGAGTGAGGAGAAATATTAGGGGAGCTGAGGGGGACAGGACTGAAGAGAGAGGGAATAGGATTATTGTAAAAAACAAAACGTTCTGAAGAAAGGTCTCTGGACCTGAAATGTTAACTATGCTTTCTGTTATGCTGCTAGACCTGCTGTTTTCCCTCCAATAATTTCTGTTTTATTTCTATATCCAGCATCGGCAGTTGTTTGGCTTTTTTTGTATAGGATAATTGTAAATTGGCACTTGGGTAGATGTGGGCAGGAGAGGAGAATGTGAGGATTCAGGAAGCAATACAGTGCTATGGGAATTTAGGAAAAATGAATCAGGAATGTGTGTGGATAGAAGGTGTGGATGGTTAAAAGGAGCAATGGAGAAAAATGCCAGAGCAGAATGGTCAGTACATTCTGACATGTTTTTAATGGATATATTTGCTTCCTTTCACACATGGATCTAAATGTTATGTGAAAACAGCATTGCATGCACAAAATTCCCAAGTACATCATGGGCTCAGAAAACTTAACCCATAATGATGATTCGCTTGCCTCTTGCAAGTCATGACATTTATCCAACATTTACAGTGCTAATTACATAACATTTCACCTTTCAAAGGTGATGTTTATCTTAAAAAAAACGGTAGAGCAAGCTGGAGTAAAATGGTATAAATTGTCTTGCGGAAAACTATTTGTGATGTTTATATTGATTAGTGGGTTTCTACACTTGTACCAATACTCACTAAAAAATCAAAGCATGGAATCTTCTTGCCTGACAGAATATCCGGACCATTTAAAAGGTCAGGCAGGAGAATCCAGTTTCCCCATGGCAGCTTAAATTTTTTCTATTAAATTCTCAGAATATTCCAGGCAAATCAACTTTGCTGACCTGTCAGGAACATCTTTTGCATTTGTTTGTATGTTATGAATACTCATTAACACCCAAGCCCCTGGAATGATATTTACATGTCATAGAGTCATGCAGTCTTGTTAGACAAAACCAGGAAATGTTTGTGCTGACAGAGAGAGAGAGAGAGAGAGAGAAACTCAGCATATATGAGTCATGTCCCTGGCAGAGTAGACTTCATCTTCCAAGTTCTGGTGAATACAAACTTCTTCTGTTATTTGACTCTTCCTTATCAATTTTAAACCCTTCCACCTCTCCATTGCGGGTAAAAACCTGGTCATCAGATGTGAGGTATTCTCGGTGCTGTTGTACATGTTGCATACATTTGGTCCATTCCCAGAACCTGTGCTGTTCCAGTTACCCCGGCCATCTTCCATTTCATCAGGAGGCCTAGGATGGACTGTATCTGCAAGGGCACCATGTGCAAAGCTCTGGTGTAGCCAACACCGCTCTCATCCTGATGGTCACCTTTGTGTGTGGCTGCATCAAGCTTGGTAGACCCTCAGTACCAAGTGTCAAAAATGGTACTGAGGTTCTACCTGTCCCTGGTGTTAAGATTGGGAGTGGCCTTGGCACTGTCAAATGCTCCAAGTAATTGGATTATTCTGTATCACCTGTACTTTGTGGAGAAATTTGCAAAGAAAAGCATCTTTGACCACAAGACCATCAGGAAGCGGTCAGCACATAGTGGCTTTGAGACCATGTGGGAAAAGGAGAGGGTGGATCCTATCAGGTGGTTCCCTGAGCAGACTATCAAAGTCATTTGCAGAATGTCTCCTGGCAGAACTTGCCAACAAGCACTAAGACATTACTTGGCTGGTGGTGAGAAGGACACGACCTGTGAAATCGTGTGCCACTACAGGCTGCTTTTGGTGGGGACAGTGATAGAGAATGCCCACATCTCTTGCTAGAATGTGCCTTTGCTAGATAAGTCTGGAGAGAGATGCTGTGCTTTGTGTTGAGGTTCGTTCCGAGCAGCTCCATGACACAGGAATCTGTGCTGTACAGCCTGTTCCCAGGGACACATACTGAGACAAACATCGACTGCACTTAGAGGATCATCAACTTAGTGAAAGGTGCTCTTTGGTCTGCCTGAAACCTGTTGGTCTTCCAGTGCAGGGAGTTGACCTTGAGTGTGGCAGACTGGCACATTGTAAGATCCAGGACAATGTGCTGAGGGATGCAGTAAAGCTTGGGGCACTTGCTGCCAAGGTACAGTGGGGAAAGACTACTGTCTAAGAGATTTTAGCTAAAGTACAATGGGAATCTGTTCAGTTATTGGACTTTCCCAATGCCTCAAGTCTATGTAAATAGTATCCTTGCATTATGCTTTTTGTTAGAACTGTTAGAAAGCCAATTTCTAATGTTTGTTTGTTTGTTGTTTTCCTTCCTTCCTATGCAAGGACTGTACAAAACCAAACTGCTTTAGTGATTATGTGTGTATATAAAAAAATTTTTATAAATAAAGTATATTTTTGAAACTAAAAAAGTCAATTTTAAGCTCTTGCCTGTCACAACAATGTGGGCAGCATCTGCCTCTTGGGTAAAGACAGATTGAAGTATTCATTTAACAACCCAGCTATGCCTCCTGTCTCCATGTATGAGTCACCTTTTTGGTCCTCATTATCCCAAATCCTTTTAACATTCTTGTACGATTGATGTACTTATAAAAAATTTAGGGATTTACTTATTTGTTAGTCTTTTTTCATAATCCTTATTTGCTTCTCTTATCTGCCTTTTCACATCACCTCTGAACCTTCTGTATTCAGCTTGGGTTCTCAATTTTATTTTCTCCCTGCCCCATGTTGTAAACACACCTCTTACCTTCTCTCTACATTGTCATCTAGGGAGCTTTGGAGTTGTTTGTCCTACCTTTCCCTTTTGAGAGAATATACGTTGTGTGTAATCCATGTTATTTTGAAGGAATTTCTGTATTGCATCTCGTAGACAGTACACAGTGTCAGTGATGGAGGGAGTGAGTGTGGTGCCAATCAAGTGAGTTGTTTTGTCCTGGATAGTGTTCAGCTTCTTGAGTGTTATTGGATCTGCAGTCATCCAGGCAATGTTATTTTTATTCATTTGTGGGACCATGAGTATTGCTTGCTGGCCAGCATTTATTACCGGTCCCAAGGTGCCCTTGAGTTGTGGAGAGTATTCCATCATATTCCTAAATTGTATCTTGTGGATGGTGGACAGGCTTTGTGAAGTTAGGGATGAATTATTGTCTGTGGGGGATTCACAGTCTGTGATAGCTCTTATAGTCACTATATTTGTGTAACTGGTTCAGTTCAATCTCTGGTCAATGTCTGTATGTTGATAGGGAAATTCAGTGATGGTAACACCATTGAATATCAAGGCACAATGGTTAGGTTCTCTCTTGTTGGAGATGGTTATTGCCTGACATTTCTGTGGAATGATTGTAATTTTTAACATTTTTCCTTTCCTTTCTGTTCTCTTTCTCTCTTGGCTGCATGTGTGACTGAATGAGTGTCACAAGCCATTGCCTGGGTTTTGAACAGGAATAAACCCTTATTTAATCCTCGAGAATTTCCAACGAGTCATTTTAAATTGGACTTCACAAACAGGATTTAGTGAAACACACCATCATCTAAGAAAAATGAGAAAATAGAATTATAAATTACCCAAAACACATACAGGCGAGCGGACAGTAAAAATAATTCAACTGTCTTTCTTGTCCTGACACCTACATGCATAAACTATGAGCTGAGAAGTAGATAGTCACATGAGAAAACACTAATCCATCTCATTGAGCAGATTGACTTACTGGTTTTAGGCCCACTTCTATATTTGATCTATATAAAAAGCAAATTTTCCCCAGTTTTGCAATCATGTACCAAAGCTTTTTAATGATTTAGTTTTTCACAGGATCTGGGCATCACTGGAAAGGCCAGCTGATGATCTTAGTGGCTCTAGATCATTTCAGAGAGCAGTTAAGAGTGAACTACATTGTGGATCTGGCGTCACACGAAGGCCAGGCCTCTCATTTAGACATGGAAGACACTAAGGTCCCTTCCTACAGGATATTAGTGAACCGGATTGTTTTCTTTTCCAACAAGGATCATTTCATGAGCGTCATCCAAGAGAGTATCTCATCTAGAATTGAATTTAAATTCCACTAATTGTATTTTGAACCCATGCCCCAAGAACATTGGGTTCCCACCTCAGGCGACTGACTGTGTGGAGTTTGCACGTTATTCCCGTGTCTGCATGGGTTTCCTCCGGGTGCTCCGGTTTCCTCCCACGGTCCAAAGATGTGCGGGTCAGGCCATGCTAAAATTGCCCGTAGTGTTAGGTAAGGGATAAATGTTGGGGTATGGGTGGGTTGCGCTTCGGCGGGTCGGTGTGAACTTGTTGGGCCGAAGGGCCTGTTTCCACACTGTAAGTAATTTAATCTAATCTACAAAACATTAATCTATGTCTCTGGGTTATTGCTCCAGTGACATTACTGTGTCACCATCACCCCTGAAGGCATGACTCTGCTTTTGTGTCAGGAGGGAGGGTAATACTTTGTACATTTTGCAAATCCTTCTAGAATATTGCCCCACTCTATCTATACAACCTCCCCTAGTGCTATAAACATCCTGAAATCCTATCCTTTTCAGCTCAGTATTAACCATTTGAGCTAGAGCACTGTGCATTAAGCTGCATTGGTCTCTAGCGCTGCAAGATCCTCCCTGAACTTTTCCTTCAATATTTATCTGAAAACTTCCTTGGCTTTTTAAAAATAATCAATTTTTTCAGATTTGGTGGACAATCAATTCAAACCTTCAACATAATTCATCTTTATTTTGATCAAATCAACTGACATAAGAAATCAAAAATTAAGATTACTGAAAGGAAATATAAAACAGTCCCCTCATTTGGATCCTCAAATCCAATCCACCTACTCCAAGGAGATATAATGTGCTTTCATTTTGAAAGAATTTTTTTAAGAACCAAACCTTGTGCTTCATTTTGTGACAGATGCAATGTATTTGATTCTAAAGCTCGAAAAATCATTCATTAAGTGTAATAACGACATCATCGTGCTCTCCCTTCCATAACATTTCGCCCTGAAAGTCTAGCAGTCCATGCTTCCTGGCCCTCATCAAAATCCCAACGACTTTATCTGAGACAGTAACATATCTGTCAAACAGATTGGCAAAGGTAACCCTGGTTTTCCCATCCACTCCCAGTATCCCCATGGTCCTGATAATGAAGCACATCTCCTGCATTTCCTTGTACACGTGTTCCTGAGCTCGCTGGCCTCTCTCTGCCGTCTTGCTTCCCTCCTTTGGCTGTCCATAGCCCTGATCTCCTTTCTTCAATCGGAGGCTTTTGGCATAATCGTAGTCAAACTCATCACTGAAAGGGTTTGTCTTTTGCCTCTCAATGTGATCCTCGGCCCATCTCAGCCAGGCCTTCTTCAGGTCTTCCATCGTGCGCACTTGGGCATTTGGGACTGATCTCTTCCTTTTCCCTCTGTCAGCTGCATCATCCTTCTTTTTAGGTTCTTTCTCCTTCCTTTTCTCTCCTCCACTGATCCTGTCTTCGCCAGTCACACTGCCTTTCTCTTCCTTCTCCCACTTCTCCCAAGTTTGTGAGATCTCCGATGCCTTCTTGTGACACAAACGCCTCCTCGTGGGTGACCTGTTGGCCAAAAATGGTTTTGGTGCCACATCTGGTTCCGGCTGATTGAAACGGTCAGTCATGAAACTCACCAGCTCGTTACTCCCTGACTTGGATCTGTTATTAACTGTTTTAGTGACTGGAATAGTTCTGATGCTCAGTTCCGTTCCTTGAGATCCACTCAGCTCCTTGCTAGAGTTCACATTTCTGCCTGGCCGGGTGCTTTCGGGTTTAATTTGGAGAACCTTTGCTAGCCTTTCCTGCTTGGTGATCCAGCTTCTGTTTTCCTTGACAGGGTCGTCATCTTTAAAACCTTCAGGGAGCCAGCCTTGAGGCTCTGATTTCTGTCTGAGCGAATGCTCATTTGCCCATTTCTGCCAGTTTTTGGCCAAACTGTTCACCAGGGAAACGCACCTGAATTTCTTGATGGCTTTACTGGCTGGTCTTGGAGACCTGGTTTCGGTATTCATTGTGGCGTGAGCAGCTTACAGAGCGAGGAAGTGTGTGTTCAGCCTTGTTGAGCTTTAACTCAGCACTGGATGAGATTGATTTCAGCTGCTTTATATAGAACGTTGATTGGAAGGTATTTAAAGCATGAGCGGTATTTCAGTTTCAGGACAAGCTCCGGGCTCACTCTGAGCCATGGAAATGTACCCATCACAGATTGGCTTTCACTCTGAGGACTTGGCTGCGCTCCAGTCTCTGCAAAATTATGTCAAGCTACATTCTATATTAAAGTGACAGGTGGACAGACGCAGGATTAGTGCAGTCTATCTGATCTAACTAACTCAAGTCCAGCGGAGTCTCTCTCAAGACGAAAGCAATATTATCTGGAGCAAAACAATGCTGCAACAGTGGAAGGAAGAATACAGGGCTAATATGGTATGGCAACTTTGTGGTTATATTACCAGACCAGCAATCCTGAGCCTTAAACTAATGATCCAAAGAATATGAGTTCATATGCCATGAGAATAAAGATTTACAAGGATGTTGCCAGGGTTAGAGGATTTGAGCTATAGGGGGAGGCTGAACAGGCTGGGGCTGTTTTCCCTGGAGCGTCAGAGGCTGAGGGGTGACCTTATCGAGGTTTACAAAACTATGAGGGGCATGGATAGGATAAGTAGACAAAGTCTTTTCCCTGGGGGCGGGGAGTCCAGATCTAGAGGGCATAGGTTTAGGGTGAGAGGGGAAAGATATAAAAAAGACCTAAAGGGCAACTTTTTCACACAGAGGGTGATATGTGCATGGAATGAGCTGCCAGAGGAAGTGGTGGAGGCTGGTACAATTGCAACATTTAAGAGGCATTTGGCTGGGTATATGAATAGGAAGGGTTTGGAGGGATATGGGTCAGGTGCGGGCAGGTGGGACTAGATTGGGTTGGGATATCTGGTCGGCATGGATGGGTTGGACAGAAGAGTCTTTTTCCATGCTGTACATCTCTATGACTCCAACTATCTATGAGGTTGTTGGATTGTCTTTTAAAAGCTCATCTGGTTCATGAATGTGTTTGAATCACTGTTCTCCCCCAGTTGATATGTGACTCCAGCCCAGAAGAGTGTGGTTCACAAGTAACTACCCTCCAAAGTCATCTGTAAAGCCTCAGAGTAATGATGAACAATTGTGCTAATTTTTTAAGTTTTCACTAAGATAAATAATTTAGCAAACTCAATTTTGTCAGAACTTAAAATTATTACAAAAGAACCATAGGCAAATGGGGGAAAATATTTCAATGGTAGAAGTGGCTTGGATTTGGATACACAGCCTGATGAGTTGTTGGCTACAGCTTTATAGCCTTCAGAAGGGAACTGGACAATACACAATGCAAGAAAAATTGCCATTGTATGGGGGAGAAAGTGATACAGACTCAATGAGCAAATAGTCTCATTCTGTGCGATACAGCTCCAAGATTCTCATCAACAATGTGAATGAATATCAAAGAAGCCCATTTGGCTCCCAATGCACTTTTCCCTGTGCCTAAGAATTATATTTCAATTGATAAACACATCAGGGAAGGACGTGATCCATTGACCTTGAAGCATTAACTTGGAGAGGTGCTGTTGACACTCTAGCTAATTGGTTTATGTCAGACATTTTTTAAGAGCTCTGACAAAAACAGAAATTACTGAAAAAACACAGCAGCTCTGGCAGCATCTATGGAGAGGAAGAAGAGTTAACCTTTCAGATCCAGTGACCCTTCTTCAAAATTGATTGTAGCTAGGAAAAGTTTGGTATATATGCTAAAGATGGAGTCAGGGTAAGGGGGAGGAGTAAACAATAGGTAGAGATGGAGTCCATGAGAGAGAAAAACAGTTGGGCAGACAAGGAACGGGAGAATAAATAGCAGCTAATGGTGATTATTAGTGGATGATAATGGGTTGTTTGTGGCAGAAGCCCATGTGATGACAAAACCTGATGCGTGGAGGTTGGGGTAAGGACTGAGAGGAGGTGGTCAGATCCTAAAATTATTGAACTTGATATTGAGTCCAGAAGGTTGCAGGGTTCCCAAACAGAAAATGAGACACTGTTCTTCCAGCTTTTGCTGAGTTTTGCTGGAGCTACAGCAAACCCGAGACAGAGATGTTGGCCAGGGAACACGATGGTGCATTGAAGTGGCAGGCAACTGAAAGCTTGGGGTCATTTTTAAGGATAGAACATAGGTGTTCTGCAAAGGGGTCATCCAATCTGTGTTTCATCTCTCCAATTAGAGGAGACCACAATGTGAGCATAGAACGCAGTAAACTAGATTGAGTAAGTGCAGGTAAACCACTACTTCACCTGGAAGGTGTGTGTCTGGGGCCTTTGGGGACAAAGTAAATGGGCTGGTGTTATACCTTCTGTGATGGCATGCGAAGATGCTTTGGGGATGTGGGGAGGTGTTGGGAGTGGATCAAGGTATCCTGGAGGAAATAGTCCCTGTGGAAGGCTGACGAGAGGGGAGAGGAATATGTGTTTGGTGGTGGCATCTGGCTGAAGGTGGCGGAAGAGGTAGGTAATGTGGATACTGTTGGGATGGTAATGGAAACAAGGGGGACCCTTTCACCTCTGAGGGGGTGAGGCCTGAAGTGCGGGAGATGGGTTGGTCATGGCTGAGGACCCTGTCAGCCACAGTGGTGTCAATGGGTTATAAAATCCAAGAGAAATAATTCAAATTATCCAGGCTCAATTCTCTCACCACAGGAGGTGCCTGATCTGATAAACGTTTTCTACTTTGGAATCTTCTTGGGGGTTTGAGCAACGTGGGCTATGGTGGGATGTGTGGCAGAATTAGACAGGAAAGACCTGGTAAGGATGTTCGTAACATTGGCACTGTCTTGCTCTACCTTTTCTGTTTTTTACACTGTAGCTGGAGAGTTTCTCACCAGGCGGCAGCAAATTGCCAATTAAGGGGAATTTTTGTTTGTGAGATGCCTTGCAGGTGGCCCAATGCACCTTATAAATCAGCTTTCAATCTTTCCAAACTCACTAAACAGGCTATTGATGTCAAGGAAAAGTGACATGGAAACCAGGGGTGTAGCCGGATTCTGCCCGCCACTTGCTCCAAACAACTGGTGGTGGCATCCAACTGTAGGTATCGGAAATAACGACTAATCATGTGGATGCTGCTGCAATGGGAGGTGAGAACAAGGGGGCCCTTTCACTGTTGTGGGGCTGACATCTCAGGGCACACTTTATGAGCACCAGCCTCACACACTCCATGCCCATGGACACTGCATCCAATATATGCCAACCTCGAAGAACCCTCATGGCACACTCTCATGATCCACTTATAGCACACCTCTACACCTCAGTGCAGGAGCTAAGGTTGCAATTGTAATTGTTACCATTGTAATGCTGCAGCAAGGAAACTATATTCTCAGGGACACACACCCAGCTCATGGACTGGGCCATGCAGTATCTCTGGTCTCTTCTCTCGCCCTCACAGTGTTCAATCTCTTGGAGCCTGCCTCTTCCAGCATCCTTGGCCAGCATTATCTTGCCCTGCCTTTTTGCACTTTGCGTCCTCAGCCAGAGATACAAAGCTGACATAACTTCAGTCTTGCCACGCTATTTACCTCAGCCACACAGAAAGGAAGCTTATCATGGTTGTTAGCAGTTCTCAGTCAAATCACGGGGGATAAACTTCGCTCAGGGATCCACACACAATAAGTCAAGGGCAGCCTCTGGGACTAGTCCGGGGGTGAAAAATAGTCAGTCAGTGACTGAGAAAGTTACAGTCCGAATGCTGTTCAAATGAGGAGTGAGGAGCTGAACATTGGGCAGACCACTAACCTTTCTTGAATGTTTCTGCCTGATTGTGTGCTGTACTCCTCCTGGAATGAGAGAGAGGCAGATATTAATGGAGCTGAAAGTAGGTGGCACACCTGGTACTGAAGGTGTAGATAGGGATGATTCCCTACTGAGTGAGTAGGAAGCACAGAGGGCATGCAAGGTCAGCGGTGCCAGGAATTGGGATGGGTGACAACAAAAGTGAGAGTGGTTAAACAAGAGCCTCAGTGGGAGATGGGTATAGAAGCAGAGATAGAGTGAGTGGGACACTCTGTCAGTGCACCACTCTGTCAGCAGAACCAGGATCTTGCCTACACAAAGAGTTGCTGATTTCCCCCATCTGCCACGTCTGTGGCAAATGTCAGGGCACCATATCAGGCAGCTCCAGGTTGATGGTGTTTGTCCAGGTATTTACCAGGATCATGGTGTCATAAGTGAGTTCTAAAATAACCTGGCATAATGAGTTGTTCTGGGAAAAAGCACATGGTAAGATGTGACCAGAATCAGACATGAGAGTACTGTAGGTGCGGGGTAGGGAATTAATGAAACAGGTTTGGTAAGAAGCAGTAAGAAAACTCAGTCAGAAGGCATCATGGTGAAAATCCTTTAAGAATCTCAATGCAACTTGAACTTAGCAAAAAAAAATTAAGATTCAGCCCCAAGACTTTTCTGTTTTCATATTAGTTCCATGTTACAGTTGGACTTGGGGAAAGTTTCGGCATAGTGGTAATGCCACAGATTAGTAATCCCCAATGATCTGGGAACTTGGGCTTGAATCCCATCATGGCAGATGGTGAAGTGTGGAGAAAGTGAGGTCTGCAGATGCTGGAGATCAGAGCTGAAAATGTGTTGCTGGAAAAATGCAGTAGGTCAGGCAGCATCCAAGGAGCAGGAGAATCGACGTTTCGGGCATGAGCCATTCCTGAAGAAGGCTCATGCCCGAAACGTCGATTCTCCTGCTCTTTGGATGCTGCCTGACCTGCTGTGCTTTTCCAGCAACACATTTTCAGCTCAAATGGTGAAGTGTGAACTCAATCCTGAAATAATATTGAATTAAAAGCTAGTTCAATGGTGACCAAGTAAACACGGTCAATTGTTCATTGGGAAGGAAAGCTGACATCCTTAATCAGCCTGTTGTGATTCTCACAGCAACGTGATTGGCTCTTACTGTTCTCTGAAATGGCCAACCAAGCCACCCAGGGGCAAATAGGGATCAGCAATGACTGCTATCCCAGCCAGTGACACCTACCTCCTGTGAACATATGCCTTTGGGAGGCAGGAAGGCTATGAGAAACTATTTGGTGCCTACTAGAGGGATAAAGCAGTTCTTTCAGAATAGACAGTGCTCATAGCAAATTGTGTTGACAGCATGTACAGGATCCTCAATGGAAATAGCTCTATGATGAGGCAATGAAGCATAATAGACAGGAAAGTTACTGCAGAGTGACCTGTGTGATATTTTTGTGTGGATGCAGTATGCGTGCAATCTCCTGTACTATGTATCACTCATCCACAACAGAAGATTACAAGCACTGATGTTCCTGTGAGTCATGTACTTCATTTGTTCCACGTAAACGGTTTTGAACCTGTTGAAATCATGTCCAGAAATATATCGGTGTCATGTCCAATCTTAAAGGGACCACATCTTCACCAAAATTTGCTGCCAGGATAGTAGGAGTTTAATGAGACTTGCCATTAATAATGAACAAATTGTCCAACATCTCGAAGTTAGAGAGAGTTACCCTGTGAATTACAGATCACCGCAAATTTGAAGAAATTGCACTGCTTGCTATCAGCCTCACTGTGTGTTTGTGAAGTTGTTGGATTTTTAAAGATTATTCATGGGAAATGGATATCAATGGCTGTTCATCCCTAGTTGCCTTGAGAAGGTGTTGAGTTGCTTCTTGAGTACCTTCTTGAGTTGCTGTTGTCTGTTTGGTGTCAGTACACTCACAGTGCTGCTTGTGAGAGAGTCTCTGATTTTGACCCAGTATCAATGAAGGAACAGTGATATAATTTCAGGTAAGAACAACAAGTAGTGTGGAGATAGTAGCATTCCTATGTACCCTGCTGTCTTTGACCTTCTAGATGGGAGTGGTCATGGGTCTGTTCTAAAGAAGGGTCACTCGATCTGAAATGTTAACTCTGCTTTCTCTCAAAAGATGCTGGCAAATCTGCTGAATTTCTCCATTTTTGTTTCAGATTTCCAGCATTGAGAGTTTTTTAGTCTCACTGTCATATTATGGGTTAGGAAGGTGCTGTCTAAGGAGCTTTGGTGAATTTCTGCAGTGTATCTTGTAGATAGTACACACTGTGTCAGTGGTGGCCTTGCGAATTGTGGACAGGCTTTGGGAAGTCAGGAGGTGAGTTGCTCACTGCAGAATTCCTAGCACCTGACCTGTTCTTGGAGCCACTATATTTATATAGCGAGTCCGGTTGAGTTTCTGGCCAATGGTAACCCTAAAGATGTTGATAGTGGGAGCACACTATTGAATGTCAAGGGGCAATTCTTAGATTCTCTCTTGTTGACAAAGGTCATTTCCTGGCAGGCATGTGGCACAAATGTTATTTGTCACTTGTCAGCCAAGCTGGGATATTGTTATTTATTATACTGTCAAATATCATCATATTTGGAGATTGACCATAGTATTTCATTATCCAAAATGTTGTGGATGGTTGCTGAACATTGTGTAACCATTAATGAACATATCGGTTTCTGACCTTATGGTAGAGGCAAGGACATTGATAAAGCAGCCGAAGACGGCTGATCTAGGAAACTACGCTGAGGAACTCATGGAGCTGAGATGACTGGTCTCCAACAATCACAACCATCTTCCTTTGCACTAGGTATGATTTCAACCAGCAGAGAGACTTGCCTCAGATTCCGATTGGAAACATTGGAGCCAACTCCAGTTTTGCTCGGGATCCTAGATTCCATACTTGTCAAATGTGGTCTGAATACGTACCTTTAAGCGAGAGCGAATGCTGTTTTGCACTGAAAGCTTACAAGATCCTGTCATATGACTAGCTAGCAGTCCCAGAATGTACTGGAAAATAGAAAATATCTAACATTTGGCTGTGAAAATGGATATCTGAGTTGTTTTGACAACCTTTGAATCTAACTAATTAGTTTAAATTATGCCCCAGGATACTAAAACCCAATCAAGTTTGAATTTATTGTTTTTGCCAACTGTGAACCAATGGGCTGATCCGATGTTTGAGTATAAAGAAGCAGACATTTTGAAAGTTAGATAGAGAGCAAATTGCCATCAAGAAAAATTGCCATTCAATCTCCACTCTATCAAAAGTACCTTTCTTATATGAAACATCTTTGCAGTAAAGACACTGTGGCACAATGGGCGACATGGTGGCACAGTGGTTAGCACTGCTGCCTCACAGCGCCAGAGACCCGGGTTCAATTCCCGACTCAGGCGACTGACTGTGGAGTTTGCACATTCTCCCTGTGTCTGTGTGGGTTTCCTCCGGGTGCTCCGGTTTCCTCCCACAGTCCAAAGATGTGCGGGTCAGGTGAATTGGCCATGCTAAATTGCCCGTAGCGTTAGGTAAGGGGTAAATGTAGGGGTATGGGTGGGTTGGGCTTCGGCGGGTCGGTGTGGACTTGTTGGGCCGAAGGGCCTGTTTCCACACTGTAAGTAATCTAATCTAATACAAGTTTTTATGAATACAGTATATTGTTACTGAGTTAGAGGCAGATAACAAACGTTTAAGAGAAAGGAGGTTTAGAGTTGTAAATAGTTGGTTAATGTTCACTTTTAGAGCAAAGGAATAAATTGATATTATTTTCTTTAAGTAGTGGAAGTTGGGAGTTCTCTGTCACTCATTTATTTTTGTAAATATATTTATTAGCAAACGTATAAAATTATTGAAAAAAAACGATCAATCACAAATATCAGTATAATATAAAGAAAAAAACACAAATTACAATACAACTACTATCTACTAACTACTAACCTACTTTATAATACAAAGTAAACCCTAACACTGTGCAAAGCAACACCAAAAAAAGGACAAGAAATAAAAAACACAATATACAGAATAGCTATGCTCATCACAAAGCTCCCAAATAATGGAACAGAAGTATTGTATATATCCCCATATTAACTCGGGAGACACCCTCCAGGGCCCAGGGCTTAACAAATCTAACCATCCTGGTTAAACAAATGTCCTAGTTAAGATAACTGATAAATCTATATCCAAATAACTCAAGTTGGGCTGTCATGTCTTATAAAATTGTCTGTTGTGTGGTGCGCCATGTTTGTGAAAATGTCCAAAGGAATGTGCTCCATAATTCATTTCTGCTATCCCAGCAAGCCCGGCGGGTTCTCGTCACTCATATTTTAACAAATTATGAGGCGACGTGAGCTTTTCTGGGTGTTTGGAGTAATATACAGAAGGGTTTACCGCTGTATTGTAACACTGACTTCCAACAATCACAACCATCTTCCTTTGCACCAGGTATGAATTCAACAAGTGGAGAGACTTCCCTCTGAGTCCTATTGGAAACTTTAGAGCTGACTCCAATTTTACTTAGGAGAAAGTGAGGACTGCAGATGCTGGAGATCAGAGCTGAAAATGTGTTGCTGGAAAAGCGCAGCAGGTCAGGCAGCATCCAAGGAGCAGGAGATTCGACGTTTCGGGCATGAGCCCTTCTTCAGGAATCTTTAAGTGTTCGGGACACCACCCACGCCCTCCACCTCCTCCATGATTTTCGCTTCCCCGGTCCCCAATGCCTTATCTTCACCATGGACATCCAGTCCCTGTACACCTCCATCCCCCATCACGAAGGTCTCAAAGCCCTCCGCTTCTTCCTTTCCCGCTGCACCAACCAGTACCCTTCCACTGACACCCTCCTTGGACTGACTGAACTGGTCCTCACCCTGAATAACTTCTCTTTCCAATCCTCCCACTTCCTCCAAACCAAAGGAGTTGCCATGGGCACCCGCATGGGCCCCAGCTATGCCTGTCTCTTCGTAGGATATGTGGAACAGTCCATCTTCTGCAGCTACACTGGCACCACCCCCCACCTTTTCTCCGCTAATCGATGACTGTATCGGCGCTGCCTTGTGCTCCCACGAGGAGGTTGAACAGTTCATCCATTTTACCAATACCTTCCACCCCGACCTCAAATTTACCTGGACTGTCTCAGACTCCTCCCTCCCCTTCCTAGACCTCTCCATTTCCATCTCGGGCGACCAAATCAACATAGATATTTACTATAAACGACCGACTCCCACAGCTACCTAGACTACACCTCCTCCCACCCTGCCCCCTGTTAAAATGCCATCATTCGTAAAGAAGGGCTCATGCCCGAAAAGTCGAATCTCCTGCTCCTTGGATGCTGCCTGACCAGCTGTGCTTTTCAAGCAACACATTTTCAGCTCCAATTTTACTTAGGATCCTAGATTCCATACTTGTCAAATGTAGTTAGTCATATCTCACTTTTGAATAGCTGAGGCCAAATTCCCTGGCAGCCATGCTGGGATATGAACTCCTATTTCCAGACCATCAGTCCAAGGCTCAGGATTACTAGCCCAGTAACATAACTACTGTGCTATCATCTAAGAGATAGTGAGGACTGCAGATGCTGATGATCAGAGTCAACCACACTCTTCGACTACTGTGCTATCATATCTGTAGTTCAAAAGAAATACGTGTATTTGTGTATTTCTTTTCATGGGACAACTCAAAATATTTTCCAACTAATTAAGTCCTTTACAAATGTGGCTACCAGTCACTATAAGAGTCACTATCTTTGAGGTCGCTTCTGCACTGAACAGAGAGTCCTGGCTCTTGACATTTATGCTGGTTTTCCCAAGCTCAGCATGGGCAGGATAGGGTTTAATTTTCCCAGTTATGGTCCTATCATGACATGGTCATGCAAATTACATGATTGTTCCCTAATCCTCTGGTGTAGTCATGGCCAGACAGGAACACCCAGTATGTATGACACCCAATGAAAATCAGTCAGCTCTGACAGTAGACTCATTGAGTACATTCAAGGTAGAGGTGAGTAGATTTTCAGATACTAAGGAAAACATAGAAAATGCAGGAAGCTGGAGTTGGCATGGTTGATCAGCTCTGCTATATTGAATGGTGGAGCAGGCTGGAGGACTACATGGCCTGCTTCAGCTCCTCATTCTTTTTGACTAATGTGAATATATTATCTACACCTTTTCAAACAATTGACGGGAATATTTAACAACCACCTAAATCTGGTAAAAGACATTTAGATCAGAGCTGAAGCATGTCAGGGATGTCAAGACATCGGAGAGAGTGCAGGGAATCTTATCCAAAATCCAGTTCAGAGGAGAGACTGTGAATCCTGGGTTGTTCAGCTCAGTTCAGGGAAAGTTAAGGACAAATTTAATAGATGTTTTTGGAATTAATTTTGTTTTTTGTAAAGTAGGGAGAAACTGCAGCAGGAGGGTTGGGAAGGAGAGGACAGAGATTTAAAGTAAATAGTTAAAACGACCAGAGGTGGAGATGAGGTGGAATGTTTTCATGTAGTGAATTGTGATTTGGAGTGTGCTGCCTACAAGGGTGGTCAAAAGTAGATTCTAAAAAGTAAACTTCCAAAGGATAGAGTACTTAAAAGGGAAAAAGGTTACAGGTCTGTGGAAAAGTAGTGAAAAGAGTGGGACTAATTGGCTAATTAAAATCGGCAGTAATGGCAGTAAAGCCAAGAGCTTTTGTGACACAGTGATAGTTTCCTTATCTGTGGACCAGAGGTCTGTGTTCAAGGTCAACTTGCCCTGTGTTATAACATATCAGAACAAGTGTTAAAAATCTTTTTTTAAAATTTGTCAGCCATTTGTCAATCCAGTTGATTCAACCATCCATTGAATTCCACGGTATTGTCCCTCTCCCACATTAAAAAAGGTGCACCACAGAAAGAAGCCATTGGGCATTTCATATCCACCCTGGCTCACTGCAATTATTATATTAGCTGTTTGTTATTAAATAACACCACCCCTGAGTAAGGATCCACTGAGGGCGGGGAAAAAAGTGGGTTAAGTTGCTTTCGCTGGTTTAGAAAATAATATTCCCAAGGTGTGGCTGTCACTGTCCAGGCCACCATTTCCTACTCATCCTGAGTTGCCCCTCAGGGAGATAGTGAGCGAACTTTCTGAACATCTGCGATCTGTAAGGCTCTCAGAAGATAAGGGACTTCCAACATTTTGATGATGGAGGAACTGTGATATATTTCCAAGTGAGGGTCATAAAGCTAAAATAATTCTTATCCAACATCTCAATGTCAGGCCAAGCTCCTCATAGCATTATTCTATTTATAGAAGGTTGTAAATTACTTTAATAAATTCTGATGAAGAAAGTACATACAGCATGACTTGTGACGTTATCTGGGAGGTTAAGTTTCACAGCCTGTGTAATTTTGCAGTAAATATCGATTGCATTTTCTTTAAAACTGTCCAGTTATAATGGTGGCAAGGCAGCCAATGAATTAATTTTCCTCACACAGCTGACACTGATATCATTAGGGAATTTCAGATTATTTCCATTTGGTGACATTTGAAAATTAGGGGCAGTGATTGACACTGGTCCTGGTTTTACATGTTCCCACACTGGATGGAGTTGGGGTGTGGGTGGAGGTGGTGGTGGGGTGGCAATTAAAGAAAGAAGGATTTGTACATCTACAGTGCCTTTCACAACTTTGGGATCTTTTAAGCCAATGAAGAACTTTAAAGTGTACTTGCTGTTACAATGTAGGGAACACCGTTGCCAACTTTCAAACAGTGATCACCCAGGGCAGCAACGTGATGGTTGTTTTTGTTTATTTTTTATTTATTTGTGGGATGTGGGTGTCACTGACAAGGCCAGCATTTATTGCCCGTTTATAATTATCCAGAGAGCATATAGTATTCAAAGGGTCTTTGTGTCCACCTAAGGATCTTAGTACACCTCTATCTGAAAGACATAGGAGCATAAGAAATTGAGGTTGCAGTCCTGAAGAAGGGTTACATCCAAAATGTCGACTTCTCCACCTCCTCATGCAGCCTGGCTTGCTGTGTTTTCCTGTCTATTATATTGTCCCTCTTTTCTGGCCATTCAAGTGATTGTGAGTGATCCTTAGTCTCATGTCCATTTCCTCCCTCATCTCTTGATTCCAAAGATCTATTGAAGTCAGTCTTGATTGTTCAAACTGACTGAACACCTACAGCTATCATGGTTCACGTATTTCAATGTGAATGAAGAAATGTCTCCTTATCTCAGGCACGTCATCCTAACATTGTACCTCTTGTTGCTGCGTTCACGGACACTGTTGGAAATATAGCCCTCCCTGCACAGGGAAGGTCAGCCCGAATTCTGTGCTAAAGTCTTTGGAGTAGAATTTGAATGTACAACCTCTGACTCAGAAACAACAGTACTACAGAAACTAAAATGTGGAAAATTACTGCTCCATTCCCAATCTTGCTGCTAATTTGCATCTCCCAATATCAAACTGGGCTGGAAAGAAAGAGGAACAGCAGACACCCTTTTCAACACAGATAGGTGCCCCATTGCAACTTTAGTTGGAGTTCTAACTGATGGGGTTAATGACAGCTTTCCCCTCATGAAGGCTGGTGTATTCCCTCAAGTCTTACAGTGAAAACTTGGATCTCCTTTACATTGGGCCACACCTCTCCTCCTGATCTTTAAAGGCACTCTTCCCTTAACAAGTTGATCCCGTCAGAGGTCTTCCCTACTAACTGTAGGTGGTCTTTGCCCCTATCACCCATCCCCTCACCACAGCACGGGTCCCTGATTGCAACCTTCTGCCATAAGATTCCTAACAGATTAAATATCTGGTAAGGCCATAGAAAAAGACAAAAGCCCTAGGCAACCCCCACAGTAGTATATCCTGTCCAAAGGTCAGGGGAAATCCAATCAGTGCAATTACTGCCCTATTAGCATTCATCAGCAAAATGATAGCAGGTAGCCTTGATAGAGCTGTCAAGCAGCACATACCTCAGCAGTAACCTGCTCACACATCCTCAGTTGGGTTTTGCCAAGGTCACTCCAGATCTCATTACATCCCTGGTCCAAACATGGTTAAAAGATCCAAAGTTGAGATGAGGTGACAGGGTCTGCCCTCTACATCAAGGCAGCATGTGACTGAGTGTGGCAACAACTGGAGTCAGTGGGGATCAGGAGAAAGCTTTCCCCTGTTATCTGGCAGGGAGGATGGTGGTCACTGTTAGAATTGGACGACTCAGTTCCAGCATATCAATATCTCCCTTCCCTTTTTCTAATTATGTTAACAAATACAATACAAATTAGTCTATATAGACAAAACCTTATCATAGAATATAAAATAATACAGGACAGGAAATAGGCTCTTTGACCCACCATCTCTGTGCCAATCATGATGCCATTCCAAACCGATCCCATCTGCCTACACATGCTCTGTATCCCTTTGTTCTGCCTATGCAAGGGTCTATCTAAATGCCTCTTAAACATTGCTATCATATCTGCTTCTACCACCTCTCCTGGCACTGCGTTCCAGGGACCTACTACCCTCTGAAACAAAACTTGTCTCTCACATCTCCCTTAAACTTTTCCCTCTCTCCTTAAACCTCTGGCCTCTAATATTTGACATTTCCACCTTGGGAATAATGCTCACCCTATCCATGTGGCTCATAATTTCTATCAGGTCACCCCTCAGCCTTCGACGCTCAGCCTCTCCTGATAGCTAATACACTCCGAGCCAGGGAAAACCTTGGTAAATCTGCTTTTCATCCTCTCCAAAGCTTCCTCATCCTTCCTATCATGTGGCAATCAGAACTGCACACAATCCTCCAAATGTGACCTAACCAAAGATTTATATATCCGCAACATGACTTGCCAACTTTTATGCTCAATGGCCTGACTGATGAAGGCAAGCATGCCACCTGAATCATTTATGCTGCACTTTCAGGGACACATGGACTTGCACCCCCAGATCCCTCTGTATGTCAATACTGCTAAGGGTTTGACTCATTTACTGTATATTTCCCTCTCGTAATTGACCACCCAAAATGCATCACCTCATACTTGTCCAGATTAATCTCCACCTGCCATTTCTCTGTCCAACTTTCCAACTGATCTAAATCCTGCTGTATCCTCTAATAACTTTCCTCTTATCCACAACTCCACTAATTTTTATGCTGCCTACAAATTTACTAGCAAGATCGCCTATGCTTTCATCCATATCATTTTTATATATATTACAAACAATAGAGGTCCCAACATTAATGCTTGCCAAACACCACCGGTTACAGACCTCCAGTCAGAAAGACACCTCTCCACAAATACCTTCTAGCTTCAATGAACAAGACAATTCTATATACAGCTTGTCAACTTACCATAGATCCCATGTGACTTAATCTTCTGGACCAGCCTTCCATAACGAAACCTTGTCAAATGCTTAAGACAACACCCTCTGCCTTACCATCATCAATCATCTTTGTTACTTCCTCAAAAAGCTCATGTTTGTGAGACATCCTGTGAATAAAGTCATGCTGACTGTCCCTAATTAGTCCATTCTTCTCCAAATGCAAGTAAATCCTGTGTCTAAAAAATCTTCTCCTGTAATTTCCCTACCGCTGACCTATAATTTCCTGGATTATCCCTGTTGACCTACTTAAACAAAGGAACAACATTGGCTATTTGCAGTGTTCTGGAGCCTTGGTAGTGGCTAACTAGGATACAAAGATCTCTGTCAAGATCCCAGTAATCTCCCCCCTTGCCTCTATCAGTATCCTGGAATAGATCCCACCAGGCCCTGGAGACTTATCTACCTCAATGTTTTTCAAGACACCAACACTCCCTCCTGTATTATTCAGCTCAATGCACCTAACAGGTTCTTTAAGGTCTGTCCAAATAATTACAAGAAGACATGTGCATTTGATATGAAGCAGATTAATTCACCTAATCTACTTAATAAATATTAGAGACGTACGCAAACAAATGAATGAATCTATTATCTTAAACTACACAGTATACATATATACACAGACAAGTGAGTCACATACTAGCTTCTGACTATCAGGGATGTTGATAATAGTGGCACTTGGAACTCTATCTCAGGTTCCATGGCACCAGTCTCGTGAACCTCAGCCCAATGGTGTAAAGTCTGAAGAGTATGTCAAAAAGTCCCCGATATTAATACTATTCCTAATCTAAGATTATGTGCTGAATCTCTATTCGATAATGCTTGCAGTACTTTTCCAGAAATCCCACTGTGCAGATAATAAGTTGAAAACATCTCCAGATAGCTCTATGTTAACTAAAAACATGGTTTCCACAGACAATCATGGTTATACAGCTACCTCCCATCTACAAGAATCTCAGTGAGTCCCTCTCACTGCACCCACCAGGTCATCTCTGCCCTGAAGCTCTTCAGCCATTGTAAGGATGCCTAACTTGAAGAAGCTCTCCTCCTCCCTCTACAAGGATCTCAGTGAGTCCCTCTCTCACTGCATACCCCAGGTCATCTCCACTGCCCTGAAGCTCTTCAGCACATCCTGAGACAAACTCGCTACTACAGCCACATCTCTTTCCACTCCACTACCGAACAACTCAAATGGCCTCCTTCTTCAAAGACCGCAATTTCCCCTCTGACGTGGTCGACGACGTTCTCCACCGCATCTCCTCCACTTCCCGCACCTCCGCCCTTGAGCCCCGCCCCTCCAATCGCCACCAGGACAGAACCCCACTGGTCCTCACCTTCCACCCCACCAACCTCCGAATACACCGTATCATCCTCCATCATTTCCGTCACCTCCAGACAGACCCCACCACCAGGGATATATTTCCCTCCCCACCCCTATCAGCAGAGACCACTCCCTCCGCGACTCCCTCGTCAGGTCCACACACCCCACCAACCCAACCTCCACTCCCGGCACCTTCCCCTGCAATCGCAAGAAGTACAAAACTTGCGCCCATACCTCCCTCCAAGGCCCCAATGGATCCTTCCATTTGTGTCGCAAATTCACCCGCACCTCCACACACATCATTTACTGTATCCGCTGCACCTGATGTGGTCTCCTCTACATTGGGGAGACAGGCCGCCTACTTGCGGAACGTTTCAGGGAACACCTCTGGGAGACCCGTACCAACCAACCCAACCGCCCCGTGGCTGAACACTTTAGCTCCCCCTCCCACTCCACCAATGACACGCAGGTCCTTGGCCTCCTCCATCGCCAGACCCTGGCCACACGACGCCTGGAGGAAGAGCACCTCATCTTCCGCCTAGGAACCCTCCAATCACACGGGATAAATGTAGATTTCTCCAGCTTCCTCATTTCCCCTCCCCCCACGTTATCTCAGTCCCACCCTCAGATTCAGCACCGCCCTCTTGACCTGCAATCTTTGTCCCAACCTCTCCGCCCCCACCCCCTCTCCGGCCTATCACCCTCACCCTCACCTCCTTCCACCTATCGCATTCCCAACGCCCCTCCCCCAAATTCCCTCTCCCCTACCTTTTATCTCAGCCCGCTTGGCACACCAGCCTCATTCCTGAAGAAGGGCTTATGCACGAAACGTCAATTCTCCTGCTCCTCGGATGCTGCCTGGCCTGCTGTGTTTTTCTAGCACCACATTTTTCAACTCTACCTCCCAGCTACAACAAGTATTTTTTTTTCCCGACTAGGCCTATTTTCATGTATTTTTCCACTTTGCTTCAATTGTTCATTGCCATGAGCAATTAAAGTTAACAATTAACCCTTAATGGTCTGGGTGAAGACATCAATTTTAAGCCCAACACTACACCTCCTTCTTAATATCCACATGGCGCAAAAAATCAACATGCTACTTCCTAACGCTACCATCACCCATGTCCTTCTCCTTGGTGAATACCGATGAAAAATTTGAATTATTTCCCTTTGTCTCACTTTCTCCTTTTTAAAGTGCCTTCTTTTTGTTTATTTCGCCCAAAGTTCCAAAACAATGCAACAGCTTAGAAAACAATAATTACTGCTCTTCGAATTCAAGAAATCAGCTCCTGCACTGAAAATACTTCAAGAAAGGAGCAGCTTTAACAGCCACAAATGTTTCCTATCCTCGATCTTGGATTAATGGGAAGGTCCTGGGGATTATTGCTGAATAAAGAGACCTTGGAGTGCAGGTTCATAGTTCCTTGAAAGTGGAGTCTCAAGTAGACAGGATAGTGAAGAAGGCATTTGGTACGCCTGTCTTCGTTGGTCAGAGTATTGAGTACAGGAGTTGGGAGGTCATGTTGTGGCTGTACAGGACATTGGTTAGGCCACGTTTAGAATACCATATGTAATTCTGGTCTCCTTACTCATGAAAGAATGTTGTGAAATTTGAAAGGATTCAGAAAAGATTAACAAGGATGTTGCCAGGATTGGAGAGTTTGAGCTATAGGGAGAGGCTGAGTAGGCTGGGGCTATTTTCTCTGGAGCATTGGAGGCTGAGGGGTGACCTTATAGAGGTTTATAACATCATGAGGGGCATGGATAGGATAAATAGACCTTGGGGTGGGGGGAGTCCAAAACTAGACGACATAAGTTTAAGGTGAGAAGGGAAAAATTTAAAAGGGACCTAAGAGGCAACTTTTTCACACAGAGGGTACTGCGTGTATGGAATGAGTTGCCAGAGGAAGTGGTGGAGCTTGGTACAACTACAACATTTAAAAGGAATCTGGATGGGTATATGGATAGGAAGGATTTAGAAGGAAATGGCCAAATGCTGGCAAATAGGACTAGATTTATCCAAGATAGCTGGTCAGCATGGACGAGTTAGAACAAAGGGTCCATTTCTGTGCTGTACACTTCTATGACTCTAACTACTCATTAAGCAACTCACCTATTTGTACTAGTCCCACACATAAATTCTCTCCTTTCTCCTTGAGTAGACCTGCCCTTTCATTAGTGACTCTATTGCTCCTAATATACATATAAAATGCCTTGGGAATCTCCCGAATTCTATTGCCAGGAATATTTTATGCCCCCTTTATGCCCTCATCATTCCATATTTAAGGTCTTCTCTGCTTCCGTTATACTCCTCAAGCACCTTGTTTGATTTCAGTTTCTTAAACTTTGCAAATACTTTTCCTTTTTTTCCTAAACTTTCAATATCTCTTATCATCTGGGATTCCCAAATGATGCCATCCTTATCTGTCACCCCCACAGGAACATGTTGGTCCTGAACTCTGATTAACTAGCCTTTAAAAGACTCCCACTTGTCAGATGTGGATTTAACCTCAAGCAGCTGCCCATAATCTAACTTCTCCAGTTCCTGCCTAAAACTGTTGTAATTTGCTGTCCCCCCGTTTAGCAGTTTCACCCAAGGAGCAATCTTATCCTTATCCATAACTCTCTTACAATTTATGGAATTACGATCACTGTTCCCAAAATGCTCCTCTGCTAAACTACAATCACCTGGACAGGACCATTCCCCAATACAATGTCTAGCATGGCCCTTCCCCAGTTAGACTATCTACATATTGATTCCAGAAATCCTCCTGGATGCACCTAACAAATTCTGCCCCATCTAATCCCCTGGCACTAAGGGAGTCCAAGTCAATGTTGGGGGAAGTTAAAATCACCCACTACAACAACTGTGTTGTTTTATATCTTGCCAGGCAGCATCTCAGGAATAGAGAATTCGACGTTTCGAGCATAAGCCCTTCATCAGGCTTATGCTCGAAACGTCGAATTCTCTATTCCTGAGATGCTGCCTGGCCTGCTGTGCTTTGACCAGCAACACATTTGCAGCTGTGATCTCCAGCATCTGCAGACCTCATTTTTTACTTGTTTTATATCTTTCCATGATCTATTACAAATCTATTCCTCTATCTCTGGCTGGCTATTGGGAGGTGTGTAGTATGGACTAGAATGGTGCTAGAAAAGCACAGCAGGTCAGGCAGCATCTGAGGAGCAGGAAAAATCAACGTTTTGGGCAAAAGCCCTTCATCAGGAATGAGGTTTTTGCCTGAAACGCGATTTTCCTGGTCCTCGGATACTGCCTGACCTGCTGTGCTTTTCCAGTACTATTCTAATCATGACTCTAATCTCCAGCATCTGCAGTACCCACTTCCGCCTAGGTGTGTAGTATCGCCCTACCATAGCAAATGCACCTTCCTTATTCCTAAATTCTCCCTACATGGCACGCTGGATCAGCCCTCCAAGATGTCCTCATGTAATACAGCTGTGACATTCTCCTGAGTCAGAGATGGATCTTCCTCACTCCTTTCACATGCCTCTATATCACACCTGAAACATCAAAAACCTGGAACTTGGAACTGCCAGTCCTGCCTTTCTCTCAGCCAAGTTTCTGTAATAGCTACAACATTGTAGATCCACGCAGGCTCTAAGCTCATTGTCCTTACCTGTTATACTCCTTGCATTAAAATAATTGAACTTCAGATCTCCAGTCCAGCTGTGTTCATTAACAAGGCTCTGTCAGTTCTTCCAATTAGATTTACTTGATTTAATCTCTACCTTCTCCTCAATCACTCTTCATACTGACCTACTGCTCTGGTTCCTGCTTCCCCTGTACACTAATTTAAACCCTCCCGAGTGACAGGAGCCAAGCTCCCTGTCAGATTATTGGTGCTCTTCCAGTTTAGGTGTGATTTGTCCTTCTTGTACAGGTCACACCTGCCCTGGAAGAGATCCTGATGATCTAGATATCTGAAACCCTCCCTCCTACCCCAGCTCCTTTGCCATGTATTCAACTTATCTTACTATTTCTGGTTTCACTAGCACGTGGCATGGGGAATTATCCCAAGATTCCAACCCCAGAGGTCCTGCTTTTCAACTTCCTATCTTAGTCCCTGAACTCATTTAGCAGGACCTTATCTCTCTTCCTGCTTGTGTCGCTGGTGCCAATATGGACCATGACCTCTGACTGGTAACCCTCCCTTTTCAGAATGTCCTGTGCTCGCGTGGAGTCATCCATGACCTTGGCACCAGGAAGGCAACACATCTTCCTGGAGTCTTACTCAGAAATGTCTATCTGTCCCCTAGCTGTAGGATGCCTTGCCAGTACTGCTTGCCTAAGCTTCGACCCTCCCTGCTGTAGAACAGTACCAGTTGTGGTGCTAGCTGCTGCTGCTGTTACAGCCTGTCTGTTTGAGACAGAAATGGCACCAGGGGACTCCTGCACTGCCTGCCTACATCTATTAGGCTTCCTGATGGTCACCCATCTGTCTGAGTGGCCCAATTGGTGGTGTGACCAGCTCACTAAACATGCTTTCCACATTATTCTCAGCCTCGTGGATGCTCCCTCCCTATCTCCAGGTGCTCAATGTGACAAATCAGGAGCTGCAGCTGACTATAACTCCTGCCTACATAGTCACCATGGAGATTGGACGTGTCACTGATTTCCCACGTTCTACATCTGCTGCTAACCCGTGTTTCTGGAATTTTCAATCAATTTGGCCATCCTGCTAATGTGAAGCCAGATTTTTGCTGCCTGTGGGGCTTTGAGGTGGAGTTAAAATTCAACAGACATGGTCCCATTGAAGCAAACAGAAACAGAAACTATTGGAGAAACTCCACAGGTCTGGCAGCATCTGTGGAGAGAGAAACCAAGTTAATGTTGCATTTCTAGTAACTCTTCTTGGGATGCTCAACAGTTCAGAGTTGAAGGAAGATCTGCAGCAGATCACCACTCTTATTTATATTCAAGGACTTGTCTTATTGCAAAAAGAGATAAGATTATACCACCCGAGCACATTGCCTGATTGAATTTTTTTTTTAATTTACTTGTGGGATGTGGGCATCCTTGGCTGGGCCAGCATTAATTGCTGCAAATGTGTTGCTGGTCAAAGCACAGCAGGCCAGGCAGCATCTCAGGAACAGAGAATTCGACGTTTCGGGCATAAGCCCTTCATCAGGAATGAGGAGAGTGTGCCAAGCAGGCTAAGATAAAAGGTAGGGAGGAGGGACTAGGGGGAGGGGCGATGGAGGTGGGATAGGTGGAAGGAGGTCAAGGTGAGGGTGATAGGCCGGAGTGGGGTGGGGGCGGAGAGGTCAAGAAGAGGATTGCAGGTTAGGAGGGCGGTGCTGAGTTGAGGGAACCGACTGAGACAAGGTGGGGGGAGGGGAAATGAGGAAACTGGAGAAATCTGAATTCATACCTTGTGGTTGGAGGGTTCCCAGGCGGAAGATGAGGCGCTCCTCCTCCAGCCGTCGTGTAGTTGTGTGCACATCCCTATTACCTTTGAGAAGGTGGTGGTGAGCTGTCTTCTTAAACCACTGCAGTGCATGTGCTCTAGGTAGATTCACAATGTCCTAAGGGAGGGAGTTCCAGAAACCTGACCCAGTGATCTATTTCCAAGTCAGGATAAATGGCTTGGGGGGAACTTGTGGGGTGTGGTGTTCCCAGGTATCTGCTGCCCTTGTCCTTGTTCTGGAGAAGGGGCGCTGAACCTGAATCACTAACTCCACCTCCTGCTGCCAGACCGGCTGAATTCTCCCAGCAGTTTCTGTTTTTGTTTCTGATTTCCAGCCTCCTCTTTTTCCTCTTTTGCAAATCACTTTAAATCTATGTCCTTTTGTTCTTGAACCTTTTATGTTTGGGAAGGATTTCTCACGGTCTACCCTGTCCAGAGTGCTCATAGCCGTCCATTCTCCAAGGAAAACAGTATCATGACTTTGTCATTTCAGACTATCAAGAACTACCACCAGGCCATGAACTGGTCTGAGACTCCAAAGTTCAAGAGTAGCAAGAAGCCAATGAAGAAGAGAATTAGTTAGTTAACTAATTAATTAATTAATTAGTCAATCTCATGCCGTTAACCTCCAGTTCCCAAGCCACTGGGGACACTTTAGACGGTGGCATAGAGGCAGGATCTCTAGGTGGTGAGCAACTGGGCATGAGGAGTCTGTAGCTAGGGCAGAGGTAAAGGGTAAAAAGTGAGGTCTGCAGATGCTGGAGATCAGAGCTGAAAATGTGTTACTGAAAAAGCGCAGCAGGTCAGGCAGCATCCAGGGAACAGGAGATTCGACGTTTCGGGCATAAGCCCTTCAAATGGTAGCCCAGATGTTGGTCAGCTCTCAGCTGGTGAAGTCATATACAGATTCTTCTGCTGTGGGCATGTTTCAGTGGCGTGCAGGAAAATGCTGATGGACAAGCACAAAGAAATGTCCAGTGCCTTGGCAAGCCTGCCAGACAGGCTCATGTCAGCGTCAAGGAATGTAAAGGAATCTGGCTCCAAGTTGGCACATGGTTCCATACTGGCACCTGGAGCAGAGAACCTGCAGGTGTCACGGGAACTGAATTTTAGAATCTAACAATTGTCACACAGCTGACACATGCTCTACACCTGCCCTGTCCCAGAAGTCTTTACTTCAATAAGAGAAAATATATGAACATCAGAATGAATGTGAGAGCAGGGTAAGGGTAACTGCTTCTTCAGAACAGTGATAGGGTTCCCCTTGACCTTACCTGTCATTCCACCAGCATCCACATCCAGAAGATCATCAGCTGTTATTTCTGGCATCTCCAGTGAGATGGCACCACCAGAAACATATTCCCCTCCCCTTCCTTGTCCACCTTCCGCAGGAGACATTCCCTTCGGGACAACCTGGTCGACTCTTCCTTCACTCCCAACATCTTGTCACATTCCAACGGCACCTTCCCATGCAATCGCCAAAGGTGTAACACCTGCTCACTTCCCTCCTCCCTCCTCAGTATCCAAAGGCCCAAATGTACCTCCCAGGTGAAGTAGCACTTTACCTGCACTTCACTCAATCTAATCTACTGCATTTACTGTTCACAATGTGGTCTCCGTTGCATTGGGAAAATGAAGCATAGATTGGGTGACTGCTTTGCAGAAGATCTATATGTTCTGCCCGCATAAGAGACCCTGAGCTTCCCATTAACTTGCCACTTTAACACCCCACCCTGTTCCCCAGCCAATATCTCTGTCTCAGGTTTGCTCTGTGCTCAAGTGAAGCTCAGCACAACCTCATTTTCCATTCGGGACCCTGGAGCCCTCCGGACTTAATATCGAGTTCAGTAACTTTAGGGCCTGAACTCTGCCACATCCTAGCCCCACCCCCACACACCAAGCCTTGTTATTTCACAGTCTGCCATTACACACTACCTATTGTTAGCCACTAACAGTCTCCATTAACAGCTATTCACCCTCCCAGCCAGATCATTATCCAATCCTTTGTCCAACTGTCCTTCTCTCTCTCGGACTCTAACCCCACCACCCTATCTTTACCATACAAACCAACATTCAGTGTCATCATTTCACTCAGTTTCTATGATGTTTTATTGTTTATCATGAGATTTGATGTGTCCTATATTGGCATCACTAATTCTCCGGTGTTCACTGATTGTTATGTGTTGTAATCTTTTGTGAACTTGAATAAAAATATAGATATATAAACCAACATTTTCCTGGCAACCATCAGTTCTGAGGAAGGTTCACTGGATCCAAAATGTTAACTTTGATTTCTCTCCACAGATGCTGCCGGACCGGCTGAGATTTTCCAGCAACTTCTGTTTTATCTTCTGATTTACAGCATCCGCAGTGCTTTCGTTTTAGCTGAGTGTTTTATGTTGTGAGGATGTAGTCATTTAAAGGGATAACATCACAGTGATGTTACCTCTGACAATGTATCTTCAAGTTACAGGTCATGTGCATGTTTACTTACAAGACACCCTTCCTGCCAAAGATCTGCACTTTATAAATAAAAGACAAGCATTGGCTGCTGATGGACATCTACATCATAGTAAGACAGATGTCTGTGTTTACTTGTATCATGTAACTACAGTTAAATTTATTGGACAGTTTTTTTTCAATGTGTTTCATGGAGGGTTTCTGTCCGCAAGGCCTAATGAGGTCTCTTGCCATATCTCACCAAACCTGCCTCATTAACTATTACCATGTCTGTATAGAGACCGTCTTGCCTGATTCTAGCCCCACTTTACCACTCACCGTTCCAAGATCAACTTGTCCCCAGCTGCCCTCCTCAGTTATTGGCAATCGGTCTGAAGGTGTCAGAGCAGGGGAAGGTGGTACCATGATTCTCCAACAGGGACTGGTCCAGAGGAGGGCCATCCATTTCTGGGAGGACTAGCAGCAGGGACCATGCCACACACCCTGGCTTCTGGTCCAAAGTGGCCACCAAGGTCACTGCCATTTTCATGGTGTGCAGGAATAGCCAGGAATGTCACCGGAAGGTGAATAACCATCTCTGGTCTGCTAAGGTGAGAGCCTTCTTCTCTCTGCCATTTCACACTCAATATCTGATTGAAGATTTGTAGCTCGGGTATCCGTTGTTTTGGTTCTGCTCGCCGAGCTGTAAGTTTTTGCTGCAAACGTTTCGTTCCCTGGCTAGGGAACATCATCAGTGCGGTGGGAGCCTCGTGTGAAGTGCTGCTTTGATGTTTCTTCCGGTATTTATATTGGTTTGTTCTTGCCGCTTCCGGATACAAATCACTGCAGCTGAAACTGACACCCGGAAGCGGCAAGAACAAACCAATATAAATACCGGAAGAAACATCAAAGCAGTGCTTCACACGAGGCTCCCACCGCACTGATGATGTTCCCTAGCCAGGGAACGAAACGTTTGCAGCAAAAACTTACAGCTCGGCGAGCAGAACCACAACACTCAATATGCCACTGCACACAACTCCCAATCTCAGTACTTGCTGCACTATTTCCTCTCACCAAAACATCCCCCCAACCTCAGCCCTGCCCCTCCCTTAAGCATTGTGCTGTCCTTACTCACTCACTTGGGCACCTGACAGCCTTTGACCACCATTCATCCAACCCATTTTATATGAGCCTAGACTATTTCAAGATGGCAGCAGAGTAGAACACTCCTGCCAGAGCCCCTCTGCTCGACCCATTCTTTGTCTATTTCTCTTTCCTTGTGTTTTAAAAAAAAATTAACTTTTAAAACTTACTCAGTGGGGACTGGAGGCAGTCCAGAGGCTGGTGTAGGGAGGTGACTCCCAGACTGGAGGCTGGTGTAGGGAGGTGAGCCCTGGATTGGAGGCTGGTGTAGGGAGGTAAGTCCCAGACCAGAAGCTGGTGTAGGGAGGTGAGTCCCAGACTGGAGGCTGGTGTAGGGAGGTGAGTCCCAGACTGGAGGCTGGTGTAGGGAGGTAAGTCCCAGACCAGAAGCTGGTGTAGGGAGGTGAGTCCTGGATTAGAGGCTGGTGTAGGGAGGTGAATCCCGGATTGGAGGCTGGTGTAGGGAGGTGAGTCCTGGATTGGAGGCTGGTGTAGGGAGGTGAGTCCTGGATTAGAGGCTGGTGTAGGGAGGTGAATCCCGGATTGGAGGCTGGTGTAGGGAGGTGAATCCCGGATTGGAGGCTGGTGTAGCGAGATGAGTCCCAGACTGAAGGCTGGTGTAGGGAGGTGAATTCCATCTGTGAGGAAATTCCAGTCTGTGAGCTGGGTGTTGGGCCCAGCCTGTGAACTGCATACATGGCCCTGTGTGCACAGTGTCTTTGCCTGTTGCTGATGTGCCCTACTATGCAGCTCTGTGCTCCCTAAGCATCCTGAACATGTGTTGCAGAGGAGCCTAGAGAATCCTGAGAGGTTGGCAAATGTCAGCCTCTGAGGGGAGTGCCCAAGATGGTATTTGATGCTGAGGAACATGGAGAATGTTCACAGGCAGTGGTATGCTGAAATTGCCAAGTACCCGCTGTGTCGGGATTTTCTTGGTGTCTTGTTTGCCCACAGGAGGTGGTCGGACAGGATGCTGCACCTTATTAAGGACAGCTGTGCAATTAGTAGAATCATAGAATCCCTACTGTATGAAAAGAGGCTATTCAACTCATAGAGTCTGCACTGACCCACTGAATATCATCCTTTGGCCCCACTCCACCCCATCCCCATAGCCTCACATTTCCCATGGCCAATCCACCTAACCTGCACATCTTTGGGCTGTGGGAGGCAACTGGAGCACCCGGAAGGAACCAACACAGACAGCCACTTGAGGTTGAGAATTGAACCCAGGTCCCTGGCGCTGCAGGGCAGTAATGCTACCCACTGAGTCACTATGCCCCTCCCATTTATTAACGTCATTAACAATCCCCTTTAATCAGCAACTGTCCACTTCCAAGCAGGAATCTTGCCTCAACGCCTGGGATCTCGCTATAAGATGCGGCTCATTGCTCCCGACGTCGAGATAGGACTTACTGGGCTTCTCTCACGATTTTGTCACATTTCTAAGCAAAGCCTATACTTCATACCCCTGTGAAACTCCACTCACCGCCTCTGTGAGGCTTCAGGCCCTGTGCAGGCTGGATAACTCAGGCCCAGTGTTCAAGGCCCAGTGATCACCCTCTCCCTGAGGTGGAGCTCTGCCATGGAGGAGGATAGTTACTGTCCTTTCCTCCTTTTGGACCGGGCTTTGATCCTCGCTCGTACAGAAGTGGCTGTATGCTGCATACATGACATATTTTTTCAAATTTGTGTCAACCCTTTTACTGCAACAAGTGTTTGGGATGTGGACTTCCCACTAGTGTACTACAGGCCTTCAAAAGGGAATTGTATAATTACCCGAACAGAAAGGGGATGGAGGTGCTATGTGGAAAAGGCTGGAGTGATGGGATTAAATGATTTACTCGATAGGGAGCTGGCATGGATATGGAGGGTTGAATGGCCTTCTGCACTGTAACAGTCTATGATGCTATAACTCAAATGCACTGTAGCAAAATCTGCCAATTACTCTCCACCAACAGAGGAGCGGCGCTCCAAAAGCTAGTGTGCTTCCAATTAAACCTGTCGGACGATAACCTGGTGTTATGTGATTTTTAAATTGACAACAGCATGTGAATCCATGCACAGGAATATTTTCCCAGTGAAATTAGACCTTGCAGGCTGCTCTTTACCCTCTGAGATTCCACAATAAGCTCTTCCCCTTCACTCATCCCCTCCCCCGAACCGAGCCGTGGTGTCTCCTGCAAGATCAGTCAGGCTTCCAGTCGAGAGGAGTTTATTTATAACCTGCTGCTGAGATATAAGTTATTTGCACAAGGTGATTTAACAGGTGCTCAGGGGCCGAGGTCAAATAAAAATGAATGTCTATTTCAACCCAGCTTTTGCATTAGGGTTGCTTCACTATAAAATAAATTTTCAAAAGCTGTTCACAGGAATAACGGATCGATAGAGAGCAGGATGTTGTTGTCAAGTAATTGACTCCTCCTTCAGAACCCATTGGTTCCTTTCTGTCTGTTTGTTGTCTCTGTGCCAGGTAAAAGCAACATAAAGTCACAACCTGCTCCAGTAACCACCATTTTTATAACATCAGCCATCTCTTTGCACAGCTGCAAATGTGTTGCTGGTCAAAGCACAGCAGGCCAGGCAGCATCTCAGGAATAGAGAATTCGACGTTTCGAGCATAAGCCCTTCATCAGGAATAAGAGAGAGAGAGCCAAGCAGGCTAAGATAAAAGGTAGGGAGGAGGGACTAGGGGGAGGGGCGATGGAGGTGGGATAGGTGGAAGGAACGAGTCTGTTTGAGAACGTGGCTGAAGAGCTTCTGTGCAGAGGAGATGACCTGGGGGGTGCAGTGAGAGAGGGACTCACTGAAATCCTTGTAGAGGGAGGAAGAGAGCTTCTTCAAGGAAGGCATCCTTGTAAGAGGATTCGCAGTAGGTTAAAATCTTCGAGTAAAAAATGAGGACAGTTGCCTTGGTTCAAAACAGTAACTTTTTACTTCAGTTCAGTCTCAAAATAAAGGGAATGATGACATGGTCTTTATTCCCTGATTTGTACCCTGAACCCAGTAACTTTTTCCACTTTGAGGATTTTTCCAGTCCCTTTCTAAACTTACCCTCTTAAACAGGGCTGTCACATTAGCCATTTTCCTGTCCTCTGGGATCCTCCCTGGCTTAAATGATTCTTGAAAGATCACAATCAATGCCACCACAATCTCCACAGCTATCTTTGGAACTCTGGGGTGTGGTCCATCCGTTCCAGTTGATTTAACCACCTTCAGATCTTTCAGCTTCCCCAGCACCTCCTCCTCAGTGGTGGCCACTACAGTCACTTCTGCCCCTGACTCCCTTGAAGTTCTGGTATACTGCTGGCATCTTCCACTGTGAAAACAAATGCAAACCACCTACTCAGTTCCTCCGCTGTTTCTTTGTTCCTCATTACTACTTCTCCAGCCTCATTTTCCAGTGATCCAATGTCAACTCTTGCCTCTTTCTTATAGAGTCATAGAGATGTACATATCTAAATAAAACTCTTAAAGTCTTCTTTTATATTACCAGCTGGCATACTCTTACATTTCATCTTCTCCCCTCTCTTCTTGCTTTTTTTGTTATCTTCTGCTGATTTCTAAAAACTTCCTAATCCTCTGGCTTCCTACTAATCGTCACCAGTTTGGATGTTTTCTGCTTTGTTTTTATGCTATGCCTGACTTCCCTTGTCAGCCATGCTGGCTTCATTCTCCCCTAAGAATGCTTGTTCCTTCCTTGCAATGAATTTCTGCTGTGCCTCCCAAACTACTCCCAGAGACCCCCACCATTGCTGTTCCTCCATCTTCCCTGCTATGGTCCCTTTCTAATAAACTCTGGCCAGCCCCTCCCTCATGTCTTTGTAGTTTCCTTTATTCAATTATAATACCTTTACATCTGATTCCAGCTTCTCCCTCTCAAACTGCAGGATGAATTTTTTTACATTATGATTACTGCTCCCTGGGGGTTCCTTCACCCGATTTGATTTGATTTGATTTGATGTATTGCTGTCATATGTCCCTAAGTACAGTGAAAAGTTTTGTTTTGCAAGTAGTACAGGTAGATCATAACAAACAAGGACATACAGATCATAGGGTACTTAGAGTGAGGCACACAAGGTTATGGTTGCATGGGTGATACACAAAAGCAGGATCAACATTAGATTTGAAATTAGAGTGGTCCACGCACAGCTGGTTTCAAAACAGTTTCTATCCGACTGTTGTTAGAATACTGAATGGACTCACAAGCACTTAACCTTTGCCTGTACCTGTGTTTTTTGTTTTTGTCACTGTTTACCTATTATTTACTGATCTATACTACTTAAGTCTGTGAGCTGTCTATTGCTCGCAAGACAAAACTTTTCACTCAGCCTTTTATGTGACAGTAAATTCAATTCAATTCATTTCAATTCAATCTGTTCAGCAGTCTAGTAACAGTGGGGAAAAACCTGTTCTTGAACCTATGTGTGTTCAAGCTTCTGTATCTGCTGACTAACAGAAGAGGTTGGAAGAGAGAATTACCAGGGTGGGTGGGGACTTTGTTGATGTTGGCAGCCTTTCTGCAGCAGCGGGAAGTGTAAATGGAGACCATGGATGGGAGGTTGATGTCCGTGATTGTCTGGACTGTGTGCACAACTCTCTGTAGTTTCTTATGACCCTGGGCAAAGCAGTTGCTGTACCAAGCCATTACACACCCAGATAGAATGTTTTCTATGGTGCATCTGTAAAAGGTGGCCCTTAGGGACATGCTGAATTTCCTTAGCCTCCTGAGGAAGAAGAAGTGTCATTGTGTCTTCTTGACCGTTGCATCAATGTGGGAGATCCAGGACAGATTGTTGGTTATCGTCACTCCTAGGATCTTGATGCTGTCAACCCTCTCCACCTCTGCTCCATTGGTGTAGAAAGGGGCATATCCTCCTCCTTTCTTCCTGAAGTTAATGATCTTAAACTCCCGAATCAAATCTGCTTCATTACGCATCACCAAAGCCAGAATTTTATGTTCCCTAGTGGGCTCTACCACAAGCTATAGTGCCCTGGTTAGATCACACTTGGAGTATTGTGCTCAGCTCTGGTCGCCTCATTATAGGAGGGATGTGGAAGCTTTAGAGAGGATGTAGAGGAGGTTCACAAGGATGCTGTCTGGACTGGAGAGCATGTCTCATAAAGAAAGATTGAGGGAGCTAGGGTTTTCTCATTGGAGTAAAAAAGGACAAGAGATGACTTGATGGAGGTGTGCAAGATAATGAGAGACACAGATAGAGTGGATAGCCAGGGACTTTTTCCCAGGGCAAAAATGGCTATCATGAGGGGGCATAATTTTAAGGTGATTGGAGGAAGGTTTAGGGGAGATGTCAAGGTAGGTTCTTTACACAGAGAGTGTTGGGTGCATGGAATGCACTGCCAGCAGTGGTATTAGAGTCAGATACATTAGGATAGGCACATGGATGATAGTACAATGAAGGGTATGTGAATTAGTCTGATCTTAGAGCAGGGTAAAAGGTCAACACAACATTGAGAGCTGAAGGGTCTGTACCGTTCTCAGTTCCTTGTTCTACAACCTGCTCCAAAAAGACATCTCATAGACATTCCACAAATTCCTTTTCTTGAGATCCACTACCAACCTGCTTTTCCCAGTCCACTTGCGTATTGATGTCCCTCACCATTACTGTAATAGTGCTTTCCATGCCTTTCTGTCACTTGATGTGTTTTCTTCCCCAAATCCTGAGTACTGTTGGGAGACCTGTACACAACTCCCATCAGGACATTTTTCCCTTTGCAATTTCTCAACTCTACCCCCCCAGGTTCTATGCCTTCCGACTCGATATCACTTCTTGCTATTTATTTAATTTAATTTCTTACCAACCAGGCATCCATGCCCCTTTCTATTTGCCTGTCCTTTTGATTGTACATGTATCGTACATATTTAATTCCCAGCTGAAAATGTGTTGCTGGAAAAGCGCAGCAGGTCAGGCAGCATCCAAGGAGCAGGAGATTCGACGTTTCGGGCATAAGCCCTTCTTCAGGAATTTAATTCCCATACCTGGTGCCCTTTCAGCCACATCTCAACCACAACACCATACCAGCCAATCTCAAGCTGTGCTACAAACTCATTTAGTAAAAAGTGACCAACCAACCCAACCACCCCGTGGCTCAACACTTCAACTCCCCCTCCCACTCCACCAAGGACATGCAGGTCCTTGGACTCCTCCATCGCCAGACCATAACAACACGACGGTTGGAGGAAGAGCGCCTCATCTTCCGCCTGGGAACCCTCCAACCACAAGGGATGAACTCAGATTTCTCCAGTTTCCTCATTTCCTCTCCCCCCACCTTGTCTCAGTCAATTCCCTCGAACTCAGCATCGCCCTCCTAACCTGCAATCCTCTTCCTGACCTCTCCGCCCCTATCCCACTCCGGCCTATCACCCTCACCTTGACCCCCTTCCACCTATCACATCTCCATCGCCCCTCCCCCAAGTCCCTCCTTCCTACCTTTTATCTTAGCCTGCTGGACACACTTTCCTCATTCCTGATGAAGGGCTTATGCCCGAAACGTCGAATTTCCTGTTCCTTGGATGCTGCCTGACCTGCTGCGCTTTTCCAGCAACACATTTTCAGCTACAAACTCATTTACCTTGTTTCATATACTACATCCATTTAATTACAACACCCTCAGCCCTGTGTTGAATGCCCTCATTCTCACAGTTGTTCCCACATCTGCTGTGCCTGAAGTTAGATCCCTAACCCTTCCCATACTCTTGGAAACTAACCTCTGTTGAGCACCCGCCCTCCATTTAGTTTAGATGATGCTATGTCCCCAGTTAGTATCCTCTGGGTAAGCTTTTTGATGTAGGGAATCTTTGTGTAATTATATGTGCAGCCCATTGAAATCTGTGAGTTGGTGTCTTTCTGTTTTGAACTTTTATTTGTAGAGTGATGAGTCCATAAAACTATAAGAAATAGGAAATGGAGTAACCCTGTTCAGCCTCGTAAGCCTGCTCCAACATTGGGTGGATGTCCAAATCTTGAAAATGGATGTCCTCAAAGTGATCCCAGAATACCCAGCATCGCTTTGTCAAGGACAAATGAGAATGGCCAATCATTATTCTTATCATTTTCTCTGAACCCTTCTGGAAATGCGATAAAAACCTGTTTGATTGGAATGAGGAAGTCATGTGATAAAACCTTCAAGTATGGATTGAACCAAAGTGAGTGAGTCTAATACACACGGACATTCGGAGCCATATTCCTTTAATAGAAGGATAACTCCAGCCCTGAACCACAGCCGTGGTGAAATTAAAAAACGCCATCTGCCAGAAGGTCTCAGAAAATAGGTGAGAGAAACTAGTACCTACTCATATCACAGCTGGAGCACTGGGTGTGGCGGACTGGGTGTAGCAGTTCATTCTGACAATCCAAAGAATCAGCAAATGTCAAAACAGTATCAGGAGCCAGATGCCAGTGTCAGTAATCCGTTGTGGATTGATTGCACAGACTGGCCAGCAGATGGTGACAGAGTTTCAGCTACAAGGGACACACCATGTGTAAATTCTGTGGGAACTTCGGAACTGAGAAATGCAATAAAAATGGGGCAGCTGCCGGAACAAATGTCCTCCTCTTGACTCTGATCACTGGGGGATTTAATTGAATGTTGTATCAAGCAAAGAAAAAGCACGTAACTATCAAAGACATGTGCCACTTCAGAAGGTTGGACAGAATATCTTTTAAAATTATAACAAAATTAATACATAAACATTACAGGGTCATAGAGATGTACAGCATGGAAACAGACCCTTCGGTCCAACTCGTCAAGGCCGACCAGATATCCTAACGTAATCTGGTCCCATTTCCTAGCACCTGGCCCATATCCCTCCAAACCCTTCCTATTCATATACCCATACAGATGCCTTTTAAATGCTGTTATTGTAATAGCCTCCACCACATCCTCTGGCAGCTCATTCCATACATGTACCACCCTCTGTGTGAAAAAGTTGCCCCTTAGGTCTCTTTTATATCTTTCCCCTCTCACCCTAAACCTATGCCCTCTAGTTCTGGCCTCCCCCACCCCAGGGGAAAGACCTTGCCTGTTTATGCCAGCCATGTCCCTCATAATTTTACAAACCTCTATAAGGTCACCCCTCAGTCTCCGACGCTCCAGGGAAAACAGCCCTATCCTTTTCAGCCTCTCCCTATAGTTCAAATCTTTCAACTCTGTCAACATCTTTGTAAATAATTTCTGAACACTTTCAACTTTCACAACATCCTTCCAACAGGAAGGAGACCAGAATTGCACACAATATTCCAAAAGTGGCCTAACCAATATCCTGTACAACCACAAAATGACCTCTCAACTCCTATACTCACTACACTGAACAATAGAGGAAAGCATACAAAATGCCTTCTTCACCTGTGACTCTACTTTCAAGGTCTCTTTGTTCAGCAACACTCCCCAGGTCCTTACCATTAGGGATATAAGTCCTGCTAAGATTTGCTTTCCCAAAATGCAGCACACCACATTTATTTAAATTAAACTCCATCTGCCACTCTTCAGTCCGTTGGCCCATCTAATTAAGATCCTGTTGTAATCTGAGGTAACCTTCTTCGCTGTCCACTACACCTCCAATTTTGGTGTCCTCTGCAAACTTCCTATGTCCACATCCGCATAATTTATATAAATGATGAAAAGTAGTGGATCCAGTGCTGATCCTTGTGGCACTCCACTGGTCACAGGCCTCCAGTCTGAAAAACAATCCTCCACCACCCCCCTCTGTCTTCTACCTTTGAGCCAGTTCTGTACCCAAATGGCTAGTTCTCCCTGTATTCCATGAGATCTAACCTTGCTAATCAGTCTCCCATGGGGAATCTCATTGAACATCTTACTGAATTCAAGGGAAATCTATTTAGAAATACAAAAACAGATAGCAGAAGATCCGTAGCTATTTAAAACAAGAAAGAGTTAAAAAAAAAGGTGAGCATTAATCCTGTAAAAAGTGAGTCTGGAGAATTAACAATAGAAAATAAAGAGTGGGCTGATGAATGTAACAAATATTTTGCATCAATCTTCACTGTTGTGGATATAAATTATATCCCAGAAATAGTGGCAATTTAGAAAATGGAAGAGAAGAAGGAATAGGGTGTAGGTTTGCTCGCTGAGCTGTGGGTTTAATATCCAGACGTTTCATTACCTGGCTCGGTAACATCATCAGTGGTGACCTCCAAGTGAAGCGAAGCTGTTGTCTCCTGCTTTCTATTTATATCTTTCTCCTGGATGAGGTTCCTGGGGTTTGTGGTGATGTCATTTCCTGTTCGTTTTCTGAGGGGTTGATAGATGGTATCTAGATCTATGTGTTTGTTTATGGCGTTGTGGTTGGAGTGCCAGGCCTCTAGGAATTCTCTGGCATGTCTTTGCTTAGCCTGTCCCAGGATAGATGTGTTGTCCCAGTCGAAATGGTGGGTTTTTTTTTCATCCGTGTGTAGGGCTACGAGGGAGAGAGGGTCGTGTCTTTTTGTGGCTAACTGGTGTTCATGTATCCTGGTGGCTAACTTTCTTCCTGTTTGTCCTACGTAGTGTTTGTGGCAGTCCTTGCATGGAATTTTGTAGATGACGTTGGTTTTGTCCATGGGTTGTACTGGGTCTTTTAAGTTTGTTAGTTTTTGTTTGAGAGTGTTGGTGTGTTTGTGTGCTACTAGGATTCCGAGGGGTAAACCACCACACACTGCAGCACAGACGGACTTTGGAAAACAGAGGAGAACCACCTATACAACATATTCGAGAAGAAGGGATACTCAAAAAATACAGTGCGCAGATTCCTCAAGAACAAACCATGACAAGCAGACCAAACACAGCCAGAAACCCTAACCACCTAACCATCCATCAAAGAAGTTTCAGAAATGACAGCCAGACTACTAAGACCCCTCGGAATCCTAGTACCACACAAACCCACTTCAAGCGTCACATCCTGCCAATTAAAGACCCCTTCCTGCATGCTCTCTGCTTTATGTCAGTAAGCCAATGTTCTATCCATGCTAAAATGTTAGCACCTAATCCACAAGTTTTTACTGACATGATTTAAATGCAGTTTACCTCCAGCCTTTCCTTTATCTACAGCGTTATTCTTTCAAAGAACTCAAATAAATTGGTTAAATATAATTTCCTTTGAATGAAAGCATACTGATTTATTCTAATTGAGCTTTTCCAAGTACAATGTAATAATTTCTTTAATGAAGTCCCTTTCTTCAACAGTTATCAAGCTAACTGGTCCATAGTTTCCTGAGTTCAGTCTCTCTATATTTGCCATTTCCAATCCAGCTGAACTTTTCCTGAATCTAAGGAATTTTGGAAAATTAGTACCAATACATTATTAAGAGCCTGTTTTAAGATCATCTGGACCCAAGACTTAGCAGCCTGATGCTCCACCAGTTCCACTGGTGATTGTAATCTCTCCAGGTTCCTCTCTCCCTTCCCTCTTCTGAACTATAGCTAATACTGGAATGTTATTGTTATCCATAGCAAAGATAGAAACAAACTATTTGTTAATTTTATCTGCTGTTTCTTTATAGTCTACCATAAACTCCCCATTCTCACTCTCTACATGGCTAATACTCATGTTACTTACACTTTTCTTTAGATAAGAGATTAGATTCCCTACAGTGTGGAAACAGGCCCTATGGCCCAACAAGTCTACACTGACCCTGCGAAGGGTAACCCACCCAGACCTATTTCCCTCTGACTAATGCACCTAACACTATGGGCAATTTAGCACAGCCAATTCACCTTTGGACTGTGGGAGGAAACTGGAGCACCCGGAGGAAACCCACACAGACATGGGGAGAATGAATAAACTCCACACAGACAGTCACCCGAGGCTGGAATCGAACCCGGGTCCCTGGTGCTGTGAGGCTGCAGTGCTAACCACTGAGCTACCGTGTCGCCCCTATTTATTAAGTGCTTGTCTTGCTATCTGATTTTACATTCCTAGCTAGCTTTCTCTCAGATTCTAACTTATTCTGATTAAGCTTTTAGTCATTGTCTGCTGTTCATTCTATTCTGACCTGATGCTCAGGTCTGTTTTTTACTTAAGTTTGATGCTTTTCCAAACTTCTTTAGTTAACCACAGATGGCCGATATTCCTGTTAGCACCTTTTCTTTACGGTAGGATATACTGTAATTCTGAAATATCTTTTTAAATGTCTTCCACTGAGTCCTTAGTGATCAATCTCCTAGCTTGGTTTGCCAGTTCACTTCAGCTAGTTCAGCTTTCGTACCCACATAACTGACCTCAGTTAGAATGAAAACTATAGTCTTTGACCCAATCTTCTCCCTTTCAAACTGGTTAAAATTCAATCATACAGTGGTTACTGACAGCGGTACTATAAATCAGACTGCCGGGACATAGTCAGATGTGGCTTCACACAACCACAAAAGATCACTTCTTTTAGTTGTACGAGGATCCGTAACCAGAGGCCACAAGCTTACAGTAATCGACAAAATGATCTAGAGAGTTTCACTGCCTGTATAGGTAACGGAGCCAGATTTAATCATAATTTAGTCATAGAGTCATAGAGATGTACAGCATGAAAACAGACCCTTCGGTCCAACCTGTCCACGCCGACCAGATATCCCAACCCAATCTAGTCCCATCTGCCAGCACCCAGCCAACATCCCTCCAAACCCTTCCCATTCATATACCCATCCAAATGCTACTTAAATGTTGCAATTGTACCAGCCTCCACTACTTCCTCTGGCAGCTCATTCCATACACGTACCACCATCTGCGTGAAAAAGTTGCCCCTTAGGTCTCTTTTATATCTTTCCCCCTCACCCTAAACCTATGCCCTCTAGTTCTGGACTCCTCGATCCCAGGGAAAAGACTTTATCTATTTACCCTATCCATGCCCCTCATAATTTTGTAAACCTCTATAAGGTCACCCCTCAGTCTCCGATGCTCCAGGGAAAACAGCCCCAGCCTATTCAGTCTCTCCCTGTAGCTCAGATCCTCCAACCCTGGCAACATCCTTGTAAATCTTTTCTGAACCCTTTCAAGTTTCACAACATCTTTCCGATAGGAAGGAGACCAGAGCTGTACGCAATATTCCAACAGTGGCCTAACCAATGTCCTGTACAGCCGCAACATGACCTCCCAACTTCTGTACTCAATACTCTGACCAATAAAAGAAAGTATACCAAACGCCTTCTTCACTATCCTATCTACCTGCGACTCCACTTTCAAGGTGATATGAACCTGCACTCCAAGGTCTCTTTATTCAGCAACACTCCCTCGGACCTTACCATTAAGTGTATAAGACCTGCTAAGATTTGCTTTCGCAAAATGCAGCACCTCACATTTATCTGAATTAAACTCCATCTGCCACTTCTCAGCCCATTGGCCCATCTGGTCAAGATCCTGTTGTAATCTGAGGTAACCCTCTTTGCTGTCCACTACACCTCCAATTTTGGTGTGATCTGCAAACTTACTAACTATACCTCTTATGCTCGCATCCAAATCATTTAGATTAGATTAGATTACTTACAGTGTAGAAACAGGCCCTTCAGCCCAACAAGTCCACACCGACCCTCCAAAGATAACCCACCCAGACCCATACCCCTACATTTACCCTTCACCTAACATTACGGACAATTTAGCATGGCCAATTCACCTAACCTGCACATCTTTGGACTGTGGGAGGAAACCGGAGCACCTGGAAGAAACCCATGCAGACATGGGGAGAATGTGCAAACTCCACACAGACAGTTGCCTGAGGCAGGAATTGACACTGGGTCTCTGGTGCTGTGAGGCAGCAGTGTTGACCACTGTGCCACCGTGCTGACAAAAAGTAGAGGACCAGAACTGATCCTTGTGGCACTCCATTGGTCACAGGCCTCCAGTCTGAAAAACAACCCTCCACCGCCACCCTCTGTCTTCTACCTTTGAGCCAGTTCTGTATCCAAATGGCTAGTTCTCCCTGTATTCCATGAGATCTAACCTTGCTAATCAGTTTCCCATGGGGAACCTTGTCGAACACCTTACTGAAGTCCAAATAGATCACAGCTGCAAATGTGTTGCTGGTCAAAGCACAGCAGGCCAGGCAGCATCTCAGGAATAGAGAATTCGACGTTTCGGGCATAAGCCCTTCATCAGGAATGAGGAGAGTGTGCCAAGCAGGCTAAGATAAAAGGTAGGGAGGAGGGACTAGGGGGAGGGGCGATGGAGGTGGGATAGGTGGAAGGAGGTCAAGGTGAGGGTGATAGGCCGGAGTGGGGTGGGGGCGGAGAGGTCAGGAAGAGGATTGCAGGTTAGGAGGGCGGTGCTGAGTTGAGGGAACCGACTGAGACAAGGTGGGGGGAGGGGAAATGAGGAAACTGGAGAAATCTGAATTCATACCTTGTGGTTGGAGGGTTCCCAGGCGGAAGATGAGGCGCTCCTCCTCCAGCCGTCGTGTAGTTGTGTTCTGCCCCGCCCCCACGCAAACCTTCGTCACCACACATAACCCCGCCCCCACGCCGTCTTTCGTCGCTTCACGTAACCCCGTCCCCACGCTTATTTCCGTCACGACGCATGACCCCGCCCCCACATCGAGCAACGTCACCACGTCTAACTCCGCCTCTACTTCGATCTCTGTCCCCGCCCCTAACCCCGCCCCCAGCCCCAGCTCCAGCTCCAGTCCCACACCAGGTCCTAGCTCTCAGCCTTGCCGGATTTTCACCATCCCTCCAGACCTCCCCCTCTCTGAGGATGAAAGATCAGCAGAGGCCTCACCTTCATTCCCCTATGCCCTCGGATTAATGAGTTCAACACGCGGCGAGATATTGAGCAATTCTTCCGCCGCCTTCGCCTCCGTGCCTACTTTCACAACCAAGACTCCCGCCCACCCTCTGACGACCCCTTCTCCCGCCTCCAACACACCCCATCCACCTGGACACCCCGTGCTGGCCTCCTACCCGCCCTCGACCTCTTTATAGCCAACTGCCGCCATGACATCAACCGACTCAACCTGTCCACCCCCTCACCCACTCCAACCTCTCACCCTCAGAACGTGCAGCCCTCCACTCCCTCCGCTCCAATCCCAACCTCACCATCAAACCCGCAGACAAGGGAGGCGCGGTGGTAGTTTGGCGCACTGACCTGTACACCGCTGAAGCCAAACGCCAGCTCGCGGACGCCTCCTCTTATCGCCCCCTTGACCACGACCCCACCTCCCACCACCAAACCATCATCTCCCAGACCATCCAGGACCTCATCACCTCAGGGGATCTCCCATCCACCACCTCCAACCTCATAGTCCCACAACCCCGCACCGCCCGTTTCTACCTCCTGCCCAAAATCCACAAACCTGCCTGCCCCGGCCGACCCATTGTCTCAGCCTGCTCCTGCCCCACCGAACTCATCTCCCAATACCTCGACACGGTCCTGTCCCCTTTAGTCCAAGAACTCCCCACCTACGTTCGGGACACCACCCACGCCCTCCACCTCCTCCAGGATTTTCGCTTCCCCGGTCCCCAACGCCTTATTTTCACTATGGACATCCAGTCCCTGTACACCTCCATCCCCCATCACGAATGACTCAAAGCCCTCCGCTTCTTCCTTTCCCGCCGCACCAACCAGTACCCTTCCACTGACACCCTCCTTCGACTGACTGAACTGGTCCTCACCCTGAATAACTTCTCTTTTCAATCCTCCCACTTCCTCCAAACTAAAGGAGTTGCCATGGGCACCCGCATGGGCCCCAGCTATGCCTGCCTCTTCGTAGGATACGTGGAACAGTCCATCTTCCGCAACTACACTGGCACCACACCCCACCTTTTCCTCCGCTACATCGATGACTGTATCGGCGCTGCCTCGTGCTCCCACGAGGAGGTTGAACAGTTCATCAACTTTACTAACACCTTCCATCCCGACCTGAAATGCACCTGGACTGTCTCAGACTCCTCCCTCCCCTTCCTAGACCTTTCCATTTCTATCTCGGGCAACCGACTCAACACAGACATCTATTATAAACCGACTGACTCCCACAGCTACCTGGACTACACCTCCTCCCACCCTGCCCCCTGTAAAAACGCCATCCCATATTCCCAATTCCTTCGTCTCCGCCGCATCTGCTCCCAGGAGGACCAATTCCAACACCGCACAGCCCAGATGGCCTCCTTCTTCAAGGACCGCAGATTCCCCCCAGACGTGATCGACGATGCCCTCCACCGCATCTCCTCCACTTCCCGCTCCTCCGCCCTTGAGCCCCGCTCCTCCAACCGCCACCAAGACAGAACCCCACTGGTTCTCACCTACCACCCCACCAACCTCCGCATACAACGTATCATCCGCCGCCATTTCCGTCACCCCCAAACGGACCCCACCACCAAGGATATATTTCCCTCCCCTCCCCTATCAGCGTTCCGCAAGGACCACTCCCTTCGTGACTCCCTCGTCAGATCCACACCCCCCACCAACCCAACGTCCACCCCCGGCACCTTCCCCTGCAACCGCAGGAAATGTAAAACCTGCGCCCACACCTCCACACTCACTTCCCTCCAAGGCCCCAAGGGATCCTTCCATATCCGCCACAAGTTCACCTGTACCTCCACACACATCATCTATTGCATCCGCTGAACCCGATGTGGCCTCCTCTATATTGGTGAGACAGGCCGCTTACTTGCGGAACGCTTCAGAGAACACCTCCGGGCCGCCCGAACCAACCAACCCAATCACCCCGTGGCTCAACACTTTAACTCTCCCCCCCACTCCACCGAGGACATGCAGGTCCTTGGACTCCTCCACCGGCAGAACACAACTACACGACGGCTGGAGGAGGAGCGCCTCATCTTCCGCCTGGGAACCCTCCAACCACAAGGTATGAATTCAGATTTCTCCAGTTTCCTCATTTCCCCTCCCCCCACCTTGTCTCAGTCGATTCCCTCAACTCAGCACCGCCCTCCTAACCTGCAATCCTCTTCCTGACCTCTCCGCCCCCACCCCACTCCGGCCTATCACCCTCACCTTGACCTCCTTCCACCTATCCCACCTCCATCGCCCCTCCCCCTAGTCCCTCCTCCCTTCCCTTTTATCTTAGCCTGCTTGGCTCTCTCGCTCTTATTCCTGATGAAGGGCTTATGCTCGAAACGTCGAATTCTCTATTCCTGAGATGCTGCCTGGCCTGCTGTGCTTTGACCAGCAACACATTTGCAGCTGTGATCTCCAGCATCTGCAGACCTCATTTTTTACTCCAAATAGATCACATCTACTGCTCTGCCCTCATCAATCTTCTTTGTTACTTCTTCAAAAAACTCAATCAAGTTTGTGAGACATGATTTCTCATGCACAAAGCCATGTTGACTATCCCTAATGCCTTTCCAAATACATGTACATCCTGTCCCTCAGGATTCCCTCCAACAACTTGCCCACCATTGAGGTCAGGCTCACCGGTCTATAGTTCCTTGGCTTGTCTTTACCGCCCTTCTTAAACAGTGACACCACGTTTGCCAACCTCCAATCTTCCAGCACCTCACCTGTGATTATCGATGACATAAATATCTCAGCAAGAGGCCCAGCAATCACTTCTCTAGCTTCCCACAGAGTTCTCAGGTACACCTGATCAGATCCTGGGGATTTATCCACCTTTAACCGTTTCAAGACATCCAGCACTTCCTCCTTTGTAATCTGGACATTTTGCAATTTCCAAACGTATATTGGATAAATGCCTGAAAAGAACAAGTGTGGGAGTGCTGTGAGAGTTGGCGGTCTGTTGGAAAGGTATCCAGGTGCTGTTTTCCTCAGTCTAACATTCCGCGTAATCTCCAGGTAAGTGAGTTACAGAGTTACAAACTTATCACAGTGCAGAAGGACACATTGACCCATCGGGCCTGTACTGACATGTTAGATGAGCATCATTACCTAATGCCAATCTTCTGACTTCTCCCCCATAGACCTTTGCACATTACTTTTATCCAAATAATCATCTCATGACAAAATCCTTTGAAGTCTCCCATTCTGACTCAAAGTCAGAAATGTTTTTGCATGGTTCTGGACACAGGTTGGAAGTTTAACTTTCCTGGACAATTCCCTTGTGGTATTTTGGGGAATTCCAATCTATTTGGAGAGCAGAAGATCTGGTGATTGCTACTTGTCGGAGATTTTTAACTACCGTCTTTATTAGATGTGAGTGTAGCTACTAATACTCGACATTAGGACTCACTCTAGTCTACTCAGAGTCCTGAGATCCCTAACCGCAGCTGACAGTTCAGCTGTTGCGAACCCATTGCTCCAAGTGTTTTACATTTTATATGTTCTCCCAAACTAGGTTAAAAACAATGACTGCAGATGCTGGAAACCAGATTCTGACTAGAGTGGTGCTGGAAAAGCACAGCAGTTCAGGCAGCATCCGAGGAGTCAATCTGAATGCCCAAACCAAACCTTCTTAGGCAGCCGGAACTGTGGCGCAAGTTGGGGCCAGCACATGTTTGTTCATCATTTTGAAAAGAGAGATTTTCTGTTTCTTTCTGTTCATTATTGTTGCCCCTGTTCCATGTTATCGTGACAGCGCCAAGGCAAGGAGGCAGGTTCCGAGAAGATTTGAGCAGGGACAAGGATTCAACCAAACTTGATAACATAATTCTACATTACATCCAGCTAAGTGAGTTAACTAACATCTTAATATCGTGATTAAGGAATTCAACCAAACAAACTTCGCAGGAGTTTAGAATCAGAGGAAGTGAGCAGAGCAGAAACAATATTATTCGAAGAGGGTTTGGTAGGATGGATGGTTGCCCTCGTGGGAGAAATTAGAGTCTACAGTTTCAAAATAAAGAACCTCCCATTCAAGAAATAGATGATGAGGAGGTTTTATCTCTCAGTTGTTAGACTTTATTTCTCAGAGGGCAGTAGAGGCGGAGTCATTGAATATACACAAGCCTGAGTTAGATTTGTAATCGATGGGGAGGGGGATATCAAAGGTATGGGGACAGACAGGGAAATGGAGTTGAGACTGTAATCAGATTACCCATGAGCCTGGGCACCCATGTAGGTCAGAGTAGGGCTCCTAAGATGGAGCCCATCTGCTTTTCTGTCTTCTTTCCTTGCCTTTTCATTTTTGTTTTAGTTTTTTTTCTCTAGTTACCTTCTGGAGAGGGCTCGGTCATGGAGGCAGTGGAGATGTTGGCAGCGGCTGGGGGCTCGGCGTGGGGACTTTGCCAGATGGTCATGAGGCAGCTGGTGTAGCCCGGACAGAACTCTGACAGTCAGCAACATTGTGGAAAGCGGGGGGCTGGGAGTGGCACCAGAGTGGGACTGTGGCAACCTGTGGCGAGGCTGCTGGTGCGCCAGGTTAGGAGTTAACGGTGAGACGGTAGTGTCCATGCACAGGGATCGAGAGATCGAGCTCAGCATGAGAGAGAGAGAGATCGAGCTCATGTGGGGAGAGCCCATCATGGAGTGACTGCAGGCCCAGGGCTGGAGAAGGACTGTAATTTGAAACTTTTAAACTTTATTTTTTATTTACTAATTTATACTCATGAGAACTGTAATGTTGAACTTTTAAATTAGTTCTTTATTTTTCTACTTCCTACCTAAGGTTTTCTGTCTTGGTACATTGTACTAAGATGGCACCATTAATGGTGACATGGTACACTTTTCACTGTGCTCCTGTATCCATGTACTTGAGTACACATGATATTAGAACCTAATTCTAATTCTAACTTCTGGATTGGCTTGGCAGGATTGAGGGGCCGAATGGCATCCTCCTGTTTCTATCTTTTATTGTCACATGGGTTGGCAATCCTTTTCCTGGGTCAAGCTTTCTTTCCAAATAAGAAACATTTTTCAAGGCACTTCCCTGAAGTTTTTGAGATGAAATTCAACCATCGATCCCAAAGAGGGAGCTATTGTTTCTACTGATTTGGAGATGCCGGTGTTGGAGTGGGGTGTACAAAGTTAAAAATCACACAACACCACGTTATAGTCCATCAGGTCCCCACGACCACCTGATAAAGGAGCAGTGCTCTGAAAGCTAGTGCTTCCAATTAAACCTGTTGGACTATAACCTGGTGTTGTGTGACTTTTAACGTTGTTTCTACTGTTTGCAATGTCAGGACAGACAATTGGTTTTGATTTCAAAGTGGCCTTCTAATCTAATCTAAAAAAAACTCTTAAGTTAATCTAATGATTGGTCTTTTGGCAAGGAATGTGCATCTTACCATGAATTGGATCCATCCAGGTATCAATAGTCAGTCTGTTTGTATTAGATCTGGTGTAATTATAAATCTGTTATCGCACTTTTATTGAAAATCTGAAATATATAAGCAAACTTTTTATTAACCGGAACCTCTAGGAACAGGAATGTACCAGGTGATCAAATATTCTGGTTGATGAAGAAATTCACTAACCCACTGAAAACGCACCCTAATTAAGAGGAGATATGATTGGAAGAGAAACGCATATTTAGAAAACATTCTCAGTATTTAGTATTAATGTATATAAATATTGTTACTTTGAAGTCTAAGTCTGAAAATAATTCTTGTCTTTGCTTTCTCCTTGACTTGCAAGGCCGGGTGATGTGTTGTATCTGCATTACGTGGATGCTGGTGGACCTCATTGTGGTTCATAGTGACCACATTTACAGCAAGTGGTGGTTGCTCGAGAAACTCCAGCTCAGAGTTGATGACCTGGAATCTCAGATTTAAACACTGTGACACATCAGGCAGGAGGCAAAGTACCGGGACATTGTGTTTCAAGAGACAGTCACATCCTTTCGCTTAACAACCTCATGTTCGGTCAGTACTCAGGGACAGGAAGGTTTGACAGGAAGGTGCTGGAGATCAGAGTCAATTCCTGATGAAGGGCTCTTGCCCGAAACTTCGATTCTCCTGCTCCTTGGATGCTGCCTGACCTGCTGTGTTTTTCCAGCACCCCACTCGTGACTCCACCTGAATCATGCTAGGTCCAGAGTCCTGGCAAATCATGTAACTATGGTTATAGATAGGGCTTTAAACTAAACATTTATGGTGTTGGTGAGTGGAGGGGGAGGGAGAGTTCAGTTGCATGTAAAATTAAACAATCAAACTGTAAAGGGAATGTGAAAATGCAGGTTAGTGATGAGGGTGATAGTTGCCAGAAAAGGAAGGGATAGAGTGTGAGAATGTCACATTATACAAAGGAATCATACAAGAGTATGGAAAATTGATAACAGGACAAACCTAAGGCTTTTTTATTTGAATGTGCATAGAATACTCAGAATAAAAACAATGAGTTATCAGTGATAATGGAGACAAATAGGGGATATGGTGTGATAGCAATTATTGAGATGTGGTTACAAGGATCATCAAGGGTAGAATGTTTCAGAAGGATAGACTGAAAGTTGAAGGAGGTGGTGTAGCTTTGCTAGTAAAGGAAGAGATCAATACCACAGTGAGAAATGATTGGGGCACTGGAGATTAAGATGCAGAGCCAGTCTGGGTAGAAATAAGCAATAGCAAGGGAAAGAAGACATGGGAGTAATCTATAGATCCTTGAACAGTAAATCCACGTTCGGATACAGTATAATTCAAGAAATACTAAGGGCTTTTAAAAAAAGTACAATGATAATTATTGGTAATTTTAATATACACATAAATTGGATTGGCAAGGGCAGCTTTCAGAGAGAGACATCCAGGCAAATCTTATCTTATCTAAGTACATCAGGGTAATAGAACAGAATGCAGAATATAGTGTTACAGTTACGGAGAAGGTGCAGAGAAAGATCAACTCTAATATATAAAAGTCTGATAACAGCAGGGTAAGAAGCTGTTCTTGAAACTGCTGGATTCAGTTAATGAACACGGTTGATGAACAGCTGCAAATGAGTTGCTGGTCAAAGCACAGCAGGTTAGGCAGCATCTCAGGAATAGAGAATTCGATGTTTCGAGCATAAGCCCTTCATCAGGATGAAGGGCTTATGCTCGAAACGTCGAATTCTCTATTCCTGAGATGCTGCCTAACCTGCTGTGCTTTGACCAGCAACTCATTTGCAGCTGTGATCTCCAGCATCTGCAGACCTCATTTTTCACACGGTTGATGAACAGCAAATATTTAAGGATATATTCAATTCCTCCCAATTAAAATATATTCCAGGGAGGAACAAATATTTTAAGAGGGGAGAAACCATCATGGGCTAAGCAAGGAAGTTAAAGTTAAACAAGTTAAAAATGAAGGCATACCATATTGCAATGGTCATGGCAAGCAGGAGTATTGGGAAATTTGTAAAGACCAAGGATATGTTACTAAAAATGGTATAAAAGAGCAAAGGGAAATACTGAAATAAAGCTAGTGCAGGATATAAAAATGGAGAGCACAGACTTCTAAGTACATAAAAAGGGAGAGTAGCTGAAGCGCATGTTGTTCCTTTAGAGGACACGTTTGGGCAGTTAATGATGGGGAATGCAGCAGGGGCAGGGACACAAACTCAATATTTTGCCTCAGTTTTTATGATGAAGGACACTCATATTCTCCCAATAGTAACAGATGGTGCAGAGGAAAGGGGGAACATAAAACAATTGCTATCAATACAGGAAAAAAATTGAGAAAACTATTGGGATTAAAGGCAAACATATCCCCAGGGTTTAATGATCTACATCCTATTGCCCTACAGCAAGTGATCGAAGAAAGTGAATGCATTAGTTATCGTATTACAACATTCCTTGGATTCTAGTAAAGATTCAATGGGTTGGAAGAATGTTAATATAATGCTGTTATTCAAAAAGAAGGGGAGGCAGCTAGTAGGAAACTATAGACAAGTTAGTTCAATGTCTGTCCTCAGGAACTTAAAGGAATTCATTATGATGGATGTAGTAATGGAACATATGGCAAATCCAAGCAATATCCAACATAGTTTGATGAAGGGTAAATCATGTTTCACTAATTTGCTAGAGTTCTTCCAAGATGTAACAAATAATGTGGATTGGGGGGTCCTGTAGATGAAGTTTATCTGGACTTCCAGAAGGGGTTTTTGATATGTTGTTGCACAGAAGGTTAACACACAGGGTCAACCCACATGGGTTTAGAATAATTTATTAGCCTGGATAGAGGATTGGCTAACCAACAGAAAGAAAAGTGGCGTAAGTGGATCTGTCTCTGATTGGCAAAATGTAACCGGTGGGGAATCATAGGGTTCAGTCCTTGTCCCCGACTGTTTACAGTCAGAAAGTGTGGCACTGGGAAAGCACAGCAGGTCAGGCAGCATCCGAGGAGCAGGAGAATCAACGTTTCAGGCACAAGCCCTTCATGAGGAACCACATTCCTGATGAAGGACTTACGTCCAAAATATCGATTCTCCTGCTCATCAGGTGCTGCCTGACCTGCTGTACTTTTCCAGCACCACACTTTTCAACTCTGATCTCCAGCAACTGCAGTCCTCACTTTCTCCCAACTATTTACAATCTATACTAATGATTTGGAGGTAGAGACAGAAAAATTAGAACCAAATTTGAATATTACAGTTAAATAGGTGGAAAAATAATTTGGTATTGAAGAAATAAGAAATTTGCCAATGGTTTACAGTGAACTGGATGACTGCTTTACAATGCTTTACACTATGATGCCAATAGTGTCAGTTCAATTCTTACATCAACTGATTTTACCAAAGACTCTCCTTCTCAACCTCTTCCTCACCTGTGTTGCAGTGACCCTCAGGTTAAACTGCCATGAATTGTTTCCCTCTAATGTGAGAGCAGTTCTCTGGGGCTATGGTAACTTTACCTTTATTTGGATTGGTTAGAGGAATGGGCCAAAATTTGGCAGATGGAGTTTAACATGGATAAGTGTGAGGTTGCCAATTTGTGTGAAAGAATAAAAAAGCAACTTATCATCTAAATAGAGAGAAACTTTAAAATGTTTTAGTGCAGAGGTTTCTGGGTGTTCTCGTGCATAAGTCACAGGAAGTTAGTAAGCAGGTATAGCAGGTAAAAGGGGGAAAATGGCATTTTAGTATTTATTACTGAAGGAATGGAGCAGACAGGAAAGTGTTGTTACAATTGTGCAAGGCATTAAGACTGCATCGGGAGTATTGCGTATAGTACTTGACAAAGGACATGACTGCATTGGACACAGTTCAGGGAAGGTTCACTAGATTATTTCCAGAGATGAAAGGCTTGTCTTATGAGGAGAGATTGAGCAGTTTAGGCCTAAACTCACTAGAGTTTAGAATGAGTGGAGATTTAATTGAGCTATACAAGATGCTAAAGGGGATGGACAAAGATGCCCCCTATTGTGGGACAATGTAGAACAAGAGGTTATAGTTTTAGGAGAAGGGATGGCAGAATTACAACAGAGAGGAGGAGGAATTGCTTCTCTCAAAACATCCTGAATCTGTGGAATTCACTCGCCCAGCGTGCAGTGGATACTGGGGCACAGAATAAATTTAAGAAGGAGATAGATTTTTGATTAATAACAGTATAAAAGGTTACTGTTAGAAAAGCAGGAAAGTGGAGTGGAGATGAGATTGACCAGGATTGTAATGAACAATGGAGCAGGCTTGGGAGACTGGAGTTCTTGTGAGTGGGTAAGGTGCTACATAAATGTGAAAGCCTCCTTTAACAAGCTTTTGGAATTTGTCCAGCTTCATCATATTGCTGCAGGGGAAAATAAAGCAAAATGTAATCATAGCCTCCCAGGGCACCAATTTGTTAAACTGTTCAGAATATAAACAAGTGGAGGGGGCATACATCAGTGCTCCTTAAGGCCCTTTGACCCAGATTCAACTTCACTCTTTGCTCACAGGAGTACACTCTGATTTGTCTCATTGTCTATTATTTCATGCAGGCTACCTTCACTACCCTCTCTGTTTCTTGGACAGTGTACACTCATTCTCTGCTTGTTCCTCTTCCAGACTCTCTTCAGGAAGCAGCTCCTTCAGCAGTTACAGCAACAAGAGTCACAGCTGCGTTTGGTGCAGCATCAGGGAACGTTGGCCTGGATTTGTTAGCAGCAAATCACCTTTACCGAATTCATTGTAGTGTTGATGTAACAGAGATGGCTGAGATGGGTAAACGTGATTGACGTAACAATGGACGCCCAATAGTCATTTGATAAAGTGGCTCATAGTGGGTTTGTCAGGAAACATTGCTCAGCATTAAAAGACCTGCTTTTCTTAATCGATATTAATGACTTAGACTTGGATAAAATTTCAAAATTTGTAGTGGCACAATATTTGAAAGTGTTGTGAACTATGAGGCTTTAGTGATGATAGACTTTAAGAGGACATAGACAAATGGTGGACTGGGCAGACAAGTACAGAGTAAATTTAATACAGAAGTATTTCATTTTAAAAGGAAGAGTAATGGAAGTAATAAAGGAAAGGTTACAATTGTGACAGAGGTAGAGCAGCAGAGAGATGGTGGTGGTGGTGGTGGTGGTGGGGGGGGGGGGGGCGTGTATATTGTGGGTAATTTGCTGACAGTGGCAGTATAGGTTGACAATTCCAGGCTATAGTGCAGTATAACAAGATTCATGTAAATCCTCACGATATAACTGATATATCATGATATAACGTGGGTAGGGAGTCCAAAACAGGAGGGCATAAGTTAAAGGTGAGAAGGGAGAGATTGAATATGGATCTGAGGGGCAAATATTTCATGCAGAGATAGTGCGCTTTTCCAGCAACACCTTTTTCAGCTCTGATCTCCAGCATCTGCAATCCTCACTTTCTCCCCATTGGTTATGCCACTTTTGGAATATTGTGTGTAATTCTGGTCTCCCTGTCATAGGAAGGATGTTGTGAAACTTGAAAGGTTTCAGAAAAAAGTTACAAGGATGTTGCCAGGGTTAGATGGTTTGAGCTGTGGGAGAGGCTAAATAGGCTGAGGCTGTTTTCCCTGGAGCATCGGATGCTGAGGGGTGAACTTACAGAGGTTTATAAAATCAGAGGGGCATGGACAGGATAAATAGACAAGGTCTTTTCCCTGGAGTAGAGGTGTTCAGACTAGAGTGCATAGGTTTAAGGTGAGAGGGGAAAAATTTAAAAGGAACCTAAAAGGCAACATTTTCACACAGAGTGTGGTTGGTGGCTGGAATGAACTGCCAGAGGAAGTGGTGGAGGCTGGTACAATTACAACATTTAAAAGGCATCTGAATGGGTATATGAAAAGGAAGAGTTTAAATGGAAATGGGCCAATTGCTGGCAAATGGGACTAGATTTATTTAGGATATCTGGCCAGCAAAGACAAGTTGGACCAAAAGGAGTTGGCGAAGATTCTTAATGATTAGGAGTCAGCAGCCTAAGGGAGAGCGTATGTGCAGATATTCCCAGACCAGAGATACTCTGGAATGGTATCATAATGTGCAGATGGCAATATTAGCTTAAAGCACAAAGTAAAGCAAACAGCTTGGAGAAGCTGGGAAGGAGATTTGAGATAGAGGGCAGGGCAGATAGAGCAAAACTGTTTGTTTTTCTGGAAGGGCTGAGACCCTGAGGATATGTGATTGAGATGATTGGCAAGAAAAATGGCAACAGGGGAAAAAGCTGTTTACACAGGGAGTGGTTGTGATGTAGAATGTGCTGCTGGTGGTGGCAAAACCAATCATCTTCAAAAGAGAGCTAGTACTTAAGAGATAACAATTGCTAGCCTTCATAGGGAGAGCAGGAGAGTAGGACAAATTGAGCTGCTCTTCCAAAGAGCTAACATAGATAGGATGGGCCAAATGGCCTCCTTTGTGCTATAACCATTCTATGATTCTATATCTATAGGAGTCTGGTCTGGTTTCAGGCCTGGTCTGTTCCTGATTCTGTTCTCTGTCAATGTATTGAGGGCTGGGAGTCAGGGGTGAGGGGAGAGGAGGAGGCAGTGCCCAAAGAAAGAGGCGGAAGAGTGGAGGGAGTTGCTGCTTCTCCACCATGGCCAGTACTTCCCAGTGTACAAGCAGTGTATACACTGTTGTGGACCAATTCATCCCAGACAGTAACAACTGGAAATGGGATGTATGACACTGCTATTTGTTTAGGGACTCTTCAGCAGTTGGTACTCATGGGAAATGAGGGCGGAAAATGAAGTGCGTGCTGCAGCATGTGGGAATTTGGCATAACAAATTCTAATTCCTACAAATTCCAAAAAATTGGTGCAGTCAGAGCAAATTCAATAGGCTTTGTGTTTGGTATAACTGCAGATTCCAGTGCTGTTGGAAATGAAGCCAGTTTCTGATTCATTCTGATTCATTCATTTGGATACATCCTGTCAACATGTTGGTGTACACGTATCAGTGGGTAACTTTAATCCAACTACTGAATGGTTTAAAATGCTCAGGTTAATGACAGTTAGAACAGGAGCAAACTGATGTACAGGTGGAAGACTGAAACATCCAAGTCCTCATTACTCTCATGTTCTGATTGTTTGTGATAAGTTGGTATAATGCACAGTGTGCATGGGATACAGTGTCTGGAAGAATGGCTGAAGATCCTCTTAATCCTGAAGTTCATTTCAAAGTATCCTCACATTTGTGTCAGTTTCTGCTGGAAGTTGTCAGTTGCATCTTTGTGAATTTACTGAAACAAAACAGAAATTGCTGACAAATCTCAGCAGGTATAAAGAAGGGTCACTCAACTCAAAATGTTTACTCTGTTTTCTTCCCATAAATGCTTCCAGACGTGCTGAGTTTCACCAACAATTTCTGTTTTTGTTTCAGCTCTCCAGCATCTGTAGCTCTTTGCTTTCTTTCAGAGAATTTACTGCCTGGTCACATTGAACATTCTATTAACATGGAGAACGTGAGGACAGCAGATCAAATTCAAAAAGTGTGGTGCAGGAAAAGCAGGTCAGGCAGCATCTGAGGAGCAGGAGAATCGATGTTTCGGGCATTAACATGTTGAGGAGAGAGGAAGTCAAAATGAAAGGCATGTTGCTGCTTCAAAGCCAATCAAAGTTCAATTCAATTTCCTGTAATTATTACACCAGGAAGATTACTTGCTGAATGCCTGCAGAATGTAAGTAATACAGACTCTTCACATGATTGCAAATTCAGCTGGGGAATTGTGCTCAGCTCTGGTTATGGTATAAGAATTTTTATAACATATTGTAAGTACTTGTTGACTTACATCTGTTCACAGAATACTAGCAATAGCTACATCAGAGCAGCATCACTGATTGAATCACACTTTCACTCAGCTGGTCAGACTCTCATGTAGTTCTACCAAAGGACTAGAGGAGAGAATGTTCCGGATACACAGGACAGAATCTTTCCCCAAAGAGGGAAGGAGAGGGGGAAGGTAGGTCCAAACCAAAGTGGGGGAAAGAGGTCACTTGACTTAAAAAACATTGTTTGAAAGCCTTAAACAAATATATTTTCAGATGAATGGATTGTTTCTTATGTGGCCTGATGGTGAAATGAGGCCATAAATTAAGTACAAGGAATTGAATCTACTCACTGGAGCTCTGAAAGTGATTCAGTGCAGTAAAGAGTTAGACTCAGCTCAAAAATATCGGGCAAGGCATTTAAGGTTTCCATTTGCGATCAGTCTGCGTTTTGTCCCCCAGTAATGTATTGCTTGGCCCTGCCTGCTTTGAAGTCAGATTGTCTTATTAAAAATATAGCTGAAAATATGTTGCTGGAAAAGCACAGCAGGTCAGGCAGCATCCAAGGAGCAGGAGAATCAATATCTCGGGCATGAGCCTATAGCCCTGCACAGGTCTTATGCTCTCGTGTCTGGAGTTGGTCGGTGGTGTTCATCAGGGGCTGATCAATCGTCTCTCTTTGGTTTCAGTAATTCAGAGTTTCTTACAGGCACTGTTTTCAGAACTGATTGTTCCAATCATCCATCCTCTGTAAACATAAATCATCCAAAACTCTCCTGCCCAAATTCTAAACTTTCACCAATTCCCATTTGGCTGTGACCTCAAGGCATTCCTTCAATTCTAGCCTCTTTGTGAATCCCTAATATCCATTGGTGATCGAGATTTCACCTGGCTGCAGCCAAGCCCTGGAATTCCCTGGCTAAATCTCACTACCTCTGCATATCTTTATTAAGAAGCTCCCTAAGACCCACCTCTTTCACCAAGTTTCTGCTTCCTAGTTCGAAATAACTCCTGAAGTAATTTGATGTTTGTTATTCCACTGTGAGGCATTTTCTGAAGTTTTGCCCCTAAGCAGTCAAGATAAATAAAACTTGATGTTGTCGTTTGTGGTTTATTAGATCGGTGGCTGCCACTGAATACAATGAAGATGCGCAGAGATAAATCAGGTAGATTTGTCAGGTGTACAGCTTCTCTGCTTCATCATCATTACCTGAACCTCAACCTATCGTTGTGTCAGCTACAAACTTAGCACCAATTTGGGGCAGCACAGTGGCACAGTGGTTAGCACTGCTGCCTCACAGCGCCTGGGACCTGGGTTCAATTCCTGACTCAGGCGACAGACTGTGTGGAGTTTGCACGTTCTCCCCGTGTCTGCGTGGGTTTCCTCCGGGTGCTCCGGTTTCCTCCCACAGTCCAAAGATGTGCGGGTCAGGTGAATTGGTATGCTAAATTGCCCGTAGTGTTAGGTAAGGGGTAAATGTAGGGGTATGGGTGGGTTGCGCTTTGGCGGGTCGGTGTGGACTTGTTGGGCCGAAGGGCCTGTTTCCACTACTGTAAGTAATCTAAACCTTTAATTCCTTCATCCAGATCGTTAATGTATAATGTGAATAACTGTGGTCTCAACATGGACTCCTGTGGACTTATGCTAGTCACCGGCAGTCATCCTGAAAGATGCGCCTTTATCCCCAGTGTCTGCCTTCAAAGATGTATGGGCATGAACCCCAGAGTCCCTCTGATTCTCAGCACTTCTGAAAATCCAACTATTCAACATGTACTCCCCTGCCTGATGGATCTCCCAAAATGCATCACCTCACATTTTTCTTTTCAGGATTAAACTCCATTTGTCATATTTACTGCACCCATCAATTTTTATGTCATCTGTGAACTAGCTGATCATATCTCCTGCATTCATGTCTAGATCATCAATGTTCACGACAGACAATAAAGGATGCAGCTGTGAACCCTGTGGTACACCACCTGACACAAACTTGCAGTTTCAAAAACATCCTTCAAGCATTACTCGCTGTTTCCTGCCACTAAGCCAACTTTGGATCCAATTTGTCAAAGTATCCTGGATTCCATGGGAGCTCTTAGCTTCTTAATCAGTGTACCATGTGAGACCTTGTCCAAAGCCTCACTGAAGTTCAAAGAGTAAAAATCACCAACAATCTGTCCCGGTCCATCCATGTCAACACTAAAATCAAGAAAGCACATCAACACTTCCATTTCCTCAGGAGGCTAAGGAAATTCACCCTGTCCATAAGGATTCTTACCAATTTTTATAGATGCACCATTGAAAACATCCTATCCGGATACATCACAGAGTGGTACAGCATCTGATCTGACCAAGACCTCAAGAAACTACAGAGAGGTGTGAACAGAGCCCAGTCTATCACACTAGCCACCTTCCATCTTTTGGCTCCATCTACACTTTCCACTGCCTCAGGAAAGCAGCCAACATCATCAAAGACTCCCCCCACCCCAGTTATACTCTGTTCCACCCTCTTCCACCTGGCAGAAGATTTAAAGTTTGAAAAACCATGCTAACAGATTCAAGAACAGCTTCTTCTCCACTGTTATCAGACTTTTGAATGGACCTCTTATACATTAGAGTTGATCTTTCTCTGCACCTTATCTGTAGCTGTAACACTATATTCTGCATTCTGTTCTATTCCTCTGATGTACTTGTGTAAGGTACCATTTGTCTGGTTAGCACAGAAAACAGTACTTCTCACTGTATCTCAGTATATGTGACAATAATAAATCAAATCAAAATCAAATGTCGACTGCATCAACCACATTTCCCTCATCCATACACCTAGTAATCTCCTTGAAAAACTCAATCTATCCTGTCAGACCTAACCTCTTGCTTGCAAAACCATGCAGATTGGTTATTCCATGCTGCTCTGAGTGGAGATTAACTCTGTCATTCTCTAAATGTTTTCCTACCTTTGATCACACTCACTGGACTGTAGTTCTCCAGTTTATCCTATTTTCAACCTGCTAAAACCTTCTCCCTCTCAATTATAGGTTGTATATGTATATCACCAGCACACACCCTGATTTCAATACCTACATCTTCCTTCTTTATGGTGAATACAGAGATAAAGTATTCATTTAAAACCTCACCTATATCTTTTGGATCCACACACAATTTGCCACTTGGGTCCCTAATGGGCCTTACTCTTTCCCTAGTTATTCTCTTGATCCTAATATACTTAAAAGATGGCTATGGATTTTCCTTTGTTTTAACATCCTAAAGTCTTACAAGTTTGCTCATGAGGCAGTAGATGCAGGATATTAATTCTCCAAAATTCCTTTCAATTTTGAAAAGATCCATCAGACTGGAAAGCAGTAAAATAACTCATCTGCTCAACAATTGGGGGTGGGGGTGGGTGGGTGTTGGGGAGGCAGAAAACAGAAAGCTATAGATCTATTTACTTGACATTTGGTGCTTGTAAACAGGCAAGGGAATGGAGAAGAGTCAGCGTGATTTAAAAAAAAAGGGCACTGTGGGGAAGGGGAAATCCAACTGATGTACTTGGATTTTTGGAAAGCATTTGAGAAGTTTCCACTTGAAAGATTATTGCACAAATGAGGAGGCCATGGTGTAGAGACAACATTCCAGCACAGATAAAAGAAGACTGGCTGGCTGGCAGAAAACAGAGTATGCATCAATGTTTTTTATCAGATTGTCCCGATGTGTTGAGTGGGATGCGGCAGTGGTCCCTTCTGGCCCCTTAACTTTTTACCTGAAGATAGATAGGAAGGAATGTTGTAAGGATGACATAACAAGGTTGTACAATAATATAGATATCTCAAGGTCAATGGTAGGCAAAAATCTAGCAGATGGGATATAATGTAGGCAAATATGAGGTCGTTCACTTTGGCAGAGAATAAAAAAGCAGATTGCTATTTAAACAGTGAATGGCTATAGAATTCTGAGGTGCAGGGAAATCTTGGTATTCTAATGCATGAGAAAAAATGTCTTCTTAAACACTTGCAGGTACAACAAGTGATTAAAAAAACTAGAGGAATACTATCTTTTAAAGTAAGAGAAATTGAACATAAAGGTTCAATGTTAAAACAAAGTTTACTGTATGAGAGACTTGTTACATTGAGTATTAGTGAGACCACATCTCCAATACTGTATGCAGTTTTTGTCTGTTTATTGTTGGAAATTAGGGTCTTCTTTAAAGCTGAAATTCTTGCAGTATCTCCTATTTAGTATTTCCTGGGTGGTCTACGTTACTGTAACTAGCTTTCTGCAAATATAAACAGGTCTCTAGTACAGCAAACTTTGTTTTAACTGGCACCTCATGCACTCGTACACTTGACAGACCCACAAAACTTATATCCCTCAAATACCACTATGTTTACTGTGTTATCCTGTCCAATTATTATAGTTGTTAAATTCAAATGGCCACATGAAATATCAACAGCTGATTCAATTTCAAGTCAATTTCTCCTCAAATACCTCACAACCACCTGATGAAGGAGCAGCGCTCCGAAAGCTAGTGCTTCCAATTGAACCTGTTGGACTATAACCTGGTGTTGTGTGATTTTTAAATCTCCTCAAATACCACAACTTAGCAGTAGGCAGTTGAGGGTATAAGTGAGGAGGTTCCCTCCTTCAGTTGGTTTTATTTAAGGCAAAGTTGCATTATTATGTAAGTGATTTGTGCTGTAAATAAAGGATATCAGTGATGCATATACCCTCTGCGTTACATTTCTATCACCTAGAGTGTGTTTTTACATTGATTGAGTGGACCTCATGAATTTCTGGAATATTTGATCAATCAACACACTCCTGGTCCAATAAGTGCTGGATTACTGTATCTGAAAGCAGAGGAAAGGTTATAAGGATTAGCGAGGTCATGACTCTCCTTAAAGATTTATCAGGCAGTACCCTGCCCTATTCTCAGTCAGTGTTCTGAAAAATAAGAAGCTTTTGTCTTCAAAAGAAAGAAAATGTATTTCCAAATGGAGCTGTGAAAGTGAACAACGCATCCCCCCGGTATCATGAGTAACTGCTCACAGCTGCCGAGAGAATCTAGACGGTGATTCTTAGAAGAGATGGCTGGCCCCAAAATAAAGTACATCAGCAGTGATAGGCAGCGAGGACAGAGTGTTACAAAAGGATCTGGGGGGATGAGCTACCATCTTCTTGGGGGCAGACCAAGAGAAGATCAAAGACTGTTTCTACCAAAGATCATCAAAGATTACCAAAGACTGAACGGTATCTGGCCCGAAACGTCAAATTTCCTGTTCCTTGGATGCTGCCTGACCTGCTGCGCTTTAACCAGCAACACATTTTCAGCTCTGATCTCCAGCATCTGCAGACTTCACTTTTTACACAAATAATCAATTGCCTATGTTAGGTATCTGTGACCATGAAATCCCCCTCCAAAATTCATATTATTCAAGGATGGATGTTTGTGCGTGTGAGACAGTTCAGGGTGGGTTTATTAGATTGAGATCTGGTTTAAGTCGGTTGTCTTATGAGGAAAGTTTGGATAGACTGGGACTGTTTATCTGGATTTTAGAGGGGTGAGGAGTGATCTGATTGAAGTTTATAAGACCCTGAAACGTCTTGAAAAGGCAGTTGTTTCCTCCTGTGAATAAGGCCAGAGCCATGAGACATTGTTTTGAACTTAGAGGGCACCATCTTAGGACAGGGCCAAGGGGAATTTATTTCCTCTCAGAGGGCTGTGTGGGAGTCTCTGTTTCAGAAGGTGGTACAGGCAGAATTATTGAACATTTTTAAGACAAGTTCAATTCTTGTTAAACACGGGGAAATAAGGATTATCAGAGACAGGTGAGAATGTGCAATTTGGAACACAAACAGATCAGCCGTGACCTTACTGACTGTCAGAACAGACTCAAGGGGCCAAATGATTGACTTTTGCTCTTAATTGTATGATGGTGTAGACTTGTCAAAAAGCATTTTTTCAATTTTTTTGGGGGGATAAATAAGTGAAAATATTCAAAGAAAATGAAAAGCACAAATATCTCTTTGAGTTTACTCTTGGGTATTGCCCATAGCTACATCCGAGAGATTAACTTGCGACCATTGGAGACTGCAGGGCAATTCTGGACATTTGAAACTGTCCCACGGTGATGGTTTTATTGTTGAATGGCTCATAGTCTCTCGCTCCCTCATACTTGACAACAGATCAGCAAAATTGATCATCGAAAAGAGACATGAAACTGCCAGCCCTGCTAAGCAATCCCGATAAAAGGAACACCTTTATTTGTGCTTGACTGAAACCAGATGCGGTCTTCACAAACAACGACAGGAATTGCTGGAGAAGCTCAGCAGGTCACCGGACCTGAAATGTTAGCTCTGATTTTTCTTCACTGATGCTGTCAGACTTGCTGAGCTTTTCCAGATGTGCTCTTGTCAGTCTCGCTGCCACACCATGAGCCAGGGAATTCCGTTTGCTTTGTTTTCTCAATTCTGAGCTTTAGAATCCGTGAGGGATTCAATGGGGATCACTGCTGATATAATTCGAGCCTTGCTTCCTTGCATTAAAAAAAACTCAAGTTTCATTTTTGACAATTTGTGATGAGTTTGGGATGTGAATGTCTGGGAAAGTGAATAAAATAAAGATAAACAGCATTCACTTTTTCCTTACAACATTATGATCAAAGTTAAACTCAGAATTGTACAGTCTTCAAAAGTATAAAATGATTAAGCAAGGAAGAGGCCATTCAGTCCAGATACTTTTGCTACCTCTTTGGAAGAACTCTGTTCATCCTCACTCTCCCCCAACTCACCAAGTATTAATTGAAAAGAACGTTTCATACAAATCCATAAAATATTTTTCTTTTCAAAAATAAACAGTGCACAGCAATGTTTGACTTTTTCTGTTTGTTATTCAGCTTGATTCAGGGCTTTTGGCTCTGGGTCAAAGTTTTAGCTCATCTGAATCTCTGGGGGTCAGTTTCATGAGTTGTGCATGCAGCGTGGTTTCTGTGTGACTGTTTTTAAATGCTCTGTGTCTGTTGGTGTGCTGAGAACTGAGAAATTCCCTGAATGTTTTCTAAAGGAACTTACTCTGTCAAGTATAAGTGCTGAGGAATCATATTCCCAAACCCAGGCACATTGTCATCGAAGGCTAAAATATCTCATTTAGTAACAGCTAATGGAGCTGAAGAAGAGATATCTTACTGTCCCTATTGTTATAGTGATTTATGTTTCATAACAACTAGATGGAAGCACGCAACCATTCTTATGCTGATTTAACGGCATGACTTGGTGTGTTTCATGGAAACTGATGATAGTAAATTACTGGGTTCTACAATTTTATAGCATTTTCTTTCACGTCATCATTACATCTCAAAGCATTTCACATCCAATCAATTACTTCCCGAAAGGTAGTCATTGTCATTTCGCTGACAAATAAGAAGGGGCGATGTAGTGTTGTTGTCACTGGACTCGTAATCTGGAACGTCAGGAAAATGTTCTAGGGACCTGGGTTCAAATCCCACCACAGCAGGTGGTGACATTTGAATGCATTAAAAATCTGGAGTTGGGGGAGGGAAATATCTAACGGGTGGCACGGTGGCTCAGTGGTTAGCAATGTTGCCCCACAGCAGCAGGGACCCGGGTTTGATTACACGCTCGGGTGACTGTCTGTGTGGAGTTTGCACATTCTCCCTGTGTCTGCATGGATTTGCTCTGGTTTCCTCCCACAGTCCAAAGACGTGCAGATTAGGGTGGATTGGTCATGCTAAATTGCCCATAGTGTCAAGGGATGTGCAGGCTAAGGAGGATTAGCCACACTAAATTACCCATAGTGTCCAGGTGTGCAGGTTGGGGTGGATTGGCCATGCTAACTTGCCCATAGTGTACAGGGATGTGCAGTTTAGATGGATTGGCCATGGGGAAATGCAGAGTTATGGGCAATAAGGTTAGAGGGGATGTATCTGGGTGGGATGCTCATCAGAAGGTCAGTGTGGACCTGATGCATTGAATGGCCTGCTTCCTCACTGTAGGGATTCCATGATTTTTCTAATGGCAATTATCTAGATTGATGTGAAAAGGAACTGCTTCACTATTGCCACTTATGGAGGAAAATCTGTCGTCCTTACCTGGTCTGGCCTACAGCAAAGCAATATGGTTGGCTCTGAGCTACCCTCTGGAACATTAAGAATAGGCAACAAATGTTGGCCCAACCAGTAACAGCCACACACCATAAACAAAGGAAAAACAGAAGCCAGTCTGGACCCTGCAATATGGTAATGGCGGGATAATCTTCACTTTGTGATGTCGGTTGAAGGATAAATATTGCTCAGGGCTCAGTTTTTAATCCAGACAGAGTCCTGGGATTTTTTTACATTCTGAAGGAGAGAGGCCCTTGTAATAAGGTCACATCTGAAAGAACGATGGCAGACCCAGCAGTGGAGCACTCCCTCAGTATGACACACGGAGCTCAACCTAGGAATGAATTTTCACAAGAGCTTTTACTTTTCCACTGCATTGCTACTTTGTTAACAGTAGAAGGTAGGACTTTGGGCATTTGATGTGGAGGAGGAATCTAGTCTGTGTTGATCAGTGCAGACAATAATGAAACCAGCCCCTGCAGATTCTTGCATGCAGAAGCCAATGCAGATGCCTGGGAGATTTCTGAAGAGCAGGAGGTTACGCTATACAGAAGCAAGAAAGGCACACCTCAGTCAGATTATGGCTGTAATGTAAGGCTGAATCCTGTGTTCAGACATATTTGTGTTTTACAGGATTTTGGGGGATAGTCTTGTCATGTGAGGTGCCACAAAGGAACCCTGAATGCTTTTGATTCCTCACAACTTGTGAATTCTTAACTTTGATTTCTGTCACATCTGCTCATATCTGGCATCTAATCAACAACAAAATAGCTGACCTGAAGCATTCACATTGTATCAGGAAGCACAGTAAGTGCAAGCAAATATTGTTTATTTTTTGACTAATTATAAAAACCTTTCGAAGCAGTTCCGATCTACATGCTACATTCCACTCAAGTCTGGGTCCAGGGAAAGCAAAAACATGCAGCATCATGCAACTGCAAAGAAAGCCATTGTTATCCTACTGGAACAGAGGGCTGCTCTCTCATTACAGAGAGACAGCTGATGGTGGTTTAACCTGAGGGTCACCACACCTCAGGCAAGGGGAGACACCTATCATGGTAACCTCAGCTGGTGTAGGAATTGAACCCACACAATTGGCAGCACTGCATCACAAGCCAGCTGTCCAGCCAACTGACCCATGAAGTGAAGGCCTACATGATAGGAGTCTGCTCAAGGCTCTACACTTTGCCCACACTAGGGGTTGGCATGGGGTCACACCTCAACAGTGCTGCAGATGTTCAACACCACTTCTGATGCTTGTTTCAGGCTTGTTCAACTTCAAAAACAAACTATGCATTTTATTCCTGAAGCCCTCTCCTAATAGTGGGGCCACACTTTGCTCCTCAGTTTAGAACGGCTAATTCTTCAAAGAGGCATATGTGGAGTTGATGTGGGAAAACATATTACTGTGATGCTTAAAGGACAGCCAGCAACTCATTTCTGAATGTTTTTGTTGGGTTCCTGAGACTCTAATGTACAAACATGGGCAGTAGAACCAACACAAGAATAAAATCACTCAACACCAAGTTATAGTCCAACAGATTTATTTGGAAGCGCTGCTCTTTCATCAGTGCTTCCAAATAAACCTGTGATCTATAACCTGATTTTTAACTTTGTACACCCCAGTCCAACACCGGCACCTCCAAGTCACAACACAAGAATGCTTGAATAGACTAAGCTGACTGTGTTGAATGGGATGGTCTTAGCAGAATTGAACTGAAGGAAGTGAATAGTTTCATTGTCACCTCCATTATAATCTACTGGTGTCCTGAACAAAGTCACCAACTGGGATCTACAAACATTCCTGAAGGTAACATCGCATAACCATCCCTTGCCAACCACCCATCCCCACTCTCCTACCATTGGTCACCTACACCTGGCATGATTCCCCCACCTTCCCATGACAATTGAACACTAAGTAGTCTCTTCCTTACCCGACTGAAGGATTCCAACCTATATTTTCACCATGTCCATTATTCTCATAACTAATGAACTAAAAAAGTTTTAAAAAATTAAAATGCTTCCATTTATTTTAATGCCCATTTGATTTTTCTCATTGCTCGCAGCAGTATCCAAGAGGGCAATGTTTAATTCCTGGAGAATCCAGGGTCATCTTGGGGCATTGCCAATCTTGGGCATTGAAAACCAGGTACTATGGAGAGAGTGCTGAGTGTCATTCCCTCCGCACTAGCTCAGCTAATGAGCCTTGGCCTTATCCTTCTCAATCAATGCCACTTGATTCATTCACTTCTGAAGTGGTCTCTCTGAGCGTGATTGGCAGCTGAAGTCAGTTTGCAGCAATGTGTTCGGTATTGTGCTGTGAATCCACCAATCCTTTCTTTTTTATTTTTCTTTCATGGGCATCACACACATCCATTGCCCTAAGTGCCCTTGAATTGAGCAGCTTGCTAGTGTCACTTAGATAATTTAGATGTCAACCACATTCTGAAGGGTGTGGAGTCACATGTAGGCCAGACCAGGTAAGGTTGGCAGATTCCCTTCCCTAATGGACATTGGTGAACCAGATGGGTCTTTCCAGCAAACAAAGATAATGCAATCATGGTCACCATTACTGAGACTAGTTTTCAATCCCAGATTTATTGAAATTTGTGTCCTCCACAACCACCTGATGAAGGAGCGTCGCTCCGAAACCTAGTGTGCTTCCGATTAAACCTGTTGGACTATAACCTGGTGTTGTGTGATTTTTAACTTTGACCATCATCAAAGACCAATTGCATCCTGGTAATAATCTCTTACAACCTCTTCCGTCAGACTGAAGATACAGAAGCCTGAACACAGTCACCAGCAGGCTCAGGTACAGCTTCCTCCCAGCCATTATTAGAGTGATGAATGGACTGTCTGTTTTCAAATAATGCACTGACCTTGTTAACGTTCATCTCCCTAAGCACACGCCCTGTGCAATGTTACCTGTGTGCTTCTGTCTAAGTTTTTTTTGATCTGTACATCCTTGCTCACTATGATCTGCCTGCACTGCTGGTAAACAAAGCTTTTTACTGTACTTTTCGGTACATGTGACAATAAATTAATCAAGCTGGACTTGTACAGGCTCCTTCCAAATGTCATTAGGGAGTTGGAGTTTCAGATTAAAAGAAAGAAAGACTCATAGGATGTCCCAAAGTGTTTCACAGTCAATGTACACACAGCATGACCTGAGAGTGTGTCAGGATTTTGATTTGTTGTTTTAGCTGAAAGAAGGAACAGCTAATAATGAGCACTTCCACAATGCTGTTCTGGGTGTGTCAAAGCCTAATTTTTCTTTTTCTTTAACTTCCCAACCTTCTTATTACCTAATGTTTCAAGAGGCTGTTGAGAAATCCATGGGATGTACTCTGTAAAGGTTTTGAGATGAAGAGTGCCACCTACAAGAGACACAGTTGTTAACCAACTTAAATACCGTCACTATTTTCGATAGCTGTTGAGATGTAATCTATTCCCTGTATCCATTTGTATTGTGTCAGCCAGTAATCTGTGAGTGTAACATTTGGGAATATTACTGCAATGCCTGTTACTTTCTGTAGTGCCTAGGAATAGACCAGTGTAAGGATCTGATCAGAGTGCATTTGGAATATTGTATCTAAAAAAGAATGTGTTGACCTTGGAGGGAGTCCAGACGAGATTTACAAGAATGGTCCTGGAGATGAAGGGCATGTAGAATGAGGAGAAAGTGAGGAGTGCAGATGCTAAGATCAGAGTTGATAGTGTGGTGCTGGAAAAGCACAGCAGGTCAGGCAGCATCCGAGGAGCAGGAAAATTTATGTTTCAGGCATAAGCCCTTCATCAGGAATTACCTATGAGGGTGATAGGAGGAGCCTGGGCCTGTACTCAATGAGTTTAGAAGGATGGTGGGGGTGAGGGGTGGGGGCTGGGGGGGGCTGGTAGGTGGAGGAATCTGATTGAAATTTACAGAATACTGAGAGGATAGAGGGCACATGGAGAAGATGTTTCCACAAGTAGGAGATGCTAGGACCTGAGGGCACAACCTCAGAGTGAAGGGATGACCCTTTAGAACTGAGATGAGGAACAATTCCTTCAGACAGAGGGTGGGGAATCTGTGGAACTCAATGTCACGGAGGGTTTTGGGGATCAAACCGTTGAGTATATTTAAGACAGAGATGGATAGATTCTTTATTAGTAAGGGGATCATGGGTTACAGGGAGAAGGCAGGAGAATGGAGTTGAGAAACATATCAAACATGATTGGATAGTTGAGCAGACTCGATGGGCCGAATGGCCTCATTCTGTTCCTTTCCCATGTAAGAGTCCCTGGGATTTCACATTTTGTCTATTTCTAAAAGATATTACTTAACCCATCCCGTTCAGCCAGTCCTGAAGTAGGGTTACACCTGAAACGTCGACTTCTGCACCTCCTAATGCTGCCTGGCTTGCTGTGTTCTTTCAGTCTTCTGTCTATTTTGGATTCCAGCATCTGCATTTTTTTTGTCTTTAACATAAACCTGGCAATCTGCTCTGGCATCATAACAATGTCCTGAACCCCTGTCAGTGTCAGTACACAGGGCAAAAAGTGTCAGTGGGAAGAAAAGATAAATGGAGAAATATTACAAGTCCACGAAATCTCGTTCATCTGTCATTCCCATCCCTGGTGTTCCCAAGAAATTCTGATGCTTCTTGTCCTCTAACAAATTAACGTTTGTCCTTGAATCTCCACGGGGTTTCCTCATGCTTTTCACCGCACCCTTCTCCAGCCGATAAGCTCCCTTTGTACACTGCGACCTTGGCATCTGGTCTGCTCCACTTTCCCATCACCCCAAGCACTAAAGATAGCCAGCTCTCCCCTCTCTTCAGCATGCTCACTAACTTAGACTTAACTAAGGCAGGAAGCGGATATTGATTAGGAATGATCAGCCATGATCATATTGAATGGCGGTGCAGGCTCAAAGGGCTGAATGGCCTACTCCTGCACCTATTGTCTATTGTCTATTGTCTCACCTTTCACGTCCTTTATCACTTTCTGCCCAGTTATTTATTCAGCCAGTCTTTGGCTCAACTCAGCTGATTTCTCTTTGTTTTAGTTTGGAGATACTGTTCTCCATTTACTTCCATTGCTGAAGTCCCTTGGGATGTGTTTTATAAAGATGAAGGGTCCTATATAAATGTGAGTTATTGAAACATTTGAATCTGGTGACACAGGCCATCAATCCAATGTAGGTTTCTTGCTAGAGCAACCCCAAATCACTTCTATTGCTCCTGTATATGGCTATTGACTTTATCCAGTTGTGTTCTGGGGCTGAAAGAGGAAGGGAAAAATAGTGAGAAATGCAGGGGTGGATCGATCCTCCATGAAAGGGTAAAACTGTTCCTTCCAACCGAAAATTCTTTACACAATTATCTGGAGTAGGAATTCAAGCCAATTGGAATCTATTACTTTCAGGGGTTCCACTTCCTTATCAAAATTATAGTGAACATTTTAACTAAAAAAGGATGTATCTGTTTCTAATATCATAAGCATATGTACATTGCTTAAATGTGTTTAAAATCCCCATTAATATTCAGAACTAGTCGCTAACAATCTTTGCAAAACTTGTCCTGAAGCTTCTGAATTGAATTAGTTCTGAGCAGGAGATCCTCTGGAGTTAATTTTTGAAACCATCTTCAGTTTTGGCCATCTCATGCAAATTCCTCAGAGCAGAGATTCCCCACTGAGCCCCTCTTCGGCTGTAACTGATCAAATCTAACCAGTGTCTGGGCCAGTCTTTCTCTCTCTTTCTGTCCGAAAAGAAAGGGTTTGTTGTCTGAGCTCCCTGGGGAGCACCGTGTACTGGCCGTTGTCAGAAGTCCCCAGGCCTGATCATCATGGTGGTTGCCTGCAGTGAGTAACTGGGACCTCGGAAGTAATGCCACTTGATGCCATTGAGTTTTCGGATGTTGTTTCCGACTGTGTAGTACATCCCATTCAAATTGGACAATCCACATGCATCAAACCACCAACCTGCAAGGAGAGGGTCACAAAGGATCAATGGTTGCTGGAGCATCTCCATGTTAGATAAATACAATAGAGCTGATATAAAGAACAACCAACATTTTGAGTCAATTTCTCCTTATTTTAGGAGAAATTTGCATTTATATTGCTCCTTTACCATTTTTAAAAGCCCCAAGACACTTCACAAGAATAGAGTCGTTGAGTCATAGAGATGTACAGCCCTTCAGTCCAACTTGTCCATGACTGACCAGATATCATAATCTAATCTAGTCTCACTTGCCAGCACTTGGCCCATATCCCTCTAAACCCTTCCTTTTCATATACTCATTCAACTGTGTTTTAAATGCTGTAATTGTACCAGTCTCCACCACTTCATTCCATACAAGTATCACCCTCTGTGTGAAAAAGTTGCACCTCATGTCCCTTTTCTGTCCTGCCCCTCTCACTCTAAACCTATGCCCTCTAGTTCTGGACTCTCCCACCCCAGGGAAAAGACTCTGTCTATTTATCCTATTCATGCCTCTCATGATTCTATAGGTCACCCCTCAGCCTCCGACGCTCCAGGGGAAACAGCCCCAGTCTATTTAGCCTCTCCCTGTAGCTCGAATCCTCCAACTTTGACAACATCCTTGTAAATCTTTTCTGAACCCTTTCAAGCTTCACAGCATTCTTCCAATAGGAGGGAGACCAGAATTGCATGCAATATTCCAAAAGTGGCCGAACCAATGTTGAGTCACACAGTCATACAGCACGGAAGCAGACCCTTCGGTCCAACCAGTCCATGCCCACCATCATCCTAAACTAAACTAGTCCCAACTGCCTGCACTAGACCCACATCCCTCCAAACATTTTTTTTTGTGTACTTCTCGAAATGTCTTTTAAACTTTGTAACCATACAGGCATCCACCATTTTCTGTGCAACTTCATTCCACACACCAGCTACACTGTCAAAATTGCCCCTCTTTTTAAAATCTTTCTCCTCTCACCTTAAAAATATGCCGTCTTGTCTTGAAATCCCTTACCATAGGGAAAAGACACCTGCCATTCATCTTATCTGTACCCCTCGTGATTTTATACACCTCTATAAGGTCAGCCCTTGACCTCCTACACTCCAGTGAAAATCGTCCCAGCCTATCCAGCCTCTCCTTATAACCCAAACCCTCCATTTCCAGCAACATCCTGGTAAATCTCTTCTGAATTCTTTTCAACTTAATAATATCCTTTCCATAATCAGGAGACCCTGAACACCGTACTCCAGAAGAGGCCTCATCAATGTCCTGTACAACCTCAATATAACATCCCAACTCCTATACTCAAATGTCTGAGCAATAAAGATTTTGATGCTAAACATCTTTTTAACTACCAGATCTAGAAGTGACGCAAACTTCAAAGAATTATGTACCTAAAGACCTAGGTCTCTCTGTTCGACAACACCACCCAAGGCCCTACTTGTGATTGTATAAGTCATGTCCTTATTTGTTTAACCTTGCATCAATCTAAGTTAAACTCCATCTGCCACTTTTCAGCCCATTGACTCAACTGATCACAACCTTTCTGTAATCTTAGATAACCAAAAAGGTGGATGAAGGTAAAGCAGTTCATGTGGTGTCTATGGATTTCAGTAAGGCATTTGATAAGGTACCCCATGGTAGGCTATTGCACAAAATATGGAGACATGGGATCGAGGGTGATTTAGCAGTTTGGATCAGAAGTTAGCTAGCTGAAAGAAGACGGAGAGTGGTGGTTGATGGGAAATGTTCATCCTGGAGTTCAGTTACTAGTGGGGTACTGCAAGGATCTGTTTTGGGTCCACTGCTGTTTGTCATTTTTATAAACGACCTGGATGATGAGGAGAAGGCTGGGTTAGTAAATTTGCAGACGACACTAAGGTCGGTGGAGTTGTGGATAGTGACGAAGGATGTTGTAGGTTACAGCGGGACATAGATAAATTGCAGAGCTGGGCTGAGAGGTGGCAAATGGAGTTTAATGCGGAAAAGTGTGAGGTGATTCACTTTGGAAGGAGCAACAGAATACCAAGTACTGGGCTAATGGTAAGATTCTTGTAGATGAGCAAAGGGATCTCAGTGTCCATGTCCACAGATCTTTGAAAGTTGCCACCCAGGTTGATCGGGTTGTTAAGAAGGCATATGGTGTGTTAGATATTATTGGTAGAGGGATTGAATTTCGGAACCATGAGGTCATGCTGCAGCTGTACAATGCTCTGGTGCGGCTGCAGGTGGGAGTATTGTGTACAGTTCTGGTCACCGCATTATAGGAAGGATGAGGAAGCTTTGGAAAGGGTTCAGAGGAGATTTACTAGGATGTTGCCTGGTATGGAGGGAAGGTCTTATGAAGAAAGGCTGCGAGACTTGAAGTTGTTTTCATTAGAGAGAAGAAGGTTAAGAGATATCTTAATTGAGACATATAAGATAATCGGAGAGTTAGATTGGGTGGATAGTGAGAGGCTTTTTCCGAGGATGGTGATGGCTACCATGAGGGGGGCATAGTTTTAAATCAAGGGGTGATAGATAGAGGACAAATGTCAGAGGTAGTTTCTTTACTCAGAGAGTAGTTGGGGCGTGGAATGCACTGCCTGCAACAGTAATAGCTTTGCCAACTTTATGGGTATTGAAATGGTCATTGGATAGGCATATGGATGAGAATGGAATAGTGTAGGTTAGATTGGTTTCACAGGTTGGCGCAACATTGAGGGCCGAAGGGCCTGCACTGCGCTGTAATGTTCTATGTTCTATAACCTTCTTCACTGCCCACTCCATCACCAATCTTGGTGTCACCTGCAGACTTACTGCAGGCCTTCTAAAGTCTTCTGCAGTTGTCAGAAACAAGTGGATGTCACTTCACATAAAGTGATTAGACTAGTAATGAAGACCTTGGTTAAAAAGCTTCATGGAGTGTCTTAAGAACAGAAGATGTTCAGGGAGAGGATTTCAGAGATTATGAATTAGGCAGCTGAAAGCACAGCATCAGTGGTGGAGTGATGCTAATTGAAGATGTGTAAGAGGTCCCATTGGAGGAGGGTGGAGGTCTCAAGATGGTTCAGGTCAGAGGAATTTGAATGCAATGCTATGGCAACATTGAGGCATTGCTGGACTGGAGCCAATGTGGCTCAGGGAACACATCTGGTAATATCTGGTTTGGGCTGGCATTTGGAAAATAACCATTAATATTGCTTAAACTTGTTGTAAAAACCATAGGCTCATTGCTATTCTTTAAGAAACGAGGAAACTCAATGCTCTGAGTCAGATGGTGTGACCTCAATCTAAGTATGGGACTCCCAACTTTCTTCCAAGTGTCTCACCTTCATAAATACCACAGCAGCAGCTTTGACACTACGATGCATCAGTTCAACGAAAAGATTCATCCCCACACATCATGTGTCAACTTTGTCAGCATTACCCACATTCTGTGAGCAGAGTGAACACCTCAGTGCAGCCTCTCAATGTATGTGAACCTGACCCAACCCAGCAAGGTCAAACCTGTGACCTCCAGCACATACATGGACAAGGACAGCAGGGCAATGGGAACACCACCCCTTTGCAAGTTCCCCTCCAAATCACTTACCATCCTGACTTAGAAATGTACTGCTGTTTCTTCACTGTCATAGTCAGAGAGGTCTACAGCTGATCAAAAACAACCACCTAACTATTCTAATCCCATTTCCCAACACCTGACCCATAGCTTTGTATGCCTTGACATTCATATAGAATCCCTACAGTGTGGCAACAGGCCATTCAGCCCAACAAGTCCACAGCAACTTTCTGAACAGTATTCCATCCAGACTCACCCTGCTATCTATCCCTGTAACCCTGCATTTCCCAAGTCTATTCCACCTAACCTATATATCACTGGACACTGTGGACAATTTAACGTGGCCAATCCACCTAACCTGTATATTTTTGTGGGAGGAAACTGGAACACCCAGAGGAAACCAACGCAGACACGGGGAGAATGTGCAAACTCCACACAGATAGTCGCCCGAGTCTGGAATTGCGACTGTGGCACTGTGAGGGAGCAGTGCTAACCATTGAGCCACCATGACGCCCCATATCTAAGTTATATGTTGTGGTTCTGTTCGCCGAGCTGGAAGTTTTTGCTGCAAACGTTTCGTTCCCTGGCTAGGGAACATCATCAGTGCTATTGGAGCCTCCTGTGAAGCACTGCTTTGATGTTTCTTCCGGTATTTATAGTGGTATAAATACACCACTATAAATACCAGAAGAAACATCAAAGCAGCGCTTCACAGGAGGCTCCAACAGCACTGATGATGTTCCCTAGCCAGGGAATGAAACGTTTGCAGCAAAAACTTCCAGCTCGGCGAACAGAACCACAACAACGGACACCCGAGCTACAAATCTTCAACCACTATAAATACCGGAAGAAACATCAAAGCAGCGCTTCACAGGAGGCTCCAATAGCACTGATGATGTTCCCTAGCCAGGGAATGAAACGTTTGCAGCAAAAACTTCCAGCTCGGCGAACAGAACCACAACAACGGACACCCGAGCTACAAATCTTCAACCACTATAAATACCGGAAGAAACATCAAAGCAGCGCTTCACAGGAGGCTCCAATAGCACTGATGATGTTCCCTAGCCAGGGAACGAAACGTTTGCAGCAAAAACTTCCAGCTCGGCGAACAGAACCACAACAACGGACACCCGAGCTACAAATCTTCAACCAGCCTTTAAACTAAGTTATATCTACATCTATATCTATATCTAATGCTTCCAGATTCCAGATTCCCCACCTTATGGATGAAAGAAAATTTCCTCAAATCCCTGGATGTAGGTTTGCTCACTAAGCTGGAAGATTCATTTTCAGATGTTTTGTCACCATACTAGGTAACATTATTGGTGAGCCTCTGACTGAAGCTCATCCGGAGGCTACCTGATGATGTTACCTAGTATGGTGATGAAACATCTGAAAATGAACCTTCCAGCTGAGTGACCAAACCTACATCCAGAACCTCAACCTGAGCTACAAATCTTCTGAAAACACACTTCCTCAAATCCCATTTAAACCTTCTTCCCCTTTCCCTTAAATCTATGCCCCTGGTCATTGATCCGTCCACCAAGGGGAACACTTCCTGCCTGTCTATCCTGTCTATGCCCCTCATAATGTTATACATCTCAATCAAGTCCTCCTCAGTCTTCTCTGCTCTAAGTCTATCCAATCTTCCTTCATAACTAAAATTCTCCAGTCCAGGCAACATCCTGGCAAACGTACTTTGTACCCTCTCCAGTGTTATCACATCCTCCTATATTATAGATCCCATAATATATGGGGGCTGGGTCAAAATCCCAGAACTCTCTCTCTAGTGGGAGCAACTTAGCACATGGACATGGGTCTTTTGAACATAGGATTCAGCAAGGAGGGGTGGAATGCTGGATTGTCTGAGGTGCTGTTTTCAGGTGAGATGTAAACCCAGCTGCACAGTATGGTGCACAGGAGAGTGCTGAGAGGAACTGAGGACTGCAGATGCTGGACAGTCAGAGGTGAAAAGTGTGGCACTGAAAAAAGCTCAGCAGGTCAGGCAGCATCCGAGGAGCAGGAGAGTCAAAGATCCAGGCATAAGGCCTTCATCAGGAATGTGTTGATGGGTCGGGGTGGAGGTGGTGCATGGGGCTGGCAAGGCGATGGGAAGGTCCAGGTCGGGGGGTAATGATGATAGCTCAGAGGGGAGGGTGGAGCGGTTAGATGACAGTTCAAGAGGGCAGTGGGAGGGTTGGATCTGGGCTGAGGTGGGGGGAGGGGAGGTAAGGAGCCAGTCTAATTCAGGATGTGGCTGGAGAGCTCCAGGGCAGAGGAAATGACCTGGGGGTGTGCAGTGAGAGAGAGAGAGAGTGAGATCGACGCTCCTGCTCCTCGGATGCTGCCTGACCTCCTGTGCTTTTCCAGTGCCACGCTTTTCAAACAGGCGAGTACTGGTGTCCAAGCCTATATTTCTCCCGGGACAATGTCCCTGTAACAGGTGATCCGATCATTTTTCCCATTGTGGGATCCTGTAGCTAGCTGATTGGTTGCTGTGACCTCCATCACTGCAACAGTGACAAGGTTACCTCTGTGGTTTCAAAAGCACTTCCCAAGGGAGGGGGTAAATGACGCAAACGAAATGCAAGACCATTCCTCCCTCTTTCTTTAAGGGCCATCAGGAACAGTTAATAAATACCAGCCTCTCTCAGAGATTCCCGTCTCCCAGCTCCCAATTAATAATGAAATCAGAAGCATCTGCTATTCAGGCCTCAGTGTGAGGCAGGACAGTCAATCCATGAGCAAGGGGTCAATTCAAAGCAATGTGACAGAAGTATTTAAAGTGATGATGATTTAGAGACAGCTGCAGTTGTTGGGGGGGTCTGCCGTGGTGTCTGGGGGTGCGGGGGAATGTTCTAAATGTACAGCCTGTTAGTCTGTTCGATGAATGCTGTCACATTGACTAACTCTCCTGTCTGCACTCATTAAGTGCTGCAAACTCTGTGAAACATTAGCTCTCCCATGGTGATATTTGCCACTTTGTTCCCTTTACTCGTGACCTTTGTCCCCTGTTTGCATGAAATCTTTCCCACATTTCAAATATAATTCCTTTGGGAAATGAACCTTCCCTAGTCAGCCCTGCAATGGTCTTACTGAGAGTAATGTGCTGCATGGCCTCAGCTGGTGAGGTCGTGAGTTGTCAGGTTCTGAGGGAGTAGCAGAGATTCATTGCACTATAATAGAAAGTAAGAGAAAGGTTTATGGTGCATTTATAGAACAGCAGCAAGCCATTTGACCTTACAGGTCATGCTGAATTTCCATTTACATTACACCTTTGGTCATCCCATCGTACTCACAGCCAATAAATTTCATTTGAAATGTAGTTTTTAAAAATGTATTTCTGGGACCTGAGTATTGCTGGCTGGGTCCAGTATATATTGCCTGTCCCTAGTCACCCTTGAGAAGGTGGGGATGAGCCACCTTCATGAATCATTAAAGCCCACGTGTTGTAGGTTGACCCACAGTGCCCTTAGGGAGGGAATTCCAGGATTTAGACCAAGTGACACTGAAGAAATGGCGAAATATCTCCAAGTCAGGATGGTGAGTGTCTCGGAGCAAGGGGTGGTGTTCCCATGTATCTGCTGCCCTTGCCCTTCTAGATGGAAGTGGTTGTGGGTTTGGAAGGTGTTGTCTGAGGAATTTTGCTGAATTTCTGCAGTGCACCTTGTAGATAGCACACACTGCTGCTACTGAGAATTGGTGGTGGAGGGAATCGATGTTTGGGAATGTGATGCCAATCAAGCGGCTGCTTTCTCCTGGATGGTGTGGAGCTTCTTGAGTGTTGTTGGAGCTGCCCCTATCCAGGCAAGTGGGGAGTATTCCATCACACTCCTGAAATCAATGACGGTTGCACCACTGAATTTCAGGGGTGAATAGAATTTCCCTTGTTAGTGATGGTCATAGCCTGGCATTTGTGTGGGATGAATGTTACCTGTCACTTGTCAGCCCAAGCCTGGATATTGTACAGATCTTATAGTCACAGAGGGAATGTGCAAGGGTGATGTTCCCATGGGTGGCATGGCACAGTGGGTAGCACTGCTGCTGCCTCACAGCGCCAGGGACCTGGATTCAATTCCCACCTTGGATGACTGTCTGTGTGGAGTTTGCACATTCTGCGTGGGCTTCCTCCCAAAATCCAAAAAGATGTGCAGGCCAGGTGAATTGGCCATGCTAAATTGCTCATAGTGTTAGCTGCATTAGTCACGAGTAGTTGTAGACAATAAGTAGGAGCCTTACATGGGTATTCTTGCTACCCAGCTGGTTTAAGGATGAGTATAGGACCAGGGAGATGGTATCTGCTGTGGACCTGTTGTGCCGCTCAGTGGATTGCAAAGAATCATGACAGTTTAGTCGTCTGGACTTGGTGTGAGCCAAGACCAATCTCACGAAGCACTTCCCAATGACTCCCACAAGCATTCATCGGTGTTGATTGAGAGATAAATATCCCAAATATCACCTCCACCATCTAGAAGGAGAAGGGCAGCAGATAGAGTGGAGCATCAACCCTTTCAAGTTACCCTCCGAACCATTCATCATCCTGATTTGGAAATATGTTGTTGCTCCTTCACTGTCACTGGGTCAAAATTTTGGAATTCCCTCCCTGACGACATTGTGGGTCTACCTACAGCACATTGACTGCAGTGGTTCAAGAAGGCAGCTCACCCCCACCTTCTCGAAGCTCAGCCAGCGATACCCAAGTCCCATGACTGATTTTTTAAAAATCCATGCGCATCCCCTGTTCCATCAGTGGAACTGGGAATATTCTCGGAAGTGGAAATTTTGGCTGTGGAACTGGGATTCTGTGGGTTATGCCATTGTTAGGGAGAAGACCAACCCACTTCCTTCCCACAAAGATATTCCTGGGGGAGTACTTACAATTGAAGGCCTTCCAAAAATCTCTCTGTTCCGATCTTAAATATGAAACACAAAATGGGGAAGCCGCTCTGTTGCGGTAAAGGTCATGTGAATAGTGATTGCACTCTTGCCTCTTACCCCCAGTTAACATCAGGGCACACTTGCAGTGGCAGTTGTCATGGTCGGCATCTCGGGTGCTGAAACTTGCCCCATGAAGAGCCAGGCTGCTCTGGCGACCTGCTGTTCCACTGTATCCTTTCAGGAAAAGCCTGTCAGAGAGACGGCAGAATGAGTCACTAGAATGATTTTTTTAATGCCGTTGTGTATCAGCTCTTCAGCCACAGTAGGTATCCCCTGCCGAAGGTACACCCGCCATCAGCCAACATAGGCCTTGTCTGCATCCTGATCCAAGGGGCAGGTAGAAAATGCCTCTTGGAAAGAACCAAACTATAATTCTGTGGGAGCCTTCATTCACAAAAACTTTTCAAACACGATCAGTCAAAACTGGCACCAACCTTTCAAAGCTGTTCTTGCTGTGACCCAACCTAGGGGCAAAGAGAGAGGCCAAACAGAGCTAGCAAACTCTGACTGCCTGGAGGGGACGGAGAGGGAAGGTAAGGGTGGGAAATGGAGGTAAGAGTAGGCCAGGGAGGGGAGGGATGGGGGTCTCTGGGGTGGAGGTGCAGTGGGGTAGGGGTGAGGAGGGGTGGGGCTTCGTGGCTGCGGTGGGGTTCAGGGAGTGTGTGTGTGGGAGCTGTGTTGGGCTGTGGTGGGATGGAGAGAGGTAGGGAGGGGAGGGGTCTGGTGGTTGGCATGGCATAGGGCGGGAGGGGTAGAGAGTTAGGATAGAGTGAGGTGGGGAGGAGGTGGGTGTGGGGATTGGTGTTGGGTGGGAAGGGGTGTGGTGTTTGGTGTGGGGAGGGGTGCAGAGTGAGCTGTGGTTGAGAGGGGTGGGGAAGGGAGGGGTGCGGATGGACTGGGTGCAGTGCAGTTCAGGGAGGGAAGGATGGGAGTTGTGGTGTGGGGGGGATGGTGGGGAGGATTTGCTGTTGAAGAGGCCTGTCTGGGGTATTTGAGACTTTGCCAATGGATTAGAATGAGACAAAAAACAAACTGCAGATGCTGGAATCCAGAGTAGACAGGCAGGAGGCTGGAGGAACACAGCAAGGCAGGCAGCATCAGGAGGGACAGGCAGGAGGCTGGAGGAACACAGCAAGGCAGGCAGCATCAGGAGGGACAGGCAGGAGGCTGGAGGAACACAGCAAGGCAGGCAGCATCAGGAGGTGAGGAAGTCGATGTTTTGGGTGTAACCCTTCTCCTGTTCTGCCGGGTTCGCTGAGTTCTTCCAGCCTCCTGCTTATCTACAATGGGTTACAATGATGCAGCAAACTTGCTCGAGCTGTGCCCGAACCCCACCTCAGCACCTTCACCTCCCAACCTCCCCTTGACCCGCACACAACCCACCCCACCAACCACTCCTCCCTGCCCCCTCACCCCATCCACTGCTCACTGCCTCCTCACCCCACCCACTGCTCACTACCCCCTCACCCCAGCCACTGCTCCTTGCCCCCTCATCCCGCCCACTCCACCCGCCCCCTCACCCCACCCACTCCTCCAGGCCCCCTCATCCCACCCACTCCTCCAGGCCCCCTCACCGCACCCACTCCTCCTTGTCCTCCTCACTCTCCCCACTGTTCCCTGCCCCCTCACCCCGCCCACTTCTTCCTGCCTCCTCCCCCCCACCCACTCTCCCTGACCCCTCACCTCGCTCCCTCATCTCTACCCCCTCACCCCACCCACTGCTCCCTGCCCCCTCACCCCACCCACTCCCCCTGCCTCCTCACCCTGCTCACTGCTCCGAGACCCCTCCCCCCACCCACTCCCCCTGACCCCTCACCTCGCTCACACTTCTCTGCCCCCTCACCCCACCCACTGCTCCTGGTCACCTCACCCCACCCACTGCTCCCTACCCCCTCACCCCACCCACTCCCCCTGCCTCCTCACCCTGCTCACTGCTCCATGCCCCCTCACCCCGCCCAGTCCTCCCTGCCCCCTCACCCCACCCACTCCCCCCACCCCCTCACCTCGCTCACTTCCCCCTGCCCCCTCACCCCGCCCACTTCTCCCTGCCCCCTCACCCCATCCAGTCTTCCCTGCCCCCTCACCCCACTCACTCCTCCCTGCCCCCTCACCCCGCCCACTGCCCCCTCAACCCACACTCCCCCTGCCCCCTCACCCCACCCTCTCCCCCTGCCCCCCTCAACCCACACTCCCCCGCCCCCTTACCCCACCCTGTCCCCTGCCCCCCTCAACCCTCACTCCCCCCCACTCCCCTCTACCCACACCCCCCTGCCCCCTCACCCCACCCTCTGCTCTCTGCCCCCTTAACCCCCACTCCTCCCTGCCCACTCAACCCCCACTCCTCCCTGCCCCCCTCAACCCTCACTCCTTCCTGCCCCCTCATCCCGTCCACTGCTCCATGTCCCCTCATCCCACCAACTCCTCTGTCCCTTTGCCCCCCCTTTCCAACCCAACCCACTCACCTTTGCCCCTTGCCCCACCCACTCCTCCCTTCATTCCACCCATTCCTCCCCTCACTCCACCCACTCCCCCCTCACCCCCTCGTCCCACCCACTCCCCCCTCGCCCTACGCACTCCCTCCAATGCTCCTCCCCCTGTAATGTGTTGCTGTTGTTGTGTGGAACTCCAAGGTGTGAGTGTGAGGTGCGGCTGCACAGTTTCGCGGGAAACATTGCTGCCAGTCCCAAACTAACCGTCTCATGCCTTTCAAAGCTGTCTCCCTGAATCCATGAAAATTGGGCTCTGGGATTCCAGTATGAAAATTCCTTATTGGGTAAGTTTTTTTTCTCATCATTCACTCTGTCAAGATCCTTGAGAGTTTCATAAAGTTCAATGAGACTATCTCTCATTTCTCTAAACTCCACAGAACATAAAGTGTTGTGCTCACTCTCCTCCCAGTCCCCTCCTCCCAGAGTACTGGTAGCACTCGATATGGTCGGTGAGATCATTCTACTTTGTGTTTGAGGGAAACAGTAAGCATCCAGACCCAGAACTTTGAGACTTTGCCAAAACTATGTTCAAAAAAGCTGTTGGGATGAATCATGGGGTGTCAGAGAGTGTGACATGACTGAGGGTGAACGAGTGAAAAGACTTTTATCTGGAGAGTTTGATTGTGTTGGATAAACAGTCAGTTGGACGGGGGAGCGATCCAGTTACATTCTTCAAGGTTACCACACTGACTAAAGTACAAAACCGTGAGCAAACAGTCCGTCCCATCAGAAACCAGCTTAAAAAAAACACATTACTGTTTGCATTGGCTACAGCATACAAGATTTATTCCATCTCATTTGTGACAATTCAATCCGTGATCTTATATTTCAGACTGTCTGTACTTCTGTATGAGAGTCTTTTCTGTTTCTCCTGGACTGTTTGTCATTCCTTCTCTCAAACACTCTGCCTTTGTTGAAATCTCTGTTGACGTTTTGCTCTGTGTTCCCCATTCTCTCAGGGGCTGTCTCTCTTGCTCTCTGCCTCAGTCTACGTCCTTATGTCACCATCTCTCCCTGTCTCAATTTCTGTCCTTCTCTCTGCTTCTGTATATCTCTCTCCCTACTGTTTCTGTCTGTACCCTCCTGTCTCTTATTCTTTTCTTGAACCTGTTTGTTAAGTACTCATTACATTCAAGTAAAAGAAGAAATTGAGCCAGTCTGATGAAGCACTTCAAGGTTGATCAGCTGCACCCAGGTGTTTAGACTGAGACAACTGAGAAAGTTGGCTGAAGATGGAACAATCAGGAAGCAGTGTAATGGTTTCTCTAACACTGGGTCTTTGAGCGCAAGTTCATCTTAACCATCTTAGTGGATAGAGACCAATCACCAAGAGACAGATTTGCTGGCCTTTTGTATCATTGTGGGATCATGCAGTGTTTTCTACATAACAACTTGGCTGTCCATCAAGGGAGAGAAATGGAAGGAAGGAATGGGTTTGGCTGGGAGGGTGAAATGACATAGTTGAGAACAGAAACAAGGCATACATCTGAATGAGGTTTCATGGAAACATATTAGAGAGCCTTATAGAATAGGTGGACAGAGGCTGTTTCCCCACATTGGGGAATCTATGTGGTGCCATAGCTTCAGGCTAAGAGCATTCTCATTTGGGACTGTGATGAATGAAGGTACATCCCTTCACTTGGAGGGTTGGGAACCATTGGAATTCTTTCCCCCAGGGCTCAGTCATTGACTCTATTGAAGACCGATCAATTGTTTTTGGACAGTGAGGATATCTAAAAATATAGGGATACTGGTGGGAGGTGCAAGATCAGTCATGATCATATTAATTAGCTCAAGGTGTACAATAGCTGTCTCCTCTTCATATTTCTGAACACAATTTGTGAACACACTCCTCCTCAACGTTATGGGCATAATCCAGACTGTCACAGAAGCCAAACTGCCATCCATGGACTCCATCTACACCTCTCGTTGCCATGGAAATGCAGCTAACATCATCAATGACCCCTCCCAGCTCGGACACAATCTCTTCTGTCAGGCATAAGATACAGAAACTTGAACACACTCACCAACAGGTTCAAGAACAGCTTCTTCCCTGCTATTATCAGACTGCTGAACGGACTTCTCTAACTTCAAATCTAATGTAGACCTTGCTTTGTGCTCCTCCTAAGCAGTCATAACTCTGTATGCCTTACTTTTCCGATGATCTGTATGTCTTTGTATGGTATGATCTGCCTGTACTACATGCAAAACAAAACTTTACACTGTACTAAGGTTCAACAATAAATTAAAATAGCAAGCATTTAAGTTCTTAAACAGATAAAATCCTTTAAACCTTAGGGCAGGGGTAGTCATGAGATATTGTTAAGCTTTGTGTGCTCTCACCCTGCAGCCTGGTTGCCCTAACTGGGTTAATCTTCATGCAGGTTATTTAACAATGGATCATTGTACAGTGCCTTCAATCAGTTTCTACTTAACTTGGTTGGCTGGAAAGACGGTTTGTGATACAGTGATACCAACAGCATGGGTACAGTTTCTGCGCTGATTAAGGTTACCATGTAGAACTCATCTCTCCCTTGCCTGAGGTGTGGTAACCCTCATGTTAGAAAACCCCATTCAGCCCTCTCTCTCTGTCTAATGAGAGAGAGGACTACGGTGACTTTGCCTTGTAGAGTTTTAAAAAATAAACTTTTATCTAAGCAAGAATTTTATCTGTGATCCTGGCTAATACTGGGTATACTTGCAAAGTAGTAAAATCTGCTAGATCAAGTTTGATAACTTCATGAATCACAGGAGTCTTGGAAAGTGTGGAGAGTGATATTGTTGTTTGGAAATCATTCGTTTTACTCAGAGTGACTTTTATTAGTCTCTCAGTGACTGTTTCAAGCAAAACCAAACACTGTACCTGTAATTCTGCTTCTCACTGCTCAAGTGGAACTTCTCATATAAGGAGTAGACTTGGTTTCCATCCCAGTCCCTCAGCTCAATCCGTAACGAGTGGAGCCGCTGGCTGGTCAGCAGGTAAATGGCCTCATTCCCCAGCCAGTACTCCCCAGCTCCATCTCCGAAACCCTGCCAGAGAACAGTGTCAGTGGTGAAACAACAGCCAAGGGAACTACTTCACCAGGAAAGCAGCAGGACGAGCAAACTTGCATTTCTCTAGCACCTCTCACGCAACTTCAGGATGTCATAAAGCCCTTTAGCAGCCAATGAAAATAATTTTTAACAGAACTTGTAGAAAACATCCAAATTTTCTGTGACTTGCAAACTTACTCTTTAAAGTTAGAAATCACACAACACCAGGTTATAATCCAACAGGTTTAATTGGAAGCACTAGCTTTCGGAGCGCTGCTCCTTCATCAGGTGGTTGTCATAACCTGGTGTGTGATTTTTAACTTTGTCCACCCTAATCCAACACCAGCATCTCCTTCCTTTCAAGAAGGACTTGAGAGCAAATAAAAATTTAGCCGATGTCCTTGATGTGGTAATTATTGTTCCATTTTCATTTCCGCATTGATCACAACTCGTGGTTAAGATTCGCTTTTACAACTGAGAAAGCAACGCAACTGGACAATCAAACTTTAAAAGTTAACTTGACTGGAGCTCATGCCTTCGTCTGTCCAAAGGGCCCTGAGCAGCAGCATTAGCATTGTAAGAACAGTCACCAGATAATCTACCCAAAGTTCAGATCAGAACAGGAAACAGAACAGCAAATAACTCCAGGTCTCCTTTTGAAATCAGAAGCATATTCACAAGAAAGGTCACTGGACATGAAACATTGACTCTGATTTCTCTCCACAGATGCTGCCAGGCCTGCTGAAATTTTCCAGCAATTTCTGTTTTTGCTTCTGATTTGCAGAATCTGCAGTTCTTTTGTTCAGGAGAGAGAACAGGCAGACCTTTATCCATTCCTTTGCCTTCCCTTCTGCTGGTCTCTCTCTGGGCTCCATCTCCACCTATCAATTACCCCTCTCTGACACCCTCCCCCTCTCCCCCCAGGCTTCGATAAATATTCCAACCATTTCTTAGCTACAATCAGTTCTGAAGAAGGTTCACTTGATCCAAAAGGTTAACTTTCTCTCCACAGATGCTGCCAGACCTGTTGAGTTTTTACAGCAGTTTCTGGTTTTGCTTCAGATTTCTAGCCTCAGCTGTTTTTTATTTTCGTATTTGATGGGCAACAAGTCGTTCATATCCCATGAACGAAAAAATTAATCAAGGATCAGTCTGCCCCTCTTACGTGGCTGTGAAAAAGTCTGGCCCATGTTAAAGCAAGAGAGTTCTTCCTGATATCTTGGCCAATGTCATTAATAGGGGTTAACTGGTCATTATCACATTACAGCTTGCAAATTGGGGCCTTATTGCAGGCAAACTTTTTGTCATTTCCTACATTATAACCTCTGTCCCCTCCCACTCCAAAATCCTAGGATTTCATCTGAAATGAAGGGTATATTTAGACCCTGAACAAATACATGTATGTAAATATGATTGGAGAAGATACGAAAGTAGAAGAGAAGTTTATGATGGAGCGTGATGAACATAGATAGAGAAGGAGGAGAAATAGAGTTGAATGCCATGTGGAAAAATAGGTAGAGAAATTTGCTGTTGAATTGGACATTGACTGTGATCCAGGTTGACTCAGATTGGATTAGGACCAGACCACTTCAGAAATGGATTCGCAAATTTTTCTAAGGCATCGTCTAGCTGTGTTCAGAGATGGCTTTCTCAGCTTGGGAGTTACTTTGGCTCTTCGTCTACAAGGCCTTGTGCCAAATACATTCTTTTTGTTTTGGAATGTTAGGATTATTGGCACAAGGGGCTGCCCCACGGGAAATGTCCCGCTTCTCTTTCCAAGTGGATGGTAAGAGCCCCGCACGTCTCCCGATCCTCCATAATCCAACAAGGATGTCGAGACATTGGGGAGAAGTTACACAACTAGGACTTTCAAAGATAAAACTACTTTGGAAAGGTCATAACTATCAGTAATAACTAAAGAAACTGGTTCTCTTACCTTCAGAAAAGGGAAGGCTGGAGGGGAACCAGCTGCAGATCTTTAAAATTGTGCAAACATTTGAAAATAGATTCAGTGAAGATGTTTGTACTTGCAAAAAAGATCAGGGCTAACAGTCAAAAATATAAAGAGTCACTAATAAATCCATTAGGGAATTCAGATGAAACTCCTTTACTAAAGGATTGATGAGAATGTAGGATTCGTTCCCAGAAACTGGAATTGAAGGCAATAATGCAGATGCTTTTAAAGGGAAACAAAGTAAGTGTATGAGGGAGAAAGGAGTAAATGGTCTGGTGGTGGACTGAGATGAGGGAGGAGGAGTGAGAACAGTCCTGTGATGGTGAGCTATTGGGCAAGGTCCATTAGGGCTGAATGGCCTGCAAATTCTATGTTAGATATTAAGGAGCAGACAGATCAATAACAGCCCAGTCAGTCTAAACCAAAGCCTGAGGCCTTTACTCCTCCTGTAGATATTCAAAGGTCAGAGAGAGAGCCCTGCCGAGAGGGCCAGGTAGCTAGAACCGTGGCATCACTTGTTGTATGGAGAGCAGCAGCTAATACCTGGCAGTGGGATCACCAGCCAACTGTGCCATTACTGAAGTCTCTGTGTGGCGATGTTGTATTGTACTGAATGGTCCATGCCATGAAAACAGCAGCAACAACAAAGTGCATTGATGTAGTGTCTTTACTATATCTCAAGCTGCTTCAAAGTGTGTCATCAAGTAAAACCCGACCCCATACAACATCAAAACATATTAGGACGGGTGATGAAAATCTCAGTCAAGAGGTAGATATAAGGAGTGTCTTAAAGGAGGAGGTAGATGTTCAGAGATGGAGGGGTTCCAGAGGCAGAGGTGTTGACAGCTCATAGAATCATGGAGATGTAGAGCATGGAAACAGACCCTTCGGTCCCACCAGTCCATGCTGACCAGTTATCCCAACCCAATCTAGTCCCACCTGCCAGCATCCAGCCCATATTGCTCCAAACACTTCCTATTCATATACCATCCAAAAGGCTTTTAAATGTTGTCATTGTACCAGCCTCCACCACTTCTTCTGGCAACTCATTCCATACACATACCACCCTCTGTGTGAAAATGTTGCCCCTTAGGTCTCTTTTATATCTTTACCCTCCCACCCTAAATCTATGCCCATTAGTTCTGGACTCCCCGACCCCAGGGAAAAATATTTGCCTATTTACCCTATCCATGCCCCTCATAATTTTGTAAACCTCTATAAAGTCACCCCTCAGCCTCCGACAGTCCAGGGAAAACAGCCCCAGTCTGTTCAGCCTCTCCCTATAGCTCAAATCCTCCAACCCTGGCAACATCCTTGTAAATCTTTTTTGAATCCTTTCAAGTTCCACAACATCTTTCCGATAGGAAGGAGGCCAGAATTGCATGCAATATTCCAACAGTGGCCTAACCAATGTCCTGTACAGCTGCAGCATGACCTCCCAACTCCTGTACTCAATACTCTGACCAATAAAGGAAAGTATACCAAACGCCTTCTTCACTATCCTATCTACCTGTGACTCCACTCTCAAGGAGCTATGAACCTGCACTCCAAGGTCTCTTTGTTCAATAATACTCCCTAGGACCTTACCATTAAGTGTATAAGCCCTGCTAAGATTTGCTTTCCCAAAATGTAGCACCTTGCATTTATTTGAATTAAACTCCATCTGCGACTTCTCAGCCCATTGGCCCATCTGATCTGAAGGCACAGGCCCTAGTGGTGAGCCTGATGAAAATTCAATGGGTATCTCATAGGCTTCAGGGGCTGGAGAAGTTCAAAGATTCCCAGGTCCAACCTTAAGCCCAGGACTTTCTCCCACCTTATTACTGACAGGCCGCAGGTACTGTGACCTCCAGCCACTTTTTCAAAACAAAATATCATATGAACCAACCGAGCACAGGAATATAAGCAGTTGTAATATTAACAGTTTCTGTAAGAAAATGTGTCCTTGTATGCAGCCACTCATACTTCCCCCTTACACTGTGATGGAAAAGTTTGATCCTTAATGTTACTTTTGCAGTGAGTAATGGGGAAAGGTTTTGGGATGTACTGAGGTTGTAGTAGGCACTATATGAATGTAAGGATTTTCTATCTTCTCAGAGATATACTACTGTCTATGCATTGACACTCCGGTTTACATATGTACACATTGGGAGCACCCATTAAAATAGTGGAATTCTGACCAAATCTGCACCTTCACCACCTCTGAGGCTAATTCTAGTGTTCATTCCCAACTCGAAGCCACTTGCCCCAGCTCCACCCAGACCTGATTTGAGTTCATTGCTTTATTGCAGATTGAATTTGCTTCCATTCCATTCACTCACTGCTCCATCAAGGCAGCATTTCTCCAAGGGTTACATACTTGATGTGGTTCTGACAGTGCTCAATGTATTCAATAAAACTCTGTGCTCAATGCTATTTTTAAACTCAATCTGATTTTTATGAGCTCGCAGTTTTCTGTGTAATCAGAGATCTTTCCCACACAATCAGCTTGTTTAATACCAGCCTGGTTTTGTCATACTAGATCAGCTGTACAGAGAGTTCCAGGTCTGGAGTCCTCCAATTTGAAGACACATTGAATGAGGTTATTCATGTCGGACTCTGGCTTCAAACCCCAGCTCTTATGTTACTCAAGGCCAAAGCAAAGGGAAAAACACACCCTTTTCCCATTTTACAACTGAGGTAGCTTTGCCCCAGAATTCTTCTGCTGTCTTCCTTCAGGCAGAAGATTCCAGTTGATGGTAGTGCAGGACAAATCTGATCCTCGTGTAAGACAAAGTTTGAAAGACCACAAGTTTAATTTTGCAATTTGTTTATTGCAGTGATCAGTTGTTGACCATATCTACAAGAATCCACAAATGTGCTTTTGACAAAAGAACATGAAGGTTTATTGCACAAAAGCATTTTCCACCAGCAAAGAACTATTTGTAATGGCCTAAATGCAAATATTAGAAACAAAAATTCAATCCTGCGCTCCCAGCACCAACCTGACAGATACTCAAATTTCAGTGAAGGGTCACACTGTCTCTAATTTAAAGTTTCTTTCTCTGTGGCCGTGGCTGGAGTTTATTTTTGGTAAACTTGTGCATTCACTGAATGCTTTTTAAAAATATCTCTTCCTGAGCCCTTAAGCAAATTGCTAACAAAGCTCACTTATTTCTTACACGAGTTCCTTAAATTCTTCTTTCATTGCCTTTTGTCGCTGTTGCCTTTGTCTTACTGACATTAAGCCATCCAGGACTTGTCTCCTTCAGCCTTGATTGTTTTGGAGACTGCTAAGCTGCATTGTTGCTATTGCTGGCCTTTTTCTACCTACCTTTGTCCCTGATAGAAACCTACACATTCCTTGATCTTTTGTCTTGATGGTTCTGTCTTTCTAAACGTACTCACTTCTGTTTCTGTCTTCCTGTGTTATAGCTCATTGCTCAGCAAAGCCTAATATTTTTCTAGCTTCTACATATTTCTTAAACACTGAACTATTTGTGTTAAAGAATTTTAAAAAACTCAATTAAGTGCATGCAAACAAACTTCCAAACATCCTACCATTACTGTCAGACTCCAAAAATATAGCTCAACCTATATATAAAGCTTCCCTTCTTAACCCACACCATATGAAAATACAAATCAAATCTTGAGATACAGATGATTCTGTCAACTATAGATTAAGTTTCCACATCATAATAATTATATGTTGTGAACCTTTGCCACAACTTGTACAAATGTACAGGAGGTCAGGCAACATTCGAGGAGCAAGAGAGTTGACATTTCAGGCAGGACCCTGCTTCAGGACTGATGAAGAGTTTATGCCCGAAATGTCAACTCTCCTGCTCCTCGGATGCTGCCTGATCTGCTGTGCTTTTCCAGCACCACACTTTATTAACTCTGACTCTCCCACATCCGCAGTCCTCACTTTCCCCCAGATGAACAGGGACCAAACTCTCTTCAAATCTCTGCATGTTGAACATAAACTGCAAGGGTTTGACATTCCTCTTAGGGCATTGGTTGGAAAGCATAAAAAAAACTGCAAAATCAAACTTTTTATTTCTTCTCTGAGAGAGACAATTTTTTTTAAGCAACAGTATCAAGGGATATGGAACACAGTTCGGCCATGACTTCATAGAATGGCAGAGCAGGCTAAAGGGGCTGAATGGCCTACTCCTGTTCCTATGTTTCTTACAGCAGTTACCCACTGAGTATATTAGTGACCAAGTGTCATAAATATATGACAGTCATGAACAAATCCAAAAGGGAGTTCAGGGAAATGTTTCCCACCCACAGACTGGTTGGAATATGCAATTCCCTCTCATGGCGGGTAGCTGAGGTGAAGTGTCCTGGACCAATATTTATCCCAAAACTATCCAACAGTAAAACAGGTTATCTGCGAATTGATCCCATTGCTAGTCATGAGAGTTTGCTGTGTGCATGTTGGCTGTCTCATTTCCTACATTGTAGTGTCTGCTAACTGAACCTCAACTCCATCTTTCTCTTTACTTTTCACTTTGTGCTGTTAGAGAGTCATTGGGTCACAGAGATAAACAGCATGGAAACAGACCTCTCGGTCCCACCCGTCCACACCGACCAGATATCACAACCCAATCTAGTCCCACCTGCCAGCACCCAGCCCATATCCCTCCAAACCCTTCCTATTCATATACCCATCCAAATGCCTTTTAAATGTTACAATTGTACCAGCCTCCACCACTTCCTCTGGCAGCTCATTCCATACATGTACCACCCTCTGTGTGAAAAGGTTGCCCCTTAGGTCTCTTTTTTATCTTTCCCCTCTCACCTCTGGCTATCAGAGAGATTCAGTCAGACCAAGGGTCAGATTTTACTGCTAAGCTGTTTAAGGAGATAATGGATACCTTAGATACACAGCACGTTAAATCCAGTGCGTATCATCCTGGATCCCAGGGAGCTTTACATAGAACATAGAAAAGTACAGCACAGAACAGGCCCTTTGGCCTATGATGTTGTAACGTGATTTAATCCCAATGTAAAATATAGTAACTTAACCTACACACCCCTCAACTCACTGCTATCCATGCGCATGTCCAGCAGTCGCTTAAATGTCCCCAATGACTTCGTTTCCACCACCTCAGCTGGCAACATATTCCATGCATTCACAACTCTCTGCGTAAGAACCTACCTCTGACATTTCCTTTATACCTTCCTCCTAATATCTTCAAACAATGACTTCTCGTACCAGTCAATCCTGCCCTGGGGAAAAGTCTCTGGCTACTGACTCTATCTATTCCTCTCGTTATTTTGTACACCTTGATCAGGTCTCCTCTCTTCCTCCTTCTCTCCAGAGAGAAAAGTCCGAGCTTATTCAACCTTTCTTCGTAAGGCAAGCCCTCCAGTCCAGGCAGCATCCTGGTAAACCTTCTTTGCACCCTCTCCAAAGCCTCTGTATCTTTCCTATGGTAGGGTGACCAGAATTGGACACAATATTCCAAGCGTGGTCTCTTAAACTCAATCCCCCTGTTAATAAAAGCCAAAACACCATATGCTTTCTTAAAAACTCTATCCACTTGGGTGGCAACTTTGAGGGATCTATGTACTTGCACACCCAGATCCCTCTGTTCCTCCACACTGCCAAGAATCCTGTCTTTAATCCTATATTCAGCATTCGAGTTCAACCTTCCAAACTGCATCACTTCGCCTTTATCCAGGTTGAACTCCATCTGCCATTTCTCAGCCCAGCCCTGCATCCTGTCTATGTCATGCTACTGCCTGCAGTAGCCCTCTATACTATCGATGATACCTCCAACCTTTGTGCCATCTGCAAATTTATGAACCCACCCCTCAACCTCCTCATCCAAGTCATTTATAAAAACTACAAAGAGCAGAGGCCCAAGAACAGAGCCCTGGGGGACCCCACTCAACACTGACCTCCAGGCAGAATACTTTCCATCTACAACCGCTCTCTGCCTTCTGTCAGCCAGCCAATTCTGAATCCAGATAGCCAAATCTCCCTGTATCCCATACTTCCTGACTTTATGAATGAGCCTACCATGGGGAACCTTATCAAATGCCTTGCTGAAGTCCACATACACCACATCCACTGCACAACTGTTGTCGACCTGTCTTGGCACCTCCTCAAAGAACTCAATAAGATTTGTGAGGCATGACCTGCCCCTCACAGAGCCATGCTGACTGCCTTTAATCACACTATGCTTTGCCAAATAGTCATAAATCCTATCCCTCAGAATTCTTTCCAAAACCTTGCTGACCACAGACGTGAGACTGACTGGTCTGTAATTGACAGGGATTTCCCTATTACCCTTCTTGAAAAGAGGAACAACATTCACCTCCTTCCAATCCTCCGGTACGACTCCTGTGGAGAGTGAGGAGGCAAATATCCTCGCCAGCAGCTTAGCAACCTCCTTTCTCTCTTCCCGGAGCAGCCTGGGATAAATCTGGTCTGGCCCTGGAGACTTATCAATCTTAATGTTTGCCAAAATTTCTAGCACATCAACTTCATCAATCTTGATCTGTTCAAGACTGTATCCTAGCTCCTCTAAGTTTCCATTTACAACAAGTTCCCTTTCCTTGGTGAAAACCGAAGCAAAAAACTCATTTAGGATTTCCCCTACCTGCTCAGACTCCACGCACAAGTTCCCTACTCTATCCCTGATCAGCCCTACCTTCTCCCTGATCATTCTCTTATTCCTCATGTATGAGTAAAATGCCTTTGGGTTCTCCCTAATCTTTCCTGCCAAGCCTTTTTTGTGCCCCTTCCTGGATCTCCTCAGTCCATTTCTGAGCTCCTTTCTAGCAAGCCTGTAATCCTTTAAAGCTGTACTAGATCCTTGCTTCCTCCACCTTACGTAAGATGCCTTCTTCCTTTTGACGAGAAGTTCCTTTGTTCTTGTCATCCAATGTTCCTTAATCTTACCCCTTCTTACCTGTCTCAGAGGAACAAATTTGTGCATCACTCACAAACAACTGCTCCTTAAATAGTCTCCATATGTCTGCTGTGCCCTTTCTGTGGAACAATTGCTCCCAGTCTATACTTTTCAACTCCTGTCTGATAGCGTCATAATTTTCTTTTCCCCAATTAAATATCTTCCCTTGGTAACGGCTCCTTTCCCTTTCCAAGGCTTCACTAAATGTGAGGCAGTTGTGATCACTGCCACCAAAGTGTTCTCCCACTGCAAGATCTGACACCTGTCTTGGCTCATTGCCAAGCACCAAATCCAAAATGGCCTCTCCCGTCATTGGTCTGTCTACATACTGAGTAAGGAAACCCTCCTGAACACACCTGACAAAAACGGCTCCATCCAAACCATCTGCACTTAGGAATTTCCAGTCGAAATTGGGAAAGTTGAAATCACCCATAACAACAACCCTGGTACTTTTGCATTTTTCCAGAATCCGCTTGCCTATGAGATCTTCAATCTCTCTACTGCCATTAGGGGGTCTGTAGAAAACCCCCAATGCGGTGGCTGTTCCCTTGCTGTTCCTAACTTTCACCAATACTGACTCAGTAGACAAACCTTCCTCAACAGCCTTGGTTTCTGTAGCTGTGATGCACTCTCTGATTAGCAATGCTGCACCCCCTCCTCTTTTTTCCGCCCTCCCTGTTCTTTCTTTTTTATTAATAGATATTTTTATTGAAAAGTTAACATAGTTTTACAAGTTTACAAATAAAATAAAACCCAAGTATAAACATTAATATACAATTAAATCTTAAATAAATAATAACCAAAATCTATCAAACAGAAAAAAGAGATACCGAGAGAAAATAAAACAAAACTCAACTAACTATTAATCTAACCTACAACTAACCAGAGTGTATAATTAGGTCTTTTACATTATTCGGGGAAAAAAAAACCGACGGATAACACAGAAATTGGGTTGTGAGATACGTGCTCGGAATGTATTAACATTAAAATCGTAACAAAACCTGTATTCGTGCAGGATTCCTCTCCCAAGGGGCCCCTGACCAGCCAGGTTCGCCATCTCAATTAAATAAAAGCCCTTGTTAGGATGGCCGAAATATCTGTATTTATGTAATTCAAGAAGGGCTGCCATATCTTATGGAATAATGCGGTCTTTTGGTGTACCATATTTGTAAGGAAGTCAAGGGGAATACATTCCATGATTAATCTCTGCCAATTCGAAAGTCCAGGGGGGCCCTCAGCCACCCAGTTTACCAAAATATTTTTCCTTGCACAGAAAGAGAGAATAGAAAATAATCACTTCCAGGGAGGGTAAATTCGAAAAGCCCAAAAGGAGAGATACAGGGTCCACTCTAATTTCCGTTCCTAAGATTTCTGTCAGAGCACTTGCTACTTTAGTCCAATATCTACAAATCTTATGACAGGCCCATAAGCAATGTACAAGAGTGCCCACCTCTATTTTACATTTGAGACACATTGGAGATGCTCCTGCCTTAAATTTTGCAAAGCGGTCCGGTGCTATATGGGCCCTATGAAGTATCTTCAACTGAATGGCCTGAGTTCTGCTGCATATCGTAATTCTTCTGGCATTTTCCCAAATGTCATTCCACATTTCTATCGAGATTTCCAGTCCCAAATCCTGATCCCATTTTTTAAGCAGATTGTCCATATCTCCCGATACTTCATCATGTAATAAATGATAAATAGTGCTTACGGAAGATACCCTCATTGGCCATAGCACTCTACATTCTCTATCTGATTTATAAAGACTATCTAATAACATAGTCTTCTTCTGTATGTGGTCTCGAATTTTGTAGTATTGAAAGAGGTCTCCATTAGGTAATCCGAATTTCTGACGCAGCTGTTCAAAAGACATCAGGACCCCTTCTTTAAACAGATCCCCTAAACATGAGAAACCCCTGGATCTCCAGAGTTTGAAAGTGACATCTGTAAGCCCCGGTTGAAATCCCCTTACTCCCATTATCGGAGCAGAGGGGGATGTTTTATGTGAGTTGCCCTCATTTTGCCGCATTATATTCCAATCTTTAATTGTGTTTAGTATTATAGGGTTTTTACATTGATTCGTAATGATTTTCCTCTTGTCTGAAAAGAAAAGGCAAATAAGTGGGCATTTTACTTGAGAAGCCTCGATGTCCAGCCAGATTGATTGCGGGTCAGATGAGACCCAATTGGCTATGTAACTTAATAGGGAACTTAACTGATATTTCCTAAAATTTGGGAAATCCAATCCTCTCCTCGCCTGTGAAAGCTGTAGCTTCTTCAGCTTGATGAGGGGCCGTCTATGATTCCAGATAAAGGAACCGAACCAGCCATATAATTTACGTAGTGCCAGCCTTGGCAGCATCACCGGAAGCATTCTCACAGGGTATAGGAGACGGGTGGGAAATTCATTTTAATTAGTGCTATTCTACCTAGCCAGGAAATTGGAAGGTCTCCCCATCACTGGAGGTCCTGCCCTTACTTCCACTCCTATGTCTTATGGTCTTATCCTTTCCAGTAAATGTACAAAGTTAGCCTTGTATAACTGACCAAATACTGGGGTAATAAAAATGCCTAAATATAAGAAACCCTCCAGGGACCACCGAAAGGGAAAGTGGGGTCCATCCAATAAGTGGGATATACTAGCAAGGCCACCCATTGGCATAGCCTCCGATTTTAAGAAATTAATTTTATAGCCTGAAAATACACTAAATGTATTAATAACTTGGATTAAACGAGGCACAGACATCAAAGGATTACTGAGAAATAGAAGAACATCATCTGCATAAAGGGTAATTTTATGTTTACCTGTACCAATCCTCGGGGCCGTTATATTAGGATCAGCCCGTATAGCTTCTGCTAGCGATTTGATTATTAGCTTAAATAGCAATGGCGAAAGAGGACATCCCTGACGGCAGCCCCTATCCACACTGAAGCTATCCGAGTCTAATCCATTGGTAATCACAACTGCTTTGGTATCACTATACAGTGTTGAGACCCATTTGATAAACACTTTTCCAACATCAAACCTTTCCAATGTGTAAAACAAGTATGACCATTCAACCCTGTCGAATGTCTTTTCCGCATCTAATGAGACTACTACACTTGGTATCTTTCCCTGATGGCAGGCTTGAATCACATTCGAAACCCTCCTAACATTATTGGATGATCTACGGCCCTTAATAAACCCCGTCTGATCCTCCTTTATGATATGTGGCAATGCCCTTTCTAGCCTCAATGCTAACATTTTAGAGAGGATTTTAAAATCTATATTTAGCAAGGATATTGGTCTGTAAGATGCGCAGTCTTCTGGGTCCTTTTCTTTTTTTGAGGATAAGAGAGATATTTGCCTCTTTCAGCGAAGGCAGGAGACAACCCTGACTGTACGAATAGTTATACATGTCCATAAGTGGACCAGCCAATATTCTTGTAAATTCTTTATAGAATTCAGCTTGAAAGCCATCTGAGCTGGGCGCCTTACCGCTCTGAAGTTGCCTGATTGCGTCAAGTATTTCTTGGATTGTTAGGGGAACATTCAAGACCGATACCTGTTCCGGAGTTATGTCCGGAAAGGTCAGCTTTTTAAAAAATGACTGCATCCTCCTAGTCCTGTCTTCAAAATCCTGCGATTTATATAAATCAGAATAAAATTTTCTAAAGATTGCATTAATCCTTTTATGATCATGAGTCAGAATACCCATACTTTCCTTGATAGATGTGATAGTTTGAGGGGCCTTTTTTTGCTTTGCGAGAAATGCTAAGTATCTACCAAGTTTATCGCCAAATTCATATAACCTTTGTTTTGCAAATAATATTTCTCTCTTAGCTGTTTGGGTAAGCGTGGTGTTTAGAGCTGTCCTAAGGGCCGTAATCCTTTGTAATTTGATAATAGAAGGTCTGTCAGTATATGCTGTTTCAGCCGCTCTTAAGTGAGCTTCGAGCAGATGCTGTTGGAAATAATTTTTTCTGGGTCACTGAGTATAAAATGATCAAATCTCATGTGTAAGCTTTGATGGTCTCCCACATCATTGATGGGTTGCTAGCCGTACCTGAATTAATTTCTAAAAAAAGTTTTAAATTCTTGAGAGAATACTTTATAAATTTACTATCTTTCATCAGAAAGGGGTCCATACGCCAATGCCGGGGGAGATGTCTCATTGTTCCTCGCCTTGATTTCCATATATACAGCAGCGAGATCGGAAATGTGCCAAACTGCCTATTTTACAGAATGATATGGAATTTTTAAAAATCGAGGGGGCAAAAAACAAATCGATTCTGGTATGACATTTATGTGGATTGGAATAAAAAGAAAAATCTCTGCCCTGTGGATGAAGGCATCTCCATACATCTAGTCCTAATTCTTTGTTCAAATCCACCAATTGTATAGATCTGGGAGATACTCCTGCAGTACTCTTGGGTATCTTATCTGTTTCACAACTGGATCCATAATACAATTAAAATCTTCCCCTATAATTGTATGATGAGCACTGAGAGCCATCAATTTTGAGAAGGCTTCCGTTATAAATTTAAAAGGATGTGCCGGGGGACAATACAGATTTGAGATCCCATATTCCTTTCCGTTTATAAGGGCTTTAATCAGAATATATCGTCCAGATTCGTCTTTTATCTGGTTTAGGATTTTGAAAGGGAAATTCTTCCGAATAAGGCTAACAACTCCCCTACTTTTTGAGCTGAAGGAAGAAAAGAAGGCCTGATCAAATCCACCCTGTCGTAATTTCAATTGTTCTTTATCCAGAAATGCTGTAAGCTGGCCTTCCTCTTCCTGTTCGGGAAGGCCCAGCAAACAAATATTTTTTCGACGACCTTGAGAATCGAGGTCGTCAATGTGATTCTCTAAGGTCCAGACTCGGTGTTCGAGAGTCCGGACCCGATCCACAGCCGATTCTGCTGTAGTCTCAGAAGTCGCGGCCTTTAGCGTCGCCCCTCTGACTTGCCACTTGATTTCCTTGATGTCTCGGTCGTGCTTTTGTAGCACGGCCGAAAGTAAGTCCCATCGGCTCCGGATTCTTCGATGAAGGCGTCGATCTTCGCGTCATGTTTGGAGATTATTTCCACGAGGCTCACCGCCGTAGGTAAGTCCCCCGGGACGGCTGCGGACGCCTCAGCTGCAGCTGGAGGGGGGGGGGAGGGGTTCCTGCTTGCTGAGAGCTGCGGGCTCCCTTCCTTTTAGTCATTTTTACAGGAGATTAGATTGTTTAAATTCAGTACTGAGCAACTAATTACATTAAGTAAAAACTATTTTAGGTGATTTGGTGAGTGTGGAGGAGAGGGTGGCCTACTTTGCCCAAGTCTTGGGAGGAGCACTATAGACTCAGACTAGCTGGGTCGCTGCCATCTTGGATCCTCCCTCCCTATTCTTTCTAAATGTTCTAAACCCTGGAACATCAAGCAACCATTCCTGCCCCTGTGAAACCCATGTCTCTGTTACGGCCACAACATCGTAGTCCCAAGTACTGATCCATCTTTAGAAAGGTGGCATCAGACCTTGAAGACCATGTTGAGATGTCATGATTAACTGAGTAATTGGGATAAAGGTATCCCATTCGTATTGTTTGCCATTAGAGATGTCCCAAACAAATCTATTCAGTTCACTCACTTTGAGTTAATTATCAGGCATGAAGTGAGAGGTCCTTTGAAAATAATTAAAGAAAAAATGACAGGACCAATGTTGGAGATCTCACACTTAGATTATCGGAGGTGAGGGAGAGATTAGATCGAGTAGGGTGAGTTAGCTAAACAGTACCCGAATAGGGCACAGCATAGAGTGAAGCAGGTGGCAGATAAAATCTCTGAGACTTGGACGTTTTCCTGAGGGGATGACATGTTATTACTGTTACCAGTGATAGGAGATCCCTTCAAAGGCCGGTTTAGCAGTCCCTATCAAACTGAGAAGAAGTTGAGTCAGCTGAACTAACTAGTAAAGATGTCAGATAGGAAAAAAAGGTATCGGGTGTGTCACGTGAACATGTTGAAACTGTATTATACTGGAGAGAAAGAACTGGAGAAACAGGTGTTAGTTACTGCCCCGCAGCGTGAGGAATCAAATCCAGATGATGAGGGTTTTGATGTGCCTCAAAATAGATTAAAAAATGAAGAAGTCCTTGAGGAGTGGGATAGGTTAATAAACTATCTGTCTCAGGTGCATAGAACACAGTTGAAAGATTTGTTACTGCAGTATAAGGACATATGTAAGAATCAGATGGCGAGGACTAATGCAATTGTACATGAAGTAAACGTAAGGAATACTGCTCCGATAAAACAACATCCCTATTGGCTTAATCCTTTCAAAGCCAGACAGGTCCAGAAGAAGGTGGAGGCCATGTTCGATGAGAACATCATCAAACCAAGCCAGAGCGAGTGGTTTTCGCCGATCATCTTAGTTCCCAAACTGGATGGGACTCAATGATTCTGCGTGGAATATCGGAAGGTCAGTGCCATTACAAAATTGGACTTAGATCCAATTCTGAGATTGGAGGACTGTATCAAGAAAATCAGACAAGCCAGTTCCATCACCAAGTTGGACTTAATGCGAGGTTACTGGTAGGTAACTTTATCAGAGTTGGCAAAAGAAATCTCTGCATTTGTAACCCCACGTGGGCTATATCCGTTTAAAGTGATGCCCTTTGGAATGAAGAACGCACCCACCACATTCCAAAGACTCATGATCAGAGGTGCGGCTGGGTAAACAAACTTTGCAGTCTGTTTGGACAATGTAGTGACTTTTAGTAAGTCCTGCAAAGATCACATGGTACAGTTGGCAGAGCACTTTGAACAACTATGAGAAGCAAAACCAGTGATAAACTTAAAACTGAATTTGCGGAAGCAGAGGTGACGTTCTTGGGACATAACATCGGCCATGGAAGGTTGACCCCATGGAACGCAAAGACGAAGGCCATCAAGGAATTTCCACAACCAACCTCAAAGAAAGAGGTGATTCAACTCTTAGGACTCAGCGGATTCTACTGGAAATTTGTTCCAAACCTCAGCAGTGTAATGGCACCATTAACCGATTTGCTGAAGAAGAACACAATGGACAGAATAATGCCAGGATATAATCGACCATTTGAAATTGATATTAACCACCAAACCAGTTTTAGCTACACTAAACTTTTCAAAACCTTTTTAAGTTGCCATCAATGCTCATGACATTGGGGTTGGAGCTGTACTCCTACAGGAAGGTGAGGGTAGGATTGAACTGTCTGTTGGTTACTTTTCAAAGAAGATCAACATTCACCAAAAGAAATACTCTACAATCAAAAAAAGAACTGTTGAGTTTGGTACTAGCCTTACAACATTTTAATGTGTGTCACAAACAATGTGTTAGAGACTGTTATGTACACGGATCACAATCTGCTTACATTCTTAGAATGCTTTAAAGACAAGAACATGAGATTATTTCACTGGAGTCTTATGTTACAGACTTAATTTTAAAATCGTGCATTCGTACATCTTGCAGGTTGTAAGAATATAATTGCAGATGTGTTATCAAGTATTTAACTGAAAAAGTTTATATATATATATATATAGGTATATGGGAAGAAGTTAAGGCAAACCTATATTAAAGTTATCTGTCTGTTATGGTAATGTGTTTAAAAATAGAAAATAAAATTAAGCCATCTTTTCATGATGATGGCTCATTTTTTCTGAAGGGGGGAGATGTTATGAAGATGTGAACGTACTGTACCTTTAAGAGAGTTAAAAGCTGGCAGAACAACCTGACATTACCAAGTGTTTTCAATAGGATACAATGTAACATGTGCTCTAGCTACTGGCATAGCTAGGGTAGCTGGTTGCTTGGAGACAAAAACAGATTTGAATTAGGTCAATCAGTTTAAATATAACCCCCCAAAAAACAAACTCCAATCCAATAGAATTTAGTCTAGTGACAATCTTAAAAGCCAATGACACAATCCGATGCTTTGGCGGGGAGGGGAGGGGATATAACCTGGGAAAATTGAACAGTTGGGAGGAGAACTGCCAAGCCAGCATCTGCAAACTGCCCAGAGAATAGCTCTCTTAAAAGTACCTTTATTGATCAGTAACTTGTGAAGCAGAATCTCCAAGAAGAAGAAAAGAAGGCAGGAATACAGAGAAGAACCAAAAGCTGCCTTGTTTTGAGATAAGAAGTTTAGTTTTGTAAATCTTTATTTGGAGTTTTATCAGACTAGTACTATAGAAGGGAAGGTAAAAGATAGGTTAGAGGAAAGAGTTGTAAATGGTTGTTAATTTATCTCTGCTATACTTTAAGAAATAAAGTTGTTAATTTTTACTTTAAATAGTTCTTGAATTCTCGAATTTTCACAGATTACTGCATGGGATAGATCTTTTTGGTGTTGGTGGTTTTAAATTAGCAGAGGGGTTTACCCCGTGTCATAATAAAGGTGTCATCAACAGCACTATCAAGCAGCACCTGCTCAGCAATAACCTGCTTGGAGACGCCCAGTTTGGTTCAGCCAAGGCCACTCAGCTCCTCACCTCATTGGAGCCTTGGTTGAAACATGGATAAAAGAGTTGAATTCCAACAACAAATAAGTAACACCCATCTCAAGAGTGACTGCATGTCACAAAAATGCATCAGTAGTTGTAAGCACTTCCAGCTGTCCCCAGCTTGTGAAGGATGCTCGAACTAAGCAAGTGTTTTACTCACCATTTTATACTCCCTCCAGTTCCTCTGAAAGTCTGTGCTGCCATTCACTCTCCTCTGTATAACAGTCCAGCCCCCACCACTGGTCTCCATGTCACAGTAAACCTGCCGAGAGAAAGAGGGAAAACCGACACTGTACATAGTCACATGAATGCAAAGCTTAATGTCATTGGAATGTCAGCTGTTTAAATGGAGGGTTCAAAAAGCCACTGAATATAATGAGCAGGCAATGGCAGGCAACTTAATGCCAGAGACAGCTTAATCCTGCCCTAGTTGCCTTAAACTTTCTTCGCAAGACGTGCCCTCCAGTCCAGGCAGCATCCTGGTAAATCTCCTCTGTATCCTCTCTAAAGCTTCTACATCCTGCCTATAATGAGGCAAGCAGAACTGAACACAATATTCCAACTGGCATCTCACCAGGGCTACATAAAGCTGCAGCACTACCTTGTGGCTTTTAAACTCAAACCCCCTGCTAATGAAAGTCAACACACCGTATGCCTTTTTAACAACGCTATCAACTTTGAGGGATCTATGGATGTGGACCCCAAGATCCCGCTGTTCCTCCACAATGCCAAGAATCCTGTCTTTAACCCTGCATTCTGCATTCAAATTCAACCTTCCAAAAGGAATTACCACACTTTTCCAGGTTGATCTCCATCTGCCACTTCTCAGCCCAGTTCTACATCCTGTGAATGTCCCATTGTAACCTACAACAGCCCTCCACACTATCCACAACTCCACCGACCTCGTGTCATCGGCAAACTTACTAACCCACATCCAAGTCATTTATAAGAGTCACAAAGAGCAGAGGTCCCAGAACAGATCCCTGTGGAACACCACTCCAGGTTGAATACTTGCCATCAACTTCCACCCTCTGTCTTCTATGGGCCTGCCAATTCTGTATCAAAACAGCCAAATTTCCCATTATCCCATGCCTCCTTACTTTCTGAATGATCCTATCATGGAGAACCTTATTTAATGCCTTGCTAAAATCCATTTATGCCATGTCTCCAGCTCCACCTTCATCAATGTGTTTTGTCACATCCTCAAAGAATTCAATAAGGTTTGTGAGGTATACCTGCCTCTCACAAAGCCATGCTGATTATCTGTAATCAAACTATGCTTTTCCAAATAATCATAAATCCTGTCTCTCACAATAATTTGCCAATAATTTGCCCACCATTGACATAGACTGACTGGTCTGTATTTCCAGAGTTATCCCTGTTCCTTTTCTTGAACAAGGCAATAAAATTTGCCACCCTCCAATCATCTGGCACTTTTCCAGTAGACAGTGAGGATGCAAAGATCATCATCAAAGACGCAGCAATCTCTTCCCTTCCTTCCTCTAGTAACTTTGGGTATATCCCGTCTGGCTCAGGGGACTTATCTATCCTCATGTTTTTCAAAATGTTCAGAACATCATCCTTCTTGACATCAACCTGTTCATGCATTTCAGCCTGTTTCACATGATGCTCACAAATGACAAGATCCCTCTCAATATTCATTAAGGACCTCTTCTACCTCTTCCGACTCCAGGCACATGCTCTCTCCATTATCCCTGATCGGCCTTACCCTCCTTCTGGCCATCCACTTGTCCCTCACATAAGTGTAGAATGTCTTAGGGTTTCCCTTGGTCCTATCTGCCAAGGCTTTTTCATGCCCCCTTCTAGCTCTCCTAATCCATTCTTCAGTTCCTTCCTGGCTACCTTGTAACCCTCTAATGCCCTGTCTGATCCTTGCTTCCTCAACCTTAGGTAAGCTTCCCTGTTCCTCTTGACTGGCTATTCTGCATCTCTTGTTATCCAAGGATACTTCACCCTACTACTCCTTCCCTGCCTCAGTGGGTCAAACCGATTCAGCACTCGCAGCAAGTGCTCTCTGAACAACCTCTACATTTCTGTCGTGCATTTCCAAGAATATCTGTTCCAAATTTATGCTCCACAGTTCCTGCCTAATAGCATTTAACTTTCCCCTGCCACAATTAAATATGTTTCCATGGTGTCTGCTCCTATCCCTGTCCATGAGTTTAGTAAAGGTCAGTGAGTTGAAATGCTCTCCCACTGAGAGATCTGACACCTGACCTGGTTTGTTGCCAAGCACCAAATCCAATATGGCCTCTCCTCGAGTTGGCCTATCTACATGTTGAGTCAGGAATCCTTCCTGGACACACCTGACAAAGTGTGCTCCATCCAAACAATATTAGGGAAGTTGAAGTCACCCATGATAGCAACTCTGTAATTCTGCACCTTTCCAAAATCTGCCTCCCAATCTGCTCCTCTGTGTCTGCTGCTATTGGGGAGCCTGTAGAAAACTCGCAATAAAATGACTGCTCCTTTCTGTTTCTGACTTCCACCCAAACTAACTCTGTAGACAAACCCTCTTTGATGCCCCCCCAATCTGCAGTTGTTATACTATCCCTGATTAGCAAGGCCACTCCCCCACCTTTTTTACTTCACCCCTTTTCCTTTTGAAATATCTAAACTCCAGAACATCAGCAACCATTCCAGCCCCTGTGTTATCCAAGTCTTCGCACAACATCGTAGCTACAAGTATTGATCCATGCTCTACGTTCATCAGCCTTATTCCTGACACTTCTTACATTAAAATAGACACACTTCAGCCCATCACACTGACTGCACTATCAACTGTCCATCCATCTTCAGAGAATCTCTACACACTGTGTATGCCTGCTCACCAGCTACCCCATCCTCTGATCCATAGCTCCGGTTCCCATCCACCGCCAAACTAATTTAAACCCTCCCGTAGGGCTCTACCAAACCTCCAGCCCAGAGTAATCAAGATGGCATACAGCACACTTGCCTTCATCAACCGTGATATCGAACATAAAAGTTGATAAGTTACGTTAGAGTTGTATAAAAGTTTAGTGACGCCACATTTGGAACATTGCCCGCAGTTCTGGACACCACACTACCAGCAGGATGTGGATACTTTGGAGAGGGTGCAGAGAAAGGTGACCAGAATGTTGCCTGTCTGGCGGGTTTTAGTGGAGAGTTTGGACAAACTCAGAATGTTTTCACTGGAAAGACGGAGCGACCTGAAAGAAGTTTCCAAAATTCTGAGAGGCATGGATAAGGTGGATAGTCAGAGGCTTTTCCCCAGGGTGGAAAGGTCCATTATACAAGGGCACAGGTTCAAGGAGAGAGGGGAAGAGGTGTGGGGAAAAATTTCACACAGAGTGGGGTGGTGCCTGGTACACATTGCCAGTGGAGGTGATGGGGCACTTTATCAACATGTAAAGTGTATCTTAGATTAGATTAGATTACTTACAGTGTGGAAACAGGCCCTTCGGCCCAACAAGTCCACACTGACCCACCGAAGTGCAACCCACCCATGCCCCTACATTTACCCCTTTACCTAACACTACGGGCAATTTAGCATGGCCAATTCACCTGACCCGCACATCTTTGAACTGTGGGAGGAAACCGGAGCGCCCGGAGGAAACCCACGCAGACACGGGGAGAATGTGCAAACTCCACACAGTCAGTCGCCTGAGTCGGGAATTGAACCCGGGTCTCTGGTGCTGTGAGGCAGCAGTGCTAACCACTGTGCCACCGTATCTTGATAGACGCAAGAATAGGAGGCAAGCAAAATGACAGAAACCACGCATGGACATTAAGTAGCAGGTTTAAATAGCGATTAGGAATGAGTACAGGCTTGGTTGGCTGAACAGCCTGTTCCTGTGCTGTTTGTATTGTATTCAATCTTACAGAATAAAAAAGCACCTTATTGCTGTAGAAATCTCAATTTCTCTCTATATTTTGCTTCATGAATCAATGGGCTAAAGTGAATTCCCAATGAACCTTTATTCCAGTTCATTCCTGGATATAGGTGCCATTGGTAAGGGCAGTATTTATTGTCAGTGTGATAGTGGCGGTGAGTCACCCTACTGAACAAAACATAGGAGCTGGCTATCAAAGAAAATCCGAATAAGAGTCATACTGGACTTGAAACAGTAATGCTGTTTCACTCTCCACAGACGCTACCAGACCTGCTGAGTTTCTCTAGCAATTTGTTTTTGTTTCAGAATTCCAGCATCAGCAGTATTTTGTTGTTACTTGAGTAGATAACTAATTTGTTTCTGAATAAACAGGGTCTTTGTGGATTTGGAGGCACATATGGATCAGACCAGTTGATGAAGGATTTTCATTCCCTCGTGGGAAATCAATGTCTTTTTGCATCAGGTAGTTTCATAGTCTCTGTAAGTGACATTACTTTTGTCTCCCAGATTTCCAGGCTGAATGGCTTCCTGGAACCAAATCACTCTCTTTATTTCATGATACAGTTCCAACAGCTACAATGGGGTTTGAACTTCTATCTCAGATCATCAGTCCTGATCTCTGAATGACTAATTTAGCAGCATAACCACTGTCACTCAAAGTTAATCCTGTGTTGTATTTTTATCCACGCATGTTTTCCAGCCTCTTCTGGGCTTTAAAAGAGCACTGGCTGTAACTATTTACAAATCAAGAGGAAACATTCGCGTCTCAGAAAGCAAATCAAAAACCAATGTCATTTACAAAATGCCGTGTAAGAGCTGTAACAAACACTACCTTGGACAAACCAGCCACATGAACATAAACTAACTACAAAAAGACATGACCCACTCTCACTAGTATCCTCACATACAGATGAGGAAGGACACCCACTTTGACAGGGACAACACATCCATCCGAGCACAAGCCAAACAAAGACACGCTCGAGAATTCCTAAAGCATGGCATTCCAACCGGAATTCTATCAACAAACACATTGAGTTAGACCCCAACTACCACCCCCTGAGAAAAAGAACAGGGAGTGACTTCACCACAGGAAATGACATCACCAACCAAAGAAACCCAAACACATAAATAGAAAGCAGGAGTTATCAGCATTGCTTCGCCTGAGGCCCACTGAAGATGTTACCTAGTAAGGTAACGAAATGTCTGGAAATGAACCTTCCAGCAAATCAATGAATAAGTTTCTCTGTGTTTGACCCCAAAACAGCCACATTCCATATCCACAGATATCGAGGGTGAGAGAAACACAGTTAACATTTCGAGACTGGGTGTGGTTTTCCTAGTGCTGGATAAAGTCTTTGATCATAAAATGTTTCATGGGGCATCAGCACCAGTACTGGAGCTATGCCAATGGAATGGGCTCCACCTGAATCATACTGGGACCACAGTCCTGGCCAGGGATAGGTTGTGGATAGGGCTTTAAACTAAATCATGTGAGAAAGGGGCGTTCCGTTACATGGAAAATGTTAGAGGGGGTGGGGGGAGAACTCAGCAGAGTTTATTAAACACAGACCACATAATAGAATAGAGAGTATGGAAAGGGTCAGTCACAGCAGATAAGGGCACAACTGTGAGAAGGGGGACAGTCAACGCAGGACTGAGGATTGGGTAATTAAATGCACACAGTGTATGAAACAAGGTAACTGAGCTGGTAAAGCAGGGTGGAATTGGCCGGTATGATGATGTGAGTGTCACAGGGCTGGGGAACTAAATATCCAAGGATACATGTCCTACTAGAAGGACACATGGATGGGCAGAGGGGGCAGGGTTGCCTTGTCGTAAGAAATGAAATTAAACCAACAGCAAGAAATGAAATAAAGCTAGGAGGTGTAGAATCTGTACAGGTAGAGTTGAGAAACCACAAAGGATAAAAGAACCTGATGGGAATTATGTACAGGCCTCCCAGCAGTAATCAGGATATTAGAAAGAAAATAAGCAATAAAGGGGGAGAAGATGAAACATGAGAATAAGCTAGGCCGTACGATAAAAGAAAATTGCAAGAGTATTTTAGATATCTAAATGGAAAGAGAGAGGTAAGAGTGGATGTTGGACCACTGGACAATGAGGCTGGAGAAGTAGTAACAGGAAACAAAGAAATAGTGGAGGAACCGAACAGGTGCTCTGAATCAGTTTCCACAGCATAAGACATCAGCAACCTTACCAAACTCCAATAGAGTCAGGGACAGAGGGGAGTGTAATAACCACCTCTACGGAGAAGATACTGGGGAAGCTGCAAGGTCTGAAGGTGGCAAATCACCTGGACTGGATGAACTATAGCCCAGAGTTCTGAAGGTGATAGCTGAGGAGACTGTAGAGGCGTTGGTGGTGATTTTTCAGGAATCACTGGAATCAGAGGGTGCCAGAGGACTGGAAAATGGCTAATGTAACACCCTTGTTTAAGAAGGGAAGGATACAGAAGATAGGGAACTATAGGTCAGTTAGCCTAACCTTGGTAAGATTTTCAAGTTCATTATGAGATTGAGGAGTTATTGGAAATTATTGATAAAGTAGGGCTGAGTCATCATGGCTTCATCATTGCAGGTTGAAATAACTGCACAGAGGCCAGGTCCTGTCACCAGATCCCCCTTTATTTACTGTGGCCAACCAGCTCAGAGTCAGTCCTCAACTGAGGAGATTGGTCATCCAGGGCTTTCCTGATTGGCCCAGGTTAACAACCCCAATCAATGACCTCATAGTCAGTGAGGTCCACCTGGTTCCAATCACTACATGGTCATGCCCGAGAAATTTGTTTAAATTCTTGGAGGCGGTAATGAGCAAGTTAGATAAAGGAGAGCCAGTGGATATAATCTTTTTGGATTTTCAGAAAGGCCTTTGCAGAAGGAACTGCACAGGAGGCTGCTTAAACGGCCTCCTGTGCAGCATGGTGGCACAGTGGTTAGCACTGCTGCCTCACAGCGCCAGAGACCCGGGTTCAATTCCCGACTCAGGCGACTGACTGTGTGGAGTTTGCACATTCTCCCCGTGTCTGCATGGGTTTCCTCCGGGTGCTCCGGTTTCCTCCCACAGTCACAAAGATGTGCGGGTCAGGTGAATTGGCCATGCTAAATTGCCCGTAGTGTTAGGCAAGGGGCAAATGTAGGGGTATGGGTGGGTTTCGCTTCGGCGGGTCGGTGTGGACTTGTTGGGCCGAAGGGCCTGTTTCCACACTGTAAGTAATCTAATCTAAACAAGAATACAGCCCATTTTGTTAGGGACAAGGTTCTGGCATGCATAGAGAATTAGCTGACTGGCAGAAGGCAGAGAATGGGAATAATGGATACAAAGATTGGTGGAGTTTTCATTGTCAAAGGATACAGCAGGATATAGATCAGCTGCAGATGTGGGCAGAGAAATGGCAGGTGGAGTTTAACCCAGGTAAGCGTGAGGTGCTGCACTTTGGGAGACCAAATGTTAAGGATAAGTATACAGTTAATGGCAGGACCCTGAACAGCATTGATGCACAGAGGGATCTTAGGGTTCAAGTCCATTACTCGCTGAAAGTGGCCCCACATGGAGATAGGGTGGTAAAGAAGGTGTACGGCATGCTGCCTTTATTGGTCGGGGAATTGAGTACAAGAGTCAGGATGTCATGTTGCAGCTTTATAAGACTTTGGTTAGGCCACATTTGGAATATTGTGTCAAATTCTGGTTGCCACATTATGGGAAGGATGCAGAGGCTTTGGAGAGGGTGCGGAAGAGGTTTACCAGGATGCTGCCGGGATTAGAGGGTATGAGCTATAAGGAGAGGCTTGAAAAACTTGGATTGTTTTCTCTGGAGCAGCGGAGGCTGAGGCGAGACTTGATAGAAGTCTGTAAAATTACGAGATGCATAGATAGGGTTGACAGTCAGAATCTTTTTCAGAGAGTTGAAATGTCTAAAACTAGGGGCAAACATTTAAGGTGAGAGAGGAAAAGTTCAAAGGAGCTGTGAGGGGTAAGTTTCTTGCACAGAGAGGGGTAGGAGTGTGGAACACACTGCCAGGAGTGGTGGTGGAGGCAGATATGATAGGGGTGTTTAAGGAACTTTTAGATAAGCACACAGACATGCAAAAGATGAAGGGATATAAATCCAGGGCAGGCAGAAAGAATTAGTTTAATTTGGCCTCATGTTCGGCACAACATCGTGAGCCAAAGGGCCGGTTCCTGTGCTGCACTGTTCTATGTTCTAAGATGTTTCAAACAGTAGGAGAGACTAAGATCCAAGGGCACAGCCTCAGACTGAAGGGACGACCCTTTAGAACTGAGCTGAGGAGGGATTTCTTCAGCCAGAGGGTGGGGAATCTGTGGAACTCATTGCTGCAGAGGGCTATGGAAGCCAATGTGTTTCAGACAGAGATGGATAGGTTCTTGATTAGTAAGGGGAGCAAGGGTTACAGACAGAATGCAGGCAAACGGAGTTGAGAAACAAATCAAACATGACTGAATGGCGGAGCAGATTCAATGGGCTGAACAGCCTAATTCTGCTCCTGTATCTGCATTCACAGACAGGTTTTTCCTCATTGACTGTCTCTGACTCTGCCTTAAAAAGGAAGAAGAGACAGACCAGACTCAAAACATTAATGCTGTTTCTCACTCTACTCATGCTGCGAGTTTCTCCAGCTCTCTGCATTTTGTTTCAGATTTCCAGCATTTGCTGTGTTTTGCTTTTACACAGATTTCAATGCAATTTCAGCAACTTCACATGGAACGTGACGGGAGACTCTGACGCGCGATCATAGTGTGATCTCATCTTCTTCTAATATCTGAGCAATGACGAGCATCTAGTGACTGACTTGCTATCGATCAAAACCAGGAAAACTTCTGGTTACTGGAACCAAAACTTAAAAGCAGAGACTTACTGGGGAAGGTTAAAAATCACATGGTACCAGGTTCTAGTCCAACACGTTTATTTGGAAGGACAAGCCTTCAGAGTGCTGCTCCTTCCTTCAGGTAGTGAGCTTGTACTTCCAAATAAACCTGTTGGACTATAACCTGGTGTAGTGTGGTTTTTAACTTTAACACCGGCTCCTCCCAGCATTATTGAGAAGCATATCCAGTGGCCAATGGCCAAGAGCCAAGAGCAGGATATGGGATCTTGCCCTCCTTCTGTGAGTGCCTGGACCAAACCCCATTCAGAAAAGGTCAATGAGAGGTAAATCCCTCAAAGTCCAGACCACCTCTAGTTTTCAACTCTACCTTGTCCATACACCATACCAACTTCAGTTGGCCATGTCCCTGGTGGTGTAATCACATGGCTTGGTTGGCTTGGTTAGCTCAGGTGATTAGACTGTGGCGCTGATAATGGCAAGGTCATGGGTTCAATCCACACAGTGACTAGCTATAGCAATGGGGTTTGCATTTTCTGGATCTGTGTTAGGGTGGCATGGTGGCTCAGTGGTTAGCACTGCTGCCTCACAGCACCAGGGTCCCAGGTTTGATTCCAGCCTTGGGTGACTGTCTGTCTGTGTGGAGTTTGCACATTCTCCACGTGTCTGTATTGGTTTCCTCCCACAGTCCAAAAACATGTAGGTTTGGTGAATTGGCCATGCTAAATTGCCCATAGTGTACGATGCAGGGGAATGGGTCTGCGTGGGTTGCTCTTCAGAGGGTCAGTGTGGAATTGTTGGGCCGAAGGGCCTGTTTCCACACTTTAAGTAATCTAATCTTTCTATACCAACTGCCCCCACCCCCTCAACAAGCTCACCATTGGTCACCTGACAAGTCCATCCTGATAATAGCCTCTCAATGGGACATGGTCTGAATTAATTTTAACTGTCAGGGGGCCGTTTCTTTTCCATGGATTACATTTTAATGTTTTCATTGCTCTGGAGAATTTTCTTGTGTTCTGAAGGGTCACCTTTAAACCCTGTGGGCTCCAGGGCATTTTTGAAGGGTTGGGGGTCTGTGCATTTATGACCAGTAAAATGATGTAGGGGTAACTTTATTTGAGATCGGAATGTTTTGAAGAACAAAGAGTGGAACTACCAACCAAGACAATAATAACACCCTCAGAATGTGACAGAAAGTGACATGCTATTGAAGGGCCTGTGCTAACATGGAGACTGAGCAGGAGGAGACATGGAATTACTTACCTTCCGATGCTCTGTCATGTTCTCAATGTGGATTGTGTAAATCCCACTCACGTTGGCCCCAGACTCCAAGGCATCTGCACAATCTTTGAAGATCTTATCTTCCTTCTTACCCATGGCTGTTTGACAAAGAATTAAGTTAGAGAACTGTCAGAGAAAAAAAATGAAAATTCCACTGCTAGAAACCTGATGGAAGTTCAGAAAACAGTTGAAAATAAAAAAAAGGAATAGAAATAGGAGCTGGACTTGGGCCATTCTGCTGCACCCCAAATGAATGTGTCATTTGGCTGATCTTCCACCTCATCCTCACCTTCCGACACTATCCCCATAACCCCCTGAGTGAGTGAAACTCTACTGACATCAGGCTGGAACAGCCTCCACAGTCTCTGGGGCTGAGAATTCCAAACATTCACCAATTTCTGAGTGACAGCATTTCTCCTCAAAACTCAGTCTTCAGCCCAAAGTAAGACAGTGACCCTGCATTCTAAATTTCTGAGTTGGGTAACATTTTCTTTACATCTCCGTATCCCTTAAGAATTTTATAAGGTTCAATTCAATCCTCTTCCCTTCTTCTCAATTCCAGGAAATAAAGTCACCTGCAAAAGATGAGTATTTCTGCAGATGTGCGGCCTTTTATCGGTTATAGGCCTGAATCTTGTCTTTTGTACCTGTATGGGATGTGGGCCTCACCAGCCAAGACTTGCATTTGTCGCTCACCTTCGTCATCCTTAAACTGAATAACCTGCTAAGGACCACATCGGAGCTCAGTCAAGAGTCAATTGCTTTGCTGTAGGTCTGGAGTCAGGTTTATGCCAGATCAATGAGAATGGCAGATTTCCTTCCCTAGAGGCACATTAGTGAACCAAATGGGAGTTTATAAAAGTTGACACATGGTTAAGTAGTTACTATTAGACAAACTTTGAACTGAATTCACATTTCATCTTCTGCCATGATAGGATTCAAACCCATATCCCCAGAACATTAGCCTGTGGTTCTGTACCACTAACACCAACATTAACACTACACCACCCCATCCCCTGGTCTATAAAGCTGGGCTCAGTAATGAGCCTATGGTGACCATCTGGTTGTTATCAGCCTCCACGTATCTCCTGGCCCACCGTAACATGATTGACAATTAACTGCCCTCTGAACAGCCCTTTCAGTTCAAGGGCAATTCGGGTTGGGTAACAAGCACTGGCCTAGGCAACAACACCCACACTCCGTGAGAGCATTCATACAAAAACCAGCTGTAGGTGCTGAGGGTCAGTTGGACTTGTCAAGGTGGAAGGGGAGGTCATTTCGATGGGTAAGAGTGTTGAGGAACATGGAGCAGAATGAGTAACTGAAACTGAGCACAGTTCTTTTACAATCTGATCGAATAGTTTGAAATTCTGCACCTAATATTGAAAAGATGGAGGCAGAAAGTGTGGGTGTTTAAGGAAGTGTTGGATTGTACAATGAACTGAAGTACGCTGCAGTAATGGATGAAATAGTAAGTCTCACATGGTACCTACCCAAACTTAATAATATTTCAATTTTACATGGAGACCTTTTCTATGGATTAATGAAAAGGAAGAGGAATAACATGGCCACAATCATCCCCATTGCCTCACTCCGGTGAAGGTTAGTTTATTGTTATTATGGCTTCTTAGAGTTTCATTTCTCCAAACCACGGATTTGGAGTGGAGTGGTGATGTGGAGATTGCAGCCAGTCCTAAACATGTGAATCATGAATAAATCTCTGAGCGTATATCAGAAATCTCCAACAAGCAATTGAATGTGTAGCAGATTCCGGGAGTCTGTCGCTCTCCTGACCCATTCTTCACTCATGTATTAAAGCATTTTCCCAAGGCAGCACATACCAAGTCACCCATGGGAGAGCTCAAATTGGATATATTGTAGAGAAAGTTTAAGCAGGGAATTCTATTTCACTGCCATTCACCCTGTGAAAAAGCTAAACATTTGGGTGTGTTTTACATCCAATGCTTTCTCTCAGTCCTGTCATCTCAAGCTGTTGTCTGTCAGGAATATATATGAAAGATGAAGAGGTCACTTTATTGGTGAGCAATGATTTTCTCAATGCTACGGATGTCATGTGGAGAGTAGTTTTGGAGTAGTCAATACGAATAGTTGAGGCAGCTTAGCAAGGATTTCTACATTTGGATCAAGTGTCAAGATATTGGGGGAGAAAAAACAGAATTCTAAACCATTTTGCCACATAAACAGGGAAAAATGATGGTGGGGAAGATGCCATTGAGATCATCCTGTCTGAACTGACTGAAAGAGAGTTATTGTAACCTGATCACAGTCTCCAGCTCAGGGTCCAGAGCCATGTACATTCCAACACCTTAGCTTCATATTCACATGTCATTTTTTTAAATTGGCTGATCTGTCCTTTCAAACAGTGACTCCACCAACATTTGGGAAAACATTCCCCTTAATGACCAGACCCTCCCAATCTAATCAAGTGTTTCTCACTCTAGGGCTTGCAGAGAAATAGATTCCAGGCTGGTTAGAGACAAAAAAAAACTAAAGATGCTGGGATCCAAAGTAGACAAACAGGCATTCTGGAAGTACACAGCAAGCCAGGCAGCATCAGGCTGTTGGCCATACTGATAGGGGCTGAGGGTGGAGGTGGGGTTTAAGAAGGAACAAGGTGGGGAGGGCACGGACTTGGATCATGACCAGCCTCTCTAACGACCATTGTGGAATCAGAAGGAACAGTCCTGCTTCAGGTCTCCGAGCTGTCCCCATGGTCATCAGGAGTGAATCACTAAGACCCTGCTCTAGGACACAAACACTGATGGGGCCATTCCATAAATATGACGATACTTTTCATGCTCTTCCATTCCCTCATGAGGAAAGGAGGAAAGAACAAGAAATAGTCTGCTGTTGTCCAGTCAGGTAATGAAAAGACTGGACACTTTCTGATTGGCCGTGGGAAGAGTGAGGAAGGACAAGCTGCATCACCAATGGCGTGAGTGAAGGAGTGCATTGTGGGAGTGGACTTACCAAGCAACCAATTGCTGAGGAGCAGAAGACTTTGACCATATGAGGAAACCTGGAGGTGTGTGACTTCTGACCTTGTCCACCCCAGTCTAACACCAGCACCTCCACATCCAATGAGTACAAGATTCTGAAGGCGTTAAGTGGAATTGTTGTTCCAGGGAAATAGTTCAAGTGAAGGAGTCTCAGACAAGGGGAACTAATCAAAAGTTAGAGTCAAATGTCTTGAGTGAAATTGGGAAACTGTTAGTAGGCTAACGATTCTTACAATATATATTAATGAGATAGAAGATGGTATTAATAGTAACATTAGCAAATTTGCTGATGATACAAAGCTGGGTGGCTGGGTGAAATGTGAGGAGGATGTTAGGAGATTATAGGGTAACCTGGACAGGTTAGGTGAGTGGACAGATGCATGGCAGATGCAGTTTAACGTGTGGTTTAAATGTATGGTTATCCACTTTGGTGGCAAGAACAGGAAGGCAGATTACTACCTAAATGGAGTCAAGTTAGGTAAAGGGGCAGTACAAAGAGATCTGGGTGTTCTTGTACACCAGTCAATGAAGGTAAGCATGCAGGTACAGCAGGTAGTGAAGAAAGCTAATAGCATGCTGGCCTTCATAACAAGAGGAATTGAGTATAGAAGCGAAGAGGTTCTTCTGCAGCTGTACAGGGTCCTGGTGAGACCGCACCTGGAATATTGTGTGCAGTTCTGGTCTCCAAATTTGAGAAAAGACATTCTGGCTATTGAGGGAGTGCAGCATAGGTTCACGAGGTCAATTCCTGGAATGGCGGGACTATCTTACGTTGAAAGATTGGAGCGACTGGGCTTGTATACCCTTGAGTTTAGAAGACTGAGAGGGGATCTGATTGAGACATATAAGATTATTAAAGGATTGGACACTCTGGAGGCAGGAAACATGTTTCCACTGATGGGTGAATCCCGAACCAGAGGACACATCTTAAAAATAAGGGGTAGACCATTTAGGACAGAGATGAGGAGAAACTTCTTCACCCAGAGAGTGGTGGCTGTGTGGAATGCTCTGCCCCAGAAGGCAGTGGAGGCCCAGTCTCTGGATTCGTTTAAGAAAGAGTTGGATAGAGCTCTTAAGGATAGTGGAATCAAGAGATAAGGCAGGAACAGGATACTGATTGAGGATGATCAGCCATGATCATAATGAATGGTGATGCAGGCTCGTAGGGCAGAATGGCCTACTCCTGCACCTATTGTCTATTATCTATTGATTTAGAACTTTCTTTGGTAATCAATGTTCAATAAATTGTTAATTTTATGTTTGATATTAACAGATTTTTAAAGGTATTGAGGGCACAGGTGGGGTGAAGGCAAGTCAGCCACAGTCTCAGTGAATGGGAGGAAGAGTCTCGAGAAGAGAAAAGCCACCTGCAGTTTTTCAGGAATCCCCAGTGAGCCCTGATGCTGCATGCCCTGATCAGTTTCTACTCCAATGCACTCAGCAAGAGTTTGCCATGTAATCATCATTCTGAGTGGCTCAAGAACAGGGACTGGTACCCCTCCCCCATCACTGACTCACCGTCTGCTCTAATCCAAAGCCTGCTCCTTCCAGGTCAATGATTCGGACAAGCAGCAAGTCTGAGTTATCAAACAATCCACTTCCTAACAACTCAGGCAGCTGACAATTGAACAACATTCACTCACATAGCCTTTAGACAGACAGCGGGGATTGTTACATGAAGCTCAGACTAAATTTGCTCTGTGACTATTTCATTTCCAAATTTGGAGCCACCAGTGAGAGTTTCAGAGATAATGGGAGTCTGTGTCCTGTCTGATACTGACTCCCATGTCTGGGGCATTACTGTGAAGAACAGGGAGGGGTTTCACTGGGGTTGTGGGTCAGTATTTACTCATTAACCAACAACATTGAAACAGGGGATCTGGTGATTATCACATTGCTGTTTGTGGGAGTTTGCTGTGCACAATTTGGCTGTGCCACATCCCACGCCACAACAGTGAATACACAGCAAACATTTTATTATCCATCATCTAGGAACCAGAGTGTATCAATTGTTCAAAATCAAGAGGTCCACATAATCAATGTAAAAACGTACTCTAAGTAATAGAAACATAATGCAGAAGGTAGAAACATCACTGTAATACTTTATTTACAACATAATCCACTTACATAATAATGCAACTTCACCTTAACTAAAATTTCCCTTCTCACTGGTACCATCGACTAACTAATCAGGGTAGACTGTAGCATTTGAAGAGAAATTGACTCAAAATTGAATCAACTGTTGACATTGCATGTGGCCATTCGATTGAACAACAAGTATATTTACATTGGGGTAAATAGATTAAAAACTATAATATATGGACAGAATAATACAGTAAACTTCAGTAGAACGTAGTAAATTACAGATATGTAATTCTTGCGGTTTATCAGGAGTGCTAGTTCATCAGGAGCCAGTTAAAACAAACTTTGCTCGACCTTATAAATACTTCCTTAACTGGAAGGTGAGTTGGAACATTCTGAGGTTGTTAAAGGTGATTTGGAAATTCAAATCTGTTTGTCGTTTCTTCCTGTCTCTACTGCAATGATATTGGCACCTTCTATTTTTAGAACATTTAGGATGATGTATTTGGTAAAGCAATATTTTTTCATATTTTCTAGTTGCCAGTCACCTCAATCATCTGACACAATGCCTAGGATAGAGCTCAGCTGAATCAATGTCTCATTAAAAGAGATGCATGTCTCGATATGAGTGAAGGAGCCATTAGTAAATTTAGTTTACTCAAAGTGATTTATTTAATTACTGCTGGTCCCAACTTAAAACAGGGACATTCTAATCTAATTTAAGCATTTGGGAATAGCAGCAGCATTTGAATCATCAGTATTCTCCTTCATTTCCAGCTCCCTCAGCTACAGCAAGACATGGAATCTTTCTTTCCAGTTGTTTTCGAGACATGGGCATCACTAACACGACCACGTTGCAGTATTGGGCCTTCAGTTATGTGTGACTACTGCCACAGCTGAATGGGCCAATTCGGAGGGCATCAAGGGTCACGTGGTCTGGATGGGAATGGAGTCATAAACCAGACTTGGTCCAGAAAAGGGAGAATTTGCAGTTAGGTAGCCCCAGGGCACCTCAAAGCTCTCTGCTATTGGAAACACAGCTGATGATTTTTACATTGCAATCCAAAAGCAAAATATTGTGAATGTTGGAAATCTGAACTAACAATGGGAAATGATGGAAATATTCAGCAGGTTTGACAGAGAGGGAGAGAGAGAGATTGGTTGTGATGAGGGGTCACAGGCCTGAAACATTGAAACTGTCCCTGTCCACTGCTGCCTGAACTGTATGAACTGGAGCATTATGGGTAAACACTTGCTGTCACTGATCCTCTTGTACAGTGCAGTGATCTGAAAGGGCAATTTGTTGGAAGCTCCATCAAGCTCCACCCAATCTGATGGATTTCAAAGGATTTCAGTGGGGGGAAGACAGATCACCTTGGGATCTTGCAGGATGAGAACATAGATCCACAAGTCTCCTAACAGATTTAATAATGATTTAATTTGCAATCATGCTACAAACTATATCTTGCTTAAGACAATGGCATCTTCTCAGTAAGACTCACTTATGTTGGCTTGCCTGCTAATATAAACCGAACAGATCCTTTAAACCCAGTCTGGGACAGGAGGTGATAACAGCCAGAAGCTGGCAGCAGTTTCCAATGTAATGTCTATACATTCATTCCCAAAATCAAAGCTTCCAGCTCAGTGAGCAAACCTACATCCAAAACTCATTCCCACCCCAACATTCCCCTGCTCCACACACAGATGGTCATCTTTAATGAACTTTGCCTTAATTTTTACTTTTTTTCTAATCTATGACTGATGCCATCAGTACAGATGCTATGGTATGGCAACTTATAAAACTTTTCACTTTTTTTTTCATAAAAGTACAAGTGACAATAAATTGCTATTCTGTTCTATCTCCTAGAAATTGAAAGACACTGACAAATTCCTTTTTGACCCCCCTCTCTCTCTCTCTCTCAGGCAATCAAAACCAGGCCAAGAGTGCTCACAGGGCTTTGAGTTATCTGTTGTGCAGGATATTCTGGTGGCTCAGTGGTAAGCTCACTGGATGGAGTGAAACATAGAGCCCACAGTTAACATTTCGCTTTAGGGGCATGGATTCAAATCTCATCACAGCCACTGATAAAATTGAACTGAAATGAATAAATCTGGAATAGGCCACAAGACCAAAAGGTGTTAGAGCAGAAGTTGGCCATTCCGAGTCTGCTCCATCATTCAATGAGATCACAACTGATCCGATCCCTCAACTCCACTCTCCTGGCTTTGCCATAGCCCTTGATTCCCTCACTGATGAAAGACCTGTCCATCTCAGCTGTGAATATACTTAATGTTCCAACCTCAACTGCTCTTTTACATAAAGAATTCCACAAATTCACTCCACTCTGACAGGAGAAATTCCTCCTCATTTCTGTCCTAAATGTGGGACCCTTTACTCTGAGATTAGAGAGCGAGTCTCAGTTCCGTGGTCACCATCGCTATCATTGATTGTTGTACAAACCCATCATCGCCAGACCATCACAACATGATGGCTGGAGGAAGAGCGCCTCATCTTCCACCTAGGAACCCTCCAACCACAAGGAATGAACTCAGATTTCTCCAGTTTCCTCATTTCCCCTCCCCCCACCTTGTCTCAGTCCCAACCCTCGAACTCAGCACCACCTTCCTAACCTGCAATCTTCTTCCTGACCTCTCCGCCCCACTCCCACTCTGGCCTATCACCCTCTACTTAACCTCCTTCCACCTATCACATTTCCAATGCCCCTTCCCCAAGTCCCTCCTCCCTACCTTTTACCTTAGCCTGCTTGGCACACTCTCCTCATTCCTGAAGAAGGGCTCATGCCCGAATCGTCAATTCTCCTGCTCCTTGGATGCTGCCTGACCTGCTGCGCTTTTCCAGCAACACATTTTCAGTACAAACGCATCTAGTTCACTGATGTTCTTCGGGGAGAGAAAACTGCTGTCCTCACTTGGTCTGGCTTACATGCACTTTCAAGCAGAGGAACAAAGGATCATAGGAATGGGAGTAGACCATTCAACCCCTCAAGCCTGTTCCACCATTGAATGAGATCATGACTGACCTATGGCCTACACCAAAAACCTGTCGTTGGCCCAGATCCCTTAAAACTTTTGCTTAACAGAAAAAAAACTACCTTGTACTCTACATTAAATATCAATTTAAAATTGAAATTGAGCTGCTCAGTTCAAGGGCAACTAGGGAGGAGCAAAAAGTGCAGTGCCCATGACCCATGAAATCATGAAGAAACTTAAACTTCCATTGGGAAAATGGGAGGAAGCTCGTTTCAACAATGAGATTCATTGCGACAATCACCTCCAATTCGTTTCAGCTTCAAAAAAAAGACCTTCCACTGGTAAAAACAGAGACAGTCTGTGTCAGCAGCAGAATTTACAGATTAGCTTTAATCAATGACTTAGATCAGATAATGAATCACGTCTGAAATCTGGGGGTGAGAGTGAACAGTCACATCCTGGAGATAAATACAAGCTGTTGAAGTTTATGTGCTCTGGCTCGTCGTTATTTATCTTGCAATTGTTCCTTAGGAATTCATTCCAATGAAATTTCTTTCTGAAGCCAAAGCCTAAGATACACACTGAGAGCATCTTGGGACTTGACCCCTGACCAAATTAAACATTCTTGCCCAAAAAAAGAAAAAAAAAACAAGACTTCCAGCTCCAGTTGTGGGAGAACAGTCTTACAAAGTTTTGCACAGCACATTTATACTCTGCACTCTGCAAACAGAAGGTGAGAGAATGTGCCAGGCTTTCTGGCATGTCATGACACGTCAGAGATTTGATTGATGCAGCAAGTCAGGATGGCACAGTGGTTAGCACTGCTGCCTCATAGTGCCAGGGACCCAGGCTCAATTCCACTGTTAGGTGACTGTCTGTGTGGCATTTGCGAATTCTCCCTGCGTTTGTGCAGGAGTGCTCTGGCTTTCCCCCACCGTCCAATGATATGCAAATAAGGTGGATTGGCATTGGGAAATTGCCCAAGAATGTGCAGGGTTACAGGGGTTGGTGGACTTGATGGGTCGAATGGTCTGCTTCCACACTGCAGCAATTCTATAAAGTAGAGGATTCAAGGTTTCAGGCTATAATGAGCAGCTAGTTTTGTACAGATCTAATAGAATTTCACCAAGTCTACAGCACTGAAAGAGCTACAATAAACCCATGTTCGAAATCCCCCTTCTCCTCCTGATTCTGAGTGCCCGCTAACAACAATGATCTTTAGAAGTATATCTCTCTGTCTCTTTCCCCTCATGTGTTTATCTGCATTAAACTACTCATTTGGGGAAAAATGTTTCTCCTGAATTCTCTATTGGATTTATTCAAGACTACCCTATAATGACGATCTCTCGGTTTGCTCTCTACTAGCTCTATACCAGTTTAATGTGACTAGTATACTTTGCAATTCTCTCACTCTAGAAATGAATCTCCGAGCAGGATTCTTAAAATGGTCTTGTGAACATATGTTGCCAATTTTAATGAATTGTGTCCAGTCCTCTAATGTTCTTCACCCTCGTTTAGAGTCCTATCGTCCACACAAAATATGTTCTAGTTCATTTTTAACTTTAACACCTCAAAATGATCGACAATGAAATCCTAAATTTCTCTCTTTTTTTGCTGAAGAGCTCTCCTTTCTTCTCTTTGGAATCCTTCAGCATTTTTAATTGATCATTTTTCATTGATCTGTCAGGAGGGAAACACCAAACTGTTTGGCAAGGGGTTACCGCATTTGAATCAGATTCTGCCTTAACCTCATCTGTCCATGAATTCAAAGTTTATGGGTGTCTTTAGGAAGGCCAACATCTATTGTCCACCTCGAGGTGGTGTTAGGACAATACACGTCAAAATCACACCAAAATTCCACAGTGATTGGAATGATCTGGAACAGAGAGTGAATAGTCAGAGACTTCTTTTCCCCAGGGCAGAAATGTCTATCATGAGGGGGCAGAATTTTAAGGTGATTGGAGGAAGGTTTAGGGGAGATGTCAGAGATAGGTTCGTTACACAGAGAGTATATGGAATGCACTGCCAACAGTCAGATACATTAGGGACATTTAAGTAACTCTTGGATAGGCATGGATGATAGTAAAATGAAGAGTATGTAGGTTAGTTTGATCTTAGAGTGGGAATAAAGATCGGCACAACATCGAGGGCTGAATGGGTCTGTACTGTGCTGCACTGATCTATGTTCAATGCTGCCTAAATAGGTAGTGGGCACAGATTCAGTATTAATGTTCAAATGGGAATTAAATAAATACTCAAAAAGGAGATTCTGAAAGGATAAGGTTTCAGAGGTAATAAGCTGGGACTAATTGGATAACTTTCAAAGAACCAGTACAGGCATGATGGACCAAATGGCCTCCCTTTGGACTGTACATTTTAACTGCATTCTATCTCCAAATATGGCCAGTTCCTAAAGGAAGTCATTGATGGTGACAGAAAGCAGGAACCCTGACTAATGCCTTCAGACCTTCAGCGATTAACTCTCTTGTATATTACATCATTCACATCCTTGGACATCCCAAATAGCTTCACATCCAGTTAATACTTTCAAATGCGACAGCCTGTTTGAAAGATGACACAAAAAGCAATGAGATATACAGTTGCAGGATAACAACGAAAGAACTTGCATTTCCATGGCACCTCTCAACCAAAGCCTGGTCACTGACGTACTGTAGGGGAATGAATTTGCTCACAGTAAACTCCCACCAGTAGCTTTGAGGCGAAGGCCCAGATCATTAAGTTTTTGAGATGTTGGTTGATGGATAAATATCGGCCAGGACACCAGGAGAAAGCCTCTACCATTCTTTGAAATAATGCAGGGGAATCATTTGTATCCACTCGATGGGGCCATAGCCCAACATCTGACTCCAACTCCTATTACTTATGCTCTTGAGGGTTTAAAAGATAGGATTCAAAGCCTGACACATTTGCTCATAGTTAGCCCAGGACCTCTGCCTCTCTTGCCACTTACCTTTGCCCTGGGAGATGAGGGCAATGAGGTGGTGAACAGTCTGGAGGAGTTCAAGCTGCTGCTGTTGGAGGCCACTGTTGTTGCTGCTGGCAGAGAGCAGGCGTTTCTCCAGCTCCCTGATGGTGTTGACCTGGTGACCCACTAGCTGCTGGAGCAGCTCTTTCTCCTTCCTCATGGAGCTCAGCTCTGCTCGGTGTTTGGCCTCAATGTCGGAGACCTTCCTCTCTAAAAGACTGAAGAAGCCATTGCAATTCACATGGAGCAATAGAATTAAACAACACAGAAAAAGCTCTTCGGCCCATCGGGTCTGCGCTGACCTAGCACCATTAATCCCACCATGCAGCAAATCTCTTGTTCAAGCCAACCAAATCCCACTGCATTGTATTATTGACATGTATTTCACTTTAATGATGGGAAAGGCAGGGAATGTAAGTTTTACATCAAATATACATTTAGGATTAAAATGGTTCTTAGTAAATGTAGAAACATTATTATTTATACATGGATTGGGTAGAGAGCAATGTTTGCTCCTGAATTCCTGAAGAAGGGCTCATGCCTGAAACGTCGATTCTCCTGCTCCTTGGATGCTACCTGACCCGCTGCGCTTTTCCAGCACCACATTTTCAGCTCACATCAAATAAATCCCAATTAGCCCAGATCGAAAGGGATTGGCCCCTTTAATGGACACCGTAACAAAAATCAAACCTTTGAAATTTAAATGAACAGAATTCAATTTAAAATTCCCTTTTGCAGGTAAATAACACTGTCCAGCCCCTGTGCTGCCCATTGGCCAGGGAAAGGTTTGAGTGTGTGAGTGGATACCACTCCACAACCAGCTGGGAATGAGCGAGGGGTTAGCAGTCAGGTTGACTGGCCCTCTCCTGCCTACTACTGGGAGCTAGCCAACATTCCTAGACCCAGGAGCAGACCAAGAAGGGGACCCTTGAAATTGTTTGCTCACCTCACCCCTCCACCACCATCCTCTGCCTTCCCCACCATCACCTGCACCAGGTTTTCCGATATTGGGAATGTGAGGCTGGCGTGCAAACAGCATTTGAGGAGCTGCCGATCCCCATCAGAGAGTGAGCCCCCCACTCCACACCACCTCAGATTGGCAGGGAATGAGTATGGGTCAGGGTGCCCATTGTATGTAGCATTGGGACCAAAGCTCACTTTTGTAATGGGGTATTTCAGCTTCTCACCCTTCCCTGCCACAGGATGAGCCACAGTCCCTGAGCATGCATACTTAATGAGAAGGTAACCCTGTGAGGGACACTGACTCGTTGTTGGGAGGAAATGACACTCACATCCACGGCCCAATTTTGACTGTGCAAAGGAAGATCCCACTCCATTTGGGTCAGACTTTAGCCACATATGATAATAGATTGTTGTCAGATTGTTAGAAACATTGACAAATGGAGCATGTTTCAGCCTCAGATCAGATTAATAATTTAAATCATGACCCCTTGATCTTATCCCAGTGATAATTTGGCAGTGATTCCGGATAATTAGGTCAAACGGCTTGCTCCAGAACAGTCACACGTTTAGCTCCCTCATTAATCTTGCACTCCTCAACTTGATCCTTCCAGCTCTGCAGCAATTTAGGGTTTTAAATATGATGAGTGTTTGTGCATGTTGAGATGATGGATGGGTTTTCCTTGTCTCTCTGGAGTACCACTGACCAAAGTCAGGAGTTTTCATTAAAACTTATCTGCTGAACTACAGATTGAATCATTTTGACCCTCGCTTTTTGCAAGCCTGATTAGAGAATCATAGACTCATAGTCATACAGATCCAGGATTTTTACACCAAACAAGGCCAAGAGGATTTCATGTGTTGGCAAGACAAGGCCAGAATGTATTACAGATGTAGAAATTAGGTCAAATTCAAAAATAGACAATAGGTGGTGAGCAAGGGAGACCTGACTCAAGCAAGCACATACATAGAATCCTGACACACCGAGAGACACTCTCCTCAAACGACAATAACCCTCCCAAATACCCAACACACGCCCACACCCACACCCACACACACCTACACACACGCATCCACACAAACACCCAGCACCACCCATCCACCCAACACACACACACATACCCAGCACCACCCAACATACACCCACTCATACTCAGAACCCCCTAACACACACCCATGCACACACCCAGCAACCCCAATATACAACTACACACACACACAACTAGCACCCCAACACACACCCACATACACACATCCAGCAGCCCCCGACACATACCCACACACCCAGCGCACCCCAACACATACACACACACACACACCCAGCACCACCCAACACATACCCATGCACACATACATGCACACACCCAGCACCACCCAACACACACCCTCACACACACCCAGAACCCCCCAACACACACACACCCAGCAACCCCAATACACACCCCCACACACACCCGGCACCCCCAACACACACCTACACACACACAACCCGCACCCTCAATACACACCCACATACACACACCCAGCAGCCCCTGACACATACCCACACACCCAGCACATCCCAACACATACACACCCACCTCCACCCCCCCACACACACCCACACACACCCAGCACCCCACAAGCACACACATACATATGCACACATACCCACACACCCAGCAGCCCACAATACACAAGCACAATCCACCCCCCCAAAAACACACAGACACCCAGCACCCCCCAACATTCACAACCACACACACACCAAGCACTCCCCAACACACACTCTCTCTCACACACATACACACACCCAGCACCCCCAACACACACTCTCTCTCTCACACACATACACACACATATACTGTATATGCACAAACACACACACACGCACAGACAGGCCCCCAATACATGAGCGCACGCACACACACACACTCGTACGCACACATGCAAGCACGCACACACATGCACATACTCCTTAAACATATTAAAATAATCCCAGGTTATCTGTTGTGTTTGAGAAACATGCATTTCCCACCCAGCAGGCTTTCTTCCCACAATGTATAGAGACCAGAACTGCCTCAGTGACCTGATCCTAGAGCTTGCTAACATGGTCTGGCCCCTTGCACTACATTTGAATTTGTTTGTGTTTGTTTAACTAATGGTTACTTTTGTTCACGGAGCCCTGAATGATATTTTTACTCCCTGAATGACAAATGATTTACTGGACATTATGACAAAATAATACAGGCGTGAGCTACCACCTTGAGAGTGGGACCCAGGGACAGGGGGCTTTACTTTTTAAGCTCTGCTAACATCTGAAAGCCTCTCTCTGAACATCATAGTCTAAGCAGGAAATCTCACTAGCAACATGAGTTCCAGCTATCCTCTGCCAATGGTTTAGTTTCCCAGGTAATGTTAACAACACCGTATGTGTTGGGTTTCCAACCCTCCAGGATTGTCCTGTAGTCTTTAGAAATTGAAGAATAAACTGCAGGATACCAATGCTAGCGATCCTACGGCGAAGACTGATTTCTATTTTACAAACTGGCTACACTAGTGGGACAAGGGCAACAGACACATGGGAATGCCAAGACATATAGGCTTTCTCTGAAGTCACATATCAATCTTGATGCAGAATTATAATTGCTGTTCCTTCATCGTTGCTGGATCAAAATGGTGGATTTCCTAGCCAACAGTACGCTGGACTGCAGCAAGTAAAGGGCTCACTACCCTATTCTCCAGGGTATTTAGGGATGGGCAATAAATGCTGGACTTGTCAGCACCACTAGCCATTAAAAATCACCAATACTCATAGAGTCATAGAGTCATACAGCACGGAAGCAGACCCTTCAGTCCAACTCGTCCTTGCCAATCAGACATCCCAATCTGATCTCATTGCCAGCATTTGGCCCATAACCTCCAAATCCTTCTTATTCATGTACCCATCCAAATGCCTTTTAAATGTTGTAATTGTACCAGCCTCCACCACTTCCTCTAGCAGCTCATTCCATTCACACACCACCCTCCACGTGAAAAAGTTGCTCCTTCGGTCCTTTCTCCTCTCACTCTCAATCTCACTGGCAGGAAACACATTTGGGATGTTGTGGTCACAAAAGTGGTTCTAGAGATGATTGTGCTCTTTTCCTCAAGGTGAACATACCCAAGCATAGCCCAGGATGGGTGAAGATACCCAAGCACAGCTCAGGATGGGTGTACATACTGATCAATGCCCAGGAAGAATGGACATTCCCAAGCGTAGTTCAGGATGGGTGAACAAACCAATCACAGCCCAGGATGGGTGAACATACCCAAGTATAGCTCAGCATGGGTGAACATAGCAATCACAGCCCAGGATGGGTGAACATACCCAAGCACAGCCCAGGATGGGTGAACATACCCAATCACAGCCCAAGATGGGTGAACATACCCAATCAATGCCCAGGATGGGTGAACATACCCAATCACAGCCCAGGATGGGTGAACATACCCAATCACAGCCCAGGATGGGTGAACATACCCAATCAATGCCCAGGATGGGTGAACATACCCAATCACAGCCCAGGATGGGTGAATATACCCAAGCACAGCTCAGGATGGGTGAACATACCCAAGCACAGCCCAGGATGGGTGAACACACCAATCACAGCTCAGGATCGGTGAACAAACCAATCACAGCCCAGGATGGGTGAACATACTCAAGTACAGCTCAGCATGGGTGAATATACCCAATCACAGCCCAGGATGGGTGAAATACCAATCACAGCCCAGGATGGGTGAACATACCCAATCAATGCCCAGGATGGGTGAACACACCCAATCACAGCCCAGGATGGGTGAACATACCCAATCAATGCCCAGGATGGGTGAACATACCCAATCACAGCCCAGGATGGGTGAACATACCCAAGCACAGCTCAGGATAGGTGAACATACCCAACCACAGCCCAGGATGGGTGAACACACCAATCACAGCTCAGGATGGGTGAACAAACCAATCACAGCCCAGGATGGGTGAACATACTCAAGTACAGCTCAGCATGGGTGAATATACCCAAGCACAGCCCAGGATGGGTGAAAATACCAATCACAGCCCAGGATGGGTGAACATACCCAATCACAGCCCAGGATGGGTGAGTATACCCAGGGCTGAAAATGTGTTGCTGGTTAAAGCACAGCAGGTTAGGCAGCATCCAAGGAACAGGAAATTCGATGTTTCGGGCCAGAGCCCTTCATCAGGAAGGGCTCTGGCCCGAAACGTCGAATTTCCTGTTCCTTGGATGCTGCCTAACCTGCTGTGCTTTAACCAGCAACACATTTTCAGCTCTGATCCCCAGCATCTGCAGACCTCACTTTTTACTCGAACATACCCAGGCACAGCCCAGGATGGGTGAACATAGCAATCACAGCCCAGGATGGGTGAACATACCCCAGCAGAGCTCAAGATGGGTGCATACCCAAGCACAGCCCAGGATGGGTGAACATATCCAGGCACAGCCCAGGATGGGTGAACATACCCAGGCACAGCCCAGGATGGGTCAACATACCCAGGCACAGCCCAGAATGGGTGAAACAGTAAGGTGGATTCTTTATGTGAAGATAATGCAATACCAGAATGGTCCGTATGATCCACCTGGTTTCTATAAGAGTACTTAACTAGTCATGGGATTGCTACATTGCATCCTATCAAGTAGTTTAAGATATGACCTCTTAAAAGTACATCTCATCAGCTGGATATTTTCTTTATCTTGCGTTTCTGTTTCTTTAAGTTTGACTCTTGTTTTTAATTCTAACTATTTCATTCTAAGATGATGCCAGTGAGTGGTGACTCATGGTACACCTGGACTCCTCTACTTGGGTACACGTGACAATCAAATCTAATCTAATCTAATCTAGCCTAATCTAATCTAACAGGGATGAGGAATCTCAGTTACATCGACAGATTGGACAGAATGGGACTGTTCACCTCAGAGAAGAGAATGTTGGGATGAAATTTAATTGAAGTTTTCAAAATTATCAGTGAGCTGAATAGGGTGATTATGGAGAAACTGTTCCCATTGATCGAAGAAACATATTGAAGTCAATTGGCAAAGTACTAATGATGATATGAGAAATCTTTTCATGCAGTGAGTGATTGGGATGCACGGCCTGAGAGTGTGCTGGAGACAGGGACAACTGAAGCTTTCACAGTAGAATTGCATTATTATCTGAGAAAAGGAAAAAATGTGAAGGGCTATGGGGAGAAAACAAGGGGGTGGGAGTGGAACTGGGGTGGATAGTGCCTTTGGAAAGCCATTACACACAACATGGCCTCTTTCTGTGCTGTAACTGTGCTGTGCTTCATGATTTTGTGAGAGGTATTAGAGAAATGTTAGTTCTTTCTCTCTAGATCTGACTGGAGACAAACTCCTGGGTTTGTCCAATGGATATTATGATTGAATGGTTAGCTTGTGAGACATAGGCAGACTGCATTACCTCACTGGTAAAGTCCTTCAATGACATTCAAGATAAAGAAGCCTTTACTCTGTCTTTCAAAGACATTGCCCTTAATGGGCTTTCACATTCTCGAGCCTGAGCACAGCTCATCAATCCTGAATCTCTCAGTATAACAAAGGACTGGTCTTAAGATGTGGACATAGAGTGACCGCGAAGCAGTCAGGAATAGCAAGAGATGACCTTACCAGTTCCTCTCTTGTATTTTGCTGATCTCATTGGTTTGCAGCATCAGTTGTTTCTCTAGTTTGTTGGTGGAGAGGGAATTTTCCAACAGTTGAATTTCAATTCTTGATGTCTGGTTTAAAACCTGCAAAGCAAATCATACAATTTGTGATTTAATTTCCTGCAGTGGGGTCATTGGGGCAACAAATTCTTACTCATTCTGTCACAGACTGTCTGTCTCCTGTCATACAGGATGTAAATATTGTTGGAAAAATGCCAAAACATTTCATCTGACTGTCATCAGGACAAGTGCAAGATGGCCACATTTCAACACATCACAACAATGTTGACCACAGGAGCAAATGGTGCTGATTGGTTGACAAGTCAATGCTCATTGACCAATGTGTTGTCATGAAGAAGGCAACAGGAAACCACAAGCAGCTCAAGTTTCCAAGTAATCCAAAAAATGCTCAAGGCTTGAACATAAATCTTCTGTTTAGAATAGAAGGTTCACGTAACTGATACCTTCATTGGGGAAGGAGTGACTTATAAAGAAACATAGAAGCATGGAAGATAGGAGCAGGAGTAGGCCATTCAGCTCTTTGAGCCTGCTCCACCATTCAATATAATCATGGCTGCAGTCACGTGTTCCCACTTTCTCCCTATATTGTTTGATCCCTTTTGTCCAAAGAGCTATATCTAACTCCTTCCTGAAAATATTCAATGCTTTGGTCTCAACCACTTTCTGTGGCAGAAAATTCCACAGGCTCCCCACACTCTGGCTGAGCAATTTCTCCTCGTCTGAGTCTTTAAAGGTTCTCGACTCCACGGTCACCAACAACATCCTGTATTTACCCGACCTAGTCCTGTTCAAACTGTAGAGGTTTATATGAGATTGTCACAAGTCAAGAGTGTGATAGAATACTCTCCGCTTACCTCAAAGGGTGGAGCTCCAACAACACTCAAGGAGCTCGACACCATCCAGGACAAAACAGCCCCCACTTGATTGGCACTACATCCACAAACACACACTCCCTCCACCACTGATGCTCAGTAGCAGAAGTGTGTACCATCTACAGGATACACTGCAGAAATTCACCAAAGAACCTCAGACAGCACCTTCCAAGTCCAAAACCACTTCCATCTAGAATGACAAAGGCGGCAGATACATCATAGAATCATCTCATAGAATCCCCACAGTGTGGAAACAGGCCATTTCGCCAACAAGTCCACACTGAAACTTCAAAGAATAATCCACCCAGACCTACTCCCCCCCTACCCTATTACTTTACCCCATGACTAATACAACTAACCTACTCATCCCTAAAGATCATCCGCGATTTAGCATGTCCAATTCATCTAACCTGCACATTTTTGGACTGTGGGAGGAAACCCCCACAGACACGGGGAGAATGTGCAAACTCCAGGGACCTGGGATCAATTCGCGCCTCGGGCAGCTGTGTGGAGTTTGCACATTCTCCCCGTGACTGTGTGGGTTTTCTCTGGGTGCTCCGGTTTCCTCCCACATTCCAAAGATGTGTCGGCCAGGAGAATTGGCCATGCTAAATTGCCTGTAGTGTTAGGTGCATTAGTTGTGGATAAATATAGGGTAGGGGAATGGATCACTCTTTGGACGGTTGGTGTGGACTTGTTGGGCCAAAGGGCCTGTTTCCACACTGCAGGGAAACTAATCTAATCCACAAAGACAGTTGCCAAGGGTGGAATCGAACCCAGATCCCTGGTGCTGAGAGGCAGCAGTGCTAACCACTGAGCCACACAAGCTTTCCCCCAGCAGCTCATCATCCTTATTTGGAAATATAGCCAGTGATGTCCACACCTCACGCGTGATTAAAAGAAAATGGTATGATAATGTGATACAGTGAGGAAAAGAGGGCACAGATTTCAGGTAATTGGTAAAAGAAGCAAGAAAGAGACAAGAAGTAAACTTATTGCAAAGTGAATGGTTAGGATCTGGAATGTTCGACCTGAGAATGTGCAGGAGGCAGGTTTGATTGAGGCATCCCAGAGAGAATTGGATTATTATTGGAAAAGGAAGAAGTTACATGGGTAAGGGAGGAAGTGGGGTGAGTGGTACAAGGTAAGTTGTTCCTATGAAAAACCAGAACAAATCTAACATACCCAATGGATTCCTTTAATACTGTAACTTTTCTCTGATTCAGTGGGCATGAGCCCTTTCCTTTTAGCAGTGTGGGACAATTTCTGCATTAGGAGAATTTACAGCATGGGGATTATGAAGAGAATTTATCCTGTGCATTGTTAGATGATTGATTGTTCGGAGATTTTACTGTGTGATTTGCTGTGTTATTTGACTGTGAGTTGCTGCTTGTCTGGAGTCAGCATGACCTTTGGTGATTGTATTGTGACTGTCAATCCTTCAATGCAGAGACTAATCAGTGTAACTGCCCGAACCATAGCATCTACTGGAGTGCAGCCTGGCTGCTCTCCCTCCATGAATTTTGTTGCTACTTGAAAAACTGTGTCAGGAGAATAAAGCAGATGAAAAGCGATTTAGGAGAGAGTTAAGAAAATATGTTGCTCAACTTGGAGAACAGTCAAGGCTGTGATCTTGCCTTGGCAACATAATGCATTTTTAAAAAGTACTTTTAGCTCTGTTCTCTCATTACAGAACAAGTTTAAGATTTGAGAAGGACATAAGTAAGACAAAAAAGTAATAAAATGGCAAGTGTTAGTTGAGTTTAATGGAACTGAGTAAAACAAACTGGAAAAGCTCCCTGAAGAACTAAGAAATAGAATAAGAGTGGGAAATGTTTAAAGCAGCAACAAAGAGATTCCTGGAGAATCTATTGCACTGAAGGAACCAGTAATGAGAAACTACACATGAATGAAGAAGTAATGTTACAGTTATAGAAGGCGTTGGTGAGGCCACATTCGGAGTACCGCGTGCAGTTCTGGTCACCTTACTAGAGTAAGGATATGATTAAACTAGAAAGAATGTAGAAGATTTATTAGGATGTTACCTGGACTGGAAAGTTTGAGGAGAGGTAGGATAGGGGCTTTTTTACCCCTGGAGCATAAGAGCCTGAAGGGTGGCCTTATAGAGGTCTATAAAATCATGAGGGGCATAGAAATCCCACTCCTGACATGTCTCCCTTTGTGGGCAGCACGGTGGCACAGTGGTTAGCACTGCTGCCTCACAGCGCCTGTAGACCCGGGTTCAATTCCCGACTCAGGCGACTGACTGTGTGGAGTTTGCACGTTCTCCCCGTGTCTGCGTGGGTTTCCTCCGGGTGCTCCGGTTTCCTCCCACAGTCACAAAGATGTGCGGGCCAGGTGAATTGGCCATGATAAATTGCCCGTAGTGTTAGGTAAGCGGTAAAATGTAGGGGTATGGGTGGGTTGCGCTTCGTCGGGTTGGTGTGGGCTGTTGGGCCGAAGGGCCTGTTTCCACACTGTAAGTCTAATCTAAAAGGTAGATAGCCGACAGCTTTCCCTCACGACAGAGGAGTCTAAAACTAGAGAGCATAAGTTTAAGGGAAGAGGGGAGAGATACAAAAGTTGAGAGAGGGGTAATTTTTTTCATACAGAGGGTGCTGAGTGTCTGGAACAGCTGCCACAGGTAGTGGTGGAAGCAAGTATAATTTTGTCATTTAAGCAACATTTAGATGGGTACTTAGATGAGATAGGTATGGAGGGATATGGACCAAACACAGGCAAATGGGAGTAGTTTAAATTGTGAAAACTGGGCAGCATGGACAAGTTGGGCTGAAAAGCCTGTTTTCGTATTGTAGATCTCTATAACTCAAAACAAGGACAACATTGAAATGGAAAAAAAACATTATTCACAAAATACAGAGACAACAAAGGGGAGAATGCCAACAGGGAATTCGGAATGGTTCAAACAGAGGTAAACATGCATTATGAAGGAAAGGAAAACTACAAAATTAAATTGTGAAGATATACAAATATACAACAAAAAAAAGCATTCTTTGAGACATAACTGACAGTAGAGGTGCCAGGAGAGGGATAAGATCAGAAAATGATACATGTGACAAAGTTCCAACTAAATGTTATGAAGTGTCAGAAATATGAAAGAGTTATTTTGTCTGTATTTACCAGTGAGATTAATAAGTTGACATTAAAGCAGCTAAATAGCTTCAGCCCGTTAGCCAAGATCCCTGGAGAAACCTCTTTAGCCAGAGAGTGGGAGAATGTGAAAGTTGCTGTATGGACTGGAGGCTGGGAATAACCTAGATGTATTCAATGGGAATCTCGGTAACCAGTTAATGGAGAACAAAATACAAGGAGATTGTGTGTGATTTAGATGAAAAAGGTTAGGAGAACATTCCAGCAGCTTGCATCTGTTTGGCTGAAAGGTCTTTTTATGCAGTATAAGTACTTTGTGGTGGTTAATATTTACACAGAGCCAGAGGATTCAGCCAAACTGATCCAAATTACTCTTCTCCCTCCGAACTTCATCTCATCCTGTCAACGTATCCCATAATTCATAACCATATACGTTCTGCATCTTGAACCTATTTTATCCTTCAAGAAGATTATGGCTGATCTGATTGTGGCCATAACTCAATTTTCCTACTTGCCATTCAACATCAAGAAGTTGTTAAATCCACCTCCACTGTTTTCTGGAGAAGAGAATACCAAAGATCAAATACTGTCTGAGAGAGGTAATTTCTCTCACCTGTTCCTGAACTCAGGAAGATTCTTATTTTGAAGTGACCTACCTCATTCCAGATTCCCCCATTAGGATAACAATTATCTCAGCATGCACCCAGTCAAGTCCCCTCAGATTTTAATATGATTCAAAAAGTTCCACCTCTCATTCTGATAAATTCCAATGAGCATAGGCTCAAGGTATCTGCATAAGAGAACCCCTTCATCCTGGGAATTCTAGTAATGAATCTTTTTTGAACCGTCTTTAAGGTAATTAAATTCAAACCCAAAACTGCACAGTGTATTCCCGGAGTGCATTCACCAATGTCCTATCCAGTCGCAGCAAGGCTCCCTTCCGTCCGCACACAATGCTCTTTGCTGTAAAGCAGAGATTTCCAAATTCTTTTTCCTGCTGTGAAGCCAGTTTGAGTCTTGAAATTTGTTATGACCCCCTCAGTGAGTATTGTGACAGTGGAATGGGAGGAAGATGTATGAGAGGCAGGACTGTGATAAGAATACCTGAAGGTGCAGGATGGGTATTGGGGTGGGTGTGGTGGTGGGCAGTGGGGAATAGGGACTGGGGGATGAGCCCATCCGTGACCATTGCTGCCTGAGAACTAGCAATGCCTAAACTTCAGCTTGTGAAGTTTTGGTCCTGCCCCCTTTTTGGGAATCCTTACTATAACGGTTCATCCAGTCTGCTTCCTTAAGAAACCTGCTGTTTCTGTACACTAACTTTTCACGATTCATTCTCAAAGAAACATTTTTTAAAAATCACAATTTCTATTTCACTAAATCCAGGTGATTCTGCCTGATTTAGTCATGGTTTTCCAAGTGTCTTGTTGTTGCTGCTTTCACATGATTTGCTTTCTCAAGTGTGAGTTTTTCCATCTTCCTCTTAAATATACCCATACTATTCTAATCCATCTCTCATGTTGATCGCAAGTTTCTCATTTTAATCCTGCCCCAGGGAAAAGAGGTGTCTCCTGAACTCAGTGCAGGACTGATCACTGCCTGAACAATAGGTGAAGCTAGTCATTTCATGTTGCTGCCAGGTAGTCAGTGCAAATAGGATCCTATCATTGAGTCAAAAGAGTATTCTGGATATCACACAATTAAGTAATGTGGTGTATTAATTTTAATGATAGTGTGCTGTCAGGCCTAGGCTGTGCATTTCATTGCTTGCAAAACTTAGAACATAAAATCCAACATTAAATATGATTCTGTGATAAGACAACACTTGCTAAACAATCTTGATTGTGCTAAGAATGCACAAAATGGACTCACTATGTGGCTCACTTAGTTTTGCGTGAAGGTATGTACGATCGCAGGCAGGTCTGTCCTTTACAAATAGACAGAACCTGTCCATGCATTGCACCTTTTCAACCAAACGAAACATGTAGGACAACAATTCCTTGGTCTATTCCTAATGGCAATGCATTAACCAATCAGAATTGACTTCTTAGTTAGAATTTAAACAAAAACTTGCCAGTTAATAGGTCCTTGATGCACTCTCATTGGCAATACTTCTATCATCAGAGTGTATTTGAAACCAATCAGTAGCATCTTCTCATACAGTATAAATTGTTGTTCATTTGAAATTTGGTATTCTTGTAACTGTGTTCTGATACTTGATAAAAAAAACTTCAACAGAATATCTTTTTTTTCAGCAATATGCATTATGAATGATTGGATTTTATTTATGGTGCCTAAGTTTGGACTCTGATAGAAGAAGACAGCTTCTTAATTACCAAGGCAAGGAAAGATTCTCAGGGAAATGTAGGAATGTAGATTGAGGTTAAAATCAGATCAGCCATGATCTTACTGAATGGCTGAGCAAGCACGAAGGGCCGAATGGCCTATTCCTGTTCCTTGTTCCTTGTTTTAATGTTTGGAACTGAAAACATATAGATTAGATCTGCTCCTTGAAATCATTCCTGATATCCAATTCCCTCTGCATGGTGAACATTTAAGGTTCACTTTTTACTAGAATCCCCAACTAGAAAATTTGACTGTTGGGATTTGAATGTTAATTTGAATCCTAATTGATGCCAGATGCCTCCTATTCCAATGTAATCCAGGCATCTGACTTGTCTCTGCATTGCTCAGTCGAAGGTGAGGTTCTCTGCTGATACGATTTAGCCAGTGGAGTGGACGAGACATTTGTTGGCATCCTTTATATGTTGACTCTGTCTTTTACTGAGTCTTTATGTCTGGGCTCAAACTCAAAGCTCAGTTTAATGTCAGGATAAGGATTGTCACAAGTTATTCACTAAAAAAAATGGACTCAACAGATTTGATTAAAGTACATTTAAATAAAAACGAGTTGTGTTGAATAAATCAACTCCAAAAGGATAAAGAGCCTGATGTGGATAGATCGAAAGAACTTAGGGAGAATGTAGCAGGTACTCACATTTAATCATAGAATCCCTACAGTGTGGAAGCCAGCCATTTGGCCCCCATCAAGTCCACACTGACCCTCTGAACAGCAGCCTACCCAGACCCGTTCCACTACCCTAACACCCCACAATTCCCACAGCTAATCCCCCTAGCTTACACATCCCTAGACACTATGGGCAATTTAGCTTGGCCAATCCACCTAACCTGTGCATATTTAGACTGTGGAAGGAAACCAGAGCATCTGGAGGAAACCTGCACAGACAGGATGTGTAAACTCCAAGCAGACTATTGCTGAGACTAGAATTGAGCCCAAGTCTCTGGTGCCGTGAGGCAGCAGTGCTAACCAGTGAACCTACTATGTTGCCATGATTCAACAGAAAAATATACAGCACCAGAGGACAGACCGGGAGCTAAGGTCATTCTGATTTGAAAAGGAAACAGAACATGTCTTGAATTATCAACCAGTCAGTTTAGCATTGGTTGTTCGAAAAATAATGGAATCCTCAATATAGGAGAGAATAGAGGAACATTTAGAAATTAGAAATTTAATAATGAATTGTTAGCATGAATGTTAAAAGGGAAAAATTTGCTTGACCAACCTTATTGAATTCCTTTGAAGAGGGAACAGAGGAAGTGGACACTGATAATACAGTCGATTAAACTGGGCGTGGCAGCACGGCGGCACAGTGGTTAGCACTGCTGCCTCACAGTGCCAGAGACCCGGTTTCAATTCCCACCTCAGGCGACTGACTGTGGAGTTTGCACGTTCTCCCCGTGTCTGCGTGGGTTTCCTCCGGGTGCTCCGGTTTCCTCCCACAGTCCAAAAGACGTGTAGGTTAGGTGAATTGGCCATGCTAAATTGCCCATAGTGTTAGGTAAGGGGTAAATGTAGGGGTCTGGGTGGGTTGCGCTTCGGCGGGTCGGTGTGGACTTGTTGGGCCGAAGGGCCTGTTTCCACACTGTAAAGTAATCTAATCTAATCTAAACTCTCCAGGATTTTCCAAAGAGCTTCGATAAAATAACCCATTACAGACTAATGAATGTCAAGTCAGGAGCTTTGTGGCAAAATGAATTGCTGGCTGGTTTCAAGACAGGAAGCAGAGAGTGGGAATAAATAGTTGTCATTTAGATGCAGAGGTGTGGAGTGGTGTTGGATCTGGAGGGGATAGGTTTTTAATTAAGAGGCTGAATAGCCTATTCCTGCTCTGACTTTGTATGTTCTTCTCAGTGCTAGGACCATGCTGTGCACAAGTTACATTAAAGCTTTGTATTAAAGATTTAGTCGTGAGAATCAAGAACAGTTTCTGCATTTGTAGATCACATCAATTGGAAGACAACCAATGATGAGGACTGTATCAAAGTACAGGAGGACATGAATAGGCTTGTAAAATGGCGATATAATTGGCGAATGAAGTTCAACACAGAAAAATATGAGGTAGTACATTTTTGTGAGAAGAATATTTGGAAGACTAGAATACCATTTTGAAGAAGAGTCCAGGTGGGGTCAAGGAACAGAAAGATCTTGGAGTAAAGATACACCAATCATTAAAAGTTGCTCCTTAGGTTAGCAATGTTGTAAGAAGCAAATCAAACGGTTGGCTTTCTTTCTGGAGAGATAGAATAGAAAAGGGAAGTTGCATTAAATCTATACTGAACTTTAGTTAATCTAAATGTATAGCATCAAGTGCAGTTCTAGTTACTGTATATTAAAAAGAATATAGAGGCACTGGACAGGGTTCAGAGATGGTTTATAAACATGATACCAGGAACATGGGATTTACTCCTGAATTCATAAGAATGAGAGGTGAACTATTGGTGTCATTAACATGATGAAGGTTTTGTTTATCAAGTAAAGACAGGGAATGATTCCTCTTGTGGAGAGGAGCATAAGGAGCTGTCAGTGTAAGATGTCACCAAGAAACCAAAGAGAATTCCAGAGAAACCTCATTACCCAGTTGGAGTTGGGAACAAAGTAGAACTCGCTTCCACAGGGAATGGTTGAAGTATTGACAAGTGGATGAAGGAGGAATGAACTGAGGGTTAAAGCAGTAATTGGAACAAAGGCCAGTTGAGTCTCATTGACTATGAGATCCTTGATTGGGGTTGTAACCTGGGTCAGTCAGGGAGCCCTGGCTGACAGATAAAAACAGGGGATTCAGAGAGTCTCCTCATTCTAGACACTGGCTTTGAGCTGGCTGGTCAGAGCCTATATACTGTGCAGGTGCAAATAAAAGGTGACTTGGTGACGGGATACCAGACTCTGTGCAATTATTTCAGTTAGACAGTAGATTTAGTTGATGAAAGATGGGAGGAGACTTGAATGTCGCATAACAATCTAGTAGCTTGTGTAACTCAGCCACAATAACTAATTCAGAAAAAATATAGCAGATGCAATTTAATGTGGAGAAGTATGGAGTTATCCATCAGAGTTTGAGAAAAAGAAACTATGATGTCATTTTAGAGGTTAAAACTTTGGAGGACCAGAGAACTATAGTTGTGGGTGAGGTGCCGGAAGACTGGAGGTTGGCTAACGTGGTGCCACTGTTTAAGAAAGGTGGTAAGGACAAGCCAGGGAACTATAGACCAGTGAGCCTGATGTCGGTGGTGGGCAAGTTGTTGGAGGGAATCCTGAGGGACAGGATGTACATGCATTTGGAAAGGCAAGGACTGATTGGGGATAGTAAACATGGCTTTGTGCATTGGAAATCATATCTCACAAGCCTAGTGGAGTTTTTTGAAGAAGTAACAAAGAGGATTGATGAGGGCAGAGTGGTAAATTGAAATGGACGTCAGTAAGATGTTTGACAAGATTCCGCATAGGAGACTGGTTAGAAAGGTTAGATCTCATAGAATACAGGGAGAATTAGCCATTTGGTGGTGGAGGGTTGTTTTTCAGACTGGGGCCCTGTGAGCAGTCTGGTGCCACAAGGATCGGTGCTGGGTCCATTACTTTTCGTCATTTATATAAGTGATTTAGATGTGAGCATAAGAGGTATAATTAGTAAGTTTGCAGGTGACACTAAAATTGGAGGTGTAGTGGACAGTGAAGAAGGTTACCTCAGATTACAACGGGATCTTGATCAGATGGGCCAATGAGAAATGGCAGATGGAGTTTAATTTAGATACATATGAGGTGCTGCATTTTGGGAAAGCAAATCTTAGCAGGACTTATACACTTAATGGTAAGGTCTGAGGGAGTGTTGCTGAACAAAGAGACCTTGAAGTGCAAGTTCATAGCTCCTTGAAAGTGGAGTCGCAGGTAGATAGGATATTGTAGAAGGTGTTTGGTATGCATTGCCTTATTGGGCAGACTATCGAGTTCAGGAGTTGGGAGGTCATGTTGTGGCTGTACAGGACATTGGTTAGGCTACTGTTGGAATATTGCATGCAATTCTGGTCTCCTTATCGGAAAGATGTTGTGAAACTTGAAAGGATTCAGAAAAGATTTACAAGAATGTTGCTAGGGTTGGAGGATTTGCACTATAGGGAGAGGTTGTGTATACTAGGGCTGTTTTCCCTGGAGCTTCGGACGCTGAGGGGTAACCTCATAGAAGTTTATAAAATCATGAGGGACACAGATAGGATAAATAGATACGGTATTTTCTCTGGGTCGGGGAGTCCAGAACTACAAGGCATAGGTTTAGGTTGAGAGGGGAAAGATATAAAAGAGACCTAAGGGGCAACCTTTTCACACAGAGGGTGGTATATGTATGAAATGAGCTGTTAGAGGAAGTGGTCGAGGCTGGTACAATTGCAACATTAAAAAGGCAAGTGGATGTCTATGTGAAAGGAAGGGTTTGGAGGAATATGGGCCGGATGCTGGCAGGTGGGATTAGACTAGGTTGGGATATCTGATCGGCATGGACAAGTTGGACCAAAGGGTCTATTTCCGTGTTGTACATCTCTATTACTCTATAACATGGTAATAAACTGAATGGGCAGAATGGCTTATTTCTCCATTTTCTGTCCAGTGTAATTCTACAGCACCTTTCACAATCTCAGCACATCCCAGAGCAGTTTCACAGTCAGTGAAATGCTTTTCAACTGCAGTCATTTTTGGAAAGTAGGGAGTAGGTGACATTCCTCATCAGGCACCCGGCATTGATTTTAAGCAGAAAGATTGCCTCTATGTTTTGAATTTTCTTCATTCCCTGTTGGAACTGATCTTTCCTGGGACACTGGTTATATTCAATGTCAGTAGAAGAATCATATTATTTAATCCATTGCCACGGAAGGCTGTGGCAGCCAGGCCATTGAGCTAGATAGGTTCTTAAGTATCAAGGAAATCAAGGGTTATGAGGAGAAAGTGGGAGAGTTGGGCTGAGGAACATATCAGCCATGATTGAATGGCAGACCAGACTGGATGGGCTGAATGGCTCATGTCTTATGGTGTTATTTGCTTCACCTTTAACTAAAAGCTGTTTGTGGAAGAAACGTTTTGAAAGTGGAGTCTTAGGTAGATAGGATAGTGAAGAAGGTGTTTGGTATGCTTTCCTTTATTGGTCAGAGTACTGAGTACAGGAGTTGGGAGGTCATGTTGCGGCTGTACAGGACATTGGTTAGGCCACTGTTGGAATATTGTGTGCAATTCTGGTCTCCTTCCTATCTGAAAGATGTTGTGAAACTTGAAAGGGTTCAGAAAAGATTTACAAGGATGTTGCCAGTGTTGGAGGATCTGAGCTATAGGGAGAAGCTGAACAGGCTGGGGCTGTTTTCCCTGGAGCATCGGAGGCTGAGGGGTGACCTTATAGAAGTTTACAAAATTATGAGGGGCATGGATAGAATAAATAGACAAAGTGTATTCTCTGGGGTCGGGGAGTCCAGAACTAGAGGGCATAGGTTTAGGGTGAGAGGGGAAACATATAAAAGACACCTAAGGGGCAACGTTTTCACACAGAGGGTGGAACGTGTATGGAACGAGCTGTCAGAGGAAGTGGTGGAGGCTGGTACAATTACAACATTTAAGAGGCATTTGGATGGGTATATGAATAGGAAGGGTTTGGAGGGATATGGGTCAGGTGCTGGCAGGTGGGACTACATTGGGTTAGGATATCTGGTCAGCATGGACAGGTTGGGGACTGAGGGGTCTGTTTCTATGCTGTACAACTCTATAACTCTAAGAATGCTGGAAGAAAATTCAATACTAACCTTCAAAAAGGGATTTGATAAATATAGGAAAGGACTGGTCTTCAGTTGAGTGAAGCCTAAAGTACAGAAGTGTCGTTCTAATGATACACCATTTTCACATCTCCAAGACAGAACCAGGTTCAACTGTGGAAGATATGTGAGAAATCCTGGAAGTTTCAATGACAACCTACATTTTTATAATCTTGCAAAACTTCTTAAAACAGGGTGAGATCAGACAAAATCTGACTCGGGGCCAGATGAAGGTAGAAAAAAGAGGTTCTAAGGAGTGTCTTATTTGAAGACAGAGAAATGTAGAGGTGGAGAAGTTTTAAGAGGGATTTTAAGATGTTGGGATGTGCAGGGTTGAAGGCACAGCTGGCAGGAGATGAGTGATGGATCAGAGGCAAGATTTGAAGCAGAACAGAGGAAGAGGATATAGGGATAAGGATGGGCAAAGAAATTTGAAGGAATTTGAACACAAATTTAAAATCAAGCTGTTGCTACACCTGGAACCAGTACAGATTACTAAGGAAAGGGAAATCTGGACTGTCTCCCTGGAAGGCTATTGATATTGGCCTACTGAAACACTCAAGGCAGAGATAGATAGATTTTGGTTGAATGAGGGATGTGTTGATTTATGATCAGAAGTGATTGGGTGGTGAATCCAGACCAAAAGCCTAATGAAGCTCAACAAGCATGAAGCTGATGGGGGAACGGGACTCATGCTGACTTTGAATAGCAGATTGTTGAAGAGAAGCGTGAGTGTGAGGAACTAACATACCTGTGCTTCAACATCAGTGAGCTTGCGGGTTTGTTCAGCTGTCTGGCTCAGGAGGTGTGTGCCAATTTCCAACATGGTCACTGTGTGATTCTGCACAGCACTCTGCTGCATCTGAGACATCTCAGACCTGATGTTATCCTGGATGTAGCCTTCAAGCTGTGAGAGAATGAAAAAAGGAGAATTGGAATCATTATTTAAAGAGCTTGCAGTAATTATGGTGTGCTGTGATTCAGTAGATAGCACTGTTGTCTGTGAGCTAGCTGGCTGTTGGTTCAAGCACCACTCTAATGATTTATCAACATGGTAAGACCATAAGGTAAAGGAACAGCAATAGGCCATTCAGCCCATCGTGTCATTTGATCATCAACCCCAATCTTTTGCCTTCTCTTCATAACCTTTCCACTTATGAATCAGGAACCCACCTATCTCTGTCCTAAAGGCACTTGGCCACCACAGCCCTCTGCAGCAATGAGTTCCACAGACTCACTACCCTTTCGATGAAGAAAGTCCTGCTCAACTTAGCTCCAAACAGGGTGTCCCTTCACTCTGAGTCTGTGCCCCCGGTCCTAGACTCTCCTGCCAGTGGAAGTATCTTCTCCATGTCCACTCTATCCAGGCCTCTCAGTATTCTCTATGTTTCAAGCAGAGCTTCCCACATCCTTCTAAACTCCACCCAGTACAGACCCAGAGTCCTCAATCGTTGCTTATGCCCTTCATCCCCAGGACTGTTCTTATATAATTCCTCTAGACCCCGTCCAAGGCTAGTACATCCTTCCTTAGATACGGGGCCCAAAAGTGACCAGGGTATTACAAATGTGGTCCGACCAGAGCCTTACACAGCCTCAGCAGTACATCTCTACACGTTATATTCTAGCCTCTGGTAATGAATGCTAATGTTGCATTTGCCTTTCAAATTGAACCTAAATGCTAACCTTAAGAGAATTTTGCATTATGACTCCGAATCCCTTTGTGCTTCAGATTTCCCAAGCCTTTTCCCATTTATAGTCTAAGCATCTATTCTTCCAAGTAAAATGTATAAATTCCCAAATTCCCACACTGTATTCTGCCACTTTATTGCCCACTCTCCCAGCCTGGCCAAGTCCTTATGCAGCCTCCCCATTACCTGTCCCTCCACTTATCTTTCTGGCATCTGCAAACATAGCAACAATGAGTTTGGTTCCTTCGTCTACGTGGTTAATGTATTATGCGAATAGCTGTGGTCCCAACACTGAACCCCATGGAACTCCACTCGTCTAACTTGTTTGTTCCTTCTTCAAAGAATTCTAACAGATTCTAACCTGAGCTCCCCCTAACGAAGCCAAGCTAACTAATCTAGACATAGAGTTTTTGATGGGACTGAGGGCGCACTGTACTGCCTTTTGGATAAGAAATTAAAACAAGACCCTACTTGCTCCTCAGGTTGATAATCTGTGATCATAACACAACATAAATAGCTCAAGGTGCTTCACAGTACATAACATCATCAAATTTGGACAATGAGCCCATAAGCAGCTACAGGAACAGGAGATCCAAAATGAGGTCAATGAGATAGGTTTTACAGAGTTTACTAAAGAAGGTGGGAGAGAGATTGTAAGGCCGAGAGGTTTAGAGAGGGAATTCCAGAATGGGATAGATCCTATTGTGACAAGAGGAAGAGCAGGGATTGTGGGAGCTTGCTTTGTGTAAACTGGCAGCCATTTCCCTTACATTACAACAGTGATTTCATTAAGTGTGACCAAGAAAAGGTGTTATATAAATACACGTCTTGTTTTCTATATTTTGTGATCTAAAATGTAATTGTCATTTGTGAAATCTTTTTGTGCATAATATGTTTTCTATGTTTCTAATAGCTCAACATTTTGAAACTGCTTTAAGATGTCCTAAAATAAAGGACAGTATAAATCTAGGAGTTAATTTTTAAGGCCTTTTAATTGATCTGAAGATTATCTCTTAAAGCAGCCCTTGTATGTTTTAGCCTTGGAGTGTGTGTTTAAACATTTAGGTAGCTCACAAGAGAACTCAAGGGTAACTTGTGTTTTTGTGAAGTGATATTGACTGAGTGTTAAGAGACACAGCAAAGCAGAGACAGGAAATCATAGGATTAAGCCACATGGGGAAAGCAGCCAGGGTTCAACAGAATAGGAACTTAGAGTTAAATAGTTTAATTATTTAATGTATTGACAGCACAAAGCACAATTAGAATTCGGAATTTAAATCTAAATGTTGACAAAACTGAAGTCCTAGAGTTCCCTCAAGCCAATATTTAACAGAAACTTGATTCAAATAAATAATTTGAGAGCAGCGTTGTTGCCAAGAAAATTAATTAACGTCTCTTTCAAAATAATGAAAAAAAAGCCATATTCAGTATATATGCCAAGTTTATAAATGTATGTGATTTTCTGCAGGCTGATGTAATTAATTGGAAGAATGTTTCAGTGCAAAACATAAATATTTTCCAATGTCCAGTTTCTTTTTGATTGGAAGAGCGTAACTTTTATTTGGATAAAAGCGAATGAAAGAATGAATCCCCTTCAGAAACTCAATGAAACCACTCACAGTCACTGATCTCAGGCTACCGAGGTTTCGCTATTATGAAGCAAGGCGTTCAGGTGGGTCAGTCACTGTAGCAAACAATGTCAATGCAATCTCTGGTATTCTAACATACACCGAGAAAAGAATCATACTTAGGCCCGACTAGCTTGAGTTCCCATTTCCGAAGGATGTTGGTCAGGTTTAATGAAATGGAGGAGTTGGTGTTGGACTGGGGTGGACAAAGAAAAAAAATCACACATCACCAGATTATAGTCTAACAGGTTTATTTGGAAGCACTAGCTTTTGGACCTCTGCTCCTTCATCAGGTAGCTGAAAGCTACTGTTTCCAAATAAATCTGTTGGACTATAACCTGGTGATGTGTTTTTTAGGTTGATTAATTCACTCCACAAACTTGTACTTGAAAACATTTGAACAGAGAGGATGGCGGAATCAGAGGTGGGGAGTTGTGTAATTTGACATGCCCAGTTTGCCAGTTCACCCTAGCTCCATTTTGAGCCATTCCTTGGAGGTTGGTTTGAGAATGGAATAGCGATCTGTGTTCACATGCCAGCCAACAGTTCAAGGCCAAGAACCCAACCAGAATTTTTGATTAAATCTGTAGAATCCTCACAACACAGGAACACAGTGCTGGCTTCCGAGGGGTAGATAGGAGTCAAGGGGGTTAAATGGAGGGGAGTAGCTGACATTCCATGATAGTTTGAGGGCTTCCCTATTTACCAGGCTCCAGCCGCAGCCAGACGCCAACCTTCCCTCTACAATTATGGCTCAGCAGATTCAGCCAATTTTTATTTCAGATTTTCTAAAGTTTCCAAGAGTGCACCTGAAAAGGTGCCTTCCCTCTCCCTCCCTTACCCAGGGTGGCAGGCTGCAGCACCTTCCTATTGGCCCTCTAGCTTCGACATCTCACCTGCCATGCCCCACAAATTGATTGTGAATACAGTGTCTCACCATTTTAAGTCCCATGGTAAGACATAGAACATAGAGCGTTACAGCACAGTACAGGCCATTCAGCCCTCGAAGTTGCGCCGATTTATGAAAATAATCTGATGCCCATCTAAGCAACATCATTCCATTATTATCCACATGTATGCCCAATGCCCATTTAAATACCCTTAATGTCGATGAGTCTACTACTGTTGCAGGCAGGCCATTCCACGCCCCTACTACACTCTGAGTAAAGAAACTACCCCTAATATCGGTCCTAAATCTATCACCCCTCAATTTAAAGCCATGTCCCTTTGTGTTAACCTTCACCATCTGAGGAAAAAGGCTCTCACTGTTCACCCTATCTAATCCTCTGATACGTCTTGATTAAGTCACATCTCAACTTTCTTCTCTCCAGCGAAAACCGCCTCAGTTCCTTCAGCCTTTCCTCGTATGACCTTTCCTCCATACCAGGCAACATCTGAGTAAATTTCCTCTGAACCCTTTCCAAAGCTTCCACATCCTTCCTATAATGCGGTGACCAGAACTGTACTCAATACTCCAGGTGTGGCCTTACCAGTGTCTTGTACAGCTGAAGCATGACCTCCTGGTTCCGAAACTCAACCCCCCTACCAATAAACGCCAACACACCATATCTCTTATCAATGAGGGTGGCAACTTTCAGGGATTTATGCACCTTGACACCAAGATCTCTCTGTTCATCTACACAGCCAAGAATTTTACCATTAGCCCAGTACTGTGCATTCCTGTTACTTCTTCTGAAGTGAACTACCTCACACTTTTCTGCATTAAACTCCATTTGCCTCTTCTCAGCTCAGCTCTGCAGCTTATCTATGTCCCTCTGTAACCCACAACATTCTTCGGCACTATCCACAACTCTATCTACCTTAGATGTCTACCTTAGTTGGTAAATATGCAAATTTACTAACCCATCCTTCTAAGCCCACCTCCAGGTTAGCAGTGCCCTCAAAACAGATCCTTGCAGTACACCACTGCTAACCAGCTCCGGGATGAACATTTCCCATCAACCACCATCCTCTGTCTTCAGCTAGCCAATTTCTGATCTAAATCACTGTATTTTGTGCAATACCCTACCGTGTGGAACCTTATCAAATGCCATACTGAAGTCCATATATACCACCTTCATCCACCCTGTTTTGTCACCTTCTCAAAGAACTCTGTAAGATTAGTGAGGCAGGACCTACCCTCTCAAAACCATGTTGACTATCCCTAATCAAATTATTCCTTTCCAGATGATTATAAATCCTACCTTTTATAACCTTTTCCAAGACCTTACCCACAACCGAAGTAAGGCTGACTGGCCTATAATTACCAGGATTGTCCCGGCTCCCCTTCTTAAACAAGGGAACAACATTTGCTATCCTCCAGTCCCCTGCACCACTCCTGTCGACAATGATGACATGAAGATTAAAGCTAAAGGCTCTGCCATCTGGCTTCCCGGAGAATCTGAGGATAAATCCCATCCAGCCTAGGGGTCTTATCTATTTACAGATCTTCCAAAATTGCTAAAACCTCCTCTTTGTCAAGTGCAATCCCAACTAATCTTGTAGCCTGTATCTCCATACTCTCACTAACATTGCCCTTTTCCGATGTGAATACTGATGAAAAGTATTCATTAAGCACTTCCCCTATATCCTCAGATTCCACACACAACTTCCCACTACTGTCTTTAATTGGCCCTAATCTTACTCCAGACATTCTTTTATTCCTGCTATACCTATGGAAGGCCTCAGGGTTTTCCTTGACACTATCCACCAATAACTTCGCATGACCCCTCCTGACTCTTCTTAGCTGTCTCTTTAGATCTTTTCTGGCTAACTTATAACTCTCAAGCCCCCTAACTGCGCCTTCATGCCTCATCCTTGAATAAGCCTTCTTCTTTCTCTTGACAAGAGCTTCAACTTCTTTAGTAAACTATGGCTCCCTCTCTCGACAAGTGCCTCCCTGCCTGATAGGTATATACTTATCAAGGACCCATAGTAGTTGTTCCTTAAATAACCTCCACATTTCAAGTGTGTCCATCCCCTGCAGTTTCCTTCACCATCCTATGCATCCTAACTCAAGTCTAATTGCATCATAATTGCCTTTCCTCCAGGTATACCTCTTTCCCTGTGATTTATGCCTGTCCATACCCACTGCTATTGTACACATAGCTGAATTATGGTCACTATCGCCAAAGTGCTCACCTACCTCCAAATCTAACACCTGGTTGGGATCAGTACCAAATCCAATATGGAATCACCCCTTGTTGGCCTGTTTACATACTGTGTCAGAAAACCCTCCTGCATACACTGAACAAAAACTGCCCCATCTAACCTACTTAAACTATAGTTTTGCCAGTCAAAATTGGGAATGTTAAATTCCCCTTAACAACTACCCTGTCACTCTTGCTCCTATCGCGAATCATCTTTGCAATCCTTTCTTCTACATCTCTGGAACAATTCGGAGGCCTACAGAAAACTCCCAACAGGGTTATCTCTCCTTTCCTGTTTCTAACCTCAGCCCAAGTTATCTCAGTGGATGAGTCCTCAAACGTTATCTCAGCTGCTGTAATATTGTCCTTGATTAACAATGCTACACCCACCCCTTTTACCACCTTCACCATTTTTATTGAAACATCTAAATCCCAGAATCTGCAACAACCATTCCTGTCCCTGCTCTAACCATGTCTTTGAAATGGTCACAGCATCAAAATCCCAGGTATCAACCAATGCTGCAGGTTCACCCACCTTATTCCGGATGTTCCTGGCATTGAAGTACACACATTTCAAACCAACATCCTGATTGCCGGTGCCCTCTCGCAACCTTGAAAACCTACCCCTGACCTCATTACCCTCAACCCCCTGTACATGGAACTACAATTCAGGTTGTCATCCCCCTGCAGCAGTAGTTTTAAACCTCTCCAAAGGGCATTAGCAAAATTACCCCCTAGGATAGCGGTACCCCCCTGGTTCAGGTGAAGACCACCCTGTTTGTAGAGGTCCCACCTTCCTCAGAAAGAGCCCCAATTATCCAAAAATTCAAAACTGTCTCACCTGCATCATCCCTGCAGCCATGTGTTCAGCTCCACCCTCTCCCTGTTCCTCGCTTCACTAGCACATGGCACGGGCAACAAACCAGAGATAACAACTCTGTATGTTCTACCTCTTAAGCTTCCATCCTAGCTTTCTGGATTTCTGCCTTAGATCCCCGCCTTCCTACCTACCTATGTCTTTAGTACCTATGTGGACCATGACTTAGGGCTGCTCCCCCTCCCCCTCAAGGATCTCGAAAATATAATCAGAGACATCATAAACCGTGGCACCTGTGAAGCAACACACCAATCGTGAGTCTTTCTCATTTCCACCAAACCTCCTATCTGTCTCCCTAACTATGGAGTCCCCAAAGACTATAGCTCTGCTCCTCTTCCCCCTTCCCCTCTGAGCTACAGGGACAGACTCTGCACCAGAGACCTGGGCCACATTGCTTACCCCTGGTAATTCCCCCCTCCCCAACAGTATCTAAAACAGTATACTTGTTGTTGAGGAGAACCACCACAGGACATCCCTGCACTGCCTGCCAGTTCCCTTTCCTACCTTGACGGTAACCCATCTACCTTCTTCATGTACCTGAGGTGTGACTACCTCCCTCTAACTCCTCTCAATAACCCCCTCTGCCTCCCGAATGATCTGACGTTCATCCAGCTCCAGCTCCAGTTCCCTCACGCAGTTCTCAAGGAGCCGGTGTTGGGTGCACTTCCCACAGAGGAAATCGGCAGGGACACGAGAGGTGATCCTTACCTCCCACATTCTGCAGGAGGAACATTCAACTGCCATAATCTCCATTCCCACTAATCTAAATTCCCAAATAGACCACTGAAAAAATGAAATATGAAAGAAAACAATTATCACCTTATCAACCGACGCATAAAACTACTTTTTCGGTTAGCGGAAGAGGATGGGTGGGAGATACTACCCGAGTAGTGTTTCAGGTAAAGCTACCAACCAAATATGTAACGTCATGGTCTCTCTGACTGCCTCCAGGAACTGAACAGCGCCTGACCGTGTTGGCATTGGAAGGTGGGTTCACAAGATAACCCTAATAACCCATTACATGGAAGTCAGACAGTCAGGATGGGAGACTGCTCAGCTTGGCCATCCTGCAGCCCACTGCAATTTGTTGGTCCATAATAGTGGACCCATCCAATGGCAGCCTCTGGCCCAAGCCTTAAGACCAACGCAAGGAGGAAAGACCAATAGAATATGTGATTGACGTTGCGTGGATTAATAACAGCCTGTGCTCAATAATCAAGTGTTATTTCTCACTGAGGTAATGCATTGGAAGTCAAACCTCACTATTCCCAGAGTTACCACAAACGTGGGAGAAAGTGAGGACTGAAGATGCTGGAGATCAGAGTCGAGATTGGGATGCTAGAAAAGCACAGCAGGTCAGGCAGCATCTGGGGAGCAGGGGAATTGATGTTTTGGGCAAGAGTCCTTCATCAGGAACCACCACAAAAGTAGAAACTTTTGAAAAATATGTAAAATTTCACAAGTTAGCTGCCTTGTTCTGCCAGGTTTCAGGCTGGGTTTCTGTTCTTGGTATATGACGGTATTACAAATAATTAGATTCCAGTGACAGATATGTAATCGTGAATCATTAATATATAACTCCAAGAATTAATTTTTAAAAATTGTTTCAAAAAACAGTTTTGGAGTCACTTGTCGGCCAGACCAGGTAAGGATGGCAGTTTCCTTCTCCTAAGGACATGAGTGAACCAGTTAGATTTTTGATAATGGATTCATGGCCATCGTGAGGCTTTTAATTCCAGATTTTTATTGAATTCAAATTCCACCATCTATCCCAAAGCATTACCTGGGCCTCTGAATTAAAAACCCAATGATAATGCTTCTCCAGAGTTTAAAACGCTAAACACTTTTAAACTCCCCCTTACACCAACACAGAGGCAGACACAGAGAGGGGAAAATAGACTCAAGGATGGAAAAAAGACTGGGAAAGCATTTCAGTGGTCTTCATTCACAATCTGTGTGGAGTTGGTTGTGACTGGTCAGAAAGTTGCTTCCCAAATGCATCTAGTGATCTGCAAAAGGCATGCAGTGGCTGGATCATTTACTAAATACAGAACTTATCAATTCAAAATCTCAGATTACTGCAATTGATAAAGGAAAGCTAACTCACCTTCTACTCCTGATCACAATGGAATAGGCTTTGGCGAGGAGGGAAGGTGCTCTAACCCATCAAGGTTAAAATATTCGCTAACTTACTGTGAATAACATAATGAAGAAGTGACTCCTCCTGTATGGATGGTATTTGTTCCCCTAAGCATGACACACTACTCCATTAGGGTGTCACTGAGGTTAGGTAGTAATATTGCACTAGTGAGGGGCACCAGGACAGGAGGGGGATATTTAATCATTTACCCTTCTCCTCTGCTAAATTACAACAAGGTGCTGGTCTGCACATGTTTACCCAGCAAAGCTCCATATTCCCTGTGAACCTATAGCTTTGCTGCTATCTTATCAGTTAGCTTTAATATCATTCCCTCAACCATGAGCACACAGTGACTACTGCCTGCACAGTCTACCAGATGCTTTGCAGTAACTGAATAAGGCTCCTCAGGCAGCACCTTCCAAAACCTACCATCGAGAAGGACAAGGACAGCAGATACATGGGAACATCACTCCCTGCATGTTCCCCTCCAAGCCACCCATCATCCTGACTTGGAAATATATCACCATTCCTTCACTGTCACTGGGACAAAATCCTGGAACACCCTTCTGAATGGCCCTGTGAGTGTGTCTGTACCCCAAGGACTGCAGTGGTTCATGAGAGAGTTCACCATCACGTGGAGATGAAAGAATGGATGAAAGTTGTGCTGTGATGCAGTGCCTCTCTATTTGTTCAGAAATCTCTTTCTAGCCCATCCATACCTGTTACATTGTCAGCTGATTGCAGGATCTGCCGATGAATATTCAACCTCAGTGCATAATCATACCTGTCTCCCATATCTGCCGCCTGAACTTTAGCTGTGATTGAGTGTGAGATGTCCCCCAGTACAAAAACTAAAGTGGCACTCACTTCTGGTTCTATACGGAGCCCGTGTCCCTGCTTTATTTATTCCTTCATGAAATGTAGGTAACACTGGCTGGACCAGAACTTATTGTTCATTTATTATTATTCTTGAGAAGGTGAAACTGAGCTGCATCCTTCTGAACTAGTTATAATCACAATGCCCTCATGGAGGGAGTTTTGGGATTTTGTCCCAGCGACAGTGAAGGAACGGTGATATATTTCTAAGTCGGGATGATGAGTGGCTCGGAGGAGAACTTGCAAGAGGTTATGTTCCTGTGTATCTGTTGCCCTTGTCCTTCTCAGTGGAAGTGGTCATGGGTTTCAAAAGTGATGACTAGGGATCTTTGGGTGAATTTCTGCATCTTGTAGATAGTGCACACTGCTGCTACTGACTGTCCATGATAGTGGGAGTGGATGTTTGTGGATGTGGTGCCAATCAAGCGGCTGCTTTGTCCTGGCTAGTGTCGAGCTTTTTGAGTGTTGTTGGAGCTGCACCCATCCAGGCAAGTGAGGATTATTCCATCACATTCCTGACTTGCGCCTTGTAGATGGTAGACAGGCTTTGGGGAGTCAGGAGGTGAGTTACTCACTGCAGTATTCCTAAACTCTGACTTGCTCTCATAGCCGTTGCATTTATATGGCCAGTCCAGTTGAGTTTCTGGTCAATAGTAACCCCCAGGATATTGATAGTGGGGGTATTCAATGATGGTAACACTATTAAATTCTGCCCAGTTTTTCTGTTCATTCTGTCATTTCAATGAATGATTTCCATCTCCAGGAATCACTGCAATGTGAAGACCTCAGAGCTCCACACAGCAGCAAATGAAATGGCAGAACATTGCTCATCACAACCTTTATTACCAAGTTAAAGAATAAACTACTGCTGGTAACCAGCTCCCTTCTGTTGGATAGCATTGAGTTTTTTTTTAGAGGTATTTTTATTGAAGAGCCCAAAAGCAGGGATATTGGATCCAAGCTTATCTCTGTACCCAAGATCTCTGTCAAGGCATTCACTACTCTATCCCAATACTTGTGGATCTTATGGCATGTCCATAGACAATGCTTCAGTGTACCAACTTCTGTTTTACATTTAGGACACATTGGGGATGCTCCTGCCTTGAATTTTCTGAATCGTTCAGGTGTCATATGAGTCCTATGGAGTATCTTTAATTGGATAGCCTGAGTTCTATTACAAATAGAGATCTTTCTGGCATTTTCCCAGATGTCCTCCCACATTTCTAAGGAGACTTCTAACCCTAATTCTTGATTCAAAGTTTTAAACAATCATTCCATGTCCTTAGATACCTTATTATATAATGAGTGATAAAGAGTACTGACCGAAGGGGACCCCATCAGCCATAGCACTCTCCTTTTCCAATTTTTAGGGATTAATTATCTGTGTGGTCTTCTTTTGTATATAGTCTTGTATTTGGAAATACCAATAAAGGTCCCTGTTAGGCAGTCCAAACTTCTGGTGCATCTGCTCAAACGACATTGTAACTTCCCCATCGAACAGATCTCCCAAGCAGGAGATACCTCTGGCCTTCCAAGTTTTAAATGTAGGGTCTGTCACCCCTGGCTGAAATCCCAATGCTCCCACCATAGGGGTATAAGAGAAGGTTGTTTGCAGGTTAACCTTATCTTGAAGCATTATCCTCCAGGCTTTAATTATATTTAATAAAATAGGGCTTTTACAATAGTCCATAATAGCTCTCATCTTGTCCATAAATAAAAGATTGATGAGAGGACATTTTGTTTGGGGGGTCTCAATATCTGACCAGATTGGTTATGGGTCACAATACATAGGGTCACAATCAGCTACATAGGATAATAAGGAGCTCCTAAAGTCTGGAAAGTCAGTCCTCCCCTTGTTTGTGGGAGCTGCAGCTTTTCTAATTTGATAAGGGGTCGTCCATGATTCCAAATAAAGGAGCCGAGCCAGCCGTAGAGTTTACATAACGCCCGTCTCGGCAGCATCAAGGGGAGCATTCTCACAGGGTGTAGAAGACGAGGCAGAATATTCATTTTAACTGGGACTACTCTGCCTAACTAGGGTATTGGGAGATCTTCGCAGTGTTGAAGATCCTGTCTTATATTCTCTAATAAGTGTATGAAATTGGCTTTATACAGCTGACCAAATACTGAGGTGATAAAAACACCTAAGTATAGAAAACCTTCTAGCGACCACTGAAAGGGAAAGCAAGATCCGTTCGGTAATTTGGATACACTGGCAAGATCTCCCACCAGCATGGCCTCAGATTTCATAAAATTGATTTTATAGCCTGAGAACATACCAAGTAGATTGACCACTTGGACTAGGCGGGGCACGGATATCAAAGGTTCACTTAAGAAGAGGGGGACATCATCCGCATAGAGAGTGATTTTACGTTTGCCCACTCCAACCCTCGGAGCTGTTATGTTAGGGTCAGTTCGTATAGCTTCCACTAGCGGTTTAATCAGTAGCTTGAATAATAATGTTGAAAGAGGACATTCCTGACAACAACCCCTGCCAAAGTAAAGCTATCCAAACCTAAACCATTGGTGATCACAATCCCATAGGGAGGGCCTCAACTGGGACCTTGGGTTCATGTCACATTACAGGTGATCACCATTGCACTACACACACACACACAGATATTTCTACACACACACACTCTCACATACACACGGACACAGGTACACACAGACGTGCACACAGACACCCACACACACACCCTTAAAGACACACACATTTCCACACTCACACATGCACCCCCTCACAGACTTAAGACACTCTGCACCCGCTAAACACACACACACACACACACACACACTTTCTCATACTCACAACCCCCACCCCAGACAGACACACACACACACAGACAAAGACCCACATGCGCACACATATATTGTGTGGGGTGAATTTGTACTTGCAGAGTTACATTGCACTTTGCTCAAAAACTGCATACAATCATGTAGAACTCTGAGCTCAAAACCTGCATGAATTTATGTAAAACACTGTTATATCACTTATTACATTAGAATCAATCTAAACATCAGGTCATTGACAGAGAACACAGGGGGCCAACACCTTCAACATATTGTCTAGCTCTCACCATTGTTAGCAGCTAACCCGAGAATGCAACTTTTAAAAAAAAGGTTTTGTGTTTTACACATGAAAGAAGTGAAACTATCACTGTATTCTAACAGATGAAAGGCTTAACAGACAATCAATTTTTCAATGTATAATTTCAGTTATATCACACTGCAAATCTTTGCTATAAATTCTGTGTTACGATCGAGGCCTCCACTACCACCTGATGAAGGAGCGTCACTCCGAAAGCTAGTGTGCTTCCAATGAAACCTGTTGGACTATAACCTGGTGTTGTGTGATTTTTAACATTGGTGATCACAGCTGCTTTGGGATCATTATGTAATACTGAAAGCCATTTAGTAAATACCTCTCCGACACCGAAACTTTCCAATGTATAAAACAAGATATGGCCATTCTACCCGATCAAATGCCTTGTCTGCGTCCAATGAGACAACTAAACCTGGTATTCTTCCCTGTTGACAGGCTTGTATCATATTTAAGACCCCTTCTAATATTATTAGATGACCTGTGGCCCTTTATAAACCCCTTCTGGTCCTCTTTTATGATATATGGTAAGACCCTCTCCAGTCTTAATGCTACCATTTTAGAAAAAATATTGAAATCCACATTTAGCAAGGATATGGGTCTATATGATGAGCAATCTCTGGGGCCTTTCCCTTTTTAAGAATAAGTGAGATATTTGCTTCTCTCAACGAAGGCGGGAGGTAGCCCTGACTATGTGAATAATTATACATATTTATCAGTGGCCCGGCTAGTTCCCCTATAAACTCTTTATAGAACTCAACCTGGAATCCATCTGGTCCGGGCGCTTTGCCACTCTGAAGCTGCCTAACCGCGTCAAGTACTTCCTGGGTTGTCAGGGGGGCATTCAAGATGCTCCGAGATTAAACCCAGAAGGGCCAAAGTTTTAAAGAAGGGTTCCATCTTCTCAGTTCTATCCTCACAGTCCTGCGATTTATACAGTTCAAAATAGAACTTTCTAAGAGCTGTGTTGATCTTTCTATGATCACAAGTCAAGGTACCGGCACTTTCTCTAATGGATGTAATGCCTTGAGGAGCCTTTTTCTTTCTAGCAAGGTACGCTAGGTATCTGCCAGGCTTGTTGCTATATTCAAATAATCTCTGCTTTACAAATAATATTTCTCTCTTTGCTGTTTGGCTAAGTGCGATATTCATGGCTGCCCTAAGGGCTGTGATCCTCTGTAGCTCAGTAATGGAGGGCCTATCAACATACACTGTCTCAGCTGCCTTCAGACAAGCCTCAAGCACGCGCAGTTGTTCTCCCTTTTGTCTTTTCCGGGTCGCAGAATATGAGATGAGCAAGCCTCACATATATGCCTTAGTGGTCTCCCACATCATCAATGGGTTACTGGCCGCACCTGAATTAATTTTCCAGAAGGTTTTGAATTCCTGCGAAAAATACTTTATGAATTTGCTATCCTTCAATAAGAAGGATCCATATCCCAATATCGGTAGGCTATCTCATCATCCCTAATCTTGACTTCCATATATACTGTGGCATGATCAGGAATAGCTATATTACCTATTTTACAAGACAATATGGAATTCAAAAGGGTCGAGGGTGCAAAACACATATCAATTCTGGTATAACACTTGTGTGGGTGAGAATAGAAGGTAAAGTCTCTACCCTGGGGGTGAAGGCACACAGCTTCCTCCTTATTCAGATCCGTCAGTTGTCTAGATCTCAGAGATATACCTGTAGTGCTCCTTGGTATCCTTTCTGTCTCTGGGTCCATAATACAGTTAAATCTCCTCCTTTAATTGTATGGCGGACCTCAAAAGCCATCAACTTAGAGAACGCTTCCATTACAAATTTAAAGCGGTGCGTCGGGGGACAATAAAGATTCAAAATTTCATATTCCTCTCCATGTATTAGGGCTTTGATCAATATATACCATCCAGACTCATCTTTAATCTGGTTTAACATTTGGAAATGAAGATTCCTCCGAATAAGAATGGCTACTCCCCAACTTTTTGAACTGAAAGATGAGAAAAAAAACCTGATCAAATCCACCCCGTTGTAGCTTTAAATGTTCTTTATCAAGCAGATGTGTCTCCTGTAAGAGAGCTACATCAACCATTTCTTTTTTGAGACTTGATAATATCTTTTTCCTTTTGATTGGTGAATTACTCCCCTTGACATTCCAGGTGTATGATCTTCCAGGCAAGCCCCTGATTCCCAGGAGGAAGAACCTCATCCAAAACACCTTGAATGAGGACCATAGGAAATTCACAAATACAAAAATTCTTTTAAATATTTAAATCAACACAATTAATAAATATTCCTACATTAAAAAAATGCAAAACATATTTGAAAGGAAATGTTTCCCCTTGCTCCCAGGGGGCATAACTACCTATCGATAACCCTAACATACTGGGTGGCATGGTGGCTCAGTGATTAGCACTGCTGCCTCACAGCGCCAGGGACCCAGGTTTAACTCCTGCCTCAGGCAACTGTCTGTGTGGAGTTTGCACATTCTCTTCATGTCTGTATGGGTTTCCTCTGGCTGCTCCGGTTTCCTCCCACAGTTCAAAGATGCGCAGGTTAGGTGAATTGGCCATGGTAAATTGTCCATAGTGTTAGGGGTAGGGGAATGGGTCTGGGTGGGTTGTTCATTGGAGGGTCAGTGTGTAATTGTTGGGCCAAAGGGCCTATTTCCACACTGTTGGGAATCTAATCCTAACCTCTCCTTGCTAGGGCCCCATCCTCTGCCCAGGCATCATAGAATGGAGTAGACAAATTCAAGTATTTTATAAACCAAAGGTAAAAGTGAGTAACACCCCACCCCATCCACCCATGCCCACCACACCAACACCTGGGTGTATTTAGCAAACACAGTACAAAATAGAAATATATGAAATTATAAAATTACAGTCCCAACGAGTATTAGGCAACTAAGTAAAATGAGGAAAGAGAAAAACCCCGCTCTAAAAAAAAGGGCAAAAACATAACAAGCCCACCTTGCCCACAAGTTGAGTAAGCCGCATGAACTATAAAAAAGAAACCAAAGTGAGAATAAAGAACAAGCACTCCCCATCCCCAGGGAAAGATGACTGGAAGAAGGATGAAAAAAGGGGTAAACAAAGGGGGGGGCAAAATAAAGTCGTTATCCCCATACAGTTTGAGTCCCACAGTCTATTTAAGAGAGTCCAGGAATTCTTTTGCTTTTTCCGATGACCCAAAGTTATAAATGGATCCTCCATGGCTGAAGTGCAGCGTTGCTGGATAATGCATGGAGTATTGAATATTTAGGTCTCTCAGATGCTTCTTCGCCTCATTGAATGCCCTCCTCATGCAGACCGCGGATGGACAGAAGTCCTGAAATAACATTATTCTGGAACCCTTGTGCATCATGGCCAGGGGATCCTTCCCCAGGAATCTAAAGGCTTCAAGGAGCATTTGTTTTTCTTTGTAGCATTGGAGTTCGATTAGAACCAGGTGGGGCTGCTGGTCCGACCTGGGCCTGTGTATAGCAACCCAGTGGGCCCACTCCACCCGCAACCGGCCTGCTCCCGACTCTAACTTCAGTAACTGTGGAAGACACCGCTCCAGAAAGTCTACAAGCTGGCCTTCCTCTTCTCGTTCAGGAAGGCCCAGCAACCAAATATTTTTTCGACATCGCCAATCGTAGAAGTCGTCGATGCGCTCCCCCAGGGTCAGGATTCACTGCTCGGGAGCCCATACCCGGCCCACGCATGACTTGGCAGCAGTCTCTGAGATCGTGGCCCATTGCTCCGCCCCTCCAACATGCTGCTCGAGTTTTTCAATTTCTTGGTCATGCTTCTGCAGTATCCCACCTGGACCTGGACTCCTCAATAAAGGCATCGATCTTCTCTTGAAGTCTGGCCATCCTGGAGAGCAGACTCGTGTCACCAGGTAAGTCCCCCGAGGCGTTGCGGACATCTCCGCTGCTGTGGGACAGCGTGGGGGAGGGGTCCCTGCCTGTTGTGAGCTGCGGGAGCTTTTGCCCTTAGTCATTTAAAGAACAACACCAAACTATTAAAGTTTGATGTAAAATGACCGACTACGCTGAACAAAAGCTTTCTTAAATGATTTAAAGGGTGCGTGAAGGCGGGTGCCTCACTTTGCCCTAGTCTTAGGCAGAGCACTACAGACTCAGACTTGCTGGGTCGCCGCCATCTTGAATCTCCAGAGTTTTGTTTTTAAGCAGCAAGAGGTTGTGATGAAACACTTACAGATTGTCCAGTAGATTGATATACTTATTTTAACTAGAACAAGATGGTAGATAAGATTTGAACCACAACATTTTTGCTTTTTCCTAAATTAATCATAATGACTCATTTGAAGCATGATTTGTGTAATAACAGAAAGAAAGGCAATTATGGGACAATCTAGCAAACTAGCAAATGTAGAGTCTGACAGGAAGTCAACAAGCTGCCAAACAATAAATAGTCTGAACTGCTTTGTAAAGTGTGAAGGAAACGTTGTGTGAAACAACACACATTGTCGAACAACATAGAATCTGGAGCACTGGAACAGGCCATTCAGCCCATCTGAACTATGTTGGTTGCTCTGTTTGCAGAGAGATGATTATGTCACTGGGCTGATAATCCAGAAACCCAATGTTCTACAGGCAAGAGTGGAACTAGCGGAATCTGAACTGAATTAAACCCAGAAGGCAAACCAAAGATGGTCTCAGTTATGGCAAACATGAAACCATTGATTGATAGGAAATTCCATCTGGTTCAGATCTTTCTCTGAAGGAGGTCTGCAGTCCTTCCCTAGTCTGATCTCCACGTGACTTCAAAAGGACAACAATGTGGCTGACTCTTAACTGCCCTTTTGTAATGGATTGGCAAATCTCTGAACTCAAAGGCAATTGGGAGTCTTGTCCCGCAGACGGTGAAAGGCGACGTTTTGTTTTTCTCATTTTTAAAGCAGAAGTATTTCAATTCTTGACTAGTATGGGAATGAAGATGGTCATACTTCGACAGGAATGCGAAGTTTACTTAACAGTCAGATCAGCTTCTAACCAGGCTTGAGGGGCTGAGTGGCCTACTCCTGTTGCTTATTTGGATATTTGTTAGTCCTAGTCACCTTAGGCACACTCTGCAGTAACGAGTTTCACACTTTAACCCCTCCAGAATATAATATTTGTATTTAATGAGCTCAATAAAACCCGATTGTGATGGTGCAGAGAACATGTGATGTCATCACAAGTGACTGATTAATTTTCATTTCTCCATTGTTAGCTTTGAAGATCGTAGAGTCATGAAATCCCTACAGTGTGGAAGTAGGCCTTTTGGCTGATCAAGTCCACACCAACACTCCAAAGAGGAGACCCACTGAGACCCAACACCCCCCACCAAACCCCTATAATTCTGCATTTCTGATGGCTAATCAACCCAGCCAGCACATCCTGGACACTATGGGGCAATTTAGCATGGCCAATCCACCTACCCTGAGCATGTTTGGACTGTAGACCTGCTGGTTCACAGCCTCCCAGAAAGTGTTGAGTAATTAGTAGATTTGATTCGTGAAGATGGAGATATGAATGATTACCAACTAGTTGCAGAAGTGCTTCAGAGAGCTAGCACAGACTTGATGGGCTGAAATGCCTCCTTCTGTCTGAAGAATTCAAAATTACTAAATTATGAAAACAATGGGGAGTAAAATGCAACAAAGGAAGTTGCATTGAGCATTTTGCTTGCTGTGTACAGGGATATTCTGATTGTCTCCATTTAATGGAATTTCATTGTCCAATGGTCCAGATTCGCAATGACCAGTGTCTATCAGGTAGGCGTGAGTCAAACGTCAGACCATGCAGAAATCCCGATCCCTGACTCTGTAGGATTTCGTGAGAAATTGCAATTTCTTCAGGGTTATTACTTTGAATCTGTAACCCTCTCAGGAATTACTTGAATGTCGGCGATTTTGGAGTGGTTTGACTCATTCAGAGTCATAGAGTCATGGAGATGTACAGAAGGAAACAGACCCTTCGGTCCAACTTGTCCATGCTGATCAAATATCCCAACCATATCTAGTCCCACCTGTCAGCGCCCAGCCCATATCCCTCCAAACACTTCCTATTCATATACCCATTCCAGATGCCTTATAAATGTTGCAATTGTACCAGCCTCCACCACTTCCTCAGGCAGCTCATACAGCTACCACCCTCTGAGTGAGAATGTTGCCTCTTAGGTTTCTTTTATATCTTTCCCCTCTCACCCTAAACCTATGCCCTCTAGTTCTGGACTCCCTGACCCCAGGGAAGAGACTTTGTCTATTTATCCTATCCATACCCCTCATAATTTTGTAAACCTCTATAAGGTCACCCCTCAGCCTCCGATAGTCCAGGGAAAACAGCCCCAGTCTATTCAACCTCTCCCTATAGTTCAAATCCTCCAATGCTGGCAAAATCCTTGCAAATCACTTCTGAACCATTTCAAGTTTCATAACATCTTTGCAATAGGAAGGAGACCAGAATTGCATTCAATATTCCAAAGTGGCCTAACCAATGTCCTGTACAGCCACAACATGACCTCCCAACGCCTGTACTCAATACTCTGACCAATAAAGGAAAGCATATCAAACGGCTTATTCACTATCCTATCTACCTACAACTCTACTTTCAAGGAGCTATGAACCTGCACTCCAAGGTCTTTTTGTTCAGCAACACTCCCTAGGACCTTACCATTAAGTGTACAAGTCCTGCTAAGATTTGCTTTCCCAAAATGCAGCACCTCACATTTATCTGAATTAAACTCCATCTGCCACTTCTCAGCCCATTGGCCCATCTAATCAAGATCCCGTTGTAATCTGATGTAACTCAGCACCGATCCTTATGGAACTCCATTGATCACAGACCTCCAGTCTGAAAAACAACCCTCCACCACCACCCTCTGTCTTCTACTTTGAGCCAGTTCTGTATCCAAGTGGCTGGTTCTCCCTGTATTCCATGAGATCTAACCTTGCAAACCAATCTCCCATGGGGATCCTTGTCAAATGCTTTACTGAATTTAGGATCAATAATTACTCAGGAAACATTATCTGATTAAAAACCTACTCTAACACCTGGGGAAGTATTGAACTGACTCATCGTTGATCTCCCAACGACTCTTCCCTGATCCTTGGCATTTTCTGACTATTTGCACCTGCCAACCCCCAATCCAACACTGACCCCTGACCTTGATCTAACTCAAGCATTCATCCCCTCACTCCCTCAGCCAATTGATATCTTACCCTCATATGCACCTGTTACCCCAATCCCTCACCCACCTGCCACTTTAAACACAAACCAACCTGGCACCCTAGCCCTCAAATCCCCTCAGCTCCCTCCTCCATCACTGCCATCCCCACAATTACATTACATACTCTCTGTACTTGCCTCTACACTGCAGCTACCAATGTGGCTGCACAACATTTAACCCTCAGAACATGGCACACTCACTGATGAAAAAGGGGGACATGGTTTCCATAGCAATGACTCTGCTACAAGCATTCCCGGACTGGACCCTGGAAGAGCATGTTCCTGTTTAGGAGATTCCTGGGTTGAACTGGTCAAAAGGTAAGTGTATAGCCTTGAATCCAACCAGGCTGGGAAAGAGGACTCCTGTCCCTGACTGGAACATCTGGGTCATTACAGACACTGGAAGACCAGCACTACAACTTTACTTGTAATCTACTGATTTGGTTTGTTTCTATTACTTCAAGGGCTTCGTTATGACCTATCCCTAATTGCCCTTCTGTAGGTGATAATGAGTTGCCTTCTTGATCCACTAAGGCTGATTTCTTGCAGATACCCCAACAATGGTGTTAGGGAGGGAGTGACTCAGCCACAGTGACATAATGACAACATAGCTCCATCTCAGGGTGGTCCTTTTATTGTAATCATGCTTCTCATTTTGGTGACTTGGGAAGTGGCTTGACATAGTTATTGCTGAGAGGATGTTTCTCCTCATGGGAGAGTCTCGAACCGGAGGGTATAGTCACAGAATTAAAGGACACCAATTTAAGATTGAAATGAGGAGGAATTCCTTCTCTCAGAGGGTTGTGAGTCTTTGCAATCCATTGTCATAGAGAGCTGGGGGGGGGGGGGGGGGGGGGGGGAGCAGAGTCTTTGTATATATTTAAGGCTGAGGCAAAGAGACTCTTAATCAGTCAAGGAATCAAGGTTTATGGGGAAAGGCGAGGAAAGTGGATGTGAGGAATGTCAGGTCATCGAGTGGCGGAACAGGCTTGAAGGGCCAAATGGCCCAAGCCTGTTCCTATTTCTTCTGGTCTTACAGCAATCAATGTGCTGGCACGTTGACATCTTGTTTCAGAACTGACTGCTGCAGACAGACAAAAATATACAGGGAGGATGTGCTTGAGGGGCAAAAGATTTTAGCTTTTCAGTTGAAAGAGGGTAGATTAACACTCCTTCAGGACAGGCACTGGAGGGTATCAGGCTAGGTGATGGGTTTCTGGTTAGGGAACAATTTATGTATTTGATAATAATTATACTTTCTTATGGGCAGTTAAGGATGGGCAACAAACGGTGGCATTGTCAGGCACTGCCTACGTTTCATGAAAGATATAAAAAAGCTGAAATTGGCCTGACTGAAGATATACTATCTATTGCTCTAAGCTGTTTCAGCTGTAGGAGAGTCAGGACAGTGTCACAGAAATCTGGAAACAAATTGTGTCCTAAAATAGACAGTTTTATACATCGGGTCTGTCAGGATGATACAAATTCCCTCTGTTAAGCCAAGACAGCTCCAATCCAAATTGAGATGAATGATGGAGTCTATATATTCCTTCCCCTCCCCCTCACTATGTCTCGAACAGAATCACCGTTTGAACAGCTGGCCAGGATTCCCCAGGCTGCAGAACCCACAGCTGAGAGGGACACATGCTCAGGATGGGGTAGTTACAGAATTAAGGAGGTGCGATGCCTTCACAGAATTCGGAACCAAGAGTGAAACATCCGAACATGGAATGGGGATGTCAGAGATCACGGGGCTGAATGGTGAACAGAACTTGGTGCAAGTCTAGAAGGAGCTCGGGTTTCTGAGATTGAGTGCCTAGCCCAGGGAATGTTGGAACAATCACATTTAGAGATTTTAAAAAAGGCATTGGATGATAGAACAGAGAAAGAGACCATTCAGCCCACTGTGCCTTTGCCAGCTTGTGAATGAACAGTTCAATCAACCTGATTCATCTCCTACCAGTTTGAATTTTGGGGGCATGCTGTGGGCGTGCTGTAAGTTGGATGATTAAAGAGTTGAGAGGAAATGTTTTCAGCAATTTAATTTGATATAAATGCATCGGATGTGTTCACTGGCTGCTTTTTAGATTAGACTTAGACTTACAGTGTGGAAACAGGCCCTTCGGCCCAACAAGTCCACACCGACCCGCCGAAGCGCAACCCACCCATACCCCTACATTTACCCCTTACCTAACACTACGGGCAATTTAGCTTGGCCAATTCACCTGACCCGCACATCTTTGGACTGTGGGAGGAAACCGGAGCACCGGAGGAAACCCACGCAGACACGGGGAGAACGTGCAAACTCCACACAGTCAGTCGCCTGAGTCGGGAAATGAACCCGGGTCTACAGGCGCTGTGAGGCAGCAGTGCTAACCACTGTGCCGCCGTGCTGCCACGCCGTGCAGCGAATGGATTGCTGGAAACATTAAAATTACCACTAATTATTGATTAAACAAAGGACCAGGGCCAATTGGCATTGACTGAACTCCATAAGAGGAGTATTTTTTGTTGAGCTATGTGATCTACTGTCACAGCAGAATTGAGACCATGGTCAACTGATGAGCAGCAAAGCTTTCTTTCCACATTATATTGAAGATAATGATGATGGTGATGATGATGATGATGATGGTGATGATGGTGATGATGATGATGGTGATGATGGTGATGATGATGATGATGGTGATGATGATGGTGATGATGGTGATGATGATGATGGTGATGATGATGATGATGGTGATGATGGTGATGATGATGATGATGATGGTGATGATAGTGATGGTAGTGATGAAGGAGCTGGGACATTAACTTCAGAAACTTACTCTGCAAAGCCACTTAATTGGCAAGCCAGCAGCTACATTGTGACAAACAGAGTGAGTGCTGGAGAAACTCAGCAATCTCGTAGCATCTGTGGAGTGAGAGAAACAGACTTAATATTTCAAGTCCGATACAAATCTGATGTTCTGAAGAAGGCATTATCTCTGTTTTTCTGTCTGTCCACAGATGTTGGCAGATCTGCTGAGTTTCTCCAGCATTATTTGAATTTGTCTCAGATTTCCAGCATCTGCAGCATTTTGCGTTTAACTATGTTGTGACATTTGACAAAGGGGAAATAAATGAACGATGTTGACAGCTCATTTGTTTGCAGAAAGGGACAACAAAGTGTGCAATGCTTTTTAATACTGTAAAATAAATATAACCATAACAGCCAGTTTATTAATACAGTCTCCACCATTTAAAATGACTGGACTGAAAACACCCAACAATGGTGGTTTAATGTATGAAGTTTGTTGGTTATACCGTCTTCAGTGATCTGTTAATTTTGACAGAATTTCACAGCTGCACATGGCCAAGGTGCCCTGATGAGTCAATATCCTCAGAGGATGCTGGAGAAACTCTTGTTTCAGATTTCTAGCACCAACAGTATCTTACTTCTGTTTGAGTAAATAACCTCTTGTTAATTTTCAATTGCCATGAGACCAGAAAAGCCCTCCTAATCCTTACAATGGTTTGTATCAAGACTGCAGTTTAAATAAATTAAACCACAACTCGGAGTGGAGCAGGAAACAATTATGTACAAAAGGGTCACTGTAAAGTCACAGTCTTGTGATACAGGAGAATGCAGGGAACCATGTTAACCCATTAAAGCCAATTGTCAATCATATTTCCACAAGCTGCCCTATTCAACACATCAGAAACATAAAGCATTGTGTTTAGCAGTATCATTAAGGGTTCTGCAATTTTGGTCAGGCTTCCCACAGACTGGTTGGTTGGTTACTTGGTGGCCCAGGAGTAGTGTCCTGGAGAGTAGATTGCATGTGCCCTGGCCAAGGTAGCTCAATGTTGGAAATGGCTTTGTCTGAAAACCTCACGGACCCAGTGAAGGTGGGGGGATGTTGGCTGGGACGGGCCTCTGAGTAGAGTAGTGTGTTCAAGAACTTGCATAGATGAAGGTTACAAACCAGTTTCATGATGAGTCAGTACACACATGGTGGGCTGAATGGTCTCCTTCTGCACCACAATAGTTCTGTGATTCTGTGTATTATGTAAACACTGAGCAGACAAGTGATTGTTTACTAACTGCCCCTTTTATTAATAGACAAATTCCAAATAACTTTTAGGGTAGAAATTCTTCAAGAGAAACTGAACTAGTTTGCAAGTTAGGTTTGACTGAACAAAATGAGAGTTTCTAAGGAACTGAATTCAAACTCATTTTTGTTCTAGACCCTGGGGATTAAGACATTTAAAGACAAAAGACCCCTCAGACAAAAATGGGTCATCAATTTGGTGAGGCAGCTATTGCGTCAATTCTTCTGAAACCTCTGCCTGCCCTCATCAATCTTGACAATGTTATCACTTGTGGGAGGGGTGATAATTCTGTGCACAGAAAGATCCCACAAACAGATGAATGGTGCATTTTTTAAAAAATGACTGTTAGTTGGGTTGGTGGTGAGGAGGAATGTTGAGACATTAGCTTTGGGGACCATGGGATCTTTCACAAACCAACGGACACAGTCTGGGGTGTCCTTTGAAGGTACTTGACAATGCAAGAGCAAAAAGAATCTAAAAAGTCACCTCCAGTTAAAGAACTGTCAGTATTTTGGTCTTTTGATCAGAGTTAAAAAGCTACAAAGATCTCCTCCACAGGATAAAGTGGAGGATGGCAGAAAAAGGGGTAAGATGTAGTTGGATGATAAATGCCACTGATCAGTTATAAAATCATGGAGTCATAGAACTGTACAGCACGGAAACAGATCCATTGATCCAACATGTCCATGCTGACCAAATATCCTAAATTAATTTAGTCTCATTTGCTAACATTTGGCCCATATCCCTCGAAATACTTCCTATCCATATACCCATCCAAATGCCTTTTAAATGTTGTAATTGTACCAGCCTCTGCCACTTCCTCTGGCAGCTCTTTCCATACACACCCCACCCTCTGCATGAAAAGGTTACCCTTTGGATCCCTTTTAAATTTTCCCCCTGCAACCTTAAACCTGTGCCCTCTAGTTTTGGACTCCCCTACACTGGGGAAAAGACCTTGTCAATTCACCCTATCCATGCCCCTTTTGATTTTATAAACCTCTATAAGGTCACCCCTCAACCTCTGATGCTCCAGAGAAAACAGCCCCAGCCTGTTCAGCCTCTCCCTAAAGCTCAAATCCTCCAAGCCTGGCAACATCCTTGTAAATCTTTTCTGAACCCTTTCAAGTTTCACAACATCCTTCCTATAAGAGGGAGACCAGAATTACATGCAATATCTTGGCCTAACTGATGTCCTGTACAGCTGTAACATGACCTCCTAACTCCTATAATCAATGCAAAGACCAAGAAAGGCAAGTGTACCAAATGCCTCCTTCACTATCCTATCAACCTGTGACTCTACTTTCAAGGAACTATGTACCTGCACTCCAAGGTCTCTTTGTTGAGCAACACTGCCAGGGACATAAGTATGGAATGAGCTGCCGGAGAAAGTGGTAATGCTGGTACAATTGCAACATTTAAAAGGCATTTGGATGGGTATATGAATAGGAAGGGTTCGGAGGAATATGGGCCGGGTGCTGGCAGGTGGGACTAGATTGGGTTGGGATATCTGGTTGGAATGGACGAGTTGGACCAAAGGGTCTGTTTCCTTGCTGTACATCTTTATGACTCTATGAGTTTATAGGTCCTGCCTTGATTTGCTTTTCCAAAATGCAACACCTCACATTTATCTAAATTAAACTCCATCTGCCACTCCTTGGCCTATCAGTTTAAAGTCCTGTTATACTCCGAGGTAACCTTCTTCACTGTCCACTACACCTCCACTTTTGGTGTCATCTGCAAACTTACTAACCATTCCTCCTATTTTCACATCCAAATCATTTATATACATGACAAAAAACAGTGGACCCAGCACCAAAAAACAAACATTGCTGGAAATCACAGCAAGTCAGGCAGCATCCATGGAGAGAAAGCAAGCTAATGTTTTGAATCTAGATTATTCTTCCTCAGAGCTGATGTGGAGTGTGGAGGGGACAGGATTTATGCAATAGTTCCGGGGGCATGGAGTACTGTGGGAGAAAAGATGTTGCTAGTGCAGATTAAGTAACCAGAATATGAGAATGGTAGAACAATGGTCTGTCTAACTGTCAGATTGGAAACAACATGCAATCCCATTGGAGTAGGGGAAGGGGTGAGAGGACATGGTGACAGAGAACATAACAAGTAAAGCTAAAAGAAAGGGAAGGAATGGGAGTGGGTTCACAATCAGAAGTGGGAGCCTTGCGGCACAGGCCGCAAGTCTGAAAAACGACCATCCACCAATGCCCTCTGTCCCCTACCTTCAAGCCAATTTTGTATCCAAATGGCCAGCTCTCCCTGGTGAGACCTAACCTTGATAACCAGTCTACCATGTGGAACCGTGTCAAACACCTTGCTGAAATCCATATAGAAATCGTCCACCGTTCTGGCCTCATCAATCTTCTTTGTCACTTCTTCAATGAACTCAGTCAAGTTAGTGGGACACAATTTCCCACGCACAAAGCCATATTGACTAACTCTATTCAGTCCTTGCCTTTCCAAATACATGTAAATCCTGTTAACCAGGCACAACACAGTGAAAGGATGAGATGAATTTCAGAAGATGTGAGGATGGAGGAAGGTAGACTTCCTTCGATAGCACCTCCCAGCCCATAGCCTCTATCAACTCGAAGGACAAGGGAAGCAAATTCCTGGGAACACCACCATCTGTAAGTTGCCTTCAGTGCCACTTTCCATCCTGCCTTGGAATTATATTGCTGTTATTTCACAGTCACGGGGTCAAAATCCTGGAACTCTCTCCCTACTGACATTTGGGGATGGACAATAAATGCTGGTCTAGCCAGCAATGCCCACATCCCATGAACAAATATAAAAGGAATAGCTACTGTTTGTGTGGAGGGATCACTGGCTCCTAATCCTTGTCGTAAAGCCGAATAAAGAGCAAAAGGAAAAGAATAATCTGATGAGATTACTTACAGTGTGGAAACAAGCCCTTCGGCCCAACAAGTCCACACCGACCCGCCAAAGCGCAACCCACCCATACATTTACCCCTTACCTAACACTACAGGCAATTTAGCATGGCCAATTCACCTGACCCGCACATTTTTGTGACTGTGGGAGGAAACTGGAGCACCCAGAGGGTGCCCACACAGACACGGGGAGAACGTGCAAACTCCACACAGTCAGTCGCCTGAGACTGGAATTGAACCTGGGTCTCTGGCGCTATGAGGCAGCAGTGCTAACCACTGTGCCACCGTGCCACCCACTGATGATAATGTTAATCCTGATGATGTTAATGGTTATTAGTCAATAAGAGTGTCGCAGTTTCTTATTGCTTGAGTCCCCTCTGTTTCTGGCAGATAATCTGATGAGAAATAGCTTGCCTTGCTTTCTCGCCAAAATGAATGGCTGAATCTTCAGAGTTAACAGCTCACATGACAAGAAGATCAGATAGAGAGAGTGCCTCACCCCTACAGAAAGACAGGGTTTGGTGTGGGCCTCTGGGTGGAGTGGGTAATCATTCAATATTTACATTGTGAATATACACACTATTTTTAAAAAATAAGCAGAGGCCTGATAATGATTAATGGGGGAGGCAATGGCCTAGCGATATTATCACTGGGCTATTAATCCAGAAACTCAACTAGTACTCTGGGAACCTAAGTTCAAATCCCATCATGCAGATAGTAGAATTGGAATTCAATAAAAATCCAGGTCTAATGACAACCATGAAATCGTGGTCAATTGTCAGGAAAGACCCCACTGGTTCACTAATGTCCTTTAGGAAAGGAAATCTGCCGTCCTTACCTGGTGTGGCCTATATATGGCTCTAGGCCTGCAAGAATGTGATTCTTAACTGTTCTCTGGGCAGTCAGGGATGGGTAATAAATATTGGCCTAACCAGAGATGCTCACATCCCATAAATGAATAAAAAAAACTCCATGGATTGCACTCTTTATAATGCTCAGATAAAGTGAGGATGGCAGATGCTGGAGATCAGAGTCAAAAGTGTGGTGCTGGAAAAGCACAGCCGGTCAGGCAGCATCTGAGGAGCAGGAGAATTGATGTTTCAAGCATAAATTCTGAAGAGCTTATGCTCGAAATGTCAACTTTCCTGCTCCTCGGATGCTGCCTGACTGGCTGTGCTTTTCCAGCATCGCACTTTTTGACTCTTTATAATGCACTAAGCTATAGCACATGGTGCCTATCATTGTGTGTTGCGTTAATCTGTTTCGCTGACAGTTATCTACACGTTATTTTGGCTATTCCATAGATGACATATCCCTCTCACTGACGAGATCTGATTAGAATGCACTTTCTCATGGCTCAATCTTGTTTGCACAAACTCAGACTGGAAGGGGGTGAAAGGTCAAAGCACAACGTGAAGGCCCAGATAACTTGGCTCAAGTCTTACTCGGCCAACATCAATGACGTTGCATCCTTAGTCCTTTCTGGCTGGCTATGTATGATTAATGATGGTGATTTATTTTGTGATTTATGCTGTGGAATGAGCTGCCAATTGTTCAACTCCACCGGGAAAAATTATGTTCAACAGTGAACCCAACTTCGCAGATAGCTCAGTCCCAGAATGAAACAAAACCCAAGGCCCCATTTACAGACTTATCCAAATACTATCAATATTAGAAAACTGAAATAAGAAGCAGAAGATGCTGAACATTTTCAGCTAGTCTGGCAGCTTCTATGGGAAGAGAAATTGAATTTACTGATGAGCCTTTTCTTATTCTGTAGATGGTGATGCGCTGGGATGCAGAGGCCTAGAAAAGTGGTCAATTCTGTTTGGACATGTTCCCACCAGTGGTTCCTCCACATGTTTATCATCGTTTTACTCAGTTTCCCTACAGCTAACTGGAATGCTGGCAGACTCTTTTTGTACCTGATTGGATGGCTTTTGCCTGTCAGTATTTCTCCCATTTCACAACAGACAGAAACGTTGAAGGATTTCTCTTTTATTCAAAAATACAACCTTGTTATTAGCTTTGCATTGTTTCTCCTTGATATTGCTTACCAGTTGGGGGCTCAGTTGTCTGGACTGCAATACAGACTGACACCAACAGCATGGGTTCAATTCAGGTCACTATGAAAGTCCAACCTTTGCAACATCTCCCCTCAGCTGAGGTGTGGTGATCCTCTGGTTAAACCATCATCAATCACCTCTCTCTAATGAGAGAACAGCTCGGTGGGTCACAGTAACTTCACTTTTGGCCACCTATGTCCTGGATAAATTCCTGGAGAAAATTTGCTAAGTTAAAAGTGCTATACAAATGCAACTTGTTGGTGGCAGAATCTGTCCTCAGTACCCCTCAATGGGTGGATTGGGGGGTGGTGGCATATTGGCTCAGTGGTTAGTACTGCTTCCTCACAACACCAGGGTCCCAGGTTCAATTCCAGCCTCGTGGCAACTGTCTGTGTGGAGTTTGCACATTCTCCCTGTGTCTGCGTGGGTTTCCTCCGGATGCTCCTGTTTCCTCCCATAATCACAAAAGATGTGCAGGTCAGGTGAATTGGCTATGTTAAATTGCCCATAGTGTTAGGTACATTAGTCAGAAGGAAATGGGTCTGGGTGGGTTATTCTTCAGAGGGTTGGTGTGGACTTGTTGGGCCGAAGGGCCTGTTTCAACACTGTAGGGAATCTCATTTCATCTCATTACCATTGTGAGGGAGGATTCTTTTTACAAACGTTAGGGCAGTTATTTGTCAGATTATTTTTTGTGGGAAATCATTCTTCCTGAAGAAAATGATAGAAATAAAAGCTAGCAGGCCTTACCAACTGAGGAGACAGTTTCTCTTCCTTGGCTGATCCTGTCTCCCCACCAGACTTTCCCAATACTCAACAAAGGATATTTTAGAGGAGAAAGTGAGGTCTGCAGATGCTGGAGATCAGAGCTGAAAATGTGTTGCTGGAAAAGGGCAGCAGGTCAGGCAGTATCCAAGGAACAGGAGATTCGATGTTTCAGGCATAAGCCCTTCTTCAGGAATCTGAAGAATCCTGAAGAAGGGCTTATGCCCGAAACGTCGAATCTTCTGCTCCTTGGATGCTGCCTGACCTGCTGCCCTTTTCCAGCAACACATTTTCAGCAAAGGATATTTTAGCCCAGCGTCAGCCCAGGATGCAGAGGAGTCTCAAGTAGATATTTTGTGCAGGATGTCCTCCGTCAGACAACGGAGACAAAAGCAAATTGTAGACACAGAGTAACTGAACTGTAAAGGGAAGGTAGATTTATAACGAGAATCCCGGGGACATGATAGGCTCTGAATATGGAGATAACCTGAGAATGTAAAACTCTAAAAGCAAAAGGTTTGGGTAAATAATGAATGAAATTGAATTAGTAAAGAGAGAATCGGGAGACCACACACTGTAGCTAGACAATGTGCAGAAGCAATTAAGAAAGAAAGATGAGATTTATATGGTTAAGCACAGATCCACAGAAAATGCTCAAATAAGATGAAACACAGGTCATGCTAATCTTGGAAACTTGGGTCTCTGAACTGTTGAACGCCTTGATTGAAGTAAAACTTTAGGCTCATTGTCTAGTGCTGTGTTAACGTCTTGCTGCACTGTTGGAGGCAGCATCTACATTTAACTTTACAAGCGAAGGTTGTGCCTGCCTTCTCAGAAGGGCATAAACAATCCCAGAGCAACATTCTGAAGAAGAACAGAGATCTTTCTAGTGGTTCTTGTCAAGATTATTCCCCTAATCTACATCACTAAAACTGACGATCTAATCATTTCTCTCAGGACTTCTGGGGGCAGCTTGCTGTTCACAAAATTTCTTCCTGCAATTCCTGCATTACAACAATGACTATACTTCCAAAAGTATATAATTGACTTCAGAGCATTTTGGGATGCCTCAAGATTGTGAAGAATGGCAGAACATTGTAAGTTTTTCTTCCTAAAGAATGAGCTGAGGCAATTATTTTATGAGGAAACATTGGCCCACGCCTTAGAATTTGGAAGAGTGCGGTGTTAGAAATGAAGCATATCAAATCCTGAGGGTAATTGAGAGAGTAGCTATCGAAGGGATGTTTCCCCTTTGTGAAAGAGGCTGAAACTAGGGAACTGTACTTATAAATAAGGATCGCCCATTTAAGATGGAGGTGGAATGTTTTTTCCTCTGAATGTTGTTAACCTGTGGCACTCTCTTCCCAAGTGGGTAATCAGCAAAGTCGAGCTAAAGCCATTATCTTACCAAATGATGGAGCAGGATCGAGAAACTGAATGGTCTCCTCCTGCTCTTCCTGAGAACATCACTTGGCTTTTGGCAGAAATCAGTTACTTTTGTGGCTACTATTACTCTGGACTCAAGTTCACTAAGCCATTGTTGAGCAATTTCAACTCTTCATTTTGCCAGAGCGGTGAGGAGAGAAGGAGAGGTGAAGTGAGGGCTTCCAGGAAGGATGAGTTTTCCCGCATTAAAAGGGACTTCCCTCGGGAGTCAGGCCTCCATTTGCCGAGAGATGCAAGGGAGGAACGAAGGACTTCTGAGAAGTCATATATTTGTGTGGTTGTGTTACCCGACACACTACTCGGGTGGTGTCTCCCACCCATCCTCCTCCTCTAACCAAAAAAAACGCTCTGTGCACCAGGTTGGTAAGATAACGAGTTTATTTTTTTTCCTTGTTTTTTCAACAGTCTCTTTGGGAATTTAGATTAGTGGGAATGGAGGTTAGGGCACTTGAATGTTCCTCTTGCAGAATGTGGGAGGTAAGGGCCACCACTAGTGTCCCTGCTGACTACATCTGCTGGAAGTGCACCCAACTCCAGCTCCTCAAAAACTGTGGGAGGGAACTGGATCTGGAGCTGGATGAACTTCGGATCATTCAGGAGGCTGAGTGGGTTATTGAGAGGAGTTACAGGGAGGTAGTCACTCCTAAGGCACAAGAAAAAGGCAGATGGGTTACAGTCAGGGGACGGAAAGGGAACCGGCAGGCAGTGCAGTGATCCCCTGTGGCCATTCCCCTCAACAATAAGTATACCATTTTGGATACTGTTGGGGGAAAGACTTACCAGGGTAAAGCAGTGGGGTGCAGGGCTCTGGCACAAAGTCTGTTCCTGCTGCTCAGAAGGGAAGGGGGAAGAGGAGCAGAGCAGTAGTCATTGGGGACTCCATAGTTAGGGGGAGAGATAGGAGGTTCTGTGGGGACGCGAGAGTCTCACGGTTGGTGTATTGCCTCCCAGGTGCCAGGGTTCATGATGTCTCTGATCGTGTTTTTGGGATCCTTAAGGGTGAGGGGGAGCAGCCCCAAGTCGTGGTCCACATAGGCACCAACGACATAGGTATAGGAAGAGAGATGGGGATTTAAGGCAGAAATTCAGGGAGCTAGAATGGAAGCTTAGAGCTAGGACGAACAGAGTTGTTGTCTCTGGTTTGTTGCCCGTGCCACGTACTAGTGAGGCAAGGAATAGGGAGAGAGAGGAGTTGAACACGTGGCTACAGGAATGGTGCAGGAGGGAGGGTTTTGGATTCTTGGATAATTGGGGTTCTTTCTGGGGTAGGTGGGACCTCTACAAGCAGGATGGTCTTCATCTGAACCAGAGGGGTACCAATATCCTGGGGGAGACATTCACTAAGGCTATTAGGGTGGGTTTAAACTAATCCAGCAGGGGGATGGGAACCGAGATTGTAGTTCGTGTATAGAAAAGGTTGAGAGTAAGGAGGTCCAAAATCGAGTTTCAGGGACACAAGATGGCACCGGCAAGCAAAAAGTTGGTTTGAAATGTGTCTACTTCAACGCCAGGAGCATCTGGAATAAGGTGGGTGAACTTGCAGCATGGATTGGTACCTGGGACTTCGATGTTGTGGCCATTTTGGAGACATGGATAGAGCAGGGACAGGAATGGTTGTTGCAGGTTTCAGGATTTAGATGTTTCAGTAAGAAAAGAGAAGATGGTAAAAGAGGGGGAGGTGTGGCATTGTTGGTCAAGGACAGTATTACAGTTGCAGAAAGGATGTTTGGGGACTCATCAACTGAGGGAGTATGGGCTGAGGTTAGAAACAGGAAAGATGGGGTCACACTGTTGGGAGTTTTCCACAGGTCTCCGAATAGTTCCAGAGATGTAGAGGAAAGGATAGCAAAGATGATTCTCAATAGGAGTGAGAGAGGCAGGGTAGTTGTCATGGGGGACTTCAACTTTTCAAATATTGACTGGGAACACTATAGTACGAGTACTATAGATGGGTCAGTTTTTGTCCAGTGTGTGCAGCAGGGCTTCCTGACACAGTATGTAGACAGGCCTACAAGGGGCGAAGTCACATTAGATTTGGTACTGGGTAATGAGCCTGGCCAGGTGTTAGATTTGGAAGTAGACTTTGGTGATAGCGATCACAATTCTGTTATGTTTACTTTAGTGATAGAAAGGGATAGGTGTATACCACTGGGCAAGAGTTACAGCTGGGAGAAAGGCAATTACAATGCGATTAGGCAAGATTTAGGAAGCATGGGATGGGGAAGGAAACTGCAGGGGATGGGCACATTAGAAATGTGGAGCTTATTCAAGGAAAAGCTCCTGTGTGTCCTAGAAAAGCTACTGTATGCCAGGCAGGGAGGAAGCTGTAGAGCGTGGGAGCCATTGTTTACGAAGGAAGTGGGATCTCTGGTCAAGAGGAAGAAGGCGGCTTATGTTAGGATGAGATGTGAAGGCTCAGGTAGGGCACTTGAGGGTTACAAGGTAGCCAGGAAAGACCTAAAGAGAGAGCTCAGAAGAGTCAGGAGGAGACATGAGAAGTTGATGGCAGATACGATCAGGGTAAACCCTAAGGCTTTCTATAGGTATTTACGGAATAAAAGAATGATGAGAGTAAGATTAGGGTTGAAAAATGTGGTGCTGGAAAAACACAGCAGGCCAGGCAGCATCCGAGGAGCAGGAGAATCGACTTTTCGGGCATAAGCTCTTCTTCGGGAAGAAGGGCTTATGTCCAAAATGTCGATTCTCCTGCTCCTCGGATGCAGCTTGGCCTGCTGTGTTTTTCCAGCACCACATTTTTCAACTCTGGGACTCCAGTATCTGTAGTCCTCAGTTTCTCCGAGAGTAAGATTAGGGCCAATCAGGATAGTAGTGGGAAGTTGTGTGTGGAGTCAGAGGAGATAGGGGAAGCACTAAATGAATATTTTTCGACTCTAGAAAACGACAATGTCGTCGAGGAGAATACTCGACTAATAGACTACGTGTGATTGAGGTTCACAAGGAAGAGGTATTAGAAACCCTGCAGAGTGTGAAAATAGATAAGTCCCCTGGGTTGGATGGGATTTATCCCAAGATCGCCTGGGAAGCCAGGGAGGAGATTGCCGAGCCTTTGGCATTGATCTTTAAATCGTCATTGTCTACACGATTGTGCCAGAAGACTGGAGGATAGCAAATGTGGTTCCCCTGTTCAAGAAGAGGAGTAGAGACAACCCTGGTAATTATAGACCAGTGGGACTTCAGTTGTTGGTAAAGTGTTGGAAAAGGTTATAAGAGATAGGATTTATAATCATCTAGAAAGAATAATTTGATTAGGGATAGTCAGCACAGTTTTGTGAAGGGTAGGTTGTGCCTCACAAATCTTATTGAGTTCTTTGAGGAGGTGACCAAACAGGTAGATGAGAGTAAACCAATTGATGTGGTGTATATGGATTTCAGCAATGCGTTCGATAAGGTTCCCCACACTAGGCTATTGTACAAAATGCGGAGGAATGGGATTGTAGGAGATAAAGGAGTTTGGATCAGTAATTGGCTTACTGAAAGAACACAGAGGGTAGTGGTTGATGGGAAATGTTCAACCTGGAGTCCAGCTCCTAGTGGTGTATCGCAAGGGTTGGTGTTGGGTCCACTGCTGTTCGTCATTTTTATAAACGACCTGGATGAGAGCGTAGAAGGCTGGGTTAGTAAATTTGTAGACGATCCTAAGGTCGGTGGAGTTGTGGATAGTGACGAAGGATGTTGTAGATTACAGAGAGAGACATAGATAAGCTGCAGAGCTGGGCTGAGAGGTGGAAAATGGAGTTTAATGCGGACAAGTGTGACGTGATTCATTTTGGTCGGAGTAACCGGAATGCAAAGTACTGGGCTAATGGTAAGATTCTTGGTAGTGTAGATGAGCAGAGAGATCCCGGTGTCCATGTACACAGATCCTTGAAAGCTGCCACCCAGGTTGACAGGGTTGTTAAGAAGGCATACAGTGTTTTAGCTTTTATTAATAGAGGGATTGAGTTCAGGAACCATGAGGTTATGCTGCAGCTGTACAAAACTCTCGTGCGGCCGCACTTGGGAGTATTGTGTACAGTTCTGGTCACCGCATTATAAGAAGGATGTGGAAGCTTTGGAAAGGGTACAGAGGAGATTTACTAGGATGTTGCCTTGTATGGAGGGAAGGTCTTACGAGGAAAGGCTGAGGGACTTGAGGCTGTGTTCGTTAGAGAGAAGAAGGTTGAGGGGTGACTTAATCGAGACATATAAGATAATCAGAGGGTTAGATAGGGTGGACAGGGAGAGCCTTTTTCCAAGTATGGTGACAGCGAGCACGAGGGGGCATAGCTTTAAATTGAGGGGTGATAGACATAGGACAGATGTCAGAGGTAGTTTCTTTACTCAGAGAGTAGTAAGGGTATGGAACGCTTTGCCTGCAACGGTAGTAGATTCGCCAACTTTAAGTCGTCATTGGACAAGCATATGGACGTACATGGAATAGTGTAGGTTAGATGGGCTTCAGATTGGTATGACAGGTCGGCACAACATCAAGGGCCGAAGGGCCTGTACTGCGCTGTAATGTTCTATATTCTATGTTCTAGTTTAGCACAGTCACCTTGCACACTGACAATATGATTTCAATTGCAGAAGTAGGCCCTTCAGCCCATCAGAGCTGAAAATGTGTTGCTGGAAAAGGTCAGGCAGCATCCAAGGAGCAGGAGAATCAACGTTTCGGGCATGAGTCCTTCTTCAGGAATGAGGAAAGTGTGCCAAGCAGGCTAAAATAAAAGGTAGGGAGGAGGGACTTGGGGGAGGGGCGTTGGAAATGCGAAAGGTGGAAGGAGGTTAAAGTGAGGGTGATAGGCTGGAATGGGGGTGGGGCGGAGAGGTCAGGAAGAAGATTGCAGGTGAGCATCCCTTGTGGTTGGAAGGTTCCTAGGTGGAAGATGAGGTGCCCTTCCTCCAGCCGTCGTGTTGCTATGGTCTGGCGATGGAGGAGTCCAAGGACCTGCATATCCTTGGTGGAGTGGGAGGGGGAGTTGAAGTGTTGATGCTAACCTGCAATCTTCTTCCTGACCTCTCCGCCCCCACCCCACTCCGGTCTATCACCCTCACCTTGACCTCCTTCCACCTATCGCATTTCCAATGCCCCTCCCCAAGTCCCTCCTCCCTACCTTTTATCTTAGCCTGCTTGGCACACTCTCCTCATTCCTGATGAAGGGCTTGTGCCCGAAACGTCGAATTTCCTGTTCCTTGGATGCTGCCTGACCTGCTGCACTTTTCCAGCAACACATTTTCAGCTCTGATCTCCAGCATCTGCAGACCTCACTTTCTCCTTCAGCCCATCAGGTCTATTGCCAGTGTTCCGAGTGAATATGAACCTTTTCCAACCCTAGTTTAACTTGCCCTTCTGTTCCTCTCTCCTGCAGGTAATTCGTCCAGCTTCCCCTTAACTGCATCTGCTATTAGACCCAACCACTTCCCATTTGGCAACTTCCATATTCTTACCTTTCTCTGTATAAAGACATTTCACCTGACCTCCTTATTGGATTGATTACTGACTGTGTTCTGTTGAAGGGTCAGTAGTTTTGGACTGTCCCACAAATGGAAACAAAAATCATCCAAAGCTTTTTTTCATATCTCTGGTGCCTTTTGAGCATGGGAATTTTACATTTCTCCAGCATTTTAGAATCTGTTATAAATAGTAGCCTGAATATGAATGGAGTCTCATCCAGATCACATTGCTGATAAATTCTTGCTTATTTCAGGAATGCCTGTGCTGGAAGTGTTGACCCCCTTATATCCTGTTTCTGTTACTGTGGGCCTTGATATATCCATGAAGTAACTGACCCCAGGTCATAGCTTCCCAGAATTACCAGCTGCCAGGGATTAGAACAGTAACTAATGACTAATGACCTTTTATCTAAAATTAGTCAAACAGAACAAGTCGTAAATGTAGTAGGAGTTGGCAGTTAGTCCCAAATGGATGGAGCTGCAGAAAATATTGTGGAATATGTAAGGAACTAACCATAAACATCTCTTCACTGCCATACTCCAGCCTCATGCCTCAACATAAAATCCAATCTCTCCACCAAAAATAACCCAACCAAACTTGCTGGAAACTCGGAGGCACTATCAGTGACAGAACCTAAGGAACTCAGTTACCTTGTATCTGATCAAAATGAGGGAGGCAGTAATGCTCAAACATACAAATTAGCAGCAGATGCAGATGCTTCAGCTGTTCAGGTCTGCTCTGTCATTCAATGCAGGCAGCTTAATGGCTCCATTAAAGCTGTGAGCAAACGACCAGTTCCCGGGTCTGAGTAATTTCTGTTACAAACAACAGTGATTGCAACAGCGATCTCTACACCATCACTCTGCACTACCCTGAGCTAGCGAATACTGTGTGCAGAGTACTCGAGCTGGGAGATGGAGTTTATCCGAATTGAAACTGCTGAATGCAACTCTATGTAATGTTTCTTAAAACAAAAACAAAATAATTCCTATTTTGCTCAAGGTCAAATTTCAATAAAACCCTAGGGTTCCTCAGTCAGAGTTTGACCTTCTGAATCCCTTCCTCAAAGCTTTATGTCTTGTCCCTTCCCTGCGAGCCTCCTTCCCAGATTGTCTCTCTTTCTCTGTCCCTCGTGGTTTTGTGCTCTGTGTTTTCTTCTGCCAAGTCCCTCTCTCTGATTTTCAGCTCTATTTCAACATGGATGTTCATGTTGTGGGTCAATACTTTGAACTCCCCTCAGTTCAGACTGGTTCTGTCTCACATAACCTCTGTATTAGCCCAGAACAGCCAAACGTGGCTAACACATTGTTCTTTACCTCCAGGTGATTGAAACTACTTAGAATATTATATCTGGAGTTCTTGTTTATGTTTTTCAGGTTATCACAATGCCATTGGCCAATATTGAAAGTTAGTATGTAAGAATAGTATGGAGAAATGGGAATACAGTGAAAGTCACGGAATATTAATTCTCCCAGTTCACACCAGCTGTTCCACATTTGCTGATCAGTACACCTCCTGGCCAATGGTCGTTGTGGTAGTGTCCCTATCTCAGGACCCATCTGGTCCAGAGGTGTGTCATAACAACTCTGAGCTGGTTACTCAGTAAATATCTATATTGTCTGCCCAGTCCTCACTACAATGATGCAATATCTCAACAATAGTGTGATAGGGCTTGCTAGGAGCAGAAACAACAAGGAATTAAGTTTACTTTATGTGTGTGATGTCAATCAGCAATTTGTTAAATTGCTGGAGCCCAGGCTGCGATTGGACCAGCGAAAGCTATCCTAGTAAATGCACCGAAAATGCCAAGTCAGCCAGCTGTATCTGTGTGTGTGTGTGTGTGTGTGTGTGTGTGAGAGAGAGAGAGAGAGAGAGAGAGAGAGAGAGAGCAAGACTGTTTAAGGAAGGCTAAAAAAGATGGACAATGTGCTTATGAGAGAGGGAGAGTGTCTGACTGAGAGGGAAGGACTGTTGGAGCCAATGTTAGAGAGACTGATTGTGGGGAATGAGTGAATGAGAATGAGTGTGAGACCTGTGTGTCAGTGTGAGAGTGAAAGATAGTGAATGGAGAAATAATCAGTTTGGTGATGATCAACAGTTAACTGCCAATCTCATTTACATTTCTTACAAAAGCCAGGTTGACTATGATTGATCAAGGCATTACCCTGAGAAATGAACCAGGGAGTGGCTGCCACCTATCTTATTGCATTGAAACAGGCACAGTATGTGGACACCTTCGTTCCTTCTGTTTTCTTCTGCAATACTCAAGTTCTGAACTTTCAAACAATTAGAAAGTAGAGAATCAATTTAACCAGAGGCTCCATGGGAGCAAAGAGAATTAACAAATGAAACCACAGAAAACTCTCTCGAGTATAGCAGCATTATTTCTCTAGCAAAGTGCAGGAGAGTTTCATACAGGGAATAATGCCCCTAAAATCAATTTCTACCATTCGATTGAAAGCAGTAATCACCCTATCATCTCCATTCTACTGGGATATGAAGTTCATCACAGACTTCCATTATTTTTTTCAGCACCTTCGACCTCTTGGTTGTGGTGCCATCTGATATATTGTCTGATTGTTCTCACATCTATCTCTCATTGTGAGATTTTAAACTCTGGAACCACGGATTTATTCCCATAACCACAAATCTACCATCTACTCAAGTTCTGTAATTAGCTTCTCATGTAGGTAATGAGCTACTTAACCATCGAGGATATGGAATGAGATTCTGCATCCAGCTGTGGAAAGTACAAAGTATTTCAAAAGCCTTTTCACAAACACATTCAACTGTCAGAACAAGCAGTCAGACCCTTGGTTCAAGGGCCAGCCGTGTAATGGCTAAACAGAATAGCATTCCCAGTTTCCTGGAGTGGACCTTGACAATGACCCTGAGCCAGCACAGGGGGAATTGTAAACGGGGGGATTGCCAGGATGATCATTAAAGGCTGTTTAAACCATAGAGTTCCTTTCACTAAGCCTCCAGCAAGCCAAACCTTTTGCACAACATTCCTTTGATCATCTTCACTGTTGCTCATGGCGATGTGATATGTCCTAAACTTCCAAACACCCCTCAGTTTCACTTTGCTTCTAGTTAAGTCAATATTACCCATGTTGTTTTTAAGACGTCCATATTTGCCACCAGCCTCAAGTCTCGATCATTTTGTTGTTTTCAGTGTCAGGCAGACTGTCTCCTTTCATCTTGGCAATGTGTAGAAAATATAGAATGAGTCCATTCAGCCCCGGGAGAGTAATCTTTTCCAAACCCACTTCCTAGCTCTTCACCTGTAGCTGTATAGGATACATCTCAAGCATATTTTTAATGCGAAGAGACATTCTGCTTTTTTTTTACCCTTTTTGGAGGCAGACCCTCTACCCTGTGGCTGAAAAATATAACATTTTGACTGTCTGTTTATCTTTCCACCAAGTGGTCTTTGGTAATTCACTCCTCTGCTAAAGGAATACATCTTCCTATCCACCAATTCCAGATTCCATAATTTTGATTTAATTAAAACTCCTTTTTTTTTCCAGAGGGAATATCTCAGCTCATCTAATCGTTCCTCAGCGCCAGGGACCCGGGTTCAATTCCCGCCTCGGGCAACTGTCTGTGTGGAGTTTGCACATTCTCCCCGTGTCTGCGTGGGTTTCCTTCGGGTGCTCCGGTTTCCTCCCACAGTCCAAAGAAGTGCAGGTTAGGTGAATTGACCATGCTGAATTGCCCGTAGTGTTAGGTATGTTAGTCAGGGGTAAATATAGGAGGGTGGGTTTCTCTTCGGAGGGTCGGTGTGGACTTGTTGGGCTGAAGGGCCTGTTTCCACACTGTAGGGAATCTAATCTAATCTAATCTAATTTGGTCTGATCTCAGTTGATAGAACATAGAACATAAAACATAAACATACAGTAGGGCACCCCCCTCAATGTTATGGCAACTTTTTAGCCCACTCTAAGATCAGACTAACCCACATACCCTTCACTGTACTAACTTCCATGTGCCTATCCAAGAGTCACTTAAATGTCCCTAAGGTATCTCATTCCTGATGAAGGGCTTATGCCCGAAACGTCGAATTTCCTATTCCTTGGATGCTGCCTAACCTGCTGTGCTTTAACCAGCAACACATTTTCACCTAAGGTATCTGATTCTAGTACCACTGCTGGCAGTGCATTCCACACACCCACCACTATCTGTGTAAAGAACCTACCTCTGACATCTCCCCTAAACCTTCCTCCAATCATATTAAAATGATGCCCCCTCGTTATAGCCATTTCCATCCTGGAAAAAGATCTCTGGCTATCCACTCTATCTATGCCTCTCATCATCTTGTACATCTCTATCAAATCACCTCTCATCCTGGATAAATGTCACTGTCTGAGTGAAGCCTGGCTTGGTAGACTCCAACCTGATTTTTGTTATAAACTGTGGGAGTCGGTGACTGAATGAACCTGCCAAAGTAATTTTAACACAAAAACAAAAAGTTTATTAAACAGGAACAAGCATGAAATATCTTAGACTCAATAAAGCTGTCAGAAATATTTCAATACAAACACCAGAAAATAACTCAATTTCGCCCTATTCCTGTTATCAATATTCAATAATACAATATTCCTTCTGTCCCACCCATATCTGTATAATCACTCAAACCCCAGCTAAGATTCACCACCATTTCCATACTGACACTCAGGCTGCGACTACGCCAACTTGATACCTTCCGATAAATTTCTGTTCATTGACTGGATCCTTTCTTCGGCAGGTCTCTCCCTGAGACACCTAAAACATACTGCAAACGAAACTCACAGTTACTTTAACTTCAGAGGAAATACAAGTTCCCTAAGCTGACTTCCTTGCAGTTTCCTTCCTTACCAAAGACTTCAACACTTTGTCTCCACTCTCCGGTAAACCCAAACTGATTTTGTGTAATTGTCAGTCCCCTGTTGCTAGGCCATGGCACACTTCTCATATTTTTTTGGTTAATTATCCTAAACTATGAATCCCCATCTTTTCACTGCAGGGGCTGTAAAGCCTCATTAAGATGCATGCGACCAAATAAGACTGCAGACTTCTTGCTGCTGAGCTCACCAGCAATGATGTCTCCCTCAGGTTTTAATGCACAAAATATAAAAATGTCAAGGAAACTTAAAATTATAAAGAGTGAAAAAACTGCCAATGCTGTAAATCAGAAACAAAAGCAGAAGTTGCTGGAAAAACTCAGCAGGTTAGGCAGCATCTGTGAAGAGAAATCAGGGTTAACCTTTTGGGTCTGGTGACCCTTCCTCAGAACTTAAAATTATACATTGTTTCTGACATATCCTGGCAACATCCTTGCAAATGTCTTCAGTTCCCAATCTGATCACATCTTGCATGTGGTGCCTTGTGTTCTAGCTGCAGCCTGACTAGTGTTTTATACTGTCTGAGCAGAACCTCTCCGCTCCGTCACAGCCAATGAACTTGACTGAGGTGTTGGTGTAGCACAACGGGAAATGAAATTAATTGTAGGCTGTAACACAAACCAGATGATTAGTGATGCCACGTTTAGAATACTGCATACAATACTGGTCCCTATTCTACAGAAGATGTCGTTAAACTTGAGAGAATGCAGAAAGGGTTACAATTGAATTTATTGTCACATGTACCGAGGCACAGTGAAAAGCTCTGTCACGAAGCAATACAGCCAGATCACAGAGTTAAGTAGCATCGATAGTAAATAATAGGTAAACAGCAGCAAAAACAAAAATACAGGTACAGGCGAATGCTAGGAGTTTGTGAGTCCATTCAGCATTCTAACAACAGAAGGGCAGAAACTGTTTCAAAACCATCTCGTTTTGTATTCAGGTTTCTGTACCTTCCCCCCGATGGTAGAGGTTGTAGAAAAACATTGCCAGGGTGAGATGGATCTTTGAGAATGCTGGTGGCCTTTCCTTGACAGCAAGCCTGGTAGATGGATTCTATAGATGGGAGGTTGGCCTTTGTGATTGTCCGGGCTGAGTTCCCCACTCTCTGTAACCATCTCCGATCTTGAATGGTACAGTTGCCATACCAGATAGGGATACATCCAGACAGAATGCTCTTGTTGGCGCACCTATAAAAGTTGGCAAAGGTATTCGCCGTCATGCCAAATTTCCTCAGCTGCCTGAGGAAGAAGAGATGTTGTCGGGCCTTTGTAACCAGTGCATCCCCATGGAGGTCCAAGAAAGCTTGTTGTGGATGACCACCCTCAGGAGCTTGACATTCTTGACTCATTCCACCTCTCTGCTCTTAATGTGTAGGGAGGCATGAATAACATCCTGCCGAAAGTCAATAATAAGTTCCTTGGTTTTGCTGGCATTGAGAGTTAGGTTGTTCTCAGAGCACCATTTTTCCAGGTCTTCCACCTCCTGTCTGTGGTCTGTTTCGTTGCCATCTGAGATTCGACCGACTATGGTGGTGTCATCAGCGAACTTGTAAATGGCATTAGTCTGGTATTTGGCGACGCAGTCATGGGTATACAGTGAGTACAATAGAGGACTGAGTACACACCCCTGGGGGGGCTCCAGTGTTGAGTGTTAGTGAGGATGAAATATTGTCCCCAATCTTCACTGATTGTGGCCTGTGGGTCAGGAAACTGAGGATCCAGTTGCAGAGACTGGGGCTTAGTTTGAGATCACTAAGCTTCGTAATCACAAATTTACAAGGATGTTGTTGGGATGGGAAGATTTAAGTTATACGGAGAGGTTGAATAGGCTGGGGCTATTTTTCCCTGGTGTATCAAAGACTGAAGGGTAATCTCAGTTACATGATGTTTAAAAATCATGAGGGACATGGGCATGGATGGGGTAAATAGCCAAAATATTTTCCCCAGGGTAGAGGAGTTGAAAACTTGAGAGAATAGGTTTAGGGGAGAGGGGAAAGATTTAAAAAGGACCTGAGGGGTAGCTTTACAAATAGGGGGTGGTGCGTGTATGGAACATGCTGCCAGAGGAAGTGGTGGAGGTAAGCACAATGACAACATTTAAAAAGAGACACTTGCCTTCAAAGAAGCATCTCAAAGTTACAAGGAGGAGGGACTGAGCATTTTCAGGTAGTCTTTAAGATGAGACTGGGTGAGGGGAAGGTGATGTTTATTCTGGGCTTTCACTGACCATGTGCTCTGGCTGTAAAATGTTATGCCACCAACAGAGAAGGAGCTTTTAGCATTGTGGTTTCTAACTACCCGGACCCTCCAACAACCCCTGCAGTCTCTTTGGCGAGGTAAATAACAGGTGACAGAGAGTACACTCAATATTCCCTGGAGTTTAAAAAATGCGTTGTGATCTAATTGAAATGTAAAATTCAGAAGAAGTCTGACTGATGCTGGGACGATGTTTCTCCTGGGTGGACAATGGAGGGTTCACTCTTAGGATAAGTGGACAATTATTTCAAACTGAAATGAAGAGAATTTTCTTCAACTGAGGGTTGCAAATCATTGGAATGCTCTACCTCTGAAAGCTATCGAAGCTGACATGAGCCTGATGGGAAGAGAGAGCAACTCAAGCTCTCCTATTCAACAAGGTATCACCAGTGGTGACAATTTAGATTAGTTTAGATTCCCTACAGTGCGGAAACAGGCCCTTCAGCCCAACAAGTCCACACCGATCCTCCGAAGAACATCCCACCCAGACCCATTCCTCTACATTTACTCCTGACTAATGCACCTAAACACTATGGGACAATTTAACATGACCAATTCACCTAACCCGCACATCTTTGTGACTGTGGGAGGAAACTGGAGCACCTGGAGGAAACCCACGCAGACGCGGGGAGAGTGTGCAAACCCCACACAATTCCCAGGAATTGAACCTGGGTCCCTGGTGCTGTGAGGCAGCAGTGCTAACCACTGAGCCACTGTGACACCCCACAACAACCAATTTAATATCTACCACAGTTAATGTCTGAATGTGTCCACTCTCTCAGAAAGAAAAGAAACTCACACCAGGCTGAATCAACTCACAAGAAAACAAAAGCTTATTAATTATCAACAAACATCCTCTAACATGTGGCAAAATGGATAATGAATTGCTAATATGCAATCTCAAATGATAACTCCTGTAAATCCAAACATGGACGCATTAATTCATAAATAGGACAGGCCCAACAGATGATTTTGCAGAAATATAATGGAAGGAAATATAAATGAAAGGAAGAAATTCTATTGGTCAAGAGTTCAAACCATAAGGGTGAAATGAGGTGGTTTTCTCACAATTCTTTGGTTTTTGATAATAATATTGACAATGGGCACCCAACAATTTGGCAGCTGGTCAGTTGGACCTAGGTTTTTTTATTTCTGGCATTTCTGGCAAAATCGACATTTCTGGCAAAAGCTCTTCATCAGGAATGGGCTCATTCCTGATGAAGGGCTTTTGCCCGAAACGTCAATTCTCCTGCTCCTCGGATGCTGCCTGACCAGCTGTGCGTTTCCAGCAACACACTCTCGATTCTGATCTCCAGCATCTACCGTCCTCACTTTTGCCTAAAATTACCAGGTGCCAGCTAGTCTTACAAAAATATCAAAATCTAACTTCTCTGAGAGTTACATTCCCCATGTATAACACCAATAAGACCATAAGAAATAAGAACAGGAATGGGCCCTCGCACACGCTCCATCATTCAATAGGATCATTGGCATTCCTCATGTCCACTTGCCTGCCCTTACCAGTAAACCTTGATTCCCCTGATCTATCTATCTATCTATCTATCTATCTATCTATCTATCTATCTATCTATCTATCTATCTATCTATCTATCTATCCATCTATCTATCTATCTATCCATCTATCTATCTATCTATCTCAACCTTAAAAATATACAAGGACCCTGTCCCCACATCTCTCTGTGACGATGCCCTCTGTCATGGACTCTCCCATGAAGGGAAACATTATCTCAGCATTTATCCCGTCAAGCCCGTTAAGAATCCTACGAGTGAAAATCATTGCATTGAGTCTGCGAGTTGAAAGGTCATGTTGCGGCTATACAGGACACTTTTGAAATACTGGGTTCAATTCTGGTTTCTCTGCTATAGAAAAGATTTTGTAAAATTTCAAAGGGTTCACTAAAGATTTATAAGGGTATTGGCGGGATTGGAGGGTTTGAGCTATAGGGAGAGGCTGAATAGACTGGGGCTATCTTCGTTGGAGTGTCAAAGGCTGAGGGATGACCTTATAGAGGTTTATAAAATCATGAGGAGCATGGAATGGGTGAATAGCAAGGTCTTTTGCTCAGGGTAGGGGAGTCCAAAACTAGAGGGGATAGGTTTAAGGTGAGAGGGGAAAGATTTAAAAGGGACCTAAGGGGCAACATTTTTCACACAGATGGTGATGCATGCATGGAATGAGCTGCCAGAGGAAATAGTGGAGACTGGGACAGTTGCAACATTTAAAAGTCATCTGAATAGGAATGGCTTAGAGTAATATGGGGCCAAATGTTGGTAAATGGGACTAGATTAATTTAGGATATCTAGTTGGCATGGACAGGTTGGACCAAAGGATCTGTTTCTGTGCTGTACATCTCCAAGACTCTAATTGCTTCAAACTGTAAAAACAAACTAGCTAATTATTTGCAATACAGCAGTTTTCAAATCTTTCTGTTTATCCTTCAAATTAAAAATATGTAGCCCTTAGAATTCTGAGTCATTAAGTTATTCAAGGCTGAGATAAATAGAATTATAGAGTATTTTAAGAGTTAAGGAATGTGGAGTGGAGCAGTAAGTTGGAGTTGTGTTTGAAAGTCAGACATGATCTTATTGAATGGTAGAACAGATCTAATGGTCTCCATCAGCTCCTACCTCTAATATCCTTACAAATTATCATGAAAATACCAAGAGAGTTGAAATTGTTCCATGTCACACTGCACTGTTGTGTGAGTTTAGCAGACTCACTGGTAGCAGCAGATTGGCAATAAATAATTCATCAGGAAATAATCCTGCTTCTATTTAGTCTGTAGCCTGGGCTGGAGCCTGTCTCCTCACTGATCAAACTGATTTGCAGTGTCTGGATTTCACCTCTGCAGCAGCTTGATCCGACCCAGCGCAGGAACAGAGGAAACAGCGAGGAACATTAAATGCAAACGAGGGCAGAAATCAGTGCCTGAAAATATCTTCCCGAGAGTATGGACCTTTCAAAGGCAACAGAACTCCTTTCATAAGAACCAGCTGAAAGAATTGACCTTTGACTAATAGCTGGGTGAGAGTCGTTTTCACCTTAAACTCAAGGATGCCATTTCACTGAACAATTAGATTGAAATTCTCATCACCAAACTTCAAAATAAAATCTACATTTTAAACAGACATTAACTGAAATTTGCAAAAATTCAAAAAAATCGTTAAACCTTTGCATTCGCCGATCAGGCTGTAGCTCGTAATGCCTTCGTTTGCTTTGGGCCAAGGCACCAATTGGGTAAAACACAAATAAAAATATTTCAAGGCACTTTCTCCAGGTTTTTCCCTGATGTATAAGGGTTTTGAGTGGACGTTGGGGGCATAAAATGAATAGGATGAATTTGAATTATTTTCTGGTGTTTGTATTGGAATCTTTCCAACCTCCCCTGCAGCTGATTTATATTATGGAATCACTGAACAATACAAAACAAGGGGAGACTATTCATCCTCCTGCCCCTGTGCTGCTACCTGAGAGCATTATTCAATATGGGTAAATAGCAAGGTCTTTTGCTCAGGGTAGGGGACTCCAAAACTAGAGGGCATAAGTTTAAGGTGAGTGGGGAAGGATTTAAAAGGGACCTAAGGGGCAACCTTTTTACCCAGAGGGTGTTTATCCCACTCTCCTATTCTCTCTCTTTTTGTCACCCAGGATTTTCCTTCTCTCTTCAAATATTTGTCTGATTTCCTTTTGGAAGTTATCACTCAATGTATTTCCACCACGATTTCAGGACCTGCATTCCAGATCTTCGAGTAAAAAATGAGGTCTGCAGATGCTGGAGATCACAGCTGCAAATGTGTTGCTGGTCAAAGCACAGCAGGTTAGGCAGCATCTCAGGAATAGAGAATTTGACGTTTCGAGCATAAGCCCTTATGCTCGAAACGTCAAATTCTCTATTCCTGAGATGCTGCCTAACCTGCTGTGCTTTGACCAGCAACACATTTGCAGCTGCATTCCAGATCATCAAATTAATTAAACACTCTTCACGTCACTTTTGATTCTTCTGTCAAAAATTTTAAATCTACATATTCTGGTTACAACTCCTTAGAAATGCAGTAACACATGTTTATAAAATAAAATGGCAAAATGTAGAGCAATATTTCTGACAGTGATGTCCACTCCAGAGCGTCTCACCTCAGGGTCTGTACTGAGAGCCTGATCACTTGTCCTAGACTCTTCCCATCAGATGAAACAGCTAGTCTAGCGAGTCCTGTTGAATTTTATCTGTTTTAGTGAGATCCCTCTGAATCTGCTGAAAACAATTTATTCTGACTTGCCCTGAAAAATATTTAAAACTTTTGAAGGTAATACATCTCCCTTCACATTCATTATTGAAAGGAGAACAACCCCAGTTTCTGCTCTCTCTCCATCTACTCAGATCATTCATCCTTGGAAGCATTCTATCAATGGACTGGGAAATTAAATACTTCAAACGACTATCTAAAATAGCTCTCTGGATCTGAATCTGTTGTTGTGCTCATTCATGATGTGAAATGCAAACAGAAATCGCTGGAGAAATTCAACACTTCTGGCAGTGACCTTGGAGAAAGGAATAGATGTTAAAGGTTTCAAGTCCAACATTACTCTTCATCTGCTTTTTGCTAATTGGACAAAAAAGAAAGTCTTGTTTTGCCACAGCAACTTTCTCAACATCAGGACTTTGCAAAACACTCCAAAGCTAATGAAGTACTGTTTGAAATTTAGTCAACGCTGTAACATAGGAATTGAGGCAGTCAATTTGCACACAGAAAACTCCTCAAACAGCCTTAGTAGTGAAAGTTCCTCCATTAGAAACCTGAAAGATTAGCTCTGCCTTTGTTTCCACAGTCGCTGTCTGACCCGACCAATCTTCGCAGTGGCTTTATGTTTTAACCGAGTTCAACATCTTCAGTATGTTATTTGGAAACAGTTTTCATGACATTAATTGAGTGATAAATATTGGTGAGAACACCAGAGAGAGCTCCCCTGCTGTTCCTAAGATAGTGCCAGGGGTTCACTTTTGCTTCCAACTAAAGCGTTTAACACCTTATCTGATAGGACAATACTCCCAGTGCTTGACTGAAATGTCAGCCCAATTTAGGACCTCCAGGGGGTGATGGGTTCTGATTTGGAATCATAACTATAACTAGCCAAGTAATAGAAAGCAAGCAACTTCTTCTCAGGAAGTCAACAAACCAACCTGACACGAGGTGACATACAGAGGGAGAACATGAGACCAAATATTTGACCAAAGAGGTAGTGTGAGTGCTCCACCTCCACAAGGATATTTTACCTGAAGTGGTCATGCTTGCTATCTCGGAGAATACAAGAAACTGGGTGTGGATCTAATGGTACTGAAGAATCCAATGGACATTTATTACAATTAACTATTATGTAAAAACTTTACATTCCCCAGACACACAGGTGTGTGGGCTAACATTAAGGTAGAGGTTGTACCTCCTTAATCCAGCACTCTGTTTCAGCAACTACAGCGTAGTCCCAGATCCGGGTCATACAAACGTCTTTGTTTAGGAGATGAGGTTATGGAGTACACATGCCCATTCTACACTTGCACTTAATAGAGAGAAGTGCTTTTACTTTTCTGTCTGTCATAATTCAGATCATTGTCATATAACTTGTACAGTGCAGAAAGAGGCCATTTGTCCCACTGAGTCGGTATTGACCCTCCATAGGGCATCTCACACATCCCCAGATCCAGACCCTTACCCTATCCCCGTAATCTCATATTTACTATGGCTGATCCACCTAGACTACACATCCCGGGACACTATGGGCAATTTAAGCATGGCCAATCCCCCTAACCTGCACTTCTTTTGGACTGTGGGAGAAAACTAGAGCAACCCACACAGATACAAGGAGAATGTGCAAACTCCACACAGACAGTCACCTGAGGGTAGAATTGAACCCAGGCTCCTGGTGCTGTGAGGTAGCAGTGCTAACCACTGAACCACCACGCTGTTCCAACTTACCGGAGCCTTCAATATGATAATGTATTTTGTTGCCCTCATCTGGGTGTGGATGGCATTATAAATGAAATAATTTAACGTCACATGGGAATGGTTGTCTGTGGCACTGTCGGTGCTTATGCAACTTTAGTCTTTTCCATTTTCTATATTGTGGAACATTATTTGTGCTAAAATATGAATTACAATAGGGAAATTTAATTGAATTAAAAAATAAAATACAGATAGCTTGCAACTACCATGTTGCATGGTGCTTTCTCAAAGCATCTATAAACTCCGGTGCTGTTAAAAAGGAATGAATGGTTAGACCAGGAAAGTACAGGCCAGTCAGTGTAGCCTATGGTGGGGAACTCTTAGAAAGAATTCTGAGGGACAGAATACATCTGCACATGGAGGAGCACAGATTAATCAGGGATAGTCAGCATGGATTTATTAAGGGAAGATCATGTTTGGCAAGTTTGATTGAACAGGAGAGAGTGTGGACTGCAGATGCTGGAGATCAGAGGCGAAAGTGCGGTGCTGGAAAAGCACAGCGGGTCAGGCAGCATCTGAGGAGCAGGAAAATTGACGTTTTAGGCATAAGCCCTTCATCAGAAATGAGGCTTGTGGGCTGGGTGGGCTGAGAGATAATGGGTGGGGGTGGGGCTGGGGGGAAGATAACTCAGCTCACTGTGAGGCAGCAGTGCTAACCACTGAGCCTACTGGCTATGCTGGAACTGTACAAAATGCTAGTTAGACCATAACTGGAGTACTGTGTGCAGTTCTGGTCACCACATTATTGGAAGGATAGGATTATACTGGAGTGGGTACAGAGGAGATTAACGAAGATGTTTCCTGGACTGGAGGGTCTGAGCTGCAAGGGAAGATTCAAAAGGCTGGAGTTGTTTTCCCTTCGGCAGCAAAGGTTGAGAGGGAGACCTGATCACGGTGTATAAGGAGATGACAGGCAGAGGAAACCACGTATCCATATTTGGAAATTAAAGGATATGGGGATAGTGTAGGAAAATGAGAACTGAGGTAGAAAAGCAACCATGACTGGGGTAGACGCAGGTACATTTACAACATTTAAAAGGCATTTGGAAAGTACATGAATAGGAAAGGTTTGGAGGGATAGGGACCAACCGCAGGCAAAAGGGAATAGTTCAGTTAGGGAAATTTGGTCAGTGTGAATGAGTTGGGCAGAAAGGTCTGATTCCATGCTGTTAAACTTAATGACTCATGAATGGCCTACCCTTGCTCTCATTTCTAATGTTTTTACATTTTTTGGTTCTAAACCACTCTCCCTCTCTTTCCTCAGTCATGGGCATCAGGAAAGGTGTGAATGCACTGTAGAGAACACAGCAGTGATTTACAGGAATGGTTCCAGGAATGAGGAACTTTAGTTCTGAGGATATATCAAAGAAGCTGGGATTCTTTGTTCTGTTTGGAATGAAGAAGGTTGAGAGGAGACCCGGTCAAGTTTTCAAAGTCACAGGCAGACTTGACGGGATGGGGAGAGAAACTATAAAAGAAACAAGTAGGAGAGGGCATAGATTTAAAGTAATTTGCCAAAGAAGCAAATCTGATTTGAGAATTCCTTTTTCACCCAGTGAGTAGTTAGAACCTGGAATGTACTGCTGGAAATGTGGTGCATGGAGGTTCAGTTGAAGCATTCAAGTAGGCATTGGAGGGGTATTTTAATACAAATAGCGTGCAAGGGTATGGGGGTGTGGCATTTAGTGATGATGCTCATTTGAAGAGTCAACGCAGACATAATGACCTGAAAGAGCTCTTTCTGTGTCATAGCAATTTTATGATTCTCAGACTCTCCCTTGCTTCCTGTTTTATTGTCACCATCACAAAGTCACACAAAAATCTCTTCTTCGCCCAATTTCCCAGTGTCAGCTTTTATTTCATTGAGCTGTTTTCTTGCCTGCCTTAATGTTTGACATGGGAAGAGTGATACCACAGCCTATTATCATATAAACAGAAGACCATTCAGTCTGTCAACTCTCTTCCAGACGTTAATGCTGCAAATGTGTTGCTGGTCAAAGCACAGCAGGTTAGGCAGCATCTCAGGAATAGAGAATTCGACGTTTCGAGCATAAGCCCTTCATCAGGAATAAGAGAGAGAGAGCCAAGCAGGCTGAGATAAAAGGTAGGGAGGAGGGACTAGGGGGAGGGGCGATGGAGGTGGGATAGGTGGAAGGAGGTCAAGGTGAGGGTGATAGGCCGGAGTGGGGTGGGGGCTGAGAGGTCAGGAAGAGGATTGCAGGTTAGGAGGGCGGTGCTGAGTTGAGGGAACCAACTGAGACAAGGTGGGGGGAGGGGAAATGAGGAAGCTGGAGAAATCTGAATTCATACCTTGTGGTTGGAGGGTTCCCAGGCGGAAGATGAGGCGCTCCTCCTCCAGCCGTCGTGTAGTTGTGTTCTGCCGGTGGAGGAGTCCAAGGACCTGCATGTCCTCGGTGGAGTGGGAGGGGGAGTTAAAGTGTTGAGCCACGGGGTGATTGGGTTGGTTGGTTCGGGCGGCCCAGAGGTGTTCTCTGAAGCGTTCCGCAAGTAAGCGGCCTGTCTCACCAATATAGAGGAGGCCACATCGGGTGCAGCGGATGCAATAGATGATGTGTGTGGAGGTACAGGTGAACTTGTGGCGGATATGGAAGGATCCCTTGGGGCCTTGGAGGGAAGTGAGTGTGGAGGTGTGGGCGCAAGTTTTACATTTCCTGCGGTTGCAGGGGAAGGTGCCGGGGGTGGAGGTTGGGTTGGTGGGGGGTGTGGATCTGACAAGGGAGTCACGAAGGGAGTGGTCCTTGCGGAACGCTGATAGGGGAGGGGAGGGAAATATATCCTTGGTGGTGGGGTCTGTTTGGAGTTGGCGGAAATGACGGTGGATGATACGCTGTATACGGAGGTTGGTGGGGTGGTAGGTGAGAACCAGTGGGGTTCTGTCTTGGTGGCGGTTGGAGGAGCGGGGCTCAAGGGCGGAGGAGCGGGAAGTGGAGGAGATGCGGTGGAGGGCATCGTCGATCACGTCTGGGGGGAATCTGCGGTCCTTGAAGAAGGAGGCCATCTGGGCTGTGCGGTGTTGGAATTGGTCCTCCTGGGAGCAGATGCGGCGGAGACGAAGGAATTGGGAATATGGGATGGCGTTTTTACAGGGGGCAGGGTGGGAGGAGGTGTAGTCCAGGTAGCTGTGGGAGTCAGTCGGTTTATAATAGATGTCTGTGTTGAGTCGGTCGCCCGAGATAGAAATGGAAAGGTCTAGGAAGGGGAGGGAGGAGTCTGAGACAGTCCAGGTGAATTTCAGGTCGGGATGGAAGGTGTTAGTAAAGTTGATGAACTGTTCAACCTCCTCGTGGGAGCACGAGGCAGCGCCGATACAGTCATCGATGTAGCGGAGGAAAAGGTGGGGGGTGGTGCCAGTGTAGTTGCGGAAGATGGACTGTTCCACATATCCTACGAAGAGGCAGGCATAGCTGGGGCCCATGCGGGTGCCCATGGCAACTCCTTTAGTTTGGAGGAAGTGGGAGGATTGAAAAGAGAAGTTATTCAGGGTGAGGACCAGTTCAGTCAGTCGAAGGAGGGTGTCAGTGGAAGGGTACTGGTTGGTGCGGCGGGAAAGGAAGAAGCGGAGGGCTTTGAGTCCTTCGTGATGGGGGATGGAGGTGTACAGGGACTGGATGTCCATAGTGAAAATAAGGCGTTGGGGACCGGGGAAGCGAAAATCCTGGAGGAGGTGGAGGGCGTGGGTGGTGTCCCGAACGTAGGTGGGGAGTTCTGGGACTAAAGGGGACAGGACCGTGTCGAGGTATTGGGAGATGAGTTCGGTGGGGCAGGAGCAGGCTGAGACAATGGGTCGGCCGGGGCAGGCAGGTTTGTGGATTTTGGGCAGGAGGTAGAAACGGGCGGTGCGGGGTTGTGGGACTATGAGGTTGGAGGCGGTGGATGGGAGATCCCCTGAGGTGATGAGGTCCTGGATGGTCTGGGAGATGATGGTTTGGTGGTGGGAGGTGGGGTCGTGGTCAAGGGGGCGATAAGAGGAGGCGTCCGCGAGCTGGCGTTTGGCTTCAGCGGTGTACAGGTCAGTGCGCCAAACTACCACCGCGCCTCCCTTGTCTGCGGGTTTACCCCGCACCTTTTCCTCCGCTACATCGATGACTGTATCGGCGCTGCCTCGTGCTCCCACGAGGAGGTTGAACAGTTCATCAACTTTACTAACACCTTCCATCCCGACCTGAAATTCACCTGGACTGTCTCAGACTCCTCCCTCCCCTTCCTAGACCTTTCCATTTCTATCTCGGGCAACCGACTCAACACAGACATCTATTATAAACCGAATGACTCCCACAGCTACCTGGACTGCACCTCCTCCCACCCTGCCCCCTGTAAAACGCCATCCCATATTCCCAATTCCTTCGTCTCCGCCGCATCTGCTCCCAGGAGGACCAATTCCAACACCGCACAGCCCAGATGGCCTCCTTCTTCAAGGACCGCAGATTCCCCCCAGACGTGATCGACGATGCCCTCCACCGCATCTCCTCCACTTCCCGCTCCTCCGCCCTTGAGCCCCGCTCCTCCAACCGCCACCAAGACAGAACCCCACTGGTTCTCACCTACCACCCCACCAACCTGCACATACAACGTATTATCCGCCGCCATTTCCGCCACCTCCAAACGGACCCCACCACCAAGGATATATTTCCCTCCCCTCCCCTATCAGCGTTCCGCAAGGACCACTTCCTTCGTGACTCCCTTGTCAGATCCACACCCCCCACCAACCCAACCTCCACCCCCGGCACCTTCCCCTGCAACCGCAGGAAATGTAAAACTTGCGCCCACACCTCCACACTCACTTCCCTCCAAGGCCCCAAGGGATCCTTCCATATCCGCCACAAGTTCACCTGTACCTCCACACACATCATCTATTGCATCCGCTGCACCCGATGTGGCCTCCTCTATATTGGTGAGACAGGCCGCTTACTTGCGGAACGCTTCAGAGAACACCTCTGGGCCGCCCGAACCAACCAACCCAATCACCCCGTGGCTCAACACTTTAACTCCCCTTCCCACTCCACCGAGGACATGCAGGTCCTTGGACTCCTCCACCGGCAGAACACAACTACACGACGGCTGGAGGAGGAACGCCTCATCTTCCGCCTGGGAACCCTCCAACCACAAGGTATGAATTCAGATTTCTCCAGCTTCCTCATTTCCCCTCCCCCCACCTTGTCTCAGTCGGTTCCCTCAACTCAGCACCGCCCTCCTAACCTGCAATCCTCTTCCTGACCTCTCAGCCCCCACCCCACTCCGGCCTATCACCCTCACCTTGACCTCCTTCCACCTATCCCACCTCCATCGCCCCTCCCCCTAGTCCCTCCTCCCTACCTTTTATCTCAGCCTGCTTGGCTCTCTCTCTTATTCCTGATGAAGGGCTTATGCTCGAAACGTCGAATTCTCTATTCCTGAGATGCTGCCTAACCTGCTGTGCTTTGACCAGCAACACATTTGCAGCTGTGATCTCCAGCATCTGCAGACCTCATTTTTTACTCCAGACGTTAATGATTCATTATAGAACCATTTACCCAGTTTTGCACTGTATTCCTTGCTGACCTTAGCTGTCAGAAATCTATCAATCTCAAAGATGTTACCTTTGTATCATCTGTTGTCACTTCTTTGAGATGTGGGGGTGGAAGGGGGTTGGTTAGTGTTGGTGGAAAGGGCTCCACCATTTCTCCTGAATTGTGTCCATAGTTGGGATCGCTGAGCTCCTGGGATGTCAGTGTATGAAGAACAACTCTCTGTATGATCAAGGACAGATGTGCCCTGCCAATCACAGGGAGGGAGAGCTGTAACTGAGGTGTATTGGTGAGATGTTTCAACAATCCCACATGATTTGTTTTAAGTGAAGATAAGTGTGTCTGGCAATTTGAGTGACAGTCCCAGATGCACTGCCAATAGCATCTGGTTAACTCTTAACCAGCTAACCAGGTGAAAGCATCATGGTTCCTCCTCTCACCTGGTAATATGTTGGAGCTGACAACTCCATCATGTCCTTGTGCCACATGCTTCAAGGTGGCAGCTCACCACCTCGTTCTCAAGGGACCATCAGGGATCAGCAATAAACAATGGCCACGTCTCAGGAATTAATTTTCAATGTAGTTGGGATCAATTTTGTTTATTATTCTTTCATGGGTTGCGGGAATCATAAGGAGAGCCCAATCCTAAATGCTCTTGAACTAAGTGGCTTGCTATCTTTTGAAGGACATCTAGAAGTACCGTGCTGCTGTGGGTCTGGAGTCACATACGGACCAGATCAGACCAGGATGGCAGCATTTCTGTTGCCTTAGGGCAGTGGAAAAGCAGATTTTACAAGATGGGCGTCAGGATTTCCCTGACTTCTGAAGATCCTGGTTGAGGTGTCAGGAACCCCCAAGCTGCTAACTTTGAATGTGCAGTGAATCAGAGGATCAGAGCTTCATTTAAACCAACAGGAGTCAAACCAGAAGCACCAGGCTTAGCCAAAGGAGCAAGGGTTTAACTACAGAGCATTGTTAAAGCTGTCAGTGGGGCATTGAATTAGTGGGACACTGTATCAGTGGGGTATTTGACCAGAAGGGTATTTAATCAGAGGGGTATTTCATCAGATGGATAATTAACCAGAAGAAAAATAAATATTGAAAGAAAACTCCTTTCATGATCTCACTTGATCCCAAAGGATTTTGTAACCCTCCTTCCCAGCAATTTTAAACAGTAAACGTTGGCCCTGGAAATGAATGGGAACACCAGCCAGCCCTAGGTTTTATTCCATTCCCCACTGCAAACTCCCACTGACAGCAACACGCTGATGGAGACTCTGTTGTTAGTGTTGATCATTGAGGAATAAGTACTGGGGATAATTGCCTGAGAATCATGGCAGTGGTATGGAATATTTTAGCAGCCATGTGAGAGAGTAGTCAGGTCATGGATTAGCATCGGATTTGAATACAGCTCCTCTGACTCTGCAACACACCCTCAGTACCTCACTGGGATGCATCTTTCTTACCTGATTTAGGTTTATATAAGACTCTGGTCTCATAAAATCAAAACAGCATAGGATATACTAGCAAATGTAGATCATTCAGTCCATCATATTTGCTCCATCTGTTCATTACCATCTGAGAGGAAGTTCCTCCTCATCTCTATCTTAAGTAGGTGACTGCTTATTCAGAGATGTTGTCCTTTTGGTCCTGGACACCTCCATAAGGAGAACCAACTTTCCACATCTACCCTGTCAAGTTCCCTCAGTGTTTCATTCTTCTAAACTTCCATGAGTACACTCTCAACCTACTCAACCTCTCCCTAAAAGACAATCCTTCTACACCTTGTATCGGTTAAGTGACCCTTCTCTGGACTGCCTCCAATGTCACAGAGTTATAGAGATGCACAACACAGAAACAGATCCTTCGGTCTAACTTGTCCATGCTGATCAGATATCCGAAGTAAATCCAGTCCCACTTGTCAGCATTTGGCCCATATCCCTCTAAATTCTTCCTATTCACATACCCATCCAGATGTCTTTTAAATGTTGTAATCGTACCACTTCCTCTGGCAGCTCATTCCATACACACACCACACACTGGGTGAAAAATTGCCCCTTAGATCCCTTTTATACCTTTCCCCTCTCACCTTAAAGCTAGGCCCTCTAGTTCTGGACTCACTTATTCCAGGGAAAAGACCTAGCCTATTTACTCTACCCATGCCCCTCATGATTTTATAAACCTCTGTAAGATCACCCCTCAGCCTCTGACGCTCCAGGGAAAATACTCCCAGTCTGTTCAGTCCCTACAGTTCAAGCCCTCCAACCCTGGCAACATCCTTGTAAACCTTTTCTGAACCCTTTCAAGTTTCACAAAATCCTTCTTATAGGAGGAAGACCAGAACTGCACGCAGTTTTCCAGAAGTGGCCAAACCAATGTATAGCCGCAACATGACCTCCCAACTTCCATTCTCAATGCACTGACCAATAAAGGAAAGCATACAAAACACCTTCTTCACTATCCTATCTACCTGAGACTGCACTTTCAAGGAACTATTAACCTGCACTCCAAGGTCTCTTTGTTCAGCAATACTCCCCAAGACCTTACCATTAAGTGTATTAGGTAAAAACAATGACTGCAGATGCTGGAAACCAGATTCTGGATCAGTGGTGCTGGAAGAGCACAGCAGTTCAGGCATGATTTCGCTGCTTGTTGGATTCTGCCTGAACTTCTGTGCTCTTCCAGCACCACTGATCCATTAAGTGTATTAGTCTTGCCCTGATTTGCTTTTCCGAAATGCAGCACCTTGCATTTATATAAATTAAACTCCATTTGCCACCCCTTGGCCCATTGGCCCATCTGATCTAGATCCCATTGCACTCTGAGGTAACCTTCTTTGTTGTCCACTACACCTCCAATTTTGGTGTCATCTCCACGCTAGACATCCGAGGAGATAGGGGAAGTGTGAAATGAATATTTTTTGTTAGTATTCACACTGAAAAAAGACAATGTTGTTGAGAAGAATACTGAGAAACCGTCTACTAGACTAGATGGGATTGAGGTGTTAGCAATTCTGGAAGTGTGAAAATAGACAAATCCCTTGGACCAGATGGGATTTATCCTAGGATTTTCTGGGAAGGCAGGGAGAAGATTGCAGAGCCTTTGGCTTTGATCTTTGTGTTGTCTTTGTCTACAGGAATAGTGCCAGAGGACTGGAAAATAGCAAATATCGTCCTCTTGTTCAAGAAGGGGAGTAGAGCGAACCCTGGTAATTATAGACCAGAGAGCCTTACTTTGGTTCTGGGTAAAGTATTGGAAAAGGTTATAAGAGATAGAATTCATTATTATCTAGAGAGGAATAAGTTGTTTAGGGATAGTCAACACTGTTTTGTGATGGGTAGGTTGTGCCTCACAAACCTTATTGAGTTCTTTGAGAACAAAGAACAAAGAATAAAGAAAGTTTACAGTCCAGGAACAGGCCCTTCGGCCCTCCAAACCTGAGCCAATTCAAATGTACTGTCTAAACCTGTCGCCCAATTCTTAAACATCTGTATCCCTCTGCTCCCCACCTACTCATGCATTTGTCCAGATGCATCTTAAATGAATCTACCGTACCTGCCTCTACCATTTCTGCGGGCAACACATTCCAAATGCCCACCACCCTCTGTGTGAAGCACTTACAGTGTGTATCCCCCTTAAACTTTTCACCTCTCACCTTGAAAGCACGATCTCTTGTTATTGAAACCTTCATCCTGGGAAAACGCTTGTCTCTATCCATCCTGTCTATGCCCTTCATGATTTTGTAAATGGTGACTAAACAGGTGGAAGAGGGTAAAGCAGTGGATGTGGTGTATATGGATTACGTAAGGCATTTGATAAGGTTCCCCACGGTAGGCTATTACACAAACTATGGAGGCATGGGATTAAGGGTGATTTAACGGTTTGGATCAGAAATTGACTAGCTGAAAGAAGACAGAGGGTAGTGGTTGATGGGAAATATTCATCCTGGAGTCCGATTACTAGTGGGGTACTGCAAGGATCTGTTTTGGGTCCAATGCTGTTTGTCATTTTTATAAATAACCTGGATGAGGGTGTAGAAGGATGGGTTAGTAAATTTGCAGATGACACTAAGGGTCGTAGAGTTGTGGATTTTGCAGGTTACAGAGGGACATAGATAAGCTGCAGAGCTGGGCTGAGAGGTGGCAAATGGAGTTTAATGCAGAAAGGTGTGAGGTGATTCACTTTGGAAGGAGCAACAGGAATAAAGAGTACTGGGCTAATGGTAAGATTCTTGGTAGTGCAGATGAGCAGAGAGACCTTGGTGTCCATGTACATGGATCCCTGAAAGTTGTCACCCAGTTTAATAGGGTTGTTAAGAAGGCATTCGGTGGGTTAGCTTTTATTGGTAGAGGGATCGAGTTTCGGAGCCACGAGGTCATGCTGCAGCTGTACAAAACTCTAGTGCAGCTGCACTTGGAATATTGTGTACAGTTCTGGTCACCGCATTATAGGAATGGTGTGGAAGATTTGGAAAGTGTTCAGAGGAGATTTACTAGGACATTGCCTGGTATAGAGGGAAGGTCTTATAAGGAAAGGCTAAGGGACTTGAGGTTGTTTTCATGAGAGAGAATGTTGAGAGGTGACTTAATTGAGACATATAAGATAATCAGAGGGTTAGATAGGGAGAGCCTTTTTCCTCAGATGGCGATGTCTAGCACGAGGAATTAAAGCTTTATGTCGAGGGATGATAGATATAGGAGAGATGTCAGAGGTAGTTTCTTTACTCAGGGAGTAGTAGGGGCATGGAATGCACTGCCTGCAACAGTGGTGGTCTCGCCAACTTTAAAGGCATTTAAATAGTCATTGGATAAACATATGAATGAAAATGGAATAGTATAGGTTAGATGGGCTTCAGATTGGTTTCACAGGTCGGCGCAACATCGAGGGCCAAAGGGCCTGTACTGTGCTGTAATGTTCTACATTCTATACCTCCTATATTCACATCCAAATCAATTACATAATTGACAAAAAGCAGTAGACCCAGCACCATATCTTGTGGCACTCCACTGGTCACAGGTATCCAGTCTGAGAAACAACCCTCCACCACCACCATCTGTCTTCTACCTTTGAGGCAGTTCTGTATCCAAATGGCTAGTTCTCCCTGTATTCCATGAGATCTAACCTTGCTAATCAGTCTCCCATAGGGAACCTTGTTGAACACCTTACTGAAGTCCATATAGACCATGTTCGCCACTTTGGCCCCAGCAATCATCTTTGTTACTTCCTCAAAAAACCCAATCAAGTTTGTGAGACATGATTTCTCATGAACAAAGCCATTTTGACTATCCCTAATCAGTCCTTGTCTTTCCAAATACATGTGAATCCTGTCCCTCAAGATTCCCTCCAACAACTTACCCACCGCCGATGTCAGGCTCACTGGTCTATAGTTCCCTGGCTTTTCCTTACCACCTTTCTTTAACAGTGGCACCACATTTGCCAACCTCCAGTCTTTCGGCACCTTGCCTGTGATTATTGATGATGTAAATATCTCAGTAAGAGGCCCAGCAATCACTTCTCTAGCTTCCAATTGAGTTCGAGGGTACACCTGATCAGGTCCCGGGATTTATCCACCTTCATGAATTTTAAGACATCCAGCACTTCCTTCTCTGTAATATGGACATTTTTCAAGATGTCACCATCTATTTCCCTACATTCTGCATCTTCCATGTCCTTCTCCATCGTAAACACTGATGTAAAATACTCATTTAGTATCTTCCCCATCTCCTGTGGTTCCACACATGGGTAGCCTTGCTGATCTTTAAGAGACCCTATTCTGTCCCTAGTTACCCTTTTGTCCTTAATGTATTTATAAAATCTTTTTGGATTCTCCTTAACCCTTTTTGCCAAAGCTACCACCTGTCCCCTTTTTGCCCTCCTGATTTCATTTTTAATTATACTCCTCCTGCCTTTACACTCTTCTAGGGAATCACTCAATCTCTGCTGTCCATACCTGATGTATGCTTCCTTCTTATTTTTGATGAAAACCTCAATTTCTCTAGTCACCCAGCGTTCCCTATACCTACCAGCTTTGCCTTTCACCCTTTTAGGAACATACTATCTCTAGACTCTCGTTATCTCATTTCTGAAGGCTTCCCATTTTCCAGCCATCCCTTTACCTGCGAACATTCGCCCACCAATCAATTTTTGAAAGTTCTTGCCTAATACCCTCAAAATTGGCCTTCCTCCAATTTAGAACTTCAACTTTTAGATCTTGACTATCTTTTTCCGTCTCTATGTCAGTATATCTTTCCTTTGATAACGGTCCCAAAAATGCTCATGGTATCCAGCTGCAGTTCAACTACTACCTGGCATAGTTTAGGCAATACCTCCCTATATTTATACCCCACTCCCTTTGATATAAAGGCCAACATTCCTTGTGTTTTCCCTGTTGCCAAGTGAACTTGGATCCTTGTATTTTTTTGTGATTTATACTCTCAGACTCCCAAATCTTTCCTGCAGTTTTTCTCCAAGTTAAATAATCTATCATGTTTTTGACACTTGGGCTTAGCTTCTACAAGGAGAAAGTGAGGACTGCAGATGCTAGAGATCAGAGCTGAAAATGTGTTGCTGGAAAAGCGCAGCAGGTCAGGTAGCATCCAAGGAGCAGGAGAATCGACGTTTCGGGCATGAGCCCTTCTACAGGGCATTCCTGAAGAAGGGCTAATGCCTGAAACGTCGATTCTCCTGCTCCTTGGATGCTGCCTGACCTGCTGCGCATTTCCAGCAACACATTTTCAGCTCTTAGCTTCTACATCCCTCTACAGACTCTTTGTGACATCCTACAGTCAGTCATACAGTCATACAGCATAGAAACAGGCCCTTCGGCCCACGCTGTCTGTGCAAAATAACAAATACCAAACTAAACTAGTCTGTAGCCTACTATGCCCTGGTATGCTAAATGCTCATCCAGATGTTTTTTAAGTGTTTCGACAGTACCTGCCTCCCCATCCTCTCTGGCAGCCTGATCCATATTTCTACCACCCTCTGGATGAAAACACTCTTTCTCATATCTCCTCTAAACCATTTGATCTTCATTTAAACTTGTGCCCTCTGGTCTGAGACATGTCTGCCATGGGGAAAAGATTCTCACAATCTACTCCATCTATAATGTTGTTTACCTCAATCAGATTCTCCCTCAGCCTCCTCTGCTCCAGAGAAAACAATCCCAGCCAATCCAGTCTCTCCAATAATGGAGACTTTTCATCCAAGGTGACATCCTGGTGAATCTCCTTTGCATTCTCTCCAGTGCAATCATGTCCTTCCAATAGTGTGGTGACCAGAACGGCGCACAGTATTCCACCTAACTAATGTTTTATAAAGTTGTAATAAGACTTCCTTGCTCCTATATTCTACACCCAGTTAATGAAGGCAATCATCCCATCTACCTTCTTCCCCACCCTGTCTCCCTATGCTGACACCTTCAGGGATTAATGGGCTTCTCCACCAAGGTCCCTCTGTTCCTCAGTCCACCCTGGGGACCTCCCATGCATTGTGTATATCCTTCCCTTATTACACCTCCCAAAATGCATCACCTCACACTTACCAGGATTGGCTTAATTTACCAGCTGATCAATATCAGACTGGAGCCTAAGCCCATCCTTCTCGCTATCAACAACACCACCGATTTTCGTGTCATTTGCAAACTTGTTAATTATACCATCCACATTCACATCCAAGTTGTTACCGCAGAATACTTGCCTTCCCTCTACTCTTGTGTCAACCACTATCTTGTCAATAGTACATTCCTTTCCCTCAACCAAGTCATGAACATATAGTTTAAATAAACATAGCCCCAGCACTGAGCCCTGTGGCATTCCAGTAGTTACAGGGTTGTTATCTTGAAAATGCTCTCCTTCTGCCATACCTCTGTCTTCTGTTAGTACGCCAATCATCCATCTAATACACTGCCCCCAACACCATGGGCTCTTATCATATTGAGTAGCCTCATGTGCAGTAGCTTATCAAATGTCTTCCTGAAATTGAAACTATATCCACTGCTCCCCTTTATCTATCCTGCTTGTTATCCCCTCAAAGAATTCTAATACTTTTATCAGGCAATAGTTCCCCTTCATGAAACCAGACTGACTCTGCTTGATCAAATTATATATTTCTAAACATTTGGCTATAGCATCCTTCATAACAGACTCTAACGTTTTCCCGATAAAAGGTGTTGGATGGCCGATAGTTCTCCATTTTTGTTGCTTCCTCCGTTCAAATAAAAGGACAACAACATGGTTAACTCTTTGCTGTCTAATGAGTGTGTTGAGTTATATCAAACCACTACTGGGCCAAGAGCAGAGCTAACGAGCACATTCTCAAAACGGTTAGCGATGGGTGAGACACATGCCAGGCATGAGTGCATGAAGGATCCTACCTTCAGCAGCCACTGGGTATTGTTCTCTGTCGCTGTCTCCAGATGGCGGAGTTTCTGTAGGGAGGTATCTGGCTCACTGGGTGGAGCGTCCCGTTGGAGAGCGTTGGTATTCTGCTGCTTGTTGGCTCTGCAGTGACCTGGCTCAGGCAGGACGAAGGTGTAGGTGCAGTGCCCATGCTGGACACGGTGGTAGTGCCCACGTGGACTGTCCGCTCCTCGCCACTGGCTGCTGGATCCAGTCAGACTGACCGAAACCCAAAGTAAATTCAGAGTGAGAGCTGGTACCCACATTCTACCCACTCCCTGTGCCTGCCTTCCTCTCCACCCTGGCCAAAGGCTGGCAGGCACTGTTTGAATGCTGAGTTTATCTCTGGTCTACCTCCTGTCCCAACCACATTCAGGCAGGAACCTGAACCAGTCCGAGACCCAGCAACACAACTCTGACAGGAATGCAGCTTTGCTGCTTCCACCAGCTGACTGTCAAATTCCTTCTGATCCAGCTCCTGTTACATTTAATTCCTCTCTCTGTCTCTGCTTCCCCTTTCTCTTCTTGTCACCGTCTCTGTCTGTCTCTCTGTATATTTCATGTTCCCTCTATCGCTCTGTCTCACACTCCAGCTCTCTGACTCTCACCAACTTTATGTTGCTGTTCCTGCTCTTGTCTGCCTTTCACTGTATCCTCCTCTTGTCTGTCTTTCTCTAACTCTGTTTATCTTTCTCTCTTTCTCTCTCCCTGCAACATTTGCAGCCAATCCTCAAGCGAAACTGAGCAAAGCCAGTCTGCGAGCAACATTAAAAGCTCCCTGATGATTTTTGCAAGTTTTCCTCTGGTTGCCAGTGCAATGGGTGTCGAGTTACAAGATTGATTGGATATGTGATTGGTGACTGAAAGAATGCACAGTCCCCTATCACATCACAACCCAGCAACAACACAAAGTACAGAGGGAATGGGCACAGCACAATCTGCTGCTGATTTGTCAATCAAAACTCCAGCAGGAGACGAGAAAGTTATATCTTGTAGACTCTTGAAGCTCAGCACACACAGGATTTTCCCAAATATCAATCATTTGGATAAAGCACAGATGCAGGAACAGTGATTGGGAAAGTGAAATTAATGTCTTTTCAATTCTCAGTCCTCTTTGGCTGATATGTAAGGCCAGACTTTTAGCTCGACAATTGCTTTGCTTACCTCCCAATTGTGCTGCATCGACAATTTATTCTGAACGTTTCTGTGTTGTTCAGAAGAACTCTTCACTCATGGTCAAGACCAGTTCCCTGTCTCTACGGGACTGCGTGAGGGAAATGTTGAAGGAATTGGGTTGTGAGACAAACAACAAACATCTGTCCAGCGGTTTTGGCCACTCGCTGTCGCTTGACCGTTTCAGATGGAGCTGTAATGAAATGTTTGAATGTATTTAACATGGTTCAGAACATTCTGGAACACTTTTGCGAAGTGGTTCGTTTTGTTGTGAGTAAAATGAAGCAGCCAGTTTTCACAGAGTCACATGACAATGAGCAGATAATCTGTCAGTCAATGAAGTTGATGAAGAGATAATTATCGACTGGGAAGAGATCACCAGCTCTTCATGAAGATCTTTCCGGGATTATTTAAATCCTTGAGAGAGTAATCAGTACCTGTTAATGTCCCAACTGCAAGACAACCCCTCCAACAGTGCAGCACCATCTGTGGCTGGATTTTGTATCCATATCTCTGAATTTCACTAATTGCAAGAGATGCTGACTTGTGGATAAAATGTTAAACTGATCATTAAGGGGAATTCTACCAGATTTCCTGGGCCGCTATTTAGTCCAGAACTAAAACGTAAACAGATGGTCTGGATCATTGTTGCATTGCTGGTTGTGGAATCTTGCTGTGCACAATTTGGCAGCAGCATCTCCAACATGACAACAGTGGCTAATGCTCTTTGCTGCTTGGGTACAACACACACGACACAGTCTCCTGGACAGCTACAGCCTGGTCATCCCACAGCCACAGGCTTACAGCCTCCAGCTTCACTTACTTAAAGGTATCACACCCAGACGTCACACCCAGATCTTAAAGATGTCAAACCCACAGGACTGACACCGTGACAGTTATACAGAGACTGTGTGTTCACATTATCTGTAACTTAAAACTTCACTTCCATTTATGGACAAATTGCCTGCCTCATCTTACACCTTTACAAAAGTAACCATATTCCTAATTACTTCATCGTAACTTAAACTTCATTCACAGAATGTGGGTGTTACTAGCCAGATCAGCATTTATTGCCCATCCCTGACCACTCAGAGGGCAGTTAATAGTCAGTCACTTTGCTGTGGGTCTGGAGTCACGTGCAGGCCAGTAGCTTGGACTAGATTAGGTTGGGTATCTGGTCAGCATGAGTCTGTTTCCATGCTGTACATCTCTATGACATTAGTGAAACATATAGGTTTTTCCCAACAATTGATTTATGGTCATCCCCATGAGACTCTTAATTCCCAAATATTTATTGAATTCAAATTCCACCACCTGCTATGGCAGGATTTGAACCCAGATCCCCAGAGCATTACCTGCATCAGTGGATTAACAGCCCAGTGATAACACCACTGGGCCATTCCCTCCCCTGCCTCAGGGCTGTAAATATTGCTGTATAAATACAAGACCTATCTCTCTGTGTGCGAGCAATTAGACATGTCTTTCCATTAACAGCTATCACTGTTAGGAGTAAATATGTCATATGTGGTCAATAATTGTGCAATACTACTGCAATCTGACTCCCTGTAACACTAATTGTATACATGGGTTATTCCTAACTATGAACTTTTTAGAATCTGAAATACCAGCATTGGACACAGTCACTCATGAAATTGATCCATTTCACAACTTGTCCCAGTTGTTTGTCTAGTTCTAGTATCTGTATTCAGTGCAATGATTGTTTTTGAATAGTGGACTAAGGCTCCCTTCCACCTAACATGGTGTGTCACATGGAGAAAATGAGCTTTACTCTTTTTTCTATGTTCTCCTTCCCTCCTTTCACCCTCTCTCCATATCTCCTTCCCTTCATCCTCCTTCCTCTTTATGAGGAACAAAGGCCTCACTAAATCTTGACTCAAAGAATCATTGCTGACTCATTGCTGACCATGTGTAGCAATATCAGTGTGACCTCAGGACATCAGAAACTAAATCCAGGGGTTTCAGAGACGGCGTCCTCTCTTACTGCTCTCTCAATATCATTATGTTTAATCAAATGGTAATGTTCACTCACCTGAGTGTAAGCTGGATTTTTCTCTCTCTTTCCCTCCATCCATTGCTGCCTGTCAACTATTACAAATCTGAAATATAACCAAGAAGTTCTGGAGAAACTCAGTAGGTTTGATAGCATTTGTGGAGAGAGAGAGAGAGAGAGAGAGAGACTCCATCATACACTTCTTTACAATTCACATAGTTGCTGCCAGACCTGCTGAGTTTTTACTTTGTCATTTGAGATTTCTAGCATTTGCAGGATTTTGCTTTTATCTGAGCTATTTCTTTTTTCAGATAATTCTGCTGCTTTTGCAACCCTATTTCTCTCATTCACAGTCCTTCATATTTCCTCATCTTTCTGGCTTCTCTTGTGCTTCTTCTCAGCTCACTCTTCACTCTCCCCCCCTCTTCATCCTCTTTATTCTTCACCCAGGTGATGACTTACACTCAGAGCTGAAAGAAGGAATACCAAAATTGCTTGCCCTCCCAGAAAAATGATGAGTCAAATGGCCACTGTTGAGCCAGTGAAATCCCATCGTTCTGAACTCCCTCTGCTGTTCAGTGAACTCCATGAACCCAGATGGAGCTACCTTTTGCTCAGCTTGAGCTCACAGCTACGTTTCAGGATCACTCCTGGGCTCTGTAAACTCACTCAGACACTCTGTTCTATCTTCAGATGGAAGCTTTGTCATAAATCTGTCTCTAAAGAGCCCTATGATTGTTGTTAATATTGTTGTTAATTGTTGTTAACTGAATTGTTGTTAATATTCCTTCCTTTGCAATCTTTTTTCCAGAATCTCAAGATGAAATTGTTTCTTTACTTTAATTCATTCATGGAATGTGGATGTTGCTGCCACCTAATGCCCGTCCCTAGTTGCCCTCGTTAAGGTGGGGGTAAGCTGCCTTCTTGAACCGCTGCAGTTCATGTGCTGTAGGTAGACCCACAATGCCCTTGGGAAGGAATTCCGGGATTTTGACCCGTGAAGGAATGGTGATATATTTCCAATGGTGAATGGTTTGGAGGGGAACTTGCAGGGAGTGGTGCTTCCTATTCCTTCTGGATGGAAATAGTCCTGGGTTTGGAAGGTGGTGTCTGAGGATCATTGCTGCATTTCTGAAATGCATCTTGTAGATAACACACACTGCTGGGGCTGAGAATCGATGGTGGAGGGAGTGGATGTGGTGCTAATCAAACAGGCTGCTTTGTCCTGGATGGGAACAAGCTTCTATTGCTGTGTAACTCATGAGACCATGTGATAGGAGGCAATAAAGGTGTTCAGTAAGTGTTATTGAATGATAAAGGACCAACATCTGGATCACTTTCAAGAAAAGTACAACCAGATTTGAAACATTAACACTGTTTCTCCCTCCCAGATGCTGCCAGACCTGCTGAGTTTCTCCAGCATTCTTTGTGCTTGTTTCCGGATCGCTCACCTTTCCTCTTTGTCTGGGTACTGCCAGAATAGCCAATCCCCTTTGCACTTGCAGCTTTGATGATTCAACCATTTTTGACCATGTCTGAACCAGAACTTATTGAAGTTTATTTTCACTGGGACCCAGAGGGAGGGAAATTGAACTGAATGAAATTGAAATTTAATGCCAGACAGCAGTCTGTGACCCCTCACAGGGTCGATTTCACAGCAACGGAAAAGTGAATATAAATTTTGAAAGAACCAGAAATGAAATTTCAAAAATCCTCCCTACTGAGCTGTCATGTTGAATAAAAAATGTTGCATTATTTGTATAAATTTATTCATAAAAAGCCATTTTCAAAAAAGGAAATCACAGGATGAGGGTGTCACTGGCTGGGCCAGCATTTATTGCCCGTCCCTAATTGCCCAGAGGGCAGTTAAGACTTAACCACATTGCTGTGGGTCTGGAGTCACATGTCGGCCAGACCAGGTAAGGATGGTGGTTTCCTTCCCTGAAGGACATTAGTGACCCAGATGGGCTTTCCCCCAACAATTGATTCATGGCTATCATTTCACTCTTAATTTAGATATTTATTAAAATCAAACTCCACTATTTGCTGGAGTAGGATTTGAACCTGGGTCCCCAGAATGTTCCATGGCTCTTTGGATTAACAGGCCATTGCCTACCCCTGTTCCTTATTGAATCCATTGATTGTTCTTCTTTGAATAAATTGTGTCTTTGATGTTTATAATATTTTAAGAGTGAATGTTGAACTTTAAAATTCTTCATCTTTGTCTTCAAGAAGGGTGGCACGGTGGCTCAGTGGTTAGCACTGCTGCCTCACAGTAACAGGGTCCCAGGTTTGATTCCAGACTCGGGTGACTGTCTGTGTGGAGTTTGCGCATTCTCTGCGTGGGTTCCCTCCCACAGTCCAAAGGTGTGCAGGTCAGGTGAATTGGCCATGCTAAATTGCCCATAGTGTGAGGTGTATTAGTCAGAGGAAAATGGGTCTGGGTGGGTTATTCTTTGAAGGGCCTGTTTCCACACTCCAGGGAATCAAATCTAATCTAAATCCTTTCATGTCCTCCTACTCCTGTATCCCCTCAAATCTCTGAGTATGTGTGTTCATGAGTGACTGTGAATTTCATATTGAGAGCTCACTCCATGATCTAACACTCAGGAAGTTATAGGCCTGAAGCTGGGATTTTCCCAGTGACCTTCAATACACCAGCTCTTGGTCAGGAAACCTTTGCTGGGGCTGGAATGTAACTGTACTGAATGGAAGGACAATCTTTGTGTTGTAGGTAGAGTTATACTGCCACTCGGTGGCCAATACTGGAAAATGATCTTGGTCGAATGTTCACCCTCTTGCATTTTTTCCTTAGAATCCTGATGTTGGACATTAGTAAATCGGCAAATCTGATGTCTGCAGGTTGCAGTGGGCTAGAAAAGTCCAGTCAGAATTTTCCTATTTCTCCTATCACCAAATCTTGATTAGTCTAGATGCCATGTATATTGAAAAAAGAATAAGTTTGGACATTTCTTCCTGCTTGTGAACTACAACAATAGCGCAGCACTTCAAAAACTGGTACACTGGCCAATAGATGGCAAACGATAGTCAATGATGAGAGATGTGAAGTGATTCATCTGGTTGGAAGAATATGAAGACACAATATATAAAGAACAAATAAGGACTATACACTGTATCTGTGTTCTCCAATCCAGTGACTCACTAATGTAAGTTAACTCAATTCCAGGGATTCACCAATATATATGTGCTCTAATCGAGAATTTACACCTATAGTTGTGTGCTCTATGTCAGTATTGTTATGAAGGTGTGCCATCCAAAATATCCATTTTTATTGTTGGTTGAACATTATTTATAAAATACATATCTTATATTTTGAGTTTTCTAATGGAGTCTGCGAGTCTGCAATACTTCCAAAGAGAATTTAGAGTGTGATAGAAAGGTGGTGGTGCAGTGCATGTATGATCGGACTAGAACAGCTGTCATAAGTTCAAATCCCTTCAGACTCAGCAATGATAACCACAGACTGTTAAGATTAAATTCATCAACCAGGCGAAAGTGGGTACTGCAGACGCTGGCGATTAGAGTCAAGATTAGAATAGTGCTGGAAAAGTACAGCATGTCAGGCAGCATCCGAGGAGCAGGAAATTGATGAAGGGCTTTTGCCCGAAACGTCGATTTTCCTGCTCCTCGGATGCTGTCTGACCTGCTGTGCATTTCCAGCAGTACTCTAATCCTGACTCTAGACTCATCAACCAGTCACCAACTGCCGCCGTGACATCAACCGACTCAACCTGTCCACCCCTCTCACCCACTCCAACCTCTCACCCTCAGAATGTGCAGCCCTCCACTCCCTCCGCTCCAATCCCAACCTCACCATCAAACCCGCAGACAAGGGAGGCGCGGTGGTAGTTTGGCGCACTGACCTGTACACCGCTGAAGCCAAACGCCAGCTCGCGGACGCCTCCTCTTATCGCCCCCTTGACCACGACCCCACCTCCCACCACCAAACCATCATCTCCCAGACCATCCAGGACCTCATCACCTCAGGGGATCTCCCATCCACCGCCTCCAACCTCATAGTCCCACAACCCCGCACCGCCCGTTTCTACCTCCTGCCCAAAATCCACAAACCTGCCTGCCCCGGCCGACCCATTGTCTCAGCCTGCTCCTGCCCCACCGAACTCATCTCCCAATACCTCGACACGGTCCTGTCCCCTTTAGTCCAAGAACTCCCCACCTACGTTCGGGACACCACCCACGCCCTCCACCTCCTCCAGGATTTTCGCTTCCCCGGTCCCCAACGCCTTATTTTCACTATGGACATCCAGTCCCTGTACACCTCCATCCCCCATCACGAAGAACTCAAAGCCCTCCGCTTCTTCCTTTCCCGCCGCACCAACCAGTACCCTACCACTGACACCCTCCTTCGACTGACTGAACTGGTCCTCACCCTGAATAACTTCTCTTTTCAATCCTCCCACTTCCTCCAAACTAAAGGAGTTGCCATGGGCACCCGCATGGGCCCCAGCTATGCCTGCCTCTTCGTAGGATATGTGGAACAGTCCATCTTCCGCAACTACACTGGCACCACCCCCCACCTTTTCCTCCGCTACATCGATGACTGTATCGGCGCTGCCTCGTGCTCCCACGAGGAGGTTGAACAGTTCATCAACTTTACTAACACCTTCCATCCCGACCTGAAATTCACCTGGACTGTCTCAGACTCCTCCCTCCCCTTCCTAGACCTTTCCATTTCTATCTCGGGCGACCGACTCAACACAGACATCTATTATAAACCGACTGACTCCCACAGCTACCTGGACTACACCTCCTCCCACCCTGCCCCCTGTAAAAACGCCATCCCATATTCCCAATTCCTTCGTCTCCGCCGCATCTGCTCCCAGGAGGACCAATTCCAACACCGCACAACCCAGATGGCCTCCTTCTTCAAGGACCGCAGATTCCCCCCAGACGTGATCGACGATGCCCTCCACCGCATCTCCTCCACTTCCCACTCCTCCGCCCTTGAGCCCCGCTCCTCCAACCGCCACCAAGACAGAACCCCACTGGTTCTCACCTACCACCCCACCAACCTGCGCATACAACGTATTATCCGCCGCCATTTCCGCCACCTCCAAACGGACCCCACCACCAAGGATATATTTCCCTCCCCTCCCCTATCAGCGTTCCGCAAGGACCACTCCCTTCGTGACTCCCTTGTCAGATCCACACCCCCCACCAACCCAACCTCCACCCCCGGCACCTTCCCCTGCAACCGCAGGAAATGTAAAACTTGCGCCCACACCTCCACACTCACTTCCCTCCAAGGCCCCAAGGGATCCTTCCATATCCGCCACAAGTTCACCTGTACCTCCACACACATCATCTATTGCATCCGCTGCACCCGATGTGGCCTCCTCTATATTGGTGAGACAGGCCGCTTACTTGCGGAACGCTTCAGAGAACACCTCTGGGCCGCCCGAACCAACCAACCCAATCACCCCGTGGCTCAACACTTTAACTCCCCCTCCCACTCCACCGAGGACATGCAGGTCCTTGGACTCCTCCACCGGCAGAACACAACTACACGACGGCTGGAGGAGGAGCGCCTCATCTTCTGCCTGGGAACCCTCCAACCACAAGGTATGAATTCAGATTTCTCCAGCTTCCTCATTTCCCTTCCCCCCACCTTGTCTCAGTCGGTTCCCTCAACTCAGCACCGCCCTCCTAACCTGCAATCCTCTTCCTGACCTCTCCGCCCCCACCCCACTCCGGCCTATCACCCTCACCTTGACCTCCTTCCACCTATCCCACCTCCATCGCCCCTCCCCCTAGTCCCTCCTCCCTACCTTTTATCTCAGCCTGCTTGGCTCTCTCTCTCTTATTCCTGATGAAGGGCTTATGCTCGAAACGTCGAATTCTCTATTCCTGAGATGCTGCCTAACCTGCTGTGCTTTGACCAGCAACACATTTGCAGCTGTGATCTCCAGCATCTGCAGACCTCATTTTTTACTCATCAACCAGTCAGTTCTATATCAGAGACCTTGACTGAAGGAACCTTGCTAGGTATTTGGTTAAGTAGATTAAGGATTTGGATTTATTGAAGGGGGATTATAATCAACACATTTGTGAATGCAACAAAAATTGTTTGGGTGGTCAAATAGAGAGGAAGATAACCATTAAGTTATCAATGTAATCAGATCAAGGGGCCAAATAGAATTCATCCTGGAAAAGTGTGAGGTAATGCACTTGGAGAGGGAGCTAAAATGTCAAGGGATGACATGATGAACAGTTTAATTCATAGTGGAAAATACTGAGGATCAGAAAGATCTCGGTGTGCATCTCCGCAGATCACTGAAGGCAGGTGGATAGAAAGGTTAAGAAAGCATTTGGGATATTTGTCTTTTATGAGCTGAGGCAATGAATAAAGAGCAGCTGGGTTACATTTGGACTGCATAAAACAATGGTTAGATCATTACTGGAGGATTGTGTACAGTTTTGGTCACCATATTATAGGAAGGATGAGATTAGGAAAGATTGACCAGATGTTGTCTCTCCTGGAGGGTCTGAACTGTGAGGAAAGATTAGAAAAGCTGGGTTTTATTCTGGAAACAGCAACAGTTGAGAGGGGACCTGATAGAGGTGTACAAGTTAGGAAAGGCATCGATAAGATGGCATTTTTTCATTAGTAGAGGGGGTCAGTAAACAGATACAGATTTAAATTAAAATACCGAAAGCTAAGAGGAGGGTTGAGGAAAATTTATTTATTTCAACCAGATGGTAACTTCCTGTGAGGGTGGCTCAGTCTGGTAAGATTTAAGCAGTGTTAACATATTCACCTTCATCCCACGGTTATGGACCAAACGCTGAAAAACAAGGTTCATCTTGTTGGATTTTTATTGTACAGCATGGAAATGATGGGCAGAATGACCTCATTCTATCCTGTAAACATTTATGAGTTTTTAAAAATATATATTGGATTTGAACACAGTGTGTCTAACATACCTCAAGGGTTTGGAGATGCCGGTGTTGGACTGAGGTGTACAAAGATAAAAATCACACAACACCAGGTTATAGTCCAACAGGTTTAATTGGAAGCATTCTCAGTGGTTGATGAAGGAGCAATGCTCCAAAAACTGGTGCTTTCATTTAAACCTGTTGGACTATAATCTGGTGTTGTGTGATTTTTAACTTTGTCAGAGTGTGACTGTAAGTGAGGCAGGTAGGGGGAACCTGAGTTCAGGAGTGCAGGAGCCTCAGCCCTTGACCTTGTCCAACAGGTATGAGATTCTTGCTCCCTGTTCGGATGAGGAAAAGGGCTCTGGACAGGATGAGCCAGCTGACCATGGCACCATGGTGCAGAAGGCCATTCAAGAGGGGGGAGCTAATAGACAAGTAGTGGTTATAGGGGATTCTATAATTAGGGGGACAGATAGTATCCTTTGCAAGCCGGATCGGGAGTCTCGCATGGTATGTTCCCTGCACGGTGCCAGGGTGCGGGACATCTCCGACCAGCTTGAAAGGATATTGGAGCGGGAGGGGGAGGATCCAGTTGTTGTGGTCCACGTTGGTACTAACAACATAGGCAAAGCTAGGGTGGAGGACCTGTTTGGGCATTACAAAGCACTAGGCAGGAAATTGAAGCACAGGTCCTCAAGGGTCATAATCTCCAGATTACTGCCCGAGCCACGTGCCAATTGGCATAGGGACAAGAAAATTAGGCAAGTAAACAAGTGGCTAAGGGATTGGTGTGGGAAAGAGGGATTCCACTTCATGGGGCATTGGCATCAGTTTTGGAACGGGGGGGATCTGTACCGTTGGGACGGTCTCCACCTGAACCGATCAGGTACCAATGTTCTTGCGAAGAGGATAAGTAAGGTGGTCAGTAGGACTTTAAACTTCTGAGTTGGGGGGAAGGGAAAGTGAAAGTGACAGGGAGTATGGCGTTAAATGGAAAGATAAGCAGCAGGATAGCATGTGTCCAGGCGGATTTAAAATTGAGGCAGACTGAGAATGCAGAAAAAGCAAGGATAACTTAGGACATCATATGACTTCCAATATCTCTAATGATAAGAAAGTTAGCATTAAGGCACTTTACCTGAATGCTCGTAGCATTCATAACAAAGCAGATGAACTAATGGCACAGATCTTCGTGAATGATTATGATGTGCTAGGCATCACAGAGATGTGGTTGCAAGGGGGTCAGGACTGGCAGTTAAACCTCCAAGGATTTTCAACTTATCGAAAAGACAGGGAGGTTGGCAGAGGGGGTGGGGTTGCCTTGTTAGTTAAAAACAAAATTAAATCTATGGCACCGAATGACATAGCGTTGGATGATGTGGAGTCTGTGTGGGTGGAATTGAGGAACTACAAAGGCAAAAAAAAACCATAATTGGAGTTATGTACCAACCTCCTAACAGTGGTCAGGACCAGGAGCACAACATGTACCGGGAGAGAGAAGGCATGTCAGAAAGGCAAGGTCACGGTGATCATGGGAAACTTCAATATGCAAGTGGACTGGGTAAATAATGTTGCTAGTGGATCCAAAGAAAGGGAATTCATGGAATGCTTACAGGATGGCTTTTTGGAACAGCTTGACATGGAGCCCACAAGGGAGCAGGCTATTCTGGACCTAGTGCTATGTAATGAACCAGACTCTATAAACAATCTTAAAGTAAGGGAACCCTTAGGAAGAAGCGATCATAATATGGTAGAGTTCAGTCTGGAGTTTGAAAGAGAGAAGGCAAAATCAGACGTAATGGTGTTACAGCTAAATAAAGGTAATTATGAGGGCATGAGAGAGGAACTGACAAAAATAGACTGGAAGCAGAGGCTAGCGGGGAAGAGAGTAGAGCAAAAATGGCAGGAGTTTGTGGGTATAATTGAGGACACTGTACAGAGGTTCATCCCCAAGAAAAGAAAGATTATCCGGGGAGGGATTAGACAACCATGGTTGACAAAGGAAGTCAGGAAATGTATTAAAGAAAAAGAGAAATCCTATAAAGTGGCCAAGAGCACAGGGAAATCAGAAGATTGGGAAGGCTACAAAAACAAATGGAGGATAACAAAGAGAGTACTAAGAAAGGAAAGGATCAAATATGAAGGTAGGCTAGCCAGTAATATTAGAAATGATAGTAAAAGTTTCTTTCAATACATAAGAAACAAACGACAGGCAAAAGTAGACATTGGGCCACTTCAAACTGATGCAGGAAGCCTAGTGATGGGAGATAAGGAAATAGCAAGAGAACTTAACAAGTACTTTGCATCAGTTTTCACAGTGGAAGACATGAGTAATATCCCAACAATTAAAGAGAGTCAGGGGGCTGAGTTGAGTATGGTTGCCATTACAAAAGAGATAGTGCTAGAAAAGTTAAAAAGTCTTAAAATTGATAAATCTCCTGGCCCCGATGGGATACATTCTAGAGTTCTGAGAGAAGTGGCTGAGGAAATAGCAGAGGCATTGGTTGAGATCTTTCAAGAATCACTGGAGTCAGGGAAAGTCCCAGATGATTGGAAGATCGCTGTTGTAACCCCCTTGTTCAAGAAAGGATCAAGACAAAAGATGGAAAATTATAGGTCAATTAGCCTATCCTCGGTTGTTGGTAAAATTCTAGAATCCATCATTAAGGATGAGGTTTCTAAATTCTTAGAAGAGCAGAGTCTGATTAGAACAAGTCAACATGGATTTAGTAAGGGGAGGTCATGCCTGACAAACCTGTTGGAATTCTTTGAAGTAGATTAGACCAGGGAAACCCAGTGGATGTGGTCTATCTAGACTTTCAAAAGGCCTTTGATAAGGTGCCACACGGGAGGCTGCTGAGCAAGGTGAGGGCCCATGGTGTTCGAGGTGAGCTACTGGGATGGATTGAGGATTGGCTGTCTGACAGAAGGCAGAAAGTTGGGATAAAAGGTTCTTTTTCGGAATGGCAGCCGGTGACGAGCGGTGTCCCGCAGGGTTCAGTGTTGTGGCCACAGCTGTTCGCATTATATATTAATGATCTGGATGAAGGGACTGGGGGCATTCTAGTGAAGTTTGCAGATGATAAGAAGTTAGGTGGACAGGCAGGTAGTACTGAGGAAGTGGGGAGGCTACAGAAGGATCTAGACAGTTTTGGAGAGTGGTCCAGGAAATGGCTGATGGAATTCAACGTGAGCAAATGCGAGGTCTTGCACTTTGGCAAAAAGAATAAAGACATAGACAACTTTCTAAACGGTGAGAAAATTCATAAAGCCAAAGTACAAAGGGATCTGGGAGTGCTAGTCGAGGATTCTCTAAAGGTAAACATGCAGGTTGAGTCCGTGATTAAGAAAGCGAATGCAATGTTGTCACTTATCTCAAGAGGGTTGGAATATAAAAGCACTGTTGTGCTACTGAGACTTTATAAAGCTCTAGTTAGGCCCCATTTGGAGTACTGTGTCCAGATTTGGTCCCCACACCTCAGGAAGGACATACTGGCATTGGAACATGTCCAGCAGAGATTCACACGGATGACCCCTGGAATGGTAGGTCTAACACATGAGGAACGGCTGAGGATCCTGGGATTGTATTCATTGGAGTTTAGAAGATTAAGGGGAGATCTAATAGAGATGTACAAGATAATACATGACTTAGAAAGGGTGGACGCTAGGAAATTGTTTCCATTAGGCAAGGAGACTAGGACCCGTGGACACAGCCTTAGAAATAAAGGGGGTCAATTCAGAACAGAAATGCAGAGACATTTCTTCAGCCAGAGGGTGGTGGGCCTGTGGAATTCATTGCCGCAGAGTGCAGTGGAGGCCGGGACACTAAATGTCTTCAAGGCAGAGATTGATAGATTCTTGTTGTCTTGAGGAATTAAGGGCTACGGGGAGAACGCTGGTAAGTGGAGTTGAAATGCCCATCAGCCATGATTGAATGGCGGAGTGGACTCGATGGGCCAAATGGCCTAACTTCCACTCCCATGTCTTATGGTCTTATGGATTTTTAACTTTGTATGCCTCAAGCTTTTACCTGGTCTCTTCTTCTGAAATTTCTCTCTTTAAAGTTTATGAGTTGAAAGCCAACTGGAAGACTTCATCACCACAAGTGGATGGTGAAATCAATACCACAGTCTCTAAAACAGCAATTTCTGCCAACCCCCCAAAACTGAGCACAATGTTAACAGCTTGTCAACAAAGTGACTATCAATACCATCCAGCACTTGGGACAATTTGTCAATGGTTCTTTTTTTTTCTGAATTTAACTGTTACTTAACCACAGTAATTTTAAGATAACACTTCACAATGTCTATGTATTTTCCCAAGCTTAAAGGTTTTGTGTTTATATGTCTATGTTATTTAAAAAGATAGATAGAGTCATAGAGATGTACAGCATGGAAACAGACCCTTCGGTCCAACTCATCCATGCCGACCAGATATCCCAACCTAATTTAGTCCCATTTGCCAGCAATTGGCCCATATCATTCTAAACCCTTCCTATTCAGATATCCATCTAGATGCTTGTTAAATTTTGTAATTGTACCAGTCTCCACCAATTCCTTTGGCAGTTCATTCCATACATGCACCACCCTCTGCATGAAAATGTTGCCCCCTTAGGTCCCTTTTTAAATCTTCCCCTCTCACCTTAAACCTATGCCCTCTCGATCTGGACTCCCCTACCTAGGGAAAAGACTTTGTCTATTTAACCGATCCATGCCTGTTATCATTTTATAAACTTCTATAAGGTCACCCCTCAGCCTCTGATGCTAAAAGGAAAACAGTCCCAGCCTATTCAGCCTCTCTCTGTAGCTCAAATCCTCCAAACCTGGCAACATCCTTGTAAATCTTTTCTGAACCCTTTCAAGTTTCAAAACATCATTCTGATAGGAGGGAGACCAGAGTTACACATAATATTCCAATAGTGGCCTAATCATTGTCCTGTACAGCCGCCACATGACCTCCCAACTCCTATATTCAGTGCTCTGACCAATAAAGTATTGCTCAAACACCTTTTTCACTATCATAGAACATAGAACATAGAACAGTACAGCACAGAACAGGCCCTTCAGCCCACGATGTTGTGCCGACCACTGATCCTCATGTATGCACCCTCAAATTTCTGTGACCATATGCACATCCAGCAGTCTCTTAAATGGCCCCAATGATCCTGCCTCCACAACTGCTGCTGGCAACACATTCCATACTCTCACAACTCTCTGTGTAAAGAACCCGCCTCTGACATCCCCTCTATACTTTCCTGCAACCAGCTTAAAACTATGACCCCTCGTGTTAGTCATTTCTGCCCTGGGAAATAATCTGGCTATCGACTCTATCTATGCCTCTCATTATCTTGTATACCTCAATTAGGTCCCCTCTCCTCCTCCTTTTCTCCAATGAAAAAAGTCCGAGCTCAGTCAACCTCTCTTCATAAGATAAGCCCTCCAGTCCAGGCAGCATCCTGGTAAACCTCCTCTAAACCCTCTCTAAAGCATCCACATCTTTCCTATAATAGGGCGACCAGAACTGGATGCAGTATTCCAAGTGCGGTCTTACCAAAGTTTTATAGAGCTGCAACAAGATATCATGACTCTTAAACTCAATACCCCTGTTAATGAAAGCCAAAACACCATATGCTTTGTTAACAAACCTGTCTACTTGGGTGGCCATTTTAAGGGATCTATGTACCTGCACACCAAGATCCCCCTGTTCCTCTACACTGCCAAGAATCCTATCCTTAATCCTGTATTCAGCTTTCAAGTTCGACCTTCCAAAATGCATCACCTCGCATTTATCCAGGTTGAACTCCATCTGCCACCTCTCAGCCCATCCCTGCATCCTGTCAATGTCCCGCTGCAGCCTACAACAGCCCTCTATACAGTCAACGGCACCTCCAACCTTTGTGTCATCAGCAAACTTGCTGACCCATCCTTCAATCCCCCCATCCAAGTCATTAATAAAAAGTACAAGCAGTAGAGGCCCAAGGACAGAGCCCTGTGGAACACCACTCACCACAGACTTCCAGGCAGAATATTTTCCTTCTACTACCACTCGCTGTCTTCTGTTGGCCAGCCAATTCTGTATCCAGTCAGCTAAGTTCCCCTGTATCCCATTCCTCCTGACCTTCTGAATGAGCCTACCATGGGGAACCTTATCAAATGCCTTGCTGAAGTCCATATACACCACATCCACAGCTCGGCCCTCATCAACTTTTCTAGTCACATCCTCAAAGAACTCAATAAGGTTTGTGAGGCATGAACTGCCCCTCACAAAGCTGTGTTGACTGCATTTAATCAAGCCGTGCTCTTCCAGATGGTCATAAATCCTATCCCTCAGAATCCTTTCTAACACCTTGCAGATGACAGATGTGAGACTTACGGGTCTGTAATTGCCGGGGATTTCCCTATTTCCTTTCTTAAAGAGAGGAATTACATTTGCCTCCCTCCAGTCCTCAGGTACGACTCCAGTGGAGAGCGAGGATGAAAAGATCTTCGCAAGTGGCGAAGCAATTACATTTCTCATTTCCCAAAGCAGCCGAGGACAAATCTGGTCCGGGCCTGGCGACTTGTCAATCTTAATGTTTGACAAAATTTTCAGCACATCAGCTTCCTCTATCTCTATCCATTCCAGCATGCACACCTGCTCTTCAAAGGTTTCATTCACTACAAGGTTCATTTCTTTTGTAAAGACAGAAGCAAAAAACTCAGTTAGGGCTTCCCCTCCCTCCTCAGACTCTACACACAATTCTCTATGTTATCCCTGATCGGCCCTACTCTTTCTTTGATATCCTATCTACCTGCGACTCCACTTTCAAGGAACTATGAACCTGCACTTCAAAGTCTCTTTGTTCAGCAACACTCCCTAGGACCTTTCCATTAAGTGTATAAGTCCTGCTAAGATTTGCTTTCCAAAATGCAGCGCCTCACAATTACCTAAATTAAACTCTATCTGCCACTCCTTGACCTATTGCCCCATCTGATCAAGATCCCATTGTGCTCTGAGGTAACCTTCTTCGGTCCACTACGCCTCCAATTTTGGTGTCATCTGCAAACTTACTAACTGTACCTCCTATGTTCACATTCAAATCATTACTATAAATGATGAAAAGCAACAGACCCAGCACCGATCCTTCTGGCACTCCACTGGTCACAGGCCTCCATTCTGAAAAACAACCCTCCACCATCACCCTCTGCCTTCTCCCTTTGAGCCAGTTCTGTATCCAAATGGCTAGTTCTCCCTGTATTCCATGAAATCGAACCTTGCTAATCAGTCTCCCATGGGGCACTCTGTCAAATGCCTTACTGAAGTCCATGTAGATCACATCTACCACTCTGCCCTTATCATTCCTCTTTGTTACTTCTTCAAAAAACTCAAGTTTGTGAGACATGATTTCCCACGCACAAAGCCACGTTGGCTATCCCTAATCAGCCCTTGCCTTTCCAAATACATGATAATTGTATGTATTTACATATTTATTTGAGAATGTTTTGTTTGCAATTAATTAGTTCTTTATTTGTTATTCAAGGAGTTGGCTGACTCAGTTTTGATATTGAGCTACATATAGTCAGATATAAAATTAGCAATATCACATTTCATTAAAATTTGAACTCTTTTGTCACCAGAGGACAAACAAAGGTTCATCTCTTTGAATTTGTTGTAGGAACATGAACAAGATCAGCCTCAATTCTCGATTATTTAGAACAATATTTATTGTTGGCGACTAATGGTTAAATATAAAACTGTTCAGATTCAGTGCAAAAGCTCACACAAAAGCATATTTCACATTAGATTTTAGTAAATGTCAGATGAGGATTAATACAAATTTTCAGAATCTGCAAATACGACGAGGCCATTTCCTTCTTCGAGCCTGCCCTGCCATCCCTGCTCAATAGCACTCCTTGGTTTCAGGCTTTGTTCCATATTCCATCATACCCTGACCCAACATCCAGGTTCCAATCCAAGCCTCAACATTTTCAATTGACAAACACTATCTGCATTAGTGATCAGACAGCTCTGACTCTAAACTGACCCGAATGTGCTGAATTTCTGGTGGTTCCCACCGACTGACTCATTGTAAGGAAAGGCAGCTGACCGTGCACACCCTGCTCTGGGGGCAAGCAGCAATGTAGTGAGACTTGAGTCACTCACAAACAGCTTATAGAAGGTCGTGCCTGAAATGTGAACAGCATTAGAGGCACAGTGAGTCACATGACATGTAACGGAGTTCCATCAGCTTCATGTGATCATCGACAGATGGTCAGGAGGTGTCTGTATTGGTGGAGCACAACTTTCCCCTATGCTGGGATCATCAGTTGTATCCAAACCCAATATCTGGAGAACTAAACCTGGTCAATTTTAAAGACAGTGCTTAAAAGGCAAAACATAATATTTTACACTATCACACCATCCATGGAGAAAGACCAATTCCCACTTAATAGGGATATTATCTACATCATAAACAAACATTTTCCGGTAGGAATATTTCAACAGAGATATGGTAAGCAAAGCAATATATTAATTGCATTAGGAATAAAACTTGCATGTTATTTTAGCTGATAAATGTTTCGCTTTAATATCAAATCTCATTCCACAAATTGGAGAGTTAGGGGTGAGTCTGCAACTAACCATTAAAACTATTTACTGTGCAAACCAGCTTGCTTTCCAAATCAATTTACAATTCACAACAGCGTGCTTTGGTCTGGCACAGTGGCTTAATGGTTAGCACTGCTGCCTCAGATCGTCAGGAACCCAGGTTCAATTTCATCCTTGGGTGACTGTCTGTGTGGACGTTGCACATTCGCCCCATGTCTGTGTTGGTTTTCTCACGGTGCTCTGGTTTCCTCCCACAGGACAGGTAGATTAGCTATGGGAAATGCAGGGTAAGGTGCTGGGCATGGGTGGGATGCTCTGTGGAAGGTTGATGGGCAGAATCCACAGCTGAGTGGAAATTTGTACGTGCCCTTAAGCAGGTGCAATAATGCTGTTTATTGTCTGGAATATTCCTACCCCATTTTTTGTGAAATGGTTGGCCTGGATTTTGGGTTAATTAGATTCAAATTATATATAGAAGAATAAATAAAGATTGAGAAAGAGAGGAGGAATTATCAGAAAGATATAAACGGCAGAAAAAAATTAAAAATCCATTTTAAAAAAAATTAACTTCTAAAGAATGAGAAACTCTTCATGAAAAACTGAATCTTCAGTGACAGAGATGTGCACTGTTATTTTCTTTCTGTGAGATGTGCCACTAAATTTCTTCTGACCTCTTTAGCGAGAATTAATGCAGACATGTCCTAACAACATGGGATTGCAACGATTTCAGTGCAAAACATAGTTTCAGATGCAGGAGAAGGGACTTTCAGCTTTAAGAGCACTGCTGTGGGCACCAAAGTTGCTGTCCAACTTATTTATCAGTGGGTATTAGCCCCTTCATTGTTCCAAACACAATATCTAGGCTAGTTTATATTTGACAAGCTGCTTTTACTTGGGAAGATAGATGATCAATAAGAAGATGTAGGAATCTCAGCTCTGAAATATTTTCTTGCATGTTACCAGCAACTAATTCTCCCATTACATAGTGTGGATGAGACAGCACCCAGAAATGGAAAACGTGCTGCACAGGGGAATCACACAGGCTGTGCATAGTTAACTAGAAGAAAATGAGCACTGCAGATACTGGAGAGCAGAGTCGAAACGTGTGGTGCTGGAAAAAGCACAGCAGGGCAGGCAGCATCTGGGTAGCAGGAGAGTCAATGTTTTGAGCATAAGTTCTTCATTGGGAATAATGAAGAGCTCATTCCCAAAACATCGACTCTCCTGCTCCTTGGATACCGCCTGACTGGCTGTGCTTTTCCAGCACCACACTTTTCGGTGTTGCATAGATAACACTCCCTTTGCAAAGCACACATTCTAGTTTGAGTCAGTTTTAAAATGTCTGTGCAGTGCAGCAACCATAACCACAGAACTTAGAGAGAATACTTCCGGCAACATAATTAATTTGCATTTAGATAGTGCTTTTAGTGCAATAATCCATCACGAAGGAAGGTACCCAGACAAATAATTAATATCAGGTCTAAAAAGGAACTACCAGGACAGATGAAGAAAGCTTTGTCAAAGCAGGAGAGTGGTGTTAAGGAGCATCTCACCGCTGTGGAGAGAGGTTGAACCATTCAGGGAGGAAATTCTTGAGCTGAGGGTCTCAGTGTAAGACCATCAGAATTAGGAACAGGAGGAGGCTCCACCATTCCTCATGTCCACTTTCCTGCCCTTTCCCTTTAACCCTGGGTTCCCAAACAAATCAAGAATCTCTCTGTCTCAGCCTTAAATATACACAAGGACTCTGCCCCACAGCTCTCTCTGTGGCAAGGAGTTCCAAAGACACTCAACCCTCTGAGAGAAGAAATTCCTCCTCATCTCAGTGTTAAATTGGCACTTGTTTATTCTGAGACTCTGTCCTCTGGTCCTAGACTCTTCCATGAGGGGAACCATCCTCTCAGCATTTACCCTTCAAGTCCTTTAAGAATCCTGAATGTTTCAATGAGATCACCAGGGAGTAAAGTCCCAACCTGTTTAATCTTTGCTCATAAGACAATCCCTCCACACCAGGGATCATCCTCATGAACCTTCTCTGAACTGCCTCTAATGAAACAATACTTTTCCTGAAATAATAGGACCAAAACTGCTCACAAACCCCAGATGTGGTCTCACCAGTGTCTTGTACAGTTACAGCAAGGCTTCCCGACTACCGCAGGAAATGTAAAACTTGCGCCCACACCTCCACACTCACTTCCCTCCAAGGCCCCAAGGGATCCTTCCATATCCGCCACAAGTTCACCTGTACCTCCACACACATCATCTATTGCATCCGCTGCACCCGATGTGGCCTCCTCTATATTGGTGAGACAGGCCGCTTACTTGCGGAACGCTTCAGAGAACACCTCTGGGCCGCCCGAACCAACCAACCCAATCACCCCGTGGCTCAACACTTTAACTCCCCCTCCCACTCCACCGAGGACATGCAGGTCCTTGGACTCCTCCACCGGCAGAACACAACTACACGACGGCTGGAGGAGGAGCGCCTCATCTTCCGCCTGGGAACCCTCCAACCACAAGGTATGAATTCAGATTTCTCCAGCTTCCTCATTTCCCCTCCCCCCACCTTGTCTCAGTCGGTTCCCTCAACTCAGCACCGCCCTCCTAACCTGCAATCCTCTTCCTGACCTCTCCGCCCCCACCCCACTCCGGCCTATCACCCTCACCTTGACCTCCTTCCACCTATCCCACCTCCATCGCCCCTCCCCCTAGTCCCTCCTCCCTACCTTTTATCTCAGCCGGCTTGGCTCTCTCTCTCTTATTCCTGATGAAGGGCTTATGCTCGAAACGTCGAATTCTCTATTCCTGAGATGCTGCCTGGCCTGCTGTGCTTTGACCAGCAACACATTTGCAGTTCCCGACTCTTATACTCCAACTCCAAGGACCAAAATTCCATGACCCTTCCTGATTCCCTGCTGCCCAGTGTACTGGCTTTCTGTGTTCTGTGCACAATTTCCACCCCCAAGACAGCTTTCTGCACTTTCTCTCCATTTAAATAACACTCCATACTTTTGTTTTCACATCCAAAATGAAAATCTTCACTCTTTCCCACATTATACTCCATTTGCCAGTTCTTTTGCCCACTAACCTAATCAACCAATATCTCTTTCACAAACGTTCTTCTCACCTATTTTACTGTTGCCTGAAAATTTAGTTACAGTATGTCCACTTCCTTCCTCCAAATCATTTATGTTAAACAGTTGTGGTCCCAGCACTGATCCCTGTGGAACCCATTGGACACAGGTCATCAACCTGAAAAAGACTCCCTTATCCTCACTCACTGTTTCCTGCCCATGAGCCAATTTTCTATACTACCTCCAACACCATGGGCTCTTGTGATTTCACTTTCTGTGCGGTACCTTGTCAAACTCCTTACAGAAATCCAAATACAACACATCCACTGGGTCCCCTTGCTCCACTCTGGTTGAGACTTTCTTGAAAAACTCTAATTTATTAATCAGGCATTATTTCCCTTTCACAAAGTTATGCTGACCCTGCTTGATTAGATTATGATTTTCCAAATGTGCCGCTATTATTTCCTTAATAATCAATTCCAATACCTTTCAGCAATGGATTAGGCCAATCAGCCGATAATTACCTGCTTTTTGCCTCCCTTCCTTTTTGATCAGTTTTCCAAAATTCTCATACTTCACCAGAATCCAACAACTTTTGGAAAATTACAACCAGTGCATCACTATCCCTGTAGCTATCTCTTTTAGGATCCTAGGATGCAAGCCATCAAGATCAGGGGGTTTATCTGCCTTTAGTCCCATTAATTTGTCTAATACTACTTCTCTAGAGATGGTAATGGTACTTAATTCCGTTCCTATATTCTTTAGTATCCATGGAATGTCAAAGTATCTTCCGCAGTAAAGAATGGAGGAGGAATCGAAGTGTGAATTGGTGCTGATCGAAGTAAACAAACCTTATATATTACAAGAAACTGAATTCTTTGTATCTCCATTAAAAATCTTAACTTGGTTAATTTGTACCAACAGGAACAGTTTTTGATAATGCCTTTAGCAACACTAAAGCAAAAGCTCAATTTAATCGCATTTTAAAAGTAACTAGAGAGTATAATAGAACCTTTTGTTTCGATGTCCCAATCCTTGCTAAACTTGTCAGTGGTCAGTTTAGAAATGGAATGAATAAGATGTCTGAATTATCAGGCGTTCCTTGCCTTGCTGCCATAATCATTACCTTCCATTGAACTTTCAGGCTATTTTTAATAAATTAAAAGATGGATATTCTGTTTGAAGAAATTTCAAATAACTGCCTTGCTGACTTTTGCAAGACATCAGAAGAAGAAGGCTAACATTTTTGTTTTAATTGAAGATTTATGAATTGAAAATAATACAGTTAACAGATTTTTGATATAAATATACAATGATTTTAATGGCAATGGGTAATCTCTGGAGAAATCTTCTAAGTGACATAGCATGGAATAAATATTCTGGATAGAATGATGTATTATGCAACTTAGTCATAGCCAGGTAAGTATAGCTCTGATAAATAAAGAACCAATGGGGGATAGCTATCAGATGAAGAGAGAAAAAAAGGATAACAAGTGAAATACAATTATAAATCTGCATTCATATAGAGGCTTTCCCTACCATTTTAAAATTATTTACACACAGAATGCGGGCATCACTGGCCAACACAGCATTTATTGCCCATTAGAATCTTAATTCCAGATTTTTATTGAATGTGAATTGCACTATCTGCTGTGGCAGGATTTGAACCTGGGTCCCCAGAACATTACCTGCTCCTCTAGATTAACAGTCCAACAATTACACCACTGGACTTTTGCCAAAGTTCTTTTGGTGTTAGACTGGAAAGCTAATGGTTAGCCTATTACAAGAGACAGTATGGTGAAAGGGAAGCATAATGTGTTGTGTAAGAGTCAGTAGGATAAATTACTCTGATGAGTATCATTGCAGAGTTTGATCCTGTGCTTGTTTAATGCACTGACCATGTGCCTGATTTAGCAGCGTAACTGTAACTCGGCTCCTCCCCACACCACCCCTCACCCCTAACCCTGAGGTAGGAAAGCCATTGCCCTGGCTCAGACTGTCTGATTCAGGACACCATCCAGGCATGGAGTCTGAGGCTAATACACAATTCAGACTGAACCAGCTTCTGCAATCATCAACCTTTCCCAGGAACACAGACAGAGCCAGTAACTGTGGAAATGGAATGACCAGATTTGGGAAAATGCCAAGCAGCTTTTGAAGAGAGGACCTGGTTGTTTTTCTCTTTAAAGAAAAGTTATGCAAGTTTGATGATGGAAGTGATGTTTAATTTTCTCCCTCCAAAAGGTAATTTTGGGAATTCATTCGGGGATGTGGCCATTGATTGCAAGTTCAGCATTTGTAAATCATCCTGAATTACACTCAAACTAAATTGTTTGGCTGTTCGGGGGGCGAGGGTGGGAGGGGGGCAGTGGGGGCTGGGGGAATGGTCAAGATTCAATCACATTGCTGTAGATCGGGAGTCATGTGTGGGCCAGAGCGGGACAGTAGGTCAAATTGGAAGGTGCAGGGGAACCTCATGGGTCTGGCAGCATCCGTGACGCAAGAGACATTTGGAGTGAGATATGGATCTTCACAGGAATTCAAGGCAGATTTCTTCCCCCATGGGCATTAATGTATCAGATGGGCTTTTACAACTGACAATGGTTTCATGGTCACTATTACTGAGGCTAATTCCAGATACTTTAGTTGAATTTACATAACACCAGCTGCCCTGTTAGGCTTCACACTGTTCTCAGAGCATTACCAAGGGCCTTTGGATTACTAACCCAGTGACATTGCCAGCCTGGCACTGATTCCACTGCTGCCCATCTCCCCTAATAGTCCTGACGGTGAATGATTTGCTGCAGATGACACTGATCGGGAACAAGCTGCCTTTGTCTGAGTTGTTACACAACATGGCAAAGAGTTGACTTCCTTTGGTCTGTCTGCTGGCTTTAGTGGGCCCCTGTAATTTAGCTTTGACAAGCATCATCTGCAGGGGATTAACCAACACTGTGGGCAAGTTAAACAGCACGTTTCGGAGAAGGATAGCTGGCTGTGGGTGAAGTGGAGACGCAGCATGCGCTGCAATTTACTTACTGTTTGTTGCAAGGATGAGAGCACAATCAAATACACAATCAAGGACAGAGCAATGTGAACACATAACCACACAGCAACAGGGGCCATTCAGTCCCTCACTCCTACTTTGGATATTCAACTACACTCTGCCTGATCTGTACCGAGGGAACTCCATTTCCTTTGATATCCTTACTCGACAACAACTTGCATTTATATAGAACCTTTCATTCCAAGATGATTCCCAGGAGCTTACAAAACAAAACCTAACACAGAGTCACACAAGGGAACATGAGGACAGATGGCCAAAAGTTTGCTCATAGAGGCAGGATTTACACAATGTCTTCGAGAAGCAGAGAGACAAAGGGAAGGAAAGGCTTTGGTTAGGAATTCTGGCACGCTCACCACTGATGAAGGGTTAAAAGGAGGGAATGCTCAAGAGTTCAGAATTAATCTCGAGACCCATATGTGATCTGACGACTGTGTTCTATTGGACAGTTCAAGTTGACCGCCAGCAGCACAGCCCTGGGGAAGGTAAACAATGTGTCAAGGAGATCAAATATCTGGAACTATCAGTCCAAAGTAAGAGATACAGTCTGGACACTGAGATATTTCTCTTGCTGATTTTCAATGTGGGTCTGTTCAATCCCAGAGTTCTTGGGTTGGCATCATCAGACAAGATCAGTCATGCTGCCGTCCCCTCCCCCCATCCCCTGTAATCGGGTCCAGAGTTTAGGAGGAGGAATCATCTTCATCAGATTGCACTTCAGCTGCCAGCTTCTTCTTTTTATGCTTATTCCTTCTGTTTTTATTCATCATCTTCCTTCTCTCTGTAAAACAATAATGGTGCTGAATTATTGGGTATCCTTTTTGGATAAACTGAAAACAGACATTTTATTGCAAACTCAGTACCCCTTGTTGCTGCAGATTGTAACCCTCTCCTGCTGAAGGGGCAGGGAAGGGTTGGAAGGCCAGGATTATTAAAAATTGAGCTGCTGGATAGAAAGTCCCTGGCTCTTTAGGGTGGGAGGGCGAAAGTTTAAAGGAGATTTGTGAAGAAATTGTTTTTAAACAGAGGGTGGTAAGTGCCAGCAGAGAGCAACCAGGGGAAGTGTTAGAAGCAGATACGATAGCAACATTTAAGAGGCATAGACACATGAACAGGCAGGAATATTGGGATATGCACTGTGTGCAGGTAGATGGGATTAGTTTAGAATAGCATCATAGTCAGCACAGCCACGGAGGGCCGAAGGGCCTGTCTCTGTGCTGTACTGTTCTATGTTCTTATATGCTGGGGTGGCAGAATTATCAAAACCCAAACAAAATACCTTCCTTTTCTGTAAAAAGCAAGAATGATTAAAATAACCCAATTTAGAAACATAAAATAATGCAAAAGAATAGAACCGAATAAAAGAATAAACAATGGTCAAATGTAAATTGCTGTGAAGTTCTGAAGTGATAAATGAGGTGAGAAATGACAATTCATTTTCAATGATGCAACTACATTGAAAACAAGTCAAAGCTTCTGGACAATTCAATGTTTTAGAACCCACAATAAAGTATAAAAATAATAATAGAACTCATAAGTCCAAAGTCCACTGTTGAAATCCGGTGTTAGCGACAAAAGGTTTAGTCTTCAGACAGAAGAACCAATTTTGAATTTTGCAGGAAAACACTATGTAACAGTACAGGTCACAAAACCAAAGATGAGGAAAGCTGCCTTTCCACTCCCAACAGTTTCATTAAATTCTGCGCAGAGCGAGGGATAGAGGGAGAGATAGAGGGAGACAGACGTCAACAGAATCAAGGCACAGAAAGTTCCTTACAACCCTCACCACAGAAACAATTAGACTTCACGAGAATGTAACCACAACAAGCAAAACCCATGAAAATTCAATTCATTGACCACAAATGTGATGTTTATTTACAAACAGACAAAAAATCAAATTAATTATCTGGAATTCAGAAGAAACTAGCTCCCAATCTATCGACAATTCACTCTGGAGACTCATTTTTCAAAATGAGTCTTATTGGACCATAAAACCAACACTTAAATTAAACCACCAAACACAGTACAACTATAGACAGAATGTTTCAAGGGGAAATATGAAGTGATAAGAGACTTTGGTGGCTCAGTGGTTAGCACTGCTGACTCCCAGTGCTAGGGACCCAGGTTCAATTCCAGCATAGGGTGACTGCCTGTGTGGAGTTTGCACATTCTCCCCATGTCTGCATGAGACCCTCTGGGTGCTCCTGTTTTCTCCCACAGTCCAAAGATGTGCAAGTTAGGTGAATTGCCCATAGTGTTCCGCGATGTGTTGGTTAGGTGCATTAGTCATGGGAAATGTAGGGAAATGGACTTATTGGGCCAAATAGCCTGTTTCCACACTGTAGGGATTCTATGATTCTATGAAATGCAACAGATTTACTCCTGTGTTCATTGGCCAAGCCAATAGAATGGGAAGTCAGGCTCCAGCCTTGACAGATCAATCAGAATCAAATGGATCTGCTTCCCTGCACACATCCTGACTTTCACCGACTTGCTCAGACGCAAGTATTCCCTCAAACTCCCTGACAGGCCCTTGCCCCACTCCCTCACCCACCCTGAAATGCCCATACTCACCCTCTCAACTCCCTCACTCACCGTGATTCGAACATGTGCCCTCACCCACTCTCACTTCATTGGGTTAAAGTGAAAATATACTCGTGCAGTTGCTGCAGCAGGACAAGCGGTGGTTTCAATCACTCATAAGGATCATGGAGCTAGGGCTGTTCAGGTGACTGAATTGGAGTCCATCAGTCATTGTAGAATCAGTGCAGAAACAGACTCTTAATTCAGAATCAAATGTTTTAACTGACAGCTGATTATCACAGTCACATGGTGCATTTATTTGGCCAATGAATGCCTGAGCTCTGCAGTTTCCAGGGGGTAATGTGATAGACGTCTTCTGCTGAACAGGGACAATTATGTGTGGGAAGCGCTTTGAGGAAGTGAAAGTTCTGAACCAGTGCAAATGAAATGTGGAACCTACAGAGTGAAGTGGTTTTGGGCACAAGCCACTAACATTTAATATTTTCTCAAACTGTTATGTCACGTTAATTCAGTCCAAATCTCAAAGTTATTCAGGTGGGAATCATACAGAAACTTCAGACTGCAATATCTTGTTGTTTATCTCATGAGCTACCTGCAGCTGGACTGCACTTCAGCATGATGACGGAGATTACAACGTTGACTTGGGACAACAGGCTGATTAAGTAACGTCTGTATTCCTCTTAAATATAGAAAGGTGAGGGTTTTGAATGATGAAGTGATTGAAGAGGGCACATTCGGAAAATACTTCCACTGTTGTGGTTCTGTTCGCCGAGCTGGGAATTTGTGTTGCAGATGTTTCATCCCCTGTCTAAGTGACATCCTCAATCCTTGGGAGCCTCCTGTGAATCCTCAGGAGTTTCACAGGAGGCTCCCAAACACTGAGGATGTCACCTAGACAGGGGATGAAACGTCTGCAACACAAATTCCCAGCTCGGCGAACACAACCACAACAACGAGCACCCAAGCTATAAATTTTCTCCCAAACTTTAAATACTTCCACTGATGAGTGAAAATTGAACGAGTTGATATGGAGCTGAGTGGAGCTATGGAGTTCCAAAGTGAAAGTAGCAAGCAATATTTCACACTAAAGACAACAGTTGCTGGGGATCTAGGATGCTGAGGATCAATTTGATCTTGCAGCCGGAGATTGAGAAATTCTTGTTGGTGCAGTATTGAGTGATTCAGAGCGCAGGTGAAAATGGAGTTGGTGCAACTCAACCACTGAGCAATACAGCAAGCTCAAGGAAACCAACCAATGTCCCTGCTGCTCCTATGGGTCTGAAAGTGACTCATTCGCTCTGAAACTCTATTTGATCTGAAAACATAAATATAAATTTTCTCTCACTGAATGTCACATGGCACTGATACAATAGGCTTTCAGGTAAATGGTATGTTTTTTGCTGTTTCCATCAATCTACTTGCAGTGTCTTTCATCAAGGGTGGGAGACAATTCGAAGGATTCAACACCAACATTCTGTAAGAATTTGACCAAAAGCAGATGCTTGTAACCTCCTCTGGTACTAGTCTGAATGTTAAATGGACACATCAGTAAGGCCTAGCTAATCACAACAGTAAGCCCATTGATGAGCTGGGGGCAAAAATGACAGTGCTTTGGTAACAACTTCATCTCCGTATTTCCCTCAAAGTCACACTAGATTACCAAACAGACAATAGCAGTTTCACCATCATAGAATCAAAATTCTGGAACACCATTCCTCATGGAACTGTGGGACCTCCCACACCAGAGGTACAACCAACACTTTCTGATTAGCAGCAAACCATTAGACAACACCACTAGTCATGCCCACATCCCGTGATAATGAAATGTGAAAGGCCCAAAGTTCCACACAAGGACATTTCCTCTGAGCCAAGACTCCCTGCTGACTGGGATAATCCACCTCCTCTCTGTGCCTAAGCACGCACTCTTCTGCTCAGCTTCACTACCTCTGCCACCTGCTAGTTCGACTTGAACACCAAGAAGCAATTTCTTACCTGTTTTCTTGCCCAAAGCAGAGTCTGGCCATTAAAACTGGGTCAAATCTGACTGCAGTGCTATTTGTCTCTTCCTCAGACAGCAGTGACTCTTGGTTAAAGCTTGGGTTTCTACAAGCTAGACCATGGTCGCAGCAACTACAGGTGACCACAATATCTCTTGCACAGGAAAAGCTCAGGCATCTCTCTGACTGCATTGAGAAATGTGATAGGATCATAGAGTCATCGAGTCATACAGCATGGATACAGACCCTTCGGTCCAGTCAGTCCATGCTGAACATAATCCCAAACTCAACTAGTTCCAGCTGTCTGCTCCTGGCCCATATCCCTCCAAACCTGGTGGGCCATGATTCCCACCACATTCAAAAAGCTATGAGCTTTTATTCATTTCTCAGATGTGGATGTTTCTGGCAAGAAGGAGGCACACGCTTTGAATACAAGGGAAAACCAGTTCCAGAATTCTGACCCAGCGACAGTGAAGGAACAAAAATATATTTTCAAGTCAGGATGGTGAGTGGCTTGGAGGGGAACTTGCAGGGCCGGAATATTCCCATGTATCTGCTGACCTTCTCCTTCTGGATGGTGGACGGTGGGAGTTCGGAAGATGCTGTCAAAAGAAGTTTGGTGAGTATTGCAGGGTATTCTATAAATGGTATATGATGCTTCTATTGTGCTCTAATGGTTGAGGGAGTGACTGTTTAAGATAAAGGATAGTGTGTCAAACTCTACCAATCTTGAACAAGTTTGTGAAGCCTGTACCCATGTAAAGGCCAGAAAAGAACTAGGAGATAACAGGCAATAATAAAGGCACATAGAACATTTTAAGCAAATGACAGAACTGAAATATTTGGATGGAATCCCACAGAAATCTGCAGTGGATAAGCAAAGTCCTATTACTTTCAGACATAGTCATTTCTAGCTCCAGACCTCTGAGAATGAATCTCTAATGGAAATGAATAAACAAGCAAAACAGTGATTCTAAAAATGATCGCATATTGACCACATTCCAATTCTAACCTGTAATGATTTTGAAATTCAGGTCAGAAATTGAGAGTTCATCACAATTAAAACATTTAAGGAATTTTCCCACTCAACCACAGACAGAGTGCCCATTAAAAGTAGCCAAGAGGCCGTCTACATCTAACAGCAAATTACACACCATTTAGATTTGGTGCCTGGTCATTAAATGAGTTTAAAAAAATAAGTAATCTTTCTGCTGGGAGATGAACTACTTAGATATTTCTCCAGAGTTTGTAAAGTGATGAGTGTTCATTATTGCATCTATGGACTTGTCAAAGTTACCTGTAATTGCCTATCTCCAGGGGAATGTTATCGAACAGAGAGACCCAGGGGTTCAGGTACATAGCTTCTTGAAAGTGGCATCATCAGTAGATAGGGTGATGAAGGAAGTGTTTGGCATACTTGCCTTCATTGGTTAGAGCAGTGAGTACAGGAATTACACTTGTACAAAACATTGGTAAGGCCACACTTAGAGTTCTGCTATATTTTTGGTTGCCCTGCTATATGAAGGATGTTATTAAACTAGAATGAGATTTACAAAGAGATTTACAATAAAATTACCAGGATTGGAAGGCTTAAGCTATAAGGAGAGGCTGGATAGGCTGGGACCTTTTTTCCCTGGCGTGTAGGAGACTGCGGTGTGACTTTATAGAGGTTTATAAAATCATGAGGGGCATTGATAAGTTAATTAGCCAATGTCTTTTTCTCAGGGTAGGTAAGTCCAAATGTAGAGGGCATAGGTTTAATGTGAGAGGGAAAAGAATTAAAATGGACCTGAGGGACAACCTTTTTACACAGAAGACGTTGTGTGTATGGAACAACTTGCCAGAGGAAGTGGTAGAAGTAGCTGCAATTGCAACATTTAAAAGACATTTGGACAGGCACATGGATAGGAAAGGTTTAGAGGCATATGGGCCAGACACAGGCAAAAGGAATTAGTTCAGTTGAGGAAACCTGGTTGACATGAATGTGTTTCAGTGCTGCATGACCCCTGATTCTGACTCATGGTTACACCACATCTCATTCCTAAAGCATCTTCCAACCAATGACACATTTCCTGAATTGTTGTAAATGTCAGAAACAAAGTAAGCAATTTGTGCACCAATACTCTGTTTTAGGTTCTGGGGAAAGGTCATTGAACTGAAACATTCACTCACTTTCTGACTCCAGACTCGGCCAGACCTGATAAACATTTTTTATAATGTTTTAAGTGCAGGTTGCCCTGTAAGTATTGTCCAGGACAATTCCAAAAGTGTATGTGGGATCCTTGATCTCCACCCGAGCACAAGTTAATGAGAAAGTCAACACCTTCAACACTGCAGGACACAAGCAAGCAGTACACTGATACATCTGCCTGGATTATGGGCTCCAATCGCTGGAATAAGATTTGAACTCATATGTGTCTCACTTCCAACTCAGAGCTGAGAGCACTAGGGCAAGAGGTTAACCCAGATTACAATAATAAACTAAGGATACATGAACAAAAAAATACTACCTTGCAGGTAGAGAAGAAAAGGTTAAGCAGGTGACTAAATAAAGGCCTTTAAAAATACTTAATAGAGTAAAAGTAGTGAAAAGGTTATCGCTCATCAGGAAATAGGAGCTAGAGGTCATAGATGTTAAATTGGTCATTAATCTATCAAATAAAGAACTTGGGAAAGCCCCCTAGCCAGAAAGATGGTAGAATTCTCTCCCATATGCGATACCTTAGATAATCAACATATATCCCTTTAATGGGAAGCTACAGATGGGATTGAGATAAATAATGGAAATTGAATCTGAGAGGCACAGGCTGAAAATACCAAAAGGAAGCTTAAAACTAAAATTGGGTAATGCTTCTTTGCTATTGAAGTGATACGTGTGCGTAATTAATTCCAGATAGAACACTGGGGGGAAGAAAAGCTTTGATATCATTTTTAAAAAGCCTTTAGATGATGTGTATGATTAGAGAGAATGAGCAGCTCCCCTGGATGAACACACTAAGATGGGCCCAAAGGTCTTTCTCATCTATTAAGGTCTTGAAGCTGGCAACTTCTCACTGAGTAAAAATTGAAAGAACTTCCGATGCTGTAAACCAGAAACAGAGGTTGCTTGAAAAACTCAGCAGGTCTGGCAGCATCTGTGGAGAGAAATCAGAGTTACCATTTCAGATCTGGTGATCCTTCCTCAGAAGTCTCACTGAGCAAGCTTTTGGAGTGTATCACTTTAAATTCCCAATGAGGGAGTCATGGATCATTCTTACCCCCGGGGCAGTATCTCGCCTTTATCCTGCATTTCCTTGACATCGACAATGCTACACATGGCTCCCATTCCTTTGGCCAGGCTGTCAGGGTTTGTCGTGTCCTGGTCTCTAAGCCCCACTTGAAGCCACACGTCTGTTGGTTCTTCAGGCAGGGACCCCACTCGCCCCAGGATCCAACATCACAACCATCTGTGAAAAAAGGACAGAAAGCCATCAAAATCACTGTCAACATTAACTTAAAGAGGCTATTCACCATCTCAACAGGATTCCATTGCAGTGATCCCAGGACAGGGGTTAGGAGTTGCTTTATTCCAGCCAGTTATTGGAGCCTGTGGATATATAAACCTCGGCTGAACTCTCTTCCCTCTCGATAGAAGAAATTTTACAAATCATTCGGGTTATAGTCCAATTGGTTTATGTGGAAGCACTAGCTTTAGTACTACTTCGTCTTGAGGTAGTTATGGAGCAGGACCATAAAATACAGAATTTATAGCAAATGGTTACAATGTCATGTGGCTGAAATATTTTGAACAAACTTAGATTAAGTCTTTCATCTTTTAGAATGGTTTTGCTAGACTTGTTTCATTAATATGTAAATCCCAGAACTCCTTTTAAGTCATATTGTCATAATAACTCAAGTTTTCTAACAAAATGTGTCATCTCAGCTCAGACAATGCATTAAAGGTGTGAGGTTAGTCTGTCTGTGTCTGAATTTTGAGTTAGATTGGTTCTATTTCTAAAGTGGGATTTACAGAACCTTACATGGATCGACAGTAGGTTATGCATTTTTTCAGCAAAATAAAATTGCTATTTTGCAGAATTATATTTTATTTTGCTCAAAAAATGCATAACCTACAGTCAATCCATGTAAGATTCTGTAAATGCCACTTAAGAAATAGAACCAATCTGACTCAAAATTCAGACACCGACAGACTAACCTCACACCTTTAATGCATTGTCTGAGCTGAGATGATACATTTTGTTCAAAAACTTGAAGTTATCATGAGAATATGGCTTAAAAGGAGTTCTGGGATTTACATATTAATGAACCGAAACTAGCAAAACCATCCTAAAATGTGAAAGATTAATCTAAATTTGTTTCATATATTTCAGCTGCATGACACTGTAACCATTTGCTATAAATTCGGTGTCTTATGGTCCTGTTCTGCAGCTACCTGATGAAGAAGCAGCGCTTCAAAAGCTGTGCTTCCAAATAAATCTGTTGGATAATAACCTGGTGTTGTGTGATTTTTAACTTTGTTCATTCCAGTCTAACACTGATGGGTGAGTTCAGAACCAGAGGGCAGAGTTTAAAAATAAGGGGTAGGCCACTTAGAACAAAGTTGAGGAGAAACCTCTTCACCCAGAGAGTGGTGGGTGTATGGAATGCTCTACCCCAGAAGGCTGTGGAGGCCAAGTCTCTGGATACTTCCCAGAAAGAGATGGATAGAGCTCTTAAAGATAGTGGAATCAAGGATTATGGGGATAAGGCAGAAACAGGATACGGATTGTGGATGACCAGCCATGATCATAATGAATGGTGGTGCTGGCTTGAAGGGCCGAATGGCCTACTCCTGTACCTATTGTCTATTGTCTATAACACCAGCTCCTCCAAAAAACAGAAGAAAAAAAATCTTTCATTGTCCTCCCAAACAATTGCTAGCCACTGACATTGTTTGAAGTGTAGTCACTGTTGTAATATAAACTTTTCAGACTGTGAAATATTAAATTTTAATGTTACGATTACAGAAAATCAACATTAGAAACAGTCAAAGATGAGTCACTTACCCACACATTCCATCAATCTGGCATGTGGAGCTGTCCCTTTTGGACATGTATTGTAACACTTGCCCTTCAGCAGGTAGTGCTCAGATTTACATCTGATGCAGAACTCACGGCTAAAGCAGCTTTCACAATTTGCTGTCTTACATCCTAGCACACAGAGACATGAACATTTATTAACTTAGTTTCAGGCCATGTTCCAAACTTTATCTGATATAAAAAAATCAAAGCAACAGATGGTGCAAAAAAGATTGCAAGGATGAAACTAAAACTTGAATTAGCTTTATTGTCACGTGCACTCAAATGAGTACAGTAAAAAGTTTACAGTCACCAGATTACAACACCATCTTAGGTACAAAGGTATCTAGGTACAAATATTTAAGGTCAAAATCTTAAGGTACAAAAAAATGTAAAGAAACAAATAATCCAGTATTACAGGCCTAGGAATAAATGAGAAAAATAAGGAAGTAAAATGTTCAGTATAAACTACACCTACCAAGAAAAAGGTGGACAGGCTTTAACGCTTGAAAAAAAGGTGATGGATGATCATGGGTTACCAAAATTATGAAGATGTTCAATAGGGTAAATATATTGAAGATATTTCTACTTTAGTTAAAAAATCACACAACACCAGGTTATAGTCCAACAGGTTTAATTGGAAGCACTAGCTTTCGGAGCGACGCTCCTTCATCAGGTGGTTGTGCAGTCCACAATGAAGGAGCAGCGCTCCGAAAGCTAGTATTTCCAATTAAACCTGTTGGATTATAACTTGGTGTTGTGTGATTTTTAATTTTGTACACCCCAGTCCAACATCGGCATCTCCAAATCATATTTCTACTTGTGAGGGAGAACAAAACTAGAGGTCATAATTACAAGATAGTGACTATCCACCTGAGCAGACTGCCTGATAGGAATGTTTACATCTTTGATGATAAGCTTTAATGGAAACTTGAAGTCTAAGTGCAATTTCCCAGTGTCCAAAAAGGAAATAGCTCTGTATCAAACTTCTAGGATATTAATATCAAACATTTTTTAACTCTGGGACTATACCTGATTGGTGCTGAGTACCAGGTACAGGCATTTAATATATAAAAGTACTAACAGGAAGATATTTAATTACTTAGGAAGAAGATTAAGAATCACTTCATTGATTGAACTCAACCTTAGCTATCAATAGGATTCTGGCATTTCCTAAGTGCATAAAAGGAAGGAAACAGCAAGTAAGAGATGTGGAACTCCGTAAGCTAATATCCAATCATTGAGTCCACCACTGAGTGAAAATAATAGTTATATCTTACATTTATTCAGCACCTCTAACACAATAATATGTCCCAAGGTACTTCACAAGAGAGTTCTCAAATAGAATTTGGCACAGGAGATAATAGTCCAGATGACCAAAAGCTGGATCAGGGAGATAAGCATTGAGGGCTGACTTAAAGAAGGACCGAGCGGGAAACAGTCTGAAACTTTTCGAGAGAAATTTCAGAGTCTGGGGTCTAGGCAATTTCCTAATTCAAAACCACTTTGTTAAATCTCCACAGAGAAAGGGCAGGCTCAGGGAGTAAGGTCTGGATGAAAACACAGCTGCAAATGGTGGAGATATTTAAAACTGGGGTGTAATAGAGGCCAACATTGGAGGAACGCAGAGATCTTAGAAGGTTGCAGTACTGGAGGAGGATCTAGAGGGATCAAGGTGAGGGCAGTGTGCATATGTTGGGAGTAGAAGAAAGTGTTCATGAAGCTCATGATCTTGAGTACAAGGATGAGAATTTTACATCTGAGCAGCAGCCAGACTGAGAGAGCTTTCCTTTTCTGAAAACTTGTTCATTTGTTTGAACTTACTCAGACATCTGTTTGTGGCCTGTCCACGTATGCTATAATGCCCCACAGGACAGGCATGCACACACTCCCCTTGCTGTCGGATCCCCTCTCTCTTAATCAAGAGGAAGAGTCGCTGCTGGCAGGTCAAACAGCCATTGTCAGGTGAGCATTCCTTACAACTTCTGCAGTTCTGGAGGGAGCTTGTGTTACCTGCAGGCAAAGATCCACAGAACATGGATCAGATCAGAAAACCCTCAAACTCAATAAGATATTGTCCTCAGAGTCAAAGGTTGGGCCAAGGTTGTCAATCCATAGATTTAGCAATTGCTCCATTTAAAACACTTCAATAAAACTCCGCAGAGAAAGGGGAGCCCTTGGGATTATGTAACATTCCTTCCAGAGGAGATAAAACATTGTTGGAAAAATACATTTTGTTTGAGCTTTTCATCTTTTACTCATTGGGCGTTTTGTTAGAATAAAAATCAAAGGAAAATCTAGGATTTATTCTTCATGAGAGGAGAGTGTTGAATGGTTGACAAATGGACTGTGATTGGTAGAGGTGTTGCCATGAAAAATGCACCCATTAATGTTGATTGACAGTTAATAGCTGGACTTTGTTTAAATTTTAAACCAGGTAGGTTGACTCTGATTGGTCAGAATATTGACCTGAGAAATGAAACATGCAAATAGTTGTCACCTATTTATGAGTTGGAACAGTTACAGTGCATGTTCTTTGTGTTTGCAAACAAAATGGCGCTGTGTAATAATTAATATATGTAGCTTCAATGCAAACAAATCTGTCACACTCTTACGGTACAGTAACAACATGAGTGTTTTTCGCCACTACAGGATGCTATCATCAAACCCAAAAAAGACATTCTGCCTATTACATAAGTGAGTAATGTGATACATGAATTTCAGTGGTGCTGGAAAAGCACAGCTGGTCAGGCAGCATCCGAGGAGCAGGAAAATCAACGTTTTGGGCAAAAGTCCCTCATCAGTCCTGATGAGGGGCTTTTGCCCAAAATGTTGATTTTCCTGCTCCTCAGATGCTGCCTGACCTGCTGTGCTTTTCCAGCACCACTCTAATCTAGACTCTGATTTCCAGCATTTGCAGTCCTCACTTTTGCCTACATGAATTTCAGTGTCAGTGTGACATTGGATATGTAGGCCCCATGTCCTAAAGACTGGCAGATCATGGCCTTAATATGTGGGAAATCATGATCTCTCAATATTCTGGACATCTAGAACATTCTATCAACTGCAGGAACTTGACCTTAGGGTTTTTGAGATTGAGTAGTGGTTGGAGTCATGGTGTTAACTCCTCAGCCTTGACCCCCACCCGTCCCCAGGTGTAAATCCCCTTTTTGGTTCCTAATCAGTCCTACTCCTCCTTTTACAACTACTTTACCATCTACATGGTAGATCACTAAACTAGGCATTGTATTTAATCAATCGATGTGAGGCTGGAAAAGCACAGTAAGTCAGACAGCATCTGAGGAGCAGGAAAATCAATGTTTCAGGCTGCCCTACTGCTCAGATGCTATCTGACCTGCTGTTCTTTTCCAGCTTCACATCAATTGACACACACTCCCAGAATCTGCAGTCCTTACTGTCTCCATTGTGTTTAATCAGCTTGCTAGAACATTTTGAAGACGTTACAGAAAGTGTTGAAAAGGTAACACTGTTGATGTGATGTACATGGACTTTATTTGGTACAGAGTCACATAGCAGAATGGTGAGAAAAGTTATAGCTCATGGAATAGAACACAAAATAACAGCACTGATATAGAATCTGGCTGAGTGATAGGAAGCAGAGATGAATAGTCAGTGGATATTTTTCAGAAATATTGTAGTGGAGTTCCCTGGGTTAGTCTTGGGATCCTTGCTTTTCCTGATACATATTCATGATCTGAATCTTGATGTCAGAAGACAATTTCAAAGTTTACAGATGATTCATAACTTGGAAGAATTGTAAACTGCTAGGAGGATAGTATAGAACTTTAGAAAGACATAGACAATTTGGTGACAATGGGTGGACAGGTGGCAGATGACAGTCAATGCAGAGAAGTGTGAGGTGATGCATTTTGGTCAGAATAATCTAGCCAAACAATATAGAGTAGAAACAAAAACAGAAATTGTTGGAAAAGCTCAGCAAGTCTGGCAGCATCTGTGGAGAGAAATCAGAGTTAATGTTTTGGGTCAAGTGACCCTTCCTCAGTTCAGATCTGCTGAACTTTTCCAGCAACTTCTGGTTTTGTTTCTGATTTACAGCATCTACAGTTCTTTCAGTTTCTTTAAAGTAGGAGGTACAATTTTAAAGAGGTGGAGAGACCTGGGTGTATACGTGCACAAATCATTGAAGGTGTCAGGAAGGGTGAAGATAGCATTCATGGGATGTTGACTTTGCTGATTAGGCTAGCACAATTTGACCATGAACTGAATGGTTTGCTACTTTATTTAGAGGCAGTTAAGAGTCAAGTCATTGCTGAAGGTCTGGAGTCAGATGTTGACCAGACCAAATAAGGAAGGCGAATGTTTTTCATATTAGTGAACTAGATTTTTTTAATATAACAATCAACAATGGTTTCATGGTAGCCCATTAGGCTAGTTTTTAATTCCTGATTATTTTCCCCTTTTTATTGTATTCCAATTTCAACAGCTGCCCTTTGAACTCACATCTCGGCACGGTGGCACAGTGGTTAGCACTGCTGCCTCACAGCGCCTGTAGACCCGGGTTCAATTCCCGACTCAGGCGACTGACTGTGTGGAGTTTGCACGTTATCCCCGTGTCTGCGTGGGTTTCCTCCGGGTGCTCCGGTTTCCTCCCACAGTCCAAAGATGTGCGGGTCAGGTGAATTGGCCAAGCTAAATTGCCCGTAGTGTTAGGTAAGGGGTAATATGTAGGGGTATGGGTGGGTTGCGCTTCGGCGGGTCGGTGTGGACTTGTTGGGCCGAAGGGCCTGTTTCCACACTGTAAGTCTAATCTAATCTAAAAAAAAATCTCCAAAACATTAACCTCAGGTTGTGGTTTATGAGTCCAGTGACAAAACCATTGCACAACCACCTTACCAAAGATAATAAAGCATACAGCATCTGGGTTCTGTCAAGAGGGGAATACCGTAGATGAGAAAAGATGCTCTGTTGAACTTGTGCAAGACATTTGTTCGACCTCAGATGGAGTATTGTGGCCAGTTCTGGAACCACACTAGAGGAAGGATATGAACACAATGGAGAGAGGAGAGAAACAATCTACAAGAATGGTCCAGGGATAAAAAAAACTTCAGTTATAAGGATAGATTGGAGGAGTTGGGGCAGTTCTTTACTCATTTTGTTCCTGTATATTAACAGTGTGGCATTCTTGTGTGAACTGGAGCTGCATATCCTCAGGGAGGAGAAGGATGAGAGAAGAATTTTATGGATGTTTTCAAAATCATGATGAGCTAGGTACAGTAGATAGAAAGAAACTGTTTTCTACTCATAAAATTATTAAGAAACAGAGCTCAGGGATTTGTAAAAATAGCAAATGTGTGGTGAGAGAAAAGCTTTGCCACAAAATGAATGGTTTGGGTGTGGAATGCACTGCATGGAAGTGTTGTGGAGGCAGGCTCAACTGAGACATTATTTCAATGATTATTTAAATAGAAATAATGTGCAAGGGTATGGCAACAAGGCAAAAGAACAGCACCAAGTCATGATTCTCTTTTGGAGAGCCAGTGCAGACAAAGTGGACTGAATGGCCTCCTTTGGTGCCATTATACTTCTCAGGTCAAATTAAACAACATGTCTCTTTGACTGCTTGCAACAGGTAAGGGCTAACTGTACTCGCTCAACATGTCCAATCAAAACTTGAAACATGGTGTCCAACATTAGAAGTGATTCTACAAATGGCCAACATTTGCTGCATAGCCCAGTTTGTGCAAGGAATTACCATTACAATCTTAGGATAATCAGCTGCAAATGTGTTGCTGGTTAAAGCACAGCAGGTTAGGCAGCATCTCAGGAATAGAGAATTCGACGTTTCGAGCATAAGCCCTTCATCAGGAATAAGAGAGAGAGAGCCAAGCCGGCTGAGATAAAAGGTAGGGAGGAGGGACTAGGGGGAGGGGCGATGGAGGTGGGATAGGTGGAAGGAGGTCAAGGTGAGGGTGATAGGCCGGAGTGGGGTGGGGGCGGAGAGGTCAGGAAGAGGATTGCAGGTTAGGAGGGCGGTGCTGAGTTGAGGGAACCGACTGAGACAAGGTGGGGGGAGGGGAAATGAGGAAGCTGGAGTGCAGGTTAGGAGGGCGGTGCTGAGTTGAGGGAACCGACTGAGACAAGGTGGGGGGAGGGGAAATGAGGAAGCTGGAGTGCAGGTTAGGAGGGCGGTGCTGAGTTGAGGGAACCGACTGAGACAAGGTGGGGGATGGGGAAATGAGGAAGCTGGAGTGCAGGTTAGGAGGGCGGTGCTGAGTTGATGCAGGTTAGGAGGGCGGTGCTGAGTTGATGCAGGTTAGGAGGGCACCCTCACCTTGACCTCCTTCCACCTATCCCACCTCCATCGCCCCTCCCCCTAGTCCCTCCTCCCTACCTTTTATCTCAGCCGGCTTGGCTCTCTCTCTCTTATTCCTGATGAAGGGCTTATGCTCGAAACGTCGAATTCTCTATTCCTGAGATGCTGCCTAACCTGCTGTGCTTTGACCAGCAACACATTTGCAGCTGTGATCTCCAGCATCTGCAGACCTCATTTTTTACTTAGGATAATCAATTGGGGTCAGAGTGTGGCACACTTGCATGCACTGGAAGCTACATATATCATTATACAGTGACCTGGACTTTGTAGACAGAAAAAAACATCTGTGCATACTGCACCCATTTCAACTCAACAAAACAGTCAGTGGTTCACTTCTCAGGCTACTGCCCTGACCAATCAGAGTCAACCTGCCTGGTTTAAAGTTTAAATCAAGTGTGGCTGTTAACTGCCAATCATCTTCTTCATGGCAATGCTTCCACAAATCACAGTCCGCTTTCCAATCAGCCAGCACTCTCTTCTCAAATAGTAATGTTGATTGTCCATAAATTGGCATTCTTGCAAAACATCCTGATGAGTTCAACACGGAAAGCATTTTTGTTAGACAATACTCAAGTTCCAAAATACTGAAATTCATAATTCAAAATTTGTGATCACTTTCTCCCAAACATCATGATTTGCCCCAAGCAATGTGGTGTCTGGGGGTAGTGAGTAATCCCCACTGATTACTCTCCTCAGTGGGGAATGGCTTTCCCTAAATCACACAAGATATTCCAAATAAATCACGAACAGATCATTCCAAACCCAGAAAGTTACTCTTAATCCCACACCCTGAGCAAAATTCTGAGATCCATGGAGAGGAGTTAGACCAGGGATCAGAAGAGAAACATTAAATGGCACAGTGGTAGTGTTATTACCTCTGAACCAGGTGGCCCCAGATTCACCGGACCCAAGACGTTAACTTTAATTTCTCTTCACTGATGCTGCCAGACCAGCTGAGCTTTTCTAGCAACTTCTGCTTTTGGCCTAGATACAATTTCATCTGCTCCAGAGGTGTATCATAATTCAAGCATCTCCGAACATGCTGACTGGGAAAAATGTTCACAGCAAGCCTTCTCTGTGACGTAGTCATGTCTTCAACATGGTGGTCTGGTGTTGAACTCCTGGTGCTCCTGTTGGGGGAACCTCGTCAGCAGCAGCCAGACAGCCAGAGGCTGCTTGTCTCAACGATGAGATGAAAGATCACACCCATTTCCCTGAGCAATGTCCACTCCATTCCAATACTCCTGCTGGCTCTGAGCCTCTTTCATTTCAACACCATATGTGGCTCCCTGGTTGACGTCCAGCATTTACCTCTGCTGCTGGAATTGGAGCATCAGGAATCATCCCTCCCTCTCTCTCTCTCTCTCCAGCCTGCTTCCCCCTCTCTTGTCTCCTGTATTTGCAGGGTGGAGAAGGCCCTTTTGAACATTGGGAGCCAGGTGGGCCTGAAGAATAGGAGAATCCTGACCTGAACCGTGTGGCCCAGCTCAGCATGAGTACAGCTCAGCATTTGACCAGAAATGGAAACCAACATTTCATCTCCATCACAAGACCCAACATGTCCTTTTGAGAGTGTCAGCTGAAATGAGCAAACACCTTGGACACCCAGTGGGTGACCCCTTTGAGGCTGTTACCCAGTAATAAAAGACAAAGGAAATGCACATCAATCTCATCTCCCTTCAACTCCCCCAAGTTCATTAAAGAATTGGGATGGGTGGCATGTGATGAAACTCACTTATACTGTTGCAAAACTCAGGTATGCTCACACTGGATCTGCTCTCTGTCCTAACATCAATGGACATGAATATCACTCAGAGTATGGACACAGGGCACAGAGATTCCATCTATTTAGAGCAGTGCCCAGACACATTTCCCACCACTTCCCAATTATCCCCATCTCAGGCAGCTGGTACATGAGGAGGTCAATCCATTCTGGTTACCAGGTTACCATTTTCACTCTGTTCCATCTTGCTGCCCTTCACCACTGGTTGTGCCTCACACCAACACACATTTTAGCCTCGAGCCAGTCGCATCTCCCTTGTCTGACACAAACTATGGGGGCTCGCACATATCTGGGGGAAAACTGAACGCCAAGTCACCTAAGGTCAGTTGGATAAAAACCAGACTTTCACTCTCCCAAACAAAATATGGTATGTTGCAAAGTGGCTGCAGCAGAATAAACCAGTGCTGCGGGTTAACCTTTTGAAGTGAGCCACTTCAACTCTGGTCTACTCCAATTAATGCTCTTTTCTTGTCAGAATATAATTCCAAACTTTAAACAGGAATTATGTGTGATTTTATTCCTTTTTAAAGTGTGTCGGTTTATGAAGGAAAGTGGAATCCCATTCAGCAGCTTTGTAGTCAACATCACACAGTAGAGTAAAAACAGTTATTCAACCTACAGACCTTCACATCAAAGAAAGATTGTAGCTTTTATCCATTATTCCTCTATTGTTCAGAATGTGGTTAGCGCAGAAGGATAGGGTGAGAATGAGGGAACAATATTAACATGGATAAATAAAACTTAACTGATAGGCTTAATATTGAATATAATATTTTTTTAAAATTGAATGATTCACATGTGGAACACACCGCCTGAGAGTGTGGAGAAGGCACATTCCTTTGAGGCCTGAATAAAAAAAATACAGGGCTACAGGGTAACCGTGGTGAGATGGGACAGACTGAGTTATCCTTCAAAAGAACCAACACTGATGCATCCCCTTCTATTCTGTAACCATTGCATATTCCCATGATTTGATGAAGATTGAGTGATCTATTGATGATTACTGTTTCCTTCAAAATTACAGTGAAAGAAAGAATGAAATGAAATAAAGATTTTCTTCAAGTATCTGTTCACAGGATATGGGCATCACCGACCTGGCATTTAATGCCCATCCCTAATAAGGAAGGCAGTTTCTTTCTCTAAAGGATATTCATGAACCAGATGGGCTTTTTTTCCTGACAATGGATTCATAGTCATTAGATTAGATTAGATTACTTACAGTGTGGAAACAGGCCCTTCGGCCCAACAAGTCCACACCGACCCGCCGAAACGCAACCCACCCACACCCCTACATATACCCCTTACCGAACACTACTGGCAATTTAGCATGGCCAATTCACCTGACCCACACATCTTTGGACTGTGGGAGGAAACCGGAGCACCCGGAGGAAACCCACGCAGACACGGGGAGAACGTGCAAACTCCACACAGTCAGTCACCTGAGGCGGGAATTGAACCCAGGTCCCTGGCGCTGTGAGACAGCAGTGCTAACCACTGTGCCACCGTGCTGCCCTTAAATCAATAAACTCTCAATGCCAGATTTTTATTGAATTCAAATATCACCATCTGCTGTTGTAAGATTTGAACCCAGGTCCTGAGAACATTACCTGGGTCTCCAGATTAACAGCCCAAAATAATACCACTAAGCTATTGCATCCCCTGAATAAGGCCCAGAGAAGGTCACGAAAACATCTGTGCTGTTCTGTTATTGCTCAGATCTTCAAGTATGGGAGTTAGGATGTTATGTTGAGGTTGTACAGGACATTGATGAGGCCTCTTCTGGAGTACTGTATGTACAGTTCCAGTCACCCTGTTATAGAAAAGGTATTATTAAACTGGGGAGGGCTCAGAAAAGATTTACCAGAATGTTGCTGGGAATGGTCAGTTTGAATTATAAAAATAGATTGGAAAGACTAGGAATTTTCCCACTGGAGCATTGGCGGTTGAGGGGCATCAAGAGGGTCTTTTCTGTAGGATGGGCGAGTTCAAAACTAGGGAGCATATTTTTAAGGAGAGATGAGAAAATTTTAAAAAGGACATGAGGGACAACTTTTAATGCAGAGGGTGGTTCACGTGTAGGATGAACTTCTGGAGAAAGTGGTGAATGCAGGTATAGTTTCAACATTTAAAAGATATTTGGATAAGTTCACGAATAAGAAATGTTTGATGGGGTATGGGTCAAGTACAGGCAGATGGGACATTTAGTTTGTGAACATGATCGGTTTGGACTGGTTGGATCGAAGGGTCTGTTTCCATACTGTATGACTCTATGACTCTATGACTGCTGTAGAAAGTGCTACTTGTGCGACTAGGAGGCAAATTGTTGTGTGAGCATGATGTTAGAACTCACTGAACTGTGAGGTGTGGGTTTATGGGTTAACCACATTGCTGTGGGTCTGGAGTCACATATCGGCCAAACCAAGTTAGGATGACAGATTTCCTTCCCTAAAGGAAATTTGTGAACTAGATAGATTTTTATGATAATTGACAGTATTTACATGGTCATCATTAGTCTATTTTTAAATTCCAGACCCACAGCAATTTGTTTGACTCTTACCTGACTTCTGAAATGGCTTACCAACACAATGAGTTGAAAAGCAACTAGGGGATATGCATCAAATGCCCTCCTTGCCCGCAATACCCACATTCCACACAGGGATGAGTTAAAAGGAAAGGTAACAGCAGACTGAGAGAAAAATACAGGGTATCAAAAACCCTGGATGAGTAAGGATGAGAATGTAAGGAAGAAAAAGGAGGCGTAAGATGCACACCAGAATAATAATAGCAACAGAATAAGGAAGTACCTCAAATGCAGGAGAGAAGCTAAAGCTGAAATAAGGAAGGGTAAGAGGAAAAGTGAGGAAAGAATTGCAGCCACTAAAACAAAGAGCAATATGTTCTTCAAACATATTCATAGTAAAAGATTAGTGAAGGATAGAGTAGGGTGCGTAAGCAACAAGCAGGGAAAGCTGCTCACTGAAGCAAAGGATATGGCAGAGATACTAAACGAATATTTTGCTTCTGTCTTTACCAACTCTGAAGATGGTGACAACGGCCTAGTTGAAAATGTGGGTGTTGAGCAACTGAGCAGTTCAGTAATGGATAAGACAAGGTGATAGAAAAGCAGAGACGTTGCCAGCCCCAGATCAGATGTATCCCAAATTACTAAGAGAGTTAAGGGAGCAAATTATTAACAGAAATTTGCATGGCTTCTCTGACCACCTAGGGGATTGAAGAATTTCAAATGTGACACCATTGTTTTAGAAGGGACAAAGGATAGCCTAGCAAACTATAGGCCTGTCAGGTTAACATCAAGAGTGGGAAAACTGATGAAGGCCATACATGGGGTAAGGTAAATATATACTTAAAGAAAAATAAATTAATAAGAGACAGTCACCATTGCTTTGCTGAGGGCATGTCATGTCAAAACTCAAATTTAATTGAGTTCTTTGATGAGGTGACACAGACAGTGGATGAGGGTAGTGTTGTGGATGTTGTATATTTGGATGTTCAGAAAGCATTTGATATGGTACCACATGGCAGGTTAGAAATGTTTAGGATTGATGAATGGCAGTATGAATTAGAGGTTTGATATATGATCAGAAACAGAGGGTAGGTATAGAAGGGCATTTCTCAGATTGGAGACAAGTGCCCAGGAATCTGTGTTGGGACCCTTGATTTATATACATGTTTTGGAGATGGGTGCTGAGGGAAAAATCTCTCAATTTCAAATGGTACTTAGCTAGGGAGAATAGTGAATTGTGAGGATGATGCTGAGTGACTTCAGAGGGACATTGACCAGTTGGCCAATTAGGTAAAAACAATGATTGCAGATGCTGGAAACCAGATTCTGGATTAGTGGTGCTGGAAAAGCACAGCAGTTCAAGCAGCATCCGAGGAGCAGTTTGGCCAAGTGGACAGACACATGAAATTTAATGCAGAGAAATGTGAGGTAATGCATTTTGATAAAAGAAACGTAGAAAGACAATACAGGCCACAACGATACAGGTTTGAGGGGAGTACAAGAGCAGACGGTTCATGTGCATGATTCTCTGAAGGTGTGTCCAGGCAAGTTGAAACAGTTGTTAAAAAAACTTATAGGATCTTTGGGTTTATAAATAGAAGCATAGAGTGTAAAAGCAAGAAATACTGCTACACCTCTACAAATGATTGCTCAGACCACATTTGGAGTTTTGTGTTCAGTTCTGGCACCTTACTTAAGGAAGGATGTTAAAGTCCTGGAAAGAGTTCAAAGCAGATTTACCAGAATGATCCCAAGAATAAAGGATTTTACATGAAAGGAAAGATTAGAGAGATTAGGCTTGTTCTCCTTGGAGCAAAGAAGATGAAGAGGTGACCAAAATCATGAACAATTTTGCCAGGATTTTAAAGAGGATGTTCTGTTTCCATTAGTTGTTCTGTCAGTAACTAGGGGTCACAATTTCAAGGTTGTCAGCAAGAGAGCTAGGAGTGAGATGAGGAGAAACTTCTTTACTCAGAGAGTAGTTAGGATTTGGGATTGTGCTGCCTGGGTGAGTGGGGCAAGTGGATTCCATAGAAGGTTTCAAAAGAGAGCTGGATATATATTTGAAAGAGATGAAGTTAGACGGCTATGGAGATAGGGATAGAGAATAGGACAAGCTGGGTTGCTCTTTCGGGAGTCAGTGCGGACATGATGTTTTGAATGACCTAGTTTCTGTCCTATAAAATTCTATTATTCTAATAAAGCCCTTCAATGATCTACAGGCAGGCAACCAATCATTGTTCTCTTCACCCCACAACCTGTGTAGTTGTACTGGGTCAGGATTGGTGAGTAATCAGTGAACAGGCCACAATTCCCACAAGTTCAAACCTGTTAATCGTGAAGCATTAGATCCAGCCCTGAGTAAGAAATGCACTGTAGGCAGGTGGGTACTAACTGGAGATAATGAATTGATGGATGGTAACAGGTGAATGTTAGCTGGTACACAGGAACACACACAGATGCACAGTAAGCAGGCAGTGACAGACACAGGAACACATGCACTATCACAAATGAACAACACCAGGTGCACACTAACATATCTAGAATAAACAGGAAATAGTAACAGCTATATTGTAAATGGGTGCACTATAACAGAATAGTGAACAGGCACACCAACCTGGTGCACTCTGCCAGAAACACATCCACTTTAAAAGGTGCCCACATAAAGTTAAACTCTAAAACAGATACACACTAAGAGGCACACAATAACAGTCATCCATTTAGCAAAAGCACAATAAACAGATGCAGATTATCATGTACATACTAATCAGAGGCACTGTAACAGGAGAATGGGTACAAATGTGCTGTAATAGGTACAAAATGAACAGCTGCAAAGTAACAGGGACTCTGAATAACAAAAACTTACATTAGTATAGCAACTTTAAGATGAAATTAACATAATAAAGTATCCCAAAACTTTCATAGGAGTATTAATGAAAATTAGTATCGAGCCACATTGAACAATGTTAGGTTGGATGATGTCAGAGGCAAGTTTCAAGGAGTGTGGTAAAGGAGGAAAACAACATAGAGAGGTGGACAGATGTAGGGGGAGACTTCCAGAGCATAGCGCCCAGGAAGTTGAAGGTACTTCAACAAATCAAACCTAAAGAACACTGGAGAAACTCAAGTGGACCCAGTAGCATCTCTGGTGAGAGAAACAGTGTTAACATTTCCACTGCGTGTTCTGAAGAGAAGTCATACTGGACTTGAAATATTAACTCTATGTCTCTCTTGACAGATCCTGCCAGACTTGCTGAATTTCTCTAGCATTCTCTGTTTCAGATCTCCAGCATCCGCAGTGTTTTGCTTTTGTGAGTACTGTCACCACTGCTGGAGCAATTAAAATCAGGAATGCTCAGGAGGCTATTATGGAGGAAGACAGAGATTTTGCAGAAATCATAGAGATGGGAAGAGGTGAGGCCATGGAAAAAGGATTTGAGAAGATGATTGATGGTGAGTCTCTGGCTACGATTAGAAAGATAAGACTGGATTCAGGGTGCAGTCTTATCCAGCAGTGCAGAAATGTTGGAGGAGAATGGTGTGCAAGGCTGCAGACAGGTCAAGAGGATAAGGAAGGGCAGTTCACATTTAGTACAGTCACACAGGACATCGATAAAAGATGTTTTGGTACAGTGACAGTGATAGGGCTTGATACCTAACTTGGGAGATTCAAATATGGGCGTCAAGGAAATATGGCCAGAAATTTGGGAGGCGATAATACTTAAGGACTTTTGAGAGGAAAAACAGTTTGGAGATGGGACACTAGCTTAAATGCATGCTTTAAGCAGTGTTTTTTCCTCTTCCTACTGTTGACCCCACCCCACCACTCCTTTCCCCTGTACTTTTTCCTCTTCTTCTTCATCTGTCTACTCTTCTGTCTCTTCTTGCTCTTCTCCCATGTCTTTCTTCACTCTGCCCATCTCCTCCAACATCTCACCTTCCTTCTCACCCTCTTGCTCTCCCTCTTCCTCCATTTTCTGGAAGCTATCATGTGGATTTCCTTTGTACTTCTAACTGTGACTGACAGTCTATATAGTTTTAGAATAGGAGGGAAGAAAATAAACATGAAGCCATTAGATTCGTGAATATTAGGTTGAGCAAATATGTTTAAAAGTTTCTGAATTCAGTTTGAAGGTCCTGAATGAAATCAAATGGAAGAATAGTTTCTCCAAGGAAAATGGCATTTAAGGAAATAATTTGCCTCAGTGTAAAAGTTTCCATTTGTGAAAACATCCAGACCAGGAGTATTTGCTTAGAATTCTATATTATTATTCAAAGGTGAGAAAGGTAACTCAGTGGTATGAAATCCAAGGAAATACTTCATAGTTCACAGGACAGGAAGTGAAGAAAACAGCAGATAAGCTTAATGTACAGAATGGGCAGGAAAGGGAACATTTCTCTGGTTTATTTTGAGTTACTGTAAAGTTATGACATTGAGAAGTAGATGGGATTTTATTCTGCCATGCATTTTGAAATCTTTCAAACTGCATTATATTTTAATAGATTAATTTAATTTATTTCCTTTTTTTAGTTTATCCTATGTAATAACCTTATGTTTACCTATTAAAACTGAATCTGCAGTCTTGTATGTTTATGTTTCAGTGAAAGACTGCCTCATCAAATTTAAAGGAAGCAAAATGTTATCTATCAAACTCGATTTCATTCTGGAATTTGAATTATCCAGAGGTGACATTAAGAGGGATTGTAACAAGAAGAGAATGCTGAAGAAAATGTAGAAGAAAAGCAAACCAGTAACTAACTTATAAATGCAGTCAGATCCCACTGGTGAGTGGGTCTTTAGTATGAATTTGCTGAGGAGCAGCAATGTTGAATGCTTTGTCATTCTGCTTGTGAAGATTCTCCGACCCAATACTGTTGCATATTTCTACCAGATTCTTGCTATCCTAGTTGTCACAGAAATACGCACTTTGACATTCCCAGATTGTCAACCGAGTAAGGTTAGAGAATAAAAAGGACTTGCTTCCCTTATATGTACCAGCTATCACATGGTAACATCAAAGGTCCAATATTTGGATCATAGCAAATGGTTGAATGAATGATGTATGGGTGAGTGGTTGAGAGACTGAATGGGCAGGTGAGTGTGATCATTGAGGTTGGTAGGTGGCTGGAGTTGATAGATACCCATTTGGGTTTGTAGGTAGGTGAGTAGGATGTGTAGGTGGGTGAGTAGGTGCATAAGTGGGTGGGTCAACTCATAGCCAGGGCATGGGGTGTTTTTGGTCCAGGGTGGTTGAGTCAGGGGGGTAATCAGTAGGAGGAATAGTCAGTTCATGCTGCGGGGAGATTGATGGAAGTTGAGGATAGTGGGGTGGTTCCTTTTTAGAGTTACCCAAATATTAAACTAATGTCACAAAGCTGTAGCTGCAATGTTATATATTTTATGAAGAAAGCTAATCTGTCTTTAAAATTGACTCAGAGTCTTACAAAATAGCTTCTGAAAATGACACGACTTCTCCTGTGGTTTCAACTGCTGTTAAAAGCAGGCAATCAGACAGTGAAAAGGAGCATTCAAGAATTCCAGGACTGTCTATTGAACATCAAATTGTCTGAAGACTCAGCTTCTGTTGTGAGAACAGGAGACAGGCAGAAGGGCACAAGGAATTCCATCGTAATTGCTTTGCTTTGTGGAACAATGATACATCAAAATTAACATTTGTAGGTGTTATGTTTGATAGTATTAAAGCTGCTGGGGTCAGCTAGTGAAAGAGAGGACTATTTGAACACCATGAAGAAGCTTTCTTGAAACAGAAATTGCTTCTCAACAGGAAGGTAGAGTAATATTCAGTCCAGAAAATAGCTGCTGTACTGAAGTAGATTAACAAGAGCCACCATCTGTATTGCCTTAGAACAGACACATGGAGCATTCACTCACTTCTAGTATCTGTTCTGTTGGCTGAGCTCACCTGTAGCAGTAATCTGTAACTGTTCAACTTCACAGCTTATCTCAGCTGCTGAATCTGGTCTAAAACCTGAACATCTTTAAGCAAGCCAGGTCTGCAATGCTCTTGGAGACTAATCTTATTTTCATCTTCATACCTTACTTATATTCTTCCTTACTTTCAAACATTGTATTTTATTTCATAGCTTTCTCGCTTATTTCTGTAACTTTCAGTTTTACTTGTGTAATAAACTCACCTTGTATCTTCTTTACATAACACTTCCACAGCCACCTGAAAAAGGAACAGCACTCCAAAAGCTAGTGCTTCCAAATAAACTTGTTGGACTATAACCTGATGTTGTGGGATTTTTAACTTTATACACTCCAAGTTGTTAACACACGTTTACCCTGCTATACCAGAATAACACTTCCCAGTGAGCATTGAGCATGCCTGACCTTGCCATTATAACCCTCTGTTGATCAGGTAGCTGTGTTGCCCTATTTCTACAGCATACACAGTATCAGGAGCACAACAAAATTCCAATTTACAGAAGTAGATGTATTCAGATTGCCAGCTGCACCTTCGTAAGATGTCAAAAATGGTGATCAGTGATGGACTTTTTAAAATAGGTTTTTGATCCTGACAGTTCAGGAATATTAAAGTAGTCACCCTGAATTTAACGAGGGGGGGGGGGAGGCGAAGACAAGAGGATTGTTAAACTTAACTCGAATCTAACAGTATACTCTACATATTGTTAAACTCAGTTAAATGCAAAACGTTTCCTCATACCATTACCCTCTCAGATTATTGGATCAATATTATTAATAACTGGTGTTTGCCATACTGTTCACCATGAAACAATAATTAAGACGAGAGAGGTGAAAGTTGGCAAAATGCAATTTAATAAACATTTATTTATCATTAAACAGGTAGAATGAGTAACATCAAACACAAAGTTTGTCCTTCCTGATCAGCAGAAACTCTTCTCGAAAGACACATCTGTCGAAGAGTTTCTGTAGGTTAATTGGTTCTGCCCTTTCAATTACATCTTCTATCACAGAGACAGCTGTCAATCAAAGTGTCAAGTCATCTGGATGTTCAGTATTCAATGAGATTAAACAACTTGAATTAGCTGCTCATTAGATCTCCATCAAAGTGTCATACCGTAATTGTACCAGATTACAGATATCTTTGATATGCCCCAAGCTATGGACTGCTAGCTACTCTGGAATCAATGCAACCTGAAGTATCTCCACACAGCTGAAATATGAGCCATCTGTATACTCTGGCAGCAAAGACAGTCTACAGAGACCACGGACCACTGGGCACTGACAGTGGAAAATGGTGTTTAACATGAATTGCTTATTATACACAGTGAGCCAGTGGTGGTGCCCCTACCTTGGAACCAGGAGACCTGGGTTTAAGTCAAGATTAGAGTGGTGCTGGAAAAGCACAGCAGGTCAGGCAGCATCCAAGGAGCAAGAAAAATCAACGTTTCATGCAGAAGCCCTTCATCAGGAATGGTGAAGGGGTCCTGCCCGAAACGTCAAGTTTCCTGCTCCTCAGATGCTGCCTGACCTGTTGTGCTTTTCCAGCACCACTCTAATTTTGACTCTGGTCTCCAGCATTTGCAGAATCCATTTTCACCTCCCTGACCCAGGTTTAAGTCCCACCTGCTCCAGAGATGTGTCATAACATCTCAGAACATGCTGATTGGGAAATATCCACATCTGTGCCAACCAGAGCAAGGAAATCTCTGAATGTTCAACATGACTTATATCCAATAACACTTTGCAAAGGGAATTATAGTTTAACAAGAGGCAGACGCTGTCTGATACATTATCTACTAAATAGGCAACTGGGCTGTATGAAATAGACTACCATTGAAAACATCTGTGTTAATGTCATCTACACAATACATCATAAACATAGCAGGAGTAGGCCATTCAGCCCTTCAAACCCTCTTCACTATTCAATATGATTATTGATTGATCATCCAACTCGGTACCCTGTACCCAGCATTCTCCCCATATCCTTTGATCCTTTTAGCCCTAAGGACTATCACAATGCAGGTTACAGCTTGGTGTATGGACAGCGAGTGACACTGTGACTCCCTTTTTTCTCTTATTTTCAATGATACTCATTCATGGCGCTATTTTGCAACATCATTGTTCAGGGCTGAAGATTCCTGACATATTTATCAATTGATAGCTTTGCAAGGTTCACAAATGGTCAGTCTGGCTTCCCTCATTTTACCTTCAGGATGATCCTTATCGTGTAGTTTGGAGTTTCATACCTGATGGAGACCAGAGCACTGCTGGGAACACCTGGAGGCTTCCACTTTGTATGCTCCTGCCACTGGCTTCTCACTGTATCAAATCTGATGGGACATTGCCTACTCCGCCAATTGGAAAACAAACAAATTCTTTCATTAGCTGATTCAACAATTTTCTAACTCTAGTCAAGCTGCATTCTGTCTCATTTATAAATGTTTAAAATAATTAATGAAAAGTGTATGAGGGAAATGAGAAACAAGACATCGACTCCCATAGTTTTAATAGCCTCCTGATCATATTTCACCCAGGTTATGTGGAGGTTCATTTTTAATTCCTGGGGACTGAAGGACATTCAGGGTTGGCTCCATGATTCCCAGTTTCCGCATGGTATTCAAGAACTGAGCTCAGTGATTTGCCAACATACCAAGAATCTAACTTAAAGTCATAGAGATGTACAGCATGGAAACAGAACCTTCAGTCCAAATCATCCATGCTGAGCAGATATCCTAACCTAATCTAGTCCCATTTGCCAGCATTCGGCCCACATCCCTCTAATCTCTTCCTACTCATATACCCATCCAGATGCCTTTTAAATGCTGCAATTGTATCAGCCTCCACCACTTCCTCTGGAAACTCATTCCATACACGCACCACCCTCTGTGTGAAAAAGTTGCCCCTTAAGTCCTTTTATATCTTTTCCCTCTCACCCTAAACCAATGCCCTCTAGTTCTGGACTCCCCCATCTCAGGGAAAAGTCTTTGTCTATTTATCCTATCCATGCCCTTTATGATTCTATAAACCTCTATAAGGACACCCCTCAGCCTCCAATGCTCCAGAGAAAACAGCCCTAGCCTATTCAGCCTCTCCCTATAGCTCAAATCCTCCAACCCTGGCAACATCCTTGTAAATCTTTTCTGAACCCTTTCAAATTTCACTACATCCTTCTGAAAGGAAGGTGACCAGAATTGCACACAATATTCCAACAGTGGCCTAACCAACGTCCTGTACAGCTGCAATTTGACCTCCCAACTCCTGTACTCAATACTCTGACCAATAAAGGAAAGCATACCAAACATCTTCTTCACTATCCTATCCACCAAGGTGGAGGAGGATAAGAGCTGTAAGAGCTGCTCCTTTTTTAAGGTGTTGGAGGTGGATTCATTGAATTCCAGGAGCAGAAATTACTATTTTACATGCTGTTGCATTGTTTTGGAATTTTGGGGAAAAAAGATCAAAGCAATGGCAGTTTTAAAAGAAGGAAGGCAGTGACCACATGGTCAGTGAGGGAGAGAGAGAAAGAAACCTACACTGCTAACTGACACAGCAGTGAATCTGCACAGTTACTGCCTTTGCATTTGAGTTCATGTATCTCTGGACATCAGAGTGCACCTAGGAAAAATTAACAAACAGTGAAATTCACAGCTGACCTTGAAACTTGTTTGGGTAATTTCATTGACTCCAATACAAGTCTTGATGGCTTACAACTCAGCTTGGATATGGCAAAGAAATAAAGGATTTGCGATTATGCAGTGTCTTTCATGTCTTCGGGATGTTCCATAGCACATTGCAGTCAATGAAGTACTTTTGAACTGTGGTAGATGCTGTATTTTCAGAGCTAATGTGCTCCCACAAACTGTAAATCACTGAATAATCTATTTCCATGAATGTTGGTTGAAAATAAACATTGGCCAAGTGTTGAAAAACACTCCTCCAAAGTAATGCTGTAAGATTTTAAACATCAACCTGAGAGGACAAAGAGATTAGTATAACTCTCTATCCAAGTGATGTGACCTCCAACAATGCAGCACTCCCTCAGTACTACACTGGAGAATCTGCCTGGTTCACAGCCTCAAGCCCCTACAGCGAGGATTAAATCTGCAATTTCTTTGTTCAGAGTACTGCCCATTCAATGTAAACATAAGAAGTGGGCCTCAGTTTTAAGGCCTCACCTGAAAAAGGGATGGCTACTCAAATGCAATTATTAACAATTGGAATTAACAATATTGACTCAAGGGATAGTCAATACATGAATGCTGTTTGCCACTAACAGAATGCTGTCATCAAGCCAAAAAAGCAATTCAACCTATCACACAAAGGAGTAATGTACTATATGAATTTCAGTGCTGGTGTGGTGTGATGTTAGATCTGAAGACTGTATGTCTCAAACACAGGCAGATCATTTCACACATACTGACTGTAGCCAACCAGCCTGCACTTGCAAAACACACAGCACAGTATCCAACATTAGATACAATTCTGTAATCGGACAACACTTGCTGGATAAACCCAAATAAGCAGGTAACCAATTTAGATTCGTCATGGTATTGTCTTTCTGTGAGGACAGGAAGCTACACATATTAATACACAGGCTCCTGTTCTTCTCAGAGAGAAGGAACATGTGCATACATTGCACCTGTTTCAAGTCAACAAAATAGGTGACAATCGTTCCCTGGATCAGGTCTCAAAGTATGTTCTGACCAACCAGAGTCAACCTGACTCTGTTAAACAAAACCTAACTGTTAACTGTCAATCAGTATTTATAGGCACCTTGTCTATGGCAATGCTTCTACCAATCAGGGATCACAAAAGAAAAACTATTCAGCAAAATTTTCTCAATTTGAATTAAGGCTGTATTTTATCCTATTGTAACAACAAAAAAAGCAGCTTTCTTGATGTTATACACTGAAACTCTTGATCTAACCTGCTTTTGCCTTGCCTGATACATTTTCACCTTCAAAATCTAATTCTCTAACAAAGCCTTGGTTTATGATTTATAAAAATAGTCTAAAGATTGATTTTAACATAAATGCTGGTAAAACAGGAAATGCTCATTTGAAGAATCATTGGTGCTTCCAACAGTAACCTGCAAAAGAAATGACCAATGGTTCCAATAGTAATGACCAGGAGTTGACATATACTGACTTGTCAAAATTTAATGGGGCGTTATGTTGCTTGACCATGATAAAATATATCGAGGTGAACTTAAGGAGATCAGTTGTTACTCTCTTACTGTAGTCATTAAAGCCAGAGAAAGGAAAAATAAAGGAAAATGTATTACATTGCCAACAAATAAGCGTAACTTCCTTTGCGTGGGTAAAGTATACTCATTAAAAGTTATTGGTGCCTGTCTATTTAAGGGTTTAACGCCAGGAAATGGAATCCCTGAGCCTTCCCTGATATCGAGTAAAAAATGAGGTCTGCAGATGCTGGAGATCACAGCTGAAAATGTGTTGCTGGTTAAAGCACAGCAGGTTAGGCAGCATCTCAGGAATAGGGAATTCCCTATTCCTGAGATGCTGCCTAACCTGCTTTGCTTTAACCAGCAACACATTTTCAGCCCTTCCCTGATATCAAAAGGGGATGAATATTGCTAAATGCAACATATAAAACATATAATGTTTCCAGGTGTGAATCAGAAAAGAAGGAAATCTCTAGGTTCTTAGAGAGGCTTGAACAAAGTGCCCAGAAACAATGGTTTATGGAGCAAGGCTTCTAAACCAAGGATGGAGTGGGAAGTTAAAATAGATTTTAATTTTGAGGCATCCAGCTATATATGGGGAGAATGGCTTTAAGGGAATGGCTGTGTGTTAAGTACTTTGAAAGGGAAAGGTTAGGTTGGTTGGGAAAAGAACTTGGAAAAAATTAAGAGGCATCAGAACTGCTGCTGGATAGTCAACGTGGTACTCTCGAACTAAAAAGAGCATTCCACAGGAAGACAGAGAGTTAATTTCAGGACCAAATGACTCAGAAGAACATATGAATTATATGATGTCAAGCAATCATATTGTTAAGATGAGTAGCTTATGAAATACACTGAAATAGACTAAAACATCTTTGGACGTGCTCATTACTCAAAGCTATTTGACCTTTCAGCCCCACCAGGATTTGGCATTACCAACTCAATGTCAGGCATAAACTTCATAAGCTTTGTGTTCTGATGCATTTATTTGGCACTAAATTTTACTTTCTGTTCATTCATGAAATGTGGGCTTCGCTGGTAATGCCAGTATTGAATTACTCTGCTGATACCCCACATGAATTTCTGGTTGCTCAGTTTTGAGTTGCCAGATCAGGCAGTGTGATACTGCCCTCCTATCTGTAGAGTTACTAATTCTGTTTGCTCATAGCATTTGTTCAAGTACCCTGTGTGCTTATTAAAGATTTGCTTTAATTTGTGGTTAATCAAATGTTCTAATACATGGTCTTGTTTACCAATTCCTTGTTTAATGATTTGGGTAAGTACCAGTTATTCATTCACTTCAGCTTGGTCTTTTAATAAGTGGTTAGATTTTAAAGCTGTTGTCATCATTTATAAGAATACATAAAATATAAACAGGAATAGGCCATTCAGCCCCTTACATTTCCTCTGCCATACAATGAGATCATGGGGCTTCTGTCTCAACTTTGCTAATGCATTCTTTATTTTTATATGTACGCAAAACCCATTAATCTCTGTATTCGTAATGATCAATGACTGTGCTGCCACAGTCTCCAGGAGTAACCACTTCCAAAGATTCACAAATCTTTGAAGAATTTTCACCTTGTCTCAGTCCTAAACGGTTGATCCCTTATTCTGAGTCAATGACAACTACATCTGGAGTCTTCAACAAGGGAAACAGCCCACATTAGAAGAAAATTCAAATATTTTTTATCCTTCTCAAGTCCAGACAATATAAACTCATTCCACCCAATCTATTCTTTCTGGACAGCCCTCTTAATTTTGACCAGTTAGCAGGCTTAATTTGGCTCAATTTTGGCTATCAAACAGAACCTTAAAAAAAACGAAACCTCCAAAAAATGTTTTGATGAAGAGTTAAGATGAAAATGATCAAGAATTGTCTGATGGACTTTGATGAGTATTTCTAAAGGCTAAGTGTCCAAACATTAAAAGATTGTCAACTTTTGATTCCAATTTTCACCCTTTCCTCACAGACACATGATCCAGCTCTTCCCACCCTTCCTTGATTCCTTTGTGTTAATTTCTGGGGACTGTGGTCAGTCAATTTTTATTATAAGTTATTGACTCCACTAGTTACCTGGACAATACTTATTGATAGCTGAAAATGTGTTGCTGGTTAAAGCACAGCAGGTTAGGCAGCATCTCAGGAATAGGGAATTCGACGTTTCGAGCATAAGCCCTTCATCAGGAATGAGAGAGAGTAGCCAAGCAGGCTAAGATAAAAGGTAGGGAGGAGGGACTTGGGGGAGGGGCGATGGAGGTGGGATAGGTGGAAGGAGGTCAAGGTGAGGGTGATAGGCCGGAGTGGGGTGGGGGCGGAGAGGTCAGGAAGAAGATTGCAGGTTAGGAGGGCGGTGCTGAGTTGAGGGAACCGACTGAGACAAGGTGGGGGGGGAGGGGAAATGAGGAAACTGGAGAAATCTGAATTCATACCTTGTGGTTGGAGGGTTCCCAGGCGGAAGATGAGGCGCTCCTCTTCCAGCCATCGTGTTGTTATGTTCTGCCGGTGGAGGAGTCCAAGGACCTGCATGTAACCTACTGCGAATCCTCTTGCAAGGATGCCTTCCTTGAAGAAGCTCTCTTCCTCCCTCTACACGGATTTATCTTAGCCTGCTTGGCTACTCTCTCTCATTCCTGATGAAGGGCTTATGCTCGAAACGTCGAATTCCCTATTCCTGAGATGCTGCCTAACCTGCTGTGCTTTAACCAGCAACACATTTTCAGCTGTGATCTCCAGCATCTGCAGACCTCATTTTTTACTCGAATACTTATTGATACCCTGCTTCATGTACAGACTCGAATCAATTTTCCCACTTTCTCAGTCGTCTTCATTAAATTTGTTTGGATAATGGAATAGAATCTGTACATGCAGCAGTGTGTGAATAAGTATTGCCAAGGTAATTATATTTTAACTCTCTTAATTATATTTCAACACTTTAACTCTCCCTCCCACTCCACCGAGGACATGCAGGTCCTTGGACTCCTCCACCGACAGAACATAACAACACGACGGCTGGAGGACGAGCGCCTCATCTTCCGCCTGGGAACCCTCCAACCACAAGGAATGAACTCAGATTTCTCCAGTTTCCTCATTTCCCCTCCCCTCACCTTGTCTCAGTCGGTTCCCTCAACTCAGCATCGCCCTCCTAACCTGCAATCCTCTTCCTGACCTCTCCGCCCCCACCCCACTCCGGCCTATCACCCTCACCTTGACCTCCTTCCACCTATCACATCTCCATCGCCCCTCCCCCAAGTCCCTCCTCCCTACCTTTTATCTTAGCCTGCTTGGCACACTCTCCTCATTCCTGATGAAGGGCTTATGCCCGAAACGTCGAATTTCCTATTCCTTGGATGCTGCCTAACCTGCTGTGCTTTAACCAGCAACACATTTTCAGCTAATTATATTTTATATTAATTATGTGCTTTTTCTTTAATCCTCCAGGCAATAATTCACCTCCACCATGAATTGACAGAGCCCTTGATAATGTTCATTCTATTCCATGCCCTTCTACATGCACATTTCCTTTCCTCCAGACTGAATCTTTTGGTCTGCACTATACTGGGAAAGAGAAGGTATTGACTGCAGATGTTGGAGATCAGAATCAAGAGCATGGTGCTGGAAAAGGATGCACGTCAGGCAGCATTCGAGGAGCAGGAGAATCAACATTTCGGTCATAAGCCCTCCATCCTGATGAAGGGCTTATGCCCAAACCATCGATTCTCGTGCTCCTCAGATGCTGCCTGACCTGCTGCACTTTTTCAGCACTACACACCATACTGGAGAGACCTAACGCAGGATGCTTTGTTCAGTTTGCAAAAATGAGCCGAGCTAACAATTGCCTGACATTTTGATTTTCCATCTTGCCCAGACAGTGTTATTTCTGTCTTTTATCTGTCACATTGTTCCAATGAAGTGTAACACAAGCTCCTCATCTCCCAATTCGGCATCTGACAGCTTTTGGACTCAATGTTGAGTTCAAGCAATTTTAGATAGTAACCTGTGCCCCATTTTGCTTTGTGCTTCTTTGGCTATATGCCTTTCCCTCTAGTTTATATTCTTTTTTGAAATCTGCTTTCCAACCCCTGGGTTTTCGGGATATTTCTATTCACATTTTCCCCAGTACTAATGAAATGTCAGTGAAACATTAACTATATTTCCTCTCCGCTGGGGTACTGCAAACCCCTCTGAACATTTCCAGAATTTTTGTTTTGTTTATAAGTCTGATGACTGACACTGCCTTATGTTAAGGGAAGAAGTTTGCATTGATAGAGCATCTTTCACATCCTTGAAATGTCTTTAATGCTTTCCAGTAAGCCAGTTTTGAAGTCTAGTCAGCATTGTCACTGGTTGTAACTTGAGACAACCTAAAGCTGTGAAAGATGCTATTTAAAAGCAAGTATTTCTTTTATTTCCACATCCATGTTTTTGTTACCTGAGTATGGTGCTTATTGTACGTGTTTCTTTGTACTTTAGCTACACTTCAGGGGGTATTTGTACAATAGCTTCTTATGTAAGTCTGTTGGTTGTTTCTTTTCTGCCAGACAACCTTCTGTTTAATATTGATCAGCTGAAATGTTGCACAGAAAGAACTTGGCTTGTACACGGTTACACATATACACAGAGCTGTACTCATAATTTAAGCCTCATTCTGGTGAATTTGCACTGAAACCCCTCCAGCGTCAGTATATCCTTCCTAAAGCATGGTGGTCAAAGCTGAACACAGTGCTCCAGATGGAGTCTGCAGTTCTATTTGAAGCTTATGAATCCGTTGCAAATCCTTTTGTATTTTGCACCTATAGTTCCTTCAGTCCTAAAGTCCAAATCATTTACACGGATGGTAAATAAGAACAGACCTAGTAGAATTTTTCACCACATCATTCCTGTCTCAGAAACTTCCTTTTACGCCTACACGTTGCTTTCTACTCCACAACCAACTTTCGATCCATTTGGCAGTAATTTCACAAACCAATATCTTTGCCAATAGTCTCCTGTGCGGGACCCTTATGAAATGTTTTATCCAAATCCACACAAGTCACACTCTTTGCAATTTCTTTATCTATCCTTTCTGTTATTTCTACAAAATATTCTATAAAGTTGCTGAACTAGAATGTTTCTTTGAGGGACTCAGCTGACATTGTCATTGAGCAGATGTTACTTAAAACTTTTACAATTACATCTTTTATTGACTTATTGAATACTTTACCCAAGAACTGAAGGAACACTAGCTGGACTATATATCCTGGATTCTCTCAGTCACCAATTTTAAAGAAAATGTTTTCATTTGTCAGCCTCCTGCACATCGTTCTCTCCACAGGTCATTAAAATTTAACTCAGAGCCCCTATAGATCTTCAGATGAGGAGAACTTAGTGTGAAATAACAACTTGAATTTATGTAACTCTTATTTCTCATTCTACTCCAGAAGCCTCTGTTCAAAGGCGTGAGTGTTACCTACTGAACCAGGACTGACAGACACTTAGTGGAATTTCAGAGGCTATACATTAAGTAGAAACAGCTGAAACTTTGTCCTCCAGAAGCTTTCTCTGGGACTTGGATCAAGATTTCATACTGCACTGTCACTGATGTTGCTCAGAATTCCTAGCAGAATCCATCTGTTGATGTACAGCTGTGCGCAAACACTGACACTGAGTTAGACAGTGTAGCAACTGATGCAGTTATATGGAGATTTAACAAATAAAGTGAGAGAAATGACACAGTCTCTCACATTCTGGATTCAATGTAGGGCAGCCCAGAGACTACAAAGAGAGGATGTTAAACACATCACACACGAACACACACACGAACACACACACACACACACACACACACACACACACACACACACACACACACACACACACACACACACACACACACACAAAACCCACTGAAAGAGACACCAATTCAAAGACATGACTTGTAGCCAGAGACACTTGTACTTGCTCACATAGAACAAATAAATTAGGAGCAAAAGGAGGCCATTCACACCCTGAAGCTTGTTCCATCTTTTGATAAGATTGTGGCTACTTAGATTGTGACTTAACTCCACTTTTCTCCTGTCCCCAGTAACCTGTCGTAGTCATGAGACACTCACATAGTTAAATATTCATGACATCCTGTGCTCCTAGACTCTCCTACAAGGGTACCTACAATAATCAGGACACAGGCAGGAACATTGTCTTATTATTTAGTGAATGCCAAACAAGACACCACCTCCTCATTTGTTGAGCTTAACATGTTTAGCTTGTCACTTAGTTTGTAGATGGGATATTACACTCAGTACTGGAGCGTCCAGGTATTGGAGCATCCAGAGATGGGGTGATCACTGATCCAAGGGGCATCCAGAAGAGCATCCCTTGACAAAAACACCAGTGTCCTGAAGAGGTTGGCATGAAACATCAACACTGTTTCCCTCTCCACAGATCGGCAGAACTTTTGAACTGTTTTTTTCTGTCAGCCACACTCAATTTTCTGCAGAGGGAGGCACAGAAGAATACAGTGGTAGAGGGAGGGTAGATAGAGGGAGGGTGGATAGAGGGAGGGTGGATAGAGGGAGGGTGAATGGATGCAGACTTGGAGAGATGGATTGATGGATATATGGAGTGTAGGGAGGTACAGGGGAATGAATAGAGTCATAAAGTTATATAGCACAGAAATAGATCCTTCAGTCCATGGCTAACGTGGTCCCACTGTTTAAGAAGGGTGGTAAGGACAAGCCAGCGAACTATAGACCAGTGAGCCTGATGTCGGTGGTGGAAAAGTTGTTGGAGGGAATCTTGAGGGACAGGTGTGCATGTATTTGGAAAGGCAAGGACTGTTTAGGGATGGTCAACATAGCTTTGTGCATGGGAAATCATGTCTCACAAACTTGGTTGAGTTTTTTGAAGAAGTCACAAAGAGGATTGATGAGGGCAGAGCAGTAGATGTGATCTATATGGACTTCAGTAAGGCATTCAACAAGGTTCCCCATGGGAGACTGATTAGGTTAGATTATCTACAGTGTGGAAACAGGCCCTTTGGCCCAACAAGTCCACACTGACTCTCCGACAAGTAATCCACCCAGTCCCATTTCCCTCTGACTAATGCACCTAACAATACGGGCAATTTAGCATGGCCAATTCACCTGACCTGCACATCTTTGGATTGTGGGAAGAAACTGGAGTACCCAGAGGAAACACATGCAGACACCAGGAGAATGTGCAAACTCCACACAGACAGTCACCCAAGCCTGGAATCAAACCTGGGACACTATGAGGCAGCAGTGCTAACCACTGAGCCACTGTACCGCCCTGGTTAGCAAGGTTAGATTTCATGGAATACGAGGAGAACTAGCCATTTGGATACAGAACTGGCTCAAAAGTAGAAGACAGAGGGTGGTGGTGAAGGCTTGTTTTTCAGATTGAAGGCCTGTGACCAGTGGAGTGCCACAAGGATTGGTGTTGGGTCCTCTACTTTTTGTCATTTATATAAATGATTTGGATGTTTGCAGATGACACTAAAATTGGAGGTGTAGTAGACAGCGAAGAGGGTTACCTCAGATTACAACAGGATCTTTACAACAGGATCTTGGCCAGATGGGCCAATGGGCTGAGAAGTGGCAGATGGAGTTTAATTCAGATAAATGCGAGGTGCTGCATTTTGGGACAGCAAATCTTAGCAAGAGTTATATGCAGGTTCATAGCTCCTTGAAAGTGGAGTCACAGATAGATAGGATAGTGAAGCAGGCGTTTGGTATGCTTTCTTTTATTGGTCAGTCTATTGAGTACAGGCATTGGGAGGTCATGTTGCAGCTGTTGGAGTATTGTGTGCAATTCTGGTCTCCTTCCTATCAGAAAGATGTTGTGAAACTTGAAAGGGTTCAGAAAAAATTTACAAGGATGTTGCCAGGGTTGGGGATTTGAGCTATAGGGAGAGGCTGAACAGGCTGGGGCTCTTTTCCCTGGAGCGTCGGAGGCTGAGGGTAGACCTTATAGAAGTTTACAAAATCATGAGGGACATGGATAGGATAGATAGGCAAAGTCTCTTCCCTGGGGTCATGGAGTCCAGAACTAGAGGGCATAGGTTTAGGGTGAGAGGGGAAAGATACAAAAGAGACCTAAGGGGCAACTTTTTCATAGACGGAGGTATGTATATGGAAGCTGCCAGAGGAAGTGGTGGAGGCTGGTACAATTGCAACATTTAAAAGGCATTTGGATGGGTATATGAATAGGAAGGGTTTGGAGGGATATGGGCCGGGTGCTGGCATGTGGGACTAGATTGGATTGGGATATCTGGTCGGCATGGACGGGTGGGACTGAAAGGTCTGTTGCCATGCTGTACATCTCAATGACTCTATGACTCATCCATATCGACTACATATCCTAAAATTAATCTGGATCCATTTGCCAGCCTTTGGCCCATAACTCTCTAAACCCTTCCTGTTCATATACCCAAGCAGATGTCTTTTAAACAGCTGTACAAAACTCTAGTGCGGCTGCACTTGGAGTATTGTGTACAGTTCTGGTCACCGCATTATAGAAAAGATGTGGAAGCTTTGGAAAGAGTGCAGAGGAGATTTAGTAGGATGCTGCCTGGTATAGAAAGAAGGTCTTACGAGGAAAGGCTGAGGGCCTTGAGGCTGTTTTCGTTGGAGAGAAGAAAGTTGAGAGGTGACTTAATAGAGACATATAAGATAATCAGAGGGTTAGATAGGGTGGACAGGGAGAGCCTTTTTCCAAGTATGGTGACAGCGAGCACAAGGGGACATAGCTTTAAATTGAGGGATGATAGATATAGGACAGATGTCAGAGGTAGTTTCTTTACTCAGAGAGTAGTAAGGGTATGGAATGCTTTGCCTGCAACGGTAGTAGATTCACCAACTTTAAGTACATTTAAGTCGTCATTGGACAAGCATATGAATGTACATGGAATAGTGTAGGTTAGATGGGCTTCAGATTGGTATGACAGGTCGGCGCAGCATCGAGGGCCGAAGGGCCTGTACTGCGCTGTAATGTTCTATGTTCTATATATCGTAATTGTACCAGCCTCCACTGCTGCCTCTGGCAGCTCATTCCATACATGCAACAGCTTCTATGTGAAAAATTTGTCCCTTACCCCCCTTTTAAATCTTTCCTCTTTCATCTTAAACCATGCCCTCTAACTTTGAACTTTGCTATCCTGGGGAAAAGACCTTGATCACATATCCTATCCATGCCCCATATGATTTTATAAACCTCTATAAGGTCATCCCTCAGCCTCCGACATTCCAGGGAAAATAGCTCCAGCCTATTCAGACTCTCCCTATAGCTTAAACTCTCCAACCCTGGCAACATGCATGTAAATCTTTTCTGAACCCTTTCAAGTTTCACAAAATCCTTCTTAAAGCAGGAATACCACAGGTGAATGCAATATTCCAAAAGTGGCCTAACTGATGTCCTGTATAGCCTCAACATAACCTCTTAAGTCCTATACTCAGTGCACTAACCAATAAAAGCAAGCATACCAAATGCCTTCTTCACTATCCTGTCTACCTGCAACTCCACTTTCAAGAAACTATGACCCTGCACTCTAAGGTCAAACATAAAATGTTTGAAAGGAATGGAGAAAACAGCACCACGCCCTTAGAGATCCTTTGAGAAATGTAACAAACAGAAGGATCTGCATTTATTTACTACTTTTCAGGATCTCCAGATGTCTCGGAGTGTTTGACAGTCTCAGAAGAATTTTTGAAGTGTAATTTCTGTTGCAGATACAGATAGAGAGAGAGACAGACCTGGAGTGACAGAGAAATTGAAAGAGAATGAGAAAGTGGCTAATTAATAGGTTCAGAGAGAAACATATGAATAGCTTCATTGCTTAGACCAGAAGACATGTGGTCTAATGGTACAACATAAGAGTAAAAATAGCCATTCAGTCCATTGCTGCGAGTCAACACAATCCTGGTTCATCCGATAATCTTTAATTCCGTTTACCTTATTTATCTCCAAAACCCTTGATTCCTTTACTGATTAAAAACCTATCTAACTAATTAATGAGTCGAGAGTGTGGTGTTGGCAAAGCACAGTAGGTCAGGCAGCATCCGAGGAGCAGGAGAAAGGCTTCCCGATGAAGGGCTTATGCCCGAAACCTTGATGCACCTGCTGCTCAGATGCTGCCTGAGCTGTTGCGCTTTTCCAGCACCCGACTCTCGACTCTGATCTCCAGCATCTGCAGTCCTCACTTTCTCCTCCTTGAATATAGCTAATGATGCAGCCTCAACAACCTTCCACAGTAAAGAATTCCACATTTCACTTTCTTTTGAGAGAAAAAGAAAATCCTCTTTTATCTTTGCCTTAAGTGGGCAAGCTATTACTCCGCTAGCATACTCTCTTGTCCTAGACTTTCCCACACAGAGAAATCTTTGCCTATCCACCCTGGGAAGCTGCTAAAAATCTTGTATGTTTCAATAAAATCACGTCCAGTTCTCTAAATTCTCGAAATTAAAAGTAGATTAAAAACAGAGATGGATGATGGACAGATAGAAGCAGATATTGATAAAGAGTAAATAGACAAAGATAGTGAGAAAGATAGAGAGTTAAAAAGGGAGGAGGCAGACACAGGGACAGAAAAATAGTAAGACAGACATACAGAAAGAGACAGTGAGATACAAAGATAGACAGAGACAGAGAGAACAGAGAGGTTGAGACTGAGAGGAGCAAATAGACACATACAGTTGGAGAGGCAGATAGGTAGACCTGGACAGTGGTAAAGAAATGGACAGAGAGAGAGGTAGGTAGAAAACGAGACAGACTGAGACAGAAAGACAGACGAAAAGCTGAAGTTATTGACAGATAGATGGGCAGGTATATAGATACATTTAAGACCTAGCTAGATGTGAGAACACGGTGTACCGTCTGACAGAGAGCCGTGTGGTCCATGAGGGAGTTCCCTGAATGAGGTTCTCACCGGCAGCTCTGGGGATGCTCTGTAGGTTACAGCTGGATAATCTCGCTGAAGGCACATGGAGCAGAGTCACTACCATCCCGGACACACACACACTCAAACACACACCGGGTTAGGGAACACTGACACAGCCGCTCAGATTGTGTGTGTGTGTGTGTGTGTGTGAGAGAGAAACTCCGGCTTTCAACACGAACCTCCCGTTGCATCCTCTCTCCAGTCAGGAGACCTGAGGTTACCCCCCGAGCTAGATTTCCGGCAGATTTGTACAAATTTCAAACTCACCCAAAACATCGGAAACTCATGCAGACACATTGACACCGACTGTTAAAAAACACACATAAACCAGGGTAAAAGATTAGTGCAGCAGTCAGGGTGAGGCTGGAAGCGATGAGAGTGAAGGCTCCAGGCTGGAGTAAGGTGCAGGAGCTGTTGGGTTTACCTCTGTGCTCAGTGCTCTGTTTGCCGATGGATGCTGTCCCACAGTACAGCATGAAGAGTGCCACCGCCACCGCCCGCAGATACATCTGTGCAGCCAGCTCCTGCTGAAGCGCCCTGTGCCCTGGCTCTTCCCAGGGAAGCCCACTGCCACTCTGGGAGGTGGGGGGTGTGTGCGGGGACCGGAGCCCGGGGGGGGAAGAGTTGAGTTGGAGCCGGATTGATGCCCCGCGAGTGGTTTCAGGGATCCCACGCTCTCACCGATCTGGAAAGAGCGAACTCAACAACAAACACATTGCTGAAACCTCTCCTCCAGAGCTTTCCGGGAGCGTGACAGCGCTGGGTTAACCCTTTGGGACCCGGGGAGGCTTGGCTCATCCTGCACCACCCCTCTCGCCCCACCACACACACACTCACAAAGGTGTCCTGTCCCAAACTGGTGCAAGCCCTTTAACTCTTTAACTTTCTTGGGGTAGTGCCCTCACCTTACAATAGGGAGCACCAACGTAGGAGAAAACTTCAAGAAGATCACGGCTGGTCTGATCACTCCACATTTCTTCCAACCTCCAACAATCTTTCACCCTTTTGCTTATCCATATCGCTAGATTAAAAATAGAATCGGCCCATCGCTGCCTTAAAAAATCCAAGGGCTCTGCTTTTACCCCCTTTTGAAGAGTGTTCCAAAGACTTTGTGTTGAATAAAAAAAAACTCACTTCTGACTAAACTGACCCCTAGTTCTACATTCTCCCACTGAAAGAAGTATCCTTCCCAAATTGTCAGAAACCCTCCGGGATTTTGTTTCAGTCAACCTACTTCTTACGGAGGATGCAGGTCTAGCTTGTCCAACCTTTTCTCATACAACAACCTGCATATCCCAGATATTAGTCTGGTAACCAAAACATTTTCATCTTTCCTTAAATAAGAAGACTGATATTACAGACTGTACTCCACATTTGATCTGAGGATTAATTAGTTTTATTGCAGTTTAACCTTCCTGCTTTTGTATTGAATTTCACAGGCAATAAACAATGACCTTCTATCAGCCTTCCCAATTACTTGCTGTGTCTGCATACTATTTTCTGAGATAATCCAAAAACTCCAACACTATGCACCCCAAGCAGGCCATGATTTGGGAGAATGTTCAGAACTGGAATTATCAGCAATTATTCCAAATAGATAGCCTGGAATGGGATCAACATCTGGATTAGAAACAACTCAGCCCAAACATTATTAGCTCAGTCTAGAATGGGTTGAACTTAGTTCAAATGGGGTCAACTCTGACCAGAATAGGATCAGCATATCCAGATTGGGAGTGCCACAAATCAAATTTGGATCAACACACTACAAAATGGAATTCAATTAATCTTGAATGGGATTACCCCAGAACAAAATTGGAACACTCGTTCTATGTGGAATAGATTCGATATCTGTAATGAGTTCAACTTAGTACAGAAAAGGATCAATTTGTTCTGAATGTGACCAGCTCAGTTTGGAATGGAACTCACTGAGTCTAGAGTTGGATAAACCTCAGCATGGAACAGGATCAACTAAGTCTGGAAAGAAAGTTGGGTGGCATGGTGGCTCAGTAGTTAGCACTACTGCCTCACAGTACCAGGTTCAATTACAACCTCGGGTGACTGTGTGGAGTTTGCACATTCTCCCTGTGTCTGTGTGGGTTTCCTTTGGGTGCTCTGGTTTCCTCCCACAATCCAAAGATGTGCACGTAAGGTGAATTGGCCATGTTAAATTGCCCATAGTATTAGATGCATTAATCAGGGTTAAACATAGGGGAGTGGGTCTGGGTGGGTTACTCTTCAGAGGGTAGGTGTGTACTTGTTGGGCTGAACGGCCTGTTTCCATACTGTAAGGAATCTAATCTAATCTGAATGAGGTCAGCTCAGTTTGGAATGGAATCAAGATCATGGCCAGCTGAATCCACAATGGAATTGTACACAAAGGGTCAAACACAGTCCACAATGGGATCAACACTGTCTGGATTGGGAATACCTCAATCCAGAATGGTATCAGTTCAGTCTGGAATGTAATCAACACAGCCCAGAATGGGACCATTTCAAACTGGAATAGGATTCACTTAGTAGAATGACTGTAAGTCCATAAGACATAGGAGCAGGAGTAGGCAATTTAGTCTATTGTGTGTGGTCTGCCATTTCATGAAATCACAGCTGATCAGATAATCCTCAACTCCACTTTCTCCATAACCATTGGTTCCATTCCTCACTTTTTTAATAATATATTTTTATTAAGAAAAAATAGATTTTTAAATATTACAACAAATACAAAACAATGCAATTCAAAACAGTACAAAAATAGTACAAAACTAAACCCAAATAATAAAAAAAATCCCCAACCCACCCTCCTATATGAATGTATAAACATATATAGAGAAGTATAAAATTAAAAAAAACCTAAACTAGCTATTTAACTAACTAAATAAATATCTAACAACAAACAAATAAATAGTAATAACTCCGCCCAACCAAACAAAACATCCATACATTCATAGTTCCTCCTCCCTGGATATTGGACTCATGAAACACAATCGTTATGGCTATATAAAAGCCCTTGTTCGTGTGGCAGATAAATCTGTGTCCAGGTATTTCAAAAAGGGTTGCCATGTCTTGTAAAAATTCTCAGTTTTGTGGTGTACCATATTTGTGAGAAAATCCAGGGGAATATGCTCCATAACAATCTTCCGCCAACCCGACAGGCCTGGGGGGTTTTCTGATATTCAACCTAGCAAGATATTCTTCCTTGCACAGAATGGAAGAATATTGAAAAGTTTTGCCTTATGCGAGTCTGCAGGAAATACAATGGGCAGGCCCAAAAGGAGCAAATAGGGTCCTTCTCCACCCCTACACCTAAAATCCTCTCCATTGCACCCAGCACAGCGCTCCAATATGTTTGAAGCCTGTCACAAGACCAAAGACAATGGGTAAGCGTACCCGTACAGTCCTTGAACTTGGGGCATGCTGAAGATACCCCTGGTTTAAATTTTGACAAATGGTCTGGGGCTAAGTGGACCCTGTGGAGAATCTTCAACTGTAAAGCATGGGTCCTATTGCAAATTGATATCTTTCTTACATTCTCCCAAATATCCTCCCATGCCTCTGAAGAAACTTCAACACTCAGCTCTCTTTCCCACATCTTGCAGAGTCAATCAGACTCATCTGAGGTGGCACCCCCAATTGGTGATATAGAATACTGACAGAGAGTGTACTCTTTGCCCTTAGTACCCCTCTTTCTATGTCAGATTTGTAGGGATCAGTCAAAAGTGTGGTCTTTTTTTGAATAAAATCCCTAACTTGAAAAAAATGAAAGAGGTCTCTATTAGGTAACTCATACTTCTGTACTAACTGATTGAAGGACATCATTACATCTCCCTCAAATAAATCACCCATGCAAGATATACCCCTAGCTGCCCAACGTTTAAATTCTGAATCTATCATACCTGGTTGAAAACTCAGCATACCCACTAAAGGTGTAAACAAAGATGTTTTGCCAATGTTACCTTCCCTCTGCCGAATTGCCCTCCATGCTTTAACAGTATTGATGACTATTGGGTTATGGCAATACTCCCTAACGGTCCTCACCTTGTCCAAAAACAGCAAACTGGTAAGGGGGTACCTTGCCTGGGAGACTTCGAAGTCTAGCCACATTGAAAGAAGGTCCCCACAAACCCAATCACTTACATAGGTCAAAAGCGAACTTAATTGGTAATTTTTAATGTCCGGAAGGTCTACTCCCCCCATTCTGTGAGGTAACTGCAGTTTGGCTAATTTAATGAGGGGCCGTTTACAGTGCCAGATAAAGGAGCTGAACCAACCGTTCAGTCTCCTGAGTGTTTGTTTATTGTAAACTAGGGGGGGCATCCGTATAGGGTATAGCAAACGAGGGAGAATATTCATCTTAATAAGCGAAATCCGACCCAACCATGAGACTGGAAGTGCCTCCCATCTTTGGAGATCTTGTTTAATTTTTTCAAATAATTGAATAAAATTGGCTTTGAACAGCCAATCCAGAACTGGAGTAATGAATATGCCCAAATACACAAAACCCCCCTGTGACCACCTAAATGGGAATCAATAGTCACTCTCAAGAGCCAACTCTTTCGTAAGGTCACCCATAGGCATAGCCTCTGATTTGGCAAAATTAATCTTATACCTGAAAAAGAGCCAAACGTGTGAATGCATTGTATCAGGCAAGGCACTGAAACTGCGGGGATTTGTCAAGAAAATTAGAACATCATCTGCACACAGCGAGATCTTATGTAATTTTGACCCCACTTCTGGAGCTGATATATTGAGATCCCCATGAATGGCCTCTGCCAACGGTTCAATCACCAACATAAAAAGTAATGGTGAAAGTGGACAGCCCTGCCGGTGCCCCTAGAAATATTAAAATTGCTTGATCGTACCCCATTGGTAATGACCGCAGCGAGAGGTACACTGTAGAGAACCTTTACCCATCTTATGAAAACTTCGCCCAGACCAAACCGGTCTAGAGTATAGAAAAGGTACGGCCACTCAACTCGGTCAAATGCCTTCTCTGCATCTAAAGAAATCACCAATCCCTGTATTGACTGCTGTTGGCATGCTTGAATTACGTTAAGCAGCTTCCTAACATTATTGGAGGATCTGCGACCCTTTATGAAGCCCGTCTGATCCTCTTTAATAATAGAAGGTAACACAATCTCCAGCCTTAACACAAGAGCCTTAGAAAGGATCTTAAAGTCCACATTTAAGAGCGAGATGGGCCTGTATGAAGGACAGTCTTCCAGATCCTTCCCATTTTTAAGGATAAGTGAAATATTGGCCTCTCTCAGAGATGGTGGGGGACAAACATAACTGTATGAATCATTAAACATATTCGGCATCGGGCCTGACAGTATACTTATAAATTCCTTATAGAATTCACTGGGAAGTCCATCAGGACCAGGCGCCTTTCCACTCTGAAGCTGCCTCACAGCTTCCTGCACTTCTTGCTCTGATAATGGGGCATTGAGAAAGGACTGTTGTTCAGGAGTCACACCCAGGAGCTTCAGATCTCTAAAAAAGGATTCCATTTTGGCCTGTCCCTCCTCACAATTCTCAGACTGATATAATTTAGAGTAGAATCTCTGGAATGCCACATTAATCTTTTTAGGATCACATGTTAGGTTCGCAGACCCTTCCCTCATCGCTGTAATGGTTTGTGGGGCACTTCTCTTTCTGGCAAGGTATGCTAAGTATTTGCCTGGATTGTCACCATGCTCGTATAACCTTTGCTTTGCAAAAGCCAACTCCTTCTTTGCCGTCTGCGTGAGCACGGAATTTAGTGCAGACTGCAGTGCCGTAATCCTCTGTGGTTTGACCAACGAGGGTCTGTCAAAATAGCTCTTCCCGGCTGCCTTCAACCATACTTCAAGGAGACGTTGCTGCTCACCCTTCTGCCGCTTCCTACTGTGGAATATGACATAACTAACCCTCTGGCATAAGCTTTGGCCAGAGAACAGATGAGCTATCAACCGAGCCTATGTTGATGTCTAGGAATGCCTGAAATTCCCTAGAGAAATACTCCACAAACTTGCTGTCCATAAGAATAAAGGGGTCCATTCGCCAGTACCTTGAATCCACTGTAACATCCTTAATTTTAACCATGAGGTACACTGGAGCATGATCAGTGATGGCAATATTACCAATCATACAAGATGCCACCAGATCCAGGGTTACTGCAGGGGTCAGAAAGAAAATCAATCCTCGTGTGACATCTCTGCGGATTGGAGAAAAACGCGAAATCCCTATCTGTAGGGTGGAGACACCTCCAGACATCCACCAATCCTAATTCCCCACACAAACCCAATAACTGTTTAGTTTGTGCAGAGGGTATCGAGGGACCTTTAGACAATCTATCTACTGTGGGGTCCAGGAGGCAGTTAAAATCTCCCCCTATAATGATGTGCCGAGACTTGAGACTTATCAGTTTAGAAAAAGCACCTACCAAGAATTTAAGAGGATGAGCTGGGGGACAATAAACATTTAAAATGCCATATTCTTCCCCATTTATCAAGGCTTTAAGAATTACAAACCTCCCAAATGTGTCTTTAACACATTCCAACAATTTAAATGAGAGATTTTTCCTAACCAATATAGCTACTCCCCTACTTCTGGTATTAAATGATGAAAAATAAACTCGGTCAAAGCCAATCTGCTGTAATTTCACATGCTCCTTGTCATCCAAATGTGTCTCCTGTAACAAAGCAATATCCATTTCCTCCTTTCTAAGACTCGAGAGTACCTTCTTCCTCTTAATTGGTGAGTGACTTCCCTTGATATTCCAGGTCCACCATTTAATCAAATCATGAGCCATAATCTTCTGCAATTACATTTAAATTCCAGAGAGGAGGAACCCGAACCACAAATTGCTGAGCCTTAATGTTGCATGATCCACCAAATATAAAAACTACATAAACTAAAACCACTACATTTAACAAACATACAAAATTATTAAAAATAAAAAACAACAAAAACCAGAAAACAAACCAACATATAAAGCGCCAATAGCGCTGAGTAGGGGAACTCACCCCCTGCCCAGAGGGAGCAACTACCCATCCCGAACTGCCCATAAATAGGCATCTAACCATCTCAACCACCTTGACTTCTCCCAGCTATAGCCGCATCGCAAGCACAAGCTAAAAAGAATAAACATCCCATAGAATATCAATATAAATAAAAAAAACATTCTTTTATTAAAAAAGGGGGAATAAATACCCCAGTCATCCTTTAGTATGTCCTAACTTAGAAATTTAAAATGTACATCTTAACCACTGCCAGACATAGTTTGAACCAAATTATTATCAATAGAGGTAAAAAAAAGGAGAAAAACAAAGCTCCAACTGGATTTCCTCCATTTCTTTTACACAATGATAAACGCATACCCAAGCAATGATATTTATACATACTACAATTGGTTAACTTAGGTTAGTTTGTCCACAAAATCTCTTGCCTTCTCCAATGTGTCAAAGAGATGCATGGATCCATCTAAGGTGATCCGTAGCACTGCCGGATATCTCAGGGAGTACTGAATCCCAAGCTCCTTCAATCTTCTCTTGACACCATCATACGATTTTTATTTCTGGATCACCGCCGCTGAAAAGTCCTGAAAAAAACATGATTTTAGACCCCTCATAAATTAGGGCCTTTGGATCCTTTTCCTGGAGTCTGGAAGCCTCCATGACTCTCTCCTTATCCCGGTAATGATGGAACCGCACCAGGAAAGGACGAGGGCGTTGACCCAGACCCGACCTCCGTGCTGCGACCCGGTGAGCCCTCTCTATCTTCAATCCTCTCATGCCAGTCTCCAAGACAAGGAATTTCGAAAGCCAATCTTCAACAAAGTCCGCAGGCCGCTCACCTTCCTTACCCTCGGGCAGACCGATGATCCGAATGTTTTTTCCCCTGCCCCTGTTTTCAAGATCATCCACTTGGTCACACAAATTACAAACCTGCGTCTTCAGGGCTTGGATCTCTTCCTTGAATGAACTGGCATCAGCTTCCACCACTGTGACCCTGTGGTCCACCTCATCCGTCCTCTTCGCCAGCTCTCCCAGCTGCTGCTCATGCTTCTGCAGCATGAGAGAGACTGGCGCCAGCTTCTCTTCAATCTGTTTCCCCAACATCTCGCGAGATTTCGAGAGCCGGTTCACCAGGTCCTGGAGAATAATCGGCTCCGAGGCTGCTGCAGGCTGAGCTGCAGGCCCGGCCTCAGATGCTCCTCCTCCCTGTTTAGGCATTTCTGGACAGCTGAAAATACAGGTAAGTTAATTCTTAAATGTTTCTTGTGGCTCCACAATCTTTCCAATTCCCCAAGAAATCCTGATGACCTGGGTTGGGCGGGTTAAAGGACTTTCCTGCTCCTGCTGCGATGCAAAGCTCTGCAGTGTGATCTTCTCAGATCGCCGCCATCTTAGATACCCCATTCCTCACTTTAGAGTCATAGAGTCATAGAGATGTCCAATACAGAAACAGATCCTTCAGACCAACACGTCCATGTTGACCAGATATCCCAACCTTATCTAGTCCCCCCTGCCAGCACACGGCCCATTTCCCTCTAAACCCTTCCTATTCATACACTCATCCAGATGTTTTTTAAGTGTTGCAATTGTACTAGCTTCCACCACTTCCTCTGGCAGCTCATTCCATACACGTACCAGCCTCTGCGTTAAAAAGTTGCCCCTAAGGTCTCTTTTATATCTTTCCCCTCTCGCCCTAAATCTATGCCCTCTAGTTCTGGACTCCCCGACCCCAGGGAAAATACTTTATCTTTTTATCTTATCCATGCCGCTCATGATTTTGTAAACCTCTATAAGGTCACCCCTCAGCCTCCGACGCTCCAGGGAAAACAGCCCCACCCTATTCAGCCTCTCCCTGTAGCTCAAATCCTCCAATCCTGGCAACAGCCTTGTAAATCCTTTCTGAACTCTTTCAAGTTTCACAACATCTTTCCAATAGGAAGAAGACCAGAATTGCATGCAATATTCTAACAGTGGCCTAACCAATGTCCTGTACAGCCACAACATGACCTCCCAAATCATGTACTCAATACTTTGACCAATAAAGGAAAGCATACCAAATACCTTCTTCACAATCCTATCTACCTGCGACTCCACTTTCAAGGAGCTATGAACCTGCACGCCAAGGTCTCTTTGTTCAGCAATACTCCATACGACTTTACCATTAAATGTATAAGTCCTGCCAAGATTTGCTTTCCCAAAATGCAGCACCTCACTTTTATCAAAATTAAATTCCATCTGCCACTTCTCAGCATTTTGGCCCATCTGATCAAGATTCATGTAATCTGAGATGACCTTCTTCGTTGTCCACTACACCGCCGAATTTGGTGTCATCTGCAAACTTACTAATTATAGCTCTTATGCACACATCCAAAGCACTTATGCAAATGATGAAAAGTAGTGGACCCAGCACCGATCCTTGTGGCACTCGACTGATCACAGACCTCCAGTCTGAAAAACAACCCTCCACCACCACCCTCTGTCTTGTACCTTTAGCCAGTACTGTATCCCAATGGCTAGTTCTCCCTGTATTCCGTGAAATCTAACCTTGCTAACCAGTCTCCCACGGGGAACTTTGTCAAACACCTTACTGAAATCCATATAAATCACGTCCACTGCTCTGCCTTTATCAATCCTCTTTGTTGCTTCTTCAAACAGACTCAATCAAATTTGTGAGACATGTATCCCACGCACAAAGCCATGTTGACAATCCCTAATCAGTCCTTGCCTTTCTAAATACATGTACATCCTGTCCCTCAGGATTCCCTCCAACAACTTGCTCACCACCGACATTAGGCTCACTGGTCTATAGTTCCCTGGCTAGTCCTTATCACCTTTCTTAAACAGTGGTACCATGTTAGCCAACCTCCAGTCTTCTAGCACCTCACCTGTAACTATTGAGGTACTAATATCTCTGTAAGAGGCCCAGCAATCACTTCCCGAGCTTCCCACCGAGTTCTAGGATACACCTGATCAGGTCATTAAAATCTGTCCATCTCAGCCTTGAATGTACTTAATGACCCAGCTTTGAACATCTCTTTGTGGTAAAGCATTACACAAATACATTACCCTCTGAGAGAAGAAATATCTCTTCATCTCTGTCTTAAACGTGTGACCCTTTATTATGAGGTTATGCTCTCTGGTCCTAGACTCTCGCACAGTTGGAAACAGTCTTTCCACATCTACTTTCCACAAGTTCTCAAAGAATCTTATCTGTTTCAATAATGTTTCTTCTCATTCTTCTAAATAAATCTACTCAACTTCCCCTCATAAAAAATTCCTTTCATATTCAGGGTCAACCTGGTGAATCTTCTCTGCACTGCCTCTAATGACAACATATCTTTCCTTAGACAAAGAGACTAAAATTGTTTACGATATTATTGGTGTGGTCTAACCTGTGCCTTGTATAGCTTGAGCAAGACTTCCCAACTTTTCCACTCCATTCCCTTTGCAATGATATTCTAACATTTTATTTGTCTTTGTTATTATCTGCTGAATTTGGATGCTACTTGGATGTTTGCATGAGGGCTCCCAAGTCCTTCTATGCTGCAGCATTCTAGAACATATAACATCGAATATTACAGTGCAGTAATGGCCCTTGATGTTGCACCATCCTGTGAAACCAATCTAAAGCCCATCTAACCTACACTATTCCATTCTTGTCTATATGCCTATCCAATGACCATTTAAATGCCCATAAAGTTGGCGAGTCTACTATTGTTGCAGACACCACTACTCTGAGTAAAGAAACTACCTCTGACATCTGTCCTTACATCTATCACCCTTCAATTTAAATCTACATCCTTTCGTGCTAGCCATCACCAGCCAAGGAAAAAGGCTCTCCCTGTCCACCCTATCTAACCCTCCGATTATCATATATGTCTCAATTAAATCAACTCTCAACTTTCTTTCTATCGAAAACAGCCTCAAGTCCCTCAACCTTTCCTCGTAAGACCTTCCTTCCATACCAGGCAGCATCCTAGTAAATCTTCTCTGAACCTTTTCCAAAGCTTCCACACCCTTCCTATAATGCAGTGACCATTAAAGGGAAAAGGTTGAGACTCTGAAGGTAGATTACAGAGAGTTAGGCAGAAATTTAAAAAGGAGGTCCTCAAGAGTAATAATATTTGGATTACTCCCAGTGCTATGAGCTAGTGAGGGCAGGAATAGGATAGAGCAGATGAATGCATGGCTGAGGAGCTGGTGTATGGGAGAAGGATTCACATTTTTGGATCATTGGAATCTCTTCTGGGGTAGAAGTGACCTGTACAAGAAGGCCAGATTGCACCTAAATTGGAAGGGGATTAATATACTGGCAGGGAGATTTGCTAGAACTGCTTGGGAGGATTTAAACTAGTAAGGTGGGGAGGTGGGACCCAGGGAGATAGTGAGGAAAGAGATCAATCTGAGAAGGGTACAGCTGAGAACAGAAATGAGTCAAACAGTCAGGGCAGGCAGGGATAAGGTAGGACTGATAAATTAAACTGCTTTTATCTCAATGCAAGGGGCCTAACAGGGAAGGCAGATGAACTCAGGGCATGGTTAGGAATATGGGACTGGGATATCACAGCGATTACGGAAACATGGCTCAGGGATGGGCAGGACCGGCAGCTTAATGTTCCAGGATACAAATGCTCCGGGAAGGACAGAAAGGGAGGCAAGTGAGGAGGGGGAGTGGCATTTTTGATAAGGGATAGCATTACAGCTGTGCTGAGGGAGGATATTCCCGTAAATACATCCAGGGAAGTTATTTGGGTGGAGTTGAGAAATAAGAAAGGGATGATCATTTTATTGGGATTGTATTATAGATCCCCCAATAGTCAGAGGGAAACTGAGAAACAAACTCGTAAAGAGAGCTCAGCTATCTGTAAGAATAATAGGGTAGTTATGGTAGGGGATTTTAACTTTCCAAACATCGACTGGGACTGCCATAGTGTTAAAGGTTTAGATGGAGAGGAATTTCTTAAGTCTGTACAAGACAATTTTCTGATTCAGTATGTGGATGTACCTGCTAGAGAAGGTGCAAAACTTGACCTTACCTTGGGAAATAGGGCAGGGCAGGTGACTGAGGTGTCAGTGGGGGAGCACTTTGGGGCCAGCGATCATAATTCTATTCATTTTAAAATAGTGATGGAATAGGATAGACCAGATCTAAAAGTTGAAGTCCTAAATTGGAAAGTCAATTTTGATGATATTAGGCAAGAACTTTTGAAAGCTGATTGGAGGCAGATGTTCACAGGTAAAGCGACAGCTGGGAAGCCTTCAGAAATGACATAACAAGAATCCAGAGAAAGTATACTCCTATCAGAGTGAAAGAGAAGGCTGGTAGGTATAGGGAATGCTGGATGACTAAAGAAATTGAGGGTTTGGTTAAGAAAAAGAAGGAAGCATATGTCAGGTATAGACAGGATGGATCAAGTGAATTTTTAGAAGAGTATAAAGGCAGTAAGAGTATATTTAAGAAGGAAATCAGGAGGGCAAAACAGGGACATGAAATAGCTTTGGCAAATAGAATTAAGGAGAATCCAAAGGGTTTTTACAAATACATTAAGGACAAAAGGGTAACTAGGGAGAGAATAGGGCCCCTCAAAGATCAGCAAGGTGGCCTTTGTGTGGAGCCACAGAAAATGGGGGGATACTAAATGAGTATTTTGCATCAGTATTTACTGTGGAAAAGGATATTGAAGATATAGACTGTAGGGAAATAGATGGTGACATCTTGCAAAATGTCCAGATTACAGAGGAGAAAGTGCTAGATGTCTTGAAATGCATAAAAATGGATAAATCCCCAGGACCTGATCAGTTGTACCTGAGAACTCTGTGGGAAGCTAGAGAAATGATTGCTGGGCCTCTTCCTGAGATATTTGTATCATCGATAGTCACAGGTAAGGTGCCGGAAGACTGGAGGTTGGCAAAGGTGGTGCCACTGTTTAAGAAGGGCGGTAAAGACAAGCCAGGGAACTATAGACTGGTGAGCCTGACCTCGGTGGTGGGCAAGTTGTGGAGGTAATCCTGAGGGACAGGATGTACATGTATTTGGAAAGGCAAGGACTGATTCAGGATAGTCAACATGGCTTTGTGCGTCGGAAATCATGTCTCACAAACTTGATTGAGTTTTTTGAAGAAGTAACAAAGAAGATTGATGAGGGCAGAACAGTAGATGTGATCCACATGGACTTCAGTAAGGCGTTCGACAAAGTTCCCCATGGGAGACTGATTAGCAAGGTTAGATCTCATGGAATACAGGAAGAACTAGCCATTTGGATACTGAACTGGCTCAAAGGTAGAAGATAGAGGGTGGTGTTGGAGGGTTGTTTTTAAGACTGGAGGCCTGTGACCAGTGGAGTGCCACAAGGATCGGTGCTGGGCCCTCTACTTTTTGTCATTTACATAAATGATTTGGATGCAAACATAAGAGGTACAGTTGAAAGTTTGCAGGTGACACCAAAATTGGAGGTGTAGTGGACAGCGAAGAGGGTTACCTCAGATTACAACAGGATCTGGACCAGATGGGCCAATGGGCTGAGAAGTGGCAGATAGAGTTTAATTCAGATAAATGCGAGGTGCTGCATTTTTGGGAAAGCAAATCTTAGCAGGACTTATACACTTAATGGTAAGGTCCTAGGGAATGTTGCTGAACAAAGAGACCTTGGAGTGCAGGTTCATAGCTCCTTCAAAGTGGAGTTGCAGGTAGATAGGATAGTGAAGAAGGCGTTTGGTATGCTTTCCTTTATTGGTCAGAGTATTGAGTACAGAAGTTGGGAGGTCATGTTGTGGCTGTACAGGACATTGGTTAGGTCACTTGTTGGAATATTGCATGCAGTTCTGGTCTCCTTCCTATCGGAAAGATGTTGTGAAACTTGAAAGAGTTCAGAAAGGATTTACAAGGATGTTGCCAGGGTTGGAGGATCTGAGCTACAGGGAGAGGCTGAATAGGGTGGGGCTGTTTTCCCTGGAGCGTCGGAGGCTGAGGGGTGGCCTTATAGAGGTTTACAAAATTATGAGGGACTTGGAGAGGATAAATAGACAAGGTCTTTTCCCTGGGGTCAGGAAGTCCAGAACTAGAGGGCATAGATTTAGGGTGAGAGGGGAAAGATATAAAAGAGACCTAAGGGGCAACTTTTTAACGCAGAGGGTGCTACGTGTATGGAATGAACTGCCAGAGTATGTGGTGGAGGCTGATACAATTGCAACATTTAAGAGGCATTTTGATGGGTATATGAATAGGAAGGGTTTGGAGGGATATGGGCTGGGTGCTGGCAGGTGGGACTAGATTGGGTTGGGATATCTGGTTGGCATGGACGGGTTGGACTGAAGGGTCTATTTCCATGCTGTACATCTCTATAACTCTATGACTTTATGCAATACTCCAAGTGCGGCCATATTAGAGTTTTGTACAGCTGTGGCATGACCTCGTGGTTATGAAACTTGATCCCTCTACAAATAAAAGCTAACACACCATATGCCTTCTTAACAGCCCTATCAACCTGGGTGGCAAATTTCAGAAATCTATGTACATGGACACCCAGATGTCTCTGCTCATCTACATACCAAGAATCTTACCATTCTCCCAGTACTCTTTATTCCTGTTGCTCTTTCCAAAGTGAATCACCTCACACTTTTCTGCATTAAACTCTTTTGGTACCTCTCAGCTCAGCTCTGCAGCTTACCTATGTCCCTCTGAAACCTCGAACATCCTTCAGCTCTATCCATAACTGTACCAACCTTAGTGTCATCTGCATATTTACTAATCCATCCTTCCATGCCCTCATCCAGGGATCATTTATAAAAATGACAAATAGCAGTGGCCCCAAAACAGATCCGTATGGTATACCACTAGTAAGTGAGTTCCAGAATGAACATTTCCCATCAATCACCATCACTGTCTTCTTTCAGCTAGCCAATTTCTGATCCAAACTGCTAAATCGCCCTCAATACCATGCCTCCGTATTTTGTGCCGTAGCCTACCATGGGGAACCTCATCAACCTGTTTGGTCACCTTCTCAAAGAACTCAATAAGGTTTGTAAGGCATGACCCACCCTCCACAAAACCATGTTGATTATCCCTAATCAACTTATCTCTATCGAGATGATTATAAATCCTATCTCTCATAACCTTTTCCAACACTATACCCACAACTGAAGTCACTGGACTATAATTACCAGGGTTGTCCCTATCCACTTCTTGAACAAGGGAACAACATTTGCTATCCTCCAGTCTACTGGCACTATTCCTGTAGACAATGATGATGTAAAGATCAAAGCCAAAGGCTCAGCAATCATCTTCCTGGCTTCCCAGGGAATCCAAGGATAAAACCCATCTGGCTCAGGGGATTTATTTATTCCACACTTTTAAGAATTTCTAACAATCATCCTTGTGAACCTCAATCACATCTAGTCTAGTAACCTGTTTCTCAGTATTTTTCTTGACAACATTGTCTTTTTCCAGTGTGAATACTGATGAAAAATATTCATTTAGGGCTTCCTCTATCTCCTCTGACTCCATGCACAACTTCCCACTACTGTCCTTGACTGACCCTAATCTTACTCTTGTCATTCTTTTATCCCTTATATATCTGTAGAAAGCTTTAGGGTTTTCCCTGATCCTATCTGCCGATGACTTCTAATGTCCACTCCTTGTTCATCTTAGCTCTCTCTTTGGGTCTTTCCTGGCTACTTTGTAACTCTCAAGCACCCTAACTGAGCCTTCAGATCTCATCCTAACATAAGCCTTCTTCTTTCTTTTGACAAGCGATTCAATTTCCTTAGTAAACTATAGCTCCTCCATTCAATAACTTCCTCTCTGCCTTACAGATATATACTTATCTAGGGCACACTTGAGCTGTTCCTTGAATAAACTCCACATTTCAATTGTGCCCATCTCCTGCAGCTTCCTTCCCCATCCTATGCATCCTAAATCTTGTCTAATCACAATGTAATTGCCTTTCTCCCAGCTGTAGCTCTTGCCCTCTGGTGTATACCTATCCCCTTCCATTGCTAAAGTAAACATAATTGAACTGTAGTCACTATCACCAAAGTGCTCACCTACCTCCAAATCTAACACCTGGTCGAGTTCATTACTCAGTACCAAATCTAATGTGGCCTCGCCCCTTATTGGCCTGTCTACATACTGTGTCAGAAAACCCTCCTGCACACAATGGACAAAAACTGACCCATCTAAAATACTTGTACTATAGTATTCCCAGTCAATATTTGGAAAGGTAAAGACTCCATAACACCTACCCTGTCACTCTCGCTCCTATCAAGAATCATCTTTGCTATCCTTTCCTCGACATCTCTGGAACTATTCAGAGGCCTATAGAAAACTCCCAACAGGGTGACCTCTCCTTTCCTGTTTCTAATCTCAGCCCATACCACCTCAGTTGACAAGTCCTCAAACGTCCTTTCTGCAGCCGTAATACTATCCTTGACTAACAATGACACATGCCTACCTCTTTTACCATCTTCTTTGTTCTTACTGAAAGTAGTCTTTCGTCTGTAGTGTTTCACTGTTTAAATAATATTCAGGCCCTCCATCCATCCCCTCAAAGTGCATAATCTCACCTTTTCCAATGTTATGTTCTATCTGCTAAGTTTTTACCCATTCACTTAATCTGTCTATGTCCCTCCGTGATCTTTACCACTTTTACCCAACTGGTATTATGTATTCTGCAAACTTGGTTATAATGCATTCACTTCTGTCATCCAAGTTATTAACATATATAGCAAATTATTGAGCCCTAACACTGATCTCTATGGAATTTCAGTAGTCTTCTATTAGCTAGCCAATCCTCATATATTCCTCCCAATACCATGAGCTCTTAGGAACATAGGAACAGGAGTAGCCCATTCAGCCCCTCAAGCCTGTTCCATCACTCAATGAGATTATGACATCTGTGGCTTAATTCCATCTACCTGCTTTTGGCCCATATTCCTTAATACCTCTGCTTAGCAAAAAAAGTATCGATCTCAGATTTAAAATTAACAACTGATCCAGTATCCACTGCCATTTGTGGAAGAGAGTTTCAAACCTCTCCCACCCTGGGTGTAGAAATGCTTCCTAACATCTCCAGAATGGTCTGGACCTAATTCTCAGGCCCTAGTTCTAGAAATAGTTTTTTTAATAGTCTTGATCTACTCTGCCTTTTCCTGTTAATAACTTGAAGGCTTTTACCAGATCACCCTTACCCTTCTAAATTCTAGTGAAAAAAGGTATAATTTGTGTCAATTTGTGTAAACTCTCTTCACAACATAATTTCTGAAATCCAGGTAAACCTACCTTGTACTCCGTCCAAAGTCAATCCTAAGGTGTGGTACCCAGATCTGTTCACAGTACTCTAAGTGGGATCTAACCAGGGTTTTGTATAACTGCAGCATAACTTCTGCATCCTTGTACTTCAGTGCTCTCCATATAAAGGCCAGCATTGTATTAGCTTTCTTGATTATTTTCTGCACTTGGTTGTGACATTCTAAATATTTATCCATCTGAATTCCCCAAGTTTCTTTGACATCCACGGTATTTAACTTTATGCCATCTAGAAAGTGCTCTGATTTATCCTTTCTCAGTTCAAAATAGATAATCTCATACTTGTTTATGTTGAAATTTTATTGAGTATATGTGTGATACTATATCAAATGCCTTTTCAAAACTCAAATATATTTCATCTATTGGTTCCCCTTTATTTATCCACATTGTTACCTGTTCAAAGAAATTTGTTAGGCATGACTACCCCTTCATTAAGCCATGCTTACTCTGCTTGATTATATTATATATTCTAAATGCTCTGTTATTACATCCTTTGTAATGGTCTCTACCATTTTCCCAATGACAGATGACCAGTCTGGAAAATGATCATCTCACTGTAGAATGGAATTAACTCAGCCTGAAATTGTCCGGGATGAAACCAGCTTAGATCAGACTGACTTAAACTCAGTCCGGAATGAGGTCAGCTCAAGCAGGAATGCAATCAATTCGGTCTGGAATGGGATCAGTTCAGTCTGGAATGGGATTGACACACCTTGGAATGGGACCAACTCAGTCTGGTATGGAACTAGCTCAGGGCTCTGACCCGAAACGTCGAATTTCCTGTTCCTTGGATGCTGCGTAACCTGCTGTGCTTTAACCAGCAACACATTTTCAGCATGGAACTAGCTCAGTCTGGTATGGAACTAGCTCAGAGTGGAAGGTGATAAGCTAGTCCAGAATAGGAACGGTTCTGTATGGATTGTGATCAAGACAATCCATAATGAGATCAACTCAGTTTGGAATGGGATTGGGTCAGTTTGAAATATGATAAATTTGGTCCCGAATGGGATCAATTCAGACCAGAATGGGATCAGCTGAATCTGGAATGAGTTCATCCCAGTTCAGAAATTGAGACAATTCAGAGTGAGTACCACAGTTCAGAGTGATGTTGTGTGTAACACAACAACAACATATATTTGTATAAAGGAGGGTCAGTTACTCCATTGGTTAAATAAATACTTGTGTGATGCAGCTATCATACTAATAATGGTTTGTTGATCAATCAAAATGATGTGTAGTCCTTGAACTTTACTTCATAAGCATTATATTATACTGATCATCATGCAGCCAGTCATCATTAACTGGTGGTTTTCCATGATAACAACTCACCTAATGAGAATCACTTGCTAACTAATGAACACTCTCCTCATAGAGTGCAAATTTCTTTCCCTTTATTTTGACATTTCTTGCAAATAGTCTGATGAGCACAAGACAAAAAGCGTCAACAAAATGTGTTTTTTATAGCAATACTTAAGTTCTGTATTACTGAGCAGCTGTCTATGTACTTGCATTCCTTGCTCAGAAAAAATAAACATTTTGAAATTCTCAGATCTCACTCACTTATTATATACCCAGATATAATTTTTGCTTAAATCAGGACTTTCACAGGGTGCTCCATTGGCAGAAGTTTATTAACTGCCTAGCAAACCAAAACTCATTAAAAAGTCTAGAGACTGCCAAAGATTACATACCACCTTGGCATTGGAATCAGGACAGAGACAAAGGCACGTCAACACATGCTTTACACTGAAATATACTGTCAGTCAAATCTACAGCTCAAATAAGTAGTCTGTAATGCTTATAATGTACCAATGAACACCTGGTATGAATGAGGAAGCCTTATGTCACTCAATAGGATGTCACTAGTCCCATTGGTGAAAAATGGCCTTCTTTTCTGCACTATTATAATTCTGTGGTTAATGGCAGTTGTCTGCTTCAAGGTTCTAACCAATCAGAGGAACTCATTCAACAAAAACAAAATGCTACGAATGTCAGAATTTTGAAATGCAAACAGAGCATGCTGAAAATATTCAACAGGTCAGGCAGCATCTGTGGAAACAAGTTTGTTGATTCAGATCACTCACTTTCAAATGGTCATTGATTTGAACCATTCACTCTATTTATCTCACTACAGATTCTGCCTGACCTGCTGAATATTTGCAATGTTTACTGTTTATATTTCAGAGTAATGTCTTTCCAGTCCAAAGAGATTTCAGCGCACAAACTTCAATAATAGTGATGTTCAAATTTATGAATGGCCTCCTGGGGAGAAAATCTGCCATCCCTGTCTAGTCTGGCCTACACGTGACTCCAGACCCACAGCAATATGGGTAATGACCTTTTGGGCAAATAGGAATGGGCAATAAATGCTGCCCTAGCCAGGGATGCCCACATCCCAAAAACAAATGTTTAAAAAGCTGGAAAATATGCTACTTTCACTCTGTGGATAGGCTCAGAAACATCTTCCAAGAATGCTGAAGCAGTGTTTCTAAATTGTTGTAATCCTGTTGCAATTCTTGTAAGAAAGGACGAAAAAATATTAAATTTTTTTGGGAGTTGCAGCAAGTTATTGCCGAAGTGTTCTATGTTGAAATTTCCAAATTAATTTGAAAAGTCAAATAGTGATTCGTGCCTTTGTTTATTACTGAATTGATAACAAGGGGTTAAAATAACAGCACCTACTTCAAGATGCATAAAACAGTGGCTGGATGGAATTATAATTGTTAAATTCAATAATTTGGCACTAATATTATCCAATACCAATGGTGAGAATGTGTGTCTGGTGTGTGTCTAATTGTGCGCACGTGAATGTATCCATATGTCATAGTGTATGCGAGTCTGGGTACGTTTGTGAGTATATGTGGCATGTTATGGACATGTATTTATTTACGTATTGTCACAGGTCTGGGATGACCGACCTCCAACAACCACAACTGTCTTCCTTTGTGTGAGGTATGACTCCAACCTGCAAACTGTATTCCTTTGGTTCCCATTGACTCCACATTGGAAAGACTGCCTAATGCCATATCTAATCAAATATTGCCGTGATGTTCAGGGCAGTCACTCGCAAGGGCAGCAGATACATGGGAACATCACCATCTGCAAGCTCCTGTCCAAATGACTAACCACCCTGATTTGGAAATATATCACTATTCATTCACTGTCACTGGGTCAACATTCTGGGAATCCCACCCAAATAACATTGCGGGTCTACCTACATGGAATGCAGTGGTTCAAGAAGCCAGCTCACCATCACCTTCTCAAGGACAACTAGGAATGGTCAATAAATTCTGACCCAGCCAGCCACACCCATGTCCCACAAGTGAATAAAAATAAATGAAAAAAGAAAATTAGAATGGTATGAGGCTGACTATGGTGTATTGAAAAAGTGTAATAAAAGATTTAATGGTGGACAGGCAATGGCTAGTATTTAAAGAAATACTACATGATCTATATTGTGAAGGTGTTGGTGTTGGACTGGGTTGGACAAAGTTAAAAATCACACAATACCAAGTTATAGTCAAAAGTGTGGTGCTGGATAAGCAGAGCAGGTCAGGCAGCATATGAGGAGCAGAGGAATCAATGTTTCAGGCATTAGCCCTTCATCAGGCTTTCAGAGCTACCTGACAATGGGGCAGTGCTCTGAAAGCTTGTACTCCCAAAGAAATCTGTTGGACTATAACCTGGTGTTGTGTGATTTTTAACTGCATGATCGATGGTATATATACATTCCTCTATGGCACGAACACCCAAATTCACCATCCTATTCAAGCCTATTCACCATCTATAAGGTGCAAGTAGGGAGTGTGATGGATGTGGGCCGCTCCAACACGGTTCAAGTAGTTTGACACCATGCAGGATAAAGCAGTCCGCTTCATTGGACCCATATCCACAAGCATCCAGTCCCGCCACCACTGACGCTCAGTGGCAATAGTGTGTAATAACTAAAAGATGCACCGCAGAAATCCACCGAATATCCTGTGTCAGCACCTTCCAAATCCAGGACTACTCCCATCCAGAAGGGCAGTAGATACATGCAAATGCTGTCACCTATATGTTATGTATACGTATGTTATGTATATACCTTGATATGTATGTACCTGTCAGGCAGGAAAGAAATGGCCGTGTGAGGGAACCTTGGTTGACGAGGAAGGTTGAATGTCTTGTAAGGAGGAAGAAGGAGGCTTACATAAGGTTGAGGAAACAAGGTTCAGACAGAGCGTTGGAGGGATACAGGATAGCCAGGAGGGAGCTGAAGAAAGGGATTAGGAGAGCTAAGAGAGAGCATGAAAAATCTTTGGCGGGTAGGATCAAGGATAACCCCAAGGCCTTTTATGCGTATGTGAGAAACATGAGAATGACAAGAACAAGGGTAGGTCCGATCAAGGACAGTAGTGGGAGTCTGTGGATTGAGTCAGAAGATATAGGAGAGGTCTCGAATGAGTACTTTTCTTCAGTATTTACAAATGAGAGGGACCGTATTGTTGAAGAGGAGAGTATGAAACGGACTGGTAAACTAGAGGAGATACTTGTTAGGAAGGAAGATGTGTTGGGCATTTTGAAAAACTTGAGGATAGACAAGTCCCCCGGGCCTGACGGGATATATCCTAGGATTATGTGAGAAGCAAGAGAGGAAATTGCAGAACCGTTGGCAATGAGCTTTTCGTCTTCACTGTCAATGGGGGTGGTACCAGGGGACTGGAGAGTGGCGAATGCTGTGCCCCTGTTCAAAAAAGGGAATAGGGATAACCCCGGGAATTACAGGTCAGTTAGTCTTACTTCGGTGGTATGCAAAGTAATGGAAAGGGTACTGAGGGATAGGATTTATGAGTATCTGGAAAGACACTGCTTGATTAGGGATAGCCAGCACGGATTTGTGAGGGGTAGGTCTTGCCTTACAAGTCTTATTGAATTCTTTGAGGAGGTGACCAAACATGTGGATGAGGGTAGAGCAGTGAATGTAGTGTACATGGATTTTAGTAAGGCATTTGATAAGGCTCCCCATGGTAGGCTTATGAGGAAAGTCAGGAGGCATGGGATAGTGGGAAGTTTGGCCAGTTGGATAGAGAACTGGCTAACCGGTCGAAGTCAGAGAGTGGTAGTAGATGGTAAATATTCAGCCTGGAGCCCAGTTACAAGTGGGGTTCTGCAGGGATCAGTTCTGGGTCCTCTGCTGTTTGCAATTTTTATTAATGACTGGGAAGAGGGAGTCGAAGGGTGGGTCAGTAAATTTGCAGACGATACGAAGATTGGTGGAGTTGTGGATAGTGAGGAGGGTTGTTGTCAGCTGCAAAGGGACTTAGATATGATGCAGAGTTGAGCTGAGGAGTGGCAGATGGAGTTCAACCCTGCCAAGTGTGAGGTTGTCCATTTTGGAAGGACAAATAAGAATGCAGAATACAGGGTTAATGGTAGGGTTCTTAGTAAGGTGGAGGAGCAGAGGGATCTTGGGGTCTATGTTCATAGATCTTTGAAAGTTGCCACTCAGGTGGATAGAGCTTGTAAGAAGGCCGATGGAGTATTAGCGTTCATTAGCAGAGGGATTGAATTCAAGAGTCGTGAGGTGATGTTGCAGCTGTATAGGACCTTGGTAAGGCCACATTTGGAGTACTGTGTGCAGTTCTGGTCACCGCATTTTAGGAAAGATGTGGAAGCTTTGGAGAGGGTGCAGAGGAGATTTACCAGGATGTTGCCTGAAATGGAGAATAGGTCGTGCGAGGATAGGTTGAGACTGCTAGGCCTTTTCTCATTGGAACGGCGAAGGATGAGGGGTGACTTGAAAGAGGTTTATAAGATGATCAGGGGAATAGAAAGAGTAGACAGTCAGAGACTTTTTCCCCGGGTACAACAGAGTGTTACAAGGGGAATAAATTTAAGGTGAAGGGTGGAAGGTATAGGGAGGATGTCAGGGGTAGGTTCTTTACCCAGAGAGTGGTGGGGCATGGAATGCGCTGCCTGTGGGAGTGGCAGAGTTAGAATCATTGGTGACCTTCAAATGACAATTGGATAGGTACATGGATAGGTGCTTAAGCTAGGACAAATGTTCGGCACAACATCGTGGGACGAAGGGCCTGTTCTGTGCTGTATTGTTCTATGTTCTATATGTTCTCCCCAAGTCACACACAATCCTGACTTGGATATAAATCACCATTCCTTCATGTTCAAGACTGATCACAACAGATTTCAGGAGACTAATGACGTCAAAGGAAATGGAGATAGTGTGGGAAAGTAACATTGAGGTTGATGATTAGCCATGATCTAATTGAATCGCAGGATAAGTCAAAGGGTTTGACTGACCAACAGGTCATTCTGTTATAATGTGCATTTCATCAATGCAAATTCCCTGTAACACAACAGACAAATTGGGGATGCTGTTTGTACAGCACAAACATTTAAAATGTGTATTGGCTATAATGTGATTACAGTGGCAAAATTTCAAGTGTTCATAAAGTGTGACTTTCCTATAATGTAGGGTTGCACAAGGACGGAACCATTGTGTTATAGAAGAACTGTCAATACTCCCGTTCCTGTGAAGCTCAGATGTATCATCTACTCAGCAATTCTGGCCGAAGATGGGTGCAAGTAGGTCAACTTTGCTTTTTTGCACTGAGATATAAGGTCCTGAGTGATCTTTGAAGATGTGAAGAGGGTGTATTTTCTTATTTGAAAATCTTGTTTAAAAATGAGTTACCCATTTAAATCAGAGGTGAGGTGACTTTGTTTTCTCACAGAGGGGTGTGAGTCTTTAAAACACTCCCTGAAAAGGTAATCCCAGCCGAGCATGTGTATATTTTTGAGCAAGGGGATGAAAGGTTATCAGGAGGAGGCAGGAATCTGGGCTTGAGGTTACAATTTGATCAGCCATGATCTTATTAAATTGGAGAGCAGGTTCAAGAGAGTAAATGGATCCCTTAAGACTCAATCAACTTGGTCAGTAGTGGTGCTGCTAAGCCATTGTTTTTGACGCACTTTGAAGTCTCCCATCCAGAACAGACTGGAGGAGTACTGATTCCTTGGTGATAGATGATTATCAGCAGGAGATTTCCTCGCCCCATCTGACCCGATGACATGGGACTTCATGGATTCAAAGTTAATGTTGAGGATAGTCAGAGAAACTCTGACTGTGTCACACTGGGCTGTGACCACTGCTGGGTCTATCCAGCCGATGGGGCAGGACATACTTGCATAAGACATGTATTAAATGTCAGTGAGACTATTATGTTGAGTTATGGGTGTCATATTATATAAAAGATGTGAATGTGCTGGAGAGAGAGTACAGAAGTGATTTTGGAATGGGTTTTGGAAGATGGAACAAAACCAAGACAAGGAAGTGCTAAATGAATGGAGTTACCCTAGGAAGCTCTTGGGGTGCTGGCCTACAGACCCCTGAAGGTCTCAGGACAGGTTAATAAGGTAGATAAGGAGTCATACTGGACACTTGCCTTTGTGAGCTGTGGCATAAATTACAAAAGTGAGATGTCATGTTGGAGCCTAAGGGGTTGGTTAGCTTACTTGGTTGGGCATGCCAGAGTGATACCAATGGCATGGGTTCAATTTCTGCACCGGCTGAGGTTACAATGAAGGACTCTCTTTCAACCTTTCCCCTTTCCTGACCCTCAGATTAGACCACCATCAGTCAGTCATACAGCATGGAAACAGTCCATTTGGTCTAACCAGTCCATGCCAACCATGTTCCTGAATTAAACTAGTCCCGCATGCCTGTTTTTGGCCTCTATCTCTCCATCAGTAAGTCATCCGTGTTTTCCAATTGATTAATTTATGTGCAGAGAACAATTCTGTGATATGCTTTATTGGTTCCAGCTGTCAGAAAACATGTTTTTGCTTGTGATTGAATAATTATAAAAGTGAATTATTAGCTTACAAAAAGTATTCTAGATACAGTCACATTGCAATAAAATTTGCTTCCATTTAGGCTTATACATTGTGTAGACATTCCAAAATACTTTTTAAGTAATTACTGACATTCCAAATGTAGTGATTATGGTTTATTGGCAATTTGAGCACAGCACATTTCCACAGGTAGAGCTAAATCCCTAGTTAAATTGTTCTAGTAATGTTAGTTAAAGGTTCAACATAGGAAGGACATGCTGACAACTCCCTTAACTTCTCCAGAAAAGTGTCAATTTCTACACAAGATCCCATTAATCAGATAAATATCCAGATTAACAAATTTAGTGATGTTAGTCAGGGAATAAATATTGCCCAAGCTGGCAACTGGGGTAACATACAAGATTGAGGAGGAACTTAAGAGGGTAGAAGCTGAGAGATTGTTCCTGCTGGTCAGGGAGTTTAGAATATAAGGACATCAGCCATATCAAGGTAAGATCACCCAGAACTGAGAAATTGTGAAATTACTTCACTCAAAGGATTGTGAATCTTTGGAATTGTCTTTTCCACAGGTTTGTAGATGCTACATTAGTGGATATATTTAAGGCTGGGATAAACACAGTTTTTTCCTCAGAAGGAATCAAATTCACTTTGATTTGGGGAATGGGCAGAACAGGGGAATTGACACTCAAAACCAACCAGAATCATACTGAATTGTAGCCCAAGTTCACCGAATTCTGTGGTCTTCTCCTGCTCCTGTTTCCTGCGTTCTTGTAATCTCTCTCCAACTCTTCTTCAGATAGTGTTATGAGATCTCTACACAGAGCTGACAGAGCCTCAGTCGAATGCTTCATCAAGAATAAGGCAGCTCCAACAGTGTAATACTCCCTCAGCACTGCACCCATCCTCTGATTAAACTGAGAGTGCAATGAACAGATACACGGTATTAATCTCATAAAGGCTGCTTTAACGTTTCATTGGAAAACTTGCAGAAAGTAAATTTAGGGGTGTAAATGACGAGATAGTGAAAATATCAGCACACCTGGTTCAAAAAACCTGGCAATGGAACCTGGAAACAAAAGAAATGCTAATACAATGTTTTGAAGAAAAACAAATGCATCAGAATTGTTTCGTGCATTTAAACTATTAAACCAACGGGTTTCATCTTAAAAATGCTTTCTGGGACCTTCATCAAGTTTCTAAAGCGTTCATCTCGTGTCTGGTTTTAGTAATGAGTAAGACAGCAGGAACAGAAACAGGCCAGTGGAAATCTGGAACTCTCTCTGCCAAAAGGCTGTGGATGCTTGTACAACTGGAGCTTTAAGGACCAAGACTGATAGATTTTTGTTTGGCAAGTGTATCGAGGGACATGGAGCAAACACGGGTGAATGAAGTTGAGGTACAGATGGGGTCTTCAGGAAGAGAGAGAGCTGGGAGTGTAGGTGAATAAATCCTTAAAAGTGGCGAGGCAGGTTAAAAAAGCTGTTAATCAAACAAATTCTTTAACATATTTAATAGAGGAAACCAGTTTAACGAAATAAGGAATTTATGTCAAATCTGTCTAAAATGCTGGTCAGGCACCAGCTAAAGTGCTGTTGTTCAACACTGGGCACCAAACCTGAGGGAGAATGTCAAGCCCCTAAGAAATGGTGAAGGAAAAGACTTATTGGAATAGGCATTAAGGACTCCTGTTACATGGAGACAGTGGAGAAACTGGTTCTGTTCTCCTGAGAGTAATTAAAGTCGTTTTGACAGAGCTGGTCAGATCTTCAGCCTGAAACATGGGGAGCTTTAACACTAAAATGGGTCGGTTTAGGTCATTCATTAGGGGCGGGTTAAAGCCTTATAAATGTAATTGAATTGTAATCCCAATCCAGTCATTTCCAGGTTCTAATGTTCTACCAGCCCCACTTCCTCCATGTCGACAGAGTATGTGGACGGAGGTGGTCAGTTAAATTAAAAATTCCCCACCCTGGTACTTTGTTTCTCTCCCATAGGTACCACCTGGCCTGCTGAGTATTTCAGGCATTTTTTGTTCTAATCTCAGTGTTATGGAGATTTTGAGTGGATCAATAAGATGAGATTGCTTCCAATAGTAGGAGGATTCAGTAGCCTTTGGGCACAGATATAAGGTGGATGGCCCAAGGAGTGACAGATGCAGTTTAATTTATCTAAATGTGAGGTGCTGCATTTTGGTTAGGCAAATCAGGGCAGGGACCTGGGGAGTGTTGCTGAACAAAAAGACCTTGGAGTGCAGGTTCATAGTTCCTTGAAGGTGGAGTCACAGGTAGATAGGATAGTGAAGAAGGAATTTGGTATGCTTGCTTTCATTGGTCAGTGCATTGAGTATAGGAGTTGGAATGTTATGTGTGGCTATACAGGGCATTGGTAAGGCCACTTTTAAAATATATGAAAAATATAGTTAAACTTGAAAGGATTCAGCAAAGATTTACAAGGATGTGGTTGGGATTGCAGGGTTTGAACTATTGGGAGAAGTTGAATAGGTTGGGGCTGTTTTCCCTGGAGCATTGGAGGCTGATGGGTGACTTCACAGAGGTTTAGAAAATCATGAGGGGCATGGTTAGGGTGAGTAGACAAGGTCAGTTTTTTTGCTAGGATAGAGAGTCCAAAATTAGAGGGCATTCATTTAAGGTGAGAGGGGAAAGATTTAAAAGGGACCTGAAAGGCAACTTTTTCACACAAAGGGAGGAGCATATACAGAACAAGCTGCCAGAGGAAGTAGTTGAGGTGGGTACACCTACAACATTTAAAAGGCATCTGGATGAGTTCATGAATAGGAAGGATTCAGAAGGATATGGGCTAAATGCTGGCAAATGGGACTAGTTCAGTTTAGGATACCTAGTCAGCATTGACAGGTTGGACCAAAGGGTCAGTTTCCATCCTGTATGACTCTATGCCTCGCTTCGAACATGAAAGGGATTCAACATGGTGATAAGTTTTTGGTCTCTAATAAGCCTTTTGGAATGAAAGAGGCACATTACTGATGCTGTGACGATTCGCTCATAATCTGTTAACAGGGTAATTTTACATGATTTTCACATACCTCAAGGGGTAGATTTCAAAGTAACTGCAGAGAAAGTAGCTAGCAATGTGGTTTTGAGAAACAGTTCAATTAAGATTTCTAAAGGTAGAGGTTCCACTGCAACAACAACTTTGCATGAGCAATCATTTGACTTTTGCTGTTCTGAAACAGTACCCTATATTCACACATTCTTCAAAAGTGGCCCATAGTTGACAGGCATAGCCTTCTTTTATCATGGCTAGCTATGAGATTTTGTTGTTTCACAACATTGCTGCTATCCTTACACTGCTTTTTCATATGCCTTTTTATTCTTATTACTCTAAAACCAAACTAAATCTGTATCATTTCAACACAGCTTGTAATATGCTAAGGGGACGATGCTACAATGGCACTGTCACTGGCTAAATCATCCAGAACCCAGGCTAACAGTTTGGGAACTTGGGTTTGAACCCATCATGGCATTTGGTGAAATTTGAAACCAATCAATGCAATTTACAATTAAAAGCTGGATTGTTACTCTTGATTGTTGTAAAAACCATCTGGCTCCTAAATATCCTTTAGGGAAGAAAACTCTGCCAACCTCACCTGGTCTGACCTAAGTATGATTCCGTATCCACAGCAAAGTGATTGACTCATAAATGGCTTAACAAATTACTCAGGTGTTTAACACAGTACGGCGTGTTAAACTCTATACAGCATTTTCTTTATTTTTAAAAATTGTATTGCAGACTGTCTGTAGTGATTTATCACAGAGTCAAAGAAATGCCCACCATGTCTGCACCAGCTCTTCAACAAGATTATCTCTCAGTATCATTGTCCTGCCTTTCCCCACCTCACCACACCCTTGCATGTTGGTTCTATTTAAACAATCATCCAATTCCATCTTGAACACTTCAATTGAAACTGCTTCCATCACATTTCCAGGCAGTCCAATCAGCCCCAACCAACTAGTTCTGCAAAAACGTTCCTTTCTGACATCACATTTGCATAAATTTTACAAATCACTTAAAATACACGCTGTCATTCTCAATTCTTTTAAGAGCATGAACAGTTTCTCCCTCTCTCTTCTATTCAAAACTTCCATGATTTTTGAAAACTTGTATCAAGTCTCCTCTTAGTTTTCTTCTCTCCCAACAACAACAGTCCCAACATCTCCCAATCTATCCTCCGAATTGAAGTCTGTCATCCCTTGGACCACTCATTTTACTGCTTTAAGCTTTCAAAATTACTTTTCTTTCTGTTGTTTTATCTCTGTACCACTTATTAGGTTTTCCTGCCTTTTCAATATCAAAACTTCTTTCCGTCAGAAGCCAGACAGAGGTTTCCTGCTTCCTCCCAGGGAAAACCAATGATATTCCCATCTTTCATAGCACAATCTATTTCTTCTGCACAATATTTTAAAATAAAGTTCTCTACCTATGGCCTTTGAGTTAACCTTCCAAAACTACTATTTAATCAGAGCCTAATCTGTTTAAATCTTTAATTTCTCCAGACTTTCTGCTGGACTCTTTCATTAAATTTCTTTAAATTTACTCTATTTCTCAGTTTAAATAAATTTGAGGCTTTCCAGATTTGGAACTGCTATCTAAATTTACTTTCAAGTCCTTTCCCAATTTTTGTAGCTATTGCCTTATACAGCCTGATCTTGATGGCACTGGGAGGGGCAAGAACTCTCTTTCTACACTCCCATGTCTTCCCTTTTATAGTCTTTGCACCACTTTTGTAAAGTTGTCCACTTTTTCTTTAGGGATAGATGTCTTTACTTTTGGAACCTTGCTCCATACAGAGGGTCCTTTGATAAACTCACTATCTTTTTCTAAGTGAAGCTAACACTTTCTCTCTTTCCAAAGCTCACATTCATCTTCCTGCAGGTGAAGCCTCTCTGTGTTGTTAATTGCATTTCAGCTGCTGATTGATTTCATAGAATTATAGATTCCCTACAGTGTGGAAACAGGCCCCTTTGGCCCAGCAAGTCTACACTGACCCTCCAAAGAGTATCACACCCAAACCCATTCCCCTACATTCACTCCTGACTAATACATCTAACCTACACAACCCTGAACACTACAGGCAATTTAGCATGACCATTCAGCCTGCACATCTTTAGACTGTGGGAGGAAACCAGAGCACCTAGAGGACACCCACGCAGACACGGGGAGAATGTGCAAATTCCACACAGATAGTCGCCCAAGGCTGGAATCGAACCCAGGTCCCTGGCGCTGTGAGGCATTAGTGCTAACCACTGAGCCACCATGCCATCTTTTCAAAGCAACAATGGTCTTAAAGTGGTAAATTGACTTTTCTTCAAAAAGTTCTATTTTCTGGTGCTCTGCATGTTATTCAAATCTGCAATGCTGCTACCATGTGGTATTTACCCTGATTGCCACCGTTGGTACCTCGTGGAATCTGCCACCTCTGCCAGTATAAAGCTCAATATAAAGGTTGTCATGATTTGGAGATGCTGGTGTTGGACTGGGGTGGATAAAGTTAAAATCATGCAACACCAGGTTACAGTCCAACAGGTTTATTTGGAAGCACTAGCTTTCTAAGCGGCCTGCCCCACAACCACCTGATGAAGAAACAATGCTCTATAGTGCTTCCAAACAAACCTGTTGGACTATAAGCTGGTGTTGTGTGATTTTTAACAATATAAAGATTGTTGGAGAAAGGTCACTGCCACCAATCCTCCTTTGCCTTTACCATGTTTAGGGCCTGTTGAATTGTCAGGAGTAGAGAAAGGGCACTGATGGGTATAAACAGAAGTGGCACTTAGTCAACACCCTGATTTATTGCATGAAGGCAATAAATACATTTTACATTACTAATCAGGCAGAACTATGAAGGCTCTTGGGAGCCATGCAGAATATATCTGCTCTTTACAAAGGCCAGTGTAGAGCTTTTTGCCTGTGTGTTACATCAGCTGCCTGAATGGAGCCAATGCAATATGAAGTTTAACCTCTTCAGAATCTTTACCTAATAGTATCCTCAGGCAGCTCATTGAGTGAGTATTCAGAATGAGCCTCCCTCAGTGACCTCAGGTAAAGATAGTGAGGGTAGGCGGGAATTGAGAGGGTCTGTTGATCACACACTAGCTTCTCCTGACCTCGCATTAATTAAAAAGATAATTTAACTTACCTTTGAGACAATGGCCATGCTCTTGTCCAGACTTTTTGTGGAGCTGCAGGAGCTGGGGAGATATGAACCAAGTATCATGCATCAGTACACACCGTGGAGAAGGACACGGAAGATATAGAATGTGGGGAAGTAGATGGTGACATCTTGAAAAATGTCCATAATACAGAGGATGTCTTGAAATGCATAAAAGTGGATAAAACCCCAGGACCTGATCAGGTATACCCTATAACTCTGTGGGAATTTAGGGAATTGATTGCTGAGCTGCTTGCTGAGATACTTGGATCATCGAAGGTCACAGGTGAGGTGTCAATAAACTGGAAGTTAGTTAATGTGGTACCATTATTTGAGAAAGGAGACAAGGACAAGCCAGGGAACCATAGACCGGTGAGCCTGACAGGTAAGTTGATGGAGGGAATCCTGAGGGACAGGATGTACATGTATTTGGAAAGGCAAGGACTGATTAGGGATAGTAACATGGCTTTGTGTGTAGGAAATCATGTCTCACAAACTTGTTTGAAGTTTTTGAAAAAGTAACAAAGAGGATTGAAGAGGGCAGAGTGGTAGACGTGATCTATAAGGACTTCAGTAAGGCGTCAATATGGTACACCATGGGAGACTGATTAGCAACGTTAGATCTCATGGAATACAGGGAGAACTTGCCATTTGGATACAGAACTGGCTCAAAAGACAAAGGGTGGTGGTGGAGGATTGTTTTTCAGACTGGAGGCCTGTGACCAGTGGAGTACCTCAAGGATCAGTGCTGAGTCCACTATTTTTCGTCAATTATATAAATGATTTGGATATGAACATAGAAGGTATAGTTAGTAAGTTTGCAGATGACACCAAAATTGGAGATGTAGTTGGCAGTGAAGAAGGTTACCTCAGATTACCATGGGATTTTGATCAGATGGGCCAATGGGCTGAGGAGTAACAGATGGAGTTTAATTTAGATAAATGCAAGGTGCTGCATTTTGGGAAAGTAAATCTTAGCAGGACTTATAATGGCAGGGTCCTAGGGAGTGTTGCTGAACAAAGAGACCTTGGAGTGCAGATTCATAGCTCTTGAAAGTAGAGTTGCAGGTAGATAGGATAGTGAAGAAGGCATTTGGTATGCTTTCCTTTATTGGTCAGAGCATTGAGTACAGGAGTTGGGAGGTCATGTTGTGGTTGTACAGGACATTGGTTAGGCCACTTCTGGTAAAAAATGAGGTCTGCAGATGCTGGAGATCACAGCTGCAAATGTGTTGCTGGTCAAAGCACAGCAGGTTAGGCAGCATCTCAGGCTCTCTCTCTCTTATTCCTGATGAAGGGCTTATGCTCGAAACGTCGAATTCTCTATTCCTGAGATGCTGCCTAACCTGCTGTGCTTTGACCAGCAACACATTTGCAGCTAGGCCACTTCTGGAATATTGCATGCAATTCTGGTCTCCTTCCTATCGGAAAGGTGTTGTGAAACTGAAAGAGTTCAGAAAAGATTTAGAAGGATGTTGCCAGGGTTGGAAGATTTGAGCTACAGGGAGAGGCTGAACAGGCTGGGGCTGTTTTCCCTGGAGAATTGGAGGCTGAGGGGTGACCTTATAGAGGTTTATAAAATCATGAGGGGTATGGATAGGATAAATAAACAAAGACATTTCCCTGGGTTGGGGTTGTCCAGAACTAGAGGGCTCAGGTTTCGGGTGAGAGGGGAAAGATATAAAAGAGACCTAAGGGACAACTTTTTCACATAGAGGGTGGTGCATTTATGGAATGAGCAGCCAGAGGAAGTGGTGGAGGCTGATACAATTGCACCATTTAAAAGATATCTGGATGGGTATATGAATAGGAAGGGTTTGGAGGAAAATGGGCCAGGTGCTTGGATGAGGTTAGGATATCTGGTCGACATGGTCGGGTTGGATGAAGGGTCTGTTTCCATGCTGTACATCTCGATGATTCGATGACTCTTTAACATGAGTACAAAAGGATCATTGTCCTGTCTTGATTCTTGGTGCTGGTTTTGTTTTGAATCTTTGTTTAATTTTGGGCCCTGGTTTGGGTTCAGACTGGTTTTTAATTTGGCTGTGTTTCTAATCTGGTTCTGGGTCTTGGATCAGGTCCGGTTCCTACATTAAACTCACATCAAGTTCCTGCGTCAGATCTAAGTTTTGCTTTGTCACTGGATTCTGTTTTCACAAGCTCTAGTTGATGAAAGTGAAGAGGAAACGTGTTGATGGAGCACTTTCTACAACCACTGGACTTTTCAAAGCTTTTAGCAGCCAATGAAGTACCTTTGTGCTGTTGGAATATAAGAAACATGGCAGTGAAGCTTCCACAAATGCCAATATGCTATTGACCAGATAATCTATCTATTTAGGGATACAAGTTGGCCAGGACACATCACCCTGTTCTGTTTCAACATATCTATCTGGAATTTTATGTTCACTTGAGATATTTGCCACTCTGGATTAATGTTTCAGTGGAAGTTGACATTTCAACATTGTTCTTGAATATTGACCTTGATCTTAGTGCTAAACACTGGACTAGGTCTTTAATCCAAACCTTTGCGAAGCACAATCAAAAAATCTATGCAATGCCTTCAGTTTAATGAAACAAGTTCATTGGGTGGCACAGTGGCTCAGTGGTTAGCACTGCTACCTCACAGTGCCAGGGACCTGGATTCAATTCCAGCCTGGGGTGACTGTCTCTGTGGGGTTTGTATGTTCTCCCAGTGTCTACGCTGGTTTCTTCCAGCTCCAATTTCCTCCCATAGTCTAAACATGCACAGGTACGTGAATTGGCCATGGTAAATTGCACAGAGTGTTCAGGGATGTGTACGTTGGGTGAATTAGTCAGGGGTGGATGTAGAGTAGGGGCATGGGTTTCTATGAGAAAGACATTTGGGCAACATACATAATGCGGCTCAGTGGTTAGCACTGCTGCCTCATAGCACCAGGGACCCAGGTTCAATTCCTGCGTTAGGTAACTGTCTATGTGGAGTTTGCACATTCTCCCTGTGTGTCTGCATGGGTTTCCTCCCACAGTCCAAAGTCCTAACTGGTTAGGTGAATTGACCATGCTAAATTGCCCGTAGTGTTAGGTGCATTAATCAGGGGCAATGCAAGGGAATGGGTCTGGGTGGGTTGCTCTTTGGAGGGCTGGTGTGGACTTGTTGGGCCGAAGGGCCCATTTCCACACTGTAGGGAATCTAATCTAACTTAACTCTCAAAACCACATATTTATTGGAGAATTACTGTTACTTTGAGTGCATCAATCATTCCAGCTTTCCAAAAACTAAGTGAACTGTTTGGACAGGACTTCACTATTAGCTGATATACACTATCAATAAAAGCTACCTGTTAGGAAGAGAGTCATAAACACACTTTAAATAAAGTTAAATCAATATGTAAATAGAATGAACACCAGCATTTCAATTGTGTTTGCATCAAATTCTTTGCCAATCTATGTCAGATCATTCTCTTAACTGGCAAAACAATGTTTACAATTCATCAGAAAAATAACATATGCCCTTTTCATTTTTACAACTTCTTAGGTCTATAAATGTTATCTGCCAACAAGGCACTCAACAACAACAAAACCTGCCAAATGCCATTTCACATCTGTGCTCAGAAGCTGCCAAGTTTACTACTGCAGCAGCAGTCAGGCTGCTTACTATGTTAGGTACACAAAAATGTAATTTCTTTTCTCTGATTCAATATTAATCCATTCTACTCAACAATAAATTCTAAGAAGTTAAAAAATGAATAATCTTTCACAGATGTTAAGAATGATTCTTAGGTGAAGCGGAGAAATGTTCTGTGTACACATCAGAGATCGCTTCCAGAGAGCAAAGTGGAGAGAAGCAAACAGAGGGGTGAACCTAGGCTTAACTGATTCATTGAGGTCACAGGGGTGTAGCAGTTCAGCTACGTGTGTGAGTGAAGATGGCACAATAGAGATGAGAGATGACAGCAGACCTCCTGATAGGTGTAAGAACAAGCACAAAGCAGTAGTACATATTACCTTGTTAAAGATAACGGTCTAGTAATCAATCACTCTGATTATCTCTGCAGAGTACTTTATTTAAACAGCAAAATGTGTCATGAAGGAAACGTTGCAGCGAACCAACAGATTTCTGAGTGTGTAGCCTGCAGATCCCCAGCAGAATAACTGGCAAGCAGAGTCACAACATTGTATACACATGACACATGGGACTCTGAAAGGTGAACTCGCTTACAGGCAACATGCCCATATAACACATATTGGTGCAAAAACACAGAAGGGGAAGAGGTTAATCAGCCTCTCATGCCTGTACTGCAATTCTACCAGATCTGTTCCTCAAGATCACTCACCTGTAGTTTCTCCATATTTCCCAACATTCTTTCCCATCAAAAAACGATTGAACTCAGTCTTGAAAATTTTAGTTGACCCACAGCATCCATAGCCTTTTGGGTAGGGTTTTCTTCATTTACTTCAGATATCGTCATCAGTTCTAACTACAATATGCTTCAGTTACAGATCATTTCAAGCTGATGTTGTTTGCATAATACAATACTTCAAAAAAAATCTAAATCCTGTCTGGAAAATGAGCCAAACTATTCCAGAGGAAAGAATGATTGACAGGTTTGCAGATGTTCACATTTAAATTGTATAAACTATTAGTAATTATATTTGTTTGGAATTGCCAAGTTTTGAAATAAAAGGAAGACATTTCCAACTGTTAATTAACAAGATGATTCGGCTTGGTGCATTCCTGGCAAAGATTGTAGAAAATGTGTTTTCTTAAGGTACATTGAATCATGATCTAATCAAATAGCAGTGGAGTGTTGAGAGACTAAATGACCATCTCTTCTTCTTATATTCCTGAAGTAATGTGATTTTGGAAGCAACAAATATTGGAATCCAAATCAGATAACAGTAGAGTCCTGTGTAATGTCTACACATTCTATTGCAGGACATTCTATTGTGTGACTTTGCCCAGGAGTTCTACCTTTTTGCTCAGGTTTAGGTTGACAGTACATTCCATGTGCCATGCTTTCATGCATAAGCAGTGTTGGTAAAAAGATAGACTGGTTAGAAGGCCTCAGTTCTCAAACAGCGCAGCCCCTCTCCCAATATTATTAAAAGTCCCTCTGAACCTCAATGCTCAGACCCAACCCAATGTCCCAATTCGCCTACATGCACACCCATATCCCCCATAGCCACTTACCCAGTATCTCCTGTGTACAGTCACCAGGGTAATAGAAATGGAAATTATTTTAAAATCATTGGAAAAAAAATTGAAGCTCAAAATCTTTTGAAATTTTAAATTCAACAGATGTTCACTGATACTGGAAAGTAAAATAAAATTCCTCCAAGGCAAACAAACAAGAAACCAAAAAAAAAATCAAAGCATATTCTTTCTGACAGCCTCTTGAAACTGTCAATGACTCTCAGATGAACAGGCACCTTTCATAACGGCTACAGTTATCATGAACAAGACTTCTGATATATTGCCTGAAATTAGCAATGTAGATGATATCTCATTTCCATTTCAAACCAGAAGGTCTGTTAGGTAATGGAGGGGAACAGATGCTGAGATTAGTTTCAACTTTCAGATGATGAACAAATGGTGATTTGGTTCTAAGTCAGAATGCTTTCTCACTTGGCAGGAAACTTGTAGTTGATGGCATTCTCCTTCATCTGCTGCCCTTCTTCTAGATGGTAGAGCTCATGAGTAAGTCAATATATCAAATCAAAAGTCAACAAGTCTAAGATGTCAGATCAAAACTTTGCTTCCATTAAGAAAGGATAATATGGCACAGACTATCTGAGAATCCTCCGTACAGAAATAAAAATAATCTGAAGCTGTAGCTCTCAGTAATCCATGATAAAAGATGCATTGTTTTAGCTATAGTATACATTTTTAATCAGTAATCTTTTTGACGACCTGTGAGTCTCATATTTGGAAGCAAAGCTTTCAACATTTAAGCTTGAAACATTAGCATGCTCTCTCTCTCCATGGATGCTGCCTGACCTGCTGTGATCACCAGCATTTGCTGTTTTCCCTAAAACCCAACATCTAGTTTAACAATTTATCATCCTAACCTCAAACTTCACCTTTTCCAATGAGGTAGCCATAATTCTGTTATTTGTATTTACACTCCTTCTAAATCCATATTTTGTATCATTAGTTGTTCCATTTCAATTTCATTTTACCTTTCACCTATTAAAGATCTTCCCTTTGAATCTTCCTCCCAGCCTACGTTTCCTGCTGCTGCATTTACATAAGCCCATTGCATCCCTAACGTTTTCCAGTTTTGTGGAAAGATCACCAACTTAAAATATTAAATCTGTTTCCCTTTCTGTGGATACTTCCTGAGGTATAAGGTAGAACAGTACAGTACATGAATAGGCTCTTCGGCCCACCATCTGTACTGACCATTATGTCATTCTAAACTAATCCCTTCTGCCTGCACATTGTCTGTATTCCTCTATTCCCTGCCTGTCCATGCATCTGTCTAAATGCGTCTTAAAATGTTGATATCATATCTGTTTCTACCAACTTCCTTGGCAGCACGTACCAGGTATCTACAACATTTCCGTGTAAAAAAAAAGTGACTCTCAAATCTTCTTTAAAGTTTTTCCCTCTCATTTGAAACCTCGGCCCTCTTGTATTTGACATTTCTGCCCTGGCAAACTGACTCCAGCAGACACCCTATCCGTGCTTTTCATAATTTTACATATTTATAATTTCTATCAGGTCACCCCACAGCCTCAGATGCTCTTGCAAAATCAATCCAGCTTTGTTTAACCTCTTCTTAAAGCTAATACATATCCTGGTAGATCTCACTTGCACCCTCTCCAAAGGCTCCACAACCTTCCTATTGTGTGGTGATCAGAACTACATACAATATTCCAAATGTGCTCAGCTAAAGTTTTATACAGCTGCAACATGACCTGCCAACTTTTATGCTCAAAGTCTTGACCGATGAAGGTAAACATGCCGTCTGCCTTCTTCACCACTTTATCTACTCGTATAGCCACTTTCAGGGAGTTATGGTCTTTCACTTCAAGATCCCTCTATACAGAAGAACCTTGATTATTCGGCATTTGATTACCCAAATTTCGGATTATTCAAACAAAATATTCCCTACTCGTGTCATTTGGATAATCAAGGTTCCTCTGTATACCAATGTTCCTAAGGGTCCTGCCATCTACTGTATATTTTCCTACTACATTTGACCTCCCAAAACATATCGCTTCGCACTTACCCAGATTAAACTCCATCTGCCATTTGTCCACCTAACTCTTCTATTGATCTATATCCTGTTGTATCTTTTGACAGCCTTCCAGAGCTTCACAAGCTATTTTTATGTCATCTGCATCCTGCCATCCTTATTTTTCATCCTCACAGGATTATGCTGGTCCTGAACTCTGATCAAATGGCCTTTAAAAAACTCCCATATGTCAGATGTGGATTTACTCTCAAACAACCACCTCCAATCTAATTTCTCCAGATCCTGCCTAATACTATTGTCATTGGCCTTCACCCAATATAGCAGTCCTATCTTTATTCATAACTATCTTAAAACTGTGGGAGTTATGATCACTGTTCCCAAAATGTTTCCCTACTGAAACTTCAATCACCGGGACAAGTTAATTCCCCAATACAATGTCCAGCATGGTCCTTTCCTAGTTAGACTACCTACATGTTGATTCCAGAAATCTTCCTGGCTGCATCTAACAAATTCTGCCCCATCTCAGCCCTTGGAACTAGGGCAATCCCAGTTAATAGTGGGGAAGTTAAAATCCCCACTATAACAACCCTACTGCTTTTATAGCTTTCTATGATTTGTTACATATCTATTCCTCTATCTCCTATTGGCTACTGGGAGGCCTATAGCATAACTCCATCATAGCAAATGCACTTTCATTATTCCTAAATTCTACAAAAAATGGCACGCTGGATGAGCTTCTAGGATGTCCTCTCTTAGAGCAGCTGTGATATTCGCCTGAAGCAGTGATGCAACTCCTTCACCCTTTTTACATCCCTCTCCATCACACCTGAAACATCAAAATCTTGGAATGCTGAACTGCCAATCCTGCCCTTCTCTCAACCAAGTTTCTGGAATGGCTAAAGCATCATAGTTCCATATACTGATCCAGTCTCCAAGCTTATCTGCCTTACCTGTTATATACTCATCTATCACCAGTCCCTCCATGTTCATGAATCTGTTCTTCCCATTAGACTTATTTGGCTTAACATCTACCTTCTCCTCAATCACTGCTCATGGTGACCTACTGCTCAGGTTCCACACTAGTTTAAATGATTACGATGAATGTTTCTAGTATTTTCTGTTTTTATTACTGTAGCCTGCAGCTTTCCCAACTTGTTTCTTCCAAAAGGCTCATCACTTATTGACGGAATGTCTAGGTTCTGCCCACTTGTTGATGTCCTAACCATGTATAATTCAATTTGTTGGTAGAACTAAAGATTCATGTGCAGACTAACCTTGCAATCAATCATGCTAGCCTGCTTCTATGGGGCATTAACTGCTCTAAAATTTCCCAGAAGTGAGTTACATTGCATCACTACTTTAATAACCTGCAGAGGACATTACACAAGGAGTTCCATTCTCATGCTTGTGTACATTGATGTATAATCTGTGTAAAATGAGCACAAAGCTCAGCCTGCACAACAACTGCAGACTGGAAAATAGACAGGTTAGTGAGGTGTAATTTTTCCAATAAAAAGCAAACCTTGCATTTATGGAACACCTTTCAAAACCTCAGAATGTTTCAAAGTATGGTTCAGCCAAGGAGATGGCTTTGACTTTGAGTCATTGTTTAATATAGAAATCTGGCTACCAGTTTGTGGACCATCTATGTGACTTTATCTGAGACTTACCCCCTTCCTATAATTGCCATCCATCTCATACTGTTGCTGTTGAAAATTCCTCATTGCCTCTAACTGTCTCTCCAACCGATCCATTCGATCTGATACGATTCACAACCAACAGCATTTATTGCAGATATACTCCGCAGTAACCTGTAAACTCTCCTTAAACTCCCACATTGGACAAGAAGTGCATATCACTCGCCTAAAGGCCATTTTTGCTCCTTCACAATCTACAGATCCAGAAAATAACACCATCTTATTCCTTTACAAAACATTGCCCCAGGTTAAATTAATAGTTATGGCTTATATTTTAAGTTTACTCAAGAGACACATCTCAAAAACATATAATCAAGAAAGAACCCACTCTATTCACTACTGCAGACTTCTTGGAGGCAACACTTAAAACAATTCACTTATCTGCTTCTGTGCTGTGACTTTGCCCAAACAGGTTCCTCCGAGATCAGTTGTAAATTTCACTGTTTGTTAATTTTCCCAGAAGCACTCCGATGTCCAGCGATACATGAATTCAAACAGCAAAGGCAATAACTGTGCAGGTTCACTGTAGTATCATTTTCTTTCTCTCTCTCTCTCTCTCTCTCCTGAACTGACATCACCATGTGCTTCCTTTGTCTGTTCTTCTCCCTTTTAAAACTGCTGCTGTTTTGACTTTTTTTCCCCAAAGTTCCAAAAAAATGCACAGCATGTAAAACAGTAATTGCTACTCCTGGAATTCGAAGAAATCACCTCCAGCTCCTAAAATACCTGAAAAAAGAAGCAGCTCTTACAGCTAGAAATTTTTCCCGTCTTCCATCTTGGAACTCCAGGAAAGGTAAGAGTGGTAGGCAGGTAGTGCAGGAGTCTTCTGTGGCTATCCCCATTTCAAACAATATGCTGTTTTGGAAAATGTAGGGAGTGATTGATTCAGAGAGGAACATAGCACGAACAGCCAAGTTTCTGGTATTGAGACTGGCTCTAATGCAACGAGGTGTAGGTCGAGTTCCAAGAGATCAATTGTGTTAAGGGACTCTCTAGTCTGAGGTACAGACAGACGTTTCTGTGGCCATCAGCAAAAAATCAGAATGGTGTGTTGTTTCCCTGGTGCCAGGATCAAGGATGTCTCAGGGAGGGTGCAGAATGTTCACAAGGGAGAGAGGGGCCACCAAGAGGTCACTGTCCACATTAGAACCAACGACATAGGAAGGGAAAAGGTTGAGATTCTGAAGGAAGATTAGAGAGAATTAGGCAGGAATTTAAAAAGGAGGTCCTCGAGAGTAGTAATATCTGGATTACTCCCGGTGCTACGAACTAGTGATGGCAGAAATAGGAGGGTAGAACAGGTGAATGCATGGCTGAGGAGCTGGTGTATGGGAGAAGGAGTCACATTTTAAGATTATTGGAATCTTTTCTGGGGTAGAAGTGACCTATACAAGCAGGATGGATTGCACCTAAATTGGAAGGGGACTAATGTACCGCCAGGGAGATTTGTTAGAACTGCTCGAGAGTATTTAAACAAGTAAGGTGGGGGGAGGGGGGGTTGGATCCAGTAAGATAGTGAGGAAAGAGATCAATCTGAGACTGATACAGTTGAGAACAGAAGAGTCAAACAGTCAGGGCAGGCAGGGATAAGGTAGGACTAATGAATTAAACTGTATTTATTTCAATGCAAGGGGCCTAACAGGGAAGGCAGATGAACTCAGGGCATGGTTAGGAACATGGGACTGGGATATCATAGCAATTACAGAAACATGGCTCAGGGATAGGAAGGACTGGCAGCTTAATGTTCCAGGATACAAATGCTACAGGAAGGACAGAAAGGGAGACAAGAGAGGAGGGGGAGTGGCGGTTTTGATAAGGGATAGCATTACAGCTGTGTTGAGGGAGGATATTCCCTGAAATACATCCAGGGAAATTATTTGGGGGGATCTGAGAAATAAGAAAGGGATGATCACCTCATTGGGATTGAATTATAGACCCCCTAATAGTCAGAGGGAAACTGAGAAACAAACTTGTAAGGAGATATCAGCTGTCTGTAATAATAATAGGGTAGTTATGGTAGGTGATTTTAACTTTCCAAACATCGACTGGGACTGCCATAGTATTAAAGGTTTAGTTGGAGAGGAATTTCTTAAGTGTGTACAATAAAACTCTCTGATTCAGTATGTGGATGTACCTACTAGAGAAGGTGCAAAACGTGACCTACTCTTGGGAAATAAGGCAGGGCAGGTGACTGAGGTGTCAGTGGGGGAGCACTTTGGGGCCAGCGACCATGATTCTAAATAGTGATGGAAAAGGGTAGACCAAATCTAAAAGTTGAAGTTCTAAATTGGAGAAAAGCCAATTTTGACAGTATGAGGCAAGAACTTTCAAAAGCTGATTGGGGGCAAATGTTCGTAGGTAAAGGGATTTCTGGAAAATGGGAAACCTTCAGAAATGAGATAACGAGAATCGGAGAAAGTATATTCCTGTTAGGGTGAAAGGGAAGGGGCTGGTAGGTATAGGAATGCTGTATGACTAAAGAAATTAAGGCTGAAAATGTGTTGCTGGAAAAGCGCAGCAGGTCAGGCAGCATCCAAGGAGCAGGAGAATCGATGTTTCGGGCATGAGCCCTTCTTTAGGCTCATGCACGAAACGTCGATTCTCCTGCTCCTTGGGTGCTGTCGGACCTGCTGCGCATTTCCAGCGACACATTTTCAGCTCTGATCTCCTAAAGAAATTAAGGGTTTGGTTAAGAAAAAGAAGGAAGCATATGTCAGGTATAGAAAGGAGAGATCGAGTGAATCTTGAGAAGAGTATAAAGGCAGTAGGAGTATACTTAAGAGGGAAATCAGGAGGGCAAAAAGGGACATGAGATAGCTTTGGCAGATAGAGTTAAGGAGAATCCAAAGGGTTTTTACAAATATACTAAGGACAAAAGGATAACTAGGGAGAGAATAGGGCCCCTTTGTGTGGAGCCGCAGAAAATGGGGGAGATACTAAATGAGTATTTTGCATCAGTATTGACTGTGGAAAAGGATATGGAAGATATAGAATGTAGGGAAATAGATGGTGACACCTTGAAAAATGTCCATATTACAGAGGAGAAAGTGCTGGATGTCTTGAAACGCATAAAGGTGGATAAATCCCCAGGACCTGATCAGGTGTACCCAAGAACTCTGTGGGAAGCTAGAGAAGTGATTGCTGGGCCTCTTGCTGAGATATTTATATCATTGATAGTCACAGGTGAGATGCCGGAAGACTGGAGGTTGGCTAACGTGGTGCCACCGTTTAAAAAAGGTGGTGAGGACTAGCCAAGGAACTATAGACCAGTGAGCCTGACGTCGGTGGTGGGCAAGTTGTTGGAGGGAATCCTGAGGGACAGGATGTACCTGTATTTGGAAAGGCATGGACTGATTAGGGATAATCATCATGGCTTTGTGTGTGGGAAATCATGTCTCACAAACTTGATTGAGTGCTTTGAAGAAGTAACAAAGAAGATTGATGAGGGCAGAGCAGTAGACGTGATCTATATGGACTTCAGTAAGGCGTTCAACAAGGTTCCCCATGGGAGACTGATTAGCAAGGTTAGATCTCATGGAATACAGGGAGAACTGCCTCAAAGTAGAAGACAGAAGGTAGTGATGGGGGGCTGTTTTTCAGACTGGAGGACTGCGACCAGTGGAGTGCCACAAGAATCGGTGCTGGGTCCACTTGTTTTCATCATTTATATAAATGATTTGGATGTGAGCATCAGAGGTACAGTTAGTAAGTTTGCAGATGACACCAAAATTGGAGCTGTAGTGGACAGCAAAGAAGGTTACCTCAGATTACAACAGGATCTTGATCAGATGGGCCAAAGGGCTGAGAAGAGGCAGATGGAGTTTAATTCAGATAAATGCGAGCTGCTGCACTTTGGGAAAGCAAATCTTAGCAAGACTTGTACACTCAATGGTAACTAGGGAGTGTTGCTGAACAAAGAGACCTTGGAATGCAGGTTCATAGCTCCTTGAAAATGGAGTTGCAGGTAGATAGGATAGTGAAGAAGCCGTTTGGTATGCTTTCCTTTATTGGTCAGAGTATTGAGTACAGGAATTGGGAGGTTATATTGCGGCTGTACAGGACATTAGTTAGGTCACTGTTGGAATATTGCATGCAATTCTGGTCTCCTTCCTATTGGAAAGATGTTGTGAAACTTGAAATTGTTCAGAAAAGATTTACAAGCATGTTGCCAGGATTGGAGGATCTGAACTACAGGGAGAGGCTGAACAGACTGAGGCTGTTTTCCCTGGAGCATGGAAGGCTAAGGGGTGGTCTTATAGAGGTTTACAAAATTATGAGGGGCATGGGTAGGATAAATAGGTGAAGTCTTTTCCCTGGGATCGGGGTGTCCAGAACTAGAGGGCATAGGTTTAGGGTGAGAGGGGAAAGATATAAAAGGACTTAAGGGGCAACGTTTTCACGTAGAGGGTGGTACATGTATGGAATGAGCTGCCAGAGGAAGTGGTGGAGGCTGGTACAATTGCAACATTTAAGAGGCATTTGGATGGGTATATGAATAGGAAGGGTTTGAAGAGATATGGGCCAGGTGCTGGCAGGTGGGACTAGATTGGGTTGGGATATCTGGTCGGCATGGATGGGTTGGAGCAAAGGGTCTGTTTCCATGCTGTACATCTCTATGACTCTATGACTAAGATCCCATTACAGCAATATAATCATAACATGATCACCTACATTTGGTGATTCTGGTTGAGAGACAAAAAAAGGGGCAGGACACTAGAAAAGTTCCACTGTTCTTCTCTAAAACAGCAGCATGTGATCTTTTGCATCTGCCTGAAAAGGAAGATGGGATATTTGATTGACATCTCATCAAAAAGATAGTATCTCCTACAGTCAGAACAATGGAAATTCTGAGCTTTCAAGAAGGTGCTTTGGAATTGGGCTTGAACCCAATACCTTTACCTCAAACACAAAACAGAGGGGCAGCACGGTGGCTCAGTGGTTATCATTGCTGCCTCACAGCACCAGGAACCTGGGTTCAATTCCCACCTCTGGCAACTGTCTGTGTGGACAGTCTGTTTGCACATTCTTCCTGTGTCTGGGTGGGATTCCTCTGGGTGCTCCAATTCCCTCCCACATTCCAAAGATATGCAGGTTAGGTGAACTGGCCATGCTAAATTGCTTGTAGTGTTAGGCTACATTAGTCAAGGGTGAACGTAGGGGAATGGGTCTGGGTGGGTTGCTCTTCAGAGGGTCGGTGTGGACTTGTTGGACCGAAGGGCCTGTTTCCACACTGTAGTGAATCTAATCTAATCAGATACCAATTGATCCACAGCATCTATTTGATTTCACTAGCTCACACTGTTGAGCTTCACACCTCATTTTGCCATGGAGCTGAGATGTGAAAAAAATAGGACGATACCCATTGTGCACCTGGGTACAGGCAACATCTTCAGGGGTGCAAACAGATATACCAGTTTTGTTTTGCATGTTCCAGCCACAGAGGAGGAAGTCAGGTTTCAGAACACTCATGCGAATATTGACCTTTTGTTAAATGTCGATGCTGTCTGAATTGAGTGCAAGGAGGCACTTGAACTGAGTTCACTTTGACTGCAAACATCTGCTGCGCTGAATGAAAGCAATAATTGCTTGACACAATAGGGGCATTTTGCAATCGAAATGAGAGGCACAGAGTTTTTCTTATTCTTGAGATGACACTTATTATTTTTAGGCGAGGCAGAAAAAGGATCTTAGTGAGCTGGAATGTCATTTTTGGCATGTTTTCCAGAGCAAAACAAATACATTAAGGACCAATTTCATGGGGATATATTTCCTAATCTAAAGATAGTTGAAAATTGCACAAGTCCATTTTCAGCTTGCCTGGGTGCCTGATGGTTGCCTAAGCAGCTGTTAGCTCCTTACATAGACTGTGAGGATAACCATGTATAACTAGATATTCATAAATGATCATTTTATGGCTGACACAGTCAAGAGAACCTAGAAAGGTAGGGAGTTTGTTTCCAGCACCTTGGCACATATTTGTCCTTCAACAAACATCACAAACAATACAAATTACCTAGTCATTTATCTCATTGTTACTGGTGACAGTTTGCAGTCTGTAAATTGCTGGCCTGCATTGCAATAGTGACTGTCGCAAAAAGTACTTCACTGGTTCTAAAGTGCTTTGGAACATCCTGAGGTCATGAAAGGCACTATATAAATGCAAACCTTTCTTTGTTAAGTGATGGGCCCTTATCAATTTGGCTTTATTTTAGATTCGATTCCCTAAAGTGTGGAAACAGGCCCTTCGGCCCAACAAGTCCACACTGACCCTCTGAAGAGTAACGCACCCAGATCCATTTTCCTCTGACTAATGCACCTAACACTGTGGGCATTTAGCATGACAAATTCACCTGACCCGCACATCTTTGGCCTGTGGGAGGAAACCCACGCAGACACAGGGAAAATGTGCAAACTCCACACAGACAGCCACCCGAGGCTGGAATCGAACCTAGGTCCCTGGTGCAGTGAGGCAGCAGTGCTACCCACTGAGCCACTCCTTAAAAGTTATGCTGAAGCATATTATGAATGCTATGAAACTTTACTGATGATTAGCAAAATAATGTGGTGGGGATGTTTGTGATAAGAGTGTTGAAATGGTTTATATTTGGATTTGGTTCCTGAAACAGATTCATGAGAGTGTCTGGGTATTGTTACAATGCCCTCTTTGTTTGAAGTGGTCCTGACACTGGCCAGGGATCAATGTGGAGGAGTCAACTTCATTCCAAGTGAATTTCCATAAATTTCTTTTCCGGGAACTAAATTGAATGGATGCAAGTAATTTTCCACTTTGAGATACGCAACTGCCAAGCACTGCCCTGAAAAGAGTCAGATGATGCTCTTTGGAAGAAATAACAAGGAAGTGAAGAAGGTTTTCTAAGATTACAAAGGGATCTTGATCAAATGAGTCAAGGGGCTGAAAAATAGCAGACGGAGTTTAATCTGGAATGCGAGGTATTGCATTTTGGTACAACAAGCAAGTGTAGGGCATATATAATTAATGGTAGGGCCTTGGGTATTGTAGAACAGAGGGATCAAGAAGTGCAAATACATAATTCTTTAAAGTTTGTGCCACATATAGATAGGGTGGTTAAAAAGGCATTTGGCACGCTTACCCTCATTGCTCAGTCCTTTGACTATCGGAGTGGGAAGTCATGTTGAGGTTGTACAGGATATTGGTGGGGCCACTTCTGGAATTCTGTGTCCAGTTCTGGTCACCTAGATATAAGAATGATATTATTAAACTGGAGATGGTTCGGAAGACATTTGCTTGGGTATTGATGGATATGGAAGATTTGAATTATAAAGAAAGACTGGATAGCCTGAGAAATTTTTCACTGGAGCATAGGAGGTTGAGAGGTGGCATGATAGAAGTTTGTAAAATAATGAGAGGTATGGATAGAGTTAATGGTAGCTGTCTTTTCCCCCGGATAGGAGATTTCTAAACTAGGGGGCACAGTTTTAAGAGTAGAGGAGAGAGATTTCAAAGAGACATAAGAGGCAAATTTCTTTACGCAAAGGGTAGTTCATGTGTGGAATGAACTTCCTGAGGGGACCAAGTGGTGGAAACTGGGACTCGTGTAGATAGGTTAGCACAGACTGAATGAGACAAAAGCCTTCTCCTGTGCTGTATGAGGCTATGACTTACAATTGCCTTTCAAAAAGGTCTGTACTGTTGAGACCCTGTTTCTCAGGTGAGGTACTAAACATAGGTCTGTCACATCAGGTGGTCACAAAAGAAAATAGGAACAAGAATAGGCCTTTCAGCCCTTCTAGCCAGCTGCACCATTTAATATGATCAAGGATGATCATCCTACCCTATTCCTGCGTTTACCCACAACTTTTGATTCCTTTAGCCCCAAGAACTATATCTAACTCCTTTTTAAAACCTTTCAATGCTTTGGCCTTGACCATTTCCTGTTACAGAGAATTCCATAGGCTCACTACTTTCTGGTCCTTTAGAAATTTAAAGGTTTCTATGCAATCCCCTCTCATTCTTTTAAACTCCAGGTTCACTATATAGATTTTTTTTCTTTCTGTGACTTCACCTCAATAATTCTCAAATGTGTGTTTCGAATTCTTGTCAGCTTTTATATTAATATGAAGACTTGAGCTAATTGTTGCTAATGAGAGAGTTTTATTTGCACATATTTACAGGGTATTTACATATCTGAGGGTTTTAGGCTTATAAATTTTCTGCTGCATACTGTGATTAACTTTATCACTCATAAACAGCCAAATGGGTTCAATGCATGAAATGAATAACTAGAGTAATCATTGCTAATACTGCAATTGCCAATTATTTTCCAACATGGACTTTAATCTTAAATTGGAAGCATGGACAAAAATACATCTGAATAAAATTGCCAGAGGCAAGTTTGGAGTTGATATATATTAAACCTAAAATGAAAATGAAAATGAGTAAGCTAATTAAAATTCTTGTGCCTAATTAGTCTAAAAAATTTGCTTATATCTTAGGCATTTCTAAACTTCTACCTCTTCTCCCCAGCTTTAAGAATCCAATTATTTTCTCACACATTGCCATCACTAGAATGAGGATGGGTGGTGAGATTGCCACGTGCAGTGGATAGACTGAGTAGGCATATAGGATGATTATAGCTCCAAATGCCAGTGTGGGGAATGGAGAAGCTTGTTTATATCAAATGAATTGTTTGCATTAGAGCAGAAAAAGTGGGGAGGAGGGGGACAGTTAAAAAGATTATTGGAAAATATGAACAGTCTTGATCGAGTAAATGAAAATAAATTGTTTTCCCTGGCAGCAGTATCAGTACTCAGAGGACGTAGATTTGAAATAAAGGCAAAAGGATCGTCAAGGGACAGAGGGAAATTATAATATTTTGTTTGTGGAAAGAGTTGCTGTAATCAGACTAAATTTGAAATTGAGTCATGTAATGTGACTGCGGTTTTTAATGAAGATGCAGAAAAGAGAATGCAGAGAATCAGAAAGATTTGTTGTTCCAGAGCTTAGGGCCCTGAGAGGTAACTGAAAGCATAGCCGTCAATGGTGGTGTGATGAAAATCCAGGACAGGTGAACAGCCAGAACTGGAGGAACACCGAAATCTCAGAAAGGTCATAAGACTGGAAAAAGACAAACATTGAGAGACCACACAAGCATGATAGTCTCACTGCAAACATAAATTAGCAGTAAAGTTAAATTATAAATTAAAAGGAACATCAGGAAGAGCAAAGAAAATAGCGCTATGAAAGCAGAATAGACAGAAGTGAATTAATTTACATTTTGTGTTGATTTTAGGTTCTGAAGTGAGGTAACGTAAAGTCATAGAGATGTGCAGCATGAAAATAGACCCTCCAGTCCAACCCGTCCATGCCGACCAGATGTCTCAACTTGCCAGCACCTGCCCCATATCCCTCCAAATCCTTCCTATTTATATACCCATCCAAATGCCTTTTAAATGTTGCAATTGTACCAGCCTCCACCACTTCCTCTGGCAGCTCATTCCATACATGTACTACCCTCTGCATGAAGAAGTTGCCCCTTAGGTCCTTTTTATATCTTTCCTCTCTCATCCTAAACCTATGCCCTCTAGTTCTGGACTTCCCCACCCCAGGGAAAAGGCTTTGTCTATTTATCCTATCCATACCCCTTATAATTTTGTAAACCTCCATAAGGTCACCCCTCAGCCTCCGACGCTCCAGGGTAAACAGCCCCAGCCTGTTCAGCCTCTCCCTGTAGCTCAGATCCTCCAACCCTGGCAACATTCTTGTAAATCTTTTCTGAACCCTGTCAAGTTTCACAACATCTTTCCGATAAGAAGGAGGCCAGAATTGCATGCAATATTCCAACAGTGGTCTAACCAATGTCCTGTACAGCCGCAATATGACCTCCCAACTCCTGTACTCAATACTCTGACCGATAAAAGAAAGCATACCAAACATCATCGTCACTATCCTACCTACCTGCGACTCCACTTTCAGGGAGCAATGAACCTGCACTCCAAGGTCTCTTTGTTCAGCAACACTCTCTAGGACCTTACCATTAAGCATATGCTGCTTTGTGTAGGTATATTGTAATTTTAGGATCCACTGTAGTCTTGTTGTATTTGTATTATTGCAACTTTTTTGATGGCATATTGCAAGAGATCAAAATTTACAAGTGGATAGAAATCTCCTGGATTTGCCAATGGTGTGAAGCTTAGTTGCTCTCTTAAAATCAGAAATCTTTGCTCTACAGTCACTTCCAGTTGAATGCTTTTATGTCTCTTCTAGTAATATAATTGTACTTTCAAAAGAACTGATGAAGGGCCATCAACCTAAAATGTTAACTTTATTTGTCTCCACAGATCCTGCCTGACCTACTGAGTATTTTCAGTATTTTGTCTTTTTACCTTAGACAGCATTTGCAATACATTGCTTTTTACATGAGCATATGGGACTTAACCTGAGTAAGGATACAAGTAGGGGAGCTTAGGATAAGCTCAAGACTGCAGGAGGAAGACTTGTTCTTGTCTCTTGGGCTGAGATTTTTCACTGCGCTATTCTCATTCCTCCACAGTAACTTTGATATAAACAATGGGGAGCCTTTATTTCTTCATGTAGCTTTGATTTATTCTGTTATATCTGTGAAAGTGTGGTGACTCAGCAACAAGAACTCCCCAGAGGACATGTATTGGGCATCCATCATGATTTAGCTTGGGGATGTTCGTGGAGCCTCTTCCTCCTGTTATTTACCAGATCATCCATCATCATGATTTGGACAACCACCTGATGAAGGAGCAGTGCTCCAAAAGCTAGTGATTCCAGTTAAACCTGTTGGACTATAACCTGGTGTTGTGTGATTTTGAACTTTATCCGTCATCATTGCAACCTTAGTAGGACAACAAGGCTTTCTTCTGATCCAATAGCTCTGGGTCTGTTTGGCTGTTTTTCCCCTTCACTGCTTTTGTGGTTCTGCATGTACATAAGTCTAGGCTGCACTGGTGGATATGCCATTTTGCAAAGAGAATAGAGACTACATTGGAGTTACAGGGAGTTGCACTGACTGTAATACAGTTATTTTTGATGAAGTTTGCTATACTGAAATGACCTGGAATTGAGCTACCTGTGATGGAGTTAGTGAAATGCTACCGCCTGAATGAGTTACCTGTTATGGGGCGAAGATTAATTCGCTATAATGGTATGAACTACAACAGTTAACTGTGGCTTCCAGTAATTTTTTACAAAGATTATAAATAAATCTTTTGAATTCAAAAGGATTCATTGAAAGGATAATCTGAAGAGATTATTTCCAACCCAAATGTTGGAAGCAGCTATTGAAACAATGTCTGAAAGATCAAATACAAGGTGTTGTATTTCATGAATCAGAGCGAATAAAAAGAGGGATCCAACTATTGTTGATGGACGTCTGTGCAATCCCAGCATTTGACATCAGATCCTCCTACCTGTTACAGGCCAGAACTGCTCTGGGGAGAAACAGCAGAAACCATTAAGAATTCACAATCCTGATGCAATGTGGTCTCAATAAAATTCAGCATTGCTTAGTCTGGTTCCAGACCTACAGTTCTATTGCTGCAAGAACTGGAAAGCTTTTGTGAAACAACTTCAATGTGTTTTAGTGTTTTTAATCTGTTTCCTAAAGTTCACATATCTTTCACTTGACACATGAGGTCAGTTCCTAACCCACCTTGCACCACATCAATCCCTTCTTCTCTTGCTTACATGGAATTAATAGCACAGAAATCAGCTATTTGGACCAATGAGTCTACATTAGTATTTATGTTCCTCCTAACTATTTCGTTTCACGCTACTGATTTGAGTCTTTGGAACCATAGGTCACATGTTACTCTTTTTCCAAACTAAGACTGAGTGAAAATATATGAATCACACCCTGCCCTTTTTCCACTTTCAGCAAAGATTGCACCTATTAGAAATGGGGACACACTTCTCATAGGTCTGGTAAAGACAGATGCAAAGTTTCATTTAATATCTCAGCCATACCCCTGCCTCATGTAGTCCTTAACTGGTCCCACTCTTCTTTTTACCACTCTTGTACTAGCTATATACCTATACAAGAGTTTGGGATGTTCCATTATGTTGTCTGCAGTCCTTTTCTCATAACTCGTACTAAGGAAACCAAACACCCTAGTCCAAATGGGCTTTTGTAAAATAGGGTTGCTGTGAAACTTATTAAGTATTTGATATAAATATTTTATTATGGTTAAAGTATCATAGAAATAATGCATTTGAAAGGAAATGAAGATGTCTCAACCATTTTAAATCTTCTTTGCAGGGAAGTGTGATGGAAGGTATTGGAAGGTATTGAAATTTATAAACATAAATATCATTTTGAGAATGTGGATAGCACAATAGATGCAGGTGGATGTTGGTTATGACAAAATTAGGTCAACGCATCTTCCGGAACTGTGTTTTAAATCCTGCACTTTGTCAGAGAACATCCGAGTGCAAAGCCCCATTGGGTTAATGGAAAAACATTTGCACAGTTGGGATTATGGTATAAAGTGTAAATATGTAAGGCAATTAGTTTTGGTTCCATTCAGAAGAATCTAGGTTGAGCACGTTATTTAAATTCAGTTCAGAAGGCACCATTGTTGAGTTTTGAAGGCAGTTTAGTTTTTCTCCTGGATGTTGTTCAGGACAGTTCAGGGATCAATTACCTCAGCAGCACAGATTGGCTGTTACAAAGTTGTTGATAGGAGTGGAGGAAGAAGAGGACTTGGAATGCTGGAAATTCTGAGCATCAAGTCTTTGCGTTTCTGGCTCAATCCAACACCAGTCCTACTTCTTAACTCCAACACCCTCCCCACTCAACCCACTCAACTCTTCCAAGTCCTCCGCTGCTTTTCTGGCATTCACAAAGTTAATGACACAAATAAGGGTTTCAACAGCAAATGAACTGATGCAAGGAAGAGACTATGACGTTATTGGGATGTAAGTGATTTTGGTAGATCTGGGGTTAAAAGGGCAACTCAAGGTTAGATAGGGCATGTTTGGTTTAGGCTCAGACCTTGGACCGGGAGAGGGATGGAGTTGGAGTCAGGATCTGGGGAATGAAGCTCTGCCAACCATCCAACCCAAATTTTGGGTCCACTACGTGGATGACACCTTTGTCATCACTAATCGAAACAAATTAGAGGAAACTTCAAGACCATCAATAATACCCTTACTGGCATAAAATTCACTAAAGAGGAGGAAAACAACAACAAACTGCCATTCCTAGATGTCACAGTAGAGCGAACAGCCAATGGGCAACTTCCAATCAGTGTCTACTGAAAAACAACACATACAGACCAAATATTGAACTACAGAAGCAATCACCCCAACATCCACAAATGAAGCTGCATCAGAACATTATTTCAACGAGCCAACACACATTGCAGCACAGAGGAAAATCACCTATACCGTGTATTAAAAAAGAATGGGTACCCAATGAACACAGTCCGCCGATTTCTCAGCAACAAACCCATACAAGCAGACAAAACACGTCCAGAAACCCTAGCCACTCTCCCCTACATCAAAGGCATCTTGGAAATGACTGCCAGACTACTCAGACCCCTTGGTATCATGGTAACCCACAAACCCACCAACACAGTAAAACAGCAGCTAATGAACTTGAAAGACCCTATACAAACAACAAGAAAACTAATGTCATTTACAAAATACTATGCAAGGACTGTAACAAACACTACATTGGACAAACAGGCAGAGAACTAGCCACCAGGATACATGAACACCAACTAGCCACAAAAAGACATGACCCTCTTTCACTAGTATCCTCACATACGGATGAGGAAGGACACCACTTCGATTGGGACAACACATCCATCCTAGGACAAGCCAAACAAAGACACGAGAATTCCTAGAAGCGTGACATTCCAATCAGAACTCTATCAACAAACACATCGAGTTAGACCCCCTGAGAAAAGGAACAGGAAGTGACTTCACCACAGGAAATAACATCACCACAGGAATGACATCTCCAACCCAAAGAAACCCAAACATATAAATAGAAAGCAGGAATTTTCAGCAGTGCTTTGCCTGAGGTCCACTGAAGATGTTACCTAATAGAGTGACAAAACATCTGTAAATGAACCTTCAAGCTCAGATAGTAAAACTACATCCAAAATCTCAACCTGAGCTACAAATCGTCTCAAAACTCGCTATAAAAACAAAATTCTATTTTTCAAATTGGCAAACACTGTTCACCTATCACTTCTCCACTAATTTAAACCAGCTAATTATTTAGTGACACTTTAATTTTAAAATTCCCATCCTTGTTTTTAAATTTTTCCATGACCTTGCCCCATCCCTCAGGCATCTGCCAGCCTTCTCAGATATTTGCACTCCTCCAGTTCTGACTTGTAGCACATTCTCAATTTTCTTCAAATACCATCATATGTGCTCACCATCATAGGATCAAAGCTCCAAGATCTTGCCTGAAATATTTCCTTTCTCTGCCCCTCTTTCCTTCTTGTAAGTTGCTCCTTAAAATCAACCTCTTCATCCAAGCTTTTGAAATTCTATGAAAACACAATGAGATAAACATTGACATTGCAACAAGCTGGATTTTGTGTAAGATGGAACATTAGTAGAACTCTTGATTCTAAGTCAGAAACTTCAAATCTCAGTTCAGTGTCTGAAACACAAAATCCAGCTGACACTTTTTTAGATTAGACTTACAGTGTGTAAACAGGCCCTTCGGCCCAACACACTTCTTGTGGAGAACTGAGGGATGCTGCATGTTTGGAGGTTTTGATGAAATATTAAATCAAGGCACTGTTTCTCTATTCATGTTAAAGCTCCTGTGGTATGATTGGAAGAATGCATGACCACAAGGCGGATTGGGATGTTTTGAAAGACACTGCATAAATGTAAGTTCTTTATTGTTCTGAATGTTAACTGACTTGCAGAATGTATTCTTCATTGCAAAAGTGTGGCTGGTGGAATTTCAAGACAATTCCATTTGATTAATAGTCACTAATCGGCCAATCTTTGATAACACCTCCAGAGTAGCTAGTATTCAGAGTTTGTGGCATCACTACTTTATTTAGCTTACACTTAAGAGAATATTTTAACTTTTTATTAAACTATTTGTCCAGCTGGTGCTCAAAACCCACCAAACCATCATTTCCCAGACCATCCATAACCTCATCACCTCAGGTGATCTCCCATCACCGCCTCCAACCTCATAGTCCCACAATCCCGCACCGCCAGTTTCTACCTCCTGCCCAAAATCCACAAACCTGACTCCCCCGGCCGACCCATTGTCTCAGCCTGCTCCTGCCCCACCGAACTCATCTCTGCATACCTCGATACGGTCTCCCCCCTTACTTCCCTCCAAGGCCCCAAGGGATCCTTCCATATCCGCCACAAATTCAACTGCACCTCCACCCACATCATTTACTGCATCCACTGCACCCAATATGGCCTCCTCTATATTGGGGAGACAGGCCACCTACTTACAGAACGTTTCAGAGAACACCTCTGGGACACCCGCACCAACCAACCCAACCGCCCCGTGGCTCAACACTTCAACTCCCCCTCCCACTCCACCAAGTACATGCAGGTCCTTGGACTACTCCATCGCCATACCATAGCAACACGACGGCTGGAGGAAGAGCGCCTCATCTTCTGCCTAGGAACCCTCCAACCACAAAGGATGAACTCAGATTTCTCCAGTTTCCTCATTTCCCCTCCCCCCACCTTGTCTCAGTCCCAACCCTCAAACTCAGCACCACCTTCCTAACCTGCAATCTTCTTCCTGACCTCTCCGCCCCCATCCCACTCCAGCCTATCACCCTCACCCTAACCTCCTTCCACATCTCGCATTTCCAATGCCCCTTCCCCAAGTCCCTCCTTCCTACCTTTTATCTTAGCCTGCTTGGCACACTCTCCTCAATCCGGACGAAGGGCTCATGCCCGAAATGTCGATTCTCCTGCTCCTTGGATGCTGCCTGACCTGCTGCGCCTTTCCAGCAACACATTTTCAGCTCATTCAGAAGGTCAGGAGGAATGGGATACAGGGGAGCATAGCTGTCTGGATACAGAATTGGCTGGCCAACAGAAGACAGTGAGTGGTAGTAGAAGGAAAATATTCTGCCTGGAAGTCAGTGGTGAGTGGTGTTCCACAGGGCTCTGTCCTTGGGCCTCTACTGTTTGTAATTTTTATTAATGACTTGGATGAGGGGATTGAAGGATGGGTCAGCAAGTTTGCAGACGACACAAAGATTGGAGGTGTCGTTGACAGTATAGAGGGCTGTTGTAGGCTGCAGCGGGACATTGACAGGATGCAGAGATGGGCTGAGAGGTGGCAGATGGAGCCAACCTGGATACATGCGAGGTGATGCATTTTGGAAAGTCAAATTTGAAAGCTGTGTACAGGATTAAGGATAGGATTCTTGGCAGTGTAGAGGAACAGAGGGATCTTGGTGTGCAGGTACATAAATCTCTTAAAATGGTCACCCAAGTGGACAGGGTTGTTAACAAAGCATATGGTGTTTTGACTTTCATTAACAGGGGGATTAAGTTTAAGAATCGTGAGATCTTGTTGCAGTGCTATAGAACTCAGGTTCGACCGCACTTGGAATACTGCGTCCAGTTCTGGTCATCCTATTATAGGAAAGATGTGGATGCTTTGGAGAGGGTTCAAAGGAGGTTTACCAGGATGCTGCCTGGAATGGAGGGCTTATCTTATGAAGAGAGGTTGACTGAGCTTGGACATTTTTCATTTCAGAAAAGGAGGAGGAGAGGGGACCCAATTGAGGTATACAAGATAATGAGAGGCATAGATAGAGTCAATAGCCAGAGACTATTTCCCAGGGCAGCAATGGCTAACACGAGGGGTCATAGCTTTAAGTTGGTTGGAGGAAAGTATAGAGGGGATGTCACAGGTGGGTTCTTTACACAGAGAGTTGTGAGAGCATGGAATGTGTTACCAGCAGCAGTTGTGGAAGCAAGGTCATTGGGGACATTTAAGAGAAATTTGAGGTTGCATACATGAGGATCAATGGTCGGCACAATCATGGGCTGAAGGGCCTGTTCTGTGCTGTACTGTTCTATGTTCTATGTTTGGGAATTTCTGCGTGACAAGCAAAAATGGAAGGAACAATCATATCTTTTATTAATATCATTATGGCTCCATTCTACAACTTCTTCCTTTTGAATTTACTCACAGAAAGTCCAATTAATGGGGTTGCCCATGGATATAGTCTCAAGTGCAACTTGAGATGAGTTAAAATGCCAACCTTGCCAGCAATTCTCACATCCACGGAAGAATTTTAAAACGTCAATTCTTTCTTCAGTCACCTGGTATTTACAAGATATCAACCACTGGGTTTGTCATTTTGTTCCTTCAGTGGTTTCCCAACTTGGATTTTCCTGATTTAAAACCAGTGTTGCTGCCATTTTGAGCTAATAACAAAGAGGTCAATGTTCTGCTTTGGGATTAATCAGAGAATTGCACCCAATCAATGCATTCTTTTCAATTGTATTTTAGGTCAATCTCACTTGGACATTATGAATTCAACATTTACTATGAAAGCAGGCAGCATTTCAATATGCAATGTTTTCAGAGTTTACTTTGCTAAGTATTCCTTTACATAATGAAGAGAGGTGCCATTTAATTAAGGTGGCCAATGATATTTCAATCATAATTAATAAACATGTTTAATCACAGCTTCAATCCTGCTTACATCATATTATAATCTTTAGCAAGAAATTACTTTTAGAAAATATACACAAGCATTTGTTAGTTATATAAAGGCAAAATACTGCTAAAAATCTGAAACAAACACAGAGAATGCATCTCTGGAGAAAGTTAAATATCACCCAACACATGGTTATAGTCCAACAGGTTTATTTGGAAGCACTAGCTTTCGGAGCGCTGCTCCACAACCACTTGATGAGGGAGCAGCGCTTCAAAACTTAGTGCATCCAAATAAATCTGTTGGACTACAACCTGATGTTGTGTGATTTTTAACTTTGCTCACCCTAGTCCAACACCGGCATCTCCAAATCTTCTGTGGAGAAAGAGTGAGAGTCAGCTTTTTGAGTTTGCTATGACACTTTGAAAAGATGTGTTAGTTATACTTCATTAGAAGCTTTCTTCAAATACAGAAAAATAAGTGCAAAAGCTTTTAAAAAATTTCACTTTGCCTTTTTGCAGCCAAAGAGCCAACTTTATTTTAGAGGTGTCTTTAATCCCGTCAGTCAAGCAAAAATAATGACATCTCACTGTGGTGATTGGTTCACTTTGGGGAAGTGGCCAGTATTATGGATGGGCCCATATTCTACAGAAATTCTTTTTATTTATAGCAAAGAAGATAATCAGCATTTAATTTTGTACTAACTTGAATTTGCATGTATAGTTCTATGAATGTTTGTGTAGGTTACAGTGATTTTCAGTGAATTGCTTACTATTAATTATAGCATTTCTGTGGCATTGAATATGCAGAGATTACACAAACCAGTCTGACTACCCACAGGTTGGCATAAGACCATTAAGGTCATGAGACATAGGAGCAGCAGAAGGCCACTTGGGCCTTCGAGTTGTTTTGTTATTTAATGAGATTATGGCTGATCTGATATCCTGAAATTCACTTTCTTGTCTTTTCGACATAATCCTTGATGCTCTTACTGATTAAGAATATGTGTATCCAAGCCATGAATATACTTAATGGCCCAGTCTGAACAGCTCTTTGTGATAAAGAACTCCACAAATTCATTTCCCTCTGAAAGAAGAAATTCTTCCTCACATCTGTCTTAAATGGGTAACCTCTTATTCTTAGATTATGCCCTTTGGTTCAGATTCTGCAAGGGGAAACAACATCTCTCCTATTAAGCCGCCAAAGAATCAATTATGATTCAATAAGGTTGCTTCTCATTCCTATAAACTCCAAAGAGTTCAGGCCCATACTATTCAACCTCTCCTCATAAAACAAAATCTCTCCAAAGCCAGGGTCAACCTATTGAAGTGTCTCTGAATGGCCCATCAATACCAGACCATCTTTCCTTTGATAAAGGGACCATAGAGTTATAGAACCATGGAGCCATACAGCATGGAAACAGACACTTTGGTCAAGCTAGGCCATGCCAACAAGTTTCCCAAACTAAACTAGTCCCACTGTCTAAATTTGGCCCATATCCCTCTGTACCTTCCCTATTCATGTACTTATCCAAATGTCTTTTCAATGTTGCAACTGTACTTGCATCTATCATTTCTTCTGGAAGTTCATTCCATTCATGAACTATCCTTTGTATGAAAAAGTTGCCCCTCAGGTCTCTTTTAAAACTTTCTCCTCTCACCTTAAAAATATGCACCCTAGTTTTGAACTCACAAACCTTAGAAAAAAACCTTTGCTGTTCACTTTATCTATATACTTTCATGATTTTATAAACCTCTATAATGTCACCCTTCAACCTCCTACACGCTAGTGAAAAAAAACCCAGCCTATCCTGCCTATCCTTATAACAAAAACCCTCCAGTCCCAGAAACGTCCTGATAAATCTTTACAGAACCTTCTCCAATTTCATAATATCCTTCCTATACCAGAACTGTACATAGTACTCCAAAAATGACGAAACTGTTCAGTTTTCTATGTGTGATCTAACTAGTCCCTTCCATAGGAGAAAGTGAGGACTGCAGATGCTGGAGATCAGAGTTGAGAGTGTGGTGCTGGAAAAGCACAGCCAGTCAGGCTGCATCCAAGGAGCAGGAGAATCAATGTTTCGGCCATAAGCCCTTCATCAGAACATAGTATATTGCAAGACTTACCTATTTTTATGCTCCATTCCTTTTGAACTAAAGGCCAACATTCCATTTGACTTCCTTTTTACCTAATAAACCTGGATGCTAGTTTTATTTGTCATTTTTGCACCACATGGACCCTGAATCTCTCTGTGCTGCATGCCATTGCAGTTTATTTCCAAGTAAATAATATTCCTGTTAAAGTGCATAACCTCACATTTATTTTATTCCATTTACCATGTTTTTTGCCCAGTTGATAAACCTGTCTACATCCCTCTGCAGACTCTTCATGTCACCCTCACCAGTTGCCTTTCCAGCTATTTTTGTGTCATACACAAACCTGGCCATACATAATCTATCCACTTCCATCATCCAAGTCATTGTCAAGTTAGTTCCAAATCAATCACTGATCAATCATTAAACTGTTCACAATTGATTAACAATTGTTCTTTAATTGTAACTTCTATATACAAATATAAAAGTGGTGGTCTTTGGATGGGTTAGAAGTTGCTACATCACTATTTTGAGGAGCACAAGAATTCTCCCTAATGACCTAGCCAATATTTATTCTCAATCACCATCACTAAAACAGATTATCTGGAGATATCACATTGCTCTCTGTGGGGGTTTGCAGTGTAGTGTGAGTTTGCAGTGTATTGTGGGAGTTTGTAGTGTATTTCCTTGAACTCAGATGGCAAGAGGTGGCAATGTGAACTATGGACCCCAAAGGTCAGCAAGGCACTACCACCCAGCAGGGGAAGGGAGTCAGGCAGCATCTGGAAGGAAGGACAGGCTTGGGTGGAACACACAGCAGCCAGCGTGGAGCCACAGCAGCCAACCCAAGCTCCAGCTGGACAGATGGAGGCAATGGAGGAGGAGGAAACCAAGGAGGCGGGGGGGTGGATTCCAGCGAAATACAGGAAAAGGAGAACCCACCAAGCCCCCAAAGCCTCACAGCAAAGGGGGAAAGAGACAGTTGCATAAGGACGACACCAGCAGCTCCTCTGATGGATACGGAGGTTTGGGCTGGGAGAATGGCCATCATCAGAAAAAGAAGTAGAGCACCACGGGGGAAAAGGAGAGGAGTAACTCCCAAATAGGAAACAACAGACCCCCTTCCCGCCCCCGTGATGGGACAGGTAAAGCCCAGTTTCCACCTGGTGAGGACCAGGGGCTAGCCATGGGCCCACAGCTCTAGATAACTGGGAACCACGACTCTCTGACAATCCCTCTGTCAGCTCAGAACTGGACCCTGGGACTAATTAATGTGTTCACTCCAGATGGTAAGAGTGAACGGTTGGCTGTCCTGCAGCAGCTTCCTTCCCCTGTTGCTGCCTACATCCAGGCCGGTCATTCTGGCCAGAGACTTCAACTGTATCATTGCAGACTGGCACATTCCAAGGTCCAGGACTACATGCTGAGAGACACACTGAAGCTTTGGGCAGCTGTTCCCAAGGCACAGTGGGGATTGACCACTGTGTAAGGTCTCTCAGCCGAAGAATAACAAGGGCTTATTCAGTAATCGGGCCCCGCTGTCACCTCAGCTAAATGCCAAGAGATTGATGGTAAAAATAGAAAATTGTGAACATCAACGACTCAATTTGTTCTTGAAAGTAAAGACAGTATACATCTGAACGGCACTATCAACTGTACATGTACCAAAGATTTATATGAATAAAGTATACTTTTGAAACTAAAGAAAGAACTTTCTTGGCTGTCAGGATGCCCTGAAGTTAATGAAGATGTGATATAAATGCCAGTTTGTTATCTTTCACACTGATGTTTTCTTACAAAGATCTAGGAAACATGTATAATGTGGCATTTTTGAAATTTAATATGCTTGTTAATTGACCCTATTCCATGTTAAACAACAATCCACATTGTCCCAAGTGTCCTATTGTGTTTTCAATGCAGTTCTACATTACCATCCAGCACTCTAACAGTTAACCAGTTTTTAGCCTGTAAGCAATTAGCGGCATCTTCAAGTATAAATGTGGGTCCTCAGACAGCTCAGATCAACCAAGCACGACTAAGTAAATTACAGGAGCTAACTCCTGTGTATTCCCCTTCCAATCGAGTTGCTGATTTCTGATTCATGTCATCTGGCCTTCATTCACCAATAATCTGGCCTTGAGGAAGAAGGAGTAGAGTCTAAACTGTTAGCAGATTTTCTAGTGTCCTCAAGTCAGAGTTAGTTATTAAGTGCAGGAGGTAACGCAACCCGAGAGTGTAGATCCCAGCTGTTGAGAACATGTACAAGTATCTCAGAAACACAATCCAGATACCTGAACAGTTATCTCACCAATAAAGACATAATCCTCATTTTAAAGAGAAGCATATGTTGTAAATTTCCACTTGTGCTATATTCTGTTCACTTATAATGTGGAACTTGGACAAACGTGTGTCGATGAAATCATTTACCAGTGTCCTAAGGTATAGACTATATAATTGAACTTCAGCATGTTTCATTATGAGCCTTGCATAATTCAGAAATTGCAGTAAGCTTTAGACTGTCTGAACATAGAATTTTCCTATGGTCACTCCCTGGGTGGCACCATTTTTAGCATTGAAGCTCGGCCAACCTCTAGCCTTTCTGGTATGAGGTTCCAGCTTTAACTCTAGTCAATTATCCGGTGTCTGTCTCTCCATGATTCAATGATAATCATCAAAAGGGAATCGAACAAATATTTGAAAATGAAAAGTTTGCAGGGAAAAGAGAAAAGGGATGAATAGAAAGTTCTGTCAAACAGCCAGAACAGGTACAATGGGCCAAGTGGCTTCCTTCTGTGCTCCTCCCATAATCCAAACATGTGCATGTTAGGGTGAACTGGCCATGCTAAATTGCCCATCGTGTTCAGGGTCGTGTAAGTTAGGTGGGTTAGTCAGGGGTAAATATAGGATAATAGGGTAGGGGAATGAGTCTGGGTGGGTTAGTTTCGGAGGGTCAGTGTGGACTTGTTGGGCAGAAAGGCCTGTTTCCACACTATAGGGATTCTATGATTCCTATAGGAACAAACGTACAGGAACAAGCCAATCAGCCCCTTGAACCTGTTCCACCATTCGATATGATCATGGCTGATCTGTGGCCTAACTCCACATTCTATGACTATTCTAGCTCTCTTAGTAGAGGGTCACCATCATGGACCATAAAATGAGGAACATTCTTATCTCAATGAAATTCAGTGGAAGTTTACAAACTCATGAGGGGTCTGGATATATTTTCTTATTCATGGGAGGTTGGTGTCACAGGCTGGCCCAGCATTTGTTGTCCATCCCTAATTATCATGAGGCCAATTAAGAATCAACTTCATATGTCAGCTAACCAGGTAAGGATGGCAACTTTCTTCTCCAAACGGCATCAGTGAACTAGATGAGTTTTTCCAACAAATGACAATTTTCCAACAATTTTCCAACAATTTCATGGTCATCACTAACTTCTTAATTCCAAATGTTTATTGAATGCAACTTGGACAAACCCAGGGACCCCAGAACATTACCTGGCTCTCCGGGCAAACCCGGGATGCCCAGAACATTACCTGGCTCTCTGGGCAAACCCAGAACATTACCTGGCTCTCTGATCAAACTTGGGGTCCCCAGAACATTACTTGGCTCTCCGGGCAAACCCAGGGTGCCCAGAACATTACCTGGCTCTCCAGGCAAATCCGGGGTGCCCACAACATTACCTGGCTCTCTGGGCAAACCCAGAACATTACCTGGCTCTCTGATCAAACTTGGGGTCCCCAGAACATTACTTGGCTCTCCGGGCAAACCCAGGGTGCCCAGAACATTACCTGGCTCTCCAGGCAAATCCGGGGTGCCCACAGCATTACCTGGCTCTTTGATCAAACCCAGAACATTACCTGGCTCTCTGATCAAACTTGGGGTCCCCAGAACATTACTTGGCTCTCCGGACAAACCCGGGATGTCCAGAACATTACCTGGCTCTCTGGGCAAACCCGGGGTGCCCACAACATTACCTGGCTCTCTGGACAAACCCGGGGTCCCCACAACATTACCTGGCTCTCTGGACAAACCCAGAGTACCCAGAAAATTACCTGGCTCTCTGATCAAACTTGGGGTCCCCAGAATATTACTTGGCTCTCCGGACAAACCCGGCTTGCCCAGAACATTACCTGGCTCTCTGGTCAAACCCAGGGTCCCCAGAACATTACCTGACTCTCTGATCAAACCCAGAACATTACCTGGCTCTCTGGATAAACCCAGGGTCCCCAGAACATTACCTGGCTGTCTGGATAAACCTGGGGTCCCCAGACATTACCTGACTCTCTGAATTAATAGTCCAGTCATGATACCACTAGGCCATTGTCTCCTCCATTGTCTTTTACAAAAATGTACCTTCTGGATACCCAAAACTGTTAATACAACTGTTTCTTTTTAATGATAAAAAGTGATGCTGAAGAATGCCTCAATTACCAAACATAATAGAATAATACAACACGTGGCTCAGTAGTTAGCACTGCTGCCTCATAGCACCAGGGTCCCAGGTTCGATTCCAGCCTCGGGCAACTGTCTGTGTGGAGTTTGCACATTCTCCCCGTGTCTGCATGGGTTTCCCCCGGGTGCTCTGGTTTCCTCCCACAGTCCAAAGATGTGCAGGCCAGGTGAATTGGCCATGCTAAATTGCCCATAGTGTAATGTGCGTTAGTCAGAGGGAAATGGGTCTGGGTGGGTTACTCTTCAGAGGTTGATATGGACTGGTTGGGCCAAAGGGCCTGTTTCCACATTGTAGGGAATCTAATCTAATCTGAAACACAGAAGAAGGCCATTTGGCCCACCTTGTGCCAGCTCTTTGTTAGAGCAATCCAAATGTGTCGGTCTCCAGCTCTTTCTTCACTATCGTACAATTTTCACCCTTTGAAGTAATTATCTAATTCCTTTTTGAGAGTCGATCTTGAGTCTGCTTCCACTACGCAAGACAACACTTCCCAGAACACAACAGCTATTGTTCAAAACAAATGTTCTGAAGCAGAGTCACAAAATATTGACTTGGTTTTTCTCTCCACAGATGCTGTCGGATCAACTGAGGTTCTTCAATATTTTCTGTGTTTCAGGTTTGCAACATCCATAACATTTGGCTTTAATGTAAAAGGGCTTCTCTGATATCTCCTCTGTTATTTTTCACCTTAACTCTGTCTTGCCTGACTAATGATCTGCCTGCTACTGGAAGCAGCTGTTCCTTATGTACTTTTCAAACTGCTTCATGATGTTTAAACAAATTCCACTCAACCTCTTCTGCATCTATCAGAGCAATCACAGTTTTTCAGCCTCATTGCAATACAGGTACACATGAGGGGCCATTCCATTCTTCTGAACCCTCTCCAAAGCTGTGACATCCTCCCTAAAGTGTGGTGCCGAACACTTATCACAATGTTCAAGCCAGGGTCAAATCAATATTTCATACACTTATGTCTCCTTGAATTTCCAAAAGCATGGTGGCTTGTTATGTCCAATGGATGAGCTAGTTTGAAAAGGCTAAAATAACTTTGCAGAATTGGAAATTTTGTCTGTGCTGAGAGAACCCACTATAGTCTCTTCCCGAGGTCTTTCAGACAATGTCACTTTAATCAAAGGATCTTTCTTCTGAGCCGTTTTAATTAAGCTGAAAAAGTTCACATGATAGAAGCTCTTCTGATGTCCTGGCCTGGAGACCATATGAGTGTATTTGTCTCTCTTGGTGGTTTGTTGAATCTTCAATGTCAGCTGTAACTCTGTGAGTATTATTATTTTTCTTTTATTCATTCAGGGGATGTGGGCTTCGCTGGTTGGTGAAACATTAATTGCTCCTCCTTAATTGCCCTTGCAAGGGGGGCAATGAGCCATTTTGAACAGCTACAGTCCTTGGGGTGAAGGGACACACACAGTGCTGTTAGGGACAGTGTTGTAGAATTTTGACCCAGTGAGAGGAAAGGAACAGCAATATAAACAAAATACCATGGATACCGGAAATCTGAAATAAAAACAGAAAGGATCGGGCATCATTTGTAAACAGAGAACCAGAGTTAACATGTCAGGTCCAGTATAATTCTTCTTTGGAAATTCTTCTGTGCAGGTGCTGCCAGACCTGCGGAGTTTCTCCCAGGGCTATCTGTTATTAATTAGGAACAGTGATATATTTCCAAGTCAGGAAAGTGAGTCATTAGGTTGTGGGTACAAAGTCCATTCAAATCCCAGGCTGACATTTGCACTCTCAGTGTCAGTGCTGAGGGAGTGCCGCACTGTTGGAGGGTGAGTGCTAGGGAGTGTCGCACTGTCAGAGGGTCAGTGCTGAGGGAGCGCTGCACTGTCAGAGGCTCAGTGCTAAGGAGTGCTGCGCTGTCAGAGGGTCATCTCTGAGGGTGTGCTGCACTGTCAGAGGATCAATACTGTGGGAATGCAGCACTGTCAGAGGGTCTGTGCTGAGGGAGTGCCACACTGTCAGAGGGTCAGTGTTGAGGGAGTGCCACACTGTCAGAAGGTCAGTGCTGAGGGAGCGCCACACCATCAGAGGGTCAGTGCTGCGGGAGCACCCCACTGTCAGAGGGTCAGTGATGAGGAAGTGCCGCACTGCCGGAGGGTCAGTGCTGAGAGAGTGACACATTGACAGAGAGTCAGTGCTGAGGGAGCGCCACACCATCAGAGGGTCAGTGCTGAGGGAGTGCCACACCATCAGAGGGTCAGTGCTGAGGGTGTGCTGCACTGTTGGAGGGTCAGTGCTGAGGGAGTGCCACACCATCAGAGGATCAGTGCTGAGGGAGTGCTACACTTTCAGATGAGGAAGCTCCGCACTGCTGGAGGGTCAGTGCTGAGGGAATGACACACCATCAGAGGGTCAATGCTGAGGGAACAACACACTGACAGAGGGTCAGTGCTGAGAGAGTGCCGCACTATCAGAGGGTTCATGCTGAGGAAGCGCCGCACTGTCAGAGGGTCAGTGCTGAGGGAGTGACACACTGGCAGAGAGTCAGTGCTGAGGGAGCGCCACACCATCAGAGGATCAGTGCTGAGTGAGCACCACACTGTCGGAGAGTCAGTGTTGAGGGAGTGCCACACCATCAGAGGTCAGTGCTGAAGGCGTGTTTCACTGTCAGAGGGTCAGTGCTGAGTGCGTGCTGCACTGTGAGATGGTCAGTGCTGAGGGAGTGATGCACTGTCAGAGAATCACTGCTGAGGGAGCGCCACACTGTCAGAGGGTCAGTGCTGAGTGAGTGCTGCACTGTCGGAGGGTCAGTGCTGAGGGAGTGCCACACTGTCAGATGGTCAGTGCTGAGGGAGTGCTGCACTGTGGGATAGTCAGTGCTGAGGGAATGCTGCACTGACAGAGGGTCAGTGCTGAGTGAGTGTTGCACTGTCAGATGGTCAGTGCTGAGGGAGCACCACACTGTCAGAGGGTCAGTGCTGAGGAAGCGCTGCACTGTGGGAGGGTCAGTGCTGAGGGAGTGCCACACGGGCAGAGGGTCAGTGCTGAGGGAGTGCCACACCATCAGAGGGTCAGTGCTGAGGGCACGCTGCACTGTCATAGGGTCAGTGCTGAGGGATTGCAGTACTGTTGGAGGTTCAGTGCTGAGGGAGTTCTGTGCTGTCAGAGGGTCAGTGCTGAGGGCGTGCTGCACTGTGAGATGGTCAGTGCTGAGGGAGCGCTGCACTGTCTAAGAGCCAATGCTGAGGGAGTGCTGTGCAGTCAGAGGGTCAGCGCTGAGGGAGTGCTGCACTGTCAGAGATTCAGTACTGAGGGAATGCTGCACTGGTTGAGGGTCAGTACTGAGGGAGTGCCACACCATCAGAGAGTCAGTGCTGAGGGAGTGATGCACTGTCAGAGAATCACTGCTGAGGGAGCGCCACGCTGTCAGAGGGTTTGTGCTGAGGGAGTGCTGCACTGTCAGAGGATCACTGCTGAGGGAGCACCACACTGTCAGAGGCTCAGTACTGAGGGAGTGCTGCACTGTCAGATGGTCAGTGCTGAGGGAGTGCTGCACTTTCGGAGAGTCAGTGCTGAGGGAGTGTTACACTGTCAGATGGTCAGTGCAGAGGAAGCACCACACTGTCAGAGGGTCAGTGCTGAGGGAGTGCTGTACTTTCAGAGAGTCAGTGCTGAGGGAGTGTTGCACTGTCAGATGGTAAGTGCTGAGGGAGCACCACACTGTCAGAGAGTCAGTGCTGAGGGAGTGATGCACTGTCAGAGAATCACTGCTGAGGGAGCGCCACGCTGTCAGAGGGTTTGTGCTGAGGGAGTGCTGCACTGTCAGAGGATCACTGCTGAGGGAGCACCACACTGTCAGAGGCTCAGTGCTGAGGGAGTGCTGCACTGTCAGACGGTCAGTGCTGAGGAAGCGCCGCACTGTTGGAGGGTCAGTACTGAGGGAGTGCCACACAGGAAGAGGGTCAGTGCTGAGGGAGTGCCACCCCATCAGATGGTCAGTGCTGAGGGTGTGCTGTACTTTCAGAGAGTCAGTGCTGAGGGAGTGTTGCACTGTCAGATGGTAAGTGCTGAGGGAGCACCACACTGTCAGAGGGTCAGTGCTGAGGGAGTGATGCACTGTCAGAGAATCACTGCTGAGGGAGCGCCACACTGTCAGAGGGTCAGTGCTGAGGGAGTGCTGCACTGTCAGAGGATCACTGCTGAGGGAGCACCACACTGTCAGAGTCTCAGTGCTGAGGGAGTGCTGCACTGTCAGACGGTCAGTGCTGAGGAAGCGCTACACTGTTGGAGGGTCAGTGCTGAGGGAGTGCCACACTGGCAGAGGGTCAGCGCTGAGGGAGTGCCACACTGGCAGAGGGTCAGTGCTGAGGGAGCACCACACTGTCAGATGGTCAGTGCTGAGGGTGTGCTGCACTGTCAGAGATTCAGTACTGAGGGAATGCTGCACTGTTCAAGGGTCAGTACTGAGGGAGTGCCACACCATCAGAGAGTCAGTGCTGAAGGAGCGCCACACTGTCAGAGGGTCAGTGCTGAGGGAGTGATGCACTGTCAGAGAATCACTGCTGAGGGAGCGCCACACTGTCAGAGGCTCAGTGCTGAGGGAGTGCTGCACCGGCAGAGGGTCAGTGCTGAGGAAGCGCCACACTGTCAGAGGCTCAGTGCTGAGGGAGTGATGCACTGTCGGATAGTCAGTGCTGGGTGAGTGCTGCACTGTCAGATGGTCAGTGCTGAGGGAGCACCACACTGTCAGAGGGTCAGTGCTGAGGAAGTGCTGCACTGTTGGAGGGTCAGTGCTGAGGGAGTGCCACACAGGCAGAGGGTCAGTGCTGAAGGAGCGCCACACTGTCGGAGAGTCAGTGCTGAGGGAGTGATGCACTGTCAGAGAATCACTGCTGAGGGAGCGCCACACTGTCAGAGGGCTTGTGCTGAGGGAGTGCTGCACTGTCAGAGGATCACTGCTGAGGGAGCACCACACTGTCAGAGGCTCAGTGCTGAGGGAGTGCTGCACTGGCAGAGGGTCAGTGCTGAGGGAGTGCCACACTGTCAGATGGTCAGTGCTGAGGGAGTGCTGCACTGTCGGATAGTCAGTGCTGAGTGAGTGCTGCACTGTCAGATGGTCAGTGCTGAGGGAGCACCACACTGTCAGAGGGTCAGTCCTGAGGAAGTGCTGCACTGTCAGAGGGTCAGTGCTGAGGGATTGCAGTACTGTTGGAGGTTCAGTGCTGAGGGAGTTCTGTGCTGTCAGAGGGTCAGTGCTGAGGGAGTGCTGTACTTTCAGAGGGTCAGTGTTGAGGGTGTGCTGCACTGTCAGAGGGTTAGTACTGAGGGAGTGCTGCACTGTCATAGGGTTAGTGCTGAGGGTCAGTACTAAGGGAGTGCTGCACTGTCAGCTGCACACACTTTCAGATGAGAGGTGAAACCCATCTGTCCTTCTGGGTGACTGTAGATCCTACGGCTGTAATTTGAAAAAAAGCAGAATTCTCTCAGGTTTTTGAGCCAATACTTATGCCTCAACTGACACAAATAAAAGAGCTTAACTGATCATTATCATATTGCTGGAGATGACTGTGTGTAAATTGGCTGTTACGCTTCCTACGTTACAACAGTAATGCATGTCACTGTTGTAAGATTCTTTGGGACATCCTGGTAAATTTCTTCTTTTTACATCTCTGTTGGTGCATTGTTGGTGTAATAGAGATTGCAAACTTGATCCAGAACGCTAATTAATCATTCATTATGGGGAGTTCTCCCACAACATATTTTTTGTCAACTTCTCAGGAACAAATCGTACACTTCAGCCAGCAAACTTCAGCACACGAGGTGATTTGAAATTTTTTGTCAGCACATCTTTCTCATCTATTACTGCATTAATATCAAATTTTGTCCAAACCATCAGGATCCTGATTTCTACAGAGCAGGTCAACAACAGTTTGATCATAACGTGTAACATACTTTCCTTTCACATTAAGTAATATAAAACATAACAAAAAGAGGCCGGAAAAATGGATAAAACTGCTAGCAAAATTTATAGGATATTTAGGTTCATTATTAATAGACACCACAAATTCAAGTTGTGCTAGGCCTTTGTAAGACACTGTCCAGAGTGTGGTGCTGGAAAGGCACCACACATCAGGCAACATCCAAGGAGCAGGTGAAGTGATGTTTTGTGCATAAGCCCTTCATCAGGAGTGAGCCCTTCACCATTCCTGATGAAGGGCTTATGCCCAAAACATTGATTCTCCTGCTCTTCGGATGCTGCCTGACCTGCTGTGTTTTTCCAGCACCACACTCTCGATTCTGTGCTCCAGCATCTGCAGTCCTCATTTTCTCCTTCGTAAAACACGTTAAACATCAGAGCAGAGTTCTATCTTCAATTCTGGGCTTTTGAAGAAGATGCAGTGGAGATTTACCAGAATGATGCTGGGAATAATGAAATGCAGCTCTCTACAGTAACTGGAGAGCTGGGATTTTCTTACAGCATACAGATTAAGGAGCCATTTTACCAAGTTGTTCAAAATTATGGTGAGATTTGATAGTGCAGATAGAGAGAACTCTATCTCCTGACACATCATCTCATAACCTGGGACAAGGATTTAAGATATTTAGTGGGAAATGCACTGGGGAGGTGAGAAATTATTTGAATTTGTGAGTTGCTATAATCCAAAATATGTTGTCTGAGAGGATGGATTCAAATATAACTTTCAAAAGTGTGTTGTAGATATTGTTAATCAGCTGACAGGACATGTTATGGGACACATCTGGAACAGGTGGGATTTGAACTCAGATCTTCTGGCCCAGGGATAGAAACACTACTATGGGACCACAAGAGCCCCTTAAAAAGGAGATTGTATACTTGCTGAAGATGTAAATTGCTGGGATGCAGGTAATGCATTACAGGGAGAGACTAATTTGCAGTCATTGAACTGAAACAGTTACAATCAATCAAATTGCCTTAGAGTCATACAGCTGTACAGCATGAAAACAGACCCTTCTGTGCAACTCATCCGTGCCGACCAGCTATCCTAATCTTGGCCCAACTCCATCTAAGCTCTTCCTATACATGCATGCCTTTTAAATGTTGTCTTTGTAACAGCCTCCACCACTTTCTCTGGCAGCTCATTCCATACATGCATCACCCTCTGTGTGAAAATGTTGCCCCTTAGGTCCTTTTTAAATCTTTCTTCTCTCACATTAAACCTATGCCCTCTAGTTTTAGAGTCCCATACCCTGGGAAAAAGACCTTGGCTATGCACCCTATCTATGCTCCTCATGATTTTGTAAACGCCTCTAAGGTTATCCTTCAGTCTCTGACGCTCCAGAGGAAATAGCCCCAGTAGATCATACCATATAAAGATCATAGGGTGATTGAACAGAGTGAGGAATACAAAATTACAGCTACAAATAAGGTGCACATTATTGACTTTCGGCGGGGTGTTACTCATGCCCCCTACACGTTAACAGCACAGAGGTGGAATGAATGGAGAGTGTCAAGCTCCTGGGAGTGGCCATCAACAACAAGCTTTCTTGGATTCTTCATATGGATGCACTGGTTACAAAGGCCCAACAACATCTCTTTTTCCTCAGGCAGCTGCAAAAATTTGGCATGATGGTGAACACCCTTCCCAACTTTTATAGGTGTGTCATTGAGTATTTTCTGTCTGGATGTATCACTACCTGGTATGGCAACTGACCATTCAAGATTGCAGACAGTTACAGAGAGTGGTGAACTCGGCCCGGACACTCACAAAGGCCAACCTCCCATCTGTAGAATCCAGCTACCAGGCCTGTTGTCAAGGAAAGGCTGCCAGCATTCTCAAAGATTCATCCCACCCTGGCAATGTTTTTCTACAACCTCTACCATCGGGGAAAAGGTACAGAAGCCTGAACACATGCATCAGCTGGTTTTGAAACAGTTTCTAGTGTTTTTAGAATACCGAATGGACTCACAAACTCCTAGCATTCGCCTGTACCTGTGTTTTTGTTTTTGCCACTGTTTACCTATTATTTACTATCTATGCTACTTAACTCTGTGATCTGCCTGTATTGGTCACAAGACAAAGTTTTTCACTAAATTCAATTCAATACACAAAAAGTAAGATCAACATTAGATTTGAACTTTGAGAGATTCATTCCAAAGTCTAATAACAGTGGGGAAGAAGCTGTCCTTGAACCTGTTGGTACGTATGTTGAAGCTTTTGTATCTTCTACCTGACAGAAGTGGTTTGAGGAGATCATAAATACGGTGAGAAGGGTTTTTGATGATGTTGGTTGCCTTCTTGAGGCAGCGAGAAGTATAGATGGAGCCAATGGATGGAAGGTTGGCTTGAGTGAAGGACTGGGCTATGTTCATAACTCTCTGTAGTTTCTTATGGTCCTTGGCAGAGCAGCTCCTGTACCAAGCCATTATGCATCCAGATAGAATATTTTCTATTGTAGATCTATAAAGGTTGGTCGGGGTCCTTATGGACATGCTGAATTTTCTCAGCCTCCTGAGGAAGAAGAGGCATTGCTGTACCTACTCGACCATCGCAACAACTATTCGTTCAGCTCACTCAGGCTGTATGTGGTTATGGGCAAAGTTACAATGCTCATTCCTACCAAATCATGACAAAGGAGTAAGTCAAGCCCCCACCATGGGTAATTTCTGATTAAACCCAATTGTTTTTGTGCCAGACAAGTCACATTCTAAGTACACTTTGTATAAAAGAAAGACATTTACTGTCCACTAATTCATTTATTAAAATTTTGTTTTTCATTGCTGTATTAGGGTGGCACAGTGGCTCGGTGGTTAGCACTGCTGCCTCACAGCGCCAGGGACCCAAGTTCGATGCTAGCCTTGGGTGACTGTCTGTGTGGAGTTTGCACATTCTCTGCGTGTGTTTCCTCCCAAAGTCCAAAGATGTGCAAGCCAGGTGAATTGGCCATTCTAGATTGCCCGTAGTATGAGGTGCTTTAGTCAGAGTGAAATGGATCTGGGTGGGTTTCTCTTCAGAGGGTCGGTGTGGACTTGTTGAGCCAAAGGGCCTGTTTCCATACTGTAGGTAATCTAATTTTGGTAAGAACAGAAGTTGGGAGTATACTTATAGTTTAGAATTATGTGGAAAAATTGGAATCAAGGAATGTTTTGGTCATTTTATGGGTTAAACAGGGTTTGATCAAAGAATAATGTCAACAGGTCAATGTGTACTGTAAGCCATTTGCTGTATATGGAAAAATCAAGCGACTTTGGAGAAAACAACTAACCAGAGCTTTCAAGAAGATAAAAGATGGGATGTCTTGTCTTAATTTTAAAACACATGGCTTTGAAAGGTCACGGGGCCTCTATGTTACTGGAATGGGGACATGGCTTAGTTTCTCCTGACGATCTGCACTGACCAAATGGATTCCTAAAACAACTATGTTCCATATTTCTGAAGAGACTTTGTTGGAAGTCCAGGTCATAAATGTCAGGAGATTTTTAAAATGTAGAGCGGCAATCGTCTGAAGTGGCCGACTGTCAAACTTTGTTTTGCAATGCTTCTGTGTTTTATAATGCTCCTGTTTTATATGTCTGCCATGTGATGTTTGATTACATTAAAAGATGCTCTGTAAATATAAATTGCCGTTGTTAATTTTAGTTCCAACTCGAGCACAATGTTGAATGCCATCTCCAGGCATTCATTATCGTTGGATATTATTCTCCAAATGTAAGAGACTGTCATCCATAATGACCACTGTGACTTCCGATCCTTTGGAAGGCTTAGTCATATTGCACTAAAATATTTTTTACTGATGACATAACTCCAAGTGGATTCAAGAGAACAAAAGAAAGCTTTGAGTCTCAGTGACAGCCAACCAACTATCAAAACCCACAAGAAATATCCAAGTCGAAAATCCAAGTACTCCTTTTAGTTGATGTGTAATCTCATGTTGAATAGGAAGAGAGTTTTCCACTACATGCCCAGCTTTATTCAATCACTTCAGATTTAAGATGCCTCTGGATGAGTTTCACTCTGTCATCTCACTTTTATGGAGTTATGGAGTTATAGCGTCTTACAGCACAGAAACAGACCCTTCAGTCCAACTCATCCACACTGACCATACATCCCAATCTGACCTAGTCTAATTTGCCAGCACTTGGCTCATATCCCTCTAAACCCTTCCTATTCATATACAATATTTAAAAGCTATCTGTATGGATAATTGTATCCACCTCCAGCACTTCTTCTGGTAGTTTGTTCCATACACGGACCACTCTCCGCGTGAAAAAGCTACCCCTTGGATCCTTTATGAATCTCTCCCCTCTCACCTTAAACCTACACCCTTTAGGGACGGCATGGTGGCACAGTAGTTAGCACTGCTACTTCACAGTGCCAGAGACCTGGGTTCAATTCCCACCTCAGGCAACTCTCTGTGTGGGGTTTGCACATTCGTGTTTCCTCTGGGTGCTCCGGTTTCCTCCCACAATCCAAAAATGTGCAGGTTAAGTGAATTGGCCATGCTAAATTGCCCATAGTGTTAGGTGAAGGGGTAAATGTAGGAGAATGGGACTGGGTGGGTTACACTTCGGCGGGTCGGTATGGACTTGTTGGGCCGAAGGGCCTGTTTCCACACTGTAAGTAATTTAATCTAATCTAGTTTTGGACTCCTCCAGCCTAGGAAAAAGACCATGGCTAGTCATCCTATCCATGCCCCTCATGATTTTATAAACCTCTATAAGGTCACCAAACAGCCTCCGACACTCCAGGAAAAAAAGCCCCAGCCTATCCAGCCTCTCCTTATAGTTCAAACACTGCAGTCCTAGCAACATCCTTGTAAATCTTTTCAGACCCTCTCAAGTTTAACAACATCTTCAACATTATTCTGACTTCTTATCTTCTTCACAAGAGATGTTCATCATCTCCCTCCTCTTGAGTCCTCAGGTACAATGTGGAATTGTAGGAGACGAACGAGAGAGAGAGAGCTATTGGCAGCATTCACAGCCTCAGAATGTCAAGGGCACTTTACAGCCTGAAATAGGGAGTTGCATAATTATATGTAATTTTAAAGTAATCTATTAAGTTAGTTGAGAAGCAACAATTTAGATATAATGCATTATCTAAATAGTCAGGAAAAGTGCACAATCCCTATTTAGTCAGAGTGGTTTATTCATTCCAAAGGACAAATGTAAAATTCACATAAAGTTTGTGGATTTTGAAAGCTTGAGATTGAAGCATTTTGCTCTGTGCCTAATCCAAAGGCTCTTCCCGGAGTCTTTCCCTGTCTTCTGTAGTCCATCTTTCAGCTGAAGCAAGTGGTTGCCAGATGAGGACTGCCCTAATCTCCAAACACTCATTACTAACAGTTTGTTTCTAGAGGGTTTGGAGTTTACGAGATGCCAAAACTCATTTGAACCTTTCTAGTTAATGCTTACAGGAAAGATAACTAAGATGTCAGGATGGTCACCTTCCTAGCCCATCACTGAGCTCAAGGTCATGGTTTAGTTCACCCCATTATCAGGATGATTTGCTGTCCTTACTAGACAATGCAGGGAAGTGATTACAAGACTCTGTTCTCTCGATTTCTGCATGTCATCATGGAAGTTTGAATCAAGACAGTGTCACATTTCTAGGGACTATTTTATGTGTTTTTCCAGATAGAGAAAGAAAACAGTTTCATTGCTTAATGAGGCGGCTAATGTGTTGCCTAACAATACTAGAATGATTCGACATTTATACTAAAAGACTTAATTTATTAAAGGTCATGTTTCTTTTGTCTGTTCTCCTTTGGATCACACCATAAAATCTTTCATGTCTACCCTGAGAAATCAGACAGGGCCTGAGGTTAATGCATGATCCAAAGATTGACAGCTCTGAAAAATGCAGAGATCCCTGGGTACAGCTGCTCCAACAGTACACTTCCTCAGTACTCCACTATGAGTGCCAAGCCAGATTACATCTTCATGCTTGTTTGCATGGGGCCTTGAACCCTCAACTTTCTAGACTCCAAAGGGGGATTGCTACCCATTGATGTTTCAAGGGCATTCTGATTTGCAGGCTACAGTCTTAATCCCACAAATGGAAGCATCACATCCACTAAATATTTGAATTTGCAGTTCCTCTCATGCTGAACAGGATTACTATTGCAACAACACAATCAGTGAGCCATGGCTGAATTCCTCTGAGATAAAGGAACTAGAGAAAATGGTGGAAGCTGTTGTGTAAAGATATTATAATCTTGGAACGCCTTATGATGATCTCACAGAGCTGCTCCTCACTGGGTATAAATAAAACCATATGGCTGGAGTTAAGGGACAGAGAATAACACATGAGCTAGGCAGAAGTCTGAGATTTAGTCAAGTGAATGTTGACAACAAATACATAGAAACATATGGAGTAGATTGATTGGGATTAGACAGTAGAGTTCATGGAATAGTCTTTCAATAATGTGACTGTAAGATTAGAGCCCAGTATATCTCTGAATGCTGGGTATATTCATATTTATTCTTTACATGCAAGAAACAATGTTATAAAGAAACTCAAACTGAAATAAGCTTTTGCACTTTGCTGTCTCCTCAACCTTGAATCGAAACTCGTGGACGTGAATATAAAACCATACTAAAAAAAGAACACCTTGCGTCTGAGTGAGGTTCCATAGGATGTTAAGGTGATAGTCTGGGTGTTGAGTGAATAACCTCCAACTGGAATTTGCAGACAATCACAGGCACACCATCTATAGTTTTCAAATACACACAGCTTACCTGAAAGGTTAATACTGTCAAAATACATTTTGAAAATTATTCCTTCTAATAAAAAACATGCTGGACTGAAAGTTGTCAAGGTCAAGTCTTGATAAGTTCTTAATAAGCTGATTTCACTCATGGTATCATGTAATGGATGCTGGAATCAGTCTCATTAGGCTAGAATGAGGAAAGATCAATTTAGATTAGAATCCCTACAGTATGGAAACAGGCCATTTGGCCCAACAAGTCCACACTGACCCTCCGAAGAGTAACTCACCCAGACCCGTTCCCTACCCTATATTTACCCCTGACTAATGCACTTAACACTATGGGCAATTTTGCATGACCAATTCACCTGAGCTGCACATCTTTGGATAGTGGGAGGAAACTGGAGCACCTGGAGGAAACCCACGCAGACACAGGGAGAATGTGCAAACCCCACACAGTCGTCCGAGGTGGGAATTGAACACAGGACCCTGTCGCTGTGAGGCAGTGGTACTAACCACTGAGGCACCGTGTTTAGAGTCATTGAGATGTACAGCATGGAAAGAGATCCTTCAGTCCAACCTGTCCATGCCGATCTGAGATCCCAACCCAATCTAGTCCCACCTGCCAGCACCTGGCCCATATTCCTCCAAACCCTTCCTATTCATATACACATCCAAATGCCTCTTAAATGTTGCAATTGTACCAGTCTCCACCACATCCTCTGGCAGCTCATTCCATACACGTACCACCCTCTGTGTGAAAACATTGCCCCTTAGGTCTCTTTTATATCTTTCCCCCTGACCCTAAACCTATGCCTTTGAGTTCTGGACTCTCCAACCACAGGGAAAAGACTTTGTCGATTTATCCTCTCCAAGCCCCTCATAATTTTGTAAACCTCTAAAAGGTCACCCCTCAGCCTCCGACGCTCCAAGAAAACAGCCCCAGCCTGTTCAGCCTCTCCCTGTAGCTCAGATCCTCCAACCCTGGCAACATCCTTGTAAATCTTTTCTGAACCATTTCAAGATTCACAACATCTTTCAGATATGAAGGAGACCAGAATTGCATGTAATATTCCAACGGTGGCCTAACCAATGTCCTGTACAGCCGCAACATGACCTCCCAACTCCTGTACTCAATACTCTGACCAATAAAGGAAAGCATACCAAATGCCTTCTTCACTATCCTATCTACCTGGGACTCCACTTTGAAGGAGCTATGAACCTGCACTCCAAGGTCTCTTTGTTCAGCAACACACCCTAGGACCTTACCATTAAGAGTAAAAGTCCTGCTAAGATTTACTTTCCCAAAATGCAGCGCCTCACATTTATCTAAATTAAACTCCATCTGCCACTTCTCAGCCCATTGGCCCATCTGGTCCAGATCCTGTTGTAATCTGAGGTAACCCTCTTCGCTGTCCACTACACCTCCAATTTTGGTGCCATCTGCAAACTTACTAACTGTACTCTTATGCTCACATCCAAATCATTTATGTAAATGACAAAAAGTAGAGGGCCTAGCACCAATCCTTGAGGCACTCCACTGGTCACAGGCCTCCAGTCTGAAAAACAACCCTCCACCACCACCCTCTGTCTTCTACCTTTGAGCCAGTTCTGTATCCAAATGACTAGCTCTCCCTGGATTCCATGATATTTAACCTTGCTAATCAGTCTCCCATGGAGTCCATATAGATCACATCTATTGCTCGGCCCTCATCAATCTTCATTGTTACTTCTTCAAAAAGTTCAATCAAGCTTGTGAGACATGATTTCCCACGCACAAAGTCATGTTGACTATCTCTAATCAGTCCTTGCCTTTCCAAGTCCATGTTCATCCTATCCCTCAGGATTCTCTCCAACAACTTGCCCACCACCAACATCAGGCTCACCGGTCTATAGTTTGTTTTAATTTCCATGCTGTTAATCCATGTATCCGACTTGATAGCGCATGTCTGTAGGCATCTGGACTACCAAATATAGTCATGTCCCAGGGCACAACTTGCAAAATCCCAACATAATAAGCAGCACAGCTCAAGTTGTTCTGGCATGCACATGATGTTTAGCACAACCATGTGGTTAAATTCAATGTGTCACAAGCACAAACTGGGCTGAGTTGTATTGCAGTTGATATGCTGAATGTGTTGACAATTCAAGCTTTCTACAGACTTCCATGTGTTTGGCATTACATGACAACTGCAAAACTGTTATATATTTCAGCACCAATAATGACAAATTAGAGTTACATGTAACCTAGGCAGACACACTCCAGTGACAGTACTGAGGGAGTGAAGAACTAATGGAGAAGTCTTTTTTTTGGAAGACATATTAAACTGACACCCAATATGCTTTCTCATGTGGATATAAAAGATCAAGTTGCTATCCCAGATAACATTTATTCTCCTACTGATGTAACCAAGAACAAATGATTTGAATAATTAGGGTGTTATTTATTTATAAATACTTTCTAAATTCTCTCCTGATTTGTGGAGATTACTGACAAGGCCAGCATATATTGCCTATCCTTTGTTGTCCTTTAGCTAAGTTATTTCAAAGGACAGTTAAGTATCAACTACGTTATCCTAGTTCCGGAGTCACATTGAAACAGAGAAATAAGGAGCAGGAGTTTGCCTTTTGTTCCTTTGGCCCTGCTCCACCATTCAATATGATTATGGTTAATCCTTTACCTTAATGCCATATTCCTGCTTTCTGTCTGTGACGCCTTTAACATTAGATGATAAAACTGAGTTTTTAACTTTTCATCAGGTTACCCAAATAAGACTTGCTGATTACAATCTTGCCCACAGGTGACAGGTCCTTGACCATGCCCAAGTTCCTTTTCTGAGATCTGATATCTCCCCAACCACGAACAGTTCATTCAGGTTCTCTGCAGATGTTGAGTATCATCTATCATGTGATAATGAATCAGATAATCTGTTTTAGTCCCTATTTATTTAGTGAGGGAAAAATATTGGCTGAAATCAAGAGGTTAACTTTCCTGGTCTTTGAAATGGTGTTATAGAATCTTTTACACATATCCAAGATAGGACCTTGGTCTGATATCTCACTCGAAAGATTATATCTCCCTCCAAGAGTAAAGCACTCCTCCCCCATACTGAGCTGTCATGTGAACCTATATTATGTTCTGACGTTCCTGAATTGAGGCTTGAAACCACAACCTTCTGACTCAGAGAAACAATGCATTTCTATTTAACAACTTACCATAATTTTTGAATCAAAGCATTTTGATCACTCTATTCACCTTAGATCACACATTACTCATTCTTTGTCCACAGCATGCATTGAAATAGTTTATTTCTGATCCCTCTGGGAATCACTCTCAAGTCCCTGTAGACATTTTTGTCTTCCATTGCTCCTTCTCAGTTAATAGTCCAGGTTTCCGTCCTCAGCATTTTAGGATTTTCTTCTCTGAAGTCCGGAACTCATTAAACACAATTCTCTTTTGTCTTTTCAAGGCCCAAGTGCCAGGAAGAATGAACCACAAACATGGTTCTGCACTGTAATTATCGGAGACATATGCTGCAGATACCAAAGCATCTACTTCCCATCTGTTAGTACAGGGTAGCTTACCACATCCAACCAGCTGGTTATGAATGAATCTCATGTCAAGACTGGGTTCCATTAGCAGCACACAGCATCTCCACGTGCATTTATATAGCACATTTGAAATAGTGTGAAATCTCCCTAAGTATTTCACAGGAAATTTATCAGATAAAGATCTTAAACTTGAGCCACATTAAAAACTATCAGGACAGGTGACCAAACATTTTGTCAAAGAGTTGGGTTTTAAGAAACATCTTCCAGAAGAAGAATGGTAGACAGCTGAGAGGTTTAGGGAGGGAATTCTTCACCTTAGAACATAGGCAGCTGAAGGTGTGGTCACCCATGTAGGGGTGAAGAAGGGTGAGTAAAAAATGAGGTCTGCAGATGCTGGAGATCAGAGCTGAAAATGTGTTGCTGGTTAAAGCGCAGCAGGTCAGACAGCATCCAAGGAACAGGAAATTCGATGTTTCGGGCACAAGCCCTTCGTCAGGAATTCCTGATGAAGGGCTTGTGCCCAAAACGTCGAATTTCCTGTTCCTTGGATGCTGTCTGACCTGCTGCGCTTTAACCAGCAACACATTTTCAGCACTGAAGAAGGATGACACAACACACTAGCATGGATGGCACGGGTGGCTTAGTGGTTAGCTAGGGACCTGATATCATTTCCAGCCTCAGATGACTATCTGTGTAGAGTTTGCATGTTATCTTTGTGTCTGCATGAGTCCCCTCCGGGTGCTCTGGTTTCCTCCCACAGTCCAAACATGTGCAGGTTAAGTGGATTGGCCATGGAAAATGCAGGGTTATAGGGCAGGGGTGGGTTTAGATGGGACGTTCAGAGCGTCGGTATGGATTTGATGGGTTGAATGGCCTCCTTCCATGTAGTAAGGGTTCTATGATCTAATAATCACTGGTGTCTGTTGGCTCCTGGTCAAGTAGTATAACAATTTAGAAATTTCTTTCAAAACCTGTCTTGTCTTTCTGTAATCTCTTCTAAATCTACAATTCTCTCAGATACTGCCTTCCTCAGTTCTAACTATTTTAGCACCCCTGTATTTAATCACTCCTCCATAGGTGGCTATGCCTTCAGCTGCTGAGGTGTTTAGTTCTGGAGTTCCTTCCCTAACCTCTCTCTCCTTCTTTGAGATGTTCCTTACGTCTATCCTTTTGGTCAAATTCTTGGACTCCTGTCTGAACATCTTGTTTGATCTAAAATTTTGTTTTATAATTGCTCCTGTCATGCTCATGTTAAGGATACTCCATACATGTAAGTTGTTATTGTTGAAGTGCATTAGTGGGGCAGGGAACAATTACAGAGCATGCATGTTCGCATACTCTCACACACAGCACTCTTCAAAAGCAGTGATTAGCTCCATTTCACCCACACTCGGGATAACGTGTTATTTGTTAAAAGGCAGCACACTGGTCTGAGGCACAAACCACACAGGAAGAGCATTTCCCAGTCACCAGTAGAATAATAAATACCAGAGTTAGGAGCAGTGAATCAGCCCTGGGTTACCACCAAAAAGCCATTCAGGTCATTCACTTCTTTTCAAGAAGATAACTCTGTACCATCTGCTCAAAGGTAATTAGGGATGGGTAATAAACGCTGGCCTTGCCAGTGACTTCCATAACCCATTGAGGAATAATAAAACTTGTCTGTGTATGTTTGCATGTAAATGCAAGTGTGAGTCTGTAAATTTGTGTTTGAAGTCTCAAATGTGTCTGTGCTGGAGGAACAGAAATTTGAGAGAGTTCGTCGTTGCCCTCCTGTGGAAGAGTCTGCACCTGCAGCTTTCAGTGACTGCTCATGGATTGGAGCTGAATACAAAAAGCACAGTAAAAGTATCTAGGGGAAGTAATTTAGCAAACATTTCGACTGATGTTTTTTAGCATAGTTTCCAAGGTTTGTGTGTATGAATTTGTATGTGCATGCACATGCATTTGTAAAATTAGTTGTGAATATTTACAGCTTAGATTCCATTGTAACAGCGCCAACTGTTGTTATGGAGTGAGAAGTGTGACACTGCTGTTTATCCAGATGTTGGCAGTTGGGGAATTGTACTTAGAGTCATAGAGATGCACAGCACAGAAACAGACCCTTCGGTCCAACGTGTCCATGCCGACCAGGTATCCCAACCCAATCTAGTCCCACCTGCCAGCACCCGACCCATATCCCTCCAAACCCTTCCTATTCATATAACCATCCTACTTGTTTTGTAAAAAGGTAATTTTTGTCTGTATTTAACATGTAACATTAAATCTACAGTTTCAAGTCTGAATTTTATGGTATAGTTTCACAAAGTCTCCAGTGGAAGAGCAATTGAAGTTAAATAATTAAGAACAGCAGCAAAGTTTTTTTTCTCTCTATAATTGGGGTCAGCTGACTCTTTTTCTTCACATATAAAGCCAGGCATTTCAGTGCAACTTGGTCCCCAGAATGTGGCTTTGAACAGAGTGCTGGGAGTTTGGTCATTAGAAGAGCGTTGGAAGAAGATGCTCCTGTATTTGTGTTTCTTCCTAATATTCTCATCCTCCAGCAATTTATTCTTACTCCACTACAAGGGAAGAAGCTAACTGCTTGTTGTTTATCTAGTCAGTGGTTACAGTTAGCTTGATTCCTAAAAGTTTAAAATAGCATAGATCTGGAAATGACATTAATCAGATAATTGAAAAGGAACAACAATAATTTGGTAGGTAATAAAAACAAATTAATGTTGGCACACAGGTAATATATCACAACTGCATCTTGTGGGAGCAGAGGAAGCCAGTGCAATTCAGGACAACCATGTCCATGGTAACTAATTTCAACTAGAGTCACAGAGGAGCTTGAGCTCAGAATTAGTGTACTGGAGACTAAGCTGCAGGCATGGTGACAGTTAAGGTAAAATCTAGTAACCTGGATCCTTTATCAGGATGCAGGCATATGTCTGAATGTAGGATATTCAGGTTGGATCAGTAATTAGACACAGGGGAGTATGACTGAAGCGAGGCAGATAAAATAATCCAGAAGGCAGGAGTACAGAAGCCTCAGCCTTTGCTATGCTCATCAGGTTTGAGCTTCTTTCATCTGGCTTTGATGAGAGACAGGCTACAGAGGGAATGAGCTAAGTGACCATGGAACTACAGCGCACAAAGCCATTCAAGTCAGGAGGAGCAAGAAGGAATCTAATGATAGTAGAAGACAGTATTGTGAAGGGGTTTGATGCTGCTCTCTGCAGCAGAGAGCAAAGCTCCAGACAGCATTGTTGCCTGGCTGGTGCAGGTATTTGCAACATCTGCTCAGGATTAGAGAGGAACTTGCAGTGGAAGGGGGTGGATTCAGTCATCGTGGCCCATATGGGTGCCAAAGGCAAAGACAGAACAAGGAAAGAGGTTCTACACAGTCAGCATGAGGAGATAGGCACCAAATTAAAAAGAAGAACCATGAGCAAACTGGCATAGATGAATAAAATGAGGGAAATGAATGGGGTTTAAAGATTAGTGTGGGAGAAGTGGTACCAGTACTGTGACTAAACCATTGGGATGTTCTACACCTGGACCATGCTGGGGCCAGTGTTTGAGCGAGCTTCAAAACTAGGGAAGTAACAAGGGCTTTAAACTAAACACCAGGGGCAAGAAATCAAATGTGAGATGTGATAAACCAAAGAGTAAAGACAAGGCAAAAGAGAAAAGTAGTCAAGAGTGTGGTGCTGGAAAAGCACAGCAGGTCGTGCAGCATCCACGTAGCATGAAAATCAATGTTTCTGGCAAAAGCCCTCCATTAGGAGTGGACAGAAAGAGAAAAGTATTTGGGAAATGATAAATAGATGATGTCAGAAAAAAATTGACACTAAATACCTCAGTGTGCACAGAACTAAAGGTTCTATATGTAAATGCATGTAGCATTCAGAATAAAGCAGGAACATTGACAAATAAACTAACTAAACTAAATAAGTACAAACTGAAAGAGATGGCTACAGGGTGACATTGACAGGGAACTGGATACTAAAGAGTATAGGAAGCCAGGGGAAGCTAGAAGGGCAACTCTGTTAATTAATGATGGAAGAGCACAATCTAGACCCAAGTTTAGGAATTAAGTAGAAGCACTTTGGGAGGAAATAAGAAATGTTAAAGACAAGAAGTCATTTGAGGAAGTGGTAAGCAAACCTCTTAATAGTAAACACACATTGAATGATTTGTCACATATATTTTACAGTGAGAAAAACAATAAAATACACTGAAAAGCTGTTGCCATGACCAGGCAACATTTTGAATTATTTAAGAAAAAGTAAAAAAAATAGAAAGATAGAGCTGAAAGAGAGCCCATCAATCCTGAGCCAGGCCATCACCATCAACGTACCACCATCCCTCTTCTGGTTTGCCACCATCTGCTCCAGACCCAAACAATGTCAAAGTTGCTGATCCTCAGGCACTATCTTTCGCTGGTGGGTCAATTCTCTTCTGCCACTGCCTGTTCCAGAGCCCGATGTCAGAGTTGCATCTCTTCCTCCATCGTCAGACCCAATCAATGATGATGTGACCAATTCTCAGATGCCATCTTCCACTACAGGGCCTAACTCACTGACGTTGCCTCTGCCAATGCAGCAGCTGCCAATATGATGCCAGGTTCCATGCTCACCCTGGAAAGTAAGTAAGGGCTCATTTGATGATAAGGCTGAGCTCACTCAAGATCTACACTGGGCCTACTCTCTTCAGCACTGGGCTCACTCAAGATCTGCACTGGCCCTAGTCTCCTCAGCACTGGGCTCACTCAAAGTCTGCACTGGCCCTAGTCTCCTCAGCACTGGGCTCACTCAAAGTCCGCAGAGTCCACTGCTGATGCCATCCAAGCCCAAGATGTAAATAAGAAAAAGATAAATTTTAAAAATACTAGAAATGTTAAAGAAACAAAAAGAAAAGCAGTCAGAACAGATGAACTCCAGCTCAGGATCTCTAATCTGCTGCCATCTTGCAGGAACTTGTTTGTTACAGGGTTAGTTTAATTTAAAAAAAGGTCATCAGAATGATACAGCAATAATCATGAGGGATTTTATTCTACACAGAGAATGGAAAAATCAGATGGCCAAAGGTAGCCTAAGTGAGGAGTTCATAGATTGTTTTTTGGGATATTTTCTTAGAACAGCATGTTGTGGAACTGACCAGAGAGCAGGCAATACAAGACTATTTTCCCTGGAGTATCAGAGACCAAGGGATGACCTTATAGAGGTTTATAAAATCATGAGATGCATGGATAGGGTAAATAGACAAGGTCTTTTCCTTGGGGATCCAGAACTAGAGAACAGGTTTAAGGTGAGGTGGGAAAGAATTAAACGGAACATTTTTCATGCAATGGGTGTACATGTATGGAATGAACTGCCAGAGAAAGTGGTGGAGGCTGGTACCATTACTACACGTAAAAGGCATCTGGATGGGTATATGAATAGGAAGAGTTTAGAGAGATATGGGCCAAGTGCTGGCAAATGGGTCTAGATTAATTTAGGATATCTGGTCAGCATGGACAAGTTGGACTGAAGGGTCTGTTTCTGTGCTGTACATTTCTATGACTCTATGACATCATGTTTAAAAAGTCATGTGGTATGAAAGCAATGGCCCTCTGGATCACAGCAATCATGCTATGATTGAATTTTACATTCACTTTAAAGGAGGAAGGAGTGGATCTAAATTAATATTTTAAACTTAAATAAGTTCAATTAAGAATAAATGAGAGCAGAGCTAGCTGAAGTGAACTGGCAAATCAGGTTAGGAAATGAGCCAACAGAGATGTAGTGGTAGACATTTTTAGCATAAATTTCAGAGTACTGAATACCATCCATGGTAAACTAAGAAAATTAAATAAAAACATTTTCTCTGAGTTTGATACTAATTACTACAAAGATGGATAACATCTTTTTTAAAAATCACAACAGAAGTATTAAAAAGGTAAACTTAGAATATGAGAGAAAACTGGGTAGAAATATAAAAACCAGATGCTAAAGGTCTGGATACCTAATTAAAAGGAAAAGAGTAACAAAGTGAACATTAAAGAAGTGAATATACTGAATTAATAATGAAAAATAAAGAATTGGTACATGAATTAAACAAGTATTTGGCATTGGTCTTCACTGTAGAGGATATAATATACAATACTCTTGTGAAGCAAGAATACTTGAGACATCACATTGTATTAAAGATACTATTGTAAGTTATTGTTGTAACTGGTCACAGGACTTGGCTGTGTGAAAACTGGCTGTTACATTTTCTTCATTGCAATAGTAACTACAAATTGGATAAAATATTTTGTGATGCCTGGGCATCCTCAAAGGTGTTACTTATATCCAAGTCTTTATTTTCTATTGAATGTGTCAGGATGTAAATGGATATAAAATGAACAACTATGTCTCCACCTTTTATATAAATTTGCCCAGAACCCTGAACATCTTGATATGCTTCAAAAGTGTGGTATTCAGAACTGGGCTTAATCTCCAACTGAAGCATCATCCATAACTTATAAACGTTCAGCGCAAAAAAAAAGAGCAAAATCTTCAGTAAGAATGAACAAAACAATTTCCTGGTGCAGTTATCTGATGTTAACTCAAAGTGTGGCTGACTCCTTTAGGAAACATTGCAAAATAAATTTGACAACTAGTCCGACCCAGGTCTTCAAAAGTGCAATACCTAAGCATAGAAAGGAACAGCCTAGAACACAAAGTACCAACATTTTAGGAAGTCTTTGTCATGGAAGTTGTGTAATATACTAGCATTTTTAGAATTTTGATCATTTTTAAAAAGCCACATGCTTGCGTGTTAGTGCTGCAAAGGTTTCTTGTAAAGGTCAGAAAGTCATTCTGGAAGAGTGGCGTAAAATGCATCAGACCCAAGAGGATATATAACTTCACTCAAGTGTCTGGTCTCTGTAATGTTAACTGAATGAAATATTTATACTTTTAGGTTTATGGCAGACAATGGAAAAACTTTAAACCACTAATTTTGTTGTGACTTCACAGCAAATTGTTAAGGATATTATTAAGCTCAAAAGGGTTCAGGAAAGATTTACCAGGATGTTACCGGGAATGGAGGGTTTGAGTTATAAAGAGAGGCTGGATAGACTGGGACCTTTTTCACCAGAGAGTAGGAGGTTGAGGGCTGATCTTATAGAGGTTTAAAAAATAATATCGATAAGGTGAATGGCAGGTGTCTTTTTCCTAGTGTGCGGGATTTCAAGACTAGGGGGCATACTTTTAAGGTGAGAGGAGAAAAATTTTGAAAAGACTTGAGGGCAATATTTTAATACAGAGAGTGGTTCATGTGTGTAATTAACTTCCAAGGAAGTTGCGGATGCAGGTACAGTTAAGTATATGAATAAGAACTGTTTGGAGGGATACGGGTGAAGGGCAGGCAGGTGGGATTAGTTTAGTTTGGGATTATGGTCAGCATGGACTGGTTGGACTGAAGGGTCTGTTTTCATGCTGTATGACTCTATGACTCTAAGAACTCAGCGTTCATGTGAAAAGTAAACCATTTCCATCCCAGTAGCAGTTTATATCAATGCAGTTTAGTTCAAGGGAACTAGTCTCTTTACCAAATGTGATTCCAGTTTGTGAAACACCCAAGCCAGAGTTTGGGATAGAAACATTCATGTTATTGGAATTCAAAAAGTTTAGGCCATCAAAATTGTGAAAGTCTCATGCCATCTGACTCAGTAAGGAATCATAAACCTGCTTCCACAGTTCAAGAAAAAAAAGTCTGGAAAGATTGATTAAGTAGAAGCTTAAAGAATTGGGACGGAAGTATCATTTCTCTGGGCTTAAATCTAAATAACAGAAGTGTTGGGAAGTAGGTTGAAACTTAGTTTTACTGTTTGTGTTAGGATCTCTCTAAGCTGATGTCTACATCACCTACTTTGTTTTTTTAAAGTAATAAACAAATGTTCTGTTATTAATGATATATTTATCCAGGTGTCATTCGGGAACCTTGCTTATTCAATATTACCATCAGCTGGGATTTATAATACCTTATCCATGGTACAGACTATAAAACACTTATTCATTCCAGCTTATTTTTAAAAACTTATTCATAGGATATGAGCATCATTTTCAAGATCAAATGTTATTGCATGTCCCTAACCGACCTTCAAAAGGTGAGCCACCTTTTTGAATTGCTGAGTGGAGGTACATGCACATAGGAAGTGCCAACATTTTGATCCAACAACAATGAAGGAACAATGAAGGTTAAATATTTCTATTCGGAGAGTGGGGAGGAGAGTCTGAGGTGATAGCTTCCCCATTTGCTTGCTACTTTTCTCCTAGATGGTTGACTTCACAAGTTTGGAAGATGCTATTGAAAAAGCCTTGGTATCCACCTTGTAGGTTGCTTCCACTGCAGGTGTGTGGGGGGGTGGAGTGTATGGTTAAGGTGGTTTTTGGGGTAATAATAAAGAACATTACTTTGTCTTGGATGGTATCAATCTTCTTCGATGTTATTGGAGCATGACTTATTCATCCCAGTCTCCGCCTTACTCTTGTAGGATGTGTGTTTAAATATATATTTTAATTCACTTCTGACTGGCCAGCATTCATTGCCTAGGCAAAAGTGAGGACTGCAGATGCTGGAAATCAGAGTTTAGATCAGAGTGGTGCTGGAAAAGCACAGCAGGTCAAGCAGCATCCGAGGAGCAAGAAAATCAACGTTTTGGGCAAAAGCCCTTCATCAGGAATAGAAGCAGGGTGCCTGCAGGGTGGAGAGATAAATGTTGGGGGTGGGGGAGGGGAGAGGGGGGCTGGGGAGAAGGTAGCAAAGAGTACAATAGGTGAATAGGTGTGGGAATGGAGGTGATAGGTCAGAGAGGAGGATGGGGGAAGGTATGGGGGTGGGAATGGAGTTGATAGGTAAGAGAGGAGGGTGGGGAAAGATATTAAAGAGTACAATAGGTGAATGGGGTGGGAATGGAGGTTTTAGATAAGAGACGAGAGTGGGGGAAAGTAGCAAAGAGTACAATAGGTGAATGGGGTGGGAATGGAGGTGATAGGTCAGAGAGGAGGATGGGGGAAGGTAGCAAAGAGTACAATAGGTGAATGGGGGTGGGAATGGAGGTGATAGGTCAGAGGCGAGGGTGGATTGAATAGGTGGGAAGGGAGATTGGCAGGTAGGACAGGTCATGAGGACAGTGCAGAGCTGGAGGGTTGGAACTGGGGTAAGGTGGGGAAGGGATGTCCCTTATTGCCTTTAAACTCAGTGGGTTGCCAGGCCATTCAGAGGGAAGTTGAGAGTCAACTAAATTGCTGTGGATCTGGAGTCACATGTAGGCCAGACCAGGTGAGGATGGCAGATTTCCTTTCCTGAAGAGAACCAGATGGGTATACGACAACCGACAATGGTTTCACGGTCATCAGTAGATTCTTAATTCCAGGTTATTATTGAATTCAAATTCCATCATCTGCCATGACAATACTTGAACCGAGGCCCCCAGAACATTAGTTAGTTTCTGGATTAATAGGCTTGCGATAATACTATACAATAATACTACTAGGCCATCACCTCCCCTCAGGCAGATCCAATTAAATTTCTGAACAACAGTAGCTCCCAGAATGTTGATGCCAGGGGATTCAACAATGACAAAGTCATTAAATGTTCGGTGCAAATGGTTTAATTCTCTCTTGTCTTCCTGCCTGCAGTCCTGGTCATTTGTCTATATTTAGTTTAAAATGCTGTACATGATCAAGTTCTGTAGAACAGCACATTTAAAAGTCCTCCACTATATACTGGGATATGGACTTAATTTTGGGACAGAAGTGCAAAGTGTCACTGGAGGAAGGGTCATTGTTCTGCCAGAGTACACGGAGAGACTGGAACTGCGTTAAAAATTCCACAGAATGCATGTTAACTATAGATACAACCTGCATTGTAAGGAGCGAGGCACCGTGAGTGCCATTTACCCTATTGATCTAAATTGATTTATAGTTTATTACGTGAACTGCTAAAGTTGAATTGTATTGTCATGCAACATTACAAATTTTATTAATAAACTACATTTCAGGGAAAAAAATTGTTGTTGAGCAGCTCTTTTTTTTGAAAATAAACACAGATGGGCAATTAAATGGCAGCAGAACAATTTGAATTAGGATGTTAGTCAGCACCATTGGGATGAACAGCGAGGGATCACCGTGCAGATGTCCAAGATATAAACCATCAGCACGTTAAAGATTCAGTTTATTCCTATGTGAACTCCAAAGATCAAATTCATACAACCTTCTGTCTTTTATTCTCTACCTTTTAATAAAGGCTATGAGTCACAAACATTGAACGTTTAATTTGATTTGCTTCGAAACAACTTCCAACATCCTCTCATAGTTCTACAAAAATGGATTTCAATCAGTGGAATTAACGATGCAGCCCAGAAGGAGCCGTACTAATGAGAGCCTTTTTCTCACCACGAGTTTGATACTTTAATTTTAAAGTCTCACATGGCTTCATTTCTCAAATGGTTAAATGTTCCTCATTTTAAGAAACTAAAACATTGTGAAAAGTAGCTGCCTGTTCTTTTTCCTGGGCAAACTTTCTATTCAACATCCAATACTGACCAGGGGGCACTCTTCAAAGAAAGTCACATCAGAAATCCCACAGATGAAGCCTCTTTATGAGCAAATGTACACTCTGAGCTATTTTCCAATAAAGGGATAGTTGCATAATTAGCTGGTACTGTAACTGGAATTTCATTTCAGTCAGACCATTAACCAAAGTGTCTCATTAATATCTCTTTCCTGCTTTATGCGCTTTAGACCACTCACTGTTGAAACAACCTGATGATCTGTTTCTTGACCGCTCCCTGGGCCAGTTTGAAACCACTTTCCCAGATGTGGCATATAACCCCTGTGTATGTTAGAATGCCACCGTGCTCAATTGAGGTATTAAAAGAGGCATTCAATAATTATTTGGATAAATGTAACATGCATGTGTAGGGGAAAGAAGCAGGAGATTGGCACTAGGTAATGTTGATCATTTGCTCATTGCTGGTGAGTAGCTTATGTTGCTCCTCTGTTCAAGGAGGGAAATAGGGATAATCCAGGGAACTATAGACAGGTGAATCTCACTTCGGGGGTTAGGAAGCTTTTGGAGAGAATTCTTAGGGATAGGATTGACCCAAATAGTGAAAAGCATGGATTAATTAGGAGCAGTCAGCATGGCTTTGGGCAGAGCAAGTCATTCTTAGTAACTTGATTGAATTTTTCAAGGAGCTGATGAAGAAGATCGATGAGGGTAGAGCCACGGATGTGTCTACATGGATTTTAGTAAGGCTTTTGACAAGATCCATCATGGTTGACTCATCCAGATGATCAAGATGCATGGGATCCACATTATTTGGCTGTGTGAATTCAGAACTGGCTTGCTCATAGGGGCTAAGGGTAATGGTAGAAGGGTGTTTTTCTGGCTGGACGTCTGTAATGATGGGGAGTTCCACAGGGATCCGTACTGGGATCTCTGCTGTTTGTGATATATCTCTAAATGACTTGGATGAAAATGTAGATGGATGGGTTAGTAGGTTTGCAGATGATACAAAGATCAGTAGAGTTGTTGATAGTATAGAAGGTTCTCAAAAGATACAGCGGGATATAGATCAACTGCAGAAGGTGCCAGGAGGAAAGGGTGGGTTGTTAATGGGCATGGACCTGACCAGGTACTCACGGAGGGAATGGTCTTTGCAGAAAGCAGAAAGGGGTGGGGAGGCAAATATATCCCAGGTGGTGGGATCCGTTTAGAGGTGGTGGAAATGTCGGCAGATAACACGGTTTAAGCAAAGGTTGGTAGGGTGGAAAGTAAGGACCAGGGGGGTACTGTCCTTGTTATGGTTGGAGGGATGGAGTTTGAGGGTGGAGGTGCGGGAAGTGGATGAGATGCATTGGAGGGCATCTTCAACCAAGTGGAAAGGGAAATTGCGGTCTTTAAAGAAGGAGGCCATCTGGTGTTTTCTGTGGTGGAACTGGTCCTCCTGGGACAGATACGGCGGAGGTAAAGGAACTGGGAATACGGGATAGTACTTTTGCAGGAGGTAGGTCCATGCCCCCAACAACCCACCCTCCCTTCCTGGCACCTTCCCCTACCATCACCAGAATTGCAAAACCTGCGCCCACACCTTCCCCCCTCACCTCCATCCAAGGCCTCAAAGGAGCCTTCCATATCCATCAAAGTTTCACCTGCACATCCACCAATATCATTTATTGTATCCATTGCTCCTGATGTGGTCTCCTCTGCATTGGGGAGACTGGATGTCTTCTCGCAGAGCGCTTTAGGGAACATCTCCGGGACATCCACATCAATTAACCCCACTACCACGTGGCCGAACATTTCAACTCCCCCTCCCACTCTGCTGAGGACATGCAGGTCCTGGGCCTCCTTCACCACCATTCCCTCACCACCCGACGCCTGGAGGGATAACGTCTCATCTTCCGCCTCAGAACACTTCAATCCCAGGGTATCAGTATGGACTTCACCAGTTTCCTCATTTCCCACTGCCCCACCTTACCCCAGTTCCAACCTTTCAGCTCAACACTGGTCCTACCTGCCAATCTCCCTTCCCACCTATCCGCTCCACCCTCCTTTCTGGCCTATTACCTTCATCCCCACTCCCATTCATCTACTGTACTCTTTGCTACCTTCACCCCAGTCCCACCCCCTCCTATTTATCTCTCCACCCTGGAGGCTCCCTCCCTTCAGTCCTGATGAAGGACTTTTGCCCGAAACATCGATTTCCCTGTTCCTGTGCTGTACTGGTCTGTGTTCTATGTTCTCTGTTCTATTTTGAAGAGCCAATGTAGGAATAATGGATTGAACAGCCTACTTCTGCATCAGCTCCTGTGGCGATCAAATGTATTCACTGAGCTGACAACAAACATTTATGTTGTTTATTCCATGAATATTTTACATGGTAAATGACACGGCTGCATTAATACCATAACAGAATATTCATGACACAGAAATTACAACATGAAACAGGTGGTTCAGCCAAACAAAGTTCATGCTGGTATTTATTCACACCTTCAGAAATATTGCCAACAGCTTTGATTTCCATTATTTATTAAGCCACAATTATTTAATCCCCAATGCAAAAGCAATAGGATGATAAATTATGCATATCCGATATCAATATGTAAATATGTTTTCTTAAAAGCATTAGTAAAATGCACTTCAAATATTACCATTTTATATTATGGTTACCCTGTGTAATTATAATTTACATGAGAGCAGCTCTGATTACCGATTTCAAGTGAGTTCTCCAACCAAGAAACACAAGGACCACTCAACTCGGAACAGGAAAAAAAAGCATATTGAGCATGTGAATGGTGACATAAAGGCAGGTCGAGGAAAAGGTGTGTTATGGAAGCGGCAAAGCTGCAGAAGAACTTGGGTAGGCTTGGAGAGTGGAAAAAGAAGAAACAGATGGAATACAATATGTGAAAGTGTAAGCTTATGCATTTTCTTAGGAAGAATTGAGGCAGAGGCTATTTTCTAAGTAGGGAAAGGCTTTGGAAATCTGTAACCCATGGGCATTTAGGAGTCCTAGTTCAGGGTTCCCTCAGGCTAAAGTACAGGTTCCATTGACAGTTAGGAATGTAAATGCAATGTTAGCATTCATTTCAAGAGGACCAGAATATAAGAACAGGGATGTACTGCTGATGCTGTATAAAGCTCTGGTCAGACTGCATTTGGAATATTGTGAGCAGTTTTGGGCCCTGAATCTAAGGAAGGATGTCCTGTCATTGGAGGGGTCCAGAGAACGTTTACAAGAATGATCCCAGGGATGAAGGGCCTGTCATATGAAGAACAGTTGAGGATTCTACATCTGTACTTTTTGAGTTCAGAAGGATAAAAGGGGAATCTCATTGAAACTTACAGAATTAGATTAATCAAAAAGCCCAATCAAACCCAAACTAAAATATTGGAACAAACTAATCTAAGCAACCAAAAACAGACCCTGAAGGTCTAATATTCCACAAAGAATGGACTTCTAATATTCTGCCAATATGGATGGAAATGCCTGGGTTTAACTTACAAAAAAAACTTGGTTGCGTCCAAAGAGTACCATCTGAATCTACATTTGGGATATATAAAAATGCTGAAATCTAAATATTAAAGAATTCAAGTACAATTCAGACACACAAACTCAAAACAGAAAATTATTTTTTTCTGCATGGTTTAACGCAAAGAGAGTTCTTCTATAAAATTGTTCCAAGGCCAAATAATTTAACGAATACAACTACAAAACTGATCAATTACATTCAAGTAGAAGAATTCAACACTAGGCAATTTGTAATTCTGCTTGAAAAATCTGAACCCCACCTTACAAGTGGTCTTCCAATGCAATTTGGCTTAGTTTGAGTAAAGCATTAGTAAGTGTGAGTATTAAGGATGGCGACTGGTGTTTTTAAAAATGAAAGATAATGATTCAGATTTTCCACATTTGATCAAAATGGATTGGCTTTCTCATTTTAAATTTACTATTGATATTGTGGGCAGCTGAATTTAAAACTGGTGTTTTGCTTATAATTTGTATTTCATTAATTTATCACCAAACTTAATCCTTTTCTGTTGTGAAATAAAAATCAAGCCCTTCAGTCAACTTCCTATTTTACAATGGATTGCACTTTGCAATAAAAAATAGTGAAAATGTTTGTTATCACAAGTTGACTTGCAAACTGACTCTTCTGGTCAATTTGAGGATTTTAGAATTATAGAATTAGAATTTTCTGTGATATGCTCATTATTCACATTTAATGTTGGCTGTACTCAGTGCGACCCCTAACTGAAGTTCATTACTTAAGGAATAAGAGCAGGAAAACAAGATTCAGCTCCTCAACAATGCCCCCACATTCTGTGGCTAATCTGCCCTCAGCTTCAGCTCTTCTTTCATGCCAGCTCCTCATAGCCCTCAGCTTGATATTTCACAAATTTAGCAACCTACCCTTTAAATACTTATAGTAATCTTGATTTGGAGGTACTAGTGTTGGACTTGCTCTGCTCCTTCATCAGGTTGTTGTGGAGTATAAGACAGTAGGACACAGAATTTATAGCAAATGTTTACAATGTAAGGTAACTGAAATTATATTAGATCTGGATTGCTAAGTCTCTCATCTTTTAGAAAGGGCATGGTGGTTTCAGTTCTTTCATATGTAAATGCTAGAACTTTCTTAAAGTTACATTCTCAAGTGAACTTTAACAATAGGTGCCATGTTGACCCAGTTAATGCACTGAAGGTGTGAGGTGCCCTGTGTGAGGCTGACTGTGCCACAATGATCAGACTGATTTTCAACTTAAAACAGATTTACAGAATCTTACATGGATTCATGCTGTTTTTAAGCAAAATAAAATGTAACTCTGCAAGCACAAATTCATCCCACAAACATACATGTGTGTGTATGCATGTGGGTGTGTGTGTGAGAGAGTGTGTATATGTGTATGTGTGTGAGTGTGAGTGTAAAGGGGTATAAGTCTGTGAGAGGTTGCTTGTGTGAGTGTGGGATTGTATGTGCGAGTGTATGAGAGAGAGTTTGTGTATGTGTGAGGGTGTGCATGTGTTTATGTGTGTGTTTAGTGCAGTGGAATCACCTGTAGAGTGACATGAACCCAAGGGCCCAGTTGTAGCTATTCACAGGGGTACTGCACTTGGCTATCAGCCACTCTGCTCAGCCACTCTGCACTGTTGCCTATCCCGAAGTCTGCCTTGGAGGATGGTCACCTGAAGGTCCGAGGCCGAATGTGCTGGACCGCTGAAGTGTTCCTGCACTGGCAGGGAACACTCTTGTCTATTGATATTGTCCATTCATCCGTTGCCATAACCTCTGTTTGGTCTCACCAATGCACCATGCCTCAGGGCATCCTTGCTTGCTGCATATGAGATAGATAACATTGGCTGAATCACACGAGTACCTGCCACATACATAGTGGGAGGAGTCCCCACGTGTAATGATGCTATAACACCATTCCACCTGGGGACACCTCCCACCATGTTCATGGCAGGTACTCATGTGATTCAGCCAACATTGTCATTCTTATACACTGCAGGCAAGGATCCCCTGAGGCATGGTCCATTGGTGAGACCAAAAAGAAGCTACATTAATAGATGAACGGACATCGCACAAGAACCAACAGACAGGAGTGTTCCATTCCAGTCAGAGAACACTTCAGCAGTCTGGAACATTCGACCTCCGACCTTCAGGTGACCATCCTCCAAGGCAGACTTCTGGACAGGCAAAAATGCAGAATGGCTGAGCAGAGGCTGATAGCCAAGTTCGGTACCCATGGGGTTGGCTTCAACCGGGACCTTGGGTTCATGTCACATTACAGGTGACCCCACTGCACTATACACACACACACATACACAGACACATTCACAGACATACACACACTCACACAGGCCCCCTCTCATACACAAGCTCTCTCTCATTTGCTCATACATATACTCACACTCGCACTCTCTCACAGGCTTATACCCCCCTACACTCGCACTCACACACATACACATACTCTCTCACAGACACTTATACCCACCCCTGCCCCCTGCACACACACCCATCCACATGCAAACCCACACATATAAGTTTGTGGGGTGAATTTGGACTTATAGAATTACATTTTATTTTGCTCAAAAACTGCATGAATTCATATAAGACTCTGCAAATCTCTATTTTAGATTAGAATAGTCAGAACATTGGGGCACAAACAGCCTCACACAGGCACCTCATACCTTCAATGCATTATCTGAGCTGACTTGGCACCTACTGTTAAATGCCATCCCGTATTCCCAATTCCTCCACCTCCGCCCAGGAGGACCAGTTCCACCACAGAACACACCAGATGGCCTCCTTCTTTAGAGACCGCAATTTCCCTTCCCACATGGTTAAAGATGCCCTCCAACGCATCTCATCCATATCCCGCACCTCCGTCCTCAGACCCCACCCCTCCAACCGTAACAAGGACAGAACGCCCCTGGTGCTCACCTTCCACCCTACCAACCTTCGCATAAACCAAATCATCCGTGGACATTTCCACCACTTCCAAAAAGACCCCACCACCAGGGATATATTTCCCTCCCCACCCCTTTCCACCTTCCGCAAAGACCGTTCCCTCCGTGACTACCTGGTCAGGTCCACGCCCCCCTACAACCTACCCTCCCATCCCGGCACCTTCCCCTGCCACCGCAGGAACTGCAAAACCTCCTCTCACACCTCCTCTCTCACCTCCATCCAAGGCCCTAAAGGAGATTTCCACACCCATCGAAGTTTTACCTGCACATCCACTAATATCATTTATTGTATCCATTGCTCCCGATGTGGTCTCCTCTACATTGGGGAGTCTGGACGCCTCCTAGCAGAGCGCTTTAGGTAACATCTCTGGGACACCCGCACCAACCACACCGCCCTGTGGCCCAACATTTCAACTCTCCCTCCCACTCTGCCGAGGACATGGAGGTCCTGGGCCTCCTTCACCGCCGCTCCCTCACCACCAGACGCCTGGAGGAAGAATGCCTCATCTTCCGTCTCGGAACACTTCAACCCCAGAGCATCAGTGTGGACTTCAACAGTTTCCTCATTTCCTCTTCCCCACCTCACCCTAGTTCCAAACTTCCAGCTCAACACTGTCCCCATGACTTGTCCTACCTGCCTATCTTCTTTTCCACCTATCCACTCCACCCTTGCCCCGCCCCCGACCTATCACCTTCATCCCCTCCCCCACTCACCTACTGTACTCTATGCTACTTTCTCCCCACCCCCACCCTCCTCTAGCTTATCTCTCCACGCTTCAGGCTCTCTACCTTTATTCCTGATGATGGGCTTTTGCCCGAAACGTCGATTTTACTGCTCCTCGGATGCTGCCTGAACTGCTGTGCTCTTCCAGCACCACTAATCCAGAATCTGGTTTCCAGCATCTGCAGTCATTGTTTTTACCTATTGTTAAAGTTCACTTGAGAATGTAACTTTAAGAAATCCTGGAATTTACATATGAAAGAACTGAAACCAACATGCCCATTCTAAAAGATGTCAAACTTAACAACAATGTGTCTTTTTCAATATATACTTGAAGTTACTTCACACTGTAAACTTTTGCTGTAAATTCTGTGTCCTACGATCTTATACTCCACAACAATCTGAGGAAGGAGCAGTGCTCTGAAAGCTAGTGCTTCCAAATAAACCTGTTGGACTATAACCTGATATTGTGTGATTTTTAACTTTCAGTAATCTGGTCTCCACAACTTTCTCAGGTAGAGAATCCAGACGTTCACGATTCTCTGAGAGAAGAAATATTGGCACAGCTCGGTTTTAAATGATTGTCCTCTTATTTTGTAACTATGTCCCCTAGTTTGAGACTCCCCACTAGTACAAATATCTTTTCAATATCCACCCTGTCAAACCCCCTTAAAATATTGAATGCTTCAATAAGAATACGCTTTATTCTTTGAAACTCTAATGCAGGGAGGAGGAAGTGAGGACTGCAGATACTAGAGAGTCAGAGTCAAAACATGCATTGCTGGAAAAAGCACAGCAGGTCAGGCAGCATCTGAAGAGTAGGAGAATCAATGTTTTGGCATAAGCCCTTCCTCAGGAATTCATCATCAGATAGAAACAGATAGAAGACTTAACCTGCTTAACTGTCCTGTTTTGCTCCATGAAATAGAGCCCATTTCCCCACACCAATCTTTGAGCCATACATTTATATCTCTAGTCTTATCTACCCTTTACCAATTTGTACATGTCTCAGGTAATAATTGAGAGATAATCACCTTTGTGGTTCTGTGTTTTAATTTAGCTTGAGGTACTCACAACCCATCAACAGAACCACTTTCCTACTCCTACCGATGTCATTGGTACTAAGTGGACAGTGACAGCTGGATCCCTCTCTGTTGCTACAACTTCCTCTCCAGCACAGATGATGCCTATCTAATCTAAAAACCATTGCAACATGACTTGGCAATATACCACATCCCTTCTTGGCCATCTTATCCACTTGTGTGGCCACTTTCAGGGAACTGTAGACTTGTACACCTAGATCCCTCTGCATGTTAATACTTCTAAGGGGTCTTCCATTTACTGTACAATATCCACCTCATTAGACCTTCCAAGATACATCACTTCACATTTGTCTGAATTAAATTCTACCTGCCATTTTTCAGCCCAAGTCCCCAGCCTACCTATATCTTGCTGTATCTTCTGGCAATCCTCCTCCCTATCCACAGCACACCCAAACATTGTGTCATCCACAATCTTACAAGTCAGACCACCTGCATTCTCCTTCAACACACTTTCATATATTGCAAACAGCAGAGGCCCCCAGCATAGATCCCTGCAGTCAGAGATCTCCAGTCAGAGACAAATACCCTTTCACTGCTATTCTCTGGAATTAAGAATACATGAGAGCAGAGCTGGCTGAAGTGAACTGAAGCCAATAGAAATATAATGGCAGACATTTAAACATAAGTTTCAGAATATACATCATAAGAAAGAAATGTTCCCAGGTGGAGGGCTCATCATCTGTGGTAAACCAAGAAAATAAAATAGTATCAAACTTAAAGAAAAAGCATGTAATTATTACAAAGATGGGTAGAATCAAAAACAGAAATTGCTGGAAAAGCTCAGCAAAACTGGCATAATCTGTGGAGAGAAATCAGAGTTAACGTTTCACGTCAAGTCACCATTCCTCAGCATGTTTATTTGACATTGTTCTTCACTGAAGAGGTTGCATAATAGATAATACCCTTGTGAACCACCTTGGGATATCTCATTGCCATGTAACATAAGTTGTTGTTGTAGCTTGGATATGTTTTACCCAAACAGCAGTAGTGCTTATTTCTCGCCAGCACCCATGTCATTTGAGTGTAGGTGTAGGACACAGTGAAGAAATGAGTACAGAAAACTTTATTCATATTCTACCACCAGGAAGAAAGGAAACACCATAGTGGCCAGCGACAAGCAGTGCCCTTCTCCTGGTTATCTTTTTAAATTTTATTTTAAAAGAACCATTTATTAACTTTCCAAAAACTGTGCATTTAGAAACATCTTGCATTTGTAAATAACACTCAAAATGGTATTGGAATATCAAAGAACAAATCAAACAGTTTAAGATTTTATTTACAAACCTCTTTGACTTACATCAAGATTGATACTATAACCTTGCTGTAACAGGCAGTCATTTACAAACATGACTATCCAATTTTTTTTTGGTCAGCCAGGGCTTTCCTGATTGGCCCAGGTTAACAACCCCAATCAATGACCTCATAGACAACTTGGTTCCAATCACTATCCTCTCCAAAATGGTACCAAAGCTATCCAAAAGAACAGCACTGAGAACAGACTGCCCTTACTGAATTTAATCGCCACATTTTGGATTCCACTCTTGTGGGGCTGCAACATTCAATTACAGTGGAGGTAGCTGATCACTTCAATGGCCACCTGCCTTTGGGAAGTGTTCCTAGGATTAAGGACTTCCCTCAATCCCTTTTCTGCAAAAATCATAGATGCCAGGTTAAGGGGCAAGATCTGGGATTCTCAACTTGCTCTGCCAGTTTGGCATGGCAGAGAGGATCTCTCCATGAAGCAAATAGTCAAATGCCTTGGACCTGACTTAATTTGTGTGCACAATATTACAGGTTTACCTTGCAGTAACTAGATCACACTGTATGTTCCAGTTTCAATTCATGTGTTCATGAATTTCTTTCTAATTATTCACCTTGGACAAGGAGATTGAGTGACTGTCAGGTACTGTTACAGATGTGTAAGAAGCTGTACCCCAGTGGCAAGCCATAGAATTCTATTAAATTCACAGTGGGACAATCTTAAGGCTTAACAGGGTAGTAAAGGTATTTTTAGGTACGTATCCTACCCTCCATCATTAACCCTGAATTTCCCCAATTGAAAACAAATCTTATGTTTGTATGAGCTCCTAATTCATAGCAATAATCATGGAAACATAGAAACAGTAAGTATTTGCCCCATTCAGCCTTTTTCACCATTCAATGCTGATCTGTGACATAATTCCACATAATCACATTTGCCCCATAAACCTTATTAACCTTGATTAAGAAAAACCTATCAAACTCAGATTTAAAATTTGCATTTGTGAAAGAACATTCAAGCTTGTACCATAAAAACTTGGAGTATAGAAGAGTTATAGAACTAATCCTTCATTCTCGAAAGATCTGGTTCTAATTTTTAAACTTATGTCCCCTGCTCCTGGAATCTGCAACAGATTGATGTCAATTTAAGGAATGAAGCGCAATGTTCCAAGCTGGTAAAGAGGCAGTAATCTCTTGTAAAGATTCCTTAATGTCACATTCGGTCACTGGTAAGTCTCTATGAATAAGAAGAGAGGAGAGGGACAAGCCATTCTTTGCCAGGGTTGTTTGAGATAGACAGGGAGTCATGAAGGGAAAGTGAGCTCATTACTTTATTGTGAAATCTCATATTTTTGTTACAAAGTCCACAAGAACAAAAACACATGGAAGTTTATATGCCAGCATGTCAAGTCTTACTCCTGTGATCCTTCACTCAACTCAAAGGAGCATACTTATTCCCCAGATGTGGCCTAATTTTTGCCAGCTGTGCTCCATGACTGTCCAGTGTCTTCCCCTATACAGGCACCAACTTTATTGATTCAGGGAGGCAAGCTAGTGGGTTTCTTCCTGGGATTTTTCATCCTCTCCTCTCCGAATCTTCTGTGTAGACCCTTAAGCATTCAACTGTCTAACCAGCAATGGTTGGTATCTCATGGGCTTTCACCATCTGCCAGATTCAGGCGTCAGTTAGTTTTTATTCTTATGAAATCCTACAACAGGTGGCAATTCAGCCATGATGCCTGTGACAACTCTTTGAAAAAGCTTCCTATTTAGTTCCACGCATAAGAGTAAGAGGAAGTAAAATTGGCCTGTTAAGACCATTAGATATAGGAGCAGAAGTAGGCCATTTAGCCCAAGTCATTCATTGAGATCATGACTGATCAGATTATCCTCAACTCCATTCCTGCCTTATCCCCTGTTTTCCTGCTAATTCATCAGTTCAGCCCATCAAGCCTATCCCACCTTTCAAAATGGTCATAGTTGGTTGACCATTTCAATGTCTTTTTCCCATCCCATCTACATTAACACGGCATGTCAGTGACCATAAGACATAGGAGCAGAAGAGATCATTCTTGAATCCATTTGCAATGTTGCTTCAATGTCCCCTTTCATATTGCAATGGGAAAGGGATTCTCCTCCACAATGCTATCCAATTACAGGCTCCGGCTCAGGGCCCAAACTCCTACTGTGGGCATATACAAGCCTCTGCTGTCCACATTGTAACTTGCATTGTCCAGTTCATCCATCATCCTTGTGTTCACTTACCTACAAAAGTTTCTTTCTGGCTATCCATCAATTTTAAAACTCTGATCTTTGTTTTCAAATCACCCCACAGCCAACTTTCTCATCTCTGAAATTCAGAGTACACCCAGTCACCAGCATCACTGAATTCATCACATGCTATCTCTTCTCCAAATGCAGTGATTCCTCAAATCCTCTCACCTCAGTCTCACCCTCTCATCTGTGTTTGGGACTGCCAGTCTCAGGTTGGTTCCAATTCATCCAGATTCTTTGAAAATAGACCCCAAAAAATTGAGATACAGGTGCAAGAGGTATATTTGATTGTTAGAGATACAGATATGGATAGAGAGAGAAATACAGATAGATACAAAGATAGATATAGAGCTACAAGATCAACAATGGAGATAAACTAGGTGAATAGCGAGAGAAATAATAAAGAGATCATCTCTACTCACTCCGCACACTCTCCCTCAACCAAACCTATGGAAATGCCGGCATCCAAATGGCCCCAGGGTCATTCTAGAAGCCCACACCCATACTTCTACAGACTTGACACCATCCTCTGCTCTATGGTCTCACACTCATCTACCCACACCCCTAACACAGTCAGGCCATTAACCATCACTGCCCTCTTTAGTCCTTCAAGACAGCTCAACCATTCAATATGATCATGGCTGATCATCCAACTCAGTACCCTGTTCCTCCTTTCTCCCCATACCCTTTGATCCCTATAGCCCTAAAAAGTATCTAACTTTTTGAAAATTTTCAGTGTTTCAGCCTCAACTCCTTTCGGAGGCAGAAATTTCCATGGGCTTGCATCTTTGGATGAAGAAATTTCTCCTCATTTCAGTCCTAAATGGCATACTCCTTAAGGCCCTGTTTCTGGAACCCATGGTTCCTCACGTTGAAGTGTCCCTTATTTGATGCCATAGCAATATATGAAGAACAGAAAGGATGTTTACTTCAATGACATCATTCGAAAAACAGATTATCATTATCTAATTACTGTTTGTGGGAGTTTGCTGTATGCAAATTGACAGTTGTATCTCCTACATTACAACGAAAACCTCTTTCACAAGTACTTAATTGGTTGTAAAGTGCTTTGTGATATGTGTCAGTTGTGAAAAACAACATGTGAAAATGGTTCAATAGTGTCCTCTTCCAAGCCAACTTCTCCAGCTTCAACCAAGATGTGGAGGTGCCGTGGTTGGACCAGGGTGGACAAAGTTAAAAATCACACAACACCAGGTTATAGTCCAAAGGTTTATTTGGAAGTACAAACTTTTAGAGTGCTGCTCATTTGTCTGTTAGTCAGTCACTGGTGACTGTGTGATTTTAAACCTTTGCAATCAAAACAAGGTCCCTTTTGTAGGACATATCATTTGTATGTTGGATCCCAGATTCTCAAAGCAGTTACTCCATGGTGAACTCAGTCATGGCAGAACACCCTTAGATGGATAACAGTAATACTTAAGGGATATCTTTAAAGGATCTCTGAAGATGTCAAAACATTGTCTCAATTCACAGGCAACACTGACTTGTGATCAACCAAAATGAAGGAGGCTTATTCAGAAAGTGACAAAATATATCAAGGTGCTTTACGGGATACATCCAGGGCAAAGACAAGACATCAGAAGGGGCATGCAGTCCTCCAAACTAGCCACCTTTGCCACCCTCAAGTACCACACCTACTCACATGTGGAAAAGACTGCAAATCATATGTTAGAATTATCAGTGATTTCAGAATGTATTAAACTGTGATGGAAGAAAATCATCATTTGATGCAGATAGACTGTGTAAGGTGTAAAAGGAAGTTTTTTTTGCTGTCTAAGGCATTCTTGATTTTAGACCTTCCAAAATTGCCAGCTGTGTGGGCCGTAAGCACTTAAGTTCTCTGTCTCTCTTCTCCTTTTAAGACACCCTTTAAAAACTCTTTGATCAAGCTTCTGGGAGTATGTTCTCATTTTCTTCTATTCTTTGGTGTGATGTTGGCACTGCCAACAACGTCTTGTTTCCCATTTCTAAGTGCCATTGAACTGAGGTGCTTACTATGCCACTTAAGATAGCAGTTGAGAATCAACTGTAGGTCTGGAGTCACATATTGGCCAGACAAGATAAAAATGGCAGATTTCATTCCTTAAAAGGTATTAGTGAACCAGGCAATATACGATGATTTCATGACCATCATTATTGAGACTAGCATTGAATTGCAAACTTCACAAATCAGATTTAAATTCTATTGGCTGACATAGTCAGATTTTAATCCGTGCCCTGGGCATTAAGCTGGGTCTCTGGATCAATAGTCAAGTGACATTGTCATCACACCACCATCTTCGCTTAAACACCCCTCTGATCCCCTTATATGGTTCGGTTTCATATTTTGTCTGGCACACTCCTGGAAGTGAAAATGTTAACATTTCAAGTCCAATTCAAAGGGTCTCCAGTTGTCTTCTTTTTCCCCTGCACAGATGCGGGGTTTCTCCAGTAATTTTGTTTTTTGTTTGTTTCAGATCGTCAACACTTGCACTTCTGTTTCATTACGCTCCTTGAAACATATTGCTTTAAAAAAGCTATGTATTTGCAACATATCGTTATTGATTCTGTTCATTGACATACAGTGTTACAAAAATAAGCTGGAAGAATGATGGAATTCTTTGAGGAGCAGTAGTTATTTTTAGCCTATTGATTTCTTAAATTTTCTATATTTCCCAGTGATTGTTTAGTACAGACTTCTGTTAGCAATTTTGCTGGTAGTTTGATGATTTATTTCATCTCTATTTTTAAGAAAAATTCTTGGATGATCTTTTCTCTTTCCACTAACATTACAGTGTTCTTTATTTGGAACTTTGGCTAGCCAACTGTTATCAGTTAATACATTGAAAAGCCAACTGCAGCAACACACATTTACTCACTTATGTACACACACATTTCCCAGTAGGAGCCATTGGTAAGCAATCAGCATTTGCTTTAAAGTTCTCCAATTATGCTTTTTGATTACCATTTGAAGAACAAACAAATTTGCACTCATAAAGCACCTCAGGACTTTCCAAAATGCTTCAAAGTTATAATGCATTAGTAATGCATTGACACACAGCAAGCTCCCAAACACAGTAAAAACGATAATGGGCACCTAAGCTTTTTTTAAGTGACGTTAGCAGTGGGATAAACATTGGCCATAACACTAGGGAGAATTCCCTTCCTCTCCTTCAAAGTACAATATGTGCTACTTCTATAAAGTAATTCTCAGCATTTTTATTATTTATCATCTGATTTTTGAACTTATCATTAAGGAAACTGCAGGTAATCCTATATGGTAATAATTGTTTCTTCCGCAGACTGCCAACATATTGCAACCAGCAGGTTGTTTTGTGCTGATATCTCAATCAGATATAGCAGTAGAGCGATTACGTTACTGGACATTTGAATGAGATGTTAAACCAAAATCCCAATTTGTCTTGCAGGTGGATGTAAAAGATCCTGTGTTAATATTTCAGAGAGCAGCAGGGGATTATCCCCAGGCCACAAACAGTGATACTAAATCGCTATCTCATCGTCATCACTTTGCAGTGTGTAGAAGCTAGCTTTGCACAAATTGCTCATCATGTTTTCTATGTGGGATCTGCATTCGTTCAATGGAGATGCAGGAGGGCTTGCCAAGAACAGCATCAGGCATACCAAAAAAATGAGGTGTCAGCCTGGTGGTGTCTACACAGGACTACTTGCATGCCAAACAGTATAAGTAGCAAGTGAGATACAAGCTAAGTGATTCCACAACCAATAGATAAATTGTAAGCTCTGCAGCCCTGTCACATTCTGTCAGGAATGCTGAATGACAATTAAACAACTCACTGGAGAAAGAGGCTCCACAAATATCCCCATCCTCAATGATGGAAGAACCCAACACAAAAAGATAAGACTGAAGCATTCACAGCAATCTTTAACCAGAAGTACTGAGTAGATGATCAGTCCCAGCCTCCTCTAGTGGTCCTCAGTATCTTAGGTACCAGTCCTCATCCAATTCAATTCATTCCACATGATATCAAGAAATGGTTGGAGGCACTGGGTACTGCAGAGGCCATGGACCTTGACAACATTCCTGCAATAGTACTGAAGACTTGTACTCCAGAATTTGCTGCTCCCCTAGCCAAGCTCTTCCAGTACAATAACCATCCTGGCATCTATCCAACAAGATGGAGAATTGCCCAGTTATGTCCTGAACACAAAAGACAGGACAAATCAAGTGGCCAATTACACCCCATCAGTCTGCTCTTGATTATCAGTAAAGTGATGGAAGGCATCATCAAGAGTGCTATGAAGCAGCACCAGCTCAGCAATAACAGCTCAGTGACACCCAGTCTGGGTTCGACCAGGGCCACTCACTCCTGACATTATTACAGCCTTCATTCAACATGGACAAAAGATCTGAATTCCAGAGGGAAGGTGAGAGTGACAACCCTTGGCATCAAGGCCACATTCAACTGAGTGTGGCATTAAGGAAGCCACTAGTGAAACTGGAATCAATAGATATCATAAGACAAACTCTCTGCTGGCTGGAGTCATACCTGGACATAGGAAGATGGTTGTGGGCTGTTGGAGTTCAGTCGTCTCAGCTCCAGGACATGCTGCAAAAGTTTCTCGAAATGCAAAACAAAGACACGCATGGCATTCTAACTGGAACTCCATCAACAAACACATCGATTTAGATCCTATCCACCTTCCCTTGAATAAGAGAACCAGAAATGACATCACCCACCTTAAGAAACCAAGACCTATAAATAGAGAGGTAGGACATACCACCAGCACTACACCGGAGACTCTTACTGATGATGATGTTACCTAGCATGGTGACAAAATGTCTGAAAACAAACCTTCAAGCTCAGCAAGCAAACTTACAGACTTATCATCAACCGGATGTACAAATCTTGTCAAAACTTTTTGTCGTACTGTCCTAGGTACCTTCCCTCAAACATAAGGTCAGAAGTGGGAATGTTTGCTGAGGATTGTACAATACTCAGTCACATTCACGTCGCCTCAGATAATGAAGCAGTCCATGTCCAAATGCAACAAGATCTGCACAATATCCAAGCGTGTAGAAAGTAAGCTACAAGCCTCGTTCCTGATGAAGGGCTTATGCACAAGACGCCGATTCTCCTGCTCCTCGGATGCTGCCTGACCTGCTGTGCTTTTCCAGCACCACACTCTCGACCCCAATATCCAGGCTTGGGCAAACAAGTGGCAAGTAATGACCATCTCCACTGCCCCATGAAATTCAATGGTGTTACCATCACTGAATCCCCAATACCAAAATACTTGTGTTACCACTGATCAGAAACTCAACTGGACTCACCAGATGAACACAATATCTACAACAGCAGGTGAGAGGCTGTGAATACTGTGATGATTAACCCACCTCCTGACTCTCTAAAGCCTGTCCACTAGCTACAAAGCACAAAGCTGGAGTGTGATGGAATACTCCTTACTTGCCTAGATGAGTGCAGTTCCAATGACATTGAAATAGCTTAATGCTATCCAGAGCAAAGCAGCCCACTTGACTGGCATTGCATCCACAAGCATCCACTCCACCCACCACTTATACTCAGCAGCAGCAATTGTACTATCTACAAGATTCATTGCAGAAATTCATCAATGATCCTTAAACAGCACCTTCCAAACCCACATCCACTTCCGTCTTGATGGAGAAGGGCAGCAGATACATGGGAACATTGTTATGGAGCAGGTCAGACCCCTTCAAAACATTTCAAGAAAGTGGTCCGGACCCAAACTTTTCTAGTTGTTTTAGGCAGGTGTAAAGTTTTTATTCCAGGAGTATATGCAGCTGGCCCAATCACAATTTTTAAACAAAACAGAATTTATTTGCAAGATTACAGAGTGAAACACAAACAAAAGAGAGGGTGGTGCATGTATGGAATGATTTGAGAAAGTGGTGGAGGCTAGTACAATTACATTTACAAGGCATCTGGATGGGTATATGAATAGGAAAGGTTTAGAGGGATACGAGCCAAGTGCTGGCAAAAGGGACTAGATTAGGTTGGGCTATCTGGTCGGCATGGACGAGTTGGACCGAAGGGTCTGTCTCCATGCTGTACATCTCTATGACCCTACAAAAGAATATAGAAAAGCTTACAGATTATCCCAACCTAATGATGCTGTTCCAAATACTTGCAACAACCTCATAAGCACCCCTTGGCAAAAAAGGTAAAATCAAACATAGGTCTTTCAAGAGAGATGTCAGAGAGAGAGAGATGGTGGAGAGATTCAGCATGGAACACCTTCTTCCAAGTAGCTGTTTCTCTGACCAGCAGTCTCAAAACTGACTAACTGCTTTCTCTGAACAGCCAGACTGCTAAAACCCAAATCAAACCAGAGAAAAGCTGGGAGAACTGGCCACTGCCCTTTCAGTGTACAAGTGTGCTTTTTGGAAACTTGAAAACTTCCCAACTAGGTCAACCCAGACATTTTGGAGCCTGTGTCTTTACGACCTCCTGAAACAAAAAACCAGGACAATATAACCTTGTTAAAGAAGCAGCATATTTACACCTCCCGCCTTTAAAAACAACCATAAATATTCAAAGATGGCTTCATTTTAAAACCCCTTAATCTTACACTGTTAGTGCTATACAATACCCATATACATTACAGACTATAAACATGCACTACTACATTCTGTTAAAGTCAGTTTTACTCCTGCCACTGAACGCCTCCACTTCTCATTCAAATCTCGACAGTGAATCGGCAATCACATTTTCTCATCCTGCCACATGCACAATTTTCAAACTGAATGGCTTTAACAACAAGCTCCATCTGAAGAATCTGGATTTTTTGTACTTAAGTCTCTCCACAAACTTCAATGGGTTATGATCAGTTAATATAATTGTCTCAGATACATTACTGGTAACATAAACATTGAAATGTTATATGCCAACACCAAGCTCAAAGTCTCCTTCTCAATTGTTGAATATTTCTGCTGATGAATGTTCAATTCCTTGGAGAAATACCCAATAGGTCTTTCTATTTTCTCACCGTCTTCCTGTAAGAGCACAGCACTGACACCCACATCACTCGCATAAGTGTGGCTAACACTGGGGCAGTGGTAAACACAGCCTTCAAGCTCCAAATGCTTTCTGACAGTCCACTGTCCACTTAAATATTTTGCCTTTCTTTAGCAATTCAGTAAGTGGAGCAGCGACGCTATTAAAATTTAGCACAATATTTTCGATAAAATCCACTCAATCCCAGAAATTGTAGTACTGTTCTTTTTGCCAATGGTATGGAAAGTCCACAAGTACCTTTGTTTTTGCATTCCGTTGCATTGGCCATTTGTCCATGTCCAATAACATAGCCCAGGAAGGTGACTTGAACTTTAACAAATTCACTTTTAGCCAGGTTTACCACCAAGCCTGTCTCTCAAAGTCGATCAGACAATTCGGATAAATGTTGCAAATGTTCCTTACGTGTGTGACTAAAAATCACCAGGTAATCTATATATATGACACAATTGGGTAATCTGGAAATGACCTTATTGGTTAGTCTCTGAAATGTGACTGGCACATTTTTCACATCAAACAGCATGACTTTAAACTGATACAGTCCATTTAGTGTTATTAAAGCTGAAATGGTCTTCACTCTTTCAGACAAAGGTACCTGCCAGTACACTCTGAGCAAGTCCAACTGAGAAATATAAGTTGCTTGTCCCAAATTTTCAACACAGTCTTTCAAACGCCAAATCAGATATGCAGTAATCTTTGTAACTGCATTGACTTTGCGATAATCCACACATAATTGTTGGGTGCCATCTGGTTTTGGCACTATTACTATGGGTGATCCAGTCACTTTAATTCATTTTGGTTATGTCGTCTCAGAGCATGCGTTCAATCTTCTGTGTCAACTTTAGACGGTTATGTCTATAAGGATGTTGTTTAATCGAAACAGCATCTCCTGTATCTACATCATGCATTATAAGGTTAGTACTTCCCAGATTATTTCCACTTATCTCCCCATGTGATAGTAATAACTCTTGCAAGTCATTTTGATTTTCCTCGAGAAGGTAACTCAACAATTTATTCAAATTTTTGACAACTTCCTCATTGTCCAATTTAATTCAAGGAATGTCCACTTCAGAATCCTTAACACAGTCTCCTTTGGCTCTCCTTCCCTGTCAAAATACCTTTTGAGTATATTCAAATGACACACTCTGTGAGATTTCTTTCTGTCTGGAATCCTTATCAAATAGTTCACCTCACTCAATTTCCGTTTGACTTGATAAGGTCCACTAAACCTTGCTTTTAAAGATTCACTAGTATCACTAGTTACGTAGTATCACAAGTATCCATTCACACAGATGAAGAGGGACACCAGTTTGACTCAAACCAGAACTCCATTAACAAACATATCGATTTGGACCCCATTCGTCGATCTTGGAAAAAGGAGGACATCTGGGATTTTCCAAGGTGGAATTGGTCATCCTGGGAACAGGTCATCCTTTGAAAATCCCAGATGGCTGCCTTCTTCCAAGATCACAATTTCCCTTCTCACGTGGTCGACAATGCCCTTCAGTGCATCACCTCCACTTCCCGCACCACCGCCCTTGAACCCTTGAACCCCACTCCTCCCAATGTAACAGAAATCCCTGGTCCTCACCCCCTCCCCCACCAACCTCCGCATACATCACATCATCCTCCACCACTTCCACCACCTACAAATGGACCCAATCACCAGAGATATATTTCCCTCCACACTCCTATCAGCGTTCTGGAGAGACAATTCCCTCCGCAACTCCCTCGTCACACACCTCACTCCTGACACCTTCCCCAGCCACCACAGGAAGTCCAAAAACTGCGCCACCACCACTCCCCTCACCTCCGTCCAAAGTCCCAAAGGATCCTTCCACATCTGTCAGAAATTTACCTGTACCTCTCCCAATGTCATCTACTGCATCCATTGTACCCGGTGTGGTCTCCTCTACATTGGGGAGACAGGACGCCAACTTGTAGATCGTTTCAGAGAACATCTCTGGGACATCCGTACCACCAACACCACCGTCCCTTGGCTGAACACTTCAACTCCCCCTCCCACTCCATCAAGGACATGCAGGTCCTGGGCCTCCTCCACCGCCAAACTGTTACCACCCGATGCCTGGAGGAAGAACGCCTCATAATCCGTGTAGGACCCTGCAAGCACAGTGGATAAATGTGGATTTCGACAGTTTCCTCATTTCCCCTCCTCCTATATTATCCCAGTCCCAAGCCTCCAACTTGACACCACCCTCCTGACCTGTCCATCACCTTTCCCATCTATCCACTCCACCCCCCCGCCCCCAACCTATCGCTTTCTCCCTCACCTTCATTTACCTATCGCATTCCCAGCTACCTTCCCCCCAGCCCCAACCCCTCCCATTTACCTCTCAGCCCCCCAGCCCACAAGCCTCATTCCTGATGAAGGGTTTATGCCTGATGCATCGATTCTCCTGCTCCTCAGACGCTGCCTGACCTGCTGTGCTTTTCCAACACCACACTCTCGACTATGACCAATAAAGGAAAGCATACCAAACACCTTCTTTCCTATACTATCTACCTGCGACTCCACTTCCAAGAAACAATGAATTTGCACTTCATGGTCTCTTTGTTCAGCAACACTACCCAGACCTTACCATTAAGTGTATAAGTACTGCCCTGATTTGCCTTTCCAAAATGCTGCACATCACATTTAACTAAATTAAACTCCACCTGCTATTCCATAGCCCATCGGCCCATCTGATCAAGATCCCATTGTACTCTGAGGTAACCTTCTTGGCTGTCCACTGCACATCCAATTTTGCTGTCATCTGCAAAGTTATTAACGATACCTCCGATGTTCACATTCAAATAATTTATATAAATGACAAAAATCAGTGGACTCAGCACCGATCCTGCTGGTCACAGGACTTTAGTCTGAAAAGCAATGTTCCACCACCACCCACTGTCTTCTACCTTTGAGCAGTTCTCTAAGTAGCCAGTTCTCCCTGAATTCCCTGTGATCTAACCTTGCTAACCAGTCTATTATTATTTCAGTAAGTTTGAAAACTTGATTTATCAAATATAGTTAAAGAGGTTATATAAATGAACCTTTAGATATCATGAATAAAGAAATGAATTTTGCAAACTTTATATTACTACTCTTGTTAAAGGAGAAGTAGCGCAATAAATGTTCATTTGATTGAGCAATTGTCATTACATTTTTTTTTCTATCTAGTAACACTAGCTCATGTTGCGAGTCACTTGCAAGAAACTGAAAACCCACAAAAATTTCAAAAACCTTTTTCATTTTAAGTCATGATAGGATACCTTACATTGGGAAGGATACAGTTCCTAAATACTTTTAAATAGATTGAGACAACAATCATAAATGTCATTAGGTCTAGGTTAGCTGTGGGAAAGAATTTGGAGCAAACCAGAGTAAAATAATTAATTTATGCATAAAGACTGCCCCCTGTTGTTAGATTGTACTTCATGCTGCAGTTATAGATGTTACAGCCACTGTATTCAAATCAAATTTTTGTAAAGTGGCAAAAAAAGAAGTTGAAAGTCCCTAGGTACTCACAAATTCTAGTCATAAATTGTATCTGAAACATATCCTTTTCCTCCATGAGATACCATGATTTTTTTTTCACTTCTTTCATTTTAACACAGTCTAGAGGTTCAGAAGTAAGTGAAGGGTGCCTTTTTTATTGTGGGTTGGTAACAGGGGCAGGAATGGTTATTGGATGTTCCATGGTTGAGATGTTTCAAAAGGAATGGGGATGGGAGGCAAAAGAGTGGTATTGCTAATCAGGGATGGTATCACAGCTGCAGAAAGGGAGGTCATTGAGGAGGGTTTCTCAACAGAGTCAGTATAGATGGAAGTCAGAAATAGGAAAGGAGCAGTCACTTTATTGGGACTTTTCTACAGGCCCCCCAATAGTAACAGAGACACTGAGGTGCAGATTGGGAAGCAGATTTTGGAAAGGTGCAGAAGAAAAGGGTTGTTTTCACGGGTGATTTTAACTTCCCTAAAATTGATTAGAACCTCCTTAGTTCAAATGGTTTGGACGAAGCAGTTTTTTTGTCAGGTGTGTTCAGGAAGGGCTCCTGACTCAATATGTAGATGGGCCTACAAGAGGGGATGCCATATTGGATTTGGTGCTTGGCAACAAACCATGCCAGGTGTCAGATCTCTCAGTGGGAGAGCATTTCAGTCATAGTGATTACAACTCCCTGACCTTTACTAAACTCATGGAGATGGATAGGAGCAGACAGTATGGGAAAGTATTTAATTGGAGGAGAGGAATTCCAATGCTATTAGGCAGGAACCGGGGTACCTAAATTGGGAACAGATGTTCTCATGGAAATGCACGACAGAAATGTGGAGGTTGTTTAGGAAACACTTGCTGATAGTGCTGGACAGGTTTGTCCCACTGAGGCAAGGAAGGATGGTAGGTTGGAAGAACCTTGGGTGACATGGGATGTGGAACATCTAGTCAAGAGGAAGAGAGAAGCTTACGTAAGGTTGAGGAAACGGGGCTCAGACATGGCTTTAGAGGGTTAACAGGTAGCCAGGAAAGAACTGAAGAATGAACTTAGGAGAGCCAGAAGGGGGCATGAGGAATCTTTAGCGGGTAGGTTTAAGGAAAACCCTAAGGCTTTCTACACTTATGAGAGGAACAAGAGAATGGCCAGAGCGAGAGGAGTGCTGATCAGGGATAGCGGAGGAAATTTGCACCCGGAGTCGGAGGAAGGGTGGGGGGGGGGGGGGTGAAGTCCCTTAATGAATACTTTGCTTCAGTATTCACTACTGAGAGGAACCTTGACGTTTCTGAGGACAGCATAAAACAGACTGATATGCTAGAACAGGTTGATATTAGGAAGGAGGATTTGCTGAAAATTTGAAAACATAAAGATAGGTAAAACCCCTGGGCCAGACGGGATATACCCTAGGTTACTACAGGAAGTGAGGGAAGAGTTGCTGCGCCTTTGACGATCATCTTTGTGTCCTCACTGTCCACTGGAGTAGTGCCAGATGATTGGAGGGTGGCAAATGTTCCCTTGTTCAAGAAAGGGAATAGGATAATTTTAGGAATTATAGACCAGTCAGTCTTATGTCACTGGTGGGGAAAATATTGGAGAGGATTCTGAGAGACAGGATTTATGATTACTTCAAAAACCATAGTTTGTTTAGAGATAGTCAACATGCTTTGTGAGGGACAGGTCATGCCTCACAAACCTTATTGAATTCCTTGAGGATGTGACAAAACATGTTGATGAAGGTAGAGCAGTGGATGTAGTGTACATGGAGTTTAGCAAGGCGCTTGATAAGGTTCCCCATGGTAGGCTCATTCAGAAAGTAAGGATGCATGAGATACAGAGAAACCTGGCTGTCTGGATACAGAACTGGCAGGCTCATAGAAGACAGAGGGTGGTGTTAGATGGAAAGTATTCAGCCTAGAGCTCAGTGACCAATAGTGTTCCGTAGGGATCGGTTCTAGGACATATGTTCTTTGTGACCTTTGTAAATGACACGGATGAGGAATTGGAAGGGTGGGTTATTAAGTTTGCCGATGACACAAAGGTCAGTGGAATTGTGGGTAGTGTCGAGGGCTGTTGTAGGTTGCAGTGAGACATTGGCAGGATGCGTAACTGGGCTGATAAATGGCAAATGGAGCTAATCTGGAAAAGTGTGAAATGATTCACTTTGGAAGGTTAAATTTGAATGCAGATTACAGGGTTAAAAGCAGGATTCATGGCAATGTGGAAAAACAGAGGGACCGTGGGGTCCATTCCATAGATCCCGCAAAGTTGCTACCCAAGTTGATAAGAGCCATGAGGTCATGCTGCATCTTTATAGAGTCCTGGTTAGTCATAATTTGGAATATTGTATTCAGTTCTGGTCGCCTCATTCTAGTTAGGATGTGGAAGCTGGATGTAAATTTGCTTAATGAGCTGGAAGGTTCATTTTCAGACATTTCGTTACCATACTAGGTAATATCATCAGTGAGCCTCCAGATGAATACATCCAGAACCTGAACCTGAGCTACAAATCTTCTCAAAAGATATGGAAGCTTTGGAGAGGGTGCAGAGGAGAGTTACCAGGATGCTGTCTGGACTGGAGGGTATGTCTTATGAAGAAAGGTTGAGGGAGCTCGGGCTTTTCTCATTGGAGTGAAGAAGGCTGAGAGGTGACTTGACAGAGGTATACAAGATGTTGAGAGGCATAGATAGAATGTATAGAGGAGACATTTTTCCCCATGAAGGAAATGTCGATCATGAAGGGGCATAATTTTAAGGTAATTGGAGGAAGATTTAGGGGAAATGCCAGAGGTAGGTTCTTTACACTGAGAGTGGTGGGTTTGTGGAATACACTGCTAGCAGTGGGAGTAGAGTCAGATACATTAGGGAGATTTAAGCGACTATTGGATACGCACACGAAAGATAGTACAATGAAGAGTATGTAGGTTAGCCTGATCTTAGAGTAGACTAGACGATCAGCACAACATTGCTGTAATGTTCTATGTTCAATAAAAGGATGGGATAATAACATGAGTTCAAATTTTACCATCCAAGTTCAAGAATTTGAATATAGTTTTATAGTCTGGTGACAGTAAAAGTAACCGGAAACTAAAAGTAATGTCAGCAAAGATCTTATTTAGGAATAGAAGGAAGATTTCAAGCAGCATATTTAAGGAGGAATGAGAAGTAGAGAAGCATACAGACTCAAGAAGGAAATGTTAGAACTTAAGAATCCTGACATGCCTACTTAAGGTCCAACCTCCAACAGCTTAGCAGTGAAAATTGGGAATGCCCAGAATACCAGAATTGGAGAAGCTGTGCGAAGTTAGAGGTTTGTAGGTCTGAAATCAGTCTTTGTTTGTCCTTCAAGGCAAAGATGACTCCATTCATCAGCTGAGATGTTTGGTAGGGTTCCAATGGATACATGGGTGATTGCTAAGGTGCCTGGATGTTTCTGCTGCTAACAGGAGAGGGTACCTTGATTTTGAATGAGATGTTGGCTCAGGACTTCCTCACCTTGCATTTTCTCTCTGCCTCTAACATGTACTCACTTTTAAGGAAGGCCGCTCAGTTTTCAATTTGGTTGCACCAGGTACAGCAATCCTGAGGAGAAGCATTGTCTCAGTATTTACTCATTAAGCTCATTAAGAATCATAGATGTTTCAATTATGTCACTTCTTTTCTTCTAAATTGTAGTGAGTGGAGTCCCAATTAAGTTACATCTTTCCTTCAATAACGGGCCTAAATTACTCAGTTAGACACCAATGCATAGATGTGGTGAAACATCTGACTCGGATGGGGAAAGTAGAAAACTGTTTATAATTATCAATGGAGATACCTCTCCCTTACACTCTTGTACACGTCTGAATTGCTTTGAAAACATTTGTCTCAAATGATCCTAACCATTGCAAGTTCCGATATAACCACCATGTGTAGAAAATTCTCTATAGGATAGATTTGTGACCAGTTATGAACCTTTATGACTTTCCCACAGTAGAAGCAGTGTTTACACATCTACACCGTCCAACACATTAATACTTTTAAAATTTAGCATTGTACTTAAAAGGCCCACCTTTCATGATTAGATGACTTTACAGTGTGAAAACAGTCCCTTCGGCCCAACAAGTCCACACCGACCCACCGAAGCGCAACCCATCCATACCCCTACATTTACCCCTTACCTAACACTATGGGCAATTGAGCATGGCCAACTCACCTGACCCGCACATCTTTGTGACTGTGGGAGGAAACCGGAGCACCCGGAGGAAACCCACGCAGACACGGGGAGAACGTGCAAACTCCACACAGTCAATCGCCTGAGTCTCTGGCGCTGTGAGGCAGCAGTGCTAACCACTGTGCCACCGTGCCGCCCACAAATGGGATGATAAATGGGATAACTCTCAGTTCTGATACCAACCTTGTAAAAAAGTTGTATTCTTGCCAATTCTTCCATTATTTCTGTCTGATTAATTGGGGGCCACTTCAACTTTGCTTTTGACTGGAGCACAAAGGCCAAACTCCACAAAATAACGAAACCGACATTAAATAAACAAAGATTAAAATTACTTTTAAACTATAATTTTGCATTCTTGATAATCTCAGAGTGTCCAAAGTCCATGATATTTTTAACTTTGGTGATTTGTTTTCTATTGTCTCTCTCTCCCGCCCTGTCTATTTGGGGGTTGAGGCCGTTGGTTGCTATGGTGACCGCTCCGTGGACCACGGCGCGCGCCCGTCAGGCTCATCCCCCGCCTCACCCCGCGCGCTCCCGTCAGGCTCGTCCACCCGCTCCCCGCGCGCTCCCGCCAGGCTCGTCCCCCGCTCCTGCAGCATGGCGGGCCTGGAGCTGCTGTATCACTCGGTGGCTCAGGATGTGTCTTCTCCTCAGGACGCCTTAGTCTGCTTCGTGCACTGGGAGCTGGTCAGGGCGGGATTCAAGTGCCTGGGGACCGGGGACCAGGTGAGCGAGAGGCCCGAGGCCCGATGGAGGAGTAGCAGCAGGAGCAGGCCTCGGCCTCCGGCAGCCGCCCAGTGCCGCGGAGATGGCAGGCGGAGGGAAAGTGAAAGTGCTTCCACTGGACTGAAGCAGGCCGGGCGTCAGCACTGAGACCCGACCGGAATCAGGCCCATAACACACCCCCTCCGCCCCCCATAACACACCCCTCCCCCCCCCATAACACACCCCCTCCCCCCCCCATAACACACCCCCTCCCCCCCCCATAACACACCCCCTCCCCCCCCCATAACACACCCCCCCCCCCCCCCCATAACACACCCCCTCCCCCCCCCATAACACACCCCCTCCCCCCCCCATAACACACCCCCTCCCCCCCCATAACACACCCCCTCCCCCCCATAACACACCCCCTCCCCCCCCATAACACACCCCCTCCCCCCCCATAACACACCCCCTCCCCCCCCCATAACACACCCCCTCCCCCCCATAACACACCCCTCTCCCCACCACACCCTCCTCCCCCCAGCACCCCCTCCCCCAGCACCCCCTCCCCATAACACACACCTCCCCAGCACTCTCTCCCCCATAACACCCTCCTCCCCATAACACCCTCCTCCCCATAACACCCCTCTCCCCCAGCACCCCCTCCCCATAGCACCCCCTCCCCATAGCACCCCCTCTCCCCATAACACCCCCTCTCCCCATAACACCCCTCTCCCCAGCACTCCCTCCCCCATAACACCCTCCTCCCCATAACACCCCTCTCCCCCAGCACCCCCTCCCCATAACACACACCTCCCCATAACACCCCTCCCCATAACACCCCCCCCATAACACTCCCCTCCCCCATAACACCCCCCTCCCCCATAACCCCCCCCCTCCCCATAACACCCCCCCTCCCCATAACACCCCCCCTCCCCATAACACCCCCCTCCCCCTGCACCCCCTCCCCATAACACCCTCCCCATAACACCCTCCCTCCCCCTGCACCCCCTCCCCATAACACCCTCCCCATAACACCCTCCCTCCCCCTGCACCCCCTCCCCATAACACCCTCCCTCCCCATAACACCCTCCCTCCCCATAACACCCTCCCTCCCCATAACATCCCCCCTCCCCATAACATCCCCCCTCCCCATAACATCCCCCCTCCCCATTACACCCCCTCCCCATTACACCATCTCTCCCCATAACACCCTCCCTCCCCATAACATCCCCTTCCCATAACATCCCCTCCCCATAACACCCCCACTCCCCATAACACCCCCACTCCCCATAACACCCCCACTCCCCATACACCCTCCCTTCACCATAACACCCCCTCTCCCAATAACACCCCCCATAACCCTCCCCTCCCCATAACACCCCCACTCCCCATACACCCCCCCTCCCCATAACACCCCCCCTCCCCATAACACCCCCCCTCCCCATAACACCCCCCTCCCCATAACACCCCCCCTCCCCATAACACCCCCCTCCCCATAACACCCCCACTCCCCATAACACCCCCACTCCCCATAACACCCCCACTCCCCATAACACCCCCACTCCCCATAACACCCCCACTCCCCATACACCCTCCCCTCACCATAACACCCCCTCCTCACCATAACACCCCCTCTCCCAATAACACCCCTCCCATAACACCCCCCTCCCCATAACACCCCCCTCCCCATAACACCCCCCTCCCCATAACACCCCCCTCCCCATAACACCCCCCTCCCCATAACGCCGCCTCTCCCCATAACGCCTCCCTCCGCAGCACCCTGCCCCCATAATACCCCCTCCCCATAATACCCCCTCCCCAAACACCCCCTCCCCAAAACACCCCCTCTCCCCAGCACCCCCTCCCCATAACACCCCCTCACCATTAAACCCCTCCGCATAACACCCCCTCCGCATAACACCCCCTCCGCATGACACCCCCCTCCCCTGCACCGTCTCCCCATAACACCCCCACTCCCCATAATGCCCCCACTCCCCATAATGCCCCCACTCCCCATAATGCCCCCACTCCCCATAATGCCCCCACTCCCCATAACGCCCCCTCTCCCCAAAACACTCCCTCTCCCCAAAACACCCCCTCTCCATAACACACGCCCCTCCCCATAACACCCCCTCTCCCCATAATTCCCCAGCATCCCCTCCCCATAACACCCCCCTCCCCATAACACCCCCTCTCCCTAGCAACCCCTCCCCATAACACCTCCCATAACACCCCTCCTCCCCAGCACCCTCTCCCCATAACACCCCCCTCCCCATAACACCCCACCCTTATCCCTGCACCCCCTTCCTATATCACCCCACCCTCATCCCTGTACCCCCTTCCCCTAGCACCCCCTCCCCATAACACTGCCTCCCCCCAGCACCCCCTCTCCATAACACCCCACCCCCTCCTCATAAGCCCCCTCCCCATATCACCCCACCCTCATCCTAGCACCCCAGCACCCCCTCTGCAAAACACCCCCTCCCCATAACATCCCCACCCTCATCTCAGCACCCCATGCCCCCACCACAACCTCCCCATAACACTCCACTCTCATCCCAGCACCCCCTCCCCATAGCACCCCATCAAGCACCATCTCGCCATAGCAGCCCATCTCAGCACCCCCTCCTGATAACACCTACTCGCCATAACACCCCATCCCCCAATCCCAGCACCCCCTCCCCATAACACACCATCCCCCACAACCCAGCATCCCCTCCCAATAACATCCCATCCTCACACCCACACCCCATAACACCCCCTTGTCAAAACACACCATACCCACTCCCCATAACACTCCATCCCCATCCCAGCACCACTGTCCCATAACACCCAACCGTCCCATCCCACACCCCCTCCAGTTTGCATCCTTCCACCCACACCCTGTCCTTCACACATCAACCCCTGCACACCTCCACCCACACCCTGTCCTCCTCCTCCACCCCCAACCCCCCTCCTTCTCACCACAAACCTCCCTCTCTTCCCCCAACCACAGTTCCTTCTTCCCCACTCCACCACCCCCTCCTCCTCCACCAACCCCCACTCTTCCCTCATCCCCCACCTTCGCCTCCCCCCTTTCCCCCACCTTCGCCTCCCTCTCATCCCCCACCTTCGCCTCACCCCCATCTTCTCCCCCCTCACGCCCCCATCTTCTGGTTCCCCTCTCACACCCCCACCTTTTCTCTCCCCCCACCCCCACCTTTTCCTCCCCCCCACCCTATACTACCCCCCACCCTTTCCTCCCCCCACACCCACCCTCTCCGCCCCCCCACCTTCTCCTCGCCCCCTCAGCCCCACCTTCTCGCCATTACCCACCGCTCGCCCTGGCCCCCCCTCGCCCCTTCTCCATCTCGCCCACTTTGCCCCCTCGCCCCCGCCTCCACTGTCCTCGCCCCCCCGTCCTCGCCCCCCTCGACATGCCCCCACCTCAGCCCACCTTGCCCCCACCCTCGCCCCAATCTCCCCTCGCCCCTGTCCCACCCTCGCCCCCATCCCCCCTCGCCCCCATCCCCCACTAGCAACCCCCCTTCCCCATGCCCCTCTTCCCAGCCCCCTTCTCGCCCCAGCCCCCCTCTCGCCCCCGTCCCCCGCCTCCGCCCTCGCTCCCGCCTCCGCCCTCGCTCCCGCCCCTGCCCCGGCCCCGCTCCTCTTGCCCCTACCCCTGACCCTGCTCCCACACCCCCACCCACACCCGCGCCCCGCTCTTCGCCCAACCCCCTGCCCTTCGCCCACCCCCCTTCGTCCGCCCCCCCCTTCGCACGGCCCCCCTTCGCTCGCCCCCCCCCCTTTGACCACCCCTCGCACCCCTGCATCCCCTCGCCCCCAGCATCCCCACGCACCTGCCCCCCTCGCACCCCCATCGCACCCCTCTCCCCGTCCCCCCTCGCGCCCCCTCACCCTCGCTCCTGTCGACCCCCCTCGTCCTCGCCCCTGTCCCCCTCGTCCTCGCCCCTGTCCCCCTCGCCCTCGCCCCTGTCCCCCTCGTCCTCGCCCCTGTCCCCCTCGCCCTCGCCCCTGTCCCCACCGGCCCCCGCCCCTCTCGCTCCCGTCCCCTTTGCCCCGTTGCCCTCGCCTCCCTTGCCCTCGCGCCCTTGCTCCCGCCCCCTTTGACCCCACCCCCACTCGGCCTCGCCCCTGACCGCCCTCGCCCCTGCCCCCCCCCCCGCACCCCTCTCGCCCCCGCCCACGTCTACGCCCCCCCGCCCCCGTCTCCCCCCGCCCCCGTCTCCCCACCTCGCCCTCGCCCCCGCCTCTGTCCCCCTGTTCCCCTCGCCCCCGCCCCCACACCCCTGCCCTCCTCGCCCCCGCTCCCCGCCCTCCTCGCCCTCGCTCACCTTTGCTCCCGCCATCGCCCCTGACCCCTGCCCACGCCCGCACCTCGGCCCACCTTGCCCCCGCTCTCGCTCACGGCCCCTCGCCCCTGTCCCCACCCCCCCTCGCCCCCGTCCCCCCCTCGCCCCCGTCCCCCACCAGCACCCCCCTCTTCCCCGTGCCCCCCCTTCCTTCCCCCCCCTCCCCCCCCCTCTCGCCCCCCCCCTCTCGCCCCCTCCCCCTCTCGCCCCCTCCCCCTCTCGCCCCCTCCCTCTCTCGCCCCCTCCCTCTCTCGCCCCCTCCCTCTCTCGCCCCCTCCCTCTCTCGCCCCCTCCCTCTCTCGCCCCCTCCCTCTCTCGCCCCTGTTCCCCCTCGGCCCTGCTCTCACCCCCCCCGCCCACACCTGCGCCCCGCCCTTCGCCCGCCCCCCCTCGCCCGCCCCTCCCTTCGCCCACCCCCCCTTCGCCCGTGCCCGCCTCAACCACCCCTCGCCCCTCCGCATCCCCTCGCCCCCCGCATCCCCTCGCACCCGCCCCCCTCGCACCCCCCCGTCCCCCCTCGCCCCCCCCCGTCCCCCCTCGCCCCCGTCCCCCCTCGCCCCCGTCCCCCCTCGCCTCCATCCCCCTCGCGCTCCCGTCGATCGCCCTCGCCCCTGTCCCCACCGGCCCCCGCCCCTCTCGCCCCCGCCCCCTTTGCCCCTTGCCCTCGCCTCCCTTGCCCCGCCCCCTTTGACCCCACCCCACTCGACCCCGCCCCGTCTCTCCCCACCCCCGCCTCTGTCCCCCTCGCCCCCGCCCCCACACCCCTGCCCTCCTCGCCCATGCCCCCTCGCCCCTGCCCCGCCCGCCACACTCGCCACTGGCCCCACACGCCCCACGAACTTTATAGCGCACGCTAACTCCGAACTTTATAGCGCACAGATAGGCCCAACTAATAGATTCTGGGGGTTTGTGTTCCCAAACATTCTGCCGTTTTGTTTTTGGCATCCTATCTATTTTCCTGAGATACTTCTCCAGCTTTCATTTCAAATGCAGCAAAAGACCATTTAAAATAATTCAGGGCAACTTAAGTTTTTACTGAATATAGGTATATTTTACATTGGGATTAAGACATTTTGACAGAATTTGACAATGTATCCCTACTTTGCAGGCTTTGACTGAGGAGAGGAAGAAGGAGCTGTTACCCACAGGTTGGAATGTCAATCGAGAGCTGTACACACTGCGTTATCGCTCAGATAATGATGAGAAAATACTTCTGTTAAAGGCAATCACCGTTGATTCCAGTCTGATCATTAATGTAATGGTAAGTACGTTAGTAACCCAGCATTTGAGTGAAGTTTTATTGCGTTTTGCAGCATGGAGACAGACTGAGTGTCCATTTGAAGAACCATCACTGGTCTCAAGCCAATTAGGAGTTCATTTTTGATGGTGTGAGGGTTATATTTTTAGGGACTCCATTGGAATCAAAGTGGAGCAGGTAAAGTCGCCCTTGCAGAAGATTTTCTGTTGTGTCTTATGGGATCGAGAGAGTGTAGTCCTGTTGAGCTGAACCAGTGGAGAAGAGGCTTTCTAGCAGGCTGTGGTTGAACATGTCAAAGACGGCAGAGAGATTGAGGCATTCGAGAGTGATTAGTGCACCACACTGATGGAGAATTAGTTTCTTTTACATTAGTAGTATTCTGAAAATGCAAATTGCTTTGGTATCAGGATCTTTATTATTTATAGGACAACAGCTTGGGAAAGGGGACAACTTCGATTGGGCAAGAGGTGTTGAAGGAAGGATAAGTTGGTATCTTAGGAAGGAAGGTTGTCCTGATGCACATGAGTGTGATGTCCCCTTCCTCTTCCATGTCTCCTTCGTGTATACATTTAAAAATGGGTTACCCAGTATTGTTTGACTGTCCATGCTGGTTGTGTTTTCACCATCTTATTTATTTGTATTTAGTGGGTGACCACCCTCTATAATGAGATTGAGCTTGGCTGGGAAGGCAGTGAGCTTAGCACCCAGCCTATTTTATATGCACCCTATTAACGCCTAGAGGGGCTTGTAATATGCAGTCCCTTGTATATATTAATTCTTTTGTTTTTGTTTCTGTCTTTTCAGAATTGCCAGTCTGAACAGGTTGTAGATTTGACAGTAAATTTAAATGATTACGTTAACTCTGATCACCTGCGAGAGTATGACAGGTAAATACCAAAGAGGTTTGGTTTTTCACATTAATACTGCACAGTGCATCCAGTTTGAACATTAGGATAATGGTGAACTTTAGCATCTTTATAATATTCGAGTAAAAAATGAGGTCTGCAGATGCTGGAGATCACAGCTGCAAATGTGTTGCTGGTCAAAGCACAGCAGGTTAGGCAGCATCTCAGGAATAGAGAATTCGACGTTTCGAGCATAAGCCCTTCATCTTTATAATATGGCAATTAGTGTTTTCCTTAACATTCCCCTTTTTGCTCTCCTAAATGTGGAGTACTAGGCTTTCTGCACAAAGCACTATTGGGGACCAATTCATTTTAAACTGGGTTTGACAATGGGATAATCTAATCCAGGATCCAAGTGTATTTTTGCTGATTCACACATCTTTATTGTGTTAAAATTTTCTAGGACCTCAAAGGACAGTGGTCCTTTAGTATTTCCCTCCTTCAGTCTATTGGTTTTTAACATCTAAATTGGTCCAAAACCAGCCCCATCCTTTATTCATTTGTAGGATGTGGGGAACTTAGTGATAAAGCATCTATCGTCTATTCTTGTGCTCTTGAGAAGATGGTAAAGAGCTGCCGTCTTGAATAAAATTGAGAACTCATGATATTTATGTTATTTAGAGGTTTGTTAAGAGTCAAACACATTGTTTTGGGTCTGGAATTACAGATAGGCAAACTGAATAAGTACATGTATCCTTCCCTAAAAGACGTGAATGAACAACCTAGATTTTTTGACAATTTCATGATCCTCATTATTGTGACAACCTAACATTCCAGATTTGTTTAACTGATTAAATTTAAATGCCCCAGCTGCTAAATTGGAATTTTAACTCTTATCTATTATTAGAATATGATATCATTACTGTATAACACCCTGCATATTGTCATGCAATCTTTTCAGACTCTCACAGTGATACCTTCAACATTCCCATCATGCTGTTAACATTCCCTGAGAGGAAGCTTTTTAATTTTAACTTGGATCAAAATTATTTTCAGGCCAATTACACTTCAGTGGATGAAATGGTGACTCCACTGCCATGTGTGGTACTAACCTACACAGAACATTAGACATTATGTGGTTATATTCCCATTCTGTGCTGAGTCAGCATGGCTTTGTGCATAAGAAATCATGAACTTGAATGAGTTTTTTGAAGTAACAAAGAGGCTTGATGAGGGCAGAGCGGTGAATGTGATGTATATGAACTTCAGTAAGGCGGCCAACAAGGTTCCCCATGGGAGACTGGTTAGCAAGGTTAGATCTCATAGAATACAGGGAAAACTAGCCATTTGGATACAGAACTGGCTCAAAGGTAGAAGATAGAGGGTGGTAGTGAAGGGTTACTTTTCAGACTGGAGACCTGTGACCAGCAGCGTGCCACAAGGATTGCTATTGGGTCCATTGCTTTTCGTCATTTATATAAATGATTTGAATGTGAACATAGGAGGTACAGTTAATAAGTTTGCAGATGACACCAAAATTGGAGGTGCAGTGGACAGTGAAGAAGGTTACCTCAGATTACAATGGGATCTTGATCAGATGGACCAATGGGCTGAAGACTGGCAGATGGAGTTTAATTTAGATAAATGCGAGGAGCTGCATTTTGGGAAAGCAAATCAGAGCAGGACTTATACACTTAATGGAAAGGTCCTAGGGAGTGTTGCTGAACAAAGAAACCTTGGCATGCAGGTTCATAGCTCCTTGAAAGTGGAGTTACAGGTAGATAAGATAGTGAAGACAGCATTTGGTATGCTTTCCTTGATTTGTTGGAGCATCGAGTATAGGAGGTGGGGGGTCATGTTGCGGCTGTAGTGGAAATGGTTTGGTCACTTTTGCAATATTCTGTGCAATTCTGGTCTCCTATTGCAATGATGCTGTGAAACTTGAAAGGGTTCAGAAAAGATTTACAAGGATGTTGCCAGGGTTGGAAGATTTGAGGGATAGGGAGAGGCTGAATAGGCTGGGGTTATTTTCCCTGGAGCGTCGGACAATGATATCTATTAAATCATGAGGAACATGGATAGATGAACAGACAAGGTCTTTTCCCTGAGATGGGGGAGTCCAGAACTAGAGGGCATAATTTTAGGGTGAGAGGAAAAAGGTTTCAAAAGGATCTAAGGGGCAACTTTTTCACGCAGAGGGTGGTGCATGTATGGAATGAGGTGGTGGAGACTGGTTCAGTTACAGCATTTAAAAGGCATCTGGATGGGTATATGAATAGGAAGGATTTGAAGGGATATGGGCCAGGTGCTGGCAAGTGAGGCTAGATTAGGTTGGGCTGTCTGGTTGGCATAGCCGATTTGGACCGAAGGGTCTGTTTCTGTGCTGTACATCTCTGACTCTATCTCAAATCAAATAGGTTAAGCAGGAATCTGAATTCCTCCAAAGTTCCAGTTCCCCAAAAGCTCACCTTATTTCTGTTCAGTGAAATCAGGATTGGGCTAATGTGAAATCAAACATAAAATACTGGAATTACACGGTAAGACTAGAAGCATCTGTGAAGAGAGGGACAGAGTCGAAAAGTGTGTTGCTGGAAAAGCGCAGCAGGCCAAGCAGCATCCAAGGAGCAGGAGAATCGACGTTTTGAGCATAAGCCCTTCTTCAGGGACAAGGTTTCCTATTCAGATCAATGACCTTCCATCAGAATTGGAAAAAGTTAAAATTATTAATAGATTTTAAGTTGGTCAAATGACAGAAGGTGGAGAAATGAAAATAAGGGAATGTCTGTGATGATGCAGAAGATGGCAAACATTAAATGACAGAAGCGTGTTTGGGTAGAGCCAAAGTTCTGGTGATCGGACAGTTTCGGGCATGAGGCGGTTTGAATGACAGCAAAGAGCAGCTGGCATTCAAAATTAAAACTAACAAGAAACAAGGTTAAGACAAAATCCTTAAGAGAAAAGGAAACAAAATGGATTTTGATTATTGCGCTCAATGATGAGTCTGGAAGACTTAATTGAAAGATGAAGTGTTGTAACTCAAGCTTGCATTTAGCTTCATTAGCAAGTTGCAATACTCCAAAGACAAAGATATCAGCATGAGATCAAGATGGAGAATTAAAGTATCAGGAGCTCAGGACCATGCTCACAAACTGAATGGAGATGTTCCATTAAACAGTTAGCCAATCTGCCTTTTGTCTTCCTAATGCAGAGCAAACCTCATTGTGAGCAGCATGTACAGTATATTTAAAATAATACATTTAAGTCAGTGTTTCGCCCAGAGGGGATGTTCAGGGTAGTTGATGATGAAGAGAGGCAAGGTAAAAGGGCAGGCGTTTCACCTGTTTGGAAGATGCCGTAGGAAGGGGGACAGGGTGTTTGGAATTGATGAGAGTGTCACAGTAGAAGCAGTGCCTTTGAAAAGCCTAAACGGGAGATGAAGTGTAGATGTGTTAGCTAGTACCACAATGGATTTGCGGAAATGGCACACACCTGTTAGGTCTACTTAAAACCTTTTCTCTTGATCTGTTTGTGGGATATGGGCATCACTGGCTGGACCAACATTTATTGCCCATCTCTAGTTGCCCCATTATTTCTAATGTTTCCCAATTCTGATGCAAGATCATCGATCTGAAACATTAACTCTCCTGTTTTCTTCGAAGTTCCACCAGACCTGCAATCTATTTCCAACATTTTCTGGTTTTATTTCATACTCCAGTGTACGCAGTATTTTGCTTCTGCTTCAGAATGATCTAAATTGATGACCTGTCCTCTTGATTGAAGAGACTGCTGAAATAGCCTCTGCTTATATACAAGGCGCTTATATACAGTCAACACGAGTTAGTGGGCAGGAATAGACTGGGAAAAGAATCCATCCAAAAAAACTGCAAGTGAGAACATAATAGCCCATTGTTCCAGTTCTGCATTTCTAATGCACCATTTCTGCTGTGTACCTGAACTGCATTTTCTCAATATCACTTATGGCAGGTCTTAACAGAGGGGAAAGACTGAGCCTTGATTTGATGGATGTCCATAAAAATTCCAATGAAGGGGGTGCTTTTGATTGGGTAAACATAGAGATGTTTTCCATTTTGGACAAGTGTGAAATATTTGATATGATAAGGCATTCACTAATAAATCCAATAAGGAACTCAGGAGAACCATCCTTCTCCAAAGCAATGAGAAAGTAGACAAAAACAGAAGCTGCTGGAAAAGCCCAGCAGGTCTGGCAGCATCTGTGAAGAAAAATCAAAGTTAACATTAAATGTTGGAACCATCAGTTCTAAGGAAGGGTAACTGGACCTGAAACGTGAACTTTGATTTCTCTTCACAGGTGCTGCCAGACCTGCTGAGCTTTTCCAGCAACTTCTGTTTTTGTTTCTGATTTACTGCATACACAGTTCTTTTGTTTTTAATGAGAAACTGAAGTGATAACCATATAGAGTGGTCAGGCAAGTAATATAGATGTATTTAGAAGGAAGCCAGATATGGACATGGTGAAGAAAAGAATAGAAGTATAAGCACAGAGGGTTAGGAAGTCAGGTGGAGTGTGGCTTGTGTGGATCATAAACATCAGTCTAAAGCAGTTCTGAAGGAAGGTCACTGGAACTGAAGCATTAAGTCTGCTTTCTTGCCACAGATGGTGCCAGACCTGAGTTTTCCAGCAATATCTGTTTGGTTCTGATTTCCAGCATCCGCAGTTGTTTGGATTTTTTTGTTTTATTCAACATAAATCAGTTGAGCTAAATGACCTGGTTCTGTGCTCTAAAATTCTATGTAAAATTTGATTGATTTCAACCTTGAATATTTTACTTGTCTCCCAGTCCCTTGTTTTTGTCCATTCATGGTACTTAGGCATTGCTGGCTGGGCTTGGATGTAAGGATGTTGTTGTTGTATCTGTGGGTTTATTCTAATTTGTTGCGTTTCGTTAGCAATTAACACATTATAAGAAGTCCACAACCACCCCTCTAACTGGTATAAAGTTCAACAAAGAGGAAGAGAACAACAACTGACTCCCCTTCCTAGATGTCACAGTAGAGTGAAAAGCTAATGGAGAGCTGCAGACCAATGTCTACAGGAAAACCACACAAATTGACCAGATACTCAACTACAGGAGCAATTATCCCAACACCCACAAACAGCTGCATCAATTCATAATCTAAATGAGCCACAACACACTGTAGCATCCAGGAACTATGAGAAACCAATGAAAAACACCAATACATTGTATTCCAGAACAATGGGTATCAAATAAATGCAGTCTGCCAGTTCCTTTACGACAGACATAAACAAGAAGACACAACACACCCAGAAACTCTAGCCACCTGCCATACATTAAAGACAATTCGGAGATGAAGACCAGTCTACTCCAACCCCTAGGCATCATGGTAGCCCACAAACCTATTACCAGCTCCTGATGAATTTAAAGGACCCTATATCAACAACCAACAGAACGAACATTGTATACAAAATGCTGTGCAAGGACTGCAACAAACATTACATTGGACATATGGACAGGAAACTAGCCACGAGGATATATGAGCACCAACTAGCCACCAAAAGACATGATCAACTAGTATCCATACACACAGGCGGAGAGGAACACTAGTTCGACTGGGACAATACATCCATCCTGGGACAGGCTAATCAAAAACATGCATGGGAGTTCCTAGAGGCCTAGCATTCAAACCGGAACTCCATTAACAAACATATCCATTTGGACCCCATTTACCAACCTCTCAGAAAAAGAGCCGGTAGTGATATCACCCACCACAACAGACCAAGGCGCACAAATAGCAAGCGGTACAGAACATCAGCGCTTCATCGAAGGCTCACAGATGATCTACGAACTCAGTGAGCAAACTTCCGATATGATTTTTTGTAAGTTTCTGCATCTTGTAGATAGTACACATTGCTGCTTCTGAGTGTTGGTGGTGGAGGGAGTGGAACATTGTAGATGTGCCAATCAAGTGGGCTGCTTTGTCCTGGATGATGTGAAGTTTCTTGAGTGTTGCTGGAGTTGTCCTAACTTGTGCGTTGAATTCGGTGGACAGGTTCTGGGGAGTCTTGCCTCTGGTTCTTCTAACCACTGTATTTATGTGAAAACGTCCCCAGAGATGTTGATAGTGGGGTACTCAGTGATGGTCACAGCATTGAATGTTAGAGGAGGTCATTATGTTGTCTCTTGTTGGAAATAGTCATAGCTTGGGCATTTGTATGGTGCAAATATTATTTGCCACTTATCAGCCCAAGCCTGGATATTGTCCAGATCTTGTTGCTTTTGAAAATTGACTCCTTTCATATCTGAGGAGTTGCAAATGGTGCTGAACATTGTGCAATCATCAGCAAATATCCCCACTTCTCACCTTATGTTGAAGAGAAAATTATTAATGAAGATGATTGGACCAGAGAAACTACTTCGAGATCCTCCTGCAGAGATATCCTGGAACTGAGGTGACTGACCTCCATCAACTACGACTGTCTGCCTTTGCACCAGGTATGACTCCAATCAGAGTGTTTACCCCCGATTCCAGTTTCGCTAGGGCTCTTTGATGCCACATTCAGTCAAATGCAGCCTTTTTTTAAAGGGCTGTCATTCTCAGCTCATCTCTGGAATTCAGTTTTGTTTGTTTGAACCAAGGCTGCAATATGGTCAGGAGTTGAGTGGCCCTGGTAGAGCCCAGGTTGGGTACAGCGAGCAACTTGTTGCTGAGCAGGTGCTGTTTGATAGCACTTTAGATGACACCTTCCATCAGTTCACTGATGACTGAGAGTAGACTGATGAGCCATTAATTGGCCAGATTAGATTTGTCTGGTTTTTATGTATAGGACATATCTGGCAATTTTCACATTTCGGGGTGATGCCAGTGTTGTAACTGGACCGGAATAACCTCCTGTGGAAGAATATTCCAGGTTTCTATTGTCTTTTGTATGAAAGCATGCTTCCTGATTTCCATCAAAGTACCTTGGGTCAAACTTAAGATAAGAGCTGAAAATGTGTTGCTGATCAAAGCACAGCAGGTCAGGCAGCATCCAAGGAACAGGAAATTTGACGTTTCGGGCCAGAGCCCTTCATCAGGAAGGCTCTGGCCCGAAACGTCGAATTTCCTGTTCCTTGGATGCTGCCTGACCTGCTGTGCTTTGATCAGCAACACATTTTCAGCTCTGATCTCCAGCATCTGCAGACCTCACTTTTTACTCAAACTTAAGATAATGCTGTTTGATTCTGAACACAGGAAGGAATTACCAGGACCCAGGTTCTCTTAAAATAATGTCTAGCTGTCATTTTTTGAACAGTTTCACTCTGTTCTCTCAGGTTACTTGGGCTGACATGCAGTCCTTTTGACCTTCAGTACATTTTAATTGAGCTCCAAAGTAATAGAGTTTTCAGCATGTTCTTTCTACATCATGGGGAGTAACTAAAACCGAGGAGGAAGGAAGTGTTTTATCACCTCAGCTGGCAGTCTGGACTGAAAGGATCCCATCACTTGTAAGGAAGACAGATTAGGAGCAAAACTGTTGCTCACACTAGCACAGCAGTACCTAATGTATGTAACTGTAATTTGCTGTGCTTGTCAGTTAGGGAATGGCACTGCTGTATGTCAGAATAATTCCACTCCCAGTGCAACCTGCTGACTGTTCTGCAGCTGATCTGGCTTTAACAATTTGACAAGCCTAGAATACAGTATTTCACTGGAGTGTTTGATAGGAGGCTGGATCTGGCAACAGTCCAACAATTGGACCTCGTGGTTTAACTTCCACTGAATCAGGACCTAAGAATGGGTCTGCATATGTCATACACAGCTCAAAACAATGCTAAAAAAGATAAGAGAAAGCATTAACAATTTCCACCGATAGTCTTCAAAAGCAATTCATCACCAATGGAATGCTATTAAATGTAGGAAAAGTCAGCTAGTTTAGGAACAGCAAAATCCTAACAACCAAATAATCTGCTTCAGTGATGTTGGTTGAGGGGTTAACATTAGCCCCGATGTGAGGAGAACTCCCCTTCAGACAGTGTCATTGTATACTTTAAATCCAAGAGGGTGGATGGGGGACTCGGTTCCATTCCTTACTTGAAGCACCTCTGATTGTATGCACTGGGAATGTCAGCCTTGACTTTTTTTTTTACTCATTTCTCTGGAATGGGGCCTGAGTATATGACATCTAGCTCGGATGAGAGGGCTATGCAGTGAAGTATAGTTAAACCTCTCTGGCATTATAATTAAACTGGACTTCTTTAGAAGGAGGCTCAATGGCACCGGGTCTTACTGACAGATGCCTCTGTGAACCTAGACAACCCCTGTAATGGTTTGAAATGCAATCTTGGGCACGACAACCTCTACAAACCTTACCATGATGATGTCTTCACTTGGTATTAGCTGTAAATGTGTTGCTGGTTAAAGCACAGCAGGTTAGGCAGCATCCAAGGAACAGGAAATTCGACGTTTCGGGCATAAGCCCTGATGAAGGGCTTATGCCCGAAACGTCGAATTTCCTGTTCCTTGGATGCTGCCTAACCTGCTGTGCTTTAACCAGCAACACATTTTCAGCTGTGATCTCCAGCATCTGCAGACCTAATTTTTCACTTGATGTTATGCTGGCATGCATTTTCTGGCAAGATGACAGGGGCCCCAAGCTGATTCTCCCGAGCACCACAGCCGTTTGTAAAGAAGTACTTCCCGTGGACAGTCCTAGAACAAAAAGTGAAATCCTGATCCATATCAAGTTATGTGTTTAATCACTCAGCACTGGAACTGTGCATTTCAGATCTCACTACATTATTTTCTAATAATGCTTGATGAATACATGCATGAAGGAAATACGTATTTTTTAAATTCATTCATGGAAAGGGGGTAGTGTGATCTATATGGACTTCAATAAGGCGTTCGACAAGGTTTCCCATGGGAGACTGATTAGCAAGGTTAGGTCTCATGGAATACAGGGAGAACTAGCCATTTGGATACAGAACTGGCTCAAAGGTAGAAGACAGAGGGTGGTGGTGGAGGGTTGTTTTTCAGGCTGGAGGCCTGTGACCAGTGGAGTGCCGCAAGGATCGGTGCTGGGCCCTCTACTTTTTGTCATTTACATAAATGATTTTGATGCGAACATAAGAGGTACAGTTGTAAGTTTGCAGGTGACACCAAAATTGGAGGTGTAGTGGACAGCGAAGAGGGTTACCTCGGATTACAACAGGATCTGGACCAGATGGGCCAATGGGCTGAGAAGTGGCAGATGGAGTTTAATTCAGATAAATGCGAGGTGCTGCATTTTGGGAAAGCAAATGTTAGTAGGACTAATACACTTAATGGTAAGGTCCTAGGGAGTGTTGCTGAACAAAGAGACAGGTTCATAGCTCCTTGAAGGTGGAGTTGCAGGTAGTGAAGAAGGCATTTGGTATGCTTTCCTTTATTGGTCAGAGTATTGAGTACAGGAGTTGGGAGGTCATGTTGTGGCTGTACAGGACATTGGTTAGGCCACTATTGGAATATTGCGTGCAGTTCTGATCTCCTTTCTATCAGAAAGATGTTGTGAAACTTGAAAGGGTTCAGAAAAGATTTGCAAGGATGTTGCCTGGGTTGGAGGATCTGAGCTACAGGGAGAGGCTGAACAGGCTGGGGCTGTTTTCCCTGGAGCGTCGGAGGCTGAGGGGTGACCTTTATAGAGGTTTACAAAATTATGAGGGGCATGGATAGGATAAATAGGCAAAGACTTTTCCCTGGGTTCGTGGAGTCCAGAACTAGAGGGCATAGGTTTAGGGTGAGGGGGAAATATATAAAAGAGACCTAAGGGGTAATGTTTTTCATGCAGAGGGTGGTATCTGTATGGAATGAGCTGCTAGAGGAAGTGGTGGAGGCTGGTACAATTGCAACATTTAAGAGGCATTTGATGGGTATATGAATAGGAAGGGTTTGAAGGGATATGGGCTGGATGCTGGCAGGTGGGACTAGATTGGGTTGGGATATCTGATCGGCATGGACAGGTTGGACCGAAGGGTCTGTTTCCATGTTGTACATCTCTATGACTCGATAATAATCCAGAACCCCAGGTTAATATGGTGATACATAAGTTCAAATCTCACTGTGGAAATGGTGAAATTTAAATTCCTTTGATTCTAGACCTGCAGCAATGTCTTTGACTCTCAACTGCCCTTTGGGTAATTAGAGATGGGAAATAAATACTGAATTAGGCATCAGTGCTCACATCCCACGGACAGTTACAACAAGGTATCACTAACAAGGCCAGCATTTATTACCAGTTCCTAGCTATAGCTCTTAGTCACCTGCCCTAATGTCTCAAGCTTTGCCTTGGTGTCAGATTTCCTGGTTCTGACATTGGTCCTGTGAAACATCTTGGCATTCTTTACTATGCTAGAAAAGCTATATAAATGCAACTTGTGATTGTTGACTTGTCTGACATCCTCAATAAGCAGGGGAAGTTGTTCAACAGGTCAAAGAACCTCTGCAAATGACAAGGGGAATAAAACAGCTGAGGAGAGAAAGGGAGAAAACAAGCATTAAGAGAAAGGAGATTTTTTTTGTCAACACAGACAAGAAATTGATCTTTTCTCATGGAACTCAGAAAGAATTCTCCAATGTGAGGAAACAAGTAACTTGAGTATTCCCAAGAGCTCTTCAAATGCATTAGAGGCCTTGAACGCAGTAGATAATTTTGCACCTTTTACTATTTCCCTATCATGTTTAGAGAACTCACATTTCAGTTTCCATCACAATGGGGGCTGTAGAGAATTTGTGCTTAATTTGCAAGCAAAGGCTTATGATCAATGGGAACGTCCACTGTTGTTTCCTGAGGCACCATATCAGACTCTCTACTGTTCGTGGTGTATATCATTGATTTAGCTTTAAATGTATGAGACAAGTTGGAGCCTCTTTGCTCACTGGATTATCAGTTGATACAGTAGAATTGAACTGCCAACAGAATAGTCCTGATCTATAATCAGCGTGCAGCCAAAGGAATCAATGTGAGAGTCTGTATTGTTTTCAGTAACTGCAGTTTGATAGAAGCTTACAGCAGAGAAAGAGCCCTTCAAACCTGTCCCCACTACATGAACAAAATGAGAGCTCTGTAGTGAATCTCTTTTTTCCCCCTGTATTGGCCTACAAGTGCTTTCGTTTTAAATATAGAACTAATTATCTTTTGAATTTTACCATGGAACAATTGCCACCATCATTTAACAAGATTCCATATCATCATCATTTGCTGTGTAAGCAAAATGTTCCTTTCGTCTATCTTCTAGTTATTATTACCAATTGTCTTAAATTTCTGTTCTCTGGTAACTGACCCTTTTGAGAATTTCACAGTTGCAGCAAGGATTACAAATCAAAAACTTTATGATTAGACTTCTCTTTAAAGTGGAAGGAAACTTGAGAAACCTGCATAATAAGACAGTCTGTGGATTCATTTAAGAAAGAGTTGGATAGAATTCTCAAGGATAATGGAATCAAGGGTTATGGAGATAAGGCAGGAACAGGATACTGATTAAGGATGATCAGCCATGATCATATTGAATAGTGGTGCGGGCTCGAGGGGCAGAGTGGCCTACTCCTGCACCTATTGTCTATTGAGCAATTGGCAATTAGCAACACTTAGATTTTCAAAGAGGACACTTGTACTACATTACCCTATCAATAAGGACAAAGGCATGGAAGTCATGCTCAGCTTTGATCAACTAGACTACTATGGTCATTTCTGGGAACAATGCTTTGGAAGGTTTTGGAGAGGATGCAGAAAAGCTTTGAGAATAGTCCACTTCTTAGGCATTTCTTTGAGATTAATAATGACATCTTTCCACTTGAAAGTTGTGGGTCCTTTGATTACTAAACTGTTCAATATTGAGTCCACAGGCAATGTTTTAACAGGGGTGCTTTCCTTTATTGGACAGAGCATTGAGTATAGCAGTTAGCAGGTCGTGTTACAGCTAGACAGGACATTGGCTAGGCCACTTGTGGAATATTGTAGGCAATTCTGATCTCCCTCCTATAGGAAAGATGTTGTGAAACTTGAAAGGGTTCAGAAAAGATTTACAAGGATGTTAACCAAAGTTGGAGGATTTGCACTATAGTGAGAGGCTGAATAGGCTGGGGCTGTTTTCCCTGGAGCGTTGGAGACTGAGGGGTGACCTTATAGAGGTTTATAAAATCATTAGGGGCATGGATAGGATAAATAGACAAGGTCTTTTCAGTGGGGTGGGAGAAGTCCAGAACTAGAGGGCCTAAGTTTAGGATGAGAGGGGAAAGCTATAAAAGGGACCTTTTTCACGCAGAGGATGGTGCGTGTATGAAATGAGCTGCCAGAGGAAGTGATGGAGGCTAGTACAATTTAAACATTTAAAAAGCATTTGGATGGGTGTATGAATAGGAAAGGTTTGGAGAGACCTGGGACAAATGCTGACAAATTGGACTAGATTAATTTTGGGTATCCGGTCAGCATGAACAAATTAGACCTCAAAGGTGTGTTTCCGTGCTGTACATTTCTATGATTCTGACTGCATGCCATGATGGAGTTCAGGGCAGAAAATTGGGTTTGGAAGTCTTGTGTCATGTCTGTGAATGATGTGTCATACCCAAGGCATGTTAATCGTAACCTCTATGCTGGGAAAGTTTGTAGAGAGGACGTTGACAGATTTGCCATGCCATTGGATTTGCCGTCAAGAGTCTGGTGTCGGAAAAGCACAGCAGGTCAGGCAGCCCTCAAGGCACAGGAGAATCAATGTTTTGGGCATAAGCCGTTCATCAGGAATGAGGCTGTGGATTTGCAGCACTCCACATATTTCTCTGGAGATTTGGATGTCTGTTGTACATTGTTCATGTCTTTGATGTATACAGAAGGGCTGGTAACACTGTAGAACAGGAGCTTTGAGTTAAGTTTGAGGTTTTTGTTACCAAAGTCTGTGTTTGTTAGATGGCCAAATCTGAGCTGGTATATCAGAGATTATGTTGAATTTCATCGACAGTTGTCTGTACTTTTTAAAAGGAGTCTCCTAAGGAATGGGCTGTAAAGACAGATCTTTCTGGGAAAGGTTGGATAGAGACAAAAAATACTGCAGATGCTGGAATCTAAAGTAGACAGACAGGAGGCTGGAAGAACACAGCAAGCCAGGTAGCGTCAGGAGGTGGAGAAGTTGACGTTTTGGGTGATGAAGGGTCTTGACCCAAAATGTCAACTTTTCCACTTCCTGATGCTGCCTGGCTTGCTGTGTTCTTCCAGCTTCCTGTCTGTCTACTTTCTGGGAAACATTAGCCAGTCTGGCAGCATCTGTGCAGAGAAAGCAGAATTAACGTTTTGGGTCCAATGGCCCTTTTTCAGAACTGAACCCAAAACATTAACACTATTTTCTCTCCGCAGGTGCTGCACATTTGCTGAGTTTTCCCAGCAATTTCTGTTTTTGTTTCTGATTTCCAGAATCTGCAGTTCTTTGGGATTTTTTTCCCCCAAGGTATGGGAATTGATCCTTGTTGCTCAGGGGCTTGCTTAAGAGCCGGAGACTGTGCTACATCATGGGAGCAGGCTGGTCGAAGATCTGTGTCTTTTGGGCTTAGCCCTAAAGCTTTGCGAATGTGTTGGCAGCTATTTGGAGCTCAGCTTCTGAGTGTGTGCGCATACGAACATCGTCTGCACATTGCAACATGATAACTGGGAGAAACTTTTCAGGCAGTGCCAACCATAGATAATGTCTTCTATGGGGGCGTGATGTTATTCTCATCAGGGAAGTGATGGTTAAGCAGAATTTTAATAGAGACTTTAAAAGTCATGAATAGTTTTCAGTGGCAGGAGGATTGGTAACTAGAGAGTCCAGATTTAAAATAATGGAGTGGAAAGGAGGAAGCAGTTTTTTTTTTCAAACCAGTATCCAAGTTAAATGCACATCCTGAAAGGGTGGTGAAAGCAGGTTCAATGCTACATTCAAAAATAAATTTGCAGGGCTAACGGGACTAACTGGATAGCATAGCTAAAGAGCCAGCACAGGTATTAAAGGTCAAATGGACTCCATATCTGCTGTATCAATCTGCAAAGATATGCAAGTCACATTCCTCCGTTATATTAGAAATACCCTGCACAATTGTCACTTTGTTCATTTATTCAGAAACATTTTTGTTGTTTTAATGCAAATGTTTTTCTACCCCTTCTACAGAGTTTTCAAGAAGAAAGAGGAGTTGCGGCATCATATTGAATCAGCAATTGTTTCTCCTTTAGTTGGCACAAAGCAGAGAGATGGAGGAGGGCAACAGAAAGGAAAGAAATCAATTCGGTCTGGTACAGCTGCTCAACCACATGCGGGCACGAACCCACTCTTCATCCCACCTAATGCACCACAAAGGCAACCCTCCTGGTGAGTATGGTATCTCATTGCTGTTCAAAAAGATGGCTCAGTGGGTACATGACATAGGGATGGGGCAACTTTTGATTTAACTTTTGAACACAAGGTTAGTTAGGAGATGAGGAACGTGCCAACCTGGCTTGACATCAAGATGTTTCAAAGCCCCGCAGAGGCAATGAAGTACTTTGGAGTGTAGTCATTGTTATACTGTTGGAAAACACTGACCAACTTATGCATTACACTTCTACTCTTCAAGTAGTAGCATGAGTACTTTTAAGTCCAGCTAATAGTGCAGATTGGACCTCAACTTTGTCTATTCTGAAAGACAAGACTTTTGATAGTGTAGCACACTCCCAGTATTGTGCTGAGGTGTCAGCCTAGATTGTATGAACATGATTTTAAAGTTTGATTTAAGCTGTGACCCTCAGGATTCAAAATAAAAGTTTCAGCACAACAAACATTATTGGATTTTTTTAAAAACCCTGTCCTTTAGTACCTTCCACATCTTCCCAAAGTCTTTAAACTTTCATGAAGGAGGTGCTGATTCCTGCAGGGTCCCTGCTTCATACGTATCTCAGGAATATAATACATGGGTGTAAACAGGTGTTGGCCTATAATTGAGTTCCTAGATCTGCATACGTACCATGGCAATTTCTTAGTATAAAGAAAAAGAATACTCAGAGTTATACCATGCTTAAACAAGGCCATTCAGTCTATTGTATTTCTGCTAGCTGTTTTGAAAGAGATAAATCGTTCTTTTTTAGGGTGGCTATCACTGCTGCCTTATAACACCAAGGACCTGGATTCAATTCTAGCCTTGGATGACTGTCTCTGTGGAGTTTGCACATTTTCCTGATGTCTGCATGGGTTTTTTCTGGGTGTTTCGGTTTCCTCCCACAGTCCAAAGACGTGCAGGTTAAGTGGATTGGCCATGCTAAATTACCCCGTAGTGTCCAGGGATGGACAACCGAGGGGGATTAGCCATGGTGAATGTGGGGTTATAGGGACAGGGTGGCATGGGATGCTGTTTAGTGGGTTGGTGCAGGCTTGGTGAGCTGAATAGCCTCTATCTGCACTGCAGGGGTTCTGTGGTTCTATGATATGATTGTTATGTGATGACATAACTTGCTCTGTGGGACTGCTGTTTGTTTCCATGCTGTACACGTATACTCCTGCCAGCAAGAATTTCATTGCTTCTTGTCGGGTTCACCAGTCAACAGAAGAGGGAATTTCGGTCAGTATTTTGTTTGTAGTGACATTAATGAGGCAACCCTATGCCAGAGGGACTTCACCGGGTGCCTCTATAGGATAGAATGGTCCAACTTGAGGTGAAGGAAAGACTGGCGAAGGCTGTGATACTGTTTCTCTGAACAATGAAAGGTAAAGATAAGTATGTTCATTAGCATTAAACACCAAGGACAGGAATGTCAAAACATCAAGCGCAATTTGAAATGAAAAGTGACCAGGTAAGATGCTGTAACAAATAGTGCATTGGAACGAACTGCCTGTTCTGGGTGACTTGATGTCTTTAGAAAGATATTGAATCAATATCTATCGAGGAACTCAGCTCCTGGTTGTAGAGATTTAACAGCTCTATTGGATTCACATGGGAGTTAAGGAAATGAGTGTCTTTGGTGCGGAGGAGTCTTTATTTGGCATTGTCATAGATACACTGTGGAAAGAGTGTTTTGATTGGCATGTGGCCTTTTCTGGTATTGTACACAGGAGTGTTAATGGAGTACAGTAAGCATAGTGAACCTTTCTTGGCATAACTCCTGAATATATTATACTACAGTTTTGATGTTAAAAATTATAGTTGTAGAAAGAGAGGCTAACATTCTTGTCGTATTTTCATGGTTTCATGGTACCACAAAGCACATCACAGCCTTTAAAATACTTTTGAAGTGTAGTCAGTACTGTAATATAAACTGCCTAGCTGCTAATTTGTGGATGGCAAGTTCCCACAGTCAGCATCGTTATAATAATCAGCTAATCTGTTTTATTTATACTGATTAAGGGATAAATATTGAATTGGAAACCAGGGAGAGCTAATTGATTAAACATCAAAATAATGCTAAGGGATCTCTTGCATTCACCCAAGGGGGCAGGCAGGATGTTAGTTTAATGTCCCCTTCTGGCAGTGGAGCATTCACTGGGAGTTTCAACCTGTGCCTTGTGCTCAAGTCTCCAGAGTGAGCTTTGGCTCCATGAACTTCTGTCTCAAGGACGGCCCATTGAAGCTAGGTTTTGTACCTTAAGATCAATAGAATAAGACATAGCATGTAATTGTAAAAGTTGAGTTTCAAGATGAGTCAGGTTGAAATTTGTAGAAGGTAAGTTTGTGACTGACATCAGCAAAGACTAAGCAAATGAGCAAAGGATGGTGGTAGAAGTTAAGTCTGATTTAAAACGTTGATAGCTAAGTTTGCTGATAAAATCAAATGGCATGGAATAGCAAACTGACAGACAGAATGCAGCTGGGCATAATCTGGATAGGGAATCGTGCCAATAGGTGGCAGTTGCAGATTAATGCAAACTCTGAATTGAGTTTCCAGTGCGGTAACAAATAAACATCGTCTAGTTGGAGGTGCCATTTCTCAGATATGTTAAATTGAGGCCTCGGTCTGCCCTCTTGGGAAGACATAAAGGATTCCGGGGCATGAATCTCAAGAAGGAAGATTCCCTGCAACTGTCCTGATCACCATGTCCTCAACAACAATGGGAAACCATCTTATCTGGGCTTTATACCTAATAGTATTTATGGATGTTTATTGTGTGTAACTGGCCAATATATTTCATTTTGACTGCAAAGTGATTTGGATATTCTGTCTGAAGCCAAGAAAGTTGCTATATCAATTCAAGTCTTTGTTTACTTCATACAGAAAATGATATATTTTGGATGCAAGAACAAAGCAAATGTGCATTTACCTTGCAAGACAATTTTATCTGTCTGTAGGAGTGCATGTTATTAGCATCAGAGGCAAAAACTGTAAAAATTAAAGAAAATACATTAAGCTGAGACTTTTCTGTTCAGACCAATGGTTCCTTGCGTCATTGTCAGATTTTTGACATGACATTTCTGTAAAGCACCTTGGGATATTAGGCAAACTTCTAAGTGTACTCATTAATATTTATTCAAGTGCAAATTGTATTGTTGCATGGTAAGACAGCAAGAAATGTGAGAGCATAAAAACAAATTCTGGAGGAACATTAATTTTACCCACAAGCAAGAAAGATCCATATTGCCTTGTGCCAAATCTCTGCTATTAATGATATATTTTTCTCCCTTTTGAAGTGATTAGGCTGGCATTCTGACCATAAGACATAGGAATGGAAGTAAGGCCATTCGGCCGATGAAGTCCACTCTGCTGTTCAATCATGGCTGATGGGGATTTCACCTTCACTTTTCCGCACTCTCACTGTATTCCTTAAATCCTTGCAAGATCACGAATTTATCAATCTCTGCCTTGAAGACATTTAACGTCCCAGCCTCCACTACACTCCGTGGCAATGAATTCCATAGGCCCACCACTCTCGGGCTGAAGAAATGTCTCCTCATTTCCATTCTAAATTGACCCCCTCTGATTTTAAGGTTGTGCCCACGGGCCCTAGTCTCCCCACCTAACAGTTTATATTGGATCTCCCCTCAACATTCTAAACTCTAATGAATACAATCCCAGGATCCTCAGCCATTCATCGTATGTTAGGCCTGCCATTCCAGGGATCATCCGTGTGAATCTCTGCTGGACACGCTCCGTGCCAGTAAGTCCTTCCTGAGGTGTGAGGCCCAAAATTGGACACCGTATTCTTCCTATCGGAAAGATGTTGTGAAGCTTGAAAGGGTTCCGAGAAGATTTATAAGGATATTGCCAGGGTTGGAGAATTTGAGCTATAGGAGAGGTTGAATAGGCTACGGCTGTTTCCCTGAAGTGTCTGAGGGTAAAAACAATGACTACAGATGCTGGAAACCCGATTCTGGATTAGAGTGGTGCTGGAAAAGCACAGCAGGTCAGGCAGCATCCGAGGAGCAGGGAAATCGACGTTTCAGGCAAAAGTCCTTCATCAGGAAAGAGGCAGAGTGCCTGAAAGGTGGAGAGATAAATGAGAGGAGGGTGGGGTGGGGGGAAAGTGGCATAGAATACAATAGATGAATGGGGGTGGCGATGGAGGTGATAGGTCAGGGAGGAGGGTGGGGGAAGGTAGCAAAGAGTACAATGGGTGAATGGGGATGGGATGAAGGTGATAGTTCAGAGAGGAGGGTGGAGTGGATAGGTGTAAAGAAAGATAGGCGGGTAGGACAATTCATGAGGACAGTGCTGACCTGGAAGGTTGGAACTGGGGTAAGGTGGGGGAAGGGGAAATGAGGAAACTGGTGAAGTCCACATTGATGCCCTCGGGTTGAAGTGTTCCAAGGTGGAAGATGAGGCGTTCTTCCTCCAGGCATCGGGTGGTGAGGCAGCGGCGGTGAAGGAGGCCCAGGACCTCCATGTCCTCGGCTGAGTGGGAGGGGGAGTTGAAATGTTGGGCCACAGGGCAATGTGGTTGATTGGTGCGGGTGTCCCAGACATGTTCCCTAAAGCGCTCTGCTAGGAGGTATCCAGTCTCCCCAGTGTAGAGGAGATCACATTGGGAGCAACGGATACAATAAATGATATTGGTGGATGTGCAGGTAAAACTTTGATGGATGTGGAAGGCTCCTTTGGGGCCTTGGATGAAGGTGAGGGAGGAGGTGTGGACGCAGGTTTTGCAATTCCTGCGGTGGCAGGGGAAGGTGCCAGGATGGGAGGGTGGGTTGTTTGGGGTGTGGACCTGACCAGGTAGTCACGGAGGGAACGTTCTTTGCGGAAGGCGGAAAGGAGTGGGAAGAGAAAAATATTCGTGGTGGTAGGGTCTGTTTGGAGGTGGTGGAAATGTCGGCCGATGATTTGGTTTATGTGAAGGTTGGTAGGGTGGAAGGTAAGCACCAGGGGGGTTCTGTCCTTGTTACGGTTTGAGGGGTGGGTCTGAGGGCAGAGGTGCGGGATGTGGATGAGATGCGTTGGAGGGCATCTTTAACCACGTGGAAAGGGAAATTGCGGTCTCTAAAGAAGGAAGCCATCTGGTGTGTTCTGTGGTGGAACTGGTCCTCCTGGGAGCAGATACGGCGGAGGCAGAGGAATTGGGAATATTGGATAACAGTTTTGCAGGAGGTAGGGTGGGGAGAGGTGTAATCCAGATTACTGTGGGAGTCGGTGAGTTTGTAAAAAAATGTCACTGTCAAGTCGGTCGTCATTAATGGAGATGGAGAGGTCCAGGAAGGAGAAGGAGAAGGAGGTGTCAGAGATGGTCCAGGTAAATTTAAGGTAAGGGTGGAATGTGTTGGTGAAGTTGATGAATTGCTCAACCTCTTCGGGGAGCATGAGGTGGTGCCAATGCAGTCATCAATGTAGCGGAGGAAAAGGTGCCGGTGCGACTACGGAAGATGGACTGTTCTACGTAGCTAACAAAGAGACAGGCATAGCTGGGCCCATACGGGTGCCCATGGCTATCCCTTTCGTCTGGAGAAAGTGGGAAGATTCAAAGGAGAAATTGTTGAGGGTGAGGACCAGTTCGGCCAAATGAATGAGAGTGTCGGTGGAAGGGTACTGTTGGGGACATCGGGAGAGGAAGAAACAGAGAGCTTGGAGGCCCTGGTCATGGTAAGTGGAGGTGTAGAAGGATTGGATATCCATGGTGAAGGGGAGGTGTTGGGGGCGGGGAAACGGAGGTCTTGGAGGAGATGGAGGGCATGAGTGGTGTCTTAGAACATAGAAAAATACAGCGCGGTACAGGCCCTTTGGCCCTCAATGTTGCGCTAATCCAAGCCCACCTAACCTACACTAGCCCACTATCCTCTATATGTCTATCCAATGCCCGTTTAAATGCCCATAAAGAGGGAGAGTCCACCACTGCTACTGGCAGGGCATTCCATGAACTCACGACTCGCTGAGTAAAGAATCTACCCCTAACATCTGTCCTATACCTACCACCCCTTAATTTAAAGCTATGCCCCCTCATAATAACTGACTCCATACGTGGAAATAGGTTCTCATGGTCAACCCTATCTAAACCCCTAATCATCTTGTACACCTCTATCAAGTCACCCCTAAACCTTCTTTTCTCCAATGAAAACAGCCCCAAGTGCCTCAGTCTTTCCTCATATGATCTTCCTACCATGCCAGGCAACATCCTGGTAAACTTCCTCTGCACCCGTTCCAGTGCTTCCACATCCATCATATAGTATGGCGACCAAAACTACACATAATACTCCAGTTGCGGCCACACCAGAGTCTTATACAACTGCAACATGACTTCAGGACTCCGGAACTCAATTCCTCTACCAATAAAGCCCAGTACGCCATATGCCTGCTTCACAGCACTATTTACCTGGGTGGCAACTTTCAGAGATCTGTGTACACGGACACCAAGATCCCTCTGCTCATCCACACTACCAAGTATCCGACCATTAGCCCAGTACCCCATCATCTTGTTACTCTTACCAAAAGTGAATCACTTCACACTTATCTACATTGAACTCCATTTGCCACCTTTCTGCCCAGCTCTGCAGCTTATCTATATCCCGCTGTAACCTGCCACATCCTTCCTCACTATCAACAACTCCATGACTTTCGTATCATCCGCAAATTTGCTCACCCAACCTTCTAGCCCCTCCTCCAGGTCATTTATAAAAATGACAAACAGCAATGGTCCCAAAACAGATCCTTGCGGAACACCGCTAGTAACTGCACTCCAAGATGCACCTTTACTGTCAACTACTACCCTCTGTCGTCTTCCAGCCAGCCAATTCCTAATCCAAACCTCCAACTCACCCTCAATGCCATACCTTCGTATTTTTTGCAGTAGCCTACCATGGGGAACCTTATCAAACGCCTTACTAAAATCCATATACATCACATCTAACGCTTTACCCTCGTCCACCTCCTTAGTCACCTTCTCAAAGAATTCAATAAGGTTTGTGAGGCACGACCTGCCCTTCACAAAACCATGCTGCCTATCCTTGATCACGTTATTCCTATCCAGATGTTCATAAATTCTATCCCTTACAATTCTCTCGAAGACTTTGCCCACAACAGAAGTGAGACTCACTGGCCTATAGTTACTAGGGTTATCCCTACTCCCCTTCTTGAACAAGGGAACCACATTTGCTATCCTCGAGTCTTCTGGCACTATTCCTGTAGACAACGAGGACATAAAAATCAAGGCCAATCGCTCTGCAATCTCCTCCCTTGCTTCCCAGAGAATCCTAGGATAAATGCCATCAGGCCCAGGGGACTTATCTATTTTCACCCTTTCCAGAATTTCCAACACCTCTTCCCTACATACCTCAAAGCCATTCTAATTAATTGTGACTCAATATTCACATCGGCAACAATATCCTGTTGCTGAGTGAATACTGACGAAAAGTATTCATTCAGTGTCTCCCCAATCTCTTCAGCCTCCACACGCAACTTCCCACTACTATCCTTGACTGGATACAACTATTTCCTACCCTAGTCATTCTTTTCTTCCTGACATACCTATAGAAAGCCTTTGGGTTTTCCCTAATCCTACCAACCAAGGACTTTTCATGTCCCCTTCTCGCTGCTCTTAGCTCTCTCTTTAGATCCTTCCTGGCTACCTTATAACTCTCAATCGCCGCAATTGAACCTTCACGCCTCATCTTTACATAGGCCGCCCTCTTCCCTTTAACAAGGGATTCCAATTCCTTATTAAACCACGGCTCCCTCCCTCCCTTTCCTCCCTGCCCGACAGGTACATACTTATCAAGGACACTCAGTAGTTGCTCCTTGAACAAGCTCCACATATCGATTGCACCCTTCCCTTGAAGCCTACTTTTCCAAGCCACGCATCCTAAGTCATGCCTCACCACATCATAATTTCCCTGCCCCCAGCTATAACTCTTGCCCTGTAGTGCACACGTATCCCTCTCCATCACTAGAGTAAAAGTCACCGAATTGTGACTCCTGCACCATCCCTGTAGCCACGCATTTAACTGCTCTCTGTCCCTATTCCTTGACTCTCTATCACGTGGCACGGGTAACAAACCAGAGACAACAACTCTGTTTGGTCTAACTCTGAGCTTCCAACCTAGCTCCCTGAAAGCCTGCCTAACATCCTCATCCCTCTTCCTACCTATGTCGTTGGTGCCAATGTGGACCATGACTTAGGGCTGCTCCCCCTCCCCCTTAAGGACCCAGAAAACACAATCGGAGACATCACGTACCCTTGCACCTGGGAGGCAACATACCAAACGTGAGTCTCTCTCGCCCCCACAAAACGGCCTATCTGTGCCCCGAACTATCGAGTCCCCAATAACTATTGCTTTGCTCTTCTCCACCCTTCCCTTCTGAGTAATGGGGATAGGCTCCGTGCCAGAGGCCTGAACCCCATTGCTTACCCCTGGTAAGTCGTCCCCCCCACAAGTATCCAAAACGGTATACTTGTTCTTGAGGGGAACAGCCGTAGGGGGGTCCCTGCACTGGCTGCTTCCTCCCAATTCCCCTCATTGTCACCTATCCGTCTGCGATCTTTGGAGTTACTACTTCCCTAAAGCTCCGATCTGTGACCCCCTCTGCCTCCCGAATGATCCTAAGTTCATCCAACTCCAGCTCCAGTTCCCTAACGGTCTTGGAGGAGCTGGCGATGGGTGCACTTCTTGCAAGTGTCATCAGCAGGGATGACCATGGCATCCCTCACCTCAAACAATTTACAAGAGGAACATTGCGCTGCCTTCACTGCCATCCCTCTAAAAGTAACCTTTAAAAAAAAACTAGGTCTAAACACCAGAATAAGCAAAATGCAGCACTTCTTACTACAATGGGTCTTATTATTAGGTTAGAGGAGGAGGGCGGGTGGGAGGCACTACCCCTGTAGTGCCTTGGGTTCCTCTCCTGCGCGCCTTTATAGGAAAAAACTTACCCAGGTTAGATTGCGCTACACCAGCTTCCGGGTCCGCTCTGCGCCTTTTTAAAAAAAAACTTTCAAATTTAAACCGTTAAACAAACGTCACTGAGCCTTCAAGCAGCCACTGCCAAACAGCCCTTACCTGCTCCACTGAGAGAGTGAACGTATGTAGGGAGTTCCTGAACTAGGGGGGTTAGGACAGTGTCGAGGTAGGTAGAGATGAGTTCAGTGGGGCATGCTGAGATGATGGGTTGGCTAGGGGATCAAGCTTGTGGATCCTGGGAAGGAGGTAGAACCGGGCAGTGCGGGGTTCCTGGACGATGAGGTTGGAAGCTGTGGGTGGGAGATCCCCTGAGGTAATGAGGTTCTGTATAGTCTGGGAGATGATGGTTTGGTGATGGGGGTCGAGGGGGCGGTAGGAGGAGGTGTCCTCGAGTTGGCATCTGGCTTCAGCGGTGTAGAGGTCAGTGCGCCAGACTACCACTGTGCGCCCTTTATCTGCTGGTTTGATGGTGAGGTCGGGATTGGAGCAGAGGGAATGAAGGGCAGTGCATTGTGAGGGTGAAAGGTTGGAGTGGGGGAGAGGGGTAGACAGGTTGAGGTAGTTAATGTCCTGGCAGCAGTTGGAAATGAAGAGGTCGAGGGCAGGTAATAGGCCAGCGCGGGGTGTCCAGGTGGATGTAGTGTGTTGGAGGTGGACGAAGGGCTCCTCGGATGATGGGCGGGAGTCCTGATTGTAAAAGTAAGCTCAGAGGCGGAGGCAGCAGAAGAAGCGTTCGATGTCACGGTGTGTATTAAATTCATTGATGCGTGGACGGAGGGGGATGAAGGTGAGTCCTTTGCTGAGGACTGCTCGTTCGTCCTTAGTGAGGGGGAGGTCTGGAGGGATGGTGAAAACTTGGCAGGGCTGGGAGCTAGGGCCTGGTGTGGAACTGGGACTGGGGGGCGGAGCCTGTAACTGGAGTGGGTGTGGTGGTGGGGGGAATGGAGGTGGAGTCATAAGTAGGGATGGTGTTCCCCTCAGGGTTCTGGGGAGCAGGGATGGTGACAGTGGGATCTGTGGGGGGGATGTGTTAGCAGAAAGCAGGTGAGTGGCGTTGGTGGGGGTGGAAGTGGTGGCAAACATGGGATGGGGGGGTGTGGAAGTCACTGAGCGTGTGACATCAGCGATGATGTGAGGGGCAGAAGTGATGTCACGTGTGGTGCATAAGGAATTGTGAGGGGGGCGGAAGTGGCCTTGATGGGAGCGGAAGTGACATCATCAGTCAGCATGGGGATGGTAGCTGCACCAACCCTGAAGTGTCTGAGGCTGAGGGGAGACCTTATAGATGTTTATGAAATCATGAGGGGCATGGATAGGATTAATAGACAAAGTCTTTTCCCTGGGGTGTGGGAGTCCAGTGCTAAAGGGTATAGGTTTAGGGTGAGAGGGAAAAGTTACAAAAGAGACCTAAGGGGTAACTTTTTCATGCAGAGAGTGGTGCGTCTGCAGAATGGGCTGCCAGAGGAAGTGGTGGCGGCTGGTACAGTTACATCCACCTAAATGTCTTTTCAATGGTGTATGAATTGAACGGTTTTGGAGGGATATGGGTTGGGTGCTGCCAGGTGGGACTAGATTAAGTTGGGATACCGAGAATCTCTGACTATGACTATTCTAAATGGGGCCTAACCTGAGCTTTATAAAGTCTCAGAAAGCACATCGCTGCTTTTATATTCCAACCCTTTTGAGATAAATCTGCGTTGAGATACTTGTTCAGACCAGCTGAGAATCAGTTCAATGCAATTAGTTGCAGGCTTTTCCCTAACTCTAAATACTGTGCCAGTGATGTTTCAAGTCCTTTTGGAACTGTCAACTATTGTGACTGTATACTAATTCACTTATCCAGGATTTTTTGCATTTGCTCCATTCCCTTCTGTAAAGACAGACTCAGTGTTATCTCCAGACTTTGTACTGATCTGCCTATTGCAACTAGTGTCAGTGGATTCTGTCCAGCTTCAACCATGAAGTGAGGTTTTTGAAAGTGTTGACTAGCAGTCAGAACTGATTTCATTTCAACTTCTTGTAAAGAAACTCATTAAACATTTCTAACAAAAATTGCACGCAGAAACTAAATAATTGCCACTTTTGTGGTTGTCACAGGAGAGAAAGGCTTGCTTTTAAATTTTGTAATATAGGAAAGATGGCAACAAATGTGTGCCCATCCAGATCCCACTTACAGCAATCAAATAAATGAGCAGCTCATCCACTTATTAACATAATAGTAGCAGTGCAGTTGGATCTCTTGTGCCTCTGGACTAATCAGACAGCACTTCTAATCGTGCACACTTGTATTCAGGAATTAACAATGTTACCCACTGCGCTAGGCCCGAAACACAAATACAAGAGAGCCTTTTTTGCATGTTATGATAAAATTAATTAAAACTTTTTGCAAATAGTGTTGAACCATATGATCATTTGAATATTGTGTTTCCTCTGTTCCCTGTATGTGTGTCTCCTTCACCAAGGAGATCCGTTATAATTAACATCCTGGAATATCAGATGTGATTAAAAGTCTGTTTAATAGGGTGAGATATTTGCTGCTGTGTAAACATACCTTTTGTGAACAAGGAGACAGTAAAGACTGCAGATGCTGGAAGTCAGAGTCAATAGATGTGAAGCTGGAAGATCACAGCAGGTCAGACAGCATCCGAGGAGCAGAAAAGTCAACATTCCCTTTTGAGAACAGACTCTTTATTTTCAGGTTTTCATGTCCTGGTCCTCCAAAAGTCAAGTATATTTAAAATTTGTTTGCACAGTAATTTGAATCAGGAGCTGTGGGGAATTAGTTTTAAACTGAGTTATTGTGAACGGAATGCATCATTTCAGGAGATGGTGAAGGCAGATTTAGAACTAAAGTTTAAAAGAGCATTAGATATGAGAGTAAAAAGTGAGGTCTGCAGATGTTGGAGATCAGAGCTGAAAATGTGTTGCTGGTTAAAGCGCAGCAGGTTAGGCAGCATCCAAGGAACAGGAAATTCGACATTTCGGGCACAAGCCCTTCATCAGGAATGAGGAAAGTGTGTCCAGCAAGCTAAGATAAAAGGTAGGGAGGAGGGACTTGGGGGAGGGGCGATGGAGATGTGATAGGTGGAAGGAGGTCAAGGTGGGGGTGATAGGCCGGAGTGTGGTGGGGGCGGAGAGGTCAGGAAGAAAATTGCAAGTTAAGAGGGCGGTGCTGAGTTCGAGGGAATCGACTGAGACAAGGTGGGGGGAGGGGAAATGAGGAAACTGGAGAAATCTGAGTTCATCCCTTGTGGTTGGAGGGTTCCCAGGCGGAAGATGAGGCGCTCTTCCTCCAACCGTCGTGTTATGATGTTCTGGCGATGGAGGAGTCCAAGGACCTGCATGTCCTCAGTGGAGTGGGAGGGAGAGTTAAAGTGTTGAGCCACGGGGTGGTTGGGTTGGTTGGTCCAGGCGTCCCAGAGGTGTTCCCTGAAGTGTTCCGCAAGTAGGCGGCCCGTCTCCCCAATATAGAGGAGGCCACATCGGGTGCAGCGGATGCAATAGATGATGTGTGTGGAGGTGCAGGTGAATTTGTGGCGGATATGGAAGGATCCCTTGGGGCCTTGGAGAGAGGTAAGGGAGGAGGTGTGGGTGCAAGTTTTGCATTTCCTGCAGTTGCAGGGGAAGGTGCCGGGAGTGGAGGTTGGGTTGGTGGGGGGGTGTGGACCTGACGAGGGAGTCACGAAGGGAGTGGTCTTTGCAGAACGCTGATAGGGGAGGGGAGGGAAATATATCCCTGGTGGTGGGGTCTGTTTGGAGGTGGTGGAAATGAGGGCAGATGATACGTTGTATACGGAGGTTGGTGGGGTGGTAGGTGAGAACCAGTGGGGTTCTGTCCTGGTGGCGGTTGGAGGGGCGGGGCTCAAGGGCGGAGGAGCGTGAAGTGGAGGAGATGTGGTGGAGGGCATCGTCGATCACATCTGGGGGGTATCTGCGGTCTTTGAAGAAGGAGGCCATCTGGGCTGTACGGTATTGGAACTGGTCCTCCTGGGAGCAGATGCGGCAGAGACGAAGGAATTCCCAACCCAACTACCCCGTGGCTCAACACTTTAACTCTCCCTCCCACTCCACCAAGGACATGCAGGTCCTTGGACTCCTCCATCGCCAGAACATAACAACACGACGGTTGGAGGAAGAGCGCCTCATCTTCCGCCTGGGAACCCTCCAACCACAAGGGATGAACTCAGATTTCTCCAGTTTCCTCATTTCCCCTCCCCCCACCTTGTCTCAGTCGATTCCATCGAACTCAGCACTGCCTTCCTAACCTGCAATCTTCTTCCTGACCTCTCTGCCCCCACCCCACTCCAGCCTATCACCCTCACCTTGACCTCCTTCCACCTATCACATCTCCATCGCCCCTCCCCCAAGTCCCTCCTCCCTACCTTTTATCTTAGCCTGCTGGACACACTTTCCTCATTCCTGATGAAGGGCTTGTGCCCGAAACGTCGAATTTCCTGTTCCTTGGATGCTGCCTGACCTGCTGCGCTTTAACCCGCAACACATTTTCAGCATTAGATATGAGAAAAAGTTGGGAAGTGGAAAGAAGTACAGGACATAGCTCTTGCACAGAGATATAGTGGGCTGAATGGCATCCTGTTTTGTCAGGTAGTGTTTTAGATATACAGTGAGTTCTTCATGAGCACACATTAGAAACTTAAATGACTGCTGTTAATGCAATAAAATTATGAGCTAAAGTGGAAGCATATGGAACTGAAGGTATATTATTGACCTGGTTAGAAAATTAGCTGAGTGGGAAAAGACAGAGAATAGGGATAATGGGAAGGTACTCTAATTGACAGAATGTAATTAGTGGTGTCTCTCAAAGATCTATGTTGGAGCTCAAATAAGTAATATTCATCAGCAATTCAGATGGTGAATGTGAAAGGCACAGATCCAAGTTTACCAATGGCACAAAGATAGATGGCATTATAAACATTGCCATTGGTGGCACGGTGGCTTAGTGGTTAGCCTCGCAGTGCATGGGACCCAGGTTCAATTCCATGCTTGGGTAACTGTCTGCGCGGAGTTTGTATATTCTCCCTGCATTTGTGTGGGTTTCCTCCAGGTGTTCCGGTTTCCTCCCTCAATCCAAGCTGAATTGCCGATCGTGTTCAGGGATGTGTAGGCTAGGTGCATTAATTAGGTGTAAATGTCAAGTAATTTGGTAAGGGTGGGTTACTCTTCGGAGGGTCGGTGTGGACTGTTGGGCCGAAGGGTCTGTTTCCACATTGCAGGGATTCTGTGATTCATTGTAGAATGCAGCAAATTTATTTCAATCTGGACAGGTGAGACATCATTCATTTCAGAATTAGAAAATATATATTTGGGGTACTTTCTAAATAGTGAAAAATTAGGAACCGTGCAAGTCCCAAATGACTTGAGTGTCAATATAGATCATTAAAAGGTTGTGACTAGGTACTGAAAATAAACAAAACACAAATAGAATGATGGACTTCATTGCAAGAGGACCAGAATATAATATGGTTGAAGTTATGAACATCCTGATTAAATCACATCAGAAATAGTGTCAGCATTTCTGGACACCATGCCTTAGGAAGGATATATTGACCTTGTAAATAATGCAACGTGTAATACCAGAATGATACTTGTACCACAAGGGTTTAAATTATAAAGAAAGTTTAAAAAAAACTAGAGTTGATATTCTTGTAATTTAAGAAATTAAGGAGTGATTTATTAAAGTTTTCATACATTAAGCAACACTGGAATGGTAGATAGAAATTATTTCCAAGATTGGGGAAGTGATTAGTATTCATCAGGACCAGTCTTAAAATTAGAGTCTTTCAAGAATGAAGTTAGAAACAACGTATGCACAAAGCATTAGACATTTAGAACTCTCTTTGATAAGCGACATTTGATGCTAGGTTTTTTTGTTAATTATAAATGTGAGATTAGTACATTTTTGGAAGATGTTAATGGTTCCTTAAGCAGCAGTGTCGAATTCCGCAATTACTTCTAGAAGTAAAAATGTAGCAGAGACATGCAAACACCACCACCTGCAAGTTCCCCACCAAACCACTCCCCGTCCTGATTGGAAATATATTGTTATTCCTTCACTGTTGCTGAGTCAAAATCCTGGAATTCTCTCACTACTGGCATTGTGGGTCTACCTACAGTATATGGACTGCAACAGTTCAAGAAGACCAGTCACCAATGTCACTTTCTCAAGGCCACCTAGGGGCAGAAAATAAATGCCACCCCAGTCAGCAATTCCCATGAGTGAATAAAAAATATGTAAGAAAAAGGTAGGTGTGTGAAGTTAGCCATGATGTCATTGAATATTAGAATAGGCCCTGAGCTAAATGACTTCCTCCTGTTCTTGAGTAACATTGCGAAAGTGAGGAGTGCAGATGCTGGAGATTAGAGTCGAGAGTGTAGTGCTGTAAAAGTACAGCAGGTCAGGCAGCATCCATCGATTTTCCTGCTCCTCACCTTTTGTGCTTTTCCAGCACCACACTCTTGACTCTGATCTCCAGCATCTGCAATCCTCACTTTTGCAATGTTACTTAAGAACAGGAGGAAGCCATTTGATGCAGTACAGACACTGATTATAGAAGATCGATATACCTACATGCCTCCAAAAGGACAGACCTTTTACTGCCCTTGTAATGCCAGCTCACAAGTGTATTCTTTGTTGTTTAATTTCAAACAAAGAGGTGCATTTTCTTGCTCATATCAGCTGTGGCTTACTGCTCTCACCTCTAACTGTGAAGGTCATGGATTCAAGTCCTACTCCTGAGACTTTGGTGCATAATCTAGGCTCCCACTTGAATGCAGTATTATTGAATGAGCACACTTTCAAATGAGATATTAAACTGAGGCATTGACTGCCCAGCATGCTCATTTAGAAAACCAACTGGTATTGTTTAAAGATGTACAGGGGAGTTCTGACCGATATTTATATTTAACTAACAATTGTGAAGTTAGATTTGGTGATCATTCATCCTGCTGGCCGCGAATGGCCATAGACCCTACCTAGAATAGTGAATGCAGGGCACTAAGCTTTTTGACATTAAAATCGACATTAATCCTCTCTCTGCCAAATATCTTTTATTACATTTAGGGGATGTGTGTTTTGCTGGTTGGGCCAACATTTACTGCCCATCATTAATTGCCCTTGAGAAGTTGGTGGTAGGCTATTCTTGAACCACAGCAATCCATTTGATGTAGGTGCATCCAAAATAGTTCCAGGATTTTGAGCCAATGTTGGTGAAGGAACAGACATCTATTTCCACGTGTGGATTGTGATGGGTTTGGAGAGAAACAAAGCAATGAGTAAAATGATGATAAATCAAATCCATGTTGGTTTATGGATTTTGCGCAGGATTTAAGCAGAAAGGATAATATTTACAAATTAAAGACAACAGAATAAAATAGTGGAGGATCTCTTTTACAACAAAGTATAGTCTGGATGTGGAACAGCTCACCACTATGGGTGGTCAAGCAAGAAACCTCAGCGGGGTTTCATGACCAAACTAAACTAGTTCTGGTCGACAAATGGGATTCTAGGTTATGAGAGATTGCACCAAGGGAATGTTGGATAGGTGGGCTGGTTGGGCTGGATGCCTTCTGCCTAAATCTGTTGGTATGTAGTCAGTTGTTAAGTAGAGAGGCACAGCAGCCAAACTTTGCACAGCACGTTCCTAAAAAAACCAGCATGATAAATGACTAGTTTCTGTTTTCGATGGGACTAGATTAAAGGACAGATATTGCCAAGAACATGGATAGAGTGCCTCTTTCTCTTCTTTGATGTACCCACCCCTAGGCCTTAGATCAATATTTCATCTAAAAGATGGCACCTCCAACAGTGCAGCACTTTCTGGGTACTGTAGTGGAATGTCATATGTAATGAAGTGCACGTATCCTGCCATGTGTGGCCTTCTAACGGTGATACGTTATCCACTGAAGCAAACCTGAAGCTTGAAAACAACAGACACTTGGTGTCATTACCAGAGTGCTGCTCGTCAAACTAGACCCAGTAAAAATCTGAGAGGAAGAGGTGCTTAAAACTAATAACCATTCTAGCTTTAAGATCCATCCAGCATAGAGATCTACAAGGTGAAAGTGAGGACTGCAGATGCTACAGATCAGAGTTGGATGTGTGGTGCTGGAAAAGCACAGCAGGTCAGGCAGCTTCTGAGGAGCAGAAGAATCTACATTTCAGGAAGGGTTTATGCCCGAAGCATCGAGTCTCCTGCTCCTCAGATGCTGTCTGACCTGCTGTGCTTTTCCAGCACCACATTCTCAACTCATAGAGGTCTACAACACAGAAAAGGCCCTTCTGTCCCTTGAGTATGTGTAGGTCAAAAACAAGCACCTGAATATTCTAATCCCATTTTCCAACATTTGACCCATAGCAAAGTGCACATCTAAATGCTTCTTAAATGTTATGAGGATTTCTGCCTCTTCCACCCTTTTTGGTAGTGAGTTCCAGATTCTCACCACCCTCGGAGTGAAAATTAATTTCCCCGCAATCCCTCTAAACTTTTCCCTTAAATCTATGTCCCTAGTCATTGATCCCTGTACCAAGGAAATATATTCCTTTCTGTCTATTCTATTTGTGCCCCTCAAAGTTTAATACATCCCAATCATGTGTGTCCTCACTCCCCCAGCTCCAAAGAAAATAGCCCAATCTAACAAATCTCTTTTCATAACTGAAACTCTTCAGGTCCAGTTAATATCCTGGTGAATCTCTTATGCACTATCTCCAATGCAATGGCATCCTTCCTATAATGGCAATTCCAGAACTGTGCGCAATACTCTAGTTGTGACCTAACCAATGTTTTACACAGTTCCATCATAACCTCCCTGCTCTGAAATTCTATGCTTCAGCACATAAAGGTAAATATCCACGTGCCACCTTATTTTAATACCTATCCCAATACTATCTCAGTGGGCATGCACACCAGTGTCCCTCCAATCCTCATTATTTTCTAGAGTTCTACAATGCATGATGTATTTCCTCATCTTGTTTGTTCTGTCCAACCCCACACTTATCTGGATTGAATTCCATTTGCCACTGATCAGCCCATCTGATCAGCCAATCTATAACCTTCTGTAATGTAAGGCTATGTTTCTTACTATTTACTACCCACCAATTTTCATTTCATCTGCAAACTTACTGATCAACCTTCCTACAAGTATAAGTCATTTATATATAAACTGCTTCAACAATGATCCCTGCAGAAACCATGGACACAAGCTTCCAGTCACAATGATACCCCTTGACCATCATCCTCTGTGTCCTGCAATTCAGCCAAACCTGGATTTAATTAGCCAAAATTTCCTTGGCGCTCATAGGCTCTTATCTTCCCATGCAGGACCTTATCAAAAGCCTCACTGAAATCCAAGCAGAAAATGTCAAATGCATTGCCCTCAAATGCATATCTAGTCACTTCATAAAAATAATTCAATCAAATTGGTCAGACATGACCTCCCTTATCAGAATCAGGCTGACTGTTCTTGATGAACCCCTGCCTCTCCAAATGTAGATTAATTCTGTTCCTCAGAATTATTCCCAATAGTTGCCCTACCTCTGAGGTTAGACTGACTGCTTGCAATTTCGTGATTTTCCCTCCTGTATATCCCTTGATATTCAGAGTTTGCTGAATTTGCTGGTCCCATCTTTTTTGTACTCCCTGTAGGGACAGTAAGGTGCACCGGGGCCCCAGGTTCAATTCCAGCCTCGGGCGACTGTCTGTGTGGAGTTTGCACATTCTCCCCGTGTCTGCATGGGTTTCCTCCGGGAGCTCCAGTTTCTTCCCACATTCCAAAGATGTACAGGTCAGATGAATTGACCATGCTAAACTGCCCAGAGTGTTAGTTGCATTAGTCAGAGGGAAATGGGTCTGGGTGGGTTTGTCTTCAGAGGGTCACTGTGGATTTGTTGGGCCGAAGGGCAAGTTTCCATACTGTAGGGAATCTAATCTATTTGCTTCTTGAATGCATCCCATTGTTGTGACATAGATTTGCCTAAAAAGATCTGCTCTTAGTCCACATTCACCAAGTCATGACTGATTTTAGTAAGATTGACCTTCCTCCCAGTTTCATACTTGGATTTCAGGCTTATTCTTGTCCTTTTCGATAACAAACTTAAACCTAATGGATGAAGGGCTTATGCTCGAAACGTCGAATTCCCTATTCCTGAGATGCTGCCTAACCTGCTGTGCTTTGACCAGCAACACATTTGCAGCTGTGATCTCCAGCATCTGCAGACCTCATTTTTTACTTAAACCTAATGGAGTCTGCCCTCAATCAACTTTGTGGCTATGTAACAGAAACTTAGTGTCTGATCTTTAGTTTTAAGATAAAGTTAACTTTGGACTTGTAGCATAGTGGCAGTGTATAACTCATGTTTGCATAGTATTGCATTCAGTTGGCTCACTGTTTAACTCAGTTCTACAGGGATTAAATAAACCAATTTTCAGTTTTATCGGGATTGATGTGATCTAAATTCCACAGACAGTGCTTCAATGAATTGATTTATTTTTAATGGGCTTCTATAACATTCCTATGGCAATGCAGCCTCTGCTGTTTAATAAAGGTAAGTTTATGCGCTGCTGTAATTAATTAGATTCATTGAGTAAGCTCAGATGTATTTAGTGCATGGCCTTTGCTGTGATGGATTGTACACACCACTGCCCTTGGGCTGTGACTTGAAAATTATCATCAGCATCATTATTTAAATCTGTTTCCATGTTTAGCATTTAAGATGCACAATTTTAAAATATTCCCATGCTTCATTTTCAGTTCAATGGTATGATTAAGACCTGTGCAATCTCTGAATACTCTCCTTAAATGGAATTGGAAAGTGAAATGACTGATGAAGTGTCAGCTGCGGCTCAATGGGTTACACACTGAGGTGAGGTGAGGGTTTCAAGTCCCTCTCCAGAGGCCTTGAGTAAAAAGCTAGGCTGATGTACCCAGTGTACTCCCTGAGAAGCACTGTTCCATCATGTGTTTTTCAGATGAAACATTAAACCAAAGCCCCAACTGCACTCTTAATGAGACACAAAATATCCACTAGTGCTGACCAATATTAATCCTTCATCCAACATTAGTGAAAAGGATGACCAGGGCATTACATCTTTGCTGTTGATTAGACTCTACTGTGTTCAAAGTGCATGCAATAGTTCTGACATTACGGCTGTGAAAACATTTCAAAACTATTTCTTCACTTTGGAACGTAATGAGGTCTTAAGAGAATTGTAGAAATATGTTTACTGTCTCTTTCTTACTGTGGCTCATCCAAAGGATCTTGCACTGATAAGTCACTGAGACTAGGTGAGATGCATTTAAGTATGAGATGATGCAAGTAAGGGTGGAAATTCTGGAGACACTGGCCATAATCTTCCATTTATCCTTAGATACAGAAGTGGTGCCAGAGGACTGCAGAATTGCAAATGTTACACGCTTGGTAGGTGTTGAAAGGTGTTAAGAGTAAGCCCATCAACTATAGACCACTCATTTTAATCTCGCTGATGAGAGGGTTTTTCAAAATAATAATATGGGACAAAAGTTAATAGTTACTAAATAGATGTGGAATAATTAATTATGTTTAACTTACGTAATTTGAGTTTTTGGTGAGGTAACAGAGAGAATTAATGAGGTATCTGAACTTCCAAAAAAAATTCTATAAAAATTCTACAGAACAAGCTTGTCAGAAAAGCTAGATCCCATGGAATACAAGGAGCAGTGACAGCATTGATAGAAAGTTGACTGAGTGACAGGAAACAGTTGTTTATCATTGAACAGTGGGGTTTCCCATAGATCATTATTAGGTCCACTGCTTTTCTTAATCTATATCAATAATGTGGACTTGAGTTTCCAGGGCACAGTTTCAACTTTTGTTGCATAAAATATTGGTTTATTGTGAACTGTGGAGAGGTTAATGATAGACTTCAGAGAAAACAGAACATTGATGGAATTGACAGAAGTGTGCTGGCTGAAATTTAATTCAGACAAGCGTGAGGTGATACCTTTCATATGAAATACAAGAACAGATTGTGTAAAATATAAGAACTGCAGAACAGAGGGGCCTGGAGTGTATAAAAGCAATTTGTTGAAAATGACAGGGCAGGCTGAGAAAGTGATTAGATTCGATTAGATTCCCTACAATGTGGAAACAGGCCCTTTGGCCCAACAAGTCCATGCCGATCCTCCAAAGAGTAACCCACCCAGACCCATTTCCCTCTGACTAATGCACCTAACACTATGGGCAATTTAGCATGGGCAATTCACCTAACCTGCACATCTTTGGACTGAGGGAGGAAACCAGAGCACCCGGAGGAAACCCATGCACACACGGGGAGAATGTGCAAACTCCACGCAGGCAGTTGCTCGAGTGGTTAAAAGGTATGGGGATTCTGGCCTTAATAAATAAAGGCAGAGAATACAAAAGCAGAGAAGTTTTGCTGAATCTTTATAAAACACTGTTTAAACATCAACTGGAGTACTTTGTCCAATTTTGTTGCCATCACCCTTTGAAGATGTTCATAAGGCTAGTTCCTGAGGGACTTCAGTCACGTAGACAGATTGGCAAACATTGCTCTTCTTGGAGATTAGAGCATTGAGAGGAGGTTTGATAGAGGTATTTAAAATTATGTTGAACCTGGAGAGAGTAGACAGGTGGGAACTGCTGTTATTGGTTGAAGAATCAAGTACCAGAGGACACCAATTTAAAGTGTACAGCAAAAGAACCAAAGGTATCCTGAGGAAAAATCTATTTACAAAGCGAGAGGTTAGAATCTGGATTGCTGTGCTTGGTAGAGTCTGATTTGGTCAAAAGGGATTTAAATAGTTATCTGAAGAGGAATATTTGCAGATCTAAGGGCAAAAGGCAAGGCAACGGATTAATTAGTTTGCTGTTGCAGACAGCTGACACAAAGGGCTGAATACTTCTTTTGGTGTTCTAACCAATCTTTATATTCCAGATGCCATTTTAAATAGGTCTTAAACCCTCTGAAATAAATTTAGTCAAATCTGACTGGCAATTAGAACGCCTATAAATCCAATCACTGGAGCTGTACCTGGAAGTAGCAAGTTGCTAATTTCTCTACTGTTTGTCATTAAGTTATCACTTTAAAGGAATATTCAATGACAGTATCCATTTTGTACACATTAAGATCCCAGAAACAAAAATGAGATAAGTAATCAATGTGTTTTTGGTTTGAGCCATGAGCACTGGTCAGGAGACAGATGGTGGTTGGGAAACAACTGGCTTTTGGAATAGCATAAAATCTTTGATATCGTCATGAGCATTAATTTAGTCACAACACCTGTAACATTGCGTCCTCCCGCAAAGATGTATTGAGCTCACTCCTACCACCTTCTGAACATCTTGTTCTCCCAAACAAGTTCATACTACTGGCTGATTGCTAAATACAGACGTAATTGTGTGGTTTATTATTTCTGTTGTCGGAATGTTGCTTTGCTATGTCCCCTGCTCCCATCATTATCTCTGAGGGTTTGTTTTGCTAAAAACCATTTATTTCCTTTAGTGAATTCATGTTCTGTGAAAGCTGGATACAGTAACTTGTATAATTGGTTTGAGGTGTCACAGATAACGGTTGGACAGTTTATCATTTTAATAGTTGCTGTTCTGGAGATTGCAGCTGTTTATTTAATGGCTGCTTGTATTAGTTCAATCCTGTGTTGGTTGCATACATGATGTGAGCACTGCATTCAGTCCAGTACTGAGGAATGTGGTGTACTATCAGACTTGATATCTTTCAGACTTGACATTAAATAGAGGCTCCTGTCTACCTTCTCAGGTAGACATAAAAATAAAACTTGTCACTGTTTCAAAAAAGTGAGCAGGAAGGTTTTTCCCACTGTCCTGGGCAATATCTATCTTTTAACTAAATTATCTAGGCATGATCTTTTTGCTATTTGTGGATCCTTGCTGTGTACAAATTGCTGCAATGTTTCCTAAATTGCAACAGCAACTTCATTTCAAAACCTGCTTAATTGGCAGTAAAGTGCTTTGGGATATGCTGAGGTTATGAAAAGTGCGATGTTAATGCAAGTTCTCCTTTATTTTTTGTTGAGTCATTTCTTCAGAAGTAATCAAAGACCGTGTCAGGAAAGGATGTGCCAGGATATGAACACCAACTCTGAGCACTCTGCCTAGAATCTCTGAATGGAAGTAAAAGGATTAATAACAAACCGAAACAAGTACTTGTTTCAAGTTAGTCATATTACCAAAATACTTCACATACTTTGCATGCTTTGTTTTTTTGGCCAATAATTAGGGGTTTCCACTGACTGTAGGCAGCCATAGGCTTTTCATGAATTGAAGCAAGAGTCAGTTAGTGATGAGCGTTCTGAATTTATTGCAGCCTGATTTTCCGATCACATTCCAGAATGATCCCCTGGGAAAACACTTGAAAGGCTTTCGGAAAGGAACGGAGGAAGTGGGCGCTAAGATGATACAATGGTTAGCACTGCTGCATCACAGCACCATGGACTCAAGTTCAATTCCAGTCTTGGGTGACTGTCTGGAGTTTGCACATTCTCCCAGTGTTTCCATGGGTTTCTGCCAGGTGCTTTGGTTTCCTTGCACAGTCCAAAGATGTGCAGGTTAGGTGAATTGGCCATCCTAAATGCAGGCTTACAGGGATAGGTGGGGAAGATGGGTCTGGGTAAAGTGCTATTTTGAGAGTCAATGCAGACTCAATGGGCAAAATGGCCTCTTTCTGCACTGGAGAGATTCAGGAAGTGGGCTTAATTTGATGTCTCTCAGAGAGCTGGAACCGGTCTGAATGGCTGTATCATTCTGTGACCCTAGAGTAGTCACGTTGATTTTCCCCATACTGATCAAGAATTGAAAGAAAATTTCTAAAATGGGTAATATGCTGTTGTTAAAAAAGGAAGAAAAAAGCATTTATACTAGAAATCATGAATTAGAAAGCATTTTGCATTTAGAGATAATCAGAATATAGGTGTAGGGGTAAGCATTTTCCCCCTCAAACCTATCAGTCAGTAAGACAATGGATGATCTAATGTAGTCTTAACTGTACTTACTTGCCTGACTCTCATAACTTCTGACTCAATTGTCAGTCAAAAATCTATCTAACTTACCAATGACCATATTTAATGACTCAGCTCACACTGCCTTCTGTGCAAGAGAATTCCAAAAATTAGTAGAATCATGGAATTTTACAGTATAGAAGGAGGCCATTCAACCCATCCTGTCTGTACTGTCTCTCAAAAGAGTTAACAAGCTCATCTCCATAGGCCTCTAACATCATTATATTCTCTAAATGATCCACTGAGCAGAAATTCTTCCTCTTTTTCATGTTAAAAAGGAGACTCCTTAAATTGAAAGTGTTTCTCCTATTTCTAAATTGCCCCACAGGGAAGATAATTTTTCAGTATCCATCCTGTCAAGTCCCCCGTAACATCTTGTATGTTTCAATAAGATCACCCAGGTGAGATCCTGGAAGACTGGAGGTAGCAAATGTGCCATTATTCAAGAAGAGCTGCAAAGAAAAGCCTATAGACCAGTAAGCCTAACGTCTGTGGTGGGTAAGGTACTTGAAAAGATTCTGAGGGATAAGATGTACATGCATTTGGAAAGACAAGGTTTAAGGTTTGTATAAAGATGGTGCTGGTTGTCGTGGTTGTGGGTGTGTTCGCTGAGCTGAGAAGCTGATTTGTAGACGTTTCATCCCCTGTCTAGGTGACATCTTCAGTGCTTTGGATCTTCCTATGCAGTGCTGCTGTAATATGTCTTCTGGAATTTATTTGATTCTGTTCCTGCTGCTTTCGGTTGCCAGTTCTGGTTGTTCTCTAGTGACTGGTATATTGGGTATAAGTCAATGTGCTTGTTGATGGAGTCCGTGGATGAGTCCCATGTTTCCAGAAATTCTCTGGTTGTCCTATGTTGAGTTTGCCCTATTATCGTTGTGTTATTCCAGTCAAATTTGTGATCCTTGTCATCTGTGCATGTGACTACTAGGGATAGTTAGTCGTGGTGTTTTGTGGCTAGTTGGTGTTTGTGGATGCGGATTGCTATTTATCTGCCTATTTACCCTGAGAGGTCGGTGATATCTGGCTGCCAGTTCCGAAACGTTATTTATGGAAGGTAGTGTGGCCAGTTTTTTGCTACTTTCTCCCCAACCCCACACCGCCAAACCCCCATTTTTCTCTCCACCCTGTAGGCACCCTGCCTCCATTCCTGATGAAGGGGTTTACCCCGAAACGTTGATTTTCCTACTCCTCGGATGTTGCCTGACCTGCTGTGCTTTTCCAGCACCACTCTAACCTAGACCCCGGACAGTGAATTACGTCATGTCCTTGTCATGTTTGTTTGTTAGGCATCTGCGGATGAAGTTGCAGGGATATCCATTCTTAGAACATAGAACATTACAGCGCAGTACAAGCCCTTTGACTCTCAATGTTGCGCCAACCTGCGAAATTAACCTGATGCCCAGCTAATCTACACCGTTCCATTGTTATCCATATGTATGTCCAATGCCCGTTTAAATGCCCTTAACATTGGCGAGTCTATTTACTGTTGCAGGCAGGCCATTCCATGCCCCTACTACTCTCTGAGTGAAGACACTCCCCTGATATCAGTCCTAAATCTATCATCCCTCAATTTAAAGCTATGTCCTCTTAACCTTCACCATCTGAGGAAAAAGGCTCTCACTGTCCACTCTATCTAACCCTCTATTTACCTTAAACATCTCGATTAAGTCGCCTCTCAACCTTCTTCTCTCCAGCGAAAACAGCCTCAGTTCTCTCAGCCTTTCCTTGGAAGACCTTCCTTCCACACCAGGCAGCATCCTCGTAAGTCTCCTCTGAACCCTTTGCAAAGCCTCCACATCTTTCCTATAATGCAGTGACCAAAACTGCACGCAATACTCCAGGTGCGGCCTTATCAGTGTCTTGTAAAGCTGAAGTATGACCTTGTGGCTCTGACACTCAAACCTCCTACAAATAAACACCAACACACCATATGCCTTCTTAACAACCCTATCAACCTGGGTGGCAACTTTCAGGCATTTATGCACCGGCACACTGAGATCTCTCTGTTTATCTACACTGCAATGAACCTTACGATTAGCCTAGTACTCTGCATTCCTGTTACTACTTCTGAAGTGAACTACCTCACACTTTTCTGCATTAAACTCCATTTGCCACTTCTCAGCCCAGCTCTGCATCTTATCTATGTCCCTCTGTAACCCACAACATCCTTTGGCACTATCCACAACTCTGCCTACCTTAGTGTCATATGCAATTTTGCTAACTCATCCTTCTGCACCCACCTCCAAATCATTTATAAAAATTACCGAATACCCATCATGTGCAAGACTAATATAACTTTTAGGATTCCATGCAAAGACTGCACAAAACACTGTGTAGGCAAACTAGTAGTCCACCGCCACGAAATACCACGACTAACGTCCTTAGTAGCCACACATACAAATGACAAGGACCACAAATTTGACTGGGACGACTCAACGATCATAGGACAAACTCAACATCGGACAACTAGAGAATTTCTGGAAGCATGGCACTCATCCACTGTCTCCATCAACCAGCACATTGACTTAGACCCAATATACCAGCCCCTAGAGAACAACCAGAACTGGCAACTGGAAGCAGCAGTAACAGAACCAGCTAAATTCCAGAAGACATAGTACAGCAACGCTTCACAGGAGGCTCCAAAGCATTGAAGATATCAGAGGGTAAATTATGTTAGTCTTACACATCATGGGGATAGTGTCACCTAGACAGGGGACAAAATATCGCAAATCATCTTCGCAGCTCGGCGAACATTCCCACAACCGCAACAACAGGGTTTGATTAGAAATAGACAACATGGCTTTGTGAGTGGGAGATCATCGCAATTTTGTTTGAGTTCTTTATTGAAGTGACCAGTAAGGTTGATGAGCGAAGGATGGTAGGTGTAGTCCATATGGATTTCAGTAAGGCCTTTGATAAGGTTCCACATGATAGGCTGCTCTGAACAGTTAGATCACATGAAACTGGGAGAGCTGGCAAATTGGATACACAATTGGCTTGATGGTAGGAAACGGAGGGTAATAGTGGAAGGATGCTTGTCAGACAAGAGGCCTGTGACTAATGGAGTGCCTCAGGGGTCGGTGCTGGGCCATTGCTGTTTGTTATCTGTAGCAATGATGTTGATGAGAACATACAAGGCCTGATCAGTATGTTTGTAAAGGACAGTAAAATAGGTATCATGGACAGTGAGGAAGGTTATCATAAATTGCAGCAGGACCTTGATCAGCTGGGGAAGTGGTTCTGAGAAATGGCAAATGGAGTTTAATACAGACAAATGTGAGGTCTTGCATTTTGGAATGTCCAATCAAGGTACAAGTTTCAGGGTGAATGGTAGGGCCTTAAGGACTGTGCTAGAACAGAGGGACCTTGGAGTTCAGGTTCATAGTTCTCTGCAAGTAGAGTCACAGGTAGACAGGTCAGTGAAGAAAGGTTTTTGACATACTGGCTTTCATCAGTCAAGGCATTGAGTATCAAAGTTGGGAAGTTACGTTGCATTTAAAAAGGACGTTGGTGAGGCCGCACTTGGTGTATTGTGATCAGTTTTAGTCACCTTACTATAGAAAGGATGTTATTAAACTGAATAGAAATTTACAAGGATGTGGCCAGGACTCCATGGTCTGAGATATAGGGAGAGGTTGAATAAGCTAGGACTTTTTTCTTTAGAGGGTAGGACACTGAGGAGGGATTTTATAGAAGTTTATATGATCATGAGAGGCATGGATAAGGTGAATGCACTAAGTCTTTTTCCCGGGGTTGGGGAATCGAGGACTAGAGGGCATCAGTTGAAGGTTAAAGGGGAAAGAATAAAAGGGAACCTGAGGGGCAACATTTTTGCACAGAGGGTGGTACATATTTGGAATGAGCTGCCAGTGGAAGTGGTTAAGGCAAGTACATTAACAACATTTTAAAGACATTTGGACAAATACATATTTGTAAAGGATTAGAAGTATACGGGCCAAATGCAGCGAAATGTGGTTAGTGTGGATGGGTGTTCTGGTCAGCATGGACCAGTTTGGGCCAAAGGGCCTGTCTTGGTGCTATAGGACTCTATGACCACTTATCCTTCTAAACTCAATGGGTTTAGTCCAACTTGCTCAACCTTACCTCAAGATAGGAGCTTTGCTAACTTCAGGAAGTCCTAAATCACCTGCCAGGCAGCAAAATACTTTTGAAGCATTGCCACTGTTGTGATATAGAAGACAAAGAGTGCAATTTTCATAGAGCAAGACTCCACAAATAGATTAAGACGAATAGCCAGGTAGTCGATCTCAGTGACAGTGGTTAGATAGGATAAATATTGTCCAGCACTAGGAACAGCACCCTGCTGTTCTTCAAAATTGTGCCATGGAATAATTTCCATCCATCCTGGAGGGAAGGTAGAACCTTGCCTTCCTGCCCCAGTCAAATGAGGGTACCTCTGACAATGCACCATTCTCTGTGCTGCAGTGGAGTGTCATCCTAGATCAGCTACAGAGGACCATCTTCCAGCTTTTATCACCAGCCGCTTCTTCCAGAGGGGAATATGTGCTTAGATATGCTGGGAAGAACCTGAATACTTAAATAGTTAGTCACTTGCCTGAACAGAACTGGTGTACGAATGGAAAAAGAGGGATGCTGTGAAATGTTCTTCTCTTGCATTCATCATGTGATTATTAGTTGATCTTGTAATAGGGCTCACTTATGCTGACTAGAAGCTACATTTATTCATACACAAGGACCTGTCCTCTGCAGGAAAGAGAAACATGTTCAGACATTATTTATTTTTTGAAGTAGACAAAAACGTGGGGGGACAATATTTCCCTTCTACATTTTTCATGGCAAACCCTTAACTAATCAGAATTATTAGTGCAATCATTCAAAAATTGTCTTATGCAGAACTTGTTCATTCTTATATGCCTTCCATGATGATTGCAAGATGATAAGTTTCTAGAATGTGTCTTTTTTTCCTCAGCAATACTTAGTGAGTTCTTTATGTTGGAGTTTACCCAGAAAGAGGAATCTGACAAAGCAGCAGAGACGGTGGAAGTAATGGATATTGTGAAAATTTATGGGAAGAAGGTCCAATAAAGGCTGGTTGTGCTTTTGGATAAATAAGTCACATGGTCAAGATGCTTTTGCAACCCAGGTTTTGTTAATAGTTGAGGGCAGATATTGCAGAAGAGCTTGTTTTAATGTTTTAAATTTATGTGGATGTGTGGGGATGTACAAAAGTAGGAGAGTAGCAAATTTGACACCCTTATTCAAGAAAAGTATAAGGTCCCAATAGTTCCAAGCACCATCGGCATTAATTTAACTTCAGTGCTGAGTAATGTTTTGAAATTAATCAGGAAACAAAATTAACAAGCACTTGGAGAAATTTGAGTTAATTAAGGAAAGTTACTGCAGCTTTGTAAAAGACAGATTATGCTTGACCAACCAAATCAAATTTTTCAATAAAGTGAGACCAAGGACTGAGGAAAGAAATTTGATGAGTATTGTCTATATGGACTCAGTAAGTAGTAATTTGCAGTAGATGGTAATTCTTCACACTGGAGGGTGGAAAACAGTGGTGTTCCCCAGGAGTCAGTCCTAACAGCACTTTTTTTGATATATATAAATTACTTAGATTTTGGAATATGAAGTAAATTTTCAAAACTTGCTCTAATATCAAACTTGAAGGAGTGGTAAACAGTGAGGATTATACAAATTGCCTGTAACTGGTCCTAGCTAAGCTAGCAAAATGGTGACAGATGGAATTTAGTATAGAAAAGTGTGGGGTGATGAATTTTGGCAGAAAGGGCAGAGAGAGACAATATGGACTTACAGGCAGTTTCAGGGTGTGCAGTGACAGAGGGACCTGTGTTTCATGTGCAACACTGTTTGAAAATAGTAGAACATATTGAGTGAGTCATTAGCAAAACCTATGTGATCTTGGGCTCCATAAATAGAGGCCCTGAGGCCAAACATAGAGAGGTTAAATCTTTATAAAACCCTGATTAGTCCATGAACAGAGCACTGTGCATCCACTTCTGGTCACAGGAGATTTGTGTTGCTTGTTATATTGAGAATGCATGCTCAATTGCAGGCAGTCATTTTTGAACTAACTTTATTTACAACTGCCTCAACTTTTCTTTGCCCTTCTAAAACAGAGATGAATATGTTTTTCTGTGCGTCATTAGAAATTATCTTTCTCATGAGATAGTAGAGTCTAGATCGTTAAATTTATCAAGCTGAGTGACATAGATTTTTGATAGATAAGGGCTATGGGGGACAGACACTAGAGATAAGACCACGTCAGACTTGCCATGACCTTATTGCATGATCAATGGCCAATGCCTGGTTCTAAATTTGATGTTCTTAACACAGGTACTCAAGGAAAAAGTGCTCAGTTATGTTTAAAATTCACTAGAGAAATAAGTTACTAGAGAAATTCTAGATGCAATGATTTACTATGGTGAAATCTCAAATGCCTTTGATACAAATGTTATCTGAATTTATTTAATTTTTAAGTTGTGCATCAGTGTAGAAACCATTCAGCCAATCATGACTGTTTAATGAAAGAGCTCTACCTGTAGTCCCACTGCCAAGCTGTCTCCTCCACCCCCCACAGCACTGTAATTTTATCTCCTTCAAGTATGTATCCAATTCTCTTTGTAGAATAAAATAAACAGAAAATGCTGGAAATACTCAAAATTATCAGCATTAGTGGAGAGAGAGACACAGAGTTAATATTTCACACGTGTGAGCTTTTCCCAAGGTTCTGATGAAAACCTTGACTTATACATTCATGCTTTTTTCTTTCCACAGATGCAGCCATACACCACTGTGCCTTTGTTCTGTTTTTAAAGTTACTGTTATTTCCACTTCCATCTTCCTTTCAACATATGCATTTCAGGTCACAACAACTCAAAAAACGTCCCGTGATCTCTGTTTCTTTTGCTGGCCATCTTACATTTGGACCTTCTGAATAGCAAATCGTCTGCCTTCGGGAACAGTCTCTCCTTATTCGCACCAGCAAAACCCTTTATGTTTATGTAGTGAAAAGTGAAAATCGCCATAATCCCAAAGGACCATAGTTCGCTCTCCAATCGGAGAGCGCGATGACCAGGGGTGAGTTTAACCTACAGGTCACCACATCTCAGTTGAGAAGCAAAGTTGAGATGGTGCAACCTTCAATATGGCTTCAGACAGAAATTGACCCCCACCCTTGACATAATTCTGTATCAAATCTCTGTGACTATCTTTACCCCAAAAAGAACAATCCCAAAATTTCTAGCATTGGGATATTTACTTCCCAGTTTTATTTTACCAAGTACCTTAATGTGTGCCTTTGGATACCACCGCTGTTGCCTATTGAAACAAATTCACTTATTCTATTCCATCAAAGCTCCTCACAATATTTAAAATTTATAAGACATCTTTTATTCAAGCTTTCTTTAAAATCTTGATATGTTAATTAGTGGTTTTGGAGAGATTGTAACACTTTGACAGATGTTGTGATTACCAGTGTTGAAGGTTGGCATTGAAGATTAAAACATATATCAGCCAATCTCATCAACTGAGCTTCTAAATTGATGTTTTAATTAGTTTTTAAAAAATTATTTTGCTTTGAAGCTGCAAGATGTTATTCACCTTTGAGACTGCACAAAATGTCAGCTGTATTTGTGATGAGTAACAGCTCCCTGTAGATTGCCATAATGCAGGTACCAAAAATGAAACAGGCAGTCGTTATCCTGCATTTGCTGGGGCCATGGTTGAGTGCAGTAGAAGATATCCTTGAAACCTGCATTGTGTGCTAGTCAATCTATTTTATTCTGTCCCAATTCTATTTTCTGTCCAACTGATAGAAAAGCTGTTGGCATCTGTGTATCTGATTTTATCAAATAAATACTGTTGTTAGTGTGTTTGTTCATTATCTTGCATTCCCTGAGCCAAAGTAAGATATTATGTGGGTGCAATCATAGAATGATGCAGTACAGGAGGCCAATCAGCCGCTTGTGCCTGTGCCAGCTCTCTGAACGAATCATCTAAAACTCATTCAGAACCTGTCCTTTCTCTGTAATTCTAAAATTGTTTAACTTTCAGTTCCTTGTTCGAATCTACTATTTCTACCTTTTCAGGCATTGCATCCTAGATCACAGTGATCCCATTTTTTAAAACAAAATTCTCATCTGTTTCTTTTGCTAGCTGTCTTATATCTGCAACTTCTAAAAAGTAAATCTTCTGCCTTTGAGAACAATCTCTCCTTATTTATACCATCAAAATCCTTTATAGTGAAAAATAAAAATAACCATTTTCATGGAGGCAGCAGCCTAGTAGTATTATTGCAAGACTATCAATCCAGAGACCCAGTAATGGGCGGCACAGTGGTTAGCACTGCTATCTCACAGCGCCTGAGACCCGGGTTCAATTCCCGACTCAGGCGACTGACTGTGTGGAGTTTGCACGTTCTCCCCGTGTCTGCGTGGGTTTCCTCCGGGTGCTCCGGTTTCCTCCCACAGTCCAAAGATGTGCGGGTCAGGTGAATTGGCCATGCTAAATTGCCCGTAGTGTTAGGTATGGGGTAAATGTAGGGGTATGGGTGGGTTGCGCTTCGGCGGGTCGGTGTGGACTTGTTGGCCCGAAGGGCCTGTTTCCACACTGTAAGTAATCTAATCTAATGTTCTGGGGGTCCAGTTCAATTCAGCCATGACAGATGGTGGAATTTGAATTCAATAAAAACAATCTGGAATTATGAGTCAAATGATGACATTGAATTCATTATCAATTGTCGGAGAAACCTGGTCTTCCCTGGTCCTTCCCTGGTCTAGCCTGCATATGTGACTCCAGACCCACAGCAATGTAGTTGATTGTTAACTGCCTTTGGGCAAGTGGAAGGACAATAAATGCTGGCTAGCTAGTGACGCCTTAATCCCATGAATAACTAAAAACCAACATAATCTCAGAGGTCCTTTCCCATTGGGGAGGGGGGAGAGAGAGAACTGGCAGTGAGTTTAACCTGCAGGTCACCACACCTCAGATGAGAGGCCAACTTGAGAAGGTGCAGCCTTCATTGTGATCTCAGCCATTACAGAAATTAAACCTTGCTCTTGATGTCACTATGTATCAAATTTCTCTGTGACCATCTTTGTTCCAAAGAGAGCAATCTCAAATTTTTTAGTAATGGAATATTTACTTACAAGTTTTCTTCTCTCAAGTGCCCAAATTGCTATCTACTTGTATCTCGCTAGGTACCCTCACTGAGCATCATTTTACAGAGAACTAGCAGCAATATTTGTGTGTGTCAAAGATAAGTGGACCACTTGATTGGAGACACTTTTTGAGATAGATTGTAACACTTGAGTTTGAGTATATTAGTGGTCATTAATGTAACTGATCATAGAATAATAAAGAAGCAATACTAAGCACATGGAAAAAGAGATATAGGACTGATGAGGACCAAATGATTGGTCAAAGAGATAAGTATTAAGAGGTGTCTTAAAGGAGGATAGAGAGATTTTTGGTGGAGATATGATTGAAGTCCAGTAGGTGGGGGCCAGGCAGTTGAAAGCATGACCATATGTGTTACAGTCATCAACATTGGGAAAGTTCAAGCAGACAGATTTGGAAGAGTACCGAGTTATCAGAGGGCTGACAGGACACCAGCTGGGAGGTTACAAGCTGATCTCTCTATCTTTGTGATGCTAAATCTGAAGCTTGGCAGATTCCATTAATTGCTTTGGCTGGTATTTACAGACTGCACAATGGGAGATGGGCAGGACCAGTTGAACAATTGCTTGTACATTTTTAGAATTTTGGAAGAAGCTAATACTTGTTTATTCTTTATTTCGTTTCATTCATAAATGTTTGCCAAGCCAATACATTTTATAATCCTTGAGAAGGTGGTGGTGTTCCACCTTGTTGAAGTGGTGAAGGGGCTTCCACAGATGTTATTGGGGAAGGAGTTCAAGGCATAAGAGTGAACAACGCTATACTATGAAGTCATGGCATTGTGTAACATGGAGGGAAGCGTGCAGATATAAATGTTCTCATGCATTTGCTGCTCGTTTCCATTCAGGTGATGGAGGTTGTTAATTTGGAAGGCCCTGTTAATGTCTAATAGCTGCAGGTCAACGAGTGAATGGTATTCACTGCTGCATCAGTGGTGCAAGGAATGAATATTTAAAGGGTTGGTTGGTGCTAATTAAGTGAACTTTTGTGGTCTGGATGGTGTCAAGTTTCTTAGAATCATTAACAGGAGCAGTACTCATCCAGGAGGAGAAAGTGAGGTCTGCAGATGCTGGAGATCAGAGCTGAAAATGTGTTGCTGGAAAAGCACAGCAGGTCAGGCAGCATCCAAGGAACAGGAGAATCGACGTTTTGGGCATAAGCCCTTCTTCAGGATTCCTGAAGGGCTTATGCCCGAAACGTCGATTCTCCTGTTCCTTGGATGCTGCCTGACCTGCTGCGCTTTTCCAGCAACACATTTTCAGCATTTATATGACTGGTCCAGTTAAGTTTCTGGTCATTTGTGACCCTGAAATGTCATTGTTCGGGATTCAGTGATGGTAATGTATCATAGGAAGAGCTTTAGAGCAACTGAACTACTTTCAGACATTCACCGTAATGAGCATGGCATTTTGAATTTTTAAAGTATTTTAAATGTCTTAATTATTTCAATGCTGCTTAGATAAGAAAAGCACTTTCTTCTCCCATTCCAGGTCTGATCCGATGGCACCGTTTGCATCAGGAGGAGATGATCTCGACCCATTTGGGTATGAACGCTTTTATTGTAGAAATGCATTGATGACATCTTGTCCTTTCTCTAACCTTTTCAATCATAATTATTCCAATATCAAGAACCTGTGCAAGATTTGTTCAGTAGTGAAGATTTCACAAGCACATTCTTATGCTGCAATTGCTTATTGCAAACACAAAATGAAAACTGAAATAGATCTTTGCTGAATTGGAAGCAGACTTGACTTTTGGTCTTGTGGTTATGTCATTCTGTATTGCTCATTGTGTATGTAACACTGATCTATGCCAAGAGCTATCAGGTGTGATCTTAAATTTTCAAACCATTCACAGCATCACCCCCACCTCTATTAGCCACACAAGATTTCTGAACTGTTTGAATTCTGACTGCTTCAGCATACGCAATTTTAATCACCACATCACTGACATCCCTGCCTTCAGCTAACGAGACTGTAAGCTCTTGAATTATTTAGACATCTGTGTCTCTCTTTCTGTCCTTTAAGACACTTTTTAGAACTGCCACTTTGAATAAGCTTATGGTGACCTTTGCTCATGAAGCCCTTATAATTTGGTGTCAGTTCATCAACACTTGTTCTGTTGTGTCTTTAAGAGAGGTAGTTGTCCTTTCAAAAATCACATGAGCTCTGTCTCATCCTGTGCCATTGTCACAAGCATACTGCCTTGTCCCATCCTCATATAGTTTGGGGGAGCAGAAGGTTGAATGAGCACAGTTTTTGTAAATGAATAGAAAAACCTTTAAAGTTATTTCATTTGTTGTTTTCCTGAGATCCCAGGTTCAAGTTTAGGCTCTGCTTTGATCCACAAATTCAGCTGTACTGAACCAGCCTGAATCCTGATATCTGTCCTCTCCTGTTCCTTGACATTGTTTTCAAATACTGTATTGATTATTTGGCACCCACCATAACAAATTAAAATGTGCATAGAGTTCTTCTCAAAGTATTTACGCATCTAATTGTGAAACTGCATTGCCTTATAGAAATTGTCATTATCTTCACAGCAGTTCAAGTCAGTAAGGTCTTGTTTTGTTCTTTGTCATTCTTTAGTACCCTATTTAGTTTACACATATTCAAGATTTTATGGAGGTTAATCTCCAAGGGCAGTAATTAACTACACAAGCCATTTACTTCTGGGATTAATTTGTGTATGAACCTGGCCTGAAAGAAGGATTGGCAATGTGTAGAAAGTGTTTTCATCTTTAGCATTCAAAGAAAACTTATAATGAGATAATATTTCCATCTATGTTTCTTCCTCCATTTCTGTTTTAATTGCTTCCTATAATTAATAGCAATCTAAGCTTCATCCCTACACTTCAAAATAAAATGGGTCTTTTTGAAAGAGCCAATTACTGAGTGCCTTTCTTTTTTTTTAGATTAGATTACTTACAGTGTGGAAACAGGCCCTTCGGCCCAACAAGTCCACACCGACCCGCCGAAGCGCAACCCACCCAGACCCCTACATTTACCCCTTACCTAACACTACGGGCAATTTAGCATGGCCAATTCACCTGACCCGCACATCTTTGGACTGTGGGAGGAAACCGGAGCACCCGGAGGAAACCCACGCAGACACGGGGAGAACGTGCAAACTCCACACAGTCAGTCGCCTGAGTCGGGAATTGAACCCGGGTCTCAGGCGCTGTGAGACAGCAGTGCTAACCACTGTGCCACCGTGCTTTCTAAGCCTCCAACTTGTAAAACCTGTAACTGTTTTTGATGGAGTAGTAGGGATTTATTCCATGTTAGTCGGTTCACTGGCTTGTTTAATTTTCTCTTTATTTGTTTGTTCATGGATGTGAACATCGATTGTCCATCTCGAGAAGGTGGCAATGAGCTGCCTTATTGAACCACTGCAGTCTGAGGGGTGTGGATCCATATGTTATGTTAAGAAAGGAGTTCCAGGATTTTGATGCAGAGACAGTGAAGGAGTTAAAGCAGTAAAGCTCATAAAACAAGTAGTTTAAATAATCAATGCCACCAGTGTTGGTAAAAACATGCCAGATTCTTCCCAGAATTCCTCTTGACTGTGACTCATTGACTTAACAGAGTTGAGCACAGCAGTTTAGGTCCTTGCCTGTCCTTGGCATTTCTCCATCTCATGTTGAATTTTAAATGTGTTCACCCATGTTTTACAATGTTCATTTCTGGATGCAAATGTTCTCTGATTAAACTGCAATTAAGTATCAGTGTCCAGCTTGTGGTTGAACAGCGTTTTTTTAATTGAGGATGTACTGACTGATATAAGATCTCGATCTGACTGCCCTTTATCAGTCAATCTGCATTGTATTACAGTATGCTCAAGTATACTCCTGAGTTCCAATTATTATTCTGTGATTTATGAAGGTCAAGGGCAATAAATCACCTCCCTTTTTAATCAAACCAACACTGACTGGATTCTCCAGTTGTAACCTGCAGAGCATTCTTTTTCATTTAAGTTAAGTAGGTGATTATGTTTTAGCAGACGTGGTAATGTGTTTGTAGCTCTCTATTAACTGTATGCAATTTTTTTCTGAGTATATTATAGTTTGACCTGCCCTCACAGTTTGAAATCTCAATCCATGATTTTCAGTGCATTTCAATGCACTTGCTTCTTTCAGCTTCTACCCAGTCAGTGACTCTTTCTGATTCTCAAGGTTAAACCTTTGAAGCATTTGCTTTTAAGAGGAATGCTTGCATTTGTATAGTGCCTTTCTCACACAATCATTTTAGACCACTTTACGTGCATGGATTACTGATTTGAAGTACGATGAAGCTGGACAATTCATTGTGCATTGTCATAGGAACTGAGATGGAATAGTTAAATTGTATTTTCTTTCTGTGGCAGCTTCTAATTGAGTATGCCATTTCTAAATCTTTTCCTCAAATAAGGAGGAGATAGGTAATTGTACAGGAGACGATAGGTGATTGTGCAGGAGACTGTCCTTATCCAAGTTGGTTGAGAGATGGACAGGGGAAGAAATATGCCCCAACAGAGAGAATGTAGAGGTCGAGATTGGAGAAAGAAGTGTAGAGGCAGGGAGAAAATTATCTACCAGCTGGTGACAATGCGATTTTGTCTCAATTGAGAAATAACCAAGCCCATGACTTATTAGGTGGGGATGGGATTTCCTGTCCACCATTTTTCTGTCTTTTGGTTATTGCATTTTTCTGCTCTGTTATCATATTCCTTAATGCTTTGTGTTCAAAAACCAGTGATGGATATGCCCAATGTCTGAACATCCACAGACCTCTGGAGTAGAAAGTTATACCCTTTTATCCCTGGATTTCTGAACAAAACAGTCGTACTGGACCCGAAACGTGAAGTCTTTTTCACTTTCCACAAATGCTACAAGACCTACTGAGTTTCCCCAGCATTCTGTGTACTTGTTTTAAGTTATCCAGTTTTTCAGCTACAGCACCAATTGATTGGTTAATAAGCAGATGAATTAATAATTGCCCAAGGAAGGTTTAATCTGTTATATAATTAAACCAGCCTGATTTAATCTATCCATGCTGGTAAAGTTCCTAATTATAAACCCCCTCTGGCATTTCTACAGACATTCTCTGCTGAATTCAAATGTTTTCAAACTAACCTTACTTTGAAATATAAATATATAAATATTAAATATTGCCAGGCAAGATAGTGTTAAGTTGCATATTGATTTCTTTCCACTTCTCATGTCATTCAGTAGACTTTGCAGTCTTGAATTCAATATCCCTCATGTATGTGTTCCTGCCCCAAAATGCTGCTCATATATATCTGAAAATTCATGCAGCACATTTGGAAAAATAAAATTATGTTCCCAGCATATTATGATATGTAGCAGAAGTAAGCCATTTAGCCCATTGCCTCCACTCCACTATTCAGTGATATTATTGCTGATATGATTATCCTCATTCTCCCTCCTATTGCCCAGGATCAAGCTAATAAGCCTTCTCTGGACTGTCTCCATCACCAGTATATTTTTTTATTCAGGTAAGAGACCAAAACTATCTCCGTATTCTAGCTGTGGTCTAAATGGTGCCTTATATATTTTTAGCAAGAGTTATCTATTTTTATACTCCACTCCTTCTAAAATAAAGGCCAGCATTCCATTTGCCCTTCCCAGTTAGTGAGTCATGCAAAAGACCTCCTCTGATCCACCCTCCCTCCAAAATCCCTTTGTGCTGCAGCTTTCTACAGTCTTTATCCATTTAAATAATTTTCAACTCTTCCTGCCAAAATGCACAACCTCACATTTCCCCAAACAATATCCCATCTGCCAAGATTTTTACCAATTCGCTTCACCAGTCTCTATCCCACTGTAGACTCCTTGTATTATCCTCACTACTTGCCTTCCCACCTATTTTTGTATCATATGCAAACTTGCCAGTAGTATATTTTGTCCATCATCCAAACCATGAATATATTTTGTAAATAATTGTGGGCATAGCACTGATCCCTGTGGCACTCTACTAGTTTCAGGTTGCCCTCCTGAAAATGCCCTTTATTTTTAACCCCAAGTTTCTGCCTTCTATTAGTTAGCCAATCCTCTATCCGTCCCCAACACAATGAGCTCTTATTTTGAGTAGTCCTATATGTGGTACTTTATAGAATGTCTTTTGGTAATTTAAATATGTCACATCATCTGGCTCCTCTTTATCCTGCCTATTACCACCTCAAACTTAGTCCCTCATTGTTTACTTTCTCCAATTTTATTATTTCTGGACATCTTTTGTTGACTTTTGAAGCTTTCCCAACTCTGATTGACCATTAATCTTTGCCAAATTCTATGGTTTTATTTCAATGAGATGTTATCCATAACCTCCCTAGTTAACCATGGTTGGTTTATCCCCTTCTTCCTCATCAGGATATATCTTCATTGTGAAGCATGAACTATTTGCTTAAATGTCTGCCATCGTTCATAACTGTCTTTTCTGCTAAGCACCTTTCCCAATCCACTTCAACTAATTCTGACCTCATTCCCATGTAACCACTTCAATTTTAGTACAGTGTGTTTATAAACCAAGTTTCTCCCTTTCAAACTGAATACTGAAATCTACCATGTTATCATCAGTGTTCCACAGAGGATCCTTTAGCCTGAGATTATTTACTAAGCTGCTTGCTTGTACATTACCAGGTCCAAAATAGCCTGATGCCAGGCTGGATGTACATCATGTTATTCTCGGAAACTATATTGATTCACTCCATGAATTCTTCCTCATGGCTATCTCTGCCAATTTGTTTTTGCCAATCTGCATAAAGATTGAAGTCCCCCCAAAATTAATGTATTGCCGTTTTTATTTGCTCTCATTATCTCCTGATTTCGTCACTGAAGTACAAAACAGCTATTGTTAGGTGCCTTTACACTACTCCCACCAGTACCTTCTTCCCCTTTGTTGTTTCTTACCTGCATCTATATAGATCCTGTATATCTGATCCAAGATCATTTCTTGCTGAGATACTTATTCAATTTTGTCCTAACAAAACTACCCCACCACCCTACCCTCCTGTTTGACATTCCAAAAGGTCATATACCCTTAAATATTTAAATCCCAGCTTCAAGCTCCTTGTAACCAGTTGTGTAATGGCTTTAACATGCTGTTGTTTAAATTCTCTTGAGATTGTAACAGAAAACCCAGAAATCAATGAAAGCATGGATAGACCAGTTCCCAACCAGCACCATGAGTTCTTGAATCGTAAACAGTGATAGCCCATCTCAAAGAAAAAAAAGTGTATTTCTCGTAAGATTATAAAAGATTGAAGCATGAGTTGGCCATTCAGCCTACTGCATCCAGCTGAGGGGATAGATAGGTCTCTTTGGTGATCTGATTATTACAAGTGCACTTCCCTGCCATCTCAATAACACTTATGGCTCTGGTATGTATATGTTGAATTGGGCATTTTTCAATGATTTACAATTGTTAATTGTAAATCTATCATTTAACACCCACACATGCCAGTTTCTACCTTTTCCTTCTGGATCCTTTCCCTGTCCAGAATCCAACCCCTCTGGAGCAGATGGGACTTGAACCTGGGCCTCCTGCTGTATAGGACACTAGGAGAAAGTGAGGACTGCAGATGCTGGAGATCAGAGCTGAAAAATGTGTTGCTGGAAAAGCGCAGCAGGTCAGGCAGCATCCAAGGAGCAGGAGAATCGACGTTTCGGGCATAAGCCCTTCTTCAGGAATGAGTCCTGAAGAAGGGCTTATGCCTGAAACGTCGATTCTCCTCCTTGGATGCTGCCTGACCTGCTGCGCTTTTCCAGCAATGCATTTTTCAGTTAGGGACACTACCACTGCACCACAAAAGTCCCTCTTTTACAAAGATTTGCCAGTAAATACTTTTTCAATCAACCTGTTCAGGCAAGTTATAACACGTCTGGGGTAAGTGGGACTTCAGCTTGGACCTCCTGTCCCAAAGGTAGGGACACTAACACTGCACTACAAGAATCCTAAGAACCCAAATCTCTTTTTTCAGTTCAATAAGATTATTGTGTACTTAATGATTTAGACGTTCACTGATTCCAATCAACGTCAGGTCTTCAGGTAGTTTCAATTGAATTGAATCAGCCTGAAGACTTCATTGTTGTCAGTCCAAACAGCTGGCTGAGGTTGCCTGCAGTCTGCCTCAGCTGTTCACATTATTAACAATTGTGTGTATAAAATTACACCACGTTTCACATTTCTCTTTATCAGCAATTGGAAAGTAGGAGATTTGAGGCAGCTTCAAAGATCATAGTTATTTTAATTAACCTGTTCAGATGTGTTGTGCCACACTTTCAGGTTAGGGGATTTTCTGTCCTGAGGTAAGGGACACTACCACTGCACTACAAGAGCCCATCTCTTCTTTTTCTGTTTTTGTTTTTCCCTTTTATCTGTTCAGAAATGCTATTATGCAAGAACCCAACATTTTTCTTTTTGAAGAGATTCATGAGCCAGCGTGTTGACCTACTTTATCCCCCGTATCTTCATGCTGCACCTAGGCCAGTGTGTCCTTTCTGTAGTATGGGGCCAAAAGTTGAATGCAAACTTTCAGAGGCAGTTTGAGAACAGCATTGTACAGTATTTGTTTTTTTTTGTAATCAATCTGTTCTGAAATGTGATGACACACGCGTTTGGAGCAGATCTTCGGGTTCAGAGGGAGGGACAACTGTCACAATGTTATAAGAGCCCTAAGAATCCAGCTCATTTTTATTTTTTTTTGTCTCTATTCAGCAATATTACTTCAAAAGAACCCAGCACTATTTTTCAATACTACAATTTTATCCAAAGAATTCTGTGCAGTTGTAATGCACTAGGGTCAAATTGATAATGTTATAGGGATGCTTTGATGAGAAACCCTGCTTTTCCTTTTTTTTCTTTTATCCAGCTGTTACACCCCTCTGAATGTTTTATCACCCTCAAATTAAGAGCCCACCCCACTTTCTAATCATCCTGTCCAGAGATGACACACCTCTGGAGCTGAGCGGACTTGAACCCAGGCTTAGAGATAGAGGCACTGTACCACAAGAGTCTGAACCCAGCGTTTAAAAGCCCAATGACCATCCACTGCTTTCAACCAACTCCGGAGTTGTTCTGGATGACGCTTCAAGCGAACTGCATTTCAATCGCTCACGTGCAACTCTCTCTTAATCGATCAAAAATCTCTCCAACCCTACATTTCATGGTCTCAGGATGTTCCACTTTACGAAGCGTGAAGCACTTTTTCGAAACGTAGTTACAATCACAATATTTAAAAGCAATAGTTATGTATATAGCAAGCTGCATCAATGACAAGAAGATTAATGAGGAGACAAAGGCATTGTGGTTATTGGCACTGAGCTAGTAAAATCGTTTCATGCTAATGATCTGTGGGCAAGTGTTCAAATTCAGCCACAACAGCAGCTGGTGGAATTTAAAACAATTAAAATCTACACTTAACAGCTCGTTTCAGTATTGGTGACCATGAAATGGTTATCGATTGCTATAAAAGCCCATATCATTCACTTATATTCTTCAGGGAAGGAAATTGCCATTCTTACTTGGTCTGACCAACATATGACTCCAAACTCCTGTAAATGTGGTTGATTTTTAATTGCTCTCTGAAATGGCTGAACAAACCTTGCAATTCAAGAGCAATTAGGGATGGGTGCCAAATGCAGGCCTTGCCACTGATGCCCACATCTCATGAATGAATAAACATTAAAAAAAGACCAAATAATCTGCTTTTTGGTTTTCAACAATAAATAAATATTGACTAGAATACCCTCGCTGTTCTACAAAATCATGCCAAGGAATCTGTTGCCTCTACCTGAGGGGGCAGATCAGCGCTCGGTTTAATGTCTTACCCAAACGACCACCTCTGACAGTGCAGCACTGTCTATATAAAGGCATTTAGTCATTTAGAATATAGAAACTGAATATTGCTGAAAAAGGATGTATTTTGTTCAAGCTTTCGGCTTGCACTTATCAGGACAGTTTGCAAGAAATAACAAAGTCAAAGAAAAGCAATGTGTATGAGAGGAGAGTGCTACTCGATTACCAAAGGGAGTTTAATTATACAAGCACTCTACTTGTGTCAACACTACAAAATAGTTGATAGCCTTTATTTCTTTTATTTACCAGTGAACGAAGGGGTGGAATGATTGTTGATCCTTTAAGGTCAGGGTTACCACGTTCTGGCTTTGACCCATCATCGGGGATACCGGGACAGCTTCCTCCTGGTTCAGTCCCACCTGGAGCCAGATTTGATCCTTTTGGACCAGTTGGACCGGGCCGTTCTGGGTAATGTGAACTTTTTTTAATTAATAGAAATTCATAGGAATTTTTGTAAATGAAATGAGCTTGTTTCATTGTATTTGTGGATGTGCACTGTGGGAATAATCACTTCTAACCCAACATTCTTCACTGTCGTATAAATGTTTTGCTCTCCAAAGTTCCATTGCTCCTAGCAATATTACCATGTACACCTCAATGTTTTCTCCAAATACAGCAGGATTTTGAAAGAGTATTCTCTCTAATTGCTTCGCTGAGTATTTCCATAATGCAGGAGAACACAGCAGCAATATTCAGGTCGGAAATAAAAGACAGGGTGAAATTGAGTTTCGGTTGGGGGAAGTGAGGAGGGTTGAGTCAAGTAGGAGTGAGAGTGAGAAGTGGAGATGAGTGATGAGATAGGTGAGAGTTAGAGGGACAAATGATACAAATGGAGGAGAGACAATGGGGGAGAACAAGCACCAAGAGAAATTGGTGAAAAGATAGAGCAGAAGAAGTGAAAAGACACAACCAAGATTACAGGACCAAGAGAGCATTAAAAAATGAAATACATCAGAGACAGTGTGATAGAGTGAAGGGACAAAACTGGGTAGAAGCAACATAGTAATGAAGAAGAATAGGAGAAAGTTTGGAATAAAGAGAGAGAAGTGGTCATAAGATCCAAGGGTCATAAAAAATGCAAAATAGATTTTGATTTGTAAATAACATTCCATAGAATGAGAATAGTTGCAGTATAGGAGATGGCCACAGAGCAGTGTTCTCTGCTTTCATGTGCGGAAGCAGGCTATTCAGCCCATTGAGTCCACATCAACGCTCCAAACAGTATCCCACCCAGCCCCATCCCTGTTTCTCTGCATCCCTGCAACCCACCTAGCCTGCACACCCCTGGACAAAATGGGCAATTTTGCATGCTCAATCCAGCTAACCCTCAAGACTTTGGACTGTAGGAGGAAACCAGAGCACTCGGTGGAAACCCACGCAAACATGGATGTGCAAATTCCATGACTGGAATTGAACATGAGTCCCTGATGCTGTGAGGCAACAATGCTAACCACTTGTCATTGTGTTAATTGGTTCCACCTTTCTTTTTACTACTTATTATTTGTTTGCCTTTGGAAGGCCCTAGGATTCCCTTTTATTATTGGCTACCCATACTTTCTCATTGCTTTTATTTTCTTCATACTTTCCTTCAGAACTTCCTCTATTCAGCCTGATCCTTATCATCTGTACCCTTTTGCTGCTTTATCTTGTTCACTATCTCTTGCATCATCTAGGAAGCTCTGGCTTTGTTGGTTTCTCCTTTTCCTTTTGATTTTTCACAACTGTGCTGAAACTATCTATTCTGTATAGGCAGCCCTGTGTCAATTACCGTTACGCCTGCCAGTCTCTGATTGAACTTTGCATTGAGGGAATCCATTCTCACCACATTGAAGTTGATAGTCCCCTGTTTAGTTACATTTACCCTGGAATGTGTCTTGTCCTTTTCCATATCTAATCCAAACCTTTTGGTGCTCTGATCACTGTTCCTTAAATGTTCCCCTTCTGGCACTTGTTTCAGCTCCTTCCCCAGATCCAAAACAAGCCACGCCTTTTCTTGGACACTTATCCATCTAATTCCCCTGAATTCATTTCAGAAACATTGCCCTCTCTCTGCCCTTAACATTATTACTTTCCAAGTCCATACTATGAAAACAAAGCATCAGCCGAACACCTACTCTCATTAACTCCATTTTGTGGTTTTTGTACAATGCTGTGCATGCTTTGCAAATGCGTCCCTTTGTATCTTGCCCACTTGATAGTAGCCTCTTGACCAGTATATTTTATTGGTACCTAACAGTGCTTTTATTTTTATTAAACTCTAATCAAATAGATTCTGATCTTGATTCCTTGAGACATCCTTGCTTTCCAGCATTGTAAAACTCAATTTAAACAATACTGCCCTCCCTCTCATTTATTTCCCTATCTTTCATGAAACCCATGTATTCAGGATTATGTGGCACTAGTCTTGCCTATTCTGATCCCTGTTTCAATCTTCTTTTAATTCATTCAGATTTAGATGAGGTTGTCACTGGCTGGGCCAGCATTTATTGTCCATCCTTAGTTGCCCAGAGGACAGTTAAAAGTCAACCACTTTGCTATAGGTCTGGAGTTACATGTAGGCAGGACCAGTTAAGGCTGGCAGTTTCCCTTCCTGAAGGGCATTAATGAACCATGATGAGGTTGAACTTGGTGTTGTCCGTAGTTGTAGGAAAGTTCCATCTCACTGCTCTCTAGCACGCTCACTCTGCCATTAAACAGGCTGTGCTGCACTGGTTACCTGTCCGTCACCTAATAGAATAATGAAATTATTTGGAGAGTCTTGAGCTGTTTTCTTCATTCCTGGAACGTGAGCATCACTGACTGCATCAGTGTTAATTACCCATTCCTAATTGCCACCCTGGTGAGCTACCTTCTTGAACTGACATAATCCCTGTGGTGTACATACACTGGCGGTGGGACAGAGGGAGTTTGAGAATGTTGATCTCCGTGACATGAAGGAACAGTGATAGATTTCTAAGTCAGGGTGGTGTGGGGCTTGGAGGGGAACTTGCGGGTAGTGGTGTTCACAAATATCTGCTGCCCTGCCCTGTCCTTCCAGCTGGCAGAAGGTCACAGGTTTGGAAGACAATGTCAAAAAGCCTTGATGCGTTATTGAAGTGCATCTTGCAGACATTGCACGCTGTTGCCTCCGTAGTGAAAAGAGTGAATGTTGAAGATGGTGGATAGGATGCCAACCAGGAGGGCTAGTTTTCCCTGGATGCTGTAGAGGTTCCTTAATGCTATTGGAGTTGCACCCCTCCAGGCAAGAGGTGTGTTTTCTTTTTACAAAAAGTTCTGCAGAATACGCTAAATGTTTTCATGTGTGACCCACTGGCTACCAGTATTTGTTGAGTTAAAAATTTACATTAATGTTAGTGAGCTGAGTGCATCATGAATTTTTCACTTTATTAATTGAAATCATTGAGCCAATGAGCTAAAACCTCTTAAAGGAACAGGAGAATGAGTATTGTGGGTCAAACATCAAGTGCCAGTGTTCCTATTGACACTCTCTAATTTCCATAACAGCCACATTTTTCAATCTCTGGAAATTGTTATTGTGCACATATATAGTTTTAGCAACAATCAGAATGGAAATCTCTGTTGTGTTTTGCATGGGGCTTGGTCTTTTGCTGCGGCTCTCTAAATCCCCAGGTATTTCACCGTATGTTGACAGAAGTTCCTTTGATGCCTGCTGCTGTTCACCTTATGCTGTGCAACTCAGCATGGAAGTTAGTAACTACAAATACACTGAAAGCTGAGTCCATTGTTGTGGTGTTCATCCCAATACAAACTTAACATCGTAAAACATAGGAGCAGAACCAGGCCATTCAGCTGATCAAGTCTGCTCTACTTCTCAGTATAAAAAATGAGGTCTGCAGATGCTGGAGATCACAGCTGCAAATGTGTTGCTGGTCAAAGCACAGCAGGTTAGGCAGCATCTCAGGAATAGAGAATTCGACGTTTCGAGCATAAGCCCTTCATCAGGAATGATGAAGGGCTTATGCTCAAAACGTCGAATTCTCTATTCCTGAGATGCTGCCTAACCTGCTGTGCTTTGACCAGCAACACATTTGCAGCTGCTCTACTTCTCAGTGAGATCTGGTAATCCTCAACTTCACTTGCCTGCTTTTTCCCCATAATCTTGATTCTGTTACTAAATAAAAATCTTGTCTGCTCAGTCTTGAATATACACGATGACCTAGCCTTCGCAGTCCTCTGTGGTAAAAAAAAATCCACAGATTCACTAGACTTTGAGAAAAAAGATTTCTTCTCATCTCTGTCTTAAATGTGCAACCCCTTATTCTGAGATTGTGCCGTCTTGACGTAGTCTCTCCCACAAGAGGAAACAATATTATTTCCACAACTACCTTGTCAAGTCCTCTAAGATACTTGAATGTCTCGCTAAGATTGCTGCTCATATTTCTATTTTCCATTGGTACAGGCGCTATCTACTAAATCTCTGCTCGTATGATAGTCTCTCGATACCTGGTATGACCCTAATGAAACTCTTTTGGTCTGCCTCCAATGCCAGTGGGCGATAGATAAGGCAGCTAAAACTGTTCATAGTGTTCCACCTGTGGTCTGACTCATGCTCTGAAAAGTTTGAGCAAACCTTCATGATTTTTATATTCCATTCCCTTTGAAATAAAGGCAAACGTTCCATTTGTCTTCCCAACTATTGGCTGAACTTGGATGCTCACTTTTTATGATTCTTGGATGAGGGGTCCCAAGTCCCTCTGTTCCGCAACTTCCAGCACTCTTTCTCCATTTAAACAACATTCAGTTCCTCTATTCTCTGTGACAAAGTGCATACCCTCTAATTTCCTCACATTTTATTCCATCTGCCATTTTGTTTGCCCACTCACTCATCCTGACTTATCCCTCTGTAGACGGTTTGGATCATCCTAATCATTGCCTTCCAACCTATTTTTCTGTCAGTCACAAACTTGACTATAGTACATTCACTTTCCTCATCCGGTTGTTAACATCTGTTGTAAATAATTTTGGCCACAGCATTGATCCCTGTGGCTCTCTAATCCTGAAAATGCTCCTTGTCCCAACTCACCCATTCTTTTGTTTGTCAATCCCCTATCCATGCTAATATACAGCCTTCAACACCATGGACTCTTAAGCACCTATGTTGTACCATATCAAATGCCTTCTGAAAATCCAAATATTTTATATCCACTGGTTCCCATTTATTGCCTCCTAGTTACCTCCTCAAACAATTCTGTTATTATCTTTTCAACTTCACCCCAGTGCTTTACCTATGGAAGTGAACTCACTTAGTTGCCATTTCTGATGGTGTTGTGTTTAACACATGTCCATCTACTCCACCAGGTCAAATAGTTCTTGCCCTCGTGACTCGGCAATCCTGGAAGGATAGCACTCTCAAACATGACCCATGTGGTTTGGTGGGAAGGATAAGTGTCTGTGCTTAATGTTTGATTTCTGAATGTTCACGAAATATTTCTGTTTTCCAGCCCTGATCCAGACCATCTTCCTCCGCCTGGATATGATGACTTGTTCATGTGATCTTCTTTTTCTTCCTCTCACCTCCCTCCTCTCAAAGCAAGTTGGGTTGTAAGGAAAACCCCGGATGTAAACCACAACTTGTGGAATTCTGTGGCCTTCACTACTTTTGGTTAAATAAATATTCTATGAACAGTGTAGCTTAGCCATTTGATCTGCTGCGTTCCTGTTTGATGATCAGCAGCTTCAGCTAAGCCAATCTCCCTTTTGGTGGTGGCGCATACGTGCTCAACTGAACCGGTGAAACTCTTAAGAGCAGCCAAGTGCTTTGTTGTCTTACATCTGACACATGCTTCCAGTATGGACTTGTAACCAATCTCCTGCACATTGTCACAGAGTTGTCACTATGCTATGTCTTTGAGATAGGCATTAAGAGTGTTTGAGTTCAATGATCCTGTTAATAAACTGATGTGTAAATGAAAAAAATAGTTTGATTGCACTTTGTCATGTTGATACACTCATCTTCTTGCTCTGTTTATAGATTTTTATGAAGAGTTGTTCATGAATTAATAGAATCTTACAGATCAGAAGACTATTTGGCCCATCATATTTGTGCCACTTCTCAAAATATTGATTCATTTAGTTCCATGTCTCCTGCTTTTACCCATTCACTCTGCACATCTTTACCCTTCAAGTAATGTCCTGGAAGAATTTTTTTTTAAAACCAATGCACTGTATGCACCTTGTGCTATGGAGCCAGATTCCATTTTGATGAACAGTTAACCAACTTTTTAAAAACGAGTCTGATCATTCATTGTTCCCAATTCCTTCCAACTGTTATTCATAATTCAGACACAGAGCACTGAATATCGCAATCTCACTTCGAACTTGAACAATTGTTTTCATTTTCACTTAAAGCTGAAATAAAATATTTTAGAATTGTGTTTGTGAAGTGAGTTACAAGCAAATCCAAACTTCTTTTTAAGAGAGAAACATGTTGCAGGGACCAGGAACAAAATAATTCCCAGCATACAGATTGGGAGAAGGGTATAAGCAATTCTGCCGTTCAGGCTTGCTCTGACATTTTGATAAACTTTTGTCTGTTCTTGTTGTGTTCTCAGCTTTAGTTTCCTGTCTAACCCTAACTTTGCCAATAAAGAATCTATCAAACAGCCAAAAAACATTCAATTCCTCTACCTCTACTGTTCTTTTCAGAATGAGAATTCCACAGATCTCTGACAAAAGAAAGTGTTTCTCATCTCTATTTTGATAGGGAGGCTTTATTATAATAAAATAACACCAGTGTGTGTGTGACAGGATGTCTATAAATACAGTCTGCCTTTAGTGCTTTCTCTACTTTCTCTCAATGTATATCCCATATTTAAACAAATAATTTGCTCCACACGTCAACTCACACCTTGCAGTTATGTGCAAAGACTAGCAAGCTGGGGTTGTTGACCAGAGTACTTAAGAAAAATAAGGGAAGATCTAATGGAGCTATATAAATACTGAAGGGTTTGTCAGAATGACTAGAGATAAATTGTTTCACTGCAAGAGGGGAAGTAATCAGAAGACAAAGATTTAAAATAATTGGCAAAAGAATGGCGTGGGTTGAATTTGAGAGGTTTTTTAATGCAGTGTGTTGTAATCTGAAACTCAGTCCAAACGCATGGTGAAAAGGGATTCAGTAGTAATTTAAATGGAATTGGATAAATGTTTGAAGAAGTAAATTTGCAGAGCTATGAGAAAAGAGGAGCAGGATTGGGACTAATTGGGTAATTTTTCAGGACCAGCACAGACTTGATAGTTGGAAAGGCCAACTTCTGCACTGTATGATTCTATGTAAGGATATTATTTTAACCTGACATTCAGGAATGTGATGACTGCTTTATTTATTTTGTAAAAATATTGCAATTTATTGTCTGTGAAATTTTCAGTCATTGACATTTTAGGGCATCAAGCGAAAGCAGTTAGACACCACACAATATCAAGAGACGCTAGGACTTGTATCTTAACTGATGTTAAATCTCAGATGCTCTCAGCAACGTGCCCATTTCCAGCCCTGCTACAGTAACACTTCTCTGGAACTGTGTAAATATGTAGCTGAATGAATACAGAGCAGGAAAATTTTCTTATAAAATAATTAATCGGAAGTAAACACTTTTAGTCAAGCCTGGTTATGTTTTTGGAATATTTGATTTAGTCTTTTGGAGAAGGCTTTCTCAAATATAAAAGTATCTAAAAACAAATTTATTAGTAATTTTCAAAAAGGAACTGGATATGAACATAAAAAGGAACAATGTGCAGGGCTGTGGGACAGGAGCGGGGAGTGTTTAACCCTTGCAGAGAGGATGCACAGGAACAATGTGATGCACTCAATGTTCTCCTGTGCTCTGTCACTGTGTGTGTACGTGCATTTTAGCTGTAAATAAAGTTTGTAATTTTGTTCTCCAGATGTCGCAGAAGAAAGTCTTTTTCTCAGATATCATGTTTGTACAGTTCCTGTTATTATGGACCAGATCAAATCCCCTCAAAATATATTCAGACATTACACATTCTCCTTTTGCTTTCCTTCTCTATCAATATACCTTTTGAGCATATTCACGCTTTGAGATTTCTTTCTAACTGGTGTTCTTATCAAATAATTCACCTTGCTCAATCTCCTTTCAGTTTGATAAGGCCCACTAAACATTGCTTTTAAATGGTTACCTATAACTGGAATTAACAACAGCACTTATCTCCACTAGCAAAAATGCAAATTTTTGAGTTCTTAACTGCTTTCTGTTTCATCACATGCTGTGTTACTTTCAAATGCTGTCTAGTCAACTCATCAACTCCCTAAAATTTGATACACAGTCCAAATGTGGACCTCTGAATTCTGATTCACCAATTACCCCCTAATTAATTTGAATGGTTCTCTTACCTCATACCCAAAAATAATTTCAAGTGGACTGAATTTAGTGATTCATTTGGTGCATCCCTAATTGCAAAGAGTACAAATGGAATTCCTTTAGCCCAATCCTCCTGGCAAACATGAGTAAACCTTACCCGTGCAAGTAAATTCTTTAATGACATCTGACACTTTCTTCTCAACCAATCCTTGATCAGGTTGTACATTCTTTTGTAGCTTTTTAGCTTCCACAGTGCTTTTATTTACCACTACAACAAAAATCAGTGGCTTATCTTGTTTCCATATCCATCTTCACAGTGCTTTTCCTAAACCACCAACACTACGACTTCATGTGGATTACTTTATTACAGTGAAAACATCTGAGCTTTTTTTTACTTCTCTTTCTGCCTCATGGGTTTCCTTTTTATTCTGTGGTAAGCTATCTTCAACGAAATCGCCTTCTACCTTCCAGCTGAGGATTTATCTTTTCCCCAATTTCTATCCCTCACAGATTGAAATTGATGTCAGACGCCAAACTTTGATGTATGAACCAACTCAGAAACACCTGACATTTCTGCTGCCAATCTTAACAGTCTTACTATCTGGAAAAGCGTAGCAGGTCAGGCAGCATCCAAGGTGCAGGAGAATCAACGTTTTGGGCATAAGCCCTTCTTCAGGAATCCCGAAACATCGATTCTCCTGCTCCTTGGATGCTGCCCGACCTGCTCACCTTTCCAGCAACACATTTTTCAGCTCTGATCTCCAGCATCTGCAGTCCTCACTTTCTCCTAGTCTAACTCTCTGCTCTTCAACATGAGCTCTCACTACTTAAGGAAGTAAATTTTTGAACTCCAAAATAATCGTGTCTCTAAGATTGTCATATGTTTGATATATTTTCAATGCCCTAATCCATTGATTAAAAGTTACTTTGTTCAGTTCTTTTAAACTCGATGCATATTTGACCAGGTTCCCTCCTTAGACTCCTGAAACATTGTAGGCTTCTAGTACCAGCTTGTGTGTACTTAAAATATTTTTTTTCACCTCATCATACTCGCCAGATACCCTCTTGTGATAGTGATGCAAATATCTCACTAGCTCTACCTGCCAACTTTGAATCAGCAATGCCCACATGGTCACCAGCCATTTCATTTGTTTAGCTACTTTCTCAAATAAAATGAGAAAAGCTTCTATGTCCTTCTCATCGAATCTGGATATACTTGGATATTTTTCAATGATCCCCACCAGGTTTTTTTTTACAATGAGATTACCCTCCATCACTGTACTCATCACCACTCCTACTTTTCTCCTTTACCTCAACCATTTTAAGTCGACTTTGAGTTTTCAGTACCAGCCTCTGAAGTTGGAAACACTCTCCCTTCTGCTTTTAATCGTAATTCAACCTGTTTCATATGCTTTTCATTGTCATGGACTAGGCTAGACCACTCAAAACATTCTTAAGCAGGCAGTCCAGACCAGAACTTTGCAATTTGTTTCGGTAAGCGTACAATGAAAATTACCCGGGATAAGTTAGCTAGGTTGATTACCAGGTTTTTTTAAAACAGACAAATGTGTTCACAAAACTATACAATGAAACCCAAAGAACAGAATAGAGAACCCCTACAGTCTATCCAAACGTGACTTTTTAATTATGCTGTTCCGAATGTACACAACAGTCTCCAATAAGCAAACCCCCTTAAAAACAGTAAATATGCAACAAAGGCTTACAGGTTGTAGTTAGAAGGGCAGAAGGAAAGAGTTTTGCAACCTTTTCTCGCACAGCTGAACTCCCAACTAGTTCTGGACTGAACTGCCCAGCTGGAGAGCTGACCACTCCCCTTTCATTATACAGGTCTCTTCTAAAACATGACCACTTTGGCCTGAAGTCTCACTTGTTTACGTATAAACAAAAAGGCCCGTCAATACCCTTTATTCTGTGTATCAAACCAGTCTAATCAGAACCGGGAGCTGTTTACAACCCCTCTGACAAAAACCAAGGACACAGTAGCCTTGAGAAAAGAAACAGCTTTTAGAAAAGAAAGGACCAGCTTTATGACATCATGTTCAAGCTGCTTCATTTGCTGTTGAATTTTAGCCATTTACAAAGATTCTGAGGACATTCCTGGCAATTGTAAATGCTGCGCTATTGCCACAATTACTTCCCGTTTCCTCACAGACACAGGCAGCCCCAACTCCAGTTTGTATACCAATTCCAAAATCTTTGCCTTCCTCACCTTCTGTAAAACCCTCACTTGTACCATCAGGAAACTCATATTGCTTGAAAGAGCCATTATAACACAAGGTCCTGTTTAAACCAACCAAATGCAACACCTGAAATAAAAAAAATCAACTTTCACCACTCTCTGCCTTTGGGTCAACAATGCTGGATCTGCTTTTGATTTGAGAAGAGACCCCAATTACTTATAGACCTGACCAAACCACCTCAAATTATTTTAAGAAGATAATTTCTTGGCAAGTATCAGGCGTTGTGTTCCAGATGCAATTCGACGAGGTCAATTCCTGGAATGGCGGGATTACCTTACACTGAAAGACTAGAGTGACTGGGCTTGTATACCCTTGAGATTAGAAGACAGAGGGGATCTGATTGAGACATATAAGATTATTAAAGGATTGGACACTCTGGAGGCAGGAAACATGTTTCCATTGATGGGTGCGTGCCGAACCAGAGGACACAGCTTAAAAATACCATTTAAGACAGAGATGCGGATAAACTTCTTCACCCAGAGAGTGGTGGGTGTGTGGACTGCACTGCCCCAGAGGGCAGTGGAGGCCCAGTCTCTGGATCCATTTAAGAAAGAGTTGGATAGAGCTCTCAAGGATTGTGGAATCAAGGGTTATGGAGATAAGGAAGGAACAGGATACTGATTAAGGATGATCAGCCATGATCATATTGAATGGTGGTGTAGGCTCGAAGGGCAGAATGGCCTACTCCTGCACCTATTGACTGGTCAAGTTACCAATCTTGAAGCAAAACACACTTTATTCGTACAGTATTATTAAAAGACAATAAAAGAAAGAAGAATCAGAATAACTGTGTTATTGGGAAACTTAACAGAATAATAAATTATTCAATTACTCATCAGTAACTGCTCCAATTTAGTAACATCTCATAAACATGTCCTTAGTGAAGGCAAATTCAGTAAAATAGATTATCTCACTTGCAATTCAGCAGCAGGAAGAGAATTCCAGCTTTTAGCTGTGACAGAGAGAGGAAAACCAGTTTCCACGTCCAGCTTCAAGACCCCTGAAGCAACTGCTATTCAAAACTAAAAGTCCTGGTTCTATGGCAGCTTGACCCCACTTTTTCAGGCTGCTTCTGTTGTTCTGAATTTAGAAAGAGAAACCCAAGGCCTTACAATGTTTGCTTTATGGACTTTCAAGCAGACTGTTCAAGACCTATGTCTCAACCTTTATTCATAAAGAAAACCTCTCAAAGCCATTAGATCATCACACTGTTTCTTGAGACCCAGTTGTTTAGATCAGCCAAAATATGTTAATCATTTTGTATTGCAGTTTATTGCAAAGTTGCCTCTCACAGTAAATTATATGCTGTATGTTTTCAGTAGCAGGTATTTAGTCAATACTTGACTGCTTCAATAAATAAGCGGCTTAAATAAACACTCCAAATCAATTAAGTGTTGACTTATGATGAATAATGCTATTTGATTTTATCCAGTTATTGTTCTCTGAGTGTTCAGTCACTGTCTTCTTTGATCTTTTTATCTTCCTAACGCTAATCCCTCTTGGCTGGTCCACTGTCCCACAGCTCTCCCAGAACAGGGCTTCCTCTCCTGGAAGGATGTATTATAGCTACAACACTGGCATAGACATGACAATATGCAAGTTACTAAATACATCCTGTAGGCAAAAAGCAGGACAAATCCAACCCGGCCATTACTGCCCCATCAGTCCATTCCTGATCATCAGTAAAGTGATGTAAGGTGTCGTCAGCAGTGCTATCATGCAGCACTTGCTCAGCAATAACTGACGCTCAGTTTGGATTCCACCAAGGCCATTCAGTTCCTGACCTCATTACAGCCTTGGTTCAAACGTGGGGACAAAAGAGCTAAATTCCAGAGGTGAGGTGAGAGTGACAGCCTTTGACGTCAAGGCCATATTTGACTGAGTGTGGCTTCAGGTCGTTCTAGCAAAGCTGACATCAGTGAGTATCAGGGTGCATACTCTGCACTTTTTATTTCAATATGCTCATGGGATATGGACTTTGTTGGTGGGACCAGTATTTATTGTTGGTTTTGAGGAAGTGATGGTGAGCTGCCTTCTTGAATAGCAATAGTTCATGTGCTGTAGGTAGACCTACAATGCCCTTAGGGAGGGAATTCAAACAGAGACACGAGAATTCCTAGAAGCATGGCATTCCAACCGGAATTCTATCAACAAACATATTGACTTTGACCCAATCTACCATCCCCTGAGAAAAATAACAGGAAATGGCATCACCAATCCAAAGAAACCCAAACATGTAAACAGATAGCAGGAATTATCAGCAGTGCTTCATCCAGAGGCTCATTGAAGATGTTACCTAGTATGGTGATGAAATGTCTGAAAATGAACCTTGCAGCTCAGCGAGCAAACCTACATCCAGAATTCAAGGATTTTGACCCAATGTCGGTGAAGGAATGGATGGTAATTGGCTTGGAGGGGAATTTGAAGATGGTGGTGTTCCATGTATATACTGACCTTGGAAGGTGCTGTCTCAGGATATTGGGTGAAGTTCTGCAGTGCATCTTGTATATATACACATTGCTGTTTCTTAAGTGTTGTTGGACCGGCACCCATCCAAGCATGTGGGAGTACTCCATCAGACCCCTGACTTGTGCCTTGTAGATGATTGCCAGGCTTTGGGAAGTCAGAAGTGAGTTACTTGCTGTAGTATTCCTAGCCTCTGAATTGCTTTTGAAGCCACTGTGTTTATGTGGTAAGTGCAGTTGAATTTCAGTGCTAACCCCAAGGATTAGTGGGGTTTCAGTGATGGTAACATCATTTAATGTAAAGGGGTGGTGGTTGGATGATCATTGCCTGACATTTGTGTAGTGCGAATGTTACTTACCACTTGTCAGCCTAAACCTGAATATTGTCTAGATCTTGTTGCATTTGACTATCAACTGCTTCAGTACCCGAGGAGTCGCGATTGATGATGAACATTGTACAATCATTAGTGAACATCTCCACTTGTGACTTTATGATGGACAGAGAGTCAATGATGAAACAGCTGAAAATGGTTGGGCCTTGGATACTACCCTGAGGAACTCTTGCAGAAATGTACTGGAACTGATATGGCCGATCTGCAAAACCACAACCATCTTCCTATGCATCAGGTGTAACTCCAACCAGCGGAGGGTTTGCCCCCAATGCCCATTTATTCCAGTTTCTTTATGCCACACTCGATTAAATGCAGCCTTGATGTCAAGGGCTGTCACTCTCACCTCCCCTCTGGAATTCAGCTCTTTTGTCTATATTTGAACCAAGGCTGTAATGAGGTCAGGAGCTGAGTCCTCCCTGGCAGTACCTTAACTGGATATCATTGAGCAGGTTACTACTTCGCAGTACTTTGACAATGTCAGGTCGATGCCAGTGTTGTAACTGGACTGAAAGGTTTTGGCTAGGGGAACAGCAAGTTCTGGAGCACCGGTGTTTAGTACTGTTGTCAGAATTCATTGCTTTTGTGGTGTGCAGTGCCTCCTCTTGACATTACATGGAGTGAATGGAATTGGCTGAAGACTAGTATCTGATTCTGGGCACCATTGGATGAAGTCGAGTTGGATCACCCATGTAACACTCTGGCTGAAGGTTGCTGTGAACACTACAGCCTTATTTTACGCTGATGTCTGAAATGTTTCTTCGTTCTTTGAGAATTGAGATTTTTGTGGAGACTCCTCCTGCAGTAAAATGCTTAATTATCCACCACCTTCATGACCTGCTCCTCGGATGCTGCCTGACCTGCTGTGCTTTTCCAGCACCACTCTAATCTAGACTCTGGTTTCCAGCATCTGCAGTCCTTGTTTATAGCTACCTGCTATGGGAGGACTGCAGAGCTTAGATCTAATCTGTTAGTTGTGGAATTCCTTAGCTCTATCTACTACTTACTGCTTATGCTCTATGGCATGCCAGTAGTCTTGCTTGATAGCTTCACCAGGTTGAGACCTCATTTTTTGCTCCTGCCCCGGAATGCCAAACAACACTCTATTGAACCAAGGTTGACCCCAGCTTAATGCTAATGGTTGAGTGGGGGATATGCCAGACCATGAGGTGACAGATTGTGCTGGAGTACAATTCTGCTGTTGATGGCCCACAGTGCCTCATGGATGCCCAGTCTTGATTGCTAGATCTGTTTGAAGTCTGTCCCATTTAGCACAGTGATACTGCCACACAACACTATGAAGGTTATTTTCCATGTGATGGCAGGACTTGGTCTCCACAAGGACTGTGAAGTGGTCACTCTTACCGATATTGTCATGAACAGATGCATCTGCAGCCGGCAGATTGGTAAGGATGGGGTCAATTGTGGTGTTTTTCCCTCACCACCTGCCAGTCTAACAGTTATTTCCATTAGGATCCAACCAGCTCAATCAGTAGTACTGCTACCGAGCAGCTGTTTGTAGTCGACATTGAAATCGCCCATCCAGAGTTCATTTTGCACCCTTGCCACTCTCAGTGCTTCCTCTAAGTATTGTTCAACATGGAGGAGTACCAATTCATCAGCCATGGGAGGGCAGTGTGCGTTGATCAGCAGCAGGTTTCCTTGTCCATGTTTAACCTGAAGCCATGAGACTTCATGGGGTCCGGAGCCAATGTTGAGGACTCCCAAGGCAACTCCCACCTGAGTGTATCCCACTGTGCTGCCATCTCTGCTGGGTGTGTCCTATCAGTGGGACAGGGTATATCCAGAGATGGCGATAGTAGTAGGAGAAAGTGAGGACTGCAGATGCTGGAGATCAGAGCTGAAAATGTGTTGCTGGAAAAGCGCAGCAGATCAGGTAGCATCCAAGGAGCAGGAGAATCGACGTTTTGGGATGAGCCCTTCTTCAGGAATGAGGAAAGTGTGCCAAGCAGGCTAAGATAAAAGGTAGGGAGGAGGGACTTGGGGGAGGAGCGTTGGAAATGCGATGGGTGGAAGGAGGTTAAGGTGAGGGTGATATGGTGAGGGTGATAGGCCGGAGTGGGGGTGGGGCTGGAGGCGGAGAGGTCAGGAAGAAGATTGCAGGTTAAGAAGGTGGTGTTGAGTTCGAGGGTTGGGACTGAGACAAGGTGGGGGAAGGGGAAATGAGGAATCTGGAGAAATCTGAGTTCATCCCTTCTAGTTGGAGGGTTCCTAGGCAGAAGATGAGGTGCTCTTCCTCCAGCCGTCATGTTCCTATGGTCGGGCGATGCAGGAGTCCAAGGACCTGCATATCCTTGGTGGAATGGGAGGGGGAGTTGAAGTGTTGAGCCACAGGGTGGTTGAGTTGGTTGGTCCGGGTGTCCCAGAGGTGTTCTCTGAAACGTTCCGCAAGTAGGCGGCCTGTCTCCCCAATATAGAGGAGGCCACATCGGGTGCAGCGGATGCAGTAAATGATGTGTGTGGAGGTGCAGGTGAATTTGTGGCGGATATGGAAGGATCCCTTGGGGCCTTGGAGGGAAGTTGGGGGGAGGTGTGGGCGCAAGTTTTGCATTTCTTGCGGTTGCAGGGGAAGGTGCCGGGAGTGGATGTTGGGTTGGTGGGCGGTGTGGACTTGATGAGGGAGTCACGGAGGGATTGGTCTTTTCGGAATGCTGAAAAATGTCATCCCATATTCCCAATTCTTTTGTCTCCGCCACATCTGCTCCAAGGAGGACCAGTTCCAATACCGAACAACCCAGATGGCCTCCTTCTTCAAAGACCGCAATTTCCCCCCAGACATGATCGACGATGCTCTCCACCGCATCTCCTCCACTTCCTGCTCCTCCGCCTTTGAGCCCCGCCCCTCCAATCGCCACCAGGACAGAACACCACTGGTCCTCACCTACTACCCCACCAACCTCCATATGCATCGTACCATCCGTCGTCATTTCCGCCACCTTCAAATGGACCCCACCGCCAGGGATATATTTCCCTCACCTCCCCTATCAGCGTTCCGTAAAGACCACTCCCTCTGTGACTCCCTCGTCAGGTCCACACGCCCCACTAACCCATCCTCCACTCCCGGCACCTTCCCCAACTCAACCACCCTGTGGCTCAACATTTCAACTCCCCCTCCCACTCCACCAAGGACATGCAGGTCCTTGGACTCCTGCATCGCCAGACCATAGCAACATGACGGCTGGAGGAAGAGCACCTCATCTTCTGCCTAGGAACCCTCCAACCAGAAGGGATGAACTCAGATTTCTTCAGTTTCCTCATTTCCCCTCCCCCCACCTTGTCTCTGTCCCAATCCTCGAACTCAGCACCACCTTCCTAACCTGCAATCTTCTTCCTGACCTCTCCGCCCCCACCCCCACTCCGGCCTATCACCCTCACCTTAACCTCCTTCCACCTATCACATTTCCAACGCTCCTCCCCCAAATCCCTCCTCCCTACCTTTTATCTCAGCCTGCTTGGCACACTTTCCTCATTCCTGAAGAAGGGCTCATCCCCGAAACGTCGAATTTCCTGTTCCTTGGCTGCTGCCTGACATGGTGATAATAGTGTCTATGTCAGGTTATTGCTTGACTGGTCAGTGAAACAGCTCTCCCAATTTTGGCACTAGTCCCCAGTGTTAGTAAGGAAGACTTTGCAGGGTCGTCAAGGCTGTTTCTGTCGTTGTCTTTTCTAGTGCTTATGACAATGCCTGATGAGACTTTGGAACGATTAATACAACTGAATCGCTTGTTAGGCCATTTCAGAGGACAGTTGAGAATCAACCAAATTGCTGTGGGTCTGGAGTCACATGTAGGCTAGATGAGGGTGGCAGATTTCTTTCCCTGATGGACATTAGTGAGCCAGTTGGATTTTCCTGACAATCAACAATGGTTTCATGGTCAACAGTACATTCTTATTCCAGATATTTTGTACTGAATTCAAGTTCGAATCCAGGTCCCCAGAATATTACCCAAGTTTGTGGATTAATAGATTTTCAGTAATACCACTAAGGCATCGCCTCCTCATATCTGGAGTAATACCTGGTGCATAGGAAGATAGTTGTTGTTGGAGGTCAACCATCTCAGCTCCAGAACATGTCTGCAGGAGTTCCTCAGGGTAGTGTCTTGGGCCCAACCATCTTCAGCTGCTTCATCATCGACTCTCCCTCCATCATAAAGCCAGAAGTGGAGATATTTGCTGAAAGTCACATAACATTTAGCATCATGCACAACTCCTCAGATACTGAAGCAGTCCATATTCAAATGCAACAAGATCTCACAAACTGATTCCCCAAAGCTTGTCCACCATCTACAAGGCACAAGTCAGGAGTGTGATGGAATACTCCCCACTTGCCTGAGTGGATACAGTTCCAACGACACACAAGTTTGACACCATCCAGGACAAAGCAGTCTGCTTGATTGGCACCATATCCAAAAATATCCAGTCCCTCCATCACCGATGCTCAGTGTGCACTAGCTACAAGATGCACTGCAGCAATTCACCAAAGATCCACCTAATGCCATGTGGATCTGCCTACAGCATGTGGACTGCAGCAGTTCAAGAAGACAGCTCACCATCACCTTCTGAAGGGCAACTAGGGACGAGCAATAAATGCTGGCCAGCCAGTGACACCAATGTAACATGAGTGAAGAAAATAAAAAATATCGATATGTTGAGATAGTGAAGGCAAAGGGCAGAGCCTTTTTGGACCAGATATAATGATATGGATCTGAGGGACTGAATGGGCTCTTCACTCCTCTAAATAAAATGTCAGATTTCGTAAAACGGGCAGAGTAGGTCACCCCTAACTCCAATCATTTAAGGGGATATGATTAGATTCTTTTTTGTTGATAATATTGGAAGACAGCAGCTGAAAATAGTTACATTGAGGTTGCTGTCCTGAATAACTTCCACAGTCTGGTCTATTTCCAGATTCCTATTCGTGGGATCTTGCTGTGCACTGATTAAATGCTGGCTTTCCTAAATTATGACAATGACTTTGCTCCAAAGCTAGTTCATTGGTTTTAAAATGCTTGGGAAAACTCAAGATTGTGAAGGGCACTGCCTTCGCTGTCATGCCATGAGGTCTTTCCTTCTCATGTATGGGGCCACTCAAAGCTTTGGTTGCCATCTCGTCAGAAAGATGACGTCTCCAACAGTACAGAATTTCCTCAGATGCCTAAATTACACAGTCAAGTCACAGGAGTTAATTCAGCCTTCTGACTCAGAGATGAGAGCCCTACCCACTGAGACACAGCTGATAATTGTGCATTTTCTGGTTTAACAATAACCTGATGTTACTGCATTTCTCTGCTTCTTACAAGTTCCTTGGTAAAAATTTCAGTCCCTGGTTTTACAAAAAAAGTAAGAAAAACTGGACAGTGTGGGTTTTGAAAAGGTTTGCCATGTTGTTTTAGGCTTATCATTTATTAAAATTTGAACATTGTTCTATTGGGATTTATCTCCATGGTGATTGTAACTCAGTTGTTACCCAGATGCTTGATTTGCTAGCTTGTTGACTTAACCAGCAGCCATTAACCAGTTGGCCTATGAGAACAGAAGATTTGAATGTTGTAAATTGCTGCATCACAATCGATGACTCTATAATTAGGATTTCAAACTTGACTTATTACTAGGGAGGTGTCTGCTTTGCATTCAAATTCTTCAATTGAGTACATGTTAATTCTAGACAATTTAAGAACACTTCCTCTCTCTCTTACCTCCCCCCATCCCACCAAATCTCTAATCCCTTTTGGCACTGACGTAAAGACCTAATATTCTTTAATTAATGCAATGTTTTTTAAATACGTATTTCTTCATTCACATTCAGTTCACAAAATGGATAGTAATTGCCACTAAAGATTATTTTATGAATTCCATGCACACTTAGGCATCAGAGTAATCACCCTTGGCTCCTTTTGATAATTTATGAAGCATCCACTACTTGTTTAAATATATTTAATACTGCCATGTAGACAGTGCAATTTTTTATTGTTAGATCTCATTAGTAATGTCTTTCTGTAGTATTGATAGTTTAACAATAACTCTGTGACTGAAAAAAAACCTGTCTGGCTAGGTAGGTCTATCTTTAGATCTCTGTGTTAATTAGCTGAGTGGTAACACTCGCCTCTGAGTATTAAGCCTTACACTAAAGACTTGAACCTAGCGCGGAGGGAGAGGACTGTCTTGTTACTTTTGGGCTCTCACTGTATGCAAATCTGCTACAGGGTCTGATTACCTACGTGTAATGACTGAATATTAAAGTCACTGTAGTCCCAGAGGATCGTTATCTCATTAGAGAGAGAGACGACTGGTGGTAGTTTAATCTGAGGGTCCACCACACCTCAGGTGAGGAGAGTAATTGAGGAGACACATAGAACATAGAACAATATAATGCAGAACAGGCCCTTCAGCCCTCGATGTTGCGCCGACCTGAGAACTAATCTAATCCCACCCCCCCTACACTATCCCATCATCATCCATATCTTGTCCAAGGACTGTTTAAATGCCCCTAATGTGGCTGAGTTAACTACATTGGCAGCAGGGCATTCCACACCCTTATCACTCAGTAAAGAACCTGCCTCTGACATCTGTCTTAAATCTATCACCCCTCAATTTGCAGCTATGCCCCCTCATACAAGCAGACATCATCATCCTAGGAAAAAGACTCTCACTGTCCACCCTATCTAATCCTCTGATCATCTTGTGTGTCTCTATTAAATCTCCTCTTAGCCTTCTCTCCAATGAGAACAGACCCAAGTCCCTCAGCCTTTCCTCATAAGATCTTTCCTCCAGACCAGGCAACATCCTGGTAAATTTCCTCTACACCTTTTCCAATGCTTCCACATTCCTCCTGTAATGGGGAGACCAGAACTGTACACAATATTCCAAGTGAGGCCGCACTAGCATTTTGTATAGTTGCAGAATGACATCACAACTCTGGAACTCAATCCCTCTGCCAATAAAACCTAACACACCGTGTGCCTTCTTAACAGCACTATCAACCCGGATGGCAACTTTCAGGGATCTATGTACATGGACACCAAGTTCCCTCTGCACATCCACACTACCAAGAATCTTTCCATTGACTCAGTATTTTGCCTTCCTGATATTCTTCCCAAAGTGAATCACCTCACAATTATCTGCATTGAACTCCATTTGCCACTTCTCAGTCCAATTCTGCAGTTTATCCAAGTCCCCCTGCAACCTGCAACATTCTTCCACACTATCCACCACTCCACCAACTTTAATGTTGTCTGCAAATTTGCTAATCCATCCACCTATGCCTCCATCTAAGTCATTTATAACAATGACTAACAGCAGTGGTCCCAAAACAGATCCTTCTGGCGCACTACTAGTAACTGGACTCCAGGCTGAATATTTTTCATCAACCACCACTCGCTGCCTTCTTACAGAAAGCCAGTTTCTAATCCAAACTGCTAAATCACCCTCAATTCCATGCCTCCACATTTTCTCCAAAAGCCTACCATATGGAACCTTATCAAAGGCTTCACTGAAGTCAATGTACACCACGCCAATTGCCCTACTCCTGGGCATGAAGAAAGCTGAGTAACTGTTAGAAGGGGGAAAAACAGTCTGTGACGGGATCCCCTGTGGTTGATCCCCTAAAAAACAAGTATACCATTTTGGATACTGTTGAGGGGGATAACGTACCAGTGGCATGCATTGCGGTACAGGTCTCCCATACCGAGTCTGTTCTTGTTGCACAGAAGGGAAGGGGGGAAAGGAAGAGAGTGTTAGTCACTGGAGACTCAATAGTTAGAGAGTCAGCTAGAAGGCTTGTTGGGAATGAAAGAGACTCATGATTGGTGATTTGCCTCCCAGGTGCCAGGGTCCATGATGTCTCGGATCGTGACCTTGGGGTCCTGAAGGGAGAGGGTGACCAGCCTCAAGTCACGGTCCACTTAGGTACCAACGACATAGGTAGAAAGAGGGATAGGGATGTAAGGCAGGATTTCAGGGAGTTAAGGTGGAAACTGAGAGAACAAACAGAAGTGTTACCTTTGGTTTGTTACCCGTGTCATGTGATAGCGAGACAAGGAATATGGAGAGATATCAGCTGAACACGTGACTGCAGGAATGGTGCAGGAGGGAGGGTTTCAGTTATATGGATAATTGGGGCTCATTCTGGATAAAGTATGGCCTCTACAAACAGAACAGTCTTCACTTGAACAAGAGGGGTACTAATACTAAGAAGGGAAATTTGCTAGTGCTATTCAGGTGGGTTTAAACTATCTCAGCAGGGGGATGGAACCTGTGGTGTAGTTCCAGTGCACAGGAGGATGTGAGTATGAAGGACATGGACAGAATTTCACAGTCACAGGAATGTGCTGGCAGACAGCAAACTGGTTTGAAGTGTGTTTACTTCAGCACCAGAAGTATCTGGAATAGGGTAGGTCAGCTTGGTAGGGGTGGCACGGTGGCTCAGTGGTTAGCACTGCTGCCTCACTGCACCAGGGACCCGGGTTTGATTCCAGCCTCGGGCAACTGCGTGGAGTTTACACACGCTCCCTGTGTCTGTGTGGGTTACCTCCGGGTGCTCCGGTTTCCTCCCACAGTCCAAAGATGTATAGGTCAGGTGAATTGGCCATGCTCAATTGCCCATAATGTCAGGTGCGTTAGTCAGAGGTGGATTAGAGTGGTGCTGGTTCAGAGTGTTAGTGTAGACATGTTGGGCTGAAGGGCCTGTTTCCATACTGTAGGGTATCTAATCTGATCAAAAGCTTGCAGCGTGGATAGGTACCTGGGACTTTGATGTTGTGGCCATTTCAGAGACATGAATAGAGCAGGGTCAGGAATGGATGTTGCAGGTTCCAGGATTTAGATCTTTCATTAAAATCAGGGAAGGTGGTAAAACAGGGGGAGGTGTGGCTTTGTTAGTCAAGGACTGTATAACAGTGGCTAAAAGAACTTTTAGCAAGGACTTGTCTACTGAGGTAGTATGGGCTGAGGTTAGAAACTGGAGAGGAGAGGTCACACTGCTGGGAGTTTTTTCTAGGCTTCTGTTAAGTTCCAGGGATGTGGAGGAGAAGATTGGCAAAACGATTCTGGATAGGAGTGAAAGAAACAGAGTGGTCATTATGGGGGACTTTAACTTCCTCAACATTGACTGAAAATGCTATAAGGCAAAAGTGAGGACTGCAGATGCTAGAGATTAGAGTTAAGAGTAACACTTTTGCCCGGAACATCGACTTTCCTGCTCCTTGGATGTTGCCTGACCTGCTGTGGTTTTCCAGCGCCACACTCTCGACTGGTAATTGCTATAACTTTAGTATGTTGGATGGATCAATTTTTGTTCAATGTGTGCAGGAAGGTTTCCTGACAGGATATGACGAAGGGCCAACAAAAGGGGAGGCCACACTGGATCTAGTGATCTAGTACTTGGTAATGAACCAGGCCAGGTGATTGGAATTGTCTCTGAGAATAGATTAGATTCCCTAGTGTGGAAATAGGCCCTTCAGCCCAACAAGTCCACAGCTGCCAAAGAGTAACCCACCCAGATCCATTTCCCTCTGACTAATGCACCTAACCCAATGGGCAATTTAGCATAGCCAATTCACCTAACCTGCACATCTTTAGACTGTGGGAGGAAACCGGAACACCCGGAGGAAACCCACGCAAACACGGGAAAATGTACAAACTCCACACAGACAGTCGCCCGAGGCTGAAATCAAACCTGGGGTCCCTGACACTTTGAGGCAGCAGTGCTAACCACTGAGCTACTGTACCACCCCAAAGCTGTTTGAGTTAGTGGTAGGTTCGCACTTTGGAGAGAACAACCATAATTCGGTTACGTTTAGTTTAGCAATGGAAAGGGATAGGTACATGCCACAGGGCAAGAGTTATAGATGGGGGAAGGGCAATTATAATGCGATTAGGCAAGACTTAGGAGCCATAGAACGGGATAGCAAAATGCAGGGGATGGGGATTATCGAAATGTGGAACTGGTTTAAGGAACTGATATTGCATGTCTTTGCTAGGTATGTCCCTGTCAGGCAGGGAGGAAGTGAAAAGGCAAGGGAACGATGGTTTACTAAAGAAATTGTATCTCTTGTTAAGCGGAAGAAGGAGACTTATGTGACGTTGAGACGGGATGGTTCAGATGACGCGATGGAGAGTTACAGATCAGCTAGGAAGGATTTAAAGAGAGAGTTAAGAAGAGCAAGGAGGGGACATGAGCAGTCTTTAGCAGGTAGAATAAAGGAGAACCCTAAAGCTTTCTATAGGTCTGTGAAGAATAAAAGGATGACTAGGGTAGGAATAAGGCCAGTCAAAGTCAGAAGTGGGAAGTTGGGTGTGGACACTTGTGGAGATTGGAGAGGTGTTAAACAAATATTTCCAGTCTGTTTTCACTCAGGGAAAGAATAATATTGCAGAGGAGAAGACTGAGATACGTGCTATTAGACTAGAAAGGATTGAGGTTAGTAAGGAGGAGGTATTATCAATTCTAGAAGGTGTGAAAGTAGATAAGTCCTTTGGGCCAGATGGGATTTATCCAAGGATTCTCTGGGGAGCTAGGGAGGAGATGGCGGGGCCTTTGGCCTTTAGATTAGATTAGATTTACAGTGTGGAAACAGGCCCTTCGGCCCAACAAGTCCACACCGATCCGCCGAAGCGCAACCCACCCATACCCCTACATTTACCCCTTACCTAACACTACGGGCAATTTAGCATGGCCAATTCACCTGACCCGCACATCTTTGGACTGTGGGAAGAAACCGGAGCACCCGGAGGAAACCCACGCAGACACGGGGCTGTATGCAGGAGAGTTGGTTGGTTTGACAGAGGTTTCTATTTTACTATTTACAAATGTGCTGCATTTTAGTATTGACAGACTATGTATCAAGATACTTTTCCAGAATTTACAACTTTGATTAATTTTCTTCATCCCTCCATCTCTGTCTTCCCAGCCACTTTTGTCAAACTGCACTTTGCGCAACCTCCAACATTTCCCAATAATTTAGATTTCTTTTCTGAGTGCTATAAAATGCTGGGGTTTTCATGCATAGTGCTGCAATATTAAAAAATAGTAACTCCTTTGTAATGCTGATCTTTTACAATTTATAAACTGATGGTTTTCCTGTAACTTAATCCTTGGTCCTTGGAACACACTAAGTTGGAAGTCAAATTATGTATGTGATTTTATTTCAAAAAATATTGTATAAGGATGTTGCCAGGGTTGGAGGATTTGCGCTATAGGTAAAGGTTGAATAGGCTAGGACTATTTTCCCTGGAGTGTCAGAGGCTGAGGGGTGACCTTATAGAGATTTATGAAATCATGAGGGGCATGGATAGGATAAATAGACAAGGTCTTTCCCCTGGGGTGGGGGAGTCCAGAGCTAGAGGTGAGAGGGGAAAGATATAAAAGAGATCTAAGGGGCAACTTTTTCATGCAGAGAGTAGTACATGTATGGAATGAGTTGCTAGAGGAAGTGGTGAAGGCTGGTACAATTGCAACATTTAAAAGGCATCTGGATGGGTATATGAATAGGAAGGGTTTGTGGGGATATGGGCCGGGTGCTGGCAGGTGGAACTAGATTGGGTTGGGATATCTGGTCGGCGTGGACAAGTTGGACCAAAAGGTCTGTTTCCATGCTGTACATCTTTATGACTCCTTGATCTTTGAGTCGCCATTGTCTACAGATTTAATACCAGAGGACTAGAGGATTGCAAATGTTGTGCCCTTATTCAAGAAGAGCAGTAGAGATGACCCAGGTAATAATAGACCAGTGAGCCTTACATCTGTTGTAGGAAAAGTTTTGGAAAGGATTATAAGAGATAAGATTTATAATCATCTGGCAAGCAACCATTTGACTGGAGGTAGTCACCATGGTTTTGTCAAGGATAATTCGTGTCTGACAAACCTCACTGAGTTTTTTGGGAAGGTGACCAAGCAAATGGATGAGCGTAGGGATACCTAGACCTGTCATGGTAACCTCAGTCGGTGTGGGAATTAAGGCCACACTGTTGATGTTACTCTGCATTGCAAACCAGCCACCCAGCAGTCTGAACTAACCAAAACCCAGATGAGCTCACTTGCCATAAAGCATGTGTCTGGATGGGATGCTCTTCAGAGATTGGAGCTGATTCGATGGGCTGAGTGGCCTCTTTCTGCACTGTAGGGATTTTATGATTCTAAATACATGGAAATTTCCTGGTCACTGTTACCAGGAAATGTGACAACTATTTTATAAACCAAAATCTCCCACAAATAGAAATGAAATAATGGCCAGATCATCAGTTTTTAATTCCAAAGATGTCATATATTGGGCTTGTAACTGTAACGGTGTTTCTGTCTCCAAGGATGCTGCCAGACCTACTGAGATTTTCTTTCACTTTTTGTTTTTAATTCAGATCACCAGCATCAGCTGTATTTTATTCTTATTTCTATTTAAGTGATGTTGAGGGATGTTGATGTTAAAAGTATTGTCCAAGACTCAACTGTAGCAGTTCATTCTCTGCAAAGCCTTCTTCCTGTAAGCTCTCTTAAACAGGATATAGTTGGCTGACAGTCAAAAGTTTTCCATCTCCAAGCTCTAACCTCTCATTCTTCAGCTTATCTCTATGATTTTCACCTTGTTCCTTAAAACCCTGATGCCTCATGTCAGTCGTAGGAGTGATGGGTGAATGGGACTTGCTGCGAGAAAGGATTGGTGTGAATGAGAAGTGTTCAGAGCAAGCAGTTAATTTCCTAAATCTTCCAAAATCAGAATGATTTATCATTATAAACCCCCTACAGTGCAGAAAGAGGTCATTTGGCCCATCAAGTCTGCACTGACCCTCCAAAGACCATCCCACCCAGAGTCATCCCCATCCCCATCCCCTACCCTATTCCTGTAACCCTGCATTTCCAAAGCCTACGCATCCCTGGACACTATGGGCAATTTAACATGGTCAATCCACCTAACCTGCACATCTTTGGACTGTGGGAGGAAACTGGAGCACCCAGAGGAAACTCATGCAGACACGGGGAGAACATGCAAATGCCAACCTAGCCTGGAGCCCCCCGGAGAGTAAGGAATGGGTCATGAGCTGACTCACCCAGCCTCAACTTGCAGGCTGGAGCAAGGCTCCAGTTCCATGGCTAGGCCCAGGCTACTGAAGGAGGTGAAAGGCAGTCCTGGCCTGATGTGGCAATCTCGGTCCCATCTGAAGAGCTTCTTCATCTTCAGCGTCCAGGTATTCCAACAGCCCAGCAGGTACTCTCGTCCAGGAGTTGCAGTCTTGGCTCAGCCTGGCAGTCTTCTTTGGTGGAGGCATCTGGCCTGGTATCCAGCATTGGGCATGGCAGACCTGTCCCAGCTGCACCTTCAGGGTATTCCATCATCCCTAAATTGGCTTTGTCCAAGGCCAGGAACCATTAACTAAACTGTGAAGAACTTTGTCTTAATTCTACTTTTTAAAAATTATTATGTATGACGTCTGTCATTGATGCCACAGTGGGATGGCTTATAAAACTTTTCACTGTATTATTCATATAAAAGTAAATTTCTATTCAATTCCACACAGATAGTCACCCAAGGCTGGAATTGAATGTGGGTCCCTGGTACTGCGAGGCAATAGTGCTAACCACTGAACCGCCGTGCTGCTGATGTGGACCAAAGGTACTCCTGTTAGGGGTGCTGTGAGGGAGAGAACTCCAAGATTTTAAGCCAGTGACGGTAAAGGAATGGTAATTATTTTCCGTGTTACACTTGGAGGGATCTTTCAATGGATCGAGTTCCCATGTACCTAATGCCCCTTCAGGGTAGCAGATGTTTTGGGTTTGATAAAGACTGTCAAAGGAGCCTTGGGGGATTATTACCGCGAATTGTGAAGGGTTGACGCAGAAACCTCTGCCCTAGAATGAACAAATTGGTCTGCAGTGGTTTTGAGGCCAGAAAGAGACGTAAAGGATTGCTAATGCCCTCTTCCCTCTCTCGATGCCGCAGCTATTTACTACAAAGTTTCATTAAAAAATGCAACATCACCTTAGCTCCTCCAACAACAATCTTCTGTGTTCAATATCTTTCCCTTGATTTTTTTTTGCTCCGTTCATGACAATTTGAAATGAATGCAGTCTTGTTGGTGCAGAGAAAAAATGCCTTTTCCTATTTATGCACTGATGCAGAGCCTGCTGCCTAGATTTAAGGCAGAGGTGAATTGTGCTGTATTATTTTAACTATTAAGTTCAAATTTACTGCTTCAACCTTGTTAAATATTCATAATTTTAATGAGAGTTTGGAGCATTGCCTGACATTTCATTATGTGAAGGAACCTGCAGTGCAGTCCCTCCTGATTTACTGCTGCTCTGACTGTCTCTTTTATCGCATGACATTCTTGTTAGTAATTTATGAGGTGCCAGAGCTGAACCAGGTTGTCTCAACCAGCTGAGTATCGTCAGGCTCTGAAGAGGTGAGAAACTGCATGACATTTTTTCATCCTTGGCACCTGGCCTGTACTATTGTAAAATATTTTACAGAAAAGCATTACACAATCAAATCAAGATTACAAGCATGGCTGCTTAATTACAATTCAGCCTTGCAAAATAAAAACTGGATTACAAGTCATTCAAGATTGGCAGAATGTCCAAAACCTTTTACAAATGGTGCTGTTTTTGTGCATCATTCATATTAATATAAACCACAGTCTACCGTTTGATCAGACAGATATTGGCAGGGTCAAATATCTTACATTGGAAGAAAATGAGTGCTTCCAAGCCTGTTGACGTATTTATGATGAGGTGATGATTTTAAAATTCTATCTTCACTTCTGTAACCCTCAGATGGAAGCCTGACATATCTGATTCTGGCTCTCTGGAACTCATAGGAAATTCACAGAAAATTTTAATGAGAGCGCAGGGGCAGAGGGACTTAGGTGTATATGCCCATAAATTATTGAAGGTGCAGGGCAAGTTGTGAGTGTGGTTACTAAAGCTTCCTTAGTTTTGGCAATCAAGATACATGGTGTAGAAGATGGAAGATGTCATCAACAGTGCTATCAAGCAGCGCCTGCTCATCGATGATATCCCCAGTGACGCCCAGTTTGGGTTCTGCCAGGGCCACGCAACCCCTGACCTCATTACAGCCATAGTTCAAATATGGACAAAAGAGCTGAATTCCAGAGGGGAGGTGAGAGTGACAGACCATAATGTCAAAGCTGCATTCAACCAAGTGTGGCATCAAGGAGCCTGAGCAAAACTGCGGTCAAAGGGAATTAGAGGGAATCTCTATGCTAGTTGGAGTCATAGCTGTTTTACAAATGACCTTCCCTCCATCATAAGATCAGAAGTTCAGGATGTTTGCTGATGATGTTTAGCACCATTCATGTGCTCAGATACTGAAGCAGTCTATGTTCAAAAGCAACAACCTGAACATTATCCAGACTTGGGCTTGCCACCAGTGTTTCCGACATGTGTAATTTAACTTCCTTGTTTTTCTTCATTCACTTATGGGTGTGGACATTGCTTGCTAGAATATCTGGACAATGTAGATTCCTTGAAGTTCCTTGAAGGTAGAGTCACAGGTAGACAGAATATTGAATAAGGTGTTTGGTACGCTTGCCTTTGTTGCTCAGTACATTCGATATAGGAGTTAGGATGAGTTTGGTGCTGGAAAAGCACAGCCAGTCAGGCAGCATCCGAGGAGCAGAAGAGTCTTGTAGGAGTTGGGATGTCGTGTTGCAGCTGTGAACCTTTGCAATACTGCATTCAATTCTGGTCTCCTTGTTATAGGAAAGATGTTGTTAAACTTGAAAAGTATCAGAAAAGATTTACAAGGATATTACCAGAGTTGGAGAGTTTGAGATATAGGGAGAGGCTTAATAGGCTGGGGCTATTTTCTCTGGAGCGTTGGGAACTGAGGGATGACTTTATAGAGGTTAATAGGGGCATGGACAGGATGAAGAGCCGAAGAGCTGTCAGATGAAGTGGTGGAGGCTGGTACAATTAGAAAATTTAAAAGGTATCTGGATGGATACATGAATAGGAAGGGTTTAAATGGATTTGGGCTAAATTCTGGCAAGTGGGAAAAGATTAATTTATGATATCTAGTCGGCGGAATGCATCTGGGAAAATGAACAAACAGTGAAATTCACAACCAATCTTGGAGGAACCTGTATGGGAGAGGTCACAGTACAGAGACAGAAAAGTGAATAGTGTTATGTGTGGCCTTGGGGAGTCTGCAGTAATGAATAGAGTGGGTTCTTTCTTGATTGTATGTTTTATTGAGATATGTCTCTTGACTAAACTTAAAAATATAATCCGTAAGTATTAAGTTAGCCTGGAGCAGTGTTTTGTAGAGGAATAAGATGGGGCTATTTTCTGGGTCTGTAGATTGGGAGAAACAAAAACAGCCCTTAGTAGCTCTCCTTGTCAGATGTGGGAGTTTAGGGAGAGTTTACGAGTTACTGAGGATTATATCTGTGATAAATGTTGGTCATGAATCCTGATCAAATCGAATGGAATGGTTGGAATGACAGATAGAGGCAATGAGGAATTTACAAGAGCAGGGGGTGTGATGGATGGCAGTTATAGGAAGGGAGGAAAGTTGCAGATACAGTCAGGTAGATGGGTTAGCTCCAGGAAGGGTAAGAGAGGTAGGCGGATAGTGCAAGAGTCTCCTGTGGCTATTGCCATTTCAAACAAGTATGCTGTTTTGCAAAAGGTAGGGAGTGATGGATTCTCAGGGAAATGTAGCACGAACAGCCAAGTTTCTGGTATTGAGACTGGCTCTAATGCAATGAGGGGTACGTTAGATTCCAAGAGATCCATCGTGTTAGGGGACTCTCTAGTCCGAGGCACAGACAGACATTTCTGTGGCCAGCAGTGGAAAATCTGAATGGTGTGTTGCTTCCCTGGTGCCAGGATCAAGGATGTCTCAGAGGGTGCAGACTGTTCTCAAGGGGGAGAGGGGCCAGCAGGAGGTCATTTATACATAGGAAAGGGAAAGGTTGAGATTCTGAAGGGAGAACATAGAGAGTTACACAGGAATTTAAAGAGGAGGTCCTCGAGTGTAGTAATATCTGGATTACTTTTGGTGCTGCGACATAGTGAAAGTAGGAATAGGAGAATAGAGCAAATGAATGCATGTCTGAGGAGCTGGTGTACGGGAGAAGGATTCACATTTTTGGATCATTGGAAGCTGTTTTGGGGTAGAAGTGACCTGTACAAGAAGGATGGGTTGCACCTGAATTGGAAGGAGACTAATATACTGGCAGGGAGATTTGCTAGAGCTGCCCGGGAGGATTTAAACTAGTAAGGTGGGGAGGAGTAGGACCCAGGGAGATAGCAAGGAAAGAGATCAATCTGAGACTGGTACAGTTGAGAACAAAGGCGAGTTAAACAGTCAGGGCAGGCAGGGACAAAGCAGAGAACAAGGTAGGACTGATAAATTAAACTGCATTTATTTCAATGCAAGAGGCCTAACAGGAATGGCAGATGAACTCAGGGCATGGTTAGGAACATGGGACTGGGATATCATAGCAATTACAGAAACATGGCTCAAAGATGGATAGGACTGGCTGCGTAATGTTCCAGGATATAAAGGGACAGAAGGGGAGGCAAGAGAGGAGGGGACTGGCATTTTTGACAAGGGATAGCATGACAGCTGTGCTGAGGGAGGATATTCCCAGAAATACATCCAGGGAAGTTATTTGGGTGGAACTGACAAAAAAGAAAGGGATGATCAACTTATTGCGATTGTATTATAGACCCCCAATAGTCAGAGGGAAATTGAGAAACAAACTTGTAAGGAGATCTCAATTATCTGTAAGGATAATAGGGTGGTTATGATAGGGGATTTTAACTTTCTAAACATAGACTGGGACTGCCCCAGTGTTAATGGTTTAGATGGAGAGGCATTTGTTAGTGTAAACAAGAATATTTTCTGATTCAGTATGTGGATGTACCTACTCGAGAACATCTCCTGGGAAATAAGGCAGGGCAGATGACTGAGGTGTCAGTTGGGGAGCACTTTGGGGCCAGCAACTATAATTCTATTAGTTTTAAGATAGTGATGGAAAAAGCTGGATCAGATCGAAAAGTTGAAGTTCCAAGTTGGAGAAAGGCCAATTTTGATGGTATAAGGCAAGAACTCTCAAAAGCTGATTGGAGATAGATGTTCGCAGGTAAAGGGATGGCTAGAAAATGGGAAGACTTCAGAAATGAAATAACGAGAATCCAGAGACAGTATAATCCTGTTAAGGTGAAAGGAAAGGCTGATAGGTATATGGATGACTAAATAAATTGAGGGTTTGGTTAAGAAAAAGAAGGAAGCATATGTGTCAGGTATAGACAGGATAGATCAAGTGAATCCTTAGAAGAGTATTAAGGCAGTAGGAGTATATTTAAGAGGGAAATCTTAAGAGGCAAAAAAGGGACATGAGATAGCTTTGGCAAATAGAGTTAAGGAGAATCCAAAGGGTTTTTACAAATACATTCAGGATAAAAGGCTAACTAGGGAGAGAATAGGGCCTCTCAAAGATCAGCAAGGCGGCCTTTGTATGAAGCTGCAGGAGATAGGGGAGATACTAAATGAATATTTTGCATCAGTGTTTACCACGGAAAAGGACATGGAAGATATAGAATGTAGGGAAATAGATGGTGACATCTTGAAAAATGTCCATATTACAGAGAAGGAAGTGCTGGATGTCTTGAAACACATAAAAGTGGATAAATCCCCAGAACCTGATCAGATGTACCCTCGAACTCTGTGGGAAGCTAGAGAAGTGATTGCTGGGCCTCTTGCTGAAATATTTATATCGTCGATAGTCGCAGGTGAGGTGCCGGAAGACTGGAGGTTAGCAAACGTGGTGCCACTGTTTAAGAAGGGTGGTAAGGACAAGCCAGGGAACTATAGACCAGTGAGCCTGACATCGGTGGTGGGCAAGTTGTTGGAGGGAATCCTGAGGGACAGGATGTACATGTATTTGGAAAGGCAAGAACTGATTAGGGATAGTCAACACGTGGAAAATCATGTCTCACACACTTGATTGAGTTTTTTGAAGAAGTAACAAAGAGGATTGATGAGGGCAGAGTGGTAGACATGATCTATATGGACTTCAGTAAGGCATTTGACAAGGTTCCCCACGGGAGACACGTTAGCAAGGTTAGATGTCATGGAATACAGGGAAAACTAGCCATTTGGATACAGAACTGATTCAAAGGTAGAAGACAGAGGGTGGTGGTGAAGAGTTGTTTTTTTAGATTGGAGGCCTGTGACCAGTGGAGTGCCACAAGGATCGGTGCTGGGTCCACTAGTTTTTGTACAAATTATATCAATGATTTGATGTGAGCTTAAGAGGTCTAGTTAGTAAGTTTGCAGATCACACTAAAATTGGAGGTGCAGTAGACAGTGAAGAAGGTTACCTTGGATTACAACAGAATCTTGATCAGATGGGCCAATGGGCTGAGAAGTGACAGTTGGAGTTTAATTTCGATAAATGTGAGGTGCTGCATTTTGGGAAAGAAAATCTTAGCCGGACTTATACTTAATGGTAAGGTCCTAGGGAGTGTTGCTGAACAAAGAGACCTTGCAGTGCAGGTGCACAGCTCCTTGGAAGTAGAGTCGCAGGTAGATAGGATAGTGAAGAAGGCGTTTGGTATGCTTTCCTTTATTGGTCCGAATATTGAGTACAGGATTTGGGAGGACATACAGGACATTGGTTAGGCCACTTTTGGAATATTGCATGCAATTCTGGTCTCCTTCCTATCTGAAGGATGTTGTGAAACTTGAAAGGGTTCAGAACAGATTTACATGGATGTTGCCAGGGTTGGAGGATCTGAGCTACAGGGAGAGGTTAAATAGACTGGGGCTGTTTTCCCTGGAGCATAAGGGTGACCTTATAGAGGTTTATAAAATCATGAGGGGCATGGATAGGGGATATAGCCAAAGTCTTTTCCCTGGGGTAGGATATTCCAGAACTAGAGAGCATACATTTAGGATGAGAGAGGAAAGATATAAAAGAGATAAAAGGGGCAAAGTTTTCAGGCAGAGGGTGGTGTGTGTGTGGAATGGGCTGCCAGAGGAAGTGGTAGAGGCTGGTGCAATTGCAACCTTTAAAAGGCATCTGGATGGGTATATGAATAGGAAGGGTTTGGAGGGATACAGAGACAGTGAGGTCTACAGATGTTGGAAATCAGAGTTGAGAGTGTGTTGCTTTCTGTCTTATCAACTACTTCAATCATTTCAAGTCAGATTGCTGCCTTATCTTCCACCTACAGCCTACAGCTCAGAGGACTCAACACTGAGTTCTCCAATTTCAAATAACCTTTGCATCCATCCCCCAACTCCTGCTCCAGTCCCGCTTCCTCCCTTCCATCCCTCTGACCGATCCCTCCTTCCAGCTACTAATCGGATTCATTCCTCCTGTCAATCTAACAGATTCTACCTCCCACCTGCATTCATCTATCATCACCTCATCACTCCACCCCTGTCCCCACCAATAACCTTCCCCACTCCTCATCTTTATCTGCAACTCCCGCTGCCCTCACCTTCCATGCTGAAGAAGGGTTCTACCCGAAACGCCGGACTTCTCCACCTCCTGATGCTGCCTGGCTTGTTGTGTTCTTCCAGACTCCTGCTTGTCTACTTTGGATTCCAGCATCTGTAATTCTTTTGTCTCAAACTAAGCTTTATCTTCAATAGCTCAAGGGGATGCAGTGGTCTATGCAGTCTGTGATTATAATGTATCCCTTCTGACACTCGTGTCATTCTGATGAACCTGCAGTGTAGCTCCTCCAAGATCCTACTATCTTTAAATCTTGCAACAACCTCTTAAAAACTTATTATTTGTGGGCGAGGTTGTCGGGCATTTATTGCCCATTGCTAATTGCCCAGATTGAACCTGGTTTGCTGGGAGAGTTGGTGGGGTTAGAGTGACATTTTGCCCAGTTTAGGGAATCCAAGTGGACTGGTTGGACACAAGTCACTATCACTGATTGTGGTCACTTTCACTGATACCAGTCTTTAAATTTAACCTGTGTTTTCTAACTCAATTCAAATGATCAAGCTGCTCAGATTCGAACTTGTATTTCCTGCAGTATTAGTCCTGTAAGATAATTAGTACACCAGTATCTTACCCAATCCTTTCATTCCTCTCCTAAATGCCACGTTCTTTTGTCTTTTGTATGTCATCCCTCTTTCTTCACCTTTGAAAGGTCTCTGACACATTTCTCATTATCTGACAAATACCTAGAAATTGTAAGCTTTTTTATTTGACACCATAGCTCAGTTGCTAGCAACCTGACCTTTGAGTCAAAAAAAGATTATGCATTTAAATCTCAGTAAAAGAGATCAGCAAATAATCCAGGCTAATAAGTACAGCTTAAATCTATGCAATATCAAAGAAACCCTGTACCATCAGAAGCACTGTGTTTTGGACAATATATGAAACTGAAGCCAGTATTCCACCATACTTGTGAAAGAGTGGCAAAAATTTGTGGGCAACATCTTTCCCCTTAAACAGCACCATCAAAAATGGATTGGGTTCTCAATGCCTTTTGACATTTGGATCAACTTATGTTTAATCAAACAACATCTGATGCCAGCATGTTGCTGGAAAAGCACAACAGGTCAGGCAGCATCCGCGGAGTAGGAAAATTGACATTTCAGGCCTCATTCCTGATGAAGGGCTCCGGCCCGAAACGTCGATTTTCCTGCTCCTCAGATGCTGCCTGACCTGCTGTGCTTTTCCAGCACTACACGTGGGCGGCACGGTGGCATTGTGGGCGGCACGGTGGCTTAGTGGGCGGCACGGTGGCACAGTGGTTAGCACTGCTGCCTCACAGCGCCTGAGACCCGGGTTCAATTCCCGACTCAGGCGACTGACTGTGTGGAGTTCTCCATGTGTCTGCGTGGGTTTCCTCCGGGTGCTCCGGTTTCCTCCCACAGTCCAAAGATGTGCAGGTCAGGTGAATTGGCCGTGCTAAATTGCCCGTAGTGTTAGGTAAGGGGTAAATGTAGGGGTATGGGTGGGTTTCGCTTCGGCGGGTTGGTGTGGACTTGTTGGGCCGAAGGGCCTGTTTCCACACTGTAAGTAATCTAATCTACACTCTTGACTCTGATCTCCAGCATCTGCAGATCTCACTTTCCCCTAACATCTGATGCCAAGCCACTTAAAGAGATAGGATGAGGTGACCACATGATTAGGGGTCACAGTCTAAGAATAAGGGATAAGACATTCAGGACTGATATGAAGATTCACTCAGACAGTAATAAACCTGTGAAATTCTCTCCCTCAGGAAGCTGTTGGGACCAGTCGTTAGATACACTTAAGAGGGAGCTGGATTTGGCCCTTCCAGTTAAAGAGATCAAGGGGTATGGAGAGAAAGTGGGAATGGAATACTGACATTGCATGATAGGCCATGATCGTATTGAATGGTGGTGCAGGCCTATTGTCCATGTTTCGGTTCAGTTGAAGAGCTCAATTTGGGGGAGGTACTTAAAACAGGAGTGAAGTGGAGAGATTTGGGAAAGAAAATCAAGGGCTTGGAGTTCCAGGTGGCTCAAGATGGAGTGACAAGATGAATGAAGGAAATTTGTAATGCAGAAGAAACAAGAATTGAAAGAGTGAAGAAATTGTGGAGGTTTTCATTATAATGTGATAGGATGTTCAGTGCTGACACTATGTTATATTCTGGCGTCTGGGTTTCAACTATTGGTGGCCTGTGGTTGGGATAGAGTACAATCACCAACTGTCCTTCCAATGCTAGTTTAAGGCTGTTCCGTTGTCCATGGTGGAGGATAGATCATGAATATATCTCAACAGGTGAAGTATGCCTTGATAACATGATACAGTTTTTTTTTACATAACAGTAGCTAATTACAGGTTTCATTAACTGTTAGGCACATTAACTATTATCACCAAGAGGTAATGAAGACACACCAGGAGACTGCTAGAGTCCATCTACATGTAAATGATGTCATCAGAGTGAGTAGAGCACAGTATAGCTCAAATGTTAACTCTTTCAAAACCATTAACTTATATAACAATTATTAGAGCTGAAGAGTGGCACGGTGGCACAGCGCCAGAGACCCGGGTTCAATTCCTGCCTCAGGCAACTGTCTGTGTGGAGTTTGCACATTCTCCCCGTGTGTGTGTGGGTTTCCTCCGGGTGCTCCGGTTTCCTCCTTCAGTCCAAAAATGTGCAGGTGGGTGAATTGGCCATGCTAAATTGCCCGTAGTGTTAGGTGAAGGAGGTAAATGTAGGGGTATGGGTGGGTTGCTCTTTGGAGGGTTGGTGTGGACTTGCTGAGCGCAAGGGCCTGTTTTCACACTGTAAGTAATCTGTAAGTAATCTAAAGAGGTTGCAGAGATTGAATGAAATGAGGTCATGGAAGGACTTGAAAACAAATATGAAAATTGGGTGTAGTTCATCTGGAAGCTGATGAAGACCAGCAAGGAAGAGTTTGATGGATGTGTATTGAGACATACAGTAAAACTTGCTGCTTGCCATATGGCTCCTGCATTCATCAACATAGCAATACTCCGTGACTATGTTACAAAATAACTCTATGGGAAGTGCTTTGAGAAATGGATAAAGTTGTGATAAATGAATTCTATAATCTGTTGACATGAAAGACAATGTGAAGCTGTTTCTCCCCCTCCCCCACCCTCATAGAACAGAGATTTAGTGAAAATTATGAGGCGTTTTTATGGAGCAAATCAGGAGAATTGTTCCCACTGCTGAGAGATTCCGGATCCCGAGGACACTGTCTTAGATCATTGGCAAAGGAACAAGCAGCAGTTGTGTTTTTGTATTCTGTTGTTTAGAATTCATGGTCTGAAATTCAATGGTATCTTTTGAAAGTGAATTGGGTAAATACTTGAAAAAGACTCCAGGTTATAGAGCAAGAACACTGGGGGAAGGAGTGTGATGGAACACTTCCTTCAAAGAGCCACAACAAGCATAATGAACCAACTTACAATCTACATGTTAAACCAGGCTTTGACAGCAATTGCATTAAATTTTGGATTTAACCAAAATTGGAGGTGTTGTGGACAGCGAAGAAGGTTACCTCAGAGTACAACAGGATCTTGATCAGATGGACTAATGGGCTGAGGAGTGGCAGATAGAGTTTAATTTAGATAAATGTGCGATGCTGCATTTTGGAAAGGCAAATCAGGACAGGACTTATACACTTAATGGTAAGGTCCTGCGGAGTGTTGCTGAACAAAGAGACCTTGGAGCACAGATTCATAGCTCCTTGAAAATGGAGTCATAGGTAGATAAGACAGTGAAGAGGGCATTTCATATGCTTTCCTTTATTGGACAGGACATTGAGCATAGTATTTGGGAGGTCATGTTGCAGCTGTACAGGATATTGGTTAGGCCACTTTTGGAATATTGCGTGCAATTCTGGTATTCTTCCTATAGGAAAGATGTTGTTTTCCTGGAACGTCAGAGGCTGAGGGGTGACCTTATAGAGGTTTATAAAATCATGAGGGCCATGGCTAGGATAAATAGACAAAGTCTTTTCTCTGGGGTGGGGGAGTCCAGAATTGGAGGTCATAGATTGAGGGTGAGAGGCGAAAAATTTAAAAGGGACCCAAAGGGCAACTTTTTCATGTAGAAGATAGTGCATGTATGGAATGAGCTGCCAGAGGAAGTGGGGGAGGCTGATACAATTACAACATTTAAAAGGCATCTGGATGCGTGTGTGAATAGGAAGGGTTTAGAGGGATGTGGGACTGGCAAATGGGACTGGATTAGGTTAGGAGATCTGGTCAGCATGGACGAGTTGGACTGAAGGGCCTGTTTCTGTGCTGTACATCTTTATGACTCTAAGTAGACTATTCAGCTATCAAGTCTGCCCTGCCAATAAGAGAGATCATGGCTGACCTGTTAATCCTCAACTCCAGTTTCCTGCCCTTTCCCCATTATCCTTGATTCTCTTACTGAAATTCCTCCTCAACTCTGCCTTAAAATGTGTGACCCCCTTATTCTGAGATTATGTCCTTTGGACCTAAACTCTCCCACAAAGGAAAACAACCCTTCCGCATCTACCCTTGTTAATTGCTCTAAGAATCTGTCTCTATCCATCTCTTCATAAACTGTCTGTAACCATTGAACTCCTCTTCAGTGACACCCCCCCCCCCCCCCCATTCCCAAAGCTGACCTGAGTGATCTATTTATTGCCAGGCACAGTAGAATATTTCAGGCTCTCTGCCTGTATTCCTGATAAAGGGCTTTTGCCCGAAACTTCAATTTTACTGCTCCTCGGATGCTGCCTGAACTGCTGTGCTTTTCCAGCACCACTAATCCAGAATCTGGTTTCCAGCATCTGCAGTCATTGTGTTTACCTTTTACAGAGTAGAATATTGCCGCCTAACAATTTTTGGAATTCAATGTAGGCCCAATCCGTTGAAGATGTTGCCACCAATAAGAATCAGGAATATGCAAGAGAAGTGCAGAGGGCTGTAGAGGCTGGGCTGATATGCATGTTCAAGGCTAAGGTAAACAGATTTCTAACCATTAATAAATAAGGCGAAGAGGCAGGCAGGTGGAGTTGATGATTATAGGATCAGTCATGATCTTGTTGAATGGTGGAGCAGGCATGATGGGCTGATTGGCCTACTGCTATTTCTCTATAGTATGGTCTTAAGAGCAGAATTCAAAGGCATGCAGAAATTGTGCTGAAAGAGCTGAGCAATCCATATTCTGTCTGTAGATTACAGTAAAATCAAATAAAAGGTGTTTCAGTCTGATTATGATGCAAAGAGAAAGGGAAGGTAAAGTCTTGCTTCCAAATCAGTGAGATTCTCAGAATAAAATTTCCTGAACACTCTAATTATTATGGTGTTATTATCAATGATTGAATTTTATTAGCTCATGAGGATGAGAGGTTCTAATCGTAATTTGTATTTGCCCTTGTGTAAAACTGACAGGTGTTGAAGGTGTGTGAAGTGTAGAAGTTTCATTAATCTTAGGCAGACAAACAATTAATGGCACTTCATTATTTTCTCGATTGTTCGTGTGAATGTCTTATGTGTAAAACTAGTTGAGACACATTTAATTTAGGAATTCAGGGCTCTTGCCAGCTGATGAATATGGCCTTATATCAACTCCAGTTTGCTGCAAATGTCATTTGAATGATTTTTTTTGCATTGTTCATTCAAAGCCCTGTCACTGATCCTTTCACAAACGGGAATCAGGTGCTGAACGTGCATTGAATTCACCCAGAGTATTCTTTTCCATGGCACGTCTTAGCTCAAATGATATTGGCAATCTGAACTCTCTGCCCTCAAAAACTATTAAATTTGGAGATCAACTGAAAATTCAAAATATAGACAAGTAGGTTTTTGTTAGACAATGGTACTTAGAGTTGTAGAGCCTGTCTTGTACAAATTGAGCTAAATTAGCAATGATCAGATTGAATGGTGGAACAGGAACAAGGGGCTTATTTTCAATACTAACAGCTGAAATTCTTAAGCCAATTTGAGGGATGAGGAAATTCAATGCTTTCATGTGGTCTTCCTCATGGTTTTCTTACTTTCAGTATTTTTTCCAGGTAGTCTGTTACCAAGGCTAAAGATACATGTCCCCCACCTCCCCCAGTATCTTGGTGAACAACAACTCATCCTTCAGAGTCAGTCCTCTGGTCTCCTGCTGCCCCAGTCTTTCTCTACTAGGGGAAAGTGAGAACTGCAGATGCTGAAGAATCAGAGTTGAAAAGTGTGGCACTGGAAAAGCACAGCAAGTCAGGCAGCATCCGAGGAGCGGGAGAAGCAACATTTCGGCATTAGCCCTTCATCAGGAATGTCAATCCTGATGAAGGGCTAATGCCTGGAACCTCAATTCTCCTGTTTCTCGGATGCTGCCTGAACTGTATCTACTCGGGCTCAAATACAATAATTAAATCTCAGAAGCAGGAACACATTTGAACATGGCCTGTTTCAAGAACCAAGTATATCAGGAGACTTATTAATAGCTCTTGTTTTTATTTATTAGATTAGATTCCCTACAATGTGGAAACAGGCCTCCGGCCCAAAAGTCCATACCGACTCTCCAAAGAGCAACCCACCCAGACCCATTCCTCTGCATTTATCCCTGACTAATTGCACTATGGGCAATTTAGCATGGCCAATTCACCTAACCTGCACATCTTTGGACTGTGGGAGGAAACCAAAGCACCCAGAGGAAACCCACTCAGACAGTTGGGGTAGAATGTGTAAACGCCACACTGACAGTTGCCTGAGGTGAGAATTGAACCCAGGTCCCTGGCACTGTGAGGCAGCAGTGCTAACCACTGAGCCATCGTGTCTTACTGATTCATCCCAACTTCTTTTATAAAGGTTTATAAAATCATGGGGGGCATCGATAAGATGAATAGCAAAGGTATTTTCCCTGGAGTTCAAAACTAGAGGGTATATATTTAAGGTGAGAAGAGAAAGATTTAAAAGGCACCTGCGAGGCAATGTTTTCACACAGAGGGTCGTTCATCTGTGGAATGAGCTGCCAGAGGAAGTGATGGTTGAGGGTACACTTATAGCATTGACAAGACATTTGGGTTGGTACATGAATAGGAAAGGTGTAGAGGGATATGGGCCAAATGCAAGGAAGTGGGACTAGATTCCACTTCCCGCCTCAGGCGACTGACTGTGTGGAGTTTGCACGTTCTCCCTGTGTCTGCGTGGGTTTCCTCCGGGTGCTCCGGTTTCCTCCCACCAGTCCAAAGATGTGCGGGTCAGGTGAATTGGCCATGTAAATTGCCCATAGTGTCAGTTGAAGGGGTAAATGTAGGGGATTGGGTCTGGGTGGGTTGCGCTTTGGCGGGTCGGTGTGGACTTGTTGGGCCGAAGGGCTTGCTTCCACTCTGTAAGTAATCTAATCTAATTAGTTTGGAAACTTGTTTGGCAAGGACGAGTTGGACCAAAAGGTCTGTTACCATGCTGTATGACTTGAACACTCTTTCAACCCACACAGCAGCTTTATAAAAGCTGCTTCTGGAATTAATTGTATTTGGTTCAATTACATTGCTCATTCATGATTGACACTGGGATGAATCAATGTGACATTTACAGTTCCCATACTGACATGCCCTTCCCTCTGTAGAAATATCGGGAACTCCTCCTACAGACACATGATCACATACATCCCATACAGGTCAATGCTCACAGCAAATACATAACCCCATGTCACATGGCTTTATGTTTATTAATCATACAGGTAACAGGCATTGGAGCATAGATATTGCTGGGAATAAAAGGCAAGGTCTACTTAGTTCTATGGTCCACCTTCCTAGTAATCATGAGACTCAATAATAGTAGGAGATGCTGGAGATCAGAGTCAAGAGTGTGGTGCTGGAAAATCTACATTATGAATTGAAAATAATAAAAATGTATTTGTGATGTGGGTGTAGATACTCTACAATGACTTCCTTCAAGGAATAGACACTGTCCAATTCCCATTCAGTTTTTCTAATAATCACTAAACAGAGAACAAAGCAGCCTCCATGTTATGAACGAGTCCTTACTAAAATGCTCAAATTTGGTGACAAGTTTCTTGCTAAACCCAAGCTATGATCTTACAACATAAACAAAATCAGACCTTCAAAACTCAAAAAATATGCTTCCGCTTCCATAACAACAGGCCAAGCCAGACAGATTAATTATAAATTTCACACAGGCTAATGATCAGCCTTCGCTGCTTTGTGTGAACCTGGAGAATTGGACACCGTACCCTCGGACATCTTGACCACAGATGTGGTGTCCAGTCACCAGAAGCCAGACCCTGAGGTAATTGTGCCCTGCGTAGCATTCAGGAAAGAGATCAGAAGCACAGGAAATATGTCATCCAGGTTGTTTATGGACTTCATTTGAAAATACTGATGGGATGCACTGTGGAGTGCACTTAGACTCATTTCATTGACTTTTTGTCAAGGAAGTTTTTGTTTAAGTGTGTTGAGCAGAACCTGAAAGTAATATTTTGGTTGCGATGTTCTACCCCAAAATCTATAGGACAATTGAAAAGGGCAGCTTCTCTTTTACTCTTTGATGAGATGTGATTGTTACCAGCAAGGTTAGCATTTGTGGCCTACCATGAAGTAGCCTTGAAGTAAGTGGCTTGCTAGGTAATTTTGTACGGCAGTTTAGAGTCAATCATTTTGTTGTCGACTTGGAGTCATGTAGAATGGCAACTTTCCTTCCTTAAAGGTCATTAATGAACTGGATTTTTCTAACAGTCAATGAAATGAAAAGACTGAAGGATGAATTGAAAGAAATCTATAACATGGAATTCCCTCCCTAGGGGCATTGAGGCTTGACCTACAGCACATGGACTGCACCAGTTCAGAAAGGCAGCTCAACCCCCCCTTCTCAAGGGAAAACCAGGGACAGGTAATAAATGCTGGCCCAGCCAGTGATGCCCACATCCCATGAGTGAAGTTTTAAAAACATTAGAGGATTGATAGGGTAGATTTAGGAAGTCTTGTGGTGAGGTATATAACACTGCCAAAACACTGCCTATCATGTAAATCTTTCCAATACAACCAATGATAGGATTGTAAAAGTGGAAGAGACGCCTGGTCAGTCACATAGACTCAGAGAGATGTTCAGCACAGAAATAGACCCTTCGGTCAACTTGTCCATGCCGACCAATGTTCCTATATCAGTCCAGTCCCATTTGCCAGCATTTGGCCATATCCCTCTAACCCCTTCCTATTCATATACCCATCCAGATGCCTTTTAAATGTTGTAATTGTACCAGCCTCCACCACTTCCTCTAGCAACCCACTCCATACATACACCACCATTTGCATGGAAAAGTTGCCCCTTAGGTCCCCTTTAAATGTTTCCCCTCACAAATTAAGCCTATGCCCTCTAGTTCTGGACTCCCCAACCATGGGGAGAAAACCTTGCCTAGTTACCCTATCCATGCCACTCATGATGTTATAAACCTCTAAGAAGCTCACCCCTCAGCGTGCAATGCTCCAGAGAAAATAGCTCCAGCTTATTCAGCCTCTCGCTCAAATCCTCCAACCCTGGCAACTTCCTTGTCAATGTTTTCTGAACCCTTTAAAGGTTCACAACATCCTTCCTGTCAGATGAGACCAGAATTGCACACAATATTCCAAAAGTGGCCTAATCAATATCCTGTACAGTCGTAACATGCTCTCCCAACACCTAAACTCAAAGTACTGACTACTAAAAGCAAGCATACCAAATGCTTTCTTCACTATCGTATCCACCTGCGACCCCACTTTCAAGGAACTATGAACCTGCACTCCCAATTCTCTTTGTTCAGTAACACTCACCAGAACCTTACCATTCAGTGTATAAGTCCTGCCCTGGTTTGCCTTTCCAAAATGCAACACCTCGCATTTATCTAAATTATATTCCATCTGCCACTCCTCGCCCATTGGCCCATCTGATCAAGATCCCATTGTACTCTGAGGTAACCTTCTTCGCTGTCCACTACACCTCCAATTTTAATGTCATTTGTAAACTTACTAACTATACCTCCTATGTTTGCATCCAAGTCATTTATATAAATAATGAAAAGCAGTGGACCCAGCACCCAGTGGCACACCACTGGTCACAGGCCTCCAGTCTGAAAGGCAACCCTCCATCATAATCCTCTGTCTTCTACCTTTGAGCCAGTTCTGTATCCAAATAGCTAGTTCTGCCTGTATTCCAAATGATCTAACCTTGCTAACCAATTTACCGTGGGGGACCTTGTTGAACACCTTACTGAAGTCCATATAGATCACATCAACCTCTGTGCCCTCATTAATCCTCTTCATTACTTCTTCAAAAAACTCAAGTTTGTGAGACATGATTTCTCAAGCACAAAGCTATGTTGACTATTCCTAATCAGTCCTTGCCTTTCCAAATATGTGTAAATCCTGCCCCTCAGGATTCCCTGCAACAACTTGCCCACCACTGATGTCAGGCTCACTGGTCCACAGTTCCCTGGCATGTCCTTACCACCTTAAATAGTGGTACCACGTTAGCCAACCTTCAGTTTTCTTGCGCTTCACCTGTGACTATCGATGAGACAAATATCTCAGCAAGGGCTCCAGTAATCACTTTCCTAGCTTCCCTGAGTGTTGTTGGGTACATCTGATCAGGTCCCGAGAATTTATCACTTTTATACATTTCAAGCAGTCCAGCACTTCCTCCTCTGTAAAATAGACATTTTTCATATTATCGCTATTTATTTCCCCATATTCTATATCTTCCTTCACAGTTAACACTGATGCAAAATACTCGTTTGATGCCTCAGCCATCTCCTATGGTTCCATATGTAGGCAGCCTTGCTGATCTTTAAGAGGCCCTATCCCTAGTAGCCACACACGCAGACAACAAGCAACATGAATTTGACTGGGACAACACTACTATCATAGGGCAAGCCAGACAGAAAACAGCCAGGGAATTCCTAGAGGCATGGCATTCATCCACAAACTCCAGCAACAAACACATCGACCTGGACCCAATATACCAACCACTACAGCGGATAGCTGAAACTGACAACCGAAAGCGGCAAGGACAGACCACTATAAATACCGGAAGAAACATCAAAGAAGCGCTTCGCAGGAGGCTCCAAAGCACTGATGATGTCGCCTAGCCAGGGGACGAAACGTTTGCAACAAAAACTTCCAGCTCGGCGAACAGAACCACAACAACGAGCACCCGAGCTACAAATCTTCGCACAAACTTTGAAGAGGCCCTATTCTCTCCTTTTTGTCCGTAATGCATTTGTAGAATCCCTTTGGATTCTCCTTAACCCTACTTACCAAAGCTATCTCATGTCCCCTTTTTGCCCTCCTGATTTCCCTCTTAAGTATACTCCCACTGCCTTTATACTGTTATAGGGACTCACTTGGTCTCTGCTGTCCAGACCTAACACATATTCCTTCTTTTTCTTGACAAAAACCTCAATTTCTCTAGGCATCCAGCAGTCCTTACACTGACCAGCCTTACCCTTCACCCTATCAGGAATGTACTATCTCATTATCTCAGTTTTGAAGGTTTCCAATTTTCCAGCCCTCCCTTTACCTGTGAACATCCACAGCCAATCAACCTTTGAAAGTTCTTGCCTGATACCGTCAAAATTGGCCTTCCTCCAGTTTAGAGCTTTAACTTTTAGATCTGGTCTATCCTTTACCATCACCATTTTAAAACTGATAGAATTGTGGTCGCTGGACAGAAGTTGGAAAGTAAATTGAAGCATCCATCATCAATATGCAGAGCCTCAGCCAGTGTATGTTGCTGCAGCAACGTAGATTCCTTGGGAGGGAGGATGGTTATTCTAGTTGGCTGGATATCGAGTGTGAATCAGATCAAAGACCAAAGGCAATCCTCCATCATACTCCTCTGTCTTCTACCTTCAAGCCAGTTCCTATTGGGATTGGTTCAGGACCTGACTGCTTACCTGATCAGTGGCAGAGGTCTTGTAGGCCCATAAATGTTTACAATACTGTGGAGAAGGAAGCCATTTGGCCCATCAATTTTATGCTTTCAATGAAAATCTAACTAAACTGACCCCATTTTCTAGCTTTTAGTCCATCTAAATGTTGCAATAGTTTCTGACTCACCACCCTAGCAGGCACTGAGTTCCAGACCCCAGGGTCATGCCATTTTGAATCTAACCTGCGTTCATCCAGAAAACTGAAGAAGGGTGGACTTTGAGAAGATGTACCCACTTACAGAGGAGATGAGAACAAGTAGCCAATAAATCAATAACCCACAGAATGGTTACAATATGCCAATTACATGGAGTAGTTGAAGCATTGATGTATTAAAGGAGAAGCTAGATAAATAGGAGGGAGAAAAGACTAAAAGGATGCAGTTAAAAACCACACAACACTAGGTAGCTACCTGGTGAAGGAGCAGTACTCCAAAAGCTAGTAATTCCAAATAAACTTGTTGGACTATAACCTGGTGTTGTGTGATTTTTAACACTATCTACCCCAGTCCAACACCGGCACTTCCACCCATCATAAAAGGATACGCTGAGAGAGTGAGATGAGAGGATAGCAGGAGACTCACAGACCAGTTGGGCCAAATGGGCTAAAGCTGTAAATCGTATGTAATTTCACATATTTAAGAAATTATATCACATCTTCCTAATACTTTCATTACAAGTAAGCCTAGAAGGAATTACAATAAAATTATACCATTTTATGTTGGAATTGCCAGCTTACCAGGAGTAATCTTCAATCTTCAGGAACTAATCTCCTGGACACTGCCACAAGCAAGGTCCAAGAGAAATGTCATAGGATTATTAAAAAAGTAGATTTATTTCCCATTTTCTTTGAGCTGTCTGATAGTAATTATGAAACTGTTGAAATTGGGGACAACAATTATTGGATTGAATATTTAAAGTGAGGAGTGAATTGAACTGACAAAATATTATCAGTCAAATTTGAAAACTTATCTGACAGAATGTGTACACACTTGGACTGTAGTTATACTGTAACACATTGCTTGCTGATCGAAAAAGTAATTGAGTCAATTATAATACATAAGGCCAACTTTATTTTAATGTCTTTAGATCCCTGCAAATTTTTCCATGATATTTTATTTCAAATCTTGCAGTTATAATTAGAATAACACCAAACATTGGAAATACCACAAAAACATGTCAAACAAATTTTCTGGGAGGAGAAATGATGTTATAGTGTAATCTTGCCCTCTTCCCATCTATTCCATAAGGATATCTCATATCTCCTGATCCCATCTTCATCCTGAAACTCTGTCATTCTGCTAATGCAAGCAAAGCAGCTGTAGAATTATAAAATCATACAACAAAGCAGAAGACCAGTTGGCCCATCGTTTCTGTCCCTGCCCCTGGGGAGAGGTAGCCAATTTGTCCCACGTCTCAGCTCTTCTGCCTCTTCTTTCAGTTTCTGCTCCTTTACCTGGGGTCACCACATCACTGATTAAGACCCACTTCTTGTCAGTCATTCGTTCCTCCTCCACTCCCATCAGGTTACAGCCCCTTCCGTCCAGTCTTGGGTCTTCCTCTTCTTCCTGTCAGTCACATCACCATGGTTTCCTTTCTGAACAACAGATGCCAATGCACAGCCTTCCGAAAGAGAGATGTCCAGAATTGGACACAGTCCAGCAACTGGGTCTGAGTCAGGATTTTAAAAATGTTCACCATACAAAATTGCTTTTGTCCTTTATCTCTCTTAATTAGGCCAAATCCCACACATGTTTGTTTAACAACCTTCTCAACAAGTCTTGCCCACCTTCAAACATTGTTATGTTGATTGGTTTTCCATTATCGTTGGTGTTGTTTAGCAGTATTGGTGAGGACGTGTCTCATTCCAGCTTCAGCGTGACACTATTGATCTCCCTCTTTGAGTAAAATGTGAAGTAAAGTCATTGTAATCCTACCAAACCAGGTGGCTGCTCTGCCATTAGAGAGAGAGAACTGGTACTGGTTTAACCTGAGGGTCAGCACACCTCAGGTAAGGGAGAGATTGAGAAGGAGTGTCCTTGATGGTAACCCCAGGTAGAGCAGGAATTGAACCCACACTGTTGGTAGCATCCTGCATTGTAAACCAACCATCTAAGCTAACCAATCCCATGTTGTAGTGATGCGTAACTCACTGACCATGAAGGATTTTAGTATGACCTGAATAAGGTGCTATGTAAATGCAGTTTATTTTACTTCTTTAGCTATTTCTTTTAACTTATTACCAGTAAAGCATTGGGCTTCAGTTCATTCAGAGATTATGTTCATGAAAACACATTAGGTTTCTTTCCTTACTGTAAAGAATATTATACAAGGAATCTTAACAGAGGTGAGTTGTTTGAAATGATATGGACTTGCAGCAGAGTAAATAGAGGGAAACAATTTCCCATTAGGTGGGAATTATTAACCCTTCAACAGAGATTTATGATCGTGGGTAAAAGATACAGGAAAAAGGTGAGGCAAATTGTTTTCAGCAGAATGTTGTGATCTGGAATGCACTGTCTTGAAGGATGCTGGAAGTAAATTCAATGGCAGCTTTGAAAAAGGAATGGGATATTTGGTGGAAAATAAAAAAAATTGCAAAACAGTAGAGAAAGAGAAAGGGCCAGCAAGGCCTGATAGACTAAACACTCCTCTGCTGTGCTGTATCATTCTACGACGATGATTTTAAAATCCTGGAATATTTGGTATTAAAAATGAGATTTTCACTCAGAATCCTGCAGGAACACAGAGCAGCTGCTTGGAGGTGTTGGTTTTGGGGCAGCTAAATGGTAGTGGCACAGCAAAATCCTTCTCTCTCTCTCTCTCTCTTTCTCTCTACTTTTCTGTCTTTTCTTTCCTTTCTTTCATCTTCTGATGTCATGGGGAAGCTGGAGTGGTGTTGGAGGGTTGTTGGCAGCAAAGGTAGTGGGATTGAGGACTCCTGGCTTTGGTAGTCCCAGAGCCTGGACTCGGGAACTAGGTGGGCTGTCAGCTGGGGGAAGCTTGGTGCCTGGAGCAGGGACTTGCTGGAGGTGAGGCCTGGCACAGTCTGGAGGAGAAGCCGGTTACGGTCTGGAGAAGAGGCCTGGTATGGTCTGAAGGAAAGGCCTGATACAGTCTGGGTATGGTCTGGGGGAGAGGCCTGGTACGATCTGGGGGAGAGGCCTGCTACGGTCTGGGGGAGAGGCCTGGTACGGTCTGGAGGAGAGCCTGGTACAGTCTGAGGGAAAGGCGTGGTACGGTCTGGGGGAGAGGCCTGGTACAGTCTGGGGGAGAGGCCTGGTACGGTCTGGGGGAGAGGCCTGTTACAGTCTGAGGGAGAGGCCTGGTACGGTCTGAGGGAGAGGCCTGGTACAGTCTGGGGGAGAGGCCTGTTACGGTCTGAGGGAGAGGCCTGGTACAGTCTGGGGGAGAGGCCTGGTACAGTCTGGAGGAGAGGCCTGGTACGGTCTGGGGGAGAGGCCTGTTACAGTCCGAGGGAGAGGCCTGGTACAGTCTGGAGGAGAGGCCTGTTACAGTCTGGGGGAGAGGCCTGTTACAGTCTGAGGGAGAGGCCTGTTACGGTCTGGGGGAGAGGCCTGGTACAGTCTGGGGGAGAGGCCTGTTACAGTCTGAGGGAGAGGCCTGTTATGGTCTGGGGGAGAGGTCTGTTACGGTCTGGAGGAGAGGCCTGGTACAGACTGGGGGAGAGGCCTGGTACAGTCTGGGGGAGAGGCCTGGTACGGTCTGGAGGAGAGGCCTGTAACAGTCTGAGGGAGAGGCCTGTTACGGTCTGGGGGAGAGGCCTGGTACAGTCTGGGGGAGAGGCCTGGGTACAGTCTGGGGGAGAGGACTGTTACAGTCTGAGGGAGAGGCCTGTTACGGTCTGGGGGAGAGGTCTGGTACGGTCTGGAGGAGAGGCCTGGTACAGTCTGGGGGAGATGCCTGGTACAGTCTGGGGGAGAGGCATGGTACAGTCTGGGGGAGTGGCCTGTTACAGTCTGAGGGAGAGGCCTGGTACAGTCTGGAGGAGAGGCCTGTTACAGTCTGGGGGAGAGGCCTGGTACAGTCTGAGGGAGAGGCCTGTTACGTTCTGGGGGAGAGGCCTGTTACAGTCTGAGGGAGAGGCCTGTTACGGTCTGGGGGAGAGGTCTGTTACGGTCTGGAGGAGAGGCCTGTTACAGTCTGGGGGAGAGGCCTGGTACAGTCTGGGGGAGAGGCCTGGTACGGTCTGGGTAAGAGGCCTGGTACGATCTGGGGGAGAGGCCTGGTACAGTCTGGGGGAGAGGCCTGGTACGGTCTGGGTAAGAGGCCTGGTACAGTCTGGGGGAGAGGCCTGGTACAGTCTGGGGGAGAGGCCTGGTACGGTCTGGGGGAGAGGCCTAGTAGTCTGGGGGAGAGGCCTGGTACAGTCTGGGGGAGAGGCATGGTACAGTCTGGGGGAGAGGCCTGGTACGGTCTGAGGGAGAGGCCTGGTACGGTCTGGGGGAGAGGCCTGGTACGGTCTGGGGGAGAGGCTTGTTACGGTCTGAGGGAGAGGCCTGGTACAGTCTGGGGGAGAGGCCTGGTACGGTCTGGGTAAGAGGCCTGGTACAGTCTGGAGGAGAGGCCTGTTACAGTCTCGGGGAGAGGCCTAGTACGGTCTGGGGGAGAGGCCTGTTACGGTCTGGGGGAGAGGCCTGGTACAGTCGGGGGGAGAGGCCTGGTACGGTCTGGGGAGAGCCTGGTACGGTCTGGGGGAGAGGCCTGGTACAGTCTGGGGGAGAGGCCTGTTACGGTCTGGGGGAGAGGCTTGTTACAGTCTGAGGGAGAGGCCTGGTACAGTCTGGGGGTGAGGCCTGTTACGGTCTGAGGGAGAGGCCTGGTACAGTCTGGGGGAGGGGCCTGTTACGGTCTGAGGGAGAGGCCTGGTACAGTCTGGGGGAGAGGCCTGGTACAGTCTGGGGGAGATGCCTGGTACAGTCTGGGGGAGAGGCCTGTTACGGTCTGAGGGAGGGGCCTGGTACAGTCTGGGGGAGAGGCCTGGTACAGTCTGGGGGAGAGGCCTGGGTACAGTCTGGGGGAGAGGCCTGGTACGGTCTGGGGGAGAGGCCTGTTACGGTCTGGGGGAGAGGCCTGGTACAGTCTGGGGGAGAGGCCTGGGTACAGTCTGGGGGAGAGGACTGTTACAGTCTGAGGGAGAGGCCTGTTACGGTCTGGGGGAGAGGTCTGGTACGGTCTGGAGGAGAGGCCTGGTACAGTCTGGGGGAGATGCCTGGTACAGTCTGGGGGAGAGGCATGGTACAGTCTGGGGGAGAGGCCTGTTACAGTCTGAGGGAGAGGCCTGGTACAGTCTGGAGGAGAGGCCTGTTACAGTCTGGGGGAGAGGCCTGGTACAGTCTGAGGGAGAGGCCTGTTACGTTCTGGGGGAGAGGCCTGTTACAGTCTGAGGGAGAGGCCTGTTACGGTCTGGGGGAGAGGTCTGTTACGGTCTGGAGGAGAGGCCTGTTACAGTCTGGGGGAGAGGCCTGGTACAGTCTGGGGGAGAGGCCTGGTACGGTCTGGGTAAGAGGCCTGGTACGATCTGGGGGAGAGGCCTGGTACAGTCTGGGGGAGAGGCCTGGTACAGTCTGGGGGAGAGGCCTGGTACGGTCTGGGTAAGAGGCCTGGTACGATCTGGGGGAGAGGCCTGGTACAGTCTGGGGGAGAGGCCTGGTACGGTCTGGGTAAGAGGCCTGGTACAGTCTGGGGGAGAGGCCTGGTACAGTCTGGGGGAGAGGCCTGGTACGGTCTGGGGGAGAGGCCTAGTAGTCTGGGGGAGAGGCCTGGTACAGTCTGGGGGAGAGGCATGGTACAGTCTGGGGGAGAGGCCTGGTACGGTCTGGGGGAGAGGCTTGTTACGGTCTGAGGGAGAGGCCTGGTACAGTCTGGGGGAGAGGCCTGGTACGGTCTGGGGGAGAGGCCTGGTACAGTCTGGAGGAGAGGCCTGTTACAGTCTGCGGGAGAGGCCTGGTACGGTCTGGGGGAGAGGCCTGTTACGGTCTGGGGGAGAGGCCTGGTACAGTCGGGGGGAGAGGCCTGGTACGGTCTGGGGAGAGCCTGGTACGGTCTGGGGGAGATGCCTGGTACAGTCTGGGGGAGAGGCCTGTTATGGTCTGGGGAAGAGGCCTGGTATGGTCTGGGGGAGAGGCCTGTTACGGTCTGGGGGAGAGGCCTGTTACGGTCTGGGGGAGAGGCCTATTACAGTCTGGGGGAGAGGCCTGTTACAGTCTGGAGGAGAGGCCTGTTACGGTCTGGGGGAGAGGCCTGTTACAGTCTGGGGGAGAGGCCTGTTACAGTCTGGAGGAGAGGCCTGTTACGGTCTGGGGGAGAGGCCCGTTACAGTCTGGGGGAGAGGTCTGGTACGGTCTGGGGGAGAGGCCTGGTACAGTCTGGAGGAGAGGCCTGTTACGGTCTGGGGGAGAGGCCTGGTACGGTCTGGGGGAGAGGCCTGGTACAGTCTGGGGGAGAGGCCTGGTACGGTCTGAGGGAGAGGCCTGGTACGGTCTGGGGGAGAGGCCTGGTACGGTCTGGGGGAGAGGCTTGTTACGGTCTGAGGGAGAGGCCTGGTACAGTCTGGGGGAGAGGCCTGGTACGGTCTGGGTAAGAGGCCTGGTACAGTCTGGAGGAGAGGCCTGTTACAGTCTCGGGGAGAGGCCTAGTACGGTCTGGGGGAGAGGCCTGTTACGGTCTGGGGGAGAGGCCTGGTACAGTCGGGGGGAGAGGCCTGGTACGGTCTGGGGAGAGCCTGGTACGGTCTGGGGGAGAGGCCTGGTACAGTCTGGGGGAGAGGCCTGTTACGGTCTGGGGGAGAGGCTTGTTACAGTCTGAGGGAGAGGCCTGGTACAGTCTGGGGGTGAGGCCTGTTACGGTCTGAGGGAGAGGCCTGGTACAGTCTGGGGGAGGGGCCTGTTACGGTCTGAGGGAGAGACCTGGTACAGTCTGGGGGAGAGGCCTGGTACAGTCTGGGGGAGATGCCTGGTACAGTCTGGGGGAGAGGCCTGTTACGGTCTGAGGGAGGGGCCTGGTACAGTCTGGGGGAGAGGCCTGGTACAGTCTGGGGGAGAGGCCTGGGTACAGTCTGGGGGAGAGGCCTGGTACGGTCTGGGGGAGAGGCCTGTTACGGTCTGGGGGAGAGGCCTGGTACAGTCTGGGGGAGAGGCCTGGGTACAGTCTGGGGGAGAGGACTGTTACGGTCTGAGGGAGAGGCCTGTTACGGTCTGGGGGAGAGGTCTGGTACGGTCTGGAGGAGAGGCCTGGTACAGTCTGGGGGAGATGCCTGGTACAGTCTGGGGGAGAGGCATGGTACAGTCTGGGGGAGAGGCCTGTTACAGTCTGAGGGAGAGGCCTGGTACAGTCTGGAGGAGAGGCCTGTTACAGTCTGGGGGAGAGGCCTGGTACAGTCTGAGGGAGAGGCCTGTTACGTTCTGGGGGAGAGGCCTGTTACAGTCTGAGGGAGAGGCCTGTTACGGTCTGGGGGAGAGGTCTGTTACGGTCTGGAGGAGAGGCCTGTTACAGTCTGGGGGAGAGGCCTGGTACAGTCTGGGGGAGAGGCCTGGTACGGTCTGGGTAAGAGGCCTGGTACGATCTGGGGGAGAGGCCTGGTACAGTCTGGGGGAGAGGCCTGGTACAGTCTGGGGGAGAGGCCTGGTACGGTCTGGGTAAGAGGCCTGGTACGATCTGGGGGAGAGGCCTGGTACAGTCTGGGGGAGAGGCCTGGTACGGTCTGGGTAAGAGGCCTGGTACAGTCTGGGGGAGAGGCCTGGTACAGTCTGGGGGAGAGGCCTGGTACGGTCTGGGGGAGAGGCCTAGTAGTCTGGGGGAGAGGCCTGGTACAGTCTGGGGGAGAGGCATGGTACAGTCTGGGGGAGAGGCCTGGTACGGTCTGAGGGAGAGGCCTGGTACGGTCTGGGGGAGAGGCCTGGTACGGTCTGGGGGAGAGGCTTGTTACGGTCTGAGGGAGAGGCCTGGTACAGTCTGGGGGAGAGGCCTGGTACGGTCTGGGGGAGAGGCCTGGTACAGTCTGGAGGAGAGGCCTGTTACAGTCTGCGGGAGAGGCCTGGTACGGTCTGGGGGAGAGGCCTGTTACGGTCTGGGGGAGAGGCCTGGTACAGTCGGGGGGAGAGGCCTGGTACGGTCTGGGGAGAGCCTGGTACGGTCTGGGGGAGATGCCTGGTACAGTCTGGGGGAGAGGCCTGTTATGGTCTGGGGAAGAGGCCTGGTATGGTCTGGGGGAGAGGCCTGTTACGGTCTGGGGGAGAGGCCTGTTACGGTCTGGGGGAGAGGCCTATTACAGTCTGGGGGAGAGGCCTGTTACAGTCTGGAGGAGAGGCCTGTTACGGTCTGGGGGAGAGGCCTGTTACAGTCTGGGGGAGAGGCCTGTTACAGTCTGGAGGAGAGGCCTGTTACGGTCTGGGGGAGAGGCCCGTTACAGTCTGGGGGAGAGGTCTGGTACGGTCTGGGGGAGAGGCCTGGTACAGTCTGGAGGAGAGGCCTGTTACGGTCTGGGGGAGAGGCCTGGTACGGTCTGGGGGAGAGGCCTGGTACAGTCTGGGGGAGAGGCCTGGTACGGTCTGGGGGAGAGGCCTGTTACAGTATGGGGGAGAGGCCTGTTACGGTCTGGGGGAGAGGCCTGTTACAGTCTGGGGGAGAGGCCTGTTACAGTCTGGGGGAGAGGCCTGTTACGGTCTGGGGGAGAGGCCTGGTACGGTCTGGGGGAGAGGCCTGTTACAGTCTGGAGGAGAGGCCTGGTACAGTCTGGGGGAGAGGCCTGGGTACAGTCTGGGGAAGAGGCCTGTTACAGTCTGGGGGAGAGGCCTGTTACGGTCTGGGGGAGAGGCCTGTTACCGTCTGGGGGAGAGGCCTGTTACAGTCTGGAGGAGAGGCCTGGTACAGTCTGGGGGAGAGGCCTGGTACGGTCTGGGGGAGAGGCCTGGTACAGTCTGGAGGAGAGGCCTGTTACAGTCTGGAGGAGAGGCCTGTTACGGTCTGGGGGAGAGGCCTGGTACGGTCTCGGGGAGAGGCCTGTTACAGTCTGGAGGAGAGGCCTGTTACGGTCTGGGGGAGAGGCCTGTTACGGTCTGGGGGAGAGGCCTGTTACGGTCTGAGGGAGGGGCCTGGTACGGTCTGGGGGAGAGGCCTGGTACAGTCTGGGGGAGAGGCCTGGTACAGTCTGGAGGAGAGGCCTGGTACAGTCTGGGGGAGAGGCCTGTTACAGTCTGGAGGAGAGGCCTGGTACAGTCTGGAGGAGAGGCCTGGTACAGTCTGGCGGAGAGGCCTGGTACAGTCTGGGGGAGAGGCCTGGTACAGTCTGGGGGAGAGGCCTGGTACAGTCTGGGGGAGAGGCCTGTTACGGTCTGGGGGAGAGACCTGGTACAGTCTGGAGGAGAGGCCTGTTACGGTCTGGGGGAGAGGCCTGTTACGGTCTGGGGGAGAGGCCTGGTACAGTCTGGGGGAGAGGCCTGTTACGGTCTGGGGGAGAGGCCTGGTACAGTCTGGGGGAGAGGCCTGTTACCGTCTCGGGGAGAGGCCTGGTACGGTCTGGGGGAGAGGCCTGTTACAGTCTGGGGGAGAGGCCTGGTACTGTCTGGGGGAGGGGCCTGTTACAGTCTCGGGGAGAGGCCCGTTACAGTCTGGGGGAGAGGCCTGGTACGGTCTGGGGGAGAGGCCTGGTACAGTCTGGAGGAGAGGCCTGTTACGGTCTGGGGGAGAGGCCTGGTACGGTCTGGGGGAGAGGCCTGGTACAGTCTGGGGGAGAGGCCTGGTACGGTCTTGGGGAGAGGCCTGTTACAGTATGGGGGAGAGGCCTGTTACGGTCTGGGGGAGAGGCCTGTTACAGTCTGGGGGAGAGGCCTGTTACGGTCTGGGGGAGAGGCCTGATACGGTCTGGGGGAGAGGCCTGTTACGGTCTGGGGGAGAGGCCTGTTACGGTCTGGGGGAGAGGCCTGGTACGGTCTGGGGGAGAGGCCTGTTACAGTCTGGAGGAGAGGCCTGGTACAGTCTGGGGGAGAGGCCTGGGTACAGTCTGGGGGAGAGGCCTGTTACAGTCTGGGGGAGAGGCCTGTTACCGTCTGGGGGAGAGGCCTGTTACAGTCTGGAGGAGAGGCCTGGTACAGTCTGGGGGAGAGGCCTGGTACGGTCTGGGGGAGAGGCCTGGTACAGTCTGGAGGAGAGGCCTGTTACAGTCTGGAGGAGAGGCCTGTTACGGTCTGGGGGAGAGGCCTGGTACGGTCTCGGGGAGAGGCCTGTTACTGTCTGGAGGAGAGGCCTGTTACGGTCTGGGGGAGAGGCCTGGTACAGTCTGAGGGAGAGGCCTGTTACGTTCTGGGGGAGAGGCCTGTTACAGTCTGAGGGAGAGGCCTGTTACGGTCTGGGGGAGAGGTCTGTTACGGTCTGGAGGAGAGGCCTGTTACAGTCTGGGGGAGAGGCCTGGTACAGTCTGGGGGAGAGGCCTGGTACGGTCTGGGTAAGAGGCCTGGTACGATCTGGGGGAGAGGCCTGGTACAGTCTGGGGGAGAGGCCTGGTACGGTCTGGGTAAGAGGCCTGGTACAGTCTGGGGGAGAGGCCTGGTACAGTCTGGGGGAGAGGCCTGGTACGGTCTGGGGGAGAGGCCTAGTAGTCTGGGGGAGAGGCCTGGTACAGTCTGGGGGAGAGGCATGGTACAGTCTGGGGGAGAGGCCTGGTACGGTCTGAGGGAGAGGCCTGGTACGGTCTGGGGGAGAGGCCTGGTACGGTCTGGGGGAGAGGCTTGTTACGGTCTGAGGGAGAGGCCTGGTACAGTCTGGGGGAGAGGCCTGGTACGGTCTGGGGGAGAGGCCTGGTACAGTCTGGAGGAGAGGCCTGTTACAGTCTGCGGGAGAGGCCTGGTACGGTCTGGGGGAGAGGCCTGTTACGGTCTGGGGGAGAGGCCTGGTACAGTCGGGGGGAGAGGCCTGGTACGGTCTGGGGAGAGCCTGGTACGGTCTGGGGGAGATGCCTGGTACAGTCTGGGGGAGAGGCCTGTTATGGTCTGGGGAAGAGGCCTGGTACGGTCTGGGGGAGAGGCCTGGTACGGTCTGGGGGAGAGGCCTGTTACAGTATGGGGGAGAGGCCTGTTACGGTCTGGGGGAGAGGCCTGTTACAGTCTGGGGGAGAGGCCTGTTACGGTCTGGGGGAGAGGCCTGTTACGGTCTGGGGGAGAGGCCTGGTACGGTCTGGGGGAGAGGCCTGTTACAGTCTGGAGGAGAGGCCTGGTACAGTCTGGGGGAGAGGCCTGGGTACAGTCTGGGGAAGAGGCCTGTTACAGTCTGGGGGAGAGGCCTGTTACGGTCTGGGGGAGAGGCCTGTTACCGTCTGGGGGAGAGGCCTGTTACAGTCTGGAGGAGAGGCCTGGTACAGTCTGGGGGAGAGGCCTGGTACGGTCTGGGGGAGAGGCCTGGTACAGTCTGGAGGAGAGGCCTGTTACAGTCTGGAGGAGAGGCCTGTTACGGTCTGGGGGCGAGGCCTGGTACGGTCTCGGGGAGAGGCCTGTTACAGTCTGGAGGAGAGGCCTGTTACGGTCTGGGGGAGAGGCCTGTTACGGTCTGGGGGAGAGGCCTGTTACGGTCTGAGGGAGGGGCCTGGTACGGTCTGGGGGAGAGGCCTGGTACAGTCTGGGGGAGAGGCCTGGTACAGTCTGGAGGAGAGGCCTGGTACAGTCTGGGGGAGAGGCCTGTTACGGTCTGGGGGAGAGGCCTGGTACAGTCTGGGGGAGAGGCCTGTTACCGTCTTGGGGAGAGGCCTGGTACGGTCTGGGGGAGAGGCCTGGTACAGTCTGGGGGAGAGGCCTGGTACTGTCTGGGGGAGGGGCCTGTTACAGTCTCGAGGAGAGGCCCGTTACAGTCTGGGGGAGAGGCCTGGTACGGTCTGGGGGAGAGGCCTGGTACAGTCTGGAGGAGAGGCCTGTTACGGTCTGGGGGAGAGGCCTGTTACGGTCTGGGGGAGAGGCCTGGTACAGTCTGGGGGAGAGGCCTGGTACGGTCTTGGGGAGAGGCCTGTTACAGTATGGGGGAGAGGCCTGTTACGGTCTGGGGGAGAGGCCTGTTACAGTCTGGGGGAGAGGCCTGTTACGGTCTGGGGGAGAGGCCTGATACGGTCTGGGGGAGAGGCCTGTTACGGTCTGGGGGAGAGGCCTGTTACGGTCTGGGGGAGAGGCCTGGTACGGTCTGGGGGAGAGGCCTGTTACAGTCTGGAGGAGAGGCCTGGTACAGTCTCGGGGTGAGGCCTGGGTACAGTCTGGGGGAGAGGCCTGTTACAGTCTGGGGGAGAGGCCTGTTACGGTCTGGGGGAGAGGCCTGTTACCGTCTGGGGGAGAGGCCTGTTACAGTCTGGAGGAGAGGCCTGTTACAGTCTGAGGGAGAGGCCTGTTACGGTCTGGGGGAGAGGTCTGTTACGGTCTGGAGGAGAGGCCTGTTACAGTCTGGGGGAGAGGCCTGGTACAGTCTGAGGGAGAGGCCTGTTACGGTCTGGGGGAGAGGTCTGTTACGGTCTGGAGGAGAGGCCTGTTACAGTCTGGGGGAGAGGCCTGGTACAGTCTGGGGGAGAGGCCTGTTACAGTCTGGGGGAGAGGCCTGTTACGGTCTGGGGGAGAGGCCTGTTACCGTCTGGGGGAGAGGCCTGTTACAGTCTGGAGGAGAGGCCTGTTACAGTCTGAGGGAGAGGCCTGTTACGGTCTGGGGGAGAGGCCTGGTACAGTCTGAGGGAGAGGCCTGTTACGTTCTGGGGGAGAGGCCTGTTACAGTCTGGAGGAGAGGCCTGGTACAGTCTCGGGGAGAGGCCTGGGTACAGTCTGGGGGAGAGGCCTGTTACAGTATGGGGGAGAGGCCTGTTACGGTCTGGGGGAGAGGCCTGTTACCGTCTGGGGGAGAGGCCTGTTACAGTCTGGAGGAGAGGCCTGTTACAGTCTGAGGGAGAGGCCTGTTACAGTCTGGAGGAGAGGCCTGTTACAGTCTGAGGGAGAGGCCTGTTACGGTCTGGGGGAGAGGCCTGGTACAGTCTGAGGGAGAGGCCTGTTACGTTCTGGGGGAGAGGCCTGTTACAGTCTGGAGGAGAGGCCTGGTACAGTCTCGGGGAGAGGCCTGGGTACAGTCTGGGGGAGAGGCCTGTTACAGTCTGGGGGAGAGGCCTGTTACGGTCTGGGGGAGAGGCCTGTTACCGTCTGGGGGAGAGGCCTGTTACAGTCTGGAGGAGAGGCCTGTTACAGTCTGAGGGAGAGGCCTGTTACGGTCTGGGGGAGAGGTCTGTTACGGTCTGGAGGAGAGGCCTGTTACAGTCTGGGGGAGAGGCCTGGTACAGTCTGAGGGAGAGGCCTGTTACGGTCTGGGGGAGAGGTCTGTTACGGTCTGGAGGAGAGGCCTGTTACAGTCTGGGGGAGAGGCCTGGTACAGTCTGGGGGAGAGGCCTGTTACAGTCTGGGGGAGAGGCCTGTTACGGTCTGGGGGAGAGGCCTGTTACCGTCTGGGGGAGAGGCCTGTTACAGTCTGGAGGAGAGGCCTGTTACAGTCTGAGGGAGAGGCCTGTTACGGTCTGGGGGAGAGGCCTGGTACAGTCTGAGGGAGAGGCCTGTTACGTTCTGGGGGAGAGGCCTGTTACAGTCTGAGGGAGAGGCCTGTTACGGTCTGGGGGAGAGGTCTGTTACGGTCTGGAGGAGAGGCCTGTTACAGTCTGGGGGAGAGGCCTGGTACAGTCTGGGGGAGAGGCCTGGTACGGTCTGGGTAAGAGGCCTGGTACGATCTGGGGGAGAGGCCTGGTACAGTCTGGGGGAGAGGCCTGGTACGGTCTGGGTAAGAGGCCTGGTACAGTCTGGGGGAGAGGCCTGGTACAGTCTGGGGGAGAGGCCTGGTACGGTCTGGGGGAGAGGCCTAGTAGTCTGGGGGAGAGGCCTGGTACAGTCTGGGGGAGAGGCATGGTACAGTCTGGGGGAGAGGCCTGGTACGGTCTGAGGGAGAGGCCTGGTACGGTCTGGGGGAGAGGCCTGGTACGGTCTGGGGGAGAGGCTTGTTACGGTCTGAGGGAGAGGCCTGGTACAGTCTGGGGGAGAGGCCTGGTACGGTCTGGGGGAGAGGCCTGGTACAGTCTGGAGGAGAGGCCTGTTACAGTCTGCGGGAGAGGCCTGGTACGGTCTGGGGGAGAGGCCTGTTACGGTCTGGGGGAGAGGCCTGGTACAGTCGGGGGGAGAGGCCTGGTACGGTCTGGGGAGAGCCTGGTACGGTCTGGGGGAGATGCCTGGTACAGTCTGGGGGAGAGGCCTGTTATGGTCTGGGGAAGAGGCCTGGTATGGTCTGGGGGAGAGGCCTGTTACGGTCTGGGGGAGAGGCCTGTTACGGTCTGGGGGAGAGGCCTATTACAGTCTGGGGGAGAGGCCTGTTACAGTCTGGAGGAGAGGCCTGTTACGGTCTGGGGGAGAGGCCTGTTACAGTCTGGGGGAGAGGCCTGTTACAGTCTGGAGGAGAGGCCTGTTACGGTCTGGGGGAGAGGCCCGTTACAGTCTGGGGGAGAGGCCTGGTACGGTCTGGGGGAGAGGCCTGGTACAGTCTGGAGGAGAGGCCTGTTACGGTCTGGGGGAGAGGCCTGGTACGGTCTGGGGGAGAGGCCTGGTACGGTCTGGGGGAGAGGCCTGTTACAGTATGGGGGAGAGGCCTGTTACGGTCTGGGGGAGAGGCCTGTTACAGTCTGGGGGAGAGGCCTGTTACGGTCTGGGGGAGAGGCCTGTTACGGTCTGGGGGAGAGGCCTGGTACGGTCTGGGGGAGAGGCCTGTTACAGTCTGGAGGAGAGGCCTGGTACAGTCTGGGGGAGAGGCCTGGGTACAGTCTGGGGAAGAGGCCTGTTACAGTCTGGGGGAGAGGCCTGTTACGGTCTGGGGGAGAGGCCTGTTACCGTCTGGGGGAGAGGCCTGTTACAGTCTGGAGGAGAGGCCTGGTACAGTCTGGGGGAGAGGCCTGGTACGGTCTGGGGGAGAGGCCTGGTACAGTCTGGAGGAGAGGCCTGTTACAGTCTGGAGGAGAGGCCTGTTACGGTCTGGGGGCGAGGCCTGGTACGGTCTGGGGGAGAGGCCTGTTACAGTCTGGAGGAGAGGCCTGTTACGGTCTGGGGGAGAGGCCTGTTACAGTCTGGGGGAGAGGCCTGTTACGGTCTGAGGGAGGGGCCTGGTACGGTCTGGGGGAGAGGCCTGGTACAGTCTGGGGGAGAGGCCTGGTACAGTCTGGAGGAGAGGCCTGGTACAGTCTGGGGGAGAGGCCTGTTACGGTCTGGGGGAGAGGCCTGGTACAGTCTGGGGGAGAGGCCTGTTACCGTCTTGGGGAGAGGCCTGGTACGGTCTGGGGGAGAGGCCTGTTACAGTCTGGGGGAGAGGCCTGGTACTGTCTGGGGGAGGGGCCTGTTACAGTCTCGAGGAGAGGCCCGTTACAGTCTGGGGGAGAGGCCTGGTACGGTCTGGGGGAGAGGCCTGGTACAGTCTGGAGGAGAGGCCTGTTACGGTCTGGGGGAGAGGCCTGGTACGGTCTGGGGGAGAGGCCTGGTACAGTCTGGGGGAGAGGCCTGGTACGGTCTTGGGGAGAGGCCTGTTACAGTATGGGGGAGAGGCCTGTTACGGTCTGGGGGAGAGGCCTGTTACAGTCTGGGGGAGAGGCCTGTTACGGTCTGGGGGAGAGGCCTGATACGGTCTGGGGGAGAGGCCTGTTACGGTCTGGGGGAGAGGCCTGTTACGGTCTGGGGGAGAGGCCTGGTACGGTCTGGGGGAGAGGCCTGTTACAGTCTGGAGGAGAGGCCTGGTACAGTCTCGGGGAGAGGCCTGGGTACAGTCTGGGGGAGAGGCCTGTTACAGTCTGGGGGAGAGGCCTGTTACGGTCTGGGGGAGAGGCCTGTTACCGTCTGGGGGAGAGGCCTGTTACAGTCTGGAGGAGAGGCCTGGTACAGTCTGGGGGAGAGGCCTGGTACGGTCTGGGGGAGAGGCCTGGTACGGTCTGGGGGAGAGGCCTGTTACGGTCTGGGGGAGAGGCCTGGTACGGTCTGGGGGAGAGGCCTGGTACAGTCTGGGGGAGAGGCCTGTTACGGTCTGGGGGAGAGGCCTGGTACAGTCTGGGGGAGAGGCCTGTTACCGTCTGGGGGAGAGGCCTGGTACGGTCTGGGGGAGAGGCCTGTTACAGTCTGGGGGAGAGGCCTGGTACTGTCTGGGGGAGGGGCCTGTTACAGTCTCGGGGAGAGGCCCGTTACAGTCTGGGGGAGAGGCCTGGTACAGTCTGGGGGAGAGGCCTGGTACGATCTGGGGGAGAGGTCTGATACGATCTGGGGGAGAGGTCTGGTACGATCTGGGAGAGGGGTCTGGTACGGTCTGGTCATAAGGCCCAGAGCAGTTTCCTTGAAGGACTGCAATGCCTGAACTTTTTATTTCTTTATTTTTCTAATTTATTCCTAAGATCCAGTATCTCGGTACCTTTGTACCGAAGAAGGCGCTATAAGTGGTGACCTTGGAAACTCTTCACTGTCCTCATGTGAGCACATGTAACAATGAGCCTAATTCTAATTTTTTTTGGAAGCCATTCAACTGATTTTGCAAGTGCTTAAGGTGAGTGTATTTGATTGGGCTATCTGGAATTCTAATCCAAAACATACCTCAGTAGATAGTCCTGTCCTCAGCTGCAGTCTGCTGGTTTACAGCTGCCTGGGGATGGGATGGAGAATGGCCACTTCTGCATCTCGCTGTAATGTATTACCATACCCATCCCCCCCAGCCCTGATCTCAGACAGTATCTGAGTTGCCGGTATAATGACCACCCACATTCCTCATGAAGCATCATATCAGCTGGCAATGTGACAGGGTCCAGAGGTGCAACTGGTGATAAATTAGAAACTGTGATTAGTGCCACAGTCACCATCTGCTGCCTCACAAATTGAGCTTCATAACTTTTATATTAATGGGAATCTAGAAACAGCTGAAAAACTCTGCAAATTATTGATTTTGATTGTACTTTCTCATGTATCTGTTTATGAGAATCTACATCTGCATGTATGAGAGTGTATGCATGTGTATGTATGAGTAAGTCTGTGTGTATCTATGTTCACATGTGCACACATATCTATGTTTGTACATGCATGCTTATATTGAGTATGCATGCCTGCATGTGTATGCTTGTGTGTGCATCCACGCACATGTCTGTATGTGTATGTGTGCACACACCAGTATGTTGGTGTATGTCTCTACGTAGGCCTGCCCACATATTTGTTGATGAATGTGTCTCTGTGTGTCTCTATGGAAATGTTTGTGAGTGTGTAGGTATTTGTGTCTCTGGTTGGAATCCCACAGAAGCTTAATGATGTGAGATCTGATGAGAAATGTGATGAAATCACATGGGAAGTCCATCCAGGCCCACCTTGAATCTTGGTAAACAAGCAGGAGACTGGAAGAACACAGCAAGCCAGGCAGCATCAGGAGGTAGAGAAGTCAACATTTTGTGTGTAACCCTACTTCAGGACTAGAAGTGGGTGTGGGGGGGGGCGGTGCTGCAGATAAAGGGGGTGGTGGGGGGCAGGGTGGTGAAGTGGGGATAGGTGAAGACAAGTAGAGGGTATGACTTGGTTGGTTAATAGGAAGAATTAATCCGGTTGGTGGCAGGGAGTAGTAGAAGGGAGGGGGAGAGGCTGTGAACGGAGTTGGGGATGGGAAGGGGGTGACCGTGAGATTTAGGAGCAGAATTAGGCCATTCAGCCCATCAATTCTGCTCCACCATTCAATCATGGCTATTATGTTTCTCAACCCTATTCTTCTGTCTTCTCCACATGACACTCAATCCTCTCATTAATCAAAAACCTGTCTATTTCTGTCCGAAATACATTCAAAGACTTGACTTCCACAGCCCTCTGCAGCAATGACTTTCACAGATTCCCCACCCTCTGGAAGAAGAAATTCCTCCTCGTCTCAGTTTTAGAGGGTTGTCCCTTCACCCTGAGGCTGTGCCCTCGGGTCCTACTCTCTTCTACAAGTGAAAACATCTTCCCTACATCCACTCTATGCAGGCCGCTCAGTCTACTTTAAGTTTCAATCAGATTCTCCCTCTTCCTTCTAAACTCCATTCTGGGATATCCCAGCTGTGGTCATTCACTCTAGGTACAGCGAATGGTAGAATGGGGTCAGAATTAGATGAGAGAGATGCCAGAGGATTGGCTAATTAATGAGGCAAGTTTGGCAAGATATATTGAGAAACCCTCCATGAAACATGGTGAAACCGAGAGTGAAAACAAGTTTCAGCCTGTGCACGTGAGGTTGAACATGTGTTTGTTTGTCAATGTGTGAGCTTGTTGGGGTGTGACTGTGTGTTGGTCTGCATGTTTGAATGGTGTGTGTCTCTGTGTGTGTAAGGGTGTGGCTAAGTATCTTTGGATGTTTGGCTCTGTTGGAGTGTGTGTGTCTGTGAAAAAGTGAATGACCGAGTGTGTCTCTGTGGAGGGAAGACTATCTCTGTAAGTGTATGAGTGCGTGTTTGTAGGTGTGTATGGATTTTTTTTTGTATGTTTATGGCTCTATTTTGCAATTTGCCTGGTAATTGGAAAACTTTCTATTGGTTACATTTTATTATTTTTAATTTTCAGAAATGATGATGCAGTGGTGTCTGAGTCTCAAGTACTGGATGTTGCCCAGAACTTGTGATGTAAACCCAGACAGAGATTCAGCTGTTCCAGGAATGAAACATTTCAATCCTCAAAACAAAGCAATGTTCATCTCTCAACCAGCATCATGACAACACACAGCTGATCTATTCCTTTGTTTGTTGTCTGTGGGATCTTGCTATGTGCATTTTGGCTGCTGTGTGTTGTCGCTTTCAAAGTGACTCATTACCTGTGAAGCAATTTCAAATATACAGAGGAAATTACACACACAACATAAATACAAGTTGTCTCAATTCTGATTACTGTTATAGGACCAGACCTTTCTGGTGATTCTGACTGTGATATAAAGTGCAGTTGAATCAGATTCCCGTGCCCTCTCTACCAGCTCTAAGTGGGCATCTTCAGCTCACAGGCTGTAGAGGTTCAAGAGACCAGAAATGCCAGCAATGCCCACATTCCGAAAAATAATTTTTAAGAAATCAAACAAGGTAATGTTAGTGACGACATTATGAATCCAGCAGAGATTTTGCTCATGAATCATAGTCATATTTGACCGTCTTGCAGAGTGAAAAAGCTGTCTTAACGGAAACAAAGCAAAAACTTTTCAGACTGGGATTTGTAGAATGCCTTAATAAATCATAGAAATCCAAAGGAATCTATAACAATAAAGGAGGCCATTCAGCCCATCAATGAAGAACTATCCAGCATTACCACACTCAGTTCACAGCCCTGCAAATCTTCAAGTTATTGTTTAAATGCTTCGAGAATTTTGTATCTACCACCCTTTTGAAGCAGTGAATTCAAGGTCTCTACCATCCAGGTGAGTCAGGAATTGAACCTGAAATCCTAGGTATGAAGTAAATTTTCAAATTCAGATATTGGTTAAAAGTTGAAAATTTACTTCTATTAATGAACATGGATTGGGAGATGAATGTACTTCTTCTACCAGTTCATCGTCTGTCTAATTCAATGTTTCTTACATGAGGTGTTCAACATTTTCTCTAGACTTTCCGTACAGATTTATTTAATAATATGGGCAATAATTCACATCACTGCCTGGGGCAGCATAGTGGCTCAGTGGTTAGCACTGCTACCTCACATTGCTGGGGACCTGGGTTCAGCTCCTACCTTGAGTGACTGTCTGTATGGAATTTGCACATTCTCCCCATTTCTGTGTGGATTTCCTCACACAATCCAAAGATGTGTAGGTTAGGTGGATTCGGCATGGGAAATGCAGAGTTACAGAGATTGTCATAGATTCCTTTGGATTTCTATGATTTATTAAGGCATTCTACAAATCCCAGTCTGAAAAGTCTTTGCTTTGTTTCCGTTAAGACAGCTTGTTCGCTCTGGAAGATGGTCAAATATGACTATGATTATTACCTTCATGAGGTAGTGGGTAATGGGTGGGATGCTCTTCGGAGGGTCAGTGTTGGATTGAATGGCCTGTTGTCTATTGTATTCTATTTTTAATCAGAGGTGAACGAGTAAAAAATGCCAAGAGGAACGTGTTGGAGGTGTTTGAAGATGGTATAGGCTGTACGTGAAATGATTCTGCTACAACATAATACTTTGCAATGGAAGGAGAGTTCTTGAATATTTTTAGGGCAGAGGTTGATTATTGTTGGGGAAGGATTTCCAGGATTATCATGGCTAGGTAGGAATGTGAATATGAAGTAATACTCAGAATGATGGTGCAGGTTTGAGGGACTGAATCATAAAGTTGTGGAGTTTTACAGTCTAAAGACCCATGACAGGCAATAAGCACCTAACTATTCTGGTCTCACTTTCCAGGACTAGGCCCATAGCCTGAGCCTACCCCAGCACTTGACTTGTGTGGTTCTTTTTAGACTACTTACAGTGTGGAAACAGGCCCTTCGGCCCAACAAGTCCACACCGACCCGCCGAAGCGCAACCCACCCATACCCCTATTACCTAACACTACGGACAATTTAGCATGGCCAATTCACCTGACCTGCACATCTTTGGACTGTGGGAGGAAACCGGAGCACCCGGAGGAAACCCACGCAGACACGGGGAGAATGTGCAAACTCCACACAGTCAGTTGCCTGAGTCGGGAATTGAACCCAGGTCTCTGGCACTGTGAGGCAGCAGTGCTAACCACTGTGCTACCGTGCCGCCCCAAATTGTGAATAAGAATGTCAGTTACAGAGTCATTAGAACAGACAGGTTTTGAACACCAAAGGAATTAACAGAATTGGGGATATGACACAGAAGTGGAGCTGAGATTTAGGATCATTCTTAATCTACTGAATATCAAACCAGGTTTGAGAGACTAGATTAGATTAGATTACTTACAGTGTGGAAACAGGCCCTTCAACCCAACAAGTCCACACCAACCCTCTGAAGAGTAACCCACCTAGACCCATTTTCCTCTGACTAACGCAATTTAGCATGGCCAATCTACCTGACCTGCACATGTTTTGGACTGTGGGAGGAAACTCACGCAGACACGGGGAAAATGTGCAAACTCTACACAGACAGTTGCCCAAGGCTGGGGTAGAACCTGGGACCCTGGTGCTGTGAGGCAGTAGTGCTAACCACTGAGCCACCATGCCACCCACATCGTAACCCAGCTCATGGTTCCTTTGTTCCTATCATGTTCTGATGGGCTTGGTCAAAGAGGTAGACTTTAAAGAACAAAGATTAAAGAATCTTAAAGGAGGAGAAAGATAAAGAGGCACAGAGGCTTAGAGACTGAATTTCAGAACTTAGAGCCAGCTATGTTTGCCAGCTGGAAAGATTAAAATCAGGATGCTCAAAAAGCCAAAATTGGAGGAATGCATTGATCTGAAAGTGTCACAAACAGAGACACTTCCTTGAAGGCAGATTAAGAGCCAATACGCAGCAGCAAGATCCCATAAAGGGCACTGAGATGAACGAGGAGGGAACTTGCTTTTGCTGTTATTGAACTTAATGTTGCCAATAAGGCAGCATAGCAGCAGACAGCATCCCACAATCTTCTGCAGGACTGACGCAAGCACAAACTGGATACAATGCTGCCATCAAAGACCAATTGTGTTGAACTAACTGTGGTATTTGTGAAAAAAGGCAATGACTTTCTTCAACAATGTAACTCCTTCAACATGTGGCAAAATGGTACTTTAAAATGAATCATTATTTATGTGGTGTCTACAGGTCACCAACCAAAATTGATGGTTACAGTCCAATAGCAGGCTGTGTGGAGTGTCATCACTTAATACCCCAACACAGATGTAATAAATTGATTTTAATTCTTTGACTTGAGAGAGATAATGAGTTTTTGCATTTTCTAAAAATTGCCTCATTTTCATGACAGGACATTTATTCTATTGTTAGTTTCCAAAAGATATTAAGTCTGAACAATATGGCCTATGACTTTTCTCACTGAAAGGAGTTTTCTATTCTCCCATCAGTTAATAATTCACCAATATTACTAAGTGGGCTATTTACACACGTTTGGCTAAACCATGCTGTGTACACCTATGTTTAAAATGATGTTTCAGATAAAAATTCATAATAACATTTTTAAAATACTGGCATGTTTAGATTCATTACCATTAAATCAGATCAAATGAATGCTAACATGTTTAGAAACATTCTTTAAGCATGAGTTGGGTGCATCCTGTAAGATAAAGGTGTAAGAAAAAACCTTATAAACACTGCAAAGATCCTCAGACAGCACCTTCCAAACTCATTTCCATACAGATGGACAAAGACAGCAGATATATGGAAACACCAGCACTTCAAGTTCCCCTCCAACTCAACTCAACATCTTGACATGGAAATATGTTGGCGTTTCAGTGTCACTGGGTCAAGATCCTGTTGTGCCTTCCCTAATGGCATTGTGTGTCAACCTACAGCATATAGATTGCAACTTAAGAAGGCAGCTCACCCCCACCTTCTCAAGGGCTACTAGGATGGACAATAAATGCGTGCCCAGCCAGTAATGCCCACATCCCACAAGTGAATAAAAAAGTTGTATTTTGAATTTTATAAACAGAAGCACAGAGGAAGATGTGATTGATAAATTTGTAAAAGACAATCCTTAGGCCATTGCTAAAATAACTGCACAGTTTTGAGCCTCCCCATGAAAAAATGTTAAAATGATAGGCATACACAATGTAATGGTCACAATGATAAGGAGCACCTTAGATTAGTGAGCTCGTTTGAGCTTCTTTGAAAATGCTAACGGAATTTTAATAGAAAGTTACAAAGTTATGAGGAGTATTGATAGGGTGCAGAATTTAATTCCAAGTTTTTAAAAATTCATTACAGTAACAGTAGCTATGAAGCTGTTAGATTGTCATAAAATTCTGATTGGTTCAATAAACGGAAGGAAATTTGCTGTCCTCATGTTGTACTATCCCACACAACACTCCAGATGTGCCCCTCGTGAATGTGGTTTGCTCTGAGCTGCCCTCGAATGTGATCAGCTGAAAAAGATTGACATCCACAGACAGTAACACCCACAACCCAGAATGATTAATAAAAAAAGGACATGAGCATTTGGTAAGTCATCAGTGTGTAAAACTGTCAGTAAGCCACTGATAAAGTAATTCAGGGAATACTAATTAACAATATACATAACATGAAGTTGTTGGAGCGTGCATTACTTAGTTGCAGAGCGTGATGGAGAGAGAGAGATCATTGTGCATTTTAAGGGAAAAGCAGATTGATGCTTGAATCCGATGCTGGGTCAGGGGGAGAGAGCTGTACCAAAGAGCAAGCACAAATCACCAGAGACCTCCCTCTGTTCTGGAAACACCATGTTTTCAGCTACTCTTCACAGTTTATGACTTTCAGACAGCAAAACAGACACATGATAATAATTGCAGATTTATTGGTAAGTGTGACTGTTAATAAATCTAGCTACTGCCTTTCATCAAAATAAAAGATATGGACATAGCAAAATTCCCTTTGTCTTTTAATGGTAATTAGGGATGGGCAATAAATACTGGCCTTGAGATCCAATAATGAACGAATTTTAAAAAAGGCTGCACAGTCTCAGCTGTACATCAAGTTACATGACATTTCAAGCGCAGGGAGAAGCCATCTGCTCTATTACAGGTGTTCACATGCACCTGACCTTCATCCCACCCTCTTCACCTCATCCTATCAACTGATCATTTAATTCCTTTTTTTTTCATGTGTTCAACCAGCTTCCCTTTCAGACTATCTATGCTTTTTGCCTCAAACACCCGTTGTAATCAAGTTCCATGATCTCACTATGTTTTTGTGCGAGGAAGTTCTCCCTGAATGCCCAATTGGAATCTGGGGATTATTTCATATTTCTTATTTTTAGTGACTTCCTCATATCATTTGAGAAGAACTCAATATGTTAATTAACTGAGGGGAATTGCCTGTCAGTTGTGGTTCAATGAGCTGTGCTCTCATCTCTGAATCACAGAGTTCCTGTTCAAGTCTCTCTCCAGGCCTTCAGATCGAAAATCTAGATGGGCACTCCACTGCAGTGCTGAGGGAAATGTTGGTGGAAATGTCCTTTTTGTTGAGGTATCCATCTGTCTGCTTGAATGAATGCAGAGGATTCTCTAGCACTTTTTCAGAGAAGGATGGAAGAGTTATCCCTGATGTGCTGACTAATATTTATCCCCTTGATTAAAAAGGAAATCATTTGGTTATTGTCACAATACTTTGTAGGAACCTCATGTGACCAAATTGCTGCTGTGTTGGCCACAAACTGGCAATGACAGCATTTGAAAAATGCTTTGAAATGTCCAATGATTGTGGAATGAGGTGAATATCTGCAAGTCTTTCCATTATACAAAACATTAACTCATCATGCTTTAATCTTCACATTGCATCTGTTCCTCCAATTCCATTAGTTCTGATGTGCCACAGCGAGAAACCGTAATGACCTCCTCAGGAGACAGTCGCAGGATTCATCAGACAGGCTACCCTTCGTTGTCCAGTACTTCCCAGGAGCCAAGCAACTACACCATGTTCTTCCCAGCCTGCAATGCATTATCAATGAGGATGAACACCTCGCCAAGGCCTTCCCCACACCTCCACATCTCACCTTTAAACAACCACCATGCCTTAAAAACAGATCATGATTCGTAGCAAACTGCCCAGCCTTCAGGACAGCAATACTGTATAAACCCTGCCCCAGCAGCTGCTGCACAATGTGTCAGAGTATCGACATAGGTAACACCATCACACATGGGGATACCTCCCACCACGTACGTGGCAGGTACTCATGTGACTCAGCCAACATGGTCTATCTCATACGCTGCAGGCACGAATGCCCTGAAGCATGGTACATTGGTGAGACCGAGCAGAGGCTACAGCAATGGATGAATGGACACTGCACAAACATCACCAGCCAGGAGTGTTCCCTACCAGTTGGCAAACACTTCAGTGGTCCAGGATGTTCAGCCTCTGACTTCAGGTGACCATCCTTCAAGGCGGACTTTGGGACAAGCAACAATGCAAAGTGGCTGAGCAGAAACTGATAGCAAAGTTCAGTACCCCTGGGAATGACCTCAACTGGGACCTTGGGTTCATGTTACACTACAGGTGATCCCACTGCACAATACACATACACACACACACACACACACACACACACATTTTGGAGATGCCGGTGTTGGACTAGGTTGTACAAAGTTATAAAATCATACAAAACTAGGTTATAGTCCAATAAATAAAAACAATGACTAGATGCTGGAAACCAGATTCTGGATTAGTGGTGCTGGAAGAGCACAGCAGTTCAGGCAGCATCCAAGGAGCAGTGCTTCTCGGATGCTGCCTGAACGGCTGTGCTCTTTCAGCACCACTAATCCAGAATATAGTCCAACAGGTTTAATTGGAAGCACCAGCTTTCGGAGTGCTGCTCCTTCACTGGGTGGTTGTGGGACCACCTGATGGAGGTACAGCACTCCAAAAGCTAGCGCTTCCAATTAAACCTGTTGGACTATAACCCAGTTTTGTATGATTTTTAACTTTGTACACACATATATATACACACATGCTCTATCAGATGCACTCACACCCACACGTGCACACTCAATCTGTCACTCCTACATGCACGCACATATAAGTTTATGGGGTGAATTTGTTTTTGTAGAATTGCATTTTATTTTGCTCAATAACTGCATGAATCCATGTAAAACTCTATAAAACCATACAGAGAGTTGATCAGTCTGACATAGCACAGACAGACTTCACACCTATTGTTTAAAAAGCTGAACTATCTTGAGAATGTAATTTAAAAGAAATTCTGGGATTTACATATCAAAGAACAGAAACCAGCATTTCCCATTATGAAAGATGAAGGATGAGGTGTCTAAATTCTTGGAAGAGCAGAGTCTGATTAGAACAAGTCAACATGGGTTTAGTAAGGGGAGGTCATACCTGACAAACCTGTTGGACTTCTTTGAAGAGGTGACAAGTACGTTAGACCAGGGAAACTCAGTGGATGTGGTCTATCTAGACTTCCAAAAGGCCTTTGATAAGGTGCCACACGGGAGGCTGCTGAGCAAGGTAAGGGCCCATGGTGTTCGAGGTGAGCTACTGGGATGGATTGAGGATTGGCTGTCTGACAGAAGGCAGAGAGTTGGGATAAAAGGTTCTTTTTTGGAATGGCAGCCGGTGACAAGTGGTGTCCCACAGGGTTCAGTGTTGGGGCCACAGCTGTTCGCATTATATATTAATGATCTGGATGAAGGGACTGGGGGCATTCTAGTGAAGTTTGCAGATGATACGAAGTTAGGTGGACAGGCAGGTATTGAGGAATTGGGGAGGCTACAGAAGGATCTAGACAGTTTGGGAGAGTGGTCCAGGAAATGACTGATGGAATTCAACGTGAGCAAATGCGAGGTCTTGCACTTTGGCAAAAAGAATAAAGGTATAGACTACTTTCTAAACGGTGAGAAAATTCGTAAAGCCAAAGTACAAAGGGATCTGGGAGTGCTAGTCGAGGATTCTCTAAAGGTAAACATGCAGGTTGAGTCCGTGATTAAAAAAGCAAATGCAATGTTGTCACTTATCTCAAGAGGGTTGGAATATAAAAGCACCGTTGTGCTACTGAGACTTTATAAAGCTCTAGTTAGGTCCCATTTGGAGTACTGTGTCCAGTTTTGGTCCCCACACCTCAGGAAGGACATACTGGCACTGGAGTGTGTCCAGCAGAGATTCACATGGATGATCCCTGGAATGGTTGGTCTAACATATGAGGAACGGCTGAGGATCCTGGGATTGTATTCATTGGAATTTAAAAGATTAAGGGGAGACTTAATAGAAACTTACAAGATAATACATGGCTTGGAAAGGGTGGACGCTAGGAAATTTTTTCCGTTAGGCGAGGAGACTAGGACCCATGGACACAGCCTTAAAATTAGAGGGAGTCAATTCAGAACAGAAATGCGGAGACATTTCTTCAGCCAGAGAGTGGTGGGCCTGTGGAATTCATTGCCGCAGAGTGCAGTGGAGGCCGGGACGCTAAATGTCTTCAAGGCAGAGATTGATAGATTTTTGATGTCACAAGGAATTAAGGGCTACGGGGAGAATGCTGGTAAGTGGAGTTGAAATGCCAATCAGCCATGATTGAATGGCGAAGTGGACTTGATGGGCCAAATGGCCTTACTTCCACTCCTATGTCTTATGGTCTTAATCTCAGAGTGTTTACTGTATCACATCTCCATGACACTGGACTCCTTTGGCTATAAATTCTGTGAGCATGATCTTAACCTCCACAACCACCTGATGAAGGAGCGGCGCTCCAAAAGCTAGTGCTTCCAAATAAACTTGTTGGACTATAACCTGGTGTTGTGTGATTTTTCACTTCATCCAATAAATCTGTTCGTACACAGCTTCTTCCAAAGCCAAATTCCCATCTTCTCTCACAATTTCCCTCGAAGAACTAATCAAAGTGGCTCTCGAGTTTGAACGATCAGCTCAATTACACCCAGGAATGTTGTGATGTACACATGTTAGTAGCTGCTTGACGTCTTTTATCAGATTAATGAACAGAAAGCTGTATTTTGCTATTAACTGTCACCTGATCTTTGCTCCTACAGCAGTAAAACACACAACACTATCTGTGAACCATCAAGAGTTAATGAGAGCACTCTTGTTCCCCTTGGTGCAGAGAAGCTAAGATAGGGCTGTTCAAGATCGTGAAGGATTTCAATACAGAAAGTAAGAAGAAACATGGCAGTGACCGCAAGACATACGAGCAGAAGTAGGCCATTCAGCCCATTGAGTCTGATCTACCATTCAATAAGATCCTAGCACCCCTGATAACCCTCACCCTCACCTTGTCAGGAAAGTTGGTAGCCAGAGGATTAATTGGTACACTTTGGAATATGTGACCTGTAAAGATGGTGGAAATAATTTCAATAATTACTTCCAAAATACTCGAAGGGAGGTTTTGCCAGCCTATTCAGAAAGAGTAGGCGGCAAGTAAGACAAACTGAATAGCTCTTCCAAAGTGCAAGTGCAATAGATCGAACAGTTTCTTGTAACGCTGTATCATTCTATGATTATATTAATCGTAAGTGTGCAATATATAAAAACAAGTAATCTTGATGCAATTTCTCAGCTTGCAGTCAGAAGGGTATTGGAATCAATGCCATAATAAATCTTAAATAGGAATACTTGCTCAGGCACCAGATTAATATTTAACCCTCTCATCTTAACAACAACTTGTATTAATATAGCTCCTTTAACAGAACAAAATGAGCCAAGATGCTTCACAGCAGCATCTGCAAGTGCAAGAAGCCAGAATTGGAAAAGGACAGAGATCTCAAAGGAATGTTCAGTTGGAACAGCTTACAGAGATCAAGAGGTCATGTTAGATTTAAAAACTGGAACAAGAAATTTAAAATTGAGACATTACTAGACCAAGTGCTTATGTAGGTCACTGATTATAGAAGGTGATGTTGAATAGGATTTGGTGTGAATTAAAATGTAGAATCACTCCTCATTTAGGAATCAGCTGGGATTAGCCACACAATTTATGGCTACAAATTAATGAAGCATAGTTTGACTTAATCAACTATCTTTTTAGTTGGATTATGTTAATACTTATATTGCTGGATGAACAAATTAACCAATTCATGTCAAATCATCAATGCAGAATTCAGAGCACAAAGTAACAAACCAGCATTTCCCTGTTAACATCTAATGATGCAATTGACAGTGTTTAAATGCTAAGTAGATATATTATTTAATAATAGGGTTCATTACCAGTTTAGCAGTTACTAAAGCAGTTTAACCAGAGGAGTGTCTGTGTCTGAGTGAAGATCATTTTCTATAGATGATGAGTTAACAGCATGAGACTGTCTCTGGAATATATTGAAGAATGATAAATTTGGACCAAGTTTATGACATTTGCAGTTTTAGCAATGATTCCAGAATGTATTAGATCTCTTTCTGTTGAAATAATCCTGTGAAGGTGGACACCTTGCTATTCTTGGGGAAGATGCTATCAGCCTTGAGTTGATGTTTATTTATACATGAGATGTAAATGTTGTAGACAGGGCCAATATTTATTGCCCAACTTCAATTCTTGGAAAGGAGACAGTGAGCAGCTTATTTGAACATATGATGGAAGGTATGCAATTTACATAGATATTAATGTCACTTTTCTAGGGTTTGGCATTTCAAAATAGCAGGGCATTGGTTTGGTTGCTTTGGTGAAGTGTTTGTTGGACAAAAACTAGGCTAGAGAGTTCTTTCAGGAACAGTAACTTAATCTAGAAGGTGCCAGAGAGCAAGTGATTGCAATTCCATCGGAGCATTAATGGATGAATGTTGTGGACCAGGAGGTCAGACACTATCTGAGGAGCAGGCCAAAACATTGATTTTCCTGCTCCTCGGACGCTGTCTGACCTGCCATACTTTTCCAGCTTCACAGCCATTGGCTGTGACTTCCAACATCTGCAGTCATAGAGTCACAGAGTCATAGAGATGTACAGCACAGAAACAGACCCTTCAGTCCAACGTGTCCATGCCGACCAGATATCCCAACCCAATCTAGTCCCACCTGCCAGCACCTGGCCCATATCCTTCCAAACCCTTCCTATTCATGTACCCATCCAGATGCCTTTTAAATGTTGCAATTGTACCAGCCTCCACCACTTTCTCTGGCAGCTCATTCTATAAATGTACCACCCTCTGTGTGAAAAAGTTGCCCCTTAAGTCTCTTTTATATCTTTCCCCTCTCACTCTAAACCTAATCCCTCTAGTGCTGGACTCCCTCATCCCAGGGAAGAGACTTTGACTATTTATCCTATCCATGCCACTCATAATTTTATAAACCTCTAACCTTACTGTCTCCTGGACTAGGAAGCCTGGGTTCAAGTCACACCTGCTCCAGAGGAATTTAGTAACATCTCTGAACATGTTGGTTAAAAATATAGATTAAATAAAAAAAGGAAGAATAGCAGAGTGGCTGTTGTGATGCAGTGGTAGTGTCTACCTCTGAGGCAGTAAACCCGGTTTCAAGTCTTACCAGTTTCAGAGATGTGTTCATAACAGCCCTGAGCAGGTTGACTAAAAAAAGAAAGAAGGGGGAGAGGTGAAGGGCTTTTGCCCAAAACATTGATTTTCCTGCTCCTCGGACACTGTCTGACCTGCTGTGCATTTCCAGCACCACTCTGATCTAGACTCGAATCTCCAGCATCTGCAGTCCTCACTTCTGCTTAAAAAAGGGAAGAAGCCGAAACCCACTTTCCTGGACTCCAGTTCACTTGGCAACCTTTGTCCAGCCCATCCATTGGCAGTAGGTCCTCTCATTGCCCAACCATCTGGACTGTAGACCCTGGTTCACTCGGTGGCCTTTCTCTGGAGGGGTGGAGGTTGAGGGGAGAGGTTAGCGCCCTCTGATGGGCATCTCTGTTCGCAGCAGGAAGTTACTCACATGATTTGAATCCAACATACAGGTAACAAGCTACTCATTGCCAGATGGTGAGCTGCCAGTTGCTTGTGAACGATGTATTGGTGACCTCTGGTTAAAACAGTTGGGTTTATGACAGGGAGTGAACACTGAAAAACCTTTGGTTTAACTTACACAAGCCGAAACGTTTTAGAGCTTTTCAGGTAGATTTTGGATGGACCTGGCTGGGGTCAGAAGCAAACACGGTTTCTCTCCTAAAAAGCAATTTTGGGCAGTTCTGGCAAACACAGTTACCCTAATGGGAAGTCATAACTCAGCAGTTATGGTTAGAAATTGGCAGATTTCAAAATAAAAACTGAGAAATACTAAGCTTTCTGCTTTGTGATAATCTATGTGGGAAGAGTTCACAGTTCAGAGGTCAGAGCAGGGATGAAGCAATTCAGCAAAACTAATGTGCTTGATATTAATGGATAATTTATTTTTATTTGAAAAGCCTGTGAGGTGATGGTGTGGGGATTAGATGAGACTTTGTTCTGCCTTGTGTTTTAATATTTTTCCAACTGTGTTCTAGATTTAAAGTCATAGAGTCAGAGATGTACAGCATGGAAACAGACCCTTCAGTCCAACCCATCCATGCCAACCATATATCCCAACCCAATCTAGTCCCACCTGCCAGCACCCGGCCCATATCCCACCAAACCCTTCCTATTCATATACCCATCCAAATGCCTTTTAAATGTTGCAATTGTACCAGCCTCCATCACATCCTCTGGCAGCTCATTCCATACACGTACCACCCTCTATGTGAAAAAGTTACCCCTTAGGTCTCTTTTATGTCTTACCCCTCTCACCCTAAACCTATGCCCTCTAGTTCTATGCCCTCCCCGACCCCAGGGTAAAGACTTTCTCGATTTATCTTATCCATGCACCTCATAATTTTTTAAACCTCTATAAGGTCACCCCTCAGCCTCCGACGTTCCAGGAAAAACAGCTCCATCCTGTTCAGCCTCTCCCTATAGCTCAAATCCTACAACCCTGGCAACATCCTTGTAAATCTTTTCTGAACCCTTTCAAGTTTCACAACGTCTTTCCAATAGGAAGGAGACCAGAATTGCACGCAATATTCCAACAGTGGCCTAACCAATGTCCTGTACAGCTGCAACATGACCTCTCAACTCCTGTACTCAATACTCTGACCAATAAAGGAAAGCATACCAAATGCCTTCTTCCCTATCCTATCTACCTGTGACTCCACTTTCAAGGAGCCATGAACCTGCACTCTAAGGTCTCTTTGTTCAGCAACACTCCCTAGGACCTTACCATTAAGTGTATGAGTCCTGCTAAGATTTGCTTTCCCAAAATGCAGCACCTCGCATATATCTGAATAAAACTCTATCTGCCACTTCTCAGCCCACTGACCCATCTGGTCAAGATCCTGTTGTAATCTGAGGTAAATCTGCAAACTTACTAACTGTACCTCTTATGCTCGCATCCAAATCATTTATGTAAATGATAAAAAGTAGAGGGCCCAGCACCGATCCTTGTGGCACTCCACTGGTCACAGGTCTCCAGTCTAAAAAAAAACCCTCTACCACCATCCTCTGTCTCCTACTTTTGAGCCAGTTCTGTATCCAAATGGCTGGTTCTCCCTGTATTCCATGAGATCTAACCTTACGAATCAGTCTCTCACGGGGAACCTTGTCGAACACCTTAATGACGTCCATACAGATCACATCTACCACTCTGCCCTCATTAATCCTCTTTGTTACTTTTTCAAAAAACTCAATCAAGTTTGTGAGACTTGGTTTCCCACGCACAAAGCCATGTTGACAATCCCTAATTAGTCCTTGCCTTTCCAAATACATGTACATCCTGTCCCTCAGGATTTCCTCCAACAACTTGCCCACCACCAACATCAGGCTCACTGCTCTATAATACCCTGGCTTGTCCTTACCTCCCTTCTTAAACGGTGGCACCATTTTTGCCAACCTCCAGCTTCCGGCACCTCACCTGTGATTATCGATGATACAAATATCTCAGCAAAAGGCCCAGCAATCACTCCTCTACCTCCCCACAGAGTTCTCGGGCACACCTGATCAGGTCCTGGGGATTTATTCACCTTTATGTGTTCCAAGACATCCAGCACTTCCTCCTCTGCAATATGGACATTTTTCAAGATGTCACCATCTATTTCCCTACAGTCTATATCTTCCATATCCTTTTCCACAATAAATACTGATGCAAAATATTCATTTAGTATCTCCCCCATTTTCTGCGGCTCCACACAAAAGCTGCATTGCTGATCTTTGAGGGGCTCTATTCTCTCCCTAGTTACCCTTTGTCCTTAATGTATTTTTAAAAACCTTTGGATTCCCCTTAACTCTATTTGCCAAAGCTATCTCATGTCCCCTTTTTGCCCTCCCGATCTTCCTCTTAGGTATACTCCTACTTCCTTTATACTCCTCTAAGGATTCACTCGATCTATCCTGTCTATACCTTACATATGTTTCCTTCTTTTTCTTAACCAAGCCATCAATTTCTTTAGTCATCCAGCATTCCCTATACCTACCAGCCGTTCCTTTCACCCTGACAGGAATATACTTTCTCTGGATTCTCATTATCTCATTTCTGAAGGCTTCCCATTTTCCAGCCATCCCTTTATCTGCGAACATCTGCCTCCAATCAGCTTTCGAATGTTCTTGCCTAAAACTGTCAAAATTTGCCTTTCTCCAATTTAGAACTTCAACCTTTAGATCTGGTCTATCCTTTTCCATCACTATTTTAAATCTAATAGAATTATGGTCGCTGGCCCCAAAGTGCTCTCCCACTGACACCTCAGTCACCTGCCCTGCCTTATTTCCCAAGAGTAGGTCAAGTCTTGCACCTTCTCTAGTAGGTACATCCACATACTGAATCAGAAAATTGTGTTGTATGCACTTAACAAATTCCTCTCCATTTAAACCCTTAACACTATGGCAGTCCCAGTCTATGTTTAGAAAGTTAAAATCCCCTTCCATAACCACCCTATTAATCTTACAAATCACTGAGATCTCCTTACAAGCCTGTTTCTCAATTTCCCTCTGACTATTAGGAGGTCTATAATACAATCCCAATAAGGTGATGATCATCCCTTTCTTATTTCTCAGTTCCAACCAAATAACGTCCCTCGGTATTTTTCCAGGAATATCCTCCCTCAGCACAGCTGTAATGCTATCCCTTATCAAAAACGCAACTCTCCCTCCTCTCTTGCCTCCCTTTATATCCTTCCTGTCGTATATGCATCCTGGAACATTAAGTTGCCAGTCCTGCCCATCCCTGAGCCATGTTTCTGTACTTGCTATGATATCCCAGTCCCATATTCCTCACCAGGCCCTGAGTTCTCTGCCTTCCCTGTTGGGCCCCTTGCATTGAAATTAATGCAGTTTAATTTATTAGTCCTATCCTATCCCTGCCTGCCCTGACTGTTTGACTCGCTTCTGTTCTCAACTGTACCAGTCTCAGATTGACCTCTTTCCTCACTATCTCCCTCGGTTTCCTCCCACCCCCAACTTATCAATTTAAATCCTCCCAAGCAGTTCTAGCAAACTTCCCTGCCTGTATATTAGTCCCCTTCCAATTTAGGTGCAATTTGTCCTTCTTATACAGGTCACTTCTACCCAAGAGAAATTCCAATGATCCAAAAATGTGAGTCCTTCTCCCATACACCAGCTCCTCAGCCTCTGCTCCTATTCCTACCCTCATCAGCTCATAGCACTGGGAGTAATCCAGAGGATCTCCTTTTTAAATTCCTGCCTAACTCTCTGTATTTTCCTTTCAATATCTCAACCTTCTTGATTCCTATGTCGATGGTTCTAATGTGGACAGTGACCTCTTGCTGGCCTCTCTCCTCCGTGAGAATGCCCTGTCTGAAACATCCTTGATCCTGGCACCAGGGAAGCAACACACCATTCTGCTTTTTTGCTGCTGGCCACAGAAACGTCTGTCTGTACCTCGGACTAGAGAGTTCCCTTGGAACCCGCCATACCTCTTGTTACATGAGAGCCAATCTCAATACCAGAAACTTGGCAGTTTGTGCTACATTCCCCTGAGAATCCATCACCTCCTACCATTTTCCAAAACAGCATGCCTGTTTGAAATGGGTATAGCCACAAAAGACTCCTGCATTAGCTATCTACGTCTCTTACCCTTCCTAGAGTTAACCCATCTATGTGACTGTATCTGAGACTTTCCCCCCATCCTGTAACTTCCATCCATCACATACTGTTGCTGTTGCAAATTTCTCATTGCTTCTAACTGTCTCTCCAACTGATCCACTCGATCTGATAAGATTTGCAACCAATAGCATTTATGGCAGATATAATCCACAATAACCTGTAAACTCTCTTTAAACTCCCACATCTAACAAGAAGCACATATCACTGTACTAAAGGCCATTTTTGCTCCTTCACAATCTGCAGACCTAGAAAATATCACTGTCTTATTCCTCTACAAACACTGCCCCAGGTTAAATTAATAGTTATGGCTTATATTTTAAGTTTAATCAAGACAATTATCTCCAAAAACATATAATCAAGAAAGAACCCACCCTACGCACTATTGCAGACTTTCTGTATCCACTTAAAACAATTAACTTATCTGATTCTGTGCTGTGAATTTCGCCCGACAGTTCCTCCAAGATCAGTTGTGAATTTCACTGTTTATTAATTTTCCCAGATGATAGCTTGGTTTATTAAATGTTATTTCTTCACTTTATGCAGTAAACTTTTGTTTTATTTTTAAAGAAAACTGTAACCTTGTGTGTCCACCTTTCAGTGATTAACCATCACATTAAATAGAATAAAAAGGACAGGCAGACCTTGTTGAGGCCTGACAACATGGTCTGCGACGATTGATCTAGTTGAATCGTGCAAAAGGTCCATCAACGGCCTTTCTCAATATTAGGAGCAACTTGTTACATTTGTAATGAATTTCTGGATGGTGAGACAGGATCCTCACTAACCAGCTCATAGTTGTCTCTTAAGGGAGATTATTCCTTGTTAGTGAACTTATTAGATGCAAATATCACTCATTAATATGCAGTTTTCTATCACCTGCCACAGGCAATGGAGACACTGAGAATTTGACATGGCTATCAGAGCAGGTACCTGGGGACTATAGCTTACTGCTTGCTCCAAAGGACCTAAATGTTGGACACTGGGCACCAACATCTCAGGGCACACTTCATGGGCATCAATCATAGCCACAGACATTGGTATCTGACATATGCCTGTTTTTAAGAACCCTCATGACACATCTCCAATCACTTACAGGATGCTACATGACATCATGCAATGAGGGTGTCATTGGCTAGGCCAGCATTTATTGCCCATCCCTAATTGCCTGGATATTAGATAATAGTCAACCCCATTACTGTGAGTCTGGAGTCATGTGTAGGCCAGATAAGGATGGCAGATTTCTTTCCCTAAAGGGTATTAGTGAACTAGATACATGTCCCCCCTCCCTCGATAATCAGTAATAGATTCATGGTCATCTTTAGATTCGTTATCCCAGAGTTTTATTGAATTCAAATTCTACGATCTATTGTGACGGGATTCAAACCCAGGTCCCTGGATCTTTATCTGGATCTCTGGATTAACAGTCCAACGCTAATGTCACTAGGCTATCTCCTCCCCTTCTGCACTTCAATGCTTGGCTCTCAATAGCATTTATCATTGTAACGCTGTAGCAGGGACACTGTGCTCAAGGACACAGCCTAGACAGGGCAGCAGTTCCAACCTGTTTACTCGTTCTCATAGCACTCACTCATTCTGAGCTAACTTGAAGGCTCACTGTATCCCTGCCTCGTTTCACCTTGCCCCTCAGCCAGAGACAGCAAGCTCATAGTGCTGCTGTATTTACCAGAGAGAGAGAGAGAGAGCAGTAGGTATTCAGAGATGTGAAAGTGGGTGACACAGCTCAGACTGGTGCATGTGGGAAAGTGTGCCTGGTGAGTGAGATGACAGAGCAGAGACTAGTGGTCTCAGAGATGGGGGTGAATGAGGGAAGATGTTGCAGGCGATCGTGAGAGTGTTGACATATGAGCCTTGGTGGGACATGGGATTGAGTGAGTGTGAGTATCAGAGAGATGTTGGTGCCATACAAAATGGTGGAAGGGAGAAGGCCTTTAACTTTCTCCCTACAATGCTGGGCATTCCCCCGATGGCTGAGACTGGTCTAACTCAGAACTGGCTGGGCGTAGTCTGGTCTTGTGTCATCGCCTGCTGCTCCAGGAGGAACAGGACATCCCTTTCTGTATTACCCCATCCATGAGGACATCCAGGTACCTGTCCGCAAGGCTGAATGCTAATGTTTCCTTCTTTGCTATGTCTGGAGAAAATGCTGGGAGCCACAAGGGTGGCTCCAGACTGTCACAGTTTGTCCGGGTGCACAACAGGTCTTTAAAGGCAACTCCTGCATCAGGGATATACCATCAGTGGCAAATTGTGAGTCAGGTGAATGGTAGAATTGGACTAGAATTGAATGGAGGGGCACCATATGGGGAAGTCGTTAATAAGGTGAATTTGGTAAGATGCAGCAAGAAAACTCATTGGGCTTCACAGAGAGAAAGTCACCATGAAAGGTGGCAAAATTGATCAGCCCTGTGGGTAATCAGGTAGGTAAAAACAAGGACTGCAGATGCCGGAAACCAGAGTCCAGATTAGAATGGTGCTGGAAAAGCACAGCAGGTCAGGCAGCATCCATGGAGCAGGAAAATCGACGTTTCGGGCAAAAGCCCTTCATCTGGAATAGAGGCAGGGTACCTGCAGAGTGGAGAGATAAATGAGAGGAGGGTGGGCAATCAAGCCGGTTTTCATTCTGGTATCTGACATGTTCAGCAGAAACAGCAGCTAGGAGCATAACCAATGTCACTGAGTGACTACTAGGCCAGGTCTAAGGACAGTATAAGTCAGGGCCTGAGTGAAGGGTGGTGCATGAGATGCCCTTCACTGAGGTCCATGCCACTGTGGACCCATCCTCAGGTTGCACAATCCCCTATCCTTCTCACAAATGGCCTCAAAACGCTTATGAATAGGAGCACAGTGCACTGTCCACTCAAGGACAATGTTGCAGAGCTCAAAATCAGATTGTCTGACCCACTCAGGTGAGGGCCTGAGTGACTGTGTTCAATTGTTTTGATGCTGAAGTGGTTTGGGTGATGGAGTCCATTCTTCCATTCAGCACCCATGTAGTTCACTACAAAGTACCACAGGAATCACCAAGCAATCAAAATACACCAAACAGCTAAAACCAGCAAATTACAAACGTCAATCTGAGAAAGCCGATTGCATAAATAGATCCGGGAGGAGCTGCTCCTCCAATCACATGTCGTTACTCTCCCGTGCTTGTTGATGATGGGTTGATTAGACCAGACCAGGTAAGATTTCCCTTTTAAAAAAAGAGCATTCAGAGCAGATGGAAAGTTAATGACAATCCTAGTCATGGTCACCATTGTGATACTCACTTTTTAAAGATATTTTCTAATCAACCTGTTTTCAGACACACCTCTGAAACAGGTAGGACTTAGGCCATTGCCTCCTGGCCCAGAAGTAGAGACATTACCACTGCACTAGAAGAGCCCTATGCTCACTTTTCAGTTCAGATTTATTTAGTTAACTGGAATCAAATTCACCAATGTTTTGTACTCTCGCTCTATGAAATAACAGCTTAAAAAGATTTAAAATGGATCTAAGGGGCAACTTTTTCAGGTGGAGATTGGTGGGTATAAGGAATGAGCTGCCAGAGGAAATGGTGGAGGCTGGTACAATTACAACATTTAAAAGGCATCTGGATGGGTATATGAATAGGAAGGGTTTAGAGGGATGTGGGCCCAAATGCTGGCAAATGGAACTAGATTGATATGGGATATATGGTTGGCATGGACGAATTAGACCAACGGGTCTGTTTCCATGCTGTATATCTCTATGATAGCTGATGGTGAAATGGCTTATTGGACCCAGGTGGTGCACCAAGTAAAACCTGTATCTCTTTAATTTGGCTAGCAGACAGTCACCATATGTCAGCTCCATTCATTGAGCTATCATGATCTTGGTTCGAAAGTTTTGAGAAGATTTGTAGCTCAGGTTGAGGTTCTGGATGTAGGTTTGCTCGCTGAGCCTGAAGGTTCATTTTCAGATGTTTCGTCAGCACACTAGGTAACATCTTCAGTGAGCCTCCGGATGAAGCATTGCTGGTGTCTCCTGCTTTCTATTTGTATGCTTGGGTTTCCTATTAGTCTTTACTGAATAGAACTGTAAATTCAGAAAATCTGTTTGTGAAAGTTGAACTAGATTTCCTTTCGACCACTCTTCGTCAGCTACTACAGCCTGAAGCTCAATGCCTCCAAGTTTAAGGGAGGCTGTTTGTTTTTTTTTTCAACTATTATAGGGTCTGCCAGATAGCTACTCCCTCATTTCCATGTTCTAAAACTCAAGAGCATTAGTTGAAAGTGACTTTTATCCATGGGAAATATGGGAATGTAAAACGGAAACATTAAGCACAGTTGCATAGAAGTGTCAGTGTCTTACGATTTTAATTACACCAACCAGAGAATAAATGTGTGAGACAGAAACAGAAACTGGTGCAGACACTCAGCAGGTCTGAAGGTGAAGTGTTAACTCTGTTTCTCTCTCCACAGGTGCTGCCAGACCTGCTGAGTTCCTCCAGCAATTTCTGTTTTTGTCTCCGATCTCCAGCATCTGCTGGTTGTTTTTAATGGGAAAGGGAATTTAGCTCTATTTGGTACCATCTCACCAAGATCGTGACAGCTCAGCAAATGGAGCTGGGATAAGGTGACTTCCTGCTAAACAAATTAAAGGGGCACAGGTTTTACTTGGTGCACCTCGTGAGTCCAATAAGCCATTTCATCATCAGCTGTTATAGAGTCATAGAGATGTACAACATGGAAACAGACTCTTTGGTCCAACTTGTGAATGACAACCAGATACCCTATATCAGTCCAGTCCCATTTGTCAGCATTTGGCCTATATCTCTCTAAACCCATTCGTATACCCATCCAGATGCCTTTTAAATGTTGCAATTGTACCAAGACAAATCTAAGACATAAGTGGTCTGAGTTTCATGCTACATGTCCAGGAGTCCTAGAAAAGGAGCTGACAATTTCTCCCTATCTATTCATTTCTCTCTGGCAGCAGAGTCCAAAACACGGGGTCAAAACGATAAAGTTGGCATTAAGGGTTGATGCCAGAAAGCACTTCTTTTCACAAAGGGTAATGGAAACCTCAAACTCTCTCTCCAATCACTGAGACTGATGGATTTTTGTTCAGCAGGGGTATTGTGGATTATGAACCCAAGGCAGGTAGATAGAATAATGATACAGGTCATCGATTTGGAGCACAAATTAGACCTGAGGATCTGAATAGCCTTCTCCTGGGTTTTATATCCTCCACATCCAATAATAAAGCAAACTATTATGATTTTTTAAAATCTAATTTTAATTTACCCTAGAAACTACAGGAATGTGCAATTTCCACTTAGAAATAATTTTAACTTACTTTCAACAGCACTGAAACCAGTTCTAGAGCAGCATTAATAAAACTATCCTGATTCCCAGAATGATGTATTATTGTATCATTCAATAATATGCTCTCAAAAAAGAAGTTTGATTAAAAATAAAAACTGCAAACTTTGGAATATGTCTGCTTTTCTCTTTGCCCAATTGCAAATGTTTTCTCTTTTGCACTTTGTAATGCATTTACACTCACTAATTATGATGTTTTAGCTCAATACTCAAGCTAATCGGTATATTCTGTCTCATTGCCTTTCTCCAATTTCTTTCTTCCTCCTTAGAACACTCACTGCAGATTTTTATCGCTTTTTTTCTCTGAGGTCTGCAACCATTTCTAAGTTGTGACAGGTTTCAAATAAAAAGTTTTCTTAAAACTGAAACCTCTTTCGAGAAGCTGCCCATTATTAAACCAGTTGAGGCCCAGGTGTGTATGAATCCGCAAAGTCATATACTTGACTTTTAACTGAATCTGTCAGCTGGGTTTAAGCTGTATGTTGCACCCTACCAAGATAAGTTATGAGTCACCTAGAGTCATAGCAGCACGAACAGAAACCCTTCAGTCCAACTCATCCTCACTGACCAGACATCCTAACCTGATCTAGTCCCATCCATCAGCGTTTGGCCAATATCCCTATAAGCCCTTCCTGTTCATATACCCGTCCAGATGTCTTTTAAATGTTGTAATTGTACCATCCTCCACCACTTCCTCTGGCAGCTCGTTCTACACACGTACCACCCTTTGCATGAAAAAATTACCCCTCATGTCCTTGTTAAATCTTTCTCCTGTCACCTCAAACCCAAGTACTGCACTCTAGGTTTGGACTTCCCTGGCCTGGGAAAAAGACCCTGGATAATTACTCTATCCATGTCCCTCATGGTTTTATAAATGATCATCCTTCAGGGTTCAATGCTCCACTGTTAGGCTGAATAACAGGCACAAACTCTATCTGAAAGGAACAGGTGTCGGTGATCTACACCAAACAGGGACTCTTGTGCAGTGATAATAGCACAGTGGTGCAGTATCACCACCTCTGGACCACAAGGTCTAGGTTCATGTCCCACCTCTCCAGAGGTATGCCATAACTGGTTGATTAAAAATTTTTGCAGCCACCAGGATGTGATGGGTTGTCCTGTCTCGCCTGTTTGAAAGAAAGCAATGACGACTGATTTACCACTGTTAAAAATCCCACACCACCAGGTTAGAGTCCAACAGGTTTACTTGGAAGGACTAGCTTTCGGAGCACTGCTCCTTCATAAGCTCCTGCTTCCAATTAAACCTGTTGGACTATAACCTGGTGTTGTGGGATTTTTAACTTTGTACACTGCAGTCCAGCACCGGTATCTCCAAATCATGACTTAACACTTGATATTTTTCACAAACCCACCGACTCCCACAGCTACCTGGATTACACCTCTTTCCTCTCTGCCTGCTTCAAAAATGCCATCCCGTACTCCCAATTCCTCCACCTCTGCCATATCTGCTCCCAGGAGGACCAGTTCCACCACAGGACACACCAGATGGCCTCCTTCTTTAGAGGCCGCAATTTCCCTTCACACGGAGTTGAAGGTGCCCCCCAGCACATTTCATCCACATCCTGTACCTCCGCCCTCAAACCCCATCCCTCCAACCACAACAAAGACAGTACCCCCCTGGTCCTCACCTTCCACCCTACCAACCTCCGCATAAACCGTATATTCCAACAACATTTCCGCCACCTCCAAACGGACCCCACCACCAGAGATATATTTCCCTCCCCACCCCTTTCCACTTTCCACAAAGACCATTCGCTCTGTGACTACCTGGTCAGGTCCACGTCCCCCTATAACCCACCCTCCCGTCCTGGCACCTTCCCCTGCCACTGCAGGAATTGCAAAACCTGCACCCACACCTCCTCCCTCACCTCCATTCAAGGCCCTAAAGGAGCCTTCCACATCCATCAAAGTTTTACCTGCACATCCACCAATGTCATTTATTGTATCCGTTGCTCCCGAGGCAGTCTCCTCTACACTGGGGAGACTGGACGCCTCTTAGCGGAGCGCTTTAGGGAACATCTCCGGGACACACCCCCCAATCAACCTCACCACCCTGTGGCCCAATATTTCAACTCCCCCTTCCACTCTGCCGAGGACATGGAGGTCCTGGGCCTCCTCCACCGCCGCTCCCTCACCAACCAATGCCTGAAGGAAGAATGCCTCATTTTCTGCCTCAGAACACTTCAATCCCAGGGCATCAATTCACCAGTTTCCTCATTTCCCCTCCCCCCACCTTACCCCAGTTCGAACCTTCCAGCTCAGCACTGCCCTCATGAGCTGTCCTACCTGCCAATCTCCCTTCCCTCCTATCCGCTCCACCCTCCTCTCTGACCTATCACCTTCATCCCCACCCCCATCCACCTATTGTACTCTTGGCTACCTTCTCCCCAGTCCCACCTCTGTCCCATTTATCTTTCCATTCTGGAGGCCCTCTGCCTCATTCCTGATGAAGGGCTTTTGCCCAAAGCATCGATTTTCCTGCTCCTCAGATGCTGCCTGACCTGCTGTGCTTTTCCAGCACCACTCTAATCTAGACTCTTATTTCCAGCATCTGCAGTCCTCACTTTCGCCTGTTTTAGCATCTGTCACAAATTCTTATTCTAAACCTTTATAAACCTCTGATTGATGAGGGCAGGGCAGTAGATGTTGTCCATAGGAGCTCTAGCAAGGCTGTTGACAAGGTCCATCAGGATTAGCAGTTATAAAAGGTGAAGTCATTGGGATCTGTGGTGAGCTGGTAAGATAGGTACAGAACTGGCTTAGTCATAGAAGACAGCGAATAGCAGTGCAAGGGTGTTTTTCTGAAGGAGATCTCTGAGCAGTGGTGTTCCGCAGGGATCAGTACTGGCAACCCTGTTATTTGTAATACATAAATGATTTGGAGAAGAATGTAGGTGGCCTGATTAGTAAGTCTGTGGACGACACAAAGACTGAGGGAGCTGTGGATAGTGAGGAGGATTGCCAGAAAATACAGCAGGATATAGATAGGCTAGACACTTGAGTGAAGAAATGGCAGATGAAATTTAATCTGGACAAACACAGACATTTTGGGGGACTTAATGAAGGAGTGAATGTAGGTTACAGCGGGATATAGATAAGTTGCAGAGCTGGGCGGAAATGTGGCAAATGGAATTCAATGTAGCTAAGTGCGAAGTCGTTCACTTTGGTAGGAATAACAAGATGATGGATTACTGGGCTAATGGTAGGCTACTTGGTAGTGTGGATGAGCAGAGGGATCTTGGTGTCCATGTACACAGATCTCTGAAAGTTGCCACCCAGGTAAATAGTGCTGTGAGGAAGGCATATGGTGTACTGGGCTTTATTGGCAGAGGAATTGAGTTCCGGAGTCCTGAGGTCATGTTGCAACTGTATAAGACTCTGGTGCGGCCTCATCTGGAGTATTGTGTGCAGTTTTGGTCGCCATACTATAGGAAGGATGTGGAAGCTTTAGAACGAGTGCAGAGGAGGTTTACCAGGATGTTGCCTGGAATGGTAGGAAAATCTTATGAGGAAAGGCTGAGGCACTTGGGGCTGTTCTCATTGGAGAAGAGAAGGTTTAGGGGAGATCTGATAGAAGTGTATAAGATGATTAGGGGTTTAGATAGGGTAGATACTAAGAACCTTTTACCGCTAATGGAGGCAGGTGTTACTAGGGGACATAGCTTTAAATTAAGGGGTGGTAGGTATAGGACAGATGTTAGGGGTAGATTCTTCACACAGCGGGTTGTGAGTTCATGGAATGCCCTGCCCGTATCAGTGGTGAACTCTCCTTCTTTATGGTCATTTAAGCGGGCATTGGATAGGCATTTGGAAGTTAATGGGCTAGTATAGGTTAGGTAGGATTCGGTCGGCGCAACATCGAGGGCCGAAGGGCCTGTACTGCGCTGTATCCTTCTATGTTCTATGTTCTATGTTCTATGAACTATACAGTAAACGGCAGAACCTTCAGTAACATCAACATATGGAGAGATCTAGGCATACCGGCCTACAGTTCCCTGAAATTAAACAGACAAAGTGGATAAGGTGATCAAGAAGGCATATGGTATGCTCATCTTCACCAGCTGGGGCACAGGGTGTAAAACTTGGCAAGACATATTGCAGCTGTATCAAACTTTATTTTGGCCACGGTTGGAACATTGTGTTGGAACATTCTGGTCACCATACAACAAGAAAGACGTGGAGGCTTTGGAGAGGGTCAAATAAGGTTTATCAGGATGTTGCCTGGTTTACAGGGTGTTAGCTATAGGAAGAGTTTGGACAAATTTGGTTTGTTTTCAATTGAGTATCGAAGGATGAGGGACAACCTGAAAGATGTTTACAAAGTTGAGAACCATGGATAGAATAGATAGTCAGAGTCTTTTTCCAAAAGTAGAAGTGTCCGTTACTGGGGACATAGGATTAAGGTAAAAGAGGGTAGGCTTAAAGGAGATGTGAGAGGCAAGTTTTTTGCACAGAGGGTGAGAAGTGCCTGGAAAATGTTACGAGGACAGGGTAGAGATGGATGCAATAGCAACCTTGAAGCAATATCTTGACAGGTACATGAAACAGCAAAGAATAGAAGGTTACTGACCATGCGGATGCAAAAGTTTTTTAGTTTAGAAATGCATCATGTATCAAATTGAAAATCACACAACACCTGATGAAGGAGGGTTGCTCCGAAAGCTAGTGTGCTTCCAATTAAACCTGTTGGACTGTAACCTGGTGCTGTGTGATTTTTAACTTTGTCCACCCCAGTCCAACACCAGCATCTCCAAATCATGTATCAACGCAGTCTCGATTGGCCAATGGGCCTATGCCTATGCTGTACTGTTATAGAGTCACAGAGTCATAGAAAAGTACAGCACGGAAACACATCCTTTGGTCCAACCTGTCCATGCCGACTAGATATCCCAACCCAATCTAGTCCCACCTGCCAGCACCTGGCCCATATCCCTCCAAACCCTTCCCATTCATATACCCATCCAAATGCCTTTTAAATGTTGCAACTGTACCAGCCTCCACCACATCCTCTGGCAGCTCATTCCATACACGTATCAATCTTTGCGTGAAAACATTCCCCTTTAGATCTCTTTTTATCTTTCCCCTCTCACCCTAAACCTATGCCTCCTAGTTTTGGACTCCCCCACTCCATGGAAAAGACTTTGTCTATTTATTCTATCCATGCCCCTCATGATTTTATAAACCTCTATAAGGTCACCCTCAACCTCTGACGCTCCAGGGAAAACAGCCCCAGCCTGTTCAGCCTCTCCCTGTCGCTCAAATCCTCCAACCCTGGCAACATCCTTGTAAATCTTTTCTGAACTCTTTCAAGTTTCACAACATCTTTCAGATAGGAAGGAGACCAGTATTGCATGCAATATTCCAACAGCAGCCTAACCAAATTCCTGTACAGCCGCAGCATGACCTCCCAACTACTGTACTCAATACTCTGACCAATAAAAGAAAGCATACCAAATGCCTTCTTCATTATCCTATCTACCTGCAACTCCACTTTCAAGGAGCTATGAACCTGCATTCCAAGATCTCTTTGTTCAGCAACAATCCCCAGGACTTTACCATTAAGTAGGTAAAAACAAGGACTGCAGATGCTGGAAACCAGAGTCTAGATTAGAGTGGTGATGGAAAAGCACAGCAGGTCAGGCAGCATCCGAGGAGCAGGAAAATCAACGTTTCAAGCAAAAGCCCTTCATCAGCAATAGAGGCAGGGTGCCTACAGAGTGGAGAGACAAATGAGAGGGGTTGGGGGTGGGGAGAAAGTAGCATAGAGTACAATAGGTGGATGGGGGATGGGATGAAGGTGATAGATCAGAGAGGAGGGTGGAGTGGATAGGTGGAAAGGAAGATAGGCAGGTAGGACAGGTCATGAGGGCAGTGCTGAGCTGGAAGGTTGGAACTGGGGTGAGCTGGGGCAAGGGGAAATGAGGAAACTGGTGAAATTCACATTGATGCCCCTAGGGTTGAAGTGTTCCTAGGCGGAAGATGAGGCGTTCTTCCTCCAGGCGTCGGGTGGTGAGGGAGAGACGGTGGAGGAGGCCCAGGATCTGCATATCCTCGGCAGAGTGGGAGAGGGAGTTGAAATGTTGAGCCACAGGGTGGTGAAGTTGATTGGTGCGGGTGTCCCGGAGATGTTTCCTAAGTGCTCTGCTAGGAGGAGTCCAGTCTCCCCAATGTATAGGAGACTGCATCAGGATCAACGGATACAGTAAATGGTATTGGTGATGTGCAGGTAAAACGTTTATGGATATGGAAGGCTCCTTTGGGGCCTTGGATGGAGGTGAGGGGGGAGGTGTGGGTGCAGGTTTTTCCATTCCTGCGGTGGCAGGGGTGCCAGGACAGGAGGGTGGGTTGTTGGGGGGCGTGAACCTGATCAGGTAGTCACGGAGGGAGTGGTCTTTGCGGAAAGCGGAAATGGGTGGAGAGGGAAATATATCCCTGGTGGTGGGGTCCGTTTGGAGATGGCGGATATGTCCTGCTAAGATTTGCTTTCCCAAAATGCAGCACCTCACATTTATCTAAGTTAAACTCCATCTGCCACTCCTCAGCCCATTGGCCCATCTGATCAAGATCCCATAGAAATCTGAGGTAACCTTCTTCACTGTCCACTATACCTCCAATTTTGGTGTCATCTGCAAACTTACTAGCTATACCTCTTATGCTCACATCCAAAACATTTATATAAATGATGAAAATTAGTGGACCCAGCACCGATCCTTGTGGCACTCCACTGGTCACAGGCTTCCAGTCTGAAAAACAACCCTCCACCGCCACCCACTGTCTTGTACCATTGAGCCAGTTCTGTATCAAATGGCTAGTTCTCCCTGTATTCCATGAGATCTAATCTTGCTAACCAGTTTCCCATGAGGAACCTTGTCAAGCGCCTTACTGAAGTCCATGTAGATCACGTCTACTGCTCTGCCCTCATCAATCTTCTTTGTTACTTATTCAAAAAACTCAATCAAGTTTGTGAGACATGACTTCTCACACATAAAGCCATGTTGATTATCCGTAATTGGTTTTTGCCTTTCTAAATACACGTATGTCTTGTCCCTCTGGATTCCCTCACTGGGAGATAGTTCCTGGCTTGTCCTTACCATCTTTCTTAAATAGTGGCACCACGTTTGCCAACCTCCATTCTTCCGGCACCTCACCTGTGACTATCGATGATACAATATCTCAACAATGGGCCCAGCAATAACTTCCCTCACTTCCCACAGAGTTCTAGGGTACACCTGATCAGGTCCTGGAGATTTATGCACTTCTATGCATTTCAAGACATCCAGCACTTCCTCCTCTGTAATATGGGCATTTTGCAAGATGTCAGCATCTATTTCCCTATATTCTATATCTTCCATGTCCTTTTCCACAGTAAACACTGATGCAAAATACTCATTTAATATCTCCCCCACCTCCTGCGGCTCCACAAAAAGGCTGCTTTGCTGATCTTTGAGGAGCCCTATTCACTCCCTAGTTACCCTTCGTCCTTAATGTATTTGTAACAACCCTTTGGATTCTCCTTAACCCTATTTGCCAAAGCTATCTCATGTCCCCTTTCTGCCCTCCTGATTTCTCTCTTAAGTATACTCCTACTGCCTTTATACTCTTCTCAAGGGTTCACTCGGTCTATTCTGTCTATACTTGACATATGCTTCCTTCTTTTTCTTAACCAAACCCTCAATTTCTTTAGTCATCCAACATTCCATACACGTACCAGCCTTTCCTTTCACCCTAAGAGAAATATATTTTCTCTGGATTCTCATAATCTCATTTCTGAAGGCTTCCCATTTTCCAGCCGTACCTTTACCTGCAAACATCTGCCTCCAATCAGCTTTTGAAAGTTCTTGCCTAATACCGTCGAAATTAACCTTCTTCCAACTTCAGCTTTTAGATCTGGTCTATCCTTTTCCATCACTATTTTAAATCTAATAGAATTATGGTCACTGGCCCCAAAGTGCTCCCCCACTGACACCTCAGTCACCTGCCTTCCTTATTTCCCAAGAGTAAGTGAAGTTTTGCACCTTTTCTAGTAGGTACATCCACGTGCTGAATCAGAAAGTTTTCTTGTACACACTGTACAAATTCCTCTCCATCTAAACCCTTAACGCTATGGCAGTCCCAGTCTATGTTTAGAAAGTTAAAATCCCCTATCATAACCACCCTATTATTCTTACAAATAATTGAAATCTCCTTACAAATTTGTTTCTCAATTTCCCTCTGAATACTAGGGGTCTATAATACAATCCCAATAAGGTGATCATTCCTCTCTTACTTCTCAGTTCCACCCAAATAATCTCCCTGGATGTATTTCTGGGAATATCCTTCCTAAGTACAGCTGTAATGCTATCCCTTGTCAAAAATGCCAGTCCCCTTTTCTCTTGCCTCTCCTTCTGTCCCTTTATATCCTGGAACATTACCAAGCCAATCCTGTCCATCCCTCAGCCACATTTCTATAATTGCTATGATATTTCAGTCCCATGTTCCTAACCATGCTCTGAGTTCATCTGCCATTCCTGTTAGGCCCCTTGCATTGAAATAAATGCAATTTAATTTATAAGTCCTAGCTTGTTCTCTGCTTTGTCCTTGCCTGCCCTGACTATTTGACTCACCTTTGTTCTCAACTGTACCAGTCTCAGATTGATCTCTTTCCTCAGTATCTCCCTGGGTCCCAACCCACGTACCCCCAATCCCCACCACCACATCAACCCCTCCCCCAACCATGCTACTTTAAATCCTCTCGAGCATCTCTCGCAAATCTCCCTGCCAGGTGCCTTCCATCCTCCTTGTACAGGTCACATCTACCCCAGAAGAGATTCCAATGATCCAAAAATGTGAATCCTTCCCCCATACATCAGCTCTTCAGCTATGTATTAATCTGTTCTGTCCTTCTATTCTTACCCTCACTAGCTCGTAGCACTGGGAGTAATCCAGATATTACTACTCTTGAGGACCTTTTTAAATTCCTGCCTATCTCTCTATATTCTCCCTTCAGAATCTCAACCTTTTCCCTTCTTATGTTGTTGGTTCCAATGTGTACAATGACCTCTTGCTGGGCCCTCTCCCCTCTGAGGACATTTTGCACCCTCTCTGAGATATCCTTGATCCTGGCACCAAAGGAGGCTGCACACAATTCTGATTTTTCACTGCTGGGCACAGAAATATCTGTCTGTGCCTCTGACTAGAGAGTCCCCTAACACAACTGATCTCTTGGAACCTGACTTAACCCTCATTGCATTAGAGGCAGTCTCGATCCCAGAAACTTGGCTGTTCGTGCTACATTCCCCTGAGAATCCATAACCCCCTATATTTCCAAAGCAGCATACTTGTTTGAAATGGGGATAGCTACAGAAGACCCATGCACTATCTGCCTACCTCTCTTACTTTCCTGGAGTTAACCCATCTACCTGACTGTACCTGCAACTTTTCTCCCGTCCTATAACTGCCGTCCATCACACCCCTTGCTCTTGTAAGTTCCTCATTGCCTTTAACTGTCACTTCAACCGATCTATTTGATCTGATAGGATTCTCAACCAATGACATTTGTTGCAGATATAATCCTCAGCAACACGTAAACCCTTGCTAAATTCCCACATCTGACAAGGAGAGCACATCACTGTGAAGGGCCATTTTTGCTGCTTCCAGTCTACACACCCAGAAAATAACACTGTTTCATTCCTCTACAAAACACTGCTCTAGGCTAACTTAACCTATGGTTTATATTTTTATGTTTAATCAAGAGACAAATCTCAATAAAACATATAATGAAGAAAAAACCCACTCTACTCACTATTGCAGACTTACAGCAAGGCCCCAAGGCCACACTTAAAAGTGTTCACTTACCTGTTTCTGTGATGTGACCTTTTCCAAACAGATTACTCCTCTTTGTTCTTTGTTCAGGCCCCTGTTGATATTATTGTATCTCATTCTGGGTTCCAAATCTCTCCAAAGAGATCATACCTTGGAGGAGGTTCACAAGAGATTATTTCAGTGATGAAAGTCCAGAATCATGTGAAGAGACTAGATCAAGTCAATTTTGCTCGTAAGAGCCGAATGAGTTAAGAGGGGACTGAATAGAATCGTTCAAAATCAAGAATGGTATGGTCAGAGTAAACAAGGAGAAACCACCAACGGTGGCAAGAGGCTTTGTGACAAAGTGGTATCGATATAATGTAACTGGCAAAAAATGTAATATAGAAAGAAAATGTCTTTTTATAAACCAAGTTGTTCTGGTCTGGAACGCACTGCCTGAGAAAGTGATGGAGGTGCCTACAAAATGCATTGCAGCAAATTCTCAAGACTTCTCCAAAGCACTTGTCAAAGCCACACCCTCTGTCACCTACAAGCTGAAGGGTAATAGGTTCAGAGGAAGGTCAGCATTTCCAAATGACACATCAATCTAACTTGGACATACATCAATTATTGTTTCATTGTCAATCATCAAAACCCTGAGATTTCCTGCTAAACAGCTCCATGGGACTATCATCACCATGTGGATGACAGCAGTTCCAGAATGAAGCAAAGAACTGTGCCTGCAAGAGATCTGAAACAAACAAAAAACAGAAATTGCTAGCGAAACTCAGCAGGTCTTGCAGCATCTGTGAAGAGAGAAACAGAATTGACGTTTTGAGTCCATTTCAGAACAGTTCTCAAGAAGGGTCACTGGACTTGAAGCATTAACTCAATTTTTCCCTCTCCACAGATGCTGCCAGACCTGCTGAATTTCTCCAGCAATTCCTGTTTTTTTATTTGTAGCAGTTCAAGATCCCACCGATGTCTTGAAGACAAATAGGAATAAGCAATAAATTCCGGTCTTACCAGCAATGCCAAAATCTTCAGAATAAATTTTAAAAAGCAGATTTTATGACAAACATCAAAATTGGATAAATAAGCAAAAGGGAGAAAATTACAGAGCTATGGGAACAGAGAATGGACGTGGAGTTATCTGCATTTCTCTTTGCAAATGTTGACCTCCTTTTGTGAGATAAGATTTTATGGTTCTGACTTTCCATCACTGTGGAATATTCACTGTCTGTGATACTGATAAAGTTTTAGGTCGCTATTGGGAACTGACTGGAGAATCTGGAGTCCTTTCAAGTTATGTCATCTATTTTGATCGTTAATGGGAAGCAAGTGTAAGTAGTCGAGTCAGATACTAAGTTATTTTAATTTGCTGAATGCTATTCACACTGTAGATGGAAATGGCCATTAATCTGACAGATCTACTGCATTGGATATAATTGCTCATCGTGTGATGATGTTGTAATCTCACATGTTACAACCAGAACAAACTCATCTCAACCAAATAGACTTGTATTGATTAGGAGCCAATCTGTGGGAAGGGATATGCGGAACATTGACAATCAATACAAGCATTTCAATTCCGGAAATGTCACGATAATGAGGAGTTTAAATTGGATTTTAACTCATTCAGTCTTGGCTTTGACAGCTCAGAGAGTTTTACCTGTCTGAAATCAGGTGATTATCTGATTTAATTTTTAATTACATGGGATTATATTAGAATATGTGACAAAGGTACAGGGCAGTCTGTGCTAGTGTTGATACACTAAGTGAGTTTTCTTCCATTCCATTTCAGTTATTTTCAAGCAGAGTCATGAAATGATCCAGTCCAGGGGGAGGCTATTTATCCCATCATGTTTATGCCACCTCACCAAAGCAACTCACCTAGTGACACTCAGCTGTCTTTTCCCCAGAGCTATGCAATGGTTTCTCATCAGATAATGACCCGATCTCTTTGAAATGTCACAATTGAATCTGCCTTCTCCACACACTCAGGTAGGACAGTCAGATCCCATCTGCCCATTGCGTAAAACAATTTTCCTCTGTGATTTTTGTTTCTTTTGCCAAATAACCGCAATCGATGTTCTTTGGTTCTCAACTCATCTGCCAATGGAATCAGTTGAAAATGTGTTGCTGGTTAAAGCACAGCAGGTCAGGCAGCATCCAAGGAATAGGAAATTCGACATTTCAGGCATAAGCCCTTCATCAGGAATTGCTTTAACCAGCAACACATTTTCAACTGTGATCTCCAGCATCTGCAGACCTCATTTTTTACCCTGCCAATGGAATCAATTGTTTTCTGTCCACACTGTTTCAATCTCTCATGATTTTGAACACCTCTTTCCAATCTCCTCTCAACGTTTCCTTCTTCAAGGACAATAACCCTGGCTATTTCAAACTACCCACATGACTAAAGACCCACATCTCTGGAATTTTTTCCCACATTATTTTTTTTTCTACGCTGCTCTCTTATGCCTTCACATTCTTTCTAAATGTGGCACCTTGAACTGGACACAATGGCTAGACTTTCATCCTTGAGGTGGACAATGGGAATTGCAGAAATTCCCAGCTTTGTGGACCAGCCTCAGGGAGTAACTGCTTAGGATCTTCACTGCCCAGGGGATGGTTCCTGCTAATGTTGGGACAGTCTCCACAGGGGCTACAAGTAAGCTTATTGCTATAAAACTTGACGACAGCTGCATTTAAAAAGAACACAAAGGCACTGCAACCCACATCCTCCCTAAGTATAAGGGGTGGGCAAGAGAGTGGTAAGCCTGTGGAATTCTCTGCCACAGCAAGCAACTAAGGCCAAAACATTGAATGTTTTCAAGGAGTTATAGAGTCATAGAGTCATAGAGATGTACAGCATGGAAACAGACCCTTCGGTCCAACCCGTCCATGCCAACCAGATATCTCAACCCAATCTAGTCCCACCAGCCAGCACCATATCCCTCCAAACCCTTCCTATTCATATACCCATCCAGGTGCCTCCTAAATGAATGCAATTGTACTAGCCTTCACCACTTCTTCTGCCAGCTCATTCTATACACGTACCACCCTCTGAGTGAAAAAGTTGTCTCAATAGGTCTCTTTTATATTTTTCCCCTCTCACCCTAAACCTATGCCCTCTAGTACTGGACTAGAATGGAAAAGACTTTGTCTATTTATCCTATCCATGACCTACATAATTTTGTAAACCTCTATAAGGTCACCTCTCAGCCTCCAATGCTCCAGGGAAAACAGCGGCCTATTCACCCTTTCCCTATAGCTCAAATCCTCCAACCCTGGCAACATCCTTGTAAATCTTTTCTGAACCCATTCAAATTTCACAACATCTTTGTGAAAGCTGCAATAGGGTACTGAGTTGGATGATCAGCCATTATCATGTTGATCTTCTGGCGTACAGTGGCTAGGACTGGTCAGTCTGTTGCAAGAAGGATATTATTAAAATGGAGAGTTTCAGAAGAGATTTACCAGGACACTACCAGGACTGAAAGTTTTAGTTATGAGGAGAGGCTGGATATGTTAGGACTTTGATAACTTGAGCATAGGAGGTTTAGAGATGACCTTATAGAAGTTTATAAAATAACTTTAAAATAAAAAGTATGAATGAATTGCTTTTAAAACATGTTTTACATATCCAAACTACCACCATAGGGCTCATTGCTTCTATATGACATGAAGTGGCTGAATGGGTAATGAAGAATTGTGGCTTAGCATGGGACATATGGAGAACTCTTTGATTTTTCCCTTCAAAAGCTTATCACATGCAGAGTATGGTTACAACATCAATGAGGTGCTTTGGGTTCTTTTTTTTTAAAACTCTGGCCCAATTCCATGAAAAAAGCATGGAATATAAGACAAGTCTACCCCCACAGTATAGCCAGCCATATTGGGAGACCTGGGTACAAGTTCCCAATCAGAGACACCCCTCACTCTTAAAAGGCATTCCGAAAGATTGAAAAACCCAGGAGTGGCTTGAAACCAGGTCATAGATGCCATTTGTAAAGGGCAGTTGATTCAACCTAATCCAGTAAAAATCTGGCCTAATATTGCAGCCCAAACAATTGCTTTAGAGAAGTTCACCCTGATTTTCTTTCTATTTATTCTGTGCCCGCATTTATAAAGTCCAGATGAGTAGTGGCAGAGGGGTTTAAAATGAGAATTTCAGAGGTTTAAAATTAGGCAGCTGAATGCACAGTTATAGTGGGAGTAGTGAAAAACAAATATCAGAGGAACACAGAGATATCAATAGGCTGTAGGGCTGGGAGGAGGTTACAAAGATAGGGAGAAGCCATGAAAGCATTTGAAAACAAGGATGAGAATTTTAAAGTTTAAAAAATGCAGTCACCAAAATCTACTGCCACTTCGAAGCAAATTGACATTAGTCTCAGAGCAGTATGTGTGAAACCACCCGCGATGGGCAAGATCCTCAATGAATACTTCTCCTCTGTATTTACTATGGAGAAAGACATGAAGACTTGGGAACTTGGGGAAGTTAGTGGTGATAGTCCGTATCACAGTAGAGGAGGTGTTGGATGTATTAGAATATATGAAAGTGGATAAATCTCCTGGTCCTGACCAGATAGTTCCAAGGACACTGCAAGCGGCTAGGGAAGAAATTGTGGGGACCCTCGCTGATATACTTGCAACATCATCAATGGCGGGTGAGGTCCCGGAAAACTAGAGGATAGTGAATACTGTGCTCTTATTCAGGAAGGGCTGCAAATAAAAACCTGGGAATTATAAACCAGTCAGCCTAACATCTGTTGTAGGTAAGCTATTTGAGAAGTTTCTGAGATAAGTTATACTTGCATTTAGAAAACTGGGATTTGATTAGGAGTAGTCAGCATAGCTTTGTGCATGGGAGATCATACCTCGTAAATTCTTTGATAAAGTGACCAGGAAGGTTGACGAGGACAGGACAGTAGATGTAGCAGGAAAATCAACGTTTCGGGCAAAAGTCCTTCATCAGGAATAGAGGCAGAGTGCCTGCAGGGTGGAGAGGTAAGTGAGAGGAGGGTGGAGGTGGGGAGAGAGTAGCATAGAGTACAATAGGTGAGTGGGGGTGGGAATGGCAAGGCAGAGGAAATGACCTGGGAGTTGCAGTGGGAGAGGGATTCCCTGAGATTCTTGTCGAGAGAGGAGGATATGGATTTCAGTAAGGCCTTTGATAGACTGCTCTGGAAGGTTAGATCACGTGGATCACGCTGGCAAATTTGATACAAAATTGGCTTAATGGTAGAAGGAGAGAGTAATAGTGCAAGTGACTAATGGATTGCCTCGGGTCAGTGCTGGGCCCATTGCTGTTTGTTATCGATATCAATGACTTGGATGAGAATGTACAAGGCATGATTAGTAAGTTTGCAGATGACAGTGAAATAGGTGGTACCATGGACAGTGAGGAAGGTTATCATATATTGCAGCAGGACCTTGATCAGCTGGGGAAGTGGGCCAAGAAATGACAAATGGAGTTTAATACAGACAAGTGTGAGGTCTTGCATTTTGGAAAGTCAGATCAAAGCAGGAGTTTCATGGTGAATGGAATGACTTTAAGCAGTGCAGTGAAACAGAGGAACCTTGAAGTTCAGGTTCACGGTTCTGTGAAAGTGGAGTCACAGGTGGACAGGTCAGTGAAGAAGGCTTTGAGCAGACTGCTCTTCATCAGTCAGAGCATTGAGTATAGAAATTGGGAAGTTATGTTGCAGTTATACAGGGACATTGGTGAGGCCACACTGGGAGTATTGTGTTCAATTTTGGTCACCTTGTTATAGGAAGGATGTTTTTAAACTGGAAAGAGTGCAGGAGAAATTTACAAGGATATTGCCAGGAGTCAATGGTCTGAGTTAACGGGAGGGGTAGGAGAAGCTAAGGCGTTTTTTCTTTACAGTGTAGGAGACTGAGGGAATACCTTGTAGAGGTGCATAAGACCATGAGAGGTGTGGATAGGGTGAATGCACTCAGTCGTTTTCCCAGGGTTGGGGAATTGAGGACTAGAGGGCACCAGTTTAAGGCTAGAGGGGAAAGAATGAAAGGGAACCTGAGGGAACTCTTTTTACACAGAAGCTGCATATGGAATGAGCTGCCAGTGGAAGTAGTTGAGGCAGGTACATTAACAACATTTAAAAGGCATTTGGACAAATACATGGATTGGAAAAGTTTAGAAGAATATGGGCCAAGTTCAGGGAAATGGGGTTCGCGTGGACGGACATTTTGGTTGGCATTGATCAGTTTGGGCTAATGGGCCTGTAGAACTCTATGACAGTGCTAAGGTAGGTGTGCCTAGATTTATACTGAGAATCCCAGGACTATTACAGTGCAGAAGAGGCTATTTGATCCATTGTGTCTATGTTGACTGTGGCTTTGTAATAGAGTGCACAATTTGGAATCAAGCAGTTGAGTTAACATCACACTCCAGGTAGCTGAACAAACAATCTAGAACCTAGATTGACACCACAGTGCAGTATTGTGGGACAGTTACTCTGTCAAACGTGCTTCTAATACATTGAATGTGAAACCAAGGTCCTGACTCCAGGATTTGAAGTAGGAGCCACACAATATTTGTATACGGGTCAAACTTCACTCCTCTCTTCAGAAGATGAAGTTTCTCTTCTGAAGCAATCTAGGTCACATTTCAGACAAGCATTTTTTTTTTAAGTGGTGACAGATTTCCATGTGGGTAAGGATCATTACATCATTGGAAATGAGTTAAGTATAAGAGGGGATGGATTGAGAAGTCCCTTGTTTTGCTCTGTAGCTTGCCTAGCCTAGCTATACTGAGATTGTGAACACAGTGTGTGTAGTTTAAAAGCCAACTCATGTTACCATGAATTGAAAAACTTTCTCAGGTCTAAATTATTATTCCACCTCTCTCTCTTCTAAGGTGTTCCTCTGACAAGCTACTGGTCACCTGTCCCAATGTCGCTGCCATTTTTTTTTGTCATTTTTTTCTGATTACTGTGAAGGCTCTTGGGAGTACAGTAAAGGTGCTTTGTAAGTGCCAATTGTTCTTCCTACTTTACCTCAGTGGTTGGACTTCAATTTTTTTTATTGTCTGTAAAGTGTTTGGAATATTGTGAGATCATGAAAGGAATCAGGGAGATATTGATTCCCTTTCATTCTAGGAGCAATGCTGATGTAGTTGTCATGTCTCTAGACTAGCAATCCAGAAAACCAGGTTTTTAATCTGAGTACAGGAGTTCAAATCACACCATGAGCTGTTAGTGTCATTTACATTCTATTTATAAAATGTGGAATTAAAAGCCAATCTCAATAACAGTGATTGAGAAACCATCACTGATTGCTATATAAACCTATCTGATGGCTTCTGGGGAAGGAAATCTGCCATCCTTTCCTGGTCTGACCTACATGTGACTCCAGACCCACAGCAATGGTTGACTCTTAACTGCTGCCTGAAATGGTCTGGCAAACCGAGAGGACTTAGGGATGGGCAACAAATGCCTTGACATTACATCCCGTGGAAGAATAAAGGGGGAACAAATCAATCTTCCATATTTTTCCTCTTTACTCACTTGGTTCTAATAATCATTCGCATCGTAAATAATTTATAGAGCTGCACTGTGCACATGTTTAAATAAAGATTCACGCTTCTCCTCCACAGCTAATATTGTTTCCTGAAATTAGAAAGCTGCTACATAGCTTGTGAATTGTGTAACCCTCCCCTCCCTAAGGAGTGGCTCAGCCCAGGAATCAGTCTCTCCTGCTGCACGCACAATTAGTGAGTGATTACCAGCTCTTCTCCTTCATCCAATTACTATCAGCCTGACTCCACTCTGATGATACTGCTCCAACAGGAGCTTGATGCTGTCAAGCTGCAAAGCTAGGCTGTCAAATTATTTCTAACTGCTTCCCCTAGTTACAATTAGATTTTCCTACAGTTCAGCAGTGGCTTAATCTGATTGTGAGAAGGAACCAGAGAGATTTATCACAATCCTCCTGCAACAGCCCAGGAATAAATCACTCCTCTCGAACAGGCTGGTGTCTTATTGTGTACAGTTTGAGAGGCCATTCCATTTACTCAGTAATTAGATAAATATTGTGACAGACAAGTCTATTTCTCAATCATTGGAAAGGTGAATAAAGCTTGTATTTTGACCTTGCTTCATTTCGAATGACAAGCAATGTGTTTATTAAACTTTAAGGCAATGTGTCAGTGAGCTCATTTCAACCTCTGAGAAAGCATTGTCTTCTGTCCACTCCAGCACAGAAGTGGGAGCAGTGTGCTCTAACTAGTTTCTAATTGATATGTTGCCTGATACACAGTGCAAAGGCAATGTTTCGCAATTGCACACAGCTTACATTTTTAAGGATAGCAAGGTAGTGCAGCACACACAACAAGGCTGATAAGATTTTAGTTAGAGGTAACAGTCTTGTTGATGGATAGGAACTGGGGATAAAGTTCAGCCCAGGGTGAAACATAGGCGAGCACAGTCTAGCCAGGGAGGAGATTAGTGTTAATGATTACGACAGAGACCAAAATCAATTGCTTTGGTTTTGCCAGTGTCCAACTGGAGGAAATTTTGACTCATCCTTGACTCAGGCAGTCAAACAGGCAGTTAGACAGTCAATATTAGAAAGACATAAATAGGTTGGATGAAAAGAAAGACGCAGTTAGGTGTTGACACTTGATGGACTCCAGAATTCACTTGAAAGAGGCATAGGGAAAATATTCCATCAGGTCTGTCAACTCCTGACCTTGCTCTAAACACGGTACATAAGAGCTGAATTCAAGACGGGAAATGGGAGAGGTTACCCTTGACATCAAGGCAACATTTGATCAAATGTGATATCCAGGAACCCTGGAAAGAGTTGATTCAATGGGAATCAGAGATGGGAGGGTGGGGGGGAAGGAAGCGGAGGTGGGGAGCCCTCCTCTATTCTGAGCCATATCTAGTTAAAAGGAAGATGATACATCCCAGCTCCAAGACATCTCTGCAGGAGTTCCTCAGGGTAGTCTGATAGGTCCAATACTCTTCATCAATGACCTTCTGTCCATGAAAAGGTCATAAGTGGGGATGTTCACTGATAATTGTACAACGTTCAGCACCATTCGTGATTCCTCAGATATGGAAGACATCCTTGGCTAAATTCGGCAAGATCTGGGCAAAATTCAGGTTTGGACTGACAAATGGCCATTAGCATTCAAATGCCAAGCAACAAGAGAGACAATCTAACCATTAAAATAAAATAAGGAACTGTGGATACTGGACAACTAACCACACAAAAACAGAAATTGCTGGAGAAGTTTAGCAGGTCTGGCAGCGTTTGTGGAGAGAAAACATAATTAACATTTTGAGTCCAGTCACCCTTCTTCAGAAGTGGCCAGTTCTAAAGAAGGGTCAGTGGACTTCAATCGTTAACATGGGATAGATATCACTCCAACAACGCTCAATAAACTTAATACCATCCAGAACAAACAGCGTGTTTGACTGGCACCACATCCTCAAGCATTCAGTCCTCCCATTGCTGATGTTCAGTATCACCTTTAAGATGTACTGCAGAAATTCACCAAGGTTCCTTAGGCAACACCTTTCAAATCTGAAACCTCTAATCTAGAAAGACAAAGAAAACAGATAAATGGGAACACCATCATCTGCAAGTTCTCCTCTAAGCCACACACCATCCTGTCTTGGAAATAATGTGCGACTGGATCAAAGTCCGGTAACTCCCTTCTTAACAACATTATGGATGTACCAACACCATAAGGACTGAATGGTTCAACGATGCAGCTCAACCACCACCTTCTCAATGGCGATTAGTAATGGGCAATAAATGCTGACCCTGCCAGCGATGTCCATATCCTGTCAATGAATAAAATAAAAGCTATTACTAAGATGTGCTTTGACTGATATGAAACATTAAAACTTAATGAAGTGAAGTTATCTCTTGTACAATATTATTGTACTGTGGTAGGTACTTCAGGAACTGATACAATTATTCAGCCCTACAAGCCCATTTCTCATTTGCTGTTGCTATAACATAAACCTTCTCAGCTGTAACAAGTGGTATAAGGGTCTGTTACTAGACACTGCAAAGATCAGGTGATTCAAAAAGAGGACCTGAGGTGAGATGAACAGAATTTTATTTTGACCCAGTGAGTTTTTATGATATGGAATGTCGTTCCTGAAAGGACAGCTTTGATGGTAATTTCAAAAGGGAATTGGATGAATGTTTGAAGGGTTAATAGTGGAGGGTACCAGCAAAAGAACAGGTAGGCAAAACTAATTGGATTGCCTATTCAAACAGCTGATCGAAGTGTGATGCACTGAATGGCCTTCTGTGTTATAGCATTCTGTAGCTCTATATCTTTCAGTTCCTTCTTTCACCAAACTAAAGCAAAACCTACTTAACTTAAGATAGAGAGGATTCAAAGTAATCATTTCTACCTCTTATAGTAGCCCTGCAAGCTTACTCCCTCAAATATCCATTCATTTTCTTTTTCAAATTATTCACCATCTTTGTTTTCATCATCCTTTTCGGAAATGAATTCCAGGTCATCCCCACTGGCCACACAGTGAAGTTCTTCCTTATATTCTCTTGTATTTCTTTCTGAAACATTAAATTCATGTCACTTGGTACTTATGGCATCAACTCAGAGGAACAGCTTTTCTTTGACTACCTTATCTAAACTCATCACAATCTTGCAAACCTTTATTCAATTTTCCTTTGACCTCTGTTTTTTTACCAATGCCATGTTGTCATTTCTAAGATATTTCAGAGACAAAGTTGGTGATGCTATCGCGTATCTTAACATTTCGCAAATTTGTACAAAGTATCACTAAAGATTACAAGATTCTGCTCATGTTCAATACTGAGGCTGTAAGTTATCCCGCTTTGCCATTAATCTCCTTGTTCTTCAGTCCTCTGTCTGAGGATGCAGTTCTGACCTAAAGCATTGCAATTTCCACCATGGGCAGGGCAAGGTTTCCACCCCATTCAGAATAGGGAATCAAACATCATGCTCTTGTGATCAATTTTGATCCACATTAGCTGCCTGGATAACCAGAGTCCCTGTGCCCTGAGTAATCTGGATTGCTGTGCATGTTGTAGCCTGGACTTATGAAAAGTGATGGTAGAAACTCCAATATCTTTGTATCTTGTCGCTGACCAGAAAAATCTCCTGCTCTTACTGCCTGCAGGGTTACAAGGACTTACGAGTTGGTACTCCACCAACTTGGCTGCATTTTGAACGTACCTTCCTTGAATCATCAAGTCCTGGAGTGAAAGTTGAACTCTCAGCTTCTGGCTTAGAGGATGGGACATGGCCCACTTTGCCCATGAAACCTCCTCTTGCTCCAAATCCACTCACAAATATACATTGACACTCCCACGTACACACATAAAAACTTTGATTGAATTGAAAATTGTGGATGCCTTCCAAAGAATGAATCAATTAAGCTTCCATTGTTGTACTGCACAAACTGTTCAATTATTGCACAATGTGTTTTCCTTAAATGAGCTCTCTCAATCAATTATGATACACAAAATAAAAAGGTCTGACAATTGCCCACAAACTATTTGTTCTTCACACTCGCAGGTTTAATCCTTAAGCACACCTTTTCATTCCCTGCCCAATTTTAGGGGATTTTACTCTCTCCCACTTATAGGTCCACAGCACTATAACTGCTCATTCCTGGTCCAGAATTATTCATTACAGATAGTGAGACATGTGAAAATGTCCCAGGAGGACAGATCCAATAAATCTTCTGACTAAACGTAATGGAAATATGGAACCATCTTCCTCCCAAAAAGACTGTTGATACTGCATCAGTTCAAAATTTCAAAACCAAGATTGATCTGTGTTTGTTGGGATGAGGGTACTAAAGGTTAAAGGGCCAAGGTGAGTAAATGGATTTAAGGTAAAGATCAGTTATGAATTATTGAATGGTGGAACAGCTTTGAAGAAGTCAATGTCCTTCATATGTGCCTAGTTCCTACAAATCCCCTCTCTCACTAAATCCCCATCCCCCTTCCTTGTGGTCAATCCAAAATTGGCAATCCTCACTCCTTGAAGAATTTTGCATATGAACCCATCATTCACTCACTGACCACAAAGATGACCAGCATAGCAATCAGTGTCAAACATATTCACTTCTGCTTCAAATCAAGTTCAAAGTAATATTGTGGAGTACATAATTAATATTTATTAATCTCCACCGATATGGAACTCAGCTGTCACTTCAAAGAAAATACTTGGCTCAGATAGTTGGAAAAGGATACTGTTACAGAGAGAGACACACAAAAATAAGAATTAACTTACATTTACATAGCACATTTTCATGTATCAGAAGTATTTCAAAGATCTTCACATGCAAGAAATTATTTTTTGATGTATGGTCACTATTACTAAGTTAAGGAAATCATCAATTATTTTGCCCACAGCTTTGCCCCACGGTGAAATTGAAATGATCAATGGATATGTTTTTAAAGTATTGGTTGAGGGAAAAATATTGATCAGGACATTTGAGGAACTCCTGGCTCTTCTTCAAAAACTGCTTTCAACATCAATTTGAAGAACTGGAGAAGGCACAAAAGGTATTCAACATCCAGTTTGAGTGTTCTGGTATTGCACTGAAGCCCCAAGTGAGATTATATACTGACGAATGGAAAGGGTTTCTACTTTTGTCACCCAATGTCCATATAGATAAAGCAGAATTATACACTCCCTCATCACACCAGGTAAAGTGCAGGTTCAATTTTGCTTTATGTGCCTTATAAAAGAAAAAAAGCTGTGTCTCTCTAGCACTCCTCACTTCTTCAAACATGTTTCATGGAAATGTAGAACAGTTACATCACAGAAAGACGCCATTCAGCCCAACATGTTTGTGTTTGCATTAAAAGAGCTATCCACCTATCATTTAACTTCATTTCTTGCTTTTGGTCTGTAGTTCTATTGTTCACAGTACTTTTTTTTAATTGTGAGGACGGTTTTTGCATCTTCCACCCTTTCATGCAGTGAGTTCCAAACCTCCACTAGCATCTAAATGAAAATATTGTGTTTCTTTTCCTAGCAACATGCTCAGAAACTCTCTTCTCTATTGTCTCTGGTGTGATCACTTCTTCACTGTAATATGGTGACCACAACGGATTGCCGTGCTTTAGCCAAGGCTGCACTAATGCTTTTATATTCTGTATCTTAACTAATAAAATATCCCATATGCCTTTTTAATCACACTACCTTCAGGGATTTGAAGACATGTACTCCAAGATCCCTTTGTTCCTTTACATTATTTCAGAATCATTTCACAGTTAATGCATTAATATTTGATGTGCAGACATTGTTGCTATATAGAAAAGACGACAAGCAAATTTCTATGCAGTAAAATCCCAAAATAGCAATTGAGGTAAATAAGCAGGAAAACTGTTTTGTGGTATGAGTTGATGAAAAAATGTTAAATGGGATAATTCATAAACAATCTTTTCCATTAACTTGCATCCCTGGCAATGCAGCCCTTTGCACAGTACTGCTCTGAAATATTGCAGTTCATTATGTATTGTGATTTAAATGCAAAGCATATTTCCCTCAGGAGGTTGGTCCTCTACATCAACAACAATGTATGGGACATGATAGCAAAATTAACAAGTGACAGCAAATTAGTACGATGGTTGCTAGATGGCACCTGGTTGAAAGGTAATTTGGATTTAGGGTACAAGTTTTTTTTAGATTATCTAACACACATATAATTGAAGCTATTGTTTTTGGAGGAAAATTTTTCAGATATGCAGACATTCATTTTAACAATTCTCACAAAAACCAAATCTGATTGCACGCTTTTAGCACCGTTCATGGTGAAATTTCCTCAGTAATGAAGATACCAAGTACAGATTTGAATATCTGTTTCATAAGTCTCTGGTTTATCAATATGATCCTGAGTTGTGTAAGACTTGTCACTTCAACCCTTTCTCCTATTTCAACTTTGGCTTTTCTTTTTTTCAGCAATGCTGTTCTAAGAAAAATCTCAACATAAGATTCATCCGCCTGATGAGCATTTTGCAAGTCCCTGGTTGAAGCATGGAGTTTAGCAACTTCAGACTGTCTCCCCTATTTCCTTGCTTGAATCTTAATGCTGTTACCTTTTATTCTCTGACAGTTTCCACTCATCAGCCTTGGAATTCATCTGCTGGAATGCTCACGGAGTTAAAAACAGAACCCATTAAAACATTAAGAGAAATAAGAAACTTGCATAAGATGGGATCCTGATATCAACAAATTTAATGATCTCGTATAGTTGGAAAAGGGTGCTGCTATATAAAGAGACATGGTAATGTATACATATCTGTACACAGGTACCAGCACTGACTTCTCTCTGGCTCAACATATCAGACGGTGCATGAATAATTTCATAGGACAGATGCAGGCTTCCAAACTCTCCTCTATTTGAAGAAATAAATTGCACTTTGTAGTGAATAAAGTACTTTTGAAATGTAGTCACTGTTGTAACATCAGAAGCCTGGCATCATATTGTATATAGAAAGCTTCTGCAGCGTATTAATGACCAGATTGTCTGTTTTAGTGAATTGGATTGATGGATAAATATTGGCCAGGATGTTTAGTTGAATTCCCGTGCTCTTCTTTGAACTAATGCCACGTGATCTTTTGCATTCACCTGAAAGGATGAACGGAATCTTGGTAAAATGCCTCATCCAAAGACTGCTGGAATATTGACCTAGATTTTAGACTTGAATCCATAACCTTGTGAGTTGGAGATAAAGGTTTTATCAACAGAATGTTGCCTGATACTTAAATGTAATGTGCAAAGCAAGCAATTGAAAGAAATTAAATCTTCCAGCTTTATCATATTGCACTTGGATAAAACTGAATAAACCAAGTAATGAAAAGAATTGGAAAAGTCATGCCAATAGATTCTTCCATTTTTATTTTTATTGTCTCATAGTTTTTGTAGGCACGGCAGAACACTGAATATACAATGTATGTCTGATTAAAAAGTGTTTAAAAAGTGATTATGCAGAGAAACATAACAAACATATGAATAAACTTCAAAACATTGCAACAATTTATCAAGCATATAACAAAACCTGCAGTTTAGGACTTGCAGTATTTTATCAAAAGCGTACTGCCGCTTACTACAAGGGAACACTTTGCTCTTTCCTCTGGGCAATGTATGCTTCAGAAGATATTTACACATCAGAAATATTGCACCATTAAAAAAGTAAAAAAAAACCTCAATCTTCTACCTGCTAACAGTCTGTTTAGAAGCCCTATGATATGTAACAGACAGTAGAATATAACAATACATTTTGGTATAGAGTCCATGTGCTGTACAGTATATACTGAAATTTTCTAAATGCAAGATGGCCTCAGGTCAATTGCATACTTTAGAGTTTTTATATAATACATTTTCTGAGATAAGGAGTTTCTAAATTATTAAAAACTAAAATCTGTCTAATGTATCATTTTGAGGTGTTACAATCTTCTGCAAAGTTGTATGTTTTAACTAATAGGAACAAAACATTGGTATATATGCTGTAAAGGTTGTCGACTCACTGTGAAGTAACATTTTAACAAGTCTTAACCAAACAAATTTGTGAAATTTTCAGGTTATCTCCTCTCTTAAAAGTGATGACTCTATACAGTTTGATGGCTTCTAGGAGGCTGCATCTCTTCAAAGCTTATAATGTGTGAGCATGAACAAATTAAGCATAGGGTTGGAGTTTTCAGCCACGGCGTAGAATCACTGGACAGTAATCAAGAGCAGAAACCTTGGCTATTTTCTATCCCAAGAGTAATCAAACTAGTTGTGGAATGCTAAAGGATACCAAAGGAGATATACTTCCGGGTACAGCTAAAAGGCAAATTCTTATGTTAAAGGTGCATGAAAGATGACTCTGTAAATTATATGCAGAACATAATTATGGAAAATAATTATGCCCAACTTCAGATTAAATACAATGGTGAGGTAAGGTGGGCAGATTCAAGGTAATGACAGATGGCATATGTTAGGAAGTTAAATTGCACAGAAATTTGGTCAATAGATACATTGATTTCCAGAAAGAATCATAACTGAAAAATGTAAAACAAATTATTCAAGAAACTGGTGAATGCTGGATTGTTTGGAATTTCTGATGCAGGTAAGTTAGAATGGACCAAATGGAGATCCTTATCAAATCTTCATTGAAACAGTGTCAACATTCTAGAACTTCATGCCGAGCAGCATTGTGGGAAACTTCCACCAAACATTTGCAGTTTCTCAGGAAGGCAACCTGTCAGCAACCTTCTCAAGAGCAACTAGGAATAGGGGGAAAAAATGTTGCCCTTGCCAGAGATACTCAAAAACATGAGAATGCATTATTTTCAACACTATTTTATGGTCTTACGAACTGGTCCCATCTTAAATGAGATTGACCAACTCAGCATAAATCATGAGGATTGGAACCTTCTGGCCTGCCTGATACACTAGGGCTGATTTTCCATGAAGGTCTCCCACTTGCTTGCTGAAACTTCACACAAAAATCTCATATTATCTCATTTTACCAAACTTTCTATAATTCATCTTCAGAACAATAGGGAAAATCCCATTTAAAAAACTCCCCTCTGTTGCTATACTAGAGTTTCAACTTACCCACATTAAGTTATTGGATATGTTTTTTTATATAAGTAAAGATTATTTTGAATACTATAAATTGCTGTTCCATTATGCATCATTTAAAAAGAAAAATAATCACAACCCCATGCCTGCCAACTTACAGACAAGAGTTTAAAATGTTACTTCAGCCTTTAAATACTATCATCAAATAAGGGATTTGTATTACATTGTAATATAATACACTGGACCACACTTTCATTTAGAGTGCCAGTAATATTTTGCTGAGGCCCTTTCCATGCAAGACTTAGTGCACACCATACGCAGGCTGTGAGTGATCCAGTCTGTATGGTGTTCAGGTTGTATTAACTCTTTGCTTGAGACTGTGTGGGATCCAGTCTGTGTGAGACATCATTGCTGTGGGGTCCAGTCTGTGTGAGATACAGTCTACCTGAAATGCCTTTCTCTGGGATCCTATCTACACAGATGTAGTTGCAGTAGAATCCAACCTGTGCGGAGAGTTGTTTCTCTGGTGTGCAATGCACCTGTGTAAGTTCCACTCTATTTAGAATGTAATCTATCTGGTATTTGGCCTATGTGGAATTCATTCTGTTTAGTATTCTATTAGCCTGGGGTGCAATCTGTGTAGGATTCAGGACATGTTCCATTTTGTAGTAATGCTGCATTATGTTAAGCCACCCAATCAAATCAATGTTTGAGGCAGAGTTGTAGAGTTACTCATTTGTGCAGGACTGGTAGGTGGTGACCCCCTCCCACCCACCCAGACCTTCTCACACATCTCAACAGTCAACGTAAATTTCAGCCCAACTTCTCCCTGGACAGGGACTGACTCCCGGAGACTGGGCTGAGGCTCAGGAGGAAGTCAAATTCTGAAATTCGGTTCATTGGCTCAATGCAGAGTGTGTGGCGATGCACTCTATCGCATAATCCGTGAACAAACACATGCTTAAGTACTCTCTGGACGAGGGCTGTCTAGAATAACTCTCACAGGAACGACATTTGCACCCAGCAGACGGAGATTGCTCAGGAGCCGGTCTGGCTCGGGTTCTCAGAAGGCTGCAGAACCTCAGACTCCACCAGGGATTGATGTCCCTCGCCGTCTGTGGGTCTCATTCTCAGGTTTATGGACCCATAGGTCTTTCTGGTTCTGCCACTGACCATAAAGTTCCTTCTCCCGTACAACTCACCTTTGCAGATAGAGACCATGAGTAATAAGGACAGCAGCATCCCTCCCAATGTCAGCAGCCCCAAGCCGGCGATGATGCATTTGTCCAAGTGAGAGCCTAACAAAGCGTAATGTAATTCCAGCCTCTCCATCTCCCGTGCTGTCACCGTGTCCGGATCCACCTTAGACTCCCTCGGGATGGCATAAGCGATAACCACCAACGTGATACCAGCCACAAGGAACACCAGCGCCACTGTGAAGCCATAATCAACCGACTGAGCAGTTGCCTCGGAGTCCGGCTCCTCCTCGGAGCGAGGCGATGTCTCCTGGGCTCTGTCCCGGGTGCTGTGGGTGGGCACAGCCCCCAAGCCGTGCCCTGTGTCGTTGGCGGCGGGTGGGTTGCTGAAGGAAGTCTCCTGCTCCTGCTCGCCTCCCAGCCGCGGAGCTGTCCGAGGTTCTGAAATCTCCCGGCTCCAGCAGCCGTCCCCTCGCAACTCCAGCCGGGTGCCGAAGCCTGGGTCACCGGTGTGGGTGCTCCTCACTGGCAGGGGCTGGAAGCACTCCGCAGACGCCATTGGAGCTCCTTTACCGTGTACATCCCAGCGATGCTTAACTGTAATAAACCCTGCAACCAGACGCACAGCGACAGCTCAGTGTGGAACAGGAGTTCAAAAGACGGAGCCACATCAGCTCGGGAAACATTCCCAAAAGCGCCAAAACAAACCCTTCAAGCTGAGGAAAGGTGCCAGATGTCACAGAATGATGTCCCGGCCTTTGATCTCTATGCTGCTAAGAGACAGGTGGCTATATAAATTCACCAACTTAGAGAAAACCCGGTGTTAACATACAGACATTCGACAAATGCATGGATACGGTAGTGGGTACATGATATCTCTTATCAAAATTCATTGACGGGCAGCAAGCCCCTTCAACTCCATCTCCCCTGGATACTCCAACCCTGGGGGTAGGGGGTGGGGCGGTTCATGTCCTAAAATACCGATCTCCAATTTCTCTGAGTGCAAACATTCCAATCGCAGGCTCTCTCTCTCTCCCGTATCTCGCCGTCTCTCAATCTCCGGAATACCCTGTATTCAGCTCGCCACCCCCACCTAAGATTTCCATTAACCCTCCCCCCCTCTACCCCCCAATCCCGTTCACCTAATTCCTAGAATCTGCCTTCATTTCCCGAAAGGAATATATTGCTGTCTCCCTCCTGTTTCCTCGCTTCAATCCCTCACCGGGCGCGCCCCCGTCCATTGCCTGATCTCCTTCAAACTGACTCCAAGAGCAAAAGATGCGGGGTGGGGACGGCAGGGGGAGGGGGGAGGTCAAGGATGGAGGTGGAATCCTCTATCCTTTATTACATGATCAATAGTGAACTCTGTCTGAAAGGCGACCCACATAAAGGCAATGCTGGGGGTCGGAGGACACCATGCCATCGCTAAGTGATTGGAGTAGACAGTAATGTCCCTTTTAGACTCCATCACAATGACCCGGCCCTTTGTCCTACCCGTTACACAGCCTACCTCCCACTCACTGAAGACACAATATTCAAAGTTTCTTGCCTGCTGTGATTCCAACAATGATGTATTCAATCCAAAACAGACCAGGGAGTTCAGCGGAATTGATTGATACCTGAATGAGACTAATTTTGCCCAAATTTCAAATCCAGGTTCTGGATTTCGCGGCGCGTCGGCAGCAGGAGAGGTTTGCGAGAAAAGACTGCGAGAGAAAGAGTTCAGAAATTGAAAGAGAGGGGGAGGACAGAGACTGAGAAAGAGAGAAAAAGGAAAGGTTGGGGGGGAGAGAGAAGACGGAGTCTGGGAGAGAGAGAGAGAGAAAGAGAAGGGGAAGCCAGAGAGAGGGCGAGAGGACAGAGACTGGGAGAGAGAGAAGACGGAGTCTGAGAGAGAGGACAGAGACTGGGAGAGAGAGAGAAGAGGGAGTCTGAGAGAGAGGTAGAGGACAGAAACAGTACAATGGCGTCTGTCACCACAGGCGAGCCGGGGCTGGGCTGGATTCAGGCCATTGATCTGGAAGCAGGGGCGGTGACTTGTGTATCCGTTAGAGCCGGGGCCCCGGGCCGGCCCTGAAACAGCCAGAGTCGGTGTAAAGCTCCCTCCGATTTGTTAAGAGCTGTTCCAGGCAATGGCCACACTCGGTAACAATCAGGTCCAGTAACTTCATTGCGGCCCGCAACTTGCCTCGTTAATTTGTCAGACAGTGAGGGGTTGCATTGAGATGCTGGGCTGTGTAACAAGGAGCTATCCGCCTGGACATTGGGGAGCGTTCTGCTGCTTTCAGCTCTTTTTGACTGCTCTCGCCCTCCAAGCGCTTCCCACTTCCCAGCCGGCGGAGGATTCCCAATGGGAAACGTGTAAGGTTGGAAAACTGCAGCCAACCCCCTCGGGATCATTCCGAACACTTTCCGCTCTCTGTAACTCCACCCTGCCCCCTCCCCCGGCTGGTGTTTGCGTGTCATGCAGTCCTGATTTATTCAGGCTAGGTGGGGGGGGGGGGGAGCTTGGATCATCTTCACTCTGCCCCCCCCCCACCCCCAACCCGCCTTCCCCCTCCCTTTCCCCTTGCTCCGTGAGCTCTCCACGGTTCACTGTGAGTTAGGGTTGATTCGCTCTGACTGCCTTCAGTCTACAGTGCTATAGTACTGTCAGGAATTACTCACTCACGCCAGCCACTGCCTAACAAACCCCACCCTACAGAAACACTAATTCCTACAAATACCACCCCACCAGTAAAACAGCACCCCCCCCCGGGTAAATTAAACAGCCCCTTATATAAATCGAATAGCCCCTATGTACATAAAACAAACCCTTATGTAAATTAAATAACCCCTGTTTATAAAATAAAACAGTCGTCTCTCTAAATAACACAACTCATGTGTAAATTGAACAAACCCTGCGTATATAAAACAGCCTCCTGTGTATATAATACAGTTCCCCGTGTAAGTTGAACAGCCCCTGATTAAATAAAACAGCCCCTCCAGAAATAAAAAGCCCCCTCCATAAATAAAGCAGCCCCCTGTGTAGAGAAAACAATATCCTCTGTAAAATTAGACAGACCCCTGTGTAAAATTAGACAGCTCCCTGTATATGTGAAACAGCCCCCTGTGTATATGAAACAGCCCCCTGTGTAAAATTAGACAGCCCCCTGTATATGTGAAACAGCCCCCTGTGTATATGAAACAGCCCCCTGTGTAAAATTAGACAGTCCCCTGTGTATATGAAACAGCCCCCCTGTATATGTGAAACAGCCCCCTGTGTATATGAAACAGCCCCCTGTGTAAAATTAGACACCCCCTGTATATGTGAAACAGCCCCTGTGTAAAATTAGACAGCCCCTGTGTATATGAAACAGCCCCCCTGTATATGTGAAACAGCCCCCTGTGTATATGAAACAGCCCCCTGTGTAAAATTAGACACCCCCTGTATATGTGAAACAGCCCCTGTGTAAAATTAGACAGCCCCCTGTATATGTGAAACAGCCCCCTGTGTAACATTAGACAGACCCCTGTATATGTGAAACAGCCCCCTGTGTATGTGAAACAGTCCCCTGTATATGTGAAACAGCCCCCTGTATATGTGAAACAGCCCCTGTGTAAAATTAGACAGCCCCCTGTGTATGTGAAACAGCCCCTGTGTAAAATTAGACAGCCCCCTGTATATGTGAAACAGACCCCTGTGTATGTGAAACAGCCCCTTGTGTATATGAAACAGCCCCCTGTGTAAAATTAGACAGCCCCCTGTATATGTGAAACAGACCCCTGTATATGTGAAACAGCCCCCTGTGTAAAATTAGACAGCCCCCTGTATATGTGAAACAGACCCCTGTATATGTGAAACAGTCCCCTGTATATGTGAAACAGACCCCTGTATATGTGAAACAGTCCCCTGTATATGTGAAACAGCCCCCTGTATATGTGAAACAGCCCCTGTGTAAAATTAGACAGCCCCCTGTATATGTGAAACAGCCCCCTGTGTAAATAACCTTCTCTCTGTGGAGATCAGTCTGAACCCGGTTTAAGTGTGCCAGCTCACATGCGGTTTATTGGAAACCAGTTGTTGCTGGGACCCAGCGACAGTGCAGCACACCGTTGAGCTGATTTACAGCCAGCCATCTCGGGCATCTTCAAGACTATCCTCCCCAGCCCCAACCCCGTGTCCGGACATCCCCCCTACGCGCCCCCACTCCTGGTCGTCCTAGAAGCGCAGCCGCTCACCTCTATCTCTGCCCTTTCTCGCTGATCGGAGCTGCTTGGGATTCTGGAAACTTCTGGAAACTGCCCCCACCCGAACGCCAGGAATCTACAATCCACTCACCGGGCAACACTGACTTCCCATCACCAGCCGAATAAAGAGAGCAGCTGACTCCAAGCACTGGGAAGGCGGCGGCTCGGAGCTCGGGGGATGTGGACCCCTGGGGTGAGGTGCGCGGGAATAAGATCTTGAGGAGTGGGAAAGTGGGAGCTGGAAGCCCAAGGATTGGGAGAGTGGGAGTTTGGAGACTGTGGGGGCGAGAGAGTGGGGGCCAGAGAGTGGGTTTGGGATAGTGGGAGTTGGAAGAATGGGGGTGGGAGAGTGGGGACTGCAGATGAGATTTGGGACAGTGGGGGGGGGGGGCAGGGGAATGGGGGATTGGAGAGAGGGGGTTAGGAGAGTGCAGGGTGGAAGAGTCAGGGGGGGGCAGGAGAATGGAGTTTGGGAATCCAGAGATATGAACCTGGGCAGGTGGGAGAGTGGGGGGTGGGACAGGAGGGGGGTGGGAGAGTGGGGTGTGTATGAGAGTGGGGAATGGGAACCCAGAGAATAGGAGCCAAGGTGATTGGGAGAGTAGGGGTGGGTCAATGGGAGTTGGAGAGTGGGGTTAGAGAGTGGGGAGTCAGAGAGTGGGGGTTTGGACAGTGGGGGTGGGAGAGTGGGATTTAGGGGAGTGGGAATTGGGAGAATGGGGGTTAGAAGAGTGGGACGGGTGAGTGGGGGGATTGGATAGTGTGGATTGGGAGAGTGGGGAGCAGGAAAGTGGGGAGCAGGAGAGTGGGGGTTTGCAGAGTGTGGGGTGGAAGAGTGGGGGTTGGGAGAGTGGGGGAATGTGTACTCAGGAAATACAGGCATGTAGTTGGGAGCCAGGTGAGTGTAACCTGGGGTATAGGTGCCTGGGAGATGGGAACCCAGTTTTGGGTACATGGGGAATGGGAGCTCAAGCCTGGGAACCAGAAGGCTGGGTGCCCAGAGGATGGGAACCTGGGAATGGGAGCTTGGGGAAATGTTGGATACTTGATGAATGGGGGCTCATGACTGGGAGCATGGAGGCTGGATGCCCAGCAGATGGGAATCTGAGGGTGGGTGCTGCCTCTGAACCTGCAGATGGATGGGCAAATTGAAACCAGATCCATCGGGGATGGATTCCCAGATGTTAGGAGCCCAGGGCTCGGAACTAGAGTGACAGCAACCTGAGTAATCGTGGAATATCTAATGTGTGAGTGCACAGTGGTGAGCACTGCTGCCTCACAACACTAGGGACCTGGGTTCGATTCCAGCCTTGGGTGACTGTGTGCAGTTTGTACATTCTGCGTTAGTCGGGAATAAATGTAGAGTATTAGGGAAGGGGAATGAGTCTGGGTGGGTTACTTTGTGGAGAGTCGGTGTGAACTTGTTAGGCCGAAGGGCCTGTTGCCACATTATAGGGGTTCTATGAGAAGAAGCTGGGTGCATGGTAATGGATGGGGAGATGGATCCCAGGATATGGAAGCCCAAGTAAGAGGATTCCAAGGTTGTGTGCTTAGATATTGGGTGCCTGGGGGATGGAATGCCTGAAGAAATGGGTGCCCAGGGCTTGGTGCCTGGAGGATAGGTGCCCAGGGAAATGGAAGCCTCGGGATGGAAGCTGCTGCCCAAAGCTGTGAATCTCATTGGCAACAATGTCAACATGCAGGAGTTGAGATTGATAAAATTGCCAGGCAGTGAACTCTGTTCTTCCCCACCTCTCTGAGTGAACATTTCACTAAATATTTTGGACATTTTTCAGAACGAAACTTTGTCTTACAGCAAAGGTTAGAATGAGCAAAGAAATTACACACTGAGAATGACTATAAGATCTTTCTGACAGGGAGAGAGCAAGTTGTAAAAGCTCTGGAGATCCTGTATAGATATATACAATGTGCACTGTTTAAATACAACATCCATTTATTGTATAAATCATATAAATTGCATCTATAACCTTTGCATACAGCACGATGTACAATTATACCTTACAGACCATGTCCCATACACCAGCATTACCATCCCTGGGTATGTCCAGTCCCAATGGCACATCAGACCCAGCAGAGGTGACAGCACTGTGGTAAACAGACAGGACGGAGTTGCATTGGGAGTCTTCGACAAAGCTCATGGCATCAAACAGGGCAAGGAAATCTCCTGTTGATATCCCATGACAGTCGATAATTAGTACTCCTCCACACTAAACAAACTTGGAGGAAACATTGAGGATGGCAAGGGCACAGATTGCACTCCAGGTGGAGAATTCAAAGTCCACCTCTAAGAGTTGCTCAGTAGCATCATGACTAACTATTCAAGCAGAGTCCTGAATGATTAATCTGGATATGTGGCACAAACAAGTGGAAAAGTCATATGTCACCTCCTCCTCATCCACCTACTTGTAGCAGGTCCACAGCAATATTGGTACGGCTGCCTACCATACAGACCTTGTATAAACAAAGTCACATCTTCACATTAAGGACACTGTCCATCCCCAACATGGGACAGATCACCCAACATGGGACAGATGTTCAACAAGTCAGGCATCTGAAAACTGGATGGCCATGAAACACTGTGAAACATGAACAGCAGCAGAACTGTATTCAATCACAATCCATAACCTCACAGACACTAAAAGTGGAATGAAGTAGAGTCCAGAGATGGGGCAATGTAAGATTGTTGAAGACCACCAAGAAGACCATTAAAATAAGGGCATTTCAAAATGTTACAGTCCATCATGTCTGTGCTGGATTTTTGAAAGAACTATCCAACTGGTTCCTTTTTTGTTTTCTCCCCATAGCCCAGTAAAGATTTCCTCTTCAGATAATTTTCTGATCCACTTTTGCAAGTTACTGTTTTTATGGGTCATTAGCTAATCAATATTGGCCATAAACCAACATAATAATATTCTCTGGTGACAGTTGCAAGAATTGAGGTGAACCCAATCCTGAGGACAAAATTTCTCAACAACAACATTCCAGGTAAATCTCTGATCTAAACTTGATGCTAGAGTGTTCTTAATGTGAGGATGGGAGTTTGTTTACACAAGGACTGTGATAGTTAGCCTTACCAGTATTGTCATGGACACAGGAATCTACTACAGGTAGGTGGGCTGAGTACAAGGCCAAATGTGTTTTCCCCATTTGTTTTTTTCTCTCACTGCATACAGCACATCTTCTTTAATCTTTTAGAACTCTGCCAGAATTGTACAGAATACCATTATGCAAAATTTTGCTAATGGTTGTTCTACTCTCACTTAGTGGTACTAAAGGGCTGTACAGCAATCCAGTTTTGAATGTAAATTGCAACATATCAACTCCAGATAACAAAAAAAACACTTGTGTTCATATATCACCAAATGTGTCCACAAACATCTCAAAACTACTTTCAGCCAATAACGTAATTTTGAAGTGTACATTGTTGTAATACAGGAAATGTGGTTAAGAGACTCGCTAACATAGTAGGGATCTCTTGGAGTATATATCAAAGAAGCAAATTATCAAAATTGAATTATTTTGCTAAATAGATGTGGATAATTTTTTTCAAATACCATCATTGACACTGATTTGATTGGCCCTGTTTTCTGACGTTTGCAAGTTTGAAGGACAGTCACCCATTCGCAAAGACAACAAAGATAACAAGAGAAAGTTCAAGGAGACACTCAGTAATAAAAAGAAACATATGCAGTTGAAATTTTCAAAAGACTGTAGTTCATTTAGAAATTGCAAACAGTTGTAATGACAATTTACTCCAGGGGCATGAATTCTGGACTTGCAAGAAATATAGAATAATGGTTAATTAAAACACAAAAAAACACACAAATGAACCTGAAATGATAGGCAATTGCACTTCACTTAAGGAAAGAGTAAGCTAGGTCCATAGATATCACATTGCAAAGAAACTGAGAGAACCTGCCAGCAGTGTCACAATTTATGGAGTATGGAGATCATAATCTTTAATTGATGTTATCTTGAGTATTTGTGAAAAAGATTCATTTTGTCAAAGTTTTTTGCTCATTAGATCAATTCGCAAGAATACAAATTAAGTGGAAAACCAATATTTACACTGTATAAGAGGAGAGTGTTGATTTGTTAATAATTGGATTCTGATTGGTGGAGGCATTGCCATGGAGAATGCAGCAGCTAGTAATGATTGACAATTAACTGTCAGGCTTTGTTTATATTTCAATGCAGAAAGATTGACTGTGATTAGTCAGAGCATTGACATGAGAAATTAACCAGTGAATATTTGTCACCTATTTTGTTCAGTTGAAACAGATGCAGTGAGTGCACAAATTCTTTAGAACAGAACAACAAATGTGTCTTTTTCAGCAATACCCAAGTTCTGTACTACCAAACAATTATATAATATTAACTAGCTAATTAAAGATTAATTTATCTTGCTCTCAGCAATGTTGAAAAACAAACTGTAACTCATGATTAATCATGTAAATTGGTAGCTACACTGAGAGAAATTGTGTGAAAATAAACGCAGATAAGGTTGTGCTACTGTAATATTGAACTGAAATATCAGACTGAACTCAGTAAATGCTACATCCAGAAATAATTTAATTGCATAACAGTTTACTCTGATGATAATGATCTTCACGTATAATGATTCATAAAAATTATGTAACATCAAAGAGGTAGGTTTTAAGGACAGGTTTAATGAAGGAGAAAGAGCCAGAGAGGTCTATGGAGACGATATTAAAATTTAAGACTTTTGCCTAAAGGTAAAACCACCAGGATTGGAGCAAAATCGAGTTCAGAGATGGGGGAATGTACACCTCTTGAAGACCACAGAAAAGACTTTTAAAATAAGAGAATCTTAGAATGACACAGGACAGAAGAAATTCCTGTGCTGACTCTGTGAAAGACTATTCAATTAGATCCCATTTCCAATTTTCTCTGCAAAGTCCAGAAAAGGTCTCCTCTTCAGGGATTTTCCAATTCCCTTTTGAAAATTACTTTTGAGTCTAGATGGTGCATCCCAGATTATAACACTTGCAACATACTGCATAATGTTTTTCACTCATCTTTACTATGGTTCTTTGGCAATCACCTTAAATCCATGTTCTTGGGTTGCCAAGCCTCCTGCTACTGTAAACAGTACTCCATTAAACCCCTCCGAGACTTTGGACAGCATACCTAATCTTTCCATAACCTTCTCTGCTCTAAGGAAAACAAACATAGTTTCCCCAGAATTTCCAATAACTGAAGTCTTTTGTCCATGGTACTACATAGATACATCTCTCAAAGACCTTGACCTACTTCCTAAAGTGTTGGACCCAGAATTGATCACAATTGTCCAGCTGGGTTAAACCAGTTTATAACAGTTTAGTATAGCTTCTTTGATTTTATACTCTATAACAATATTTACAATGCCTAAAGAATCTGGGTTCCTTTTCAACTTGTACTGCCATCATTGAAGATTCATGCACGTAAACCTGACACACTACTTCGCTGTAAAGTAATTCCCGCCAAAATGTAATAGTTTGCACTTCTTTTCCCTAAGTCTTCCCATTTCATTCATCTATCTATGTCCCCTCTGAAATCTGAAACAATTATTGTTGTTTAACTTCCAACTTTTGTGTCATCTGCAAACTTCTAAACTAGCAAGTCTAGGTCACTTATATGGAAAGAAAGTAACAGCTGTCTCAATAAGATAGGTCCCTCCAAGATACTACAACACACAATCATTCAGTTTGAAAAAAAATATTGTTCATGTTATTCTTGCTTTTTGGCACATAACATTAAGTTGTTGCTGCAACAGAAGCCAGGTACAGAGATAATGGGTGAACACAGATCAGGAAACTAGCAACAGAGTTTTTGATGATTTCAGTGTTTGGAAGATGAATACAAAAGGACAGCTAGGAGACCACAGTTGATACTTGAGGGAATGATAGGGTGAATGAGGCGTTTAGTGACAGATAGTCAAGGCAGGGTTGATAGCAACTGAGGCTGCACAGATGATCTTTTTTGATGAAGAGGAAACAGATCAGAGGGTAAACTCAGGGTCAAATGTTGATGGTAAAAATGGTCTGATTCAGCCTGACACAATGGCTGGGGCAATGGAATCAACAGCATAAGAAGTACAATGTGACTGGATGGAGACATGGCAATGGCTTTGGTCTTCCCCATTCTTTTCTTGGTGAATATTGTAGTTTTACTAGGAGCTAGATTTCAGACAAATTTTACAATCAACGAAACATGCTGGAAATCAGAGCGAGGTAGGCAGGATCCATGGAGAGAAAGCAAGCTAACGTTTCCAGTCTAGATGACTCTTCATCAGAGCTGATGTGAACTGTGTGGAGAGGGCAGCATTTATGCTATAGAACATAGAACAATACAGAGCAGAACAGGCCCTTTGGCCATCAATGTTATGCCAATCTGTAAACTAATCTAAGCCCATCCACCTCCACTATCCCATTATCATCCATATCCTTATTCAAGGACTATTTAAATGCCCTTAATGTGACTGAGTTAACTACATTGGCAGGCAGGGCATTCCATGCCCTTACCACTCTCTCAGTAAAAAACCTGCCTCTGCCATCTGTCTTAAATCTACCACCTCTCAATTAGCAGTTATGCCCCCTTGTACAAGCTGATGGCATTATTCTAGGAAAAAGACTCTCACTGTCCACCCTACCTAATCCTCTGATCATCTTGTAAATCCCCTCTTAGCGTCTTCTCTCCAATGAAAACAGACCCAGGTCCCTCAGCCTTTCCTCATAAGACCTTCGCTCCAGACCAGGCAACATCCTGGTAAATCTCCTCTGCACCTTTTCCAGTGCTTTCACATCATTCCTGTAATGGGGAGACCAGAACTGTACACAATATTCCAAGTGCGGCCGCACTTGCATTTTGTACAGTTGCAGCATGACATCACAACTCTGGAACTTAATCCCTTTACCAATAAAACCTAACACACCGTGTGCCTTCTTAACAGCACTATCAACCCGGATGGCAACGTTCAGGGATCTATGTATATGGATACCAAAATCTCTCTGCCATTCACACTACCAAGAATCTTTCCATTGACTCAGTATTTTGCCTTACTGTTATTCTTCCCAAAGTGAATCACCTCACATTTATCTGCACTGAACTCCATTTGCCACTTCTCAGCCCAATTCTGCAGTTTATCCAAGTCCCCCGCAACCTGCAACATTCTTCCACACTCTCCACCACTCCACTGACTTTAGTACCATCTGCAAACTTACTAACCCACCCACCTATGCCTGCGTCTAAGTCATTTATAAAAATGTCAAACAGCAATGGTCCCAAAACAGATCCTTGTGGCACACCACTAGTAACCAGACTCCAGGCTGAATATCTTCCATCAACCACCACTCATTGCCTTTTTACAGAATGTCAGTTTCTAATCCAAACTGCTAAATTACCTTCAATCCCAGGCCTCCATATTTGCTGCAATAGCCTACCATGTGGAACCTTATCAGAGGTTTTACTGAAGTCCATGTTTACCACATCAACTGCCCTACTGTCATACATATGCTTGGTCACCTATAGTTTGGAGGAGCTTGGGGCTGGTGGAATGCTGGGGTGGGGGGGGGGGGAAATGAAAGTTCAGGTTAGGTATAGAATGACAGAACAATGGTGTACCTAACTGCCAGACTGGAAAGAACAGTCCCACCAGGGTGTGGCGAGGGGGTGAGAGGACCTGGTGACAGAGAATATAACCAGTAAAGCTAAAAGTCATGGAAGGAATGGGAATGGGTTTACAATTTGAAGATGTTGAACTCAATGTTAAGTCCAGAAGGCTAAGTGCCTAGTCTGAAGATGAGGTATTGTTTCTCCAGTTTGTGCTGTGATTAACTAGAGCAATGCAGCATGTGAAGGACAGACAAGTGAGCATGTGAGGAGCAGGCGGTGTTAAAATGACTGACTTTGGGAAAGTCGAGGTCATGCTTATGCATGGACTGGAAGTGTTCTGCAAATTGATCACCCAGTCTGCATTTGGTTTCTCCAATGTGGAGTAGGCCACATTGGGTGTAGCAAATGTAAGGGACCAGATTGGAGGAGGTACAGGTGAAATGCTGCTTCACCTGGGAAGACTGTTTAGGCCCTTGGATGGTGAGCAGGAAGGAGGTGAAGGGGCAGGTGTTGCACTTTCTGCGGTTACAGGAATAGGTGACGTGGGAAGGGGGGGGGGGGGGTTGCTGTTGGTGGTCGAGGAATGGAATAGGGGGTTCCAGAAGGAGCAATCCTTGCAAACTGCAGATGGAGGAGTGAGGGGAGGATGTGTTTGGTGATGGCAGGCTGCTAGAGTTGTCTGAAATAGCAGAGAATGATCCTTTGAATGCTGACACTGGTGTTTTTTTTTGGTTCTCAATACAAATTCCAGCATCTGCAGTAGTTTGTTCCTAAACTTTATAACAAACCCTTTCAAGTCTAATTCACAAGACCATTCTGTATCTTATGTACAAACCTTGATTCCTTGTTTAGGAAAGTATAAGAATGCATTAGAAGCAGCTCAGAGAATGTCCACTCAAGTAATAATTGGGATGGAAATGGGGTGGGAGTTATCTTAAAGGTTGGACAGTCTGAGTGTGTATCTGATGGTGTTTCGAAGGATGAGAGGAATGTTTATTGAAATATATGAGATCTGAGGCGACTTGACAAGGTGGAGGCAAGGTTGCTTTGGTTGTGATTTAGAGCAAGGGAACACAGTTTAATAATGGAGTTTAACATTTAAGACCACTGATCCGAGGAGATTATTTTTTCCTCAGGGTGTTGTGGTTCTTCAGAACTCTCTTACTCAGAGACTATAGTAGATCATTGAATATTCTTAAAGCAGATGTAGGGAGAGTCTTGACAAATGAGTCAAACATAATTAGAGTAGGCAGGAAAATGGATATTGAAATCATATGTTCACATGGACATTGGTATGTAAAGTTGTAAACCAGCTAATGCTGAAATGCCGTGAAACTTAAGGAAATGTTTTAGATTTGCTTTAGATTTTGATGATGGTTGTTAAGAATCAGCTTACTTTTATGTCACTGTTTGTATCGCAATTTGCGTCATTATTTAACAATATTATTTAATAATATTAGCATCAAATGCATACTTCTACAGAAAAAGAGCAGTTAGGCCTAACAGATCAATGAGAAAGTGAGGACTGCAGATGCTGAAGAGTCAGAGTTGAAAAGTGTGGCACTGGAAAAGCACAGCAGGTCAGGCAGCATCCGAGGAGCAGGAGAGTTGACATTTTGGGCATAAGCCCTTCATCAGGAACCTAACAGATCAACGCCATGATTTACACATTAGTCCATCCACCTCCCATTCTAATTAATTGTTTCCTCCCAAATCCCACTATTTCCCTCTCCCTTTTCAATGCATTCAGCTTGCCTTTGAATGCCCTCAGCTTCAATCACTCCAGGTCACATGGAATTGCACATTCTCACTAATTTCTGTGCAAAGACAGTCTGCCTAAATGCTTCTTTTCATCAGTCATCAAAGGACTTTTGTTATGGCCCCTTTGGTATTAAATAACCCACCAGAGACAAGGAGCCCCACCTGCCTGTAATGGCAGGCTTTACAACTAGGCAATACAGATGAATAATTTATTCCATCTGGATTCAGACATCATAGAAAGAATCTTAATATTATACAGCAACAATGGAAATAGTTTTCCACGTCAACTTTAAACAATATCATAATTAACTGGGAGTGGCTTCTACTGTGAGATAAAATATCAAATGTCCAAAATGTCTCTTGCTACCTTAAACTGTAATATTTCAGGCAAGTCATTGGGAATAATCCACCTCGTGAGGTACTACTGTCCTGAAGCTATTGTTTCAGCTGGACTGGGTTATAATAGAGGAAAGTGAGTACTGCAGATGCTGGAGATTAGAGTCAGAGTGTGGTGCTGGAAAAACGCAGCAGGTCAGGCAGCATCCGAGGAGCAGGAAAATCGACGTTTCTCTCCCCCTACCCTACCCCAGTTCCAATCTTCTAACTCAGCACTGTCCACATGATCCGTCTCATCTGTCCATCTTCCTTCCCACCTATCCACTCCACCCTCCTTTCCGACCTATCACCATTACCTCCACCTCCATCCACCTATTGCACTCTCATCTACCTAGCCCCTAGCCCCACCCCTCTTCCATTTACCTCACCACCCCCAAAGCTCCTGATAAAGGGCTTTTGCCCAAAATGTCGATTTTCCTGCTCTTCAGATGCTGCCTACCTGCTGTGTTTTTCCAGCACCACATTCTTGGGTTATAATAAAATCATTTTATAATATTCATTAATTTGAAGTGGGCATTGCTGACTGTACCAGCCTTTATTGCTCATTCGTAACAGTCCTGGAAAATTGTTGGTGAGCTGCCTTCTTTGACCAGTAGTCCTCTGGGAATAGGGGCACCTAGAATGCTGTTAGGAGGGGAGTGCTAAGATTTTGAACCAGTGATAGCAAAGAAATAATGTTGTGATATAGTTCCAAATCAGGATGGTGTGAGGCTTGGAGAGGAACTTGCATGTGATGCTGTTTTAATGTTCCCGCTGCCATTGTCCTTCTGGATAGAAGTGGTCATGGGTTTGGAAGGTGTTGCCTAAGAAGCTTTGGTGAATTTCTGCAGTGCTTTGAGAGAGTTTCTGCCAAACAAACAGGTTGTGTTGGCCTGGATGGTGTCAACCTTCTTGAGTGTTGTTGGGTCTGCACTCATCCAGGCAAGTGGGGGGTATTCCATCACCATTCCTGACTTGTGCCATGTGTCTTGTGGAAAGGCAGTGGAGACTTAGAAGGTGAGTTACCCATGATAGGATTCTTAAACTCTGACCTGCTCCTTCAGCCACAAAATGTATATGCTTAGTTCAGTTTAGTTTCTTTTCAACGGTAAACCTCAGATTGTTGATTGTGGGAGATGGTGATGTCATTGATATCTGGGGGCAATGGTTTGATTCTCTCTTGTTGGAATTGGCTGTTGCCTGTCTCTTGCGTGACATGAACATCATTTGCCAATTGTTAGCCCAATATAGTCCAGATCTTACTGCACTTGGACATGAATTCCTTTGATATCTGAGGAGCTGCAGATGGTGCTGAACATCAGTGAACATTCCCATATCTGAACTTAAGATGGAGGGAAGATCATTGATGAAATAAGGGTACTACCTTGAGGAACTCCTGCAGAGATGTCCAGGAGTTGAGATGACTGACTTACAACCAGAACCATTTTCCTGTGTGCCAGGTATGACTCCAACCAGTGGAGAGTCTTCCCCAGATTCCCACTGATTCCAGTTTTGCCACACTCCATCATGTGTGGCCTTGATACCAAGGGCTGTCACTCTCACCTATCCTCTCGAATTCAGCTCTTTTGATCATGTTTGAATGAAAGCTTTGATAAGGTCAGGAGCTGAGTAGCCCTGGCAGAACCCAAACTGAACATTAATGAGCAGCTTCTTGCTGAGCAGGTGCTATTTGATAACAGAGCTGATGACATCTTCCATCACTTTGCTGATGATTGCAGAGCAAACTCAATGGGCTGAATGGCCTAATTCTGCTCCTCTATCTTATGGTCATACATGTTATGGATTGAAAGTTAACTGAAAAGGTGGCAATTATCTGGTTTAGATCTGTTCTGCTCTTTGTGCTCAGTATGTACATGGGCAAATTTTCAATTGTCAGGCAGATGCCAGGGTTGCAGCAGTGATGGAGAAAGTGAGGACTGCAGATGCTGGAGATCAGAGCGGCAAATGTGTTGCTGGAAAAGCGCAGCAGGTCAGGCAGCATCCAAAGAGCAGGAGACTTGACGTTTCGGGCATGAGCCCTTCTTCAGGAATGTAAGTGTTCCATCACTTGCAGCAGTAATGGAACAGCTTGACGAGGAATTTGGCTAGGTCTGAAGAATTAGTCTTCAATAATATCGCTGGAAATGTCAGGGCCTAGAGTCTTTGCAGTATCCAGGGATTTCAGCTACAAAGTGGATTGAATTGTTTAAAGACTGGATTCTGTGATGCCAAGGACCTCAGGAGGAGGCTGAAATGGATTATCCATTTGGCACTGTGGTCTGTAAATGTACAGATACCTCAGCCTCGTCTTTTGCACTGAGATACTGCTCTCCCATGACATCGAGGCTGGGGATAATTGTGGATTCTTCTCCTCCAGTGAGTTGTTTAATTGTCCACAACCTCTCACAATCAGATGTAGCAGGACTGCACAGTTTAGATCTGATTAAAATCAGATGTGCACAGTGGGATCAATGAACTCTGTCTTTTGCATGCTGTCCGCATTCTTTGGCACACAAGTGCTCCTGCATTATAACTTCAACAAGTCAACATCTCAATTTCAATTCTGCCTGCAGCTGCTCATGGTAGGATGTCCAGCACACTTCTTGAATGAAGGTTGAACCCTTAGTTTGACAGCCATGATTAAGTGGGGGTAATGCTAGGCCATGAGGTTGTACATTGTGTTGGAGTATGAACTGTTGCTGCTGGTGATGGCCCACAGAATCTTAGGGATGCCCAGTCTTGAATTGCTAGATCTGCTTGAGTCCATCTCATTTAGCACAGTGATATGATTGTACCACACAGTACAGAAGGTTATCCTCAATGTGAAGGTGGGATTTTGGCTGCTTGTTATGGACCAGACCGGACCCTCTCAAAATATTTTAAGATGGTGGCCTAGACTCTAACTTTTTCTTAAAGGCAACTGTAAAATGCCATGTTCCAGATGCAATTCAATTGTCAAACTACTTGATGTTAAGCAAAACACAATTTAAACAAGCACTATAGTTAAAATACAACTCCTCTGGAAATCTTAGGAAGATAACCCCCAGCTTGTAGCTGTAGGCGAGAAAGGTGAGAAAATAGCTTTTACTTCTTCAAGACTCTAGCAGCTCTTGCTGAATCTAAAAGCTGAAAATATCACTAATACTCTGGGTTTGTGAGAGCTGGCCCCATCCATTCAGGCTGCTTGTATTGTTTCTACTTTTAAAAGGCCTCACAAGCTATTTACAATACCACAGACTGCTCGGTACCTCTTGTTCAATCTCTCTCTTAAAAGAAACCAGGTCAAAATGCATCTTTTAAAGCCACAGCATCATTATACCACTCAAACACTGGGCTATGTAACAACACACAAATCAATCACCACACCATGCTAGACCTTTTGGAGATAAAGAAAATTATTCCCATGTGCAGACTCACCTACACTCACCTATCCACAACCTCACATCCAAACCCTCACCATCAATCTCCTCCCACACCTACATCCCTGACCAATCCACACAGACCATCCCACATCCCTACCCACAACTCACTGCCAACCTCAACCACACCCAGAACTTCACACCCACTTACACTCCTACCTACACCCATGCCACATCTACCTCCATTCTGTTTTCACTCACACTCACACCCAAACGCTCCCATCTCCAGCCACGCCCACACCCTGAACCTTACACCCACCTAAACCACCTCCTATATTCATCCTGCTCTTTCTTCATAACCCTGTATATTTCTTTACTTGGCAAATATTTATCCAAGTCTCTTTGAATGTGGAGCACGATTCAAAAGACAAACTCATTTAGGTATCTCATAATCCTTAGAATTTAATGATGCGTTCTAACCCATTCACTGCCATATAAGAAAAGGATGAGCAAAGATTTGTCCAACAGTTTCTGATTAATCAAATTACCTTAGGCTTTACTATCAAGCTTTACAATAATGTTGAGGTCAGTACTGGGAGGAGGATACAGTCGGCTGACAGTCATAATGACACAACAACCTGGGAGCAAATAATTGGATTCCAAATGTCACCACTGTTATGTAATCAGGAGCATGCTTCCATTGTAATGTCATCGTTCCATACATCCTGAGATTATCAACAACTCAATACAGCATAGAATCATTGGATGATTGAATAAAAAAATGATTAAAGCACAGACCATTCAGCCTATTGTGGTTATGCTGATTGTCTGTAGAATCAACACAACTAGTCCCACCCATCCCCCCCCACCCCTCAAACCCCTGCAAATACATTCTGTTTAAAAAATGACCCAATATCCTTTTGAATGCCACAATTGAACCTGGATCCATCACATTCACAAGGCTATACATTCCTTGCCCTAACCATGCTCTGCATAACAAGATTATCCAGATGTCACCATTGCTTCTTTTAGCAGTCATCCAGAATCAGTGTCCTTTGCTTAAACACCCTGACCTTAATTTTACCTGTAAAAGGTGAGGTCTGCAGATGCTGGAGATCAGAGCTGAAAATGTGTTGCTGGTTAAAGCACAGCAGGTCAGGCAGCATCCAAGGAACAGGAAGTTCGACGTTTCGGGCCAGAGCCCTTCATCAGGAATTTTACCTGGACCATCTCTGACACCTCCCTCCCCTTCCTGGACCTCTCCATCTCCATTAATGACGACCGACTTGACACTGACATTTCTTACAAACCCACCGACTCCTACAGCTATCTGGATTACACCTCTTCCCACCCTATCTCTTGCAAAAATGCCATCCCGTATTCCCAATTCCTCCGCCTCCGTCATATCTGCTCCCAGGAGGACCAGTTCCACCATAGAACACACCAGATGGCCTCCTCCTTTAGAGACCGCAATTTTACTTCCCACGTGGTTAAAGATGCCCTCCCCCACCTCCGTCCTCAGACCCCACCCCTCCAACCGTAACAAGGACAGAACGCCCCTGGTGCTCACCTTCCACCCTACAAACTTTTGCATAAACCGTATCATCCGCCGACATTTCCACCACCTCCAAAAAGACCTCACCACCAGGGATATATTTCCCTCCCCACCCTTTCTGCCTTCCGCAAAGACCGTTGCCTCAGTGACTACCTGGTCAGGTCCACGCCCCCCTACAACCCACCCTCCCATCCTAGCACCTTCCCCTGCCACCGCAGGAACTGCAAAACCTGCGCCCACACCTGCGCCCACACCTCCTCCCTCACCTCCATCCAAGGCCCTATCCTTGCACATCCATCAAAGTTTTACCTGCACATCCACCAATATCATTTATTGTATCCGTTGTTCCCGATGCGGTCTCCTCTACATTGGGGAGACTGGATGCCTCCTAGCAGAGCGCTTTAGGGAACATCTCCGGGACACCCGCACCAATCAACCACACCGCCCTGTGGCCCAACATTTCAATTCCCCCTCCCACTCTGCCGAGAGCATGGAGGTCCTGGGCCTCCTTCACCACCGCTCCCTCACCACCAGACGCCTGGAGGTAGAACGTTGCATCTTCCGCCTTGGAACACTTCAACCCCAGGGCATCAATGTGAACTTCAACAGTTTCCTCATTTCCCCTTCCCCCACCTCACCCCAGTTCCAAACCTCCAGCTCAGCACTGTCCCCATGACTTGTCCTTCCTGCCTATCTCCTTTTCCACCTATCCACTCCACCCTCCTCCCTGACCTATCACCTTCATACCCTCCCTCACTCACCTATTGTACTCTATGCTACTTTCTCCCCACCCCCACCCTCCTCTAGCTTATCTCTCCACGCTTCAGGCTCTCTGCCTTTATTCCTGATGAAGGGCTTTTGCCCGAAACGTCAATTTTGCTGCTCCTTGGATGCTGCCTGAACTACTGTGCTCTTCCAGCACCACTAATCCAGAATCTGGTTTCCACCATCTGCAGTCATTGTTTTTACCTACAGGAGAAGTAGCAGCAAGAGTGTACCACAAAAGGCCATGAGACTAGCCCTGCTGTTCAATATGATCATGGTTGATCTTAGGCTTCAATTCTACTTTCCCGTCCACTCCCCATATCTCTTGACTCCCTCAAGGAGGATTGTCCCTCCAGAGACCCCTCCATCTATGGAATAGTTTCTCCCTATCTATTCTTTCTTATCTCTCATGATGCTGAATGCCACATTTCCTTGCTTTGCTGCATAAGGCAATTAGTACCTGCAAGGGTTAACTAATGTTACAATGGAATTTCATTCCCATCAGGATGGAGGAGTCTGCAAGAAGTTCTGTGTTTGTTACAAAGTCAGTGAGAGAACATTTCAGTAACCATAACATGTAATTACTTTAAGTTTGAGCCTGATTGACTTTCAAGAAGCAATCATATACAATAGACACATGAGGGCTCTTGTGGAGCTGAGGAAATGTAGACACAAGCAACCTGAGTTCATGTGATCCATGAGTATGTAATAATACCATTGATCAGAAAGTAAGAGATAATACAGATAGCTCTTGAGTGTTATGTATGAAATATTTTCTATTTTCATAGGACATCATGTGGGGCGCCTTTCCTTACTTGGTGTCAGTAACTGAGACTGATACCAACAGGAAAGATTGGAGGCAGTGAATTAACCCAAAGTTTCTCAGATGGTTCTAGTGAACATGACAGCTACAAAAAACACCATATCATAGTCATATAGCACAGAAACAGATCTTCAGTCCAACTCACCTCTGCCAACCAAGTTTCCCAAACTAAAATTAATGCCACGTGCCTGTGTTTGGTCCATATCCCTCTAAATTGTTCCTATTCATATACCTATCCAAATGTCTTTTAAATATTATAACTGTAACTGCAACATCCATCACTTCCTCTGGCAGTTCATTCCACAAACGAAACATCCTTTATGTGAAAAAGTTGCCCCTCAGGCCCCTTTAAAATCTTTCTCCTTAAAATTTAAAAATATGGCCCCAACCCTCAGGAATAGATGGTGCCATTCACCTTATCTATGCCCCCCATGTTTTTATAAACCTCCATAAGGTAACCTCTCAAACTCCTATTCTCCAGAGAAAAATGTCCAGTCGTATCCAGCCTTTCCTTATAGCTCAAACCCGCTAGTTCTTTTCTGAACCCTCCTTAATTTAATAATATTTTTCCTATAGATTAGAATACTTACAGTGTGGAAACAGGCCCTTTGGCCTAACAAGTCCACACCAACCCGCCAAAGCACAACCCACCCAGAACCATTCCCTCACATTTACCACTTCACCTAACACTACGGACAATTTAACACGGCCAATTCACCTAACCCACACATCTTTGGACTGTGGGAGGAAACCGGAGCACCCGGAGGAAACCCACGCAGACACGGGGAGAACGTGCAAACTCCACACAGTCAGTCACCTGAGGCAGGAATTGAACCCAGGTCACTGACGCTGTTAACCACTGTGCCACTGTGCCGCGGTGACCTGAACTGTACACAATACTCACAGCTTTGGAAGATATGAATCTTTCTGAGGTGTAATAGGGGACTAATCTGAGCCAGATCATACAGTCTCAAAGTCATTCAATGAATTTCAAATGACACTGGCCTCCCCAAAGCCAGTAAGTCTTTCCTGAAATAACAGGACCAAAAATGTTTATAGTATTCCAACTTGTACAATAGTGGTTTGTACAATATTAGCAAGACCTCCCTTTTTATTCTGTTTTCCCTTTGAAATACAGACCAACATTCCATTTGCCTTCATTATTACCTGCTGCATTTGGATGTTCACTTTTCGTGATTCATGCACAAGGCCCCACAAATCCCTCTGTGCTGTCACTTCCTACAGTCTTCCTCAATTGAAATAATATCCAGTTTTTCTTTCCGTTCTTCCTGCTAACATATATAACCTCACAATATATTCCATCTTCGAACCTTTTGCCAACTCACTTAACCTGTCGATACCTCCCTAGAGACTCTTCGTGTCATCTTCACTACTTGCCTTCCTGGCTATTTTTATGTCAACTGGCAACTTGTTGTTAACCTATTCACTCCCATCATCCAAGTCAGTAATACGTCTAAATAATTATTGCCACGGCGCTGATCTCCCTGGCACTCACTAGATATAGATTGTCAACCTGGAAATGTCACCCTTATCCCAACTCTCTGTTTTCTATTCATTAGCCAATTCTCAATCTGTCCTGATATACAACCCCCAACACCGTTGGCTCTTACCTTATCAGGGAACCAAATGTTTGATACCTTATCAAATGCCTTTTGGAAACTCAAATATACGCTATCTACTCATTGCCCTTTGCTTGTTACTTCTTCAAAGAATTCTAATTACTTTGTCGGACATAATTTCACCTTGTTATTATTGTGAAACCTGGAACTTGGAAGCCTGTCAAAGAAGGACATTGGATTTCTTATTAGATATCTTTGAAGCATATTTGGAATATTATGGAGAATTTTCATGCCCAACAATGAAGTAGCAAAATGTGCTGAATAGTTTCATTCATCGTCTGTCAAAGCTATCTCAGTCTGCTTGGCCACGTCACCTGACTTTCCTCATAATGGCTTATCCTTAGATCATGCAGTAATCTCCTGTGGGACTTAGGAAAAGAGGATGACCCGAGATGACCTGGAGTCAGTTTATCAGTACAGACAATCCATGGGTTATTAAGGGGTTCTGTCCCTGAGTATGTTTGAAAGTTAGAGCATAATACGGTACAATATTAAATAACCATTCATCTGGGTGAATGTTTGCATGTTGGATCCTTATAATTAATATTAATGTAGGATCTCATTCATAAGTACAATAATTTGTAAGTCTGACCCTCAAAAATTGGAATCTGTCTGTAGAGATCTCCAACTCCAGTGTACAGGAGAGAATGGAGTGCTCTAATTGCCTCATGAATCTCTATATGTAGTAGCTACTCAGTCTAAGTAAGCCAACCTGCCCTGCCACATTCAACAATTTTTACATCTATATCACATGGTCTCTTCTGTTTTAGAATTGTATTTGTTATTTAATATTGCTGCTTCTTGTTCTTTCTCTCACTTTACACTTCTCTGCATTAAACTTCAAGTGCCACATGTCAACTAGTTCAACAGACCATCTATATCCCTTTGAAGCCCATCTCTAATCTTTTCTCAGTTAACAATGTTTTGATGTTTAATGTCATCTGCAAATATTTAAATTATGGATTCCTAATTGAAATCAACATCATTGATATAGATTAAAAAAAGCTGTGGTCTTAATACCAAAGCCAGAGGAAACTCACTCCCTTCAGTCTGAGAAATCACTAATCTCTGTTTTTTGATGTCCATTTTGTATTCATGCTGTTCCTTTTATTCCACAGGATTTAACTTTGCTGACAATGTGTCACATAGGACTTTATCAAATGCATCAATCATATTACTCTCATCAACGTTTTCTGTTATCTCATCAAACTAACCTCAAATAAGTTACTAAACACAAATTTTCCATATCAAATTCATGCTGGCTTTCATTAATTATCCCACTTTTGTTTTATTCTTGCCTGGCATTTGGGTATTGCTGACAATGCTAGCATTTATTGTACGTTCCCAGTTTCCATTGATCTGAGTGGCTTGTTCAGCCTTTTAGACTACAGTTCAGTGTCAACCATTTTACTGTGGTCCTGGCCAAATCAGTTAAAAATGGCAGATTCCCTTCCCAAATGGCCATTAATAAACCAAATGATGTTTCAATAACTATTGAAGATAGTGTTAATGTAGTATCACTGAAGGTTTTTTTTTCCTTTGTCATTAGTTAATTGAATTCAAATTCAACCAACTTTCACAATGGAATTCAAACCCATGTCCCCAGGATAGTAGTATGGACTTGGATTACTAGTACTGAAAATGTGTTGCTGGTTAAAGCACAGCAGGTCAGGCAGCATCCAAGGAACAGGAAATTCGATGTTTCGGGCCAGAGCCCTTCATCAGGAATGAGGAGAGTGTGCCAGGCAGGCTAAGATAAAAGGTAGGAAGGAGGGACTTGGGACTTGGGGGAGGGGTGATGGCGATGTGATAGGTGGAAGGAGGTCAAGGTGAGGGTGATAGGCCGGAGTGGGGTGGGCGCGGAGAGGTCAGGAAGAAGATTGCAGGTTAGGAGGGCGGTGCTGAGTTCGAGGGAATCGACTGAGACAAGGTGGGGGGAGGGGAAATGAGGAAACTGGAGAAATCTGAGTTCATCCCTTGTGGTTGGAGGGTTCCCAGGCGGAAGATAAGGCGTTCTTCTTCCAACCGTCGTGTTGTTATGTTCTGGCGATGGAGGAGTCCAAGGACCTGCATATCCTTGGTGGAGTGGGAGGGAAAGTTAAAGTGTTGAGCCATGGGGTGGTTGGGTTGGTTGGTCCAGGCGTCCCAGAGGTGTTCCCTGTAGCGTTCCGCAAGTAGGCGGCCCGTCTCCCCAATATAGAGGAGGCCACATCGGGTTCAGCGGATGCAATAGATGATGTGTGTGGAGGTGCAGGTGAATTTGTGGCGGATATGGAAGGATCCCTTGGGGCCTTGAAGAGAAGTAAGGGAGGAGGTGTGGGCGCAAGTTTTGCATTTCCTGCGGTTGCAGGGGAAGGTGCCGGGAGTGGAGGTTGGGTTGGTGGGGGGTGTGGACCTGACGAGGGAGTCACGAAGGGAGTGGTCTTTGCGGAACGCTGATAGGGGAGGGGAGGGAAATATATCCCTGGTGGTGGGGTCCGTTTGGAGGTGGCGGAAATGACAGCGGATGATACGCTGTATACGGAGGTTGGTGGGGTGGTAGGTGAGAACCAGTGGGGTTCTGTCTTGGTGGCGGTTGGAGGGGAGGGGCTCAAGGGCGGAGGAGCGGGAAGTGGAGGAGATGCGGTGGAGGGCATCGTCGATCACATCTGGGGGGAATCTGCGGTCCTTGAAGAAGGAGGCCATCTGGGCTGTACGATATTGGAACTGGTCCTCCTGGGAGTAGATGCGGTGGAGACAAAGGAATTGGGAATATGGGATGGCGTTTTTACAGGGGGCAGGGTGGAAGGAGGTGTAGTCTAGGTAGCTGTGGGAGTCAGTCGGTTTATAGTAGATGTCTGTGTTGATTCGGTCGCCCGAGATAGAAATGGAAAGGTCTAGGAAGGGGAGGGAGGAGTCTGAGACAGTCCAGGTGAATTTCAGGTTGGGATGGAAGGTGTTGGTAAAGTTGATGAACTGTTCAACCTCCTCGTGAGAGCACGAGGCAGTGCCGTTACAGTCATCGATGTAGCGGAGGAAAAGGTGGGGGGTGGAGCCAGTGTAGTTGCGGAAGATGGACTGTTCCACATATCCTACGAAGAGACAGGCATAGCTGGGGCCCATGCGGGTGCCCATGGCAACTCCTTTAGTTTGGAGGAAGTGGGAGGATTGGAAAGAGAAGTTATTCAGGGTGAGGACCAGTTCAGTCAGTCGAAGGAGGGTGTCAGTGGAAGAGTACTGGTTGGTGCGGCGGGAAAGGAAGAAGCGGAGGGCTTTGAGTCCTTCGTGATGGGGGATGGAGGTGTACAGGGACTGGATGTCCATCGTGAAGATAAGGCGTTGGGGACCGGGGAAGCGAAAATCATGGAGGAGGTGGAGGGCGTGGGTGGTGTCCCGAACGCAGGTGGGGAGTTCTTGGACTAAAGGGGACAGAACCGTGTCGAGGTACGCGGAGATGAGTTCGGTGGGGCAGGAGCAGGCTGAGACAATGGGTCGTCCGGGGCAGTCAGGTTTGTGGATTTTGGGCAGGAGGTAGAAACGGGCGGTGCAGGGTTGTGGGACTGCCTCATCTTCTGCCCGGGAAGAGCGCCTCATCTTCCGCCTGGGAACCCTCCAACTCAGATTTCTCCAGTTTCCTCATTTCCCCTCCCCCCACCTTGTCTCAGTCGATTCCCTCGAACTCAGCACCGCCCTCCTAACCTGCAATCTTCTTCCTGACCTCTCCGCCCCCACCCCACTCCGGCCTATCACCCTCACCTTGACCTCCTTCCACCTATCACATTGCCATCACCCCTCCCCCAAGTCCCAAGTCCCTCCTCCCTCCCTTTTATCTGAGCCTGCCTGGCACACTCTCCTCATTCCTGACGAAGGGCTCTGACCCGAAACGTCGAATTTCCTGTTCCTTGGATGCTGCCTGACCTGCTGTGCTTTAACCAGCAACACATTTTCAGCTCTGATCTCCAGCATTTGCAGACCTCACTTTTTACTCTTGGATTACTAGGGCACTGGCTATGCACCATTTTCTCTTGTCAAAATAACTCACAATTCTGTCCTATATTATACTTTCTAAAAGCATTCCCACCACTAAGATTAAACTATGTTGTAGTTATTCTTAAGCTTTTATTGAGCAGGGGTGTAACAATTTTCAATTCTCCAGTGCTCTGGCACCACTATATAGATAAGGAAGTTGGAAATTTATGACCAGTGCCTCTGCAATTTCCACCCTTACTTCCCTTAGATCCCACTGACCTAATTCTGATGATTTATCAATTTAAAAGACAGTCAGCTTTTCTAATCCTCAACTTTATCAATGTTCAGCCCATTCAATGTCTTTCACTGTGTGACTTTTGCAGCATTTTCTTGCTTGGGTGTGACAGATGCAAAGTACTTATTCAGTATTTCAACCATGTCCCATACCCTCCACATAGCAATCTCTTTTTAGTGGCACTAATGGGCCCAACTCCTTTTATTTTACTATCTTTTTATTATTTATGAACCTGTAGAAGACTTTTGGATTCCATTTTATATTAGCTGCCAGTTTGATCTGAAATTCCCTCTCCACTTCACTTTTGTTCTTTTTCATTTCTCCTCTAAACTTCCCACATTTAGCCAGGTTCTTACTGGTATTGTGAACCTGACATCTGTCATATACACCCTTTATCTCCTTCAGATTATTCTCTAGCTTGTCATCAAAGCTCCAGCTTTTCTTTGTCCTAACGATACGTATGGAAGAAATGGATGTACTTTAACACAGCAGAATATTCCTTTACATTTTTACTGTCAACCTTTGATATCTGGGCTAGATCCATCCTCACCCCTTTGAAATTGACTATCCTTTAGTTAGTTATTTTTATCTCAGGTTACTCCTTGACATTTTCATAGCTAATTTAAACCTCACAATACGATAATTACTGTCTGTGAAATGTGTTCCTGCTGGCAATTGCCCCATATACCTCTCAAATATTCCTTTTTGACAATCCAAAGTCCACCTGTGTTTGACAGTGCTGCTACTGGAGGGGGATTTGTTTCTCAGGTGTTGACAGCACTGCTGTCTGATGTTCAAATCTCTTGGGGAAAGTGAAATCCCACAGCACTTTAAGTCATGTGAAGTGAATTGAATAAATGAAATTTATACTAAGTGTTGCCCTCAATGTTTACCTTAGTGTGTATTGTAACAATTTAATCATCGTCTCATGTTTTCTGTAATAAAAATTGAATAAATGCACTTACAAAAACATGAGTACTTGATCCAATTTACAAGTACCTAGCATGAGGTATTGTTACAGCTTTAGCTAACTCTGTCATATAAGTACCTACAGGGCAATTTGAATCCATAAAAGCACAGTGACCAGAGAATTTGAAGGAGAAATTGATGGCATTGCTGAGCTATGATCTGTACTATGTGGAGTTTGTACCATCTTTTATGCACACTAAAAAGGAATTAAAATGATTCGCAATAATTAGGACCTACCACATTGGTAATAACTTATGTTACATGAGCAATGATTTGTTTAAATGTTTCTGCTGGTTTTTAACACTTCATGAACATAAAAGGAGTGAGGAATGAAATTCCAATGGTATCAAACAATTTCAGATGACGTTAATGAACTGAGACAATCCAGACATAGCTATAAATCAGGAAGTAGAAGGGTGAGGAACTGAAGAAAATTACAATCACCAGGGAAGCTGTACTGAGCAAATTGTTGGAGCTCTGGGCTGATAAGCTAAGAGTCCTGATTGACTTCATAGAACCTCGAAAAGTACAGGACAGAACAGGCCCTTTGACCCACGATGTTGTGCCAAGGTTTAATCCTAACGTAAAATATAATAACCTAACCTACGCACCCCTCAACTCACTGCTATCCATGTGTATGTCCAGCAGTCGCTTAAATGTCCCCAATGACTCTGCTTCCACCACCACAGCTGGCAATGCATTCCACGCATTCACAACTCTCTGCATATAGAACCTACCTCTGACATCTCCTTTATACCTTCCTCCTAATATCTTCAAACTATGACTCCTCATACCAGTCAATCCTGCCCTGGAGAAAAGTCTATGGCTATTAACTCTATCTATTCCATGTATTATCTTGTATGCCTCGATCAGGTCTCCTCTGTTCCTCCTTCTCTCCAGAGAGAAAAGTCTGAGCTTATTCAACCTTTCTTCATAAGGCAAGCCCTCCAGTCCAGGCAGCATCCTGGTAAACCTTCTTTGCACCCTCTCCAAAGCTTCTGTATCTTTCCGAGAGTAGGGTGACCAGAACTGGACACAATATTCCAAGTGTGAACTCACCAGGGATTTGTAGAGCTGTAGCAAAACCTTGCAGCTCTTAAACTCAATCCCCCTGTTAATGAAATTCAAAACACCATATGTTTTCTTAACAACCCTCTCTACTTGGGTGGCAACTTTGAGGGACCTATGTACTTGCACATCCAGATCCCTCTGTTCCTCCACACTGCCAAGAATCCTATCTTTAATCCTATATTCAGCATTTGTGTTTGACCTTCCAAAATGCATCACTTCATATTTATCCAGGTTGAACTCCATTTGCCATTTCTCAGCCCAGCTCTGCACCCTGTCTATGTCACACTGCAGCCTGCAATAGCCCTCAATGCTATCAACGACATCTCCAACCTTTGTGACATCTGCAAATTTACTAAGCCACCCCTCAACCTTCTCATCCAAGTCATTTATGAAAACTACAAAGAGCAGAGGCCCAGGAACAGAGCCCTGCGGGACCCCATTCAACACTGACCTCCAGGCAGAATACTTACCATCTACAACCACTCTCTGCCTTCTGTCAGCCAGCCAATTCTGAATTCAGATAGCCAAATCTCCCTGTATCCAATACTTCCTGACTTTATGAATGAGCCTACCTTGGGAACCTTATAAAATGCCTTACTGAAGTCCATATATACCACATGCACTGTTCAACCTTCATCGACCTGTCTTGTCACCTCCTCAAACATGGCATTGTGAGGCATAACCTGCCCCTCACAGAGCCGTGCTGACTGCCTTTCATCACATTGTGCTTTGCCAAATAGTCATAAATCCTATCCCTCAGAATTCTTTCCAAACTTTGCTGACCTCAGACATAAGACTGACTTCAACCTAGGCTCTTAAAAGATGTGCCTAGTAAAATTTGTTATGCGTAGGTTTTAATGACCTATTATTCCTGAGATTCGAGAAAGGTTTCAGGAGATTGTAAATATTGACTGTAGCTCTTTTGTTCAAATAGAGACAGAAAGCTGGAATCAACTGGCCATTTAGCTTAAAATCTGTCATAGGGAATATGCCAGAAGCCATTATTAAAGATGTTACAGCAGGACTCCTTAGAAAAGTACAAGGTAATCAAACAGAGTCAACAAGATCTTGTCAATAGCAAATCATGTTGAACATATTAATTTGAGTTGTTTGAGGAAGTAGTATGAGCTGTGCATAATGGAAATCGATGGATGTACTATTCTTAGATTTCCAAAAGAAAAAGCATTTAAGGTACCACACCAAAAGTTATTGTGGAAAATTTGAGCTCATAATGAAGGGTGTAACATGTATAGAAGACTGGCTAACTAACAGGCAACAAAGAGTAGACATATATCTGTCACGTTCTGGTTGGTAATGAGTGGTGTGCTGCAAGGATTGGTGCTAGACCCTCAATGTTTAACAATTAATATAAATGATTTGGATGAAAGGGCTTGAGGTATGGTGGCTAAATTTGCTGACAATATAAACAAAGATAGGAAAGTGAGTCAGAAAGAGACATGAGAAAGCTACAAAGAATTATAGAAACATCTAATAAGTGGGCAAATGGAGTATAATGTGGAAAAATAAGAACATAAAAACGTAACAGCATGAGAAATAGGAGCAGGGTTAGACCATCTGTCCCATCAACCCTGCTCCGCCATTCAATAAGATCATGGATGATCTTTTTGTGAACTCAGCTGCACTTACCCACCCGCTCACTATAACCGTTAATTCGTTTATCGTTCAGAACTCTATCCTTGCCTTAAAAGCATTCAGCGAGGTACCCTCACCTGCTTTACTGGCAGGGAATTCCACAGATTCACAAGCCTTTAGGTGGGAAGAGGTTTCTCCTCAACTCAGTCCTAAATCTGCTCCCCCATATTTTGAGAATATGCCCCCTTGTTCTAATTTTGCCCACCAGTAGAAACAATCTCCCTGCTTCAATCTTATCTATTCCCTTTATAATTTTAAATGTGTTTGTAAGATCCCTCTCATTCTTCTGGATTCCAATAAATATAGCCCTCATCTACTCAATCACTCCACACAAGCGGAACCAAACTAGTGAACCTCCTCTGCACCCCCTCCAGTGTCTGTACATCCTTCACAAGTAAGGAGATGAAAACTATACACAGTATTCCAGTTCTGGCCTCACCAGCACCCTATACAGCTGAAGCAGAACCTTCCTATTTTTAAAATCCATCCATCTAACAATGTCAAATTTTCCATTTTGACAGGATGAATAAAAAATAAGTATACTATTTAAATAGTGAGAAATTGCAGAGCTCTATGTTGCTGAGGGAACTGTGTGTCCTCATGCATGAATCACTAAAATTTAGTATGTAGATAAAGCAAGCAATTAAGGAAGCTAAATGAATGCTATCATTTATTGCATGGGGAATTGAATACAATTGTAGGGAGATTATGCTTCAGATATAGAGGGCACTGGACATGTCACATCTGGAGTACTGTGCACAATATTTGATCTACCTCTGTATTGTGGGGTTTTGACTTCAGCAGAGTACTCATACCTGACGAGTGAAACTAGATGTTAGTTATATATACTATAGTCAAAGGGACAGCAGTGTTTGGTCTAATAAGAAGCTATTCAGATACAAACACACTTTTATCAGCATGTCATGCTTCAGGAGACCCAGTTAAGGTTATATCTTCAGGTCAGAAGCCATGATATGGTAATGAGCTGAAAATGTGTTGCTGGTTAAAGCACAGCAGATCAGGCAGCATCCAAGGAACAGGAAATTCGACGTTTCGGGCATAAGCCCTGATGAAGGGCTTATGCCCGAAACGTCGAATTTCCTGTTCCTTGGATGCTGCCTGACCTGCTGTGCTTTAACCAGCAACACATTTTCAGCTCTGATCTCCAGCATCTGCAGACCTCACTTTTTACACGATGATATGGTAATTATATCATGAACATGTCTCTTAAAGCTATACTGCATATTAGCTGTGAGATATAATGCACAGTATTGGTCTCCTAACTTAAGGAAGTATGTAAATGTGTTGGAAGCAGTTCAGAGGTGATTTACTTGGTGAATGTCTAGAATGGGCAGGTTGTCTTTTGCAGAAAGGTTGGACAGATTAGTCTTCTGTCCTCTGGAGTCTAGAGGAGTAGGAGCTGATTTTATTGAAAAGTGAGGGGTCATTTACTAAGGATGTGGAAAGAATGTTTCACCATGTGACAGTATAGAACTATATGCCAGTTTAAAAACAATCTATTTCAGATAAAGATGAGGAAAAGAGGGCTGTAAGTCTTTGGAATTCTCTTCCTCAAAAGACAGTGGAAGCAGAATATTAAATATTTTCAATGCAGAGTTAGATAAATTTTGGAAATTTTGATAAAGAGGTGCAAGTGTAACAGAGGTAGGTGAGAATGAGGAGTAATCAGATCAACCATGATCATATTAAATTATTAAATGGCAGAGGAGGCTTAAGGGGCTGAATGGCCTCCTCCTCCTCCCAATTCATATTTTCATATGGATCAAGTCAAGCTGTTTTGTTTTCTGGTACAATCGAGGCCTACAGGTTAAAGGTATCTGCTCATTCATTCTATGTGGTCCTACCAGCTGTTGTAACATGAATGATAATCTGGCTAATACGTATAAGCTGTGCTATTGTTGAAGGTATTACTATTGGGTAGATTGGCAGGTGGAGATCTCTGCTGTAATAACAGCAGGAGAGATGTCAGGGAATTGCTCAATCATTTTATATTTAGATCAAATAACATCAGAAGAACAAAAACATAGAAAATCCCAAAGTACTTTACAGCCAAATAAATGCTTTTGAAATGTAGTGTCTGCTGTGATGTAAAGAAACAGAGGAACCAATTTGTCCACATCAAGGTCCAGAAACAGCAAAGATATCAATGTCTGATCTGTGAGTAGTGATGCTGATTAAGAACAAACATCGGTCAAGACAATGGGACAACTCCCCGGCTCTTCACCAGTTTCCTGGGGAAAGACAGAAAGATAATCTCTGCTCTTTGAAGACGGCACCATTGTCACTAAAGCACAACCTCAGCACTGCACTTAGAGAACCCATGACCACCCATCTCAGTTACAAGGCTGTTACGAGTAGTTCAAACACATCTGTAAAGTGATGGCTCAGCATACCCTAACTTTATCATCAAATCAGGGAACATACTAAAGGACAGCATGTCCGGACCAAGAACAGTTATGCCTAAAACTGAGATTCCAATTTGTAGTGGATGCAGCATACTATAGATAGAGCAAGATAATCCTGCAACTAACACAGCAGACCAAAGCACTCCCACATGCAGTCCTGAACAGCCAACTAAGGGAGGACCCTGCAAAACATCCAAACTGTAAATGATGGAGAGAGCCACCACATCAGTGCATAAAGCATCTTCAACAAGAAGTCCTCCTACAGCCCAGTCTTCAGCAATTTGATTCACACCATGTGACTTCATGAACTGGGTGAAGATACTGGACACAGCAAAGTGAAGATTTCTGCTCCAGAATGATCTTTGCCCTTTGGCCTGGCTGATCCAGCACAGCTATGAATCTGATATCTACAAACATATGAGGAAAATTGATCATAATGCCCTTTCTATAGAAAGCATGACACAATCAATTGCACGACAAACTTGCCAATTACTGCCTGATCAGCCGACACTAAATGGTTAACAAAGTGATAGAAGATGTCATTTATGTTGCAAACACATAGCCCTTTCTCAACAATAACCTTCTCACTGATGCTCAGTTTGGACTTTTTCAGGACAATTCAGTTTCAAAACCTTATTAGAGCCTTGGTTTGAATGTGGACAAAGGAACTGAAATCAAGAGGTGAGGCGAGAATGATTGCCTTTGACAGAAAGCATTTGACTTAATGTGGCATCAAGAAGCGACATCAAAAATTGAAGTCAGTGGGAACAGGGGAAAACTCTCCACTGGTTGAATTCATATTTACTACAAAGGAAAATGAAAACAAGTCAGCTGGCTCCCAGACCATCTCTGCATGAAGTTCTCAAATTGAGCCCTCAGCCTAACCATCTTCGGCTGCTTCATCAATGACCTATACTCTGTCATAAAGTCAGAAGTGGGGATATTTGCTGATGATTGCACTATGTTCAGCAACATTTGAGGCTTCTCAGATATGAAACTGTCCACGTCCAAATGCAGCAGATCTGCACAACATCCAGGCTGGGGCTAATATGTGGTAAGTAACATTTCAGCCATGCTAGTATCAGACAATGGTCACCTCCAACAAGAGAGATTCTAAACACCTTCTAATCATCTCTCCTCAACATTCTGACATTTTACCAAAATTGAATCTCCCACCATTGACTCTATGGTTAACCACCAAGAAACGGATCTGGGTTAGCCATTTAAATAATTTGGCTGCAGGAGTGAGCCAGAGGTTAGCAATTCAGTGGTAAGTAACTCACCTTCTCATTGACCAAAATCTGTCCACCAAGATACAAGTCAGAAGTGTGATGGCATACTCTTTAGTTGCCTGGATGTTTACAGGTCCAACAGCCCTCAGACAGCCCAACCTCAGTCAGGACAAGGCAGTGAGTGATTTGTGATGATGCTGTCATTTTAAAGCTGTTATTTTGTCCTTTTGTTTTGAAGAGCGGTTGTCAGGTACAGGTACCAGGCTGGCTGTTGTGGAAATAACTTGTCTGGCCTTGGTTTCTGTTATAAACAGCCTGAATGGGTATGGCAAGCTCTCACAGAGCCAGATTTCTGGATTTTGTTTTATTTCAGTAACGTCAGAAGCCTTTGCGGTTCTCAAAAGAGTTGGAAGCTTCAGTGAATTTCTCCTGGTTGCTTCACTCTCTGAACTTTCTCTTGAAATATTTTTCCCTCCTGAATTGGAGAATTGCATGTGAGAATCTGTGTCTGAATTTGCCTTTTTGCCAAGGGTTGTGTTAATAGGACGTTACTGTGTTGAAACAGTTAATTAGTAATTGTTACTGTGTCTATTACTCAGTTAAGTTTTCCAGTATTTAAATTATTCGAAATTGTTCTTTCATTTGTTTGTATTTTACCTTGTAGTGTCAAGTAAATTATGTTTTGCTGAACGTTGAGTAGTTTGACCAGTTGCATCACATCTGGAACTCAGCATTTCACATCTACCTTTATCGTTAGGTGCAGATTACCTTCTTAAAATATTTTAATGGGATCTGGTCTGGTCCATAACAGATCCACTACTTTAAACATTCATTCCCTTCATCACTAGTGTATATTATCCACAAGCTGAACTGCACCAACTTGTCATTGCACTTTCCACAGCACTTTCCCAACCTGTAATCTCTGCTACCTATGACAATAAGGACAAAGTGAGGGCAACAGTTGCTGGAGATCAGAGCTGAAAAATGTGTTGCTGGAAAAGTGCAGCGGGTCAGGCAGCATCCAAGGAGCAGGAGAATTGACGTTTCGGGCATAAGCACTTCTTCAGGATTCCTGAAGAAGGCTTATGCCCGAAACATTGATCCTCCTGCTCCTTGGATGCTGCCTGACCTGCTGCACTTTTCCAGCAACACATTTTTCAGCTCTGATCTCCAGCATCTGTGGTCCTCACTTTCTCCTAGTTGATTTTAACCTACTGTGAATCCTCTTGCAAGGATGCCCTCCTTGAAGAAGCTCTCTTCCTCTCTCTACGAGGATTTCAGTGAGTCCCTCTCTCACTGCACCCCCCAGGTCATCTCCTCTGCCCTGAAGCTCTTCAGCCACGTTCTCAAACAGACTCACTACCACAGTCACATCTCCTTCCTCAGCACCTATCTACCTTACCTATGACAATAAGAGAAGACATCTGGGAGCACCACCATGTATGTATTTCCTCCCAATTCACATGCCATCCTAATGAGAAACTATATTACTCTTCATTATCATTGAGTCAAAATCACTGAACACCTTCCCTGACAGTAGTTTCATCTGCACCACATGAAACACAGCTAGAGGGCAGCTCATCACCATCTCCTCTAAGGCAAAAAGGGTACAAGATGCAAACACTGCCCTTGTCAACAATTCACATATATGAAAATAACAAAAAAAATCACCCCCTCCCTCCCAGGCCACAGCAAACATGTTTCTGGACCTGGACATTGGCAAATTCCCAGATTTCCAGCTTATAGTCTGAAACTGTGCATCGCTGAGGCAGTTTCAGGAAGATCTTCTCAGCCCAACCCAGAGAGAGTGAATGCCATGTCAATGCATCAAATAGCAAGACCTAAAAGTGACGATGTCTGCTCATTGATGCAGTACCTAGCCCAGACAAAGAAAGGCAACCCACCCTCAACTCCATGGGCCAGTCATTCTACCTTGGCTCCTTCCTTTAGTGAATCAGGGATGAGTGGCACTCCATTGGCTTCCTTCTATTTTTCAGGGATCTGTTCTATTGCAAGCATTACACACGCTCGTAAATGGGGACCTATATGGAAAATCCAAAAAGAGAAACATGGCCTCCACTGTGGTCCCCATCAGTTCCTTGTTTCCATCACTGAAGACCAGGTTCCCTGTTGGTTTATGCAATGCTTGACCCAAATGAGAAAGCAAGCAGCCTCAGAGCATGGCCACAAACATTGAGCTGTTTCTGGTGCTCCCGGCAGTGAACGTTTGTTCAAACACATTTTAAAATGTAATTTGTGATTGACAGGTGATGTCGTCCTCTTGCTATAAGCAGCCCTGAACTTTCACATTTAAACAATCCCCATTATACAATTAGAACTGGGATCAACGGAGTGGAAGAAACATAAGAAATTGGAACGGGAATAAGCTATTCAGCCCCTCCATCTGTTTCACCCATTCAATAACATCACAACTAATTGGTTCCATTTTCCCTGCAATATCTCCATGATTGTTTCTCTTTGTGTTGAGACACCTATCAATCTCAGTCATGAATCTATTCAAATTGACAACTAACAGCTCACTGGAATAGAAAATTCCAACGATTCACCACTCACTGAGTGAATACATTTCTCTTCATCTCAAATTTATGCAGCCAACCTTTTAAGTTGAGACCATGACACCTACTTCCAGACTATCACAAACAGATTCTCTGCAGTTAAACTGTCAAAGATCTTATATGTCTCAATGAGACCACTTCTCATTTTTCAACATTTCAGAGAATATTAAGAATTCAGAAGAATTTCATTCTCAAACTCTCCCCATAGATAAAACCTCTCATCCCAGGAATCGAATGCAAAGATGTTCATTCTTAGCTGAGAAGAAAGTGCACAATACTCCAGATGTAGTCTCAGCTAAAAAGACCCGTAGAATAGCAGTAAGACTTTAGTATTATCCTCTAACTCCTTTGCAATAAAGGTAAACATTCTACTTGTTTTCTGAATTCCTTGATCAAACTGAAATTTAATTTTCTATGATTTGTGGAGCAGATTCTTCCTATTTGCTATCTAACACCTTGTTAAACAAAAACCTATTCTTCCTAATGAAGAGAAAAACACACATGGTGAGGAAACTATTGTACTGGAAAATTAACATTTATTGTGAAATCTATAAAGACATAGGGAAACAAAGAAGTAAGGGCCTGACTGAAACTGGGGGTATTGCAAGTATTGCAAACAAACAGAAACATGGAAAGGCAAACTGACCTAACAGCAGACTTACAAGGCCAGTTAAACTACCATATCAACAGTCAAGGAATGAGAAAACCAACTCCATATATGGAAAGGAACTCAAATGTTTCAGGGTTGAAAATGCGTTGCTGGTTAAAGCACAGCAGGTCAGGCAGCATCCAAGGAATAGGAAATTCGACGTTTCGGGCATAAGCCCTTCATCAGGAATCCTAACCTTGTTTCAGGCCCTAACCTTGCAAGTATTGATAAGAAGAAGCAAATTATAGTATACAGTGCCCCTTACATGAGACATCTTGACAATGTATTGGGTCCCTTTGCAAAGGTCCGAAATAAACTTTTTCTTTGCTCTTGCTAGTATTTGAGTCGAGTCGACTTAATTTCCATGACAATAAACTTGGGGGCTCATCCGGGATCCAACAACTGGGGAAGATTCTGAAGATTCCCAGGAGGTATAGGCACCAGTGCCTTGAAGGACTTTCATTTCACCTCAAGTGCTAAATTGGCCCCTTTGCATGAGAGAGAGCTGGGAATCTGTGGATCGCCCCAGCACCGGGGTCCTAATCAAATAGGGTCGGGGTAAGAGTCGTGGCTTAAGTAATCCTACATAGAGACTCGTTCTAGGAGAATAAATAAATCAGGAGGAGGGTGCAGTGAACTCTTGCGCATTATTTGAGCAAAACGCAAGGGAAAGAATTGCCATCTCTAGAATCAGTCTAAACATTATGGCACAGACAGGGAACACAGGGGGCTAACACCTTCAACATATTATTTGGCTGACACCAATTGTTACAGTTAACCTGAGAATGCAACCTTTAAAAACAAATTTTGTGATTTACATATGAAAGAAGTGAAACTATTATGGTATTCGAACAGATGAAAGTCTCAATAAAAAAATCAAGGTATTTTTCAATGTATAATTTGGTTACATCCCACTGTAAACGTTTGCTATAAATTCTGTGTCTTACAACCACCTGATGAAGGAGCAGCGCTCCGAAAGCTAGTGCTTCCAATTTAACCTGTTGGACTAGTCTGGTGTTGTGTGATTTTTAACTTTGTACACCCCAGTCCAACACCATCATCTCCAAATCAGAAACACAGGGGCTTCTTGACCTCCATTGGAAAGCCCATCATGCACCATGGCCTAATTTCTGACCTCCTGGAAGCGGTCCTGTTGCCTAAATCAATCGCTGTGTGTAATGTGAAGCCCACATGAAAAATAACGAATCCATTTCTCAAGGTAATGCGAAGGCAGACTCAGTGGCAAAGACGGCAGCCCAGCAGCCACCAAGTGATCAGTTTGACATGTATATGACAAAAACTTGTACCCCAACAGCAGACATACGGGAGTTACAGTCACAGGCCATGCCGGAGGAGAAGCGTGAGTAGACAAGGGCAGGGTGCAGCATGAGGGAAGGGGTGCGGTGTGGCCCGAATGGGAAACCCTGTCTACCTCAATCATTATTCCCATTCTATGTCAAACTGACAGTCAGTAAGAACCATGTGTCAAAAGGGGGGGGGGGAATGTATGACAGTATTTCAGCACACTGGTACACTAAGGGATTTACTAACTACTCCCAGAAATTTTATGAACGATGTGTTATCTGTGCCACTAATAATGTGGGGAGGGGAATACAGATGAGTCAGGCAGCACACCCCCAACCCCAAAGACCGTTTGGACATTTACAGATGGATTTTATCGAATGCCCAGCGAGGGGAAAAGTATTGTCTGGTAACAGTTGGTATGTTTCTCAAATGGGTGGAAGTGCTCCCCACATCTAAACAGGATGCCAGTGCAGTAGCCAAGGCTTTGCTAACTGAAATAATTCCGAGATGGGGCATCCCTGAAAGGCTTAGTAGTGACAATGGGACAACATTTGTCAATGATGCCTTACAGCAGATCAGTGATCACTTGGGAATAAACATGAGACAATACTGTGCCTACCACCCAGCGGGGGGTGGGGCAGTGGAAAGAGAAAATGCTACCTTAAAATATAAATTGACAAAATTTTGTGAGGAAGTAGGGGTGACATGGACAAGGGCACTCCCGATTCTGCTAATGTATATGAGATCTAGGAGGAGAGGAAGAGCCAATCTTAGCCTGTTTGAGATTTTGTTTGGTAGGCCACCCAGCACAGGAACTGGCCCAAGACCTAAGGTAAGGCAGATAACCGACCACTGTGAGGATGAGATATTGTGTTACATATAAAACACTCTACATTTTTGTCCCAAATACAGAATCAGGTGAAGGCAGCACTACCCCAAACCAGCAGAAGGGAAACTGCACGATCTAGAACCTGGAGACTGGACAGTGGTGAAAGATTTCAGGAGGAAAAGCTGGAAGTGAAGAGGTGGCTGGGGCCGTTTCAAATGCTCTTACACCGCAGATAGCTGTGAGGAACGGCGAAAGAGCCATGTGGATGTCATTGTTGTCATAGAATGGGGGAAATGTAATGGAAAATTAACATTTATTGTGAAATCTATAAAGACATAGGGAAACAAAGACGTAAGGGCCTGACTGAAACTAGGGGTCTTGCAAGTATTGCAAACAAACAGAAAAATGTAAAGGCAAACTGACCTAACAGCAGGCTTACAAGGCCAGTTAAACTACCATATCAACAGTCAAGGAATGAGAAAAACAACTCCATCTATGGAAAGGAACTTGAATGTTCCAGGCCCCTACCCGTGCAGGTGTTGATAAGAAGAAGCAAATTGTAGTACAAAGGGAATATGTGAAAGCTATCAAGCATCCCTTACATGAGACATCATGCCAATGTATTGGGTCCCTTTGCAAAGATCTGAAATAAACATTTTCTTTAATCTTGCAAGTATTTGAGTCGAGTCAATTTAATTTCCATGACACTATTCAGCTCCTTATGTGCAAGATGGTTGAAGGAGCTATCCAATAAGATCAACACCCTATGTATTTTTTCATAATCATGCAATTTTTCTCTTTCCAAATATGTATTCAATTCTCTTTTGAAAGTTACTGTTGAATCTGTTTCCAGTGACTTTTCAGGCAGCGCATTCCAGATCACAACAACTCTCTCTGTAAAAACATCTCAGGATAACAGTATCTTTACAACATAGAAGGCTAATTGGTCCAATGTTTATTAGATTACTTACAATGTGGAAACAGGCCCTTCGGCCCAACAAGTCCACACTGACCCGCCGAAGCACAACCCACCCATACCTTTACTCCTTACCTAACACTATGGGCAATTTAGCATGGCCAATTCGCCTGACCCACACATCTTTGTACTGTGGGAGGAAACCCACACAGACACAGGGACAATGTGCAAACTCCACACAGTCACTCACCTGAGGTGGGAATTGAACCCGGGTCTCTAGCACTGTGAGGCAGCAGTGCTAACCACTGTGCCACCGTGTTTGCACTGTCTCTCCAAGAGCGTAGTGCACCCAGTACCACACCCCACCACTCCCTTCTCCTCATAACTCTACGCATTTTTCCTTTTCAGATAATAATCCAATACCTCTGTGAATGCCTTCATTAAACCTGCCTCCACCACACATGCAGGCAGCACATTCTGGATCCTAATCACTCACTGAGTGAAAAGTATCCCCTTGTCTCACCATTGCTTCTTTTGCTAATGCCTTAAATCTATGCCCACTCGATCCTTTCACAAGCAGGAACAGTTTCTCCCTATCTAATCTGTCCAACTTCATGATGATTTTGAATACGTCCATTTAATCTCCTCTCAACCTTCTCATCTCTAAGAAGCACTTTCCCAACTCCCTCAATCTCTCATACTCCTGAAGTTCTTTATCCCTCGGACTATTCTCCCAAATCTTTTCTTCAGTGCCTTCACATTCTTCATAAAATGAGTGCTTAGAACAAGATGCAATCCTCCAGTTGAGGTCAAACCAGTGTCTTGTACAAATTTAACACAATCTCTTTGTTCTTGTACTGCAAGCCCTGATTATGAAATCTGAGGATACCGCTTTCTTTATTAATTACTTTGGCCACCTGTTCTTCCATCTTCAATGGCATATGTATATATAGACCCAGGCCCCACATCTTCAACCCTCTCAAGAATTACACCTTATATGTTCAATTGTTTCTCTGTGATGTTCCTACCAAAATGGCACAGTGGCTCAGTGTCTAGCATTGCTGCCTCACAGCACCAGGGACCCATGTTGAATTTCACCTTCAGATAGCTGTCTGTGTGGAGTTTGCAATTTCCATATCTGCATGGTTTTTTTCCCCACAGTCCAAAGATGTGCAGGTTAGGTGGATTAGCCATGGGAAATGCAGGGTTTCAGGAATAGGGTTGTGAGTCTGGGTGCAATGCTCTTCGGAGGGTCAGTGTGCTTGAATGGCCAAATGGACTGCTCCCACACTGTAGGGATTCCATTCTATGAAAATGCAGCACCTCACACTTCTCTGCATTGAATGATATTAGTCACCTCACTGCCCACCCCACCAACCTGTCGATGCTCTTTGACTTCTACACTGTCCTCCTGTCAGTTTGAAATTTGCCCTGATACACCAAGGTCTAGGTCATTAATATATATATCAGAAAAAGCAAGAGCCCTGAGAAACTCTACTACAAAACCCCCTCCAATCCCCATTACTGTTTCCTGTCACTCATCCATTTTATATCCCTGTTGCACCTGTCCTTTTTGTTCCAAGAATTCTATTTTCACTCAGGAGCCTGTTGTGTGGCACTGTATGGAACACCTTGTGGATGTCCACTTACATCGCATCAATTTTAAACAAAGCAAAAAACTGTGGATGCTGGTAATCAGAAACAAAAACCGAAATTGTTGGGAAATCTCAGCAGGTCTGGCAGTACCTGTGCAGTGAAAGCAGAGTTAATGATTAGGGTTCAATGACCCTCCTTCAGAACTGTTCCGTGCAATTTCTGTTTTTGATTGTGACCCTTATCAACTCTCTCTGGTACCACTTCAAAACAAAATGCCATTCAGTTAACGAAACAGGATCTGCCCTGAACAAATCCACACTGGATTAAGTTACCCAGCTTCTGCATCAGTGGTGCTGGAAGAGCACAGCAGTTCAGGCAGCATCCAAGTTCGCTGCTCGTTGGATGCTGCCTGAACTGCTGTGCTCTTCCAGCACCACTGATCCAGAATCTGGTTTCCAGCATCTACAGTCACTGTTTTTACCTAAGTTACCCAACTGACCATTAACGCTATCCTGCATTAACCTTTTTAAAAGCTTCCCCATCATTGAGGACAAACTTGTTGCAATAACATTTATGTCCGTTTTTGAAAAAGATGATGTGTGCTAATCTCCATTCCTCTGATGTCACTAGTGGTCTCCCCATTTTTCCTTTAGTTCTTTTGGTAATTGCCATTAAGCATTAATAAAAACAATTTGGGGCACTCTAAACCACTTGAAATCTTTGATGTTTTCTAATCGATCTGCTCAGGGATGTTTTACATGCCTCTGGAACAGGTGGGATTGAATCCTGATTCAGAGCTCGGGACACTACCACTGCCCCACAAGAAGCCCCCAAACTGTTTGAATACCTCTATCAAATCCGCTCTTCACTTTGAAACCAACAACAGCGGGTCAGGCAGCATCCTTGGAGAAAGAGCAAGTTAATGTTCGAAACGCTGGGCTCTCTAGCATTTGTTGTTTTCAAAACCGATTATAGCATCTGCTGTAATGTGTTCCCCCTTCACTCTCCCTGGACGAAAAGGGGAACCGATCTCGGTATCTTTGATCTCTCTACAGGACTCAAGACACTGGTCAGAACTTGGTAAATACTGACATACTGCGGTGAGATACCGGGCAGGAACGAAGGGTGAGTCACGCCTGTCACTGAGTTCAGGAAGTGATTCCAAAGGGCGGTTCTGATCGGGTTTTGACTCGGTGAGGCGGAGCTTTAGTTTTCAGCTAAACTTTAACGTGGATGTGTACAGCACAGGGGCTCCACCGGCTTCAATGTTGCTGCTGAGTCTCTGCCATGGAAGTCCCTGTGAGAGAGAGAACAAGATTTGTCTGACAGTGCCACCACTCGTCCCTCTGTGTGTGTGTGTCCATCTCTGTGTATCTGAGTGTGTGTGTCTCTTTATGTCCATCTGTATCTGAGTGTGTGTGTATCTCTGTGTCTGTGTACATCTGTCTGAGTGTGCCTCTGTATATCAGTGTACATCTGTCTGTCTGTCTGTGTCAGTGTGTCTCTCTCTGCGTCTGTGTCTGAGTGTGTGCCTCTCTGTGTCTGGGTACACCTGTCTGCCTGAGTGTGTGTGTCTCTATGACTGTGTGTGTGAGTGTGTGTCTCTCTGTGTCTGGGTGTGTCTGTGTCTGAGTGTGCCTGTATACACCTGTCTGAGTGAGTGCCTCTCTGTGTCTGTGTGTCTGAGGGTGTCTCTCTGTGTTTGGGTACACCTGTCTGCCTGAGTGTCTTTCTCTGTGTCTGTGAGTGTGTGTCTCTCTGTGTGTCTGTGTGTGTGTGTCTCTGTCTCTCTGTGTCTGTGTCGATGCTCGGCCTCCCCACCGGGTGAACTGGCGGACACACCGACTCCAGCTTCTCCAGCGGCCGCTCTTTCAGGAGGGCAGCCAGAGGCCAGTTCCTCCAACATGGACCTGCTGCTGACCAGGCTGAAGGAATTCTCCTGCAAGCCCGGCAGGTTCCCGGGCGGGGAAGGAAGGCACAGCCTGCCCAACCTCGGGAAACGGCAGAGCTACTCCGGTCCCGAATGGGAGCCGTGGGCCCAGGGCCGGAGGATGGACCTGGAGAAAGCCCTGGAGTGGCTGAAATCCGAACTGGTGAGAGCAAAAAGGGGCTACTCAAACAGGGATAGAGGGCCATCTAGGTTAGTACATGCAGGATCGGCGCTTTCACGGGGAATGGGGCTGACAGAAACTGGGAACAGATTATTCCCACTCTCCCAGGACCAGTCCCGGGATATGCCAGGTCAGAGAGCAGGGAGAAGGGGTGAGAATGGACTGAGGCGATAGTAACCCGCATCCAGACAGTCTGCAAGGGAGTGAGGATTGTTAGGAAAACACTGGTTTAAAGATGAAAGCAGGGTTCAGGATTAACAAGGATGAAGTGAATCAGACAACCTGGGTCTTCTGGGATAAGAAACGTAGGGAATAATTAAAGCTCAGACAATCTAGGTCAGAGATTGGGGTCCAGAGAAAGGGATTGACCAGGTATAGTCTGGTTGGAGTGATGGAAATGAGATTTTGGATTATAAAGGTCAACCTTAATCAAACAGGGATTTTTGCAGAGATGTCTGGGTCAGAGAGTGGGGAGAGGGAGGGAGGGGGATAGTCTGGGTCAGAGAGTGGAGAGAGAGAGAGGGAGGGGGATAGTCTGGCTCAGCGAGTGGAGAGAGAGAGAGAGGGAGGGGGATAGTCTGGCTCAGCGAGTGGAGAGAGAGAGAGAGGGAGGGGGATAGTCTGGCTCAGCGAGTGGAGAGAGAGAGAGAGGGAGGGGGATAGTCTGGCTCAGCGAGTGGAGAGAGAGAGAGAGGGAGGGGGATAGTCTGGCTCAGCGAGTGGAGAGAGAGAGAGAGGGAGGGGGATAGTCTGGCTCAGCGAGTGGAGAGAGAGAGAGGGAGGGGGATAGTCTGGCTCAGCGAGTGGAGAGAGAGAGAGGGAGGGGGATAGTCTGGGTCAGTAAGTGGGGAGAGAAAGGATTAATTAGAAATATGGGAATCCTCGTCAGAAATAGAAGGCAGCTAGTTAGTCTGCAATGTTCCAGTAAATTAATTTGACTCCATTCTTCTTTTAATGATTTCATTTTAAATATCATCATTATTGAGTAATGGAGTAAAAGCTTTAAAGGATTTCAAAGTGAATATATATGTCTGTGACAGAGGCAGTGAGCCTGTCTATTTTGCTGTGCATCATCTTCTATAAACTCAGTTTTATAGTTGTGTTTGATTATTATTCAAATGCAGAATGCATGTCTGTCTGCCTATGGGTTTGTATTTCAGGTGCAGCTATTACTGTAAGGCAATGCTAGGTACATATTTCTGGTACTAGAGTGGCACGACCCAAAGACTGGCAAAGGGAACAGTCCTTGCAGAAGACAGAGAGGGATCTGGAGTGCCATGTCAGCCAAACCAAGTCAGAGTGGTAGCATCAGGGTTTTTACAACCATCAGTGTTAGTTTCATAGTCAACTTCATGATGGTCACTCCAGATTTATTAATTCCTGCAACTACCAAGGTAAGAATTGTCCCCAGATGATCAGCCTAGCCTCTAGCTTACTCAACCAGCAACCTTACCAAGTTAAAAATCACACAACGCCAGGTTATAGTCGAACAGGTTTATTTGGAAGCACTAGCTTTCAGAGTGCTGCTCCTTCATCAGGTAGTTGTGAAGTATAAGATTGTAAGACACAGAATTTATAGCAAAGGTTTACAGTGTGATGTAACTGAATTAATATATTGAAAAAGATCTGAATTGTTTGTTAAGTCTCTCAGCTTTTAGAATGACTGTGTTGGTTTCAGTTCTTTCATATGTAAATCACAAAACGTTTATAAAAGTTACATTCCCAAGTGAACGTTAACAATTGGTGTCATGTCGGCCTAGTTAATGCATTGAAGGTGCGAGTCTCAACCAGGAACTTGGGTTCATGTCACACCATTGCACTACACACACACACACACACACAAACACACACACATACACACAGAGACAAGTTTGTGTGGTGAATTTATACTTGCAGAATTACATTTTACTTTGCTCAAAAACTGCATGAATCCATGTAAGATTCTGTCAATCCATTTTTTTAGAGGAGAATCAGTCGCTCACACCTTAAATGTATTATCTGGGCCGACATGACATAAGTTGTTAAAATTCACTTGAGAATGTAATTTTTAAAAAAAATGTTTTACAATTTACATACGAAAGAACTGAAACCAGCATGGTCATTCTAAAAGACGAGAGACTTAACAAACAATCCAGTTCTTTTTAAACATATAATTTCAGTTACATTACACTGTAAACTTTTGCTATAAATTCTGTCTTACAATCTTGTACTCCATAACCACCTGATGAAGGAGTAATGCTCCAAAAGATAGTGCTTCCAAATAAACCTGTTGGACTATTACCTGGTGTTGTGTGATTTTTAACTTTGTACACCCCAGTCCAACACCGACATCTCCAAACCACGAGCAACGTTATCATTAGCCAACCATCTCTCCTATTAGTGAGCCAAACAGGTGGCAAGTCAATGGAAGCCAACTGCTCAGTCTTGAAAACGGCATTTTATGGAAGGTGGGTGCACTCCCCAACACAGGATAAGGTGGGAAAGCCTGGGCCAGGGAGGCCAAAGACTTCCTTGTGGAGTCCAGAGGAGCATTCCACTTACACTGTCTCATGCCAAACCTAAAAACAACTTAAAATCTCATGTTGTCCTTTCTTGTTCTAGCTACTGTTCTTCTTGGTTTGGTTTGATAAGTCACCAATGTTGCCCTGCTCAGGCTTAAAATAACTTAAATTGAATAAAGTAGAAAGTCAGAACTCATTTGGTATATTTGAAGAGCAGGGGATATGTGCTGTTGCCACGGTGTGTTAGATTGGGGTGTGGCTGGTGGTCATGGAGTTGAGTTAGATCCCTACGCACTGTCCATCAACTGGTATATGCCAAGCAGAGGCAGATCAATCTGATCTGTATTAGTGTAATCAATTGTCCACATCCCAAAACATTACCTGGCACAGTGGTTTAATTTGGCACCAATATTGGGCCAGTTTAAGTCAGGGCTAACTGAGTCTGGTATAATGGGGCACCTTCTCAGAGTTATATCACTCTATTCTAAACTAGGGATAGAAAATATTCATTGTACGTTTTTTAAATACACCCACAATTAATTTGGAAACACTCAGTTTGTGTTGAAGCTGGGACATTCTTATGGTGCAGTGGTAGTGTCCCCACCACCTCAGCCTGGAGGCCTGGGTTCAAGTCCCACTTACTTCAGAGGTGTGTAATAACATTGCTGAACAGGTTTAAAGAGAAAATAACAGTGTAACTTTTACACAGAGCCAAATACTTATACTGTGGGAGGAATTGTACAGTATCAAGAATGCCATTCTCTAATATCTTTCTAAGTAAGGAACCCTGCCATTCATACCCAGTTTGGCCTGTAGTTGGATCAGTCCCACATCAAGAATAACTGTCCTGTGCAGTAACCTGGCAAACACTCACTAAAAGAAAATACTTACGCTTTAAATAACACCTTTCACGATCTTAGATCACCCGAGATAATTTGACAGTTAAGACTTTTTGAAATATTATCACTATTTTAATGTAGGAAAGGCAGTTAATTTGTGCACAGTGAACATGATTATGACCAGATGTCTTTTTTTAGAGATATTTGTCAAGGGCTATATATCGGCCAGGACATTAACGAGAATTCCTCTGCCGTTCTTTGACATAGAACCATAGGATCCTTTACATCAAGCCGAGACGGCAGATGCAGCTTCAATTTAACATCTCATCCAAAAGATCATTACTCAATGGTTCAAAAAGTTGGCTTTCTACTATCATCACAGGACCAATAAATACCAGCAATACTTACATCCCTAATATGAATCATAATTCGAAAATTAAGCAAACAAGTACAAATTTGGACAGTTAATATGAAAGAATTGCTTGGCTGAATCTCAAACTCCAAATGTTGGCTTTAACCTGGTACCACACTTTAAACAAACTTCACTCTTTGTTTCATGAGTGCAAACTCCAGTGAATTGGATTTGGATCCAATTTTCCGTTTTGATCTCCTCCAAATAGAAGTTGTGATTTATCCAAGATGCTTTACTGAACCTATTAAAATGTGCAACTGGTTCTTATTGTCTTCCAATCGCTATGATTTTCTGTGATTCAGGCTGACGGAATCCGCACTTTTAAAATAGGGCGATAGACAATCTACGCAAGTAGCTTATGGTGGACCTTTATAAAACACTAATTGGTCTCAGTTGGAGCATTGTCTCCAATTCTGGGAATCACAAACTCAGAAGGATGTGAAGGCATTAGCGAAGGGACAGAAAATATTCACAAAAATGCTTCCTGGGATGAGGACCTCAATTGAAAGGACAGATTGGAGAAGTTGGGATTGTTTTCCTTAAAGAAGAAAACATTTAGAGGAAATTTATTAAGATAAACAATTCACAATGAGTTTAAACAAAGCAAAAAAAGAAGACGTTTCCATGAGCAGTCGGGTCAAGAACCAGAGGACACTGATTTAAAGTAATTGATAAAAGAACAAAAGACAACATGAAGATTTTTTTTATGTAGCAAGTAGTTAGGATTATGAATGCACTGCCCTGAGAGTGTGGTGGAGGCAAATTCAACCAAGGCATTCAAAAGGATGTGAGTCAAATATCTGAAGAGAAAATAACTTGCACAGTTCTCGGGAAAAGACAGAGGAATGGTACTAGAATAAGATGTTTTGGAAGACAGCCAGAATGGACTCAAAGGGCCAACAGTTCTCTTTCTGTGCTGTAACCATTCTGTCACTGATTTACACAAAATGATCAAAACAAGCTAAAGCAGAGTATCCGGCCAGTTCAAGCCTGATGCCACACAGTTCCTTTCTTGAAGTCAACTTGTTTTGTAATCAAACTCAATTTGTTCTTTTTCCAAGTGCTGCACTAGTTAGTTTCATTCCCAAATTCTGAGATGCTTTCTCTGAAATTTGGTTCTTTGCTGTTTTGAAATGAAGGCTCATCACACAGTTTCTAATACTAACTCATTCTCTCCCAGAATCTCAGACTGTGGCAGTCTTCATGTGTCTTCCTTCCTTCCTTGCATAATCAACAAGTTATGAAACCCCATCTATTGTGTCATTCATTTATACGTTGCCGAGTTATCTCATCATGTTATCTATTCTTATCGACAATGTTCATAATCTTAGGATGAGGGAGTGGGATGAAGAGGATTTTTAAAATCAAATTATTGTGAATCTTTAGAATCCTCTAACCCAGAGTGTTCTGGATGGTCTGTTGTTAAAGGTATTCAAGACTGGGAGAGGTAGTTTTCACAAAATCTAAGGAAATGAAGAATATGGGTAAACGGCAGGAAAGTGGTGCTGCCGTGATCTAGTTCAATGTCAGAGAAGGTTGCAAGGGGTCATATTGGTGCTCTAACTCCTACTTATTGTGTTTTTAAATGTAGAAGTGCAGAGTTTTGATCTCAATGTAACTTGGTTTCTTGGTAAATGAAAGTTTTAAATCATCCTTTGTGATTCACAGATGGAAATGCGCTTCCAGAATCAGACCTTGGTGAAACAGTTGATGGAGCTTCACGCTGGGATTCAGGAGCTGAAGAAAGAATATGATAGTGACCAAGATGTATCAGCCTCAGAGAGTGATAATGAGGAGTCTGGGGATGGCAGTAACGTAAATTGTTCTCACTCTGACCACAGGCAGGTGACCCAGAGGGAGAACCGCAGGAACTCAGTGCCTTGAGTAAACCTGTACTGGTGAGATGTAGGGTGAAATAATTCATGCCTGCATAACTTAATGTGTCTTTACAGTGGGGTAACTGAGACATTGACAAGTGCCACCTGACCACAGAATACTATATATTTTGTAACATTACTCTTTTGCACTAAAATACAACTTATTTCATGTTACACAAAGGATACATTTGGATCTCATGGAGCTTATAAAACAGCAAGATCAAATCTATTACTTTTGGTAAAAACTGAAATGTACCAAATGGAGTATTCAAACAATTTTTTGAATGATTCTTGGTTTCTTATCCCTTAAAAATAGAAGGACCATCAGTGAATACAGAAAACTGCTGCCCTGCTCCACCATTATCACTTGTTAAGGTTGTTAATGATAAGCTCATATAACTTTCTCAAGATTGAAATCCTATGGAAAAACAAGTCAGTCACTGGGAATCTCCACCACAACTTTAATAGTAACCTCAGAGGCAGGATTGATGACCATGTTTGCAGTTTCACTGGGGTTTCTGCTGGTATGATGGCTGGTTTGAAGAACCCCAAGGGAAATTTTACCCCAATGGTTTTTGGGAATCTTCCAAAGTGTTATGTGCAGCAGTTAAAGAAGCAAATAATACAAAGGAGTGTGCAATCAGATCCAATTTTGACTTTGAAAAAGAAATTGAACATACAGTTGGAAAAGGAAAGGATTTGCAGGGTTCTGGGGAAAGAACTGAGAAGTGCTACTAATTGGGTAACCCTTTCAAAAAGTATAAGGGTTTAAATGGCCTTCTGTTCTGTGTGATTCAGAGTTTTCTGACCAAGAGTATGGCTAGCTAAGTCTATTGCTCTCTCCAGCGTCAATGTACATTTTCAACACCAATTGGCAGATATAAGAAGGCTCAGTGCCTTTCAGCTAAACTGATATTTGAATTAGATTAGATTACTTACAGTGTGGAAACAGGCCCTTCGGCCCAACAAATTATCGGAAGACTGGTAAGCTCCTAAGCTGTAATAGAAAGTGTTAGTTTCAATAACTTTCACAGTATTTGTCGGATACAAAACTTGCAAATCTGTGTCCTGTTAAGAGCTGTTCATGTCTTCATGAGTATGAAGCATTCACTAGGAGGTGAAGTATTGCGTGGTTGTAGTGCCAAACATCGAAGTCAGAATGAAAATGAGAAACATTCTTGCCCTCAGAAGAAGGAGCTCCTGGAGAGACTGGAATAAGGCAGCACTTTGTTAATTTACAACAATGGCAGTATCAATGGTGCTTCATTCTAATGATAATGCCATACAAGTTCACAAGCAAGGCTTGATGAACTCTCAGCAAAGTTATGGAATCTCTACAGCAAGAAAGAGGCCACTCAGCCCACTGACTCAACACTGGCACTCCAAACAGCTTTGCACCCAGATCCACAGCCACCACTTGTCCCCATGACACCATGGACACCCACATGGACTCAAGGAGAACATGCAAACCCCACACAGTCACTCAAGGCTAGAATCATACCCAAGTCCCTGGCTTTGTGAGGCAGTTGTGCTAAACACTGTGCCTCCCATCACTGTCACTGATGCTGCAACTATAATTATGTATAATGACTTGAGTAGAAAAAAGCCAGTTTGCCTTAATGGTCCATGCTGGTATCCATGCTCATACAAGTCTCCTAATCTACTTCATCTTATCCTTACAGTCCATATTCCTATTCCTTTATCCTGATGTACTAATCAATGGTGTTTGGCTCAAATATTCCATTCAGTGGCAAGTTCCGCATTTGAATCATTTTGAGAAGCCTGTGACCAACAGGGATTGGGGCTGAAACCTTTGTTGTTTGTGATTTACATGAACAACTTGGATGTGAATATAGAATGTAAAAGTAGTAAGTTTGCGGATGATATGAACATTGATGGTGTTGTTGATAGTGAGGAGGATGGTCTCAGGCTACAGTTTGATATTGATCAGCTGGTAAATTGAGCAGAGCAATGGCAGATGGAATTTAATCCTGATAAGGGGAGAGGTGATGACCTAGTGGTATTGTTGCTGGACTATTAATCCAGCGACCCAGGTAATGTTCTAGAGGCCCAGGTTCGAATCCCGCCATGACAGATGGTGGAATTTGAATTCAGCCAAACTCTGGAATTAAGAATCTAATGATGATCCTGTGTCCAGTGTCAATTGTTGGAAAAACCCATCTGGGTCACTAATGTCCTTTAGGGAAGGAAACTGCCATCCTTACCGGGTCTGGCCTACATGTGACTCCAGACCCACAGCAATGTAGTTGACTCTTAACTGCTGTCTGGGCAATTAGGGATGGGCAATAAATGCTGTCCCAGCTAACAACATCATCATCCCATGACGTAACTTTTTTAAAAAGTGTAAGATGATGCAGTTTGGGAGGTCTAGTAAGGGAACAATTTACACAATGAATGGTAGGTCCCTTGGGAGTACAGAGGAACAAAGAGAACTTGGCATAGAATATAGGAGTAAAAGGTGAGGTCTGCAGATGCTGGAGATCAGAGCTGAAAATGTGTTGCTGGTTAAAGCACAGCAGGTCAGGCAGCATCCAAGGAACAGGAAATTCGACGTTTCGGGCCAGAGCCCTTCATCAGGAATCAGGAATAGAATATAGGAACAAGGAAGTCTTGTTACAGTGTTATGGAACATTAGTTAGGCAACAGATGGAATACTGTGTGCAGTTCTTATTGGAAAGACTTGATTGCACTGGACAGGGTTCAAGGAGGTTCACAAGGATGTTACCTTGGATGAAAAGTCTCAGTTATGAGGAGAGATTGGATAGACTGGGTTTGTTTTCCTTGGAACAGAGGAGGCTGAAGGGGTATCTGATTCAGGCACACAAAATTGGAATAGAGTAGATCTTGAGAATCACTTCCCCATACAGAAGTGTCTCAGACCTGAGAGTGTAAGTTTAAGATGAAGAATAAGTTGTTTACAACAGATCTGAGAAAAATATATTTCACACCAAAGGTGGCAGAAATGTGGAACGTGCTGCCTGAGAGGATGGTTGAGGCAGGTACTCTGTCAACATTTAAGAAGCATCTGGATGAGTACTTAAAATGGCAAGGCAAAGTAGGTTATGGACCAAGTGCAAGCAACAGGGAAGACTGTAGTTTGATGTTTGTTGGCATAGACATGATGGGCCAAATGGCCTGTTTCTATGCTGTACAACTCTATGAGACTGAGATAAAGGACTGAATGGCAGCTACACCTGTATCGTTTGCCCTTGCTGGATGTAAATCCAATATTTGGAGGAGTTGGTGGAATTGTGGATCGTATGGAGGGCTGTGGTAGCTTGCAACAGGACATTGAAGTGGCAGATGGTGTTCACTGGAAAAGTGTGAAATGATTCACTTTGGAGGGTTGAATTTGAATGCAGAATACAGGGTTAAAGGCAGGATTCTTGGCAGTGTGGAGGAACGGAGGGATCCATGCCTATAGATCCCATAAGTTGCCACCCAGACTAATAGGGCTGTTAAGAAGGCATATGATGTGTTGGCTTTCATTAGCATGGAGCTGAGTTTAAGAGCCGTGAGGTTATGCTGCAATTCTATAGAGTCCTGGTTAGACCACACTTGGAATATTGTGTTCAGTTCTGGTCACCTCATTATAGGAAAGATGTGGAAGTTTTAGAGAGGGTGCAGAGGAGATTTACCAGGATGCTGCCTGGACTGGAGGGCATGTTTTATGAAGAAAGGTTGAGGGAGCTAGGGCTTTTTTCATTGGAGTGAAGAAGGATGAGATGACTTGATAGAGATGTACAGGATGATGAGAGGCATAGATACAATTGCAACATTTACGAGGCATTTGGATGGGTATATGAATAGGAAGGGTCTGGAGGGATATGGGCCGAGCGCTCCTGGTGAGACTAGATTGGGTTGGGATATCTAGTTGGCATGGACGGGTTAGACCAAAGGGTCTGTTTCCATGCTGTACATCTCTATGACTCTATATAGTGGATAGCCAGAGACTTTTTCCCCATGCAGTAATGTCTATTAAATGAGGTCATAATTTTAAGGTGATTGGTGGAACGTTTAGGGCAGATGTCAGAGGTAGGTTCATTACACAGAGTGTGGTGGGTATGTGGAATGCACTGTCAGCAGTGGTAGTAGAGTCAGATACATTAGGCACATTTAAACAGCTCTTGGATAGGCACATGGAAGTTAGTTCAGTAGGTTAGTCTGATCTTAGAGTAGGATAGAAGACCGCCACAACATTGAGTGCTGAAGGGCCTGTATTGCACTGTTCTGGTTGATGTTCTAGTTCCATTGAGATCCAGTGCTTCAATCACTGCTTGTTGGAGTGTGTGGAGTGAGGTACCTGAATTCCTTATTAGACTTATTAAAGATTAACTCTCAATGTTGACTCATCCATGGATGGAAATAACTGCGCATTTACTGAATTGAAACCTGTGGTAGTTTGATAAGGCTCTTTCAGGCTCCCTCTGAATGTTCTCATTCTCAGAGCATTTTAGTTATAATTGCAATAGTTAACACAAACAATAAATCAATGATTCCCACCTTCTTTCTGATTTTCCTTCTACTGAATCCAAATGTACTGGCAAGCGTTAGACTTGATTCTCCTGAGAATAATATTTAGGAAGCATCAGGTATATTTTAGAATGTGGTGGAAATGCTGAATTTTGAAGAAATCCAAGTTTTGAAGTTATGATGTTCGAAATATTATTATTGATTCCGCTTATCTGGATCTATGGAAGTACACAAGGGATCTCCTGTTACACCATCATTGTTGCAAGATAAACACATTAAAGGTTATGGAACAAAGAAGAGTAAACAAGTTGAGGTACTGTTCGGTCATGATCTAACTGAAAAGCTTAACCTTGTTCCTATGCTCTTACTTAGCCTTGTCCATGAATACAACTAGGTTTCAAATCGCAGTCACTTTTTCAACACCTTCCATGTCATCTCCAAGCTCTCACTCAGTCTCTGTCCCTTAATGGGGTGTCTTTCCATCTCCATTATTTCCAATACAAATGCTCCCATATTCCATACCTTCATGTCTTGCCAGACCTTCCCTTAATGTCTAAGTATAGGGACGATCCATTGTAGTACTATTGTCTGGGCTCCAAAACCTGGAACCGTATTATGGTTTGGCTGCAGATAGATTATCCTATGCAGTAGCAAAAAACTGTTAAAAAATGGAACTGAAGGGAGAATGGGATCATAAGTCAGGTCTGGTCAGAGTCTTTTGGGGTGAGGGAGGATGTCAAAGGGCAAAGGAAGTTGGGATTGAGGATGAGGAAAGTCTGGGAAATTTGTCAGGTGTCTGAATTCTCTGTCCTCCATTGTCCCATCCTGAGTAAGTTATAGATGGGTTTTGAATGAGATCCTTCAAAACCAATCTATAACATACTCAGACTGGGACAATGAATAATAATTGATTGATGATAAGAGCATAAGAAATAGGAGCAGGAGCAGGCCATCTGGCCCATTGAGCCTGCTCTGCCATTCAATAAGATCATGACAATCTATTCATGGACTCAAGTCACTTACCTGATGGCTCACCATAACCCTTAATTCCTTTACTATTCAAAAGTCTCCCTATCTTTGCTTAAAAACATTCAGAAAGGTAGCCTCAACTGCTTCACTGGACAAGGAATTTCACAGATTTACATCTCTTTGGATGAAGAAGTTCCACCTTAACTCAGTCCTAAATCTGCTCCCCCTTATTTTGAGACTATGCCCCCTAGTTTTAATACCACACCCCAGAGGAAACAACCTCACTGCTTCTATCCTATGTAGTCCCTTCATAATTTTGTATGTTTCTGTAACATCACCCCTCATTCTTCTAAATCCCAGGGAGTATAGTCTCAGTCTGCTCATAAGGCAAACTTCTCAATTCCAGAATCAACCCAGTGAACCTCCTCTGCATCCCTGTCTGCTGCCAGTACATCCTTTCTCAAGTAAGGAGACCAAAATTGTACATAGTACTCCAGGTGTGCCCTTATCAGCACTCTATACAGCCGCAGCTTAATCTCCATATTTTTAAATTCCATTCGTCTGAATTACCTGCTGCACCTGCAAAACAACTTTTTGTGATTCATGCTCCAGGACACCCAGGTCCCTCTGCACAACAACATGCTGCAATTTTTAACCATGATGTCATGAGGACTTGATGAGAGAGTAAAATAAGATCTCATGGAAGATTGCCTTAAAGATGAGACCTCCCATTCATTTTTGTATCAACACAGAGCCCATTTGATAAGCTGTAAACAGTTGCAGAGATGCAACAAATTACACTTTCTTAGAAGACTCACCTAATTCGACCAAAATGTGGCTACTCTCCCACACACTAGACCATTTAAGCCCCATAACCCACACTCTTAGCAGATATGGACAGCATCACACACAACAAAATCTCCAACCCAATATTCAAGCTCTTAACAGTACAGCTTCTGATATTGCTGCCTCAATGCAACAGTTTTCAGCATTCCAGCATTCTAGCTGACATGGATCAGCTAGACTGTAAGATTACAGCCTCAGATATTGCAAACCAACATTGCAATTAATTTTGTTTTGAACTAATTAGAGAGGGTAGAATTCTGGACAGAGGAAACATAGGGCTACCAGGCAAAATGCTATGGCTGCTTTGCAGAGTAGCTTTTTGAATAATGATATCTAGAGTGAAACAGGATGGGACAGACTATATAATCATAGAAAAAAGCAGCAAGAGAGTCAAGGGGCAAAAAATGATTTTAAAAAAACAAAATTAATGTCTCTTACATATATGTAGTATTTGGATGAAAATAAATGAATTAATTGCACAAATTCAAGTTCATGGATATAATTTTGTAGCAATTATCGAGGCATTATTACAAGGAGAATAGAGTATGTGACTTTTCAAAAGGGCAAGCAGGAATGAAAGATGGGCTAGCTTTGTTAGCTAGCTATAAGATAGAATCAGTGCGATGGTAGGAAATGATCTTGGATAATCAAACTGGAAAGGAGTTTAGCAGCAAAGATAGTTGATGAACAATGGCAGACATTTAAGAAAATAATGAATGGCTCTGAACAAAAATATTCCAGTGAGAAAGAAACACTTGAGGAAGGTGATAAACCAAATTTGGAACCAGGAAGGTAAGGATAGTGTCAAGTTGAAAGAAAAAAACATATAATGTGGCAAAAGATCAATGTTAAGCCGGGGGTTTGGGCAAGTTTTAAAAACCAACAAAAAAGAATTAAAAGGGGGAAAATAAACTCTGAAGAAACCAATAGCAAAATGGACAGCAAAAGTTTCTTTGAACATTTAAAAGGAAAGAGAGAGAACATTGCTCCCTTCAATATGAAGTGGAAAAATAATAATGGATATGCAGGAAATATCAGAGGTATTGAATAAATACTTGCATCAAACTTCACAGTAGAAGGTATTACTAGAATTCCAAGCAACTAAATGATCGAGGAGCGAAATGGGAAGAGGAAATAGGTAAAACAACTGTCACTAGAGAAAAAGTACTTGAGAAACTAATGGGGCTAAAGGATGATAGGTCACCTGAACATAATAGATTGTATCGAAGGATATTGAAGGATGTAGCTACAGAAATAATGGATGCATTTGTATTAGTCTTCCAAAAATAGATTAAGGCAAAGTGGATAGAAAAACTGCCAATTTAACACCCTTATTCAAAAAGATGACAAAAATGGATAACTGTAGGCTTATCATTTGTCAGTGAGAGAATCTTAGAGTCTATAATAAAGAATGTAAAAACAGAAACATTTAGATTTCTTTGAAGAAGTAACAAACAGGATAAACAAAGGCAAACTAGTAGATGTAACATCTTTGGATTTCCACAGGTCATTTGATAATGTCCAGTGACATTGGACTTGAAACATTAATTCTGGTTTCTCTCCACAGATGCTGTCAGACCTGTTGAGTTTCTCCAGCAAGTTCTATTTTTGTTTCTGATTTCCTGCCTCTGCAGTATTAGTTTTGTTTTAATAGGTTGGGCCTGTACTCATTGAAGTTTAGAAAAATGAGGTTACCTTATTGAAACATAGGAGACTTCTTAGGAGACTTCACAGGATGGATGTGGAAAGATTGTTTCTCCATGTGGGAGAGTCTAAGACCAGAAGGCATACTCTCAGAATAAAGGGTAGCATATTTAAGACAGAGATGAGGTTGAATTTCTTATCTCAGAGGGTAATGAATCTGTGGAATTTTTTTACTACAGAGGCTGCGTCATTCAATATATCCAAAGCGGAGAAAAACTGGTTTTTAATCAGTAAGGTAATCAAAAGGTATGGGGAAAAGGCATGAAAGTGGAGTTGAGGATTATCAGATTGGCCATGATCACATTGAAAACAAAGCAAACTCAATGGGCCTAATGACATACTTTTGCTCTTACATCTTTTGCTCTTATAGCCTTATTGCAGTATCAGATATTGCAGCCTCTTGCTCTGCAGCTGGACAGACAGTTCAATTAGTTAGCTAGATTTTGAATGTGCAGTCAGGATAATTCCAACAACGTGAGTTCATTTCCTTTTCCAGCTGAGGCAGGCTTGGGACCACCCTTACTATTCTGCCCATGAGACTGTAAAACAGTAACACTGAATGTCAAGAAAGGCTTTGAGTACAGAAACAGGAAAATCTTGCTGCAATTGTCCAGGGCCTTAGTGAGAGCACACTTGGAGATTTGTGTGCAGTTTTGGTCTTCTTATCTGAGGAAGGATTTTCTGGTTAGAATATAGAGCATAGAACTGTACAGCACAGGAAGGATTGCAATGAAAGTTGACGAGACTGATTCCTGGGATTGGAAAACAAATTAAAACCGTTTGGATCAGTTAGGACTATATTTATTGGAGTTTAGAAGCATGAGGGGGATTTCATAGCCCTACAAAATTCCAATAGGACTAGACAGGGTAAACACAGGAAGGATGTTTCAGATGACAGGAGAGTCCAAAACCAAGGCCACAGTCTAAAGGCAAAAGGTAGGCCATTTAGGACTGAGATGAGGAGAAATTTCTTCACCTGCAGAAAGTGCTTGAGGCCAAATAATTTAATGTTCTCAAGAAGGAGATGGGTATAGTTTTAGAGCTAAAGGGATATAAGGGTGTGGGGCGAAAGTGTAAACAGGGTTACAGATTTGGAGGATCAACCATTCTTATTAAATAGTGAAACAGGCCTGAACGGCTGACTGACCAAACTCTGCTCCTATTTTTTATGTTTCTATGAAATTGGCTGAGGTTAAAGCAGGAAATGAGCCAAAGACCATCCTTCAGGCAATGCACATACGAATGCATAAATATTACCAATCTGGTCTGATTCCAAATTCTGAGGTAGTGACATTGCTGTTCCTAATATCTCAAACCTTTATTTTACAACACTAGGTATTAAAATTCCATCATATCGTAACTACTAATCCACTGATACTTGCACTGCAGTTCCATCAGAGTAATAGCACAATGTATTATTCCACTATGGGGTGGCATTGTGGCTCAGTGGTTAGCACTGTTGCCTCACAGCATCCAGAACTTGGCTTTTATTCCTGTCTTGGGTGACTGTCGGTGTGGAGTTTGCAAATTCTCCCTGTGTCTGTGTGGGTTTCCTTCAGGTTCTCTGGTTTCCTCCTGTGTGGGTTTCCTCAGGGCGGCACGGTGGCACAGTGGTTAGCACTGCTGCCTCACAGCACCAGAGACCTGGGTTCAATTCCCGCCTCAGGTGACTGACTGTGTGGAGTTTGCACGTTCTCCCCGTGTCTGCGTGGGTTTCCTCCGGGTGCTCCGGTTTCCTCCCACAGTCCAAAGATGTGCGGGTCAGGTGAGTTGGCCATGCTAAATTGCCCGTAGTGTTAGGTAAGGGGTAAATGTAGGGGTATGGGTGGGTTACGCTTCGGCGGGTCGGTGTGGACTTGTTGGGCCAAAGGGCCTGTTTCCACACTGTAAGTAATCTAATCTAATCTAAATGTGCGGGTCAGGTTAATTGGCCATGATAAATTGCCCGTAGTGTTAGGTGCATTAATCAGGGGTGAATAGGGAGATGGGTCTGGGTAGGTTACTCTTTGGAGGGTTGGTGTGGACTTGTTGGGCCAAAGGGCTGTTTCCACACTGTAGAGAATCTAATCTAATGTGAACATTTATGCAGTTTTCAGTGCCTCGAGTTGTGATGACACAAGCTATTGCACTTGATTACAAGACAGTTAGCATTATTTTTGTTTTGAAACAACTCTCCGGATAAATTTGAGTTTGGGTCTGTGTTTTTGTTCTTGGATATTATTTCACTCCTGTAATAGCAGAAAAGAAAGTAATAGCAGGGATTATTAAAATTGGAATTTTTTTCTCAAAATTCACCTTGAAGCTTGGTAAAAATTAAACAGAAAGCATTCCCAGCAGCAAACTTCTATTTCATTTCAGGATATGGAGGTGGCTGGTAAAATTGCATGTATTGTTTGTCCCTGGTTTCCCTTTGAAGGATATTAAAAGTTCCCATGGAACCATTGCAGTGGTAGTGATCTCCATAAAGCACCTGGCAGGTAGGAAATTCCAAGATTTTGACCCACTATGATGAAGGAGCAATGATGTTTGTATTTCAAACAACCCACACTGCTTTGAAAATATTGGGAATGGAACATCAAGATTCATCCCTGGGGATTTAAGGGGTTAGGCAGGGGGGTGAGCGGTGGTAATGGGGCTGACATCATACCACTCCCAAAAATAATATGGTCTATTCCATCTTTCACACAGGTGCGCACCTATTAAGCTTGACTAGCAATGAGATGCAATTGTAATCCAAAGCCAGTCTGGCTGGCCAAATGTATGTGACATAACGGCTCCCATTCTACAGGATGATCTAATTTTGCTTGCATTTCAGTTGCTCAATTTATATTATGAGATGGGGGTAACAGTCAGACTGAAAGTGGCAATGGCCTTAAGAACTGCAGAGAAAGCTTCTTTTTCATGATAGCAACACTCAAGCCGTCATTGGTATCCAATGATAAAAACAAATCAGGGGAGCTCCCAAGCGAGTTATTGTGTCATCAACAGCATTATGTTTTACTGGTTTGTATATAATCCTGTTTCCCACTGCTGGAGCTTTAAATTATATAAGTGTAGTAAAATTGTCATGCTCTGTCTATAACAACCCTGAGGCTGTGAGTTCAAATTCCCAGGAGACAAGAAAATGTATCCAATAAGTTCGGTAACTTTGAGCTAAAGCCAACAAAACTGCTGAATTGTTGGAAAAACTTATTTGGTTCAGTAATTCCCTTCCCTATGCAGCCTGATCCCAGTGCCACCCGAAAGCCTCTGAATAGTAACCACAATTCCTACATGAAAATTCACCACCATCTTATGGCAACTGGAGATAAGCAATTAATAAAAACGTCTTCAGATATAAAAGGACACTATTGGAGAACTATATTGAAACAAAGCACACAAAATTCACTTGTCCAACCTGTTAGGGGCGGGGCTAGGATTAATACTCTGCCACAACCATTCAGATCAAGGAGGAGGTAAGGCACACATCTCAAACATCATTGATTTTGGAGCTAGTTCCTCTGCATCCAGCAGTGCTTCTTCTCAAACCTACGTTCTGCTTTTTCATATAAGCAGGCTACCTCTTAAAGGGACAAAAAAATACGCAGATGCCAGAATCCAAAGCAGACATGCAGGAGGCTGGTAGAACACAGTAAGCCAGGCAGCATCAGGAGGTGGAGAAGTCCTGAAGGAGGGTTACACCCGAAACATTGACTTCTCCACCTCCTGATGCTGCCTGGCTGTCTACCACTTAAAGGGAAGCAGCACCTAAAGATTTTTCCAATTGCATTTCTTGCAAATTGAATTTAAGGACAGATACAGGAATTTGATTCTAGAAGCATTGTTGCTGCAGGCAACAGGATGGTGAAAATGCTAGAATCTAACTGGAATCAGGAGACTTTCACTGAACACTCTTTGAGGAAATGGGAATATTTGTCCAGAAAGTTTAACTCCCGAAGTCTGTACCTGAGGGCCTTGGAGCAATGCTACACCTTCCGATGCCACCAGCCTCAGACCTTCATATAATTACTTTCACTTATCATATATGGCACAGACATGATTCGAACACAGTGTTAGAGGACCACTGACATTCTGTATTCACTAGTACAGGACAAGGAGGCTCAGCATAGATAGAAAACCACAAAGAAGAAGAGGAGATGGTTTTCAGCAATATGGAGCTGGTTTCAATTAGGCATCTTACATCAGCACGAACTTTGGAGGCTAGAATGGAGTTAGGATATCTGTGTGGTGTTAGCTCATATCTTTGTGCCATGTTTCCTTAGTTGGTAAACACTGGTAATATCACTGGAGTAGGAATTCCGAGACCCAGACTAATGATCTGGGGAGGTGAGTTTAAATTTCATCACAGTGGCTGGTGGAATTTAACTTCAATTCATAAATGTGGAATGTAAAGCTAATGTTATATTACGACAGTCATCAATTTATTTGTTCAGTATGCATAAAAGATGTAGTTAACATTGCAAACTCTGGCTTAACAGTTTTTTTGGCCTGTTACATTTCAATCACACTGCCAACATATATCATCTCCATAGGACATTGGATCAAATGAATTATTGCACAAATTTTACTTTATGTTTCAACTAAATATTCAGATAATTTCACAGAATGTTTCACTAGCCGTTAACTCTGTCTTGTCAATTCATTAAGACTCCTTTAATGCAGAAATTTACCAAGGCTCTTCAGACTGTCGCTTCCAAACCCTAAACACTACCATCTGGAAGGACAAGGGCAGCAGATACATGAGAATACCCACCTGCAAGTTCCAGTCCAAGCCACTCACCATCCTGACTTGGAAACATATTTCTGTTCCTTCAGTGTCGCTGTGTCAAAATCCTGGAACTTCCCCCCTGATGGTATCATGGGTCCATCTACAGCACACACACTGCAGGGTTCAAGAAGGCAGCTCACCACCACTTTCTCAAGTACAACCAAGGATGAGCAATAAAAGTTGGCCCAGCCAGCATTACCCAAATCCCATGAATGAATTTTTAAAAAAGTACAAATTTTTTAGGTACCATAGCTGTTAGGTCTAGTTCTGAAACAAGGATTTAAGGGGAATCCTAATCATAGAATCCCTACAGTGTGGAAACAGGCCAGTTGGCCCAACAAGTCCACACCAACCCTCCAAAAAGTATCCCACCCAGACCCATTCCCTATTATTCTACATTTCCCCTGACTAATGCACCTAGCCTACACATCCCTGAACACTGTGGGCAATTTAGCATGGCCAATTCACCTAATTTGCATATTTTTTTGGTCTGAGGGAGGAAACTGGAGCACCCAGAGGAAACCCACGCAGTCCCAGGGAGAATGTGAAAACTCCACACAGACAGTCACCTGAGGCTGGTATCAAACCAGATCCCTAGCACTGTAAGGCAGCAGTGCTAACCACTGCCCAGTTTACGCTAGTCAAAGCGTGTCTGCTTCCAAATTGAAATCCATTAAATCCATCTATCACTAATGGCTGATTTGACACATACATGCTTGTCCCTTTATCCAACCACTTTATAGTATTAACTTAGGGGTCTAATAGATGTTTGTGTCCCCATTTCTTTCAGCCTTCAAATTATAGATACTTATCTAGTCAATATCTGATGATTAAAAGATAATATGCATTGTTGTTGTGTTTCTTTATTTTGGACCAGATCCATTTTCAATCTATTTTCTCAAGGAGGTGTAGCACTGTTGATATCCCATTGATCAGTCTTTCCTCCTGATTTAAAAATCACACAACTCCAGGTTAAAGTCCAACAGGTAGTACAAGCTTTCACAGCACTCCAAAAGCTTGTATTTCCAAATAAACCTGTTGGATGAGAACCTGGTGCTGTGTGATGTTTAACTTTCGAGAGTATTGTGCTGGAAAAGCACAGCAGGTCAGGCAACCTCTGAGGAGCAAGAGAGTCAACATTTCGGGCAAAAGCCCTTCATCAGGAAGCCCTCCTTGATGAAGGGCTTTTGCCCGAAACGTCGACTCTCCTGCTCTTCGGATGCTGCCTGACCTGCTGTGCTTTACTAGCACCACACTCTCGACTCTAATCTCCAGTATCTGCAGTTCTCACATTTGCCTAGTGATTTTTAACTTTGTCCACCCCTTTCCTACTGATACTATTGATGACCACCCTGAGGATCCAATAATGTCTCTTCCCCATGTTGCCTTTGTTGGTTCATGGACCAGGTAGATTGGCCTGCCTGGTGTTGGTGAGGGAGGTACAATATCAAATTGGGTCTGCAATTATTTTCGGGTTTCACTTGAAAGATTTTCTTATTTCTTTAAGTCATTAAGAATAATTTTCTGTTTCTTATATCTACTTCAGTTTATGCTCAGATGATGATTAAAGAGTCCTCTGAGTAATGAATAATGAAACACATTGAAGAGAGAATGCTTGAGGAAAAGTAAGATTGTTTACTTAGTGACCTGGAAAGCAAGGGTTGCCAGAGAAGAAAAAAAGAAAGACTTGCCTTTTATGATCACAAGCCTGTCCTGCTGCGCTTTTCCAGCAACACATTTTTCAGCTCAGCTCTCCAGCATCACAAACAGTAGTCCTCAATTCATCTGATTCACTCCATCTGATATGAAAGTGTGATGCTGATAATGCTATGAGTCCCAACAACTATTGCTCCAGAATTAGCCACACCCTTAGCCAAGCTACAACACGAACATCCACCAACAATGTGGAAAATTGCCCAGCTATGTCCTATCCACAAAAAGAAGCCATCTAAACCAATTAATCAGTCTAATCTTGATTAACAGTAAAATGATGGCTGCAAATGTGTTGCTGGTCAAAGCACAGCAGGTTAGGCAGCATCTCAGGAATAGAGAATTCGACGTTTCGAGCATAAGCCCTTCATCAGGAATAAGAGAGAGAGAGCCAAGCCGGCTGAGATAAAAGGTAGGGAGGAGGGACTAGGGGGAGGGGCGATGGAGGTGGTGAAAGGGTCATTGATAGTGTTATGGATCTGACCAGGCCCCCTCAAAACATTTCAAGAAAGTAGCCCGGACCCTAACTTTGCTTGTTGTTTTAAGGAGGTGTAACGAGGATAATCCAGGAGCAATGCTGCTGGTCAAATCACTTCGTTTTAAACAAAACAGAATTTATTTACAAGCTTACCAAATGAAATGCAAACAAAAAAAGAACAGAATACAGAAAAACATAATCAATCCAAAAACCCGACAAGTTGTCCCAGTTTAATGTTGCTGTTCCCAATACTTGCCACAGTCCCCATGTTACCCCTTAGCACAAAAGGAAAAATCAGACACAGAGTCTTAAAGGAGAGGACCGGCATGGACCTCCTTCCTTGGGTCCAGCAGCTTTTCAACACTACACCATACCACAGAAAAGCTGATCTGGGATAATTGGCCGCACCCTTTACATTGTTCAAGTTTGTTTTGAAACTTGAAAGCCTGTTCCCTGAGGCAGTATCTGTTAGCTATAATCAAAATGGCCCTAAAACCCTTCAACTTCGACTTTGCAAAGTCTGTGTCTCTTACAACCTCTCTGAAAAGAAAACCAAGGATAACATAACTTTGTTAGAGGAGCAGCATTGTCACAACAGTGCTATCAAGCAGCGTTTATGGAGGAATAACCTGTTCACTGATATTCAAATTGGGTTCCACCAGGGCCACTCAGGTCTTCAGCTCATTACAGCCTTGGTCCAAACATGGACAAAAGAACTGAATTCCAGAGGGGAGGTGAGAGTGACCTCAAAGTATCAAGGAGTTCAATCAAAATTGAAAGCAATGGGAATCAGGGGAAATATCTCTATTGGATTGAGTCATACGTGGCACAAAGAAAGGAGGTTGTAGTTGTCAGATGTCTAGAACAGTCCATCTAGAGTTATACCAGCACCATTCCCCAACTTTTCCTCCACTACATTGATGACTGCATTGGCGCCACCTCATGCTCCCATGAGGAGGTTGAATAGTTCATCAACTTCACCGACACATTCCCCATGACCTTAAATTCACCTGGACCACCTCTGACACCATACTCCCTCCCCCAGCCTTCATGGACCTCTCCATCTCCATCAACGATGACCGACTCAACACTAACATATTTTACAAACCCACCGACTCCCACAGCTACCTGCATTACTCCTCCTCTCACCCTACCTCCTGCTAAAATGCTATCCTGTATTCCCAATCCCCTGCCTCCGCCGTATCTGCTCCCAAGAGGACTAGTTCCACCACAGAACACACCAGATGGCCTTCTTCTTTAAGAATTGCAATTTCCCCTCCCATATGGTTGACAATGCCCTCCAGCACATCTCATTCCCCTCTCCCCCACCCGTCCAACTGCAACAAGGACAGACCCCTCCCCCCCCCAACCCCCCCCCCCCCCCCATGTTCCACTCCACCAACCTTCGCATAAATCACATCATCCTCCAAATTTCTGCCATCTCCAAATGGACCCCATCACCAGGGATATATTTCCCTCCCCACCCTTATCCGCTTTCCGCAAAGACCGTTCCCTCCGTAACTAGCTTGTCAGATCCACGCCCTCAATCAACCCATCCTCCCCTCCTTGCACCTTTCCCTGCCACCACCACAATTGCAAAATCTGCGCCCACACCTCCCCCCTTACCTCCATCCAAGGCCCCAAAGGAGCCTTCACCTGGACTTCCACACAATACGGTCTCCTGTACATTGGGGAGACCAGGCGTCCTCCCATGGAGTGCTTCAGAGAACATCTCCAGGACACCCGCAACAATCAAACTGACTGCCCCATGGCTAAACATTTCAACTCTCCCTCTCACTCTGCTGAGGACACGCAGGTTCAGGATCTCCTCCACTTCCACTTCCTCACCACCTGACACCCAGAGGAAGAACCCCTCATCTTCTGCCTGGGAACACTTCAATCCCAGGGGCATCAATGTGGACTTCACCAGTTTCCTCATTTCCCCTCCACTTGCCTTGCCCCAGTTTGAACGTTCCAGCTCAGCACTGTCCTCATGACCTTCCCACCTGCCAATCTCCCTTCCCACCTATCCACTCCACCCTCCTCTCAGACATATCACCTCCATCCCCACCTCCATCCACCTCTTGCACTCTTAGCTATCTTCTCCCCAGCCCCACCCCCCATTTATCTCTCTCCACCCCCAAAGCTCCCAGCCTCATTCCTGATGAAGGGTTTTGCCCGAAACATTGATTTTCCTGCTCCTTAGGTGCTGCCTGACCAGCTGTGCTTTTCCAGCGCCACTCCAGTCTTGATTCAACCAGATGACATTTCTGAAGGAGTTCCTTGGGGTAGTATCATCATTAGGTCAGAAGTGGGCATGTTTGCTGATGATTTCAAAATGTTCAGCAGCATTTGTAACTCTTCAGACACTGAAGTCTTTTCTATTTAAACAAAGTAAGAGCTTGACAACATCTAGGCTTGAGCTGATAAGTGGCAAGCAACATTTGTATCACTCAAGTGCCATGTAATGATCCAACAAGAGATAATCTAATCATTTCCTTTTCACAATCATTTGCATTTCAATCACTGAATCCTCCACATCAATGTTGCCCAGGAATTGACTGGCAGCCTATCCACCATCCTCACTGCATACTTGCATTATGTCTGATACACAATGGCAGAAGTATATATCATCTACAAGGCATTTTGCAGTAAATTACCAAGTCTCCTCCGAAATCACCTTCCAAACCCATAAACCTTACCATATAGAAAGACTAGGGCAGCAGATGCATGGGAATACGATCACCTGCAAGACACACATAATCCTAACTTGGAAATATGTCTCCTTTCCTTTACGGTTGCTGAGTCAAACTCTAGCAGCTCTCTTCCCAACAGCACAGTAGGAGCCCCTACATCCAAAGATGTGGAAAATTTGCAAAAGGCAGCTTGCTACTACTTTCTCAAGGGCAATCAGGGATGGGTAATAAGTGCTGACCATCAACACCCACATTTCATGAACAAATAAAAATAACATTCTTCCACTTTGTATGTGCAATGCAGTGGCCATGAGTGCTCAATTAAAATATCCTTTCGTAGAGTAAACCCATCTATTCTACTGCTCAATCTGGGACTGTTTCAGCAAACTGGATAATTTTGCTTGTGTATGATTAAATGATGTGAAACATCAATTCGCATCAATATTGTCATCTAGTCATAAAGTCATTTCTGGCACCATGAGAGGCTTTTTAGATTCACTGATTCAATGGTGCTTTCTTGCAAAGCAATCCAATCACTCCCACCCCCTCCAACATCCCCCACCCCATCCCCCACCCCCCCACCCCCAGTTGGTGCCCGTAATCCTTTACGTTTTTTTCTTTCAAGTCTTCATCCAACCTTCTTTTGAAATCGTTGATTGTTCTTCATCCATCACCCTCATGGGTAGCAAGTTCCACTCACAGTGTAAAGAAGTTCTTCCTCACATACGCCCTGCTTTTCCTGCCTTAAAAATCTTAAGTCTGTGTCTGCATGTTGATTTACGATCAGCAAATGGGATCTTTTCATTATCCATCCCATCCAAATCTGCCATGAGCTTTCAGATCTCTGTCAATTCTCTTTCCTGCAAGGAGGACACCCCTACCTTTTTTCAATCCAACATTATAATTAAACTGTCCTATCTCTGGAATCATTCTGGTAAGTCTCTTCTATCCTTCACATCTTGCCTTGTATGTGGTCACCAGAAGTGAATATTGGATTCTGGTTGGGGATCTAACTAGAGCTTTGTAAAATTTCAGCATTACTCGTACAAGTTAGAACAATACAACACAGTACAGGCCCTTTGGCCCACGATGTTGTGCTGAGCATTCATCTTAATCTAAAATCAACCTAAATTACACACCCCTCAATTTACTGCCATCCATGTGCTTGTTCAGCAGTCGCTTAAATGTACCTAATGTCTCTGACTCTACTATTACCACTGGCAGTGCACCCACCACTCTGTGTAAAGAACCTACCTCTGACATCTCCCCTAAACCTTCCTCCAATCACTGTAAAATTATGATCCCTTGTGAAAGCCATTTCTGCCCTGGGGAAAAGTCTCTGGTTACCTACTCTATCTATGCCTCTTATTATATTGTACACCTCTATCAAATCACTTCTCTTCCATCTTCTCTCTAGTGTGAAAAGTCAAGCTCATTCAACCTCTATTCATAAGACAAGCGTTCCAATCCAGGCACCAACGTGTGAAATTTACTCTGAATCTTCTCTTTTTTAAAACAAATATTTTTATTGAAAAAGGATTTTGAATTTTTTATAAAATTATAAAATTATTACAAAATAGTATAACGACCTTATAATATAACAACAGTCCCAATAAACTAACTACAACTCTACTCCACAAATAGTTTAAAAGTAAAACAAGATTTAAAAAATCTACCCATACTACAATTCAATAAATCATTAAACAAAATAAATTAAATTGGATTGAACCAAGGTAAATTAATTTAAATTAAATTACAACACTCAGCACAGCCCCACCAAAACTCCTCATCACCAGGAACATCTGATGGCATACCCATAATCATTTGGGATTTTTCCTTTCAGGGCCCCTGGCCCACCAGGCACAGCCCTCCTGGCTACACAAAGCCCCTAAACAATATAGCTGAAATGTCTGCATCTATAAATTCAAAAAGGGCTGCCACGTCCTATAAAAAAGTTCAGTTTTCTGGGGCACCATACTTTTCAGGAAGTCCAGGGGATATGCTCCATAATTAACCTACACCACCCCAAAAGTCCTGGGGGATTTTCCAATATCCAGCTCATCAGAATGTTCTTCCTCACACAATGTAAGAGAATATTAAACAGCTTCTTCCCATGCGTGTCAAAGGAGGGCAGATTCAGCAGACCCAAGAGGAGGGATGCCGGATCTACCTTGACCTCTGTTCCCAAGATCCCTTCCAAAAGACTCACTATAGTGCCCCAATACCTACGAAGCTTGTGGCATGACCACAAGCAATAAGTAAGAGTACCAATGTCTGTTTTACATTGGGGACACATTGGAAAGACTCCTTTCTTAAATTTCGCAAGCCAATCCATTGCCAAATAAGCCCTATGGAGAAGCTTCAGTTGCATAGCCTGTGTCCTATTACAAATCGAAATCTTCCTCACACTCTTCCAAATATCCTCCCATGCCTCTGACAAGATCTCCACCACCGATCACCACTCCAGGCCAGACCCCACACAGCCACTCAATGTCCTTCAAGACACTACCTTCTAGTAAATGGTAGGAGGTACTGATCGAGAGAGTAGAGGACTCTCCTCTCTACATCAGACTTACAGGGACTAACCAATAATGTTATATTTTTCTGTCAAAAGCCCCTAATCTGAAAATAACAATAGAGGTCCCTCCTAGACAGCTCATATTTCTGGCTCAGCTGATCAAAAGACATCATCACCTCCGCCCCCCCACCACCACCACCACCACCCCCACACCACCAAATAAGTCTTCCAAACAGGAGACACCTCTAGATTCTGAGAACCTAAAGCCAAAATCCATCAATCCCAGCTGGAATCCTGGTATTCCTACTACGGGAGTAAAAAGGGAAGTTTTATGTAAATTGCCCTTGCTTTGTTGCACCATTCTCCATGCTTTAACCATGTTAAGGACAATCGGATTCCTGCAATGCTCCATGACAATCCTCACTTTGTCCATAAACAACAAATTAATGAGGGAGCATTTTGCCTCATCACCCTCTCTGAAGCATTCTTCCTATAATGAGGTGACCAGAACTTGACACAATAGTCCAAGTGTGGTCGAATCAGGACTCAAAATCACAGAATCCCTACTGTGTGGAAACAGGCCATTTGGCCCAACATTTTATAAAGTTGTAGCAAAACCTCATGGCTCTTAAACTCAATCAGCTTGTTAATAAAAGCCAAAACACCAAACACCTTCTTCACAACCCAATCAACTTGAGTGGCAACTTTGAGGGATCTATATGCATGCTCCTTTGTTTTTATACACTTTTTCTGAAAATCTAGATCATGAATGCTTTGCTAGCCATTCTCTCAATAGACCAGTTACTCCATAAATTCATTCCTGGACACACTTTCATGCATAGTTGTCAAATTCTATTATAGAGAATAACATGAAAGCAATTTCATCTACTTGTCGTACTGAATGTGTGGCATGTAAGATTGTACAGAAGGAATTATATCGTAGTCATACAGTAAACTTTTAATCAAAAACCAGAATTGGCTGAATTCCTGTCTTATTAATAAGGGAAAAAAAAACAACTCTTCATTTGGGGGACAATGTTAGATGAATATTTATGAGCATTGTTCCTTGAATTATTTATGATTTGGCGATGATTAAATTTTCTGACATTTTAGATCAAATGCTATGTCATTCTGAAATACACAAATGTGTATTACAAATAAGACAACTGTCTGTAAGAGGAAATGGTGCCCTGTAGTGCTCTCTAATAATACCCAATTTGATCACACATTTCTGCTGATATTTTAGCTGTTATTCTCAGGATTCAGAACACCTACTAGGATCAGATAACAGTGACAGCAGATTGTCAGCGAACATTATATGTGGGAACATCTGGAGGGATATTATGATTTACATAAATATTTTCTCAGAGCTTTAAATGCAATGCAAGGCTGGTCCTTGTAGAATTAGAGGATGATAACAGCACAGACAGGCCAATCGGCCCATTGTGTCCAAGCTGTCTTTTCACCAGAAAAATTCTCCTGGTCTAACTCTCCTGTCTGTTCCTTGTAATTCTATAAGCTTTTTTCTTTTGTTGATAATTATCTAATTCTTTTTTGTGCCATGTTTAAATCTTCCTTTGCCAGCTGCTCAGGCACTGCATCCTAGATCCTAACCATCTTCTGTCTGGAAAGGCTTTTTCTCATGACATCATTGTTTCTTGTTGCCAATTATCTTCCATCTGTGTCTTCCTCTTCTCAATCCTCCAGCCAATGGGAACAATTATTCTTCATCTACTCCGTCCAGACCTTTTATGATTTGAATACTCACAAAACAAGCACATTTGATTATTTTTCAATTCATTAAAGAGACTTAGAATATGAATTCTGTAACTGTAAATATATATAAGAAAAATGGAAAATAATCTGAGATATTTCTAAAGGGAACATGATTCTTAATTTCTTACAACATTGTACACATTGCGCAAGAACATTCCTGTAATCCAACACTAAACAATAATAAGCAATGTATGTAACTTACATAAATATTTCCAGGTGTTTCAGCCCCCAAATATCCGTGATCCATATGGACTTCCTCACTCCTATGTCATCTTGCCCTATTAACATGTATTGTTCCTTACCTCCATCTTGTACTTATCTTGCTCTCACTTAAATATATGCCACTCACCTGAACAACTCTTTGTGATACTGAGAACCACATTCTCACCTTTTAAGCAGTCCTTGAGGTTTTTATTTATTCATTCATGAGTCATGGACTTCACTAGTTGCAACAGCATTGATTACCAATCGCTACTTCCCCTTGACAAGATGGTGATGAGCTGCCTATTTCATTTTACTTGTTCGTGGGACGTGAGCATCATTGGCTGTGTCAGTATTTATTGCACATCCCTAGTTGTCATAGAATCATAGAGATGTACAGCATGGAAACAGACCCTTTGGTACAACCTGTCCATGCCGACCAGATATCCCAACCCAATCTAATCACTCCTGCCAGCACCCGGCCCATATCCCTCCAAACCCTTCCTATTCATATACCCATCTAAATGCTTCTTAAATGTTGCAATTGTACCAGCCTCCACCACTTCCTCTGGTAGCTCATTCCATACATGTACCACCCTCTGTGTGAAAAAGTTGCCCCTTGGGTCTCTTTTATATCTTTCCCCTCTCACCCTAAAACTATACCCTCTAGTTCTGGACTCCCTGACCCCTGTGAAAAGACTTTGCCTATTTATCCTATCCATACCCCTCATAATTTTGTAAACCTCTATGAGGTCACCCCTCAGCCTCCGATGTGCCAGAGAAAACAGCCCCAGCCTGTTCAGCCTCTCCTTATAACTCAAATCCTCCAACACTGGCAACATCCTTGTAAATCTTTTCTGAACCCTTTCAAGTTTCACAACATCTTTCCGATAGGAAGGAGACCAGAATTGCATGCAATAATCCAATAGTGGCCTAACCAATGTACTGTACAGCCGCAACATGACCTCCCAACTCCTGTACTCAATACTCTGACCAATAAAAGAAAGCATACAAACTCCTTTTTCACTATCCTATCTACCTGGGACTCCACTTTCAAGGAGCTATGAACCTGCACTCCAAGGTCTCTTTGTTCAGCAACACTCCCTAGGACCTTACCATTAAGTGTATAAGTCCTGCTAAGATTTGCTTTCCCAAAATGCAGCGTCTTGCATTTATCTGAATTAAACTCCATCTGTAACTTCTCAGCCCATTGGCCCATCTGGTCCAGATCCTGTTGTAATCTGAGGTAACCCTCTTTGCTGTCCACTTCACATCCAATGTTGGTGTCATCTGCAAACTTACTGACTGTACCTCTTATGCTTGCATCCAAATCATTTATGTAAATGACAAAATATAGAAGACCCAGCACCAATCCTTGTGGCACTCCAGTGGTCACAGGTCTTCAGTCTGAAAAACAACCCTCCGCCACCATGGTTCCTAACCACCATGGTTAGGAAGATGTGACTGGGATGTCATAGCAATTACAGAAACATGGCTCAGGGATGGGCAGGACTGGCAGCTTAATGTTCCCGGATGCAAATGCTACAGGAAGGATAGAAAGGGAGGCAAGGGGGGGTGGGGGGAGGGTTGACATTTTTTTAATAAGATAGCATTAGAGCTGTGCTGAGGGAGGATATTCCCAGAAGCACATCCAGGGAGGTTATTTGGGTGAAACTGAGAAATAACAAAGGGATTATCACCTTATTGGGATTGTATTATAGATCCCCTAATAGTCTAGAGGGAAATTGAGAAACAAACTTGTAAGGAGATCTCAGCTATCTGTAAGAATAATAGGGTGGTTATGGTAGGGGATTTTAACTTTCCAAACATTGACTGGGACTGCCACAGTGTTAAAGGTTTAGATGGAGAAGAATTTGCTAGGTGTGTACAAGACAATTTTCTGATTCAGTATGTGGATGTACCTACTAGAGAAGGTGCAAAACCTGACCTACTCTTGGGAAATAAGGTAGGGCAGGTGACTGAGGTGTCAGTGGGGGAGCACTTTGGGGCCAGTGACCATAATTCTATTAGATTTAAAATAGTGATGGAAAAGGATAGACCAGATCTAAAAGTGGAAGTTTTAAATTGGAGAAAGGCCAATTTTGACGGTATTAGGCAAAAACATTCGAAAGCTGATTGGAGGCAGATGCTCGCAAGTAAAGGGACGGCTGGAAAATGGGAAGCCTTCAGAAATGAGATGACGAGAATCCAGAGAAAGTATATTCCTGTTAGGGTGAAAGGAAAGGCTGGTTGGTACAGGGAATGCTGGATTACTAAAGAAAGTGAGGGTTTGGTTAAGAAAAAGAAGGAAGCATATGTAAGTTATAGACAGGATAGATCATGTGAATCCTTAGAAGAGTATAAAGGAAGTAGGAGTATACTTAAGAGGGAAATCAGGAGGGCAAAAAGGGAACATGAGATAGCTTTGACAAATAGGATTAAGGAGAATCCAAAGGCTTTTTACAAATATATTAAGGACAAAAGGGTAACGAGGGAGAGAAAAGGGCCCCTCAATGATCAACAAGGCAGCTTTTGTGTGGAGCCACAGAAAATGGGGGAGATACTAAATGAGTATTTTGCATCAGTATTTACTGTGGAAAAGGATATGGAAGATATAGACTGTAGGGAAATAGATGGTGACATCTTGCAAAATGTCCAGATTACAGAGAAAGAAATGCTGAATGTCTTGAAACGGGTAAAGGTAGATAAATCCCCAGGATCTGATCAGGTGTATCCAAGAACTCTGTGGGAAGCTAGAGAAGTGATTGCTGGGCGTCTTGCTGAGATATTTGTTTCATCGATAGTCACAGGTGAGGTGCCGGAAGACTGGAGGTTGGAAAACGTGGTGCCACTGTTTAAGAAGGGTGGTAAAGACAAGCCAGGGAACTATAGACCAGTGAGTCTGACCTCGGTGGTGGGCAGGTTGTTGGAGGGACTCCTAAGGGACAGGATGTACATGTATTTGGAAAGGCAAGGACTGATTAGGGATAGTCAACATGGCTTTGTGTGTGGGAAATCATGTCTCACAAACTTGATTGAGTTTTTTGAAGAAGTAACAAAGAGGATTGATGAGGGCAGAGCAGTAGATGTGATCTATATAGACTTCAGTAAGGCGTTTGACAAGGTTCATCATAGGAGACTGGTTGGTAAGGTTAGATCTCATGGAATACAGGGAGAACTAGCCATTTGGATACAGAACTAGCTCAAAGGTAGAAGACAGAGGGTGTGGTGGAGGGTTGTTTTTCAGACTGTGACCAGTGGAGTGCCACAAGGATCGGTGCTGGGCCCTCTACTTTTTGTCATTTGTCCTTGAGCAGGTGGGTATGAGCTGCTTTTTGAACCGCTACAGTTCATGTGCTGTGAGTTGACCCACATTGCCATTTGGGAGGGAATTCCAGGATTTTGACCCAGTGACAGTAAAGACCATTTGTGCAAACTCTTTCCACATCTTAACCATCCTTTCAATAAGAAAGTTTTTGTACTGGATTTATTTGTGTCTATCTTAGTGTTTACAATCCTCAGTAGTAGGCTCCTTCGTAATAAAAAACATGTTCACCCATTCTGCCCACTTAAGTAACTGTACAATTTTAATGATGACTATCAGGTCAGGTTATTCTTTTCTAGTGGATGGATCTCCAATCTTCATAGACCATCCTGATAGATGCTGCCCCCTCTGTTTGGTATCAGCTGGCTAAATCTTATTTGTACATTTTCCATGCATTTGGTGCTGCACTGAGTCACTAACACTTTTCAAAATCAAATAAAATGCAAAATGCCCTGCAGGAAATGTAAAGTACCATAAATTTTGCAAAATACTGAAGCTCTTTAAAACCAGCAGGAAGGAAGGTATGCATTACTAATATTAGCATTTACAAGATATCAGTGATAGCTTTAAGGCTGACATGAATTAAAATCACTTAGCTGAACTGTTAGCACAGCTTGGCTCTCTTGTTGATTAAAATTCCTGTTCACATCATTGTTGATAATAGAATAAAGAAGCAAATTAGATTTGTTCCCTGGTTCTTACTGTTCTATGTTTACTGAGCCCCACCTCTCAGTTAAATCCAGCGATACATATCACTTCCAGGTATCAGATAATTTGTGTATGAATTGTGTATTGAGGGAATTTGGCATGCACACTCTCAGATCCCTGAAAGTAGCAGAGAGGGCAGATAGGGCGGTGAAGAAGGCACATGGAATGCTTGCGTTATTACCCAAGGCAGAGAAAACAAGAATAGATAGGTAATGCTGGAACTGTGTAAAACACAGGCTAGGCCACAACTGGTGTATATATCAGAGCATGCAAATCTGGTCCCTACGTTATAGGAGGTTTGTGATTTTTTTAGGCTGCTAGCTGGCCTGGAGACTTGATCTATGAGGAAAGTTTGGATAAGCTAGGTTGGTTTTCTTGGAGAAGCAATGGTTGAGAGGCAATCTTATAGATATGTGTAAGATTATGAGGGTCACAGTTAAGGAGTCAATGACAAGGGTGCATAGATTTACAGTAAGAAATAGAGGCTACAATGTTGAGTTGAGGTGAAATGTTTTCACCAAGATGGTAGTGGAATCCGATACTCATTGCTTGAAAGAGTGGTTAAGACAGAATATTTTGTAACATTTAAGCATATTTACTTGCATTGCTTCAGGGCTATGGGCCAAAAAGCTATAAAATGGGATTAGTGCAGCATTTTATTTTAACGTAGTCTGATCTTTGCTGACCAGAGTGGACACAATGGACCAAATGGCCTCCTGTGCTGTAAATGTTTATGAGACAATGCATGTATTATTCAATAAGATGCCTACCTGTTACATATTTTGCAGTAACTATAATTGTGCATTGTAAGTAAAATTGAATTTGTTCTCTATCTTAGAAAAAGATATTTAATATTTATTAAGGAAATTACCAATAAAAGGTATTATAAAAAAGATGTGAGTATCACTTCTAGTACAAAAAATAAATCAGTTTACACACATTCATTTACATTATTATAGATATCAGACTTTGTATTTGACATATTCTGAAAAAGTGAAATTTGAATGAGCTATGATGCCAGAATACTGATTCCACGTGCTCTAATATCTATATTCCACTCAGATTTTTCATAGCAACTTTACTTCTATAACAGTGGATAAGTTTGGTTTTCTATGAGTGGATAAAATGATTGATAGTAAATTGAAAATCTATCTTTATTCCTCCAGAGATTTTTTCATAGATGTAAGAACCATCAATGAAAAGGTCATGGAGGGAGGTAAGGTAGTGGTAATGTCACTGGACTATATTCCTGAACTCCTGGTGTATGTTCCAAGTTATAATTTTAAATTCTATTCTGGCAGATTGTGAAATTTGAATTTAATAAAAATCTGTAATCAAAATTGTGATTGTTGTACAAACACATCTATTTCACAAATGCCCATTAGGGTAGGCAATCTGCTGTCTTTATCTGGTCTGACCAACATGTGACTCCAGAACACAGCAATGTGGTTGACTCTTCGCTGCCCTCTGGGCAATTAGGGATGGGCAATAAATGATGACTTAGTCAACAACACTCATCCCCTGAATGAAAAGAAAACTATTATGAATCATATAGTATTCCATAAATAAAGTCAAAAGTATACCCAGTTTCTTATATAAATCTTACAGAATTTATAATATAGCTTATCCAGTCAAATGACCATGTTGAATTGTCCACGTTGTTAGGTGCGTTAGTCAGTGGTAAATACAGGGTAGGGGAATGGGTCTGGGTGGGTTACTCTTCGGAGGGTTGGAGTGGACTTGTTGAGCTGAAGGGCCTGTTTCCACACTGTAGGGAATCTGATCTGATATGTCTCTCTGTTCTACAATACTATCCTCAGGTCAGTTCTCATTCTTCAAAACTCCAAGAAGTATAAAGTCTAAACTACTCGACCTCTCCTCTTGAGACTTTTCCTCCAAACTCAGGATCAATTTGTGAGTCTTCTCCAGGCTGCCTCTAAATTTAATGTATCTTTTCTCAGAAAAGGAGACCAAAACTTTTCACCATATTCTATGGCATGGTCCAACTAGTACCTTATGTAGATCTGGCAATACTTTCCTATTTTTACATTTCATTCTCTTTGAATTTTTTTTCAGATTAGATTCCCTACAGTGTGGAAACAGGCCCTTCGGCCCCACAAGTCCACACCAACCCTCTGAACAGTAACCCACCCAGACCCATTTCCTTCTGACTAATGCACCTAAAACTATGGGCAATTTAGCACAGCCAAATCACCTGACCTGCACATCTTTGGACTGTGGGAAGAAACCCACGCACACATGGAGAGGGAACCAAAAGGGTACACACTCCACACAGACAGTCACTGTAGGCTGGAATTGAACCTGGGTCCCTGGTGCTGTGAGGCAGCAGTGCTAACCACTGAGCCACCATGCCACTCTCTGTTGAGGCCAACAATCCATTTGTATTCCCTATTACCTGCTGAACTTGAATGTTAGTTTTTCTGATTTAGGCACAAGGTCCTCCAAATCCAGCAATGTTGTGGTTTTCTGCTGTTTTTCTCGATTTAAGTAATACTCTATTTCTCTATTCTTCCCACCAAACTGCATATCTTCACATATTACCAGCTTAGATTCCAGCTGACAAGTTTTGCTCAATCGTGTAAACTACTTATTTCCTTAAAAATCACACAACACCAGGTTATAGTCCAACAGGTTTAATTGGAAACACACTAGCTTTTGGAGCGACACTCCTTCATCAGGTAATAGTGGAGGGCTCGATCATAACACAGAATTTATAGCAAGAATTTGCAGTGTGATGTAACTTAAATTATACGTTGAAAAATTGATTGTCTGTTAAGCCTTTCATCTGTTAGAATACAGTGATAGTTTCAGTTCTTTCATGTGTAAATCACAAAACCCTTTTTTTAAAGTTGCATTCTCGGGTTAGCTGTTAACAATGGTGATAGCTAGACAATATGTTAAAGGTGTTAGCCCCCTGTATTCTCTGTCTATGACCTGATGTTTAGATTGATTCTAATCTAAAAAGTGAGATAACAGAGTTTTACATAAATTCATGCAGTTTTTCAGCTCAAAGTTCGACATGAATGCATGCAGTTTTTGAGCAAAGTGCAATGTAACTCTGCAAGTACAAATTCACCCTACAAAATATATGTGTGCATGTGGGTCTTTGTCTGTCTGTGTCTGTCTGTCTGTCTGGAGTGGGGGTTGTGAGTGTGTGTGTGTGTGTGTGTGTGTTTGTAGTGGGTGCAGAGTGTCTTAAGTCTGTGAGGGGGTGCATGTGTGAGTGTCTATAAGAGTGTGTGTGGATGTCTGTGTGCGCGTCTGTGTGTACCTGTGTCTGTGTGTATGTGAGAGTGTGTGTGTGTAGGAATATCTGTGTGTGTGTGTAGTGCAATGGTGATCACCTGTAATGTGACGTGAACCCAAGGTCCCAGTTGAGGCCCTCCTTATGGGTACTGAACTTAGCTATCAGCCTCTGCTCAGCCACTTTCCGCTGCTGCCTGTCCCGAAGTCCACCTTGGAGGATGGTCACCCGAAGGTCCGAGGCTGAATGTCCTGGACCATTGAAGTGTTCCCCAACTGGGAGGGAGCCCTTCTGTCTGTTGATTGTTGTGCGGTGCCCATTCATCCGTTGTCGTAGCCTCACACTCACATCTTTGGATTCATCCCATAAGGTCCAGGGGATTTATCAGTCTTTATTGGTTTACCTGGTTCTTTTTCTCGAGGGATAATTGTTGTATTTATTTCTCCACTCCCTTTTGTCCCTTGATTAATTAGTATTTTTGAAATGCTATTAGTGATGTCAACTGTGAAGACTGATGTAAAGTATCTATTCAACTTCTCAGCCATTTCTTCATTCCAATTAATATTTCCCCAACATCGATCTCTAAGGGGCTTATGAAACAAAAACAGAAAGTACTGGAGAAACTCAACAGGTCTGGTGGTATTTGTAGAGAGAGAAAAACAAAAATAACCTTTTAATTCCAGTGATCCTTTGTCAGACCTCTGACGAAGAGTCACTGAACTTGAAAAAATAACTCTCTTTGTCTTCACAAATGTTGCCAGATCTGTTGAATTTCTCCAGTATTTTCTGTTTTTGCTTCAGATTTCCAGCATCCACAGTTCTTTGTTTTATTTTCCTCTAAGTTCTCTTTGGCCATTCTGTTCCTTTACCTATATTTAGATACCCCTATTGCTGTTCATCTTGATAATGCTTGTAAGTTTACTGTCAATGTTCATTTTCTCTCCCTTTGTTTCATTTGCATATTAAGCTTTCCAAATCCTCTGTCTTATCACTACTATTTGTGACATTGTATGTTTCTTCATTCAATTTGATGCTATCTGTAACTCACTTTATTCACCATAGTTGACTTATCCCCTTCTGAGAATCTTTATTTCTCACTAGGATTTATTTTTGCTCTGAGCCATTAATTATTTTCTTAAAATCTACCATTAGTCCTGAACCATGTCTGCCATGTTCCCTTTCACATTGCATCCAGCTAATGCTGCCATTATTCCTTTGTAATTCCCCTTATTTAAGGTGAAAACGGCTGATTCCAACTGAAGTGCTTCCCTCTCAAACTGAATGCTAAATTCTACTATGTTATAGTCACTATTCTCAAACTACTTTCAAAATGCTGGGTGGAAACAATTCATTGTATCTGTCATCCTTCAGCAGCATTATATTCTTCATTGTTGTTACTTTGTATTTCAATTCTGAGTTCCTTATCCAATACTAGCTTTTGGGGTTTCTAGCATGATCTTTTCTCTGTTGTAAATATTGACACAAATGAATTGTTCGAAATGTCCACCACTTCGTTATTTTCATTGATAGTATCACCATTAGCAGTTTGCAAAAGTCCTCTTTTACCTTATCTAATTGCAGAACTGTGTGTTGATTTTGACCTTGGTAAGTTTTTTTTTGGTGATTAGAGCTCTTATCTTTTAGCATTATTACTTGGATTCCTTTTTAAACATCCCTCGCTGAGCTTTTGTTCTTTTGCCAATGTACAGACTTTGCTGGTTTACTGTAGACAGTCTCTCTCATCATATTGAACTCAAATCTAGATCTTAGGCGCTATTTCGTATTTTTCCTTTGAAACATTATGTCAAACTCAGTCAAGTGTAATGATCAATACCAGATAATTACACACTGATCTTTAGGCTGTTAAATACATCTGGATCATTACTAAATCTCCAAGGTGTGCTTCCTTGTTACGTCTAGAACATACCATTGCTGAAAATACCCTGGAAACACCTAAGATTCATTGTATTTTTATTTGACATACCACTATCCTTGTGCCAATCGATATTGAAGTTAAAATCCACCAAAAAAAACTACTCAACCTCGACTATATGCTTATTTACTCTCTGCGTTTATGCATTTTACCACCTCACAGCTGTGACACAATATGATGTTAAATTCTAATACTGTCAGCTTATGTCTCATTGCATTCTTTTAATTTTGAAGTGATTTCATCCTTTATCACTAAGCTCACTTTTTAACCTGTACATTTTTCCCTTTACACCTTATAAACTGGAATATTTAATTTCCTACTACTGATCATCTTTCAGCCAAGTCTAATTAATGATTATTATGTCATGCTCTTCAATTTGTGCCTGTATTTCATTCAAGTTATTCCTTATATTCTGTATGTTTGTTCAAATAGCACTTAGAGGAGAAAGTGAGGACTGCGGATGCTGGAGATCAGAGCTGAAAATATGTTGCTGGAAAAGCCCAGCAGGTCAGGCAGCATCCAAAGAGCAGGAGCAGTAAATGATGTGTGTGGAGGTGCAGGTGAATTTGTGGCGGATATGGAAGGATCCCTTGGGGCCTTGGAGGGAAGTAATTTGAGGTCCACCCTGACTTCAAAGATACCTGGACCATCTCAGACTCCTCCCTCCCCTTCCTAGACCTTTCCATTTCTATCTTGGGCGACCGAATCAACACGAACATTTACTACAAACCGACCGACTCCCACAGCTACCTAAACTACACCTCCTCCCACCCTGCCCCCTACCCCCTTGGAGGGCAGGGCCATCCCATATTCCCAATTCCTTCGGCTCCACTGCATCTGCTCCCAGGAGGACCAGTTCCAATACAGTACAACCCAAATGGACTCCTTATTCAAAGACCGCAATTTCCCCCTAGACGTGATCAACAATGCCCTCCAACGCATCTCCTCCACTTCCCGCTCCTCCGCCCTTAAGCCCCACCTCTCCAATCACCACCAGGACAGAACCCCACTGGTCCTCACCTATCACCCCACCAACCTCCACATACATTGTATCATCCGTCGTCATTTCTGCCACCTCCAAACAGACCCCACCATCAGAGATATATTTGCCTCCCCTCCCCTATCAGCGTTCCAAAAAGACCACTCCCTCCGTGACTCCATCGTCAGATCCACAACCCCCACCAACCCAACCTCCACTCCCGGCACCTTCCCCTGCAACCGCAAGAAATGCAAAACTTGCGCCCACACCTCCCCCCTTACTTCCCTCCAAGGCCCCAAGGGATCCTTCCATATCCGCCACAAATTCACCTGCACCTCCACACACATCATTTACTGCTTCTGCTCTTTGGATACTGCCTGACCTGCTGTGCTTTTCCAGCACACATTTTCAGTTCAAATAGCACTTAGTTTGGCCACATACTTTGATTTATCTTGTACGTAATATTTATATTATTCAATTATTACACATAGTTGTCAAAATATAGAAACATAGGAAAATTGAAAATAAGAGCAGGAGGAAGCTAGTTGCTCCTTTGAACCCACTTCACCATTCAATATGATCATGACCAACTCAGTACCTGTTCCTGCCTTCTCTCCATGCTCTTCGACCTCTTTAGCCCTAAGAACTACATCTAACTCCTTTGTAAAATCATTCAATGTTTAGCCTCAACTGCTTCCTGTTGCAGAAAATTCCACATGCTCACCACCACCTGAGTGAAGAAATTTCTTCTCATGTCAGTCTTAAATTGCTTATCCCATATCCTTAGATTGTAATCTATGATTCTGGACTCCCCAGTCAACAGGATCATACTTCCTGTAGACAAACTACTCTGTCAAGTCTTGATGGATTTTTATACATTTCTATGAGATTCTCCCCTCATTCTTCTAAATACCAATGAATGTAGTCTGGAATTCCTTCCTTAACAATATTGTGGATCTACCAATAGACTGCAGCATTTCAAGAGGGAGCTCACCACTACCTTTTCAAGGGCACCTAGGGATAAGCAATAAATGCTGTCCCAGCCAGTTATGCCCACGTCCCACAAGTGAAAAAAGTTCAAACTGATCCGGCCTCTCTTCAGGCATTGGTCCTCTGGTCCCAGGAATCAGTCTGGTAAGTCTTTGTTACAATCTCTCCATAGCCAAAATATCCTTCCTTAGATAAGGCGATCAAAACTGCTTAGGATATTCCAGATATGGTCTCAATAGACTCGATACGATTGCAACAAGACACCCCTGATCGAATCCTATCATGATGATGGCTAACATACATTTGCCTTCTTCATTGCCTGTTGCACCTGTATGCTTATCTTCAGCAATTGTTGTACAAGGACATCCAGGCATTATTTAACCTCTCTTTTTCTAATCTTTTGCTAATAACCTTTTAGATAATAATCTACTTTCCTTTTTTGCTACCAAAGTGGTAACCTCACATTTACCCACATTCTACTACTGTCTGTTTATGTCTCATTGCATTCTCTTAATTTTGAAGTGATTTCATCCTTTATCACTAAGCCCACTTTTTAACTTGTAAAGTTTTCCTTCACACCTTTTAAACTGGAATATTTAATTTCCTACTACTGATCATCTTGCAGCCAAGTCTAATTAATGATTATTATGCCATACTCTCCAATTTGTGCCTGTCATTCCTTCATCTGCCATGCATTTGCCAACTCACTCAATTTGTTTTAAACAACTCACAATGCTACCCAATGACATTTTCCTTCTTTCTTCGAGGTCAAGGTCTGGGACAAAATGAAGCAGTAAATGGCCACCATGAAGCCTAAGGCCTCTGACGCACCCTTTTCTTGCCCAGGGCACATGCCATCAACATTACAGACAATAGATTGAAATGTGGCCTCTGCAAGTGCAATGTTGAAAGAGACAACCTGCACGATTTTGTCAGACCTAATGTTCACTCTCCCTTCTCACTTCAATCTCAACCTTAAAAAAAATGACTTGTAGAGACTGGATGGGTCTCATTTGCTCTTTACAAAGCAGCCCAATCTGCAAAGAATTTGTCATTTCTACGTATGTTTTGAGTGAGTAATAATCCTGTTTCTCAGTTGCATTCTAACATGCTTGGTTAGTTTTCACTGCATGTGGAACAAACTCTGGTAATACATAAACATGTTACTATAGTAACATATCACTATAGTAACTGCATTTGCATATCAACATTGACTGGTGGGTCACCAGAAAGCAGAGTTAGTCTCATGTAATGCAAACAAGCTGTCATAGCAAGTGAACAAATACTCTGTATTTTCCTTAATCAAACCAGTTTTTATTACGGGTGTGTTGTAGTGTTGCCATCAAGCGTCTGGATTTTGCAAAAAGGCTATGGGATCTTGTTCATTTACATTCTCTGCCTGCAACAATGAAGTGTGACAGTGTAAAAATGCAACCAGAGAAGTATTAAGTTAGTTGGAACAAATAGTGGAAATACTTGAACCTTTATCTATTAACATGACGTCTCCTACTTTGAACCACTGCCAGACATTGAAATCTCACACTGTTATGTGTTTGCAATTTACCTTCTGAATGTTACAGTGCTATTAAGGTACAAAAAATGAACCATTCAGCCAAGTATTTCATGCTGATGTTTATGCTCCATATGAACCTCCACCCATCCTCCTTACCTGACTTCATTAGCATAATGCCCTATTCCCTTCTGTTGCACATGTCTAGCTTTCCCATAAATGCCTTAATATTGAACTTAACTGCTCTTTGGAGGATGGAAAAGGAAGTTTCTCCCAAAATTACCTTTGGAACTTGTTCGTCACTGTTTTACACTTAATGGTCCCTATTTTCAGACATCTCATAAACTTAATCATTTTTGAAAATTCAATTCAATGATCTTTTGAGAAGCTTATACTTTCCCAGTACTTGTCAGGTTGATATTTTATAAAGAATGGGAGAACAAAATGCAACTATCAAACAATTTTCTCTTCCTCCTGCTCCTCGGATGCTGCCTGACCTGCTGTGCTTTTCCAGCACCATCCTAATCTAGACTCTGGTTTCCAGCATCTGCAGTCCTTGTTTTTAGCTAGCTATCAAAGCAAGCACAGCTCCATCATTGCATAAACATGTTTCTTTATCATCAAAAAAGGAAGAGAAGGTTATGGGCAGAAAGTGGGGGAATGACACCAGGTAAATGTTCCAACTTCACCTTAAATAATCCTTGGTATTTTATGGAAAAATAAATAAGACAACTGTTGAGTTTTGAACTATCCAGGAGAATTTGGATCAATATCCCAGAACCCCATAGCGAAATATTCTTCATTTTGCAAACTCCAACATTTTCAGAAGATCGTTCAGACCTTTTCAATTGGAATGAATTCCAATCTTCCCAGTAAAACCTGCACTCCATGAATGAAAATAAATTACCTATTTTTCTTAGTAAACTTCCTCATTGCTAATGTATCTCTTTAAACCAGCTGTAAATTGTGTGAAATCCATACTTTCTCGACAAATAACTGTCCTCTCAGTGATGTTTCCATAATATAATTATTCCAAAGTATAATTCTACTTGTAAATATCTGTGAATTTTAACGAAGGTATTTTGTTGTTCCAAGCAATGCATGTAAATGCATGCTGAATACTAAAGTGTACCTTGCAGACCGACTGTGAATCTGTGTTAGCAAATTGATTCCTTTAGAAAGGACTTTATTCTCTGAATCCTGCACATTTTAAACAATTTATCAAAAAACTCTCCCAGAGCTCACCCATTAGAACTGATTTAGTTCCAACCCCAATACGCTGAACAGAATCTTCTCCTGGCCAAGTGTAGAAAAAAATCCCATGGTGCAGGGATGTTTTTCGTACCCTGGCCATGCATCACCCATCATATCAGGCAGGGAAGTGCCACCTTTTACTCCTTGCATCCACGTTGTACTTCAACAGTCTTCTTTTACTTTTGCTTTTCCCACTAGTTGGGGTCATGATTCACAAGAAAAATCTTCATTTCTCATGATCTCAGGATCATCTCTGTGGAGGCCTCTTCCTGCAGATTCTCTTGGATTGAGTCCATCCATTTCCTTCTTAGTCTCCCTCCCTTCCTCTTTTCTGATAAGGCCCATTTCAACTTCTTTCTCTTCACATAACCTTTCAGTCTTCATTAGACGCAGTAGTCTCCATCCCAGTCTCCTCAGCTGAACCTCCATCAACCCTTCAGTCACTCTGACTTTCTCCAGGAATCTGGACTCTGGGTCAGTTCTCTTCTGGAGACGTGACAGATCAAACACAACATCTTCATCACTCCTGCACCTACCTTTCTTTCTGTCATTTTATTCAAAGGCTGCAGGCAGGTCTTAAAATGTCTCTCCTTTATCAAAGGTGGCAACTTTCCATTGCAGTGCATGCTAGCTGGCAGTCTCCGTTTGTTCATGCCACAGCTATCTGATGTGTGAACTCTGCCACCTGTTGATCATTTTCCTGGATAATCGAGCCCAGGTAATCCAATTTGGTCATTTGGCATGCTTTTGTTCCAGCAATACACAGAGACACTACATCCTGGCTGGTCTGTAATGAGCATTATGGATACATGGAGTTCTAGCTGTGTTTCTTTTGCACATTTATTTTCGATTGTTTTTCTATTGGTTTCCACTTGCCTGTAGTTTTTCAATGCTTTTGGCAATTTCTGTCACATTATCTCTATGCTGTGTGTTGGACCTGCTATGATCTCCTTTGACCCAAATCAAAGATGATGATGAACAAAGATGGGTTGAGGACTGAAATTTGGTCAACTCCAACTTTTACCTTAAATATTCTTGAGTTGTCAGCATTACTCACCAACAATTGGCAGTTCTTATTTATAGGCAAAAGTGAGGACTGCAGATGCTGGAGATTAGAGTCAAGATTAGAGTGGTGCTGGAAAAGCACAGCAGGTCAGGCAGCATCTGAGGAGCAGGAAAATTGATGTTTTGGGCAGGAGCCCTTCATCAAGAAAGGGCTCTTGATGAAGGGCGCCTACTTGAAATGTTGATTTTCCTGCTCCTTGAACGCTGCCTGACCTGCTATGCTTTTCAGCACCACTCTAATCTTGACTCTAGTCCTTATTTATATCTTCAATCATCCTGACGTAGTTCTCCAATATCCTTCTGTATCTCAGGTGTTCTAAGATCTTTCTCATCGGTACCTGGTTAGATCCTTTTTCCACATCAAGGAAGGTGTAAATGCTTTTGTTGCTTGTGATAGCTCTTCATCAATTTGCGCCAAGCAAAAATTGTTTCAGTGCTGCTTCTTGCTGGCATGAAGACAAAATGCCCATCATTGGATAGAAGTTGACCACATGTGCCCACACTTCGAGGGTATGGGACATCAAAATGACTCTGCAATAGTTTCTGCACTATTGAGCATCTCTTTCAATTTGAAATTGGCACTGGAATATTGTCTCCACTCATTTGGCAACTGGTCTTTGCCATATCACTTTGAAGGGATGAACAAGGCACTGATGCCCATGTCACCAAGCATCTTAAAGGAATCCTCCCCTGCGATCCTGTTGGGCAGCAGTACCTTTCAATATTTCACGTAGTCTAGCAATACTCATACGTTCATTCTTTTGATGTCGGCCACTGGAGAGGCAGGAATTGCTCTTTGCATGACAGTTCCTTGAAGACTACATTCTTTTCATTATACAACCAAGGAATCAGTTAGCTCAGTTAACCAGTAAGTGGTGCCAACAGTGCATTCAGTTCCCACCAGTTGATATACCCATAGAGGACTCTCCATCTCAACCTGTACCCTCAACTGGAGTGTGGTGGCCCTCAGATTAAATTACCACCAGCCATCTCTCTCCAATGACTGATTAGCCCAGTAGTCTGATAAGACTATGGCAAACTTACTCCTCGCTGAACATCATTCTTGTGGTCTGGTGGGATTGTAGTCATCACTCCCACAAATACTTTTCAACAGCTTATTCATGGAATGTGGGTTGAAGTTTAAATTTATCCAAATACCAATTTAACCATGATATGTACAGCTGGGCTTGCATCAAAGCAGCAAAGATATACCAATAGTATTTAGTAAAGACAATTTTAAAATGACAATTTTTGAACAAACTAGATGTCAAAAGTAGAACTTGCTTCTATTTGTTCATAGGATGTGGACTGCTGATCTAAGCTACCATTTATTGCCCATCCCCAAATACTCTGATGAAAGTGATGTTGAGCAGCCTTCTTAAACTGCAGCACTGAGTTGATGGGCCGTTGGGGGTGTGGTGTGGGGATTGGGGGTAGGGGAGTGTAGTGGTATTGGTGGAGTGGAGGACACATATACGTTGCTGTCAAGGACTGAGTTCCATGAAATTTACCTCATGATACTAAAAGAATAGTGATCTAGTTCCAAGCCAGGATGATGTGTGGCTTGGAAACAAACTTGCCCAGTAGTGGTGTTTGCCTTCATTAACTACACTTGTCTTTCTAGGTGGCAGAAGTCATGGTTTTGGTAGGTGCTTTGGAGGGACCCTTGGTGAGTTGTTATGGTGCATTGTATAGATGGTACATACTGTTGGCACTTTGCATTGGTGGTGGAAGGAGTGGATATTGAAGGTGTTTTATGCAGTGCCAATGAAGTTGTCTGCGTGTGTCCAGGATAGTTTCAAGTTACTTGAGTGTTAAAGATCCAGTTATTGAGGTAAATTGACTGTATTCAACCACACAGCTGACTTGTCATTTATAGATTGTGCACAGGCTTTAGGAAGTTAGGAGGTGAGTTATTCAATGCTGAATGCCCAGTTCCTGACCTGCTATTGTGGTCATGGTATTTATATGCCTTGTCCTGTTCAGTTTCGAGTTAATTATAGTTGATTGTGCTGGATTCAATGATGGTCATGTCATTGAACATCAAGGGGTATAGTTTAATATGTCTTGTTGGAGCTGGTAATTGCCTGGCACTTGTGAGACACAAATGTTATTTGCCACCTATCAACACAAGTCTGAATGTTGTTCAAGTGTTACTGCATTTGGACATTAACTGGGGAAAGATTTCAAACATTGTACAATCATCATTGAACTTCTGACCATAAAATGGAGGAAAGGTCCTTTATCTGAAGATGGCTGGCCTAGGACACTGACAAAGGAACTCTTGTTGAGATGTTCTCTGGTGTGAGATAATTGACCTCCAACAACCCGATAAGTCTTCCTGTGCAATAGGTCTGTCTCCAAATAGTACAGATTATCCCCTGATTCATTGATGCCAAAAGATTATCCCAATCTACATAGTTATCTCTCACATCTGTCAGAAAATACAGGAGGTTATAGATAGACTGGAGAGTTTGGCGGAAAAGTGGCAGATGGCTTTCAATCCAGACAAATGTGAGGTGATGCATTTAGGCAAGTCTAATTCTATAGCAAATTATACAATGAATGGAAGAGCCTTGGGAAAAGTTGATGGGCAGAGAGATCTGGGAGTGCAGGTCCATTGTACCCTGAAGGTTGCTGCACAGGTGGATAGAGTGGCCAAGAAGGCATATAGTATGCTTGCCTTCATTGGACGGGGTATTGAGTATAAGAACTGGCATGTCATGTTAAAATTGTACAAGACATTGATTCGGCTGCATTTAGAATTTTGTGTACGGTTCTGGTCGCCACATTACCAAAAGGATGTTGACGCTTTGGAGAGGGTGCAGAGAAGGTTTACAAGGATGTTGCCTGGTATGGAAGGTGCTAGCTATAAAGAGATATTGAGTAGGTTAAGTTTATTTTCACTAGAAAAAAGGAGATTGAGGGGGGACCTGATTGAGGTTTACAAAATCATGAAGGGTATAGACAGGGTGGATAGAGACAAGCTTGGAGGGCTGAAGGGCCTGTTCCTGGGCTGTAAATTTTCTTTGTTCTTCTTTATATTTTAATTATCTTTTAAATATTTTGCTTCCTATGATATGGGTGATATTTGCAATGCAACATTCATTGATCATTCTTAGTTGCCCGATAAAGGCTGATGGTGGATTTTCTTCAAAACCTCTGCATTGTTTGTCCAGATAAGGGTGTTTGTGACTTCAAGAGAAAATTTATTGGTGAAAAGTGTTCACATGACATATGCACTTTTTAAAAAAGAGCTTGTAGTTTTAGTTATTGTAAAAATAATAACCTGCTAAGCTTCTTTCACCATCTCTCGGCACAAGAGGAGGGATGGGATTTGGAGAGGTGGTGGAGGGGGGTTGGAGAGGTAGTGGAGGGGGTATGAGGAGGGGGTTTGGAGAGCTGGTGGAGGGGTTATGGGGAGGGGTTTTAGAGAGTTGGTGAAGGGGTATGGGGAGAGGGTTTGGCAGGTTGGTGGAAGGTGTTTGGAGAGCTGGTGGAGGGGTGTGTGAAGGGAGTTTGGAGAGCTGGTGGAGGGGGTATGAGGAGTGAGTTTGGAGGGCGTATGAGGAGGGAGTTTGGAGGGCTGGTGAAGGGGGTATGAGGAGGGAATATGGAGGGCTGGTGGAGGGGGTATGAGGAGGGAGTATGAAGGGCTGGTGGAGGGGGATTGAAGAGCTGGTGTAGGAGGGAGATGGAGGAGGAGCAGCAGTTGAACTAGTGGAGGTGGGCGGGGTTTAGGGAGGGGCGTGGCGCTGCCACGTGCCGTTTCGAACGCTTTGCTCCAACCGCCTCCCGCGCGATTGTAACGGTCAATGAGCCGCGTGCCAGCTCCCCCTCCCACCGTGAGAAGGGCGCACGGGTTTGGCGCGAAACTGCAGACGGGCTGTCCGCATGAAAGAGCCCTGGAGCCGAGTGAACCGAGCAACAAACAGCCAGAGTAAATCCCAACCGGGGAACTGCAGTGATTGTGGCTGTTTTACTCCGAGTGATAAGGTGACGAACATTGCTGAAAGGCGCGATGCGACGCTTCTCTCGCCCCGGGTCTGTGGGGGGGGATGTGAATTAACCTGGCAGCCATTGCACATGCAAACAGGTTCTGGAAGGGGGTTCAGTGAAAGGAATTTAAACATGTGATGGGGAATCTGGCCCCTTTCCAAATCTTGTCCCAAACTCGGTCGAGCTCCTCCACCTATCACTTGCAACAGTGGTGATAGATGCAATCAATTGCCATTCACTGAAAACGCAAACTTGATTTTAACTTTAAGTAAAAAGTGAGGTCTGCAGATGCTGGAGATCAGAGCTGAAAATGTGTTGCTGGTTAAAGCACAGCAGGTCAGGCAGCATCCAAGGAGCAGGAAATTCGACGTTTCGGGTCGGAGCCCTTCATCAGGATTCCTGTTCCTTGGATGCTGCCTGACCTGCTGTGCTTTAACCAGCAACACATTTTCAGCTCTGATTTTAACTTTAACCTTGGGATTTGCATCGTGCTTCCTTAGGCATTCTCGTGTAAGCCTATTATTCAGAGCACAATAACAAAGCTCATCATTGCAAACGTTGGTTACGTCTGACGGAGGTAAAGACATTTGGGTAGAGAGAGTCACTGCCCTGGACACTAGGGTTACAGGGTCAATGTCCCAGGTACGGGGGGTGGGGGTTACAGAGTCAGCATCCTGGATACCAGGGCATGAGGGGAGATGGCAGGGTCAGTATCCCAGAAACCAGCGTGGGGAGGAGTTATAGGGTCAGTATCACAGGTACCAGAAGGGGGAGTCGGGGGGGGGGGGGGGGGAAGGTTACAGGGTCAGTGTCTCAGGTAGCGGGTGGGGTGGGTGGCAGTTACAGATTCAGCATCCTGGATACCGGGTTACAGGGAAGTCACAGGGTCAGTATCCCAGACACCAGGGTGGGGAATGTTACTGGGTCAGTATCCTGGAAACAGGGTGGGGTTACTGGGTCAGTATCCTGGACACTGGGATGTGAGGCGTTTACAGGGTCAGTATCCTGGACACTGGGATGGTTGGGGATGGGAGGCGTTTACAGGGTCAATATTCTGGACACGGGGATGGGAGGTGTTTACAGGGTCAATATCCTGGACACTGGGATGGGAGGCATTTACAGGGTCAGTATCCTGGACACTGGGATGATTGGGAATGGGAGGCATTTACAGGGTCGGTATCCTGGACACTGGGATGGTTGGAGATGGGAGGCGTTTACAGGGTCAGTATCCCGGGTCCCAGGGTGGGGAAGGACTAATAGGGTCAATATTCCAGGAAATGGGTTGGGGGTTACAGGGTCAGAATCCCGGGCACTGGGAGGTTACAGGGTTAATGCCCTGGATGCTGGTGCGGTTACAGTATCAGCATTTCCAGGCACTGGTGGGGTGACAAGGTCAGCGTCCTGGATACAGGGGGTTACAAGTCAGCATCCCAGATACTGGGGTGTTACAACGTCACTGTCTGAACATGGGGCATTATGAAGTCACTGCCCTGGACACTGGGAGGTTTAGCGTCAGTTCCATAGATATTGGGAAGTTACAGGGTCACTGCACTGGACACTGATGAATCACAGGATACTGGGAGGGAAAGGACCTCTGCCCCAGACACTGGGAGTTTATAGGGGTTACTGTCCTGGACACGGAGGAGTTACATGTTGAGTGCCCCTGGCATTGCTAGGACCAGGATCAGTGCCTTGGACACTGAGCAGGGTAGAAGGTCACTGACCAAAGTGGGGGGAGGTAAGGAGGTAGGATAGCAAGATCTCTGCTCTAAGCACTGAGGGCTTACAGCATCACAGCTCAGACTGTGTGTGTGTGTGTGTGTGTTGGAGGAAACTTTACTACTGTATGGGCGGCATTGGAACTGGGTCGTTACCTGGCATTCTAAAGCATATATAGTCGCTGCTTCAGATTTTTGTTTGTATAGAGTTTCAGCCACATTTTCAGTGTTGGAAAGTTTTTGCTTACGGATTGAATAAAATTTTTATTATTTAGGAAATTACTTAGCACTGTAAACCCTTAAGGTATGTGACCATTTTCCTAGAGTTCATTTTACTCTCATAGTGTCAGTCACTAAATGTCATACAGTTATTAAGCAGGAAACCTCTCACACTATCTCCATAGATTTTAAGTCGGGTGCCATAATATATGATTTTTCAGTTCAGTCATACAGCAATCTAACATAGCTGAGCAGATAATTTGAATCATAATTTCACTATACTACATTTGGGACAAGCTATGTAAGTTATATACACAAAATGGTGCCAGGCTGTCCATTACATAGTCGTGGCTAAGACTTAAAAAAACGGTGTAATTGAAGTACATCTGAATCCCTTGATACAATAATTTCCTCCTAAGTGCTTACATGAAATGCTTAAAGTGATGTGGCATATTACCGCATCAAAGCTTTTCAAAGAAAATTTCTTTGGAAATGCTGTGACTGTTATATGGGTAAATATTTAAGCTGTTTTGTAATGACATTTCAATAACTTTTGATGCAGTTTTTTTGCAATGTGGTTGAAGGTGAAAGTAATTGGAGTTCGTGTGTTCTGAGATTTTTTAAAATCGATATTTTTATTGAAAATTTTTACAAGTTGACAAATAAAAAATAAACCCAAGTATAAACATTGATATACAATTAAATCTTAAATAAATAATAACCAAAATTTATCAAACAAAAAAAAATACCGAGAGAAAATAAACAAAACTCAACTCATTACTAATCTAACCTACAACTAACCAGAGTGTATATTTAAGTCTCTTACATTATTCAAAGAAGAGAAAAAAAACGATGGATAACACAGAAATTGGGTAGTGAGATACGTGCTCGGAATGTATTAACATTAAAATCGTAACAAAACCTGTATTCGTGCAGGATTCCTCTCCCAAGGGGCCCCTGACCAGCCAGGTTCGCCATCTCAATTAAATAAAAGCCCTTGTTAGGATGGCCGAAATATCTGTATTTATGTAATTCAAGAAGGGCTGCCATATTTTATGGAATAATGCGGTCTTTTGGTGCACCATATTTGTAAGGAAGTCAAGGGGAATACATTCCATGATTAATCTCTGCCAATTCGAAAGTCCAGGGGGGCCCTCAGCCACCCAGTTTACCAAAATATTTTTCCTTGCACAGAAAGAAAGAATAGAAAATAATCACTTCCAGGGAGGGTAAATTCGAAAAGCCCAAAAGGACAGATACAGGGTCCACTCTAATTTCCGTTCCTAAGATTTCTGTCAGAGCACTTGCTACTTTAGTCCAATATCTACAGATCTTATGACAGGTCCATAAGCAATGTACAAGAGTGCCCACCTCTATTTTACATTTGAGACACATTGGAGATGCTTCTGCCTTAAATTTTGCAAAGCGGTCCGGTGCTATATGGGCCCTATGAAGTATCTTCAACTGAATGGCCTGAGTTCTGTTGCAGATTGTAATTCTCCTGGCATTTTCCCAAATGTCATTCCACGTTTCTATAGAGATTTCCAGTCCCAAATCCTGATCCCATGTTTTAAGCAGATTGTTCATATCTCCCGATACTTCTTCATGTAATAAATGATAAATAGTGCTTACGGAAGATACCCTCAATGGCCATAGCACTCTACATTCTCTATCTGATTTATAAAGACTATCTAATACCATAGTCTTCTTCTGTATGTGGTCTCGAATTTTGTAGTATTGAAAGAGGTCTCCCTTAGGTAATCCAAATTTCTGACGCAGCTGTTCAAAAGACATCAGGACCCCTTCTTTAAACAGATCCCCTAAACATGAGAAACCCCTGGATCTCCAGAGTTTGAAAGTGACATCTGTAAGCCCCGGTTGAAATCCCCTTACTCCCATTATCGGAGCAGAGGGGGATGTTTTATGTGAGTTGCCCTCATTTTGCCGCATTATATTCCAATCTTTAATTGTGTTTAGTATTAAAGGGTTTTTACATTGATCCGTAATGATTTTCCTCTTGTCTGAAAAGAAAAGGCAAATAAGTGGGCATTTTACTTGAGAAGCCTCGATTCCAGCCAGATTGATTGCGGGCCAGATGAGACCCAATTGGCTATTTAACTTAATGGGGAACTTAACTGATATTTCCTAAAATTTGGGAAATCCAATCCTCTCCTCGCCTGTGAAAGCTGTAGCTTCTTCAGCTTAATGAGGGGCCGTCTATGATTCCAGATAAAGGAACCGAACCAGCCATATAATTTACGTAGTGCCAGCCTTGGCAGCATCACCGGAAGCATTCTCACAGGGTATAGGAGACGGGTGGGAAATTCATTTTAATTAGTGCTATTCTACCTAGCCAGGAAATTGGAAAGTCTCCCCATCACTGGAGGTCCTGCCCTTACTTCCACTCCTATGTCTTATGGTCTTATCCTTTCCAGTAAATGTACAAAGTTAGCCTTGTATAACTGACCAAATACTGGGGTAATAAAAATGCCTAAATATAAGAAACCCTCCAGGGACCACCGAAAGGGAAAGTGGGGTCCATCCAATAAGTGGGATATACTAGCAAGGCCACCCATTGGCATAGCCTCCGATTTTAAGAAATTAATTTTATAGCCTGAAAATACACTAAATGTATTAATAACTTGGATTAAACGAGGCACAGACATCAAAGGATTACTGAGAAATAGAAGAACATCATCTGCATAAAGGGTAATTTTATGTTTACCTGTACCAATCCTCGGGGCCGTTATATTAGGATCAGCCCGTATAGCTTCTGCTAGCGATTTGATTATTAGCTTAAATAGCAATGGCGAAAGAGGACATCCCTGACGGCAGCCCCTATCCACACTGAAGCTATCCGAGTCTAATCCATTGGTAATCACAACTGCTTTGGTATCACTATACAGTGTTGAGACCCATTTGATAAACACTTTTCCAACGTCAAACCTTTCCAATGTGTAAAACAAGTATGACCATTCAACCCTGTTGAATGCCTTTTCCGCATCTAATGAGACTACTACACTTGGTATCTTTCCCTGATGGCAGGCTTGAATCACATTCGAAACCCTTCTAACATTATTGGATGATCTACGGCCCTTAATAAACCCCGTCTGATCCTCCTTTATGATATGTGGCAATGCCCTTTCTAGCCTCAATGCTAACATTTTAGAGAGGATTTTAAAATCTATATTTAGCAAGGATATTGGTCTGTAAGATGCGCAGTCTTCTGGGTCCTTTTCTTTTTTTGAGGATAAGAGAGATATTTGCCTCTTTCAGCGAAGGCAGGAGACAACCCTGACTGTACGAATAGTTATACATGTCCATAAGTGGACCAGCCAATATTCTTGTAAATTCTTTATAGAATTCAGCTTGAAAGCCATCTGAGCTGGGCGCCTTACCGCTCTGAAGTTGCCTGATTGTGTCAAGTATTTCTTGGATTGTTAGGGGAACATTCAAGACCGATACCTGTTCCGGAGTTATGTCCGGAAAGGTCAGCTTTTTAAAAAATGAATGCATCCTCCTAGTCCTATCTTCAAAATCCTGCGATTTATATAAATCAGAATAAAATTTTCTAAAGATTGCATTAATCCTTTTATGATCATGAGTCAGAATACCCGTACTTTCCTTGATAGACGTGATAGTTTGAGGGGCCTTCTTTGTCTTTGTGAGAAATACTAAATATCTACCAGGTTTATCACCAAGTTCAAATAATCTTTGTTTTGCAAATAATATTTCTCTCTTAGCCGTTTGGGTAAGCATGGTGTTTAGAGCTGTCCTAAGGGCACAATCCTTTGTAATTTGATAATAGAAGGTCTGTCAATGTATGCTGTTTCAGCCGTTTTAAGAGACCTTTGAGCAGATCCTGTTGTTCTCCCTTTAATATTTTCTGAGTCGCTGAGTATGAGATGATCAAACCTCATGCATAAGCTTTAGACATAGAACATAGAGCAGTACAACACAGAACAGGCCCTTCAGGCCACGATGTTGTGCTGAACACTGATCCTCATGTATGTACCCTCAAATTTCTGTGACCATATGTATGTCCAGTAGTCTCTTAAATGTCCCCAAAGACCTTGCTTCCACAACTGTTGCTGGCAACGCATTCCATGCTCTCACAACTCTGTGTAAAGAATCTGCCTCTGACATCCCCTCTATACTTTCCTCCAACCAGCTTAAAACTATGACCCCTCGTGTTCTTCATTTCTGCCCTGGGAAATAATCTGGCTATCGACTCTATCAATGCCTCTCATTATCTTGTATACCTCAATTAGGTCCCCTCTCCTCCTCCTTTTCTCCAGTGAAAAAAATCAGAGCTCGGTCAACCTCTCTTCATAAGATAAGCCCTCCAGTCGAGCAAGCATCCTGGTAAACCTCCTCTGAACCCTCTCCAAAGCATCCACATCTTTCCTATAATAGGGTGACCAGAACTGGACTCAGTATTCCAAGTGCGGTCTAACCAAAGTGGCAACCTTGGAGCAGGCTGATATGATCTTCAATTGCCTGCTGCTGGTCCTGGGTGGAAGAGGCTAAGTCCTCTGTTGGCACCACTCTGTCCAGCAAGTTCTAAAGGACCCTTAGCAAAGCAGTGTGCCAATTTTCCCATCATCTGTCATGTGAGGGGCAAATTTTAGAAACCATACAGGGTCATTCAAGATCCACAATGGGCTACTAAAATAGCATGGAATCAAGGATGCTGGTGAATTTCAAGACATCCGAATGATATGTTTTCTGTGAACAGTGTGCAGTAACACCGGGTAGAAATCAGATATGAGATGCCATAGGACATGATAGCCAATTAATGAGGCAAGTTTGGTATGAAAGAATGAGAGAACTTGCTAGGGGTTATGGCAACAAATCCTCCAAAGGTTCAACACAATTTAGACTTTGAAAAGTAAGATTTACCCCTGGTGGATTTTTTGTAAAAACATCTTGTCTGTAATTATTTAGATTTTAAAAAGCATTTAACAAGGTAACATAGAAAACTGTTAGAAACAAATAAGGATATATATATAGGGGTATGTCAACAAATTGAATTCAGAACTAATCAGAAAGAAAGAAACAAAGCTTTAAGCAGAGTTCATTTGTAGTTTGGAAGTATGCAGCAATCCCAAAGGACCCATTTTGTAACTTATGGATATAGGGCTGGAGGGAGTAGTGCGTACATTTGCTGGCAATAACAAAATAGACATAGTAAATCATTCTTTGGAACTAAGAAGCTGCAAGGATATACAACAACATGGGGAAATGAGGAAAATGACAAATAAAACGCAGTTTCAGTAATTTTAAGTTGATACATTTAATTACATTGATAATTCTTTGAATTTGAGGAAAGTTGGAAATTTTGATAGCAGAGGAGGAAATGGGTTATGTAAAGTGGTAGAAGGTATCATTACATTACGTTCCTTAAACATTAAATGTCACACCACAAGTCAGAAAGACCATCAATATTGTCGTGGAATTCTGAGTTTTATTGTGCACGTTATAGTAGTTAAGATGGAATTGTGAGTCTGTGTGAAATTTTAGCAAGTTCAAACAAGCATAAAGAAAGACCTGAAAAATTCAGATCATTCTCAATACTGGAAATGGTGTGATTTGATAGAAATGTTTAAAATTAGAAAGCGATAGAATTCTACAAGAAACAAAATTTTCCAGTGGTTGAGGGATTTCAAAAGAAGGGTCATTGTTATAAAATTAAATGTGAAAGATTTAAGACAAAGAACTGGAGAAAGCTTTTACATAGAGGTTGTCAGTTGTGATTGAAGCAGAGCATGTCAACATTTGAGAAGTTTAGAGCACGAGTTGAAAGTAAGGAATATAAAGAAATTTGTAAACTTTGTAAAAGCAGGGAATTCAGACTATTTATTTTAAGAACAAGCATCAGCATGAAATAGTTCGGTCAAATGGCCTGTTTCCATGTTATAATTTTTGCATAAATTCTATTTAATATGTTGAATGATTAAAGACCATTTAGCTCATAGGACTGACTTTTACGCATTGTTATAGATCATTAAACTTGCTAATATTTATCACTAATCTCGATTCTAAGTATAAATTTGTGTGTTTGAAATTAAAATATTACTGCATTGGATGACATTCAGCTCATGTTTCTTTGGTTCGTTGAAAGTGCTTTGCATTAATACATTATCTTTTGATACCCATAGCCCTACACGTTTTCAAACAATCAAATATTTATTCAATAAAAACAAAGTCTGAGATATTCAGTAGGTCTGGAAACATCTCTGGAGAGAGAAAAGCAAAATCATGTTTTAAGTCTGATTTTTCTCTCCACAAATGCTGCTAGACTGGCTGAGTTTCTCCAACGCTTCCTGTTTTTATTTCAAATTGCCAGCATCCAAAGTATGTTGCTTTTATTTAAATGTTTATCCAACTCCATTTTGTACATTGCTGTTCAATACAAGATTTAAGAACAAAATAGCTCTAGTTAAGTCTTGTTTTCCTGAGATGCTAACAAGAATATGGAGTCAGAGAGATGTACAGTACAGAAACAGACTTTTCGGTCCACGTGTCCATGCTGACCAGATATCCCAACCCAAGCTGCCACCTGCCAGCATTCAGCCCATATCCTTCCAAACCCTTCCTATTCATACACCCACCCAAATGCCTTTTAAATGTTGCAATTGTACTAGCCTTCACCACTTCCTCTGGCAGCTCATTCCATACACATACCACCCTCTGTGTGAAAAAGGTGCCACTTAGGTCTCTTTTATATCTTTCCCCTCTCACCCTAAACCTATGACCTTTAGTTCTGGACTCCTCTACTCCAGGGAAAAGACTTTGTTTGTTTATCCTATCCATGCCCCTCAGGATTTTATAAATCTCTATAAGGTCACCCCTCAGCCTCCGACACTCCAGGAAAAACAGCCCCAGCCTATTCAACTTCACATATCTGTTTCTGTGCTGTGACCTCTCTCAAACAGGTTCCTCCAAGATCAGTTGTGAATTTCGCTGTTTGTTAATTTTCCTAGATGCACTCTGATGTCTAGCGATACATGAATTCAAACAGCAAAGGCAGTAGTTTCGCAGGTTCACTGCTGTGTCTGTTAGCAGTGTGGGTTTCTTTCTCTTTCCTGTACTGACCTGACTGCTACCTTTGTCTGTCCCTCTTCCTTTTAAAAGTACTGTTGTTTTGACTTTTTTTTTCTCCAAAGTTTCAAAACAATGCAACAGCATATAAAACAGTGATTGCTGCATCAGGAATTTGAGGAAATCACCTCCAAAAGCTAAAATACCTCAAAAAAGGAGCAGCCTGTAACAGCTAGAAAGTTTCCTGTCCTCCATCTTGGATTATGCAGGATGATTAACTGGTGGAGAAAATCTTGGGCTTTATAAAATGGTAGTATGAAGTTTTAGAAAATAAACTATTGAAAATAAACAATTATCTATATCACTTCCTCACAAGTAAGAATAAAATTTGGATTTACAAATCTTCAAATGGTTAAAACTGCATTTGTATCCACTAATGTTTATACTTCGGTAATCATTCTATTTGTTTATAATCCAAATTAAAGTTGAAAGCATAACTGTTGAGGTAATAATATTTATGAACAGATAAGCATATCAACAGTGCACACTGATGGTTGTGACTACCTGAATAAAAACAATTTTTAATATCGTAAATATTTATACTGAACCATTAAAACAGTACTGACTAAACTGATCAGGTTCCGAGCCCCAAATCATCTCTTAATTCTTTTATGGGATGTAAATGTCTCTGGTAGGCTCAGCATTCATTTCCCATTCCGAATTACTTTTTGAGAAGATGTTGCGAGTGCTGTGGCCTCACCTGGTGTAAATATACCCACATTGCTTAAGGAAGGAAGTTCCTGTGTTCTGGTTCAGTGACATGGAAGAATCAGTAATTTCATTCCAAGTCAAGATATTGTTGGGTTTTAAGTGAAATGACAAATTAGAGAATTCTGAATATTACTGAAAATAATTAAATAGAATGGCTAATATGTTTTGCATCAGCATAAAGTCAAGCCCTAATGCCTTTTATAATAAGTATGTTAGTAATAATCAAAAATTGAGAAAGATAAGCCTTTCTAGTGATATAGCTATGCACTTCCAGATTCTTACACAGAACTGTTTTTTTTCTAATGTAATATATTGTCCAATGATTTCACTGTTTTTATTTCCCCCCACCAGCCTTGTCTCCAGCTTGAGGTAGTTGTAGCAGCTGCAGTGATGTTTTATGCTACCTTATTTCTGAGCAAGCGTGGGCCATTGGCAAAGATTTGGTTAGCTGCCCATTGGGACAAAAAGCTAACAAAAGCTCATGTGTTTGAATGCAACCTGGAGACTACTGTAGAAAACATTATTTCACCCAAGGTAAAGTAATGCATTAAATAAGCTTGTGCTGAAATATTAATGTGTCACAATTGATAGTATAACATGGCTTTATACATGGAACTTAGTTTCAGTAAAATGATAAATTCATGGTTTCAAAGGTTGGTTCATGTCATGTGATCTATAGTACTCAGCTGAAATCCTGTGGCATTTCAAAATGGCCACTGTGGGAAAAGTCTATGCATTGTTTATTTAGTGGTTGGAGGCAGTATTTCCCCCTCATTGATTTCGGCTTTCTTCTTTACTAATTAGAGTCTGTTTTACTTTCTATTCAAATCTAAGGATTTGAATCAAATCAAATCAATTTACAGATTAATCTATAAATGGTAATACTAATTATAAATATCTAAATATTCACATTTCAAATATTTTTATTGTCCAGTCCAGTATGTTGATTTCCCTATTCTGTAATATTTTTGTCAACTTGCTGTCACATTCAAAACAAAAATAGTGACTTAGGTCACTGGTAAGAGAAATTGTTCTTTGTTCATTTCAGTATACTCAATGTCTTCCAGCTCTGACCACTGTGTTGAGGCCCAGAATCACTGTCAGTCAAGACTGTAGAGGTATTGATAGTTGATAACCTCTATTTATTGTCTCCTACCAGCAAGAGAGAAGCTGGATTCCTGCCGTGACATTACAAACAGTTAAATTGTTATTAAAGCAAATATGTGGATTAAGTATTGTTCAATGATTACATACGATGCATATTTCCCTGATATCCATATAGGTTTAAATTACATATGAAAGCTGATTGGTTTTTTAACATTTAGCTGTGCTACAGGTTATCAAACTTCCAATGGAATGCACAGCACATAGTTGCTGTATGTTTACTTAAATGAATGTTTGTGACCTGTGTCATAACTAAGTAAAGTCTATGATCATATTTGGTAATCTGGTAGTATACATTGGTAAAAACGAAAGGTGTTTGCATGCTCTGAAATGAATCTTTTGAATTTTAACAGATTACAATTATACTTGTTTGTTAAAATCAATGATCTGCGTTTTTGCCTTTGCACTGCATCCAAAAAAACGCTTTCTCTGTTTCACTCTTTGGAACAAAAAGATCACATTGGACTGAAGCCTAGGCTGTAATTTACCAAATATCGGCTAAGTGTTAACATCAAAGAATTTCATGGAAGGTTTCTCTGACTGCTGTAATGAGTTATCTCTCTCGGTTCTTTGCTGCACGCCTTGTTATGTATGCACCACATTTCTATATACCTGTGCAATCATGCACTCACCAGTGGTGGAAGTCCTTATTGCTGCCAGGACCTTCTGAGGTCCATGCTGCTGGTCCAATATTTAAAACCCAGCTGTGCATTAGGTCAGTTGCTGCCAGCCAAAAATGGCCCTTCATAGTTCACATAGTGGGAGGGAAATGATAAAGCAAAGTTTCTGAGGGATATTGCCGTTTTATAACATTGTCTGTTTGACTGTCATTGTAACTGCAGGTTCGAGATTCAAGCTGCACAGTCTATTCATTTTTAGTGTCATACTATGTTGCAACCCTGTTGAAGGGAATGCTACTCTGACGTGCAGCATAGCAAATAACCTTGCGTTGTTCATTGTGAGAGCATCACATGTTGGAAAGCCTTCGAACAGTTGAAAATGTAATTGTTTTATTGAACAACAGGGAAAGCAAAACTAAACAAAAAATGAGGATGCAGCAACTAATGGTTATGCAGTATGTTTCGAGTCAACGATATTGGAAGACTACCCCCAAATTGGTAAAAACATCAGAATCTTCTCTTTAGGAAGCCTATTATCTGCTCCGTGACAGCCCTGGTGGAAGAATGGGCTCTCCTGTATTTCAACTCCCTCTCAGTCAGGATTGCATAACTGAATCATCTGCCATGGGTGCAGGGGGCAATCCCTGTCTGCCAGGGACCACACTTGAAGGGCAGCCAGCCCCTGAAACAAAGCAGAAATATGAGAAACCTCAAGAATGTAGGCAATCATGGCAATGTCCAGGATACTGGACTGAGAGTGCGATAGGTAGATGAAGGTGTGGGTAATGGTAATAGTTGGAGAGGAGGTTGGGAACCCTCCTCCAAATAATGCTTTCAAATAAACCTGTTGGACTATAATCTGGTGTTGTGTGATTTTTACTGTGCTTGTGGTTGCTGGTGTTTTTAATTTTCATTGAATATTTATGCTTTAAATGAGGATGGAGGCTAAAGTAGATGGCATTTCGCACAGTGAGTCATAGGGTCAGCCTAGTCGTCTCTGTCTCTGTCTGTCTGTCTGTCTCTTTCTCTCCCTCTCTCCATGCGCGATTAGGTACTAGTGGATATAAATGCATGCAAGCATGCTTGTCACCATTCACTGATGAGATTCTTGTCCTGTATTCTTCTCAACTTTGAGGATGTCATTTATCTAATCACACTACATTTTCCCAACTGACTTACTATGGACCACATTATTCAGGGCTTGGCAAATTCCACCGTCATAACTCTGTTACTTTCTCCACAGATGTGCGAGACTTGCTGAGTTTTTCCAGCACTTTGTTTTTGTTGGGTGAATTGTTGGACCATGAAGGGAGTCAGAAGGTAAGTTACTCACTGCAGTACTACTGGCCTCTGATCTGTTCTTGTAGCTACTGTATTTATATGGTTAGTCTAATTCAGTTTCTGGTCTGTGGTACTCCCCAAGATGATGTGGAAGATTCGGGGATAGTGTCAAGGGACAGTGGTCTCTTATTGGAGATGGAGATTGCCTGGTATATGTGTGGTGCGTATGTTACTTGCACTTTTCAGCCCAAGCCTGGATATTTTCTACGTCATGAAGGGTCATGATTTATGCTGAATATTATGCAGTCATCGTCAGACATGCCCCCTTTTGACCTGAAGATTGAGGTGAATGTCACTAGTTCTAGGAATGACCCTGAGGGATGCTTCCAGGGATATCCTGGAGCTGAAATGTTTGAACTCCAACAACCATAATACTCATCCTGTATGCTAGGTATGACTTTAATCAAATAGGAGTTTCTCATTTTTCCTAATTGACTCCAGTTTTACTAGGGCTCCTTGATGCGCCCCTTGGTCAGATGCAACGTTTGAAGTCAAGGGCAGTCACTCTCACCTCACCCCTGGAATTTAGCTCTTTTGTTCATGTTTATACTAATGCAGTAATTAGGTCAGGAGCTGAGAAGCCCTGATGGAATCCAAACTGGGTGTCAGTAAGCAGGTTATTGTAGAGCAGGTGCTAATTGATAACACTAGATGACACCTTTTGTCACTTTACAGATGATTGAGAGTAGATTGATGGGGTAGTAATTGGCCAGATGAGTCATTTTCTGCTTTTTTGTGTACAGGACATTTTTGGGCTATTTTCCACATTGGTTAGATGCCATTGTTATAGCTGTACTGGAACAGCTTGGCTAGGAGCACAGCAGTTCTGGAGCATGATTCTTCAGTACTGTTACTGTAATGTTGTCAGGGCCCATTGCCTTTGCAGTGTCCAGTGCCTCTAGCTGTTTCTTTCTAACACGTGGAGTGAATCAAATTGGCTGAAGATGGTATTTCTAGTATTGGAGATATCTGAAGGAGACCAAGATGGATCATCCATTTAGCACTTCTGGATGAAGATTGTTGTAAATGCTCTTACCTTATCTCTTGCACTGTTGTGCTGTCCTCCCCCATGGTTGAGTGTGGGGCTATATGTGGAGCCTTCTGCAGTGAGTTGTTTAATTGTCCACAGCATTCACAACTGGATGTGGGGATTGCAGAGCTTAAGTATATTCTTTTGTTGTTGGATTGCTTAGGTCTGCCCATCTTTTGTGGCTTATGTTGTTTAACATGCAAGAAGCCCAGTAATGTAGCTTCACAATTATGACGCCTCATGTTTAGGTATGCTTGCATTCGCTAATGAACCAGAGTTGATCCCCTGACTTAATGGTAATGTTAGAGTGGGGGACATGTTGTGCCATGAGGTTGCAAATTGTATTGGAAGATGATTCTCCTGCTGTTGTTGGTCATAGAGTCAGAGCTGTATAGCATGGAAACAGACCCTTCGGTCCAACATGTTCCTGCCAACCAGGTATCCTAAATTAATTTAGTCACACTTGTCTGCATTTGGCCCATATTCCTCTCAACCCTTCCTTTTCAAATACCCACCCAGATGTCTTCTAAATGTTGTAGTTGCCACTTTTGCTGGCAGCTCATTCCATACTTGCACCACGCTTTGCATGAAAAAGTTGCTCCTTAGGTACCTTTTAAATCTCCTCGCTTTAAACCTATGCCCTCTAGTTTTGGACTCCCACACCCTGGGGAAAAGATCTTGGCTATTCACTTTATCCATGCCCCTCATGATTTTATAAACCTCTAAGATCATCCTTCAGCCTCCGATCCTCTAAGGAAAATAGCCACATTCTTTTGATTCTCTCCCTCTTGCTCAAACCGGTCCACAGTGCCTTATGGATGCCCAGTTTGGAGTTACTCAATCTGTTTGAAGTCTGTCCCATTTAGCATAGTGCCACACAACATGATGTGGAGGCATCGTCACAAAGATACCCTCTTACAAGGACTGTGCAGTGGTCATTCTTACTGATTAATTTCATGGATAGATGCATTTGTGGCAGACCAACTTGGTTAGGATGAAGTCATGATTAGAGTGGTGCTGGAAAAACACAGCAGTTTAGGCAGCATCCGAGGAGCAGGAAAAATCGACATTTCGGGCAAAAGCCCTTCATCAGGACTGAGGTATGTATGTTTTTCCCTCTTGTTAGTTCTGTCATCATCTACTGCAGCCCAATTCAAATAAATTAAAGCAATTATTGAAAAGGACTAAAGTTGCATTATCACTTTGAGCACATCAGTGGGTGTCAAAATAGATGGAATATTGTGCATTTTTAATGATGGATATGCAGAGAAATGTGTGAAATGAAAATGTAAGGTTAGACATAAGTTAGAAGCTTACTACTGTACAGAAAAATAAATTCAGTAATGTTTATGTGCCCTCTTTAGGTTAAAATAGCCCTGAGAACTTCAGGACACCTGCTTTTAGGAGTGGTGAGAATCTACCATCGGAAGGCAAAGTACCTCTTAGCAGACTGCAATGAGGCATTCTCAAAAATTAAGATTGCCTTTCGTCCTGGTACTGTAAACTCACTTGAATTCTGTGCATATTTTACTAAATAAAGGATTGTTTTTGATATTTGAAAGATTACTTTTCCATTTAGATGTCCATTAAATTAATCAAATAATAGTTTAAGTGTTGGTGTAAGGGACATCAGAGCTGTAGGGGCTTGCTTTTGACCCTTGCATTGCATCATCCATACCAAAGCACCTGAATGCTAAGGCAGACTTAATAAAAAGTAATTGCTATTTTCTGGGACTTGGTTGCAATTGTTTGTTAAATATTAATCCCTGTAGATTCACCCTTATTCACTCCAAATTCCCATATGTGTCAGCCCATTCTCCTCCCAGTCCCTTAGGCCCATCTAGCTACTATGACAACCTAGTGCTAACCCATTACCCTCATGACCTTTTGCTTTTCGACCTTCCATGGTAACTCACCATTCGCAGTTACGGGAGCAATGTACAGCTTAAATAAAACAAAATTCTAACTGTTACAGACGCTAACTATATTACAGAAAAGTGATTCCTGATGAAGGGCTCCTGCCCAAAACGTTGATTTTCCTGCTCCTTGGATGCTGCCTGACCTGCTGTGCTTTTCCAGTGCCACTCTAATCTTGACTCTAATCTCCAGCATCTGCAGTCCTCACTTCCACCTATATTACAGAAAAGTCTCTCATTCTTGAATTCCCATTCAAGACATTAAATCTACTAAGAGTCTTAATCCCTTAAAAAAAATTATGTCCAGAACCTTGCATCAAAATCAACTGACCCTTTAATAACCTCTTGGAATTCAATTAAACCAAATTCACAACCCCTCACTATGAGCCTTTCTCTGCTAGAAGAACTGAAGATAATTTTTTTTTAGGGGCCTCTTTTGCGCTGCCATAACAACATGCTGCTTTGACAGTAGTTTTGGGCTTGCATGGATCGTCTGGCCTGACCATTCAGATGACCTGGTAATAGGCTAAGCAGCATTCTATTTTATAACACGGGAACAAGCAGACTAGACTTCTAGAAATTCATGCTCTTCATCAATGACTTTCTTCAATTCCAAAGAAATAACAATTCCATTTTATTCCAACATTTTCAGTTTCTTAAAAATCATTAAATTGGCCTAAAAATACTCATCTTTAAATCCATAGCTGCACGTTCTATCCCGTCTGTCCTGTATAGAAATTTCCTATTGCTGTTGACATCAATGGTCAAATAAATTGAGAATGCCAGAATTTGAAAGAAGCCAGAATTAGAATTAATCCCATGCATATTTTGGAGGCTTGTAGGGCTGAATTAGATTAGAGGTGGAGAGAGGCAAGCTCATGGAGGGATTTGAAAGCAAAGATGAGATTTTAAAGTCAAAGTGTTGCTGGACTGGGAGCCAGTGTAGGTCAGTGAGCACATGGAGAAAATAGAACTTGTTATGAGCAAAGAAATAGAATTGGCCAGCAGCTTTTACTGACTTTCCATGCTAGTATCTCAGTCAATGTTTCACTGAGAAACTCACTGAAGCTTGCCAGTTATCTCTTAGTGAACTGATTGGCAGGCGATACAGTGGGTTTTCTTGGCAATGGAGTATGAAGTTAGTTATTACCTAACATATTCATCCCTGCACTAACCAAATAAATGGGAAAATTGTAGAAAAACCTAAGTTAAAAAATATCACTAAGGCTGAAAGGAATGTAAAACAGATTGATGAAATATTTTCTGAGTCTGTCTAAATATTTCTCATAGAGTCTGACAGCATGGAGACAGGCCTTTGGCCCAAACTGGTCCATGCCGATCAAAATGTCTATCATGCTAGTCTCATTTCCCTGCAGTTGGCCCATCTCCTTCTAAACCTTTCCTATCCATGTATTTGTCTAAATGCTTTTTGAATGTGTTAATATACCCGTTCATTCCATATACAAACCACCCTCCGTGTAAAAAAACAAAAGTTGCTCCTCAGGTTCCCTTTTATTCTTTCCCTTCTAACCTTAAAATGATGCTGTCTCGTCCTTGATTCCACAGCCCTGGAAAAAAGACTGAGTGCATCCACCTTACCTATGCCTCTCATGATCTAATACATTTCTATAAGATCACCAATCAGTGTCCTATGCTCCAAAGTGAAAAAGGTCCTCGTTTAGAACATAGAACATAGAAGGATACAGCGCAGTACAGGCCCTTCGGCCCTCGATGTTGCGCCGACCGAATCCTACCTAACCTATACTAGCCCAATAACTTCCAAATGCCTATCCAATGCCCGCTTAAATGACCATAAAGAAGGAGAGTTCACCACTGATACGGGCAGGGCATTCCATGAACTCACAACCCGCTGTGTGAAGAATCTACCCCTAACATCTGTCCTATACCTACCACCCCTTAATTTAAAGCTATGTCCCCTAGTAACACCTGACTCCATTAGCGGTAAAAGGTTCTTAGTATCTACCCTATCTAAACCCCTAATCATCTTATACACTTCTATCAGATCTCCCCTAAACCTTCTCTTCTCCAATGAGAACAGCCCCAAGTGCCTCAGCCTTTCCTCATAAGATTTTCCTACCATTCCAGGCAACATCCTGGTAAACCTCCTCTGCACTCGTTCTAAAGCTTCCACATCCTTCCTATAGTATGGCGACCAAAACTGCACACAATACTCCAGATGAGGCCTCACCAGAGTCTTATACAACTGCAACATGACCTCAGGACTCCGGAACTCAATTCCTCTGCCAATAAAGCCCAGTACACCATATGCCTTCCTCACAGCACTATTTACCTGGGTGGCAACTTTCAGAGATCTGTGTACATGGACACCAAGATCCCTCTGCTCATCCACACTACCAAGTAGCCTACCATTAGCCCAGTAATCCATCATCTTGTTATTCCTACCAAAGTGAACGACTTCGCACTTAGCTACATTGAATTCCATTTGCCACATTTCCGCCCAGCTCTGCAGCTTATCTATATCCCGCTGTAACCTACCACTTCCTTCCTCACTATCCACAACTCCACCGACTTTTGTGTCATCCGCAAACTTGCTTACCCAGCTTTCAAGTCCTTCCTCTAGATCATTTATAAAGATAACAAAAAGCAATGGTCCCAAAACAGATCCTTGTGGTACACCGCTAGTAACTGCGCTCCAAGATGAACATAATCCATCAACTACTACCCTCTGTCTCCTTCCAGCCAGCCAATTCCTAATCCAAACCTCTAATGTATCCTCAATGCCATACCTCCGAAGTTTTAGCATTAGCCTACCATGGGGAACCTTATCGAACGCCTTACTAAAATCCATATACACAACATCTACTGCTCTACCCTCGTCCACTTCCTTAGTCACCTTCTCAAAGAACTCAATAAGGTTTGTCCAATGTCATCCTATAACTCAGACCGTTAAGTCTTGGCAATACCCTTGTAAGTTTCTTCTGCACTCTTTCCAGTATAATAGCATTCTTCCTATGGCAAGGTGACCAAAACTGAACACCTTGTTCAACTTCAGCCTCACTAACATTTTGTAAACTGCAACATAACTTCCCAACTTCTATTCTCAGTGCCCTGACTGATGAAGGCTTGTGTGCCAAAAGCCGCCTTCACTGCTCTGTCGATCTGTGACTCCACTGTCATAGAACAGTGCGCCTGAATTCCAAGGTCCTTCTGTTCCACTACACTCCTTAAGGCCCTATCATCCACCGTGAAATCCTGCCTTGATTTGACTTTCCAAAATACAAAAGCTCATGCTTATCGATATTAAACTCCATTTGCTGTTTCTCGACCCATTTCCCCAGCTGATCGAGTCCTGCTGCAATTTTTAATAGTCTTCCTCACTGTCCATGATATTGTCTATTGTAGTGTCATCTGCAAACTCCTTAATTGTGCCATGTACATTCTTATCCAAATCATTGATATAGAGACCAAATGGCAATGGGACTAGCATTGACTCCTGAGACATTCCACTAGTCACAGGCCTCCAGTCTGACAAGCATCCTTCCACCATTACCTTTTGCTTCCTACCGTCAAGCCAATTGTGTATCCAATTTGCCAACTCTCCCTGGATTCTGTGTGATCTAACCTTCCAGAAGCCTACCATGTGGAACCTTATCAAAGGCCTTACTGAAATCCAAGTAGACTGCACCTACTGCCCTGTCCTAATCAACCTTCCTGGTTACTTCATCAAAGGACTCTAACAAATTTGTGAGGCATGATCTCCCACGCACAAAGCCATACCCAGTTAAACCCTATCTTTCCGAATGCATGTATATTTTATCTCTCAGAATCTTCTCAAGTAATTTATCTACCACAGATGTTTGGCTTTTCTTTCCAGGTTTTTCTTTGAAGCCCTCCTTGAATAATGGCACAACATTAGCTACCCTCCAGTCTTCTGAGACCTCACCCATGGCTAATGACGATGCAAAAATATCAGCCAGGGTCCCTGCAATTTCTTCTCTAGCCTCTTGCAGTGTTCTTGGATATATTTCATCAGGATCATGAAATTTATCCACCTTCATATATTCTAATACATCCAACACCTCTACTGTGAAGTGGACTGTCCCCTAGATATCACCACTAACTTCCCCAAGTTTCCAAGTCTTCATGTCTTTCTCCATGGTAAATACACAGGAGAAATATTCATTGAGGACCTCACCTATCCCTTGAGGGGTCCTATTTTCTCCATAGTTATTCTTTTCCTTTAGTATACTTAAAGAACCTATTGGATTCACCCCAACCTTCTCAGCAAGGCAATCTTTGACCTCCTGATTTCCTTTTTCAGTAAACTCATGTGTTCCCTGTTTACCTCCAGAGATTCCCTTGTTCCCAGATGTCTCGACCTGAGCTATGCCACTACCTCTTTTCTGGTTAAAGCCTCACTTATCTCTTCATTATGTTGAGAGAAACATTAAGGTCCCCATGAGGACACTGCAGCTAACAAAATGGTACTGATCTTCAATTATTAAAAGAAAGATGTTACGATTTTTCTGCTTTGAGAAAATGTCATCGTCCTGAACACTAAACCAGATCCTTGAAATGTACCACATATAATTTGCTGGAAATGTTATTTTAAGCTTTGTCTTGTGTAACAGGGAGTGATTAGCCAAGTCATTCAATTGAGAAAGTTATTTAATTAGATCACTGATCTGCTGAATGAGCTGCATTATCTGAGGCAGCAACATAGGCATTATAATTGACTTCAAAACTTCTTTGCTAAGAGGAGGAATATCAGCCAGGTTCCTATTCATAATCTGTCCAATCTCATACTTATAAGCATGTTTTAAAATGTTAAAAAAATCATCATACTGACAAAAAAAAATACATTTGGAAATTTCAGAACGAGGGCAGCGTGGTGGCTCAGTGGTTAGCACTGCTGCCCCTCAGCGCCAGAGACCCAGGTTCAATTCATTCCTCGGACGACAGTCTGTGTGGAGTTCGCACGTTCTCCCAGTGTCTGTGTGGGTTTTTACCAGGTGCTCCGGTTTTCTCCACAGTCCAAAGATGTGCAAGTTAGGCTGATTGGCTATGCTAAATTGCCCATAGCGTTTGATTACGTGTCAGGTGTGTTAGCCATGGGAAATGTATGGGTTATAGAGATAGGGGGGTGGTTCTGGGTGTGATGCTCTTCAGAGGGTCAATGTGGACTCATTGGGCCAAATGAGGGGATCCTATGGAGAAGGATAAGTGATAAAGGCCTGGAATTTAGCCTAAAGGTAATTTTCACACAGAGCAAAGGCGGCAAATGGAACCCAGAGAATTGGTTTCCCAAATGTCCGACAATTTTAGCTTCTGGATTTCTTTCAAGGCATTTTTTTCCTCCTGGGTTCGGACCAGAAAGCAATTTAGCACATCCAATTCACCTGACCTGTACATCTTTGGATTGTGGGAGGAAACCAGAGGACGCAGTGGAAACCTACACAGACACATGGAAAATAATAATAATACAATAAGCTTCGATCTGCAATTTGAGAGGAAGAGGGTACAATCAGAAGTGACAATATTTCTGTTGAACAAAGGGAACTATGGAGCTATGAGGGAGAAGCTGACCAAAGTTCAATGGTGCAATACCTTAGCAGGAATGACAGTGGAAGAACAATGGTGGATATTTCTGTGTATAATGCAGAAGTTGCAGGATCAGTTCATTCCAAAAAGGAAGAAAGATCCTAGGAGGAGGCATGGGTGGCCGTGGCTGATGAGGGAAGTTAAGAAACATATAAAGTTAAGAGAAAAAGTATAACATAGCAAAGGCAAGTGGGAAAACAGAGGACTGAGAAGCTTTTAAAGAACAACAGAGGATTACTAAGAAGGAAGTACGCAGAGAAAAAAATGAGGTATGAAGGTAAACTGCCAAAAATATAAAGGAGGATAGTAAAAGCTTTTTTAGGTATGTGAAAGGCAAAAAAATGGTTAAGACTAAAATTGGGCCCTTGAGGAAAGAAACAGAGGAATATATTACGGGGAACAAAGAAATGGCAGAAGAATTGAATTGGTACTTCAGATCTGTGTTCACTGGGGAAGACACAAGCAATCTCCCTGAGGTAACAGTGGCTGAAGCACCTGAACGAAAGGGAATTTATATTTGCCAGGAATTGGTGTTGGAGAGACTGTTAGATCTGAAGTCCCCGGGGCCTGATGGTCTATATCTCAGGGTACTGAAGGAGGTGGCTCGGGAAATCGTGGATGGGTTGATGATTATTTTCCAGAGTTCGATAGATTCGGGATCAGTTCCTGCGGATAGGAGGGTGGCTAATGTTGTACCACTTTTTAAGAAAGGTGGGAGAGAGAAAACAGGAAATTATAGACTGTTAGCCTGACCACAGTGGTGGGAAAGATGCTGGAGTCTATTATAAAGGATGAAATTAAGACACTTCTGGATAGTAGTAACAGGATAGGTCAGAGTCAGCATGGATTTATGAAGGGGAAATCATGCTTGACTAGTCTTCTGGACCTTTTTGAGGATGTAACTCTGAAGATGGACGAGGGAGATCCAGTAGATGTAGTGTACCTGGATTTTCAGAAAGCTTTTGATAAAGTCCCACATAGGAGGTTAGTCAGCAAAATTAGGGCGTATGGTATTGGGGGCAAAGTACTAACTTGGATTGAAAGTTGGTTGGCTGATAGGAAACAAGGAGTAGTGATAAACGGCTCCAATTCGGAATGGCAGGCAGTGACCAGTGGGGTACCGCAGGGATCAGTACTGGGACCGCAGCTTTTTATAATATATGTTAATGATATAGAAGATGGTATTAGTAATAACATTGGCAAATTTGCTGATGATACTCAGCTGGGTGGCAGGGTGAAATGTGATGAGGATGTTAGGAGAGTGACCTGGACAGGTTAGATGAGTGGTCAGATGCATGGCAGATGCAGTTTAATGTGGATAAATGCATGGTTATCCACTTTGGTGGCAAGAACAGGAAGGCAGATTACTACCTAAATGGAATCAATTTAGGTAAAGGGGCAGTACAGAGAGATCTGGATGTTCTTGTACACCAGTCAATGAAGGTAAGCCTGCAGGTACAGCAGGTAGTGAAGAAGGCTAATAGCATGCTGGCCTTCATAACAAGAGGGATTGAGTATAGAAGCAACAAGGTTCTTCTGCAGCTGTACAGGGCCCAGGTAAGACCACACCTGGAGTACTGTGTGCAGTTCTGGTTTCCAAATTTGTGGAAAGACATTCTGGCCATTGAGGGAGGGCAGCGTAGGTTCTCGAGGTCAATTCCTGGAATGGCGGGACTCCTTACACTGAAAGAATGGAGTGACTGGGCTTGTATACCCTTGAGTTTAGAAGACTGAGAGGGGATCTGATTGAGACGTATAAGATTATTAAAGGATTGGACACTCTGGAGGCAGGAAACGTGTTTCCGCTGATGGGTGAGTGCTGAACTAGTGGACACAGCTTAAAAATATGGGGTAGACCATTTAGGACAGAGATGAGGAGAAACCTTTTCACCCAGAGAGTGGTGGCAGTGTGGAATGCTCTGCCCCAGAGGGCAGTGGAGGCCCAGTCTCTAGATTCATTTAAGAAAGAGTTGGATAGAGTTCTCAAGGAAAGTGGAATCAAGGGTTATGGAGATAACGCAGGAACAGATACTGATTAAGGACGATCAGCCATGATCATATTGAATGGTGGTGCAGGCTCGAAGGGCAGAATGGCCTACTCCTGCACCTATTGTCAATTGTGTATAATGTGCAAACTCCACACAGAGGCATTTACCTTTGTTAGAATCTCTGAACTGGCACAGTGGCTCAGTGGGGTTAATTCCAGCCTCAAATGACTGACTGGAGTTTGCACATTCTCCTCGTGTTTGTGTGAGTTTCCTCTGGGTGCTCTCGTTTCCTCCCACAATTCAAAGATATGCAGGTCAGGTGAATTGGCCATGCTAAATTACCCATAGTGTTAAGTGAATTAGGGATAAATTTAGTGTAGGGAAATGGGTCTGGGTGGTTATACTTCAGAGGGTCGGTATTGAATTGTTGGACCAAATGGCCTGTTTCCATACTGTAGGGAATCTAACCTAAAGTGTGTAAAGCTTAAGGAAGGACAGACGTCGGTTTAGGTATTGTCATCCTTTGGTCAAATGCTGTACCAAATCTTATGCATGAATGATGATCAGTTGCCTGACTCCCAGTATGATGCATTGATAACAGTAGAATTTCAATTTACTGTTAGCAGCAATTGTGGGCGGCACGGTGGCACAGTGGTTAGCACTGCCGCCTCACAGCGCCAGAGACCCGTGTTCAATTCCCGCCTCAGGCGACTGACTGTGTGGAGTTTGCACGTTTCCTCCGGGTGTTCCGGTTTCCTCCCACAATCCCAAAGATGTGCGGGTCAGGTGAATTGGCCATGCTAAATTGCCCGTAGTGTTAGGTAAGGGGTAAATGTAGGGGTCTGGGTGGGTTGCGCTTCGGCGGGTCGGTGTGGACTTGTTGGGCCGAATGGCCTGTTTCCACACTGTAAGTAATCTAATCTAATCAATTGTTTTTGGGTTGAAATTAAATCATTGCTTTTCGTTTTCATTAGTTTCTGCATTGTTGTTTGAAAATTTAGGAAAGCAAACGCAAATGACTCAAATTAACCAATATACTGAATTCTGACTCATTGTTACAGATATTGTGGATCTTGCTGAAGAAAACCTTGAAGCTACTTACAATGCCATAACATTGCCCGAGGACTTCCATGAATTTTCCAATCAGCTCCCTGACGTGGAGTGAGTCCCTGAACTTTATACACTGGGCAAATCTGTACCTGCTCGTGGTTTGTGCATGATGCTCGAATTTTATTTCTCTCAACTAAATTTGTGCTCTTTTAAAGGAGTTTTGTTTGATATTGATACAAAGTAGTTTTTTGAGTGGTTTCTATTTGTGTTCTAAATAAAAGCCAATAGTGATGTTTAAAATTAATGAATGAATTCAGAGAGAATGTTCTTTTACCCTTGTGAAGAGAAGTATAAGACTATGTATGCTAGACTACGAACAGAATAAAAGCAACAAGAAATCCCAGTGGGAATGGATTCCAAAAGGATATGATTAATTGAGATGAGGACTGATGGGTAGAGACTTGAGTGGAGTATAAACACTGGCAGTGAGCTGGTTGGGCTGAATGACTTGTTTTTGTGCAGTATATCCTCTGTAATTTTATATATTTAAGCTTTGCCTTTTAACCTTTGTTACTTAAATTATGTATAAAGTACCCACATTATAGAAAGTAAGAGTGTGTATGATGGAGGAAGGGATTCATCTGCTGTGCATTGACTGCAATGTGTATCTTTGTCCTGCCGTTTTATTTTATTCTCATTCTTACTTTGCCATTGTTGAAGCCACTCATGTTTTTAGAATCATCCTTTCGAGATTAGTTTGCAAAACAGTGCCTGGCTGTCACTGACATGTCAGCCTACCCACTCACTTGCTGGTTGAATGAAGTTCTTAAGGTGACAAAAGGTACAACGTTGTCACTGAGTGTTTTATGTTTTTTTTGTCTACCACCTACTTGCAAAAATTGTCCAGTACCATTAATCCATTTAAATCCTTACATTAACTTTCCCAAAAGTAGGGACACTTTCAGCGGTTATGATGCAATAAATCTTGATCAGGAACATACCCATTTTTGGTTGTAACAGAGATGGATTAAGAGAAGAGTGAGCAATTACCTCATGGGAAGTATTGACATCCTTTTTTTTAACTGATATTAATTTAGTTCCTGAAGCTTCAGGAAGGCAGTTTGTGGGCAAGGAAGAGCAGAAGAGATTTCTATAGGCCAACAAGCTTTTTAAATCCTTAACAAAAACAGGAATTGCTGGAAGAACCCAGCCGGCCTGGTAACATCTATGGAGAGAAAGCAGAGTTGATGTTTTGGGTCCAGTGACTTTTTTTTTCCCCCAAATCCCCAACTCTTCCTCACAATATACCTTTTCTTCCTGCTGAGCCATGACCAATCACTATTGGACCTCTGCCAGTTTGTGATCTCACTCCTCCAATACACCTGCAAAGTTTGTGAAGGTTTGTAGCTCAGGTTGAGGTTTAGAGTGTAGGAATGCTCGCTGAGCTGTAGGTTTGATATCCAGATGTTTCATTACTTGGCTAGGTAACATCATCAGTGGTGACCTCCAAGTGAAGCGAAGCTGTTGTCTCCTGCTTTCTATTTATATGTTTGTCCTAGATGAGGTTCCATGGGTTTGTAGTGATGTCATTTCCTGTTAGTTTTCTGAGGGGTTGATAGATGGTATCTAGATCTATGTGTTTATTAATGGCGTTGTGTTTGGAGTGCCAGGCCTGTAGGAATTCTCTGGCATGTCTTTGCTTAGCCTGTCCCAGGATAGAAGTGTTGTTCAAGTCAAAATGGTGGATTTTTTCTTCTGTGTGTAGGGCTACGAGGGAGAGCGGGTTGTGTCTTTTTGTGGCTAGCTGGTGTTCATGTATCCTGGTGGCAAACTTTCTTCCTGTTTGACCTACGTAGTATTTCTGGCAGTCCTTGCATGGAATTTTGTAGACGACATTGGTTTTGTCCATGGGTTGTACTGGGTCTTTTAAGTTTGTTAGTTTTTGTTTGAGAGTGTTGGTGGGTTTGTGTGCTACTAGGATTCTGAGGGGTCTTAGTAGTCTGACTGTCATCTCTGAAACTTTGATGTATGGTAAGGTGGTTAGGGTTTCTGGCTGTGTTTGGTCTGCTTGTCGTGGTTTGTTCTTGAGGAATCTGTAGAAATGATAGCCAGACTACCAAGAGCCCTCGGAATCCTATTAGCACACAACGCACCTAACTGACACATACCCAAACACTACGTTCAATTTAGCATAGCCAAACCACCTAATTTGCACATCTTTGGACTGTGGGAGAAAACTGGAGCACCTGGTGGAAACCCACACAGTGAGCCTTACTTCAGTTGTTGGTAAAGTGTTGGAAAAGGTTATAGGAGATAGGATTTATTAAACATCTAGAGCAGAATAATTTGATTGGGGATAGTCAGCATGGTTTTGTGAGGGTAGGTCGTACCTCGCAACCGTTATTGAGTTCTTTGAGAAGGTGACTAAACAGGTAGATAAGAGTAAACCGGTCGATGTGGTGTATATGGATTTCAGCAAGGCATTCGATAACAATCCCCACAGTAGGCTTTTGTTCAAAATGCGGAGGAATGGGATTGTGGGAGATATAGCAGTTTGGATCAGTAATTGTCTTGCTGAAAGAAGACAGAGGGTGGTGGTTGATGAGAAATGGTCATCCTGGAGTCCAGTTACTAGTGGTGTACTGCAAGGGTTGGTGTTGGGTCCACTGCTGTTCGTCATTTTTATAAATGACGAGGGCGTAGAAGGGTGGGTTAGTAAATTTGCAGACGACACTAAGGTCGGTGGAGTTGTGGATAGTGACGAAGGATGTTATAGGTTACAGAGAGACATAGATAAGCTGCAGAGCTTTGCTGAGAGGTGGCAAATGGAGTTTAATGCGTACAAGTGTGAGGTGATTCACTTATGTCGGAGTAACTGGAATGCAAAGTACTGGGCTAATGGTAAGATTCTTGGTAGTGTAGATGAGCAGGGAGATCTCGGTGTCCATGTACACAGACCCTTGAAAGCTCCCACCCAGGTTGACAGGGTTGTTAAGAAGGCTTACAGTGTTTTAGCTTTTATTAATAGAGGGATTGAGTTCCAGAACCATGAGGTTATGCTGCAGCTGTACAAAACTCTCGTGCGGCCGCACTTGAGTATTGTGTACAGTTCTGGTCACCGCATTATAAGAAGGATGTGGAAGCTTTGGAAAAGATGCAGAGATTTACTAGGGTGTTGCCTGGTATGGAGGGGAGGTCTTACGAGGAAAGGCTGAGGGACTTGAGGCTGTTTTTGGTAGAGAGAAGAAGATTGAGAGGTGACTTAATAGAGACATATAAGATAATCAGAGGGTTAAATAGGCTCTCCCTGTCCACCTTTTTTCCAAGTATGGTGACGGCGAACACGAGGGGGCATAGCTTTAAATTGAGGGGTGATAGATATAGGACAGATATCAGAGGTAGTTTCTTTACTCAGAGAGTAGTAAAGGTATGGAATGCTTTGCCTGCAATGGTAGTAGATTTGCCAACATTTAAGTCGTCATTGGAGAAGCATATGGACGTAAATGGAATAGTGTAGGTTAGATGGACTTCAGATTGGTATGACAGGTCGGCGCAGCATCGAGGGCCGAAGGGCCTGTGCTGTGCTGTAATGTTCTATGTAGATGCTGGGAGAATGTGCAAACTCCACATAAACTGTTGTCCAAGGATGGAATTGAACCCGGGTCTCTGGCACTGTGGGGCAGCAGTGCTACCCACTTAACCACCATGCTGCCCTTGAATTGAAATTTCCAAATGTAATTTCTTTTTGTCAGTACAATGAGTCATTTTGAAAAACATTTTAAAGATGCTTGTAAGTATGAGATTAGAGGTCATCCATTTCACTATTGTATCTGATTCAGGTTCAGGATTTAATTGAGCATGTTGATACTCTTTTTCTGCCTGTGCTTCCCAGTTCCATTCTGCTGACCTACTAACAGTTCAGATGTGATTAGTGTACAGCTTTATCACCATAGATATATAAATATCATGACATTCACAAAGCCCAATTCACAGAGGTTGTGCTTTTTGAAGATAGTTTTTGTTCCATTTCTAGACTGATAGAGAGGCAAATTCACTTTAATTTATAAAATTAAGAGCTGAATAGAGGCAGATTCCCCTTGACCACCCTCAGAATTTCATCCAGTTTTGTGTTTTGATTAGAACATTTTGATTTTTGGTAGTACTGTGGAAAAAAAAGGAAGTTGTTCACAAGACTCCAACCATAGCAAAGTTAATGTGCTTTACTGTGTCTATATAAAAAGAGGTCCAGCTTAAGTATTGACTGTTTTGATTGATGGTTGAGAGTTTACCACTTAACTGTGAAACACTGCAGCATTTATTCAAAAGAATTTGCTGAAGGGAAGTATGTTAGTTTACTCCTGTCATGTTGATGCTTCCCTTCAATTAATTGAAGTTTGAGATTTGGAGTTCATTATGTGCAGAGATTTACAGATACAAACTCTCAGCCCTAGGCTGAAATTTTTATCCTGTTTATTACTTATGCATTAAACAATTTACTTCTTAATCATTGTGCTATATGTACTAATGCTAAACATAAAAGGATTTGAAAAATTTATGCACATAAAAATAAGATTAGTTTTAGTTTGTTCGCCAAAATCATAATTGTCTATTAGGACATGAATTTAGATACATGAAGGATATATAATTATTTATTGTGAATAACTATGTTGCACATTTAAACTACATGAAGTTGCTGGAAAATTAAATGTGCCCTTTATGATGCAGTATGTAAACTATTGTTACAACTCATTAAATTACATTTGACTTTGTCTCCAGTGCAATTGACGTTGCTGAACACTTTACACTAAACCAGAGTACAGCTGAGGCGATCACCCTTAGAGAAGATATATGCAGTATTCTTCAGGATAATGGCTTTGGTGAGGAGAGATGATAGCTCTTTAAAGTTACTACCTAACTAACCCATGATCTACAGTTACAGCTAGAAATTTCTCCAGACGTTATATAGTGAGTATGTGACTGTACTTAGAATAAGCTGTTACTTCTAGCCATGAAAGGCAGACATTAGACTGGAATGGTTGTAAATCATGAAACTAGCAATGACAAAGTACACTTAGATATGCTTTTATTGTTGAAGATATCCCAAGGCATTTACATTTCAGGAGGAATGGTAGTACAGTGAGGGGAAGAATAAAACAGATAAAAGAAAATTTTAAGCAGGTGAGAATAAGAACAACAAAATTGGAATTTTGCAGAAATATTTCCTTGAAGTGGAGGCAAGGAATAGATTATTTATCTTTTTGTTTACGGATTTTGGATATTCTGTTCTTGATAATTCAGTCTGAAGAAAATATTTACGTTGAGAGAAGAGGGACTTCACTCTGTTTAGGATGCTGTTCAAATGGAACCAAGTGGCAACCAAGAAATTTGCAGAATTAAATGTCATGCTTGAGAATGCTGAAATTCTGGAAAACTCCTTTTGCATCTCAGCAGTCTCTGGATGAAGTCAGTCTGCTCACACACTTAACTCTTGAAGTGGTGACCAACATTGCCTTATGGGGTTGATTGTCATTAGTGGTCAAGCATTCGCTTCAAAGTGAAATCTAAGCTCATAGCCATTGGTTTTTTGGGCATATTCTTCTGAAATAAAATTTTTGGAGCCCACTCTATTAAATGGATTTAAAAATCTTATCAGACTCAACTCCCTTTTATTGTGGTGTAGATTTTCATCTTCATATCCTTATAGTAATATAGTAGAATAGGTCACCCATCCGCTCTAAGGCAATGAGATGAAAATTACCTGTGTCTGTTTGAGGACTGAATTTAACTCTTCTGTGAATCCTCCAGTTCAGGGAGTTAAAATTTCTTAAAATGCATTTGTTCCCATGATAGCACTGGTTTCAGCCGGAAGTGTTACCATTCTTCAGATAGCCACTAGATTGACAGGCATGATAATGTGGCTGGATTGAGAACTCATTCCAAAATTACTTTTTGTTCATTCTATTTTTAATACAAATCAAAGAGGAATGTAGATACTGTTGTATGAATGCTAAAATGTCTTAACATGTCAAGTTAACTGAACAAAAAAATGTATGGAGCCCAATCTAGGGCACCTTTTTTCAGTACAGTATTAACAAAAAAATTGGCAACATGATTCAGTGACCTTTTTTTGCGGTAGAAAATGCTTTTGTTAGGTAGTATTTCATTAGCAGTTCCAATTTCCTTGCCAATTTTAAGGGCATACTTGAGAGGATCTGCAAGGCCGCCTTTGCACCTTTATTTTGTTATTCTGTTTATACAGGTAACACCAGTCACTAAAGTTGAGAATGGTTTAGTTTGGTGAAGGGCTTCACATAAATTGACTTAGTGACAAGAAAGCTGATTAACAGAAGTATTTTTTTTAAATTATCAACCTATTATACAACTTGCTTTGCCCAATGTTGTTTCAAAAAAAAATCCAGGACACTGTAGAAACATCCCAGTGACTCCTCTCTTCCACTTTTCTGCAATTAGCTTAGTGTTACTATTTGTGTTCCCCTTTAGAAGAAAACTTGTGCATTAATGTTTTAGTGGTTCATATAGGCAGTGATACACACCTGAAAATTATATGTTCATTATGTTAGCAAGTTGATAACAGAAATGAAAATTCTATCCCCATATCCAGAGTGTGTGGATGTTATGAAGTTGAAGCTTTAAGACAGTGAATGCTGTTCTGCACTGACAGCCTACATGAGCAGTCTTTGAATGTTTTGGAGAATTGAAAATATGTAACATTTGGCTGTAAAATAGATCCTCAAGTGTGTCCTTAAAATTGGCAAGGAAATTGGAACTGCTAATTGTTTTGACAACAATTCGATTTTAACCAGTTAGTTTAAATTGTGCCCCAAGATACTAAAATTCAATTGAGTTTGAATTTTTGTTTTGCCAACATCGAACCAATAAGACGATCCGATTTTGGGGATATAAAAAAGGCAGGTATTTTGAAAATCAGACAGAGCAACTGCCATCGAAACGGACCAAATAAATTAGGAACACTCTCTATAAAAGATACCTTTTCATATGAAATATATTCGCAATAAAAAGAAAGAAGATAACCCAGGAGAGATCTTTAGCTGGAAGAAGAAAGACACCATAGATGATAGCTGCTGTAAAGTTTTGAAATTAAGTTGATATAATTCTAATAAGTGTTTTACTGGAACAGTATGTTGTTATAGAGTTGGAGACAGGTAATAAGCATTTAGGAGAAAGGAGGGGTTTGAAGTTGTGAATTGTTGTTTAATGTTCACTTTTAAAAATGAAGAATAAATTGATATCATTTTCTTTATGTAGTGGAATTTGGATGTTCTCTGTCACTCATTTTATCAGGTTATGAGCTTTTCTGGGTGTCTGGTTGAATTAATAGAGGGGTTCACCGCAGTGTTGAAACAGTGGGGTAAGTGCTTTTCGTTTTGGAGGGAGGGGGCTTCACTGAGTGATGTGAGGGCTTTCAAAAGTGAATACCATTTTACAGGCACACATACACTGAAGGTGAAGGAGAATAATAAATGCTTTGTGAACTTCAGCATTGGCCTGCTGTGGGCAATCCAAATCCTTGGCCCAAGCACTCCTGATCATGTTATGCAAGATATAAATCCCACGAATGCCTGTGATGTAACAGAAATGTTTAGCTACATGGAACAATTAAGCCTAATTCCAAAAATAGCAATGACTGATTCATTGATGGTCAGAATGTCCTTTCTCTGCTCCTGTATTTTAATATTATGATCTTATTGTTGTTTTGTGGTTGATTTATGCAGCTGTTCACTTCACACCTTGGATCATGAAACATTGTGTAGTACTGAGGATAAATGGGTTTTGATACCTTCAGTGTTGCAGTTGTGACTAGACATAGACTTGTGCACACAGCTGGTGATGAAAAATGAAGATATATCTATGAATATGTACACTTCCTTACATTGATGTGGCACTTGTGAGCCCTCAGAAACTTTTCTTCTTTCTTCTCCTCCTACTACAGAGTGTGTGTGTTGTTAGAGAGCCCAGACACGAAGACTGTATCCTGCCCAGAGGTAGATGCAGCCTTCTCAGCTTGAATTCCCACAGGACTGAGGGTACTAGACAGGTTGGAGGTGGAAGGCAGGCTTCCGCTGGAGTGCCTTGAAAGGGACCTGTCTGTGGTGGCTCCTCCAGCTGTGTGTAATAGCAATGCCCTGTCTCCTTGTGAGGACAGTGCACCTTTTTATTCTGTTCACTCATGGGGCAATGGCATCACTGACTTAGCAGCATTTATTGGGAAGGAAGTGGTGAGCTGTTTCTTGAACTATTACAGTCCTTCACAGCTGTAGGTAGCCCACCTCGTCCTTAGAAATGGAATTCCAGGATTTTGACCCAATGACAGTGAAGGAATGGGGATATATTTCCAAGTCAGATATTGTCAGTGATGGAGGAGGGAATGCTTGTGAATGTGGTGCCAATCAAGTGCGTTGTTTTGTCCAGGATGGTGTCAAGCTTGAGTGTTGTTGGATCTGCACTTGTCCAGGTAAGTGGGGAATGTTCTATCACATATGCATTGTAGATAGTGGACAGATGGTGGAAGGTAGGATGTTGGTTTTGCGATGCAGGATTTCCAACCTCTGACTTGCTCTTATAGCCATTGTGTGTTTGAGGCATGTGCAATTGAGTTTTTGATCAATGTTAACCCTCCACAATGTTGGTAGTATCAATGATGGTAATACCATTGAAGGTCATGGGTTAGATTGTCATTGCCTGGCATTTGTGTGGTGCGAATGTTACTTCACACTTGTCAGCTCAAGCCTGAATATTCTCCATATCTTGTTGCATTGAACATGGACTGCTTTTGTATCTGAGGAGTTGCGAAGTGCTTCCTCTGAGGTCTCCATGCTCTCTTCCTCTGAAATGGAGGAGGATGATGTCATACTGGCCCTTGATACACACAGTTGATATGCTGCTGGTTCCTGCAGGTGACAAAAGAGAGAAATGTTGAGACCAAGGAGTTAAAGTTGTAGTATGTTAATAGTACAGTGGGTAGTGGGAGAGTGGCACAACAATGAACAACAGAAAAAGTCCCGGTCTTTGCCTATCAGTGTCAAGACCCTCTCCTCAAAGTGGGCGAGAAAGCACGTTATTGGTGCCCCACCATCTGACCTGGCTCTTTCAGCCCTAATATTGGTCGTTATTCTGTAATGAGAGGGAGGATTGAGTGAAGTAAATGTGGGTGGCACAGCTATTAGTGTTAGGTACAGGTGGGAGAAAGATTGTGAGGAGTTCTAACTGACTGAATAGGCAATCTACAGTGAATGGGAGAATCAGACTAGTGAGTTTTTTTTGAGATTTGTAGCTCAGGTTGATGATAAGTATCTAAGTTAGCTCACTGAGCTGCAAGATTTGTTTTCAGACATTTCTTCACTATACTAGGTAATATCTGGAGAGCCTGCGGTGAAGCGCTGGTGGTATGTCCTGCCTCTCATAATTATAAGTCTTGATTTCTCAAGATGGGTGATATCATTTCTGTTTTTATCAAGGGAATGTAGATAGGAATTAAATCTATGTATTTATTGATGGAGTTCTGGTTAGAATGCCATGCCTCTAAGAATTCTCATGCATGTCTTTGTTTTGCCTGTCCTAGGATGTGTGTGTTGTTCCAGTCAAAGTGGTGTCCATTTTTGTGTGTATGTATGGAAACTAGTGATAGTGGGTCATGTCTTCTGGTGGCTAGTTGATGTTCGTGTACCCTGGTGGTGCATACTAATTTCCCCAGGCAAGGGGAGCATTTTCTTAGCACATACCTTATTAATCCCCTTGTGAATCTGTGTTCCAGTTAAATCACTTGTGACTCGTTAATTCTAGGGAATATCAGGCCAGGCTCTTCAATTTCTGATCATAAAATAATCCCTTCAGCCTAGAAACAAGGCCTTTTTGTTGTATCCGCTTGTGAACAAGTATGTCCTTCCTTATTTAAGGAGACTAAAACTGGATGTAATACTGCAAGTGTGAGCACTTAATTTCAATGCTAAGCCTATTGTTAGTTCACTTGAACTTTTCAAGTGAAGAAAAATCTTGTGTTCTCCTTAGAATTGCTAATGGTTTCACCATGTTGCTTGTATGCTTTGTAAAAGAAAACAAAATTTTATAAATACTTTTTGTTCCTGCCAGGTGATGATTATGGAACATTAAGCAATAATGGCATACTGGACGACAATCTGATGAGCACCAGTGAATCTATGTTTGCTCAAACACCCGAAAATAATAATTCTAATGCTGTGAAAGACACGTTTACATTAAAAGGAGATAAAATTATCTTTCAAAATGATGGATTTGGAGATGAAGGAGCCACTTACATATTAGGTATGTTTCATGTGCTTTTTAAAGCATAACCCTTATTTCAATTCTTAAAAATTTTAGAATTTTTTGCTCCCTTCACAATATCCTGATCTGTAATTGTCTTCTCTTTTCTGAATTTATTTTATTCTTGAAGGAATGTGATAATGATTTAGTATAAACCACTCAGTGGGGTAATTAGCTTTTATTGTCTTGTGAAAACCAAATGAAGGTGAACCCAGCAACCCATTTTATACTTTGTCAGATTTTTTTATATGATCTACACAAAATTTGGTAGCACAGGAAAAGTTAGTCTTTCAGACTAAATGTATGTTACATTAATACATGCATTATCTGTCATGTTTATTTGCATTGTGACTAGTTCTCCAGCTGTAGAGTAACCTGTTGGAAGCACTGGGACATATGGTGGAAAATCATTTGTGCTCAAAACCACTTGTATGAATTGTATTTGAGTTGTGAACATTTCTATGATGAGCATGTAATGCAGTGGTGAAAGGAGCATTGAACTGCAAGCTGTACTGTAAATTACAGTTTCAAAATATTTCGCCTGTTTGTAGTTCATTTTTTTACAAGTTGATCATCTGTCACATTTCTTTCTGTTCTTTCAATTGCTTCCTTTCAGATGAAGAACCATCACGAATAATAAGGTCAAAAGCCTACATTTGTGAAGCATTCAACAACTAAATATATTTAGATTTACAACATTGAGCTCGCTTACCATTATTTTATCTGAATTTTAATTTGGCTGAAACTAAACCAAATAATTTGGTCCAATCTTTGGCCTTTTAATAACCAAATTATCTGGTGTAATTTCACCTGTTGTAGGTTATTAAAATTATTCAGTGTTAGTTACCTAGCTGAATGAAGCTACCTAGCTGCCATACACCCCACTCCTACATAATTTGTATGTAAATGTTTTGTCCTAAATCAAAGATTGATGATTCAGTAAGTAACAAATCGGTTTTTAAAAAGATCTGTAATACATATTTCATGGGATAAATGGAATAATCTGAGAATTTAAGTTATGATCCGACTATTTGCTGGTTTATTGTTCGACTGTTTTGGATGAGGCAAAAGTTGGCACCCCAAGATAAAGTAAATGTCACAACTTTAAAAGGAATAGCATTTAATTGTCCCTATATCAGACAGGTTTCTGCTGCTTGTGCATAATGCTTTTTCTAATTTAACTAATGTGGTTTAATTACAACCCAATAATTCAGGAAACATGCAACATAAATTAATTCACTGTCAATAAATATGTGTTTAAATGACATACAAAAATAATCATTTCCATTGAAGCTAAAGGAACTTTGATTTAATTTTCAGAGGAGTTTCTCAGTGGTGAGGCTGAAAATGCCTTTGTGGATTTTGCAGATACTCAGGGACGCATGACTAATGATTTACCCAGTAAAAACCTACCAACCTGTATGTCAGGTATGGATTTTTATAGCATTTAAAGTGAAAGTTTTACATTCGTATGTTCCACGTAATTTCTCTTTTGCCTAGGAAGTTACAAACCAAAGCTGCAAATCTGCAGCACCAGTGAAACCTTTCCATAAGCTGATGTTTTTGAAATGTTTTATCCAAAGGTGAAGGGAATGTAGAAACAAGAGGCCATTTGCCTTTGAGTCTATCCAGTATTTATTTAGTTCCTGGTTTATCTATATCTCAAATTCTTTACTTGCTTTGCTTTCATATTTTTTAATAGCCTTAGCTCTAAAATATCATGCCCAAATCCAGAATCTTCATTTTGAATAAATTGGGCAATTTAAGTTGCTTAAGTCTGTGGCTTCATTTTATCTAAATACCACTGTAAACTGTATTTTTGAGTAAGTGAGGGAAAATCTCCATGTCATTGATGGTGCCTTGCTTGACTGGACAACCTATCAGAAAATTTGTTGCACTTATTTTCTTATAATGGTTATTAATTTGATTTACCTGTTTATTTCAATACACTTCTTTGAAGTTTGAGTGACATGTTCAGTCCATGTAAATTGTATTCACACAGAGATTTCCCTTATGAGATTTGTTGTATTTATCTTATTTGAGTGTAAAGAGAAGAATCAAAGGATAGTTGCCTGATAGCGTAGTAGCAGGCATGAATATAAAACTTATCATTAAAGTCCAGGCTGATGTTCACTAACATGCATTTGTTTGAGAAATTTGGGCCTGGATTTTCATTGTTGCAAATTGCCCGTAGTGTTAGGTGCATTCGTCAGGGGTGAATGTAGTGGAATAGGTCTGGGTGGGTTGCTCTTCGGAGGGTCGGTGTGGACTTGTTGGGCCGAAGAGCCTGTTTCCACACTCGGGAATCTAATCTAATCTTAAAAAAAAATGGCTGAGGATCATGTCACACAACAGTGGCAATATATTTGCTGTGTCACAGCTCAAACCTGACTGCTCACGCGCTATTCTTGGAAATGGTTATTACAGAACTTGACTATTTCCTGAAGCACAAAGATTATAACGTCAGCATTGTAAGATATCCCACCATCAGTTGACTTAATAAAGGTGGCCTCTTGAAGACTGAAAGACATTTTGAATTTCAGACAATACATCAGCATAACACCCATGAACAATATGCAGCTACTAAAATCACTAATAAGTGTGTTGTGATTCCACTTCCTTGGACACAAGAGAAGGCTAAGCCACTTATGATTTATTTTTGCATTTCATTATTTTAACAGGTGAGTCACATGTTCCTGATACTCTACTTCACGAAGATAAAACTGTATGTGACCAAACAACTCTGCTGCTCAATGAAGAGGAGGGCTTTGCCTTGCAGCCAGTCGATGCAACTGGTTAGTTTCATTCTCCTTTATCTATGAAACATTATTTTACTAGGTAGCATTTTTTTAATCACTGATGTATTTTTGGAAAATGATATGCCTATTTTCAGTTTCATGATATTGTTTATGAGACTATCCTCTGACAAAATCAATCACTGTTATTGAGTTCTGATGTTCTCCTAGTGGAACATGCTGATGGGTCCAAGGATGTTCTACCTTTACAAGAGAATGGTTCTGCTCTGATTTCCTGACTCCAGATTCCTTTCCTGAGGCTGAACCACTTTCCCAGCTTTTAATGTGACGGACCTGAAACTTACCAACGATAGCCAGTTGAACCCAAGGGAAAAAACATATAGAAACTACCTGCAGGCTGGCATACATTTATGAGGTGTTTCCGGGACTTCCATGACCGTTCCCTCCAAATTTTAGTGGAACCCTTCTGTTTTGGAATTTCATAAACAAATGACACAGGAAGGCTTGTTATAGACCCAGGAATAATGTTAGAGGGGGAGGAAGTGAGTGGATGGCTTGTACACCCAGAAGAAAGGTCAGCATCCACTTGACAAACTCCAATCAAGTCTGCCCCACAGCCATATCACAATGCAGGGGGCTAAATTTATGGGAAGTGCGACTTCAATTCCCCAGTGAGCATAGTAGACACTGCTGGGACTGGCAGCAGTCCAGGGTTGAAAGCTCAGTGAATCCATAAACTTTGAATGGGGAGGGCTTGGAAACTTTAATGTGCCTCGGACACCCTTTGAAAGTGGTACCCTATTTTCTTCCAAACAAATAAAAAGACTGTCCACTCCCACTCACCAACTGTATTGTGTCACAGGCAGTTATATTAAGGCCAGTTGAGCTTTTAGTAAACTTATTTGACCCTTAATTATTTATTTACATATGGTTACTGGGCTCTGATTTCTAATTTTCTGATCTTTTTTCAGTGGAAACTATTTTAACTTTATTTTATTTCCATTACTCTGTTACTCGCTACCCTGTTTCCATTTAAAGATTGCTTATTTACAATTCTCTTTTCCTTTCTTGTTATCCCTTTCCATTGCTCTTTTGTTTTCAGTCTCTTCTGTTTGTGCTTTTCTCTTTTTCTTCCTGTTCAAGCCTTTCTCACTCTTGTTCTTCTAAGTTAAGATTTTAATTCTAGATGAGGCATCTCATCTTCAGATTTCCTCCTCTTCTAATCATGCTGTATCACTCAAAATTTGGTCAGTTACTCTCAGCATCTCCTCTTTACAAGACTTTGCTTTTATTTCTACCTTTGGTTTATCTGTTAGATCTCAGTTTAGCATGAATTAAAAATTTCAGCTAATTGTGCTGTGCCTTCGAATCTCAGAAGGCTCTTGGCAACATTCAGTGCCATCTTGAAAATCCAACCCTGTGATAAGCTTCAACACAACAGTGTTGTTATCCTCCATGTACCCTCTTAAATTTATATGAATTCGAATCCCAGCAGGATCCCCCACTTGTTATAGTCCAGTTGATGGTATTACTAAACATATCAGATCCCAGAATGAAATCTGTCTTGACTGATCAGTTTTTTAAAAAATTAATTAACGTGGTGGTCACTCACGTGAGACTAACATATAAAAAACATTTGGATGGGTATATGAATAGGAAGGGTTTGGATGGATATAGGCCGGGAGCTGGCAGGTGGGACTAGATTGGGTTGGGATATCCGGTGGGTATGGACGGGTTGGACCGAAGAGTGGAACTTTATTACACAAAAGACAAAAACAAAAAAACAAATTTAGCTATCTGAATGCAGAATGTAGTTTGGCAGATCTTAAAACTCAACATAACAACGTTTCATCTTACTTTCCAACACATCAGAGAGATAAATCCATAGAAATTACTCCATTACATCAGCTGAACAGGATATTGGTTAGGCCACTTTTGGAATAATGTGTGCAATTCTGGTCTCCCTCCTACAGGAAGGAAGTTTTGAAACTTGAAAGGATTCAGAAAAGATTTACAAGGATATTGCCAGGGCTGGAGAGTTTGAGCTAAAGGGAGAGCTGAATAGGCTGGGGCTATTTTCTGTGGAGCGTCAGTGGCTGAGGGGTGACCTTGTAGAGGGGCCTTTATAAAATCATGAGGGGCATGGATAGGGCAAGTAGATAAGTTTTTCTTTCCCTGTGGTGGTGTGTCTAAAACCAGAGGGCATAGGTTTAAGGAGAGGGGTGAAAGATTTAAAAGGGACCTCAGGGGCAATGTTTTCACACAGCAAGTGGTTCATGTATGGAATGAGCTGTAAGAGGAAGTGATGAAGACTGGTACAATTACCAACATTTAAAAGACATCTGGATGGATTTATAAATAGAAAAGGTGCAGAAGGATATAGGCCAAATGCTGGCAAATGGGACGAGATTTATTTAGGATATCTGGTTGGCATAGATGAGTTGAACCGCAGTGCTATACATTTCTATTACTCTAAATCTTCAGCTTCTCCTTAACTGATTCTTCTCAGTACTTTCCTGCGTTTACTTATATTCCCCGGACCCTGACTGTACCCTTCACCTAACCTGACTTGACCTAACTGCCATTGGACCAGACGTTCTGCCCCTCCCCCACTAGGCACCAATGTGCATTCCAGAGCTGCAATTCCCTTACCCCAGCCTACCCTAAACATTGCATCACAACCTTGCACCCCAACCCAATTGACATCCTACCCACCTGACACCTTAGCTACTTTACCCTGTGCGCTACACATCGAGCATCCAGCTCCTGTCAACTTATCCCTCCCTAGCTGACAACCTATTTAACTGGCACCTGGGCATCCTACTCACCTGGCGCCCTTTACTTCCAGCAACTTAACATCACACTTAGCTTAGGTACTTACCATTGGTTGTCAGAACCTTCAAAAATTAAGAATAAAGCAACTGACTGCTGATAAAAGGGGTAGTTTGCCTTCCTCTGGTAATTCTGTGCTATGAAAGAATTGTCAGAATCGAATTATGACTGCATTTATGAGGAGACCTGATGGACTCTCCTCTTTGGAATATCCAACCCTATAATCTCTTCTAACCCCTATTAGGTCTCCCTGAACTGCTCGTAAACTTCTAGTCTCTGGGTTTAATAGCAAATATTATCTTGAACCATAAGCTTGAAAATAAGCTAATGTTTTAATCCCAACTGTTGCAAACCAACGCAGCAAAATGAATCTTACGTTTAACATTGCTGCTCTCTGACACGCATTGGATTAGGTGACTATTCTGGAAGAACTGCCTGGCCTACTCATTTTTAAAGTCTTCAGAACATTAATCAATTCCACATACCATTATTTTAAATTCCATCTCAAAACAAATTTATCCCTTTCATCACATTGTGCCCTACATTACCACAAGGAAACTTATATATCTTATATACCTTAAACCATTCTTGGATGGTTTCTACATCCTGTCCTTCAGAGCAGAGATCCCCTCTCTCTAATACACTGATCCTTTTCCTTATTATCAGCACTATGTTATCTCTTTTTCCTAAACTTCTTAAATATCAAATATCCTTTAATATTCAGTTCATAGTCCTCGTCATTGTGGAATCATTCTCCTAAATGCCAGATAAGTCACACCCTTTTAGTTCTATTACTACCATCGGTTCACTTATTTTAATGTTAATTCAAAAGCTAGAGTGCTTTAATTCTGCCTTTTTAACACCACTCTGTAATTTAACCAAGGTTGATTCTAGGATTTGATTCTGTTTCTCTCCACTTTCGTTTATAGCTTTTCAGCTACTTATAACTTTTGTATTTATTCTATCTGAATTTCTGCCTTTAGTTGCTATCACATTGATAAGCTAGTTTGAAGATCACCTTAGGACAATAGGCTAGATTATCATTAGAGAGTGATGACTGGTGATAGTTCAGCCTGAGCATTACTATGCCTCGGGCAAATGGTGAAGTTGAGAAGACAGGGCCTTCATTGTGACCTCAGCCACTACAGGAATTGAACCCGGTACTGTTTACATCACACTGCATTGCAAACCTGTCATTCAGCAACTGCACAAGTTTAAGCAATCCCAAATAGCACTAGCAAATGTCTCCTCGAAGATATTGGGCTGAGTGCTGCAACATTTTTCTAGTGTTACAACACAATAATGAATCCCTCTGTTAATTAAAGTATATACTCAGAAAAGTTCACCTAGCCTTGTAATCTGTAACATTTGATAAACTCCTACAATGGAAATAGAACCAATCTGACTCAAGATTTGGATACAGACAGATTCTAACCTCACATTGTCTGAGTTGAGATGTCACCTTTTTTTTAAATAAAACCTTAAGTTATCTCGAAAATGTGACTTAAAAGAAGTTCTGGAATTTACATATTAATGAACTGAAACCTGCAACCCGATCTAAAAGATGAAAGACTAAAATCTAGGTGTGTTCAATATATTGTTTTAATTGCATAACACTGATTTTTTTGTTATAAATTCTGTGTCTTATGATCCTACCTCACTAATTACCTGATGAAGGAGCAGCACTCTGGAAGCATGTACTTTGACATAAACCTCTTGGACTATAATTTGGTGTTATGTGTTTTTTAACTTATTAGAGACCGATTAGATCTTGTATCTGTCAAAATTATAAACTTGCCCTTCTCCCCCTGTTCTTCCTGAGTAAACTTTATCCACAGAGGCGAAGTCTTTATAGGGATCAGGCACTAACTCAATACTCAGCCCTTGCTTAGGCTGTGCACTCTCCTGCAGCTCCTCAACTTTTCTTGGAGTTTCCTTTACTACTTTACTAATACTGAAAAATGTGTTGCTTGAAAACTGCAGCAGGTCAGGCAGCATCCAAGGAGCAGGAGAATTGATGTTTCGGGCATAAGCCCTTCTTCAGGAAGGGCTGAAGAAGGGCTGAATCCTGAAGAAGGGCTTATGCCTGAAACGTCGATTCTGCTGCTCCTTGGATGCTGTCTGACCTGCTGCGCTTTTCCAGCAACACATTTTTCAGCTCTGATCTCCAGCATCTGCAGTCCTCACTTGCTCCTATTTTCACTAATACTACTGGTCTAGCCTCTTTTACCACATTTTTTTCCCACAGTGTCTTTCTTCAGTGACCAGCACTGTGACTTCAAGTGTCCCACCTTACCACAGTGGAAACACCTGAGGCTTTTCACCTCCTTTTCACCCTCTTTGGCTTTCTTTTTCACCTGTGGTAAACTATTAACAGCGTGCTCTAATCTTTGTTTTGTAGTGTAGGATCTCCCCTTGTCCCAATTTCTATCTCTCTCAGGAAGAAATTCTTGCCAGAAGCTAAATTTTGCCTTATGCATATTCATCTACCATCTCTGCCACTCTTCTCATTTCTTGAACTTTCTGTTCATCCACATGAATTCTTATCATCTCTGGAAGTGAGTTTTTAAACTCCTCTAGCAGAATAATCTCTCTTAGAGTCTGATAGGTCTTAATGTTTTTAAGGCCCGCACCCATCTATCAAAATTACTGTGTTTAATTCTTTCGAACTCAAATAAATCTAACCTGGTTCCTTATTTATGTTTCTGAATCACTATCTGTACGCTTCTGGTACCAGTTCATAAGCACTCAAAATTGCCTGTTTGACATCTGCATAATCTCTTGACCCCTCATTTGACAGCACTGTAAATACCTCACTAGCTCTGCCTACCAGCTTAGTCTGAACCCACAAGTTCTCTGACCACTCCATCTGCCTAACCAATTTTTCAAATGAGATAAAGAAAGCTTCAACATCTTTCTCATCAAAATGTGGCAGTTTTACATATTTGTATACATCATTACCTTCTCTCTCCATCTCATCCTGTTACCTTGACTTTATTGATTAATTCGCAACTTCTGAAGTTCAAATTCTCTGTCCCTTTCTCTTTCTTGTCTCTCTCTCTTTGCTCAGCTAAGAACCTTCTCTCCCTTTCTTTTTCCTCTAACATGGCTGTTGCCTTTTCTTTATCTTCTCACTCCAGTTACCTCAATTGCAATTTAAGTTTTTCTAACTCTACTGCACTTGTCTTTTTCTCTAAGTGCTTGAGCAACTCCATTACAATTTCAGCTTTCCTTTTGTCCCTATTAAACCTAGTTCTAACCTATTTGCTAATTCTAAAAGTATGTCCCTCCTCTACCTTTCTAAATTTCCTTGGCAAATTTGGGAAGCATCTTCAAGCCCCAGAGCCTCTTTAGCAATGTTAAGAGCCACTTCCCTCACTTTTAATTTAACCAACCACAAGTATCCAAAATTAAACAAATTGTCTTGCCTAAATTTTATTTAAAGATTTAGGACTCTAATTGGCAAGTGTTTAAATCTGCTGGGATCTTTTGTACTCCATATCTGTTCAAATCTGTCTAAATCTCAGACTGGATCTGTCTAAACCTGTCCAAATCTTAGACTGGATCTGTCTAAACTTGTCCAAATCTTGAATCCAAGCCTCCAAACTGTTACAATACGGCGATGAACCCCTTTGTTAATTAAATTAGACACCCAGAAGAGTTCACCTCGCCTTTTAGTCTGTTAAAATATGAGTGACAGAGAACTTCCAAAATCCACTATTTAAAGAAAATAATATCAATTTATTCTTTAACTCAAAAAGTGACCATTAAACAACTATTCACAACGCCAAGCCCCCTTGCTCTTAACTGCTTATTACCTGCCTCCAACTCTATAACAATATACTGTTTCAATAAAACATATATTAAAATTATGTCAACTTAATTTCAAAACCATACAACGACTGTCATCTTTGGTGTCTGTCTTCTAGCTGAAGATCTCCTTGGGTCATCATCTTTCTTTATACTGTGAAGATGTTCATTTGATAGAGAGCTTTTCAATGGCTTGGGTCTCTTGATAGCAGTTGCTCTGTCTGATCTTCAAAATGCCTGCCTTTTTCATGTCCCCAACATCGAATTGTCTCATTGGTTCGATGTTGGCAAAACAATATATTAAAACTCGATTGGGCTTTAGTATCCTGGGGCATAATTTAAACTGGTTAAATTTGAATTGTTGTCAAAACAGCAATCAACTCTGGTATCTATTTTACAGCCAAATGTTACATAATTTCAATTTTCCAGTACACTCTGAGACTGCTCATGTAAACTCTCAGTGCAGAACAGTACTCTTAAAGCTATAGCCAATATGTTTGTTCATTCAATCTGCCTACTTCAAAACTCACTCGCATGTGGGACTGGGAGCAATCCTAACATTACTATCTTAGATGTCCTTCTTTTCAGTGTCTTGCCTAGCTCCCTAAATGCTACTTTCAGGAATTTATTCTTCTTTCAATCTGTGCCTTTGGTGCTGGGTGTTGATCATAACCTCTAACTCTTCATCTTTCCCCAAAGAATGCCGTATATTCACTTTGTAATATCCTTGACCCTGACACCCTGGAGTCATATCCATGACTACAGAAACACTTATCTGTTCCCTAACTGTCAAATAGCTTACCAACTGCCCCCAGCACTTTCTGAATCATCTAGCAGCAATTGTACCAGAGTCAAAAAATGTGGCGCAGGAAAAGCAGAGCAGGTCAGGCAGCATCCACGGAGCAGAAAAATTGACATTTAGGGCATAAGTCCTCAGCAGCAATTGTAATAGACCTTGGTTCTTGCTGTGTTTCTCAAATGACCATTGTCATCTCCAGCATCCAAGATTGAAACCTAGTTAATGAGTGAGATAGACTCAGGCGACACCTGCACTACCTGCCTGGTCTTTCTGTACTACCAAGAAGTTATCTATTCCCTCTCTGCTTGCCTGGTCTTAATCTGCTGTGTTAAATACTTTGTTAGATATGCTGTCTTCTATATCTCAAACTTGTGAAAGCACCATAGTGACTCCAACTGCCACTCAAATTCCAAAAGCCAGAGCTCAAACACTGACAACGTCCAGGCTTATACTGGCAAGTGGCAAGTAACATTCAGGCCACATAAGCACAATTCAATGGCCTTATTGGGCAAAATATAACCAGACCATTACCCCATGGCATTAAGTGGCATTGCTGTCGCTTACTGCCTCACCATCAGTATCCTGGAGCTACCATTTACCAGAAATGAAACTGAGACAGCCGTAGAAATATTGTGGCTACAAGAGCGGGTCAGAGGTTAGGAATTCTGCAGCAAATAACTCACCTTGTGTTTTCTCAGTATCTTTCCATTATCTACCAGGCTTGAGTCAGGCATGTATTAGAGTGCAATCTACATGCCTAGATGGGTGCAACTCCAATAACATTCAAATCTAAGCTGACCCATCTGCACTAACCCCATTTGCCAGCACGTGGCCCATCGCCTTGAATGTTATGACTCGTCTATGTACTTTTTAAAAGGTGAGGTTTTCTGCATCAACTGACCTCCTGGGCAGTTCCATATGCCCACCACATTCTGGATGAAAAAAGTCTATCCTCAAAACCGTCTAAAACTCCTGCGATAAATTTCTGTCTCTCATTATTGACCCTTAAGCTCATAATCTTATACACCTCAATCAGCTCCCCCCCGCCCCGCAGCCTTCTCTAAAGAAAACAACCTGGTGAATCTCCTCTTCATCCACTCCCTGCAGTCTTGGAGAATTACACAATGGAAACGATACTTCAATCCAACTAAATCATGCAGACGAGTTATCCTAAACTGAACCAATCCCATTTGCATGTATTTGGCATATATCTCTCGCAACCTTTTGTATTCGTGTCCAAATGTTGTAACTGTACCTGTCTCTACTGCTTCTTCTGGCAGCTCATTCCATACACGCATTACTCTCTGCTATCCTGAAAACAAAAAATCCTAGAGATTTTATAGTGGGTGATCAAAGAACAGAAACCAGCATATACCATTATAAAAGATGGAAGTTTTAATCTAAGATTGTTAACTGTATCACGTCTCCATGACACTGGACTTCTTTGGCTATAAATTCTGTGAGCATGATCTTAACCTCCACAACTGAAGATTTCGATTCCTGGTGGGGTCACTCGGTTCCGCGATCGGTCAATAAACACTCGCAATCGGTCTGACTTTTAGAAGTTCACTCTTTATTTTTCATACGGCCGGTCACAGTGTCCAGAAACAGGTTATACACTTCTGTGTTCCTCAGAGAAGCTGCGCACATTGCTTAAAACAAAGACATCTTTATAGTTTTCTTAAAAAAGGTACAGGCCTTGATCGCATAATACATTCAAACAATTATTAATCAATTCACGATACTGCTTTATTTTGACAGGTACTTGATCCAGTGATATTTCCTGGGAGCCAACTTTATTTTCCAACACTCAGGCCACCCTTATCTCACTAACAGAGCCATTGCATCTGCATCTGAAGGGCAGTTAGGATGGCCAGTAATGTCTTATCTTGTCTAGTTATTTCTATGCTGTAAAGGGAGCATTGTCTGCTAATCTCTATTTAAGCAGATTGTGGTTAGTCAATTATGCAGCTATAGCAGAATTAGCACTTAGTAACTTAAAAGCCATTTTATGCAGGTTTTTGCAGAATTGTCAATTTGCAGTCTAGAAGCCATTTTGTCATGTTATTTGCATTGAGAAGCTATTTTATTGCTGCTTAAATTGTTAAGAGCATCTGTTAAGTGGTTGTTCCTGACAACAACTAGTTACTTCGGTCTGTATTCAGATTTAAGATCCTTTCAACCACCTGATGAAGGAGCGGTGCTCCAAAAACTAGTGCTTCCAAATACACCTGTTGGACTATAATCTGGTGATGTGTGGTTTTAACGTTGATAGTGAAGATTAAGTGATCAGAATGTGAGAATAGCAGAACAATGGTGTGTCTTTCTAACAAACAGACTGCAAAGTGCATGTTGGCTCAGTGGTTAGCACTGCTACCTTGCAGCGCCAGGGATCTGGGTTCATTTCCCACTTCGGGCAACTGTCTGTGTGGAATTTGCACATTCTCCCTGTGTCTGTGTGGATTTCCTCCGGGTGCTCTGGTTTCCTCCCACAGTCACAAAGATGTGCAGGTTAGGTGAATTGGCTGTGCTAAATTGCTCATTGTATTAGATGCATTAGTCAGGGGTAAATATAGAGGAATGGGTCTGGGTGGATTGCTCTTTGGAGTGTCGGTGTGGACTTGTTGGGCTGAAAGGCCCGTTTCCACACTGTAGGGAATCTAATCCAATCTAACTGGCAGTCCCATTGGGGTGGGTGGGGCCAGAGATAGGACATAGTGATGGCAAATGTAACAAGTAAAGCTAAAATAAAGGGAAGGAATGGGAGTGGGTTCACAATTTGAAGACGTTGAACTCTATATAAAGTTCAGAAAGTCGTAAAGTGCCTAGTCTCAAGATGAGATTTTGACCCTCCAGTTTGCGCTGTGATTTACTGGAGCAATGCAGCATGCTGAGGACAGACAGTGAGCACGTGAGCAGCAGGCTATGTTAAGATGACTGACTGACTGTGGGAAGGTCAGGGTCATGCTTCTGCATAGGCCGGAAGTGTTCTGCAAACTGGTCACCCTGTCTTGTCTGCATTTGGTTTCTTCAATGTACAGTAAGCCACATTGGGTGCAGTGAATACAGTATGTAAGATTGGAGGTGATACAGGTGAAATGCTGCTTCACCTGGAAAGACATTTTAGGCTCTTGCATGGTGAGTAGGGAGGAGGTGAAGGGGCAGGTGTTGCACCTTCTCAGGCTACATGGAAAGGGGGGGAGGTGTTGGTGGTCAAGGAATGGATTAGGGTATCTTAGAGGGAACAATCCTTGCAAAATGCAGATGGGAGAGTGAGGGGAAGATGTGTTTAGTGGTGACATTCTGCTGGAGTTGTCTGAAATTGCAGAGAATGATCCTGTGAATGTGAGGGATGTTTGGATGAAAAGTGAGGACAAAGGGAACCCAATCAAGCTGTTGTGAATGATGGAAAGGGGCAACGGCGGAAGCACGGCTGATAGGTCTGATGCACTGAGGGCCCTATCAACCAGAGTGCACAGGGGACCACGGTTATGGAAGAAGGACATCAATGACTGTTTTAGTGCTGCTTCATGCTCCCACTTGGATCTTGCAAATAAACCCTGGATTTGGTTACATGTTTACTGTGCTGGACCTTTCATGGGCTCTATGTTCTTAGTCATTGTAGATGCCCATCCAAAATGGTTGGATGTGCATAGAGTTCATTTGTCAAACATGGGAACAGCGATTGAAAAGTTGCAAGCATCTTTTGCAATATATGGATGCCTGGAAGTGTTGGTCATAGACAACAGGTCATCAGTTACCATAAGGAAATTTGAGTACTTTTTAAAGTTTTATTGAATTTGGCATGTAAAGACAGCTTCATACCATTCATCATTCAGTGTTCTGGTGGAAACAGTAGTCCAAACTTTGTCGGCAGCCGTAAAGAAACAGCCTACAGCTTCACTTGATACCAAGCAATCTTTGAGGTAAAAATCAAAAGCCCTTCATCAGGCTTTTTCCCAAAATGTCGATTTACTGCTCCTCGGATGCTGCCTGAACTGTTGTGTTTTTCCAGCACCACTCTAATCTAGACTCTGGTTTCCAGCATCTGCAGTCATTGTTTTTACCTAATGGGCGAACAGTGAAATGGCATTCGAAACACCTATGCTGAAGTCGAGTCCTCTAAGCAAGAGAGGCAGTTTGCTTCAGGGGACGAAGTTTGGTATCGAAACCAAAGGCATGGTCCAGGGATGTACAAAGTTCGGGTTGAAGAGACAGTCCTGAACAAACACGTGGACTACATGAAAATTGCAACCTTGCAAATGGACAGGAGCAAAACATACCCAGCACCTCAGAACATCTGGTAAGCTGTCAGAACCTGTGGGTTCTCTCCCTCCATCTAACAACAAAGAAACCTCTGAGGATGAGATGGACATGGCAGACGTTGCAGCCTCAGCACAGTTCCCATCTGATGAAGATGATGAGTTTCAGCCGAAATAGGCTGGATGCAGGAGACTGGCTATGATCTAATATGTGTTGCCAATATCTGTGGCAGAATCAGAGGAACCGGACCTGGTGCAAAAATGCCCCGGTAGAAGCTACAGGAAAAAGAATATCCCTATGTCCCAGGACATAGAGGGGAAGGCATGCAATGATTAGAATGAGGTCAACCAGATGGATCTCGTAGAATGAGTTCACTGCATGGGGCTGTTAACTTGGTCCAATTAGGGAGTCCTGGCTGATAGATACAAACAGGAGTATCGGGCTCAGTATCATGTACTATGCACATATGAATAAAGGATGACTTAGTGACAGGATACCAGCCTTCGTGGAGATACTTCATTCTCCACTCACCTAACTCCCCACTGACCAGACCACAAAGACTTGCACTTGATGTACTGTTTTTTCAAAAATTAATTTGTGTGATGGGGCATTGCTGGCCAGTGTTTATTGCCTTCTGAGAGGGTAGTTAAGAGTCAACTGCATTACACAAAGCCTGGAGTCACATGTAGTCCAGACCAGGTGGGGAATGACGTTTCCTTCCCTGAAGAACATTAGTGAACCAGATGGATTTTTCCAACAATCAACAATGGTTCATTGGTCATCATAGAATCTCGATTCCAGATTTTTATTGAATTCAAATTCCACCATCTGTCATGGCAGGATTCAAGCTTGGGTCCCCAGAACTTTATCTGGGTCTCTAGATTGACAATCCAATGAAATTGCCACTAGGCCATTGCCTCCCCTCAAATAAGCTGAACTTGTGTTGTTTTAGCTGCACCCATCTAAACGGATGAAGGGTATTCTATCACACTCCTGACTTGGGGATAAAAGACAGGCATTGGAGTGACAGAAGGTGACTCATCGCAGAACTCCTAGCCTCTGGTCTTTGCCACAGTATTTTACCAGCCCAATTCAATTTCTTGTCAGTAGTAACACCAAGGATGTTAATGGGGGTAGGGGATACTGAGGTGGTAATGCCATTCTAATCTTCTGTCTTGTTCACTGTAATTAATGTTCACTGCTGTTCCTTCACTGTCACTGGGTCAAAATCCTGGAATTCCCTCCCTAAGGGCGTTGTGGTCTATTTACAGCATGTGGACTGCAACAGTTCAACGCAGCAGCTCACTACCTCAAGTGCAACTAGGAATGGGCAATAAAATGCTGGCAGCCAGCAATGTCCATGGCCCATGAATGAATAAAAGCAAAATTACTTTTGTTGTTGCTCCTGGTATTTGGCACGTAATTGCCAAAATTTGCTTGCACAGCCACATCACATTCCTCAGTGAATGCTTCTGTTCAGACTCGCCCCACATGATTAGAACTGAAATTTTATCTTTCATGTTTTGCATCCACCCAGGATCACAGGTGTATGTATAATGTGATGTATAATGCTCCACACTCAGCTGCTTTTGCCCTATTCTGAGATCCACAGTCACTGCTATGTGCTGCTATATGCACACACTCAACCTCTCTCTCCATGAACACTGCCTCTTGCTGGCTCAGAGCTGTCCTGCCTCACAGTTTTACTTCATCATCTGACTCATGTGATGTTCTGACAGGAAGCTGCTTTTCTTTCAGGCATTAAGGAACTCAAGATGTAATGACTTAGTGATACCATGCCCCAGTGGAATCGTTTTCCTCTCCCCTCTAAATCTACCCCCTTTCCTAATTCCATCTCTTCAGACCTTCCACTCTCTGATGCTGAAATTCTTTACTCAGCGAAGGTCTTAGTTTTATCCTTCTACATCCCCACCTCGATCAATTTCGAGCACAACATGAACTCCTCTTCTGTCCATTTCTTTGGACAAGAGTTCTCTTTCCATTCCACAAAACCTTTCACCCGCCTCCAATACTCTCCGTCTTTCTGGACCCTCCCTCTAGCTCTTTACCCGTACTTAACCTGTTAATTGAGAACTGTTGACATGACATTGATTGCCTTAACTTCTCTGCCCCCCATTATCCTTTCAAATCTATCGCCCTCTGAACTAACTGCACTTTGTACTCTCAGATTTCACCCTGGTTTTGTAATCAAGCCTATCAACAAAGGTGGTGCTGTTGCCTGGAGTAATGATGTCTATATTGCAGAGGATGAGCGTCTGCTCTTGGACACCACCTCCTATTTCCCCTGGGCTATGCTCCTACATTGAACACCAAGCTATTGTGTCCACAGTAGTCACTAATATCATTTCATGTGCTGATGTCTGCCCTCCCACTGCCTCCAAGTTCATAGTCCCTTACCCCACATAGCCTGCTTCTACCTTCTTCCGAAAATCCACAAACAGGACTGTCTGGGCAGACCCATTGTTTCTATCTGCTCCTGCCCCACAGAACTCATCTCTTCCTAGTTCAACTGAATTTCTTCCCCCCCCCTTGTCCAGCCCCTTGCCACTTCTATCCACGATTCTTCTATGCTTTGTCAGTTTCAGAATTTCCAGTTCCAGGTTCCAGCTGCCACCTCTTCTCCATGGACGTACAATCCATTTACATGTCCATTCCCCCATCAGGATGGTCTCAGGGCTCTCCATTACTTCCTGGAAAAAGGGCCTGTACCATCCCTATCCACCATACCATCTTCTACCATTCAGCTGAACTAGACCTCACTTTGAACAACTTCTCTTTTAACTCCACTCACTTTCTTCAGGTCAAAATGTGGTTATGGGTACCCGCCCGTCTCTTTGTTGGGTATATGGAACGTTGCTTGTTCTGGTACTACAACTCTTCCTTTGCTACAATTATGACATCATAAGTACTGCTTCCTCTCTTGTCCAGAATTGGAAAGTTAATCAGTTTTGCTTCCACTTTACATCCTGCTTTCACCGTCACTTGGTCCATCTCCTGTTCCTTGGATGCTGCCTGACCTGCTGCGCTTTTCCAGCAACACATTTTCAGCTCTGATCTCCAGCATCTGCAGACCTCACTTTCTCCTTCTCCTAGCTATGATCAATTTTGAAGAAGGGTCTCTGGACCTGAAACGTTAATTCTGTTTTCTTACACATACTGCCAGACCTGCAGAGTTTTTTCCAACAGTTTCTGCTTCTGATTTCCAGTATTTGCAGTTTTCTTTTTATCAAGAGAAGATGATTAGATTGTCTCTTGCTGGAGCTGGTCATTGCTTGGCACTTGCATGATATGCATATTACATGGTATTTATCAGCTCAAGCCAGGATGTTGTCCAGGTTTTGCTGCATATTTACATGGACTGCTTAAGTATCTGAGGAATTGTGAAACATGCAGAACATGTAAAATCTCCAGTGAACAGGCTCACTTCTCACTTTATGACGGAGGAAAGGTCATTGATAGGGTAGTTAAAGATGGTTGGCCGAGGACATTTGAGGGATACTTGCACTGATGTCCTGAGATTGAAATAATTGATTTTCAACAGCCACAGTCATTATCCTTTGTAGTAGTTGTGATGCCAACAAGTGGAGCTCCCCCACCCTCATACCCATAGACTCCAGTTCAGCTGCCTGATGTCGAAGGCAGAGTCAAAACATGTGGCGCTGGAAAAGCACAGCAGGTGAGGCAGCATCCAAGGCACAGGGGAGGTGACGTTTCGGGCATAAGCCTTTCATCAAGATTGTGGGGGGTGGGAGCAGAGAAGGGGGAAGGGGGCTGAGAGAAAAAGGAGAAAGGTGAGGTGGGGGGGAGGCAGCTGGGAAGACGATAGGTAGATGCAGGTGGGGGTGATAGTGATAGTTCGGAGGGAGGGTGGAGGAGATAGGTGGGAAGGAAGATGGGCAGGTAGGACAGCTCAAGAGGGCAGTGCCGAATTGGAGGGTTGCATCTGGAATGAAGTGGTGGGAGCGGAGAAAAGGAAACTGGTGAAGTCAAAGTTGATGTGTGGTTGGAGGTTCCCATGGCAGAGGTGTTCTTCTTCCAGCCATCGAGTGGTTTGGATTTGGTGGTGGAGGAGACCTGGTACTTGCATGTCCTTCTCAGAGTGGGAGGGGGAGTTAAAGTGGTTAGCCGCAGGGCGGTTGTTTGGTGCGTATGTCCCAGAGATGTTCCCTAAAGTGTCCCGTGAGTGGGTGTCCTGTCTCCCCAGTGTAGAGGAGACTACATCACGAGCATCAGACACAGTAGATGAGGTGTTTGGATGTGCAGGAAAATCTCTGCCGGATGTGAAAAGATCCTTTGGGGCCTTGGATGGAGGTGAGTGGGGAGGTGTGGTGTAGGTTTTGCACCCCATGCATTACCACTGTGCCACAGGAGGGCTCTCCTATTTCCCATCTATATCTACCAATCAATTAATCAATCAATTATTTGATCTATTAACACATTCCCCATTAAAAAAAACTTTAGAAAACAATACAAACAGCTTTAAACAAAATAAAATTAAATGTAACATCTCCAAGTTTGCAGATGAGATGAAACAGGATAGGAGTGTAAGCTGGAGTCAGTAAAGAGGCTTCAGTGTGATTTGGACAAGTTGGGTCAGTGGACAAATCTGTTGACATATACTGTCAGATGGATAAATATGAGGATATCTATTTCAGTAGCAAAACCAGGAAGGCAGATTTTAGATTGGGAAGGAGGCGGTGCAGTGAGAATTGGATATCCTTGTATACCCAATGGGCGGCACGGTGGCACAGTAGTTAGCACTGCTGCCTCACAGCGCCAGAGATCCAGGTTCAATTCCCGCCTCAGGTGACTGACTGTGTGGAGTTTGCACGTTTTCCCCGTGTCTGCGTGGGTTTCCTCCAGGTGCTCCGGTTTCCTCCCACAGTCCAAAGATGAGCAGGTCAGGTGAATTGGCTATGCTAAATTGCCCGTAGTGTTAGGTAAGGGGTAAATGTAGGGGTATGGGTGGGTTGCGCTTCGGCGGGTCGGTGGGGACTTGTTGGGCCGAAGGGCCTGTTTCCACACTGTAAGTAATCTAATCTAAACCAGTTGCTGTAAGAAAGCATGCAGATGCAGCAGATGGTGAAGAAAGCAAATGGCATGTTGCCCTTCACAGCAATAAGATTAAAATACAGAAGCAGGGATGTAAAAACATTAATTACATTACTACTACAAGGTCTCCACCTGCTATGATTAGAATTCCTTTCACAAGTTTGCAGTCTTTCCCTTGGCCGCAATCAATTCTAAATCTGCTTTTGAACTTTTTTTGTGGCCTTCCACATCTTCAGCCCAGTTTTCCAATCTTTTTTCCTTGCTTTCATCTTGCACATTTAGCCGAAGTTTGTCTTACCTGGTAACTTTCCTTATTTTCTCTGACATGACTTTCCTTCTGGCATACATATCATGATGTCACATTCATCTGTTATCCTTCAGACAAAAATCTTTTGTCTATATCTCTACCAAATTGCACATATTCAGTCAGCCCTTCATGTGCCAACATCTGGGCCTCAAGTTCATGGTGCATCTTCACCTTCTGTGGCTTGTTCAGATCCGTCAGTGTGCAATCAGTGCCCATTAATCTTGAAGAATGCACTCCAACAGTTTTATTACCATGCTGTATAATTACTACATTTTCATCTTTACCTATAATTTTATCTGGATCTTTCCACTCTTTCTGCCATCTCTCAAAAATTTATTTTTGATCATCTTAAATGTTGTTGCAAGACTTGCTGAATTTTCTTTGAAACCTTAGCCTTAATGAATGCCCTTCTCCCTGCATGAGGGAAATTCAGGCACTCAAAAAAAGTGGAACTACATGTTGGTCCTTCCCAGGCTGAAGGATAATCATTCATTATAAAGAAAGTTTTGGATATTTTATATATTAAAAAATTAAATCAGAATATAGCCCCAAGCCATTTACAGTGAGTTGATGCATTGGATTGCCAATCCCAAGGGAGTTGGCAATTTACAACTGTCCACTAGGATTTTGTGAAGCATCTCATCTGTGATTAAAGAATTTATTTTATGCACACAATTTCCACTGCTTTGTTCATATTTTCTCTGACATCCCTAAATTCTTCCTTGACAGTTCCCCCAGACATTAGGAATTTAGTGGATGCTGCTAGTCTGGTCCCTGTCCATTTCTCCTTTACCTATCCACAATTACTTATTGCACTTTATAATATGTAATTGTAGATTGACCAAATCTAGTTTCCAAGTCTATCGAGTTTGAGATCTTGAACTTGAACTTGATTAATTTCTTTCTGGATCAGTGGTGCTGGAAGAGCACAGCATTCAGGCAGCATCCAACGAGCAGTGAAATCGACGTTTCGGGCAAAAGCCCTTCATCAGGAATAAAGGCAGTGAGCTGGAAGCATGGAGAGATAAGCTAGAGGAGGGTGAGGTGGGGAGAGTAGCAATGGGTGAGTGGGGGGAGGAGATGAAGGTGATAGGTACAATGGGTGAGTGGGGGAGGAGATGAAGGTGATAGGTCAGGGAGGAGAGGGTGGAGTGGATAGGTGGAAAAGAAGATAGGCAGGTAGGACAAGTCCGGACAAGTCATGGTGACAGTGTTGAGCTGGAAGTTTGAAACTAGGATGAGGTGGGGGAAGGGGAAATGAGGAAGCTGTTGAAGTCCACTTTGATGCCCTAGGGTTGAAGTGTTCCGAGGCGGAAGATGAGGCGTTCTTCCTCTAGGCGTCTGGTGGTGAGGGAGCAGCGGTGAAGGAGGCCCAGGACATCCATGTCCTTGGCAGAGTGGGAGGGGGAGTTGAAATGTTGGGCCACGGGGCGGTGTGGTTGATTGGTGCGGGTATCTTGGAGATGTTCCCTAAAGCGCTGTGCTAGGAGGCGCCCAGTCTCCCCAATATAGAGGAGACCGCATCGGGAGCAACAGATACAATAAATGAAATTAGTGGATGTGCAGGTAAAACTTTGATGGATGTGGAAGGCTCCTTTAGGGCCTTGGATAGAGGTGAGGGAGGAGGTATGGGCACAGGTTTTACAGTTCCTGCAGTGGCAGGGGAAAGTGCCAGGATGGAAGGGTGGGTCGTAGGGGGGCGTGGACCTGACCAGGTAGTCGCGGAGGGAATGGTCTTTGCGGAAAGCGGAAAGGGGTGGGGAGAGAAATATTTCCCTGGTGGTGGGGTCTTTTTGGAGGTGGCGGAAATGTCAGCGGATGATTTGATTTATGCGGAGATTGGTAGGGTGGAAGGTGAGCACCAGGGGCGTTCTGTCCTTGTTACAGTTGGAGGGGTGTGGTCTGAGGGCGGAGGTGTGGGATGTGGATGAGATGCATTGGAGGGCATCTTTAACCACGTGGGAAGGGAAATTGCGGTCTCTAAAGAAGGAGGCCATGTGGTGTGTTCTATGGTGGAACTGATCCTCCTGGGAGCAGATATGGTGGAGGCGGAGAAGTTGGGAATACGGGATGGCATTTTTGCAAGAGATAGGGTGGGAAGAGGTGTAATCCAGGTATCTGTGGGAGTCGGTGGGTTTGTAAAAAATGTCAGTGTCAAGTCGGTCATCATTAATGGAGATGGAGAGGTCCAGGATGGGGAGGGAGGTGTCAGAGATGGTCCAGGTAAATTAAAGGTCAGGGTGGAATGTGTTGGTGAAGTTGATGAATTGCTCAACATCCTCGTGGGAGCACGAGGTGGCGCCAATGCAGTCATCAATGTAGCGGAGGAAGAGGTGGGGAGTGGTGCCAGTGTAATTACGGAAGATCAACAAAGAGACCGGCATAGCTGGGGCCCATGGCTACCCCTTTGGTCTGGAGGAAGTGGGAGGATTCAAAGGAGAAATTGTTAAGGGTGAGGACCAGTTCGGCCAAACAAATGAGAGTGTCGGTGGAAGGGTACTGTTGGGGACGTCTGGAGAGGAAGAAACGGAGGGCTTGGAGGCCCTGGTCATGGCGGATGGAGCTGTTTTTGTAAAGGGGAATCAGCTAAAGAATTTAAAGTCTCCTCCCTGCTCTTGTAATCTCAGCTGAAAATGTGTTGCTGGAAAAGAGCAGCAGGTCAGGCAGCATTCAAAGGGGCAGGAGAATCGGCATTTTGGGCAAGAGCCCTTCTTCAAAGGCCCTTTCCTGAAGAAGGGCTCATGCCCGAAATGTTGATTCTCCTGCTCTTTGGATGCTGCCTGACCTGCTGCGCTTTTCCAGCAACACATTTTCAGCTCTGATCTCCAGCATCTGCAGTCCTCACTTTCTCCTTGTAATCTCAGCATTTGCTGGTCAATGGTAACCTCTGGAATAATGATGGTAAAGGATTTGGCAGTGATAATGCTGGTGGATGTCAAAAGGAGACGATTCAGTTCTTTCTTGTTGAAGATGGTCATTGTGTGCTATAAATCATACTTGCCATGTATTAACCTAAGACTGAATGTTATCCAGATCGTCCTACATTTGGAAATGAACTATTTCAGTATCTGAGGAATCATGAATAATGCTGAACTTTGCACAATCATCAGTGAGCTTCCCAACTTATGACCTTATGATGGAGGGAATACTACTGATAAAGCTTTTAGACAGATCCAGTCTGAGATTTGGACAGATTTGAATAAATTTGGGGGACCATTTGGGATACAAAAAAGCCCAGTAGATTTAAACATTTGCCGGTTGGTGTTCTAGATCTTTAACTAAAATATAGGAGGCAATTTGTTTAATTTCATTTACTTGTAGTTGGTTAATTAAAAGTGAGAGAAATGGCTCTTAAAATTGCTAAAGAGGTTCTGGGGTTTGAAGATGAGTCCCAAATTTGTCAAGAAAGTTTAGAAAGAAAAGACAAGACCATACTCTTAGAATTAGCAAAGAGGTTAGATTTGGGTTTAACCAAGGACAAAAGTAAAGCTGAAATTGTAAGGGAATTACTCAAAAACTTAGGTGTGTCAGAGAAACGGACAAGCACATTAGAGTTAGAAAAATGTAAATTACAATGGAGTTAGAAGATAAACAGAGAAGAAAGGGAGGGAGAGAGAGAGGAGAGAAAGAAGAAAAAGGGAGAGAAGGTTCTTAGTGGAGCAAAGGGAGAGAGAAGGAGAGAAAGAGTGGAAAAAGAAAGAGAAGGTTCTTAGCTGAGCAAAAAGTGAATTTGAAGTTGAGAAGTTGTGACTTTGTCAACAAAGTCAAGTTAACAGGGATGGAGATTGAAAGAGAAGGTAGTGATACGTACAGATATGTCAAAACTCTGCTGCATTTTGATGAGAGAGATGTTGAAGCCTCCTTTATTTCATCTGAAAAATTGGTTAGGCAGATGAGGTGTTCTGAGGATTTATGGGTAATTCTAGTTCAGACTAAACTGGTAAACAGAGCTAGTATGGTATTTGTCACGCTGTCAGATGAGAGGTCAAGAAATGAACAGGTCAACAGGCTATTTTAAGTGCTTATGAATTGGTACCAGAAGCATATAAACAGTTGTTCAGAAACATAAAGAAGGAACCAGATCAGACTTGTGTTGAGTTCGAAAGAATGAAACATAGTAATTTTGATAGATAGGTGCTGGCCTTAAAGATAGATAAGACCAATGAGGCTGTAAGGGAGATTATTCTGCTGGAGGAGTTTAAAACATTTCCAGAGATGGTAAGAATTCACGTGGATGAACACATAAAGTTCAGAAAGTGAGAAGGGCAGCAGAATTAGCAGATTAATATATCTTGGTGTAAAAAGTGAGGTCTGCAGATGCTGGAGATCAGAGCTGAAAATGTGTTGCTGGTTAAAGCACAGCAGGTTAGGCAGCATCCAAGGAACAGGAAATTCCTGATGAAGGGCTCTGGCCCGAAACGTCGAATTTCCTGTTCCTTGGATGCTGCCTAACCTGCTGTGCTTTAACCAGCAACACATTTTCAGCAATATATCTTGGTGCATAAGACAAGCTTCCGGCCAGAATTTCATCCTGTGAGGGATAGAAGTTGGGGGAAGGGGACATCCGACACTACGAAACAAAGAGTAGAGAACACTGTTAATTGTTTACCACAGGTTAAAAAAGAAGCCCAAGAAGATGGAAAGGAGGTGAAAGAGCTCAGACATTCCACTGTGGTAAAGTGGGACATGTAAAGTCACAGTGCTGGTCGTTAAGGAAAGATGCTGTGAGAAAAAATATGGTGAAAGAAGCTAAGCTTCTTTCATTAATGAAAGTAGTAAAGGAAACCCCAAGAAGAGCCAAAGAGCTGCAGGAGTGTGCACAGCATAGGCAGGGGCAGGATATGGAGTTAGTGCTTGATCTCTATAAAGAATTCGCTCCTGTGGGTAAAGTTTACTCAGAAAGAGCAGGGGGAGAAGGACAAGAAGTTAAAATTTTGAGAGATACAGAATGTAACCAGTCTCTAATTGTAAGAGATGAGCGAATTTGCACTTTTTCTGATCTGTTACCTGCGAGATTGGTAATTTGTGGGATAGGTGGACAGAACTTTAACGTCCACCTATGTAAGATCAGGTTGGAGTGCATACTCAAGACTGGGGAGGTAACAGTGGGAGTGATTGACAGAGTCCGTTCCAGGAATCCAGTTTGTTCTTGGGAATGATTTGGCAGGATCCAAGGTGGGAGTGACACCTTTGTTGTGGAAAGCCCAAGGAAGATCAAGGAGTTAAAAGAAGAAATATCCTTGTATTTTTGCAGACTGTGCTGTAGCAAAATCTCACTATTATAAGTCACACCACGAAGCAAAAGCTAAAGAGAAAGATGAAGGAGTTGAGATTCAGTTAGTGGACACCCTGAAGGGCTAAGAGACTTGCAACAGAAAGACAAGATGATAATATATGAGAGAGAGAGAGAGATGCGTACTCTGAAAAGGAGGCAGAAAATATTCCTGCGGGCTAGTACCTGAAACATAGAATTCGAAGATGGAAATGGAGTCCACGACTGGTTAGTGCAGAGGAGAAATGGGCCAAAGTGCACCAGATTGTGTTGCCGATAGCATACAGACAGGAGATGTTACATGTAGGACATGAACTATCTGTTGGAGGTCACCTCGGTGTACAAAGGACTCAGGCTAAGGTACAACAACCTTTTTACTGGCCTGGAATGCACAAGGATGTGGTTAACTTTTGCTGTATGTGTCATACATGCCAAATGGTAGGTAAGCCACAGGCGATAATAAAATCAGCACCTTTGTTGCCAATTCCCGGATTTGAAGAACCTTTCACGTGGGTTATAATTGAGTGTAGGTCTCCTCCTCAAAACTAAAAGTGGGACCAGTACTTGTTAACCATAATGGATGTGTCTACCAGATTTCTGGAGGCAATTCTGTTATGGAGTATTATAGCAACTTGGGTGGTAGAGGAGTTAGTAGCTTTCTTCACATGGTATGGGCTACCCAGAGAAATTCAGTCAGACCAAGGGTCTAATTTTACTGCTAGGCTGTTTGAGGAGGTCACGGATAGCTTCAGTATACAGCACTTTAAATCAAGTACATATCATCCTGAATCCCAGGGAGCTATAGAAAGGTGGCTTCCTTGTGTTGAAATGGGACAAAAACAAATTCAAATTCAGCCAATCAGTTTAAATAATGCCACAGATACCAAAATCCAATCGAATTTGAATTTAGTGTTTTGATGACATCAACCTAATTAAATGATCCAATGTTTTGAGGTATAAAACTGGACATTTTGAGCAGTTCGGGCAGATGGAAGCTCAGAGCTAGGACGAACAGAGTTGTTAACTCTGGTTTGTTGCCCGTGCCACGTGCTAGTGAGGCACGGAATAGGGGGAGAGAGGAGTTGAACACGTGGCTACAGGGATGGTGCAGGAAGGAGGGTTTTGGATTCTTGGATAATTGGGGCTCTTTCTGGGGTAGGTGGGACATCTACAAGCAGGATAGTCTTCATCTGAACCAGAGGAGTATCAATATCCTGGGGAGGGGGGAGATTCGCCAAGACTTGGGATCGGTTTAAATTAATCCAGCAGGGGGATGGGAACCAAAATTGTAGTTCGAGTATAGAAAAGGTTAAGAGTAGAGAGCTCTGAAATCAAGTTTCTGAGACGCAAGATGGTACCGGCAAGCAAGAAGTTGGTTTAAGTGTGTCAACTTCAATGCCAGGAGCATCCATAATTAGGTGGGTGAACTTGCAGTATGGGTTGGTACCTGGGACTTCGATGTTGTGGCCATTTTGGAGACATGGATAGAGCAGGGGCAGGAATGGTTGTTGCAGGTTCCAGGATTTAGATGTTTCAGTAAGAACAGAGACGATGGTAAAAGAGGGGGGGGAGGTGTGGCATTGTTGGTCAAGGACAACATTACAGTTGCAGAAATGATGTTTGGGGACTCATCAACTGAGGTTAGAAACAGGAAAGGAGAGGTCACACTGTTGAGAGTTTTCTGTAGGCCTCCGAATAGTTCCAGAGATGGAGAGGAAAGGGTAGCAAAGATGATTCTCGATAGGAGTGAGAGAGACAGGGTAGTTGTCACGGGGGACTTCAACTTTCCAAATATTGACTGGGAACACTATAGTACGAGTACTATAGATGGGTCAGTTTTTGTCCAGTGTGTGCAGGAGGGCTTCCTGACTCAATATGTAGACTGAATGCAAAACTTGCGCCCACACCTCCTCCCTTACTTCTCTCCAAGGCCCCAAGGGATCCTTCCATATCCGCCACAAATTCACCTGCACCTCCACACACGTTATCTATTGCATCCGCTGCACCCGATGTGGCCTCCTCTATATTGGGGAGACAGGCCGCCTAATTGTGAAACGCTTCAGGGAACACCTCTGGGACGCCTGGACCAACCAACCCAACCACCCCGTTCAACACTTCAACTCTCCCTCCCACTCCACCGAGGACATGCAGGTCCTTGGACTCCTCCATCGGCAGAACATAACACGACGGTTGGAGGAAGAGCGCCTCATCTTCCGCCTGGGAACCCTCCAACCACAAGGGATGAACTCAGATTTCTCCAGTTTCCTCTTTTCCCCTCACCCCACCTTGTCTCAGTCAATTCCCTCGAACTCAGCACCGCCCTCCTAACCTGCAATCATCTTCCTGACCTCTCCGCCTCCACCCCACTCCAGCCTATCACCCTCACCTTGACCTCCTTCCACCTATCACATCTCCATCGCCCCTCCCCCAAGTCCCTCCTCCCTACTTTTTATCTTAGCCTGCCTGGCACACTCTCCTCATTCCTGATGAAGGGCTCTGGCCCAAAACGTCGAATTTCCTGTTCCTTGGATGCTGCCTGACCTGCTGTGCTTTAACCAGCAACACATTTTCAGTATGTAGACTGGCCAACAAGGGGCGAAGTCACATTAGATTTGGTACTGAGTAATGACCCGGCCAGGTGTTAGACTTGGAAGCAGGTGAGCACTTTGATGATAGCGATCACAATTCTATTATATTTACTTTAGTGATAGAAAGGGATAGGTGTATACCACTGGGCAAGAGTTACAGCTGGAGGAAAGGCAAGATTTAGGAAGCATAGGATGGGGAAGGAAACTGCAAGGGATGGGCACATCAGAAATGTGGAGCTTATTCAAGGAAAAGCTCCTGTGTGTCCTAGATAAGTATGTTCCTGCCAGACAGGGAGGAAGCTGTAGAGCGTGGGAGCCGTGGTTTATGAAGGAAGTGGGATCTCTGGTCAAGAGGAAGAAGGCGGCTTATGTTAGGATGAGATGTGAAGGCTCAGTTAGGGCGCTTAAGGGTTACAAGATAGCCAGGAAAGACCTAAAGAGAGAGCTCAGAAGAGCCAGGAGGAGACATGAGAAGTTGTTGGCGGATGGGATCAGGGTAAACCCTAAGACTTTCTTTAGGTATTTAAGGAATAAAAGAATGCCGAGAGTAAGATTAGGGCCAATCAAGTATAGTAGTTGGAAGTTGTGTGTGGAGTCAAAGGAGATAGGGGAAGCACTAAATGAATATTTTTCGACAGTATTCAGACTAGAAAACGACAATGTTGTCGAGGAGAATACTCGACTAATAGACTAGTTGTGATTGAGGTTCACAAGGAAGAGGTATTAGAAATCCTGCAGAGTGTGAAAATAGATAAGTCCCCTGGGCCAGATGGGATTTATCCTCGGATCCTCTGGGAAGCCAGGGAGGAGATTGTCGAGCCTTTGGCTATGATCTTTAAATTGTCATTGTCTACAGGATTGTGCCAGAAGACTGGAGGATAGCAAATGTGGTTCCCCTGTTCAAGAAGGGGAGTAGAGACAACTTTAGTAATTATAGACCAGTGAGCCTTCAGTTGTTGGTAAAGTGTTGAAAAGGTTATAAGGGATAGGACTTATAATCATCTAGAAAAGAATAATTTAATTAGGGATAGTCAGTACAGTTTTGTGAAGGGTAGGTCGTGCCTCACAAACCTCATTGAGTTCTTTGAGAACATGATCAAACAGGTAGATGAGAGTAAACTGGTTGATGTGGCGTATATGGATTTCAAGGCGTTCGATAAGGTTCCCCACAGTAGCTTTTTTACAAAATGTGGAGGAATGGGATTGTGGGAGATGTAGCAGTTTGGATCAGTAATTGTCTTGCTGAAAGAAGACGGAGGGTGATGGTTGATGGGAAATGTTCATCCTGGAGTCCAGTTACCAGTGGTGTACCGCAAGGGTCGGTGTTGGGTCCACTGCTGTTCGTCATTTTTATAAACAACCTGGATGAGGGCGTAGAAGGGTGAGTTAGTAAATTTGCAGATGACACTAAGGTCGGTGGAGTTGTGGATAGTGACGAAGGATGTTGTAGGTTACATAGAAACATAGATAAGCTGCAGAGCTGGGCTGAGAGGTGGCAAATGAAGTTTAATGCGGACAAGTGTGAGGTGATTCACTTATGTCGGAGTAACCGGAATGCAAAGTACTGGCTAATGGTAAGATTCTTGGTAGTGTAGATGAGCAGAGAGATCTCAGAGTCCATGTACACAGATCCTTGAAAGTTGCCAACCAGGTTGACAGGGTTGCTAAGGCATACAGTGTTTTAGCTTTTATTAATACAGGGATCGAGTTCCGGAACCATGAGGTTATGCTGCAGCTGTACATAACTCTGGTGCGGCCGCACTTGGAGTATTGTGTACAGTTCTGGTCACCGCATTATAGAAAGGATGTGGAAGCTTTGGAAAAGATGCAGAGGAGATTTACCAGGATGTTGCCTTGTATGGAGGGAAGGTCTTACGAGGAAAGATTGAGGGACTTGAGACTGTTTTCGTTAGAGAGAAGAAGGTTGAGAGGTGACTTAATAGAGACATATAAGATAATCAGAGAGTTAGATAGGCTCTCCCTGTCCACCTTTTTTCCAGGTATGGTGACGGCGAGCACGAGGGGGCATAGCTTTAAATTGACGGGTGATAGACATAGGACAGATGTCAGAGGTAGTTTCTTTACTCAGAGAGTAGTAAGGGTATGGAATGTTTTGCCTGCAACGGTTGTAAATTCGCCAATTTTAAGTCGTCATTGGACAAGCATATGGACACACATGGAATAGTGTAGGTTAGATGGGCTTCAGATTGGTATGACAGGCCGGCGCAACATCGAGGGCCGAAGGGCCTGTGCTGCGCTGTAATGTTTTATGTTCTATTTTCTATAACTGCTAAGAAAACCCAAATGTAGACTGTTTGCCGAATAGCTCTCTGAAAGGTATCTGTCCACAAGAAATTTGTGCAGCAGAACACCGAAGCCGACCTTGAGGAAAGTCTACAAAGGAGAATCGGCAAAGTTGACTGGCTTTGCAACTTTTTAAATAATCTTAATCGGGGGTTTTGTTATTGCACCAGTATTGTAGAGTGGGAGATAAAAGATAGGTTTAAAAGAAAGGAGTTGTAAATAGTAGGTCTAATGTTCTCTGTTGGACTTAAAGAATAAAACCGTTAATTTTTACTTTAAGTAGTGAAATCTTGGATAGTTCTTTGCCTCTGGAAATTTAACAGATTACGATGTGAGGTTTGCTTCTCTGTGTGTCGGGTTTAAATTACCAGAGGGGCTTATCCCGTGTCGTAACAGCAGTGGTGTCCTGTGGTTGAGATGTTTATGACTTATAAAGAGGGTCAGTCATCTCACCTCTTCTGGAGTTCAACTCTTTTGTCCATGCCTGAATGAAGGCAGTATTGAGGCTAGGAGCTGAGTGGCCTTGGCATACCACGCTGAGCATCATTGTAAGGTTACAGTAGAGCAATACTATTTGCTGGCACTGTTGATGACTCCTAACACTTTTTTCTGATTATTTGAGTCAACTGATGGGGTGGGTTTGATTTGTTGTGCTCCTTGCGCACAGTATATTCCTTGGCAGTTTTCAACATTGCTGGATGGATGCCAGTGTTGTAGCTCGACAGGAACAGCTTGTCTATGGGCATGGCCTGTTCTCACACATAAGCCATTGTCAGAATATTGTTATGGACCATGACTATCAGCCACATCTTGATGTTACTTGGAGTGAATCAAAAACATTGAAAACTGATGATTCATGATGAGGACCTCCAGAGGAGATAACTGAAATAACCACTCAGCACTTCTGGCTAAAGATGGGTGCAAGTGCTTCAGTCTTGTCTTCTTACACCGGTGTGCTGAGCTGTTGTATTATTGGGTATTTGCAGAAACATTTTCTAATTAACTAATGGTGTGCCACCATTTACAACTAAATGTGCCAGGACTGCAGAGCTTAGATCTGATCCACAGATTGTGGGATCACTGAACTCTCCATGTTGCTGATTCTTCATCACTCTTCACTTGCATTCTTCATTGAACAAGAGTTAATTCCTCATCTTAATGATAATAGAATGGGGGAGATCCCAGTCACTGAAGTTGCAAGTTGTGACTGAATATATTTCTACAGCTGCTTATGGACCCCAGTGCCTCATGGATGTGCAAGTTGGAGTTCCTGGATCTGCTTGAAATTTGTTCCATTTGGCACAGTTGTGGAGCCTCATCATATGATTTACTTACAGGCGTAAACACCATAAAGTCATTGAGGAGACAAAGCCCTGTCTTCACAATGGTTCCTCGTTGTGAAGACTGGGCTTTGTCTCCTCATTCACTTTGTGTTGTGTACTCCTACAATATTGTCATGAAAACTGCATCTCTGACAGATTGGTGAGGATGTATCAAGTATTTTTCTTTAGGTTTCCTCATAATCTGGTGTAGCTCTAATGTAGCAGCTATATTGTTTAAAAGTCAGCCATTTCAGTCATAATGGTCCAACTGATTCATTCATTCTTGGTCATTGACATTGAAGTCCCCTGTCCACATTCAGTGCCCTTACACTCTGCAGTTTTCTTTCAAATGACGTCTAACATGGAGATGTAATGGTTCGTCAGATGATAGTTGGACAATAGGTGATAATCAGCATCAGATTTTCTTGCCCATGTTTGGCTTAATGCCATGAGAATTAATGCAGACCAAAGTCAATGATATGTGAACCAGAGCATTCCCCTCCCAAATATATATCACTGTGCCTTTACCTGTGCTATGGTGTCTAGAACATTGTCTGTAAAATATGATTTGATGAATATAACTATGTTATGCGGTATTCTGACCACACTGGGAAAGCCCTCCCAATTGGTACAGGCCCCCTCAGATTTTAGTTCGGAGAATTTTACAGGGTCAGCAGGCTTAATTTGCCAAGTTCACTTCTGATGCCCAGGTCGATTGAAAGACCATTTGGCAGTTTCATTCTTTTTAGACTTTGTAGTGGTTAGCAACAATTAAGTGGTGTGTTATGCCCAACAATAGGAACTTAAAAGTCATCTACATTGTGGGTCTGACTTGATTTAACCACACTAGATCTGGTTAGACATGTCAGATACCTACAGCATATTTCCTCCCCCAAAGGACATTAATGATCCCTGATGGGCCTGTATGATAGTCAACAATGGCTTTTTGGCCACCATTACTAGGATTAGCTTTCAATTCCATATTTATTATTTGAATTTAATTTCTACCATTACCCATAGTGGGAATTAAATTCCTGTCCTTAGAATGTTAACTTGGTCCTCTGGTATACAAGTCCAGTGACATTACCATTAAGCACCACTTATTGGCATGTGGGATTGTTACTTTTTGATTATTTCTTTCCCTTCATGGGATGTGGGCATTACTGACAAGGCCGGTATGTGATATCCCTCCCAATTTCTTGGGAAAAGATGGTGGTAAGTTAATATTGGGTCATGTTTGTAGTAGTTTTTGTGCACATGTGTAATTCTTTGTTGTCACTGTGCATGTATATTGTGCAATAACGACTAGTTCTGTTGTTAGCATGGACTTCATCCTGTATTGCATACAATAGCGTTAAATGCTGAGATCACTCTGGCAACTTGATTCAAGTACATTGGTCGATAGTCTTGTCAGTGGTAGAAAATAACCAAAAAACTAACGTTTATACCCACTTGAAGTTGAGTAGTTCCATCCATTTGAAGTGGTTTAATAATATTTGCATTCACGACAATTTGTATGAAGTGACGTAATTACAGACAGAATTTTCCACTCCCAACTATGTTGAAAATAATGGCGGTAAGAGGCCAAAACTCAGGTTCCCACCATCAAGAAAAACTTCAGTGAGTTAGGTTGCGCCCTCCCGCTCAGGTTGCATTTGAAGCCAACAGATTATGAGAAGCCTCGGTGCGTGCATTGGAATCTCATTTCTATCACAAATTGATGACTTCCCAATTAAGTTCTTGCCAATCAAGAAACCTAATGCTTCAGAAACCTTTCAGTATAAAGCTAGCTTGTATCTGGCTAGCAGCATTTTTTCCCCCACCTTTAGGCTAAGTACTTTCTGCACAGTTTTAAATGATGATTACAGTTATTGTGCATTCACTTGTTCAAATACAGCTAAACATACAAGAGGACCAATGCAGTGTGTCTCCCTGGGCCGCCTTAGAGCCCAAATGGTAAATTGTAAACAAGTGGCATCTTATGGCTCAAGGACATGTTTTGCATACAGGGCAGGCAGGCTACTTCTAACTGAATGACTGGCTTAAGAGTATATTACATAGGGCTGAATATGGCTGAACTGCATGGATCTGTGAGAACGATAAATGGGCAGTCCAATTATCTTACCAGTATGGAAGCACGCAAGCAGGAAACAGTGGCATTGCCTGAGTGGCATGGAACCAGAAAATTAGTAAAGGGAAAGGTAAGTCAGGTAGGTGTGTGTTCCAATTAGTCTGGGTTGGTCCAGGGTTTGCTTGGGATGTGCTGAGGTCAGTTCATGTTTGGGGAGTGATCTGTCCCAAGCCAGCAACCTGGCTTTGGATTGTTGTATCAAAGCATCTCTGAATGCTAACTCAGCAACTTTAACTGCCCAGATGATAAGTCTGTGGTTTTCTGGATTATGAGAGGGGGTACAGGCACAGATATTGCTGATGCAGTGAGACATTCAAAGGTGTCCTAAGATAAGCCAGAATCTTATAGTAATGGAAAGAGAATGCTGTGATGCAATCATTCAGGCAACCATATAAGCACCAACAGGGAAGTAGGACTACATGAAATGTTATTATACCAGAAGTGAAAATATGTTTTTGTTCTGTATATTTTCATCACTTAAGCAGCTGTATAACCAAGGTGTCCTCAAAATGGGTTTTTCTTCCTTTGCCTGTAAAAATGCCTGGTTTGGACCCTATCTAGAGTGGAGGCTGACTAGTACGCCTTTGTGAATGTAAAGACTTTGGGCATCCTCTGTGGCAGGGTGCTGAGAGTTGTCTTCACAGATGTAAAATCATTTCCTCAGCTTGATCTGTTGTAGACAATGAAGCCACTGTCAGGGGAGATGGATTGGAGGGCACCCAGGGTGCCTGTATGTCACTGTTGTTTCTTGCTGACACCACCCTGTCCCTTTGAGAAGAAGGGCACCTGGAATGAAGCCAGGTGCTTTCATCTTCCTTCCCAGCCCACATACACCACCTCGACTGCCCTGTTGCACTTCCACTGGTGTTAAGCATCTAGGCTACAGCGATGAAGTTGAGGCTTGAGTGCTTAGCAGGCATCTGCCGTAGACTTGTTGCGACACTAAGCGAATTGCAAGTTATCAAGCGGTCAGAACCGCTGGACAGCAGTCATTGAGGCACGCTGCATGAGTTTTCTTTGGTCCTAGGATGGTGGTGGCCTTCTTGAAGTAGGTGGTGAAGTGTGGATGGGGTTTGGAATGGTAGGCATCTTTGATGATTTGGAGCAATGGTCGAGGATGTTTGGCCTTTTGCTTGAACAGGGGATGTGTTAATGGTGTTTTGGTAGCACACCCTTGAGGTTGACCTGGTTGGAGTCACCGGCTGTGATGAGCAAGGCCTCGGGCCTGATGAAGGGCTTATGCCCAAAATGTCGATTCTCCTGCTTCTCGGATGCTGCCTGATCTGTTGTTCTTTCCCAGCAACACAGCCTCGACTATGTAGACTGCAGTCAGCATAGCAGATGTTAACTTGCATGGCAGGTGGTAGGGAATGGCACTTCACTGTTAGATATTCTATGTCAAGAGAGCAGTAACTTGCCAGGGTCGTTGCATCTGAGTACCAGGTGTTTTTATTTAGGAGGGGGAATTAGTAAGAAGTTGTGGTCATTGGTATCAATGGTATAAGCAGGAAGAGGGTTGAGGTCTAAAGGCAGATTTTAGGGAATTAGGAAGGAAATTAAGAAATAGGACCTATCAATGCTACTTTCTAGGATTGATCAGTTGAATATGTGGCTTGAGAACTGGTGTAGGAGGGTGGGCATCCGATTTCTGAGGAGTTGGAATCCATTCTTGGGATGGGGATTACACCTTAACTGGATTGAGACTGATGCCCTCGCAGGAGATTTATTAGTGCTGTGGGGTGCCTTTAAACTAGCTATCAGAGGGATAGCAACCTGAGGGACAACGTAAATTGAAAAGGAGTTACGTTAACAGGTACGGAAAAATAAGCCCAAGCATCAAGTATGCTTCAAAAAGCAGGAAGATGTCAAAAACATAACATTATAGGCACACTACTTGAATGCATGCAGCATTCGCAGTATGTTAGATGTTCTAATGGCACACATAGAGATACACGAATAGGATGTAATTGCCTTTACCAAACATAGCTGCATGGTGACCAGAACTGAGCCCTGAAAGTTCAAGGATTTTTGATATTAGAAAGGACAGACATGAAGGTAAAAGAGATGGAATTGCACTGGTGAATAAGGATGGAATCATTACAGGGTGCTGTTGTTTTATTATTTCATTTTTGTGGGAAATGAGCGTTGGTGGCTGACCAGCATTTATTGCACACCCCTGGTTGCCCTTGAGAAGGTGGTGGTGAGCTGCCTTCTTGAACCACTGTAGTCCATCAACTGTGGGTTGACCCACAATGCCATTAGGGAGGGAATTGCAGGATTTTAATTCAATGACTGTGAAGAGACGGCGATACATTTCCAAATCAGGAAGGTGAGTGGCTTGGAGGGGAACTTTAAGGTGGCGGTGTTTCCATGTATTGGCTGCACTTGTCCTTCTAGATGAAAGTGGTCATGGGTTTGGAAGGTGCAGTCTGAGGATATTTGCTGACTTCCTGCAATGCATCTTATTGATAATACACTGCTGCTACTGAGTGTCAGTGGTAGAGGGAATGAATGCAGTAGTAATCAAGAGGGCTGCTTTATCCTGGATGGTATCAAGCTTCTTTAGTGTTGTTCGGGCTGCACTCATCCAGGCAAGTGAGATGTATTCCATCACACTCCTGACTTGTGCCTTGTATATGGTGGACAGGCTTTCGGGAGTCTGGAGGTGAGTTACTCACTGCAGAAGTCCTAGCCTCTGACCTACTCTTGTAGCCACTGCATTTATGTGGTGAGTTCCAACTGAGTTTCTGATCAACGATAACTCCCAGAATGTTAGTAATGGGGGATTCAGTGATGGTAACACCATTGAATGTCAAGGGACAGTGGTTAGATTGTTGGGGATGGTCGTAGCCTTGCATTTGTGTGGTGTGAATGTTACTTGCCACTTGTCAGCCCAAGCCAGGATATTGTCCAGATTTTGTTGAGTTGGACACTGACTGCTTCAGTGTCTGAGGAGTCACGATTGGTGCTGAATATTGTACAATCATCGGTGAAAGTCACTTCTGAGCTTATGAGGGAGGGAAGGCCATTGATGAAGCAGCTAAAGATGGTTGGTCTTAGGACACTACCCTAGAAAAAGTGAGGACTGCAGATATTGGAGATCAGAGTTGAGAGTGTGGTGCTGGAAAAGCACAGCTGGTCAGGCAGCATCTGAGGAGCAGGAGAATTGACATTTTGGGCTGAAGCCTTTCATCAGGAATGATGCTTGCAGGCCAGAGGGCTGAGAGATAAATGGAAGGGGAGATGGGGTTTGGTGGAAGGTAGCTGAGAATGTGATATAGATGAAGGTGAGGGAGAAGATCATAGGTTGGGGGGGGGTGGTGGTGGAGCAGATAGATGGGAAAGGTGATGGACAGGTCAAGAGGGCGGTGCTGAGTTGGAGGCTTGGGATCGGGATAATGTTGGGGGAGGGGAAATGAGGAAATAGTTGAAATCCATATTTATCCCATGGCGGAATATGAGGTGTTCTTCGTCCAGGCGTCAGATGGTAACGGTTTGGCGGTGGAGGAGGCCAAGATCCTGCATGTCCTTGACAGAATGGGAGGGGGAGTTGAAGTGTTCAGCCATGGGGCAGTGGGGTTAATAGGTGTGGGTGCCCTAGAGATGTTCTCTGAAATGATCCACAAGGAGGCATCCTGTCTCCCCAATATAGAGGATATCACATCGGGTGCAACGGATACAGTAGATGACATTGGTGGAGGTACAGGTAAATTTCTGTCAGATGTGGAAGGATCCTTTGGGGCCTTTGGAGATGAGGGGACGAGGTATTGGCACGGGTTTTGCACTTCCTGCGGTGGCAGGGTATGGTGCTGGTAGTGGGGTATTGGCTGGTGGGGGATATGGACCTGACGAGGGAGTCGTGGAAGGAATGGTCTCTCTGGAATGCTGATAATGGTAGGTTGGGAAATAGATCTCTGGTGATGGAGTCTGCTGCAATGTATGCGGAGGTTGGTGGGGTGAAATTTGAGGACCGGTACGTTCTGTCCTTGTTGTGTTGGGAGGGGTGGGGTTAAGGGCAGTGATGCGGGAAGTGGAGGAGATGCGCAGGAGGGCATCGTCAACCACGTGGGAAGGGAAATTGCAATCTTCGAAAAAGGAGGCTATCTGGAATTTTCTAAGTCGGAATTGGTCGTCCTGGGAACAGATGTGGCGGAGGCGGAGGAATTGGGAGTAAGCGAAGGAATGGTGTTTTTACAGGATTTAGGGTGGGAGGAGGTGTAGTCTAAGTAGCTGTGGGACTCTGGCTTGTAATAGATGTCCGTGGTTAATTGGTCGCTGGAGATGGAGGTGAAGAGGTCCTGGAAGGGGAGAGATGTGTCTGAGATGGTCCAGGTGAATTTGAGATTGGGGTGAAAGTTATTGGTGAAGTTGATGAACTGTTCAACCTACTTGGGGGAGCACGAGGTAGCGCCAATACAGTCATCGATAAAGCTGAGGAACAGATGGGGGGTGGTGCCGGTGTAACTGCAGAAGATGGACTGTTCCACGTACCCGACGAAGAGGCGAGCATAGCTAGGTCCCAGACGGATGCCCAAACCCTTTGGATTGGTGATAGTAGGAGAATTGGAAGGAGAAGTTGTTAAGGGTGAAGACCAGTTCAGCCAGGCAGATGAGAGTGTCGGTGGAAGGTTACTGATTGGGACCGTGAGAGGAAGAGACAAATTTGATTGAGTTTTTTGAAGAAATAACAAAGGATTGATGAGGGTGGAGTGGTAGATATGATCTATATGGACTTCAGTAAGGCGTTCGACAAGGTGCCTCATGGAAGACTGGTTAGCAAGGTTAGGTCTCATGGAATACAGGGGGAACTAGCCATTTGGATACAAACTGGCTCAAAGGTAGAAGACAGCAAGGTGGTGGTGGAGGGTTGTTTTTCAGACTGGAGGCCTATGACCAGTGGAGTACCACAAGGATCGGTGCTGGGTCCACTACTTTTCATCATTTATATAAATGATTTGTATGTGAGCATAAGAGGTATAGTTAGTAGGTTTGCAGGTGACACCAAAATTGGAGGTGTAATGGACAGTGAAGAAGGTTATCTCAGATTACAACGGGATCTTGATCAGATAGGCCAATGGGCTGAGAAGTGGCAGATGGAGTTTAATTTAGAAAAATGCGAGGTGTTGCATTTTGGAAAAGCAGATCAGAGCAGGACTATACATTTAATGGTAAGGTCCTAGGGAGTGTTGCTGCACAAAGAGACCTCGGAGTGCAGGTTCATAGCTCCTTGAAAGTGGAGTTGCAGATAGATAGGATAGTGAAGAAAGTGTTTGGTATGCTTTCCTTCATTGGTCAGAGCATTGAGTATAGGAGTTGGGAGGTGATGTTGCTGCTGTACAGGACATTGGTTAGGCCACGGTTGGAATATTGCGTGCAATTCTGGTTTCCTTCCTATGTCCAAGATTTAGATCACTACAGTGTGGAAACAGGCCCTTCGGCCTAACAAGTCCACACCGACCCGTCAAAGCGCAACCCACCCATACCCCTACATTTACCCCTTCACCTAACATAGCCAATTCACCTGACCTGCACATTTTTGGATGATGGGAGGAAACCGGAGCACCCGGGGGAAACCCACGCAGACATGGGGAGAATGTGCAAACTCCACACTGTCAGTCACCTGAGACGGGAATTGAACCCGAGTCTCTAGCGCTGTGAGACAATAGTGCTAACCACTGTGCCACCGTGCCACCCATTGTGAAACTTGAAAGGGTTCAGAAAAGATTTACAAGGATGTTGCCAGGATTGGTGGATTTGAGCCATAGGGAGAGATGAATAGGCTAAGGCTGTTTCCCTAGAGCGTCAGAGGTTGAGGGGTGATCTTATAGAGGTTTATAAAATCATGAGGGGCATGGATTGAGTAAATAGACAAATTATTTTCCCTGGAATAGGGGGGTCCAGAATTAGAGGGCATAGGTTTAGGGTGAGAGGGGAAAGATATAAAAGTGACCAAAGGGGCAGCCTTTTCACACAGAGGGTGATGTGCGTATGGAATGAGCTGCCAGAGGAAGTGGTGAAGGCTAGACAATTGCAACATTCAAAAAGCATCTGGATGGATATACGAATAGGAAAGGTTCGGAGGTTTATGGGACAGGTGCTGACAGGTGGGACTACATTGGGTTGGGATATCTGGTCGGCATGGACAAGTTGGACCGAAGGGTTTGTTTCCGTGCTGAACATCTCTGACTGGCAGGTAGGTTTGCCACTGCAATGCATCTGCATTTAAACTAAGTAGTTTAAGAAGGAAGTTAAAGGGAAAGTTAGAACAAGAGAAGTCAAGAAAGACAACGGAATCAATGGAGCAGAAAACTCAAAAAAGGATCATGGCGTAAGGACAAGTGAAATAGGGATTGACAGGAAGGGTGAGGGGAGTAACAAATTAAAAATATTATATATGAATGTACGAAGCATTAGAAATAAGGTGGATGCGCTTGAGGCTCATTTGGAAATTGGCAGTTACAATGTTGTGGGGATAACTGAGATGTGGCTTCAAGTGGACAGGGCCTGGGAAATGAATATTCAAGGCTATATATGCATGCTATCATAAGGACAGACTGACTGGCAGAGGGGGTGGTACGGAATGATATTCAGTCTCTTGCGCGGAGGGACCTAGAATCAGGGGATGTAGAGTCAGTATGGATAGAGCTGAGAATTTCTAAGGGTAGAAAGACCTAATGGGAGTTACCTACAGGCCACCAAACAGTACTGAAAATTTGTTGCTGGAAAAGCGTAGCAGGACAGGCAGCATCCACGGAGCAGTGGAATCAACGTTTCGGGCATGAGCTCTGATCTCCAGCATCTGCAGTCCTCACTTTCTCCTTGCCACCAAACAGTAGCCTGGATGAAGTGTGTAAGTTGAATAAGGAGCTGAAATTGGCCTGTCACAAAGATAGTACTACAGGTGTTATGGGAGATTTTAAAATACAGGTGGACTGGGAGAATCAGGATGGTACTGGACCCCAAGAAAGGGAGTTTGTGGAGTGCCTCCGAGATGGATTCTTAGAACAACTTGTGCTGGAGCCTACCAGGGAGAAAGCAATTCTGGATCTGGTGTTGTGCAATGAACCGGATTTAATCAAGGACCTCGAAATAAAGGAGCCATTAGGAGGTAGTGACCACAATACAATAAGCTTTAATCTGCATTTTGAAAGGGACAGGGTAGAATCGGAAGTGACAATATTTCAGTTGAATAAGGTGAACTACGGACCAATGAGGGAGGAGCTGGTCACAGTTCAATGGTGCAATACCCTAGCAGGAATGGCAGTGGAACAACAATGGCAGGTATTTCTAGGTATAATGCAGAAGATGCAGGATCAGTTCATTCCAAAAAGGAAGAAAGATCCTAAGGGGAGGCAGGGGTGGCCGTCGCTGACGAGGGAAGTTAAGGACCATATAAAGACAAAAGGGAAAAAGTATAACATAGCAGAGATGAGTGGGAAATCGGAGGACTGGGAAGCTTTTAAAGAACAACAGAGGATAACTAAAAAGGAAATACGCAAAAGAAAAATAAGGTATGAAGGCAAACTGGCCAAAAATATACAGGAGGATAGTAAAGGCTTTTTTAGGTATGTGAAAAGAAAAAGAGTGAATTTATTACGGAGAATAAAGAAGTGGCAGAAAAGTTGAATTGGTACTTTAGACCTATCTCCACTGGGGAAGACACTAGCAATCTCCCAGATATAATAGTGGCTGAAGGACCTGAACTGAAGGGAATTTATATTAGGCAGGAAGTGGTGTTGGAGAGACTGTTAGGTCTGAAGGCTGATAAGTGCCCGGGACCTGATGGTCTGCATCCCAGGGTACTGAAGGAGGTGTCTCTAGAAATCGTGGATGCATTGGTGATCATTTTCCAATATTCTATAGATTCAGGATCAGTTCCTGCGGATTGGAGGGTGGCTAATGTTGTCCCACTTTTTAAGAAAGGAGGGAGAGAGAAAACAGAGAATTATAGACCAGTTAGTCTGACCTGAGTGGTGGGAAAAATGCTGGAGTCAATTATAAAGGACGAAATTATGACACATCTGGATAGCAGTAACAGGATAGGTCAGAGTCAGCATGGATTTATGAAGGGGAAATCAGGCTTGACTAATCTTCTGGAATTTTTGAGGATGTAACTCTGAAGATGGTCAAGAGAGATCCAGTGGATGTAGTATACTTGGACTTTCAGAAAGCCTTCGATAAAGTCCCACATAGGAGGTTAGTGAGCAAAGTTAGGGCACATGGGTGTTAGGGGCAAAATACTGACATGGATTGAAAATTGGTTGGCTGACGGGAAACAAAGAGTCGTGATAAACGGCTCCCTTTCGGAATGGTAGGCAGTGACCAATGGTTTGCCACAGGGATCAGTGCTGGGACCACAACCTTTTACAATGTACATTAATGATATAGATGAAGGTATTAAAAATAAATTAGCAAATTTGCTGATGACACAAAGCTGGGTGGCAGAGTGAAATGTGAGGAGGATCTTAGGAGAATACAGGGTGACCTGGACAGGCTAGGTGAGTGGATGGATGCAAGGCAGATGCAGTTTATTTTGGATAAATGTGTGGTTATCCACTTTGGTGGCAAGAGTAGGAAGGCAGATTACTACCTAAATGGTGTCAAGTTAGGTAAAGAGGCAGTACAATGAGATCTAGGTGTTCTTGTACATCAGTCAATAAAAGCAAGCATGCAGGTACAGCAGGCATTGAGGAAAGCTAATAACATGCTGGCATTCATAACAAGAGGGATTGAGTATAGAAGCAAAGAGGTCCTTCTGCACCTGTACAGGGCCCTGGTGAGACCGCACCTGGAATATTGTACGCAGTTTTGGTCTCCAAATTGGAGGAAAGGCATTCTGGCTATTGAGGGAGTAGGTTCACAACGTAGGTTCACAAGGCCAATTCCCAGAATGACGGGACTATCTTACGCTGAAAGATTGGAGCGACTGGGCTTGTATATGCTTGAGTTTAGAAGGCTGAGAGGGGATCTGAATGAGACGTAGAAGGTTGTTAAAGGATTGGACACTCTGGAGGCAGGAAGCATATTTCCGCTGATGGGTGAGTCCCGAACCAGAGGACACAGTTTAAAAATAAAGAGTAGGCCACTTAGAACAGAGTTGAGGAGAAACCTCTTCACACAGATAATGGTGGGTGTATGGAATGCTGTACCCCAGAAGGCTGTGGAGGCCAAGTCTCTGGATACTTTCAAGAAAGAATTGGATAGAGCTCTTAAGGATAGTGGAATCAAGGGTTATGGGAATAAGACAGGAACAGGATACTGATTGAGAATGATCAGCCATGATCACAATGAATGGTGCTGCTGGCTCGAAGGGCAGAATGGCCTACTCCTGCACCTATTGTTTATTGACTCTATGACTCTAAGTGGAGGGCTTGGAGGCTTTCGTCGTGGCGGATGGATGTGTACATGGACTTGTCCATTGTGAAGATGCGTTGGGAACTGGGAACTGAAAATCTTGGAGGAGGACACTACTCTGAAGAATTCCTGCAGAGATGTCCTGAAGCTGAGATGACTGACCACAACCACCTTCCTATGTGTCAGGTATGACTCTAACCACAGGAGAGTTTTCCCCCTGATACACATTGATTTCAGTTTTGCTAGAGCTCTGTGTTGCCACACTTGGAGGAATGTAGACTTGATGTCAAGGGCTGTCACCCCTTGCCACTGGAATTCACCTCTTTTGTTCATGTTTGAACCAAGGCTGTAATCAAATTCCAATAACAAGGTGTGGACTCTTTTTAGGTGAAATTAAGAAACGGTAGGGGGCAGTAGATATTAGCTGGAATTATTTACAGACCATCAAATAGCTGTGGTACTGTAGGGTACAGTATTAATTAGAAAACTAAAAACATATACGATGGGCAATACAGTTATTGTGCATGACTTCAATCTGTACCTGGGTAAATCGTGTGAGCACCAAAGCTGTGGAGATTAAGCTTCTGGAATCTGTTAGGAATGGTTTGCTGAGATCCTGAGAAATGAGTTCAGTGACATGCGATATAGGAAGGGAGTGAACACTTGCGCTCTGGAATGTAAGATATCATAGTCTTCTCAGGATCTTCTGAAGAAGAGTTATTGGGATGTCTTTTTTTCTGCAAAGATGCTAAGGGTCCTTCTTACCAAAGAATCTAGAACTAATGTTAACTTTAAAAATCAGGTGTTTTCCATTTAAAGTAGAAGAGCAAAAACATTTTCTGAGGGTCGTGAACCTTTGGAACACTCTTTCTGAAAAGATAGTGGGAGCAGAGCCCTTGGATAATTTTGAGGCAAAGTAGATAAAAGAACAAACAAAAACAAAAAAAAAATACAGCACCTTCGGCCCTCCAAGCCTGCACCCATCCAGATCCACCATCTAAACTTGTTACCTATTTTCCAAGGATCTGTATCCCTCCACTCCCTGCCCATTCATGTACCTGTCTCAATATACTTTAATAATGCTATCATGCCCACCTCTGCTGGCAACCCGTTCAAGGCACCCACCACCTTCTGTATAAAGAACTTTCCACGCGTATCTCCCTTAAACTTTTCCCATCTCACCTTGAACTCGTGACCCATAGATCCACCCTGTCTATACCTCTCATGATTTTGTAGACATCAATCAGGTACACCCTCAATTTTCACCTTTCTAATGAAAATAATCCTTATTTACTCAACCTTTCTTAATAGCTAACTCCCTCCATACCAGGCAACATCCTGGTGAACCTCCTCTGTACCTTCTCCAAAGCATTAACATCCTTTTGGTAATGGGGCTACCAGAACTGTAGGCTGTAATCCAAATGTGGCCGAACCAAAGTCCTATACACCTGTAACATGATCTAGCAAGTTTTGAGAAGATTTGTACCTCAGGTTGAGGTTCTGAATGTAGGTTTGTTCGCTAAACTGGAAGATTCGTTTTCAGTTGTTTCATCACCATACTAGGTAACATCACCCGTAAACCTCTGGATGAAGCACTGGTGGCATGGCCTGCTTTCTGTTTATGTGTTTAGGTTTTCTTGGGTTTGTGGCATCATTTCCTGTAGTGATGTCATTTCCTGTTCTTTTTCTCAGGGAGTGGTAAATTGAATCCAAGTCAATGTGTTTGTTGATCAAGTTCATGACCTGCCAACTCTCGTATTCAAAATCTTGTCTGATGAAGGAAAGCATGCCATATGCTTTCTTGACCACTGTTTTTGTCTGCGTTTCCAACCTCCGGGTACAATGAATCTGAACACCCAGATCTCTCTGTACATCAATTTTCTCCAGAGCTTTTCTATTTACCAAATAGTTCACTCTTGAATTGGATTTTCCAAAATGCATCACCTCACATTTGCCCAGATTGAACTCCATCTGCCATTTCTCTGTCCAACTAATCTATCTATATTCTACTGCATTCTCTGACAATTTCCTTCACTATCTGCTACTCCACCAATTTTAATGTCACCTTCAAACTTGCTAATCAGACCACCTATACTTTACTCCAGATCACTTATATGAAAACCCCAACAACAGTGGTCTCAGCACTGATCCCTGTGGAACACACTGGTCAGTTTTCCATTTTGAGAAATTCCCGTCTACTATTACTTTCTGTCTTCTGTTGCCCAGCCAGTTCTCTATCCATCTAGCTAAATACCCTGAACATCATGCGATTTCACTTCCTCTGTCAGCCTACCACGGGGAACCTTATGAAACTCCTTACTGAAGTCCATATGACATCGACAGCCCTTCCCTCATCAATCAATTTTGTTACTTCCTCAAAGAATTCTATTAACTTGCTAAGACATGATATTCCCTGCACGAAATCTTGCTGCCTATCACTGATAAGCCCATTTTATTCCAAATGTAAATGGATCCTATCCCTCCGTATCTTCTCCAGCAGCTTCCCTACCATTGACGTCAAGCTCACATATCTATAATTACCTGGACCATCTTTGCTACCCGTTTTAGACAAGGGAACAACCACAGCAATTCTTCAGTCCTCTGGGATCTCACCCGTGTTCAAGAATGCTTCAGAGATATCTGTTAAGGCCCCAGTAACCTGGTATTGATCCCATCTGGACCTGGGGACATGTCCACCTTAATGCCTTTTAGAATACCCAACACTTCCTCCCTCCTTATGCCGACTTGACCTCGAGTAATCAAATATCTATCCCAAATCTCAACATCCGTCATTTCCCTCTCCCCCCGTGAATACCGTTGCAAAGTACTCATTAAAAATCTCACCCATTTTCTCTGAGTCCACGCATAACTTTCCTTCTTTTTCTTGGAGTGGACCAACCCTTGTCTAGTTATCCACTTGCTCCTTACAAATAAAAGGCTTTGGGATTTTCCTTAACCCCTTTTGCTAAAGATATTTCATGACTCCTTTTAGCCTTCTTAATTCCTAGTTTCAGATTGTTCCTACTTCCCCGATATTCTTCCAAATCTATGTCTGTTTTCAGTCACCTAGACCTTATGTATGCTTCCTTTTTCCTCTTAGCTAGTCTCACAATTTCACCTGTCATCAATGGTTCTCTAATCTTGCCATTTTTTTTTTGTAAATACATTTATTAGCAAATTTTTTTAACTTTACAAGCATATAAAATTATTGAAAAATACAATCAATAACAAATATCAATATAATAAAAAAAACACAAATTACAATACAGCTACTGTCTCCAAACTATTAACCTATTATCTGATACAAAACAAACCCTAACACTATGCAAAGCAACACCAAAAAAACCTCACAAAATACAGAACAGTTATGCTTGGCGCAAAGCTCCCAAACAGAGGAACAGGAGCATTGTATATATACCCGTATTAACTCAGGATACCCCCACCAGGACCCAGGGCTTGACAAATCTAACCATCCTGGTTAAACAAACGTCCTAGTTAAGACAACTGACAAAGCTGTCTCCAAATAACTCAAGTAGGGCTGCCATGTCTTATAAAATTGGTCTGTTGTGTGGTGCACCATGTTTGTAAAAAAAAAAGTCCAAGGGAAGATACTCCATAATTAATTTCTGCCATCCCAGCAAGCCCAGAGGGTTCTTAGACACCCAATTCATCAGAATATTCTTCCGTGCACAGTATGCAAAAATATTAAATAGTTTCTTCACATGCCTGTCTAAAGATGGTAAATTCGGTAGACCTAAGAGGAGAGATATCGGGTCTATTTTGACTTCAGTCCTCAATACCCTCCCTATCTCTCCCGCCACAGCGCTCCAGTAAACATGGAGCCTGTGGCATGTCCAGAAGCAATGGATAAGAGTACCTACACTTATTTTACATTTGGGGCACACTGAAGATGCCCCTTTTTTAAACTTCGCCAGGCGGTCTGGTGCCAGATGAGCTCTGTGCAGAACTATTAACTGCATAGCACATATCCTATTACAGATTGAGATCTTTCAAGTATTCTCCCATATGTTCTCCCACGTTTCAGAAGAGATCTCCATTCCTAGCTCTTGCTCCCAGACCTCTCATAACCGGTTATTATCCTGCCAGACCCTGCCACCCAGCAGGCGATAGAGGGTACTAACTGAAAGGGTGCTTGGGAACGTAGCAACAACGTCTCTGTATTGGGCTTATAGGGCTTAGTGAGAAGTGTAGTCTTCTTCTGGATGAAATCCCTAACCTGAAAAAAAATGGAGAAGTTCTCTGCTGGGTAACCGTATTTGCAGCTCAGTTGCTCAAAAGACATCATAACCTCCCCCTCAAACAAGTCTCCCAAACTAGAAACTCCTCTCGCTGCCCATAGTTTGAACCCTGAGCCCATCATCCCTGGTCTGAACCCTGGCATGCCAACTATAGGTGTAAGTGGCGAAGTCTCGGATAAATAACCCTCACTCTGACACATTGCCCTCCAAGCCCTGACTACTAATGACAATGGGGTTCTGGCAGTGGTCCATAACTGTCCTCATCTTATCCATGAATAAGGTTAATAAAAGGGCACTTTGCTTGGGAGGCCTCAATATCCAGCCATATTGAGTTTGGATCGTTACCTACCCAATCGCAGACAAAGGACAGCAGGGAACTCAATTGATACCTTCTGATGTCAGGGAAATCAACTCCTCCCCTCCTTGAGGCAACTGCAATTTAGTAAGTTTGATGAGGAGCTGCCCACGATGCCAGACAAAGGAACAAAACCACTCCATAAGCTTCCGCAGCGTGGACCTGGGAAACATTATAGGTAGCATATGCATGGGATAAAGCAAACAAGGAAGAACATTCATCTTAATGAGAGATTTTCGGCCCAGCCGTGAAATTGGAAGAGCCTCCCATCTCTGGAGATCACGCCTAATATTGTTGAGCAAGTGAGCAAAGTTAGTCCGAAGTAACAGATCAAACCTGGGGGTAACAAAAATGCCTACGTACCGGAGCCCTGCCCGTGACCACTTAAAAGGGAACTTCGGTCCATCTTCAACGTCTGGCACATCCTTAAGGTTCCCCAAAGTCATAGCCTTCGGTTTTGCAAAGTTAATCTCATATCCTGAAATAGTCCTAAATGAATTGATACATTGTATCAAATGGGGTACGGAGGTCATCGGGTTCGATAAAAACAGAAGGACATCATCCGCATACAGTATAATCTTGTGTGCCCTCAATCCCACTTCCGGAGTGGTTATGTGGACGTTCTGACGAATGACCTCTGCCAGCAGCTCTATCACCAACATAAACAACAACGGTGAGAGGGGGCAGCCTTGCCGACTACCCCGACCAATCGTAAAATTCTCAGACTTCACCCTGACCATGACCAGAGAGTGGCAATATAAAACGTGACAACGGAATGAGGACATGCCACAACCCAAAGGACTAGCCACACTACCATACATCAAAAACATTTCTGAACTGACAGCCAGACTACTGCGACCACTAGGACTCCTAACAGCACAGAAACCAATGGCCACTCTCAGACAACAAATCACCAGGATGAAGGACCCGATATCCAGCATGAGCAAAACCAATGTAGTGTACAAAATCCCATGCAAGGACTGCACAAAACACTACACAGGACAAACAGGAAGACAGCTAACAACCCGCATCCATGAACACCAACTAGCCACGAAACGACACGACCAGCTATCCTTAGTAGCCACACACTCGGATGAAAAGCAACATGAGTTCGACTGGGACAACACTACTATAGGACAAGCCAAACAGAGAACAGCCATGGAATTCCTAGAGGCATGGCACTCATCCACAGATTCAATCAATAAGCACATCGACCTGGACCCAATATACCAGCCACTACAGCGGACAGCTGGAACTGACAACCGGAAGCGACAGATACAAATCACTATAAATACTAGAGGAAATATCACAGAAGCGCTTCACAGGAAGCTCCCAAGCACTGAGGATGTCACCTAGACAGGGGACGAAACGCCTGTAACACAAATTCCCAGCTTGGCGAACAGAACCACAACAACGAGGTCCAGGTTCTTAAAAAAAGGTCTCCATTTTAGCCCTCCTGTCTTTGCAACCTTCAGACCGATACAATTCAGAGTAAAAGCACCGAAAAGCCTCATTAATCTTTTTAGCATGGTATGTAAGGACCCTGGTGCTGTCTCTGATTGCAGTAATGGTTTGCGAGCACGCTTTTTCCTAGTCAGGTATGCTAAATACTTCCCTGGCTTATCCCCATATTCAAACAGCCTTTGTCTCGCAAAAGCAAGTTCTTTCTTTGCGTTTTGTGTCAGTATTGAATTCAAGGCAGCTTAGTCATCGAAGGCCGTGCAAAATGTGCCGCCTCTTCGACTTTCAACCGCACCTCAAGTTGATGCTGCTCTTCCTCCTTCTGTCGTTTCCGGCTAGCCGAATAGGAAATAGCTAATCCCCTAGCAAAGGCCTTAGCAGTCTCCCATAGCATGGACGGACTGCTAGCTGTGCCTGAGTTGATAGTCAAGAATTCCTGAAACTCCTTCAAAAAGTATTCCACAAATTTGGAATCCTGAAGGAGAAAAGGCTCCAAACGCCAGTGCCGCAAACCTAGCCCCTCGCTCTTGGCCTTAACCTCCAAATATACTGCCGCATGATCAGAGATCGCTATATTCCCAATTTTAGAACCCATAATCGAATCCAGAAGGACCGAGGGAGCCAAAAAGAGGTCAATCCTTGCGTGACATTTATATGGCTTTGAAAAAAAGTTGAAGTCCCTGCCGGTTGGGTGAATACATCTCCAAATATCCAACAGCCCCAACTCCTCGCATAAGTCAACCACCTGCTTGGCCTGCAAAGAAATAGTTGTGGGGCCACAAGGCATCCTGTCCACTGTCGGATCCAAAAGACAATTAAAATCTCTCTCCCCCCCCCCCCCCCCCATAATAACGTGCCGTGTTCCAAAAGTACTCAACTTAAAGAAAGCACTAATCAAAATTTGAGGGGATGCGCTGGATGGCAGTAGATGTTTAAAATGCCACATTCTTCCCCACATATCAGGGCTTTAAGTATCACAAACCGTCCCTGCTCATCTTTCACCTGCTCTAATAATGTGAATGAAAGATTTTTCTGGATAAGTACCACCACTCTCCTACTTTTAGTAGTAAAGGATGAAAAAAATACCCGGTCATAACTCCCCTGTTGTAATTTCAGGTGATCCCCATCATCAAGATGGGTTTCCTGCAACAAAGCGATATCAGCCATTTCCCTCTTAAGGCTAGAAAGCACTTTGTTTTCCTTTTAACAGGTGAATGACTTCCCTTAATGTTCCAGGTGCACCATTTAATAAGACACTTAGCCATATCCCCTTTCAGTCACCCTTGAACCCCTCGGAGGGAGAACCCTGCTTACAAAGCGCCGAGCATAAGTAAATAAAGACTCATAGAATCGAAAAGCTATATATATATAAAAACTATTCTATTATAACTATAAACAACTATTACTACCAAAAAACTACGAAGAAAACCAACTATAAAACCTTGAATGGAAGACTCTTCCTCCTGTCCATAGGGGGCATTTACCCTACCCATCCCCTCCTTCACAGCTCCTTCAAACCCGGACTGTGCCCCAGCCTTAGGCCAGAAAAAAAATGAGATGATCCTTAAGTCAACAGAAAAAAAGACAAAGTCAAGATGAGCACTCCACCTATCCCTGGCTTCATGTCATCCCTACTTGTGACTAAAAGAGAAGCAGAACAAACAAAAAAAGGGAGAGAGACAACAAAGAATATTCACAAAATTTCCCATCAGAAAATCCAGTTATTAAAAAAAAAGAAACAACTTATTCCAAAGTCTTTTCCCCCCCCCCGCCTTCCACAAAGGAAGTTATTAGGGAGAAAGAAAGGCATAAAAAACGGAAGGGAAAACATGGGGAAAGATAGAAAAGAGAACAAACATTAACTGTATTCTTCAGGCCAATCCGTCTATTTTAAAGTGTCCACAAAGTTTTTAGCCTTATCCACTGAGTCAAATTATAAACTGAGTCCTCGTGGTTAAAACTAAGTACTGCGGGGTATCTCACGGAGTACTGGATGCCCAGGTTCCTCAGCCTCTTTTTAACTTCATCAAAGGACTTCCTCTTTCAAATTGCAGCTGCAGAGAAATCCTGGAAAAACATGATTTTTGATCCCTTGTACAGCAGTGCATGTAGATCTTTTCCAAGGGATCAGGAAGCTTCTATGACTTTTTGCTTGTCCTTATGTGAATAGAAGTGCACTAGGACCGAACGGGGGTGCTGCACTGGGCCTGACCTGTGCACTGTAACCCGATAAGCCATTTCAATCTGAAGCCTGCTGGACTCGATGTTAAGACCCAAAAACTTTGACAGCTAGCTTCCGGAAGCCCGACAATTCGGAGATTAATCCTCCGATCTCGATTTTCGACGTTGTCAATATGGTCTCGCAAGCCCGCACCTCTCGCTCCAGCACCTGGATCCGACTGAATGAGGATTCCATTGCAGCTTCCGAGGCCTTAGTTTGACCCTCTACCACCTCCAGCTTCTCCCCAAGGCCCTAGATCTTCTGCACATGCTTCTGCAGCATGGATATGATAGGTTGGACCTGGGCACAAATCTCTCCACGGATTTCCTCAATTGCAGTTCCAATTTTCAAGGTAAGTCTCTCCATCACCGCAGCCAACTCCTGTCTGTCAGGTCCCTGGAGGGTTCGGGAGAGGCTGTTGCAGTCTCTGGTGTGCCTAGTGCTGCAGGGGAGTGCCCTCCCGGCTGCTGTTTGCTTGCTCCTTTTCTCTTTGGCATCCTTTCAACTCTCAAATATTAACAAGTATGTGTTCTGTAAGGTTTTTAACTAATAATTCCACCAAACACCGGGATGCCTTGGCTGTTAGGCAGAGCTGTCCAAAGCAGTTCTACAGAATCGCCACCATCTTGCTGAGTCCTCAACCTTCCTTGCCATTTCTATCCCTAATTTGCACAGGGACATGCCTGTCCTGCACTCTAATAAACATCTCTAAAGCCTCCCACGTATCAAATGTGGATTTACCCTGCCACTCTACATTCCCCAGTTCCTGCCGAATTTTGCTATAGTCCTTCCCCCAGTTTAGCACAGTCCCTTTAGGACCCTTCTCATCTTTGTGCATGAGTATTCTAAAACTTACGGAATTGTGATCACTATTCCCAAAGTAATCTCTTCCTGAAACCTCAGGTGAGAGGAGAAGTTGAGCAGGCGAATCCTTCATGGTAACCTCAGCTGGTGATGGGAATTGAATCCCATTGTTTGCAAAGCAACTGTTAAATCGATATTTTGGGCATAAGCCCTTCAGCCCTTCCTGATGAAGGGCTTATGCTCGAAACTTCGATTCCCCTACACCTCTGATGCTGCCTGACCTCCTGTGCTTTTCCAACACCACACTCTCGACTCTGATCTCCAACATCCAATCTTCACTTTCTCTAAAGCAACTGTCCAGCCAACTGAGCTAAACTGACTCCCTTGGCTGCCAAAACAGAGTCTTACACTTAAATTTTGTGAATAATAACTTTGTGTCAAGCATAGCAAGACATCCCAGCAGTGGTCATGCACGTCAATTAAAAGAAAAATGAACAACCATTTGATTTAATGGAAGGCTAGGTGTACCTGGATGTGATATTACTGGCTTTAGTTGTTCCTTACCTGGTATGTCTCAATGACATAGCATTCAGAATGTTTGAGCCCAGATTTTCTTGGAGTCATGGACCTTTAAATGGTGTAAAGGACCTGGATGTGGAAGTCTCACTCTCAATTTGAACAAATCCAATGCTTATTGGTATTATGTATATGAAGGAAATATATTCAAATAAATTTGAACGCATGGTTGGGTTCAAACAGTTTAAACCTCAAGGAGCACATTTCCTCTAATCTACTATTACCATTAAACCAGGGGATCAAAGTTGGTTCAATGATTAGAGCAGAAGGACGTGCCAGGAGCAGCATCAGACATACCTGAAAGTTAAATATAAAGTTAGTAAAACTACAGTACGGGACAGCTTACATATCAAGCAGTGTGAGCATCTTGTAATAGACAGAGCTAAGAGAGTCCATAGTTAATGGACCTGATCAAGGCTTTGCAGTCCTGCCGCATCCAGTTGTGAACAGTGGTGGATAATTACATAACTCAGTGGAAGATGAAGCTTGACAAATGTCCCTAACATAATGATCCAGGAGCCAAGGCAAAGCAAAAGACACAAGCATCTTTAGCGAGAAGTGCTGAATAGATGTTCTACCTCAGCCTCTTCATGATGTCCTCAGCATCACAGATGCTGACCTTGAATTAATTTCACTCCACATAATATCAAGAAATGTCTGAAGGCACTGGATACTGCAAAGGCTGTATAGGCATTGTTATGGACCAGACCAGATCACCTCAAAACATTTCAAGAAAGTAGTTCGGACCTGAACTTTGCTAGTTGTTTTAAGCAGTATAAAGTAGATATTCCAGGAGTGATGCAGCTGGCCCAACTGGTTAGTTTTAAACAAAACAGAACTTAACACAAACAAAAGGGAACAGAATAGAGAATAACTTAACCTATCCCAAAACCCAACAGATTATCTCAACTTAATGATGCTGTTCCAAATTCCTGCAACAATCCCCATAAACATCCCTTGGCAAAAAAAAAGGTAAAATCAAACACAGGGTCTTACAGAGAGAGAGAGAGATGGCAGGCAGATTCAGCATGGAACATTTTCTTACATGTAGCAGTTTCTTGGACCAGCAGCCTCAAAACTGACTGCTTGGTAAAACCAAACCAAATCAGAGAAAAGCTGAGCTGGTAGAACTGGCCACTCCCCCTTCATTGTACAAGTTTTTTTAACTTGAAAGGCTTTTGCTGAGGCAGTATCTGTTAGCTACAATCAAATTGGCCCTAAAACACGTCAAACCTACACCTCTTGGCAACTCTGCATTTATGACCCCTCTGAAAAAATACTGAGGGCAACATAGCCATGTTAAAGGAGCAGCATCCCCACAGCATTGACTAATTTTTGACAATAGTACTGAAGACTTGTGCTCCAATATTAACTACTCCCCGAGTCACACTGTTCCAGTACAGTTACAAATTTGGCCCATTGGAAAATTGTCCCATTATGACCTGAACACAAAAAACTATATGCATACAATCATGCCAATTACTACAGTATCAGCAAAATGAAGGAAAGTGGCAGCCTATGAAACAGCCATTACCCTGCTCACTGACTCTTAGTTTCAGTCTGACCAGACTCCTCCAGCTTCTAACCTTGCTACAGTCTTAGTCCACAACTGGATAAAAGAACTTAACTTTTAGGGAAGTGAACTGACTTCCCTTGATAGCAATGCAGAATTTCACTGAGTCTACTAATGAGGAACCGCAGCAAAACTGGAATCAATGAAAATGAGGTGGAAGTCTCTCCACTGTTTGACATCCAGTTGAACATAAAGAAAGATGTTTGTGGTTATTGGCAGAACTTCTCCAGTGGAATTTCCTAGCTTTGTTGTGGTAACTTTTAAAAACTGGCTATAGGAGCCTGAACACATGATTGCAATTGTATCTTATACACCTGGAGAGCATTAGGTACACAACCAAGAATGCAGAAAAAAATGTCTTTGTACAATTTTCATCATGTAAACATCCCATTATTCAATTTGCAACTTTGTTGTGTACAAAAATAAGAAACAGAGGTACATTCCAAGTCACAGCTGAATACTGTATTTATCCAGTCAGGGATCCCTTAATCTTGTTGTAGCCTAGTATTGTTACTTCTTATCTGTATCTGTCCACTCCTAATCCTCTCTGACTCCAAGACCTTTCTGAATGTTATGTCAATGCTGGCACTACATTTCACCTGGAGAAATTGCTGACACTTGTCCTTATGACCCACCGAGTTAATTTGATACAAGTTTATCTGGGATTTACTTACTGTTATAGGAAAAATTACAAGTTAAACTATTTAGCCCTTATATTCTGACTACTTCTAACAGCTTCATCTTTAATATCCAGTGGCTGCTGAAAAAAGTCTTATAGCAGTTCTCCAAGGACTTTCATTTTGTAATAATGCTTAGTTGCTTTTCAGAAACTCTAATCATCTCAGTGAAGTGGTAGGATCCTAAGTTCACAGTTTGATTGAAACTTCAAAGAGGTTATTAAAATTTTAACTGTTTTGATATTAGGGTCTTAAAGGGACATTTTTTAAGAATGTGTGGTGAAATACTTGAGAAGAGTTATAAGTTTTGAATGGGCTTTCATGAATGGGAGTGCTTCTTTTAGTTTGTGTGAATGCACTTATTAATACTTTAGACCTTTATTTAATCTCAGTATGGATGTTTAAATCTGCATTTGGTGGCAACGGGGTAAATTGGCATGAAATAAAGGCTAATAGGTGGGCATGTGTTGGCAAAAAGTGTGTGGCGATCATTGGATTGGGATGATGGGTTGTGAATGTTAGAGGGTCTGAAACTTAAAACAAAGAGCTGTGAGGTTGATCTTTTAACCACCAGCCCTAACATTCAGTCACCTGTATGAGTGTTTTTCGCACCAGAGAGCGGCGGGAGCTGGGCGGAAGTGAAGGCAGAGCGCAAAGCCGGTTGGGAAGGTAAGTGATTGTTATTTAAGAACGTACCTCTACGCCAATGGTCTTTTCCTATCAGAGAGCGGTGGCAGCTGGGCAGAAGTGAAGGCAGAGCGCAAAGCCGGTCGGGAAGGTAAGTGATTGTTATTTGACTGGGTGTGTTCTAGACCCCAGGTCCTACAAAGTAGGGCCTCCCCCCGCCCCTCCTCTAACCTAAATTAAAAAGTCCACAGACTTGCCCCAAAAAGAGGGTCCAAGGAAGTTCTTGTGGATTGAAGAGTGAGGCTTTAGCTCAGGAATTTTTGACAAGGAGCTTGAGTGAAGTGATTACACCACAGTTGAAGAGGGTGAAGACATGACTGCCAAGCTGGTTCAGTGTCCTATGTGCTTGATGTGGGAGGTCAACGACTCTGGTGTGTCTGGCTCGTATAAATGTGGAAAGTGTGTGCACGTTCAGCTACTGACAGAGCATATTGCAGCACTGATGAAAGAACTCGAGGACCTTAGGCTCATATCTGAGAGAACGAGATCTTTCTGGACAAGACCTTCAGCGAGGTTATTACACCAATCGTGGCAGAAGAGAGCAGCCGATGAGGAAGGCAGAGAGGAGACAGGTGCAAGAGACCCCGGGAGAAGTACCTGTCAGGATCAAGTTGAATCTTTTGGAAACGGTAGAGACAGATGACACTGCCAGACGGCGAGGCGGCCAGGTCTGTCAATCAAAAGTTGGTGTGGTGACAGAGCAGAAGATTCGGACATCGCACAGAGTGTGGTAATAGGGGACTCCGTAGTGAGAGGAACTGACCGGGGTTTTTGTGGCAGCAGATGGGACTTAAGGATGGTGTGTTGCCTTCCTGGTGCCAGGGTTAAAGACATCACAGACAGAGTGCAGGAAATCCTCAAGGATGAAGGTAAAGAGCCAGAGGTGGTGGTACATGTCGGCACAAATGATGTTGGGAACAAGAGGAGGAACATACTACAGCGGGACTTCGGAGAACTAGGAATAAGGCTGAAAAGCAGGACGCCCAATGTGGTTATCTCCGGTTATCCCTAGCAGGGATGGCAGTGGAACAACAATGGCAGGTATTTCTGGGTATAATGCAGAAGATGCAAGATCAGTTCATTCCAAAAAGGAAGAAAGATCCTAAGGGGAGGCAGGGGTGGCCGTGGCTGACGAGGGAAGTTAAGGACCATATAAAGACAAAAGGGAAAAAGTATAACACAGCAAAGATGAGTGGGAAATCGGAGGACTGGTAAGCTTTTAAAGAACAACAGAGGATAACTAAAAAGGAAATACGCTAAGAAAAAATAAGGTACGAAGGCAAACTGCCAAAAATATACAGGAGGATAGTAAAGGCTTTTTAGGTATGTGAAAAGGAAAAAAAATGGTTAAGACTAAAATTGGGCTCTTGAAAACAGAAACGGGTGAATTTATTATGGGGAACAAAGAAATGGCAGAAGACAGATCTAATTTCCCAGATCTAACAGTGACTGAAGGACCTGAACTGAAGGGAATTTATATTAGGCAGGAAATGGTGTTGGAGAGACTGTTAGTTTTGAAGGCAGATAAGTCCCCAGGACCTGAAGGAGGTCGATCCAGAAATCGTGGATGCATTGGTAATCATTTTCCCATGTTCTATAGATTCATGATCAGTTCCTGCGGATTGGAGGGTGGCTAATGTTATCCCACATTTTAAGAAAGGAGGGAGAGAGAAAACAGAGAATTATAGACCAGTTAGTCTGACCTAAGTGGTGGGAAAAATGCTGGAGTCAATTATAAAGGATGAAACTACGACACATCTGGATAGCAGTAACAGGATAGATCAAAGTCAGTGTGGATTTATGAAGGGGAAATCATGCTTGACTAATCTTTTGGAATGTTTTGAGGATGTAACTCTGAAGATGGACAAGGGAGATCCAGTGGATGTAGTATACTTGGACGTTCAGAAAGCCTTTGATAAAATCCCACATAGGAGGTTAGTGAGCAGAATTAGGGCACATGGGTGTTAGGGGCAAAATACTGACATGGATTGAAAATTGGTTGGCTGACAGGAAACAAAGAGTAGTGATAAATGGCTCCCTTTCGGAATGGCAGGCAGTGACCAGTGGTATGCTGCAGGGATCAGTGCCGAGACTGCAGCTTTTTACAATGTACATTAATGATATAGATGAAGGTATTAAAAATAAATTAGCAAATTTGCTGATGACACAAAGCTGGGTGGCAGAGTGAAATGTGAGGAGGATGTTAGGAGAATACAGGGTGACCTGGACAGGCTAGGTGAGTGGACAGATGCATGGCAGATGCAGTTTAATGTGGATAAATGTGTGGTTATCCACTTTGGTGGCAAGAGTAGGAAGGCACCTAAATGGTGTCAAGTTAGGTAAAGGGGCAGTACAACAAGATCTCGGTGTTCTTGTACATCAGTCAATGAAGCTGAAAATGTATTGCTGGAAAAGCACAGCAGGACAGGCAGCATCCAAGGAGCAGGAGAATCAACGTTTCGGGCAAGAGCCAGGCTCATGCCCGAAACGTCGATTCTCTTGCTGCTTGGATGCTGCCTGACCTGCTGCGCTTTTCCAGCAATACATTTTCAGCTCTGATCTCCAGCATCTGCAGTCCTCACTTTCTCCATCAGTCAATGAAAGCAAGTATGCGGGTACAGCAGGCATTGAAGAAAGCTAATAGCATGCTGGCCTTCGTAACAAGAGGAATTGAGTATAGAAGCAAAGAGTCCTTCTGCAGCTGTACAGGGCCCTGGTGGGACTGCACCTGGAATATTGTGTGCAGTTTTGGTCTCCAAATTTAAGGAAAGCCATTCTGGCTATTGAGGGAGTGCAGCGTAGGTTCACAAGGTCAATTCCCAGAATGGCGGGACTATCTTACGCTGAATGATTGGAGCAACTGGGCTTGTATGTGCTTGAGTTTAGAAGGCTAAGAGGGGATCTGATTGAGATGTATAAGGTTACTAAAGGATTGGACACTCTGGAGGCAGGAAGCATGTTTCCGCTGATGGGTGAGTCCCGAACCAGAGAACACAGTTTAAAAATAAGGAGTAGGCCAACAGAGTTGAGGAGAAACCTCTTCACCCAGAGAGTGGTGGGTGTAAGGAATGCTGTGCCCCAGAAGGCTGTGGAGGTCAAGTCTCTGGATACTTTCAAGAAAGAGTTGGATAGAGCTCTTAAGGATAGTGGAATCAAGGGTTATGAGGTTAAGGCAGGAACAGGATACTGATTGAGGATGATCAGCCATGATCATAATGAAAGGTGGTGCTGGCTCGAAGGGCAGAATGGCCTACTCCTGCACCTATTGTCTGTTGTTCTCTATCTGGGGGTCTGCCTCAGCCCGGCTGAGAAATCCTCGCCTGCCACGTGACAGGAAATGGAGGCCAGTCCTAGCTCACCTAAGCCGCTGGACAGGACCGCTCCAAGTGCTGTCTTACAGGGGTTGAATGCTGGTCATAAAACAGCTGGTGGCTGCCATGCTGTGTTACTGCCTGGTCCCTTTGGTCCCTTCTCCTGGGTTTGTTGCTCACATTGAGAGTACATTGGTTCACTTCTTTTGGGATAAAAAGATGCACTGGGTCATGGCACACGTTCTGAATCTCCCAACTGAGGAGGGTGGTCTGTTTTTGGTGTGCAACAGGTGACCTTTGTAGTGATACCTTTCCGTTGAGCCATCTCCTAGGTGGTGCGCCCTGGTGATGTATTTTTTCCGCCAGGTGCATAATCTCAACTACAACACGCAGCTCCTGTTTATTGATCGTGATGGTTTGGAGGTTGCCCTCAGGACGCTCCCTGTATTTTACCAGGACCTAATCACTGCCTGGAACATGGTTGGACCTACCCTCGGTGTAGCGACTGTCGTCAGCATTTGCTCAGGAATCTGCACCTCCGTACTCACGAGTTTGAGTGGCTATCTGAGGGAAGTGTCATGGCGGTGACGTTAACCAGGATTGGGGACATGCTGGGTAGCGGTGGTCTGGGTTGGATGCTGCCACAGGATATAGCAAGCAGGGCAGCGGTAGATGTCTGGTTCATGGCCACTGCCATTCGACGCCTTAAAACGGCAGTGCTTGGATCCAGCATCGTGAACCAGTTGGAGGATGCTCAGGTGTGCGGTGAAATCCTGTCTGTGCATACCCCTGCCCAGATTGTGGAACATGAGTTTTATGCACTACGTCATTCACTGGGTCTTATATCTGCACACACAACATGGGTGCTGGGTGGGGGGACAAGAAAAGAAAAAAAATCTATAAACTGGACTGTCAGAAGTTCTGTTCATTCTGAGAGGTGGTACTGAGGGAGCTGGATCAGCATCAAGGACTCTCCACGTGTCAATAAAGGGTGACTTGGTGATGGGCTATTGCCCTCTGTGGAGTTATTTCAGTGGCGACAAGCGTATAAATAATGATGCAACTACGCAAAAGCACCTAATATCTGAAGCCATCTGGACTTCAAGCCCACTACAATTGATTTCATCATTGGTAACATGACAAGTGGGGTATATGAGTTGCAGGGCAATGGAAATGGACACCTTCGCCAATTTGACTGGGCTTGGGTAACACCACTTGAATAAAGGCAATTGCATTGCCTTACTCAGGACGTATCCTGACCAAAGGGACTTCCAGTTCCTCGGGCTGGTGAGTCCAGAAACAGGGAGATAGTGGACTTGAACGTGTGGCTGGGGAACTGGTGCAGGAAGCAAGGATTTAAATTCTTGGATCACTGGGGTATGTTTTGTGGTAAGCATAAATTCTACAAGAGAGACGATTTGCGCCTGAATAGATTAGGGACCAGCATTCTGGCAGGCAGGTTTGCTACTGCAACACAGCTACGTTTAAACTAAGTAGCTGGGGGGAGGGGACAAACTGGATGTTTAAGAAGGAAATAGGAGGGAAAGTTAGAACAAGGGAAGTCAAGAAAGACAACTGTTATCAGTGAGGCAGAAAACTCAGAAAGGGATCATGCTGTAAGGTTGAGTGAAATAGGAGTTGATGGGAAAGGTGAGGGCAGTAACAAGTTAAAAATACTATACATGAATGCATGAAGCATTAGAAATAAGATGGATAAGCTTGAGGCTGTTTTGGAAATTGGCAGATACGATATTGTGGGGATAACTGAGACGTGGCTTCATGTGGACAGGGCCTGGGAAATGAATATTCAAGGCTACATGTGCTATCGTAAGGACAGACTGATGGGCAGAGGAGGTGGGGTGGCCATGTTGGTAAGGGATGATATTCAGTCCGTTGTGTGGGGGGACCTAGAATCAGGGGGTGTAGAGTCATTGTGGATAGAGCTGAGAAATACTAAGGGTAAAAAGACCCTCTTGGGAGTTATCTATAGGCCCCCAAACAGTAGTCTGGATGTCGGATGTAAGTTAAATCAGAAGCTGAAATTGGCCTGTCGCAAAGATGTTACTACAGTTGTTATGGGGGATTTCAACATGCAGGTAGACTGGGAGAATCAGGATGGTATTGGACCTCAAGAAAGAGACTTTGTGGAGTGCCTCAGAGATGGATTCTTCGAACAGCTGTTGCTGGAGCTGACCAGGGAGAAGGCAATTCTGGATCTGGTATTGTGCAAAGAACCAGAATTGGTCAGGGACCTCGAAGTGAAGGAGCCATTGGGAAGTAGTGACCATAATACAATAAACTTCAATCTGCAATTTGAGAGAGAGAGGGTAAAATCGGAAGTGACAGTATTTCTGTTGAACAAAGGGAACTATGCAGCTATGAGGGAAGAGCTGGCCAAAGTTCAATGGTGCAATTGAATTGGTACTTCAGATCAGTGTTCACTGGGGAAGACACAAGCAAAATTAGGGCGCATGGTATTAATTAGGGCAAAGTACTGACTTGGATTGAAAGTTGGTTGGCTGATAGGAAACAAAGAGTTGTGATAAATGGCTCCATTTCGGAATGGCAGGCAGTGGCCAATGGGGTACCGCAGGGATCAGTACTGAGACCGTAGCTTTTTTACAATATATGTTAATGATACAGAAGATGGTATTAGTAATAACATTAGGAAATTTGCTGATGATACTAAGCTGGGTGGCAGGGTGACATGTGATGAGGATGTTAGGAGATTACAGAGTGACCTGGACGAGTTGGGTGAGTGGTCAGATGCATTTTAATGTGGATAAATGTATGGTTATCCACTTTGGTGGTAAGAACAGGAAGGCAGATTACTACCTAAATGGAATCAATTTAGGTAAAGGGGCAGTACAGAGAGATCTGGGTGTTCTTGTACAGCAGTCAGTGAAGGTAAGCATGCAAGTACAGCAGGTAGTGAAGAAGGCTAATAGTATGCTGGCCTTCGTAACAAGAGGGATTGAGTATAGAAGCAACGAGGTTCTTCTGCAGCTGTACAGGGCCCAGGTAAGACCACACCTGGAGTACTGTGTGCAGTTCTGGTCTCCAAATTTGAGGAAAGACATTCTGCCTATTGAAGGAGTGCAGCGTAATTCCACGAGGTTAATTCCTGAAATGGAGGGATTACCTTACACTGAAAGACTGGAGCGACTGGGCTTGTATACCCTTGAGTTTAGAAGACTGAGAGGGGATCTGATTGAGACATATAAGATTATAGGAGAAAGTGAGGACTGCAGATGCTGGAGATCAGAGCTGAAAATGTGTTGCTGGTAAAGCGCAGCAGGTCAGGCAGCATCCAAGGAGCAGGAGAGTCCGCAACACATTTTCAGCACATATAAGGTTATTAAAGGATTGGACACTCTGGAGGCAGGAAACATGTTTCCGCTGATGGGTGAGTGCCGAACCAGAGGACACAGCTTAAAAATACGGGGTAGACCATTTAGGACAGAGATGAGGAGAAACTTCTTCACCCAGAGAGTAGTGGCTGTGTGGAATGCTCTGCCTCAGAGGGCAATGGAGGCCCAGTTTCTGGATTCATTTAAGAAAGAGTTGGATAGAGCTCTCAAGAATAGTGGAATCAAGGGTTATGGAGATAAGGCAGGAACAGGATACTGATTAAGGATGCACCTATTGTCTATTTTCGATCTGTTTCTGGGTTAGATTCCCAACTTTATCCTTCACCCCTCTCCTCGAAATACAAATCTCTACTGAAGTGAGTCTGCCAAGCCTATAAATTACCTGACTTGACCATCTCCCTTAGCTTGTGAAAATGTTGACTGTTGATATTTAATCGTAGTCATAGAGCATATCCAAGACCAGCTGAATATTCATGTGCAGAGTTCTTTTCATATTGCTTAACAAATTGAAATTGTATTCTTGGGCTTCACTAATAGAGGTATTGTGAACAAAAAGGGAAGTTGAATCTTTGTTATGCAATGAATAAGTTGCAACTGAAGTGTTTTGGACATCACATTTGAGGAAAGATGTGAACATTCTTGAGTAGATGTAGAGGAAGTTCATCAGAGTGGTTCCAGGCATGATGGAATTAATTTACAATATTAGCTCAAAGAAAGTGGTAATGTTCTCTTTCAAATAGTGCAGGTTGAGGGGAAATCTAATAGCAGGTACAAGATTATAATGGAATTTACAAAGATAACCTATTCCTGTTAACTGATGGTAGAAGAACTAGGAGGGATGTGCGAAAGAACCTTATCTCTCAGTGAATTGTAATGATTTGGAACTATGTGCCAACGAAAGTTGTGAAAGTGGAGACAGTGCTTTCTAAATGAAATTGAATAATCACTTGAGGGAAAGAAACTTGCAGGGCTGTGTGTATAGAGTGGCAATTGGGTCCAACTGGACTGTTCTGCAGAGAACCAGCATAAACCCAATGAGCCAAAAGCCTCTTTCTGTTCCATATTGACTGTATAACCGTTATAAGAGTTCTTACTGTGCTCACCATTGATAACACGCCAAAGCTAATGGAACTGGGCTTCTGTAGTGAAAATAACAAATGCTTAAGATCACAGCGGCTTAGACAGCATCCATGAAGAGAGAGTAAGCTAACATTTCGAGTCTAGATGACTCTTTATCAGTCTCTTCATCAGTCGAAGAGTCATCTAGAGTCGGAACATAAGCTTGCTCTCTCTCCATGGATGCTGTCTGTCCTGCTGTGATCTCCAGTATTTATTATTTTCACTACAGATTCTAGCATATGCAATAATTTGTTCCATCACTGGGTTTTCTGTAGTCTATACTTAGAAGATCAGAATAGAACTTCTGTCTTGCTGCCATGACCCCTTAATGGTCTGCTGTTTTTCTGGGTTATAACTGAGTTAATAAGATCCTCCATTAAAGGCTCCACCCAAACTAAAATGGGGTCAGACTCCCAGAAGTGTATAAAATGAGGGAGGAAAGGCTTTAAAGTTGTCATGAGGTGAGAGATCTACAAGAAACATGCAGGATAAACAAAACAAGACAGAAATGCAAGAAACAATAACATAGAGGAAGTCATTGATGGCAAAGGAAAAGATAGTTATAAAACAAAAGGTTAAAAAGTTTACACAAGGTGAGAATTCTATAAAAAAAAGTAGTTTAAACATCAGTACAACAATGCACACAGTATCTGTAATAAAACAAGACCTCTTAAGGCAATCATGCACTGAGTGAAACCAGACACTGGGATTGCTAAAAATTGGCTGCGGAAAAATCAGGACTAAGAATTACACAGTGCAGGGTATAACATTTGGATAAGAGAGAGAAAAGTAGAGATGCAGCAGCTTTTTTGTAGTTGGGATAATGTAATGATAGTACAATTTGCAGTGCAATGAAACGTATATGGATTCCCTGAAAACACTAAGGTTTCATTTGTATTAATTGGTGTAATCTAGAGACAATCTAATAATGGAAGAGAGGTGGAGGAAATTATATGCAGATAAATTAAGGAATTGAGTGAAAAAATATAAAGTGATAATCACAAGGATTTCAATTATCACGGTATTAAATGGACATTTGAGGTAAATAAATGAGACATGAGAATGGACTTCCTGTACCTTGCATAGGACTATTTTTTAACCTAATAGGTGAAAAGCACAAAGGGACATTGGCTATTGGATCTAATCATGATAAATGAACCACATGATGAGAAGTAAAAGTAGGGAGACAGCTAGATAATAGTGATCATAACATAATGTGCTTCAAGACATTGATAGCAAAGAATATAAGTTCTCAGTGCAGAATGATTAATGAAAGAATGATGTGTAGAATAGAGTCATAGAAATGTACAGCATGGCAACAGATCCTTCAGTCCCACCCGTCCATGCCGATCAGATATCCCAACCCAGTCTAGTCTCATCTGCCAGCACCCTGCCCATATCCCTCAAAACCCTTCCTATTCATATACCCATCCAAATGCCTCTTAAATGTTGCAATAGTACCAGCCTCCACCACTTCCTCTGGCAGCTCATTCCATACACATACCACCCTCTGCGTGAAAAAGTTGTACCTTATGTCTCTTTTATATGTTTCCCCTCTCACCCTAAACTATGTCCTCGAGTTCTGGACTCCCTGAACCCAGGCATAAGACTTTATCTATTTACCCTATCCATGCCCTTCAAATTTGTAAACCTCTATCAGGTCACCCCTCATCCTCTGACGCTCCAGGGAAAACAGCCCCAGCCTGTTCAGCTTGTCCCATACAGCTTAGATCCTCCAACCCTGGCAATATCCTTGTAAATCTTTCTGAACCCTTTCAAGTTTTGCAACATCTTTCCGATAGGAAGGAGACCAGAATTGCACACAATATTCCAACAGTGGCCTAGCCAATATCCTGTACAGCCGCAATATGACCTCCCAACTCCTGTACTCAATGTTCTGACCAATAAAAGAAAACAATAGACTAGCTATGAGATATTATTTATATGAATATCAAATAAAATCTGCACCTTCCATTGCATAAAGCTTCCTTCCCTGCTATATTTCAAGCACATGCTCAGTGATAGCATTCAATGTTCTGCAAGTCTTTGATGCATGTGAATTGTATACTTCGACAGAATCTTTCATTTTTGTTTGGTGCTTCACTCACTTGTCTAAAAGTTGGTAAGCCACCTGTAGAAACTCTTCAAAAGAAGGCTTGCCATAACTTATTCCAAGCAGGCAGTTTGGACCAATAAGTCTTTCCTTGTAATCAAGTTGCCTGCTGAGAACAAAAGTCCCACCCATCAAAAGCATATGATTCTACCCCATAGTGACAGCATAAGTGGTAGACTCGTGACTTGTAATTGGTAACACTGATGTTCTTGTCTTGTTAGTCTCTTCAGAAAGGAAGCGAGGTAAGAGGAGGAGAAAGCTTACTGTGGATTATGTTAAGGAGCTTGATAGTAAAACCATTCGTGAACAGATTGAGGACTTCTCAGACATAATCACAACAATAGAGCTGGCTCCACCTACTAAGAAGCTGATGATATGGAAAGAGACAGGTGGAGTTGAAAGGCTCAACTCTCAGCCTGCCCAAACATTAATAAATTCCAGATTATTAAAGGTAATTTATTGTGGTTTATTTAAGCAGTTATCATAGTTCGGGGAAAATTAAGAATAGCTTGTCATTAAAGGGCATTTTGTTTCACTAGTTCATTATTTCTGATGGGTCTTTTAAAAAAAACAATAAACTATCCTCTTCCACCTACAGACCATTTTTAAAAAAAGACTAAAATACCCTATAAAAAAGCTTCAGCTTTATTAAAACAGCTGATTTGATTTGGAGAGAAATAGAATTATAATCTAGTGAGAGAATGTAATGGAAACTATGACCAGGCTACACATAGTACCAGAGGTTCCTGTTAACCAATTCCAATAGGGAGTTTATGGTAAAATGGATGGTATTAGGGTAGTGAACACTGTTCAACCATCTCTTGCCCCATGAGGTGGAGGCTTTATGTGGAATACTAGAATGAGTAGACTAGTATCAGCCTACATCACAATGCTTTGAGTTCAGAAAGATCATTTGGAGGGAACACCAATCATGAGATTTTTCTCAGAATGTTGATCAGAACTAGGTTTAACTTCTAGTGTGCGTAGAATACACAATGAAAGAATAAAGAGAGTATCTAGATGATTATTTTACAACGTTAAGTACATTTTTGGCTTCTAATGTCCACCTTTAATTTGCTTTGTGTTTAATTAAGAAATATATTCAGAATAGCAGGGATGCCACTTTCAATTTTTAAAATTAGTTTATGGCTTGTGGGCATTACTGGCAAGGTAATTCCTAAGTTTCCCTGAGAACTGATGATGAGCTGCTTTTTCGAATATAATTCCGTAGCTTGTTAGGTCATTCCAAATGGTAGTTCAGAGCCAATCACCTGTTTATAGGTCTGGAGTCATAACTAGGTCAAAACAGGTAAAACAGTAGATTTAATTCACTGAAGGACATGGTAAACCAGATGGGATTTAATGGGTAATTATTCCAAATTTATTTCATTATTGAATTTAAATTCCCCAGTTGGCATGTGAATTCATTGACATGGATCATTAGTCCAGTTCTTTGGATTATTAGTTCTATGCCATAACACAATAACACTGTTGTTTCATTTTGAAGCAGACTTCATTCCTTCTATTTCAAAGGCTCAAATAGATTAAACAGATTATTGCAAGGAACTGTTGGTAGACACCATGGAAAAAGCATCAGTGGAACATGAATAGATTGAAGCACGTTCTTTAAGCAGAGTTTGTGATCAGATGGGAGATCCGTGACTATGCATCTTTGTATGAAGTGGTTGTTATTTCCACAAACATGTTAGGTAGCTAGATACCTATGGCGGCACGGTGGCACAGTGGTTAGCACTGCTGCCTCACAGCGCCAGGGACCTGGGTTCAATTCCCACCTCAGGCGACTGACTGTGTGGAGTTTGCACGTTCTCCCCGTGTCTGCGTGGGTTTCCTCCGGGTGCTCCGGTTTCCTCCCACAGTCCAAAGATGTGCGGGTCAGGTGAATTGGCCATGCTAAATTGCCCATAGTGTTAGGTAAGGGGTATATGTAGGGGTAGGGGTATGGGTGGGTTGCGCTTCGGCGGGTCAGTGTGGACTTGTTGGGCCGAAGGGCCTGTTTCCACACTGTAAGTAATCTAATCTAAAAAATCTAAGTAATCTTATGTGACCATCCTATATGATTATGTTAGAATATGCCACATTTATGCAGTTGTGTAATCAACAAAATGCCTGCTGTTTCTTTTGACTTTACTGTAAAAATTAGCATATAAAAAGGTGGTCAGAGAAAAATCACTGTCAAGTAACCAGCAGGATCTTTAAAAGCTTCTACACCAATGGATTACCTCACCATTATTCTTTGTTGATTAGACTCTTGATGCCCATTTTCCACCAACTGAAAAAAAGGTATATCGTCATTAGTTTATTGTTTCTTGTTGAAGCTTGCAGCTTGCAAATTGGCTGCATTACGCCAGTGATTACATTCCAAAAATATTTAATTCATGTAAAGCACCTTTGGGATATCTTGAGGTCATGAAAAGTACTCTATAAATGCAAGTCATTTTTATTCAAATTAGAAAGTAGTCTCTTAAAATTCACTGAGTCCACTGTTCTGCAGGCTTGCTTACATTGCAGGTGAATGTTGCTTCAGTTATGCTGCAATTGCAAATTAAGGTTGTAAGTTTTTAGGGCAATTGTATGTGCCAAAACATTAAAAGTACATTTTATATCATATTCTTCAGGTGTGTATGTGCAATAATACAACTTTGTACATACTTCTAATTATAAGTTTTCAAAATTTCATTTCTCATCAGTTGTTCAGTCGTAGCCTTAGAAAAAATCTGTGGAGAGAGCAAACTGATCACAGTAACAATGTAGAGAAAAGATCTGAAATTGAAGAAATGAGAAGTGAGGAGCACAATGTAATTGGTGAGTTATTGAAAATTTTCTTTTATGACCTGTTTAAAATAGTGTTACTATTTTCCTTATTGTAATTGGCTATCTCTTAAGCAGAAGTCTTCATTACTGAAGGACCCACCATTAATTATATGAATATTAATTTAATTTTACAAATGCTAATGGAACATAGACTCAGATGTACAGCACAGAAATAGACCCTTCAGTCCAACTTGTCCACATCGACCAGATATCCTAAGTTAATCTAGTCCCATTTGCCAGCACTTGGTACATATCTCACAACCCTTCCTTTTCATATACCCATTCAGAAGCCTTTTAAAATGTTGTAATTGTACCAGCCTTCTCCACTTTTTCTGGCAGCTCATTTCATACACCCATCACCCTCTGGGTGAAAAGTTTCCCCTTTGGTCCCTTTTAAATGTTTCCCTTCTCATCCTAAACCAATGCCCTCTAGTTCTGTCTATTTACCCTATCCAAGCCTCTCTTGATTTTATAAACCTCTGTAATGTCACCCCTCAGCCTTCGAAGCTCCTGGGAAAGCAGCTCTAGCCTATTCAGTCTCTCTCTATAGCTCAAACCCTCCGATCCTGGTAACATGTTTGTAAATCTTTTCTGAATCCTTTCACAACATATATTTGACAATTTTCTTCATTGCTATTCGTACAGCTCAGTGGGATGAGTAAAAAATCTATTTAAAATCTTCAAGGTTAAGCTTTGAAATTCAATCACCACAAAATATGTAAAACTCTGCATCCCTATTGCAGAGCCTCTTTGGTAGCAGGTGCAATTCACAAATCAAATATATGACATTGTGTATATTTTATGTAATACAGCAGATTTTCCAATATATGATTCTGCTCAGTCAAATGAGTCTCTGCTTTGATCAAATAGAAATTCCATTTAAATGTTAGAAATATTGGTACTATTGATGTGGGGAGAGAGAGAGAGAGTTTGATTCATTGTTATCATTTACCGAGATACAGTGAAAAGTGTTATTTGTGTGTTCTACAGGCAGATCATGTACAAAAGTGTATCAGGGTAGCAGAACAGAGAGCAGAATTCAGTGTTATAGCCAAAGGTGCAGAGAGATCAACATTAACATTTGAGCGGTCCTTTCAAAGTCTGATAACAGCAGAAAAGAAAATGTTTTTGAATCTGTTCGTATGTGTATTTAACTTTTTATATCTTTTGCCTGACAGAAAATGGTAGAAGAGAGTATAACTGGGGTGGGATGGGTCTTTTAGTTATGTTGGCTGCTTTCCTGAGGTAGTGGAAGTTGTTGAACAGAAGGCTGGTTTGTGTGATGGACTGGGCTGTGCTGCGTTCATGACTCTGTAGTTTCTTGCTGTCTTGGAAAGTGCAGTTGCCATACCATGCTGTGCTACATCCAGATGGTGTATGGTGCATACCACTGGACTATTAATTCAGAGGTTTGAGCTAATGCTCTGGGACATAGGTTCAATTCCCAGTATGGTCCCTGGTGAAATTTGAATTCAGTTAATAAAGTGTGGAACATAAAGCTAGCTTGAATTAATGTTTATCATTTTATCTTGGCTATCATCAATTATTGTAAAAACCCATCTGGCCAGTAAATCTCCTTGAGGGAAGGAAGTCTAGCATCCTTACCTCGTTTAATCTATCTGTGACTTCAGATCAACAGCAATGTGATTTGCCCTTGTAATGATTTTAGAGGGCAGTTAGAGATGGGCAGCAAATGCTTACTAGCAACACACTCATTCCATATAAAGGAGAAAAAAAAGTATTACACTAAGATTTAGAAATATTATAAATTTCGAGCAGTACCTTGCTCATATAAAATCAATACACAACAGCCTCAGCCTGATCCATTTTGACATAATCCTTAAAGTAAAGCTGCGATAATTGGAGCTAGTAGCAAATGTTCCTTCTTGCTAGTGGGCATTTATTTTATGTATCTTACATTGTGCATAACTTTTGCTTGTATTATTTGCAGATGTTTTCAGTTTGCTCAAGATACTTTCCTGTTATTATTTCTCTACTATATTCAGCAAAAAAAAATAAAGTTACAAGGATGGAAATCCCTTGCATTGCATTATATGGAGAATATGAATAGAATAATGTTACAAAGGACCAAATACTTCATAATACAGTGGTATTCATCATATGTTCAGACAGTGCCTTGGAAAAATTGTATCTAGAGAGTATATAATTATATTACTGAGCCGGTAATGCACTGCCCTGGTACAGTGATCCAACTGAAAAATGTGTTGCTGGAAAAGCACAGCAGGTCAGGCAGCATCAAGGAGCAGGAGAATTGGCGTTTCGGGCATAAGCCCTTCTTCAGGAATACAGGTTCAAACTGTGTGGCAGCAAATGAGGAATTGAAGCTCTCATATTGAGTTGAATTCTCAGAAGAAATAAGAGATTTACCAATGGCTGCATAAATTTATGGGTTAATAATGGGCCAACTGAATATGTTGGAAGTGGCCTACAACATTATAGCCCAGTTCTCCAACATGTATTTTGAGAGTACTGTCTGCAAAACATCCTCTGGATTATCATATTTGTCTCAAGTGCTGTAACTCTTACCATTATACTTATTGATAGTCCTGTAAGACTTGCTTGTTGACCTTATAAGGCTTGTGACTCCAATCTCCTACGGACATGAAAGATGTGTCAGTGCAGACTTCGAGGGCAAAGGGGCCTGTTCCTGTGCTGTATTATTCTTTATTCTTTGAAAGGAAGGATTTTCAACTTTCAACAAAGGAAAAACTATTGTTGCCGACAGTGATGCCTCAAGGATCAAAATTTATATAGCATTGTAACAACAGTGGTAGGCAGTGTAGGTAATTATAAAGGGAGACTAACTGAAATGAAGTTTTAAAATACTTATTTTAAAGGAACTCAAAAATTAAGTTGAAAACCAAATAATTTTGAAAGTTAACTAAAAGATAGTGTGGTAATGCAATAAAAACAGAAAATGCAAGAAGTACATAGTAGGTCTGACAGGACCTGTAGAGAGAGAAATGGAGTTAATGTTTCCAGTTGATTGATTAGGTTAATATTCTGTTATGACACAGGTTAAACTCTCCTGCTTAATTTAAAACCAGCAACACAAGAGATTTATCCCCTGCAGTAATCTGTAAAAATTCGAGTGGCCAAGAACTATGTAAAATAAAAATTAACAACTTTATTTCTTAAAGTATAACAGAGAATAATTAACTACTATTTACAATGTATTTCTCTAACCTATCTTTTACCTTCTCTTCTGTAATACTCGTCCAATAAAACTACCAATTAATGTTTACAAAATTAATGTTTTCTTACCTCAAAACCAGGCAGCTGTAGGTTCTTGTCTTGTGCCTTCCCATGTCTTCTTTTCTCCTTGTTAGGAATTTCTGTGTTACAGGTTACTGATTGAAAAGGTACTTCTAAGAAAGATTTTTTTTCAAGCAGTCTGTTACATGCTAGAACATGGCAGTTCTTTTCTCAACTGTTCAATCCCGCCTACCCACCCCTCCCCCCAACTAAGTTACATACACTTAGTCGAACACTTGGTGCTGTGTCCTTTAATACTCTTAAAGTACACCCACATCTTCATAACATTACTTATTCATTCTTGGGCTGTGAGTATCACTTTCAAAGCCAACCTTTACTAACTATGCTTAATTGTCCTTGTTAATATAGCATAGCCACCTCCTTCAACCACTGTACTCTCTGTGCTGAGGTTCTTTAACCATCCTATTAATTAGGGTGTTATTTTCCCTTTTTTTTGCATTAGTTTTAAACAATCGAGTGACTTGCTCAGCCAGTTCAGAGGGCACTTAAGAATCAAATGTTGTGCGTCTGGTGTCAACTGGACCACATAAGAATGACAGGTGTCTGCCCTTGTCACTGTACTGAAATGGCTCCTACCAAAATCACGCATGCCAGAGAAATTTGACTGTGAGTTATGGTGAAGCAATACTCATCATTCTTCTCTGGCTAACCTTTAATGCCATTGATCACAATATTCTTCTCCAGTGTCATTTGTCCATCTGATCTTGAGCCATCAACTCCATCTTTCTCCTGGGTAGCTGTTTGATAAAGAACCACAATGTTTGCAACCTCAGTGTCATATTTGACCCTAAGATGAGCTTCCAACTAACTTTTTGTCCCAACAGTAAGCTCACCAATGTCCATATTCATAGTGTAGCCAGTCTTGTCTTGAATCATTTGTTTCTTAGACTAAGTTTTAAAATACGAAGAAATCAGTGCATCCTCACTTCTGACCTGTTGTGCAACCCTTATTTATATTGCCTAGTCACCAAGCTCTGGTATTTCTTATGTTTTGCTACATTAAAGGTGAAACATAAACCCAAGTTGTATATTTCTTAAAGGAAACCAGCAGTTTTTTTTATGACAATCTAGTCAATAATTTCATAGTCACCGTCACTGACATCAGTTCTGTATTCCAGACTTATTTACTTTTTTAACTATAATGAATTCAAATTTTCAAACTGACATGCAGCGATGATTAACTTGTGTAGTCAAGTTGATTACCCCAGGCCCTTTGGATGACCTGTCCAGTTATGTAGTTGCCACGCTTCCTTATTTGGGTCACAGTATTATGACTGAAAACAATGTGACAACAGTAAACAGAATTTTTGAATGATAAATGTATACAGTTAAGATAAATGGAATCATAGAAATGAACAGCATGGAAACAGACCCTTCAGTCCAACCCGTCCAAACCGACCAGATATCCCAACCCAATCTAGACCCACCTGACAGCACCCGGCCCATATCCCTCCAAACCCTTCTTAATCATATACCCATCCAAATGCCTTTTAAATGTTGCAATTGTACCAGCCTCCACCACTTCCTTTGGCAACTCATTCCATACATGTACCGGGTAAAAAATGAGGTCTGCAGATGCTGGAGATCACAGCTGCAAATGTGTTGCTGGTCAAAGCACAGCAGGCCAGGCAGCATCTCAGGAATAGAGAATTCGACGTTTCGAGCATAAGCCCTTCATCAGGAATCGTCGAATGCTCGAAACGTCGAATTCTCTATTCCTGAGATGCTGCCTGGCCTGCTGTGCTTTGACCAGCAACGCATTTGCAGCCATACATGTACCACCCTCTGCATGAAAAGGTTGCCCCTTATGTCCCTTTTTATATGTTTTCCCTTTCACCCTAAACCTATGCCCTCTAGTTCTGGACTCCCCGAACCCAGGGAAAAGACTTTGTCTATTTATCCTACCCATGCCCTTCATAATTTTGTAAACCTCTATAAGGTCACTCCTCAGCCTCTGATACTGCAGGGAAAACAGCCCCAGCCTGTTCAATCTTTCCCTATAGCTCAAATCCCCCAACCTGGCAACATCCTTGTAAATCTCTTCTGAAATCTTTCAAGTTTCACAACATCTTTCCGATAGGAAGGAGATCAAAATCGCATGCGATATTCCAACAGTGACCTAACCAATGTCCTATACAGCCGCAACATAACCTCCCAATTCATGTACTCAATATTCTGACCAATAAAGGAAAGCATACCAAATGCCTTCTTCACTATCCTGTCTACCTGCGACCCTACTTTCAAAGACCTATGAGCCTGCACTCCAAGGTCTCTTTGTTCAGCTACACTCCCTAGGACCTTACCATTAAATGTATAAGTCATGCTCTGATCTACTTTTCCAAAATACAGCACCTCGCATTTCTCTGAATTAAAGTCTGGTATTTGGTGACGCAGTCATGGGTATACAGTGAGTACATTAGAGGGCTGAGTACGCACCCCTGGGGGGTTCCAGTGTTGAGTGTTAATGAGGACGAAATATTGTCCCCAATCTTCATTGATTGTAGCCTGTGGGTCAGGAAACTAAGGATCCAGTTGCAGAAAGTGGGGTTTAGTCCGAGATCACTACGTTTAGTAATCAGCCTCGAGGGGATAATAGTGTTGAAGGCTGAATTGTAGTCAATGACTAGGATTCTTACATAGCTGTTCTTGGCATCAAGATGTTCTAGGGAGGAGTGAAGGGCAAGTGATATGGCATCTGACGTGGATCTGTTGGTCCGATAGGCAAATTGGAGTGGGTCAAGAGTATCGGGGAGGCTGGACTTGATTCATGCCATGACCAGCCTTTCAAAACACTTCATGACCAACGAAGTTAGGGCCACTGGGCGGTAGTCATTGAGATATGCTGCATGAGCCTTCTTAGGCACAAGGATGATGTTGGCCCAAATGAAACAGGCAGGGACAGTGGCCTGATGCAGGGAGAGGTTGAGGATGTCCAAGAAAACCTCTGCAAGTTGATCTGTGCATGCTCTGAGTGCACGGCCTGGTACTCTATCTGGTCCTTTCACTTTCCTTGGATTCACACAAAGGAAAACTGATTTGACTTCTCAAGCAGTGACTGTTGGGATAGGTTTGTCAGCACTTGTCAGAATAGGTGAAATTCTGCTCAAAGCGAGCAAAGAAGGCATTGAGATGATCTGGGAAGGATGTGTCATCATCTACTATCTTGCACTTCTCTTAAGGTTGAATATTTATTTGCTGTTTATGTTAAGATCTTAATAAATTGTATAAGTTTGCTTTTTCACTCTTTCATTAAAGTACCTGGTAGCCCCATGTGAATATGGTCAGTAATTGCCCACCGCTGTAATTAAATGGCAAAAAAGGACAAACCAGTCAGATTTCATCCAGGGATCTGACTTGTACAATTTTACCATCAGTTGGATCCATTATAGTGCTATGATTATTTTCGTATAATGGAAAATAGTTTCCAAAATATTAAAATGATCACTTTAATCAAATTCAGTTTTGAAGTATTGATTCCTAATTATTCATTTACTTGTTTCTCTTTTTTTCTTTCCTACTCTCTTTCAAACCTTTTTTCTGGTTTGATCAAGGTTTGCCTATTATGGAAGAGCCTTGTAATCTACAAGATTCTATAGTAACTGATTCCAGAAGGAACAGCATTGATCATGGACATAAAATAACTGAAGAGCAAGCCTTCCCATCTGAAAATGAGATCCATGAATCTGTAAGTGTCAATATTTTGTAGTTCACCTTTTTGAATTAGCAAAACTAACGTGTTTTTATCACTGCTTGGTCGGAAATCTGTAACATTTATTAGAAGGCCATAAGATATAGACGTAGAATTAAGCCATTCTGAGGATTTATTTTTAAGATTTGGGTGTCACTGGCTCGACCAGCATTTATTAAGTAAAACAATGACTGCAGATGCTAGAAACCAGATTCTGGATTAGTGGTGCTGGAAGAGCGCAGCAGTTCAGGCAGCATCCGATGCTCATAAGAGCACACAAACCAACAGCCACTCTCAGACAACAAATCACCAGGACGAAGGACCTGATACCCAGCATAAGCAAAACCAATGTAGTATACAAAATCCCATGCAAGGACTGCACAAAACACTACATAGGACAAACAGGAAGACAGCTAATGATCCGCATCCATGAACACCAACTAGCCACGAAACGACACAACCAGCTATCCTTAGTAGCCACACACTCGGATGACAAGCAACATGAGTTCGACTGGGACAACACTACTATTATAGGACAAGCCAAACAGAGAACAGCCAGGGAATTCCTAGAGGCATGGCATTCATCTACAGATTCAATCAATAAGCACATCGACCTGGACCCAATATACCGGCCACTGCAGCGGACAGCTGGAACTGACAACCCGAAGCGACAGATACAAATCACTATAAATGCCGGAGGAAACATCACAGAAACGCTTCACAGGAGGCTCCCAAGCACTGAGGATGTCACTAGACAGGGGACGCAACGCCTGTAACACAAATTCCCAGCTCGGTGAATAGAACCACAACAATATTCTCATAAACCCTCTCTCTGTGCATTCACACTCTTCCAATAGTCTGGCGACCAGAACTTCATGCAGTATTCCAAATAATGCCTAACTAAAGTTTTATACAGCTGTAACATAACTTCTTGACCACCTCCTGTCTTACTACTTTCCTGATCTTGTAGGCCCGGATCCCTCTGTATGTCAGTGCTGCTAAAGGTTCTGCCAGCTATTGTATAATTCGCATCAGAATTAATCTTCCAAAATGCAATTCCTTTCATTTGTCCAGATTAAACTCCATTTGCCATTTCTCTGCCGAAATCTGCAATCTGTCTGAATCCTGCTGTATCCTTTGATAATCCTCCTCATTATCTGCAACTCTGAAAATTTTGGTGTCATGTGTGAACTCACTTAATCAGACCACTTACATTTTTTGCCACACCATTTTTATATATATATATATATATATATACACATGTCCCAGCACTGATCCCTGCAGAACACTACCAGTTACTGACCTCCATTCTGAAAAGCACCTTTCCACCACTACTCTCTGTCTTCTATGATCAAGCCAGTTCTGTATCCATTTAGCCAGCACAACTCAGATCCCATGAGAGTCTACCCTTTGTCTCAGCCTGCCATGAGGTACCTCATCAAATACCTTACTAAAGTCCATGTAAATAATATCTACTGCTCTTCCCTCATAATCAATCCTGTAACTCCTCAAGTAACTCAATCAAATTGCTTCCAAATGTAAATAAATCCTGTGTCTTCTCCAACAGCTTCTCCACTGCTGATGTCAGATTCAATAGTTTTTAATTATCTGGATTACCTGTTTCCCGTAAGCAAAGAAACAACCTTCGCCATCCTGTATTCCTCTGGAGCCTTGCGTGAGGCCACAGAGGATGTAAAGGTATCTGTAAAGGCCTCAGCTATTTCCTCTCTCGCCTTCCACAGTATTCCGGGATAGATCCCATTTGGCCCTGAGGATTTGTCTACCTTAATACTTTTCAAGACTCCCAACACCTCCTCCTTCATTATGTTGACGTACCTAAGTGTATTCACACACCTTTCCCTAACCTCAACATCAGTCACATCCCTCTTTTTGGTGAATACTGATATAAGTACTCCTTAAGCATCTCACCCATTTCCTCTGGCTCCAGAGCATCCTTATCTTTATTCTTTCCCTAGCTACGCTCTTGCTTCTAATATGCACTGCTCCTTCATCCAAAAACTCGTGATTTCAAATGAATTTGTTGGACTATAACCTGGTGTTGTGTGACTTCTGACTTGTCTACCAGAGTCCAACACTGACACCTCTACACCATGTCTATATTCTTCAAGAACTTTGTCTGTTTTTAGTTGCCTAGACTTTAGGTATGCTGTCTTTTGTTTTCACGAAACTGATAATTTCCCGTCATCGAAGTTCTCGAATCTTGCCATTCCTATTCTTCATTTTCACAGGAGCATGTCTGTCTTGCACTCTAGTCAATAGTCTTTAAAAGACTCCCAATTGTCAGACATCGATTTATCCTCAAACAGCTGCTCCCAATCCACATTCTCCAATTTTTTCCTCATTCTTTCCAATAGTTGGCCTTCCCCCAATTTAATACCATCATCCGAGGTCCATTCTTGTCCTTATTCATAAGTATCCGAAAAGGTATGGAATTGTGATCACTTCACAAAATGCTCCTCCACTGGTCATCTAGCTGGGCTCATTTCCCAACACCAAGTTCAGTGTGGCCCACTCCACACACTGTTTCAAAAGGCCCTTCTGGACATACTTAACAAATTATTCCCCATCCAAACGGCTGGCATTAAGGGAATCCCAATCAATACAGTGGAAGTTAAAATCACCCACCACAACAACTGTTATTTTCACATCTTTCCAGAATCTGACTTCATATCTCTTCGGGTAAACAATGAGGTCTGCAGATGCTGGAGATCACAGCTGAAAATGTGCTGCTGGTTAAAGCACAGCAGGTTAGGCAGCATCCAAGGAATAGGAAATTCGACGTTTCGGGCATAAGCCCTTCATCAGGAATGAGGAGAGTGTGCCAAGCAGGCTAAGATAAAAGGTAGGGAGGAGGGACTTGGGGGAGGGGCGATGGAGATGTGATAGGTAGAAGGAGGTCAAGGAAAGGGTGATAGGCCGGAGTGGGGTGGGGGCGGAGAGGTCAGGAAGAAGATTGCAGGTTAGGAGGGCGGTGCTGAGTTGAGGGAACCAACTGAGACAAGGTGGGGGGAGGGGAAATGAGGAAACTGGAGAAATCTGAGTTCATTCCTTGTGGTTGGAGGGTTCCCAGGCGGAAGATGAGGCGCTCCTCCTCCAGCCGTCGTGTTGTTATGTTCTGCCGGTGGAGGAGTCCAAGGACCTGCATGTCCTCGGTGGAGTGGGAGGGAGAGTTAAAGTGTTGAGCCACGGGGTGGTTGGATTGGTTGGTCCGGGCGTCCCAGAGGTGTTCTCTGAAGCGTTCCGCAAGTAGGCGGCCTGTCTCCCCAATATAGAGGAGGCCACATCGGGTGCAGCGGATGCAATAGATGATGTGTGTGGAGGTACAGGTGAACTTGTGGCGGATATGGAAGGATCCCTTGGGGCCTTGGAGGGAAGTGAGGGAGGAGGTGTGGGCGCAAGTTTTACATTTCCTGCAGTTGCAGGGGAAGGTGCCGGGAGTGGAGGTTGGGTTGTTGGGGGGTGTGGACCTGACGAGGGAGTCACGAAGGGAGTGGTCTTTGCGGAACGCTGATAGGGGAGGGGAGGGAAATATATCCCTGGTGGTGGGGTCTGTCTGGAGGTGGCGGAAATGACGGCGGATGATACGTTGTATACGGAGGTTAGTGGGGTGGTAGATGAGAACCAGTGGGGTTCTGTCTTGGTGGCGGTTGGAGGAGCGGGGCTCAAGGGTGGAGGAGCGGGAAGTGGAGGAGATGCGGTGGAGGGCATCGTCGATCACGTCTGGGGGGAATCTGCGGTCCTTGAAGAAGGAGGCCATCTGGGCTGTGCGGAGTTGGAACTGGTCCTCCTGGGATGATCTCCCATCCACCGCCTCCAACCTCATAGTCCCACAAGCCCGCACCGCCCGTTTCTACCTCCTGCCCAAAATCCACAAACCTGACTGCCCCGGCCGACCCATTGTCTCAGCCTGCTCCTGCCCCACCGAACTCATCTCCGCGTACCTCGACACGGTTCTGTCCCCTTTAGTCCAAGAACTCCCCACCTGCGTTCGGGACACCACCCACGCCCTCCACCTCCTCCATGATTTTCGCTTCCCCAGTCCCCAACGCCTTATTTTCACGATGGACATCCAGTCCCTGTACACCTCCATCCCCCATCACGAAGGACTCAAAGCCCTCCGCTTCTTCCTTTCCCGCCGCACCAACCAGTACCCTTCCACTGACACCCTCCTTCGACTGACTGAACTGGTCCTCACCCTGAATAACTTCTCTTTTCAATCCTCCCACTCCCTCCAAACTAAAGGAGTTGCCATGGGCACCCGCATGGGCCCCAGCTATGCCTGTCTCTTCGTAGGATATGTGGAACAGTCCATCTTCCGCAACTACACTGGCACCACACCCCCACCTTTTCCTCCACTACATCGATGACTGTATCGGCGCTGCCTCGTGCTCCCACGAGGAGGTTGAACAGTTCATCAACTTTACTAACACCTTCCATCCCGACCTCAAATTCACCTGGACTGTCTCAGACACCTCCCTCCCCTTCCTAGACCTTTCCATTTCTATCTCGGGCGACCGACTCAACACAGACATCTACTATAAACCGACTGACTCCCACAGCTACCTGGACTACACCTCCTCCCACCCTGCCCCCTGTAAAAACTCCATCCCATATTCCCAATTCCTTCGTCTCCGCCGCATCTGCTCCCAGGAGGACCAGTTCCAACACCGCACAGCCCAGATGGCCTCCTTCTTCAAGGACCGCAGATTCCCCCCAGACGTGATCAACGATGCCCTCCACCGCAACTCCTCCACTTCCCGCTCCTCCGCCCTTGAGCCCCGCTCCTCCAACTGCCACCAAGACAGAACCCCACTGGTTCTCACCTACCACCCCACCAACCTCCGTATACAACGTATCATCCGCTGTCATTTCCGCCACCTCCAAACGGACCCCACCACCAGGGATATATTTCCCTCCCCTCCCCTATCAGCGTTCCGCAAAGACCACTCCTTTCGTGACTCCCTCGTCAGGTCCACACCCCCCACCAACCCAACCTCCACTCCCAGCACCTTCCCCTCCAACCGCAGGAAATGTAAAACTTGCACCCACACCTCCTCCCTCACTTCCCTCCAAGGCCCCAAGGGATCCTTCCATATCCGCCACAAGTTCACCTGTACCTCCACACACATCATCTATTGCATCCGCTGCACCCGATGTGGCCTCCTCTATATTGGGGAGACAGGCCGCCTACTTGCGGAACGCTTCAGAGAACACCTCTGGGACGCCCGGACCAACCAACCCAACCACCCCGTGGCTCAACACTTTAACTCTCCCTCCCACTCCACCGAGGACATGCAGGTCCTTGGACTCCTCCACCGGCAGAACATAACAACACGACGGCTGGAGGAGGAGCGCCTCATCTTCCGCCTGGGAACCCTCCAACCACAAGGAATGAACTCAGATTTCCAGTTTCCTCATTTCCCCTCCCCCCACCTTGTCTCAGTTGGTTCCCTCAACTCAGCACCGCCCTCCTAACCTGCAATCTTCTTCCTGACCTTTCCGCCCCCACCCCACTCCGGCCTATCACCCTCACCTTGACCTCCTTCCACCTATCACATCTCCATCGCCCCTCCCCCAAGTCCCTCCTCCCTACCTTTTATCTTAGCCTGCTTGGCACACTCTCCTCATTCCTGATGAAGGGCTTATGCCCGAAACGTCGAATTTCCTATTCCTTGGATGCTGCCTAACCTGCTGTGCTTTAACCAGCAACACATTTTCAGCTACATATCTCTTCCTCTATCTCCCACTGGCAGCCGGAAGGACTGTAGTACAACCTCCCAGTATTGTGATTGCACTCTTCCTATTGGTGCTTCTTTTGCTTCCTCCTGTGTCTCGTCCAAAACATCAATAACCTGGAATGCTAAGCTGCCAATCGTGTTCCTGTTTCAACTAAGTCTTTGTGACAGCAACATCAAGATTGCATGTCTTAATACAGGTTCTAAGTTCATCCTATGCCCCTTTATACTTCTGGCACTGAAGCAAATATAGTCCAAGCAACCAGTTCTGCAGAGCTCAGCAACCTCTTCCCAGACTGCTATTTCTCTTAGTTATATTTAATCAAAGTCACAAGCTTCTTCCAAGTTCCTACACTTGCTGCTCTGGTTTCCACCCCTTACTCTGGTTCCTAATCCCAGCTACACATTTTATACAGATATATGATGATAAAACCTTTGGCTGAATAATAACTTGGTCCTAATCCCATTTCCCTACATTAGTTTGTTGAAAATGCTGAGAAAGCCCCTTCTGTGGAAATGCATTTCTGCCAAGTTAATACCAGAGAAACAGAACCATCTCAGGAATTCACTCCCACTTATTTTGTAGCAAGATTAGTTTTCTTTGTGGAAGATTCTTCCAAGGGCTAACTATTACTTCAACAGCAGGGGCAGAACAATGGCTCAGTAGTTAGCACTGTGGCCTCACAGCGCCAGGGACCTGGGTTCGATTCTCGCCTGAGGCAACTGTCTGTGTGAAGTTTACACGTTCTCCCCATGTCTGAGTGGGTTTCCTCCGTTGTTCTGATTTCCTCCCATAGTCCAAAGATGTGCACGAATTGACCATGCTAAATTGCCCATAGTGTTCAGGGATGGGTAGGTTACATGCATTAGTGTGGGGTAAAGGTAGAGTAGTAAGGGAATGGATCTGGGTGGGTTACTCTTCAGAGGGTCGGTGTGGATTTGTTGGGCCGAAGGGCCTGTTTCTGCACTGTAGGAATTCTATGAATGTAACCAGAGGATGTCCAGAACTTATTGTTAACTCAGATGCTATAGTAGATAAATGGGCAAATCCCACATACACCCAAAGTATTAATGGTATCAGAAGATTTACTTTATCTGATGCATGTTCAAAAACAATCGTTTATGTTTATGTTTATAAATTGGGTATATGATTTTGTTACATATGCAGAAATTTTTCACTCCTGTTCTTCCAACCCTTCTAACCAAGTACATTGCAAGCACAATAATAGTGAATTCATTTCACCTCTATATCTTGTCAATGAACGGCTCCCCAGTTAGTGATGACATCAAATAATTTTCCTTTCTTTTTAATTTATATGTCTTTTAAGATATGTTTGGCATTGGCAATTACTCATCTCTGTGAACTTTGAGAAGGTGATAGTGAAGGTGTTTTGAGACCGGAACCTTTAGTATTTGTTATGATCGCCAAGTTATGTTACAGTCCTTGAGATCACAAAATTTGCACAACAGCTTCTCAAGCAACAAGTAACCTTTTTACTTAAAGTAGACAAAGTTTGAGATCCCAGATACTCTGAAAGAGAATAAAGCCACAAAGTCGACAGGCAAAATAAACTAAACAATACAAAGTTAACAGTAAAACAATATTTACAATTTATACTGTAACTACTAGAACTAATGAGGTAAATATGGGTGACAGGCAAATTTTGCTCGAACACTCCACAGAGCACCTCAAATAACAGATGCAGTTAAGATAGATTTCTTAGCAACCCCCACCCCTCAGCTCCACTCAGACTGTCTCGATCACTGCTTTTAACCTGTTGTGTTTGTATTTAATAAGTTTATTTAATAGATTAAATGCCTTAATAAAGTGATTGGATATTAGTTAATTATTTTGAGTTTTGCATATAAAGAAGAGCCAATCATTACTAGAGGAAGATTGTTTAGCTGTTTGGGAAGCTATAAACACTCTTCGTCAAAGCAGTCTAGTCTTAGTGTATTCTTCACAAATACGTTTGGCAGTTCTCTAACATATTAGCTCAGTTCCTCCCCTGAGGTAGTGTTCCATAGGATTCCAAAGACTGCAAATTTGTGCCATTCATTGATACTATTCTCACTCGTAAACAGACAGCTACTTTCACTAAGCTGATACTATCCTTTGGGTTTTGTTGAAGTCCAGCATTTCTCAGTTACACCAAGCAAATGCTACTTTACCTTACTGGGTGGTACTGACCAATCAATGGTTTCCAGGGCTGCTTCTGAGCTTCCAGTATTCCAGACTGTTCTGTGAGTCCCATTTCAAACTCTTAAATGCAGCTACTGGCTCCCAGGACTTTCTTGAGCCTTAACTGCCTGGAGTCTGCAACAACAGCCTCTTTGCAGTATATGAAGGCTTTTCGCTGCTTCTAAGCACTTGACTGAACAGCCGCCTAAAGGTAGCAAAATTTTGCTTCAACTGCTTGCATCCAATTGGCTGAAACTGTTCAGTAACTGTTGAATTGTGGTGAGTCACCTGTTTATGAAGTCACAACAAACTTTGCCCTTGTTCCTAGGACGTATTGAATCAGCAGTGAAACACACTTTTCCCTAAATGATAAAATACAGTATCTACAAGCTACTGCCTTACAATGCACAGATGGATACAGAACAGATGGGTCCTATTGCACATTGATCCACCACAGATTAATATTCAGTTAGTTGTGGATTCTTAAATCTCAAAGTACCTTCTGATGAGTGACCAAAATTTAAAAATTGTGACGAGTACTGGATTGTATGCAACCATCTATAGACAGGCTTTTAGAAGATTAATTTCCTGACAGATTCGTGACATAAGTAACAGTTTATCAACATACTGCATGAAGTTAGCCCCATCTTATCTTCCACATAGCTATTTTTTTTAAAACACAGCAAGCTATGGAAAGCTGTGCTACCTTGCATTTTCTGCAAAGCCCAGCATAGTAATCCTATGGTCTCAAACCTACCTTTACAGAAATCTAATTTGTGTTTACAGTGGAGGGCTCACAGGCATGCCATGAGAAGATTATAAGAGGCGAAATTGTAAGAACTGGGGAAGAAAGAAATGATTTTGTATTATGAATGATCATGAACAACAAACTGTGTTATGATAGACATTGTCACAATTTTATTATTTTTAAACAGGAAAAATCAGATGTTGATTTAATACCAGTCGAACTTCTTGAGGACTCTTTAGTTGTTCACCTTTCCACTGGAGAAGAAAGAGACAGTCAGCAAAATGAAGTTGCAGAAGTGAGTAAAATGCAAATGTTTCATGCAACATAGAATGAGAGGACAAAACAAACCAAGGTAAACAGCTGAGTCAGCAGTAAAGGTATTTCATGATTAAATCTTGTAAAAAGTAACTCATGTCAACCTAACCTAACAGTCTTTTGATACATTCATTAAGTTGTTGGGTGAGAGATAATGAATGTCATATACTTGAATGTTAGAAGGTACTTCTAGCTAAACTTGATTTGCATGGAAGAACACGCAATCACTTGTATGGACGGGAGATTGGTTGGAAGATATGAAGAAAAGAGACAGTATAAAAAGGATATTTTCGGATTGGTGAATAATTGCTATTGGCATCCTTCAGATATTGACAATAGAACCACATCTATCCAGTCTTCATAAAAATGATTTAGGAAAGTATAGCATTTCAAAATTTGGACATTAAACTTAGAGAGAAAATGGCAGAAATGTGCTAAATTATGTTCAATGCAGTATGATTCTATGATGGTGCCAACTGGATAACCAGAAAAACCTTAAATAAAGTTGTAAACCTTATGTTAATCTCTCAAATTTCCCTCGAACAGCTGATTTGGAACTATATTGCCAAAACTTATTTTTTGCTTGGTTAAAATTGTGAAAGCATATATATTTATATAGAAGAGAAAGCATGATTTAGACGCAGATTGAGTAAATTGAAGGTAATTGATCAATATGATCAGCAATATAAGTAATGATAACTAGGGTATCTCAGAAAGGGACAATGATTGCGAACTTGAGAGTATGCCAGCAGAGTTTACAAAAGAATGGTTTTAAAAAATTAAATCACCACTCCAATTCTGTGCTGTACATCTCTGACTCTATCAATTGCAAGCGAACAGATGAATTGCCAGCTCAAATAGAAATTTGTATGTGTGTCCCGCTAGCCATTACAGAAACATGACCACAAGGAAACCAAAACTTGGATCTATTTATCCAATGGTATGTAACATTCAAGATGGAGAGGAAGCTGGGAAAAGGTGTTGGGGTAGCTTTGTTAGTTAAATGAGACATTTGTACCGTAGTCAGAGATGACCTTTGTTTGAAAGTTCAATTGTCGAATCAGTTTGGGTGAACTTAAGAAACAACAAATGGCAGAACATTCACGGGAATTGTTATAGGCTACCAATCAATCATGGTAATGTAAATCATAGGATAAATCAGGAAGTTAAAGATGCATTTGAAAAGGTTAATACAGTAGGTTTTCAATCTACATATAGACAATAAAACTTAATTAATGTGAATGTTGTCGAGAAACATCATTGGATTATATGTAAAATGATTTTCTAGAACATTACATTGAGGAACCAACTAGATCTAGTATTGTGAAATGATAAAGGACTAATTAATAATTTCATTGTAAGTGAGTCTTTAGGAAAGAGTGACCATTATATGATAGCATTTTACATTAAGTTTGAAAGTGATACCAGTCAGTCAAAAGGTAGGGTCTTAAATTCAAACTAAGGACACAAAGAAGCTACAAGGGACAACTTGACTATTGTGGATTAGGAAACTACGTTAAGGGATGTGAATGTAGATAGGAAATAGTTGGTATTTAACTTACAACAGTAATGCATTCCTTTTAATGCACAAAAACCCAGCAAGGAAAGTGATTCAACTGTGGTGAACAAAAGTAATCAAGGATCCATGATAGAATCCATGTAACATGAAGGGGACAGTGCAGTTCAACGGCAACTCTTCTGAGCCCTTCGACATCCACAGCGGTGTCAAACAAAGCTGCATCCTCGCTCCCACACTCTTTGGGATTTTTTTCTTTGCTGTGCTCCTGAAACATATCTTTGGCACCGCAACAGAGGGGATCTACCTATGCACTACATCAGACAGCAGGCACTTCAGCCTGGCCCATCTCAGAGCCAAAACTATGTCCGACACTCATCAGGGACATGCTATTTGCTGATGATGCTGCAGTTGCAACACACATCCAGCAGGAACTCCAGTTACTGATGGTTGGTCTCTCTCAAGCTTGCAAGGATTTTGGGCTGAATATCATTCTGAAGAAGACAAGCGTCCTGGGACAGGACACAGAGACACCGCCAATCATCACCATCGACAACTACAAACTCAGTGTTATCCATCAGTTTACGTACCATCACTAACAACCTCTTCTTGGACACAGAGATCAACAATAGGATCAGGAAAGCAGCCTCAACTCTCGTTTGTCTCATGACTTGAGCATGGACAAATCCCAAACTGACAGTGAAAAAAATTGTCAGTCTACAATGCCTGCATTATAAGCACACTGCTGTACAGCAGTGAAACGTGGACTACGTATGCCAGACAGGAGAGAAGACTGAACATCTTCCATTTGAAGAGTGTCTTCCGTATTCTGGGCATACACTGGCAAGACAGAGTGTCCAACGCAGTGGCAAATGTGTTGCTGGTCAAAGCACAGCAGGCCAGGCAGCATCTCAGGAATAGAGAATTCGACGTTTCGAGCATAAGCCCTTCATCAGGAAGCCCTTCATTCCTGATGAAGGGCTTATGCTCGAAACGTCGAATTCTCTATTCCTGAGATGCTGCCTGGCCTGCTGTGCTTTGACCAGCAACACATTTGCAGCTGTGATCTCCAGCATCTGCAGACCTCATTTTTTACTCGAAGAGTCCAACGCAGTGGTCCTATCATGGGCTGGCCTTCGCTCAGGCAGTGGAGGCTGTGTTGGCTGGGACACATCCACCACATGGAGGATGGCCGCATCCCATAGGATATCTTCTATGGAAAGCTTGCATCCGGGAAGAGACCCACTGGGTGTCGCCAGCTGCGCTACAAGGACGTCTTCATGAGGGATATGAAGGCACTTGATATCGTTAAAGAGTCCTGGGAAAGGCTTGCAGCTGACTGCATGAGATGGAGAAACACCCTGAACCAACACCTCAAAATAGGGGAAAACAAGCTGATGAACGCTGCTGCAGGCAAGCATGCATGAAGGAAGGAGTGCAGCAGTTCTAGCAGATCACCGACCACATACCGATGTGACCTCTGCAATCGTAACGATCACTCCCGCATTAGTCTCTTCAGTCACAAACGACATTTCTTCAGGGAAGCAGAAAATTAGAACAATGAGAATGCAACCCATGGTCAGCCATGACCAAAAGGGGCCTCACACGCGATATGTTTACATTTTCAGACTTTCAGTAAGGTTCCATGCAAGAGATTGACAAATAAAATTAGCAATAATTAGGATTAGGGTGGCATGGATTATATTTGTGAACAGAAAACAGAGAGTAGGAATAATGAGTCATTTTCAGGGGTGACTAGTGGAGTACCCCTGCAAGGATCAGTGTTTGGGCCCTAACTATTCACAATCCATATCAATGGTTTGGATATGGAGATTAAATGTAATATTTAATAATTAAATGTAATGGAGAAATGCATGATAGTAAATAAAACAGAAATACAAATAATTGTTGTGAAGTTTTAAACTTCAAAAGAACTTGGTGTCTGTCCATGAATTATTGAAAATTAACATGGAGGAACAGCAGTCAATTAAAAGGCAAATGGTATGTTGTCCTGTATTACAAGTGGATTTGAGTACAGTATCGGAGTAAAGACAATTATACAGAGCCTTGGTAAGACTACACCTGAAGTACTGTGTATAAGTTTGGTCTCCTTTCCATAAAGGGAGTGCCTGGAAGATTCAACAAACTTATTCTTAAGATGGAGAGATTGTCCTTTGATGAAAGACTAAATTCATTGGGCCTATATTCTCTGAAGGGGATTTGCATGTAGAGGGAGGAAGAGACCTTCTTCAAGGAAGGCATCCTTGCAAAAGGATTCGCATGTAGAGGAAGGAAGAGAGCTTCTTCAAGGAAGGCATCCTTGTAGAGGGAGAAAGAGAGCTTCTTCAAGAAAGGCATCCTTTGTAGAGGGAGGAAGAGAGCTTCTTCAAGGAAGGCATCCTTTGTAGAGGAAGAAGGGCTTATGCCTGAAACGGCGATTCTCCTGTTCCTTGGATGCTGCCTGACCTGCTGCGCTTTTCCAGCAACACATTTTCAGCTATATTCTCTGAAGTTCAGTAAAACGAGAGTTGATCGCATTCAAACATACAGCATTCTTACAAGATAAATGAGGTAGGACGCTACAGGAAGAATAAAAAAATTTTTCCTTATTGGAAGGTTTGGAACCAGAGGTTACAGTCTCGGAAGAAGGAGCGAGCCGTTTAGGACTGAGAATTTGTTAATTGATGGTGAATCTTTGGAGTTCTCTGTCCCAGAGGCTGTGGAGGCTCAGTCATTGAGTATGTTCAAGACAAGATTGATGGATTTTCAAATATTAAACACATTAAGGGATATGGGAATTGTACAGCAAAATAGTGTAAAGTAGAAGATTAACTATGATATGACATAAAATTCATGACTGAATTCATGATCTCTGACATTATAGCTATTGGCTAGGCCTTTAGATGATTAATCCAGCAACATAACTGTTCCACTACAAATATCTGTTTTTTGTCAATTGGAGGTTTTAAATAGGAACAATTAAAATTTTAATCTCCACTCTGGTTTTATTGAATAGAAGCAAAATAGAACAGGAAATCAGGATTATGACGAGACACGGTGCACCAAAAGATCACAGCATCTTTGGCACAGTCTACAGGTAATCATCTTCATAATAATATAGAAATAATTCTGTTTGTCATAGTTGTTTTAATATGCTAATGACTAACACTGAAGTTGTGGCAGTTTGATGAGATGGGAAATTGGATTAAGGTCCCCCCAGTGCAAATTAGATGCAGGGAACAATCTGTTGGAACACCTAGACTTGACACTGATTTAAGTTAGACATTGATGTTTATTTAAGTTTAACAAGCAAACTGTGGACATCTGCTAAAAGCCCACAGGGGAATTAGATACAGGTTTTGAACTGTTGCAATGTCAGCAATAGTCTTCAGATGAGGACAGGAGGAGTCATGAAGGAAGAACAACAGGTCTCTTGGAGAATATTCCTGATCAAAATGTGACCAGTGTCAGCTTTTCCAGTCTTGTGTAGTCACCATATTTGATTCATTTGCTTGCAATTTCTGTGAAGGTCACTAGCACTACAGCAGTGATCATTTTCTTTGTTACCACAAACCCAACTTTGCTCACTTCTGCATCCTCTCCCTCCCTGTAGTGAACCCAGTGATCCCATCAGATTTGCCAGACCTCCAATTCTGTCCCTTATTTTGAAGTTCTACATTACCTAGTGCTCATTGGCAGATGCCCCTAACCTGACCCAAAATGCTGCCACATGGAATGTTCTCTCATATCCAAGAGAACCTTTGGATGGTGGAAGGTCGTCCCTACACTTATTGTTTCCATTTACTTTAGTTGTTCCACATTCCCCATAGGTGCATCCAAATCTTTACTCATCTTATGTCTCCTAAAGTCGAAAGTGGGGATTGCAGATGCTGGAGATCAGAGTCCAGATTAGAGTGGTGCTGGAAAAGCACAGCAGGTCAGGCAGCATCTGAGGAGCAGGAAAATCGACATTTCGGGCAAAAGCCCTTCAGGAATGAGGCAGGGAGCTTCTGGGGTGGAGAGATAAATGGGAGGGGGGTTGGGGCAGTGGAGAAGGTAGCTAAGAATACAATAGGTGGAAGGAGGTGGGGATGAAGGTGATTGGTTGGAGAGGAGAGACTCACTGAAATCTTTGTAGAGAGAAGAGGAGTTCTTCTTCAAGGTAGACATCCTTGCAAGAGGATTCGCAGTAAGGTTAAAATCAACTAGGCGAAAGTGAGGACTGCAGATACTGGAGTTTCAGTGAGGCTCTCCTCTCCGATCTATCACTTTTATCCCCACCTCCATCCACCTTTTGTACTCTTAGCCTCCTGTTCATTAACCAATCCTTGATCCATGCTAATTCATACCCCAACTCCATGAACCTTTATCTCGAGTATTAACTTTTTGTCTCACACCTTATCAAATGCTGTTTGAAAATCCACAAATTTTTATACCTAGTGCTTTCTCTTTCTCTACCCACCTAGTTACATCTTCAAAAAACATTCTACTAAGTTTGTCACTTGCTCGGTATTTCAATGGTGCAACTTTATCGTCTATTGTGAAGACTGATTCAAAATATTTGTAAATTTTTCTGGCATTTCCTCCTTCCCAATGAAATATCTCTTGTTTCTGTTACTAAGGGCCCCATATTTACTTTAGCTACTATATTAAAGTTTTTACAATGTAATTGTATGCTTACTCTGTAATTGTACTTTTTTTTTTGCTTTTACCAATTTTTCGGAGTCCTTTGCTGGTTTCTAAAACGCATCCAAAAATCACACTTGATGTTGTTCTTTCCAGTATCGTAAGCATCTGTTTTTTCTATTACAGTACTATCTTTAACTTTTCTGAGTGAGCCTCAGATGGGTCTTACCATTTTTCAATGCAACGTATTTTTGAATGTATGGAATTTTTTTCTTTAAATGGTGCTTCTTGTCTGTATGGTCGATTAATATACTATGGAAGGCCACTTCTCCCTTGAGATCTATTTAATTGGTTTTGCTTTTATTTAAGAATCCTGTTGAACATTGTAATATGTTACTTTCAAATTTTATGTAAAGTTCAGTGGTACTATGGTCACTGTTTCCCAGTGAATCTTTTGCTGTGAAGTAACTAATTAGAGTCATAGAGTCAACAGGGCAACAGACCCTTTGGTCCAACCAGTCCATGCTGACCATGTCCCCAAACTAAACTAGTCCCATCTGCCTGCACTAAGCCCATGTCCCTCCAAACCTTTCCTATTCATCAACTTACCCAAATATCTTTTAAATGGTTGTTACAGTACCTGCATCCACCACTTTCTCTGCAGTTCATTCCACACACACTCCACTCCCTGTGCAAAAAAGTTTCCCCACGTACTTTTTAAATCTTGCACCTCTCACCTCTCCCCTTTGTTTTGAACTTCTTCACCCTATGGAAATTACCTTGTCATTCACCTTATGCCTCCCATGATTTTATAAACTTCACTGAGGTCACCCCTCAACTTCCTGTGCTCCAGTGAAGAAAATCCTTGCCTTTCTAGTCTACTTTTATATCTTAAATCCTTCATTCCCAGCAACATTTGGTAAATGCTTTCTGAACCCTGTCCAGTTTAATAATATTTCCACGCTTCTCCTTACATCCTTTTTAAGCAATGGCACAACATTAGCCACCCTCCAGTCCTCCAATACTTCACCCATGTTTATAGACGATACAAATATTTCTGCTAGGGGTCCCGCAATTTCCTCCCTAACTTCTCTCACACGCCCTGGGATACACTTGATCAGGTCCTAGATATTTATCTACCTTTTATGTTTTCTTGGATCTCCAAAATTTCCTCTTCTGTGGTTGTTGTATTATTGTAGTTGTTTTCTTAAATTTTATTTAAAGAGAATAGGGGAGTCTCTTAATAGAACAAGTAATTAGCCGTTGATTGATTAAGTGACTAGGTAGACTTATAAAGGAAATAAGAGGGTCTTGTGAAAGTGAGGAAAGAGATCAATCTGAGACTGGTACAGTTGAGAACAGAAGAGAGTCAAACAGTCAGAGCAGGCAGGGACAAGGTAGGACTAATAATTAAACTGCATTTATTTCAATGCAAGGGGCCTAACAGGGAACACAGATTAACTCAGGGCATGGTTAGTAACATGGGATTGGGATATCTTAGCAATTACAGAAACATGGCTCAGGGATGAGCAGGACTGGTAGCTTAATGTTCCAAGATACAAATGCTACAGGAAGGATAGAAAGGGAGGCAAGAGAGGAGGGGGAGTGGCGTTTTTGATAAAGGGTAGCATTACAGCTGTGCTGAGAGAGGATATTCCTGGAAATACATCCAGGAAAGTTATTTGGGTGGAACTGAGAAATAAGAAAGGGGTGATCACCTTATTGGGATTGTATTTTAGACCCCCTAACAGTCAGAGTGAAATTGAGAAACAAACTTGTGAGGAGATCTCAGCTATCTGTAAGGATAATAGGGTAGTTATGGTAGGAGATTTTAACTTTCCAAACATAGACTGGGACTGCCATAGTGTTAAGGGTTTAGACGGAGAGGAATTTGTTAAGTGTGCATAAGAAAAGTTTCTGATTCAGTATGTGGATGTAGCTCGTAGAGAAGATGCAAAACTTGACCTACTCCTGGGAAATAAGGCAGGGTAGGTGACTGAGATGTCATTGGGGAGCACTTTGGGGCCAGTGACCATAATTCTATTAGATTTAAAATAGTGATGGAAAAGGATAGACCAGTTCTAAAAGTTGAAGTTCTAATTTGGAGAAAGGTATTAGGCAAGAACTTGGAAAAGCTGATTGGGGGCAGATGTTTGCAGGTAAAGAGACGGCTGAAAAATTGCACCTCCCCCTTTCCAAATCTCTTACTATTTAAATTATCCAGCTTCCTGTTTTTGCTACCAAAGCGGATAACTTCATATTTATACATATTGTATTCATCTGCCATGCAGTTGCACACTGACTCAACCTGTTCTTATGACACTGAAGCATCTTTGCATCCTCCTGACAGTTCGCTCTCTCACCCAGCTTTGCATTGTCTGCAAAGTTTGAGATACGACATTTAGTTCTCTCATCATTAATATAGATTGTGAATAGTTGGAGTCCAAGCACTGATCCCTGCAGTTACTCCTGCTACTCAAAAAATGACCTATTTATTCCTATTGTTTGTTTCTATCTGCCAGCAAGTTCTCTATCCATGTCAGTGCACTATCCCCAATACTTTGCACTTTATCAAACTTTAGAACTAGTTATCCCCCTCAATAACCGTCAGACCTTTTAAATCCAGACCTAATTGTTACTTGTTTCATCTCATCTCACCTGTTACTTGAATTATCTTACCTCTATTACTGTCTTCACTCATGCAAACTGGGCCATTTTCCACTAATTATGTTTCTCAATGTATTAAAAATGTATTGTGAATTTGCGACCTGGCTATTAAAGGTACAGTAATAATTCTCAAATGTGCTTTGCTGCAAGATAAGCAAGTATATGAGGTAAATTCATTTATTAGTGCAGGCTGTGTTTGCTGTCACCGCAAGTAGAGGTGGCTCACCAATTGAACATGCATTTGTAGCGATCGTAATATCACTGCCAACATCAAAGCACAATGTTTAGGATGCCTGTCAGTTCTTTCCTCAGTCTTGTTACAACTGCCTGCAGGATCATTGGCCCAAAATTCCAAGGCCAACAGGCTGCATTATAAGTCAAGCTCACACCACTTGCTGATCCTCGCACTGTACCTAAACGTAATAGAAGGGAAAAGAAAATCAAAACATTATGAGGGTACAGAGATAACACAGGTGAATCTTTACTGTAGATACATCATCTGATTAATAAACATACATTCACTTTTCATCATCTCTGTGAACAACTGTCATCTTAGTTGCAACAGAAATAATTAAGGTATCACTCATGATGTTCTAGCTATGAATGATAACTATCCATTCCATCGTGCTGATATGACAAGAAACTTTATCATGTTTGAATAAAGGAGCATTGGACATTGTATTGGCTTCCATCCCTGTGTAACCTTAACTGTTATTAAGTTAGGTGAACTGCACAGAAACATCAAAGCATTAAGCTGCACTTGTATTTGGGATTATACATGGCAGCAGCAAAACATTTACAATGAGTCATTGAAAGATGATTTCTTAAAACTCAGTTCCATTGAACAAAGTTGGTAAGGAAATCCTACCTGTGTTGTTTTGGCCGATGCTTCTGCACTATAGAATGCTGAAGGTGCTGTTCCATCTAAGGAGCATCCTTGTGTTTTTCCTTGATCTTTATCATCTGTCACACTGGTTAGTTGTCCAGGGCAGAGATTCCAAGAATCCAAGCATCCACTGCACGGTTTCAGTGTGAAACCCCAGATATGACCTGCTTGGAAACTATAAAGGAGACTTGACCCTTTGGATGACTGTGTTGTATTACAGGTATGCTCAATATAATGACATGATCTTCTAACCTATAAACACAATATGGCACCACTGCCCATCTCTCATCTGCATGTTATTCCAAGGAAGGTGAGCAACCGTGGCTCATTTGCATCTTTACTACATCATGAGGGCACATTTGGCTGGAAACTCTGCAGTAGGAGGCAGCTCCACATCTACAGGAGCTAATGTGTTTCTCATTCATTTGTGCAACAACAACAGAGGCAACCACATCTTCTGTATGTGGGTCTACTGGGGATAGTACCAATGATCTTATGTGTGGCAATATGAAAAACAAAGCAGCTCCTCAGCATCTGATGACGCAGCAGTTGCAACATGCACAAATAACATTTGGACAGCATCCTCAGCATATTGGGACATGGAGACTCCCATCAAGGAGACGTCTGCATGGACATTGCAGATCGTTGTCCAGATTCAGATGTATGTTTCTCAGCCTTTTTTCTGGATATACAATTGGAGATTGTACATTTGGCAGCAATAGTGAGATCCTCCAATCCACACCTTCAACTCTCATAGGAATCAAGAAGGACAGCATTACATCCAGGGTAATGCGTGGATATTTTATGGTCCATGATATGAAGTGAGCTTGTGCACCTTGGGTGGGCCTTTGGAAGGTGATTGCGACTTTGACAACTAAGATGCACCTTCGCAGCCTGCACGACACTACTTGTGCATCACAGTCATTAGTAGGAATAATTTGTAGCGTAGAGTCTTGTAGGGGTTTAAGTTTGGTTAGAACACTTGCAGTGTAGAAACAGGCTCTTTGGCTCAACAAGTCCACCCCGACCCTCCGAAGAGCAACCCACCCAGATCATTCCCCTATATTTACCCCTTCACCTAACACTACAGACAATTTAGATTAGATTAGATTACTTACAGTGTGGAAACAGGCCCTTCGGCCCAACAAGTCCACACCGACCCGCCGAAGCGCAACCCTCCCAATTTAGCATGGCCAATTCACCTAACCTGCACATTTTTGGACTGTGGGAAGAAACCGGAGCACCCGGAGGAAAACCACGCAGACACTGGGAGAATATGCAAACTCCACACAGACAGTTGCCTGAGGCGGGAATTGAACTCAGGTCTCTGGTGCTGTGAGGCAGCAGTGCTAGCCACCGTGCCGCCCACACTAAGTGATGTGGCCATGGGTGAGATAGGTGGCAGCATCATATCTGATAACTGTGAGGATGCCTATCTCCACTTTGAGATCATTTTGCTCCATTTGTTATACTTTTCACAAGCAGCTTGACAAGATTCCTCCTAAGCAGGGCAAGATGCCAATCATTATTGATTGTTAGATGTCTTGTTAATGCCATAACATGCTTCAGGTATGTTCAGAATCTTAACAAAGCCATTAAACATTAGGGAAACTCATGCAAGAAACAGAGGAAGTACATGGTGTATTTAGCTCACCATGTGCTCCAAATTATCACCATGTTGGATATTGAACATCTTGGCTTACATTTTATGGGAACCAGCCAAATGTACCCTATGTCCTAGACATTAATCAAACATGTGACAGCTTCTAAGAACCCTCATGGCCTATTTGAGGATAAGGAGTAGGCCCTTTAAAAGAAAGTGAGAAGAAATTTCTTCACCTAGAGAATGATGAGCCTGTAGAGTAGTGAACTCTTCACAGGACACTGTTGAGGTCAAAATGTTGAAAGCTTTCAAGATGTACATACACTTCTTAGAACTAACAGGATCAAAGGATATGGGGAGAAAGTGGGAACAATGGACTGAGTTGGATAATCAGCCATGATCATATTGAATAGCAGACCAGGCTTGAAGGGTCAAGTGGCCTATTCCCACTTCTATATTCTATGTTTCTAATTCCAATTAACTTACATGTTGCTATTGTGCTTCTGTATTGCAGTATTGTATCATGGGCTGTGCTGACAACAATCATTGTAATACTGTAGCAAGGACACTGCCCTCAGGCACATGCAGCTTGCTCGTGGACTGGAGCAGGCAACATCTCTAGGCTCTTCACTTGTCATCGTGACCACTCACTTTAACCTGACATGGATGCTCTCAGCTTCCCTATCTTGCATTGCCTTTTCTAATCTTTTTGTACTCTTCCTCCCCCCCCCCCCCAGTTAGAGATACCATGCTGACATTGCTGCTTGTCTTGCCTTGTGGTGTAGTGCAGGCAACAAACTCAGGAAGCTCGTTATAGTTGTCAGCAGCCTTCACTAAGGGGTTCCCAGCATCCTTTGATATCATTCCAGGCCCTTTTCAAGTTGGTCAGGACCCTCCTCATAACATTTGTGGAGCCAAATGACCAGCATCGTACCGCTTGTCTTGACTCTCTCTGACTGTTGTCTATTTTCCCCCCTGGAATGAAAGACAAGCAATGATTACAGTGGGTGGTATAGTTAATGGTGCATGTGAGGAGGTTTCCCAAATTAGTAAACTGGCAGTGAATGAGTTAATAGTGTCAGGAGTTGGAGTGGGTAAGAGTGAGTGAAGAAAGTGTAGGCAGAATGATGCTGTCTTGGTAGGTGTGATTACAGTAGTAGACGTAGAGTGAGTGTAAAGAATTGGATATAACATTGTGGACTTATGTTAGCAGAATGAAGTATAATATCGATCTGCTGGGCATTCCTCTAGAAGGCTGAGTCTCTACTGAGCCAGGTTGGCAACCTTGAACAAGCTGGTATGATTTGACGTCATGACCTCCACTGCTTGTGCTGGGGAGAAAAAGAAGTCCTGTAGCGGCACTGCCCTGTCCTGCAGAACCTCCAGACATTCTACTTGCTCATCTGCTATATCCAAGTTTGAAGAAGTCATATCAGACTCAAAATATTAACTCTCTTTCTCTCTCTACAGATGCTGTCACACCTGCTGAGTTTATCCAGCATTCTCTGTGTTTGTTGCATCATTTCTATCCCCACATACTCTGGATATAAAGACCAGCATTCTATTTTCGGTACCTGTTAATGATATTTTAATGATCTATGTGCATGGGACATTCACTTTCTAGGTTTTATTTTAAACCAGTTAGAAAGTATTATGTAATGATTGTAATGAGATCAACCAGGTGGATCTCATAGAATGAGTTCCTTGTTTTGGGCTCAACCTGATCCAATCGGGGAGCTTTGGCTTACAGATAGAAACAGGAATGTCTGTTTGCTCTGGGAGCTGGCTCTGAGGAGGCTGGATCAGTGTCAAGGACTCTCCATTTGAGTCAGGGGACTGTCTCTGAGCTGGCGCCCACAAGTAGTGCACTGTGAGAAGGAAGAAGAAGAGGAGAGTTTCCCTTGTCTAGGGAAAACATTTGCCATTTGTTTCCATTTTGTTTTTGTGTGATTTTCATTTTCTTTTATTGGAGCTGTGTTCAGCTGCACAGGCAGTGACAAGCACTGCAACTGCTGCAACCTGGGCCTGCTCCCATTGCTACTGCCTGGGCCTCACTGATATCCAGGACTGCTGCTGCTGCCTGGGCCTCTCCAATTTCTGGCTTGCTTCCACTGCTGCACCCTGGCCCTGCCTACACCTGAAGACTGTTGCTGGTACCTGGGACTTGCTTCCACTGCTGCTGCCTGGGCTCCACTAACTCTTTGGGACTGTCATTGCTGCTACCTGGCCCCCAATGCACCTGAAGACTGTTGCTGATGCCTGGGGCCTGCTTCCACTACTGCTGCCTGGACCCCACCAACATCTGGGACTGCTGCTGCTGCCAGGGCCTTCCAATACCAGGGCCACTGCCACTGCATGAGGCTCACGTAGGAGAAGATTATCTGTGGCAGTCCAGAAGACCATGGCAAGCCCTAAAATTGCAGGCCCCAGCCGCACTTATGTTGGTGTAGCCGCTGCCCTCCACTCCACGAGGGCATATCCTTCTGGACGGCGGGCCTCATGCAGTGCCACTTGTGGTGTGGAATGGGGTATTTTAGAAAGAACTGTTCCAAACAGAAGGCTGCTCAGCCCACAATGGCATTCATATGTGGTGCAGCTGCAACCACTCCCCCTTCCCTTCCCCCCACGTCAAAAATCAAAGGCCCTGTCGGTGATGTCTAAGCCAGAGACTGCAAGTGCCTTGGCCTCTGGCAGGGAGGAAATTGAGCATCCGGCTGGACAGAAGGTGCAGAAGAAGACTGCCATATAGAGCTCCCCACCCCCTTTAATGGATGGAACCCAAGCCAAACTTCCCGCCCCCCCCACCTGAAATCTGACCCTCACCCTGCCCCACTCCAGTGCAAAACTGCCCCTGTGGGCAGGCCTGTGTTGTCCCAGTGCACCCTCCCTCTCACCTCCCCCCCAAGATTCCATGCCTGTACTGGCAACCCCCAGGCCACCTGTGCCCCCTGAACCCAGGCCACTGTATTGTCCGCTGGGGCAACTGCGCCTGAGCCCCACCCCATAACACCTGACCCTGGGGTCCCTGAACCCAAACCTTGCCCTACTCACTCAGCTCTTGGCTCTGACATGTGGGGCAGCAGCAGCAGGTTCCCCAATCTTCCAGCTGCTGGGCCCCTGCCCTGCACCCTATCACCTGACAACCCAAGGGCATGGCAGAAGGTGACATGTCTGTCTTTTGCCATGCCCCCTGCCTTCCCCAGCCAATCATTTTTCAAGAGAATCTGGGGGTGGAGGGCTTTGAGTTCAGGCTCGGCGGTGGGCACTGGGGACAATGCTGAGTCTGAATCCAGCTAAGGGTTTGACTCCCAGGTGTCTCCCACTGGTCTCCCCTCAGGGCACTTTGGGAATTTGTCAAGGAAACTTGCAGTCGTCGAAATTGAGCCTTGCTGGCTGGCGCTCAACCGCTGGAGCTCTTTTGAGCAAGTATACTGGTCAGCCCAGGCTACTCACCAAGCACCCGGGTTGAACACTAATGTGCAAAAATAGATCAGAAGCTCCCAGTCAATGTATATAGTTTTAATTGTATTGGTGGTGTTGCACAGTAATACTGATATGAAGACTACCATAGCCAGCCTCAACATCAACGACAGCAGGGAGTCACAGCGCAGATTCCAGAACTACTTGGTTCTTCGGGATAGGACGTATGCGGTGTGCTTCCTGCAGGAACCCCACACTACTCAGGGAGACGAAGCCACCTGGCTCCTGGAGTGGCAAGGCAATTTCTACATGAATCACCTCATCTGCAGATCTAGCAGGGTCGCTATCCTTTTTGCCCTGCATTTTCAGCTGGAGATCTTGGGGGCCAGGGAGCCTGTGCCAGGCTATTTGCTTCACCTGATGGTGCAGCTGGGGATGCAATGCTTAACTTTGTGAACGCCTACACTCCCACAGCCGGACTGAGGCAAACACACTTTTATGAAGAAGTGTCCACTCATCTCACCTGCATCGATGAAGGCCAGTGCGTTGTCCTTGAGAGTGCAATTCAAATCTCTCCCGAGGACAGGGATCATGGTGGTGCCCAGTTTGGTTTGGCGTCAGGGAGGAGGTTGGGGTTAGTCAAGTCCTTCGACCTGTAGACGTCTGGCAGAATCTTCATCCTGATTCCATTGCCTTCACGTTCGTGAGGCCTGGGGTTGGAGCATCCAGAATCGATCACCGGTACATTTCACACACAGACCATCACCTAATGTGGGTGGAACTGCTTCCATTTGGCACCTGCCTCGGGTCCACATAGTGGCACTTTAATAACCTGCCGCTGGAGGATGAGCAATTCCGGGACTCATTTCATCCGTTCTGGGCCAGCTGAAGAAGAAAGCAGAGAGACTTCCCCTCCCTGAGGGTAAAAGTGGGATGTGGACAAGGCTCACGTCTGCATTTTCTGGCCGGAGTACGTGAGGGGGTAAACGAAGATGGGGAAATCCAGAATTGAGAGTTGGAGAAGGAGGTGTTCAACCCGGAGTCATGTCTCGGTCAGCCCGATGTGGACCTGGCCCTTCCAGGGGTGTACGAAGAGAAGAAGGCCATGCTTCAACACCTGCAGCTTGTCAGGTCCTGGGGCGTGTACGTGTGGTCGTGGATCCAGCTCCTGCAGGACCTGGACTGTGGCTCCTCCTTTTTCTACTCACTGGAAAAGTGGAGCAGTACCTGTCAGAAGCTTCTTGTGCTGCTTGCTAACGACGGGTCCCTCATATCTGATCCGGAGGATATCAGGGTCCAAATTCACTCCCATTACAGGGCTCTGTTCTCTCCGGATCTGTCCAGTGAGGATGCCCGCAGATTCCTGTCGCAGCTCAGCCTGGAGGATGCCGGAAGGCTTTACGAACCTGTCACCTTTGAGGAGCTGACTGGCGTCCTGGACCAGCTGTTGAAGAGCATACTGGATGGGCTGACTGTGGACTTCTTCAGGGTGTTCTGGGGCGTCCTGGGAGGCGACTATGCACAGGTCCTAGTGGAGTGTCTTAATACTAGAGAGCTGCCCCTTTCTTGATCGTCCTGCTGCTGAAGAAAGGGGATCTTCATTCTCTTAAGAACTGACATCCAGTCTCCCTCCTTGGCATGGATTATAAAATTTTCACCAGGGTGTTGGCATCTTGCCTGGTTTCCACGATGGCTCGCATGATTCACCCAGACCAGTCCAACACAGTCCCGGGCTGGAGGATAGACGACAGAGTCCAACTGGTCCGGGACCTGATCCATTTTTGTTGACAGGCTGATCTGCTGAGCGCCTTCCTGTCTCTCAATCAGGAGAAGACATGCAACAGGGTTAATCACGAGCATCTGCTCATGACTCTGCGGGCATTCGGGTTCAAGATGCTGTTTGTCGCCCGGGTTCGACTTTTGTACACCACCACAAAGTATTTAAAGTTTACAGGTCCCTCACGGTGCCTCTTCGCTTTGGGAGAGGAGTATGTGAAGGCTGCCCCTTGTTCGGCCAGCCATTTTCCCTATCTGTGGAGCCTTTCCTGTGCCTCTTGCAGAGGAGGTTGTCAGGGCTGGTTTGGCGAGGCACGGGGGTTATCCTCAAGGCTTATGTCGACAATGTGCTCCTCACTTTCACTGACCCGGTTGACCTGGGGAGAATGCGTGGGTGCCAGGAGGCGTACCCCGTGGCATTTTCCGCCAGATTGAACTGGGTCAAATGTTTCAGAGTACTGATTGGTATCTCTGCCAGAGGATTACGAGAGTTCAGCTGGGACCTCAAAGTAAAGAAGCCATTAGGAGGCAGTGATGACAATACAATAAGCTTTAATCTGCAGTTTGAAAGGGACAGGGTAGAACGTGAAGTGACAATATTTCAGTTGAACAAGGGGAACTATGGAGCAATGAGGGAGGAGCTAGCCAAAGTTCAATAGTGCAATACCTTACTAGGGATGACAGTGGAAGAACAATGGCAGATATTTCTGTGTACAATGCAGAAGTTGCAGGATCAGTTCATTCCAAAATGGAAGAAAGATCCTAGGAGGAGGCATGGGTGGCCATGGCTGACGAGGGATGTTAAGAAACATATAAAGTTAAAAGAGAAAAAGTATAACATAGCAAAGATAAGTGGGAAAACAGAGGACTGGGAAGCTTTTAAAGAACTACAGAGGATTACTAAGAAGGAAATACGCAGAGAAAAAATGAGGTACGACGGTAAACTGGCCAATAATATAAAGGAGAATAGTAAAATATTTTTAGGTATGTGAAAGGCAATAAAATGGTTAAGACTAAAATTGGGCCCTTGAAGACAGAAACAGGGGAATATATTAGGGGGAAAAAAGAAATGGCAGAAGAATTGGTATTTCAGATTTGTGTTCACTGGGGAAGACACAAGCAATCTCCCTGAGGTAACAGTGGCTGAAGGACCTGAACTTAAGGGAATTTATATTTGCCAGGAATTGGTGTTGGAGAGACTGTTAGGTCTGAAGGTTGATAAGTCCCCGGGGCCTGATGGTCTACATCCCAGGGTACTGAAGGAGGTGGCTCGAGAAATCGTGGATGCGTTGGTGATTATTTTCCAGAGTTCGATAGATTCGAGATCAGTTCCTGCGGATTGGAGGGTGGCTAATGTTGTACCACTTTTTAAGAAAGGTGGGAGAGAGAAAACAGGAAATTATAGACCAGTTAGTCTGACCTCAGTGGTGGGAAAGATGCTGGAGTCTATTATAAAGGATGAAATTATGACACATCTGGATAGTAGTAACAGGATAGGTCAGAGTCAGCATGGATTTATGAAGGGGAAGTCATGCTTGACTAATCTTCTGGAATGTTTTGAGGATGTAACTCCGAAGATGGATGAGGGAGATCCAGTAGATGTAGTGAACCTGGACTTTCAGAAAGCTTTTGATAAAGTCCCACATAGGAGATTAGTGAGCAAAATTAGGGCGCATGGTATTGGGGGCAAAGTACTAACTTGGATTGAAAGTTGGTTGGCTGATAGGAAACAAAGAGTAGTGATAAATGGCTCCATTTCAGAATGGCAGGCCGTGGCCAATGGGGTACCACAGAGATCAGTACTGAGACCGCAGCTTTTTACAATATATGTTAATGATATAGAAGATGGTATTAGTAATAACATTAGCAAATTTGCTAATGATACTCAGCTGGTGGCAGGGTGAAATGTGATGAGGATGTTAGGAGATTACAAAGTGACCTGGGCAAGTTAGGTGAGTGGTCAGATGCATGGCAGATGCAGTTTATTGTGGATAAATGTATGGTTATCCACTTTGGTGGCAAGAACAGGAAGGCAGATTACTACCTAAATGGAATCAATTTAGGTAAAGGGGCAGTACAGAGAGATCTGGGTGTTCTTGTACAGCAGTCAATGAAGGTAAGCATGTAGGTACAGCAGGTAGTGAAGAAGGCTAATAGCATGTTGGCCTTCATAACAAGAGGGATTGAGTATAGAAACAAAGAAGTTCTTCTGCAGCTGTACAGGGCCCAGGTAAGACCACACCTGGAGTGCTGTGTGCAGTTCTGGTCTCCAAATCTGAGGAAAGACATTCTGCCTATTGAGGGACTGCAGCGTAGGTTCACGAGGTCAATTCCTGAAATGGAGGGATTACCTTACACTGAAAGACTGGAGCGACTGGGCTTGAATACCCTTAAGTTTAGAAGACTGAGAGGGGATCTGATTGAGACATATAAGATTATTAAAGGATTGGACACTCTAGAGGCAGGAAACATGTTTCTGCTGATGGGTGAGTGCTGAACCAGAGGACACAGCTTAAAAATACAGGGTAGACCATTTAGGATAGAGATGAGGAGAAAGTTCTTCACCCAGAGAGTGGTGGCTGTGTGGAATGCTCTGCCCCAGAGGGCAGTGGAGGCCCTGTCTCTGGATTCATTTAAGAAAGAGTTGGATAGAGCTCTCAAGGATTGTGGAATCAAGGGTTATGGAGATAAGGCAGGAACAGGATACTGATTAAGGATGATCAGCCATGATCATATTGAATGGTGGTGCAGGCTCGAAGGGCAGAATGGCCTACTCCTGCACCTATTGTCTATTGTCGATTGTCTAACAGGGAAGACCAATAAGAAGCACTTAGAGAACCTGGTCATCGTCCTTAGATATTTCTTCCAGGTGGGTGTGTACCTTAGAAGGGAAAAATGCGTGTTCCTGGCATTCCAAGTGACCTATTTGGACTACAAAGTCAATATGACCAGATTACAACCTTTGAAAAATAAAGTGAGGATAATCAAAGGTGCCCCGGCTCTCACATCTGTACCTGAGCCTAGTCTTTCCTTGGGCTGGTGAACTATTACAGAAAGTTCATACGTAACCTGACCTCCATTTCGGCATCTTAAAATGGGTCAGCCTTGGAAATTGTCACATAACCAAGTCATAGCTTTCAGAGAAGTGAAGAAACGGCTATCATCCTGTAAGGTGTTGGCACACTATGAGCCCAGGCAAGATCAAGTATTGACATGTAATGCCTCCCGATATGGCATTTGGTTGGAATTAGCTTGGAATGGAACATCAAATAGTGTATGGATCCAGGAATTTGGCTAATGCGGAGTGTTATTACACCCAGGTAGAGAAGGAAGGTTTGATGGTCATATATGGAGTCAGAGTTCCACCAATACCTTCACAGATGTAAATTGGTAATGATAACAGACCACAAGCCCCTGCTGGGTCTATTTAAAGAGGACAAGACACAGCTGCCAATAACTTCAGGCCCAGTTTAGCAGTGGGCTCTAATACTAAGTATGCATAATTACAAACTGGAACACTGTTCAGGAGGCCAAGTAGCAAATATGAATGCACTAAGCTACCTACCACTGGCAGATATACTGCTGGTGCTACCACCACTGAAAGTCCACTGTTTTAAAATTTTCTGGACACACTTCCAGTTACAGCTGACAATATCAGACTTTGGACACACAAAGATCTGGTCCTGGAAAAACTGCAGTAGCTGGTGATAACAGGGAAACCAAAAAGGTGTCACAACCGAAATTGAAATGTTTTGGATCTGAGGAGAACAGATTAGAGTGGAGGGTAGTATGTTATAATGGTGAGCTAGCGTGATTGTCCTGAGCAGAGGCCGCAGTCAGATACTGGCTGAACTTCACTAGGATCATCCAGGGATTTCCAAAATGAAGATGTGACCAGGATTGTGTGCAGACATGGCTGCATTGGTGGAACAGTGCCCAGATTGCCAACAAGGACAAAGATTACCATAGCAGCTCCCCACATTCGTGGAATTCGCTTACTTATTTCACTATCTGTTTTGTACCTATTAAGAAAGTAAGTTCATTTTTTCCTTGATAGCTATAAATTCATTATGGTAAATCAATGGAATATTCCTCTGAAGATGTCAAGCAATACAAAATGTCTTGTTCTGCCATTAATTTCAGTTAGAATGGAAATGGCCGAATACTTCCTTGTAATACCCACATCTTCACTGCATTGTGAACTTCAGACTGTGGTCTCCTCCTGTACCACACAGTGAATTATCCCACATTACCACAAGAATGCCATTAAATAAAATTTGACAATAAACTACTAAAGGACATGTTTGACAAAGATCACCAATAGCTTGGTCAAAGATGGCAGACTTTAAAGAGCACTTTTAAGGTGAAGAGAGTTGTAGAGATGGTGAGTACGTTAGGATAGTGTAAGAGGGATGGTGCAAGAGGAAGGGATTTAAATTCCTGGGACCAATTAGAGATGCAAGCAGTATGGGTATAGCAGTTAATATGGGTGACTTCAATCTGCATATTAATTGGACTAACTAAACCTGTAGCAATGTGATGGAGGGGGATTTCCTGGAATATATGAGGGATGGTTTCCTCAACCATCATGTCGAGGAACCAAGTAGAGAGCAGGCCATCCTGGATTGGGTATTTTGTAATGAGAGCAGATTAATTAGCAACCTTGTAGTGCAAGATCCTTTGGGAAAAGTGGCCATAATATGGTAGAATTCTTCGAGGTAAAGAGTGACACAGTTAAATCTGAAACTATGGTCCTGAACTTAAAGAAAGCTAACTTTGATGGTATGAGGCCTGCATTAATTAGGATAATTGGTTCTAAAGTCCCAGGAATTTTAATCCCTTCCTCTTGCGCTATTCCTCAAGCCACATATTCATCTTAGCTATCCTGCCACTCCCATTCTGAATAGCACGTGGCACTGGTAGCAGTCCCAAGATTACTACCTCTGAGGTTCTACCTTTTAGTTTAACTCCTAACTCTCTACATTCAGCTTGTAGCACCTCATACTGTTTTTTAACCTATATTGTTGGTGCCTATATGCTTCACAACAGCTCCAGAATGTCCTACAGCCTTGATCCTTGTACTAGGGAGGCAACATACTATCCTATACTCTTATATGCGGCCATATAAACAGCTATCTCATCCCCTTACAATTGAATCCCATATCCCTATAGCTCTGTCAAGATTTTTATAGCGATCTCTACACTCTTCTGAATCTGGCCTCTTAGCATCTCCAGTTGTACTTGTTCTACCACTGGTAGCTATGCCTTCAGCAACTCAGGATCTTAACGTCTAGAACTCCCTCCCTAATGTATTTCCCATCTCTAAGCAGGAAGCAGAGAGTTGGAGTAAATGGGTCTGTTTCAAAGTGGCAAGCATTGATGAATGGGGTGCCATAGGGTTCAGAGACCCCAACTGTTCACAATATATATTTACAATTTGGACAAAGGAATTGAATGCAATATCTTCAAATTTGCAGACAACATAGCGGGTGACGATGTGTGCTGTGAGGAGTGTGCTAAAAGGGTGCAAGGTGACTTGGATAGGCTGGCTGAGTCGGCAAACACTTGGCATATGCAATATAATGTGGATAAATGTAAGGTGGCAAAACTTTGGTGGCATAACAAGAAGGCAGATTATTACATGAATGGTGGCAGTTTAGGAAAGATGAAATGCAAGAATACTTGGGTTGTCATGGTGGAACAGTTGCTGATGGTTGGCATGTAGATGGAGCAGGTGGTGAGGAATGCATCCTGGACTTCATAGCGAGGGGATTTGAGTATCGGAGTAAAGATGTTTTGTTGCAGTTATACAGGGCCTTGGTGAGGCCACACTTTGTGTACTGTGTACAGTTTAGGTCTCCTAGCCTGACCTAGTCTGAGGAAGGACATTCTTGCTATTGTGGGAGTCCAGCGGAGGTTCACCAGATTGAAGTGACATATGAAGAAAGACTGGATCAACTGGATTTGTACTCACTGAAATTTAGAAGAATGAGGGAGATCTCATAGAAACATATAAAATCCTGAAGGCTTGTTGTGGTTCTGTTCGCCGAGCTGGGAGTTTGTGTTGCAAACGTTTCGTCCCCTTTCTAGGTGACATCCTCAGTGCTTGGGAGCCTCCTGTGAAGCGCTTCTGTGATAGAACATAGAACATAGAAAGATACAGCGCAGTACAGGCCCTTCGGCCCTCGATGTTGCGCCGACCGAATCCTACCTAACCTACACTAGCCCAATAACTTCCAAATGCCTATCCAATGCCCGCTTAAATGACCATAAAGAAGGAGAGTTCACCACTGCTACTGGCAGGGCATTCCATGAACTCACAACCCGCTGTGTAAAGAATCTACCCCTAACATCTGTCCTATACCTACCACCCCTTAATTTAAAGCTGTGTCCCCTAGTAACACCTGACTCCATTAGCGGTAAAAGTTTCTCAGTGTCGACCCTATCTAAACCCCTAATCATCTTATACACCTCTATCAAATCTCCCCTAAACCTTCTCTTCTCCAATGAGAACAGCCCCAAGTGCCTCAGCCTTTCCTCATAAGATTTTCCTACCATTCCAGGCAACATCCTGGTAAACCTCCTCTGCACTCGTTCCAATGCCTCCACATCCTTCCTATAGTATGGCGACCAAAACTGCACACAATACTCCAGATGAGGCCGCACCAGAGTCTTATACAGTTGCAACATGACCTCAGGACTCCGGAACTCAATTCCTCTACCAATAAAGCCCAGTACACCATATGCCTTCCTCACAGCACTATTTACCTGGGTGGCAACTTTCAGAGATCTGTGTACATGGACACCAAGATCCCGCTGCTCATCCACACTACCAAGTAGCCTACCATTAGCCCAGTAATCCATCTTCTTGTTACTCCTACCAAAGTGAATGACTTCACACTTAGCTACATTGAATTCCATTTGCCACATTTCTGACCAGCTCTGCAACTTATCTATATCCCGCTGTAACCTACCACTTCCTTCCTCACTATCCACAACTCCACCGACTTTTGTGTCATCCGCAAACTTGCTTACCCAGCTTTCAAGCCCTTCCTCTAGATCATTTATAAAGATAACAAAAAGCAATGGTCCCAAAACAGATCCTTGTGGTACACCGCTAGTAACTGCACTCCAAGATGAACATAGTCCATCAACTACTACCCTCTGTCTCCTTCCAGCCAGCCAATTCCTAATCCAAACCTCTAATGTATCCTCAATGCCATACCTCCGTAGTTTTAGCATTAGCCTACCATGGGGAACCTTATCGAACGCCTTACTAAAACCCATATACACAACATCTACTGCTTTACCCTCGTCCACTTCCTTAGTCACCTTCTCAAAGAACTCAATAAGGTTTGTGAGGCACGACCTGCCCTTCACAAAACCATGCTGGCTATCCTTGATCACGTTATTCCTATCCAGATGTTCATAAATCTTATCCCTTACCATTATCCCTTATCCCTAAGACTTTGCCCACCACTGAAGTCAGACTCACTGGCCTATAGTTACTAGGGCTATCCCTACTCCCTTTCTTGAACAAGGGGACCACATTCGCTATCCTCCAGTCCTCTGGTACTATTCCCGTTGACAATGACGACATAAAAATCCAGGCCAATGGCTCTGCTATCTCCTCCCTAGCTTCCCATAGGATCCTAGGGTAAATGCCATCAGGCCCAGGAGACTTATCTATTTTCATCCTTTCCAATATTCCCAGAACCTCTTCCCTGCATATTTCCAGGCCATCCATTCTAATCATTTGTGACACCATATTCACATCAGCAACAGTGTCCTGTTCCTGAGTGAGTACTGATGAAAAGTATTGATTTAGTGTCTTTCCAATCTCCTCCGCCTCCACACACAACTTCCCACTACTATCCTTGACTGGACCGATACCTACCCTAGTCATCCTTTTATTCCTGACATACCTATAGAAAGCCTTTGGGTTTTCCCTAATCCTACCAGCTAAAGACTTTTCATGTCCCCTTCTCGCTTCTCTTAGCTCTCTCTTTAGATCCTTCCTGGCTACCTTATAACTCTCTATCGCCCCAACTGAACCTTCACGCCTCATCTTTACATATGCCGCCTTCTTCCCTTTAACAAGGGATTCCAATTCCTTACTAAACCACGGCTGCCTCACAAGGCCCTTTACACTATGCCTGACTGGTACATACTTATCGAGGACACGTAGTAGCTGCTCCTTGAACAATCCCCACATCTCATTAGTGTTCTTCTCTTGAAGCCTGTTTTTCCAATCCACACATCCTAAGTCATGCCTCACTGCATCATAATTTCCCTGCCCCCAGCTATAACTCTTCCCCTGCGGCGCACACTTATCCCTCTCCATCACTAAAGTAAAAGTCACCGAGTTGTGGTCACTGTCCCCGAAGTGCTCACCTACCTCCAAGTCTAACACCTGGCCTGGTTCATTACCTAGAACCAAATCCAGTATAGCCTCACCTCTTGTTGGCCTGTCTACATATTGTGTCAGGAAACCCTCCTGCACACATTGGATAAACACCGACCCATCTAATGAACTCGAGCTATAGCTCTCCCAGTCAATATCTGGGAAGTTAAAGTCCCCCATAACAACCACCCTGCTACCTTCACTCTTTTCCTGAATCATCCTCGCAATATTATCCTCTACTTCTCTAGGACTATTAGGAGGCCTGTAGAAAACACCTAACAGGGTGACCTCACCTTTCCTATTTCTAACCTCAGCCCAAACTACCTCAGATGGCAAGTCCTCTTCCATCGTCCATTCCACTGCTGTAATACTATCTTTGACAAGTAATGCCACACCTCCCCCTTTTTTACCCCCATGTCTGATCCTACTAAAACATTTAAACCCTGGAACCTGCAACAGCCATTCTTGTCCCTGTTCTACCCACGTCTCTGTAATGGCCACAACATCGAAGTCCCAGGTACCAACCCACGCTGCAAGTTCACCTACCTTATTTCTTATACTTCTGGCATTGAAGTATACACACTTCAATCCACCCTTCTGTTTACAGGCACCCTCCTTCGAGATCGCTGCATTATTCATCACCTCCCTACACTCAAGGTCCTGTACCCTAAAGCTACAGTCCAGGTTCCCATGCCCCGGCGGAGTTAATTTAAACCCTCCCAAAGAGCACTAGCAAACCTCCCCCCAAGGATACTGGTGCCCCTCAGGTTCAGGTGTAGACCATCCTTTTTATAGAGGTCCCACCTTCCCCAGAAAGAACCCCAGTTGTCCAGAAACCGGAATCCCTCCCTCCTGCACCATCCCTGTAGCCACGCATTTAACTGCTCTCTCTCCCTATTCCTCGACTCTCTATCACGTGGCACGGGTAACAAACCAGAGACTACAACTCTGTTTGTTCTAACTCTGAGCTTCCAACCTAGCTCCCTGAAAGCCTGTCTGACATCCTCACCCCTCTTCCTACCTATATCGTTGGTGCCAACGTGGACCACGATCTGGGGCTGCTCCCCCTCCCTCTTAAGGACCCAGAAAACACGATCAGCAACATCACGTACCCTTGCACCTGGGAGGCAACATACCAAACGTGAGTCACTGTCGCCCCCACAAAACCGTCTGTCTGTACCCCTCACTATCGAGTCCCCAAGAACTATCGCTCTACCTTTCTCCACCCTTCCCTTCTGAACAACGGGGCCAGGCTCCGTGCCAGAGGCCTGAACCTCGTTGCTTGCCCCTGGTAAGTCATCCCCCCCACAAGTATCCAAAACGGTATACTTGTTCTTGAGGGGAATGACCACAGGGGGTCCCTGCACTGGCTTCCTCCTCCCACTCCCCCTCACTGTCACCCATCTATCTTGAACTTTCGGAGTAACTACTTCCCTAAAGCTCTGATCTATGACCCTCTCTGCCTCCCGAATGATCCGCAGTTCATCCAAATCCAGCTCCAGTTCCCTAACACGGGCTTGGAGGAGCTGGAGATGGGTGCACTTCTTGCAAGTGTACTCAGCAGGGACGCTAATGGCTTCCCTCACCTCATACATGTTGCAAGAGGAACATTGCACTGCCTGCACTGCCATCCCTCTAAAAAGCTAGCTTTCTTTAAAAAAAAACTAAATGTGAAGAAACCAAACAAGCAAAACGCAGCACTTACCTGCTTGCCGCAACGGGTCTTATTATTTAGGTTAGAGGAGGAGGGCGGGTGGGAGGCTCTTCTGCCGAAGTGCCTCGGGTTACTCGCCTGCGCGTTTAAATAGAGAAAAAACCCTACCCAGGTAACCTAGCAACACAAGCCTCCGGGTCTACCCAGCGTTTTTTTAAAAAAAAACTTCTTAAATTTTAGTTTAAAAAAGTTAAAAAAAAGTTAAGTACTGGAACTTACAACTTAAATTTTTAGTTTTTAAAACAAAATAAGAAAAACTAAGAACTGGAACTCACCCTGGACTTCGAACCGGACAAACTGCTGTCACGTGATCCTCCGAGAAACCGAGAAACATCATCCTCCGTAATGTTTCCTCTGGCATTTATAGTGGCTTGTCTCTGCCGCTTCCAGTTGTCAGCTCTTGCTGTCCGCTGCAGTGGCAGGTATATCGGGTCCAGGTCGATGTGTTTGTTGATAGAATCTGTGGATGAGTGCCATGCCTCTAGGAATTCCCTGGCTGTTCTCTGTTTGGCTTGCCCTATAATAGTAGTGTTGTCCCAGTCGAATTCATGTTGCTTGTCATCTGCGTGTGTGGCTACTAAGGATAGCTGGTTGTGTCGTTTCGTGGCTAGTTGGTGTTCATGGATGCGGGTTGTTAGCTGTCTTCCTGTTTGTCCTATGTAGTGTTTTGCTCAGTCCTTGCATAAGCAAAACCAATGTAGTGTACAAAATCCCATGCAAGGACTGCACATCACGACCAGCTATCCTTAGTAGCCACACATGCAGATGACAAGCAACATGAATTCGACTGGGACAACACTACTATTATAGGGCAAGCCAAACAGAGAACAGCCAGGGAATTCCTAGAGGCATGGCACTCATCCACAGATTCTATCAACAAACACATCAACCTGGACCCCATATACCGGCCACTGCAGCGGACAGCAAGAACTGACAACCGGAAGCGGCAGAGACAAGCCACTATAAATGCCGGAGGAAACATCACAGAAGCGCTTCACAGGAGGCACCCAAGCACTGAGGATGTCACCTAGAAAGGGGACGAAACATTTGCAACACAAACTCCCAGCTCAGCGAACAGAACCACAACAACGAGCACCCGAGTTACAAATCTTCTCCCAAACTTTGAAAATCCTGAAGGCTTGATATTGGAAGAATGCTCCTGATGCTGGGGAGATCCAGACCTAGGCGTCACAGTCTAAGAATAAGAGGTAAACCAATCAGGATTGATATGAGGAAGAATTGCTTCGTTCAGAGTTGTGAATCTGTGGAATTCTCTCCCACAGAAAGCTGTTGGGGCCAGTTTGTTCGATATATTCGAGAGGGATATATCTAACAAACTGAACATGGCCCTTGCAGCTGAACAGATCAAGGGGTTATGGAGAAAAAGCGAGACTGGGGTACTGAAATTGCATGATCAATCATGATCATATTGAATGGTGGTGCAGGCTCAAAGGACCATATGACCTACTCCAGTTTTTATATTTCTATCTTTGGAGGAGGTTATAGAGATAAGGAGGAACATGAATGAAGGAGATGAACAAGAATTTTAAATGGACATGTTGCCAGATCAGGAGGCAATGTGTGTGTGAACATTGGGGTATGATAGTAAGTGAAACTTGTTTTGAATTAGAATACCAAAAGTCAGCACATTTTTGGGTGAGCAAAGGTTTAAGGGGTGAAAGATGGGATGCTAATTGGTAATAGATAAATACACAATTGCTTTTCAGTCTATCTGATTTACATCACTATAGCCTTGTTTCAAGATTTTACACACTCCTGTATGCTTTTCATTTGACTCTGTTGTGTGCTGTTAGTATTGTCCCATTACCTGGGTTTCAGTCTTTTAAACACATCACTTTAGCAATCTTCCATGCTAATAAAGGGAGGAATGGTTTATTTTACTGCTACTTTTGCTGTTTTCTAGCGGATCCATGACACAACAGGTGCAAAGTCTTTCAGCCTGCTGGAGCTGTGCAGAGATCACAATCGCAAACAGGCTGCTGCGAAATTCTATAGTCTCCTCATGCTCAAGAAACAGTTGGTGCTTGAACTCACCCAAAAAGAATCTTATAGTGACATTATTGCAATCCCAGGACCAAGATTTTACCTCTGAGTATATATTGTATTCTTTATGTCTCTTTAAAATAGCCTTCAGAATTACAATAAGTATTTTTATACCTTCTAATGTTTAATAATTGCAACTTATAATTCAGATGATGATAATTCCTCATGTCACAAATGTTATGAGTTTTATTTTATTTCTGACCTGAGATACCACGATTGAACAAGAAATTCATCAAGGGATAAAGATGAAGGGAAAAATTGTTCTGGAGGGTAAGGTGTTGCAAATGTATTAAAAATCCAAAAGCCTTATTAAATTCTCAGAATTTGTTGAGCTGTGCAAACAAAAGCATTCCCACGAGATCTACTGTTTCAAAACCTTGTCAATTTTCACTAACTTTTGAGGAGAACTTAAAGGATATTGAACAAACTAAAGTTCGACGGAAGTGCATTAGCAGTACCATTGCATAGTTCACATAGTTTAGATACAGTGAGGTGAGCAGTTGATCACGATGGGTTCTTGGGTCTGTAATGTTCTCACATCCATTGTTCAATCCCATTAAGTTAACTTTAACGAGAAGATTTTCCTTGTCCTGTGCATATGGGTACTGAAGCTCGGATAATACAGGAAAACAGCAGGGAGGGTTGAGCAGCAGTAAAGACATTTACTTGAGTTTCCGAACTTCACCTCACTTAGGTTGTTTAGAAACTCAGAGACAAACATAGGTGACATACCCTCAAAACCGTCTGGTTGAAACACTTATTTAGGTTAGTAACTGGTGAATGTCCTCATGCTTTCAAAATGTCCATCCCTTTAACATTGAATGTATTCAGAAAGATCGTACATTTCATTCCATCAGCATTATTTCAACCTTTTTTTTAATGTTAGTTTAAAAGTTTTAGGTTTGCGTTTTTTTTTATTTTTCAAAATAGTTGTATTTTTCAGATAACTTACTTTGTTCCACATTGTGTTTTTCTGCTTGATATAATCATTCCATGCAGTTGTCTCACTTTGAAGACAAATTTTTGTTTGGCCAGTAATAACTGGCACAAAATAATCTATATTTACTTCTGTTGCTCAATGGGGAGTGTTTGCTTTGTGGTCTTTGAAACTATGATTTTTGGCTATGATTATTTGACTTTTGTAACTAAATAAATGTTTTTGCTGATGTTTGCAAACAGTGGGCTGACAGAATCATTTATTATGTTGCTACATTAACTATAGAAATTAGAAGCACAGGAGGCCAAGAAGTATGTTTTGATCTGTCAAGAGACTAGATTTATAGCATTTACGGCACAACACCATACTTTTGTGTCCAAATATTATTGAACAGTAATTTTGTTATATTTGTCAGAAGAATTTGTAAGCAGCATGTCCAAATATGATTCTGTCACAATGACAACAAGAGTAAACAGTAAGTAAACCGTTGTTTAAGGTTATTAAAATTCAGACTACTTCCCAAAAGGTAACTTCCATGATTTTGAAGTTGACGTTCTGGTTGAAAAAAAAATCAACCTTATACTAAGAGAAAATAATGTAGATTCTGGACATCTGACAGAAATAGGAAATTTTTGAAAAACACTGTATTTAGCAACAGCTGTGGAGGGAGAAGCAGTATTAACATTCTAAGTCACTTTGGCTGTTCGAACGTGACTGGGAATAGCAATGCATTCATTGCACTTTCATGAGCTATCCAAATCAGTGGAAAAATTGTTGACTAAAAGACCATATCTGTCTGGCTAGACTGGTTCAAATTTATCAGAACAATAAGGAATACAAATAGAAAGTGGGCTACACCAGCAGTGCTTCATCCGGCGGCTCACTGAAAGTATTACCTAAAATGGTGACGAAACGTCTGAAAACGAATCTTCCAGCTCAGTGAGAAAACCTACATCCAAATAAGGAAGATTGTTTTGCATCTAATTGGTACCTTTCACAATCTTGGGATTTTCAAAAGCAATTGACTGTCGGTTAGGCACTTTTGAAGTGGTGGAATTATCATAATATAGGAAACATAACACGTAGTGCAAATTGCCATAAACAGTTATATGATGATGGCCAGATAATCTGCTTTTGTGATTGTTGGTTGATGGATAAATATCAGTAGTATGCACAACAAGGTAAAACCATAGAAGGAGCCCATAAAGTCTACTATACTATTCAGTTAGATCATGGCTGATCTGATAATGCTCAATTACTGTTTCTTACCTTATCCCCATAGCCCTTGATACCCCTTGAATCTTGAATATAATTAATGACCAAACCTTGACATTGCTTTGTAGTAAGGAATTCCGGACTCAGTGCCGTCTGAGAGAAAAAAATCCTCTTCACCTCTGTTAATTTCAGAACAATGGACCTAATTTCAGAGCACCTTGACTCTCCCCTAAGGGGAAAGAACCTTTCTACTAAACACTGTCAAGTCATCTAAGATTCTTCTATTTCAATAGGGTTCCATCTTACCTAGGTACATGCGACAATAATCAAATCTTCTAAATTCCAATGAGTACAGACCCAACTTACTCAACATTTCATCACAGGCTGGTGCATCATATCTGGTAGCAGCCTGGTGAACCTACTGTGGACTGCCTCCAATGCCAATCTATCTTTCCTTAGATAAGGTCCACAAAAATTGTTCACAGTATTCCAACTCTGATCTGACTAGTGTTCTTATATATTTATAGCAAAACCTGCCTATGCTATTCCCTTTGAAATGAAGGCCAATGTATTTGCCTTTCCTTATACCTGCTGAACTTGGATTGATAGCTTTTTGTGATTCATGGCTTAACAGCTCCCAAATCCCTCTGTTCCATAGCTTTCTGCAGTCTTTTTCCATTTAAATAATGTTCAGTTCCACAGCCTTCTATTTTCCCACATTGTACCGCATCTGCCAAGTTTTTGTACACTTCGCTAACCTATCTATATTATTGTGCGGACTGTGTAATTCTTATTGCTTGCCTTTCTATCTATTTTTATGCCATCCTCAAACTTGGCTATAAAGCATTCCCTTGCCTCATCCAAATCAATATAATGTAAATAATTGTGACCCCTGTGGCACCTGATTAGGTACAGGCTGCCATCTTAAAAATGCTCCCTTATCCCAACTCTCTGTCTTCTATTAGTTAACTAATCATATATCAATGCTAATATACTACCTTCAACATGATGTGCTTTTATCTTAATAAGTAGCCTTATATGTGGTACATTTTTCAACACCTTAAAAAAAATCCAAATATATTACTTTTACTTCTTCCCTTTTATGCTTGCTACCACCTCAAAGAATTCTCGTAAATTTGTCAGGTGTGTTTTCCCCTTCATGAAAACTTGCTGACTCTGCTTGATTATATTATGCATTTGCAAATTCTCTGCTTTATGTTCTTATTATAGACTCTTAACATTTTCCCAATGACAGATATTAAGCTGGCTGGTCTATTGTTACCTATTATTGTTTCCCTTATCAAATTTACACTGGCAGTTTTCCAATCCTCTGGGACATTTGTAGAACCTAAGGATTTCTGGAAGATTACTACCTATGCATTCACTACCTCTGTAGCTACTTCTTTTGATATCCTAGGATGCATCCTATCAAGTCCAGGAGAATTATCGATCCTTAGCCTCATTAGTTTCCCTATCTCTTTTTCTATTGTGATACTTATTGTATTTATTTCCTCTTCCACTTTTGCCCAATGATTATTTAGTAATTTTGGAATGCTTATATTATCTTCTGTACAGACTGATGCAAAGTATCTGTTCAATCCTGTTCCCCAGTCTTGTTCATGTTGAGACTGACGTTCACTTTGGCGCCTGTATTCCTTTCTAATTTTTTTTTTTAAAAGCTATTTTTTCTATCTTGACACTTGTAAATTTACCCCAAAGTTTATTTTCTCCCTTTTTGTTTGGTCATGTGTTGATTTAAGACCATAAGACGATTTGTAAAATGTTCCCAATTTTCTGACTTACTATTAACCTTTGCCACATTGCATATGTTTTTTTTCTTTCAAATTGATTCAATTCTGATTAACCATGGTTGGCTCACCCCACTCCTAGAATCCTTCTTCCACACTGTAATACATCTTTGCTGTGAGCCTTAATCTATTTTCTTAAACCTCTGTCATTGTTCCTTAACTGTCTTTGCTGCTAAACTCTTTCTCAGTCCATTCCAGCCAGCTGTGCTCTCATTCCTTTGTAATTACCCTTGATTAAGCTTAGCAAAGTTGTTTCTGACCCAAATTCCTCCCTCTCAAACTGAATGCTAAATTCTACTGAGACACTGGAGAACTTCCCTGCTCCTTTTTCTAAACAATTCTGTTATGACCCCAGCTGCTCGTACTATTGGACAAACCAGACCCCAGAATCAGTAGAGTCATAGAGATGTACAGCACAGTAACATATCTTTTGGTCCAACTCGTCCATGCCGACCAAATATCCCAGCCCAATCTAGTCACACCTGTCAGCACCTGGCCCATATCCCTTCAAACCCTTCCTATTCATATACCCATCCAAATGCCTTTTAAATGTTGCAATTGTACCAGTCTCCACTACTTCCTCTGGCAGCTCATTCCATACATGTACCACCCTCTGTGTGAAAAAGTTGCCTTTTATATCTTACCCCTCTCACCCTAAACATATACCCTCTAGTTCTGGGCTTCCCCACCCCAGGGAAAAGACTTTGTCTATTTATCCTATCCATGCCCCTTATGATTTTGTAAACCTCTAGAAGGTCACCCCTCAGCCTCCGACGCTCCAGGGAAACAGCCCCAGCCTATTCAACCTCTCCCGTAGCTCAGATCCTCCAACCCTGGCAACATACTTGTACATCTCTTCTGAACCCTTTCAAGTTTCACAACATCTTTCCGATAGGAAGGAGACCAGAACTGCACACAATATTCCAACAGTGGCCTAACCAATGTCCTGTACAGCCGCAACATGACCTCCCAACTCCTGTACTCAATACTCTAACCAGTAAAGGAAAGCATATCAAATGCCTTCTTCACTATCCTATCTACCTGCGACTCCACTTTCAAGGAGCTATGAACCTGCACTCCAAGGTCTCTTTGTTCAGCAACACTCCAGACGACCTTACAATTAACTGTATAAATCAAGTCCTGCTAAGATTTGCTTTCCCAAAATGCAGCATCTCACATTTATCTAAATTAAAGCAAAATACCACAGATGCTAGAAATCTGAAACAAAAATATAAAACACTGAAAAAAAATCAGCAGTATCTGGATAGAAATAGAATTAGTGTTTTGCATCAAGTATAACTTTTCATCAGATATGGAGTTATTTCCTTTGAATTGTGAAAGCTTATTACATGGATATTCACAAAGCTGAGAGTTTTTACAGCTCTTGACCTACAGGCTTCTAACCAAATATTCCAGGTTTGGAAGTTTCACAAATTGCGCTTTCCTTGGACTGTCCTAATCTCCTTTCTAGCAGAAAAGCAACAGTCCTCTGAATTGTCTAAAAGCTTTCAATCTCTGTAGTTTACAAGCTAAAATCAACACTGATTAACATGAACCAAAAACAAGCTCATGATCTTCAATGTTTATCCCACCTGTTTGAACTACACAGTAAAAACAATATTTCATTGTCTGATCACAGAGGTAACCTAACCATATGGCATTATTTTACAAATCAACCTCATATATATAAATATAAGATCCCTCACCTCTCATCACAACTGCCAAGTAATTTATTATTCCTCGAGAAGGAAGATGTATTAATCAGCACTTAGCAAGGAATAAATTACTGCACCATCACTGGAACACATGACTGTTTTCTTTGCGATTATTAGTCCTTTTTCAGAGGTCACACACAGTCTCTCTAAGCATCAAGTTATATCTCACTCCAGAATGTGTGGTTACAGGGATGAATCAGGTGAACTAGTGATGGCAAATGCTTTTATGTTTATTCCCAACAGTGCTGCATGTTGATATTGATTAGTCAGTGACGGTCAAACCAAAGACGTATCAATAGGAAACAGCGATGTTCCATGCAACAATTTAATTTGATACATATTCAGTTGTGTTTATATCTTGCACACCTACACAAAATGGGGCTTAAAAGTAGAAATAGCTGTTTGACTTGCAGAAGAAAACCTCTGCCTGTGCCCTCCAATATGCTGTAATTAATGGAAGAAGAATTCCCTTCTGAAAGTCTTAGTTATCCATCAAATAAAGTCTCCAAGTGATCAGAACTGTAACAAGGTGCAATGGTGAAACCAAATGAGTAAAAGCTTTTTTTCAGCTTGAGAGTTTATCTTGCCTGTATCATCCTGACAGCTGTCGCATCCAAGAACAGTAGAGTGAAAGACAAGAACTGGAAAAGAACATTCGGCCCAGAGAAGTATGTCTTCAATTTTCCTTTTTACTATTTACATATGCCTACTGTTTACCTGGTAAATTGTTCCAAACATTTTAGTAAAGAATTTTCCAGACCCAAAATGTTATTTTGGTTTCTCTTTCCACAAATGCTGCCACACCTGCTGAGTTGTTCCAGCACTTTCTGTTTTTGTTTCAGATTTTCAGCATCCTCAGTTTTTTTTTGTTCAAGTAAGGAGTTGATTTTAGTTGACAAAATGCAGTTGATAAAATAAATGCACTGTCCTAATTTTAGGGCCCAGGCTCTTCTTATAGTCATAGAGTCATACAGCATAAAAACAGACCCTTCAGTCCAACCAGTTCACACCAATCATATTCTCAAACTACACCTGCCTGCACTTAGCCCATTTCACTCCAAATCCTTCCTATTCATGAATTTACCAAATGCCTTTGAAATGTTGTAACTGTACCTGCATCCATCACTTTCTCTGGCAGTCCATACTGTTACAACATGGGGTTAACCTCCTGCTTAATTTAAAACCAGCAACACAGAAAATATTTATCCAGTGCAGTAATCTGTAAAACTCCGAGTGGCCAAGAACTGTTTAAAGTAAAAATTAACAACTTTATTTCCTAAGTATAACAGAGAATAATTAACTAACCACTATTTACAATTTCTTCCTTTCACCTATCTTTTACCTTCCCTTCTATAATACGAGACTGATAAAGATTTATAAAACCACACTCATTATCTCAAAACCAGGCAGCTTTCGTGCTTCTATTTAGATCTTTCTGTGTCTTCTTCTTAAGAATTTCTGTGTCATAGGTTACTGATCAAAAAAATATTTTTAAGAGAGCTATTTTTCAAGCAGTCTTTTTACATGTTGGGCTAATAGAACATTACAGCACAGTACAGGCCCTTCAGCCGTCAATGTTGTGCCGACCTGTCATACCAATCTGAAGCCCATCTAACCTACACTATTCCATGTACATCCATATGCTTGTCCAATGACGACTTAATGTACTTAAAGTTAGTGAATCTACTACCATTTCAGGCAAAGCATTCCATACCCTTACTACTCTCTGAGTAAAGAAACTACCTCTGACATCTGTCCTATATCTATCATCCCTCAATTTAAAGCTATGCCCCCCTCGTGCTCGCTGTCACCATACTAGGAAAAAGGTTCTTCCTGTCCACCCTATCTAACCCTCTGATTATCTTATATGTCTCTATTAAGTCACCTCTCAACCTTCTTCTCTCCAACGAAAACAGCCTCAATTCCCTCAGCCTTTCCTCGTAAGACCTTCCCTCCATACCAGGCAACATCCTAGTAAATCTCCTCTGCACCTTTTCCAAAGCTTCCACATCCTTCTTATAATGTGGTGACCAGAACTGTACACAAAACTCCAAGTGCGGCCGCACCAGAGTTTTGTACAGCTGCAGCATAACCTCATGGTTCCTGAACTCGATCCCTCTATTAATAAAAGCTAAAACACTGTAAGCCTTCTTAACAACCCTGTCAACCTGGTTGGCAACTTTCAAGGATCTGTGTACATGGACACCGAGATCTCTCTGCTCATCTACACTATCAAGAATCTTACCATTAGCCCAGTACTTTGCATTGCGGTTACTCCGACCAAAATGAATCACCTCTCACTTGTTTGCATTAAACTCCATTTGCCACCTCTCAGCCCAGCTCTGCAGCTTATCTATGTCTCTCTGTAATCTACAATATCCTTTGTCACTATCCACAACTCCACCAACCTCAGTGTCGTCTGCAAATTTACTACCCCATCCTTCTACACCCTCAAGCAGGTCGTTTATAAAAATGACGAACAGCAGTGGACCCAACACCGACCCTTGCGGTACACCACTAGTAACTGGACTCCAGGATGAACATTTCCCATCAACCACCACCCTCTGTCTTCTTTCAGCAAGCCAATTACTGATCCAAACTGCTACATCTCCCACAATCCCATTCTTCCGCATTTTGTACAATAGCCTACTGTGGGGAACCTTATCGAATGCCTTGCTGAAATCCATATACACCACATCAACTGGTTTACTCTCATCTACCTGTTTGGTCATCTTCTCAAAGAACTCAAGGTTTGTGAGGCACGACCTACCCTTCACAAAACCGTGCTGACTATCCCTAATCAAATTATTCTTTTCTAGATGATTATAAATCCTATCTCTTATAACCTTTTCCAACACTTTACCAACAACTGAAGTAAGGCTCACTGGACTATAATTACCAGGGTTGTCTCTACTCCCCCTTCTTGAACAGGGGAACCACATTTGTTATCTTCCAGTCTTCTGGCACTATCCCTGTAGACAATGACAATTTAATGGTCAATGCCAATCTCCTCCCTGGCTTCTCAGAGGCTCCTAGGATAAATCCCATCCAGTCCATGGGACTTATCAATTTCACTCTGCAGGATTTCTAATACCTCTTCCTTGTGAACCTCAATCCTACCTAGTCTAGTAGCCTGACAGTTCTCCTCTCAACTGTTCAATTTTCCCCGATCTTATACCCCCAAAAGCATCGGATTGTTTAATTGGCTTTTAAGATTGTCAATAACACTCAGTTCAAACTGAATTGAAGTTTAATATTTTTTGAGGTATAATTTAAACTGATTGACTGAATTCAAATTTGGTTTTGTCTCCAGGCAACACGCTAATTGAGTTGTTCGACCAAGTGTTACATTGTTGCCTTATTAAGAACATTTGGTGCTGTGTCTGGTAGTTCTGCTGCTTTTAACTCTCTTAAAGTACACCCACATCTTCATAACAATACCCACACACAAACGATTGTGTAAAATATTTGCCCCTCACATCCTTAAATCATTCTCCTCTCACCTTAAAAATGTGCGCCGTAGTTTTGAAAGTAGGAAGTTGAAATTGCGAGTTAGGAGGGCTAAAAGGGGCAATGACATGTCCTTGGCCAGCAGGTTTAAGGAGAATCCCAAGGTTTTTAAATCATATATTATCAGCAAGAGGGTAACTAAGGAAAGAGTAGGTCCTCTCAAGGATAAAGGTGGGAGGTTATGTGTGGAACCCGAGGAAATGGACGAGATCCTTAATAAGTATTTTACGGCAGTATTTACAGTTTAGCGGGACGTAACGGATGTTGAGGTTAGGGTAATGTATATGAATACTGTCAGGCAAGTCAACACAATGAAGGAAGAATTGTTGAGTGTCTTGAAATGCATTAAGGTAGACAAGTCCCCAGAGGCAGATCCCAGGATACAGTGGGAGGTAAGGGACAAAATAGCTGGAGCCTTCCCTTTGCATCCTCTTTGGCCTCAGGTAAGGTTCTAGAGGACTGGAGAATAGCCAATGTGTTCCTTTACGAAGGGAAATAGAGGTAATCCAGGTAATTACAGGGTGGTGAACCTGATGGGAGTGGTGGGAAAGCTGTTGGTGAAGACACTGAGAGACAGGATTTATTTACATTTGGAAGTGAATGGACATGTTAGTGATAGGAAGCATGGGTTTGTGCAGAAAAGGCCATGTCTCATCAACTTGATTGAGTTTTTTGAGGAGGTGACAGAATGATTGATGAGGAAAGAGCAGTGGATGTTGTCTACATCGATCTTAGTAATACATTTCATTGGGTACCTCATGGTGGGCTGGTATAAAACGTAGTGTCTCATGGAATCTGGGGTGTGCTGGCTGGATTGATACAGAACTGATTTGGTCATAGAAGACAGAGTAGCAGTGGATGGGTGCTTTTCGGTGTGGAGGTTATTAACTAATAGTGTTCTGCAGGAATCATTGTTGAGACACTTGTTGTTTGTAATACATGTCTTTCTGCTATAACCTGTGATTCATTGTCACAGTTGTGCTGTAACACGATTGACTAATTGGGAACACTGTTTCTAAAGCGCAAACTTTTAAAATATGTATTGGCTGTAATGCGATTACATCGCCAACACTTTAGGTACTATTTCTAAAGCATGATTCTTGTATAAGGCTGGATTGCACAAGAATGCAACTATTGCATTATAGAAGAACTACCTGTATATATAAATGATGTGGAGGAAAATGTAGGTTGTCTGATTAGTGAGTTTGCGGATGACACCAAAATTGAAGTTGCAGGTAGTGACAGCAAATGTATGGAAAAAGTATCATGTCCAAGTTCCCCTCTAAGCCAACACACCATCCTGAATTATATCACTGTTGCTGGTCAAAATCCTGGAACTCAACTCCTTAACAGCATTGTGGATATAACTACACCAGCAAAAACAGAAATTGCTAGAAAGGCTCAATAGGTCTGATAGCATCTGTAGAGAGAAATAAGAGTTAATGTTTTGGTGAGCTTTTCCAGCAATTTCTGTTTTTGTTTCTGATTTACAGCATCCAGCTTTTTTGGTTTCAACTACACCAGCAGTTCAAGGAAGCAGCTCACCATCACCACCTTTAGGAGAACAATAGAGGATGGACAATTCATGCTGAGCTAGCCAGCGATACCCAAATTCTATGAATCCATATGAAAAAAAGCCTCAGAGTGGCCTTATTCCACTCCTATATCATATGGTCTTATAATAAATATTATAGATTTCCTACTACGCAGTGATGAAAGCATATGTTAGTTGTTGCTAATTTAAAGAGTAATTCTTCAGCTTTATTTAAATTCCACATCTGTCCTCACCCAGCTCAGAGTGGAAGTGAAGACAGTGCAACATGGGTTTCCTACAGAGAAATACTCACCTTCCATGTGTGAATAAATGTTTCAGTCACTTACTAGATTTAACTGGTTAGTAGCAGAGGAGAGTTTTGGGAGGGTGTCTTTGGAATCTGCGACAGGGGAGACCACTAATGGGATGCTGATGAGCACTCCTCCTCCTCAGAAATAAGTTCAGAAGAGCTTCTGTCTTAGGATTAGTTTCTGCTTAACAGGAAAACCACAGCAGCTTCCCCAATTAGATTCCAATTAGAATTGGATTGCAATAGGGTTCCAATGTATATATGTTTATGAAGAGGGTGACACAGCATCTGCTTGTAAAACCCTGCATGTTAATGTGCAAAAGACTGGGTCTGTATAAGTGAGTAGTCTGCATACATATTACTGTCCATATACTGTCCATAGTGGGTGGCATGGTGGCACAGTGGTTAGCAATGCTGCCTTACAGCGCCTGAGACCCAGGTTCAATTCCCGACTCAGGCAACTGACTGTGTGGAGTTTGCACGTTTTCCCCGTGTCTGCGTGGGTTTCCTCCGGGTGCTCTGGTTTCCTCCCACAGTCCAAAGATGTGCGGGTCAGGTGAATTGGCCAAGCTAAATTGCCTGTAGTGTTAGGTAGGGGTAAATGTAGGGGTATGGGTAGGTTGCGCTTCGGCGGGTCAGTGTGGACTTGTTGGGCCGAAGGGCCTGTTTCCACACTGTAAATCTAGTCTAATCTAAAAAAAAACTTGGTTTCTGGATTGGGAAATAAAATGAATCCAAGAATTTTAAAATTTGCTCTGAATGCAGTTGTAACAAAGCATTAATTGCCTGTGATTTCCTTAGGGATGTCTGAGGACTTGAAAGTAAGTGAAGTTATTTTAAGTTAGCACTCATTCGAAATTGCTTGAAAGGTGCTCTCCCCTACATTGGGGAGATGAAGCGTAAACTGGGTAATCACTTTGCAGATCACTTACATTCCCTCTGCAAAAATGATTGCCATTTCAACACATCACCGTGTTTCCTGGCTAACATCTCTGTCTTAGGCTTGCTACTACCGTTCACAAAGCCGTGCTGACTATCCCTATTCAAATTATTCCTTTTGAGATGATTATAAGTCTTATCTCTTATAACCTTTTCCAACACTTTACCCACGAACACCAGACTCACTGGTCTATAATTACCAGAGTTGTCTCTACTCCCTTTCTTGAACAAAAGAACAACATTTGCTATCTTCCAGTCTTCTGGCACTATTCCTGTAGACAATGGCGACATAAAGATTAAAGTCAAAGGCTCAACAATCTCTTCCCTGGTTTTCCAGAGAATCCTAGGATAAATCCCATCCGACCAAGGGGATTTATCTATTTTCACACTTTCCAAAATTTTTAACATGTCCTCCTTGTGAACCTCAATCCCATTTAGTCTAATACCTTGTTTCTCAGTATTCTCCTCGACAACGTTGCCTTTTTCCAGTGTAAATACTGACAAAAACTATTCATTTAGTGCTTCCCCTATCTCCTCAGACTCAATGCACAACCTCCCAATACTGTCCTTCATTGGCCCTAATCTTACTCTAGTCATTCTTTCATTCCTGATATACCCATAGAAAGCTTTAGGGTTTTCCTTGATCCTATTTGCTAGAGACCTATGCCCCATTGTTTACCCCTGGTAAGTCGACCCCCCCCCCCAACAGTATCCAAATGATACAGTAGCACCTCGATTTACGAACTTAATCCGTTCCGTGACCCGGTTCGGAAAAGGTTCACGAACTGAGTCAATTTTTCCCATTGTTCGGATAGCGTAAGAATGCTTTGATGTAGCAACGAACGCTGTTCACAGTGCACGTGCCAAAGACGAACTGAATGAGATCACGCGGGTCCCGAGTGCTTTTGCGTTCAATAAGCGCATAGCAAAGCAGAACAATGAAACCACGTGGTTGCACACGGGCTTTTTGCGTTCGTACCTTGAATTTCGTACGTACGTTGAAAATCCTGTTTGTAAACTGATTTGTTCGTGAACAGGGTCGTTCGTATGTCGAAGCGCTACTGTGCTTGTTGCAATTCTTCTTTCTACCCTTTGCTTGGATGATTGTGTCATACAAGGAAATCCCTGTTTCTGTCTCATATAATTGTTTTCAATTATAATCACTGTCCTGTTCGAAGAAATCCCCAGATGTATTCTGCCTAGCCGCTATTCAAAGTTGTGATTGAAGAAACAGGTAGTTGTCTGGGATTTTATCTCCATCTCCCTTATCTTTATGGTCATAGAATAAAAAAGACACGGTTCTCCAACACGTTTTTTACTTCGCAGAGTTTTGGCCATAATCTGTTTATCAGTTCTTCAGTCAGGATACCAGTCTCTTCTTTGGTGTCAATGAGATGTACCATGAGACAAACTCAGAATGCAGAACTTTACCACAACCACAACAATTCCAACTCGGCACCGCCCTCTTGAACTGTCATACCCATCCATCTTCCTTCCCACCAATCCACTCCACCTTCCTCTCCAAATAATCACCTGCACCCCTATCTTCATCTATCTAATGCATTCCCAGCTACCTACCCCCCAGCCCCATGCCCCTCCCATTTACCTCTCAGCCCCGATGGGCCACCCCCTATTCCTGATGAATAGCTTACGCGCAAAGCATTGACTCTCCTCCTCAGATGCTGCCTGACCAGTTGTACTTTTCCAGCATCACATTCTTCGACTCTCATCTCCAGCATCTACAGTCCTTACTTTCTTGACAACCAATTTATGTTCAGTAATAGAACATAAGAATGTAAGCACATAACAACTAGGAGCAGGATTAAACAATTCAGCCTCTTGAATCTGCCCTGCCATGTGAATGTAATCATGGCTAATTTTATCTCAGCCTCAACCTCACTTCCTTGCCTGCTGTCAATAATCTGTCTTCTCCTTCAATTTACTCAATCTCCCAACATCTTAGCTACGTGAAAGTGGAGTCACAGGTCGATAGGATAATGAAGAAGACGTTTGGTATGCTTTCCTTTATTGGTCAGAGTATTGAGTACTGGAGTTGGGAGGGCATGTTGTGGCTGTACAGGACATTGGTTACGCCACTGTTGGAATATTGCGTGCAATTCTGGTCTACTTCCTATTGGAAAGCTGTTGTGAAACTTGAAAGGGTTCAGAAAAGATTTATGAGGATGTTGCCAGGGTTGGAGGATTTGAGCTACAGGGAGAGGCTGAACAGGCTGTGGCTGTTTTCTTTGGAACGTCGGAAGTGTACAAAATTATGACGGGCATGGATAGGGTAAATAGGCAAAGTCTTTTCCCTGGGGTCGGGAAAGTCCAGAACTAGAGGGCATGGTTTAGGGTGAGAGGGGAAAGATATAAAAGAGACCTACGGGCAACTTTTTCATGCAGAGGGTGGTTCATGTATGGAATAAGCTGCCAGAGAAAGTGGTGGAGGCTGGTACAATTGCAACATTTAAGAGGCATTTGGATAGGATATGGGCTGGGAGCTGGCAGGTGGGACTAGATTGAGTTCGGATATCTGGTCAGCATGGACAGGTTGGACCGAAGGGTCTGTTTCCATGCTGTACATCTCTATGAGTCTATGATTGTATCCACTGCACTCTGGGTAGTGAATTTCACAGATTCATGACCCTTTGAGAGACGTAAATAGGAAAGATATGAAAGCGCAGTTGTGTAATTCAAACTGATTGCTGCAAGAATAAGTAATGCATTGGCTTACAGTGCTGTTGTCTATGGAATTTGTGTGTAATCTGGAATTGTGGGAGCCTGCAAAATAACACAGGAGCATTTAAGAACTAAACAGGCAATGTGCTGAAACCTGAATATTTCACATTGCAAATGAAGTGTTAGTATTGTTACACTTATAGGGGAGTCACTGTACGCAAAAGGTAATTAAGAAGGTTAGCAAAGAGAATTTTCTGATAGACATTCCAGATCACAGGAAGAAGAATCAGTTGTGACTTCTGTTGAAACAATACCATCTTGGAGAGGAAAATGAGAAGGAGGAGGCGCGGTGTCTCAGTGGTTAGCACATCTGCCTCACAGAACCAGGGACCCAGGTTTGGTTCCAGCCTCGGGTGACTGTCTGTGTGGAGTTTGCACATTCTCCCTGTGTCTGCATGGATTTCCCCTGGGTGCTCTGATTTCCTCCCACAGTCCAAAGGTGTGCAGGTCAGGTGAATTGGCCATGCTAAAATTGCCCATAGTGTTAGGTGCATTAGTCAGAAGGAAATGGTCTGGGTGGGTTACTCTGCAGAGGGTCGGTGTGGACTGGTTGGGCCGAAGGGCCTGTTTCCACACTGTAGCGAATCTAATCTAATCAAAAAATGTTGAGGATGGCAGTAACAGTGAGAGTGAGATGGGAAGGGATGTAAACTATTCAAAACTTGAACCTTGACCATCTGATTAGCCAATATTGAAATACTAAGACAATTAAACAATGTACCAGTAAACTGAGAGGAATGACAATGGTTGGATGTAGTGAGGTTACTTGTGGAATTTAAGGAAATCTGTAGAGATAAGCTAAGATGTACAACTGTAGCCAGACATGATGTAGCTGTAGAGAAATCTGCACCAACAAAACAACATTTTTATTGTTTAAGTTCTGAGAAACAGGCTCAGGTGAAAACAGATTCGATATATTTTAGCAATTGGAGTTCTCTTTTAGTTGCAAAACCTGATGGGTTAACAAGATTCTGTACAGGATGCAGGAAAGTAAATAAATAACAAAAACAAGATTTACACTAATTTCTAAGAAGAAGATTGTATTAATAGGGTTGATGGTGCTTTATTCTGTATTAAAATTGATTTATTGAAAGGCTATTGATAAGTACCATTGCCATTGAGATCTAAAGAGACACCTGTATTTTTTTACACCTGATGGGTTATATCAATCTCAATCTCGTGCTATTCAGGTTTAAAAATGCTCCAATTACTTTCCAAAGACTCATGAACCAAGTCGTGACTAATGTTCCTACTTGTATTATTTAGGAGGATGCTGGTCCAGGCATATTGTTTGGACCAATTTTCCAAAGATTGCTCTGGGACCAAGGTTCGAATCCTGCCATGGTGGATGTTTTAAAAATCTGGATTTTAAAGTCTAATGATGACCACGAAACCTTGTTGATTATCATAAAAACTCATTTGATCCACTAATGTCATTTAGGGAAGGAAACCTGCACTTTTAATTGGTCTGGCCAATGTGTGGCTCCAGACTCACAGCAATGTGATTGACTATAAATGGTCTAGAAAGCCAGTCACATCAAACTGTTAAAACATGGAATGAAACCAGATGGACCACTTGGTAATGACCGAGGCACCATAAAGTACAATGGCAAGTCCAGCAGTATTGATCCTGCAAAGTCATCCATACAGTAAAGGCTGCATTATTTCATTTTTCGGTATTTTTGATTGTGGGCTGAAATGGGAAATGGACTGGTTTAAAACCAAGGATTGTGGAAAGGATTGTTGCACTTTTTAAAAGCAAGTTAGCAGCACTTTTTGTGAGTGCTGTTTACATTGTAATTTGTTCAGTCTGTGGAGGAGGTTTACTTGCAGGTGAACTGGAGTTAGATAGTGTATACATAATGTGATTCGGCAGGCACCAGGTAGCTGATGAGTCTGTGGAGTGATGACAAAGGCCTTTTGCCTACCAACAACTATGTGATTGGTTCCCAGGGAGCTGAACAGTTTGTTGCTCAGAAGCCCTCAGACTCCAGAAAGGAAGTTGTTGTTTTTGTCTGTCCAGAGCGAAAACAACTAAATCCTGAAGGAAGCCAGTTTATTTTACCTCACCTGTTACCGTAAGCTGTGGCTTTTAACCAATGAGTCAGAGACTTTATCATTTGTGAACAACAACTCTGCACCTTTTGCAGTGAAAGTTCCAGAAGGAGGAAGAGGTTCCTACCTCATAATGAAAGGCACTGGGAAATGTTTCATTTTTCCAGGGTGGAGGCATATTGGGAATACATGTGTGTGTTTATTTATGGACTATGTGGAGAACCAGAAGCTATTCAACTGTTTGGACGCTTGCTGGAATAAATAGGAGTTGAGTGCCTTACTTTCTGGAATACGTGTCTCTATGCTGATCTGAAGGGAATTTTTATTAGGCAGGAACTGGTGTTGGAGAGACTGTTAGGTCTGAAGACTGATAAGTCCCCGGGACCTGATGGTCTGCATCCCAGGGTACTGAAGAAGGTGGCTCTAGAAATCGTGGATGCATTGGTAATCATGTTCCAATATTCTATAGATTCAGGATCAGTTCCTGTGGATTGGAGGGTGGCTAATGTTGTCCCACTTTTTAAGAAAGGAGGGAGAGATAAAAGAGAGAATTATAGACCAGTCAGTCTGACCTCAGTGTTGGGAAAAATGCTGGAGTCAATTATAAAGGACGGAATTACGACACATCTGGATAGCAGTAACAGGTTAGGTCAGAGTCAGCATGGATTTATGAAAGGGAAATCAGGCTTGACTAATCTTCTGGACTGTTTTGAGGATGTAACTCTGAAGAGGGACAAGGGAGATCCAGTGGATGTAGTATACCTGGACTTTCAGAAAGCCTTTGATAAAGTCCCACATAGGAGGTTAGTGAGCAAAATTAGGGCACATGGTGTTAGGGGCAAAGTACTGACATGGATTGAAAATTGGTTGGCTGACAGGAAACAAAGTGTGATAAACGGCTCCCTTTCGGAATGGCAGGCGGTGACCAGTGGTTTGCCGCAGGGATCAGTGCCGAGACCGCAGCTTTTTACAATGTACATTAATGATATAGATGAAGGTATTAAAAGTAATATTAGCAAATTTGCTGATGACACAAAGCGGGGTGGCAGGGTGAAATGTGAGGAGGATGTTAGGAGAATACAGGGTGACCTGGACAGGCTAGGTGAGTAGACGGATGCATGGCAGATGCAGTTTAATGTGGCTAAATGTCGTTATCCACTTGGTGGCAAGAGCAGGAAGGCAGATTACTACCTAAATGGAGTCAAGTTAGGTCAAGGGGCAGTCCAACAGATCTACGTGTCCTTGTACATCAGTCAATGAAAGCAAGCATGTAGGTGCAGCAGGCATTGAAGAAAGCTAATAGCCTGCTGGCCTTCATGACAAGAAGAATTGAGTATAGAAGCAAAGAGATCCTTCTGTAGCTGTCTAGGGCCCTGGTGAGACTGCACCTGGAATATTGTGCGCAGTTTTGGTCTCCAAATTTGAGGAAAGACATTCTGGCTATTGAGGGAGTGCAGCGTAGGTTCACGAGGTTAATTCCTGGAATGGAAGGACTACCTTACGCTGAAAGATTGGACTGACTAGGCTTGTGTACGCTTGAGTTTAGAAGACTGAGAGGGGATCTGATTGAGACGTATAAGATTATTAAAGGATTGGACACTCTGGAGGCAGGAAGCATGTTTCCGCTGATGGGTGAGTCCCGAACCAGAGGACACAGTTTAAAAATAAGGAGTAGGCCATTTAGAACATAGTTGAGGAGAAACTTCTTCACCCAGAGAGTGGTGGGTGTATGGAATGCTGTGCCCCAGAAGGCTGTGGAGGCCAAGTCTCTGGATACTTTCAAGAAAGAGTTGGATAGAGCTCTTAAGGAGAGTGGAGTCAAGGGTTATGGAGATGAGGCAGGAACAGGACACTGATTGAGGGTGATCAGCCATGATCATAATGAATGGTGGTGCTGGCTCAAAGGGCAGAATGGCCTACTATTGCACCTATTGTCTATTGACGATTGTCCAACAACCCTTGCTGAGTTAGTCATCTGCTTCAAACTCTTGGAGTTTCAAACACAGTAGGAGAAGTAGCAGTAATGATCAAACGACTGCAGAATGTCTGTCCCTGCCTCTCTACTGAATGAAATTTGGGAACTGGATAAAGTTAGCAGCTCAAAACATTCACTTTCTTCAGGTCAAAGGGATGACCAAGGGTACCTGCATGGGCCCCAGGTATGCCTGTTTCTTTGTGGGGTACATGGAACACTCCTTGTTACAGTTCTCTTCCGGCCCCCACTCACAATTTTTTTTCCCTTGTAAAACGATAATATCATTAGTGCTGCTTCCCTTTCTCATCTGGAATTGCAAAAGTTTATCAGTGTTGCTTCCAATTTCCACCACATCTTCATCTTCACCACGTCCATCTCTCACTCCTCTCTCTCCTTCCTTGACATCTCTGTTTCCATTTCAGGGGATAGGCTGGCCACCAAAATCTTCCACAAACAACCGACTCTCACATTTACCTCGACAATACATTCTTACACAGTGCTTCCTGTAAAGAATGTATTCCACTGTCCCAGTTCCTCTGGCTCAGTCACATCTGTTCTGATCAGGCCAACTAGGGGCCTCTGAAATTTCCACATTCTTCCTTAACTGAGGATTCCCTGGCAACGTAGTTGACAGCGCCCTCAGCCAGCCTGACCCATCTCCTGCACTTCCACCCTCACCCCTTCTCTTCCCTCCCATAACAATGATAGGGTCCCCCTTATCCTCACCTACCATGTTGCCAGCATCCACATCTAGAGAATCATTAGCTGCCATTTCCAGCACCTCCGATGGGATGCCAAACACCAAACACATACACCCCTCTCCTCCCCTCCCTTGTCAGCCTTCCACAGTGACCATTCCCTTCAAGACCCTAGTCCACTCCACCTCCACTCCCAGACCCACCCTAAAACTCCATGCCACCTGCTCCTGCACTGCAGAATGTGTAACACCTGCTGTTTACTTCCTCCTCAGTATCCAAAGGTCCAAACACATTTTCAAGGTGAAGTAGCAGTTTACCTGCACTTCATTCATCCTAGTCTACTGTATTTGCTGGTCACAATGTGACCTCCTCTACATTGAGGAAACAAAGTATAGACTGGGCGACTGCTTTGCAGAACATTTATGTTCTGCCCACAAAAAATAACCCTGAGCTTCCAGCTTCAACACACTACCTTCTTCCCTGGCCAATATCTCTGTCTCGGGCTTGTTGCCATGCTCCAGCACCTCTTTTTCTGGTTGGGAACTGTACAGTCTTCTGGATTGAATATCATGTTCAACAATTTTAGGGTTTGAGCACACTCCCCCAACTCCCACACACTAGGCCATATTATTACATGGTCTGCTATTACATACAACTCATTGTTAGCCACTAATAGTCCCCATTAACAGCTCTTCATTCTCCTAGGCTGACTGTTAGGCACTCCCTTGTTGGTCCAACTGTTCTTCTCTCTCTTTGGGCTCTAACACCACCTATAATTTATTCCTTATCCCCTCACCCTACCCTATCTTCTGCATAAAATCAACTTTTTCCTAGCTTGCATCATTCCTGAGGAAGGGTCACTGGACACGAAACATTAACTCTGATTTCTGTCCACAGATGTTGCCAGACCTGCTGAGTTTTTTCTCACAATTTATGTTTTTGTTTCTGATTTCCTGCATCTGCAGTTCTTTTGGTTTTTTTATTCAGTACTTTCACTACCTTGCAAACCCTGAGAAGCTGTAGCTACTTTCTAGAGACTTGGAACCTGCTTTACTTCCAATCAGACTGAGGTGATCTTCCATCGGTACATGGCTGTCAGCATTTTGATGTCATCAGCAAGAAGCTTGTTGGACTGTGAAGAGTCACCAACCTCTAATCTTTGATATATGAACCATTGGTGAGTGAGTATTTTTGCTTTAGTTTATTTTGTAAATAGCATCTCTGCAGAACTGTTGATGTCTTGTGCATGAGTGAGTATGTTTGTTTTGGATTGAAAAGGGGTTTTAATTCTAATTCTGGATCACAGCTCAGATACTTTATTTTGAGTTTATTGAAGAAACCTGGTGAAAGCCTTTTATTCTGGAAAGCAGTACCGAAGAGAAGTAATTGTCTCTTTTGGTAACTGAATTTAATGATTTACAATAATGGTGAGATTCATAATAAAGTTAAGGAGGTCTTGTTAAATCTATTCAACAAATCAGACCAGAGCTCGAATATTGTGAACAGATTTGGTCCTCTTGCTTATTAAAAGATATACTGGCATAAGAGGCTGTCCAGATAAGGGTCACTTGGTTGATCCTCCGTTTGGAGGGATTTTATTTGTGAGGAGAGGATGAGTAGGTTGGGCCTGTATTTTTTGGAGCTCAGAAGATTGAGAGGTGACCTTATTTTAAGATTATTTTAGGGGATTCAACGGGTAGATGTGGAGAGGTTATTTCCACTTGTGGAAAAACCTAAGACCACAGGACATAATCTCAGTAAGGAGTCACTCATTTAAGATAGAGATGAGAAGGATTTTTTTCTTGCAGAGGGCTGTTGTGGTTGGATTCTTCACAATACCAATGATGTGGGTAGTCAGGGAACGAGATCCTGGAAATTCTGTGTAAGTGAGGTTGAGAAGTGCCCACTGTGGGACTCCGAGGTGCTCAGTTAAGCAGTTCAGACAGAAGCTGACATTACCTCCTCAATGTGATAGAATTCACCATCATCCTTTAATCCTACAATTATCTCTCCCCTTACATTGTCAGTGATTGCCGTACTATCCATAAATGCCCATGTGTCCAGTAGGAAAAGACTATAGAATCTGTTGTAACTGGGCTAAATGCATTTATGAATTCCTGAGAGTGCAGGAAATTATTTTATACAAGGCACGATACATTAAAAAAAACCTAATAATTATGCACACTAATTCAAACTACTAACCACTTCAAAAAAAAGTGGATATGTAAACAAAAAGACTAATTATTGACACAAAAAACTCTGAAGAACAGTTACAAAAATCTATGAACAAAATACTCATTTCAATTTTTAATGCAATCTTTCTCTTCCTGTCAACACTCCAACTTTCTTCTCCTTTCTGTTCACAGCATTTAAAGTCCTATTTACATTTTTCCCGTTCCCTCCACAAATATTCTTAGTTATCAAATCTTCCATTCTGTCACCTACTCAAGCACAGATAAGAAGGTTTGAGTGAGAACGCCTATTGAATAAAACTCCAGTGTAATTCATTTTTATTAACCACAGCAATGGGAATTTCCATGGGGAACCCCCTTGTGAAACCATGGTGCCAAAAGAAATCCATCACACTTTGTTTTAATGAAGAAACAAAACAGGAAGAATTACAAGACTCTTAACATCTGTATAGAACATCATTACTGTTCATGGCACAGATCTTACCAACCATGCAAACCCCTATTTAAATAGGCGGGCAGATGAATCAATCACAGATTGTGCTGGCATAAACAGGAGAAAATTACATACACATAGCTTCATTCAAAAACTGGGCTGCTTTGAACCATTAATATCATATTGGACCACTGTGCAACAAATATTTGCATTCAAGCGCAGTTTTTAAAAGTGAAAATAAGCCCTTTAATGTATTGTCAAAGAATGATAGAGGGATACTTGGTCAAAGAGGTGGTGTTTGAGTAAGTTTTTAAAGGTGATGGGGAAGAGAAAAGGCAGAGAGGTTTGAGAGGCTCTGGTATATGGCCAGGATGGATGAAACCTCTGCAGTTAACAGAGGAAAGGATCAAGAAATTATCTTGTTCATGAGACACGTTCTCCGATCCCTTGACCTCACTCTCAATAAACATTGAGGCAGAATTGTCCTGTTTTAAGTTAAAGTGTTGAACTGTAGAGCACGGTATGCTGTGACTCTGTGGTTTCTCTTGCACAAACTTCACCTTATTAATTGTGCAACCAGTTTCTTTGGCACTTTTCTCGAGCAGCCAGCGAGGAAGAGGCACTGCTTCCGGCATCTTACACCATTCACACTGTTGGGTGTCACACTTAAAACCCAGCTATACATCAGACTCTGCTAGCTAGGGCCAATCACCAACGTTGTGCTGCTCAAGTCTCCACAAAGTCAGAAGTCACATGACACAAGGTTATGGTCCAACAAGTTTATTTAAAATCACAAGCTTTCAGAGTACTGCTCCTTCGTAAGGTGAACTGGAGAGAAGCACACAGGCACAGAGTATGTAGGAAGAGAGATAATGTCAAGATATCTCCAGGTTAATAAAAGTGTCAACAGATAAATACAAATGGTGTGAGTAGAGTGTTGAGTGACTGAATATCAAGTCTTCACAGATAATCAAGAGTGTCAAGAGATTAACACAAATGGTGTGAGTAAAGTGTCCAGTAGACAGTTAAATAACCAGTAAAGGAATGACTTATGAACCGATTAATTAAGTTAAAAGTCACATGACACCAGGTTATAGTCCAACAGGTTGATTTGGAAGTACAAGCTTACTGAGCACAGCTCCTTTGTCGGGTAGCTAGTGGAGTAGCTAGCTACCTGACGAAGGAGCAGCGCTCCAAAACTCTTGTGGTTCCCTTCTCTCCCTTCCCCCCCCCTCTCTCTCTGTCCCATTGCCCCCCTCTATCACCCCGCCCACTCTTACCCTCCACTTCATACATCCTGTCCCCATCTCTTTCCCCCTCTCCAACATTCTCCCTCCTAACGTCACTCATCCCCACTTTCTTTTGCCCTCCTCCCTTCCATCCTCTCTCTTTCTTTCTCTCTCACCCTCTTCCCCTTCCTACTCTCCTCCTCCCCATCTACATTCTCTTCCTTCCCCTGTCTGACCTTCCCCTTCTCCTCTCTCCTTCATTTCCCCCCCCCACCCTCTCCTCTCCTCTCCTCTTTCATACTTTCTTTCTCTCCACTGATACTAATCATTTAGACTCAAGTATGGGATGCATGATTAGGAAATTTTATACAACACAAGTCAACTAGTTAGTTGACACTAAAGAGGATGGTTATCATCTGCAGGATGATATCAATGGTTGGTTGGATGGGTGGAAACGGATAAATGGAATTCAATCTGAATCAAGTGTGAGATTATGTATTCGGAATGTCCAAACAAAATAAAGAAATACAAAGTAAATGGGAGGGTATTGAAAGGTGTAAAGGAAATGAGAGACCTTGAAGTGCATAAACACCTATCCCTGAAAATGGCAGCACAGGTAGGTAAATTGGTGGAGATATGTAAGATGCTAATGAGGATTTACAAAGTAGTCATAGAGAGGATGTTTCCTCATGTGGGGTACTCTTGAATGAGAAGTCATAGTGTTAGGATAAAGGGTAGCAGATTTAAAACAGACGTGGAGAAATAGAATGAAAAACTGAAAGCGTATCTGCAGTTCTTTCATTTTTTATGAGGACAAATTACTTCTCTGAAAGGGTCGTCAATCTGTGGAATCCATTAGCCCAGAGTGTGGAGGGTGCTGGGACATTGAATACAGTGAAGCTGGAGCCAGACAGATTTGTAATTAGTAATGGGATGAAGGGCGGGCAGGAAAGTGGAGGTGAGGCCAAGCAGAAATCAGCCATGATGGTATTAAATTCTAGAGCAAGCTCAAAGGGCTGAATGGCCTACTCCTGCTCCTAGCTCATATATTCTAAAGGCAGCATATAGAATATTTCTCTTCCCCTTTCCCTCCCCCTCTGTCTCATCCTGCCTTCTCTTACTCCTCTCTATCACTCCCTCGCCCTCTCCCCTTCTCCCTCCATTTCCCATCCCCCACTTGTATAATTGTATAATGATTGTATAAAAGAATAATATTTCAGATCTCACAGAACAGGTTTGAGAACAGACTGTGCTAACAAGTGTATTTGAGCTGAAAGTGCTGTGACACATTCACCTTCCTGACTAGGTCAGGACACAAGTCAATAAACCACAGGTAATTACTGGGTTGCCAGAAATCCTTTCAGGAGAAGTTAGAAGACGAATTCCAAGAAGAAGAGAGAGGAAATAATATCAAGGATTATAGGGAAAAGGTAGGAGCTATGTCAAAAGATTCAGAGCTAGTGTAGACACAACAGGCTGAATGGCCTCTGTCTACACCATTACAATGCCATAATTCTCTATCCCCTTTCTCCTCTCACCCTCGTTCTTACTCTTCCCTACTCCCACTGTCTCATTCCCCCCCTCCTGTCTTCTCTACAACTCCTTGTTATCCCCATAGCCCTCTCCCTGTCCTTCTTTGTTTTTTCCTGTCATCTCCCTAGCTATCTGTCTCTCCCTCACTGTCTATCCCTTTCTCTCCCCACCTGTCTCTCTCTCTCCCCCTCTCTCATTCCCTCACTATCCTTCTCTCCTTCTGTCTCAATCCCTCTCCCTCCGTCCCTCCTCCTCCTCCCTCCCCCTCTCCCTCCCTCCCCCCTTCCTCCTCCTCCTCTCCCTCCCCCTCCCTCCTCCCCATCTCCCGCCCCCTTCCTCCTCCTCCTCTCCCTCCCCCCTTCCTCCTCCTCCTCTCCCTCCCTCCTCCCCAACTCCCTCCCCCCTCCCCAACTCCCTCCCCCTCCCTCCTCCCCATCTCCCTCCCCCTCCCTCCTCCCCAACTCCCTCCCCCCTCCCCAACTCCCTCCCCCTCCCTCCTCCCCATCTCCCTCCCCCTCCCTCCTCCCCAACTCCCTCCCCCCTCCCCAACTCCCTCCCCCTCCCTCCTCCCCAACTCCCTCCCCCCTCCCCAACTCCCTCCCCCTCCCTCCTCCCCATCTCCCTCCCCCTCCCTCCTCCCCATCTCCCTCCCCCTCCTCCCCCCCTCTCCCCCGTCTCCCTCCCCCTCCCCTCCCTGCCCCGTCTCCCTCCCCCTCCCTCCCCCGTCCCCCCCGTCTCCCTCCCCCGTCCCCCCCCGTCTCCCTCCCCCTCCCTCTCCCCGTCTCCCTCCCCCCTCCCCCTCCCCCTTCCTCCTCCCCCTTCCTCCTCCCTCCTCCTCCTCCTCCCTCCCCCTTCCCCCTCCCCTCTCCCTCTTCCCCCTCCCCTCTCCCTCCCCTCTCCCTCCCCCCCCCTCTCTCACTCTTCTTGCCCCTCTCATTCTCTCTCCCCTTCTGTCTCACTCCCTCTCTTCACCCCTCCCTCACTCCCTCCCTCCCTCTCTCCCTCCCCCCCTCCCCCCCTCTCTCCCTCCCCCCCTCCCCCCCTCCCTCCCTCTCTCCCTCCCCCCCTCTCTCCCTCCCCCCCTCTCTCCCTCTCTCCCTCCCTCTCTCCCTCTCTCCCTCCCTCCCTCCCCCTCTGGATTCATTTAAGAAAGAGTTGGATAGAGTTCTCAAAGATAGTGGAATCAAGGGTTATGGAGATAAGGCAGGAACAGATACTGATTGAGGATGGTCAGCCATAATCATAATGAAAGGTGGTGCAGGCTCGAAGGGTTGAATGGCCTACTCCTGCACCTACTGTCTATTGTCATTCCCTCCCCCTCCCTCTTTCCCCTCATTCCCTCTGCCCCCTCACTCCTCCCCCTCTCCCTTCTCTTAATCCCTCTCTCTCTCACTCTCTCTCCTGTTTCACTCTCCCCCTCCTCTCTCAATCCCTCTCTCTCACTCCCTCTCCCTGTCTCACTCTTCCCCCACCCGCCTCTCCCCCTTCTCCCCACCCGCCACTCCCTCTCTCCTGTCTCTCTCCCCCTTCTCTTTCATTTCCTCTCCCCTCTCTCACTCCCCCCATTTCCCATCCCTCCCTCTCTCCCCTCATTCCCTCTGCCCCCTCACTCCTCTCCCTCTCCCTGCCTCTCCCTCACTCTCTCCCCGCCTCTCCCTCACTCCCTCCCCGCCTCTCCCTCACTCTCTCTCTTCCCCTTCTCTCTCAATCCCTCTCTCTCACTCCCTCTCCCTGTCTCACTCTTCCCCCACTCGCCTCTCCCTCACTCCCTCTCTCCTGTCTCTCTCTCCCCTTCTCTCTCACTCCCTCTCCCCTCTCTCACTCCCCCCATTTCCCATCCCTCCCTCACTCCTCCCCCTCTCACTCCCTCTCCCCCTTCTCTCTCACTCCCTCTCCCCTCTCTCACTCCCCCCATTTCCCATCCCTCCCTCACTCCTCCCCCTCTCACTCCCTCTCCCCCTTCTCTCTCACTCCCTCTCCCCTCTCTCACTCCCCCATTTCCCATCCCTCCCTCACTCCTCCCCCTCTCACTCTCTCTCCCCTTCTCTCTCAATCCCTCTCTCACTCCCCCCATTTCCCATCCCTCCCTCACTCCTCCCCCTCTCACTCCCTCTCCCCCTTCTCTCTCACTCCCTCTCCCCTCTCTCACTCCCCCCATTTCCCATCCCTCCCTCACTCCTCCCCCTCTCACTCCCTCTCTCCCCTTCTCTCTCACTCCCTCTCCCCTCTCTCACTCCCCCCATTTCCCATCCCTCCCTCACGCTGACCTGGCGCCGCTGTCTGATCATTCAGCAGCAGCGACGCAAGGGCGGAGGAGACGCAGGTTTCGGGATCGCTGCTCCGGGCTCGGAGACAGTCTCTCCGCCCGGACCCTCCCAAAGCTCGAGCCCCGGAGCCGGGGTTTGGGGAGCGGCAGGTTCCTGCCGGAGCCCTGGGCGTCTCGGTAAGTGTCGGTTCGCTGAGTGAGAGGCCAGGCCAGGCCAGATTGTGCAAGTTTGGGGGGGGGGGACATTACATCACCAGGTAATGAAATAACCAGTGCATTTCAATGTTGCAATGTGGGGAGAGTGGTGAGTGAGCAGAGGACAATGTTGTTCATGAGCAGGGTGAGCGAGAGCTTGAAAGTGGTACCTTCATACCGCAGTGTAACTGCATCAAGAGCAGAGGAGGAGCTGCTGTCTCTGCAGCATCCTTCATCAGTGAAGGCCCACAGCTCCCAACTTGTCCCGGCTCAATCCCAACCAACACTGCTGCCGTAATTTGTTTAAAAATTATAAATCTTTACCTTTATTCACTTCTTGTGCCCCCAGAATATTTAAACAATGTCACTGGAATGAAAAAGATTGGTTACCTGGTTGATTGTTATATTGCTCGTTGTGGGATCTTACTGTGTTCAAACTGACTCCTCATTACTTACAGTGTGGAAGCAGGCCCTTCGGCCCAACAAGTCCACACCGACCCGCCGAAGCGCAACCCACCCATACCCCAACATTTACCCCTTACCTAACACTACGGGCAATTTAGCATGGCCAATTCACCTGACCCGCACATCTTTGGACTGTGGGAGGAAACCGGAGCACCCGGAGGAAACCCACGCAGACACGGGGAGAACATGCAAATTCCACACAGTCAGTCGCCTGAGTCGGGAATTGAACCCGGGTCTCAGGTGCTGTGAGGCAGCAGTGCTAACCACCGTGCCACCGTGCCGCCCATAAACCTACAGTGGCTATGGTCCAGCAGTAATTATTGGCTGAAAAATGCTCCTGAGGTCCCTAAAAGCATTATAAATAGTATAGAACTGGTATTTTGTCAAAGCTTTGGTCTTGCAATTCTTCAAGGGAATTGAGAGGGAAATCAATATTTCACCTGGACGAGAGGAGAGCACAGTTTGGTAGAAAGGGAATCCTAATTGATGTAGGCATTGCCATGGTGAATGTGCCAGTTGATGATGATTGCCAACTAACTGTCAAGCTACAGTAGGTTTGATATGTCTCCTGATGAGTTCAGGATTTCCCCAAGGATGCAAAAGGCATCACATAAATGAAAGTTCTTCAGTTCTTTCAGTTAAAACAGTTAGCTGAACTGTTTCATTGTAGCCATGATGTGAAGGTGCCGGTGTTGGACTGGGGTAGACAAAGTTACAAATCACCCAACACCTGGTTATAATCCAACAGATTTATTTGGAAGAACTAGTGTTCAGAGCGCTGCTCCTTCATCAGGTGGCTGGGGAGTATAACCTGTTGGACTATAACCTGGTGTTGTCTGATTTTTAACTCTGTCTTATTGTTCACTTTGAAATATCTAGAGAAGTATAGTTAGCATCAGCTGTTGAAAGGCTTTCTAGTTATTATGGTGCTGGATCAGCAGTGTAACTAATGTTTCCTCTGATCTGTGTGGGCATGGGCACTTGGTCCTTGGGTCGATGCCACATGGCAATTTGTGTCGGCACACTATTCGCAGCATTGACTTCCACACACAGACCGAGAGGTCTGAGCTGAAGAAAAACAAATTGGCACGACCACCAACTGTAACCATGGCAATTAATGTAATTATATTTAATAAATTTATTAGGAATACTCAGCAACTCAGGGAATATCTGTGGAAAGAGAAAAAGACCAAAAGATCTGGGCTATTATCAATGTTTCAGTTCAGTAACCCTTTATTTGAACTGGTCAAGGTTTGAGATGTAACAGGTTTAAAAGTTTTGGGAATGGAAAAAGTAGAAGGGGACTTTTGATCTGAAGATAAATTATACTAATATCTTACCTCAAATTTTGATTTTGTTTAGCACCTGTTACATCCTAACTTTTCTAATTCTGGTGAAAAGTTCTCACTGACATATTAAATCTATTTCTGCTTTACAGATGCTGCCTGACCTGCTGAGCACAGCAGTAAAATACCCATGGGTACTATTTGATGGAAAACAAATGAATTTCTATGTTGTAAGCAATATTTATCCTCAAACAAGATTCCAAAAAGTAGGTGATCTGCTCATTAATTTCATTGTTATTTGTAGGATTTTTCTCTGGATGAATTGGCTGTTGTGTTTCCCAAATTATTCTTCAAATATATTTGATAGGCTGTAAAGTAGGGACATTCTGAGAATATAAAAGTTGTAATATCAATACCAGATCTTTGTACAGCTTCAATTAAGTTACAATTAAGTTAAGTCTTCAAAAGATTCAGTGGTTCCTTGTTGGGTTTAATGGGTGTATGTAAGTTACTGAGTTCTCCAGCTGTTGCCGTATTGCACCAGTTTTAATCAGGATGCCTAGAGCAGAAACAGGACTTAATGGAGAAATGCAGCAGATGTTCTGAAGAAGGCTCACTTGATTTGAAACATTAACTCTGTTTCTCTCTTCATAGATACTGCCGGACCTGCTGAGTTTCTCCAGCAATTTCTGGTTATATTTTTGGATTCTCAACATCTGCAGTTCTTTGCGTTATTTTAGCACCTAAACTATTGTCTCTGTTCTGACAGAATATAGTATTGATTTTTTCCCCCTAGTGTACTGTTCTAGTCTTAGCTCTTCAAGATTAAGTCGGAGGTCAGAGTCTTCTTTAGATTACATTCTCTTATTGATGTTGCCTATGTGGACAAGTATAGCATCTACATTGTCAAAATCAGTCTTCTGAGTGACCAGTGCATTGTCTGCTTAAGGCTCAACTGTGCCACAACTGAAAGCCATAATTACATAGAAGGATGTAGACAGGCCATTCAGCACTAACTGGTCTGTATTCCACCAAAAATCTCCTCCTACTGAACCAGCATCAAATATTAACACTGGAGGGGATGAGTTATCAGGAGAGGCTAGATAGGCAGGGATATTTTTTTCTGGACCATAGGAGACTGAGGGGTGACCTTACAGAGGTTTATAAAATCATGAGGGGCATAGATAAGTTGAGTAATAGAGCTGGGTACAATGACAACATTTTAAGAGACACTTGAACAGGTACGTGGAAAAGAAAGGATGAGAGGGATATGGGCTGAAATGAGACTTATTAAGTTTAGGAAACTTGGTTGACATGGACACGTTGAGCTGAAGGGCGTATTTATATGCCCTATGACTCTCTGACTCTATTAGGCAAGTATGCCACTACAAGGTCAAAGTGTAACAAAAGTATAATTTCAGTTATACTAATCTAGAGCTAGAGGGTAATTTGTTTCGTCTAAATGAGAAATTGTTTGATTTGCAAGCTTGTGCATTTTTTACACGGGGTCATGTGGGATTTTTGACATGGGGACATGTGGGATTTTTGACATGGGGACATGTGGGATTTTGACACGGGGACATGTGGGATTTTTGACGTGGGGACATGTGGGATTTTGACACAGGGACATGTGGGATTTTGACACGGGGACATGTGGGATGCTAAGTTGTTGCTGAAACAAATGTAATGAAGGTCAGATGAATTCTTCAACCAAAAACTAAACAAGTAAAGAGGGGAAAGCGGGAAATTTTTTAACATACATTCACTTGTAAGACAAGTGTTGCTGACTTTAACGCAGAACATAGAACAGTACAGCACAGTACAGGCCCTTTGGTCCTTGATGTTGTACTGACCTTTTATCCTACTCTAAGGTCAAACTAACCTCCATTCCCTACATTTTACTATCATCCATGTACCTATCCAAGTGTTGCTGAAATGGCTGTAATGTTTCTGACTCTACTACCATTCCATGCTCCCACCACTGTCTGTGTATAGAACTGACCTCTGATATCTCCCCTAAACCTTCTTCCAATCACCTTAAAATTATGCCTTCTCATGATAGCTATTTCCACCATGGGAAAAAGTCTCTGGCTTTCCACTCTATCTATGCTTCTCAGCATCTTGTATACCTCTATCAAAATCACCTCCTATCCTTCTTCACTTCAATGAGGAAAGCCCTAGCTCCCTCAACCTTTCTTCATAAAATATGCCCTCCAGTCCAGGCAGCATCCTGGTAAATCCCCTCTGCACCCTCTCTAAAGCTTCCACATCCTTCCTATAATGAGGCAACCAGAACCTGAACACAATATTCCAAGTGTGGTCTAACCAGGGCTTTGTAGAGCTGCAACACAATCTCACGGCTTTTAAACTCAATCCCCCTGCTAGTGAAAGTCATCATACCTTACGCCTTCTTAACAACCCTACCAACTTGGGTGGTAGGTTTGAGGGATCTATGGATATGCACCCCATGATCCCTCTGTTCCTCCATACTACCAAGAATCCTGCCTTTAATCCTGTAATCTGCATTCAAATTTGACCTTCCAAAATGAATCACTTACACTTATCCAGGTTGAACTCCATCTGCCATTTCTTAGCCTAGCTCTGAATTCTGTCAATGTCCCTTTGCAACCGACAACAGCCCTCCACATTGTCCCTGCGGAACAGCACTGCTCACCAAGCTGTAGGCTGAATGCTTTCCATCTACATCCACCCTCTGTCTTCTATGGACCAGGTGAAAGTGGGCACTGCAGATGCTGGAGATTAGAGTCAAGATTAGAGTGGTGCTGGAAAAGCACAGCAGGTCAGGCAACATCCGAGGAGCAGGAAAATCGACGTTTCAGGCAAAAGATTTCCTATATCCCATGCCTCCTTACTTTCCGAATAAGCCTACCATGGGGAACTTTATCAAATGCTCGCTAAAATCCATGAACACCACATCCACTGCAGTACCTTCATCAATTTGTTTTGTCACATCCTCAAATAAATCAATAAGGCTTTTTATTGCACAGCCCTAGTTGGACTTGAGAAGGTGGGGGGTGAGCTGCCTTCTTGAACTGCTGCAGCCCATATGATGTATGTAGACCCACAATGCCCTTAGGTAGGAATTTCCAGGATTTTGACCCAGTGACACTGAAGGAATGGTAATATATCTCCAATTCAGAATGGTGAGTGGTTTGGAGGGAAACTTGTGGGTGGTGGATTCTCCTATGTATCTGCTGCACTTGTCATGGATGGAAGTGTTCATGTGTTTGGAAGAGTTGTCTAAGCACCTTTGGTGAATTTCTGCGGTATATCTTGCGGATAGTATGCTACTGAATGTTGATGATGGAGGGAGTGGATATTGTGGATGTGGTGCCAATCAAGCTTTGTCCTGGATGGTGACAAGCTTCTTGAGCGTTATTGAAGCTGCACCTGTATGAGCGCGTGTGAGAATGGAATGACGTGAAAGGAAACCAAAAGTCTTCTGTAGACATAAATAGTAAGTAGAAAGTATGAGGTGGGTTGGATTCTGTTAAGAACAAAGTGAATGATACATGCTGGAGGCTCAGGACAAGTCTAGAATGCTTACTGGAAATGCAGTATCAGTGTTTTGCTTTTCCATGGATAACCACCTTGCTGCGGTGGAGAGGTTTGAGTGTTCTCAAGATCGATGCCCTCAGAAGCTCGACTGGTTTAAATTATACCTAACATGAAGGATGTTCGTTGTGGTTGTTGATGGGAGATAAATGCTGGCCTCACCAGTAATGTCCACATCCTGTGTATGAATAATTAAAATAAATTACCTTTAAAGCACTTTGGAATATCTTGGGGTTGTGACAACAATAAATTGTACAGTTTTTTATAGCATTTTCTATGCAAAGGAAACATACTGGAGAGCTTAGGTGGTGAAGAAAGCAGGGTCACAGAAAAAGGAGCAGGAAGAAATGGGATTAGGATTAGGACAAAATAGAACAAGCCAAAGGTTTGAATTCTTTAACATATTTGTGAAAACAATAAAGGAGTTGGCGAGGCAAGGGAAGGGTGACTTTGTAGAAGCTTTCCAAATGTGGAATGATTGGAGGAATTGTCACCAATGTGGATAAAGTAATAGGGAGTAAGTAGTTATTTAAAAGAATAGCAGCAATATTCAGTGAAACTCTGATGTAGATCCTTCAGACAAATTAGAGATGGTCTTGAAGGGTTTTGAAAAAGAACCCTGAAGTCAACTTCCTGCCGCCAGTCTGCCTCCATTCATTAATGTGTAGGATCTGATGTGACCTGTAAACATTTACCCCTCCACCCTCAGACAAAAAGAGCTTGGCTAAGACTTTACTGCTATCACGTTCCAAACTTGCCAGGTAAGGACAGCAGTTTTCTTCCCTAAAGGACATTAGTGAACTAGATGGTTTCTTTTTCCAACCATCAACGGTACTTTCATGATCATCAGTAGACTTTTAATTCCAGATTTTTATTGAATTTAAATTCTACTGTCTGCTTTGGTGGGATATGGTCCTTCTGATGTATAGCAACGGGTGGGAAACGCCGCAGTCAATTTGTACATAGCAAGTTCCCGCAAACAGCAATGTGGAATACTAGATTATCTGTTATGGTGATGTTGATTGACGGGTAGCTGTTAGCTTGGACATCACTCCCAAGCTTTCCCATGAAATGGTCGCAGAGATATTTTACATCCACTTAACAGGGCAAACTAAGCTCAGTTTAATGTCTAATCAAAAGAAGAAAGCTCCTCCAGCAGTGTACGCTCCTTCAGTACCACTCAGGGCTGAGATGTTTAGACCCAGGTCTTTATTGATATTCTAACTCTGAACGCAGAGAACTACTGAGCCAGAGATAATACATATACATGTTAGTTGTGGCATTTGATGGATGTAACATTTTAACAACAATGGGTATGATGGTTGGTATGAGGTTTAGAGTGCATTGGGGTCAAAGAACAGGAAACTGCATTTTAAAAATTCCAAAATAAATATTAATCTGTTGAACAAGCCAGCATGAAAAACATAAAATTGTACAACTAAGAAGGAGGCTATTTGACCCATCATGTCTAAAAAGACTTGTCCAATTAGATGCACCCTTGCTCTTTCGCTCATAGCCTGACTTGTTTTTGGTATTTAAGTCCCGCTACAGTTTAAAAGTTGTCATATTTTATGGCACTAACCAATCCTAGCTTATGCACCTTGATAACTGAGTTGTTGTGAGTAATTCCTGCACCTCACTATTACTCAGAGGGTCCCAGAACAGTTTTCTTGGTTGGAAGTGCTACTGTGTTTCAATTGGATTTGCAAATTGAGAAACCAGTTCCCCATCACTCAGGCACTGCAGGTTGCCTTGTGTGATTGGTTTCATTCATCAGTCCTAAACTGTGCCATGAAAGTAAGGAATAGACATTTATAGCAAAGTAAGGAAGCTGTGCAGTCTGTGTCTCATGTGTGCTTTGCTTCTATCTCCTTCTATTGGTGCTATACAATCTCATTTCCACTTCCCTTTGTTAAAACAAATTCTAGTTTCTTGGTAATTTCACATAACTTACAATATTCCTCTTCATTAAACAGTGCACCCATTTCCTTTTAGAACAATTGATGGGTTCTAATTCAAACAATTTATGATGCAGGATATTCCCCATTCAGTTCATTCACTGTGCAAAGAAATTCATTAATTCTTCTTACCACTTCCTGAAATAAGTTCTCTTCTACCTCACTAACGAAAAGAAACAGTCTGTCACTATTTAACTTACCATATCCCTTTATAGTGAAAATATCTACCAGGCCACCCTTAAGACCATGGTATTGAGACTGGCTCTAATGCAACGTCGGCTTCCAAGAGATCAATCGTGTTAGGGGATTCTGTAGTCTGAGGTATAGACAGACTTTTCTGTGGCCAGCAGTGAAAAAGCAAAATGGTGTGTTGCTTCCCTGGTGCCAGGATCAAGGATGTCTCAGAGAGGGTGCAGAATGTTCTCTCGGGGGAGAGGGGACAGCAAGAGGCTATTGTCCACATTGGAACCAACGATATAGGAATGGAAAAGGTTGAGATTCTGAAGGGAGATGACAGAGAGTTAGGCAGAAATTTAAAAAGGAGGTCCTCATGGTAGTAATACCTGGATTACTCCCGGTGCTATGAATAGGAATAGGAGGATAGAGCAGATGAATGCATGGCTGAGGAGCTGGTGTATGGAAGAAGGATTCACATTTTTGGATCATTGGAATCTCTTTGGGGTAGAAGTGACCTGTACAGGAAGGATGGATTGCACCTAAATTGGAAAGGGACTAATATACTATCAGGGAAATTTTGTAGAAACTGCTCGGGAGGATGTGGGAAGGGGGAGAGGTGGGAGGTGGGACCCAGGGAAGTAGTGAGGAAAGAGATCAATCTGAGACTGGAACAGTTGAGAACAGAAATTAGGCAAAGTCTTTTCCCTGGGGTCAGGGAGTCCAGAACTAGAGGGCATAGGTTTAGAGTGAGAGGGGAAAGATATAAAAGAGACCTAAGGGGCAACTTTTTCACGCAAAGGGTGGTACATGTATGGAATGAGCTGCCAGAAGATGTGGTGGAGGCTGGTACAATTGCAACATTTAAGAAGCATTTAAATGGGTATATGAATAGGAAGGGTTTGGAGGGATATGGTCCGGGTGCTGGCAGGTGGGACTAGATTGGGTTGGGATATCTGGTCAGCAGGGACGGGTTGGACCGTAGGGTCATACATCTCTATGACTCTATGACTCTAAATAGGAACAGGAGTAGGCCATTCGTCCCCCTCCAAGCCTGCTCTGCCATTCATAGGATCATGGCTGATCCGACATTCCACACATCCACTTTCCTACCTCTAACCCTTGATTCCTTGACCAATGAAGAATGTACCTGAGCCTTAAATATACTCAAGAACTCTGTCCCACATATCTCTGGCAACCTTCTCAACTGGTATTTAACAATTTCCAAATGCTCAATAATTTTGTCATAACATTCCCCTCATCTCTCGCTACTATTCCAGTGAATTGATGCTATGTCTTGTTCTGTTATAGTTCAGCTGCAGCCTGACTGAGGTCCTGTGAAAGTTTAACATTTACCTCCCTGTTTTGAATTTTTCTCATTCAGGTGATGTGGAAAATGCAAGCAGGGCTATATTTAGAACTTCAAAAGAACATTGATAAGTTGGTCAAATGGGTGGGTAGATAGCAGGTGACGTTCAATGAAAAGAAGTGTGTGGTGATGCATTTTGTTAGGAAGAATGTTGTCTGACAGTAGAAAATATGGTGCAGATTTTTAATGTGGGCACAGGAGTGGAGGGCTGTAGATGTGCACGTATCATTGAATATGGCATGACAGGGAGAACATGCAATAACAATAATTTTGTCGTAACGTGCCCCTAATCTCTCACTACTTTCCCAGTGAATTTATGCTATCTCTTGTTCTCTTACAGTTTTGGGTGCCCACAGTAGTTCAGCTGCAGATCTTGTGGAAGTTTAACATTCATTGTATTGATCAGGTCATAGAGTACTAGGTGATGTATAAGATGCTTGTTAGATCTCAGCTGGAGCTGAAAATGTGTTGCTGGTTAAAGCACAGCAGGTTAGGCAGCATCCAAGGAACAGGAAATTCGATGTTTCGGGCCAGAGCCCTTCATCAGGAATCCTGATGAAGGGCTCTGGCCCGAAACGTCGAATTTCCTGTTCCTTGGATGCTGCCTAACCTGCTGTGCTTTAACCAGCAACACATTTTCAGCTCTGATCTCCAGCATCTGCAGACCTCACTTTTTACTCGAAGATCTCAGCTGAAGTATTATATACAGTTCTGGGTGCTATATTATAGGAAAGACATGAATGAATCAAGAGAGTGCAGAAGACGTTTTACAAGAATGGTTCCAGGGATGGGAAACGTGGGTTATAATGCTAGATTGGAGAAGCTGGGATTGCTCTCCATGGAGAGGAGAGACCTAGAGGAGATCTGATATGATCCTGAAAAATTCTGAGGGGTTGAACAGAGTAACTGTTCCCACTTGTAAAAAGTGTTAAGAGTGAGAGGGCATAGAATTAAAATGATTTGCAGAAGAAGCAGCTGTGAGAGAAAACTTTCACAAATGTAGCATGGATGTGGAATGCATTGCTTGGAAGTGTGGTAGAGCCAGGCTCAAAGTATTCAAGAGGACATTGATTCTATTCCAATGTGCAAGGATATGGGGAAAAGACAGGAGGAAGTCACTAGGACATAGTGCTCATTTGGAGAGCAGGTACAGACACAGTGGGCTGAATGGCCTCCTTCTGTGCTTAACATTTTGGTGATTCTGTGATTACTGTCTTTGAGAAGACACCAATCATCAGAGCACACATGGTAGAGGTGCACCCAGAGTGCTCTTAAGAAGGGAGTTTAGATTTGTGAGGATGAGGTCACGTTAGTTTTTGCCTTGGGCTAGTTCTTTCACTACCTGCAGTAAACCATTTTGTGAAGATTCCATTTGTATATTTACATTATAAATGGACATTATCCATCAACAGTGGAACCTCTAACAACCCGTGTATCTATCAAACAGAGCCCTCTGTACCAGAATAGGAAGGGTTTGGAGGGATATGGGCCAGGTGCTGGCAGATGGGACTAGATTGGGTTGGGACATCTGGTCGGCATGGACGGGTTGGACGGAAGGGTCTGTTTCCATGCTGTACATCTCTATGACTCTGTTACTCCATTTCAAACATTAACAGTTACTTTTCACTATTGCTAAGCTCTGCTTAATATCTGTTTGCCCATCCTGCTGCCTACACTTGTACAGTTCACAATCTTTTTTATAAATTACCATGTCTCCAGTTGATACCAAACACAAGTTTAAAAGCCTTCCCTCAATTGTAAGTTTGGATAATTTAAGTGTAAATTAAGCAAGGTGGGCTTCTACAGAAATGTTTGCAGGGATAAGGATAAAAGGAAGTTCCTCAGATGGAAGGTGAGATGTTCCACAGGGGTCTCTGTAGAAATCCACTTAACTTACGCTTAAATTATCCAATCATCTCTTTATTCACACCAAGAGAAATGAGAAGATTCTTTTTGGTATAGAGCTTTTTATGATTTTACGATCACCAACAGCGAATTAAATACTGATGAAGTGCAGTCGTTGCCATGATGCAGGAAGCATGCAGCCAACTTGTGTGCAGCAGGTTCTCACTAACAGCAATGTAGCAATGATTTGTCAGAGGGATGTTGATTCAGTGATAAATATTGTTTAAGACATGGCCACGTTTCCTGTAATTGATTCATTCTCAGGATAGAGCTCTCACTGTTGATTGATCATTAGTGCTATATGCAGTCGAATGGCTGGTTGGATTATTGCTAGAGACCAATTTTATTATTAATATTAGTTCAGGAGTCTGAATTTCTAGGTCAGTAAAGTAAACACCACAGTACTATAACCACAGATCATTTCCTTCCTCATAAATCTCTCATGTGATATTTTTATTGAATTATGTCTGCAGGTATAGATACATATCCACTGTCTTTCCTTAATCAAGCATGCTTTATTTATTCAGGAGGAATCTATTAGGCTTCTTGTTTGGAGACTAGCTTTCAGACTTCCCTGTAGACCAACAATGAACAGCTCATGTTTCTTCACAAGAGTACATACAGTCTCATATTACTCTGGCAGCTTGCCGAGTGCTGAAAGAGAACCTACTGGTCCACAATTTCTTTGCTTATCATTGATGTGCATGAATCATTAAAAGCTGACATCTAAATTCAGCGGGTAGTAGGGAAGGTAAATGGAATTTTGGCCTTAATTTCAAAGGGAATGGAGTATAAACATAGGAAGGTCTTACAAAAACTATACAAGATGCTAACCAGACCACTACTGGACTACTGTGAATATTTTGATTCCCTTATCTGATGAAAGCTTTAGTTGCAATCAAGAACAAAAATTGCTGTAAAAACTCAGCAGGTCTTGCAGCATCTGTGCAGGCAAAACAGAGTTAATGTTGTGAGTTCAGTGACCCTTCCTCAGTAGCTTCAGTTATACAGGGCATTTGTGAGACCAATGTGGATGAATTAATTGTGCAAATTGATGAAAACAGGTAAGTTATAGTCAAGATTACAGAGGCATGGCTGCAGTTTGACCATGAATGGGAATTGAATATTCTAGGGTATTCTGTACTTAGGAAGGACAGATAAAAAGGAAAAGGTGTTACACTTGCATTACTGGTTGAAGAGGAAATGAATGCGGTAGTGAGGAAGGATATTATCTCTGACAATATGCAACCTGTATGGTTATAACTAAGAAACACGAAGGGACACAAATATTAGGGCAGGTTCTATGTAGACTGCCAAGGGGCGGTATGGTGGCTCAGTGGTTAGTGCTGCTGCCTCACAGCACCAGGGATCCAGGTTCAATCCCTGCCTCAGGCGACTGTCTGTGTGGAGTTTGCACATTCTCCCCGTGTCTGCATGGATTTCTTCTGGGTTTTCTGGTTTCCTCCCATAGTCCAAAGATGTGCAGGTCAGGTGAATTGGCCATGCTAAATTGTCTGTAGCGTTAGGTGCATTAGTCAGGGGTAAATATAGGGTAGAGGAATGGGTCTGGGTCGGCTACTTCTCACAGGGTTGATGTGGATTTGTTGGGCCAAATGGCCTATTTCGATGCTATAGAGAATCTAATCAAAACTGTAGAGGTAATATTGGAAATGGCAGTAAAAAGGAAATTAGAGATGTGTGGAATTAAGAAACATCTGTAATTTTGGGAAATGTTAATCTGCATGTAGTTTGCGCAAATCAAATTTATAAGAATACTGTAGAGGAGGAATTCCTGGAGTGTATACAGGATGGTTTTCTGGACTAATACATTGAGGAACCAAGTAGAGATCAGACCATCCTAAACTGGCTATTGTGTAATGAGAATGGAACACTTGGTAATCTAGTTATGAGGACCCCGTTAGGGGTGAGTGACCATGATGTGATCGAATTTTTGATCAAGATGAAGAGTGATGTACTTGATTCTGTAACTAGGGCCCTGAATCTAGATAGATTAAACTACAGTGGTATGAGGTGCAAGTTGGTTATGATAGATTCGGGAAAGTTACTTTAGGGATGATGTTGGAAAGACAATGATAAATGTTCAAATAGCACACTGGTAAACTGCAATGATTGCTCATTCCTGTGTGGCCCAAATGGGAAAGGTGGCCAAAGCATGACTTATGAAGGAAATTAGAGATGGTGTTAGATTCAGGGAATTGGCATAGAAATTGGCTAGAAAAAATAGTAGACTTGAGAAGTGGGAACAGTTTAGAATTCAGAAATACTGTAAAGGATAAAGGGATTGATTAAGAATGGGATAATCGAGTAGAAGAATAAGCTTACAGGGAACATAAAGCTGACTTGATAAGTTTCTAGAGACATGTGAAGAGAAAAATGTGAGACAAATGTAGGTCCCTTACAGTTAGAAACAGGGGAGTTTATAATGATGAACAAAGAAATGGCTAATATTAAATACATTCTCCAGTTTTATGTTCACAAAAGTAGACACAACTAACATTGTACAAATGTTGAGAAACAGAGTTTAGTGAGAAGGAACAACTGAAAGAAATCAGCATTAATAGGGAAATGATGATGGGAAAATTGATGGGATTGAAGGCTGGCAAATCGCCAGTGTCGGATCATCTATATCCCAGAGCACTTATTGAGGTAAGCCTAGAAATAGTGGGTGGTCATCTTCCAAGTTTCTATGGACTCTGAAATAGTTCCCACAGATTGGAGGAGCTAATGTAACCCCTCTAGTTAACAAATTAGGTAGAGAAAAACTAGGAATTGTAAAGCCATGAGTCTGACATTGGTAGTGGGGAAGATGCTGGAGTTCATTATCAAGGATTTTATAGCAGAACAATTGGAAAACAGTGACAGAATTGGACAGAGTCAACACAGATTTATGAAAGGGAAGTATGCTTGAGAAATCTATTGAAATTCTTTGAGGATGTAATTGTAGAGTTGATGAAAGGGAACAACTTTCAGGAGGCTTTTGATAGATTCCCATAGAAGAGATGAATTTGTAAAATTATAGTAGTGGGATGTGGGGTTGTGTTTTGAGATGGGGAGAAAACTGATTGGCAGACGAGAAGTAAAGAGTAGCAATAAATGAATCTTTTTCTGAATGGTGGCAGTCACTAGTGGAGCACTAATGGGATTCACAATACATATTAATGATTTGGGTGACGGAACGAAATTAAATCCCTCCAGATGTAGCGATGACATAAAGCTGGTTTGTGGCAATGGGGATGAGCTTTGAAGAGGATGCAGAGATACTTCAGTGTGATTTAGAGTGAATGTGTGAGGGAAAACATGTCGGGTGCAGTATAATATGGATAAATATGAAGTAGCTTCGATAGCTAACATAGGAAGGCAGATTATTATCTAAGTGGCTGTAAATTGAGAGAGAGGTATGTGCAATGAAATGTTGAAGTACACCTCTCACTGAAGATAGGCACACAAGTGCAGCAAGCAGTGAAGAGGATAAATGGTATGTTGGCCTTCATAGTGAGAGGATTCGGGTACAGGGGCAGGGATGTCTTGCTGCAACTGTACAGTGCATTGGTGAGACCACATCTGAAATATAATGTGTAGTTTTGGTCTCCTTATTTGAGAAAGGAAGTTCTTGCTATAGAGGGAGTGCAGAGAAAGTCTACCAGACTGATTCCTGGCATGGCAGGGCTGATGTAGCAGGATATCTTATAGAAACATATAAAATTCTAACAGGACTAGACATGGTGGATGCAGGGAGGATGTTCCTGAATGTGGGGAAGTCTAGAACCAGGGGTCACAGTCTATGGATTTAGGGTTAACCATTTAGAGCAGAGATAGGAAATTTCTTCACTCAGAGAATGGCGACCTTGTGGCATTCACTACCACAGAATTAAAAACCACACAACACCAGGTTATAGTCCAACAGGTTTAATTGGAAACACTATCATCCAGGGTTCCATTCCCTGATATGTTGGAACATCCTGGTATGTTGGCTTTGTGTATCTTCGGAAGGCAGTAGAAGTGGTGGGCGGCACGGTGGCACAGTGGTTATCACTGCTGCCTCACAGCGCCAGAGACCCGGGTTCAATTCCCGCCTCAGGCAACTGACTGTGTGGAGTTTGCACATTCTCCCCGTGTCTGTGTAGGTTTCCTCTGGGTGCTCTGGTTTCCTCCCACAGTCCAAAAATGTGCAGGTCAGGTGAACTGGCCATGCTAAATTGCCCGTCGTGTTAGGTGAAGGGGTGAATGTAGGGAAATGGGTTTGGGTGGGTAGTGGGTCGGTGTGGACTTGTTGGGCCGAAGGGCCTGTTTCCACACTGTAAGTAATCTAATCTAAAAAAAATGTTACCTACGAAGGCAGTATTGGTTGCTCCTCTACAGATCCCTGTGATAACTATGACGACTGGGCTTGACATGTATACTCAAACCGTCAGGAAATATATAAATGCCAGATTCATCAGCCGTACCCACAAGGTAGAGCAAAACATCACCCAATCACAACGCAATGCCATCCAGGCTCTCAAAACCAATCACAACATTGTCATCAAACCAGCAGATAAAGGAGGAGCCATTGTTATTCAGAATAGAACAGATTACTGCAAGGAAATGTACCCACAACTGAACAACCAGGAACACTGCAGGCAGCTACTGGCTGATCCGACCAAAGACCACACCCGTGAATTAAACACATTAATCAGGACTTTGGATCCAGTCCTTCAGAGTTCCCTATGCGCTCTCATTCCACATATTGCCTGCATAGGTGACTTCTGCTGCCTTCCAAAGATACACAAAGCCAACACACCAGGACATCCCATCATATCAGGCAATGAGAGTGTTTCCAAATAAACCTGTTGGACTATAACCTGGTATTGTGTGGTTTTTAACTTTGTACACCCCATCAAACACCAGCATCTCCAAATCATGACTACCAAAGAAAGCAGTTGAATCTAAAACAATGCATGATTTCAAGGGGTTGGTTGCAGCACTGGGGGCTAAAAGGACTGATGTATGACGAGCAGAATGAGGGGGACAAGTGAGAACAGGCAATTAAGTTGGATGATCAGCCATGAGCATACTGAATGGTGTAGCAGGATGAAAGGACTGCATGGCCTACCCCACTCCTGTTTTCTATTTACAATGTTCATCTGTGACCACATCAACAGTTCTGTGTACATCACAATTACAGAAGGATGTTAATATATTGGAAGTGGAAAAGTGGCAACCTTGTGGTATTATGGACTGTTAATCCAGAAACCCAGGTAATGTTGTGGGGACCTGCATTCACATCCTGACACAGCAGATGATGGATTGGAGTCCAATCAGAATCTGGAATTATGAGGCTAATAATGACCATTGTTGGAAAAACCCATTGATTCACTTATGTCCTATAGGGAAGGAAACAGCCGTCCTTACCTGGTCTGGCCTGTAAGTGACTCCTGGCCCACAGCAATGTGGCTGCTTCTTAACTGCCCTCTGGGCAACTAGGGATGGGCAATGAATTCTGGCCCAGCCAGTGACACCCTCGTTCTGTGAATAAATTTTAAAAATATGGTTCAAAGAAGGTTTGTTAAAGTAATACCTGGAATGTATGGATCACCTAATACAGAAAGGCTTGAGAAGCTGGGGCTGCATCCTCTGGAGTTTCAGAGAGTCAGAGGTGACTTAATTGAAATGTGTTAGATCCTGAGAGGACCTGATTGGGTGGATGTCAAAAGGATGTTTCTCCTTCTAGGCGAATCTAGAACTACGATTCACTGTTTACAATTAAGGGGCTGGCTGTTTAAGAGAGAGATGGGAAAACATTTTTTTTCTCTTTCGGAGTGTTGTGAGACTTTGGAACTCTCTTCCTCAAAAGGCAGTGCTTGCAAAATCTTTAAATACTTTTTTAATCAGACATAGGTACATTCTTGATGACCAAGGGTCTGACAGATTCTCAGGGGTATGCAGGAATGTAGAGATGAAGTTAAAATTTTTCTATTCCTTGTCCATATGTTCCTATTAAAGATATAGTCCAGGGATAGTTCACTAAGTTATACGTATGGAGAGATTTTATTATGAGGAGTGATTTGCAGGTTTGACCTGTACACATTGGAGTTTAAAAGAATGAGAGGAGATTTTATTGAAAAGGAGAAGATTCTTAAGGGGCTTGTGAAACGTTGTGGGAGAGTAAAGGACCAGAGGGTATAATCTCAGAGTAAGGAGAAGTCCATTTATGACAGAGATGAAGAAGAATCATGCTATTTTTAGGAACATGTGGATATTATTGAAATGTGTTCCTTGCATCAGCAGTCGAGAGTGTGGCGCTGGAAAAGCACAGCAGGTCAGGCAGCATCTGAGGAGCAGGAGATTCTTCTTCCGGATCCTCCGCTAAACCTCTTTCTACAAGGATCTCAGCGAGTCTGTCTCTCACTGCAACCCCCAGGTCACCTTCTCTGCCCTGAAGCTCTTCAGCCATATCCTGAAGCAGACTCGCTACCACAGCCACATCTCCTTCCTCAGTGCCTGCCTATGGAACCGACTCATCCCACATGGACTCTGGACTACATTCAGACAAACACAACTTGGACCTGAACAGGACAACCTGTGTGTACAACAAATCCAAAACCCCGAGAAATGGCTCTCTTTCTGGATCCTCCGTGAAGATTCTCCTGCTCCTCGGATGCTGCCTGAACTGCTGTGCTTTTTCAGTATCACACTCTCGACTCTGATCTCCAGCATCTGCAGTGCTCACTTTCTCCTCCCTGCATCAGCATTTTGGCTGCACTTTGAATAAATTGGTTATGAAAACAAGCTGAAGTGGTGTGGTTGACAGAGTGCTCAGCAAATAAATAGAAGACAATCCTAATAAACTAACCTCTGTTGGCTGTTCTATATTTGTCAACCATTTAGGTTTAGCTTTATTACAAAAGAATGAGTTGAAAATAGAGAAGCAGGTGGGGAACTTTTTCATGATATTAAACTAATACCAGAGAAAGTATTCTGTCATGGAAAAGGAAACTTTGGGAAAATTGCTAGCTCTTCTACACTTTGAAGTCAAACTCCAACATGGTTGCTATCAAATATTAATCTACTTTGAACATAATCTGCTAGTTTTCATTGAAAAGTTTAAAACTCAGAAAGCAAGACAATTCAGATGGAATCTATTAATTCAACTATTCAATGTAAAGATTGTTCACGTTGGTCATAAAGACAAAGTGATTTCAGATGCCTTGTCCCAATGTAAAATGATGAAATAAGTTAAGGATTTAAGAGTTGAGAAAAGACTTGAAAAGCTTGTATAAGGGGAGAGTAAGGATAAATGGTTGCAGGTCTTATTATTGTTGTCTGTGTGTCACAGACCTGGTGATGAAATACATTTTTGAAATGATGTTTCATCTCTCCTGAGGGTGGAGACATGTAAATACCACATCTTTCTATATCCTTTCTTCTTGGGTCATGGACGAAAGAAGGAATTGGTGCTTTAAACCGAGGAGACTATGTAAAGAGTTTGTAAAATCATGTTTACTGCAGCACATTGTGTGTTGTTTAAAAGGTTATTTCTCTTCGAATAGTAAGAGCAGGAGCAGGCAGAACAGAAACAATGGGTTCTGAACAAGGAGACAATTTCTTCAAAACAAGGTTTTGATTGTTTCTTGTATGTGTGGGGTGAGTGGAGGAGAAACAGGAGAAAAGAAAAGAATCCGAATAAACTAGTTCGGCAGGAGGATGGGAACCAGAGCCACAGATGAGAGGAGAGGATAGTTGTTGAAGGGACAGAAATAGAATGCAGAGAGTCTGTCAGGAAGGATACACAGTGGATAGGGTGTGTCAGTTTCAGTGCAAGGAGTGTCAGGAATAAGAGTGATGAACTCAGAGCATGGATGAGTACTTGGAACTATGATGTTGTGGCCATAATGGAGACCGGGGCAGGAATGGTTGCTGGATATTCCTGGGTTTAGATGTCTTAAAAAGTACGAGGAGGGAGATAAAAGAGGAAGCAGAGTAGCATTGTTAATTAGAGAGTGCATCACAGCTGCAGAAAAGGAGGTTGTTGAGGAGGGTTTGTCTACTGAGTCAGGATGGATGGAAGTCAGTAACAGCAAAGGAGCGGTCATTTTATTGGGTGTTTTCTATAGACCCCCCAAATAGCAGCAGAGAGATGGAAGAACAGACTGGATAGCAGATCTTGGAAAGTTGCAGATGTAACAGAGTTATTATTATGGGTGACTTCAACTTCCGCAATATTGATTGGAACCACCTCAGTGCAGATGATCTAGATAGAGCCGATTTTGTCAGATGTGTCCAGAGGATTCCTGACACATAATGTAGAAAGGCCGACTGGGAGGAGGCAATATTGGATTTGGTGCTAGGCAACAAGCCAGGCCAGGTGTCACATCTTTCTGTGGGAGAGCATTTCAGTGACAGTGACACAATTGCCTCACCTTTACCATCGCCATGGAAAGAGATAGGAGTAGACGGTTTGTAAAAGTATTTCATTGGGGGAGGGGCAATTATACTGCTGTTAGACCGGAGCTGTGAAGTATAAATTGGGAACAATTGTTCTATGGGAAATGCACAACAGAAATATGGAAGCTGTTTAAGGAGCACTTGCTGCGAGTGTAGGATAACTTTGCCACATTGAAACAGGCAAGGAATGGTAAGGTGAAGGAGCCTTGGATGATGAGAGAAGAGGAGCTTCTCATCAAGAGGAAGAAGGAAACTTACTCAGGGTTGAGAAAGCAAGGATCTGGCACAGCTTTAGAGAATTACATGAAAAACCTTGGCGAGAAGGATTAGGGAAAACCAAAGGCATTCTATAATTATGTGAGGAATAAGACAATGATCAGAGAGCGGGGAGGGCCGATCAGGGATAGTGGAGGGAACCTGCGCCTGGAGCCTGAAGAGATAGGGGAGGCCCTACATGAATTTTTTGCTTCAGAATTCACTAAAGAGAGTGTTAATAGTGAGAACACTGTAGACCAGGTTAATAGGCTTGAACAGATTAATATTAAGAAAGTGAATGTGCTGGAAATTCTGGGAATCATCAAAATAGGTCCTCAAGGCCATCCCAGATATATCCAAGGTTACTACGGGAAGTGAGGAATGAGATTACTGCGCCTCTGGTGATGATCTTGGCATCCTCACTCTCCACAGGAGTATACTGGATGATTAGAGGGAGGCGAATGTTGTTCCCCTGTTGAAGAAAGGGAATAGGGAAATCCCTGGGAATTACAGATGAGTTATTGTTAAGTCTGTGGTAGGAAAAATACTGGAAAGGATTCTGAGAGAGAGAGAATTTATCACTATTTGGAAAAACATAGTTTGATTAAAGATAGCCAGCCTGGCATTGTGAGGAGCAGGTCATGCCTCACAAGCCTTATTGAGTTCTTTGAAGATGTGACGAGACAAGTTGACGAAGGTCAAGCGGTGGATGTGATGCATATGAATTTCAGTAAGGCATTTGGTAAGGTTCCCCATGATAGGCTTATTCAGAAAATTAGGAGGTATGGGATACAGGGAAATTTGGCTGTCTGGATACAGAATTGGCTGGCTGAAAGAAGACAGCGAGTGGTAGTGGATGGAAAGTATTCCGCCTGGAGGTTCTTTGGCTTCTGCTCTCTGTAGTTTTTATAATGACTTGAATGAAGAAGTGGAAGGGTGGGTTAGTAAGTTTGCTGATGACACAAAGGTCAGTGGTGTTGTGGATCGTGTCGAGGGCTGTTGCAGGCTACAACAAGACATTGACAGGATGCAGAGCTGGGCTGAGAAGTGGCAGATGGCGTTCAACCTGGATAAATGCAAAGTGATTCATTTTGGAAGGTCGAATTTGAGTGCTGAATACAGGTTAAAGACAGGATTTTTGGCATTGTGGAGGAACAGTGGGATCTTGGGGTCCATATATAAAGATCCCTCAAAGTTGCCTCCCAAGTTGATAGGGTTGTTAAGAAAGCATATGATGTTTTGGCTTTCGTTAACAAGGGGATTGAGTTTAAGAGCCATGAGGTTTTGCTGCAGCTCTATAAAACCCTGGTTAGACCACACTTGAAATATTGTGTCCAGTTCTGATCACCTCATGTAGGAAGGATGTAGGAGGGTGCAGAGAAGATTTACCGGCGTGCTGCCTGGATTGGAGGGCTTATCTTATGAAGAGAGGTTGAGTGAGCTAGGGCTTTTCACACTAGAGAGAAGAAGGAAGAGAGGTAACTTAATAGAGGTGCATAGGGTAATGAGAGGCATAGAGAGAGTAGATAGCCAGAGACGTTTCTCCAGGATAGAAATGGCTGTTACCAGGGGTCATAATTTTAAGGTGATTGGAGAAAGGTTTAGGTGAGATGTTAGAGGTAGGTTCTTTACACAGAGTGTGGTGGATGTGTGGAATGTACTACCAGCAGTGGTAGTACAGTCAGAGACATTCGGGACATTTAAGTGACTGCTGGACAAGCACATGGACGGTAGTAAATTGAGAGGTGTGTAGGTTAGTTCATCTTAGATTAAGATAAATGCTCAGCACAGCATTGTGGGCCGAAGGGCCTGTACTTTGATGTACTGTTCTATGTTCTGTGTTCTAAACAAGAATGGGATATGGTGTGAGTCAAAAAGCAGGAAACTAAACTTAGCATGGCAATATGAACTTAAAACCAAGTTAAAATAGAAGCTATTTTCATAATATCAAGTCCTCAACCTGCAGTGTGTGAATTAGGAATTTTTCGAGAAGATATGAATGATTTTGAAGGTTGAAAAAGGTTATAGATCTTTGAAACTGAGAAGTTATTTAATTCCCTGCCCTAGAGAATTTGTAAAAATCATGGCTTACTTATGTTAGTGAGAAGTTAAGAAAAGATTTGGTGTCACAGTAGCAATAGTACTTTGATGACATAATCCAAGGTCTCTCATTGTCTAATTATAATTAATTATATTTATTGCAGTATATATTATAATTATAAGCTTCTTTCAGCAAACTACAATTATCCAAACAGGGGTTTCTAAGATCACAGTTTAATTGACAGCTTAAAGAGATTATTAAAGGATTAGCTGTCTTTGATATGAAGTTATGAATCTAATTAAGTTTTTATAAAGAATGAAGTATTTAAGGGAATTTTAAAAAGCTAAATAGGTTTTCATGAATAAGAGGGTTTCTTTTATTATAGTGAATTTTGTAACAGATATTTAGAATATTATTTTATTTAATCTGAGCATGGGCCCTGAGTTCTGTTGATAGTGGATGTAGAGTGAGTCAGCATTGGGGGACCACGGGGATGAGTTTTGGCACAGTTGGCAAATATGTGAATGCATTGGAGAGAGTGCAGAGCAATTTACAGGAATGGTTCCAGGGATGAAAATGTTGGTTATGAGGATAGATTGAAGAAGTTGGGCCTGTTCTCCTTGGGAAGAAGAAGACTATGAGGAGATTTGATAAAGGTTTTCAAAATCCTAAATGGAGTGGACAGAGTAGGTGGGGAGAATCTATTCCCACATATCAAATAAATAAAGGACATAGATTTACAGTGATAGATAAATTAAGTAAGGATGATGTGAGTAATAAACTTTTCACACAATTAGTAATTAGGGTCTGGAATAGTGCTGCCTGGAAATGTGGCGAAGGCAGGTTCAACTGAGGCATTCAGGAGGGGCATTAGATGGTTATTTGGATAGAATGTTGTAAAGGGATATGAGGAGAAGTGGAGATCGGCACTAGGTTATAGATGTGATGCAGGAATGATGGGCTGATTGGCTGCTTATACACTATAACAGTCTGTGATTCTGGTCTGGGCAGGGTAGTAGGTGGGGGCTAGTGGGAGTGAGGGGCAGGGGCTAGAGGGACTCAAATATGAGCAGACAATAAAGTCCCAGAGGACTAATTAAACCTTGTAAACAGCCTGCCTGAGTTAGTTGCAGTCCCTGAGTTAATCCTTGACCTAAGTCTGTTGTGGTAAACCAACTCCAATCCACATGCTGGCACACAGATCATCCAAGGCAGTTTCTCCCAAGTCTGGTGCAGCAAGTCATGATATTTCCTGAAAATCTAGAGCCAAGGTTTCCAAATCAATTTCAGTGTGAGACAGGGCCCATGAGAGATAAAGGAGTGGACAGCTAGGGAATAGAGCTAGACTAGACCTAGTGATGAAGACAGTAGCATTGCTTTTCCCAGCAATTCTGGATGCATTGTTTTTATTTATTGCCTGTCCCTAATTGCCCTTGAGAAGGTGGTGATGAGCTGTCTTTTAAAACTGCTACAGCCCATGTGCTGTCAGTCGACCCACAATGCTGTTAGGGAGGAAATTCCAGGATTTTGATCCAGCAACAGTGAAGGAGTGGTGATATAGTTTCAAATCAGGATGGTGAGTGGCTTGAAGGGGAACATGAAGGTGATGATGACCCTATGCACTTTCTGCCCTTGTGCTTCTAGATGGTAGTGGTCGTAGGTATGGAAGGATCTTTGGTGAAATTCTATAGTGCATCATGAAGTTGGTACACACTGCCACTACCGAGTGTTGGCCGTGGAAAGAATGGATGTTTGTGGATGTGATGGCAATGAAGGGGTCACAGCAGGTAGGGGGCAGGTTGAATTGGGTTTCATTGGTATACATGTGGAAACTGATGCTGTGTTTATGGATAATACCATTGATCATTAGAGTCTAGATGAAAATTAGGACAGGGCCAAGAATGGATCCTTGGGGAACACTGGATGTAGTGGTGTGGAAATGTGAAGAGAAATCTTTGCATGGTCTGGCTCTGAATAAATAGTCAATAATAGAAATATAATGAAAAACTTGTCTCTGCCGGAAGAAACAGTGCACAGGGATCAAATGTGGTCTATTTATATCTGCAATCTTATTTTTAGCACAGGGAAACATTAGTATTTGATGTATTAGCACATTTTGCAACAGATATTTTCTGCAGTGCTTTTTTCAATTACTTTATACCAGCTCTTCCATTTATTGGCAAGAAGTAATGCCTCATTGAGTGTTGGGTGCTACTAATTAGCTTTGTTAGGAGATAATTTAATGAACAATCACAGAAAATAAGCAGCTCTATTTAATAGTTTCAAGGGAAACATTTGCTTTTTATTCCTGAGATGTGTATCATTGCCAGATTTGGGCCTGACTTTCTTGGTTCTCCCTAATTGTCCTTGAGAAGATGGTGGTGAGCTGCCATCTTGAACCACAACAGCTCGTGTGCTGTAGGGACCACTATAGTGCTGTTGGGAATGGAGACCCAGGTTTTTGACCCAGTGACGCTGAAGGAAAGTTGATTTAGTTTCAAATCAGGTAGTGTGTGTGTGTTGGAGGGTACATTGCAGGTGACAGTCTCCATTCATCTGCTGTCCTTGTTTATCTACATGGTAGAGGTTATGGGTTTAGAGGGTGTTATTGAAGGAGTTTATGCACCTTATAAATGGTGCACGCTGCTGCCTGAATAGGTCAGTTGTGTTAGGAGTGAGCATTTCAAATGGTGGATGGAGTGAATGTTTGTGGACGTGGTACCGATTTGAGTGCATTATATTGTTCTGGATAGTGTCAAGTTTCTTGAGTGTTGTTGGAGCTGTACCCATCCAGGCAAATGGGGAATACTCCATCATACTCCTGACTTTTGCCTTGTAGATGCTGGAAAAGCTTTGGGGAGTCAGGAGGTGAATTATTCGCTGCAGAATTCCCAGCCTCTGACCTACTCTTGTCACCATGCTGTTTACATGTTTGGGAGGGGAGACAATGGCCTAGTGGTATTATTGTTAGGTTATTTACACAGAGATCTAGCTGAAGGTCTGGGGACGTGGGTGCTGTGGTGGAATGTGAACTCAGTTTTTTTAAAATCTGGAATTAAGAATCTGATCATGCCTGTTGATTGTTTGGAATGCCCTTTAGGGGGTCTGCCACCCTTTCCTGATCTAGCCTACATGTAACTCCAGACGCACAGCAATGTGGCTGACTCCTAACTGCCCTCTGATCCAGCGGCACCCACATCCTGTGAATGAACATAACAAGAAATAGGGCTTGTCAAGTTCAGTTTCTGATCAAAGGTAACCCCAGATGTTGATAGTGGGGCATTCAGTGATGATGATGATGGTGCCATTGAATGTCAAGGGGTAAGTATCCTGTCTTGCTGGAGGTAGTTATTGCTTGGAACTTGTGTGGCCTGAATGCTATTTGCCACGGACATTCCAAGACTGAACGTTGTCCAGGTCTTGCTTCAGATGGTCACAGGCTGGTTGTTTTAATATGTGAGGAGTAGTTAATGGGGCTAAATCTAGTACAATCATCGGCAAACCTCCCTACTTATCACCTTATGGATACATAGTATTTTCCTAATGGCTACCTGGTGATATTTGCCACCTCTACCAGTGTGTGTTATTGGGTAAGGGTTGTCTGAGGTAGTTCACTGCCACCAATCTTTCTTTATCTTTGTTTGGGCCTGTCTGGTGATTAGTGGTGGAGGATACACCAGCATAGAGTATCTACAGAGGTAGCACTGTTCTTGGATGATGAGGTTTATTTTGTGATGACAATAAGTCCAACTACATTTGGTTAAGCATCAATCCTAGCACATTAGGGAACTGGTCCAGATATATATGCTCACTCTGAAAGCCAGAGTATAACTCCTGGTCTCTAACCATAGACAGTGTGTGACACCAGTAGGACCATCACCTTATATCACAGAAGGCAGGTCATTGATGAAGCGACTAAAGATGGTTGGGTCCAGGACAGTATCTTGAGGGACTCCTGTGGTAATATTCAGGTCTCTCGCATTATAGATTCTCTATTGAATATTGTAAAGCAGAAATATTTGGGATGGTAGCCTGTCAATCTATTACAATACTACATTACAGAGAAATACAACACGGATTCACACATGTCTGCTTCATGAGCTCCTCATTTCAGTACTCTTGTTGTCCAATGAGTGTATAAACATTGGGTTCTTCCTTAACAATGGAAGAGATTAATTAAATTGGATACAGGGGAGAGAAGCAATAGACAAGAAATAAGACATCATTTCAATGAGCTACATCACACTGCAGCATCCAAAAACTACAAAAAGCAGAAGAAAAATATCTATACAATGTTTTCAAGAAAAATGGGTACCCAATAAGCACAATCTGTGATTCCTCAAAAACAAACCCAAACAAACAGACACAACATAACCAAAACCTACAGCCACATTACCTTATATCAAAGACATATCAGAAATGACTTCCAGATTACTCAGACCCCTTGGCATCATGGTAGCCTACAAACCTATCAACATACTTAAACGGTGACTGATGAACCTAAAGGATCCATTAGATACCACCAGCAAAACTAACGTCATTTTGCAAGATACCATGCAAGAACTGTAAAAAACAATACTTCAGACAAACAAGCAGAAAACTTGCCACCAGGATACGTGAACACCAACTGGCCACCAAAAGACATGACCCACTCTGACTAGTTTCCATACATAGGGACAAGGAAGGACACCACTTTGACTGGGACAACACACACATTCTCAGACCAGTGAAATAAAGACTCGCACGAGAATTCTTAGAGGCATGGCATTCTAACCAGAACTCCATCAATAAATACATTGATTGAGATCCTATCTACCTTCCCTTGAAGAAAAGAACCAGAAAAGACATCACCCACTTTAAGAAACCAAGACCCATAAATAGAGAGGCAGGACATACCACCAGCACTTCACCAGAGACTCTTACTGATGATATTACCTAGTATAGTGACGAAACATCTGAAAATATACCTTCAAGCTCAGCAAACTAACTTTACATCAACCTGAGCTACAAATCTTCTCAAAAATCAATAGACAAGTATTCCTTGATGCACAGAAACTGAAAATTATAACAGGAGGTGGCTATTCATCTCTTGGATAATGTTCCTCTATTCAGTTAGATTTTAGCTGATTTGTTTCTTGACTCCGCCGATCTTCCTTACTTCAAGCACAAGTAAAAATCTGAGGAAGGGTCACTGGACCCAAAATGCTAACTCTGCTTTCTGTCCATAAATGCTGGCAGACCTGCTGAGTTTATCCAGCAATTTGAACTGAATTTATTTTAATTTATTGTCACATGTACTGAGTCATAGTAAAAAGCTTTGTCTTGCGAGCAATACAGGCAGATCTCTTGGACAAATAGCATAGATAGTAAAAATGGGTTGGTGACGATTCGCCATGGCAGATTCACCACCAATGATTAGCCACTGCCAGTTCTCCACCAGCGTTTCTCCACTGGGGTTGTTTGACCTCTGGAGACTATTTGCCACTGGAAATATACATATGAACTGATTGTTTTTCCTCCCACCTGTTCTTTCATATTTCTCAGTCCCCTTTATTTATGCAACTACATACTACATATTGATTAAAAAAAAGGTAAAATAGATATCATTTTATTGGTTTATATGTAAAAATGAGTTACAAACTTTAACCAGAAAAAGGAAATATATTTTAAAAATCTTTATAATGGCAGTAAAATCTCAGATCAATATTAAACAATGAAACTTTTTAGTTGATTTGATAGTTATGCGCTATTCCTCTTAGATATTTCAAACAATCTCTTTCACCGTATTCAAGAACAATTTTTTTTATTCTATCGTCTGCGTCTTTTTTTTTAGCTTTATTTTTGGTGGGTAACCCGCTATCAGCTGTTCCACTTTGGCCCCTTTTGCATTTTCATTAACATTCCAATAAATTTCCAAATGGTTGGGTGGTGAGCCCTGAGTTCAAAAGTAATTCTCTGATGGGCAGCTTCAGCTGATTATTTGTGCGATCTTCATCGTTTATTGTTGTCTCATAGTCCAACCACACATCATGGAGAAACAAAGGCACCCTTCAGCTACTGCCACGTCTATTGTAGAGTCCAATATAATTAAATTCAAACCAGTCTAGTGTTGGTTGTAGTTCTTGAGGCAAAAAATCTGCGAGTGCTTCTATGTAGTTATCAAGGTCAGTAAATGGCACAAAAGCCAAAGCAATTATCATTTTTGCTTTTAAAGCATAATCAGGATTGGTGTTGTATTGACGAGTTGCTCCAACTGCAGCAGTATGTCTATGCATACTTTGTGCCAAATAAAAGAAACAGCCCCTAATTCTAACTTCAGGAAAACATTCTCTCAACGCACTGATAGCTGCCTGCTCAAAGTCACAATGGATATCCTGTGGTCTGGGATTAGGTACCAAGGACTTTACCATTTCAAACATGCATACATACGTTCAGCGCTGCTTATTTGTTAGAAGTATATACAATATTAGATGAACCCCAACAAGTCTTTTTGCTAAAATACAATATACCTGAGAGAATTAAATAGGGGCTATGGTGTACATACCATCCACAAACCATGTCGATTCTGCTAAATGATGTATTCAAGATTCCCTACCAAATATGATTATACGATTACTTCCTTGACGACTATCCTCCAAAAGAAATCTTTCTTCTGCTCCATTATCTGGCTTATATACTTTGTATGTAATTGGAATCACCAAATGCTGAAGATCAGTAGGGTTTGGTGGCGCTAAACTAATATCATTCCTTTATCATCAAATTATTTTCATCATGCTGCTTGTTGTCAGTAAAGACGCTAGGACTGACTGAGGGACATCAGCTACACATTCATTAATAAGATCACTTGATACTTCCTGCGATTCTTCTGCATGATGTTTTAAACTTGTTTTCACTTTTGCAACTTGGACACTTGCTGCGGAAGGGGAATGTATGTGTTCATTTATTGTTTTTAATCACAGTGCCACTCTTGGTGTGGATCCGTCCATTACATCGGCCCCTTTGTTCACATCACCAAAACTTAATACTTGAATCACTCTTGGATAGTTTATCAAAAACATATATAATACCATTGTGGTAAAACTTCTTATTCCCACGTTCACAAATAATTTATTTTTCCATTTTGAAGACTTGAGGGTAAATGGAAAAAAAACAACCTTAAAAAAACTCTCCTGTAACGAAAACAAGTTGTTACTGAAACAACACAAACACTACCTTAACCAATATAACAACAATTTTATATAGTTTAGATATGCTCAGTGGTCAAAGGGCAGTGGATAATCATCGGCAGCAAATCTGCTGTGGCGAATGGTCCCATCCCAAGTAAAAATAAGTAAACAGCAGCAAAAACAAAAATACACAGGTACAGGTGAATGTTAAGAGTTTGTGAGTCCATTCAGTATTTTAACAACAGTAGGATAGAAACTGTTTCTAAACCAGCTGATGCGAGTGTTCAGGCTTCTGTACCTTCTCCTCGATGGTAGAGGTTGTAGAAAAACATTGCCAGGGTGGGATGGATCTTTGAGAATGCTGGCGGCCTTTCCTTGATAGCGGGCCTGGTAGATGGATTCTATAGATGGAAGGTTGGCTTTTGTGATTGTCCGGGGCAAGCTCACCACTCTCTGTAACCGTCTCCGATCTTGAATGGTACAGTTGCCACATAGCAGGTAGTGATACATCCAAACAGAATGCTGTCGATGGCGCACCTATAAAAGTTGGCAAGGGTATTCGCTGTCATGCCACATTTCCTCAGCTACCTGAGGAAGAGGAGACGTTGTAACCTGTGCGTCCAAATGAAGAGTCCAAGAAAGCTTGTTGTGGATGACCACTCCCAGGAGCTTGACACTCTCCACTCATCCCGCTGAAAGTCAATAATGAGTTCCTTGGTTTTGCTGGCATTGAGAGCTAGGTTGTTCTCAGTGCATCATTTTTCAAGGTCTTCCACCTCCCATCTGTAGTCTGTTTTGTCGCTATCTGAGATTCGACCGACTATGATAGTGTCATCAGCGAACTTGTAAATGACGTTAGTCTGTATTTTTGTTTCTGATTTCCGGCATCTGCTGTTCTTAGATTTTTTTTGTTTAGCAAAAATCGCTGTTAGTTTTGAAATTTTCTATTGACTGCAGCCTCAGTAGCCTTTTGAGGAGTGGGTATTGTATTAAATTTCCATGATCCATCGTTTGAGGAAATGCTTCCTGTAATAGTCCTCTAACTTCCTCATACTGATTATAGACACTTCCAACCAAAGGAAATAATCTCTCACTGCCTGTCCAATCAAGTTATTTGATCACCTGAAAACACTACATTCGATTATCCTTTAAATCTCCTATATATATTAAAATATAAATATCATCTGTTCATCATATCCTTACAATTTCATCTTTAATCCCTAGCATCATTCTGATGGATATATGATAAATCCTCTTCTAGATTAATATACCATGCAAAATCTCTTGCCGTGTTCCCACCAAGGTGATCCTCAAAGTTGACCTCTTTCACCCACGTTTTGGTCACCTTTCTGAAGATCTCCTCACGTGAGTCTATGTCAGATTTTGTTTGGTAGTGTTGGTGTGAAGGACATTACACTTTGTAGCCACTGTGCCATTACAACTTCATTGTTTTTAAATTTGAAAAGTCAACACTGTATCTTCAAGAAAAGTTTGGATTGGTTCCTGGTGGAGTAGAGATCACATTATGTGAATGCTGTTATTGTTGTTGTGTCACCATAGTCTTACCAGACCATCGGAGCTACTTTCTCATTAGTTGAGAAGCGACTGCTAGTGATTTAACCTGAGGGCCACCAGAGCTCAGGTGAGGGAAGGGGTTGAGAAGGAGAGTTCTTCATGGTAACCTCAAACCACTGATGAGAATTGAATCCACGCAGTTGGCATCATTATGTAAACAACACTTAGTTTAAGAGATTCCCTGGATTAGATATAAGAGCTATAAGAGATATCTCCGGATGCAACCTTGAAAAATTACAATATTAACAATGCTTTTTTAATACAAGCTGTTGTTGAGGTGATGTTCAGATGAGGTCCAACCAGAGCTTTATAGAAATATAATTTCTCATTTTGTGCATTTGCATTGAGTAGGTGTGGACTGAGTGTTGGGCAGTTTGTCTTTACCTCAGAATTGAGAGTCCCTGCACTGTGTGACTTTGACCATCATGGATAAAAACAACAAGGACACATTTAGAATCACTAAGGGGAAGAAGTACTCTGGGAAAACCCTCCTCAAGCCCTGAGGTTATTGTTTAGAGAAGTTGACCTGAAAGGGTTAACTCAGAAATTTCTGAATAACTCCACTTTCTAGTGTCTAAGTGACTGCCTCTGGATGGGGTAAGTAATCTTCTTCAATTTGCTTCAGTCTGCAGTTAAGCTTTGTGGTCTGTAATCTTAGGCCTAATCACAATCTCATAAGAGATAAAAATGTCTCTTATCTAGTGTTCCTGTGGTTATCTAATTGTACTCTCGCTCACTGCAAAGGAAGACTTTTTTTATTAATCAAGAATGTGTGATTTCTACAAAGCATTCCATATGGTTATCATTCTCCACTTAGTCCTTAGTCTTAGTAAACCTTAGACTTGTTCAAGAATTGGGATTGATGGCAATTTTCTAAGCCACATCTCCATAATCGTTAAGGCAAACATTGAGCAAAGATTCTCCTTACAAGATTGCATCCAGAGATATCTCTTATAGCACAAATAATTAGAACTAATCCAGAAATCACTTGAACTAAATGTTATTTACATAATGTGATTGTGGTTCTGTTCGCCGAGCTGGGAATTTGTGTTGCAGACGTTTTATCCTCTGTCTAGGTGACATCCTCAGTGCTTGGGAGCCTCCTGTGAAGTGCTTCTGTGTTGTTTCCTCCAGCACTTCACAGGAGGCTCCCAAGCACTGAGGATGTCACCTAGACAGGGGACGAAATGTCTACAACACAAATTCCCGGCTCGGTGAACAGAACCACAACAACGAGCACCTGAGCTACAAATCTTCTCACAAACCTTGAACATAATGTGATCTTTGTTCTACCAGGAACCAATCCAATTTCTTCTTGAAGATAGTGTTGACATATGAAATTGAAAAAAATGAAATTGTAATGGGACAATGGCTGAAAGTGTAATTAAGTACAATTCTTTAAAGAAGAGGAACTTTCTGGGATGAAGGGCCTTGCATTAAGATATTAACCTTGCTCTGCAGTTCAAATACCATTAGCACTGTTACTCACTGGAAGAATGAGCTGAAAATGGTGTGGTGAGGGTTAGTGGGACCTCAATCAACATCAGAGCCAATGAATCATCTTCTTAACCACAAGACTTAAGAATGGACAAGCAATAGAGGAAAGATAGGGATGGAAAGGAAGTGAAGTAGAGTTATGTCAGATTGTGGAAGAGAAATAAAGAGAGAGAAAAAATGATTGGATTAAGGGAGAGAGTAAATTAGAGACAGAAAGGAAAGTTAACAGTGAGTTTAAAGGGTAGTTAAAGTGTAAATTCAACAACTCCACAAAAATGATGGCAAGCTTAAGGGCAGGATGTGGTTTATATGAAGGAAGTAGAGCAGTGCAGATTGATCAACAAGTTCAGGAAATTCATCATTCAGTATGATTAACGCATTAATAATGGTGAATGGCACATGTCAATTAACATTCTCCAGCAGGATCTGGCTCAATTTTTATTAAAAATATATTGTTGAGTATTTAATAATGTTACAAAGAGCCACCATTGCATGTGAGGGTGCTTTAATGTTTTGTTTTGTTAAATGTGTGGTCTGCCCACATAACAGAAATGTCCTTTCCTTTAAATTCACCTTCCCTTTATTGCCTAGCCCAGAAGGATGTCCATTTTAGCTGCTGACACGCCTGCTGGTTCATCAACATGACAGAATGACAGACTTACTGGAGCCTCAGACTGTTTACTACTCTCAGGGCTTTATAGAGTGAAGGAAAAAAAATCCACTGCATTCTCCAGGGTAAGTTCAGAAAAGCTCTATTTAATCTCTTCATCTGTCTGGTCGCAGTGAATAGTAATTAAATTTACTTTCAAATAAACAGAAACTGCTGGAATCTTTCAGTATGTCTGAAAAGGTAAAACACATGTTAATAGTCTGGATGAAGGTTTTGTAGATTCAGTGGCTCAGTGGGTTACATTCCATCCTTTCTGTCAGAAGATTGTGGGTTCATTTCACTGCAGAGACTGGTGCCCAAAATTTAGATCAATCCTCTCCAGCACTGAAAATATTTACAAGGATGTTGCCGGGTTTGGAGGGTTTCATCTACAGGGAGAGGCTGAACAGGTTGGGGTTGTTTTATCCTGGAGTGTTGCAGGCCAAGGGGTGATCTTATAGGAGTTGATAAAATCATGAGGAGCATGGGCAGGGTAAATAGACAAGGTCTTTTCCCCAGGGTGGGGGAGTCCAGGACTAGAGGGCAATGGTTTAAAGTGAGAGGCAAAAGATATAAAAGGGACCTAAGGAGCAACTTTTTCACACACAGGGTGGTGCGAGAATGGAATGAGCTGTTAGAGGAAGTGGCAGAGGCTAGTACAACTACAACATTGAAAAGGCATCTGGTTGGATACTTGAATAGGAAGGGTTTAGAGAGATATGGGTCAAGTGTTTCCACACTGTAAGTAATCTAAAAGTGCTGGCAAATGGGATCAGATTATTTTAGGATATCTGGTTGGCATGGACAAGTTGGATTGAAGGGTCTGTTACTGTGTTGCACATCCCTTTGACTCTCTGTGCAGTACCTGCTGGGGGCAGTGCTGCTATGTCAGGAGTGTCATCTTTCAGATGAATCATGAAACCAAAGTTCCAACTATCCTCTCAGGTGGGTCCAATAGATCCCATGGTGTCAACTTGAAGGAAAGTAGGGGAATTCTCCTTGGTTTCCTGGCTTTAGCCAATAACTATTGCTGAAGACAGATTACCTGGTTGTTAAAAAACTGTGCTTAGAGGTTGCTGTGTTAAAATTTGCTGCCATGTTCCCTACATGGCAATTGTGACGATATTTCAAATATACTTCATAGTCTGTAAAGTGCTTTGTGTTCTGAGACCATCCAAAGAGCTGTATTAAAAACAAAGAATGCGGGAAACACTCAGCCAGGCAACGTCCATGGAATGTGGAAGGTGGAGAAAAACTGTTTTTCTATCTTGATAAAAATCGAAAGAACTGTAAATGTTGTAAACTGCTGAAAAAGCAGAGCACCTCTGGCAGCACCTGTCGAGAAAATCCAGAGTGAATGTTTCGGGTCAAGTTCACTGATTCCTCTCCAACAGATGCTGCTAGGCCGGCTGAACTTTTCCGCCAATTTCTATTTTTTTTTCTACCTTGATTTCTTGAATATCAGGACAAAGGGCTTCACATTTAATAAAGTATATATGAACTGTGATGTAGAGTGTAACTCCTGTAATATAGAGATGGTTCTGTTCAATGAGCTTACAGTTCAAAAATGTAAAACTTTAAACTACCGTCCTCCATTGTCCCTGATACTGGTTGACCTGCTGAGTTTTCAGAATACTTTCTGATTTTATTTCGGGTGCACTATTTTGCTTTACAAGGCTGCTAATAGGCTGGGTTAACCATCTTGTAAAACACATGTAAGTCTGTCATTTACATCAGAGCCTTTCCTTGGGGGATGCAGGGACTGGGGCATATCCATTCGATTTAAATTCCCAGTACCCAGAATCGGTCACTGGCACTCACCATAAAGCAAAAAGAACAAAACTGTATCAAAATGTTCAGATGAAAAGTCAACAGCCTGAAATGTTAACCCTTTTTCTCTCTCTGCAGTTGCTGCCTGACCTGTTGAGTATTTTCAAGATTTTCCGTTCTGATTCCAGAAAGTTAGAGGCATTTCAATCATTATTAATGCTGTATAGCTGACATGAAACAGGTCCGTACCTAGTATGTTAATGCACCCTGGATTTACATAGCAGCACACAATTAGCACTCTACGTTTATGAGGCACTTGCGAGCTTTCAGACGTCCTGATGACAGTGTCTTTTGTACACCCACCTACACAAGCTGTTTCTATACAATACTGACTCACAGGAGTGTGAAACTATCAAATTAGTCAAAGAAAAGCCATAAGGTTTCTATCTCACAACTTTTAAAAATAGAACTGGACAAAACAGGGAGAGGATTAATTTTTAATTGTGGACTGAAACTAATTGCAATAAGACAAAATCAATTGCCATCAAGAGTTTGGGCGGCACGGTGGCACAGTGGTTAGCACTGCTGCCTCACAGCGCCTGAGACCCAGGTTCAATTCCTGCCTCAGGCGACTGACTGTGTGGAGTTTGCACATTCTCCCCGTGTCTGCGTGGGTTTCCTCCGGGCGCTCCGGTTTCCTCCCACAGTCCAAAGATGTGCAGGTCAGGTAAATTGGCCATGATAAATTGCCCGTAGTGTTAGGGGTAAATGTAGTGGTATGGGTGGGTTGCGCTTCGGCGGGTCGGTGTGGACTTGTTGGGCTGAAGGGCCTGTTTCCACACTGTAATCTAATCTAATCCTATAGCTGCTGTTGGATCCCTATCTACCTATATAAATGTCTGTTTGAAGTGGAAATGCTGCCCCTCCCTTGCTGGCAGTGTTTTGTTTTATTTAACCTAGTTCTCTAACTAATCCATTCTGAGATGTTACTACACACCGGTGGAGCATGTAGGACTTGAACCTGGGTATCCCAGTCCTTTTGTGTCACAAGAGGGCCCTGCTGTCTGGTTTAAGACCCTACCTGAAAATACAATCAGGTAGCACTTTAATGCCAACAAGATGTCCAAGGTGACCATTCAACACAAAGTGTCCATGCTAGCCCTTCAAAGGACCACTCACTCTGTCTTCCCAAATCCCGACACAATCCTCCACTCGAAATATTTAGAAAATGTGAAAATCATTTCAGCACTGAATCCATATTCCTTGGCTTTATGGGACTTTGAGTGTATATCCAGACAATTTCAAAATGAATTGAGTATTCCTGCCTCTACTCCCCTTTCAAGCACCGAGTTCTAGACCCTAACAACCCACTGGGTGAAAAACTCTTTCATCTTCCCTCAAATCTTTCCATCAGCTGCTTTAAAATCTATATCCCCTTGGCATAAACCTCTCTGCTGAGGTATATTGGCCCTTCCCATTCACTCTATCCAGGTCCCTCGCAGTTTTGTAAACCTCAATCAACTCTCCCCTCAGCTTCCTCTGTTCCAAGAACAACACCCCGCCTGGTGGGCAGCACGGTGGCACAGCAGTTAGCACTGCTGCCTCACAGCGCCAGAGACCCGGGTTCAATTCCCGCCTCAGGCAACTGTCTGTGTGGAGTTTGCACATTCTCCCTGCGTCTGCGTGGGTTTCCTCCGGGTGCTCCAGTTTCCTCCCACAGTCCAAAACTGTGCAGGTTAGGTGAATTGGCCGTGCGAAATTGCCCGTAGTGTTAGGTGTAGGGGAATGGGTCTGGGTGTGTTGCTCTTCGGAGGGTCAGTGTGGACTTGTTGGGCCGAAGGGCCTGTTTCCACACTGTAAGTAAGTAGTCTAATCTAAACTATCCAATCTTACCCAATAGCTTCATTCGTCTAGTGCTGACAACATCCTCGTAAATTCCCTCTCTGTGTGCCCTCAGGTTCAATTACATACTTCTGTAATGAGGTGACCAGGACAGCACACGTTATTCAAATTGCAGCCTAACCTTTTATGTTGTTCCAGCATAACCTACCTGACCTTATATCTGATGTCTTGGTTAATAAAGAGAATTACATATACCTTCTTAACCACCTGCTCAGTATGACCTGTTACCTTTAGGGATCTGTGCACATTCACTCCAAGTTTACTCACTAAGACTATAAGACTAAGAAATGGGAACAGGAGGAAGCCATTCAGTCCCTCAAGCCTGCTCTGTCATTCAGTCGGATCACGGCTGACTTACTGAACATGACTCGGTATTCTCCCACTTGTTGTGTATTCCTTTGCCATGTTCCTCAGCAACATCATCTCACAGTTCATTGTGATTTCTATTGGCCACTTCACAGCTCACCTGACAAGTTTATTAATAACTTCCTCCAGTCCACAGCTTCCCCCCCAAACTATGTTATCAACTACACAGGTAAATTTCAGTCACTTGGACACTTTTTGATCATGTCCCCTATATTTAAGTCCAAATTATGAACACGTACTACAAAAAAACAGAAAGTCATGTACTGAGTCCTGAGGAACACCACTGGAAACAGCCTCCCTGTCACAAAAACACGAGTCAGCATTTGCTACCTGCCACTAAGCTGATTTTATATCTAGCTTGCTACTTTTCCCTGGATGCCATGGACTTTTTTTAAACCAGTCGGCCATGTGGGATCTCGTAAAAGACCTTGTTAAGATGAATGTAGACCTTGTCAAGTACACTTACTGTCATTAATTCTTCTTGTTATCTTACTAAAAAAATGTGATCAAGTTAGTTGGGCGCAATCTTTCCTGAACAAATCAATGCCGACTATAACTGATTAATCCATGTCTTTCTAAGTGACCAATTACTCTGTCTCTCAGAATTGCTAACAATCATTGTCTTACTTCTAAGGCCAGACTGACTGACCTATCTGTCCCTCACTCCACTTTAAACAACGGTACAACATTAACATTCCTCTAACCCTCCAGTAACCAGCAAAAGATAAAAAATGATGTTCAGCGCAACCACTATTTTCTCCATGGCTTCTTTTAGCAGCCTGGGGTATATTTTATCTGACCCTGGTTATTTATCCATTTTCAAGATGCTAATTGCCTTAATACCTTCTCTCTCAATGTTTATCAAATCAAATAGTTCCCGTGCCCTCTCCTTAACTACAAAGTCTCCATCACCCTTACTTCTGTGAAGATGAACACAAAATATTCATTAGGAACCATGCTCATGTATTCTGTCTTCTATTTTGTTTTTATAATGATTCTAATCTATCCTTAATTATCCTTTATTCTTAACGATTGATAAGAGATCTTTGAGTTCTCCTTGATTTTCCTTCCAAATATTCTTTCATGTCTGTCTTTGTTTTCCTAATTTTCTTTTGATTTCAACCCTATATTTTTGATGTGGAGGAGCCAGTGTTGGACTGGGCTGGCCACAATTTTACAATCTCTGTGACTCTATCTCTGACTCTATAGTCCAAAAGGTTTATTTGGAAGCAGTAGCTTTCAGAGCGCTGCTCCTTCACCAGATAGCTACTTGATGAAGGAGCAGCCACTCCGAAAGCTAGTGCTTCCAAATAAGCCTGTTGGACTATAACATGGTGTCGTGTCATTTTTGAAACACCTCTGTTTCTGCAGTATTGAGTTCTCAGAATCTGACATAATTTCCTTTTCTACACCAATCTACCCTGTGAGCTTATTGATATCTAAGGGCCTCTAGATTTGGTTGTCCAACCCTTTTTTAATTGGGTGCACAATTAATGAAGCAATGGTGTGGTGGCATTAATTGCTGGTCTGTTAATCCATAGACCCAGGTTTGAATCCTGCTGTGGCAAATGATAGAACTTGAAAATCTGGAATTAAGAATCATTGCCGATTGTTGGAAAACTCCATCCGGTTCACTATTGTTGGTTAGGGAAGAAAACAGCTGTTCTTGCTTGGTCTGGTGTACATGTGGCTCTAGACCCTCAGCAATGTGGTTGACTCTTAGGAATAAGTAATAAATCCTGACCTAGCTGGTGAGACCCGCATCTCATGAATGATTACTAAAAAATTTACTCTGAATCACACAACTCTTCTCAGTGAATGCTTCCCACTGCTCTAACACTGATTTACCTTTCATAGGTGTTTCAAGTCTACTGTTTCTCCATCCTCAGCTTAGTAAAGTTGGTTTTACTCCAATTCAGAACTTTAATTCCTGTTCTATGTTAGTCTTTTTCCATAACTATATCAAAAGTAACTGAATAAAGATCACTACCTCCAAAATAATTAAAGAGGATCCCAATTCATTTTATATGCATATTAGGAGCAAGAGGATCGCTAGGGAAAAGGTAGATCCACTCAAGGACAGTGGAAGGATTTATGTTGAGGAAGAAAGTGAGGTCCTTAATGAGTACTTCAAATCAATATTCACCAAGGAGAAGAACATGGACGATAGTAAGATTATGGAGGGATATGTTGATATTCTGGAGCATGTGGTCTGACAAGTAAGTTTGCAGATGGTATAAAAACTGGTGAAGTTGCAGGTAGTGAGGGAAAGGTTGTCAAAAGATTCAGCAGGATATAGATCGGTTGGAAAGCTGGGCAGAGAAACGGGAGATGGAGTTTAATCCACATGATTGTAATGTGAGATATTTTTGGAGGTCAAATGCAAGAAGAAAATATACAATAAATGGCAGGACCCTGAGGAGCATTGATATAGTGAGGCATCTCACAGTGCAACCATACCTTCCTGGAAGTGGCAATACAAGTGGACAAGGTGGTAAAGAAGACATATAGCATGCTTGTCTCCAGCAGTTGGGGCATTGAGTATAAAAGTTGTCATATTGCAGCTGTATCAAACCTTATTTGAGCCTCATTTGGAATAGTGGAGGCCTTGGAGAAGATGCAAAGGAAGTTTACTCCTGGATTGGACTGTATTAGCTATAAGGAGAGATTGGACAAACTTGAGGACTGCCAGTGCTGGAGATTAGAGTCGACAGTGTGGTGCTGGAAAAGCACAGCAAGTCGGGCAGCATCCAAGGAGCAGGAGAGTCGCGTTTCGGGCAAATTTAAGAGCTTTTTCAAGTGTCAGAGACTGAGGGGCAATCTGATAGAAGTGTATAAAATTATGGGAGTCTTGGATAGGATGGATAGTTGGAGTCTTTTTGCCAAGTTGGAAGTTTCAAATATTAGGGGCTGTAGGTTTAAGGTGAGAGGGGGAAAGTTTGAAGAAGATGTGGGAGGCAAGATTTTTTACACGGAGGGTGATAGGTATCTTAACCCCAGGAGATGGTTAAAGTAGATACGATAGTCATGTTTAAAACAGTCTTACAAACAGGCAGGGAATAGAGCAATCGCAGTTATTCCAGCGACACGGATGGGGGGAGTATTTTGTTCAGATATTTGAATGTTTGGATAATACAGGTTATGCAAGCATCGGGACCTTGAGATCTTGTGCAACTAGTCTGAAATTCTGATAATCGATGTTTGGATAATCGAGGTTGTACTGTCCAGCGATATGTGCAGGTAGATGAGATTAGTTTAGTCCAGCATCGTGATCAGAAGAAACATGGCAGACGAAAGGGCCTGTTCCTGTGAAGATTTACAAGTATGTTATTAGAGATGCCTGGATTTCCATATCAGAAAACGATTGAGAGAGTGAGTGTCTATTCTCTTGCAAAATGTTGATTTCAAAAGTGATCTGGGCGTCTTTGTATACCGGTCACTGAAAGTAATAGGTGAGGCTAATGCTATATTTGCCTTCATTGTAAGAGTGTTTTGAGTACAGGAGCAAGGTAATCTTATAAAAATAGAAATTGCTGGAGAAACGCTGCAGGCCTGATAGCATCTATGGTGACCTTCATCAGAGGTGGAAGCAGAGATGATGTTTCCTACATAGCCTTTTGGTGGGAAAGTGGGATTTGAAACACAGGGGCAGTGTCTCTGAGTATGAGGTGAGCCATTTAGGACTGAGATGAGGAGAACTTTCTTCTCTCGGAAGGCGATAAATCCGTGGAATTCTCTACCACAGAAGGCTGTGGGGGCCAAGTCAGTGAGTATATTTAAGAAATAAATCAATACATTTCTGGAAGATAGTATTATGTGGTATAGGGAGAGATTGGGAGTATAACATTGCAGTAAAGGTTTGCCAGTAGCCAGGTTGAATGGTACAAATAGCCTACTCATGCTCCAGTTCTCTATGTTTCTTAGACCATATGGTCACTTACTAGGGTTTTAAAAAGACTTTGATAGAGTTTATCTAGAGACCATTCGTGTAAGATGCTACGCTAGAATCACAAAGCAGGCTTGAAGGCCCAAATGGCCTACTCCTGTTCCTATTCTCATTGTTTCGATATTTCCATAACCCTATTCATCTCAACTCATTAGAAAAACATTCTATCCCCTCTTTTCCAGCATCTCCTTAAATGTAGTGGTTTTGTTCACTTCAGTCACTACCTCTGGCTGTGATTTCGACACTATTACCATTCTCTTAGTACAGAGGAGTGATCTGAACTCCCCATTAGGTTTAATCACAGTTGTCATTATTTGTGGCTCCTAATTTTGGACTCGAGTGGAAACATTTTCTCATTGTTTACTCCATTAAATCTTTTTATTTTTAAGTCCTTTGCAAGTCATCCCTCAGCCCTTGCTTTTTGAGATGGAGGATTCCATGTTTGTATTTCTGTGCTCCTTTCAGAGGCTGGAAGTGTACAATGTGAGAAAGCACATCTGTAGAAGTTCTGAATTGTCACTTTTGCCAGATACCAGACTGGCCAGCAGAAGAAAGCGCTTGGAAATATTTTTTAAAATAAACTTGGTGTGCAAAGGAAGCTAGATTTGAACTTTTATAATATCTTTCACAAATGCAAAATGTTCAAAGCACTCTCCAGCTACCCAAGTACTTTAAGTGTCACTGGAGGAAATGGCAGCATCCAATTTGCTCACAGTTAGCTCCCACAGACAGAAATGTCTTAATGACCAGACAATCTGTTTTTGAGATGGTGATAGAGGGTTAAATATTGACTAGGATGCTTTTCTATGAGATAGTGCCATGGGATCTTTTATATCCCGAGTGGGTAGATGGGTGGCTTAATGTCTGACCTGAGACAGTAGTTCTGCCATCCCAACACTCCCTCAGAGTGCTATCAAGAATGTCATCGTGAATTTATCAACTTGATTTGTGGCTCAACTGGGAGCTCCCCCGCATGGTTTTGGATTCAAGTTCCACACCAGGTTATGAGGTGGTAAAGTCTAGACTGGCACTCCGGCGCAGTACTGAGGGGCTGCTGACTATCGGGAGACCATATTTTGATGATGTGAAGCCAAAGGCCCATCTGTCCTCTGGTGGATGTACAAGAATCCCAGGGCCTTATTTCAAAGAAGAGTAGAACAATTCTTCCCAGTGCCCTGTCTAACATTTATCTAGCAATCAACATAGTGAAAAGAAACAGATGATCTGGTTAGTGGGAGTTTGCTGTTTGACATTACAGCAGTGAGTACATTTTGAAAGTATTTCACTGACTATAAAGCAGTTTTCAGCATCCACTAGTCATGAAAAATGCTGTATAAATGCAAGCCCTTCATTTATTTGAAGGTTAACAATGAGGTAGTATTACGCAGGATAATCAGTCTGGTGGGCTCGCAGTCTCATGAATTCACTGCAGGTCTAGTGCTTCAATGATTCCACACTGTACTCAACAAAGGGGTCATCTCTGTGTCTGTAAGAGAAAAATTCTCGTGACAAAGACAATAGCTTCAGTGATGTGTGACTGAATGTCAGCATTAATTAGCTCAGGTTGCGTTGCATGAGCAGATTACACCAACAGCCTCTGTATCCAGGTCTTGCCTCCCCAAGTTGCCACTGGCCTGCAGAGTAATGACATGTTTAACTGTTAACAAGTTTTTATAGAAAGAACCATGCCAGTGGCTGTGACTCACCCTAGTTGGCAGCGACCAGTTTACTAAAACACTATCTCTTCACAGGAGGTATTGCTGCTGCAGCTTTCAAATGGAATTCCAGGGAAAATACAACGCTTAAGAAGAATGGATTCCCGGGAAACAGCCCGCTGAGAAGGAATAAAAGTAGGAGAGAAACCCGAGCCTCAGTAAGGTAAGGTAATGTGTATGAACGTTCTCTTACTTCATGAACAGTCAACAGATTTAGCAGGACATGATTCCTGCCTGTGTGGAGTAGGTCAGTTAGGTCAATATGAAATCATACAGCAAAGAAGGAGACCGTTGATCTGTGCCAGCACTTTGAAAGTGCCATCCACATCCCCATCTCCCTGACTATTCTTTTCCCGAAGCTAGGCAATCCTTCCCTTTTCAGATATTTAGTTAATTATTCTCCTGAAATTTATTATTAAATCGGTCACCACCATGCAGGCAACACATTTCAATTCACAATGATTCACTACGGAAAATAAATGTATCCACATCTCCCCTTCGGTTCCCTTGTGAGTTATTTGCGATTTGTGATTGCTGGTTACCAGCTGTCATTCCAGAAGAAACAGATTGTCCCTGTCTGCTTCATCAAAATCTCTCTTAGATACCTGCTTGCCTTTCCCATTGGCTGCATCAAGTCTTCATTAGACACAGAATGTTTGATTCTACCACTGAAGTACACACAGTGCTGTTATTACTTTTGTCTTTTTAAGACAATGAATTTTGTTTATTTCATCAGTTAAGATTAAATTTAATCAAAGGGTGCAATTCAGTGTTTGTATCTACAACATGTGCATGTATAGATTTCTGGCCTTGATGTGTGTTGTGATAAAGGTATGTATTTACTGTGTTTATAGCTCACCAGAAGCATAAATCAAAGATGAGATGGATGAAGGATAAGGTTGAACAGGGAATACCTCATTGTGTGTGCTCTCAGCTCCACAGTCAGTCCTAGACTATCCTTCTGGCTTCCACCTCTGGGTCACCTGATCTTCTTAAAGGGGAAACAAACACATACATCACAATATTTGCTTCAGTCTACACTTAGCTGCTTAATGAAAAGAAAGCTGTTTAGAAAGCCTGTTATGTTTTCATGTTTTAATAATCTGCTTATTTCATAGTCTGAAAGTCCACATTCCAACATTTGGAATGGCCCAGGTGAAGGGTTCGGGTCCATTGGGTTGGGAAATATTGACATGAGGGATACAGATTGATAAAGTGCACACAACACTTTTGAAGTAAAGGGTCCAGAGGGTGAGATGTTCCTGCAGTAGTTGGAACCACGTCTAACAGCATTTGCCTGTCTCCCGACTCTTTAATTCCTCTGAGGGACTTTACTGCAGTGGATGGTTATGCGTACACCTCAAGAGGAATCTAGAACATAGAACATTACAGCACAGTACAGGCCCTTCGGCCCTCGATGTTGCGCCGACCTGTCGTACCAATCTAAAGCCCATCTAACCTACACTATTCCATGTACATCCATATGTTTGCCCAATAACGACTTAAAATGTATTTAAAAGTTGGCGAATCTACTACCGTTGCAGGCAAAGCATTCCATACCCTTACTACTCTGAGTAAAGAAACTACCTCTGACATCTGTCCTAAATCGATCACCCCTCAATTTAAAGCTATGCCCCCCTCGTGCTCGCTGTCACCATACTTGGAAAAAGGCTCTCCCTGTCCACCCTAACCCTCTGATTATCTTATATGTCTCTATTAAGTCACCTCTCAACCTTCTTCTCTCCAACGGAAACAGCCTCAAGTCCCTCAGCCTTTCCTCGTAAGACCTTCCCTCCATACCAGGCAACATCCTAGTAAATCTCCTCTGCACCCTTTCCAAAGCTTCCATATCCTCCTTATAATGCGGTGACCAGAACTGTACACAATACTCCAAGTGTGGCCGCACCAGAGCTTTGTACAGCTGCAGCATAACCTCCTGGTTCCGGAACTCGATCCCTCTATTAATAAAAGCTAAAACACTGTATGCCTTCTTAACAACCCTTTCAACTAGGGTGGCAACTTTCAAGGATCTGTGTACCTGGACACCGAGATCTCTCTGCTCATCTACACTACCAAGAATCTTACCATTAGCCCAGTACTTTGCATTCCAGTTACTCTGACCAAAGTGAATCACCTCACACTAATCTGCATTAAACTCCATTTGCCACCTCTCAGCCCAGCTCTGCTGCATATCTATGTCTCTCTGTAACCTACAACATCCTTCGTTACTATCCACAACTCCACCGAACTTAGTGTCATCTGCAAATTTACTAACCCATCCTTCTACGCCCTCAAGCAGGACGTTTATAAAAATGACGAACAGCAGTGGACCCAACACCGACGCGTGCAGTACACCACTGGTAACATTTCCCATCAACCACCACCCTCTCTGTCGTCTTTCAGTAAGCCAATTACTGCTATATCTCCCACAATCCCATTCCTCTGCATTTTGTACAAAAGCCTACTGTGGGGAACCTTATCGATGCCTTGCTGAAATCCATATACACCACATCAATTGGTTTACTCTCATCTACCTGTTTGGTCACCTTCTCAAAAAACTCAATAAGGTTTGTGAGGCATGACCTATCCTTCACAAAACCGTGCTGACTATCCCTAATCAAATTATTCTTTTCTAAATGATTATAAATCCTATCTCTTAACCTTTTCCAACACTTTACCAACAACTGAAGTAAGCTCACTGTTCTATAATTACTAAAGTTGTCTCTACTCCCCTTCTTGAACAGGGGAACCACATTTGCTATCCTCCAGTCTTCTGGCACAATCCTGTAGACAATGACGATTCAAAGATCAATGCCAAAGGCTCAGCAATCTCCTCCCTGGCTTCCCAGAGGATCTGAGGATAAATCCCATTCGACCCAGGGGACTTATCTATTTTCACACTTTGCAGGATTTCCAACACGTCTTTCTTGCGAACCTCAATCCCACCTAGTCTAGTAGCCTGTATCTCAGAATTCTCCTCGACGATATTGTTGTTTTCTAGAGTGAATACTGTCGAAAAATATTAATTTAGTACTTTCCCTATTTCCTCTGACTCCACACACAACTTCCAACTACTATCCTTGATTGGCCCTAATCTTACTCTTGTCATTCTTTTATTCCTTAAATACCTATAGAAAGCCTTAGGGTTTACCCTGATCCCATCCGCCAACAACTTATCATGTTTCCACCTGGCTCTTCTGAGCTCTCTCTTTAGGTCTTTCCTGGCTACCTTGTAACCCTCAAGCACCCTAACTGAGCCTTCACATCTCATCCTAACATAAGCCGCCTTCTTCCTCTTGACCAGAGATCCCACTTCCTTCATAAACCATGGCTCCTGCGCTCTACAACTTCCTCCCTGCCTGACAGGTACAGACTTATCTAGGACACTCAGGAACTTTTCCTTGAATAAGCTCCACATTTCTAATGTGCCCGTCCCCTGCAGTTTCTTTCCCCATCCTATGCTTCCTAAATCTTGCCTAATCGCGTTGTAATTGCCTTTCCCCCAGCTGTAACTCTTGCCCAGTGGTATATACCTATCCCTTTCTATCACTAAAGTAAACATAACAGAATTGTGATCGCTATCACTAAAGTGCTCACCTACTTCCAAGTCTAACAGCTGGCCGGGCTCATTACCCAGTACCAAATAAAATGTGGCTTCACCCCTTGTTGGCCTGTCTACATACTGTGTCAGGAAGCCCCCCTGCACACACTGGACAAAAACTGACCCATCTATATTACTCATACTATAGTGTTCCTAGTCAATATTTGGAAAGTTGAAGTCCCCCATGACAACTACCCTGTCTCTCTCACTCCTATCGAGAATCATCTTTGCTATCCTTTCCTCTACATCTCTGCGACAAATCGGAGGCGTGTAGAAAACTCCCAACAGGGTGGCCTCTCCTTTCCTGTTTCTAAACTCAGCCCATACTACCTCAGTAGAACGAGTCCCCAAACATCCTTTCTGCAACTGTAATACTGTCCTTGACCAACAATGCCACACCTCCCCCTCTTTTACCATCTTCTCTGTTCTTACTGAAACATCTAAATCCTGGAACCTGCAACAACCATTCCTGTCCCTGCTCTATCCATGTCTCCAAAATGGCCATAACATCGAAGTCCCAGGTACCAACCCATGCTGCAAGTTCACCCACCTTATTCCGGATGCTCCTGGCATTGAAGTAGACACATTTCAAACCAACTTCTTGCTTGCCGGTGCCATCTTGCATCCCTGAAACTTGATTTCAGACCTCCTTACTCTCAATCTTTTTTATAGTTGAACTACAAATTTGGTTCCCATCCCCATGCTGTATTAGTTTAAACCCACCCCAATAGCCTCAGCGAATTCCACCCACCCCCCCGCCCTCAGGATATTGGTACACCTCTGGTTCAAAATCTGCCTAATTTAGTCCTTTCACCACTATATCCAAAATAATAGACAACCAGCTGGTTGCCGAGTGCATGTTGCCCTCAAGATATGAGCTAAGCGCATTATTATTACTCAGTCCAAATTATGGCCAGCCTGTCAAACCCTTTACTGTAATAGCAGGTTCCTATCACTGATTAACCAATGCCTTTCTGGTCTCATTCACAAGAAATATTTAAAGGTCGTGTGGTGCTCTACAACAAATGCATTAATTTAGCAACTTCAACATGATAAAATGTTCAGAAATATTTCACAGGAGCATTGTCAAAACAAGCTTTAACACCAAGTCTCAGATGCACAGGTGACCAAAAGCTTGGTCAAAGGGATAGATTTCAAGAGTTGATGAGTTGTCCGGGAATGGACACACACTGTTAGACTTGGTTATAGCTGTGGCTGGAACATCTCATGTTTTTTTTTAAACCTCATCAGGAGCATGTCAAATTGAGATGCTTGATATAATAAAAGGGATTTAACAGGTTAGATAAAAAGAAACTATTTGCTATGTGGGGAATCCAAATGCAGGGCCATTGCATAGTTAAAGCCCAATGGAAGAAAGTTAGAAACACATTTTTCACACAACGAGAATGTCTGCCTGAAAAGTTCTGGGCACTGAAGACAATTGATTGAAATTGATAGATTTTGTGAGGGTAAGGGATCAAAGATATGGGAGCAGGATGGGAAATAGGGTGGACTTAGGTCAGTCTTGACCTAACTGAATGGTGAAACAGAATCAAAGATGCACCTAGCCTGCTTTTGTACTTATATATTTTTAAATATATTTTTATTGAAAATTTTTTTAAAAATATTTCAAGAAATACAAAACAATACAATTCAAAACAATACAAAGAAACAACACCAAACAAAAATGGTTTAAAACCCAAACCACCCTCATGTACTAATGTATAAATATGTATATATTAAAAAAACCCAACTACTTAACTAAGTAAATAATAACTAACAACAAACCCAATAAATAGTAAGGCATTTGATAAGGTTCTCCATGACAGGCTTATGTGGAAAGTCAGGAGGCATGGGATTGCTTGGCCAGTTGGATAGAGAACTGGCTAACCAGTCGAAGTGGTGGTAGATGGTAAATATTCAGCCTGGAGCCCAGTTACAAGTGGAGTTCCACAGGGATCAGTTCTGTGTGCAGTTCTGGTCACCTCATTTTAGGAAAGATGTGGAAGCTTTGGAGAGGGTGCAGAGGAGATTTACCAGGATGTTGCCTGGAATGGAGAATAGGTCGTACGAGGATAGGTTGAGAGTGCTAGACCTTTTCTCATTGGAACGGTGAAGGATGAGGGGTGACTTGAAAGAGGTTTATAAGATGATCAGGGGAATAGATAGAGGAAACAGTCAGACTTTTTCCCCGGGTACAACAGAGTGTTACAAGGGGACATAAATTTAAGGTGAAGGGTGGAAGGTATAGGGAGGATGTCAGGGGTAGGTTCTTTATCCAGAGAGTTGTGGGGGCATGGAATGCGCTGCCTGTGGGAGGGGCAGAGTCAGAATCATTGGTGACCTTTAAGCGGCAATTGGATAGGTACATGGAGGTGCTTAAGCTAGGACAAATGTTTGGCACAACATCGTGGGCCGAAGGGCCTGTTCTGTGCTGTATTGTTCTATGTTCTATGTTCTACAGCTCAACCAAACAAGACACTAACTCTTGAATATCGAGAGTATTAATTTTCACCTATTCATACATTTGCAGTTCACCCCCTCTGGACATTGGACTTGTAAAGCACAATCATTATGGCTATGTAAAAGCTCTTATTAGTGTGGCAGACAAATCTGTGTCCAGGTATTCCAAAAAGGGCTGCCATGACTTATGTCTTATAGAAATTCTCAGTTTTGTGGTGTACCATGCTTGTGAGAAAATCAAAGGGGATATGCTCCATAACAATCTTCCGCCAACCTGACAGGCCCGGGAGGATTCACGGATACCCAACTGAACAAGATATTGTTTCTTGCGCAGGAAGTGAGGATGTTGAAAAGTGTTTTCTTATGCGCGTCTGCAGGGAACACACTGGGAAAGCCAAGAAGAGAGATTGGGCCCTTCTCCACCCTTACACCCAAAATCCCCTCCATTGCACCTGCCACAGCACTCCAGTATGTTTGAAGCCTACCACAGGACCAGAGACAATGGGCAAGAGTGTCCTAACCACCCTTACACTTGGGACATGTTGAAGATACTCTTGGTTTAAATTTTGACAAATGATCCAGAGCCAAGTGGTCCCTGTAGAGAATCTTCAACTGTAAAGCATGGGTCCTATTGCAAATTGATATCTTTCTTGCATTTTCACAAATATCTTCCTATGCTGCTGAGGAGACCTCAACGCCCAGCTCTCTCTCCCACACCCTGCACAGTCGATCGAACTCATCTGAGGGGATGCCCCATCCTCCAATTGATGGTATAAAGAGCTGACAGAAAATGTACTCTTAGCACGTTCCTCTCTGTGTCAGATTTGTAGGTGTTGTGAGGAAAATCACCAAGCTCGGAGTCAGAGTCGGGTTCACCGACAGAGTTTATTGTACAAGGAAATACCAGAGCTCCAGGGAGAGAAAGACACCAACAGCAAATGGTCAGCTGTGAGTCTTCTCTCAACCCAGAGCACATGTCAAGATACTTTTATACATTCTGTGATATAATAGATCAGTGATAAGGTTATTGTCTCTAATGTAGTTTATTTGTTGTAAACATTGCAGAATCGTTGATAGTTTTGATGCAGTCATTGTCAGTTCCAGAGGAGCCTTTGTTGTCATTGTCAGTTTCAGTGCAGACATTGTCAGTTTCAATGTCTGAGCGGAGGTCCATTGCTGTAGTAATGGGCGCTAATCGCTCTTCCTGAGAAGGACGATTACTGCAGCCCTGGCTATTAGCACTCTGTATTGAGTCCGTATCAGACTGTGAGCAATTCTATCAAAGGTGTTGGCCTGACCCAGACACTTTGGTGGGCAGTATACACTACTTATATGTATTCTCTCCCCCACCCGCCTTAAACTAATCAACTAGGTTGTGAGTGCATTGTACTAGCACTCAGGTGGCCCCAGGCAGTAGCTGTATTTGCTTTGCTGTCTCCCTCCATGTTATGGTCTGGTGGCCACCTTGTGTGTCAAGTGGCCAACTTATGGCTCAGCGACCATCTTGTGTATCCATGTGCTTAGTGTTACACTGCTCCATGCCATCTTCCACTTCATAGGGATCAGTCAAAAGTGTAGTCTTTTTAAAAATAAAATCCCTAACTTGAAAAAAACAAGAGGTCTCTGTTAGATAGCTTAATCAAGGGACATCATTGTGTCTCCCTCAAGTAAATCACCCAGGCAAGACACACCCCGAGCTGCCCAATGTTTGAATCCTGAATCCATCATCCCTGGTTGAAAACCTGGCATACCCACTGTAGGTGTAAAAAAAAGATGTTTTGCCAATATTGCCTTCCCTCTGCCAACTTGCCCACCATGTTTTAATAGTATTGATAACTATTTGGTTATGGCACTATTCCTTAACTGTCCTCATTTTGTCCAAAACCAGCAAGCTAGTAAGGGGTCACCTTGCCTGAGAGGTTTCGATATCTAACCACAATGAAAGAGGGTCCCCTTCATAAGCCCAATCACTCATGTAAGATAAAAGCGAGCTTAGTTGATAGGTTTAATATCTGGGAGATCCACTCCCCCCAGTCTGTGAGGCAATTGCAGTTTAACTAATTTAAAAAGGGGCTGCTTATGATGCCAAATAAAAGGGCTAAACAGCTGTTCAGTCTCCTGAAAGTTTGCTTATCAAAAATCAGGGGAGCATCCATATAGGGTACAACAAATGGGGGAGAATATTCATCTTAATAAGCGCTATCTGACCTAACCATGAGACCGGAAGCGCTTCCCATCTTTGAAGGTCTTGTTTGATTTTGTCGAATAATTGAACAAAATTCGCTTTAAACAATTGATCAAGAACAGGAGTAATGAAACTGCCTAAAAACGTAAAACCCCCTTGTGACCACTTCAATGGGAATTGAGACTGGCCCTGAAGACCGAACACCTTTGTAAGACCACCCATAGGCTAGTCTCTGTTTTTGCAAAATTAATCTTGTACCCAGAAAAGGTGCCAAATGAGGTGATGCATTCTATCAGGTGAGACACCGAAACTGCTGGGGTTTGATGAAAAGGTGAGGACATCATCCGCGTACAACAAAATCTTATGTAAATTTGACCCCACTTCTGGAACCGATATATTAGGATCCCAAGAATGGGCTCCGCCAATGGTTCAGTCACCAATGTAAAAAGCCATGGCGAAAGGGGACAGCCCTGCTGGCTGCCCCTAAAAGTGTTAAAATTGTTTGATTGTACCCCATTGGCGATGACCGCAGTGAGAGGGTCACTGCAGAGAACCTCTACCCATGTTATAAAGGCATCGCCCAAGTCAAACCCCTCCAGAGTGTAAAAAAGAAACGGCTACTCAACTTGGTCAAATGCCTTCTCTGCATCTTGAGAAATCACCAGTCCCTGTATTGACTGTTGTTGACACGCTTAAATTACATTAAACAGCCTCCTAACATTATTGGAAGATCTGCAGCCCTTTATGAAGCCCGTCTGATCCTCTTTAACACAGTCTCCAGCCTTAATGCAAGAGTCTTAGAGATAATTTTAAAGTCCACATTTAGGATATAATGGGCCTGTACGAAGCACAGTCCTCGGGGACCTTCCCTTTTTTAAGAATAAGCAAAATATTGGCCTCTTAGAGATGGCGGGAGGCAATCATGACTACGAGTCATTGAACATATTGAGCATCGGGCCTGACAGAATGTTTATAAATTCCTTGTAGAATTCGCTGGGAAGTCTGTCAGGACCTGGCACCTTTCCATTCTGAAGCCGCTCACAGCCTCCTGCACCTCTTGCTCTGATAAGGGGGCATTGAGAAAATGTTTGAGGGTCACATCGGGGAGCTCCAGATCCTTGAAAAAGGACTCCATCTTGGCCCGCCCCTCCTCATGACCCTCAGATTGGTATAATTCAGAGTAAAATCTCTGAAATGCCACATTAATCTTTTTGGAATCACATGGTGGGTTCCGAGACCCTTCCCTGATCAACGTAATGGCTTGAGGGGCACTCCTTTGCCTGGCGAGATATGCCAGATACTTGCTCAGCTTGTCATCATGCTCATATAACCTTCGTTTTGCATAAGTAAGCTCCTTCTTTGCTGTCTGCATGAGCACGGAATTTAATGCAGTCCACAACAGCGTAATCCTCTGTAGCTTGTCCAAGTAAGCCTTCTCAGCTGCCTACCTTCAACCGTGCTTCAAGAAGACATGATGCTCACCCTTTTGCCACTTCCTAGTGGCAGAGTAGGAAATAACTAACCCCTGGCATAGGCTTTGGCAGTTTCACAAAGAATAGACAGTTACCAACCGAGCCTGAGTTAATGTCTAGGAATGCCCTAAATTCCTTAGAGAAGTACACCACAAACTTATTTTCCTTAAGGATAAAGGGATCCATTCACCAGTGCCTCGGGTCCAGTGGAATGTCCTTAACCAACAGGTAGACTGGAGCGTGATCGGAGATGGTAATATTCCGAATTGTACAAGATGCCACCAAATCCAGGGTTGCCACGCGGGTCAGAAAAAAATCAATCCTGGTGTGACATCTGTGTGGATTGGAAAAAAAAACATAAAATCACTGTCTGTAGGATGGAGACGCCTCCAGACGTCCACCAACTCTAACTCCATACATAGATCCACTAATTGTTTAGTTTGTACAGAGAGTATCGGGAGACCTTTGGGCAACCTGTCTACCATGGGATCCATAAGACAATTAAAATCTCTCCCTGCAATGATAGGCCGGGACCAATTTAGAGAACACATCTATCAGAAATTTGAGGGGATGGGCTGGAGGGTAGTAGACATTTAAAACACCATATTCTTCCTCTTTTATCAGGGCTTTGAGGATTACAAACTTCCTGTCTGTGCCTTTAACACACTCTAGTAACTTAAATGGGAGATTCCTCCTAACCAATGTAGCCACTCCCCTACTTCTGGTATTAAACGATGAAAAGTAAACCCGATCAAAGCCATTCTGCTGTAGTTTCGAATGCTCCCTATTATCCAACTGTGTCTCCTGTAATAAAGCAATAGCCACCTTTTCCTTTCTAAGACTTGAAAGTACCTTCTGCCTCTTTATGGTGAGTGACTCCCCTTAATGTTCCAGGTACAACATTTAATCAAGTTCAAATTCCAGAGGAGGAACTTGAATTGCAAATCGCTGAGCCTTAGTGTCACAAGATCCATCGAACATAAAAGCTACATTACCTAAACCCGCTACAGCTAACAAACCTACAAAGCTATCAAAGACTATACACAACAAAAATCAAAAAAACAGCCAACATATAAGGCGCCAGTGGTGCTGAACAGGGGAACTCACCCCCTGCCCAAAGGGGGTATCTACACATTCCAGAACCCAACTTTCCATCCTGCCAATACTGGAGCCAGGGCATTTAAATTCCTGAACCAGGCATAAACTGTAAGTAGGCATCTAGCCATCCCAACCATTTTCCCTCCTCCTAGCTAGAGCCTCATCACAAACACAAGCAGAAAAGAAAGAAAATACACCATGAAATAACAATGTGAATAAAGAAATTTTGAAAAAAAAGAGTAAGTACCCCAACAATCTTTTGGTAGAACTTAACTTAGAAATTGAAAGTACACATCCCAACCACCCCTGAACATAGTTTAGACCAAATTATTACCAATAAAATTATTACCAATTATTACCAGATTATTACCAATAAAAAAAGTAGGAAAAGAAAGCCCCGACCAGACTTGCTTTTCTTTAAAGAAAAACAGAGACATATCCAAACAACTAACATACTAAATTGTTCAGATTAAGTTAATTTGTCCACAAAGTCTCTTGCCCTCTCCGATGTGTCAAAGAGATGTATAGAGCCATTTAAGGTGTTCCAAAGCACTGCGGGATACCTCAGAGAGTACTGGATCCCAAGCTCCCTCAGACTTCTCTTGACACCGTCATAGGATTTTCTTCTCTGGATCACCGCCGCTGAGTAGTCCTGGAAGAACATGACCTTAGAGCCCTTGTAAACTAGATCTTCAGATCCTTCCCCTGGATTCTGGAAGCTTCCACGATTGTCTCCTTATCTTTATAGTGCTGAAACCGCACCAAGATAGGACGAGGACATTGGTCCAGACCTGACCTCCGTGCCGTGACCCAGTGAGCCCTCTCAATCTTTCAGCTTCCAGCTTCCAAGTTAAGGAATTTCAGCAAACAGTCCTCAATAAATTCTGCTGGCCACTCACCTTCCTTACCCTCCAGCAGACCGATGATCCGAATATTTTTTCTCCTGCCTCTGACCTCAATGTCATCAACGGGGTCAAGCAAATTACAGACCTGCGTCTGTAGGGCCTGGATCCTATCCTTGGAGGAACCAGTATCGATTTCCACCACTGCGACTCTGTGTTCTACCTCACCCGACCTTCTCTCCAGGTCTCCCAGCTGCAGTTCATGCTTCTGCAGCACAATAGAGATCAGGGCCAGCTTCTCCTCTATCTGCTTGCTCAACATCTCACGAGATATCATGTGCTCCTTCACCAGGGCCTGGTAAGAAATTGGGTCCAAGGATCCTGCAGCCTGGGTAACGAGCCCGGCCTCGGACGTACCTCCTCCCTTCTTTGGCATGCCTGGACGGCGAAAACCCAGGTAAGTTGCTCTCTGTTACCTGGACTCCACGACCTTTCCAGACAGCTGGGATATCACGGTGGTCCGGGTAGGATGGGCTAGGACTTCATATCTTTTGCAATGCAGTGTGGAGCTCTGCAACGCGATTTTCCTGGATCACTGCCATCTTTGATTCCCTCCTGTTTTTATATTTTAAATAAATAAATTCATACAAAATTGGCAGCATGATAAGTCCAGTGAATCCATCAAAGTGAACCCGCAGTGGTGATAGTTGCAGCATCGTGACTAAACATTTCCTCCTTCTCTTGCCTTCTGGCAGCTATGGAATGTCCCGGGAGAGCCAACACAAAGAAGACTACCTTGCATTCACAATGAAGCTATCTCCTTCAGGGCCCTCTACATTTCCAGGAATACATCCCACATGAATGACTGTACTGGACAATTTCCTCAATGTGCTTGTAATGGAGATCTAGAGCACATCTTCTGCTCCTCTAAGAGGGATGCTGGCTTCTCTGGTCAAAGAGACCCAAGAGAGGGTGAGGGTGTTGGGGAGGGAGTGAGGGGAGAGTTGGGAATTGTGGGGATGGGATGGAGTGGTCGTGGAAGAGGGCATGAACAATCACATGCCCACACTACAGGGAAATTATTCATCACTTCTGAGTGTGAGTTAGCTAACTTGAGTTTTGCTGTTTAATCATCAAAATATGTTGTATATCTAACTGTGGAATTGGAAGTGGGAGCAGCAAGATTGTGCGTGAAAACACGATTGTTTTCCCTTAAATTTTCATCTGTAGTGTGGGATACATAATTGGCCTCAGAACTCAAATGCCAGACTGAATCTGATCTGCTTTTAGTAGCAAGACATGTCTGGTAGATGCTAGTGTTGTAATTGTACAGGAACAGCTTGTCTAGGGGCACTGATAGTTTGAGGGCTAAAGCCTTCAATAGTACGGCTGATTTTAAAACATTCATCAAAAATACTTTTTCAACTGTAAAGCATGTTATAGTTGTGAAGGATGCTTCACACATGCAAGTCCTTTCGGAGAAGAACGAATACTTCACAACTATAACGTGCTTTACAGTTGAAAAAGTATTTTTGATGAATGTTTTAAAATCAGCCGTACTATTGAAGGCTTTAGCCCTCAAACTATCAGTGCCCCTAGACAAGCTGTTCCTGTACAATTACAACACTAGCACCTACCAGACATGTCTTGCCACTAAAAGCAGATCAGATTCAGTCTGGCCATTTACTGCCTCACTAGAGCACTCTTAATCATCAGCAAAGTGATGCTTGAACGGCAGTAAAGAAGTATGTTATTGAGTACTGAAAAACCTGTTCATTTTCCTATTGCCCATAGGAACTGTGGGGGCTGGTTGGTAAGTTGGGTGACCCGGGCAAAGAATGCGAGAATGGGACAGTTAGTGAGGGAGGTCACTGGATGAAAATTCTTGGAATGTATTCAAGCAAAGTTATCAACAGTAGCAATGGCATAGCAATAATCAGCTTACTAATATTGTCTCCTGTTGCCAGACCTGCTGAGTTTCTACAGCAATTTCTGTGTCACAGATAGATAGATAGGCCCTTCAATCACATCACTACAGCCATCATCAAGGACTCAGGATAGTGTCTGAGGTCCAACCATCTTCAGCTTCTTGTGTGACATTCCCTCCGTCAGAAGGCCAAAGGTGGGAATGTTCACTGATGATTCTGCAATGTTCACTTGGTCTGTGGAAGGAGTGAGTTTGGCAGGTCTAAAGACCTCTCATGCCTCACATTTCCTTATTCCAGATAAATGTGAGGAGACCGAGGAAGGATTGCGGTAATTAGGACCAGCAACACACAGAGCATTAATAAACATGAACAGAATGAACACTTGAATCCCAAGCTTCTTCCTATCCAGCTGTACCACTGTTCCCTCCCCCCATTCTTCCAAATCTGTAGAAACACCCCTGTAACCAGGAAAGTTTAGACCAGGTCTCAGGTTGACAAAGGTTGGCAGTGAGAGGCATCACATTACCATGGTTACAATAGCAGATCATAGATTTCTTTCAGAGCGTAGGAGCTGTCTGCTTATTACTGTTTCCAACTCTCTGAGATTGCCCTGGAATCTCCAGGAAGTGAAGATTACTCTATAGAATACTGTGGGAACCAAACCTATGAAACAAAATCTGGGCAAGAAAAAGAATTGTATGCTACTTGATTTTTTTTAGTTAAAAATCACACAACATCAGGTTATAGTCCAACAGGTTTGATTGGAAGCACACTAGCTTTCGGAGTGTCGCTCCTTCATCAGGTGATCGAGCCCTCCACAATCACCTGATGAAGGAGTGTCACTCCGAAAGCTAGTGTGCTTCCAATTAAACCTGTTGGACTATAACCTGGTGTTGTGTGATTTTTAAACTTTGTACACCCTAGTCCAACACCGGCATCTCCAAATCATGATTTTTTTTAAACATTTCTGCTCATTAGTTCAAAAGGAATCGGTGATGGGGGCCAAAGGCTGTTAGAACGGCAGTAAAGAAGTACGTTATTGGGTACTGAAAAACCTGTTCATTTTCCTGTTGCCCATGGGAACTGTGGGGGCTGGTTGGTAAGTTGGGTGACCCGGGCAAAGAATGTGAGAATGGGACAGTTAGTGAGGGAGGTCACTGGATGAAAATTCTTGGAATGTATTCAAGCAGAGCTCAGTTGCTGAGTTTCAGGTCAATCTCCTCAACATAAACCTTTTATTTTCTCAGGATCGCTGTTGGTTCATTGCATCAACCCTCATGTCTGGATCAGGAAGCAGGCGATTCCCAGGACAACGGAGGTACAACAGCAGCAGCTTACCCAGATCAAAATGCATGAGAGGGTTCACCTGATAAAGGTCTTTAAGGTTATATAAGAATTTGTTACGCATATAGGGAGTTCAAAAACAGGAAGCCAGAAATATCAGGCAGTCACTAAAAAATTCATTGAGCACTTCAGAAGAATGACTATAATCTAGAACTTTGTTCATTATCTCATTAGCTCCTTGGGGAACACAATTGTATTTCGATTAGATTAGATTAGATTACCTACAGTGTGGAAACAGGCCATTCGGCCCAACAAGTCCACACCTTATCAAACGCCTTACTAAAGTCCATGTATATGACATCTCCATCCCTTCCCTCATCAATCAACTTTGTCACCTCTTCAAAGAATTCTATTAGGTTTGTAAGACATGACCTTTCCTACATAAAACCATGCTGTTTATCACTGATCAGCCCATTTTCTTCCAAAAGGGTATATGTCCTATCCCTCAGTAGCTTCCCTACCACTGACGTCAGGCTCACAGGTCATAGAGTCATAGAGCTGTATAGCATGGAAACAGACCCTTCGGTCCAACCTGTCCATGCCGACCAGATATCCCAACCCAATCTAGTCCCACCTGCCAGCACCCGGCCCATATCCCTCCAAACCCTTCCTATTCATATATCCATCCAAATGCCTCTTAAATGTTGCAATTGTACCAGCCTCCACCACATCCTCTGGCAGCTCATTCCATACACGTACCACCCTCTGCATGAAAAAGTTGCCCCTTAGGTCTCTTTTATATCTTTCCCCTCTCACCCTAAACTTATGCCCTCTAGTTCTGGACTCCCCACCCCAGGGAAGAGACTTTGCCTATTTACTCTATCCATGCCCCTCATAATTTTGTAAACCTCTATAAAGTCACCCCTCAGCCTCCGATGCTCCAGGGAAAACAGCCCCAGCCTGTTCAGCCTCTCCCTGTAGCTCAGATCCTCCAACCCAGGCAACATCCTTGTAAATCTTTTCTGAACCCTTTCAGGTTTCACAACAGAGCAGAAGGAGAGCAGAATTGCACGCAGTATTCCAACAGTGACTTAACCAATGTCCTGTACAGCTGCAACATCACCTCCCAACTCCTGTACTCAATACTCTGACCAATAAAGGAAAGCACACAAACGCCTTCTTCACTATCCTATCTACCTGTGACTCCCCTTTCAAGGAGCTATGAACCTGTCTTCTAAGGTCTCTTTGTTCAGCAACACTCCCTAGGACCTTACCATTAAGTAGATAAGACCTGCTAAGATTTGCTTTCCCAAAATGCAGCACTTTGCATTTATCTGAATTAAACTGTGATTACTTGGATTATTCCTGCTACCCTTAAACAAGGGGACAACATTAGCAATTCTCCAGTCCTCTGCCCCCCCCCCTCCCCCATTTTCAAGCTGCAAAAAAAACTGTTAAAGCCCCAGCTATTTCCTCTCTCACTTCCCTCAGTAACCTGGGATAGATCCCAACCAGTCCTGGGGAGTTGTCGACCTTAATGCCTTTTAGAATACACATGTCCTCCCTCCATTTGCTGACTTGATATGGAGTAATCAAAGATCTATCCCAAACCTCAGCTTCTGCCATGTCCCTTTCCTCGGTGAATACCAATGCAAAGTATGCATTAAGAATCTCACCCATTTTCTCTGACTCCACACATATCTTTCCTCCTTTGTCTTTGAGTGGACCAATCCTTTCCCTCATTACCTTCTTGCTCCTTATATATAAATAAAAGACTTTGGGGTTTTCCTTAACACTGCTCGCTTAGGATATCTCATGACCTCTGTTAGCCCTCTTAATTCCTCATTTCAAATGGTCCTACATTCCCATTATTCTTTAAAGCTTCGTCTGACTTCAGTTGCTTAGACCTTATGTACACACCCTTTTTTCTCTTAGCTAGTCTCACATTTCACCCTAATCTTACCATTTCTATTCCTCATTTTCACAGGAGTGTACTTCTCCTGAACACTAATCAACCTCTCTTTAAAAGCTTCCCACATATCAAATGTGGATTTCCCTTCAAACAGCTGCTCCCAATCTACATTCCCCAGCTCCTGCTGACTTTTGGTATCATTGGCCTTCCCCTAATTTAGCACTTGTCCTTTAGGACCATTCGCGTCTTTGTCCATGAGTGATCACTATTGTGATCACTATTCCCAAAGGAATCCCCTACTGAAACTTCACCCACCTGGCCGGACTCATTTCCTAGCACCAGGTCTAGTATGGCCCCTTCACGAGTTAGACTATTTACATGCTGTTTTAGAAAACCCCCCTGGATGCTCCTTACAAATACTGCCCCATCCAATCCTCTAACACTAAGTTAATCCCAGTCAATGTTGGGATAATTAAAATTAAAACTTCTCAGGATTACTTCCCCAGTGACATTACCACCAAACTACAATCTCCAATGCAATGGTGGCTGCTTTTTCATCTAGGAGATGGATATCAGGAGTTGGGAATGTTCCTCTCCCTGAGATCCCATCTTTGCGATAGGGACTTGTCTCTCCTACTTTCAAGTAAATGAAATGGAGATGAACTGAAGATGAGTCAATTGCCTCTGGAGCAGGCCCAAGGTGTCAATGAAAGTGGACTAATGGCAAGGTCAAGAGATGAGAAGGCTTCCCTCCAGTTACTGCGTCATTGGTCAAGTTGTGTGCGTGACTCTTAAGCTCTGTAATCCTCATTCGACACAATCCCTCACTTCTCTCTGCCAGATCATGCCAAGTCATATCCCCCATACATCCTCTATACCCACTCTTCCAAATTCCATGATGTTCAGCCATCGACCAGCCTGGAATGTCTTTGAGATGCTCCTGAAACTGATGCAATAAACAACGAAGCTTTGAAAACTGCCAGTGAAAAACCACTCGTCTTACAATCTCTTATAAGTGTCAGTCACCCACAGCCAATCATTTTATGAATGGCAAAAGCTGTAATTCACCTCATACCTATTAGTCTTGTTTAAAAAAAACAGACAGGCATTGAGAAGACTTCATACAAGAACAGGTTATCACAAGGTAATAAAGATAATATTCAAACAAAGCTAGCACTCGTTGTGGGTTTTGATAATGAGGCATTCTAGTTTTATACTGATGCCATCTGGCAACTGTATCAACAGCAGCAGTGTGAACATATGACCTAAAATCTTGTTTTACCATATGGTCTCATTATGAAAGTAAAGACACCCCAACTAGACAGTCCTTTCTAACCTTGGGAATGGTACATTTCTTGGATTATTGGTAGAATCTGAGAGGGAAATAATACAGTCCTTCTGATTGCTTTTCAATGATCTATGCTGGCAAATATACTATGAGTGTTGGCTGGTGTATTTATTAGTTACGAGAAGGTTTGCAAGTATTGTTTAAACAAACATTAGAGTCATAGAGATATACAGGACTGAAACAGACCCTTCTGCCCAACTCATCCATGCTGACCAGATATCCCAACCCAATCTAGTCCCACCTGCCAGCACCTGGCCCACATCCCTCCAAACCCTTCCTATTCATATACCCATCCAGATGCCTTTTAAAAGTTGCAATTGTACCAGCCTCCACCACATCCTCTGGCAGCTCATTCCATACACGTACCACTCTCTGCGTGAATAAGTTGCCCTTGAGGTCTCTTTTATATCTTTCCCCTCTCACCCTAAACCTATGCCCTCTAGATCTGGACTCCCCCACCCCAGGGAAAAGACTTTGTCTATTTATCATATCCATGCCCCTCATGATTCTGTACGGTCACTCCTCAGCCTCCAATGCTCCAGGGAAAACTGCCCCAGCCTATTCAACCTCACCCTATAGCTCAAATCCTCCAACCCTGGCAACATCCTTGTATAGCTTTTCTGAACCCTTTCAAGTTTCACAACATCTTTCTGATAGGAAGGAGACCAGAATTACACACAGTATTCCAACAGTGGCTTAACCAATGTCCTGTACAACCACAAAATGACCACCCAACTCCTATACTCAATACTCTGACCAATAAAGGAAAGCATACCAAACGCCTTCTTCACTATCCTATCTACCTGCGACTCCACTTTCAAGGAGCTATGAACCTGCACTCCAAGGTCTCCTTGTTCAGCAACACTCCCTAGCACCTTATCATTAAGTGTATAAGTCCTGCTAAGATTTGCTTTCCCGAACTTCAGCATCTCACATTAATCTAAATTAAACTCCATCTGCCACTTCTCAGCCCATTGGCCCATCTAATCAAGATCCCATTGTAATCTGAGGTAACCTTCTTCGCTGCCCTCTGCACCTCCAGTTTTGGTGTCATCTGCAAACTTACTACACCTCTTATGCTCACATCCAAATAAATGATGAAAAGTAGTGGACCCAGCACTGATCCTTGTGGCACTCCACTGGTCACAGGCCTCCAGTCTGAAAAACAACCGTCCACCACCACCTTCTCTTTTCTACCTTTGAGGCGGTTCTGGATTCAAATGGCTAGTTCTCCCTGTATTCCATGAGATCTAACCTTGCTAACCAGTCTCCCATGGGGAACTTTGTCAAACGCCTTACTTAAGTCCATATAGATCTGCCACTCTACCTTCATCCATCCTCTTCATTACTTCTTCATAAAAATCAAACAAGTTTGTGAGACATGAATTCCCACATACAAAGCCATGTTGACTATCCCTAATCAGTCCTTGCCTTTCCAAATACATGTAGATCCTGTCTCTCAGGATTCCCTCTAACAACTTGCCCACCACTGATGTCAGGCTCATAGGTCTATAGTTCCCTGGCTTGTCCTTACCAGCTTTCTTAAACAGTGTTACCATGTTTGCCAACCTCCAGTCTTCTGGCACCTCACCTGTGACTATCGATGATACAAATATCTCAGTAAGAGGCCCAGCAATCACTTCCCTAGCTTCCCAGAGTTCTCGGGTACACCTGATCAGGTCCTGGGGATTTATTCACTTTTATGCATTTCAAGACATCCAGCACTTCCTCCTCTGTAATATGGACATTTTTCAAGATGTCACCATCTATGTCCCTACATTCTATATCTTCCATGTCCTTTTCCACAGTGAACACTGATGCAAAGTACTCATTTAGTATCTCCCCCGTTTCCTGCAGCTCCACACAAAGGCTGCCTTGCTGATCTTTGAGGGGTGAAAATGTGTTGCTGGAAAAGTGCAGCAGGTCAGGCAGCATTCAAGGAGCAGGAGAATCGACGTTTCGGGCATGAGCCCTTCTTCAGGATCTTTGAGGGGCCCTATTCTCTCCCTAGTTACCCTTTTGTCCTTAATGTATTTGTAATTCTTCTATAGAAAGACATAGTTTTTGATGTTGTGGCAGTATAATTGTTTAATAGAGGCCTTGTGGCACAGTGGTTCATGCCCCTGTCTTTGAACCAGAATCTTTGGGTTTGACACCCCCCCCCCCCCCCCCCCCCCCCCTGGGATTTGATGGCCAAGTGAGGTGTATTCATGATGAGGCTACTACACACATGTTAAAAGACTCCACACACAGGTTCGTGCCATAGGCTTCACTTTGTGGCAAGCATTTTCCTTGCCTCAAGCAATGACTGGAAGATAAATACTGTATTTGTGACAAACCAGCAAAACTGCTTTGTCTGTGAAACTGTAATACCATAAGAAATAGCACCAGAATTAGGATGTTCAGCCCATTGAGTCTGCTTTGACATTTGATCATGGCTGATATATTTCTCAATCCGACTTTCCAGCCTTCTCCCCATAACCTTTGATCCTTTTACTTATCAAGAACCTATCCATCTTCTTCAAAATGCTTGGCCTTGAAAGCCCTCTGTGACAATGAGTGCCACAGGTTCACCATCCTCTTCCTCATCTTGTTCTAAAGGGTTATCCCTTCACTCTGAGGCTGTGTCCTTCACTCCTAGTGTCTCTTACTCCTGGAAACATCTTCTTCAAGTGCACTCTGTCCAGACCTCTCAGTCTTCTGTAAGGTTCAATCAGGCCCACTCCCATCCTTCTAAACTCCGTCAAATACAAACCCAGAATCCTCAATCTCTCCTCATATGACAAGCCCTTCATTCTCGGAGCATTATCGTAAATCTCCTCCAGACTCTCTCTCAGGCCAGTCCATCCTTCCTTAGATATAGGGTCAAAACTGCTCATAATATTCCAAATGCAGTCTGACCAGAGCCTTGTGCAGCCTCAGCAGTACATCTCTGCTATTGTATTTTAGCCCTCTTGAAATGAATGCTAACATTGAATTTGTCTTTCTAACTGCCAACTGAATCTGTCTATAAACCTTAAAAGAATCTTAAACTACGACTCCTAAGTCCCTTTATGCTTCAGATTTCAGAAACCTTTCCCCAGCTCGAACGTAGTCTATGCCTCTCCTTCCTACCAAGGTGAAGAAACCTTCTTAACACTACCTGTCCCTCCACCTTTTATTTTTGTCATCTGTAAATTTGGCAATGTCCTCGGTTCCTTCATCCAGATCATTAATGTATAATGTGAATCATTGTGGATCCCACACGGATAATGTGGAACTCCACTAGTCACTGGCTACCATCCTGAAAAAGATCCCTTTAATCCTACGCTCTGCCTTCGAACAGTCAGCCTATCCTCTATCCATGCCCAGTACCTTGCCCCTAACATCATGGACTTTTATTTTATTTTGCAGTTTTCACTGTGGCAACTGGCTAAAGGCTTTTTGAAAGTCCACTGCTCTCCTTTATCTAACTTGCTCATGACATCCTGAAAGAATTCTAACAGATTTGTCAGGCATGACCTCCCTTGACATGCCTGTGCTTACTTAGTCCTACTTTCCATGCACTTCCAAGAACTCCACAATCTCATCCTTAATAACGAAATCTAAAATCTTATCAATGACCAAGGTCAGTGTAACTGGCCTGTAGTTTTTGGTCTTCTGCCTCCCTCCTTTCCTAATCAGAGGTGTTACATTAGCCATTTTCAAGTCCTCTGGGATCCTCCCTGACTCCAGTGATTTCTAAAAGATCACCACCAATGCCACTACTATCTCTTCAGCTATTTCCTTCAGAACTCTGGAGTGTAGTCCATCTGGTCTGGCTGATCTACCCACCTTCAGACCTTTCAGCTTCCTCAGCACCTCCTCCTTGGTGATGGCAGTCACATTCACCTCTACCCTGTGACTCTGTTGAAGTTCTGGTATGTTGCTAGTGTCATCTGCTGCGAAGGCTGATGTAAAGTACCTGTTTGGTTCCTCTGCCATTTCGTGGTTTCCTATTGACTGCTTCTGCAGCCTCGTTTTCCAGTGGTCCAATGACCAATGTTGCATCTCCCTTATCTTTTACATACCTTAGAAAATTGTAATCTTCTTTCGTAATACTAGCAAGCTTACCCTCATACTTCATGTTGTCCCCTGCGTGTTTTAAAGGCTTCCCAATCCTCTGGTGCTCATTGACCTTCACCACGTTGTATGAATCATAGAATCCCTACAATGTGGGAGTGGGCATTTGGCTCATTGAATCACCAAACATCATCCAACACCCTCCCCCACCCCATCCCTGTAACCTTACATTTTCCATGCCTAATTCACATAGCCTGCATATCTCTGGATACTATGGGGCAATTTAGCACGGCCAATCCAACAAAGCTGCACATCTTTGGATCGCTGGAGGAAAGCCACATAGTATGCTTGTCTGTCTGCTATTAGTCTCATTCCCCCGGACCCCTTAATATGTTTGTCCTTCTTTGGAATTAATTTCTGCTGTGCCTCCTAAATTAACCCCAGGAAGTCCTGTCATTGCTGCTGTACTGCCTTCACTGCTCGGCTCCCCTTCCAAACAACTCTGGATCCTTTTCTTGGGATCCGCTACCAACCTGGTTTTCCTGGTCCACCTGCATAATGAAGTCCCCCATGATGAGTGTAATAGTGCCTTTCTTACCTGCCTTTTCTGTCTCCTGATTTCCCACTGACAAAAGGCTTGATCAATAGTCTGTTTCCCTTTACACAATCAGCATGGTTCCCCGTAAAATGAATTAATACAGTTTTTTAAAGAAATGTCATCCTGTGCAGAGCCCAGCTTCTTGTATGTGGGTTGCATTTGGCTGCCTGTTTAAACACCTTTATGAATCTTTCTAAAATATCTTATTTCTTTACCCTTTTTATTTCACCACTAATATTGTCTAATTTCCATTTAGATCATTTTTAATTATTTAGTGTATTCCCAGAGATTCCTGTCGTGTTTAATGAGAAGCTATGGAGAATGCCAATGGAATAATCTCAGGAGAGAATGGGGTGGCTGGTTTGGCTGGAGAATTACTTATCACCTTGTTTCATGATGAGATACTTTGCACTTTGCAAAGTAATCACACGCTGCAAATTTTGCAGTGGGAAACGTGTCCTTGGCACAAAGTGGTCTGGGTCGAACTTGTTGCAGTCTGTATTCTTGCTGTTAACAGGCGATGGGTTTTTGATTGTCAACTTACCCCTGTCTCTAGTCGTGGTGTCCACGGGAGAAGTGGCTTCTCCTCCCTGTTTAAATCGACACTGACCCCGTCCTCATCCTCGGCCTCGGCACAGCAGGAGACACAGCCCCTCCTCCAGCCGTCCAGACGCACCTCTCCGCCGGTTAGGTTACGGGATAGCTGTGCAACTTCCTCCCTTAGCAGCAGCAGCAACTCGGGATCCTACAAAGGCAGCGACAGCAGCCCCACCCCCAGGTAATGTAACATTTTTATTCGCAAAGGAAGGGAGGCAGAGGGGACAAAGGCCAGTTACCTAAACATCTGCCTTTGTAATATGTTAAAAGCTATTATTAAAGAGATTTTGCAGGGTATTTGCAAAACTTAAAGGTAAACAGGCAAATAAGCATGGTTTTGTGAAAGAGAAATAATGTTTTAACTATTTACTGAATTCCTTTGCAGAATTAAATGTGCTTTGGATAATGTGGAACTTGTGGCTGTGAGTTTTTTTAAAATTTTCTGTTGGGTATAGGTGTCACTGGCTGGCCCACTTAGATTTCCAGAAAAAAAATTGATAAAGTATCACATCAAAGATCATTCTGAAAAATAATCATGGTCTAGAGAGTAACATATTGACATGGATAGAAGATTGGCTGGTGAACAGAAAATAGAGAGAAGACAGAAATGGGTCATTTTGTAATTGGTAAGTTGTTCCAAGTGGTGTGTTGCAGGGATTGATGTTGGGACTATTTTGTCATTCGTATAAATGATTTCAATGAAGGTGCCAAAGGTACAGTTGCTAAATTTGCTAATGACACAAAGATAATTAGAGGAGTAAGTGCAAAACACTGCTGATGCTGGCAATCTGAAATAAAAACAGAAAATGCTGGAGAATCTCAGCAGATCTGGCAGCATCTGTTCCAGTTTCAAAGAAGAGTCTTTGGACTTGAAACATTTTTCCCAGATGCTGCCATACCTGCTGCATGTAATTCAACACTTTCTGTTCAAATAGAAAAGTAAGTTGTGAGGAAAGCATGGGAAGATATATGTGGGTTAGTTGAATGGGCAAAGATGTGGCAATTGGAGTATGGTGTTGGAAAATGTGAAATTGTTCATTTGGTAAAAAAGTTTAAAAAGAAGCATGTTGACTAAATCTGCCGATCTTTGAGATGCAGATGGATCTGGGAGTCTGGCAGGGTATTTAATATATAATAATATATAATCTATAAAATTTAATACTTAATCCATTATCCTCTGGCAGCTCATTCCATATATGCACCATTTTCAGTGTGAAAAGATTTCCCCTCAGGTCCCTTTAAAATCTTTCCCCTCTTACCTTAAAGCTATGCCTTCTAGTTTTGGACTCTTCTACCCTGGGGAAAAGACCTTGGCTACTTACCCTAACTATGCCCCTCATGGTTTTATAAACTTCGGTAAGACCACCCCTTCATCTCCAATACTCCAGGGAAAAAAGCACCCCTGCCTGTTCAGCCTCTCCTTACAACGCAAACTCTCCAGTCTCAGTATCATCCTTGCCAACCGTTTTTTTCATCCTTTCCAGTTTAATAACATTCTTCCTTTAGCAGGCCAATCAGAATTATACACAGTACTCCAAGCCTCACCAATGTCTTGTACAGCTGTAACGTGACCCCCCCCCCCATCTACTGTCTCATTGTTTTTAGTGATAAAGGCAAGCATACAAATGCCTTCTTTGTCGCCATGTCTATCTTTTTTGTCACTTGCAAGAAATTATGTACCTGTAACCCTATGTCTCTCTGTTCAACAACACACCTCAGGACCTATCATTAACTGTGCAAGTCCTGCCCCGATTTGTCTTAACAAAATGCAACACCTCACAATTATCTAAGTTAAACCATATCTTTCATTCCTCAGCCCATCGGCCCAGTTGATCAGGATCCCATTGTACTCTTAGGTAACCTTCTTTATTTTTCACTGTAGCTCCAGTCCTTGACCTTATTTAAGGAGGGATGTAAATGCCTAGCGGCAGGTCAGTCAAGGTTATATAGTCATAGAGATGTACAGCATGGAAACAGACCCTTCGGTCCAACCCGTCCATACCGACCAGATATCCCAACCCAATCTAGTCCCTCCTGCCAGCACCCAGCCCATATCCCTCTGAACTTTTCCTATTCATATACCCATCCAAATGCCTCTTAAATGTTGCAATTGTACCAGCCTCCACCACTTCATTCCATACATGTACCACCCTCTGTTGTGTTTGGAGACAAGGTTGGACAGGTTAGGCTTGCATTTGCTGGAGTTCAGTAGAGTAGAGGGTGACTTGATTGGAACATAAAAGATCCTGAGGAATCTTGATAGAGTGGATGTGAAAAGGATGTTTCCTTTTGTGTGAGAATCTAGAACAAGGATTTAAGAATTAGGAGTTTCTACCTAAGGCAGAAGTGAGGAAAAGCTTTTCATTCAGAGGGTAATGGGTCTTTGGAATTCTTTTCCTCAAAAAGAAGTTATAAGTGTCATTTTCGAGTTTGTCTGATGTGCTTGCTTACTTCCTGGGACTCACTTTACAGTGATATTGAGATGTGGTTTACCATGACACCTGGTTTATTATCATTGAAACACAACGCATATGCATGTAATTCTATGAAAACTGTCTTTCTGTCTAATTTTCTGAGTAACATTACTGTTCCTATATTATTGTGTTCTGACATGGGTTTAAGATCTGCTTTGGAAGCTGAAGCTGGTAAAGAAGTTTATACTATCCTGGTTACAGCTGGGGAACTGAGGTTCCTCTCGCTCCTAATGTTCCTGCTTCTTGTGCTAATATTGTCTTGAGAATGTCAGCCCCTCTAATTTGAGAGGCCCCCTTTAAATACAGTTCATCGGGTCATCTCTAAAGTACAGTGGCTTACTATCATTTATTAAGTGGGCATGATAACTGACATGCACATTCCTCCTGTATAGTTACAGTAGTTTGATACAACAATCTAATTAACAGAATTCAGTTACTTCTTGTGCATGTGTTTCTGTCCCAGGCAAAGCTATCACCAAAGGTAGTCATGATCATTTGGAGATGCTGGTGTTGGAATGGGGTTTACAAAGTTAAAAATCATACACCACCAGGTTATAGTCCAACAGGTTTATTTGGAACCACTAGCTTTCGGAGTGCTGCTCCTTCAGGTGGTTGTGGAGTATAAGATCATAAGACACAAAATTTATAACAAAAGTTTACAGTGTGATGTAACTGAAATTATGTATTGAAAAAGACCTGGGTTGTTCGTTATGTCTCTTATCTTTTAGAACGACCATGTTTGCCTCAGTTGTTTCATATGTAAATCGCAAATTTTTTTTAAAAGTTACATTCTCAAGTGAACTTGAACAACTGATGTCATGTCGGCCCAGATAATGCATTTAAGGGGTGAGCTGTCCTGTGTGAGACTGTCTGTGCCCCAATGGTCAGACTGAATCTAATCTAAAAAACGGATTTACAGAATGGATTCATGCAGTTTGTGAGCAAAATAAAATGCAATTCTGCAAGTATAAGTTCACCCCACAAAGTTATACATGTACATGTGTATTAGTGGGGGGTGGCGGGGCTTATGACTGTCTGTGCGGGAGTGTGTGTATGTGTTGAGTGTGAATGTAAAGGGGTAGAAGTCTGTGAGAGGGTGAGCGTGGGAATGTATGTGTGAGCGTGGGAATGTATGTGTGAGCATTTGAGAGAGGGTCTGCGTGTGTCTGTGTGTGTGTGTGTGTGTGTGTGTAAAGGGTCACCTGTAATGTGACATGAACCCAAGGTCCCAGTTGAGGCCGTTCCTCATGGGCACTGAACTTGGCTATCAGCCTCTGCTCAGCCACGTTTTGTTGTGGCCTGTCCCGAAGACCGCCATGGAGGACGGTCATCCCGGAGGTCCGCGGTCGAATGTCCCGGACTGCTGAAGTGCTCTCCGACTGGGAGGGAACTGGTGATCGTTGTGTGGTGTCCATTCATCTGTTGCCATAGCCTTTGCTTGGTCATGCCAGTATACCATGCTTCAGGGCAGTGTATGAGATAGACAACATTTGCCGAATCACATGAGTACCTGCCACATACATGGTGGGAGGTGTCCCCACACCTGGGGCATGCATTCAACCAACGTTTCTATCTCATACGCTGCAAGTTAATTAATTTGAATTAAAATTAATTGGTTAAGTTTGAATTGTTGTCAAAACAGCAACCAAAATTCAGTTACACATTTAACAGCCAACTGTGACATGTATCTATTTTGGAAGAACCTGTCTCCGGCCATTCTGTTTGGGTAGCTGAGTCACATGCACGTCACATTCATTCTAAAATTCAGAAAATTAAAGTGAAGTTACACTCATTCAACTTTGTAACATATTTAAAAGGGAAATTCCTCTACCTACTGGGGGAAGCAGAGTTTTGAGTATTTTTAAGGTGAGGTAAATGCAGTTTTGGTAAGCAAGGAAGTGAAAAGTTACCAAGGTGGGCAATTAATGCTGGCCAAGCCAGCGACGCCCACACCCCCTGAATGTGGAATTGAGATTTCAATTTGATTTGCCATGATCTTATTGAACAGCAGATCGTATTCAAGGGACTGAGTATTCTATTCCTGTGAATGTAAGAAAGGTCAGGCCACTTATACGACGGCTGGGTTGTTGCTGCTTTCACTGGCTTCATAACTGGTTCCTGTAGCTTTGTAAATCAGAGGGATTGGAAAAAAAAACAAGTGTAGTTTACACTCATGTTAGCCATGTCTCTGTGGCTAATTCCCTTTTCTGTAAATTCAGAATGTGGTATGTTCATTCCCCTGCCCTGAGTTCTGAGAAATCCAGAGCCAGGACTGAGCAAGTGCTGCACCATGTCTTGTGTCTTTGACATGAGATGGTAAAAGCCTGAGGCCATGTCTCCCCTCTCAAGTGGATGGAAGAGACCCTCAAGGATCTAATACATAGAACAGTAGTTTCTTGGTCAATACTTAACTCTCAACTAAAGTTACTGAAGACAGATTATCAGGTCACTGTCACATGTTGTGTGCAATTTGACTCACAGCTGTCAACCATAACAACAGTTTGAAAGCACTTAGCTGTAAAGCTCTTTAGAACATTTCAAACTCGTGAAAGGTGCCTACAAATGCAAATTATTCTTGAATAAATAGCTTTCTCGTGTTTGTATTTCAACAGGTATGATTTGATCCTTTGTCACTAATTGTTTGTCAATTTGCTGTGCAGACGTTCGAGTAAATATTCGTCGTGCAGTGAAAACCATGGGATCAAGCCACCAACACCAGAGCAATATCTGACCCCACTGCAGCAAAAAGAAGTCTGCATCCGGCATCTGAGGGCAAAGCTAAAGGAGACGGAGGAGAAGCTGGATGAGAGGTATTGCTGATTCAGGATTGTGTGAGAAGACAGGAATATCATAGAGCTCAGGCTTTAGAGATGTGAACTAGCACTGGGAGGGGAAGGGGGACAGCAGAAAAGCATGGCCATCACTGGTCAGTACATCATGTCCATCACTGGTCAGTATAAACTAGCCACTACTGGTCAGTACACAATGGCCACTACTGATCAGTGCAGGATAGTCACTACTGGTCAGTACAGCATGAACATCAATGGTCAGACAGGGTGGTCTTTAACTGGTCAGTACAAGATGACCATCACTGGTCAGTTCAGGATGGCCACTTACTCTCTCTCTCTCTGTCTTCACCTCCTCCCTCCCACTTCTTTCCCCTTTCTCTATCTCACTCTCTCTCTTATGCCCCAGGGAACTGTGTTGGGAGATAAGCATAAATTATATTTCCAACAAGTTTAAAATAACAGGAAGTGACTATCTGCAGATATAAAGATAAAATAGATCAAAGGACTACTCTTTTGTGAGGGAGGGTTGGGGTTGGGGGTGTTTGAAACGATGAAAAGGTTCAATTGAACAGATACAGAGAAACAGTTTCCACTGGGTATGAATCCAAAACAAAGGGGAACTAAAGCAGACCGAAGTCGTTCAGTGTGTTTTGAATTAACACAATGGGTAGTGGGAATTCTGCTGAATAAAATTATGAATGCTGGGGGGCAGCTTCAGGATTATGATGGAGCTTTGTCAGTGAGGGGATTTGAGGGGTATGGAATAAAGCTGGATTAATCCCAGAAGCTCAGCACTGCCTTTACAAAGGCAACTAACAATAAGTGCTGGTCCAATTAGCAACAGCCTTGAATGAATTAATAAAAAATACATTAGCCATGACGTGACTCAATAATGTGGATCAGGCATGGGGATTGGATGTACTCCTCCCTGTCTCAAAAGTAATGATTGACAATGAGGGTCTAACATTGTGTCCTTGTGGTTTTCACAGGGGTGGGGAGGTGGAGGATTTGAAATTGCAGCTGTCCCGGATGCAGGAAGATTGGATTGAGGAGGAGTGTCACCGTGTTGAAGCTCAGCTCTCCCTGAAGGAGGCCAGGAAGGAGATCAAACAGCTAAAACAGGTGATCGACACAGTGAAGAATAACCTGGTGGAGAAGGATAAAGGCATTCAGAAGTATTTCATTGACATCAACATTCAAAACAAGAAGTTGGAGACTCTGTTACACAGCATGGAGTTGGCGCAGGATGGTGCGTCTCAGTCTGCTGCTGGCTCTCCAGCCCGGTCTCTGACCCGCAGCTCCACCTATACCAAGCTGAGTGAGCAGGGGCCTGAGCTCCTGGTCCTTGATGGCTCTGATCTTCCTCATCGTGGTTCCCTCGCCTCTGGGATCGATCGCGCTGCGGAGGCTGCTGCCCTCACAGCCCGGTCCTTACTGCGGGAGGGGTATAGGCCATCAGCCAGGATCCAGCTGAGCACTGTCCGAGAGCAGGCCATCCAAACCGACTTCTCCCCCTGTCATCCTGACCTGGAAGTGATAGCGGAGAAGGTCCTGAGGTCAAGCACCTTTGACCCTGGCGGGCTCACCGCTGGGGCAGAGAACTCGAGACCACTCCCTGACGATCAGACACTGCAGACTCTCGGTGGGAGTCCGGATCTGCGGCCAGTCGACTCCCGTTTGGTTCCTTTGGGGGCAGTGCTTGAGACCCCCAGAGCAGGAGTGCCACAGGTGCCCATCCAGCCGGCTCTGGATGAGGCTCCCAGTCGAGTAGCACACTGGAGCCGGTATTATATTGTGGATCTGCTGGCGGTGACAGTGCCCGCAGTCCCCACTGTCGCCTGGATTGTCAGTACCCAGCGAGGCAGCTCGCAGCCTGTCTACAATATCGGGGTGTTGCTGCGCAGCTGCTGTGTCCTTGCTCTGCAGTCCCTGCGACGATTCAACACCAATGCAGCTTCCCCAAACCAGCCTCCATCCTAGCCCCAGCTCACTGCCCCTGGGCCTCCCCCCACACACAGCCACCACCATAATCCCATCAACTCACCCTCTTCCTCCCTCACACCCCTCACCTCCCCACCCCATCACCCATCATACCTCGTCAACATCCACCCAATCACTCTCCCACCCCATCACCAATCACCTCATCAACATCCACCCAATCACCCACTCTCCCCCACCCCATCACCAATCATCTCCTCACCCCCAACCCATCATCTCCATATCCCATTAGTCACCTCACCATCCCCATCCCCAGCCCATCATCTCCTCACACCATCACTTCCCCACCTTGTGAGTCCCTCACCCCATTCCCCACCCCCCACCACCTCACCCCCATCCAATACCATCACCCCCACCTCAGCACCCCCACATACTCCTCCCCCACCTCTCATCTTTTCACCCTAACTCTATTACCCCATCCTTTCACTCACTCCATCCCCACCCCCTCTACCACCTCACCCCTACCCCCTCACCCCCACTTCCTCGCATCTACACCACCATCCCCTTGCCACCCTCAGTTATGCCCCCACCAATCTACACCCCACTCCCTCACCCCAACTTACTCTACACCCTCACTATTCCAACTGCACTCACTCAACCCTCATCTGCCTCCACCCCCACCCAACATAGACCTCTATCTCTCCCACATTCCTTCACAGAGTGACCTAAAGTTGTATCCCTTTCCCTCACAGTTGTTTGCACTACTGTTAATAACTCATCAATACACAGATATAGGAAACTATACAAATAACCCACACAGTTGAGCCAGTTTGAGCGCTGGAACCTTGCACTGCATTGCATGGCTGAGAAATAAGATGTTTCAGATACTTCTGGGAGTATCTCCATGGCACTTAAAATCTCCATGTTGGTGTTAACATTACTCAAAGGCAAAGTATTAAACTGTGTTTTTTTACATTTCCATCAGCTGCACAGTTACAAAATGCTGCTTTCACTCTATTAGATGCAAAGTAAAATGTACTAAATATAATGACTTTTCAATTTACAGGAGTTGCCTCAGTTCTCGTTCACCCTGAGCTCTTGATGATGTTCAACTATTGCTTGTAACTGGCCCTACCTGCCAGCGGTGTCTATGAGAATCATTGTACGGTTTCAGTAAATACAGCACTCAGCTTGCCCAATGTTTCCCCTTTCCTGTTGTACTCACATGGTTATTTATTTACTTTACATTGATTTTTTTTATTTGCACTGATCGAAGTGAGATGATTTTCTTCCTGGAAGTGGGAAGGTTTGTATTTGCATTTCTGGCACCAACTTGAGATGTAGATAAATTTGCCAACTTGTGCTGATAGGGAGATTAGATTCCTCCGAACCGTATGCCTCACTGCTCCAAATTTTGCCAGCACCACAATCACCCTTCTACCTCTTTAATTCTGATTGCTATCCAGGCTGGATTAGTGACATCAGGAGACTTGCCAAACTCATTTCCTATTGGTCTCTTATCAGAGTTTAAAAGGTTAAATTCCAGAGTCAGGTTGCATAGACTGGGCATGTCTTCACTTGAGTTTCGAAGATTGAGTAATGATCTGATAAAAATATTTAAAATAACTCAGTTATCCGAATAATGTTAATAAGAGACACATGCTGTCAATTTTTTTTTTGTCTTATACGTGTCCAGAGACATTCAAAAGTGTCAAATTTTAGATAATCACAATTTGTACTTTGGCAAGACAGAAACTTTCAACATCTCATCCCTTCTCAGCAAAATTCAAATTCAAACCTCGCCATGTAAGTGGGGAGAAACTCTTTACTCTGTTGCAGGAATCAGCAACAAGGCAACGCTAAACTATATCTGCAAACAAATAATTTAAGAATGAAATCAGGAAGCAGTTTTCAGACAGAGGTATACTATTGTGGAACTCTGGAACTTTTGTCCAAAAGTCTGGTTGAAGATTTGTATCTCGGGTGTCCGTTGTGGTTCTGTTCGCCGAGCTGGAAGTTTTTGCTGCAAACGTTTCGTTCCCTGGCTAGGGAACATCATCAGTGCTATTGGAGCCTCCTGTGAAGCGCTGCTTTGATGTTTCTTCCGGTATTTATAGTGGTTTGTTCTTGCCGCTTCCGGGTGTCAGTTTCAGCTGTAGTAGTTTGTATGTGGGGTCCAGGTCGATGTGTCTGTTGTATGTGGGGTCCAGGTCGACGGGTCAGACACATCGACCTGGACCCCACATACAAACTACTGCAGCTGAAACTGACACCCGGAAGCGGCAAGAACAAACCACTATAAATACCGGAAGAAACATCAAAGCAGCGCTTCACAGGAGGCTCCAATAGCACTGATGATGTTTCCTAGCCAGGGAACGAAACGTTTGCAGCAAAAACTTCCAGCTCGGCGAACAGAACCACAATTTTTGTCCAAAAGTTTTGAAGGATATGGAGCCAAGGCAAGAAAATGTGTCTGATAGACTGTGCAAGCATGATTTAATTAAATGAAGGGGCTGAATGGCCTTCTTCCCATTTTAAAGTTCCTTATAATCAGTCTAAGTTGCTGGTATCATCAAATCAGTTTGGAATGGCTATGAACTCATTCCAGACCAGTTACTTAGCTCATTTTGTCAGTCAGCAAACTCTCCACAGAATCATATTTTAATAACTGAGAATTTATTTCAGCATATTGTTGTCCACATTTTTAAAAACTCATTTGTGAGATGTGGGCAGCATTTATTGCCCTTGAGAAGGTGAGGGTGAGCCAATGCAGTCCATTGTTGACCCTCATTACAGAGTCAATTCCAAGGTTTGACCCAGCGACAGTTCGGGAACGGCGGTATATTTTCAAGTCCGGATAGTGAGTGGCTTGAAGGGGAACTTGAAGGGATTGGTGTTCCCATGTGTCTCCTGCTCTTGTCCTTCTAGATGGAAGTGGTCGTGGGTTTGGAAGATGCTGTCTGAGGATCTTTGGTGAATTTCTGCAGTGCATCTTGTAGATAATACACACTGTTGCTCCTGAGTGTCATTGGAGAAGGGAGTACATGCTTGTGGATGTGGTGCCAATTAAATGGGCAGCCTTGTCCTGAATGGTGTCAAGCTTTTTGAGTTTTGTTGGGGCTGCAACCATCCAGGTAAGTGAGGAGTATCCATTCACATTCCTGACCTGTGCCTTGTAGATGGTGGACAGGTTTTCAGGAGTCGGGAGGTGAAGTATTTGCCGCACTATCTGCCCTGTTCTTGTAGTCACTGTGTTTATGAGGTGAGTCCAGCTGAGTTTCTGGACAATGAAGGATGTTGATAGTTGGGAATCCAGTGATGGTAACACCACTGAATGTCAAGAGTGGTGGTTAGATTATCTGTTATGGCTGATGGTCATAGATTGGCATTTGTGTGGCGTGAATGTTACCTGTCACTTGTCAGCCCAAGCCTGGATATTGTCCAGATCTTGTTGCATTTGAGCATGGGCTGCTTCAGTATCTGAGGAGTTGCAAATGTGGCTGAGCATTGTGGTATCATCAGCGAACATTCCCACTTCTGACCTTATGATGGAGGGAAAGTCATTGATGAAGCAGCTGAAGATGATTGGGCCGTGGACCCTTCCCTGAGGAGCTCCTGCAGAGATGACCTGGAGCTGAGATGACTGACCTCCAACAACCATGACCATTTTGCTATGTGTCAGGTATGACTCCAGCCAGTGGAGAGTTTGTCACTTGACACTCATTGGTTCCAGTTTTGCTAGGACACCCTGATGCCACACTCAGTTGAATGCAGCCTTGATGTCAAGGGCTGTCACTCTTCCCTCCCCTCTGGAATTCAGCTCTTTTGATCATATTTGAACCAAGGCTGTACTGAGGTCAGGAGCTGGTGGCCCTGGCAGAACCCAAACTGAGCATCACTGCAGGTTATTGCTGAGCAGGTGCTGTTGATGACACCGATCATCACTTTACTGATGATCATGACTAGACTGATGGGCCAGTGATTGGCCTGGTTGGATTTGCCGTGCTTTGTATGTACAGGACGTACCTGAGCAATTTTTCACATTGTAGGGTAGATACTAGTGTTGTAACTGTACTGGAAGAACTTGGCAAGAGGAGCAGCAAGTTTTGGAGCACAAGTCTTCAATACGATTGCTGGAATGTTCTCATAGCCTTTGCAGTATACTGTTTCTTCATATTACCTGAGGTAACTTGAAGTGTCTGAAAACTGGTTTCTGTGATGCTGGAGACCACTGAAGGAAGTCAACATGGACCATCCACTCAGCACTTCTGGCTTCAGCCTGATCTTTTGCATTGATGTGTTGGGCTCTTCCATCATTAAGGATGGGGATATTGGTGGAGCCTTATCCTCCAGTGAGTTATTTAATTGTCCAACACCATTTACAACTGGATGCGGCAGAGCTTAGATTTAGTTTGATTTATTGGAGTCACAGTGAATAGCTTTGTTCAAGGACATACAGATCTTAGGGTGCTTAGACAGAGTGAGGGATACGAAGCTAAAACTGCACAGCAGGTGCTCAAAGCAAGATCAACATCAACACGATCAACATTATTTGAAGTTAGCAAGTCCATTCAAAAGTCTATTAACAACAGGAAAGAAGCATGTGGGCATGTTCAAGGTTCTGTATCTTCTGCCTGAAAAAAGAGGTTGGAAGTGAAAAAGTGTGGTGCTGGAAAGGCACTGCAAACCAGGCAGCATCCGAGGAGCAGGAGATTCGATGTTTTGGGCATAAGATCTTCATCATTCCTGATGAAGAGTTTATGCTCAAAACATTGACTGTCCTGCTGTTCAGATACTGCCTGACCTGCTGTGCTTTTCCAGCACCATACTTTTTGACCCTGATCTCCAGCATCTGCAGTCCTCACTTTCTCCTGGAAGAGGTTGGAAGAGAGCATTAACAGAATGGGAGGGGTCTTTGATGATGTTGCAGTCTTTCTGCAGCAACAAATCTTCTCAAAACTCGCAACAAGAAGTGTAAATGGAGTCCATGGATGGGAGATTGGCTTCTATAATGGTCTGGGCTGTACATACAAACTTACTGAAGTTTCTTTGGGAGACTGGATGCCTCCTAGCAGAGTGCTTTAGGGAACATCTCCGGGACACCCGCACCAATCAACCACACCGCCCTGTGGCCCAACATTTCAACTCCCACTCTGCCGAGGACATGGAAGTCCTGGGCCTCCTTCACCGCTGCTCCCTTACCACCCGATGCCTGGAGGAAGAACGCCTCATCTTCCGCCTCAGAACACTTCAACCCCAGGGCATCAATGTGGACTTCACCAGTTTCCTCATTTTCCCCTTACCCCACCTCACCCCAGTTCCAAACTTCCAGCTCAGCACTGTCCCCATGACTTGTCCTATCTGCCTCTCTTCCTTTCCACCTATACAGTCCACCCTCCTCCCTGACCTATCACCTTCATCCCACCCCCATCCACCTATTGTACTCTTTGCTACCTTTCCCCACCCTCCTCCCTGACCTTTCCCCTTCATCCACACCCCTACTCACCTATTGTACTCTATGCTACTTTCTCCCCACCCCCACCCTCCTCTCATTTATCTCTCCACCCTTCAGGCTCTCTTCCTTTATTCCTGATGAAGGGCTTTTGCCCGAAACGTCAATTTTCCAGCTCCTCGGATGCTGCCTGAATTGCTGTGTTTTTCCAGCACTACTCTACTCCAGAATCTGGTTTATGTAGTTTCTTACGGTCCTGGGCAGAGCAGTTACTGTGTCAGGCCATTATACCCAGACAAAATGCTTTCTACGGTGTATCTGTAAAAGTTAGTGAGGCTCCTTATGGACATGCTGAATTTCCTGAGCTGCCTGAGGAGCAAGAAGAGGCTTTGTTGTAACTTCTTGACCATCGCATCTACGTGGGAAGTCCAGGCCAGGTTGTTGGTTATTGTCATTCCTAGGAACTTGGCACTCTTGACCCTCTCCACCTCCACTCCATTGATGTAGGTTTGGGGCATGTTCTCCACTTTTCTTCCTGAAATCAATGATCAGTTTTTTTTTCGCTGACATTGAGAGACGGTTATCATTGCACCACGACACCAAGCATTCTATCTCCTTGTATTCTGACACATCGTTGTTTGATATTCAGCCTGGTGTCATTAGTAAACTTGTAGATGGTATTCATGCAGGATCTGGCTACACAGTTGTGGGTGGACAGGGAGTATAGTATGGGACTGAGAATGCATCCTTGAGGAGCTCTAGTATTGAGCATTATTATGGAGAAGGTGCTGTTGTCTATCTGCACTGAATATGGTCTATTTTTTTTTCTTTTTTCTTATTTTTTCTTCTTTTCTTTTTTTTTCAGAAAGCAGGTAGGCCGATAAATTAGATTAGATTACTTACAGTGTGGAAACAGGCCCTTCGGCCCAACAAGTCCACACCGACCCGCCGAAGCGCAACCCACCCATACCCCTACACTTGCACCTTACTTAACACTACGGGCAATTTAGCATGGCCAATTCACCTGACCTGCACATCTTACTATGGGAGGAAACCGGGGCACCCAGAGGAAACCCACGCAGACACGGGGAGAATGTGCAAACTTCTCACAGACAGTCACCCGAGGCGGGAATTGAACGCGGGTCTCTGGCGCTGTGAGGCAGCAGTGCTAACCACCGTGCCACCGTGCCGCCCCTGAATATGGTCTATGGGGCAGGAAGCTGAGAATCCATTGGTTGTGAGATCAATTAGCTCTGTTAGCACTTGCTGCTGTTTGGCATGCAAGTAGACCTATCTGGTAGCTTCACCAGGTTGACAACTAATTCTAAGATATGTCTGCTCCTGACGACCCTCCCGCAGTCTCCGTTGAACCTGGGTTGATCCCCTGGCTTGATGGTAATGGTTGAGTGGAGGATATGCCGGGCCATGAGGTCACAGATTGTGCTGGAGTACTATTCTGCTGCTATTGATGGCCCACAGTGCCTCATGGATGCTGAGTCTTGAATTGCTTGGGCTGCTTTGAAGTCTGTCCCATTCAGCATGGTGATAGTGCCACACAACACGATGGAGGTTATTCTCAATGTGCAGGCGGGACTTTGTCTCCACGAGGATTGTGCGGTGGGCACTCTTACCAATACTATCATGGTCAGATACATCTGGAGCTGGCAGATTAGTAAGGATTGGGTCAGGTATGTTTTTCCTGCTTGTTGGTTCCTTCACCACCTGCTGCAGACCCAGTCTAGCAGCAATGTCCTTTAGGACTTTATACCAAGAAGAACATTGAAATTCCCCAACCCAGAGTACATTTTGTACCTTTGCCATCTTCAGTGCTTTGTCCAAGTGTTGCTGAACTTAAAGGAGTACTGATCCATCAGCTGAGAGAGGATAGTGTGTGGTAATCGGCAGGAGATTTCCCTGCCCGTGTTTAACCTGAAGCCGTTAGACTTCATGGAGTCAAGAGTCAGTGTTGAGGATCTCCAGGATAACTTCCTTACTATATCCCACTGTGCTGCCAGGCCATATCCCATGTTGGTGATGCTGGTGTCTTCAACTTTGTCTGTAAGGTATGACTCTGTGAGTATGATTATGTCAGGCTATTCTGTGAGAGACCTCTCCCAATTCTGGCACTAGCCTCCAGCTGTTAGTAACGAGGACTTTTCAGGGTGAACAGGGCTGTTCCTGCTTTTGTCTTTTTAGGCGCCTAGGTCAATGCCAGGTGGTCTGTTCGGTTTTATTTCTTTGAGACTTTGTAGCAATTGGTACAACTGAATGGCTTGTTAGGCCATTTCAGAGGGAAATTGAGAATCAACCACATTGCTGTGGTTCTGAAGTCACATATAGGCCAGACCAGGTTAGGATAGCAGATTTCCTTCTGTGAAGGGCATTAGTGAACCAAATGGGTTTTTCCGAAAGTTGGCAGTGATTTCATGGTCATCAGTAGATTCTTAATTCCAGCATCTGTCACGGTGGGATTCAAATCGAAGTCCCCAGAACATTAGCTGAGATTCTGGATTAATAGTGTCTCAATAATACCACTAAGTCATGGCCTCCCCATTCTTTCATGAAATGTTGTACAGTCAACTTCCAGCAGATCAACTACTAAACCTAAATATATTTTGTATAAATACTCATAAGAACAATGCTCCCAATATTCAGTGACCCCATGTCTCCTAATGTTGTGGGGTACTGGTAAAAAGCAAACACTTAACTATGCAGAGATTAATAGAGAGACACCCAACTTCAAACCTGTGCTAGATTAACTGCTAAAGTAATTGCATTGGATCATGTTTCTAGGGATAAGCGAGGGGAAGAATGAATCTGTATCAGTGCCTTGTGATGCTTGAAAGATCGTTCACGCTCCGGTTTAGGATGGAGTGGGTGTCATATGATCAGCTGATTGAATAACCCAAACTGGTCCATGGTGCTGGAGAGAGGTAGTGGGTGGGGGTGGAGGATGAGGGGGTGGGATGGGGAGCAGCCCTTGACAGTGGAATCCAATGAGAATCAATGCTGTCAAGGAAGGGGAGAGGGGGACAGCACTGTGTCATCAGTTCAAAAAATAAAAATCTTAAATAGTAGAGTATCTATTGCAAATAAGAGAACAAAATGTCGAATCAGTCCAGTGAGCATGAATGAATTCAGAATCATTTGGATGTGTTCAGAAGCAATTATCTGTTCAGTAACAATAGACTACATATTTTAATGTGAAAACTATAAAGTCAATCTGTGCAGTGAGTGGTGTTCCAATTGGTGTAGAAAGTTCTGACTGTTCCATTTTAATTGGCTACTTCAGACAAGCAGAGAAAATGCTGGAGAAACTCAGCAGGTCTGGCAGCATCTATGGAGAGAGAAACAGAGTTAATGCTTAAAGTCTGAAATGGATCTTCAGTACCTATCCAATTCCAAATCAGAATTCTTGAGTTCTGAAGAAGAGTGTCACTGGACTCAAAATGTTAACTCTGTTTCTCTCACCACACATCTGCTGAGTTTCTCCAGAGTTCTGCATTTGTTTTAGATCTCCACAAATATAGTGTTTTGCTTTTATTTATTTGCTTTCAAGGTAGGACAGTAACTGTTTTCTACATTTCATGGCTAGCATCTCTTAATTAATTCTTAGGACCTTGACACTGCTGGCAAGTTTGGCATTTAATGCTCATTTTCTACTATCAATCCTGAGTTGGTGGTAGGACGCCTTCTTGATCTGTTGGAGGTCCTGGTGGTCATGGTACTTTTGAATGGCATACTGAATCAATTCATCATGAAGGAATAGCAGTACCCGTCAGAGTCTGGCACAGGCTGTGGCTGATGGTGTTGTAGACTTGGGAGGGTTTCATTGTTCTATTTTTGCATAAACCAGGTCTCTTTTTGCACACCCCCCCCCCCTCCCGGAGAGGGTGTTAAATCCAGGCAGGGATCATGCATTGGAGCTCAGAAACTTATAAGTGTGATTATGTCTTTGTCTATGTGAGACAATGTTCAAATTGTTGTTTGTGTGTGTGTGTGTGTGTGTGTGTGTGTGTGTGTGAGAGAGAGAGAGAGAGAGAGAGAGAGAGAGACACTGGCTGATAGGATCAACACCTGTTGGAATCATCCAGACACCCAAACTGAAAATGAACCAGTTGGTGTCTAGCAGATAATTAAGACACTTTGTTCTGTGTTCTGTTAATTCCTTGTACCACTGTTGCTGTAGCCATTAGACTGAACTATACTTGAAATAAAACATTTAAACTCTGGGCAGATTGTGTAATCTCTGCAAAGAATAGCAGGGAATTCAAAATACTGATTGAAAATTACTAGCATTGCAAAACGTGTCTTTCAGCTGACCAATGGCTCCAGTTCCTATCTCAGTAACAATGCTGATAACGGAGCGGAGTTCTGGGCTCTACTCCCAGGATTCATGGGTTGTGATTGAGCCAAACAAGACCATTGAATTCCCAACTCACGTCCTCAAAGGCTCAGAGTAACCTTGGAGGTAATCACATTGGGAATGTGGAGCAACAAGAACTGGATGTCACACAGGCCATTTGGACTGATTAATGGCATTACTCCCATCTTCCCTCCCCCTCACCCACAATGGGCTGTGATGGGGAGGGGGTGCTGTGGTCCTCAGCTGTGAATCCTTCAGCCAAATATGGGAAATTGCACCAAACAATTCAGATCCCCAGGATATTGCAGGCACTTAAATTGCTGATGACCCCCTCAGCCTATATAGACCCAGGAGAGCACTAAAATAAAAATGTCCCAACGTCACATTCACAATCTGTGGAACTTCAGAGACCTTGCTTCCAAGATAAGGTCTTCACTCCCCCATATTCACATTTTGGTCCAGGTAGGAGCATGGGATAGAATGGGAGACACATTTTTTTCCCTCCACTGCTGTGTATTTGGGCCTTGCCTCATTCATTTCTCTACTACCTTTCACCCCCCCATGATGGCCATGGTTTCAGCACCTAGACCCCAAACTCAGAAATGCCCACCCCATAACCCTCCTACTTCACCTTCAAACCTCCCCTTTTTAAATGAAACATAGGGATCTGATCCAATTATCTCCTTGTGTGGCTCTCTATCAAATGTTGTTTGTGAACATTCCTGTGGAGTCATTATGGGATGTTTTACATTTAAAGTGCTTTATAAATGCTGGTTGTTGTTGACCACAGCTACAGTCAAAAGAAAAACTCTCCTGGGGTTTGTGCAGTGTGAAGTGATTTTAATGAAAGTAATCACCAGGAAATAAAGCTTAAAGATTAACTTAATTACAAAGAGTGGCAGTGTCACAAACTCAGGACTAAGAACTTGGGGATAAAATTGGTTTAGTGCTCAAGAGAGTCACTGCCAACAGAAAACAAAGTCAGAGAGCGTAAATGGTCTGCTGGCTTGCTGTTGCTGCATCCCTTTCCAGGTTTAATTTAACCCCACACTTCCCATCGTCTCTGTTCTGATTATGGCATTTCCCAGTGTTCTCTTTCAGAGATTTCCTTCCACATCCCTATCCCCCCAACTCCCCAAAACCCCTGACTTCTCTATGGTTGACAGATCCTCACCCATATCTGAACCATTTCCCACACTTATACCCTCACCCTGTGCCCGCTCTCCAGGAAGATGATAGGATTCTCCTTGTCTTCACTTTCCACAGCAAATAGCCTCTATTTTCTGTCAATCATTGTCCACCATTTCTGCCACCTCCAGCAGGATGGCACCACTAAATAAATCTTCCTGTCCCCTCCCCTGCTTGCACTCTAAAAAGATTTTTTTAAAATTTATTCATGCACCGGACAAGGGCTTCACTGGCTAGGCTAGCACTTATTGGTGAGGCCAAATTGCCCAGAGGGCAGTCAACCACATTGCTGAGAGTCTGGAGTCAGGTGTAGGTCAGACCTGGTAAGGGTGGCAGATTTCCTTCCCTGAAGGGCATTAGTGAACTTTTGTTCCAACTGAACCCCAGCGCATTCCTCCAACAGTATAAAGCTCACTATCTCTTTAGTTCCAAAGAGTACAGTCATACTGGACTCAAAAGATCAATTATGTTTTTCTCTCCACAGCCAGACCTGCTGAGTTTCTCCACTTTCTGTTTCTGTTTTAGATCTGCAGCTTAAAACTTCATTTTTTTTTACTTTAACCCCCAGTTGAGTCCGTAGAAAAGATGAATTTACAATGGAATGTTGATGAACCAAACATTAGATATGATGAAACATTGGCCTCAATTCACTCATTCTGGACTCATCACATCCCCGCATCCTGATGTAACCTCACAGACAGCAGTTGCCTGAAGGCACAGAATAAAAACACATAATATTGGTCAAGCTGTCTTGTGTTACAAGAGTTGCAAGTTATTCCCTATAGCTGCAGGATTGAGAACAGTGTAAAATCTAGGTGCTCTTTGGAGGGGAGGTGGGATTTTACAAACCAGAAGCTTCAAAAGGCATTTTAAACTTGCCAGAAGGATTCCATCAGGGGAAACTGAACTCCTTCACAGTCACATGAGCTAATTCCAGTGGGGGATATCACAGGAGGTCACATCTACTTATGTTTACATCTGTCCGAATTAACGACAACAATGGAGTTTCACGTTTAGCCCATGATCATCTGCCTGATGCTCACACTGGGTTTTGGGGGTGGTAATTTTATCCTGGATTCTCTAGCTTTGTTGTGCTTTTAATTTCTTTTTTTTTCCTTGTTCATTCTCACAAAGGAAGCCTATTTTTCAGGAACTGAGAGTACTTAATGTGGACCTGTATTACTACAATTCCATTCTCATCCCCTCCCCCATTGGCCAATAGATGAGCTTCAGCCCATTTGACCCTGACCTATAGCTGTGTTCCAGCCAACAAACTTGACCAATAGCTGGGCTCCAACCAAAGAGCTTGGCCAATAGCTGGGCTCAAGCTGGTGTGACCTGACTTGGGCTGTGGACAAGACTAGCATTTGCTGCCCAACCAATCCTAATTTCCTTTAAACTGAATAGCATGCTAGGCCACTACTGTGGGTCTGGAGTCACGTGTAAGCCAGACTGGGTAAGGACAATAAATTGCTTTTCCTAAAGGACATTAGTGAACCCTATGGGTTTTAACCACAATTGGTATTAGTCTACTAGTCACAATTACTGAGACTAGCTTTCAATTCCAGAGTTATTCATGGAATTTACATTCCACCAACTGCCAAGGTGGGATTTGAACCCATGTCCCTGGAGGATTAGCCTCAGCTTCTTGATTACTAGCCCAGTGACATTAGCCACTACTTGTAGCGAGCACAACATTGACTGGAATCCAATTTGTCTGCGCTGTTTCACAATATGCTACATTCCATTTTGTTACATAGAGTTCCCAAACTTATTTAGAATCTTGAATGACTCTCAATCCATGACTTTATTCACTAACCAGTGCCCACAACAATGAAACTACATAGAAGCTTGAAGGATTTACGATTTACAGTTACACCAACCGATAGCATAGTCATTAAGAGTTTAACTCAAGAATATTTAAACATGGAGAGGGCATGCATGAGCTTATTGATAGGGAATGACAATAATAAACAAACAGAGAGCAAATGTGGAACAATGCAAACCCCAGAGGGAATTGCCAAATCAGCAAAATATACACGAGATGAAAAGAGAGCTGGAACCCATCTGCTTAACCGAGGCAAAATCCCAGCCTGAAGAGTTGGATCGATATTGTAAATTATTTAATGAATATCCTCTTACACTTCCGGGGTGGAGTGATCCATCCGGGACACAAGACCCGAAGACATTCTGCAGGAAGAACAAATGTGGGATCAGATCAGAACAACATTACAATAATTAACATTTATATAGCGCCGTGAAAAAGTAGTAAGATGTTTTGAGGTACTTCACAGGAGTGGAAACCAGACAAAAACTGACAACATGCCACAAGAAGAAAGATTAAGACCAGTGACCAAACAACAAAGTCAGGGTTTACCAGAGTGGCAGAGAGGAGTGAGCGAGTTTGAGTCAGGACTTCCAGTGTTTAGGGTCCAGGCAGAAGGCAGCACAGTGCAATCCCAGCGCACAGTAAGTGAGGATAGACAAAAGGCCAGAAATGGAGGAACCCATCAGGGGAGGACATGGAGTTTAATTTACATAAATGGGAGGTACTACATTTTGGCAAGGGCAGAACTTATACACTGAATGATAAGGTCCTGGGGAGTGTTGCTGAACAGAGAAACCTTGGAGTGCAGGTTCAGAGCTCCTTGAAAGTGGAGTCACAGGAGATAGGATAGTGAAGGCAGCATTTGGAACACTTGCCTTTACTGGAATATAGGAGTTAGGAGGTCATATTGTGGCTAACAGGACATTGGTTAGGACACTTTTGGAATACTGTGTTCAATTCTGGTCTCCCTGCCATAGGAAGGATGTTGTTAAACTTGAAAGGGTTCACAATGATATTACCAGGGTTGGAGGATCTGAGCTATAGGGAGAGGCTGAATAGGCTGGGACTGTTTTCCTTGGAGCATTGGAGGCTGAGGGGTGAGCTTGTAGGAGGTTTGTAAAATCATGAGGGCCATGGACAAGATAAATAGGCAAAGTCTTTTCCCGGAGGTGGGGGGAGTCCAAAAGTAGACGACATAGGTTTAAGGTGAAATGGGCAAGATTTAAAAGGGGTCCTGAGGTGCAACCTTTTCATGCAGAAGGTGGTGCGTGTATGGAATATGCTGCCAGAGGAAGTGGAGAAGGCTGGTACAATTACAACATTTAAAAGGCATCTGGATGGGTACATGAATAGGAAGGGGTTAGAGGGATATGGCTCAAATGCTGGCAAATGGATTAGATTAATTTAGGATATCCAGCTGGCATGGGTGAGTTGGACCAAAAGGTCTGTTTCCATGGCATTCAGCTTTATGACTCTAATCATGGAGGTACTTGAGAGCAGGACAGGAATTTTACTTTTGAGGACCGGGTGGATTTCTTATTTATTTGTTAATGGGATGTGGTCATGTGGCCAGCATTTATTACCAATTCCTAATTGCCCAGAGGACAGTTAAGGACACTGCTGAGAGTACGGAGTCATATGCTGGCCGGACCAGGTAAGGGTGGGAGATTTCTTTTCTCAAGAACATCAGTAAACCAAATGGGTTTTTACCATAGTTATGATTATCATTAATTAGAGCAGCTACAGAAAAAAATGTTGGACGGAGAAGATTGTGGCAGTGAGAGCTGCTCTTGGTTTTGAGGTTTTTCAGTGATCAGCTGCATTCACTCACTTCCTTGGGGCAATAATTGCAGTTTTCACGTTGCTTTTGGAAATTTTTAAAAAAGATCTAAAATAAAGATCTTTAGAAGCAAGAAAGGAGAGAGTTTTGGGAGAGCAACTAAATGGTAAGGTCAGAGATGAAATGAGTTACGAAAGGAAGTGGTGGAGGCTGGTATAATTATGACATTTAAAAGGCATCTCGATGAGTACATGAAAAGAAAAGGTTTAGAGGATATAGGCCAAATGGTGGCAAATAGGACTAGGCCAGATTGGGATGTTTGGTTGCCGTGAGTTGGATCAAAGGGTCAGTTTCCGTGCAGTATGATTTTAGCTTCTTTTCATACCAGGTTTCTATTGAATTTAAATGTCACCATCTGCCGTGGTGGGACTTGAATCCATGTCTCCAGCACATTAGCCTGGGGTTCTGATTTACCAGCCCAGCAAGATTACCACTCCACCATCTTCCCAGCTAACAGATTGAAGATCAGGATAGGTCAGTTAGCATTTGTGATTATTGGTGACCTCCATCATACTATCCACAGAACTGTTTGACGGTAACCACCAACCACAAGTTTGCAGCAGATGCACCTTATTTGTTTACTAACCTCTTCACCATGTGCTCATAGATGACACTCGGCATGACAGTAATGGTGACTGCAGTCCCAGCAGCGGCTAAGATATCACTGACCTGCGAGTCCTGTAGAAGGATGAATAACTATGAACATAAAGGCTCAAGTGTAAGAAATATTCAAGGTACCTCTTCACTTTGTAAATCACAGTTACTGATAGGATATCAGTTACAGAAATCAGAATGGTTGTGGGGATGGAGGGATTATGACAAATAATTAAATGAACATAGAAGAGAAGGTGGAAGTTGATAGGATTATTGCATAATTACAGTGATAAACCATCAGACTTGGTGCAAACAGTAGAACCACAGAACACATGTATCTGAACAGAATAAATTCAAAACAGTACATCAGTGAGAAAGCGGTCAATCTTTTCAGAGTTTGGGCTGAAAAAAGCCAAGTAACATTCACATCACACAAATGTTATGCAATGGCCATCTCCAACAAAAAAGAATCTAGTCATCGTCCCTTGCCATTAAATGATGTTACCATCACTGAATCCCCCACTATCAATATTATGGGGGTTAGCAATGACCAGAAACTGAACTGAATGGATCGTATAAGTAGGGTGGCTACATGAGCAAGTCAGAGGCTATGAATACTGTGGTGAGTCACTCACCTCCTGACTCCCCAAAGACTGTCCCAGAGAGTGTGATGGAATATTCCCCACTTGCCTGTATGTTTGCAGCTCCAACAATACTCAAGGAGGTTGACACCATCCATGACAAAGCTATGGCACCATATCCACAAGCATCCACTCCCTCCATCACTGACACTCAGTAGCAACAGTATGCACCTTCTACAAGATACACTGCAGAAATTCACCAAAATCCCCAAACAGCACCTTCCAAACTCCAACCACTTCCATTTAGAAGGACAGGGGCAGCAGATACATGGGAACACCACCCCCTGCAAGTTCCTCTGTAAGCCACTCACAGTGTAGGGGTAAAAATATGTCACTGTTTATTCAGTATCATTCAGTTAAAATCCTGGAACTCCCTCCTTAGACCAAGCTTACCATCCACTCAACGTTTTTGACACACACAGTCACTACCAAAGATTTGTTCAGCTTTTACATGCTAAATGCTACAGATCATTACCCACGTTCAGATTACCACACTCAAGTAGTTATTAATCTATCAATTAGTTATTAATCTATCCTTTCTATGGAGTTTACTTAACATAAATGTGAGATGCTGCATTTTGGAAAGGCAGTTAAAGGCAGGACTTATATACTTAAAAGTAAAGCTCTGGGGATTGAATAAAGATCTGAACAAAGAGACCTTGGAGTGCAGGTTCATAGCTCCTTGAAAGTGGAGTCACAGGTAGATAGGATAGTGAAGAAGGTGTTTTGTACACTTACTTTTATTGGTCAGAATATTGAGTACAGGAGTTGCGAGGTCATGTTGCAGCTGTATAGGACATTGGTTAGGCCACTTTTGGAATACTGCAGAAAGATGTTGTGAAACATAGAACATAGAAGGATACAGCGCAGTACAGGCCCTTCGGCCCTCGATGTTGCGCCGACCGAATCCTACCTAACCTATACTAGCCCAATAACTTCCAAATGCCTATCCAATGCCCGCTTAAATGACCATAAAGAAGGAGAGTTCACCACTGATACGGGCAGGGCATTCCATGAACTCACAACCCGCTGTGTGAAGAATCTACCCCTAACATCTGTCCTATACCTACCACCCCTTAATTTAAAGCTATGTCCCCTAGTAACACCTGACTCCATTAGCGGTAAAAGGTTCTTAGTATCTACCCTATCTAAACCCCTAATCATCTTATACACTTCTATCAGATCTCCCCTAAACCTTCTCTTCTCCAATGAGAACAGCCCCAAGTGCCTCAGCCTTTCCTCAAGATTTTCCTACCATTCCAGGCAACATCCTGGTAAACCTCCTCTGCACTCGTTCTAAAGCTTCCACATCCTTCCTATAGTATGGCGACCAAAACTGCACACAATACTCCAGATGAGGCCTCACCAGAGTCTTATACAACTGCAACATGACCTCAGGACTCCGGAACTCAATTCCTCTGCCAATAAAGCCCAGTACACCATATGCCTTCCTCACAGCACTATTTACCTGGGTGGCAACTTTCAGAGATCTGTGTACATAGACACCAAGATCCCTCTGCTCATCCACACTACCAAGTAGCCTACCATTAGCCCAGTAATCCATCATCTTGTTATTCGTACCAAAGTGAATGACTTCGCACTTAGCTACATTGAATTCCATTTGCCACATTTCCACCCAGCTCTGCAACTTATCTATATCCCGCTGTAACCTACCACTTCCTTCCTCACTATCCACAACTCCACCGACTTTTGTGTCATCCGCAAACTTGCTTACCCAGCTTTCAAGTCCTTCCTCTAGATCATTTATAAATATAACAAAAAGCAATGGTCCCAAAACAGATCCTTGTGGTACACCGCTAGTAACTGCGCTCCAAGATGAACATAATCCATCAACTACTACCCTCTGTCTCCTTCCAGCCAGCCAATTCCTAATCCAAACCTCTAATGTATCCTAAACTTGAAAGGGTTCGGAAAAGATTTACGAGGTGCCAGGGTTAGAGGGTTTGAGCTATAGGGAGAGGCTGAATAGGCTTTGGCTGCTTTCCCTACAGCATCGGCGGTTGCGGGATGACCTTATAACGGTTTATAAAATCATGAGGGACATATATAGGGTGAATTGACAAAGTCTTTTCCCAGGGGTGGGGAAGTCCGAAACTGGAGAATATAGGTTTAGGATGAGAGGGGAAAGACTTAGAAAGGACCTAAGGGGCAACTTTTTTCACACAGTGGGTGGTGCGTGTATTGAACGAGCTATCAGAGGAGGGGTGATGGAGGCTGGTACAATTACAACATTTAAAAGGCTTGTGGATGGGTATAAGAATAGGGAGGCTTTAGAGGGATATGGGCCGGGTGCTGGAAAATGGGACTAGATTAGATTGGGATATCTGGTCACCGTGGATGAAGGGGGTCTGTTTCCGTGCTGTACATCTCTATGACTCTGAGTCTTTGAAAAGGGACTATATTCAATTCTTTGATTAAGATATTCAAACATAGACCACTAGATGTCACAATTCCTGCATTCTACGTGATCAGCCCTTTCTATTTAGACCTGCACTAACAGTTTTAGAAATCTCTCAGAATATGGCCCAGCAGTCCTTCCAGTGCCATAGGAAATGTTATTCAGTGACAAAACAAGATATATGAGTCATTGGCATCTATTGACTGAAAGATCCAGTCAGGATTCATGATGGGGCAGAGAGTCAAAGAGGTAACAGCAGTTATGTTGGTGTATCATAGCACCACCTGGTGAAAGAAGCAGAAAATGCAAGTAAAACAGCAACCACAGTCGCTGGTATCTAAGGGTAGAGTCAATAAATCAGTGTGTCACAACTGGTGATACAAGTTTCCTGTTTCTGTTGCTGGAGACAATGGTTTAGCCAAGGAAAATTACAGAACATTACAAAAACAAAATCATAATACTGAAGCTACTGGAAATCTGAACTTAAAGATAAGGTTACTGCAGCAATCAACAGAACATGCAGTCATTGTAAGTTAGCAAATTAACAGGCAGCAAGTTACACAACCAAATGTTTAACATCATAATTCCATTTGTTTGTGACATGCTGTTATTTGTCAAATTTTATTTAATCCATAATTACTACAGAATTTGACACTGTGCTTAATATGATAATATCTGCGTGTGCTGCTAATGATGGCATCCAAGCTGAACTTAGAAGCTTAGAAAAATGCAAGGTCAAAAATCACATGACACCAGGTTATAGTCCACCAGATTTATTTGAATATGCTATCTTTCGGAGCCTTGCCCCTTCATGAGGTGCTAGCGAGAGAAGACAACCACCTTAGACACAGAATTCATAAAGGAAAAGATCAAAGTGTCATACAACATCATGTGAATGAACTGAATGCACCAAGACAACTCTTCAATCTTTGTTCACTTAGTATGGAGGTGCAGTTTTAAATCAATTTATATATTGATTTAGTATGTACAGTAAATCCCAGAATTTCTTTCAAGTCTCAGGGCAGTGACTTGAAAGAAATTTTGGGGATTTGCATATTAAATCAATCAAAACTGCACCTCCATTCTAACTGATCAAAGACTGAAGAGCCATCTTAGGTGTGTTCAATTTATTCACATGATGTTCTTTGACTCTTTGATCTTTTCCTTATAAATTCTGTCTCTAAGTTCCTCCTTTCTCACTAGCACTTCATGAAGGTGCAGCACTCTGAAAGCTATTATTTTCAAATAAACCTATTGGACGATAACCTGGTGTCATGACCTCTGTTCATATGCCAACACTGGCACCTCCACATCATAGAAAAATGCAGGTTGACATATGAACAGAGTATAAAATAAATCAGGCCAATTAGCAATGAGGATTGAAAACTCGGGCTCGTTTGCATTGAGAAACATTGAAATAATCTACATTGCTTATCAGTAAGATGGAAAGAGAGAACTCTACAGCTTCTGGAGATGCCCAACATTTTCAGAATTTTATTTGATATGTTGTGCAGATGGAGGAGTTACAGAGATCAGGAGAGATGAGGTGATACTCGCTTGGCTTGGATGAAGCTCTCAGCAGCAGATGAGGTGAGGCGGGGACTGAATGAGACAAAGGTATGGAACTGAAAGTAGGTCACCTTAATGATGGCATGGGAAGCTGATTGGAAATTTATCACAGGGTCAAATATGAGACCAAAGTGATGAAAATGAAAACTGTGTTGCTGGAAAAGCGCAGGATTCCTGAAGAAGGGCTTAAGCCCGAAACGTCGATTCTCCTGCTCCGTAGATGCTGCCTGACCTGCTGCGCTTTTCCAGCAACACATTTTCAGCTCTGATCTCCAGCATCTGCAGTCCTCACTTTCTCTAAAGTGATGAACAGTCCAGGAGAAAAGGGAAGCATTATGAAATAAATGATAAAAATTTGAATGAATTTTAGAAACAGAGGAGACTAGAAACATAAATCGACAAATACTTGCTGTGATTTATCCTGCTTCACAGGTCTGACTTTAAAATAGAGACTCTGTTATATCTGTTCAAATGATTTGCTGTCCTTCAATCCCACTTCACCAGAACACAACATCTGGATTAGAGTTCTCATCAGCAAACTTGTGGGTGATTGGCTCATCAAATATTGTATTATTGGAATTATTCCTGATTCAGGCTGTTGTTAAAATTCTTAAAGATTCTGGAAGTATTACAATTCTTGTAATTACTACAGACTATTGGTAAACTATTGTAGCTTATTGGTGAACTGTGACTGTTGAGGTTATTGCAGGTTGTGAGTAAACTTACTGATTAGTGAAACTATTGAGGTTTTGTGGATTGCCTCTTACCTTCAGTCCAATGACGTTCTGGCCATTGATCTCACAGACATAGTGGTCAGTTAACAATCCATTTCTGGCTGCAGAGCTATCTTGCACGATGGAGGTGATTTTTCCACGTTTGTAGATGAATCCGACGTGTCCAGTGCTGTCTTTATGCATGGTGACTGTTCTCTGGAAAGGTCTTGGGAAAGGAAACAAACACAATCCTTCAAAAACTAACATGGATTTATTTACAGAATAGAGAAAAAAAATCAATTAATAGTCATATAAAGGCATGAGTTGAAATGTTTACAGTACATAGAACATAACAGCACAGTGCAGGATATTCGGCCCTTGATGTTGCGCCAACCTGTGGAACCATCTTAAGCCTATCTATTCTATAGTATTCCATTTTCATCCATATGAATATCCAATGACCATTTAAAAGCCCTTAAAGTTGGCGAGTCTACAACTGTTGCAGGCAATGCATTCCACACCCCTACTACTCTGAGTAAAGAAACTATCTATCCTATATCTATCACCCCTCAGTTTAAAGCTATGTCCCCTTATGCTAGCCATCACCATCCTAGGAAAAAGGCTCTCACTGTGCACCCTACCTATTCCTCTGATTATCTTGTATGTCTCAATTAGGTCACCTCTCAACCTTCTTCTCGCTATCAAAAACAGCCTCAAGTCCCTCAGCCTTTCCTCATAAGACCTTCCCTCCATACCAGGCAACATCCTAGTAGATCTCCTCTAAATCCTTTCCAAAGCTTCCACTTCCTTCCTATAATACAGTCACCAGAACTGTATGCAATGCTTCAAATGCAGCCACACCAGAGCTTTGTAAAACTGCTGCATGACCTCATGGCTCCGAAACTCAATCCCTACACCAATAAAAGCTAACACACCATATACTTTCTTAACAACTCTATCAATTTTTCACGCAGAGGCTGGCCTGTGTGTGGAATGAGCTGCCAGAGGAAGTGGTGGAGGCTGGTACAATTACAACGTTTAAGAGGCATTTGGATGGGTATATGAATACGAAGGGTTTGGAGGGATATGAGCTGGGTGCTGGTAGGTGGGACAAGATGAGGTTGGTATATCTGGTCGACATGGACAGGTTGGACTGAAGGGTCGGTTTCAATGCTATACATCTCTATGACTCTATAACCTGGGTAGCCATGATTTGGAGATGCCGGTGTTGACTGGGGTGTACAAAGTTAAAAAAGATCACAACACCAGATTATAGTCCAACAGGTTTAATTGGAAACACCAACTTTCGGAGCACTGCTCCTTCATCAAGTGGCACCTAATGAAGGAGCAACGCTCCGAAAGCTAGTGCTTCCAATTAAACCTGTTGGACTATAATCTGGTGTTGTGTGATTTTTAACCTGGGTGGCAACTTTCAGGGATCTATGTATATGGTCACCGAGATCTCTCTGCTCATCTATACCACCAAGAATCTTAACATTAGCCTGGTCCCTTTTATTCCTGTTGCTCCTTCCAAAGTGAATCACCTCATACTTTTCTGCATTACACTCCATTTGCCACCTCTTAGCCCAGCTCTGCAGCTTATCTATGTCTCTGTGTAACCTGCAACGTCTTTCATACTATCCACAACTCCACCGACCTTTGTGTCTTCCGTAACTTTACTCACCCATCCTTCTACTCCCTCATCTAGGTCATTTATAAAAATGAGAAACAGCAGTGGCAGTAAAACAGATTCTTGCAGTACACCATTACTGGCTTGAGCTCCAGGATGAACATTTCCCATCAAACACCACCCACTATCTTTTTACAGCTAGCCAATTTCTGATCCAAACTGCTAAATCACCCTCAATCCCATGCCTGTATTTTGTGCAATAGCCTACCATGGGGAACCTTATCAAACGCCTTACTGAAATCCATTTACACCACATCAACTGCTTTAACCTCATCCACCTGTTTGATCACCTTCTCAAAGAACTCAACAAGGTTTGTGAGGCACAACCTATCCTTCATAAAACTGTGTTGACTATCCCACTACCGATGTTGTTAAACTTGAAAGAGTGCAAAAAAGATTTATAAGGATGTCGCTAGTATTGAAATGTTTGAGTCATAGGGAGAGCCTATGTAGACTGGGGCTTTTCTTCCATGGAGCATAGGAGACTTAGGGCTGACCTTATAGAGGCTTATAAAATCCTGAGGGGAATGCATAAAGTGAATGGCCAAGGAATATTTGCTAGAGTAACGGATTTAAAAACTGGACGTGCATATTTTCAAGTTTAAAAGGAACTTGAAGAGTAAATTATTCACACTGAGGGTGGTTTCTATGTGAAATGAACTGCCAGAGGAAGTGTTGGATTTGGGTACAGTTACAACATTAAAGACATTTGGATAAGGACATGTATATGAAAGGCTCAGAGGGATATGCGCCAAACGCAGGCAAGAAGGACTGGTTCTAGTTTAGGAAATTTGGTCGGTATGGTCTGAGGGTCTGCTTCTTAGATTAGATTACTTTTTTCTGTGCTGGATGAATCTATGACTCTATAACTGTTCCCCAACAATTTGTCTACAACAGAGGAGACATTTCCCAGAGGAAAATCTTATTATGGAGAACCTTTGGAACAATTAGACCGAAGTCACCTTTTTGTCCCAATCACATTATCCTTTAACTTTCTTCACTATTTGCATACCGACCTTTAGCAACTGTTCCACCATGACACCCAGGTCTCATTGCATCTCACCTTTTCCTAAATTATCATCATTCAAATAATAATCCACCTTCCTGTTTTTGCCACCAAAGTGGATAACCTCACATTTATCCACATTATACTGCATTTGCCAAGTATTTGCCCATTCAGTCAGTCTGTCCAAGTCACCCTTTTAGCATCCTCCTCGGAGCATCCACTGTCATCCCCTTAGTGTCATCTGCAAATTTGGAGAAATTGCATTCAGTTCCTTCATTCAAATCATTAATGTATATTGTGAACAGCTGGGGTCCCAGCACTGAACCCTGCAACACCCTACTCATCACTGCCTGCCACTCTAATAAGGATTCCACCATTTCCCCACAACCAAATGTCAGGTTAACCAACCAATAATTCCCTAGTTTCTCTTTCCCTCCTATTTTACACTAGCTACTCTCCACTCCATTGGAACTTTTTCAGAGACTATGGAAAGCTGCAAAATGATCATCAGCGCATCCATAATTTCTAGGGCTTCCTTAAGTACTCTGGGATGCGGAGTATCAGGCCCTAGGATTTATCGGGCTTTAATCCCATCAATTTCCCAATACTATTTCCAGATGAATAAAGATTTCCTTCAGTTCCTCCTTCATGTTTAACCCTCTGACACTGAGCATTTCCAGAAAGTTTCTTAGTGAAGACAAATCCAAAGTATTTTTTCAACTGGTCTGCCATCTGTTTATTGTCTATTATGAATTCACCTGATTCTAACTGTAAGGGACCTCCATTTATATTCACCAGTCTTTTTCTCTTCATATATCTATAGAAGCTTTTGCAGTTAGTTTTTATGTTTTCACAAGATTACGCTCATTATTCTATTTTCCCCATCTGAATTAAATCCTTTGTCCCCCTCTGCTGAATTTTACATTTTTCCTCAGTCCTCAGGTTTAGTGTTGTTTTCTGACCAATTTATATGCTTCCTCTTTGACTTTAACACTGTTCCTGATTTCCCTTGTTAGCCATGGTTGAGCCACCTTCCTTGTTTTACATTTATGCCAATCAGGAATGCACAATTGTTGAAGTTCATCCATATATTCTTTAGATGTCTGCTATTGGCTATCCACTGCCAACCCCTGAAGTGTCCTTGGCCAGCTTATCCTAGCTAATGCAGGCCTTATACCATCAAAGTTAGCTTTCTTTAAGTCCAGGACCCAAGTTTCAGATTTAACTGTGTCACTCTTTACCTTGAAGAATTCTACCATATTATGGTCACTATTGCCCAAAGAATCTTGCACTACAAGGTTGATAATTAATCCTCTCTCATCACAAAATACCCAATCTAGGATGGCTTGTTCTCTACTTGGTTCCTTAATATTGGTTGAAGAAACCATCCCTCACATGTTCCAGGAAATCCTCCTCCATCGCATTGCTACCAGTTTGGTTAGTCCAATCAATATGCAGATTGAAGTCACCCAGATTAACAGCTGGACCCTTACTACTCACACCTCAAATTTCCTATTCGAGACAATCCCCAACCTCATAACTACTGTTTAGTGGTCTGTATTTTACTCCCACTAATGTCTTTTTCATGTGGTGTTACACAGCTCCACCCATACTGATTCCACATTGTCCAGGCTAATGTCGTCTCTTCCTACTGTGTTAATCTCCTCTTTAACATGCAATTCTACTCCCCCTCCCTTTCCTTTCCATCTACCTTTTTTTTGAAAATTGAGTAACTCTGGACGTGGAGTTGCCATTCTTGGTCACTCTAGAGCCCAATTACACCATATCCATTAATAACTTTGTGTAGTTAGTTCATCCGTCCAGTTACAAGTGCTCCTCGGATGGAGAGACAGAGCCTGCAGGCTCATTTTTTTGACCTTTATTGCCCTTTTAGAATCATTATGAAACATGGTCCTTTTTGATTTTTGTCTTTGATTTCTGTGCTTTGCCTTTCCTGTCCTTTGACTGACAGTAAAGTGAAGATGGAAACAATTTTCAAAAGCAGATTGACTGAAGGAGGATTGATGGGACAAGGATATTATAGAGGTGAAAGTAGGCACTTTTATACAGTGAAGAGGATACTTGGTATTAAGCTGAGGCCAGATTCACATTGATGCATCTAGTGATTAGGAATGTTGTCACTTATTGAAACAGGAAAGGGATATGAAAGAGAAATATAGCACAGTTATATAGGATATTAGTGAGGCCACATCTGAAGCACTGTATACAGCTTTGTTCTCATTACTTGAGATATATAAAAACAGCTCATAAAAGGCTCATTTGAGTCATTCCTGAGAAGAAGGGATCGTCTCATAAGAATAAGTTGCACAAGATGGATGGTCATCCAAATGTGTTTAGAGGAATGAGGTACAATATTATTGAAACATATCAGATCCTGAGGGGACTTTCAGGGTGAATTCTGACAGGATGTTTATCCTTGTGAGAGAGACTAATACTAGGAGTCATAGTTTAAAAGTAAAGTACTGTTTAGTTAAGAAAAAGATGAGGAGAAAGGTTTTGTCTCAGTGGGTCATTAGCCTCTGGACTGGTCTCCCCCAAAGAGCAGTGGAGGCAGGGTTAAATCAATTCTGATGCTGGAAGGGAATCAAAAGGGTATTGGAGCAATCAGAAAAGTGGAATTAAGCTTACAGTCAGATTGGCCACTATCCTATCCAACAGTGGAGCAGCTGAGAGCAACGATTAGCCTACTCCTGCTCAATTCATACATTCACATGTTCAAATGTAACACGCAAATGGGAGGGGTTTCAATGTTGGACCGGACTTTGGGACAAATTTTCCCCATGAATTTATCCAACAGTGAGAAGCCAGCACATAAATCTCAAAATGAAATAAATAAGTCAATTATTTCAAATCATAACCCTTGAGGATCCTGTCCCTTTCACATTCCAACCAGAGCCACTCGAGTTGAAAGAGCTACCTACCGGTCACGGACAATGACAGTGATCCTGTCTTGTGGTGCCTGCTTCAGTGCCTTATGTGCTTTGTCAGTGCTCCAGCCTGCACAGGTCTGTCCATTCAGTTGCAAGATCTGGTCCCCAAAACGCAGCCCAACGAGAGAAGCAGGGGAGTTGGCCTGAACCAACTGGACAAAGATCCCCTAAAGGAAAAGAACAAGGAAGGAATGCGTGAAAAGAGGAAAGAGAGCATAACAGAAAGAAAAAAAATTTTAAAACTCAAGCATGTTTCATGGACTTTAAAATCATTTTTACTGTCTATTAAATACATTTTGAAATGATGCATAGAAACATCTTGCTGTGAGTTAGCAAATGTGACAATAAATCTATTTTTACATCAGTTCCCACTATTCTAGATCAATTTTGATGTTGATCAAGAGATAAGAAGTGACGAGCAGTACAGGGGGATCCCCACATGGTGCTATGGAATCTTTCACATCTGTCTGAGTTTTAGAAAAAGGGCAAACAGAGACTCAGCTAGGTGTGTCATCCAAAAGACTGCATCTCTGACCGTGTAGCACTCCCACAGTCCTGCCCTAAGATCAGTAATGCCTTGGTCAGTCAAGGACAAGTGCAATTAAGATAGCTTATACCAGGTTAATACTGCAGCCTGTTCTGAAGGGAATCAAGGGGGTGAACAGACAGGCTAACCTGCTGCCCCATCTGCAAAAAATTTAACAACCAAACTCAGAAACCAAAACTGAGGGACATCTTGGAAGATATTGCTGGGTAAGTGGATAAATGAGGGAATCCATGTGTAGAGCCAGAAGAGGGAGGTGAGGTTCTAAAAAAATACGGTATGTCAGTATTCACCAAAGAGAAGGAATTGGTGGAGGATAATCTCAGGAAAGGGAGTGTCGAGTTTCTAAACCAAGTTGCTATAAGAAAGGAAGAAGTGTTGTGTAACTTAAAAAGTATTGAAGTAGATAAGTCCCCGGCCGCTGATGGGATCTATCCCAGAATACTGAGAGAGGCAAAGCAACAAACTGCTACAGCATTGACAAACATCTTTGTGTGCTCTTTGGCCACAGATGAGATCCCAGAGAACTGGAGAATACCCAATGTTGTCCCATTGTTTAAGATAACAGGGATAATCCAGGACATTACAGACCCGTGAGCCTCACGTCGGTGGTAGGGAAATTATTGGAAAAGATTCCCAGGAACAAGATCTATACGCATTTAAAAACAAATGGACTGATTAGCGATGGACTATGGTTGTGTGTGGGAGAGGTCATTCCTCACTAACTTGATTGAGTTTTCAGAGGGGACGAGGATGATTGATGAGGAAAAAGCAGGTGATGTTGTCTACATTGGCTTCAGTAAAGAGTTTGACAAAGTCCCTCATTGCAGACTCATACAAAAGGTGAAGTCACATGGTATCAGGAGTGACTTGGAGAGATGGATACAGAACTGGCTTAGTCATTGGAGACAGAGGGTAGCATTGGAAGGATGCTTTTCAGAATGGCGGGCTGTGACTAATGGTGTTCCACAGGGATCAGTGCTGGGACCTCTGCTGTTGGCAATCTAAACAAATGATTTCAAAGAAAAGGTAGCTGGTCTAATTAGTAAGCTTGTGGATGATAAAAAGAACGGTAGAGTTGCGGAGAGTGTGGAGGATTGTCAAAGGATTCAGTAGGATATAGATCAGTTGGAGGCATGGGCAGAAAAATGGCAGATGAAGGTTAATCCAGACAAATATAAGATGATGCATTTTGAAAGATCAAGTGCAGGTGGAAATTATACAGTGAATGGCAGAACCCTTAGGGGTATTGACATGCAGAGGGATCTGGGTGTGCAGGTCCACAGATCACTGGAGGTGGTAGCGCAGGTAGAAAACGTAGTAAAGAAAGGCCTATGGCATGCTTGCCTTCACTGGAAGGGGCATTGAGTGTACAGATAGACAAGTTATGCTGCAGCTTTAGAGAACTTTAATTAGGCCACATTTGGAATATTGCATACAGTTCTGGTCATCACACTACCAGAAGAATGTTGATTCCTAGGAAAGGGTACAGAAAAGGTTTACCAGGATATTGCCTGGTATGGGAGGTTTTAGCAATGAAGAAAGGTTGGGCAGACTGGATTTGTTTTCACTGGAATGAAGGATGTTGAGGGGCGACCTGATAGATGTTTATAAGATTGTGAATGTCATGGATGGAGTGGGGAGTATGAGGCTTTTTCCCAGGGTGGAGGGGTCAATTGTTAGGGGACACAGGCTCAAGGGGTGTGTGTTTATGGAGGTCCGGGTTTAAAAGAGATGTGTGAGGCAAGTTTTTCACTCAAAGGGTGGTGAGTGCCTGGAATGTGTTGCCAGAGGAGAGGCTGGAAGCATTCAAAAAGCACCTGGACAAATACATGAATAGGAGGGGAATAGAGGAATGTAGATCCCGTAAGTGAAGACAATTTTAATGTGGAAGGGCAAAATGTATTGGTGTAGGCTTGGAGGGCCAAAGGGCCTATTCCTGTGCTGAACTGTGATTTGTTTTTTGAGCAACTGAATGAACGTCAACCCATCCAGCATGGTGAATGCCAAAAATTAATCTTTAGGGTGGACTGAATTATTGAAAATTGGGAACAGATTATTTCACACACGGAAATGTTTATCAACAATCATAGAATCATAGACATCTAGAGCACAGAGCCCTTCGGAGGTGCCAATCAAAAACAGCCAACTGTTCTAATCACGTTTTCCAGTATTTAGCCCATAGCCTTTATGCCTTGACATTGCAAGTGAAACATTAAAGGTGCAAGGAATTTCTCCTCATAACCCCACTAAACTTAATGCCCCTTACCTTAAATCTATGCAGTTACGCCTAACTGACATAGATTGTTGGCTACATAGAACAGTCGATCTTCCGTAGTTACACCGGCACCACTCCCCACCTCTTCCTCCGCGACATTGATGACTGCATTGGCGCCACCTCATGCTCCCACGAGGAGGATGAGCAATTCATCAACTTCACCAACACATTCCACCCCAATCTTAAATTCACCTGGACCATCTCTGACACCTTCTCCCCTTCGTGGACCTCTCCATCTCCATCAATGACAACCGACTTGACACTGACATTTTTTTATAAACCCACTGACTCCCACAGCTACCTGGATTACACCTCTTCCCACCCGACCTCTTGCAAAAATGCCATCCTGTATTCCCAATTCCTCCACCGTATCTGCTCCCAGGAGGACCAGTTCCACCATAGAACACACCAGATGGCCTCCTTCTTTAAAGTCCTCAATTTCCTTTTCCACGTGGTTGAAGATGCCCTCCAACGCATGTCATCCCGCACCTCCGCCCTCAAATCCCACCCCTCCAACCGCAACAAGGACCAGATCCCTGGTCCTCACCTTCCACCCTACCAACCTTCACATAAACCGCATCATCTGCTGACATTTCTGCCACCTCCAAACGGACCCCACCACCAGAGATATATTTCCCTCCCCACCCCTTTCCACTTTCCGCAAAGACCGTTCCCTCCGTGACTACCTGGTCAAGTCCACGCCCCCAAACAACCCATCCTCCCCTCCTGGCACCTTCTGCCACTGCAGGAATTGCAAAGCCTGCGCCCACACCTACCCCCTCACTTCCATCCAAGGCCCCAAAGGCCTTCCACATCCAAAGTTTCACCTGCACATCCACCAATGTCATTTAGTGTATCCATTGCTCCCGATGCGGTCTCCTCTAAATTGGGGAGACTGGACGCCTCCTCACAGAGCGCTTTAGGGAACATCTCCGGGACACCTGCACCAATCAACCACACCACCCTGTGGCCCAACATTTCAGCTCCTCCTCCACTCTGCTGAAGACATGGAGGTCCTGGACTTCTTTCACCGTCGCTCCCTCACCACCCGATGCCTGGAGAAAGAATGCCTCATCTTCCGCCTCAGAACACTTCAACCCCAGGGCATCAATGTGGACCTCACCAGTTTTCTCATTTCCCCTCCCCCCACTTTACTCCAGTTCCAACCTTCCAGCTTAGCACCATCCTCACGACCTGTCCCACCTGCCAATCTCCCTTCCCACCTATCCGCTCCACCTTCCTCTCTGACCCCAGAGGTTCTCTGCCTTCATTCCTGATGAAGGGCTTTTGCTCAAAATGTCGATTTCCTGCTCCTCGGATGCTGCCTGACCTGCTGTGCTTTCCCAGCACCACTCTAATCTAGAATCTTATTTCCAACATCTGCAGTCCTCACTTATACCTAACTGACATAGACATGACCTCAAGGAAGTTCCTGACTTGGGAGAGAACTGAAAGACACCATGATTATGGGGAGTAGGACTATATAAATATCTATTTCAAAGATCTGGCCCAGGCACAATGGAAAAGCCAAATACCTCTTTCTGTGCTGTACAATTCCACAATGGGAACTATGAATGTATTTGCACCTTAGGTACTTACTTTGTCAATAGCACGCAGCCGCAGGCCAACCTTCCCATCTTGGTCCTTACAGAGGATCACCTCCCGCACTCCAGCTTTGATCTCCGCTCGGTGAAGCCCCACACTGTTTCCAGTCAATGGGGCCACCATGTTATTTGCGGTTGACTGATTGCTGTCAACTTGCTAGACAGTGAAGCACAAAAATAGAAAGAATGGGAAATCCAAGGTGAAATGGATAAGCAGTTAACCATAAATTGGCTCTGTACCCCAAACGGAAAGCTTCTAAAGCTGGAAGCACTGACAAAGTGAATACACCCCAGGAGCAGTCAGCTTTTTTGTAAACTTGGTCACTAACTACCTCAGAAATCCCATCAGGTGCTATCATTATTATGCATTTGTAAACTCGCCAAAGTATTGAACAATTCTGTTGGTGGATTTCACTTGGCTGAACAAAAACATACATTTTACAGAAGAACAGGAATAGGTCATTTAGCTCCCTTGAGCCAGTTCTGCCAGTCAACGAGGTCATGAGCAGTGAAAGCCTTAAAGGCAGCTTAGAGACTGCTGATACAGTTAGCTCCTGAGTCTGTGGATGAGGAGGACAAGGAAGATTTTAACAGGCACAAAGGGAGCAATCAACAGTGGTGTATCGATTGTGCAGGAAGGAACTTAAGAAAGCAGTTAGGAGAGCAAATTGGGGTACGAAATATCAGGGACAATCCCAAGATATTCTGTAAGGGAGTGAGGTTAAGCACGGAAAGCATACAGGCCCATCAGGGACAAGAGGGCAATCTGTGTGTAATACTCGAGGACACTGGTAGGGTGTTAAATGAATATTTCACATGTCTTCACTTTGGAGAAGATGGATGTAGAATCAGAATTCAAGAAGATGAGGTTCTTTAGCAGTTTGATATAGGAAGCGAGGTGATATTTGGCAGGAATAAAAGTGGACAAATCTCCAGATCAGGATGGATTGTATCCCGGGCTGCTATGTGAGATGAGGGAGGAAATTACAGGGACTCTGACCCAAATTTTAAATTCCATTCTGGCTGCAAAAGGGTGCCAGAGGACTGGAAGAAAGCTAATGTCGTTCCCCTTTTCACGAGGGTGGTGGGGATGAAGCAGGAAACTACAGTTGGAGTTGATGCAGTTTATATGGCTTTCAGCAAAGTTTTAACAAGGTCCCACATCAGAATCAAAATCCCTGTAGCATGGAAACAGGCCATTCAGCCCACTCAGTTCACCCCCTAAGAGCATCCCACCCATACCCAAACCTCTACCCTTAACCCTGCATTTCCCATGGCTAACCCACCTAGCCTGCACATCCCTGAACACAATGGGGCAATTTAGCCTGGCCAATCCACTTATCCTGCACATCTTTGGATTGTGGGAGGAAACCAGAGCACCAGGTGGAGACACGGAGAATATGCTAATTCCACCCAGACACCCTCCCAAGGGTGGAAGCCAAACCAGTCCCTGGCGCTATGAGGCAGCAGTGCTAACCACTGAGCCACCATGTTACCTCATGGAAGACTGTCAATGATGATAAAGCACATGGGAGCCAGGATACTTTAGCAAGTTCGATGCAAAATTGGTTTAGTGACAGGAGACAGAGGGTGGTGTTTGAGAGAGTGGTGCCTGGTGCTCAGTGGCATACTGCAGGGATCAGTGATGTGTCCCTTGTTTGTGATATACATAAACAATACAGTAGAAAATATGGCAGGAGGAGCAGAGGACAGATGATATGTGTGCAGATGTAACAAAGATTAGCCAAGTGGTTGCTAGTGAGGAGGAGATAGGTGGATTGGTCAGATGGGCAGGTCAATAGCAGATGGAATTTAATCCTGATTTGAGAGAGTTGGTGAATTTTGGAAGAAGTAACAAGACAAGGGAGTACTAAATGATTGGAAGGACACTAGGAACTCGGGGATAGAGGGATCTTGGGGGGTTTGAACACATTTTCTGAAGGCAACAAGGCAGATTAATAGGATAGTTAAACTGGCATAATGGAAATTTGCCTTTATCTGTCGTGGTATTCATTATGAGAACAGGGATGTTATGTTGAAGTTGTATAGGATTTTGGTTATGTCGTATGCAGTTCTGGTCACCGCACTATAGGAAGGCTGACGAGATTCACCAGAGTGTTACCTGGAATGGAGCATTTCGGTGAAGAGAGGTTGGATAAGCTTCGAGCAGAGAAGCTGAGAGGGGACCTCACTGAGGTGTGTAAGATTATGAGGGACATGTACAGGGTAAATAGAAAGCAGCTCCCTTGAGTTAAAGGAGGCATAATTTTAAAGTGGAAAGCAGGAGGTTTAGAAGGGATTTAAGGAAATATTTTTCACCCAGAGGGTGGTGGGAATCAGGAATCCTCTGCCTGGCAGGATAATTGAAGCAGGAAACCACACAATCTTTCAAAAGTACTTGAAAGAGCACTTGAACTGTCACAACATTCAGAACTATGGGCTGAGTGTGGAAAAGTGGGACCCATGTAGATATAGGGCAGTTATTTGTAGGTGCAGACTCAATGGGCCAAAGGATTCTTCTCTAATGTGTGATTCTACGATTCTGTGGAGAGCTAATCAGTAGACTGCTTTCTACCTCTCCAGACTTCTATTCCTGGAGATTTTGGTATGGAAAAAGACTTAACACAGGCTGCTGCAGACTCATGATCACTCTATTCCATCACCTATGTCAAGATCAACTTCACTGTCTTTCTGGTGAGTTTGGCAATACTTGACAAAGTTGGCATTTCTTTCCTATGGAAGGTGGGGCTGGTGGGCGATGCCCTTGCTCTTTGTACAAGTTGCTATGTCATGGTGTATAAGAATTAACATGGGAAGCATTGATGGTCACCTTCCAGAATTCCATGGACTCTGGAGCATATCTTGCAGATTTGAGGGCAGCAACTGTAATCCCACTATTTAAAAAGAGACGAACAGACAAAAGCAAACGGGGAAATATATTCCAGTTAGTCTAACACAAGTAGTGGGGAAATGCTAGTGTCTATTATAAAAGATGTGATAATAGAACATTTGGAAGGCATTACAAGATTGGACAAAGACAGCTTGGGTTTATGCAAAACAAATCATGCTTAACAAATCTACTGGATTTGGAGGTGCCGGTGTTGGACTGGAGTGTACAAAGTTAAAACTCAGACAAAACCAGATTATAGTCCAACAGGTTTAATTGGAAGCATTAGCTTCCAAAACTCTACCAGAGTTTTTGAGAATATAACTAGTGGGACAGATAAGGGAGTGTATGTGATGTATTTGGATTTTCAGAAGACTTTTGATAAGAGGCAAGTGGGAAAAGTTAAATCACGCAGGATTGGGGTAATACATTGGCATAGATTAAGTGGATTGACAGTCAGGAAACAGATTGGGAATAACTTTTTCTAAGTGGTAGACAGCGACTAGTGAGGTACCGCAATGATCAGTGCTTGGACCCCAGTTATTCACAACATATACAAATGACCAGGATGATGGAACTAAATGAAATATTTTCAAGTTTACTTCTGACACAAAATGGGCAAGACTGAATGTTGTGAGGAGCAAGCAAGGAGACTTCAACATAGAACAGTACAGCACAGAACAGGCCCTTCAGCCCACGATGTTGTGCCGACCATTGATCTTCATGTATGCACCCTCAAATTTCTGTGACCATATGCATGTCCAGCAGTCTCTTAAATGTCCCCAATGACCTTGCTTCCACAACTGTTGCTGGCAACGCATTCCATGCTCTCACGACTCTGTGTAAAGAACCCACCTCTGACATCCCCTCTATACTTTCCTCCAACCAGCTTAAAACTATGACCTTCATGTTAGCCATTTCTGCCCTGGGAAATAGTCTCTGGCTATCGACTCTATCTATGCCTCTCATTATCTTGTATACCTCAATTAGGTCCCCTCTCTTCCTCCTTTTCTCCAATGAGAAAAGTCCAAGCTCAGTCAACCTCTCTTCATAAGATAAGACATGTTGAGTGTGTGGGCGAAACCAAGGCCAAATGTGAAGTTATACCCTTTGGTGTGAAAAACACAAAGAAACAGTATTATTTAAATGGTGATATGCTGAACAGTTTGGATATGCAAAGGGACCTGGGTGTCCTTGTCCATCAGTCAATGGAAGTAGATAGACTGGGGCAACAGGAAATTAGGAAGGCAAATGGTATATTAGCTTTCATTACAGAGGATTTGAATTCAGAAGTAGGGATATCTTACTGCAGTCAGACAGGGCCTTGGTGAGACCACATCAGAAGTATTGTTTGGAAGTCTTGGTCTCCCTACCTAATAAAGGGTATATTTGCCATAAAGGGATAGCAGTGAAAGTTTGCTAGACAGATACTAGGGATGTCAGGACTGTACTGTAAGAAGAGACTGGCCTATTTTTATGAAGATTTAGAAAGATGAGGCTTTGCGGTAGAAATCAGGGGTAGTGTACTGACATGGATAGAGAACTGGCTATCAGACAGGAAACAGGGACTAGAAATAAACAGGTTTTTCCAAATGGCAGCCAGTGGGTTATCACAGGGATCAGTGTTAGGAACCATGCTATATATTTATGATTTAGATGAAAGAACTAAATGTAATAACTCAAAGTTTGCAGGTGACACAATGCTGGGTGGTGGGGAGGGGAGTGAATGGTGAGGAGAATGAGGAAATGCCGCAGTGTGATTTGGACAAGTTCGGTGAATAGGCAGATGAAGTATAATAACTGAGAGCAAAAACAAGAAAGCAGATTATTATATGATACATTGGGAAAGGGGAAGGAGCAACAAGACCTGGTGCTCTTGTACATTAGTCTCTGAAGGCAACTGCGCAGATGTGGCAGGTGGTGAAGACAAATACTATGTTGGCCTTCATAGAGACAGAGTACAGTTCTGGTATAATGTGTGTATCGTCAGCATGAATTGGCTATAACATGACTGACAAATTATGGATGTTATTTGGATAAACATCCGACTGAATGGTTCAAAAAAGATTTCCAAGCATGTTGCCAGGGTTGGAGGATCTGAGCTACAGGGAGAGGCTGAACAGGCTGGGTCTGTTTTCCTGGAGCGTCGGAGTCTGAGGGGTGACCTTATAGAGGTTTACAAAATTATGAGGGGCATGGATAGGATAAATAGACAAAGTCTTTTCCCTGGGGTCAGGGAGTCCAGAGCTAGAGGGCATAGGTTTAGGGTGAGAGGGGAAAGATATAAAAGAGACCTAAGGGGCAACGTTTTCACGCAAAGGGTGGTACGTGTATGGAATGAGCTGCCAGAGGATGTGGTGGAGGCTGGTACAATTGCAACATTTAAAAGGCATCTGGATGGGTATATGAATAGGAAGTGTTTGGAGGGATATGGGCCAGGTGCTAGCAGGTGGGACTAGATTGGGTCGGGATATCTGTCAGCATGTTCGGGTTAGACCGAAGGGTATGTTTCCATGCTGTACATCTCTATGACTGTATGACTATGAATTTAGGCTGTATGTTTGCTTGCTGAGCTGTAGGTTTGATATCCAGACGTTTCATTACCTGGCTAGGTAACATCATCAGTAGCGACCTCTAAGTGAAGCCCTTCACTTCACTTGGAGGTCACCACTGATGATGTTACCTAGCCAGGTAATGAAATGTCTGGATATCAAACCTACAGCTCAGCGAGCAAACCAACACCATAAACCTCAACCTGAGCTACGAACCTTCACAAACTTTGCGACTCTATGAATGGTTATGGCAGTTTTTTTTTATTTGTGACCTTCTACAGTGTGATTTTCCATAGCACAGGGTTTACAGGGGAACACAACTGTCACAGAATGATCTGTACAGGAGCAGGGATGTCTTGCTACAATTGCACAGCACCTTTTAGGACTAAACCTGGAGTACTGTGTGCAGTTTTGGTCTCCTTACCCGAGGATGAATGTTCTGGCTGTGGGGGGAGTGCAGTGAAGCTGACTCCTGGGCTGACAGCACTGACATAAGAAGAGAGACTGGATCAGTTAGGACTACATTCACTGGAGTTTAGAAGAATGAGGGACTCTCTTGCAGATAACTACAAAATCCTAACAGGTCTAGACAGAGTAAACACAGGATAGACAATCTCAATGAACAGGGGGTCTCAAACAGTCACAGTCTAAGGATGGGGTAGAGGACTGAGATAAAGAGAGATTTCTTCACCCAGAGAGTAGAGACCCTGTGGAATTCTCTGACTCAGTCGTTAATTTTCAAGAAGGAGTTTCATAGGGCTAAAGGAATCAAAAAAGCAGGATAAAAGTGGGAACAAGGTACTGACTTGGATGATCAGCCATGATAGTTTTGAATGGTGAAGCAGACTTCAAGGGCTGAATGGCCTACTCTTGTTCTTATTTTGTATGTTTCTTTGATATGATAGAAATATGTAAAATTCTAACAGGACAAACTATATGCAGGGAGGATGTTGCTCTTGGTCAGGGAGTCTAGAACCAAGGATTTCATCCTGAAGACTGTACCTCCGACAGTTCAGCATCCCCTCAGTCCAGGCCGACACTGTCTGTGCAGTTTGAGGGGAACCTGAACACTCAACCAGCTTCCTACTGAGCCACAGCTGACTTCCCAATTAAAGACGGATACAAATTAATATCAAAAACCTTAAATTCATGTTTTATCTTAATATTACTTTAAAAAAAAACCACCTCTCAGGAGGTTTGTGTAAGGAGGAGAGTTTTTGTGTAGCCCATTGTAGTCACCCAATTCCATCAGATGCTTACTCCAGATTCAGCAACTGGCACGACAGCCATGTTCTGCCTCAAATCCTCACTGTTCAGGTCCAGCCCCATATAGTCCCCCAGTTCCTGCAGGTCTGGATATAAACCTGAAGCAGAAGAGAAACAAATCAGACAGGTTTTTAAAGCAAGTATCAGCACCTATACAGGGTGGGGCCAAGGTGATGTGCAAATTGGCAGAGATCTGGTTCGGGATCTCTGATGAGGAAGTGACTATTCAATCCCATGGATTGGTTCCAACATTAAATTAGATCACAATCAATTTGCACTTCCAACTATTTGCCTTTCATAATTCTTCAAAACCTGTACACAATAAAAAATTATCAACTTCAGTCTTTAAGGTTCCAGTTGTCCCCCAGCATCAGAGACGCCAGAGAGAGAAAATATCAGATTCTCCCAAAGACTTTACACAGGAAAGTGTTGCTGATTTCCCTTTGGAATGTCTGGCTCTAAATGTACCCTTTAAAACATTTAAACTCCTTGACTGGATCATCCCTAAACTTTCTGAACTCAAGGGAACATATTCCAGGCCAAGACAAGCTAGCCTCAGGTTAATCATCGCCATTCTGCCAAACCTGGACCCCTTCTGCAAGTCAACCTGAGAAGTGGAACATCTGTATGGACATGATGGCAGAGTCAGTGGGACAATGACAATGTAAAACTCGAGAGGCAGCCAGATTTAGGGAAGGAATTCCAAAGCTCAGAGCCTTGCCAGTAGGAGGCACAACCACCACCAGTGGAACAACGGAAGATGGAAACTTGCATAACAACAGTTAGCTGTTAACTATCTGTCTGTGTTATGAACCAGGCCAGACCCCCTCAAAACATTACCAGGATAGCCTAGACCCTAATTTTTCTAGTTGTTTTAAGTAGGTGTATAGTGGCTTTTCCAGGAGTGATGCAGCTGCCCCAACCACTCAGTATTTTAAAAAAAATTAACAGACTACCGAATGATGCAGAACAGAATACAGAACAACTTAACCAAATCGATTCTATCGCAATTTAATGATGTCTTTCCAAATACCTGCAACATCCCCATAAATACAAATGGTAAAGTCAAACACAGGTTCTTACAGGAGAGATCTGAGAGACAGAATCAGCATGGAACATCTTTCCACTGTAGCCATTCCTTTGGATTCCCCAGCTCAAAACCTGACCAGCAGCCTTGAACACACTTCTTGCTAAATCCTGAGCAAGGAGAACTGGCCACTCCACTTTCATTGTACAAGTGGTTTAAAGAAAACTTAGAAGTCTTTTGCCTGAGGCAGTATCTGTTAGCCATAAGGGCTAACCCCAGCCAAATTGGAACCTCTGCCTTTTACAACCCCTTTTTGAAAAAAACAACCAAGGAAAACATAACCTTATTAAAGGAGCATCATCATCACAGTCTGTAACCCAATTATTAAGGATGGGAGGAAGTTTCTATCTGTCTCATTTCCCCTTCAATCTGCCCTATTTTAAACCAGAACATGCAGCTGAGCCAGTGATGGGATTACCATTCTGTCTGAACAAGACTGCCCTGAAATTCTACATGTTATGGCCCTTGTGCCAGGATCATGACCTTCTGAGGATTGAGAGGCTGGAGAAGGTTACCACAATAAAGCTAGGCAAGGGCATGGAAAAAAGTGGAGATATTAATACCAAGAAGAGTCATGCCTGAGACGCTGAAACTGGAGGCTGAAGAATAATGGAGAATAAGGACACAACACAAATTGCAATGACTCACCACTTCCAACACTGGGCTCCTGAGCTTCAATTGCTGGTGGGGCCATCTTGGATGCAATGGTGGCCTGAGCCTAAAGAAAATAAACATTAAAATGTAATGTCCAATTATAGTATAATTATTTTCTAATGACAATAAAGTCAGTCATCAGGTCACTCCGGAATATAGGAAAGACCTCATTCCATCATGGTTCCTATTTTAGTTTTGTTTTGATATGATTTAGTCCACTTGGCTAGATTTTAGCCACTTTTGCATTCCTTTTGTCCTTTCAGTCTTCTATTAACATCATTACAACCAACAGGTAATCCAGCCCTTTCACTTTATTTCTTTCTCCTGCCCTTTGTTTCTGTATTCTTTATTCTTGTGCAGGAATCAGTAAATTATTCCAAGTGGCTCCATCTGTTTGCATTAAGCAAGTTGTTGAATCTCGTGGTGAACTGTGACCTCCATGTTATGTTACTGTAAAGGTTATAATTTACATTCATTGCTTATCAGTATATTCTGGGAATCCAAGCTCAGACACAATGTGTTTTGGATGAAGAGTAAACCTCTCTTTCTGCTCTGTTTCCTCCTGCTCCAATGTGATGTTGTTCATTATAGCTTTCTGGTGGACTCCACAAGTGAGTCATACAGCACGGAAACAGACCAACCATGTTCTCAAACTAAACCAGTCCCACCTGCCTGTGCTCAGCCCTTATGCCTTCAAACCTTTCCAATTCATGTACTTATCCAAATGTTTTTTTTAAATGTTGTAACTATACCTGCATCCATCATCTTCTCCAGCAGTTCATTCCACACACAAACTGTGTAAAATAGTTGCGCCTCACGTCCTTTCTAAATCTTTCTCCTCTCACCTTAAAAATATGGCCCTTAGTTTTGAACTCTCCTCAGGAAAAGCTTGTGTCATTCACTTAGTCTATGCCTCTCGTTATTTCAAAAACCTCTATAAAGGTCACCCCTCAGTCTCCTTAGCTCCAGTGAAAAAGGTCCTAACCTTTCCAATCTATCCTTATAACTCAAACCCTCCATTCCCAGCAACATTCTTGTAAATCCTTTCTGAACCCTCTCTGCTTTAATAATATCTTTCTTATAACAGACCAAAACTGCACACAGTATTTCAGAAGAGGCTTTACCAACATCCTGCACAACCTCAATACGATGTCCCAAGAGTTGGTATTACACTGTCATCTATATCAGGATGATATTTATCAAGGTTACATTAACGACCTGAAAAAAAACATATCAGTAGTATTTTAGGATCTGTTCAGCAGTCAATGACTTAGTGACCACTACAAATATCTTCTAGCACATGCCGGATTAAGAATCAAAGCATTAAGCTTCTTTCAGTTGTGTTGAGCAGATTTTGCTTAAAGTCTGCTATATGGAACTCCATATCTTCATCCTTATAATTGCTTTGGTGATTCCACTTCATTTTTTCTTATGGCTTCAGTATTGTTCCATCATGTGGGATCAATTTTATTTTCAAGGGCTTCATTATTGGATCATCATCTTGAGCCATTTAAGACATCTGAGAAACTCATAGTATACACACATCACTCTCTTCATCTGTCATCTCAAACCATAAATAACCATTAGACTTGACAATGCCAAATCTATTGCATGATGTAAAAATATTCATCACTATCAGTGGCTGACATCTCTCCAGCAGCCATCTTGGTTTGTTTCTTTCTAGATAAATATTTGCATATAATATAATTCAGTATGGTGCAGTTCGAGCTCATTGGACATGCTTCCTTTTATGTAATGTTTAACTTAATAGTAACAATACGCCTCTGACCTTGATCTTTTGACTAGTATTTCTGCAAACATTTTTCCTTGTTCCTAGCTTGTTCTTATTTGCCTAGAATGTTTATTGGTACATGGCTAAGTCCTATTCCATTCCTATAATCCAGGTGATGACTGACATCAGAGCTCTTGAACACTGACTACATAGTTCCAAGTGCATATGAAAGAACTGAAACTAACATGGTCATTCTAAACGAGAGACTTAAACAATCCAGGTCTTTTTCAATACATAATTTCAGTTATCACAATGTAAACCTTTTGTGTCTTACAATCTTATACTCCACAACCACCTGAAGGAACAGCGCTCCAAAAGCTAGTGCTTCCAAATAAACCTGTTGGAATATAACCTGGTGTTTTGTGATTTTTAACATAATTCCAATTTACGACCAATTCAGAGTCATATTTTAATGAACCAAAGATCATCACTTTGCCTGGTTTTAGCCACTAGTTTTGTATTCTTTTATGTAACCAGTTAAGAAAAATACTTTTATCCTACTGGTCTGGCTTGAATTCACCAAAATTTAAGCAACTGACCAATCATCAACCCCATAAGCAATGTAGAAACTACATTAAAAATCATTAGAACTGACCTCAAGTACTTTGGAGACCTTCAGATCCTCCAGTGATGGATACAGAGACATTGTCTATTTCAACCTTGACACTGAAATGGACAGAGTTGTTAGTTACACGTATATAAAATGCTTTGTTTAACATCAACTATTTATTACTGCACAAAGCAGTCCAGAGAAGCAATGCCCAGCCCAGTGTGTCATCAATAGCTTGACCCAAAAAAAAACACATCCTTCTTACACCGCAAATAAAAGCATTAAATGTTTGATGCATTAAGCAGGTCAGGAGGCCTGAAGAGAAAGCGTGGCAAATGTTTCAGAGACCTGTTCGGGGGTTACATCTCTGGATTCCGAGACCCTTTTGGTATAGTATTTGGAGATGATAGCTATGAAACAATAATAAATGAAAAATATATGCTAAGTATTTCAAGGAACAGTGATAACTTTTGAATTCAAATTTTTTTCTAAAAGTTGTTCACGGGATGTAGACATCACCAAGTAGGCCAGCTATTATTGCCAATTTCAAACTGCCCTTGAGAAGGTGGTGGGCTGTCTTCGTACACTGCAGTAGTCCATAGGATGTAGGAACACCCACAATACTGTTGAGAAGGGATTTCCAGGATTTTACCCAGTGACACCGAAGAACGACTATATATTTCAAAGCCAGGATGGTGAGTGGTTTGGATGGGAACTTGCAGGTACTGGTATTCCCATGTATCTGCTGCCCTCTTCCTTTGAGGTGATGAATTCACAAATTTGGAAATTCTGCAGTTGGAGGAGCCTTACTGAGTTATTACAATGCATCTTGCAGATAGTACGTAGTGCTGCTACGTATGTCAGTGGTGGAGGGAGTGAATGTTAAAGATGGTGGATGTGTGGCTAATCAAATTGACTGCTTTGTCCTGGATGATGTCAAACTTGTTGAATGTTGTTGGAGCTGCACTCATCCATGAAATTGCAAAGTATTCCATCACACTCCTGACTTGTACATTGTAGGTGGGGGACAGGCTTTGGGGACTCAGGAGGTGCATTACTCGCCTCTTGCTGAGGATTCCTGCAGGAGACCTTTGGAGGAAGCCAAGATGGATTGTCCACTCAACACTTCTGGCTGAAGATTGCTGTCAATGCTCCAGCCTGGTCTTTTGCCCTGATATGCTGGACTCCCCAGTCACTGGGGATGTGGATATTTGTGGAACCTCACCCTCCAGGAGTTGTTCAGTTGTCTGTCACCTTTCATGACTGGATGTGGCAGGACTGTAGAGATCTGATCTGATTCGTTGGTTGTGGGATCATTGCTTGCTGCTGGCTGGCTGGATGGTAAATGGTGCAGTGGGGAAAATGCCAGCACATGAGGTCACAGATTGTGGCTGCTGATGGCCCACAGCACCTCATGGATGCTTGGTCAAGTTACTATTATGAGATTTGGCCCATTTATCATGGTAATATAGCCTCACAACACAATGAGGGGAACCTGAATGTGAACAGATTTCATCAGCACAAGGACTATGCAGTGGTCACTCCTCCTGTCATCAGCAGCAGGCAGATTGGTCAGGATGAAGTCAAGAAGATTTACCCCGCTTGTTGGTTCCCTTGCCACTTGTTGTAGATCCAGTATAACAGCCATGACCACTAGGACTCAACCAGTCCAGTCAGTAGGGGTTCTGCTGAGCCACTCTTGGTGACAGACATTTAAATCCTCCATTCGGAGTACAACTTGTGCCCTGACCACTCAGTGCTTTCTCCAGGTTAACGTATGAGGAGCTTAACGTATGAGGAACATTTAAAGACTCTTGAGTTTATACTCAATGACATTTAGAAGGATGGGGTGGGGGGGGGGGGGGATCTAATTGAAACATTCAGAATACTGAATGGCCTGGACAGAGTAAATGTTGGGAAAATGTTTCCATTGGTAGGAGAGACTAGGACCTGTGGGCACAGCCTTAGAGTAAAGGGAAGACCTTTCAAAATGGAGATAAGAAACTACTTCAGCCAGAGAGTGGTGAATCTATGGAATTCATTGCCACACAAGGCTGTAACGGCCTGGTCATTGAGGATACCTAATACTGAGTATCAAAGTGATCAAGGGTTATGGGGAGAAAGCAGGAAAATGGGGTTGAGAAACATTGCGGCCATGATTGAATGGCAAAGCATTCTTGATGGGCATTCAGTATCGAGGAGTACTGATTCATCAGGCAAGGGGCAGTATGTGATAATCAGTAGGATGTTACCTTGCCTGCATTTGACCTTGATACCATATCATTTCATGAGGTCTGGAGTAAATATTGAGGATTCTCAGAGCAATTTCTTCCAGATTTTGTACCACTGTTCCACTACCTCTGATAGAACTGTCTTGCCAGGGGGAAGGACATATCCAGGAATGGGATTGGGATGGGGATGGGGATGGGGATGGGACAGTCATACTCGTGGAATCATACTTCACAGACAGACAATGTCCCAAACACCGTGCAAGGCTATTGTTTGATTAGCTTGTGGGTCAGTTCTCCTAGATTTGTCACAAGACACCAGTTGTTAGTAAGGAAGATCAGTGTCATCAGGCCTGTGGTTGTCCTTATCTTTTCAGGTGCCCAAGTTGATACTAGGTAGTCGATCTGGTTTGTTTCCCATCCTTGGACTTTGTAGCAGTTTTGATAGAACTGAGTAGCTTGCTTGTTCATTTCAGAGGGCAGTTAGGGTCAACCACATTGTAGTGAGTCAGTAGTCACATGCAGATCATCTATGAAAGGCAGATTCCCTACCTCAAAGAATACTGGTGAACCAAATTTTATAACAGTCCATAACGCCATGAGACATAGGAGCAGAAATTAAGCCATTCAGCCCATCAAGAATGCTTTGCCATTCAATCATGGCCGCAATGTTTCTCAACCCCATTTTCCTGCTTTCTCCCCATAACCCTTGATCACTTTGATACTCAGTATTAGGTATCCTCAATGACCAGGCCGTTACAGCCTTGTGTGGCAATGAATTCCATAGATTCACCACTCTCTGGCTGAAGTAGTTTCTTATCTCCATTTTGAAAGGTCTTCCCTTTACTCTAAGGCTGTGCCCACAGGTCCTAGTCTCTCCTACCAATGGAAACATTTTCCCAACATTTACTCTGTCCAGGCCATTCAGTATTCTGAATGTTTCAATTAGATCCCACCCCCCCCCCACCCCATCCTTCTAAATGTCATTGAGTATAAACTCAAGAGTCTTTAAATGTTCCTCATACGTTAAGCTGTTCATTGCTGGGACCATCCTCATGAACCTCATCTGAACATGCACAAAGGCCACTACATCCTTTCTGAGATATCGGGCCCAGAACAGTGCACAATACTCCAATTGTAATCTGACCAGAGCTTCTAGAGCCTCAGAAATTCATCCCTGCTTTCATACTTAAATCCTCTCAAAATAAATTCCATCACTGCATTTGTGAATGGTTGCATGGTTGCCATTAGGCTAGCCTTTAATTGAGTTCAGATTTCACCATCTCTTATGGTAAGATTCAAACCCATGTCACCAGAATATTGGCAGTGTCATTCTGAATTGCTAGCTTAGTGACATTACCGCTCTGCCATTGGCTCCCAGGGTGCAGTATCAAGTTGAGAGAGAAAGCTCAACCTCATCTCCATTCAACAGAAGGATAAGCATATTGGTTCTCCAAAGGCACATGAGCCTTTGCATTCGCTTCTTCTCTGTGATTGTGCAAGTGGTCCTTAATGCCCTGGTGTTAGAAAGATTTCCCTGAAGTCTGACGCAGGAGGTTTGGCCATGGAATCATCTCCCCACAGGAAGCAGTCTCTTTAACAAGACGGGACAAAATTCATGAGAAAGAACTAAATACCATAGTATTGAGGGGTGTATTAGAACATGAGACTTTGTCTGTATTCCAATAATAACAATGACTTGCGCTGATGTGGCCCTTTAACATAATGGAACATTGTGAGGCACTTCACAGGAACATCATAAAACAAAATATGACAGAAGAACAAGAAGAGAAACAAGGGGAGATGACAAGAGTTGAAGAGCTGAGTTTTCAGGAGCTGTGAAAAGAAATAATTGATGGTGGAGAGATTTAGGGTGAAAATTCCAGAGCTTATTGCCTGGGCAGCTGAAGGCATGGCCAACAACAGGGAAGTAAGGATGCTCAATGCACTCAAATGAGATGTGTGCAATCTCTCTTGCTGGGGAGTAGGGTATAAACAATTGAGGGGTGATCAGACGGAGCTGTTTAAACTGTTAGGAGCAATTTATAACATAGATACAAAGAAACTATTTCCTTGTTTTTGAGGGAATCGTTAATCAGAATTGCTACAACACAGAGAGGCCAATCAGTCCATTGTGTCCACACTGGTCCTGTTTTCCAGCACTTGGCTTATAGTTTTATGGTGCTTCAAGTGTTTATCTAAATACAGAGAAACCTCGATTATCCGAATATTGGATTATCCGGCAACATCACAAGGACCCGATGCTTGGTTAAACTATGTTATCAGGCGTTCGATCATCTGGAATTTGATTAACTGAATGAAATACTCCCCACTCATGTCCTTCAGATAATCGAGGTTCCTCTGTATTGCTTAAATCTCAAGTATCCCCATCTCCAACACCTTTTTAGGCAGTGGGGCCCAAGGGCCCTACTCTTTCTCTGGTTATTCCCCTTCCTCTAATACACTTCGTAAAACACTTTTGGATTTCCCTTAATGTTATGCATCGCTAAAAATCACAACATCAGGTTATAGTCCAACAGGTTTAATTGGAAGTTCTAGCTGCCGGAGCACCGCTCCTTCATCGCTCCGAAAGCTAGTGTGCTTCCAATTAAACCTGTTGGACTATAACCTGGTGTTGTGCGATTTTTAACTTGGTACACCCAAATCCAACACCAGCATTTCCAAATCATGTTATGCATTGAATCTTTCTCATATCTCCTCTTCACTCTCCTAATATTTTTTAAAAATAAATTCCCTGCACTTTCTACACTCCCCTGGGACATCAATTATTTTCAATTTTCAGAGCAAAGGCAGATAAATGAATTGAGGGAAAGATTAGTGGTGATTTAACTGAACGGCAGAATAGGTTGGAGGGGCTGACTGGCCTCCTGCTGCTCTTAAAGCTCCTGTTTCTGACAGAGCAATTCGGGTCATTTTAATTCCTAATCACTTTCTCTTCCAGAAACAAATTATTCAATTTGAATATGAATCTATTTTTGTCCCATTGAAGTATCTGACCAACGAAATGATACTTTGCATATCTGAACAATGCAAGAGATACATGCCACTACCTAATCTGATGTGTATTTTAATAAAGCTTCTATTTTCTGATGCAGTTGACCAATTGTCTATTCCTGCTCCTAATTCTTATGTTCCTATATTCTTCACAACCTTTGATTCTTCCCAATCTCAGTCAGATATTATAGTCCCACCCTAGTTTGCTCATCATGGACTCAGGAAAAAGTGGAGGTCTGCAGATGCTGGAGATCAGAGTTGAAAATGTGTTGCTGGAAAAGTGTAGCAGGTCAGGCAGCATCTAAGAAACAGGAAATTCGACGTTTCAGGCATAAGCCCTTCATCAGGAATGAGGAAAGTGTGTCCATCAGGCTAAGATAAAAGGTAGGGAGGAGGGACTTGGCGGAGGAGCGACGGCCCCACCCCACTCCGGCCTATCACCCACACCTTGACCTCCTTCCACCTATCACATCTCCATCGCCCCTCCCTCAAGTCCCTCCTCCCTACCTTTTATCTTAGCCTGCTGGACACACTTTCCTCATTCCTGATGAAGGGCTTATGCCCGAAACGCCGAATTTCCTGTTCCTTAGATGCTGCCTGACCTGCTGCGCTTTTCCAGCAACACATTTTCAGCTCATCATGGACTCAGGACATTAGCAATGAGGCTATGATCGCTGGGGAGGATGAGGACATAGTACTTGTTAATATGCTTTTATTCTGTTATTCTCTCTGTACATCTTGAATTGGAAGCTTGATCCCTTTTTGATTGTGTCACAGATAACGCAGGTGGCCAAAGCGATTAAGAAAGCATGATGCATGCTTGCCTTCATTAGCTAGGGCATGGAGTACAGGAGTTGGCAAACTACATTGCAGCTATATAAAACCCTGGTTAAGTTACATTTGGAGTACTGTGCACAGGTTTGATCGCCACATTAACAGAAGGACATGGAAGCTTTGGAGAGATTGCAGAGGAAGTTCACCAGGATGTTGCCTGGTCTCGAGTGCATTGGCTATGTGGAAAGGTTAAAAGGACTAGGATTGTTTTCATTAGCAAGATGGCAGCTTGATGGAGACCTGATAGAGGTCTACACAATTATGAGAGGCATAGATAGGGTGGAAAGTCAGAGGCTATTTTCCCAGGGTCAAAGTTTCAATTACAGGTTCAAGGTGACCGGGGTGGGGTGGAGTTTAAGGGAGTCATGCAAGGGAAGTTTTCACGCAGAGAGTATTAGGAATCTGGAACACACTGCTACAAGAGGTGTTGGAAGCAGGTACATTGGTGACAATTGAGAGACATCTGGATGGTAACATGGATTGGGAGGGAAGAGAGGGATGCGGACCGAATAAGGGCAGGAGGTTTGTTTTTTAGTTTAGTTAGGGCATGATGATCGGCACAGGCTTTTTTTTTGGTGGGGGGGGGCGCACAAAGAGCCTGTTCCTACTGTACTTCTTTTTTGTTCTTTTCTCCATTTATAACACTTAGTGCTGTCATCTCCTCAGTGATCATAGAGCCATCAAATAGAAGACAAGGCTAGGGGCCAAGTGCTGGAAAACAGGACTCTAATAGATAGGTGCTTGATGACTGGCACAGAGACAATTGACCAAGGGGCCTCTTTCTGTGCTGTATGACTACGACTCATCAATCCATTACACCAGAGGGAGAAAACAACAAAAAAGCAAATCAGGAGAACTGAGTATTAAATAGGCATGGGACAGCAACGTGCAGCATGGTAGATCCATTTACTCACTAAATGTAGCACTGTTGGAGCAGATTATATGATGAAATCTCCAGGAATTAATTGAATTAGAGTTGACAACCCAACAGCTCTTTCCTACGGCCACCCAGTGACTCAAAACAGCTAAGTCACATCTTCATAATTGAACTGTAAATCAAAATGGCTTTGTTCAATAACAAAGAGGAGGTAGACTCCTAAAAGGGAGTGACACATTTTACAATTTGTCATTGTTGTCTCCTGAGATACAAACATCTCCCAGTGAACAAATTACAATTAATGCTCTAGGGCCACAGTACCCTAACGACTACACAAACAACTCCTTTTGTAGCTCATTCCAAATTCTAGAAGGGATCAACTCACTGAACATCACAACATTCAGTAATCATTAGATCACAGTTGCCTCTCTGATCAAAGCCAAATAAAATTATTTGATACTCCAGCCTTGAAGTAGCTCATTCAACTAAACTTTTGAAATTTACTTCTAGCATATGACTTCCTCATCTCCATTTTCACAATCAATAAGATACACAATCTCCAACTCAGGGATCATTTAGCTCCATTGCCTGGATGGCTGGTTTGTGAGGCAGAGTAATGCCAACAGTGTGGGTTCAATGCCCACATTGGCTGAGGTTGCCATGAAGCACACTCCTTCTCAATCTCTCCTGTTACCTCAGACATGGTGACCCTCAGCCCCATTTATCTCTCCAATGACAGAGCAACCTCCCATGATTCAGTATGACAATGGTGACTTCTTTAAAATTTCCAACTCCACTTTTTTAGTGCTGAGTTTCCTTATCCAAGTGGACAGTCCTAATTTTGTATTGTCTACAAACTGCCTTCTGGAATGGGGGTTACAGGGGTTGGGGTGAAGGGGATTCTTTGGGGTCCACATGGAGATGTCACATTGGTTTGTTTCTGATCCACTGGCACCTCCCACAATGTCATCGGAGTCCAGAATAATGATCAGTGTGTCCCAAATCTCTACTTTTGTTTCTGTGGGATAGATATTCTCTTCTGCTGAGGATTTATTTGATCGGAGTCTGTTTAACCGGTCTCATACTCCCATTTCATACTGTGTCAATCTTGTCCTTGTTTACACACTTACACAAACAATTGCATTAACTATGGTTCACACATTTAACCTATAACTTCTATATGGCCCATCTCTTAACTTTTCCTGGATAAACGGTCACCCTGGAACAAATCACCAGACAGGGATGTTCCTTCCCAGTCGGGGAACACTTCAGCAGTCAGGACATTTGGCCTTGAATCTTCAGGTGACCATCCTCTGAGGCTGACTTTGGGTTATGAAATAAAGCAGAGTGGCTGAGCAGAGACTGATAGCCAAGTTCAGTACCCTTGAGGAGGGCCTCAACTGGGACCTTGGGTTCATGTCACATTACAGGTGATCCCACTACACTATACACTCTCTCTCAGTCAGTCAGACTCAGACACACACTCACACACGCTAATACTCCATCACACTCACGCAAACACTCAACCAAGCATGCACACACAAACACACTCTCTCTCTCTCTCACACACACACTCATAAGTCTATGGGGTGAATTTGAACTTGCACAACTGTATTTTCAGATACATTCTATTTTTGCTAAAAAGCACAAAACCTGCAGGCGGTCAATGCAAGCAGTCAATCTATGTAATATTTTACAAATTCCTACTTTGGAATTAGAACCAGTCTGAGCGGAGATGTCACCTTCTTTTAAGTAAAACCTTAAGTTATCTCTAGAATGAGACTTAAAGAAATTCTGCAATTTGCATATTAATGAACTGAAATCTGCAACTCATTCTAAAAGATGAAAGACTTAACATCAATCTAGGTTTGTTTAATTGCAAGACACTGTGGTCTTTTGCTATAAATTCTGTGTTTTATGATCCTGCTTCACAGCTACCTGATGAAGGAGCAGCGCTCTAAAATCTGTTGGACTATAACCTGGTGTTGTGAGATTTTTAAACTTTGTCCACCCCAGACCAACACCAGCACCTCTACATCTCTTTCTGGCATTCCTCTATGCAACCTTGGTAGGGACTGATATCTGTTATAGCCCACTGACTTGAAGTACAGTGCGAATGAACAGATTACAGTTAGTATGGTATAGTAATTACAGCAAATGATATTGGAAAAATGTGTAGACTATCGTGTCTCATTCGACCAAGGTAAATTGATCATATTGATTAATCCTGCATATGTCTAACTGGTTAGTTCATTAAGCTGACTCTAGGTCAGAGGTCAAACGTCATTAATGTACATTTGTAGGCAACGTGTGCAGCCTAGACAGTCAGTTGATATTTTCTTGTGGAAAACCCGACATGGTAATTTAACACCTCACCACCACAAGATCAAATATTTTGAAACTTTGTTGTTATATTTCAATTGTTACACCATCTGGTGACTCTAGAAAAAATTGCCAGAGATGGAGAAAGATGCACATTCATTGTATCCTTTACCTTTTCCAAGTTCTGTTCCAAAATAAATCAGCTGGCTTTTCAATGGTGTACAGAGGGAATATTGAACTGTCAGATGTATATCAAATATGACTCTTTTGCTGTCTGTGGAACATTGTCATGGAAAGTCAGAGATGTTGTAAATCTGACAATTAATGAGATTAATGCTTATGTGGCATTTGCATTCTAGCTCCCCACATCGCGCCCCCCCCCCCCCCCCAACAAATTATTAGTCAGGAGGTTCATCGTTCCTTAAAAGGTGGAGCCACAGGTAGATAGGAAAGTGAGGATGACATCTGGTATGCTTGCCATTATTGGTCAGTGTATTGAGTATCCAAGTTGGGAGGTCATGTTGCAGCTGCACAGGACATTGGTTTGGCCACTTTTAGAATACTGTGTGTAATTCTGGTCTCCCTGATATAGGGAAAACATTGTTAAACCTGAAAGGGTTCAGAAAAAAATTTACAAAGATGTTGCCAGGGTTGGAGGGTTTGAGCTATAGGGAGAGACTGAATAAGCTGGGGCTATTTCCCCTCGCACATCAATAAAATCATGACGGGCATGGATAGGGTAAGTAGATAAGACCTTTTCCCCGGGGTGGGAGATTTCACAACTATAAGACATAGGTTTAAGGTGACAGGGGAAAGATTTAAAAGGGATCTAAGGGGCAACTTTTTTCATACAGAGCGTGGTACATGTATGCAATGAGCTGCCAGAGCAAGTGGTGGAGGCTGCTACAATTATAACATTTAAAAGGCATCTGATTGGGTAAATGAATAGGAAGAGTTTGGAGGGATATGGGCCAAATGCTGGCAAATGGGACTCGATTAATTTAGAATATCTAGTCAGCTTGCTCAGGTTGGTCTAAAGGGTCTGTTTCCGTACTGTACATCTCTATGATTCTCCTGAGGTCAAAAGGGACATGCCCCCACTCACCGCCCACCCCCATCCCTCCACCCAAACCCAATCCAGAAGCTACGTTAAGTCATCTCTAGATGAGTCATTCAGTAGACAAAAAGTCACTATCAAACCCTATGCCTAATATTTTGAAATTTTATGGCTCTTCCATCAATATCCAGTTAATCACTTCTTAAGCTTTAGGAATGTCACCTGAATTTAGTGAATTACAAAAATATTGGATTGGGCGGCATTAATTTCTGTCCCATCTCATGAGGTCAAACTGGTTGAACAAGCTGTTTAATCCTAGTTATTTTATAGTGACTTAAAAAAAAACAAGTTGTCCATTCCTAACTCGACTTGTGAAGGTAGTGGTGAGCTACCTCTTGAACTGCTGCAGTCCTTCTGGTATCTGTAGCTGTTTTGGTACAATTGGATGGCTCACTGGGCCATTTCAGAGGAAAGTTAAGATTAACCTGGAGTCACATGAGACAGACAATGCAAGAACAGCAGATTTCCTCCCCTAAAAAAATCACAGTGAACCAGGTGGATTTTTCAGACAATGTATCATCGTTTCACAGTCATCAAAACCTTGCTCATAACTCTAGATTTATTAATCAAATTCAAATTTCATCAGCTGTCATCTAAACCCATGTTCTCAGGCCATTAGCCCAGGCCACTGGATTACTAGTCTGGTGCCACAGTCTCCCCTGCTACCGTTCTGTCAATTTAGATTAGCTATATTACTCATTGGCATCTGAGGCAAAAGGTTATATGTTCAAACCCCCCCCACGAGCTCAAAGCATGACTGTTCAGTGTAGTATTCTGAATGCTCTGCATTGTTGACACTGCTTTTCCACATTAATCTGAAACTCCTTTTAGCTTCAGGTGAATGCATTCAACCCTCAATCAATATTGCTTGAACCACATTTATAGTTTACAGGACCTTGGCATGAATAATTTGGCTCCAGATCTATGTGCCTGTGTAACAGTAGCAAGTACACTTCAGATGTAATTTATTGACTATGAAAGACTTTGGAACAAAAATGTATCTTTGAGTGTCCTTTCATGAAACTGTGAAAGCAGAGATCCATCCCTCCACTCTCTGGGTCAAAAATAACTAAAGCTCAGGGCTGGCGATTCTTTGTGGAGTGATTTTTTTTAAAATCAAGGCCTCACAGCTTCAAAGGTGCACTGTGTAATGGATTCAAATAACGACAAACAACAAGGAGGGAGGTGACATACTTGGAAAATGAAAAGTCGCAGAACTTGGGAAAAGAGCTTAAGTGTGGAACTAACTGAGTAGCTCTTTCAAAGAGCCAGCAGGATTACAAAGAGCAAAATTGTCTCGTGTGCTGTATGATTCTAAAAAATGTGTCACTACCGATCATCCCTAAACTAAAATTAACTACAAAGAATAGTACCCAGATTATTCTTCAGGACACCAAATCTAAACAGTTCGAGTGTAACACAAATGCAGTATTATGTTACAAATTAGGTTCGTATCCCCTGCAATGTAAAAGATTGAGGGATGCCTTGATATAGATATTTTTTAGTTATTTTTAAATAAAAGAATTAATGGCCTAGATAGAGGGAAGCATTTTCTGGTGGGGTAGAGGTTGAGAACAGGGCGAGATAATATTACAGTCAGAGATGGACCATTTAAAAGAGAAGTTAGGAAACTCTTCATCATACAGAATAGTGGAATTGTGAAACACTCACTAATTGCCCGTAGTGTTAGGGGAATGGGTCTGGTGGGTTGCGCTTCGGCGGGTGGGTAAGGACTTGTTGAGCCGAAGGGTCTGTTTCCACACTAAGTAAACTAATCTAATACAGTAGATGATAACTTAATTGGCTATAAAATCTGAAATAGATTTGTGCTGGACAGGTATGTACAGGGAATGGTAGGATTCTTGTGGTGCAGTGATAGGTCACTACCTCTCGACCAGGGTGTAGTAACACCTCTGAACAGGTTGACTGAACAATAATGAGCTGCAAATGTGTTGCTGGTCAAAGCACAGCAGGTTAGGCAGCATCTCAGGAATAGAGAATTCGACGTTTCGAGCATAAGCCCTTCATCAGGAATAAGAGAGAGAGAGCCAAGCCGGCTGAGATAAAAGGTAGGGAGGAGGGACTAGGGGGAGGGGCGATGGAGGTGGGATAGGTGGAAGGAGATCAAGGTGAGGGTGATAGGCCGGAGTGGGGTGGGGGCGGAGAGGTCAGGAAGAGGATTGCAGGTTAGGAGGGCGGTGCTGAGAGGGCTTATGCTCGAAACGTCGAATTCTCTATTCCTGAGATGCTGCCTAACCTGCTGTGCTTTGACCAGCAACACATTTGCAGCTGTGATCTCCAGCATCTGCAGACCTCATTTTTTACTGAACAATAATGATAATAGGAAACAGAGGCAGGCAGTGGATTGCAGTTATGATACAGAAAGCAAGAATCTCATTTGCTGAGGAATCGGCTGTCAGGATTTCATAGTCTAGACCTGCTCCCATTTTCCTGTTAGAGACAAAAAAATTGCAGATGCTGGAATCCAAAACAGACAGGAGGCTGGAAGAACACAGCAAGCCAGGCAGCACCAGGCAGTGAGGTGGACGTTTCGGGTGTAATCTTCTTTAGGACTCTTATTTCCTCCATTTTCCTATTAGCAGCACTGGATTATTTATAACCTCCCTACAAACGCACCATCTAAACCAGGAAACGTCCGGGTTGGGTCCCCAAACGAAGTGGGTAACCTTCTGTGAAATGACAAAGGTGGTCTGTTGCAATTCACTTCATTGAGCACATACTGGGAAAGTGTAACTGTATGGAACCAGACAAGCTCCCTGTTCCTGTGACTGCGCCCCCGCCTAATAAATAAATAAAAGCTGTTAACACTTTTAAAGTATTATACATCCAGTGGGGCTTAGGGTGGAAACCAGCTTCACAGCCCCGCTTCATTTCGATTAATCAGATATTTGCAAACTGGAATAAAAAGAGATAAACGACCGAAATCGATGCAGTTTAAAGAGGGGACAGACTGTTGGTGAGCCCGGAGTGAAACATTTACAGATATACATGGCGTGGGTCATAATATGATGTCAAGTCTTCCACAAAGTACGTATATGTTTCTCAATTAACCATTTCATTTACTGGTTTATGAGTTCAACCCTTTGCAGCCAGATTCTCTTTGGTTGGTAATTTTCATCCGAGGGTCAAAAGTAATTTCGTACCATAGGTTGGTTGGTCAGTTTAAATAATGTTATTCTAGGTTTAAAGAGCACAGATTTCAGTTTGACGCTCAGGAAGGGACGGTGAAACCAGAGAGGAATTTACCAAGAGAAGGAAACTAAACTCTCAGCCAGAACGAGACAGATTCAAAATAAAAACAATCCTGGCCAAAGAAATGGAAAGAAGTGAACTCACCTCAGAGAAGAGTTTAGTTTGAGAAAGACAGTTCGCTTCTCCCACTGTAACTGTGAACCCGGGGTGAACGCCTGGAAAATGTCGTGGGGAGCAGGCGGATCCACTGACAGAGAGCAAGGAGGAAGCAGGAAGAGAACAATTGAAAAACAGATCTTGGGATTGGCTAGGGTGGATTCTCCACTACTCATGCATTCGGAATGTGTCCGTAAAACTCGAAAAGGAGCTTTCAACCCTCGATCAGGTTGGGTTAGTGATGGAGGGGAGCATTTAAAACCTTTAAGTCAGTTACAGTACCTCTCTAGGCCAGGTAGGACTTGGTGAGTGACCAATAGGCAAAAAGAACTTTCCCTCCCCTCCCTGAACAACAACCAGCTTTTCCCCCTGGAATCCACTGGGACTCACGTTTCAAATGAAACTGAAGTTGCCTCCCTGGAGATTCCGTCACCTGACCTCGCCACGTTAGGGAACACTTTACCCCAACTCGTCAGATTTTTAATTCTTGTAAACAAGGGTTCAAAACAGGGAGAATAAACATGCCTTTTTTTTTCCAAATAAAAACATGGTTTTAGTTTGTCTCTCCAAATGAAAAAAAATAATTTTCTATAAACGATGTGTGCCACCATTTAACAAAAATAACTGAGGATGCTGGAAACGTGAACCCAGTGCAGACCCCCAAACGTTAATCCTGCTTTCTCTGCACAGATGTTGTCAGACCTGCTGAATTTCTCCAGCCATTTGTTTTTTTGTATGTGGCAGCATTTGTTGCTCATTTCAATTGCCTTGAATCCTTCGGTTTACCCCACTATACAGTAAGATAATGGGGTATTTGATCATACCCAATTTCATATATTTCTCCCCCTCCACCCACTTTTTAATTCCTTGAAGATGAAAAGTTTGCTTACCTCAGCCTCGAATATATTCATTAACCCAGGCCACCTCTGCTTGCTAGGGTAGAAAAATTCAAAGATTAATGACCACCTCAGGGAAGTCATGATATGGTGGAGGCAAAAGTGGGTACTGCAGGTGCCAGTGTTGGGCTGGGGTGGACAAAGTTAAAAATCCCACAACACCAGGTTGTAGTTCAGCAGGTCTTTTGGAAGCACTAGCTTTTGGAGCGCTGCTCCTTCAGCAGGTAGCTGTGAAGCAGGATCATAAGAATAAAATTAATAGCAAAAGACCACAGTGTCATGCAACTGAAATGATATATTGAACAAACCTAGATCATTGTTATGTCTTTCATCTTTTTGAATGGGTTGCAGGTTTCAGTTCATTTATATGTAAATCCCAGAATTTCTTTTCAGCCCTATTCTCGAGAAAACAAGGTTTTATTTAAAAAGTGACATCTCAGCTCAGACAATGCATTAAAGGTGTGAGGTTAGAGTCTGTCTGTATCACAATCTTGAGTAAGAGTGGTTCTATTTCCAAAGTAGGAATTTATAAAATACTACATAGATTGGCTGTCTGAAGAAGGGCTTATGCCTGAAACGTCGATTCTCCTGCTCCTTGGATGCTGCCTGCCCTGCTGCACTTTTCCAGCAAAATAGAATGTATCTGCAAATGCAAATTCATCCCATAGACTTATATGCGTGTGTATGTGTGCATTTGAGTGCACGAGAGAGTGTGTGTTTGCATGTGTGCATGCTTGGTAAAGTGTGCGTGTGTGCACACGTATGTGAGTGTAATAGAGTCATAGAGATGTACAGCATGGAAAACAGACCCTTCGGTCCAACCCGTCCATGCCGACCAGATATCCCAACCCAGTCTAGTCCCACCTGCCAGCACCCAGCCCATATCTCTCCAAACCCTTCCAAGTCATAGACCCATCCAAATGCCTCTTAAATGTTGCAATTGTACCAGCTTCCACCACTTCCTCTGGCAGCTTATTCCATACATGTATCACTCTCTGCGTGAAAAAGTTGCCCCTTAGGTCTCTTTTATATCTTTCCCCTCTCACCCTAAACCTATGCTCTCTAGTTCTGAACTCCCTGACCCCAGGGAAAAGACTTTGTCAATTTACCCTATCCATGCCCCTCAATTTTGTAAACCCCCATAAGGTCACCCCTTAGCCTCCGAAGCTCCAGGGAAAACAGCCCCAGCCTCTCCTTATAGCTCAGATCCTCCAACTCTGGCAACATTCTTGTAAATCTTTTCTGAACCCTTTCAAGTTTCACAACATCTTTCCAATAGGAAAGAGACCAGAATTGCACGCAGATGGAATATAAGTCTGTGAGAGTGAGTGTGGGGGGGTGTATGTGTATGAGAGACTGCGTTACAAGAGTCCTCCAAGGACGACTTTGGGATACATACCAATGCACAGTGGCCAAGCAGAGGCTGTTAGCCAAGTTCAGAACCCATGATGATGGCCTTAACCAGGACCTTGGGTTCATGTCACACTGCAGGTGACCCCACTACATGATATACACTCTCTCTCACATACACACACACTCATGCAAACCCTCTCTCATGCCTAACACCTTTAAAGAATTGTCTGAGCTGAGATGTTGCCTTTTTTTTCATAAAACCTTAAGTTATCTTGAGAATGAGAGATAAAAGAAGTTCTGGGATCTACATATTAATGAACCGAAACCTGCAACCCATTCTAATAGATGCAAGATGCAACAGCAATCTAGGTTTGTTCAATATATCATTTCAGTTGCATGACACTGTAATCGTTTGCTATAAATACTGTGTCTCATGATCCTGTCCAAGAGCTACCTGATGAAGGAGCAGTGCTCCGAAGGCTAGTGCTTCCAAATAAACCTGTTGGATTAGAACCTGGTGTTGTGTGATTTTTAACCTCAAGGAAGAAATTACTCATCTTAAATGGGAGAGAGTCATTACTTTGAAGCTCTGACCCCACTACTAGATTTTCCCTACGAGATGAAACATCCTCCCACCAGTGACCATTTTGAGTCCCTATGTCTTAAAACAGATTCACTCATTCTTCTAAGTTCTCACCTATAACAGTGCATCCTGCTCAATGTTTCATCATATGACATCCATTCATCCCAGTTTTATCAACCCATAAACATCAACATTTTTTCTTGCACAAAAAAAATCTTGATTTAAAATAAAAATTATCTATATTCACAGGTACCAAAGCAGTTCTGTACAGTTTTTGCGTATAAAGAAAAACATGATGTGGAGGTGCCGGTGTTGGACTGGGGTGGACAAAGTCAGAAATCACATGACACCGGGTTATAGTCCAACAGGTTTACAGTACTTGAAATCACAAACTTTTGGAGTCTAGCCCCAAAAGCTTGTGATTTCAAATAAACATGTTTGAGACTATAATCATGTGATTTCTGATCAAGAAAAACAAACATTAGAATTTGACATTCCTGCTGTTGCAAAAACCAAAGGCATTTTTTACTCATGTAGGCCACTACTTACATACATTGAGGCAATGAGAGGGTCTGGTAACTGAACAGACCCTCATGACACTTTGACAAAAAGACCTTAGCCTGTGACATTTCCCCACTGTGCCTTGGCGGATACCGCCCTAGCTTTAGTGCATCCTGGAATTTGGAATGTGCCAATCTGCAGTTCAGTTGAGGTCAACTCTTTGCATGGGAAGACCAATGTGCTTTGGGCAGACCAAAAAGCATCTTTCACAAAGTTAGTGGTCCTCCAGGTAAAGTCAATCTTTGTTTTGGTGTGAATCCCAGGGAACAACCTGTAGAGCCCAGAGTCCTGCTCCAGACAAATCTCGATAAACACCACTGCTTCTCTTTCCAGACTTACTTTGCAAAGGCACATTTCAGAAGGAGATTTGTGACAGTCTCTTCACCAGAGCAGCCACTGAAGGCAGCGTGTGGCAGTGCATAAAGACCTCTCAGTCACTTTTAAATTTCAAAATTATATTTTATTCATAAAATATCATTATATACAAGTATATATTACATTAAAGCAATTCAGTTCTGTAAAACAGCTGCTTTTCATAATTTCAAAAATATATTTTATTCATAAAAGAATCTTTTTGTACATATATACAGTACATTGTCGCAAAAGCAATTTGGTCCTACACTGTTGTATATCAAGCAACCAAACAAAACTGTGAACTTTGACTCTTTCCCAAAAACATACAGAGACCTTTCTTACACAATACTAATATTTACATATATTTGAGGGGCAAGGAGGATCCAATAACTGAAAGGAACCCCATTTACCTTCAGTGTAAACCTCTCAGCTGCCTTCCATGCCAGTCTATCTCTCCTGGGGTTGGGAGATCAAAAGTTGTATGCTGGATTTTAGGAGCAGGCTCTCCAATACCCTAAACAGTTGTAATGAGAGTTCAAAACAAGTAAAGAAAAACATTGTGTTTTTTTAATGCTTGTGATTTTTCTCAAGTTGTTTTCTTTTAAGCTCAATCTCCTTGCATTAAAGGCTATCATTCTATCTGTTTTCCTAATTAATGCTAGCTACTTGTGATCTATATACAATGACATCCAGGCTATTAGGACAGATGATAATAACAATAGTGTTATTATTGTGGGGCTGTTAATCCAAAGACCCAGGTAATGTCCTGGGGACAAAACAGAAATTGCTGGAAAAGCTCAGCAGATCTGATGGTTTTTGTGGAGAGAAATCAGAGTTAATGTTTCAGGTTGAATGACCTCAGAACTGAAAGAAAGGTTACTTGACCTGAAACGTTGACTCTGATTTCTCTCCACAGATGCTGCCAGACCTACTGAGCTTTTCCAGCAATTTCTGTTTTTGTTTTCTGATTTACAGCACCTACAGTTCTTTCATTTTTTCCTTACTGTCTTAGGGACTCAGGTTCAAATTCTGCCATGGCAGGTGGTGGAATCTGAGTTCAGTAAAAATTTGGAATTAAGAATCTAACGATGGCCATGAATCCTTTGCCGACTGACAGGAAAAACCCACCTGGTTCACTAATGTCCTTTAGGGAAGGAAACTGTCATCCTTACCTGGTCTGGCCTACATGTGACTCTTAACTGCCCTCTGGGCAATTAGGGATGAACAATAAATGCTGGTCCCACTGGTGATGCCCTCACCCCAAATGAATAGAAAAAGGGCCCACCACAGCTTTCTGGGTCTCTCTCCAGATAAACAATGTTCCGTTTTTTATTTTTCCTGGCAAAGTGTACACAGATCCTTGAAAGTTGCCACCCAAGTTGACAGGGTTGTTAAGAAGGCATACAGTGTTTTAGCTTTTATTAGTAGAGGGATTGAGTTCAGGAACCATGAGGTTATGCTGCAGCTGTACAAAGCTCTGGTGCAGCCGCATTTGAAGTATCGTGCACAGTTCTGGTCACCACATTATAAGAAGGATGTGGAAGCTTTGGAAAGGGTGCAGAGGAGATTTACTAGGATGTTGCCTGGTATGGAAGGAAGGTCTTATGAGGAAAGTCTGAGGGACTTGTATTAGTTAGAGAGAAGATGGTTGAGAGGTGACTTAATAGAGACATATAAGATAATCAGAGGGTTAGAAAGGGTGGACAGGGAGAGCCTTTTTCCAAGTATGGTGACAGCGAGCACAAGGGGACATAGCTTTAAATTGAGGGGTGACAGACATAGGACAGATGTCAGATGTAGTTTCTTTACTCAGAGAGTAGTAAGGGCATGGAATACTTTGCCTGCAATGGTAGTAGATTCGCCAACTTTAAGGACATTTAAGTCGTCAATGGACAAGCATATGGACGTTCATGGAATAGTATAGAACATAGAACAATACAGCACAGAACAGGCCCTTCGGCCCTCGATGTTGCACCGACCTGTGAACTATTCTCAGTTCGTCCCCCTACACTATCCCATGATCATCCATGTACTTATCCAAGGATTGTTTAAATCTCCCTCATGTGGCTGAGTTGACTACATTAGCAGGCAGGGCATTCTACGCTCTTACCACTCTCTGAGTAAAGAACCTGCCTTTGACATCTGTCTTCAATCTATCACCCCTCAATTTGTAGTTATGTCCCCTCATATAAGCTGTCATCATCTTAGGAAAAAGACTCTCACTGTCTACCCTATCTCATCCTCTGATCATCTTGTATATCTCTATCAAATCCCCTCTTAGCGTCTTCTTTCCAATGAGAACAGACCCAAATCCCTCAGCCTTTCCTCATCAGACCTTCGTTCCAGAGCAGGCAACATCCTGTTAAATCTCCTCTGCACCTTTTCCAATGCTTCCACATCCTTCCCGAAATATGGCAACCAGAACTGTACACAATATTCGAAGTGTGGCTGCACTAGCGTTTTGTATAGTTGCAGTGTGATATTGCGGTTCCGGAACTCAATCCTTCTACGAATGAAACTGAACACATCGTATGCCTTCTTAACAGCACTATCCACCTGGATGGTAACTTTCAGGGATCTATGTACATGGACTCCAAGATCCCTCTGCACATCCACACTATCAAGAATCTTTCCACTGACCCAGTATTCTGCCTTCCTGTTATTCGTCCCAAAGTGAATCACCTCACATTTAGCTGCATTGAACTCCATTTGCCACCTCTCAGCCTAATTCTGCAGTTTATTCAAGTCCCCCTGCAACCTGTAACATTCTTCCACACTGTCCACTACTCCACCGACTTTAGTGTCATCTGCAAGTTTACTCATTCATCCACCTATGCCTGCGTCTAAGTCATTTATAACAATAACAAATAGCAGTGGTCCCAAAACAGATCCTTGTGGCACACCACTAGTAACCGGACTCCAGGCTGAATATTTTTCATCAACCACCACTCGCTGCCTTCTTTCAGAAAGCCAGTTTCTAATCCAAACTGCTAAATCACCCTCAATTCCATGCCTCTGCATTTTCTCCATCAGTCTACCATGTGGAACCTTATCAAAGGCTTTACTGAAGTCCATGTAAACCACGTGAACTGCCCTACCCTCATCTACGTGCTTGGTCACCTTCTCAAAAAACTCAATGAGGTTTGTGAGGCACAACCTGCCCTTGACGAAACCACGTTGACTATCTGAAATCAAACTGTTCCCTGCCAGATGATTATAAATCTTATCTCTTATAATCCTTTCCAAAACCTTTCCTACAACAGATATAAGGCTCACTGGTCTATAATTACCTGGGTCATCTCTACTGCTATAGGTCTGATGGACTTTAGATTGGTATGACAGGTCGGAGCAACATCGAGAGCCAAAGGGCCTGTACTGCGCTGTGATGTTCTATGTATATAATTGGATAACTTCAGATTATTTTATATTCTATTTACCAAATTTTATCTACTTGCCTAACCTATCTATATATCTTTGTAAACTCTTTATGTCTGTTGCACTACTTGTTTTCTACCTATCTTTGTAGCAAATTTGGCTGCAACATGCTTGATTCCTTCTTCCTGTGATGCGAAAGATAACAATGAAAGAGCTTTAATTATTGAAATACAGTAAATCTGTAGACAAACTGAGGTGAATTTATGGAGCCATGTTAGCTATAATAGAAACCACAAGATAAAGAAGCAGAATTAGGTAATTCAGCCAATTGGGTCTGCTCTGCTATTCGGTCATGGCCGATATATTCCTCAACCTCATTGTCCTGACTTCTTCTAACCCTTGATCCCCTTACTAATCATGAACATATCCATCTCTATCTTAAATACACTCAATAACTTGGACTCCACTGCCTTCTGCAGCAATGAGTTCCATATATTCGCCTCCCTCTGGCTGAAGAAATTCCTCACCTCAGTTCTAAAGATAAATTCCTTCACTCTCAGACTGTGCCCTTGAATCCTACTCTATCCTAATACTGGAAACATCTTCTTGGATTGAAACATTTTCTTAGAGGAAATACGTCCATTCTAGTCCAGGCCTCTCAGTATTCTGTCATTTTCAATCTGATCCCCCCATATCAATCTGAACTCCATTGAGTGGAGACCCAGAGTACCCAATTGCTCATCATATGACAAATCCTTCATTCCTTTGATCATTCTTATAAACTTCATCTGAACTCTGTCCAACACCAGCACATCCTTCCTTAGATATAGGGCCCAAAACTACTCACAGTATTTTAAATATGGTCTCACCACAGCCTTCTACAGCTTCAGCAGTTCATGTCTTCTCTTATATTCTAGCCGTCTTGAAATGAACACTAACCTTGCATTGGGCTTCCTAACTATCCACTGTCTAGCTTGCTTGTTACCTTCTCAAAGAATTCCAACTGATTTGTCAGGCATGACCTCCCCTGCTGACAGCCCTATTTTGCCATGCACTTCAAAGAACTCTCTAATCTCAACCTTAATAATGGACTCGAAAATCTTACCAATGACTGAAATCAGGCTAAATGGCCAATAGTTTCCTGTCTTCTGCCACCCTCCCTTCTTTAACAGGACTGTTATATTTTCCATTTTCCAATCCTCTGGGACACCTCCTGACTCCAGAGATTCCGGAATTATTGCCACCATTGCCTCTCCTAGCTCTTCAGCTACATCCTTCAGAATCCTTGAGTGTGGTCTATCCAGTATGGGTGATTTATCCACCTTCAGACCTTTCAGCTCCCCCAGCACCTTCTCCTTAGTGATGGCCACTACACTCACCTTTGCCCCGAACTGTTTTGAAGTTTGGATATGTTGCTGATGTCTTCCAGTGTGAAAATTGATGCAAAGTACCTATTCAGTTCCTCCACCATCATGTTGATCCCATTACTTCTCCAGCCTTATTTTCCAGCAGTCCAATGTTGACTATTGCCTCTTTCTTGTCTTTTAGATATCTAAATAAACACTTGCAAATTTTAAAATATTACTAGCTAGCTTACTCTCATATTTCATCTTCATCTCCCCTTATTGTTTTGTTTTATTATCCTCTACTGGTTTTTAAAGGCTTCCCACTAATCTTCACCACATTGTATGCTGACTTCCATCATCAGTCATGGATGCCTTGTCTTCCCCAAGTATGTTTTTTTTTCTCTTCCTTGGGATGAATTTCTGCTGCAACTCCTGAATTATTGACAGAAACATCTCCATTGCTGCTTCATCACCTTCCGTGTTCAGCTCCCCTTTCGATGAACTCTGGCCAACTCCTCACTTATGTCTTTGTAGTTTCCTTTATTCAATTGTAATACCTTTACATCTGATTCCAGCTTCTTCCTCTCAAACTGCAGGATGAATTCTATCATATTATGGTCACTGTCCCCAGGGGCCTCCTTCTCCTTCAGCTCTCTTATTAATTCTGCCTCATTACACATCACTAAATCCAAAATTGCCTGTTCCCTGGTGGGCAGTACTACAAGCTGCTCCAAAATAAATCTCAGACATTCCACAAATTCCTTTTCTTGGGATCCAAAGGCAACCTGATTTTCACAGTTCACTTGCACCTGATGATTATGGTCTTCTTATATGGCTTTTCTATCTCCCGATTTATTTTCCTCCCCATATCATGACTAGTGGAATGAGACCTGTACACAAACCCTCTCACGGTCTTTTATCTTTTGCAGTTTCTTAACTCTACCCACACATATTCTATGCCTCCTAACGCTGCATCACATCTTGCTATCATTTTAATTTTATTTCTTACTAGTAAGGCAACTTTACCTCCCCGAGTGTCTTTTCAACAGGAGATGTATTTTTGGATATTCAGTTCCAAGCCCTGATCCCCTTGTAGCCATGTCCCTATATCATACTGGCCAATTTGAATCTGCGCTACAAACTCACTTGCCTAGACCCTGCTGACCTACACCCGTGATTCTCTCATGCCTCCACCATATTGACCATTTCCAGTTCCCTGTCCCTAATTACCTCCTGTTCACCATGGTTATCAAAGCCCTCTATACTTCCATTCCCACCAGGGATGGTCTAAGAACTCTCAGCTTCTTCCATGACCAGAAGCCTGAACACTCCCCATCCACCACCACTTCCCTCTGCCTGGCTGGACTTGTTCTCTTACTGAATAATTTCTCCTTGAATTCACCTCACTTCTACCAAGTCAAAGGAGTGGCTATGGGCCCCTGCATGGGTTCCAGTTATGCCCTGCCTCTTTATGGGGTATATGGAAAAATCATTGGTCCAGTCCTACGCTGGCCTTCTCCCATAACTCTTTTCTCAGTACATCGACGACTGTTTCACTGCTGCTTCATGCTCCTACCAGGAGCTTGAAAACTATCTAGATTTTGCCTCCAATTTCCACCCTTCTAATACTTTCACATCATCCATTTCTGACACTTCCCTTCCTTTCATTGACCGCTTTCTCCATTTTGGGTAATAAACTATTCACTGCCATCCACTACAAAGCCACGGACTCCCCTAGCTACCTTCATTACAATTCTTCATATGTCAGGTCCTAGAAGGATTCCATCCCATTCTCCCAGTTCCTTTACCTATATTGTATCTATTTGGATGATGCCACCTTCCAAATCAGTGCTGCTGACATGACCGACTTCGTCCATAACAGTGCTCTCCCACCCGGTGATTGTTCAGATGCGATTAACAGCCCAATCAATCACCCATGCTTCCACCCTTGCCCCTTCCCATCACTCACAGCAGTGAGATTAGGCTCCCTTTGTCTTCACTTTCCATCCCACCAGCCTCCACATTCAAAGGATCATTCTATGCCATTTCAGACAATTCCAGGCGGGTGCCACCACCAAACACATCTCCCCCTCACTCCCCATGGATGCTGCCTGACCCCCATGCTCTCCTTGAATGCTGCCTGCTCTGCTCTGATCTCCAGCATTTGTTGTTTTCAGTACAGATTCCAGCATCTGCAGTAATCTGCTCCTACGCACTCATTTACTTTGTTTTGTATGCTGCATGCTTGAAGTACAACACCCTCAATCCTCCATTGACTTCATCCCTTCTCAGTTATTAATTTTGCTGTGTCTGAATCTTGATGTTTTGGAAACTTTAACCTCTGCTAAGCACTCCCTGTAGTAACTGCAACGAGGGCTGTTGACTGTTTAGAATATGAGTTCGCTGACCGAGGCTGTTAAATTGGTCCAATCTGGGAGCCCTGGCTGGTATAAAAGGTTGACTGTCAAGAATACTGACACTTTGCTGCGTGACTCTGTATGAGGCAGTGCTCTACTCAAAGACTGTTGGTGTGTAAATAAAGGGTGACTTGATGATGAGATACTGGCCTCCGGAGAGCTATTTCAGTGGTGACGAGAAGAAAGCATATCCTGAAAAAACTTGCTTGCAGCAGTCTTGGAGTTGATATAAACATTTTCTCACATCACACCTTTGTTTGGGAAGTTTGGCTTATTTTACCCCTTTGTCAAGGACTGGGCTCACCATGTAGATAGCATGTATCATATTTTTGGGAAAACAACATTGTTTTTCCTGTCACCATGAATAATTCTCCTGGAAGCCTGTGGAGTTGCAGCTTTTTCTGTCATTAGGAGCCTAATTTTCCCTGAGACACCACATACTAAAACCTTTCAAGAATTGATGGACATAGTTAAGGAATATTATGAACTCAAGTCTCCTCTAATTTTAAGATGCTATCGCTTTTACCTAGCAATTAAGGAAACATGGGAATCAGTAATAGGGATTTGGTTAAAATGATTGGCAGAAACATGGTAGTTTTGTTTAATCCCACATATCATATGGTCCTGACTGTTAATGATGTAACCATTCAAAAACATCTGCTACTTGAAACTTATCTGGACTCCTAACAGGGGCTACAACTGGCTTTATCATTTGAAAAGATGATAAGTGGAACATAAAAGTTACAAGGTATTCTTGTGGAAGTGGACACCTGCACGAGCCAGACTGAGCTTGGGGAACACCACTTGAATGCAGGCAATTGCATAGCCTCACTTAGGTCAGCCCACAACAAAACCCTAAAACAAAGCCAAGCCTCAGGCAAATGGTTACATTTTTCTTCAGGATCTTGGCCAGCAAGCCAGTGTAGTTGTTGCCAATATGCAGACTTGAGACAGTAAAAGAGTCCTCCTAGACCTAAATAAAGTAGGACAACTCATAGGCTGGTATCTAGGAGAGTTCATATCCTGGAAATTCCACTTCCATCTGCTTTGGGACTGTTAAATTGTTTGATTCTGATTGGGATGTTGCTAAGCAAAGTATACACCTGGTTAAACAGTTATTTGGTTTTAATGAGGTGGATACTGGTGCAGCCATATCAGTGATCACAGAACAAATTTGTAACAAAATTTGCTCTGACTCCAGCATTAAATTTGGGCAATACCTCAACTAGGCTGAAAACCTATGTCAAGCAACCATCACAGATTATGGGTACAACTTCAGTTCTGGTCTCTTACAAAAGGTAGCTGACTCAATGATTAAAGTAAGAGGCCCAGGCCTCAGGCTAATGGGGTGAAATTGGTCAAGATATTCACCTAAATTGGCTCAACATTTTTCAATTAAATTCATGTCCATCTTCCAGGAAGATCAAGGGACTACCAGAGAAGAAAAGGCCACATTGCAAGGCCTGCCCAGTACCATTATGTTATGGGCAAAGGTAGAGGCAGAAATCAGGCTAAAAGTGAAAGAATCATCAAACCAGTCCAATTTGTGGAATGGGCAGCACCGATCATACCAATTTTGAAACCCAATGGGTCAGTCACCTTTGTGGGGGTTTTAAACAAATGGTAAATGCTTTAGAACTGGATAAATACCCAATCCCCCAGAAAGAGGATTTAGATGCAAAGCTGGCAGGTGTTCTGCCTTTCACACAGCTGGGCATAAGCTACATTTACTTGCAAATAATTCTGGGAATCCTGGTCAGAATGTATGCTATAACTAATACCATAAAGTGCTTAGACGAGACTGCCATTTGGAGTATTGTCAATTTTTCAGCAAATGAAGAACTTTCTTTTGTATATTTATTAGCAAATTTTTTTAAAACTTTACAAACATATTGATTGTTATAAAATTATTGAAAAATACAAATCAGTATAATAAAGAAAAAACCATAAATTACAATACAACTACTATCTCTCAACTACTAACCTACCCTCTAATACAAAATAAACCCTAACACTGCAAAGCAAGACCAAATAAAAGAAAAGCAAAGCAAAACAAAAAAAAATGAAAAAGAAAAATACAAATACAGAACTGCTATGCTTGACGGAAAGCTCCCAAACAAAGGAACGGGAGCATTGTATATAGGACGTAGAACATTAAAGCGCAGTACAGGCTCTTCGGCCCTCGATGTTGCACTGATCTGTCATACCAATCTGAAGCCCATCTAACCTACACTATTCCATTTATGTTCATATGCTTGTCCAATGACGACTTAAAATGTACTTAAAGTTGGTGAATCTACTACCATTGCAGGCAAAGCATTCCATACCCTTACTACTCTCCGAGTAAAGAAACTACCTCTGACATCTGTCCTATATCTATCACCCCTCAATTTAAAGCTACGCCCCCTTGTGCTCGCTATCACCATTCTTGGAAAAAGCCTCTACCTGTCCACCCTATCTAACCCTCTGATTATCTTATATGTCTCTATTAAGTCTCCTCTCAACCTTCTTCTCTCTAATGAATACAAGTCCCTCAGCCTTTCCTCGTAAGACCTTCCCTCCATACCAGGCAACATCCTAGTAAATCTCCTCTGCACCCTTTCCAAAGCTTCCAGATCCTTCTTATAATGCGGTGACCAGAACTGTACACAATACTCCAAGTGCGGCCAACCAGAGTTTTGTACAGCTGTGGCATAACCTCCTGGTTCCAGAACCTGATCCCTCGATTAATAAAAGCTAAAACACTGTATGCCTTCTTAATAACCCTGTCAACCTGGGTGGCAACTTTCAAGGATCTGTGTTCCTGGACACCAAGATCTCTCTGCTCATCAACACTACCAAGAATCTTACCAGTAGCCAAGTACTTTGCATTCCGGTTACTCCGACCAAAGTGAATCATCTCACACTTGTCCGCATTAAACTCCATTTGCCACCCCTCAGCCCAGCTCTGCAGCTTATCTACATCTCTCTGTAACCTACAACATCCTTCGTCACTATACACAACTCCACCAACTTTAGTGTCGTCTGCAAATTTACTAACCCAGCCTTCTACACCCTCATCCAGGTAGTTTATAAAAATGAGGAACAGCAGTGGGCCCAACACCAACTCTTGTGGTTTACAGCGTGGGTGGCACAGTGGTTAGCACTGCTGCCTCACAGCGCCTGTAGACCCGGGTTCAATTCCCAACTCAGGCGACTGACTGTGTGGAGTTTGCACGTTCTCCCCGTGTCTGCGTGGGTTTCCTCCGGGTGCTCCGGTTTCCTCCCACAGTCACAAAGATGTGCGGGTCAGGTGAATTGGCCATGCTAAATTGCCCATAGTGTTAGGTTAGGGGTATGGGTGGGTTGCGGGTCGGTGTGGACTTGTTGGGCCGAAGGGCCTGTTTCCATACTGTAAGTCTAATCTAACCACTGGTAACTGGATTCCAGGATGAACATTTCCCATCAAACACCACCCTCTCATCTTTCAGCAAGCCAATTACTGATCCAAACTGCTATATCTCCCACAATCCCATTCCTCCACATTTTGTACAATAGCCTACTGTGGCAAACCTTATCAAACGCCTTGCTGAAATCCATTTACACCACATAACTGGTTCACTCTCATCTAACTGTTTGGTCACCTTCTCAAAAAACTCTAAGGTTTGTGAGGCACAACCTACCCTTACTGCAAGTTCATCCACCTTATTCCAGATGCTCCTGGCGTTGAAGTAGACACACTTCAAACCAACTTCTTGCTTGCCGGTGCCATCTTGTGTCCCTGAAACTCTATTTTGGACCTCCTTACTCTCAACCTTTTCTATACTCGAACTACAGTTTTGGTTCCCACCCCCCTGCTGGATTAGTTTAAACCCACCCCAATAGACTTAGCAAATATTCCCCCAGGATATTGGTACCCCTCCGGTTCAGATGAAGACCATCCTGCTTGTAGAGGTCCCACCTACCCCAGAAAGAGCCCCAATTATCCAAGAATCCAAAACCCTCCCTCCTGCACCATCCCTGTAGCCATGTGTTCAACTCCTCTCTCTCGCTATCCTTGCGTCACTAGCACATGCACAGGCAATAAACCAGAGACACCCATATCAACTCAGGAGACCCCCTCCAGGGCCCAGGGCTTAAACAAATCTAACCATCCTGGTAAAACAAACACCCTAGTTAAGACAACTGACAAATCTACTTCCAAATAACTCAAGTAGGGCTGCCATGTCTTAAAAATGGTCTGTTGTGTTGTGCACCATGTTTGTAAACAAAAAAATCCAAGGGAATGTGCTCCATAATTAATTTCTGCCATCCCAACAAGCCCAGCGGGTTCTCGGACACCCAATTCAACAGAATATTTTTCATCAGTATGCAAGAATATTAAATAGTTTCTTCCTATGCCTGTCTAAAGATGGTAAATTCGGTAGACCTAAGAGGAGAGATATCGGGTCTACTTTGACGTCAGCTCTCAATACCCTCCCCATCTCTCCCGCCACAGCACTCCAATAAACATGGAGCCTGTGGCATGTCCAGAAGCAACAGGTAAGAGTACCTACACTTATTTTACATTTGGAGCACACTGAAGTTGCCACTTTTTAAAACTTCACCAATGGTCAGATGCCAGATGAGCCCGGTGCAGAACTTTTAACTGTGTAGTGCATGTCCTATTACAGATTGAGATCTTTTGAGTACTCTCGCACGTTTAAAAGATCTCCACTCCTAGCTCTTGCTCCCAGACCTCTCAGAACCGGTTAATATCCTGCCAGGCCCTGCCACCCAGCAGGCGATAGAGGGTACTAACTTAAAGGGCACTTGGGAACGTAGCAATAATCTCTCTGTATCGGGCTTATAGGGCTTAGTGAGAAGCGTAGTCTTCTTCTGGATGAAATCCCTAACCTGAATAAAACAGAAAAGGTCTCTGCTGGGCAACCCACATTTGCAGCTCAGTTGCTCCAAAGACATCATGACCACCCCCTCAAACAAGTCTCCCAAACTAGAAACTCCTCTCGCTGTCCATAGTTTGAACCCTGAGTCCATCATCCCTGGTCTGAACCCAACTATAGGTGTATGTGGCGAAGTTTTGGATAAATAACCCTCACTCTTGACACATTGTCATTAGTAGTCAGGGCTTGGAGGGCAATGGGATTCTGGCAGTGGTTCATAACTGTTCTCATCTTATCCATGAATAAAGGTTAATAAAAGGGCACTTTGCTTGGGAGGCCTCAATATCCAACCATATTGAGTTTGGATCGTTTCCTACTCAATCGCAGACAAAGGACAGCAGGCAACTCAATTGATACCTTCTGATGTCAGGGAAATCAACCCCTCCCCCTCCTTGAGGCAACTGCAATTTAGTAAGTTTGATGAGGGGCCGCCCACGATGCCAGACAAAGGAACCAAACCACTCCATAAGCTTCCGCAGCGTGGACCTGGGAAACATTATAGGTAGCATATGCATGGGATAAAGCAAACGAGGAAGAACATTCATCTTAACGAGAGATTTTCGGCCCAGCCATGAAATTGGAACAGCCTCCCATCTCTGGGGATCTCACCTAATATTGTCGAGCAAGTGAGCAAAGTTAGTCCGAAGTAACAGATCAAACTTGGGGGTAACAAAAATGCCTACATACCGGAGCTCTGCCCGTGACATCTTAAAAGGAAACTTTAGGATGTACCAGAAGTTGAAGATGACCCTAAGGTTCCCCAAAGGCATAGCCTCCGATTTTGCAAAGTTAATCTTATATCCTGAAATAGTCCTAAATGAATTGATACCTTGTATCAAACGGGATACAGAGGTCATCGGGTTCGATAAAAACAGAAGGACATCATCTGCATACAGTGTAAACTTGTGTACCCTCAATCCCACTTCCGGAGCGGTTATGTGGACGTCCTGATGAATGGCCTCTGCCACGGCTCTATCACCAAAGTAAACAACAAAACGGTGAGAGGGGGCAGCCTTGCCGACTACCCCGACCAATCGTAAAATTCTCAGACTTCACCCCATTGGTGATGACCACGGCCAGAGGGTGGCGATATAAAACGTCCACTCACCTAGCAAAGCCCCCACCCAACCCAAATTGTTCTAAGACATAAAAAGATATGGCCATTCCACCCAGTCAAATGGTTTCCCTGCATCTAAGGAAATCACTAACCCCTGAATCGATGGTTGCTGACAAACTTGGACCACATTCAGCAACCTTCTAATATAATTAGAGGACCTCCGGTCCCTTATAAAGGCTGTCTGGTCCTCTTTAATAACATAGGGCAACACCCTTTCCAATCTCAGCACCAGGATCTTGGACAGAATCTTGACATCTGAATTTATTACAGAAATGGGCCTATATGAGGCACAATCCTCAGGAACCCTCGCCTTCTTAAAGAATTAAGGAAATATTAGCTTCTCTCAAAGATGGTGGTAGGCATTCATGCATGTAGGAGTGATTGTACATCTCCAACATCAGCCCTGACCGAATCCCTATAAACTCCTTATAAAGTTCACCAAGACCATCAGGGTCAGGCACTTTCCCACTCTGAAGTTGCCTAGCTGCCTCTTGTATTTCCTGTACTGTCAAGGGGGCATTAAGGCTTCATATCACCCCTAACTGTGACTAAAAGAGAAGCAGAACAAAAAAAAAGGGGAGACACAACAAAGAACATTCACAAAATTTCCAAGGAGAAAATCCAGTTATTAAAAAAAAACTTATTCCAAAGTCTTTTTGGAAAAGGGGAGAAAAGGAAATTATTAGGGAGAAAGAAAGGAAGGAAAAAAAAAGGGAAAACATGGGGAAAGATCGAAAAGAGAACAAACATTGGCCTGAAGAATACGGTTAATCTGTCTATTTTAAAGTATCCACAAAGTTTTTAGCCTTATCCACTGAGTCAAATTATAAACTGAGTCCTCGTGGCTGAAATGAAGTACTGCGGGGTATCTCATGGAGAACTGGATGCCCAGATTCCTCAGCCTCTTTTTAACTTCATCAAAGGACTTCCTCTTTCGAATTACAGCTGCAGAGAAATCCTGGAAAAACATGATTTTTGACCCCCCGTGCAGCAGTGCCTGCATATCTTTTCCCAGGGATCTGGAAGCTTCTATGACTTTTTGCTTGTCCTTGTATGAATGGATGTGCACTCGGACCAAGCGGAGCGCTGCACTGGGCCTGACCTGTGCACTGTAACTCAATAAGCCCTTTCAATCTGAAGCCTGCTGGGCTCAACACGAAGGCTCAAAAACGTTGACAGCCAGCTTTCAAAGAAGCTGACTGGCTGCTCACCTTCCTCACCTCCAGGGAGCCCAACAATTTGGAGATTTATCCTCCGACCTCAATTTGAGGTCATCGATATGGTCTCGCAAGGCCCGCATCTCTCGCTCCAGCACCTGGATCCAACTGAATAAGGACTCCATCGCAGCTTCCGAGGCTTTAGTTCAACCCTCCACTTCCTCCAGCCTCCCAGAGGCTCTGGATCTCCTGCTCATGTTTCTGCAGCATGGATGTGATAGGTTGGACCTGGGCATGAATTTCCCCATGGATTTCCTCAATCGCAGCCCCAAATTTCAAGGTAAGTCTCTTCATCGCTCCATCCTGAGTGTCGGTCTGGTCCTCAGGTGGTTCAGGAGAGGCTGTTGGTGCTGCAGGGGAGTGTCCCTGCTGCTGTTTACTTGCACCTTTTCCCTTTGTTAATATTTGGGAGTGGGAAGGATGCCAAATACATGTTCTGTAAGATTTAAACTAATAAATTGCACCACATAAGTTGGCCAGGGATGGCAAAAATCACCAGCATGCCTTGGCTGTTAGGCAGACGTGTCCACAACAAACCTACAAAATCTTGCCACCTTCTTGCCGAGTCACGAAGAACATTTTTCAATGTCCACCTCAGGTCACCATTTACCTAGATGACATCCTGATAACAGGGATAACTAGTAAGAAACACTTAGGACTACACCCAAGTTCTACAGTAATTTTCCAAAGGCTTAAGGAGAAAATGTGCATTCCAGACCTCCCCAAATGACCTACTTGAGCTACAGAGTCAACAAGACTGGGTAACACCTATTGGAAGACAAAGTGAAGGTGATCAAAGGTGCCTGGGCTCCCACATCTGTCCAGGAGCTTATATCATTCCTTGATCTTGTAAGTTATTAAAAAGTTCATACAAAACCTAGCCGGTTGTAGCATCTTTGCATCAACGCTTTCAAAACTAAAAGGTCAGCCTTGGAGTTGGTCTCAGACAAGCCCCAACTTTCAATGAAGTAAAGAAACAGCTACAATCCTAAGGCATTAGCACACTATGATCCCAAGAAAGATTTGGTATTGACACAGGAGGCCTTTCAAATGGCATCAGAGTGGTATTTGCTCGTAAGTGGCCCAATAGAGAGGAATGATCAATGGCTTATGCATCTAGGACTTTGATAATGCAAAGCATTATTATGGCCAAATAGAAAAAAAAAGGACTGGCAATCATATTTGGAGTCAGGAGATTCCACTGATAGCATCATGGACACAAATTCATGATCATCACATCACAAACCCTTACCTGGCCTGCTTAACAAAGACAACACAATGCCACTCAGAGCTCACTGAATGCAGCCCAAAGCTAAGTGCTTATAATTATAAAGTTAGAACACCATCTGAGGCTGAGTAGTGAACACAGATGCATTGAGCCATCTCCCATTTGCAAATACACAATCAGTGGTACCCAGACTGGAAGAATCTGTAACAGCTAACAATGTCAGATTCTGGACACTGCAGGATCCAGTCCTTTCCAAACTGAAAGAATTGGGGAAACCAAATGAGCCGTCACAACTTGAATTAAGATCTTTGTGAACCTGGAGAGACCAGCTTAGAGGACGGCATATTGTTATGGGGAGCAAGAGTGACTGTCCTGAGCAAAATGCTGCCGACAAATATTGGCTGAAGTAACCTCATCTGATGAAGGAGCAGCACTCTGAAAGCTAGTGATTTTAAATAAATCAGTTTGACTTTTTTCAAAACGATTAGGGGTTTGGATAAAGAATGCACAACTTTTATAGATGCACCATTGAAACCGTACGTCCAGATGCACAACAGCTTCGTATGGCAACTGGACAGGACTACAAGAAACTACAGAGCTGGTGTGTACAGCCCAGACCATCATAGAAGCCAACCTTCCATCCATGGACTCCAATTACACAGCTTGCTGCCATGAAAAGGATACCAGCAGAGACCCATTGCAGCCCTGAGATACTAAAGAGTTAATTTGCTCTACTGACATGCAAGAAACTGAATCCCTGGGGGTAAGGCAGGGTGTGTCTTTGTCTTATAGGTGGAATGTACGAGGTTTGCATGACCATTTCCTTGCCATTCAGGGAAGATTTACATTTTCATCCAGAAATCAATAAGAACATTATAGTTGGAATGTAACTACTTCCCTACAGTTACATAATGGTCAAATCTGTTGCAAATTGTTTTAAGGACTGATTTGCATTACATTGCTTCTGGGAGGTGGGGAGGTCACTGCATTGTATCTTAAGTGGCATGTGACTATGTGGGGATGGCTGAGGGTTGTCTTGTAGGCAGTACTAACTGATGTTGACAGACTATTTCCTTTGTTCAGACAGCACTTTTGGCCACGACCATGTAAGCTCTGCTAAAGGTTCCTCCAGAAAACCTGTACTGTGCTTAATAAATTTGGTTGCAACAACCAACACAGAAGTTGGTGTGTTGCAGTTGCATCAAATGTGTAAGAACCTCAGGAGTAAAATAACTTAACACCCCACTAATCTCTTCCATCTGGCAGATACAGAAGCCTGAACACACCAGCAGGTTCAGGAACACTTTCCCAGCAATCTCTAGACTGATGAATGGACTCTCTAGCCAAATAACGCTGATTTTGCTAAGGCTGATGTCGCTTAGGGCAAGCCCTGTATAATGTAACCTGTATTCCTCTGTCTATAGCTTTTTGATCTGTACATTTTTGCTTATTATGCACATAAACAAAGCTTTTCACTGTACTGTGGTACACATGACAATAAATAAATCAATGAAGACTTGCATCCTTCTGATTGGCAAGAAGGATTAGAGTGGACAAGAACAAACATTTTTACCTTGGGTGTAGTGGGAATTTAGAATTTATTATCTAGTTTGGTGCAGAGGCATAAACCTTCAACTCATTCAAAAAGCTGTATCTGTACTTGAAGCACTAATATGCAAGGATATGGACCAGGTTCTGGAAAGCGGAAACAGAAGGGAAGAATTATTTATTCAACTGGTGGAGACATTAGCTGGCCTTTTCGTGTACTTCATTTTTTCCAAGGTTTTATATCCAAAAACAAGCACCACACCACAAACTGGCACAAAGCATTTTATTGTAAAAGCCATGAATTCCAAAATGAATTGCTGATCAGAGCTACATGCAATAAAAGTATCATAAGCCACACTAAATAGATAGAGATGGGATGACAGTAGTGATGATCAGCATGTCCTGCTTACAAATGTGTTGCTAGCACCTAATTAACTTGTTACAAAAAGGGATATACTGGCTGATCCTCCAAGAATGGCTGAGGCAAGAATGGCAGAGGGAGAAGTGTCTAGCTTAATGTGAACTCTGCAACAGGTATTGTATATCTATTGCACTGATATAAAGCTGGGCCTCTGCCAGTATTAACAGCACAACTTACATTTCTATGGTCCCAACATTAATCATCAGTTTATCAGTCTCCAATGATTTTGCTGCCTTCCTGATTCACAACTAAACTAAAAACATCATTGGGCATCCTCTACAGCTGAGGTGAGAGAATCATCCATTAGCATCTGATGATTTTTGGAAAATGTACAAGTTAACACATCCTCTCCTCGCAAAATAAAAAGATGAAAATCAGCATCAATCCCTACCCAGCACCAGATTTTAAACATTTAGGAGAACAATGATCATTTGTCCCAAGTTAAATAGCATTGAAGCCTCGATCATGTTGAGATACTTACATGTAGAATCAAATATCTGGATGACGTCTTGATGAAAACAACATGCAAAGTTAAAATTTGGCAACTGGGCCTGCATGCAAGCAGGGAAAAGCATGGTGTTAAAAAACAACTCAAGCAAGAATTAGCAAAGGTAAACTGACCCCACTTTCCCTCCCACCTCCACAAATAAACCTCTTAGTTAACCATGGATCAATTTGACCCTCCAGTTTTGGATAATTCCCAATGATAAGTTTGTGTTGACTATTTGGCATGAATGTTTATACAATACAAGCAGATCACAACAGCAACTTCTATTCCAAGATTGGCAAATTTAAGAAGATTGCAACCTGTATGGCCAATGTTGTTGGTTCTCGTTCAGTTTATGGCGTTTTAATGCACCAAGTCAATTGAAAACTATTATCTTACGCTTGAACAATTTAATGTTAAAAGTGGTGTGGTATAAATGATCAGCTTTCCTTTTGACATGACAGGCACCTTAGTATTAATACTTGATCACATGCAATTTAAGATTTAGAAAGCAAAGCACAATTTTGAAAAACACTGTAGGATTAACATCAGATTAAGTTACAGCCCAAAAGGAACAGGAGAGAAGCAAATGTGTTGCCTACAAAATGCAGATTGTAGATGGGGAAAGTAAATGTAGTGTGTTTATAACCAAGTTCTGCACATTCAATGCACAAATCTTCAAACTCTCCCAAGTGTATGTGCCAAAAGCAGGAAACAAACCTGTCAAAATAAAAAAGATGTTATTTTGCATCCCAAATTTGTTGGGTTACAGATAATAATATCTAACCTTTATTAAAAAAAACCTCTCAGCCATATTGCAATTCCACCTACCAAGTAATGCTTTCACTCGAGTCTCAAGAGCTCTACATCAAAGATCAAAGTAGCATTGGGTGGGATGACCCCAGGGTGGCCAGAATCCCCATAAGCATAGTCAGAAGTGCAGGTCAGTTTTGCTCTTTGTCCAACACTCATCTAAAATTGAGAAGTAACATAAGAGCATAAATCTACATTGGTTTTAAGAAACTACATTAGAAGCAGTAAAACCAGGAAGAATTAAATACCAGTGCCCTCTATTATAATAACAATGGTATGTACATAAAGGCCAAAGAGAATCTCCTGCACTGTGATTCTATGAAAAGCAATAAAAATCTACCCCAGCCTAGCTTCAGAATTGTTTTTTTCACAAACCTAACATCGAAATAGGCAAAAAGCTCCCCCCCACTCCAAGTAATGCAAGTTTCTGCAAAAGAGGATATGATGTTTAAAATCTTAACATCTCAGGTATGCATGTGTCATAGGGCTAGAATTGTTTCTAAAAATTTCTACTTTTCTCAAAAAAAGATGAGAGACAGATTTTATTCATTAAACCCAGAGTGACTGCTCATTGCATGTCTCCTTACAGCCACTAAACATGGAGGCGAAAATGAGGACTGCAGATGTTGGAGATCAAAGTCAAAAAGCGTGGTGCTAGAAAGGCACAGCTGGTCAGGCAGCATCTGAGGAGGAGAGTTGACATTTCGAGCATAAGCTCTTCATCAGGAACGCTTAGGGGGCGGAATCTGTGAGAAATGGGAGAAGGATGGGGGCTGGGGAAGGTAGCTGGGAATGCAATAGGTAGATGAAGGTGGCTGACGGTGATAGGTTGGAGTGTATAGGTGGGAAGGAAGATGCACAGGTGAGACAGCTCAAGAGGGTGGTGCCGAGTTGGACGGTTGAAGGATCTGAAGGCAGATGAGGAGCTCTTCCTCCAGATGTCGGCTGCTAGGATTTGGTCCCAAGGCAGAAGATGATGCCTGAAGGAAGAACACCTCATCTGCTGCCTTGGGACTCTCCAACCACATGGTATCAATGTCAATTTCACCAGTTTCCTCATCTTTTCTCCCTCCACTTTATCCCAGATCCAACTATCCAACTCAGCACCACCCTCTTGAGCTGTCCCACTTGTCCATCTTCCTTCCCACCTATCCACTCCAACCTATCACCATCACCTCCATCTTCAACTAAATACTGCATTCCTAGCTACCTACCCAGCCCCACCCCTCTCCCATTTATCTCAGCCCCTTGGCCCACCCTTCCATTCCTCATGAAGAACTTATGCTCAAAACATCAACGCTCCTGCTCCTCAGATGCTGCCTGCTCGGCGTGTTTTCCCGGTGCCACACTTTGTGACTCAGTCACTAGATGCAGATTGAATCAGATTATCAATGCTGAACAATCAGATGTTAGTCGATCTGCACCTTAAACACATTTACTTGATTTTGTTCCACATCTATTTACACCTATCAAAAGAATTATCACCACTTGGACAAGAATATAGGTATTCATAGTGTTTTGGGGAAAAAAAATTGCAATATCTGCTGTCATTTGTATGAAAAATGCTTCCCACCATCATTCCTAAAATTCAGAATTTGGCCATTTAAGATCAATATCAGGGAGAAAGCAAGTCAGTTTCTCTTCATGGTTTCAAGGCAGGGTGTAGGGCACAATCATACTCTGTGAATAGATAGAACATTTTAATCTGTAAATAGTTTGTGTTAAGCACTTCTGCTATTAAATTAACTGCAGGAATCCCACAGAATTTCTAACAAACAAGATAATTTTTAATTCCAGACGATAACCCCTCTACAAAGCAGATTTGGGACCACCTGTTTGAACAGAATTGGGTTCTCCCTGTCATTGTTTGAAAATAGCCACTGATAAATTCAGAACAACTACACAATGATCAATCTTGCACCCGTTAGCCAAATTTGGGTGAATTTAATCAAAACATATAGAGATATGTCTGGATTACAAACAGTTCATTGAAAAACATTTGACTTTAGGACAATTGCAATCTAGTGTCTAGTACTTTGAACAGGTTCTGGTACTTAAGATTAATTAGTATCTTTTAGTTCAGTATTTACAAAAACCACTGCCCTCCCTCACCAAATGCCAGCACTCTCCATTTGTGAAGAAATGTAAGTCACGCACATTCCAGACTCCAATGTTGTTATCATGCCGAAGAGGAGATGGAAGAGCTAATGTTTCAGGACAATAATCTTCCACTTAAGAATACAAAAATAATTGTTGATATTTTCACACTATTGAGAGCATCACAAAACTGCATTTTATACAAAAATATTGGTTTCAGGTTTGATGTTCAGTTTGAAAAGTCTTTCTAAAAGGTACATATTCTTGCTGAGGTACAGTTCCTAGACAGACAGCAGCTGTTTAGCACATCATCCAAGTGACCAGATTATATCAGAGGGCAGGCAGTGATATCAGCAAATTATGTGGGCAGAAGAGCAGACAGACTTTCATCAAGCCTGACCCTACCTTCATTCAATGCCTGCATTGTATTTTGGCAACACAGCCAGATGATTTCTCTCAGTATCTATAAATGTTTTAAACTTCCCATTAGACACAGTGATGAAGCAAACATTTTACATTATTGCCATGATGACGACAATGCTGAATCATGTTCCAATTTGTGTATGAATTGATACCATGTATGGGTACAAAGTACTTTCTAGGGGAGTAAAAAAAAAGGTGTTCGGATTGCCTATAAATCAATTAATTTTGAACAACAACAATCCAAGAGTGATAGGATGACTAAAATGTGAGAAGCAGACAAGACAACCTTCCTCTATACCTTAGCTCAGAGTTCAACAGGACGAAAGCAGAAGACAATGCTGTTCACCTTATAACATTTTTGATTTACACAAATGAAACATGCCAAAGGGCATTTTACACTTCACACCAGCATTGCAAAAAAAAAATGCTGCACCAAATCATACATGCAGATATCATCCAATGACAGTCAAACATTATCATGTAAAACTTGATGAAAGAGGTTGTTTTTTAAAAAAAAAGTGTCCGAAAGGATGAACAAGTAAAAAAGGTCTAAATCTTCAATTTGGAGAATCCAGAGATCTCAGGAAGGTGCAGGACTGGAGTAAAATACAGATTAGAAAGAGACAAGGCCATTGAGGAATGTTAAAACAAAGATAAGAATTTTAAAATCAAGATGTTGCTTGACTGACACTAAAGTCATGAGCACAGAGACACCAGGGAAAAAAGGACTTGCTGCAAGTTACGATACAAGTTATAACCATTAACCAGTAACTCTTGTTGGAAAAGAGACCATGCATATATTTAGCAAAGACGAAGAAACTCTGATGTATTGCTCCACAGTGAAATTGCTCACAGCACTCACTGTGTACATTCTCTAATGAATTGTTGTTTGGGTAATCCATGGGAGAGTGGGTACAACCTCTGCAAATGTAATCCCACAAGAGTCAGAACCTTGGCAGTATGGTGGCATAAAGATAGAATTCAAGTTCAGTTTTACCTGAGCTAATCCTTCGTCCCAGCCCCTGATGACCTCATTTCGACCAATTTTAAATTTAAATGGTTTAGATCGGTCCCGGGAAGAATCAAACTTTGTTCCATCCTTCAGTGATCCTGTTAGAAAATGGTAACCAGCAAAATATTGAGCGAGTCCAGTCAGTAAATTAACTGGTCGATCAAAACAACAGCAATATAAAACTTGGTTCAGTTAAGACAAGTGCCCTGCGCCATGTTTTTTTTCTTTAATTTGTCCATCAGTTATAGCTGAAAACTTAATGCTGAAGTAGAATTTATCATAGCTGTGACCTATACAGAAACAGATTATCCGAATTTCAGATTATCCAAAGATCAAGGTCCTGACAGAAAAATTACAAGAAAGATTGTTTCTAACACCGATCACGTCTTTTGTTTAGTGATTAAAAGTGAACTCTGTTTACTGAAATGCTGTAGAGAACAGTCCTGGACATTGATGGGAGCCTAGACACCGTCTCCAAATGACTGACTGCCCACCCTCTTCCCACACTTTCCCTGGAGTTCTACACAGGGGTGTACCCTAAACCCCCTTCCCCAGATAATCTCTCCAACATTGTCCTCTACAGGGCAAAGGTGGGACCTGTCAAAAAGTTGCAGTAAAACATTGTGTGCGTGCTATTTAAATATTGTTACTGTACCAGTCTCCACTATTTCCTCTGGCAGCTCACTCCATACACACACCACTGTCTGCATGAAAATGTTGCCCAGAGGTCCCTTTTAAATCTTTTCCCACTCACCCCAAACTTGTGCCCTCTAGTTTTGGACCTCCCACCCCAGAGAGACCTTGTCTGTTTATCCTATCCATGCCCCTCTTAACTTTAACTGTCAGCTGTGTAGGTTCACTGCTGGGTCACATAGCGGTGCAAGTTTGTTTATTTCTCTATTTGATTCACTTCCCACATGGTCACTGCCTTTGCTGGTCTTCCTCTTTTTTAAAGTGCTGTTGTTTCAATCTCTCTTTTTTTTTCCCCTCCAACATTTCAAACAGCTTATAAAACAGCAATTACTGCTCCAACACTGAAAAGACCTCAAAACAAAAGGAGCAGCTCTTTCAGCCACAATTTATTTTTCCTGTCCTCCACCTTCGACTATCTAGAATCCACTTACAGAGCATTAGCCAGGCAGGGAGAAACCTTATGGAAGAGCTATGTAGTTAATAGTGTGGTTGAAATGTGTATAAATGGAGTAGGTTAGGACTTCTTTCCACTGGAATTTAGCAGGTTGAGGGGTGTTCTTGGAAGTTTTAAAAGTCACGAGGAGTATAGGTAAGATGAATAGCAACGGTCTTTTTCCTAGGGTAGGTAAGCTCAAAACCAGAGGGCATAGTTGTAAGTGTCCAGAGGCAATTTTTTCACACAAGTGATTAATGTGTGGAATGAACTGCCAGAGGAAGTAGTAGATGCAAATAGAGTTAAACATTTTAAAAACACATTTGTATAGGTACATGAATAAGAAAATTTTAGAGGGATGTGAGCCAAACACAGGAAAATGTTATAATGCTTTAGTCTGGGGGGAAATGGATTGCATGGACAAGTAGGACTGAAGGGTCTGTTTCCATGCTTTATTACAGTCTTCTCTGCTTAATTTTGTCATCATGAATAAAGGCTTTTTTTTTGGATTGGCTACTAAATCTAGGACCAATAGTAGCGGATTTGTAAAATTGAAACAATCTTTGTAATCGAATTTTGACTCTACCTTTCTACCAGCTTCCTGACTAATGGGTTTGACATTTTATGCTGAGGTTTATAAAAAAAAAATGAACGGCATGGTTAGGGAAAAGAGACAGTCTTTTCCCTGGACTGAGGGAGTCCAGAACTAGAGGGCATAGGTTTAGGATGGGAGGAGAAAGATATAAAAAGGGTCCCAAAAGGCAAATTTTTCACGCAGAGGGTGGTGTGTGTATGGAAGGAGGCAGGTACAATTACAACATTTAAAAAGGTATCTGGATGGGTATATGAATAGGAAATATATGGAGGGGTATGGGCCAAATGCTGGCAAATGGGACTAGATCAATTTAGGATATCTGGTAGGCATGAACAAGTTGGACTGAAGGGCTTGTTTCTGTACTGTACATCTCTATGACTAACTACAAAATTGCAAAACAGAAATCTTTATTAAGAAGGCCTCATGTCAAATCCACACACCTCAATCTGCTTTGAAATTTATGCCCACGCTGTGAAAACCAAGAATTTTTTTTAAATCACAGAAACAAACAAACAAACACATTCTAAACAAATTAGACAACAAAAGGAAAAATGTTAAATGTTAACTTGCCCAATATCCTGATGTTAGTAGATGAATGGTTTTTAAGAAATCCAACCGATATCCTTCCTAAATCAAATCAGCTTTTTCCTTAGGTGACACACTGTGTACAGCCAAACAGACTGATAAATAGAGGCAAGAACATCATCTTCTCCCACAATCAACGAAAGGACAAATCCTTTCAATTTTGAAATTGGAGCATACATCTGCTCAGAACAGACCCATTATGTCATAAGGTCAGAAGTGGGGATGTTCACTGATGATTCCACATTGATCAGCACCACTTAAGAGTCCTCAGATAAGAAACAGTTCATGTCCAAATACAGTTAGACCTAGACAAAATCAAAGTTTGGGCTAATTGGTGGCAAGTGACATTCATGTTATACAAATTCTGGCCAATGCTGTCAACCGTTGGAAAGGTCATCACCAAGACCCTCCTCAACGGTGTCCTCCCTGTGGCTGAGAAACTCCTCCTAGAGTCTCAGAGTGGCTTTGTCCACGGAATGCACAACGGAAATGATTTTCACCACGTGACAGCTGCAGCAGAAATGCAGAGAAAAGAACTTATCCCATGTACACGGTCTTCTTCGACCTCACATAGGCCTGTGATACCATCAAGTAGTAAAAAGTGAGATCAGAGCTGAAAATGTGTTGCTGGTTAAAGCACAGCAGGTTAGGCAGCATCCAAGGAACAGGAAATTCGACGTTTCGGGCCAGAGCCCTTCATCAGGAATGAGGAGAATGTGCCAGGCAGGCTAAGATAAAAGGGAGGGAGGAGGGACTTGGGGGAGGGGCGATGGAGATGTGATAGGTGGAAGGAGGTCAAGGTGAGGGTGATAGGCCGGAGTGGGGTGGGGGCGGAGAGGTCAGGAAGAAGATTGCAGGTTAGGAGGGCGGTGCTGAGTTGAGGGAACCGACTGAGACAAGGTGGGGGGAGGGGAAATGAGGAAACTGGAGAAATCCGAGTTCATTCCTTGTGGTTGGAGGGTTCCCAGGTGGAAGATGAGGCGCTCCTCCTCCAGCCGTCGTGTTATGTTCTGCCGATGGAGGAGTCCAAGGACCTGCATGTCCTCGGTGGAGTGGGAGGGAGAGTTAAAGTGTTGAGCCACGGGGTGGTTGGGTTGGTTGGTCCGGGCGTCCCAGAGGTGTTCTCTGAAGCGTTCCGCAAGTAGGTGGCCCATCTCCCCAATGTAGAGGAGGCCACATCGGGTTCAGCGGATGCAATAGATGATGTGTGTGGAGGTGCAGGTGAACTTGTGGCGGATATGGAAGGATCCCTTGGGGCCTTGGAGGGAAGTGAGTGAGGAGGTGTGGGCGCAAGTTTTACATTTCCTGCGGTTGCAGGGGAAGGTGCCGGGAGTGGAGGTTGGGTTGGTGGGGGGTGTGGACCTGACGAGGGAGTCACGAAGGGAGCGGTCTTTGCGGAACGCTGATAGGGGAGGGGAGGGAAATATATCCCTGGTGGTGGGGTCCATTTGGAGGTGGCGGAAATGACGGTGGATGATACGCTGTATGCGGAAGTTGGTGGGGTGGTAGGTGAGAACCAGTGGGGTTCTGTCTTGGTGGTGGTTGGAGGAGCGGGGCATGGAGGAGATGCGGTGGAGGGCATCGTCGATCACGTCTGGGGGGAGTCTGCGGTCCTTGAAGAAGGAGGCCATCTGGGCTGTACGGTATTGGAACTGGTCCTCCTGGGAGCAGATGCGGCGGAGACGAAGGAATTGGGAATATGGGATGGAGTTTTTACAGGGGGCAGGGCGGGAGGAGGTGTAGTCCAGGTAGCTGTGGGAGTCAGTCGGTTTATAGTAGATGTCTGTGTTGAGTCGGTCGCCCGAGATAGAAATGGAAAGGTCTAGGAAGGCCCCACCCCCCACCTTGTCTCAGTCGGTTCCCTCAACTCAGCACCGCCCTCCTAACCTGCAATCTTCTTCCTGACCTTTCCGCCCCCACCCCACTCCAACCTATCACCCTCACTTTGACCTCCTTCCACCTATCACATCTCCATCACCCCTCCCCCAAGTCCCTCCTCCCTACCTTTTATCTTAGCCTGCCTGGCACATTCTCCTCATTCCTGATGAAGGGCTCTGGCCCGAAACGTCGAATTTCCTATTCCTTGGATGCTGTGATACCAACCAGGAAGCATTATGGAGCATCCTTCTTAACTTTGGCTGCACCACAAAGTCTGTTAATATCCTCCACCTGCACCATGCCAACATGGACGTTGTGGTAATGTCAAATGGCTCCACCACCAACTCTTTCTCCATACAGACAGGAGCCGAGCAGGGCTGAATCATCACCCCAAATCTTAATCTACCTCACTGCAATGCTTCACCTCACAGGTGACAAGCTCCCCACTTGAGCGGAGCTACCTACAGAACCAGCAGATTATAGAAACTCCACCATCTTCTAGCCAAAACCAAAGTCACCCTAACCAATATCATCAAGCTGATGCTTGTGTACATACAATATCAGAGGACAAACGCCAGATCATAAGCATGTGATAGCATGGGTCTCATCCTAAATATCTGCAAGATGAAGGCATGTTACCAGCATGACTGGCATTGTGGAGTAAATTCCAATCATTAAGGGAAGCCTTAGAGAACACTGCCCACTTGCAATACCTTTTGAGTGTTCTTTTGTCCAAAGCAGTTATTAATGATATCCAGTGTACTAGCACAGCCTTTGGCTGCCTGAGATCATCAAATCCAATACCAAGCTCATGGCAGACAGAGCGGTGGTGGCTCTTGCCATCTTCTGTGGATGAAATTTGGGCTGTCTACAGCTGACAACTCAAGGCACTGGAACAGTTCCAGCAATGCTGCATGCACAAGCTCCTGTGAATCCGCTGGGAAGACACTAACACATCAGGCCAACATCCCACAAATCAAGGCACGGACCACCCTTGATCAATTGACGTGCTGGGCAGCATGACTGACAAGGGACTCACGAATCCACATGGAGCTCCAAAATGACAGGTAAGCCCCAGGCAGACAAAGCAAGCACTTCAGGGATATCATCAAGGGCTCACTGGTGAAGCGTAACATTCCCATTGTTACTTGGGAATCACTGGTCCAAGACAGTCCAAAGAGGAGCAGCAGCAACCGGGAAGCCAGGCAAAAACAACGTAAAGGGCTCGCTGTCACAGCAATGCCTAACTTATTCCTTCCCATGGCCACCTTCTGCTCCAAGCGTTACAGAGTTTGCAGAAACAGCATTGTGCAGCAACCCTTGGGCTCAGTTGAAGACAGTCTTCCCCCTCTTTTTGTGGGGGGGGGGGGGGGGGGGGGGGGGGGTAAGCTGCCAATGAATGGTGCTGCTCAACCAATAGATAATCTAACCATTGCAATCAATGGATTACCATCACTTAATACCACACTAACAACATCCTGGGGGTGCCACTGACAAGAAACCGAACTGAACAACTCAAATGCTGTGGCCAGAAACTAGAAATCTTGCTGCAATAACACCTCCTGACTTTCCAGAACCTGTTCAACTTTTACAGGCACAATTCAGAACTGCAACAGAATCCTACCCAATTGCCTGGGTGACTGCAGCTCTCAATCAAGAAGCTTGGTTCCAGGCAGGAGAAAGCAGCGCACTCGATTGTCTGTGGATGCAGTGCTTAACATTCCCTCTATCACTTAGTAGCATTTGCTGTTTGTATTTAATTACATTTTTGATTTTTGCATATTTCATTTTCATTGATCCTTCCTCACATCTTCTTAGCCATATCTATTTTTCTGATTATCTGAGTTGTTAATGCTAGGGATATTTTGCTACAACAGACATGCGCAATAAATACCATTTGTCAGTTGTTCACTGACGAGCATCGTTCAGATTAACATCAATTTGTACTGGACTTCCATTGTATTTGATCCAAACAACAGAAACTGCAAAAATGTGAAATGCTTCAGATCAAAGGAATCATTGTATAAAATTTTGATTTGTTGCAACAAATCTATTGAGAAAATAGAGAAACAGAAAAGCAGAGTAAACTTTAGATATGGAAAGAGAGATAAAACGTTAAAAAAAAAATCAGCAACATTTTCCAGTCACACCCTGAGGAAGTAACAAAAGTTATACAATCCTGTGACGAAAAGGAAACAAGTTATGGTTTCAGGAAAAAGAACAATATGACCCTTTCTCATGATATCAAATGATCAAAGGAAATCATGTCACATGGGCTCCATCCTTCTGACCTCAAAATGGTTGTCCAGTTTCAGAAATGTTTAAGTAATATTCTATTCTGCAGAGTCCTAAACAGACCAATTAATCCTGAATTTCAGACACTTTGAATGTCAGTGTTGCTTCTCTAAAAGTAATATTCGAATGGTACACGTATAGGACTTGGCGTCTTGTCTGAACTGGGAGGTTTCCTGGTTCAAAAGTTTACTTCAACATAAAGTGGCAATCCACTAACATTTCTCAAAGAGGAAACAAAAACAAACTGCTTGAATCAGTGACAAAACCATTAGCATTTTAGCAGCTGAAACGTCACAACTGTAGGCAAGACAACCATGGCAGCATTTAATTTGTGCAGGATTAGGGCCAGATATCTGATATCCACATATCTTGCCCATCTCCGAGCTTGCTCTGTCAGCTTCTAACATTTATTGCAGCTGACACTAAGAAACAGCTGTCAATTCACAAATCTGACTAATGTCGCAATCTAAGCAAAAACAATACTCTAAAAATGAATTGATTTTGAGTTCCAATGAAAGACTTTATCTCGCAATCTGTTTTTTGCCTTTCAGTTTGCTAACAGAACTACTGCACTTACCATGCCCTGTTACGCTTCAAAGAGAGCAGAATGTACAATTATTTGTACATAGACTGCATTAAGCAATGGAACTTTATAACAAATGGTGGCCTTTCAGCACGTGTGTTTTGGATCCCAAAACAGATTCATTCACTTAGTCCATTTCCCATACGCATTCAACTTTTTTCTTAACACTTTGAAGAGATACTATGGATTTCAGAACAGAGTTATAGAGTCAGAGATGTACAGCATGAAAACAGACCCTTGAGTCCAACTCGTCCATGCCGACCAGATATCCCAACCCAATCTAGTCCCACCTGCCAGCGCCCGGCCCATATACCTCCAAACTCTTCCTATTCATATACCCATCAAAATGCCTTTTAAATGTTGCAATTGTACCAGCCTCCACCACATCCTCTGGCAGCTCATTCCATACACGTACCACTCTCTGCGTGAAAAAGTTGCCCCTTTAGGTCTTTTATACCTTTCCCCTCTCACCCTAAACCTATGCCCTCTAGTTCTGGACTCCCCGACCCCAGGGAAAAGACTTTGCCTATTTATCCTATCCATGCCCCTCAATTTTGTAAACCTCTATAAGGTCACCCCTCAGCCTCTGACACTCCAGGGAAAACAGCCCCAGCCTGTTCAGCCTCTCCCTGTAGCTCAGATCCTCCAACCCTGGCAATATCTTTGTAAATCTTTTCTGAACCCTTTCAAGTTTCACAACATCTTTCCGATAGGAAGGAGACCAGAATTTCACACAATATTCTAACAGTGGCCTAACCAATGTTCTGTACAGCCACAACATGACCTCCCAACTCCTGTACTCAATACTTTGACCAATAAAGGAAAGCATAACAAACGCCTTCTTCACTATCCTATCTACCTGCAACTCTACTTTCAAGGAGCTATGAACCTGCACTCCAAGGTCTCTTTGTTCAGCAACACTCCCTAGGACCTTACCATTAAGTGTATAAGTCCTGCTAAGATTTGCTTTCCCAAAATGCAGCACCGTGCATTTATCTGAATTAAATTCCATCTGCCACTTCTCAGCCCATTGGCCCATCTGGTCCAGGTCCTGTTGTAATCTGAAGTAACCCTTTTCACCTGTCCACTACACCTCCAACTTTGGAGTCATCTGCAAACTTACAACTGTACCACTTATGCTCGCATCCAAATCATTCCCCAGGTCATCTCCTCTGCACAGACCCCCAGGTCATCTCCTCTGCACAGACCCCCAGGTCATCTCCTCTGCACAGACCCCCAGGTCATCTCCTCTGCACAGAAGCTCTTCAGCCACGTTCTCAAACAGACCCGTTCCCTCCTAACCTGCAATCCTCTTCCTGACCTCTCCGCCCCCACCCCACTCCGGCCTATCACCCTCACCTTGACCTCCTTCCACCTATCCCACCTCCATCGCCCCTCCCCCTAGTCCCTCCTCCCTACCTTTTATCTCAGCCGGCTTGGCTCTCTCTCTCTTATTCCTGATGAAGGGCTTATGCTCGAAACGTCGAATTCTCTATTCCTGAGATGCTGCCTAACCTGCTGTGCTTTGACCAGCAACACATTTGCAGCTGTGATCTCCAGCATCTGCAGACCTCATTTTTTACTCCAAATCATTTATGTAAATGACAAAATGTAGAGGGCCCAGAACCGATCCTTGTGGCATTCCACTGGTCACAGGCCTCCTGTCTGAAAAATAACCCTCCACCCACCACCCTGTCTTCTACCTTTGAACCAGTTCTGTATCCAAATGGCTAGTTCTCCCTGTATTCCATGAGATCTAAGCTTGCTAATCAGTTTCCCATGGGGAACCTTGTCAAACACCTTACTGAAGTCAATATAGATCACATCTACTGTTCTGCCCTCAATCCTCTTTGTTACTTCATCAAAAAAAAACTCAGTCAAGTTTGTAAGACATGATTTCCCATGCACAAAGCCATGTTGACTATCCCGAATCAGTTCTTGCCTTTCCAAATACACGTACATTCTGTCCCGCAGGATTGCCTCCAACAACTTGCCCACCACTGAGGTCAGGCTCACTGGTCGATAGTTCCCTGGCATGTCTTTACCACCTTTCTTAAAAACAGTGGCAGCACACTTGCCAACCTCCAGGCACCTCACCTGTGACCAATGATACAAATATCTCAGCAAGAGGCCCAGCAATCACTTCTCTAGCTTCCTACAGAGTTCTCGTGTACACCTGATCAGCTCCTGGGGATTTATCCACCTTGAACTGTTTCAAGACATCCAACACTTCCTCCTCTAATCTGGACATTTTGCAAGATGTCACCATCTATTTCCCTACAGTCTATATCTTCCATATCCTTTTCCACAGGAAATACCGATGCAAAATACTCATTTAGTATCTCCCCCATTTTCTGTGGCTCCACACAAAGGCCACCTTGCTAATCTTTGAGGGGTCCTATTCTCTCCCTAGTCACCCTTTTGTCCTTAATATACTTGTAAAATCCCTTTGGATTCTCCTTAATTCTATTTGCCAAAGCTATCTCATGTCCCCGTTTTGCCCTCCTGATTTCCCTCTTAAATATACTCCTACTTTCTTTATACACTTCTAAGGATTCACTCGATCTATCCTGTCTGTACCTGACATATGCTTCCTTCTTTTTCTTAACCAAACATCCAATTTCTTTAGTCATCCAGCATTCCCTATAGCTACCAACCTTCCCTTTCACCCTGACAGGAATATACTTTCTCTGAATTCTTGCTATCTCATTTCTGAAGGCTTCCCATTTTCCAGCTGTCCCTTTACCTGCAAACATCTGCCTCCAATCAGCTTTTGAACGTTCTTGCCAATACTGTCAAAATTGGCTTTTCTCCAATTTAGAACTTCAACTTTTAGATCTGGTCTATCCTTTTCAATCACTATTTTAAAACGAATACAGTTATGGTCGCTGGCCCCAAAGTGCTCCCCCACTGACACCTCAGTCACCTGCCCTGCCTTATTTCTCAAGAGAATGTCAAGTTTTGCACCTTTTCTAGTAGGTACATCCACATATTGAATCAGAAAATGGTCTTGTACGCACTTAAGAAATTCCTCTCCATCTGAACCTTTAACATTGTGGCAGTCCCAGTCAATGTTTGGAAAGTTAAAATCCCCTACCATAACCACCCTATTATTCTTACAGACAGCTGATATCTCCTTACAAAAAGTTTGTTTCTCAATTTCCCACTGACTATTAGGGAGTCTATAATACATTCCAATAAAGTGATCATCCCTTTCTTATTTCTCAGTTCCACCCAAATAACTTCCCTGGATGTATTTCCAGGAATATCCTCCCTTAGCACAGCCGTAATGCTATCCCTTATCAAAAAGGCCATTCCCCCTCCTCTTTTGCCTCCCTTTCTATCCTTCCTGTAGCATTTGTATCCTGGAACATTCAGCTGCCAGTCCTGCCCATTATGTTTCCGTAATTGCCATGATATCCCAGTCCCATGTTCGTAACCATGCCCCGAGTTCATCTGCCTTCCCTGTTAGGCCCCTTGCATTGAAATAAATGCAGTTTAAATTTATTAGTCCTACCTTGTTCCTGCCTGCCTTGCCTGTTTGACTCACTTCTGTTCTCAGCTGTACTGTCTCAGATCGATCTCTTTCCTCATTATCTCCCTGGGTCCCACCCTCCCACCTTACTAGTTTAAATCCTCCCAAACAGTTCGAGCAAATTTCCCTGCCAGTATATTAGTCCCCTTCCAATTTAGGTGCAATCCGTCTTTCTTGTACAGGTCACTTCTACCCCAAAAGAGATTCCAATGATCCAAAATGTGAATCCTTCTCCCATACACCAGCTCCTCAGCCATGCATTCATCTGCTCTATCCTCCTATTCCTTCCCTCACTAGCTCATAGCACGGAGAGTAATTCAGATATTACTACCCTTGAGGACCTCCTTTTTAAAATTTCTACCTAACTCTCTAATCTCCCTTCAGAGTCTCAACCTTTTCCCTTCCAGTGTCGTTGGTTCCAATGTGGACAATGACCTCCTGCTGGCCCCTCTCCCCCGTGAGAACATTCTGCGCCCTCAGACATCCTTAATCCTGGCACCAGGAAAACACCACACCATTCTGCTTTTTCTCTGCTGGCCACAGAAACGTCTGCCTGTACCTTGGACTACAGAATCCCCTAACACAATTGACCTCTTGGAAGCCAATGTACCCCTCGTTGCATTATAGCCAGTCAACTTGGCTGTTTGTGCTACATTCCCCTGAGAATCCATCAGCCCCTACATTTTCCAAAACAATTGGAATAAATATTGGAAAGGCTTGACAGGGTAAACTTCTGAATGTTGTTTCTCCTGGCTAGGGAATCTAGAACACCGAGCACGCCCTCAGGATAAGAGCTGACCATTTAAGGCTGAGGTGAGGACGGCTTTTCCAGAGAAACAGCAGAAGGATCCTCAAGACCCCTTTGTCAGCTCAAAGCCAGTCTCTCCAACCTGCTGCAGGATAACGTACCCAGGCTCCACACAATTACTGGGATAGGCTGACTATCCTTGTAGATAGGCTGACTATCCCAAACCAGGAATTTACTCAGCTGTCAACCCGACCTTCGGCTGCTCTAAGGATTAGCTCATAACCCAGCTTCACAATGCTCACCAAGTCTTAATCTCATCTTCAGTATATCACTCAGACCCACACAGGCAACCATAACAGCTGAGCTTCTTCCAAACAATGACCCTCTCCAACAGCCCAACCCTCTCCAGAGACCCACTTCCACAGGGGGAGGCAACCCCCTCTCATAGGAAAGATCATAGACCTTTTAAGTCTGTTCTGCCATTCAGTACATATCATGGCTGATCTCAAGCTTTCTTTCCACTCTCTTGCTTCTCCCCAGACCAAATTAGTGAGGGATCAAAATTCTGTCTGTACCAGTTTAAAACTATTCATTGATAGAAACTCAACCCTCTAGGTAGAGAAGGATAAAGTTCAGTTCCAAAAAAAAGCCTCTTATGCTCTGGCATTTTAGATGCCCTGATTATCATTCACTTTACCCATTCAGAATCTTGAATAGTTCAATTACATTGCATCTTACGCTTTAGTACTCCACAGAATTTAAAGTCAGCTTCTTCAGCCTATCATACAGCAATCCCTTTATCCCAGTGACAAGTGTAGTGAACCTTCACTGTATTACCTCCTATGCAGGTATACTGTTTTATTAATATGACATCCAAAATTGCTGACACTACTGTAGGTGTGGTTTTACCAAAAGACATCCTGTATAATTTTAACAAGGATTCCTTATCCCTGCACATTATTCCACTTGGAATCAAAACCCACAGCACCATCCTCAGGCCTCTAGACTGCTTCCAAAAGATAAAATGCTGGAAAATCTCAGGTCTGGCAGCATCTGTAAGGAGAGAAAAGAGCTGACGTTTCGAGTCCAACTGACTCTTTGTCAAAGCTTTTCCAGCATTTTCTCTTTTGGTTTCAGGTTCCATCATCCGCAGTAATTTGCTTTTTTTCTCTAGACTATTTATCTCCCAAGAAGAATCCACTCTTACAACCCCCATCCGCAGGATCTACTCTCAGTCCTATTTCCCCCCCGAATTTAGAATCCATTCTGGCAGCCCCACTTGTAACCCTTTCACCAAAGATTCAAACTATCAAACGCCTTTAGATTCCCCGTTTACCATAACTCCACACCACCACCACCACCACCCCCCCGCACTCTTGCAATACTCTTCACAAGGATCATTATTGCAGTTCCTCCTCACGAGGATCCTTTACCCCACCAGATCCCTCGATGACAGGGATCCACTAGCCTCCTGCTCGCCAACAGGGATCTATTCCCCAGCCCTCCGCGGTAGGGACTCACAACACCCCCAGCAGGCTGTGGGGGTGGGGTGTGTGGGGGGTAAGGACCCACATTGCCAGCCCCTGTAAGGATCACCCCTCTCCGAGGGGCCGCGGGGACCCACCTTCATCCCTCACCACCCACGCACCATGGCGCCGCGCCGAATTCCGCTATCTCTAGGCTCGGAGCCCATGCTTCGACTCACCTGTGTAATGAACAACGCAGGTCTGCCCGGTCTTGGGGAAGGTTTGCCCTAAGAGAGAAAGGCGTTGATTAGATTCGGCTACTGCTGCATTATAAAACAACAGCCCAACCGCGAACCCCCCTCCCCCTCACCCTCACGAAACGCAGAAGACCAGGTCTCTCATTCACACCCCTGTCCGCGATAAAGTAGTCACCACCTGAGGTGATAGAGCGTTAGTTGCTCGGTACTGCATACCATCTCCGGGGGTGATAGTCTCCACTTGCACTCCCATGGCTCCCCTCAACAACGAACCTGACGATCGCCTTCTTCCTCCTCTCTCCCCCCCCTCACAGACCACCCGACAAAAGGGCAGAGCGCTCACTCTCCAATACGAATCGATCAGAACCCTGTTACTAACCAACTTTCACCAATCAGAAATCAAGAGTGACCACTGGCGCCTAATATGGGCAAGGAGTGGGCGGGACCCCCATTTCACCAATCACCCGGATGAAGAGCCGTTAGACGGAGTTTTCGAATCTGATTGGTTGGCTGGGCCGTGCCGGTGTCGTAGCCTCTTTTGGAATATTCTGGAAGCCGGAGGCGAGACCTACCGTTTGTTAGTGACACTATTATAACAAATTTAGAGATTGTGTTACAACTACCCTTTAGTTCGAGGTATTTCCTATCGATGAGGTTTTGTTTTTTTGTTGAAGTAAGGTAGGTAAAGTGAAGGATAGAAATATGAAATAATAAGATGGTGAAATATAGAGTTGTGGGTGCTGGAGGATTAAAGAAAACAAAAACCTGAGTCCTATAAGGGGAACCTGACAGCATCTGTGGAGAAAAAAACTTAACATTTCGAGTCTAGTAACCTATTGTTCGAAAAATAGAATGCTGCGGAAACTTGGCAACGTCTTCAGAGAGAGAAACATTAATTATTTGATTGGGAGCATGATTTGAAGCTTAAAAATGAGTTGAAACATATCCTGATTAAAGTGAGGGGGAAATTGGCTAAGTGGCTTGAAGTTGTTTCTTCAGAATTGCGTTTGACTTTGCTGATGTGTATGAATGCCCTCAACAGTGAAGCCCAAAGCGAATTAGAGGAGTTTGAAATTGGGATGTTTAGATCTTTCTGCACTCAACATTGTGTGCACGCACCTTCTACATGAATTTTGTCCTCCATTTGATACCCCACTACAACAACCAGTCTTTTGATATGTTTGCTTCTTACTATTACGTGCTAACTTTAATATACATTCATGCTCTAAAAATGTACAAGCTAGAAAATGTATGTTTATCTTTTGTACAAAATGTGGAAATTCATTTCTCCAAACATCCCTGCATTTATAAATATATAATTAAAACGCACAATGTCGAGTTAAAGTCCATTAGGTTTATTTGGATGTGCTATCTTTCAGAATGCTGCTCCATCAGATAACGAGTAGGCAGGGTCAGAAGACTCAATTCATAGCAAAAGATCTGTGCAGCTAAAATGATATTGAACAAACTTCGATTGCTGTTAAGTCTTTCATCTTTAGAATGGGTTGCAGGTATCAGTCACGTTCAAGATAAATTAGTTCTGGGATTTACATATTAATGAACTGAAACCCACAACCCATTTTAAAAGTTGAAAGACAATAGGTGTAGGAGTAGGCCATTCTGCCCGACGAGCCTGCACCACCTTTCATTATGATCATGGCAGATCATCCTCAATCAGTATTCTGTTCCTACCTTATCTCCATAACCCTTGATTCCACTATCCTTGAGAACTCTATCCAACTCTTTCTTAAATGAATCCAGAGACTGGGCCTCCACTGCCTTCTGGGGCAGAGCATTCCCCACACCCACCACTCTCTGGGTGAAGAAGTTTCTCCTCATCTCTGTCCTAAATGGCCTACCCCTTATTTTTAAGCTGTGTCCTCTGGTTCGGGACTCACCCATCAGCGGAAACATGTTTCCTGCCTCCAGAGTGTCCAATCCTTTAATAATCTTATACGTCTCCATCAGATCCCCTCTCAGTCTTCTAAACTCAAGGGTATACAAGCCTAGTCGCTCCAATCTTTCAACATAAGATAGTCCCGCCATTCCAGGAATTGACCTCGTGAACCCACGCTGCACTCCTTCAACAGCCAGAATATCTTTCCTCAAATTTGGAGACCAGAACTGCACATAATATTCTAGGTGCAGTCTCACCAGGGCTCTGTACAGCTGCAGAAGAACCACTTTGCTTCTATACTCAATCCCTCTTGTTATGAAGGCCAGCATGTTATTAGCTTTCTTCACTACCTGCTGTACCTGCATGCTTGCCTTCATTGACTGGTGTACAAGAACACCCAGATCTCTTTGTACTGCTTTACCTAATTTGACTCCATTTAGGTAGTAATCTGCCTTCCTGTTCTTGCCACAAAAGTGGATAATCATACATTTATCCACATTAAACTGCATCTGCCATGCATCTGTCCACTCACCTAACTTGTCCAGGTTACCCTGTAATCTCCTAACATCCTCCTCACATTTCATCCTGCCATCCAGCTTTGTATCATCAGCAAATTTGCTAATGTTACTATTAATACCATCTTCTATATCATTAATATATATTGTAAAAAGCTGCGGTCCCAACACTGCTCCCTGCGGTACCCCACTGGTCACCGCCTGCCATTCCGAAAGGGTGCCGTTTATCACTAATCTTTGTTTCCTGTCAGCCAACCAATTTCCAATCCAAGTCAGTACTTTGCCCCCAGTACCATGCGCCCTAATTTTGCTCACTGACCTCCTATGTGGGACTTTATCAAAGGCTTTCTGAAAGTCCAGGTACACTACATCCACTGGATCTCCCTTGTCCATCTTTAGAGTTACATCCTCAAAAAATTCCAAAAGATTAGTCAAGCATGACTTCCCTTTCATAAATCCATACTGACTCCGACCTATCCTGTTACTGCTATCTAGATGTGTCGTAATTTTATCCTTTATAATTGATAGACTTAATAGCAGTCCGGGTTTGTTCAATGTATCATTTTAATTGCATGACACTGTGATCTTTTGCTATAAATGCTGTGTCTTATGATCTTGCCCAACTAGTTACCTGATGAAGGAGCAGTGTTCTGAAAGCTAGTACTTGCAAATAAACCTGTTGGACTTTAAGCTGGTGTTGTGCTTTTTAACTTTGTCCACCCCAGTCCAACTCCACATCATTCTTAAAAATAGTTCATGCACTATTATTTACAGCTGTAATTTACCTAAAAACCATCTAGTGATCTATTAAGAAAATTACCACTCGAGCAGAAAATATGTTCTGCTCTGTCAGATTAGTCAGTTTAACTTTAATTGTAGGGAAGCTTCCTAAACCACTTAGCTTGTTTAGAATTCATAGTCATATGGAAATGGTGGGTTCACTCGGAAGAATCAGCATGGATTTCTGAAGGGGAAGACATGGTTGACTAACGTGCTGGAATTGTTTTAAGGAGTAGGCTTGAGGGTGATGTGGTATACATGGACTTCCAGAAGATGTTTGATGCAGTGTTATACAACAGACTGGAAGGTTATTGGCAATTGGAGGAAAGCAACATGAATACTAAATTGGTTGAGTGATTGGAAACAGGGTGTAATAGTAAAAAGAAAACAAAGAACTATGGATGCTGGAAATCAGAAACAAAAACAGAAATTGCTAGAAAGATTCAGAAGTCTGGCAGCATCTGTGGAGAGTTGATGTTTTGGGGTCAGTGACTGTTCAGAATTGAGTGTAATAGTCATTTATCAGGCTGGAGGAAGTTGTAGCGTTCCCATGGGGCTGGTATTGAGATGTTCGATTTTCCTAATATAAATGATCTAGATTTTTGTGTGTAGGAGAAAGTTTCAAAATTTGCAGAGACACAAAATTTGGGAGCATTGGAAGCTGAGGACAAATGAAACATGGGTACTTGAGTGGCAAAGCATGGAAACAGACCCTTTGATCCAACTCAACCATGCCAACCAGATATCCAAAATTAATCTAGTCCCATTTAGTCATAGAGATGTACAGCATGGAAACATGCTCATGTCCATGCCGACCAGATATCTCAACCTGATCTAGTCCCATTTGCCGGCACTTGGCCCATATCCTCTCAACCCTTCCTATTCATATACCCACCCAAATGCCTTTTAAATGTTGCAATTGTACCAGCCTCCACCACTTCCTCTGGCAGCATATTCCATACACCCACCACTTTCTGCGTGAAAAAGTTACCCCTTAAGTACGGAGGATAAATTGAAGTGGACAGAGGAGTGACAGATGAAGTTCAATATAGAGAAATATGAAGTGATGCATTTTGATAGGAAGAATGTTGGAAGACCAGAAAATAGATGGTACAAATCTAAAGGACATGAAGGTACAGAAGGACATGGGTGTAAATGTGCATAGATCATTCAAGGTTTCAGGATCGGTGAAGAGAGCAGTTAATAATGCGTACAGTATTTTGGGCTTTACTAATTGGGGCTTAGAGTACAATAACTGATAGCGAAGATTATGTTAAACTTGTACATGATACGTGTTAGACCTCACTGGAATATAGTGCACACTTGTGTGTGCCACATTATAGGAAAGATGACAAACTTCATTTAAGAGGATAAATTGAAGAAATTGGGATAATTTGTTCTCTTTGGAGTAGTGAAGATTAAGAGATCTGTTAGAGTTATTCAATATTATGAACGTGATGTAGAATGTGGAGGAGAAACTGTTTCCACTTCTAAAAGCAACAAGAAGTAGAGGGTGCAGATATAAAATGGTTGCAACATTAGCAATGTGATGTGAGAAAAGCGTTTCCATGCAGCGAGTATTTAGGCAAAGGCATGCACTGCCTGGAGGTATGATGGAGGCAGGCTTAATTGAAATATTCAAGAGGATATTGGATATCTATATAGATAGAAATGAAGTGCAGACATATGGGAGGAGAAAAATAACAGATTGGCATTAGATAATGATGCTCATTTGACAGCTAGTATCAAAACCATTGGTCGAATGGCCTCCTGTGCTGTAATCCCTCTGTGATTCTGTGTTCTGTCCTGTTGTCTTCTGTCCCTAAATGCATGCTGCATACACAGTCTTAAATGTTTCAGGTCTTGTAATGGTGGAAGTTGTTGCTTCTTCATCCTGTGTCTCTTCCCCAACCTCATCCAAATATTGTTATCATGGTCAGGATTAGTGCAGCAGTATTTTCTCCTGATCCATTGCATTTGTTGGGGAATGGTTGATTTCTGGGATTGATGTTCATTTGGTTCCTTGTGCATTCGATGACACCACATCTCAGCCATCTGGAAAGGAGCAGCTTCTCTAGTTATACATCCATATCTTTACTTGTGACATTTAATCTAGTCATTAATTATGCACAAAATGTAATTGATTAATTTCTATTGTCGCACTGAGGAGTCAATTGCAAGATTTTCCTGTATGAAAGAGCAATCTTATTATATGCTAACCCTAAGGAAAATAAACAAACATGCAATATTAAGTATTGGAATACAGAAGTGCAAAGTTAAAAAGGGATTGTGTGCAGTACTAGAGAAACATGAAATGAATATAGAGTTTTAAGTCTTTAGTGTGTTTTGAGTTGTAAATTAAGTTTTAACCTTGGGCTGTGGTTGTTTAATTGGTGTTTTGGATTACTAAAAGCCAGAGCAATGTAGACTGATGAGCCTGATCTCAGTGTTGCTGTTGGAGGGGATTCTGAGGGACAGGCTCTATATGTTGTTTGTGAGAAATCATGTCTCACTAACTTGTTCCAAGCAATCATTTGTGTTATGGGACTGTCTAGTCAGAGGCAGAGACACAATTTTCTGCAGCCAGTAGCGAAAAATCAGAATGGTGTGTTACCTCCCTGGTACCAGGATCAAGGATGTCTCAGAGAGCATGCAGAATGTTCCGAGGGGAGAGGGCCCAGCAGGAGGTCATTGTACATACCAGAACCAATGACATAGGAAGGGAAAATGATGAAATATAGAAGGGAGAATATAGAAAATTAGGCAGGAATTTAAAAAGGAGGTTCTCAAGGGTAGTAATATCTGAACTACTCCCAGTACAATGAGCTATTGAGGATACGAATAGGAAGATAGAGCAGATGAATGCTGGCTAAGGAGTTTATGTATGGGAGAAGGATTCACTTTTTTGGATCATTGGAATCTCTTCAGGGGTAGAAGTGACCTGTAGAAGAAGGATGGGTTGCACCTGAATTGGAAGGGGACTAATATTCTGGTAAGCAGATTTGCTAAAGCTGCTTGAGAGGATTTAAGTCTCTAAGGTGAAGAGGTGGGGCCCAGGGAGATAGTGAGGAAAGAGATCAATCCGAGACTGGTACAATTGAGAAAAGAAGTGAGTCAAACAGTCAGGGACAAAGCAGAGAACAAGGTAGGACTGATAAATTAAATTGCACGTACTTCAATGCAAGAGGCCTAACAGGCAAGGCAGCTGAACTCGGCATGGTTAGGAACATTGGACTGGGATATCTTAGCAATTACAGAAACATGAACAAGACTGGCAGCTTAATGTTCCAGGATACGATTGCTACAGGAAGGATAGAAAGAGGCAAGAGAGGAGGGGGAGTGGCATTTTTGATAAGGGATAGTGTTACAGCTATACTTAGGATATTCCCAGAAATACATCCAGGAAAGCTATTTGGGTGGAACTGAGAAATAAGAAAGGATGATCACCTTATTGGGAATGTATTATAGACCCCTAAAAGTCAGAGGGAAATTGAGAAACAAATGTGTATGGAGATCTCAGTTATTTGTGAGAATAATAGGGTGGTTATGATAGGGGAATTTAACTTTCCAAACATAGGCTGGGACTTCCATAGCATTAAAGGTTTAGAGGGAGAGGAAATTAGGTGTGTACAAGAACATTTTCTGATTTAGTATGTGGATGAAAAGGTGCAAAATTTGACCAACTCTTGGGAAATAAAGCAGAGCTGGTGACTGAGGTGTCAGTAGGGGAACACTTTGGGGCCAGTGACCGTAATTCTATTAGTTTTAAAATAGTGATGGGAAAGGATAGACCAAACCTAAAAGTTGAAGTTCCAAATGGGAGGAAGGCTAATTTTGACAGTATTAAGCAAGAACTTTCAAAAGCTGATAGGGGACACACGTTCGCAGGTAAAGGGATGGCTTGAAAATGGGAAGCCTTCAGAATGAGATAACGAGAGTCCAGAGACAATAAATTTCTGTAAACGTGAAAGGAAGGGCTGGTAGGTGTAGGGAGTACTTGATGACTAGAGAAATTGAAGGTTTGGTTAAGAACAAGAAGGAAGCATATGTCAAGTATAGACAGAATAGACTGAGTGAATCCTTTAGAAGAGTATAAAGGCAGTAGGAGTATACTTGAGAGAGAAATCAGGAGGGCAGAAAGGGAACATGAGATAGCTTTGGCAAATAGGGTTAAGGAGAATCCAAAGGGTTGTTACAAATACATTAAGGATGAAGGGTAACTAGGGAGAGAATAGGGCCCCTCAAAGATCAGCAAAGCAGCCTTTGTGTGAAGCTGCAGAAGATGGGAGAGATACGAAACAAGTATTTTGCATCAGCATTTATTGTGGCAAAGGACATGGAAGTTACAGAATGTAAGGAAATAGATGGTGACATCTTGAAAATGTCCATATAACCGAGAAGGAAGTGCTGGATGTCTTGAAATGTATAAAAGTGGATAAATCTTCAAGACCTGATTAGGTGTAACCTGGAGTTCTGTGGGAAGCTAGGGAAGTAACTGTTGGGCCCATTACTGAGATGTTTGTATCATCGATAGTCACAGGTTAGGTGCTGGAAGACTGGGGGTTGGCTAACGTGGTAAGAAAGGTGGTAAGGACCAGCCACGGAACTATAGGCTGGTGAGCCTGACATCAGTGGTGGGTGAGTTGTTGGAGGGAATCCTGAGGGGCAGGATTTACTAGTATTTGAAAGGCAAGGGCTGAGTAGGGATTGTCAAAATAGCTTTGTTTATGGGAAGTAACAAAGAGGATTGAGGACAGAGCATGGATCTGATCTATATGGACTTCAGTAAGGCATCCGACATGGTTCTGCAGTAGGTTAAAATCTTCGAGGAGAAAGTGAGGTCTGCAGATGCTGGAGATCAGAGCTGAAAATGTGTTGCTGGAAAAGTGCAGCCGGTCAGGCAGCATCCAAGGAACAGGAAATTCGACGTTTCGGGCATAAGCCCTTCTTCAGGAATGAGGAAAGTGTGTCCAGCAGGCCAAGATAAAAGGTAGGGAGGAGGGACTTGGGGGAGGGGCGATGGAAATGTGATAGGTGGAAGGAGGTCAAGGTGAGGGTGATAGGCCGGAGTGGGGTGGGGGCAGAGAGGTCAGGAAGAAGATTGCAGGTTAGGAAGGCAGTGCTGAGTTCGAGGGATTCGACTGAGACAAGGTGGGGGGAGGGGAAATGAGGAAACTGGAGAAATCTGAGTTCATCCCTTGTGGTTGGAGGGTTCCCAGGTGGAGGACGAGGTGCTCTTCCTCCAACCGTCGTGTTGTTATGGTCTGGCGATGGAGGAGCCCAAGGACCTGCATGTCCTTGGTGGAGTGGGAGGGAGAGTTAAAGTGTTGAGCCACGGGGTGGTTGGGTTGGTTGGTCCGGGTGTCCCAGAGGTGTTCTCTGAAACGTTCCGCAAGTTGGCGGCCTGTCTCCCCAATATAGAGGAGGCCACATCGGGTGCAGCGGATGCAATAGATGATGTGTGTGGAAGTGCAGGTGAATTTGTGGCGGATATGGAAGGATCCCTTGGGGCCTTGGAGAGAAGTAAGGGAGGAGGTGTGGGCGCAAGTTTTGCATTTCTTGCGGTTGCAGGGGAAAGTGCAGGGAGTGGAGGTTGGGTTGGTGGGGGGTGTGGACCTGACGAGGGAGTCACGGAGGGAGTGGTCTTTGCGGAACGTTGATAGGGGAGGGGAGGGAAATATATCCCTGGTGGTGGGGTCCGTTTGGAGGTGGCGGAAATGACGGCAGATGATACGCTGTATATGACCTCCCCCTCTCTGAGGATGAAAGCTCAGTCCTCAGCAGAGGCCTCACCTTCATACCCCTATGCTCTCGGATTAACGAGTTCAACACGCGGCGAGACATTGAACAATTCTTCCGCCGCCTTCGCCTCCGTGTCTACTTTCACAACCAAGATTCTCGCCCACCCTCTGACGACCCCTTCTCCTGCCTCCAACACACCCCATCCACCTGGACGCCCCATGCTGGCCTCTTACCCGCCCTCTATCTCTTTATAGCCAACTGCCGCCGCGACATTAACCGCCTCAACCTGTTCACCCCTCTTACCCACTCCAACCTCTCACCCTCAGAATGTGCAGCCCTCCGCTCCAACCCCAACCTCACCATCAAACCGGCAGACAAGGGAGGCGCGGTAGTAGTTTGGCGCACTGACCTTTACACCGCTGAGGCCAAATGCCAGCTCGTGGACACCACCTCCTACTGCCCCCTTGACCATGACCCCACCTCCCACCACCAAACCATCATCTCCCAGACCATCCATAACCTCATCACCCCAAGGGATCTCCCATCCACAGTCTCCAACCTCATAGTCCCACAACCCCGCACCTCCCGTTTCTACCTCCTGCCCAAAATCCACAAACCTGACTGCCCCGGACGACCCATTGTCTCAGCCTGCTCCTGCCCCACCGAACTCATCTCTGCATACCTCGACACGGTCCTGTCCCCCTTAGTCCAAGAACTCCCCACCTACGTTCGGGACACCACCCATGCCCTCCACCTCCTCCGTGATTTTCGCTTCCCCGGTCCCCAACACCTTATCTTCACCATGGACATCCAGTCCCTGTACACCTCCATCCCCCATCACGAAGGACTCAAAGCCCTCCGCTTCTTCCTTTCCCGCCGTACCAACCAGTACCCTTCCACTGACACCCTCCTTCGACTGACTGAACTGGTCCTCACCCTGAACAACTTCTCTTTCCAATCCTTCCACTTCCTCCAAACCAAAGGAGTTGCCCTGGGCACCTGCATGGGCCCCAGCTATGCCTGCCTCTTCGTAGGATATGTGGAACAGTCCATCTTCCGCAACTACACTGGCACCACCCCCCACCTTTTCCTCCGCTACATCGATGACTGTATTGGCGCTGCCTCGTGCTCCCATGAGGAGGTTGAACAGATCATCCACTTTACCAATACCTTCCACCCCAACCTCAAATTCACCTGGACCGTCTCAGACTCCTCCCTCCCCTTCCTAGACTTTTCCATTTCTATCTCGGGCGACCGAATCAACACGGACATTTACTATAAACCGACTGACTCCCACAGCTACCTGGACTACACCTTCTCCCACCCTGCCCCCTGTAAAAACGCCATCCCATATTCCCAATTTCTTCGTCTCCGCTGCATCTGCTCCCAGGAAGACAAATTCCAGCCCAGATGGCCTCCTTCTTCAAGGACCGCAGATTCCCCCCACACGTGATCGATGATGCCCTCCACCGCATCTCCTCCACTTCCCGCTCCTCCGCCCTTGAGCCCCGCCCCTCCAACCGCCACCAGGACAGAACCCCACTGGTTCTCACCTACCGCCCCACCAACCTCCATATACAGTGTATCATCCATCGTCTTTTCCGCCACCTCCAAATGGACCCCACCACCAGGGATATATTTCCGCCCCTCCCCTATCAGCGTTCCGAAAAGACCACTCCCTTCGTGACTCCCTCGTCAGGTCCACACACCCCCACCAACCCAACCTCCAATCCCGGCACCTTCCCCTGCAACCGCAAGAAATGCAAAACTTGCGCCCACACCTCCTCCCTTACATCTCTCCAAGGCCCCAAGGGATCCTTTCATTTCCGCCACAAATTCACCTGCACCTCCACACACATCATCTATTGCATCCGCTGCACCCGATGTGGCCTCCTCTATATTGGGGAGACGGGCCGCCTACTTGCGGAACGTTTCAGAGAACACCTCTGGGACATCCGGACCAACCAACCCAACCACCCCGTGGCTCAACACTTTAACTCTCCCTCCCACTCCACCAAGGACATGCAGGTCCTTGGACTCCTCCATCGCCAGACCATAACAACACGACGGTTGGAGGAAGAGCACCTCATCTTCCGCCTGGGAACCCTCCAACCACAAGGGATGAACTCCGATTTCTCCAGTTTCCTCATTTCCCCTCCCCCCACCTTGTCTCAGTCGAATCCCTCGAACTCAGCACCGCCCTCCTAACCTGCAATCTTCTTCCTGACTTCTCCGCCCCCACCCCACTCCGGCCTATCAGCCCCACCTTGACCTCCTTCCACCTATCACATTTCCATCGCCCCTCCTCCCTACCTTTTATCTTGGCCTGCTGGACACACTTTCCTCATTCCTGAAGAAGGGTTTATGCCCGAAACGTCGAATTTCCTGTTCCTTGGATGCTGCCTGACCTGCTGCGCTTTTCCAGCAACACATTTTCAGATCCGACATGGTTCACCATGGGACACTGGTTAGCAAGGTTAAATCTCATGGAATACAGGGAGAACTAGCTATTTCGATACAGAACTGGCTCGCAGGTAGAAAACAGGGTGGTGATGGGGGGTTGTTTTTCTGACTGGAGAACTATGACCAGTGGAGTGACACAAGGATCGGTGCTGGATCCTCTATTTTTTGTCATTTATATAAATGATTTGGATCTGTACATAGAAGGAATAGTTAGTAAGTTTGCAGATGACACCAAAATTGGAGGTGTAGTGGATAGCAAAGAAGGTTACCTCAGATTGCAAGGGGATCTTGATTTCATGGGCTGAGGAGTGGCAGATGGAGTTTAATTTAGATAAATGCGAGGTGCTGCATTTTGGGAAAGCAAATCTTAGCAGGACTTATACACTGAATGATAAGGTCCTCTGAAGTGTTACTGAACAAAGAGACCTTGGAGTGCAGATTCATAGTTCCTTGAAAGTGGAGTTGTAGGTAGATAGGGTAGTGAAGAAGGCATTTGGTATGCTTTCGTTTATTGGTCAGAGCAGTGAGTATAGGAGTTAGGAGGTCATGTTGTGGCTGTATAGGATGTTGGTTAGGCCATTTTTGGAATATTGCATGCAATTATAGTCTCCTTCCTATTGGTAGGATATTGTGAAACTTGAAAGGGTTTAGAAAAGATTTCCAAGGATTTGAGTTACAGGGAGAGGCTGAATAGGCTGGGGCTATTTTTCCTGGAGCATTGAAGGGTGAGGGGTGAGCTTGTAGAGGTTTATAAAATCATGAGGGGCATGGATAAGATGAATAGATAAAGTCTCTTCCCTGGGGTGGTGGCAGTCCAGAACTAGAGGACATAGGTTTAGGGTGAGAGGGGAAAGTTATAAAAGGTACCTAAGGGGCAACCTTTGCACACAGAGGGTGGTGGGTAAATGGAATGAGCTACCAGAGGAAGTGGTGGAGGTTGGTACAATTGCAACATTTGAAAGGCATTTGGATAGGTATATGAATAGGAAGGGTTTAAAGGGCTATAGGCCAAGTGCGAGCAAATGGGACTAAATTAGGTTGGGATATTTGGTCGGCATGGACGAGTTGGACTGAAGGGTCTGTTTCCCTGCTGTATATCTCTATGACTAAATGGGCTAGATTAATTTCAGATAATTGGTTGGCATGGTTGAGTTGGACCAAAGGGTCTGTTTCCATGTTTTGCAACTTAAGTATGAATGTTTCATTTGTCCTTTGAGCCTTCATTGCTCTGACATTGCATTTAATCTATCTTGTCACTGAGTACTTTTCCTCTTTGAGAAATAGAGAGATAGAGGGAAGGAGAGACTTTTCTCCAATTTAAATTCTGCAATCCCAAATTCACCTCTTTTCTGCTTTGAGCAGCTTCTTTAAACACAGGGTTCTTTTTGTGCATTCTATTTGTGGAAGTTATTTTTAGGTTTACTGTTTGTAGACAAAGTTCCATTGCCAGTTTGTGAAAATTCTTATTAAGGTATTGATGTGATTGTTGTGGCCATTTTAAATCAGTCCTTTTTCCCCTCTTAAAAACATTTCGGTGCACAAAAGTCCCAGGTATGAAGATCAGATCATAGAATTTGTAAATAGTCTATATTCTATCACCGTCTTAGGAAGTAATTCTTGGAGTTCATTTTGTGCCAGTCACATAGTCTTGTTTCAGTATTTCTGTTTGGTTGTGAAACATTGAATCTAATTTTATTGCTTAAATTGCAACACGATTTATCAAACAAATTGAAGTGAATAATGTCAGTGACAAACATTAATAATTAAATATAATACTTAGCTCCTTGAATGATAAAACAAGAAATAGTCACAATGTGAGTTTTTAGACAAATAACTTACTACGGTGAACCAGATGATTTGAATATCTTCCAAAACTTAAATTATTGACAAATTCAGCCATTTAAATTCTTTAATTGGTCAGTGTGATTTGTAAGGGTATGCAATTGGGTTTAGAATTAATTGGTTGCCATTTAAATTGAACAAATCACATGTTCTATTTTCCAAAAATTGTTTGAAAAACTACGGCATTCAACAAGGTTTCTCATGGTACACTGGTTAACAAGGTTAGGTCACATGGAATGCAGGGAGAACTAGCTGTTTGGATATAGAACTGGCTCGAAGATAGAAGATTGTGGAAGGTTGCTTTTCAGACTGGAGGCCTGTGTCCAGTGGTGTGCCACAAGGCTCAGTGCTGGGTCCACAATTTTCCTCATTTATGTAAATGATTTGGATCTGAAGATAGGAGGTGTAGTAGTAAGTTTGGAGATGACACCAAAATTGAAGGTGTAGTGGACAGCAAAGAATGTGACCTAAGAGTTCAGTGGGATCTTGATCAGATGGGCCAATGGGCCAAGGAATGGCAGATGGAGTTTAATTTAAATAAAGGTGAGGTACTGCATTTTGGAAAGGCAAATTAGGGCAGAACTTGTACATTTAATGACAATGTTCTGGGAACTATTGATAAACAAAGAGACCTTGGAATGCAGGTTCATAGTTTCTTGAAAGTGGAGTCACAGGTAGATAGGATAGTAAAGGAGGCATTTAGTATGCTTTCCTTTATTGGTCAGAACATTGAGTTTATTAGTTGGGAGGTCTTGTTATGAATGTACAGGATACTGGTTAGGCCACTTTTAAAATACTATGAGCATTTCTGATCTCCCTTCGATAGGAATGATGTTGTGAAACTTGAAAGAGTTCAGAAAAGATTTACAATAATGTTGCCAGAATTGGAGGGTTTGAGCTATAGGGAGAGGCTGAATAGACTGGAGCTGATTTCCCAAGAGCGCAGAGGCTAAAGGGTGATCTTAGAGGCTTATAAAATCATGAGGGGCATGGATAGGGTAAATAGACAGATCTTTTCTCTGGGTGGGATAATCCAGATCTCGAGTGCATAAGTTTAGGGTGAGAGGGGAAAGATTTAAAAGGGATCGGGGGCAACCTTTTCAGGCAAAAGGTGGTGTGTGTGTGTGTATGGAATGAGCTGCTAGAGGAAGTGGTGGAGGCTGGTACAATTACAACCTTTAAAAGGCATCTGGATGGGTAGATGCGTCAGAAGGGGTTAGAGGGATATGGGTCAAGTGCTGACAAATGGGACTAGATAAATTTAGGATATCTGGTTGGCATGGACAGGTTAGACTGAAGGATCTATATCTGCGCTATACATCTCTCTGACTCTGTGACTTGAATCTAAGACCTAGGGGTAGAAATAGGCAATTCTGCCCCTCAGAATTACACTGGCATTCACTACAATGGTTGATCTCATCTTGGCCTCCACTCTACTTTCTTGACTTCCAACAAGAGCAAACATCCTGCCTATGTCTACTTTGTCAACCCTCTTTAGTATCTCGTTACCTGAATTCGATCTCTAATTTTCAAAACTCCATTGTGGAAATGTCAAATTACTTTTCATAAGACAAGTCCTTCACCTCTGGAATCAGTATGTGAATCTCCTCCGAATTGCCTCCAATGCAATTACATCCTTTCTCAAATAGAGGGACCAAAACAGTATAAAATATCCCAGTTGCCACCTCACTAATACTTTGTACAGTTACAGCTAATTCCCTTCTTTCGTACTTTATTCCTCTAGTAATAAATGCTAATTTGAGTTTTGATTTTTCTCCTCACCACATCCCAAAACCAGAGTCAGAAGATATTGCACTGGAATGTGCTAGACTTGCTGTAGCAGTCATAGACCTGCCGTGGTTGTGGCTGAGCTGGGAAGTTGATTTGCAGACATGTTGTCCCCTGTCTCGGTGACATCTTCAGGGTTTTTGAGCTTCCAGTGAAATGCTGCGGTACTATGTCTTGTGGAATTTATTTATTTCCGTTCCTGCTGCTTCTGGTTGCTGGTGTCTGTTGTTTGTTATAGTGTATGATATCCATTGCGGGAATATTCATTCTTGGTGAAAACTCTGTAAAGGTGATTTTTTTAATTTCAAAAATATACTTTATTCACAAAATATTTTGATCTGTACAATTGGTCATGCCATACATACGTAAACATTCCATTTCTTTGCAAACAGAGACAGTAATCATTCATATATACAGGTCTGTACAATTACTATCCACATATTTAGCAGGGGGGTTCAGCGGAGCCCCCTTACTGCGTCAGACCCCTGTGCTTAGGCAGGCAGACGTTACACGGTGGTCTTTTCCCACCCCGCTTTGGCGGCAGCTGTCCCGAGCTTCAGCGTGTCCCTCAACATGTAATCCTGGACCTTGGAATGTGCCAGTCTGCAACACTCAGTTGGAGTCAATTCCTTCAGCTGGAAGATCAACAGGTTTCGGCCCACCCAGAGAGCGTCCCTCACCGAGTTGATGATGCTCCAGGCGCAGTTGATGTTCATCTCGGTGTGCATCCCAGGGAACAGACCATAGAGCACAGAGTCCCGTGTCACGGAGCTGTTTGGGATGAACCTCAACAAACACCACTGCATTCCTCTCCAGACTTCTTCTGCGTAGGCACATTCCAGAAGGAGGTGTGTGACAGTCTCATTCCGCCCCTCCCTCCCCCGCAGCCACTTCGAAGGCAGCGTGCGGTGCGGCTGAGAGTCCAGACGTGCATAAAGGACCTCACAGGCAGAGCCCTTCTCACCACCAGCCAAGCCATGTCTTGGTGCTTGTTGGAAAGGTCTGGCAATGAGGCATTCTGCCAAATGACTTTGACAGTCTGCTCAGGGAATTGCTCGATAGGGTCCGCCCTCTCCTTTTCCTGAAGGGTCTCAAGGACACACTTCCTGATGGACTTGTGGTCAAAGGTGTTTTTCCTCATAAATCTCTTTACGAAGGACAGATGATACGGAATGGTCCAACTACTCGGAGCATTCTGCGTCAGCGAGGCCAGGCCCATCCTTCGCAACACCAGGGACATATAGAACCTCAGTACATAGTGATACTTGGTGTTTGCGTACCGGGGATCCACGCACAGCTTGATGCAGCCACACACAAAGGTGGCCATCAGGATGAGGGTGGCATTGGGTGTATTTTTTTCCCCGTTGCCCCGATCTTTATACGTCGAGTCTCTTCGGACCCGGTCCATGTTTGATCTCCATATAAATTGGAAGTTGGCCCGGGTGACTGCAGCGGCTCAGGTTCTGGGAATAGGTCAGACCTGTGCCACGTATAACAGCAATGAGTGCCTTACACCTGATGACCAGGTTTTTTCCCGCGATGGAGAGCGACCGTAGCTTCCATCTGCCCAGTTTCTGCCTCACTTTGCTGATACGATCCTCCCAAGACTTGGCACATGCCCAGCCCCCCCTGAACCAAATGCCCAGCACCTTCAGGTGGTCGGACCTGACGGTGAAGGGGATTGAGGATTGGTCGGCTCAGTTCCTGAAGAGCATGGTCTCGCTCTTGCCTCAGTTTATCTTGGCCCCCGAGGCCCATTCGAACTGGTCACATATACACCTGAGTCTGTGTACGGACAGCGGATCCGAGCAGAAAATGGCGACGTCATCCATGTACAAGAAGGCCTTGACCTGCAGGCCCCCGCTGCCAGGAATAGTCACATCTCTCAGGCTCGCATCCTTCCTGATGGACTCAGCAAATGGCTCTATGCAGCACACAAACAAGGCAGGAGAGAGAGGGCAGCCCTACCTGACTTCAGCTCTGACTGGGAAGCTATCTGATTCCCATCCATTGATTGAGACTGCACTGACGATGTTGGTGTAGAGCAGTCTGATCCAATTGCAGATTCCCTCTGCAAAGCCCAGTTTGGAGAGAACATCTCTCATATACGTATGTGATATCCTGTCAAAGGCTTTCTCCTGGTCCAGGCTGATCAGGCAAGGTGTCCAACCCTTTGTCCTGTACGTAGGCGATTGTATCCTTGAGGAGTGCAAGACTTTCAGCGATCTTCCTACCCGGAACAGCACAGGTTTGGTCAGGGTGAATCACCGACCCCAGAGCAGACCTGACCCGGTTGGTGATTACCTTTGACAGAATTTTGTAACTCTGTAGAGGTGTACAAAGTTTAAAAAAATCGCACAACACCAGGTTATAGTCCAACAGGTTTATTTGGAACCACTAGCTTTCGGAGTGCTGCTCCTTCAGGTAGTTGTGGAGTATAAGATCATAAGACACAAAATTTATAACAAAAGTTTACAGTGTGATGTAACTGAAATTATGTATTGAAAAAGACATGGGTTGTTTGTTAAGTCTCTCATCTTTTAGAATGACTGTGTTGGTTTCAGTTCTTTCATATGTAAATCACAAAATGTTTTTAAAAGTTACATTCTCAAGTAAACTTTAACAATTGGTGTCATGTCAGCCCAGATAATACGTTTACATGAATTCAAGCAATTTTTGAGCAAAGTAAAATGTAATTCTGCAAGTATAAATTCATCCCACAAACTTAAGTGCATGTGGGTGTGTGTTGGGGGTTGGCGGATCGTGGCACACTCACATATACATACATACATAGGTTTGTGGGGTGAATTTGTACTTGCAGAGTTACATTTTATTTTGCTCAAAAACTGCACGAATCCATGTACGATTCTGTAAGTCTGTTTTTAAGATTAGAATCAGTCTGACCATTGTGGCACAGACAGTCTCACACAGGGATTTCTCACCTTAAATGCATTATCTGGGCTGACATGGCACCAATTGCTAAAGTTCACTTGAGGATATAACTTTTAAAAAAGTTCTGAGATTTACATAGGAAAGAACTAAAACCAACATGGTCATTTTAAACGATGAGAGACTTAACTAACAACACAGGTCTTTTTCAATACATAATTTCAGTTACATCACACTGTAAACTTTTGCAATACATTCTGTGTCTTATGATCTTATACCCCACAACCACCTGATGAAGGAGCAGCGCTTCAAAACCTAGTGCTTCCAGATAAGCCTTTTGAACTATAACCTGTGTTGTGTGATTTTTTTAAAAAAACTTCCAGTACACCTGGTCAACACCGGCATCTCCAAATGATCTGTTCAGGTGGTCGTCATCTTTTCTTCAAAGGTTGGGACTGCTGCAGTGTCTTCGTCAGTTTGAATAATGTCCTAATGCAGCTTCTGTTGTGTGTGTTTGGGTGGTGGTGGTTTTAGTTCAGGATCTGGTCCATGTGTGGCGTTTCTGTATACTCTTGTGCATTCACCATTCTTTCTACCATCACATTCAGGAATGGGAGTTGATTTCCAAGAATCCTCTCTTGTAAATCTGATAACTGTGGGCATGGTGTTGAAAATCCAGTGTGTGTTCTAGCTTTCTCTTTTAATAATTACAAAAGTGTCGTTTATGTCTCTGTTCCAGAGTTTGGATCGGATTTGTGGGAGGGCAGTCTTTGCATCATTGCCTCTACTATGAGCCCAGAGATGGGTGCGCCTGTAGGTGTTCCGTTGATCTGTTCATTTATTTGGCTGTTGAATGTGATGTGTGTCGCCAAGCACAGGTCTAGTAGTTTGTGTTTGTCCAGAAGATTGCCTGTTGTCTCTCTGGCTAGAGTTTTTTTATACTTTATTCATAAAATATTTTGATGATCTGTACAATTGGTGGTGCCATTCATAGGCGCACCTTGCATTTCTTTACATACAGAGATCGAAATTAATCATTCATATATACAAGTCTGTACATTTACTATCCATATATTTAGCTGAGGCTTCAGTGGAGCCCACTTATTGAGTGGACCCCTGTTCTTCTTTGGCAGGCAGATGTTACACGATGGTCTTTCCCCATCAGGCCTTGATGGCACCACCAATCTGGGACCTTGGAATGTGCCAGTCCACAATACTCAGTCGGGATCAGCTCCTTAACTGGAAGATCAACAGGTTTCGGACAGACCAAAGAATGTCTTTGACCGAGTTGATAATCCTCCAGGCACAGTTAATGTTCATCTCGGTGTGCGTCCCGGGGAACAGACCATAGAGCATGGAGTCCTACGTCACGGAGCTGCTCGGGACGAACTTCGACAAACACCACTGCATTCTTCTCCAGACTTCCTTTGCGTAGGCTCATTCCAGAAGGAGGTGTGTGACAGTCTCATCCCCTCCACAGCAGCTTCGAGGGCAATGTACGGTGCAACAGAAAGTCCGAGCATGCATAAAGGATCTCACAGGTAGAGCCCTAGTCACCACCAGCCAAGCCATGTCTTGATGCTTGTTGGAAAGTTCTGGCGATGAGGCATTCTGCCAAATGGCTTTGACAGTCTGCCCAGGGAATTGCTCGACAGGGTCCACCCTCTCCTTTTCCCGAAGGGCCTCAAGGACACTACGTGCTAATCACTTCCTGATGGACTTGTGGTCAAAGGTGTTTTACTTCATAAATTTCTCCACGAAGGACAGGTGATACGGAACGGTCCAACTACTTGGATCATTCTGAGTTCTGTCAATTGAAATGAATAGTGCTGTTAAATCAATTGAGACCATGGCTTCATCCTTGTCTATGTTTATGTTCTTGATATTGTCTAGGAATTCCTGTGGGTGATTGTATGGAGTGTTTGGATATGCTGATAAGATGTTTCAGTTTTTGTTAAAGTGGCAAAAGAACTTCATGAGATGGAGTTCCTGGAATTGCCACAGTGGGTCTAAGTGGTATATCTAGTTTGTGTCCCTTGGGCAATCTGTAAAATCTTGGGGTGTTGTTGTTTTCTAGTTTCAACCTTTGTTGGTCAATCCTGGTTAATCAGTCTGTGCTTTTTTTTGTAGGTTCTGTAGTGTGTTGTTTATTCTATGGGTTACCTGAGGCATGGGATCACATTCCCTCTGTAGGTAGGTGTTGGTATCTGCAAGTAGTTACTCTGCTTTCTGAATATGTTCTGTCTTGTCTGTAATAACCACCATTCTGCCTTTATCGGTTGGTACTATGATTATGTCCTTGTCATTTTTGAGTGTTTTCAGGGTTTCTGTTTCTTTGGTGTTGAGGTTACATGTTTGCCTTTTCTTTATTAGCAAAGGTACAATTGTTTGTCTGACTGCTTGCTGTGTCTCTTAGTTAATCCTTTAGTTCTGAGCATGCATTCTCGTGCAGCTAGGAAGTCTGTTGTTTTTGCAAACGTGTGGTTTAGTTGATTCCCTTCGCTAGTATGGCTTTTTCTGTCTGTTAGAGAGGTTTCTTGCATAGGTGTTTGTCATGTTGTCTTCCCTGCTATTAGTTAGCTTAGTCATTTGTATTATAGTGCCGTTTTCTTGTGGTTCTGTTCTGTCCTATGGTGATGGCCTGTTCAGTTGTTGCGGTCCATTTCTGATTGGTAGTTTTTGAAATCAACGATTTTTGGCGTGCAGTTTCTTGTCTGTACCTGTGTAGTCTGTTATGTGCGTCTGTACTTGTAACCTAGATCATTCTGACACCGTTTTTACTGACTGTGTGTTTTTCTGGCTTGTGAGTCATCTGTATATGGCATGGTAGTAGTATTTGATTCCTTCGGCATCCACGTAGGAATTGGACTTGTTCATAGGTAGAGCTTAAGCAGTTGGCACAGGATTCCCAATTTCTTGCATGTCTAAGCATCACTTCAAGCTTTGCATAAACATTTACAGGAGAAAGTAAGGACTGCAGATGCTGGAGATCAGAGCTGAAAATGTGTTGCTGGAAAAGCGCAGCAGGTCAGGTAGCATCCAAGGAGCAGGAGAATCGACGTTTCAGGCATGAGCCCTTCCTCAGGAATGAGGAAAGTGTGCCAAGCAGGCTAAGATAAAAGGTAGGGAGGAGGGACTTGGGAGAGTGGTGTTGGAAATGCGATAGGTGGAAGGAGGTTAAGGTGAGGGTGATAGGTCGGAGTAGGGGTGGGGGCGGAGAGGTCAGGAAGAAGATTGCAGATTAGAAAGGTGGTGCTGAGTTCGAGGGTTGGGACTGAGACAAGGTGGGGGGAGGGGAAATGAGGAAACTGGGGAAATCTGAGGTCATCCCTTGTGGTTGGAGGGTTCCTAGGCGGATTATGAGGCGCTCTTCCTCCAGCCGTCGTGTTGCTATGGTCTGGTGATGGAGGAGTCCAAGGACCTGCATGTCCTTGGTGGAGTGGGAGGGGTAGTTGAAGTGTTGAGCCACGGGGTGGTTGGGTTGGTTGGTCCGGGTATCCCAGAGGTGTTCTCTGAAGCATTCTGCAAGTAGGTGGCCTGTCACCCCAATATAGAGGAGGCCACATTGGGTGCAGCGGATGTAGTAAATGATATGTGTGGAGGTGCAGGTGAATTTGTGGCGGATGTGGAAGGATCCCTTGGGACCTTGGAGGGAAGTGAGGGAGGAGGTGTGTGCGCAAGTTTTATTGCGGATGCAGGGGAAGGTGCCGGGAGTGGAGGTTGGGTTGGTGGTGGGTGTGGACCTGACGAGGGAGTCACGGAGGGAGTGGAATTTTTGGAATGCTGATAGGGGAGGGGAGGGAAATATATCCCTGGTGGTGGGGTCCGTTTGTAGGTGGCGGAAAAGACGATGAATGATACGATTATATGGAGGTTGGTGGGGTGGTAGGTGAGGACCGTGGGGTTCTGTCCTGGTGGCGATTGGAGGGGCAGGGCTCAAGGGCAGAGCAACGGGAAGTGGAGGAGATGCGGTGGAGAGCATCGTCGATCATGTCTGGGGGGAATTTGCGGTCTTTGAAGAAGGAGGCCATCTGGGTGGTTTGGTATTGGAACTGGTCCTCCTGGGAGCAGATGCGGCGGAGACGAAGGAATTGGGAATATGGGATGGCATTTTTACAGGGGGCAGGGTGGGAGGAGGTGTAGTCTAGGTAGCTGTGGGAGTCGGTCGGTTTATAATAAATATCCGTGTTGATTCGGTCACCCGAGATAGAAATGGAGAGGTCTAGGAAAGGGAGGGAGGAGTCTGAGACAGGTAAATTTGAGGTCAGGGTGGAAGGTGTTGGTAAAGTGGATGAACTGTTCAACCTCCTCGTGGGAGCATGAGGCAGCGCCGATACAGTCATTAATGTAGCGGAGGAAAAGGTGGGGGGTGGTGTCAGTGTAGCTGCAATTTACACATATGGACCAGATTCTGAACTATAACAGCCACCACCCAAACACACACAAGAGAAGCTGCATTAGGGCCCTGTTCAAAAGGGCTACAACACACCGCAGCACTCCCAAAGAAAGAAGATGACCACCTCTACAGAATCTTCAACAAGAACAGTTGTCCCCACAACTTCATCCACTGATGGATAACAAACAATTTGACAAGCATATACCATGACCCAACACATAACCACTCTACTTTGTTTAAAAAATGTCCCTGAACTGGCAACCAGACTTCTCCAACCAGTCTGATCCATAACAGCCCATAAACTGACAGCCACACTAAGACAACAATTCACCAGAACAAAAGACCCTACACCTATCATGAGCAAGACAAATGTGATTTACAAGGTTCTGTGCAAAAACTGTCCGAAACACTATATAAGACAAACAGGCAGACGATTAACAATCCGCATCCACGAACACCAACTAGCCAACAAATGCCATGATCGGCTATACAGATGACAAGGACCACAAATTTGACTGGGACAACACAAGGATTATAGGACATGCTAAACAGAGGGCAGCCAGAGAATTTCTAGAGGCATGGCACTCATTCAGAGACTCCAGCAACAAACACCTAGACCAGGACCCAATATATCAGCCACTACAACAAACAACCAGAACCATCAAATGGAAGTGGCAGGAATGAAAATAAAATAAATTTCCAGAAGATGTAGTACCGCAGGGCTTCATGGGAGGCTCCAAAGCACGGAAAATGTCACCTAAGTAAGGGACGAAACATCTACAAATCAACTTCCTCGCTCAGTAAACATATCCACAACGATGGCAACTGGCACTTGAGCTACAAATCTTTACACAAACCTTGAGTCATAGATCTCTTGTACTTTGGCCTTGATTTATGAATGCACTGTAGGGAGAACCAAGAGTGCTTAATGTATGAGTTTCTGTCTATCACAGAGGTGGAATTTGTGGCAATAACCATGAAAAGCATTTTTCTTCAGGATTATGTAGCCAGCTAAAGATGTGTGTGTCAAAGACTGAAAAGAAGCAAGTTATTGGGATGGATTTTCTGAGAAGTGACATTTGAATACATTGTCACTCATTCTTTTGTTGTGAAACTTAAGATCTTAATTTCTGGCACAGAGTGATGAATCATGGTTTACTTAATTCCAGTGCAATTCTCTGATTTGAATAGATATTTTTAGAGGGGTCCAGGCATAGGGGAATTATCCAGGACAATCTTTGATTTCCTCAGCAAATCTGCTACAGTGTGGATTCCATAGAGTGCCCATTCTCAACTTTCATCTGCTACAGAAATAACTGTCTGACCACTGGGAAAGCTGGATGATTATGTATGGCATGGAAATAGGCCATTGCTCCAGTTGGATCAGGCCTTTTAATCTTGTTGGCACAGTGGCTCAATGATTAGCACTGATGCCTCACAGCACCCAGGACCCAGGTTCAATTCCAGACTTGGAAGACTGAGTGGAGTTTGCATATTCATCCTGTGTCCGTGTGGTTTTCTCTGGGTGTTCCAGTTTTCTCTGACAGTCCAACTATGTGCAGGTTAGGTGGATTAGCCATGGGAAATGCAGGGTTAAAGGAGTAGGGTAGGGGGGTGAGTCTGGGTGGGATGCTCTTCTGAGAATCGGTGTGGAATTACTTAGAAAGGGTTGTTAGTGCTAATTGTGATGTACACTCAGTGATGTGATTAGATTGTTTCTTCTCCACCGCTTCTGTACTATCATTCAGCTTGATTGATCATATCGATCTAATTGTATTTATAAATCACTCTCAGAGATGGAATGTTGGGATAAGAGGGGCATTTTCAGGATGGCAGCTAGTAACTTGTGGAGTATCTTATGAATCAGTGCTGGGGTCATGATTTTTTAACTATATATTAATACCTTGGATTGGGGAAGTGAACATACTATTGTTAAGTTTGTGACAGCATAAAAATAGTTGTGAAGGTAACTGGTGAGGATGAGCACACACAGTCTATACTGAGACATAGGTTAAGTGAGTGGGCAAAACTTGACAGATGACTATTATCCTGTTTACCAACAGCTTGGTTTTCATTCTACTGTCTAGAGGGAATAATAAATTCTTCTCTGGCAAAAAAGTTTGAGTAGCTACTTTGAATCTTAATACAGTTGAGGTAATATGCCTGTAACGTTTGAGGGAAAAAAAGTTATCTACCCTTTATTAAAAAGACCCTAACACTTAGCTTATTAACCTCCTACTACACTCATAACATCATTTCTTCTGATCCTGTAGTTGTAGCAAAAGCTACAACTTGATTTCGTGTTTTATCCTTTTCAGATTCACACTTAGAAATCCTAATGAGACCCAGCTTTCCTTGTACCTTGCAGCATATTGAACAAATGTGTCTCATGGTGTCCCAGTTGTTGGCATTCCACAAGGTTCTCTCAAAAGGTTGCATACAATAAAGGCGCATGCCAGTATGGGTAATGTATTAGTATGGATAGAAAATTGGTTACTAGCAGAGTGGGGAGGAGAAAGTGAGGTCTGTACATGCTGGAGATCAGAGCTGAAAATGTGTTGCTGGAAAAGCGCAGCAGGTCAGGCAGCATCCAAGGAACAGGAAATTCGACGTTTCGGGCATAAGCCCTTCATCAGGAATGAGCTTGATGAAGAGCTTATGCCCGAAACGTCGAATTTCCTGTTCCTTGGATGCTGCCTGACCTGCTGCGCTTTTCCAGTAACACATTTTTAGCAGAGTGGGGACAAATGGTTGTTTTTCTGGCTGATGATTGGTCCTTAGTGATGTGCCTCGGGGATCAGTGTAGGATCACAGTTGTTTAGAATTTACTTAGATGATTTAGAATTGGGGACCAAATGTAGTGTGTCAAAGTTCGCAGATAGCACTGAACTGAGTGTTAGAGCAAAGTGTACAGAGGGCACTGAAAGTCTTGAGGCAAATGGATAGGCCAAGTAATGGGCAAGGGTCTGGTAGGTGGAGTGCAATGTTGGTAAATGTGAGGTAATCCGTTTTGATAGGAATAACTGCAAAATGGACTATTATTGAAATGGTAAAAAAATTGCAGCATGCTACTGTGTAGAGGGACTTGGATGTCCTTGTGCATGATGCACAAAATGTTGGTTTGCAGTGTAGCAGGCAATTAAGAAGGCAAATGGAATATTGTCCTTCATTGCTACAGGGATGGAGTTTAAAAATGGGGAGGTTATGCTGCAGCTGCGTAGGTGCTGGTGAGGCCACACCTGCAGTACTGTGTACAGTTTAGGTCTCTTTTCTTGAGAAAGATGTACTGGCACTGGAAGAGGATACAGAGGAGGTTCACTAGGTTGATTCTGGAATTGAGACTGTTTGAGTAGACTGGAACTATACTCCCTGGGATTTAGAAGAATGAGGGGTGATGTTATAGAAACATACAAAATTATGAAGGGACTACATAGGATAGAAGCAGTGAGGTTGTTTCCTCTGGGGTGTGGTATTAAAACTAGAGGATGGAATCTCAAAATAAGGGGAAGCAGATTTAGAACTGGATTGAGGAGGAACTTCACCTAAGGGTTGTGAATCTGTGGGATCCCCTGCCCATTGAAGCAGTTGAGGCTACTTTTAATGCAAAGGTAGATTTTTGAACAGTAAAGGAATTAAGGGTTTTGTCAGTGGGCAGGCAAAGAGAGCTAAGTCCACGTAAAGATCAGCCATGATCTTATTGAATGGTGGAGCAAATTCAGTGGGCCAAATGGCCTACTCCTGCTCCTATTTCTTATGTCCTTTCTTTACCTTAGTTATTTGCCTTCCTTTAACTCTCCCGTTTTGTAGTATTTTCAAGTTTAAGCAATATTAGGGATATTTATGCGACTTTTGGATAGGGACACGAATGATAGTAAAATGTAGGGTATGTTGGTTAGTTTGATCTTCGAGTAGGATAAACGTTTGGCACAACATCGAGGGTCGAAGGGCCTGTACTGTGTTGTATTGTTCTATGTTTATGGAAGTAATAGAAAAGCAGTTTCAGTTTATGTATCAGCTTATAATCATCAACTATTACTGCCGCCTGTCCCTCTGAGATGTTAAGGGGTTAATTTGCTCTGCTGACCTTGGAGAAATTGGATGCATTGGAGGTAGGGTGGTATGTTTCTCTGTCTGCGGGGTATTATCATCTTCTATTATTCAGAGTAAATTTACTTTATCATCTCCTATTCAGAATCAATTTGAACATTGCAATTAAAATTCTGACCACATTCTGTAGTTAAAAAAATGATTTACAACAGTTCTTGCCATTAAGGGATGATTGACATTACATTGCAGTGGCCTGATCATCTCCAGAAACATTGTGTCTTGAGTGGCATGTGACTGTTGGGGAGTGGCTAGGGGTTGTCTTGTGGGCATTACTGACTGTGTTGAGATTTTGTATAAAGCAAGAACTGGTTCCTTTTTCAGCGAGCTTCTCTTGACAAACTTTGCACTTGCCTAATACATTTTGACTGTTCGCAGAAGTTGGTGTAATGCAGTTGCATTAAGTGTGTAAGAATCTTAAGCAAAAAAAACCTAACACCTCTGGTCTTCAACATGGGTTCTTAGTTCAAAAACAAATGAGTGCTTCAGTTCTTCAAGGAGAACAATCTTCCCAAGAGGGTTATGGCAATTTTCAACTCCTAATACTCAAATTCACCTATCAAAATTATTTTGCATCACCCTTTCAAATTTAATGTGAGTTTTCAATGGTCAGGAAGGACAGATCGCATCCAGAATGAGGCACAGCCTATATATATATTTCTGGGAATTTGGAGTAGGGAATAGCATGGGGAAACCTTTATTTTCTTTTTCCTTTATAAAAGTTTTACATTCTGTAATTTAGTTAGAAGGTTAATAAAGTATCTGATAGAGAAACAGTTATCAATCATCTAAAGCCTGAATAGGGCCTCAGAAGGTGTTGACTACTATTGAAGTTTAGCTAATGGAAGTCATCTCAGGTTAGCTCAGTCCAGCTTAAGAATTGGACTGTAGAGAGTGCACAATCAGTGATCTTTGATGATCAGGAAGTAAAGATCACTCCGGAGTGAGGCACAACCCAAGTGAGTTTTTAAAAAAACTTCACTCCTGGGACGTAGGCATCGCTAGCTAGCATTTATTGCATATCCCTAGTTACCCTTTAGATGGTAGTGAGCTGTCTTTTTGAATCCCTGTGGTCCACTTGCTGAGGGTTGACCCACAATGTTCTTAAGGAGGGTAGCACAGGATTTTGACCCAGCAGCAATGAAGGAATGGCGATATATTTCCAAGTTGCGTATATACAGCTACCTAAATCACCTAAGCACGTCTGAAAATTCAGCACTTTATTTTTTAAAAGTGTAATCACTGTTGTAATATTGGCTGAGATTTCACAAGGTGTTGGCCCAATCCGTCATGTTGAAGGTTGAGGGCAGTCCTACGTCTTATGGTCATGAATTAACATGCAGTGATTGACATGTAGCTATGGGCTCTACCCCTCTAAAAGAGTCCAGCACTATTCCGAGAGCTGCCAATCAATCATAGTGTAAACTTAGAAATTCTCGGACCACTTGTAGGTTGCTAATAGCAGAATTATTGTAATTAGCTGGCAAGAGATCAATAGACAAAAATCCAGGGTATCAATCAGAGATGACCCTTAATATGCTAATAACTGGTCTTTAAAGCTTAGTAAAGTGGCAGCATAATTTATATTCTTAATCTGCATTATTATCTCATTTTCTCTCATTCTCACCATATAATGTTTGTTTATTAATTAGGTTATCAGATAATTAATAAGTTTAGTATCGTTAAATCAAGCTGCTAGCGTGCTTTTATCTGTGACACTGTATGTGAACCAGATAATTAATGCTTTCAATATAGTTTCACATAGGTTAAACAAAAAACATTTATGTATCATTATTTACTTCAGTCATAGATTAACACCTAGATTGCAATCTGTATTCTTAGCCAACTGTCATCAGAAAGAGACAAATGCTAGCCTTTGCCAAAATTCATGCATTTTATTTTCTTCCCATGGTCTCCATGGTTAGCCATTTTTTAAAATCAAGTTGTTATTACAAAATGGAGGATTTTATCTATTATTTCTTCAATACTTTTTCAATAGGACTAGCAGCCTCCCGACACACACACGAATGCGCGCACGCACACGCGTACACTGCACACGCACATTTGCACACGTACGCACACACATACAAGCTGCCAAGGTATATCTGGCAGTCTGCGCATATGGTGCTGATAGTAAAATAGTACTGATATAAGAAGGTTGTTGAATTGGCCATCAGTTGATCCATTGAACAATCTCACCTTCACCTCATCTATTTCTGACTCCAGCAGAGATTTTTCTGCACATCCATTTACCTCATCTACTGTGTCTGTAGCTCTCGATGTGGTCTTCAATTCATCAGGGAGACAGGACACCAATTTGCGGAGAGTTTCAGAGAACATCTCTGGGACATACGCACCACACAACTCCACCGCCCTGTGGCCGATCATGTCAACTCAGCCACAAAACTAAAGCCACTTGACAGCTGGAGGAAGAATATCTCATCTTCCTCCATAGGACCTTGAACCACACGGCATCAGCATTCACTTCACTAGTTTCCAAATATCTCTCCCCTGACCTCATCCCAGATTCAACCCACCAACTCAGCACTGTCCTCTTGACCTGTCCTACCTGTCCATCCTACTTCCAACCTATCTGCTGTACCCTCCCTACTGACCTATCACAATTACTCCATCTGCATCCACCTATTGCCTTCCATCCTTTCCCAGTTTCTCCCTTTCCATCACATTCATTCAGATGATATCACCTTCCACCAGGCAGTCTCCGAAATGACTGCCTTTTCCCACAATTGCCCCCCTCCCCATTGTGATTGACAGTTCGGACATGGTTCAGGAACCTATCGCCCATGTTTCTGTTCTCACCCTATGTCCCCCTTCCCTGAGCCCGATGGAGTTCCTTTATTCCTTGCTTTCCATCCCACTAGTCTCTGCATTCAAAGGGTCATGCTCCATGTCTTCTGTTCCAGCAAGATGTCAATACCAAACACATCTACCCCTCCTGTCCACTGTCATATTCCCCAGGATCTGTTTCCTCCTTAATACCCTGGACCACTCCTCCAACACCCCAGCTTTTGCTCATTTCCACGTGGCACCTTTATAAATTGCAGAAGATGTAAATTTGTCAATTTATCTCCTCTCGCCTTGCTGTCTGAGGTCCCAAACACTTCCAGCATTTCACTTGTACTAATTTCAATGTAGTCTACTGCATTCACCGGTAACATTGTGTTCTCTTTTGATGAGACCAAACATGGATTGTGTTGCTGTTTTGCAGAACACCTCTGTTCCGTCCTTAGGAATAACTCGGCCATCCCGGTTGTTTGCCATTTCAGTAGACCACCTTGATCGCACAGGGAGGTGATGGCTTAGTGGAGTTATCACTGGATTGGTGATCCAGAGACTCAAGTAAAATTCTGGGACCTGGGTTCAAGTCCAGTCATGGAAGATGAATTCAGTCAAAAAGTCTGGAAATAGAAGTCTTGAATGAAATCATTGTCGATTGTCAGGGAAAAACCCATCTGATTGACTAATGTCCTTTAAGGAAGGAAATTGCTGTCCTTGCCTGGTCTGACTTACATGTGATTCCACAGCAGTGTGGTTGACTGAACTGCCCTTTGGGATGTTAAATGCTGGTCTAGTCAGTGATGCTCTCAGATTTTGAATGAATAAATTTAAAAAAAAGACATTTCTGCCTTGGCCTTGTGGCAATGTTTGAACTAAGGATTACACCTCATTTTCTGCTTAGCTACTTGACAGCCTTGAGGTCTCAGTATTGAATTCAATAACTTCAAAAACTTTATCTGTTCTGTATTGTTCTTGCATTCTTTTTCATACACCCTGGACCTGCAGCCATATCGAGATTGTAGTTTGTTTACTTTGCACTTAATAGCAAGGCTTAATTCTCTCCCTTTGTCCCTTAATTTGCACCCCTTTTTATATCTCTTTTCTCTACTATTAACAATCCCTTTGTCTTTTGCATGAGGCCTCTATACCTTCTGGTCTACTGCTCTTCCTTTGCCTCTATCAAAAGTATTTAAAACAATACAGTTTTCCAACACCTTGCAGCTCTGAAGAAGCCAGACTAGACTTGAAATTTAACGCTGTTTCTCCACAGTTTCTGCCAAATCAGTTTCTTGAGTGTTCTGTGCTTCTATCAGTTGAGCTTCAACTAATCTAAAAGTGGGCAGGTTGGCATGACAGTGGGAATGTGACAAGATAAAAATCCCCACCATCCAACTTGATTTTATACCTACCCTTTCTCTCGCGTTATGTCTCACTGGGCTGGAAATCAAGACCTGTTATTCTCAGAGTCATCCCAAATGTTAAACCTGTTATAGAAGTATATAAAATTTCCTGATTTTCAAATACAGGTTGACAAAACAGAGAGAAGATTTCTGTATTTAACAGGAATGACTATTTATAATATGTGAATAGTCTTTAAATCTGGGTAAACAATTCTGAGTTGTTGGCATATAACTCTAGTTAAAACTAATACTCTTAAACCTCCTCTTATAGAAAGAAAAACGTAGGAGTTATTGATGGAAAGACTGGAAAGGCAATATATTGGATTCTGTTCACAGAATCTAATGAGATAGATCTTGTGCTGATCAGAATGCATCTTCTAGTTTTCCTTCTCCAGATGCTTTCATTGGTTTGCTGGAGGCACGGGGTGATTGATTTACACTTATAAATGAGGTTTCACAGTACTACTGGAGGAAAAGAAATTAAGACTTTGAGGAAAGTCTGCCTACCCTTCAACTATCAGTTATCTAATTTCTTTAATTGGATAAAATAATTTGCGTGCATGTATCTATTATGAAAAATAAAAGTCTATTTAGATTTAATTTTCAGCTCACATATATGCCAAAGACCAGATGCCACTGACCTTTCATCTGAACAAAGAATCATCCACCAGCTTCAGGCTTAACTTGAATTCATGTTCAGCTTTAAATTTTGGCATACATCCCATCAGCACTCACTTTCTGTTAAGACGAGGTTAGGAAACTTTTATTTGATCTCGTGACATAAGAATTTTAGCTTTTAAAAATTACCCACAAGTGAGAAGAAACGTAATAACTTGCATAATACTAGTTGTGAAATCTAGGATCACATTATAGACTAGCTAGCAAAAACAAAAAAAAATGAATTTGGAGTTTCATATTTAAAATGCTTTAGAATTTTCAAATGTTTTGCAAAGCAATTTACACCCTCTTGAATGATTTTAAATACATGTGTTTTCAAGGAAGCTGTTCAATATAATTTCCTTGATCTTGTGTCCAGTGCCCTTTTAATAAAATTTAGGATACTATTTATTAACTGCTCTCTCATTTCAGTATCTGTTTTTTATTTTCCATTGTCTTTCTATAAACTTTTTATCAAAATGTATGACCACATACTTTTTTGCATTGAACTTCATCTGTCATCTATGCTCCATTCTCTTAATTCCTATAAGTCATTTAGGACAGCAGTTCCAGAGGTGGGGCATTTTCCTCTGAGGGATGGCAGTACCACTCTTAAGGTCAATGGCAGAATGTTATGGCAATGGCAAAGGCTTCTTTCAATGTGTATTTTGACTGCTAATTCATCCTGGTGCATGAGCTGTCTGCCCCTCCCAGAAAACTCATTAAAACATTATCTGTGGTCTCATAACAGTTGGCAAACACAGAAATTGGGTCATTGTCATGACCTGTACGCAGCTTGAATTAATGGCAGTGGTGATTTAGTTAACACGTCCAAGGTTTATCCAAATGGCTTGACTACTTTCAAAGAATATCATGTGCATTACTTCCTTATGATCACTAAACTAAATAATCGTTCTCCAGGACAGTTAGTTTCATCTCATCTCAGAATGTAGAGTAATGAGTCTGGGAGCTGAGTGAGTTGCCAGTGCTGAAGTTCAGCATTGGTTAGTAACTGATGTTTGATAATGCAGTTAAAGATATCATCCATTATTTGTAAATTACTGAGTTAAAGTCATAACAAATCAGGATGAAATTTGGTCCACTGAGTCAGTGGAAGAATATTTAGGAGACAATGGTCATTGTATTATAAGGTTCAAGACAGTAGAGTGATGTGCATTAATGCAGTGTTAGAAAAATCAATTGTTAGAGAGCTGACTTTATTGGAGCAAGAACAAAGCTTGGTAGGATTAACTGAAACACGAGGTTGATGGGTAAGACACTAATCAATTGACTACTTAAAAGAACAGATGATTCGGTTGAAATTTATTCCCTCAAATGGAAACTGTAGCATGAACAAATCCAAAGTTCCTTGATAAAAAGGTAGAAACTAACATTGGAAGGAGTGGAGGTGATGCTTCAAAACATTTTGAAGGCAGTAAGCATAGAAATTGGACAGGCACTGGCCATATTCTTTCAATCTTTCCTGGTCTTGTGATGCCAGAAGACTGGAGAATTACAAATGAGTTCAAGCAAAGTTAAGTATAGTTGCAGCAATTGCAGAACAGTCAGTATAACTTTGGTAGGGAAGCTTCTAGAAATAATTATTCAAGATAGAATTACTGCTGAGGAAGAGGAAGAGTTATCATGGTTTTAGAAAAAGAAAATCCTGTTTGTGTTTTTGAAGAGGTAACTGAGAAGCTCTGTGAGGATAATGCTGTTGATATTGTATTCATGGATTTCAAGGTGGCATTTGATGCAGTGCCACACAATGGACTTGTAAGGAAGATTATAGGGCATGGTATAAAGGGATAGTAGCAATGCGCTTACAGAATTGGCTGAATGATAGGAAACAGAGTTTTTGGGATGGAGAAAGATTTGTAGTGGAGTTCCCCAGAGCTCAGTATTAGTGATAGAGTCACAGAGTCCAACAACACTACAGGTGACCCCACTACGGTATACACTCCTTCACAAGGATGCACTCCCATGCACGCACACTGTTAAACATGATCACACTCACCCTCTCTCATACACATGCTCCCTCTCAAGCATATCCACACTCATGCGCAATTACTCTCTCAGGCATATATTCCGTCATACTTGTACACACACGATCAAGCATGCACACATACTGTCTCACCCCCATCACACTCTCTCTCTCTCTCTCTCTCTCTCACACACATTCTCTCTCTCTCTCTCTCTCTCTCTCTCTGTCTGTCCCTCACACATGCGTGTGCACACCCACATATAAAAATGTGAATTCACATTTACAGGTTTGTATTTCTAGATGCAGTCTATTTTGATTTTTAAAAAAAAGCAGACATTCCTGATGAAGGGCTTATGCCTGAAATGTTGATTCTCCGGCTTGGAAACTGACTCACCTGCTGTGCTTTTCCAGTGCCAAATGTTTTGACTTCACAATCTATAGGCAGTCAGTCCATGTGACACTTTATAAATTCCTACTTTGGAAATAGAAACACTCTGATCATGGTTGGGATACAGACAGACTCTAACCTCACACCTTTATTGCATTGTCTGAGCTGAGATGTCACCTTTTTGTTTGAATAAAACCTTAAATTATTTCAGCACTGTGACTTGAAAGAAGTCCTGGGATTTACACATTAATGAATCAAAACCTGTACCCCATTCTAAGTGATTAATGTCTTAATAGCAATAGCCTTGTTCAATACATCACATCAGTTGTATGACACTTTGTTCTTTTACTTTAAATCCTGTGTCCTATGATGTTGCCCCACTAACTACCTGATGAAGGAGCAGTGCTTCGAAAACTTGTACTTCCAAATGAACTTGTTGGAGTATAACCTGAAGTTGTGATTTTTAACTTTGTTCACCCCAGTCCAACACTGGCGCCTTCACATCCTGGCTACCATCAATACCACCAACTGCTGGCTCAAAGTGGAGAGGATTCCAAGAAGATTGCGGATATCAACACAGACATCAAGTTGCTGCAGAAATGCAAGAAAGCAGGAAGGGTCCCAGAACAACTGCGGGTCACAAACCTACTCAAGTTGACCTACTGCACAAACTCCACTGAGAAATGTTGCCGTCACACCTCTCGCAAACTAACTCTACAGTAGGTGCCTTAACCTTGAAATCACGATACAGTCCATACTCTCAGCTTATGCTCAAGATACAGCAGTACAGCTATGAGTCACTGCCAAGAGGACAAGGTGATGGAAGTGCACTACGTAGGCGCACACCAAGAAAAGTAAACAGGAGAAACTTGACATCACCACCAGCAGTAGCCAACCTCCCCTGGCACCACCGTTGAAAATGGTACCACCACAAGAAAATCAATCGGCAGCTTTTTGGATCATAGCCTTCACCCAGAAGAGGTCGAAATTCTTAGCCAAAGGCTCAATTTCTGCCCCATCACCAAAATGGCCTCCATTGATCTTGCGGCAGACACGGAGAAATTCGTCAGATGGATGAGACTCTGAATTCTTCCAGGATTTCAGCTGCGAGCCCAATGAGACAACCAACAAATCAGAACAGTCATCAAAGAGATCCATAATGGAGTGACTAAAGCAGTTAATTTGGACCCCTCAGAGGGCCGCTACCCTGGGCTTGACATGTATGCTCAAACCGTCAAGGAATATGTAAATGCCAGATTTATCAGCTGCACTCACAAAGTAAAGCAAGATGTCACCCAATCACAACACAACGCCATTCATGCTATCAAGACCAATCGCAACATTTTCATCAAACTAGCAGACATTATCATTTGGAATAGAATGGACCGTTGCAAGGAAGTGTACTGACAACTGAACAACCAGGAACACTGCAGGCACCTACTGGTCGATCCAACCAAAGAACACACCAGGATTTTTGATGCAGTCCTTCAAAGTACCCTACGCATCTATTCTCATGTACTTCTCATATAGGGGACTTCTACTGCCTTCCGAAGCTACACAAAGCCAAGGCACCTGGATGTCCCATTGTATCAGATAATGGGACCCTATGTGAGAACCACTCTGGCTATGTCGAGGGCATCTTGAAACCCATTGTACAGAGGACCGCTTCTGTCACAACACTACAACTTATTCATAAACTCAGCACCCATGGACCAGTTGAATGTTCCTTGTCACAATGGATGTTTCAGCACTTTACACCAGCATCCCCCATGATGGCATCGCTGCAACAGCCTCAGTACTCAATACCAACAAATGCCAACCTCCAGGCACCATCGTACAACTCTTCCACTTAATCCTTAACCACAACGACTTCACTTTTGACAACCTGTTTTTCATCCAGGCGCATGGAACAGCCATGGGGACCAAATGTGCACCCCGGTTTGCCAACATTTTCATGCACAAGTTCAAACAAGACGACTTTGCTGCATAGGACCTCCAACCAACATTATGCACATGATACATTGACAACATTTTCTTCTTCTGGACCCATGGCAAGGAGTCACTAAAACAACTTCACAGTGATATCAACGAGTTTCACCCCACCATCAGACTTATGGACTACTCTTTAGAATCAGTCTAATTCTTGGAAGCACGCTCTCCATCAAGGACTGGCACCTCAATACCCCACTTGACACAACCTCACAGATAACTTCATTATGCTGCATTTCTCTAGCTTCCATCCTACACGTATTAATACAGCCATCCCCTATGCACGCACTAGATCTATTCACATGAGGAGGAATGCAGTGGATACCTGAAGATGCTGAAGGACACCCTCATAAGAACTGGATACAATGCTAAGTTTATTATTCACCAGTTCCAAAGTGCAACAGCGAGAAACCTCTGGAGAGAGACACGGGATGCAACCATTAGGGTAGCCTTCATTGTCCAGTACTTCCTGGGAGTGGAGGAACCATGTTCTTTGCAGCCTGCAACACATTACCAGTGAGGATGAGCACCTTGCCAAGGCCTTCCCTATGCTTCCACTTCTCAGCTTTAAACAATCGCCAAACCTTAAACAGACTGTTGTCCACAGCAAACTGCCCAGCCTTCAGGACAACATCGACCCCAACACCATACAATCCTGGATGTAAGAAACTCAAAGCAAGAAAAGAACAAAAAAACTTTACAGCCCAGGGACAGGCTCTTCAGCCCTCTAAGCCTGTGCTGATCCAGATCCATTGTCTAAAGCTTCCCAATTCTTAAGGATCTGTATCCCTCTGCTCCCCACCTACTCTTGCATCTGTCCTGATGAACCTTAAATGTATCTATCAAAGCTGCCTCTACTACCTCTGCTGGCAATGTATTCCAGGCACCTACCACCCACTGTGTAAAGTACTTTCCACATGTATCACCTTTAAACTTTTCTCCTCTCACCTTGAACGAGTGACTTCTCATTATTGAATCCCTCACCCTTGGAAAAAGCTTATCTCTATCCACCTGTCTATAATCTTCATGACCTCAATCAGGTCCCCCCTCAATCTCCTTTTTGCTAATGAAAACAATCCTAACCTACTCAACCTCTCTTCATAGCTAGCACCTTCCATACCAGGCAACATGTTCATAAACCTTCTCTGCACCCTCTCCAAAGTGTCCACATCCTTTTGGTAATGTGGGACCAGAACTGTACACAGTATTCTAAATGTGGCTGAATCAAAATCTTGTATAATTTAATATGACCTGCCAGCTGTTACACCCAATACCCCGTCCACTGAAGGCAAGCATGCCATATGCCTTTTTGACCACTCTATCCATCTGTGCAGCCACCGTCAGGGTACAATGGACCTTAACTCCCAGATCTCTCTGTTCATCAACTTTTCCCAAGGCTCTTCTGTTTATAGTATAGTTCGCTCTAGAATTAGACCCTGCAAAGTGCATCCCATTATATTTGCCTGGATTGAACTCCATCTGCCACTTCTCAGCTCAACTCTCCAGTCTATCTATATTATCCTATATTCTTTGACAGTCCCCCTAAGCTTTCTGCTACTCCACCAAACTTCGTGTCATCTGCAAACTTACTGATCAGACCACCAATGCCCTCTTCCAGATCATTTGTGTATTTCACAAACAACAGTGACCCTAACACTGATCCCTGTGGAACACCATTAGTCACCTTTCTCCATTTCGAGAAATCCCTTCAACTACTACTCTGTCTCCTGTTGCTTTATCCACCTAGCTGGAGCACCCTGCACACCATGTGACTTCACTTTCTCCATTAATTTACTGGGGGAGCCTTATCAAATCCTTACTAAAGTCCATGTATATGACATCTACAGCCCTTCCTTCATCTATCAATTTGGTCACTTCCTCAAACAACTCTATTAAATTGGTAAGGCACAATCTCTCCTGCACAAAACCATGTTGCCTATCACTGATGATAAGCCCATTCTTTACCCAATATAAATAGATCCTATCCCTAAGTACCTTCTCCAGCAATTTTCCCACCACTGACAGTCTGTAGTTACCTGGAATATCCCTACTACCCTTCTTGAACAGGAGGACAACATTAGCAACTCTACAGCCCTCTGGTACTTTACCTGTGTTTAAGGATGCTACAAAGATATCTGTCAGGGCCCCAGCTCGCCCAGCTATTCCCTCACTTGTCTCCCTCAGCAACCTGGGATAGATCTCATCCAGTCCTGGGGATTTGTCCAACTTAATATCCTTTAGCTTACCCCAACACATTCTCTCTCCTTATGTCAACGTGATCCAGAGTAAATGGCTATTTCCTAATCTCAATATTCATCATGTCCCTCTCCTCGGTGAACACTAATGCAAAGTAATCAATGAGAATCTCGCCCATTTTCTCAGGTTTGACACAAACTTCCTTTCTTACCCTTTAGTGGACCAACCCTTTCTCTAGTTACCCTCTTGCTTCTTACATATGAATAGAAGGCCTTGTGATTCTCCTTAATTCTGCTCACTACAGTTATCTCATGAGCTCTTTTAACCCACTTGATTCCTCATTTAAGATTAGTCTTACTCTCCTGATATTCCTCCAAAGCCTATTCTGCTGCTTGGACCTTATGTACGCTTCCCTTTTCCTCTTGGCTAGTCGCACAATTTCTCCTGCCCACGGTTCACGAATCATGCCTTTCCTATCCCTTGTTTTCAAAGGGACATGCCTATCCTGCACTATCTTCAAACAATTTTTGAAAGCCTGCCACAAATCAAATGTGGGCTTACCTCAAATAGCTGCCCCAATCCACATTTCCCAGCTCCTGCCAAATTTTGATATAATTGGCCTTGGCCCAGTTTAGTACTCTTCCCTTAGGATCACTTTCATCTTTGTCTGTGAGTATTCTAAAACTTACAGAATTTTGGTCACAATTCCCAAAGAAATTTCCCACTGCAACTTCTACCACCTGGCCTGGCTCATTGCCTAACACCAGGTCCAATATGGCCTCTTCCCTAGTTGGCCTATTGGCATACTGCTCGAGAAAACGTCCCTGGATGCTCCTTATAAGCTCTGCCTTATCCAGACCTCTGACACTAAGTGTATCCCAGTCAATGTTGGGAAAATTAAAATCTCCCATCATCACCACCCTGTTTCCTCTACACCTTTCCATAATCTCTTTACCTATTTGTTCTTCTACCTTACACTCACTGTTGGGAGATTTGTAATACAGCCCAATGATGTAACTGCACTGCACCCTTCTTATTTCTCAGCTCTACCAATAATGCCTCACTGCTCAAACCCTCCATAGTTTCCTCCTTTAGCACAGCCATGATATCATTCCTGACCAGCAATGCACCTCCTCCCCCCCGTTTTACATCTCTCCCTGTTCTGTCTGAAGTATCTATATACTGGAACATTTAGTTGTCAATGGTGCCCTTCCTTCAACCGAGTCCATGTGATCGCAATAACATCATACTCTCAGGCACCAATCCAAGCCCTAAGTTTGTCTGCCTTACCCACTACTTACACTGAAGCATATGCACTTCAGACCACCAGTTCCTTTGTGTTCACCTGCTCTCCGCCTACTCTTCCCCTTGGTAATGCTAACTTCATGATCCTGTTCTTTACAGTCTCTACTTTCCACCACACCATCTGCTAGTTTTCTCTTTTGGTTCCCAGCCCCTGCCACATTAGTTTAAACCCTCCCCAACAGCAGTAGCAAACACTCCACCAAGGACATTTAGTTTCAATCTGGTTCAGGTATCAACCATCCAATTTGTAATAGTCCCACCTTCCCCAGAACTGATTTCAATGTCTGACAAATTTGAACCCCTCCCTCCTACACCATCCCTCAATCCATGTGTTCATCCTGCCTATTTTTTCATTTCTAGGTTAGAGTGGTGCTGGAAAAGCACCCTATTTTTTCATTTCTACCCTGGCTAGCATTGGCAGCAATCCTGAGATCACTACCTTTGAGGTCCTCTTCTTTAACTTTGCTCCTAGCTCCCTGAATTCTGCTTTCAGGACCTCATCTCGTTTTTTTACTTATATCATTGGTGCTTATATACACCATGACAATAGGCTATTCACCCCTTTCAGAATGCTCTGCAGCCGATCAGTGACATCTCTGACCGTGCCCCTGGGAGGCGGCAACCCATCTGGGAGTCTGATTTTCGGTCACAGAACTGCCTATCTACTCCCCTTACAGTAGAATCCCCTATGACCATGGCCCTATGAGTCTGATTTGTATCTCAGCCTGAGCTACAATTCTTCTCAAAACTCATTACCATACAATCCTGTCATGGCAAACGTTGCAAGATATGTCAGAGTGTTGACATGGATACTACCATTACACATGGGGACACCGCTCACCACATGCATGAGAGGTACTTGTGATTCAACCAACATTGTCTATCTTATACCCTGCTGGCAAGGATGCCCCAAGGCATGGTATATTGACAAGACCAAGCAGACGCTACAACGGATGAACGGACACCATGCAACAATTGCCAGACAGGGAATTCCCTCTCAATCGGGAAACACTTCAGTTGTCAAGAACATTCAGCCTTGGATCTTCGGGTGACCATTCTCTGAGCTGGTCTTCGGGATATGCAACAACACAGTTGCTGAGCAGAGGCTGATAGCCGAGTTCAGTACCCATGAGGATAGCCTCAACTGACATCTTGGGTTCAAGTCAAGCTATAGATGACCCCACTACACTACACTGTCACACAAGTATGTAGATACACAAACACACACGCTTGCAGGTAATTACAGTCACATACACAAAAACTAGCTCATACATGGTTACCCAGAACCGCACATATCCCTACACACTCATGCGCACACCCTCTCACAGGCATATACTCTGTCATACTTGTACACATTCATGATGATGGGCTCCTGCCCAAAACGTTGACTTTTCTGCTCCTCGGATGTTACCTGATCTGCTTTTCCAGCATCAGTCTAATCTTGGCATTTGCAGTCCTCACTTTTGCATACTTGTACACATACTCCCATCTATGCACACTCCCTCATGCCCACACATACACCTAAGTCTATAAGGTGAATTTGCATTTACAGTTTTGTATTTGCAGATACATTGTATTTTGTTCAAAAAGCACGCAATCTGCACATAGTCAGTTCATGTGACATTTTATAAATTCCTACTTTGGGAATAGAGCCAGTTTGACTCAAGGTTGGGATACAGACAGACTCTAATTTCACAATTTTAATGCACTGTCTGAGCTGACATGTCAACGTTTTCTTTAATAAAACCTTAAATTATCTAGGGACTGTGACTTGATAGAAGTTCTGGGATTTACATATTAATGAATTGAAACTTGCATCTCTATTCTAAGTGATTAAAAACTTAACAGCAACCTCGGCTTATTCAATACATCACATCAGTTGTATGACACTTTGTTCTTTTAGTATAAATTCTGTGTCCTATGATCTTGCCCCATCAGCTACCTGACAAAGGAGCACTGCTCTGAAAACTTGTACTTCCAAATAAACTTGTTGGATTATAACCTGATGTTGTGTGATTTTTAACTTTGTCTTACAGCACGAAAACAGACCCTGTGGCCCAAACTGATCCATGCTGACTAAAATGTCCATCCGTGCTAATCCCATTTCCTTGCACTTGACCCATATCCTTCGAAATCTTTCCTATCCCTGTATTTGTCCAAATGCCTTTTAAATGTTGTTCCTGTACCCCCCCTCAATCTCTTCAGGCAGTTCATTCCGTGTGCGTACCTGTGAAAACATTGCCCCTCAGGTTCCCTTTTATTCTTTTCCCTGTAACCTTAAACTGTAACCTTAAACCTGTAGTCTTTGATTTCCCAACCCTGGTAAAAAGACTAAGTGCATTCACCTTATCCATGCCTCTCATAATCTTTTAAGTTTCTATAAGATCCCCCCTCAGTCTCCTATGCTCTAAAGAAAAAGGTTCTAGCTTGTCCAACCTGTCTTTATAGCTCAGACTGTTGAGTCCTAGTAACATGCTTGTAAGTTTCCTCTGCGCTCTTTCCAGTTTAATAACATCCTTCCTATAGCAAGGTGATGGAAAATGAACACAATACTCCATGTGGCCTCGCTAAACATCCTGTACAACTGCATCATAACTTCCCACTGCAGACAATCGTGCATCTAAACCCCAAGATCCCTATGTTTCACTAAACTCCTGAAGACCCTACCATTCACCATGAAACTCCTATCTTGATTTGACTTTCCAAAATGCAAGACCTCACTTATCTATGTTAAACTCCATTTGCTACTTCTCGGCCCACTCCCCAACTGATCAAAGTCCTGCTGCAATTTCTGATAACCTTGCTCACTGTCCGCATTATTGCCTACTTAACTTTCATCTGCAAACTTACTAGTCATGCCTTGTACATTCTCATCCAAATCATTGGTATCAGTGATCTGGATTTTATTGTTCCAGATAAAATATCAAAGTTTACAGATGATATATAATTGGATGAATTGTAAATTGAGAGGAAGACTGTGTAGAACTCCAAAAGGACATTAACAAACTGATAGAGTGGGTCATTACGTGGCAGGTGAGGTTCAATGCCGAGAAATGTGAGGTAATGCACTTTGGTTGGAAGAATGTTCAAAGAATGCAAAATAGAGTGCATAATACTAAATGAGGTACAGGAGCAGAAGGACTAAGGGATGTGTATTATATATATATATATATATATATATATATATATATGGCACACGTTGGAAGTAGCAGGATAGGTGTAGAGTGCAGTTAGTAATCATGCAGTGTCCTTGTCTTTATTAATAGGGGCATAGAATATGTGAGCAAGGAATTGATGTTGAAATCATATATGATACTTTTAGATTTCAGCTGGAATGTTGTGTATGATTTTGGGTGCTGTTTTGTGGAAAAGATGTGATTATATTGGAGGGAGTACAGAAGAGATTTTTTAAATGTTTCCAAGAACAAGAAACTTCAGTTACGAGGATAGATTGAAGAATTTAAGACTGTTTTCTTTGGAGAGAAGACAGGAGATTTGATGTGGGTTTTCAAAACCATGAGCTGGTTTGACAGTGTTGATCAGATGAAGCTATTTCAGCTTGTAATAGGAGGGAAAATGAGAGGCCATAGATGTAAAGTGATATGCAAAAGAAGAGGGTGATGTAAGAAGAAAACATTTTCGTACCACAAGTGGGACTAGATTGGGTTGGGATATCTGGTCGGATGAGTTGGACTGAAGGGTCTGTTTCCATGCTGTATAGCTCTATGACTCTAGTGAGTATGAAATGCACTGCCTGGAAGTATAATAGAGGCAGGTTCAATCAAGGCATTCAAGAAGGCATCAAATGATTATTTGGATTAAAATTACGTGCAAAGGGATAGGGAAAAGAAAGAAAATGGCCACCTGATGAAGGAATGGCACTCCAGAAGCTCGCGCTTCCAACTAAATCTGTTGAACTATAACCTGGTGTTGTGTGATTTTTAACTTTGTACACCCCAGTCCAGTTCGGCACCTGCAAATCAGGAAGTGATGGCTTTGTTGCTGGAGTAGTAAACCAGAGACTCCACAATGATCTTCAGACTCAAGTTTGATTCCCACCTATGACAAATGCTAGAAATTGAAATGTTTAAAAATCAACAATTAAACGTGTAATGATAACCAGGAAATGATTGTCTTTTTAAAAATAATCTAGTTTACAAATTCCCTTTTGGGTGGGACATCTAGTCAAGCATTGTGTAACTCCAGACCCACAGCAATGTGGTTGATTCTTAACTGGTATGGACTCAGTTGCATCAAATTGCTTAAAAAAAAACTTCAAGAAGGGAACAAAACTGGATCAAACACCCATCAGTGGCAAAGTCAGTCCTTTCGACTCTACAAAGTCTTCCATACTAACATTGGGGCTGATGGCATCACTAGGTGACCTATTTCAGAGACTAATCACAATCATTCTCACCTTGCAGATGCCATCACAAACTTTGTATGCACCTTTCCCATCAGCAGAACAGACCTAGAAGTAGATATGACACTGGCACACAGGAAGGAATTGTACTGGAATTGTCTCTGGACCTGATAAAATCAAATTACCTCAACTCTCATGAGAGCATTGAAAACTTGAAGGTATTTACGACAATAACACCTTAGTCCTCACTCCCTCAGCTGATGAATCAGTACTCCTCCATGTTCACCAACACATGGAGGAAGCATTGAAGGTGGTAAAGTGCAGAATGTATTCTGGATGGTGGGCTTCAATGTTCATCACCAAGAATGGTCTCAGTAGCACTAATACTAGACTTGCTGGCCAAATCCTAAAGCGACTAGCTGGTAACTGGGTCTGCAGTAGATGGTGAGAGATAAGCAAAATTGACCTCTTCCTCACCAATCTTCCTGCTGCAGATTCATCCATTAGTATCAAGAGGAGTGACAGCTGCACAGTCGTTGTGGACAAGATATTCTGATTTCAAATCCTGAACAAACTCCATCATACTGTGTTGCACTATCTGTGGTAAATTGGATAGATTTTAATTTGCAGCTCAAGACTGGGCATCCATGAGATGTTATAGGCCACCAGCACAAGCAGAAATGTACTCAAACACAATGTGGAACCTCATGACCCACTCTAGCATTACCATCAAGTCACAAGATCAACTCTTGTTTAATAAACAGTGCAGGGGGGGCATGCTATCACATGTATTAAGCATACCTGAAAATGGTTTCAACTGATGAAGCTACAAATCGTGGCTATTTAAATGCCAAAGAACATAAGCAGCTGGTGTTGGACAAGGCTAAGTGAACCTGCAACCAACAGACCAGAACTAAGATCTGCAGTCCTGCAACATCAATTCGTAAATGTTGGTGGACCCTTAAGCATCACATTGGATAATGAAACTCAACAAGTATCCCCATCCTGAATGATGAAGGAACTTGGGCAGCAGTGCAAATGACAAGGCTGAAGCATTTGCTGCAATCTTTAGCTAGAAGTGCCGGGTGGATGATCCAGCTCAGACTCCTTCAGTGATCCCAAGCAACAAAGATACCAAACTTCAGACAAATTGATATACTTCATGTGATATTCAGAAAAGGCTGAAGGTATTGGATTTTGCAGAGGCTAATTTCCCCGGCATTTTGGCAATAACACTCAAGTTTGTGTGCCAGAACTTGCTATACCATTAATCAAGCATGATCTATTACACAATGATATCAACCCAACAATGTGGAAAATTGCCTACAAGCACTGTTCTGTTGTTCTGTAAACAAAAAGCAGAACAAATATAACCTGGCTAATTACTTAAACACCAGTCTATTCTTGATTGTCAGTAGTGATGAAAACAGTCATCAATACATGCAACACTTGCTTAGTAACAGCCCACTCACTGACCCTGTTTGCTTTCTGCTAAGGCCACTCAGCTCTTGAGCTCAGTACAGCGTTTGTTCAAATCTTGACAAAAGAGCTGAACATCAAGGGTGAGATTGAGTGACTGCTTTTGGCATAAAGGCTGTATTTGACTGACTGTAGCAATGAGGAGTTCTAGCAAAACTCAAGTCAATAGAAATCAAGGGTTTACTCTCTGCTGGTCAAAGTCTTACCCATTGCAAAGGAAGATGGTTGTTGGAGGCATTTCAACTCCTGGCATCTCTTAAGGCATTTCTCAAGGTAATATCCTAGCCCCAACAATCTATAGCTGCTTCATCAATGACCTTTCACCATCATAAGGTTGAAGTAGGAATGTTGTTGACTGCACAACATTCAGTAGCGTTTGCGGCTCAGATTCTGAAGCAATGTCCAAATACAGCATAGCCTGGGCAGTATCCAAGCTGACAAATAGCAATTATCATTCATACCACACAATTGCCAGCCAAATGCCATTTCAACAAGAGTGATAGTAACCATTTCCCTGTGACATTCAAAGGTATTGCCTTTGTTGAATACCCTAAAACCAAATCCTGGAGCTAATAGAAACTCAAAACTGATCTGAACTTGCGGCAGAAATGCAGAAATACAATGGTGACAAGAGCAAGTCAAAGGATGGGAATCATGCAGTGAATAACTTAACTCCTGACTGTCCATAGCCGGATCACCATCTGTGAGGCATGGTGAATGTAATGGAAAACTCCACACTGCCTAGATGAATGCACCTCTAATAATACTTAAGAAGATTGACAACATCAAGGTCAAAGCTGCTAGCTTCTTACAAACATTCACTTCCCTCCATTGTACGTTGCAAAGAAAAAAAATGAAAAATCTATATTTCATGTATATCTATTTCCAGAAACTGGTGGCAATCATGTAAGAGATATAAAATACTTCAAAATAACTATGCCGAGTTTGGATCTGGAAACAAATTTATCAGTTTAATAATTCAAGTTTTAAAAATTTTGTATCTACCATTCACTTACTTATTCTGCTTACTCAGGACAGTCAGAAGGCTAAGAAATATTTAGACATTTTTAAAGAAACTGCAACATGTTTGATTATGAGGTATTTGCTTACATAATTCTAACGTGCTTCAAGCCATTTGGAGACCTTCGACAGACAATCTAACCCTAATGGTTCTCAGCAGCAACATATGGCTCAGTATCTCCCTCCACAGGTGACATGTGGATTTTGTTTCACATGTTGTATATAATTCCATCTGACAAAACTGTGATCGAAACATGAATTTCTGTCATTATTTGACATGACTTTATATAGTTAAGGCATATGTACATTAGAAGTGGCATTAACCAACTGTCTGTCTAAAATGTGTGTGAAATTTTCTATGGTCCTTGGCAGTTAGTCTTTAGGGGGCCAATACATATGGCTAAGTATAGGCAAACAGATATTGCAACAGATACAGCAAATCATTTGCTGTAAATGTTTGGCCTGACTGTTATTTTGTGGAGTTATATATTTATCAGTTTTTGTGCCATTTCTCCACAGCCCATTTTATATAAATTTGATCCATTGATAAATGTAGGGATAGAACTAACTGGTTATAATAGTCCAGCTAGGAGCAAGTGAGGACTGCAGATGCTGGAGATCAGAGTCAAGAGTATGGTACTGGAAAAGCGCAGCAGGTTAGACAGCATTCGAGGAGCAGGAGAATCAACATTTCGGGTATAAGCCCTTCATCAGGAAGGGCTTATGCCTGAAATATCAATTCTGCTGCTCCTCAGACGCAGCCTGATTGGCTGTGCTTTTCCAGCACCATACTCTCTTCCATAATAGTGCAGCCCCATTATAAGGAGGGAATTAGAATGGGGTTGAATGCATGCTGTCAAGTGAACTTTTTTTTTGTCTTTGTGTTGTCACTGCATAATCCAATATGCCATGCCTCAAAAACACTTATAAATCTTCAAGTAATATCTGGGATGATCTGGGAATAAAGGGACTTGATTACAGCCAGTGAGGTATAACATTATTTGCTCGGCAGAGTGGGAGGGGGAGTTGAAATGATGGGCCACGGGGTGGTGTGGTTGATTGGTGCGGGTGTCTCGGAGATGTTCCCTAAAGCAACCACACCGCCCCGTGGCCCATCATTTCAACACCCCCTCCCACTCTGCCGAGGACATGGAGGTCCTGGGCCTCCTTCACCGCCGCTCCCTCACCACCAGATGCCTGGAGGAAGAATGCCTTGTCTTCTGCCTCGGAATACTTCAACCCCAGGGCATCAATGTAGACTTCAACGGTTTCCTCATTTCCCCTTCCCCCACCTCACCTTACTTCAAAACTTCCAGCTCAGCACTGTCCCCATGACTTGTCCGCACTTGTCCTACCTGCCTATCTCCTTTTCCACCTATCTACTCCACCCTCTCCTCCCTGATCTATCACCTTCATCCCCTCCCCCACTCACCTATTGGACTCTATGCTACTTTCTCCCCACCCCCAACCCTCCTCTAGCTTATCTCTCCATGCTTCAGGCTCTCTACCTTTATTCCTGATGAAGAGCTTTTGCCCGAAACGTCCATTTCGCTGCTCATTGGATGCTGCCTGAACTGCTGTGCTCTTCCAGGACCACTAATCCAGAATCTGGTTTCCAGCATCTGCAGTCATTGTTTTTACCAGAAAGTACAGACAGGGCTCCTGTACTTAATAAGAGTATATATTTACTATAAATAGAGACTAACTAAGATAAACAATTATGAAACATAAAAGTAACAGGAAAAGTTAGTCCATTTTTTGACGCTATGAATGACCCAAAAAAAAGAATCATTTCGGGATAAAATAATTTATGTCTTAAGCTTAGCATCCAAAATCTCAAGGTGCATTGGGAAAAATGGCATCAAATTTTAATGACTTGAATTAGAGTTTTCATAGAATTCATTCCTTTTGTACTGATAAATGGACATGAAGTGACAGGACCCCTTAAATTAATTAAAGAAACAATTATTAGCAACTAACGCTCAGAGTTTACACTTGTGATCCGTGTTTCAAGTTTCTGTGAAAAACTCAACTGAATGAATGAGGTGGCCAAAACATATTTGAAACTACTCATCAACAAAGAAAAATTTTAGCAGATAAAAATTTAAAGTTTGGAATTTTGTCACTGGAGATAAAGCATTAGTTTTCTTATTTTCTCTAGGGAACTACTAATATAAAAGTTGACTGGACCTTATCAAATAAAACAAAGCCTCAATTATGTGAATTATGCAGTGAGTACTCAAGAAGGAAGAAAAAAAATGTCAGCTAGTGTGTCATATCTAAAAAAATGTTTTGCATTTTATGGGTTCCCCTGGCTAACTTATTAAAAAAAAGTTGAGAAATTTGAATGGGTAAAAGAATGTCAAAGTAACTGGTAGTTTGAAAGAGTGTTGACAGCTGCACTGGTTTTAGCAACACTGAATCATGATGAGCCATTTAAACTCATTGATGTCAGAACATTAGTATTGGTTCAGGGTTTTGACAGGGGGTGAAATATAGACCCATGATGGATCAGTTATTTTTCCAAATGAATTGCTTGACAATAGAAATATTTAAATATTAGGTTAAGAGACACTGAGCTTAATTTTGGTTCTCTATAAATTTAACAGATCTGAAGAGATTTATTCATATGAACTGCATTTCTTTGGGGTATTTAGTTGAGAGATTTGTGACAAAAAACTTCAGTTGTTATTTCAGTTGAGTTCAGTGTTACAACCACGCAATATATAAATCATTCTCATGACAGTATAACTTAACATTTGAGTGCAACTTAGAGTAATGTTCCAGAGTTAAGCAGAGGAAGTGAATGTTGTTCTTGCCAAACTTTCTTTGACTGTAGAAATTAACTCTTTCTCTACTACAGGAGAAGAAGCTGGTTTATTGATGGGTGTCTGATAAGCAATTTAAAGTTTTATTCAATTTATCAGAATCAAAATAGCTTAGCATCTGATGATAAGGTGAATAAAATCTATGAAAGCATAGCTAACTTTAAAATTGAATAAAATAATTAAGTAGTTCCTTAAGACACATTGAGGATGGCAGGACACTAATATTAGATTAGATTATTTACAGTGTGGAAACAGGCCCTTCAGCCCAACAAGTCGACACCGACCCACCACCTGTCCAAACCCATTCCCCTACATTTACACTACAATTTAGCATGGCCAATTCACCTAACCTGCACATTTTTGGACTGTGGGAGGAAACCAGAGCAAGCCCATGCAGACATGTGCAAACTCCATACAGTCAGTCACCTGAGGTGGGAATTGAACCCAGGTCTCTGGTGCTGTGAGGCAGCAGTGCTAACCACTGTGCCGCCCACGAATATATCGCAGTTGCATCATGTGGAAGTTCATGAACACTAGTTTGGTCCAAAGTAAACACATCTTTGGCAAAGATTTGAAGTTTGAGTAGCTTTGGCTCAAACGCCATGCTGCGCCAACCTGTGGAACCAATCTGAAGCCTAGCTATCCTATACTATTCCATTTTCATCCATATGTTTATCCAATGACCATTTAAATGCCTTTAAAGTTGGCGAGTCTAATACAGTTGCAGGCAGGGCATTCCGTGTCCCTACTACTCTCTGAGTAAAGAAGTTACCTCTGACAACTATCCTATCATTATGAATGATACAACACGTCAGGGAGAGGGAATGTTACTTGGCTTCTTTGTATAAGGAGGCAGTCAGACCTATTAGAGTTAAATTGTCTGAATTGCTCAGTGTTCATGAACAAGAAGTTATGACAGTGAGTGAGGCATTTAAGGACGCCCAGAGGACAGGAACATAAGAGCCCAGAAATCTCATACTTTGCAATTTGAGGTTCTTTCAGCTTGTCTAGATGACAGTGAGCATTACAGGATAGATGAGCTAACTGCCTTAGGCACTATGGTACCAGAAACCACTCAAGAAGGGGGAATTAAAAGAACTCTTGTGGTAGTAGGGGACAATATAGCAAGAGGGGATAACACTGTTCTCTGAAGTAAAGAGCAGGAGTCCACGTGACTATATTGTCTGTCCAGTAGTTGATTTAAGATGTCCGGTGAGGGCTAGAGAGAAATTTGAAGGGCAGATCGGGATCCAGTTCTTGTGGTCCATGTTGGTATCAATGATGTAGGCAAGGCAAATAAGGAGTCCTTGCTGAAGCTGTATGAAAAAATAGGCCTCAAATTAAGAAACAACATCAAAAGTCATAATTTCTGCATTAATACATGAGCAGCATGCAAATTTGTACAGGATAAATCAAATTAGAGAGACGAAAGAGAACTCAAAGACTGTTGTGGAAAAAGCAAGTTCTAGTTTGTGGGGCACTGACACCAGTTTATACCAACAGTATCTAACAGGTTCAATTCCTGCATCGACCAAGGTCTCCATGAAGATCCCGCCTTCTCAATCTTGCCCTACCTGTGGGGTTAAACCACTACCAATCATCTTTCTCAAATGAGAGAGCAGCCCAATGCTCTGTTCCCTCACCTGAGGTTTGGTAGCCCTCAGGTTAAATCATCACCAGTTGCTTCTCTCTAAGAAGAGAGCAGCCCCGTTGGTCTGGTAAGATTAAGACGACACACAGGATGAGCTATTAGAAGAAATTTCACATCCAGCTTATTAACATGAGTCAGGATCTTATACACTTAAATCGTCAAGTCTCACTCTTCTAAACTCTAGTGGAAATCAGTCTAGCCAGTCCAACATATGCTCATTACGCAACCCATTCATATCAGATATTAATCTAGTAAACATTCTCTGAATCTCCTTCATTAGATTTACATGCTTCCTTAAATAAGTTGAAACTTAAAAACTGCAGATGTCTCAGTAATGCCCTGTGTAACCGAAGCATAATATCCTTTTTTGAACTGAAAACCAAAAACACTGGAGAATCACAGTGGATCAGGCAGTACCCATGGTGAGGAAGCAAGCTCATGTTTTGAGTCTAGATGATTCTTCAGAGCTGAAGTAAAGTGTGGATGGGGCAGCTGTTATCATTTTAGCATAGTGTTATGCTCATATGCCCATTTGTCTGTCCTCAGGATGCTGCAATGCTGCAGCGAATCACAATGAAAACTGTAGGAGCAACATCTCATCTTCAAACTATGCTTTTTACAAACTTCTGGGCTCAATATTGAGTTTAAAACTTTGAAATTGTGAGCCCGTTCTTTCTATTTCTTTTAGCTTTGCTTGTTATATTCCCTCTCTCCTTCCCTCCCACACCAACAGGACTGTCGCTTTTTCCAGACCGGCAGTCAAACACACCATTGTGCTCTCCATGGATGCTGCCTGACCTGCTGTCACCTCCAGCATTTTTATTTTCAGTTCAGATTCCAGCATCTGCAGTAATTTCCTTACTTTTATGTTCATTCTTCTCAACAAAGGCTGGCATTCTATTCATATTCATAATTACATGTTGTACCTTCATATTAACTTTGTGATTTGTGTACCAGTGCATAAAAACCCTTTGCACCTCAAATTCTGCAATTGTTCTATTTAAGTCATATTCTGCTTTTTATTCTTCCTATCAAAGTGAATTGCTTCACATTTTCTTACGTTGTACTCCATCTGAGATTTTTGACCACTCACTCAGCCTTTATTCCTGATGAAGGGCTTTTGCCCAAAATGTCGATTTTCCAGCACCACTCTAATCTAGACTCTGATCTCCAACATCTGCAGTCCTCACTTTTGCTTATCTGCCACATCTTCCTCCTCTTTGTCACAGCAGGCATACAATATATTGTAAAATGTATATGCACAGCAAAAAATACTTCTTCAGATAAGTGCAAATACAAAACATTTAAGGAGCTTGCCACCATCCAAGATTAAGCTGAACTGCAAGAACTCTCTAAGGTTCCTTTGACAACATCTTCCAAACCTATAACTTTTGCCATCTAGAACAAGACATCAGATGCACAAAAACACCACCACCACCACCACACGCAAGTTCCCTTCCTAGCTACACACCATCCTGACTTGAAACTCCATCATAATTCTTTCACAGTTGCTGGGTCAAAATCCTGGACAAAAACTTGAAAGAACTGAAGATGCTGGAAATCAGAAACAGAAAAACATCATCTGTGGAATGAAATCAGAGTTAAATTTTTGAGTCTAGTAATTGTTTTCAGAAAAAGGTTTGTTCTGAAGAAGATTTACTGGACACAAAATGTTAACTCTGATTTCTCTCCACAGATGCTGCCAGACTTGCTAAAATTTTCCACCAATTTCTGTTTTTATGTCAAAGACTAGAATGAATTATTGCACTTTTAAAAGCAAGTTATTGAATTCATTGTATATAATGTTTACAATGCTGTTTTGTTTAAGCTCTTTTTTTCCCCTCATTTGTGAGATGTGGGTGTCACTGGCTGGCCAGCATTTCTTGCCTATCCCTAGTTGCCCTTGAGAAGATGGTGATGAGCTGGCTGATGAACTAGTAGTCCTGCTGGGGTTGATTCACAATACCATTAAGGAGGGAATTCCAGAACTTTGAGCCAGTGACAGTGAAGGAACAGTGATGTATTTCCAAGTCAGGATGATGATTGGCTTGGAAGGGAACCTGAAGGTGATAGTGTTCCTATGTATATGCTGCACTTGTCCTTCTAGATGGAAGTGGTCCTGGGTTTGGAATGTGCTATCTAAGGATTTTTGATAAATTTCTACAGTGCATCTTCTAGCTAGTACACACTGCTGCTACTGAGCGTCAGTGATGGAGGGAGTAGATGCTTGTGGATATAGTGCCAATCAAGTGGGCTGCTTTATCCTGGATGTCAAGTTTCTTGAGTGTGGTTGGAGCTGTACTCATCCAGGAAAGTGTGAAGTATTCCATCACACTCCTGACTTATGCCTTGTAGATAGTGGACAGACTTTGGAGAGTGAGGAGGTGAGTTACTTGTTAACAGTATTCATAACCTCTGAGCTGAAAATGTGTTGTTGGATAAGTGCAGCAGGTCAGGCAGCATCCAAAGAGCAGGAGAATCGACGTTTCGGGCATGAGCCCTTCTTCAGGAAAAGAGCTTCTTCAAGGAAGGCATCCTTGCAAGAGGATTCACAGTAGGTTAAAGATTACTTACAGTGTGGAAACAGGCCCTTCGGCCCAACAAGTCCACACTGACCCGCCGAAGCGCAACCCACCCAGACCCCTACATTTACCCCTTACCTAACACTATGGGCAATTTAGCATGGCCAATTCACCTGACCCGCACATCTTTGGACTGTGGGAGGAAACCAGAGCAGCCAGAGAAAACCCACACAGACACGGGGAGAATGTGCAAACTCCACACAGTCAATCGCCTGAGTCAGGAATTGAACCCGGGTCTCCGGTGCTGTGAGGCAGCAGTGCTAACCACTGTACCACCGTGCCGCCCGAGGAGAAAGTGAGGACTGCAGATGCTGGAGATCAGAGCTGAAAATGTGTTGCTGGAAAAGCGCAGCAGGTCAGGCAGCATCTAAAGAGCAGGAGAATCGACGTTTTGGGCATGAGCCCTTCCTAACCTCTGAACTTGTGTTGTAGTCAATCTATTTATATCAGTAGCCCAGCTTCATTTCTGGTCAATGGTAACTCCAAGAATGTTGGTAGTGGGGGAATCAGTGATGGTAACACCATTGCTTGTCAAGAAATGATGGTTAGATTTTCTTTTGTTGGAGTTGGTTATTGCTTGATGTTTGTGTTGCACACATGTTGCTGTTCACTTTTCAGCCAATATTTTGATGTAATCCAGATCTTGCTGCATTTGAAAATGGGCTACTTCAGCATCTGAGGAATTGTGAATGGTATTGAACATTGTGCAATCATTGGCGAACATTCCCACTTCTGACGTTATGATCGAGGAAAGGTCAATGAAACAGCTAAAAATGGTTTTGCTGAGGACACTGCCATAAGGAACTCCAGTAGAGGTGTCCTAAAACAGAGATGACTCATTTATTGGTTAGGTTGAATTTGTTCTGCTTTTGGTATACAGGACATGACTGAGTAATTTTCCAGATTGTCAAGTAAATGCTAATGTCATTGTTGTACTAGAACAGCTTGGCTGGGGATGCACTGAATTGTGGAGCACAAGTCTTTAGTACTATTGGTGGAATGCTGTTAGGACCACATCCTTCACTTAAACTGTACGAGTAGATGACAATTCAGTGGAGAACTGTGTCAGTGCTACATTGGGAAAGCCTTAATTTGAATAACATGGGAATATGTGTAGGCCATTCAGTCCCTCAGGCTTGTTCTGCTATTCAATGGGATCATTACTGATCTGTGGCCTAAATCCATATTATCTTAACAAACAACTTATCAATCTCAGATTTAAAATTAATAGCTGATCGAGCTCACCTGCCATGTGTGGAATTCTGCAATCTACTGCCCTTTGTGTGTAGAAGTGCTTCCTATCATCTCTCCTGAATGATCTGGCCCTAATTCTCAGAAAAAGTGCCCTTGTTCTAGAATCCCTAGAATCAGAGGAAAATGTTTATCTTTATTTGTCTTGTCTTTTGCCATTAATATCTTAAGACTTCCATCAGATTCTAGCTTCTTGAGAGAACAGGCATAATTTGTATAATCAGAAACAAAAACAGAAGTTGCTGGAAAAGCTCAGCAGGTCTGGCAGCATCTGTGGCAGTTCTGGGTCTGGTGAGGATGGGCCGCACATGCTACCAGACCCGCTGAATTTTTACAGTAATTTCTGTTTCAGTGCTATAGCATCCGCATTTGTTTTAGGTTTTTGCTACTTTGTATAATCTCTCCTGAAGTCCAGGTATCATTCTTGCAAAGCTACATTATACTCACTCCGAGGTCAACATATCCTTCCTAAGGGATGGTGACCACAATATTCTGTGTGTGTGGGGGGGAGGGAGGGTGTCTAACCAGGGTTTTGTGTTACTGTAGCATTACTTCTGCATCCTTGTACTCCAGTCTTTTTGATATAAAGAACAGCATTCCATTCACTTTATGGATTATTTTTTGCACCTGTTTGTGACATTTCAAAGCTCAAAATCCAATGCCCCCAAGTCTCTTTGGACACCCACTGTATTAAACTTCATACCACCTATAATGTATCCTGATCTGTGCCTTTTAGGTCAAAAATGGATAATTTCACTCTTGCTTACATTGAAAAGTCAGTAAACTAAGTTCCTGTCTGTTGTCTTAGCTGGATGTAAAAGTACTCATTATGGATGTAGGTTTGCTAGCTAAGCTGGAAGGTTCACTTCCAGACATTTTATCATCCTACTAGGTAACATCTTCAGTGGACTACCAGGCAAAGCACTGCTGATAATTCCTGCTTTCTATTTATAAGTTTGCGTTTCTTTGGGTTGGCGATGTTATCTCCTGTGGTGATGTCTTTTCCTGTTCTTTTTCTCAGGTGGTGGTAGATGGGGTCTAACTCGATGTGTTTGTTGATGGAGTTCCGGTTGGAAAGCCATGCTTCCAGGAATTCTTGTGCGTGTCTCTGTTTGGCTTGTCCGAGGGTGGATGTGTTGCCCCATTGAAATGGTGTCCTTCCTTATTTGTATGTAAGGATAAAAGTGAGAGAGGGTCATGTCGTTCTGTGGCTAGTTGATGTTCATGTATTCTGGTGGCTAGTTTTATGCCTATTTGTCCAATGTAGTGTTTGTTACAGTTCTTACACGGTATTTTGTAAATAATATTAGTTTTGTTTGTTGTCTGTATAGGGTCTTTCAAGTTCATTAGCTGATGTTTTCGTGTGTTGGTGTGTTTGTGGGCTACCATGTTGCCAAAAATTTACATAATACATTTACAAAATACCGTGCAAGGACTGTAACAAACATTACATTGGACAAACAAGCAGAAAACTAGTCACCAGGATATATGAACACCAACTAGCCACAAACAGAGCCACTACCCTCTCTCACTAGTATCCTCACATACGGCTGAGGAAGGACACCACTTCCACTGGAGCAGTACATCCATTCTTGGGCAAGCCAAACAAAGACATGCACAAGAATTCCTAGAAGCATGGCATTCCAGCCGGAACTCTATCAACAAACACATCAAGTCAGGCCCCATCTACCACCCCCTGAGAAAAAGAGCAGGAAAAGACATCACCACAGGAGATGACATCACCAACCCAAAGAAACCCAAATATACAACTAGAAAGCAGGAATTATCAACAGTGCTTTGCCTGGTGGCCCACTGAAAATGTTACCTAGTAGGGTGACAAAATATCTGGAAATGAACCTTCCAGCTTAGCGAGCAAACCTACATCCAGAATCTCAACCTGGGCTACAAATCTTCTCAAAACCTGCTCGTACTCATTACAGTGTAAGTGTTTCAGGACCCTGGTGAAAACTTGCAATAATGGTATGGGGCCGAATATCACTGTATATAAATAATCGTGGGAGGAGTTAGAGCACACTAGAACAAGATCTCTGGAAAACACACAAGTGAAACATTTGGGGAAAGAAAAGAGCACATGAGCATAAACACACAAAGAAGGTAGATTAGTTCTTACCTAAAGTAACAATAAGTCAAAGCCTGGCATATCTATGTGTTTCAGTATTTGGTATTAATGTACAATAACTAATGTTACTTTAAAGTCTGATCCTGAAGATAATCTTGACTTTGCCTACTCCTTGAGCAGTCTGTTGAAATCCAATTCAGTTGGCAACAAATCACAATAAAGGATGGTGGCAGCTGTGGAATTCACTACCAAATCATTGAAAAGTCAGTAAACTAAGAATCATGGTACAGTAAAGTTAAAAAAGAAGCAGATTGTATGAAGGAGTGAAGAATTTTTTAAAAAATTACTTTCACAAAATAATGTGTACAGCATTAAGATCAACTGGCAGCTTAAAAAACATGGTGCTTAACAGAAGCTGTGAAGGAACTATCTCAAAACAGAAATTATCGTGTTTTATGCTTCTTTTTTAGGAAATAAACTACAGTTGCTTCTGACCCCATTCAGGTCTCCTCAGAACTGCCCCAAAACTCTCAGGCTCTGAATTTTTAAAGTGAAAATCAATTCTTGATTTTCCTGAACCAAAGCAGCTAATGTTCATTAATATATCCCCCAGCTGTTGTAAAACCACCATAGTTAAAATAACCTTTCATTAACTCTGCTGCTTTCTGATACGTTTTGTGTTAGGTCACTATTTCAGAAAGGCTGTTTTAAGTTAGTTTTTTTAAAAAAACCCTTCAGAAAAGTAACCAATCCCAAATACCAAATGTTAAATTCTAAATTATAAAAATAATATATAGTACAAATCAGAAAGCTTTAGGTCAACGGAATTGCTATAATCGGGCAATTCCCCCTGGCTTTGTAGTCAGAGAGCCTGGAAATTTGACAATTACATTGCTCCAAAATTTCATGCTTCACATGGCAAGGGGCTACTACTGCTGTCCATTCAGATTTTAGGTTAAATCCTGGTGTCTTTAAAGCTCAAGCTGTATTTTTAAAAGGGTCCTTGTGTTTTTGGGCCATTCTAAATTGCTACGGGAAAGGACTAGGTTCATTGCTTATTTTAGATATATGTTCTCATCATCCTGTTTTGACAGTTGCTAATGAGTTACCAATTAAGCCATGAATACAGTGGGAGAAACTAATTCAAATAGTAGTGCTTTCAGCTATTGCTACCCTGACTATTGATTTTCCAGGCCAGGTAGTGCCACAGGCCTCAGCTGATAACATCAAAGACTTCTATGGAAACAAATCTCTGCCCCCTTAGCCTTAATTGTGTCTTGTTCCTTTAGAAGTCCTTTCAGTGATATTTGTTGTTGAAGATATGTGATTCTGTGGTTCAGGCCATCCATTTACAATCCTAAAACTTTGATAAATTTTCTCTGGAATTCTTTTGTAAACTATTGCACACTTCCCATGTACAGTGACAATTTTAGGTTATCAATGAAAAGGATGAAATTAGACTCTAACAAAAACTGAAGCAAAGGTTCTCTGACCAATCTGAGTTAACAAAAAATCTGAAATGAGAAACATATGGTTTTTTTGTTACCATCTCAAACCATAACCTAAACTTCTTCTTTAAATTTTCAATAGGCATTCACATTTGTTTTTAATTTTAAAGGTTTAAAGTTTGCGTAGTGTTTCATTTGTCTGCTATTTTTCTTTTTAAGTTTATGATCACAGCAAGCAGTAATTTACCTTCATTGCAACTGCACTGTTATTTAGGGCCCACAGTGACATGATCTATGCTGGGAAATCTGGGATAATCGTGTGCGTAAAGGCTGTCTTGATGTCGGGAACAACTAATTGCATTTTCAAAACTGTTCAGATATCAAGATGAAGTACTTGCTGTGGTGCAGCAAGGCGCTGCTGATTAACAGGTGATTATTGTTTGTTCTCACCTTCATTAACTACAAACCTCACCTCATTAAAATGTACTTGCAATCATACCAGGTGACGGATAGAAACTAGACATTGGGAGTTCTTGGCATGAAAATCAGAACAGCAGCCTCTAATTCCTCTGGACCGCCATATTGGGCACTGTGGGCATGCTCCAGAGCATGCGTCTAATATTCACAGGAGCTGGCATCTGATATTTGACAGCTTCCCTGCGCCATCATAAAAAGCCATAGGGAACATCCTAGCCAGATGCATCACAGCTTGGTATGGCAACTACTCTGCCCAAGACTGCAAAATGGACAGCCCAGTTCTTCATGCAAATCAGCCTTCCTTCCAGTGATTCCATCTATACTTCCTGCTGACTCGGGAAAGCAACCAACTTAGTCAAAGGCCTTTCCCACCACAGTTATACCTGTACTCTCTTCCAACTGGCAAAAGATACAAAGGTTTGAAAACATGTACTAACAGATTCAAGAACAGCTTCTTACCCGCTGTTATCAGACTTAAGAATGGACCTCTCATATATTAGAGTTGATCTTTCTCTGCACCTTCTCTGTAGCTGTAACACTATATTCTACATTCTGTTCTATTAATTACCCTGATGTACTTATGCAAGGTATGATTTGACTGGTTAGCACAGTAACAATACTTTTCACTGTATCTTGGTACATGTGACAATAAAACAAAACAAATCATAGCACACCTCTTTACTGCTTATAATATATTCCTATACTTCAGTGCTACACTTCAGAGATCACAAGCAACTATCATTGTAATACTGCTAAAAAGACATTTGCATACAAGGGAGGGCTCTCAGCTCACACCTGTACCATCCTGCATCTCTGGGCTGCTTACAAAGTCTAAAAGGCCTCCCTACTTAGTGCCTCGCCAAATGTTCAAAGCATCCTTACTTTGTGCTATCCTGCCTATGCTTTGTGTCCTCAGCTGCAGTTTAAAGGCTCGCATCGTTGCCATATAGCCTTGAAGGGCAGCGCAGACATAAAGCCAGGCAGCTTGTCATCTTGCTGTACAACCCATTCTTGCTTCAGTCTCACAGCTGCACCACATATGAGCTGCTACACGGAACACAAAATGCATATGCTACATGAAAATGACCAAAACTCAGTCTATGGGGAATTGTCTTCACCGAAGTCCAGGGAAATCCTTCTCAGACGGTGGGGAGGAGGTTTTCCCGTGGAGTAAGCCAACGGAAAGCTCCGACATCAATCCAGTGACTTGGGGACTCTCATACAGCTGCTCTAGTTGGTCAGAGTTAGGATCCTGTCAACACAGGGTGGGGTCAGCTGAACGTCAGCCTCTTTTTGCTATTCCCATCTGGATAGAAAGAAAAGGAGATAGTAACACTTATCCAGAGATCTAGAGAAGGCCATTAAACTTCTTCCGGCATTTTGGGTCTTCCTCAAGAGGGCTGAGGCCGCACTACCCTGGGTGACAATTATGGACCAAACTAGAGCAGGTTCTGGTTTCATGAGTTCCTCTGGTGTCCCTGGGAAGAGAACATGCTTCTTCTACACCATCTTTCATCAGGATTTCCAGATTCCAGATCACAATGTGAACACCAATTCCTTTTTACCATCTCTGGGGCAAATGTCAGAAACTATGCAATGCAGTTTCAGACTTAGTTCAGTATAGAATATATTTCAAAATTTCTGCCCAGCCAGCATAAGTTCTTCATCTCTCTCCGATAGGATTTTGATTTGAATTTTTCTTCTTGTTCACCATCAGTACATTTGTCTTTCCACCTCGCCCTTGACAAGGTATTTGCCAAAATTTGTTTTCATAGACACCTCGCATTCCTTAGTGACTGCTTCTGGCTAAGATTCACCCCATGTCTATTTGAAGTGAAGTTTTGTCCCCCCTGTTTGAATCCATCCATGGCCACAGATATTTCTGTGATGTACAGTGCTCCTTAGGCAGCTGTTCTCACCACATCCTGAGATCCACTCTCAATGCTATGTGCCCCACATGCACACTTTTGACTTCTGTGTCTATTAGCATTGCTTCATACTGGCTCAGAGCTATCCTGCTCCCCAATTCTACTTCATTCTTCAGCTTGTTCGATGTTGAAGAAGAAATTGTTTCTCTTTCTTTGATGCATTAAGAGCCACAAACTTCAACAACTCAAAGACATCCAGGACTTTCTGGAATTTTCCTTCCTGTCCCTCTCTCTGAACCCACATCTTGTCAGGTATTTATCATACCTGCTGATCTGCCATTCTCTAATACTGAACAATCTGATCAGCAAAGGACTTAAGGACCTAGTTTTATCCATTTATACTCCACTTCAATGAATTTCGGGCATGACATGACATCCAACACTTCTTCCATTGCCAGTGGTGCTGTTGCTATCGGGCTGAGTGCTATCTGTTGTACACCTCCTCCGATCTCTCATGGACCATCACCCCACTACTGAACATCAAACTCCTTTTTCCATGACTGTCATTGACCTCATCTCATCCGAGGATCTCCCACCTCACAGCTTGCCAACTCAGTGACCCAACCCTGTACTGCCTACTTCTACATTTCTACCCGAAAAAGTAAGCCCTTCTTTCAACCTGTTCCTGCCTCATGGAAATTAATTCCTCCTACCTTGACTCAATTTTTTTTCTCCCTTATCCACTGTCTACCCACTTTCATTCAAAATTCTTCTGCATTATATTGGTTTCAAAACTTCTAGTTTGCTGGCACAAGTTGCCTCTCCACTATGGACATGTAATGTCTCTACATGTCTATCTTCCATTGGGATGGTTTGAGGGCTCCTGAGAGAAGATTATCTCCATTACATTCATGTACCTGCATCATCTTTGAACAACTTTTCCTTCAAGTCCTCTCATATCCTTCAGGCAGAAGGGGTGGTCATGGCTACCTGCATGGGCCCCACTGGAACCTGTCTGAGGGTTACATGGAACATTCCTTCTTCCAGTCCTATTTAGGTCCTCTCCTACAGCTGTTTCTCCAGTAAATGTCCCTAGTATTGCATCCCTCTTCCACAGAATTCGAAAGATTTATCAAATTTAATTCCTATTTCCACCTTGCTTTCATCTTCATCTGGTCCACCTTTCACTTCTTCCTCGACATCACTGTTTCCATTTCAAGGGTTAGGCTGGTTACTGATATCCACTACAATTCTATTAATTCAGATTGTTACCTTTACTATATATCTTCACGCCTTGTTTCCTGTTGGAACTCCATTCTATTCCTCCTGTTGAGCTATCCTTAACCAATGATGCCACCTTCTACTGGGGCAGCTTCAGAAATGTCCACCTTTCTCCTCAATCAAGGATTCCCAGCCATTGTGGTTAACAGGGCCCTCAGCTGTGATTCACCCATTTCCCATGCATCTGCCCTCACTTCCCTTTCCTCCTACAACAATAGAATTCACTCTGATACTCTCTTCCCATCCCACTAACCTCCACATCCAAAGGATCATAAGCCACCATTTTTGGCATCTTCAGTAGGATGCTACCACTGGACACAGGTTCTCCTTCCCTTCTTTGTCAGCCTTCTGCAGGACCACTTACTCCAGGACATCAAGGTCGTAGGAACAGGAGTAGGCCATTCAGTCCCTCAAGCTTTTTCCACCATTCAGCAAAATCATGGTTGATCTGTGGCCTAAGTCCACATCGCTGCCTTTGGACTATAGCCCTTAATCCCTTAGCATAACAAAAATTATCAACTACTGATTTAAAAATCACTTATTTAGCACATCCACCAATATCATTTATTGTATCCGTTGCTCCGGATGCGGTCTCCTCTCCATTGGGGAGACTGGACGCCTCCTAGCAGAGCGCTTTCGGGAACATCTCTGGGACACCCGCACGAATCAACCACACCGCCCTGTGGCCCAACATTTCAACTCCCCCTCCCACTCTGCCAAGGACATGGAAGTCCTGGGCCTCCTTCACCGCTGCTCCCTCACCACCCGACGCCTGGAGGAAGAACACCTCATCTTCTGCCTCGGAACACTTCAACCCCAGGGCACCAATGTGGACTTCAACAGTTCCTCATTTCCCCTTCCCCCACCTCACCCCAGTTCCAAACTTCCAGCTCAGCACTGTCCCCATGACTTGTCCTACCTGCCTATCTTCTTTTCCACCTATCCACTCCACCCTCTTCCCTGACCTATCACCTTCATCCCTTCCCCCACTCACCTATTGTACTCTATGCTACTTTCTCCCCACACCCACCCACCTCTCATTTATCTCTCCACCCTTCAGGCCCTCTGCCTGTATTCCTGATGAAGGGCTTTTGCCCGAAACGTCTTTTTTACTGCTCCTTGGATACTGCTAGGTTAGCAAGGTTAGATATCATGGAATATAAGGAGAACTAGCCACTCGATACAGAACTGGCTGGAAGGTACAAGACAGAGGGTGGTGGTGAAGGGTTGCTTTTCAGACTGGAGGCCTGTGGAAAAATGGTGTGCCATAAGGATTGGTGGTGGGTCCATTGCTTTTATCATTTATATAAATAATTTGGAAGTGAACATAGGAGGTATAGTTAGTAAGTTTACAGAGGACACCAAAATTGGAGGTGTAGTGGACAGCGAAGAAGATTACCTCAGAGATCACAGCGGGATCTTGATCAGATGAGCCAATGGGCTGAGAATTGGCAGATGGAGTTTAGATAAATGTGAGGTGCTGCATTTTGGAAAAGCAAATCAGACTGGGAGTTATACAGTTAATAGTAAGGCCCTCTGGAGTGTTGCTGTAAAAAGAGACCTTGGAGTGCAGGCGCATACTTCCTTGAAAGGAGAGTTGTGGGTAGATAGGACAGTGAAAAAGGTGTTTGGTATGCTTTCCGTTATTGGTCAGAGCATTGAGTATAGGAGTTGGGATGTTATGTTGCAGCTGTTCTGGACCTATTCCTATCGGAATGATGTTGTGAAACTTGAAAGGGTTCAGAAAAGATTTAGAAGGATGTTGCCAGAGTTGGAGGATTTGAGCTACAGGGAGAGGCTGAATAGGCTGGGGCTGTTTTCTCTGGAGCTTCGGAGGCTAAGAGGTGACCTTATAGAGGTTTATAAAATCATGAGAGGCATGGATCTGGTATAGGCTCTGTCTATACAAGGTCTTTTCCCTGGGACGGGGGAGTCCAGAACTAGAGGGAATAGGTTTAGGATGAGAGGGAAAAGATATAAAAGGGACCTAAGGGGTATCTTTTTCACGCAGAAGATGGTGGGTGTGTTGGATGAGCTGCCAGAGGAATTGGTGGAGGCTGGTACAATTACAGCATTTAAAAGGCATCTGGATGGATATATGAATAGAAAGGATTTAAATTAGGTTAAATTAGATTCCCTACCAGTATTGAAACAGGTCCTTCGGCCCAACAAGTCCACACCAACCCTCCAAAGAGTAATCCAATCAGAATCATTTCCCTACCCTACATTTACCCCTGACTAATGCACCTAACACAATGGGCAATTCAGGACGGCCAATTCACCTGATCTGCACATCTTTGCATTGAGGGATATGGGCCAAGTGCTGGCAAATGACACTAAATTAGGTTGGGATGTCTGGTCGGCATGGTCAAGTTGGACCGAAGGGTCTGTTTCCATGCTGTACATCTCTATGAATTTATTTAGTTATCGAAGACATCAGTATCCAAGGCACCAGATACAGTTTCCAGAAGAAACAGCGATTTACCCGCACTTCATTCAGTCTAGTCTGCCGTGTTTACTGCTCACAATGTGGTCTCCTCTACATTGATGTGAATGTGCCAGTATTGGACTGGATAACCTTTTTTTTTGTCCTCCAAGATGGCTTTGAAGACACACAATAATGCAGAATTGCTGAGGAAAAAGCTGGTAATTATGTTCTGTACCCATGAGAATAGCCTTAACTGTAATCTTGGGATGATGTCAGGTTACATGTAACTCCACCATAGTGTTCTAGGTTTGCAAAATCTTCCTCACTGTTCTGTTTTGACACCATCATCTCGATAACTTGTTATTTTCTCTTTATTTTAATTAGTTTGTACAGTTTTAGATTATTTGTTACTTTAGTTAGACCCTCATCATAAGTCTGTTATACCTATCATGTTATTCCAGTTATTTGGTTTGTTTCCAGCACTATCTTATTAATTTTTTATAATTGTTGCTCTGCCTTAATTAATCATCCTTCACTTGCTATTCAGCTGTTGACACTTTACTTGTGCCATTTGATACTTGCAATCACCTAAAAAAACTTGTTATTCAGCCTGTTGACACTCCATTTGGACCATCTTTTGACACTCCTAGTTAGCTGGAATTATCTTGCAATGATCTCTCCACCTATAAATTTAACCACCCTTCACACCAAGGTCATGTTGTGTTCTCAGCACAACAAACCTATTTTCAACTGTTCATACTTGTTTTTAGCACCCGATCAAGCATTTATCTCTCTCTTGGTTTATTATCAGCAATCACTTTGTTTACCTCCATTTTTGTCTCTCTCAGCAGCATTTCTTCACTCCTCCCTGTCATCAGCACAACTACCACCATGTCCCAATGCCTCCTCCCCAGTCATCAAGACAAATACGATCATTTCCCAGCTGCTTTCAGTGCTGGCGAAAGAACTTTTTTTTCTCTAAGAGTGTTGTCAAGCCTGTTGAGTTTCTTCAGCATTTTCTTTTTTTATTTCAGACTGCTTGACTGGGTGCATGATGGCCTGTTAAAGATGACATTGATGTTAGGCATCTTGGGATATCCTGGAATATTCCAGCACTGCGAGTTCTTACAGCTCTGGTGACTGGGCGAATTGGAATAGTGCTGGTCAAGGAGGCCGTAAGAAATAGTTAATGAGGCGAGTTAGGGTGGCAATAGCCTAGAGAAGCTCTCCATGAAACTCAAAGAAGCTTGCACTTAACCAAAATATTCAGCCTAACCTGTCTGTCATGAACAATCCAAGAATGCATTTAATTGCTTCAGTGACCTCTAGGTTTAATCATTTACGATTTTTTAAAATCAATCCAATTTCCAGTTCAAAATATTTTTTGCAATCTGTTCATGGAGTTTTCAGAACAGCGAGGCAGGATTTATACTTCACATCCTTTTTCTGGCCTTTGTACTATATTCCTTTATCTTCTTACCTAACAAGAACGACCAAACTCAGAACTGAATATTTTAATTTACCAAGCTGTTATTTTTCACCTGTAATGCAACAGACAATGTATAAATAGCATTTTTTTTCAAAACAACTATCATTCCCTCATTTATTTCAAAGAACTAACTGCGAGTAGAGGGACAGCTTAAAGCATTTGAAAGAGTCTTTGATGATGTCTGCCTTGTGAATTGGAGTACTCTACAATCAGGCTTCTGAAATCTGTCACAGAAGAATAGAGGCCAGAGCGGGATAAAAAGTTATCAACTTGAGGTATGAACTTTGTTTCTCTCCAAAATGCAGAATGACTTGCTGATTATTTTTGTTTTCATTTCAGATTTCAGCAAAAGCAGTATTTTGTTTCTCAACATCATAAATCCTCTCTGCACTCTCTCGAGTACTTGGATTTGATTTTAATAATATGACAACTCAGATTTGCTTGCAGTACTTACAGTGTGGTGTAATCAAGCTTTCAACTAGGTTGAACACTTCTTACTTTTCAAGTGATGTGCACTGTTAGACTCAGGTAATATTCTGCCTGTCATGGCAAATGTTGGAATTTGACTTCAGTTGAAAAAAGCTGTGGAATTAAGAATCTAATTATGTTGGCTATTGGAAAAAACCCATCTGGTTTCCTAATGTCCTTTAGGGGTGGTAACTGCTGTCCTAATCTGGCCTGGCCTTCATCTGACTCCAGACCTACAGCAATGTGATTGACACTTAATTGCTGTCTGAGCAATTAGGGATGGGCAATAAATGCTGGCCTAGCCAATGATGCCCTCATCCCGTCAAAAAAAGATTCCTGGCCCTCTAGTATTAAGACCTAATGCTTAGATTCTTTCTTTTAATTACTTTGTGGTACAACATTTAGAGGTATTTCTTCCACAGTCTCCACCACATAGACAGGCATCTTCCAAATAATAAAAGACTCCTCTATCATACGCCTCCCTACTGATATTTCTCAAATCAGAATGTATTACCTCACATTTATCTGTGTTGAACTTTATTTGCTCATTCTGTAGAGGATATTAATGATCTCTATTTTTTTTCAGTCCCTCTCGGCAGTGTCTCCACCCTCTTCCCAATTTGACATGAACCAAAATACATAAATTGGGTTTTTGATTCTAAGTTCAAAATTGTTAAAGTAACAATTGTGAACTGTGGTCCCAGCGTTTCATGCTGAAACCAAACTATTTGTTTTTTTTAATAGCTTTACAACCTAAGGAGCTTTGGTTGCATCTTGTTGATAGTAATAGAAAGTGCTGGAAGAAGTGGTAATCAAAATGGAGGGTTGAGTTGTTAGTCTTCAGGTGTTGTACTCAATTTTGAGTCCTAAAGTCTATAAATGCCTAAATGGAAAATAAGATGCTGTTCTTCCAGTATGCATTGAACGTCGATGGAACACTGCAACAGGCCTACAGCAGATTTGTGACCATGCGAGCAAACTGATATTTTAAAATGAAGGAAGTTGGAGTGTTTGGAGGTGCACTCCACAAAAGAGGAAAGGGTTTATTGTTTCTCAACTGAAATAAAGAATGAAATAGAACTGGGGACCTGGACAACTTTGCCTCAGCATGAAGATGTGCTAATGGAGAGAGAAGCCAAGGGTGTGTAAGTAGCACTGCATGGTACTGAAGTGGATCTCAGCATACAATGAGAACAGCAGTCTGAAAAATGTTCTATTTCTTGGACGTACCTGTGATTCTGGGTGCACATGAAACATAAAGGACAAACCTCAGTTGGAAAAGACAGAGGGTAAGTAGCAATTTGAGACAGTTAGTGAGGAAGGAGAAGTGGCTGTGAAAGTGAGTTTTAGCAAAAATCTTATTAAACACCAGAAGGGAAATAGAAAGCAACACAGGTATTAGGGAGTTTCCTTGAAAATTCATGACTGCATATTCTGCTGTAGACAGCTGGGTTTTGAACAGTGACTGGATAGAGAGAGAGAAAGTGTATGTGCTTGTGTGTGTGTTTGCTTATGCTTATGTATGTGCACACGCGTGTGTCCACTAATGTGTTGTACATGCAGTGAAACCTGGTTGGATGGATCTTTACTTTCTAAAACTTGATATAGTCTACTCTCCCAGTCACATTTTTTAGATTTTCCTCATTCAAATGCCTGTTCTATATGTCAGGAATTTCTATGGCTCCTCTAAGATTACCCTATGCCCAAGCCTGGAATTTGCATAGTTTGCTTCTTTCCCTCAACTCATGCCCTCCCTCAATTTGTCCATTCCATGAAATTTACCTCCTGTGATGTTAGTCCTATTCCACTAAACTGCTGACCACCCAATTTCCTTTACTGCTAGTTCCCGTATTGGCTGATATTGTGAAAAGTTCTGTCAGTTCAAAAATCCTTTCTTTGAAACAGTTGAGACATCATTCCCAACTATCCTCTGATTGGTTGGGAAACGCAGAATCATGTTGTTACAGAAGACATTGAAGAGCTTCCTGTAAAGCTTGTTGACTGATCCAGTGGGTTAACAACTTTTTCAGTCTCCTTTCCACATGCAGAATAAAACTCTGCCCCCTGTTTCAACTGAGGAACTACTGAGAACATTAAAGATATTTTATATTTTTATAGAGTCATACAGCACGGAAACAGACTCTTTGGTCGAACCAATCCATGCCAACTAGTTCTACCTGCCTGCCTTGGGAAACATCTCTGGGACACAAGCACCAAACAACTCCATCGCCCTTCACCTCACCCTCCCACTCTCCAAGGACATGCAAGTGCTGGGTCTCCTCCACTGCCAAATCCAAGCCACCCAACACTTGGAGGAAGAACATCTCATCTTCTGCCTTGGGACCATTCAACCACATGGCATCAATGTCAACTTCGACATTTTCCACATCTCCGCTCCCCCTCCTCATCCCAGATCCAACCCTCCAACTTTGCACTGCTGTCTTGAACTGTCCTACCTATCCATATTCCTTCCAACCTTTCCACCCCACCCTCCCCTCTGACCTATCACCATCACCCCCACCTGCATCTACCTATCGCCTTCCCAACTACCTCACCCCCCACCCGCACCCCTCCTATTTATCTCCCAGCCCGCTCAACTCCCCCCCACCCCACATTCTTGATGAAGGGCTGATGCCCAAAATGTTGATTCTTCTTCCTCGGATGCTGCCTGACCTCCTGTGCTTTTCCAGCGTCACACTTTTTGACTTTGATCTCCGGTATCAGCAGTCCTCACTTTCTCCTTGGTCCATAAGCCTCCAAACATTTCATATTCATGTTCTTATCTGAATGTCTTTTAAATGTTGTAACTATATCCACTGGATTCTGGGAGTTCATTCCACACACGAACCACACTCTGTATAAAAAAAAATTGCCTCTTGTGTCTCTTTTCAATCTTTCCTCTTGCACCTTAAAATGTAGCTCCTAGTCCTGAAATACCTCTCCTATGGAAAAGACACCTGCCATTCACCATATCTATGCTCATTATTTTGCAAACCTCTAAAGGTCACAGCTCAACCTCCCACCCTCCGGTGACAAAAATGCAGGTATGTTTTTGAATTTGGGCCTTTTAATGATTTAAATGATCAAGGTTTGGTTCTAATACAATTGGTAATAGCTGCTGACATGAATTTCCATCACACACACATCTAGGCATTTGAGAATCACCATATTCTGTAATATGTAGGCAGCTGATCGATAATATTTGGAAGAGGTGGGGACTTCTTATTTTACATATGCTTCAAATTAAACCTAGTGGGATTTAAATGCAATAGTGATGAAACTAGTTATAAATATATGAGCCGAGCTGTTTAAATCAAGTGTTAATTCTGTATTGAAAGAATTACTGTAGGGATTGAATTCCAAAGAGATTATCTTTCTTGGTAAGAATTTTCTTTCCTTATAATAGTACAAATGCTTCTCTTCCTGCACCTGAGAAATTATTGTGCTACACTGTATTAAGAAAAATCATGTGTATACATTTAACAGGAGTTTACTGAGTTCTCCCCTACTTTCTGCACTGATGTCATGCGAAATAACGAGATGCAAGAACAAGAGGGTGAGCAGTTTCTTAAGAGGAACCTTAGACAAATGCGCAGGATGGTGTTCTTGCGATTTCACTGCCTATACATCAATCTGAGCACTCGTCAGTTCTGGTGGTGTTCCTGAATTCTCACTGTATGTACACCGATCTGAGCACCCGTCAGTTCTGGTGGTGTTTCTGAATTCTCACTGTATGTACATCAATCTGAGCACCCGTTAGTTCTGATGGTGTTCCTGTATTCTCACTGTATGTACATTGATCTGAGCACCAGTCAGTTCTGGTGGCTTATGTTTGGAAGAGCCAAACCCTTTGATCTACCTGTTCTATCACACAGCCCATCCACATTAACAGAGCTGATATTTCCTGGGACAGTTGTCTATTTCTGTTGAGGCAGAGATTTCGTTAGAGCATCACATAATTGTACTGCATCCTCCACTAAGGTAGATAGCCACATGTCAGAGTTTCTATTTGGATTTGGGGTCATTGTAATAGTGGATGCAATTGGTTATAAATGTATGAGCTGAAAATGTGTTGCTGGAAAAGCGCAGCAGGTCAGGCAGCATCCAAGGAACAGGAAATTCGACGTTTCAGGCATAAGCCCTTCATCATTCCTGATGAAGAGCTTATGCCCGAAACGTCGAATTTCCTGTTCCTTGGATGCTGCCTGACCTGCTGCGCTTTTCCAGCAACACATTTTCAGCTCTGATACTCCAGCATCTGCAGACCTCACTTTCTCCTATAAATGTATGAGCTCAGCTGTTTAAATTGAGTATATTTCAGTATTGAAAGAATTACTGTAGAGATTGATTGAATTTCAAAGAGATTATCTTTCATGGTAAAATATGTTTTTTTTAAATATATACGTACATCATCCAGATCTTGCTGTGCAGGCAACAAATTCAAAGTTTGTGGATAATAAAAAGAAAAGGGTTGGGAGCATTGTAAACTGTGGAAAAGATTTTAGAATTTCAAAATGACATTCAGTTGATGGTGTGAGTCGATAAGTTGCAGATGAACTTCAATGCAGAGAAGTGTAATGTGATATATGTTGGGACAAAGGAAATGAAGAAATAATATAAAGGGTACGGTTCTAAATGTTGTGCAGGAACTGAGACATCTGGGTGGATATGTACACAATTCATTAAAGATGACAGAGCAGGTCAAGAGAGCATCTTGGAAATCCTGTGTTACTGCTCATGGGTTCTGTGGATTCTTGCATGGTCATTGAGCCTGACCCTAGAGGCACATCTCTGACCACACATTTGACAAGTGTTTCCAGGAGGGAGAATTGGTTCTTGACCTTGAAATCTCTGACATTCCTTTCTTTGGTTCAGTTTCTGCACTGCCTCTTCATAGAGTCATAGAGTCCCACGGCTTGGAGGCAGGCCCTTCAGCCCAAACAGGTCCATGCTGACCAAAATGTCCATCCACGCTAATCCCATTTCCCTGCACTTGGCCCACATCCTTCGAATCCTTTCCTGTCCATATATTTGGCAAATGTCTTTTAAATGTTGTTAATATATTGCCGCAACCACTTCTGCTAGCAGCTCATTCCATATGCGTAAAAATGTTGCCCCTCAGGTTCCCATTTACTCTTTCCCTCTATCTTAAACTGATGCCCTCTAGTCCTTGATTCCCCAATCCTGGGAAAAGATTGAGTGCATTTACCCTATCCATGCCTCTCATGATTTTATACACTTCTATATGATGCCCCAACAGTTCCTACGCACGAAAGAAAAAAAGTCCTAGCTTGTCCAACCTCTCCCTATAACTCAATCACTTGAATCCTGATAACATCCTTATAAATTTCTTCTGCACTCTTTCCAGTGTAATAACATTCTTCCTGTAGCAAGGTGACCAAGCTGAACACAATACTCTAAGTGTGGCCTCACTAACATCCAGCACAACTTTAACATAGGTTCCTAACTTCTATACTCATCAGGTTCCTAACTGATGAAGGCCAGTGTGCCGAAAGCCTTCTTCACTGCCCTGTCTACCTGGGACTGCACTTTCAGAGAACTGTGCATCTGAACGCTAAGGTCTCTCTGTTCAATTTACACCCCTTAAGGCCTTACTATTCACCATGAAACTCCTACTTTGATTTGACTTTCCAAAATGCAACATCGCACATTTATCTATATTAAATTCCATTTGACATTTCTCGGCCCACTTCCCCAGCTAATCTTCCTCACTGTCCATGATACTTATTTTATTGTCATCTGCAAACTTACTAATCATGCCCTGTACATTCTCAACCAAATCATTGATATAGATAACAAACAGCAATGGGTCCAGCACTGACCTCTGAGGCACTCCACTAATCACAGACCTCCTGTCCAACAAGCAACCTTCCACTATTACCCTGTGCTTCCTACCATCAAGCCAACTGTGTATCCAGTTTGCCAACTCTCCATGGATTCCATGCAATCTAATCTTCTAGAGCAGCCTACAGTGTGGAACCTTATCAAAGATCCAGCCCTGCTCTCATCAATCCTCCTGGTCACTTTATCAAAACAAATCTAGCAAATCTGTGAGGCATGATTTCCAATGCACAAAGCCATGCTGACTACTCTTAATCAAACCCTATCTTTCGAAATGCATGTATACCTTATCCTTCAGAATCTTCTCAAGTAACTTAACTACCACAAATGTTAAGCTTACTGGTCTATAGTTGCCAGGTTTTCCTTTGCAACCTTTCTTGAATGATGGCACAATATTTGCTACCCTCCAGTCATCTGAGACCTCATCCTCGGCTAACGATAATGCAAATATATCAGCCAGGGCCATTGCAATTTCTTCTCTAGTCTTTTGTAGTGTTCCAGCTATATCCGGTCAGGACCAGATTTATCCACCTTCATACATTCTAATATGTCGAATACTTCCTCTGCTGTGATATGGACTGTCCCCAAGATATCACCACTAACTTCCCCAAGTTCCCAACTCTTCATGTCTTTCTCCATGGTAAACACAGAGGACAAATATTCATTGAGGACCTCGCCCATTTCCTGCGGTACCACACATACATGTCCACTTTGGTCCTTGAGGGGTCCTATTCTCTCTCTAATTATTCTTCTTCCTTTGATGTACTTAAGGAATCTCTTTGAATTCACCCTACTCATCTCGGTCAATGCTATCCTGTGCTCTCTTTTTGCCCTCCTGATTTCCTTCTTTAGTAAACCCCTGTGTTTTCTATATACTTCCAGGGATTCCCATACCTGTAGCTGAGCCATACATCCTTTTTTCTGGTCAAAGCTTCATTATCTCTTGTCATCCAGGGTTCCGTACTCCTGTCAACCTTGCCCTTCACCCTCACAAGAACATATAGACCTTGAACTCTAGCTATCCGACTTTAGAGGTTCCCTTTGCCTGCAAATAAACTACTCCAATCAACAGCTGCAAGCTCCTGTCTAATTCCATCAAAATTGGCCTTGCCTCAATTTAGAACTTGAACGTGTGTACCAGTTTTTTCCCTCTCAATAACTATTTTGAAATTAATAGGACTGTGGTCACTGGTCCTAAAGTGCTCCCCCGCTGACACCTCAGTCACCTGTCCTTCCCAATTTCCCAAGAGTAGATTGAGTTTGGCCTCTTCCCGAGAGGGACCCTCTATATACTGCTTGAGGAAACTCTTGCTGATGGGTATTCTCAAAGATTCCCTTTATCCAGGAGGTTCCTCAAGTCAGTTTCTTATGAATGAGGATCTTAATACATTAGGAATGGGAGGACAGCTGATTTGTGATTTCTACAACATATGGGAACTCCTAAATGCCATTTTGGTCTAAGGGAAACAAGTTTACAGTCCCATTTGAAGTTTGTGTAATTTTGGCCGTGCAACTATGAGTTGGACATTGAATTAGAGACACTGTGATTCATTTAGGGGGTTTTCTGGATTCTCTGTACCAGGAGGCAGCCACACTTCTTAGTATAGGGTACTCTGATATGATCAGTGCTTGGGACAGTACAGTATGACTGTGAGTGTGGCAGGTAAGAGGATCCAGAGGTATTCAACAGACTTGAAATTCTTTCAGTATGTTTGGATTAGAGTGGGGCTGTCAGGTGGTCAGCTAAGTAACCATGGCACTATTTCAGTAATTACAGAATAGATGCATTTCATAAAGTATGAAAAGTTTCCAAGATGGACCCAGCATAGACAGTGGTGAATTAGAAATGTTAAAAATAGAATCAAATTTAAAGAAAAAAACAAGAATGGTGCAGCTGCAGGTGGTAGGCCTGAAGACTGGGCAAAATATAAACAGCAAAGAATAACAAGAAGAATGAGGGGGAAAGTACAATATGAGAAAAAGTTAAGCGGAAATATAAATACAGATAGTTAAACTTTCTATGAATATTTGAAGAGTTTTAAAAAATGAGTAACAAAAACAGAAACCAAAACAATGAGTGTTGGTCCTATAGAAAGTGGGACTAGAGAATTAGTAATGGAAAATAAGGACATGGCAGATGAATTGAACAGATATTTTGCATCAGTCTTAACTATAAGGGATATAAGTAGCATTCTAGAAGCAATTATAAATCAGGAAATGGAAAGGAGGAAGGAACTCAGAAAGATCACAATCACTACAGAAATGGTACAGAGTAAATTGTCAAAGCTTCAGGCTGACAAGTGTTTGGGTCCGGATGGGCTTCATCCTAGCATCTTAAAAGAAGTGGCTAATGAGATAGTTGACTCATTGGCATTAATTTTTCTAAACTGTCTAATTCAGGAACGGTCCCATTCGATTGGAAAATAACGAATGTATCTCCTTCATTCAAAATTGGAGGGGCACAGAGAATAGGACCATAAATTTCTAAAGATATGTAGGTTTGTTCACTGAGCTGGAAGGTTCATTTCCAGACATTTCATCACCCTCCTAGGTAACATTTTCAGTAAAGATAGATAAATTGAAAGCAGGGATCATGTACAGTGCTTCACCTGGAGGCCCACTGAAGATGTTACCCAGTAGGATGATGAAACGTCTGGAAATGAACTTTCCAGCTCAGTGAGCAAACCTACATCCAGAGCCTTAACCTGAGCTACAAATCTTCTCAAAACTTGCTATTGCCAACTTTTAAGGGGAAAATGTTAGAAGCTATCATTCAATCTGTAATAGCATGGGAATTTAGATAACTTCAGAATAATCTGACAGATCAGCATGATTTTATGAAAGGGAAATTATGTTTAGTCAATCTATTGGAGTTCTTTGAATAAATAACTTGTGCTGTGGGTAGAGGGGAGTGGGTTGATGAACTATATTTAGATTTCCAGAAGGCATTTAATAAATTGCCACATTAGATTATTTACAGTGTGGACACAGGCCCTTCGGCCCAACAAGTCCACACTGACCCACCGAAGCACAACCCACCCACACCCCTACATTTACCCCTTCACCTAACACTACGGGCAATTTAGCATAGCCAATTCACCTGACTTGCACATCTTTGGACTGTGGGAGAAAACTGGAGCACTTGGAGGAAACCCACACAGACACGGGGAGAATGTGCAAACTCCACACAGTCAATCGCCTGAGGCAGGAATTGAACACAGGTCTCTGGCGCTGTGAGGCAGCAGCGCTAACCACAGTGCCATCGTGCCGCCCACATGTAAGGTTATTGTGGAATATAATGCATGGTATAGTGCGTGTAGTATGGTGCAGCATTATTGGCATAAATAGAAGATTGGATGGATAACAGGAAGTAGAATACCATCTGAGGTAGTTTGGGCTGAGGTTAGAAATAGGAAAGGTGAGGTCACCCTGTTAGGTGTTTTCTACAGGCCTCCTAATAGTCCTAGAGAAGTAGAGGATAATATTGCGAGGATGATTCAGGAAAAGAGTGAAGGTAGCAGGGTGGTTGTTATGGGGGACTTTAACTTCCCAGATATTGACTGGGAGAGCTATAGCTCGAGTTCATTAGATGGGTCGGTGTTTGTACAATGTGTGCAGGATGGTTTCCTGACACAATATGTCGACAGGCCAACAAGAGGGGAGGCTATATTGGATTTGGTTCTAGGTAATGAACCAGGCCAGGTGTTAGACTTGGAGGTAGGTGAGCACTTCGGGGACAGTGACCACAACTCGGTGACTTTTACTTTAGTGATGGAGAGGGATAATCGTGCGCCGCAGGGCAAGAGCTATAGCTGGGGGCAGGGAAATTATGATGCAGTGAGGCATGACTTAGGATGTGTGGATTGGAAAAACAGGCTTCAAGAGAAGAACACTAATGAGATGTGGGGAGTGTTCAAGGAGCAGCTACTGCGTGTCCTCGATAGGTATGTACCAGTCAGGCATGGTGTAAAGGGCCTTGTGAGGCAGCCGTGGTTTAGTAAGGAATTGGAGTCCCTTGTGAAAGGGAAGAAGGCGGCATATGTAAAGATGAGGCGTGAAGGTTCAGTAGGGGCGATTGAGAGTTATAAGGTAGCCAGGAAGGAGCTAAAGAGGGAGCTAAGAGAAGCGAGAAGGGGACATGAAAAGTCTTTAGCTGGTAGGATTAGGGAAAACCCAAAGGCTTTCTATAGGTATGTCAAGAATAAAAGGATGACTAGGGTAGGTATCGGTCCAGTCAAGGATAGTAGTGGGAAGTTGTGTGTGGAGGCGGAGGAGATTGGAGAGACATTAAATCAGTACTTTTCATCAGTATTCACTCAGGAACAGGACACTGTTGCTGATGTGAATATGGAATCACAAATAATTAGAATGGATGCCCTGGAAATATGCAGGGAAGAGGTTTTGGGAATATTGGAAAGGATGAATATAGATAAGTCTCCTGGGCCTGATGGCATTTACCCCAGGATCCTATGGGAAGCTAGGGAGGAGATAGCAGAGCCATTGGCCTGGATTTTTATGTCGTCGTTGTCAACGGGAATAGTACCAGAGGACTGGAGGATAGCGAATGTGGTCCCATTGTTCAAGAAAGGGAGTAGGGATAGCCCTAGTAACTATAGGCCAGTGAGTCTGACTTCAGTGGTGGGCAAAGTCTTGGAGAGAATGGTAAGGGATAAGATTTATGAACATCTGGGTAGGAATAACGTGATCAGGGATAGCCAGCATGGTTTTGTGAAGGGCAGGTCGTGCCTCACAAACCTTATTGAGTTCTTTGAGAAGGTGACCAAGGAAGTGGATGAGGGTAAAGCAGTAGATGTTGTGTATATGGATTTTAGTAAGGCGTTCGATAAGGTTCCCCATGGTAGGCTAATGCTAAAACTTCGGAGGTATGGCATTGAGGATACATTAGAGGTTTGGATTAGGAATTGGCTGGCTGGAAGGAGACAGAGGGTAGTAGTTGATGGATTATGTTCATCTTGGAGCGCAGTTACTAGCGGTGTACCACAAGGATCTGTTTTGGGACCATTGCTTTTTGTTATCTTTATAAATGATCTAGAGGAAGGACTTGAAAGCTGGGTAAGCAAGTTTGCGGATGACACAAAAGTCGGTGGAGTTGTGGATAGTGAGGAAGGAAGTGGTAGGTTACAGCGGGATATAGATAAGTTGCAGAGCTGGGCGGAAATGTGGCAAATGGAATTCAATGTAGCTAAGTGCGAAGTCGTTCACTTTGGTAGGAATAACAAGATGATGGATTACTGGGCTAATGGTAGGCTACTTGGTAGTGTGGATGAGCAGAGGGATCTTGGTGTCCATGTACACAGATCTCTGAAAGTTGCCACCCAGGTAAATAGTGCTGTGAGGAAGGCATATGGTGTACTGGGCTTTATTGGCAGAGGAATTGAGTTCCGGAGTCCTGCGGTCATGTTGCAGTTGTATAAGACTCTGGTGCGGCCTCATCTGGAGTATTGTGTGCAGTTTTGGTCGCCATACTATAGGAAGGATGTGGAAGCTTTAGAACGAGTGCAGAGGAGGTTTACCAGGATGTTGCCTGGAATGGTAGGAAAATCTTATGAGGAAAGGCTGAGGCACTTGGGGCTGTTCTCATTGGAGAAGAGAAGGTTTAGGGGAGATCTGATAGAAGTGTATAAGATGATTAGGGGTTTAGATAGGGTAGATACTAAGAACCTTTTACCGCTAATGGAGTCAGGTGTTACTAGGGGACATAGCTTTAAATTAAGGGGTGGTAGGTATAGGACAGATGTTAGGGGTAGATTCTTCACACAGCGGGTTGTGAGTTCATGGAATGCCCTGCCCGTATCAGTGGTGAACTCTCCTTCTTTATGGTCATTTAAGCGGGCATTGGATAGGCATTTGGAAGTTATTGGGCTAGTATAGGTTAGGTAGGATTCAGTCGGCGCAACATCGAGGGCCGAAGGGCCTGTACTGCGCTGTATCCTTCTATTGTAATATAAGCAATAATGAATATTTTTCAGGTGAAAAAAGTGGTGTGCCACTGGGATTAATACTGAGTCCTCACAAGTTGACACTTTACAAAAATAATTTACGTGAAGGCCTGGAATAATTGCCAAATTTGCTAATGCCTCAAAGATTGGTAGGAAAGTAAATTGAGAAGGAGACATACGGAAACTACTAAAATATCTGTACAGGTTAATTGAGTGGCCAAAGATTTGGCAAATCAAGTACAATGTGGGAAAATCAAATTTTGCATTTTGGCAGCATATATGAAAAGGCAGAACAGTACCCAAATGGTGAGAAATTGCAGAGCTCTGAGATGAAGATGTACCTGAATGTCCTGTTGTATGAATTACAAAAGGCTCATAATAAAGTACAACAACTAATTAAGTAAGCTAATAAAATGTGGTCATTTATTGCAAGGGGAGTTATATAGGATAGTAAAGAAGGTATGTGTCAGTGATACAGGGCACTTGTGAAGCCACATCTGGCATACATACCATCACTGGAAATCATTCAGAGAAGGTTTAAAGGACTAAAATCTGGAAAGGACATTTTTATTTAATGAAGAAAGGTTGGACTTATACCTGTTGGGTTTAGAATGATAAGAAGTGACTTGATTTAAATATCAGAGAACTCCTACAGTGTGGAAACAGGCCCTTTGGCCCAACAGGTTCACGCCAACCCTCCAAAGAGTAACCCAGCCAAATCCATTCCCCCTCCCTATATTTACCCCTGACCAATGCACCTAACCTACCCATCTTTGAACACTATGGGCAATCTGCACATCTTTGGATTGTAGGAGGAAACCGGAGCACCCAGAGGCAACCCACACAGACATGGGAGTATGTGCAAATTCCACACAGACAGTCGCCTGAGGTTGGAATCAAATCTGGGTCCTTGGCACTGTGAGGCAGCAGTGCTAACCACCGAGCCACCATGCCACCCAGTTATAAAATCCAATGGGGTCTTGGTGGGATAGATATGGAGATGGTGTCTTTTCTTGTTAGAGGAAGTAGTACTGGGATAGGGATGTTCACTGTTTAAAAATAAGCCATTACCCCTATTTAAAACAGATCAGTCTTATCCTTTTTCTCTCAGAGCATTGTGAGTCATGGAGCTATCTTCTGAGAGAGGTGGTTGAAGCAGAGTCTTTGAATACACTTAAGGTAGATAAATTCTTGGTAAGTACGGAGATGAAGCTTTAATCAGAGGTTTGCAGAAATGTGGATTTGAGGTTATAATTAGATCAGTCATGATTGCATTAAACAATGGAGTAGGCTAAAGAACCCAATATCCTATTCCTGCTTCATGTTTGTATTTTTGTATAACCAGCATTTCCTATTAACAGGTTGAAAAATTATAGAATTTAAGACCTAAGAAAACTGACTTAAATCAATGCAAGAATTTATTATATATTACAGAGAAGCAGATAACAGGAAGAGCAAAACATATTGTAATCACAAGTGAGAAAAATCAAACAATTTCTATGCACACAATATTGATTACATTGACAATGCACGGCTGTCAATTGTATAAGACATCACTGCTTTAAAATCAGCACTGATCAAAATATAAATAGCGAATTTGGTTTCAAATGTAGCCTAGTGAATGATGGATTGAAGGACTTATGGGCCTGCTGCCCTTATGTTTTCTATCTTAGAAGGAATCTGAGGCAATATTAGTCTGGTTCCTATTGGACATGAGTCCTTAACATAAACCAATTATATACCGGTAGCCTCAGTCAAAGAAAAAAGTAATTTGCTTTGAAATAATGTTTACAACATTTCAGACTGTCTCCAATCACTTTACGGCCAATTAATTTATTTTATTCTTCCGACAATATAGCACTATTGAACAGAAGTATCAGCCAAGATTATATTTGAATTAGGATTTGAGCCAACAATTGTCTCGAACAGACATGCATACTGGACGAAGATAAATCAATGGGCTGAAAGATTATTCAGCTGGTAGCAATAGGGTATTATTTACTGAGGTTGGACTGACCACATTAGGAATGTAAAGATGTTCTACTGTGCACCTACAGTAATCACAATACAGGGAAAATTCTATTTCTCAAAAACACACTTTGATGACTGCAAAATTCACAAAAACATGCAAATTGAGTATAATTTTGATGGTCTCAAAAGGCAGTAAATGTAATGCACATCAATTAACAGCCATGCCCCATTTCGTGCACTGGTTCTTATTAAGACTTCTGGATTGGTCCACAAAATAAATAAAACCATGAATAACATTTCATAATCTTGAACCACAGCACAAACCAACAAATTCAATGTAAATATAAACATATGTGTGTATCACAATAGCTTTGTATTTCAGTTATAGTGAATATGAATATTAAAAATGTATAGGAATACTGAATTGACTATTGCCTTTGTACCACAGAATTTGCATTGTATCCACAGAAGAACATGAGTGGTATTATGTTTTCATTAAATCCAAATTATTAGTGTATATTATGGATTTCATAGAAGACACAGTAGGTAAACCTTTGACCTAGCAGAATTGACCAGGTTTAATGAGATTAATAGTGGGTTAGAGTTTGTTTTGTCCCATCATCAAGTTTGAAGTAGAAGTGCTGAGAAAATTCAGCAGGTATTTCTGGTCATTACCTTTCTGCTCATAATCACCTAGCTGAAATTTTACAGGAGCAGTAGACATGTTGGGCAGTCCTCTGTCCCTTGGGCCTGTTGGTATTTTATCCATAATGGAGGAGGGCCCATGCCAAATGGAAAGCCAACAATTTTAACTGAGCAGTTTACTGTTATGAACGATGAAGGACTCCCTTTGGGACCCATCACCACCAGGTTTTCTCTGGCCTCTTGAACCTGTCCCCAAAGGTCATGGCTGAGACCCTTGAACCCAGACCTGCTTGGGCTAGAGGTGACACTGACTGTAGTCCCACTTCTAATCAGGATGTAGAGGACCCTGTTAGAAAGTGAGTTTGCGTGGATGTTGACGAGACCAGAATTGAACTTAAATTTGCTCCATCCCAGCCTAATAATACGCAGCATTGAGGATCTAAAATAATGAAATGAGTGATCTGTGCCTTGGATATAGATAGACGATGCATTTTCTACACTGCCTCCTTAAAAGAGTGTGGGTTTGAGGTAGGTTGATCTTCTGCTTGTGATTTTATTGTTACATTGTAATATACTTCCGGTATTTCGGATTAAAATATCCCCAAAGGTGTCAACTTACATAAGTTGGAGCAATAATTAAGTATATCATTGACTTCAGAAGAGTAATGAAAATGTTTGCAAGGATTTTTATGTATTTTTATTACATAACAGATTATTATATTATTCAATTAATTTTGTAGATTCTTATTTGTGCCCTTTATTACTCCTTGTGGAGTTCTGAATCCATGTTTAAGTTATAACTCATTGCAAGGTGAATAGGATATGAAGTGGAGATGTTTTGCTACAGTTAAACAAAGCATTCATGAGAAAACATCTAAAATATCGTATATAGTTTGCTTTCCTTAAAAAAGGACATAACTCTATTAGAAGCAGTTTAGAGAAGATTCACTTGACTGATTTCTGGAATGACGGTTTCATTTATGAGGAAGATTATTGGACAGATTGGGCTTATATCCTTTGGAGTTCAGAAGAATGAGAAGTGATCTCATGGAAACATATACAAACCTGAAGGGACTTGACAGAATGGATGCTGAATGGATATTGTAAATGAAATAAACATAGGTAAAAACAATGACTGCAGATGCTGGAAACTGGATTCTGGATAGTGGTGCTGGAAGAGCACAGCAGTTCAGGCAGCATCCAACGAGCAGCGAAATCGACGTTACAGGAATCAATTGATGAAGGGCTTTTGCCTGAAACGCGAATTCGCTGCTTGTTGGATGCTGCCTGAACTGCTGTGCTCTTCCAGCACCACTGATCCTGAAATAAACATATACCAGTCCCTGTGTTACACTTTATTTCTGTGCCTATGGTGATAATTATTCCTGTAATGATACTTCTACCTGTGGTGAGTCTTTGTTATAATGTTAGTATCTGTACCTGTCTGTTGGCTTTTATCGTGGCACTGAAATCTATTCCTTTAGCAGTATCTCCACTTGCTGATATATAAATGTGGTCTACCTGTACGTGGGGTACTGTTTATTCCTGTATCTGTCATTGACTAATAGTTATTCCTTTGTCAGTATCTGTTCCATGATATTATTTGTTTTTGTACAAACGTTTGCATGTCCTGTCTCAATATCTAGAATTTCTTTTGCTGTCACTCTTTGTTGTATGCTGGAATCCAACAAATATTGGTGTGTTTGCATCTCATATTTTTCAGGCATCTGACTTTGCTATTTGATATAATATGGACAACCTTCCTGTCCAGGTCTGGCATCTGATGTTGTATATTACTCCATTGAGTTAGTATTTGTACCAGTGTTCATATCTGGTATTTTCTCAGCATCAGACAGACACACGAACAGGCAGTGAATAGAGTGATACGGACCATGTGTAGGCAGGTGAGATTAATTTAGAATAACGTCATGGTCAGCACAGACATGGTAGTCTGAAGGGCCTATTCCTTGTCTGTACTGTTCTGTGTTCTATCTGTGCCGCTCTTAGTGGCTGTTTCTGTATATTCATTTATTCCTATTCTATGTAGTGCTATCTGACACTATGTTGTTGCTGTCATTGTTTTGCATTTTGCTAATCTTATCCCTGCAGTTATCTGAAATTAGTTCTTCATACGTATCTGCCACTGTTCAAGTTTCTCCTTCTGTGCTTCATCTACTTATAAGTTTAATCAATCTTTTTGGATATGTCATGAAACAGCTGCAGTGCAGGTGGGAGTTGAACTCAGACCTCTGGGCCACTACCACAGTATCACAAGGTCCTAACATATTATGGAGCCTCTGTTTGTCCTTCAGGTACATCATGCTGTACACAACTGTGCCAGTAATAATTGACGTTGCTTAAGTTCTGAAACTTTATGATGAGTAAACAATCCCTAATTTTATAATTTTAATGATGTTTCTTTGTTATTTTATCCCCAAGCTTACCTCATACTGTTGCATCACCCTCCAAAAGAGAAGACATGAGTTATTAACTCCTTTTCTGACTGTTTCCCCTGAGCTGGTACTTCACAATCATAAAACAAAAAATGCAAGTTGGAAACAGATGAATTCATTATTTTCTTTACAGCCTGCCAATTAAATTCTCACCTCCAACTACCATGTGAGTTAAAAAAAAAGACAGAACTCTTTCACCTGAGGCTAGAATTTGGCTGAAATTGGCTAGGCAATTCTATTTTACCAGAAAGGGAGTTGAAATAACATAGAATGTGGGCATGCAATGCACAAAAGAACATTGTGTCCTAGATAATAATATATAAATGGAACTTCAGCTTTTATGTAGGTCTGTTGACTCCTTGTGCAAGGCAAGTAAGCTGTGATTCATTGGAGTGAATATGTTGCATCTTGATATGTTGATTTGAGACTGGGACCATAACCGGAAACTCTGCAGTATATCATACCCTAGAACATTGTTGATAAGCGACCAGTCAGGCTGGCTCATTGATAGGAGTATGAGCAGACATGCCATTGAAAGTAAATACTCAGCTCCAAATAATCCTGTGAACCAATGATCCAATAGCTTGAATAATGAAAAAAATGCTGGAACAATGAAGACATTCATTGCTATACCATGTTGGTAAAAATAAGTTTCAACTTGTCTACAATAGTCTTCCTGTGTACTCTTCCTCAGTACTGTCTAGGTGTTCTTCCCTTATTAGACCTCCCAAAATCCATCGCCTCACATTTATCAGGATTAAATTCCACCTACCATTGCTCTGTCTAATATACCAACTGATCAATATCAAACTATGACCATCCTCCTCACTATCAACAATGCCACCAATTTTTATGTCATCTGCAAACTTACTAGTTTTACCGTCTGCATTCACAGCTGACTTGTTAATATACATTAAAAAAAGTAAGGATCCCAACACCAGTGGAACACTGCTAGTGACAGGCTTAGAATCATAAAAACAACTCTTCACCTTCACTTGTTGCCTCCTGTCTGTGAGCCAATTGGATCCAGTTTGCCAACTTGCCTTGGATCCCATGGGCTCTTACCTTTTGCACCAGCTTTCTTTCTGGGATCTTGTTAAGTACTTACCTAAGTCCAGATAAACCATATCAACTGCAAGACCGTCATCAATATATTTAATCACCTTTTCAAAAAACTCAATTAAATTAGCCAGACAGGCTCTCCCTCAAACAAATCCATGCTAACTATTCCTGACCAAATCCTGTCTTTCCAAGTGTTGATTAATTCTATCCCTCAGAATTTTTTCAAATAATTTCCCTGCAGTGACATCAAATGAACTGGCCTGTAATTACTTGGCCTATCCTTGTTGCCCATCTTGAACAAAGGAACAACATTAGCTATCCTCAGTCATCTGGCAGATCACCTGCAGCCAGGGGAGTATTACGTGTATTTGCCAGAGTCCCAGCAATCTCCTCCCTTGTCTCCCATAGCAGCCTGGGATACATCTCATCAGGCCCTGAGGATTTATTGACCTTTATGCTTGCTAAACATCAATTACCTCCTTATTAATCTTAATATATTCTAGAATCTCTCCATCCTATCTGAAATTCCCAGTTACCATGTCTTCTTTGTGAATACAGGTGAGAAGTGTTCAATTAAGACCTCACTCACGTCCAACGGTTCCACGCATAAGTCTCTAATATATCCCACTCTTCCCCGGTAATCCTCTCAGTTTTCATATATCTGTACTTCTAAAAATCCTTGAGGTTTTCCTAATCTACTAAATATATTTCTTGACCTCTCTTTGCCTTCATAATTTCTTTTTTAATCAGCCCTCATACTCTATATTTCTGTTTTTATTGCACTATACCTGACAGATGCTTCCCTCCTTTTCTTTACCAAACTCTCAATATACCTTGACATTCAGGGTTCCCTGGACATTCTGCCCTTGCCCTTTACTCCTAGAAGAGCACACTGACCATAAATTCTTGCTATAATACTTTTAAAAGACTACCACTTTCCAAATGTAGACTTACCTGCAAGTAACTGCTCCCAGTCTATGTTTACTAGTTCCTGTTTAATAATATTGAAATTAGCCGACCCCCTGTTTAGACACTTAACTTGCACACTATCCTTATCCCTTACAGCATTATGGTCACTAGTCCCAAAGTGCCCATCCACTGAAACTTCAATTACTTAACTGGATTCATTCTCAGGATTAGGTCTGGCACTGTCCATTTCCAATACTAGATATTGACGTACTGGCACAAAAAGGCCTCCTGGATGCACTTTAAAAATTCCACCCTATCTCATCCTTTCACACTAAGGTCATCTCAGTTAATGTTGGCAAATGTTGAAATCCCCTATAATTATAACCCTGTTTCGCTGCAATAATCTATAATCAAATAATTAATTTAATGTAACTTAATTTCAGGTGGAAGACAGTCTGCACTTGATATACATACCAACAGCGTGAATTAGAAGCAGGGAGAATAGGCTAATTAGCCCTTGAACCTGATTTGACATTTAATAGAACTATATGAAAGCAAAATACTATGGATGCTGGAAATCTAAATTAAAAACAGGAAATGCTGGGGACTTTCAGTAGGTTTGGCAGCATCTGTGGACAGAGAAACAGTTAAATTTCTCCAGCATTTTCTGCTTTAATAAAATTACTGTTGCTCTGATTGTGCCCTTTGCTTTCCTGCCTAACCAAATATCATTGACTTCTTTATTAGTCAAGAATCTATCTAACTCAACCTTAAAGATATTTGATAATCCCGATTTCATTGTTCTCAGAGGAAGAGCATTCCACAGATCAACAGTACTTTGAGAAAAAAGCATTTCTCTTAGTCTGTCTCTTAAATGGGACATTCCTTATTTTTAATCAGTATACACTAGTTCTGATCTCTCCCATTCATGAAAGATAATCTTTCAGCAAGCATCCTGGCACATCCCCTCACCTTCCATTCTGTATAATGAAGTTTGTGCTTAATTATTGTGAAATATTATTGATCCAGAAATCATTCAGAGATCAGCCTGTTTTCAGATAGTACGCTGTTCACTCTTACAAGAGATCACATATGACCTCTTCAGACATGTCAGTCTTGACATTTTCTTCAACATTACTTAACAGATCTTCTTTTTACGTAGCTCTTTTGGGAGTGAGTTCAGACACAATGGCTAAAATGATCCCTTCTATACTGTAAAATTCTATGATTTTTGACAGAAAATGTTGATCACAGCTACTTGGGGACTGCACAGTATATCTGAAATCTAACAACTCCCTTGTAATACAGAATGGATGAAAAATTCAAACCATGACCCTTTTCCTTGCTGGTTGACATATTCTGAGATTTGAAAATTCAGCGGTACAGACAACCACTTTGACAGCTCATGCGAAAGGGTAAGTGTGATGCCAGGTGTATAGGATTTCAGGTGGGTAGGTGCAAGTTAATTAATGGAGGGTTTAATGGCGATTAGAGAGACTGGACTACTATATCTAGTAGCAGAGAATGTATACTGTTGGGTCTGAGAATTGGGAGAGGATTGGGTTGCGGATGTTGGGTTTTCAAGTGGGAGAAAGGGATGTTGTGACCCAGTGAGGAGGGGAAGATCACATTGATGGGAGGAAGTGCAATTTCAGTGACATAGAAAATTTTATCTTGACGGGGAACGGGGAGGATGCAGGACTGGTGGGGGGGGGGGGGGGGGGGGTTGCACGAGAAGATGTCAGGTCACTGGGGGAGAGGGATAATTGGTCTGGATGAGAAGGGGCTGTCAAGTCCAGGTTGGGAGGGAAGTGTTGTGTCCAGTGCTGGGGTTTTGCAGATCTAGTGATGGAGATGTGAGTTAGGGACCGTGAAGGGAGGGGAATCATTGTGCTGAAGGGGTGGGGGCTCTCAGGTCACAGTGAACAGGGGATTTTCATGTGAGATCAGAGTCTGGTGGGCATGTGAAATCTAAGAGAGCTATAGGTGGGGAAATGAATAGTGCATTATGGAGTCAGTTTAATAGTTACCTAGGAGTTTGACTAAATTTTCAATCTTTTGACATTTTCATGTAATTCTCAGGCTAACAGTAGTCAAACCTCTAAATTATCTGATTTAAATGGATACGTTTGGAATTGCTATTGGAATCGTTGAATCTGTTACTTCAGGGTTTCCAGAGGGACCTTTGCCCATCTACAGAAATAATTGTCTATTGGAAAATCTGAGCCAGTGCTGTAGATGCATTAAAAAGCAGACACTCAATTTTGTGAACAGAACAAATAACAGAAGGCCATTTTTGTTCATTAAATCCACACATACTCAAAAGAACCTTGAATGAAGTTGAAGGAAAGTTGGAATATTGGTATATGGAAGATCATGACTGCTTCCTGGAGAAAAATGTAATTCATCAGAGCAATTTCCTGTCTGCATACATTTATCAACTGCCAAGAGGGTAGGGAAGGAAAATGGAGTTAAATTCACAATCAGATTAAGCATGATCTTACTAAATGGGGACACAGGCTCAAAGGGAAAGAATATCTACTCCTGCTCCTGTTTCCAATGTTCTAATGTCAGCTGTAAAGTTCTGTGTTCCATGATAGACTACAATATGGATAAATATTCCTCCAAGGACATGCAAAATTTGGACAATGAACTAGATCTTGCACTGTGTTTTCTATATACGAAAAAACACATTATTACATAAGATTATCATGCTATTGCTCTGAAAAAAGATTCCAATGACAATAGGCTCCTGCTAAAACTTGAGAATCAGAGGTATGATAGGAAGTTAAGTGAAATGTTATCGCTTTTATTTGCGATTCTATGAAATTTATTTTTATTTATGGAAAAAGGTGTTGTGTGATTATTTGCAAAGGTGGTGTAAGTCACACTTTTGTATTTGCAATTGATAAACGACTCTCTTGGTGTTCTTTCCTCCACCCCAAAACATTTACCAAACTTTCTTTTAGATGTGGGCCTGTGAGCCTTCAATTTCACAGATATAGCGCAAAACAATGAAGGTTCTATATTTTTACTGTTGATTTGTAAATAATTCTCAATCAATTGGAATACCTTTACCCTTATCCATAATTTGATTTGACAATGACCAACAAGAAGACATGCATAGTATTTACTTTTAATTTTTTATAGCCAGGCTGGCTGTGCTATTCTTCATCATGGGTGCAACTGCTTACATTTTGTCCAAACACTTGGCATTTAGCTTCCGGCAATAGCAGACAGTATTGAAAAATCGGCAGTGACAGAAGGCACAAGGGTTGCAACATGGTGGAGATGGTGGAAGACACATTCCCCAGAGTGGCACACAATGACCGTTCTCTGGTTTTAGCTTCTTCATCTTATGAGCCATTGCAATTCTGTTATTCTGTATTTAAGGAGATGAGAAAATTAAAGATGAGAAGTTTGCAATACAATAACTAAAACAAATAGCCTTATAAAAATTTATTAAATCTAATTCCTTTACTGATATGCATTCTGCACATAATGAATGGTAGAACTAAGGTGAAAGGAGAAAGTTCCAAATTCAAGACAACATCAAAGAGTGAAGTGAGCAGTACAAAAAATTAACGGAAATCAAAACACAGGAATTGGTAGCATTAAGTTTGTGTTTTAAATAATTATACATTATAGGAGAAAATGAAGATTGAGAAAGGAAAAGAGTTCCTTATGTTCCAGACTGGATTGCATACAATTTAGAGACTTCAAAACAATTCAATTAGACAAAGACTAAAGGAAGGGAGACCATATTGAACTGTGTACCTGGGGATTTGGGGAAGAGGAATAAACTGTAATATTGATAATTAGAGGAAGAAGCTATTAAGATTTCAATTGAATTCATCACTATTTTCTTGCTCCTTTTTCTTCATTGCTATTAACTTGGTCAACATATAATGAAAATGATACGCATCATGATGCACTGTGAATACCAACTTTATATGTATCACTTGGGAAATTAGTTCACGTTAACTCTAAAAGGTGATTCTCTCTTCTGTAGTCCTAATCTGTGGAAAATGGCTTTTTCCCATCGAGGCAAAATTGAGATCAGATTCAAAGACAGTGTTCCTGCTTGCCACTCTGTAGCATAACAATTTAGTATTCCAAAATGCTGAATTGCAAAGATGAGAAAAAGCTTTGATACCAAGATGCATGAAAACATTGCCAGTGATGAATTTCTCTATTCTTTGGTTTCACTATCATCCTTAATTAATAGAGTTCATGATTGGAAAGCATCAGAGATGTTGTCAGTGATTGAGATACCAAATATAATATTTGCTTTGAATCCATAATGGATTTAAGTAAGACTGTGCTTGCTTAAAGTTATCAAGTCAAATGCTTCCTGCAAGATACTTAGGAACACTTAATTCTTGCAAAAGCAGGATTTTTGACTGTTAAGAATTTAAGATTCTTTGATGGGACAGATGTTCTGTTTGTGACAAAGGCAGCCAATTTGTTACATTGGTGCAGTGCATTGAATCATGGAATGTGGAGATAGCCTCAGAAACCTACTGCATGTTTACTGTGTTAAGCTGTCTTTAGAGTAGTCAAGAACAAAAATCTTTAGGAATAGTTTTAAATCATGGCAAATTATTCCAATAGACCCCAAGATCTATTCATCCACTGAGAAAAGTAGATCTTTGCAAACAAAGTAGCTCAGACGAGAAGCAGGTGTATCCTATATATATAGCATTATTATTGTAATAAGTGAGAGGATTAAAGTTTATTTTGTGTATGTAATTGATCTGTCCACTTGACGGCTTGTCTGAGTTCTGGCCACTCTGGTAACGTTCTTACAGTTGGTTTGTGAATATATTTTTCAGGATGGCAGTCAGTGACTACTGCTATAGAGGTCAGTGTTGGGATGACAACTTTTCAGATTATGCATCATCTATCTGGATAAAGGAACTGAGGGTATTGTTGTTAGTTTGCAGATGACACAAAGATAGGTGGAGGGACAGGTAGTGATGAGAAAATGGGGAAAGCATAATATCATAGAATCCTGACAGTGCAGAAGACCATTTAGCCCAACAACTCTGCACTGACCCTCTGCAGAGTTTCCTGCCCAGATCTAGCCTGAATAGTATTCCTGTAACCTCATTTACAATGAGTAATCCGCACAGCCTGCACATCACAGGGCAATGTAGCATGGCACTGACTTGAACATCTTTGGACTGTGTGAAGAAAGTGGTGTCCAGAGGAAACCCATGCAGACACAAGGAGAATGTGAAAAACAGTCAACCAAGGCTGGAATCAAACTCCAGTCCTCGGCACTATGAGGCAGCAGTGCTAACTACTCTGCCATCCAGATGAGGCTACAGAAGGGCTTGTACAGGCAAGGAGAGTGGGCAAAAAAATTCCAGATGGAATACAATGTGAGGAGGTGTGATGTTATGCACTTTGGTCGGAAGACTAGAGGTATTGACTATTTTTTAATTGGGAAAGGCTTCAGAAATCTGAAGCACGGACTTGGGAGTCCGAGTTCATGATTCTCTTGAGTTAACAAGTAGAGTCAATTGGCAGTCAGGAAGACAAATATAAAGTTAGCATTCATTTTGTGAGGGCTAGAATATGAGAGCTAAATGAGGCTCTGATCAGACCGCATTTGTAAGGTTGACTCTGTATCTAAGGAAGGATGTCCTGTCATTGGAGGAGGTCCAGAGGAGTTTTACAAGAATGATCTTGGGATGAAGGGGCTTGTCACGTGAGGATCAGTTGAGGATTCTGGGTTTGTAGTCGATGGAGTTTAGAAGGGTGAGGGGGATCTGATTGAAATTTACAGAATATTGAGAGGCCCGGATAGAGTGGACATGGAGAAGATGTTTTCACTGGCAGGAGAGATTAGCATCAGCAGGAACAGCCTCAGAATGAAAGGATGACCTTTTAGAACTTAGGTGAAGAATTTCTTCAGCCAGAGGGCAGTGAATCTGTGGAACTCATTACCATGGAAAGTTGTGGGGACCAAGTCATTCAGTGTTTTTAAGAGATAGATGGGTAGGTTTTGATTAGTAAGGGAATCAAGGGGAGGAGGCAGGGTAATGGACCAGAGAAACCTACCAGACGGAGCGGACTCGATAGACCAAATGGCCTAATTCTGCTCCTGTGTCTTAAGGTCTAAGTCAAATGCAGCAATCACAGGTAGGACGGAAACAATAGTTCCTGATTATTGTTATTAATGTAAATACAGAAGGGGGTGAGTATTCTAGTGTGTCTGTGCTGGATGTGTGGCAGTACTTTCCTGCAAACTGTGCATCATGGCACTGCTTCATCCAATAAGGAGTATACCAGTTGGAAACTTACTGCAGAAACTGTGTTATGGAAGAGACAAAAGAAGAAAGTGAGAAGAACCATAGCTTGGTACTCCCTTCTTTAGGGTACTCCTCTGCTAAAGGTCAGTGGTTCCAGAATTAGCCTGAGAGTTACCTGAGGACATGCAAACCACAAAGCTTGGCAGATGCCTTCCTCACCTTGGGAAACCAGTCACTGATTGGTGAGAATAAGACTGCCTCTGTCAGTGGCACCTTCCTCAAAGGTAAGGGCAAATATTTTAGGACTGTTGGCAGACAGAAGGATGAATCTGATGTGTGCTACACAGCTGAATCTAAAGGTATGGCTGGCTTACTCATATCTAGTTAGTAGTTGTTGCATCTTCTGAACATTCTGGATACCCTTATAGCTTCAAACATTTTCAAAGGGGTCCTACTCCTTCACCTTTGGGAAACCACTCAACCTCTTTTTTAAAAAGTAACAATTTGTGTTAAATCATAGTTTTGATATCACCTATTTTCCGGATCTTGCTTAACCACACACAACTGTTTTAGAAAGCGAAATAAAGAATACCAACTTCTTGAACTCTGTTTCTGTCCAGAGATGTTGCCTGATATTTTGAGTATTTCTAACATTTTCTGTATTCATTATAATACTAATAGGCCATTCAATTATAAGTAATAGTTTCTGACCAAGTCAAATTCTGCCCTCAACTGACATACACATTTGCTTTCTGACAGGGATTGCTATAGCAATCAGAAGTAGGAAACCAACTGGCCAGAGTTTTGTCTTGTTGGCTCAAGGACCCCATGTCAGGGATTATGAATATTAATCTGTGACTCCTGCAAAATAGTTTTGATCAGTAAGTAAACTTGTGAATTCCATGGACATGTGACTTATTGTCACATTGGGTCCTGTTCCTTGGATGCTGCCTAACCTGCTGTGCTTTAACCAGCAACACATTTTCAGCAGTAAATTTACCAATCTAGTTACTTGCAAGACTAAAATGTTTTAATTCAGATGGAGATAACTGCAAAGATCAATTTACAAAAAAACTGGCTAATATTACTTACTTTTTTGGGTGGATTGGGGCTCATTCTTCTACCATCTCTTCTGAAATTTATTTTTCTACTATTTGGCAGTTCTGTAAGGAAAATGTGAGAAGGTTGGGAAACAGAGGAGTCAAATTTGAAGCACAGTGTTAGCTGCTTTGGTAGACCAGGAATTAAAACTTCTGAAGTGTAACAATAACTTAATTTGACTGAGAAGCTGAATAATCATATTGTCTCCTTGCCATTGTGTTCTACCAAGTTTCTGCTATAAACATAGGTTGTAAACTATGTTGCGTCCGTTTTAATTTCATGGTTATCACAGACTTATAGTGATGTCATGAAGAACACTAGAGCTGAAGAGTACTCAGCTTTCTACAGTCCTGCACTTGCAATATATCCTCAACTTCATGCAATACTCTTTGTATGTGGTAGTTGGATTCAGTCATAGAAAAATACAGCGCAGTACAGGCCCTTTGGCCCTCGATATTCCGCCAATCCAAGCCCACCTAACCTACACTAGCCCACTATCCTCCATATGCCTATTCAATGCCCGTTTAAATGCCCATAAAGAGGGAGAGTCCACCACTGCTACTGGCAGGGCATTCCATGAACTCACGACTCGCTGAGTAAAGAATCTACCCCTAACATCTGACCTATACCTACCTCCCCTTAATTTAAAGCTATGCCACCTCGTAATAGCTGACTCCATTCGTGGAAAAAGGTTCTCATGGTCAACCCTATCTAAACCCCTAATCATCTTGTACACCTCTATCGAGTCACCCCTAAACCTTCTTTTCTCAAATGAAAACAGCCCCAAATGCCTCAGCCTTTCCTCATACGATCTTCCTACCATACCAGGCAACATCCTGGTAAACCTCCTCTGCACCCGTTCCAGTGCCTCCATATCCTTTGTATAGTATGGCGACCAAAACTGCACACAATACTCCAGATGTGGCCGCACCAGAGTCTTATACAACTGCAACATAACCTCAGGACTCCGGAACTCAATTCCTCTACCAATAAAAGCCAGTACGCCATATGCCTTCTTCACAGCACTATTTACCTGGGTGGCAATGGGCATTTAAACTGAGGTCAGTGCTACTCTCTGTGTTTGGATACAAAAACATCTGCCAGAGTGCAATATCAGTTTGCAAAGCTAGATTGACTTTAGGCATTATCACTCACTGAAAGCAGACATACCGGTAGAGCATTAAGAGGTTCAGTACAATTTCTAGTTTTCCAAACAGGAGCATATAAATTTGAGCTTGTATAAAGGGCTGTTTAGGCCATATCTATGAAAACTACTTTTAGCAATATACTTAGAAAGTATATTAAAGGTATAGAGTATGTGTTGAGTAGATAAAAACTAGATGTAAAAATTATAGTTATTTAGATGGATTTACAACTATATTCATAATGCAAATGATCCCAATATGCCTTCACTTTACATGCAGTTTTATCAATTTGTCTTAGTTTGTTCAATATTTTCTGAATGATATGGTGTGGAAATCCAAAATGAATCACATCACACTTTGTTGCATTAAATTTCACCTGTCATGTATCTTTCTATTTTAATAGCCTGTCCATACCCTCTTGATCTCATACTCTCCTCCTTATTGTTCAGTACATTTCCAATTTTGTGTTATCTATAAACTTTAAAACTATGTTCCCGTACTCAAGTCTAGTTTACTAATAAATACCAAAAAGAATAATTGTGTATCATCAATTTCCAATGGACCACAGTATATACTTTCTTTTGAATTTGAAAATCAACTACTACTCTTTGCTATCTCAGCTAATTTTAATGTGAAGGTGCCAGTATTGGATTGGGTGGGCAAAGTCAGAAATCACATGACACCAGGTTATAGTCCAGCAGGTTTATTTGAAATCACAAGCTTTAGGACTGTAGCCCCTTTGTCAGGTGAAGTGAGAGGGAAACACACAGAACACAGGATTCATGTGCAGATGGATCAAGAGCAGAGAGATCAAAAGATCATACAAATGGTGTGAGTGGACTATAAGTCTCTGCAACTGACCAAGAGTGTTAGAGGTAATTAAGGTAAAGTGATAATAACAGTTTATCAAGGTAATGGGGTCAAAATAGGACATTAAGGAAGATTTTCCAGATACAGAACAGTGTGATGGAGTCACGTAGTGTGACATGAACCCAAGGCCACGGTGAGGTCACTTTCATGGCTATGAAACTTGGTTATCAGTTTCTAACAAGTCTATTACATGGTCTATTAAATGTCATTTGAAAGTTCATACATGCATCACCTGATTTATCTTCATTAACTCTTTCAGATAGTTCATCAAATAATTCTGCAAATTTTGTCCAATGTAATTTATCTTTAAAAATGTGTTCACTTTTGTTTTATTCATTCACAGATGGGGCGTTGATGGCTATGCTGGCATTTATTGCCCATCCCAGAGAGCAATCGAGTCAACCATATTTCTGTGGGTCTGGAGTCACATGTAAGCCAGACCAGCTAAGAATGGTAGTTTCCCTCCTGAAAGAACATTAGTGAACCAGATGGATTTTACTGACTTTTGAAAATAGATTTGTAATCATCATTAAAATCTTAATTCCAGATTTTTATTGAATTCAAATTCCACAATCTACCATGGCAGGATTCAAACCCAGGTCACCAGAATATTAACTGGGTCTCTTATTAGCAGTCCAGCGATAATAACACTGAGCCATCACTTGTCTTATTGCCAATTATTAACAACTGATCACTTCCATCTTCCAAATGGATGAATTACAGATTGAATATATTTTGGAATTTTGTTAAGAAGAGACTAATATTTCTGGGGTCAGACAGGGTGCAGAGCGAGCATTTCAATGATAGTTGGGATCATTAAATAAAGGAAAGCCCTGAGAGATCAATTAACTCTAAAAATGTATTTCTTAATAAGAGTTTTTAATAATTCATAGAATCGTACACTTATCTGTTCATATGTTCTTGGCCACTAGTCACACAGTCACAGACTTTACAACTAATACAGCCTTATCATTGCCCATTCAAACTATTTAAATAATTTTATACATACAATTAAAATTATACAAGGTCTGATGGGAATTCTACTCCATTGTGCTTTCTTGCCGAGAGTGAAACTTCCCAGAAATTTGTCCCCTAAGACTTGTGAATAACTATTAATAGAATGATTTATTCTCTTAAAGCTAAATATTCAGAATTTAGATTTGATTACCTACAGTGTGGAAACAGGCCCTTCGGCCCAACCAGTCCACACTGACCCTCCGAAGAGTAACCCACCCAGACCCATTTCCCTCTAACTAATGCAACTAACACTATGGGCGATTTAGCATGGCCAGTTCACCTAACCTGCACATCTTTGGTGCTATGGGAGGAAACCGGAGCACCCGGAGGAAACCCACACAGACACGGACAGAATGTGCAAACTCCACACAGGCAGTTGCCCAAGGCTGGAATTGAACCTAGGACCCTGGTGCTGTGAGGCAGCAGTGCTAACCACTGAGAATTAATTAACCAATATATGAAGCAAATTAGAATAATTGATTACCAAGTTGAGAGTATGCATGCTATTACAAGAATAGCAAATCAGGTCAAAAAGGACAGACCCCATCTCTAATAGAGCACTACAAATTTAAATTAAATAACTTGATTTTTCATATCAAAAGTGATTTTCAATGTTCTTCTCTTGACCCTTAGTCAAAACAACTAATTTAAAATACTTTCTCTTCCCTTCCACTTACCACCATCCCCTCAGGTATCATACCCAATGATCTCATGACTAACCTACAATGGAGATGCCAGTATACTTGGATTTCTGCTCAGGATGGAGACCAGAAATATTCTTGTTTTGTGGAGTTTCTGGGTCTTTTTCTTCAATAACCAGATGTGAGTACACAAGGAGGCAGCAGGCGTATTGGAGAATCCAACAAAAGTACATAGTGCGAGCCATCTTGAATGTTGGTGAACTAAAGGAGAGGCAAAATAAATAGATGATTACTTATGCATTAACAAAGATGACAACATAATTTTCGATGATAATAAATAACTTGCAATTATATTGTGGTTTTTAGATCCTGAATGCAGCCCAAACCAATTTTACAGCTGATAATATAGAGTCATAGAGATGTACAGCATGGAAACAGATCCATCGGTCTAACCCGTCCATGCCGACCAAATATCCTAACCAATCTAGTCCTATCTGCCAGCACCCTGCCCATATCCCTCCAAACCCTTCCCATTCATATACCCATCCAAATGCCTTTTAAATGTTGCAATTGTACCAGCCTCCACCACTTCCTCTGGCAGCCCATTCCATACATGTACCACTCTCTGCATGAAAACGTTGCCCCTTAGGTCTCTTTTATATCTTTCCCCTCTCACCCTAAACCTATGCCCTCTGGTTCTGGACTCCCCGACCCCAGGGAAAAGACTTTGTCTATTTATCCTGTCCATGCCCCTCATTATTTTGTAAACCTCTATAAGGTCACCCCTCAGCCTCCAACACTCCAGGGAATACAGCCCCAGCCTGTTCAGCCTTTCCCTATATCTCAAATCCTCCAACCCTGGCAACATCCTTGTAAATCTTTTCTGAATCCTTTCAAGTTTCACAACATCTTTCAGATAGGAAGGAGACCAGAATTGCATGCAATATTCTAACAGTGGCCTAATCAATGTCCTGTACAACTGCAACATGACCTCCCAACTACTGTATTCAATATTCTGACCGATAAAGGAAAACGTACCAAATGCCTTCTTCACTATCGTATCTACCTGCAACTCCACTTTCAAGGAGCTATGAGCCTGCACTCCAAGGCCTCTTTGTTCAGCAACACTCCCTAGGACCTTACCATTAAGTGTATAAGTCCTGCTAAGATTTGTTTTCCCAAAATGCAGCACCGTGCATTTATCTAAATTAAACTCCATCTGCCACTTCTCAGCCCATTGGCCCATCTGATCAAGATCCTGTTGTAGTCTGAGATAACCCTCTTCACTTTCCACTACACCTCCAATTTTGGTGTCATTTGCAAACTTACTAACTATACCTCTTATGCTCACATCCAAATCATTTATAAAAATGACGAAAAGTACAGGACCCAGCACCGATCCTTGTGGCACTCCACTGGTTACAGGCCTCCAGTCTGAAAAACAAACCTCTACCACCACCCCATGTCTTCTCCCTTTGAGCTGGTTCTGTATCCAAATGGCTAATTCTTCCTGTATTCCATGAGATCTAACCTTGCTAACTAGTCTCCCGTGGGGAACCTTGTCAAACGTCTTGCTGAAGTCCTTATAGACCACCTCTTTGTTATTTCTCCAAAAAAACTCAATCAAGTTTGTGAGACATGATTTCCCACGCACAAATGTTGACTATCCCTAATCAGTCCTTGCCTTTCCAAATACATATACATTCTATTCCTCAGGATTTCCTCCAACAACTTGCTCACCACCAAAGTCAGGCTCCCTGGTCTATAGTTCCCTGGCCTGTCCTTACCACTCTTCTTAAACAATGGCACCACATTAGGTAACCTCCAGTCTTCCGGCACCTCACCTGTGACTGTGGATTATATAGATATTTCAGCAAGAGACCCAGCAATCACTTCCCTAGCTTCCCATGGAATTCCAGGGTACATCTGATCAGGTCCTGGGGATTTATCCACCTTCATGCGTTTCAAGACATCCAGCCCTTCCACCTCTACAATATGGACATTTTTCAAGATGTCACCATCTATTTCCCTACATTCTATATCTTCCATGTCCTTTTCCACAGTAAATACTGATGCAGAATGCTCGTTTAGTATCTCCCCCATTTTCTGTGGCTCCACACAAAGACCGCCTTGCTGATCTTTGAAGGGCCCAATTATTCTTTTGTCCTTAATGTATCTGTAAAATCCTTTGGGTTCTCCTTAACTCTATTTGCCAAAACTATCTCATGTCCCCTTTTTTGCCCTCCTAATTTCCCTCTTAAGTATAATCCTGCTGCCTTTATACTCTTCTAAGGATTTACTCATTGTATCCTGTCTATACCTGACATATGCTTCCTACTTTTTCTTAACCAAACCCTCAATTTCTTTAGTCATCCAGCATTCTTTAGTCATCTTTTCTTTCTCTGGATTCTCATCTCATTTCTGAAGGCTTCCCATTTTTCAGCTGTCCTTTTACTTGCGAACATCTGCCCCCAATCAGCTTTTGAAAGTTCTTGCCTAATACCGTCAAAATTGGCCTTTCTCCAATTTAGAACTTAGTCTATCTTTTTCCATCACTATTTTAAATCGCTGGCCCCAAAGTGCTCCCCCACTGACACCTCAATCACCTGCCCTGCAATATTTCCCAAGTGTAGGTCAAATTTTGCACCTTCTCTAGTAAGTACATCCACATACTGAATCAGAAAATTTTCTTGTACACACTTAACAAATTCCTCTCCATATAAACCCTTAACACTATTGTAGTTCCAGTCTATGTTTGGAAAGTTAAAATCCACAACCATAACCACGCTATTATTCTTACAGATAGCTGAGATCTCCTCACACTTTTGTTTCTCAATTTCCCTCTGACTATTAGGGGGTCTATAATACAATCCCAATAAGGTGATCATCCCTTTCTTATTTCTCAGTTCCACCCAAATAACTTCCCTGGATGTATTTCCAGGAATATCCTCCCTCAGAACAGCTGTAATGCTATCCTTTATCAAAAACGCCACTCCCCATCCTCTCTTGCCTCCCGTTCTGTCTTTCCTGTAGCATTTGTATTCTGGAACATTAAGCTGCCAGTCTTTTCCATCCCTGAGCCATGTTTCTGGAATTGCTATGATAGCCCAGTCCCATGTTCCTAACCATGCCCTGAGTTCATCTACCTTTTCTGTTAGGCCCCTTGCATTGAAATAAATGCAGTTTAATGTATCAGTCCTAGCTTGTTGTCTGCTTTGTCCCTGCCTGCCCTGACTGTTTGACTCGCGTCTGTTCTCAACTGTACCAGTCTCAGATTGACTTCTTTCCTCACTATCTCCCTGGGTCCTACCACCCCCCACCACCCCCCCACCACACCCCATCTTACTAGTTTAAATCTTTCCAAGCAGCTCTCACAAATGTCCCTGCCAGTATATTAGTTCTCTTCCAATTTAGGTCAATCTGTCCTTCTTGTACAGGTCACTTCTACCACAAAAGAGATTCCAATGATCAAAAAATGTGAATCCTTCTCCTGTACACCAGCTCCTCAGCCATGCATTCATCTGCTCAAACCTCCTATTCCTGTCCTCACTAGTTCGTAGCACCAGGAGTAATCCAGATATTACTACTCTCGAGGACCTCCTTTTTAAATTCCTGCCTAACTCTCTGTAATCTCCCTACAGAATCTCAACCTTTTTCCTTCCTATGTCGTTGGTTCCAATGTTGACAATAATCTCTTGCTGGCCCGTCTCTCCCTTGAGAACATTCTTCACCCTCTCTGAGACATCCTTGATCCCGGCATCAGGGAAGGAACACACCATTCTGATTTTTAGCTTCTGGCCACAGAAGCGTCTGTCTGTACCTCGGACTAGAGAGTCCCCTAACACAATTGATCTCTTGGAATCTGGTGTACCCCTAATTGCATTACAGCCAGTCTCAATTCCATAAACTTGGCTGTTCGTGCTATGTTCCCCTGTAAATCGATCACCCCCTACGTTTCCAAAATAGCATACTTGTTTAAAATGGGGATAGCGCAGAAGGTTCCTGCACTAACTGACTTTGTCTCTTCCCTTTCCTGGAGTTAACCCATCTATGTGATTGTATCTGCGAGCTTTCCCACTTCCTATAACTGCCATCCATCACATACTGTTGCTGTTGCAAATCCTCATTGCCTCTAATTGTCTCTCCAACCAATCCATTCGATATGATAGGATTCACAACCAACAGCATTTATTGTAGACATAATCCACAGTAACCCGTAAATTCTCCTTATACTCCCACATCTGACAAGAAGCGCATATCACTCTACTAAAGGCCATTTTTTTTGCTCCTTTACAATCTAGAGACCTAGAAAATAACACCGTCTTATACCTTTGCAAAGCACTGCTCCAGGTTAAATGAATAGTTATGACTTATATTTTAAGTTTAATCATATCTCAAAAAACATATAATTGAGAAAGAACCCACTCTACTCACTACTGCAGACGTTCTGTCAGTCACAGTTAAAACTATTGACTTATCTGCTCCTGTGCTGTGACTTCGCCCAAACAATTCCTCCAAGATCAGTTGTGAATTTCACTATTTGTTAATTTTCTCAGACTCACTCCGATGCCCAAACATACATGAATTCAAACAGCAAAGGCAGGAACTGTGCAGGTTCACTGTGCTGTCAGTTTCTTTCTCTCTCTCTCCTGCACTGACCTCACCATGTGCTCCCTTTGTCTGTTCTTCTCCCTTTTAAAATTGCTGTTGCTTTGACTTTTTTTCCCCAAAGTTCCAAAACAATGCAACAGCACATAAAACAGTAATTGCTACTCCTGGAATTTCAAGGAAATATATTTTGATATGTAATCACTTTTCATGTGTAGGTGAACAAGCTAGTTGATTTGGGCAGGGGGAGATTTTATAACTAGTAATGAATGAATGACCAGTTTAGCTATTGCATTGGCTGTGTCTGCAGCTGGTCAAAGATGAAATGCCCCAGCCACTGGCTCCCAAAGGACTGGTGGAGACCTGGCACCTGCTCATTTCCAAGAAGAGGACCTCACGGTATCGGAATCCAGGATTTCACAAACTCTGTAAACATATATGGGAGTAACAGGTTTGTTAGGTGTACCAGTCCGTTGTACACAATGAATGAAGAAGTGCAACAACACCATAAGGATCCTACTGTCTTAGGCATATGATCATCTGGCTGCCTCCGTGAACTTGTTTGGTTTTTGTGTAGCATGAAATACAACCACCCATCTATATCTCTAGACAGTGTGCCTTTGACCAAGGTACGAAATCAGCAATTGTGCTCCATCAGTATGTAATGCGAATCGCAGGTGCCTGTGACTTTGGCAACTAAACTCCATTTTTCCATGTATTAGTGGGGTTCAGCTGTTAGCCTGCATGAAAAGATATGAGTGTAGTGTGAAGGATTTGGACTGCACACAGTAGACTAATGCCAATGGTTACAAGGAATGATGAGCTTGCAAGAATTTTTCTTCCTCACAGCATGGTTCCCTTTGAAGGGCCCCACATATCTACATCTTGCAGACCCCTCCATCATTGAATGAAGCACTTACCCTACCCATTCTGGGTTAGGTCCCAACCCTTTTCATTTCCATTACACACTTGTGATTGTCAGGATAATGAAAGGTAACAGTGGTTCCTCGAACCATGATATGTCAGCTCAGCCTCACCAAACAGATAAACCCTCAGACATCAAAATCTCCTTTCTGATGGCCATAGGTGTCGTTTAGCAGCCTGTCTGAGTCTGGATCTGCCTACCTCCCGAGTCTTGGGTATATGAGGTGAATATGTCAGATCCTGTAGTTCACTCTTCCTCCCTTGGCAACCAGGTTGCTGTTCACCATCAATAACCCTCTTACATTCTAGCATCTTCCTTCCTATCCTTGCATATTGTGTGCCCCCCTTCACTTTTGAAATCTCATCTACATCCAAGCACTCTGCTTGCACTCCAGTAAATTCCCCACCCTCCTATGTAACAGACCCTGAAAACCCCATCCTTCCTTGATGTTTCATAAACGAACCCTACACTGACCATGACCTACTCCCTTAAGCAACTTAGCCCCAAACAATGCTTGACCAGACCCCTGACTGATATCAGTATAACTCCACAGCTGTGTTCTCATAACTTCTCAAATTAGTGTCGAGCCTGTTGAAAGGTTCTGACCTGAAACATCGACTCCCCTGCTCCTCTGATGCTGCTTGACCTTTTCCAGCTTCACAGTTTATCGGCACAGACCCACAAAGCTGACAGTGACAACTCCCTGTACTGTACTTGTATCAACTGCCTCACCAGATGCCTGACTGTGCCCAAATCAGGACTGATGTTGGAAGCTGCCTTTAACTTACCGCCAGGAAGCTCTGATTGATGAGTGTCCCCCCCCCACCGCCGAACCGTGTCTTTTAGATTTTGAGACATGGCTGTCTACTTGAAGCAAATGCAATATGATTGCTCATGTGACTAACACATAGAAGTGAGATTATGTAGCAGTGAGATGTATGCATAATATTCATCTCCATGATTGTTGATAGCTAATAACCATAACAAGCTTCCTTTCTTTTTATTCACATGTGGGACATGGGCATCATTGCCTGCCCTGCATTTATTACAATCCTTAGTTATCCTTGAGAAGATGGGGGGTGAGCTGTCTTCTTGAAATGCTGCAGTCCATGTGCTGCAAATAGACCCACAATGCTCTTAGGGAGGGAATTCCAAGATTTTGACCCAGTGACAGTTAAGAAAGGGCGATATATTTCCAAGTCAGGATAATGAGTGGCTTGGAGAGTAACTTGTAGGTGGTGGTCTTCCTATGTATCTGTTGTCCTTGTCCTGCTAGATGGAAGCAGTCATGGGTTTGCAAGGTGCTATCTGATGACTTTTCGTGAATTTCTCTAGTGTATCTTGTATTTAGTACACACTGCTGCTACGCACATTGGTGTGGGAGGGATTGGATGCTTGTGGATGTGGTGCCAATCAAGTGGGCCACTTTGTTCTGGATAGTGTAAGGCTTGAGTGTTGTTGGAGCTGCACCCATCCAGACAAATAGGGTGTATTCCATCACACTCCTGACTTGTGCCTTGTAGATGATGGACAACTTTTAATGGGGAGGTCAGAAATTGAGTTACTCGCCACAGTATTCCTAGCCTCAACTGCTCTTTTAGCCACAGTATTTATATGATGTGTCCAGTTGAATGTCAGGTCAATGGTAACCCCGAGGATGTTGGTAGTGGGAGATGATGACACCATCAAATATTATCTCTTATTGGAAATGGTCATTGCCTTGCACAAATGTTACTTGTCACGTTTCAGCACAAGTCTAAATATTTTTCAGATCTTATTGCATGTGGATATGGATTGCCATTTCTTGATACAATGGGGGATAGTGAAAAGTGAAAATATTTACAAATGTGCTCAACTATTCTTGTGATTTCCAGATTTCTCACTTTCCAGATTCTGCCTTCATGTTCAAGTTTTGGAAGTAATGAGTTGAACCTACAGTTTTCTAACTTAGAGGAATTATATCTTGCTACTGATCCATGACTGTCACTTTTTTTTCCCAACCCTCCTTTGGCTGGCAACACTTACACAGCTGAGGTAATCTAAACTCATAAAATCTCTCCAGTGTGGAAGCAGAATATTCAACCCATCAAGTCCATGCTGACACTCTGAAGAGCATCCCACCCAGACCCACCTCGTTCCTATATTTCCCATGGCTAATCCACCCAACCTACACATTCCTGAACACTACAGACAATTTCCCATGGCCAGTCCACCTAACCTGCACTTCTTTCGATTGTTAGATGTAACTCACAAAGACACAGACAGAACATTCAAGCTTCCCACAGACAATTGCCTGAGGGTGGAATTGAACCCAGGACTTTGGTGCTGTGAGGAAACAGTGCTGACTACTGAGCCACCATGCTGCCTTAGTGAAGGTTATATCTTAGTGTTCATCTGTTGTTCAAATAAACTCAGGCCAAACCTCAAGATTTTCTTTAAACAGTGTTTAAAAACAATATATTCACAATGTTCTAACAACATTCATTGCTGCCTAGAGCTACTCTGGTTCCACCTTCTCTTAGGATCCCTCTCACATGAGTTCTAAATTCATAGTTTCATCACAGCATACCTCAAAAGTTCATCTGCATGTTTATTAAATCCTAGCTCTACAAATTAGAAATCAAAATTTAATTTTTCTGCGTTGATTAGACCTATACAAGTCATTGCAGTTGACTGCTAATTGAAAGTTTTGAATCCGTTGTTGCTGTAAAACATTCATTACAATGTTTGTTAGTGTCCAGTCTTTTTGTACTATAAGCTGCTGTCTGACATCAGCTGAAATATTGACAACTTGAGAGATACGCTTGTCATTTATTGATAGAGCCCTGGAACATCTATGGATATAACTGGCACACAGGAGAGATTTCTTTACTGATAACCTCATGGTAATTTATTTGAAATCTCTTTTGAAAATCCATGGTTAAGTTTGAAAAGTTTTAAAGGAAGTATTCTGTAATATAATACTTCTTGACTGCAGGCACCAGATGTCTCCAGTCTAGTAAAACCACAGTTTAAAGCATTTTGTCAATACTATATTAATCCCATTTCCTACAAGCTAAACTAATCTTGGGTTGAGCTGTATAGGATGTTATTCATACTTGAGGCAATGAAAAATTATTCATCACCAGTACCAGCCACTCAATGGGTAAGAGAGGAAGAACATCTCATATAACTTTATAGCAGTAGAAAAAGGAGAAGCAGACAATATAAAACAATGGGGTATTCATTTCCCCTGTCATCTGCATTAATTTACTTCCAAAAATAAGTGTGCTGAAATTTCATTAGTTTGATTCAGATTGTCAGCTTTAAAAGGATCAATTCAGAAGTTGTCATCATTTTTTTTCTCTTTTAATTGTGGGTCCCCATTATTAGCCTGTTGGGGATGTAAGAAATCAGAGAATGATGATCCCAGTGAAGGCACATGACCCTGTAAATGTGGAATCATTTTAGAACTGTATATTTAATGAGTCAAATGTTAAAGTGAAAGAAAGAATAGAAAAATTCAAAGAAATCACAGCACACTTGAAACAGAAATTGATGTAAAGCAGTCTGAATTTAGACCTGGAAGGATCAAGAAAAAGAGTACAATATTTGACAGTAAAACAATCTCTAATAAATAATTGGAAGTAAAGAAGAACTTTCATATATGCTTTGCTGTTAATTAATTTGAAAGAAACTTGAACTGTATTTGTCACTAAAGGTTGATAGACATGTTACTGAAATGTGATAATGACAATATAAAATGTGATATTTATCCACAGCCTACATGGGGATGAAGAAATGAAAATCAAACTAGAAGAGGACAACCTAATATGTTTCAAGCAAAGAGAATAGTGAGTCAAGACAGTATATTGTTACCAAATCTATTCAGTCGGTACACAGAACAAATATTAAGAGGATTAGACATGCATCCAAGTTATAAACTGATAAAAAGAACATTAATTTGCAGTGTGCTGACAATGTAGCATTACTCTCAGAATCAGCAGAGGTCCTGATAAACATTGTAGGTAAGTAAAATCTAGAAGTACAGACTATCATTCAAGAATGAGCATCAAGAAGAAAAAAGAAATTGTAGTTTGAAGAAATACATCAGGAAAAACTAACATGAAGATTGAACTGGGTGGTTTCATGCTAAAACAAGAAGATACATACAGATAAGGAAGGATACCACTTCAACTGGGACAACACATCCATCTTAGGACAAGCCAAACAAAGACACACAAGAGAATACCTAAAAGCATGGCATTCCAACTGGAACTCTATCAACAAACACATCAAGTTAGACCCCCATGAACCACTCCCTGAGAAAAAGAACAGGAAATGACATCACCACAGGAAATGACATCACCAACCCAAAGAAACCCAACCATATAAATAGAAAGCAGGAATCATGTACACTGCTTCACCTGAGGCCTACTGAAGATGTTACCTAGTAGGGTGATGAAATGTCTGGAAATGAACCTCCCAGCTCAGCTAGCAAACCTAAATCCAGAACCTCAACCTGAACTACAAATCTTCTCAAAACTTGTTACAAGAAGATAAGTCTGTCTATTCAGTACAAATGATAACTGAAAATGATAGATGCAATGCAGAATGAGAAGAAGGATAGAGATAGCCAGAAGTAGTTTTACAAAGGTGAAGAATATTAACAGGAGGAAAGCTAAGGTTTGTAAAATGGAGAAAAACCCTTGAGATGTTGTCTATCCAATTTCCTTGCCTGCCTCAGAAACCTAGATGACCAGTGAAGGTGGATGCTAAGGTATAAACTAAAAAAAAACGCAACTAGGTACTTGAAATTGCAAGGGTAAAAAATGCTAAAAAAAAGACATTCCAAAATGTGTTATTTGATCTGAAGCTGTAAAGCTGCACAAATCCCTTCTAAGGGTAATGTGAAAAGCAACAGAAAAAAAGGTTGACCTAAGTGTGGCTGGATGATGGATGTCATGGAGCAATTGCAGACAGGCTATAGATGATGTATAAGGATGGTACGACAGACAAGCACAGCATACATTTCCTGGCAGGAAGAGATATAAGGATAGTAGCATGATTTTTAATTCTGTTAATAATGTGATAGTTTAATACATATTTGTGACTTAACCCACATTGCTTTTGCATGAAAATTGCTCCACACATCCAGCATAGTGAAGGAAACAAATTGTTCTTCTGAGATAGGAGCAACATTGCAAATACTAACATTCCGGTTTTAATACAGATATTCTTACCATATAATTCCGATATTTTTGGGTATTAATCAGTCTCTTCTGTAGCCTTGTGTAATTAAAAATGAATCTTAATTACTCAGCCTTGCTGAGATTTTAAAGGACCAAGCCCCCCCCCCCACCACACCACAACCTAGCCACCCAATGAAAGTAAGTTAAGTTTGCAAGTTGGTCTTTGTAATTTGGAACAGGAAGCATAAATTCCAAAAACATCCTTGTTAATTTTAGAGTCATAGTGATGTACAGCACAGAAACTGACCCTTTGGTCCTAACTTATTCATGCCAACCAAATATCCCAACATAATCTAGTCTCATTTGCCAGCACTTGGCTTATATCCCTCTAAACCATTTCTATTCATTTCCTATCCAAATGCTTTTTAAATGTTGGAATTGCACCAGCCTCCACCACTTCCTCTAGCAGCTCATTCCACACAAGCACTACCCTCTGCATGAAAAAGTTGCTCCTTAGGTCTCTTTTATATTTTTCCCCTCTCACCCTAAAACTATGCCCTTTAGTTCTGGACTTCCCTACCCCAGGGAAAAGACCTTGTATAGACAGGATCTATACCCTATCCATGCCCCTCATGATTTTATAAACCTCTGTAAGGTCACCCCTCAGCCTCTGACGCTCCAGGAGAAACAGCCTATTCTGTCTCTCCCTATAGCTCAAATCCTCCAACCCTTCCAACACCTTTGCAAATCTTTTCTGAACCCTTTCAAGTTTCTGATAAGAGGGAGACCAGAATTGCACACAATATTCCAAAAGTGGGCTAACCAATGTTCTGTACAGCTGCAAATGACCTCCCAACTCCTATACTCAATGCTCTGACTAATAAAGGAAAGCATACCAAAAGTCTTCTTCAGTATCCTATCTACCTGTGACTTCACTTTCAAGGAACTATGAACCTGCATTCCGAGGTCTCCTATTTCAGCAACAATGCCCAGAATCTTACCATTAAGTGTATAAATTCTGCTCTGATTTGCCTTTCCAAAATGCAGCACCTCACATTTATTTAACTTAAACTCCATCTGCCAATCCTCAGTCCATTGGCCCATCTGATCAAGATCCCGTTATACTTTCTTTGAAACCTCTTTAAATGATCAAGATACTTTTGAAGGTTGGATGCAGAAAAGTGCACATAATATCTTAAATATGCCATCACTCAATAAAATGCCTTGTTTTTGCTTAAAGGAACTTGACATGACCTGAAACTGAGTAATTAGATTAATTTTGTTCATAGTAGCTTCACAGTGATATGAAATCTTCAATGAAGGATCGGTAATTACATCCATAACTGCTTCAGCTTTTAATTGTATATTTTATACTGTCTAACAACTTGTATTTGCACAATCCCTTTAATATTGTTAATCATCCCAAATTTCACAATGAAAAGGATGCTTAGGACCTCTGACTGGGTGACTCCTAGTTCTGTCCCATATTATGTCATTGCCAAGACACCATAAAAGCAAATTACTGCAGATGCTGGAATCTGAAACCAAAAAAGAGAAAATGCTGGAAAATCTCAGCAAGTCTGCAGCATCTGTAAGGAGAGAAAAGAGCTGATATTTCAAGTCTAATTGTCTTAGACTCGAAACATCAGCTCTTTTCTCTCCTTACAGATGCTGCCAGATTTGCTGAGATTTTCCAGCATTTTCTCTTTTTTGGTGCCAAGACACCATTATGCTCTATGACAAAGAAGAAAGTTCAAGAGAAAACCTGACTTTGCACTGAAAAGGATCTGAAAACCTATCAAAAAGCACTTGAATTCACACCAGCCAGTTGAGAAAATAACAGCAAATTTTCAGACACCTGGTATTAAGTCACTATCTGGGCAAATAGAGTCATGGAACACATGCAGAATAAATGTCCAATACCTCAACATTGATCCCAGCTTCTAATTCTTGAAAATGGTGGCTATGCTCAATTGAATCTATAATGGACATGGATGATACTGCCAATTGCTCCATGTGTGAAAGATGAGAGACAACCCGAAGGGCTGTTTTGACTGTGGAACACATTACATTATTATGCACACTGAGATCTGTTGTAGATAGTGAAATAATTCCATAGAGGCCAGTGTCCGTTACCAAATCACCCTTTATTTACACATGAACAGTCCTTGACTTTGGTACTTGACTCTAAATGAGGCAGTACTAAAGTGTCAGTATCTGTGATACTCCCCTTTTATTGTGAACAGAACCTCTGACATTTCTGTTTTTTTTCTTCTTTTAACCCCCACACTACCACCTAACTGCGGTAGTGCTTATTTTTTCCCCAGCACCCATGTTGTGTGTGTGCAGGTGTGAGACACAGTGAGAGACACAAGGTGTATGAATCTTTATTCAATTTCCACCACCAGGAAGATAGGAAACACCCGAGTGGCCAGTGACAAGCAGTGCCCTTCACATCAAAGGGCAATGCTGTGTGTGATAAAACAGTGAAGGGGAGGGCAGAGGTTAAATCAAAATAGAGTTGGAGGTGGAAATAATGCACTCCACTCCCTGTGGCACCCACCACTCCCTGAACAACTCCAGGGTGTTGGTGGAGACTGCTGCTCTTCTCCAAGGACACCCGGGCTCTAACGTAACCACGGAAGAGGGGCAGGCAGTCGGTCCTAACGACCCCCTCCATGGCCCGCTGCCTGGACCTATTTATGGCCAGTTTGGCCAGGCCTAGGAGCAGATACTCCCCTTTTTTTTCGAACCCCCCACACTACCACCTAACTGTGGTAGTGCTTATTTTTTTCCCCAGCACCCATGTTGTGTGTGTGCAGGTGTGAGACACAGTGAGAGACACAAGGTGTACAAATCTTCATTCAATTTCCACCACCAGGAAGAAAGGAAACACTTGAGTGGCCAGTGACAAGCAGTGCCCTACACAAAAGGCAATGTTGTGTGATCAAACAGTGAAGGGGAGGGCAGGGATTAAATCAAAATAGAGTTGGAGGGGGAAATAATGCACTCCACTCCCTGAAAAACTCCAGGGTGTCGGTGGACACCACATGCTCCTTCTCCAAGGACACCCGGGCTCTAACCTAACCGCGGAAGAGGAGCAGGCATTCAGCCCTAATGACCCCCTCCATGGCCCGCTGCCTGGACCTGTTTATGGCCAGTTTGGCCAGGCCCAGGAGCAGATACTCCCCTTTTTTTCTTTCTTTTTCTTTTTAAAGGCCTTTTTATATTATTTTTATATAATTAACCCCCACACTACCGCCTAACTGCAGTAGTGCTTATTTTTCCCCCGCACCACAAAGTGCACGAATCTTTATTCAATTTCCACCACCAGGAAGATAGGAAAACACCCAGGTGGCCAGTGACAAGCAGTGCCCTTCATATCAAAGGGCAATGCTGTGTGGTCAAACAGTGAAGGGAGGGCATGGACTAAATCAAAATAGAGTTGGAGGGAGAAATGATGCACTCCACTCCCTGCAGCGCCCACCTCTCCCTGAACAACTCCAGGGTGTCGGTGGACACCACGTGCTCCTTCTCCAAGGACACCCAGGCCCTAACATAACCGCGGAAGAGGGGCAGGCAGTCAGCTCTAACGACCCCCTCCACGGCCCACTGCCTGGACCTGTTTATGGCCAGTTTGGCCAGGCCCAGGAGCAGATACTCACCTTTTTTTTTGCTTTTTTTTATCCCATGATTTTTTTTAATTAACCCCCACACTACCGCCTAACTGCGGTAGTGCTTATTTTCCCCAGCATCCATGGTGTGTGTGAGCAGGTGTGAGACACAGTGAGAGACACAAAGTGCACAAATCTTTATTTAATTTCCACCACCAGGAAAAATAGGAAAACACTCGAGTGGCAGGTAACAAGCAGTGCCCTCACATCAAAGGGCAAAGCTGTGTGATCAAAAACAGTGAAGGGGAGGGCAGGGACTAAATCAAAATAGCGTTGGAGGGGGAAATGATGCACTCCACTCCCTGCGGAGCCCACCTCTCCCTGAACAACTCCAGGGTGTTGGTGGACACCGCATGCTCCTTCTCCAAGGACACCCAGGCCCTAACGTAACCGCGGAAGAGAGGCAGGCAGTCGGCCCTAACGACCCCCTCCACGGCCCGCTGCCTGGACCTGTTTATGGCCAGTTTGGCCAGGCCCAGGAGCAGATGCTCACTTTTTTTTTTCTTGGCCAGTGACAAGCAGTGCCCTTCACATCAAAGGGCAATGCTGTGTGAAACACTGCTGTCTTTTTTCTTTTTTCCCTAATTAACCCCACATTACCGCCTAACTGCGGTAGTGCTTATTTTCCCCAGCACCCATGGTGTGTGTGTGCAGCTGTGAGACACAGTGAGAGACAAGGTGTACAAATCTTTATTCAATTTCCACCACCAGGAAAAGTAGGAAAACACCCAAGTGGCCTGTGACAAGCAGTGCCCTTCACGTCAAAGGGCAATGCTGTGTGAACAAACAGTGAACGGGAGGGCAGGGACTAAATCAAAATAGAATTGGAGGGGGAAATGATGCACTCCACTCCCTGCGGAGCCCACCTCTCCCTGAACAACTCCAGGGTGTTGGTGGACACCGCGTGCTCCTTCTCCAAGGACACCCGGGCCCTAACGTAACCGCGGAAGAGGGGCAGGCAGTCGGCCGTAACGACCCCCTCCACGGCCCGCTGCCTGGACCTGTTTATGGCCAGTTTGGCCAGGCCCAGGAGCAGATGCTCACCTTTTTTTTTGTTTTTTTTTATTAACCCCCACACTACCGCCTAACTGCGGTAGTGCTTATTATTTTTAACCCCAGCACCCATGGTGTGTGTGTGCAGCTGTGAGACACAGTGAGAGACAAGGTGTACAAATCTTTATTCAATTTCCACCACCAGGAAAAGTAGGAAAACACCCGAGTGGCCTGTGACAAGCAGTGCCCTTCACGTCAAAGAGCAATGCTGTGTGAACAAACAGTGAAGGGGAGGGCAGGGACTAAATCAAAATAGAGTTGGAGGGGGAAATGATGCACTCCACTCCCTGCGGCGCCCACCTTTCCCTGAACAACTCCAGGGTGTTGGTGGACACCGCGTGCTCCTTCTCCAAGGACACCCGGGCCCTAACGTAACCGCGGAAGAGGGGCAGGCAGTCGGCCCTAACGACCCCCATCCACGGCCCGCTGCCTGGACCTGTTTATGGCCAGTTTGGCCAGGCCCAGGAGCAGATGCTCACCTTTTTTTTTATTTTCTTTTTTTTTTATTAACCCCCACACTACCGCCTAACTGCGGTAGTGCTTATTATTTTTAACCCCAGCACCCATGGTGTGTGTGTGCAGCTGTGAGACACAGTGAGAGACATAAAGTGCACAAATCTTTATTCAATTTCCACCACCAGGAAAAGTAGGAAAACACCCGAGTGGCCTGTGACAAGCAGTGCCCTTCACGTCAAAGAGCAATGCTGTGTGAACAAACAGTGAAGGGGAGGGCAGGGACTAAATCAAAATAGAGTTGGAGGGGGAAATGATGCACTCCACTCCCTGCGGCGCCCACCTTTCCCTGAACAACTCCAGGGTGTTGGTGGACACCGCGTGCTCCTTCTCCAAGGACACCCGGGCCCTAACGTAACCGCGGAAGAGGGGCAGGCAGTCGGCCCTAACGACCCCCTCCACGGCCCGCTGCCTGGACCTGTTTATGGCCAGTTTGGCCAGGCCCAGGAGCAGATGCTCACCTTTTTTATATGTCAACTAGAGCTCCCTGATTGGATCAGATTAATAGCCCTAATCAGTGAATTCTTATTCTATTGTGTCTTTGTTATAGTACCAAAGGTGGCATCTAATATTTCTATTTGGTATCTTTGGAGGCCGTTTAAGTGGATATTCAAACTAGATGACTAATCGTTCCCTTTCTCTGTCTTTTGGAAATTCACAGGATTGTTACTTGAGAAAAGTAGAAATGTGAATCAGAGAAAGACAAAATCAGTTTTCTTTTGTTTAAGAAAAACTAACACCTGTGGAAAGAAGCTGAGTGTCCATGAACAAAGATCACCAACATATTCTGGACAAGTAGAAACTGTAATCAAAAGACTCATGGAGCATTGGCCTTTTATTTAATAGGATTACATCACAAAATTAGGGCAGTCATACTTGTACAGAGCTTTGAATTGACCACCCTTGGAATATTCTGTTTTGGCAAAACTCGATCACAATGATATACAGACTCACAAAAATTTTACAGGCATTCAAAAGATTAAAGCTTGAAAATTATATTATCTTGGTTTGTAATCCCTTGAGTTCAGATAATTGAAGCATGGATTGAGGTCTTTAAAAACATAAAGAGATTTGGTAAGGTGCATATATAGAATCATAGAATGGCTACACCAGCCATATTCAATGCATTGATTCAGTACAGACTAGTTGCAGAAGCATTTTAACCAATCCTAGTTCCCTACTCTTGACCCAAGCCCTGCATTTATTTTCCCTTCTCCAGCTTCACTTTGAAAGCTACATCTCAATCTGCTTTCACTACCCTTTCAAGCAATGCATTCCAAATTGTAACCACTCACTTTGCAAAGTAGATTTTTCTTTGTGTCATCTTGGGATCTGACTTCTCAACCCTCCTACCAGTGGGAATAAATTTTTCTCTATCTACTTGGCCTACATCACTCATAATTTTGAACATCTCTTTCCTCTCAACCTTCACTTCTTTAAGGAAGAAAAATGGTTCTTTTTCTGATTGGCAGAATGTGACAAGTGGAGTCCCACAAGTGTCTATGGTGAGCACTCAACATTTTACAATATATATGAATGACTTTCGTGAGGGGATTGAAAGCATGATGGTTAAATTTGCAGATGACATAACAATAAGTCGAAAAGTATATTGTGAAAATGGCATAACAAGAATACAGACTGATGTAGATAAGTTAAATAGGTGGGAACCTGGTAGGTGGAATAATGTGTGGGGAAATGTGAAGTTGTTGATTAAAAAAGCAGACTATTACATAAATGGAGAATGAGCGCAGAATTCTGAAATAAACAGGGATCTAGGTGTTCAAATGCATGAGTTGCAAATGCATGAGTATGCAGGTATAGCACATAACCAGGAAAGCTAAAGGGATAGAGTCTCTGTTATGAGAGGAAATGAATGTAAAAGTAAGGATGTTATGCTTCATTTTCACAGGGTCAATAAGTGTGGTGCTGGAGAAGCACAGCTGATCAGGCAGCATCCAAGGAGCAGGAGAGTCAACGTTTCGAGCATATGCTTCAGCACTACACTTTTTGACTCTGATCTTCAGCATTTGCAGTGCTCATTTTCTTTCAATTGTACAGGGCATCAGTGAGACCACACCTAAAATACTGTGTACAGTTTTGATTTCCCTAGAGTAAAATTCCCAAGGGAGGGAATTTTACTCTTGTGGGTGAGTCCTGAAATAAGGACACTGTTTTACAATTAGGGGTTATCCTTTTAGGGCAGAGATGAGGGGATTTTATTTTGTTAGAGGGTTGTGTGACATAGGCACCCTCTGTCTCAGAAGGCGGTGGAGGCACTGAATACTTTAAAGGCATAAATGGATCAATTCTTGTTGGGCAAGGGGATCAAAAACTATTGGGGAAAGGTCAGAATGTGGAAATTGAAACATAAACTGATCAGCCATGATTTGATTGAATGGCAGAACCGGTTTTAAATGCAGGATGTTCTACTTCCTTGCCTAATTTGAATGTTTACATATAATACTATTTTCTCTAGTCTTCTCACTGAAGTTTCTCATTCTTGGAACAATTTGCTGCCCCATCTTTAGAGCCTTCACATCTTTTGTGAAGTGTGGTGCAGAGAATTGGACAGCCAAGGATCTAAACATGGCCAGGTCATTGTGTTATAAATAATTGGCATTGTAGTTCTTCACTCTAGTGGTTGTACAATCACCTTTGGACTGATAACATTTTCAGAATCTCAACTGACAAATGAACTAAGTACCTGGATGTCATCTTATGACAACAGGCTATGTACTCTTCATATATAGTTTGTGTTTAGAAATTACTTTGTACTATAAGTATTAGTTTAGCTGTAAAGAAACCTAAGTAAATAGAATCCATGTATTTCATTTACATCACCTTTAGATACTATGTAACAATACAGAAATTTTTTGAAAATTTCTCTGAAAAAAACAAGAAGAAACAAGCCTTACAAACTTCAAGACCAAGGGGGAAACAACAGTCAAGAAGTCCGATTGTAGAGAAAACAGAGAGAAAAAAAAAATGATTTTGCAAGCTGTGAGTGCCTTAAAGCTGGCCAGCTCTGTTTTAGTGTCTAGCTGATTCAAGCCAAAGGCTATTTCAAATTTGAAAGGAGGTGGCCTTGCAATGTACTAAGAAAACATGTTCCGACATTCACACAACAAAAAATGTGGCCCATATTCAAGTACAGTGCTGAAAGCAGATGGATGGATTCCAAATTCCCCACAACGCACTAGATAACAAAGGATCTCCTATCTGAGTTCCAACGTTTTAAAGAATATGGCACAACTGCATAGATTAAGCTGTTTCAAAACTACTTAAATAAGCCATCAAAATACTCATTGTAGTTAGTAATGGGGCCTTCACTGAGACAATGCCTTTTACTATTCTGAAAGATCCTGTAAGGATATGTAAAGTCTTGCAGGTGACTGTTCTCTTGTAGAGGGTGTGATTCTGATCTTTTGTTCTATGTATAGGTAAGTTAACTCCATACCTGCATTCAAGTCATGGACCATCTTCATACTCCCTTTTTGTCATTGAGTACTAAAGCATGGAGACAGGCCCTTTGGCACAAACTGGTCTGTGCTGACCAAAATGTCCATGCAGAGAAGCGCATCCGGAATCTCAGAGAACTTGGGTATGGGTAGCTCAATAAGATCAAGGTCAATGCCTTCTGACCATGATCCTTGTCAGTGTTGGTCGTCAGTATCCAGAGGTGTGGCTCTGAGGTTTCATGTGGCAACAGGAAAATCTTGTTTCATCTTACATTTCAGGATAAATGATTTAAAGATGCTTGGTAAGGCTGCTTGATAAGGGGTAGTATCGTGAGGATGTCACATGATTCATGTTCCATTTGAAGCATGCATCCTTTAAAAGGTTTGCCTGAATATTGGTTATTAGAAATTATTTCTTGAGACTGAATCTGGTACTCAGTATATCTCTCACTGTCATGTTTAAGCATTCTTTAGCTGTCTGACAGTTGGAAATTTCACAAAATAATCAGTGATTAAGATGGTATCATCTCCATTCACTGTAAATAAATCAGTAGCGACTGATAGAATCGAGAGTAGGTTTCTGTTGCTATGGTAGCTGGAAACCTTTGTACAACCTCTAACTTTTGACAGTCATTGTTTAGCCTTGACCAATAACTATAGTTAGGAGCTAGTCATCTTATTTGTGATTTTGGTGTAGTCGTGACAGTATGTCATGTTGGGCAGCTTCAGCACAATTAGTTGTTTTTATTTGAAGATACCATAGATACTCGAGATTTTGTCGCTGTAAAGCCAAAAGCATCTGAGAGTATCTGGCACCTTTTTTATGGTGTCAGACCCCCTTCAATTATACTTTTCCACAGTGACTTCTGTTATGGATCATTAGCTGTTTCCAATTGAAGGCGATCATGTTTATACTGACCCAAAATACTGTAGATCAAATTAAACACACCTTCCACCATGTCCATGTCTGTTAACTTGTATTTCCAATGGATGTTTGTATCCTTAATCAGATTTGGCAATCTGCTCAGTGTATTTGAGATGACCATTTTGATACCAGGTTTGTAGTCGACACCAAATTCATGGAACTCATCTAGGTAGTTCATTTGGTACAATGGTTTGGCACAAATCATTTCCAATACTTTATGATTGGTTTCAACAGTGACTTGCAGGAACGTATGGATGCTGTGATACTGATTACCAGAACAAATGTTCTATGCTCTTTGACAAAATAATTTGATTGGGTTTGTGGTAGACTTTTGGAATCAAATGCAACTGGCTTACTATCTTGTATAATGCACATTCCTAGCCCTTCTTGTGAAGTATCAACTTAAAGAATCATTTTCCTGCTTTGTATTACAGAGTGCAGTTTTATGCTGACGATACCTGTTTGTTTCTGAAACTAGAACATAAGTTGATGGTGTCTTCTGCCCAAAATATGGTAAGTCTTGCTTTAGGAGCTCCCTGGACAATGATGTTTTGTGGAAAATGTATAGTCTCAAGATGTTGAAGAATTCAAGGCATCTCTGTAGATCTGCTTTGGCTTGTGATATAGGAAGTTGATATACATCTTTGACTTGGTCTGGGTTTGTAGAGATATAGAACCAAAAATTTTTATCTGGACCTGCATTCACCTGGCATGTCTTGTTTTTAGAAATGAATCCTTTGTGGTGACTGAAGGTTCTGATCATGCGCTTCTTTGACTTTGCACACGATGGCCATATCATCAACAGTCTATGTGCATTTGGGCCCATTTTCTGTGCTGCTGTCCATAAGTTGCTGGAACAGATTTCGACTGGCAGATAAATGTAAAAGGAGTGTTGGGAAACAATATCTTCCAAATTGGGTTCTGAATGTGAAGTGATTTCCTGAGATTCCTTGGACAAGTGCACTGACAATTGATTGCTTCCTTCTTTAGCATACAGGCAGTTCTATAATGCGATGGTTGCGTTCTTGTGCAACCCTGCATTATAGAAAAGTTATGCTTTAGAAACAGCACTTAGTGTTGGTGATGTAATCATGTTACAGCCAGCGCATGTTTTAAAAGTTTGTGCTTTAGAAAAATGTCCCCAATTTGTCAATCTTGTTACAGTGAATTTGTGTTAAAAAATGTAAGTTACTGCAGAACGACCTGTCCATGTAATTGAACTGCACCTGCCTGTCGGTAATCCATAGGGCAGATGATGCCATTGTATTCCATGTAATGCAGTTCAAGCTTAAACTTTCCTTGTGTGTGAACATTGCCCTTTCAGGGAAGGTCAACTGACGGAATTTCATCTTCAGTAATACCATACAGCATTGGCTTTGAACTTTCCCTAGAGTAAAACATGTCCAGGTACAATGGTAGTAAATTCTGGATTGATTCAACATGAGCATTCTTGGTCTTCTCTGCCACCATAGATGTCTTGGTGATCTAACGTGGTAGTCGTGCCAGTGTTAGTTCGTTTGTGTCTAACAGGTGAAATATTTGCAGTTTTGATGCTAAATTCCCATGGCTGCATTGCATGTGCAACTGCTAACGCATTAATGCATGAATTTGGTGACCCATTGAATGTAGTTCATTTATTAGTTGTTGGTTGTACCATTGAATTCCAACTATCCTAGTAAATACTTCTCTCTCTTGTTTGAAGATGGTCATTGCCAGACATACGTTTAGCATGAGTTTTACTTGCCCTCATTAGCAAAGCCTCAATTAGTCCAGAATGTGCTGCATTTTGACATGGACTCCTTCAGTATCTGAGTGGTGACAAGTGGTGCTGAATCTTGTGAATCATTGGTGAAAATTACATTTCTGACCTATGGAGGAGTAAAGTCATTGATGTAGCACCTGAAGAGATGGATGGACCTATGGCACTACCCTTAGAAACTTCTGCAGCTGTGTCTTGTGGCTAATACAACTGACTTCCAATGACTACAGGTTGTATCTCCATAATCTGGACCTTTTTGCCCCATCAACCTCTACAGTATGGCAGGTTTTACAGGCACTAATTCCAGTTTTTTGAAGAGCCCATAATCTTTCTGGATGTCCAGAATTATACTGACAAGTAAAGAGATCACTTGTACTCTCTAAAGTAACTGTTCTGTATCTCATTATATGTTGCACAGCATTACTTAGGTTTAACAACTCCCATGCTGACCCTAACAGTTGGTCTTCCCTAGTTTGGCAAATTCTATGGTCTGCCAAAGTCCCAGTCTTGAATATTAAGAATGTACCATTTTCTTTTGTGCTAAATGTGACTTCAGTTCAGTCTACTTCCCACTTCCAATAAACTCCAGTTTTGCTCAGGCTCTTTGATGCCAGACTTGGTCAAACGCAGCCTTGTACCCTCTTGAGTTCAGCTCTTTTTTCCATTTCTAATTTACTTATTCCATGTGGATTATATTTTAAAAAGCCCTTCTTATTTTAGCTCCATCCACGACATAGATACATCAGCATCCCTTGAACTATTGTCACACTGCATCCTGAACTCCACACCATCAGGAAGTGCTATGACATGCACATTCTCTTCAGCAGGATCAATTCACTTTATCTCAAAGTTATCCTGGCCCACACTTCTATTTCATTCTTTACTTCATTCTAACTTGCAAGACGTTTTGAAGATATAAAAAATTACAAGCAACTCATCAAGGTCGACAATCCTTTGAATACCTTCTCCTTCACTTCCCTCTGACCCCATCCCTTCTTTCAACTTAACTCCTGTCATCTGTTCACAAAACCCTTTGACTGTCCCCTCTCTGATTCTGAACAATTTGTCTTTAGCATAGACCTCAGCTTCATCCCCTCAGGCCGAACTCAAGGAAGCTCTGAACAATGCTGAGCATTCTGCTGTTGCCTTATCCTGCAAGTTTACTTCTTTATCTAGGACTCCTTCCTTCACTCAGTGGACTCTTTTATCCACCTCCAGTATTTTCCCTTCATCTAGACATCTCCTCTGATCACTTACAATCTAGAGTTCTTTTCTTTGAGAACAGCTGGTATGACATTGATCATCTCACTTTTCTATGGTCTCATTTATCTTCCTCTGGCTTTCTTCGGTCGAACTCTAAGATTATCATCAAACATGCTGATAAGAATGTCACTGTTATTACTGAGAATACTGACCTCTACCTACAGAGATTTAAAGCCACTCACACGACACTTGCTCTAATGTCACACTGGGCCTTAACAGTACCACTAAAAATCAAATCATTTCCAGGACCATTGTTGACCTCATCTCTTCTTGTCACCCTCCAATTTACTAATCCTTCAACTCAATAATCTGTTTTTACCCGAAACAAAACCAGAAGTTCCTGGAGCAACTCAAAAGCATCTGTGGAGAGAAAACAGAGTAAACGTTTTGGGTCTAGTGACCTTTCTTCAGAATTCCTTTTTTCTCCACAAATGCTGCCAGATCTGCTGAGTTTTTTTTAGCAATTTTTGGTTTTGTTTCAGATTTCCAGCATCCAAAGTTTTTTTTTGTTTCGCCTGTTTCTACCTATTTCCTACAATCCACAAACTGAACTTCCTTTTATTTCAGCCAGGTTAACTTAATATTTTTTCTACCCTCGGTCTCTTCCTCCCTCAATCTGTGACTCTTCAAATTCCCTCTGTTAGTTTGCAGTTTTGTTATGATGCAGAAGAAGACTATTCATAATATTGTGTCCCCACAGGTTCTCTGAGAATTTTAACTTAGTGCCAATCTCTGGCCTTTTCCCTGTGACCTTGTAAATTGTTTCTATTTAAAAAATCAGCCAAAGCCCTCCGAAATGCCTCAAATGAACCTGCAAAGACACTGTTTCTAGGCAGTACATTCCAAACCGTAACTATTCGCTGTGCGAAAAAGCTTTTTTTCATCTTTTATAACTTACCTTTAAAAATGTGGCTTCTATAATGAGTGAGAATAGTTTCTCCCTATTCATTTTGTCCAATCCCTTCATGATTTTTCAATTTTTCTATGAAATCTCTTCTTAACCTTCTCCTCCCCAAAGGAAACAGTTCCAAAGTCTCTAATCTTTCCTCATAATTAAAGTGTCTTGTCCCTGGGACAACCGTCACAAACCTGTTATGCACTGTCTTCAGTATATTCACATCCTTCCAAAAGTTACACATAATAGACCAGGTGTTGTTGTATATAACTTCATCATAACCTCCCTGCTGTTATATTCCGTGCTTCTATTCATAAAACCTAGAATACTGTATGCTTTATTAACTACTCTGTCTATCTATCCTGCCATCATTAATGACTTACGCACACATACATATCGGTTTCTCTGTACATGCACCCTTTGAAATAGTATCTTTTGTTTTATACCAACCCTCCATGTTCTAAGTACCAAAGTGCTCTGATCTTCATCTGCCACCTACTTTCCCATTTCACCAACTTGTCAATATCCTTTTTGAAATCCTACGCTGTCCTCCTCGCAAAACTTAAAATTGTCCTCTGCATATGAAGAGTTAGATCATTGATGTTTATAGGAAAAGCAAGTGTTCTAATTCCAACTCCTGGGGAACTTTGCTCCAAACCTTCCAGTCTGAAAAATACCCATTGACTATTACTCTGTGTTTCCCATCACTCTGAGAAGAGTTGTAGTTGGATACACTCACTGCAGACATCATTGTCAGGGACCTTTGACTTCTATCTGAACTCCAAAGGAGGAGCATACCATAGAGTCATAATTATCATTACCACCACTCTAGTAACTGTTGGATTAAAAGAAAAGGAAAAAACTCACCTTGCTGCTCACCCTCCCCACCTCTCACCTTCCACCAAGGTTTCTCCTCCCTAGGATTTGATGGATCCTCGAATTTTGAAAGCAGTATATTGCAAATGCCTTCACTATAACCATCTAAATTTGACTTCATTTGGAATCTTATTTTGGAAAATTCCACGTCACTTTATTATTTAAGAAGGAGGAAAGGGAAAACCAGGAATTATTTAATGTCTGTTCTTAGGAAATTATTGAAGTTTATAATTGAAGAAAGTGTTACAGTGCACTTTGAAAACTTTCATATGATCAAAGACTGAGCAACTATTTGTAAACAGCAGATCATGCCTGACAAACCTGATAGAGGTTTTTTGAAGTGGTACTAAATTAAGGGTTAGATGAACGTGTACGATATTTGATGTTCAAGGAATTGTAGGCAAATTATTGACTTGTTTCGGAAATTTGCTGAGCAGTATAGGGTTAATCCAAAGGGTATGATTTGTATCGGAGCACAAAGATCTGGCATATTGTGAGCAAATCTTTGGTATCATACCTAAGCAAGGATATTTAGTCTTGGCGGAAAGCAGGTGCATGACCAGAATGATATGTGGACTCTGAGAATTAACTGATCAGGAGAACTTAGACAATCTGGGAGTTTTATTCCTTGGAATTTGAAGGCTCGCGGTAGTTTTTTTAAAAGTTTGCAAAATATTGAGGAGAGTACATAGGGTGGATTGATATTATTTGCTTGTTGGTGAATCTAAGACTGAAGGCATACTCTAAATTAGAGTTAGGTTGAAGTTATTAACAACTATTTTAATAGCAATCAAAAACGTACACACTTATGACCAAGTGTCCAGATATATTTGATCATTGCTTTCAGTCCTTAATATTATAAGAATCAGTTGTTGTGAAGGTGTAGAAGTGTACTGTACCTTTAAAAGAGTGAAGGACTTAGTAAGCACACAGAGTACTAGAGAATTTACAATGTAACATTTGGTCCAGCAGCTAGCACTGGTGGAGTTACTATGAGACAAAAAAAAATGAATTTGGTCAATCAGTTTAAATAGTACGCCAAAATATCAACCTCTAATTAAGTTTGAATTTAGTATATTGCCTATATTAAAAACCAATGAAACAATCCGATGCTTTGGCGGTATAAGGTCGGGGAAAATTGAACAGTTGAGGGAGAACTGCCAAGCCATCAGCATGTACAGACTGCCCAAACCACAGCTCTCTTAAAGGTACCATTATCTATCAATGACCTGTAAAACAGACATCTCAAAGAAGAAGGAAATCTACAGAGGAAAATACAAAGGGAAGGTTCGACAGCTGCTTGGTTTTGAAATTTGAATTTTTGGTAAATCTTACTTGGGGATTTTATCGGGCTAGTATTAGAGAAGGGAAAGTAAAAGATAGGTTAGAGGAAAGGGTTGTAAATGGTTGTTAGTTAATTATTCTCTGTTATACTTTAAGAAATAAAGTTGATAATTTTTACTTTCTTGAATTTTCACAGATTACTGCACGAGATAAATCTTTTCTGTATTGTTAGTTTTAATTAAGCAGGGGTTTTACCGCTGTCGTAACAATTTGGGGGCTCGTTGCTAGGATTTGAACTGGTTCAAACAGATTTGAATTGATTTGGGGGTATGAAAAATCCCAGCAGATTTAAGCAATAGATCTTCAAATGAGACAATTTGTTTAATTTTATGACGTGTGTTGATTAAATTAAAAGTGAGAGAAATGGCTCTGAAAATTGTTAAATGGTTCTGGGATTTAAAGATGAATCTCAAATTTGTCAAAAGGTTTAGAAGGAAAGAAAAAGGCCATACTTTTAGAATTAGCAAGTAAGTTAGATTTAGGTTAACCAAGGACAAAAGTAAAGCTGAAATTTTCAGGGAATTACTCAAACGCTTAGATCTGTCAGCGAAACAGACAAGTATAGCAGAGGTAGAAAACATTAAATTACAATTGAGGAAGATAGAGTTAGAAGATAAACAGAGGGAAAGAGAAAGAACAGAGAGAGAGAAAGGGAGAAACAAAAATAGAGAGCATTTGAATTGGAGAAGTTGCAAATTAGCCAGCAAAGTCAAGTTAACAGGATTGAGATTATAGACATGTACAGTATGGAAACAGACCCTTGAGTCCAACTCGTCCATGCCAACCAGATATCTCAACCCAATCTAGTCCCACCTGCCAGCACCCAGCTCATATCCCTCCAAACCCTTCCTATTCATATACCCATCCAAATGCCTTTTAAATGTTGCAATTGTACAAGCCTCCACCATATCCTCTGGCAGCCCATGCCACACACACACCACCCTCTGCTTGAAAAGGTTTCCCCTTAGGTCTCTTATATATCTTGCCCCTCACACCCTAAACCTATGCCCTCTAGGTCTGGACTCCCCACCCCAGGGAAAAGACTTTGTCTATTTATCCTATCTATACCCCTCATGATTTTATAAACCTCAACAAAGGTCATTCCTCAGCCTCTGATGCTCTAGGCAAAACAGCCCCAGCCTGTTCAACCTCTCTCTGTGGCTCAAATCCTCCAACCCTGGCAACATCCTTGTAAACCTTTTCTGAACCCTTTCAAGTTTCACAACATCCTTTCCAATAGGAAGGAGACCAGAATTGCATGCAATATTCTAAAAGTGGCCTAACCAATGTCCTATACAGCCGCAGCATGACCTCCCAACTCCTGTACTCAATACTCTGAATAGTAAAGGATAGCATACCAAACTATCCTATCTACCTGCGACTCTACTTTCAAGGAGGTATAAGCCTGAACTCTGAGGTCTCTTTATTCAGCAACACTCCCCTGGACCTTACCATTAAGCGTATAAGTCCAGCTAAGGTTTCCTTTCCTAAAATGCCTCATTTCGCATTTATCCAGGTTGAACTCCACCTGCCATTACTCAGCCCAGCTCTGCATCCTGTCTATGTTGCGCTGTAGCTTGCAATAGCCCTTGAAACTGTCAACAGCATCTCCAACCTTTGAGTCATCGGCAAATTTACTAGCCCACCCCTCAACCTCCTCATCCAAGTCATTTATAAAAACTACAAAGAGCAGAGGCCTAAGAACAGAGCCCTGCGGGACACCACTCCAGGCAGAATACTTTCCAACTACAACCAGTCTCTGCCTTCTGTCAGCCAACCAATTCAGGCAGCCAAATCTCCCTGTATCCCATATTTCCTGACTTTATGAATGAGCCTACCATGGAGAACCTTATCAAATGCCTTGCTGAAATCCATATACACCACATCCACTGCTCGACCTTCGTCGATCTGTCTCGTCAAGTCCTCAAAGAACTGAATAAGATTTGTGAGGCATGACCTGCCCCTCACAAAGCCATGCTGACTGCCTTTAATTGTGTTATGCTTTTCCAAATAGTCATAAACCCTATTCCTCAGAATTAATTTCAAAACCTTGCTGACCACAGACATAAGGTCTGTATTTGCCAGGGATTTCCTTATTCCCCTTCTTGAAAAGAGGAACAACATTTGTCTCCCTCCAATCCTCCAGTATGACTCCCATGGAGAGTGAGGAAGCAAAGATCTTCGTCAGTGGCTTAGCAACCTCCTTTCTCGCTTCCTGGAGCAGCCTAGCATATATCTGGTCTGACCCTGGAGACTTATCAATCTTAATTTTTCCAGCACATCAACTTCATCGATCTTGATGTGTTCAAGCCTGTTTCCCAACTCCTCGAAGTTCTCATTCACAACAAGGTCCCTTTCCTAATGAAAGCCGAAGCAAAAAACTTATTTAGGGCTCCCCTTATCTGCTCAGGCTCCATGCACATGTTCCCTATGCTATCCCTGACCAGCCCTACCTTCTTGCTGATCAATCTATTTTCCTCACATATGAGTAAAATGCCTTTGGGTTCTTCCTAATCCTTCCTGCCAAGCCTTTTTTGTGCCCCCTCCTGCTCTCCTCAGTCCATTTCTGAGCTCCTTTCTAGTAAGCCTGTAATTCTGTGAAGCTGTGCTAGATCCTTGCTTCATCCACCTTACGTAAGCTGCCGCCTCCCTTTTGATGAGAAGCTCCTCTGTTCTCATCATCTAAAGCTCCTTAATCTTATCCCTTCTTGCCTGTTACCGAGGAACAAATTTGTGCATCACTCGCAACAACTGCTTCTTAAACAGTCTCCACATGTCTGCTGTGCCCTTTCTGTGGAACAATTGCTCCCAGTCTGTATTTCCTAACTCCTGTCTGATAGCATCATAATTTCCTTTCCCCTGATTAAATATCTTCCCTTGGTAACTGCTCCTTTCCCTCTCCAAGGCAATGCTAGATGTGAGGCAATTGTGATTGCTGTCACCAAAGTGTTCTCTCCCTGTGAGATCTGACATCTAGACTGGCTCTTTGCCAAGCACCAAATCCAAAATGGCCTCTTCCCTTGTCGGTCTGTCTACATACTGAGTAAGGAAACACTCCTGAACACACCTGACAAAAACGGCTCCATCCAAACCATCTGCACGAAGAAGGTTCCAGTCAATATTGAGAAAGTTGAAGTCACCCATGACAACAACCCTGCTACATCTGAATTTTTCCAAAATCTGCCAGCCTATGAATTCTTCAATCGCCCGACTGCTCTTAGGGGGTCTGTAGAAAACCCCCAATGAGGTGGCTTCTCCCTTGCTGTTCCTAACTTCTACTCGTACTGACACAGTAGACAAACCTTCCTCAACAACATTCGTTTCTGTAGCTATGATGCACTCTCAGATTAGCAACGCCACACCCTGTCCTCTTTTTTCACAGTTCCTGTTCTTTGTAAATGTTCTAAACCCTGGAACATCGAGCAACCATTCCTGCCCCTGTGAAACCCACAATTCCGTTATGGCCACAACATCATAGTCCCAAATACTGATCCATGCTCTAAGTTCATCATTCTTATTTCTGACACTCCTTGCATTAAAGCAGACACACTTTAACTGACCCCTTTGTTCCATCACATGAATAACCTTCTCGATAGATTTACATCCTGTTACCTCCCCATATCTAACTACCCCCCTCTCAGATATGTAGCTCTGGATCCCACCCCCCTGCCAAACTAGTTTAAACCCTCTCAAACCACACAAGCAAATCTCCCACCCAGGACATTTGTGCCCCTCCAATTCAGGTGCAACCCATCCATCATGTACAGGTCCCACCTTCCCCAGAAAGCATCCCAATGGTCTAAATATCTGGATCCCTCTCTCCTGCACCAGCTGCACAGCCACGTTTTAAGCTGCACTCACTGCCTGTAACTCACGTCACTATCTTGTAGCACTGGTAGCAAACCTGTGAACACTACTCTACTCGTCCTGCTCTTCAGCTTCCAATCTAGCTCTCTGTAGTCACTTATGGTCGCTGGTCCTGAAGTGCTCCCCCACTGACATCTCAGTCACCTGCCCTGCAATATTTCCCAAGAGTAGGTCAAGTTTTGCACCTTCCCTAATAGGTTCATCCGCATACTGAATCAGAAACTTTTCTTGTACATGCTGAACAAATTCCTCTCCATCTAAACCTTTAGCACAATGGCAGTCCCAGTCAATGTTTGGAAAGTTAAATTCTCCTACCATAACCTCCCTATTATTCTTACAAATAACTGAGACCTCCTTACAAATTTGTTTCTCAATTTCCCTCTGACTATTAGGGGTTCATAATGCATTCCCAATAAGATGATCATCCCTTTCTTATTTCTCAGTTCCATCCAAATAACTTCCCTGGGTGTATTTCTGGGAATATCCTCCCTCAGCACAGCTTTAATGCTATCCCTTACCAAAAACACCACTCCCCCTCCTCTCTTGCCTCCCTTTCTGTCCTTTCTGTGGCATTTGTATCCTGGAACATTAAGCTTCCAGTCCTGTCCATCCCTGAGCCATGTTTCTGTAATTGCTATGATATCCCAGTTTTATGTTCCCAACCATGCCCTGGGTTCATCTGCCTTCTCTGTTAGGCCCCTTGCATTGAAATAAACGCAGTTTAATTTATCAATCCTAGCTTGTTGTCTGCTTTGTCCCTGCCTGCCCTGACTGTTTGACTGGCTTCTGTTCTCAACTGTACCAGTCTCAGACTGATCTCTTTCCTCACTATCTCCCTGCTTCCCACCCCCACCTTACTAGTTTAAATCCTCCCGAGCAGTTCTCGCAAATCTCCCTGCCAGTATATTAGTCCCCTTCCAATTTAGGTGCAACCCGTCCTTCTTGTACAGGTCTCTTCTACCTCAGAAGAGATTCCAATGATCCAAAAATGTGAATCCTTCTCCCATACACCAGCTCCTCAGCCATGCATTCATTTGCTCTATTCTTCTATTTCTACTCTCACTAGCTCATAGCACCAGGAGTAATCCAGATATTACTACTCTTGAGGACCTCCTTTTTAAATTCCTGCCTAACTGTCTATATTCTCCTGACAGAATCTCAACATTTTCCCTTCCTATGTCACTGGTTACAATGACCTCCTCTTTGGCGCTCTCCCCCTTGAGAACATTCTGCACCTTCTCTGAGACAACCTTTATCCTGGCACCAGGGAAGCAACACACCATTCCGATTTTTCGTTGCTGGCCACAGAAACATTTGTCTAGAGAGTCCCCTAACACAATCAATCTCTTGGACCCCGACGTACTCCTTATTACATTAGCGCCTGTCTTCACACCAGAAACATTACCCTAAGAATCCATCACCCGCTATGTTTTTCAGAACAGAATACTTGTTTGAAATGGGGATAGCCATAGAAGACTCCTGCACTACCTGTCCACTTTTCTTACCTTTCCTAGAATTAACGCACCAATGTGACTGTATCTGTGACCTTTCTCCCTTCCTATACTGCCATCCATCACACCCCCTTGCTCTTGTAAATTCCTCATTGCCTCTGTCGCTCCAACCGTTCTATTCAATCTGATAGGATTTGTAACCAATGGTATTTATTGCAGAAAAATCCTCAATAGCACGTAAACTCTCCCTAAACTCCCACATCTGACAAGAAGAGCATATCACTCTACAAAGGGCCATTTTTGCTTCTTCCAATTTGCAGACCCAGAAAATGGCCCCATCTTATTTCTCTACAACACTGTTCCAGGCGAATGTAATACTTATGGCTTATATTTTTGAGTTTAATCAAGAGACATATCTCAATGAACATATAATCAAGAAATAACCCACTCTATTCACTACTACAGACTTACAGCAAGGCCCCAAGGACTCACTTGAAACTATTCACTTATCCACCTCTGTGCTGTGGCCTCTCCCAAATAGGTTCCACCATGATCAGTTGTGAATTTCACTGTTTGTTAATTTTCCCAGATGCACTCCGGTATCTAGTGATACATGAATTAAACAGCAAAAGCAGTAACTGTGCAGGTTCACTGCTATGTCAGTAAGCAGTGTAGGCTTCTTTCTTTCTCTCTCCCCTGCACTTATCTCACCATGTGCTGCCTTTGTCTGTTCCTCTCCCTTTTAAAAGTGCTGCTGTTTTGAATTTTTTTATTCCAAAATTACAAAATTACAAAACAATGCTATATCATATAAAACAGTAATTGCTTCTCCAGGAATTCGAGGAAATCACCTCAAATACCTCAAAAAAGGAGCAGCCTATTTACAGCCAGAAATTTTTCCCACCCTCCAAAAGAGAAGGTAGTGATATATACAAATATTTAAAAACTGCCATATTTTGATGAGAAAGATGTTGAAGCTTTCTTTATTTCGTTTGAAAAATTGGCTCGGCAGATGGAGTGGTCCGAGGATTTATGGGTAATATTAGTTAAAACTAAACTGGTAGGCAGAGCTAGTGAGGTGCTGTCAGATGAGGTGTCAAAAGATTATGAAGAGGTTAAACAGGCTATTTTAATTGCTTATGAATTGGTACCAGAAGCATGTAGACAGCAGTTCAGAAACATAAAGATGGAACCAGGTCAGATTTATGCTGAGTTTGAAAGAATTAAACGTAGACATTTTGATAGATAGGTGCGTGCGTTGAAAATAGATAGGACCTTTGAGGCTCTACAAGAGATTATTCTGCAGGAGGAGTTTAAAAACTCACTTCCAGAGATTGTAAGAATTCACGTGGGGGAAGAGAAAGTTCAGGAAGTGAGAACGGCAGCAGAATTAGCAGATGAATACATGTTGGTGCAAAATACAAGCTTGCGGCCAGAACTTCATCCTGGGAGGGATAGAAGTTGGGGGAAGGGAAGATCCTACACTAGGAAACCAAGATTAGAGATCACTGGTAAAAATTTACCACAGGATAAAAAAGAATCCCAAGAAAGTGGAAAGGAGGTGAAAGGCCTCAGGTGTTTCCACTGTGGTAAAGTAGGATATGTAAAGTCACAGTGCAGGTCATTAAAGAAAGGCACTGTGAGAAAGCATGTGGTAAAAGAAGCTAAGCCAGTGGAATTAGTGAAGGTAGTAAAGGAGACCCCAAGAAAAGCTGAGGAGCTACAGGAGAGTGTACAGCCTAGGCAGGGGCTGGGTATGGAGTTAGTACATGATCTGTACAAAGAAGTCACCTCTGTGGGTAAAGTTTACTCAGAAAGAGCATAGGGAGAAGGACAAGAAGTTATAATTTTGAGAGGTACAGGATCTAGCCAGTCGCTGAGAGTAAGGGATGAGCGAATATGAACTCTGTGATCTGTTACCCGAGAGAGGGGTAGATGAACAGAAATTTAATGTTCCCCTATGTAAGATCAGGTTGGAGTGCCAACTGAAGACTGGGAAAATTACAGGAGTGATTGACAGAGTATCGATTCCAGGAATTCAGTTTGTTCTTGGGAATGATTTGGCAGGATCCAAGGCGGAAGCGACACCACTTGTTGTGGAGAAGCCCAAGGAAAACTAAGAAACTGAAGAGTTAAAACAGAAACATCCTGGTATTTTCCCAGACTGTGTAGTAACCAGATCCTACTGTCATAAGTCACAACATGAAGTGAAAAGTAAAGAGAAAGATGAAGGAATCAAGGTTCATATAGCAGACACTCTGTTTGACGCAGTGGTGCAGGAAAAACCTTAACAGGCAGAGGGTCAGACAGAGGTGTTTAGTCCTGAAAGGCTTAGAGACTTGCAACCACAAAATAAAACGATCAAAGATATGTATGTAAATGCGTACTCTGAAAAGGAGGCAGAGAATATTCCTGAGGGTTATTATCTGAAAGATGGAATCCTAAGATGGAAATGAAGACCACGGCAGGTTCGTGCAGAGGAGAAATGGGCCAAAGTGCACCAGATTGTGTTGCCGGTAGCATACAGACAGGAAGTGTTATGCGTAGTATATGAACTAGCAGTCAGAGGTTACGAAAGACTCAGGCTAAGGTACAAAACATTTTTATTGGCCTAGAATGCACAAGGATTTGGTTAACTTTTGCTGTATGTGTCATACATGCCAAATGGTAGGCAAGCCATAATTGGTAATAAAGCTAGCACCATTGTTGCTGATTTCCGCATTTGAAGAACCTTTCACATGGATTATAATTGATTATAATAAAGTGAGAACCAGTACTTTTTAGCAGTAATAGATGTGTCTACTAAATTTCCAGAGGCAATTTTATTATGGAGTATCAAGGCAAAAAGGGTAATAGAGGAGTTAGTAGCTTTCTTCACATGGTACGGGCTACCCAGAGAGACCAAGGGTCAAATTTTACTGCTAAGCTGTTTAAGGAGGCTGTGGATAGCTTAGGCATACAGAACTTTAAATCCAGTGTGTATCATTCTGAAACCCAGGGAACTTTAGAAAGATGGCATCAGACATTGAAGCCTATGTTGAAAGCATACTGTCAGGATTACCCGAATGATTGGGATAATGGTATCCCATTTGTATTGCTTGCCATAAGAGGTGTCCCAAATGAATCTACATAGTTCACTCCCTTCAAGTTAGTTATCAGGCATGAAGTGAGAGACCCTTTGAAATTAATTAAAGAAAAATTGACAGGACCAAAGTCGGAGATCTCACACTTAGATTATGTATTGGAGGTGAGGGAGAGATTACATTGAGTAGGTGAGTAACACCTGAAGAGGGCACAGCATAGAATGAAGCAGGTGGCAGATAAAAACTCTGAGATTTGGATGTTTTCCTGAGGGAATGATATGTTAGTACTGTTACCAGTGATAGGAGATCCCTTCAAAACTCAACTTAGTTGTCCCTATCAAATTGAGAAAAAGTTGAGTCAGGTGAACTATCTTGTAAAGATGCCAGGTAGAAAAAAAATGTATTGGATATGCCATGTGAATAATGTGAAACTGTATTATACTATAGCAAAGGAACTGGAGAAACAGGTGTTAGTTACTGCCCTGCAGAGTGAGGAATCAAATCCAGATGATGTGGATTTTGATGTGCCTCAAAACAGATTAAAAAAATGAAGATGTCCTTGGGGAGTGGGATAGGTTAGTAAACTATCTGTCTCAGGAACACAGAACACAGTTGAAAGATTTGTTACTGCAGTCTAAGGACATATGTAAGAATCAAGTGGGGAGGATTATGCTATTATACATGAAATAGATGTAGAGAATACTGCTTCGATAAAATAACAACCTTATCGGCTTAATTCTTGCAAAGCTGAACGTTGCCAGTAGGAGTGGAGGCCATGCTTGATGAGGATATCATTGAACCAAGCCACAGCGAGTGGAGTTCGCCAATCGTCTTAGTTCCCAAACCGGATGGACTCAAAAATTCTGCATGGATCATGGGAAGTTCAATGCTGTTACAAAATCGGACTCCTATCCAATTCCAAGATTGGAGGACTGTAGCAAGAATGTTGAACAAGCCAGTTACATCACCGAGGAGAGGAAAGTGAGGGCTGCAAATGCTGGAGATCAGAGTCGAGAGTGGGATGCTAGAAAAGCACAACAGGCCAAGCTGTGTCCGAGGAGCAGGAGAATTGACCCTTTGGGCAAGAGCCTTACATCAGGAATGACTGCTCCTTGGATGTTGCCTGACCTGCTGTGCTTTTCCAGCACCCCACTCTCAACTCAGTTACATCACCAAGTTGGACTTAATGCGCGGTTGCTGGCATTTATATTTATCAAAGACGGCAAAAGAAATTTCTGCATTTGTAACCCCAAATGGTGTATGTCGATGTAAAGAATGAAGAACACACCCGTCACATTCCAAAGACTCATGAACAGAGTTGTAGCTGGGTTAACAAAATGTGCAGTCTATTTGGAAGATGTAGAGATCTTTAATAAGTCCTGGAAAGATCACCTGGTATAATTGGCAGAGCTCTTTGAATGACTACGAGAAGCAAAACTGGTAATAAACTTAAACAAAACTGAATTCGCAAAAGCAGAGGTTCATGGGACATAACATCGGTCATGGAACGCAAAGATGAAGGCCATTGAGAAATTTCCACAACCAACCTTGAAGAAAGAGGTGCTTCGATTCTTAGGACTAAGCGGATTCTATCAGAAGTTTGTTCCAAACTTCAGCAGTGTAGCGGGACCGTTAACTGATTTGCTGAAGAAGAACACAAAGTTTCAGTGAGAGAACACGCCAGGAGACATTCGGCCATTTGAAAGCAATATTATCTACCAAAACAGTTTTAGTTACACCAAACTTTTCAAAACTTTTTTAAGTCGTCATCGATGTTAGTGACATAGGAGTTGGAGCTGTACTCCTACAGGAAGATGAGGATGGGATTGAACTGCCAGTTGGTTACTTTTTGAAGAAGCTCAACATACACCAGAGGAAATACTCCACAATCGAAAAAGAACTATTGAGTTTGGTACTGGCTGACAAGTGGCAAGTAATATTTGTGCCACAAAAATGCCAAGCAATGACCATCTACAATAAGAGACAATCTAACCACTGCTCCTTGACATTAAATGGCATTATCCACACTGAATCTCTCACTTTCAATATACTAGGAGTTACCATTGACAAGAAACTCAACTGGACTGCCATATAAATACAGTGGTCTTAAGACTAGGTCAAAGGCAAGAAATCCTGCAGTGAGTAACTCACCACCTGACTCCCCAAGCCTGTCCACCATCTACAATGCAGTTCCAGCATTCCTCCATAAGCTTGACGTCATCCAGGATAAAGCAGCCCATTTAATAGGGAGCCAATCTGGAAGCAATCAGTCCCTCCATTCACTGAAATTAGTCAAAGAGTCTGGCATATCACCTTCCAAATCCATATCCACTTCTATCTAGAAGGACAAGAGCAGCAGATACAAGGGAACATCACCACGTGTAAGTTCCTCTCCAAGCCGCTCACTACCCTGACTTGGACATATATTGTCTATCTTTCACGGTGACTGGGTCAAAGTTCTGGAATTTTCTTCCTTACAGCGTTGTAGATCAACTTATTGCAACTGGACTGCAGCGGTTCAAGAATGCAGCTCACCATTTATTTCACCAGCATTTATTGGACAATTATTAATTGCCCTTGAAAAGTGATGATGAGCTGTCTTCTTGAAACATCACAAGAGATCCAGGATATGAATCGACTGCAATATATATTTACGGCTTTGAAGGAAACTACGTCTGGAAATATTGGGAGAGGTTGTGGGTTTGATAAATTCTGTCAAAGAAGGTTTGGTGAGTTTTTATAGTATAATTTGTAAATTGTTGCTGCAATTGTGTATCAGTAATGGAGGGAGTAAATGTTGGATGCAGAATCAATTAAGGGTGATGCTTTGTTCGGCTTGGTGTCAAATTTCTTTTGTGCTGTTGAACTGATTCAATCTGCAGTCACCTAAATGGAGAGTATTCTATCATACTCCTGACTTGTTCTGCATAGAGGGTAGACAGGCTTTGGAGAATCAGATAGTGAGTTACTTTCTGCAGAACAGCCTGCCCTGATTTGCATAAGTAGCCACATAAATTAGACAGGTATTGCAGACAAAAACACTTCCCTCCCTGATGCGCTGACTGCTTTCTATGCTCAGTTCGAGCAGAATGCCAGTGGCGCGGTGTCACCTGGTACGATAGCACCGGATGCATCTGTTCCCTCTGTCATTGCTGCTGATGTCAGATCGGTCTTCCTGAGAGTAAACTTGAGGAAAGCAACTGGCCCAGACTGAATCCCTGGCTATGCACTTAAATCCTGTGTGGACCAGCTGGCAGAGGTATTGGCTGACATCTTCAACCTCTCCTTGCTACAAACTGAAGTCCCACCTGCTTCAAGAAGACTGCCATTTTCCCAGTACCAAAAAAAACACTTAAAACATGCCTCAATGACTACTGACGAGTACCTGTGACTTCCATAATCATGAAGTGCTTTGAGAAGTTGGTCATGGCCCACATCAATTCTCGCCTCCCAGCCTGCTTCAATCCCCTGTAAGTTGATTAATGGCAAAACAAGTCAACAGCAGACACCATTTCTACACACTGGAACATTTGGATAACAAGGACATGAGAGTAAATCAAATCAAAATCAAATCCCAAAAACAGCTGCCATCATAAGTCTTCCCTTTCCAAAGGAAAAGCATAGGTCTTTTACAAAGTACAAGGGAACTTAGGAGTAGCGGTAGGTCATTTAGCCCCTCAAGCGTACTGCACCATTCTAGATTTTAACTGACCATCTATTTTAATACCACTTTTCCTGTAATATCCCCATATACTTGATGTCATTATTGTATAGAAATTTGTTAGTCTTTGCTTAATGACTGAGTTTCCAAAGATTCACTACATTCTGAGTAAAGAAGTTCATCCTTTGTCCAATCTTAAGTTGCTTGCCTTTATTCTGAGGCAGGAGAAATATCCTTTCTGCATGTATCCTTGAACACTTCGTTCTATTTTAATGAGACCATCCTTCATCCTTCTAAACCTTGGAAAATACAAGCTCAGTATAGTAAATCTCTCCTCAGAGGACAGTCCTGCATTCCCAAGAATGAGATTGAACTCTCCATGAGGAGTATATCCTTCCTAAAATAAGGGAACCAAATCCGTATACAATAATAAGCAGAAATTGTTGGAAAAGCTCAATAGGTCTGGCAGCATCTGTGGAGAGAAATCAAAGTTAAAGTTTTGGGTTGAGTGACCCTTCCTCAGAAGGGTCTTTGCTTTTCCTAAAAATATTAAGACATGCATATGAAGCTATTTTTGGGATTTGATTTTGATTTGATATATTGTAGTCACATGTACCTAAGTACAGTGAAAAGTTTTGTTTTGCAAACAATACAAGCAGGTTATAGCAAACAAGGACATACAGATCATAGGGTGCTTAGACAAAGTGAGGCAACCAAGGTTACGGAATGTTAGACCCTGAAATTGAACAACTAATTGGAAGAGGAAGAGGCTTCATCTTGTTCTCCTCCTGACATTCTCTCTAATGCAGCTGCCAGTTTTCAGCTAATGTGATTCTTCATAATGGCTCCGAGAAACAGCTGAAGGCACTTGAAAATTCAATACTCTGATAACATTCCATCTCTAATCAACATGACTTATGCTTCAGAACTAGCTGTGCCTTTACCCTGTTCTGGTGCATCTACAATCCTGGCATCCAACAATGTAGTAATTGCCAAACTTGAATGAGTTCTTGAAGGAGGTGACAAAATTGATTGACGAGGGCAGGGCAGTTTCCTGTGTGGACTTTAACAAGAACTTTGACATGGCAGGCTGATACAAAACAAAGGCAATTGGGATCCACAGTAAGCTGGGATACACAACTGGCTTAGTCACAGAAGGCACAGATAGCAGTGGTGTTTTTCTAACTGGAGATCTGTGATCAGTGGTGTTCCTCTAAGGAAGGGTCACTCGACCCCAAACATTAACTTTGATTTCTCTCCACAGATGCTGCCAGACCTGCTGAGCTTTTCCAGTAATTTCTGTTCTTCTGATTTACAGCATCCACAGTTCTTTCAGTTTTTACACAATATTGGAGGTTCTACACAACTAAAGCAACACATTTAAAGTTGGCAGAGTAGGATTCTCAGCTGGAGCTCATTCTGCTCCATCTATTTCTTTTTTTATATTTGTTTCTCCTTGGCGATGTCCTGACTTCCTGGTCTTGGTGTGAACCCAGTGTTGTAGTCTCTTGGTGATCTGGCAATGTGGTGTTTTGGCCTGGTGTGGCCTCAGCATAGACTTCTGGACTCAAAATGATTTCAGAGCAGTCCTCCAGCCTTGATGGCCTCAGGGTGAAACCTGGCGCAGTCTGGAATCAAGGCCTAGTGCAGACTGGAAACTAAATGCTGGCATAGACTGGGGTGGAAAGACCATTGTTCTGAACATTTTATACCTTTATTTTTCTAATTTATTTCTATGTTTTGTAATGCTGGATATTTTATTTCTTTAATTTGCTCATATTTTCCTGTAAGAATTTATACTGAAGAATGTGTGCCTAGATGCTTTGTACCTAAGATGACATCATAAGTAAACCTTTCACTGTACTCATTTGAGTACATATGACAATAAAGCTAATTCCAATCTAGCTCTATACATTTTTACTTCTATACTCAAATCTCTTGTGATAAAGGCCAGCATAGCACTTGTCATCCTAATTGCTTGCTGGTAGTACATGATAATTTTGATTGACCTATGAAGAAGGAAACCTAGGTTTCTCTGGACATCAACACTTTCTAATCTCTCACTATTTAACCCTCTGCACATCCATTCTTTCTACCAATGTGGATAATCTCAAATTTATCCACATTATATTTAATCTATGATGTTCTTGCCCAGTCATTAGCCTGTTCACATTCTCTGAAGCCTCTTTGTATCTTCTTCACAACTTTTATTCCCATCCAGTTTTGTCTCATCCAAACACTTGAAAATATTACATCTGTTCCCCATTTATAAATCATTGGTATAGAGTTTGTGAATAGCTGGAGTGATCCTTGTAGTACCTGAACTGAAAATGATCTATTTATTTCTACTTTGTTTTCTTTGCAATAAATAATTCTCAATCCGTGCCAGTATATTATCCCTATCCCAGATGCTCCAATTCTTCAGGTAAAGACTTTCTCACTGTGCCATAAGAGCCCCATTTCCTTCAAATTCTTCACCTTAACAAATCAGCCACAACTACAGGACTCGTGTACTGGTGTATTCATAACTCAATCAACCACATAATCTCAGACTCTTTCACTTAATAATCCATTTATATATCTTAATTGTGGATCAAAAACTATAAAACCCAATTAGAAAGATTTTGCAAGCAATTCAGGTCATCTTGCTATAACGCATGTTTCATTAATGCAAATTTGCTGTCACACAATCGATGAATTTTGGACACTTTCTAAAGCACAAACTTTTAAAACATGTTGGCTGTAATGCAATTATATTGCCAACACTTTAAGCGCTGTTTCTAAAGCGTGATTTTTCTATAATATGGGGTTGCACAAGAACACAACCACTGCATTATAGAAGAACTATCTTTCTTAATTTGTTTAGGTTCCAGTTTTATAACATAATTAATTATTTTGACTAATGACACTTTAACATAGCAGCCATTGTTGTGCCAAATAATGCAGTACCATGAAAATTATGCATCATCAGCAAACATCCCTTTTTTAAATCTTGTGATAACGAAAAGATCTGCTGTGAAATGGGTAAGGATGGTTTGCCCAAGTACAATACCCCGAAGACTTCATCAGCAATGTCTTGGGACTAAATTGATTACACCAATTACAACCTTTTTTTGTGTTGGATATGCTTCCAACCAGTGGAGATCCTTCTTCCAATTCCCATTGACATCTAAACCATTGACATAAGTTTTGCTTCGCAGCTCAAAGCCAGATTTAGTTAAATGCTGCCTTGATGTCTAGGCTAGCCACTCTCACTTTAATTCTGTAGCCTTTGACCTCCTGAGGAAAAGGGTGTTCTAGGACAACAACATCAGATCTGACATCAAGCTTATGTTTTGTAGAGCTGTAGTGGTTCCTGTCCTCCTGTGTGGCACAGACATGAAATTTCCAAAGCAGACGCCACAAGACATTGCAGCAGTATCACCAATGCTGCCTGCACAAGGTCCTGAGAATCTGCTGGGAAGAAAGACGCACCAAAATCAGGGTCTTCAAACAATCTTCCCAGCTTAAAAGGAACTGACCACCCTTGTTTGGTTACTATAGTCTGGGCCTGTCATCTGCATGATCGACACGAGACTCCCAAGCATGTGATCTATTCTCAGCTTCAAATTTGCAAGTGAGCCCCAGGTGGACCAAGAAACATTTCAGTTATATCCTCAAGTTCTCACTGGTGAAGTGCAGCATTCCCACAGACACCTGGGAATCACTGGCCCAAGATCATCCAAAGGGAAGGAAGACCATCCGGGAAAGCATTGAACACCTCAAGACTTGCTGTTGGGAAAAAGTAGAATCCAGGCAAAAACAGTGATTGGAGCACGCTGCCACACCAATGACACACCTAGCCCATCCCATGACCACTACCTGCCCCAAATGTTTCAGAGCCTGTGGAATCCACATTGGTCTGCACAGCACCCTGCAGACTCACTCTGAAAGTGGACAAGAGTCATCCTTGCCTGTGAGGGGCCACCAATGAATGAATGAATGACCTCTGAAGTTCAGCTTTTTTGTCCATGTTTGAATCAAAGCTGTAATGAGATCAAGAGCTGGACGGCCCTGGCAGAAGGCAAACTGAGCATCAGTGAGCATGTTATGGCTGAGCAATTGCTGCTTGATTACACTGTTGACAACACATTTCATCTATTTGTTGATGATCGATAGACAGTTGCAGTGATAATTACCCAGGTTAATTTGTCCTGCTTGTTGAGAACATGCATGGGCAATTTTCCACATTGCTAGGTTGATGCTGAGACAGCTGAACTAGAACAGCTTGGCTTGGAGCATGGCTAGTTCTGGAACATAAGTCTTCAAAGTTTTTTCCAGAATGTTGTCACGGCACATAGCCTTTGCAGTATTCAATGACTTCAGCCTTTCTCAATATTAGGTGAAGTGAGTAGTATATGCTGTCTGTACAGAACATCTGCTTGAGATTAGAGTCATGTGCAACATAACTTCTCAGATCATAAGTGTTCTTAACAAACTTGCACCTATGTTTCCTTTGAGTTGCACAATCAGCAATTCGTGTAGTAAACATGTGACGTTTCTATACATAGTCTCAATTCCTGAGCATAGCATACACATACTGTGCATTGAAACTAAAACCAGAGTAAAATGTTATATTTGTATTCAATTTTCCCAATCTTGTAAATTTATATAATGTGGTTAATATGTTAAGTGCAAGGTTTTTCGACTAGCAATTAAATAGAATTTAAATATTGCTAAGAGACATACTATCAAAGCTTTTCAAGAGTTCAAAACAAAAAGAGAATAACAATTTATACAACGAAGAAAGAGGGTCCTGATTAATTGGTTAGTGGACTCTAATCGGTAAAGGCAATTCTGTGATGAATGAACCAGGGATCAGTTCACAGTCGAGCTTTTATTTAAATTGCAACTGCGTAAGTCGATTTTGATCAGTTAAGGTTTACTAGAGGAAATGCACCAGGTAATAGTTGTCACCTAAATGTTTGTATAGTTTAAAACAGATGTAAATTATGGACACAGTTTCTCTGTCTACATAGCATAGGGCCCTGCATTTGAATATATCTAGGTTCTACATGTGCATGTAAGCCACAATGCGATAACCTTAAATTAACTTCCAGTTCATTTCTTACACAACTGGTTGGCAAATGTTATCCAACCATGGATACACATATAATGTTGAACAGGTGAGGTGCCGGAAGACTAGAGGTTGGCTAACGTGGTGCCACTGTTTAAAAAGGGTGGTAAGGACAAGCCAGGGAACTATAGACCAATGAGCCTGACGTCGATGATGGGCAAGTTGTTGGAGGGAATCCTGAGTGACAGGTTGTACATGTATTTGGAAAGGCAAGGACTGATTAGGGATAGTCAACATGGCTTTGTGCGTGGGAAATCATGTCTCACAAACTTGACTGAGGTTTTTGAAGAAGTAACAAAGAGGATTGATGAGGGCAGAGCAGTAGATGTGATCTATTTGGACTTCAGTAAGGCGTTCAACAGGGTTCCCTATGGGAGACTGATTAGCAAGGTTAGGTCTCATGGAATACAGGGCGAACTAGCCATTTGGATACAGAACTGGCTCAAAGGTAGAAGACAGAGGGTGGGGTTGGAGGCTTGTTTTTCAGACTGGAGGCCTGTTACCAGTGGAGTGCCACAAGGATCGGTGCTGGGTCCCCTATTTTTTGTCATTTGCATAAATGATTTGCATGCAAGCAGAAGAGGTACAGTTAGTAAGTTTGCAGATGACACCAAAATTGGGGGTGTAGTGGACAGCGAAGAAGGTTACCTCAGATTACAACAGGATCTGGACCAGATGGGCCAATGGGCTGAGAAGTGGCAAATGGAGTTTGATTTAGATAAATGTGAGGTGCTGCATTTTGGGAAAGCAAATCAGAGCAGGATTTATACACTTAATGGTAAGGTCCTAGGGAGTGTTGCTGAACAAAGAGACCTTGGAGTGCAGGTTCATAGCTCCTTGAAAATGGAGTCGCAGGTAGATAGGATAGTGAAGAAGGCGTTTGTTATGCTTTCCTTTATTGGTCAGAGTATTGAGTACAGGAGTTGGGAGGTCGTGTTGCGGCTGTACAGGACACTCGTTTGGCCACTGTTGGAACATTGCATGCAGTTCTGGTCTCCTTCCTATCGGAAAGATGTTGTGAAACTTGAAAGGGTTCAGAAAAGCTTTACAAGGATGTTGCCAGGGTTGGGCTGAACAGGCTGGGGCTGTTTCCCCTGGAGCGTCAGAGGCTGAGGGGAGACCTTATAGAGGTTTACAAAATTATGAGGGGCATGGATAGGGTAAATAGGCAAAGTCTTTTCCCAGGGGTTAGGGAGCCCAGAACTAGAGGGCATAGGTTTAGAGTGAGAGGGGAAAGATATAAAAGAGACCTAAGGGGCAATGTTTTCACACAGAGGGTGGTACAGGTATGGAATGAACTGCCAGAGAAAGTAGTGGAATTGCAACATTTAAGAGGCATTTGGATGGGTGTATATATAGGAAGGGTTTGGAGGGATTTGGGCCGGGTGCTAGCAGGTGAGACTAGATTGGTTTGGGATATCTGGTCGGCATGGACGGGTTGGACTGAAGGGTCTGTTTCCACGCTGTACATCTCTATGTCTCTGTGACTCTATATGGTAAGTTAATTTGCCCAAGCTAGTGAATAATTGAAAAGTACATAATATATCCAATATATGTCAGTGGCTATAACATTACAGCCTTCCCTGTACTTTAGGGAGGTGCCAGAAATCTGAAGAATTGTCAACATTACAGCTTTGTTCAAGGAATGTTGTAAAGCTAATCCTGATAATTACAGACCACTTAGTTTAACTCCAGCAGTGGAGAAACCTTTGAAACAATTATTCAGGATAGGAATAGTTGTCACATGAAAAAATGCAGGTTGTTTAGGAAGAGTCAGCATGAATTTCTAAAGGGGAAACTGTTTATCTAATTTGTTGGAGCTTTTTGTAGTGTAACAGACAGGGTTAATTGGTTTTTGGCCTGTCCATAGCACCAGCTGTAGTTTCAAGACTCTCAAGCCTGCATTGTTTCTGAAGCCTTGACTGTTATTCTTCTAATAAATATTCCCAGGCAACTATGTCAGTCAATGTTGACTCATCTAATTCACCTTTCTCCTGACTTTTTTGATTCTGATGGAACTGAGTTTTCCTCCGAGGGCAAGAGATCAGGAAAACTGGCCCTGTAGCCTGATAACATACTTATCTCAATTATCTTTTTTGGAATTGCATTGTCCAATGTACAATTCAGCTACACAAACCTAGGTTCTGGGTTTGCTCTTAACCATTTTAGTGGTAGGATCTCGGGAACTAGCCTTCGTTTCAAAGAGGACTCTTGCTCCCATTTGATATCCATTAACTATTGCTGAAAGATGTTAGTGTATGAACATTGAGAGTGGACAAGGTCACCTGGGATTATGATTTTTCTTTAAATCATAAGCATTAAAGCTCATCTCTGATGCATGTTAGTAATGTAAATTACTGGAGAATAGCTACCTATCATGAAGTCCCATATTCAGTAAGCAATAGGAACAAAGGATATGGGGAGAAAATGTTTGGCCTTAAAATCTGTGTTTTTCTTTAAATAAATCTTTTGGTTTTCTCTTCTTACCCTTCCTTTCCTGAAGACACTAATTTGTGCTGAAATAAAGTTCTGCGATGGTTCTGTAATACTTTATCCAAGTGTCCATGAGTCGCACAGAACCGTAGAATGATCCAGAATAAGGGAGGGCATTTCAACCTTTTGGTTGAGCTATTCAATAAATCCCATCCTCCTGGTCTTTCCCAAAGTCCTGTTTTTTTTCATTTAATTATTTCATTTAAATATATAAATTCCTTTATATATCACTGTTGAATATGTTTCCATTCCTTTCAGACAGCACATTCCAGATTACAACAATCTGCGATGTATAAAGTATTTCCTCATGACTCCTCTGGTCCTTTTGTCAATCACTTTAAATGCCATAAATCTAATTTATAGACATGAACTCAATTATAGTCAAGAACTCTGACGTTACAGAGCTTTATAAAATAACGAGGGGCATAGATAAGGTGAATAGCAAAAGTCTTTTCCCTAAGGTAGGGCAGTTCAAAAATGGGTGGCATATATTTAAGATCAGATGAAAAAGTTTTAAAAAGGACATGTTATGTACCAGGCCAGACACCACCAAAACATTTCACGAAAGTAGCCTGGACCCTAACTTTGCTTGTTGTTTTCAGCAGGTGCAAAAAAATGAACCATCAATACTAAAGATGGCTTCATTTTAAAATCCCTTAATCTTAAATTGTTAGTACACAACAACATCTATATACATTGCATTGATAATAAATGTGCAAACATGCATTGCTGTATTCTATTTCAGTCTGTTTACTCCTGCTACTGAACGCCTCCGTTGCACATTCAAGTCTCAACAATGTGTCAGCAGTCATGTTTCCTCATCCTGCCACATGCACAATTTTCAAATTGAATGGCTGTAACAACCAAGCTCTATCTAATCAGTGTGGAATTTTTGTCCTTAAATTTCTACACTAACTTCAATGGGTTATGATCAGTGTATATGATTGTCTTAGATACATTACTAGTAACATAAACATTGAAATGTTGTAAAACCAACACTAAGCTCAAAGTCTCCTTCTCAACTGTAGAAGATTTCTGTTGATGAATGTTTAATTTCCTGGAGAAATACCCAATAGGTCTTTCTATCTTCTCGTCATCTTCCTGCAAGAGCTCAGCACTAACACCCACATCACTTGCATTGATAGCCACCTTGAATGGCTTTGCGTAATTAAGTGTGGCTAATACAGGGGAAGTGGTTAACACAGCTTTCAGGCTGTCAAGTGCCTTCTGAAAGTCTGCTGTCCACTGAAAATTCTTGCCTTTCTTTAACAATTCAGTGAGTGGAGAAGCCACACTGGTAAAATTTGGACCAAATTTTCAATAAAATCCTCTCAATCCCAGGAACTTTAGTACTGCTGTTTTTGTTGATGGTATGGGAAACTCCCCAATTACCTTAGTTTTTTGTATATCATGGAGTCATTCGTCCATGTCCAATAACATGAAGATGACTTGGGCTTTGGCAAATTCACTTTTTGCCAGGTTTATCACCTAGCCTGCCTTCTGAAGTCGATCGAACAAGTCTGACAAATGTTACAAATGTGACTGGCATATTTTTCAGACCAAATGGCATGCTTCAAACTGATACAGAGCATTTGGCATTACTAAAGCCGAAGTTGTCTTCATTCTTTCAGATAAAGGTCTGTCAGTATAGTCTGAGCAAGTCCAACTTAGAAATATAAGATGCTTGTCCCATCTTTTCAATACAGTCTTCCAAACATGGAATCGGATATGCAGCAGTTTTTGTAACCACTCATTACTGTTGGGTACCATCTCATTTTGGCACCATTACTATGGGTGAGCTTCAGTCACTGTAACTCACTTCAATTATGTCACTTTGGACTTGGACTTGGACTTCAATCTCCTTTTGAACCTGTGCCAACATTAGACGGTTGTGCCTATAAGGATTTTCCTTAATCAGAACAGCATCTCCTATATCTACAGGTGAAAGTGGGTACTTCAGATGCTGGAGGTTCGAGTCAAGATTAGAGTAGTGCTGGAAAAGGAATTCTGATGAAGGGCTTTTGCCCGAAACGTCGATTTTGCTGCTTCTCAGATGCTGCCAGACCTGTTGTGCTTTACCAGCACTACTCTAATCATATCTACATCATGCATAATTAGGTTAGTACTTCTCAGATTATTTCCACTTATCTCCCCTTGTGATAGTAATAGTCTTTCAGGTCATTTCAATTTTCTTTTGGAAGGTAACTGAATAATTTATCCCAATTTTTAAGCAACTTCCTCACTGTCCAATTTAGTTTGAAGAATATCCAAGTCATAACCCCTGAACTGGGTTCTTCACTCTGTGTTTTCACCAATAATAGTTTCTTTTGCATTCTTTCCATGTCAAAATATCTTTTGAGCATATTCACATGTAACAACAACTCTGTGAGATTTCTTTCTGCCTGGAGTCTTTATCAAATAGTTCACCTCACTCAATTTCCTTTCAAATTGATAAGGTCCAAAAATCCTTGCTTTTAAACGTTTACCTATCACTGGAAGTAACACTAACACCTTATCTCCAATAGCAAAATTGTGAGTTTTTGATTTCTTGTCTTTCTCCTGTTTTCCAATTTATGTTGTGATAGTTTTAAATGCTGTCTAGCCAACTCCCCTGCTCTATTTAATTGTTCCCAAAACTTTTGACACATAGTCCAAATCTACGGTTTCTGACTTATGACTTACCAATTTCCCGAATTCCTCATTAAGACATTATTTTTAAGATAGTAGAATTCAGGGATACATTCAGATTCTTTTTCTGGTATATGCCTTTTGATACAATCACTTTAAATTTTCGCCTGCTGTAACTCAGTTAATTTATTTGAGATAAAGATGTCTGCATTGTCATCTATCTGCTCCTGGTTTGTATCAACTATCTGATCAAACAATGTCTCTGCTAATTCCACTTCAACTTGATTACCTGTATTCTTTGATCTCTCCTGTTTCAACTGGTGCATTTGTGACCTTGTTACCGCACAGTCAAGAAAACTCCCAGGATATGTGTCCTTCAATAGTCCGGTTGCCTGTGTTTGCACTGGCTTTTCAACCACAGGACACAGCACTACTACCTGTTAACCAGCTATATCGTTAGCAAGGACAAATTGTATTCCTGGAGCTGAGAGTTTGTCCAGTACTCCTACCATGACTTCTCCATTCTCCATTGGACACTCTAACCTCACTCTACATAATTGAGTGCTTCTTGTCTCACCATGGATTCCCATTACTAGTACCTTTTCTGGCAATACTCCTTCAGAGGTACATATCTCCTCACCTTATATCTCTTGATATTGTAACCTCTTTACCTGCTGCTCCTGGCCTATGTGAGTAAACTTTATCTTTGTGGGTGTATGGTTTAAGGAGACCTGGGCACTTCCTCATGAACCAACCTCCAATTAGGTTGTACATTGTGATGCAGATTTCTAGCCTCCAATGTGCTTTCCATCACCACTCTAACAAAATTCAATGGCTTATCCTGTTTTCCTACATCTGACTTTCCAGTGCTTTTCCTAACCCAGCAACACTGTGATTTCATGTGGTCGACATTTTTGTAGTGAAAACACTGGAGCTTTTTAACTTCTCTTTCCCCTTCAAAGGTTTTCTTTTTACCCTGTGGTAAGTTACCCTTATGATCTTCACCGAGATCTACCTTTCCCTTTCCACATGAGGATTTCTCTTTTCCCAAATTTCTATCCCTCACAGATTGAAACTGATTTTGGAAGCCAAACTTTGATTTATGGATCAACTCATAATCATTAGCCATTTCAGGTGTGAATCTTGCCATTTTAGCTCTCTGCTCTTCCACATGGGTTCTCACCAGTTCAGGAAGTGAATTTTTGAACTCCTCCAAAATAATTGTCTCTCTAAGGGTTTGTTCTATTTTTAATGCTGTTATTCATCTATCAAAATTATGTTGTTTGATGTGAATATCTCATTAGCTCAACCGACAAGTTTTGTTTGGATCACAAAATCCACATGGTCACTGGCCATCACTTCTGTTTAGCCACCTTTTCAAATGAGGTGGAAAAGCTTCTACATCCTTCTCATCAAATTTAGGCAATGCTTGAATATATTGAAACAGTTTCTCACCAGGCCTGTGGTTACCATGGGTTTGCTCATCCTCACTCTCTTCCTCACTAAGCTTACTTTCAGCCTTCATCTTCATCCTTTTAAGCTGACTTTCCCATCTATGTGCCAATTTCTGAAGTTCAAACTCCCTCGCTTTCTTCCTTTCTTCTTTTTCTCTTTCTTTCTCTTCTCTCTCTACTTTCAATAGTAATTCAAACCATTTCTTTTCTGTTGCCCTTTCCTTGTCTTTGGTCTCTAACTCAGGCTGCTTCATTTTCAACTGAGTTTTAGCCATGTTTAAGGATTCTGATGGCATTTCCTGCAAATTTAAATGGTGAGCTATTGCTGTGATTATCTCTTGTTTTCTCATGGAAGGAGGCAGCTCCAACTCCAGATTGCCTGCTAATTTTAATAACCTGACCTTATTCACCTTTTGTAAAACCCCCAAAGCCACTTCTTTCACCCCCTAAAAACTCAGTCACTGAAAGAGCCATTGCTATCCAAAGCACTGTTCAAACCAACCAATATCAACACCCAGAACAAAAGTCACTAACCCCTGCCACTTGCAACTTTTGAGTCCAACAACCCTAATCTCAGTTTGAAACTATGGAACAAATCCCAGACTCCCCAGTCTGTTATGAACCAGGCCAGAACCCCTCAAAACATTTCAAGAAAGTCGCCCAGACCCTAACGTTGCTAATTGCTTTAAGCAGCTGCAGAGTGGATATTCCAGGAGTGATGCAGCTGGCCCAACCCATTTAATTTTAAACAAAAGAGAATTTATTTGTAAGATTACCAAATGAAACTCAGACAACAGAGTACAGAATAACTTAATCTATCCCACAATCAAACAGACTATCCCAACTTAATAATGCTGTTCCAAATACTTGCAACAATCCCATAAACGCCCCTTTGCCAAAAAAAGGAAAAGTCCAACACAGATTCTTCCAGGAGAGATGTCAGAGAGAGGGAGGATCAGCATGGACCTGCTTCTTTGGGTTCAGCAGCTTCACAATCTGCTTGCTAAAACCAAACCAAACCCAAATGAGAGAAAAGCTGAGCTGGGAGAAATGGCCACTCCCCTTTCATTTTATAAGTTTTTTTTAAACTTAAAAGCTTCTTGAAGTAGATCAATCCTAGAGTTTCAGAATTGCTGCTTTTATGACCTCCCTGAAAAAAACAGCCAAGGACGGCATTATCTTGTTAAAGGAATAGCGTCGTCACAGACATGAGAGGCAATGTTTTTTACACAGAGTGGTTCTTATACGGAATGAACAGCCAGAGGAAGTAGTGGATGTAAGTACAGTTACAAGGTTTAAAAGACATTTGAATAAGTCCATGAATAGGAAGGGCTTGGAGGGATAACAGCCAAGTGCAGGCAGGTGGGACTCGTTTAGTTTGGGAACATGGTCGGTATGGACTAGTTGGACTGAAGGGTATGTTTGCATTCTGCACGTCACTATATCTTCATCAATATCGTAAGCTCTGAAATTCCATTTTACGTTTTCCCATTTTAAGATATTTCTTAAAAACTACCTCCTTGACAACGCTTTTGTTTTATCTGTGTACATATACTTTCTGTAGCTTGACATCAAACTTCTGTGAAGTTCTTTGCTGTGTAAATATATTGTTATGCAAATACTGCGCCATTTTTCATTTTAGAAAGGAGCTGGTTGCACCATCTCCTTACTCATTCCAACCAGTTCCATAGAAAATTGAATCAAGCCATGCCCCACCAAAGATAACTCTTGATCTATTTTGTTGGATCTAGGGAAGCACAAAAATAACCTTGGCTGTGGTCACCCGAGGCATCACCAACCTTCGAATCTTAACCTCCTGCCATGACCCACAAATAAGGCCATAACAATGGATGAATTTCAAAACAGTCAATTGGCTATAAAGTGCTTTGAGAGATTCTTCATAGCAAATAGCTCCATTAGATCAGAAAACTGAATATCACTATTTTAAAATCCTGGGGTAGGGAAATCAGGGAATGATCGACAATCTAGCATCTGATGTTGGGTAATTCCGGGAATCAATAATTTAAGGTGGAGTAACTGATATCTGAAAACTTTGCATTGATCAGGAAGGAAGAGCATAGATTGTAAAGAATTGGTTACTCCTGATGAAGCTGAAAAGTGACTAAAATAATGCACATGTCTATGGATCTGATTTACATTCAATTCCAGAATACATCATGTAAGGGAGTGCAATGTAATATTTAACATTATATAACTAAAGTTGAAGCTCACCAAAATTGAAAATTGAGAAATTGGCTAAGTGACAGGTGACAAAAAGTAATGTACTCTAATTTACAGAACATGCCCAGCACCATCTCATAAGGATCTCAGTTACAGCTCTCAAATATTCAACGCATTTATTAACAATGCACATGGGAATGCAAAAATCCAAGTTTGCCAATGTGCTGTAAGTGAAGTAACTTGTAACCAGTACACATGAAAGCCTAAACAAATAGCTCAAACTGCCAAATAGATTTCAAGGTGAACAAATTAAGTCATCCATTTTGGACCTAAAAGGGACATTTCAGGGTACACTCTGAATTGTGAAAAACTCAAAGCTGTGGAGGTCTAAAGAGGCCAGACAAGGAAGAAGTTTATGTACATGAGTTATTAAAATATCACGAACGGGCACAGAAAATACTCAAAAAGGCTAATGGAATGCTGGGTTTATGCCTAAAGGTCAAATCATATGTGGAATATTGATAAACATTCTGGACACCACATCTAGAGAAGGATATATTGACCTTTGAGGGACTGAAACATGGGTTTACCAGCGATACCAGGACTCCAAGGGCAAAATTGTCCAGTATCTTAGCTAAGCTATAGGGAGACGCTGAATAGGCTGAAGCTGTGGGATGACCTTATAGAGGTTTATAAAATCATGAGAGGCATGGATAGAGTGAATAGCCAAGGTCTTTTTCCAATGTTGGAGGAGTCCAAAACTAGACAGCATTGATTTAATGTGAGAGGGGAAAAATTTAAAAGGGACCTAAGAGGCAACATTTAGGTAGTGCATGTGTGGAATGAGCTGCAGAAAAAGTGGTGGAAGCTGGTACAATTAGAACATTTAGAAGGCATCTGGATGGGTATATGAATAGGAAGGGTTTAGAGGGATATGGACTAAATACTGGTAAATGGAATTAGATTAATTTAGGATGTCTGTGTAGCATGGACAAGTTGGATTAAAGGGTCTGTTTCCATGCTGTACAGCTTGATGACACTAAGTGTTATTTTCAGGGAGTTTTATGAGGAATTTCCCACTATGGCTCATGGTAATTTTCTTATGTAATCTCTGATCCTCACTGTGCTAATTATGCATCCAAGCTCGACTGTGCCCTTCTTGTTTAACCATATGGTCACAAAAATACAACAGACAGGATGCAACACCTGCTTTTTTACCATTGGCCTGCTCATCATTTAGGGCTCTAGGTTTAATGCCGATTAATCTTTACTTCTTACATGATTCAATCACCACTACTCTAATGAGACTAATTGCAAATTGAGGTACCGCAAATTCTCAGCTGCCTGTGATCTCTCTGATATCAGCTGCCGACAGTTGGTCAGTGAAGTTCAATACAAGTTTGGGGAAAGTATCTTTACTGAATAGGCACACCACAGCCTTATAGCTTCAGTGTTGTTAGAATCATAGAAGTGTTATACTGCAGAAGGAAGCCATTTGGCCCAGTGTGCCTGCAGTAGCTCTTCAGATGAGTATTGTTACTTCGTGCCAATCTTGCTTTTTTTCCTTCATATCGTTGCAAGCTATTCTTATTCAAATAATGTTCCATTGTCAACTTAAATAGCTCAGTTGAACCAGCCTCTGCTGCCTTTCCAGGCAGTGTATTCCATACCCTAACTGCCCACTGGGTGAAAAGGTGTTTTTCTCACATCACTTTTGTTCCTTTTGCAATGACTTCTAATCTACACTGTCGCATTCCAGTTCCTTTATTGAGTTGAGGTAGTGAGGACTGCAGATGCTGGAAAGTCAGAGTCGATAAAATGTGGAGCTGGAAAAAGCACAGCAGGTCAAGCAGCATCAGAGGAGCAGGAGAGTCCATGTTTTCAGCAGGACCCTTCATCAAGAGTGGAACAGTTTCTCCCTAACCACTCTACTTGGCCTGCTCATGATTTTGAAAATCTTTATCAGATCTCATCCTAGTCTTCCTCTCTCCAAAGAGAACAGCCCCAGAAGTAACTTAATTGAAACATATAAAATCCTGAGGGGACTTGACTAGGTGGATGTTAAAAGGAAACCCAGAGGACTTAGGAAACTGAAGAATCCCTATAACTAAGAGTCATAGTTTGAAACTAAGTGGTTGCCCATTTAAGATCGGGATTAGTTTTGTTTTATCTGGAACAGAGTCTTTGGGACTCCCTTCTTAAAAAGGGTGCAGTATCTTTAAATATTTTCAAGTCAGAAGTAGATAAATAGGGTTGAAAGATTATTGGGGATATGCAGGAATGTAGAGTTGAGGTTGAAATCAGGTCAGCCACGATGTGATTGAATGGCAGAGCAAGCTGGAATAGCATGGTCAATTCACCTGACCTGCACATCTTTGGACTTGTAGGAAACAGGAGCACCCAGAGGAAACCCACACAGACACGGGGAGAATGTGCAAAACTCTACACAGACAGTCGCCCGAGGCTGTCCCCAGGTCCCCAGCGCTATGAGGCAACAGTGCTAAACGCGGAGCCACTTTTACCGAAAGTCACCTTAAATACCACCCACATTCTATCCAGATCCCAGTTTAAGGTAAAACTACGTTATTCCTGATTTAGAGATGTCGGTGTTAGACTGGGGTGTACAAAGTTAAAAATCACACAACACCAGGTTATCGTCCAACAGGTTTAATTGGAAGCACTAGCTTTCGGAGCGACGCTCCTTCATCAGGTGACTATCATCAGATGAAGGAGCCTCCAAAAGTTAGTGCTTCCAATTAAACCTGTTGGACTATAACCTGGTGTTGTGTGATTTTTAACTACGTTATTCCTGTGAAGCAGGAGCCGATATTGGAGTTTCCACCCTCCAGCTGTCCGAGGGGACTTGACTAGGTGGACCTTGCTTTTAGTAGTTTCTCTGTGTCCGCAACATTTAAAAAGCTTTTCCCCCCCTAATGTCCATCGTTCAACACCATAGATTTTAAATAGAATGTAATTTAAAATGTTAATTTGATTTCCCCATTCCTAACTTGTTGCCTGTTCTCTCTGCTGTGAATTCCCCCGAAGCTGGGAGTGGAAGCTCCGACTTTCCATGGCGACATCACATGGCAGAATACCCGCCGTACTCAACACAACACATACCACTTCTTACCGTCAATGAAAAGACAAAAAAAAACTGTGATGCTGGAAACCAGAAACAAAATCGGAAATTGATGGGAAAACTCAGCACGTCTGGCAGCATCTGTAGCGAGAAAGCAGAGTTAACGTTTCGGGACCAGTGACCCGTTTTCAGAACGTTCTGTTTTTGTTTCTGATTTCCACCATTCACAGTACTTTACTGGAGATCACAGCAGGTCAGACAACATCCAGAGCTCCGATAAACTGTCAAGTCGATTCGAAACGTTCTCTTGCTCTGGCCCTGGAGAAGGGTTATACCCAAAACGTTGACTTCTCCACCTCCTGAAGCTGCCTGGCTCGCTGCGTTCTTCCAGCCTCCTGCCTGTCTACTTTAGTTCTGAGGAAGGGTCACTCAACCTGAAAGGTTAACTCTGCTTCCTTCAGACAGATGCTGCCAGACCTGCTGAGGTTGCCAGAAATTTCTGTTTTTTGATCTAGTCTTACTTTTTCATTCTAACAGGGATATCGCTGCCTGGCCTGAAGGTCGGTATTTACAATGCATAAATATTAACATGAAGACAGCTTTACACTCTGACATAAACTGCAGTTTCATGAAGGCATTGATAATCAGGTAATATCTAGGACTGTCAAATACACCGGGCCGTTTAAATCCCGAGCATAGTATTTCATTTTGCTAAGTTCTGACAAGTTTGAAACTCGGTTTCTAAAAATAGAAACATACAAGATCTTCGGCAGAAATTGTTCCCACAGGGAGCTGCTTTTAGACGGCAATAGATGTGAAAAAATGACAGGCTGAGTAAGAGTTACCGAACACAAACGGACTGGCATCATTTTCCTTCGCGCCGTCTGCAATATAACGGCCATCAATGTCATAAATTGAATTTTCTTCCAACTCTTCAAATGTTAAACGGCTTAGATGTTGAAAAAGAATACAAAAGCAAGAGGGATTCTCTCTGGAACTATCTGAAGATATTCATTTCTATCGCCAAGGTCAGCGCTCTGTATATAGCACTGACTGCACGCTCCTCAGCCTTATTCGCCTGGGCAAAAGCCCAGGGAATATGGGAATTCCTTATCTTTAGAGTACAACTACAACCTGAAATAGCGCAAAGAAAGGTCTGTACACCGTGGCTGAGAATCATTTGCATTTTCTGCGATTTTGTCTCTACAGTGGTCACTTGATCCTTGGTTGGGGTTGGTGGAGATGTGGGGGCATTGAACGCTGTAAATGTTTCAACACTAAACTAGGAGAAAGTGAGGACTGCAGATGCTGGAGATCAGAGCTGAAAATGTGTTGCTGGAAAAGCGCAGCAGGTCAGGCAGCATCCAAGGAGCAGGAGAATCGACGTTTCGGGCATAAGCCCTTCTTTCCTGAAGAAGGGTTCATGCCCGAAGCGTCGATTTCCCTCAACACTAAATTACCTCGGTATTATTATTCAGCAGAAAAATCCCGCCTCTCATCAATCGAAGGCTAGTAAAGGATTTGAAGTTGGGACAATGTAATCGTGTTGGCTTTCATTATTTTTAAATTTAAAAAATACAATTTCACATTCAGGTTTGACAAGTGTATGAATCTAATTATTTCATATCCATTAAGCGGCGAGAACCGCCCTCGATTCCTCAGCCACGTTCCCAAACATCAGTCTGGCTGTTTTCCAGTGTGACTTCGCTCAGTCAGAAGTCTGTGCGAATCTGTTGTCATTGCATCTAAATTGTATACCTTTCCCTGTAGCCGGTATAGTTCCCGTCTTCAAAGTTCCATCACATTATTCACTAGTCTCAGCGGCTGGCGATCATGCAGTGTGAGCACTGGGTCTCAGTGACTTCAGCCGCAATCTCTGGTGGAGATATGCAGCTCCCACTGAACCCTCACAATCCCCCGGCTCTGCAACCTCCTCATCCTGAGTGCTGAAGAAGGGTTACACCCGAAGTGTGGCCTTCTCCACCTCCTGATGCTGCTGCTTATTCTCGGCCTCTCCCACATCCTGGTTCTGAATCGCTCTGTCATTTACGGCCTGGCCTTCAGTTCGAACTCCGCTCTTTAAAACTTTCTCTCTCTCTCAACCTTTTTTTACAACCTACCTCTGAAAACAATACTGCAAGTGGCTCAGTATCAAATTGTATTCGAATATCTCTCCCATGAGACATTCGGGAGGAGCTCAACCGTTAAAGGCGCTGTCTAAATTCAACTTTATTGCTAATTTTGTTTAGCTTTCCGTGATTGTTGACAATAAAGGAAAAAAGCAACAAACGTTTTGTGGACAGTTTATTCCTACAAATAGCAACCGTCAATGGAGTGCACTTCGAAACCGTGTAAAAGGAAAATATGTCCCTGAATTTTACCTCCTCGGAATCATCAAGCGACACGGGGTCGCGGCTTAACGTTGTCGGCTATGACACACAACACTGCAGTTCCCTCAATATCGCATTGAGATGCCGAAAGTTTGCGTAAACGCTGGTTATGACACTTAGGTTATCGACTAATTTTACTAACTTCTGACGGACAATGGTGACAAAAAAGGAAAAGACGGACCTTACTCTGTGTAAACATCTAATATAGAGGCAAAGAGTTTAAGAGGGACGGAAAGCGCTCACTTTAAAGTTAGATTCGCCTCTGTAACGTTGGCACAAAGAGCTGTTCTTAACTGCAGACCCAGGATATTCCTTCATCCCCGGCCGCACGATTCACTTTGTCGAGTATTCCTAAAGGCTTTCGTGAAGAGTTGTGTTCTCGAAAGCGGAGTGAACCAGTCCTTTTTTTGAGTGACCGGCCAATCCAGCTTGGAATTCTGCTGTGACTATCACTGGTGTTCAAGATTTATTCCAGGTCAGTCCGTATGGTCCTTCCGAAATAGCTACTTATTTTTAAAGTTCACTTACTGTATTTACTGCCAAAATATTTAGCTATGTCCCACATTAAGGGTAATTTTAATGCATTGCGCACGTTGTTGTGTCTCGGGGTTTATAACGAGGGATATCTGGTCGATCGTAACCAAAACGAAATGTAAAGTTTATGCTATATATAGGATAGTTGTACGGACGGGGCTAAGATGCATTAATTGAGTTAATAGGATGACCGTACATTAACAGGGTAAAGTGAAAGCTCTTCTGTTACGAAGCGAATTTATATCGAATTTTCTATTTTAGACAGTTTGCCGGAATAGAGGATAACTTTCTTCCATTGCATTCCCACTTCCACTTCACTGGGGGACTAATCAATCCAATGCTTCATCCGCAAATACAGTTTCCAAATTATAGAGAAGTATATTTCCGACTACTACGTACTCTTTTTCTTAGAACTTTCTTTTAAACTAGCCGAAGATAGCAACTGATCTATAAATTCCGAAAAAAAACTCAACGTTGAACGCGTTTAAGAAAACAATAAACGTCTATCCATCATTTCACTTCAATCACAGTTGCCAACAATACTAGTTCCTGGTGAAGGCGTTTTGAATGTGCGATTTTGATGCTTTCATGTCCGGACTGATTTGCGGAAAAAGTCAATCAGGACCCCACTCTGTTCGCCCCACCCACCTCCTAACGTTATTATAAATGAATATTTTCGTTTCACGAACTTTGCATAAGACCAAAAGGTCGAATCTTTGCAAGGAGCACCAGAAAGAAAAACCTCTACAAATTAGGATTTAAACTTCAGAAGGTTTTTAACATCGGAGTTAAAATCACTCATGGAACCAGATCACACACATACTGATAGAGTACATACACTCTATCAGTCCCTTCTCCTATAAAGCAATGTTTTAAAGAACAATGTTTTGTCGAATTTAATTCACACTTCTGGTATCTCCCCAGTGGCAAATTAAAGTCCAAACAAGTTCAAACGTTTGTACACAGACTGGTGAGGGAAGGCGTTCACCTACCGGTTAACACTGTCTCGCTGCTCAGGCTTTCTGTTAGTGTACTGTTCAGCCATCTGGGAACGACTTAAATAAACACTCTTTTTCTCTGAGTCTCCCCCTCCCCTTCTGAAAACAGCCTGGAAGTAGGAGGTTGTTTCCCTTCATTCCCTGCCTTCTCCCACCCCCTTTCTCGGGGTCTTGGGGGAGGGAGAAGGAAAAATGACGTATCACAAGTCAACAAAAGACAAACATTTGGGAACCGGCCAATTAAAGATTGGGAGTCAAAGATAGTTTTAAACCATTCACTGAAACAGAGGAAAGCAAGTGTTAGTGTTTAGAGTTCACAATCGCATAAATTTAAACAATTTCAAAAATGTTTAGGTTTCTTTTGTAAACATGAAAAATCATTGAGGGAGGTGGTCATTTAACAATTTGTGACTGCTCAGTTAGAAGGTGTATTGGAGATCTCCAATATTCTTTCTAACTGACCTGGATAAATAAATCATTGGAGGTTTGTTAACTTGTGCAGGATTTTATAAACGTCCGGTGAGTTCATTTTACGAGCGTCCAGAAGCCATGCAGTCGTTCGGGGCCTGTTAATGATGTTCTTTTCCACTTTACAGTACAATGATTCATCTTACATCACCTTTTAACAACGCTCCGACCTGTGCAATTAAAAGTATACAACCAGGTCACGGACGCGACCATGAACCCTCACCATCAATACTTTAATTTGACGTGGTGTCAGAAAGGATGGCTGCATTAAACAAACGTCCCTTTGCTTTGGTTATTTGTCTGTTGGATCCCACGACTATATTCCAAAAATATAAAGATATCCCAGTGGGAAATACGGTTAAATACTGCGTGTTTTTAACGAGTGCAGCGCAAAATGCAGACTTGGACAGATGGATTAGAATTTGCTTTGAATTCAGGACTTCGCAATTTTCAATTGGAAAACAAAATCGAGAAAATTCAGTGATTTTCTGAGCAGAAACTGAGTCAAGTTTGCGCACACTGCTTTAAAAAAGTATAAGGCTGCAAATATGACTTTATATGTTTCATTTATTTTACAAGCTGTAACTTAAGTGATGAAGAGTCCTATCAGTTACTGAAACAGTCATCTCTTTACCCGTTTAAAACATAAACGTCCTTTCAAAATCATGGCTAAAACATTCAACATAACTTTAAATCAATCTCCAATTTTTCTCTTTCTTTCATACAGCTGTTTTATTGAGGTCGATCAGCTCACAAGCGTCTCTACTGATTAAGGGAAGTATCCTTTCTCAAGTTGGGAAAGACTTTCCGCCGATATTTTATTTATATTTAACTAACCCTGTAAACAGGATTTCAGTCGAGTCTCAATGGATTTAATTTCACCAGTGAACTACCCGTGCAGTATTTAAGGAACAGGATTGTGTACACACGCGTGTCTGTGTCCTGTCTAAGTTTTTTTTATTTTTATATTCGTTTTAAGTTAATTTAGTCCCAAACGGTTTCCTGGACGAGATTAAAATATTCTGAACATGCACTTTCTCGTCTATTAATAAACAACTCTCAAAAATAAAATAATCCGTTATTGTTTTTCATCTCTCCTGCTTTGTTGTATCAAAAGGTTTTTTAAAGAAAACATACGTTTGTAAACGAATACTTCGCCGCGTTTTAAAACTAATTCGATATTCACAACCATCAATGGCGAGAATTAGAAAGAATTGGACACTTGCGTCAAATAATCGAAAATAAAAAGTTTGAGTTAAGTTAAGTTCATACTTTTTAAAATTTTCAACTGCAATTTTTTTTCGAAATGCATTAAAGCCGATTACTTCGAAAGAGAAAATACTCAGTACGGGGCGAAGAATATGAGTGTTAATATTTAAAAGTTTGGAGAAAGATCTTGCATTTGTTTAAAAATTTGTAGGTTGAAGAATATATTTTAAAAAACAAAAAAAGCACGATACAGTTTTGATAAGTTTAGAACACGGAAGTGGAGTCAAATAGCTTACATTTCAATCGTTAATTAAAACCAATCATACCATTTATCCCTGTAAGGAGAAGAGGTTAAAAAAGGAGAATATTATGCTTATTAATCCTTTTCATGCGTGATTTCTTAACTGTGGGCTTGTCATGAAACCAGCGAAACATTTTAAAGTTCTTAGGTGTAATTGGGAAAATTAATAAAACAGGGAATGGCAATAAAACGAACTATTAGTATCCACAATCGTATAGTATTCACTGCAACTATGATGTAGAATATGGCAATTGCTTACTTATTCCCTTTGCTATAAAATGATGTTTAATACAATCGGAATAATAAATAAGTGACGTTTAACTCACATGATGATGTGAAGTTGAGCAGATATACTCAGTTTTTTTGTAGTTTTTACTTTACAAAGTTTGATGCCTTTGCTATGTTTATCTAATTTAATTCACAGTGTAATGTAATATTCATTATGTTATTTCAATATACGATTTATTCAATTATATAATGAAATGTTTATTTTATTCACTGGAATACAATCAAAACACAATACTTAGGGATAAGAGTAGGTCCTTCAAACCAGATGTGCCATTTAATAAGATTATGGCTGATCTGATTATGGTCTCAACTCAACTGTACCTTCCCGTCCATATCCATTCCTCTCCATTCCTTTCTCTATCAATGAAAATGTCGAATGCAGACTAAATTTAATGATTCCAGACTGGTCTATTGTCTCCAAAAGGGAATTTTACAGATTATTGACCATCCACCAACTGCTCCACCCCAGCCCCTCGCCCACCCCCACAAAAAAATCTAATCTCCATCTTAGAAGGGAGACAGTTTATTATTAAACTATGACATCTAATTCTGGTATTTCCCACAAGGAAAATATTCTCCCGTTATCTAATGTCAAATCCCCTCAAGTCTTGTGTGTTTCATCAAGATCACTTCTCTTTCTTGAAAACTCCAGTGGTTCTTGGTATAATCTGTTCAAACGTTCTCCGTAGAACAAGTCATTCCAGGAATGAGTTAACTGAACTATCTCTGAACTGCTTCTAAGACAGTTGTATCCTTTTTAAAACATGGAGGCCAAAACTGTACACAGGTGTCACCTCATCAAAGTAGTAAAAGTTCCCTACATTTTACATTCCAATCCCATTGTCTTCCTGATAACTTGTACCTATATCATAATTTTTTTTGATTTATCTATTAGGACACCCAGATGCTCTGCATCACAACTGCCCTAATCCCACTTGACTTAAAAAGCATATTGTTTTTGTATTCTTCCTGCCAAATTGGTGAGTTCATTTTTTCCAAATTGCTCATCCATCTGCCAATGTTTTCCCACTCACTTGAACTATCAACTTTGGTTTGGAGACTCTTTACCTGCTTTAGTCAACTTACATTCTTACCCACCTTAGTGTCATCTGGAAACCCAGCTACCATACATATGTTCATTTCATAGAATCACAGCATAGAGTCAGGCCATTTGGCCCAAACTGGTCCATCCATACTAATCCAGTTTCCCTGCACTTGGCCCATATCCTTCTAATCTTTTCCTATCCATGTAATTGTCCAAATGTCTTTTGAATGTTGTTAATGTACGTGCCTCAACCATTTCCGCTGGCAGCTTATTCCATATGATTAGATTAGATTCCCTACAGTATGGAAACAGGCCCTTCAGCCCAACAATTCCATACTGACCCTCCAAAGAGCAACCCATCCAGACCCATTCCCCAGCCTATATTTTACCCTTGACTATGGACATCACTATGGGCAAATTAGCATGGCCAATTCACCTGACCTGCACGTCTTTGGACTGTGGGAGGAAACCGGAGTACCCGGAGGAAACCCACACAGGCACGGGGAGAATGTGCAACCTCCACACAGTCAACTGAGGCCAGAATTGAACCCGGGTCCCTGGCACTGTGAGGCAGCAGTACTAGCCACTGAGCCACCGTGCTGCCCCTCTGTATGCATACCGCCCTGTAAAAAAATTTCCCCCAGTCTCCCTTTTATTCTTTTCCCTCTAACTTTAAACTGATGCTCTCTAGACCCCATTTCCCCAACCCTTGGAAAAACACTGAGTGCATTCACCCTATCCATGCCTCTCATGATTTTACACTACGACAGGATTCCCCCTTCAGTCTCCTACGCACTAATGAAAAATGTCCTAGCCTGTCCAACCAGAGAGAGGCTGAATAGTCTGGGGCTATTTTTCCTGAAGCAAAGGAGGCTGAGGGGTGACATTATAGAGGTTTATAAAACCATGAGGGGCATGGATAGAGTAAATAGACAAGGTCTTTTCCCTGGGGTGGGGGAGTCCTGAACTAGATGGGTGGCACAGTGGTTAGCACTGCTGCCTCACAGCGCCAGAGACCTGGGTTCAATTCCCGCCTCAGGCGACTCTCTGTGTGGAGTTTGCACGTTCTCCCAGTGTCTGCGTGGGTTTGCTCGGGTTTCCTCCCACAATCCAAAGATGTGAATTGGCCATGCTTAATTACCCATAGTGTTAGGTGAAGAGGTAAATGTAGGGGAATGGCTCCTGGGTGGATTACGCTTCAACGGGTTGGTGTGGACTTGTTGGGCCGAAGGGTCTGTTTCCACACTGTAAGTAATATAATCTAGATGGCATAGGTTTTGGGTGAGAGGGGAAAAATTTAAAAGGGAAGGAAGGGGAAACTTTTTCATGCAGAGGGTGGTACATGCATGGAATGAGCTGCCAGAGGAAGTGATGGAGGTTGGTACAGTTATAACATTTAGAAGGCAGCTGGATGGGTATATGAATAGGAAGGATTTAGAGGGATATGGGCTGGCACGTGGGACTAGATTAGGTTAGCATATCTAATTGGCATGGACAAGTTAGACCGAATGATGTGTTTCCTTGCTGTCCATTTCTCTGACTCTGTGACTCTCCCTATTGCTCAGACCGTTGAGTCCTGGCAACATCCCTGTAAATTTCTTCTGCACTCTTTCCAGTTTAATAACATCCTTCCAATAACAAAGTGACCAAAACTGAGCACAACACTCCAAATGCAGCCTCACAAACATCCTGTATAACTGCAACATAACCTCCCAACGTCTATCACTGACTGATGAAGGCCAGTGTGTCAAAAGCCTTCTTCACTGCCCTGTCTACCTGTGACTCTACTTTCAGAGAACAGTGTACCTGAACTCCAAAGTCCCTCTGTTCCATTACACTCCTTAAGGCCCTACCATTCACCAAGAAATTCCAACCTTGATTTGAATTTCCAAAATGAGACACCTCACATTTATCTATGTTAAACTCCATTTGCCATTTCCCGGCCCACTTCCCCAGCTGATCAAAGTCCTGCCGCAATTTATAATAACCTTCCTCACTGTCCACGATAACACAAATTTTACTGTCATCTGCAAATTTACTAATCATGCTTGTACATTGTCATCCAAATTATTAATACAGATAACAAACAGCAATGGGCCCAGAACCGACCATTGAGGCACTCCACTAGTCACAGGCCTCCAGAATGACAAGCATCCTTCTACTGTTCCCTCTGCTTCCTAACACCAAGTCAATTGCATATCTAATTTGCCAGATCTAATCTTCCAGAGCAGCCTACCATGTGGAAGGTCACTTCATCAAAGAACTCTAACAGATGTGTGAGGCATGATCTCCCACACACAAAGCCATGCTGACTATTCCTAAACAAACCTTATAATTCCAAATGCATGTATATCTCGTCTCTCAGAATCCTCTCAAGTAACTTACCCACCACAGATGTTAGGCTTACTGGTCTATAATCCCCAGGTTTTTCGTTGCAACCCTTCTTGAATAAAGGTCCAACGTTCGTTACCCTCCAATCTTCCAGGACCTTACCCGTGGTTAACAATGATGTAAAAATATCAGTCAGTGTTAGAGTTCTTTGATGAAGTGACCAGGAAGGTTGACGAGGGCAGAATGGTGGTCCATATGGATTTCAGTAAGGCCTTCTTGAATAAGGACACACCATTCACTACCCTTCAGTCTTCAGTTTTTTGGGAGCTCACCCGTGGCTAATGATGATGCAAAAATATCAGCCAGTGCCCCCCAATTTCTTCTGTAGCCTGTTGCAGTGTTCTTGGATATATCTGATTAGGACCAGAAGATGTATCCACCCTCGTGCCTTCTAATACATCCAACACATCCTCTATTGTGATATGGACTGTCCAAGTTCCCATGTCTTCATGTCTTTCTTCACAGTAAACACAGAAGAGAACTATTCATTGAGGACCTTGCCCAGCCCCTACAGTTCTACCATACATGTCTGCTTTGATCCTTGAGGAGTCCTATTCTTTCTCTCAAGGTATTCTTTTTTCCATTTATGTATTTAAAGCACCTCATTGGCTTCACTCTAATCGTTTCAGCCAAGGCTATCTCATGCCCCTTTTCACCCTCCTGATTTTCTTCTCCAATAAATTCCTGTATCCCTTGTAAATCTGCAGGAATTCCCTTGATCCCAGCTGCCTGTTCCTGAGCCATGCCTCCATTTTTCTGACCGAAGCTTCAATATCTCTTATCATCCAAAGTTCCTTATTCCTGTCAACCTTGCTTTTGACCCTCACATGAACATATAGACCTTTGGCTATAGCTAGCTTACTTTTAAAGGCCTCTCACTGCCAAAGGTCCCTTTGCCAGCAAATAAACTACTCCAATCAACCCCTGCAAGCTCTTGTCTAATTCCATCAAAATTGGCCTAGCCCCAGTTTGCGAACTTGAATCTGTGGACCGGGATGGTCCCTTTCCATAACTATTTTAAAATCAAATCATTTGCATTGATTGTAAATAGGTGAGGCCTTAACACTAATCCCTGTGGCACTCTACTAGTTATAGCTTGCCAACTTGAACAGTATCAATTTATGCTTACTCATTGCTTCCTGTCAGCCAACCAATTCTCTAGCTTTGCTAATATGCTATTTCCTAGTGCTACTGGTGATATGGCACCATATGAAATGACTTTTGGAAATCTAAGTTCAGCACATCTACAAATTTCCTTTAACCATCTAACTCTTATTTTCTCGAAGAACTATTAGCTTTTAAATATTGCAACACAATTTCCTATTCATAAGGCTATGTGGATTCTGGTTGATTGCATTATGGTTTTTCTAAACTCCTTACTATAACCTACTTAATGATGGACTTTAACAATTTGTGTATTTATATCCACTAACAAGATGACAGATTTTGCAATAGTATTTGCACAGAGTGTTGTGGAATATATAACTTATTGTAATCTTAGCTCTATGTAATGTGATGTGTCATTGTATTTTGTGTAATCAGCAATACCCTACTTATGGTATGAAGTATTTATTTATTATTTCACAGGAGCTAGCTGTCATTGACTTGGTCCCAACTGATTCCCATCTTTAATTACTTTTGAGAATGTGATGGAATGCCACTTCCTGAACAGCTGCATTGCCTGGAGTGGAGATGCATTCACAATGCTGTAACAGAGGGATTTCTCAATGACTGTATGGACATAACATATATTACTGAGGAGAGAGACATGTTGTTTAAAATCTTTGCTGTCATTTATCAGAACAAGCATAAGAATGCTAAATTTCAAATGATTGCAACAATTTATGGTGCAACAGAAAAGGGATGATGTTTGTTTATCAAATCATCTGTGATTTCGCAAAGCTTTAGCATAGAGAAAACAACAGGAGCTAAAGGCTCACGCCAACGTTCCGAGATTCAATTACGGTGCAAGGCCTGAATGTATTCCTTCTGTTTGCAGAGACTGGATCGAGCATATTTAAACTACATCCAGGAAACAATATTTCTTCGACTGTCTATAACAGGAAGAGAACAGACCATTATCAACCAGCATACTGCTTAAAATCATTAAATATCAAACTGTTGCAAGAGGTGTACCCAGGTGAGATTCCCGAAGGTCAGCGTACATAGGTTAGAGTTAATGTTTACAACCTGATGGAAAGCAGGATGCTTGACTGTCTGAGGGCAGCACGGTGGTGCAGCGGAGGGCAGCACAGTGGTGCTGTCTGAGGGCAGTACGGTGGTGCAGTGGAAGGCAGCACAGTGATGCAGTGGAGGGCAGCACAGTGTTGCAGTGGAGGGCAGCACAGTGGTACAGTCGGAGGCAGCACAGTGGTGCAGTGGAGGGCAGCACAGTGATGCAGTGGAGGGCAGCACAGTGATGCAGTGGAGGGCAGCACGGTGGGGCAGTGGAGGGCAGCACAGTGGTACAGTGGAGGGCAGCACGGTGGTGCAGTGGAAGGCATCACAGTGATGCAGTGGGGGCAGCACAGTGGTGCAGTGGAGGGCAGCACAGTGGTGCAGTGAAGGGCAGCACGGTTGTGCAGTGGAGGGCAGCACGGTGGTGCAGTGGAGGGCAGCACAGTGGTGCAGTGGAGGGCAGCACAGTGGTGCAGAGGGGGGCAGCACAGAGGTGCAGTGGAGGGCAGCACGGTGGTGCAGTGGAAGGCAGCACAGTGATGCAGTGGAGGGCAGCACAGTGGGGCAGTGGAGGGCGGAACAGTGGTACAGTGGAGGGCAGCACAGTGGTGCAGTGGAAGGCAGCACAGTGATGCAGTGGGGGGCAGCACAGTGGTGCATTGGAGGGTAACACAGTGTTGCAGTGGAGGGTAGCACAGTGGTGCAGTGGAAGGCAGCACAGTGATGCAGTGGGGGGCAGCACAGTGGTGCAGTGGAGGGCAGCACAGTGGGGCAGTGGAGGGCAGCACAGTGGTGCAGTGGGGGGCAGCACAGTGATGCAGTGGAGGGCAGCATGGTGGTGCAGTGGAGGGTAGCATGGTGATGCAGTGGAGGGCAGCACAGTGGTGCAGTGGAGGGCAGCACAGTGATGCAGTGGAGGGCAGCACGGTGGTGCAGTGGAGGGCAGCACAGTGATGCAGTGGAGGGCAGCACGGTGGTGCAGTGGAGGGCAGCACAGTGGTGAATGTGGAGGGCAGCACAGTGCTGCAGAGGGGGGCAGCACAGAGGTGCAGTGGAGGGCAGCACGGTGGTGCAGTGGAGGGCAGCACAGTGATGCAGTGGAAGGCAGCACAGTGATGCAGTGGAGGGCAGCACAGTGGTGCAGTGGAGGGCAGCACAGTGGTGCAGTGGAGGGCAGCACAGTGGTGCAGTGGAGGGCAGCACGGTTGTGCAGTGGAGGGCAGCACGGTGGTGCAGTGGAGGGCAGCACAGTGGTGCAGTGGAGGGCAGCACAGTGCTGCAGTGAAGGGCAGCACGGTTGTGCAGTGGAGGGCAGCACGGTGGTGCAGTGGAGGGCAGCACAGTGGTGCAGTGGAGGGCAGCACAGTGGTGCAGAGGGGGGCAGCACAGAGGTGCAGTGGAGGGCAGCACAGTGATGCAGTGGAAGGCAGCACAGTGATGCAGTGGAGGGCAGCACAGTGGGGCAGTGGAGGGCGGAACAGTGGTACAGTGGAGGGCAGCACAGTGGTGCAGTGGAAGGCAGCACAGTGATGCAGTGGGGGGCAGCACAGTGGTGCATTGGAGGGTAACACAGTGTTGCAGTGGAGGGTAGCACAGTGGTGCAGTGGAAGGCAGCACAGTGATGCAGTGGGGGGCAGCACAGTGGTGCAGTGGAGGGCAGCACAGTGGGGCAGTGGAGGGCAGCACAGTGGTGCAGTGGGGGGCAGCACAGTGATGCAGTGGAGGGCAGCATGGTGGTGCAGTGGAGGGTAGCATGGTGATGCAGTGGAGGGCAGCACAGTGGTGCAGTGGAGGGCAGCACAGTGATGCAGTGGAGGGCAGCACGGTGGTGCAGTGGAGGGCAGCACAGTGGTGAATGTGGAGGGCAGCACAGTGCTGCAGAGGGGGGCAGCACAGAGATGCAGTGGAGGGCAGCACGGTGGTGCAGTGGAGGGCAGCACAGTGATGCAGTGGAAGGCAGCACAGTGATGCAGTGGAGGGCAGCACAGTGGGGCAGTGGAGGGCAGCACAGTGGTGCAGTGGAGGGCAGCACAGTGGTGCAGTGGAGGGCAGCACGGTTGTGCAGTGGAGGGCAGCACGGTGGTGCAGTGGAGGGCAGCACAGTGGTGCAGTGGAGGGCAGCACAGTGCTGCAGAGGGGGGCAGCACAGAGGTGCAGTGGAGGGCAGCACGGTGGTGCAGTGGAGGGCAGCACAGTGATGCAGTGGAAGGCAGCACAGTGATGCAGTGGAGGGCAGCACAGTGGGGCAGTGGAGGGCAGCACAGTGGTACAGTGGAGGGCAGCACAGTGGTGCAGTGGAAGGCAGCACAGTGATGCAGTGGGGGCAGCACAGTGGGGCAGTGGAGGGTAACACAGTGTTGCAGTGGAGGGTAGCACAGTGGTGCAGTGGAAGGCAGCACAGTGATGCAGTGGGGGGCAGCACAGTGGTGCAGTGGAGGACAGCACAGTGATGCAGTGGAGGGCAGCACGGTGGTGCAGTGGAGGGCAGCACGGTGATGCAGTGGAGGGCAGCACGCTGGTGCAGTGGAGGGCAACACAGTGGTGCAGTGGAGGGCAGCACAGTGGTGCAGTGGAAGGCAGCACAGTGATGCAGTGGGGGCAGCACAGTGGGGCAGTGGAGGGCAGCACAGTGATGCAGTGGAGGGCAGCACAGTGGTGCTGTGGGGGGCAGCATAGTGGTGCAGTGGGGGGCAGCACAGTGGTGCAGTGGAGGGTAGCATGGTGGTGCAGTAGAGGGCAGCACAGTGGTGCAGTGGAGGGCAGCACAATGGGGCAGTGGAGGGCAGCACAGTGGTACAGTGGAGGGCAGCACAGTGGTGCAGTGGAAGGCAGCACAGTGATGCAGTGGGGGCAGCACAGTGGGGCAGTGGAGGGTAACACAGTGTTGCAGTGGAGGGTAGCACAGTGGTGCAGTGGAAGGCAGCACAGTGATGCAGTGGGGGGCAGCACAGTGGTGCAGTGGAGGGCAGCACAGTGATGCAGTGGAGGGCAGCACGGTGGTGCAGTGGAGGGCAACACAGTGGTGCATGTGGAGGGCAGCACAGTGCTGCAGAGGGGGGCAGCACAGAGGTGCAGTGGAGGGCAGCACGGTGGTGCAGTGGAGGGCAGCACAGTGATGCAGTGGAAGGCAGCACAGTGGGGCAGTGGAGGGTAACACAGTGTTGCAGTGGAGGGTAGCACAGTGATGCAGTGGAAGGCAGCACAGTGATGCAGTGGGGGGCAGCACAGTGGTGCAGTGGAGGGCAGCACAGTGATGCAGTGGAGGGCAGCACAGTGGTGCAGTGGAGGGCAGCACGGTGATGCAGTGGAGGGCAGCACGGTGGTGCAGTGGAGGGCAGCACGGTGATGCAGTGGAGGGCAGCACGCTGGTGCAGTGGAGGGCAACACAGTGGTGCAGTGGAGGGCAGCACGGTGGTGCAGTGGAGGGCAGCACAGTGGTGCAGTGGAGTGCAACACAGTGATGCAGTGGAGGGCAGCACAGTGGGGCAGTGGAGAGCAGCACAGTGGTGCAGTCGGAGGGCAGCACAGTGGTGCAGTGGAGGGCAGCACATTGTGGCAGTGGAGGGCAGAACGGTGGTGCAGTGGAGGGCTGTAAGGTGGTGCAGTGGAGGGCAGCACGGTGGTGCAGTGGAGGGCAGCACATTGTGGCAGTGGAGGGCAGAACGGTGGTGCAGTGGAGGGCAGCACAGTGATGCAGTGGGGGCAGCACAGTGATGCAGTGGAGGGCAGCACAGTGGTGCAGTGGGGGGCAGCATAGTGGTGCAGTGGAGGGCAGCACAGTGGTGCAGTGGAGGGTAGCATGGTGGTGCAGTAGAGGGCAGCACAGTGGTGCAGTGGAGGGCAGCACAATGGGGCAGTGGAGGGCAGCACAGTGGTACAGTGGAGGGCAGCACAGTGGTGCAGTGGAAGGCAGCACAGTGATGCAGTGGGGGCAGCACAGTGGGGCAGTGGAGGGTAACACAGTGTTGCAGTGGAGGGCAGCACAGTGGGGCAGTGGAGGGCAGCACAGTGGTGCAGTGGAGGGCAGCACAGTGGTGCAGTGGAAGGCAGCACGGTTGTGCAATGGAGGGCAGCACGGTGGTGCAGTGGAGGGCAGCACAGTGGTGCAGTGGAGGGCAGCACAGTGCTGCAGAAGGGGGGCAGCACAGAGGTGCAGTGGAGGGCAGCACGGTGGTGCAGTGGAGGGCAGCACAGTGATGCAGTGGAAGGCAGCACAGTGATGCAGTGGAGGGCAGCACAGTGGGGCAGTGGAGGGCAGCACAGTGGTACAGTGGAGGGCAGCACAGTGGTGCAGTGGAAGGCAGCACAGTGATGCAGTGGGGGCAGCACAGTGGGGCAGTGGAGGGTAACACAGTGTTGCAGTGGAGGGTAGCACAGTGGTGCAGTGGAAGGCAGCACAGTGATGCAGTGGGGGGCAGCACAGTGGTGCAGTGGAGGGCAGCACAGTGATGCAGTGGAGGGCAGCACAGTGGTGCAGTGGAGGGCAGCACGGTGATGCAGTGGAGGGCAGCACGGTGATGCAGTGGAGGGCAGCACGCTGGTGCAGTGGGGTGCCGCACAGTGGTGCAGTGGAGGGCAGCACGGTGGTGCAGTGGAGGGCAGCACAGTGGTGCAGTGGAGTGCAACACAGTGATGCAGTGGAGGGCAGCACAGTGGGGCAGTGGAGAGCAGCACAGTGGTGCAGTCGGAGGGCAGCACAGTGGTGCAGTGGAGGGCAGCACATTGTGGCAGTGGAGGGCAGCACGGTGGTGCAGTGGAGGGCAGCACAGTGGTGCATGTGGAGGGCAGCACAGTGCTGCAGAGGGGGGCAGCACAGAGGTGCAGTGGAGGGCAGCACGGTGGTGCAGTGGAGGGCAGCACAGTGATGCAGTGGAAGGCAGCACAGTGATGCAGTGGAGGGCAGCACAGTGGGGCAGTGGAGGGCAGCACAGTGGTGCAGTGGAGGGCAGCACAGTGGTGCAGTGGAGGGCAGCACGGTTGTGCAGTGGAGGGCAGCACGGTGGTGCAGTGGAGTGCAGCACAGTGGTGCAGTGGAGGGCAGCACAGTGCTGCAGAGGGGGGCAGCACAGAGGTGCAGTGGAGGGCAGCACAGTGATGCAGTGGAAGGCAGCACAGTGATGCAGTGAAGGGCAGCACAGTGGGGCAGTGGAGGGCAGCACAGTGGTACAGTGGAGGGCAGCACAGTGGTGCAGTGGAAGGCAGCACAGTGATGCAGTGGGGGCAGCACAGTGAGGCAGTGGAGGGTAACACAGTGTTGCAGTGGAGGGTAGCACAGTGTTGCAGTGGAAGGCAGCACAGTGATGCAGTGGGGGGCAGCACAGTGGTGCAGTGGAGGGCAGCACAGTGATGCAGTGGAGGGCAGCACAGTGGTGCAGTGGAGGGCAGCACGGTGATGCAGTGGAGGGCAGCACAGTGGTGCAGTGGAGGGCAGCACAGTGGTGCAGTGGAGGGCAGCACAGTGATGCAGTGGAGGGCAGCACAGTGGTGCAGTGGAGGGCAGCACGGTGATGCAGTGGAGGGCAGCACAGTGATGCAGTGGGGGCAGCACAGTGAGGCAGTGGAGGGTAACACAGTGTTGCAGTGGAGGGTAGCACAGTGTTGCAGTGGAAGGCAGCACAGTGATGCAGTGGGGGGCAGCACAGTGGTGCAGTGGAGGGCAGCACAGTGATGCAGTGGAGGGCAGCACAGTGGTGCAGTGGAGGGCAGCACGCTGGTGCAGTGGGGTGCAGCACAGTGGTGCAGTGGAGGGCAGCACGGTGGTGCAGTGGAGGGCAGCACAGTGGTGCAGTGGAGTGCAACACAGTGATGCAGTGGAGGGCAGCACAGTGGGGCAGTGGAGAGCAGCACAGTGGTGCAGTCGGAGGGCAGCACAGTGGTGCAGTGGAGGGCAGCACATTGTGGCAGTGGAGGGCAGAACGGTGGTGCAGTGGAGGGTAGCACGGTGGTGCAGTGGAGGGCAGCACATTGTGGCAGTGGAGGGCAGAACGGTGGTGCAGTGGAGGGCAGCACAGTGATGCAGTGGGGGGCAGCACAGTGATGCAGTGGAGGGCAGCACAGTGGTGCAGTGGGGGGCAGCATAGTGGTGCAGTGGGGGGCAGCACAGTGGTGCAGTGGAGGGTAGCATGGTGGTGCAGTAGAGGGCAGCACAGTGGTGCAGTGGAGGGCAGCACAATGGGGCAGTGGAGGGCAGCACTGTGATGCAGTGGAGGGTAGCATATTGTGGCAGTGGAGGGCAGTACAGTGGTGCAGTGGAGGGCAGCACAGTGGTGCAGTGGAGGGCAGCACAGTCTTGCAGAGCAAGGAAGTACAGTGATGCAGTCGGAGGCAGCATGGTGGGGCAGTGCAAGGCAGCACAGTGATGCAGTCGTGGGTAGCACAGTGGTGCAGTGGAGGGCAGCACTTTGATGCAGTGGAGGGCAGCAAACTGGTGCAGTGGAGGGCAGCACAGTGGGGCAGTGGAGGGCAGCACAGCGGTGCAGTGGAGGGCAGCACAGTGGGGCAGTGGAGGGCAGCACAGTGGGGCAGTGGAGGGCAGCACAGTGATGCAGTGGAGGGCAGCATGGTGGTACAGTGGAGGGCAGCAGAGTGGTGCAGTGGAGGGCAGCACAGTGGTGCAGTGGAGGGTTGTAAGGTGGTGCAGTGGAGGGCAGCACAGTGGTGCAGTGGAGGGCAGCACTGGTGCAGTCGGAGGCAGCACAGTGATGCAGAGGAGGGCAGCACATTGTGGCAGTGGAGGGCAGCACGATGGTGCAGTGGAGGGCAGTACAGTGGTGCAGTGGAGGGCAGCACAGTGGGGCAGTGGAGGGCAGCACAGTGATGCAGTGGAGGGTAGCATGGTGGTGCAGTGGAGGTTAGCACAGTTGTGCAGTGGAGGGCAGCACAGTGATGCAGTGGAGGGCAGCACAGTGATGCAGTGGAGGGTAGCATGGTGGTGCAGTGGAGGGCAGCACAGTCGGGCAATGGTGGGCAGCGCAGTGGAGGGTGGCACAGTGGTGCAGTGGAGTGCAGCACAGTTGTGCAGTGAAAGGCAGCACACTGGTGCAGTGGAGTGCAGCACAGTGGTGCAGTGGAGGACAGCACAGTGGTGCAGTGGAGGGCAGCACAGTGGTGCAGTGAAAGGCAGCACAGTGGTGCAGTGGAGGGTAGCACAGTGGTGCAGTGGAGTGCAACACAGTGATGCAGTGGAGGGCAGCACAGTGGGGCAGTGGAGAGCAGCACAGTGGTGCAGTCGGAGGGCAGCACAGTGGTGCAGTGGAGGGCAGCACATTGTGGCAGTGGAGGGCAGCACGGTGGTGCAGTGGAGGGCAGCACAGTGGTGCATGTGGAGGGCAGCACAGTGCTGCAGAGGGGGGCAGCACAGAGGTGCAGTGGAGGGCAGCACGGTGGTGCAGTGGAGGGCAGCACAGTGATGCAGTGGAAGGCAGCACAGTGATGCAGTGGAGGGCAGCACAGTGGGGCAGTGGAGGGCAGCACAGTGGTGCAGTGGAGGGCAGCACAGTGGTGCAGTGGAGGGCAGCACGGTTGTGCAGTGGAGGGCAGCACGGTGGTGCAGTGGAGTGCAGCACAGTGGTGCAGTGGAGGGCAGCACAGTGCTGCAGAGGGGGGCAGCACAGAGGTGCAGTGGAGGGCAGCACAGTGATGCAGTGGAAGGCAGCACAGTGATGCAGTGAAGGGCAGCACAGTGGGGCAGTGGAGGGCAGCACAGTGGTACAGTGGAGGGCAGCACAGTGGTGCAGTGGAAGGCAGCACAGTGATGCAGTGGGGGCAGCACAGTGAGGCAGTGGAGGGTAACACAGTGTTGCAGTGGAGGGTAGCACAGTGTTGCAGTGGAAGGCAGCACAGTGATGCAGTGGGGGGCAGCACAGTGGTGCAGTGGAGGGCAGCACAGTGATGCAGTGGAGGGCAGCACAGTGGTGCAGTGGAGGGCAGCACGGTGATGCAGTGGAGGGCAGCACAGTGGTGCAGTGGAGGGCAGCACAGTGGTGCAGTGGAGGGCAGCACAGTGATGCAGTGGAGGGCAGCACAGTGGTGCAGTGGAGGGCAGCACGGTGATGCAGTGGAGGGCAGCACAGTGATGCAGTGGGGGCAGCACAGTGAGGCAGTGGAGGGTAACACAGTGTTGCAGTGGAGGGTAGCACAGTGTTGCAGTGGAAGGCAGCACAGTGATGCAGTGGGGGGCAGCACAGTGGTGCAGTGGAGGGCAGCACAGTGATGCAGTGGAGGGCAGCACAGTGGTGCAGTGGAGGGCAGCACGCTGGTGCAGTGGGGTGCAGCACAGTGGTGCAGTGGAGGGCAGCACGGTGGTGCAGTGGAGGGCAGCACAGTGGTGCAGTGGAGTGCAACACAGTGATGCAGTGGAGGGCAGCACAGTGGGGCAGTGGAGAGCAGCACAGTGGTGCAGTCGGAGGGCAGCACAGTGGTGCAGTGGAGGGCAGCACATTGTGGCAGTGGAGGGCAGAACGGTGGTGCAGTGGAGGGTAGCACGGTGGTGCAGTGGAGGGCAGCACATTGTGGCAGTGGAGGGCAGAACGGTGGTGCAGTGGAGGGCAGCACAGTGATGCAGTGGGGGGCAGCACAGTGATGCAGTGGAGGGCAGCACAGTGGTGCAGTGGGGGGCAGCATAGTGGTGCAGTGGGGGGCAGCACAGTGGTGCAGTGGAGGGTAGCATGGTGGTGCAGTAGAGGGCAGCACAGTGGTGCAGTGGAGGGCAGCACAATGGGGCAGTGGAGGGCAGCACTGTGATGCAGTGGAGGGTAGCATATTGTGGCAGTGGAGGGCAGTACAGTGGTGCAGTGGAGGGCAGCACAGTGGTGCAGTGGAGGGCAGCACAGTCTTGCAGAGCAAGGAAGTACAGTGATGCAGTCGGAGGCAGCATGGTGGGGCAGTGCAAGGCAGCACAGTGATGCAGTCGTGGGTAGCACAGTGGTGCAGTGGAGGGCAGCACTTTGATGCAGTGGAGGGCAGCAAACTGGTGCAGTGGAGGGCAGCACAGTGGGGCAGTGGAGGGCAGCACAGCGGTGCAGTGGAGGGCAGCACAGTGGGGCAGTGGAGGGCAGCACAGTGGGGCAGTGGAGGGCAGCACAGTGATGCAGTGGAGGGCAGCATGGTGGTACAGTGGAGGGCAGCAGAGTGGTGCAGTGGAGGGCAGCACAGTGGTGCAGTGGAGGGTTGTAAGGTGGTGCAGTGGAGGGCAGCACAGTGGTGCAGTGGAGGGCAGCACTGGTGCAGTCGGAGGCAGCACAGTGATGCAGAGGAGGGCAGCACATTGTGGCAGTGGAGGGCAGCACGATGGTGCAGTGGAGGGCAGTACAGTGGTGCAGTGGAGGGCAGCACAGTGGGGCAGTGGAGGGCAGCACAGTGATGCAGTGGAGGGTAGCATGGTGGTGCAGTGGAGGTTAGCACAGTTGTGCAGTGGAGGGCAGCACAGTGATGCAGTGGAGGGCAGCACAGTGATGCAGTGGAGGGTAGCATGGTGGTGCAGTGGAGGGCAGCACAGTCGGGCAATGGTGGGCAGCGCAGTGGAGGGTGGCACAGTGGTGCAGTGGAGTGCAGCACAGTTGTGCAGTGAAAGGCAGCACACTGGTGCAGTGGAGTGCAGCACAGTGGTGCAGTGGAGGACAGCACAGTGGTGCAGTGGAGGGCAGCACAGTGGTGCAGTGAAAGGCAGCACAGTGGTGCAGTGGAGGGTAGCACAGTGTTGCAGTGGAGGGTCGCATAGTGATGCACTGGAGGGGAGCACAGTGGTGCAGTGGAGGATAGCGCAGTGGTGCAGTGGAGGGCAGCACAGTAGGGCAGTGGCGGACAGCACAGTGGTGCAGTGGAAGGCAGCACAGTGGTGCAGTGGAGGGCAGCATAGTGGTGCAGTGGAGGGCAGCATGGTGATGCATGGAGGGCAACACAGTGGGGCAGTGGAGGGCAGCACGGTGGTGCAGTGGAGGGCAGCACAGTGATGCATGGAGGGCAACACAGTGGGGCAGTGGAGGGCAGCAGAGTGGTGCAGTGGAGGGCAGCATGGTGGTGCAGTGGAGGGTTGTAAGGTGATGCAGTGGAGGGCAGCACGCTGGTGCAGTGAAAGGCAGCACAGTGATGCAGTGGAGGGCAGCAAAGTGATGCAGTCGGGGGGCAGCACAGTGGTGCAGCGGAGGGTAGCATGGTGATGCAGTGGAGGGCAGCACAGTGGTGCAGTGGAGGGCAGCACGGTGGGGCAGTGGAAGGCAGCACAGTGGTGCAGTGGAGGGCAGGACGGTGGTGCAGTGGAGGACAGCACAGTGGGGCAGTGGCAGGCAGCACAGTGGTGCAGTGAAGGGCAGCACAGTGGTGCAGTGGAGGGCAGCGCAGTGATGCATGGAGGGCAACACAGTGGGGCAGTGGAGGGCAGCAGAGTGGTGCAGTGGAGGGCAGCATGGTGGTGCAGTGGAGGGTTGTAAGGTGATGCAGTGGAGGGCAGCACGGTGGTGCAGTGAAAGGCAGCACAGTGATGCAGTGCAGGGCAGCACAGTGGTGCAGTGGAGGGTAGCATGGTGATGAAGTGGAGGGCAGCACAATGGTGCAGTGGAGGGCAGCACGGTGGTGCAGTGGAGGGCAGGACGGTGGTGCAGTGGAGGACAACACAGTGAGGCAGTGGAAGGCAGCACAGTGGTGCAGTGGAGGGCAGGACGGTGGTGCAGTGGAGGACGGCACAGTGGGGCAGTGGCAGGCAGCACAGTGGTGCAGTGGAGGGCAGCATGTTGGTGCAGTGGAGGGCAGCACAGTGGGGCAGTAGCAGGCAGCACAGTGATGCAGAGGAGGGCAGCACAGTGGTGCAGTGAAAGGCAGCACAGTGGTGCAGTGGAGGGTAGCATGGTGATGCAGTGGAGGGCAGCACAATGGTGCAGTGGAGGGCAGCACGGTGGTGCAGTGGAGGGCAGGACGGTGGTGCAGTGGAGGACAACACAGTGAGGCAGTGGAAGGCAGCACAGTGGTGCAGTGGAGGGCAGGACGGTGGTGCAGTGGAGGACGGCACAGTGGGGCAGTTGCAGGCAGCACAGTGGTGCAGTGGAGGGCAGCATGTTGGTGCAGTGGAGGGCAGCACAGTGGGGCAGTAGCAGGCAGCACAGTGATGCAGAGGAGGGCAGCACAGTGGTGCAGTGAAAGGCAGCACAGTGATGCAGTGGAGGGCAGCACAGTGTTGCAGTGGAGGGCAGCACAGTGGTACAGTCGGAGGCAGTACAATGATGCAGTGGAGGGCAGCACATTGTGGCAGTGGAGGGCAGCACGATGGTGCAGTGGAGGGCAGCACAGTGATGCAGTGGAGGGTAGCATGGTGGTGCAGTGGAGGTTAGCACAGTTGTGCAGTGGAGGGCAGCACAGTGATGCAGTGGAGGGCAGCACAGTGATGCAGTGGAGGGTAGCATGGTGGTGCAGTGGAGGGCAGCACAGTGGTGCAGTGGAGTGCAGCACAGTGGTGCAGTGGAGGGCAGCACTGGTGCAGTCGGAGGCAGCACAGTGATGCAGAGGAGGGCAGCACAGTGGTGCAGTGAAAGGCAGCACCGTGGTGCAGTGGAGGGTAGCACAGTGTTGCAGTGGAGGGTCGCATAGTGATGCACTGGAGGGGAGCACAGTGGTGCAGTGGAGGATAGCACAGTGGTGCAGTGGAGGGCAGCACAGTAGGGCAGTGGCGGACAGCACAGTGGTGCAGTGGAAGGCAGCACAGTGGTGCAGTGGAGGGCAGCATAGTGGTGCAGTGGAGGGCAGCATGGTGATGCATGGAGGACAACACAGTGGGGCAGTGGAGGGCAGCACAGTGGTGCAGTGGAGGGCAGCGCACTGATGCATGGAGGGCAAAACAGTGGGGCAGTGGAGGGCAGCAGAGTGGTGCAGTGGAGGGCAGCATGGTGGTGCAGTGGAGGGTTGTAAGGTGATGCAGTGGAGGGCCGCACGGTGGTGCAGTGGAGGGCAGCACAGTGGTGCAGTGGAGGGCAGCACAGTGATGCAGTGGGGGGCAGCACAGTGGTGCAGTGGAGGGCAGCACTGGTGCAGTCGGAGGCAGCACAGTGATGCAGAGGAGGGCAGCACAGTGGTGCAGTGAAAGGCAGCACCGTGGTGCAGTGGAGGGTAGCACAGTGTTGCAGTGGAGGGTCGCATAGTGATGCACTGGAGGGGAGCACAGTGGTGCAGTGGAGGATAGCACAGTGGTGCAGTGGAGGGCAGCACAGTAGGGCAGTGGCGGACAGCACAGTGGTGCAGTGGAAGGCAGCACAGTGGTGCAGTGGAGGGCAGCATAGTGGTGCAGTGGAGGGCAGCATGGTGATGCATGGAGGACAACACAGTGGGGCAGTGGAGGGCAGCACAGTGGTGCAGTGGAGGGCAGCGCAGTGATGCATGGAGGGCAAAACAGTGGGGCAGTGGAGGGTAGCATGGTGGTGCAGTGGAGGGCAGCACAGTGGTGCAGTGGAGTGCAGCACAGTGGTGCAGTGGAGGGCAGCACTGGTGCAGTCGGAGGCAGCACAGTGATGCAGAGGAGGGCAGCACAGTGATGCAGTGGGGGGCAGCACAGTGGTGCAGTGGAGGGTAGCATGATGCTGCAGTGGAGAGCAGCACAGTGGTGCAGTGGAGTGCAGCACAGTGGTGCAGTGGAGGGCAGCACAGTCGGGCAGTGGAGGGCAGCACAGTGGAGGGCAGCATGGTGGGGCAGTCGAAGGCAGCACAGTGGTGCAGTCGTGGGTAGCACAGTGGTGCAGTGGAGTGCAGCACAGTGATGCAGTGGAGGGCAGCACAGTGGGGCAGTGGAGTGCAGCACAGTGGTGCAGTGGAGGGCAGTGGAGTGGTGCGTTGGGGTCAGCACTGTGGTGCAGTGGAGGGCAGCCCGGTGATGCAGTGGAGGGTTACAAGGTGGCGCAGTGGAGGGTTGCAAGGTGGTGCAGTGGAAGGCAGCACAGTGATGCAGTGGAGGGTAGCAAGTGGTGCAGTGGAGTACAGCACAGTGGGGCAGTGGAGGGCAGCACAGTGGTGCAGTGGAGGGCAGCACAGTATTGCAGTGGGGGGCAGCACAGTGGTGCAGTGGAGGGTAGCATGATGATGCAGTGGAGAGCAGCACAGTGGTGCAGTGGAGTGCAGCACAGTGGTGCCGTGGAGGACAGCACAGTCGGGCAGTGGAAGGCAGCACAGTGATGCAGTGGAGCGCAGCACAGTGGCGCAGTGGAGTGCGGCACAGTGGTGCAGTGGAGGGCAGCATGGTGGGGCAGTCGAAGGCAGCACAGTGGTGCAGTCGTGGGTAGCACAGTGGTGCAGTGGAGTGCAGCACAGTGATGCAGTGGAGGGCAGCACAGTGGGGCAGTGGAGTGCAGCACAGTGGTGCAGTGGAGGGCAGTGGAGTGGTGCGTTGGGGTCAGCACAGTGGTGCAGTGGAGGGCAGCCCGGTGATGCAGTGGAGGGTTACAAGGTGGCGCAGTGGAGGGTTGCAAGGTGGTGCAGTGGAAGGCAGCACAGTGATGCAGTGGAGGGTAGCAAGTGGTGCAGTGGAGTACAGCACAGTGGGGCAGTGGAGGGCAGCACATTGGGGTAGTAGAGAGCAGCACAGTGGTGCAGCGGAAGGCAACACAGTGATGCAGTGGAGGGTTGCAAGATGGTGCAGTGGAGGGTAGCAAGTGGGGCAGTGGAGGGCAGCACAGTGGGGCAGTGGAGGGCAGCACGGTGGTGCAGTGGAGAGTAGCACAGTGGTGCAGTGGAGTGTAGCACAGTGATGCAGTGGAGGGCAGCACAGTGGGGCAGTAGCAGGCAGCACAGTGGTGCAGTGACGGGTAGCACAGTGGGGCAGTGGAGGGCAGCACAGTAGGTCAGTGGAGGGCAGCACACTGGTGCAGTGGAGGGCAGCACAGTGATGCAGTGTAGGGCAGCACAGTGGTGCAGTGGAGGGCAGCACAGTGGTGCAGTGGAGGGCAGGACGGTGGCGCAGTGGAGGACAGCACAGTAGTGCAGTGGAGGGCAGCACGGTGGTGCAGTGGAGGGCAGCACGGTGGTGCAGTCGGAGGCAGCACAGTGGGGCAGTGGAGAACAGCACAGTGGGGCAGTGGCAGGCAGCACAGTGGTGCAGTGGAGGGCAGTACAGTGGTGCAGTGGAGAGCAGCAGAGTGGTGCAGTGGAGGGCAGTACAGTGGTGCAGTGGAGGTCAGCACGGTGGTGCAGTCGGAGGCAGCACATTGATGCAGTGGAGGGCAGCACTGTGATGCAGTGGAGGGCAGCACAGTGGTGGAGTGGAGAGCAGCACATTGTGGCAGTGGAGGGCAGCACAGTGTTGCAATGGAGGGCAACACAGTTGTGCAGTGGAGTGCAGCACAGTGGTGCAATGGAGGACAGCACAGTCAGGCAGTGGAGGGCAGCACAGTGGTGCAGTGGAAGGCAGCACAGTGGTGCAGTGGAGGGCAGGACGGTGGTGCTGTGGAGGACAGCACAGTGGTGCAGTGGAGGGCAGCACGGTGGTGCAGTGGAGGGCAGCACGGTGGTGCAGTGGAGGGCAGCACGGTGGTGCAGTCGGAGGCAGCACAGTGGGGCAGTGGAGGACAGCACAGTGATGCGGTGGAGGGCAGCACAGTGGGGCAGTGGCAGGCAGCACAGTGGTGCAGTGGAGGGCAATACAGTGGTGCAGTGGAGAACAGCAGAGTGGTGCAGTGGAGGGTAGCACATGGGGCAGTAGCAGGCAGCACAGTGGTGCAGTGGAGGGCAGTACAGTGGTGCAGTGGAGGTCAGCATGGTGGTGCAGTCGGAGGCAGCACATTGATGCAGTGGAGGGCAGCACAGTGATGCAGTGGAGGGCAGCACAGTGGTGGAGTGGAGAGCAGCACATTGTGGCAGTGGAGGGCAGCACGGTGGTACAGCGGAGGGCAGCACAGTGGTGCAATGGAGTGCAGCACAGTGGTGCAGTGGAGGACAGCTCAGTCGGGCAGTGGAGGGCAGCACAGTGGGGCAGTGGAAGGCAGCACAGTGGTGCAGTGGAGGGCAGGACGGTGGTGCAGTGGAGGACAGCACAGTGGTGCAGTTGAGGGCAGCATAGTGGTGCGGTGGAGGGCAGCACAGTGGGGCAGTAGCAGGCAGCACAGTGGTGCAGTGGAGGGCAGTACAGTAGTGCAGTGAAGGGCAGCACAGTGGTGCAGTGGGGTGCAGCACAGTGGGGCAGTGGCAGGCAGCACAGTGGTGCAGTGGAGAGCAGCAGAGTGGTGCAGTGGAGGGTAGCACATGGGGCAGTAGCAGGCAGCACAGTGGGGCAGTGGAGGGCAGCACGGTGGTGCAGCGGAGGGCAGCACAGTGGTGCAGTGGAGGACAGCTCAGTCGGGCAGTGGAGGGCAGCACAGTGGGGCAGTGGAAGGCAGCACAGTGGTGCAGTGGAGGGCAGGACGGTGGTGCTGTGGAGGACAGCACAGTGGTGCAGTTGAGGGCAGCATGGTGGTGCGGTGGAGGGCAGCACAGTGGGGCAGTAGCAGGCAGCACAGTGGTGCAGTGGAGGGCAGTACAGTGGTGCAGTGAAGGGCAGCACAGTGGTGCAGTGGGGTGCAGCACAGTGGGGCAGTGGAGGGCAGTACAGTGGTGCAGTAGAGAGCAGCAGAGTGGTGCAGTGGAGGGTAGCACATGGGGCAGTAGCAGGCAGCACAGTGGTGCAGTGGAGGGCAGTACAGTGGTGCAGTGGAGGGCAGGACGGTGGTGCAGTGGAGGACAGCACAGTGGTGCAGTTGAGGGCAGCATGGTGGTGCGGTGGAGGGCAGCACAGTGGGGCAGTAGCAGGCAGCAGAGTGGTGCAGTGGAGGGCAGTACAGTGGTGCAGTGAAGGGCAGCACAGTGGTGCAGTGGGGTGCAGCACAGTGGGGCAGTGGCAGGCAGCACAGTGGTGCAGTGGAGGGCAGTACAGTGGTGCAGTGGAGAGCAGCAAAGTGGTGCAGTGGAGGGTAGCACATGGGGCAGTAGCAGGCAGCACAGTGGAGCAGTGGCAGGCAGCACAGTGATGCAGTGGAGAGCAGCACTGTGATGCAGTGGAGGGCAGCACATTGTAGCAGTGGAGGGCAGTACAGTGGTGCAGTGGAGAGCAGCACAGTGGTGCAGTGGAGGGCAGCACAGTGATGCAGAGCAAGGCAGTACAGTGATGCAATCGGAGGCAGCATGGTGGGGCAGTGGAAGGCAGCACAGTGATGCAGTCGTGGGTAGCACAGTGCTGCAGTGGAGGGCAGCAGAGTGGTGCAGTGGAAGGCAGCCCGGTGATGCAGTGGAGGGTGATAAGGTGGTGCAGTGGAGGGCAGCATGGTGGTGCAGTGGAGGGCAGCAGAGTGGTACAGTGGAGGGCAGCATGGTGGTGCAGTGGAGGGTTGTAAGGGGGTGCAGTGGAGGACAGCACAGTGATGCAGTGGGGGGCAGCACAGTGGTGCAGTGGAGGGTAGCATGATGATGCAGTGGAGGGCAGCACAGTGGTGCAGTGGAGTGCAGCACAGTCGGGCAGTGGAGGGCAGCACAGTTGGGCAGTGGAAGGCAGCACAGTGATGCAGTGGAGGGCAGCACAGTGGTGCAGTGGAGGGCAGCACAGTCGGGCAGTGGAGGGCAGCACAGTCGGGCAGTGGAGGCCAGCATGGTGGGGCAGTGGAAGGCAGCACAGTGATGCAGTCATGGGTAGCACAGTGGTGCAGTGGTGGGCAGCAGAGTGGTGCAGTGGAGGGCAGCAGAGTGGTGCAGTGGGGGGCAGCACAGTGGTGCAGTGGAGGGCAGCCCGGTGATGCAGTGGAGGGTTACAAGGTGGTGCAGTGGAGGGTTGCAAGGTGGTGCAGTGGTGTACAGCACAGTGGGGCAGTGGAGGGCAGCATAGTGGGGCAGTAGAGAGCAGCACAGTGGTGCAGTGGAAGGCAGCACAGTGATGCAGTGGAGGGTTGCAAGGTGGTGCAGTGGTGGGTAGCAAGTGGGGCAGTGGAGGGCAGCACAGTGGGGCAGTAGAGGGCAGCACAGTGGTGCAGTGGAAGGCAGCACAGTGATGCAGTGGAGGGTTGCAAGGTGGTGCAGTGGAGGGTAGCAAGTGGTGCAGTGGAGGACAGCACAGTGGAGCAGTGGAGGGCAGCACGGTGGTGCAGTGTAGAGCAGCACGGTGGTGCAGTGGAGGGCAGCACGGTGGTGCAGTGGAGGGCCGCACAGCGGGGCAGTGGAGGGCAGCACAGTGGGGCAGTAGCAGGCAGCACAGTGGTGCTGTGGAGGACAGTACAGTGGTGCAGTGAAGGACGGCACAGTGATGCAGTGGAGGGCAGCACAGTGGGGCAGTAGCAGGCAGCACAGTGGTGCAGTGGAGGGCAGCACAGTGGTGCAGTGGAGGGCAGCACAGTGATGCAGTGGAGGGCAGCACAGTGATGCAGTGGAGGGTTGCAAGGTGGTGCAGGGGAGGGCAGCACAGTGTTGCAATGGAGGGCAGCACAGTCAGGCAGTGGAGGGCAGCACAGTGGGGCAGTGGAAGGCAGCACAGTGGAGGGCAGGACGGTGGTGCAGTGGAGGACAGCACAGTGGTGCAGTGGAGGGCAGTAGTGGTGCAGTGGAGGGCAGGACGGTGGTGCAGTGGAGGACAGCACAGTGATGCAGTGGAGGGCAGTACAGTAATGCAGTGGAGGGCAGTACTGTGATGCAGTGGAGGAGAGCACATTGTGGCAGTGGAGGGCAGTACAGTGGTGGAGTGGAGAGCAGCACAGTGGTGCAGTGGAGGGCAGCACAGTGATGCAGAGCAAGGCAGTACAGTGATTCAGTCGGAGGCAGCATGGTGGGGCAGTGGAAGGCAGCATAGTGATGCAGTCGTGGGTAGCACAGTGGTGCAGTGGAGGGCAGCAGAGTGGTGCAGTGGAGGGCAGCACGGTGGTGCAGTGGAGGGTTGTAAGGGGGTGCAGTGAAGGGCAGCACGGTGGTGCAGTGGGGGGCAGCACAGTGGGGCAGTGGAGGGCAACACAGTGATGCAGTGGAGGGGAACACAGTGGTGCAGTGGGGGGCAGCACAGTGGTGCAGTGAAGGACGGCACAGTGATGCAGTGGAGGGCAGCACAGTGGGGCAGTAGCAGGCAGCACAGTGGTGCAGTGGAGGGCAGCACAGTGGTGCAGTGGAGGGCAGCACAGTGATGCAGTGGAGGGCAGCACAGTGATGCAGTGGAGGGTTGCAAGGTGGTGCAGGGGAGGGCAGCACAGTGTTGCAATGGAGGGCAGCACAGTCAGGCAGTGGAGGGCAGCACAGTGGGGCAGTGGAAGGCAGCACAGTGGAGGGCAGGACGGTGGTGCAGTGGAGGACAGCACAGTGGTGCAGTGGAGGGCAGTAGTGGTGCAGTGGAGGGCAGCACCGTGGTGCAGTGGAGGACAGCACAGTGATGCAGTGGAGGGCAGTACAGTAATGCAGTGGAGGGCAGTACTGTGATGCAGTGGAGGACAGCACATTGTGGCAGTGGAGGGCAGTACAGTGGTGGAGTGGAGAGCAGCACAGTGGTGCAGTGGAGGGCAGCACAGTGATGCAGAGCAAGGCAGTACAGTGATTCAGTCGGAGGCAGCATGGTGGGGCAGTGGAAGGCAGCACAGTGATGCAGTCGTGGGTAGCACAGTGGTGCAGTGGAGGGCAGCAGAGTGGTGCAGTGGAGGGCAGCACGGTGGTGCAGTGGAGGGTTGTAAGGGGGTGCAGTGAAGGGCAGCACGGTGGTGCAGTGGGGGACAGCACAGTGGGGCAGTGGAGGGCAACACAGTGATGCAGTGGAGGGGAACACAGTGATGCAGTGGGGGGCAGCACAGTGGTGCAGTGGAGGGTAGCACAGTGGTGCAGTGGAGGGCAGCACAGTGATGCAGTGGAGGGCAGCATGGTGGTGCAGTGGAAGGTAGCATGGTGATGCAGTGGAGGGCAGCACATTGGTGCAGTGGGGGCAGCACAGTGATGCAGTGGAGGGCAGCACAGTGGTGCAGTGGAGGGCAGCAAGGTGGTGCAGTGGAGGGCAGCACAGTGGTGCAGTGGAGGGCAGCACAGTGCTGCAGAGGGGGGCAGCACAGAGGTGCAGTGGAGGGCAGCACGGTGGTGCAGTGGAGGGCAGCACAGTGATGCAGTGGAAGGCAGCACAGTGATGCAGTGGAGGGCAGCACAGTGGGGCAGTGGAGGGCAGCACAGTGGTACAGTGGAGGGCAGCACAGTGGTGCAGTGGAAGGCAGCACAGTGATGCAGTGGGGGCAGCACAGTGGGGCAGTGGAGGGTAACACAGTGTTGCAGTGGAGGGTAGCACAGTGGTGCAGTGGAAGGCAGCACAGTGATGCAGTGGGGGGCAGCACAGTGGTGCAGTGGGGGGCAGCACGGTGATGCAGTGGAGGGCAGCACAGTGGTGCAGTGGAGGGCAGCATGGTGATGCAGTGGAGGGCAGCACGCTGGTGCAGTGGAGGGCAACACAGTGGTGCAGTGGAGGGCAGCACGGTGGTGCAGTGGAGGGCAGCACAGTGGTGCAGTGGAGTGCAACACAGTGATGCAGTGGAGGGCAGCACAGTGGGGCAGTGGAGAGCAGCACAGTGGTGCAGTCGGAGGGCAGCACAGTGGTGCAGTGGAGGGCAGCACATTGTGGCAGTGGAGGGCAGAACGGTGGTGCAGTGGAGGGCTGTAAGGTGGTGCAGTGGAGGGCAGCACGGTGGTGCAGTGGAGGGCAGCACAGTGATGCAGTGGAGGGCAGCACAGTGATGCAGTGGAGGGTTGCAAGGTGGTGCAGGGGAGGGCAGCACAGTGTTGCAATGGAGGGCAGCACAGTCAGGCAGTGGAGGGCAGCACAGTGGGGCAGTGGAAGGCAGCACAGTGGAGGGCAGGACGGTGGTGCAGTGGAGGACAGCACAGTGGTGCAGTGGAGGGCAGTAGTGGTGCAGTGGAGGGCAGGACGGTGGTGCAGTGGAGGACAGCACAGTGATGCAGTGGAGGGCAGTACAGTAATGCAGTGGAGGGCAGTACTGTGATGCAGTGGAGGAGAGCACATTGTGGCAGTGGAGGGCAGTACAGTGGTGGAGTGGAGAGCAGCACAGTGGTGCAGTGGAGGGCAGCACAGTGATGCAGAGCAAGGCAGTACAGTGATTCAGTCGGAGGCAGCATGGTGGGGCAGTGGAAGGCAGCATAGTGATGCAGTCGTGGGTAGCACAGTGGTGCAGTGGAGGGCAGCAGAGTGGTGCAGTGGAGGGCAGCACGGTGATGCAGTGGAGGGTTGTAAGGGGGTGCAGTGAAGGGCAGCACGGTGGTGCAGTGGGGGGCAGCACAGTGGGGCAGTGGAGGGCAACACAGTGATGCAGTGGAGGGGAACACAGTGGTGCAGTGGGGGGCAGCACAGTGGTGCAGTGAAGGACGGCACAGTGATGCAGTGGAGGGCAGCACAGTGGGGCAGTAGCAGGCAGCACAGTGGTGCAGTGGAGGGCAGCACAGTGGTGCAGTGGAGGGCAGCACAGTGATGCAGTGGAGGGCAGCACAGTGATGCAGTGGAGGGTTGCAAGGTGGTGCAGGGGAGGGCAGCACAGTGTTGCAATGGAGGGCAGCACAGTCAGGCAGTGGAGGGCAGCACAGTGGGGCAGTGGAAGGCAGCACAGTGGAGGGCAGGACGGTGGTGCAGTGGAGGACAGCACAGTGGTGCAGTGGAGGGCAGTAGTGGTGCAGTGGAGGGCAGGACGGTGGTGCAGTGGAGGACAGCACAGTGATGCAGTGGAGGGCAGTACAGTAATGCAGTGGAGGGCAGTACTGTGATGCAGTGGAGGACAGCACATTGTGGCAGTGGAGGGCAGTACAGTGGTGGAGTGGAGAGCAGCACAGTGGTGCAGTGGAGGGCAGCACAGTGATGCAGAGCAAGGCAGTACAGTGATTCAGTCGGAGGCAGCATGGTGGGGCAGTGGAAGGCAGCACAGTGATGCAGTCGTGGGTAGCACAGTGGTGCAGTGGAGGGCAGCAGAGTGGTGCAGTGGAGGGCAGCACGGTGGTGCAGTGGAGGGTTGTAAGGGGGTGCAGTGAAGGGCAGCACGGTGGTGCAGTGGGGGACAGCACAGTGGGGCAGTGGAGGGCAACACAGTGATGCAGTGGAGGGGAACACAGTGATGCAGTGGGGGGCAGCACAGTGGTGCAGTGGAGGGTAGCACAGTGGTGCAGTGGAGGGCAGCACAGTGATGCAGTGGAGGGCAGCATGGTGGTGCAGTGGAAGGTAGCATGGTGATGCAGTGGAGGGCAGCACATTGGTGCAGTGGGGGGCAGCACAGTGATGCAGTGGAGGGCAGCACAGTGGTGCAGTGGAGGGCAGCACGGTGGTGCAGTGGAGGGCAGCACAGTGGTGCAGTGGAGGGCAGCACAGTGCTGCAGAGGGGGGCAGCACAGAGGTGCAGTGGAGGGCAGCACGGTGGTGCAGTGGAGGGCAGCACAGTGATGCAGTGGAAGGCAGCACAGTGATGCAGTGGAGGGCAGCACAGTGGGGCAGTGGAGGGCAGCACAGTGGTACAGTGGAGGGCAGCACAGTGGTGCAGTGGAAGGCAGCACAGTGATGCAGTGGGGGCAGCACAGTGGGGCAGTGGAGGGTAACACAGTGTTGCAGTGGAGGGTAGCACAGTGGTGCAGTGGAAGGCAGCACAGTGATGCAGTGGGGGGCAGCACAGTGGTGCAGTGGAGGGCAGCACAGTGATGCAGTGGAGGGCAGCACAGTGGTGCAGTGGGGGGCAGCACGGTGATGCAGTGGAGGGCAGCACAGTGGTGCAGTGGAGGGCAGCATGGTGATGCAGTGGAGGGCAGCACGCTGGTGCAGTGGAGGGCAACACAGTGGTGCAGTGGAGGGCAGCACGGTGGTGCAGTGGAGGGCAGCACAGTGGTGCAGTGGAGTGCAACACAGTGATGCAGTGGAGGGCAGCACAGTGGGGCAGTGGAGAGCAGCACAGTGGTGCAGTCGGAGGGCAGCACAGTGGTGCAGTGGAGGGCAGCACATTGTGGCAGTGGAGGGCAGAACGGTGGTGCAGTGGAGGGCTGTAAGGTGGTGCAGTGGAGGGCAGCACGGTGGTGCAGTGGAGGGCAGCACATTGTGGCAGTGGAGGGCAGAACGGTGGTGCAGTGGAGGGCAGCACAGTGATGCAGTGGGGGGCAGCACAGTGATGCAGTGGAGGGCAGCACAGTGGTGCAGTGGGGGGCAGCATAGTGGTGCAGTGGGGGGCAGCACAGTGGTGCAGTGGAGGGTAGCATGGTGGTGCAGTAGAGGGCAGCACAGTGGTGCAGTGGAGGGCAGCACAATGGGGCAGTGGAGGGCAGCACAGTGGTACAGTGGAGGGCACCACAGTGGTGCAGTGGAAGGCAGCACAGTGATGCAGTGGGGGCAGCACAGTGGGGCAGTGGAGGGTAACACAGTGTTGCAGTGGAGGGTAGCACAGTGGTGCAGTGGAAGGCAGCACAGTGATGCAGTGGAGGGCAGCACGGTGGTGCAGTGGAGGGCAGCACAGTGGTGCATGTGGAGGGCAGCACAGTGCTGCAGAGGGGGGCAGCACAGAGGTGCAGTGGAGGGCAGCACAGTGATGCAGTGGAAGGCAACACAGTGATGCAGTGGAGGGCAGCACAGTGGGGCAGTGGAGGGCAGCACAGTGATGCAGTGGAGGGCAGCACAGTGGTGCAGTGGAGGGCAGCACAGTTGTGCAGTGGAGGGCAGCACGGTGGTGCAGTGGAGGGCAGCACAGTGGTGCAGTGGAGGGCAGCACAGTGCTGCAGAAGGGGGGCAGCACAGAGGTGCAGTGGAGGGCAGCACGGTGGTGCAGTGGAGGGCAGCACAGTGATGCAGTGGAGGGCAGCACAGTGATGCAGTGGAGGGCAGCACAGTGGGGCAGTGGAGGGCAGCCCAGTGGGGCAGTGGAGGGCAGCACAGTGGTACAGTGGAGGGCAGCACAGTGGTGCAGTGGAAGGCAGCACAGTGATGCAGTGGGGGCAGCACAGTGGGGCAGTGGAGGGTAACACAGTGTTGCAGTGGAGGGTAGCACAGTGGTGCAGTGGAAGGCAGCACAGTGATGCAGTGGGGGGCAGCACAGTGGTGCAGTGGAGGGCAGCACAGTGGTGCAGTGGAGGGCAGCACAGTGATGCAGTGGAGGGCAGCACAGTGGTGCAGTGGAGGGCAGCACGGTGATGCAGTGGAGGGCAGCACGGTGGTGCAGTGGAGGGCAGCACGGTGATGCAGTGGAGGGCAGCACGCTGGTGCAGTGGAGGGCAGCACGGTGGTGCAGTGGAGGGCAGCACAGTGGTGCAGTGGAGTGCAACACAGGGATGCAGTGGAGGGCAGCACAGTGGGGCAGTGGAGAGCAGCACAGTGGTGCAGTCGGAGGGCAGCACAGTGGTGCAGTGGAGGGCAGCACATTGTGGCAGTGGAGGGCAGAACGGTGGTGCAGTGGAGGGCTGTAAGGTGGTGCAGTGGAGGGTAGCACGGTGGTGCAGTGGAGGGCAGCACATTGTGGCAGTGGAGGGCAGAACGGTGGTGCAGTGGAGGGCAGCACAGTGATGCAGTGGGGGGCAGCACAGTGATGCAGTGGAGGGCAGCACAGTGGTGCAGTGGGGGGCAGCATAGTGGTGCAGTGGGGGGCAGCACAGTGGTGCAGTGGAGGGTAGCATGGTGGTGCAGTAGAGGGCAGCACAGTGGTGCAGTAGAGGGCAGCACAGTAGGGCAGTGGCGGACAGCACAGTGGTGCAGTGGAAGGCAGCACAGTGGTGCAGTGGAGGGCAGCACAGTGATGCAGTGGAGGGTTGTAAGGTGATGCAGTGGAGGGCAGCACGCTGGTGCAGTGAAAGGCAGCACAGTGATGCAGTGGAGGGCAGCAAAGTGATGCAGTTGGGGGGCAGCACAGTGGTGCAGCGGAGGGTAGCATGGTGATGCAGTGGAGGGCAGCACAGTGGTGCAGTGGAGGGCAGCACGGTGGGGCAGTGGAAGGCAGCACAGTAGTGCAGTGGAGGGCAGGACGGTGGTGCAGTGGAGGACAGCACAGTGGGGCAGTGGCAGGCAGCACAGTGGTGCAGTGAAGGGCAGCACAGTGGTGCAGTGGAGGGCAGCGCAGTGATGCATGGAGGGCAACACAGTGGGGCAGTGGAGGGCAGCAGAGTGGTGCAGTGGAGGGCAGCATGGTGGTGCAGTGGAGGGTTGTAAGGTGATGCAGTGGAGGGCAGCACGGTGGTGCAGTGAAAGGTAGCACAGTGATGCAGTGCAGGGCAGCACAGTGGTGCAGTGGAGGGTAGCATGGTGATGCAGTGGAGGGCAGCACAATGGTGCAGTGGAGGGCAGCACGGTGGTGCAGTGGAGGGCAGGACAGTGGTGCAGTGGAGGACGGCACAGTGGGGCAGTGGCAGGCAGCACAGTGGTGCAGTGGAGGGCAGCATGTTGGTGCAGTGGAGGGCAGCACAGTGGGGCAGTAGCAGGCAGCACAGTGATGCAGAGGAGGGCAGCACAGTGGTGCAGTGAAAGGCAGCACAGTGATGCAGTGGAGGGCAGCACAGTGTTGCAGTGGAGGGCAGCACAGTGGTACAGTCGGAGGCAGTACAATGATGCAGTGGAGGGCAGCACATTGTGGCAGTGGAGGGCAGCACGATGGTGCAGTGGAGGTTAGCACAGTTGTGCAGTGGAGGGCAGCACAGTGATGCAGTGGAGGGCAGCACAGTGATGCAGTGGAGGGTAGCATGGTGGTGCAGTGGAGGGCAGCACAGTGGTGCAGTGGAGTGCAGCACAGTGGTGCAGTGGAGGGCAGCACTGGTGCAGTCGGAGGCAGCACAGTGATGCAGAGGAGGGCAGCACAGTGGTGCAGTGAAAGGCAGCACCGTGGTGCAGTGGAGGGTAGCACAGTGTTGCAGTGGAGGGTCGCATAGTGATGCACTGGAGGGGAGCACAGTGGTGCAGTGGAGGATAGCACAGTGGTGCAGTGGAGGGCAGCACAGTAGGGCAGTGGCGGACAGCACAGTGGTGCAGTGGAAGGCAGCACAGTGGTGCAGTGGAGGGCAGCATAGTGGTGCAGTGGAGGGCAGCATGGTGATGCATGGAGGACAACACAGTGGGGCAGTGGAGGGCAGCACAGTGGTGCAGTGGAGGGCAGCGCAGTGATGCATGGAGGGCAAAACAGTGGGGCAGTGGAGGGCAGCAGAGTGGTGCAGTGGAGGGCAGCATGGTGGTGCAGTGGAGGGTTGTAAGGTGATGCAGTGGAGGGCCGCACGGTGGTGCAGTGGAGGGCAGCACAGTGGTGCAGTGGAGGGCAGCACAGTGATGCAGTGGGGGGCAGCACAGTGGTGCAGTGGAGGGTAGCATGATGATGCAGTGGAGAGCAGCACAGTGGTGCAGTGGAGTGCAGCACAGTGGTGCAGTGGAGGGCAGCACAGTCGGGCAGTGGAGGGCAGTGGAGTGGTGCGTTGGGGTCAGCACAGTGGTGCAGTGGAGGCAGCACAGTGGTGCAGTGGAGGGCAGCATAGTGGTGCAGTGGAGGGCAGCATGGTGATGCATGGAGGACAACACAGTGGGGCAGTGGAGGGCAGCACAGTGGTGCAGTGGAGGGCAGCACAGTGATGCATGGAGGGCAAAACAGTGGGGCAGTGGAGGGCAGCAGAGTGGTGCAGTGGAGGGCAGCATGGTGGTGCAGTGGAGGGTTGTAAGGTGATGCAGTGGAGGGCCGCACGGTGGTGCAGTGGAGGGCAGCACAGTGGTGCAGTGGAGGGCAGCACAGTGATGCAGTGGGGGGCAGCACAGTGGTGCAGTGGAGGGTAGCATGATGATGCAGTGGAGAGCAGCACAGTGGTGCAGTGGAGTGCAGCACAGTGGTGCAGTGGAGGGCAGCACAGTCGGGCAGTGGAGGGCAGTGGAGTGGTGCGTTGGGGTCAGCACAGTGGTGCAGTGGAGGGCAGCACGGTGATGCAGTGGAGGGTTACAAGGTGGCGCAGTGGAGGGTTGCAAGGTGGTGCAGTGGAAGGCAGCACAGTGATGCAGTGGAGGGTAGCAAGTGGTGCAGTGGAGTACAGCACAGTGGGGCAGTGGAGGGCAGCACATTGGGGTAGTAGAGAGCAGCACAGTGGTGCAGCGGAAGGCAACACAGTGATGCAGTGGAGGGTTGCAAGATGGTGCAGTGGAGGGTAGCAAGTGGGGCAGTGGAGGGCAGCACAGTGGGGCAGTGGAGGGCAGCACGGTGGTGCAGTGGAGAGTAGCACAGTGATGCAGTGGAGGGCAGCACAGTGGGGCAGTAGCAGGCAGCACAGTGGTGCAGTGACGGGTAGCACAGTGGGGCAGTGGAGGGCAGCACAGTAGGGCAGTGGAGGGCAGCACACTGGTGCAGTGGAGGGCAGCACAGTGATGCAGTGGAGGGCAGCACAGTGGTGCAGTGGAGGGCAGCACAGTGATGCAGTGGAGGGTTGCAAGGTGGTGCAGTGGAGGGCAGCACAGTAGGGCAGTGGAGGGCAGCACACTGTTGCAATGGAGGGCAACACAGTTGTGCAGTGGAGTGCAGCACAGTGGTGCAATGGAGGACAGCACAGTCAGGCAGTGGAAGGCAGCACAGTGGTGCAGTGGAGGGCAGCACGGTGGTGCAGTGGAGGGCCGCACGGTGGTGCAGTCGGAGGCAGCACAGTGGGGCAGTGGAGAACAGCACAGTGAGGCAGTGGCAGGCAGCACAGTGGTGCAGTGGAGGGCAGTACAGTGGTGCAGTGGAGAGCAGCAGAGTGGTGCAGTGGAGGGCAGTACAGTGGTGCAGTGGAGGTCAGCACGGTGGTGCAGTCGGAGGCAGCACATTGATGCAGTGGAGGGCAGCACTGTGATGCAGTGGAGGGCAGCACAGTGGTGGAGTGGAGAGCAGCACATTGTGGCAGTGGAGGGCAGCACAGTGTTGCAATGGAGGGCAACACAGTTGTGCAGTGGAGTGCAGCACAGTGGTGCAGTGGAGGACAGCACAGTCAGGCAGTGGAGGGCAGCACAGTGGTGCAGTGGAAGGCAGCACAGTGGTGCAGTGGAGGGCAGGACGGTGGTGCTGTGGAGGACAGCACAGTGGTGCAGTGGAGGGCAGCACGGTGGTGCAGTGGAGGGCAGCACGGTGGTGCAGTGGAGGGCAGCACAGTGGTGCAGTGGAGGGCAATACAGTGATGCAGTGGAGAACAGCAGAGTGGTGCAGTGGAGGGTAGCACATGGGGCAGTAGCAGGCAGCACAGTGGTGCAGTGGAGGGCAGTACAGTGGTGCAGTGGAGGTCAGCATGGTGGTGCAGTCGGAGGCAGCACATTGATGCAGTGGAGGGCAGCACAGTGATGCAGTGGAGGGCAGCACAGTGGTGGAGTGGAGAGCAGCACATTGTGGCAGTGGAGGGCAGCACGGTGGTGCAGCGGAGGGCAGCACAGTGGTGCAATGGAGTGCAGCACAGTGGTGCAGTGGAGGACAGCTCAGTCGGGCAGTGGAGGGCAGCACAGTGGGGCAGTGGAAGGCAGCACAGTGGTGCAGTGGAGGGCAGGACGGTGGTGCAGTGGAGGACAGCACAGTGGTGCAGTTGAGGGCAGCATGGTGGTGCGGTGGAAGGCAGCACAGTGGGGCAGTAGCAGGCAGCACAGTGGTGCAGTGGAGGGCAGTACAGTGGTGCAGTGAAGGGCAGCACAGTGGTGCAGTGGGGTGCAGCACAGTGGGGCAGTGGCAGGCAGCACAGTGGGGCAGTGGAGGGCAGCAGAGTGGTGCAGTGGAGGGCAGCATGGTGGTGCAGTGGAGGGTTGTAAGGTGATGCAGTGGAGGGCCGCACGGTGGTGCAGTGGAGGGCAGCACAGTGGTGCAGTGGAGGGCAGCACAGTGATGCAGTGGGGGGCAGCACAGTGGTGCAGTGGAGGGTAGCATGATGATGCAGTGGAGAGCAGCACAGTGGTGCAGTGGAGTGCAGCACAGTGGGGCAGTGGAGGGCAGCACAGTCGGGCAGTGGAGGGCAGTGGAGTGGTGCGTTGGGGTCAGCACAGTGGTGCAGTGGAGGGCAGCCCGGTGATGCAGTGGAGGGTTACAAGGTGGCGCAGTGGAGGGTTGCAAGGTGGTGCAGTGGAAGGCAGCACAGTGATGCAGTGGAGGGTAGCAAGTGGTGCAGTGGAGTACAGCACAGTGGGGCAGTGGAGGGCAGCACATTGGGGTAGTAGAGAGCAGCACAGTGGTGCAGCGGAAGGCAACACAGTGATGCAGTGGAGGGTTGCAAGATGGTGCAGTGGAGGGTAGCAAGTGGGGCAGTGGAGGGCAGCACAGTGGGGCAGTGGAGGGCAGCACGGTGGTGCAGTGGAGAGTAGCACAGTGATGCAGTGGAGGGCAGCACAGTGGGGCAGTAGCAGGCAGCACAGTGGTGCAGTGACGGGTAGCACAGTGGGGCAGTGGAGGGCAGCACAGTAGGGCAGTGGAGGGCAGCACACTGGTGCAGTGGAGGGCAGCACAGTGATGCAGTGTAGGGCAGCACAGTGGTGCAGTGGAGGGCAGCACAGTGATGCAGTGGAGGGTTGCAAGGTGGTGCAGTGGAGGGCAGCACAGTAGGGCAGTGGAGGGCAGCACACTGTTGCAATGGAGGGCAACACAGTTGTGCAGTGGAGTGCAGCACAGTGGTGCAATGGAGGACAGCACAGTCAGGCAGTGGAAGGCAGCACAGTGGTGCAGTGGAGGGCAGCACGGTGGTGCAGTGGAGGGCCGCACGGTGGTGCAGTCGGAGGCAGCACAGTGGGGCAGTGGAGAACAGCACAGTGAGGCAGTGGCAGGCAGCACAGTGGTGCAGTGGAGGGCAGTACAGTGGTGCAGTGGAGAGCAGCAGAGTGGTGCAGTGGAGGGCAGTACAGTGGTGCAGTGGAGGTCAGCACGGTGGTGCAGTCGGAGGCAGCACATTGATGCAGTGGAGGGCAGCACTGTGATGCAGTGGAGGGCAGCACAGTGGTGGAGTGGAGAGCAGCACATTGTGGCAGTGGAGGGCAGCACAGTGTTGCAATGGAGGGCAACACAGTTGTGCAGTGGAGTGCAGCACAGTGGTGCAATGGAGGACAGCACAGTCAGGCAGTGGAGGGCAGCACAGTGGTGCAGTGGAAGGCAGCACAGTGGTGCAGTGGAGGGCAGGACGGTGGTGCTGTGGAGGACAGCACAGTGGTGCAGTGGAGGGCAGCACGGTGGTGCAGTGGAGGGCAGCACGGTGGTGCAGTGGAGGGCAGCACAGTGGTGCAGTGGAGGGCAATACAGTGATGCAGTGGAGAACAGCAGAGTGGTGCAGTGGAGGGTAGCACATGGGGCAGTAGCAGGCAGCACAGTGGTGCAGTGGAGGGCAGTACAGTGGTGCAGTGGAGGTCAGCATGGTGGTGCAGTCGGAGGCAGCACATTGATGCAGTGGAGGGCAGCACTGTGATGCAGTGGAGGGCAGCACAGTGGTGGAGTGGAGAGCAGCACATTGTGGCAGTGGAGGGCAGCACGGTGGTGCAGCGGAGGGCAGCACAGTGGTGCAATGGAGTGCAGCACAGTGGTGCAGTGGAGGACAGCTCAGTCGGGCAGTGGAGGGCAGCACAGTGGGGCAGTGGAAGGCAGCACAGTGGTGCAGTGGAGGGCAGGATGGTGGTGCAGTGGAGGACAGCACAGTGGTGCAGTTGAGGGCAGCATGGTGGTGCGGTGGAAGGCAGCACAGTGGGGCAGTAGCAGGCAGCACAGTGGTGCAGTGGAGGGCAGTACAGTGGTGCAGTGAAGGGCAGCACAGTGGTGCAGTGGGGTGCAGCACAGTGGGGCAGTGGCAGGCAGCACAGTGGTGCAGTGGAGGGCAGTACAGTGGTGCAGTGGAGAGCAGCAGAGTGGTGCAGTGGAGGGTAGCACATGGGGCAGTAGCAGGCAGCACAGTGGGGCAGTGGCAGGCAGCACAGTGATGCAGTGGAGAGCAGCACTGTGATGCAGTGGAGGGCAGCACATTGTAGCAGTGGAGGGCAGTACAGTGGTGCAGTGGAGAGCAGCACAGTGGTGCAGTGGAGGGCAGCACAGTGATGCAGAGCAAGGCAGTACAGTGATGCAATCGGAGGCAGCATGGTGGGGCAGTGGAAGGCAGCACAGTGATGCAGTCGTGGGTAGCACAGTGCTGCAGTGGAAGGCAGCAGAGTGGTGCAGTGGAAGGCAGCCCGGTGATGCAGTGGAGGGTGATAAGGTGGTGCAGTGGAGGGCAGCATGGTGGTGCAGTGGAGGGCAGCAGAGTGGTACAGTGGAGGGCAGCATGGTGGTGCAGTGGAGGGTTGTAAGGGGGTGCAGTGGAGGACAGCACAGTGATGCAGTGGGGGGCAGCACAGTGGTGCAGTGGAGGGTAGCATGATGATGCAGTGGAGGGCAGCACAGTGGTGCAGTGGAGTGCAGCACAGTCGGGCAGTGGAGGGCAGCACAGTTGGGCAGTGGAAGGCAGCACAGTGATGCAGTGGAGGGCAGCACAGTGGTGCAGTGGAGGGCAGCACAGTCGGGCAGTGGAGGGCAGCATGGTGGGGCAGTGGAAGGCAGCACAGTGATGCAGTCGTGGGTAGCACAGTGGTGCAGTGGTGGGCAGCAGAGTGGTGCAGTGGGGGGCAGCACGGTGGTGCAGTGGAGGGTTGTAAGGGGGTGCAGTGAAGGGCAGCACGGTGGTGCAGTGGGGGGCAGCACAGTGGGGCAGTGGAGGGCAACACAGTGATGCAGTGGAGGGGAACACAGTGATGCAGTGGGGGGCAGCACAGTGGTGCAGTGGAGGGTAGCACAGTGGTGCAGTGGAGGGCAGCACAGTGGTGCAGTGGAGGGCAGCACATTGGTGCAGTGGGGGCAGCACAGTGATGCAGTGGAGGGCAGCACAGTGGTGCAGTGGAGGGCAGCACAGTGGTGCAGTGGAGGGCAGCACAGTGGTGCAGTGGAGGGCAGCACAGTGGTGCAGTGGAGGGCAGCACGGTTGTGCAGTGGAGGGCAGCACGGTGGTGCAGTGGAGGGCAGCACAGTGGTGCAGTGGAGGGCAGCACAGTGATGCAGTGGGGGCAGCACAGTGGTGCAGTGGAGGGTAACACAGTGTTGCAGTGGAGGGTAGCACAGTGGTGCAGTGGAAGGCAGCACAGTGATGCAGTGGGGGGGCAGCACAGTGGTGCAGTGGAGGGCATCACAGTGATGCAGTGGACGGCAGCACGGTGATGCAGTGGGGGGCAGCACGGTGGTGCAGTGGAGGGCAGCACGCTGGTGCAGTGGAGGGCAACACAGTGGTGCAGTGGAGGGCAGCACGCTGGTGCAGTGGAGGGCAGCACAGTGGTGCAGTGGAGTGCAACACAGTGATGCAGTGGAGGGCAGCACAGTGGGGCAGTGGAGAGCAGCACAGTGGTGCAGTCGGAGGGCAGCACAGTGGTGCAGTGGAGGGCAGCACATTGTGGCAGTGGAGGGCAGAACGGTGGTGCAGTGGAGGGCAGCACAGTGATGCAGTGGGGGCAGCACAGTGATGCAGTGGAGGGCAGCACAGTGGTGCAGTGGGGGGCAGCATAGTGGTGCAGTGGGGGCAGCACAGTGGTGCAGTGGAGGGTAGCATGGTGGTGCAGTGGAGGGCAGCACAGTGGTGCAGTGGAGGGCAGCACAATGGGGCAGTGGAGGGCAGCACAGTGGTACAGTGGAGGGCAGCACAGTGGTGCAGTGGAAGGCAGCACAGTGATGCAGTGGGGGCAGCACAGTGGGGCAGTGGAGGGTAACACAGTGTTGCAGTGGAGGGTAGCACAGTGGTGCAGTGGAAGGCATCACAGTGATGCAGTGGGGGCAGCACAGTGGTGCAGTGGAGGGCAGCACAGTGATGCAGTGGAGGGCAGCACGGTGGTGCAGTGGAGGGCAGCACAGTGGTGCATGTGGAGGGCAGCACAGTGCTGCAGAGGGGGGCAGCACAGAGGTGCAGTGGAGGGCAGCACGGTGGTGCAGTGGAGGGCAGCACAGTGATGCAGTGGAAGGCAGCACAGTGATGCAGTGGAGGGCAGCACAGTGGGGCAGTGGAGGGCAGCACAGTGGTGCAGTGGAGGGCAGCACAGTGGTGCAGTGGAGGGCAGCACGGTTGTGCAGTGGAGGGCAGCACGGTGGTGCAGTGGAGTGCAGCACAGTGGTGCAGTGGAGGGCAGCACAGTGCTGCAGAGGGGGGCAGCACAGAGGTGCAGTGGAGGGCAGCACGGTGGTGCAGTGGAGGGCAGCACAGTGATGCAGTGGAAGGCAGCACAGTGATGCAGTGGAGGGCAGCACAGTGGGGCAGTGGAGGGCAGCACAGTGGTACAGTGGAGGGCAGCACAGTGGTGCAGTGGAAGGCAGCACAGTGATGCAGTGGGGGCAGCACAGTGAGGCAGTGGAGGGTAACACAGTGTTGCAGTGGAGGGTAGCACAGTGGTGCAGTGGAAGGCAGCACAGTGATGCAGTGGGGGCAGCACAGTGGTGCAGTGGAGGGCAGCACAGTGATGCAGTGGAGGGCAGCACAGTGGTGCAGTGGAGGGCAGCACGGTGATGCAGTGGAGGGCAGCACGGTGGTGCAGTGGAGGGCAGCACGGTGATGCAGTGGAGGGCAGCACGCTGGTGCAGTGGGGTGCAGCACAGTGGTGCAGTGGAGGGCAGCACGGTGGTGCAGTGGAGGGCAGCACAGTGGTGCAGTGGAGTGCAACACAGTGATGCAGTGGAGGGCAGCACAGTGGGGCAGTGGAGAGCAGCACAGTGGTGCAGTCGGAGGGCAGCACAGTGGTGCAGTGGAGGGCAGCACATTGTGGCAGTGGAGGGCAGAACGGTGGTGCAGTGGAGGGTAGCACGGTGGTGCAGTGGAGGGCAGCACATTGTGGCAGTGGAGGGCAGAACGATGGTGCAGTGGAGGGCAGCACAGTGATGCAGTGGAGGGCAGCACAGTGATGCAGTGGAGGGCAGCACAGTGGTGCAGTGGGGGGCAGCATAGTGGTGCAGTGGGGGGCAGCACAGTGGTGCAGTGGAGGGTAGCATGGTGGTGCAGTAGAGGGCAGCACAGTGGTGCAGTGGAGGGCAGCACAATGGGGCAGTGGAGGGCAGCACTGTGATGCAGTGGAGGGTAGCATATTGTGGCAGTGGAGGGCAGTACAGTGGTGCAGTGGAGGGCAGCACAGTGGTGCAGTGGAGGGCAGCACAGTCTTGCAGAGCAAGGAAGTACAGTGATGCAGTCGGAGGCAGCATGGTGGGGCAGTGCAAGGCAGCACAGTGATGCAGTCGTGGGTAGCACAGTGGTGCAGTGGAGGGCAGCACTTTGATGCAGTGGAGGGCAGCAAACTGGTGCAGTGGAGGGCAGCACAGTGGGGCAGTGGAGGGCAGCACAGCGGTGCAGTGGAGGGCAGCACAGTGGGGCAGTGGAGGGCAGCACAGTGGGGCAGTGGAGGGCAGCACAGTGATGCAGTGGAGGGCAGCATGGTGGTACAGTGGAGGGCAGCAGAGTGGTGCAGTGGAGGGCAGCACGGTGGTGCAGTGGAGGGTTGTAAGGTGGTGCAGTGGAGGGCAGCACAGTGGTGCAGTGGAGGGCAGCACTGGTGCAGTCGGAGGCAGCACAGTGATGCAGAGGAGGGCAGCACATTGTGGCAGTGGAGGGCAGCACGATGGTGCAGTGGAGGGCAGTACAGTGGTGCAGTGGAGGGCAGCACAGTGGGGCAGTGGAGGGCAGCACAGTGATGCAGTGGAGGGTAGCATGGTGGTGCAGTGGAGGTTAACACAGTTGTGCAGTGGAGGGCAGCACAGTGATGCAGTGGAGGGCAGCACAGTGATGCAGTGGAGGGTAGCATGGTGGTGCAGTGGAGGGCAGCACAGTCGGGCAATGGTGGGCAGCGCAGTGGAGGGTGGCACAGTGGTGCAGTGGAGTGCAGCACAGTTGTGCAGTGAAAGGCAGCACACTGGTGCAGTGGAGTGCAGCACAGTGGTGCAGTGGAGGACAGCACAGTGGTGCAGTGGAGGGCAGCACAGTGGTGCAGTGAAAGGCAGCACCGTGGTGCAGTGGAGGGTAGCACAGTGTTGCAGTGGAGGGTCGCATAGTGATGCACTGGAGGGGAGCACAGTGGTGCAGTGGAGGATGGTGCAGTGGAGGGCAGCACAGTAGGGCAGTGGCGGACAGCACAGTGGTGCAGTGGAAGGCAGCACAGTGGTGCAGTGGAGGGCAGCATAGTGGTGCAGTGGAGGGCAGCATGGTGATGCATGGAGGGCAACACAGTGGTGCAGTGGAGGGCAGCACAGTGATGCATGGAGGGCAACACAGTGGGGCAGTGGAGGGCAGCAGAGTGGTGCAGTGGAGGGCAGCATGGTGGTGCAGTGGAGGGTTGTAAGGTGATGCAGTGGAGGGCAGCACGGTGGTGCAGTGAAAGGCAGCACAGTGATGCAGTGGAGGGCAGCAAAGTGATGCAGTCGGGGGGCAGCACAGTGGTGCAGCGGAGGGTAGCATGGTGATGCAGTGGAGGGCAGCACAGTGGTGCAGTGGAGGGCAGCACGGTGGGGCAGTGGAAGGCAGCACAGTGGTGCAGTGGAGGGCAGGACGGTGGTGCAGTGGAGGACAGCACAGTGGGGCAGTGGCAGGCAGCACAGTGGTGCAGTGAAGGGCAGCACAGTGGTGCAGTGGAGGGCAGCGCAGTGATGCATGGAGGGCAACACAGTGGGGCAGTGGAGGGCAGCAGAGTGGTGCAGTGGAGGGCAGCATGGTGGTGCAGTGGAGGGTTGTAAGGTGATGCAGTGGAGGGCAGCACGGTGGTGCAGTGAAAGGCAGCACAGTGATGCAGTGCAGGGCAGCACTGGTGCAGTGGAGGGTAGCATGGTGATGCAGTGGAGGGCAGCACAATGGTGCAGTGGAGGGCAGCACGGTGGTGCAGTGGAGGGCAGGACGGTGGTGCAGTGGAGGACAACACAGTGAGGCAGTGGAAGGCAGCACAGTGGTGCAGTGGAGGGCAGGACGGTGGTGCAGTGGAGGACGGCACAGTGGGGCAGTGGCAGGCAGCACAGTGGTGCAGTGGAGGGCAGCATGTTGGTGCAGTGGAGGGCAGCACAGTGGGGCAGTAGCAGGCAGCACAGTGATGCAGAGGAGGGCAGCACAGTGGTGCAGTGAAAGGCAGCACAGTGATGCAGTGGAGGGCAGCACAGTGTTGCAGTGGAGGGCAGCACAGTGGTACAGTCGGAGGCAGTACAATGATGCAGTGGAGGGCAGCACATTGTGGCAGTGGAGGGCAGCACGATGGTGCAGTGGAGGGCAGCACAGTGATGCAGTGGAGGGTAGCATGGTGGTGCAGTGGAGGTTAGCACAGTTGTGCAGTGGAGGGCAGCACAGTGATGCAGTGGAGGGCAGCACAGTGATGCAGTGGAGGGTAGCATGGTGGTGCAGTGGAGGGCAGCACAGTGGTGCAGTGGAGTGCAGCACAGTGGTGCAGTGGAGGGCAGCACTGGTGCAGTCGGAGGCAGCACAGTGATGCAGAGGAGGGCAGCACAGTGGTGCAGTGAAAGGCAGCACAGTGGTGCAGTGGAGGGTAGCACAGTGTTGCAGTGGAGGGTCGCATAGTGATGCACTGGAGGGGAGCACAGTGGTGCAGTGGAGGATAGCACAGTGGTGCATGGAGGGCAACACAGTGGGGCAGTGGAGGGCAGCAGAGTGGTGCAGTGGAGGGCAGCATGGTGGTGCAGTGGAGGGTTGTAAGGTGATGCAGTGGAGGGCAGCACGGTGGTGCAGTGAAAGGCAGCACAGTGATGCAGTGCAGGGCAGCACTGGTGCAGTGGAGGGTAGCATGGTGATGCAGTGGAGGGCAGCACAATGGTGCAGTGGAGGGCAGCACGGTGGTGCAGTGGAGGGCAGCACGGTGGTGCAGTGGAGGACAACACAGTGAGGCAGTGGAAGGCAGCACAGTGGTGCAGTGGAGGGCAGGACGGTGGTGCAGTGGAGGACGGCACAGTGGGGCAGTGGCAGGCAGCACAGTGGTGCAGTGGAGGGCAGCACAGTGGTGCAGTGGGGGCAGCACAGTGGTGCAGTAGAGGGCAGCACAGTGATGCAGAGGAGGGCAGCACAGTGGTGCAGTGAAAGGCAGCACAGTGATGCAGTGGGGGGCAGCACAGTGGTGCAGTGGAGGGCAGCACAGTGGTACAGTCGGAGGCAGTACAATGATGCAGTGGAGGGCAGCACATTGGTGCAGTGGAGGGCAGCACGCTGGTGCAGTGGAGGGCAGCACAGTGATGCAGTGGAGGGCAGCACGCTGGTGCAGTGGAGGTTAGCACAGTTGTGCAGTGGAGGGCAGCACAGTGATGCAGTGGATGGCAGCACAGTGATGCAGTGGAGAGCAGCACAGTGGTGCAGTCGGAGGGCAGCACAGTGGTGCAGTGGAGTGCAGCACAGTGTGGCAGTGGAGGGCAGCACGGTGGTGCAGTGGAGGGCAGCACAGTGATGCAGTGGGGCAGCACAGTGATGCAGTGGAGGGCAGCACAGTGGTGCAGTGGAGGGCAGCATAGTGGTGCAGTGGGGGCAGCACAGTGGTGCAGTGGAGGGTAGCATGGTGGTGCAGTAGAGGGCAGCACAGTGGTGCAGTGGAGGGCAGCACAATGGGGCAGTGGAGGGCAGCACAGTGGTACAGTGGAGGGCAGCACAGTGGTGCAGTGGAGGCAGCACAGTGATGCAGTGGGGGCAGCACAGTGGGGCAGTGGAGGGTAACACAGTGTTGCAGTGGAGGGTAGCACAGTGGTGCAGTGGAAGGCATCACAGTGATGCAGTGGGGGCAGCACAGTGGTGCAGTGGAGGGCAGCACAGTGATGCAGTGGAGGGCAGCACGGTGGTGCAGTGGAGGGCAGCACAGTGGTGCATGTGGAGGGCAGCACAGTGCTGCAGAGGGGGGCAGCACAGAGGTGCAGTGGAGGGCAGCACGGTGGTGCAGTGGAGGGCAGCACAGTGATGCAGTGGAAGGCAGCACAGTGATGCAGTGGAGGGCAGCACAGTGGGGCAGTGGAGGGCAGCACAGTGGTGCAGTGGAGGGCAGCACAGTGGTGCAGTGGAGGGCAGCACGGTTGTGCAGTGGAGGGCAGCACGGTGGTGCAGTGGAGTGCAGCACAGTGGTGCAGTGGAGGGCAGCACAGTGCTGCAGAGGGGGGCAGCACAGAGGTGCAGTGGAGGGCAGCACGGTGGTGCAGTGGAGGGCAGCACAGTGATGCAGTGGAAGGCAGCACAGTGATGCAGTGGAGGGCAGCACAGTGGGGCAGTGGAGGGCAGCACAGTGGTACAGTGGAGGGCAGCACAGTGGTGCAGTGGAAGGCAGCACAGTGATGCAGTGGGGGCAGCACAGTGAGGCAGTGGAGGGTAACACAGTGTTGCAGTGGAGGGTAGCACAGTGGTGCAGTGGAAGGCAGCACAGTGATGCAGTGGGGGCAGCACAGTGGTGCAGTGGAGGGCAGCACAGTGATGCAGTGGAGGGCAGCACAGTGGTGCAGTGGAGGGCAGCACGGTGATGCAGTGGAGGGCAGCACGGTGGTGCAGTGGAGGGCAGCACGGTGATGCAGTGGAGGGCAGCACGCTGGTGCAGTGGGGTGCAGCACAGTGGTGCAGTGGAGGGCAGCACGGTGGTGCAGTGGAGGGCAGCACAGTGGTGCAGTGGAGTGCAACACAGTGATGCAGTGGAGGGCAGCACAGTGGGGCAGTGGAGAGCAGCACAGTGGTGCAGTCGGAGGGCAGCACAGTGGTGCAGTGGAGGGCAGCACATTGTGGCAGTGGAGGGCAGAACGGTGGTGCAGTGGAGGGTAGCACGGTGGTGCAGTGGAGGGCAGCACATTGTGGCAGTGGAGGGCAGAACGATGGTGCAGTGGAGGGCAGCACAGTGATGCAGTGGAGGGCAGCACAGTGATGCAGTGGAGGGCAGCACAGTGGTGCAGTGGGGGGCAGCATAGTGGTGCAGTGGGGGGCAGCACAGTGGTGCAGTGGAGGGTAGCATGGTGGTGCAGTAGAGGGCAGCACAGTGGTGCAGTGGAGGGCAGCACAATGGGGCAGTGGAGGGCAGCACTGTGATGCAGTGGAGGGTAGCATATTGTGGCAGTGGAGGGCAGTACAGTGGTGCAGTGGAGGGCAGCACAGTGGTGCAGTGGAGGGCAGCACAGTCTTGCAGAGCAAGGAAGTACAGTGATGCAGTCGGAGGCAGCATGGTGGGGCAGTGCAAGGCAGCACAGTGATGCAGTCGTGGGTAGCACAGTGGTGCAGTGGAGGGCAGCACTTTGATGCAGTGGAGGGCAGCAAACTGGTGCAGTGGAGGGCAGCACAGTGGGGCAGTGGAGGGCAGCACAGCGGTGCAGTGGAGGGCAGCACAGTGGGGCAGTGGAGGGCAGCACAGTGGGGCAGTGGAGGGCAGCACAGTGATGCAGTGGAGGGCAGCATGGTGGTACAGTGGAGGGCAGCAGAGTGGTGCAGTGGAGGGCAGCACGGTGGTGCAGTGGAGGGTTGTAAGGTGGTGCAGTGGAGGGCAGCACAGTGGTGCAGTGGAGGGCAGCACTGGTGCAGTCGGAGGCAGCACAGTGATGCAGAGGAGGGCAGCACATTGTGGCAGTGGAGGGCAGCACGATGGTGCAGTGGAGGGCAGTACAGTGGTGCAGTGGAGGGCAGCACAGTGGGGCAGTGGAGGGCAGCACAGTGATGCAGTGGAGGGTAGCATGGTGGTGCAGTGGAGGTTAGCACAGTTGTGCAGTGGAGGGCAGCACAGTGATGCAGTGGAGGGCAGCACAGTGATGCAGTGGAGGGTAGCATGGTGGTGCAGTGGAGGGCAGCACAGTCGGGCAATGGTGGGCAGCGCAGTGGAGGGTGGCACAGTGGTGCAGTGGAGTGCAGCACAGTTGTGCAGTGAAAGGCAGCACACTGGTGCAGTGGAGTGCAGCACAGTGGTGCAGTGGAGGACAGCACAGTGGTGCAGTGGAGGGCAGCACAGTGGTGCAGTGAAAGGCAGCACCGTGGTGCAGTGGAGGGTAGCACAGTGTTGCAGTGGAGGGTCGCATAGTGATGCACTGGAGGGGAGCACAGTGGTGCAGTGGAGGATGGTGCAGTGGAGGGCAGCACAGTAGGGCAGTGGCGGACAGCACAGTGGTGCAGTGGAAGGCAGCACAGTGGTGCAGTGGAGGGCAGCATAGTGGTGCAGTGGAGGGCAGCATGGTGATGCATGGAGGGCAACACAGTGGTGCAGTGGAGGGCAGCACAGTGATGCATGGAGGGCAACACAGTGGGGCAGTGGAGGGCAGCAGAGTGGTGCAGTGGAGGGCAGCATGGTGGTGCAGTGGAGGGTTGTAAGGTGATGCAGTGGAGGGCAGCACGGTGGTGCAGTGAAAGGCAGCACAGTGATGCAGTGGAGGGCAGCAAAGTGATGCAGTCGGGGGGCAGCACAGTGGTGCAGCGGAGGGTAGCATGGTGATGCAGTGGAGGGCAGCACAGTGGTGCAGTGGAGGGCAGCACGGTGGGGCAGTGGAAGGCAGCACAGTGGTGCAGTGGAGGGCAGGACGGTGGTGCAGTGGAGGACAGCACAGTGGGGCAGTGGCAGGCAGCACAGTGGTGCAGTGAAGGGCAGCACAGTGGTGCAGTGGAGGGCAGCGCAGTGATGCATGGAGGGCAACACAGTGGGGCAGTGGAGGGCAGCAGAGTGGTGCAGTGGAGGGCAGCATGGTGGTGCAGTGGAGGGTTGTAAGGTGATGCAGTGGAGGGCAGCACGGTGGTGCAGTGAAAGGCAGCACAGTGATGCAGTGCAGGGCAGCACTGGTGCAGTGGAGGGTAGCATGGTGATGCAGTGGAGGGCAGCACAATGGTGCAGTGGAGGGCAGCACGGTGGTGCAGTGGAGGGCAGGACGGTGGTGCAGTGGAGGACAACACAGTGAGGCAGTGGAAGGCAGCACAGTGGTGCAGTGGAGGGCAGCACGGTGGTGCAGTGGAGGACGGCACAGTGGGGCAGTGGCAGGCAGCACAGTGGTGCAGTGGAGGGCAGCATGTTGGTGCAGTGGAGGGCAGCACAGTGGGGCAGTAGCAGGCAGCACAGTGATGCAGAGGAGGGCAGCACAGTGGTGCAGTGAAAGGCAGCACAGTGATGCAGTGGAGGGCAGCACAGTGTTGCAGTGGAGGGCAGCACAGTGGTGCAGTCGGAGGCAGTACAATGATGCAGTGGAGGGCAGCACATTGTGGCAGTGGAGGGCAGCACGATGGTGCAGTGGAGGGCAGCACAGTGATGCAGTGGAGGGTAGCATGGTGGTGCAGTGGAGGTTAGCACAGTTGTGCAGTGGAGGGCAGCACAGTGATGCAGTGGAGGGCAGCACAGTGATGCAGTGGAGGGTAGCATGGTGGTGCAGTGGAGGGCAGCACAGTGGTGCAGTGGAGTGCAGCACAGTGGTGCAGTGGAGGGCAGCACTGGTGCAGTCGGAGGCAGCACAGTGATGCAGTGGAGGGCAGCACAGTGGTGCAGTGAAAGGCAGCACCGTGGTGCAGTGGAGGGCAGCAAGTGTTGCAGTGGAGGGTCGCACAGTGATGCAGTGGAGGGCAGCACAGTGGTGCAGTGGAGGATAGCACAGTGGTGCATGGAGGGCAACACAGTGGGGCAGTGGAGGGCAGCAGAGTGGTGCAGTGGAGGGCAGCATGGTGGTGCAGTGGAGGGTTGTAAGGTGATGCAGTGGAGGGCAGCACGGTGGTGCAGTGAAAGGCAGCACAGTGATGCAGTGCAGGGCAGCACTGGTGCAGTGGAGGGTAGCATGGTGATGCAGTGGAGGGCAGCACAATGGTGCAGTGGAGGGCAGCACGGTGGTGCAGTGGAGGGCAGGACGGTGGTGCAGTGGAGGACAACACAGTGAGGCAGTGGAAGGCAGCACAGTGGTGCAGTGGAGGGCAGGACGGTGGTGCAGTGGAGGACGGCACAGTGGGGCAGTGGCAGGCAGCACAGTGGTGCAGTGGAGGGCAGCATGTTGGTGCAGTGGAGGGCAGCACAGTGGGGCAGTAGCAGGCAGCACAGTGATGCAGAGGAGGGCAGCACAGTGGTGCAGTGAAAGGCAGCACAGTGATGCAGTGGAGGGCAGCACAGTGTTGCAGTGGAGGGCAGCACAGTGGTACAGTCGGAGGCAGTACAATGATGCAGTGGAGGGCAGCACATTGTGGCAGTGGAGGGCAGCACGATGGTGCAGTGGAGGGCAGCACAGTGATGCAGTGGAGGGTAGCATGGTGGTGCAGTGGAGGTTAGCACAGTTGTGCAGTGGAGGGCAGCACAGTGATGCAGTGGAGGGCAGCACAGTGATGCAGTGGAGGGTAGCATGGTGGTGCAGTGGAGGGCAGCACAGTGGTGCAGTGGAGTGCAGCACAGTGGTGCAGTGGAGGGCAGCACTGGTGCAGTCGGAGGCAGCACAGTGATGCAGAGGAGGGCAGCACAGTGGTGCAGTGAAAGGCAGCACCGTGGTGCAGTGGAGGGTAGCAAGTGTTGCAGTGGAGGGTCGCATAGTGATGCACTGGAGGGGAGCACAGTGGTGCAGTGGAGGATAGCACAGTGGTGCAGTGGAGGGCAGCACAGTAGGGCAGTGGCGGACAGCACAGTGGTGCAGTGGAAGGCAGCACAGTGGTGCAGTGGAGGGCAGCATAGTGGTGCAGTGGAGGGCAGCATGGTGATGCATGGAGGACAACACAGTGGGGCAGTGGCGGGCAGCACAGTGGTGCAGTGGAGGGCAGCGCAGTGATGCATGGAGGGCAAAACAGTGGGGCAGTGGAGGGCAGCAGAGTGGTGCAGTGGAGGGCAGCATGGTGGTGCAGTGGAGGGTTGTAAGGTGATGCAGTGGAGGGCCGCACGGTGGTGCAGTGGAGGGCAGCACAGTGGTGCAGTGGAGGGCAGCACAGTGATGCAGTGGGGGGCAGCACAGTGGTGCAGTGGAGGGTAGCATGATGATGCAGTGGAGAGCAGCACAGTGGTGCAGTGGAGGGCAGCACAGTGGTGCCGTGGAGGGCAGCACAGTCGGGCAGTGGAGGGCAGCACAGTGATGCAGTGGAAGGCAGCACAGTGATGCAGTGGAGCGCAGCACAGTGGCGCAGTGGAGTGCGGCACAGTGGTGCAGTGGAGGGCAGCATGGTGGGGCAGTCGAAGGCAGCACGGTGCAGTCGTGGGTAGCACAGTGGTGCAGTGGAGTGCAGCACAGTGATGCAGTGGAGGGCAGCACAGTGGGGCAGTGGAGTGCAGCACAGTGGTGCAGTGGAGGGCAGTGGAGTGGTGCGTTGGGGTCAGCACAGTGGTGCAGTGGAGGGCAGCCCGGTGATGCAGTGGAGGGTTACAAGGTGGCGCAGTGGAGGGTTGCAAGGTGGTGCAGTGGAAGGCAGCACAGTGATGCAGTGGAGGGTAGCAAGTGGTGCAGTGGAGTACAGCACAGTGGGGCAGTGGAGGGCAGCACATTGGGGTAGTAGAGAGCAGCACAGTGGTGCAGCGGAAGGCAACACAGTGATGCAGTGGAGGGTTGCAAGATGGTGCAGTGGAGGGTAGCAAGTGGGGCAGTGGAGGGCAGCACAGTGGGGCAGTGGAGGGCAGCACGGTGGTGCAGTGGAGAGTAGCACAGTGGTGCAGTGGAGTGTAGCACAGTGATGCAGTGGAGGGCAGCACAGTGGGGCAGTAGCAGGCAGCACAGTGGTGCAGTGACGGGTAGCACAGTGGGGCAGTGGAGGGCAGCACAGTAGGGCAGTGGAGGGCAGCACACTGGTGCAGTGGAGGGCAGCACAGTGATGAAGTGTAGGGCAGCACAGTGGTGCAGTGGAGGGCAGCACAGTGATGCAGTGGAGGGTTGCAAGGTGGTGCAGTGGAGGGCAGCACATTTTGGCAGTGGAGGGCAGCACACTGTTGCAATGGAGGGCAACACAGTTGTGCAGTGGAGTGCAGCACAGTGGTGCAATGGAGGACAGCACAGTCAGGCAGTGGAAGGGAGCACAGTGGTGCAGTGGAGGGCAGGACGGTGGTGCAGTGGAGGACAGCACAGTGGTGCAGTGGAGGGCAGCACGGTGGTGCAGTGGAGGGCCGCACGGTGGTGCAGTCGGAGGCAGCACAGTGGGGCAGTGGAGAACAGCACAGTGGGGCAGTGGCAGGCAGCACAGTGGTGCAGTGGAGGGCAGTACAGTGGTGCAGTGGAGAGCAGCAGAGTGGTGCAGTGGAGGGCAGAACAGTGGTGCAGTGGAGGTCAGCACGGTGGTGCAGTCGGAGGCAGCACATTGATGCAGTGGAGGGCAGCACTGTGATGCAGTGGAGGGCAGCACAGTGGTGGAGTGGAGAGCAGCACATTGTGGCAGTGGAGGGCAGCAGAGTGTTGCAATGGAGGGCAACACAGTTGTGCAGTGGAGTGCAGCACAGTGGTGCAATGGAGGACAGCACAGTCAGGCAGTGGAGGGCAGCACAGTGGTGCAGTGGAAGGCAGCACAGTGGTGCAGTGGAGGGCAGGACGGTGGTGCTGTGGAGGACAGCACAGTGGTGCAGTGGAGGGCAGGACGGTGGTGCTGTGGAGGACAGCACAGTGGTGCAGTGGAGGGCAGCACGGTGGTGCAGTGGAGGGCAGCACGGTGGTGCAGTCGGAGGCAGCACAGTGGGGCAGTGGAGGACAGCACAGTGATGCGGTGGAGGGCAGCACAGTGGGGCAGTGGCAGGCAGCACAGTGGTGCAGTGGAGGGCAATACAGTGGTGCAGTGGAGAACAGCAGAGTGGTGCAGTGGAGGGTAGCACATGGGGCAGTAGCAGGCAGCACAGTGGTGCAGTGGAGGGCAGTACAGTGGTGCAGTGGAGGTCAGCATGGTGGTGCAGTCGGAGGCAGCACATTGATGCAGTGGAGGGCAGCACTGTGATGCAGTGGAGGGCAGCACAGTGGTGGAGTGGAGAGCAGCACATTGTGGCAGTGGAGGGCAGCACGGTGGTGCAGCGGAGGGCAGCACAGTGGTGCAGTGGAGGACAGCTCAGTCGGGCAGTGGAGGGCAGCACAGTGGGGCAGTGGAGGACAGCTCAGTCGGGCAGTGGAGGGCAGCACAGTGGGGCAGTGGAAGGCAGCACAGTGGTGCAGTGGAGGGCAGGACGGTGGTGCAGTGGAGGACAGCACAGTGGTGCAGTTGAGGGCAGCATGGTGGTGCGGTGGAGGGCAGCACAGTGGTGCAGTAGCAGGCAGCACAGTGGTGCAGTGGAGGGCAGTACAGTGGTGCAGTGAAGGGCAGCACAGTGGTGCAGTGGGGTGCAGCACAGTGGGGCAGTGGCAGGCAGCACAGTGGTGCAGTGGAGGGCAGTACAGTGGTGCAGTGGAGAGCAGCAGAGTGGTGCAGTGGAGGGTAGCACATGGGGCAGTAGCAGGCAGCACAGTGGGGCAGTGGCTGGCAGCACAGTGATGCAGTGGAGGGCAGCAGATTGTAGCAGTGGAGGGCAGTACAGTGGTGCAGTGGAGAGCAGCACAGTGGTGCAGTGGAGGGCAGCACAGTGATGCAGAGCAAGGCAGTACAGTGATGCAATCGGAGGCAGCATGGTGGGGCAGTGGAATGCAGCACAGTGATGCAGTCGTGGGTAGCACAGTGCTGCAGTGGAGGGCAGCAGAGTGGTGCAGTGGAAGGCAGCCCGGTGATGCAGTGGAGGGTGATAAGGTGGTGCAGTGGAGGGCAGCATGGTGGTGCAGTGGAGGGCAGCAGAGTGGTACAGTGGAGGGCAGCATGGTGTTGCAGTGGAGGGTTGTAAGGGGGTGCAGTGGAGGACAGCACAGTGATGCAGTGGGGGGCAGCACAGTGGTGCAGTGGAGGGTAGCATGATGATGCAGTGGAGGGCAGCACAGTGGTGCAGTGGAGTGCAGCACAGTCGGGCAGTGGAGGGCAGCACAGTTGGGCAGTGGAAGGCAGCACAGTGATGCAGTGGAGGGCAGCACAGTGGTGCAGTGGAGGGCAGCACAGTCGGGCAGTGGAGGGCAGCATGGTGGGGCAGTGGAAGGCAGCACAGTGATGCAGTCGTGGGTAGCACAGTGGTGCAGTGGTGGGCAGCAGAGTGGTGCAGTGGAGGGCAGCAGAGTGGTGCAGTGGGGGGCAGCACAGTGGTGCAGTGGAGGGCAGCCCGGTGATGCAGTGGAGGGTTACAAGGTGGTGCAGTGGAGGGTTGCAAGGTGGTGCAGTGGTGTACAGCACAGTGGGGCAGTGGAGGGCAGCACAGTGGGGCAGTAGAGAGCAGCACAGTGAGGCAGTGGAGGGCAGCACAGTGGGGCAGTAGAGGGCAGCACAGTGGTGCAGTGGAAGGCAGCACAGTGATGCAGTGGAGGGTTGCAAGGTGGTGCAGTGGAGGGTAGCAAGTGGGGCAGTGGAGGACAGCACAGTGGAGCAGTGGAGGGCAGCACGGTGGTGCAGTGTAGAGCAGCACAGTGGTGCAGTGGAGGGCAGCACGGTGGTGCAGTGGAGGGCAGCACAGTGGTGCAGTGGAGAGCAGTACAGTGGTGCAGTGAAGGGCAGCACAGTGGTGCAGTGGGGTGCAGCACAGTGGGGCAGTGGCAGGCAGCACAGTGGTGCAGTGGAGGGCAGTACAGTGGTGCAGTGGAGAGCAGCACAGTGGTGCAGTGGAGGGCAGCACAGTGATGCAGAGCAAGGCAGTACAGTGATGCAATCGGAGGCAGCATGGTGGGGCAGTGGAAGGCAGCACAGTGATGCAGTCGTGGGTAGCACAGTGCTGCAGTGGAGGGCAGCAGAGTGGTGCAGTGGAAGGCAGCCCGGTGATGCAGTGGAGGGTGATAAGGTGGTGCAGTGGAGGGCAGCATGGTGGTGCAGTGGAGGGCAGCAGAGTGGTACAGTGGAGGGCAGCATGGTGTTGCAGTGGAGGGTTGTAAGGGGGTGCAGTGGAGGACAGCACAGTGATGCAGTGGGGGGCAGCACAGTGGTGCAGTGGAGGGTAGCATGATGATGCAGTGGAGGGCAGCACAGTGGTGCAGTGGAGTGCAGCACAGTCGGGCAGTGGAGGGCAGCACAGTTGGGCAGTGGAAGGCAGCACAGTGATGCAGTGGAGGGCAGCACAGTGGTGCAGTGGAGGGCAGCACAGTCGGGCAGTGGAGGGCAGCATGGTGGGGCAGTGGAAGGCAGCACAGTGATGCAGTCGTGGGTAGCACAGTGGTGCAGTGGAGGGTAGCATGGTGGTGCAGTGGAGTGCAGCACAGTGGTGCAGTGGAGGGCAGCACTGGTGCAGTCGGAGGCAGCACAGTGATGCAGAGGAGGGCAGCACAGTGGTGCAGTGAAAGGCAGCACAGTGATGCAGTGGAGGGCAGCACAGTGGTGCAGTGGAGGGCAGCGCAGTGATGCATGGAGGGCAACACAGTGGGGCAGTGGAGGGCAGCAGAGTGGTGCAGTGGAGGGCAGCATGGTGGTGCAGTGGAGGGTTGTAAGGTGATGCAGTGGAGGGCAGCACGGTGGTGCAGTGAAAGGCAGCACAGTGATGCAGTGCAGGGCAGCACAGTGGTGCAGTGGAGGGTAGCATGGTGATGCAGTGGAGGGCAGCACAATGGTGCAGTGGAGGGCAGCACGGTGGTGCAGTGGAGGGCAGGACGGTGGTGCAGTGGAGGACAACACAGTGAGGCAGTGGAAGGCAGCACAGTGGTGCAGTGGAGGGCAGGACGGTGGTGCAGTGGAGGACGGCACAGTGGGGCAGTGGCAGGCAGCACAGTGGTGCAGTGGAGGGCAGCATGTTGGTGCAGTGGAGGGCAGCACAGTGGGGCAGTAGCAGGCAGCACAGTGATGCAGAGGAGGGCAGCACAGTGGTGCAGTGAAAGGCAGCACAGTGATGCAGTGGAGGGCAGCACAGTGTTGCAGTGGAGGGCAGCACAGTGGTACAGTCGGAGGCAGTACAATGATGCAGTGGAGGGCAGCACATTGTGGCAGTGGAGGGCAGCACGATGGTGCAGTGGAGGGCAGCACAGTGATGCAGTGGAGGGTAGCATGGTGGTGCAGTGGAGGTTAGCACAGTTGTGCAGTGGAGGGCAGCACAGTGATGCAGTGGAGGGCAGCACAGTGATGCAGTGGAGGGTAGCATGGTGGTGCAGTGGAGGGCAGCACAGTGGTGCAGTGGAGTGCAGCACAGTGGTGCAGTGGAGGGCAGCACTGGTGCAGTCGGAGGCAGCACAGTGATGCAGAGGAGGGCAGCACAGTGGTGCAGTGAAAGGCAGCACCGTGGTGCAGTGGAGGGTAGCAAGTGTTGCAGTGGAGGGTCGCATAGTGATGCACTGGAGGGGAGCACAGTGGTGCAGTGGAGGATAGCACAGTGGTGCAGTGGAGGGCAGCACAGTAGGGCAGTGGCGGACAGCACAGTGGTGCAGTGGAAGGCAGCACAGTGGTGCAGTGGAGGGCAGCATAGTGGTGCAGTGGAGGGCAGCATGGTGATGCATGGAGGACAACACAGTGGGGCAGTGGCGGGCAGCACAGTGGTGCAGTGGAGGGCAGCGCAGTGATGCATGGAGGGCAAAACAGTGGGGCAGTGGAGGGCAGCAGAGTGGTGCAGTGGAGGGCAGCATGGTGGTGCAGTGGAGGGTTGTAAGGTGATGCAGTGGAGGGCCGCACGGTGGTGCAGTGGAGGGCAGCACAGTGGTGCAGTGGAGGGCAGCACAGTGATGCAGTGGGGGGCAGCACAGTGGTGCAGTGGAGGGTAGCATGATGATGCAGTGGAGAGCAGCACAGTGGTGCAGTGGAGGGCAGCACAGTGGTGCCGTGGAGGGCAGCACAGTCGGGCAGTGGAGGGCAGCACAGTGATGCAGTGGAAGGCAGCACAGTGATGCAGTGGAGCGCAGCACAGTGGCGCAGTGGAGTGCGGCACAGTGGTGCAGTGGAGGGCAGCATGGTGGGGCAGTCGAAGGCAGCACGGTGCAGTCGTGGGTAGCACAGTGGTGCAGTGGAGTGCAGCACAGTGATGCAGTGGAGGGCAGCACAGTGGGGCAGTGGAGTGCAGCACAGTGGTGCAGTGGAGGGCAGTGGAGTGGTGCGTTGGGGTCAGCACAGTGGTGCAGTGGAGGGCAGCCCGGTGATGCAGTGGAGGGTTACAAGGTGGCGCAGTGGAGGGTTGCAAGGTGGTGCAGTGGAAGGCAGCACAGTGATGCAGTGGAGGGTAGCAAGTGGTGCAGTGGAGTACAGCACAGTGGGGCAGTGGAGGGCAGCACATTGGGGTAGTAGAGAGCAGCACAGTGGTGCAGCGGAAGGCAACACAGTGATGCAGTGGAGGGTTGCAAGATGGTGCAGTGGAGGGTAGCAAGTGGGGCAGTGGAGGGCAGCACAGTGGGGCAGTGGAGGGCAGCACGGTGGTGCAGTGGAGAGTAGCACAGTGGTGCAGTGGAGTGTAGCACAGTGATGCAGTGGAGGGCAGCACAGTGGGGCAGTAGCAGGCAGCACAGTGGTGCAGTGACGGGTAGCACAGTGGGGCAGTGGAGGGCAGCACAGTAGGGCAGTGGAGGGCAGCACACTGGTGCAGTGGAGGGCAGCACAGTGATGAAGTGTAGGGCAGCACAGTGGTGCAGTGGAGGGCAGCACAATGATGCAGTGGAGGGTTGCAAGGTGGTGCAGTGGAGGGCAGCACATTTTGGCAGTGGAGGGCAGCACACTGTTGCAATGGAGGGCAACACAGTTGTGCAGTGGAGTGCAGCACAGTGGTGCAATGGAGGACAGCACAGTCAGGCAGTGGAAGGGAGCACAGTGGTGCAGTGGAGGGCAGGACGGTGGTGCAGTGGAGGACAGCACAGTGGTGCAGTGGAGGGCAGCACGGTGGTGCAGTGGAGGGCCGCACGGTGGTGCAGTCGGAGGCAGCACAGTGGGGCAGTGGAGAACAGCACAGTGGGGCAGTGGCAGGCAGCACAGTGGTGCAGTGGAGGGCAGTACAGTGGTGCAGTGGAGAGCAGCAGAGTGGTGCAGTGGAGGGCAGTACAGTGGTGCAGTGGAGGTCAGCACGGTGGTGCAGTCGGAGGCAGCACATTGCTGCAGTGGAGGGCAGCACTGTGATGCAGTGGAGGGCAGCACAGTGGTGGAGTGGAGAGCAGCACATTGTGGCAGTGGAGGGCAGCAGAGTGTTGCAATGGAGGGCAACACAGTTGTGCAGTGGAGTGCAGCACAGTGGTGCAATGGAGGACAGCACAGTCAGGCAGTGGAGGGCAGCACAGTGGTGCAGTGGAAGGCAGCACAGTGGTGCAGTGGAGGGCAGGACGGTGGTGCTGTGGAGGACAGCACAGTGGTGCAGTGGAGGGCAGCACGGTGGTGCAGTGGAGGGCAGCACGGTGGTGCAGTCGGAGGCAGCACAGTGGGGCAGTGGAGGACAGCACAGTGATGCGGTGGAGGGCAGCACAGTGGGGCAGTGGCAGGCAGCACAGTGGTGCAGTGGAGGGCAATACAGTGGTGCAGTGGAGAACAGCAGAGTGGTGCAGTGGAGGGTAGCACATGGGGCAGTAGCAGGCAGCACAGTGGTGCAGTGGAGGGCAGTACAGTGGTGCAGTGGAGGTCAGCATGGTGGTGCAGTCGGAGGCAGCACATTGATGCAGTGGAGGGCAGCACTGTGATGCAGTGGAGGGCAGCACAGTGGTGGAGTGGAGAGCAGCACATTGTGGCAGTGGAGGGCAGCACGGTGGTGCAGCGGAGGGCAGCACAGTGGTGCAGTGGAGGACAGCTCAGTCGGGCAGTGGAGGGCAGCACAGTGGGGCAGTGGAGGACAGCTCAGTCGGGCAGTGGAGGGCAGCACAGTGGGGCAGTGGAAGGCAGCACAGTGGTGCAGTGGAGGGCAGGACGGTGGTGCAGTGGAGGACAGCACAGTGGTGCAGTTGAGGGCAGCATGGTGGTGCGGTGGAGGGCAGCACAGTGGTGCAGTAGCAGGCAGCACAGTGGTGCAGTGGAGGGCAGTACAGTGGTGCAGTGAAGGGCAGCACAGTGGTGCAGTGGGGTGCAGCACAGTGGGGCAGTGGCAGGCAGCACAGTGGTGCAGTGGAGGGCAGTACAGTGGTGCAGTGGAGAGCAGCAGAGTGGTGCAGTGGAGGGTAGCACATGGGGCAGTAGCAGGCAGCACAGTGGGGCAGTGGCTGGCAGCACAGTGATGCAGTGGAGGGCAGCAGATTGTAGCAGTGGAGGGCAGTACAGTGGTGCAGTGGAGAGCAGCACAGTGGTGCAGTGGAGGGCAGCACAGTGATGCAGAGCAAGGCAGTACAGTGATGCAATCGGAGGCAGCATGGTGGGGCAGTGGAATGCAGCACAGTGATGCAGTCGTGGGTAGCACAGTGCTGCAGTGGAGGGCAGCAGAGTGGTGCAGTGGAAGGCAGCCCGGTGATGCAGTGGAGGGTGATAAGGTGGTGCAGTGGAGGGCAGCATGGTGGTGCAGTGGAGGGCAGCAGAGTGGTACAGTGGAGGGCAGCATGGTGTTGCAGTGGAGGGTTGTAAGGGGGTGCAGTGGAGGACAGCACAGTGATGCAGTGGGGGGCAGCACAGTGGTGCAGTGGAGGGTAGCATGATGATGCAGTGGAGGGCAGCACAGTGGTGCAGTGGAGTGCAGCACAGTCGGGCAGTGGAGGGCAGCACAGTTGGGCAGTGGAAGGCAGCACAGTGATGCAGTGGAGGGCAGCACAGTGGTGCAGTGGAGGGCAGCACAGTCGGGCAGTGGAGGGCAGCATGGTGGGGCAGTGGAAGGCAGCACAGTGATGCAGTCGTGGGTAGCACAGTGGTGCAGTGGTGGGCAGCAGAGTGGTGCAGTGGAGGGCAGCAGAGTGGTGCAGTGGGGGGCAGCACAGTGGTGCAGTGGAGGGCAGCCCGGTGATGCAGTGGAGGGTTACAAGGTGGTGCAGTGGAGGGTTGCAAGGTGGTGCAGTGGTGTACAGCACAGTGGGGCAGTGGAGGGCAGCACAGTGGGGCAGTAGAGAGCAGCACAGTGAGGCAGTGGAGGGCAGCACAGTGGGGCAGTAGAGGGCAGCACAGTGGTGCAGTGGAAGGCAGCACAGTGATGCAGTGGAGGGTTGCAAGGTGGTGCAGTGGAGGGTAGCAAGTGGGGCAGTGGAGGACAGCACAGTGGAGCAGTGGAGGGCAGCACGGTGGTGCAGTGTAGAGCAGCACAGTGGTGCAGTGGAGGGCAGCACGGTGGTGCAGTGGAGGGCAGCACAGTGGTGCAGTGGAGAGCAGTACAGTGGTGCAGTGAAGGGCAGCACAGTGGTGCAGTGGGGTGCAGCACAGTGGGGCAGTGGCAGGCAGCACAGTGGTGCAGTGGAGGGCAGTACAGTGGTGCAGTGGAGAGCAGCAGAGTGGTGCAGTGGAGGGTAGCACATGGGGCAGTAGCAGGCAGCACAGTGGGGCAGTGGCAGGCAGCACAGTGATGCAGTGGAGGGCAGCAGATTGTAGCAGTGGAGGGCAGTACAGTGGTGCAGTGGAGAGCAGCACAGTGGTGCAGTGGAGGGCAGCACAGTGATGCAGAGCAAGGCAGTACAGTGATGCAATCGGAGGCAGCATGGTGGGGCAGTGGAAGGCAGCACAGTGATGCAGTCGTGGGTAGCACAGTGCTGCAGTGGAAGGCAGCAGAGTGGTGCAGTGGAAGGCAGCCCGGTGATGCAGTGGAGGGTGATAAGGTGGTGCAGTGGAGGGCAGCATGGTGGTGCAGTGGAGGGCAGCAGAGTGGTACAGTGGAGGGCAGCATGGTGGTGCAGTGGAGGGTTGTAAGGGGGTGCAGTGGAGGACAGCACAGTGATGCAGTGGGGGGCAGCACAGTGGTGCAGTGGAGGGTAGCATGATGATGCAGTGGAGGGCAGCACAGTGGTGCAGTGGAGTGCAGCACAGTCGGGCAGTGGAGGGCAGCACAGTTGGGCAGTGGAAGGCAGCACAGTGATGCAGTGGAGGGCAGCACAGTGGTGCAGTGGAGGGCAGCACAGTCGGGCAGTGGAGGGCAGCATGGTGGGGCAGTGGAAGGCAGCACAGTGATGCAGTCGTGGGTAGCACAGTGGTGCAGTGGTGGGCAGCAGAGTGGTGCAGTGGGGGGCAGCACGGTGGTGCAGTGGAGGGTTGTAAGGGGGTGCAGTGAAGGGCAGCACGGTGGTGCAGTGGGGGCAGCACAGTGGGGCAGTGGAGGGCAACACAGTGATGCAGTGGAGGGGAACACAGTGATGCAGTGGGGGGCAGCACAGTGGTGCAGTGGAGGGTAGCACAGTGGTGCAGTGGAGGGCAGCACAGTGGTGCAGTGGAGGGCAGCACATTGGTGCAGTGGGGGGCAGCACAGTGATGCAGTGGAGGGCAGCACAGTGGTGCAGTGGAGGGCAGCACAGTGGTGCAGTGGAGGGCAGCACAGTGGTGCAGTGGAGGGCAGCACAGTGGTGCAGTGGAGGGCAGCACTGTGGTGCAGTGGAGGGCAGCACGGTGGTGCAGTGGAGGGCAGCACAGTGGTGCAGTGGAGGGCAGCACAGTGATGCAGTGGGGGCAGCACAGTGGTGCAGTGGAGGGTAACACAGTGTTGCAGTGGAGGGTAGCACAGTGGTGCAGTGGAAGGCAGCACAGTGATGCAGTGGGGGGGCAGCACAGTGGTGCAGTGGAGGGCATCACAGTGATGCAGTGGACGGCAGCACGGTGATGCAGTGGGGGGCAGCACGGTGGTGCAGTGGAGGGCAGCACGCTGGTGCAGTGGAGGGCAACACAGTGGTGCAGTGGAGGGCAGCACGCTGGTGCAGTGGAGGGCAGCACAGTGGTGCAGTGGAGTGCAACACAGTGATGCAGTGGAGGGCAGCACAGTGGGGCAGTGGAGAGCAGCACAGTGGTGCAGTCGGAGGGCAGCACAGTGGTGCAGTGGAGGGCAGCACATTGTGGCAGTGGAGGGCAGAACGGTGGTGCAGTGGAGGGCAGCACAGTGATGCAGTGGGGGCAGCACAGTGATGCAGTGGAGGGCAGCACAGTGGTGCAGTGGGGGGCAGCATAGTGGTGCAGTGGGGGGCAGCACAGTGGTGCAGTGGAGGGTAGCATGGTGGTGCAGTAGAGGGCAGCACAGTGGTGCAGTGGAGGGCAGCACAATGGGGCAGTGGAGGGCAGCACAGTGGTACAGTGGAGGGCAGCACAGTGGTGCAGTGGAAGGCAGCACAGTGATGCAGTGGGGGCAGCACAGTGGGGCAGTGGAGGGTAACACAGTGTTGCAGTGGAGGGTAGCACAGTGGTGCAGTGGAAGGCATCACAGTGATGCAGTGGGGGGCAGCACAGTGGTGCAGTGGAGGGCAGCACAGTGATGCAGTGGAGGGCAGCACGGTGGTGCAGTGGAGGGCAGCACAGTGGTGCATGTGGAGGGCAGCACAGTGCTGCAGTGGGGGGCAGCACAGAGGTGCAGTGGAGGGCAGCACGGTGGTGCAGTGGAGGGCAGCACAGTGATGCAGTGGAAGGCAGCACAGTGATGCAGTGGAGGGCAGCACAGTGGGGCAGTGGAGGGCAGCACAGTGGTGCAGTGGAGGGCAGCACAGTGGTGCAGTGGAGGGCAGCACGGTTGTGCAGTGGAGGGCAGCACGGTGGTGCAGTGGAGTGCAGCACAGTGGTGCAGTGGAGGGCAGCACAGTGCTGCAGAGGGGGGCAGCACAGAGGTGCAGTGGAGGGCAGCACAGTGGTGCAGTGGAGGGCAGCACAGTGATGCAGTGGAAGGCAGCACAGTGATGCAGTGGAGGGCAGCACAGTGGGGCAGTGGAGGGCAGCACAGTGGTACAGTGGAGGGCAGCACAGTGGTGCAGTGGAAGGCAGCACAGTGATGCAGTGGGGGCAGCACAGTGAGGCAGTGGAGGGTAACACAGTGTTGCAGTGGAGGGTAGCACAGTGGTGCAGTGGAAGGCAGCACAGTGATGCAGTGGGGGGCAGCACAGTGGTGCAGTGGAGGGCAGCACAGTGATGCAGTGGAGGGCAGCACAGTGGTGCAGTGGAGGGCAGCACGGTGATGCAGTGGAGGGCAGCACGGTGGTGCAGTGGAGGGCAGCACGGTGATGCAGTGGAGGGCAGCACGCTGGTGCAGTGGGGTGCAGCACAGTGGTGCAGTGGAGGGCAGCACGGTGGTGCAGTGGAGGGCAGCACAGTGGTGCAGTGGAGTGCAACACAGTGATGCAGTGGAGGGCAGCACAGTGGGGCAGTGGAGAGCAGCACAGTGGTGCAGTCGGAGGGCAGCACAGTGGTGCAGTGGAGGGCAGCACATTGTGGCAGTGGAGGGCAGAACGGTGGTGCAGTGGAGGGTAGCACGGTGGTGCAGTGGAGGGCAGCACATTGTGGCAGTGGAGGGCAGAACGATGGTGCAGTGGAGGGCAGCACAGTGATGCAGTGGAGGGCAGCACAGTGATGCAGTGGAGGGCAGCACAGTGGTGCAGTGGGGGGCAGCATAGTGGTGCAGTGGGGGGCAGCACAGTGGTGCAGTGGAGGGTAGCATGGTGGTGCAGTGGAGGGCAGCACTGTGGTGCAGTGGAGGGCAGCACAATGGGGCAGTGGAGGGCAGCACTGTGATGCAGTGGAGGGTAGCATATTGTGGCAGTGGAGGGCAGTACAGTGGTGCAGTGGAGGGCAGCACAGTGGTGCAGTGGAGGGCAGCACAGTCTTGCAGAGCAAGGAAGTACAGTGATGCAGTCGGAGGCAGCATGGTGGGGCAGTGCAAGGCAGCACAGTGATGCAGTCGTGGGTAGCACAGTGGTGCAGTGGAGGGCAGCACTTTGATGCAGTGGAGGGCAGCAAACTGGTGCAGTGGAGGGCAGCACAGTGGGGCAGTGGAGGGCAGCACAGCGGTGCAGTGGAGGGCAGCACAGTGGGGCAGTGGAGGGCAGCACAGTGGGGCAGTGGAGGCAGCACAGTGATGCAGTGGAGGGCAGCATGGTGGTACAGTGGAGGGCAGCAGAGTGGTGCAGTGGAGGGCAGCACGGTGGTGCAGTGGAGGGTTGTAAGGTGGTGCAGTGGAGGGCAGCACAGTGGTGCAGTGGAGGGCAGCACTGGTGCAGTCGGAGGCAGCACAGTGATGCAGAGGAGGGCAGCACATTGTGGCAGTGGAGGGCAGCACGATGGTGCAGTGGAGGGCAGCACAGTGGTGCAGTGGAGGGCAGCACAGTGGGGCAGTGGAGGGCAGCACAGTGATGCAGTGGAGGGTAGCATGGTGGTGCAGTGGAGGTTAACACAGTTGTGCAGTGGAGGGCAGCACAGTGATGCAGTGGAGGGCAGCACAGTGATGCAGTGGAGGGTAGCATGGTGGTGCAGTGGAGGGCAGCACAGTCGGGCAATGGTGGGCAGCGCAGTGGAGGGTGGCACAGTGGTGCAGTGGAGTGCAGCACAGTTGTGCAGTGAAAGGCAGCACACTGGTGCAGTGGAGGGCAGCACAGTGGTGCAGTGGAGGACAGCACAGTGGTGCAGTGGAGGGCAGCACAGTGGTGCAGTGAAAGGCAGCACAGTGGTGCAGTGGAGGGTAGCACAGTGTTGCAGTGGAGGGTCGCATAGTGATGCACTGGAGGGGAGCACAGTGGTGCAGTGGAGGATGGTGCAGTGGAGGGCAGCACAGTAGGGCAGTGGCGGACAGCACAGTGGTGCAGTGGAAGGCAGCACAGTGGTGCAGTGGAGGGCAGCATAGTGGTGCAGTGGAGGGCAGCATGGTGATGCATGGAGGGCAACACAGTGGTGCAGTGGAGGGCAGCACAGTGATGCATGGAGGGCAACACAGTGGGGCAGTGGAGGGCAGCAGAGTGGTGCAGTGGAGGGCAGCATGGTGGTGCAGTGGAGGGTTGTAAGGTGATGCAGTGGAGGGCAGCACAGTGGTGCAGTGAAAGGCAGCACAGTGATGCAGTGGAGGGCAGCAAAGTGATGCAGTCGGGGGGCAGCACAGTGGTGCAGCGGAGGGTAGCATGGTGATGCAGTGGAGGGCAGCACAGTGGTGCAGTGGAGGGCAGCACGGTGGGGCAGTGGAAGGCAGCACAGTGGTGCAGTGGAGGGCAGCACGGTGGTGCAGTGGAGGACAGCACAGTGGGGCAGTGGCAGGCAGCACAGTGGTGCAGTGAAGGGCAGCACAGTGGTGCAGTGGAGGGCAGCGCAGTGATGCATGGAGGGCAACACAGTGGGGCAGTGGAGGGCAGCAGAGTGGTGCAGTGGAGGGCAGCATGGTGGTGCAGTGGAGGGTTGTAAGGTGATGCAGTGGAGGGCAGCACGGTGGTGCAGTGAAAGGCAGCACAGTGATGCAGTGCAGGGCAGCACTGGTGCAGTGGAGGGTAGCATGGTGATGCAGTGGAGGGCAGCACAATGGTGCAGTGGAGGGCAGCACGGTGGTGCAGTGGAGGGCAGGACGGTGGTGCAGTGGAGGACAACACAGTGAGGCAGTGGAAGGCAGCACAGTGGTGCAGTGGAGGGCAGGACGGTGGTGCAGTGGAGGACGGCACAGTGGGGCAGTGGCAGGCAGCACAGTGGTGCAGTGGAGGGCAGCATGTTGGTGCAGTGGAGGGCAGCACAGTGGGGCAGTAGCAGGCAGCACAGTGATGCAGAGGAGGGCAGCACAGTGGTGCAGTGAAAGGCAGCACAGTGATGCAGTGGAGGGCAGCACAGTGTTGCAGTGGAGGGCAGCACAGTGGTACAGTCGGAGGCAGTACAATGATGCAGTGGAGGGCAGCACATTGTGGCAGTGGAGGGCAGCACGATGGTGCAGTGGAGGGCAGCACAGTGATGCAGTGGAGGGTAGCATGGTGGTGCAGTGGAGGTTAGCACAGTTGTGCAGTGGAGGGCAGCACAGTGATGCAGTGGAGGGCAGCACAGTGATGCAGTGGAGGGTAGCATGGTGGTGCAGTGGAGGGCAGCACAGTGGTGCAGTGGAGTGCAGCACAGTGGTGCAGTGGAGGGCAGCACTGGTGCAGTCGGAGGCAGCACAGTGATGCAGAGGAGGGCAGCACAGTGGTGCAGTGAAAGGCAGCACCGTGGTGCAGTGGAGGGTAGCAAGTGTTGCAGTGGAGGGTCGCATAGTGATGCACTGGAGGGGAGCACAGTGGTGCAGTGGAGGATAGCACAGTGGTGCAGTGGAGGGCAGCACAGTAGGGCAGTGGCGGACAGCACAGTGGTGCAGTGGAAGGCAGCACAGTGGTGCAGTGGAGGGCAGCATAGTGGTGCAGTGGAGGGCAGCATGGTGATGCATGGAGGACAACACAGTGGGGCAGTGGCGGGCAGCACAGTGGTGCAGTGGAGGGCAGCGCAGTGATGCATGGAGGGCAAAACAGTGGGGCAGTGGAGGGCAGCAGAGTGGTGCAGTGGAGGGCAGCATGGTGGTGCAGTGGAGGGTTGTAAGGTGATGCAGTGGAGGGCCGCACGGTGGTGCAGTGGAGGGCAGCACAGTGGTGCAGTGGAGGGCAGCACAGTGATGCAGTGGGGGGCAGCACAGTGGTGCAGTGGAGGGTAGCATGATGATGCAGTGGAGAGCAGCACAGTGGTGCAGTGGAGGGCAGCACAGTGGTGCCGTGGAGGGCAGCACAGTCGGGCAGTGGAGGGCAGCACAGTGATGCAGTGGAAGGCAGCACAGTGATGCAGTGGAGCGCAGCACAGTGGCGCAGTGGAGTGCGGCACAGTGGTGCAGTGGAGGGCAGCATGGTGGGGCAGTCGAAGGCAGCACGGTGCAGTCGTGGGTAGCACAGTGGTGCAGTGGAGTGCAGCACAGTGATGCAGTGGAGGGCAGCACAGTGGGGCAGTGGAGTGCAGCACAGTGGTGCAGTGGAGGGCAGTGGAGTGGTGCGTTGGGGTCAGCACAGTGGTGCAGTGGAGGGCAGCCCGGTGATGCAGTGGAGGGTTACAAGGTGGCGCAGTGGAGGGTTGCAAGGTGGTGCAGTGGAAGGCAGCACAGTGATGCAGTGGAGGGTAGCAAGTGGTGCAGTGGAGTACAGCACAGTGGGGCAGTGGAGGGCAGCACATTGGGGTAGTAGAGAGCAGCACAGTGGTGCAGCGGAAGGCAACACAGTGATGCAGTGGAGGGTTGCAAGATGGTGCAGTGGAGGGTAGCAAGTGGGGCAGTGGAGGGCAGCACAGTGGGGCAGTGGAGGGCAGCACGGTGGTGCAGTGGAGAGTAGCACAGTGGTGCAGTGGAGTGTAGCACAGTGATGCAGTGGAGGGCAGCACAGTGGGGCAGTAGCAGGCAGCACAGTGGTGCAGTGACGGGTAGCACAGTGGGGCAGTGGAGGGCAGCACAGTAGGGCAGTGGAGGGCAGCACACTGGTGCAGTGGAGGGCAGCACAGTGATGAAGTGTAGGGCAGCACAGTGGTGCAGTGGAGGGCAGCACAGTGATGCAGTGGAGGGTTGCAAGGTGGTGCAGTGGAGGGCAGCACATTTTGGCAGTGGAGGGCAGCACACTGTTGCAATGGAGGGCAACACAGTTGTGCAGTGGAGTGCAGCACAGTGGTGCAATGGAGGACAGCACAGTCAGGCAGTGGAAGGGAGCACAGTGGTGCAGTGGAGGGCAGGACGGTGGTGCAGTGGAGGACAGCACAGTGGTGCAGTGGAGGGCAGCACGGTGGTGCAGTGGAGGGCCGCACGGTGGTGCAGTCGGAGGCAGCACAGTGGGGCAGTGGAGAACAGCACAGTGGGGCAGTGGCAGGCAGCACAGTGGTGCAGTGGAGGGCAGTACAGTGGTGCAGTGGAGAGCAGCAGAGTGGTGCAGTGGAGGGCAGTACAGTGGTGCAGTGGAGGTCAGCACGGTGGTGCAGTCGGAGGCAGCACATTGATGCAGTGGAGGGCAGCACTGTGATGCAGTGGAGGGCAGCACAGTGGTGGAGTGGAGAGCAGCACATTGTGGCAGTGGAGGGCAGCAGAGTGTTGCAATGGAGGGCAACACAGTTGTGCAGTGGAGTGCAGCACAGTGGTGCAATGGAGGACAGCACAGTCAGGCAGTGGAGGGCAGCACAGTGGTGCAGTGGAAGGCAGCACAGTGGTGCAGTGGAGGGCAGGACGGTGGTGCTGTGGAGGACAGCACAGTGGTGCAGTGGAGGGCAGCACGGTGGTGCAGTGGAGGGCAGCACGGTGGTGCAGTCGGAGGCAGCACAGTGGGGCAGTGGAGGACAGCACAGTGATGCGGTGGAGGGCAGCACAGTGGGGCAGTGGCAGGCAGCACAGTGGTGCAGTGGAGGGCAATACAGTGGTGCAGTGGAGAACAGCAGAGTGGTGCAGTGGAGGGTAGCACATGGGGCAGTAGCAGGCAGCACAGTGGTGCAGTGGAGGGCAGTACAGTGGTGCAGTGGAGGTCAGCATGGTGGTGCAGTCGGAGGCAGCACATTGATGCAGTGGAGGGCAGCACTGTGATGCAGTGGAGGGCAGCACAGTGGTGGAGTGGAGAGCAGCACATTGTGGCAGTGGAGGGCAGCACGGTGGTGCAGCGGAGGGCAGCACAGTGGTGCAGTGGAGGACAGCTCAGTCGGGCAGTGGAGGGCAGCACAGTGGGGCAGTGGAGGACAGCTCAGTCGGGCAGTGGAGGGCAGCACAGTGGGGCAGTGGAAGGCAGCACAGTGGTGCAGTGGAGGGCAGGACGGTGGTGCAGTGGAGGACAGCACAGTGGTGCAGTTGAGGGCAGCATGGTGGTGCGGTGGAGGGCAGCACAGTGGTGCAGTAGCAGGCAGCACAGTGGTGCAGTGGAGGGCAGTACAGTGGTGCAGTGAAGGGCAGCACAGTGGTGCAGTGGGGTGCAGCACAGTGGGGCAGTGGCAGGCAGCACAGTGGTGCAGTGGAGGGCAGTACAGTGGTGCAGTGGAGAGCAGCAGAGTGGTGCAGTGGAGGGTAGCACATGGGGCAGTAGCAGGCAGCACAGTGGGGCAGTGGCTGGCAGCACAGTGATGCAGTGGAGGGCAGCAGATTGTAGCAGTGGAGGGCAGTACAGTGGTGCAGTGGAGAGCAGCACAGTGGTGCAGTGGAGGGCAGCACAGTGATGCAGAGCAAGGCAGTACAGTGATGCAATCGGAGGCAGCATGGTGGGGCAGTGGAATGCAGCACAGTGATGCAGTCGTGGGTAGCACAGTGCTGCAGTGGAGGGCAGCAGAGTGGTGCAGTGGAAGGCAGCCCGGTGATGCAGTGGAGGGTGATAAGGTGGTGCAGTGGAGGGCAGCATGGTGGTGCAGTGGAGGGCAGCAGAGTGGTACAGTGGAGGGCAGCATGGTGTTGCAGTGGAGGGTTGTAAGGGGGTGCAGTGGAGGACAGCACAGTGATGCAGTGGGGGGCAGCACAGTGGTGCAGTGGAGGGTAGCATGATGATGCAGTGGAGGGCAGCACAGTGGTGCAGTGGAGTGCAGCACAGTCGGGCAGTGGAGGGCAGCACAGTTGGGCAGTGGAAGGCAGCACAGTGATGCAGTGGAGGGCAGCACAGTGGTGCAGTGGAGGGCAGCACAGTCGGGCAGTGGAGGGCAGCATGGTGGGGCAGTGGAAGGCAGCACAGTGATGCAGTCGTGGGTAGCACAGTGGTGCAGTGGTGGGCAGCAGAGTGGTGCAGTGGAGGGCAGCAGAGTGGTGCAGTGGGGGGCAGCACAGTGGTGCAGTGGAGGGCAGCCCGGTGATGCAGTGGAGGGTTACAAGGTGGTGCAGTGGAGGGTTGCAAGGTGGTGCAGTGGTGTACAGCACAGTGGGGCAGTGGAGGGCAGCACAGTGGGGCAGTAGAGAGCAGCACAGTGAGGCAGTGGAGGGCAGCACAGTGGGGCAGTAGAGGGCAGCACAGTGGTGCAGTGGAAGGCAGCACAGTGATGCAGTGGAGGGTTGCAAGGTGGTGCAGTGGAGGGTAGCAAGTGGGGCAGTGGAGGACAGCACAGTGGAGCAGTGGAGGGCAGCACGGTGGTGCAGTGTAGAGCAGCACAGTGGTGCAGTGGAGGGCAGCACGGTGGTGCAGTGGAGGGCAGCACAGTGGTGCAGTGGAGAGCAGTACAGTGGTGCAGTGAAGGGCAGCACAGTGGTGCAGTGGGGTGCAGCACAGTGGGGCAGTGGCAGGCAGCACAGTGGTGCAGTGGAGGGCAGTACAGTGGTGCAGTGGAGAGCAGCAGAGTGGTGCAGTGGAGGGTAGCACATGGGGCAGTAGCAGGCAGCACAGTGGGGCAGTGGCAGGCAGCACAGTGATGCAGTGGAGGGCAGCAGATTGTAGCAGTGGAGGGCAGTACAGTGGTGCAGTGGAGAGCAGCACAGTGGTGCAGTGGAGGGCAGCACAGTGATGCAGAGCAAGGCAGTACAGTGATGCAATCGGAGGCAGCATGGTGGGGCAGTGGAAGGCAGCACAGTGATGCAGTCGTGGGTAGCACAGTGCTGCAGTGGAGGGCAGCAGAGTGGTGCAGTGGAAGGCAGCCCGGTGATGCAGTGGAGGGTGATAAGGTGGTGCAGTGGAGGGCAGCATGGTGGTGCAGTGGAGGGCAGCAGAGTGGTACAGTGGAGGGCAGCATGGTGTTGCAGTGGAGGGTTGTAAGGGGGTGCAGTGGAGGACAGCACAGTGATGCAGTGGGGGGCAGCACAGTGGTGCAGTGGAGGGTAGCATGATGATGCAGTGGAGGGCAGCACAGTGGTGCAGTGGAGTGCAGCACAGTCGGGCAGTGGAGGGCAGCACAGTTGGGCAGTGGAAGGCAGCACAGTGATGCAGTGGAGGGCAGCACAGTGGTGCAGTGGAGGGCAGCACAGTCGGGCAGTGGAGGGCAGCATGGTGGGGCAGTGGAAGGCAGCACAGTGATGCAGTCGTGGGTAGCACAGTGGTGCAGTGGAGGGTAGCATGGTGGTGCAGTGGAGTGCAGCACAGTGGTGCAGTGGAGGGCAGCACTGGTGCAGTCGGAGGCAGCACAGTGATGCAGAGGAGGGCAGCACAGTGGTGCAGTGAAAGGCAGCACAGTGATGCAGTGGAGGGCAGCACAGTGGTGCAGTGGAGGGCAGCGCAGTGATGCATGGAGGGCAACACAGTGGGGCAGTGGAGGGCAGCAGAGTGGTGCAGTGGAGGGCAGCATGGTGGTGCAGTGGAGGGTTGTAAGGTGATGCAGTGGAGGGCAGCACGGTGGTGCAGTGAAAGGCAGCACAGTGATGCAGTGCAGGGCAGCACAGTGGTGCAGTGGAGGGTAGCATGGTGATGCAGTGGAGGGCAGCACAATGGTGCAGTGGAGGGCAGCACGGTGGTGCAGTGGAGGGCAGGACGGTGGTGCAGTGGAGGACAACACAGTGAGGCAGTGGAAGGCAGCACAGTGGTGCAGTGGAGGGCAGGACGGTGGTGCAGTGGAGGACGGCACAGTGGGGCAGTGGCAGGCAGCACAGTGGTGCAGTGGAGGGCAGCATGTTGGTGCAGTGGAGGGCAGCACAGTGGGGCAGTAGCAGGCAGCACAGTGATGCAGAGGAGGGCAGCACAGTGGTGCAGTGAAAGGCAGCACAGTGATGCAGTGGAGGGCAGCACAGTGTTGCAGTGGAGGGCAGCACAGTGGTACAGTCGGAGGCAGTACAATGATGCAGTGGAGGGCAGCACATTGTGGCAGTGGAGGGCAGCACGATGGTGCAGTGGAGGGCAGCACAGTGATGCAGTGGAGGGTAGCATGGTGGTGCAGTGGAGGTTAGCACAGTTGTGCAGTGGAGGGCAGCACAGTGATGCAGTGGAGGGCAGCACAGTGATGCAGTGGAGGGTAGCATGGTGGTGCAGTGGAGGGCAGCACAGTGGTGCAGTGGAGTGCAGCACAGTGGTGCAGTGGAGGGCAGCACTGGTGCAGTCGGAGGCAGCACAGTGATGCAGAGGAGGGCAGCACAGTGGTGCAGTGAAAGGCAGCACCGTGGTGCAGTGGAGGGTAGCAAGTGTTGCAGTGGAGGGTCGCATAGTGATGCACTGGAGGGGAGCACAGTGGTGCAGTGGAGGATAGCACAGTGGTGCAGTGGAGGGCAGCACAGTAGGGCAGTGGCGGACAGCACAGTGGTGCAGTGGAAGGCAGCACAGTGGTGCAGTGGAGGGCAGCATAGTGGTGCAGTGGAGGGCAGCATGGTGATGCATGGAGGACAACACAGTGGGGCAGTGGCGGGCAGCACAGTGGTGCAGTGGAGGGCAGCGCAGTGATGCATGGAGGGCAAAACAGTGGGGCAGTGGAGGGCAGCAGAGTGGTGCAGTGGAGGGCAGCATGGTGGTGCAGTGGAGGGTTGTAAGGTGATGCAGTGGAGGGCCGCACGGTGGTGCAGTGGAGGGCAGCACAGTGGTGCAGTGGAGGGCAGCACAGTGATGCAGTGGGGGGCAGCACAGTGGTGCAGTGGAGGGTAGCATGATGATGCAGTGGAGAGCAGCACAGTGGTGCAGTGGAGGGCAGCACAGTGGTGCCGTGGAGGGCAGCACAGTCGGGCAGTGGAGGGCAGCACAGTGATGCAGTGGAAGGCAGCACAGTGATGCAGTGGAGCGCAGCACAGTGGCGCAGTGGAGTGCGGCACAGTGGTGCAGTGGAGGGCAGCATGGTGGGGCAGTCGAAGGCAGCACGGTGCAGTCGTGGGTAGCACAGTGGTGCAGTGGAGTGCAGCACAGTGATGCAGTGGAGGGCAGCACAGTGGGGCAGTGGAGTGCAGCACAGTGGTGCAGTGGAGGGCAGTGGAGTGGTGCGTTGGGGTCAGCACAGTGGTGCAGTGGAGGGCAGCCCGGTGATGCAGTGGAGGGTTACAAGGTGGCGCAGTGGAGGGTTGCAAGGTGGTGCAGTGGAAGGCAGCACAGTGATGCAGTGGAGGGTAGCAAGTGGTGCAGTGGAGTACAGCACAGTGGGGCAGTGGAGGGCAGCACATTGGGGTAGTAGAGAGCAGCACAGTGGTGCAGCGGAAGGCAACACAGTGATGCAGTGGAGGGTTGCAAGATGGTGCAGTGGAGGGTAGCAAGTGGGGCAGTGGAGGGCAGCACAGTGGGGCAGTGGAGGGCAGCACGGTGGTGCAGTGGAGAGTAGCACAGTGGTGCAGTGGAGTGTAGCACAGTGATGCAGTGGAGGGCAGCACAGTGGGGCAGTAGCAGGCAGCACAGTGGTGCAGTGACGGGTAGCACAGTGGGGCAGTGGAGGGCAGCACAGTAGGGCAGTGGAGGGCAGCACACTGGTGCAGTGGAGGGCAGCACAGTGATGAAGTGTAGGGCAGCACAGTGGTGCAGTGGAGGGCAGCACAATGATGCAGTGGAGGGTTGCAAGGTGGTGCAGTGGAGGGCAGCACATTTTGGCAGTGGAGGGCAGCACACTGTTGCAATGGAGGGCAACACAGTTGTGCAGTGGAGTGCAGCACAGTGGTGCAATGGAGGACAGCACAGTCAGGCAGTGGAAGGGAGCACAGTGGTGCAGTGGAGGGCAGGACGGTGGTGCAGTGGAGGACAGCACAGTGGTGCAGTGGAGGGCAGCACGGTGGTGCAGTGGAGGGCCGCACGGTGGTGCAGTCGGAGGCAGCACAGTGGGGCAGTGGAGAACAGCACAGTGGGGCAGTGGCAGGCAGCACAGTGGTGCAGTGGAGGGCAGTACAGTGGTGCAGTGGAGAGCAGCAGAGTGGTGCAGTGGAGGGCAGTACAGTGGTGCAGTGGAGGTCAGCACGGTGGTGCAGTCGGAGGCAGCACATTGATGCAGTGGAGGGCAGCACTGTGATGCAGTGGAGGGCAGCACAGTGGTGGAGTGGAGAGCAGCACATTGTGGCAGTGGAGGGCAGCAGAGTGTTGCAATGGAGGGCAACACAGTTGTGCAGTGGAGTGCAGCACAGTGGTGCAATGGAGGACAGCACAGTCAGGCAGTGGAGGGCAGCACAGTGGTGCAGTGGAAGGCAGCACAGTGGTGCAGTGGAGGGCAGGACGGTGGTGCTGTGGAGGACAGCACAGTGGTGCAGTGGAGGGCAGCACGGTGGTGCAGTGGAGGGCAGCACGGTGGTGCAGTCGGAGGCAGCACAGTGGGGCAGTGGAGGACAGCACAGTGATGCGGTGGAGGGCAGCACAGTGGGGCAGTGGCAGGCAGCACAGTGGTGCAGTGGAGGGCAATACAGTGGTGCAGTGGAGAACAGCAGAGTGGTGCAGTGGAGGGTAGCACATGGGGCAGTAGCAGGCAGCACAGTGGTGCAGTGGAGGGCAGTACAGTGGTGCAGTGGAGGTCAGCATGGTGGTGCAGTCGGAGGCAGCACATTGATGCAGTGGAGGGCAGCACTGTGATGCAGTGGAGGGCAGCACAGTGGTGGAGTGGAGAGCAGCACATTGTGGCAGTGGAGGGCAGCACGGTGGTGCAGCGGAGGGCAGCACAGTGGTGCAGTGGAGGACAGCTCAGTCGGGCAGTGGAGGGCAGCACAGTGGGGCAGTGGAGGACAGCTCAGTCGGGCAGTGGAGGGCAGCACAGTGGGGCAGTGGAAGGCAGCACAGTGGTGCAGTGGAGGGCAGGACGGTGGTGCAGTGGAGGACAGCACAGTGGTGCAGTTGAGGGCAGCATGGTGGTGCGGTGGAGGGCAGCACAGTGGTGCAGTAGCAGGCAGCACAGTGGTGCAGTGGAGGGCAGTACAGTGGTGCAGTGAAGGGCAGCACAGTGGTGCAGTGGGGTGCAGCACAGTGGGGCAGTGGCAGGCAGCACAGTGGTGCAGTGGAGGGCAGTACAGTGGTGCAGTGGAGAGCAGCAGAGTGGTGCAGTGGAGGGTAGCACATGGGGCAGTAGCAGGCAGCACAGTGGGGCAGTGGCTGGCAGCACAGTGATGCAGTGGAGGGCAGCAGATTGTAGCAGTGGAGGGCAGTACAGTGGTGCAGTGGAGAGCAGCACAGTGGTGCAGTGGAGGGCAGCACAGTGATGCAGAGCAAGGCAGTACAGTGATGCAATCGGAGGCAGCATGGTGGGGCAGTGGAATGCAGCACAGTGATGCAGTCGTGGGTAGCACAGTGCTGCAGTGGAGGGCAGCAGAGTGGTGCAGTGGAAGGCAGCCCGGTGATGCAGTGGAGGGTGATAAGGTGGTGCAGTGGAGGGCAGCATGGTGGTGCAGTGGAGGGCAGCAGAGTGGTACAGTGGAGGGCAGCATGGTGTTGCAGTGGAGGGTTGTAAGGGGGTGCAGTGGAGGACAGCACAGTGATGCAGTGGGGGGCAGCACAGTGGTGCAGTGGAGGGTAGCATGATGATGCAGTGGAGGGCAGCACAGTGGTGCAGTGGAGTGCAGCACAGTCGGGCAGTGGAGGGCAGCACAGTTGGGCAGTGGAGGGCAGCATGGTGGGGCAGTGGAAGGCAGCACAGTGATGCAGTGGAGGGCAGCACAGTGGTGCAGTGGAGGGCAGCACAGTCGGGCAGTGGAGGGCAGCATGGTGGGGCAGTGGAAGGCAGCACAGTGATGCAGTCGTGGGTAGCACAGTGGTGCAGTGGTGGGCAGCAGAGTGGTGCAGTGGAGGGCAGCAGAGTGGTGCAGTGGGGGGCAGCACAGTGGTGCAGTGGAGGGCAGCCCGGTGATGCAGTGGAGGGTTACAAGGTGGTGCAGTGGAGGGTTGCAAGGTGGTGCAGTGGTGTACAGCACAGTGGGGCAGTGGAGGGCAGCACAGTGGGGCAGTAGAGAGCAGCACAGTGAGGCAGTGGAGGGCAGCACAGTGGGGCAGTAGAGGGCAGCACAGTGGTGCAGTGGAAGGCAGCACAGTGATGCAGTGGAGGGTTGCAAGGTGGTGCAGTGGAGGGTAGCAAGTGGGGCAGTGGAGGACAGCGGAGGACAGCACAGTGGAGCAGTGGAGGGCAGCACGGTGGTGCAGTGTAGAGCAGCACAGTGGTGCAGTGGAGGGCAGCACGGTGGTGCAGTGGAGGGCAGCACAGTGGTGCAGTGGAGAGCAGTACAGTGGTGCAGTGTAGGGCAGCACAGTGGTGCAGTGGGGTGCAGCACAGTGGGGCAGTGGCAGGCAGCACAGTGGTGCAGTGGAGGGCAGTACAGTGGTGCAGTGGAGAGCAGCAGAGTGGTGCAGTGGAGGGTAGCACATGGGGCAGTAGCAGGCAGCACAGTGGGGCAGTGGCAGGCAGCACAGTGATGCAGTGGAGGGCAGCAGATTGTAGCAGTGGAGGGCAGTACAGTGGTGCAGTGGAGAGCAGCACAGTGGTGCAGTGGAGGGCAGCACAGTGATGCAGAGCAAGGCAGTACAGTGATGCAATCGGAGGCAGCATGGTGGGGCAGTGGAAGGCAGCACAGTGATGCAGTCGTGGGTAGCACAGTGCTGCAGTGGAGGGCAGCAGAGTGGTGCAGTGGAAGGCAGCCCGGTGATGCAGTGGAGGGTGATAAGGTGGTGCAGTGGAGGGCAGCATGGTGGTGCAGTGGAGGGCAGCAGAGTGGTACAGTGGAGGGCAGCATGGTGTTGCAGTGGAGGGTTGTAAGGGGGTGCAGTGGAGGACAGCACAGTGATGCAGTGGGGGGCAGCACAGTGGTGCAGTGGAGGGTAGCATGATGCTGCAGTGGAGGGCAGCACAGTGGTGCAGTGGAGTGCAGCACAGTCGTGCAGTGGAGGGCAGCACAGTTGGGCAGTGGAAGGCAGCACAGTGATGCAGTGGAGGGCAGCACAGTGGTGCAGTGGAGGGCAGCACAGTCGGGCAGTGGAGGGCAGCATGGTGGGGCAGTGGAAGGCAGCACAGTGATGCAGTCGTGGGTAGCACAGTGGTGCAGTGGTGGGCAGCAGAGTGGTGCAGTGGAGGGCAGCAGAGTGGTGCAGTGGGGGGCAGCACAGTGGTGCAGTGGAGGGCAGCCCGGTGATGCAGTGGAGGGTTACAAGGTGGTGCAGTGGAGGGTTGCAAGGTGGTGCAGTGGTGTACAGCACAGTGGGGCAGTGGAGGGCAGCACAGTGGGGCAGTAGAGAGCAGCACAGTGAGGCAGTGGAGGGCAGCACAGTGGGGCAGTAGAGGGCAGCACAGTGGTGCAGTGGAAGGCAGCACAGTGATGCAGTGGAGAGTTGCAAGGTGGTGCAGTGGAGGGTAGCAAGTGGGGCAGTGGAGGACAGCACAGTGGAGCAGTGGAGGGCAGCACGGTGGTGCAGTGTAGAGCAGCACGGTGGTGCAGTGGAGGGCCGCACAGCGGGGCAGTGGAGGGCAGCACAGTGGGGCAGTAGCAGGCAGCACAGTGGTGCAGTGGAGGACAGTACAGTGGTGCAGTGAAGGACGGCACAGTGATGCAGTGGAGGGCAGCACAGTGGGGCAGTAGCAGGCAGCACAGTGGTGCAGTGGAGGGCAGCACAGTGGTGCAGTGGAGGGCAGCACAGTGATGCAGTGGAGGGCAGCACAGTGATGCAGTGGAGGGTTGCAAGGTGGTGCAGGGGAGGGCAGCACAGTGTTGCAATGGAGGGCAGCACAGTCAGGCAGTGGAGGGCAGCACAGTGGGGCAGTGGAAGGCAGCACAGTGGAGGGCAGGACGGTGGTGCAGTGGAGGACAGCACAGTGGTGCAGTGGAGGGCAGTAGTGGTGCAGTGGAGGGCAGGACGGTGGTGCAGTGGAGGACAGCACAGTGATGCAGTGGAGGGCAGTACAGTAATGCAGTGGAGGGCAGTACTGTGATGCAGTGGAGGACAGCACATTGTGGCAGTGGAGGGCAGTACAGTGGTGGAGTGGAGAGCAGCACAGTGGTGCAGAGGAGGGCAGCACAGTGATGCAGAGCAAGGCAGTACAGTGATTCAGTCGGAGGCAGCATGGTGGGGCAGTGGAAGGCAGCACAGTGATGCAGTCGTGGGTAGCACAGTGGTGCAGTGGAGGGCAGCAGAGTGGTGCAGTGGAGGGCAGCACGGTGGTGCAGTGGAGGGTTGTAAGGGGGTGCAGTGAAGGGCAGCACGGTGGTGCAGTGGGGGGCAGCACAGTGGGGCAGTGGAGGGCAACACAGTGATGCAGTGGAGGGGAACACAGTGGTGCAGTGGGGGGCAGCACAGTGGGGCAGTAGCAGGCAGCACAGTGGTGCAGTGGAGGGCAGCACAGTAGTGCAGTGGAGGGCAGCACAGTGATGCAGTGGAGGGCAGCACAGTGATGCAGTGGAGGGTTGCAAGGTGGTGCAGGGGAGGGCAGCACAGTGTTGCAATGGAGGGCAGCACAGTCAGGCAGTGGAGGGCAGCACAGTGGGGCAGTGGAAGGCAGCACAGTGGAGGGCAGGACGGTGGTGCAGTGGAGGACAGCACAGTGGTGCAGTGGAGGGCAGTAGTGGTGCAGTGGAGGGCAGGACGGTGGTGCAGTGGAGGACAGCACAGTGATGCAGTGGAGGGCAGTACAGTAATGCAGTGGAGGGCAGTACTGTGATGCAGTGGAGGACAGCACATTGTGGCAGTGGAGGGCAGTACAGTGGTGGAGTGGAGAGCAGCACAGTGGTGCAGTGGAGGGCAGCACAGTGATGCAGAGCAAGGCAGTACAGTGATTCAGTCGGAGGCAGCATGGTGGGGCAGTGGAAGGCAGCACAGTGATTCAGTCGGAGGCAGCATGGTGGGGCAGTGGAAGGTAGCATGGTGATGCAGTGGAGGGCAGCACATTGGTGCAGTGGGGGGCAGCACAGTGATGCAGTGGAGGGCAGCACAGTGGTGCAGTGGGGGGCAGCACAGTGATGCAGTGGAGGGCAGCACAGTGATGCAGTGGAGGGCAGCATGGTGGTGCAGTGGAGGGTAGCATGGTGATGCAGTGGAGGGCAGCACAGTGGTGCAGTGGAGGGCAGCACAGTGGTGCAGTGGAGGGTAGCATGGTGATGCAGTGGAGGACAGCACAGTGGGGCAGTGGAGGGCAGCACAGTGGTGCAGTGGGGGCCAGCACAGTGGTGCAGTGGGGGGCAGCATGGTGGTGCAATGGAGGACAGCACAGTGGTGCAGTGGAGGGCAGCACAGTGGTGCATTGGAGGGTAGCATGGTGATGCAGTGGAGGACAGCACAGTGGTGCAGTGGAGGGCAACACAGTGGTGCAGTGGAGGGCAGCACAGTGGTGCAGTGGGGGCCAGCACAGTGGTGCAGTGGGGGGCAGCATGGTGGTGCAATGGAGGACAGCACAGTGGTGCAGTGGAGGGCAGCACAGTGGTGCATTGGAGGGTAGCATGGTGATGCAGTGGAGGACAGCACAGTGGTGCAGTGGAGGGCAACACAGTGGTGCAGTGGAGGGCAGCACAGTTGGGCAGTGGAGGGCAGCACAGTGGGGCAGTGGAAGGCAGCACAGTGATGCAGTGGAGGGCAGCATGGTGGTGCAGTGGAGGGCAGCACAGTGGTGCAGTCGGAGGCAGTACAATGATGCAGTGGAGGGCAGCACATTGTGGCAGTGGAGGGCAGCACGATGGTGCAGTGGAAGGCAGCACAGTGATGCAGTGGAGGGTAGCATGGTGGTGCAGTGGAGGTTAGCACAGTTGTGCAGTGGAGGGCAGCACAGTGATGCAGTGGAGGGCAGCACAGTGATGCAGTGGAGGGTAGCATGGTGGTGCAGTGGAGTGCAGCACAGTGGTGCAGTGGAGGGCAGCACTGGTGCAGTCGGAGGCAGCACAGTGATGCAGAGGAGGGCAGCACAGTGGTGCAGTGAAAGGCAGCACAGTGATGCAGTGGAGGGCAGCACAGTGGTGCAGTGGAGGGCAGCGCAGTGATGCATGGAGGGCAACACAGTGGGGCAGTGGAGGGCAGCAGAGTGGTGCAGTGGAGGGCAGCATGGTGGTGCAGTGGAGGGTTGTAAGGTGATGCAGTGGAGGGCAGCACGGTGGTGCAGTGAAAGGCAGCACAGTGATGCAGTGCAGGGCAGCACAGTGGTGCAGTGGAGGGTAGCATGGTGATGCAGTGGAGGGCAGCACAATGGTGCAGTGGAGGGCAGCACGGTGGTGCAGTGGAGGGCAGGACGGTGGTGCAGTGGAGGACAACACAGTGAGGCAGTGGAAGGCAGCACAGTGGTGCAGTGGAGGGCAGGACGGTGGTGCAGTGGAGGACGGCACAGTGGGGCAGTGGCAGGCAGCACAGTGGTGCAGTGGAGGGCAGCATGTTGGTGCAGTGGAGGGCAGCACAGTGGGGCAGTAGCAGGCAGCACAGTGATGCAGAGGAGGGCAGCACAGTGGTGCAGTGAAAGGCAGCACAGTGATGCAGTGGAGGGCAGCACAGTGTTGCAGTGGAGGGCAGCACAGTGGTACAGTCGGAGGCAGTACAATGATGCAGTGGAGGGCAGCACATTGTGGCAGTGGAGGGCAGCACGATGGTGCAGTGGAGGGCAGCACAGTGATGCAGTGGAGGGTAGCATGGTGGTGCAGTGGAGGTTAGCACAGTTGTGCAGTGGAGGGCAGCACAGTGATGCAGTGGAGGGCAGCACAGTGATGCAGTGGAGGGTAGCATGGTGGTGCAGTGGAGGGCAGCACAGTGGTGCAGTGGAGTGCAGCACAGTGGTGCAGTGGAGGGCAGCACTGGTGCAGTCGGAGGCAGCACAGTGATGCAGAGGAGGGCAGCACAGTGGTGCAGTGAAAGGCAGCACCGTGGTGCAGTGGAGGGTAGCACAGTGTTGCAGTGGAGGGTCGCATAGTGATGCACTGGAGGGGAGCACAGTGGTGCAGTGGAGGATAGCACAGTGGTGCAGTGGAGGGCAGCACAGTAGGGCAGTGGCGGACAGCACAGTGGTGCAGTGGAAGGCAGCACAGTGGTGCAGTGGAGGGCAGCATAGTGGTGCAGTGGAGGGCAGCATGGTGATGCATGGAGGACAACACAGTGGGGCAGTGGAGGGCAGCACAGTGGTGCAGTGGAGGGCAGCGCAGTGATGCATGGAGGGCAAAACAGTGGGGCAGTGGAGGGCAGCAGAGTGGTGCAGTGGAGGGCAGCATGGTGGTGCAGTGGAGGGTTGTAAGGTGATGCAGTGGAGGGCAGCACGGTTGTGCAGTGAAAGGCAGCACAGTGGTGCAGTGGAGGGTAGCATGGTGATGCAGTGGAGGGCAGCACAGTGGTGCAGTGGAGGGCAGCACGGTGGGGCAGTGGAAGGCAGCACAGTGGTGCAGTGAAGGGCAGCACACTGGTGCAGTGGGGTGCAGCACAATGGTGCAGTGGAGGGCAGCACAGTGATGCAGTGGAGGGTAGCACAGTGGTGCAGTGGAGGGTAGCATGGTGATGCAGTGGAAGACAGCACAGTGGTGCAGTGGAGGGCAGCACAGTGGTGCAGTGGAGGGTAGCATGGTGATGCAGTGGAGGACAGCACAGTGGGGCAGTGGAGGGCAGCACAGTGGTGCAGTGGAGGGTAGCATGGTGATGCAGTGGAGGGCAGCACAGTGGTGCAGTGGAGGGCAGCACAGTGGTGCAGTGGAGGGTAGCATGGTGATGCAGTGGAGGACAGCACAGTGGGGCAGTGGAGGGCAGCACAGTGGTGCAGTGGGGGGCAGCACAGTGGTGCAGTGGAGGGCAGCATGGTGATGCAATGGAGGACAGCACAGTGGTGCAGTGGAGGGCAGCACAGTGGTGCATTGGAGGGTAGCATGGTGATGCAGTGAAGGACAGCACAGTGGTGCAGTGGAGGGCAGCACAGTGATGCAGTGGAGGGCAGCACAGTTGGGCAGTGGAGGGCAGCACAGTGGTGCAGTGGGGGGCAGCACAGTGATGCAGTGGAGGGCAGCATGGTGGTGCAGTGGAGGGCAGCACAGTTGTGCAGTGGAAGGCAGCACAGTGATGCAGTGGCGGGCAGCACAGTGGTGCAGTGCAGGGCAGCACAGTGGTGCAGTGGGGTGCAGCACAATGGTGCAGTGGATGGCAGCACAGTGATGCAGTGGAGGGTAGCACAGTGTTGCAGTGGAGGGTAGCATGGTGATGCAGTGGAGGACAGCGCAGTGGGGCAGTGGAGGGCAGCACAGTGGTGCAGTGGGGGCAGCACAGTGGTGCAGTGGAGGGCAGCACAGTGGTGCAGTGGAGGGCAGCACAGTGGTGCAGTGGAGGACAGCACAGTGGGGCAGTGGAGGGCAGCACAGTGGTGCAGTGGGGGGCAGCACAGTGATACAGTGGAGGGCAGCATGGTGGTGCAGTGGAGGGTAGCATGGTGATGCAGTGGAGGGCAGCACAGTGGTGCAGTGGAGGGCAGCACAGTGGTGCAGTGGAGGGTAGCATGGTGATGCAGTGGAGGACAGCACAGTGGTGCAGTGGAGGGCAGCACAGTGGTGCAGTGGAGGGCAGCACAGTTGGGCAGTGGAGGGCAGCACAGTGATGCAGTGGGGGGCAGTACAGTGGTGCAGTGGAGGGTAGCATGATGATGCAGTGGAGGGCAGCCCATTGGTGCAGTGGCGGGCAGCAAAGTCGGGCAGTGGAGGGCAGCACAGTTGGGCAATGGAAGGCAGCACAGTGATGCAGTGGAGGGCAGCACAGTGGGGCAGTGGAGTGCAGCACAGTGGTGCAGTGGAGGGCAGCAGAGTGGTGCAGTGGAGGGCAGCCCGGTGATGCAGTGGAGGGTTACAAGGTGGTGCAGTGGAGGGTTGCAAGGTGGTGCAGTGGAAGGCAGCACAGTGATGCAGTGGAGTGTAGCAAGTGGTGCAGTGGAGTACAGCACAGTGGGGCAGTAGAGAGCAGCACAGTGGGGCAGTGGAGGGCAGCACAGTGGTGCAGTCGGAGGGCAGCATAGTGATGCAGTGGAGGGTTGCAAGGTGGTGCAGTGGAGGGTAGCAAGTGGGGCAGTGGAGAGCAGCATATTGGGTGCAGTGGATGGCAGCACAGTGGTGCAGTGGAAGGCAGCATGATGATGCAGTGGAAGGCAGCACAGTGATGCAGTGGCGGGCAGCACAGTGGTGCAGTGAAGGGCAGCACAGTGGTGCAGTGGGGTGCAGCACAATGGTGCAGTGGAGGGTAGCACAGTGGTGCAGTGGAGAGCAGCACGGTGATGCAATGGAGGGCAGTACAGTGGTGCAGTGGAGTGCAGCACAGTGGTGCAGTGGAGGGTAGCACAGTGATGCAGTGGAGTGCAGCACAATGGTGCAGTGAAGGGCAGCACTCTGTTGCTGTGGAGGGCAGCACAGTGGTGCAGTGGAGGGCAGCACAGTGGGGCAGTGCAGGGTAGCATGGTGCGGCAGGGGAGGGCAGCACAGTGGTGCAGTGGAGGGCAACACAGTAGTGCAGTGGAGGGCAGCACTCTGTTGCTGTGGAGAGTAGCACAGTGGGGCAGTGGAGGGCAGCATATTGGGTGCAGCGGAAGGCAGCACTGTGGGGCAGTGGAGGGCAGCATATTGGGTGCAGCGGAAGGCAGCACAGTGGTGCAGTGGAGGGCATCACGGTGGTGCAGTGGAGGGCATCACGGTGGTGCAGTGGAGGGCAACACAGTAGTGCAGTGGAGGGCAGCACGGTGGTGCAGCGGAGGGCAGCACAGTGGTGCTGTCTGAGGGCAGCACAGTGGTGCTGTCTGAGGGCAGTACGGTGGTGCAGTGGAAGGCAGCACAGTGATGCAGTGGAGGGCAGCACAGTGTTGCAGTGGAGGGCAGCACAGTGGTACAGTCGGAGGCAGCACAGTGGTGCAGTGGAGGGCAGCACAGTGATGCAGTGGAGGGCAGCACAGTTGGGCAGTGGAGGGCAGCACAGTGATGCAGTGGGGGGCAGCACAGTGGTGCAGTGGAGGGTAGCATGATGATGCAGTGGAGGGCAGCCCATTGGTGCAGTGGCGGGCAGCAAAGTCGGGCAGTGGAGGGCAGCACAGTTGGGCAATGGAAGGCAGCACAGTGATGCAGTGGAGGGCAGCACAGTGGGGCAGTGGAGTGCAGCACAGTGGTGCAGTGGAGGGCAGCAGAGTGGTGCAGTGGAGGGCAGCCCGGTGATGCAGTGGAGGGTTACAAGGTGGTGCAGTGGAGGGTTGCAAGGTGGTGCAGTGGAAGGCAGCACAGTGATGCAGTGGAGTGTAGCAAGTGGTGCAGTGGAGTACAGCACAGTGGGGCAGTAGAGAGCAGCACAGTGGGGCAGTGGAGGGCAGCACAGTGGTGCAGTCGGAGGGCAGCATAGTGATGCAGTGGAGGGTTGCAAGGTGGTGCAGTGGAGGGTAGCAAGTGGGGCAATGGAAGGCAGCACAGTGGAGCAGTGGAGGGCAGCACGGTGGTGCAGTGGAGGGTAGCAAGTGGGGCAGTGGAGAGCAGCATATTGGGTGCAGTGGATGGCAGCACAGTGGTGCAGTGGAAGGCAGCATGATGATGCAGTGGAAGGCAGCACAGTGATGCAGTGGCGGGCAGCACAGTGGTGCAGTGAAGGGCAGCACAGTGGTGCAGTGGGGTGCAGCACAATGGTGCAGTGGAGGGTAGCACAGTGGTGCAGTGGAGAGCAGCACGGTGATGCAATGGAGGGCAGTACAGTGGTGCAGTGGAGTGCAGCACAATGGTGCAGTGAAGGGCAGCACTCTGTTGCTGTGGAGGGCAGCACAGTGGGGCAGTGCAGGGTAGCATGGTGCGGCAGGGGAGGGCAGCACAGTGGTGCAGTGGAGGGCAACACAGTAGTGCAGTGGAGGGCAGCACTCTGTTGCTGTGGAGAGTAGCACAGTGGGGCAGTGGAGGGCAGCATATTGGGTGCAGCGGAAGGCAGCACTGTGGGGCAGTGGAGGGGCAGCACAGTGTTGCAGTGGAGGGCATCACGGTGGTGCAGTGGAGGGCAACACAGTAGTGCAGTGGAGGGCAGCACTCTGTTGCTGTGGAGAGTAGCACAGTGGGGCAGTGGAGGGCAGCATATTGGGTGCAGCGGAGGGCAGCACTGTGGGGCAGTGGAGGGGCAGCACAGTGTTGCAGTGGAGGGCATCACGGTTTTGCAGTGGCGGGCAGCACGGTGGTGCAGCGGAGGGCAGCACTGTGGGGCAGTGGAGGGCAGCACATTGATTCAGTGGAGCACAGCACGGTGGTGCGTTGGAGGGCAGCACAGTGATGCAGTGGAGGGCAGCACGGTGTTGCAGTTGCGGGCAGCACAGTGGTGCAGTGGATGGCATCACGGTGTTGCAGTGGCGGGCAGCACAGTGGTGCAGTGGAGGGTAGCATTGTGGGGCAGTGGAAGGCAGCACAGTGATGCAGTGGAGGGCAGCACAGTGGTGCAGTGAAGGGTAACACACTGATGCAGTGGAAGGCAGCATGGTGGTGCAGTGGAGGGTAGCACCGTGGGGCAGTGGAAGGCAGCACAGTGATGCAATGGAGGGCAGCACAGTGGGGCAGTGGAGGGTAGCACAATAGCTCAGTAGTTGGTACTGCTGCCTCACAGCACCAGGCACCTGGTTTGGATTCCAGCCTTGGGAGTGTGCCTGTGTTTTGTTGGCGCATTCTCCCTGTGTCTACGTGGTTTTCGTCTGGGTTTTCCAGTTTCCTTCCACAGTGCAAGGATGTGCAGAGTTGATGGATTGGCTATACTGTAATATACAGGAAGAAGCAAGACAGGTGGTTGAGCCATGGGAAGTACAGGGTTACAAGGATGAGCTGGGTCTGCGTGCTGTGCCACTCGGACGGTTGGTGTGGACTCAGTGGGCTGAATGCCCTGCTTCCCCACTGTAGCGATTCTATTCCTCAGTATGGATTGAACACAAGGGATAATGCTGTGCCCGAGAAATAGAGGGACTTCTGATGTTGACTTGGGGGAAATCAGTGGGGTAAATTGGGATGGGGTGACAGAAGATCTTTCGGATGAGGATATTCTGTACTAGTCTTGAAAAGTACTTGGATCTTAGAAAAGAGCTCACGAAGCAAGAAACTGTTGTCCTTAGAGTAACTAGGGACAGATTTGGGCCCCTTAAATATCAGGAGAAAGTGAGGACTGCAGATGCTAGAGATCTGAGTCGAGGGTGTGGTGCTGGAAAAGTACAGCAGGTCAGGCAGCATCTGAGGAGCAGGAGAATCGACGTTTTGCGCACAAGCCCTTCATCGGGATTGAGGTCAGTGAGCCGGGGGCTGAGAGAAAAATGGGAGGGGCGTGGGGCTGCGAGGAAGGTAGCTGGGAATGCGATAGGTAGATGAAGGTCAGGGAGAAGTGATAGGTCGGAGAGGGGGATGGAGCAGATAGATGGGAAGGAAGATGGACAGGTCAGGAGGACAGTGCCAACTTGGAGGCTTGAGACTGGGTTAAGGTGGGCGGAGGCAAAATGACGAAACTGGTAAAATCCACATTAATCCTGTATGGTTGGAGGTTCCCAAGGCGGAAGCTGAGGAGTTCTTCCTCCAGGCTTCAGGTGGTTAGAGTTTGGCAATGGAGGAAGCCAAGGACTTGCATGCCCTTGGTGGGGTGGGAGGGGGTGTTAAAGTGTACAGCCACGAGGCAGTAGGGTTGGTTGGTGCAGGTGTCCCAGGGATGTTCTCTGAAACGATTTGCAAGTTGGCGTCCTGTCTCCCCGCTATAGAGGAGATCACATTGGGTGCTATGGATACAGTAGCTGACATCTGTGGAGGTACATGTACATTTCTGTCAGATGTGGAAGGAGAAATACGGGTAAATTCCTGTCGGATGTCCAGGACACCAAAGGATCCTTCCACATCCGACAGTACCTCCACCAATGTCATCGACTGTATCCATTGCTCCCGATGTAGTCTCCTGTACACTGGGGACACTGCATGCCAATTTGCAGGTCTTTTCACAGAACATCTCTGGGACACCAGCACCAACCAATCCCACCACCCCGTGGCTGACCACTTTAACTCCACCTCCCATTCCACCAAGTACTTGCAGGCCCTGGGACTTCTCTATCACCAAACCCTAACCACCTTACTCCTAGAAGAAGAATGCCTCATCTTCTGCCTTGGGACCCTGCAACCACACAGGACTAATGTGGTTTTCACCAGTTTCCTCATTTCCCCTCCCTCCATCTTACCCCAGTCCCAAGCCTCCAACTCAGCATCCTTCCCATCTATCTGCTCCACCCTCCTCTCTGACCTATCACCACCTTTATCTACTTATCACATTCGCAGCTACCTTCTCCCCAACCCCCCCCCCCCATCTCCTATTTATCTGTCAGCCACCTCTTCCCCCCCCACCAACCAGCTCACAAGCCTCATTCCTGATGAAGGGCTTATGCTTAAAATTCTCCGACTCTTCGGATGTTGCCTGATCTGCTGTGTTTTTCCAACACCACACTCTTGCTTCCTAAATATCAGCAAGGCTGCCTATGTGTGGAAGCACAGGGGATAGGGGAGGTACTAAGCATGTATTTTGCCTTAGTGTTTACTGTGGAGAAAGACATGGAATGCAGAGAACATGGGGAAATAAAGAGCGACATCTTAAAAAATGTCCATATTACAGAGATGGATGGGCTGGAAGTCTTAAAATACATAAAAGTGGGTAAATCCTCATGCTGTGATGAGGTCATGGAGTCATGGGGATGTACAGTACAGAAACAGACTTCAGACAAACTTGTGTATGCTGACCAGATATCCTAACCTAAACTAATCCCACTTGCCAGCACTTGGCCCATAGTCCTCTAAACCCTTCCTATTCATATACCCATCCAGATGCCTTTTAAATGCTGTAAATGTACCAGCCTCCACCACTTCCTCTGGCAGCACATTCCATACACACACCACCCTCTGTGTGAAAAAGTTGCACCTCAGGTCCCTTTTAAATATTTCCTCTTTCACCCTAATCCTATGCCATCTAGTTCTAGACTCCCCTACCCGAGGGAAAAGACCTTGTCTATTTACTATATCCATGCCACTCATGATTTTACAAATCTCTATAAGGTCACCCTTCAGCCTCTGAAGCTCCAAGGAAAACAGCCCAAGTCTAGTCAGTCTCTCCATGCAGCTCAAATCCTTCAATCCTGGCAACATCTTTGTAAATCTTGTCTGTACCCTTTCAAGTTTTACAACATTCTTCTGATAGGAGAGAGACCGAGAACTGTATGGGAAGCCAGGGAAGTGATTACTGGACCCCTTCCTGAGATATTTGTGTCATTGATAGCCACAGGTGAAGGTGCCAGAAGACTGGAGGTTGGCTAACGTGGTGCCACTATTTAAGAAAGGTGATAAGGAAAAGCTGGGGAACTATAGACAAGTGAGCCTGACATCGTCGGTGAGCAAGTTGTTGGAGGGAATCCTGAGAGGCAGATTTACATGTATTTTGAAAATCAAGGACTGATTAGGGATGATCAACATGGCTTTGTGTGTGGGAAATTGTGTCTCACTCACTCAAATTGATTTTTTTGAAGTAGGAACAAAGAGGATTGATGATAGCAGAGTGATGGACGTGACCTATATGGATTTAGGTAAGGTGTTCAACAAGGTTCCTCATGGTAGACTTGTTAGGAAGACCAGATCTTATGGAATACAGGGAGAACTAGCCATTTGGATACAGAACTGCCTCAAAGGTAGAATACAGAGGGTGGTTGTGGAGGGTTGCTTTTCAGACTGGAGGCCTGTGAGCAGGGAGGTGCCACAAGGATCAGTGCTGGGTCCATTGCTTTCTGTCATTTATATAAAAAATTTGGATGTGAACATAAGAGGTATGGTTAGTAAGTTTGCACATGATACCGAAATTGAGGTGTAGTGGACAGCAGAGAAGATCACCTCAGGATACAACAGGATCTTGATCAAACGGGCCAATGGGCCGAGGAGTAGCAAATGGAGTTTAATTTAGATAAATGTGAGGTGCTCCATTTTGGAAAGGCAAAGATTTATACACTTACTGGTAAGGTCATGGGGAGTGTTGCTGAACAAAAGACACCTTGGAGTACAGGTTGAGTCACCAGTAGACAGGCATTTAGTATGCTTTCCTTTATTGATCAGAGCATTGAGCAGAAGATTTGGGAGGTCATGTTGTGGCTGTACAGGACATTGGTTAGGCCACTTTTGGAATACTGCATGCAACTCTGGTCTCCCTGTTATAGAAATGATGTTGTGAAATTTGAAAGGGTTCAGAAAAGATTTACAAGGATGTTACCAGGGTTGGAGGATTTGAGCTACAGGGAGAGGCTGAACAGGCTGGGACTGTTTTCCCTGGAGCACCAGAGGCTGAGGGGTGACCTTATAGAGGTCCATATAAATCATATCGGACACGGATAAGGTAAGTAGACAAGGTATTTTCCCAGGGGTGCGGAAATCCAAAACTATAGGGCATAGGTTTAAGATGAGAGAGGAAAGATTTCAAAGGGACCCAAGGGAAACTTTTTCAGCAAAGGGTGGTGCGTGTATGGAATAAGTTGCCAGAAAAATTGGTGGAGGCTGGTGCAATTACAACATTTAAGAGGCATCTGGATGGGTATATGAATAGGGTTTAGAGAGATATGGGCCAAGTGCTGGCAAATGAAACTAGATTAGTTTAGGATATCTGGTCAGCATGGACGAGTTGGACCAAACGATCTGTTTCTGTGCTGAACATCTCTATGCCTTTATGAATCTCATTCCTTGGTTACAGGCCTTAGTTGATTTTCTGTTGTAAGTGGTGAAACGATGGAAGGGTTGATTTATCAGGCTGACATCAGTCAAGAATTATGAAATCATTATTGGGCTGGAGGATCATCCCTCATCTCTGATATGAAAGGAATCACAAATTTGGAGATCACATGGTAATGGATTTTGTGAAACTGAGAACATAAGATTCTACATGATTTATAATTTATCAATAGTAAATACAGTCGATAAATCCTTAATAGGATTAATAGATGCTGAATCTAAATGTGCTAAGGTTGTGAATAAAAGTTCAGTACCAGTGGCATGAGAGGGTGAGGAAGATGTCAGAAACAGATAGCATTGTGAAGCCAGAAGAAAGCAGTTTCGGTAATAGAAGGAGTGTGAAAGGAACTCAGCTCAGGACTGCTCAGCCTCTAAAAGACCACATCCAACCTGCATGGCAACCAACACGGGTGAAGGAGGTCAGTCGTTACAGTTATGAGCCAAAGTCAAACTCTTCATTTTACTGGCAGAATAACAGTTGACACACGATAGGGATTTAAAATGTTTGTATATTGTTCGAAAGATAGAAAGGAGGAAAAGTGAATTTTCAAGTTTTGTGTCATCAGACAGGGTGAATTTGAACAGAATGTTCTGCAGTAAATTTTGCTGTCAGGATTCAGGATGAAACATTACGTATTGGGCCAGAGGTTAAATGGAAGACGCCATTTATAGTTTGCAAAGCACTATTGTTTTCTTGTTGCACAGCACCTCAGAATTGACAGTAAATTGCTTTCCCTCCAGTATTCTAGATTCTGAAATGGCTGCTAATTCAAATGGATGATTTGTAGACTCTACCACATTCACAGTAACTGCTACTTGAAGGTAGGATAGATGAATTATTTGAGACTTGTGCTCTCCGCAAGACAACTTAAGCTTGACCTGATACCATTCTAGAGGGAGTTACATGATGTATTTGGTACTTTTGCAATTAAGCATTCTCTATTTTGGTCAAACACAAGCCAGATTCTCCCATGAATCAGCATTTATGTTTAATCTGTTCACTACTTTAAGATGCACAGTTATTTCAGGAGTTGCTGTCAGGGATATGTGTCACTTAGTGCAGCTTGCTTTGATGCCAAATAAGTGAGCTTGGGAGAAGACATTGTAGTTGGACTGTCTTTCTAGGCATTGGATTTACCTGACACAAAGGAAGGTGTTTATCATTGTTGGAAGTCAGTTATCTCAGCTTGAGAACATCTCTGTAGGAGCTCCTCAGGGTCGAGTCCTTAGCCCAACCATCTTCAGCTGCTTCATCAATAACCTTCCCTCCATCCTAAGGTGAGAAGTGGGGATATTTGCTGATGATTGCACAATGTTCAGCACCATTGGCAATTCCTTAGGTACTGAAGCAGTCCACGTCTAAATGCAACAAGACCTGGACAATATCCAAGCTCTGGTTGAAAAGTAAAAAGTAACATTTGTGCCATACAAATGCAGGCAATGTTCACCACCAGCAAAGACAATCTAACCTCTGACCCTTGACATTCAATGGCGTTACCATCACTGAATCTCCACGGTCAACATCTTGGGGGTTACCATTTACCAGAAACTGAACTAAACCCGCCACATAAACACAATAACTACAAGAGCAAGTTAGACACTAGAAATACTGCAATGGGTATCTCACCTCCTGACTCCCAAAGCCTGTCCACCATCTCCAAGGAACAAGTCAAGAGTATCATGGAATACTCCTCACTTCCCTGGATGGGTGCAGCTCCAACAACACTCAAGGAGCTAAACACCATCCAGAATAAGGCAACCTGCTTGATTGGTACCAAATCCACAAGCATCCACTCCCTCTACCACCAAAGCTCAGTAGCAACAGTTGTACTATCTACAAGATGCACTGCAAAAATTCAACAGAATTCTTAGATAGCACCTTCCAAACCCACGACAATTTCTATCTCTATGGACAAGGTTGGCCTATACATGGGAGCACCACTACCTGCAAGTTCCCCTTCAAGCCACTCACCATCCTGACTTTGAAATATATCACTATAATTTCCATGTTGCTGGTTCAAAATCCTGGAATTTCATTCATTGTGGGTCTACCTCCAGCACATGGACTATAGTGGTTCAAAAAGGCAGCTCCCCACCACCTCTTAAGGGCAACTAGGGATGGGCAATAAATGCTGGCCCAGCTAGTCACACCCACATCTCCTGAGTGAATAGAAGAATGGTAGTAATGATGTACTTTCCAGTGCTTTGTAGTTTCTGATGTAACTGGTCTGAGTCTCCGAAGCCTGCAGGAGCTTGGGAATCATTGATGCCCAGTAAACTATAACCTTAGTCTCAAGTTGAACTCCTGGTCCTCAAATAATTGAGAGGGGCATAAAGAAGATTTTCACTGTGCAGCAAGTAATCAGTTCGAGCAACAACACTAACCTCTGTAGATGGCCTTATCAGACATCACAACAGTCTTTGACTCTTCACCATGAATGCTGCCCTCAGGAGTTTGTCACCATCCTCCATCTACTTCATTGCAACACTCGAGCCATTATGCTTATCAAAGGAACTGCGACAAATCCCACCTCATTGACCACTGGGGTCAAACAAGGCTGTGTTGTTACACCAAGTCTCTTCTTCATTTTCCTAGTGGCACTGTTGCACCTCACCTCCAATAAATTATCCTAACGTTGTGATGTTCTATACAATCAATGATAAACAACTGCTCCTTCAAACCAAATCTAGTTAACACTCTAGCATGTTTTAGGGCTCTACTGTGCAGATCACACAGTGTAGGCACTCACTCAGAAGTTGAATTTTAAATCTTTTTCTGAAAAATGTGTTGCTGGAAAAGCGCAGCAGGTCAGGCAGCATCCAAGGAGCAGGCGAATCGAAGTTTCAGGCATAAACCCTTCTTCAGGAATGAGGAAGGTGTGCCAAACAGGCTAAGATAAAAAGTAGGGAGGAGGAACTTGGGGGGGGGCATTGGGAATGTGATAAGTGGAAGGAGGTTAAGGTGAGGGTGATATGCCAGAGAGAGGGTGGGCGCAGAGAGGTCAGGAAGAAGATTGCAGGTCAAGAAGGCGGTGCTGAGTCTGAGGGTTGGGACTGAGATAAGGTGGGGGGAGGGGAAATGAGGAAGGTGGAGAAATCTGCATACATCCCTTGTGGTTAGAGGGTTCCTAGGCGGAAGATGAGGCGCTCTTCCTCCAGGCATCATGTTGCCATGGCCTGGCGATGGAGGAGGCCAAGGACCTGCATGTCCTTGGCGGAGTGGGAGGGGGAATTAAATTGTTCAGGCATGGGGCGGTTGGATTGGTTGGTGCAGGTGTTCCAGAGTTGTTCTCTGAAATGTTCCGCAAGTAGACGGCCTGTCTCCCCAATGTAGAGGAGGCCACATCGGGTGCGCTTGGCACACCTTCCTCATTCCTGAAGAAAGGCTTATGCCCGAAACGTCAATTCTCCTGCTCCTTGGATGCTGCCTGACCTGCTGCACTTTTCCAGCAACACATCTTTCAGCTCTGATCTCCAGCATCTGCAGTCCTCACTTTCTCTTAGTTGATTTTAAATCTTTTTGACTGCTTCACTGATGTTTATGAGAAAATGGGCCTCATGAAGTACCCATAAAGCTAAGGCCCTCTTTTACCTAACTTCCAGAGTACCACACCTCCCCCATTCATTAAAATCAATTGTGGACTATTTTCCTTGTCCCAGGAGCCTCTTCTTGATGAAGACAACCATCAGTTATGAAATTCACATCACTTCCAATATGCCAACTCAACCATTGCAAAGCCAGCTTTAATTACCCTTGATAAAAGGTGATGGAGAGCTGTGAACACATGCCCCATTAGCCCGGGCTACTAGTTTAGAGATATTACCATTATTCCCTCACCTCTTCTAAATGGCACACAGTGCAGCTAAAACATCTCAATGGTGGATGGAGCAAATGTTTAAAATGCTGGAAGCATTGCCAGTCAAATGGTCAATGTTGTCCCAAATAGTGTCTCAACAGAGGACTTTGAAGCTGCACTCATCTTTTAATTGACTCCTGAGTGTGTTGTATGGATCCTGGGAAGGATTTAGGGTGTCAAGAGGTGAGGCACTCACTTGTGAATAACTAGCCTCTAACCTGCTCCTGATTGCACAAATATTAAGGTTAGACTTTCTCTTACTGGCAATTGAACAAATAATACTGCAAGTTAGTACACAATTGTCATCTGGGGAGAGGAGAATAAAATTTAATTATGAACAAATGTACTTCCTTATAATGACCTTATAATGAAGGAAAGGCCATCAATGAAGCAGTTGTAGGTACTTGGAACTTGAACACTGGCCTGGGGAAAACTGAAGTAATGTTTTCTTTAATTCCTGTCTGGGAATTTGAGGCAAATCATCTGTTGTGGAAAATGCCATTGTTCAGGATGATAATGATTTAACCAGAACCCGTTGGGTTAATAGACTGCAGATCCTAGGAATTAATTTACTTTTCCCTGGAACTAATTTTTTTTTAAACAAACGTGGCTTTGCATCAGTTCTGCTGGAATAACATTTGAAAACACCATCTACATGCCCAAAGGCATTTACATTTTTAATTCAGAATGCGTATTGCATGATTGGCTCAGAAAATAATGCTTAATGTATTTGTGAGGACTTTTTTTTATAATTAATTGGGGATTTCAATTTTGACTTGTTTTGCCAGCTGTAGCCTATTTGTATTTTTTGCCTTAACTGCCATGAATATCAGTCTCTGCACTGGTAGTGTCTTTACCTCTGGGTTTAGATACCTAAGTTCAAATCTCACCTACTCCAGAGGTGTGTAATAGCATCTCTGAACAGGTTGATTAGAAAAAAAGGTTAAATTTTTCAAAAGCCTCCATGTGCATATAAAGGCTTTCTTTTGGTGCAGTGCTAGTATCATTATCCTGGACCAGGAGGCCTGGATTCAAATCCCATCTACTCCAGGGATTCATCACAGCATAAAAGAAAAAAGAATAAAATACTTTCTAAAAGGTGAGAAAATTCATAAAGCCAAAGTACAAAGGGATCTGGGAGTGCTAGTCAAGGATTCTCTAAAGGTAAACATGCAGGTTGAGTCCGTCATTAAGAAAGTGAATGCAATCTTGTCATTTATCTCAAGAGAGTTGGAATATAAAAGCACCGTTGTGCTACTGAGATTTTATAAAGCCCATTTGGAGTACTGTATCCAGTTTTGGTCCCCACACCTCAGGAAGGACACACTGGCACTGGAGCGTGTCCAGCGGAGATTCACACGGATGATCCCTGGAATGGTAGGTCTAACATACGAGGAACGGCTGAGGATCCTGGGATTGTATTCATTGGAGTTCAGAAGATTAAGGGGAGATTTAATAGCAACTTATAAGATAATACATGGCTTAGAAAGGGTGGACGCTAGGACATTTTTTCCGTTAGGCGAGGAGACTAGGACCCGTGGACACAGCCTTAGAATTAGAGGGGATCAATTCAGAACAGAAATGCGGAGACATTTCTTCAACCAGAGAGTGGTGGGCCTGTAGAATTCATTGCCACAGAGTGCAGTGGAGGCCGGGATGCTAAATGTCTTCAAGGCAGAGATTGATAAATTCTTGATGTCACAAGGAATTAAGGGCTACGGGGAGAATGCTGGTAAGTGGAGTTGAAATGCCCATCAGCCATGATTGAATGGTGGAGTGGACTCGATGGGCCGAATGGCCTTACTTCCACTCCTATGTCTTATGGTCTTATATCTGAACATATTAATTAGAATGTTTTTTCCCCTGGAGAACCTTTATGTAGTACAATTAAACTCATGAAATTAATCAATTTTCATTCCAAATATTTGAACATACAATTCAGATTGATACTGAGAGAGTTCTGCACTGTTGGATGTACTGTGTTTTAGATAAGATTTATTCCAGGCTGTATGTAACAATGTAGATAAGTAGTCTATTCTTCCATCCCACTTCAGACAACTCTTTCTTCACCCTTCTGTAATTGCCCTTATTGAAGTTGAGGACACCGATGTGAAACATGAGTTGCTCTCCCTCAAACAGAAATCAAAATTTGATCATGTTGTGATTGCTATTCTGTCGAGGATCCTTAGCTACAATATGTCTTAATAATCCTACCTCATTACATGTCACATATTTAAAATAGCCTGTTCTCAGGAAACAGGAACATACAGCAACTGTTCTAAGAATCAGTTCCTGATGCAGTCCACAAATTTGTTTTCCATGCAACCCTAGACTATTTGATTTATTGTGTCAAATTGCAGATTAATATCACTTGTGAACATTGTAATGCCCTTCTTATGCACCTCCACTATTTTCTGGAGAATATTTTACTTGGATTTTGGGTCATTAAATGTACTCATTTGCTTTGTTGTGCAGTTTATGCTGCTTGCATTTCAAATTCCCCCAATTATTTGTAGTTCCCACAAAGTTTCAATGATAGAGGCAGTCTCACACTCTAGGTGGAATTTCTGTAACTGCAGAGCTGCAATTTATCTTGTAACATTTCTGGATTTTGTTTTTTACATTTTTGAGACTTGTATTCTGCAGTTTTTCCTACTTACCTTGGAAACCACATCTGTAGCATTGTTTGTCTTGGCGAAATCAAAGTATCAAATGACCCCCCTGTTGTTCTTAAGCCCATATGTAATACTCCTTTCACCAACATTGATAGACCATTACCATAAATTCACAAATCTTTCCTCCAGACGTTGTGACATCTTCTATCCTATCTATATTCATGCATCTACTGCTAATAGAATTACCGATAACGTTAAATTAGATTCTTCCAATTGCTATGAAGATGTAGGGGCACTGTACCAGTAAAAGAGTTGAAAAGCGAGCAAAGACTGAGAGACGCATAGACAGTCCAGAATTAGGTAACAATGTAATATTTGGTTGAAACAACTGGCTAAGAGCTGTGTTGCCTGGATACAAAAACAAAATCAAATTCGGCCAATCAGTTTAAATTATTTTCAAAGATTCAAACTTTTTCAATCAAGTTTGAATTTAGTATTTTGACAATATTAAAACCAATGAAAAGATCCAATGTTTTAGGGTATAAATATCAGACATTTTGAACAGTTAGCCAGAGCGGCAAAGAGAATTGCCAAAAAACCAACAGATGTTGGCTGTTAGTGAGAGCTCTCTGAGAGGTACCTGTCTGGAGAAGGAGTTCACACAGAAAAAACATTGAAGCCGACCTGGAGATAGAATCTACAGAGGAAACTCTACAGAGGAAACTCGGCAAAGCTAACTGGTATTGAAACTTTTTCTTGTAAATTATTATCAGGAGTTTTATTGGACTGGTATTATAGAGTGGGAGGTAAAAGATAGGTTTAAGAGAAAGGAGCTGTAAATAGTTGTTAGTTAATTATTCTTTGTTAGACTTTTTAAAAATGTTATTTTTTACTTTTGGGATAGTTGCCTCTCGAATTTTAATTTAAATTAGCAGAGGTTTTTACACCATGTCATAACAGTTTGGGTGCTCGTCGCTGGGATTTGGACAGTTTGGGTCTCAAATTCGTGATTTGAACAGGTTTAGACAGATCCAGTCTGTGATTTGGACAGATTTGAATAAATATGCGGTATGAAAAAGCCCAGCAGGTTTAAACACTTGCAGGTTAGTGTCACAGATCTTTAAATAAAACATAGGTGAGATAATTTGTTTAATTTTGGTGACTTGTGGTTAAATTAAAAATGAGAGAAATGGCTCGGAAAATTGCTACAGAGGTTCTGGGATTTAAAGATGATTCTCAAATTTGCCTGGAAAGTTTAGAAGGAAAGAAAAAGGCCATACTTTAAAATTCGCAAATAAGTTAGATTTGGGTTTAACCAAGGACAAAAGTAATGCTGAAATTGTAAGGGAATTACTCAAATGCATAGGTGTATCAGAGAAACAGACAAGTGAAGTAGAAAACTTAAATTACAATTGAGGAAAATTGAGTTAGAGGATAAACAAAGGGAGAAAGAAAGAGAAAGAGAGAGAGAAGGAAGAGAGAGAGAGGATAAAGAGAAAGGGAGAAGGTTCTCAGCTGAGCAAAGAGAGAGAAAGAAGAAAGAGAGAAACAAAAAGAGAGAGAATTTGAACTTGAGGAGTTGTGACTTAGTCAGCAAAATCAAGTTAACAGGATGGACATTAAAACAGAAGGTATTGATATACACAAATATGTCAAAATTGCCACATTTTGATGAGAAAGATGTTGAAGTTTTCTTTATTTCATTTGAAAAATTGGCTTGGCAGATGGAGTGGTCCGAGGATTTATGGGTAATTCTAGTTCAGACTAAATTGGTAGAGCGAGTGAGGTATTTGCCATGCTGTCAGATGAGGGGTCAAAAGTTTATGAAGAGATTAAACAGGCTATTTTAAGTGCTTATGAATTGGTACCAGAAGCATATAAACAGTGTTTCAGAAACATAAAGAAGGAACCAGATCAGACTTATGTTGAGTTCGAAAGAATTAAACATAGTCATTTTGATAGATGGGTGCGGGCCTTAAAGATAGATAAGACCTTTGAGGCTCTCCAATAGATTATTCTGCTGGAGGTGTTTATAAACTCACTTCCAGAGATGGTAAGAATTCATGTGGAGGACCAGAAAGTTCAAGAAGTGAGAAGGGCAACAGAATTAGCAGATGAATATGTGTTGGTGCAGAAGACGAGCTTCCGGCCAGAACTTCATCTGTGAGGGATGGAAGTTGGGAGAAGGGGAAATTTGACACTACAAAACAAAGAGTAGGGAACCCTGGTGAGAGTTTACCACAGGTTGAAGAAGTGCAAGAGGATGGATAGGAGTTGAAAGGCCTCAGGTGTTTTCACTGTCATGGAGTGGGACACAGAAAATTACAGTGCCGGTAGTTTCAGAAGGGCACTGGGAAAAGGTATTTTCACTGGCAGAAGGCAGGACATATAAATTCCCAGTGATGGTCATTAATGAAAGGTACTGTGGGAAAAGATGTGGTAAAAGAAGCTAAGCCAGTGGCATTAGTGAAGGTAGTAAAGGAACACAGGGAAAGTGTGCAAACTCCGCACAGTCAGTCGCCCGAGGCTCTCTTTCTGATCTATTACTCGTGAGTGTGGTAATTTGTGGGATGGATGACAGAAATTTAGCATTCCCTACGTAAGATCAGGTTGCAGTGCCAACTGAAGACCAGGGAAGTTACAGTGGGAGTGATTGACAGTTCCAGGAATTCAGTTTGTTCTTGGGAATGATTTGGCAGGTCCAAGGCGGAAGTGACACCACTTGTTGTGGAGAAGCCTAGGAAGACCAAGAAACTGAGGAGTTAAAACAGAAATATCCTGGTATTTTCCCAGACTATGTAGTAACCAGATCCTACTATCATAAGTCACAGCACGAAATAAAAAATAACGAGAAGGATGAAGGAATCAAGGTTCAATTAGCTGACACTCTGTTTGACGCAGTGGTGCAGGAAAAACCTGAACAGGCAGAGGGTCAGACAGAGGTGTTTAGTCCTGAAAGGCTTAGAGACTTGCAACCACAACATAAAATGATAAAAGATATGCACTTAAATGCGTACCCAGAAAAGGAGGCAGAGAATATTTCTGAGGGTTATTATCTGAAAGATGGAATGCTAAGATGAAAATGGAGAGCACGGCAGGTTTGTGCAGAGGAGAAATGGGCTGAAATGCATCAGATTGTGTTGCCGGTAGCATATAGACAGGCTGTGCTATGGGTAGCACATGAACTACCTATTGGAGGTCACCTAGGTGCATGAAGTATTCAGGCTAAGGTACATTTTTATTGGCCTGGAATGCACAAGGATGTGGTTAACTTTTGCCATACATGTCATACATGCCAAATGGTAGGTAAGCCACAGGCAGTAATAAAACCAGCACCTTTGTTGCCAATTCCCGTATTTGAAGAACCTTTTACGCGGGTTATAATTGAGTGTAGGTCTCCTCCTCAAAACTAAAAGTGGGAACCAGTACTTGTTAACCAGAATGGACGGATCTACTAAATCTCCAGAGGCAATTCCATTACGGAGTATAAAGGCAAAAAAGGGTAGTAGAGGAGTTAGTAGCTTTCTTCACATGGTATGGGCTACTCAGAGAGATTCAGTCAGACCAAGAGTCACATTTTACTGTTTAAGAAGGTTATGAATAGTTTAGGTTTACAGCATTTTAAATCTAGTGTGTATCATCCTGAATCCTAGGGAACTTCAGAAAGGCGGCATCAGACCTTGAAGACCATGTTGAAAGCTTACTGTCAGGATTACCCAAATGATTGGGATAGAGGTATCTCATTTGTATTGTTTGCCATTACAGATGCCCCAAACAAATCTATTCAGTTCACTCCCTTCAAGTTAATATTTGGGCATGAAGTGAGAGACCCTTTGAAATTAATTAAAGAAAAATTGACAGGACCAAAGTCGGAGATCTCACACTTAGATTATGCATTGGAGGTGAGGGAGAGATTACATTGAGTAGGTGAGTTAGCTAAACAGCACCTAAAGAGGACACAGTATAGAATGAAGCAGGTGGCAAATAAAAACTCGGAGACTTGGACGTTTTCCTGAAGAGATGATGTGTTAGTACTGTTACCAGTGATAGGGAATCCCTTCAAAGCTAGGTTTAGTTGTCCCTATCAAATTGAGAAAAAGTTGAGTCAGGTGAACTATCTTGTAAAGATGCCAGATAGAAAGAAAATGTATTGGGTTTGTCTTATGAACATTTTGAAATCGTATTATACTATAGCAAAGGAACTGGAGAAACAGGTGCTAGTTACTGCCCTTGCAGGGTGAGGAATCAAATCCAGATGATGTGAATTTTGATGTGCCTCAAAACAGATTAAAAAATGAAGATGTCCTTGAGGAGTGGGATAGGCTAGTAAACTATCTGTCTCACATAGTGGAAAGATTTTTTTCTGCTGTATAAGGACCTACATAAGAATCAAATGGGGAGGGCTAATGGAATTGTACATGAGGTAGATGTAGGGAATATTGCTCTGATAAAACAACATCCCTATTGGCGTAATCCTCTCAAAACCAGACAGGTTCAGATGGAGGTGAAGGCCAAGCTCGACGAGGACATCATTGAACCGAGCCAGATCACGTGGAGATTGCTGACCATCTTAATTCCCAAACCGGAAGGGACTCAACCGTTTTGAGTGGATTATCGTAAGGTCAATGCCTTTGCAAAATCGGACTCATATCCAATTCCTCGATTGGAGGACTGTATCGAGAAAGTTGAACAAACCAGTTACATCACCAAGTTGGATTTAATGCATGGTTACTGGCAGGTTCCTTTATCAGAGACTGTGAATGAAATTTCTGTGTTTGTAACCCCAAATGGTCTATATCAATTAAAGTGATGCCCTTTGGAATGAAGAATGCACATGCCACATCCCAAAGACTCATGAACAGAGATGCAGCTGGGCGAACAAACTGTGCCGTCTATTTGGACGATGTAGTGATTTTTAGTAAGTCCTGGAAAGATCACATGGTACAATTGGCAGAGCTCTTTGAATAACTATGAGAAACAAAACTCGTAATAAACTTGAACAAAATTGAATTTGTGAAAGGAAAGTTGACATTACAATCATAGAGATGTACAGCATGGACCCTTCGGTCCAACCCATCCATGCTGACCAGATATCCCAACCCAATCGAGTCCCACCTGCCAGCACCTGGCCCATATCCCTCCAAACCCTTCCTATTCATATACCCATCCAAATGCCTCTTAAATGTTGCAATTGTACCAGCCTCCACCACTTTGTCTGGCAGCTCTTTCCATATATGCACCACCCTCAGTGTGAAAGGGTTGACCCTTAGGTCTCTTTTATATCTTTCCCCTCTCACCCTAAACCTATCCCCTCTAGTTCTGGACTCCCCGACCCCAGGGAAAAGACTTTGTCTATTTATCCTATATATGCCCCTCATAATTTTGTAAGCCTCTATTAGGTTATCCCTCAGCCTTTGATGCTCCAGGGAAAACAGCCCCAGCCTGTTCAGCCTCTCCCTGTAGCTCAGATCCTCCAACCCTGGCAACATCCTTGTAAATCTTTCTTGCGATATAACATCAGTCATGGAAGGTTGACCCCATGGAAGGCAAAGACAAAGGCCATCAAGAAAGTTCCATAACCAACCTTGAAAAAAGAAGTGGTTTGATTCTTAGGACGAAATGGGTTCTATTGGAAGTTTCTTCCAAACTTCAGCAATGTAGTGGCACCGTTAACCGATTTGCTGAAGAATAACACAAACTTTTGGCGGACAGAACAATTCGATCATTCAGTCACAGGAGGGTGCTGGCAGACAGCAAGCTGGTTTGAAGTGTGTCTACTTCAATGCCAAGAGTATCCAGAATAAGGTAGGTGAGCTTGCAGCCTGGATAGGTACCTGGGACTTCGATGTTGTGGCCATTTCGGAGACATGGTCAGGAATGGATGTTGCAGGTTTCAGGGTTTAGATCTTTCATTAAGATCAGGGAAGGTGGTAAAAGAGGGGGAGGTGTGGCTTTGTTAGTCAAGGACAGTATAACAGTGGCTGAAAGAACTTTTGACAAGGACTCATCTACTGAGGTGGTATGGGCTGAGGTTAGAAACAGGAGAGGAGAGGTCACACTTCTGGGGATATTTTATAGGCCTCTGCAAAGTTCCAGGGATGTGGAGGAGAGGATTGGAAAATTAAATCGGAGCAGGAGTGAAAGAAACAGAGTGGTCCTTATCGGGGACTTTATCTTCCCCAACATTCACTGAAAATGCTATAACTTTAGTATGTCAGATTGATCAGTTTTTGTCCAATGTGTACAGTAGGGTTTCCTGACACATCATGTTGAAGAGCTGACAAGAGGGGAGGCCACACTGGATCTGGTGCTTGGTAATAGACCAGGCCAGGTGTTTGATTTAGTGACAGGTGAACACTTTGGAGAGAGTGACAATAATTCGGTTTTGTTTAGTTTAGCGATGGAAAGGGATAGGTACATGCCACAGGGCAAGAGTTGTAGATGGGGGAAGCACAATTATAATGCAATTAGGTAAGACTTAGGAGACATAGAATGGGGGAGCAAAATGCAGGGGATAGGGACAATCAAAATGTAGAATTGGGTCTAAGGATCAGATATTGCGTGTCTTTGATAGGTATGTCCCTGTCAGGCAGGGAGGAAGTGATAAGGTAAGGGAATTGTGGTTTACTAAAGAAATTGCACCTCTTGTTAAGCGGAAGAGGGAGGCTTATGTGACGTTGAGGCGAGATGGTTCAGATGAGACAATGGAGAGTTACAAAGTAGCGAGGAAGGATTAAAAGAGAGTTAAGAAGAGCAAGGAGGGGACATGAGCAGTCTTTAGCAGGTATAATAAAGGAGAACCCTAAAGTTTTCTATAGATATGTGAGGAATAAAAGGATGACTAGCGTAGGAATAGGGCCAGTCAAATATAGAAGTAGGAAGTTGTATGGGGACCCTGTGGAGATTGGGGAGGTGCTAAACGAATATTTCTCATTTATTTTCACTCAGGAAAAGGAGAATTTTGTAGAGAAGACTGAGATACAGGCTATTTGACTTGAAAGGATTGAGGTTAATAAGGAGGAGGTGTTATCAATTCTAGAAGGAGTGAAAGTAGGTAAGTCCCCTGGGCCGGATGGGATTTTTCTGAGAATTTTCTGGGAAGCTAGGGAGGAGATAGTGAGCTTTTGGCCTTGATCTTTGGGTCGTCATTGTCTACAGGTTTAGTACCAGAGGACTGGAGGATTGAATATTTTGTGCCCTTGTTCAAGAAGGGAAGTAGAGATGACCCAGGTAATTATAGACCAGTGAGCCTTACGTCTGTTGTAGGAAAAGTTTTGGAAAGGATTGTGAAAGATAGGATTTATAATCATCTAGCAAGCAACAATTTGATTGGGAATAGTCAACATGGATTTGTCAAGGGCAGGTCATATCTCTCAAACCTCATTGAGTTTTTTGAGAAGGTGACCAAGCATGTGGATGAGGGTAAGGCAGTTGACGTGGTATACATGGATGCAAATGTGTTGCTGGTCAAAGCACAGCAGGCCAGGCAGCATCTCAGGAATAGAGAATTCGACGTTTCGAGCATAAGCCCTTCATCATGAAGGGCTTATGCTCGAAATGTCGAATTCTCTATTCCTGAGATGCTGCCTGGCCTGCTGTGCTTTGACCAGCAACACATTTGCAGCTGTGATCTCCAGCATCTGCAGACCTCATTTTTTACTCGTGGTATACATGGACTTCAGTAAAGACTTTGATATAGTTCCACATGGTAGGCTGTTGGAGAAAGTGCAGAGGCATGGGATTGAAGGTGATTTAGCAGTTTGAATTAGAAACTGGCTTTCTGTAAGAAGGCAGCGAGTGGTGGTTGATGGAAAATATTCAGCCTATTATAGAGGTTACTAGCGGTGTGCCACAAGGATATGTTTTGGGACCATTGCTGTTTGTCATTTTTATAAGCAACTTGGACACAAGCATAGATGGATGGGTTAGTAAGTTTACAGATGACACTAAAGTCGGTGGAGTGGTGAACAGTGTGGAAAAAATGTTGCAGGAAGACTTGGATAAACTGCAGAATTGGGCTCAAAGGTGGCAAATGGAGTTCAATGCAGCTAAATGTGAGGTGATTCACTTTGGGAAGAATAACAGGAAGGCAGTGTACTGGGTCAATGGAAAGATTCTTGGTAGTGTAGATGTGCAGAGAGATCTTGGTGCCCATGTACATAGATCCCTGAAAGTTGCCACCCAGGTTGATAGTGCTGTTAAGAAGGCATACAGTGTGTTAGGTTTTATTGGTAGAGGGATTGAGTTCTGGAGCCGTGATGTCACACTGCAACTATACAAAATGCTAGTGCAGCCACACTTGGAATATTGTGTAAAGTTCTGATCACCCCATTATAGGATGGATGTTGAAGCATTGGAAAAGGTGCAGAGGAGTTTACCAGGATGCTGCCTGGTCTGGAGGGAAGGTCTTATGAGGAAAGGCTGGGGGAATTGGGTATGTTCTCATTAGAGAGAAGAAGGCTGAGAGGGGATTTGATAGGGACATACAAGATGAACAGAGGATTAGACAAGGTGGACAGTGAGAGTCCTTTTCCTAGGATGATGACGTCTGCTTGTATGAAGGGGCATGGCTGCAAATTGAGGGGTGATAGATTTAAGACAGATGTCAGAGGCAGGTTCTTTACTCAGAGAGTGGTAAGGGCGTGGAATGCCCTACCTGGCAATGTAGTTAACTCACCCACATTAAGGGCATTTAAACAGTCCTTGGATAAGCATATGGATGATGATGGGAACGTGTAGGGGGGTGGGATTAGATTAGTTCACAGGTCGGTGCAACATCGAGGTCCGAATAGCCTGTTCTGCATTGTATTGTTCTACATTCTGTTTGAAAGCAATATTAACCATCACACCAGGTTTAGCTGCACCAAACTTTTCAAAACCTTTAAAGTTGTCTTCAGTGCTAGTGACATTGAAATTGGAGCTGTACACCTACAGGAAGATGAGGATGGGATTGAACTGCCAGTTGATTACTTTTTCAAAGAAACTCAACATCCTCCATGATTGAAAAAGAATTATTGAGATTGGTACTGGCCTTACAACATTGTAATGTGTGTGTCATGAACAATGTGTTAGAGACGGTTGTGTACACGGATCACAATCCACTTACATTCTTAGAATGCTTTGAAGACAAGAACATGAGACTATTTCACCGGAGTCTTATGTTACATACTTTTAATTTACATATTGTACATCTTGTGGTTCATAAGAATATAATTGCAGACGTGTTATCGCGGATTTAACTAATAAAGTATAGATAACATACATCAATGTTATATATAGTTGGGAAGAAGTTAATATGAACTTAGATTAAAGTCATATATATGTCATGATATTGTCATTAAGGATTGGAGAAAAAAAATTGAAGTAATCTTTTCATTATAATGGTTCATTTTTTCTTAAGGGGGGGGACGATTTATGAAGATGTAGGGGCACTGTACCTTTAAGAGAGTTGAAAAGCTAGTAAAGATTTAGAGAAGCACAGAGAGTCCGGAACAAGGTAACAATGTAATATTTGGTTGAAACAACTGGAGTAAAAAGTGAGGTCTGCAGATGCTGGAGATGAGAGCTGAAAATGTGTTGCCGGTTAAAGCACAGCAGGTCAGGCAACATCCAAGGAACAGGAAATTCGATGCTTCGGGCCAGAGCCCTTCATCAGGAATGGCTAAGAGATGTGTTGTCTGGATACAAAAAAAAATCAAATTTGGCCAATCAGTTTAAATTATTTCTAAAGATTCAAACTTTTTCAATCAAGTTTGAATTTAGTATTTTGACAATATTAAAACCAATGAAAAGATTCGATGTTTTAGGGTATAAATATCACACATTTTGAACAGTTAGCCAGAGCGGCAAAGAGATTTGCCAAAAAACCAACAGGTGTTGGCTGTTAGTGAGAGCTCTCTGAGAGGTACCTGCCTGGAGAAGGAGTTCACACAGAAAAAAACGTTGAAACTGACCTGGAGATAGAATCTATAGAGGAAACTCTACAGAGGAAACTCGGCAAAGCTGAATGGGTTTGAAACATGATTTTTTTTTATAAATCATTATTGGGAATTTTATTGGACTGGTGTTGTAGAGTGGGAGGTAAAAGATAGGTTTAAGAGAAAGGAGCTGTAAATAATTGTTAGTTAATTATTCTCTGTTAGACTTTTGAAAATTTGTTAATTTTTACTTTAAATAGTGACTTTTGGGATAGTTCTTTCCCTCTTGAGTTTTAACAGATTACAGCACAGGGTGAATTTTTCTGTGTGACTGGTTTAAATTAGCAGAGGGTTTAGCCTGTGTCATAACACAGTGCTCAGTTTAATAAGTGCTTCACTTAGGTCTACTTCAAAACACAGAATAGTTGTGGAATGGAAGGAGGCCACTTGGCCAGCTCACTGCAAGAACAATTTAACAAGTCCCATAGAACATAGAACAATACAACACAGAAAAGGCCCTTCGGTCTTCGATGTTGCACCTACCTGTGAACTATTCTCAGCTCATCCCCCTACACTATCCTATCATCAACCATGTGCTTATCTAAGGATTGTTTAAATCTCCCTAATGTGGCTGAGTTAACTACATTGGCAGGTAGGGCATCCCACACACTTATCACTCCCTGAGTAAAGGACCTGCCTCTGACATCTGTCTTAAATCTATCATCCCTCAATTTGTAGTTAAGCCCCCTCGTACACGCTGATGTCATCATCCTAGGAAAAAGACTTTCACTGTCTAACCTATCTAATCCTCTGATCATCTTGTATGTCTCTATCAAATCCCATCTTAGCCTTCTTCTTGCCAATGAGAACAAGTTCAAACCTCTCAACCTTTGCTCATAAGACCTTCCCTCCAGACCAGGCAACATCCTGGTCAATCTCCTCTGCACCTTTTCCAATGCTTCCACATCCTTCCTGAAATATGGGGACCAGAACTGTACACAATATTCCAAGTGTGACCGCACCAGTGTTTTGTATAGGTGCAGACCTTTGCCCATAGACTTGTGATTTCTTATCCAGAACTTTCTTTCTTCCATTAACTTGGATAGAACATTAGATGCACAATATCTCTTATTAAAGTTATAAGCCTTAAAATAAAAACAGAAAGTGTTGGAGAAACTTTGCAGGATCTGTCTGATATGACTCTTCTTGTGTTCCAAAGTAGAGCCTCAATGGTCATACTGAATAAACATTTGATCATAATCCATTCAGAAAAATAATAATTGAGAATCAGGTAGGACCTGCCAGTAACCATGAATAAATACACCTCAGACATTCTACTGGTCTGGAAGGGAACTGAGTTGAGATAAGGCAGATATCAAGAAATTACCCTTGTATGGATCTCAGCATTCCTGGTCCACAGTCTTGTACATTTTGGGATACTCTTGTTACTTTGGTGAAATTTCTCCAAGTTGTGTGCCCAATAGGAGACCAGAACAACAATTTCTCATCATGTACCGGCAAAACCATCCACAAAAAGAAAATACTTCCTGCCCTCAATTTAAATTTAGAACTCACAGCTTTTCTAGTCAGTTTACTTGGTTTCAAATCATCCTTCCACAATGAGAAACTTTCTTGAGCTTCCTCAGCCTGACACTGACTCCCACTGTGATCCCCACCTTTCCCTGGAGAGGGCCTGCTACAAACTGCTTGACATTTGTTTATTTGAGCAATCTCTTCCAACCTGTTCTTAGATTATTAAATATTTTTCACCACTTGTTTTTCACTTTTCTACCTCTTGGTCACCAGGGCATGACCTTTGATTGGGAGTGCACAATTTTTTAGTTAAAGTTGTCTTTCTGGGGAACCGGATTTTTTAGTGCTGCCGAATGTGCCACTAAATCAATTTTGTGGCCCTCTTTACTTCACCAGTTCCCCGACTTACTGCATCGAAAGTTTCTTCACAGAGTACCATTTCTTTGTAAGTTGATGTTTTCATTCTCTCTGGCTCCTTCTAGACTGTGAAGCAGTTTTGGTGTTCACCCATTCATCTCTTTTCGGATTCTGCCAATTCTGGCATCATAATTTCAGATTTGATTTTCATGTTCATGGTGCTTGAATGTGAAGTTTTCTGGGGTCCTTTGCAGTTGTCACTGTTTTGTTTTTATTTATTCATTTTTTTTACCAGGATGTGAACTTTGCTGGTTGGCTCAGTATTTATTGTCTGTCCCTGTTTGCCCTTGAGAAGGCAGGGGTGAACTGCCTTCTTGAACTGCTGCTGTCTGTGTGCTGTGCTTTGACCTACGATGCTATTAAGGTGGGAATTCCAGGATTTTGACTCAGCGACAGTGAAGGAATGGTGATATATTTCCAAGTCGGGATGGTGAGTGGCTTGGAGGGGAACTTGAAGGGGGTGGTGTTCCCATGTATCTGATACCTTTGTCCTTCTACATTGAGGTGGTCATGGCTTTGGAAGGTGCTGTCTGAGGGTCTTTGGTGAATTTCTGCATTGCATCCTGTAGTTGGTACACACTGCTGCATTGAATATTGATGGTGGAGTGAGTGAATGCTTGTGGATGCAGTGCCAATCAAGCAGGCTGCTTTGTCCTGGTTGGTGTTGAGCTTGAATGTTGTTGGGGCTGCACTCATCCTCTCAAGCGGGGAGTATTCCATTACGCTCCTGACTTGTGCCTTGCAGATGGTAGACAGGCTTTTGAGAGTCAGGAAGTGAATTACTCACCACAGTATTCCTAGCCTCTGGCCTGCCTTTGGAGCCATTGCATTTATATGGTGAGCCTAGTAAAGTTTCTGCTCAATGATAGCTCCCAGGATGTTCATAGTCGGGGATTCAATGATAATAACACCATTGAATGTCAAGGTGTGGTGGTTAGTTGGTCTCTTGTTAGTGATGGTTATAGCCTGGCACTTGCCACTTGTCAACCCAAACCTGGATATTTTTCGGATCTTGCTGCATTTGAACATAGACTGCTTCTGAGGAGCCGCGAATGGCACTGAACATTGTGCAATCATCCCCACTTCTGACCTTATGCTAGAGCGAAGACCATTGATGAAGCAGATGAAGATGGTTGGGCCTGGGACACTACTCTGAGGAATTCCTGCAGAGATGTCCTGGAGCTGAGATGACCGACCTCCAACAACCACAACCATATTCCTTTGTGCCAGATGTAACATCAACCAACGGAGAGTTTACTGCCGATCCCCATTGATTCCAGTTTTGCTAGGGTTCTTTGATGCCACACTCGGTCAAATGCAGCCTTGATATCAAGGGCTGTAACTCTCACCTCCCCTCTGGAATTCAGCTCTTTTGTCCATGTTTGAACCAAGGCTGTAATGAGGTCTGGACCTGAGTGGCCCTGGCCAAACCCAAACTGGGTGTTATTGAGCAGGTTATCGCTGAGTAGCTGCTATTTGATAGCACTGTTGATGACACCAATCATCACTTTATTGATGATTGAGAGTAGACTGATGGGCCAGTAATTGGCCAGGTTGGATTTGTCCTGTTTTTTGTGTCTAGGACATACGAGGTCAATTTTCCACAGTGTTGTAACTGTTCTGAAACAACTTGTCTACGGGAGCAAAGCAAGTTCTGAAGCACAAGTCATCAGTAAAATTCACTGTAGGGATTCTATATAGGGTAGGGGAATCGGTCTGAGTGGGTTACTCTTTGGAGGGTCTGTGTGGACTTCCTGGCCTGTTTCCACACTGTCGGGATTCTATGATTCTATTGCTGGAATGTTGTCAGAGCCCTAAGTCTTTGCAGTTATCCAATGTCTCGAACCATTTCTCAATATCGCATGGAGTGAATTGAATTGGCTGAAAACTGGTATGCTGGGAACGACTGGAGGATGCTGAGGTGGATCATTCATCTGGAACATCTGATTGAAGATTGCTGTGAATGCTTCAGCCTTATCTTTTGCATTAAAATTTACTATTTTACCTTTGTCTTCCTGAAGCCTTAGTGTCCTGTCATGAGAATTGTGTGACAACTCACAAAATTTTGTTGCGATCCCTAATGAATTACTGCCCTTTCTTTATCAGCTAGTATTTGAGGTGGTTTCTATTTCCTCATTAATGTCTTGTATTCAAGTAATAACACTCAGGTATTGTTTCTGATTCAATCTCAGAGTAGGCTTTTTGCTATAACGCTTGCAATTCAAAATCTGTTGCATTTCTATTGAAGAAGATGGGCTAAGTTAATCAGCAGCATTCTGTTGCTTATGTCCTTTTTATTTAAATTTTCAACAATTGCATCCAATGACAGAATTGTCCAATCATCTTCCTGCTTCATACACTGGCTTTCTCCCCATTTCATTGTGTGGGCTGAGATCTAGTTATAATACAGTCTGAAAATAATCCAGATATACTTCTAACTCGTTAGTTCCCTTTTTCTCCATTGTCTGTTCTGCTAACCTTGCCAGGTAAATTGCCAAAATAAAGCCAATTTCTTCCATCAGAATTCATTTCATTATTCCCACTACAATGCCTCAATTTTCCAAGTCCCTCTTTAATCCAACTCTGTGAAATGAGACTAGTTTGCAATCTCCAATTAATACTTTCTCCTTCATTAATCACTCTTTAAAATAAGTAGCATCAGCCAGCATCAGTGACTGACTTGCTCCAGTGTCTCTAAATGTCTTTATTGGTTTAACCCTTTGATTTGAAGCATAAAGAAATATCTCCCCTTTTGAGATAAAATGCTCAGAACTTCCAGTAGTCTGATTCTCTCAGTTCCCAGCATACCAGTTTTCAGCCAATTCAAAAAAAATGATTTTTCATGATTGTCCCTTCTTATTGTCTTGCAAGGAAACATGTTCTGTATGTACTCCCATTACAGATTGAATGCCCACTTCCTTTCCTGATGCCTCCTTTTCAGAAGGTTCCTTAGACATTCATCTTGTTGCAATCATTCTCACGTTTAACTTCTAACAATTGGCTGCTGAATGTCCAGTCTTATTACAATGCAGGCACGTTACTTCCTATATATCAGTTGTTGGTGATAACATAGAACATGGAACATTACAGCTCTATACATGCCCTTTGACCCTCGATGTTGTGTCAGCCTGTGGAACCAATCTCAAACCTACCTATCCTACACTATTCCATTTTCACCCATATGTTTATCCAATCACCATTTAAATACCTGTAAAGTTGGTGAGTCTACTCCTGTTGCAGGCAGTGCATTCCACTCCCCTCTACTCTCTGAGTAAAGGATCTACCTCTAATATCTGTCCCAGATCTATCACCCCTCAATTTAAAGTTATATCCCTTTGTGCTAGCTATCACCATCTGAGGAAAAAGGGTCTCACTGTCCAATGTATCTAAACCTCTGATTATCTTATATATCTCAATTAAGTCACCTCTCAAACTTCTTCTCTCTATCAAAAACAGCCTCAAGTCCCTCAGTATTTTGTCATAAGACCTTCCCTCCATATCAGGCAACATCCTAGTAGATCTCCTCTGAATCCTTGCCAAAGCTTCCACTTCCTTCCTGTAATGTAATGACCAGAACTGTACACCATACTCCGAGTGTGGCTGCACCAGAGGTTTGTACACCTGCAGCATGACCTTGTGGCTCCAAAACTCAATCTCTCTACCAATAAAAGCTAACACATCGTATGCCTTCTTAACAACCCTATCAACCTGGGTGGCAACTTTCAGAGATCTATGTACACGGACACTAAGATCTCTCTGTTCCTCTACATTACCAAGAATCTTACCATTATCCCAGTACTCTTTATTCCTGTTACTCCTTCTAAAGTGAATCACCTCTCACTTTCCCACATTAAACTGCATTTGCCACCTCTCAGCCCAGCTCTGCAGCTTATCTATGTTGCTCTGTAACCTGAAACATCCTTCAGCACTATCTACAACTCCACTGGCCTTAGTGCCATCTGCAAATTTACTAACCCATCCTTTTATGCCCTCATCCAGGTCATTTATAAAAATGACAAACAGCAGTGGCTCCAAAACAGATCCTGTGGTACATCACTAGTAACCAAACTCCAGGATGAACATTTCCCATCAATCACCACTCTCTGTCTTCTTTCAGCTAGCCAATTTCTGATCCAAACTGCTAAACCATCCTCAATCCCATGCTTCCATATTTTGTGCAACAGCCTACCATGGGGAACCTTATCAAACACCTTACTGAAATCTATATACACCATATCAACCACTTTACTCTCATCCATGTGTCTGTTCACCTTCTCAAAGAACTCTAAGTTTTGTGAGACACAACCTACCCTAACAAAACTGTGTTGACTGTCCCTAATCAACTTATTCCTCTCTAGATGATTATGAATCCTATCTCTTATAACCTTTTCCAACACTTTACCAATGACTGAAGTAAGGCTCTTTGGTCTATAATTACCAAAGTTGTCTCTACTCTCCTTCTTGAACAAGAGGACAACATTTGCTCTCCTCCAGTCTTCTGGCACTGTTCCTGTAGACAATGACAACATGAAGACCAAAGGCTCTGCAATCTCCTCTCTGGCTTCCAGAGAATCCTAGGATAAATCCCGTCTGGCCCAGAGGACTTACCTATTTTCACACTTTCCAGAATTGTTAATACCTTCTCCTTGTGAACCTAATAGTCTGTAATGCAATATTCTCCTCGGTAAGATTGTCTTTTTCCAGTATGAATACGACGAAAAATATTCATTTAGCGCTTCCCCTATTTCCTTGGACTCCATGCAAACTTCCCACTACTATCCTTGATTGGCCCTAATCTTTCTCTAGTCATTCTTTTATTCCTGATAAACCTATAGAAAGCCTTAGGGTTTTCCTTAATGCTATTTGCCAATGACTTATCATGTCCCCTCCTGACTCTTCTTATCTCTCTCTTTAGGCCTTTCCTGGCTAACTCTCAAGTGCCCTAACTGAGCCTTCACATCTCATCCTAACGTAAGTCTTCTTCTTCCTCTTGACAAGAGATTCAACTTCTTTAGTAAAACACAGCTACCTCGCTCAACCACTTCCTCCCTACCTGACAGGTACATACTTATCAAGGACACACAGTAGCTGTTCCTTGAATAAGCTCCACATTTCAATTGTGTCTATCCCCTGCAGTTTCCTTCTGCCTCCAATGCATCCTTAATCTTGCCTAATTGCATTGTAATTGCCTTTCCCCCAGCTATAACTCTTGTCCTGCGGTTTATACCTATCTCTTTCCATTGTTAAAATAAACATAACTGAATTGTTGGTCACTATCACCAAAGTGCTCACCTACCTCCAAATCTAACACCTGGCCAGGTTCATTACCCAGTACCAAATCTAATGTGGCCTCGCCCCTTGTTGGCCTGTCTACATACTGTGTCAGGAAACACTCCTGCGCACATTGGACAAAAACTGACCCATCTAAAGTACTCGAACTGTGGTATTTCCAGTCAATATTTGGAAAGTTAAAGTTTCCATAACAACTATCCTGTTACTCTTGTCCTGTCCAGAATTATCTTTGCTATCCTTTCCCCTATATCTCTGGAAGTATTCAGAGGCCTATAAAAAGTGCCAACAGGGTAACCTTTCCCTTCCTATATCTAACCTCAGCCCATACTACCTCAGTAGACAAGTCCTGAAACGTCCTTTCTGCCACTGTAATACTGTCCTTGACTGGGCAGCACGGTGGCACAGTGGTTAGCACTGCTGTCTCACAGTGCCTGAGACCCGGGTTCAATTCCCGACTCAGGCGACTGACTGTGTGGAGTTTGCATGTTCTCCCCGTGTCTGCGTGGGTTTCCTCCGGGTGCTCCGGTTTCCTCCCACAGTCCAAAGATGTGCGGGTCAGGTGAATTGGTCATGCTAAATTGCCCGTAGTGTTAGGTAAGGGGTAAATGTAGGGGTATGGGTGGGTTGCGCTTCGGCGGCTCGGTGTGGAGTTGTTGGGCTGAAGGGCCTGTTTCCACACTGTAAGTAATCTAATCTAACAATGCCACAACTTCCCCCCCCCCCCTTTTATCTCCTTCCCTGTTCTGACTGGAACATCTAAATCCCGGAACCTGCAACAATCATTCCTGTCCCAGCTCTATCCATGTCTCCAAGATGGCCAAAACATCTAAGTCGGGTATCAACCCATGGTGCAAGTTCACCCACTTTAATCTTTCTCCTTTAACACTTTAACATCCTTCTGTCTGTTTTCCAAAACTGGTATGTCTTCTATCCACAGATACTGTCTTGTTCCAGTTTCCTTGTGGATTTCCATCTTCCAACCTGTAATTGTCTGTGTGAGATATCTTAGGTATCTGCCTGAATAACTGCTCCTTTGATCTTGAATACTTGATGCTCATATAAATGGCTTTTTAAAATAGGAAGAATGCTGCTTCTGAATTCCTTGATAATCATAATTTCCCTTGTATTCTCAAATTTCTTTTCTTAAGAGATCTAAACCACTGATCAAGCAGAATTTCTTTCTCCCTGACAACTTTGACAAATGTCTGATTAGATTTCTCTCTTACAGTCCTAAATTTTAATTGATAAACTTCAGACAAGCTCATAGTGTTATAAATTGCCTCTTTGTCACTTTTGTAACTTATTGATTGTTCTTCTGATAAACTGATGTACACAGTCATAGCTGCACCAGTCCAAGCAGTTACTAATATTAAGGTTCGGCGTTGTTATTTCTGGCTACCTTCTCAAATGAGGTAAAATACCTTTTGACTTCAGCTCAGTAATTTTATTCAATATATGTAGACTCTTAGTTAACTAAATTCATTATTAGATCCAGAATAATCCTTCCGATTATTACCACCTACTTGCTCTGAGGTTTTCCATTACCAACTCATGTTCTTTAATTTTCCTGTATTTTTGGAGTTTAAGTATTTTTAATTCCATTTTGCTTTCCTTTTCAGGATTTCTTAATTCTTTGACCCTTGATTTCTCTCTCTCCTCAATTTCTATCATTCTCTGTTTACCTTCTAATTAAAATCTTTTCAGTTCGAGCTATATTTTAAATAATTCCTGCTATGACATTCCATTTTCAGGCTGTTTTGATTCATTCATGGGATAATGGCATCACTGACGGGGCCAACATTTATTGCCCATCCATAATTGCCCAGAAGGCAGTTAAGAGTCAACCACTTTGCTGTGGGTCTGGAGTCACATGTAGGCCAGACCAGATTAAGACAGCAATTTCCTTTTTGAAATAACTGCACAGAGTGAGTATCCCATCACCAAATCACCCTTATTTATATGTGCACTGTACATGGGCTGTTACCCGCCAGCTCAAAACCAGTCCCTACACTGAGGAGACCTACTGTATCTCTAATTTGTTTTTTTTTGTTTTTTCTTTTTCTTTTTTCTCTTTTCCTTTTCTTAACACACTGATCCAGTTCCCTCAGAGCAATCCTGTTTATATTTTTTCTTTCTTTTCCCTTTGTTACTCTTTTTTTACCCCTACACTACTGCCTATCTGTGGTAGTGCTTATTTTTCCCCAGTGCCCATGTTGTGTGTATGCAGGTGTGAGACACAGTGAAAGACACAAATCTTTATTCAATTTCTACCACCAGGAGGAAAAGAAAAATCCCCAGTTTATTTTTTTTTCTTTTCCCTACACTACTACCCAACTGCGGTAGTGCTTATTTTTTTCCCCAGCAGCCATGTTGTGTGTGTGTGTGTGTGTGTGTGTGCAGGTGTGAGACACAGTGAAAGACACAAGGTGTACAAATCTTTATTCAATTTCCACCACCAGGAGGAAAAGAAAAATCCCCAGTTTATATCTGTCAGCCAGGACTCCCTGACTGGCCCAGCTTAACAACTCCAATCAAGAATCTCATAGTCAAGGAGATCCACCTGGCCATGGTTCCAATCACTACATTTCCCTAAAGAACATTTGTCAACCAAATGGAGAGGCAATGACCTAGTGGCATTTTCACTAGACTATTAATCCAGAAACTCAGCTAGTGTCCGGGGGATCTGAGCTCATAACACAACCATGACAAATAGTAGAACTTGAATTCAATAAGAAAAGAGTCTGGAATGAAGAATCTAATGATGGCCATGAAGCCATTGTCGATTGTCAGGAAAACCATCTGGTTCACTAATTTCCTTTTAGGGAAGGAAACTGCCATCCCTACCTGATCTGGCCTACGTGTGACTCTAGACCCACAGCCATATAGTTGGCTCTCTGGACAATTAGGGGAAGGTAATAAATGCCAGCGATGTCCTCATCCTGTGAGTGAATACAAAAAGGCTTCCACCAATACTGCCAACTGCCCAATAGAAACTAAAAAGCTTCTTTTATCAAGTTAAAGGTATTTTCCCTCAACAAAAGAAGAAAAAATCAATCTCTCACCTTTCTAAATTGAAAAAATAAAGAATCTCTGTTCACTCATAAAAATGTCCCAACCGAAACAAATTCCCATTAGCCTCCCTGAACTATTTCTCTCAGACTGTTCTAAAGAAAATTGCAATGGGTACAGAAATAGCTACAATTAATCTTTAAACTGCTTTCAGATACCCAGAACACCCATATGTCACTACTTCACAATTCAAAATTCCAAAAGAAATTATGTTAAATATATCTATATGAATCACAGACCTTACTGACATCCTCTAAGGATTTTTAAAATTCACTTGTGGGACATCAGTATCCCTAGCCGAATCAACACTTATTGCCCTCCCTAGTTGCTTTTGAAATGTTGGGTGGTGAGTTGCCATCTTGAATTGCTGCATCTGTATGCTGTAGGTGGACCCACAAGGTTGTTAGAGGGGGAACTCAAGGATTCTGACCCAACAACAGTGAAGGAATGGTGATATCTTTCTAGGTCAGGATGCTAAGCGGCTTGGAGAGGAACTTGCAGGTGGTGGTGTTTCAATGTTTCTGCAGTCTCTGTCCTTCTATATCGAATTCTTTATGGTTTTGCAAGGTGCTGTCTCAGCAACCATGGTGAATTACAGATGTGCATTTTGTAGATGGTACATACGGCTGCTACTGTGCGCTGTTGGAGAAAGTGGATTCTTATGAATGGTGTCCAGTCTCTTGAATGTTGTTTGAGCTTCACGTATCCAGACAAGTAGGGAACTATTCCATCACACTCATGACGTATGCCTTATAGATGTGGACAGGCTTTGGAGAGTCAGGAGATGACTCCCCGTGCAAAGTTAGTGGAAAAAAAACGTTAGTATAAAAGTGCTGTCTGAAAGTGTGGTGAAAGCCGATTCAATCATTACTTTCAAAAGGAAATTGGTAGGTACTTAAAAGCAAGAATTGCAGCGCTGTGCAGAAAGCTAACTGATGTGTCTTTCAAAATACTAACACAGGAACAAAGATCAAAGTGGTTTCTAGCATGAAATGATTTTAGAATACCTCATCTTCAACACCTTACTTTAAGAATCAATTGTTAGACCGCTATAAAATTTAAAAAGGATACTCAGAACTTTCTCTGCTTTATTTTTGACCTAATTTAGAGAGGAGTCCTTAACAATTTTTTTTAAATTCCATTTTTGTATTCCTTCACAGGTCATGAGTGTCAATAGTGTTTATTGCCCATACCTAAATACTGATGTGAAGTGCTCGAAACAATCCACTGACTTGCTGGAGCTCTTCAGATGGGAGTTAAGAATCGTCAGATGGGAGTTAAGAATCAACCACATTGCTGGGCTTGTGGAATTATAAGTAAGCATCAATAGGTAAGCACGATAGTTTTCTGTCTGAAAGGAAATTAGTGAAGTGAATGAATTTTTGCAACTGCTTTACAATTTTTGCTTATAACTTAATTTAAATTCCACAACTACTGTGGTGACATTTAAACTGTCAGTTCTAGATTATTAAAAACTGAAAGAACTGCAGATGCTGGAAATCAAAAACAAAAACAGGAATTGCTGGAAAAACTCAGTAGGTCTGGCAGCAGCTGTGGAGAGAAAGCAGAGTTAACCTTTCAGGTCAAGTTCTGAGGAAGGTCATTCCATCCAAAACATTAACTTTGATTTTTCTCCACAGACACTGCCAGACCTGCTGAGCTTTTCCAGCAATTTCTGTTTTTGTTTCCTCTGGAGTATTGTCTGGGTCTCTTGATTCCCAGCCCTCTGTTCCATCAATCCTGTATACCCATACCAATATGAGTAAGATACCTAATGCTATTTGAAGTGGCTGGTCATATGCATTTCAGATGTCCACGAATTGTGTAATAACCTCACAAAATTGAATCTTTGCCTTTATGTGCAGAGTAAAAGGTAAATATGAGGTCCAATATATTGCCATTTTATCATTGTATCCCTACAATTATTTATAATTTCTGCTGTTGTTTTGTCAGCTCTGGGCATCCAGCAGTCTTTTTCTATGGCTTCTTTGACTTCCTTAAGGGCCAAAACATTGGTTCTTTCAACCTCAACTTCATTCTAGGCATGTGCAGACAAAATTGCATCCTTTTTATTGCTTTTTTAAAAACTTCAATCATAAGAATAAAATGAACTCAAGATGTTGCTGTAAATCAATCTCTGTTGCTGTTCCATTGTTAAACAGTATATGCCAGACTAATGGAAGGTAAGACGAAGCATCAAACGTCTGGTTTATGACCTTTAGGCCTCAGTATGAAGAGCTATAAGTCTGGTTTACAACCTTTTACCCTCAATAAACTTCAGTAACTTGGAGTACAATTCCTTGCTATGCCAAGGTTGATGGGATTCCAGGAGCTGTGTAAATGTGTGCAGAACAGCACAGAACATTAGTTAGAATTCACGTAGGAACATATAAGAACTAGAGTAGGCCATTCAGCCCTTTGTGCCTGTTCCACCATTCAATAAGTTCATGGCTGATCAGTAGCCTAACTCCAGATAACTGCTTTTGGCCCATATCCCTTAACACAATTACTTAACAAAAACGTTATCTGTCTCAGATGTAAAATTAACAACTGATCCAGCATCCACTGCCATTTGTGGAAGACACTTCCAAATCTTTACCATCCTTTGTGTGTAAAAGTGCTTTTCAATTTCTTTCCTGAACGGTCTGGCCCTAATTCTCAGACCATGCCCCCTAGTTCTAGAATCCCCAACCAGTGGAAATATTTTATTTGCCCTGTCTTTTCCTGTTAATATCTTGAAGCTTTCAAGCAGATCCCTCCTTGAACATTTAAATTCTAGAGAAAACAGGACTAATTTGTATAATCTCTCTTCCTAATGCCTGAAGTGCAGGTATCATTGTTGTAACCCTCCTCCCAAGGCCAATATATCATTTTTAAAGTGTGATACCCTGATCTCCTCGCAGCACTCCAAATGGAGTCTAACCAGGATTTGATATAACTGCAGCATAACTTCTGCATCTTTATATTCTAGTCCAGTGGATACAAGACTAAATCCCAACTTTTCAATTTCCATTTTCCAAGAAACACTTTGAGCTATTTTGACAAAGTGGTAATGTCGTTTTATAAATTGGATATGATTATTTATTAAAAAGCCACTTTAAGCTGAAAAATACCAGGTCCAGGTTTGCATTATGTCACTATGTAGTGCCATGGTGGATGTAAAATCCAGGAGGAAATTCATTACCCATTTACATCATTTAAAATAGGACATTAAGTAGAAATGTGTGAAAATTTGTTATAGTTTAGCAAGCACTTCATTGCAAATGTAATCATATCTAAAGTTGATATCTAGATATCCAAGATTTTTCCTACATGAGACCTTTAAGCTTAGTAGCAGCTAATTTTGTGCAAAAACCATTTTATTTAAACTGTGACTAAGTGCAGGGAAGTGTTTTCTCAAAGCACTAATACAAATAGAGTTAGCTAAATAAATAAAACAAACCTTTTCATAGGTCATGGAAATGCGTACAGGAATTGTGGGAAACACTCAGCAATCAACCAGAATCTGCTGGAAGAATGAGCAGTTGGAATGTTTCAGGTGAGGATGTCTTATCAGAATGGCCAGATGAAAACATTAACGTATGTCTACTCACAAGCATTGGGAAGAATCATATAGTGGTCTGAAAAACGTGGGCTATGACAAAACATATGGCAAAACCAAGGGTGGACTCCAGCAAGGTCCAAGTCAAAATCATTTCTTCTACACTTCACAAACATGCAAAGTGAGAATCTTGTCAGGCAGCAGGGAGCTGCCATGTTGGGGATAATGCTCATTCAGTTCCTTGTATTTGCCCAACTCACTTTATTAATATTTCAGGTTCTGATTCTTATTAAACTCATCCAATATACCATATGCTGGGAAAGCCCCTGTATTGGAATCAGAGTGGGTACTTGGCAGATTTAACTCACTTCTTGCTCCAAACCACCTCTATATTGGAAACCATCACCAGCATCTCAGAGCATACTCCCTGGGCACTGACCACAAGCATTACATGTTTATGGGCATGGGCATCCAACATGTGCCAACTATAAGAACCCTGACTGCACACCTCTGATCCACCAACAGGCCACTTCTGCATTTTAATGGTGCACCTTGGGCTGCACCGGTAACTCTCACTGTAATGCTGCAGCAAGGATACTGTGGATTCAGGGACACATACCCAGCTCATGGACTGGACCAGGCCTCATTCCTGATGAAGGGCTTATTCCTGAAACATCAACTCTCCTGGTCCTTGGATGCTGCCTGACCTGCTGTGCTTTTCCAGCACCTCACTTTTCAACTCTGACTCTCCAGCATCTGCAGTTCTCACTTTCTCGTAGTCCCTGTATCTCTGATCTCTACTCATAGTGCTCAGTACACAGACACAAAGCCAGGAATCTGTCATCGTTGTTGGCAGGCCTCTGTCCAATCAAAGGGCATAGCCTTAGCTCAGGGTATGTACCAATGCAGCAAGTCAAGGACAGACTTCCATACCAATCTAGGCCCTGCTTGGACTGCCCACAGTCAGGATAGTCTCCTCAGATAGGGTTGAGGAGCTGATTGATAGGCAGTCCACCACTTGTCATGACTGTTTCTGCCCGATTGAGTACTGTTTTCTTCTTAAAATATGAGACAGGCAGGGCATACGGTGGCTCAGTGATTAGCACTGCTCCCTTACAGTGCCAGGGATCCAGGTTCATTTTCACCTTTAGGCAACTTGTGTGGAGTTTGTATGTTCTCCCTGGGTTTTCTCCCACAGTCCAAAGATGTGCGTGTTAGGTGGATTACCCATGCTAAATGTGTGGTTATGGGGAATATGGTGTGGGGAAGAGATGCTCTTTCGAGGATTGGTCCAGACTTGATGGGCTGAATGGCCTCTATCTTCTATGAATACAGAAGATGAAAGTGGGTGGCGCAGCTGTTATCAATGGTTTGGACAGTGAAGTGTCCTGTGCAAGTGAGTAGGCAGCACAGAGGGCACGCATGGTCAGGGGTTAGAGTGGATGACAGTGATGAGAAAAGCCCTTGCAGGCAATTGTGAAAATTGTCGAGCTTGACCCTTACTGGGAAGTGAGCATAGTAGCACAGACAGAGTGAGCATGGGATGTCACAGAGAAGGTGACATTTATGATAGTGAAATGGAGAAAAGCATTAACCTCCTCCTGACTGTACTGTGTATTCCTCTGGGTGAGACTGTTTGAAGCTGGATAGTAACCTCGGGCCAGTATGGCATGATCCTGTATTGCCTACTGCTGGTCCTGGATGGACGAGAAAGTCCTGTGTTGGCACCAATCTGTCCAGTAAGCTCTACAGGATCCTATATGCAAAGCAGGGTGCCATTTTTCCCCTTGATTGCTATGTGAGAGGCAAGTATTCGGAACCATACAGAGTCACTCCAGACTGATAGTGATTGTCCAGGTACACAGTGGGGCTACGACAGTACCACAGGTGTTGGTTAATCCAGGATATCTGCTGTGTGGTTGCTTGTCCCTGGAGCGTCGGAGGCTGAGGGGTGATCTTATAGAGGTTTACAAAATTATGAGGGGCATGGATAGGATAAATGGACAAAGTCTTTACCCTGGGGTCGGAGAGTCCGGAACTATAGGTTGAGGGTGAGAGGGGAAAGATATAAAAGAGACTTAAGGGACAACCTTTTCACACAGAGGGTGGTACATGTATGGAATAAACTGCCAGAGGATGTGGTGGAGGCTGGTACAATTGCAACATTTAAGAGGCATTTGGATGGGTATATGAATAGGAAGGGTTTGGAGGGATATGGGCTGGGTGCTAGCAGGTGGGACTAGATTGGGTTGGGATATCTGGTCGGCATGGACTGGTTGGACCGAAGGGTCTGTTTCCATGCTGTACATCTCTATGACTGTATGACTCTGAATGCTGAATGGTAAGATGAATACACCAGAGTGGAATCAAATACACCAGAGAGGTATGGTAGGCAACTAATGAGGTGAGTTTGGTAAGCTATGGCAAGAATCTCTCAACACAACTTGATACAACTCGCACTTAGTCAAAATACGTAAGGATTCGGTCTATTTTTACTGACAGACCACTGAACATTCCCAGAATGCTTTTATTATAATTGCATATAAATTATATTTGAAGGAACTGGGTTGTACACTTTGCTGAAACACTTTTTAAAAACATTTATTTATTGAATATGAACATCACTGCGTAGACCAGCATCTCTAATTCCAATAAAAAACAATGAAATATGCAGAAAATGCCTCAAAAACTTTGAGAGGAAGATATGGATGTACCTTGTCCATAATAAAAGTCAACAAAGATGGCCATGGAACATTCCTTTGAATTTTCCCTCTTTCTGTCTTACTTGTTAGCATACAGAAGGCCAAGCAATAAGCACAGATGGCAAAGATCACTTGGCATACTGTATCTCATCCAATTACAATGAACATTAAGTTTTGCAATTACATCATTCAACAGTTTTTAAATGATAAATTGTTGTTCCTCCCTTCATTACCTTACCCTGGAACTTGGTCACTGTCAACATAAAGGCTGAGAAAGGTTAAAAAAGATGCAGACACAAAGACACTTTCCTCGATTTAAATTTTGATAAGTTGCCCTTAAACATTACCATGTCATTCGCTGTATAACCTTTCTCCCTTAAAGGCTGTGGATGCAAATACAAACATGGACAAGAGCACTGAATTCCACTTGCCTGGATAATTGCAGCTCCAAAAACATTAGAGCAAGCTGACACCATCCAGGGCAAAGCAGTCCACTTGATTGGCATCACATCTACAAGCATTCAAGCGCTCCACCTTTGACGCTCAGTACCATTTTTTAGATGTGTACCATCTACAAGAAGCTCTGCAAAAATTCAACAAGGTTCTTTAGACAGCAAATCCATAATCACTTCCTTCTAGAAGGTGTATCTACATCAAAAAAGTGTCAGTGGTTCAAGAAGGGAGCGCACGATCACCTTCTCAAAAGCAATTAGGGACAGTGTCATTCAAGTCCTCTGAATTAATAAAGTGTAAATGGAACTTTCCAAATTACGCTCAGTCACTGTTTAATATTTAAGGAATAGGGAACAAAGAGCCATTGAGTCATGATGTAAGGAATGAGTGGATCAGATCTAAAGGACTGTGTTGCCTACTGTTGTAATGTCCTTACATTCATAATGATGTTAATTATATCTAATATAGCTTAATGCAGAATGGGGACCAATAGCATATTGCCACGGACTGATTTTTTTGATATTCCTAAGTCTCTGAATGAAAAATAAATCAAGAACAGCTTTTAATATGTGTGTTGAAAAAGTTCCCATTTATGGTTCGGAGTTCCTTTTTGTCGTTCAGAGTTCCTGTCATGAAAGAAGGACTTTCTCTAGTCCAAAAGCAAGTACCATGACCAAGTTTCAATTATTTTAAAAGGAAAAGGAAACTACTGCAGGAAGGGTATTCTCGAACTTAGACCAATTTGTTATTCAGTACTGAAGGGAAGGAGTCAGTCTCAGGCCAAGCTTAATTAATATCCCCCATGTGAGGATCTAGATTATACATAAGTATACATAAAAGCAACTTGCAATGTGGATGTTTAGAATACCAAGGGGACTGGCACATTTTAAACTATCTCACTTGGTAAATTCATTCATGCTCAATACAGATATCTATGTTATTACCGCAGGTGACTTCAAGGCTTAATGTAATAACAACTTGTATTTATGTGTGACCTTAAACATAGAATAACATACAAGGCATTGGACAGAGATTTAATGTTTGGCCAATCAGATTGAACTTGTCTAGTTGAAAATGTAAATGAGGTGGAAAACCAAGTCATTATTAACTGGTGCATTCCCCATCAATACCTTTACCAGAGTCCATTTGCCAACCAATCAGCATTCTCCTCTCATGCAATGTAAATATTTTCCCTCTGCTTTGATATTCTTGCAAATTATCCTGACAAGTATAAAATGAGAAGCTTCAACAATGCTTTTGGAGGGGTAATTCCAAAGATAACACTTAGATAATTAAAGACACAACTGCAGTAATGGTTACAATTGCTTGGAGTATCATTTATATGGTGAAATTGAGATTTTAGGCTTTATGTAAGGCATGAAAATGTGTTGCTGGAAAAGCGCAGCAGGTCAGGCAGCATCCAAGGAGCAGGAGAATCGACATTTCAGGCATGAGCCCTTCTTCAGGAAGCTCTACGTCGATTCTCCTGCTCCTTGGATGCTGCCTGACCTGCTGCGTTTTTCCAGCAACACATTTTCAGCTCTGATTTCCAGCATCTGCAGTCCTCATTTTCTCCTTTTATGTAAGGCATGCCTGATGGTGAAAGATTGGAAACAGTGGAAGATTGTGGTTGGGGGTGGGTTGGTGGTGAACTGGTGGTGGGAAGAGATGTGCAAGTAGGTGGACATGAAACCCAGAGAGAAAGAGAGAGAGAGAGAGAGAGAGAGATGAAAGGGGAAGGTAAATGATGGAGTTATGGATGGCAGGCCGAGGTGGGAGGGAAGTGGAATAAATGATAGTGAGAACGAATGGTAGCCGAAAATAGGTAATCTGTGCTGAAAGCTACCCATGTACTGTAATAATAGGTCTGAGAGTGTGTGCGAAAGGGTTGTCTTATACTAAAAGCAACCCATGTCATGTCAAGACTGGGTGTGACATGGGTAAAAAGCATGAAAGGACAGAATTAAGTACTAAACTTATTGGACTCAGTATAGAGTCCTGAAGGCTGCAGGGTCCCCATGCAGAAGATGAGATGTTGCTCTTCCAGCTTGCGTTTGAACGTGGATTGCATCAATATCTGATGAGTTGCAAATGGAGCTGAACAAAGCGTAATCATAATTGAACATACCCATTTCTGACCTATGATGAAGGGAAGATCATTGCTGAAGCAGCATAAAATGGTTGGGCCATGGACAGTACCCTGAGGAACTTCTGCAGAGTTGTCCTGGAGCTGAGAAGACTAACCTCCAACATCCACAACCATCTTCCTTTATACTACCTTGAGAACTCCAACCAGTGGAGAATTTTCCTGTGATTCCATTAATTCCAGTTTTGCTAGGGCTCCTTGATGTCACACTTGAGTTGAACGTGGCCTTGATGTCAAGGGCTATCACTCTTACCTCACCTCTGGAATTCAGCTCTTTCATCTGTGATTGAACTAAGGCTCAAGGATAGGGTTCAGGAGCTGAGTGGTCCTGGCAGAACCTAAACTGGGTGTCGCTGAGCAGATTATTACTGAGCAAGCGCTGCTTGATAGCATTGTTGTTGATGCATTCCATCACTTTACTGATGATTGAGAGTAGACTGATTGGCCAGTAATTGGCCAGGTTGGATTTGTCCTGATTTTTGCATACAGGACATAGCTGGACAATTTTCCACATTGTCAGGAAGAGTAAGCTCTGGAGCACAAGTGTGATGATATTTTGGTTTTAAGAGGTGCATTTTGTCTGTTTTCATTTGAACAGAGATTTTAGGTCGGGGTACTGAGCTATGAAAACCCATAAAGTAAACAGTTTATGGGGCCTTGGGTTTATTTTAAAGTAGAAAGAAGAGAATCATCCTCAATGGGTATGGTCAACAATGAACATCAACTATCCACAAAACGACATGACCCTTTCTCATTGGTATCCTTACGTACAGATAAGGAAGGACACCACTTCAATTGGGACAACACATCCATCCTAGGACAAGCCAAACAGAGAACGCACGAGAATTCCTAGAAGCATGACATTCCAACCAGAACTCTATCAATAAACACATTAACTTGGACCCGATTTAACACCCCTTGAGAAAGAGAACAGGAAATGACATACCCATTGGAAATCACCACAGGAAATGACATCACCAACCCAAAGAAACCCAAACATATCTCCTTTTGCCTGCGCAAAGAAGGCGCAGGGTGATTGGTATAATATTCACGCAATCTCTTAGACTCTGGTTGCTTACAGTTGACTTTTTTCAAGCTTCAGGAGTTTTTACAGGAGAGAAAGACACACACACACGCACACACACACATGCACATACAAGCACACCTACACAGACACGCACACACAGACTCACACACAGACACATACACACACAAACACACCACTTGTCCTTCCTGAAGCTTAAAGGCTTCTCACTGAATCATTCATACCCTCAAGCTACTCAGCTACCCAGGGACCAAAGACAGAGTTCTCATTATGCTAATGTCACTGGTCACAATAACACAAACTAATCAGCCGTCTAAATCACACTGCACACAGGCCCCTTGCGCTGGGCTGACTGCAAACATTTTTCCCACTGCTTGATTGAAACAGCTGTGTAAACAACATACATGATGAGTTTCAGAACGCAATTAAAAATGTAGCAATTCTTTTCACAATTCTTGGCTCTTAAAACATCAATATTTTCCCTTTTAATCCTTAATCAAAAATACAGGAGATAAAATATGCTTTATACACATCTTTGGCAGGATTCGAACCCCAGAGCATTACCTGGCTTTATGGATTACTAGCCCAGCAACAATACGACTACCCCATAAACCCGCCCCCCCCCCCCAAAACATATTGTGGAAGGTTAAGATGCAGGTTAAATAAATATTCAGGAAACCTAATTAAATGCGAACATTTGTTGTGAGGGAAATCGAATACAAAAATAAGAAGGGCATTAGTGGATCACATCTGAAGAGTATTGTATTGGTTTCTTTATTTAAATTATGTTGTAAATGTGTTGGAATCAGTTTAGAAAAGACTTGTATTATTAGCTGGAATGGGTGGGTTTTCATGCAAGGAGAGTTTGCACAAGCTAGGCTTATATCTGCTGGTGTTCAGAAATGTAAGAGTCAACTTACAGAGTTGAAAACAAAGTCAGGATTAGAGTGGTGCTAGAAAAGCACGGCAGGTCAGGCAACATCCGAGGAGCAGGAAAGTCAACGTTTTGGGCTTTTGCCCGAAATGTGGATTTTCCTGCTCCTTGGAAGCTGCCTGGTTTGCTGTGCTTTTTCAGCACCACTCTAATCTTGACTGAAACAGGTCCTGCGAGTGCTTGTGGAGAGGAAGTTTCCTCTTGTGGAGTCATAGAATTGGACAGCACGGAAACAGACCCTTTGGTCTAATTTGCCCTCGCTGACAAGATATCGTAAATGAATCTAGTCCCATTTGCCAGTATTTGTCCTTATTCCTCTAAACTCTTCCTATTCTTGTACCCATTCAGATTCCTTTTACACGTTGTAATTGTACCAGCCTCCACCACTTCCTCTTGCAGTTCATTCCAAATATGCACTACCCTCAGTGTGAAAAAGTTGCTTTTTAGGAGCCTTTTAAATCTTCCTTTTATGAGAAAGTCTAAAATGAGTGGTTACTGTTTAAGAAAAAAAGGGGTCACCCATTTAAGATAGAAATGAGAAGAAATTTGGAACTCTCTTCCTGAAACTGTGGTGGAAACAGAGTCGCTGAATATTTTTAAGACAAAGATGGAAGGTTCTTGCTGAACAAAGAGGTGAAACTTATTCGGGGTAAACAGAAATGTAGAGTAACCACTTCAGCCATGATAGTGGACAAACAGCAGGTTTGAAAGACTGAGGAGCCAACCACTCTCTAGTCTTAGGTTCATATGATTATGTATGGAATTCTCCTACCAAGAAGATATTAAAGGCTGTGTGTTCAATTTTTTCTATAGATGAGTTATGTAGATTTTTGATGGACAAAGGAGTTAAGACAGGAAAGTGGAGATGAAAGCTCAACTCAATCAGCCATGATCTTATTGAATAGTGAAACAGACTCAAAGGGCCAAATGACCTATACCTAAACATTGTGTTCCTCATTATTTTTAATCAATGTATTCAGGAATGTTAAAATGCACCTCTGGGTCATTTGGGATTTGATTTAGACCCTTGGCCCAGAGGTAGTAATGAAGTCCAGTGTCTGCAACTATATCCCATAATGTAATGTAGATTCAGGGTAAATCCTTGTGGGAAAATGTATAGCAGACAGAAGCTTTGAATAAGTGGAAGTTACAGATTGATCTTATTATCACTGAACAAATGATGAAGAGAAAGGAAATCCCTTAAAACTAAATAGGTGTATACAAGTCATCAATAGTTTGATCGGATAAAAGCAAAATACTGCAGATGTTGGATGTATGAAATAAGAACATCGTGCTTGAGAAACGCAGCAAGTCTGGCAGCATCTGTGGAGAGAGAAACTAAGCTAATATTTTGACTACAAAATTAAGTTATTTTTCACAATAGTGTTATTTTGGGACTGGAGGATTCTGAGAAGTGAGTTTTTATGCTGTTGACAAAGGGGAAGATGGAGCGAGTAGAACAGATGGTGGTGGGGTTGTGGAGGTATTTAATCAAAATGGATGACGGTGTTCATGCTCTGAAGTTTCTGATTCTTGAAGATTCTTGAAGCAAATCATGAGGTACTGTTCCCCCAGCTGAGCTTTGCTGCAATGCTGCAGTAGGATTAAGACAGAACTGTTAGACTGATGATGAGGTGGTGTATTGAAATGCTGTTTGTGATACCTTCCTGTGCATAAGTTGGCTTCTCCATATATGCACTGAGTTTCTTTCGAGGCTTGGAACTTACATTGGTCCTGAAGGATGCTAGATAAGTGCAGTTTATTTTGTTCTAACCTATCTTGTGTCACCATTACAAAAAAAAATGATTATTAGCACGTGCTTCATCAGTAGGTATTTCGTAGGAACTGGAAACATTCCACTTTTTTCCCTCCGTGTTACAATCTGCTGGCTTTTCATGTTTTAGCCCTTCTCCACTTCATCCTGTTTCACCTTGCACTGAGTTCTACTTCTCACCTGGTTTTCCCAAGGAGGTTTCGCAGTGATCCCAGTACAGAGAAGTGCTTTTTCTCATCCACAATACACAGAGTCAACTACAGCTGTGCCTTTATTTAACTTAATCATAAACTCACAAGACATCCAGGAATTTAGTGAAAACTGAGAAAATCACTACCACTTGCTTTTGATATTCTTTATATTCTGCAGCTGCCAGAGAGATTTACTGCATTATTAATGTCTTCCTTGACATACTCTCCAGCTAATGGATCTAATAATTACATTTAATGGAAGCAGCCAGATGCTGAAACAGTCAAACAAATTAGTACTTTCTGGATTAATACATTTCCGCAAAATTTTAAAGGTCAATAGTATTCTGTGTTGTTTAGGATTCCTTCAGATTTGATCCAATTATGTTATCAAATACCCTTTCTCTGAAAAAAATATTGCTCCTTCTTTGATCTGAAGTCGAACACAGAAACAAGGGATTGAATCTTACAGTAAATTAGATGCATATTAATTTTGGTGAGTTTTCTGGAGGATTTCTCGATGAAGCTGATTTGGTTTTCTGACTCTTTCCTCCCAAGCTTAACGGACTTCTCACAATAAAATTGTCAATTAACTCTTTCCCTTTGCCCCGGACTGTGTCGTGACATTAGTCACAGCGAATTAACTATACGCTGACTTGAGGTGGGCCCAGTGCAGACTCTTGGTGGTCAGTGAGTGGACCCTATGCAGACTCGTGGTGGTCAGTGAGTGGACCTAGTGCAGACTCATGGTGGTCAGTGAGTGGACCCAGTGCAGACTCGTGGTGGTCAGTCAGTGAGCCCAGTGCAGACTCGTGGTGGTCAGTGAGTGGACCCAGTGCAGACTCATGGTGGTCAGTGAGTGGACCGAGTGCAGACTCATGGTGGTCAGTGAGTGGACCCAATGTAGACTCGTGGTGGTCAGTGAATGAGCCCAGTGCAGACTCATGGTGGTCAGTGAGAGGACTCAGTGCAGACTCATGGTGGTCAGTGTGTGGACCCAGAGCAGACTCATGGTGGTCAGTGAGTGAGCCCAGTGCAGACTCATGGTGGTCAGTGAGTGGACCCAATGTAGACTCGTGGTGGTCAGTGAATGAGCCCAGTGCAGACTCATGGTGGTCAGTGAGAGGACTCAGTGCAGACTGATGGTGGTCAGTGAGTGGACCCAGCGCAGACTCATGGTGGTCAGTGTGTGGACCCAGTACAGACTCATGCTGGTCAGTCAGTGAGCCCAGTGCAGACTCTTGGTGGTCAGTGAGTGGACCCAGTGCAGATTCATGCTGGTCAGTGAGTGAACCCAGTGCAGACTCATGTTTGTCAGTGAGTGGACCCACAGAAGATCCATGGTGGTCAGTGAGTGGACCTAGTGCATACCCATGGTGCTCAGTGAGTGGACCCAAAGCAGACTCGTGGTGGTCAGTGAATGAGCCCAGTGCAGACTGATGGTGGTCGGTAAGTGGGCCCAGTGCAGCTTCGTGGTGGTAAGTGAGTGGGCCGAGTGCAGACTCATGCTGGTCAGTGAGTGGACACAGTGCAGACTCATGGCAGTCAGTGAGTGAGCCCAGTGCAGACTCATGGTGGTCAGTGAGTGGACCCAGTACTGACCCGTGGTGGTCAGTGAGTGGACCCAATGCAGACTCATGGTGATCAGTGAATGGACACAGAGCAGACCCATGGTGGTCAGTGAGTGGGCACAATGCAGACCCATGGTGGTCGGTGAGTAGGCCCAGTGCAGCCTCGTGGTGGTCAGTGAGTGGCCCAATGCAGACGCATGGTGTTCAGTGAATGGACTCAGTGCAAGCCCGTGGTGGTCAGTGAGTGGGCCCAGTGCTGACCCATTCTGGTTAATGAGTGGGTGAAGTGCCGACTCGTGGTGGTCAGTGAGTGGCCCAATGCAGACCCATGGTGGTCAGTGAGTGGACACAGTGCAGACTCATGGCGGTCAGTGAGTGGACCCAATGCAGACTCATGGTGATCAGTGAATGGACACAGAGCAGACCCATGGTGGTCAGTGAGTGGGCACAATGCAGACCCATGGTGGTCGGTGAGTAGGCCCAGTGCAGCCTCGTGGTGGTCAGTGAGTGGCCCAATGCAGACGCATGGTGTTCAGTGAATGGACTCAGTGCAAGCCCGTGGTGGTCAGTGAGTGGGCCCAGTGCCGACCCATTCTGGTTAATGAGTGGGTGAAGTGCCGACTCGTGGTGGTCAGTGAGTGGCCCAATGCAGACCCATGGTGGTCAGTGAGTGGACCCAGTGCAGACTCGTGGTGGTCAGTGAGTGGACCCAGTGCAGACTCGTGGTGGTCAGTGAATGAGCCCAGTGCAGACTCATGGTGGTCAGTGAGTGGACCCAATGCAAACTCATGGTGGTCAGTGAATGGACACAGTGCAGACCCATGGTGGTCAGTGAGTGGGCCCAATGCAGACCCATGGTGGTCAGTGAGTGGGCCCTATGCAGACTGGTTGTGGTCAGTGAGTGGGACCAGTTCAGACCCATGGTGGTCAGTGAGTGGGACCAGTGCAGACTTGTGGTGGTCAGTGAGTCAGCCCAGTGCAGACACATTCTGGTCAGTGTGTGGACCCAGTGCAGACTCGTTGTGGGCAGTAAATGAGCCCAGTGCAGACTCTTGGTGGCCAGTAAATCGACCAAGAGCAGACTCGTGGTGCTCCGTGTGTGGACCCAGTGCAGACCCATGGTGGTCTGTGAGTGGGCCCAGTGCAGACCCATGGTGGTCAGTGAGTGTAACCAGTGCAGACTCATTGTGGTCAGTGAGTGGACCCAATGCAGACCCATGTTGGTCAGTGAGTGGACCCAATGCAAACTCATGGTGGTCAGTGAATGGATATAGTGCAGACCCATGGTGGTCGGTGAGTGGGCCCAGTGCAGACTCATGGTGGTCAGTGAGTGGGCCCAATGTAGACTCGTGGTGGTCAGTGAGTGCACCCAGTGCAGACTCTTGGTGCTCAGTGTGTGAGCCCAATGCAGACTCATGGTGGTCAGTAAATGGATCAAGAGCAGACTTGTGCTGGTCTGTGAGTGGATCCAGTGCCGACTAATGGTGGTCAATGAGTGGATGCAATGCAGACCCACGGTGGTCATTGAGTGAGCCCAGTGCATATTCATGGTTGTCAGTGAATGGACCCAGTGCAAACTGATGGTGGTCAGTGAGTGGACCCAGTGCAGACTCATGGTGGTCAGTGAGTGGACCCAGTGCAGACTCATGGTGATCAGTGAGTGGTCCAAGTGCAGACCCACGTTGGTCAGTGAGTGGACCCAGTGCAGACTCATCGTGGTCAGTGAATGTACCCAGTACTGATTCATGGTGGTCAGTGAGTGGGCCCAGTGCAGACTCGTGGTGGTCAGTGAGTGAACCCAGTGCAGGCCCATGGTAGTCAGTGAGTGGACCCAGTGCAGATCCATGGTGGTCAGTGAATGGACCTAATGCAGACTCGTGGTGGTCAGTGAATGGACACAGAGCAGACCCATGGTGGTCAGTGAGTGGACACAATGCAGTCCTATGGTGGTCGGTGAGTGGGCCCAGTGCAGCTTCCTGGTGGTCAGTGAGTGGGCCCAATGCAGACCCATGGTGTCAGTGAATGGACTCAGTGCAGACCCATGGTGGTCAGTGAGTGGGCCCAATGCAGACCCATGGTGTCAGTGAATGGACTCAGTGCAGACCCATGGTGGTCAGTGAGTGGGCCCAATGCCGACCCATTCTGGTCAATGAGTGGGCGCAGTGCAAACTCATGGTAGTCAGTGAATGGACCCAGTGCAGACTAATGGTGGTCAGTGAGTCGGTGCAATGCAGACCCTTGGTGGTCATTGAGTGAGCCCAATGCATACTCATGGTGGTCAGTGAATGGACACAGTGCAGACCCATGATGGTCAGTGAGTGGAACCAGTGCAGACTCGTGGTGGTCAGTGAGTGATCCCAGTGCATACTCATGGTGATCAGTGAGTGGTCCAAGTGCAGACCCACGTTGGTCTGTGAGTGGACCCAGTGCAGACTCATGGTGGTCAGTGAGTGGACCCAATGCAAACTCATGGTGGTCAGTGAATGGACACAGTGCAGACTCATGGTGATCAGTGAGTGGGCCCAAAGCAGGTTCATGCTGGTCTGTGAGTGGACCCAGTGCAGACTCATGGTGCTCAGTGAGTGAGCCCAGTGCAGACCCATGGTGGTCAGTAAATGGACCAAGAGCAGACTCATGGTGGTCAGTTACTAAGCCCAGTGCAGACCCATTGTGGTCAGTGAGTGAGCCCAGTGATGACCCATGGTGGTCAGTGATGGGGCTTAATGCAGACCCATGGTGGTCAGTGAATGGAACCAGTGCAGACTCATGGTGGTCAGTGTGTGGTCCCAGTGCAGATGCATGGTCAGCGAATGCACCCAGTGCAGACTAATGGTGGTCAATGAGTGGATGCAATGCAGACCAATGGTGGTCATTGAGTGAGCCCAGTGCATAGTCATGGTGGTCAGTGAATGGACCCAGTGCAGACCCATGTTGGTTAGTGAGTGGACCCAGAGCAGACTCGTGGTGGTCAGTGGGAGGACCCAGTGTAGAATCATGGTGGTCGTTGAGTGGGCCCAGTGCAGACTCGTGGTGGTCAGTGAGTGGACCCAGTGTAGACTCATGGTGGTCATTGAGTGGGCCCAGTGCAGACTCGTGGTGGTCAGTGAATGGACCCAGGGCAGACTCATGGTGGTCAGTGAGTGAGCCCAGTGCAGACTTGTGGTGGTCAGTGATGGGGCTTAATGCAGACCCATGGTGGTCAATGAATGGAACCAGTGCAGACTCATGGTGGTCAGTGAGTGGTCCCAGTGCAGACACGTGGTGGTCAGTGAATGCACCCAGTGCAGACTAATGGTTGTCAATGAGTGGACGCAATGCAGATCCATAGTGGTCATTGAGTGAGCCCAGTGCATAGTCATGGTGGTCAGTGAATGGACCCAGTGCAGACCCATGTTGGTCAGTGAGTGGACCCAGTGCAGACTCGTGGTGGTCAGTGGGAGGACCCAGTGTAGAATCATGGTGGTCGTTGAGTGGGCCCAGTGCAGACTCGTGGTGGTCAGTGAGTGGACCAAGTGCAGACTCATGGTGGTCAGTGAGTGGACCCAATGCAGACTCGTGGTGGTCAGTGAATGAGCCCAGTGCAGACTGGTGGTGGTCAGTGAGTGGACCCAGTGCAGATTCATGCTGGTCTGTGAGTGGACCCAGTGCAGACTCATGATGGTCAGTGAGTGGACCCAGTTGAGACTCATGGTGCTCAGTGAGTGAGCTCAATGCAGACTCATGGTGGTCAGTAAATGGACCCAGAGCAGACTTGTGGTGGTCAGTGAGTGAGCCCAGTATAGACTCATTGTGGTCAGTTACTAAGCCCAGTGCAGACCCATTGTGGTCAGTGAATAGATCAAGTGCATACTCCTGTTGGTCAGTGAGTGGACCCAGTGTAGAAGCATGGTCGTCGTTGAGTGGGCCCAGTGCAGATTCATGTTGGTCTGTGAGTAGACCCATTGTAGACTCATGGTGGTCATTGAGTGGGTCCACTGCAGACTCATGGTGGTCAGTGACGGGACCCAGGGCAGACTCATGGTGGTCAGTGAGTACTCCCAGAGCAGACCCATGGTTGTCAGTAATGGGGCTTAATGCAGACCCCTCGTGGTCAGTGAATGGAACCTGTGCAGACTCATGCTGGTCTGTGAGTGGACCCAGTGCAGACTCATGGTGCTCAGTGAGTGAGCCCAGTGCAGACTCATGGTGGTCAGTAAATGGACCAAGAGCAGACCCATGGTGGTCAGTTACTAAGCCCAGTGCAGACCCATTGTGGTCAGTGAGTGAGCCCAGTGATGACCCATGGTGGTCAGTGATGGGGCTTAATGCAGACCCATGGTGGTCAGTGAATGGAACCAGTGCAGACTCATGGTGGTCAGTGAGTGGTCCCAGTGCAGATGCGTGGTGGTCAGCGAATGCACCCAGTGCAGACTAATGGTGGTCAATGAGTGGATGCAGTGCAGACCAATGGTGGTCATTGAGTGAGCCCAGTGCATAGTCATGGTGGTCAGTGAATGGACCCAGTGCAGACCCATGTTGGTTAGTGAGTGGACCCAGAGCAGACTCGTGGTGGTCAGTGGGAGGACCCAGTGTAGAATCATGGTGGTCGTTGAGTGGGCCCAGTGCAGACTCGTGGTGGTCAGTGAGTGGACCCAGTGTAGACTCATGGTGGTCATTGAGTGGGCCCAGTGCAGACTCATGGTGGTCAGTGAATGGACCCAGGGCAGACTCATGGTGGTCAGTGAGTGAGCCCAGTGCAGACTTGTGGTGGTCAGTGATGGGGCTTAATGCAGACCCATGGTGGTCAATGAATGGAACCAGTGCAGACTCATGGTGGTCAGTGAGTGGTCCCAGTGCAGACGCGTGGTGGTCAGTGAATGCACCCAGTGCAGACTAATGGTTGTCAATGAGTGGACGCAATGCAGATCCATAGTGGTCATTGAGTGAGCCCAGTGCATAGTCATGGTGGTCAGTGAATGGACCCAGTGCAGACCCATGTTGGTCAGTGAGTGGACCCAGTGCAGACTCGTGGTGGTCAGTGGGAGGACCCAGTGTAGAATCATGGTGGTCGTTGAGTGGGCCCAGTGCAGACTCGTGGTGGTCAGTGAGTGGACCGAGTGCAGACTCATGGTGGTCAGTGAGTGGACCCAATGCAGACTCGTGGTGGTCAGTGAATGAGCCCAGTGCAGACTGGTGGTGGTCAGTGAGTGGACCCAGTGCAGATTCATGCTGGTCTATGAGTGGACCCAGTGCAGACTCATGATGGTCAGTGAGTGGACCCAGTTGAGACTCATGGTGCTCAGTGAGTGAGCTCAGTGCAGACTCATGGTGGTCAGTAAATGGACCCAGAGCAGACTTGTGGTGGTCAGTGAGTGAGCCCAGTATAGACTCATTGTGGTCAGTTACTAAGCCCAGTGCAGACCCATTGTGGTCAGTGAATAGATCAAGTGCATACTCCTGTTGGTCAGTGAGTGGACCCAGTGTAGAAGCATGGTCGTCGTTGAGTGGGCCCAGTGCAGATTCATGTTGGTCTGTGAGTAGACCCATTGTAGATTCATGGTGGTCATTGAGTGGGTCCACTGCAGACTCATGGTGGTCAGTGACGGGACCCAGGGCAGACTCATGGTGGTCAGTGAGTACTCCCAGAGCAGACCCATGGTTGTCAGTAATGGGGCTTAATGCAGACCCATCGTGGTCAGTGAATGGAACCTGTGCAGACTCATGGTGGTCAGTGAGTGGACCCAGTGCAGACGCGTGGTGGTCAGTGAATGCACCCAGTGCAGACTAATGGTGGTCAATGAGTAGGCACATTGCAGACCCATGGCGGTCAGTGAGTGAGCCCAGTGCATACTCATGGTGGTCAGTGAATGGACCCAGTGCAGACTCATGTTGGTCAGTGTGTTGGCCAGTGCAGACTCGTGGTGGTCAGTGAGTGAGCCCAGTGCAGACTCGTGGTGGTCAGTGAGTGGGCCCACTGCAGACTCATGGTGGTCAGTGACGGGACCCAGAGCAGACCCATGGTTGTCAGTAATGGGACTTAATGCAGACCCATGGTGGTCAGTAATGGGGCTTAATGCAGACCCATGGTGGTCAGTCTATGGATCCAGTGCAGATTCATGGTGGTCAGTTAGTGAGCCCAGTGCAGACCCATGGTGGTCAGTAATGGGGCTTAATGCAAACCCATGGTGGTCAGTGAGTGGACCCAGTGCAGACTTGTGGTGACCAGTGTGTGAGTCCAGTGCTGACCAATGGTGGTCGGTGAGTGGGCCCAGTGCAGACCCATGGTGGTCAGTGAGTGGGCACAATGTAATTCATGGTGGTCAGTGAGTGCGACCAGTGCAGACTCGTGGTGGTCAGTGAGTGAGCCCAGTGCAGATTCATGCTGGTCTGTGAGTGGACCCAGTGCAGACTTGTGGTGGTCAGTGAGTGGACCCGGTGCAGACTCATGGTGCTCAGTGAGTGAGCCCAGTGCAGACTCATGGTGGTCAGTGAGTGAGCCCAGTTCAGAGTCGTGGTGGTCAGTGAGTGGCCCCAGTGTAGACTCATGGTGGTCAGTTACTAAGCCCAGTGCAGACCCATTGTGGTCAGTGAATGGACCCAGTGCAGACTCATGGGTGGTCAGTGAGTGAGCCCAGTGCAGACTCATGGTGGTCAGTGATGGAGCTTAATGCAGACCCATGGTGGTCAGTGAATGGAACCAGTGCAGACTCATGGTGGTCAGTGAGTGGTCCCAGTGCAGACATCTGGTGGTCAGTGAATGCACCCAGTGCAGACTAATGGTGGTCAATGAGTGGGCGCAATGCAGGCCCATGGTAGTCGTTGAGTGAGCCCAGTGCATACTCATAGTGGTCAGTGAATGGACCCAGTGCAGACTCATGGTGTTCATTGAGTGGGCCCAGTGCAGATTCGTGGTGGTCAGTGAGTGCTCCCAGTGCAATCTCATGGTGATCAGTGAGTGCTTCCAGTGCAGACTCATGGTGTTCAGTGCGTGGACCCAGCGCAGACTTGTGGTGGTCAGTGAGTGCTCCCAGTGCAGACTCATGGTGGTCAGTGAGTGGACCCAGTTCAGACCCATGGTGGTCAGTGAGTGAGCCCAGTGCAGACTCATGGTGCTCAGCAAGTGGACCCAGTGCCGACTCGGGGTGGTCAGTGAATGGACCCAGTGCAGACTCATGGTAGTCAGTGAGTGAGCCCATTCCAGACTCATATTTGTCAGTGAGTGGACCCAGTGCTGACTCGTGGTGGTCAGTGAGTGAGCTCAGTGCAGACTCATGATGGTCAGTGAGTGGACCCAATACAGACTTGTGGTGCTCAGTGAGTGGGCCAGTGCAGACTGGTGCTGGTCATTGTGTGGAATCAATGCAGTCTCGAAGTGAGCCTAACACTTTTGTATTGGCGAGTCAGCTGTAATGCCAACTCATGCCTGCCGTGGCAGAGGTGAATCTGGGCTCCCAGCGATGTCTGCATCTAGTGCAGGTTATTGGAGGCGGTGGAGGCTGGTTTGGGCCAGTAGAAGACCTGGTGGCGTCAGCAGTGGCTGCATTGGTGAGGTGGGCCTGAAGCAGACTCATGGCAGCGGTGGAGTCGAGATTGTGCCGTTGCAGTGCTTGGCATAATCAGTTGCGTCTGTATCTACGAGGTCCAGTGAGGACTCAGAGTTAAAACAGAAAGAACAGCTGATGCTATAAATCCGAAACAAAAACAGATTAGCTGGCGGCAACTGAGGAAAGAAGTCGGAGTTAATAATTTTGGGTTGAGTGACTCCCCTTCCATTCTGAGGAAGGATCACCCACCTGAAATGCTAACTCTGATTTCTCTCCACAGATGCCACCAGACCTGTTGAGGACTCAGTGAGGGGGACGCTAGTGGAGAAGAGATGGCACAGAAGTGACTCTTGTTCCAGCAGTGGAGGCATGGCACAGGGGCTGGCCATCAGGCCCACTATCAGGTGGAGAAATTAATAAAGAAGGAGTGTAAAGTTGAACACTTTTTCTTTATTTCTTTATTTTTCTCCCTTGGGTGTTCTGATTTACTTTTCTGTGTTTTAAGATGGTATCGGGCAGTGGCAACATTATTAACACATTTTGCCTGTACTTTTGTAACAAAATACACCTGATGATAAATATATACATTATACATACATTCATAGATACGTTTGTTACTCAATGTACTGGCTACAAACAAAAATCTTCTACACTCTCCAGGAATTTATCAGCCACAGAATTATTGCTAATGTGGTTTCCCCAGTCATTTCTAATTATTTATCAGGAGTTGTGGAGGAGTGGGTCAGAGCATTGTGGAGGGAATAGTCACTGTGGAATACTGACAAGGGTGGAAAGGTGTGACATCCTGCAGGAGGTAGCAGTGATAGCAAAGGATGATCCTTTGAATAGAGACTGGTGGAGTGGAAAGGGAGAATGGGGATGTTCTGAGAGGGAATACAGCATGGATAGAGCCAGTCCCAATCTCATAAATCTTTTCTGCACTCTCTGTAAGATCTTCATATCCTTTCTGAAGAGGGTATTTAAAGGTAGGCACAACACTCCAGTTGATCTAAGCCAATGTTTTACAAAGATTAATTGCAGTATACTTGATTTTGTACTCTACCCCTACATTGATAAATTCCAGGATTCTGTATTTTTTAACCACTTCTCCAATCTGTCCTGTCACCTTCAATAATGTTAATCTGCGCACATAAAGCCTCCGGGTCCCACTGCTTCCCCATCTCCTCTAAAAGTCTATATTTTGTTTTGTACTATCTGTCCTTGGTCCTTCTTCTAAAATGGATCACCTCACACTTTCCTGCATTTAATTGCGTCTGACATATGTCTGGCTACTCGTCAGCTTTTATGTAGAGTCATGGAATCATACAGCATAGACACAGACTCTTCAATCCAACTCATTCAAGCCAACCAAGTTTCTCAAACTAAATTAGTCCCATTTGCCTGCACTTGGCCCACATGTTTCTAAACCTTTCCTATTCGTGTACCTATCCAAATGTCATTTACATGTTGTACCTGTACCTGAATCTACCACTTCCGCTGCAATTATTCCACGCATGAATCAACTTCTGTGTGAAAACTTTGCCCCTCAGGTCCCTTGAAAAGTTTTTCCCTCTCAACTGAAAATCATGCCCTCCAGGTCTGAATTCACCTACCCTATGGAAAAGACCTTTGCTATTCACCTTATCTTTTATTAACCTTTATAAGGTCACATCTCAATCGCCTACGCTCCAGTGAAAAATAATCCCAGCCTATCCAGCCTCTCCTTATAACTCAACGCCCATTCCTGGCAACATTCTGGTAAATCTTTTCAGAACCCTTTCCAATTTAATAATATCTTTCCTATAGCAGGGCAACCAGAAGTGTACACAATACTTCCAGAGTGACCTCACCAATGTCCAGTACAACCTTAACATGATGTCCCAACCCTTCACTCAATGGTCTGAGCCTGTGATGCACATTTCATAGAACTATGTATCTAAAACCCTCGGTCTCTCTTTTTGACAACACTACTCAGAGATTGACCATTAACTGAATAAGTCCTGCCTCTTGTTTGTTTTACCAAAATACAATACCTCACATTTGTCCAAATTAAACTCCATCTGCCATTCCACAGTCCATTGATCCAATTGATAAAGATGGCTTTGTAATCTTAGATAAATGTCTTCACTGTGGACTATACCATCAATTTTGGGTATCATCTTCAAACCTACTAACCAGGCCTCCGAAATTCTCATCTAAATCATTTATATGTCCCCTTCAAGTCATTCACAATCTTTTCACAATTCACAACAGTTCCAAGTTTTGTTTCATCCAAACATTTTGAAAGTTTGCCCTGTACACACAAAGGAATGAATATGCATCAATGAATCCAGAGGTCACATTCCAATTCCTTTAAACCCCACTGTGAACATTTCTCTATTCTGTTCGCCTTTGCTCTCTGTTTTCTGCCCGTGTTATGACCCTAACAGGAATGCACTGGTAATCAGTGCACGGATACACTAATTGCTGAGCACATCAATGTTATTTGATCACAAATATGATTAATTTTGTCTAACTACCAAGAATAAAAGAAATGTTCATCAGGCTGCCATCATTAACTAAAAAAAATTGTTTATTTGAAGCAAAACAAAATTCTTACAATAAGTGATAAAGCTAGTTAACTTTTAAACATAGAACATAGAACAAGACAGATGTTATGCCGAACATTTGTCCTAGCTTAAGCACCTTTCCATGTACCTATCCAATTGCCACTTAAAGGTCACCAATGCTTCTGACTCTGCTACTCCCGCAGGCAGCGCATTCCATGCCCCCACCACTCTCTGGGTAAAGAACCCACCCCTGACATCCCCCCTATACCTTCCACCCTTCACCTTAAATTTATGTCCCCTTGTAACACTGTGTTGTACCCGGTAAAAAGTCTCTGACTGTCTACTCTATCTATTCCCCATATCATCTTATAAACCTCTATCAAGTCACCCCTCATCCTTCTCCGTTCCAATGAGAAAAGGCCTAGCACTCTCAACCTATCCTCGTACGATCTATTCTCCATTCCAAGCAACATCCTGGTAAATCTCCTCTGCACCCTCTCCAAAGCTTCCACATCTAAGCTGCAACATAAAATGAAACTATATCTCCTTAATCCCCAATGCATGCATTCAAATGACAGACTCGACATGCTGCTGTGAAGGGATGATATGAGATTTTTTTTATAAAGCAACACAATTAATAATGAGCCTAGAGTCCAAAAACAAAGGATAAAAATGGGATACTTCTCATAGTCCATTTGATTTTCTGTTGATGAAATCGACATGTTGCCATCTGTAGAATTCATGAGATCCCCCACTTAGATTTGGGTTCATATGAGAATCAGTTATAAATGCTGACATTCATCATCCCAGATTCTCACAATATCTTGACCGAGAGAGCACAAACCTTCTAACTGGTTCTTGCTTTAGACTTTAGGAAAAAGACTGTTATATAAGACTTTGTCCAAAACCTTTTATATGTTCATACAGACTTGCCATCTGCATTGTCCTCATGTAATAAATGTGTAATTATAGGCTGTGTCTTACTAGAATTCAGTTAAGTGTTTTTCATCAGGTTTTGTGGAGGATTTCACTCTGACCTAACGGTTTTTCTCACACTATCAGAGAGAAAACAGTTAGATGATTCAATGCGAATCTGGTGGCAGCCATTTCTCATTTCCATTGCACATCTGTGATTTGAACCAGTATGGAAGGCTATACCAGTAATATTTCATAGAATGAGTCGCATGTCAGCTTCTTAACTGAGGTGATTGCGCACCAAATCCTTAACATTCTCTTCTTCCTTACACTCTCTGTACATGTCAACAGGGCTGAACTTCAACACATCCCACACAGCTCTTTTATTTAAGTCATCATCTTTCTACTTTACCCTCAAATCCCAGATCTCTAGCTTGGTAATTCCGGCCATTGTGACACTCTGCCCCTCCATGGAAGCCAGGATGGTGATGACTGTCAATGACAACACCCACCTATCATGTAGGACCCATGCCAACCAATTCCATATCATCTCCAGCCCTTTTATATTGAGTTGACCCCCTTTACACTTATCCCCTCTGTGTCCCAGCATACTGCCTCCAATTCCCCAACAGATTTTACAAACTTGCCCAAAACAACAATGGACCCTGATAACTCACCTTGATTTTCAGTGCACAGACTGCAAGGACTGACTCTAGCCCACCTTTCTGACCAACTGAGAAGGACAGCTTCAAGCGATGAGAGTCCAGACCACTGACTAATCTCTTTGCTGCTTTCAAACTTATTTACTGATGACCCTATGGCTGATTAGTATATCCCAGTCAGCTATTGAGGGGACTTACAAAAGTGAATACAAACTCAAAATATCAATTTTGTGTAAGTTGGCCAGCTTTTCTATACATGATGTTAATGTGGAGAATGAAACAACATCCTCACAGACTCAATCCAGAGAAATTATCTAAAATGAGGGAAGATGCTATGCTCATAGTGGATAATAATATTGCTGAACCAATTAATGATAACTAATCATGATTGTGCCAAAATTGATGCAGGTTTTATATATATGGAAAATATATACTGATAGTTCTATTTTATTTCATTTCTTTTGTGTATTAACTTCAACTGTATTGTTAAAACCAAATCTTTTGTACTAATATTTCCGTGAAAGACCACTTTGTTATATGATAAAAACACAAAATATGATTTATCGAGCTGAATTTCATTCTGGATCCATCATGACATCTGCTAGGATCACAATATTCATTGATTTTTGTGCTACTTCATCAAAAAAACATGATCAAAGTTAATTAAATGCAATTTGCCTCCAATAGATTTGTACTGATTTTTCTTAATTTGTTCATATGTATTATTGTTAATTTTGTCTCCAGATTGGCACTTCTGTAAGTTTCCCCATTATGGAAGTTAAATTAATAGGCCTTCAGTTCATCTGAAGGGTCAATGGACTCAAAACATTAACTGTTCTTTCTCTCTACAAATTCTGCCAGACCTGTTGGGTTTCTTTTAGTAATTTCTGATTTTGTTTCAATTTTCCTGCATCTGCAGTTCTTTGCTTTATATTACTGTAATTACTGGGCTTTCATTTGTATCCTTGTTTGAATAAGGGTGTAATCCGCGCTACTCTCTTGTTCTCTGGCACCACCCTTTGATATAATGAGGATTAGAACATTGCGATAAGCACTTCCACAATCTCCATCCCTAGTTCCCTGGACAAATTAAGATAAATTTCATTCAAACGTGTAACTTTCCCATGTTCAAGCACAAGTGGTATTACCTCATTATCAAAACCTGGTCCATCTCAGTTGCCTCCTATTGTACTGTCACTTAGGTTACTTTTTTTTTCAGTACCTCAAGAATCCTCTCTGCCTTCCTTTTTGGTTCCTAATTGATCGTGCTTTTTTCTACTATCTTTTTCATGCCATAGGTGAAGTCATTTTTATTAATTGCTGGTCTTTTCTCATGCTTATACTTTGCTTTCATAGAATCATAGAATTCTTTCAGTGCAGAAAGTGTCCATTTGACCCATTGAATTTGCACCAATCCACCCAGATCTAGCCCCAGTGCTATTCTCGTGACTCCACATTTGCCGTGACTGACCCACCTAGCCTACACATTTCTGGATACTGTGGACAATTTAACATGGCCAATCCCTAACCTGCACTTCTTTGGACTGTAGGAAGAAACTACATCATCTGGACAAAACCCACACAGACAAAAAGAGAGTATGCAAACTCCACACAGACAGTGCTAACAACTGAGCCACCATGCCGTGGATTTTCTGGAAGTGGAAGAGATAATGGTACAATATTTGAAATACTTGACTAAAGGCAAACTGTTTGTTTTTCCTTCGATTCGGGGATTTATCCATAACTGAGAGGAGCAAAGAAGTGTTCACTTTCAATAGGGTATTTAGCAGGAGTCTTAGTGGAGTCTTAATGTATTAAACTGTTGCTCATGAGAAAGGTGTTAGCTTAGGATGGTTAGGAAAGAGGTTAAAGAGTTAAGTTTTAAAATTCAAGACCAGAAATGTTTAATTAAATGCTGAAGAGGTTATGAGTAGCTGAAAAGTTGAGAAGCTCAGTTGCATGATTAATCATGGGAAAGTAGCTTATCAAATCCTTCTGGAATTCTAAGTATGGTGCATTCACCAATTCCCTTTCACCCACAGCGCATGCAACTTCCTCCAAGAGCTTCACTAAATTGGTTAAATACAATCTCCATTTCCCAAAACAATGTTGACACTGCCTGATTGTCTTGAAGTTTTTTTTTACGTGCCCTGCTTGAATGGGCAGAACCTAGTGTTTAGTTTTGTTGTGTTTCTCTCTGTGAACCTTTGCAAGTTCTCTTGATGTATCTTATTAAATTAATCTCATTAACCATCTACCATGCTCCTGAGGTGCAGTCTGGTGAGATCCATGAACTGGGCAGCAGCACCACAATCTGAGTCGTCAGACCTCCACCTCCACTCCCCGCATCCCCCCCCCCCCCCAACTCCCCCCCCCCACCCCCACCCCGAGGCAGCTTTAAAGTGTAGAAGCATCTAGTAAATGGATAAGAAAGATACCATGATGATACAGGAAAGCTGGGACTTGCTGGATGCCGTGGAATGGGATGGGGAGGGGAGGCCTTCATGCAGCCAGGGTCCATGGAGCACACCCTGAGATTCCCCTGCCAAAGGGAGCGACATGATTGCTCAGTGGTTAGTGCTTCCTCCTCACAATACCAGGGACCCGGGGTCAATTCCACCCTTGGGTGACTGTTTGTAGGGTGTTTGCACGTTCTCACTGTGTCTGCATGGGTGTCCACTGGGTGCTCCTGTTTTCTGCCACAGTCCATAGATGTGCAGCTTAGGTGGATTAGCCATAGTAAAGTGCAGGATTGCAGGGATAGCGTTGGGGAGCTTGGCACAGGTGGAATGCTTTACAGAGGGTTGGTGCAGACTAGCTGGGCAGAATGCCCTCTCTCCACACTGGAAGGATTCTATGAATTATCTATGAAAAGATGATGACCATTATGTGCATTTTGCTCACAGCATTCCTATGATTTCATGTTGGTCCCAGGCGTCCACGTTGGCAGTCTGGAGGCGCAAGCAGCGAGCTGCAGCCCCCAGGTACCCACTCTCACCTTCAGGTCCGAAATCCCTAGATTCCCATTTCATATCCTTGAATTCTGAAAATGCAACGAGTGGCTCTAGGTTTCAACAAAAGTCTCACCTGACTTCTCATGCAGCTCTGCTACATTTCTTCCAATAACCCAAATCTTTCAGTGCCCTATAAGATTTCACCCAAAGGCTTAAATGAATCAGTTTTTGTCCAGTGTGTGCAGGAAGGTTCCCTGACGCAATATGTCGAAGACTGCTGCAAATGTGTTGCTGGTCAAAGCACAGCAGGTTAGGCAGCATCTCAGGAATAGAGAATTCGACGTTTCGAGCATAAGCCCTATGTCGAAGAACCAACAAGAGGAGAGGCCACACTGGATCTGGTGCTTAGTAATGAATCAGGCCAGGTGTTTGATTTAGAGGTAGGTGAGGACTTTGGAGAGGGTGACCATAATTCAGTTATGTTTAGTTTAGCAATGGAAAGGGATACGTACATGTCACAGGACAAGAGTTATAAATGGGGGAAGACCAATTATAATGAGATTAGGCAAGACTTAGGAGCATAGAATGGGGTAGCAAAATGCAGGGGATGGAGACAATCGAAATATGGAGCTGGTTTAAGGACCAGATACTGCATGTCTTTGGTATGTCCCTGTCAGGCAGGGAAGAAGTGTGGTAAGGGAACTGAGGTTTACGAAAGAAATTGCATCTCTTGTTAATGGAAGAGGGAGGCTTATGTGACATTGAGACAAAATGGTTCAGATGAGGCAATGGAGAGTTACAAAGGAGCTAGGAAGGATTAAAAGAGAGAGTTAAGAAGACCGAAGAGAGGACATGAGCAGTCATTAGCAGATAGAATAAAGGAGAACCCTAAAGTTTACTATAGATATATGAGGAATAAAAGGAAGACTAGAGTAGGAATAGGGCCAGTCAAAGTCAGAAGTGGGAGGTTATGTGTAGACCCTGTGAAGATAGAGAGGTGCTAAATGAATATTTCTCATCTGTTTTCACTCAGGAAAAGAATATTGTAGAGGATATGAATGATATTCGAGATATTAGACTAGAAAGGATCGAGGTTAGTAAGGAGAAGGTGTTACCAATTCCAGAAGGAATGAAAGTAGACAAGTCCATGGACTGGATGGGATTTATCCAAAGATTCTCTGTGAAGCTAGGGAGGAGGTGTTGGAGTCTTTGGCTTTGATCTTTGAGTCATCATTGTCAACAGGTTTAGTACCAGACTACTGGAGAATTGCAAATGTTTTGGAAAGTATAATGAGATATGGGATTTATAATCATCCGGCAAGTAACAATTTGATTAGAAGTAGCCAACATGGATTTGTCAAGGGCTGGTTGTAACACACAAAATTCATTGAGTTTTTTGAGAAGATGATAAAGTATGTGGATGAGAGTAGGGCAGTTGACGTGGTCTACATGGACTTTAGTAAAGCCTTCGATAAGGTTCTACATGGTCGACTATTGGAAAAAATGCAGAGGCATAGAATTTAGGGTGATATAGCAGTTTGGATTAGAAACTTGCTTTCTGTAAGAAGACAGTGAGTGGTGGTTGATGGAAAATATTCAGTCTGGAGTCCGGTTGCTACTGGTGTACCACAAGAATCTGTCTTGGGACCACTACTGTTGGTAATTTTTATAAATGACTTGGAAGCAGGCGTAGGTGGATGGGTTAGTAAGTTTGCGGATGACACTAAAGTCAGTGGAGTGGTGGACAGTGGGGAAGAATGTTACAGGTTGCAGGGGACTTGGATAAACTGCAGAATTGGGCGAAAAGGTGGCAAATGGAGTTCAATGCAGCTAAATGTGAGGTGATTCACTTTGGGAAGAATATCAGGAAGGCAGTATACCGGGTCAATGGAAAGATTCTTGGTAGTGTGGATGTGCAGATCTTGGTGTCCATGTACATAGATCCCTGAAAGTTGCCACCCAGGTTGGTAGTGCTGTTAAGAAGGCACACGGTGTGTTAGATTTTATTGGAGAGGGATTGAGTTCCGGAACTGTAACATCATGTTGCAACTATACAAAATGCTAGTGAGGCCTCACTTGGAAGATTGCATACAGTTCTGGTCTCCCCTTTACCAGAAGGATGTAGAAGCAGTGGAAAAGGTGCAGAGGAGATTTACCAGGATGCTGCCTGGTCTGGAAGGAAGGTCTTATGAGGAAATACTGAGAGACATGGATCTGTTCCCATTGGAAAGAAGAAGACTAGGAGGGGATTTAATAGAGACATGCAAGATGATTAGAGGATTAGATAGGGTAGACAGTGAAAGGATGATGACGTCAACTTGTACAAGGGGCATAACTACAAATTGAGGAGTGATAGATTTAAGACAAATGTCAGAGGCAGGTTCTTTACTCAAAGAGTGGTAAGGGTGTGGAATGCCCTGCCAGTCACATTAGGAAGAGTTAAACAATCCTTGGAAAAGCATATGAATGATGATGGGATAGTGTAGGGGACAGGCTTGGATTAGTTCACAGGTCGGTGCAACTTCGAGGGACGAAGGGCCTGTTCTGCGCTGTATTGTTCTGTGTGGTATGTTCTATATTGTCATACATAGTACATTGTTCAGATTTACAGCATCTACAGTTCTTTTGGTGTTTTTTTCATAAACTCAGTCATATCTTGGCAGCCAGTTTGCTCATGCTACAAGGGAGGGTTTAACTAGATTGGCTGGGTGGGGGGGAGAAGTGGGATAATAAGAGCTATCGAAGCTTTGATCAGAAAAAAGGAGGCATGGCTCAGGTACAGGCAGCTGGGATCAAGGGAATCCCTGGCGGTATATAGGGGATACAGGAGTTTACTGAAGGAGGAAATCAGGAGGGTGAAAAGGGGGCATGGGATAGCCTTGGCTAAGAAGATTAGGGTGAATCCAAAGAGGTTCTTCAAGTATATAAAAGGAAAAAGAATAACTAGAGAGAGAATAAGACCCCTCAAAACCAAAGTGGACGTGTATGCGTAGAACCACAGGAGTTGGGCAAGGTCCTCAATGAATATTTTTCTTCTGTGTTTACCATGAAGTAAGATATAAAGACTTGGGAACTTGGGGATGTTAATGGTGATATCTTGGGGAGACAGGCCGCCTACTTGCGGAACGTTTCAGGGAACACCTCTGGGACACCCGGACCAACCAACCCAACCACCCCGTGGCTCAACACTTTAACTCCCCCTCCCACTCCACCAAGGACATGCAGGTCCTTGGCCTCCTCCATCCCCAGACCCTGGCCACATGACGCCTGGAGGAAGAGCACCTCATCTTCTGCCTAGGAACCCTCCAACCACACGGGATGAATGTAGATTTCTCCAGCTTCCTCATTTCCCCTCCCCCCCATCTTATCTCAGTCCCAACCTCGGATTCAGCACCGCCCTTTTGACCTGCGATCTTCTTCCTGATCTCTTCTGCCCCCACCCCCTCTCCGGCCTATCACCCTCACCCTCACCTCCTTCCACCCATCGTATTCCCAGCACCCCCCCCCCGCCCAAAATTTCCTCTCCCTACGTTTTATCTTAGCCCGCCTGGCACACCAGCCTCATTCCTGAAGAAGGGCTTATGTCCGAAATGTCGATTCTCCTGCTCCTCGGATGCTGCCTGGCCTGCTGTGTTTTTCTCGCACCACATTTTTGAACTCTGGTCTCCAGCATCTGCAGTCCTCACTTTCTCCTACTATATCTTGGGAACAGTCCATTTCACAGTAGAGGAGGTATTGGATGTATTAGAATGTATGCAGGTCAATTAATCTCCTGGTCCTGACCAGATATATCCAAATATTGCAAGAGGCTAGAGAAGAAATTGCAGGGGCCCTGGCTGATATTTTTGCATCATCGTTAGCCATGGTTGAGGTCTCGGTTAACTGGAGGGCAGCAAATGTGCCCTTATTCAAGAAGTGGGCGGCATGATGGCACAGTGGTTAGCACTGCTGCCTCACAGCGCCTGAGACCAAGGTTCAATTCCCAACTCAGGCAACTGACTGTGTGGAGTTTGCACGTTCTCCCCTTGTCTGCGTGGGTTTCCTCCGGGTGCTCCGGTTTCCTCCCACAGTCCAAAGATGTGCGGGTCAGGTGAATTGGCCATGCTAAATTGCCCATAGTGTTAGGTAAGGGGTAAATGTAGGGGTATGGGTGGGTTGCGCTTCGGCGGGTCGGTGTGGACTTGTTGGGCCGAAGGGCCTGTTTCTACACTGTAAGTAATCTAATCTAATCTAAAAAAAAAGGGCTGCAAAGAAAAACCTGGGAACTATACATCAGTAAGCCTAACATCTGTGGTAGATAAGTTACTTGAGAAAATTCTGAGATAAGATATACATACATTTGGAAAGACAGTATTTGAATAGAAATAGTCAGCATGGCTTTGTGCATGGGAGATCATGCCTCACAAATTTGTTACAGTTATTTGATGAAGTGACCAGGAAGGTTAACGAAGGCAGGACAGTAAACATAGTCTATATGAATCTCAGTAAGGCCTTTAATACAGTTCTGTATGGTAGCCTGCTGTGGAAGGTTAGATAACCTGGAATCCAGCAGGAGCTGGCACATTGGATACATAATTGACTTGGCAGTAGAAAGCAGAGGGTAATAGAGAATGCTTGTTGGACTGGAGGCCTCTGTCTCGTGGAGTGTCTCAGGGGTCAGTGTTGGGCCCATTGCTGTTTGTTAGCAATATGAATAATCTGGAGGAGAATGTACAAAGCATGATTAGTAAGTTTGCAGCTCACAGTAAAATAAGTGGTATCATGGACAGTGAGGAAGGTGATCAGAAGTTGCAGCAGGACCTTGATCAGCCGGGGAAGTGGGCCAAGAAATGGCAAATGGAGTTTAATACAGACAAGTGTGAGGTGTTGCATTTTGGAAAGTCAAATCAAGGTAGGAGTTTCATGGTGAATGATAGGGCCTTAAGGAGTATGGTGGAACAGAGGGACCTTGGAGTTCAGGTGCATGGTTCTCTGAAAGTGGAGTCACAGGCAGACAGAGCAGTGAAGGCAGCTTTTGACACACTGACCTTCATCAGTCAGGGCATTGAGTATAGAAGTTGGGAAGTTACATTGCAGTTGTACAGGACATTGGTGAGGCCGCACTTGGAGTATTGTGTGCAGTTATGGTCACCTTGCGATAGGAAAGATGTTATTAAACTAGAAAGAATGCAGAAGAATTTCTTTTAAACAATACAGCGCAGAACAGGCATTTTGGCCCTTGATGTTGTGCCAACCTGTGAACTAATCTAAGCTCAACCCCAACACTATCCCATCATCATCCATATGCTTATCCAAGGATTTTGTGGTTGAGTTAACTACATTGGCAGGCAGGGCATTCCATGCTCTTCCTGATGAAGGGCTTATGCTCGAAATGTCGAATTCCTTATTCCTGAGATGCTGCCTGGCCTGCTGTGCTTTGACCAGCAACACATTTTCAGCTGTGATCTCCAGCATCTGCAGACCTCATTTTTTACTCTTACTACTCATCCAAGTATGACCTTCACAGAGCCATTAAGACAGCCAAGGACTGATACCAATCCAAACTAGAGACAGTGACTATGGCAAGGGCTGAATGACATCTCAGGTTCAAAAAAAGACACAGTGCAGGATAGCAGACGATGATACATTCCTCCCAGATCGCCTCAACACCTCCTATACTCGCTTTGAGCAGAATTTTGGTGGAGAGGTAACACTATTCCAATAAGTCCTGATGAACCTATCCCAATAGTCATTGCATCAGAGGTCAGGTCAGTTTTCCTTCATGTGAATCCAAGGAAAGTGAAAGGACCAGATAGAGTACCAGGCCGCGCACTCGGAGCATGCGCATATCAACTGACAGAGGTCTTCCCAGACATCTTCAACCTCTCCCTGGAGCAGGCCACTGTCCCTGCCTGTTTCATTTGGGCCAACCTCATCCCTGAGCCTAAGAAGGCTCATGCAGCATGTCTCAATGACTACCGCCCAGTGGCCCTAACTTCGGTGGTTATGAAGTGCTTTGAAAGGCTGGTCATGGCATTAATCAACTCCAGCCTCCCCACTACTCTTGACCCACTCCAATTTGCCTATTGGACCAACAGATCCACGTCAGATGCCATATCACTTGCCCTTCACTCCTCCCCAGAACATCTTGACACCAAGAACAGCTACATAAGAATCCTACTCATTGACTTCAGCCTTCAACACTATTATCCCCTCGAGACTGATGATGAAACTTAGTGATCTCAGACTAAGCCCCACTCTCCGCAACTGGATCCTCAGTTCCCTGACCCACAGGCCACAATCAGTGAAGATTGGGGACAAGATTTCATCCTCGCTAACCCTCAACACTGGAGCCCCCCCAGGGGTGCATACTCAGCCCCCTACTGTACTCACTGTATACCCATGGCTGCGTCACCAAATACCAGACTAATGCCACTTACACGTTTGCTGATGACACCACCATAGTCGGTCGAATCTCAGATGGCAATGAATCAGACTACAGGCGAGAGGTGGAAGACCTGGAAAAATGGTGCTCTGAGAACAACCTAGCTCTCAATGCTGGCGAAACCAAAGAACTCATTATTGACTTTCGGGGGGGGGAGGTAGATGTTACTCATGCCCCCTACACATTAACAGCACAGAGTTAGAATGAGTGGAGAGTGTCAAGTTCCTGTGAGTGTTCATCCACAACAAGCTTTCTTGGACTCTTCATATGGATGCTCTGGTCACAAAGGCCCAACAATGTCTCTTCTTCCTCAGGCAGCTAAGAAAGTTTGCCATGACAGTGAATACCCTTGCCAACTTTTATGTTGACAACCACCTGATGAAGGAGCAGTGCTCTGAAAGCTAGTGCTTCCAATTAAACCTGTTGGACTATAATCTGGTGTTGTGTGATTTTTTAACTAAGGTTACTAAAATTGGGCAGGTAGTAAGACAAGCTGGAGTAAGGAAACATGAGAGTCTTTGTTTGAGCCGATGCAGGGGCTTATGGGAAAAGAGGCAGTGTAATATGTCAGGCCCAAAAGCAAAAGTCCATCAAAGCTAAAGCCCAATGGATATACCAAGAAACGGCCAGCTGATACCAGGCTGCAGTGTTCTTGCTGTGGTGGGAACAGTTTGTATTGGCACAAAGTTTGTCTAGCCAACAACGCAGGATATTTAATTTGTAAGAAGACTAGTCATTTAACAACAGCTCATCATAGTTAAAAAGATTTTCACCACAAATTAGAAAGAATAGTCCATAAGAAAGAGCAGCTTCCAAGAGACGGCAAGTCAAACAATGAATAAACATTTTTAGGTGAAATAAAACAATCCAAAGGGAAGTATTTGGAATATTGCCATTTAAGTTAATGTGTACCAAATGAATTTACAACGTGACACTGGAGAAGGTGTGTCAATCCTTTTAGATGCAGTAAAATGGGTCAATCAAGAAATACTTGAATAAGTCACCATGCAACTCCAGAGAAGAGCAGTTATACAAATGAAAATCTGATATGATTCATCGTTTCTTCAGCTCTGAAGAAGAGTCATATAAGACGATTTCCACAGATGCTGCCAGACCTGCTCATTTTCTCCAGCACACTCTGGTTGGTTTGACATTCTCTCATGATTTAAAGGATGATTCACAGATTGCAAATGAAAACTTGGACAACCCAGACCCTCAACCACCAACTAAGAACAAAACTAGTGAAAGCACCACAAAGTTTATCCTTCCGAAACACAGACTTTGAAGAGGATGATTTTAAAGTATTTTTGAGAATTTAACTGTGATATAAAGGCAATGATTTAGAGGAGAAGTCAAGTAAAGGATTCATTCTTAAATAAGTAATTAATAAGATATGTCAGTAATGATAAAAAGATCACAAGATTATAGAGAAATTGAGAATTAAGCTGAAAGAGTGCAGAGCTCATGCTAAGTCTAAAGTGTTTACTGTATATAGTAAATCAAATATGGAATAGACTACTGTAATCTCCTCCAAGCTAGTCCTATGATAATAAACAGGAAACCATAAAACAGTGGGCAACCAGGCAAAATGGAGCTCATTCTGAAGTAGGAGACTTGAAGAGGGCAATGTTTTAAGCGATTTTTAAAGAAAAATCTACTTCACTGCAACAAATCCAACAACTCTGCATTAACATGGAGAGAACTCTTCCAGGTCATCAAAATTGCCATTAACAATTGTAGGGCCAACCTCTCTGGTCCACCAACAAGCTCTCAAAGGAGTTTATTTTATTTAATTTATTCATTTTGTGGGATGTGGGCATCGCTGGCTGGCCAGCGTTTATTGCCTGTCCCTAGTTGCCCTTGAGGAGGTGGTGGTGAGCTGCCTTCTTCAGCTGCTGCAGTCCACATGCAATGGGTTGACCTGTAATGCCATTAGGGAGGGCATTCCAGGATTTTGACCCAGTGACAGTGAAGGAATGGCGATATATTTCAATGTCAAGGATCGTCATTGGAGAAGAATTTGAAGGGAGTGGTGTTCCCATGTGTCTGCTGACCTTGTCCTTCTAAATGGAAGTGGTCTTGGGTTTGGAAGGTGCTGTCTGAGGATCTTTGGTGAATTTCTGCAGTGCATCTTGTAGATAGTACACACTGTGGCTACTGAGCATCGGTGATGAAGGGACTGGATGCTTGTGGATGCAGTGCCAATCAAGTGGGCTGTTTTGTCCTGGATGGTGTCAAGCTTCTTGAGTGTTATTGGGGTTGCACTGATCTTGGCAAGTGAGGAATATTCCATTACACACCTGAATGGTGGACAGGCTTTTGGGCATCTGAGGTGGGAGGTGAGTTTCTCGCCACAGTATTCCGAGCCTCTGACCTGTTCTTGTAGCCACTGAGATCATGTGGTGAGTCCAGTTGAGTTTCTGATCAATGATAACTCCCAGAATGTTGATTGTTGGGGATTCAGTGATGGTGACACCTTTGAATGTCAAGGAGCATTGGTTAGATTGATTGTTGTTAGTGATGGTCATAGTCTGGCATTTGTGTGACGTGAATATTACTAGTTACTTGTCAGCCCAAGTCTGGATATTGACCAGATTTTGTTGCATTTGGACTTGGACTGCTTCAGTACCCGAGGAGTCACAAATGGTGCAATCATTAGTGAATATCCCACTTTGGACCTTATGACAAATGAAAGGTCATTGATGAAGCAGCTGAAGATGATTGGGCCCAGGACACCAGCCTGAGGAGCTCCTGCAAAGATGTTTGGAGCTGAGATGATTGACCTTCAACAACTACGACTCATCTTCCATCATGTCAGGCATGACTCTAACCATCGGAGAGTTTGCCCCCTGATACCCATTGATTCCAGTTTTTCTAGGCCTTCTTGATGCTACACTCAGTCGAATGCAGGTTGAATGTCTCCTTAATTGGAGAAAACCGAGTCCCCCATTCTATTCCCCCGAGCCATCAAGTCTTTGAAATTGAAAATTGCTCTGAATATGTTGAGAATCAGGGCTGACCTCAGGGATTGCAGCTCTTAAATTGCAGCCCACCAGGTTGCAGACTTTTGTAAGTCTTTAAAAATCCACCTCATTTTCTTTCAGAGCTAGATTGGCAGGATGAAGGTATTATCAGTCTTGCTCTATAAATTGGGACTCTTTCTTTTCTCATCAAGTTGAGAATGTATCACCATGCAGCCCATTCCTTTGCCCATCTAAACTTTGTATTCAGCCTTATATATTTAACATATGTCCAAAAGTTCCATTGCCCTTCTTTCATGCATAGAATTATGTGCACTTCTTTGAGTAGATGTATTTTTATAGGCTTGTAAAACTAAGCCAAATGTAGATGTTAATCATTTTTTATTTATTTCCTCTTCTCACTCTTAAGTAAGTGGAGTTGCCATGGTAACATATTTTGTAAAGGCGACACCAGAACTCTGAGATATACCGCTATTCCATGCAATTTTAAAATTAAATCTGCACTGTCTGAGATGGTGTTGATTAACACATGTAGCTGAGAGCAGAGCCATGTGGATAGCTGTCCTGTGTTTAAATCCCACTGTTCAAGGCCTTGCCCATTCCACCTCTGCAATCTCCTCCCATTGTACAGCTGCCACCAGGCCCCTTTACCTCTCTAAGCTGTGTGTCCTTCACACTTGTTCACTTCTTCATCTCATCTTTCCTTTTGCCCTATAAATGGAATTTGAGGCAAGAAGTGTGCACTCTTGTTAAGCCCCTATCTTGAGGTGGCATGATGGCGAGTGATTAACATTGTTGTCTCACGTTGGCAGGGATCAAGGTTCAATTCCACCCCTGGGTCACTGTCTTTGTGGAGTTTGCACATTCTCCCCGTGTATGTGTGGATTTCCATTGGGTACTCCAGTTTCCTCCCACCGTCCAAAGATGTTCAGATTAGGAGCATTGGCCATGTTAAACTGTCCATAGTTTCCAGGGATGTGGAGGCTATGTGAATTAGCCATGGTAAATGCCGAGTTACAGGGATAGTTTGGGTCTGGATGGTATATTCTTTGGAGGGTTAGTGCAGACTTGATGAGCTGAGTGGTCTCTATCTGCCCTGTAGGGATTCTATGATTTTGCTCTACCTCCCACTTTTCCAACATCTTTGCCCAATTTGCAGTAAATGTGTCAAAGCTCATCTACTCCACATTGACATCAATTTCTGTCTGAAGGGAAAAAGGGTGTTTTCTTCCATGAAAGGTACTTTGTGAATGCAGGTTGTTACAGTGTGACACTGGGGAACAGCAAGCCTTTTCTAATCTGTGTTCAGAAATTGTGAATGTGAAATTAAAGAGTTAACCAGGGGTCACACATTCTACAGAACATGATGGCTGACATAAAATAAAACAAAGAACTGTGGCATGTTGAAAATCTGAAACAAAATCTGAAATTGATGGAGAAGCTCAACAGGTCTGACAGTATCTGTGGAGAAAAAGTAGAGTTAATGCTTTGAGTCCTGTCAGTCTTCTTCAGAAGCTGATGGTTCCCATGTTGCTGAAGGGCCAGTGGAATTAAAGTTCGAAGAAGACTACGCTGTTCTAAAGAAGGGTCACTGGACCCAAATGATAACCCTGATTTTTCTCTGCAGATTCTGCTAGACCTGCTGAATTCCTCCAGTGCACTAGGTACTGCAGAAGAAACCAATCTAAAGCCCATCTAGCCTACACTATCCCATTGTGCATCCATGTTTATCCAATGATCATTTAAGTGCCTTTAAAATTGGCAAGTCCAAATACAGGGCATCCCACACCCTTACTACTCTCGGGGTAAAGAACCTACCTCTGATATTTGTCCTATATCTATCACCCCTCAGATCACTTGCCTTTATTGGTCAGGGTATTGGGTACAGGAGTTGGGAGATCATGTTGTAGCTGTACAGGACATTGGTTAGACTACTTTCAGAATACTGTACTAAATTCTGGTCTCCCTGCTATAGGAAGGATGTAGTGAAAAGTATCAGAAAAGATTTACAAGGATGTTGCCAGGGTTGGAGGGTTTGAATGACAGGGAGAGGCTGAATAGGGTGGGGTTATTTTCCCTGGAGTGTTGGAGGTTGAGGGATGTCCTTGTAGAGCTTTAAAAATTATGAGGGGCATGGATAGGGTGAATAGCCAGGGTAGGGAAGTCTAAAAGTAGAGGGTACAAGTTTAAGGTGAGAGGTGAAAGATTTAAACAACAGAAGAGAGAAGAAGGTTAAAAGGTGACTTAAATGAGGCATACAAGATGATTAAATAATCAGAGGATTAGATAGAGTGGGCAGTGAGAGCCATTTTCCTTGGATGGTGATGGCTAGCATGAGGGAACGTGGCTTTAAACTGAGGGGTGATAGATATAGGACAAATACCAGAGGTAGGTTCTTTACCCCGAGAGTAGTAAAGGTGTGGGATGCCCTGCCTGCAACAGTAGTGGACTCGCCACTTTTAAAGGCATTTAAATGATCATTGGATAAACATGGATGTATAATGGGATAGTGTAGGCTAGATGGGCTTTAGATTGGTTTCACGGATCAGTGCAACATTGAGGGCCAAAGGGCCTGTACTGCACTGTAATTTATGTTCTATGACACTTGAAGGGCAGCTTTTTCGTGTAGAGGGTGGTGCATGTGTGGAATAAGCTGCCAGAGGATGTGGTGGAGGCGGTTACAATTACAACAGTTAAAAGGCATCTGGATGGGTATATGAATAGGAAGAGTTTAGAGGGATATGGGCCATGTGCTGGCAAGTGAGACTAGATTAATTTAGGGTATCTGGTCAGCATGGACATGTTGGACTGAAGGGTCTGTTTCTGTGCTGTCCATCTCTATGACTGACTCAATTCCTAATTTCCAGCATCTGAAGTTCTTTGGTTATTTTTTGTTGGTTGGTTGTGCTGTTCCTGCAGAAGCTATATGTTTAATTGAAGGCTTAAAGAAAAGTTGGCAAATTTTTGTGAAATAAGGATGTGCAGAGATGTAAAGGCAGGCAAGTGTAGTTGATCTCAGTGAATGGTAGAACATGTTTGTAGAGCTGGATAGTCTATCCCTGTTTAAGGATGACGAATACTCTATAAGTTTTTACTGGATTCTCTTCACAAATAAAAGATTCTAGTTAAAATCTTCCAATCCCAAACGAGGTCAGGAGGAAGGAGAATGGGGAAGTTATTTGCACAGGAGGCCGAAATTCAGAATCTAGACTGTGGGATAAACATTTGCAGTTCAAAGGCAGATTAATCGACCCAGTTACAATATATGAAAAACCTATTTGTGTGTATTTGTATCTTATTAAAAGTTCATCAGAATAAGTGCCTCTTCCCAGTTAAGTTTTTCCCTGTGGAAAAATGTTTGTGTACAATACCCGGGCTTAAGAGGTATAAAAGGGATGTAGTCACAATCATAAGAATAGAACATAGAACATTGTTCTATTCTAATATTATAATAAAGACTGATACAGAAATTGCTGGAAAATCTCAGGAGATCCGGCAGCATCAGTGGAAAGAAATCAATGTTAATATTTTGAGTCCAGAGAATTTTCTTCAGAACTGATGGTAGCTAGGAAAAGGATGATTTTTACCCAGAAGATGAAGTGGAGGGAGGGAGAGTGGAGAAAAAGCGATAGGTGGAGATAGAGCCCAAAGGGAGAGAAACACAGTTGAGCAGATAGGAGTAATTAAAGTTGTAGCAGCTCATGTGTTGACAAGTCCTGGTGTATGGGGATAGGGAAAAGCATGGGAAAGGTGCTCAAGCCCTAAGATTGTTGAACTTGATATATTTTGTCCTTCCATTTAGGTGACTGCAAAGTGTTTTAAAACTGGGCAAACACTAGATGGTGTTCTGTGACCTAGTCATTGTAAAACAATTGGACAAAAACATGGCAATATTATTTGTGTAATTGTTAAAGAAATGAACTTGTACATTTTTAATATATTGTTGACTCTGCTACTTTTACCCTCAAATAGAATGGGCTGGAGTAAGTTAACAATGGAACTGTAATTATTTGTGAATAATATTTATCAGTCCAGTCTGTCATAATTCACCATTTCACTTGAGTATGCAATCCATAAATCCTAATAATATTTGACTCATTTTACTGACAGATGCATTCCAGGGTCGCATTCATGTTTAGGGAAATATGTGTGTGATGTGGCAAGAAAACAGAAAACATATTTGGTGACTGAATGAGTCGAATTCGGTTTGTTTTAATGCTTGTGGTCTTGGAATGTGTTCTGCAATATTGTCGTTTTTCTTTCAGAAACAAGCAACAGATGATTCAACAATAAAATATTTAAAGTACTGGCCACTTTCACGATTTAATATTAGTGCTATTTTGCAAGAATGTTGATTATTTTATTGACTATTGGCTACATTATGTAGCATGTGATATATTTAAAGTGAAAGCAGCAATTTTAAAACCATCTGCAAATGTTCCTACAAACTTATTTTCTGTCCTACAACATTTACAGCAGAATTAAAATATGACGTAAGACCAGGGCACATCTACTAGCATCCTGGGAGCCACATGATATATTCATCATGGAGTTTTTGCTCGAGTCGTTTTGCTGCTGAGCAAATCAGCAATATGTGACGAGTAACAGTCATGGGTGAGCAGGTTCAAAAGTTGTTGTGGTTCTGTTCGCCGAGCTGGAAGTTTTTGTTGCAAACGTTTCGAACCCTGGCTAGGCGAGATCATCAGTGCTCTGGAGCCTCCTGCGAAGCGCTTCTTTGATGTTTCTTCCGATATTTATAGTGGTCTGTCCTTGCCGCTTCCGGGTGTCAGTTTCAGCTGTCCGCTGTAGTGGTTGGTATATTGGGTCCAGGTAGATGTGTTTGTTGATGGAGTTTGTGGATGAATGCCATGCCTCTAGGAATTCCCTGGCTGTTCTCTGTCTGGCTTGCCCTATGATAGGTCATGTTGGGTATCGGCAAAACTAATGTAGTGTACAAAATACCATGCAAGGACTGCACAAAACACTATATAGGACAAACAGGAAGACAGCTAACAATCTGCATACATGAACATCAACTAGCCACGAAACGACACGACCAGCTATCCCTAGTAGCCACACACGCAGACAACAAGCAACATGAATTCGACTGGGAAAACACTACTATCATAGGGCAAGCCAGACAGAGAACAGCCAGGGAATTCCTAGAGGCATGGCATTCATCCACAAACTCCATCAACAAACACATCGACCTGGACCCAATATGCCAACCACTACAACGGACAGCTGAAACTGACACCCGGAAGCGGCAAGGACAGACCACTATAAATACCAGAAGAAACATCAAAGAAGCGCTTCGCAGGAGGCTCCAGAGCACTGATGATGTCGCCTAGCCAGGGGACGAAACGTTTGCAACAAAAACTTCCAGCTCGGCGAACAGAACCACAACAACAAGCACCCGAGCTACAAATCTTCGCACAAACCTTGAAGGTTCAAAAGTGTTTAGTAGGAATATTCACTTTTTTCAAATTCTCTTATTCACTCAAAGGATAAGGGCATTATTGGTTGGGATAGAATGTATTGCTCATCCCTCGTTACCCTTGGGAAGGTGGTGGTGATCTGCCTTGAACTGCTGCAGTCCATTGACCAATAACACCCTCGGGGATGGCATTCCAGAATTTTGACCCAGTGACAGTGAAGGAATGATGATATATTTCTGAGTCAGAATGGTGAGTACCTTTGAGGGGAATCTACAGATGGTGGTGGTCCTATGGGTTTGCTGCCCTTGTTTTCTAGGTGGAAGTAGTCACGTGCACAGGTGCTACTGAGCATTGGTTGTGGAGTGTATGAATATTTATGGTTGTGGTGCCAATCAAGTGGGCTGCTTAGGCCTGGTCGCTTTAAAGCTTCTTGAGTGTTGTTGGAGCTGCACTCACCCAGGCAAGTAGGGAATATTCCATCACACTCCTGACTTGTTGGGGGGCAGCCAGGGTTACAGACAGGCCTCCAAACAGTAGTCAGGTGCTGGGGCGCAAGATACACCAGGAGATAGAAATGATGTGTAAGAAAAGCAAAGTTACAGTTTCAATATGCAGGTGCACTGAAAAAATCAGGTTGTTCAAAGTTTGTGAGAAGATTTGTAGCTCGGGTACTTGTTGTTGTGGTTCTGTTCGCCGAGCTGGGAGTTTTTGTTGCAAACATTTCGTCCCCTTTCTAGGTGACATCTTCAGTATTTTGCAAACGTTTCGTCCCCCTAAATGCTGGAGGAATCAGCACAGAAGCGCTTCACAGGATGCTTCCAAGCACTGAAGATGTCACCTAGAAAGGGGACGAAACGTTTGCAACAAAATCTCCCAGCTCTGCGAACAGAACCACAACAAAATCAGGTTGGTAGTAGGTTTTAAGAGAAGGAGTGGCTATGAGATGGCGTTTTGGTCTAGCTTGTGGTGGACCCCACAAGGGAACAGGCAATACTGGATTTAGTGTTTTACAATGAGGCAGACTTGATAAGGGAGCTTAAGGTGAAGGAACCCTTAGAAGGCAGTGATTATGACTTGATTAATTTATGCTACGATTTGAGAAGGAGAATTTAGAATCAGAGGTAATGGTATTACAACTGAATGAAGGTAACTGCAGAGGCATGAGGGAGTAGCTGGGTAGAATTGACTGGGAGAGGAACTGATCAGAAAAGACAATGAAACAGCAATGGCAGGAGTTTCTGGGAGTAATTCAGGAGACACAGCAGAGATTCATCCCTAGGAAAAGAAGCATGGTACAGGGAGGATAAAGCAACCAGGGCTGACTATGGAAGTCAGGGATAGCATAAAAGCAAAAGAGAAAGCATATAATGTAGCAAAGGGCAGTGGGAAACTAAAGAATTGTGAAGCTTACAAAGACCAACTGAGGGCAACAAAAAAAAAGAAATAAGGAGGGAGAAGATTAAATATGAGGGTAACATAGCCAGTAATATAAAGGAAGACCTTAAGAGTTTATATAGACATATAAAGAATAAAAGAGAGGCAAAAGCTGGAAAATGACGCTGAACATATAGTAGAAAGAAGAAGAAAATGGATGAGGAACTGAATAGTTACTTTGCATCAGTCTTAACAATTGAAGACACGAGTTTCTATAGATATATAAAGAATTAAAGAGAGGCAAAAGCTGGAAAATGACGCTGAACAGATAGTAGAGAGAAGAAGAAAATGGATGAGGAACTGAATAATTACTTTATGTCAGTCTTAACGATTGAAGGCATGAGTAACATCCCAAAAATTCAAGAGAGTAAGTAGGCAGTGCTGAATATCACGACCATCACCAAGGAGAAGGTGCAAGAAAAACTGAATGGTGTGAAGGTGGATAAATCACCTGGACCAGATAGACTACACCCCAATGTTCTTGGGGAGATAGCTGAAGAGATAGTGGAGGTATTAGTGGTGATCATTCAGGAATTACTAGAATCAGGAAGGGTCCCAGAGGACTGGAAGATCGTTAACATGACACCCCTGTTTAAAAAGAGAGCAAGGCAAAAGATGGAAAATTACAGACCAATTAGCCCAACCTTGGTCGTGGGTAAGATCCTGAAATCCATTGTGAAGGATGAGATTTCTGAATACCTGGAAGTGTATGGTAAAATAGGGCAAAGTCAGCATGGTTTCATCAAGGGGAGGTCATGCCTGACAAATCTTTGTGGAAGTAATAAGCAGGTTAGATCAAGGAGAGCCAATGGATGTTATCTATCTGGACTTCAAGAAGGCCTTTGACAAGGTGCTGCACAAGACTCTATTGAATAAGATAAAGGCCCATAGTGTTAGAATCAAGGTGCAAGCATGGATAGGAGTTTAGTTTTTTGGCAGAAGGCAGAGAGTGGAGATAAAAAGTCCTTCTCAGGATGGCAGCCAGTGACAAGTGGCATTCCTCAAGGCTCACTGTACATAAACAAGATGGTAGAACTGAGGGCATTCTGGCTAAGTTTGCAGACAATACAAAAGTAGGTAGAGAGAGACGGGTAGCATTGGGGAGGCAGGGAGGCTGCAGGACTTTTTGGACAGGTTAGGAGAGTGGACAAAGTAATGGCATATGGAGTACAACGTGGGAAAGTGTGAGGTCATGCACCTTGGTAGGAAGAATAGAGGCATGGACTATTTTCTAAATGGAGAGAAAATTCAGAAGTCTGAAGTGCAAAGAGACTTGAGAGTTCTTGTCCAGGATTCTCTCAAGTTAAACTTACAGTTGAGTCAGCAGTTAAGAAGGCAAATGCAATGACAGCATTTATTTTGAGAGGACTTGAATATCAAAGCAGGAATATATTTCTGAGGTTCTATATGGCTCTGAGTATTGTTGCCCCAGATCTCAAGAAGGAAATACTGGCCTTGGATTGTGTTCAGAGGATATTCATGAGAATGGTTCCAGGTGAGGAACATTTGAGGACTCTGGGTCTATACTTGAGTTTCGATGGATGAGGGGGGGATCTAATTGAAATGTGCAGAGTACTGAATGGCCTAGATAGAGTAGATGTTGGGAAGATGTCTTCATTGATAGGAGAGACTAGGACCCAAGAGCACAGCCTGAGAGTAAAGGGAAGACCTTTTAGAAAGGAGATAAGGAGAAACTTCTTCAGCCAGAGAGTGGTGAATCAATGGAATTCATTGCCACAGAAGGCAGTGGGGGCCAGGTCATTAAATATATTCGAGACTGAGATAGATAGGTTCTTGAGTATCAAGGGGATCAAAGGTTATAGGGAGAAAGCAGGAGAATGGGGTTGAGAAACTTATCAGCCATGATTGAATGACCTACTTTCTGCTCCTATGTCTCATGGTCTTTGGGAGTCAGGACATGAATTATTAGCCACAGTATTCCTAGCTTCTCGCTTGCTCTTGGAGCCACTGTCCAGTTCAGTGTTTTGTACCACATTGCTGATGGTGGGTAATTCAGTAAAAAATGAGGTCTGCAGATGCTGGAGATCACAGCTGCAAATGTGTTGCTGGTCAAAGCACAGCAGGCCAGGCAGCATCTCAGGAATAGAGAATTCGACGTTTCGAGCATAAGCCCTTCATCAGGAATAAGAGAGAGAGAGCCAAGCAGGCTAAGATAAAAGGTAGGGAGGAGGGACTAGGGGGAGGGGCGATGGAGGTGGGATAGGTGGAAGGAGGTCAAGGTGAGGGTGATAGGCCGGAGTGGGGTGGGGGCGGAGAGGTCAGGAAGAGGATTGCAGGTTAGGAGGGCGGTGCTGAGTTGAGGGAACCGACTGAGACAAGGTGGGGGGAGGGGAAATGAGGAAACTGGAGAAATCTGAATTCATACCTTGTGGTTGGAGGGTTCCCAGGCGGAAGATGAGGCGCTCCTCCTCCAGCCGTCGTGTAGTTGTGTTCTGCCGGTGGAGGAGTCCAAGGACCTGCATGTCCTCGGTGGAGTGGGAGGGAGAGTTAAAGTGTTGAGCCACGGGGTGATTGGGTTGGTTGGTTCGGGCGGCCCGGAGGTGTTCTCTGAAGCGTTCCGCAAGTAAGCGGCCTGTCTCACCAATATAGAGGAGGCCACATCGGGTGCAGCGGATGCAATAGATGATGTGTGTGGAGGTACAGGTGAACTTGTGGCGGATATGGAAGGATCCCTTGGGGCCTTGGAGGGAAGTGAGTGTGGAGGTGTGGGCGCAAGTTTTACATTTCCTGCGGTTGCAGGGGAAGGTGCCGGGGGTGGAGGTTGGGTTGGTGGGGGTGTGGATCTGACGAGGGAGTCACGAAGGGAGTGGTCCTTGCGGAACGCTGATAGGGGAGGGGAGGGAAATATATCCTTGGTGGTGGGGTCCGTTTGGAGGTGGCGGAAATGGCGTCGGATGATACGTTGTATGCGGAGGTTGGTGGGGTGATAGGCCATGCCATTAGATGTCAAAGGGGTGAAAGTTAGATTATCATTTGCTGGAGATGGGTATTGCCTCACATTCTTGTGGTACAAATGTTTCTTGCCATTTTTCAGCCTAATCCCAACAGGTCGTGTTGCAATTGAACATGGATTCTTCAGTCTCTGAGGAGTCAGGAATTAGTATTGTGCAACCACCAGTGAACATCACCATTTCTGATCTTATGATGGAGGGAAATTCATTGATGAAGCAGCCGAAGATGGTTATACCTATGACAACACTGAAGAACTCCTGCAGAGATGTCCTGGAGCTGAGATGGTTGAACTTTAACTGCTACAACCATCTTCCTATGTGCCAGGTATGACTCTAACCAGCAGAACATTTTCCCTCATAACCATTGATTCCAATTTTGCTATGTCTCCTTGATGCCACATTCAGTTGAATGCAGCCTTGATATCAAGGGTTTAATTTCACCTCTGGAATTCAGTTCTTTTGTCCATTTTTTGAACTGTAGCTACAATGAGGCAGGGTTCTGATCTCTGGCTTTTCCCCACTGTGCTATTAATTGGTTTCTGTCTTGATCGCATTTTGTTATTTTATATCTGTGGTCTGAGGTGGTCACTCACATGCCTCCTATCCATGTTTACAGCACATCAGTTCTGGTGCTGGAAATAGTTACATGTGTAACTACTGTATTTTAGTCTCAGCATTATATAGTAATTTTTGCCGTTTGTTTAAAATTGTAACATATTGTAAGTAATTATTTTAACAAGTCTTCTGGACCTCACTTCTGTCTACTTTGCTCATATGTATGCACTGGTGTTGGACTGGAGTGGACAAAATCAGAAGTCACATGACACCAGGTTATAGTCCAATAGGTTTATTTGAAATCACAAGCTTTTGGAACACAATTTATTTAAACATGATTGTTAAAATTCAACAAAAGAAAGAAGAATTTGGATTAACTCAGCTCTGTTGGAAAACTGTATAATAGACGCAATGCCTATTACTAATTAATTGTTTCAATATAGTGACATTCCGTAAACACATCCCTTGGCAAAAAGGCAAATTCAGAAATCATATTTTCTCACATGCAACCCAGCAGCAGAGGGACAGGAAAATTACCAAGTGAAAACTCAGAGACAGTAGCAGCTAAGAGACCTTTACTGCAGTTTCCAAATCTGTTGAGACTCTAGCAGCAGCTGATGCTGAATCTCAAAGCTAAAAAACTAAAATTTAGAAATTTTGGTCTGTGAGAGCTGGCCACACCCATCCAGGTTACTTCTATTGTTCCAACCTTTCCAAAAAAAAACCCAGCCTCACAAGCTGGCTACTTTCCTGGCATTCCAACTAGACAGCTCAATACATCTGTCTTAAAACCTCTCTTTAAAAAAAAGACAAAATAACCTTTTAAAGCCACAGCATCATCACAAAGGGATTGTTCTTTCAAATTGATTGCATAGCCATACTATGGTTGGAAGCTCACTAGTTCTTCTTCCAAACAGTGTTGTTTATGGGATTTTTTTTATCCTGTGAGACCTTATTTTAATATCTCACCCAAACGATGACGTCCCTGATGGTGCAGCAATACCTCAGTACTGCATGAGAATGTCAGCCTAGAATAAGTACTCTGGTTTCTTGAATAGTGTTCAAACCCATAGCAGAGCCTTCAGATGCAGAGATAATAGTGCTATTTACTTTGTTATGTTATTTTATACCTATATCTGAGAGTTTGGCTCCAAGACAGAATGATGGAGGATAAGGCAACATTAAGAACTATGTTCAGGCTTACAGTTCTTTAGAAATCTGTTTATTATATCAACAATAAATATAACTGTACATGGTATTCAGAGATATACCAGGCTCGACACTTACTGCTACATTATTAGGACAATGTTGTCTGCGTACTCTGCTCTCTGCAGTCTACCAAGCTCCACCTACGCGCTTTAACCAGCAACACATTTTCAGCTCCACCTACACTGTGCCATTTATAGATTCATAGATTCATAGAGATGTACAGCATGGAAACAGATCCTTCGGTACAACCCGTCCATGCCGACCAGACATCCCAACCCAATCTAGTCCCACCTGCCAGCACCCGGCCCATATCCCTCCAAACCCTTCCTGTTCATATAGCCATCCAAATAGCTTCTTAAATGTTGCAATTATAGTAGTCTCCACCACTTCCTCTGGCAGCTCATTCCATACATGTACCGCCCTCTATGTGAAAAAGTTGCCCCTTATGTCTCTTTTATATCTTTCCCCTCTCACCCTAAACCTATGCCCTCTAGTTCTGGACTCCCCGACCCCAGAGAAAAGACTTTGTCTATTTATCCTATCCATGCCCCTCATAATTTTGTAACCTTTTATAAGGTCACCCCTCAGCCTCCAATGCTCCAGGGAAAACAGCCCCAGCCTGTTCAGCCTCTCCCTATAGCTCAAATCCTCCAACCCTGGCAACATCCTTGTAAAGCTTTTCTGAACCCTTTCAAGTTTCACAACATCTTTCTGAAAGGAAGGAGACCAGAATTGCATGCAATATTCCAACAGTGGCCTAACCAATGTCCTGTACAGCTACAACATGACCTCCCAACTCCTGTACTCAATACTCTGACCAATAAAGGAAAGCATACCAAATACCTTCTTCACTATCCTATCTACCTGCGATTCCACTTTCAATGAGCTATGAACCTGCACTCCAAGATCTCTTTATTCAGTAACACTCCCTTGGACCTAACCATTTAGTGTAAAAGTCCTGCTAAGTTTTGCTTTCCCAAAATGTAGCACCTTACATTTATCTGAATTAAACTCCATCTACCACTTCTCAGCCCATTGGCCCATCTGGTCCAGATTCTGTTGTAATCTGAGGTAACCCTCTTCACTGTCCATTACACCTCCAATTTTGGGGTCATCTGCAAACTTACTAACTGTACCTCTTATGCTCGCATCCAACTCATTTATGTAAATGACAAAAGGTGGAGGACCCAGCACCGATCCTTGTGGCACTCCAATGATCACAGGCCTCCAGTCTGAAAAACAACCCTCTACCACCACCCTTTGTCTTCTACCTTTGAGCCAGTTCTGTATCCAAATGACTAGTTCTCCCTGTATTCCATGAGATCTAACCTTGCTAACCAGTCTCCCATGGGGAACCTTGTCAAATGCCTTACTGAAGTCCATATAGATCACATTTACTGCTCTGCCCTCATCAATCTTCATTGTTACTTCTTCAAAAATCTCAATCAAGTTTGTGAGATATGATTTCCCACGCACAAAGCCATGTTGACTATCCCGAATCAGTCCTTGCCTTTCCAAATACATATACATCTTGTCCCTCAGGATTCCCTCCAACAACTTGCCCACCACCGAGATCAAGCTCACCAGTCTATAGTTCCCTGGCTTGTCCTTACCGCCCTTCTTAAACAGTGGCACCATGTTTGCCAACCTCCAGTCTTCAAGCACCTCGCCTGTGACTATTGATGATACAAGTGTCTCAGCAAGAGGCCCAGCAATCACTTCTCTAGCTTCCCACAGATTCTGGGGTACATCTGATCAGGTCCTGGGGATTTATCCACTTTTAACCGTTTCAAGACATCCAGCACCTCCTCCTCGATAATATGGACATTTTGCAAGATGTCACAATCTATTTTCCTACAGTCTATATCTTCCATATCCTTTTCCACAGTAAATACTGATGCAAAATGTTCATTTAGTATCTCCCCCATTTTCTGTGGCTCCACACAGAGGCGGCCTTGCTGATCTTTGAGGGGCCCTATTCTCTTCCTAGTTAACCTTTTGTCCTTAATATATTTGTAAAAACCCTTTGGATTCTCCTTAACTCTATTTGCCAAAGCTATCTCATGTCCCTGTTTTGCCCTCCTGATTTCCCTCTTAAGTATACTCCTACTGCCTTTATACTCTTCTAAGGATTCACTCGATCTATCCTGTTTATATCTGACATATGCTTCCTTCTTTTTCTTAACCAAACCCTCAATTTCTTTAGTCATCCAGCATTCCCTATACCTACCAGCCTTCCCTTTCACCCTGACAGGAATATATTTTCTCTGGATTCTTGTTATCTCATTTCTGAAGGCTTCCCATTTTCCAGCCATCCCTTTACCTGCAAACATTTGCCTCTAATCAGCTTTCGAATGTTCTTGCCTAATACTGTCAAAATTGGCCTTTCTCCAATTTTAGATCTGGTCTATCCTTTTCCATCACTATTTCAAAACTAATAGAATTATAGTCGCTGGCCCCAAAGTGCTGAAGGAGAGCAGATTTGTGACTGCCTTAACAAATGTTTGCAGGATCCTAACACCCTTACATAGCTCTACTCATTGAGAAACCGCCGTGATTGCTTTTCTCTTTATTAAAATGAATAGGTTTCTGAGTGTCTTTTAAAGAATTTCCGTATTCTTTTTCCTAAATTTATTTTATATTGAATATTTGAAAGGCAAGAAATGGCAAAAATTACATTTGAAGAGATGATAAGATTGCAGGTGACATTTAATTGCTTGAAAACTGGTTTTAATAGCAAACAATACACTTGGAATGTGGCCTGAGGTTCAGAGTGCCTGTCACCAGCAGAACCTTTCTGTCACCAACAGATTTTTTTTGCTTTGAGGACAAAAGAGGCCAAAAAAGAACAGTAACAACAGTAAACAAAACAAACATTCAAAGGAATTGCATTATTTTAAAAGACATTTCTCATCAACCATGATCTAAAATCCCTACAGTGTGGAAACAGGCCATTTGGCCCAACAAGCCCACACTGACCCTCCAAAAAGTATCCCACCCAGACCCATTCCCCTGACTAAAACACCTAACACTACGGGCAATTTAGCATGGCCAATTCACGTAACCTACACATCTTTGGACTATGGGAGGAAACCAGAGCACCCAGAGGAAACCCACGCAGGCAAGAGAAGAATGTGCAAACTCCACACAGACAGTTGGCTGAGACTGGAATCAAACTCAAGTCCCTGGCACTGTGAGGCAGTAGTGCTAACCATTGAGCCACCATTCCAATCTTATTGAATGGCAGAGCAGGATTAAAGGGCCAAATAGTATCAGTTTTATGTGTTACCCCAGGCACATGCATTTGACATAAACATCAAGAACATAGTGTTATAACACAGGATAAACCCCTCTGCTAATTTAAATCAGCCACACAGAAAGGGTTAACCTCACACCATAATCTATTAATTCGAGAGGCAAAGAACTATCCCAGAGGTAATTATTTAAAGTAATAATTAACAATTTGATTCTTTAGGTCCAATAGAGAATATTAAAACCAACAATTATTTACAACTCCTTCCTCTCAAACCTATCATTTACCTCCCACTCTACAATACTGGTCCGATAACAAAGTCGTGATTAAGATTTACCAAAATAAAAATCACGTTTCAAAAACCAGTCAGCTTTGTCGATTCTCCTTTGTAGGTTTTCGTCTGTAGGTTTTCTCTAAGTTGGTTTCAATGTTCTGCTGCACAAACATCTTATAGACAGATACCTTTCAGAGAACTCTTCAGCTAGTGTCTATGTTTATGGATGTCCTTGGCAGTTCTTCTTCGAACTATTGAAAATGTCCGGTTTAATACCTCAACACATTGGATCATTTCATTGGTGTTAATATTACCAAAATACTAAATTCACTTTGGTATCTTGGGGCATAATTTAAACTGATTGGCTGCTCAGCTGCAGCTATTTGCTTCCCAAGTGTTACATTATTACTTTGTTCTGGACTCTTTGTGCTTTGCCAGTCCTTGCTAGTTTTTCAATTCTTGTAAAGGTATATTACACCTCTACACCTTCATAACAATAGAACCATTTTAGAATGTTTGCCATCATATCACAATACAGCACCAAGTATCCTACGGTTCTGGATTACTGGTGCTGGAAAAGCACAGCAGTTCAGGCAGCATCCGAGGAGCAGTAAAATCGACGTTTTGGGCATCAGGAATACAGGCAGTGTGCCTGAAGGGTGGAGTGATAAATGAGAAGCGGGTGTTATCTCTCCACCCTTCAGGCACTCTGCCTGTATTCATGATGAAGGGTTTTTGCCCAAAATGTTGATTTTACTGCTCCTCGGATGCTGCCTGAACTGCTGTGCTTTTCCAGCACCACTAATCCAGAATCTGGTTTCCAGCATCTGCAGTCTTTGTTTTTACTGTGTATCCTACGGTGCCAATTCATAAATAGGGCAAGAAATTAGCTGGTAGGGCTAGATCACATTGGACTGAATTTTCCTGTTTATACCAGGGTTGGAGTGCTATAACATTATGTGATTTCTGAGCCACAAGGTCACAATATGCCTGCCGGTTACCTGCTAGAACAGCTTCAGCAGGCAAACACCCAACGGTGTTTCACAGGGATTGTGCTGGGTCCACTTTTGTTTGTAATTTATTTACATAATTTGGAGGAGAATTTAGCAGGCTTGGTTAGTAAGTTTGCAGATAACACCAAAATTGGTGATATAATAGATAGTGAATAAGGATATCTGTGTTTACGGGGGATCTTGATCAATTGGGTCAATGGGCTGAGGAGTGGCAGATGGAGATTAATTTAGATAAATGTGAGGCATTGCATTTTGGTAAAAGACAAAAGGAGAGAACTTATCCAATTAAAAGCAGGGCTTTGGGTCGTGCTGTAGAACTGAGAAACCTAGGGTTTCATGTACATAATTCTTTGAAGTTTGTGTCACATGTAGACAGGGTCATAAAAAAGGCATTCATTGCTCAAACCGGTGATAATGGGAGATTGGAAGTTACATTGAGGTTGTTACAGCACGTTGGTAAGGCCACTTCCAGAGTACTGTGTACAGCTCTGGTTTCCCTGTTATAGGAAGGATATTATTAAGCTGGAGTGAGTTCAGAGAAGACTCACCAGGAACTTGCCAGGAATGGAGGGTTGAGTTATAAGAAGAAGCTGGTTAGGCTGTGGCCTTTTTCTCTGGAGCATAGGAGATTGAGGCGTGACCTTATAGAGGTTTATAAAATTATGAAGGGTAAACGTAAGGTGAATGGCAGATATCTTTTCCCTAGACTTGGAAATTTCAAGACTCCAGGGCATACTTTTAAGGTGAAAGAAAGATTTGAAAAAGACAAGAGGGCAACCTTTTTGCACAGAGAGTGGTGTGTATATGGAATTAACCTCCAAAGGATGTGAGGGTGCGGGTACAGTTATAATGTTTCAAAGATACTTGGATAAGTATATGAATAAGAAATGTTTGGAGGGACATGGGCCAAGCGCAGGCAGGTGGAACTCATTTAGTTTGGGATCATGCTTGGCATAGACTGGTTGGACTGAAGGGTCTGTTTCAATGCTCACCCCTAGCCTGTTTGCCATTAAAGGAGGGAGATGGAAAGGATCACACAGAAGGGACTGTAGCACGGGAAGGCAGTGGCCCCACTGAGAGTCGTATAGTTGCTCAGGCAGAGTGTGACTGTACTCAGCCTGGATGTATTCCAAGATGTCTGCTGAACCTGGTTTCAAAAAGGTCTGGTCATTCTCAGCCTGGACATTAGGCCAGTAGATCTTTGAGACACTCTCCTCCAATGGTACTCCTGTAACATGTCTCTTCTGTTCAATTTACAGGCTTCAGGTCCACAACTGGAGGGGGCGCTCTGACCCTGGTATTAGCATAAAGTATTGGTAAAGCCCAAAAAAGAATTGATCATATTTCAAGCACCCTTTGTCAAAAATCCTTACTTTTTACTTGTGCATGACAAAAAGAAATCCTGGTCTTTTCCATTGTATTGATACAGAGGTACAAAATATCTTTTTGGATCGGGTGAGGTGAATGAAGTGGATGCTGCTAAGGACAGTGTCTACAATTCTGCATTTGTTTTCCTGCAATCAGGAAGGAAATTTCATGAGAGGCCAAGCCTTCATCCTGCCTGGCTTCATGCACCATCCCTCGTATTCACTAGAGACCTATTACATGATCACTGGGCTTTGTGATGCGTGTGATCTCTGTTTTCAAAGACACGTTGTGTAATTTGCCTTCCTGTTCTTTTAAAGCATGGATTTCATTCTTGTTTTACAAATATGTTATCTTCAAAATCTCTTCCTTACTTGGAAACATTTGCTTCCTGAATTCCCCTTGTGCTAGTTTCACAAAGTATACAGAATATTATTGTTTATTAAAATACTGCATTAAGGATATAAGACATAGGATCAGAAGGCCTTTTGGCTCATTGAGCCTGTTCCATCATTCATTGAGTTCACAGTTAATCTGATAATCTCAACACAATCTTCCTGTCCTATACCAGAATCCTCAATTTGACTTAGTGATTAAACTTCTGTCTTTCTCACGCTTCAATATACTGAACAACACAGTCTTGACAGCCCTCTATGGTAATGAATTCCATAGATTCACTACGGTCTGAGAGAAGAAATTCCTTCTTGTCTCTATCTTAAGTTTTGTAACCCCTTATTCTAAGATTATACTCTCCGGCCCGAGACTCTTCCACAAGGGGAAACAACCTTGCTTCATCCTGCTTGTACAATGAATATTGTCTCCACTGAGGCTGAGCATTCTTGTCATGCCCTTAAACACTATTTTCTTGTTCTGATTATTGTTCAACCACAACAGTTGAAACTGTGGTATGGGCTTTTAGCCATACATCCCCATTTCGTGAAAATGGAGAAAAAAGAAGGCATGATAATTCTCCACTAGTTAGAAAAAAGCCTATTATGATGCTCCTTTTCCAAGGTTTTAACAGTCTGCTACTTCCACAATAGACCCTATCCCATGACGTCAAATGGAATTTTGGTAAGAAAAATAATAGAGTAAAAAGTGAGGTCTGCAGATGCTGGAGATCAGAGCTGAAAATGTGCTGCTGGTTAAAGCACAGCAGGTCAGGCAGCATCCAAGGAACAGGAAATTCGATGTTTCAGGCCAGAGCCCTTCATCAGGAATGAGGAGAATTCACCAGAGACCAGAGATCACACGCATCACAAAGCCCAGTGATCATGTAATAGGTCTCTGGTGAATTCTCCTCATTCCTGATGAAGGGCTCTGGCCCGAAACGTCGAATTTCCTGTTCCTTGGATGCTGCCTGACCTGCTGTGCTTTAACCAGCAACACATTTTCAGCTAAGAAAAATAATAATCAACATTAGATTATTCTCTTTTCCTTCCAGTGATTTTCTTCAAGACAGTCAAGGCATGTGATATAAGTCAATAGAGACTGTATCCCATCACCAAGTCACCCTTTATTTATATATGGAGAGTCCTTGACACTGATCCAACTCCCTCAGGGGCAGTTCTCAGGGTGAACAGGATGTTTGTCACTCCTTATCTGTCAGCCAGGGCTTCCTGATTGGACCAGATTAACAGCCTCAATCAGGGAACTCAAACCCATGAGGTCCACCTGACTGACCTGTTACAATCTCTATAGCACAAAAGAGGCATTGCTGTTTATTCAGTGGCATTGTTAAAGTTCACCTTTCCACAATGCTCCACCTGACTGATCTTGCTAGAATGGGTTTCATTTATTCCAGTTTGTGAATAGTGTTAACATTGCTGCTGGCATTGCAGTTATTTGAAAGCACAACCATGAAGCACAGAGCACAATGCTCTCTCCGTCCCAATAAGACAATAATTGGTGATCAAGTGTATTAAGCATTGCCTGGTGTGGCTCAGGAGCCATACTCTGGCTTGGCAGGCTCTGTAGAGGAAGACCATGGACTGAGAAAATCCACCATTCACTGGCCTCTCGTTTCCCTTGCCCACCTCAATATCCAGAGGTAGTACTATCAGTGCTTACCACCTTGATATTAAAAAATGAGGACTGCAGATGCTGGAAATGCACAGCAGGTCAGGCAGCATCCGAGGAGCAGGAAAGAAAAACTTTCTGATGAAGGGCTCCTGCCCAAAATATCCATTTTCCTGCTCCTCGGATGCTGCCTGACCTGCTGTGCATTCCCAGCACCACTCTAATCTTGACCTTGCTATTAGTGTCAATGCCCACTATCTTCATGTCTCACTTGTAAGTGTGTTTTTGTTTATACATGTGGGGTGGGCATCACTGGCTAGGCCAATATTCGATGTTTCGGACCATCTCTACTTGTTTCAATTTTTAAAAGCAAGCTACCAACAATGAATGAGCAGCATGGTGGCACAGTGGTTAGCACTGCTGCCTCACAGCGCCAGGGACCTGGGTTCAATTCCCGTCTCGAGCAACTGTCTGTGTTGAGGTTGTACATTCTCCCTGTGACTGCGTGGGTTTCCTCCGGGTGCTCGGTTTCCTCACACAGTCCAAAGATGTGCAGGTTAGGTGAATTGGCCATGCTAAATTGCCCATAGTCAGGGTTAATGTAGGGGAATGGGTTTGGGTGGGTTGCTCTTCAGAGGGTCGGCGTGGACTTGTTGGGCCGAAGGGCCTGTTTCGACACTGTAGAGAATCAACTCAATGCAACTGCAGTTTATATTGATGTTTGTTTAGCCTGTGGGGCAGATCTCATTGCAGACAAACTGGTATCAGGGTTTAGGTACAAAGTGGGACTCGACAAACAACAAATAGTTGATTGGTGTGTGGAGTGATGACCAGTTGTTGTTGACAAAAGCCAACAGCAATGCGAATTGTTCTCCTGAGGCCAGGAGACTTGGTACCTCCAAATAGGGATGTGACAGTGAACACCTACTCTGACCATTACTGTCTACGGTAAAAAACACACAAGGCTTTTTATTTTGCGTCATCAGTTACTGCAAGCTGTGACTTCCAAATAGTAATGGAGAGACTTTTTAACTTATGAACCAATCATTTTGTGCCTCCTGATAGCACGAGAAAAGTACCTGCAGAAGGAAGATAAAGGAATGAAATGTCCTGACAAGTAAAAGGACTATCTCAGCAAACCATGTGTATATACACCATGGAATGGCCTATCCAGTTTTTCCCTTTGCCCATAAAACCAATTTTTTTGTGTCTGTCTGCGTGTGCCTGTGTAGGCAAGTTTAAAATGAGGCTAGAGTGTTAACTTATAGAGATTTATGCTAGCAGTCCATAGTTGTTTACTTGTAGTTAGAATATATTTATTTGTAAAAATAGTTATTCTTGTTAAGTGCAATAACATTGTCTGTCTTTTCTGTCAAACTCGGTTTAAAATACAGGTAAATTGGAGAACATGTTGTACTTTAATGAAATCTTTAACTTCTGTGATGACTCCAGGAATAGCTGAGCTTGATATCCAGCATGTTTTCCCAGTGAGGATGACAGCTTTTAATGAGGAATTTCCAGGATTTCGACCCAGCAACAATGAAGGAACAATTAGATATTTCCAAATCAGGATGGTGAGTGGCTTGAAGAGGATTTTGCAGTTGAGGTTGTTCCAGGTATCAGCTTCCCTTGTCATCTTCATTGTAGGTTTTACATGTTTGGAAGGTGCAGTCGAAGTAATCTTGGTGAGCAGCTGCAGTGTACCTTGTGGAGGCCACACTATGCTGCCACTGTGCATTGTTGGTGAAGGGAGCAAATGGTGATACTGGTGCTTGTGGTGCCAATCAAATGGGCTACTTTTTCCTGCATGGTGTTGAACTTCTTCATTGTTGTTGGAGCTACACCCGTCCAGGCAGATGGGTGGTCCAATATTACTGTTTTTTCATAACTGGGAGAGGTTGGGAAATAGTGGTTGTCATGCTGTCAACACTGGAGGGATGAGTGGAAGAGATTGTGAAAATGGAGGATGAATTGAAAAAAAGAGAAAAGGTTTCCATTTATATAAAACTTTCATGACCTTCACATATCTCAAAGTGCTTTATGGGCAATTAGATACTTTCTGAAGTAAGTTATTGCAGGGAAAATGCAGCAGCTAATTTGGACACAAACAACACTGTCATAATGACCACATAATCTGGACTGAATTGTGCTGGTTATTGGCAGGCCCCACAGCCAGAGCCAGAAGTGTGGTGGTTGATGGGACTCAGCCTGGTACAGGGCCAGTAAGAGATTGCCCTGTAAGAGATTTCCACTAAAACCACCATACAATTAAAGGCAGTGGCCCAAGGCCAAGATGTACCAGTCTGAACAGAGGCCATGTTGGCAAAGGCATTACTGCTGCTGCACACCTAGAAAGAGAATATATCAATGGCAGGTACTCTCAAAGATTGGTAAATTATGGTTGAGGGAGGTTAGGGCTTCTTCAAAACGGGGCAAAGAAATTTGTTTCTGCAGGCAACTTGAGGTACAGGGCAGTGACCATTGCAAATCAGTCCCTGATCTTGGCTATTTTTTAATTCACTCACAGGGTGTTGCTGGCTGTGTCAGTATTCATTGCCCATCCCTGGTTGCCCTTGAGAATGTGGTGGGGAGCTGTGTTCTTGAACCACTGTAGTCCATTTGCTATAAAGACACACACAATGTCATGGATTTTGACTTAGTGACAGCAAAGGAATGGCAATGTAGTTCCAAGTCAGAGTGTGAGTGTCTTGAAGGGGAACTTGCAGGAGATAGTGTTCCCATGGATCTGCTGCTCTTGTAGCTGGTAGTGGTCATGGTTTGGAAAGTGATGTCTAAAGATCTTTGGTGAATTTCTGCAGTGCATTTTGTAGATGGCATGCAGTACTGCCATTGAACATCAGTGTTGGAGAGAGTGAATGTTTGTGGATGTGGTACCAATCAAGTGGGCTGCTTTGCCCTGGATGGTGTCAAGCTTCTTGAGTATGCTGGTGCTGCACCTATCCAGTGGGAAGTAGGGAGTATTCCATCACACTCCTGACTTGTGCCTTGTAGATGATGGACTGGCTTTGGGGAGTCAGGCGATGAGTTACTCGTGCAGGATTCCTAGCCCTTGACCTTTTCTTGCAACCACTGAATTTATATGGCAAGTATAATTCAGTTTCTGGTCAATAGTAGTGCACAGAATGTTGATAGTGGGGGAGGGGGTGTGGGAAGGGGATTCATTGATGGTATGTGGTGATTGTTAGATTGTTCCCTTTTGAAAATAGTCGGTGTCTGGCACTTGTGTATCGTGAATGTCAGTCCAAACCTGGATTTGTTCAAATCTAGCAACATTTGGACATAGACTGCTTTAAGACTTGAGGAGTCATGAATGAGCTGAACTTAACTTTCTGACCCCTCTCTCATGGCAAACCTTCACCTCCAAAGTATCACTCAGCTCCCTACAGTTCCTGGTCTTCAGCAGTTCTGCTGTATGTACAGTCAGCAGTCTGAGCCTTTGGAGAAGCACAGTAACTAGCCGTGACAGCTTGAGGCAGGGTATCACTATTTAATATGATAGCTCGTGACTGAAAAGGATGATATAATCATGAGATAAGTTCCACCCATCAGGATATGAAGGACATTTCTGAGAGGAGTTAACTTCCAATCTCTGAACTGTGTTGGAATGCTAGTTTCCTATTCCTGTGCTGCAAGAGCTCTAGGACTCTAATACTTCATGCTGATACAAGGGTGGATTTTCCATATAGACCATTCACTGACCCTGCAAGTGATTGATCCTGGAGCCTATCACATCGCCACTCAAAGTGCTTGATGGTTCAGAGAGCTTTCTTGTTGCTGGAGATGAGGGAATTCTCATTGTTAAAGACCTCTACCAACTGTTATGACACAGCAGTGAACCCTTCTGTTAACTAAACCAAACATCCAGAAAAGCCCATCTTGTTTCATAATCTGATAAAATATGAGTGAGAGAGAACTTCCAAATTTGACTATTAAAGAAAAAATATCAATTTATTCTTTAAATATGAACATTAAACAACTATTTACAACTCTAAATTTCCTTTCTCTTAAATGTTTGTTATCTACGTCCCACTCTATAACAATATACTATTGAGATAAAAATCTGTATTAAAATGACATCAACTTAATTTCTAAACCACACAAGAGCTGTTGTCTTGGATGTCTGCCTTCCTCTGGCTGTAGATCTCCCTGGGTCATCTTTGGCCTTTTGCTGCAAAAGTGTTTTATATGAGAAAAGTACATTTGATAGAGAGTGTGTTGCTGGCAGTTACTTTGGTAATGGCAGTTGGTCTCAGTGTCTAACTGTCAAAATGTCTGCTTCTTTATACCCCCAGTATTGGATCGTCTCATTAGTTCGATGTTGACAAAACAATAAATTCAATATTGATTAGTTTTTAGTATCCCGGGGTATAATTTAAACAATTTGGTTCAATTCTAATTGTTGTAAAAATAGCAAACAAAACTCAGGTACTTGTTTCACAGCCAACCGTGACATATTTTCAATTTTCTGGTGTACTCTGAGACTGCGAGTCAATCACATGATTGTTGCCTGCAAGCTGTCAGTGCAAGACAGCTTTGACTCTCTCTTAAAGGTACAATAAATGCCTTCACCTTCATAACATCTTCCCCCTACAGAAAAAAATGAACCATCAAAATGAAAAGATGGCTTAATTTTTTTTTCTAAGTCTTAACCCCATTACAATAAAATACACCGGACATTAATCTAAGTTCATATTAATTTCTGCACACATATATATTTATATATAATATTGGTATCTGTTCAATCTAACCTATATTTCATCCGTTAAATCCGTGATAATGCATCTGCTATCACATTCTTACAATCCGCAACATATGCAATTTGTAAATTAAGTCTGTAACATAAGATTCCAATGAAATAGTCTCATATTTTTGTCTTTAAATCATTCCAAGAATATAAGAGGATTGTGATCCATGTACACAACTGTCTCTGACAGATTGTCCCTCACATAAATATTAAAATGTTGAAAGGCCAGTACCAGACTCAGTAAGTCCTTTTTGATTGTACAATATTTTCTCTGGTGGATGTTGAGTTTCTTTGAAAAGTAACCAATTGATCGTTCAATTCCATCATCATCTTCCTGTAGCAGTACAGCTCCAGCTCTTTGTCACAAGCATCGATTGCAACTTTGAAGGGTTTCAAAAAATTTGGTGCAGCTAAAACTGGTGTAGTGGTTAATACTGCTTTTAAATTGTCAAATACCTCCTGACATTGTTCTGTCCACCGAAATTTTGTGTTCTGCTTCAGTAAATCTGTTAGCAGTGCCACTATGCTGCTGAAGTTGGCAACAAATGTGTGGTAGAATCCACTTACTCCCAAAAATCAAAGCATCTCTTTCTTTGAGGTTGGTCATAGAAATTCCTCGATGGCTTTTGTCTTTGCGTTCCTTGGGGTCAACCTTCGTAACACACCAGGCTTAGGCAAAAGCAATGAATATCCCGACTTGTGACTTCACCTCAAATGTATTTCGTTGACTGTGTTGTGCTTTGAGATGTTGCGTTGTTGTGGAAGGTATGATATTAGAACTAATTTCTTCCTTCTTAAGACTAGAGGCAAGAAAATTCTATAAAACAGCAGTGAGGCTAATGGTGCTCACTTTCATATACAATTCAGGCAGCAACATCAGGAGATTGCGTGTGTAGAGTTAATCATGGAACTGCCCAAGATGGTGACCTGTATATTTTGAAAAGCATAAAGTTCCTGGATTCACATGGTAGATTTTTTTCTAAGCTTGTCGTGGAAAGTCAGGCTGAAATGAAGAAAAGAAACTGAACTGATCAGTCTAAAGAATCAGAGGTCATAAAAAAAACCTGCCAAAATCCTTGCAGGCATTTAATATGAACTTTTACAAAAATAGAATCTCAATACTTTCTTTTTACAGATTATGTTTTGTTTTATCTCTATTTTCTACTCTCTTCTAATCCAATGGGTGTAATTTAATGGTTGGGCCAGTGTTAGGAGCTGACAACATTCTGGTGCATATTCTGTCTTTATTGAACTGTCTGTAGGATTGATGTCTCCAGCCAGTGTCATTGTATGCCCAGTCAGGAAGTACATTCCTACAGACATGCATTTCTATCCCAAATATGACCTTTTTCATGCAAAAGAAACATTTGCATGCTTTATCAGTTACAATTTGAGTTTCCCAAGTTACCCACTGCGTACACAACTGCTCTCATGCATTAGGTTCGATTGTGAGACATAGTATAGGCAGTCGACCATTCAGAAGGCATTTTCAAATAGATTATTAAATTTATTAAGAAGCAACGATTTAGGTATGATACATGAGTTAGTTAGGGGAATAAAAATGAACCATGACAATGAGAGTTGTTCTCTAATTCTCGAGGATAACAGGTCTTTGCACAGAGTATGTCAATCTCATTAAAGTTGCAATGACAGCATCCTGCTCTTCAACCAGTGTCTGGGAATTCTTCCCTTGGCTTTCCTCCTTTCTTCTGATTGGTGCACCTTGCCTCTGAAATGGATTGCTCCCTGATGAGGACTACCCCTGGCCCAGACCACTTGTTGACAGACCTGATTTCTAAGGTGCTTATAGTTTACACTTTGATAATCACTTATAGCAGATGACCTCAGGCCAACTATCCACAGTATCAGAATAAACTATTTTCCTCCTTGTCCACCTCCATCGTCAGGTTAGATTTAATTTTTCCTAGGAACAAAGCTTCTATTTTACCAAACGCTGTCTTGATGATATGTGCTAGAAAGTTTTCTTGCATCAGTTCAATGAAACATAGTGACCTCAGTAATCCCTGTGATCTTTACCATGTCTTCCTTGTTTTTATTGGTTATGCTTGCAGAACGAAAGTTACTCCTGTAAAAGCAGTTACATATAAGATCTCATGCAACACATAATATGTTAGAAATGTTCAGCTTTAAAGGAACACAAATTTCCAACAATTAGCAATTTGTTACTCGAACACACATATGGCCTTTAAACTGCACTGGCCTATTACTGGTATGCATATGCATTGGTGTTGGCTACTCTTTAGGGTGATATATCTACTCTGGGGAGTGCCATTCCCTTGCCATTTGTTGTGTTTGTGGAGTGCAGTGGGTTTGATAGTTGATCTATGATCTGTGCAAGTAGTGGATTCACGTCTTCCTGATCGATTGTATCCAACTCGAGAAGAGCTTGTTCAGTTATGTGTCTGCACCTTTGGTGGTGATGGTATATCTTGTTGTTTACTTTCTCCATGTACATTCCATGTGCCAACTGCTCTATGCAGGTGCCACATTGCCATTGAGGTGACTCTTGTCGAGAGCATTGGACTACTTCTCACATCATGAGTCAATGTTTTTCTCTGCTCGAGGATTACCTTGTATATATCTGTGTAGGATTTGCTTGATTTCTTTCTGGCACCTTTGGTAATTCAAAGTTTGTGAGAAGATTTGTAGCTCGGGTGCTCGTTGCTGTGGTTCTGTTCACCGAGCTGGGAATTTATGTTGCAGACGTTTCATCCCCTGTCTAGGTGACATCCTCAGTGCTTGGGAGCCTCCTGTGAAGCACTTCTGTGATGTTTCCTCTAGTATTTATAGCGATTTGTATCAGTCGCTTCTGGTTTTCAGTTCCATCTGTCCGTTGCAGTGGTCAGTATATTGGGTCCAGGTCGATGGACCCAATATACTGACCCAATTCCTCTAGGAATTCCCTGGCTGTTCTCTGTTTGGCTTGTCCTATAAAAGTAGTGTTGTCCCAGTTGAATTCATGTTGCTTGTCATCTGAGTGTGTGGCTACTAAGGATAGCTGGTTGTGTCGTTTCGTGGCTAATTGGTATTCATGGATGCGGATCGTTAGCTGTCTTCTTGTTTGTCCTAGTAGTGTTTTGTACAGTCCTTGCATGGGATTTTGTACACTACATTGGTTTTGTTCATGCTGGGTATCGGGTCCTTTGTTCTGGTGAGTTGTTGTCTGAGAGTGGCTGTTGGTTTGTGTGCTGTTATGAGTCATAGTGGTCGCAGTAGTCTGGCTGTCAGTTTGAAAATGCTCTTGATGTATGGTAGTGTGGCTAGTCCTTTGGGTTGCGGCATGTCCTCGTTCCGTTGTCTTTCCCTTAGGCATCTGTTGATGAAATTGCACGGGTATCCGTTTTTGGCGAATACATTGTAGAGGTGTTCTTCTTCCTCTTTTTGCAGTTCTGGTGTACTGCAGTGTGTTGTGGCCCTTTTGAACAGTGTCTTGATGCAACTTCTTTCGTGTGTGTTGGGGTGGTTGCTTTTGTAGTTCAGGACTTGGTCTGTGTGTGTGGCTTTCCTGTACACCTTTGTGGTGAATTCTCCTTTAGGTGTTCTCTGTACCATCACATCTAGGAATGGGAGTTGGTTGTCCTTTTCTTCCTCTCTAGTGAATCGGATTCCTGTGAGTGTGACGTTGATGATCCAGTGTGTGTTCCCTATTTCTGTGTTTTTAATGATTACAAAGGTGTCATCCACATACCTGACCCAGAGTTTGGGTTGAATTTGCAGTAAGACTGTTTGGTCTAATCTTTGCATTACCGCTTCTGCTATGAGCCCAGAAATGGGTGAGCCCATGGGTGTGCCGTTGATTTGTTCATATATTTGGTTGTTGAATGTGAAGTGTGTTGTGAGGCACAGGTCCAGTAGTTTTAGTATGCCGTCTTTGTTGATAGGTTCAACGTCCTGTTGTCTGTTCTGTATGTCCAACAGGTTGGCTATTGTTTTTCTGGCTAGGGTTTTGTCGATAGAGGTGAACAGTGCCGTTACATCGAATGAGACCATGGTTTCTTCCTTGTCTATGTGTATATTTCTGATGATGTCCAAGAATTCCTGTGTTGACTGTATAGAGTGGCTGGATCCGCTGATCAGGTGTTTCAGGGTGGGGTCAAACCCCCTCTTTTGGTAGGTGTTGGTATCTGCAATTGTTGCGCTTTTTGGATGTAGTCTGCTTTGTCCAGGATGACTGTCATTCTGCCTTTGTCTGCTGGTAGTATGATTATGTTCTTATCATTTCTTAGTGTTTTTAGTGCTTCCCTCTCCTTGGTGTCGAGGTTATGTGTTTGTCTTTTCCTTGTTATCAGGGGTACAATACTTTGTCTCACTGTTTGTTGTGTCTCTTCTGTCAGTCCATTGTCCCTGAGTGTGCATTCTAGTGCTGCTAGGAAGTCTGCTGTCTTGGTGTCCCTGTGGTTGTAGTTGAGTCCCTTGGCCAGTATTGTTCCTTCTGTGTTTGTGAGCTGTCTGTGGGAGAGGTTTCTAACCCAGGTGTGTGTTGTGGTGTTCTCTCTGTTATGTGTTAGTTTGGCCATTTTTTTGTTTTAGTGTTTTTTTTTGCGGTTGTGTGGTCATGTTCTGTCCTATGGTGACGGCCTGTTCTATGGTCCAGGTCCATTCCTGATTGGTGGTTTTTGAAATTAATGATTTTTGATGCGCAATTTCTTGTCTGTATTTGTGTAGTCTGTTGTGAGCATCTGTAATCATTACCTGGATCATCCTGAATCCGTTCTGTCTGGCTGTGTCTCTGGTTTGTGGGTTGTTGACTGGTGGTCTGTATCTGACACTTACACTTACTTATCTGTCCTTATCTATCTCAGCCTTAAGTGTAACAGATTCTGCCCTCCTAGCTCTCTGCGGTAAGGAGTTCCAAGGACTCACAACCCTCTGAGAGAAGAAATTCCTCCTCATCTCATTCTTAAATTGGCACCCCTTAATTCTGAGACTGTCTGGTCTTGGACTATCCCATGAGGAGAAACATCCTCTCAGCAGTAACCTTGTGAAGCCCATTAGGAATCCTGTATGTTGCAATGAGATCACCTCTCATTCTTCTAAAGTCCAGTGAGTAGTGTCCCAACCTGTTCAATCTTTGCTCATAAGTCAATCCCTCCATACACAAGGGATCATCCTAACCTTTTCTGAACTGCCTCCACTGAAATGAGATCGCTCCTTAAATAGTGGACCAAACCTGTTCACAGTACTTCAGCTGTGGTCTCCCCACCACCTTGTAGAGTTGGAGTAAGTCTTCCCTCCTGTTATATCCCATTGAAATAGGGCCAACATTCCATTAGCCTTCCTGATTACCTGCTGTCCCTGTGTGCTAGCTTTCTGTGTTGTCCTTGACTCTGGTCCTTGTATGATTTTAGGTGGAAACGGACCCATTGGAACAGCTCACTCCTTCCCCATGATTTGATGATGCCAGTGTTGGACTGGGGTGTACAAAGTTAAAAATCACACAACACCAGGTTATAGTCCAACAGGTTTCCAATTAAACCTGTTGGACTATAACCTGGTGTTGTGTGATTTTTAACCTCCTTCCCCAGTACTGGTGCCAATGTCCCATGAATTGAACCCCACCAATCTTTGAGTCACGCATTTACCTGTTTGATCTGGTTGACCCTGTGCCAATTGATTTGTGGTTCAGATAGTAACCCAGAGATTATTACCTTTTTGGTTCTGCTCTTTAATTTAGCTCCTAACCACTCACATTCCCTCAGCAGAAACTCATTCTAGTTATATTGTTGGTACCTATGTTGACCACAACAACTGGGTCTTTCCTCTACATCCCAAATGAGATAACCTGAACTCAGGTACCAGGCAGGCAACACATCCTTCAGGACTCCCGAACCAGGCTGCAGAGAATTGTGTCTATTTCCCTGATTATACTATCTCCATTTGCAAGTACATTTCTCTTTTCTCCCTCCTCTTGAATGGCTCATTGTATTATGGTCAGTTTGCTCATGTTCCCTACAGCCCTCACTCTCATGCACACAGGGAGCAAGAATCTCAAACCTGTTCAATGAACTCAAAGATTGAGGCTCCTTCAGCATTAACAGCTGGATCCTTCCTACTGCTTCACTCATAGTCACACACTGCTGACCCTGACTGCTGACCAAGTTCGAAGTAGTTAATCTAAGGATGTGACGACCTCCTGAAATACGGTTTCCAGATAACTCTCCCCCTCCCTGATGTATAGTTGTGTTTGAAATTCAGACCCAGCTCATCAACTCTGAGCTGGAGTTCCTCAAACAACCAACAATTGCTACAGATGTGGTCACTCTGAATCACAATGAATTCCACCAGCTCCCACATCATACAGTTACAACACATTGGCTGGCCTAACATCTCTATTGTATTAATACAGTTCCTAATTTGTTTTTTATTAAATTTCATACTGGTCTTTCAATTTTTAATCTGTAAAATATTTCTCCTATTTATCATTAATCAGACAGGAACTTAAAATAGATAGTCAAATTAGAGCCTATTCCCAATTAATGAACGTACAACTTTCCTGTCGTCATGCTAGTTGAGTGGGGTGCTCCCATTATGTAGGTCAATTTAGCCTGTTGAAAGGACTTCTCAAACTTTGAGCTAATAAAAGAACAAAATGTATCTGTACCCTCTGCACTGAATTTCCACAATGCTCCAAAATACACAGTCATTCAGGTTGTGCCTCACCCCCGATGTGATCTCTCCTTTTTGTATAGGGTAGTAGCCACTTAGTTGGTCAGTGAGAAGAGTGGGAGGTGAAAAGGGTGTTCGGTGAGTAGGGTGGAAGCCAAGTAGGGTGTTAGTGGAATTGGGTGTTAGGAGAGTACAGTGTTAGGGGTGTAGGATGTTTGGGGTGTAGGGTGTTAGATGAGTAAGGATGGGAGGCAAGTAGGGTGTTAGGGGAATTGGGTGTTAGGGGAATAGGGTGAACAGGGTATTAGGAGCATAGGGTGTTAGTTGAGTGGGGTGTTGGGTGAGCAGGGTGTTTGGTGGGTAGGGTGTTAGGGGAATAGGATGTCAGGAAAATTGGGTATTTAGGAGAATAGGGTGTTAGCTGAGTAGGGTTTTGAGTGAGTGGATGTGAGGTGAGTAGGGTGTTAGGGGAATAGGGTGTCAGGAGAATAGAGTATTAGGAGAATAGGGTGTTAGCTGAGTAGGATTTTGGGGAATAGGGTGTAAGGTGAGCAGAGTATTTGGTGAATAGGGTATTAGGGGAATAGGGTGTTAGGGAAATACGGTGTTAGATGTGTAGGTTGGTATATGAGTAGAGTGTTAGAGAAATAGGGTATTAGGTGATCAGGATGTTGGGGGAATAGAGTTTTAGCTGAGTAGGGTGTTGGGTGAGTAGGGTTTTAGGTGAGTAGGAGGTTCAGGGAATAGGGTGTTAGCTGAATAGGGTATTGGGTGAGCAGGATGTTTGATGTGTAGGTGGTAGAGAAATAGGTGTTAGGTGAGCAGGGTGCTGGGGAATGGGGTGTTAGCTGAGTAGGGTTTTGGGTGAGCAAGATGTTAGATGAGTAGGTTGGTACATGTGTAGGGTGTTAGGGGAATACGATATTAGGTGAATAGGGTGTTAGGGAATAGGGTGTTGGGTGACTAGGGTGTTAGGTGAACAGGGTGTTAGAGGAATAGAGTGTTGTAGGAGTCGGGTGTTAGGGGAGTACAGTGTTAGGGGAGTAGGGTGTTAGGGGAATATAGGTAAAAACAATAACTGCAGATGCTGAAAACCAGATTCTGGATTAGTGGTGCTGGAAGAGCACAGCAGTTCAGGCAGCATCCGAGGAGCAGTAAAATCCCTTCATGTTAGGGGAATATGGTGTTAGGGGAATACAGTGTTAGGGGAATAGGGTGTTGGTGGAATAGGGTGTTGGTGGAATACAGTGTTAGGGGAATACAGTGTTTGGGGAATACAGTGTTTGGGGAATACAGTGTTTGGTGAGCATGTTGTTAGGGGAACAGGATGTTAGGGGAACAGGATGTTAGGGGAACAGGGTGTTTAGGAGAGTCGGGTGTTAGGGGAGTCGGGTGTTAGGGGAATACAGTGTTAGGTGAGTAGGCTGTTATGAGAGCCGGGTGTTAGGGGAGCCGGGTGTTAGGGGAGCAGGGTGTTAGGGGAGCAGGGTGTTAGGGGAGCAGGGTGTTAGGGGAATACAGTATTAGGAGACTAGGGTGTTAGGAGACTAGGGTGTTAGGAGACTAGGGTGTTAGGAAACTAGGGTGTTGGGGGAACATGGTGTTGGGGGAACACGGTGTTGTGGGAGGAGGGTGTTAGGGGAGGAGGGTGTTAGGGGAGGAGGGTGTTAGGGGAGTAGGCTGTTAAGGGAGTAGGCTGTTAGGGGAGTAGGGCGTTAGGGGAGTAGGGCGTTAGGGGAGTAGGGCGTTAGGGGAATACAGTATTAGGTGAGTAGGGTGTTAGGGGAGTAGGGTGTTAGGGCATTACAGTTTTGGGGGAGTGGGGTGTTAGGTGAGCAGAGTGTTCGGGGAGTACGGTGTTAGGGGAATGTAAAGTGTTAGGGGATAAGAATGTTGGGGAGTACAGTGTTAGGGGATAGGGTGTTCGGGGAGTTGGGTGTCAGGTGAGATGGCTGTTAGGTGAGCAGGGTGTTAGGGGAATAGGGTGTTGGGGGAGTAGGGTGTTGGGGGAGTAGAGTGTTAGGTGAGAAGGGTGTTAGGGGATAAAGTATTAGAGGAATATAGGGTGTTAGGGGAGTAGAGTGTTAGGGGAGCGGGGTGTTAGGGGAGTAGAGTGTTAGGGGAGCAGGGTGTTAGGGGAGCGGGGTGTTAGGGGAGCGGGGTGTTAGGGGAGCGGGGTGTCAGGGGAATACAGTGTTAGATGAGTAGGGTGTTGGGGGAATAGGGTGTTAGGTGAATACAGTTTTGGGGGAGTAGGGTGTTAGGTGAATAGGGTGTTAGGTGAGCAGGGTGTTGGGGGTATAGGGTGTTAGGGGAGTAGGGTGTTAAGGGAGTAGGGTGTTAAGGGAGTAGGGTGTTAGTGGAGTACAGTGTTGGGGGAGTAGGGTCTTAGGGGAATAGGGTGTTAGGGGAGCAGGGTGTTAGGGGAGCAGGGTGTCAGGGGAGTAGGATGTTGGGGGAGTAGGATGTTGGGGGAGTAGGGTGTCAGGGGAGTAGGATGTTCAGGGAGTACAGTGTTAGGGGAGTAGGGTGTCAGGGGAGTAGGGTGTCAGGGGAATAGGGTGTCAGGGGAATAGGGTGTCAGGGGAATAGGGTGTCAGGGAAATAGGGTGTCGGGGGAATAGGGTGTCGGGAGAATAGGGTGTTATGGGAGTACAGTGTTGGGGGAGTAGGGTGTCAGGGGAGTAGGGTGTTATGGGAATAGGGTGTTGGGGGAGTAGGGTGTTGGGGGAGTAGGGTGTTAGGGGAATAGGGCGTTAGGGGAATAGGGCGTTAGGGGAGTACAGTGTTGGGGGAGTAGGGTGTCAGGGGAGTAGGGTGTTATGGGAATAGGGTGTTGGGGGAGTAGGGTGTTGGGGGAGTAGGGTGTTGGGGGAATAGGGCGTTGGGGGAATAGGGCGTTGGGGGAATAGGGCGTTGGGGGAGTACAGTGTTGGGGGAGTAGGGTGTCAGGGGAGTAGGGTGTTAGGGGAGTAGGGTGTTGGGGGAGTAGGGTGTCAGGGGAGTAGGGTGTCAGGGGAGTAGGGTGTTAGGGGAGTAGGGTGTTGAGGGAGTAGGGTGTCAGGGGAGTAGGGTGTCAGGGGAGTAGGGTGTTAGGGGAGTAGGGTGTTGGGGGAGTAGGGTGTTGGGGGAGTAGGGTGTCAGGGGAGTAGGGTGTCAGGGGAGTAGGGTGTCAGGGGAGTAGGGTGTTAGGGGAGTAGGGTGTTGGGGGAGTAGGGTGTTAGGGGAGTAGGCTGTCGGGAGAGTAGGCTGTCGGGAGAGTAGGCTGTCGGGAGGGTAGGGTGTCGGGAGGGTAGGGTGTTAGATGAACAGGGTGGTAGGTGAAAAGGGTGGTCAGTGTGTAGGATGGTAGGTGAGTGGAGTGTGAGATGAGTAGGGTGGTTGGTGAGGAAGGTTGGAGGTGAATAGTGTGTTCGGTATGAAGAGTGGTTAGTGAGTAGGTGGTAAGTAATGTTTCATGATAATTTTTCAGATAAATGAATCCAAACCCCCCAGCATTTCAGACTCTAACTCAGAGTTGGTCAGTGTTTCAGACATCGGTAACTGCCTATCAAACACACAAATATCTGCATGGTCCCACTTTGCAACTGCCATTTAATCCATGCAGTGACTATTATCAATGATCTACGTCATGGCAAGAAAACGTGTTTTATAAAAGCACATGGTGGTTAGGCAGCAGCAAGGAAACATACTTCAAGGCCTATTAGTTTTCAGTAGTTAAATTTTGGCTGTTCTTTCTGCTACCCTTAAAACTATCAAACTTTTAACCTACTGCCAAACCTCTCCCTTTTACTAGTAGGTGGTGCATTTTATAATCCTCATCTTTTCTCTTAATCTTTCAACTTCCCTTGGTATTTTAATTAGGACCTCACAAAATCAACTGCTCCAGTAAACTGTTATTTTCGCTCACTTCCAGATGGGATGATTTTGCAATCTCCCTTAACTCACTCCATAACTTTTAATTGATTCAATAAAAATTTGAGAAATAACATGAATCTGCCTGAAGGCTTGAATAATCTTTAGTTGGCAGGAGCATTGCATTAACAACAAAGCAAGGATAAAAGCAGAAATGTTAGCCCACTCTTATCCTTTATGTAGAAGTCTTCCATTCTGCTAACTATATCCATCTGTCTCTGAAATACACAGGAGTAAATAACATTAAAATTGGAGAAATGTTGTTTAGAATCATAACTGACAAATGTGCTGCTGGTTCATTATTTTTCAGTGATGATGTCTGTGGCCTTTTGTTTTAACCAAGAGATCAGAATCGTTATTCTGGGTGGATCGAACTGGATCCTGACTTTGCCAAGGTTATGGTCTTTAAGCCTCTATTTAATGTTGTAGCACACAGAGGAACAGGACATCACAAACATTCTTAGACTTTTACTACTTCATTCACATACATCACAGAATTAATTTTTATAGATTCTAAAAACTAATTTCATGGAACCTTGTTAAACATGATCCCACTCTGTTAGTAAATATACTCTGTGTTGCTGCCCAGAGAGAGCAGGAGTAACACAGGCCAGAGATCATGAAGTTCAGATCTCAGCCTATTTTAAATTAACAAATCGTTTTGGGTAGCAGTGATGGTGGATACACAGAGGCAGAAAGAGAAAGAACAAATTCAATTTCGAAATGGGGTGGGTTTTATGTAAGCTTCTGATATGCTGAGAAGGATCAAAAGTCTATATTTTGTGGGAAACAGTGAATCACTCCATACTTCATGTCAACTCTGATGAAGAGTCATCTACACACGAAATGCTAGCTTGCTTTCTCTCCATGGATGCTGCTTGACCTGTTGTGATCGCACGTATTTTTGTTTTCAGTGAATCAATGGCCAAAAGCCAGGTGGATTCTTTTTATTCATTCATGGGATGTGGGTATCACTGGCTGAGCCAGTGTTTATTGTCCATCCCTAATTGCCCAGAGGGCAGATAAGAGTCAGCCACACTACTGTGGGTGTGGAGTCAATGTAGGATGGCTGTTTCCTTGCCTAACAGACCTTACTGAACCAGATGGGTTTTTCCAATAATCGACAATAGATTCATGCACATCCTTAGACTCTCAATTCCAGATTTTTATTCAATTCAAATTCCACTATTTTCCATGGCAGGTTTTGAACCAAGGTCCCTAGAATATTACCTCCATTCGAGATTAACAACACAAAGGAACATAGAAATTGCTGGAAAAGCTCACCAGGACCGGCAGCATTTGTGGAGAGAAATCACAGGTCCAGTGTCTCTTCCTCAGAACAGATTAACAGTCCAGCAATAATACCACTAGACCATTGCCTACCCTAATTAAGAATAGCAGGTAGCCAAGGGCAACAGATACAATACAGTAATGCAAGGAAAATGACGCTTTGGAATAGAAGTGCTTTCTATTCAGTTGTTTCAAAACATGAATAAAAAATGGCCTCTGCAGTTTTGCATTCAGAAATGGATATGGAACAGTTAGGACAAAGGACGAAGAAGGATCAGCGCTCTGAAAGCTTGTGATTTCAGATAAACCTATTGGACTATAGCCTGGGGTCATGTGACTTCTGAATTAGAAGGATAAGGGCAGCAGGTACATGGGAACACCACCAATGTAGTCCACTGTTTATTATTGAGTCTGTGGACCATTTATATATTGGTTATGGGTGGTTGCACCCCCTTTTGAAATTTTGAAAAATTTTTTGTTATGGTTTTGCTTGTACCTCTGCCCCATGCTTCTGATCTTGAGAGGGGTGTGAATGCATGGGCAATTTAGAGGACCTTCTCATGGGACTGCTCCTGGGCCTGGCCAAGTAACCGACAGTGGATGGGGTCAGATCTGCCGATTATCTGCAGCTACATTCATGCCTGGCTGTTGTTATAGAAACTGCATGTGACGTCCACCGATACTCTCAACGCTTTAAAGAAAAGAGGTCATCTCAGGGAGTGGAGTACTTTATCTTCTCCTCCTCCAATTCAATTTTGACTTAACCTCTCCCTCTCTCCCTAGTTCTCCTTCAACTTTAATGGTCTTCATTACTCTTACTGCATGTAATTTGATTTATTAGAAAATACAAGTGATGAAGTAATGGTGGATAATATGTGAAAAGAGCCTTGGATGATAATGTGGTGAGAAAAAACTATGTTGCTGCAACTTGTAACTGGAGATTAGATTAGATTTTCTACAGCATAGAAACAGGCCCTTCAGCCCAAACCAACCCTCCAAAGAGTAACGCACCCAGACCCATTTTCCCTCTGACTAATGCACCTAATACATGGCCAATTCACCTGACCTGCACATCTTTGGACTGTATGAGGAAACCTGAGCAAACCCACACAGACACAAGGAGAACATGCAAACTCCACACAGTCGCCCGAGGCTGGAATCGAACTTAGGACCCAGCACTGTGAGGCAGCAGTGCTAACAACTGAGCCACCATGCCACCCTATACTGAGCTTCAATCCTTTGGAAAGGGCTGTTGTGTGGTAGCAGTATTTTCCTCTCTGGTCCAGAACGTCCAGGTTGGAGTCCCACCTACTCTAGTTCAAACAGGTTGATTAAGAATATCGCTTTTTAATAATTAAAATGTAAATAAGGGAGACTCATCTGGAAAGTTGGACAGTTTTATGGTGTATGGTTAGTTGTTAAAAAGTAAATCCAACTAGAAACTTTTTGCCTGAACTTTGTCTAAAATTATTTAACTTGCTGAAACCTCAAATCCATTTTATCTCCACCTTCAAAGCAATTTTCCCAAATGATAACAAAATGTTACAAATGTTCATCACACAATTGAAACCTCCAGAATTTATGAAGTCAATGAGTTGCGTGGTGGGGAGCATCATTGTATGTATAATTACATACACAATTGTATAATTATTAATTATGTATAAATAATTGTATATTAGTAATGGTCAAAATGTGTGGTGCCAGGCATTTCATAAAGGTGTGAGTGTGTGAAGGAGTTAATACGAAGATTTATACATAATGATGTCATCTGGACTTTTGGGCGCCTAGGATCCCAAAGGAACAAGGATCTAATATCTGTCTCTGCTAAATAGTCTCTATTCCAATACCTGTCAAACCACGATAGCCTGTCACCCCCCAGCTGCAATAATATAGAATTAGAATTAGAATTGCTGTCACATGAGTACAATGAAAAGTTTACAAGTCGCTACTTATGGTGCCATCTTAGGTATCTAAGTACAGATTCTTAATTACAAATTCCTAAGAAAACATTATTAAAAATAAAGAAATACTACTTATTCAATATAAAAACCTCTTCTGGTTAGATCAGTAAATGATTCTCCTTTATCACAATAGATGAAGCAAGGCCTGTAGAATACTGTACATTTAGAGAGGATAGTGTCAACTATGCTATGCTGAGTTGCAGATTTCGTTAAATAGTACATACGTTAAGACTCTGACTGACTCTTGTAGCCACAGTATAAAAGTTAATTATTGCGGATGCTGGAATCTGAAACCAAAAGAGAAAAAGCTGGAAAATATCAGCTGGTCCGGCAGCATCTGTAAGGAGAGAAAAGAGCTGACGTTTCAAGTCTAAATGACCAACATGTCAGCTTTGACAAAGGGTCAGTTGGTCTCGAAACGTCAGCTTTTTTCTCTCCTTACAGGTGCTGCCAGACCTGCTGAGATTTTCCAGCATTTTCTCTTTTGGCTTGTAGCCACAGTGTTTGTGAGAGTGGGCCAATTCCATTTCTGATGGATGATAACCACCAAGATAATAATGCTGGATTCAGTGTTAGTAATGTCAAAGGGAGGTAGTTAGATTCTTTCTTGTTGGTCATAGAGTCATAGAGATGTACAACATGGAAACAGACCCTTCGGTCCAACCCGTCCATGCCGACCAGACATCCCAACCCAATCGAGTCCCACCTGCCAGCACAAGGCCCATATCCCTCCAAACCCTTCCTATTCATATACCCATCCAAATATCTCTTAAATGTTGCAATTGTACCAGCCTCCACCACATCCTCTGGCAGCTCATTCCGTACACGTACCACCCTCTATGTGAAAAAGTTGCCCCTTAGGTCTCTTTTATATCTTTCCCTCTCACCCTAAATCTATGTCCCCTAGTTCTGCACTCCCCCACCCCAGGGAAAAGACTTTGTCTATTTATCCTGTCCATGCCCCTCATTATTTTGTAAACCACTATAAGGTCACCCCTCAGCCTCCGATGCTACAAGGAAAACAGCCCCGGCCTGTTCAGCCTCTCCCTGTAGCTCAAATCCTCCAACCCTGGCAACATCCTTGTAAATCTTTTCTGAACCATTTGAAGTTTCACAACATCTGTCCGATAGGAAGGAGACCTGAATTGCATTCAATATTCCAACAGTGGCCTAACCAATGTCCTGTACAGTTGCAACATGACCTCCCAACTCCTGTACTCAATACTCTGACCAATAAAGGAAAGCATACCAAACGCCTTCTTCACTATCCTAATCTATCTGCGATTCCACTTTCAAGGAGCTATGAACCTGCACTCCAAGGTCTCTTTGTTCAGCAATACTCCCTAGAACCTTGCCATTAAGTGTATAAGTCCTGCTAAGATTTGCTTACCCAAAACGCAGCACCTCACAGTTATCTGAAGGAAACTCTAGCTGCCACATTGGCCCATCTGGTCCAGATCCTGTTGTAATCTGAGGTAACCCTCTTCGCTTTCCACTACACCTCCAATTTTGGTGTCATCTGCAAACTTACTAACTATGCCTCTTATGCTCTCATCCAAATCATTTATGTAAATGACAAAACGTAGAGGAACCAGCACCGATCCTTGTGGCACTCCAATGGTCACAGGCCTCCAGTCTGAAAAACAACCCTTTACCACCACCCTCTGTCTTCTACCTTTGAGCCAGTTCTGTATCCAAATGGCTAGTTCTCCTGTATTCCATGAGATCTAACCTTGCTAATCAGTCTCCCATGGGGAACCTTGTTGAACATCTTACTGAAGTCCATATAGATCACATCTACTGTTCTGCCCTCTTTGTTACTTCATCAAAAAATCTCAATCAAGTTTGTGAGATATGATTTCCCACGCACAAAGCCATGTTGACTAACCCGAATCAGTCCTTGCCTTTCCAAATACATGTACATCCTGTCTCTCAGGATTCCCTCCAACAACTTGCCCACCACTGAGGTCAGGCTCACCAGTCTATAGTTCCCTGGCTTGTCTTTACCGCCCTTCTTAAACAGTGGCACCACGTTTGCCAACCTCCAGTCTTCTAGCACCTCACTTGTGACTATCGATGACACAAATATCTCAGCAAGAGGCCCAGCAATCACTTCTCTAGCTTCCCACAGAGTTCTCAGGTACACCTGATCAGGTCCTGGGGATTTATCCACTTTTAACCGTTTCAAGACATCCAGCACTTGCTTCTCTGTAATCTGGACATTTTGCAAGATGTCACCATTTATTTCCCTACAGTCTATATCTTCCATATCCTTTTCCACGGTAAATATTGATGCAAAATATTCATTTAGTATCTCCCCCATTTCCTGTGGCTCCACACAAAGATGGCCTTGCTGATCTTTGAGGAGCCTATTCTCTCCCTAGTTACCCTTTTGTCCTTAATATATTTGTAAAAACCCTTTAGATTTTCCTTAACTCTATTTGCCAAAGCTATCTCATGTCCCGGTTTTGCCCTCCTGATTTCCCTCTTAAGTATATTCCTACTTTCTTTATATTCTAAGGATTCACTCGATCTATCCTGTCTGTACCTGACATATGCTTCCTTCTTTTTCTTAACCAAACTCTCAATTTCTTTAGTCATTCAGCATTCCCTATACCTACCAGCCTTCCCTTTTACCCTGACAGGAACATACTTTCTCTGGATTCTTGCTATCTCATTTCTGAAGGCTTCCCATTTTCCAGCTGTCCCTTTACCTGCGGACATCTGCCTCCAATCAGCTTTCGAAAGTTCTTGCCTAATACCGTCAAAATTGGCCTTTTTCCAATTTAGGACTTCAACTTTTAGATCTGGTCTATCCTTTTCCATCACTATTTTAAAACGAATAGAAGTATGGTCGCTGGCCCCAAAGTGCTCCCCCACTGATACCTCAGTCACCTGCCCTGCCTTGTTTCCCAAATTGGTGATGGGAATTTCCTGGTACTTGTGTGTTGTGAATGTTCTTTGCCACTTATCAGCCAAACCCAACTATCGTACAGGTCTTGCTATATTTGGACACAGACTGCCTCAGTATCTGAGCAGTCGCAAATAGCAATGAACATTCTGCAGTCATCAGTGATCATCTCCACTTCTGACCTTATAATGGAGGGAAGGTCATTGATGAAACGGCTGTAGATGGTTGGGCCATGGACACTGCCCTGAAGAATTGAGGGGCCGTTATGGCATGATAGCAGTGTCCCTATTTGAAGCTAAGTTCCTGGGTTCATGTCTCACCTGTATCAGAGGGAAGTCCACAGACCTAGGAGTCTGACATCAGTGGTGGCTAAGCTGTTCGAGGGGATTCTGACAAATAGGATTTAAATGCATTTGGAAAGGCAAGGACTGATTACAGATACTCAGCGTAACTCTGTACTTGGGAAATTGTGTCTCTCAAACCTGATTGGATTTTATTTGAGGATGTAACAAAAAGATTGGTGAGGGAAGAGCAGTCGACATTGTTTTACTTAAGTAAAGCCTTTAACAGGGTTCTACACAGTATACTATTTAATAAAGTTAGATCACATGGGATTCAGGGAGAGCTTGCTAATTGAACACAAAATGGTAGGAAATGAGGGTAGTGGTGAAGGGTTGTTTTTCAGACTGGAGGCCTGTGACCAGTGGTGTGAGTAGAGATTGGTGCTGAATCCACTCTTGGTTGTCAGTTATATAAATGATTTGGATGAGAATTTAGGAGGCTGGTTAGAAAGTTTGCAAATGACACCAAAATTGGTGATGTAGATGACAGTGAAGAAGGTTATCTAAGATTACAAAGTGATTTTGATCAATTGGGCCAATGGGCCGAGGAGTGGCAGATGAAGTTTAATTTGTATAAATGCAAGGTATTGCATTTTGATAAAACAAACAAGGCCAGGACTTAGAACCTAGAACAATACTGCGCAGAACAAGCCATTTGGCCCTCGATATTGTGCCGACCTGTGAACTATTCTCAACTCATCCACCTACACTATCCCAAAATCATCCATGTGCTTAACTAAGGATTGTTTAAATCTCCCTAATGTGGCTGAGAATACAGTTAATGATAGGGACCTAGATAGTGTCGTCAAACAGGGGGACCTAGGGGTTCAGGTACATAGTTCTTTGAATGTTGTATTACAGATAGAGTCGTTAAGAAAGCATTTAACACACTGACCTTTATTGCTCAGACCATCGAGTACAGGAGTTGGGGTTGTACAGGATGTTGGCGAGGTCACTTTTGGAGGACTATATACATTTCTGGTCACCCTGTTATAAGAAAAATATTATTAAGCTAGAGAGGGTTCAGAAAAGATTTACAAGGATGTTGCCAGGACTGAAGGATTTGAATTATAAGGATTGGCTGGGATCTTTTTCACTGGAGCGTAGGAGGTTGAGGGCTGACCACACAGAGGTTTATAAAGTCACGAGGGGCATAGAAAAGATGAAAGGCAAAGGTCTTTTCCTTAAGATCAGGGTGTTCAAAACTTGTGGCATCTTTTTAAGGTGAAGGGAGAAAGTTTTAAAAGAGACCTGAAGGGCAACTTTTTCACACAGAGGGTGTTCATATGTGGAATGTACTGCCAGAGAAAGTGATAGATGCAGGTACATTCCTAATATTTAAAAGACATTTGGACAGGTACATGGTTAGGAAAGGGTTAGAGGGATATGGGCCAAATGGAGGCAATGGGGCTAGTTTAGATTGGGAAAGTTGGTTGGCATGGCCAAGTTGGACCAAAGGGTCTGTTTCCGTGGTGTTTGACTCCATGACTCTGAACGGGTTGATTTGAAAATATCTACCCTGAGGAACTCTTGCAGAGATGTCCTGGAACTGGCAGGATTGACTTACAATTATTACAATCTGTGGTAGACAAGAATCCAACCAATAGAGAGTCCCTACACCTTCCCTCTCCCCCATCCCTTTAAATGAAGTATGCAGGAGTAAGCCATTCAGCCCCTCAAGCCTGTTCCTTTATTAAATCAGATCATGACTGATCTGTGGTCTAAATCCATATTCTTGCCTTTGACCCATTTCCTTTAACACCTTTGTCTAATAAAAAGTTATCTACCTCAGATTTAAAATTAACAATTGTGGAAGGGAGTTCCCAACCTCTGCCACCCAATATGCGTCGAACTGCTTTCGAACATCTCTCCTGAACAGTCTAGACTATAGTCCTAGTTCTCAAAACGCCAACCAATGGAAATAGTTTACCTTTATCTACCATGTTTTTCCTGTTAATATCATGAAGACTGTAGTCAGATCACCCCTTAACCTTCTAAATTCTAGAGAAAACACAGATCTAATTTGTATAATCCCTTCTCATGACTTAACCCCTAAAGTCCAGTTATCGTTCTTGTAACCCAATATTGTACTCCTTCCAAGGGCAATCTATCCTTCCTAAGGTGTGGTGCCCAGATCTGCTCCCAGTTCTCCAAGTGGGGCCTAACCAGGGTTTTGTATAACTGCAAGTAAAAAGTGAGGTCTGCAGATGCCGAAATGTCGAATTTCCTGTTCCTTGGATGCTGCCTGGCCTGCTGTGCTTTAACCAGCAACACATTTTCAGCTTTGTATAACTGCAGCATAACTCCTGCATCCTTGTACTTCAGTGCTCTCGATATAAAGGCCAGCATTCCATTAGCTTTTTTGATTTGGTTCTGTACTTAATTGTGATATTTTAAAGATCTGTGCATCTGAACCCCCAAGTCTTTTTGGACGTCCACTGTATTTAATTTCATAGACCTGCCTTTGGTCCACATCCCTTAATGCCGTTGTTTAACCACAATGTGTGTATTTCAGACTTACCTCAGATACAAGGGGCTGTGTTCCAGGTTGGCAGGATGCTGGTCACCTTTAAGTCGGGGCCATGTAGCATCCAATTCCCTGTTATAACTCTCCCTTTTTTACTTGAACTCTAACATTGCTCAAAAGTCTGTTGTATAGCACCATATCAAGTGGTACAGTGGGTTAGCACTGCTGTCTCACAGTGCCAGGGACTCAGAATCTATTGCAGTTTTGGGTGACTGTGGAGTTTGCACATTCTTCCTTGTCTGCAGGTGTTTCCTCCGGGTGCTCTGGTTTCCTCCCACAGTCCAAAGATGTGCAGTCTCGATGTTTTGGCCATGCAAAATTGTCCGTAGTGTCTAGGCATGTACAGGCTAGACGAATTAGCCGTGATAAATGTGAGTTACAAAGATAGTTTGGGGTGGAGGTGGGTGTGGGTAGGGTGCTCTTTGGAGAGTTGTTGAAGACTCAGTGGGCCGTATGGCCTGTTTCTCTACTATAGGGCTTTTACAAATGCAAGAAAATTGATAGGTCTCCTCAAAGTTCACGTCCACCAATTCAACACCATTGTCTTCATAAATCTCTCCGTTATATCATTGGTAAACTCAAACAGATTAGCTCAACATAATTTATGCCTAAAAAGGCAACACTAGCTTTTTTACTTTACTTCCCAGCATTTTCACAAGTGATTATCAATCTTGTTCTGTATCACCATTTCTGAAAAACCTTCCCACCATTAAGGTTAACTGGTCTGTAGCTGTCGAGCTTGCCTTTTCTGAATAAGAGCATAAAACTTGCAACTCTCCAATCCTCTCCTATTGTCTTTATATCACAGAACATAGGACAATACGATGCAAAACAGGCCATTCGGCCCTCGATATTGCACTGACCTGTGAACTAATTTAAGCCACTATAGCGACTATCCCATTAACAACCATATGCTTACCCAAGGACTGTTCAAATGCCCCTAATGTGGCTGAGTTAACTACATTAGCAGATAGGGCAATCCACCCCCTTAGCACTCTCTGAGTAAAGAACCTGCCTCTCACATCTGTCTTAAATCTATCACCCCTCAATTTGCAGCTATGCGCCCTTGTACAAGCCGACGTAATCATCTTCGGAAAAAGACACTCACTGTCCACCCTGTCTCATCCTCTGCTCATCTTGTATATCTTGATTAAATCCCTTCTCAGTCTTCTTCTCTCCAATGAGAACAGACCCAAGTCCCTCAGCCTTTCCTCGTAAGATCTGCCCTCCAGACCAGGCAGCATCCTAGTAAATCTCCTCTGCACCTTTTCCAATGCTTCCATGTATCAAAAGGAGATTGAAAAATTTGTGGCCAGCTCTTAGAGTGTAAAACAAGGAAGTGAAGTGACGCATCTACAAATCATTGGTCAGACCACATTTGGAGTAGCATTTTCAGTTCTGGGTACCTTATTTAAGGAAGGATGTTAAAGCCCTGGGGATTTACAAGAATGATACAAGGTATGAGAGATTTTATATACAAGCAAAGATGAGAGAAATTGGACTTATTCTCCACGAAACAGAAGACATTATGAGGTGACCTTATTGAGGTGTCCAGAATTATGAACAATTTTGACAGGGTAAAGGATACTCTGTTTCTACCAGTTATTATGTCAGTAACCAGGGAATCACAATTTCAAGATTATCAGCAAGAGAGCTAGGAGTGAGATAATGAGAAACGTCTTGACTCAGACAGTTGTCAGGAGTTGGAATGTGCTGCCTGGGAGAGTGGTGTTGGATTTCATGTAAGGTTCAAAAGAGAGCTGGTGATATATTTGAAAGGGATACAGTTAGAGGGCTACAGAGACAGAGCTGGAGAATTGGACAAGATAATTTGCTCTTTTGAGGCTCTTTAGTGGGGCAAATCACCTCCTTCTGTACTGAAACTTGTATGATTCTTTGATCCTTCTGCAAATTCCTCTCTTTCTTAAGTATACTTAGATGTAGCTTTCCAGTCCTGATATTATGTTATTAACTTTTGTACCTCTTTGGCTGGCCCAGTTACTTTTCTCTTATTATGAAGTCAACAAACAACCTATCTACAACCTATTTATGCTTTTAAAAAGTGTCAAAGTCTATACAACCATTTAGACAGTATGTGTTGGTGGGTAAACAAATGACCACATGAGTTTTGTTAGCACTTAGCTTCTACTGAAGTTTTTCTGAAATTTGTTATGTAAATTCCTAGATTACACAGGAGAACAGTAAAATCAGTGCTTAAACAGAATGTTAAATGGTTGAACTCAGTCGTGATATGCAGGTAACACTTTTAAGTTCAACGTGGTAATGACGGACAAAGCTTTCTTTATTCTTTTTCTGAAAAGTCAATGGAAAAGTAATTACTTTAGAAAATCTAACCAAACAGAGATCTAATTTAATTAAGTCATTAAAGAATTAGGCTCATACTCTGTCCTTTCAAATCTGATTCCAAGAATTTTGAAAATAATACTGAGACTTGAAACCTTATTTTATGATCTATAATCACACTTCACTGATGTTATTTCATCATTTCAGAGGAGGTGAAAGTAACACTTTGGAACCACTTCTTAAATCCCAGTTAGGAATTGGCAATAGTAATTAATTACTAATCAGAGTCATCACTGAGCTGGATAGGGCAGCTCAGTTCCATGTCCCCTCTGACCTACTTTAAAGAATATGTTTTTTTTTACTGTAATGTGATACTCTAGGACATTGAGAATATGGTAATGAAGGAACAGTGACATAATTTCAAGTCAAAAAAGCATTTAGTTTATGGGGAAATGTGCAGGTAATAGTGTCCTTATGCACCATTTGCCTTTTTTCTTTTAGGTATTAGACATCATCACAGGTTTGGATGGTGCTGTCAAAAGAATCATGATGAATTGCTGTAGTACATCTTGTATGTGGTACACCGAGCTGATGTTGTATGTAAATGGTTTAAGCTGATCGAGCAGACTGCTTTGTCTGGGTGACATTGATTGAACTTGTCTGGTGTTCTTGGAGCTGCACCAAGCTAGGTATGTGGAGAGCATTCCAACACATCCTTGACTTGCTTCTCGTAAATGGTAGGGAGGTTTTGAGGAGTCTTTAGGTAAGTTACCATTGCAGGATTCCTAACCTCTGACTTGCTCATGTTGCCACAGCATTTATGTGACTGTTAATTAAGTTTCTGATCAATGGGAACCCCCAGTAATTCAATCCTGACATTGGTGAGGTCACATGAAGGTCCCATCTTTTCAACATTGCTCCTTGCCTGAAGCACATTAACGGTCAGGTGGAACCACCACCAGCTATCTCTAACAGGAGAGTGGAAATATGGCAACTTTATCTTTACCAGTAGGGTGGAGCATAAGGTAAAAATATAAGAGTTTGTCAGAAAATCATGTGAGATTTTTTTAAAAATCAAACTGACAAAGGTAGCTTAGATGAGTTAATTGAATGCTTCTAGATATCTCTTAGACTAACATGTTCTGGAGTTCAGCAGACAGCATGCTATACTGGACTTGGTATTATGCAACAGGATAGAATTACTTAATGATCTCATTATGAAGGCAAATAATAGTAACCATAATATAATTCAATTTTATATTCAGTGAAGGAGAGGGCAGTGGGTCTAAGAGCTTACTTTTAAGTTAAGTAAGGTGGATTATGAAGGCAGGAAAACAGATGTGGCTAAAGTGAATTAGCAAATTAGATTAAAGGATAAACCAATGGAAATTCGATGGCAGACATTTAGGAGAATATTTCAGAACTTATAGAATAAACACGTTCCAATGAGAATGAAAAATTCCAAAAGATAGACATACCATCAGAGGTTAATGTGAAATGATAAAGCGAATGTCAAACGAGAAGAAGCAGCATATCGTTGTTTAAAGACAGGCGGCAGCTTAGATAATTCGGCAGAGTATGAAAGAAAAGACCAAAAGAGTAACGATGGGAGAAAAATTAGAATACAAGAGAAAGCTAGTCAGAATATTTAAAACATAGTTTCTATAAATATTTAAAAGAAAATCAACAAAGTGACCTTTAATCCTATAGAAAGTGAGACTGGAGAATTAATAATGATAAACAAGGAAGTGACAGAAGATTGGAACAGAAATTTGCATTTCTCCTCCTTGTAGAGAGTACTAAAAACATTCCAGAACCAGAGGTAAATCAGGAAACGGAAGGGAGGGAGGAACTAAGGAAAATCCCAATCACCCGAGAAGTGGGACTGAGTAACTATTGATGCTGTGAGCTGACAAATGCCCAGGTCCCAGTGACGAAACGTGAGGATTCACTATCTTCCATTCTAATGAATTGCCTGTGAATCAAGGGAGTTTTGAAAAGTAAAAGCTAATGTGTAACTATGGATGTAGGTTTGCTTGCTGAGCTGGATTTTCATGATCAGACGTTTCGTCACCATACTAGGTAACATCTTCATGAAACGTCTGAACATGAACCTTCCAGCTCAGCGAGCAAACCTACATCCATAGTTACACATTAGCTTTTACTTTTCAAAACTCCCTTGATTCACAGGCAATTCATTAGAATGGAGGATAGTGAATGCAACTCCTTTATTCAGAAAGGGAGGGAGACAAAAAATAGGCAATTGCAGGTCATTTAGGTTAACATCAGTTATGGTGAAAATTTTAGAAGCTAATGTTAAAGAAGTTACAGTAGAGCATTTGGCTAAGTTCAAAGTAATCATGCAGTGTCAGCGAGGTTTTGTGAAAGGGGAATCATGTTTGACCAATCTACTGGAGTTCTTAGAGATGGTAACTTGTGTTGTATATAATGGGGAACCAGTGGCTATCCTGTGCAAAGATTACCAGGAAGCATTTGATAAGGTGCCACATCAAAGGTTATTGCAAAAAATAAAAGTTTGTGGTGTAGCGCTAGCATATTGACATGGACAGAAGATCATCTGGCTAACTGGAAGTAAGGAGGAGGTATAAATGGCTTTTCTTCATATTGTCAAAATGTAAAGCAGTGGTGTGCCACAGAGATTATTGCTAGGACCTCAACTGTTTACAGTTTACAGACATGACTCTGAGGAAAGGGTGGAAGGTATGGTTGCCAAATTTGCTGTTGACACAATGAACCAATTGTTGTACAATTATTGAATTGACAATACATGCCTATATAAAAACATGCATATCTATAGGAGATCAATTTTTATCTTTGGTAAAATGGGAGATGTTGTATTATGTTTCATGGTTAATATGTCTCTGTTCCTTTAAGAGACGTGTTGGTGATGACATCACTGAATGTGACCTGACATCTCACCCTGCAATCACTTAAACTGTGTTACTTTCTTGAAATCTAATCACTTTAGTAACGATTAAGCAGCTTGTTAGCACAAACATGTATTTGTCTATCAATGTTCTCTGGATGGGGATTTCAATGTTCACCACCAACAGTTGCTCGGCAGCAGAACTACTGATTGCGCTGGTTGGGTCCTAAAGGACATAGGTGCTGGGCTGGGTCTCAAACAAGTGGTGAGGGAACTAATGAGAGGGAAAACCATACCAATCCTTACCAATCTGCTGGCTGCACATGACAGTAAGAGTGACCACTGCACAGCCATTGTGGAGACAAAATCTCCCCTTCATAATGAGAATAACCTCCATAGTGTTGTGTGGCACTATCACCGTGATAAATGGGACAGACTTTAAATAAATCTAGCAACTTACGACTGGGCATCCATGAGGCACTGTGGGCCATCGACAGCAGCAGAGCTGTACTCCAGCATAATCTGTAACCTTATGGCCCGGCATATCCCCCACTCAACCATTACCATCAAGCCAGGGATCAACCCTGGTTCAATGGACACTGCAGAAGGGCATGCCAGGAGCAGCATCAAGTATATCTGGAAACGTGATGTCAACTTAGTGAAACTGCCAAACAGGTACACTGTGATCTAAAGAGCATTAACAACTAAGTGATCTCACAGCCAACGGATCAGATTCAATCAGTGCAATCCTGCCACATCAAGTCGCGAATGATGGTGAACAATTAAACAACTCACTTGAGGAGCATGCTCCACCAATATTCCTACCCTCAATGACGGAAGAGCCCAACACATCAGGGCAAAAGGTCAGGCTGAAGCTTTCACTGCAATCTTCAGCCAGAAGTGCCAAGTGGATGATCCATCTTGGCTTCCTCAAATGGTCCCCAGCATCACAAATACCACTCACCAGCCAATTCAATTCACTCCACATGATATCAAGAGATAGTTGGAGGCACTGAATACTGAAAGGTCTACAAGCCCTGACAAAATTCTGGCAATACTGCTGAAGACTTGTGTTCCAGAACTTGCCATTCCTCTAGCCAAGCTCTTCCAGTACAGTTACAACACTGGCATTGACCCGACAATGTGGGAAACTGAACACAAAATGTAGGACAAATCTAACCCAGACAATTACTACCCTAAAAGTCTACACTCAATCATCAATAAAGTGATGGAAAGTGTCATCAATATTGCTATCAAGCAACATGTGCTCAGCAATAACCTGCTCAGTAACACCCAGTTTGGGTTCTACCAGGGCCACTCAGCTCCTGATCTCATTACAACCTTGGTACAAACATAGACAAAAGAGCTGAATTCAAGAGGTCAGGTGAGAGTGAAAACCCTTGACACCATGGCTGCATTTGACTGAGTGTGGCATAATGGTGCCCTAGCAAAACTGGAATCAATGGATAGAGGGGGCAGAATCTCCACTGGATGGAGTCATACCTGGCACATAGGAATATGGTTGTGGTTGTTGGAGGTCAGTCATCTCAGCTCCAGGGCATCTCTGCAGGAGCTCCTCAGGGTAGTGTCCCAGGCCCAACCATCTTCAGCTGCTTCATCAATGACCTTCCCTCCATCATAAGGTCAGAAGTGGGGATGTTGACTGATGATTGCACAATGTTCAGCACCAGTTGTGCATCCTCAGATACTGAAACAGTCCGTGATAAAATGCAACAAAATCTGGACAATATTCAAGCTGAAAAGTGTCAAATAGCATCCACGCCACACAAATGCCAGACAATGATCATCTCCAGTAAGAGACAATCTATCCACCAACTCTTGATATTCAATGGTTACCATCACTGAATCTTGCACTATCAACATCCTGGGGGTTACCATTGATCAGATACTCAACTGGACTTCCTTCATAAACACTGTGGGTACAAGAGCAGGTCAGAGGTTAGGAATACGATGGTGAGTAACTCACCTTCTGACCCCCCCAAAGACTGTTGACCATCTACAAGGTACAAGTCAGGAATGTGATGGAATACTCCCCACTTGCCTGAATGGGTGCAGCTCCAACAACACTCAAGAAGCTAGACACCATCTTGGACAAAGTAGCCCACTTTGTCCACAATCCACAAACATCCACTCCCTCCACTCTCCGTGCTCAGTAGCAGCAGTATGTACGATTTGCAAAGTGCACTCCAGAATTTCACAAATGATCTTTAGACAGTATCTTCCAAACCCATGACCACAAGGACATGTGCAACAAATATGTGAGTAGACCACTACCTGCACGTTCCCCTCCAAGCCACTCATCATCCTGACTTCAAATATATTATCATTCCTTCAGAGTCATTGGGTCAAAATCCTGGAAATAGAAACATTGAAAAGAGGTGCAGGAATAGGCCATTCAGCCCTTAGGACCTGTATCACCATTCAATATGATCATGGCTGATCATACAATCTCAGTATCCCATTCCTGCCCCCTTCCCATACCCTTGATCCCTTTAGCTGCAAGAGACACTTGCAGCTCCCTCTTGAATATATCTAATGAACTGGCCCCAACAGCTTCCTGTGGGAGAGAATGCCACAGGTTCGCAACTCTCTGAGTGAAGAAATTCTTCTGTATCTCAATCCTGAATGACTTACCTCTTATTCTTAGACCCTGTCTGGACTAACCAACATTAGGAGCATTCTTTCTGCATCTAGCTTGTCCAGTGCCATCAGGATTTTATATATTTCTATGAGATCCCCTCTCATTCTTCTAAATTCCAGCAAATACCAGCCTGGTCGATCCAATCTTTCCTCATAAATCAGTCCTGGCATCCCAGCAATCAGTCTAGTGAACCTTCACTGATCTCCCTCAATAGCAAGAATGTCCTTCCTCAGACTAGGAGACCAAAACTGCACACACTACTCAAGGTGCAGCTTCACAGAGGCCCTGGATAACTGCAGCAAGACATCCTTACTCTAATACTCCACCTCACTCGCTAAGAAGGCCAGCATGCCGTTAGCTTTCCTCACCACCTGCTGCATCTGCATACCAACCTTCAGTAACTGTTCCACCATGACACCCAGGTCTCATTGCACCTCACCTTTTTCTAAACTTCCACTATTCAGATAATAATCAGCCTTCTTGTTTTTGCAACCAAACTGGATAACTTTACATTTATCCACATTATATTGTATTTGCCAAGTCCATAATGGAATTATGAGTCTACCTACAGCACATGTACTGCAGTGGTTTACGAAGGCAGCTCACCATCACCTTCTCAAGAGCAACTAGGGACAGGCATTAGATTTTGCCCAGCCAACAATGTCTATGACACCAATATCCTGAATAACCTCTATATTCAAAGTTCTGAGCGTTGAAAGTAAATATGCTGAACACCTTCTTAACTACCCAGTCAATATGTGATGCATACTTTAAAGAATTATGTACATGAATCCCTAGGTCTCTCTGTTCTATAACACTGTTCAGGGCTCTACTTTTAATTATATAAGTCCTGACCATTCCCGATGAAGGGCTTATGCCTGAAACATCGACTGTCCTGCTCCTCAGATGCCGCCTGACCTGCTGTGCTTTTCCGATGACACACGCTTTGACTCTGACCTCCAGCATCTGCAGTCCTCACTTTCTCCTAAGTCCTGCCCTTGTTAGTTTTACTGATATGCAATGCCTCACAAATTAAACTCCATCTACCACTCCTCAACCCATTGACCCAATTGATCAATACCTCTTTGAAATCTCGAATATCCTTCTTCACTGTCCATTATACCACCAAATTGTGGTGTCATCTACAAACTCACTAACCATGTCTTCTGTATTCTTACGTAAATCATTTCTATAAATGAGTAACAAAAGTGGCACTGATTCCTATATAACATGCCTCCAGCCTGAAAAACAACCCTTCACCATCACTCTCTATCTCCTGCTGTTAAGCCAATTTTGTATCCAATTGGCAAGCTCACCCTGAATCCCAGGTGATCTGACTTTCTTAATTAGTCTACCAAGCGAAACCTTGTCAAAGGCCTTATTAAAGTCCATGTAAACAATATCCACTGCTCTGCTCTTCTCAATCTTCTTGGTTACTTCCTCAAAAAACTCAATCAAGTTTGTGAGACATAATTTCCCTCACACAAAGCCATGCTGACAATCCTTAGTCATTCCTGCCTTTCCAAGTCTATATAAGTCCTATCTTTCAGAATCACCTCCAACAACATACCCACCACCGAAGTCAGACTCACAGGCCTATAGTTCTCAGGCTTCTCCTTTCATTCCTTTTTAAACAAAGGTATAACATTAACCACTCTCCAGTCAGCCAGCACCTCACCTGTAGTTACAGACGGCACAAATATTTCTGCAAAGACCCTGCAATTTCCCCCCTAACTTTCCACAACACTCTGGGATAAAATAGATCAGGTTCTGGAGATTTATCCACTTTTAGATCTTCGAATACCTCCAGAACTTACACTTCTGTGGAATTGTTTTTATAACATAATTATTTATTTCATTGAGGTCGATAGCCTCCATTTCTTTCTCCACAGAATAAACAGATGCGAAATATTCATTAAATATTTCTCCCATCTCCTGAGGTTCTCTGTTCTTTAAGGGTCATTACTCTTTCTCTAGTTGATCTCTTGCTCTTAATATATTTGTAAAATCTGTTTGGATTATCTTTAACCTTATATCCTCTCTTTGTTTTCATGATCTCACTCTTAAGAATGCCCCTACACTCTTTATACTGATCAAGAGATTCAGTTGAACCCAATTGTCTATATCTAATAAATATTTTTTTATATTCTTGACTAGAAGCTCAATATCTTTATTCATCAATTGTTCCCTAATTCTACTGACCTCACCTGTCAGGAACCTAATGACTCTGAAGTACTCCAGGATGATACCCAACTCTAGACTTCTGCCGGTTGGTCCAAACTTCCTCCAAGTGATGGAATGGGATCCAGTGGTAAAGAATCTTTACTGGACAGTCTTCATTCGTCACAATCCTGTCGCTCACTAAGTCACAATACCCAGCTGTCATCAACATCCTTACTAAATGTCACCCTGTACTTGGTGAAAATAAAAACTAACTGCCTCTTCTGGATCTCCTCCAACTCATCAATCTCCAACTTTACATAAAAATGTAAGACCTAGGAGCAGGAGTAGGCTATTCAGCCCCTTGAAACTGCTCCACCATTTAACATGATTGTGACTGATCTCAGCTTGGCCTCAATTTTCCTGCCTGCTCTTCATTGCCCTTCAACCTATTATTAACCAAAAATCTGTCATCTCCTCCTTAAATGTATTCAATGTCCTGAACAGGTACTGTTTATTGAGGTCGTGAATTCCACAGGTTCCTTTGAGAGACATAATTCTTTCTCGGCTCTGTATTAAATCTGCCAGCCCTTGATCCTGAAATGATTACTTCTTGGCTAGGTGCCCCACTTGCGGAAGTATCCTCTTTATATCTTCCTGGTCAATCCCTTTTTGCATGTTTTTTTTACCTCAAAGAGGTCTCCTCTCATTCTTCTAAGCTCCAGAGAGTATAGGCCTAAATTGCATGGTCTCTCTTCAGAAGACAAACCACTCATATCGGGATCAATCTAGTGAACCTCCTCAGAACTGCCTTCCATTTAATCCCTCAAGTAAAGGGACTAAAATCATTGGAGATGTGACCACCAGTCTGCCTACTGTTCCTGATTGCAGGAGGCTTAAAGAAACTGGTGAGGATTCCTGGTTGGAGATAAATATCTTTGTCACTGAAACTGGAGATCTGTCCAGTAGCCTCCCAATTTCTCCTTCAGTGATCAGAGTTACTCCCAGAGTTACTCCAAGGGGACACTCTGCTCCAACTGGCATGTGACACTTTAGTAAGGCCTGGTGTTGACCAGCTTCAAACAGCTAATGGAGTTTCCCCGAGCAGTAATGATGCGGGCTGGTATGAGAACTGCCCAATTTGCTGCTGCACCAACAGTTGTACGGTCCCACACACTCTGATACGTCTTGAGCACATGGAGCAAGATCATAGAATCCTGAGACTAAACGACTGACCTGGTAATATGATGCTCTTAGCAGCTACTGTGCATGCATTCCAAGGATGGCTCGATATTTCTTAACAGGTTCCACCCAAACACCAGGAGTATTTTCAACTTCCTTCCTTTCACTGGAGCATTGATTGGGTCATGAACCAAGTAAAAACAGTGACTGCAGATGCTGGAAACCAGATTCTGGATTAGTGGTGCTGGAAGAGCACAGCAGTTCAGGCAGCATCCTGAAAATGTGATTGAATACACAAATAAGGAGCTGTTGATGTAGCTGTGACAGGAGGGGTCTGACACTTGGAAATAGAAACCAGGTGGAGGGAAAAAACAGCAATCAGCTCATACTCCTGAGCCAAATGCTTGTGGAATAACTGGTGTTTAACAGATATGGGGCTGCTTCTGGGTCAATAAGGCACAACACTCCTTCCTTTGTTTAATTTATTCATGGGATGTAGGTGCAGCTGGTTGGGTTAGCATTTACTCATCAACCAAATTGACCTTGAGAAGATAGAGGTGAGCTGCCTTCTTAAACCATTACAATCTAAGTGCTGTATGTTGGCCCATTATGTCATCAAGGAGGGAATTCCAGGATTTTGACTCAGCGACATTGAAGGAATGGTGAGTGCTTGGAGGAGAGCCTGCAGGTGACAGCATTCCTATTTATCTGCTGCCCTTGTCCTTCAAGGTGAAAATGGTCATGGATGTGAAAGGTGCTATCAAATTTCTACAGGGCAGGTTGTAAATGATTCATATTGCAGCCATTGAGCATGAGTTGTTTGAGTGAATGAATGTTGAAAATGGAGGATGTGTTGTCAATCAAGTGGCAACCTTATCCTGGATGGTGTCAAGCTTCTTGAGTGTTGTTGGAACTGCCCTAATCTAGGCAAATGGTAAGTATTTCATCACATTCCTGACTTATACCTTGTGGACAGGCTTTGGGGAGTCAGGAGGTGAGTTACTTGCCACAAGGTTCCAAGCCTCTGACCTGTTCTTGTAAACATTGTGTTTATGTGGCTATTCCAGTTGAGTTTCTGATCAATAACCCTCAGGATATTGGTAGTGGAGGGTTCAGTTATGGTAACACCATACTCCTTATCAAACCTCTGCTATGGCTGTGATGGGTGACCACTGCCATCATTATGTCCTGTCAATAGCTCCAAGATACTCTCTGGACACTGGGAACATCTAAACCTCTTCGCAGAATTTCCTGCACAGGTGCTTAATCTGGAACACTGCTCACTCGCATTGAGACACTGGATACGAGAAAGCTGGTGTCCTCAATCAACTCTTCAATTGTGGGATCAAGGGAGTTCTCCGTTGTCTCATTGGCAAGTAATATGTCTCCATCCTCCCTAATGTCATGGAAACACACACTGGGAGCTTCTGCCTGAGTTTGTCTGAGATCTAGCTTTGCTCTCCCAGTGCTTGGCTGTCGAATACGTCTGAAATGGCTTCAGCCTCCCTCACGGACATTCTCAGTTTCTACTCCTTCACCATCCTCTTCATCTCAGCCAGGCACTTTCCAGCCTTGTACACCACTCTGTTCTCATTCCACCAGTACCCTGACAACCCACCCTCCATCCCAATCACTGATTCCCATCCCACCATCACTTCCCTTTCTCCAGGGATCCAGCAATATTCCTGAGTGAAGGTCCAAGTGTGTTCCAAACTGCGGAACAGCACCCAGTGCTGCCAGAAACATCACCCGCTGCTCTCAGTAACATCACCCGCTGCTCTCAGTAACATCACCCGCTGCTCTCGATAACAGCACCCGCTGCTCTCAGTAACAGCACCCACTGCTCTCGGTAACAGCACCCACTGCTCTCGGTAACAGCACCCGCTGCTCTCGGTAATAACACCCGCTGCCCTCAGTACCAGTACCCACTGCTCTCAGTAAGAGCATTCACTGCTCTCAGTAACATCATCTACTGCTCAAATTGTGGGAGAAGATTTGTAGCTCGGGCGCTCATTGTTGTGGTTCTGGTCGCCGAGCTGGGAACTTATGTTGCAGACATTTCATCCCCTGTCTAGGTGACATCCTCAGTGCTTGGGAGCCTCCTGTGAAGTGCTTCTGTGATGTTTCCTCTGGCATTTATAGTGGTTTGTCTCTGCCGCTTCCGGTTGTCAGTTCCAGCTGTCCGCTGCAGTGGTCGGTATATTGGGTCCAGGTCGATGTGCTTATTGATTGAATCTGTGGATGAGTGCCATGCCTCTAGGAATTCCCTGGCTGTTCTGTTTGGCTTGTCCTATAATAGTAGTGTTGTCCCAGTCGAACTCCTGTTGCTTGTCATCTACATGTGTGGCTACTAAGGATAGCTGGTCGTGTCATTTCGTGGCTAGTTGGTGTTCATGGATGTGGATCGTTAGCTGTCTTCCTGTTTGTCCTTTGTAGTATTTGTGCAGTCCTTGCATGGGATTTTGTACACTACATTGGTTTTGCTCATGCTGGGTATCAGGTCCTTCGTCCTGGTGAGTTGTTGTCTGAGAGTGGCCGTTGGTTTGTGTGCTGTTATGAGTCCTAGTGGTCGCAGTAGTCTGGCTGTCAGTTCGGAAATGCTCCTGATGTATGGGAGTGTGGCTAGTCCTTTGGGTTGCGGCATGTCCTCGTTCCGTTGTCTTTCTCTTAGGAATCTGTTGATGAAATTGCGCGGGTATCTGTTTTTGGCGAATACATTGTATAGGTGTTCTCCTTCCTCTTTTTGCAGTTCTGGTGTACTGCAGTGTGTTGTGGCCCTTTTGAACAGTGTCTTGATGCAACTTCTTTCGTGTGTGTTGGGGTGGTTACTTTTGTAGTTCAGGACTTGGTCTGTGTGTGTGGCTTTCCTGTACACCTTTGTGGTGAATTTTCCATTCAGTGTTCTCTGTACTATCACGTCTAGGAATGGGAGTTGGTTGTCCTTTTCTTCCTCTCTCGTGAATCGGATTCCTGTGAGTGTGACGTTGATGATCCAGTGTGTGTTCTCTATTTCTGTGTTTTTAATGATTACAAAGGTGTCATCCACATATCTGACCCAGAGTTTGGGTTGAATTTGCAGTAAGACTATTTGTTCTAATCTTTGCATTACTGCTTCTGCTATGAGCCCAGAGATGGGTGAGCCCATGGGTGTGCCGTTGATTTGTTCATATATTTGGTTGTTGAATGTGAAGTGTGTTGTGAGGCACAGGTCCAGTAGTTTGAGTATGCCGTCTTTGTTGATAGGTTCAACGTCCTGTTGTCTGTTCTGTATGTCCAGCAGGTTGGCTATTGTTTCTCTGGCTAGGGTTTTGTCGATTGAGGTGAACAGTGCCGTTACATCGAATGAGACCATGGTTTCTTCCTTGTCTATGTGTATATTTCTGATGATGTCCAAGAATTCCTGTGTTGACTATATAGAGTGTCTGGATCCGCTGATCAGGTGTTTCAGTTTCTGCTGTAGTTCTTTAGCCAGTTTGTGTGATGGTTGTGATACTATGGGTCTGAGTGGGGTGTCTGGTTTGTGCACTTTAGGTAGTCCATAGAATCTGGGGGTGTTATTGCTTTCAGGTTTCATTCTCTGTAGATCGAACCTGGTTATCTGTCCGTTTTTTTTTTGTAGGTTCCTCAGTGTGTTGTTTATCCTATTGGTGAGCTGTGGGGTGGGGTCAAACTCCCTCTTTTGGTAGGTGTTGGTATCTGCAAGTAGTTGTTGCGCTTTTTGGATGTAGTCTGCTTTGTCCAGGATGACCGTCATTCTGCCTTTATTCTGCCTGGGAGGACTGGGTGCTGTTACTGAGATCAGCGGGTGCTGTTACTGAGATCAGTGGGTTACTGAAATCAGCAACATCACCCACTGCCCTCAGTAACATCACCCACTGCCCTCAGTAACATCACCCACTGCTCTCAGTACCAGCACCCACTGCTCTCAGTAACATCACCCACTGCTCTCAGTAACATCACCCACTGCTCTCAGTACCAGCACCCACTGCTCTCAGTACCAGCACCCACTGTCCTCAGTAACTTCACCCACTGCTCTCAGTACCAGCACCCACTGCTCTCAGTACCAGCACCCAGTACTCCTAGTAACTTCACCCACTGCTCTCAGTACCAGCACCCACTGTCCTCAGTACCAGCACCCACTGTCCTCAGTAACTTCACCCACTACTCTCAGTACCAGCACCCACTGTCCTCAGTACCAGCACCCACTGTCCTCAGTAACATCACCCACTGCTCTCAGTACCAGCATCCAGTACTCCTAGTAACTTCACCCACTGCTCTCAGTAACATCACTCAGTGCTTTCAGTAACAGCACCCAGTCCCCCCAGTAGCAGCACCCACTACTATCGGTAATACCACCTACTGCTCCCCATAGCAAATAGCTCACATTAACTGACAGCTTATAGATTTCCTGTCTCCTGAAGACATCCTGCAGTTCGATATATGGCAAGAGCCCCAAATGTAGGGTTTCTGTTTCAAATGAATGATTTAATACTTTGTGGTTCAGCATAAGAACTTTGGAATTAGGAGCAGGAATAGGCAATTCTGCCCCTTTGAACGCAATCTACCATTTAAGATGATGATGGCTAATCTTATCATGGTCCCCACTCCACTTCCCTGCCTAGTCCCTATAGCTCTTTATCTTGCTTTTCATCAGAAACATCTCTATATTTCTTTTTTGAATCTGTTGATTGGTCCTATCTCCACCGCACCCTGGGGCAGTGAGTTCCACAGATTCACAACCCTCTGAGGGGAGTGGTTTCCCCTCACCTTGGTTCGCAAGCTATCTCCTCTCACTTCAGAAGATCAGCAGGGCCCTGCAAATTCTACCAAGGAGTTAGGTCACAGTTTGGCCAGAATCGCTTTGAAAAGCAGGACATTCCCAAAAGACTGAATGACCTCCTCCATTTCCTAAAGCCTCCTCTGAAGCAGCTTCACCATCTGCTAAAACACACAAATAGAACGCTTGCCAGCCCTGTCAGTGACAACCACAGTCCAAGGATGAATTAACAAAGGAAAAGTCATAAATAGTGGCAAGCAAGATGGCCTCGGGTCTCCCTTTAACTCCAGAAGGAAATTGCCCAGAATTAGGAAGCTGCAGATGTGAAATTAAGTCATTTTCTGTTTTCTTAAGATAACCAATAACAAGTTCAGTGCAGCTGCCATTCCAAGGGGTAATGTCGCCATGGTAAGTATTTGTCAATGATTTTCTTGGGGGCAGTGGAAAGTTTCAGAATTATACCTGTTAATGGTGAATAGGTGTCAGGCGAGATATTTTGATGCAATGTACATCATTTTTTATGTTTTCTTTTGAAAGAGTGAAGAAACCGAAAAAAAGAACGTATATATTGATCGCAGTGAAGTGTGATGTCAGCATTTATAAAAGTGAAGTGTGGGTCACTGACCTTTCCAGTGGATCCTTTCCTCTGATGAACAAAACTGCTATTCTGTCCCATTCCACACTGTTGCTACTTTCTAGTCATTGCCTTTTATTTTGCCTTCAGCTCCAAATAAAAAGTGACTCTTCTAACTCTCTCTTACATGGGAATTCACAAAGCTGTCTTTTGAAACCATTTCTTCCTCCCACAATCCCACAGGTTTGAACCGAGATATAATGATTAAGTGCCCTGGGCTAGTCCCTTAATAGCACAGCCTGTAGTGATTTTCAGATGGAAGCATCACCACAGCACATGAAAGAAAACAGACACCATACACACATCCTCTCTAGGGATAGAATCAGGCACAAGTCAACCAGCAATTTTCACTGCATGAGGCCCTCTAGATGGGGCTGGCATTTTAATGATAATCAGGCCCACTTGGGCCATAGAATGATCCGCATTTTAAAGAGGCTATTTGGCCCATCGCGGATCTGCTGGCTCTTTGAAAATACAAGCCAATTTGGCACACAGTCTCATTCTTCTTTGTTCTTTCACCTCTTCAGGCCTTTATCCAGTTCCTTGTTTGAACATTGACCTCCCTCATCACTCTTTTTCAATCTGGATATTCCTTGTTGTAGCAGCTGTTTACAAGAAAAATGTTGCCCCCTGCTGGTCTTTGGCGGCAGATGTAGTTGAACACTCACGGCAGACTCTCATGGGAGTTCTCCAATTCGGTCTATGATTGAGCTAATTATCGCTGGGACCAACAGAATTCAGTACTAGATGTAGGAATTACAAGCACATTGGCACACATTTCCCACATTTGCCTGAGGCCTTCATATTCCGGGGACATTGTCCCTGTTTCAAGTGCACTCAGTGTTAATCAAATGACCAGGCATTGGGGAAGGTGGTGGTCATGAAAGCACCCTTTATTTCAACATGGAGAGTCCTTGACACTGATCCAGCTGTCTCAGAACATCTCTCAGCGTGAACAAGATGTCTGACACTTTTTTTTATAATTTTATTAAACAATACAGTTTATAAAACAATTAACATTAACAGCTGTATACAGAGAATCAGCAATTTTATAAGGGAGAAGGGCAGCAAAGCCAGGCCCCAAACCCCACCGGTCAACCAGTTTACAGGGAAATGAGGATAAACCTCAAATCCTGACACTCTTGTTCTTATCTGTCAGCCAGGGATCCCTGATTGGAGCAGATTAACAACCCCAATCAGGGAACTCATATTCTATGAGGTCCACCTGGCTGACCACATTACAATCACTACACTACTCGCACTCGTTTGTGGCTTGGTTCCTACCCAGGTCCCAGGTTCACATAAAGAACAGTACTTGGAAGCAATTAGAGGTTGCTGGTAATGCTGCCTGTAATATAGAGCTAAAGAGACAAAGAAAATGCAGATGCTGTAATCCAAAGGCAGGAGGCTGGAAGAACACAGCAGGCCAGGCAGCATCCTGAAGAAGGGTTACATCGACTTCTGCACCTCCTGATGCTGCCTGGCTTGCTGTGTTCTTCCAGCCTCCTGCTTGTCTACTTTGTACTATAGAGCTGGCAGCATCTGATTGGCTAGCAGCTCTCAGTGAGCAGAATTTCCTTCACTAGGATGCTAGATCCCGGGAAAGGCCCAATACGGTCCAATTATTGTGGAAATTTTCCAAGTTGTGAGGAGGACCCATATTGGGAACATAAAATCCAACTCATTGTGATGGAAAGTGTGTAACTTACATCTATCCTTCTTTTATAAATTAGATTTTTAACTAGTGGTATGTGTTTTTTTTCACAAAAGTTTTCAATAACTAACTTGATCAGTCTTTCCATGATTCTAACCCAGTATGTGTCTGAGAGCAGATGATTAAAGGCCTCCTGAATAGTTAATGGATATTTGTTTATAGTCAAGTTTTATGACAGAAGAGGGAAAATATCAGAATACATTAGCTTGCTTTTGGGTTTAGGATAACCAAGGATCGATTGTGGCTTAGTCTGAAGTGGATCTGATCGGAGACAGAGGCAAGTATCAATGGCTTGGAGAAGTTAAAGGGAATAAATTACCAATCAGTATGAGGGGTGTGGTTTGTGAAAACTTCCAGAGCAATAGTGTTTGGTTAAAACTGTAGATTGTTAAAGGCCTGAGGAAGTCTAAGTTCTCAGTCATGTGCGTGGTCAATGGAAAATGCTTCACATCTCACAGCTCCAGATCTAGAAAGAAACAGCTCAGACACCTAAGATTTGAAAGGAATGAAAAGTTTCTCTGGATTTTGGTTAACTGCAGAGTGCTGGTGTTGATTGAGTTTTGTTTTCCTGTGTGTTTGAAACCTTTTACATTGTTACGTATTGATAACTTGATTTATTTTGTTGTATTTTTCTTTATTTGGTGTAAAGATCCTTCCATTTTATTGTTAAAACCAGATCTGCAGCCTGGCAGATTTTTTTGTTTTAAAAAAAAAACAAAATATGACCTTTCAAGCCAGATTTTATTCTGGGATCTAATTGATCCAGCAGTAACATCAGCAGAACATTTGCCAATGATTTCCTTTTCAAATCCATTGCAAATTTCCCAGAATCATTATATCGATCTTCATTCATTAACTTGCTTAAAAAACAATGCTTCCCCACAGGAAAACTACTATCCATAGATTATAGCCAAACAACACACACTCAGACCACCATTTACATTTTATAAATGTTTTGTCTTCATATTATGTTATTGGCAATTTTACAGTTTAAACCAGCACTCATTACAAACTAGTTGGAGATCCCATAGAAATATTTTACTTTAAAATCTTAAGACAAATAGAAAGAGGAGACTTTTTAAAATTCACTTGTGGGACATGGGCGTCTCTGGCTGGCCCAGCATTTATTGCCAGTTCCTAGTTGCCTTTGAGAAGCTGGTGTGGAGCTGCCATCTTGAATTGCTGCACTCCATGCCCTGTAGGTAGACCCACAATATCATTAAGGGAGGGAACTCCAGGATTCTGACACAGTGACACTGAAGGAACAGTCAAGATGGTGAGTGAGGGCAACTTGCAGATGGTGTTGCTCACATTAACCTTTCTAGGGGTGGCACGGTGGCTTGATGGTTAGCACTGTCCCTCACAGCACCAGGGACCTGGGTTCAATCCCAGTCTTGGACAAATGTCTGTGTGGAGTTTGTGCATTCTCCCTGTGTTCTGCTTTCCTCCTACAGTCCAAACATGTGCAGGTCAGACTAAATTATCCATAGTATCCAGGAATTTTCAAACTAGCTGGGAAACCATGAGAAAGGCACAATTGCAGGGATAACATAGAGGGTTGCGTCTGATGGGATGCTTTTCAGAGGATAAGTGTGGATTTGATGGGCTGGATGACCTGCTTCCACACTGTAGGGATTCTAGTCTTACAGCTAAAGAATAGTGTTCAACCTACTTTGCTGGAATGTAGATTGTGCGGGACTCAAATTGGTCAGAGTGTGGATGGTCCATTATAATTTAACACAATAGCAGAAAAGTGAAGAATGAGGTGAGAAGCAATGAGTCAGAGCAGATGGACATCAGAGAAATATGAGCTCAGCAGAATGGACATTTCCTGCTGTGACAAATAAACCAGGTAAGAAGAATATGAAAGTTGACAATCCAAAAATTATAATTCAATGGATTGAGTAAAGTTGGGAGTGATGGAATTAGATTAGATTCCCTACAGTGTGGAAACAGGTTCTTCGGCCCAACCAGTCCACAACGACCCTCCGAAGAGTGACCCACCCAGACCCATTCCCCTAAACTAATGCACCTAACACTATGGGCAGTTTAGCATGGCCAATTCATCTAACCTGCACATCTTTGGACTGTGGGAGGAAACCGGAGCACCTGGAGGAAACCCACACAGACACGGGGAGAATGTGCAAATTCCACACAGACCCGAGGCCGGAATCGAACCTCGGACCTTGGTGCTGTGAGGCAGCAGTGCTAACCGCTGAGCCACTATGGCACCCAAAATCACCCTCTGAACGTAACATGGGCTGGTGTAAACAAAAGCAGGAAACATAGAGCCAAAGTGAAAGCACTGAGTGAAAAATCAGGAAACAGTTGGCTGAGGTGGTGGGAGTTCTGTTATTTTTTTAAACTGCATGTCAGAGATTCTAGTCCGGCCATCATTCAATATCTATCCCTATTTGCCCAAGGTTGTCATAGAACTTAGCTTTGAACCACTTGTAGTTACAGTGCTGCTGCCCCACAAAGAGGGAATGCCAGCATACTGATCCATCAGTGGTAAAGGAATGGCAGCATCTGTTGGAGTCAGGATGATGTTGGAAATGTCAGTTGTTCTTGTGTTGTTGTTCTTATTCTTCCCAGCAGTGGGAGTCATGGTCAAAGCAGACCTGTTGCTATTTAAATGATGTATTTTAATATAGTATTGGTATATGGTGCACAAGTTTATTTCTTCCTAAATTTATCACAATGTATGGAAAAATTGTCCATTCATCCACCAAAGGAGCAGAACTCATCATTTGACAAGTATTTTCTTCATTTTTCCAATATGTAATGTCATATCTTTTTATTAGATTCATTTATGGGATGTAGATATTGATTCCTAATTGCCCAGAGGGCAGTTAAAAGTCAGTGATATTGCCATGGATCTGCAGGAGTTATATGTTGGCTGAACCCCAGGTATGGACAGGAAACTTTCTTCCGTTGAGGGCGTTAGTGAATCAGATGAGTTTTTCTGACAATCAACATGGTCATCATTAGACAAGCTTTTTTTTATATACTTTTAAATTTCAGATTTTTAAAATTCCAGACCATTAACATGGGGCTCTGGATGACCAGTCCTATTACTACTATGCTACTACCTCCCCTTGGCATGCAGTGACTCCATCTTTGACAAATCATTGCCTTAACCATTTGATCATTTCTTTCCAAGTGTAAAATACATGGGCTCTGACCAGCCAGCCCAGAGCCATTACCTAGAATCAAGAGACTCTCTGAATCTCCTGCTTATTTTATTCAAACATTTTCTGATGAGTGTATTTCAGCTATCAATCATTATCTCTGATCATTGCAGAAAGCAATTTGAAACGAAGTAGTTGTAATGCACCAGACTCAATAACCAATTGATTCACAGCAAGCTCCTACAAATAACAGCAATCCAGGATAGTAACCAGATACAGGCTGTGCCCAGATCGCAAATGGGCTTCATTCTGGAGTCTGTACACAAGTCAATTTTTGAGCAAGTCAGAACACAGCATAGGACAATGTAAAGCAGCTATTTGTTAGTACAGGAAGTTTTCATATGTCAGTCATTACAATTACACCCCTATATGGAATTATATTTGTAAGTACAAACATTCATAAGTCGGACATTCATTTATCAAGAATTCCCTGTGATCTGTTGTAAAGAGTTTTCCCTGATTTCCATTCATTTCTGTCTTGATCAGACTCTTTGATGATAAACCTGGTCAAATACGGATTTGGACTGGGGTGTACACAGTTAAAAATCTCACAGCACCAGGTTATAGTCCAACAGGTTTAATTGGAAGCACACTAGCTTTCGGAGCAACAACCACCTGATGAAGAAGCGACGCTCCGAAAGCTAGTGTGCTTCCAATTAAACCTGTTGGACTATAACCTGGTGTTGTGTGATTTTTAACTGGTCAAATACTGCCTTGATGTTGAGGGCAATCAACTCACACTTCACTGTTGTAATTCAGCTGTTTTGTCCATTTTGGACAAAGGCTATAATGAGGTTAAAACTGAAGTGACTCAGTCAGAATCAAAATTAAACCTTGGTGATGAAATAAGTGCCCATTGATAAAACTGTCAATAATACCTTGCATCAATTTGCTGATAAATAAGGGGAGGCTAACACAGCAGTAGTTAGCTGGCTTGCTTTTTATGTACAAACATAACTGGGTAATTTTCCACATTTTTGGGTAGACGTCAGTGTTATAACTTTACTGGAGCATTATACCTAGAAACACATTTAGCTCTGAAGGACAAGTCTTTAATGTTGCAGTCAAATGCTGTTTAGGTATTTTGCTTTTGCTGTATCTATTATCTTCAGTCATCAAGTAAACTGTTTGAAAACCTGTAGCTGTTGACCTCAGGAGGAGGGCAAGCTAATCAATCAAATGGCACTTCAAGCTGAAGAGAGTTTCAAATCTTTCAGACTTTCCTTTTGCACTGATTGCTGGATTCCCTCATCATAATTATGTTAGTAATTCTAGAAGGGGTGAAGATTTGGAGTGAAAGTAGTCAAGTTTGCTGGGCTGGATGGGATTTATCGGAGAATTCTCTGGGAAACTAAGCAGGAGGTATTAGAATCTTTGGCTTTGATCTTTGAGTCAGCATCGTCTACAGGTTTAGTACCAGAGGGTTGGAGGATTGCAAATTCTTGTTCAAGAAGGGCAGTAGAGATGACCCAGATAATTATAGATCAGTGAGCCTGACATCTGTTGTAGGAAAAGTTTTGGAAAAGATTATAAGAGATAGGATTTATAATCATCTAACAAGCAACAATTTGATTTCAGATAATCAACATTGTTTTGTCAAGGTCAGGTCATGTCTCTCAAACTGCATTGAATTTTCTGTGACCAAGCATGTAGCTGAGGGTAGGGCAGTTGTCATGGTGTACATGGACTTCAGTAAAGCCTTTGATACAGTTCCACATGGTAGGCTATTGGAGAAAACAGTTTCCTCATTTCCCCTTCCCCCACTTCACCCTAGTTCCAAACTTCCAGCTCAACACTGTCCCCATGACTTGTCCGGACTTGTCCTACCTGGTCAAATACGGATTTGGACTGGGGTGTACACAGTTAAAAACCACACAACACCAGGTTATAGTCCAACAGGTTTAATTGGAAGCACACTAGCTTTCGGAGCAACAACCACCTGATGAAGAAGCGTCGCTCCGAAAGCTAGTGTGCTTCCAATTAAACCTGTGAGATGATTTACTTTGGGGAGAATATCAGGAAAGCTGAATATCGGGTCAATGGAAAGATTCTTGGTAGTGTGGATGTGCAGAGGGATCCTGGTGTCCATGTACATAGATCCCTGAAAGTTGCCACCCAGGTTGATAGTGCTGTTAAGAAGGCATGTGGTGTGTTAGGTTTTATTGGTAGAGGGATTGAGTTCCGGAGCCGTGATGTCATGCTGTAACTATACAAAATGATACTACAACGCACTTGGAATATTGTGTACAGTTCTGGTCTCCCCATTACAGGATGGATGTGGAAGAATTGGAAAAGGTGCAGAGGAGATTTACCAGGATGTTGCCTGGTCTGGAGGGAAGGTCTTATGAGGAAAGGCTGAGAGATGTGGATCTGTTCTCATTGGAAAGAAGAAGGCTAAGAGGGGATTTGATAGAGACATACAAGATGATCACTGGATTAGATATGGTAGACAGTGAAAGTCTTTTTCTTACAATGATGATGTCAGCTTGTATGAGGGGGGCATAGCTACAAATTGAGGGGTGATAGATTTAAGACAGATGTCAGAAGCAGGTTCTTTACTCAGAGAGTGGTAAGGGTGTGGAATGCGCTACCTGCCAATGTAGTTAACTCAGCCACATTAGGGAGATTTAAACAGTCCTTGGATAAGCACATGGATGATGACGGGAAAGTATAGGGGGATGAGCTTAGATTAGTTCACAGGTCGGCACAACGTCAAGGGCCAAAGGGCCTGTTCTGCTCTGTATTGTTCTATGTTCTAAAAGGTAGTATGGTGACTCAGTGGTTAACACTGCTGCCTCATAGCACCAGGGACACAGGTTTGATTCCAGTCTCAGGTGACTGTCTATGTGGAGTTTGCACATTCTCCATGTGTCTGTGTAGGTGAGTTCCAGGTGCTCCAGTTTCCTCCACAATCCAAAGATGTGCAGTTTAGGTGAATTGGCCAAGCTAGATTGTCTGTAGTGTTCAGGGATGTGTAGATTAGGTACATCAGACAGGAGTAAGTGTAAAATAATGGGTTTGGGTGGGTTACTCTTCAGAGGGTTGGTATGAACTGCTTGGGCTGAATGGCCTGTTTCAACACTGCAGGAATTCTATTGAGGATGCCCTGCCTCCTATCAATTGTTTAATTATCCACAATCTATGTTGTGGAAATCAAAATAATCACATTTGTCAAATGACCCCAAACAAAAAAAGACCACCTTTGTATAACTTTTACTTTGTCACAAATCAGAACCAACAAAAATTAAACATGCATTAACGTCAGACAAACAAAAATGAAAAGATCACCCTTAGAGTCATAGAGATGTACAGCATGGAAACAGACCCTTCGGTTTAATTCGTCCATGCCAACCACATATCCCACCTTACTTCAGGTCAAATAATACAGGTACATATTATACATCCACAAATATCTATAAGATTCTCTGCAGATATGTGTCACTATAAACTGTTCCAATGTTCACTAATTATATCTCTGGTACACAGGATCTCTCATTTTCTCAAACAATGAAGTCAGCTTTGAGTCATACACCCTGGTAGTAATAATATAGGTCCAAGGGCCCTTGGGACAGACAATAGACAATAGACAATAGGTGTAGGAGTAGGCCATTCAGCCCTTCGAGCCTGCACCACCATTCAATATGATCATGGCTGATCATTCCTAATCAGTATCCACTTCCTGCCTTATCTCCATAACCCTTGATTCCACTATCTTTGAGAGCTCTATCCAACTCTTTCTTAAATGAATCCAGAGACTGGGCCTCCACTGCCCTCTGGGGCAGAGCATTCCACACAGCCACCACTCTTTGGGTGAAGAAGTTTCTCCTCATCTCTGTCCTAAATGGTCTACCCCGTATTTTTAAGCTATGTCCTCTGGTTCGGCACTCACCCATCAGCGGAAACATGTTTCCTGCTGGCAGAGCGTCCAATCCTTTCATAATCTTATATGTCTCAATCATATCCCCTCTCAGTCTTCTAAACTCAAGGGTATACAAGCCCAGTCGCTTCAGTCATCCAAAAGGTTAACTCTTGCAGAAACTCCTTAAAGAAGAGCTTATGCCCGAAACGTCGAATCTCCTGTTCCTTGGATGCTGCATGACCTGCTGCGCATTTTCAGCTCAGAAACTCCTTAGCAAGGTTCACATTATCTTGGTTTCACGGGTTCCCCAAGTTTCCTTCATTCAATCCCTTTAACAAATCCTGTTAAATGGTCTGGTCAGCTCTCTTGCACCTGAAGCAGCTGAAGTAAATTTTCCAATTCACAATCCCTTTGCTAGCCTCTCTCTGGCTTTCTCTCCCTTCAAACTCAAACACATCAGTGGGGAGGCAATGGCCTAGTGGTATTATCATTGGGCTGTTAATCCAGAGAACCAGGTAATGTTTTGGGGGTCTGGGTTTGAATCCTGTTGTGGCAGGTGGTGGGATTTGAATCTGATAAATACCTGGAATTAAGAGTCTAATGATGACTATGAAGCTGTTATTAATCGTCGGGAAAAATCCATCTGGTTCACTAATGTCCTTCAGGGAAGGAATCTGCCATCTTTATCTTGTCTGGCCTACACATGACTCCGGATCCATTACAATGTGGTTGACTCCTAACTGCCCTCTGGGCAATTAGGGATGGGCAATAAATGCTGACTCAGCCAGTGACACCCTCATCCTGTGAATGAATAAAGAAAACACACTCAGTTCTTTGTAAGTGTGCGTTCTCTGTTCTTACAGTGTTGTTTCTTCTTTGTCTCCAATTACACACATATCTATCACACCTTTATGTTGTTGCTGCTTCCAGGTCAAGGCACACCAGGTCCCTCTTATGGATCAAGAAAATCATCATAAGAGATCACTTTACAGTTGGGGAAAGCTCTGAAAAGTTATTTTCAAACATTGTTAAAGACAATTAACGAGCCTATATATTTGAAATAAAATAAGTTTACTGTCAAAGGTTGTCACAGCCAATATGCAAAACTAGATATGACCGGATATGTTTAGCATGCATCCTGTGTTGTAGCTTCACTAAGTCACTGTTACTGCTGTTTATCCTCAGCGCTTCATGGTAATCCAGTCTTGAATGTTTCAATCTGTTGTATACTATCCCATTTAACACAATGATAGTACTATTCAATACAAGGGGGTAATCCTCACTGTGAAGAGAGGATTTTGTCCATTTTCAGGCCTAGAGCCACCAGTCTGAAGGTTCACATACGTTGGGAGCTATACAGATATCAGTATACCCGGTCACTCATCTGTCATAGAACCTTACTGCATGGAAACAGGCACATCTATCCAACTAGTCCATGCCAACCATGTTCCCAAACTAAACTCCTCCCACTTGTCTTCATTTGGCCCATATCCCTCCAAACCTTTCCTATGTATGCACTTATCCATATGTCTTTTAAAATGTTGCGATTGTACCTGCATCCACAATTTCCTCTGGTGGTTCATTCCACACATGAACCACACTCATTGTAAAAATGTTTCCCCTCAAGTAAGTCCCTTTTAAATCTTTCACCTTTCATCTTAAAAATATGTCCCCTAGTTTTAATTCCTCTACCCTCAGGAAAAGACTTTTGCTATTCACCATATCTATGCCCCTCAACCTCAACCTCCTACACTCCAGTGAAAAATGTCCCAGCCAATCTAACCTCTCCTTATAACTCAAACTCTCTAGTCTTACCAGTATCTTCTTAAATCTTTTCTGAACCCTCTCCAATTTAATAATGTCTCTCCCATAACAGGATGATCAGAACTGTACACTATACTCCAGAAGTGGCCTCACCAATGTCCTGCATAACCTCAGTATGACTTCCCAACTCTTACACTCAATGGTCTGAGCAAGAAAGACAAGCATGTTAGATGCCTTAACTACCCTGTCTACCTGTGACACAACATTCAAAGAACTGTGTACCTGCACTTCTAAGTCTCTCTGTTCGACAATACTACTCAAGCCCCCACCATTAACTGTATAAGTCCTGCTTTTGTTTGTCTTACCAAAATGTAATAGTTCACATTTATCCAAATTAAATTGCATCTGCCATTTCTCAGCCCATTGGCCTGATTAATCAGAATCCTTTGTAATCATAGGTAACCTTCTTCACTGTCCATTTGAGGGATATTACCTCTTGATTCCTTGCCAAGTTACACATCCAAATCAAGAGTAATGTAGGTAGGAGTAACTGGAGTTCATTAATTTTCTAACTCTTATTTATGGCACCAGGTAACTGGATATGCCCACCAGTAAACCTTTCTGGGATCTGAAGCAAAAACGCAGTGTGGAGCCCATCTATTTCAGGTGAATATGTGGGGGGGTGTCACCTGTTCTAACATAAACACATTGTGGGAATGGTGCATAAGGCAGAACATCTTAAAAGTTAGTGGGACAGGAGATTTGAAGGAAGAGACCAGCAATGTGTGTGTCATTGTCATGTCATTTAGGAAATAGATAGAAATTTATTGTTTCTTGTATTTGTAAAGATACAGTAAAATATGTTTAAGGCACCACAAAACAGCGCCATTTCATTGCATAAATTAAGAAATGATACAAAGTTAAAACAAATGTCATTCTTTGTTCATTCCATGCCCTCTTAGTCTCACGAAGTGGGCAAAGACGAGGGCCTGTCCAACTGCCAAAGACCGGGAGCTTCTTAAAAACTGCCAAGAACTGGGTGCCTGACAAAACTGTTAAGGCCCGGGGAGGGGGGTCTGTCAAACTACCTAGGACCAGATCTTTGAAACTTCCAAGGATAGGGGCTGCTAAAACTGCTGAGGGCCTGGCATCTGTTGATACTACTGAGGACAGAAGCAACCAAAACCACCAACAACCAGGTTCACAGTGAAATCGCCAAGGACTGGGGCCCGTTGAAATCGCCAAGGACTGGGGCCCGTTGAAACTGCTGATGATAGTAGCCCACCAAAACTGCCAGGGACCCAGGTTTGACCAACTGAAAATGCTGCACCTCAACCGGAGAAAGAAGAAAAAATAAATTTGATACAAATGATGAAACTAAGAGATAATAATTTTTTTAAAAAGAGAACGATATCGCCAGATAGCCGAAAGAGATTAGGTGGGCCAAGAACCTGAACACCAGCTAACCTGCTGTCTTAATTAACTTAAGAAGTTAGTTAGGAAGTAATTTGCCAGAAATGAATGAAGGAGCTAAGACCTGATCCAGTATAAGTCCCATAGTTTAGATATGAAAATCCAGGACAGCAGAAGTCCCAGTAGGGGTTGCTACAAGCAGGAAAACCGGAGAGTCACAGCTGTGATAGTGCCGCCTATTATCAGTGTGGTATTGAAGTATCAACTTGGATTTTGTGTTTAGATCCAGAGTGGGATTGTAACCCACAACTGACACACACAGAGACATAGAGAGCACAACTGAGCGCAATTTCCTAAGTAACCAGTAAATCATCCTGCACAGATAGATCCCAGCACCACAGCCTCCTGCATAGGTAAATCTCCGCATTACAATATCCTACACAGGTAGATCCCAGCACTGCTGCCTCACAGTGCCATAGACCCAGGTTCAATTCCCGCCTCGAGCGATTGACTATGTGGAGTTTGCACATTCTCCCCGTGTCTGCATGGGTTTTCTCCGGGTGCTCCGGTTTCCTCCCACAGTCCAAAAATGTGCAGGTTAGGTGAATTGGCCATGCTAAATTGCTAGTGTTAGGTGACGGGGTAAATGTAGGAGAATGGGTCTGGGTGGGTTGAGCTTTGGTGGGTCAGTGTGGACTTGTTGGGCCGAAGGGCCTGTTTCCACACTGTAAGTAATCTAATCTAATCTCCTGCACAGGTGAATCCCAACACCACCCTCTCCTGCATAGGTACATCCCAGAACTATGATCTCCTGCTCAGGTAAATCCTAACACCATGATCTCCTGAAAAGGTAAATCTCAGCACCATGACCTCCTGCGCAGGTGGATCCCAGCACCATGACCTCCTACCATAACAGGTAGGGCAAGGATGCACATCCTGAATCCACTCTAACCTGAATAGGGATCAACTGCATGCTGTTAACCTGAATCTGACCAACTGCAACTATTCAAATGAGCCAACTGCCACCCCACCTCCAAGGAGCACATGCTGCAGAATACATGTTATAGCCTGGGGCTTTCACTAGTTATGGTCAAGGCTCCTCTTTCTTTCTAGTACACAGAAAACCAGGAATCTTACTGCCTGCCAGTTGTGGCTGTTGGAAGGATTTATAAATTGATCCTCAACTTCTTTGGTCATATTATAACTGCAGCTTTTGTGACCCTGAAGAGTGGGAAATTAACCCATACTTCTGGCTCACCACTGTGTCACATTTAAATTAACCCATAAATATTCCACATTAGGTTGGACTTTCAGTTGTGTAGTCCTTTGAACTTAACTACAAAATATTCCACAAATCATTTTCGTGTTGAATATGCTGTCTGGGCAATGTTGTAGAGCAGAAAGACCAGGGGGTTCAGGTACATAATTCTTTGAAATTTGCATAGGTAGACATAGTGGCTAAGGAGGGGCAGTGAACACGCTTGTCTTATTGATCAGATCTTAAAGGAAAGGAGTTGAGACATCTTGTTGAGGTTGTACAGGACATTGGTGAGGCCTCTACTGGATCATTGTGTGCCGTTCTGGTCACTCTGCTACAGGAAGGATCCTATTAAACTGGAGAGGAGAAAAGATTTACCAAGATGTTGATGGGAATGGAGGGTTTGAGTTATAAGGAGAAGCTGGATAGGCTGGGGACTTTTTTCACAGGAGCGTAGGAAGTTGAAGGGTGATCATATAGAGGCTTATAAATTCATGAGGGTCATATATAGGGTGAGTAGCACTTTTCCTTAAGTGGGGGATTTCAAGATTAGGGGGCATACTTTTAAGGTGAGGGGAGAAGGATTTAAAAAGGACATGGGGACAACTTTTTTACACAGAGAGTGGTTAGTGTGTGGAATCAACTTCCAGAGGAACTGGTAGAAATAGGTACAGTTGCAACTTTTAAAAGATATTTGGATAAGTACATGAATAGAAAAGATTTGGAGGAATATGGGCCAAGTGCAGGCAAGTGGTACCCAGTTTAGTTTGGGATTACTGTCAGTATGGACTAATTGGACCAAAGGGTCTGATTCTGGGCTGTCTGACTCGATAATGACATTTTGCTTTGAAAGGGTAGGCATGATTATCGTGTTGTATAACATTGTTCTGGGAAAACCCCAATTTGTAACCATCTCTTTATTATACAACTATCCAGCCATATTGCAGAAAGTCATCAGCAGTTTCTGTTGCTTTGGAACTTGTTCCACTTAGCAAAGTTCAGCTCATTAAAATACGTCTGGTTTCATTGTTAGACCAAGGAGCCCTGAATCAATGGACCTACAGTGAACATTACCAACTAATTCACTCAAAGGCACAACACCTCCCCCCCCCCCCCCGCCCCCCCCCCCCCCCCCAACACCACCCCCCCCCCCCCACCCACCCCCACCCCATGCCCATTGGACACATGAGATTGCTTGCTTCATTCATTGTCTGATTAAGATTACTTTGGGATCTTGATTTGGACAGACTGTTTGTGATATCCTTGTAGGTGTGCTGTACCAATTTCATCAATTACCGGTCTGTAACAATGTGGCTTTGGGGTATTATTGCCCTTTTACCTGACCCCTTCTTATGTTTTCCCAGTGGACATTAGCCCTTGGGCTATATTGGATTTTCTCAAATCAATTTAACTTATGGTATATAGTTAAGATGGATAAAGAACTCTTTGGAAATAGTGTAAACACAAAATAGGTTTCTGCTTTTTCATTTAAAAAAATCCAAATGCTTTGAAGAACTTAGGATCCCTCTAATTATACTGGTTAATAAACATACAATCAGGCTAACAACTGTTTAATGTCAAGATAATGTACAAGGACATTGTGACAATGAAGCTATGAACAGACTCATGGGAAATCTAACACCTTTAATACTTTCACTCACCTAAGCCTAGCTTTGAAGCAAAACTTTACTGACTGGTTTTAAGTGACTGCAACATTTGCTTTTAATTTTTGTTAATATTTCTTGGACTACTTTGATGAACAGCCATTCAGTTTCACATCTGCCTGACTTTTTTTGTTTAGTGGGGAGGGGAGATCCGCTGGAAGGTTAGAATGGAAAATCCCTTGGTGAAATTAAAACAGAAGAATTTATCAACTCAGGAGCATGGGCAGTGGGCAAGACATTGTCATTCAGAATGTTAAACTGGGTAAGGGAGAAAAGATAAGCTGAGAGAGCCCCTTTATATAACAAGAGAAGATTCAGCACTGTGAGTATTATATAGATTACATTAGCCTTTGGGAAAGGTTTGTATGAATAATATCTTAACTGAGCAATTACAAAATATTTTTGTTGCAAAAACACAGAATTTTTAGATCAAATTGCAGAGAAAGACAATTTACCCAGAAAGAGCTTTAATTTTGGAGTTTAGATTATTTTCAGGTGGTCCTCTATGAAAGTATAACAATTTCCACAAACAAACCCAGAATATAATACTAACATGAATGGGTAACTCCTTTTTATGAATCCAGCAACACCCCCTGATCTTATAAGATGACTTGTTGTCTCTGTCTGGTGTTTATCCTTCCTAATGGACTCCCAAGTTGCCATGGACAAAGTACAAAAATTGTCCAGGCATCAACTGAGAACATTACTAATTAAGTCCAAGAATTGATTTGAAAGAATGTTAACTGTTTTATTCAAAATTCCACAACCAGCCATCCTTGTCCAAAATAAACCTTTACTTTATATTTTTCTCAATGATTGTCAAAAATAATAGCAGTAATCCAATCAAAATTTTCATGAAAATTTACATGTATTTTTGCATTGATTTTTCAAAGAAATTAAATATAATAATGAATGACATCAAAATATATTCAGGATTTCTGTGCAATAGTTTTCTATATAACGCTAAATCATTTTAACCTTCTTTAGATTGGGTTTTTGACAGATTTAGTTGAATTTTTGTAAAATATGTGTTGCATTTAAAATGCTTAAAATAACTAAATGAAATACAATCAATTTGGTATTTAAGTTTCCCAAAGCATTTTTGATTTAAAAAAATCTTTCCAGTGATTTGTAAATGGTCCATTTTGTTTCTAAACCGTGGTTAACTAATTTATGTTTCATACATTTTCAGAATTTGGAAAACTGACCAGTTAATTAACAGGAATCAAATCTGACATACAATGACCTTGTTTTTTTGAACATGAAAATAAATGTTAAATAATCAAATTGAAAAAGGGGAAAAATCTGCAATCAAAACACTCAACAAAATCTATTAATATTTGGAATGAGAAAATGATGATAGTTTCTATTTCATTTAAACTAGGTTTAGCAGTAGTTTCTACTAAAGAAGTTAACCTGTCAGAGATTTGTTGCTAGGTTTCTGTGTTTGACCAATTTTTCTTTCACCTTCTAACCTTTAGAAACATTAAGTAAAACTTCAGTTCCTACATCATACATCTGTCCACTGAACACAGCTTTTAACAAGCAGAAATGAGTACACAAGCAAATTGGCTATCTTCAAATTTATTCGTACTTAAATTTTTTAAAAGTTATTTCATTTCAATATCTGATGTGCCTTGTTCAATTCAGAAATCCTTTTACATAAACAAATGCCGACACAACAAGTTGGTTTACAAAAGAACAAATCCAATAAATTCCCTTGGTAGATCAACTGAATTGAACACATTGCAGGTTGCTCAGATTTTGGTGATTAATTATCTTGTTTGACCAACTTAGGGACTCATAATAAAGTCAGGAAACACATTAGTGTGACTTTGATTTGTTGAAACATTAAATTAGTCTTTCCAAATAATGCTTTCATAAAATTGAATAGTAATTTATAAAGCAAGAACCTATTTCTAACCTGACTATTAAGTAATTAACAAACACAAAAATCCACTAAATCTCTCTATTTTAGAACAAATTAGTTTCTGTTAGAAAGTGATTTAATTTTAGCAATAAACTATCTCTGTTATGAGATGATTTGTTGGAGATGTGTGAGAGGGTATTTGTAGTGTGTGTTAGGTTAACAATGCGTAATTTAATGTAATGACAAAACAAAATAATTATTTTGTGCTGAGTATTTCGGTAAAAATGAACAATAAAAATGTTTGAAACAGTACAATAGAAGGGAAACTATATTGTGGCATTTTTAAAATTAGAATTAAATATGTTATATTTTCTGATTACCAAAAATCCTAAAAATGTAGCAAAACTCAATTATGAAAGTGTACAAATAGGAATAGTTTCAGTTCCTTTATGGTTTTCTAATATACTTTCAGAAATGTTATTTTAAATATTATCCAATATACAATTTCATCAGATTGATGAAAATATAGTGTAACTCTCAACATGGTTTAATTCAAAGGATCTGGTATCCAGTTTGTCTTCGTATCAAATCCCCACTTTGCTGTCTTTTCATTGTTGAACTTAAGTAATTGGATAATTAAAACTTTATTTGGAAGTAATATAAACTCTTAAGAACAGTAGATGGGCAGAATCTAATAGAATATTGCAAAGTTTATTCTGGCTAGCATACATGATATGTTGCTGTGTGAGCAGCTTTAATGTTAGCTGGTCTCGAGGCTAACTCCTTGGTAATTTTTCACAATATTAAAATAACTGCTGTTATAAGTGAGGAACATTAAATTTGCCTGATGAATAAAATTTGACAACTAAAATTTACAGTCAAAATTAATTTTAGCAGTTCAAAATTTCTTAAAAATAAAAACCTTGAGAGAAAGATAAAACTTTGGTTTAAATGTTTTTGAATGTGTTTTGTTTTACACAATGTGAACTTCTTTCATGAACAAACTGCACTAAAGGTCAAAGTTGCAGCATTTTAATGTACTATTAATTAAAATAATTGTATAAATAATTATATAGCTGTAATTATATAAATAAAATATTTTGACATGATTTATAATTATGGAATGATGCAATATATAAGGAAGCCATTTGGCCCACAGTGCTTGTGCTGACTTGATAAATAAAGTTATCTACTAAGTCCCATTTCCCTGTGATTCCCACAATTGCCCTGCAAATGTATTTTTTCTATATATTTTTCCAACTGGTGTTTTTGAAAATTACCTTTGAATCTGTTCCCTCCACTCTTTCAGGTAATTTATTCCAGATCATAATGATCAACTGTTAAAAATAAATTATTCTCATCTTCCCTTCGATTCTTTTTCCAAGTGCCTTAAATTTGTCAACTGTGGGAACAAGCATCATGATACTGAAAGCAGTTTCTCCTTATTCACTCTATCAAAAACTCTATTGTTTTGAGCAGCTCCATGAAATTTCTCCAATTTTCTAACATTCAAGCCCGTCATGATTTTATAAACTTCAATAAAGTCACCCCTCGGCCTCCAATGTTCCAGGGAAAATAACCCCAGACTATTCAGCCTCTCCCTAAAGCTTAAATTATTCAACCCTGGCAATATCCTTGTAAATCTTTCCTGTATCCTTTCAATTCACAATATCTTTCCTATAAAAGAGAGACTGAAATTGAATGCAATATTCCAAAAGTGGCCCAACCAATGTCCTGTACAGCAGCAACATGACCTCCCGACTCCTATACTCAATGCATTGACCAATAAAGGCAAGCTTACCAAATGCCTTCTTTAATACCCTGTCTACCTGCAACTCCACTTTCAAGGAACTCTGAACCTGCACCCCAACGTCTCCTTGTTCGCCAACACGCCCAAGGACCTGTAAGTCCTGCCCTGAATTGCTATAACAAAATGCAGCATCTCACATTTATCTAAATTAAACTCCACCTGCCCGTTTCCACATCTGTTTTGGGCAGGGTATCTTTGTGATCCTCATTCAATGGAAATGAACTCTACAAAGCCATCTTTCACAGACTGTAATATTTTGATGCTGCAAAGGTCAGCAGTCGCTGTAAAATTCAGTCTAATGTTTTGATCTTTTAAACTTACCTTGCTGTTTATTAAATATTTAGGTTCCAAACAGATGGAAACTTTCACAACATCTGCTGTTACCCCATTTAACATGACAAAGTTTCAAGTCAGTGTGGATGCCATGGAAAATAAAGCTATCATTCAGACTGGATCACAACATCATGTGACAGTAAGGTTGGCTTTAATACCAGTGTTGTGCCAGACTTTCAATGTCAATGGATTTTCTTTTGTTATCCAAAGCCACATTTATAGAATTCAACTATTCAATGGAGTTATGAAGTGCTGCTGAAAGAAATAAAATGGTGAAAATTCAGATTGTTGGTTCTATTTAGTGAAATCTACAATGCGTTTGTAACAGTGATAGTGGAAATTACAAAACAGCTCTTGTTTCTTTCAAGTCACACTTTACAGAACAGCCTTTTCAATGCTGTCAGGGGCTCTCAGTCAGTCTTGTATAGTTTGAGGTTGGACCTCAACTTTTAACAAAACACAGAACTATAATGTTCTCCCTCAGTTCTAAGATCATTTGGGTCTGGAACACACAGTTTCTGAGAATAAGACATTGTAGTCAGCTGGAAACTACAGAGTGAAAATAAGCAATTCTACTGTTCCTGATTTTAAAAAAAGGAATTTTGTTCTTTTATTCAACCAGCTTCCCACAAAAAAATTTATTCAATGCGCACTCATTATTAAACCAAGTAAAATAGTCCAAGAGAAAATGTGTTTTCTAATTTAAATTTTATAAATATAAATATCTCTGCAATATAGATTATGTTGATTGTAAGGTTTTGTTTTACAGAGATTATTTTAGAACAGTTTGTCTAACTCACTGCCTCCAAATCAATCGAAGTTAATAAACTAGACTGTCATGTTCGGCAAGTTCCTGGGGAACAAGGATGAGCTGGAGATGGCTTTGGAAATACAGTAAAAGGTTAGCAACCATCAATCTGTTAGGAATAAATCTGGCGAAGTGTGCGCCCTTTAAATTCTAACGTTGGGCAGATCTCAGTGCAGTGTACGTTATTGGACAAACAAAAAATGTCATGAAATCTACTGAAGAACATAAACAGGAAAATGTGGAGGCTTTAGTGGGTCGCAAAGGCTACTGATGTTTCAGCCAATCTTGAAGAATTGAAGAATCTGAAGCCAATAAACAGTTGTGTCACACTCAGGCCAGAAGACGGTAGATTCAGCTTCCACTCCAGAGTCTGGAAAAGTGCATGTCGACATAATCCAAATAATACAGATGTCAAGAAAGTCTAGGGACAGCGGGACCTGAGAGTTCATGTGCACAGATTTTTGAGGTAGCAAGAAATATTGAGGGAGTAGTTAACGAAATATGTAGATTCTTAGGCTTCATATTAAATCAAAAGTAGGGAGATTAAGCTGAACTTTTACAAGTTATGGTTCAGTCACAACTAAAGTTTTGGCTATTACATTTTAGCAAATAATGTGAGTGTCCTTGATAAGATGCACTAGAATTAAACAAAATGATTTGCAGGATTAAGGGATTTTGGTGACAAGGTTACATTGGAAAATCTGGGATTGTTCTTGGAGTAAAAGAGATTGATGGGGAATTTGACACAGATATGACCGGTTGAAATAAGATATACAAAGCAAACCTAATCTCTTTGCTGATGCAAAGACCAGGGGACAGAGATATAAGATTTGTTGCCACAAATACTGGATAATGTGAAGTCATTTTTTTTCTATAGTGAGCGAACCTGAAACCTACTACCTATGAAAATGGTAGAAGAGGAGATGAGGAATGATTTCAAAAAGAAATTGGTTGGGTATTTGAATGAAATAAATCTGCAGGGCTCCAGTGTAGAGTGGAAGAATGGCACTGATTACATTGTTCTAAAAAGGCTTTAATGGGCCAATGGCCTCCTGCTGTCCCATAATTATCCTCGAACTCTGTAATATTGCAATGCAGATCTGAAGACATGCTGCAGTATTGGAATTGCTGTCTCTCTAATAAGACTTTAAACTGATAGCCTGTCTGTCCTCTCAGTAGATATAAAATTGCCCAAATATTACTTCAAAGAAAAGCTATTATTTTGAAGAACAGTGTGGGAGTTGTTCATGTATCCTGGACAATATTTATGCCTTGACTATGATCAATAACAAAAAGATGAGCAGTTCTTTAATGAACTAGTTGCTGCATATCCTTCATTGTAGCAGTGACAACACTTTTTTTTCTGAAAAAAGTTAATTGTTTTAATAGAACTTTTGCAATGCCCAGTTATCTCCTTCCCTTTTGTTGTAGAGAATTGATTTGTCTTCTTTTGACTGCAAAAGATTAAGATTAAAAGAATAAGTAAATTAACCATGGGGAGATAGACCAAATTTTCCTTTTCACATTTCAATACCTAAGGAAAATCTCATTTCATTAGTAATATTACATTTTTTTAAACAGGCTGCTACAATGATTATACGATTTGCCACAAAGGTAAGCATTTCAAACGATTGAATGTTAGATTTACAATCTCAGATTGGAAATTGCAGATAAAGGATACAATCTTAAAATTAGACCTTGACTTGAGAAAATTTAGGAAACAATTTTTTCAGATAAAGATTAATGGAAATCTGCAGTTCTCTCCCAAAAGGTTGTGGAGTTTAGAGTTAATTCGAGTTTTCAAGATGTCACTATTTTAAACAAAGATTATTAAGAGATATGAAACAAAAACAAATTAAGGAGCACTGATGTGCTAATTAGCTATGCTGGAGAGACTGAACAGCCTTTTCCTATTCCTGTGCTGGAATTCACTGAAAAGCCAGCAACGCTTTAATTGTTTCGATATAAAGGAGACCAAGGTTTCTGAAAAGTTCATTTGCCTGACATTTAACCTTTGCCATTCGCTGGTATTGGAAATGATAAAAGATGTCACCTAAAACATGATTTGCTTGCCTGTGTGTGTTGTTATGAAAAGGACACTCTGGCAATGAAGAAACGATTCGCCCAAGTCAGGGACACAGAAATTGAAAAGTTTAAGACAGATAAGAAATAAAAAATCCCAACGGTTCCAAAATTTTTGTTCAAAGATGTTTTACTGAAGATTTATGCAGAACAGAAACCTTTGAACCAAGTTTTTTTTTGTTTTTGGGATTGTGGGATGTCAAAAGTCACTCATTGAGTTAAATAATAAAACTACCTTTGGGATTTCAAATCTCTTGGGATATACTTGAAGCTGATTTTATCTAATGAATTCCTGAAGTTTGTTTTAATGATACTCACTTAAAACAAAAGTGCTTTAATTCTCGGCTTTCTTACTATCCATCTGCATTTTGTGACCTCTGTAACTTAGATCACAATCCATGGGGAATAAACATAAATTCTGTCCTCACAAAGATAAATGAATCAAACTTTATAACAGACAAGTGGCGCAGAATATTTTTACATTATTTGACTATTGTAAACTAAAATATTGTCAGACAAAAAACAAATCTAACTCTCCACTGGTCTTTTATAAATAACTTGACAGACCATTGGCTCATTCAAACGATTGCAAATTTATACAACTTGAAGTGTCAGATTGCGTGCATTAGAAGAAATAAAGTTTCTTCATAAAGATGGAAGGAGATATGTCATTTTGAGCTTCTCTTTTACATTGGAATTGTCGATAACTTCAATCATTTGAACTGCTTACCATTTTGGCAAATCGTATACTTATTGTAGCAGCCTCTTAAAAAAAATGTAATATTATTAATGAAATGAGATCTTCCTTAGGTGTTGAAATGCGAAAAGGAAAATTATGGATGTTTAGCAAGCAAGTGGTAAAATGGCAGTAAGTCTTAAACCAAAGGACTTCCAGAATTACGACTCAGACAATTTTTGCAGAGCAGCTGCTGTTTATATACATAGAATATAATTTATGAGCTTGTTTAAACTCACTTCTTAGACAAGTTATGGAAGGGCATCTGTGAAATTCCTGGATTTTTTAATATGTCTATTTTCCTAGAAAACAATCTTTTGTTCACATGCCCCAAAAGCCACCTAGTGAGAAAACACTTCAATTTAAGACCTTATGTGATCCGAACAAAGAAATCCTTCTGGTATCCAGAGGCAAACCGCGTGATGCAATCAAAAAGTATGGAGGGCAGCAGTGGAGATTGCAGAGAGCAGGGCTTAATTGAGTACAGCTGAATTGTGAGATGGGTGTCACGGGCTGCTTATTTTCACGTCAAAATGGAACAGAAATCAAATTATACTTCCTTCATGAAGTGATCTAAAGTTTCGTTTGAAGATTTTTTTTATAAGTCAGTGCTAGGAAATTATTTGTATTAAAAACAACAAAAATGACAACATTTGGAATTCGCTGCTGCATACCAGTTTTTTGAGTCCAGCATTCTACATCCTTCAGAAATGGCTAACAGAGTCTGGATCTTAAACATAAAAACGTCGAGCTCAATCTGAAATCTGCAGTCATTTATTCTTCATACTTAAAGCTCTAACTTGGCAGAGCTTTGTTCAAAGGCGTATTTATTTCAGTTGAGATAGTTGGTGGGTTGCAGGGAATTTTAACTGCAATAAACAAGTGTATATGTGGACAGGTAAATGGTAAAAGTGCTGAAGATACCAGCATATCAGGAATATGGCAGTAACCCACTGAATTTCAACTTTAACCTGAGCATGATCCAGTACACACAGAGAGCTTTTGTCAGGCAGGCAAGTCGGCAATTGTGATACACATAGTGTCGACTAATCAGGCAAGTGTTGTCGCAGTTTTCTGGTTTTGTGTTCACTCACTACACCTCAAATTCAACAATTCCAAGGGCAAATAGTTGGCAAAGTGACTTTGATTGGTTGAGTTGTCACTGTGAAGAAAACAACAATAGGCTTTCCATGTTTCCAGTTAAGTCAGAAATGGTTCAGGACTTGGAATATTTTCTTTTTGTTTGCAGAAAACGGATTTCTGGCAATGAATATGTTGTTTCTAGCAAACATAAATGAGTACCTTTATGATTTCCACTTAATATATTGTTATGGACCAGAGACAGGAAAAAAGCAGCTTCCATATCCAGCTTCAATACCTCAGCAGCAACTGCTACTGAAAAACTGAAACTAAAAACCCTGGTTCTGTGGGAGCTTGACCCCACCCTTTCATGATGCTTCTATTGCTTCAACTTATATAAAAACCCAAAACCTTACAAACAGGTTAATTGATTAGCTCTGAGTAGACTGCTCCATAACTCTGTCTCAACTTTTCTTCATTAAAAAACCAAGACAAAATGCACCTCTTAAAACCATTATATGATCACATCTCACCCCTTAAAACAATGGACTATCAATATACAAAGGTAGTTTCATTTTTAAAGACTTTCACCCTTATGCTATTAGTACATTACATTGATTCTAAGCATGCAAACATTCAACACTATGGTCCATTTCAGTCTGCTTCTTCTCCCTTCCACTGAATGTCTCCATCTTCCTTCATGAAAGTTGCAATAATGTGCTGGCAATTACACTCTCTCATCCTGCCACATGTATAATTTTCCAGTTGAATGGCTGCAATAATGAGTTCCATTTAAACAGTCTGGAATTTTTATCCTTATTTTTTTCCAAAGCTTTAAGGAGTTATGATCCATAAACATTATTATTTCAGACATATTACTGGCAATATAAACGTTGAAATGTTGCAACACTAAAACCAAGCACAAGGTCTCCTTCTCAATCGTGGAATATTTCTGTTGATGATTATTCAGTATTCTTGAAAAATACCGAATAGGTCTTTCTAATATTAGATTAGATTATTTACAGTGTGGAAACAGATCCTTCGGCCCAACAAGTCCACACCGACCCACCGAAGCGCACCCACCCAGACCCATTCCCCAACATTTTACCTCTTCACCTAACACTACAGGCAATTTAGCATGGCCAATTCACCTAACCTGCACATCTTTGGACTATGGGAGGACACCGGGACACCGGAACACCCAGAGGAAACCCACGCAGACACGGGGAGAATGTGCAAACTCCACACAGTCAGTCTCCTGAGGCGGGAATTGAACCCGGGTCTCTGGCGCTGTGAGGCAACAGTGCTAACCACTGTGCCACCGTGCCACCCATCTTTTTGTCACCTTCTTGCAATAGTACAGTACCGACATCCACATCGCTCGCATTGATAGCCACCTTGAATGGCTTTGTATAATTAAGTGTGGCTAACACTGGGGCAGTGGTTAGCACAGCTTTCAGGCTGTCAAATACCTTCTGACATTCTTATGTGCACTGACATTTTCTGCACTACTTCAACAAGTCAATCAGTGGAGCAACCGCACTGCTAAAATTTGGTATGTATTTCCAATAAAAACCATTCAATCCCAGGAGGTGTAGTATTTCCTTCTTCATTATTAATATGGGAAACTCATCAATAGTCTTTTATTTCATATTCCATCAGGCCATCTGTCCATGTTCAGTGACATGGCCCAGGAATGTGTCTTGGGCTTTTGCGAAGCCACTCTTAGCCAGGTTTATCATCAAGCCTGCCCCTCAAAGTCAATCAAACAATTCTAAGATAGATGTTCCAAATACTCCCAGAAACGGTGGCACAGTGGTTAGCACTGCTGCCTCACAGTGCCTGTAGACCCGGGTTCAATTCCCGACTCAGGCGACTGACTGTGTGGAGTTTGCACGTTCTCCCTGTGTCTGCGTGGGTTTCCTCCGGGTGCTCCGGTTTCCTCCCACAGTCCAAAGATGTGCGGGTCAGGTGAATTGGCCAAGCTAAATTGCCCGTAGTGTTAGGTAGGGGGTAAATGTAGGGGTATGGGTGGGTTGCGCTTCGGCGGGTCGGTGTGGACTTGTTGGGCCGAAGGGCCTGTTTCCACACTGTAAGTCTAATCTCTTTAAATTTTAATTTCTTTACATGCTTCTCCTGGCATACATGAATAAACCTTAATCATGCAAGTAAATTCTTTAAAGAGATCTGGCACTTGCTTTTCAACCAACCCCTGATTATTTTTACCACTTTACCACTTTCCCTTTACCACTTCAACAAAACACACTGGCTTATCCCATTTTCCTATATCTGTCTTCTCAATTTTTTTTTCTAAACCACCAATATCGTGATTTCGTGTGGTCTACTTTATTATAGTGAGCTTTTTTAAATTCTCTTTCCCCCTCACGGGTTTCCTTTTGACCCTGTGGTAAATTATCTTTACTGAGATCTTCTTTTCCTTCATTACCTCAGGATTTCTCTTTTCCCCAATTTCTACCCCTCCCAGATTGAAATTAATGTCAGAAACCAGACTTTAATTTGTGAATCATCTGTCATTTCTGCTGCTAATTTTGCAGTCTAACTCTCTGCTCTTCAACATGAGCTCTCACTACTTCAGGAAGTGACTTTTTGAACTCTTCCAAAATCGTCTCTCTAAGAATGTTCTATGTTTGATTGATTTTCAATGCCCTTATCAACCTATCAAAATAATTTTGTTTGATTCTTTCAAAATCTATGTACATTTGACCAGATTTCCTCCTAAAATGTCTCTTGGCTTCCAGTACTAGCATATATACATTTAAGATGTTTTTTTCCTCCTCATCTAACTACCCAGATAGGTCCTCTGATAGTAATGCAAATACATTACTAGCCAACTTTGTGTGGATCAATAATATCTACAAGGTCACTAGCCATTCCATTTGTTTAGCCACTTTCTCAAATGAAACGTTGAATTTAGGCAACACGTGGATATATTTAAACAAATCCCTACCAGGCCTTTGGCTATGGTGGGATTACTCTCCATCATTGCTCTCATTACAATTCCTACTTTTCACCTGTACCTCTGCCATTTTCATCAACTTTGAGTTTTCAGTTCCAACTTCTGAAATTCAAAAACTCTCCCTTTCTTCCTTTCTTTTTCTGCTAGGGTCTTCCTTTCTTGTTCTTTTTGTTCTGCTTTTAATCCTAAATCAAACTATTTCATTTCTATTTCCTTTTCATTTTCTTTGGCCTTAATCTCAAGCTGCTTTATTTTCAATTGAATTTTAGCCATTTGTAAAGATTCCAATGGCATTCCTGGCTATTGTAAATGTTGTATGTTGCCACAATTATTTCCCCTTTCCTCACAGATATATTCAACCCCAACTCCAGCTTGTTTGCCAGTTCCAAAACCCAGTCAGTTGCTTGTAGCAGGCACAGTACAGACGATACTCAATCAGCCTAACCTTGCAAACCCAATAAAAACATTTACTGTTAGATGTGAGTCTACTATTGACAGCACTCGCTGAACAATGCTGAGTACGGTAATAGCTAATTAACAATCCATTTAAAACAATCAGTTGCTGATTAAGGTATGCCAGGAGAAATAATGTGGTTCTTTATGTTTGTTTGAAGTGATAACCTTCAAAGGCAGAAAACCATTCTCTGTAAACAATAGAAACAGATGTTCTAACCTTACAAAACTTTCTAATTACATGGGAGCCTGGGTGGTCTATTGTTGGCAAAATCAGCAATACAGCAATATTCACGTTCTGTCGGACTGTTCATTAGAGGCTGCTGTAACTTTGAACTTGTAGTGTTCAGCTTAAATGTTATATCTCCAAACCAGATGATTAATGGTTAGTTGTTAAGGGTTAATTGGACCTAGCAATAAGCATTTGAAGGAAAATACATGAAAAATAGGCTTAGTGTAAAAACAGCCTGTTCTGGCTGGAAGGTAACTGCAAAGGCCTTGGCTGGATTAGGAACAGACTGTTGTGCAAACTCACAATAGACGTCTGCAACTGTTTTTTTCACAAAGGAATTCTTGGGGACGTACTCAAGATGGCAAATACAACATATAATAGCAGTTTGGGAATAGTGTTAATACTGGAGACATTTCCCAACTCGGTGGGGAGCATTTCCCATAGAACTGGGGTCTGTGAGACTAGGGCCTTTTCCCATTGGACTAGGTTCTGTGAGACTAGGGCCTTTTCCCATTGGACAGGGTTCTGTGAGACTAGGGCCTTTTCCTATTGGTCTAGGTTCTGTGAGACTAGGGCCATTTCCCATTGGACTGGGTTGTGTGAGACTAGGGTCTTTTCCCATTGGACTGGGTTCTGTGAGACTAGGGCCTTTTCCCATTGGTATAGGTTCTGTGAGACAAGGGTCTTTTCCCATTGGACTAGGTTCTGTGAGACTAGGGTCTTTTCCCATTGGACTGGGTTCTGTGAGACTAGGGTCTTTTCCCATTGGACTGGGTTGTGTGACACTAGGGTCTTTTACCATTGGACTTGATTGTGTGAGACGAGAGCCTTTTCCCATTGGACTTGATTGTGTGAGACTAGAGCCTTTTCCCATTGGATTTGATTGTGTGAGACTGGAGCCTTTTCCCATTGGATTTGATTGTGTGAGACTAGAGCCTTTTCCCATTGGACTTGATTGTGTGAGACTAGGGTCTTTTCCCATTGGACTGGGTTGTGTGAGACTAGGGCCTTTTCCCATTGGACTTGATTGTGTGAGACTAGAGCCTTTTCCCATTGGACTGGGTTCTGTGAGACTAGGGCCTTTTCCCATTGGACTGGGTTCTGTGAGACTAGGGCCTTTTCCCATTGGACTTGATTGTGTGAGACTAGAGCCTTTTCCCATTGGACTTGATTGTGTGAGACTAGAGCCTTTTCCCATTGGACTGGGTTCTGTGAGACTAGGGCCTTTTCCCATTGGACTGGTTTGTGTGAGACTAGGGCCTTTTCCCATTGGACTGGGTTCTGTGAGACTAGGGCCTTTTCCCATTGGACTGGGTTCTGTGAGACTAGGGCCTTTTCCCATTGGACTAGGTTCTGTGAGACTAGGGCCTTTTCCCATTGGACTGGGTTCTGTGAGACTAGGGCCTTTTCCTATTGGACCGGTTTGTGTGAGACTAGGGTCTTTTCCCATTGGACAGGGTTCTGTGAGACTAGGGTCTTTTCCCATTGGACTAGGTTCTGTGAGACTAGGGCCTTTTCCCATTGGTCTAGGTTCTGTGAGACTAGGGCCTTTTCCCATTGGACTGGGTTCTGTGAGACTAGGGTCTTTTCCCATTGGACTGGGTTCTGTGAGACTAGGGTCTTTTCCCATTGGACTAGGTTCTGTGAGACTAGGGCCTTTTCCCATTGGACTGGGTTGTGTGAGACTAGAGCCTTTTCCCATTGGACTGGCTTCTGTGAGACTAGGGTCTTTTCCCATTGGACTAGGTTCTGTGAGACTAGGGTCTTTTCCCATTGGACTAGGTTCTGTGAGACTAGGACCTTTTCCCATTGGACTGGGTTGTGTGAGACTAGAGCCTTTTCCCATTGGACTGGGTTGTGTGAGACTAGGGTCTTTTCCCATTGGACTGGGTTGTGTGAGACTAGGGCCTTTTCCCATTGGACTGGGTTCTGTGAGACTAGGGCCTTTTCCCATTGGACTGGGTTGTGTGAGACTAGGGTCTTTTCCCATTGGACTAGGTTCTGTGAGACTAGGGCCTTTTCCCATTGGACTGGGTTCTGTGAGACTAGGGTCTTTTCCCATTGGACTAGGTTCTGTGAGACTAGGGCCTTTTCCCATTGGACTGGTTTGTGTGAGACTAGGGTCTCTTCCCATTGGACTGGGTTCTGTGAGACTAGGGCCTTTTCCTATTGGTCTAGGTTCTGTGAGACTAGGGTCTTTTCCCATTGGACTGGGTTGTGTGAGACTAGGGCCTTTTCCCATTGGACTGGGTTGTGTGAGACTAGAGCCTTTTCCCATTGGACTGGGTTCTGTGAGACTAGGCTCTTTTCCCATTGGACTGGGTTCTGTGAGACTAGGGTCTTTTCCCATTGGACTAGGTTCTGTGAGACTAGGGCCTTTTCCCATTGGACTGGGTTGTGTGAGACTAGGGCCTTTTCCCATTGGACTGGGTTCTGTGAGACTAGGGTCTTTTCCCATTGGACTAGGTTCTGTGAGACTAGGTCCTTTTCCCATTGGACTGGGTTGTGTGAGACTAGGGTCTTTTCCCATTGGACTAGGTTCTGTGAGACTAGGGCCTTTTCCCATTGGACTAGGTTCTGTGAGACTAGGGTCTTTTCCCATTGGACTAGGTTCTGTGAGACTAGGGTGTTTTCCCATTGGACTAGGTTCTGTGAGACTAGGGCCTTTTCCCATTGGACTGGGTTGTGTGAGACTAGAGCCTTTTCCCATTGGACTGGGTTCTGTGAGACTAGGGTCTTTTCCCATTGGACTGGGTTCTGTGAGACTAGGGTCTTTTCCCATTGGACTGGTTTGTGTGAGACTAGGGTCTTTTCCCATTGGACTGGGTTCTGTGAGACTAGGGTCTTTTCCCATTGGACTGGTTTGTGTGAGACTAGAGCCTTTTCCCATTGGACTGGGTTCTGTGAGATTAGGGTCATTTCCCATTGGACTGGGTTCTGTGAGGTTAGGGTCATTTCCCATTGAACTGGGTTGTGTGAGACTAGGGTCTTTTCCCATTGGACTGGGTTCTGTGAGATTAGGGTCATTTCCCATTGGACTGGGTTGTGTGAGACTAGGGCCTTTTCGCATCAGACTGAAGCCTGTAAGACCGGATTTTCCCCATCAAACTGGGGTCTGTGAGACTGAAGCATTGGAAACTGGAATCAAGCTCCAATCTCCAACTACCCGGCAGAAGGCAATGAGACGTGATTGCTGAAAATGTCTAAAGTCGTGTCAGCTCACAGATTCACCCATTAGTTTGCATATCTCCAAATTAGATTATGCAAATAAATTTGTTTTTTTTCAAAACACATATATACACTTGCATTCAGAGGGGCAATGTTTTGACACACAGGATGGCTCGCATGTGGAATGAACATAGAGCATTGAACATTACAGCATAGTACTGGCCCTTCAGCCCTCAATGTTGTGCTAACCTTTTACCCTGCTCTAAGATCAGACTAAACTACATACCCTTCAGTGTAATATCTTCCATGTGCCTATCCATGTTCCTCCACACTGCCAAAAATTCTGCCTTTAACCCCATATTCTGCATTCAAATTCGATGTTCCAAAATGGACTGTCCTGCCTGCCGAGTTGAGTGGAGGGGCCTTGACCTTTTCCAGCCCCAGGGGAATCATGAGGGGCATGGATGGGGTGCAAGTCATTTAACACTTTTCTCCACACCATCCCAGCCTGTCAACTAGCTCCTTCCACCTTGAGCTTACTTACCCACCTGCTGCTCCTTGTTTCACTGTGCAGCCAAGAGCAATGACACAGCAGTTTTAGGCAGGGAGAGATCGCACTGTCCCAGGCTGTGCTCAACTGAAAAAACCCTGGAGCATGAGTGGTCAGAGCTATCTCATTCATAAAGAGCCACAACCTGCCCCGCACGTTCATGGAAAAACAGATAATCCTGACCAATTTCTTTGTGTGACATTATCAAATGCTTCTGCAACATCCACTGGGCCCCCATTTACCCACCCACCAGTTATAAACTCAAACCATGGTAGATTTGTCTACCATGATATTCCTTTCAGAGTTTCCTAATCATATTTTGATTTTCCAAGTGTTTAGTGTCTTAGGAACATGGAGAATGGGCACAGGAGTAGGCCATCTGGCCCTTCAAACCTGCTCTGAGATTCAATATAATCATGGCTGATCATCCAACTCAGTCCCCTGATCCTGCTTTCTCTCCTTTGATCCCGTTAGCCTGAAGAACTATATCCTAACCCCTTCTTGAAAACATGCATGTTTTGGCTTCAATTGCTTTCTTTGGCAGAGAAATCCACAGGTTTCACACTCTGTGGGTGAAGAGATTTCTCCTCATCTCAGTACTAAGTGGCCTATCCCGTGTCCTTAGACTGTAATCCCCTGGTTCTGGAATCCCTGCTCATCGGGAACATCCTGCCTGCACTTACCCTGTCTAGTCCTGTTAGAAATTTCTAGGTGACTGTGAGATGTTCCCTCATTCTTCTAAACTCCAGTGAGTATCATCCTAACTCTTTTCATGCAGTAATCCTGCCATCATAGTCTTTGAACCACAATAGTCAGATGTCATCCTGTGATCCAGAATGGAAATTTCTCTTGGACTGATAGGGATCAGCAGGAACATCAGCAACATTCTCCTCAACCATCTGCCACATCACATGTTAGAAAGGAGGAGGAGCACAGGGAAGCAGCTCACACAAGCATTGGGTCCAGTTGAAGCTTCCTTGCCAGTTATTCCCAAAATCATCAGAGCCCTTCATCTCTTTACCTCCTGCCAAAGACCTCAACTAATATTGCATTCTTTATCGCACATGAGAGTACCCCTCACAGGTAACCAATATCATGCTGTTTTCAGAGCCAATGGGATTGCCTGAATGAGGAAGAGTGAAATACTGCTTCTATGGGGAATCTGAACAAAATACTCAGCAGCTCAGGCAGGAATTGTGGAGAGAGAGAGATAGTTCACGTGCAGAATTTTAATGTAAGCTATGAACCTGGATTTTGAGAAGATTTGTAGCTCAGGTTGAGGTTCTGGATGTAGGTTTGCTCACTGAGCTGGAAGGTTCATTTTCAGACGTTTCGTCACCATACTCTGTGAGCCTCCGGACGAAGCACTGCTGGAGTTTCCTGCTTTCTATTTGTATGTTTGGGTTTCCTTGGGTTGATGATGTCATTTCATGTGGTGATGTCATTTCCTATGGTGATGTCATTTCCTGTTCTTTTTCTCAGGGGTGGTAGATAGGATCCAATTCAATGTGTTTGTTGATAGAGTTCTGGTTGGAATGCCATGCTTCTAGGATTTCTCATGCATATGAACCCATATGTTAGGACTAAATGATGTCCTGAGCCTGAATCTAGTGGCGGCAGCATTGGCTCAGATAAATTCCCATGGTGCAGTTCTGATTATTTACCTTGGCTCTCGCTGTCCTGTAAAGGATGGCAGGGGGTTCCCATTGATGCTGGATGGAGCAGAGGAGCTGACAGTTGGAAAGGTCAATACTGCTGATGGGAGTCAGAGACCTCAAGGGCACTGAAACATCAAGGAATGCAATTAACTTCTTAAACCAGAGAGGAAAATGTGGCAGAGGTCCCCACAGGTCAGAGGAGAAACCACTGTAGATGTTCTGAAGAAGAATCAAACCAAACGCAAAATGTTAACTGTTTATCTCTCCACAGATGCTGCCAGATCTGCTGGGTTTCTGTTTTTATTCTTGCAGATGTACAGTTGAGACAGCACGGTCTACTTTTCACAACTATGGCCCTCACTTTGACATTGAGGGGAGGCACAGGTCTCTCTGCCGTCAGCAAAACACACCAGTCTTCTAAATTGTTCCTAATTGAAGTTTTAAATGTTTAAATTGGCTTCCTGCTTCTTTTTGGCAGGGCAGCTTTTCCAGGTCACTGGTCTCCTTCCAATTGCAAGCTCCCCCACCACCACCCTCCAAGAGGGCCTGGGAATTTCAACAAAGTGTTTCAGGTCAATGACCTTTCATCAGAACGAGTAAAAGACAGCAATGTAACTGCAACAAAGAGTCCGTGCAGGGGAGGAAAAAACAAAATAGAAGGCATGAGAGATTAAAAGACTCGAAAAGAAATATACAATCAGTGCATTGGAAGTTAAACATTTCCCTCCAAAGAGTCCACAGACCTGAGTTTGAAACTATTGGTCAATAAAATAATTAAAGCAGAAAATTCTGAAAAGCTCCACAGCCTGACTGTGTTTGTGGAGAAAGAGACAGAGTTTCTAAGTTCCATCAGGATTGAAGGTGGGAATCCCTGTCCACACTGACACTTGAAATGATCATGCCTATGTTTAATCAACCTGTTTAGAGATGTTATTACAGTCCCCGAAACAGAGGGACTCAAACCTCCGAGCTCAGAGCTAGGGTGATTAATGTTGTATCATACAATCCACAGCCACCTGATAAAGGAGCTGCACTCCAAAAGCTAGTGCTTCCAAATAAACTTGTCGACTATAACCTGGTGTTGTGTGATTTATAACCCCATCAGGATCTGATTCTTTCTATTCCCAAATCACCCAAGGAAACAGTTTTTCTTTAATACAGTCAAACAGAGGAATGAAGATGCTGTTATGAATAGAGTTTATTGTTTATTTCCTCCACCACCAGGAAAAGAGCTATGTGGCCAGTTCAATATTTACAAGCAAGACCTCTTAAAGGCAATGCTAACATCAGAAAGTGAGGGTGGGTAGGGCCAGAGAGAGGGGACTAAACCAAAATTGTATTGGTAAGGAATTGAGAACATTAGTGGACACTACATACCCCCCTCCAAGGACACCTGGGCTCGAACATAACCACGGAAGATGGGCAGGTAGTTAGCAAAGATGACCCCCTCCATACCCACTGACTTGGCCTGTTTATAGCCAGCTTGGCCAGGCCCAGGATCAGACCCACGATGAATTGCTCCAATCTGCCCACACCCCTCCACACTGGGTGTCCAAAGATCAGGAGCAGTGGGCTAAAGTGCAACCAAAAACACAACAGAAGATTTTGCAAATAATTAAAGAGAGAGTAAGAATGGTTCCAAGGATGATGAACTGCAGTAACATGGATAGATTACTTTGGAGAAATGAACAGTCCACACCACTGCAGATGTCAGAACATGCTTTTTGAGATGGATGAGTCCCCGGCCATGTACTCAGATCCTGCACAGAGCAGCTGATAAGAGTATTCGCTGGCATCTTTAACACCTCCCCATACTATGATCTGAAGCCCCCACCTGTTTCAAGAAGACTACCATCACCCCGGTACCAAATCAAAATCATGTAGTGCACCTGAATGACTACCACCTCATTGCTCTGACTTCCATAATTATGAAGTGCTTTGAGATGTCAGTCATGGCTCTTATTAACTCCAGCCTCCCAGCCTGCCTTGATCCCTTGCAATTCGCCTAAAGTCCATGATAGATGCCATCTCCCTGGCTCTACAGTCATCCCTGGAACATCTGGATAACAAGAATACCTATGTCAGGCTTCTACTCATTGACTACAGCTCCACCTTTAACACTATAATTCCAACCAAACCCATTTCCAAACCCTGAGACCCGGTCTCTGCTTTAGCCCCTGCAACTGGATCCTCAACTTCCTGAACCACAGGCCGCAATCAGTGAGAATCGACAACAATACTTCCTCCACAATGATCCTCAACACTCGTGCCTCGCAGGGCTGGGTACTCAGTCCCTTCCTGTACTCCCTGTACACTCGGACTGTTGGCCAAGTTTCACCCTAACTGCATTTACAAGCTCGCTGATAATGCCATTGTTGTAGGCCGGAGCTCATACGATGACGGAATACAATACAGGAAAGAGATAGCGTGCTTGGTGTCATGGTGTAAAGGTAACAATCGCTCCCTCGACATCAATAAAATGAAAGAACTGGTCATTGAATTCAGGAAGCATGTTAGAGGGCACACTGTATCTACATTAGTGGAGCTGAGGTAGAGATGGTCAAAAACATCAAGTTCTAAATGAGTGACGATCACCAACAGTCTGTCATGATCCACCCACTTTGATTTGACAGTCAAGAAAACATAACAACACCTCTACTTCCTCAGGAGGCTAAGGAAATTCAGGATGTTCATAAAGACTTACAAATTTTTATAGATACACCATAGAAAGCATTCTACCTGGATGCATCACAGCTTGGTATGGTGACTGCTCTGTCCAGGATCATAAGAAACTACAGAATGTTGTGAACATAGCCCAGTCCATCACAAAAGGCAAATTTGCACCCATTGACATTGAAGCAGCTAACATAATCAAAGCCCCCTCCCACCTCGATTATAACCTCTTCTGATCTCTTCCGTTGGGCAAAAGACACAAAAGTTAAACACACACACCAACAGATTCCCCACTGTTATTAGACTTCTGAATGGACCATGCAATTTTCACATTCAATGTTGATCTCACTATTCATGCACCTTCTCTGGATTGTATTCCTCCCTCTGTTCTATTACCCGAATGCACTTTGGTATGATCTGCTTGTACTGCACACAAAACAAACTTTTTCATGTACCTAGATAGATGTGACAATAATAAATAAAATGAAATCAAGCCAAAGGCTGTAGAAGCTGCAGCTATTCTCCTTGTAGAAGAGGAGAAAGAAACTGTTTCCACACGTAGAAAGATCAAGAATCTAAAATCCCAAATTTAGATCAGATTACTTACAATGTGGAAACAGGCCCTTCAGCCCAACAAGTTCACACTGACCCACAACCCACCCATACCCCTACATTTGCCCCTTACCTAACACTACAGGCAATTTAGCATGGCCAATTCATCTAACCCTCACATCTTTGGACTGTGGGAGGAAGCCCACGCAGACACAGGGAGAATGTGCCTGAGGCAGGAATTGAACCTGGATCTCAGGCACTGTGAGGCAGCAGTGCTAACCACTGTGCCACCATGCCACCCAGGCATGGTGGCCGATTTACTGATTGGCGTGAGAAACATTTATTCAACAAAGCAAGTGGTCAGGATCTGCAAAGCTCTGTATGAGTATGTGGTGAAGGAAGGTTCAACTGATGCTTTTGAAAGAGAATAGAATGAGTTATTCCTGCAGATAGCTAACATAGACATGACAGACCAAATGGCCTCCTGTAGCCATTCTGTGGTTCTATATTACGTAGGGGCAGTGTGAGGGGGAGCATGAGAAATATAGAGACAGCTTTAGAATGCATGTGTCTAAACACACAAAGTGCACTGAGTTAGGTACAGTGAGGGACAAACACATAGAAATGTAATGTATTACCAATAAGATAATATAATAGCTATAACAAAATGGACTTTAATCTTCCAGGAACATTTGAAGAAAGGAGCAGCCAAAGTCAAAATCAGAAATAGCATAGTAATCAAGTTCTTCCAGCCTCCTGATCGCTATTTTGGATTCCAGCAGCTGCAGTTTTTATGCCTCAGTCATACCGTGTGCCTGTCTGGTGCAGGTTGTCACATACAAACACATGTATCATTTGGCCTCTCAACTGAAAGTACCACTACTCACCATAACTGGAAGCCTCCATTCAGCACTCCTCTGGTGTCCAGTCCTCCCAAACCTCACTCCTCTACAGATCTGACACTGAGAGGAAACCTGACTAAGATCTCCCAGCATGCATCCTCTGAAAACACAGAAAATTACTCCGAAGTTTCATGTGACAGTCCCTGTCAGTTGAATAGAAGCTTTGGAAGACCAAGGTGAAAGGGGCCCTTACTAAAGTCGCTTCATAACCTCCACAATTGACCTTCACTGCTTGGGCCTCAGTACAAATCCTCTCATGGTACAGTGGTAATGTTCCTACATCTGACCCAGAAGATCTGAGTCAACTCCCACCTGCTCCAGGGTTGTAAAAGAAAATTTCTACAAACCTATTATGCATTAATCAAGAGATGGAGGCAATGCTGCACTCTGACCAAGAGGGGCTCCCTCGACTAGCTAATCAGCTTTAATTCAACAAATGAAGAGACAATCATTGGCTGTAGGGACTTGTAATTTCTAAATAATTAGAAATTTAAAACAGAAACATGGTTTAGAACAGGAGTGACTGAACGAAGATGGCAATGGGAAACGGCTCTGTGTGGTGAACCATCTGCTTTAGTTCTTTGTCTTACATTTGCTCTTGCTCATTTCTTTCGCTTTATTTTCCATTCCTCTTGGATTTTTCCTTCCCTCATTCCTGTGTCCTGTTGGTCAGCAGCACCAACTCGGCAGCGAGACTGGGCTGCATGTGAAGTGGTGGGTGTGTCTTGTCCCAGTGATAGGGGGCAACGGGGTCAGTCTCTCGATGTTAGGAGGCAGTGGGGTCAGTCTCCCGGTGATAGGAGGCAATGGGGTCATTCTCCCAGTGATAGGGGATGGTGGGGTCATTCTCCCGGTGATAGGAGGAAGTGGGGTCACTATCCCAGTGATATATCAGATGGGGCAGTCTCCCGTGATAGGAGGGAGGTGGGTCATTCTCCCGGTGTTAGGAGGCAGTGGAGTCATTCTCTAAATGATAGGAGGGAGTGGGATCATTCTCCCGATGATAGGAGGCAATGGGGCCATTCCCCCGATGATAGGAGGCAGTGGGGTTATACCCCCGGTGATAGGAGGCAATGGGGTCATTCTCTCGGTGATAGGAGGCAGGTGGGTCATTCTTCCGGTGATAGGAGGCAGTGGGGTCAGTCTCCCGGTGATAGGGGGCAGTGGGGTCATTCTCCCGGTGATAGGAGGCAGTGGGGTCAGTCTACCAGTGATAGAGGGCAGTGGGGTCAGTCTCCAGGTAATAGGAGGCAGTGGGGTCATTCTCCCGGTGATAGGGGGCAGTGGGGTCAGTCTACCGGTGATAGGAGGCAGTGGGGTCAGTCTCCCAGTGATAGGGGGCAGTGGGGTCAGTCTCTCTGTGATAGGAGGCAGTGGGGTCAGTCTCCTGGTGATAGGAGGCAGTGGGGTCAGTCTCCTGGTGATAGGAGGCAGTGGGGTCAGTCTCTCGGTGATAGGAGGCAGTGGGATCAGTCTCCCAGTGATGGGGGCAGTGGGGTCAGTCTCTCTGTGATAGGGGGCAGTGGGGTCAGTCTCTCGGTGATAGGAGGCAGTGGGGTCAGTCTCTCTGTGATAGGGGGCAGTGGGGTCAGTCTCTCGGTGATAGGAGGCAGTGGGGTCAGTCTCTCGGTGATAGGAGGCAGTGGGGTCAGTCTCCTGGTGATAGGAGGCAGTGGGGTCAGTCTCTCGGTGATAGGAGGCAGTGGGGTCAGTCTCTCGGTGATAGGAGGCAGTGGGGTCAGTCTCCTGGTGATAGGAGGCAGTGGGGTCAGTCTCTCTGTGATAGGGGGCAGTGGGGTCAGTCTCTCGGTGATAGGAGGCAGTGGGGTCAGTCTCTCGGTGATAGGAGGCAGTGGGGTCAGTCTCCTGGTGATAGGAGGCAGTGGGGTCAGTCTCTCGGTGATAGGAGGCAGTGGGGTCAGTCTCTCGGTGATAGGAGGCAGTGGGGTCAGTCTCTCGGTGATAGGAGGCAGTGGGATCAGTCTCCCATTGTCCTCTGTGACCTTACCTGTGACTGAAGAGGATATGAAGATGTCTGTAAATGATTAGCAGTTTGTTGTCTTGCCTCCCTCAATATTCTCGGATAGATCCCATCAGCGCCCAGGGACTTACCTATCTTAATTCCTTTTAAGATGTACAAAACCTCTTTCTTTTTAATAGCAACGTTTTAAAAACTCAACACTCCATCACCAATTCCTTCCCTTTGGTGAATACTGACACACTGTGTTAGATTAGATTAGACTTTCAGTGTGGAAACAGGCCCTTCGGCCCAACAAGTCCACACCGACCCGCCGAAGCGCAACCCACCCATACCCCTACATTTACCCCTACCTAACACTACGGGCAATTTAGCATGGCCAATTCACCTGACCCGCACATCTTTGGACTGTGAGAGGAAACCGGAGGAAACCCACACAGACACGGGGAGAATGTGCAAACTCCACACAGTCAGTGTGACTGAGGCAGGAATTGAACCAGGGTCTCAGGCGCTGTGAGGCAGCAGTGCTAACCAATGTGCCACCATGCCGCCCACAGTTGTTTAGGACTTCACCTCCTTCTTCTGGCTCCTCACATAGATTCCCTCCTTTGCCCTGATTTTGGCTAACCCTTTCCCTGGTTACCCTCCTGCTTTTTAGATATGTATAAAAAGACTTGGGATTCTCCAACACTGTCCTCATGTGAGTGCATGTGACACCAAGCTACTAAATTCAATGGTAATTTTTATTGTCACTTGTACTCAACAATGAGCAACAGGGTAAGGTACAGCGAAAGCTTCAACTGTTGCCACAATCCGGTGCCATTGAAATACTTCAGGAGTAAAAAGACAAAGCTAAAAGAAAGTCCATCTTCACTCTGCCGCTTCCACCATTAGTCATGAACCCAGAGCCAGCTGACCAACCACACCGACATCTGCCATCTGCACCAGATCTACCAAGATCAGAATCACCACTCTTCAGGCGCCATCTTTTCTTCGCTGGGCCCACCCCACTGACAGACTGCCAATGCTGGGCCCTGTACTGGACCCACACTCACCCCACAGCCTGGTCTGCTGCTGCCACCGCCATCTCACCGATAACCAGGGGACCCCGGCTCTGGGCCCACCACACACAGGAGTCCTCAGCTCCATGAAACCACTGCCTCAACCATGTCTGAAGTCTCCGCCCTGGGCCTACTGCAAGCAGGGGTCCCTGGTTCCACCACAGATCGACCATGGTATGGCAGAACCAAGTGTTAGCGTAGATCTGACTCATTGTAAGGCAGGTAGGCCAGAATCACCAGAGGTAGAATCAAGCAATAGAGGTCAATAAATCACTGGGGACCAAGGCAAAGTATGGCCATAAAGAGCAAGAAATTTGAGGTAGTGTTGAGCAGAAATGTACAAACCTCCCAGAAGACCGTGAAAGACTGTTGCTGACTCGACAACAGTGTGTTGAAACAATTCATTTCCTCAGCTGAGGAGTATAAGGAGTTAGAAATCCATTATGGGAGTATTTTTGTGTGTTCACATTTTTAATTTTATAATTTAAATTGAAGAGGGTCAATGAATGGCTAGTCCCCACTTGGAAAACCAATCTTTGCACTTACTGACTGTGGTAAGCAGTGAGAGTTGCACATTTGGATATGGAAGGACAATATAGTACATTGTAGTTGCTAGGTATGAAATCCAACATTTCCTTATCAATTGTCTCTAGCCTCACCTTATTCCATTGTGTTTTTTATGGGAGAGAGTGCCCCTATATGAGTTGAATCGGTAACTTTGAAGTTTTTGCAATTGCTATCCTCATGTGTTTCCATTATCCTTATGAGGGAAAATGCCTCATATCAGTATTTTTGATATAAATTACACTTTTCTGGTACACACCCACAATTTATATCGAGAAGCCCTACACTGCGGGACCTTCATTGCCAAACTATCGAATAAGACAATGTTGTAGTAAAGGGGGACATAGTCATGTTAATTTCTCTGGTCTGATTGTCCAGGGGCCCAAGCTATTGCTGGGGGGAATCATGGTTTCAAATCTCAAAAAGCTGGTGGAATTTAGATTCAATTAATAAATCTGGAAATGGAAGCTAACACCAGTTATGGCGCATTGTTGATTGTCGTGTAGACTGGTTTACTAATACTCATTAAAGGATGACATCTGTCACCCAAACCTGATATCTCTTGCATGTGACTGCAGGCTTATAGCAGTGGGAACAGCCCTCTGAAATGGTTAAGTAAGCGACTTATTCCAAAGGCAAGCAAGGGTTGCAAAAATTGCTGACCTTGTCAGTGATACCACTTTCAATGAAAGGAGCTTTTTTTTTAAAAAAAAGATTAGTGACGTGAGGAATTTTGAAAAGAATTGATGAAGTGAGATCTGAACTCAAGTGCCCCAGGATCAGCCTGGCCCCTGGATTATCAGACCAGGAAAATGAGCACTACTGTCTTCCCATGACTATAATATTACTCAGTTGTAATCAAATTGTTTTAACAAGTAGCAAAAAGTAGACAGGTTGCATTCCTATTGTACAACTGTAAAACTTGAACTCTATCCCTTTAGAAAAAAAAACCATTTACAAATACTCAAAAACAGGAAAACATGATATTATAGGAAGACACTGAAAAAAAAACAAGGAAACGTAGTTCAATAGAAACAAGAGCAGGAGGAGGCCATTCAGCCCTTTGGCTGATCCTCTAACTCAGTGCCATATTTTCACTTTCTCCCCATACCCCTTGATATCTTTGAAATTGAGAAATGTGGCTGTCTCTTTCTTGAATATATATAGTCACTTCTGAAGCCTTCTGAGATTTTGAATATGACAGTTTACCACGTTCTGAGTGAACTTTATTTACTTTTCAATTAAATTCGTTCTCATACTTCTAAACTCAAGTGGATATAGGCCCAGTCAAACTAATCTCTCCTAGTACGACAGTCTGACCATCCCTAATAGTACCATCTCAGACCATAGACATTGATGAGTTATTTTCCTTCACTTCCTTCCACAATGTGTCACAAAGCTAGTCCTTTTTTACCTTGACTCAAGGAGACTCTGTCCTTGCATTTTTCGGAGCAGTAATAAACCAGGCCGGGCTCTGAGCAGACTGGTTTGGGGCAGAGATGAAAACGATTTTGAGAGGTCTTTTGTTTAGATGTAAACACATGAGACTTCAGACCAAGTGGTCATGTTTTAGAAGTGACCTGTGGAATGAAATGGGAGTGGTCAGCTCTCTGGCTGAGCAGTTTAGTTCAGTCCAGAACTGGTTGGGAGTTCAACAGGGAGCTGTGTGGAAACTCTCTCTTCTGCCCTTCTAACTTCAACCTGTAAGCATCTGACTCTTTTTTGTACTGTGTTTTAAAGGGGGTTTGCTTAATGGGACTGTTGTATATATTTGGAACAGCATACTTAAGTCTAGTTTGGATAGTCTGAATTCTGTAGGGCTTCTTTATTCTGTTCTTTGTGTTTCATTGTGTAATTTTGTGAATAAATTTTTTGCCTGTTTTAAACCTGGTAGTCAACCTCGCTAACTTAATCAGTTAATTTTCACTATACACTTAACGAAACAAATTGCAAAGTTATGGTCTGGGCTGCCTGCTCAAGAATGTTTTGGGTGGTCTGGCCTAGTCCATAGCAGACTGGAGGCTCTTTGCAGGATTTTAAACAGGGAGTGGTAGGTGCTCGTGTTTTTATCCTGGGTGTGGGTTTGGTTGGATAGACAAAGCTTGGAATAGTAATGGCTCTTTCAGTCGATAAAAGTTTTCTGGATGTGGATGCAGTGACTTTGGAGATTTTGCAAAAAGTGAAAAAGATCAAGTTGCAAGAATTAACAGAGAAGCTGCAACTGGAGCTGCCTACTTCTGTGAGGAAAGGAGAGATAATTACAGCAGCAGCTCAGCATTTACACTTGCTGGGGAAACCATCAGGATCGATAGAGATGGCAAGAATTCAATTGCAAATAAAGCAGCTAGAGTTAGAGGCGAGAGCTAAGGAAAGGGCAGCAGAAATGAAACAGTTTGAGGTACAATTAAAAGAAGAGAGGGGAAAAGAGAGAGCAGCAGAAGAAGAAAGGGGAAGAGAGAGCTGAGAAAGAAAAAGAGAGAGCTTTTGAACTTCAAAACTGACACTTAAAAAGAAAAGTCAGCTTAAAAGGCTGGAGATAAAGGCTGAGGGTAGGCTTAGTGAGGAAGAGAGTGAGGAGGAGTAAGCCCCTGGTAGTCAGAAGCCTCGTGAGAAACTGTTTAAGTATGTTCAAGCGTTGCCTAAGTTTGCTGAGAAAGATGTGGAAGCCTTTTTCATCTCATTTGAAAAGGTGGCCAAACAAATGCAGTGGCCAGTGGCAATGTGGGTCTGGTTGATCCAAACTAAATTTGTAGGTAGGGTGACTGAGGTATTCTCATCACTATCAGAGGACATATCTGAGAAATATGAGGAGGTGGAAAAAGCCATTTAAGTGCATATGAGCTTGTACCAGAAGCCTATAGACAATGTTTCAGGAATCTAAGGAGGGACACTGGTCAAACCTGTATTGAGTTTGAAAGGAGCAATTAGAGTAATTTCGATAGATGGATGAGAGCTGGATGTAGGTTTTTTTGCTGAGCTGGAAGGTTCGTTTTCAGACGTTTCATCACCATAATAGGTAACATCTTCAGTGGGCCTCCAGATGAAGCACTGGTGGTGTAGCCCACTTTCTATTTATATGTTTGAGTTTCCTAGGGTGGGTGATGTAATTACCTGTAGTGACATCATTTCATATGGTGATGTCATTTCCTGTTCTTTTTCTCAGGGGGTGGTAAATGGGATCCAAGTCAATGTGTTTGTTGATAGAGTTCCGGTTGGAATGCCAAGCTTCTAGGAATTCTCATGCGTGTCTCTGTTTGGCTTGTCCTCGGATAGATGTGTTGTCCCAGTCAAAGTGGAGTCCTTCCTCATCCGTATGTGAGGATACTAGTGAGAGAGGGTCATGTCGTTTTGTGGCTAGTTGGTGTTCATGTATCCTGGTGGCTAGTTTTCTGCCTGTTTGTTCAATGTAGTGTTTTATAGATTACATCGGTTTTGCTTGTTGTCTGTATATGGTCTCTATGATGCCCTTAGAGAGGTAATTATTTTGGAGGTAATCATTAGCTGCTGTTCTAGCGTGTTGGTGGGTTTGTGGGCTACCATGATGCCAAGGGGCCTGAGTAGTCTGGCAGTCATTTCCGAGATGTCGTTGATGTAGGGGAGAGTGGCTAAGGTTTCTGGATGGGTTTTGTCTGCTTGTATGGGTTTGTTGCTGGGTGGTAGTTCCTCTGTGCTGCAGAATCTCCAAATAGCGCGCGTGCGTGCACATACACACACACACACACACACACACACACACACACACACACACACACACACACACACACACACACACCCCATACTTAAGTCTAGTTTGGATGGACTGAGTTCTGTAGGGCTTCCTTATTCTGTTCTTCATTTTCCATTGTGTAATTTTATGAATAAATATTTTGTCTGTTTTAAGCCTGGTAGTCAACCTCACTAACTTAATTGGTTAATTTTCACTGTACACTTAATGAAACAAATTGCAAAATTATGATCTGAACTGCCTGCTTAAGAATGTTTTGAATGGTCTGTACTAATCCATCACGAGTCTGGCTTTTTACTGATGATGCAAGGCTATGGGGACATTGGTTCTCAGCTTTTCACTTCCTGATCGAAACTTCACTCTTTCAGTCTCTCTGAATATGTTTTCTCATCTTTTCACTTTCAACAGGGGAAATGCAGCTTACAAAGGAAAGATGAGGGAGAGTAGTAAACACAGTATTAGGGATTTTATTTACCACTCCACACAGAAGGGGGAGAGAGAGAGAGAGAGAGAGAGAGAGACTCGAATATTTTCTCTTCATAGGCTGGAGGTTTCTGCTGTATTCTCCAGGAACCAATCAAACGTTTGTTACTATGACCTCTCTTGGGTTCACAACACCTGGTGCCAAATGAAAAACAATCAAAAGACTGTCTCTGGACATAACTTTCCTGAAGTGTAAAAAATGAGGTCTGCAGATGCTGGAGATCACAGCTGAAAATGTGTTGCTGGTCAAAGCACAGCAGGCCAGGCAGCATCTCAGGAATAGAGAATTCGACGTTTCGAGCATAAGCCCTTCATCAGGAATGGAACACAGGAGGTGCTGATCTGTCTGGATTTCCCTACCAAAGGCAACATAGCATAATGCACAATATACTCCTGCGACTTGTTTTTAAAACTACAAACTTCTTCTTTTATGGTTTCCTTGGTTTATACTGGTATTTTTTCCAATTTTTAGTCCACAGTCCAAAAGCAATAAAACTGGACTTGATTTTTGCTTCTGTTGTCAAGTACCTAAATTTTGTCCTCTTCAGAGAAAGGTTGAGAGGAAGTTTGGTAGAAAGTGTGTCAGATGATGAGATGCACTGAGAAGGTGAAAAGGAATGGGGTGGCATGGTGGCTCAGTGGTTAGCACTGCTGCCTCACCACACCAGGGACCCAGGTTCAATTCCTGCCTCAGGCGACTGACTGTGTGGAGTTTGCACATTCTCCCCGTGTCTACGTGGGTTTCCTCTGGGTGCTCTGGTTTCCTCCCACAGTCCAAAGATGTGCAGGTCAGGTGAATTGGCCATGCTAAATTGCCCGTAGTGTTAGATATATTAGTCGGAGGGAAATGGGTCTGGGTGGGTTACTCTCCGGAAGGTCGGTGTGGACGTGTTGGCCGACAGGCCTGTTTCCACACTGTAGATAATCTAATCTAACTATTGGAGGGGTCAGTTCAAAGAGAGCATAGATTTAAGGTAAGAGGAGAGTTGAGGAGAAATGTATTCACCCCAAAAGATAGGAGGAGGAACTGGTTAAGTCTGAACTCCCATAGCATTTAAGCAGTTTTTAGATACTCCCTTACATTACCATAGCCTCCAATAGTTGGGCCAAGAGCTGGAAAATGAGGGTCATGCAAGTCAAAGTTTTGTTAACTGACATGGGCATCATGGGCTGAATGGCCTCTAAAAGGTGCAGTAGATGTCTATGAATGTAAATATGAAAAATCATGAAGAGACTGGACAAAGTGGATTAGTGGAAGGAATGAGAAGATGTCACAGCTTCAAGGTAATTGGTAAGAGAAGGTCTGGAATACACTGCTTCATGTTGTTCAATTGTCCCTCACTTTACCAGAATGTCCTTTATTTTAACTCTTTGTTCCATTACATGTATCATGTCTCCCTCGAATGTCTTTTGTCATACAAACATAAATATAAATGAGGCGTAGTTGGCCATTTGGTCCCTTGATGGTATTTCTATCTTGTGTGGGATGTGTGTGTTGTTGGCAAAGTTGACACTTGATATCCATCAGGTCCGAGTTTTCCTGGACCTGAGCAGCTTATTAAGACCAATTTAAGGGTCAATGAGGAGTTGTAAGGGATCACAGAGTTTCGTCTTTTGGACGATAAATTAAACTGAAAGCTGGACTATCACACAGCAGAAATACCAATAAAGATTTGTAACTTTGAACAATCAAATACACACATTTTTGTAGTAACTGAAATGAGGGCCAGTTGGATCTCATTGACCATGAGATTCTTGATGAGTGTTATTAAGCTGGTCCAATCAGGGAGCCCTGGCTAACAGATATGAACAGGAGATTCGGTAGGAGTGTAGGGGCGGGCTGCCTTAGAGTGGCCAGAAGGTGAGAGGGACCGGGGGGAGGGGTGGGGCAGGGCAGGGCAGGGCAGGCTTGCTGGGGGTTTGTATTTTATGCACCTTTTTTATGTAATTAGACTGCCTTAATGTACATGTCATTGTCACTATTTTGTGATGATTGAAACTGGGATTTGAGGTTTGTCCTCATTTCCCTGAAAACTGGTTGAATGGTGGGGTTTGGGGCCTGGCTTTGCTGCTCCTCTCCCTTGTGAAATTGCTGTTTCTCTGTGTGCAGCTGTTAATGTTCACTGTATTGTGAACTGTATTGTTCAATAAAAGAAACATAAATTAACAGGAGATTCAGAGAGTCATTCTAGGGACTGGCTTGCTGCCTATATATTGTGCACGTGTAACTAGAGGGTGACTTGGTGATGAGGTACCTGCCTTGTTGGAGTTTTTTTTAAAAGACAATATTGTCTTTCAAATAAATAAGGGAAATACGCTAAGACAGAATGGTGTCAAGAGTCTTTGCATTAAGGAAAATCTGCCTGAGAACAGCCTTTTGGGTTGTACTGCAGTGTGCTACAATGCTGGGCAGCTAAAGACATCCAAAACGCACAAACTAAAAATATCTCCTTTTCCATTTCCCCTCTGTCTGAAATGATAAGAAAATTCAGAAAGTTTAAAAATAATTGTAACAATAAAATTCTAGGATCATCCCATCAACCATCGAAGTGAAAAATGAACATTTCTTTACAAAGTGTGTCATCATTCCTGAAATCAAAAGGAACTGAGAGAGGCAATTTGGTCTCTCTTCAGAGCTGGACTTAAGATCTTCAGAATTCTGTTTCCTCTTGACAGTATTATTTCTCCACCAATGAGATCGATATCAAGCTGCCTGTCTTAATCATAAATGAGTATGTATGTATTTGGGGTATTTAAAGGGGTGCAGATTAGGTCACATAGGAGATAATGAGAAATTCTTTCTTTTCTCTGTAAAGTTATTTTCTATTAATGGCGAAACCTGGTGTGAATTGCTTTTGTCCTCAATTGTAGTCACAGGCAAATTGGGATTTTATATATTTTGTCATTGCTCATGAAACTGTGGGGCACAATTATCAGTGTGTCTTCTGAGATAAATTCTGACAACAATTTGGGGTTCTATGCTGGATATTTGAATATGGATAATGTCCAATTACAGATGGAGTTAGGATAATTGGGAAAAGATAAAGGGACTGTGACCATGTTTCGTGTACTAAAATAAGATGGTAGTAGAAGCAGCTAAAACGATGCTGCAGTTGGAACAGGTATCCCTGATGGATTTACAAGAATGAACAAAAACCATGCTGATAGGATTGAAAAATTAATTAGGGGTTGAACTCTCTGTCAGAAATAAGAAGTAAGAGGTAATTGAAGTACTGTCAAGGTATCTGGGACTGGTAGAAATACAAGAGTGAACTGATATGCAGCGTGAAAGCAAAATATTGTGGATGCTGCAAATCTGAAGCAAACACAAGAAGTATTGGATAAACTCAGCAGCACCTGTAAGGAGAGAAGTAGACTTGATATTTTGAGTTCTAGATGACTCATCTTCAGATACACAGATTGGTGTGTCTCTTAAATTAGGAAGGATTCAATTTGAGTCAAATATCTTGGCCATGAGGAAGAATTAAAGCAACTCAGGAAAAAGGTTTGAGGCAGCACGGTGGCACAGTGGTTAGCACTGCTGCCTCACAGCGCCTGAGACCTGGGTTCAATTCCTGACTCAGGCAACTGACTGTGTGGAGTTTGCATGTTCTCCCCATGTCTGCGTGGGTTTCCTCCGGGTGCTCCGGTTTCCTCCCACAGTCCAAAGACTGTGCAGTTCAGGTGAATTGGCCATTCTAAATTGCCCGTAGTGTTAGGTAAGGGGAAATGGTGGGTTGCGCTTCGGCAGGTTGGTGTGGACTTGTTGGGCCGAAGGGCCTGTTTCCACACTGTAAGTAATCAATCAAATCAATTAGCAGTAATCAGCTTGAGATAGAATATGAGGGGATTTGATCACCCATGTGGTATCACCGTTGGACTATTAGCCCAGAGATCCAGGTAATATTCTGGGACAGGGTTCAAATCCCACTGTGGAAGATGGTGGATTTTGAATTCAAGAAAACTCTGGACTTGAGTCTAAAGATGACCATGAAACTGTTGTTGATTGTTGATAATGATTTGTGACCTGAGGTTTCCTGAATAAATCGACTTGATCTAAGGGTAAGTAAAAGAGATTTATTGAAATTAATCAAGAAAAGCTTTGAAGTCAAAAAGACAAATTGTCAATGTTGCATTATGTGTGCGCGTCTAACTCGAGAAAGAGAGAGCCTCTCAGGAGCATTGGAGAGGCAGAGATGTCACTGGATTACCAGTGACACAGTTTAATAAAAACTGAAAGAACACAGATGCTGTAAATCATAGACAAAACAGAAGTTATTGGAAAAAGTTCAGCAGATCTGGCAGCTTCTGTAAGAGAAATCAAAGTTAGCATTTCTGGTCAGATGACCCTTTCTCAGAACTCAAACTGAAACTGACACGGATTAATGCTCTGGACCATGAGTTTGAATCTTACCCTGGCAGATAGTGAAAACTGAATTCAATAAAAGTCTGGAATTCAAAACTAGTCTGTTGGTGACTTTGAAACTTATGTTGCCTTACTCCAGCCACTGTAGAGATCTCTGAGATTAATGCATAGCAATGGCTCGAAGTTAGAAACTGGAAGCAAATTTGTTGGCACTGAGTCAGTTGCTTATAACCGCTGTCAATTGTTGTAAAATCCTACCTGGTTCATGAATGTCCTTTAGCAAAGGAAATGTACAGACTTACGTGGTCTGGGGTACACATAACTCCAGACCCATGATAATAGATTTAACTCTTAGGTGCCTTCGGAAACTGCCCAGAGATTGGGTGGCACGGTGATTCAGTGGTTAGCACTGCTGCCTCACGGCACCAGGGACCCAGGTTCGACTCCAGCTTCAGGCAACTGTCTGTGTGGAATTTGCACATTATCCCCGTGTCTACGTGGATTTCCTCTGGGTGCTCCGGTTTCCTCCCACAGTACAAAGATGTGCAGATTAGGTGGACTAGCCTTGCTAAATTGCTCGTAGTGTTAGGTGCATTAGTCAGGGGAAATGTAGAGAAATAAGGGAATGGGTCTGGGTGGGTTACTCTTCGGAGAATCACTGTGGACTTGCTGGGCTGAAGAACCTGTTTCCACACTGTAGGAATTCTAAGTTCTAACCACTCAGTTCAAAGACAACGAGACAAAGGCAAAAACTAGTGCCTGTACCAGTGATGCCCATATCCCATACAATAACCCAAAAAAATGCAGGACGATTCAAAAACACCACAAGCAAAATGAAAAAAATAGGCAAAGAAACGTACATTTCAAGCAGGAGACAAATGTTGAATATGAAGTGAACATTTGAAAGTGAGATTCAGTAATCCCTACAAGGTAAATAGGAAGATTAGAAAAGTGATTTTCCATGTTAAATACTCTGGATTTCACATGTCAAAATTATATCATCAACAGGGTGAGGATAAGGAACACCCTGTATGTCATTAATGACCTTTCCTCCAACATCAGGTCAGAAGTGGGAATGTTCGCCAATGAAGCCACAATGTTCAGCACCATTCATGACTCCTCAGTTACTGAAGCAGTCCATATCCAAATGCAACAATATCTAGGCTTGGCCTTACAAATGGCAGATAACATTCTCACAATACAACTGTCAGGCAGTCGAGATTAGCGTGGTGTTGGAAAAGCACACCAGGTCAGGCAAGGCCTAGGAGCAGGAGAATCGACGTTTTGGGCAAAAGCCCTTCATTCCTGCAAGAGCTTTTGTCCGAAATGTCAATTTTCCTGCTCCTTGGATGCTGCCTGACCTGCTGTGCTTTTCCAGCATCACTCTAATCTAGACTCTGATCTCCAGCATCTGCAGTCCTCACTTTCACCTAACCGTCAGGCAGTGACCAATAAGAGATAATCTAACCACCACTCCTCGACATTCAATGGTGTTTCCATTACTGAATCCCCACTGTCAACATCCTGGGGGTTACCATTGATCAGAAACTGAACTGTACTTACCACATAAATGCGGGGTTGCAAGAACAGGTCAGAAGTTAGGAATTCTGTAGCAAATAATTTACCTCTTGATTCCTGAAAGCCTGTTTACCATCTAAAAGGCACAAGTATGATGGTATACTCCCCATTTGCCTGCATGGGAGCAGCTCCAATTCTCAAGAAATTTGCTATCATCAAGCACAAAGCAGCTTGTTTGATTGACACCACATCCATAAGCATCCACTCCATCTGTCCCTGTTATTCAGTAGCAGCAATGTAAACCATCTACAAGATGCACGGCAGAAATTTGTCAAAGATCCTCAGCCAGCACCTTCCAAACTCACAAACACTTCCACCTGGAGGAACAAGGCCAGCAGATGCATAGCAGAACCATCACCTGCAAGTACACTCCAGGACACTCACTATCTTGGCATGGAAATATACCGCTGTCCCTTCACTGTCACTGGGTCAAAATCCTGGAATTCCCTCCCTAATGGCATTGTGGACTGTAGCAGGTTAGGTGCATTAGTTAAGGGTAAATTAGAGAAACAAGGGAATGGGTTACTCTTTGGAGGCTCAGTATGGAGTTGTTGGGCCAAATGGTATATTTCCACACTGTAGGGTTTCTCTGGTTCTATGATAACAGTTCAAGAAAACAGCTCAGCATCACCTTCTGAAAAGCATTTCTCCATATCCCTCTAAACCCTTCCTATTCATATACCCATCCAGGTACCTTTTAAATGTTGTTATTGTACCAGCCTCTACCACTTCCTCTGGCAGCTCATTCCAAACACACACCACCCTCGGCTTGAAAACGTTTCCCCTTAGGTCCCTTTTAAATATTTTCCCACTCACCTTAAACCTATGCCCTCTATTTTGGACTCCCTTTCCTTGCAAAAAAGATCTTGCCTATTCACCTTATCCACGACACACACACACACACACACACACACACACACACACACACACACACACACACACACACACTTCCAATGCTCCTGGGCAGAGAGCCCCAGCATATGCAGCTTCCTCCTATAGTTCCAACCCTATCCAATCTTTTAAGAACCCTTTCAAATCTCACATCTTTCCTGTAGCAGGGAGACCAGAACTGAAGGTAACTGACCTAGGATGCATTGTAGGGTAAAGGATGTTATCAAGAACAGCAAAAGTGAAGCCTCTGATTGAATTTCCCATTTCTAAAACTAAATGGAAAATCATAAGGTTTTTGGGAATATGTGGGAAATTTCTTGTAAATTCATGCCTAACTTGAGCATAATTGTTGCACCTGTAAAAGTACGTTATGAAAACAGGCAAAGCTAGTGTGGTCAGCAGAATATCAAGTGGTTTTTGAGAAGCTGAATACCAGTTTCATAAATGAACCAGTATTGGCTACCCCTGCCTTTACAAAACTTGTAAAATGGTGATTATTTTCAAGTGATTAGGGATAGGCGTGATCTTACTGCAAAATGATGAATCTTAAATAAAGATGCCATAGGGATACTTTTCAAGAAAATTTAACCAATGTCAAAAGAAGCACTCTACAGCGAAAAATTAGATTTTTGGTTTGTTATCTTGACATTTTGGATTCTATATCCATAACAGTTGTAAAGAAACACTAATATTGCTATTTTTAATCAACTTATTCAGAGATGTTTTGATTAGGTAGACACTACCACTTCACTCCAGGATGCCTGACATTCATGTATACTGACCACAATCTGCTATCTTTTGTAGAGAACATTCTCTTTTGCAGAGAAATATAAGACTTGTATAGTAAGATTACTCCAATTGAGCGTATTGAGTGAACAAGTTAATGTGACAATTGTTCACATTGCTAGAAAAGATAATGTATTAGCAATGCTTTATCAAGAATGTGATTGTGCTGGAATACTTTAAGAATTAAGGGGGAGAAATGATGGGAAATTATTTAAAAACAGAATGAGGAATAAATGAATGAATGTAATTTTCTTGTGCTGTATTGTATATATTTTATGATGCTTTGTGGTGAAATGCATTTAAACCAGTCTTTAGTCTCTTTAAACTTGGAAATATGTAAGGAACCACATAGTTTCCTTTTTGGACTATAAACTATTATGGAAGCTCGACTGCTATGTAGCTGAAATAGCCAGAGTGAGTAAATCAAACCTGCAAGTATCTTGCTCTGCAAGACAACATTGCTTTCAATGATTGTTGGACATGCACAGCAAATTTCCTCTGGTCCTCTGCACTTCCAAGGATCCCACCACTCAATGTGTCCTCTCTTGACTTGTTGGTCTTCCCAAAATGCACCACCTCACACTTTTCAGGATTAAATCCCATTTGTCATTGTTCTGCCAGGTGATCAGCCTGTCTATATTGTCCCTAATTTCTATAAGGTTTTCCTTCTCACTATTTACCACAGCAATATTTGTGTTATCTGTGAAATTACTGACCATACCTCTTACCTTCATGTCTAGATCATAAATATACACAACAAACAGCAAAGTGACCGAGTACCAAACCCTGTGCTATGCAACTGGACACAGACTTCCAGTAAATACACCCTTCAACCCGTCATCCTCTGCTTATGGCCACAATGTCAATTTTCGGATCACATTTGACAAATTGTACTGGATTCCATGGACACTTTGCTTCTTAAGTAGTCTGCAGTGTGAGACTTTATTGCAGTCCATGTCAACAACATCCCTCACCCACACACACAATCAACACATTGAAAAATTCAAATTTATCCAATTGCAACATTTAAGAGGTATATGAATAGGGAGGGTTTGGAGGGATATGGGCCGGGTGCTGGCAGGTGAGACTAGATTGGGTTGGGATATCTGGTCAGCATGGACAGGTTGGACTGAAGGGTCTGTTTCCATGCTATACATCTCTATGACTCTATGACATGGTCCCCTCTAACAAAGACGTACTGTCTATCATTGATTAATCCTTGCCTCTCAATTTAAAGATTTATTTTGTCCTTAGAATTTTTTCCAATAGGTTCCCTAGCACAGATGTTAGCTTCACTGGCTTGTAATTTTCTAGTTAATTCCTACCATCTTTCTAAAATAAGAGTATCACATTTGGCAATCCTCCAATCCTCTGGCAAATCCTAAGATTTAATCATTGATGTAAGAGACCCTGCACACACATGTTTCCTCATCTCCTGCAGCAGCCTGGGATACAGCTCATCTTGGCCTAGGGGTTTATCCACTTTCAAGCCTGCTAAGACTACTAATACTTCCTGTTTCTCAATGCCAGTTTGTTCAAGTACAGCACAGCCCCACTCCCTAATTTCCAGACCTGATTTTGTTCAGTATTGTTAATTCTGAGGAAATGTACTCATTTAAAACCTCAGCTATTTATTATGGTCCAGCACAGACTGCCATTTTAGGCCCTAATCTTTACCTGGTTATTCGCTTGCTCCTAATATACTGATAAAATGTGTTTGAATTTTTCATATTGTGACCCACTCATGTTTTCTCATGTCCCCTTTTCGCTATCCCAATTTATTTTTAAAGCACCCCATCTCCGCACTTCCTATACTTTTCTTAGACACGCACTTTTTAATGTCTACCACAAGCTTCCTTTTTGTGCTTATTCAATTCTGTACATCCCTTGTCAATAGAGGGTTCTCTGGATTGTTGGTCCCACCCTTCACCTTTACATGGACACGTTGGTCCTGCACTCGCACTATTAACCTTTTGAATACATCTCACTGCTCTGACGTGGATTTTCCTGCAAGTAGCTACTCCCAGTTCACTTTGGCTAGATCCTATTTAAAACTGATCTTCCCCCAATTCAGAACCTTTACTTTCATCCACATTTGTCCATATCTATAATTACCATAAATAATACTAAATCATGGTTACTATCACTGAAAGACTCCCCCACTGCCATTTCGATCACTTTTTTGACTTTGTTCTCTAAAAAAGGTCCTGATCTTTTTAGGACTTCCTTTGTGCTGGCTTAAAATAGCTTATTTGGAAACCTTTATTAAATGGCGAAAGTGAGGACTGCAGATACTGGAGATCAGAGTCAAGGTTAAAGTGGTACCAGAAAAGCACAGCAGGTCAGGCAGCATCTGAGGAGCAGGAAAATTGACGTTCCTGATGAAGGGCTTTTCCAGCACCACTCTAATCCCAATTTTTCTAAGATGTCTGTCCCTCTAAGCCTTACCTGCTTTGTCTATTCCAGTTATTATTGGGGAAGTTTAAATTCCTAACTGTTATTACCATATTATTTCTGACATGTCTGTCTAAAAATGTCGATCCATTTAACTTTTAGATTTGCGGATGCACTACTGTCCTCCAGTTGACAATCAAGCTTCAAAACCCAGCACTAAAACTGATCAACCCCTGGTAATTCCAGGAACTGTGGTCATTCAGACTGCCAGGTCTGTATATAATTTCCCTCATTGAGTACTGAAGACTGAGAGCCCTCAGGGAGAAAATCTTTTCCTCATCTCTGTGTCCTATTTCCTGGGAGTATTTTGGTGTCAAATACAATTCAAACATTGGAAAGGGAATTAGATCATTATCTGCAAAGCAAAAAAGAAGCAAACAAACCCAAAAATTGCTTAAAAAAATCACAGCAGATCTGGCAGCATCTGTGAAGAAGAAACAGAGTCAATGTGAGTCCAGTGTCCCTTCTTCAGACCTTTCTGCAGCATGAACCTTTAAAATGCCACAAACAGGCACAAGAAAATAATCAAGAAGGCTAATGAAATTCCATTCTTGAGGCCATTCACAAGTTGGAAAACAATGAAGGACAATGGGAAGTATCTGTTCATAAGAATAGGAAATGTCCATTAAATCACAACCATGTATGGGATAAGTACAAGTGTTTATAAGTTAGATGTTTGTAAATCCCCTTACACACAAAGGACAGTAGAGATTTGAATCTTCTTCCATAAATGGTAGGGCATGCATGACCAGTTGTTAATTTTAATTATCAGACAGTTACATTTTTGTTAAGTCAAGGTATTAAGGGACAAAATCAGAAATTGCTGGAAAAACTCAGCAGATTTGAAGGCATTTGTGGAGAGAAAGCAGAATTAATGATTTGGGTCCACTTCTACAGAACTGATTGTAGCTGGGAAAATCTTTGCATAAATGCTAGAGAAGGGATGGAGGAAGGGTAAAAGATAAGCTATAACTGGAGATGGACCTAGAAAGAGAGAATAGTTGGGTAGACAAAGGAATGCATGAAGGAGAAAGTGAGATCTGCAGAAGGAATTGATGAAGGTCAGCCTGGGATAATGATTAGCTAGCAAGTTTTGACAAGATTTGTAGCTCAAGTTGAGGTTCTGGATGTAAGTTAGCTCACTAAGGTTCCATCTCAACAGGCAAACTTACATCCATAATGATTAGCTGCTAACAGTGTTTGGTCATGATGTGGAGGTGTCGGTGTTAGACTGGGGTGGACAAAGTTAAAAATCACACAACACCAGGTTATAATCGAACATGTTTATTTGAAATCACAAGCTTTTAGAGTGCTGCTCCTTCAATGGGTAAACCTGTTGGACTATAACCTGCTGTTTTGTGACTTTTAACATTGTTTGTGGTAGCAGCCCATTTGGGGATTAGGGTAATGAAATGGGAGAAGGTGCTTGGGCTCTAAAATTATCGAACTCCATATTTTGTCCAGAAGGTGTCAGGATTCCCTAGTGGACAATGAGGTGTTGTCCTAGCTTTGATTTGGAGATGCCGCTATTGGACTGGGGTGTACAAAGTTAAAAATCACACAACACCAGGTTATAGGAGAAAGTGAGGACTGCAGATGCTGGAGATCAGAGCTGAAAATGTGTTGCTGGAAACGCGCAACAGGTCAGGCAGCATCCAAGGAGCAGGAGAATCGACGTTTTAGGGAGATTTAAACAATCCTTGGATAAGCACATGGATGATGATGGGATAGTGTAGGGGTATAAGCTGAGAATAGTTCATGGGTCGGCGCAACATTGAGGGCTGAAGGGCCTGTTCTGCACTGTGTTGTTCTATGTTCTATGTTTGGGCATGAGCCCTTCTTCAGGAATGTTTCAGGCATGAGCCCTTCCTGAAGAAGGGCTCATGCCCGAAACGTTGATTCTCCTGCTCCTTGGATGCTGCCTGACCTGCTGCAGTTTTCCAGCAACACATTTTCAACATCAGGTTATAGTCCAACAGGTTTAATTGGAAACACTAACTTTCCAAGCGCCGCACCTTCATCAGGTGGTCGTGCAGCAGCTTGTGCTGGTATTAAGGGATATGGGCCACAGGCATGTATGTGGAGTTGTGCCAGAGATCAACCATCATATTGAATGGTGAAACAGGGTCAATGGGCTGAATGGCCTACTCCTGACCCTTTGATCCTCCTCTCTTGCCAAACCAGAACCGGCGTGTGCACGAGGGCCGCGCATGCGCAGTGGCGGTTAGCTGATGCAATTCTGACCCGGGGGTGGGCGGGGTTAATGACCCCTGTATTGACAGACAGTGAGCGTGACTAATCAGAGTGAAGGGGTCTGTGCAGGACTGGCCAATAGTAAGGGTTAGGGGGCGGGGTGTGGCCTGTTGGCGGTGACAGGGAGTCGGCGAGTGAGCGGCGCGGCGCGGTGCGGCAGCTTCTTTATTTATACCGAGAGAGGGGGGAGGAAAATAACAAAAATTAATAATAACTGACACAAATCCTCGGCTCGATATCGTACATTTGGAGTTTACACAGCTCAGAAAGTCGCCATGTCTGGAGATGAGGTAAGTTTGAAGTTTCACGCTGATGGAGGGAATGCGCCTCGGGCTCGAGTTCGAGCGGCGCCCGCCCTGTGTGAGGCAGCAGCCGGCGTCTGCCGGGCGGAGGGTCGGGGAGGAGCCTGAGGCCTACTGGGCCCCGCCATGCACTCGCACTGAATTTGACTGTTTTACCACGTTTAATGGGTGAAGTGAGAGGTAATAACGTCTGGGTGGAAGTTTACTACCTTTTACGTTGTTCTCTTTTGTTTCTGAGGTTTTGGATTCACAGATTCCCTCCCCCACGTTTTGTCTAAGTGTCACAGGCTGTCCCGCTGCAGTGGGCATCATATTAGACCTGGTCCTGTCCTTGTCCTAATGTTCTATAATGGCCAGAGTTCAAATCCCGATGTATACGTTTTTGATTTAAATTCAGCAACTGTTGCAGTAAACTCTAACTGTTAAATTCTTTTAAATGTTTTGAAGTGAAAGGAACTTTGAGTAGCTTTCAGTTTTCTCAGGTTCCAGTACTGTAATCTTATTTTGCAAGAATTTGATTGATTAGATTTGCTTCCCTACAGTATGGAAACAGGCCCTTTGGACTAACAAGTCCAAACTGATCCCCTGAGGAGTAACCCACCCAGATCAATTCCCCTTACCCTATATTTACCCCAAACTAATGTACCTAACACTACGGGCAATTTAGCATGGCCAGTTCACCTGACCCGCACATCTTTGGACTGTGGGAGGAAACCGGAGCACCCGGAGGAAACCCACGCAGACACAGGGAGAATGTGCAAACTCCACACAGACAGTTGTCTGAGTCAGGAATCAAACCCAGGTCCCTGGCGCTGTGAGGCAGCGGTGCTAATCCCTGTGCCGTCCGTAGAAATTCTGGCTCAGCTGGGATCTAAACCCAGAATCTCTCTCAAGTCTGCAAAGTTGACGACCCAAAGCAAGAATCATACCTCTAGACCAATGAATCACACTGCATCACTTGAATGATGCGTGGAGTCATACAGCGTGGAAACAGACCCTTTGGCCCAACCTGTTCTTGCCAACCAGGTTTCCTAAACTGAGCTAGTCTCATTTGGCTGATATCCCTCCAAATATTTCATATCCATGCTCAACTGTCTTTTAAGTGTTGTAGTTGTATTCACCTCTACCATTTCCTTTAGAAGCTTGTTCCATACATGTACTACTGTGTGATAAAGCTCCCCCTCAAGTTCCTTTCAAATCTTTTTGTCTTCCCAGCAGATTTTTAACATTTTGGGAGTAGTAGAAAATTGAGGGGAGGAACCTAGAACAAAAGGTATTGCTAGAGAATTAATACCAGGAAACTAGTGAGATTGTAAGGGTTAAAAAGTTTCATGAAATGTGGATGGCCTGCATCTTCAGGTCTTTGTATCTGTGAAAGAAATATTGGTTATAATCTTCCAAATTTTCCTAGAATTTGAAAAGGTGCTAGTAGAATGGTACTGCTACCCAAGAAAGTAACTCTGTTCCATTTTTGTAGTCTTTCCCCAATGTCCTGCAACTTTTTTATTTTTCCACACTTCAAATCCAGTTCCCCTTTGAAAGCCAGGATTGTTGCTGCCTGTCAGTTTCTCTGGTAATGCATTCAGATGCAATCGCTTTGTGTGAAAGTAATTTTCCTCAAGTTGGCATTCACTTGAAATCAGTGATCTTTGATTGTTGACTGTTTTGCCAATGGCAACATTTGACATCTAGTACTTCATACTCAGATATTTCCTCCCAACTAAACATTAATAAGAGTGGTTCTGGATTAGTGGTGCTGGAAGAGCACAGCAGTTCAGGCAGCATCTGAGGAGCAGAAAAATCGACGTTTCGGGCAAAAGCCCTTCATCAGGAATAAAGGCAGAGAGCCTGAAGCATGGAGAGATAAGCTAGAGGAGGGTGGGGGTGGGGAGAGAGTAGCATAGAGTACAATAGGTGAGTGGGGGAGGGGATAGGTCGGAGGCGGGCGGAGGGTGGAGTGGATAGGTGGAAAAGAAGATAGGCAGGTAAGGCAAGTCATGGGGACAGTGCTGACCTGGAAGTTTGGAACTAGGGTGAGGTGGGGGAAGGGGAAATGAGGAAACTGTTCAAGTCCACATTGATGCTCTGGGGTTGAAGTGTTCCGAGGCAGAAGATCAGGCGTTCTTCCTCCAGGTGTCTGGTGGTGAGGGAGCGATGGTGAAGGAGGCCCAGGACCTCCATGTCCTCGGGCAGAGTGGGAGGGGGAGTTGAAATGTTGGGCTACAGTGCTGTGTGGTTGATTAGTGCGGATGTCCTGGAGATGTTCCCTAAAGCGCTCTATTAGGAGGCGCCCAGTCTCCCCAATGTAGAGGAGACCGCATCGGGAGCAACGGATACAATAAATGATACTATTCGATGTGCAGGTAAAACTTTGATGGATGTGGAAGGCTCCTTTAGGGCGCTGGATGGAGGTGAGGGAGGAGGTGTGGGCACAGGTTTTGCAGTTCCTCTGGTGGTAGGGGAAAGTGCCAGGATGGGAGGGTGGGTTGCAGGGGTGGCGTGGACCTGACCAGGTGGTCACGTAGGGAACGGTCTTTGCGGAAGGTGGAAAGGGATGGGGAGGGAAATATATCCGTAGTGATGGGGTCTTTTTGGAGGTGGCGGAAATGTCGGCGGATGATTTGGTTTATGCGAAGGTTGGTAGGGTGGAAGGTGAGCACCAGGGGCATTCTGTCCTTGTTATGGTTGGATGGGTGGGGTCTGAGGATGGAAGTGTGGGATGTGGACGAGATGCGTTGGAGGGCATCCTTAACCATGTGGGAAGGGAAATTGAGGTCTCAAAAGAAGGAGGCCATCTGGTGTGTTCTTTGGTGGAACTGGTCCTCCTGGGAGCAGATACGGTGGAGACGGAGGAGTTGGGAATACGGGATGGCATTTTTGCAAGAGTTAGGATGGGAAGAGGTGTAATCCAGGTAGCTGTGGGAGTCTGTGGGTTTGTAAAAAATGTCACTGTCAAGTCGGTCATCATTAATGGAGATGGAGAGGTCCAGGAAGGGGAGGGAGGTGTCCGAGATGGTCCAGGTAAATTTAAGGTCAGGGTGGAATGTGTTGGTGAAGTTGATGAATTGCTCAACCTCCTCGCGGGAGCACGAAGTGGTGCCGGTGTAATTATGGAAGATCGACTGCTCTACGTCACCAACAAAGAGAGAGGCATAGCTGGGGCCCATACGGGTGCCCATGGCTACCCCTTTGGTCTGGAGGAAGTGGGAGGATTTGAAGGAGAAATTGTTAAGGGTGAGGACCAGTTTGGCCAAACGAATGAGAGTGTCGGTGGAAGGGTACTGTTGGGGATATCGGGAGAGGAAGAAACGGAGGGCTTGGAGGCCCTGGTCATGGCGGATGGAGGTGAAGAGAGATTGTATATCCATGGTGAAGATGAGGCATTGGGGCCCTGGGAAACGGAAGTCTTGGAGGAGGTGGAGGGAGTGAATGGTGTCTCGAAAGTATGTGGGGAGTTCCTGGACTAGGGGGGATAGGACAGTGTCGAGGTAGGTATAGATCAGTTCAGTGGGGCAGGAGCATGCTGAGACAATGGGTCGGCCAGAGTGGTCAGGCTTGTGGATCTTGGGAAGGAGGTAGAACCGGGCAGTGCAGGATTCCCGGACTATGAGGTTGGAAGCTGTGGTAAGAGATCTCCTGAGGTGATGAGGTTCTGTATGGTCTGGGAGATGATGGTTTGGTAATGGGGAATGGGGTCATGATCGAGGGGCGATAGGAAGAAGTGTCCTCAAGTTGGCGTTTGGCTTCAGCGGTGTAGAGGTCAGTGCGCCAGACTATCACCGCGCCCCCTTTATCTGCTGCCTTGATGGTGTGGTTGGGATTGGAGGGCTGTGCGTTGTGAGGGTGAGAGGTTGGAGTGCGGGACAGGAATAGACAGGTTGAGGCGGTTAATGTCCTGACGGCAGTTGGAAATGAAGAGGTCGAGGGCGGGTATAAGGCCAGTGCGAGGTGTCCAGGTGGTTGCAGTGTGCTGGAGGTGGGCGGGAGTCCAATTGCATCTTAGAGACTAGAAAAGACAGTGTTAGCCATTACTTGGAGACATTGGTCAAAATTATTGTGGGGCACGATATGGCACCAAAGTTGAAAACAATCTAGTCGAGACTGAGATGTCAAGAAGAAGGTGGAATCAGTGACAAAGACAGCTGGCTCACTCTTGGTTATGGGTCATTCGTAGACAGGTGGGACTACTTTAGATTGGCATTATGGCTGGCATGGATTGGTTAAACTGAAGAGTCTGTTTCCATGCTTTATGACTAAGACAGGTTCATTACAATTAGAAAGCAATTCAGCAGTAACTGGTCATTTCTCGTGATTACTCAAAATCAACTCCAAAATCTCATCCAGGGCACAGCTGCAGAGGTTAACACACTTTGTCATTTTTGTGTACATCAGAGTTTACAAGAAATGACCAGTTACTGTTGAATTGCTTTCTAATTGTCATGAACCTGTCGTAGTCATAAAGCATGGAAACAGACTCTTCAGTTTAACCAATCCATGTCAGCCATAATGCCAATCTAAAGTAGTCCCATCTGTCTACGATTGACCCATAACCCTCAGGTTCCTTATTCACGTACTTACTAAATGTCTTTTAAATGTAACAACCACTTCTTCTGGAAGTTCATTCCATGCACGAACCACTATGTTTTTTTAAAAATTGACCCTCGTGTCTCTTTAAAATCTTTCTCCTCCCACCTTAAAAATGTACCTCCTAGCCTTGAAATACCCCACCCTAGGAAAAAGACACCTGGTGTTCACCATATATATAACGTTTATATACCTCATGATTTTGTAAACCTCGATTAGGTCAATCCTCAACATCTTAAGCTCCAGTCTCTCCTTATAACTCAAACTCTCCATTCCTAGCACCATCTGATAAATCTTTTTTCAACCCTCTACTTAATAACATACATCCTATATCTTGCGTGGCTTTTTGTTCCCCCTGCTGTCTGCTGCCCTCTTCCTCCTCCGCTATGCCTGACAGTCTCTCTGTTATCTCTCTTTTGCTTGGCTCTAAGTCAATAGTTAATGTGCACTTGCTCCCCCAGATTTATCCAGTGCATCATCCAGTTTAACCATTGTGATGCATTACTAAAGGAATAATGCACTGTGCTACCACCCTTGATAGCTGCCTTCTAAACTTGTTCCATTGACTCAACTGGTTAATCATGGAAGAGAGAGTTCTGAGTACTCTGGAGAATACCCCTCATCACTTTTTAAAATAGGTTCACAGTTGTACATTGCTGCATATTTGGAGATTTTCTCTTGTCTGAACTGCATTTCCCTATAGACCACTTGGTGTAGTTATTTTTACTTTTTTAGAAGATTTGTAACTCCGGTTGAGATTCATGTTATAAGTTTACTTGCTGAGCTGGTAGATTTGGTTTTCGGGCGTCTTTGTCACCATGCTAGGTAACATCATGAGTGAGCCTTCGGTGAAAAGCAGCAGCGCTTCCCCAGAGGTTCACTGATACCTAACATGATGGTGAAATGCCTGAGAACAGATCTACCAGCTCTGAGCAAACTTACAACCTGAACATAAAGAAATTATTTATAATTGGAAGTGCATTGGACAGCAAAGAAGGTTACCTCAGATTACAATGGGATCATGATCAGATGGGCCAATGGGCTGAGAAGTGGCGGATGGAGTTTAATTTAGATAAATACAAGGTGCTGCAGTTTAGGAAAGCAAACCTTAGCAGGACTTTATATACCTTTTTAATGGTAAGGTCTTAGGGAGTGTTGTTGAACAGAGACCTTGCAGTGCAGGTTCATAGCTCCTTGAAAGTGGAGTTGCAGCTAGATAGAATAGTGAGGAAGGCGTTTGGTATGCTTTCCTTTATTGGTCAGAGTATTGAGTACAGGAGTTGAGAGGTCATGTTACGGCTGTACAGGGCATTGGTTCGACCACTGTTGGAATATTACATGCATTTCTGATCTCCTTCCTATCGGAAAGTGTTGTGAAACTTGAAAGGGTTCAGAAAAGATGTACAAGGATGTTGCCAGGGTTGGAGGATTTGATCTATAGGGAGAGGTTGAATAGACTAGGGCTGTTTCCTGTGGAGCATCAGAGGCTGAGGAATGACCATATACAGTAGAGGTTTATAAAATCATGAGGGGCATGGATAGGATAAATAGACAGTCGTTTTCCCTAGGGTGGGGGAGTCTAAAACTAGACGGCACAGGTTTAGGGTGAGAGGGGAAGGATACGGAAGAGACCTCAGGGGCACCTTTTTAACACAGAGGGTGGTATGTGTGTGGAATGAGCTGCCAGAGAAAGTGGTGGAGGCTGGTACAATTGCAACATTTAAAGGCATTTGGATTTGTATATGAATAGGAAGGGTTTGGAGGTATATGGACCAGGTACAGGCTGGTGGAACTAGATTGGGTTGGGATATCCACTCGGCATGGTCAAGTTGGACCAAAGGGTCTGTTTCCATGCTGTGAATCTCTATGAATCTATGCTAAATAAATACAAGTTGATCTGCCTTCTCTTCAAAGTGCAGACATGATCAAACATTGGAGAAGAAATTGAGAAGCTGTTTTTTCATCTAGGTTTTCCTAAACGTCTGTAGGTAGATGGTCAGTCCTTCCCATCGATTGGCTGATCACAATAAACATCTTTCTTCAGCTGTTTGAGAGTACAGGTGACATTTCAGTCAACCCATGCTTGCAAGCCCCATACCAGAATGTCTACTGTTACGTACGATCAATCCTGAATGCTCTAATAGCTACATCAACGACAGTTCTTCAAGGGATCAGTTGAGTTTGTCACACATTGCTTCAAACAGAAAGTGTAAATGAACCATAGATATATGTAGGGATCGGGATGCTGCAAATAAATGGAATATGTTTAAGCCTTGAGCATCTCTAGAATTGCCCAATGCTTGATGAACCTAATGTGTGAGCCTGAGATTGGCAGAGGCACTACTACAATCAATTTGCCAACTGATAAATGCCCTTTCCTATTATATGAATTATGACTGTTTGAAATTTAGCATTCTTGCATTTGTCATGATGGGAGTAAGGTGAACAGCTACAGCAACTTATCTCTTCACCAATAAATCAAGTTCTGTGATATCAGCTGGTGCAGAACATAGAATGTCAGAAACAGTGAAAGCTTTTCATTTTCACCGAATGTCTCTAAATCTGGCTGTATATCTGAAATTATAAACACTTCTGCGGGGGGCGTGTAAAAATGGGAGGAAAAGTTTGGACTTCTGGATTTGTAGTTACCTGTCAGTTTCAGAGAATCATATAATCCCTACAGTGTGGAAATAGGCCATTTGGCCCAACAAATCCTCACCTACTCTCTGAAGCATATTCCACCTTATGCTACGTTTGATCCTGACTAATGCATCTAACCGAGATATTCCTGAACAATACGGGCAACTTAGCATAGCCCATTCACCTGACCTGCACATCTTTGTATCGTGGGAAGAAATTGGAGCACCCAGAGGCAACGCACGGAGACACGTGGAGAATATGCAAACTTCACACACGGTCACCTGAGGCTGGAATCGAACCCAGGTCCCTGGCTCTGTGAGGCAGCAGTGCTAACCACTGAGCCAACATGTTGCCCCACAACTGTGAATTCACCTCCCTCGGGATCAGAAGTGGAGGGCTGTACACCAGACCATTCCAGTCTGATTCAAGGTTACCACATGGGTGAAGTAGTCTCAGCCATCTAGAGGAATGCACAGCACTGTAGGAAGAATATCATGTCTTTTATCTACATTTCCACCAGGGTAAGGTTGACAATCTTCTCTCTGATACCTCACCCACTTTCCACTAAGGCTCATAATCTTCTACACTCACTATTGCCTGTAACGTCTTCCCCATTCGCCCTCACCCATTCTAACTTTGTATGCTCTCTGCACTGTCTGCTCACTTGCTTGGAAAACCTTGTCACCTGCATCTACAGTAACAGATGTGTCACCCAGCTTTTACTCCTGTAATTACTGTTCTCATTCCAGGAGGGAAAACCCATAATATGGCAAAGAAAAGTCAAGATGGATGATATGCTTCCTATCACTCAGCTCCTCACCTGTTTTGAGAGGATATTGAACTGATTGAGTTTTTTGAAGAAGTAGCATAGAGGATTGATGAGGGCAGAGTGATAGATGTGATCTATATGGACTTCAGTAAGGCATTTGACAAGGTTCCCCATTAGACACTAGTTAACAAGGTTATATCTCATGGGATAAAGGGAGAACTAGCCATTTGGATACAGAAATGGCTCAAAGGTAGAAGACAGAGAGTGGTGGAGGAGGGCTGTTTCTCAGACTGGAAGCCTGTGACCAGTGGAGTGCCACAAGGATCGGTGCTGGGCCTCTACTTTTTGTCACTTGCATAAATGATTTGGATGTGAGCATAAGAGGTACAGTTAGTAAGTTTGCAGATGACACCAAAATTGGAGGTGTAGTGGACAGCGAAAAGGGTTACTTCAGATTACAACAGGATCTTGACCAGATGGGCCAATGGGCTGAGAAGTGGCAGATGGAGTTTAATTCAGATAAATGTGAGAGGCTACATTTTGGGAAAGCAAATCTTAGTAGGACTTAATGGTGAGGTCCTAGGGAGTGTTGCTGAACAAAGAGACCTTGGAGTGCAGGCTCATTGCTCCTTGAAAGTGGAGCCACAGGTAGATAGGATAGTGAAGAAGGCATTTGGTATGCTTTCCTTTATTGGTCAGAGTATTAAGTACAAGTGTTGGGAGATCATATTGCAGTTGTACAGGACAGTGGTTCGACCACTGTTGGAATATTGTGTGCAATTCTGGTTTTCTTCCTTTCAGAAAGATGTTGTGAAACTTGAAAGGGTTCAGAAAAGATCTACAAGGATGTTGCCAGGGTTGGAGGATTTTGAACTATAGGAAGAGGTTGAATAGGCTGGGGCTGTTTTCCCTGGAGCGTCGGGGGCTGAGGGGTGACCTTCTAAAGGCTTACAAAATCATGATGGGCATGGATAGGATAAATAGACAAAGTCTTTTCCCTGGGATGAGGGAGTGCAGAACTAGTGAGATGGGAAAGATATAAAAGAGCCCTAAGGTGGTATAGGCTAGCACAGTTGCAACATTTGACAAGGCATTTGGATGGGTATATGACTAGGAAGGGTTTGGAGGGATTTGGGCCAGGTGATGGCGGTGGAACTAGATTGGGTTGGGATATCTGGCTGGCGTGGATGGGTTGGACTGAAGGGTCTGTTTCTGTGCTGTATATTTCTTTGACTCTATAACAGACATAGTCATGCAACATGGAAGCTGACTCTTTGCTTGCATGGACTCGTTGGACCAATGTTCCCAAACCACACTCGTTCCACCTGCCTGTGCTTGGCCATATCCGTCCAAACGCTTTCTATTCATGAATTTATCCAAATGTCTTTTAAATGTTGGACCTATATCCACCATTTCCTCTGGCTGCTCATTCCACACATAAACCTCTGTGTTTTGAAAAAAAAGTTGCCTCCCATGTCCCCTTTTAAATCTTTTTCCTCTCACCTTAAAAATATGCCCCGTAATTTTGAGCCCCCCTCCAAAACCCTTAAGGGAAAAGATCTTTACTCTTCACCTTTTTTATGCCCCTCATGGTTTTATAAACCTCTATATGACAATACCTCAACCTCCTTGGCTCCAGTGAAAAAAATCTACCATGCAGAATCTTGTCAAAGGCTTTACTAAAGTCCAAGTAAGCAACATCTGCCATTGTTAGTCTTTTTGGTAACTTACTCAACCAGCTCAAATCCAGTTTGTGAGACTCAATTTCCCCAGCACAAAAGCATATATCAATATAACTGTTTCCCTAATCATTCCTTCCCTCTTCAAATGCACATAAATCCTGTTTTTCAGAATCCCCTCCAACAACCTACCCACTGATGTCAGACTCTCTGGTCTATAGTTTATAGGGTTTTCCTTAAATATTTCAGAAGCATGTTTTTATTTAACTAAATTATTAATATATCCATCGGCATCTAAATTCCAAATGGAAAATTCTGAACTCGTGCAACGAAAGTTAAGCTGAAGAAATGATTTTTTTTTTATTTGCACTTGATTTATGTTTAGCATTCAGTGCACCTTTCCCTCCTATGTCTCCTTGATCTAAAACCTCATACCTTGTTCTTCAGGCTCAGGACTGTTTAAGCCAAAGCACTGATTCTCCTGACCTTTTTCTCAGTCCATCCCGATTTTTCTCCCCTCCCAGTTCTCATCCTAAGGTGCATTGTGAGATTATATGCAATTTGAACCAATTCCAAGTTGGTTTGGACATTGCGGTTGTAGGAGGGGATTACCGCTTCTGACAAAGTGGAAATGTCACTCAATAATCAAAACAAAGTGCCAGCCTAGTGGTGTGGGAGTGAGGGCTCAAACGCCACCACATGAATAGGTGAAATTTAAATTCATTAAATAAATAGAGTTTGTATCTATTGCTGATTTTTTTTTGTCATAAATACTAGACAATGTCTTTAGAGAAGGAAATCTACTTAGTTTGGCCAGCCTGTTTGCTTCAGGTGTAGATAACTGTTAAACAGTATTAGTCCGCACTCTGGCAAAGCTACACGATGGAATGCTGAATATTGGTAGCTTTGAGGTGGGAGGGTGTGCATCTACTGATTCTGAGCATCGAGAACTGAGGGATGACCTTGGAGAGCTTTATAGAATCATGAGGGGCATAAATAGGGTAAATAGGCAACGTCTTTCCCAGGGTGAGGGAATCCAAAACTAGAGGGCATAGTTTCAGGGTGAGAGGGGAAAATTTTAAAAGGCACCTAAAAGATAACTTTTTCACTCCAAGGGTGGTGCTTTTGTATGGACTGAACTGCCAGAGGAAGTGGCAGAGGTTGGAACAATTACATTTAAAAGGTATCTGGATGGGTATATGACTAGGAAGGGTTGAGAGGGATATGGGCCAAGTGCTGGCAAATGGGACTAGATTAAGTTAAGATATTTGGTCAGCATGAATGAGTTGGACCGCAGGATATGGTTCTGTCCTGTACATCTGACTTTATGAAATGACAGTATGGACATAGTCTTCTGAGTTAAAGCTCTGCATTTGCTTTAAATTCATGTGCTGATTTGAATTGATGGTCTTAAGGAGGCTTTTGTAGAAATGGTAGTAGTGTCCATTTCTCTGGGCCAAGAGGGCTAGGTTCAAGTCCCACCTACTTCAGAGGTGTCAACACAACCTGACAGGTCAGTTTTTGTTTAAAACATGTTGCTTTGATGGCCTTTGGCATAGCTTTTTTTATTCACTCTTGGATGGCACTGACTGGGCTGACATTGGATGGAGATTCTTGGTTTTATTTCTCTTCAGTTTAATGTTACTTCAAATATATTTCATTTAAATTGCAACACTGGAGTATCTTTCTCATATCTCATTCCTTTTTCTGTTTTATTTTGCTAAAAATGACAAATAGTCTGAGCTGAACACACCCTTTGGTCCAATTCATCCGTGTTGACAAGATAACCTAACCCAATCTAATCCCATTTGCAAGCACTTGGCCCATATCCCTCCAAACCCTTCCTGTTCAAACACCCATCCAGATGCCTTTTAAATGTTGTAATTGTACCAGCCTCCACCACATCCTCTAGCAGCTCATTCCAGTCACACACCACCCTCTACATGAAAAAGTTGCCCCTTAGGCACTTCAACTCAAACAGCAAAGGCAGTAACTGTGCAGATTCACTGCTGTGTCAGACAGCAGTGTAGGTTTCTTTCTCTCTCTGACCATGCGGTGTCTATCTTTTGTCTTCCTTTTTTTAAAAAAGTGCTGTTGTTTTGATCTTTTTCCCCATATGTTCTGAAACATGCACCAGCCTATAATATAGTAATTGCTATTCAAGGAATTTGAGAAAATCACCTCTCAACACCTAAACTACCTCAAAACCGCTTTTACAGCCACAAGTCTCCCCCCCCCCCCCCCCCCCCCCCCCAAAAATCTTGGGTAACCTAGAATTCAGTCTCTAAACCTTTTTCAAATTTTGATCTAGTTCTAATCCTTTCATGATATAATTATTTACTTGTCTTCCTTCCAGATCATTCATTGGTATTAACTTAATTGATTCCTTAAATGCATTCCTTGTATCAACTGACCTGCAGTTCTCCCAATTTGCCAAGAGTCACTTATCAGCAGTCAGGATGACTTGGTAAAAATGTGATCATGACTTCAAACCATAACAATCCAGGAAGTCGATTTTTTTTTGTTTCATTTCTGAGCTGTGTATACTACTGCCAAGACTGACGCATCTTGCCCATGCCTGCTTGGCCCTGTGAAGGTGATCATGGGCCTTCTGCGTGGTCTGTTGCAGCTTGTGTTCTGATGGTATTTCCACATAGTAGAAGGTAGAGAGTCTGATGGATTTTGACCATAATGAAATAGTACCAATGCATCTCTGAGTTGGGTTGGTGTGTGCCCTGAAAGGGATTTGCATGTGGTTCTGTTCTTGAGCACTTCTGAACTTCAGCTCTGCTGAATAAAATCTTGGTGAGTTGGTGTCCTGCATCTTATTAGGTAGGTCACTCCACCATTGGCAGTCATTGGAGTTGTATCATAGAGTCTCTCCAGTGGGGAAACGGGCCACTCCGCCCAACAAGGCCACACCAACCCTCCAAAAAAATTCCCTCCCAGGCCCATTCCCCAACATTTTCTCCTAACTAATGCGCCTTTGATCTCCACATGAACACAATGGGCAGTTTAGCATAGCCAGTTCACCAACCTTGCACATCTTTGGGCTGTGGGAAGAAGCCCATGCAAATATTGGGAGAATGTGCAAACTCCACAAAGACAGTCGCCCAAGGCTGGAATCGAATCCGGATCCCTGGCACCATGAGGCAGCAGTGCTAACCACTGAGCCTCTGTGCTGCCACTCGTGTGGGTGTGTGACTGTTTAAGCAATAGATTAACAATGTAGTAAGCGGCTTTGCCCTCCTAGATCTTTCACTCTCCAAGCAGCCAAATGATTCCCCCTCATTCATTTCCTATGTGTGACTGTCATATTTTGGCTTACAGCATGGTTGTTGACATTCTGAGAGCTCAAACCTAGCATGCTGCTGCCTCGTTCATGTGTTGCATTTTCAGAAGTCAAAGGGATTTGCAAAGCAGGATATTTTCTTGTAGTCAGTGCAGGCTGTTTTGTTATTAATAGTTAAATTAATTAGACAAATTACAAAATGAATGCTGTGCTACTTCAAAATCAAGCTTTTCAAATATTATGGTGCACTTAACCCAGGAGTTCTGATGCTGGACAGTGTATTTGAATGTCAGTCACGATCTTTGTGGAAATGCCTTTGCTCCAATGGAGGTAATAAATTGGATCGAAATGGTATCCATGATGTGGAGGTGCTAGTGTTGGACTATGGTAGACAAAGTCAGAAGTCACACGGCACCAGATTGTAGTCCAACAGATTTATTTGAAATCTCACAAGTCTTTGCAGCACAACCTCTTCGTCAACTGCAGAAAGATAGCCGGGCACATAGACAGTTTATGGGTGAAAAGGTCAAAAGATCATACAACTGGTATGAGTGGAGTGTCAGATAATAAATCTCTACATGTGACCAAAAGTGTTTGACTTTATAAACACTTTACACACCGTCTATGTAAGTGCTGTGCTATGTGACATTCGGGCAGAACGATAGGGATATACAAAAGATGACATCTCTGGTCAAACAGTGAATTGTAGGTGTGAAGGTTTGTTCAGAATCTGGCTCCATTTTAACCTAGAATTGAGTTGGTTTTATTCTGAAAGCTGGAATTTATAAGATGCCACATTGACTGTGACTACATTTTGTGTTTTGAACAAAATAGAATGTATCTGCAAATAAATGTCTTGGATGAAGTGATTCACTCCCATAGATTTATATGTACGTGTATGAGTGTGTAATAAATAATTCAAACTGTACAAACTAAGGTAGAGAGATGTGTGTGAGGGAGAAAAAGTATGATTTGTGCTTGAGAGAGGGCCTGTATTTTTGAGGGTGTGTGGCATTGCAAAACATATAATTTATGCTTTCTTTTCAATTTAGCTCAAAATATTAAGAGAGCAGGGTTTCTAAAAATATTTTTAGTAATGTCCCTAATACTCCCTTATTTTGTGGTCTAAGCATTAAAAACGTAGTCCTCCAATATGACTTTAAGTTTTTTGTGTTAACTGATCACAGCTAACAGAAAACAAAAGCATTTTGTGCCAGTCTCCCAGGCATTGCTCACTTCTGTATTTTTGCAGTCGCTACATTTGTCCTCAAAATTTGAGAGCTGTTGACTAAAGGTCGCTCTGTGTTGGGAATGGTGCTCATTTTGGGTCAAAAACCATGGTTGGAATACTTTTTTTGAGACTTGGCATCATGAAAATCACTTTAATCTTTGCACTGGAGTCTATAACCGTGCTTGAGTTTGAAGCTGCCATTTGCTATTCTGATGATCTAGTTGTGAATGAACAGATTGTACTTGAATGGATTGCAAGTTTCAATTGCTATTTTAGAAAATAATTCTGGGCTTGTGTGCAAAACTGGCAAGTATTTAGTTTTGTTTCTCAGGAGCATATTTTGAGCTAAATTCGATTTCTTGAAGTGAGTGATGGAGAATTGAGAATATAACTTTAAATTGTGCTAACTACTATCTGATCCAATCTTTGCTGTTTCCCATGAAAAGATGATTTTTGATCCCACCATGACAAAGAAGAAGAAAAAGAAGAAGAAGCCCTTCATGCTGGAAGAAGATGGGATTGAACAACCAACTGAGGAGACACCAGCGACTGAATCCAAGGAAACTGTCATATCTGAGAACGTGGAGGAGAAGGTTACAGAGGCAGATGAAGAGGACAATAAGAAGAAAGGTATCTTGGTCCTTTTAACTATATTCATTTCTTTTGACTGGAATTCCGAGTCCTTTTGGGAATTCAGTTTGGGAATTGAGTTGCATTGATTTAGGAGATGCACAAAGATGACTTGAATCTTGTCTCTTTTAAGGATGTTTCATTATTGTTCCAAAGTTGTAGTGAGATGTTTAAGATTTTAAGGGAACAACCTCTTTGAACCATTATACATTCTAAAGAGTCCTTAGAGTCCTTTTGGCTTCTTGGCCAACTCTAAACACAGTCACCGACCATTTAAACATTGTGGAGGTATTGACCTGCTAAATTTCCTTCCAAATATTTTATCTTTAATGGTTTGGGATAGAACTCCATGTGCTGAATTCCCTTGTGGCCGGAATGATTTGACATGCAGCCAATCAATGTAAAGAAAACACTACTCGGTTGGAGTCTGTACTACAGCTACTGGGCTGAAAAAGCTAAAAGGAGCACATGTGGAAAGCATCACAAGTTAGATTCATATAAAATGCTTTAAAGGGATTTTGAGTCTGCACACTTTGAAGGCTGGAAGTGATGAGATCAAGCAATCTCTGGCAATACACTGTATGATTTCTGTTCTCCCACCCAGGGAGAGAAACTCAACACTCTACTGTTTTCCCCCTGTTTTGCAGATGATCATGTTGTGAACAGATACTGAAGGGCACATTGATACACAGATCTCATTTGTTTTGAGTGACGGGTGGTTTCAGTAGAAGACACTTATCCAAACAAAGATCAAGTTTTCTTGAGTCATAATGTCAGGCGGATATTATGATCAGTTGTTTTCTATTCATATCAGTCCGGCTTTAAGTGCTTATCAGCGTTACAATATGTCTTTAATTCTTTCAGCCTCTAATGGCTTGCAATTTTAATGAAAAATAGCTGTTCAGTGCAATTTCCTTGCGGAATAGTCTGCTACTCATTAGTTATCAGGTTAAAATCTTCCTTTCATCTCAATAGAGCTTTTGTTCTGAGATGGTGAATCATGAGCAAAGCTAATTTTGGGGTTTGCTGTATTTCACGAATATTCCAAAGTCCTTTGTAGCTGAGCTGACTAGCCAGGCAGTTTAAAGAGTCATTTAAACATTCAGGAGATTTGTGATGAAAATCAAATTGTCATAACCAATATTATTTTCTGCATTCACATTTTGTGCTGTTATGTTTACATACAATATGAAATTATGCAGTGGAGTTATAAATATTTGCAACCTTTATTTAACTCCATTACCTGGCACACATTCAGCAGGCCAACTCATTGTAAATCTACAGGGGTGGAACAAAACTTGTGTAATAATTGCCTCAGTTTCAACCAAGGAGACCAGCGACATTGCTGCATTTAATATCAGAAAAAAATAAGACTGAGCTTGGTGATTTTTGTGTGGTATGTGATGGCTTTGTAATAACAACCAAACTTGAGCAAATTGACATAGAATCTGTTTATTTTCAATGTTGTCCTGGAATGTAAGAAAAAGTGAATATTGTCTGGAATTTGTCCAGTAAGATGAAGTTGGTGCTATGAATTTACTCTTTGATGCAGCAGGTTACAATCACAGATCACAGTATTAGCACCGATTGCAAAGAGCTCTCGCTCGCGCTCGTTCTCCCTCCCTCCCTCCCTAGTTTTGATGTAATGAGCACATGATACTTGTATCATTTCTGGAAATGGCACAAGTAAATGCACAAATGTTTTTCCCATGTGGCTTAGCTCCTGTGATTGGGCTAAATCTTAATTTAACATGATGATAAAAATAACATTTTAAGAAACAGTATTCATAATTTCACATTGAAGAGGCTACTCTGTAAAATCACATAGCACCAGACATTTAAGAAACCACAATGCAACCAGCATAATAATTCCAAGAAAAAAATTGCTTATCAAAGTTGTTCTGTTATAACCCATCCAGTTTTTTATGTGCTAAGGATGGTCACCTAGTGACCTATGGGAACCTTGGAAGATTTCCTTTATAGATAGTGATCAATCTTTGTAGGGGACTATTTATTTTACCCATATGCTTGAATTTGTCTCCTACTTAGATACAACAGATGATTTAGATGACTTGGACTTCTTCAATCAAAAGAAAAAAAAGAAAAAACCCAAGAAACCTATTGGGATTGACAATGGTGTAAAGGTTAGTGTTGAAAGTAAGCAGGGACTCTGAGAACCTTTGGAATTTGCAAGAACTTTGCCAAACTTATTCTCTCTAAGTCAAAAATTGCAGACTATTGATAACAGTTGAAAAATTATATCTCAAAGGTGCAAATTGTCATAGCAGGAGGAGGCCGAGGAGGCCAACCAGTCCATTGAGCTACTCTGCCATTTAATATGATCATGGCAAACGTGCTGATGCCAAACATTGAATGTCAAAAGACTCTCCTGTTGGAAATCTTTCTTGTCTATCTCTTCTAAGCAACCAAAAACTGCACATTATCCAATTGAAAAATGTTTTTGCTTTAATTTTTGTTATTTCAAAGAGTTGTATGAGTGTGTGAGATAAAACATTTGTCAATCAAATATTGGGTTTCACTTCAATGTGGCAGCTCCAATGAAAATAATATCATAATACAATGGTAAATTCTGCAGATGCTGTCAATCTGAAATAACAAAATGCTGAAAGCACTCAGGATCAGGCAGCACTTGGTCAATCTTCTGTTGATAGGTCATTTACATGTAATGTTAACACTGTTTTTCTCAACACCGTTACTGTCAGACCTGCTGAATATTTACAGCATTTTCTGTTCCTTAGGATTGTAATGTGCCCTCCTTTCTCCAATGAATTCAACTTAAAATTGATTTGGTATAAACTCACATTAAAATGTTTTTCAAGAACTGAATTGTTCTGTTTTGCTATCACTTGTACGTGTACCTAATCCCCTGAAGAGGGTGCTCAAAGGAAGAAAGGGCTGAAAACTTGTGGGAACTTTACTTACACAATCCATTCATTTAAACAGTGAAACTTAGCAGGCTCCTCTCAGAGAGGGAAAAAAAGTATCTAATAGCAGTGGATTTGCTATCAAAATGATTAAAGCTGGGCCTTTAGGATCGGGGAAATAAGTTGCTTGGAGGGGACTTATGTGAGGGATTAATGATAAATCCAGAACATTTCTTCAAACTTAATTTATAACAGTGCACATTAAGATTGACATATTTAAGAGTTGATGTATGCAGTTCCTCAAAATATGATCAACAGCTGGATTGGATGCCTGGCTGGTGTGGTTAAGTCAAAACACAAATCATTTCAAAAACAGTTGAATGCAGTGTTTCCTCTTAAGACCTGGAGCCAAGCAGTAATCTGGAATATACTCTATTAAAACATATAAGTCACTCTCAAACTTCTGAAAATGGTGTCTTTTAAAATGTGTAGGGATTTTGTTTTGTTAAGTGGCAGTACTTGTGTGTTAGTAGACATTCAATACAAAGGTTTAGAAGATACATTGCTTTGAAGATTTTTTAATTCTGTTGGATGTGAAATTGACTGAAAACAAATGTGCCTTCTTCAATTACATCAAAATGGCCTTTTCACATGTGAGATGGGTACAAGGGGAATATGTACCTCTACAATGCAACTTTCCTATCTTGCAAAAGTATGCTAGTGAGAAAAGGAAGTTTCCCAAATTAGCATTCTTATTGAAATTTAGGTTTGAGATAAAGTAGTGAACATCATTCTGTGTCCATCTTATTATGCTGTACCTTACTTGGTTTGTACTTTTCTCTCTTGTCCATAGTACAATTTTCCTTCTCTTTTGTCCATAGTACAATTCCTTTTCCACATCTAGAGAATAGCCAACAAGAATGTTAATGGCTGTTCAAGTGTGCCAACTAATAGGGTCTCTAGAGAGTCTACAGTGATCTGTTCAGTGTCTGCCCTCTCCTCTTATGTAACAGCTGGCTACTTGTAGAACCCAGCAGTTTGTGAGCATAGCATCCTGTTCTGCTCACAATCAAGATGCTGTGTCTTTTGAGTGTAATGTTCTGGTTGCGTGCAGAGCCACTATATAGCAGGCACATATTGCTTACAGGTGTTTCCTGACTTTATCCTGGTATGTTTTCTTAAAACAAAGTCTGGTTTAAAGAAAAGTATTTTAGCCTATTTGGTTTTCCATGCTACTGTGAAACATTTCACTAACAAGAACTCTGGTGTTACAGATTGAGACTGATGTCACTGAGCAGGGAGAGGTTGATGATGATGCCTTTGACATCAGCGTGATGAAGAAAAAAAAGCCAAAACCTGTGACCTTTGTAGTTGAGGAGTTAAATGAAAGGACAGATGACAGTAAGTATTTCATATTTGGAAGCCATCTTTGGTTTACCCCACACTGACAGAGGTTATTGGATGAAGTGTATGCGCTGCATCAGTGGCAAGGGAGTTTAATGGATGAATATGGCTGAGATTTATTGGAATGTGACAGTTCTTTTTGGGGAGGAGAGGGGGTTGGGGGGCACATACTTTGAATGGGAATGAAGTAATCTTAACAGTGAACAGCAACTGAGATTGCTGATTACCTAATTGCAGATTATGTGGAATATGGTCTGATCATCTCTATGTACCTTTTTAAAAAATAATGCTGCAAAAATGTGTCTAGTTTGCTTTCATTTTTAACAGCATCATGTAATTATTGCTAAAGCATAACCTTGCTGGCACGTGTGCTAGTGGTGTCTGTGTTCCTGAACTTGTGGAAACAGATTTTGAAGATAAAAGTCAGCCAGTGCAACTGTCATCTGTCTCCCTTTTTCAAAGGATAACAGTCCTAAATGATATCTAATAAGACCTCTATAAAGTACACTGGCTTGATCATACTTTTGGAGTGGTGAAAGAAGAGAAATAAAACACCCAAAATTATTTTGGGAGATAGATTAATAGATTTAAAATAGTTGATGGCATTTTTGTTTTGGATTTCCATACAAACTTTTCATGTAACTTTAAGTTTTGTTTGTACCTGCAGCTGCCCATAGTTTGAATTATGTAACTGCCCCGATATGCCAAGCCAAAAGCCTATTTACTATTTTAAATATTGAGTATCTAGCAAACTAAACATGAATGTAGGAGATTTGGCAGTAAATTTAAAGATGATTGTCAAAATTGGTGCGTGGTGAAGACTGTGGCCTTAGACTATGCGACCATATAAATGGTAAAGCAAATGGCATTTAATCCTCAAAGGTGTGAGGAGATGTGTTTTGGGAGGGCTGGCAAGGTAAGTGAGTACACAATGAATCCTAGAACCCTTGGCAATACAGAGGATCAGGCGGACCGTGGGGTGCATGTTCCATAGATTTTTTTCAATGCAGCAGGGCAGGTAGGTAAGGTGTTTCAGGCAGCAAATGGGATACTTTTAGTCAAGACATTGAATCCAAGAACGAGGAGGTTACATTGGAGCTAGATATAATGTTCGGCCAAATTGAAGTACTATGCAGTTCTGGTTGAAACACTATGGGTAGGATATTCTTCCTGACCTCTCTGCTCCCACCCCCACTCTGGCTTATCATCCTCACCTTAACCTCCTTCCACCTATCGCATTTCCAATGCCCCTCCCCCAACTCCCTCCTCCCTACCTTTTATCTTAGCCTGATTGGCACACTTCCTCATTCGTGAAGAAGGGCTCATGCCCGAAACGTCGATTCTCCTGCTCCTTGGATGCTGCCTGATCTGAACTTTTCCAGCAACACATTTTCAGCTCTGATCTCCAGCATCTGCAGTCCTCACTTTCTATTAGGATATTATGATGTCAGGAGTGTTGCAAAGGAGATTCACCAGGATGTTATCTGGGCTGGAGTAATTCAGCTATGAAGAGAGCCTAGATAGGCTGGGTTGTTTTCCTCTGAGCAGCGAAGGCTGAGTGGTAACCTGATCTGATTGAGGTGTATGTAGTTGTAAAAGGCATAGACGGGGAGAGTCGGGGAGTCGATATCCAGGTGGCAAAGTTTTATGGTATTGAGTAGAGGTTTAGAGAGGATTTAAGGAAAATGTTTTCCCCCTGAGGATGGTGGGTATCTGGACCCACTTCCTGAAAGCAAGTAAGGACAGGAGCCCTCAAGGCATTTAAAAACTATTTAGTTGAGCACTTGAAATGTCGTAGTATTCCAAGCTATGGGTCAAGTGTTGGAAAAGGGAATCCGAATAGATGGATGTTTGATGACTGGTGCAGGCATGCTGGACTGAGAGCCCTCTTTCCATGCTACAAAATCTCGTGATTCTCAAATTGTTCCCTTGGATTTGGTTTTGTCCCAACTCAGGAGAAATGGGAGAACTTTGGTTATGCGCACACTGTCTGATCTTCTCTGACTGTTCTTTGTTCAACACTGGCCATTAGCTGATGACAGGAACTGGTTAGGAAATTGCAGACAGATTTAACTGCATTGCTGCTCAATATTCACCTCCTTCTATAAATTAACTAGATTGTGAGAATAAATAAACAAGTCAGTTAGCCCATTCAGACGATGTCAGTATTTGTGTTCGATGAAATTCCACCTTCCCTGCTTCATTTAAATTATCTCATCATTTAGCAGTCAAAACAGGGTATGGCTCTTTTTCCTGACCTCTCAAGCTCAGGAGTGCTGAAGCTAAAAATCATTGCACTGCTATTCTCAGTGCTGAACTTAGCGGGTAATTGAAACTGGTTAAAATTTAACTTTGGTAACTTTTAGCATGGCAACTATTGGAGTTAAAGCAATATCCTGGGTTTCATGACAAATTGTAAATGGAGAAACAATTTTGACCAAAATTCACTGATTTAATAGGTTTATAAATATGATGCATTCATTCAAAATCAGCAGCCTTGGAACTGAGGCCCTGCTGCGGTTGGATTTTCCTGGATTTCAGTTCAGGTCAGTCTGGTCAGAGTTGCTTGTCAAGAGTGGGAATGAACTGCTGCTTGAGCAGTGTACCAGATAACAAGCCCAGCACCATGCAGTGCTGAGCGAAATGTAGAAATGCAAATGTTAGCCAATTTTTAAAAAATCTCTGCACAGCATTTTATAAAAATGTCTGTGTTTCAGACTTATCATTCTATTTCCTAATGTTTTTACCCACATGATGGGGAATGTGCAGACACTTGCACTGTGTATGAACTTTTTGAGGAGGATGTGTATTTTGTATATCGATATAGTTGGATCTCTTCCTCTCTGATGCTGTTTACTTCTGCAGAACTTGATGATGATGAAAGTAAAAAGGATGATGGCATCACTTTTTCCACTCAGAGTGGTCCAGCCTGGGCGGGATCAGAACGAGACTACACTTACGATGAGGTAAAAATACAAATGGCATTGGCGTGTGCCCATTCGCTCTTTGTTGTTTTTTCCCTTTTTGTGTTTTCAACTTAATTCATGTAATTGATGGAATGAAGAGAAGAAATAAATATTTCCTCAGCAAATGTTTGTTGCAGACATTGAGTAGATATGGTTTTTAAACCCTTTGGTTTGATTTCTTGCTACAGAAGGCCAGGGCCGTACATATTTTGCGGGCCGTCTGCCATTCGAGTCCTAAACTATGCTGTGCAATTGTTTGTTAAAATATTCAGTAATCTAAGTGTCAAGTGAAGATATGTATAGGGGAACCTCGATTATCGGAACGAGATGGGCGGGCACTATCTCAGTTTGGGTGATCAGTTATTCGGTTAATTGGTTAAATGCCTTTCCTCTGGGGCTCGAAGTTTTTAAAGTCTGCTCCCCGTTCAAGAGACTGCAGCAGCAGCACAGCGCGCGAGATCTTGGCCCCAGGCCATTCCGTCCAACGCCGCCCTCTGACCCTCCCTCCCTCTCCAAACCGTCCAAAGCTGCTCTCTGCCCCCTCCCCCAACACAGCCCTCCGGGGCAGCTGGACTGGACACCAACAACAAGACTGCTGCTCCTGCTGCCTTTGTGGGATAAGTCTCCAAATTGTTCTCCCGCACGCACACATCTCTCCTGTAGAACTCCAGGGAAAGTGGACAGAGAGCGGGGGCAGGAGGTCAGTCATTTGGAGACGGTGCCTGTTGAATCACTATAAACAAAAGACGCAATCATTATTGGAAACACATCGTTGATGTAATGTTTCTATTGGGACCTTGAGATCTCCTTTGGATAATTGGTGTTCAGGTAATCAAGGTTCCTCTGTATTTCATCAAAGTAATGGCAAAAAACTGTCCCCTTACCCCCTCTTTATTGTCTGCATGGCAGAAACCCCACCATTCAAAGTCACTAGTGATGGCTTTTGTGGCTGACCCCTTTGTCCAACCCAGTACTGACTGTCTGTCTACCAAGATGCTGTTTCTCTCCCTCTCTTTTTTTTTAATTATTGTACTGAAACATCTCAGTGCATCCTGCCCATTTATTTTTCCTCCTTGATATGGTGTCCCCTCAAGACCATTGAGTATAGGAGTTGAGATGTCATCTTGAGGTATTACAGGACATTGGTGAGGCCACCTTTGGAGTACTGTGTGCAGTTTTGGTTGCCCTGTTACAGGATGGATATTTTTAAATTGTAAAGTGTTCAAGAAAGACTTACCAGGATGTTCCCAGCAATGGAGAGTTTGAGTTATAAAAATAGGCTGGACAGGCTGCGACTTTTTCACTGGAGCATAGGAGATTAAGAGGTGAACTTGTCGAGGTTTATAAAATCATGAGCATAAATAAGATGAAGAACAAAGTTCTTTTCCCTGCAGTGGTTGAGTTCAAAACTAGGGTGTATATTTTAATGATGAAAGGAGAAGGATTTAAAAAGGACCTGAAGGGAAACTTTTTTTCACAAAGGGTGGTTTGTATGTGGAATGAATTGCCAGAGGAAGTAGTAGCTGCAGGTACAGTTAAAACATTTAAAAGACATTTGGGTAAGTACATCATTAGGAAAGGTTTAGAGGGATATGGGCCAAATGCAGGCAAGTGGGCAGAGTTTAGTTTGGGAAACTTGGTCAGGTGTGGATAAGTTAGACCAAAGGGTCTGCTTCTGTGCTGTCTGGCTCTAAATCTATAGCAGAATGAGGTTGTTGACAGTCACTGCCAGTTTGGCAGGTGCAGATGCAGTTGTCTTGATCAATCTTTTTTGTGTCTCTTTCAAATAAGACTTCCTTAAATGAGGTTTTTTTCCCTGGTCTGTATTGTTACAGATGTGTATTTCTAATGAACATATCAGCTAGAGCGTTAGCAACATGGTGACATTCCTCATTCTCATTATTATCAGTTTGGGCAATTACTCTATGCTGTGCTCATGACTGTGTTGCAAAATCCAGAGCGCTTCTACATTCCTGACTGCTTTTTTATAGAAGACAATTATTCATAAAATAATGGTACAGCAGTTTTCTCCCTCAATCCAAAGATGTACAGGTCAGGTGAATTAGCCATGCTAAATTGCCCATAGTGTTAGGTGTATTGGTCAAGGGTAGATGTAGGGTAGGGGTGGGTTATTCTTCAAAGGGTTGGTTTGAACTTGTTGGGCCAAATGGCCTGTTTCCACACTAGGGGGATCTAATCTGAAAAAAAGCACTTGATTTAAATGTTGATTCAATTCTGTAGTAAATTAGCAGTAATTATTACTATATCATGCTCATTTGTTTCTGTTTTCATGATGTATGAATATTAATGAATTTGTACTGAGAAACTTAACACTACTGCTACTGTATCCCTCTATGTAAGCAATGAACCAGTCCACCTGGTTATCATTTCTTGTTGCAGCAGATAGGAGGATCTTGATGTTACTTCTTTACTCCTCAGACATTTTTAAAAATGTTTCTGTTCTGTCCAACATTTTGTTTCTGTATTTGTCTGCATGTTAATTCCGTGTTAACAGCACAATGTCCTGTGACATTTGATTCAAAGTTTTACACTTGGGTTACGTGGTTTTCTGTCTGACTGGCACAGAAATGTATTTTCCAAGGTAGCAATAAATCTCTTGTCCTCACCATTGGCGCTCTTGTTGAGTGTGGCACTGGAAGAGCACAGCAGGTCAGGCAGCATCCGAGGAATAGGAGAATCGACGTTTCGGGCAAGAGCCCTTCATCAGGCTTGTGCCCGAAACATTGATTCTCCTGCTTCTCAGATGCTGCCTGACTTGCTATGCTCTTCCAACACCGCACACTTGACTCTGGTCTCTGGCACCTACAGTCCTCGCTTTCTCCCCATTGGTTCTCCATTGAGTAGATGTATCTATATGTACAGAAATGTGTATTTTGAAAAGTGATTTCTGATGTCAATACCAAGTTCTTTTTTCCATGTCCAGTTGACTGCTGTATAAACTGTATTAGTGATACATCTCACCACTCAGCCTAAAAATGCTGAGTGAAAAGTGCGATGCGCTAAATTCCAAAGTAACAATGTTAGGTGTGTCTAACCAACAATTCTGTCATTCTACCCTATGTACATAATATAACAAAAAACAGCTTGACTGTTTTATTGAATTTTTTTGCACGTACACAGCAGGAGTGCAGAGTTTATGGTGCGTGACTGAATTGATTAAAATATTTCTTATGTACGGTGTTTCACAACACTTCAGTTGGCAGCACCTCAATTCACCTTTAATCTGAAACAATTTTTTATATAGGCATACAATTCGTTATCCAAAATGCTTGGGACCAGCTGGTTTGCGGAATTCAGAATTTTTCGAATTTCAGAATGATTGATTGAGTTTGACGGTGAAATTGTTTTAAAATCTTATCAATAGCAGATGTACTGTGAGTAAAATGGACCCTGAAGCAGAATTGAGGCCTGCCATTGCTGGGCCATGCCCCCACACGTCGCATCTGTGTGATACTCATTGAGTGGGTGTGGAGTTGGGTGAAGTCTTTGCACGCCATCAACCTTGTGAATTTTTTAAAAAGCCTCACGAGAGCGCCTTCGGATTTCGGAGCTTTTTGGAATTTCGAATAAAGGGTTGTGTACCTGTATTATGTGAAAAATAATCTGTTTAAACACTTCTGCCACCTTATTTCCCTCCTGGTACTCATTTCCACATTTGTAATATAAACTCCTTTTATACAATATATCCAGTGTTTCTGTTGAGTACTGCCTTGATACTAAAATGTGCGTCCTTGTTTTCAAATCATGCCGTGGCTTTGCCCCTCCAATCTCTAATGTGACAATAAATTGCTAAACATTTTTAAAAAATCATAATTTCTTCTGTCCTACACCTTTCATGTATTTGCATTGTTTCAGCTCTGGCCTGTTGAACATCCCAGTTTTAATCTTTAGTTTTGCAAACACTTCATTGTTACTTAATACGTAGTGATACATATCTGCAAGGTGCTTATGACTCAGGCTATAGAGTCGTAGGGATATATAGCATGGAACACACACTTCACTACAACTTATCCATGCCGACCAGGTATCATAAATTAATCTGGTTGCATTTGGCCCATATCCCTGTAAACTCTTCCTAATCATATACCCATCCAAATATCTTTTAAATGTCATAAATGTACTAGCCACTTCCACCTCCTCTGGCAACTCATTCCATACATGCATCACCCTCTGCACGTAAAGGTAACCCCCCTTGGGTCCCTTTTTTGAATTTTTTTCCTCTCACCTTAAACTGATGTCCTCTAACTTTGGATTCCCCTACCCCGGGGAAAACGATCCTGAATTGTTTGTATACTTTGGTTCAGTTTGTCCAACCATGTGTTGCCAGCTGTCCAGGATTAGTCTTGGAGTCTCCAAGGTTTAAAGACGAATCTCCAGTTTCTTTCAATCCCTTTTTTTGGGGGGGGGGGGGGGGCACATTGATTTGTTGTAATAGTGGAGGAATATGAGTGGTAGCTGTCTGATGATTGGAGGTGGAAACCTTTAAGTTTGTATTCAGAGTTGAGAATTGCATTTTTGTTGAAGATAACAATACCTCTTGACTACCTGTACTACATTTTCACGAATGTCACTACATAAATTTTTTTTAAAAAGGATTCTCAAAGAAATGAAAATTTACAGCTATATTTATCGCTTGAATGAAAGATACTTCCAGTTATGCGATTGGACCTCAGTGGATCCCAGAAATATTTTATTCCTATAAGAGTTTAGTGAGCACTTCGTTATCTCCTGTACACTTTGATTTCAAGCTAATTATTTACCTGTTCTTCATGTGTCTGCAAGTCAGGCTGTACTAATTATGTTAATGTGCATTCTCATCTCCTGTACTTCAGTTGCTGACTCGTGTATTCAACATCATGCGAGAAAAGAATCCTGATATGGTGGCTGGAGAAAAGCGAAAGTTTGTAATGAAACCACCTCAGGTGGTCAGAGTAGGAACCAAGAAGACATCGTTTGTGAATTTCACAGATATCTGTAAACTGTAAGTTTTCAGTTCTAATCACTTCCTCTGTGCTGTGTTCATGGAGGTTTCCAGAGATTAGTAACAATATTAATCCAAAGAAGTAAACTCCAGATCATTAAACAAGATTTTATTTAGAGTAACAGAGATGTATAGCACAGAAACAAACCCATATTTGGATTCACAGAACATCAAGATCTACATTCTTACCCCTTATTTCTTGCTCCAAGATGGTCTTTGCCTTCATTTAGTTTTTAGATGCCTTGTGCTACTAGTGTTTCGTCTTCTGTGGAAATAGACAGTCTTCATTTAACACATTTGGCATTTCCTTGCCCTTTAAAAATCGTATTCTGTCTGGCATTCACCTTTATTACTTTATTTTAAAAGTTTTGCCACACCCTTACAGTTCTATTCCCTTTGTTCCTTGTTGCTTTTTATAACTGTCCCCCTACTAGTTTCCCTTTATACCACAAATATTTTAGTTCAGTTTTGCCTATGGTTTGTTGATCAAGCTTGTTTAATATGATAATGAAGTCTTTGCTTTTTTAGGCTTATGTGTTTTTTTTTGCACCAAATGCTGTTTTTAATGCTTCCCGCAATTTGAAAAACTGGTATTTTTAGAGCATACAATATAGGAACACTTCAAATATACTGAAGTATTTAAAAATACGTTCTGAAAGTTTTTGGGATGCAATGTAATGATTAAAGTGATATCATTACTACCCAGTAAATTATGGTTAATTCCATAAAAGAATATTCTGTCAACAAAGTTTTAATGTAATGCAAGCCCAATTTTTGTGTAAAACCTTTTTTTTTCTACACTTAGTTTTATCTCAGAATGGGACAATGCAGTGATTTTTTTTTAAGGCTACTGTATGATCTAGTGCACCTTAGCAGGAACATTACAAAACTAAGACTCAGGCAGCTTTCTTCAAAATGAAAAGATGCAAAGTATTTCCCTGCAATACTGGAAGCAACAAAGGTACTTGTTATTTAGTGGGAGGTGGCACGTGGGTGGTTTGTGAATGTTAATTCTTCTATAGAGTCAGAGAGATGTACAGCATGGAAACATGCTAAGATAGAATGATTTAGCTCTGACGAATGAGATTTTCTTTGAACAGAAATTGCAGGTTTGAATCAAACATATACAAGTAAAGTTTTAATGCTGGTGAGTTGATAATTAGATAGAAATTTATGGTTACTTTAATTTGTGGAAATACAGTAAAATGTGTACAAGTTGCACCAAAAGCAGTACCATTTAATTATACACTTTCTAAAAAGGCAAAGTTAAGATTTTTTTTGTTCATTCCACAGCCTCTGTTATTGGGTCACCATACTACAACTTATTAATAGCATGTGTTTTGCATGAGGGCCAAGAAGATATCACATCACTGTCAAAACCATCTTGAAATGATAGTTGGCCTTTTTAAAGTTTGGGATATGGAGGCTGTGCAAGGTGGTTTTTTTTTGAAACTGCAGAATTTAAGTAAAGTGTATTTGGCTTTCTACTGGGTTTTTCAAGACTGGAATCAGGCCTGAGAATGGACTAGTCAGACCATGTCTGCTAAAACAAACCAAAAACCTAAAGGAGTCCGAGTAATTAGCTCTGTGCCAGAACTCCCTGGCAGACTTGTTGCCCCAGAGCTTTTGACTTCAGAACTTCAGCTTTGTGACCCCATTTTGATGTAGTAGCTGGCTGATCTCATCTTTCTGCGTTCCACTCTGTGATTTGCTGTTTGGTTTGTGCCGTTTTGTTGTGTTCGGAACCTTCCCTCCCCTTTCTTGCATGATAGTCCTTTCTCTTCCTGTTCCTTTTGGTGCTTTGATCCTGTAATAGCTCTTGTGTCTGCAGATGAAGACACCTTTCTTTTGATTTGTAACTAATAAAAGATGATGGAACGGCAGAGTTACACAAATACGTAGTGGCTTTAAAATGTTCTGTATGCTGGCTATACAATAAGTGAACCCTTGTGGCAATTTGTATGGTTGTAATTAAACAGTGACTCTCTTAAATGTCTGTAATACAGCTGGAACTTTTTCTTAACCTGAGCAGAGCCTCAGCATTGAAATGCTGAATCATGCTTACTGCATGTGGACATTTTATTTCCTTAAACTGTGCGCCTACGTTTTGTTTGTTCTACACTCATTCTTAACATTCCAGTTTAAGTTAAATTTCAGGGGATGTTATCAGATTTTCGATGTAGGTTTGCTCGCTGAGCTGGAAGGTTCATTTTCAGACGTTTCATCACCATACTAGGTAACATCTTCAGTGAGCCTCCGGACAAAGCACTGCTTTCTATTTATATGCTTGGGTTACTTTGGGTTGGCAATGTCATTTCCTGTTGCTTTTTCTCGGGGTGGTAAATCGGGTCCAAGTCAATGTGTTGATAGAGTTCTGGTTGGAGTGCCATGCTTCTAAGAATTCTCGTGCATGTCTCTGTTTGGCTTGTCCTAGGATGGATGTGTTGTCCCAGTCAAAGTGGTGTCCTTCCTCATCCGTATGTGAGGGTACTAGTGAGAGAGGGTCATGTCGTTTTGTGGCTAGTTGGTGTTCATGTATCCTGGTGACTAGTTTTCTGCCTGTTTGTCTGATGTAGTGTTTGTTACAGTCCTTGCTTAGTATTTTGTAAATGACATTAGTTTTGCTTGTCTGTATAGGGTCTTTCAAGTTCATTTAGTTATTTTAGTGTCTTCAAGGTCATCAATAATACCCTGACTGGCATAAAATTCACTAAAGAGGAGGAAAACGACAAATTGCCATTTCTAGATGTCACAGTAGAGTGAGCAACCAGTGGGGAACTTCAAACCAGCGTCTCCAGGAAAACAACACATAACTGATCAAATATTGAACTACAGAAGCAATTGCCTCAACATCCACAAACAAAGTTGCATCAGAACATTATTTCAACAAGCCAACACACTGCTGCACAGAGGAACTACACAGAACAGTGTATTCAAAAAGAACGGGTATCCAATGAACGCAGTCCACGGATTTCTCAGCAACATTCCCAAACAAGCTGACAAAACCCATCCAGAAACCCTAGCCACTCTCCCCTACATCAAAGACATCTCAGAAATGACTGCCAGACTACTCAGACCCCTTGGCATCATGGTAGCCCACAAACCCACCAATACACTAAAACAGCAGCTGATGAACTTGAAAGATCCTATACAGACAACAAGCAAAACTAATGTCATTTACAAAATACCATGCAAAGACAGTAACATACATTACATTGGAAAACCAGGCAGAAAACTAGCCACCAGGATACATGAACACTAACTAGCCCTCTCTCACTAGTATCCTTACATACAGATGGGATGGGACAACACATCCATCCTAGGACAAGCCAAACAAAGACACGCATGAGAATTCCTAGAAGCATGGCAAGAAACTCTATCAACAAATGCGTTTGACTTGGACCCCATTTACCATCCTTTGAGAAAAATAACCGAAAATGACGTCACCACAGGAAATGACATCGCCAACCCAAACAAAAATAGAGAGCAAGAATCATCAGTGCTTCAATTGGAGGCTCACTGAAGATTTTGCCTAGTATGGTGACGAAACATCTGAAAATGACCCTTCCAGCTCAGTGAGCAAACTTACATTGAGAACCTCCACCTGAGCTACAAATCTAAAAATCACTAAAACCAGATTTTATTGGTACAGGGACAGCAAACTTATGTTTCTTTTAAATTTTGCAACAAAGCAGTTGTATTTACATTTAAGCAGGACCTCTCAGGCTCAGACTCTCCAGAGAAAGTTCAGCAGCCAGTAAAGCACTTTAATGTTTAGTCAGTGTTGCCTTCAGCGCACATGTCAGTCACTTCACAAGCTGAAGGTATTTTCTAATCAACTTAATCAGAGATATAATCACACTTTTTTTTGGAGCAGATAGAACTTGAATCTGGGTTTCCTGGCTTGGGTACAGCCACTGCCACAGCTTCACAAGACCCCTTCTAATTAACCTACAGTATAAATCCAAAGTCTGGTTAAAACTCCTGGGATTGACAATGAATAATTTGGGTCGCTCGAAGTATTTGTGGCTGTTGTGGGCCATACTGTCGACTTGTTTGGATAAGTGCAGCTACAACACTCGGTTTGTGTTTTATCTGTATGTGGGATGTGGGTGTCGCTGGTCAAGCATTGCCCTTTCCTAATCACCTTGAACTGAGAGAATTGCTGGCTAGAGGATTTTGCTGTGGGCCTGGAGTCACATGTAGGCCGGACCAAGTAAGGATGGCAGATTTCCTTCCCTAAAGGGCATTTATTACCCATCTGGAATTTTAGGACAATTGACGTGGTCGCCATTAGATTAGCTTTTTACTTCAACTTTTTAGTGAATTCACATTTCACTATGTCCCCAAAATACTACCCTGGGAGCCCAGACTGCTAGTCATGCCGCATTGCCACTGCACCAGCTTCCCCTGTGGCACCACTTTCACAAGCCTTCAGTCGTTCCACCACCAACACTGAGCAGCAGTGCATGGCATCTTCTAAATGCAGTATAGAAATTCTCCAAAGCTCTTTAGACCGATCCTTCCAGACCTATGCCCACTATTGTTTCGAAGGACATGAGCAGCAGGTTCATGGGAACACCAGCACTTATAAGTGGACCTCTAAGCCATTCAGCATAGGATCATAAGAAATAGGAACAGGAGTAAGCTGGTCGGCCCCTCAAGGCTGCTTCAATAGGATAGTGGCTGATCTGATTCTCCTTAATACTATACTGCCTTTCCCTATAACCTTTATTCTGTTGCTGATCAAGAATCTAAATCTTGCCAAAATATGCGCCAGGGCTATGCCTCCAAAGTGGTCTGTGGCAAGAGGTTCCAAAGGTACTCAATCACTTTATCTTAGTCTTAAATTGGTGCCCCTTTATTCTGAAACTCTGCCCTCTGGTACTAGACGTTCCCATGAGTGGAAAAATCCCCTCAGCACTTAGCCTGACAGGCCCCTTCAGAATATGTTTTGATGAGATCCCCTCTCGTTCTTCTCATCTCCAGTGAGTAGAGTTCCAACCTGTTTAGACTTTGCTCAAAGACAATTCTTCCATAGCTGGGTTCACTCTGGTGAACTTTTCTGAACTGCCTCCAATAAATGATATGCCCTCAAATAAGGGAACCAAACTGCTCACTACAGATGTCTCACCAGCACCTTGTACAGTTCCCCTAACAATTTAGTTGCAGTAAGACTTTCTGACTCTTGTACTTCATTTAAATAAGAGCAAGCATTCTGTTAACCTGCCTTATTACCTGCTGCACCTATGGACTAGCTTTGTGTTTCATGCACAAAAACTCCAAGTCTCTTTTTATGTTGCAGTTTTCTCCAGTTTTTCTCCATTAACAATTTTTTTTTTCCCTTCAAAAATGAACATATGCGCCATTTGCCGACTTAACCTATCGGTATTTCTGTTTGTATCCCCTTCACAATCTGCATTTCCACCGATATATTGCCATTCCTTCAGTGTCACTGGTTTAAAATCCTGGAATTTCCTCCCTAATGGCATTGTGGTCCATTTACAGCCAACACATTTGCAGCTGTGATCTCCAGCATCTGCAGACCTCATTTTTTACTATGGACTCGGCCAGACCACTTGATCTGTTTCTGTGAGTGCACAGTGAAAATTTTCCGGATTAAGCTAGCTAGGTTGATGACTAGGTTTTAAAGCAGACACATTTATTCACACAATTACACAATGAAACACACAGAACAGAATAAAGAATTCCCGTAGAACTCAATTTATCCAAACTAGACTTAATTATGCTGTTTCCAGTATACGCAACAGTCCCAATGAGCAAACCCCCTTTAAAAAAGTTTTTAAAAATGGAACAGATTCTTACAGGTTGAAGTTAGAAGGGCAGAAGGAGAGAGAGAGAATGTTTCCACACAGCTGAACGCCTAACTAGTTCTGAACTGAACCGCTCAGCACAGAGCTTAACCACCTTCCTTTCTTTATATAGTTTCCTTCTAAAACATGACCACTCTGGCCTGAAGTTTCATTGGTTTACGTACAAACAAAAAGGTCTCTCAATGTGCCCCTTTTTAAGCTCTGTACCAAACCAGTCTAATCGGAGCCAGGAGCTGTTCATGACCCCTCTGAAAAGCCCAAGGACACCGTATCCCTGAGAAAAGGAACAGCTTTTAGAAAAAAGGGACCAGCTTTGTGACCAACTACAGCAATTAAAGAAGGCAGCTCACCACCACCTTCGTAAGGACAATGATGCCCTTATCCGTTTGGAAAATGGATTAGAACAGAGAGCATAAGATGTTCTGTCAGTTTATTTTAAAATTATTTTGCTAAAACAAATTTACCCTCTGGTGTTATTGGAGGCCATTTGGAGATTTTGAAGATGGTTTGTTCTTAAAGATAGTTATACATCCCTGGATTATTAATTCCGATTCTGTTTGCTTGTACCTCCAAGATATCATCTGCTCCTCTTATTTAAACCAGTGTTTCCAAACAATTCCTATGAAAGGAGAGTATATTAAAAGTTAAACAATCTTTTTATATAGAACCCAACTATATGGGAAATATTCAGATTTGATGATGTCAGTGGTGGAACAAAGTCAGTATTTCGGATTCCAATGCCCTTTCATCAAAACAAATGAATCTAACAAGCTTCTGATAAATGGTTATTGAACTGATGTTTTGCGTCCCTATTTTATTGATGTTGGAATGAAGAATTTCTGAAAAATACCAGTATCTATAAAGCTGACCTCCCAGCTTCAGTTTTTTTTTTGAAAAAGCCTTTAATCTGCTGTTCATTTTTGACGCTTGTCTGGATAATCACTTGTCTCTCTGGGTGTTTCAGAAATTCTGTGTCTAATGAAAACAATGGTTCTATGCTGGTGTTGTGTATGATTTTCTGTAATATCCTTTTGTAATATCCATTTTAAACCTGTTTGGTATACGGTAGCTCAATTTTAAAAAGTATATTTTTGGCATTGACTACTGATGTAAGGAACCTTTTTTTTAATAAACCTTCGTCTCATTCTGATTGAGATGTATAGTAATTATCTTGGCAACTCATTTGGGAAGGTATAGAAAAATTCCTTGACTCCTTTTTAACAATGCATTATTACCTCAATTCAAAAGCAAACCTAACTGTACCTTGCAAGTTTGTATTTGACACCGATGCAATTCTGAATTTTAAAAAAAATTTCTGCCCTCAGGCTACATCGTCAACCAAAGCATCTTTTGGCGTTTCTATTGGCTGAGTTGGGTACAAGGTAAGAGGGGTTTTTTTTTTCAAGAATTATATAACTATAACTAAAATGTTGGACTATAACCTGGTGTTGTGATTTTTAAAATGTATATAGTATTGAAACACCCCAGTTCTTTATGAAGGTTGGAAGGGTGTGTGGGGGAGTTTAGGTGAAAAAAGAGGAAGGGTAGGAATCTAAAAGGTCCCTCTGCTTTGATGTGACTGAAAATGTCTACTGGGCTGTTAAGTTCTGAAGTGCTTCAGTGCAGTAGGTTATTGAAAGAAGAAAGGGCAGCATGCTGGCTCACAGTGCCAGGTTTGATTCTAGCCTCGGGCAACTATCTGTGGATTTTGCGCATTCTCCCCATACCTGCATGGGTTTCCTCCCACAGTCCAAAGATGTGCAGGTTGGGTGAATTGGTTATGGGGAATTGCCCATAGTGTTCAGGGATGTGCAGGTTAGGTGTATTAGTAAAGGGAAATGTAGAGTAATAGGGTAGAGGAATGGGTCTGGGTGGGTTACTTTGGGATGATTAGTGTGGACTAGTTGGGCCAAATAGCTTGTTTCCACACTGTAGGGATTATTTGATTTTATGAAGAGAAGCAACAGTGAAACACATTTACATTATTTCTGGTCAATGGCATATAGTGTATGGAGAGCTCCCCTTGTGATGTCCTAATCCTTCAGTATACATCTTCCAATGTAAGAGAGAAATCTGTTGAAACTAAGTTGAAATGTTAACAGCTGACCGAAGGCATGTACAAAGTTACTGCCAATTTATTTGCAAGGATCAAAATTTCTTTCTACTTTTTAAACCTTTTTTCTTTCTCCAGTTTAATTTTCATTCATCAAGCTTGCATACTTGTGGCAACAGGAATATCCTCTCTTGAAAGAAAGTGAGTTTGAGGGTTGAATGCCGGTATTTTTCCACGTGTGTTGCCTGACATGCTGTTTATGTACAAGGATGATTTCCTGTTGCCACCTAACTGGCACAGAGGTGGGGAGTTGGACTGCTGAAGCAAGCAGATTCTGTCTCCATTTATTTCATTATGACTTTTACCGCGTGGCAGCTGATGAATCAGCCTATCTGCTTGTAGCTGTGGTATCATTCTTACTGCTGCCCGGAAAATCACAGTTTAGTTCAGATCCTGTGGAAACCGACAACTTTTTCACACAGTGGGTGGTCCGTGCATGGAATGAGCTGCCAGAGGAAGTGGTGGAGGCTGGTACAATTGCAACATTTAAGAGGCATTTGGATGGGCCTATGAATAGGAAAGGTTTGGAGGGATAGGGCCGTCTGCTGGCAGTTGGGACTAGATTGGTTGGGATATCTGGTTCGGGATGGACGGGTTGGAGTAAGGGGTCTGTTTCCATGCTGTATATTTCTATGACTCTATTCCCCAATATTCTACAGTGATAATGCACATTAGTAATTTCATTTCATTTTTGGACTGTTCCAGAGTTTTTGATCAAATTATATTTCCTTATCCTGTCTTCCCATTTGCACTTTACTGGGATTAGTCCACCAGTTATCTTTAAATTTAAAACCAGTGTTCTGTTCCCCTTGTCTGAAAGTGCATTGTAGTTTTCTCCTATTTTATCTTGCAGCCACCACTTCCAGTCATGTGTCTTTTTGAGAAATTATTCCACTGCCTCATTTGCAGCCTCAACGCTTGGTAGTAGACTGATTTAACTCTGTGGTGTGGAATACAGAGGCACCTCAGTTATCTGAAGGACACTGGTGGGGTCTGTTTCCTTCGGTTAATTGAACACCAGATAACATTGTTTAGCCGAGCATTTGGACTGACAGTCTTGCAGGATAATTTGATATTTGGATAACCAAATGCCGGATAATCGAGGTTCCTCCGTAGTCTGCTGGAACTACTCTCTGCTCTCCTTCTCCTCCTCCTCTTCCTCCTCCGTTCTCTCACACACACACACACACACACACACACACACACACACACACACACACACACACACACACACACAAGCAATTGAGTTGAAGCTACCAATCCATCCCTTTTCTTGTCCTTATTCAATCTCCTGCCTGATTTGGCAATCCCTCTAGCCAGGTGAAAAATGTTGAAACCGCACCCTCTCCTGCCTCATGATCAAGCATTCTTAAGCAAGAAGAGCTAATATAAAGGGATACCATGCTTTGAAAAAAATGTAGACCCTTCCAAAGCAGCTAAGATATGATGACAATTGAAGCATGTGGAGTTATCGAATGATTTTTATCACAGATCGACAGTATTCGCTGTAGAAAACGGCAATGTTGTCGAGGAGAATAATGAGATACAAGCTACTAGACTAGGTGGGATTGAGGTTCACAAGGAAGGGGTATTAGAAATCCTGCAGAGTGTGAAAATAGATAAATCCTCTGGGCTTGGTGGGATTTATCCCCGGATCCTCTGTGAAGCCAGGGAGGAGAATGCCGAGCCTTTGGCATTGATCATTAAGTCGTCATTGTCTACAGGAATAGTGCCAGAAGACTGGAGGATAGCAAATGTGGTTCCCCTGTTCAAGAAGGAGAGTAGAGACAACCCAGGTAATTATAGACCAGTGGGCCTTACTTCAGTTGTTGGTAAAGTGTTGGAAAAGGTTATAAGAGAGGATTTATAATCATCTAGAAAAGAATAATTTGATTAGGGAAAGTCAGCACAGTTTTGTGAAGGGTAGGTCGTGCCTCACAAACCTTATTGAGTTCTTTGAGAACCAAACAGGTAGATGAGAGTAAACTGGTTGTGGTGTATATGGATTTCAGCAAGGCGTCGATAAGGTTCCCACAGTTGGCTATTGTACAAAATGCAGAGGAATGGGATTGTGGGAGATATTGCAGTTTGGATCCTAATTGACTTGCTGAAAGAAGACAGAGGGTGGTGGTTGATGGGAAATGTTCATCCTGGAGTCCAGTTACCAGTGGTGTACCGCAAGGGTCGGTGTTGGGTCCACTGCTGTTCGTCATTTTTATAAACGATCTGGATGAGGGCGTAGAAGGGTGGAGTAGTAAGTTTGCAGACGACACTAAGTTTGGTGGAGTTGTGGATAGTGACGAAAGATGTTGTAGATTATAGAGAGACGTAGATAAGCTGCAGAGTTGGGCTGAGAGGTGACAAATGGAGTTTAATGTGGACAAGTGTGAGGTGATTCACTTTGGTCGGAGTAACCGGAATGCAAAGTACTGGGCTAATGGTAAGATTCTTGGTGGTGTAGATGTGCAGAGAGATCTCGGTGTCCAGGTACACAGATCCTTGAAAGTTGCCACCCAGATTGACAGGGTCATTAAGAAGGCATATAGCGTTTTAGCTTTTATTAATACAGGGATAGAGTTCCAGAACCATGAGGTTATGCTGCAGCTGTACAAAGCTCTGGTGCAGCCGCACTTGGGAGTATTGCCTACAGTTCTGGTCACCGCATATAAGAAGGAAGTGCAAGCTATGGAAAGGGTGCAGAAGAGATTTACTAGGATGTTGTCTGGTATGGAAGGAATGTCTTACGAGGAAAGGCTGAGGGCCTTGAGGCTGTTTTTGTTGGAGAGAAGAAGGTTGAGAGGAGACTTAATAGAGACATATAAGATAATCAGAGGGTTAGATAGGGTGGACAGAGAGAGCCTTTTTCCAAGTATGGTGACGGCGAGCACGAGGGGGGCATAGCTTTCAATTGAGGGGTGATAGACATAGGACAGATGTCAGAGGTAGTTTCTTTACTCAGAGTAGTAAGGGTATGGAATGCTTTGCCTGCAACGGTAGTAGATTCGCCAACTTTTAAATACATTTTAAGTCGTTATTGGGCAAACATATGGATGTACATGGAATAGTGGAGGTTAGGTGGGGTTCAGATTGTTGCGCCGACCTGTCATACCATTGAGGGCCGTAGGGCCTGGACTGCGCTGTATTGTTCTATGGAGGCCATTCAGCAATGCACCAGGTCTTTGGTATCTGTTTTAACCCTTTCTTTTTGCAGTTTGTCCTTCATGGTGTGAGCAAATTTCTACTTCAAAAATTTCAGTTTCCCTTTGGAAACCTATCATGAAATTCACTTCTACCACCCTTATAGAAATTGTCCATGACCAATAATTGCCTGCAGAAGAGGAGAGCAAAATCACCTTGTTTTGCCTCCAGACCTTTTGTAATCACTTTAAATCTGTGTCCTCTGGTTACCCATTCTTCTGGCACTGCAGACTGTAATCGAGCAATTTGAAACAAACTAGGAGGACGTAGGCATTTGGATCATGAATGCTGTCATGGGTCATTGGGATAATTGGCCTGTTTATGCTGTAACTTGGCAATTCTTTAGCCAGTTGTATGCTCCGTTAGGTCTACTCCAATGACAGTTTATAGTGGTTGCAAAGTTGGCATGGTGATATTGAAACCTAAAATAGTGTGCTGTTTTCATTAAAATTGTTTTGGAATACCTATTTTCCATTGACACTCAATTCACTTGGGCATGGGCTCCCAACATTTTGTTGTGCCTGGGCTCTTGCCAATCTGTCTGGTTGCATTGTAGGAATTGATGCCTGAACTGGACTCAGCAGCAGATGCTACCAGAACTTGTGTGCACTCCTGCTTATTTTTTGTGACAGTATCATTTAAGAAAAACAAAAAAGACTTCCTGATGATGCTAGAAAGTGTTTTTTAAATTTAATCAGGGTGATCAAAGAATTGGGATTGAATTCCTCTAAACGAACCTTTAGAGCATTTGAAAAGAATTAATTTGAGGTAATCAACTGTTTAGATATTTATACACCCTGCAAAGGCTGTGATTTTTAATATATTTCTGTAAAATGTGAGCAGTTGACTGCATTGATTGTGAAAAAGGGAAAATATTTGAGCAATGCTGTGATTGCAAGCTTTAGAGTAAAAGTGGGAGAATAGGGCTAATTTCAAATCATTCCACATGTGCAGGAAGGACAGTGTGGTCTTGTCCCATCTTTTATGCTCAGCTATCAGGACAGGAATATGTCTCTGTTTAATATCTTAAGAGATGATCTTCCAGCAGTATTCACATTCTCTTAGTGTCTATTTACCCTTTTTTTGAGGTAGGTCCAAATATGACTTAACCCAATCCTTTGAGGAAGTAACATGGGATTTTTGGCATGCAGTTGATGTAGTCTGGTAAGGATTTTGCCAAACTCCACGTGGCAGATTCTTTTTTTTCAAAGAAATGGGAAATCTAGCAACCAGGTGCTGAAATTGGCTCATTATTAGAAAGGTCGACTGGTGCTTTTGCAGTTGGAGAGCTCTTTCCTTCGGAGGTTTGCCTTTGTTGATGTTTAGATGGTTTAGATGTAGATCTTAAGGGCATGGCCAGCATATAGATCAGACAAATAGGTTGCCTGGTTGATACTGAAGATGGAAAGGTTATATTGCAGCAAGATTCAGTGGGTTGATCAGATGGTTAGAGTGACAAATGAACCTCCACTCAGAAGTAAGATCTAAGGCATTTAGGGAGATCAAACAAGGCAAAGTAATGGCATGGGGGTGCTGGTGTTGAACTGGGGTGGATAATAAAAAAAAATTAAAAATAAGGTGGTGTTAGGGACAAACCACGTTGGTGGAATAACATGATGGGTATAAGAGTTGTATGCTGAGAGTCTAGCCAAATTAACAAGTAATCCAAAATTGCACAAATAAATTAAGGTGGATTCTCTCTGCCTCAGTTAATCAGATTCCAGGTCATACATTTACTTGCTATTCCGTTGTTGACACTTTACTCACACTGTATGATACTCTTGGTCACCTGCTGAGGCTGTTTGTTCAGCGTGTCGACTCTCCATTCCATCGCCTTATGTTCTTTTGATCGCTGTGCTCATACATTCTGTGTCTGTGGACTTCTCTTCATCCCACCTAATGAGGGAGCAGTGCTCCAACCGCTTGTGATTTCAAATAAACCTGTTGGATTATAATCTGGTATCATGAGACTTCTGATCATGGTAAAGTAATTCATCATTAATGGGTGAACAGAGGTGTTAAGGAAATGAGGACATTGAAGATAGCAGGACAGGTTGGTAAGGTTACCCAAAAGGCATGTCGAATCCTTTTAACTGAGGTATGGATTACCAGAGCTCTCTTTTTGCAAAACTGCTGTATTTGAGACTGTGTGTAGTCAGTGCGCATCTGAAGCATTTGTGAAAAATCTAAATGCTAACATTTTACTTGACACAGCTTTTTTATTTTTATAATAGTGGATCCATTGATGGTAACAACCAGCTTGTAATTAAAGGGAGGTTCCAGCAAAAACAAATCGAAAATGTGTTAAGGAGATACATCAGTGAGTATAATGGATTGTTTATCATGTGGAGGCACAGAAACTACTAGGAAAATAAGTGATGTAAGGATAAGTTATTGACCAGGATAAATAAGGCTCTGAGGGAACTTCATTGAACTCTGTAAAATAAAAACCAATTGAAAAAAATGATTTAATGTTTCCCTCCTAATTCCTTCATGTTCATTCTCTTAACCTGCTAGTTTACTGGTCTGGGACCATGTCTCCCTCTGTATGAAGTAGTGTTGCAATATCAAAAGTGGGATGTAACATTTGACTTTTTTTGAACAGCTATGAAGTTTATTTTGAAGTTGATCATAAAATATCCTGGTTTCTTTGTGTCCCACAATAGATTGGACAACTAAATAGCTTTTGTTTCTTTGGCCTTGCTTTCCTACTGTGCAAGCACAGTAAAATATTAGAGCTAACATCTGCAAATGTTGGAAATCTGAAACAAACGCAGAAATCGCTGGAGCAGCTCAGCAGGTCTGGCAACATCTGTAGACAGAAGCAGAGTTAATGTTTGTAGTCCAATCATGGGCTTTGACACGTTAGCTCTGCTTCTCTCTCTGCAAATGTTGGCAGACCTGCTGAGTTCTTCCAGCACTTTGATTTGTACTACAGTCAGATATTTGTTAGTCATCTTTATTTTGCTCCATGCCTATTTGGCATCTTTGACACTTACAACAAAAGCAGAGATTGTGTTTATAAATGAAGCAGGTCTGGCAGCATCTCTGGAGTGAAAGCAGAGTTAACTTTTTGGGTTCAGTCACCCTTCTGCCGAACCATTTTGAGAGAGGTCACTGGACCTGCAACTTTTAATTCTGCTTTCTCTCCACAGACGCTGACAGACTTGCTGTGTATTTCCAGAAATTTTGTTTTTGTTTCTGATTTCCAGTGCTCACCATTATTTTGATTTTGTTTTAAAAAGTCTTTAACATTTAGGTTTATTTTTCATCTAAAAGCACATAATCAAATTTTCTGGATTTTCTGTGAAATATTTTCTAACGTGCATTTGTATTTTTAATCCTGTTCTCTCTCTTTCTCCCCCCCACCCCCTTCCCTGCTGTTGCCACCCCATTTCAGAGGAGTATGTAACCTGCCATACTTGTCGGTCGCCAGACACCATCTTGCAAAAGGACACAAGGCTGTATTTCTTGCAGTGTGAGACCTGTCACTCTCGCTGTTCTGTGGCCAGCATCAAAACCGGCTTCCAGGCTGTTACCAGCAAGCGTGCACAGCTCCGTGCCAAAGCACATTAACCTAAACCTTAACCACTGGAGAGAACAGGAACTGGGAGTTTAATGTAATTAGGACTGTTTTACCAAACAAGGGGTGGGTTTTAAGCAGATTAAAATACAACAATAAAATGCTGCTGCCTCGGGAGGGTGGGGAGGAGGAAAATAAACTAATGGTGAGCATTGTTCTACAAAGTCCTCCTGAACCTCAGTGTATCGTAACAGTACTGTTGCACTGCTCTCTGTTCATATCCTGTCCAGTTAGCAGTATAAATGCAGGAAGAAAATTGCCTTTTATACCTTGTAGGCTGCTGGAGGTACAGCTCAATTTCCTGGAGCTTGGAAATGATCCACTGAACATTGTTAAAGTGTGCATAATTTCATTTTTGATTATACCTCACCCTGGCTGGTTATTTGCTGTCTGGCTGCTGTATTATTTTTTTTAACAGGGAGGGTGGGGAGGAGGGGAGTTGACCAAATTACGCTAAATAAGCTTAGAAATTTATTAAACAAATTCCCTGAAAATATTTAAAATTGTGGACTTTTTAAATTGATTCCATCTTTAAGTCGAAATCTTTCCAATGCCAGGGTGAGGTTGGAGTTGCAAAGCATAATCTATGCTGATTTTTTGCAGTGGTGTTGAAGGTGTATCCTTATTCAGCCGTGGATTGGTTTGGAGAGGGTTTTTAAAAAACGTGATGCCTTGTTGAACTGATTACAGGCTCTGGATTGTACACCATCCGGTGATGAGAATGCAAGAAAAAAAAGTAATAAAATAGTAAAACTAGTGGTTACCAGCCATTCTCCTCTGCTTCTGCTAATGTTTGACCCAAACCTGACTCTTGTCAAGCTGGTTGTGACCATCAGCCACTTCTAGCATGTTCAAAGTGTAGGTACCAACTTGAAGACTAGCAGCAAAAGGTAAGGTCTCTCTCTTGCAGCCACCTAGTCTCCAAACTGCTAAAGCAAAAGGAGCCACTTGCCTTTACACAACGTAGGCAGTGTGTTTCATGTTAGTGAGGAGCGGTGGGAGTGTCTTTGTGATGATGCTGTCCAGAAATCTGTGTAAAACAGTCCTTTGCTGGCTGTAACCGTGAATTAGCTGGAATGTTGGCTGAATTTTATCTGGGACACTGCCCTCTATTGAGGCTAAACAGCTCCCCATTTCAAGGATGTTGCAAAACCCTTTGACAAGTTCAAAGCAGATGTTTAATTGTGGATTTGGATTCATGAAATGATTTGGAAACTTGAAAGAAATTACTCCATAAGACTTGGGCCTCAACCAGAATTATTTGATCTTTGGTGCCTGGATTGTTTAATGAGTTGCCTGTTACGTCTGTCCTCATTACACTCCTCTTGTAAAAAAATACCCCATTCACACATCACTCCTATTGAACATGGTTTCTTTAGTAGGGTTTGCATTCAGGAAGGATAATTAGAAAACAACTGTTATCAAGGTCTCCTCACCTAGGGTACATGACTGATACGTGCAGAATATTTGACGTGATTTCAAAGACAAATCCCATCCTGCAACGTTTGATTAAAATGGCACCTGACTGGAATATGACTTGTTTTTCAATTGGATACATGGTCAAGTCCCACCAGTTTTCAGATCTGAAGAGGATGCTGAAGGAAACATACGTGAACCTGCTTTAAATTTGTCGTTGGATCCTAATATCAAATTCCTCCACCCAGCCAGCAGAGACTTGGATGTGAGGGCTTGAAATATGTTCCTGTAATGTGTATTCCTGCAACAATATATTGGATTGGATGTAAGCTAAGTCAGGTTCACCTTTCTTGATTACACCAGCAATAATTTTTTCTGTAAAAACTGGTGAAGAAAACATTCATGTCTTTTAACACTTTGAGTTAGTAAAACCTAGCAAAGATTGGGCTATTTTTCTGGTTGGAAAAGAGTGAAGAATGTAAGTCAAAGTCTGGGATGGCAGTGGTAGCCTTTGCTACATTAGCAAAGTTGACCATTTTACAGTGAGTTTGCATGTGCAGACGAAACATGTTTACAGTAGAATCAGTTTAATTTGCTCTAAAATAGAGATTGTATGGATTGTTTTTGAATTGACTTACTGATTGTTAGTGACATGAATCCTCTGAAGATCTAAAAGCACTAATTTACTTGTGGCTGTTAAGGTGAACCATATGCACATACATTCCCTGCTCAGTATTTTGAGATCTTTTTGATATTGAGGCTGTTGAGACCTGAGAATGGTTTTGTCTCCATCCATTTTAACGTGAGTACATGAGGATGCTTTACTAACTTTGTCTTTGCTTTTTCTTCCTAAAATTGACACTAAAATGTTATAGGTGCGGAATAAAGTGGTTTTTGTAACTTTGGTGCAGCACACCTGAGTTCAGTTATTTTGCAGCAAGTTGCTACATTATTCCCAGATCATGTTGTACATAGTCAAAATAATCCACTTGACATGGTGTTTAAAAAATAAATGAAAAGACCTTTTGTCAACTGGTCTGTTACAATTCAAAATAATTTTGGCTACATTAGAGTCTTCAGCTTGAAGTTGAATTATATTGTATTGGATGTGAGTGGAGTTGGATGGAATGTAAAGAGCACTCTTGTGTGATTTTTGTTTTTCTTTTGGCTGTGAATTAGTGAATCGACATCATTTTATGTTGTGTACATCATTGAGAATAATACATCTGGAACACAGTGCAGATCAACAGGAGTAGCAGGGTTGAATCACTTGACTTCAAATACTGAATTGCAATGACTACAGCACAGAAGGTAACTGTTCTGGGCCTCTGAAGGAGCCATTTGACTAATGCTGCTCTGAGTTTCTCCATCTCACCGTGAATGTTTGTGCTTTGCAGATATTTCCAAAGTCATAAGTGAGCCAGTTTAGTAATGGCCATGTAGAAGTATTTGGGTAAAAGTGTTGGTCTAGGAACCAGGAGATTTGAGTGTTCAAATCTCAACAGTGTCTCAATCTATGTCTCTCAATTAAAGGCTTTTAAAACTTTGGTGCAAGGTGCGCATTTGTGATGTTGGTGAAATTTGGTCACAATTCTGTAGTAAAGAGGTGATCACATTCACCTTGTATGTGAGAAAGATTCCTGAGCAAAAGCATTATCAAATTGTATGAACATTTGCAGAAAATTAGCACGCCTCTTGTGGTTATGTTAGTGCAGGCTTGTTGGGCTGAAGGGCCTTTTCTGTGCTATGAGTGTAACTCCTGTACCAGCTTTACCACCACTTTTCAGGGAGTCCCTCAGCAGCATTCGGGCATCTCTGAAGCAATGATGAGCACCAACTTTGTCATTGTTACTCCTTCATACAGCTTGGACGAACATTATTTTGCAGTTCGAGCTGCATTAATCCTGGGTCCTATCGACAGCCAGTGCCATCGTTAATGTCTCACCAGGGTCCTGCATAAAAATGCAAGTGGTATTGTCAAGTAAAGGATTGGGAAGATTTACTGGCTGTGGGCTTGTTAAGTCTATTTGGACACAGTAATTTGAAGCCCTCTTGCTGAGGCAAGAGAACTTCCAGGTCAACCTATTGCAATTCAATCCTGTGTAAGGGTGTAAGTAGTTATGGATTCTGAAAAATCTCATTAAGCAGATATCTCCTAATTTAGAAACTATAAATCCTTAGACTGATTGATTATTTTAAGTGTATGCTACTGACTACAGACCAGAAGGTGTCTCCTCTCAATGCACTTAATTTTCTAGTCATGTGACTCAAGAATATAAACTGGTTATAGAGGGCTCTTGTGGTGCAATGGTAATATCCTTACATCTGAGTCAGGCTGCCCAAGGTCAAATTCCACTTGTTTCAGGTGTATCTCATTATGTCTGAACAAGTTGATTAGAAAGTATCTGTAAACTGGCCACAGGTACTTAAGGAAGTTAAGGGTCAGTGGAGTGCCACAAGGATCAGTGCTGGGTCCGCTACTTCTTGTCATTTTACATAAATGATTTGGATGCGAGCATAAGAGGTACAGTTAGTAAGTTTGCAGATGACACCAAAATTGGAGGTGCAGTGTACAGCGAAGAGAGTTGCTTCCGATTACAACAGGATCTGGGCCAATGGGCTGAGAAGTGGCAGATGGAGTTTAATTCAGATAAATGTGAGGTGCTGCATTTTGGGAAAGCAAATCTTAGCAGGACTTAACAATGGTAAAGACCTAGGGAGTGTTGCTGAACAAAGAGACCTTGGAGTGCAGATTCATAGCTCCTTGAAAGTGGAGTCGCAGGTAGATAGGATAGTGAAGAAGGCGTTTGTTATGCTTTCCTCTTATTGGTCAGAGTATTGAGTACAGGAGTTGGGAGGTAATGTTGCGGCTGGACACAACATTGATTAGGCCACTGTTGGAATATTGCGCGCAATTGTGGTCTTCCTATTGGAAAGATGTTGTGAAACTTGAAAGGATTCTGAAAAGATTTACAAGGATGTTGCCAGGTTTGGAGGATTTGAGCTGCAGGGAGAGGCTGAACAGGCTGGGGCTGTTTTCCCCTGGAACATTGGGGGGGGGGGGGGGGGTTGACCTTAGAGATTTCCAGAATTATGAGGGGCATGGATTGGATCAATAGACAAATTCTTTCCCTGGGATTGGGGAGTCCAGAACTAAAAGGCATAGGTTTAGGGTGAGAGGGGAAAGATATGCAAGAGACCTAAGGGACAACTTTTTCACGCAGAGGGTGGTACGTGTATGGAATGAGCTGCCAGAGGAAGTGGTGGAAGCGGGTACGATTGCAACATTAAAGAGGCATTTGGATGGGTGTATGAATAGGAACGGTTTGGTGGGATATGGGCTGGGTGCTGGCAGGTGGGACTACAGTGGGTTGGGATATCTGGTTGGCATGGACAGGTTGGACCGAAGGGTCTGTTTCCATGCTGTACATCTGTATGATAGCGTCAAATTGAACGAAGAAAAAATACATTCTGGCAAGGATTTGTGGTGAACAGGAACTTTTTGTATTTGATTGTCTTTTGGCTTTTAAGAGGGTGGAAAATTGTAGGCAAAGTAGCAAGTAACATGAAAAGAGTTATGGGGTTAAGACAAGAAAATGGAGTTAACGATCATCGGATAGCCCGAATGGCCTTGGTCAATGCTCACTGTACTAAGCTGAAGTCATTAATTCAGGGGCAGTTAGGAATGGGTAATAAATGCTGACCCATGATATCCAGCAATATCAACATTCCATTTTTTCTTGAAAACACGTTCAGAATACTGTGCAGAACAATGCTTTACTATCATGATGGAAAATGTTCACAGTTATGGATGTTTCTGGAACCAAATTCTGTTTATGTTTAGATAGGGAAATTTGTGTTCAAAACCAAACAGTAACTTCCATTAATATAGCACTTTTTAAAATAATAAAACAGCTCAAGATGTTTTCCGGGTATGTTAGCAAAGCAAACTTTGGACTCTAACATGAGAAGTTTGGTAGGTTGGACGACCTCTGGTTTGTGAAGGTGGGAGGCACTCTGCGGAAGTATTTTCTGGTGTTGCCCTCCCCTTTTGCTGCACGATTCTATGGATATACAAATGGTTTGGATGCTTGCCAGTTTAAGACTTCAATAAACTCCTGATCATTCTCATTGGGGATAAGTGTGCAGGAATCTCTGATTTCGAATAGTCCCTGTTAGTTGAAGTGAGCAGATGAGGCAGTTTGTCAGAAAAGCTGGATATCAGTTGTAAAAAAGAAAGATAAGGATGTTAAATCAGCCCCTCCTCACCTAGACTGATAAACCAGTGGTTACTTTGAGTCTCTGATGTTTAATTACGATATGGAGGTGCCAGTGTTGCACTGGGGTGTACAAAGTTTAGAAAAAAAATCACACAACACCAGGTTATAGTCACAGGTATTTGGAAGCACTAACTTTCGGAGTACTGTTTCATCAGGTGGTTGTGACAGCCAAAAGCTAGTGCTTCCAAATAAACCTGTTGGACTATAACCTGGTGTTGTGATTTTTAATTATGTACAGTTACAGTTGCCAAGTTTCTACCTCACATTGACCCTAACAACGCTTGCCACTGGGGAATAGTTTTTTTTTAAAGTATAATCACAGAACCCCACACACTGATCCACAGCTATTGTCTCCTTTTGATACTCCCAGCTCAAAACAATTTTTCTGGAGATATGGTTTTGGAAAATTTGGATTTAATAATGACTATAACTAGATACTGAATTATTGCTACCAATTAAATTTACAGTGCAGACACTTCAGGTTTTGCTAAATCTGTCATCTGTAGGACACAAGCAGTGCCAGCAAGCCCAGCATTTATTATTGTTCCTTAATTACCCTGGAGAAGGCAGTAGTGAGTCACTTTCTTGAATGCTGTAATCTGTGTGGTACACTCCGGAAGGAAGTCCCAAGATGTTGACTCAGCAGTAGTAAAGGAAATGATGACATACTTCCAAGTGAAAACTGATCTTGTTCCTCAGTAACTTCGGGAAGCTGCTGATTTGTCTGAAGTGTATCCTGTCCTGTCAATCAATGCAATTCTCTGGTTGTTGCCATAGCAATTGCAGTTTAATTTTCTGTCCATTTTTTTAAACACTGAAGAATATTTTAAAGAAAATTAATACTGCCAACTTTAAAAAAAAGATACAATTCACAAATCACAGTAGATTAATGCTAAACTTATTCAGAACAATGGCAAGAATTAAAAGGTTTGAAGAGTTGATCGAGGCAGGGACAAAAGCACTTCGGTAAAACAGGTCTGCAGAGTATAATGCAGTTTGCAATGTGCCAATTGTTTGTTTTAATGTCATGGGATGAAATTTCACTTTTAATTCTCTGAAAGGCCTACCCCTGTTCCTACTTCATGTATGCTCATACGACTTACCATGGAGGGGCTTTGCAGATAGGTAATATCAGACAGGTAGGGCCTCCAGTTTTACTCTGGCTCACAGGGGGAAAGTTGGTTATCAACTCTCCACCCTTACCCTGGAGTCTCCAGGAGCTACATCTCAGACAGAAAATAATACAAACATATTTGTCATTTTCTTTTGGTCACTTCTGTTTATTGGTTGCAGAAGGATTTGGGGTAGGAAGATACAGGCAGAGTCTTGTTACCAGATTGGATTCCTTCCATGTTTTTTTTGCTTTCCATTTGGCCGATGGGAAGTTGGGTACTGCAAGAGTGGAGGTATTGAACAGCCAATGACCCAAGTGAGGGGCTGGGCATGTTTGAAGGTAGTTATGTGATGAAACCTCCAGGAATATATCTGACAGAGTTAGCAACCCAGTGAGATTGTGGATGGGCAGTTGTCTGGCGTTAGATTTATACACTTATCCCACTGCAATTCCTGGGAGTCAGGGTTGTGGGGTGGGGGTGTGTGAGAAGTGGAATGATTCTGGCTTAATTTTAAACTAGTAATAATGGTCTTGATGTCATTGAGCATTTAGGTGGGGAGTTCAGTTCTTGAACAGTCCTGGCAGTGAACATTTGAATCAAGATAAGGTAAAGCTCTTAGATGGCTCAGATACTAATTCATGAGTAAAATGGTTGATGAGTGTCTTGGAAATGTTTGGGGAGAAGGGCAAAAGAAAATTTGGAGAGGGGAATTCTTTTCACAAAATATGTGACGGGGATTCTCATGTGCAATGAAAGTCAACAGCAACATTTGTACTTATCAAGAAAGTGGGAGCAATGAATTTTCAATCTGAAACTTGTCACAAATCCTAGAGAGTTTGCTGTGATAGTGAGCCCCACAGTCTTGCCTGTGGTGTGTGGTGTTTCTTGCAGCAACTTCTATGGCACACCAGCAGGTTTTTAAACCTTTCTTCAGTGACGCAGGATCAGATGCTTAAATGTTTTACAGATGTCCCCTCGTCCTCTTGGTGTAATTGAGCTGAAGGTAGCAGTAGTCTGTATTTTTTTTCTCTCTAAATTGTGTTGAGCTCCTCAGTTGGTTGCATGTGGTTTCCCTATTACTCAGAGCCTGCTGGGAACCACTAGTTTGCAATCTGTAAAATAGAAGACAAATGACAGACACTAACACATGAGGCAATATGTCTAATCTGTCAAAGGTTCACAGTTGAGATTCACTGGGAATAGCATCAAACACATTCTCTCTCCCTCTCTCTCTCTCTCTCTCTCTCTCTCACAGAAACTCCTGACAATTCAGGATTGACTCAACTTTTAGTTCTGGTTTTAATTTTGCAATCTAATAAAATTAATATTCCAGATTTTTCTTTTCAATCCCCTAACTCTGCACCTCAATAAGATCACCTCTCATTCCTCCTTTCAGTGTAGAATAACCCAAATCTCTCTATTCTCCTTAAAACAGTCTGATTACAGAGATTAATCACACGATGCTTTCCTAAACTGCCCTAACACCTGAATATCTCAGTCGTCTTTTGATAGGATACTACAGATGGAGTTTAAACTCTACTGCTCTCGCTTCTAACTCTGTGGTTTTGACTGTGGGTATTAAACTGGATGAGTTTGCTGATTGGCACCGTCTTTTCTCCAAAACATCGCCAGTAAGCGGACATTCATTACAAAATAATGAACCATAAATTCAGTCTCAAGCACTTACAGTAGTAATTAACACTATTATCGTATTGTTTCCAAACCATCTGGGTACAGTGATGTCAAGATATGCTGCCGCAACGTTGTGCAGATGAGTCATGAAGTACAATGTAGCCAAATGTGGACCACAACTCAAAGCAAAGATATTGGGACCACATAGTTCAAGAAAGGCCTTCCAAAGAAGGTAGATAAAAAGGGTAATGGGTCTTCCAGGCTATATGTCTGCTCTCATTACAGAGGGATGACTGGTGGTGGTTTAACCTGAGGTTCAGCATGCCTCCGCTAAGGGGAGAGGTTGAGAAGGTGAGTCCTTCATGTTAATAATGAAGGTCAATAAATCTGACTGAGGTCTAGGCAATTAGCAGACTTGACATTCAGTAATTTAATCTTGCAGTAAATATATTTAGTGCAAAATAGATTCTACTTATTGATTGTTGTAAAAGAGACCATTGGTTTTTAATCATTCCCCCACTGTGATATCTCTAACTCATTACTGACATCGTGAAATCACCATGTACTTTGTAATTTAGTTTATGAAAATCTACAGGGGACAGAAGTGTCAGGCAGTTAGAGTAGGTTCAGCTGTGTGTGGTTGATGTGTGGGTGTGAAGGTGAAAGTTTAGGTTAAGCGTGTGTATGGTGGGGTGTGGGTGGGGGTATGAGGGTGTGGTGGTGAGAGTGTGGACCTGAGGGTATCTGTCATTAAGGATGAGCAATGTTGGCAGTGCATTATCTCAAATTGCTAGTTCCTGACAAGTTGTTTGATGAGGACAACTGTGAAGTACAAGATGTATTCAAGGTCACAACAAGCCAAAATAAGTTACAGAAAAGAAAGCAAAATCAATACCTTCTATTCTAATGTTGTCTCTGTTTCTGCTCTGTGATGGGTTTCCTGCAAGCAGAAAAAGGAAATGTATTGATCCTCATTGTTTCAGTGCTTCTATGATATAGAAATATAGAAGGAAGGGGCATAAATAGGCCATTCAGCCCCTTGAAAGTGTTTTGCTATTTATTGCTGATCCTGTATCTGAATGCCATACTATGCTCTTGCCCCATGCCCCTCAACACGTTTAACCTCTGGAAATCTAATTCTTAAATATATTGACTGACTTAGTCTAATAGCTTTCTGTGGTAGAGAATTCCATAGATTCATCACCTTCTGAGGCAATAAATTTCTCATAAACCCTAAGTGGCTTTACCCATCCTTTTTCCCCCATGTTGGGGACTCCCAGCAGGGAGCCATCGGCCATGCACCTGGCTCACAGCCCTGACAGATTGTTATATCTCAATCCATCCAAATACAGATTCAGTCAGTCCAGCCTCATACAAGAAACCTGCAATCCGCAGGTCTCTGTCCCATGAGCATTTGGTGCACACCCTTGACGTCATGTTTATCTTTCTTTCGCTAAGGAGTAGTTTCAATTCTTTATGTTCTCTAGTGTTTCAACTTACAATTATAAAGCACTTTTAATTGCAATAAAGCAATTCAAGATGCTTCATATCACAGTGTTATAAGGCAGATCACTGAAAATGTGATCGATGAGCAACAGAGAGTTGGAGAAGCAGTGAGAATGCTAGAGATTAGGGCCTAGGTAGCTGAATGTACCACAGTCAATGCATGAAGTTAGGACATATAAGAATCAAGGAAACAGAGTTTTCTGAAACAGAGAAAATGCTGGAAAAACTCAGTAGGTGTGGCAACAACCGTGGAGAGAGAAAAACCGTTAACGTTTCCAGTCTGGTATGACTCATTTTGGATGGTCAGTGCATATTTTAAAGATGGAGGTAGCTGGATTCTTGTTGGTAAAGGAATTAAGGGTTATCATAGGTTATTGGAAAGTATAATTGAACAGCAAAGCAGGCTTGATGAGCTGAATGGCCGATCGTGTTCCAAGTTCTTATGTTGTTCTGCTGACAAATGTGCCTATCATACCAAACATAGATAAAATGATAGCATTACACAAAAATACAGCACAGGAGGAGGCCACTCAACCCTTCAAAACTGTGTCTAATGTTTGGTATAGTATCCTTTCTTACTACCTCCCCAAGGAACTTTAGACTCACATTACAGGATATACTCTAGGCCATGTTCTTGAAGATTCCAGAAGATCCCTCCCGCCCCCGGCCTTTGGAACTACTTCGACGCCATTAGCCATGCGGCTGGTGCAGCTGCCATCCCCATGCTGATTGATGATGTCACTTCCGCCTCCATCATGCTCAGTGACTTCCGCCACCCCTACTGCCATGTCTGCCACCACTTCTGCCCCCACCAATGCCACTTACCTGCATTCTGCTGACACGCCCCCCCACAGACCCCACTGTCACCATTCCCAGCCCCCAGAACCCTGAGGGGAACACCACCCCTGCTCATGATTCCAACCCCATTACCCCCACCACTACACCAACTCCAGTTACAGGCTCCGCCCCCACTCCCAATTCCGCACCCACACTAGATCCCAGCTCCCAGCCCTGCCGAGTTTTCATCATTCCCCCTGACCACCACCTCACTGATGACGAACGAGCAGTCCTCAGCAAAGGACTCACCTATATCCCCCTCCGCCCACGCATCAATGAATTTAACACATGCCGTGATGTCGAACAATTCTTCTGCCGCCTCCGCCTCCGAACTTACTTTCACAATCAGGATTCCCGCCCATCTTCCGAGGACCCCTTCGCCCGCCTCCAACACACTCCATCCACCTGGACACCCTGCGCTGGCCTATTACCTGCCCTCGACCTCTTCATTTCCAACTGCCGCTGGGACATTAACCGCCTCAACCTGTCTACTCCCCTCCCCCACTCCAACCTCTCACCCTCACAACGCACAGCCCTCCAATCCCTCTGCTCCAATCCCAACCTCACCATCAAGCCAACGGATAAAGGGGATGCAGTGGTAGTCTGGCGCACTGACCTCTACACCGCTGAAGCCAAATGCCAACTCGAGGACACCACCTCCTACCGCCCCCTCAACCATGACCCCATCACCAAACCATCATCTCCCAGACCATACAGAACCTCCTCACCTCAGGAGATCTCCCACCCACAGCTTCCAACCTCATAGTCCGGGAACCCCGCACTGCCCGGTTCTACCTCCTTCCCAAGATCCACAAGCCTGACCACCCTGGCCGACCCATTGTCTCAGCATGCTCCTGCCTCATTGAACTCATTTCTACCTATCTCTTCCGAGGACCCCTTCACCCACCTCCAACACACTCCATCCACCTGGACACCCCGCGCTGGCCTATTACCTGCCCTTGACCTCTTCATTTCCAACTGCCGCCGGGACATTAACCGCCTCAATCTGTCTACCCCTCTCCCCCACTCCAACCTTTCACCCTCACAACGCGCAGCCCTCCAATCCCAACCTCACCATCAAGCCAGCAGATAAAGGGGGCGCAGTGGTAGTCTGGCACATGGACCTCTACACCACTGAAGCCAAACTCCAACTCGAGGACATCTCCTCCTACCGCCCCCTCAACCATGACCCCACCCTCCATCACCAAACCATCATCTCCCAGACCATACAGAACCTCATCACCTCAGGAGATCTCCCACCCACAGCTTCCAACCTCATAGTCCGGGAACCCTGCACTGCCCGGTTCTACCTCTTTCCCAAGATCCACAAGCCTGACCACACTGGCCGACCCATTGTCTCAGCATGCTCCTGCCCCACTGAACTCATCTCTATCTACCTCGACACTGTCCTATCCCCCTAGTCCAGGAACTCCCCACATACGTTCGAGACACCACCTACGCCCTCCACCTCCTCCAAGACTTCTGTTTCCCCGGCCCCCAACGCCTCATCTTCACCATGGATATCCAATCCCTCTACACCTCCATCCGCCATGACCAGGGCCTCCAAGCCCTCCGTTTTTTTCCTCTCCAGACGTCCCCAACAGTACCCTTCCACCGACACACTCATTCGTTTGGCCGAACTGGTTCTCACCCTTAACAATTTCTCCTTCGAATCTTCCCACTTCCTCCAGACCAAAGGGGTAGCCATGGACATATGTATGGGCCCCAGCTATGCCTGTCTCTTTATTGGCTAGGGAGAACAGTCGATCTTCCGTAATTACACCAGCACCACTCCCCACCTCTTCCTCCGCTACCTTGATGACTGCATTGGCGCCACCTCATGCTCCCGCGAGGAGGTTGAGCAATTCATCAACTTCGCCAACACATTCCACCCTGACCTTAAATTTACCTGGACCATCTCTGACACCTCCCTCCCCTTCCTGGACCTCTCCATCTCCATTAAAGACGACCAACTTGACAGTGACATCTTTTTACAAACCCACTGACTCTCACAGCTACCTGGATTACACCTCTTCCCACCCTATCTCTTGCAAAAATGCCATCCTGCATTCCCAATTCCTCTGCCTCCGCCGTGTCTGCTCCAAGGAGGACCAGTTTCACCACAGAACACACCACATGGCCTCCTTCTTTAGAGACTGCAATTTCCCTTCCCACGTGGTTAAAGATGCCCTCCAACGCATCTCGTCCACATCCCGCACCTCTGCCCTCAGACCCCACCCCTCCAACTGTAACACCCCTGGTGCTCACCTTCCACCCTACCAACCTTCGCACAAACCAAATCATCCGCCAACATTTTCACCATCTCCAAACACCCCATCACCAGGGATATATTTCCCTCCCCACCCCTTTCCGCCTTCGCAAAGACCGTTCCCTCCGTGACTACCTGGTCAGGTCCACGCCCCCCTATAATCCACCCTCACATCCTGGCACCTTCCCCTGTCACCGCAGGAACTGTAAAACCTGCGCCCATACCTCCTCCCTCACCTCCACATCCATCAAAGTTCTACCTGCACATCCACTAATATCATTTATTGTATCCGTTGCTCCCTCTGCGGTCTCCTCTACATTGGGGAGACTGGACGTCTCCCTAGCAGAGCGCTTTAGGGAACATCTCCGGGACACCCGCACCAATCAACCACACCGCCCTGTGGCCCAACATTTCACCTCCCCCTCTCACTCGGCCGAGGACATGGAGGTCCTGGGCCTCCTTCACCGCTGCTCCCTCACCACCAGATGCCTGGAGGAAGAACACCTTATCCTCCACCTCGGAACACTTCAACCCCAGGGCATCAATGTGGACTTCAACAGTTTCCTCATTTCCCCTTCCCCCACCTCACCCCAGTTCCAAACTTCCAGCTTAGCACTGTCCCCATGACTTGCCCTACCTGCCTATCTTCTTTTCCACCTATCCACTCCACCCTCCCCCAGACCCTGACCTATCACCTTCATCCCCTTCCCCACTCACCTACTGTACTCTATTCTGGATCAGTGATGCTGGAAGAGCACAGCAGTTCAGGCAGCATCCAACGAGCAGCGAAATCGACGTTTCGGGCAAAAGCCCTTCATCAGGAATAAAGGCAGAGAGCCTGAAGCGTGGAGAGATAAGATTGGGGGTGGGGAGAAAGTAGCAGAGAGTAGAATGGGTGAGTGGGGGAGGGGATGAAGGTGATAGGTCAGGGCGGAGAGGGTGGAGTGGATAGGTGGAAAAGGAGCTAGGCAGGTAGGACAAGTCCGGACAAGTCATGGGGACAGTGCTGAGCTGGAACGAGCAGCCCTCAGCAAAGGACTCACCTTCATCCCCCTCCGTCCACACATCAATGAATTTAATACATGTCGTGCCACCGAACAATTCTTCCTTCGCCTCCGAGCTTACTTTCACAATCAGGATTCCCGCCCACCTTCCGAGGACCCCTTCGCCCACCTCCAACACACTCCATCCACCTGGACACCCCGCGCTGGCCTATTACCTGCCCTCGACCTCTTCATTTCCAACTGCCGCTGGGACATTAACCGCCTCAATCTGTCTACCCCTCTCCCCCACTCCAACCTTTCACCCTCACAAAGCGCAGCCCTCCAATCCCAACCTCACCATCAAGCCAGCAGATAAAGGGGGCGCAGTGGTAGTCTGGCACACGGACCTCTACACCACTGAAGCCAAACTCCAACTCGAGGACACCTCCTCCTACCGCCCCCTCAACCATGACCCCACCCTTCATCACCAAACCATCATCTCCCAGACCATACAGAACCTCATCACCTCAGGAGATCTCCCACCCACAGCTTCCAACCTCATAGTCTGGGAACCCTGCACTGCCCGGTTCTACCTCCTTCCCAAGATCCACAAGCCTGACCACACTGGCCGACCCATTGTCTCAGCATGCTCCTGCCCCACTGAACTCATCTCTATCTACCTCGACACTGTCCTATCCCCCTAGTCCAGGAACTCCTCACATACATTCGAGACACCACCCATGCCCTCCACCTCCTCCAAGACTTCCGTTTCCCTGGCCCCCAATGCCCCATCTTCACCATGGATATACAATCCCTCTACACCTCCATCTGCCATGACCAGGGCCTCCAAGCCCTCCGTTTTTTCCTCTCCAGACGTCCCCAACAGTACCCTTCCACCGACCCACTCATTCGTTTGGCCGAACTGGTTCTCACCCTTAACAATTTCTCCTTCGAATCCTCCCACTTCCTCCAGACCAAAGGGGTAGCCATGGTGCCCCAGCTATGCCTGTCTCTTTGTTGGCTACGTAGAACAGTTGATCTTCCGTAATTACACCAGCACCACTCCCCACCTCTTCCTCCGCTACATTGATGACTGCATTGGCACCACCTCATGCTCCTGCGAGGAGGTTGAGCAATTCATCAACTTCGCCAACACATTTCACCCTGAACTTAAATTTACCTGGACCATCTCTGACACCTCCCTCCCCTTCCTGGACCTCTCCATCTCCATTAATGACGACCGACTTGACAGTGACATTTTTTACAAACCCACCGACTCCCACAGCTACCTGGTTTACACCTCTTCCCACCCAACCTCTTGCAAAAATGCCATCCCATATTCCCAATTCCTTCACCTCCGCTGTATCTGCTCCCAGGAGGACCAGTTCCACCATAGAACACACGGAATGGCCTCCTTTAGAGACAGCAATTTCCCTTCCCACATGGTTAAAGATGCCCTCCAACGCATCTCGTCCACACCCCGCACCTCCGCCCTCAGACCCCACCCCTCCAACTGTAACAAGGACAGAATGCTCCTGGTGCTCACCTTCCACCCTGCCAACCTTCGCATAAACCAAATCATCCGCTGACATTTCCACCACCTCCAAAAAGACCCCACCACCAGGGCTATATTTCCATCCCCACCCCTTTCCACCTTCCGCAAAGACCGTTCCCTCCGTGACTACCTGGTCAGGTCTACGCCCCCCCCTACAATCCACCCTCCCATCCTGGCACCTTCCCCTGCCATTGCAGGAACTGTAAAACCTGTGCCCACACCTCCTCCCTCACCTCTATCCAAGGCCCTAAAAGAGCCTTCCAGATCCATCAAAGTTTTACCTGCACATCCACCAATATCATTTATTGTATTTGTTGCTCCCGATGCGGTCTCCTCTACGTTGGAGAGACTGGGCGCCTCCTAGCAGAGTGCTTTAGGGAACATCTCTGGGACACCCGCACCAATCAACTACACCGCCCTGTGGCCCAACATTTCAACTCCCCATCCCACTCTGCCAAGGACATGGAGGTCCGGGGCCTCCTTCACCGCCACTCCCTCACCACCAGGCGCCTGGAGGAAGAACGCCTCATCTTCCGCCTCGGAACACTTCAACCCCAGGGCATCAAAGTGGACTTCAACAGTTTCCTCATTTCCCCTTCCCCACCTCACCCCAGTTCCAAACCTCCATTTGCACTGTCCCCATGACTTGTCCGGACTTGTCCTACCTGCCTAGCTCCTTTTCCACCTATCCACTCCACCCTCTCCTCCCTGACCTATCACCTTCATCCCCTCCCCCACTTATCCACTGTACTTTATGCTACTCTCTCCCCACGCTTCAGGCTCTCTGCCTTTATTTCTGATGAAGGGCTTTTGCCCGAAACGTCGATTTTGCTGCTCATTGGATGCTGCCTGAACTGCTGTGTTCTTCCAGCACCACTGATCCAGAATCTGGTTTCCAGCATCTGCAGTCATTGTTTTACCTATGTTCTTGAAAAGCTCTGAGTTTTTTTTATTCAAGCTTCAAGACTTGTATTGACACTGGGGACTTCAAGGGTAACATGACAAATCTTGTTATTGGAACACGCCAAAGCTCCTTACAGTGAGTAGGGAGGGAGGATGTATCTAGACATCGGTGTCGATTTCACTGCTCGTTGGATGCTGCCTGAACTGCTGTGCTCTTCCAGCACCACTGATCCAGAATCGGTGTCTTGATAGCAGTTTTCACCTCATGTTAGAGTGAAGTCATCTTTCAGCAGGCCACTCAACTCAACACAAATGAAAAAATTATAAATTTAGGCAATTAGAAATAAAATCAGAAAAATGCTGAGCAGACACGGAGAGAGTGGAACACAGTTTCAGATGGATGTCAATTCATCAGAAGGGCACAGTTCTGCAGTGAGATTCCAATGTTTTATGGCGGTTTTTATTCAATTGAATACATTCTTCAAGGTGTTCTGCGGAGGTCAGGGATTAGTTAGGTCTTTTTGGTTTTCATTGGATATTGTGCAAAAATACCTGGAATCATTGCTGCCTTACAGCACCAGGGACTCTTGGGCAACTGTGTGGAGTTTGCACATTCTCCCTTGTGTCTGCATGGGTTTCCTCTGGATGCTCCAGTTACCTCCACAGTCTAAAGGTGCTAAATTACCCACAGTGTTCAGGCATGTGCATCCGAGATGGGTTAGCCATGGAAATGCAGAATTATAGGGTAAGGAGTTGGGTCTGGATGGAGTGCTCTTTGAAAGGTCAGTGTGGACGTGAGGAGCTGAATGGACTTGCTTCCACACTGACGGCATTCTATATTATCACGAGGTCAGCTCGTCTGCTTTGGTTTGGGGGTTTTTGCTGTGTGTATGTTGATGGTAAGATTTCCTAAATGATGACATCTCACTTTTGGAGCCTAAGAACATAAACGAGGGGCAGGAATAATCGACCTGAAAAAAACCCCAGAAATTGCTTGAGAAGCTGTGGTGGCGTCTGAGAGAAAACAGAATAAATGTTTCGAATCCTTTACCCACCGTCAGGCCCTGTTGCCAGAGGAGCTGTTTTCAGCTCACCCACTTACGATCCCCTTTATCAGCTTTTCATTGCGCATGGGGTATTACCATTCACCCCTTTATCTCCCTGCCTTTCTCTCTCTCTCGGCTCAATCTTCACTTACTCCTTCCCCACTCAGCCCCGGGCCCACCTTTTCCTAGCTGCTATTAGTTCTGAAGAAGGGTCACTGCAGACGAAACATTTAATTCTGCTTTCTCTCCACAGATGCTGCCAGACCTGCTGAGTTTCTCCAGCAATTTCTACTTACTTCCAGTTTTCCAGCATCCCCTGAGCGTACTCCAGCATTGCACACCTTACCTAGTTCCTCATGGCCACTTTCCTACTCGCTTGATGTATCCCTTGATTTCCTAAGAGCAAAGATTGAGCATCTACACCCCTCTGAGACCGAGAAGAAAAATTCTACTCCTCTCAGTTCGGAATAGTCAGCTGCTTAACCTCGAGACTGTAGCCCTACGTCCGGAGCAAACAATCTCTGTCTGCCCTGACACAATCCCTTCAGAACCTTTGACGTTTCAAGGAGATGACCACTCATTATTCTAACCTCCGGAGAATATAGACCCTGTTTACTCAGTACACGAAAGTGAGGACTGCAGATGCTGGACATTAGAGTCTCGATTAGAGTGGTACTGGAAAAGCACAGCATCCGAGGAGCAGGAAAATCAATGTTTCAGTCATAGGCCCTTCATCAGGAATTGTTTACTCAGTGTCTCATCCCAACACAGACTTCTCTTCCCAGGGGCTGCTCTAATGACCCTTCATTGACCTGCTTCCAAGACAGGGATATTCCTCCCTAAATGTGGACCAAACACCACAATATTGCAATGTGATCCCAGTAAAGCCCTATATCTCCCTGTTTTTATCCAAACAATAAATGTTCATTGCCTTTGTACATCTTTGCTGCTGCTATACGCTAGCTTCCTGGGCCCCTTTAAACCGACCTGAAACACTAGATATTAACACTGAAATGAAAACAGTTTTACACCTTTAAAACAATCTTCCTTATTTTCCATTGTTATTACCAAAGTGAATAACCTCACGGTTCCAACCTGCCAACTTGTCGCCCACTCACTTCACTGCCATATCTTTTGCATGAAAGCCAAACACTGCAGACGCTGGATATCTGAAAGAACCAGAGAAAGTGCTGGAGAAACTCAGCAGGTCTGGAAGCACCTGTGCGGAGAAAAGCAGAGTTAATGTTTTGAATAAGATGGGACTGTTCTTCAGATTGTAAAACAATCCCAAACAAGTGGTCGTAACTTCAGACTTAAAACAGAGATGATGTGGAATTAATTTTCTCAATGAGTCCTGAATCTGTGGGATTCACTATCCCAGAGTGCGGAGTAAATTTGAGGAGGAGATAGATTTTAATTAGTAATGGACTGAAGGATTATGGGAAGCAGGCAGGAAAGTGGAGTTGAGGCCGGGATGAGATCAGCCATGAATTTATCAAAGGTGCTGCAGGTTGGTGGGGCGGAATGGCCTCCTCTCAGTTGTTTACGGAAGGCACAGGGTGACTGCTTCGCGTTTAGAAAAGTCTCTGATTTATTAATTAAAAATCACAGCCTGTAGCAACTGGTAAGGGGAAATAAATTGGTTTTCTTTAGGCTTGAGAAACATTTTATTGCAGAGGAAGAATAGCTCCTTCCTTCTCTGAGGTCTGATAGCTTCCCCCACTCAGCTTCACACCCCCAGGCTGTTCAGCTATGTGGTAGCCAATCACACTGCTGTTGTCAGGCAGGACACCTTTGTCATTGATAACAGATCACAAACCCACAGACCAATCAACTGCTCATTGTTGCCTGTATCTCCATTTGTACACAGCCCTTGACTCCAGCTCGTCTGCAAATATTCACGACTGTTTGAAGCACTAACTGCACAAACAGCACTGACAGAGTATGTCAGGTTACCTGCTGTGAAACACTGCACCCATCCTCAGTTTTTACAACAGTTACTTTCCCATTTCAGTCCACAATCAAAAATACAGAAAAGTAAAAGACTTCTAGCCCAAAAATTCTAATTAATTTATCAAAAACTATTCCCCATCTGTAAAAATGAATTTACTTTGTGTGGACGTCCTTCGATTTTCTAAGTGCAGCATGAATATTTTCTTAATAAGATTCCAACATCTTTCCAATGACTGACATCAGGTTGTTTCTCTCTGCTTTCTTCCTGAACACCACCAAAGGATGTGAAAGGCAGCTTACAAGTTCTGTATTATCCCTTTTCAATTATTAATGTAGGGAAGAAAGTGAGGTCTGCAGATGCTGGAGATCAGAGCTGAAAATATGTTGCTGGAAAAGGAAACATTCATTCCTGATGAAGGGCTTATGCGCGAAACGTTGAATTTCCTGCTCCTTGGATGCTGCCTGACCTGCTGCGCTTTTCCAGCAACACATTTTCAGCTCCAATTTTTAATGTAACCTCACATGTCTCCTGACACGAGCACATTTTTTCAGAGCTGAAACAACTGGGGCTGAACAAAACAACTATGAACTGCAGATGCTGGAGAACATCAACAAAAACAGAAATTGCTGGGGAAACTCAGCAGGTCTGGTAGCATCTGTGGAGAGAAAGCAGAATTAACGTTTCAAAATGGTTGCAGAGTTTGGGGCAGTTTAGATTGGGTGTTTGGGGGGTGGAGACTGTGGGTAGTGGGGAGATGGATTACTGAATTCAGGACCGGGGCCAAGATCACTGCATCTGTAAACTGAATCAGATAGAAAGCAGTCATGCTGAGTTCAGATAATAATGACATGGTTACAATAAATGAAAAACAGATCCTGTGTTCACCTCATTACAACCCAGCATAGACAAGTGGTTTCATGTCTTAGTGAGATTTGTATGTGCCAACAAACTGCTTTCAATTAAATACAAAACGCCAGGCTTGTGGGTCAAGCAATTTGACCAAGATAATGGTCTTCTAATGAACACGTGTGTAATGAACAATTAGGACCTGGGAGCTGGCTTCAACAAGAAAATGAGTGAAGTATTCGATACATCTTTTACTTCCAGTGATAATGTAGAGTATCAATCCTGAACACAGCATCTTGTGTCTGACTCAGCTAGCCACCTCTTGATTCCCGGTGGTCACAGTGATGTACTACTGAGAGAATGTCACAGTGTTGCTAGTTTAGAGAAGAAAAACTTGCAGATGCTGGAATCCAAAGCAGACAGGCAGGAGGCTGGGAGAACACAGCCAGCCCGGGAGCATGAGGGGGTGGAGAAGTCAATGTTTCGGGTGTAACCCTTCTTCAGGACTGGGTGTGGGTGTGGGGGGAGCTGCAGATAAAGGGGGTGGCAAGATGGAGTTAGAGCACCCCCCCCAACAAACGTAATAAAGACAGATTCCCCTTGTCCTCACCTAACAATCTCTGCATCCAATTCATCATCCTTAAACACTTCCACCAACTCCAATTAGACCCCACCGCCAATTACATCTTACCCTCCCCACCACTCCTGGACTTCCACAAGGACCAATCCCTTCAACAGTCCTTGGTTTGTGCCACTCTCCCCAGCCTCCACTCCCCCCCCCCCCCATCCCCCCTGAACCCCTGGTACCTTCCCTTTCAACCAGAAAAGATGTAAAACCTGCTGGTACACCACCTCCCCCTCGCTCACCTCCATCCAGGGCCCCACACACTCCTTCCAGGTGAGACAGAGGTTTACCTGCCTCTCCTCCAACCTGGTTTACTGCATCAGGTGCTCCCGATGTGGTCCTCTCTACATCGGGGAGACTGAACATAAAGCTAGGGAACGGTTCACCGAGCACCGGGCCCACAGGGGCTGACCGGACTTCCCAGTTACCATCCATTTTAATTCCCCTTCCCCACTCCTTTTCTGACATGATCATCCTTGGCCTCCTCCAATGCCACCATGAATCAGACCGCAAATTGGAGGACCAACACCTCATTTTCCACCTGGACATCCTACAGCCCGGAGGACTCAACATTGAGTTCTCCAACTTCAAAGACCCTCCTTTCCAGCCCCTCTCCCTCCCTTCTACTGCTCCCGATCACCAACCAGATTCATTCCTCCCATTGACCAACCAGGTCGTACCCTCTTCACCTATCCCCATCTCACCACACTGCCCTGCCTCCCCCTTTATCTGTAGCTGCCCCTACACCCACCCCAGTCCTGAAGAAGGGTTATACCCAAAACATTGACTTCTCCACCGCCCTGATGCTGCCTGGCTTGCTGTGTTCTCCCAGCCTCCTGCCTGTCTACATTGTTGCTTGTGCCAATGTTGGCTGTGTTCTTGCTGAGTTAGAAACTTGTGGTTACAACTCCCACGACAGAAAGCTTGAGTTGACTATTGACTGAGTGAGTGCCGTTGTGTCAGAGGTGCTGTTTTTTGGTGAGAGTTTAAACTGAGCTACCGTTTGCTCTGTCAGGTGGATGTGGAAAGATCCTGTGGCATTATTGTGGAGGAGGGCAGCAGAGTGACCTGGTCAATGTCCATGCCTAATCCAAGCATCATCACACGACAGGCTGTGGGAGCTTGGTGTGCACTAGCTCATTTCCAACAGTGGGAAGAAATGCTTGCACTGAATGGCTCAGTGGTTAGCACTGCTGCCTCATAGCGCCGGGGACCCGCATTCGATTCCAGCCTCGGCAACTGTCTCCAAAAGAGAAAATGCTGGAAAATCTCAGCAGGTCTGGCAGCATCTGTAAGGAGAGAAAAGAGCTGACGTTTCGAGTCTAACTGACCCTTTCTCAAAGCTTTGACAAAGGGTCAGTTAGACTCGAAACGTCAGCTCTTTTCTCTCCTTACAGATGCTACCAGACCTGCTGAGATTTTCCAGCATTTTCTCTTTTGGTTTCAGATTCCAGCATCCGCAGTAATTTGCTTTTATCAGGCAACTGTCTGTGTGGAGTTTGCACATTCTCCCCGTGTCTGCGTGGGTTTCCTCTGGATGCTCCGGTTTCCTCCCACAGTCCAAAGATACAATTGCAACATTTAAAAGGCATCTGGATGGGTATATGAATAGGAGTGTTTTGGAGAAACTATTGGGGCTGAAAGGCGATAAGTACCTGATGGTCTACATCTAAAGGGGATAAGGAGGTGATGGTAAGAGGCAGTCAATGGATTAATAAACACCTTCCAAGCAACCAGGGCAAGTTGCCAGGCTTTGTGTCTGCACTAAGCAACAGGGCAAGTCGAAAGTACTATGAGTCTTAACCTGTGGCTGAGGAACATAGCACTAACACGCAAGTCAGGGAGACAGTGGATGTCCAGCCAAGTAAGTCAGGAAGCACTGTCATAGCAAACAAACTACCCCAGAGCTGCTGCATGGCCTGTGCACAAAGGGTCCTTGTAGCAGCATTCATTTTTAAAAAAAATTTCCTAAAGTATGAAAACAGGCCCTTTGGCCCAACAAGTCCACACTGACTCTCCGAAGAGCAACCCACCATACCCACTCCCCACATTTACCCCTGACTAATGCACCCAATTCTATGGGTAATTTAGCATGGCCAATTCACCTAACCTGCACATTTTTGGACTGTGGGCGGCAACTGGAGCACCCGGAGGAAACTCACACAGACACGGGGAGAATGTGCAAACTCCACCCAGACAGTCACCCGAGGTGAGGCAGCAGTGCTAATCACTGAGCCAAAATGTTACCCCCAATTCCATCCCCGAGTGCCCCAAGACAATGAGGAGGTGGGTCAGAGATATGCCATGATGGTGCAGAGGGTCTGGAATGGGCCCTGAGACATTGGAGCACTTAAATTCTCCCAGAGAGGGTAACAGTGGGGGGTAATGATGAGCACTGAACCCCGTGAGTACACCTCTCGCTGCTCAATAGCGAGAATCCTGTCTCAACATCTGGAGCTTGGTTGAAAACTGTAACTTGTTGCTCCCTACTTTGAGAAAGGTCTCACCCGGCTTCTCATGAGATTCTCGGCGTAGCTTGCATTGTTCAGGAAGCTGGAAAGATTCTAACTGTGGAGGCCAGCACATTGTATTCCCTGTCACCCTCCAGCAAGACTGTAGACAAGGTGGCCACGGGGTTTGCTGCTGTGTTGATAATGACTCTATTCTTCACAAGCAGAAAGACGTCAAAAAGACAACATTAGAGGCACACTACCTGAATACATGCAGGGGACTGATTCAACAGCCCAGTGACAGTTCACCCAAAGGAACCAACCTGCCTCTGACAGCCTCAATGCAGGGTATGGCCAAGCCTATTCAGCGGGGAGTGGCAACATGACAGAGCTCCATCCCTTTTCATGAACAGTTGCCTGTGGCTCAGTGGATGTAGTGTCTTGCCTCTGAGACACACATTTGTGGGAACAGGTTCCATTCCAGAAGCTTCAGCAGAAAGCCCAGGCTGACCCTTGCAGACATTTTGAGGTGCTGTACTGACGGAGGTGTCCTTTTGGATCGGTGTTTGGATGAGAGGTTCAGCCAAGGTCCCCATACCAGCTCAAGGATTTAAAGGTCCACTGGATACATCCGGAGCCAAAGTTTATTCCTGAGCCACCGTCACTATAAAGAGGGTCAGTAAATCTGACATGTGTTGTTGGTGGGATCATGCTATGTACAAGTCATTGTAACTGTGACTCCATCTGAAAAGTATTGGATTGTGTGCACAGGCAGTTCTTAAAGTTGTGAAAGGTATCAGTCGTAAAATCCCTACAGTGTGGAAGCAGGCCATTCAGCCCATCAGGTCCACACCAATCCTGTAAGGAGCATCCCACCCAGGCACGGTCCCCATCTCTATCCCTGTAACCCTGCATTTCCACCTGACCTGCACATACAGTCGTAGAGTCATAGAGATGTACAGCACAGAAACAGACCCTTCGGTTCAACCCATCCATGCCGACCAGATATCCCAACTCAATCTAGTCCCAACTGCCAGCACCTGGCTCATATCCCTCCAAACCCTTCCTATTCATATACCCATCCAAATGCCTCTTAAATGTTGCAATTGTATCAGCCTCCACCACTTCCTCTGGCAGCTCATTCCATACACGTACCACCCTCTGTGTGAAAAGGTTGCCCCTTAGGTCTCTTTTATAATCTTCCCCTCTCACCCTAAACCTATGACCTCTAGCTCTGGACTCCCCCACCCCAGGGAAGACTTTGTCTATTTATCCTATCCATGCCAAGGGCAGTACAGTGACTCAGTGGTTAGCACTGCTGCCTCACAGCACCAGGGTCCCAGGTTCAATTCCAGCCTTGGTTGTGTGGAGTTTGCACATTCTCCCCGTGTCTGTGCGGGTTTCTTCCGGGTGCTCCAGCTACCTTGTGCAGGCCAAGTGAACTACAACATAGTGTTGGGTGCATTAGTCAGAGGGAAATGGGTCTGGGTGGGTTACTCTTTGGAGGGTCGGTTTGGGCTGAAGGGCCTGTTTCCACACTAATTAAAAAATAATCTAATGCCCCTCATGATTTTATAAACCTCTATAAGGTCACCCCTCAGCCTCCAACACTCCAGGGGAAACAGCCCCAGCCTGTTCAATCTCTCCCTGTAGCTCAGATCCTCCAACCCTGGCAACATCCTTGTAGATCTTTACTGAACCCTTTCAAATTTCACAACATCTATCCGATGGGAAGGGGACCAGAATTGCACGCAATATTCCAATGTCCTGTACAGCCGCAACGTGATCTCCCAACTCCTGTACTCAATATTTTGACCAATAAAACAAGCATACCAAACGCCTTCTTCACTATCCTATCTACCTGCGACTCCACTTTCAAGGAGCTATGAACCTGCACTCCAAGGTCTCTTTGTTCAGCAACACTCCCGAGGACCTTACCATTAAGTGTATAAGTCCTGCTAAGATTTGCTTTCTCAAAATGCAGCACCTCACATTTATCTGAATTAAATTCCATCTACCACTTCTCAGCCCATTGGCCCATCTGGTCCAGACCCTGTTGTATCTGAGGTAATTCACTTCGCTGTCCACTACACCTCCAATTAGTCTCATGCTTCCTTGAAAACAATGTTTGAACACATTACTCAAGATTGTATTTCTGGCCCACTTTCTATTTATGTGTTTAGGTTTCCTTGGGTTGGTGATGTCATTTCCGGTGGTGACGTGATTTCCTGTTCATTTTCTCAGGGGGTGATAAATGGGATCCAAGTCAATGTGTTTGTTAATCGAGTTCCAGTTGGAATGCCATGTTTCAAGGAATTTTCATGCGTGTCTCTGTTTGGCTTGTCCTCGGATGGATGTGTTGTCCCTGTCAAAGTGGTGTCCTTCCTCATCTGTATGTGAGGATACTAGTGAGAGAGGGTCATGTCTTTCTGTGGCTAGTTGGTGTTCATGTATCCTGGTGGCTAGTTTTCTTCCTGTTTGTCCACTGTAATGTTTGTTACAGTTCTTGCACGATATTTTGTAAGTGAATTATCCAAAATTCACAAACCAGGAGCCCCCCTCAGGCCCATAGTCTCGCTACCTGGAACACCAACTTACAGGTTGGCCAAGGAGCTAAACCAAAGACTAAAACACTTTGTAGAAGATTCACGCCACTCCATCCACTCTACCCAAGAATTCTTGAAGACCATCAAAGACACCAAGATAGAAACGAATGAAATAATGGTCTCCTTTGACGTAACAGCCCTGTTCACATCCATCAACATTAACCTGGCCAAAGAAACACTGACTACATTATTAGAAGACCCAAAGACACATATACCAAACACAACCAACTTCATCAGCAAGGATAATGTCATCAAGCTAATGGACTTATGCCTTACCACCAACTTCACCTGCAACAACATAATTTACAAAATACCGTGTAAGGACTGTAACAAACACTACATCGGAAAAACAGGCAGAAAACTAGCCACCAGGATACATGAACATCAACTAGCCACAAAAAGACATGACCCTCTGTCACTAGTATCCTCACATACGGATGAGGAAGGACACCACTTCGACTGGGACAACACACCCAACCTAGGACTAGCCAAACAGAGCCATGCATGAGAATTCCTAGAAGCATGACATTCCAACCGGAACTCTATCAACAAACATATTGACTTGGATCCCATTTACCATTCCCTGAGAAAAACGAAGAAATGACATCATCACAGGAAATAACACCACCACCGGGAATGACATCACCAACCCAAGGAAGCCTAAACACAGAAATAGAAAGTGGGCCATGCCACCAGTGCTTCGTCCAGAGGCTCACTGATGATGTTACCGAGTATGGTGAAGAAAATGTCTGAAAACAAACCTTCCAGCTCAGTGAGCAAACCCTCAGCCAGAACCTCAACTTGAGCTACCTTCTCAAAGCTCAGGAGCAGAAATGCCTACATGGGTCAACGAGGCTGATAATTCCATATCAGCTGTGCGGAGGTGAATGGTTGAACTGTTCCTTTCCTCTGCCTCTGAGTTCTTGTCCAGAAAACATGGTTGATACATTCTGTAGAATATACACACCCCCATCTGAGCTTAGTTTGTATGTTTCATATTAACACAAAGTACACTGGGCTCTGTCCTCATTTAATCACATTCCTGCTCAGTGCAGTTTGAACATAAGATGCTGGTTAAAATATTTTCACATCCAACAAAACCTTTTCTGATGTTAAGGTATGATAAATTACTGCAACTTATCAGCAAACACAAGATCAAACAAATATTAGAGAAAGCAAAACTCTCTGATTTCATTCAGGCTGTTTGAGGCAATATTAAGATTGGTCCTGAGGACCATGGCATCACTCTCCTGTTAGAGACAGATTTGTTGGGGTTGAACCTGGGGTCACCACTCCTCAGGTCGGGGGGAGAGATTGAGAAGGAGAGTCCTTTATGGTGACCTCAGCCACTGCAGGAGTTGAACCCACTCTGTTGGCTTCACTCTGCATCGCAATGGAGCTAACTAACAGCCAAACACACCAACCTGTTCCAGGGCAAATCCACCCACTGTCTGGCTGTAGATCTAAACAATTTGGACAAATCTCAGGAAATACAGGCTGATGGTGTCCCATCGCTCTGTTGGATTTGTTAACTGCATTCCCAATATAGACCTGCTGCTGGAAACTGAGTAGGTTCCCTTCAGCTGTTGCTTTCCAGCTTCCTCACCCCCACCCTCCGACTGATTTTTCAGCCCCGCTCCCCCCCACCCCACCCCCCCCAACTACTGTCCTGATGAAGGGTTTGTGCCTGAAATATCGATTCTCCTGATCCTCAGGTGCTGCCTGACCTGCTGTGCTTTTCCAGCAACACACTCTCGACTCTGACTGTCCAGCATTTACCGTCCTCACCTTCACCTTCAAGGCCGAGCACATGGGCGATTACTGAGAACTGGGCAATTTCCAGCAATCTCTGTTTGTGTTTCCGATTTACAATATCCGTGGATCTTTAGGATTTTACAGAGAATTGTGCCTTGTTTCTGAGATCACTTTGGGAGCTCAGTTTACACTTGGCCATTCCCTGCCACACCAGCGCAAAAGATTGAAGAATTTCGAATGTCATCAAGCAACCTGAATCACTTTTGTTTGGGTTTTCTCTGCTTCTTTACCCCAGCTGAAGAATGAACTCCCCAGAACCTGATCCCACTCCCAAAACTGGCCACCTCCCCATGGACTCATTGCCCATTCACACAGCCACACAGGTAGGAGCAGGACTCTCTCCATCACAGTGAAATATTTGATTTGTGAAGACAAGTGAACAGCAATGAAACAAACAGCTCAGTATAGGTTTTTTTTTAGATTAGATTACTTACAGTGTGGAAACAGGCCCTTCGGCCCAACAAGTCCACACCGACCCACCGAAGCGCAACCCACCCATACCCCTACATATACCCCTTACCTAACACTAGGGGCAATTTAGCATGGCCAATTCACCTGACCCGCACATCTTTGGACTGTGGGAGGAAACTGGAGCACCCGGAGGAAACCCACGCAGACACGGGGAGAACGTGCAAACTCCACACAGTCAGTCGCCTGAGGCGGGAATTGAACCCAGGTCCCTGGCGCTGTGAGGCAGCAGTGCTAACCACTGTGCCACCGTGCCACCCACAGGTTCTGGAAGTGATTTTCAACAATTTGTTTTCCTCAGGTGGAGGATCATGAAATGTCCATTTTAGTGGAATTTTGTTCCACTGTTAGGTTAAAGTTTGCTCCTGGACCCCGGATTTAGACACAGCTCAGACTCATTTTGAAAGGAAATAAAACAAATGGTTATGGTTTATTAAATTTCCCAGCTGCACTGGTCATCCGTGTTGTCACAGGATATGTTTATGAATTTTAGTGGAAATTTAAGCTGGAATTTAACCCAGTGCAATTTAAAACACACTTTGATCATCATCTCCCAAATGCGCCCAAAGAGGTAACTCTAACTTCTTCATTGTTGCTAGGGAACGCTGGTACCTTCTGTTTTACAAATTTTTCAAAATCCTGCTTATCCTGTGAACATGGTGTGTCTGCTGTGATTTAATTAAGAAAGTGCAGCAGCAACTCAGTATCTGTGGAGAGAGAAACGATTGGGTTATCTCTGTTTTTGCTTGCTGTACCATTAAAAGATGCAGGATTATGGTATGAGGCTTCTCCTGAAGGTCAGAAACCACATGGCCCCAGGTTAGAATCCAACCCGTTTATTTGAAATCATAAGCTTTTGGGGAGTAGACCCCTCATACAGTGTACAACATTGCTGCAAACATTTGTGATTTCAAATAAATCTGTTGGACTCTAACCTGGGCTCATGTGACTTCTGACCTTGCTCACCCCTGTCCATCACCGTCACCTCCACATCGTGGTTTCATGAAGGTGGCATTCCTTTATTTTTAGAATTAGAAAGGTACAGCACAGAACAGGCCCTTTGGCCCACGATGTTGTGCCGAGGTTTAATCCTAATGTAAAATATAATAACTTAACCTACGCACCCCTCAACTCACTGCTATCCATGTGTATGTCCAGCAGTCGCTTAAATGTCCCCAATGACTTTGCTTCCACCACCAACACTGGCAACACATTCCATGCACTCACAACTCTCTGCGTAAAATACCTAACTCTGACGTCCCCTCTATACCTTCCTCCTAATATCGTCAAACAATGACCCCTCGAACTGGTCAATCTGCCCTGGGGAAAAGTCTCTGGCTATTGATTCTATCTATTCCTCTCATTATCTTGTACACCTCGATCAGGTCTCCTCTTTCCCTTCTCTCCAGAGAGAAAAGTCCGAGCTTATTCTACCTTTCTTCGTAAGGCAAGAGTTCCATCCCAGGCAGCATCCCTTCTTTGCACCCTCTCCAAAGCCTCTCTATCTTTCCTATAGTAGGGTGACCAGAACTGTACACAATATTCCAAGTGTGAACTCACCAGGGATTATAGAGCTGTAACAAACCCTCGCAGCTCTTAAACTCAATCCCCCTGTTAATGAAAGCCAGAACATCATATGCTTTCTTAACAACCCTATCCACTTGGGTGGCAACTTTGAGGGATCTATGTACTTGCACACCCAGATCCCTCTGTTCCTCCACACTGCCAAGAATCCTGTCTTTAATCCTATATTCAGCATTTGAGTTCGACCTTCCAAAATGCATCACTTCACCTTTATCCAGATTGAACTCCATCTGCCATTTCTCAGCCCAGCTCTACATCCTGTCTTTGTCGTGCTGCAGCCTGCAGTAGCCCTCAATATTATCAATGACACCTCCAACATTTGTGCCCTCGGCAAATTTACTAACCCACCCCTCAACCTCCTCATCCAAGTCATTTATAAAAACTACAAAGAGCAGAGGCCCAAGAACAGAGCTCTGTGGGGCCCCCACTCAACACTGACCTCCAGGCAGAATACTTACCATCTACAACCACTCTCTGCCTTCTGTCAGCCAGCCAATTCTGAATCCAGATAGCCAAATCTCCCTGTATCCCATACTTCCTGACTTTATGAATGAGCCTACCATGGGGAACCCTATCAAATGCCTTGCTGAAGTCCATATACACCACATCCACTGCTCGACCATCATCGACTTGTCTTGACACCTCCTCAAAGAACTCAATGAGATTTGTGAGGCATGACCTGCCCCTCACAGAGCCATGCTGACTGCCTTTAATCACACTATGCTTTGCCAAATAGTCATAGATCCTATCCCTCAGAATTCTTTCCAAACTCTGCTGACCACAGACGTGAGGCTGACTGGTCTGTAATTGCCCTTAGGGATTTCCCTATTACCCTTCTTGAAAAGAGGAACATTCATCTCTGTCCAATCCTCCGGTACGACTCCTGTGGAGAGTGAGAAAGCAAAGATCTTCGCCAGCGGCTTAGCAACCTCCTTTCTTGCTTCCCGGAGCAGCCTGGGATAAATCTGGTCTGGCCCTAGGGACTTATCAATCTTAACGTCTTGCAAAATTTCCAGCACATCAATTTCATCAAATTTGATCTGGTCAAGCCTGTATCCCAGCTCCTCAAAGTTCTCATTCACAACAAGGTCCCTTTCCTCAGTGAAAACCAAAGAAAAAACTCAATTAAGGCTTCCTCTATCTGCTCAGACTCCACACACAAGTTCCCTCCGCTATCCCTGATCGGCCCTACCTTCTCCCTGATCACTCTCTTATTCCCCACGTATGAGTAAAATGCCTTTGGGTTCTCCCTAATCCTTCCTGCCAAGCCTTTTTCATGCCCCCTCCTGGCTCTCCTCAGTCCAGTTCTGAGCTCCTTTCTAGCTAGCGTGTAATCTCTAAGGCTGTGCTAGATCCTTGCCCACTCCACCTTACGTAAGCTGCCGCCTTCCTTTTGACGAGAAGTTCCTCTGTTCTTGTCATCCAAGGTTCCTTAATCTTAGCCCTTCTTGCCTGTCTCAGAGGAACAAACTTGTGCATCACTCACAACAACTGCTCCTTAAACAGTCTCCACATGTCTGCTGTGCCCTTTCTGTGGAACAATTGCTCCTTCTGTATTTCCTAACTCCTGTCTGATAGCATCATAATTTCCTTTCCCCTGATTAAATATCTTCCCTTGGTAACTGCTCCTTTCCCTCTCCAAGTCAATGCTAGATGTGAGGCAGTTGTGATTGCTGTCACCAAAGTGTTCTCCCCCTGTGAGATCTGACATCTGGGCTGGCTCTTTGCCAAGCACCAAATCCAAAATGGCCTCTCCCCTCGTCGGTCTGTCTACATACTGAGTAAGGAAACCCTCCTGAACACACCTGACAAAAACGGCTCCATCCAAACCATCTGCACTAAGGATATTCCAGTCAATATTGAGAAAGTTGAAATCACCCACAATAATACATCTATATTTTTCCAGAATCAGCCAGCCTATGAGTTCTTCAATCTCCCGACTGCTCTTAGGGGGTCTGTAGAAAACCCCCAATGAGGTGGCTGCTCCCTTGCTGTTCCTAACTTCCACCCATACTGACTCAGTAGACAAACCTTCCTCAACACCCTTGGTTTCTGTAGCTGTGATGCACTCTCAGATTAGCAACGCCACACCCCCTCCTCTTTTTCCACCCTCCCTGTTCTTTTTAAACATTCTATACCCTGGAACATCTCGCAACCATTCCTGCCCCTTTGAAACCCACGTCCCCGTTATGGCCACAACATCATAGTCCCAAATACTGGTCCGTGCTGTAAGTTTGTCACTCTTATTTCAGACACTCCTTGCGTTAAAGCAGACACACTTTAACCAATCCTTTCGTTTCATCTCGTGAGAAACCTTCACTACATCCTGTCACCATCCTGTCTGCAACTGCCCCCCTCTCAGACATATGGCTCTGATTCCCACCCCCTGCCAAACGAGTTTAAATCCTCCCGAATCACACGAGCAAATCTCCCACCCAGGACAAATCTCCCACCCAGGACAAATCTCCCACCCAGTTCAGGTGCAACCTGTCCTTCATGTATAGGTCCCATCTCCGCCAGAAGGCATCCCAATGGTCTCAGTATCTGAAGCCCTCTCTCCTGCACCAGCCTTGCCACCACGTGTTAAGCTGCATTCGCTGCCTGTTCCTCACCTCACTATCTCGTGGCACCGGTAGCAAACCTGAGATCACTGCTCTATTTATCCTGCTCTCTGTAGTCACTTTTCAGATCCTCCATCCCTTTCCTGGCTATATCACTGGTGCCAATATGTACCACAATTTCTGGCTGCTCACCCTCCCCCTTCAGAATCCTGTAAATCCGATCACCAACATCCCGGACCCTGGCACCAGGGAGGCAACACACCTTCCGGGAGTCCCGTTCCTGACCACAAAATCTCCTGTCAATCCGTCTAACTAGTGAGACAACTAGCGTTTTTCTATTCTCCCCCCTTCCCAGGGAACTTTTCACTTTCTGCTTTTGTCTGAGGGGCAGGATAGTGGAACAAACCAAAAACTGAAAATGTTTTTTAATGCCTTTTTAATGTTGAAAATTGCTTTTATTCCCAAAGCATTTCCCTCCCTTTTGTTCTAATTCCTCCCGTGAGTTTTGTTTATTTAAGCTAGGAGCTGTCCTCTTAGCACCAATTAACTGTTTCTTTTAAAATCTAGAACTGAATGAGTCGGTTGTGAATTGATTTGGGGTCTGGTGTAGTACTTTAGTTTTTGTTGTAGTTGTAACTTCAACTCTGAACTCAGGTTGGTGGTTGATGGTTAGGAAAAGATCTTTCACAATTGCTCCACTGCTATCACATTATCAGTTAATGACCAGTTAATGAGTTGGCACACCAAGGATTTTGTGCTCAATTGCTGTCACCATGATGCAGTTTGTGGTTTTCTGTATTAGCCCATGTAACGTATATCACAAAGAGTCGGCTTGTTGTAAGACAGACGTTTCAAAGTTTACTTACAATGCTAACTATTTGCATGACTACAATATGACAGCAATATGCACATAATCATGGCTCTCTCCTCCTTGATGTCACTGTACAATACAGACAGTGCATTGACTGACTGAAGAAACTCCACAGACTCCTTGACACAGAGAGCAGAGATGCGTTTATATTAAGATGTCACTTGTTATGATGTGAGACAGCTCTGTCGATGCTACAGACTGGTTTGATTGCAAATCTATGACAATACATAGGGTTAGTGCTGATCGAGTGGGCACTGTTCGAGTGTCAGTGCTGAGGGAGCGCCTCACTGTCAGAGGGCTGTGTTGAAGGAGTGTCGCACCGTAGGAGGGTCAGTGCTGAGGGAGTGGGCACAGTCGGAAGGTCAGAGCTGAGGGAGTGCTACACTGTCCAAGGGACAGTACTAGTGGGTGGGCACTGCCAAAAGGTCAGTGCTACATTGTCGGAGGGTCAGTGCTGAGATAGTGCTGCATTGTCAGAGAGTTGGAGCTGAGGAACCACTGTCCTGTTGGAGGGTCAGTGCTGAGGGAGTGGGCATAGCCAGAAGGTCAGAGCTGAGGGGTGCTACACTGTCGGAGGGTCAGTGCTGAGGGAGTGCCGCATTGTCGGAGAGTTGGGGCTGAGGGACCACTGTCCTGTTGGAGGTCAGTGCAAAGGGAGTGCTGCACTGTCACAGAATCAGTGCTGAGTGAATGGGCACTGTCAGAGGGTCCATGCTGAGGGCACTGTCAGCGGGTTAGTGCTGAGGGAGTGCCGCACTGTCGGAGGGTCAGTGCTGAGGGAGTGCTGCACTGTCGGAGGGTCAGTACTGAGGGAGTGCCGCACTGTCAGAGGGTCAGTTCTGAGGGAGTGCCGCACTGTCAGAGGGTCAGTTCTGAGGGAGTGCTGCAATGTCAGAACGTCATTGCTGAGGGAGTGCCACACTGTCGGGGGTGGGGGGGGGGGTCCGTGCTGAGGGAGTGCTGCACTGTCAACGGGTTGGTGTTGAGGGAGTGCCGCACTGTCGGAGGGTCAGTGCTGAGGGAGTGCTGCACAGTCGGAGGGTCAATGCTGAGGGAGTGCAGCACTGTCGGAGGGTCAGTGCTGAGGGAGTGCCGCACTGTCGGAGGGTCAGTGCTGAGGGAGTGCCGCACTGTCGGAGGGTCAGTGCTGAGGGAGTGCCGCACTGTCAGAGGGAGAGTTCTGAGGGAGGTTTGCACTGTCAGAGGGTCAGTGCTGGGTGTGTGCCACACTGTCAGAGGGTCACTCCTAGGGAGTGCCACACTGTCAGAGGGCCAGTGCTGTGGGAGTGCCGCACTGTCAGAGGGTCAGTGCTGGGGGTGTGCCACACTGTCAGAGGGTCAGTGCTGAGGGAGTGCCGCACTGTCAAGAGGGTCAGTGCTGGGGGTGTGCCACACTGTCAGAGGGTCAGTGCTTTGGGAGTGCCGCACTGTCAGAAGGTCAGTGCTGAGGGAGTGCTGCACTGTTAGAGTTGCTACATATGACGTCACAGCTGACATCTATGCTAGCATGTTTGGAGCATCAGATGGGCAGATCTGGAGTTTACAGTTTCTGATGACATGACAGTAATCATTACAATTCAGACTAACTCCAGCCAATTTCAAATCCCCTTGTTGTGGATGGTTAATGTTCCTAAAGTTTCCAGTCTCACCATTTCATCCTCACACTCATTGTCTTCAGTTGCTTCACCCTGTTCGAGTTCCTCACATTCCCCATCGTCACCCAGAGGTTCCTCTGTCAGCGTCTCTGCAGTTTCTGAGGCAGAGTCTGCGTGAGAGAGCTCAGGCCTCACCTCATCGGCCTTCTTCCTCGACTCTGTGGGAACAACCGGGAACAGGAACTTTTAATCTCAAAAATAGGACAGAACTAAAATGAACAAGATCCATTCATATCCCCAGGATCCTCCAGAGTGTTTCAGAGGTGATAGAATCCTTGCTGCTTTCCAGAGAAACAACAGCAACTCCGTCGTACAGAGGAAAATCTCACAAGTTGAGTGACCAGTAACAGATCACTCCCTGACTCTATAAGGTGTAGGACAGAATTAGACCATTCGGTGAGTCGGTGTGGACTTGTTGGGCTGAAGGGCCTGTTTCCACACTGTAAGTAATCTAATCTAATCTAATCAAATCTACACTTCCTCTCAGTGAAATCAGAGCTGGTCCAATAATCTTCAACTCCACTTGTATAAGACTCTGGTGAGGCCTCATCTGGAGTATTGTGTGCAGTTTTGGTCGCCATACTATAGGAAGGATGTGGAAGCTTTAGAACGAGTGCAGAGGAGGTTTACCAGGATGTTGCCTGGAATGGTAGGAAGATCTTATGAGGAAAGGCTGAGGCACTTGGGGCTGTTCTCATTGGAGAAGAGAAGGTTTAGGGGAGATCTGATAGAAGTGTATAAGATGATTAGGGGTTTAGATAGGGTAGATACTAAGAACCTTTTACCGCTAATGGAGTCAGGTGTTACTAGGGGACATAGCTTTAAATTAAGGGGTGGTAGGTATAGGACAGATGTTAGGGGTAGATTCTTCACACAGCGGGTTGTGAGTTCATGGAATGCCCTGCCCGTATCAGTGGTGAACTCTCCTCCTTTATGTTCATTTAAGCGGGCATTGGATAGGCATTTGGAAGTTATTGGGCTAGTATAGGTTAGGTAGGACTCGGTCGGCGCAACATCGAGGGCCGAAGGGCCTGTACTGCGCTGTATCCTTCTATGTTCTATGTTCTATGTTCTATCCTCCATTTGCCTACAACCCTGAAATTCCCTCAGAAATCTGACTATCTCAGCCTTGAATATCCTTAATGATGCAGCCCTCTGTGGTAGAGAATTGCACAGACTCTCAGGTTCTTGAGGAGTAAGGGGATAAAGGCTAACAGGGAGAAGACAGGAGAATGAGGTTGAGAAACATATCAGCCATGATCAGACACAAAGGGCTGAATGGCCTCATTTTGCTCCTATAGTTATGGTCTTGTGGTTGCTCTGGTTGTGATCTGTTTCCCAGTTTCCTTTCTTGCTGTCCAGCCACTGCCAACCCCATATTGCAAGGATATTGCCACAATTTTATCCTACTTTTAAGAACTGAAGAAACAGGAGGCCATTCGGCCCCCTTGAGTCCTCCCCACCCCTTGATAAGATTAGGACTGACCTGGCCCGGGTCTCAATTCATCTTTAGTACCAGCTTAACATAACCCTCAACTCCCCGATGTTTCAGACATCTATCCACCACCGCCTCCTCAAACACTTTCACTGAACTAACCTCCACAACTCTCTGGGCTAGATAATCCTAGACAACTTCAGATTGTCTCCAACAAAGTGCAGAAAGTTTTAACTTGTTTAAACAGACGTTTCACAAAGCCCATTTAAAGAATTTGAGAACGGATCTCACCGTGAGGAGAAATTGTTCAGCTTAAAGCTGATTAAGATTGAAACTCACAGCTTGTTAAAATACTTGCTTTTCCTTCCAGTTCTTAGAGATTTGCTGCTTTACTGAAAGTTATTTACAACAAAGCGAGGATTGGGGAAAGAATTTTTGCTTTACTTAACCTGTCTTCTCACATACTTCCCGTTGCCTCTCTCCTGTCCCGGGACTCCCTCCCTTTAGGGTACCAGGAGGTGGTGATGAAAAGGCTGCCAGGCTGATTAACAGTCCAGGCCCCTGCACCTTGAACTTTACCTCCATCACCATTCAGAGTTTATACCAGAAGTTAAACTGGGAATTTCCAGTTTGGAGGTGAGGGAAGTGCTGACTGCGTCAGGTGCCCTCAGTGACAGAGCAATAACAATGAACAAGAGCACTTCATGAAATGATGCAGGGGCCTCTCATTTCTGACCAGCAAGCATTTCTAAACAGCTGGGAGTGTCCCAGAATATCGGGTGATGTGACACCAGGCAGAGTGCTATAAAGAGAACAGGCTTAAGAAGTGATGTGGGTTTTATTTGCTTTAGACAGAATCCTTTTATGGCCTTTGATAGTTTCCACTGAATCTACCTTCACAACTCTATGTGAGAATTCATAAACTTCACCGTCAGACGTGGTCTTTCAGTTTTTAAGATGAATTGGGACATTTTCAGACAGGTTCCAACTTTGTGGAGCCGATTAAAGCTAACGAAGCAGAGCCCTAACACTTCCACATTGCCTTGAAATGAGAGAGCAGCTTATAGATCCAGACCCAGAGATGGGGCGTGAATTTCAGTTGTACCAAACCCTGCCTTAACCAACACCCTGTTTCCCACAGCAACAGTCGCTGTCCACATCAATCCTGGGCTGGGTTCGTTGCCAGGTCATGAAGGTGGAAGCTCAGAAACACTGGGTCAGGATTGTATTTGTTCTAAAATAAAACAAAGAACTGTGGATTTTGGAAATCTGAATCAGATTCTGAATCTGCAGGTCTGTGGAGAGAGAAACTGTCAGAATGTTTCGGGTCCGGTCTGCTTTGTCTTCAGAACAGCGCTGAGTGTGCGCGGGGATTCTTGTTGGTTGTTTCAGTATCTGCTGTACCCACCTGTGTGACCCACTTTCTCCCTGGATATCTCCTCCAACCTTCCCAGCAGCGAGTCGATGTTGGATTTAATCTGGGTGAGTTCTAGTTTAATCCGCTGGAGTTCGTTGGATTTTACTGTGAAGACAGAGAGGGGCAAAGTGACCCAGAGTTCCTGTGGAGATACCTACCAAAAGGAGTCTTTAAACTCCCAGCTGAAGAATTTGTTTTTCTGACTCTGTTTTCGAAAGTATTGCTGACTCTACAGTTGAAAAAAGTCTCTCTTTGCCCCCACCCTCTGTATGTAGTGAAGGGAAAGGCAGGATGTTTGGAGGGGATTTGGGGAAAAGCCTGGTCACCCAGGGGGCTGGTCTGGGAGGGGGAGTTGAGGCAGGAGACCTCACAACCTTTAAAAATGACTTGGATGAGCACTTGAAGTGTCATAACATGGACCCATTGTGCGAAAGGGAAACTGTGTAGGCAGTGTATTTTTGGTGGTACAGACGTGATGAGCGAAAGGGCCTATTGGTACCAGATGATCCAATTGTTTCTCCTGCAATTTTAGAGGCATCTTTTTGACTGGGCTTTATTAAATTCTTCACCCTAACCTCTGTTCCCACCCCTTCATATTCTCCCTGGCCTATACTCGCTGGCCCCATTCCACCCCGAGCCCCATTCCCCCATCAATAAATGGTGAGATATCTCAGAAGGATCTCCTCACCCTAGTTCAAGGCTCTTCAGGTGGATAAAGGTTTGACAGGATCCCTCCTCTGCTACTCCCAAGCCAATAAGAAAAGCGAATTGACCTTCATCGCCTGATTGAACAATTGCTGATGTTCAGTTAAACTGCCTTTTCACAATATCTATTTAACCAAACATGACCAGAAAGATCTAGCTGATTTTATTTATGAGGAATATCCTTGCACTTTTCCTTGAATAAGACTGTCACATTTTCCACTGTCTAAATTTCTGGCACATTTAAAGAAGATTGGAAGGTGATGGCAGAGCCTTGGATTGCCTTTAGCGACCTGAAACGTAGGCCGGTCTTTCCAATATGTTCTTCCTATTCATTGGTATCTCATCCCTTGCCTCTACTCTCCCCACTTCAGCCGATAGGTTGTCAGCAATACCTTCCTTAGTGAAAGGTAACATCGCCACAGTCCCAGAGAACCATGGGCTACTCTTTCATGAGGGAGAGACAATTGGGGGTGGTTTAACCTGAGGGTCACCACAGGGGAAGAGAGGAGAGTCCTTCATCGTAACTTCAGCTGGTGAGGGAATTGAACCCACACTGTTGGTGTCACGCCAACAAACCAGCTGTCCAGCCAACTGAGCTAAGGAACTCCAAGCATTCCAGCATCTCTGAAGTTTATATTGTCCTTTCCCCTCTAATACGCTCCAGCTCACCTCTTACTCTCCACTTACTATCCACAGGCACCTACAAGATTGTTGAGGTGCCCCACATCATTCCCTCACTTTCACCTCATTTCCCTCCTCACTCACCCCTCCCCCCCCCCCCCCCCCCCCTCCCCACTTCTGGATGAGAATATGTTTCGTGGAGTATTCGAGGCAGTCCCTTTAAGACCAGGCTGGGGAGAGATGAGATATTGAGGGTGGGGGAGACTCCAGTGGAGCACAAACACCAGCATTAGCTTGTCGGACCGAACGGCCTCATCTGGCGGAACTCACGTTTTAACTTTGTGGCGTTTTTCGTGGTGGCTGTGGAACGTGCCATTAACTTCAGGGGGATCCCAGACTTCCCTCTGCGTAGCACGGGGACAATCACCCGGGGTCGCTTAACTGGTATTGCCCGGGGGATCAGCGCTGGCCGGCTGGAGTATTCATGCATTCTAGAGGGAAGAGAGCAACTGGAGAGTTAGAGGGATCAGAAAACAGCACGCAGCGTCTGACACACTGCCCACGGTGTGTACCTAGAAATCTGCCAAGTATACAACAAATAGTGAAGGAAGGGAACAGGATGACATGGTCATGGAGGACATGAACAATTATTGGGGTGGGGAATATAGAGTTGAAGTTAAAATCAGATCAAACATGATCTTCTGGAGTAGCAGAGCAGGGCTTGAAGGGGCCATATGGGCTGATCTTGTTACTTGTTTGTGAGGACTGGTTGGAGAAACAGGGCAATTTCACACAGGGAAATGTTAAAGACTTTTCTCAATAAAAAAGATAATCGAGACGAGATGGTGCAATCTTAAAGGGTTACAGGAACACAGAAAGAGAGAAAGAGAGAGAGAGAGAGAGAGGGTGTATACACAAAGCACGACTGGACACGTTGATAAAACACAGGATCATGTCGTAAACACTACACCAAATCTTTATGCAGTGGTTGAGCCCCGGTTGCAGTGTCGTGTTCGGTGCTGGGTTGGACACGCTGAAGGTCATGGAGACTGTGCCAGGCTGATTTCCCAGGTGGCACCAGAGCTGTGGGTCTGTCATGAAATGGAAAAGCTGGAGAAATGGGGACTGTCCTCCTCCCAGCCTCAGACTGTATCGGGGTGCTCACATTTATGAAGAGGTTTGAAAAATCGGATGAGGAGAGACAGTGTCTACTGTCAGGCAGGTCAGTTAGGGACACAGACTTGTGGGGCGGTGGGGTGGGGGGGACGGGGGCGTCGTATGTCAGTACAGCCAATTGGCAGCTTCAGTGAACCTGCCCAAGCCAAATGTGCCGCTCGAATGAAAACCATCCTTTTCGTCTGTTTCATTTCACATAAACTGCGAGGCCATTGAGATCACTTTAGCCCAGACATCAGGTTCATTCTCCCACCTTTGCTCTGCAAACAAAAAGAAAGGAGTTTGTGTCTGTATCTGTATGTCTGCGTTTATGTGAGAGTGTGTAAGTGCATGTTAGAATGTGAATGTGTCTATATTTGTGTGTGTGTGCATATGTGTGCGAGTGAGTGTGTGTGTGCCAGTGAGGACATCTGTTTGTGCGTGTTTGAGTGGGAGTGTGTGTTTGAGTGGGGGGGGGTTTGAGTGGGGGGGGTGTTTGAGTGGGGGATGTGTGTTTAAGTGGGGGGTGTGTGTTTGAGTGGGGGGGTGTTTGAGTGGGGGGGTGTTTGAGTGGGGAGGGTGTGTTTGAGTGGGGAGGGTGTGTTTGAGTGGGGGGTGTGTTTGAGTGGGGGGGTGTGTTTGAGTGGGGGGGTGTGTTTGAGTGGGGGTGTGTTTGAGTGGGAGTGTGTGTTTGCGTGGGGGTGTGTTTGCGTGGGGGTGTGTTTGCGTGGGGGTGTGTTTGCGTGGGGGTGTGTGTTTGAGTGGGGGTGTGTGTTTGAGTGGGGGTGTGTGTTTGAGTGGGGGCGGGTGTTTGAGTGGGGGCGGGTGTTTGAGTGGGGGGGTGTGTTTGAGTGGGGGTGTGTGTGCTTGACCAGGAAGGTGATGAAGTGTATGCAAGTGTGCACACTGGGTGACTGTAATAGGTCAGGATTTTGACATTCCCATTCCCCAATCTGGAATGACCCAGGTTCTCTGTTCTGGCCCTTCTCCCAGATCCCTTCCAGAATAAATAGCTTCTCTCAAACTCTGAACGTATCCTTCAAACATCCGCTTGGGTCCGTTCTCCCTTTGAATCAGAAAAGCTACGGTGGGTGGAGGGAGGGAGAGGTAATCAGCTCAGCTGGTGGGTGAACAGCTAACACAGAACAGGCTACACTGTCCTCAAAAATCAGCATCTTCGCCCATCAGGCAATTTACTGTTCATGGAACTGTAAGACTGATGCAGAAAAGATGAAGTAAATGGAGCAGCATTGAAGAAAAACTGCCAACAGGGATTTTCCTCAGATGCATTTAGAAAGATCTGGAATTTATTACATGCAATCCCTCACATTCATTAAATGGAAACAGATACAAATACAAACACCCTCAGATGGCCTTTTCATATCGTGTCTGATGATTTCATATTCACTTTTGCAAAATGCTGAAAATAATTATCTTGATGTTATCCTGGAAGCTACGTCAAATGAGGTCAACGTGTTTGACATTCAGCTAGCTATTTCTCAACATGATGGATGCCAATAACCTTCCAGAACATTCCATAGAAAGGAAATGGAGGGAAACACAGGAGAATAAATTGCCTTGGAAATGAACAACATAGCCAGTTCCCAACCTGGAATTCCTGTAATCCCACATGAGTCAACGTCACATGGAATAACAAGTGCGAATGTCTGACCTTTAGCTCTAAATAGAGGATGAAAGCAGTTTCATGGACAGTATGGAGGCTGAGTCCTGACCTAGAGATCCAACAACATTCAAGAAGCACAACACCATCTAGGAGAAAGCAGCCCAGTCTATTGGCACCATATCCATGATCATCTTCTCCCTCCACCACCGATGCTCAGAAGCAACAATGTGCACAAGCACAGTGGCCCAGTGGTTAGCACTGCTGCCTCACAGCGCCAGGGACTTGGGTTCCATTCCAGTCGTGGGCAGACTATCTGTGTGGAGTTTGCACATTCTCCCCATGTCTGCGTGGGTTTCCTCTGGGTGCTCCGGTCTCCTCCCACAAAGATGGTGCTGTCCCATGCATTTGCTGCCCTTGCCCTTCTACATGGAGGTGGTTGTGAGTTTGGAAGGTGCTGTCTAATGAGCCTTGGTGAATTTCTGTAGTGCATCCTGTAGGTTAGGTTAGATTCCCTACAGTATGGAAACAGGCCTTTCAGCCCATCAAGTTCACAGCGAACCCTCCGAAAAGCAACCCACCCAGATCCATTTCCCTACCCTACATTTCCCTCTGACTAATGCACCTAACACTATGGGCAATTTAGCATGGCCAATTTACCTGGCCAGCACATCTTTGTGAGACCTCACACTTATCTATATTAAACTCCATTCGCCATTTCTCGGCCCACTTCCCCAGCTGATCAAGGTCCTGCTGCAATTTCTGAAAACCTTCCTCATTGTCCACAATGCCACCTATTTTAGTGTCATCTGCAAACTTACTAATCATGCTCTGTACATTCTCATCCAAATCATTCATACTGCTGACAAACAGCAATGGGCTCAGCACCGAATCCTGAGACACTCCACTAGTCACAGGCCTCCAGAACATCAAGCATCCTTCCACTGTTATCCTCTGCTTCCTACCATCAAGCCAATTGTGTATCCAATTTTCCAGCATGCCCTGGACTCCATGTGATCTAACCTTCCAGAGCAGCCTACCATGTGGAACCTTATCAAAGGCCTTACTGAAATCCATATAGACTACATCTACTGCCCTGCCCTCATCAACCTTCCTGGTCACTTCATCAAAGAACTCTAACAAATTTGTGAGGCATGATCTCCCATGCACAAAGCCATGCTGACTATTCCTAATTAAACCCTGTCTTTCCGAATGCATGTAAATCTTACCTCAGGATCTTCTCAAGTAACTTATCTACCACAGATGTTAAACGTACTGGTCTATTTTTGTGATTAGATTCCCTACAGCGTGGAAACAGGCCATTTGGCCCAACAAGTCCGTACTGACCCTCTGAAGAGTCACCCACCCAGACATATTTCCCTCTGACTAATGCACCTAACATTATGGGCATTATAGAACAGCTAATCCACCCTAACCTGCACATCTTTGGACTGTGGGAGAAAATTGGAGCATCTGGAGGAAATCCACACAGACACAGGGAGAACATGCAAACTCCACGCAGGTAGTTGTCTGAGGCTAGAATCAAACCTGGGTCCCTGGCACTGTGAGGTAGCAGTGCTAACCATTGAGCTACTGTGCTGCGCCTGTAGAAGACCATCAAAGACACTAAGATAGAAGAGGATGAAATAATGGTCTCCTTTGATGTAACGGCCCTGTTTACATTAATCAACATTAACCTGGCCAAGGAAACACTGACTACACTATTAGAAGACCCAAAGACACATACACCAAACACCACCAACTTCATCAACAAGGACGGTATCATCAAGCTAGTGGACCTATGCCTTACCACCCACTTCACCTTCAACAACGAAACTTACAGACAAACCAATGGAACACCCATGGGATCTCTGATATCAGGGTTCTTAGCAGAGGCAAGAGCTGAAAATGTGTTGCTGGAAAAGCGCAGCAGGTCAGGTAGCATCCAAGGAACAGGAAATTCGACGTTTCAGGCATAAGCCCTTCATCAGGAATGCCCGAAACGTCAAATTTCCTGTTCCTTGGATGCTGCCTGACCTGCTGCACTTTTCCAGCAACATTTTCAGCTCTGATCTCCAGCATCTGCAGACCTCACTCTCTCCTTCTCAGCAGAGGCAGTAATGCAGAGACTTGAGCAAACAGCTCTGCCAACTGTCCAACCCAAACTCTGGGTCTGCCACATGGATGACACCTTTGTCATCACTAAATAAATTAGAGGAAACCTTCAAGACCATCAATTATACCCTTACCGACATAAGATTAACTGAAAAGGAGGAAAACATTTACAAACTGCCATTCCTAGATGTGAGCGAACAGCCAATTGGGAACTTCAAACCAGGGTCTATAGAAAAACAACACATGCAGACCAAATATTGAACTACAGAAGTGATCATCCCAACACCCACAAACGAAGCTGCATTAGAACATTATTTCAACGAGCCACCACATACTTCAGCACAGAGGATTTACACAGAGCAGAGGAAAATCATCTATACCGTGTATTCAAAAAGAACGGGTACCCAATGAACACAGTCCACCGATTTCTCAGCAACAAACCCATACAAACAGACAAAACACATCCAGAAACCCTAGCCACTCTATCCTACATCAAAGAAATGACTGCCAGACTACTCAGACCCCTTGGCATCATGGTAGCCCACAAACGTACCAACACGCTAGAACAGCGGTTTGAAATGAACTTGAAAGACCCTCTACAGACAAGCAAAACTAATGTCATTTCCAAAATACCGTGCAAGGACTGTAACAAACACTACATTGGACAAACAGGCAGAAAACTAGCCACCAGGATACATGAACATCAACTAGCCACAAAAAGACATGACCCTCTCTCACTAGTATCCTCACATACGGATGAAGAAGGACACCACTTCAACTGGGACAATATATCCATCCTAGGACAAGCCAAACAAGACACTCATGGGAATTTCTAGAAGCATAGAGTTCTGGTTGGAATGCTATCAACAAACACATCAAGTTAGGCCCCATCTACCACCCCCTGAGAGAAAGAACAGGAAATGACATCACTGCAAGAAATGACATCACCAACCCAAAGAAACCCAAACATATAAATAGAAAGCCAGAATAATCAGCAGTGCTTCATCTGGAGACCCCCTGAAGATTTTACCTGGCAGGGTGACGAAACATCTGGAAATGAACCTTCCAGCTCAGCGAGCAGGCCTATATCCTGTATCCCCTATATACCTGTAGAAATTCCCTTGACCCCAGCTACCTGTACTTGAGCCATGCTTCCTTCTTTTTTTCTGACCAGAACTTTGATATCTCTTGTCATCCAGGCTTCCCTATTCCTGCCAACCTTGCCTTTTACCCTCACATGAACATATTGACCTTGAACTCGAGTCGTTTCACTTTTAAAGGCCTCCCACTTGCCAAAGGTCCCTTTGCCAGTAAACAAACTACTCCAACCCCTGCAAGCTCCTGTCTAATTCCACCAAAGTAGATCTTGCCCCAAAGTAGAACTTGAGCCTGTGGACCAGTTTGGTCCCTCTCCATAAATACTGACTCAGCCAGTGATACCCAGGTCCCTTGAGCTGGGGTTGCAGGTTGCAAGCAGGGATGGGCACTGTGATTCCAGTGGTTTTGGGGGGCGGCGGGGGGGGAAACTTTGTCACTGCAGACAGCAGACCAGTATGGAACAGGAGAGGTACTGACCTTTGGGAAGCGAGTGACAAAGCTGAGTAACCCTGGGCACAGTATTGTGAGCTATGTCCCCGAACTGATTCCTAACGGCTTGGTACAACTAGTTGCCCTCTGAGGTGCTGCAGTGAAGAGTCAACACCACTAGAATGGAGTCACATACGAGATAGAGACAGCAGGTTTCCTTTATCTGAATCTCACTGTCAACCAACTGGATTGGAATCATCCTGACAGTGACTATTCCATGGGGTGACTGGGTTGGAGTTGAGATTGGCAGTCTCCATTTTAAATATGGACCTGTGAACTTTTACAAGTTATCAGGGCAATTGTTTTTTTTAATCCCGTGGTGATTGAACCCGGCGGAGGATCGAGGGGAATTGAATGACTATTTGGATAGAAATCACATGCAGAGAAAATGATGCTGGTTTGAAGAGCCAGGGGCAGGCACAGAACTCCCTCAACACCAGAACCCAATCTGTGACTGAGGGATGAACGTCTTCCTCTGTTGACCAGATTCAGATTGCACTCAGTTGCCTTTCAACAGGAACTAAACTGCAACTCGCTCATGAAATACAAGGAAGGGCAGAGACATTTCCCGACCTGACAGCAGCTCCAAACCAGAGAAGAGGAGAATTAAAACAAACCAGACATTACCTCTCATAAAAGTCGTCTCTGAAGTAATCATAATCAAAATCGTAACTTGAGCTTTGGAATTAGAGGAAAGAAAAGAAATTAACAATATTTACTGGAAAATGAGGATATAAACGACTTTGCCAAATCTATGCCTTAGCAAAGGATAAAAAGGAAACTTTTCCATCATTGCTTATATCAGATAGATTTGTGATAAGAATCTATCAGCCTTGGGGACATAGCTGAGTGAATCCCAAAATCCCAAATAAAGCCCCTCCAGGCTCTTACTCACTGTGTCCTAGCCAAAAGGTCCAGGAGGTGGTTTTACCAGTAATTAAACGGAGAATTCATGATCAGTGAAAGACCCCACCTCTCCACCTCCCCCTGCCACCCACAAGGAGAAACACGTAACTACATTCCCAACTGGGATACCATGGCAACCTGTCTACTGGGAGGTGGGGGGGGGGGGGCGGGGTAGGGAGTGGTGGCTGGAGGAATGAGGTTGGTGGGAAGTTGATTGGGGACATTGAAGGGGAATGGGGAGGGGGGCTGTGGACAAGAGGGTGTCGGCTAGCAGAAGCTCTGATTACCACCATCAGACCAAAGCTCAGCTGTGGGGCGGGGGGGGGAAGAGGGGTTGAAGAGGGTGGTGTCTGCAAGCCACACCTGACACCCCCCTCCCCAAGCCCCATACCTCTCTCCACAATACCCACCCTGTGAAAAGGGGAATAATCCACTTGACCCCTCAGTATTGGATGGCCCCTGAAGTGTCAGCCTCAACTGGCAGATGTTAGGGTGAGAGTTTTTGGATAAGGGGCAACTAAAGAAGGAATTACTTCTCTCAAAGGGTCGTGAATCTGCAGAATTCACCCCCCTGAGTGGCACTGAGTAAATTTAACGAGGAGTTTAATCAACTTTTAATGAGTTACAGGTTGAAGGATTATAGAGAGGGGGCAGGAGCTGAGATCAGCCATGATCGTACTGAATGCCAGAGCAGGCTCAAGGGGCTGAATGGCTGCCTCCTGTTCCGAGCCCTTCTGCTTGGAAGTGGCCGGACTCTGATTGGGCAGCAGCCTCAGGTAACCTCAGTGTCGAGGACTGTGATAGGCTGAGAAGCTGCTCCTCACTCACCAGTCAATCCACAAGGAGCTAATTGGTGGACAGTACAAAGCATCGCGCATGTTTGAGGTGACCATTATAAACACACAAACATTGTAAAATCACAACCTGCATAACCCAAGGAGTGACTAATGACTGCAGTCTGTAATTGTTAGAAAATTAGCCAATGGCGAATATTGGTTTTGAACCCTTTGTGATTGGCGCACTGTACCTGTACACAGCAGAACTTGGTCTCTTCAATCCTTTGGGTCTATTGGGTTTGGGTTCTCCAGCCATGTTAATATCTGTGACAGGTTCAAATAAAACAAACATCATCAGTGTAAATCTTCATCAACTCCTTCAAAACTAAATTCAAGAGCTGTGGATGCTGGAGATCTGAAAAAAACCAGGAAGGAAATTGCTGCTTGTTTCATTTCTGAAGTCAAATCGGGCCGAAGCCAAAACGTTAACTCTGTTTCTCTCTCCGCAGGTGCTGTTAGACCTGCTGAGTTTCTCTCGCAGTTTCTGTGTTTTGATTCTTCCATCAACCTGTTCCCTGGGTCACCTTCAGTCAGTCAATCACTAATCAGTCTCCCCATTCCTTCAACTTCTCCCATTTTATTCTCCTCATATACCTCTTCACATTGTGGAAATGGGTGAAGGTGGTTCCTGGTTGATGGACCCTCCTAGAGGGGGATGTTCCTGACTTCAATTCTCACTGACAAGTCCCTATCAGCCTTGACCTCGTAACCAGAGAGAGATCGCAGGGTCAAAGGTGACTCATTCGCTGTTAATATTCAGTTACTGCTCAGAATGTGAATGGCACTAAAATAATGCAAGTTCTTCTCTTTAAAGATGGGAGCAAGCAGTGAATAAACTCAAGCCTTCCTTTACTTTTCCCAATTGACAGATCGCGGAGTTATTGATAACCTTCCCAAATGATCACCTTCAGTAACAATGCATGAAGCGGGCTGGATTAACCGCTCTCTGCCACAATCTGGGGGCGGACACCAGCATCAGTGCGTTTTTTAACTCACTGATAGGATTTGAGTGTTGCTGGCTGGGCCAGCATTTAGGAACATAGGAACAGGAGGAGGCCATTCAGCCCTTTGAGCTTGTTCTGCCATTCAATGAGTTCATGGCTGAAGTGTGGCCTCACTATGTGTTGAATTCTGGGTAATCCAAGATGGAGGATAGGAAAAATTTCTGGCTGTAACAGCTGCTCCTTTTTTGAGGTACTTTAGGTGCTGGAGGTGATTTCCTTGAATTCCAGGAGCAGCAATTACTGTTTTATATGCTGTTGCATTGTTTTGGAACTTTGGGAAAAAAAAAGTCAAAACAACAGCAGTTTTAAAAGGGAGAAGAACAGACAAAGGAAGCACATGGTAAGGACAGTGCAGGAGAGAGAGAGACCTGCACAGTCACTGCCTTTGCTGTTTGAATTCATGGATCGCTGGACATCGGAGTGCGTCTGGGAAAATTAACAAACAGTGAATTTCACAACTGATCATGGAGGAACCTGTTTGGGCAAAGTTACAACACAGAAACAGGTAAGTTAATCGTTGTTTTAAGTGTGTCCAACAGAAAGGCTGCAATAGTGAGTAGAGTGGGTTCTTTCTTGATTATATAATTTTGGAGAAATGTCTCTTGATTAAACTTCAAATATAAGCCATAACTATTGATTTAACCTGGAGCAGTGTTTGTAGAGGAATAAAACGGTGTCTGTACATTGTGAAGGAGCAAAAATGGCCTTTGCAGTGATATGTACGTCTTGTTAGATGTTGGAGTTTACAGAGAGTTTAAGGGTTACTGAGGATTATATCTGCCATAAATGCTGTTGGATGAGAATCTTATTAGATCGAGTGGATCGGTTGGAGAGACAGTCAGAAGCAATGAGGAATTTGCAACAGCAACAGTATGTGATAGATGGCAGTTACAGGAAGGGGGGGGGAAGTCTCAGATACAGTCAACTAGATGGGTTAATTCCAGGAAGGGTGAGAGAGGTGGGCAGCTAGTGCAGGAGTCTTTTGTGGATATACCCATTTCAAACAGGTATGCTATTTTGGAAAATGGGGGGGTGGGGGTGATGGATTCTCAGAGGAACATAGCACAGCCAAGTTTCTGATATTGAGACTGGCTCTAATGCAATGAGGGGTTCCAAGAGATCAATTGTGTTAGGGGATTCTGAAGTCCGAAGTACAGACAGACGTTTCTGTGGCCAGCAGAGAAAAAACAGAATGGTGTGTTGCTTCCCTGGTGCCAGGATCAAGGATGTCTCAGAGAGGGTGCAGAATGTTCTCACGGGGGAGAGGGGCCAGCAGGAGGTCATTGTCCACATTGGGGCCAACAACATAGGAAGGGAAAAGGTTGAGATTCTGAAGGGAGGTTACAGAGAGTTAGGCAGAAATCTAAAAAGGAGGTCCTCGAGAGTAGTAATATCTGGATTACTCCCAGTGCTACGAGCTAGTTAGCTCAGGAATAGGAGGATAGAGCAGGTGAATGCATGGCTGAGGAACTGGTGTACGGGAGAAAGATTCACACTTTTGGTTCATTGGAATCACTTTTGGGGTAGAAGTGACCTGTACAGGAAGGACGGATTGCACCTAAATTGGAAGGGGACTAATATACTGGCAGGGAGGATTTAAACTAGTAAGGTGGGGGGGTGGGACCCAGGGAGATAATGAGGAAAGAGATCGATCTGAGACGGGTACAGCTGAGAACAGAACTGAGTCAAACAGTCAGGGCAGGCAGGGACAAGGTAGGACTGATAAATTAAACTGCTTTTATTTCAATGCAAGGGGCCTAACAGGAATGGCAGATGAACTCAGGGCATGGTTTGGAACATGGGACTGGGATATCATGGCAATTACGGAAACATGGGTCAGGGATGGGCAGGACGGACAGCTTAATGTTCCAGGATACAAATGCTGCAGGAAGGATAGAAAGGGAGGCAAGAGAGGAGGGGGAGTGGCATTTTTTATGAAGGATAGCATTACAGCTGTGCTGAGGGAGGGTATTCCTGGAAATATATCCAGAGAAGTTATTTGGTTGGAACTGAGAAATAAGAAAGGGGTGATCACCTTATTGGGATTGTATTATAGACCCCCTCCAATACTCAGAAGGAAATTGAGAAACAAACTTGTAAGGAGATCTCAGCTATCTGTAGGAATAATACAGTGGTTATGGTCGGGGATTTTAACTTTCCAAATATAGACTGGGACTGCCACAGTGTTAAAGGTTTAGACGGAGAGGAATTTAAGTGTGTACAAGACAATTTTCTGATTCAATATGTGGATATACCTACTAGAGAAGGAGCTAAAATGTCCTACTCTTGGGAAATAAGGCAGGGCAGGTGACTGAGGTGTCAGTGGGGGAGCACTTTGGGGCCAGCGACCATAATTCTATTCGTTTTAAAATAGTGATGGAAAAGGATAGACCAGATCTAAAAGTTGAAGTTCTAAATTGGAGAAAGGCCAATTTTTGACAGTATTAGGCAAGAACTTTCAAAAGCTGATTGGGGGCAATGTTCGCAGGTAAAGGGACAGCTGGAAAATGGGAAGCCTTCAGAAATGAGATAGCAAGAATCCAGAGAAAGTATATTCCTGTCAGGGTGAAAGGGAAGGCTGGTAGGTATAGGGAATGTTGAATGACTAAAGAAATTGAGGGTGTGGTTAAGAAAAAGAAGGAAACATATGTCAGATATAAACAGGATAGATCGAGTAAATCCTTAGAAGTGTATAAAGTAAGTAGGAGTATACTTAAGTGGGAAATCAGGAGGGCAAAACGGGGTCATGAGATAGCTTTGGCAAATAGAATTAAGGAGAATCCAAAGGGTTTTTACAAATATATTAAGGACAAAAGGGTAACTAGGGAGAGAATAGGGCCCCTCAAATATCAGCAAGGCCGCCTCTGTGTGGAGCCACAGAAAATGGGGGAGATACTAAATGATATGTTGCATCAGTATTTACTGTGGAAAAGGATATGGAAGATATAGACTGTAGGGAAATAGATGGTGACATCTTGCAAAATGTACAGATTACAGAGGAGGAAGTGCTGGATGTCTTGAAACGGTTAAAGGTGGATAAATCCCCAGGACCTGATCAGGTGTGCCTGAGAACTCTGTGGGAAGCTAGAGAAGTGATTGCTGGGCCTCTTGCTGAGATATTTTATCATCAATAGTCACAGGTGAGGTGCCGGAAGACTGGAGGTTGGCAAACGTGGTGCCACTGCTTAAGGAGGGTGGTAAGGACAAGCCAGGGAACTATAGACCGTGAGCCTGACCTCAGTGGTGGGCAAGTTGTTGGAGGGAATCCTGAGGGACAGGATGTACATGTATTTGGGAAGGTGAGGACTGATCAGGGATAGTCAACATGGTCTTGTGTTTGGGAAATCATGTCTCACAAACTTGATTGAGTTTTTTGAAGAAGTAACAAAGAGGATTGCTGAGGGCAGAGTCGTAGATGTGATCAACATGGACTTCAGTAAGGCGTTCAATAAAGTTCCCCATTAGAGACTGGTTAGCAAGGTTAGATCTCATGGAATACCGGGAGAACTAGCTATTTGGATACAGAACTGGCTCAAAGGTAGAAGACAGAGTGTGGTGGTAGAGGGTTGTTTTTCAGACTGGAGGTCTGTGACCAGTGGAGTGGCACAAGGATCGGTGCTGGGCCCTCTACTTTTTGTCATTTACATAAATGATTTGGATGCGAGCATAAGAGGTACAGTTAATAAGTTTGCAGATGACACCAAAATTGGAGGTGTAGTGGACAGCGAAGAGGGTTACCTCAGATTACAACAGAATTTGACCAGATGGGCCAATGGGCTGAGAAATGGCAGATGGAGTTTAATTCAGATAAATGCGAGGTGCTGCATTTTGGGAAAGCAAATCTTAGTAGGACATATACACTTAATGGTAAAGTCCTAGGGAATGTTGCTGAACAAAGAGACCTTGGAGTGCAGGTTCATAGCTCCTTGAAAGTGGAGTCGCAGGTAGATAGGTAGTGAAGAAGATGTTTGGTATGCTTTCCTTTATTGGTCAGAGTATTGAGTACAGGAGTTGGGAGGTCATGTTGCGGCTGTACAGGACATTGGTTAGGCCACTGTTGGAATATTGCGTGCAATTCTGGTCTCCTTCCTATTGGAAAGACGTTGTGAAACTTGAAAGGGTTCAGAAAAGATTTACAAGGATGTTGCCAGGGTTGGAGGATTTGAGCTACAGGGAGAGGCTGAACAGGCTGGGACTGTTTTCCCTGGAGCGTCGGAGGCTGAAGGGTGACCTTATAGAGGCTTACAACATTATGAGGGGCATGGATAGGGTAAATAGACAAAGTCTTTTCCCTAGGGTCAGGGAGTGCAGAACTAGAGGGCAGAGGTTCAGGGTGAGAGGGGAAAGATATAAAAGAGACCTAAGGGGCAACATTTTCACGCAGAGGGTGGTACGTGCATGGAATGAGCTGCCAGAGGAAGTGGTGGAGGCTGGTACAATTGCAACATTTAGGAGGCATTTGGAAGGGAAGGGTTTGGAGGATATGGGCCGGGTGGTGGCAGGTGGGAGTAGATTGGGTTGGGATATCTGGTCGGCATGGATGGGTTGGACCGAAGGGGCCGTTTCCATACTGTACATCTCTATGACTCTTGCCTTTGGCCCATAGCCCTTAATACTTTATCTTTAACAAAAAATGCATCTATCTCCAATTTAAAACTAACTGACCCAGCATCCACTGCTATTTGTGGAAGCAAGTTCCACCCAAGGATTCCAGGCTTGGGTGACTGTCTGTGTGGAGTTTGCACATTCTCCCTGTGTCTGCTTGGGTTTCCTCTGGGTGATCCAGTTTCTTACCAGAGTCCAAAGATGTGCAGGTTAAGTGAATTGGTCATGCTAAACTGCCCATAGTGTTAGGTGCATTAGCCAGAGGGAAATGGGTCTGGGTGAGTTACTCTTCGGAGGATCAGCGTGGGACTTGTTGGGCCGAAGGGCCTGTTTCCACACTGTAGGGAATCTAATCTTAAATCTAATCAAACCTCTCCCACCCTGAGTATGTGTAGAAGTGATTCCTGACGTCTCTCCTCAGCGGTCTGGCCCTAAGTTTCAGACGTTTCCCCCTAGCTCCCAAACAGTGGGAATAGTTTATCTTTATCTACCCTGTCTTTTCCTGTTAAAGTTGAAAATCACACAACACCAGGTTATAGTCAAACAGATTTATTTGGGAGGACAAACTTTCAGAGCGCTGCTCCTTCATCAGGTAACTAGCTAGTGCTTCCAAATAAAGCTGTTGGACTATAACCTGATGTTGTGTGATTTTTAACTTTGTCCACCCCAGTCCAACACCGGCATCTCCAAACCATGTTTCCCTGTTAATACCTTGAAGACGTCGATCAAGTTGCCTGAGAACAGAAATAACTCTACAGAGTATCCTATCACCAGCCCCTGCCTATAGCACCGTCTCATTCAGAGTCAGGACCAGACTGTCAGTACCTCTGACACTCCCCTATTTACGCCTGTCAGTCAGGACTCCCTGACTGGGCCTTTGACCTGGTCCAATCAGGGAACTTGTATTCACTGATGCCCAGCTGACTGATCTTGTTACAATCACGACATCAGCTTCGCCAATGCTTGAGAAAACAGGCCTAACTTGTATAACCCTCCCCATGATGTACCTCCTGAAATCCAGATATCATTATTGGTAAGCCTACACTGTACTCCCTCTGAGGCCAACATATCCTTCCTAAGGCCGCAGTCTCCACACAGGGTCTAACTGCTCTCCCCTCCCCCCCCCGGGTTTTGTTAAACTGCAGCACAACCTCTGCATCCTTGTACCCCAATCCTCTCGATATAAAGACCAGCGTTCCATTAGACACCTTGGTTATTTCCTGACCCTGTCACTACAGGGTGTGCCCAAGTGTTGTGGAAGGTCAGTGCCCAGCTCACCTTCATCCCGACACAGCTCAGAGTGGGGAGTCATGCCGCAGAATATCAGGAAGTCAGTGTGCGCTTCTACTTTTAGAAAGGAAATGCAGCGAATGCTGTTTTCTGGGCGACCGTGACCCAGGCTTCCATTTCCGGAAAATTCCCTCCATCGTGTGGCTCCACTCAAAATCGGAGCCTTATGTTCTTCAAAGTTGCAGCTCTCTCTTTAACACAATCTAATAGCCACTGCACGTGTCCAGCAGTTATTATCGAGCTGGTTAATAGTCTGCAGCTGTACTGCCTTATCACAGCTAACAGGTTACAGCTGGGCCCTGGGGAGATCACAATCAACCAGTCGCCAACATTCTCGTTTTCCTAATTAGTTACCGTACAAGAGTAACACTCAGTAAAATAATTACAAAGGCATAAATCTTCCTTTCCTAATGCATCCTCCAGTCTGAACAGCAGGCTCCTCAGATATGCAGCAAGGAATTATAAGCTTGAAGTAACAACTGAAGGCTGTTGGGAAACAGCAACGTTCAAAACAATTACAGAAGGGAAGCAGTGTTAACATTCAGTCAGTGACAAAAGGCTATTCCTAGTAGATTGCTAAAAAAGAACTCTATTGGCAATTAGCAAAATGAGAGTTTCTAAGGAAGTGGGCAGAATAACAAAAGGGAATGGGAGAAGTGCTTGCAGTACAGTGATAGTGTCCCTACCTCTGAGCCAGGAAGCCTGGGTTCAAGTCCCACCTGCTCCACAGGTGTGTCATAACATCTCAAAGCAGGTGGATTAGACAATATCTGAAAGGGGAATGGGATTGAGCATCTGCCAGGGCTCTTGTTGGTGGGCAGCAGATGGCAGTAACATCAACAGCATTAGATTCACAGTGAACTGCATCACTTCCACCACACTATGATAACATTATCACAATTGCACTGTCTTTCCTCAAGCTTCTTCCCTGCAGGTTTGAAACTGTAAAACTGTGTAAAATCTTTTTGTTAAGAATTTCCATCTCACAAAAAAAAGCTTCAGGCCAATCAGCGTCAAGCAACCTGCTCAGAAAGCTCTGCTCCCATCTTGATAACTCTAAAGAATTTCACCAGAGAGGCGGACACAGTCCACAACATTCTGAGTCAAGCAACAGTCAATGTATTGTTTCTAAATTGTTGAAGGAACCATGAACTATTGCAAGTTCCATTTCTATACAAAAAAGTTAATCTATTTTACCTTGGTCCATGTTTTAATAAAATGCATCCATTAGTTTTAATACCACAAGACATAAGAACAGATATTAGGCCATTTCCCCAGTGAGTCTGCTCTGCCTCTCAATCATGGCTAATTGTTCTTTCAACCCCTTTTCCTGCTTTGTCCTTGTAACCTTTGATCCCCTTGGCAATCAAGAACTTACCTACCTCGGTTTCTCAGTGGCAATAGACAATAGGCAATAGGTGCAGGAGTAGGCCATTCTGCCCTTCGAGCCTGCACCACCACTCATTATGATCATGGCTGATCATTCTCAATCAGTATCCTGTTCCTGCCTTATCCCCGTAACCCTTGATTCCACTATCCTTAAGAGCTCTATCCAACTCTTTCTTGAAAGTATCCAGAGACTGGGCCTCCACAGCCTTCTGGGGCAGAGCATTCCCCACACCCACCACTCTCTGGGTGAAGAGGTTTCTCCTCATCTCTGTTCTAAATGGCCTACCCCTTATTTTTAAGCTGTGTCCTCTGGTTCGGGACTCACCCATCAGCAGAAACATGTTTCCTGCCTCCAGAGTGTCCAATCCTTTAATAATCTCATATGTCTCAATCAGATCCCCTCTCAGTCTTCTAAACTCAAGGGTATACAAGCCCAGTCGCTCCAATCTTTCAACATAAGATAGTCCCGCCATTCCGGGAATTGACCTCGTGAAACTACGCTGCACTCCTTCAACAGCCAGAATATCTTTCCTCAAATTTGGAGACCAAATCTGTGCACAATATTCCAGGTGTGGTCTCACCAGGGCCCTGTACAGCTGCAGAAGAACGTCCTTGCTTCTAAACTCAATCCCTCTTGTTATGAAGACCAGCATGCTATTAGCTTTCTTCACTACCTGCTGTACCTGCATGCTTACCTTCATTGACTGGTGTAAAGAACACCCACATCTCTCTGTACTGCCCCTTTACTTAACTTGACTCCATTTAGACAGTAATCTGCCTTCCTGTTCTTGCCACCAAAGTGGATAACCACACATTTATCCACATTAAACTGCATCTGCCATGCATCCATCCACTCATCTAGCCTGTCCAGATCACCCTGTATTTTCCTAACATCCTCCTCACATTTCACCCTGCCACCCAGCTTTGTGTCATCAGCAAATTTGCTAATATTACTTTTAATACCTTCATCTATACCATTAATGTACATTGTAAAAAGCTGCAGTCCCAGCACTGATCCCTGTGGCACACCACTGGTCACCGCCTGCCATTCCGAAATGGAGCCGTTTATCACTACACTTTGTTTCCTGTCAGCCAACAATTTTTAATCCAAGTCAGTACTTTGCCCCTAACACCATGCGCCCTAATTTTGCTCACTAACCTCCTATGTGGGACTTTATCAAAGGCTTTCTGAAAGTCCAGGTACACTACATCCACTGGATCTCCCTTGTCCATCTTCAGAGTTACATCCTCAAAAAATTCCAGAAGATTAGTCAAGCATGATTTCCCCTTCATAAATCCATGCTGACTCTGACCTATCCTGTTACTGCTATCCAGATGGGTCGTAATTTTATCCTTTATAATTGACTCCAACATTTTTCCCACCACTCAGGTCAGACTAACTGGTCTATAATTCTCTGTTTTCTCTCTCCCTCCTTTCTTAAAAAGTGGGACAACATTAGCCACCCACCAATCCACAGGAACTGATCCTGAATCTATAGAATATTGGAAAATGATTACCAATGCATCCACGATTTCTAGAGCCACCTTCTTCAGTACCCTGGGATGCAGACCATCAGGGGACTTATCTGCCTTCAGACCTAACAGTCTCTCCAACACCAATTCCTGCCTAATATAAATTCCCTTCAGATCATTCATTACCCTGGGTCCTTCAGCCACTATTACATCTGTGTCTTCCCCAGTGAAGATGGATCTAAAGTACCAATTCAACTCTTCTGCCATTTCTTTGTTCCCCGTAATAAATTCACCCATTTCTGTTTTCAAGGGCCCAATTTTAGTCTTAACCGTTTTTTTCTTTTCACATACCTAAAAAAGCTTTATATTTTTGGCCAGTTTGCCTTCATACCTTATTTTTCCTTTGCGTATTTCCTTTTTAGTTATCCTCTGTTGTTCTTTAAAAAGCTTCCCATCCTCTGATTTCCCACTCATCTTTGCTATGTTAGACTTTTTCCCTTTTGTCCTGGCCTGCAAAGACTTCTGTGGCGATTGCCTGGAAGCTTTCAATGCGAATTAGGGCCACTATTTCTGACGCAAATCGGAGATTGTGCACAATCCTTGCTCAGAATGTTCCGGCCATGCTCCCAGTGCCGGACCCGTCTCAACAGAAGGAGTCCAGCAAACCGCGGTGGCAGCATGGGAACATACCACCACTGCAGACGCCTCTCTCCTTCTTACAGCAGTGTTCCAGAAAGGAAGATGTTCAATCGATCTCAAAGCTGCCTTGACAGTGACAGAGAGACGGTCTGTAAGGTGAGTGGGAAAGGGCTATAGTGACGGCTGAGTGGGTGAGGGGCTGGGGTGACTAATGCACAGAATGTCAGGTAGGCGGACGGGTGGGCTGTAAGTGGGTGTAGTGCTGACCGGTAAGGGGGTGACAGGGAGGATGGGTCAGGGGTCAATGAGAGGTAAACTGTCCAAAAGCAGATGGCGAGGTGATTATAGTCAGGGTGAACGTTGGATGGGGATTAGGGGGTATCATTAGCCAGAAATACAAACTAAGCTTGAACCCTCTGACACTTTCTGACAAATGATGAGTCCGAGTGACTCTGAGTCCCTCTGGAGCTGTTCCGAGGGTTCCACACACCCGGGAATTGCTCATTAGAAGTTTCAAATTCCCTCTGCAGGGTCACGACACCGATCTATCCCAGACTGTCTGGAGATAAGAAGGTCCCAGACAATGTTTACAGACAAACAGACAAAAACATGATGAAGAAGCAAATTAGCTCAAACTGTAAAGTCCCAACCTCAGGATTGACTTCAGTCAGAAACCTCTGGGATCATTTGTTGGGATGTAAGGAGAGAGTGGAGCAGAGTGACTAATGTTAACTGTCCTTTATCATCCCATTCCATTCCATTCTCAACGGCAACATTATGGAGAGGGGTTAAAAGGGTTTCTGTAGGAGGATCTAGGAGCAGTTAGTTTAAAAACAAGGGCTTACCCGCTTAAAACCAGAAATAAGAAATACCTTGTGCACTTGGGGACTGTGAGCCTTTAGAATTCCCTTCACAAAGGGAGTGGATACAGAATCTTCCTGTATCTTTGAGGCCGAGGCAGACTCTTGCTGGCCAAGGGCATGGCCCGCTCTCGGGGGATTGCAGAGTTGAGGTTAAAATCAGATCAGCCACAATCTTATTGATGTGGAGGTGCCAGTGTCGGACTGGAGTGGACAAAGTCAGAAATCCCATGGCACCAGGTCAGAGTCCAACAGGTTTATTTGAAATCACAAGCTTTCTGAGCGCTGCCCCTTCATCAGGTGAAGTGGAGGGAAACTCAGTAGACTGTAACCTGGTGTTGTGTAATTTCTGACTGTGATCTTATGGAAGGGGGGAGGGGGAGCAGGTTTGAAGGCGGAGTGGTCCTACCCTCGCTCCTCGCCGCTATGTTCATTGGGACATGGAGGAACACAGCCAGTTCTGAGGAACTCGGAGTAACCGCCAACTCTCTGGCCTGTCCTCCCTGAGATTGACCCACTGCGTTGGTCAAACCCCTCCTTCACATTCCCCCGCAGCGCCCGATGGTCTTACCGAGTGTCTGTCCAGCGAGTACCCGGCGATTCTCTCCAGCCACGGCGACACGTGCCGTTCTCTCGTTGGTGTACTGGACAAAGGCGTAGCCCTTGTGCACAGAGCAGCCCACCACCTTGCCGTACTGCCCGAAGATTGTCTCCACGTCAGACTTCTTCACCACCGCCGTGTTGAGGTTTCCGATAAAGACGCGGGAATTAATCGACCGAGGGTCATTCTTGTTGGTGATGTTACTGGTCTGGAGTTTGGTCGACATACTCAGGTCCTGGAATGAGGAGAAAGATTAAAACATCATTGACCCTGGACAAGTATGGACCTCTCGCTGCTATACAGCTGTGACAGACACGCTGGCAAAACAGCTTTATTTCATACACGGGATGTGGGTGTTCCTGGCCAGGCTAGCATGTATTACCCATCCCTAATTACCTCATTGCAGTGGGTCTGGAGTCACATGGAACCCAGATCAGATTTCCCTCCAAATGAACATTACTGACCCAGATGGGTTTTTAACAATGAATGACAGTGGTCACCATTTACCCAACATTTCACTGAATTCAAATTTCACCATCTCTCCTTGGGAGATGAACCCATGTACCTGGAACATATACCTGAAATTCTGGAATGTTAGTCTAGAGATATCACCATGACACACTGCCTCCACACATCAGGATGGCTGAGAGGGTGCTGGTCCATTTAGATCAATGGGAAAGTGGTTACAATTGAGTTGGGAAGGGGAGAAAGTAGGAACAGGTTGGATGATCACTCATGATCCTATTGAATGGAGGAGCTATCTCAAAGGGCTAAATGGCCTATATTCTATCTGTTTAGGAAGGAGACATTGTGAGACTTACACAATCAACTGGGCCAGCACGTTTTGGGCCTTCTATAGGTTTTTGACTCATTCACAGGATGTAGGCGCTACTGTTTGGGCCAGCAATTATAGACAATCTCTAAATGTCCTGGAGGAGGTGCTGGTGAGTGATGTCCTTGACCTGGGTTGGGGTATAGACACCCACAGGGTTGTTTGCTAGGTGGTTCTGGGACCTGAGTCGAGAGCACGATGCTGGAAAAGCACAGCAGGTCAGGCAGCGTCCGAGGAGCAGGAGAGTCGACGTTTCGGGCATAGGCCCTTTATCAAATTCCTGATAAAGGGCTTTTGCAGGAAACATCGATTTTCCTGCTCCTCGGACGCTGCCTGACCTGCTGTGCGTTTCCAGCAACACAACCTCGACTCTGATCTCCAGCATCTGCAGTCCTCACTTTTGCCTCGTTCTGGGACCTGGACTCGGCGACAGTGGATGTAAGGATGGTGAGTGGCTTGGAGGGGGTGGGGTTCCCATGTATCTTCTGCCCTTGTTCTAGATGGAACTGGTCATGGGTTTGAAAGATCCTGTCTGAGGGTTTTCGGTCAATTTCTGCACTGCAACTTGTAGGTAGCTCACACGACGGCTACTGAGCATCAGTGATGGAGAGAGTGGGTGTTTATGAATATGGTGCCAACAAGTGGGCTGCTTTGTCCTGGAATGTGTCAAGTTTCTTGAGCGTTGTTGGGGCTGCCCCCATCCAGGCAAGCGGGGAGTATTCCATCACACAAAAGCATACCAAGAGAGAAAATGCAGGAAAATCTCAGCAGGTCTGACAGCATCTGTGAGGAGAGAAAAGAGGTGACGTTTTGACAAGAGCTGACAAAGCTTTGACAAAGGGTCAGTTAGACTCGAAACGTCAGCTCTTTTCTCTCCTTACAGATGCTACCAGACCTGCTGAGATTTTCCAGCATTTTCTCTTTTGGTTTCAGATTCCAGCATCCGCAGTAATTTGCTTTTTTAAACAAAAGCATACACTGTGGATGTTGGGGCTCTGAAACGTGAACCAAAATTGCTCAGAATACTCATTGAAGCTGAAATCATCCGAGAACAGAAAAGGAACTGAAGCTTCATGTGGATAACCTTTCATCGGGACTGAAAAGAAAACTGAAATGTCAGAGATTTTAACTGCTTGAAAGTGCGTTTGCAATCCTGCAATACCAGATTGTTACCACCAGATGGTGGTGTCAGTCTGTCCCACACTGAAGCCCAGTTCCCTGGCAGTCTGCATGGCCTTGAACTCTCAGGTCTCTCTCATCACTGAGACCATCACTGCTCCATTTCAGAACAATTTCAAATCCATTCCAGTCATTATTCAGTGACAGTTCGATTGAAGATGTGACACATTCACCCAGTGAGTCATTTTCCGCAAGACATTTTTAGATTTTCCCACGGGGATTGAGGCTGACAGGGACATTGGGAGGGCTCCCTGCAGTGGGACAATGTGTTGGTGTTCAGGGGCAGTGGAAGACAGGAGATGCAGCAAGAACAGTAACCAATTCATTCCCAGTGAGGCTAGTCCTCCTCCTCTTGGTCACATTGTTTCAGGGATAAATGTTCCTGCTTCCTGCTCTTCAAAATACAGCCATTCACCTGAGAGGGCACTGCAGCATTCCCTCAGCGCTGACCCTCCGACAGTGCCCACTCCCTCAGCACTGACCCTCTGACAGTGCAGCATGCCTTCAGCACTGACCATCCAACAGTGCCCACTCCCTCAGCACTGACTCTCCAACAGTGCCCTTTCGCTCAGCACTGACCGTCCGACAGTGCAGCACTCCCTCAGCACTGACCCTCCGACAGTGCAGCATTCCCTCAGCACTGACCCTCGGACAGTGCCCATTCCCTCAGTACTAACCCTCCAACAGTGCAGCACTCCCTCAGCACTGACCATCCAACAGTGCAGCACTCCCTCAGCACTGACCCTATAACAGTGCATCATTCCCTCAATACTGACCGTACGACAGTGCCCATTCCCTCAGTACTGACCCTCCAACAGTGCAGCACTCCCTCAGCACTGATCCTCCGACAGTGCTGCATTCCCTCAGCACTGATCCTCCAACAGTGCAGCATTCCCTCAGCACTGACCCTCCGACAGTGCCCATTCCCTCAGTACTGACCCTCCAACAGTGCAGAACTCCCTCAGCAATGACCCTCCGACAGTGCAGCACTCCCTCAGCACTGACCCTCCAACAGTGCAGCATTCCCTCAGCACTGACCCTCCGACAGTGCCCATTCCCTCAGTACTGACCCTCCAACAGTGCAGAACTCCCTCAGCAATGACCCTCCGACAGTGCAGCACTCCCTCAGCACTGACCCTCCGACAGTGCAGCATTCCCTCAGCACTGACCCTCCGACAGTGTGACACTCCTTCATCACTAACCCTCCAACAGTGCCCTTTCCCTCAACACTGACCCTCCGACAGTGCCCTTTCCCTCAGCACTGACCCTCCGACAGTGCAGCACTCCCTCAGCACTGATTCTCCGACAGTGCTGCATTCCCTCAGCACTGACCCTCCAACAGTGCATCAGTCACTCAGCACTGACCCTTCGACAGTGCCCATTCCCTCAGTACTGACCCTCCAACAGTGCAGTACTCCCTCAGCACTGATCCTCCGACAGTGCTGCATTCCCTCAGCACTGACCCTCCAACAGTGCATCATTCACTCAGCACTGACCCTTCGACAGTGCCCATTCCCTCAGCACTGACCCTCCAACAGTGCTGCATTCCCTCAGCACTGACCCTCCGACAGTGCAACATTCCCTCAGCACTGACCCTCCAACAGTGCTGCATTCCCTCAGCACTGACCCTCCGACAGTGCAACATTCCCTCAGCACTGACCCTCCAACAGTGCTGCATTCCCTCAGCACTGACCCTCCAACAGTGCATCATTCACTCAGCACTGACCCTTCAACAGTGCCTATTCCCTCAGTACTGATCCTCCAACAGTGCGGCACTCCCTCAGCACTGACCCTCCGACAGTGCGGCACTCCCTCAGCACTGACCCTCCGACAGTGCGGCACTCCCTCAGCACTGATCCTCCGACAGTGCGGCACACCCTCAGCACTGATCCTCCGACAGTGCGGCACACCCTCAGCACTGACCCTCCGACAGTGCGGCACTCCCTCAGCACTGACCCTCCGACAGTGTGGCATACCCTCAGCACTGACCCTCCGACACTCCCTCAGCACTGACCCTCTGACAGTGCCCATTCCCTCAGCACTGACCCTCCGACAGTGTGGCACTCCCTCAGCACTGACCCTCTGACAGTGCTGCATTCCTTCAGCACCGACCCTCCAACAGTGCAACATTCCCTCAGCACTGACCCTCTGACAGTGCTGCATTCCCTCAGCACCGACCCTCCAACAGTGCAGCACTCCCTCAGCACTGACCCTCCGACAGTGTGGCACACCCTCATCACTGACCCTCCGACACTCCCTCAGCACTGATCCTCCGACAGTGTGGCACACCCTCAGTACTGACCCTCCGACACTCCCTCAGCACTGACCCTCTGACAATGCCCCGCTCCCTCAGCACTGACCCTCCGACAGTGCGGCACTCCGTACTGACCCTCTGACAGTGTGGCACTCCCTCAGCACCAACCCTTCAACACTGACCCTCAGCAGTTAGACAGTGGGGGCTATAGGGGTGAATTCTGATGCCTGACTTGATTCCTTTTGTCATTAGCTTTCCCTATTTCTGGTTGGACGCCTCACTGGAGATTTGATCACATGACCTTCAGTCAATCAGAAATGGAGCACGATCTCAGCTCTCTGATTGGATAGTTTTGTCTTTCAGCCTTATCCTCTCCATCTCCAAATGTCTCACAACTGATGAACAGAAGTATTTACAGGAAATGCAAAATAAATCACATCTGTTTTCAGTGCTGTGTGAGATATTTTTTCTCCTGAATGATGTGAATGGCAGTTACCTTGAGATTTACCTTTAACTGGGGGAGTGCTCAGGTTATTCCAGGAGCGTTACTAACGCCTGGGCCTTGGAGAGACGCTGGCACCTCTCATCAATGGTGAGAATGCAGCGAGGGTTATAGAGGAGGGAGATACATTGCTCATTAATCTCTGCTCCCTTGCTCTGGGTCTCGGCACTGACCCAGTGCTTGTTCTGATCAATAGCCGACTGTTTGCTGAGCTGACAGAGTTCATGCTGCTTCAGAGTTTAAGCTTTTTTTTAATATTCATTCACAGGATGTGGATGTTGCTGGCTAGGTCAGCACTTATTGCCAGTCCCTAATTACCCAGAGGGCAGTTAAGGGTTGCCGCGTTGCTGTGGGTCTGGAGTCACATGGAGGCCAGACCAAGTAAGGATGGCAGTTTCCTTCCCTAAAGGACATTAGTGATTCGGTCACCGTTAGATGATTAATCCTGGATTTTATGGAATTCAAATTCCACCTTCTGGCATGGTGGGATTTGAACTGGGGTCCCTGGGACGTTACCTGGGTCGATGGATTAATAGTCCAGTGATAATACCATTAGGCCATCCTCTCCTCCTGGGGTGGCATGGTCGTGCTTTAAAGAGAGAAGGTGGTGAACTGGGGCGCTGCACTCAATCTCTGCCCGTGATGTGACCCATTTGGAAGTTTGCCTCATGCCTTACAGCTCCCTGACTGTCCTCAGCTCATCGTGGGATTCCACTCTATCTCCTGGACAATGTATGGAGGTCTCACTCATGTCCTCCATGAGCAGAGGCAAGCCAGTCGGCCCAACGGATCTATGCTGTTCACACTCCACACGACCCTCTCCCTCCTCCATTCTGGCTATCCTCTGGTCCTGCCTTTACATATCTCTCTGCCATTCTCTATAATCCCAGTCTGACCCACCCCTAACTCTCTGTGTAAAGAGATTTCTTCTGAATTCACAACTGCATTTGATAACGCCTGTCCCCTCTCCACGCGTGAAAGCATCACCAAGCCTGTGCTGTCAAACAGGTTTAGAACATTAAAATAAAAGCATCTGTGTCTGCACCGATGACGAGGCTAACAGCACGGACTGAATTAGAGCCAAATCTGCTGACGATCCAAAGCTAGGTAGGAACACAAGCCGTGAGGAGGATATTCTGCAAAGGGATATAGATAGATGTGTTGAGTGGGCAGAAATTTGGCAGATGGAGTACAATGTGGGAAAGCATGAAGTAGGCCACTTTGGCAGGAAGAGCAGATTACTGGAGAAGCGGAGGGGAACACCTGAATGATGAGATACAGAGCATTCAAACACAAATCAAGTCAATGTGCAGTTATACCGGTAACTAGGAAGGCCAATGGAAGGTTGGGTTTTCCTGCAGGGCATGCTGGGAAAGGAATGGTTCAATTTGAACAGGGCTTTGCTGAGATTGCACTCAAGAGTATTGGACCCAGGGTGTGCTCCTTATTTAACAGACCATTAGGGGCAGACTCCCCCCACTGACCTTCACAAGGGAAGGTTCAGACAATACTGACCGGAGTTTAGGGGAACGAGAGGAGATTTTATTGAAACGTACACGATTCTGAGAAGGTTTGGCAGGATGAATACAGAGGGATGATCCAGCTGGGAGGGGCAAGCGGGTACTTGCTGACTAATGCAGAGATGAAGAGGATTTCCTCGTCTAAGAGGGTCAGTAATTTTGAATTCTCTTCCCCAGTCAGAAATAGAGGCTTAGTTACTGAACACCCGTGACACTGCGCAGAAACGATCCAACAGGTGTTGGGTTGACAAGGGATAAGGCAGTCACTCAGAACAGCATCAAAGACCCATCCCACCCTGGTAATGATCTCCTACAACCACCTCCATCAGGCAGGAGATAGAGAAGCTTCAACACACACACAGTTCAGAAACAGTTTCTTCCCAGCTGCTATTAATCTGATGAATGGATTCTCTAACTTCAAATAATGTTCCGATTTGGAGATGCCTGGGGTTAAAAATCACACAACACCAGGTTCTTGTCCAACAGCTTTAATTGGAAGCACTAGCTTTCGGAGCACTGCTCCCTGTTGATCTTGTTAACATTGATCCTGTCCCAGGCACCTCCTGTGCAGTGAAACCTGTGTACCTCACTCTGTGTTCTGTATGACCTTGTTTGCTATGATCTGCCTGTCCTGCATGCAAAACACAGCTTTTCACTGTGTTTAGATACATGTGACAATAAATCAACAAATCATCAGTTAAGACTGGATTTCCTACAGTGTGGAAACAGGCCCTTCAGCCCAACACATCCACACTGACCCTCTGAAGAGCAACCCACCCAGACCCATTTCCAACTGACTAATGGACAATTTAGCATGGCCAATTCACTGAACCTGCACATCTTAGGACTGTGGGAGGAAACCGGAGCACCCGGAGGAAACCCACGCAGACTCTGGGAGAATGTGCAAACTCCACACAGTCACCCGAGGCCGGAATTGAACCTGGGACCACCGTGCTGGCCTCGTTAAGTTCGCAATCAGATCGGACTGAATGAAGGAGGAGGAATACGGGGCTGAATGGCCTGCTTTTGCCCCATTTCAAGCAAGCCCATGAACGTCCCCCATATATCACACCCCATTTCTCCCATTCCCTTGGAAGAATGAACACAGATCTTCCCACAGATCTGACATCTTCCTCCCAGCTCCTTACAAAAGGTCCCTGAACCAACAATTAAAGATCACAGCTTGCAACAACAGTTACAAGAAAGATTAGCTGACCTTCTTGTGCTGCATCAGTACTGTCTCTACACCTGTACCAAACAAAAAATTCTTTGATGGGGAATAGAAAGGAGGGAGTGAGAGGGGCCTCTTGTGCAGTGATAGATTCGGTTAGATTCCCTACGGTGTGGAAACAGGCCCTTCGGCCCAACCAGTCCACACTGACTCTCCGAAGAGTAACCCACCCAAACCTATTTCCCTCTGACTAATGCATCTAACACTATAGGCAATTTATACTACGGCTAATTCACCATCTTTGCGTGAGGAAACTGGAGCACCCAGAGAAAACCCACACAGACACGGGGAGAATGTGTAAACGCCACACAGACAGTCACCCGAGGCTGGAATCGAACCTGGGTCCCTGGTGCTGTGAGGCAGCAATGCTAACCACTGAGCCACCGGGCCACCCTTTGGCCCTACTCCTGGACAGAGAGGTCTAGACTGAAGTTCCATCTGCTCCAGAGGTGTGTAATAACATCTCTCAGAAAAAAGATAAACTGGGTTTCTCCAGCTTGACTGAGTTTTGACTGTAGAGAACAGAGAGACTGTTCATGAGCTGGTGAAGAACTCAACAATTGTCTCTCTCTCTCTCTCTGTCTAATTACCTGAGAACTGTTCACACAGTTGTTGGCAGGCGTGGATAACTGGCCGCTAGTCCATAGACCAAGCCACAAATCCTGCATCTGTACATACCCAAAGATTGAAATCATCTTTAACTCATACTTCACACATGGCATATTCAAACAGTTGTCTGCAATGGATGTCAGTTTTCAAAATATACAGCCACTCTGTCACTGCTTCCACGCCTGCTCAGAGTTCATTGTGACAATATTAGGTTGGAGAACAGGAGATTGTTATTTTTAGAGCCAAGGAGATAGAGAGGAGACCTGACAGGGTGGGGACGGTACGAGACTCAGACAGATTTAAGGAAGATAGTTAAGTAAAACCCATTCCCATTGGCTGTGGTATGATGATTAGGGAGACACAGAATTAAAGTTTTGGGCAGGAGATGCAAGGGGGGATGCAGGGAAGTGAGAGGAACTTTAGTCTGCAGTGCCCTGGAGCTCACTGTCTATGTGGGGGTTGGAAATAAAAGGGATCAAAGATTTCAAAAGGAAAATCAGACAGCCATGTGGGAAACCTTGCAAAGGCTGATGGGACAGGGTGGGTCACTGAGGCGCACTGGGTTGGTCCACAGTGGAGCACTCGATGGGCTGAATGGCCTCATGCTGTGCCATAAGCATCTCCATACAAAGAACAAAGAAGAGAATAAAGACAATTTACAACCCAGGAACAGACCCTTCGGCCCTCCAAGCCTGAGCCGATCCAAATGTACTGTCTAAACCTGTCAGTCAATCCCTAAGCATCTGTATCCCTCTGCTCCCCACCTATCGTGCATCTGTCCAGACGCATCTTAAACGAATCTACCATGCCTGCCTCTATCACCTCTGTTGGCAACGCGTTCCAGACACCCACCCCCCTCTGTGTGAAGTACTTGCCACGTGTATCCCCCTTAAACGTTTCACCTCTCACCTTGAAAACATGACCTCTCGTTATTGAATCCTTCACCCTGGGAAAAAACTTATCTCTATCCACCCTGTCTATACCCTTCATGATTTTGTAAACCTCAATCAGGTCCCCCCTCAATCTCCTTTTTTCTAGTGAAAATAAACGTAACCTACGCAACCTCTCTTCATAGCTAGCACCTTCCATACCAGGCAACATCCTTGTAAACCTTCTCTGCACCCTCTCCAAAGTGTCCACATCCTTTTGGTAATGTGGCGACCAGAACCGTACACAATATTCTAAATGCAGCCGAACCAATGTCTTGTACAATTTTAACATGACATGCCAGTTCTTATACTCAATACCCCGTCCAATGAAGGCAAGCATACTATATGCCTTCTTGACCACTCTATCCACCTGTGCAGCAACCTTCAGGGTACAATGGACCTGCACTCCCAGATCTCTCTGCCCATCAACTTTTCCCAAGACTCTTCCATTCATTGTATAATTCGTTAGCCTTAACTAAGACACTCGGCAGCAAACAGGATTGTTCTCCTATCAGTTCCATTCTTCTCTTGATCAATTTATAATTCATACCATTGTACTGTATCTCTATAAAACCTGCCCACACTCATCGCTCAGGGGTCAAGTTCTCTTCCAGTGATATCACTTGTAATAAACAGCTTGTCAATTTCACCTTATCCGTGCCTGTGTGGTCTCTGTCCAATTGGGTAATTTCTCTGAAACCCATCTTTTTGACATTTTGCGAACACCTTTGACCACCCTCAACCCTGCTCAGTTTTTCCTCCTTGTCCCAGGCGGAGGCTTTTAAAGCCCAGTTTGGTGACACCAACTTGCTCATCCTCTCTCCTCTCCAGCATGTGGTCCTTTTTGTTTAGATTAGATTAGATTACTTACAGTGTGGAAACAGGCCTTTCAGCCCAACAAGTCCACACCGACCCGCCGAAGCGCAACCCACCCATACCCTACATTTACCCCTTACCTAACACTACGGGCAATTTAGCATGGCCAATTCACCTGACCCGCACATCTTTGGACTGTGGGAGGAAACCAGAGCACCCGGAGGAAACCCACGCAGACACGGGGAGAACGTGCAAACTCCACACAGTCAGTCGCCTGAGGCGGGAATTGAACCCAGGTCTCTGGTGCTGTGAGGCAGCAGTGCTAACCACTGTGCCACCGTGCCACCCACTGGTGAAGAGAAAGTCAACTCCTCCGAATCTCAGGCAGACAGCATACCTTTCAGTAAAACGGGAAGACCACAGTGTGCAAAACGACCTAGTCTTCCTCCACCCACACTCACTATCTGAGAGTCCCAGGCACAAAGTGATTTACAATCTAAAGGTCTGGCCATAAATATTGTGGTTCAAAATGTGTTGCTGGTTAAAGCACAGCAGGTTAGGCATCATTCCTGATGAGGGGCTTATGCCTGAAATTTCCTGTTCCTTGGATGCTGCCTAACCTGCTGTGCTTTAACCAGCAACACATTTTCAACTGTGATCTCCAGCATCTGCAGACCTCATTTTTTACACATAAATATTGTGGGTCATTCCTGGGCAACAAGGCCAGGTTCAGGAATTTCAGGAAAAGGGCTCCATGACTGGAGATTTATTTTGTATGAATGCAGATCTAGGAATAAGTAATGACTTTGTTGATCCTGCTCTCACTCATATAGGCTTTGGCTTTCCATTGGATCCACACGAGACCCACTTCCACTCCGTCACATATTCAGAAAAACCCAAACTTAGGCTCAAACCTCTGGACATCAGCTCGATGCTCAGCTGCTTTGGTTTCCCTGTAAAGGTAAACTCGCCATAATGTCATCAGACCATTACAGAGAGATGACTGCTGGGAGTTTAACCTGATGGTCACCATGCTTCAGGATGGAGGTCATTCATGGTAATCTCAGCCAATACAGGAATTGAACCCACACTGTTGGCATCACTTTAGCAGCACGAACCAGCCATGCAGCCAACTGCGCTAACTCAAACCTCATGTCTGGAGTATTCCTGTATCCCTTGGGGTCTCTAATATCAAGAAACCTATCGGTTTGTGTCTCGAACATGTTCAAGGATGGAGCCCCCACAGGCCGGGGGGGGGGGGTAGACGTTCTGAATATTTACCAACCAGAAGCTTTTTCTGCACAGTAAGATCCCACAAGCAGCAAGGTGATGGTAGTAATGTGGATTAAGGAGGGGCACTGCAAATTCCCCACTTTGTTAACCCCATGATGACCTCAGCCAGGTGGCTCTTCAATTCGAGTTCACACGGTGTGTCCAACATGATAACATATGGATGTAGGTTTGCACGCTGAGTTGGAAGGTTCATTTCCAGACACTTCTTTACCCTACTAGGTAACATCTTCAGTGGGCCTCAGGTGAAGCAATGCTGAAAATTCCTGCTTTCTATTTATATGTTTGGGTTTCTTTGGGTTGGTGATGTCATTTCCTGTGGTGAAGTCACTTCCTGTTCCTTTTCTCAGGGGGTGGTAGATGGGGTCTAACTTCAATGTGTTTGTTGATAGAGTTCTGGATGGAGTGCCATGTTTTGAGGAATTCTCATGTGTGTCTTTGTTTGGTTTGTCCTGGGATGGATGTGTTGTCCCCGTCAAAGTGGTGTCCTTCCTCATCTGTATGTGAGGATATTAGTGATAGAGGGTCAAAAATGAAGAAACGTTTTGCCAAATGAGGACATTTATCAGAGAGGCTTACCTCATCCAGACATTGCCCAGGCCACGGCCTAGCGTCAGTCCTGAAATCTCAGGCCCCATGGGACACAGTGATACACACTACACCAAGTCAAACAACAGCAGCAATTAAAATAATAATAATTACAATATAGTTAAAAAAAACAAGCCTGTCAAATCCTGATAAATGTCCTCATTTGTCAAGAATTTTTCTTCATATTTGAGTCCGGATTAAAGCTGAAACAGACACTTTCAGCCTGTGAGATAAAGGAGCTAATTTGCAAGTCCCAGTACAGCAGACCAATCAATCATCCATTTAGCAACACATTTAAACACAACAAAACAAAATCCTGAAGTAATCACTCATCAAAACAGATACTTTACACAAATCGATACATTTTTCCAAGGGCCCAGAGGGCAGTGACTTGTATAATGCATAACTCTCAGCAATGAGGGTTCCCCCAAAACAAGGGTCCCCCCAACATGAGTGTTCCCTCAACTTGAGGGTCTCTCAAAGCGAGGGTCCCCTCAACACAAGGGTCCCTCAATCTGAGGGTCCCTGAATCTGAGGGTCCCTTCAACTCGAGGGTTACTAAAACCAAGCAAGGGTCACTCAAACCGAGGGTCAGCTCAATTTGAAAGTCCTCCAAAAAGGTCGCTGCCTTGAGGACTTTTCCATCACAAAATGGTGGCTGATGAGTGCTGACACTCACAGTGCTGTCTGTTCTGGGCCAGCTTAATGGGGGAGGTGGGTTCTTACCCACTGGCTGGAAAGCTCAGTGTCACCTCGTTTAGGGAAGGTCAATCACTCAGGCACTTCCCTGGACAGTGGTGGTCCTGCCCATGAGGTCAGCCACCCTCATGTTACTGACCTCCCCTCCACGGAGACAAATCAAAGGTCATCTTCGAAGGTAAGGGAATCCGAGTGATAGGCCAAATGGCGCCAAATGGGACTAGGTCAGATTGGGATGTCTCACTGATGCAGATTAGATGGACCGAAGGATCTGTTTCTGTGCTATATGACACTCTGAGTGTCTGTGTCTGTCCATCCACCCCTAGCCCACTCTCTGCCACCTTACTCCACAAGTCAATGAAAGAATCACAAACACTGCCAAGCTGCACTGCACCCGGGAACGGGGAGGAGAGAATCAAACTACCCAACCATAATACCCAACCATAATACCCAAGGAGGTAAGTTTTCACAGCTCATATAAAAAAAACGTGGAAATGTTCCCAACTGATCTAAAGGAGAGAGCGTATTCCCAAGGGGCTGGGTGTGAGTGAGTGATCATTGTGGTGAAGTGCTGACTGATCACATTCCTTTGTCTATTCTTCAACTGCTAATCACTGACTCCATCAGCCCACACGTGCCTGTGGCTGCATTCAGAGCTGACAGGGACAGCTGACGCCAGGGAAAGGATTCCAGACACACTCTTGTTTAGCAGGCAGCCCTCCCCTCCCCTCCCCTCCCCTCCCTCTGAAACACTCAGAAACAGGATCGACTCTCTCACGGGGCCAGAGAATAGGGGGTGGGATTTCAGAGCAATGTGCAGTTGTATGACAATGAGAGGCAAGAACTCGACACAAAACCAAACACAAAGGAGCTGGCGCTCTGACCCACAGTGCCACATGTTCTAAAGCACAGGTGCTACTGCAGTTTAGGAAACATGGGAGCCAATCTATGCAATGTGAGATCCCACGAGGAGCCCTGTGAGAAAATACCTGGTAATTCAGTGATGTGTGAATGATAAATATCAAGGAGGACATCATTCCATCTTCCTCGAACTTTACTAAGGTCCACCCAGAGGGTAAAATGAGTCCTATTTAAAATCTCATCCTAAAGACAGGACAAGGAGGAAGTGGCTCATGAAGGGGAGTGGAACAAATCATAGGGAATGATGTTGACAAAGCAAAAGGAACTATACAAACATCAAGCTTTCTCTCTGTTTATCCTCTCCCTCCCGCCCTCCCTTCCTCTCTGTCTCTGTAAGGAGCAAACTTTACTAACTCCAGCCACCTTTGTGTTTGACTCTGGATTACCGGTATTAGATTGTTGGAAACTCTAATGCTGTGAGGGAGATGGAAAACTAGAAGGGGGTATGTATCAGGTGAGGTCAGGGTAGCTCAGAAATACAGCTTAACTTCATTCTCTACCTAAAAGTGATTCAAGGCCAATATTAAGTCAACTGATCTGGAATATTCCAATAGTATGGAGTCACTCAATAAACCCTGATATAAGGCTTCCTCTGACCATCAGCTAAGTCAGGGTCCTAGTTTATTCTCAGCAGGAGACCCCCTGTAATGATGAACTCAATGGGCGGAATGGAATCTTTCACTGTAATTCACACCATCAGAGATTCAGAAACAGGAATGGCAGGAGGCCATTCAGCCCCTCGAGCCTATTCATTGGATCACGGCTGATCAGATATTCCTCACGGCCACTTTCCTGCCTTTCCCCTTAACCCTGGATTCCCCCCTGACTGATCAAGATCTCTCTATCTCAGCCTAAAATATACGAGTAAAAAATGAGGTCTGCAGATGCTGGAGATCACAGCTGCAAATGTGTTGCTGGTCAAAGCACAGCAGGTTAGGCAGCATCTCAGGAATAGAGAACTCGACGTTTCGAGCATAAGCCCTTCATCAGGAATAAGAGAGAGAGAGCCAAGCCGGCTAAGATAAAAGGTAGGGAGGAGGGACTAGGGGGAGGGGCGATGGAGGTGGGATAGGTGGAAGGAGGTCAAGGTGAGGGTGATAGGCCGGAGTGGGGTGGGGGCGGAGAGGTCAGGAAGAGGATTGCAGGTTAGGAGGGCGGTGCTGAGTTGAGGGAACCGACTGAGACAAGGTGGGGGGAGGGGAAATGAGGAAGCTGGAGAAATCTGAATTCATACCTTGTGGTTGGAGGGTTCCCAGGCGGAAGATGAGGCGCTCCTCCTCCAGCCGTCGTGTAGTTGTGTTCTGCCGGTGGAGGAGTCCAAGGACCTGCATGTCCTCGGTGGAGTGGGAGGGGGAGTTAAAGTGTTGAGCCACGGGGTGATTGGGTTGGTTGGTTCGGGCGGCCCAGAGGTGTTCTCTGAAGCGTTCCGCAAGTAAGCGGCCTGTCTCACCAATATAGAGGAGGCCACATCGGGTGCAGCGGATGCAATAGATGATGTGTGTGGAGGTACAGGTGAACTTGTGGCGGATATGGAAGGATCCCTTGGGGCCTTGGAGGGAAGTGAGTGTGGAGGTGTGGGCGCAAGTTTTACATTTCCTGCGGTTGCAGGGGAAGGTGCCGGGGGTGGAGGTTGGGTTGGTGGGGGGTGTGGATCTGACAAGGGAGTCACGAAGGGAGTGGTCCTTGCGGAACGCTGATAGGGGAGGGGAGGGAAATATCCTTGCGGAACGCTGATAGGGGAGGGGAGGGAAATATGTGCCTCTTCGTAGGATATGTGGAACAGTCCATCTTCCGCAACTACACTGGCACCACCCCCCACCTTTTCCTCCGCTACATCGATGACTGTATCGGCGCTGCCTCGTGCTCCCACGAGGAGGTTGAACAGTTCATCAACTTTACTAACACCTTCCATCCCGACCTGAAATTCACCTGGACTGTCTCAGACTCCTCCCTCCCCTTCCTAGACCTTTCCATTTCTATCTCGGGCGACCGACTCAACACAGACATCTATTATAAACCGACTGACTCCCACAGCTACCTGGACTACACCTCCTCCCACCCTGCCCCCTGTAAAAACGCCATCCCATATTCCCAATTCCTTCGTCTCCGCCGCATCTGCTCCCAGGAGGACCAATTCCAACACCGCACAACCCAGATGGCCTCCTTCTTCAAGGACCGCAGATTCCCCCCAGACGTGATCGACGATGCCCTCCACCGCATCTCCTCCACTTCCCGCTCCTCCGCCCTTGAGCCCCGCTCCTCCAACCGCCACCAAGACAGAACCCCACTGGTTCTCACCTACCACCCCACCAACCTGCGCATACAACGTATTATCCGCCGCCATTTCCGCCACCTCCAAACGGACCCCACCACCAAGGATATATTTCCCTCCCCTCCCCTATCAGCGTTCCGCAAGGACCACTCCCTTCGTGACTCCCTTGTCAGATCCACACCCCCCACCAACCCAACCTCCACCCCCGGCACCTTCCCCTGCAACCGCAGGAAATGTAAAACTTGCGCCCACACCTCCACACTCACTTCCCTCCAAGGCCCCAAGGGATCCTTCCATATCCGCCACAAGTTCACCTGTACCTCCACACACATCATCTATTGCATCCGCTGCACCCGATGTGGCCTCCTCTATATTGGTGAGACAGGCCGCTTACTTGCGGAACGCTTCAGAGAACACCTCTGGGCCGCCCGAACCAACCAACCCAATCACCCCGTGGCTCAACACTTTAACTCCCCCTCCCACTCCACCGAGGACATGCAGGTCCTTGGACTCCTCCACCGGCAGAACACAACTACACGACGGCTGGAGGAGGAGCGCCTCATCTTCCGCCTGGGAACCCTCCAACCACAAGGTATGAATTCAGATTTCTCCAGCTTCCTCATTTCCCCTCCCCCCACCTTGTCTCAGTCGGTTCCCTCAACTCAGCACCGCCCTCCTAACCTGCAATCCTCTTCCTGACCTCTCCACCCCCACCCCACTCCGGCCTATCACCCTCACCTTGACCTCCTTCCACCTATCCCACCTCCATCGCCCCTCCCCCTAGTCCCTCCTCCCTACCTTTTATCTTAGCCGGCTTGGCTCTCTCTCTCTTATTCCTGATGAAGGGCTTATGCTCGAAACGTCGAGTTCTCTATTCCTGAGATGCTGCCTAACCTGCTGTGCTTTGACCAGCAACACATTTGCAGCCTAAAATATACTCAAGGACTCTGTCCCCAAAGCTCTCTGCGGTAAGGATTTCCAAAGACACTCAAACTTCTGAGAGCAGAAATTCCTCCTCATCTCAGCCTTAAATTGGTGACTGCTTATTCTGAGACTCCGCCCTCTAGTCTTGGACTCTCCCATGAGGGGAACCGTTCTCTCAGCATTGACCCCAACAAGGATACATAGCTGGGAATTTGTATTGTAGATGTTTCGTCCCCTGTCTAGGTGATATCCTCAGTGCTTGGGAGCCTCCTGTGAAGCGCTTCTGTGATGTTTCCTCCGGTATTTATAGTGGTTTGTCTCTGCCGCTTCCGGTTGTCAGTTCCAGCTTTCTGCTGCAGTGGCCGGTATATTGGGTCCAGGTCGATGTGCTTATTGATTGAACTTGTGGATGAGTGCCATGCCTCTAGGAATTCCCTGGCTGTTCTCTGTTTGGCTTGTCCTATAATAGTAGTGTTGTCCCAATATACCGGCCATAGTAGCGGACAGCTGAAACTGACAACCAGAAGTGACAGATACAAACCACTATAAATGCCGGAGGAAATATCACAGAAGCGCTTCACAGGAGGCTCCCAAGCACTGAGGATGTCACTTAGACAGGGGACGAAATGTCTGCAACACAAATTCCCAGCTCGGCAAACAGAACCACAACAACGAGCACCCGAGCTGCAAATCTTCTTCCAAACTTCGAAGGGTACATATCCCCAAAATAGGAGGGCAGTGGTGGGGATAATGAGTGGAGCTGGAGCCCAGATGGAGAGAGAGACAACAGTTGGACACACAAAGGATTGGGTAAAGATCAGCCTGGGAGAATGACTGGTGGCTGACAGTGGGTTGTGTGTGAAAGCAGTCCATGTCATGATAAAGCCTGGTGTGTGGGAGGTTGGGGTAAGGATGTGGGAGAGCTCAAGCCCGAAAACTGCTGAACTCAGAACTGAGTCCTGAAGGCTACAGAGTGCCCAAGCAGAAAAATGAGGTGCTGTTCTTCCAGCTTGTGCTGAGCTTCACTGGAGCACTGCCGCAAGCCTGAGACAGAGATGTTGGCCAGGGAACGGGGAGGGGTTGTTGAATTGGCAGGAAACTGGAAAGCTCAGGATCTTCTTTGCGAGGAGAACACAGATGTTCTGTGAGGTGGTCTCCCAGCCTACACTTCACCTGCCCAATGTCATAGCTAATGCTGTCATAGCTGGCACAATGGGTCAGAAGCCAGTTCGATGGACAGAGCGGCCAGTTCAATTGGCTGCATGTCAGGCTTCATGTGGGGAATCACACATCTCAGGAAGGAGGCTAGGAGCAGGGCCCCATGATGAACTCGATGGGCCGAGTGGTGGCTCATTCCCACTCTGTGCTTTAGAATCTCAGTGAGCTATTCCACATGGCCTCTTCCCCAATGTGACATTACAGTCAGATTAAACCCCATCCACATACATACCATTCCTGGAAAAATAGGTGAGGCAGCAACAATTATGTCACTCCCCACTGAGTACTCACCGTAGGGGAGTCGGCGCTGATAAGTCATTGATAAGACAGATTAGATTCTGTGCCAGAGGAAATACTTACTTTTTTTTAATTGATACCTTTTCACCAAGTGTGGCCAGTTGCCAACTCGCTTAAACCGCTGAACGAGCCAATGAGTTACAATAGGGAGATGAACCACCAAATGTGTAAAGCTATTCTCCAGGCTCCTGGGACAGCTCTGAAACGACCGACAGCCAATAATAAATTAAACCCAAGGCCGATACATCTTCTCTAACTGTGGAGTCTTCAACCATGTGTTAGTTTAGAATTTAATGGGAGTAATAGATCACCGAGTGCGGACTCTGCTGAGTAACGTGGAAACTGTGAGTCCCCAGACAGCTCTTTGATCCAAGCCCCAGGCAATTGTAGCACAGAACTACTCATTAAGACCAGTATCTTTTTCTCCTCTCTCTCTCTCTCTCTCTCTCTCTGCAGGCCATATAATTTATAATTTAAAATGATCAGGGATAAAATCTTAATTACAAACCCAATTAAGCTGTGTTTCATAGCATTCCTTTTTTTAAAAAAAAATCACTTTGATGGAAGGGACATTTTTAACACTTCAAGTATTTCCTTATAAATGGTCATTCCTTTTCAAAATGTAAAATCAGATGTTTCCTTTTGCATTTTAGTAATTTGTCCAGTCACTATTATAATCCAGGAAACACAGCAAGCAATTTGCAAGCAGTAAACTCTTGCAAATAGCAATAACCAGATCATCTGTTCTTACAAATGGTCTTTATTGAAGGATAAATATTCACTGAGATACTGGGGAGGACGTCCCATTCCCCACCCCCCAAATGTGGCTATTCATTAAGTAACGGCCATGGGACATGGACACCCAGCTGTGTTCAACACCTCACGTGAATGAGGGGCCCTCAGACAGTACAGCACTCCTGCAGTACCACGCTATGTTGTGGAAAGGTACTAGGATCCACCATCCTTTCCATGAACCTGCCCTAACACTTCCTGATCTGAAAATTGTGTTGCTGGAAAAGCGCAGCAGGTCAGGCAGCATCCAAGGAACAGGAGATTCGACGTTTCGGGCATAAGCCCTTCTTCAGGAATGATTCCTGAAGAAGGGCTTATGCCCGAAACGTCGAATCTCCTGTTCCTTGGATGCTGCCTGACCTGCTGCGCTTTTCCAGCAACACATTTTCAGCTCTGATCTCCAGCATCTGCAGACCTCACTTTCTCCTCTAACACTTCCTGATGTTAGCATGCACCATGGGGAGCTGGTTGGACCTTATAGGGCCAGGAGCAGGCCATTCAGCCTGCCCTGCTGTTCAATACCATCCAAGCTGATCGAACACTTCAATGACCAGCCCATTCCCATAATCCTATTTCAGGTGTAACCCGAAACATCGCCTTCCCCACCTCCTGATGCTGCCTGGCTTGCTGTGTTCCCCCAGCCTCCTGCCTGTCTACTCTGGATTCCAGCATCTGCAGTTTGTTTTGTCTCTTTAAAAAGGTCCCGAAGCAGTATCGGAAGGAGAAGTGGAGGGTAAGGGGGGGGGGGCAGTTATTCTTGGCAAATATTTACCTTTCCATTAAAAAAAAATCACAAACGAAATCTACCTGGCCATACCTCGCGATTGTTTATGGGATCTTACTGTGCACAGATTGGCTGCTGCCCTATCTTGTAACACACTGCACAAGGAACATCTTTAGGTGGAAAGCACATGGTCTGTGCTCATGAACAGGTGCCGTACAAATGCAAGTCTGCCTTTAGCTCTTGCTGAAGCTGAACTTGTAAATTGAGTGGAGCGAGGATGGGCTGAATGGGTGGGAAGGAATTGCTTGGCTCACACAAGCAATCCAGAAAGACAACGTTATAGAAGGACAACACAGACAGCTGAGAGTTTGCAATTATCCGGAATAACTGAGCAAGCCAGAGCCCTTTACTTGAGGAAAGGGGGGTTTGAGTGATTGAGAATAGTCACTATGTTCATGGAAGGGGAAGCTGTGAAGAGGTGTTACACATGAGGGAGAGATCAGATGGAGACACAGATTTCTGGAGCTCTACCCTACAGCTGGAGAACTATTACCGTGAAGAGATGGGACTAGTGAAGAGCTCAAACACAAAGAGGAAACAAAGAGAGAGACCAGTGGGTAAACACAGAGGCAGAGAGTTCACAGGAAGTGTCAGAGGTCAGAGCTTAAGGAGGAAATAGGAGGTTCCCTGGAGATAAGGGAGCACAAGCCTTAGAGATCAGGCAGCAAGCGCAGAGCACTGGGAGAGTGAGAAACTGTGAGAAACTGAGAGAGCTGAGAGGGAGCGAATTGTGAGATAGGGAGAGAGGCAAAGGGTGAAATGATTAGGAGATAAGAAGCTGCTTTGTGGGTAATTGATGGAATTCAACGCGATGAAGTGGTGGGTGATGACCAGGGTGGGGGCTGGAAGGGGAAATACCTGTAGGAACAGGCAAGAGAACAAACAGCGTAAGGATAGCAAGAACCATAAGATCCGAGGAATGTTGGCGTGCAAGTCTGCAGCTCATAAGTCCACAAGACAAAGGAGTAAAGGTAGGCCATTCAGCCCATCCACTCTGCTCTCCCATTCAATGAGGTCATGGCTGATCTGATCATTCCTCAACTCCACTTTCTTTCTGTTACCCCATTAACTCTCAATTCCCTTCCTGATTAAAAATCTGCCTCATACCCCCGAGGACGAGGATGTAGGTGGATAAGAGAGTAAAGCTGGCATGTGGGATGTTTTCCTTTATTCACTGAGGAACAGGCTACGGGCAGAGCCCTGATGCTGGAAGTGTGGAACGCAATTCTCTGATCACAGTTAGGGTAATGTGAGCAGCATTGATCACTCCATTACAGGAGAGACATGACTGGGTTAGAGAGAGGGGACAGAGGAGATTGATGAGGGCATCAACAGGCTGAGAAGACTTTATTGATAGGCAAAGACTGAATGGCCTGTGGCTGTTTTCATTGCAGGAGGTTAAGGAACAATTGAATTAAAGTGTAAAAACTGACAAGGAACCCTAGATAAAGTAGGCAGTCCCTTTGTAACGAGTTAAATAATTAGAGGGGCTAAGACATAAAAGTATTGGCAGAAGAATTCAAGGTCAGTTGAGGGGAATGATTCCCCCCCCCCAGAGACTAGAGGAGGTGGAAACTCTCTGGTCATTTACACACATGCACCAAAGGTGCTGTACCTCAGGATTACAGACCAAGAGCTGGACAGTGGCATTAGGCAGACCACTCTTTTATTACTGCATAGACACAACGGGCTGAAAGGCCTCCAAACTTGCTCTAAATTTCGATGATTCCGTGGTTGAGAGAAATAGTTCAGAGGCATTTTAAGGGAATCTTTAAGCACATGTGGGAGAGAGAAGTAAAATGATCAGGGGAGATGAACAGAACAAGAGAGGACTTGTCTGCAACATAATCACCAGCACAGACACGATGGGCTGTTTCTGTATTGCGCATTCCCACCAACTCATCCAGGCTTCAGACAGCATCTTCCAAACCCACAACCTCGACCATCTAGAAGGACAAGGGCAACAGATACATGGCAACACCACCCCCTAGCAAGTTTCCCTCCAAGCCACTCACCATCCTGACTTGGAAATAGATTGCTGTTCCTTCAGTGTCACTGGGTCAAAATCCTGGAATCCCCTCCCGCAGCGCATTGTGGGTGTTCCCCACAGGGTCTCCAGCAGTTCAAGAGGCAGCTCTCACCCCCATCTGCCTCCCCATATTCACCCCCACCTCCACTTTCTCAAGGGGCAACCAGCCCAGCCAGTGATGCCCATCCCTCAAGGAAGAATGATACAATTCAGTGTGATCACACATAACACTGAGAGGTCCCAGGACCAGTGAGAGTGGGCTATGGGCAAGCTGGCGACCAGTGTGTGCACCTGGCATAGCTCAGTGCTAAAAGAATGCAATCTCAGTAACAGGTTCCATCGAAATCTGACAAGGAATTGTGTTATGTTGTGTCACCATTGTCTTACCAGACCAAAGGGGTTACTCTCTCATTAAAGAGAAGCGACTGGTGGTGATTTAACCTGGGGGCCACCAGAGCTCAGGCAAGGGAAGAGGTTGAGAAGGAGAGTTCTTCGTGGGAACCTCAAACCGGTGATGGGAATTGAACCCATGCTGTTGGTATCACCCTGCTGGGTAAGTAATTAAACAGTCTCACTCTCCTACTCCCTCCCTGCCAATGGTATGACAAGCACAAAGGTACTAGCCATGACACAGTGGGGAACCCTCTTCCCTCTCAATTAGAGGTTGTTTCTCATTCCAGAGACCATATTCCAGGCTAACACTCCCGGGAGAAGACTGAGATAATTTTGAATGATTTCCTTCCCCTAAGGACATGAGTGAACCAGATGGTTTCTCTGACAGTTGACAATGCATTCACGGTCAGCATTAGACTCTTTAAATGCAGATTTTTATTGAATTCAAATTCCACCATCTGCCGTGGCAGGATTCAAACCCAGATTCCTGGAACATTACTTCAGCCTCTGGATGAACAGTCCAGCGATAACACCACTTGGTCATCACCTCCCCTTCTGTTCTGAAAAACTCCGATTGGACTCAAACACTAACTCTGTTTCTGTCTCCACAGATTAGATTAGATTCCCTGCAGTGGGGAAACAGGCCCTTCGGCCCAACCAGTCCACACTGACCCACCAAAGAATAACCCACCCAGACCCATTTCCCTCTGACTACTGCACCTATTATTATGGGCGATTTAGTATGGCCGATTCACCCAACCTGCACTTCTGTGGACTGTGGGAGGAAACCGGAGCACCCGGAGGAAACCCACGCAGACACGGGGAGAATGTGCAAACTCCACACAGTTGCTTGAAACCCGAATATAACCCGGGTCCCTGGTGCTGTGAGGCAGCAGTGCTAACCACTGAGCCACCCTGCTGCCCTCGCTGCCAGATCTGCTGACTTTCTCCAGCAATTCCTGTTTGCAATTTTGAGCATCCGCAGTTCCTAGTTTTATTGCAGTAAACAGTTTATTCTGCTTTCACCCACCACCAGGTAAAGGAAAGGAAAAGTCAAACATGGTCTTTTCCTCATCAGAAAGATAACAAGGGGTTAAATTATGAGACAGGCTCCATAGTTAGAATTGGTTTCCTTAATCCATGGCAGATTAATGGCTGATCTTATTTAGACGATTAAAGCATTGGATAGGCCAGACAGAGAGAACCCTCCACTAGGGAGTGTCCGGAATAAAGTGAAAGTCAGGGTCATTTGGGAGGCGGGGGGTTGCAGATCAGCAACCCTGCTTCACCCAAAGGGGTGTGGACATCTGGAACTCCCCCTTCCACCCCAAACAAACAATCTTGGGGGTAAAATGACTATTTTGAAAGTGAAACTGAGTTTATTTTGTTAGCCAAGGGCATTCTGAAACAAGACGGGTCACTGGAGTTAAGATGTAGATTAGTCACAGTCTAATTGAATGACACCACATGTTCAGCAAGCTACACAGCTTAATCCTGCTCCAGTAGTTACCTCCCACTGGTTATGGTCAGCTGCCAAATCTGACACACTATCTCAAGGTGCCACCTGAGATTGCAAGGAAACAAATATTCATCTCTGCAAAAGAAAGTGGCATCACTAACAAAAAGGGTGGGTCTCTGTCACCTTATCTTATTTATTCGTGGGACGTGGTCATCACTGGCCAGGCTAGTGTTTATTAACCCTCCATAATTTGCCCAGAGGGCAGTTGAGAGTCAACCACCTTACTGTGGGTCTGGAGTCACATGTAGGCCAGACCAGGTAAGGATGGCAGTTTCCTTCCCTAAAGGACATTGGTGAACCAGATGGCTTTTCAGGGGTTTTCCTGACTATCAACAATGGCTTCATGGTCATCATTAGACTCTTAATCCCTGATTTTTATTGAATTGAAATTCTGCGATCTGCCATGGTGTGATTCAAATCCGGGTCCCCTGAACATTACCTGGAATAATTGTGGAGTGATAATACCAGCAGACCAATACCTCCCCAGGCAGGAACTTCCCTCACTTTTCAAAATGTTGGAAGTGGAAGTGAAGGCTGTTTTTTGACAGGAATCCGAGAGCAGATGAAACCTCCAGGAGCATGTCACCCAAGGGTGATAGACCCAATCCCAGATTGAGGAAGAGGGGACTTCTGTGCATTTCATGGGTATAATTCAAATCCTCTCCCTCCAATGTCTTTGCCTCATTTCTCGACAATTCTAAAGAAGGGCAGGAGACTCTTGTTGGTTTTCTGACCACTATTCACCCCTCAGTCAATACCATTCATAAATTAACAGGCCATTATTCCATTGCAGTGTATGGGAGCTGGCTGTGCAGGAATCAGCTGCTGCATTTCCTACAATTACAACAGGAACTCCATTCCAAAAGTACTTCATTGACTGCAAAGCACTTTGGGAAATCCTGGGACATGAAAGGAACTATATAAAGACACAATCTTCTTTAGACACTTGATATCCTTTGCTCAATCCATCAAACTGAATCATTATCTTGCATTAGTTCTAAATCATCCCATTTCAAACATTTATTCATTCTTCACTTACAGATCCCATGATCTCTATCTCGTGGGGCAAAGAATATCACATGCTAAGAATTTGACCTTGATTCGTTTTCCTTATGTCTTGTCAAAAGCACTCAACCAGGTCTCTCTCAATTCATCCCATTAAAACACTTAATAATTTGAAAAAGCTCCCTCTCAATCTTTTCCTTATAACAACAGATTGTTGCAATTAAAGTCTGACGGTGAAAGCTCAACTTTCCAAGTGGATCGTGTGTCCTTGTTGATAATGGTCACTGAAAATGTCAACATGTCACACTGTAATTACATCAGCCTACCTGTGGTGGTGCTCTACAGACTGTAATTACAATGTGGAGAAAGTCAGGTCTGCAGATGTTGGAGATCAGAGCTGAAAATGTGTTGCTGGAAAAGCGCAGGAGGTCAGGCAGCATCCAAGGAACAGGAATTCGACGTTTTGGGCATAAGCCCTTCTTCAGGAATCATTCCCGAAGAAGGGCTTATGCCCGAAACGTTGAATTTCCTGTTCCTTGGATGCTGCCTGACCTGCTGCGCTTTTCCAGCAACACATTTTCAGCTGTAATTACAATGTGACAAATATACTCGGCTGATTTTCACTTTAATTTTGAACATAGTACAAGGCAAAGAGAAAATAATGGCAGGCTGTACCCTCTTCAAAGTGAGGGTTGGATGAAGTCTGTTGATCTCTTGTTCCGCTGTCACCTGTCTGCCCTAATCCTGACTCACCTGAAACCCGGCCTCAGTTCCCTGTAGACTCCATCATGGAATGCGGGTCATTAAAAACAAGAACCAAGCTCGAACTGCCGATGTGGGTTACAATGTATTTACAGCACCGCAGTAGGCCATTCTGCCCAACCAGTCTGTGCTATTGGGGCCAGTTAGCTTGGATGGCTGGTTTGTGATGTAGAATGATACCAACAGTGTGAGGTCCATTTCCTGTGTTGGCTGAGGTTACCATGAGGGTCTCTCGCTCTCAACCTCTACCTTTGCCTGAGGACTCTCTGATCAAACCATTACCAATCCCCCCTCGCTCTAATGAGCCCTTTATCTGGTAACAGTATTGGAGTTATCCAGCATGGAAACAGACCCTTTGGGTTTAACCAAGCTTGATGACTTTATCTTTAGTGTATGTGCTCCATGTAAGTCTCGGCCTTGTGTAACCCCATTTCTAATCCTATTTCTCTCTCGCTGACCTGTGTATCCAGCATCTGCTTCAGTTACGTTGAACTGAGAGAGTAAAATCTGTTTTCTGTCAATGATTCCAGATGGCAAGCAATATGATAACAAGCAGAGAAGCTAGTTTGTTGAAGTTGCTTGAGAGATGGATATTGTTCAGGAAAACCAGCAGAAAACATCCCGCTGTTCTATAGCAGCATGGGATTATTTAACAGACATTGGAAAGACTATACCTGCAGCAGTGTGGACGTCCCTTGGCAATGCATCGTAATCACAGCAGTAGCTTTGTACACATTCAGGCCTCAGATTCGACACAGACCTTGGATCAGAGACAAGAGGAGAGCTTCCCAAACCCTTCCCTGCTGTGTTCCCAGTTTGAGGATCGACAGTTGTTGAACCCCCATCAGTCAAAAGTTGAGGGAGGGGACTGAGATCAGGGTTCTGTTTAGAATTGAGGGGGGGGGGGCAACAGCTGAGAGATGGGGGTTTGTTTGGGGGAGGAGCGGAGAGATGGGGGTTTGGTTGGGGGGGGAGGAGCAGAGAGATGGGGGTTTGGTTGGGGGGGAGGAGCAGAGAGATGGGGGTTTGGTTGGGGGGGGAGCGGAGAGATGGGGGTTTGGTTGGGGGGGGAGGAGCAGAGAGATGGGGGTTTGGTTGGGGGGGGAGGAGCAGAGAGATGGGGGTTTGGTTGGGGGGGAGGAGCAGAGAGATGGGGGTTTGGTTGGGGGGGAGCGGAGAGATGGGGGTTTGGTTGGGGGGGGGAGCGGAGAGATGGGGGTTTGGGGTGGAGTGTGAAAACTGAGCAACAGGTGCTTTGTTTGGGATTGGGGTTGCTGACTAATGGGGGATTTGGGGAGGGGTTGAGGCTGAGAAATGGGGTGGGTTTGGTTGTGGTGGGAGGTGTGTGTGAGAGATGGGGTGTGTGTGTGTGGGGTGGGGGAGCTGAGAGATGGGGGGTTGGATTAGGGGGTAAAGCTGAGAGACCGGGGCTTTGATTGGGGTGGGGAGGTGAAGCTGATAGATGGAAGGGTTTGTTTGGGGATATGAAGCTGCAAGACGGAGGGGTTTGTTTGGGGGGGTGAAGCTGAGAGATGGAAGGGTTTGTTTAAGGGGGGTGAAGCTGAGAGATGGGGGGTATGTTTGGGGGGGTGAAGCTGAGAGATGGGGGGTATGTTTGGGGGGGTGAAGCTGAGAGATGGAAGGGTTTGTTTAAGGGGGGTGAAGCTGAGAGATGGGGGGTTTGTTTGGGGGGGGGTGAAGCTGCGAGACGGAGGGGTTTGTTGGAGGCGGCTGTGGCCATTGGGGTGAGGATACAGTCATTCTCTCAGTAGGGGCCATTTCTGACCTTGCGACGCCAATCTGCGCTTTGGGAAGGTCTGCGTGAAAGGACTACAGCTGACACCACCTTGCTATCCACATTGATCTTTTGAAATTTGTCGTTGTGATGTGGACTTAGCCAATATTTATTGCCCATCCCAGGGGGCATTTAAGAGTGAACTACATCACTGCGTGACTGGAGTCACATGTAGGCCAGACCAGATAAGGATGGCACACCTCATTCCCTGAGGGGACACGAGTGAATGAGGTGAGTTTTTACAGCAAATGGAAGTGGCTATGTGGCTGGTGTTAAGTTAGGTCCCTAATTCCGGATCTTTTTTGTGTTCAAATTTCATTATCTGTTGACAGTGAAGTTCAAACCCACATCCTGAGAATATTTACCAGGATTTCTGGTTCATCAGCACTGTGACATTAACACGATGCCATTGCCTCCCCCACAGAAGCTGGGAAAACTGGGTTCTCCCGATTTTCCAATTGGTTTGCGAATATCAATTGGCTCTGGACTTCATTCCCAAGTGGCAAGTTCCTCCACATCAGCCCTGAAAAAACTCTTCCATCATTTTAGAATCCTCCATCAAGCCCCCTCTATATCTTTTCTGTTCCAGGGCAAACAGCTCCAGCCCTCATCAATTCTTTTCTAAAAGTTATAATCCTACAGTTCTCAAATTGATTTTTGCCCCTTCTCTATATCCTTTGTTGACTCTGTGGTATAAAAATGTATCCAGGCTGCTGGTTGCAATCTAACCAAGTTTCTGTGCACATTTACCATCACAGCTATGTTGCTGAATTCTACTCATTAACTGTGCTGAGTGAGTCAGTCCTAAATGACAAACACCAGGAGCTACACAGGCCTACAGAAAAATAACAGCGCTCTCACAATCAGCACACCACAATCATTCCACCATGTCTCTATCTCTCTCGTTCTCGAAACATAGGGCCATTTTCATCTTCAGTGAACAAAATTTAGAATTACTTTAACATATCAGAACAATTCTAAACCAACCAGTGTCACTGGGTTTCTGGGAAGTGATGTCACTTCCCAAAGAGAGGACATTTACTTCCACACAGGAGGAGAAGGGCAGCAGATACATTGGAAAATCACTCCCAGCAAAGTCCCCTCCAAGCCACTCACTGTCCTGACTTGGAAATGTATCTCCATTCCTTCACTGTCGCTGGTCAGAATCCTCCCTGAGGGCACTGTGGGTCAACCTACAGCACGTGGAGCGCAGTGGTTCAAGGCAGCAGCTCACCCCCACCTTCTCAAGGGGCAACTAGGGACAGGACACTAAATGTGAGCCCAGCCAGTGACACCCACATCCTGTGAATGAATTTTAAAAAGCCATGGGTCTTGGGTAAACTACCGAGGCTGAAATCTCCAACACAGAGGGCATCGTTGGAGGTCACAGTCACAGGGCATTTCTGTCAATGGAGGTCAGTATTAACCCCATTAGCACCATGTTGTGAATCTTTCAGGTTTTCTTGGACGATATCTTTCCCTATTCATGAGCAACTTGAATGTAATCAAGATATAACTATCAAACAAAATTTGACATTAAGCCACACGAAAGGAATGCACCTGCTGGAAATGGCCATGTGCGGTAGGTTTACCAAGTGTTCTAGAATATTCTTGTATGCAAGTTCTTGCCTTGCATTTACCAGTAGAAAACAGAGTGAAAATTGACAGCACAATGAGAACACAAGGAATAGGAGCAGGAGTAGGCCATCTGCCCCCCAGCCCAGCCCCCCCCCCAACCAATGGGGGAGAGGAGGAATTTGCTCAGCCTCAAAGCCTGTGATCCAAACTACAACAAATATAGTTCCCAAATCAAGTCGCATTGTTTCTTCAGAAATTTGCAATAAATCATGGAGAATTACATCATAGAAACTTTGCACATCATCACTCCCAGTTGTCTCCAGATGGAATTAGTGGCATTAATCCAAGCAGTGAACATCAAAAAGACCTTCTGATGGTTTCAGCCAATGCTGTATCTATAAGGAAAGTTTAAGTGGCAAATCATGAGGAGTTGTTTACTTTCAGGGGTCAGGGTAATCTTTTTTTAATTACTCCTGGGACACAGGACTTGCCTGGGCTCACACTTATTGCCCATCCCTAGTTGCCCCTTAAGAAAGTGGGAGTGAGCTGCCTTCCTGAACCGCTGCAGTCCATATGTTGTGGGTAGACCCACAATGCCTTTAGGGAGGGAATTCCAAGATTTTGACCCAGTGACAGTGAAGGAACGGCGATGTATTTCCAAGTCAGGATGGTGAGTGGTTTGGAGAGAACTCAAAAGGCACAATATTCTTGGAAATTCCCTCCTGCTCTATTATTGTCATTTCTGCTGCCCATTTGAGAATGGTGAGAGGGTCCTGGGGGTTACACACTCTGACAGAGGCTCAGGAGCTTTGGAAGGCTATTCGGCCCCTCTGGGAGAGCAGGGCACATCTCAGGTAGAAAGGAGACTGCAAGGGAGCTTCAACAAGGACTAGGCCCAGGTGGCATAGATCAACTTGGTTCTCATTGGAGAGAAGAAGCCTAAGAGGGGATTTAATAGAGGTATAAAAGATGAACAGAGGATTAGATAGGGTGAACAGTGAGAGTCTTTCTCCTCAGATGATGATGTTGGCTTGTACATGGGCGCATAGCTGCAAATTAAGGGGTGATAAATGTAAGACAGATGTCAGAGGCAGGTTCTTTACTCAGAGTGGTAAAGGCGTGGAATGCCCTACCTGCCAATGTAGTCAACTCAGTCACATTAGAGGCATTTAAACAATCCTTGGATAAGAATAGGGATGATGATGGGAAAGTGTGGGGGGGTGGGGGTGGGCTTAGATTAGTTCACAGGTCGGCACAACATTGAGGACCAAAGGGCCTGTTCTGTGCTGTATTGTTCTATGTTCTAATGTTCTAACTCTCAGAAGTAAAGAGGGATTAAGCTTTTATGGACCTCAGAGCGGAGGGTCAATCCCTCAGACGGAGACATGGAGATCCAGCAGGAAGACACTCCAACACTGGAATTCCAGCAGAACCCTACAGAGATCCCAGATCCCTCTTTATATCTTTTGACACTCATTATTGGCTCGTGGTTCCTGGTGGTCATAGAGACATAGAGTCATACAACATGGAAACAGACCCTTCAGCCCAACCAGTCCATGCCAAACATATTCTCAACTAACCTAGTCCCACCTGCCTACATTTAGCCCACATGCTCCAAACTTTTCCTATCCATGTACTTATCTAAGTGTCCTTTAAATCGTGTGACCGTACCCGCACCCACCACTTCCTTCAGTCCACACACAAACCACATTCTCCTCAGGCCCCTTTAGAAACTTTCTCCCTTCACCTTAAAAACATCATTTTTAACCAGACTACTGCGGATTGTTCTGGAAAGATGTGAATGGATTGGAGAGACAGGATGCAGAAGTGTTTTACAGGAATGGTTTCAGGGATGAATACCTTCAGCGAGGAGGATAGATAGCAGAAGTTGGAACTTACTGAGAGAGGGTTGAGAAGAGGTCTGACAGAGGTTTCCAAAATCATGACCGAAGTGCACAGTGCAGGTAGGGAGAAGCTGTTCCCGCTCGTCAAATGAATCAGGGCATAGTTTAAAGGGATATACCAACACAGCAAGAGGCTGATGTGGGAACAAACCTTTTCAGCCAGTGAGGAGTTAGGCTGTGGAATACGCTGCCTGGAAATGTCGCAGCAGCAGGTTCAACTCTGGCACTGAAACGGTATTGACTGGAAATGATGAGCGGGGCTGTGGGGAAAAGGTAGACTGGTTATAGATACTGCATTGGAATAACGGGCCAAATGGCCTCCTTCTGCGCTGTAACAATCCTGTGATCCGGTCACAACAGAACTGGGATTTAAAAAAATCTCCACTCTGCTCTGACAGGAGATTCTGTGCTGTGGGAAACCTGATCTTTCTGTTACCTTGGTTACTGACAGCAGACCCACAGTGAAAGGGTTGAATGTGTTTCCCTTTTAATCTTGACAACAATGTGGGCCCACTTTAAACCAAGGGCAAAGGTGAAGGGGTCAGTTAGCTCCATTGGTTGGATGGCTGGCTTGTGATATAGAGTGATGCCAACAGAGTGGGTTCAATTCCTACAGCACCTAAAGGACTCTCCTTCTCAATCTCTCCGTTTCCCTGAGGCGTAGTGACCCTCAGGTTACACCAGCACCCCTCTCTCTCTCTGAGACAGCAACCCTATGATCTGGTGAGGCGATGGTGACTTTCACTTTAAACTGAGGAGAAAGTACTTTGGAATGAACTGGAAAAGCAGAAATGAGGTTGGGAGATGTCAAGTTTTGAGATGGATTTAGTTTCGGGAGTGGGTGAGAGGACCGTTGAAGGTTTGAAAAGTGATCTCCAGAGAACAGCAGGAGCAGCAGCTTGTTGTCTTCACTAATAAAGGACCAGGGCACTTGCCTGTTAAACGCTGCATAAATCAGCTACAACAAATACAAATTAATCTGGACTTTAATCACTTGTTCGAGTCACTTAACAGCTGTTTCGTGTCCCTGTCCTGTCGAGATGATGATGACACAGCAGTCGCTCTCTGCTGATTGACCTGAGGGTAAGTGTGTGTGCTGTTCCCACCAACAAAACATGGGGATCTTTAACTAAAGCTCCACTTGGTGAAAGGCGATGTTTTTATTCAAACATGCCAGGAAAGATGTTACACCGGAGAACCTGCTTCCTGTCCAACGTGGAAGATCCCAAATAAAAACATTTTGCTCAGTTTGTCAGTGTGAGCTCTCCAGGAGTGCAGCAGCAATTAACCTGCCCTTTCTGTGGCATCATGTGCCCAGGTTTCAGTGGGACTAGGGTACTGAACCACATGGAGGGGCAGTTTTTGGATAAAGGGTAAACCCAAGGTTTGTCCTGAGGAAAACTGGGAAGGGGAGAATTGAAAAGTTTAATTGAGGGGAAAATGTTCACTTCCCTTCGACATGGACACGTACTGAATACGATGCTCGCTCCAACATCGAGAACATGCAGGAGGCTGGTGAGAAAAAGAATACCCTGCATTCAGAGATGGTTACATCTAACACATCCGAATCCAGTGAAAGTAAATTCCCATAAACTGCACGTCTCAGCTCATCTCACCTGGAGACTGCATCGTTTGACCAAATGTGGATTTTATATTTGTTCTTGGAAGGTGGGCATTGGGAGCGAGGTGTTAACCCAGATGAGTTGCCCTTGGGAGGGTAACAGTGAGGTGCCTACTTCAGCTGCTGCAGCGTGAGCAGCCCCTTGTTACTGAACACTGTCCTGGGTTCGCTGCACTTAGACATTATGTCCTTCAGTCTCTGAGGAATCACACACGGTGCTGAACATTGGGCAATCGTCGGTGACTATCTCCACCTCTGACCTTATGATGGAGTAAAGGTCATTGACGAAGCAGCTGAAGACGTTTGTACCCAGAACACTATCCTGAGGAACTCCTGCTGAGATGTCCTGGAGCTTGAGATGACTCACCTCCAACACCCACAACCATCTTTTGAATGTATCAGCTAAGAATCCTGGAGGGCTTCAGGTTTTGCCACAATGTCAAGGGTTGTCCCTCTCCCCTCACCCTCTGGAATTCAGCTGTTTTCTCCATGTTTGACCCAAGGTCGTAATGAGGTCAGGAGCTGAGTGGTCCTGGTGGAACCCAAACTGGGCATCACTGAGCAGGGTATTACTGAATGGGTGTTGCTTGATCGCACTTTACTGAAGATCGCGAGGAGACTGGTGGGGCAGTAATCGGCTGGGTTGAACCTGTCCTGCTTTTTTTCAGTACAGGTCATACCTGGGCAATTTTCCACATTGTCAGGTAGATACCAGTGTTGTAACAGTATTGGAACGGCTTGGCTAGGGAAGCAGGGAATTCACCATTTATCCAAAATGTTTTCCAGGTTTATGGCTGTGCACTATTGTCTTCAGTTGTTTCTTTATATCACAAGGAGTGAATTACACTGAAATTCTGGAGGAGGCAGAGATGGATCGTTAGGCTGAAGATTGGTGCACTGGGCTTGTGGACAGGGATATTTCATAGAATCCAACAGTGTGGAAACAGGCCATTTGGCCCAACAAGTCCACACTGATCTTCCAAAGAGTATCCCACCCAGACCCATTCCCCTACCCTATTGCTCTACAATTCCCTTGATTAATGCACCTAACCTATACATCCCAGAATACTATGGGCAAATTAGCATGGCCAATTCACCCAACCTGCACATATATGGATCGTGGGAGGAAACCAGAGCACCTGGAGGAAATCCCCGTAGATGAGGGGAGAATGTGCAAACTCCACACAGACAGTCGCCCGAGACAGGAATCAAACCCAGGTCACTGGTGCTATGAAGCAGCATTGCCAACCACGGAGTCACCATGCCACCCTATTTATGGACCTTCCTTCTCGAGTGAGTAGTTTAATATCCCACTGTGAGGCCAGCAGGGAGAGGTTGATACCTGTGGTCACGGATTTGAAGTCCTGGGGTGAAAGCCAAGCTTCTGGCCAGTGTTTGAGGAGCGGCCATGCTGCGAGGAGACCAATATCTTGTACATGACAAAGGCCCACACATGGTTCAGGAAGATGAGGCACTACTGTTCCTGCTTTCCAATTGGGAGGTTACCCAGAGGGTATCGCACCATAAACTCCCCACTATGGAATTCCCACCGGGCTTTGAGAATCTAAGCTCGGATTCCTGCCAGACTGACAACACCACGTACTACTTTAATATGTAAATAAGGGCTAGTCGCAATGGGAGTAATTGAGTATTTTGAGGATTGGTTAATGGACAAGAAACCGAGAATTGGTTATATGAGGCATTTTCAGTTTGGCAGACTGTAAATAATTAAACGCCACAGAGATCAGTGCTGGAACCTCAGGAATTTCCAATTTATATTAATGAGTTAGATAGAGAGACAGAGGACAAAGTATCCAATTTTGTTTTCCTAAGATGGCAGCAGAGTAACAGGGCAGTGTGAGGACTCTTGCCCAGGGCTCATCCACTCCCATCTGCTCCTGCTCTTTTTCTTTCTGTTTTTATTGCTTTTCGTTTTTTATTTCTTTTCTGTAGCGAGGTTGTAGGCAGGAGTAGTGTGACGGTGAGAGCAGGCCATGTGTGGAGTAATCGAGGCCTATGGCAGCAGCAGCAAAGCCCCTCCAGCAATCAGGGATAGCAGCAGTGGACTCTTCAAGATGGCGGTACCAGCAAGGCGACATCTGCAGTCAAAGCAGGACGCTTGGCCTGGCCACGGCCTGGCCTGACAGTACAGCCAGGGATTCCTAGCTGCAGTGGCCCACAGCAGGGACTCTTGGTGCTTGTGAAGCCATAGCAGCAGTGCGTAATGCCCAAGAGTGTAATTGAGGAGGCAGCAGAGCCAGGGACTCCCGGTTATCAGTCATGGTAGGCCTCGAGTAGGCAGTCCTGGTTGTGGTCATGGTAGGCCCACAGCCTGAACTCCTGGTTATCAGTCACAGTAGGCCCAGAGCCTGGACTCCTGGTTATCGGTCACAGTAGGCCCAGAGCCTGGACTCCTGGTTATCGGTCACAGTAGGCCCAGAGCCTGAACTCCTGGTTATCGGTCACAGTAGGCCCAGAGCCTGAACTCCTGGTTATCAGTCACAGTAGGCCCAGAGCCTGGACTCCTGGTTATCTATCACAGTTGTCCTGGAGATGGGACTCCTGGTTGTGGTCATGGTAGGCCCGGAGTGGGGACTCCTGATTATCGGTCACTGTTGGCATAGAGCGGGGTCTCCTGGTAGCAGGGCACGTATGGGTTCAGGGATGTCAGCTAGATGGGCCCAGTGGTGAAGGAATAGTGCCTAAAGCAGGGTGAGTCAGACATTGGTGGTGAGTCCGGTACAGGTAGCGGTGAGTGAGTGGAGGTCTACCTTTGAGTTACTGGAAGCCAGGTGCTAGCGTGGACTAAGTTGGAAACACTGCTATTCTGAAAGTTTTATTTCTTTACTTTTCTCATGTTTTTTCCAAAGAATCTGTACTTTTGTACCTAAGATGGCACTGTAATTGGGCGACTTGTAAACTATTCACATATGCGAGTATATGACAATAAAGCTATTCTATTCAAGTCAATTACCCCCCCACCTGTTCCCCACAGTCCCCATCTCACCTCTCCCTTCCCCCAGCTCCCCTGCATCAGCCCCATTCTCCCCCAATTCCCACATCACGCCACCAAAATCTGTGGACATGATTCAAAGGTGTCAATAAATATAGGTTTGGGATAGACAACTTTGACTACCTGGTCAGGTCCACGCCCCCCCCAACAACCCACCCTCCCCTCCTGGCACCTTCCCCTGCCACCGCAGGAACTGTAAAACCTGTGGCTATACCTCCTCCCTCACCTCTATCCAAGGCCCTAAAGGAGCCTTCCACATTCATCAAAGTTTTAGCTGCACATCCACCAATATCATTTATTGTATCCATTGCTCCCGATGCGGTCTCCTCTACACTGGGGAGACTGGACACCTCCAAGCAGAGCATCTCCGGGTCACCCGCACGAATCAACCACACCACCGTGTGGTCCAACATTTCAACTCCCCATCCCACTCTGCCGAGGACATGCAGGTCCTGGGCCTCCTTCACCGCCGCTCTTTCACCACCCGACGCCTGGAGGAAGAACGCCTCATCTTCCACCTCGGAATACTTCAACCCCAGGGCATCAATGTGGCCTTCACCAGTTTTCTCATTTCCCCTCCCCCCACCTTACCTCAGTTCCAACCTTCCAGCTCAGCACTGTCCCTATGACCTGTCCTACCTGCCAATCTCCCTTCCCACCTATCCACTCCACCCTCCCCTCTGACCTATCACCTCCATCCCCACCCCATTCACCTATTGTACTCTTTGCTACCTTCTCCCCAGCCCCACCTCTCCATTTATCTCGGCAGCCTGGAGGCTTCCTGCCTCTATTCCTGATGAAGGACTTTTGCCCAAAACGTCGACCTTCCTTCTCCTCGGATGCTGCCTGACCTGCTGTGCTTTTCCAGCACCACTCTTGATCTAGACTCCGGCTTCCAGCATCTGCAGTCCTCACCTTTGCCAACTTTGAAATGTACACAGATATTACAGAGAGATGGGAGAATTCCTGGGGAACTAGGTGGCAGCAAAATACAACATTGGGAAATGTGAAGTTACTCACTTTGGTGAAAAGAATAGAAAATAGGAGATATTTTAAAAGCTGAGAAACTTTTAATGCAGATGCTCAGACTCGAGTAAACTCACGCACAAAACACTGGCATGGGGAAGGGGAGCTTTGCACAGGCAATTGGGAAACCAAAAGGTCTTTCCAAAAGGGTTTGGCGTACAGGGAGAAGGAAATCTTGCTTCAGTTGTAGAAGACTTTAGTGCGATGAAATTATTCTTAATTATGTAACCCTGTTTTTGGAATCAATTCCAAGAGACAGCCTAAGCCATCACTTCGGATTATTCAAGGATAATTTGCACAGGGAAGATTGTCTTACTAACTTGGTTGATATTTGAGAGAAAGTAACAAGGGGATTGGAGTGAATTGTAGTTGATGGTTGTTGTAGACGGGCTTTTGCAAAGCTTTTGACAAAGTCCCACATAGAGTTGTTAAAGAAAGGAAAAATCTAAGGGATCCAGGAAATGTAGCGAGCAGAATATAAAAGTTAACTCAACAGCAGGAGTAAAGGGTAATTTGTGACGTGTTTTTGTGACTATGGGGCTCTTCGTTTTGAGTACATATTAACAACTCAGAAGTAAATTGGTATGCATAATATTTGCATATAGCGTCAGAATTGGTCGTGCAGTTGATAGCAACGAGGGTATACATCACTTGGAAATTCCGCATATCATCCTGACTTGGAAATATCTCATCATTCCTCTACTGTTGCTGCATCAAAATCCCAGAACCCTCCTGCTAAAAGCACTTTGGGTGACCCGAGATGCCAAGGAATGCAGTGATTCAAGTAGAAAGCTCCCCACCTCTTCCAGGGCAAATAGTGATGGGTCATTAATGCTGGACTAGCCAGTGACACACATCCCATGAGCTTTTGAAAGCCTTACTCTGAGGCAACCTGTTTTTAACAATTCTACATATCTCCTCCCTTTCTCAGGACCAATTGCTTTACACATCGAGCTTTACAAAGCCTGAACGTTCACGAAGAATAACCTTCACTTTAGGAAATAGGGAGGACTGTGGATGCTGGAGCAGTCAGAGTCGATAAACTGGGGCACTAGAAAAATGGTTAAGCCCGAAACGGCAACTCCTTTGCTCCTCAGATGCTGCACGATCTTCATCTTCACTTTAGATTAAGGGGAGGGTTCCCTTAATCTAAAAGAAAATATCAATCCCTGACCTTCTAATTGGAGCTTAATGCACAGCTTTTACTTTGTTTACTTGGAAAATACTCCCAATGAAAACATGAACACTCTCCAGGAAGTCTTTCTCTGTGTTTTAAAATAAGTCTCCATGATGAGAGAAATACTTACAACTTCATTAAACTCCTCGAGATGCACGCAAAACCCATTTGTCACTAGTTCAGAATCCAAAAGTCCAAACTCAAAAAATAAATGATATTACAATATATATAAATCACCCAACTTGCATCAAATTTGGAAGGAAACAAATGAGGGGAGATTGGATTAAAATATACATAATAGTGAGGGTTTGGATGGAGTTAATGGCAAGGATCTAGCTACTGTGGCAGACGGCTCAGTAACCCGGGAATATACATTTAAAGTGATTGATGAAATGATTAGAGGAAAGTTTTTTTTGCAAGAGGGTGGTTGGGGCAGATGTTGTTCCCTGTAAACCTACTTCAATTAGTGCTAGAGAGGATCAAACTACTGGGGAGTTCTGAACATTCTTTTTTAAAGGGAGAGGTCTTATTCCTGTACTCAAGGAAGTAAACTAATAATGGGATTGTAAGGAGTGGGAGCAAGTCAGTCAGTGATGCTGAGAGTTTAGAAGCATTAGAGGTGAGTTGATTGAAACATTGGAGATCCTGAACTTAAGTTGTAAGAAGGTTATCTAAGATTACAAAAGGATCTTGATTAATTGGGCCAATGGGCTGAGGAGTGGCAGATGGAGTTCAATTCGGATAAATGCGAGGCATTGCATTTTAAAACAAGGGTAGGACTTGTCCAGTTAACGGGAGGGCCCTGGGTAGTGCAGGATGTCACTGGGGCTAGAGGGATTGAGTTATAAGGAGAGGCTGGGAATCTTTTCCCTAGAGTGTAGGAGCCTGAGCGGTGTTGTTGTAGAGGTTTATAAAATCATGATGAGCATAGAAAAGGTGACTAGCAAAGGTCTTTTCCCTCAGGTGGGGAGTTCCAAATGAGAGGGCATAGGTTTAGGATGAGAAGAAAGATTTAAAAAGAGCCTGAGGAACATCCTTCTCACACAGAGGGTGGTTTGTACGTGGAATGAACTGCCACAGAAAGTAGTGCATGTAGGTATAGTTCCAGCATTAAAACAATATTTGGACAGGTACATGAATAGGAAAGGTTTAGAGGGATATGGGCCAAATGCAGGCAAATGGGATTCCCTTAATTTGGGATACTTGGTCTGCATGGACGAGTTGGACCACAGGGCCTGTTTCCATGCTGTATGACTCTGTGACCACATGTGGCAGAACGGAATTGGGGAGGAACCTGCGGATCTCAGAACTGAGAGAACTCAAAACTGTGGGACAGGGAACAGACAGGTGTGGGCCAGAGACCAGAGAGGTGTGGGCCAGAGGTCAGGCAGATGTGGGACAGATTTCAGACAGATGTGGGACAGAGGACAGACAGATGTGGGACAGAGGACAGACAGATGTGGGACAGAGCCAGATTGAGGAGGGGGAGAGCATTAGACAGAAATCTCCTTCACCAGGTTGATTCTGAGATTTTTGAATAAACACAAAGGTAATTTGTTTGCTTGAGTCGTCCATCGTGCTCTTTGTAAAGGAAATAATAACATCAGCAGAAAAGGATGGCAAACTGTCCAAGTGATTCTTAGTCTCACTCCTTACTGGACTGTCTCTAGTGTTTGGTTTACATCTGTTAGTCCCACATCCCCCCAACCATCAGAGGTATTGTCATCGCCCTTTTCTACCCTCTCTGCTCCCTTTAGAATCATTGAATCCCGACAGTGTGGAAGCAGGCTTTTTGGCCCATTGAGTCCATACTACCCCTCCAATGAGCATCTCATCCAGACCCCAACCTATCCCCTTAACCATGCATTTCCCAAGGCTAACCTGCACATCCCTGGACACTGTGGATAATTTAAGCGTGGCCAATCCACCCTGACCTGCACATCTTTGGACTGTGGGAGGAAACCAGAGCACCCGGAGGAAACCCACGCAGACATGGGGAGAACGTATTGTGAAAACCTATCCCTGTTACCTATCCTGGGGATTCTGACATCGTCAGCATTCTGAAGGTCAAAGAGGTCAGTTTTAAAGGAGATTTGCACATGTTTTGGGAGGAAACTCTGGAGCACAGGCACTGGTTCAGGGCTGAACTGAAAGAAAGTGGAGTCACCCAACTCTCCCCAAGATTGTGGGATCTTGCTGTTCTCAAACGAGCTGTTCCGTTTGCTCGCAAATCTGCAGTAACTACACTTCAAATGCATTTGCTTGGCAGGCAATCATGTTGGGAAGTCCTGAAAGGCGCTATAGAAAGGAAACTTCTTTCTTACATTTGGACCAACATTCCTTCCAATCTCAGAACTGGGTTGAAGTATCAGTTTTGTATTTTGGGTGTGTAAGTCACAGTGGAAAATTAGTCACACTTCCATTTGCAAAGTGTTGGAGCGTACAGCGAAAATTCCCAACATCTGTCTTGGCTCGAATATGGCTTTTATAATGTTCGCTAATCGTAGCAAGTAATCTACATCAAATTCTCCTTAAATTCACAGATAACAAACGACAATTTCAAAACTCAAAGATTGATGTTGACTTCAGTACCATCAGCCAAAATAAGTCACAACAGCAGTGACATTTGAAAGGTACTGCATTGGCCACACTGTGCTTTGAGGCATCCTGAGGTTGCTATAAAAGTCACTAAATAATTGCAAGTTTTCTTGTCAAAAGCCAAATCAGAGAAATTTAGGCATTAACTTACCCAGAATGAATTGTAACTTGTTAACGGTGCTCATGGGCAGGATGGTCTTGCATGGAGTCAGGTGACAGAAGGGAAACAACTCAGTAGAGTGTCACGAGGCTAGTCATTCAGAGACCCAGGCTAATGCTCTTTGGGCATGGGTTCGAATCTCACCAAGGCAACTGGTGGAGTTTAAATAAAACGGGTAATATAAAGCTAGTCTCAATAATGGTGACTGAAACTATCGTCAATTGTTCTATAAAGGAAAACCCATCTTGTTCACTAGTGTCCTTCAGAAAATGCAAGCCTCAACAAGTCTTGCCGACAATGTGCCTGACTTGGAACTATTAGCAATTGGCAATAAGTGGAGGCCAGTGATACCAATGGGACTGTCACTTCATCAAAAACAATGATCAAATAATGCACAAACACTGGGATGTGAGAAACAAATAATTTGCATTTCTTCATAATCTTGCACAAACTCAGGATGTTACATTGGTTGTTCCACAGCCAATGGAGTCTTTGTTGTAAAGAAACTGTCATGGCTGCCAATGGAGAAATGAAGGATAGCACAAGGAGGCATTATTGGAGAAGTGCTGGCAACTCAGAGGATTAGGAAGTTGGAGGAGATGATGGAAGTAGGGAGGGATCAGGCCACCTGAAGGAATTTGGAAGCAAGGCTGAGAATTTCAAAAATGAAGACGTTGCTTGACCAGGTGCCAGTATCGGTTAGTGAGCAGCAGGAGAGATAGAATCGAGACAGGAATTGGGAGGTGGGTTGTAGAGTTTTGGGTGAGTTGATGCTTATGGAGACTGGGCCAATAGGAGATTAACCAGGACATCATTGGCTGATTCAGTCTGAAGGTCATAAAGATGGATGAGGGTTTCAGCAGCACCAGCTCCTGTCCTAATGACGTTGTTGATGAACTAATTAATTATCCTTTCCTGGTCTAGAATGTGCAGGATTCCTCATCCTCAAGGGTTCCTGAAACTGTGGGTGTAATCTGGGAATGGCCGGTACTGTAATGTTGGGAGAAATCCACTCCAACCCTTTCACAAACTATTCAAAAACTGTGGGCGTGGAGTTCTGAAACATTTCATTGTAGAGATTGTCAAGAAGAATATCCATTTGCTGCTAATTCTCCCCTAGCCACAGAAGAGGAGCAGTAACTGCCTCTTACCCGAAAGCTCTGGCCCTTATTCACAGCTGATAGCCCTCCGCCTGTCCAATGGCCTGGATCATGCCTCACCCCACCAACCCCACCCCCACCCTTCCAGAGCCTACTGCTCCCAAAAACGTCAACTTTGGCCACTTTGAGGAATGTCCTCACTTTGATGAGAACAATGGCAAGATTCAGACTCTAAGTGAACAGTTTACACCTGTTTCAGTGGAATTTTCCAAAGTATCTGTGCAATTAAGCAATAGCTCTCCCCCCATAAAGGGGGCACTGGGAAACATAAGGATCATCTGTGAGCGTACCTCGTCTCCTCCTCATCCATGGTGAAAGTGAAGATTGCAGATGCTGGAGATTAGAGTCAAGATTAGAGTGGTGCTAGAAAAGCACAGCAGGTCAGGCAGCATCCAAGGAGCAGGAAAATCAACGTTTTGGGCAGGAGCCCTTCATCAGGATTCCTGAAACGTTGATTTTCCTGTTCCTCGATGCTGCCAGCACCACTCTAATCTCTCCTTCCCCCCCCACAACCCCCATCTCCCTCCTGTACCCTTCCCCCCCAACCCCCATCTCCCTCCTGTACCCTTCCCCCCCAACCCCCATCTCCTTCCTGTACTCTTGTCATCCCCATCTCCCCCCTGTACCCTTCTCCCCCGCCCCATCTCCCCCTATACCCCCTTCTCCCTCATACCCTTCTCCCCGGCCCATCTTCCCCCCACCCCATCTCCCCCCATACCCTTCTCCCCCGCCCCATCTCCCCCTATACCCCCTTCTCCCCACCCCATCTCCCCCCTATACCCCCTTCTCCCTGCCCCATCTCCCCCCATACCCCCTTCTCCCTGCCCCATCTCTCCCCATCTCCCTCCAGTACCCTTCACCCCCCCATCTCCCTCCAGTACCCTTCACCTCCCTGTCTCCCCCCCCATCTGATCCAGTACCCTTCTCCCCCCATCTCCTTCAGTACCCTTCTCCGCTCCCCCCCATCTCCCTTCTCCCCCTAACTCCATGCCTTAATGCACTTCCCTATAGTTTGTATCGATACAACTCCTCTCTCTCTCTCTCTCTCTCTCTCTCTCTCAATCTCCATTCCTCTGTAACTCCTCCTTCACCATTTTCTCCATCCTTCCCTTACTTTTCCCTTCCTCTTTCTACCTCCTCCGTCCCCCTGCCTTGCTCTGTCCATCTCCCTCCCAGGCTCTGTCAGCTGATGAATGCCCGAGGTTGGGGGTTGCGGGGCTGGGCTGATTGAAGATGTGATTCAGGCATCATAGCAATCCAACCCCCTCCCTTTTCTGGTTCATCTCCAGTGAAATCAGCATCCCATGTTTCTCGGAGTACAGACATTGTTGTCAAAATCTGAAGCAAGCATTTACTGACAGGGTTGTTTTGGCATTTTACACCACCTTTAAATTCGATATTCTCATTCCCAGTAAAACATTTCACCATTCTCGATCGTCACACTATGCTTTACCCTCCAAGTCTTATGTCCATCATTGCAACAGAACCTACACTTCAAAACTACTCACTAAGCCTTCAAAGTCATACAGAACATCCTCAGGTCAAAAAAACAAACTAAGTCTTTCTTTGAAAATCTGCCTCCTTGACCAAGCATCTTGTCACCCCTCACAAAATTTCCCCCGTGTCTCAAAGCCTTGCAAATATTAGCTGGTCACCGTCTGTCTCCGTTCTCAGTGTGAGCTGCTTCATTCATATATGCAAATATTTAAATTGATGGATTAATCATTTATTACCACCATTACTGCAAATGGATCAAGTATTCATTTGCAGCTCATCGCCACATTCGAGATCAAATACATATTTGAATCTCACAGTCAGTGTTTTGCAAGCACATAGCGTGCACTTCCCTGTGAAATTGTGTGTTTATGGCGTTATGAATTTTAAGGACAATTCTACATTTACAACATGCCCATTAAGTAGACAGGATTGTACAAAATACCTCCATTAAAACTGAAAGGACTGAGAATGTTGAAGCCAGAGGCAAAAATAGAAACTGTTGGAAAAGCTCAGCAGCTCTGACCACACACTTGGAGAGAAAGCAGAGTCAACGTTTCGGGTTGAGTGATTCTTCCTCAGAACTCCAGCAAGTTCTATCAGTGACCCATCGATACTTAAAAAGTGCACAGGGCTTGTTGTGGCTCCTTCCCCAACCATTTGGTGGCTTGTTGTGTTATGTAGCCCTGGAGTGAGCCACGTTAAAGTGAACCGCATCAATGCTAAAGGGTTAGACCCTTCTCTGATCCTGTAGAGCCAATGTTAGTCACCTCCAGCATTCCCAGATGGCGTACAACACTGACTGGCACAGTGGAAAGGGCCCCTTATATCACCACAACAACAATCCTGCACATCTCCAAGGGATATTCCCACCACAATAACTTGACAGGCTTTAAATTTAATCTCAAGGTGTAGCTGGAGCTAGTCTGGAACCCAGCACTTACTGCCCATCCTTCATCACCCTCAGGAGGGCAGAGGGCAGAGGTCAGATTGAGTAGCCTCCTCAGCCACTTCAGAGTCAACCACTTTTGTGTGGGAGCTGGAGACACAAGTGGGTCAAGAACAGGCAAGGGTGGCAGGCTGTCCTTCACGCAAGGACACTAGTGAACCAAGGGTTACAGTGGCTCAGTGGTTAGCACTGCTGCCTCACAGCACCAGGGTCCCAGGTTCGATCCCAGCCTCAGGTGTCTGTCTGCGTGGGTTTCCTCTAGGTGCTCTGGTTTCCTCCCATTGTCCAAAGATGTACAGGTTCAGTGGATTAGCCATTGGAAATTGCCCTATAGTATCCAAAGGTGTGTAGGTTAAATGGATTGGCCATGGGAAATTGCCCTGTAGTACTACAGAGATGTGTAGGGTAGGTGGATTAGCTATGGGAAATGGGTAATTAGCCATGGGTATGTGAAAAGAAGGTTAAGACTGAAATTGGGCCCTTGAAGACAGAAACAGGAAATGGCAGATGAGTTGAATAGGTAGTTTGGATCTGTCTTCACTGGGGAAGACACAAGCCATCTCCCAGATGTAATAGTGGCTGAAGGACCCAGGGTAAAGGATGAACTGAAGGGAATTTATTTTAGGCAGGTAATGGTGTTGGATAGACTGTTAGCTCTGAAGGCGGAAGTGAGGACTGCAGATGCCGGAGATCAGAGTCTAGATTAGAGTGGTGCCGATAAAGCACAACAGGTCAGGCAGCATCCGAGGAGCAGGAAAACCAACATTTCGGATAAAAGCCCTTAAGGTACTTAAGGAGGTGGCCCTAGAAATTGTGGACACATTGGTGATCATTTTCCAATGTTCTATAGATTCAGGATCAGTTTCTGCGGATTGGAGGTGGCTAATGTTGTCCAACTTTTCAAGAAGGGAGGGAGAGAGAAAACAGGGAATTATAGACTGGTTCGCCTGACATCATTGGTGGGAAAAATGCTGGAGTCAATTATAAAAGATGAAATTACAAGTCATTTGGATAACAGTAATAGGATAGATCAGAGTCAGCATGGATTTATGAAGGGGAAATCACGCTTGACTAATCTTCCGGAATTTTTTGAGTCTGTAACTACGAAGATGGACAAGGGAGATCCAGTGGCTGTAGTATACCTGGACTTTCAGAAAGCCTTTGATATAGTCCCACATAGGAGGTTAGTGAGCAAAATTAGGACATATGGTATTGGGGGCAAAATACTGACATGGATTGAAACTTTGTTGGCTGACAGAAAGCAAAGAGAAGTGACAAACTGGTCTCTTTTGGAATGGCAGGCGGTGACCAGTAGGGTACTACAAGGTTCGGTGCTGGGAACGCAGCTGTTTACAATATACATTAATGATGTAGATGAAGGCATTAAAAGTAATATTAGCAAATTTACTGATGACAAAGCTGGGTGACAGGGTGAAAGTGAGGAAGATGGGAGAATGCAGAGTGACTTGGACAGGCTAGGTGAGTGGACGGATGCATGTCAGATGCAGTTTACTGTGGATAAATATGTGGTATCCATTTCGGTGGCAAGAACAGGAAGGCAGATTACAATCTAAATGGAGTCACATTAGGTAAAGGGGAAGGACAACGAGATCTAGGTGCTCTTGTACATCAGTCAATGACAGCAAGCATGCAGATACAGCAGGCAGTGAAGAAAGCCAATGGCATGCTGGCCTTCATAATAAGAGGAATATAGGATCAAAGAGGTCCTCCTGCAGCTGTACAGGGCCCTTGTGAGACCACACCTGGGGTATTGTGTGCAGTTTTGGTCTCCAAATTTGAAGAAGGACATTCTGGCTATTGAGGGAGTGCAGTGTAAGTTCACGAGCTCAATTCCTGAAATGGCGGGACTATCATATGTTGGAATATTGGAGCGACTGGGCTTGTATGCACTAGAGTTTAGAAGGATGAGCGGGGATCTGATTGAGACATATAAGATTACTAAAGGATTGGACACTCTGGAGGTAGGAAGCATGTTTCCGTTGATGGGTGAGTCCAGAACCAGAGGACACAATTAAAAAATAAGGAGTAGGCCACTTAGAACAGAGTTGAGGAGAAACTTCTTCACCCAGAGAGTGGTGGGTGTGGGGAATGCTGTGCCCCAGAAAGCTGTGGAGGCCAAGTCTCTGGATACTTTCAAGAAAGAGTTGCATAGAGCTCTTAAAGATAGTGGAATCGGGAAGATTCAAGATGGCGGCGACTCAGCAAGTCTGAGCCTACAGTGCTCCTTCCAAGACTTGGGCAAAGTGGATCTCCCACCCCCACCACACTCACCAAATCATCTAAAATAGCTCTTATTTAATATAATTAGTTGTTTGGTAGTGTTAGTATTAAATTTAAATAATCTAATCGCTTAGGAAAAATGACTAAAGGGAGGAGAGCCCACAGCTCTCAGCAAGCAGGAACCCCTCCCCCACCCTCTCCCTCTCCAGCTGCAGCTGAGGCGTCCATAGCCGCCCCGGGGGACTTACCGACAATAACAAGCCTTGTGGAGATGATTACCAAGCTGGACGCGAAAATCGACGCATTTATCGAGGAGTCCCGACATCGCTGGGGATCACTCTCGGCCGAGCTGCAAAAGCACGGCCGAGACATCCAGGAACTCGAGCGCCGAGTCGGAGGGCCGGAGTTAAAGGCCGCGACCTCTGAGACTGCAGCTCAATCGGCCGCGGATCAGGTCCGGGCTCTCGAGCAGCGAGTCCGGACCTTAGAGAATTACATCGACGACCTCGATAATCGAGGTCGCCGAAAAAATATTCGTTTGCTGGGCCTTCCCGAACGGGAAGAGAAAGGCCAGCTCACAGCATTCCTGGAACAGTGGTTGCCACAATTTTTGGATCTGGAGGCTGGATCAGGCCAGGTGTGGGTAGAATGGGCCTACCGGGTCGCAATACGCGGGCCTGGCTCGAACCAGCGCCCACGCCCGGTCCTGTTCCGGCTGCAGAGCTATAGGGAGAAGCAGATACTCCTAGATGCCTCTAGAAATCTTGGAAAAGATCCCAAAGCCATGATCTATAAAGGATCCAAGATCATGTTATTTCAGGACTTCTCCCCGGCTTTGGCCCGAAGGAGGAAGGCGTTTGATGAGGTGAAGAAGTGTTTAAGGGACTCAAATATTCAATACACCTTACGCTACCCAGCGACGCTATGTTTTAACCACGAAGGATCCGGGTATAATTTTAGATCGCCAGAAAAGGCTAAGGAATTTTTGGACTCTCTTAAATAAATCGTAACAGACAATGTATGTTGGCTTGCCTTTTCCCCACTCCGATTTATATCCCCCCCCACTTTTTCCTTTTCTTATCTTACTGTTTATTATTATCTTGGGGGGGGGGGGGAGAGGGAATTATTTATTTGCTCTCCACTTAACGATTTTCTCCCCCCTCCCTTAGGGTATTTTTTTATTTTATTATTATACGTATGTATGTGTGTATGTACATATATGTGTGTATGCATGTATGTGTATGTATATATATATATATATATATATATTTATAAACCGGGGGGTTTAGTTAATGTTGGTGGGGAGAGGTGGTTACCTTATTCTATTTTACTTTTGTCTCTAGGAGCGGGGTTATTTTCCCTTGCTATTTTATATTATTATATTTAATTATAATTTGTTGAAGTTGTAATTTTATAGTTATATATGTTTATACATGGTATTAATACTACCAAATATACTCAGGTGTGGGTGGGGGGGGGGGGGGGGGTAGGGTGCTCACTGTTAACTCTAGCTCTGTATTATATCTGAATTCTCCTCATCCTATTAAGGAGTGCCTGGGTCAAGGGTGGGGCACTGGTTGGGAGAGGATATGATGGACCGTTGGAAAAGAAGTGATACCCCCTGGGAACAAGGGGGATAATCTCCATTCAAATATGTTTTATATTTTTTTTATTATTTAGAAATAGTTTGCTTTTTATCATACTGTTATGAGTGTATTAGAGAACCTTTATTTTTTTAAATTCTATATGCTCTTTGCGCGGGATGTTTCAGATAGGGTTTCCCCTCCCGAGGGGTCTCGGATTTACCCGGATGATTATGGTTGATCAGTCGGTTAAGTGGTGCACCTGGAATGTCAAATTGGAAGAGATTATTTTCTGTTCTCTCTTTCCATATAAGGAAAAATATTTTGGTAAACTGGGTGGTTGAAGGTTCCCCTGGATTTTCAAATTGGCACAGATTAATCATGGAATGTATTCCCCTTGACTTCCTTATAAATATGGTACACCGAAAGACCGAATTATTTTTTATAAAATATGGCAGCCCTTTTACACAGATATTTTGGCTATCCTAACAAGGGCTTTTATTTAATTGAGATTACAAACATGGCTGGTCCGGGGCCCCTTGGGAGAGGAATCCCATACGAATACGGGTTTTGTTATATATGATGTTAACACATTCCGAGCAAGTATTTCAATATCCAACTTCTATGTTAATCGTTGGGGGTTTTTTCCCCCCCCCACTTCTTTTTTTTTCTCACATTTTCTCTTATTTGAAAGATGTAAGTGACTCAGTTATACACTCTGGCTAATTGTAGGTTAGATTAGTAGTTAATTGAGTTTTGTTTTTTTCTCTCTCGGTATTTTTCTTTTGTTAAATTTTGATTATTGTATATTTAAGATTTATTTCTATATCAATGTTTGTACTTGAGAGTTTTGTTTATTTTTGTAAATTTGTTAAAATGTTAAATTTCTAATAAAAATATCTATAAAAAAAAGATAGTGGAATCGAGGGTTATGGGAATAAGGCAGGAACAGGATACTGATTGAGGATGATCAGCCATGATCACAATGAAAGGTGGTGCTGGCTCGAAGGGCAGAATGGCCTACTCCTGCACCTATTGTCTACTGAAATGCATAGTTACAGGGATAGGGTGGGTGTGGGTCTGAGTCTGAGTGGGATGCTCTGTGGAGGATCTTTGCAGACCCAATGGCCCAAATGGTCTCTCTCTGCACTCTTGTTAATTGTCTTTAAATTTAAAAAATGCATTAGTTGCACAAGTTACTCCATCACACAGCTTTAAAACAAATCACCAGGGCTACAGTCATACCTACAAATTATTCACTAACTCATCAGAAACACAGGAAAAACAATCTTCACTATTTCAAAATTCTAACTGACAATAAATGCTATTTTATATAAAACACAGATATAATCATCCAGTCTACATCACAAAGTCAGCTCAATTAGGGATTGGCTGTCTGCTGAAGTCTTCACTGAATAGCATCTATTCCATCAACAAACAAAATTAAATGTTACAGATCAAGTGGTCGATAATTCTGGAAAAACAGTACTATAAAGTACTGCCACTGAATGAGGGGCTTCACAGAATGAATACATTTGGTCACTTCATGAATGGTCAGAAAGATCCAGGAAAAGATCTTTAAAAGTTCTCAAAGATCAGTTTGAGGGAAGAATTTGAGACTAACAGACTCCAACCCATTGTACGGGCAACAATCCCAAGCATTTACTGACCAGTTTTAGGGAAGATCCAGAGCAAAGGGCATGTGTGTGACTTTCCTGGAGAGGTATTCTCCGAGAGGCTTGGTGAGTTAATTATCCCCTTCACACCCACAAACGCTTTCTGGGTGACATAAAGGGCCACACATCTGATGCATTATTTGAGGGCTGACGTGCACATGGATCCATACTTTCAAGCCAACAACTACCACATCCTTTAGGTGCCATCTGGTGGTATTGTCACAGTCAGCGGAGTGCAGCAAAGCAACAACATCTGTGACAGGGCCACCTCTCACCCTGACACCAGAGCTGGCTTGGTTTGGTTAATATCTCCAGAGCACAGAGCACCAAATGACATTGTACCCAGGTAGCCTGCAATGGCCAAAGGCCAAATCTGATCCCAGAAGAAAACACAGGTGACCAACAAGATGATACAATTAAGCAGCAAGGAAAGGGTTAACAACATTCACACAGACACAGTGTGTTTCAGAATCAACAGAGTGAAAGATGATTCTCAGACTATATCCAGTTTTTCGCAGATTGTTGAGTTTATGCGCTGTGTCACTGCCAGAAGGTGACCAGGAGCTGATACAACCATTAACGTCACAAATCCTGAAAAAGGTCAGACTGACACACACCGAAAGCTGAAATTGCCACAGGAGCCTGAGTCAACAAGTTACCACCACACATCTTATACCTCAGCGAGTACTGCTCCACCATACTGTCTACAAGAGACTGTCTCACAATGTAGAATGGATCACCAATTCCATCCATTGGCAGAATGACATTTCAGAGCCAACGAGCAAATTCAGATTGGCTTCCAGAATCTTCTGCCCTGTGGATACCAATAGTTCAGGTGGTAGGATTACCAGCCACAAATCAGGACATTCAAGTGACACCCACCGTGTGACTGAAAACAACACATGAGACTCAACGGATTCAGCGAACAATCTCTCAGGATAAGGCTTGGAAGTGAGATAGAAGCCAGATACCAGGATGATTAACAACACCAACAGAAATTGCTGGAAAAGCTCAGCAGGTCTGGCAGCATCTGTGGAGAGAAATCAGAGTTACCGTTTTGGGCCCAGTGACTCTTCCTCAGCACTCGGTTTCTGATTTACAGCATCCGCAGTTTGTTCGATTTTTACCAGGATGATAACATCAGACACACTGAGCAGATTACCCAACACACAAAGACTGAGATATTCCTGTTGGCAAACATTGTGATGCTCTTGACTCTGAAGGTGAAACATTGTTAGGGTGGATCTGTTACACTCTGTTCAGAGTCAGTGTGAACAATTACCCATGACCAGGACAAGCAGCGACAAGAGCTGAAGAAGACTGTTAGCCAGGGATGATCTGACAGTTTTAAACAAGAGGACATCTTCATGTTGGCCACAAGCTGACTAATGAGGGTATCACAACTGGATCGTTTCAAGGACAAACAAGTCCTAAGACCGAAAGCATTACACCAGGATATCATGACCATGTTACACCAGGGACATGTGGGTATTCAACACATGATACATTTAGCATGGGACATCAGTAAGGTTATTCAATGCCTTGTGAATGCATGTGAATGGCCACACCTACCAACCAACAGAGCAGGGAGCCCCGACATCCCACAACATGTTCCATCTACTCCTTGAATCAGTCACAACAGACCTACTCAGTGTGTAGGGAAGGCTGCAGTCTCGTGTTACGTCCCTATATTTCCCACTGTTCAACAACTCTGCCATACAATGGACACGACTGGTGTTGACATAGGGTCATACAGCACGGAAATAGACCCTTCGGTCCAACCAGTCCATGCTGACCATAATCCCAAACTAAACTAGTTCCACCTGCCTGTTCCTGGCCCATGTCCCTCCAAACCTCATCCAGAGCACTATTCTCAATCCTGGGTCAGACAGTCTCTGACAGTAGACCACAACATACCCTTGAACCATCAGAAGGTGTATACCACAGGGGGAGCGGTATTTCCTCGTCATCTTACTATCCACTTTCAAACAGAGCATCTCACATCAATGATCATTATGCGTCAAGCAACAAAGTAAAACATTTGCATAACACTCCTGTATTTTTGTGCATCACTGACAGGGAAGGGATTACCAATACGAGTGTGAATAACCTTGCTGAGAAACTAATTGACTAACCACTCCGCGACCCAGCATGCCCTTCTTCAGGATCAGAGGATGGAAGTGATACATGGTGACTGAACATAGAGACAACAAACAAAATTGCACTCTAGGCAGAGTGCACAAACAGGAAATATAAATACCTGGGTACCAGTAAAGGGGTTTAGAATCTGCCCAGATCATGCAGAGTTGTTTCTGATCACAGTGCCACATTGTGAAAGAACAGAGACCAGTTCAGACCAATGTATGACACACTAATCACACATGAGGAAGCTAGGACAACTCTGACAGTGAAGATTATTCATTGATATTCAGCGACAGCAGGAGAACCAACCTGTTAAACAAGACCAACTTGGAACAAAGTTAAAAATCACACAACACCAGGCTATAGTTCAACAGGTTTAATTGGAAGCACTAGCTTTTGCAGCACCGCTCCTTCATCAGGTAGCTAGTGCCCCAGCAGCGCTCCGAAAGCTACTGCTTCCAAATAAACCTGCTGGACTATAACCTGGTGTTGTGTGATTTTTAACTTTGTCCACCCCAGTCCAACACTGGCATCTCCAAACTTGGAACAACGCAGACCTCTCCACATGACTACATGATCACCTGATGAAGACAAATTGTCAAATCTATAAAGCATTATATTGAACTTTGAAATGTTAGCCCTGTACATTCTGCTGTACCTGTTGTATAATTATTAAACTGACACCACTTGCTTATGTATAATTTTGTATATCTGTTTGGAATAAGTTTTATTATTGGTGTATCATAGTACAAGACCTGAGGGTGTAAGGTCTCATACTCCATCTACCCTCAGGACCACTTGATGCATGGCCTGCTATGAAATGCCTGCTGTACTTTGTTTGAATTTAGAGTGTAATGTTATGTGCCTATGAACACAATCACCAGCTGTAATCATTGTCAGTTAGATTCTTCCATACCACCATACCCTGTTTCCTGTGAGACAGGAGATAACGTAAGCATCAGGTAAGAGAAGCTGCAGTAGGTAAGCTCAGCCCATAAGAGATAAGGGAGGCCAGCCAATATTCCCTACATTTAAATGAATGAATGAATGGGGAAAGGAGAGTAAACCACGGTACCAGTGTGTGACTGCTCCCAGCCTGTCTCTGCCATGACTGAGGTAGTGAGGCCCACCCAGTAAAGAGCTTGCATTTCTCTCCTGCCTTTCACCACCTCACTACATCCTGAAATGCATCAGAGCCAGGAACATACAGGGTACACTGACGGTTGAAATGGAAGGAACATGACAGTTAATACATTGAGCATGTTGAATGGAGGATTGGGAGAGACATTGTGACAACTCACCAGCAAGGTCAGCATTTCTGAGCAGCTTTGGCTTAGGGCCCTAACGGTCACAGACAATGCTGGAAATTCCCCGTAATCCCGTGTAATCATTGCACTAACTCAGGGAACTTGTGGGCTTTTGTCCTCACAAGCCTGGCTTGCAGTGTGGATGGCCCAGTCACAGAGGCTGCTCGCTCAGGCTGGTCCCTTATCCTGTCAGAAACATTGCTGAAGATGTCAGAGGGCTGGAGTCTCGCTGGCCCCTGCCGTCAGTGTACAGAGAGGTGAAGGGTTAAACAGCCACTCTGACTTTGAGTCATGAGCAGTCGCTTGAAAATACTGCTCGGTCTGGCACTACCATTTTCCAGTAGCTTCACTGAGCAATCACCTCTGGCCGCAGAAAGAGCAGGGTTACATTCCTTCTCATCTCAGAGATGATAAACTCAGATCCCCATAAAACCACAGCCCAGTTATTAACCTAGAGTCACGAGGAGTCACTAAGAAGTTAATCTCCTGCTCCATGTGCTAAGCTATCTGCCTGCAATTGTTATCAGCTCTCCATACCATGGTGTCGTTCAGTTGTCTTGGATTCAGAAGGCTGTGTCTCCAGTCTCGCCCCAGGGACTGGAACACAAACAATTCCCACAACATTTCTCGCGCTGCCTGGATAGAACTCTGCTCTTGCTCAGGGGGGGTGTCACCTTTAGGATGAGATATTAAATGGAGTGTCTATCTGATTTAAGATCCCACTGTGCTTTCTGAAGACTGCTCACAGTTTCCAGCTGAGGTTTAGCCAGGGGTTTGTAAATGTGAACCACCACACCAACCCCCTTCTATTCCAGTCCCCTCCCTTCTTTGGACAGCATCCAATTCTCGATGGAATTTCACAAAGTGCCCACCATTAGGATTTGAGCTCTCCAGCCAGATTGTTAGCTACAGGCAATCAGTCACTCTTGATGCCTGCTTCCATACCATAGATACCTGCAAAGTTGTTATTGATGAGAGCTCTGGACTCCAGACTGAACAAGTCAGCACGCTCAGCATCAGGAGACGGCATAAATAGACAGAAATTCAATGCTCAATACGAATATGGCAACGCTCCCAGATCTGTTCGATGATGATACTCCTGAAAGCCAGATTAGTAATCAGAAAAGGGCTGCTACTCTTACAGACATCTCTAATCTCACCTCTCGCCTCCCATCTCTCTCCCTGTCACAATCTCCTTTGTCTGACCTCCATTTCATCAGTGAAATAGGACGGTTTACTCATTAAACCCACTCTCGTTGCTCCTTCATAATGTCTGATGTTGCCTGCTCTCACCTCAGAGGCTAAAGATTGTGGATTGGAGTCCCCGCTCCAGAGACTTGAGTACAAACATCTACACTGATCAATCATTGCCATGGTAGTTTTGAGGGAGAGCTGTCACCGATATTATGGGCGGGACAGTGGCTCAGTGGTTAGCACTGCTGCCTCACAGCACCAGGGTCCTAGGTACGATTCCAGCCTGTCTGTGTGGAGTTTGCACATTCTCCCTGTGTCTGCGTGGGTTTCCTCCGGGTGCTCCGGTTTCCTCCCGCAGTCCAAAGATGTGGTCAGGTGAATTGGTCATGTTAAATTGCTCATAGCGTTAGGTGCATTAGTCAGAGGGAAGTGCCCCTGGGTGGGTTACCCTTCGTTGTGGACTTGTTGGGCCGAAGGGCCTGTTTCCACACTGTAGGAAATCTAATCTAATACTGTCTTGAAGACTCTAAACCAAAGATGCAGGCAGTTCCAGGAGGTGGGTATGAAAAGTACATCACAGACACCACTTTTGGTGGGGGGTGGGGGGGGATGAAAAGGCTGGTGTGGACAGAATGGGGCACTTAGAGGCAGGGGTCATGCAATGGAGGGAGGTCACGTAAGGGAATCAATCAGAAAATGCCCAACCAAAGTTGGCAACCCTGTACAAAAATTCACACGAGAGAAATTCAGAAGGGAGTCTCATTTATCGAAATGTCTGAAGGTTATTTTGGCAGATTGCTTGCAGTGGAGCTGCTACCTCAGCAAGTCTGCAGCTAACAAGCTTGTCGAAACTACACTGATGGCCCTGAACGCAGACTTGGGGGGAAAAGAATCTGTGTTCAACTTTGAGGTTTTGCTTCCTTAAAGGGGCAACGAACTATGGATGTGGGGAGATAAATCACCCTCAAACTATCCTAATTGCAGGGAACTGATTGATGTAATCTCTTCTTGTAACCTAACCCTTCCCATCCAGGTATATCTCTGATCAATTTATACTGTATGCCTTCGGAGGTCAATATATCCTTCACATAGTTCGGCATCCAGAGTAGTTCCCAGGTTCCGGATGTGGTTTAGCTGGGAGTTTGTGAAACTGAATCACCACACCAACCCCTTTGTATTCCAGGTGCCTCCTTTAAAGGCTACACCTAATTCTTTGTACCATTCTGATGATCTTTTCACCCCCTCGACCTCCAATCTCTTCCCACTTCAACAGTTTCCCGTGTCCTGCTTGAACTATTTCAGGTCTAAAGTGGATGGCCGTTCAGCCATTCGTTCGATTACATCCCATCATAAATTTTGCTTTTCCTTCAACACCGCACTTAATGCTGTTTACCTTTTGGGTCATCAGCAAATCTGAATATTCTCTCCAACATTGAAGTTGTTAATAAATATGGTGAATATTTATGGCCCAAATCCTCATGGACTAGTATATCTCAGATGTTGCTAATGAGAGAACTGGCCCATTATCACTGCACCCGGTCTCCCGCTGTTCAACAAACTTCCAGCAGTTTGCTTTGCATTTCACTTTTAGCTCACCTTCTCCTTTGAGGGACTTTGTTGCGTTGCCTTCAGGGAATCCAGAAAAAATAAGATCCATAGACATTCCACTATTAGACAAGTTCAGTCAGGAATGTCAGACATAAGCTACTTCACAAGTCCATCTTTACTCTCTCATTTCAGTTGCAAATTACTTGGTATTCCAACAGCTCAACCCTTCGAATAATTTCTCTGCAATGTGACAATAGGTCAACTGGTCTGTAGTTCCCTGGTTTCCCCTTGTCATCTTTCGTAAATAGAGAGAGTTACGCCTGGAATGATCCAACTAAAGGAATGGTTCCTGAATTAGGAGAATTTTTGAGGTTATTCTGCAAATCTTCTCATTTAATCCCACTGTACCTGGGGAAGGGAAGCATCCGCTCTTAGGGACTGGACACCCATCAGTGCCTCCATGTCATGGTTTGCATCACGTGAAGGGAGTGCGACACTGTCAGAGATGCTGTCTTTCAAATACTGCATTAAACAGAGGCCATGGAGGGCAGGTGTCAAATATCACATGGAATTATTTTGAAAAAGAGCAAGCCACACATTTATATTTTGACTAGCACCAAAAACACACCCAGTGGTGACTCAGGGCTGTTTGGGGGGACCTTGCCATTGTTGTACATCAGAGACTGCACTTTGAAAGGAGCTGTAATACACTTCAGCACATTCTGGAAGATGGGTAAGTACAAGGAAGAAATGTGGGAATAATTTGAACTGGCTCTAAAAGAGGTAAAAGACCATGGAAACCAGGAGAACAAAGACAGATTCATTGCAGTTCACGAAGGGAGAGGAAGAACTGTTTGGAGCAGCCTGAACCTTAGCAGAATCAATAAAATGTAGAAGGAAAATAAGATTTAGCCTGGAGAACTGAAGCAAATGAGAGCAAATGGGATCTTGAGGTAACAGAAAAATCACCCGCCAGACAATAAACAATTTCTTAGACATGTTGGTGGCTACATTTATATTGTGAGGTCAGCAATGAACAGACTGAATCCCACTTTCCCAGCAATAATAAACTCGCAGTTTCAAACCAGAGTCAGGTCAAAGATAACAATTGCAAGAAGGAGTGTGACCATCTCAATGGATGGGAGTCACAAAGTACTTGTATTCATCAGATATGAACATATCAATTAGGATCAGGAATAGGCTATTCTGCCCCGGCAGCCCGCTTTGCCATTCAATAAATCCAACCCATGTATGTTTCAAATTCCACATGAACAGGCGGCCTCTGTATTCTTTGATTCTCTGACAAGATTCTACCTCCACTGTAGTTTATATTCTGTTCAATCACGTAACCTTCCCAGACATTCTGCACAATTACATGCTCTATCATTAAGCTTGATGCTTCCCTTAACTCTTGAGTTAATCATGAATGATAGTGGATTCCCCACAGGATTTTTTTAAATAATACAAATAAATGTATTTATTTTGAGTATTCAAAAATAAACTCTTAAATATCTGCTATTGCTTCACAATTGATCAATCCCTCAGCCTAGTATCCAGTTCACTCTCTCTAACTGACCTTTCACACCTAGGTAGTAGGCCTTAGTTAAGTTTAAAATATTAGTCTTAGACTCACTTTTCCCCCTTTTAAAATGGATGTAAAATTCCATTGTATTTTGGTCACTGCTAAAAGAGGTGCCTTTACTCAGGTTATTAATAAATCTGTTGCATTAAACAACACCAAATCTAGCATCATCTGCTCTCTTCTTGGTTACAAAACGTGTGCAGAGAGAGAAACAGAATTAACTCATGAACAGTCTGTCTGGACACAAAACTTTAACTCTGTTTTCTCTCCACAGATGCTGTCAGACCTGCTGAGTTTCTCCAGCACTTTCTCTTTTTATTTCAAACTTCCAGCATTGACAATATTTGTTTTTATTTGCTTGTGTGTGTGGCTCTGAGGATCTATTTTGAAAGAATTGTACAAATTCGTCTTTGAAATTTACGAGGCAGGCTGAGAGACAGGAGGGTTCAGGAAAGAAATCCTGAGGCTTTGGATCTGGACGGTGGGAGCACAGCCTCCAAACTTGAGATGAGTGAATCGAGTATTGTCAAAGCCTCAGAGAATGCAAGGAGAATGGAGTTTGCAGGACTAGAGAAAGTTCCTGATTCTAACATCAGGGAGAGGGATTCTAGACACTAGAGAAGGTTCCTGATTCTAACATCAGGGAGTGGGATTCTAGACACTGGAGAAGGTTCCTGATTCTAACATCAGGGAGAGGGATTCTAGAGACTAGAGAAGGTTCCTGATTCTAACATCAGGGAGAGGGATTCTAGAGACTAGAGAAGGTTCCTGATTCTAACATCAGGGAGTGGGATTCTAGACACTGGAGAAGGTTCCTGATTCTAACATCAGGGAGAGGGATTCTAGAGACTAGAGAAGGTTCCTGATTCTAACATCAGGGAGTGGGATTCTAGACACTGGAGAAGGTTCCTGATTCTAACATCAGGGAGAGGGATTCTAGAGACTAGAGAAGGTTCCTGATTCTAACATCAGGGAGAGGGATTCTAGGGACTAGAGAAAGTTCCTGATTCTAACATCAGGGAGAGGCATTCTCAGCACGGGTTCAACTACGTAGACAAAGCATCCTCTTGCAAGGAAAATGGACAATGCAGACTGAGTTTTGACGGTCTGGAAGGGTTAGTGTAACCTGCAACATGTGGCTAGAGGTGACTTGTGCAGGTGATGGGAACCAGCTATACTCAATGTGTGCCACAAAAAGGCACCTCCTGTTAGCAGTGACCAAACCACAATGGAATTTTACATCCAATTTAAAAGGGGGAAGAGTGGGTCTAAGCCTAGTATTTTAAATTTAAATAAGGCCTACTACCTAGGTGTGAAAGCTGAGTTAGTGAGAGTGAACTGGATACTAGGCTGAGGGATTGATCAATTATGAAGCAAGAGCAGATATTTAAGGGTTTATTTCTGAATACTCAAACTAAATGTATTCACTTCTATTATAAAAACAAAGTTTTGAGGATTCCTTTCTTTTAAACTTTAGATTAGATTAGACTTACAGTGTGGAAACAGGCCCTTCGGCCCAACAAGTCCACACCGACCCACCGAAGCGCAACCCACCCATACCCCTACATTTATCCCTTACCTAACACTACGGGCAATTTAGCATGGCCAATTCACCTGACCCGCACATCTTTGGACTGTGGGAGGAAACCGGAGCACCCGGAGGAAACCCACGCAGACACGGGAAGAACATGCAAACTCCACACAGTCAGTTGCCTGAGTTGGGAATTGAACCCGGGTCTCAAGCGCTGTGAGGCAGCAGTGTTAACCACCGTGCCACCCACTATGGAATTCATGGAATGAGGGTATCACTGGCTGGGCCAGCATTTATTTCCTGGAGAGCAGTTGAGAGTCAACTTTGCTGTGGGTCTGGAGTCACATGTAGGCAGCCCAGGTGAGGCTGGCAGTTCTCCTCCCTAAAGGACATTCGTGACCCAAATGGGTTTTTCTGAGAATCGACAATGGATTCACGATCATCATTAGACTCTTAATTTCAGAGTTTTTAAAAATTGAATTCAAATTCCACTCTCTGCTGTGGCAGGATTCAAATCCAGGCCCCCAGAACATTATCGGGGTCTCTGGATTAACAGTCCAATGATAATACCACTAGGCCTTAGTGCTCTCTTAACATTTCCTGAAGTCTGAACAACTCTCATTAATAATCCTGTCTCCTACATCCCCAAACTTCAAGTTTAACAGTTAATCCCCGAATGCTGTTGGGAGAGAAATTACAGGGATCTTAAAAATATATATTTTATCAATTTTCTTTGAATTTTACAATGGCAATTAAAATTTATTAAATATTCGGAAGAAAAAGAAAAAAGATCATTTGACTCACAGTTATGAATCATCCCCTCGGGTAATAAAAGAGATAATATTATTCCCCGGGTCAGGCAGAGGGGAAAGAGGATGGTGATTAAAACTAAAATAAAACAAAAAGAAGGAAATTGTTCTTCAACCCATCCTGTGCGAAAAGGGATGTGCTGAGATGTGAGAGGAAGCGGGGTTGGTTCGGGCGCAGAGAGTGGTGGTGGCATTAGTTGTTCAATGTAATTGTTCTGAATGGGTTCAGGGGTAAATGTCTTGATTCTGAATGGGTTCAGGGGTAAATGCAATATAAAGGCAATACAGGCAGGAACCCTCACAACATGAAAGAAGTTTGTGGACGGGCACTTGCATTGCCAAGGCAATGGGCCAGGTACTGAAAAACGGCATAGTTTTATTTGACCAGCACTGATGTGATAGGCTGAAGAGTGTTTCTGTGCTGTACACCTCCAAGACTTCAAGAGGTTAATACTCTATTGGCTCTACTCATTCTACTGATAGTTGGTAGGTGGAGTCAAGGGGTTTGGCTGTAGATTTCAGAGGGAGCAGATGGATCTGTACCAAACCCATAAAGGTCCTAGTAATGATGGACAAAAGTGAGGACTGCAGATGCCAGAGATCAGAGTCTAAATCAGAGTGGTGCTGGAAAAGTACAGCAGGTCAGGCAGAATCCAAGGAGCAGGAAATTCCTCATTCCTGATGATGGGCTTTTGCCCGAAATGTCGATTTTCCTGCTCCTCGGATGCTGTCTGACCTGCTGTGCTTTTCCAGCACCTCTCTAATCTAGGTCCTAGTAATGATGCCTGGCCAAATGCAGTTAATCTGATGCAATAAACCTTCTCAGTTTCTCAAATCCTTCCTGGTACTGAACCTTCTACCCACTAGTTAGTTTCAGAATCAAGACAAAGGAGGAGCAAGCCACTAAGTTTCATCAAATAGAAATTTAAAAAAGAAATGAAACTTGACAGACCACTTGGCATAGACCTCGGCACTGGAAAAGCCAATAGCAGAAACAGCCCTGTTGCCCCTCCAAAATCTTCCTCACTAACATCTCACAGGCTAGTGTCAACATTGGGAGAGCTGTCTCACAGGCTAGTCAAGCAACAACCTGATAGAGTGTCGAGAGTGTGGTGCTGGAAACGCACAGCAGGTCAGGCAGCATCCGAGGAGCAGGAGAGTCAACGCTTCGGGCAAAAGCCTTTCATCAGGAATGAGGCTGGGAGACTTGGGGTTGGAGAGATAAATAGGAGGGGGCTGGGGCTGCGGGAAGGTAGCTGAGAGTGCAATAGGAAGGCAGAGGTGGGGGTAATGGTGATAGGTCAGAGTGGAGTGGATAGGTGGGAAGGAAGATGGACAGGTAGGACAGGTCATGAGGGCAGTGCCGAGTTGGAGGGTTAGATTTGGGATAAGGTGGGGGGAGGTGAAAGGAGGAAACTGGTGAAATGCACATTGATGCCATGGGGTTGGAGGGTCACGAGGTGGAAGATGAGGCTGTCTTCCTCCAGGAGTCCGGTGGTGAGGGAGCGGTGATGGAGGAGGCCCAGGACCTGCATGTGCTCGGCAGAATGGGAGGGGGAGTTGAAGCCACAGGCAGAGGGGGTTGATTGGTGCTGGTGTCCCAGAGATGTTCTCTGAAATGCTCTCCAAGTAAGTGATATAGTCAACAACCTGACATAGTTATACTTACGGAACTATACCTTACAAACAATGACTCAGATGCCACCATCACTGTGCCTGGGTATGTCCTATCCCACCGACAGATACATCCAGTTGAGGTGACGGCACACTGGGATACAGTCAAGAGGGAGTTGCCCTGGGAGTTCTCAACATTGACTCCAGACCCCATGAAGTCTCATGGCTTCAGATTATGATTTGGAGATGCCGGTGTTGGACTGGGGTGTACAAAGTTAAAAATCACACACAACACCAGGTTATAGTCCAACAGGTTTAATTGGAAGCACTAGCTTTCGGAGCGTCGCTCCCACCTGATGAAGGAGCAGCGCTCTGAAAGCTAGTGCTTTCAATTAAACATGTTGGACTATAACCTGGCTTCAGGTTAAACATGGACAAGGAAACCTCTTGCTCATTACCAAGTACTGTCCTCCCTCAGCTGACGAATCGGTACTCCTCCATGTTGAACAAAACCTAGAGGCAGCACTGAGGTTGGCATGGACTGGGTGGGGGAATCTCAATGTCCACCGCCAAGAGCAGGTGAGCAGCAGCAATACTGATCGAGCTGGTCGGGGTCTACAGTAGGTGGTGAGAGAACCAACAAGAGGGAAAAACATACCTGACCTCATCCTTACCAATCTGCCAGCAGCATCTGTCCATGACAGTGTCGGTTAGAGCGAACACTGCATAGTCCTTGTGGAGACAAAGTCCCGTCTTCACATTGAGAATACCCTCCATCGTGTTATTAGATTAGATTAGATTAGACTTACAGTGTGGAAACAGGCCCTTCGGCCCAACAAGTCCACACCGACCCGCCGAAGCGCAACCCACCCATACCTTTACATTTACCCCTTACCTAACACTACGGGCAATTTAGCATGGCCAATTCACCTGACCCGCACATCTTTGTGACTGTGGGAGGAAACCGGAGCACCCGGAGGAAACCCACGCAGACACGGGGAGAACGTGCAAACTCCACACAGTCAGTCGCCTGAGTCGGGAATTGAACCCAGGTCTCTGGTGCTGTGAGGCAGCAGTGCTAACCACTGTGCCACCGTGCCGCCCTATGTGGCCTATCACTGTGCTCAATGGGACAGACTTCAAACAGATTTAGCAACTTAAGACTGGGCATCCATGAGGCACTGTGGGCCATCAACAGCAGCAGGATTGTACTCCAAAACAACCTGTAACCTCATGGCTATGAAACAGGACTACCTACACGCCAAACAGCATAAGCAGCAAGTACTAGCTAGAGCTAAGCGATCCCACTGCTAATGGATCAGATCTCAGATCTGCAGTCTTACCACAGCCAGTGGTGAATGGTGCTGGACTATTAAACAACTCACTGGAAGAAGGAGGCTCCACAAATATCCCCCTCCTCAGCGATGGAAGAGCCCAGCACACCTGTACAAAGGATAAGGCTGAAGCTTTCACAATGATGATCCATCTCAGCCTCTTCCAGTGGTCCCCACCCTCACAGATACCAGTTTTCGGCCAATTTGATTCACTCCGAGTAATATCAGGAAAGGGTGGGGGGGCTCTGGATACTGCAAAGGCACAAGTTCCTCAGGGTAGTGTCCTCGGCCCAGTCATCTTCAACTGCTTCAATGACCTTCAAGGCCAAATGCCATTTGAGCGCTGCTTGTGGGCCAGAGACAGAGGGAGAATTTCAAACCCCGCCATCCTATCCTAGCATTTATCCACTCTCTTACTGACAACAGCTCTGTGTGGTGAAGTCTCTCGATCAGACTGCCCGGAACTGTTTGATCCATCTGCGAAGATGAGGCGCTCTTCCTTCAGCCGTCGTGTTGCTATGGTCTGGCGATGGAGGAGTCCAAGGACCTGCATGTCCGTGGTGGAGTGGGAGGGGTAGTTGAAGTGTTGAGCCACGGGGTGATTGGGTTGGTTGGGCCGGGTGTCCCAGAGGTGCTCTCTGAAACGTTCCGCAAACAGGCGGCCTGTCTCCCCAATATAGAGGAGGCCCAAGAAGATATTAGCTCAGGTAACCGACAACTTGATCAAAGCGATCAGGTTTAAATAGTGAAAGACGGCTGGAAAGGTGTGAATATGTGGGAAGGTCAGAGTCTGGAGTCCCACTGACTGAAGGTGCAGCAATCAGTGATGGACTGACCCACGGGGTATGATCAAAAAGAGGTGAATGACAGGATGCAGATACCACAGGGGGTGTGGGGCTGGAGGAGCTTACAGAGACAGGGAAAGGTTAACTCAGGCAAAGATTCAGAAACATGGATAAGAATTTTATCATGGGGGTAGTGACTAAATTGAGAATCAATGACAGTCCCTAAGACCATGAGACATAGGAACAGAATTAGACCATTTGGCCCATCAATGCTGCTCTACCACTGAATCTTGGCTGATATGTTTCACAATCCCATTCTCCTGATTTTTTTAGTAATCTTTGATTCCTTTTCTAACCAAGAATCTATCTATCTCTGCCTTAAATACAGTCAATGACTTGGCCTCCACAGCATAGAGTTCCACAGATTCCCACCCTCTGGCTGAAGAAATTCCTCCACATCTCAGTTCTAAAGGGTCATCCTTTCACTCTGAGGCTGTGCCCTCAGGTTCTAGTGTCGCCTGCTTGTGGAAATATCTTTTCCATGTCCACTCTATTCAGGCCTCTCAGTATTCTGGAAGTTTCAGTCAGATCACCCCTCATCCTTCCAAACTCCATTGAGTACAGATATAGAGCTATCAGATGCTCCTCATATGACAGGCCCTTCATCCCTGGGATCATTCTTGTCAACCTCCTCTGGAGCCCTCTCCAAAACCAGCACATCCTTCCTTACACACGGGGGCTGAAACTGCTCACAATATTCCAAATGTGGTCTGCTGAACCTTATACAGCCTCAGTAGTACATCTCTGCTCTTGTATTCTAGCCCTCTTGAAATGAATGGTAACTTTGCTCTAACTCTCCTAACTGCCAACTGAACCTGCACGCTAACCTGAAGGGAATCCTGAACTGGACTCCCAAGTCCCTTTGTGCTTGAGATTTCTGAAGCCTTTCTCCATGTAGAACCTCCATTCTTCTATTAAAGAGCATAACATCACAATTTCCCACCTTGTATTCCATCTGCTAATTCTTTGCCTGCTCTCCCAGTCAGTCCAAATCCTTCCGCAGCCTCCCACCTTCCTCAGCACTACATGTCCCTCCACCTATCTTTGTGTCATCTGAAAACTTAGCAACAATGCCTCCTGTCTGGTCATCCTGATCGTTACTGTATTATGCAAATAGCTGTGGAAGTCCACTAGTCACAGGCTGCCAGCAAAGATTGCAGTGAATCTGAATTGGATATTATCACCCCTTGTATGACACACCGAGCTCGAAAGAGCTCACACACCCCTGACACAGAGAGGGATGGGAGGGTGGAGGACCTCCTGATGGATCTGGTCAAAGTGGCTATCAACAAGTCCAGGCAGTGGGCCATTGAGGGGGGTCACAGTCTCTGACTGACTGCTCCTCTCCCACGTACCTGGGTGCCCTTGAAGAGGGAGCAGGCGGTTTCCACCGACACGTTCAAGGAATTGAGAGAGAGAGGTGGGCACCCTGGAGGTTGGAGGGTATTATTTCCCCTTCCAACTCGTGCTGAGTTTAGTCCCCCCCCCTCTTCCTTCCTTCTCCTGTTTTTTTGTTGTGGGTAGTTGATTGTTTAATTGGCGACGCGGGAGAGTTGGCAATGGTTTAAATAAAACACCAGAAAGATGGAAGCCTGCTCGCCATCCTCAAACCCCGGTCAGATCCTGGACTGTTAAATATTGCTGGGTGAATGTGGTTCAGTTGCTTCCCGATCAGAACCGGCTGTGTCCAATAAATGGGAAATATTTTGAAGCTGTGTCACCGTCTAGCTCCCCAGTAGCTGGTGCGAGACCATAAAACAGAATAGAGTAGGCCATTCAGCCCATCGAATCCACTTCAACAGTCAGTGAATTCATGGCTGACTTAATAATCCGTAATTCCACTTAGCTACCTTTTCCCCTCAATCCCCTTACTGATTAAAAATCTGTCTGTCTCAGCTTTGAACATACTTAATGACCCAGCCCCGACAGCCCTCTGAGGTAAAGAACTCCCCTCTGAGAGACAAAACTCCTCCTCATCTCGGTCTTACATATGTGACCCTTTACTCTGAGATTATACCCATTTAGTCCCAGACTCTCTCATAAGTGGAAACATAATTTCTGCACCAACCCTGGGGATCCCGTACGTTTCAATACAGTCGCCTCTTATTCTTCCGTGAAATGGTCAGATGTGAAGGGGTTGGATGAAATTGAGCTGCCTCCCAGTAACACTGCACCAGAGATCCAGTAGGAGTTGCTGAGCCTCTGGGAAGGGGTTTGTGGTCATCTGGAAGTCCGCACCGCTCAGAAAGCTAGTGCTTCGAAATAAACCTGTTGGGACTATAACCTGGGAGTTCTAACTCAAATCACCACAACAGGGAGTAAGGTCACAGGGGCATCCTACAGAAACATGTCTCCCCCTCTCTCCAATTCCTTCAAACACTTCCCTTTATCAATGGGAAATAAATTAGAGATGGAGAATAAAGACTGTCAGCTGAGACTCTGAAAGCAAAAGAGGGGAGCCCTGGGTAGAAAAAAGGAAGAGAGGAATGGGGGAGCGATAGAAAGAGAGGAGGATTTGGGTGGAGAGAGAGAGAGAGAGAGACGTGGCGGGGGAATGGGACAAGAGAATGAGCATGGGGCGGGGGGGGGGGCATGGAGAGAGGGTCGGGTAGAAAGAGTGGAAGACACAGACATAAAGAGTTAAAGACAGAGCAGGACAGTCAAAGCCCTGAGTGGAGCTGGGATGATATTCCACCTAGTCTGTGAAAGACGTCTTGTCCATTGAACTGAGTAATCAATTAGCACTTTGTGATGAACTGATGATCTATCCAGAGGTGAGAAGGTGTTGGATGTCTGAGTGTCTGTGAGCACCGTTAATTCATTAATGCCTCCTCTGGCCTGAAAGCTGGAGTCAATCTCCAAGTTTATATCCTGCCATTTCATTACATTCAGAACCAGGGAAAGGTCACACCATTTTAGGAGCAGCTACCTGTTCTCAAAGAGCTGTCCTCCCAGCCCTGTCCTCCTGGCCCTGAGCTCCAAGCCCACTTTGCTCTTGGTCTTGGGACAAGGGAGGGAGTAACTCACAGACAGTTTTTTTACCCCATTCTCTACTTTGTGAACCCCACTCTCCTGCTCATGACCCAGTACCTCCCTCCCCCTTTGGTTCCCTGGTGAGTGACCTGAATCTGTAGGAGTGGAGATTTCTGTTCCACAGCTGCTTCCCTCAATGTGGGCACGGAGATGAAGATGCCCTCCCCAGCCTGGACACATATCTCTGGGTTCTCACTGAGTCATAGACCTTGGGCTTGCCCAAAATGGCCTTTCCTCATTGGTCACCTTCGACCCTGATGAGGAGCGTCACAATTAAAGCATTTTATCTGAAACTCACCTTTTTCTAATCACAGAACAGTTACCCAATGGAGGGGCTATTCAGCCTATCTTTATGTGCTAGCTCTCTCAGAAACAAACTCAGTTGGTCCCAATCCACAGTCCCTTCCTGCTCACCCACCCAGAAGATCTTTTCTTGATACACAATTATCCAACTTGGCTTTGGAAAACCACAAGTGAATGTGCCACTGCCACTTTCTGAGACAGTGCATTCCAGATTCTGACCACTCCTTGATTCTCCTCACGTCACTGTTGTCTCTTTTTGCCAACTATCTGCTACCCCAACATCCTCTCATTCTTGACCTCTCTCCCTCTCTGCTCTGTTCAGGTCCATCAGGGTTTTGAACACCTCGATCAAATCTCCTTCTCTGTTCAGAGCAAACATCTCCAGCTTTGCTACACTACCCTCATCCCTGGGACTTCTGTAACACTTTCACAGATTGACACTCCATGCTGAGGTTAAGTGTGGCCCCAATGCTGCTGCTTCAGCCACAAGTTATTCATCAACAGGAGGGGGCCATTCAGCCCCTTGAACTGTTCAAGTTGGCAGCTCACCACCATCTTTTCAATGCAAATCAGGAATGGGCAATAATCATTGCCCACATCCCACAGTAGAGAAGAAAACAGAACCCTTAGTCCCCTTGCTTCAGAGTCCTCAGTTTTTATATTTATCTGTTGGCCAGAACATCAGGGATAACTCTCACCCTCATCTTCAAAGCCATGGCATGGGATCTTGTACATTAACCTGAAGGCTGTGGTTTAATGCCTCAGTGAAGAGGTGGCACTCCCCCAGTCTGTTCCAGGATTGTCAACTTAGGTTGCCTGGGTGGGTGGGTGGGTGGCGTGTGCACATACGTGCACCTGTGTATGCAAGGGTGTGTGGATAAAGTTGCTTTCGGAGGTTATTTGGCCCATCAAAGCTGTACTGGCCTATAAAGGAGCCATTCAGCCCACTTTCCAGCTGTTGGTCCATTGCCCTGTGGGACGACAGCACATTAACGAACAGCCAAGTTTCTGGTATTGAGACTGGCTCTAATGCAATGAGAGGTACGTCGGGCTCCAAGAGATCAATTGTGTTAGGGGATTCTGTAGATCGAGGTACAGACAGATCCAGCAGCGAAAAATCAGAATGGTGTGTTGTTTCCCTGGTGCCAGGATCAAGGATGTCTCAGAGAGGGTGCAGAATATTCTAAAGGGGGAGAGGGGCCAGCAAGAGGTCATTGTCCACATTGGAACTAACGACATAGGAAGGGAAAAGGTTGATATTCTGAAGGGACAATACAGAGAGTTAGGGAGGAATTTAAAAAGGAAGTCCTCGAGAGTAGTAATACCTGGATTACTCTCAGTGCTGCGAGCTAATAGGAGGGCAGGAATAGGAGGATAGAGCAGATGAATGCATGGCTGAGGAACTGGTGTATGAGAGAAGGATTCACATTTTTGGATCATTGGAATCTCTTCTGGGGTATAAGTGACCCGTACAAGAAGGATGGGTTGCACCAGAATTGGAAGTAAATGAATATACTGGCAGGGAAATTTACTAGAACTGCTCGGGAGGATTTAAACTAGTAATGTGGGAGGATGGGATCTAGGAAGATAGTGAGGAAAGAGATCAATCTGAGACTGGTACAGTTGAGAACAAAGGCGAGTCAAACAGTCAGGGTAGGCAGGGACAAAGCAGAGAACAAGGTAGGACTGATAAATTAAACTGCATTTATTTCAATGCAAGGGGCCTAACAGGGAAGGCAGATGAACTCAGGGATGGTTGGGAACGTGGGTCTGGGATATCATAGCAATTACAGAAACATGGCTCAGGGACGGGCAGGACTGGCAGCTTAATGTTCCAGGATACAAATGCTACAGGAAGGATGGAAAGGGAGGCAAGAGAGGAGGGGGACTGGCGGTTTTGATAAGGGATAGCATTACAGCTGTACTGAGGGAGGATATTCCTGGAAATACATCCAGGGAAGTTATTTGGGTCGAACTGAGAAATAAGAAAGGGATGATCACCTTATTGGAAATGTATTATAGAACCCCCCTAATAGTCAGAGGGAAATTGAGAAACAAACTCAAGGAGATCTCAGTTATTTGTAAGAATAAAAAGGTAGTTATGGTAGGGGATTTTAACTTTTCAAACATAGACTGGGACTGCCATAGTGTTAAGGGTTTAGATGGAGAGGAATTTGTTAAGCGCGCACAAGAAAATTTTCTGATTCAGTATGTGGATATACCTACGAGAGAAGGTGCAAAACCTGACCTACTCTTGGAAATAAGGCAGGGCAGGTGATTGATGTGTCAGTGGGGGAGCACTTTGGGGCCAGCGACCATAACTCTATTAGATTTAAAATAGTGATGGAAAAAGATTGACCAGATCTAAAAGTTGAAGTTCTAAATTGGAGAAAGGCCAATTTTGACAGTATTAGGCAAGAACATTCGAAAGCTGATTGGAGGCAGATGTTCACAGGTAAAGGGACAGCTGGAAAATGGGAAGCCTTCAGAAATGAGATAATGAGAATCCAGAGAAAGAATATTCCTGTCAGGATGAAAGGGAAGGCTGATAGGTATAAGGAATGCTGGATGACTAAAGAAATTGAGGGTTTGGTTAAGAAAAAGAAGGAAGCATATGTCAGGTATAGACAGGATAGATCGAGTGAATCCTTAGAAGAGTATAAAGGCAGTAGGAGTATACTTAAGAGGGAAATCAGGAGGGCAAAACGGGGACATGAGATAGCTTTGGCAAATAGATTTAAGGAAAATCCAAAGGGTCTTTACAAATACATTAAGGACAAAAGGGTAACTAGGGAGAGAATAGGGCCCCTCAAAGATCAGCAAGGCCGCCTCTGTGTGGAGCCGCAGGAGAAGAGGGAGATACTAAATGAGTATTTTGCATCAGTATTTACTGTGGAAAAGGATATGGAAGGTAGAGAATGTAGGGAAATAGATTGTGACATCTTGATAAAATGTCCATATTACAGAGGAGGAAGTGCTGGATGTCTTGAAATGCATAAAAGTGGATAAATCCCCAGGACCTGATCAGGTGTACCCTAGAGCTCTGTGGGAAGCTAGAGAAGTGATTGCTGGGCCTCTTGCTGAGATATTTGTATCATTGATAATCACAGGCGAGGTGCCGGAAGACTAGAGGTTGGCAAATGTGGTGCCACTGATTAAGAAGGGCGGTAAAGACAAGCCAGGGAACTATAGACCAGTGAGCCTGACGTCGGTGGTGGGCAAGTTATTGGAGGGAATCCTGAGGGACAGGATGTACCTGTATTTGGAAAGTCATGGACTGATTCGGGATAGTCATCATGGCTTTGTGTGTGGGAAATCATGTCTCACAAACTTGATTGAGTTTTTTGAAGTAACAAAGAGGATTGATGAGGGCAGAACAGTAGACGTTATCTATATGGACTTCAGTAAGGCATTTGACAAGGTTTCCCATGGGACACTGATTAGCAAGGTTAGATCTCATGGAATACAGGGAGAACTAGCCATTTGGATACAGAACTGGCTCAAAGGTAGAAGACAAAGGGTGGTGGTGGAGGGTTGTTTTTTAGACTGGAGGCCTGTGACCAGTGGAGTGCCACAAGGATCGGTGCTGGGCCCACTACCTTTCATCATTTATATAAATGATTTGGATGCGAGCATAAGAGGTATCGTTTGTTAGGTATAAGACAATTGGAGGTGTAGTGGACAGCAAAGAAGGTTACCTTGGATTACAACAGGATCTTGATCAGATGGGCCAATGGGCTAAGAAGAGGCAGATGGAGTTTAATTTAGATAAATGCGAGATGTTGTATTTTGGGAAAGTACATCTTAATTGTAAGGTCCTAGGGAGTGTTCCTGAACAAAGATCTTGGAGTGCAGGTTCATAGCTCCTTGAAAGTGGAGTCGCAGGCAGATAGAATAGTGAAGGCGGCATTTGATATGCTTTCCTTTATTGGTCAGAGTATTGATCACAAGCATTGGGAGGTCGTGTTGCAGCTGTGCAGGACTTTGGTTAGGCCACTGTTGGAATATTGCGTGTAATTCTGGTCTCCTTCCTATCGGAAAGATGTTGTGAAACTTGTAAATCTTTTCTGAACCCTTTCAAGGATGTTGCCAGGGTCGGAGGATTTGAGCTATAGGGAGAGGTTGAATAGATTAGATTAGATTCGATTCGATTCTCTATAGTGTGGAAACAGGTCCTTCGGCCCAACCGGCCCTCCGAAGAGTAACCCACCCAGACCCACTTCCCTCGGACTAATGCACCTAACACTACGGGCAATTTAGCATGGCCAATTCACCTGACCTGCACATCTTTGGATTGTGGGAGGAAACCAGAGCACCCGGAGGAAACCCACACAGACACGGGGAGAATGTGCAAACTCCACACAGACAGTCACCCAAAGCTGGAATCGAACCTGGGACCCCGATGCTGTGAGGCTGCAGTGCTAACCACTGAGCCACCGTGCCACCCCAAACAGCTGAGGCTGTTTTCCCTGGAACGTCAGAGGCTGAGGGGTGACCTTACAGAGGTTTATAAAATCATGAGGGGCATGGATTGGGTAAATAGACAAAGTCTTTTCCCTGGGGTGGGGTACTCCAGAGCTAGAGGGCATAGGTTTAGTGTGAGAGGGGAAAGATATAAAAGAGACCTACGGGGCAATATTTTCACACATAAGGTGGTGTGTGTGTATGGAATGAGCTGCCAGAGGACGTGGTGGAGGCTGGTACAACTGCAACATTTAAGAGGCATTTGGATGGGTAAATGAATAGGAAGGGTTTGGAGGGATATGGGTTGGTGCTGGCAGGTGGGACTAGATTGGGTTGGGATATCTGGTCAGCATGGACAGGTTGGACCGAAGGGTCTGTTTCCATGCTGTACATCTCTCTGATTGTGTGACTGTAAATAACCTTCCGTGCTGTGAAGGTCAAATGGAGCCCAGGAAGCTCTGAGTTGAAGAAGAGTTTACTACCTCTGAGCCAAGGCTGGAGCTTTTAATCTCCCTGATCTTCCTTTTCCCCACCCTCACACTTTGTGACAAAGATTATGATCGGTCAGACTGAATTTGTCTCTAATTCCACTGTTTCTGAAGATATTCCAAACTGTGGAACTACCTATTTCCCACCATCTCACCTTTCTCCTACACCCAACCTTGATCTTCCCTTCCGAGGATCCTTCCATTCTCTTCATTGTCTTGCCTGCACCTTTCAAAACTTCATAGGAACATGAGTAGGCTATTCGGCCCCTCGAGCCTGTTCCGTGCCCCCTTCATAAGGATCATGGCTGATCTGTGGCCTAACTCCATAAACCTGTCTTTGGCTTTAACACTATTGCAGATTTAATACTAATGACTGACCCAGCACCCACTGCCATTTATGGAAGGGAGTTCCGTGCGTGTGCGTGTGTAGAAGTGCTTCCTAATGTCTCCCCTGAATGGTCTGGCCCTAATTCTCAGATTCTGCCCCGGTTCTCCAATTCCCAACAAGTGGGAACAGTTTTTCTTTATCTACCCTGTCGTTTCCTAGTAACCATAATGTGGAGCCGCCAGTGTTGGACTGGGGTGGATAAGGTCAGAAGAAGTCACACAGCACCAGGTTATAGTTCAACAGGTTTATTTGCTTGTGATTTCAATCAGGCTGATAAAGGAACGACAGTGGGCGGCACGGTGGCACAGTGGTTAGCACTGCTGTCTCACAGCGCCTGAGACCCGGGTTCAATTCCCAACTCAGACGACTAACTGTGTGGAGTTTGCACGTTCTCCCCGTGTCTGCGTGGGTTTCCTCCGGGTGCTCCGGTTTCCTCCCACAGTCCAAAGATGTGCAGGTCAGGTGAATTGGCCATGCTAAATTGCCCGTAGTGTTAGGTAAGGGGTAAATGTAGGGGTATGGGTGGGTTGCGCTTCGGCGGGTCGGTGTGGACTTGTTGGCCTGTTTCCACACTAAGTAATCTTAAAAAAAACTTCAAAACTGTGTGATGTTGGACTCTAACCCGGTGTCGTGGGACTTCTCACCTTTCCCTGGTAATACCTTGAAGACTTTGATCAGGCCACTAGCCTTAACTCCATGGTGCCTTAACACTATGAGACTCGGAGTGCAGTTAGCTTCGGTAAATTAAATAACTTCCTTAACCGATTTGGTAACTCCAGCATTCTCTGATGTTCTTCTGTCAGGCTAACAGGTTACAATCCAGATCCTGGTTTTTGGCGCAACCAATCCATGTTGGCCTTTACACACTGAGTCTCTGATCACATCTGCCCAATGACCAACCTTCATGAAATAAGGGGATACTTTGACAATCAGGTCGGGAGGCAGAGAGAGGAACAGGGTTTGGGGATTGATTGGGAATTGTGCTTGTGAACAATTAAGTTGCATGGATGATGTTGGTGAGATCCACGCGGGGGGAGGGGGTGGGATTTGCTGAGTAGGAAAGGGATGGTGGAGGCAGTATTCTGGAGACTAAGAGCAGGGCTGTAGTTGAGGATGGTTTATTGCAACCAATACTTTATAATGTACCTGGTGAAGGTTTCCTAAAGGTAACCTAAGGAAACCTAAACACATAAATAAAAAGTGGGCCATAAAACCAGCACTTCACCAGAGGCTCACTGATGATGTTAACTAGCATGGTGACAAAACGTCTGAAATCAAACCTTCCAGCTCAGCGAGCAAACTTACATCCAGTACCTGGTGAAGTTGACTCTTTACTGACCAACTTACGGACTAGCAATCACACTCACTCAATCTCTATGCTGTGCCCCACTAGGTCAGTCTGATATGGGTCAAAGAGTCAAAATAAGGAATAGTCCCTTAAAATATGGGTCAGTCAGTCACCCTGCCGTCGCCTTGCTCTACTTACAGTATGACCCATTTCCTTTCATCTTTTTAAAAATGTATTTAGACAGGTGTGAGAATAGGAAGCATTTAGAGGGATATGGGTCAAATGCAGGAAAATGGGATTACTTCAGATTAGGATACCATGGACGAGTTGGACCGAAAGGTCTGGTTCCGGGCTGTATCACTCTATCCACTTCCTGAAGCTGGCCTTGAGTAATTTCTGCTTTAGCTGCAATCAGTGTTGTCAACTCAGGCTGAGTGAGTTCCCACAGGCTCCATCACATGACTTCCTGTCCTCAACATTTCCACCACCACACTTCAATTACTGCTATACTGACACATGTGTCTTTGACGTACGCCAACTTCCATTATAACCGATCAACTAATAAACTTCCCCCCTATCTCCTGCTGGCTGTTCACAACTGTGCTCCAGGAGTCTTTTCTTTCAAGTTTGAAGAGTTGGCAATCCTACCCAGGAAACAGCTTTGAGCCATCTCTAGGTCACAGTGACCACCGAAATACATCCACTCCACAATGCTGGGGCAGACACCAAATGGAATTTGCTTCAAGTTAACACTGAAAATGTTGCCTAAATCAGGGTATCATGATCCAGATTCCAAATATTCCAGGGTGTGAATCACAAAAAGCCAGCATCCAAACTCAGCAGATAATAGGGAAGGCAAGCAGAATGTAGGCCTTTATTTCTAAACGAAATAGAATATAAAAGCAAGGAGGTTTTATTCAAACTAAACAAGGCACAAGTCAGGTGACAGCTGGAATAGTGTGAAAAGTCTTGGGTCGCTAATTTGCAGAAAGATGTACAGGTACAGTCCAGAGATGGTTCACTCAGCAGATCCCAGGGATAGAGGGACTGTCATATGACGAGGACCTGTACTCACCGGAGTTTAGATGAATGACAGGTGACTTTATTGAAACACATAAAAAGGTTCTTAGGGACCTGACAGAATAAACACAAAGGGGATTTTCCCTTGTAGGAGAATCTAGGATCAGAGGGCACCATCTCAGGATGAGGGGCCACCCATTTAAGACAGAGATGGGGAGGAATTTCTTCTCTCAGAATGAAGTGAATCTGTGGGTCATCTGGTACATCCGAGGATGAGACAGAGAGATTTTCAATCAGTAAGGAAATCAAGAGTTATGGGGATAAGCCTGCAAAATGGAGTAAAAGGATGATCTGATCAGACATGATCTCATTGAATGGTGAAGCAGCCTCGATGGGCTGAATGGCCCAATTCTCCTCCCACATCGAATGGCCTCATGGTCTTTTGCTGAGCTACTTGGAGAGTTCTAGTGTTGAGTGAGAACCCCCATGGTAGCTTTGACACGGGGTGGGTGGGGGAGGGAAAGCAGTAACTCAAATTCAAATTTGCACCTCAATCAGAGCGTCCACTCAAACTGCTTCATCCTGGAGCTGCCTGTACAGTGTGAACAGAGCCCTAAATATGGTTGCCTGTAGCAACAGCAGCCTAGCATGCCCAGCCATGGCAACCAGTGTAGCAACAAACAGCAACCAGCCCCATCACTCATCGGTTCATAACTGGAAACCAGGGCACCTTCAGAAACTAAGGTTAGGGAACAGTTTTCTGATATTCCAACCTGGAAGGAAGTTTCCACTCTGTTGGGAAATGCTTTCCAGGATATTTGCCCTGTTACTGTCAAACCTGAGAGAGAGAGAGAGAGAGAGAGAGAGAGAGAGAGAGAGAACCCATGCCACATTGATATTTGTACCAAGTGACACGCTCCAATACCATTTACAATGCCTGTCAAGTGTTTGTGAAAAAAAAGGAACATTTTTTTAAAAAACAGCCACATATTTTTCCTGCAGAAGGGTTTGCCCATTTGAAAGTTCCTTTTATATTTTCGAAATAGATTTCTTGTCCTCAAGACAATCATCATCCTCACATTTTCAGAAGTGATGTTAGGAAGCTCTTTGGAAAAATGCTATCTTATTGTCCAGTCATTTGAACACTGCCTGAAATATTCTATTTTCCCCTATAGATTTTATCAGCTTTACACTTCAGGGTTTTCTTGTGCAACAATTAGCTAAAGTATCAGTCAGGAATTTGTTTTTGGACAATTTTATTTGCTGTATGTTGAAAATATAAAGCAGTAGATCAAGCCAGGCAGCTACAAAAGAAAAACCTCTCTCTCTCTCTCCCCATATAATCATCTTCTCAAGACCCCACTCTCCTTTATAGAGTAACAGCAACCATTTAGACAAGAGAGAGAGAGAATTCATCTGTCAAATTACAGCCAACCCAGAAAAAAGTCAGAAACTTTTTCTTGGGGAGGGGGAGGGGGCGTGCTGGCTTTAAAAAACGCCAAACGCCACAAGATCCTAAACAATAAAATTGTATTTTTTTTAAAAAACCCAACACATTGCAAACTGACAGATTATTTAGCACAGAAGATGGGGGTGTAATTAAACATTCTAAATGCGAGGGGGTGGGGTGACTTTGGTAATATACAACTGATGAAAAATATATTCGAGAAAGAAAAGGGGAAAAAAAATCAAAATATGACAGATTTTAAAAATCCTGAGACATCAGTTCAGATGAACAGAAAGTGAGATGTGTGACAGAGGAATTTCTCTTAACATTGCAGTTAATGAGCCTAAATTTATTTTCACAACACGCATATATATTTACATTGATGTCTGACAAGAGCAAAACAGAAACTATTCTTATAAACACACATTCACTGTTTCTCGCCTCCCCGTCTCTACACATCATCTTCTTTAACAGGTAATGAAAAAAAATCAAAAGAAGAAAATTTTTCTTGTTTTTGCAAAAAAATCAAAACGTCACAGACAGCAAAATTACTCACCAGAGAGACAAGAAAATTCAGGAGTTAAAAAACGGCAAAGAGAGAGGGAGAGTGAGAGATGAGATAAAGGAGAGGAACAGACTGACTGGGGGTGGGGACAGAGGGAGAGAGAGAGAGAGAAATAACAGGCAGAGAGAGAGAGAGAAATTCACCAAGAGCCGGCACTCTCTACTCCAGCTCAGGGGAGACCTGAGCTACACAGGGAAACACAACGGCCTGGAAATGCAGCTCAGACAAAACACTCACTTCCACCCGGTGAACGTGGAAGACCCGCATTAGCGGCACTGCCCTCAGGGCTGGCTGGCTATGCGACTGGGGAAGACCTCACTGCCCTCAGATCAGACTCTCCTCCCTCTGCGCTGAATGGTCTGCTCGCCTTAGAGCCATCACCCACTTCTTATTCTGAAGCTCAGAGCAGTAATTATAAAATTAAATAGCTCTAGTTTCGATCATCGATTAAAATATTGTGTACAACACAATGTCACATTTTAGCCTGGATTCCAACAAGCTGACCCCATTTCTATTTAAATCTAAAGGTCCTGCAGAACTAGCGAATTAAATAGCTCATGTCTGTCTGCCCTTTTTTTTGTCATTATAAATTCATCTGTTCACATTTATCATTGATACTGCCACTGTCAACCTGACAGTTTATAATCCAGCCCACTCTGGGTGAAGGCCCTGCAGCACCTTTACAGTTGGGAGGGTGGAATTGCAGCGTGACTGGTTTACATAGCCACTTTCCATTGGAAAGGCTTCCAAATGTACTGGGAGTTCAGAAGCAAATCCTGACTCAATTAGCTACTCACTCACTGCTTGCTCCGCGCACCAAGGTTCCGCGCTCACTATGACTTCTCCAGAGTGGACAGGACTTGAACTCAGAACTCTTGAGCCAAAGGTAGGGACACCACCATCGCAATACAACACTCCATGATTGTAATTACAGCATGGACACAGACCCTTTGGTCCAACTAGTCCATGCAGACCATGTTCCAAAAATGAACTAGATGCATTTGCCTGTGTTTGACCCATGCCCCTCCAAACCTTTCACCTGAGTGAAAGGGTTCAGAAAAGATTTACAAGGATGTTGCCAGGGTTGGAGGATTTGAGCTACAGGGAGAGGCTGAACAGGCTGGGGCTGTTTCCCCTGGAGCATCAGAGGCTGAGGGGTGACCTTATAGAGGTTTATAAAATCATGAGGGGCATAGATAGGATAAATAGATAAGGCCTTTTCACTGGGGTGGGGGAGTCCAGAACTAGAGGGCATAGGTTTACGGTGAGAGGGGAAAAAATTTAAAAGTAACTAAGGGGCAACATTTTCATGCAGAGGGTGGTACATGTATGGAATGAGCTGCCAGAGGATGTGGTGGAGGCTGGTACAGTTACAACATTTAAAAGGCATTTGGATGGGTATATGAATAGGAAGGGTTTGGAGGGATATGGGCTGGGTGCTGGCAGTTGGGACTAGATTTGGTTGGGATATCTGGTCGGCATGGACGGGTTGGACCGAAGGGTCTGTTTCCATGTTGTACATCTCTATGACTCTATGACTTTACTCAGGTACTTATCCAGATGTCTTTTAGATGTTGTAACTGTAGCCCGCATCCACCACTTCCTCTGGCAATTCACACAATTAAATGTCACAGGAGAAATTTCAGGCAAAAACCTGACTTGTTATCTGAGATGCATCAGGTAATATTCAGACAGATGACCAAAACCTTATTTGTCAAGAATGTTTTGTTTTGCTCATTCACAGGATGTGGTTGCCACTGGCTGGGCCAATGTTTATTGTCCATTAATTGCCCAGAGGACAGTTCAGGGACAACCACATTGCTCTGGGTCCAAAGTCACATGTAGGCCAGACCGGGTAAGGATGGCAGATTTCCTTCCCTAAAGGACCAGGTGACCCATTCCCCTAATAATCAGCAACAATTTCAAAGTCATCATTAGATACTTAATTCCAGATTTTTATTGAATTTGATCTCTACCATCTGCCATTCGGGACGTTTATGTGTCTGGGTCCTGAGAATATCACTAGACTGACTGGGTTACCATGAGGTCATCTCCTCACCCACCAATGCGTTCGAGGGGGAGATAGAGAGGTTGAGAGGTTCAGGAAGGAATCATAGGTCTAAGGGCCTAGGCAACTGACTACCAATAGCAGATGGAGGACACTTCAGAAAACGTAGTGTTGGAGGGAAGCAGCACTCTCGGAGTGTTGCAGCTGCAGGAAGTTACAAGGACAGAGAGGAGCAAGGATTATAAACGTGGATGTAAGACTTCCTAACAGAGACAGGATGACAAACTGCTGCAACTCTCCAGGCTGACTTCCTCAGCACCACCCTCCCTATGACCTCTAACCCTACCCTGAGGGACAAAATCATCAATGTTCTCAGAACTACACAGCAGAAGGAGACTATTTGGCCCAACGTTTCTGTGCCAGCTCTCCAAATTAGCAAGTCAATTAGTGCCATGCTCATACCTTCTACCTTTAACCCTTGAGATTCTTCCTTCTCTCATAAAAGTCCAAATTACTTTTGAGTGCTTTGATTGCACCTGTCCCACTGCACTGTTAGACAGTGAATTCCAGACCCCAGCCACGCATTGTGTGAAAAAGCTTTGCCTCTTATCACTTCTACAAATCACTTCAAATTTATGTCCTGCTCTCTTGTTCTCAGTCGCTTCATGAGTGGGAATATTTTGTGCAAACATTTTTGTGTTTCTCCTGATTTGGACAGAATACATCAAATGTTCTTACATTGTCACTGGGTCAAAGTTCTGAGGCTCTGTCTCTAACACCAGAGGCACTTACAGCATAGAGACTGCAGGGATTCCAATTCAAACCTGACCTGACCCTGTTCTTGAGGGCAATAGGTCTGGAAAGTACATGTCAGCCCCAGCACCATTCTTCTGTAACCTGAGGATGAATGATAAATGAATTGTTTTTGCAGTAGTTTTTATTTCACGGGTAGGGTCAGAAGGGTGTTGATTAGCTCAGTTAGTTTGCAGGGCAGTATGATGTTAACGGTGCAGGTTTAGTTCTTGTACTGACTGAGATTACCATGAAAGTGCCACCTTCTGACTTGCCCCCTGCGTGTGGCATGGTGACCCACAGGTTCAACCCCCCACCCCCCACCCCATCCTGTCATCTCTGTCCTAATGAGAGAGTGGGACTGTGGTGAATTCACCTATTTCTCTCAGAAATTAACAGGAAAATTTAAAAGAAAGGCTATCCTCTATTATATCAAAATGATATAATTTATGCATTTGTTGGTACCAATTATCCACATCACTTTATTCCATCCACCAGAGATCTTCCCTTGGTTTCCATTCGCCAAAGAGAATGTTATGATCAACACCTACCAATGGCAGATTCCTGCCTGGGTTTAACATGAACTGGGTAATGAACCCGGCCAGGTGTTAGATTTGGAGGTTGGTGAGCTCTTTGGTGAGAGCGACCACAATTAGTTATGGAAAGGGATAGGTATAAACCACAGCGCAAGTGTTACAGCTGGGGGAAAGGCAATTACAATGCGATTAGGCAAGATTTAGGATGCATAGGATGGGGAAGGAAATTGCAGGGATGGGCACAATTGACATGTGGAACTTATTCAAGAACAGCTACTGCAGATCCTTGAGAAGTATGTTCCGGTCAGGCAGGGAGGATGTTGTCGAGCGCGAGAACCGTGGTTTACTAAGGCAGTTGAATCTCTTGTCAAGAGGAAGAAGAAGGCTTATGTTAGGATGAGGTGTGAAGGGTCAGTTAGGGCACTTGCGAGTTACAAGTTAGCCAGGAAAGACCTAAAGAGAGAGCTCAGAAGAGCCAGGAGGGGACATGTGAAGTCGTTGGCGGATAGGATCAGGGTAAACCCTCAGGTGTATCAGGAATAAAAGAATGACTAGAGTAAGATTAGGGCCAATCAAGGAAAGTGGTGGAAGTGGGAAGTTGTGTGATAGTGCAAGGAGATAGCGAAAGTGCTAAATGTTTACTTTTCATCAGTATTCACACTAGAAAAAGACAGTGTTGTCGAGGAGAATACTGAGAAACAGACTACTAGACTCGATGGGATTAAGGTTCACAAGGAGGGGGTGTTAGCAATTCTGGAAAGTGTGAAAATAGATAAGTTCCCTGGCCTGGATGGGATTTATCCTAGGATTCTCTAGGATGCCAGGGAGGAGTCTTTGGTTTTGATCTTTCTGTCATCATTGTCTACATGAATAGTGCCAGAAGACTGGAGGATAGCAAATGTTGTTCTCTTGTTCAAAAAGAGGAGTAGAGACAACTCTGGTAATTATAGACCAGTGAGCTTTACTTCAGCTGTGGGTAAAGTGTTGGAAAGGGTTATAAGAGATAGGATTTATAATCATCTAGAAAGGAATAAGTTGATTAGAGCTAGTCAACATGGTTTTGTGAAGGGTAGGTTGTGCCTCACAAACCTTATTGAGTTCTTTGAAAAGGAGACCAAACAGGTGGATGAGGGTAAAGCAGTTGATATGGTGTATATGGATTTCAGTAAGGTGTTTGATAATGTTCCCCACAGTACGCCATTGCACAAAATACTGCGATATGGGATTGAGGGTGATTTAGCTGTTTGGATGAGAAATTGGCTAGCTGAAAGAAGACAGAGGGTGGTGGTTAATGGGAAATATTCATTCTGGTTTTCAATTACTAGTGGGATACTGCAGGGATCTATTTTGGGGCCACTGTTGTTTGTCATTTTCAGAAACAACTTGGATGAAGGTGTCGAAGGAGGGGTTAGTAAATTTGCGGCTGACACTAAGGTCAATAGAGTTGTGGATAATGCCGAAGGATGTTGTAGGTTACAGAGGGACATAGATAAACTGCAGAGCTGGGCTGAGAGGTGGCAAATGGAGTTTAATGTGGAAAAGTGTGAGGTGATTTACTTTGGAAATAGTAACAAGGCTAATGGTAAGATTCTTGGTAGTGTAGATGAGCAGGGAGATCTCAATGTCATGTACATAGACCCCTGAAAGTTGTCTCCCAGGTTTATAGAGTTGTTAAGAAGGCATATGTTATGTTAGCTTTTATTGGTAGACGGACTGAGTTTTGGAACCATGAGGTCATGCTGCAGCTGTATAAAGCTCTGGTGTGACCGCACTTGGAATATTGCGTACATTTTTGGTCACTGCATTATAGGGAGGATGTGGAAGCGTTGGAAAGGGTTCCGAGGAGTTTACTAGAATGTTGCCTGATATGGAGGGAAGATCTTATGAGGAAAGGCTGAGGGACTTGAGGCTGTTTTTGTTAGAGAGAAGAAAGTTGAGAGGTGATTTAATTGAGAGATATAAGATAATCGGAGGGTTAGAAAGGGTGGACAGTGAGAGCCTTTTTTTCTTGGATGGTGATGGTTAGGATGAGGGGACATAGCTTTAAATTGAGGGAAGATAAATATAGGACAGATGTCAGAGATAGTTTCTTTACTCAGAGAGTACTGGGGGAATGGAACACACTGCCTGCAACAGTAGTAGACTCGCCAAGTTTACGGGCACTTAAATGGTCATTGGATAGGCATATGGATGAGACTGGAATAGTGTAGGTTAGATGGGCTTCAGGTTAGTTTCACAGGTTAGCGCAACATTGAGGGCCGAAGGGCCTGTACTGTGCTGTAATGTTCTGTTCAGTCTGCCTATCCCCTTCTTAATGAAGGTCCCATTTGCCAGGCACATTGAGGGCACCCAGGAGTGTAGCTGTAAACGTATCCTGGCAGTGAGAGGTCATTGTTGGAAATCTGAAACAAGAGCAGGAAATACACGTCAGGCCTGACAGCAGCTGGGGAGAGAGAAACAGAGTTAATGTTTCGAGTCAGTGACCTTTCATCAGAATTGGGAAAAGTTAGGAATGTAATGGGTTTTCAGCAAGAGAAAGGGAGATGGGGGGAGGGGGGAAAGGGGGGGATGCAGTGTTGGGGGTGAAAGAGAGGCCTGTGATCATGTGAATACAGGAGAAATTCCAGAACAAAAGAGTTAGAGGTGTAGAGACAGATAACCAATTAAAATGAGTTGTCCTTAAAGGGTGTGAAGAGCAGGCTGGTGAACAGCACCAGGTGGGCACGGTGGCTCTGTGGTTAGCACTGCTGCCTCACAGCACCAAGATCCCAGGTTTGATTCCAGCATCGGGCAACTGTCTGTGTGGAGTTTGCACATTCTCCCCGTGTCTGAGTGGGCTTCCTCCCACAGTCCAAAGATGTGCAGGTTAGGTGAATTGGCTCAATTGCCCATAAGTGCATTAGTTAGAGGGGGGGTGGGTCGGTGTGAACTGGTTGGGCCGAAGGGCCTGTTTCCACACTGTAGAGAATCTAATCAACCACCTGAATGTGAAGAAATCAGAGAGGAAAGCGAAAAGACCAAATATTTCCTGCAATTACTATTTTAACATGTGCCTTTGCCAGAAAGGTAGATTCTCATTTGAAGGACAGTTTGTATGGAAAGGAATAAAAGGAAAAAGGAGCCTGGATATGTCATTGAACCCTTGACCCTGCTCTGCCTCAACAAGATCTTGGCAAATGTCAATTCACCGATGTTTCAGTTGGTCAGGAGTGACCACACCTGTCTCAGAAAGGGCATTAGGTGGGGGAAGGATTCATGTTGAAGGTGTAGGGACGACCCTATTCTGATCAGAGCTTGTAACACCAACTCTTTGACACGCTGAACTCTGCTAAATCTGGTTCTACATGTGTGATTATTGATAATAATAGTTACTATGTCCTTAATACTAAACAAAGCCTGTACATGCCTTTGGGTCTTATTAATGTGTGGGATAAAATCATGGAGCATTTCAGAGAACATCTCTGGGACACACACATCCGTTTACCCCACCGCCCTGTGGCCAATCACTTCAACTCCCCCCTCCCACTCCACGAAAGACATGCATGTGTTGGTCCTCCTCCACTGCCCAATCAAAGCCACCTGCCAACTGGGGGAAGAACACCTCACCTTCCATCTTGGGACCCTTCACCCACACGGCATCATCATCAACTTCACTCGTTTCCATATCCCCCCTCCCCCACCTCATCACAGATCCAACCCTTCAACTCGGCACTGCCCTCTTGACCTGTCCTACCTGTCCACCTTCCTTCCCACCTGTCTGCTCCACCCTCCCCACTGACCTATCACAATTAACCCCACCTGCATTTACCCATCACCTTCCCATCTACCTTCCCCCTCAGCCCCACCCCAACCCCAACTTATCCCTCATCCCACTTCCCCCCACACTCCCAAATACCTGATGAAGGGCTTATGCCCAAAACGTTGACTCTCCTGCTCCTCAGATGCTGCCTGACCTGCTGTGCTTTTCCAGCACTACCCTTTGCGACTGATTCTCCAGCATTTGCAGTCCTCACTTTCTCCCAGTTGTGAGATGAATTGCAAACTTTATCACAACAGTAATTTGCTGATAATTTCAAATGGGCAAAAAATGGATATGCTGGACAGCACTATGAAAAGAATGAGGCTTTTATTCTATTACATCTCAGTTGTAGTCTCAATCCTCCATCCCCAGTCCATCTCAATCCCCATCCTGTGTTCCTCTCAATCCTCCATCCCCAGTCCCTCTCAATCCCCATCCTGTGTTCCTCACAATCCTCCATCCCCAGTCCCTCTCAATCCCCATCCTGTGTCCTTCTCAATTCCATCCCATATCCCTCTCAAATCCTCATCCCAAATCCATCTCAATCCCCTTGTCCTTCTCAATCCCTCAACCTTTGTCATTGTCTCATTCCTTCTCTTTCCTGTCAATATCTCTCCTGTCCCTTCTCACTATTCTGAATCCTCAAAATTCCTTTTGCTTCTCCTTTTGCTGCCTGCTGCTCCTCCCCTCCCCCTGGTCTTTTCAATCTGCTGTATCCTTCCCTCCCCCACCATCGAGTCTCATCTGGGCCTACCAGTTTTTGAATGCACTGCTCCGACCGGCCTGATCTAAGATCTGGTGTCCCCCCTTTGACAGGTTGCTTTTGTGGAGTGCAGTGGGAAGCAGAAAGCTTTCACTTTGCACCTTCCTGTCCCTCCTGCTCCCCTGGCCTGTTCTCTTTTCTCCCTACCTCCTGTGTGTCCCAGTAGGCAGTGAATGTCTCTGATGTGGCAACGCTACCAGCCTGGGAATCTGGAAACCAACTGGCGCCTGCCAACTTGGCGTTACTGTGCCCGGCTATCCTCACATTGATACTGCCCCTTAGCTTCCGTAGAATGCAGGAAGCAGGATGGAAGGCGTGTAACATGGGAAATCTGACAACGCAGGAAACACGGGCGGCACGGTGGCACAGTGGTTAGCACTGCTGCCTCACAGCACCAGGGACCTGGGTTCAATTCCCACCTCAGGTGACTGACTGTGTGGAGTTTGCACATTCTCCCCGTGTCTGCGTGGGTTTCCTCCGGGTACTCCGGTTTCCTCCCACAGTCCAAAGATGTGCAGGTCAGGTGAATTGGACATGCTAAAATGCCCATAGTGTTAGATAAGGGGTAAATGTAGGGGAATGGGTGGGTGGCGGTTCGGTGTGGACTGGTTGGGCCGAAGGGCCTGTTTCCACACTGTAAGTAATCTAATCTAAAAAAATGTTCGATTACAGGAAATGATGAGATGTAAGAGGAAATTAAAAGTGTCCTACTTGCCTGCCCATACTCCAACCCAGTGCCTGAACATGATGTGGTTAGAGACCTGGATGTGACAGGAGATATACACAATAAAGAACTCCCTTCACTCAGCTCTATCCCACTGCGTTTCACCCTCTGCAACAAGAACTACTTGCATTTATCTTGCATTTAATTTTGCAAACGTCCCATGACAGAGTGTATGTGCTGACAGAGCTTCCAAAACATAGTCCCACTGTGACCCCATTCAGGACAGACAGTTAGCATGGATTCTTGGTGTAAACTGAGAGGTATTGAGGAGAAAGGGGATGGGGTTGGAATAGGGTGAAGGGGGAAGGTCTGAGCGACAGAGGTTGAGGGAGAGGTCCATGCAACCGTTGCTGCCATAACCCCAAACATCTCCATCCTTGACCCTCACTTTGAGAGTCCCTGTCTTCCATCTCTCAGGTGAGCAACAGAGAACTGGAACCAAAATTAAAATCATTACCTGTCAAATTCAAGTCACGAGGTAATAACTGCTCACCCCTTTATTATAGAATGTGCATTCCTTATAGCTCCTTTCACAACTTCAATATACTGCAGCCCGAAGTTAGCGAGTGATACCTCAAGTGTAGTCACTGCCATAACGTTAAAAAAGTGGCAGCCAAATTATACACAGCAAGATCCCACAAACTGCATTGTGATAAATGATCGGAAATCTTGTTTTATTGAAAGCGACTAAGGCACAGGCAATGGGCAAGCCACTGACTCTGATCTTTGTTCAGTATTGCCATCAGGTCTTTAACATCCTAATTACCCCGTCAGCCACTGGTTAAGTCTTTCCTCCAAGTTAATAATGTTGAGGTAATGGATTCAGAAAATTGTACGCGTACACCTCACATCTCTCAGCACCTGGACAGGGAGTCGGACTCTCCACTTGTCACATTCCAGGTGAAGACTAGGCATCTGGAAAATTTCCCATGTTTCCATTTGCTGCAGGATCTCAAGTGAGGGTCTGGGTGGATCTGACTGGTCTCTCAAATGGAGAGAGCCTGACTGAACCAGCTGAACAATTTCATTGAGGAGCCCAGCTTCAGGTGAGGTATCTCCTTTCAGATTTTCACGAGAATTTACCTGGAAGACTCCGTCCCGATTTCTTCCATTGCTTCCCTTCAATTGCCTCAATTGACAGCTGTGGGAGAATGATGTGGGTATAAACCACCCAGCACCCTCTGACCAACCAATCTCAGCAATACTTCAATGGTCTTTACGCACAACCTCAGGCAGGCTGTTTGACTGTGGGGTGCATCACAGTGAGTCACATATGTTCCTAAATTGATAGTTATGATCCCGGGTGACGTTGCTACTAAAGAGACCAGGTCCCAGAATTAAATCTGCCTTGCTAGATCATTTTTATTTTGTTTTAGTGAATTTTGTGCTAAGTCACTGACACATGGTCACACGAGGCTGCAGAATCTCTTTAACAACAGAAGTTTATTTCACAAGAAGTGAAAAAAATAAAATAAGCCAGTCAGATCTTAATGTCAAACACCATTTGAAAGATATTAAACATATAGCAAAACAAAGTTTTATCTCATTTCCTAACAGTATCAATTACAGAATCTCAAATCCGGAGTAATTATCCCTCTGCATCACATCTTTACATTCAGTTCAACTGATTCTCTCCTGTTATTTCCAGTGAACTGTGAAGCCTTTCTCAGCTTTTAATAACTTGCAAAAGTCCAACCAAACACTCCTGTTTTGGAAGTTTCACAAACTATAATTTTACACTAAAGTTACATTAATGTTGTTCCTATGTTCAAGGAGGGAAATATGGGTAATCCAGGAAACTAGAGACTGGTGAAATATACATTGGTGGTTGGAAGGCTATTGGAGAGAATTCTTAGGGATTGGATTAATGCGCATTTTGAAAAACATGGCCTAATTAGGAAAAGTGTGCATGGATTTGTGCACGGCAAGTCATGTCCTACTAACTTAATTGAATTTTTCAAGGAGATGATGAAGCTGTTCAGTGAGGACAGAGCAATGTTATCTACATGGATTTTAGGAAGGCTTTTAACAAGGTCCCTCGTGGTGGGCTCATCCAGAAGATTAAGATGCATGGGATTCATGGTGACTTGGCTGCTTAGATCTAGAATTCCTGATGAAGGGCTTTTGCCCGAAGTGTTGATTTGGCTGCGCTTTGGATGCTGCCTGAACTGCTGTGCTCTTCCAGCACCACTGATCCAGAATTGACTTGCCCAGAGAAGGCAGAAGGTAATGGTGGAAGGGTGGTTTTTAAGCTGGAGGCTGATGATGGGTAGTGTTCTGCAGGGACCCGTACTAGGACCTCTGCTGTTTATGATATATTTAAATGGCTTGGATGAAAATGTTGATGGATGGGTTAGTAAGTTTGGAGATGTTACAAGATCATGGAGTTATGGATAGTATAGAAGGTTGACAAAGGATACAGTTGGGATATGGATCAGTTGCAGACATGGACAGAGAAATGGCAGATTGAGTTTAACCTGGGTAAGTGTGAGGTGCTGCACTTTGGGAGATCAAATGTTAAGGTAAAGCACACCTTAACATGGCATGACCCTGAACAGTATTGATGTACTGAGGGATCTTGGGGTTCAACTCCATAGCTCCCTGACAGTGGCCCCATAAGCAGACAGGGTGGTAAAGAAGGTGCATGACATTCTTGCCTTTATTGATCAGGGAACTGAGGAACAAGAGTCAGGATGTCATGGTGCAGCATTATAAGGCTTTGGTTAGGTCACACAGAGTATTGTATTCATTTCTGGTCACTCCATTGCAGGAAGAATGTGGAAGCTTTGGAGAGGGTGCAGAGAAGGTTTACCAGGATGCTGCCTGAATTCAAGGGAAATAGCTATAAGGAGAGGTTAGAAAAACACGGGTTATTTTCTCTGGAGTGGGGTGAGGCTTGAGGGGAGACTTGATCGAAGTCTATCAATTTATGAGAGGCATTGATAGGATTGGCGGTCAGAATCTTTATCCCAGAGTTGAAATGTTTAAAACTAGGGGCATGCATTTCAGGTGACAGGGGGAAAGTTCAAAGGGGATGTGAGGGGCAAGATTTTAACACAGAGAGGGGTAGGAGTCTGGAACACACTGCCAGGGGTGGTGGTGGAGGCAGATATAATAGGGGCATTTAAGGGACTTTTAGGTAAACACATCTGGTCGGCATGGATGGGTTGGACCGAATAGTCTGTTTCCATGCTGTACATCTCTATGACTCTATGACATGGGTATGCAAAGGATGGAGGGATATGGACCAAGGGCAGGCTGAAGGGATTAGTTACATTTTGCGTTATGTTGAGCACACCTGATGGGCCCGTTCCTGTGCTGTATTGTTCTATGCTCTATGATCTGAACCCTGCTTTCCCCAAACTGTCCCAAAAGCTGATACTGTATTAGTTATCAAACTCGCAAAAAACAACCACAGAATAACTGAGCCACTGATCCCTATTCTGATTGAGATCAGATCAGTCCTGGGACCTTGCTACTTTCTAGGGTTCTGTCCTCATGGCCCACTCAATCCCCACTCCCGGTTGACACTCTCACAGAATGCTTTTTAATTTGTTCAAGAGAGCTCGGTATTACTGGATAAGCCACCACTGTATGCCCGTCCCTATTTGCCCTAGACAAGCTCATGAAACTTGAAAGGGTTCAGAAAAGATTTACAAGGATGTTGCCAGGGTTGGAGGATTTGAGCTATAGGGAGAGGCTGAACAGGCTGGAGCTGTTTTCCCTGGAGCGTCGGAGGCTGAGGGGTGACCTTATAGAGGTTTACAAAATTATGAGGGGCATGGGTAGGGTAAATAGGCAAAGACTGTTCCCTGGGGTGGGGGAGTCCATAACTAGAGGACATAGGTTTAGGGTGAGAGGGGAAAGATATAAAAGAGACCTAAGGGGCAATGTTTTCACACAGTGGGTGGTACGTGTATGGAATGAGCTGCCAGAGGAAGTGGTGGAGGCTGGCACAATTGCAACATATAAAAGGCATTTGGATGGGTATATGAATAGGAAGGGTTTGGAGGGATATGGGCCGGGTGCTGGCAGGTGGGACTAGATTGGGTTGGGATATCTGGTCAGCATGGACGGGTTGGGTTTGTTTCCATGCTCTACATCTCTATGACTCTATGAATTCGCAGTTTACAAAACAATCAACATTAACAGCTGTATACAGAGAAACAGCAATTTTACAAGGGAGAGGAGCAGCAAAGCCGAGCCCCAAACCCTGACATTCAACTAGTTTTCAGGGAAATGCGAACATACCTCAAATCCCTTTCCTGTACTTTTTTTTCTTTTTTTTTGTCTTAATTACCCCCACACTACCGCCTAACTGTGATAGTGTTTATGTTTTCCTTTCCTGTTTTTTCTTTTATGGAGATTCACTCACACACTAATTCAGCTTCTGTTTATTTTTTTTAAGAGTGGAACCTCTAGCATTCCTGTTTATTTTTGTTTTTTCTGTTTTTTTTTCTTTTTTCCAACTTTCAGAGTGAGCAGAACCCTGACACACCTGTTATTTTTTTCTTTTTAACCCCCACACAACCGCCTAACTGCAGTAGTGTTTATGTTTTCCTTTCCTGTTTAGTTTTTCTTTTTTTCTCTTTTTAAATTAACCCCCACACTACCGCCTAACTGCGGTAGTGCTTATTTTTCCCCAGCACCCATGGTGTGCGTGTGCAGGTGTGAGACACAGTGAGAGACACAAGATGCATGAATCTTTATTCAATTTCTACCACCAGGAAGATAGGAAACACCCCAGTGGCCACTGACAAGCAGTGCCCTTCACATCAAAGGGCAAGTCCCTGTTTATGCTTTTTATTTTTTACTCTTTTTTTCTTTTTTTCCCTTTTTCTCTTTTTTTTCTTTAACCCCCACACTATTGCCTAACTGCGGTAGTGTTTATGTTTTCCTTTCCTGTTTCTATCTGTCAGCCAGGGCTCCCTGATTGGTCTAGGTTAACAATCCCAACCAAAGATTTCACAGTCAATGAGATCTACCTGGTTCCAATCACTACAGGAGGAAATTGCAGGATTTTGACCAGAACCGCGATATGTTTCCAAGTCAGAATTGTGTGTGGTTTGGAGGGGAACCTGGAGGGGTTGGGGGTGGTGTTCCCATGCAACTGCTGCCCTTGATCTTCAAAATGGTGGAGGTTGTGTGTTTATAAGGTTGGTGCACTGTCAGAGGTGGTGAAGGAATTAAATGGAGTCTCTGCATTCTCTCTCAGGTGAACAAAACAATCCCATCCTTTGAATAAGAGTAGGGACTCTGTCCTTGATGTCCTGACTGATACTTACCTCTCAACCAACATCACAAAAACAGATGACCTAATCACTATCACAAAGCTCTTTATAGTGTGTTTAATTGTTTGCCCCAGCTCCTGCTTTACAACGGTGAGTACTCATTGAAAATGCTTCACCCTCTGTAACACACTTTAAGATGTCCCAAGACCATGGAAGGCACTATATCAATGCAAGACCCTGTGATAGTCTTCCTCAGAATCTAATGTAGGTTTGGATGGAATCTGTAGGAGGATGTGGTGTGATGAAGAAACAGCCTGCAGATAGGACAAGTAGCCTTCTGCTTTATAAGTTGCAGGGATTAATTACACACAACCAAGAGGACAGCGCCTGATTTAGTTCCTTAGATTTCTTGCAGCTGAACAGAATTGCTCAGTTCTCAGTTATTACTGTAACTGGTGTGTACGGAGTATATAAATACACAGACATAAATCCCATCACGTTCTCTCCCTCTGTATATAAATATCGATAGAAGTTGTTTAATGTTTAGATATTAAATGACGCTCACCACATGAAGGAAGGAGGCTGAACAACAAATTGGAACATTATTCCTGAATGAGGAAAGTGTTCTTCCAGAAACTGATAACTAGACTGAGAGAAAGCACAAGAGGCTGTGAAAATTGGGCCACATCTGACATTAAAAATCATGTGCATTTATATAGCACCTCCCGTGTGTCCTCAGGATGTCCCGGATCATTTCTCAGTGAATCCAGGGCTTTGTGGAGTGTGTTGCCTGGCGTAATGTTGGGATTGGAGCAGTCAATGTATTCCCAGTAAGCCCCCCGTCCCCCTCCCACCTCACCCCGATACAGCAATGTGACAGTGAGCAGGTGTTTGTCTGAATGATACTGCCTGAGGAAGCACTTGTGGAGATTAGATTAGATTCCCTACAGCGTGAAAACTGACCCTTCGGCCCAACAAGCCCACACCGACCCTCCGAAGAGTAATCCACCCAGGCCCATTCCCCTCTGACTAATGCACCTAACACTACGGGCAAGTTAGCGTGGCGGGTCCAGGGAGCAGCTCCTCGGATGCTGCCTGAACTGCTGTGCTCTTCCAGCACCACTAATCCAGAATCTGGTTTCCAGCATCTGCAGTCACTGTTTTTACCTAATTTAGCATGGCCGATCCACCCTAACCTGCACATCTTTGTGACTGTGGGAGCACCCAGAGGAAACCCACGCAGACACGGGGAGAACATGCAAACTCCACACAGACAGTTGCCCGAGACTGGAATCGAACCTGGGTCTCTGGCGCAGTGAGGCAGCAGTGTTAGCCACTGAGCCACCGTGCTGACTACGAGAGCCGAATCTCTCAATGAGATCGAGAGAAAAGTTCTAAATGACGGGATACTTGTGGAACAGAATGTTCTGGAAGCTCCCATCAGAATCCATTCCAATCTTCCATTTCCTTTGTTTAAGTTCCGACTGAATCAGTGCACATTTCCAGAATGTTCTGATCTAATTGAAGGCGAGTGTGCAGGCAGGTCCTGACAGAGAAAATAAAACCCACTTTCTTGTTCAAAACATTGCCCTGACATTCTTCACTGGTTGAGTTTTCGTTCTGAGCTGCTCCTGTGGGGAGCTCTCTTTAACAAAGTCAGGAACATGCCTGAATGTCAAAGCACATTAGAGTTAGTGGCGTTGCGATTCTGCTACTGGAACGATCCCATCAGAACAGAACGTTATCATTTACTGTGAGGGGAATTAAATCCATTAATGGGGAGGTTGTACTGAGGTTAGAGTGAGGCTGCACCTAGAATGCTGCCCACTGTATTGGTCTCTCCTTCTTTAAGGAAGCAGATCAGAGACTAACACCAGGGGTAGTCCAAGAGGAAAGGTTGAACAGGCTCAGCTTTTGTCCAGTGAGAACAAGCTGGAGAGTGGGAGGAGGGGGGTTCAGAGCTGAGATGAGGAGAAACTCCTTCTCTCGGAGAATTGTGAATCTGTGGGACTCGGTGCCCCAGAGTGCAGGGGAGTTAGAATTGATCAACAGATTCAAGAAAGAAATCATTATGTTGCTGATGAAAAGCAGGATAAAGGGCCACAGGAAGCAGACAGGAAAGTGCAAGTTGAGGCCACAATAGGATCATGTTAAAGAGCGGAGCTAGTTCAAAGTGCTGAATTGCCTCCTCCTGCTCCTAACTCCAATGTTCCCAGCCCCACTGGCATATAGGCGAGTAGGAGGTGACTTGATTGACCCATAGAAAATCCCAATGGGTCCGAACGGAGAGGGTGAGATGTTTCCTCTTGTGGGAGAACCTAGAAGCAGGGGGCTCACAGTTTAAAAATAAGGAGTTGCGCATTCAAGGCAAAAAGATGGAGAAATGTTTCCCAAAGCACACAACCAATCTGTGGAACTCCCTTCGCAAACAAACGGTCAAAGCAGAGTCTGTGAAAATACCGAAGGCAGAGGTAGTTAGAGTATCCTGAAGCAAGGGGCTGAAAGGATAATGGTCAATGGGGGGGAGGGGTGGTGGGGGCGAGTTGATGGTGAGATGGGAATGTGGAATAATCAGAGCTGCCACCATCTTCTGGAATGGTACAGCAGGATTGAGGGACAGCCTCCTGCAACACCACAGCACGGACACACAGCCTCCTGCAACACCACAGCACGGACACACAGCCTCCTGCAAGACCACAGCATGGACACACAGCCTCCTGCAAGACCACAGCACGGACACACAGCCTCCTGCAAGTCCACAGCACGGACACACAGCCTCCTGCAACACCACAGCACGGACACACAGCCTCCTGCAAGACCACAGCACGGACACACAGCCTCCTGCAAGTCCACAGCATGGACACAGAGCCTCCTGCAAGACCACAGCACGGACACACAGCCTCCTGCAAGTCCACAGCATGGACACAGAGCCTCCTGCAAGACCACAGCACGGGCACACAGCCTCCTGCAAGACCACAGCATGGACACACAGCCTCCTGCAAGACCACAGCATGGACACACAGCCTCATGAAAGAGTGACCCCTGCAGGTTTTATTTCTTCATGGATTGTGGGTGTGACTGGACATTCACTGCCCGTCCCTGGTAGAGAAGGTGGGGGTGAGCCGCCACAGTCTATGTGCTGTGGGTAGACCCACAATGCCCTGAGGGAGGGAGTTCCAGGATTTTGACCCAACAATGTTGAAGGAACAGCGATATATTTCAAGTCAGGATGGTGAGTGGCTTGATGGGGAACTTGCAGGGTGGGGATGTTCCCATGTATCTGAAAAAGGCGTAGAGTCATAGAAATGTACAGCATGGAAACAGACCATTTGGTCCAACGTGTCCATGCTGACCAGATATCCCAACCTAATCTAGTCCCATTTGCCAGCATTTGGCCCATATCCCTCTAAACCCATCCTATTCACATACCCACCCAGCTGCCTGTTAAATGTTGTAATTGTACCATCCTCCACCACTTCCTCTGGCAGCTCTTTCCATACACACACCATCCTTTGCATGTAAGGGTGTCCCTTAGGTCCCTTTTATATCTGAATTCCCCAACCCCAGGGAAAAGACCTTGTGTATTTACCCTATCCATGCACTTCATGATTTTATAAACCTCTATAAGGTCACCCTTCAACCTCCGATGCTCCAGGGAAAACAGCCCCAGGCTGTTCAGCCTCTCCCTGTAGCTCAAATCCTCCAACCCTGGCAACATCCTTGTAAATCTTTTCTAAACCCTTTTAAGTTTCAAAATATCCTTCTGATAGGAAGGAGACCAGAATTGCACGCAATATTCCAAAAGTGGCCTAACCAATGTCCTGTACAGCCGCAACATGACCTCCCAACTTCTGTACTCAGTACTCTGACCAATAAAGGAAAGCATACCAAACGCCTCCTTCACTATCCTCCATAATAGAAGGTAAGAGCTAGGAGCAGAGGGAGACCATTCAGCCTCTCAAGCTTGATCTGCCATTTAATATGATCGTGGATGATCTCATCTTGGCCTCAGCTCCACTTTCCTGCCTGCTGTCCACAACATTTCAACCCATTGACTCATTAAAAATCTGTCCGACCCCTCGTTAAATTTCCTCATGTCCCAGCATCCACCATTCTCTGGATAGTGATTTCCTGTGAGAGAGGTCATGCTTCCTCATTTTCTGTTTAAATCTGCCATCCCTTTATGGGAAACCTCAGACTTCCTCCTCAGGAATTATGAAAGTGAAGTGATTAAATGGAGTTAAGCTACAGCCTGACTAAACAGTTCCAGAGGTCAAAATGCCCCACCACCAACCTTCGCCCAACCTACAAAAATGTATTGTACAGAAAACATTCTGGTATAAGTTCCAGTTAAAACTTTAAAAGTATTTTTATTTATAAGTAACTGAACAATGGATCTGTTCTACTCCTTTTAGCTTTCTAAAACCACTGTCCATGTGAAGCAGTAAATTATTGAAAACCACAATCCTAAGGGACACTCCTCAAACGCTGACTTTCCAATCTTTGAAGATATTTAAATATAGCACACAGTTACTGGAATTATAATCAATCTTTAAAGGAGTCTAATGGACTCTGCCTTTCCACAAACAGTAGTGTAAATTGAAAATGAATTTTATTCAGCAAGCAGGGCACAAGAGACTAAAGACTTTCACCACTCTCCGTTTCATCTCCAGAAAGTGGCTGCTGGAGGAACATAGAACATAGAACAATACAGCACAGAACAGGCCCATCGGCCCACGATGTTGTGCCGAACATTTGTCCTAGCTTAAGCACCTATCCATGTACCTATCCAATTGCCGCTTAAAGGTCACCAATGCTTCTAACTCTGCCACTCCCACAGGCAGCACATTCCATGCCCCCCTGACATCTCCCCATACCTTCCACCCTTCACCTTAAATTTATGTCCCCTTGTAACACTCTGTTGTAACCGGGGAAAAAGTCTCTGACTGTCTACTCTATCTATTCCCCTGATCATCTTATAAACCTCTACCAAGTCACCCCTCATCCTTCGCCGTTCCAATGAGAAAAGGCCTAGCACTCTCAACCTATCCTCGTACGACCTATTCTCCATTCCAGGCAACATCCTGGTAAATCTCCTCTGCACCCTCTCCAAAGCTTCCACATCTTTCCTAAAGTGAGGCGACCAGAACTGCACACAGTACTCCAAATGTGGCCTTACCAAGGTCCTGTACAGCTGCAACATCACCTCATGACTCTTGAATTCAATCCCTCTGCTAATGAACGCTAATACACCATAGGCCTTCTTTCAAGCTCTATCCACCTGAGTGGCAACTTTCAAAGATCTATGAACATAGACCCCAAGATCCCTCTGCTCCTCCACCTGACTAAGAACCCTACCGTTAACCCTTATTCCGCATTCTTATTTGTCCTTCCAAAATGGACAACCTCACACTTGCACAGGGTTGAACTCCATCTGCCACTCCTCAGCCCAGCTCTGAATCATATCTAAGTCCCTTTGCAGCGACAACAGCCCTCCTCACTATCCACAACTCCACCAATCTTCGTATCATCTGCAAATTTACTGACCCACCCTTCGACTCCCTCTTCCAAGTCATTAATAAAAATTACAAGCAGCAGAGGACCCAGAACTGATCCCTGCAGAACTCCACTTGTAACTGGGCTCCAGGCTGAATATTTACCATCTACCACCACTCTCTGACTTCGACCGGTTAGCCAGTTCTCTATCCAACTGGCCAATGTTCCCACTATACCATGCCTCCTGACTTTCCGCATAAGGCTACCATGGAGAACCTTATCAAATGCCTTACTAAAATCCATGTACACTACATCCACTGCTCTACCCTCATCCACATGTTTGGTCACCTCCTCAAAGAATTGTAAGGCAAGACCAACCCCTCACAAATCTGTGCTGGCTGTCCCTAATCAAGCAGTGTCTTTCCAGATACTCATAAATCCTATCCCTCAGTACCCTTTCCATTACTTTCCCTATCACCGAAGTAGGACTAACTGGCTTGTAATTCCTGGGATTATCCCTATTCCTTTTTTTGAACAGGGGCACAACATTCGCCACTCTCCAGTCCCCTGGTACCACCCCCGTTGACAGTGAAGACGAAAAGATCATTGCCAATGGTTCTGCAATTTCCTCTCTTGCTTCCCACATAATCCTAGGATATATCCCATCAGGCCTGGGGGACCTGTCTATCCTCAAGTTTTTCAAAATGCCCAACACATCTTCCTTCCTAACAAGTATCTCCTCTAGCTTACCAGTCCGTTTCATACTCTCCTCTTCAACAATACGGTCCCTCTCATTTGTAAATACCGAAGAAAAGTACTCATTCAAGACCTCTCCTATCTCTTCCGACTCAATACACAGACTCCCACTACTGTCCTTGATCGGACCTACCCTCGTTCTCGTCATTCTCATGTTTCTCACATAGGCATAAAAGGCCTTGGGTTATCCTTGATCCTACCCGCCAAAGATTTTTCATGCCCTCTCTTAGCTCTCCTAATCCCTTTCTTCAGCTCCCTCCTGGCTATCCTGTATCCCTCCACTTCTCTGTCTGAACCTTGTTTCCTCAACCTTATGTAAGCCTTCTTCCTCCTTACAAGACATTCAACCTCCCTCGTCAACCAAGGTTCCCTCACACGACCATTTCTTTCCTGCCTGACAGGTACATACATATCAAGGACACGTCGTATCTGTTCCTTGAAAAAGTTCCACATTTCAATGACATCCTTCCCTGACAGTCTATGCTCCCAACTTATGCTCCTCAGATCCTGTCTTGCAGCATCATATTTACCCTTCCCCCAATTGTAAAATCTACCCTGTTGTGAGCACCTATCTCTCTCCATAACCAAGGTGAAAATCACAGAATTGTGGTCACCATCACCAAAATGCTCACCCACTAACAAGCCCATCACTTGTCCCGGTTCGTTACCGAGTACCAAATCCAATATGGCCTCCCCTCTGGTCGGACAATCTACATACTGAGTTAGAAAAGCTTCCTGGACACACTTGGAGTTACTCAAGTTGGCAGCAATTACTGAATCCTGGACATTGGGTCATAAATTGAAAATAGAATCATCATTGGATCCCTCGGGTGGTAAATTAGGCCATTCTACCCATCAAGTCCACACTGGCCCTCCGAAGAACATCCCAGCCACACCCAACCCCCCTCCCCACCCTATTCCTGTACCCCTGCATTTCCCATGGCTAATCCAACTACCCTGCACATCCCTGAACACTATGGGCAACTTAACATTGCAACCTGCACATCTTTGGACTGTGGGAGGAAATCGGAGCACCCGGAGGAAACCCACACAGACACAGGGAGAATGTGCAAACTCCACACAGACAATCACCCGAGGGTGGAATCGAACCCAGGTCCCTGGTGCTGTGAGGCAGCAGTGCTAACCACTGAACCATCATGCTGTCCCAATAGTGACCAATCAACTTAGGGAGGATTGACGAGATACCTTTCTCCCAGACAGTGGTGAGGGTGTGATGTTTGTACCAGAGGGGAAGGTAGGTATAAAGAGCTTAGATGCATTTAAGGGGAAGCTGACTTCCAAAGGATTACATAGAACAGGACTTCCCATCCTGGGGTCAGACCCCTGAGGTAGGTGGTAGGTGGGGGGGAGTGGGTTGATGGCTGGTGATTGGGGAGGGGAGTGATTGCGGACGGGGGTGATTGGGGAGGCAGGAGGCGGGAGGGGGAAATGTTGAAATGCTGAGTTCGATATTGCAATGACTGACCCCCTCCCCCAGTTGTAGCATGTCTTCCCTTCCCCCTCCCATTGCTGACTAAGGCATTGTGAGGATTCAGGCTCCACATGGGAGTAACGTTTCAGAACTGACGTAGCATAAAGCACATGGAAACAGACCATTCAGCCCAGTCAGACCATGCTGTCCCCGCCCAAGACTCATCCCATCTTTTCTCATCTGAATCTACCGTCTACTCCTGTCTCCCTCGAATGTTTGTCTAGCTTCCCCTCTCTGTAGCATTTGTTTTTGCTCCAACCTCTCTCTCTGGGGCAGTGAGTCGCACAATCTCCCCACTCTCGAGATGAAGACCTTTCTCCTGAATTCCTGACTGGATTTCTTGGTAACAGTTTTATATTCATTTAGTAATGCTGTTCCTCTGCAAGTGGGCGCATTGAACAGATTATACTGTGCCCTCACTGAGTGTGTGTTTCCAGTTGGGGCATGTAAAATAAATCAGGTGGCAAGTCCGCCACCTTGCCACCCATCCCTGAGCCAATGCCCACCATATGCAAAGAGATAACTAACGGTCAGTTGACCTTATCACAAGTTTAATTGAACTCAGTATTGCAATGCCCACACTGTAAGCTGATTAGCATCAGCAGGTGAGCAGAAGTGGCAGCCCATTTTTATTAAGTTTTAAAACTGGATTGCGGCACTTTGAGAAAACTGTTAATCACCTTCTCAGGAGAAGTTAGGGCTGGGCTATATGCTGGTCTCGCACATCCCATGAATGAGTAATGGAAGAGGTGTACCATCTTTGGAGAGAGCTCTTTGCCCATTGGAGTTACCACCATCCACATCACTCCCCACAACATAGTCACCCTCTTCCTTCTTATTGCATTGTCTTGGAGTTCTGCACTGTCCACCTCACACTTTACAATTCTTCAAAGTTTCATATTGTCTGCAAACTTTGAAACTGTCCCAAGATCCAGATCATTAATATGTATTCTTTTTAATTCATTCACAAGATATGAGTGTCACTGGCTGGGCCAGTATCTATTGCCCATTCCTAATTGTCCAGAGGGCAGTTTGGAATCGACCACTTTGCTGTGGGTCTGGAGTCACATGTAGGCCAGACCAAGTGAGGATGGCAGTTTCCTTCCCTCATTACTAAACCAGTTGGGTTTTTTTTCCCCAATAATCAGCAATGTTTGCACACGGTCATTTATGGAGTGTTAATTCCAGATGTTTTTATTGAATTCAAATTCCACAATCTGTCATGGGAGGATTTGAACTCAGACCATTACCTGGGTCTCTGGATTAACGGGCCAGCAGTAACACCGCTAAGCCATAGCTTCCCCTGCAAATATGTATCAGGAGAGACAATGTTCCCAATACCGTCGAAAAACTCCACTACAAACCCTCCTGGAGCCTGAAACAGATCAAAGAGGGGGTTGGTGCAGGAACATTATAGGGCAGTTCCCCATCTCCTGCAGTCAGAACAATGCAACACAGAAAATGGCCATTTGGCTGCAACCCCTGTGCTGACACTTTCACAACGTGACCCATTCTTGCAACTCTCTGGAATCTTCCTGTACCTCTCCCTGTCCCTCTGTGACGAACATTTAACACTCACTATTTGGGTGGGTAGGATGAGGAGGATTTAAGATGAAATAAATGGTACAACATTGAAGGGGGATGGTGCAGTCTGTACACAAATGTTTAAAGGTGGCAGGACAAGATGGGAAGACTATTAAAAGAACATACGGCTTCCTTAGCTTTATTAATAGCACGCAAAAGCAAGGACATGATGTTAAAGCTTTATAAAACAGCTGGAGTACTTGTGTTCAATTCTGGACTAAGCAATTCGTGAGGAAGGTCAAGGTCTTGGAAGTGATTGACTGGATTGGTGGGAGCTGAGGTAAGAGAGTGCACTGAAAGAAACTGGGATTTTCACCTCGCAATAAAGAAAGTTAAAAAGGAGATCTGATCAAGGTGTTCAAAACCAAAACAGGGTGGAACAGTTTCTAATGACAGCAAGGTCAGTAACCAGGGGACACAGACCTAAATCGAAAACCGTTAAAAAAACAAGGGTTGTGATGTGGAAAGCATTGTCTGACAGGAACTTTCAAAGGGAGTTAAATAAATATTCGAAAAGGAGAGTCTTTCAGTGCTACAGGGAAAAGGGCATCTCACTGGATTTTTCTGCCAAAGCTCACTCAAGGTGGCTTCTCGTGATGTTCAAGAGGAAGATTAGCTCGGCCTAGTTCATTACAAACACAACCCAGGCCCCACATCCTTACACCCCCACTCCCACCTCCACCCTCCTCCACACATATTCCCCCTAAACACTGCCCACACACACATGTACACACATGCATATACACACCCCACACAGACCCACACACACACATATACACACCACACACAGACCCACACACACACACATATACACACCACACACAGACCCACACACACACACTCACCTCACACATATACATTCCATGTATGCACACACCCCCACACACACATGCACGCACGTTCCCCCCCCCACACACACACATACACACATACCTGCACACACAACACATAGACACAACCCCCATACACACCCCATATACACACCACCCCCATACACACACCCACACCCACACACTACCCACCACACACACACCCACAGACACATCCCACACACCCATACATACTCAGATACAGATACAAACACATACACAGCCATACGCACCCACAGATGCACCCCACATCCCCCCCACACTCAGCCACACCCTCATCCCATACACTACTCCACCCACTACCCCAAACATAGCTGTCCTGCAGCCTGGGCCCTAAGCCTGAGAATTTTCTCTCTAACTCCATAGTCCTCTCTCTGCCTCCAAGCTGCTCAGTAAAACCTATCCCTCTGACCCCTCTCCTGGTCATTTCCCTGGGATTTCCTTTAGACAGCTCACTGCCAAATCTTGTACAATTATACTCGTGTGGGGCACTTCGAGATCGTCTATCATGTGAAGGTGCTACGCAAATGCAAATTGCTGCTGTTGTTGCAATTGATTGCCTTGTGTGTGAATTATGTTAACAATACATTGTAGTGTTGGCTATGACCCACCTGGACAGAGAGAGACTGTCAACTGTAGAGATTTCATTCAAATTAATTCAGGGATCATCAGGCAGGGCCTTATAGCAGGGGCTCAGTTTGGAGCCACTTGCAGGCTGGAATATTCTCCCAGAGGATCATGATGCTCTTATTTATTTAAACAGCATACTTGTATAAGCCTTCACGTAATCAGGGGCTGGGTGTGGCCTGAGGCAACAGGCAAGCATTACAAACTGAGTTACTTTAATACTGTAAGGTCCTCTATCGCGTTCATTATTGAAATAAATCCACAGAGGCTGGTATTCTATCACCAAGTCACCATTTACTTACACGGGGAGAGTCCTTGACACTGATCCAGCACCCACTGAGCTAGCTCTCAGAGTGAACAGGACCTCCAACACTCCTGTTTATATCTGTCAGCCAGGACTCCCTGATTAGACCAGATTGACAGCCCCGATCAGGGAACTCATACTCTATGAGATTCACTTGGCTGACCCGGTTACAGTCACTACAGCCCCTCCCTCTCTGAGTCCAAGGACATAGGCTGGCTCTTTTTGTAGCTCCGCCTCCTGGGGGTGTTTTATCACAGGCTCAGGTTACTCCCACTCTGCCTCAGACAAGGGCGGTGTGTAACACACTGCAGTTCACCTCTTGCATCTGGAATGTCTCCAAAGGAATTAATTCTCCTCTTCCACCATGCCCATCTCAGAATCTGAGATATCTTCAACGCTTGACAGAGAGGGAGAACCCATGGGTTCTGGAACAGTCGGAAAGGTGATTGAAGAGACTGGCATGTTTTCCTCCCACACCCTTTGTGAGTTTTCAGCTTTCACATGGTCCATATACTTATTCAGGACCATCACACTGACCCAAACTTTATACACCCCTGGACCTGACCTTGCATCGACCATGTTTCTTACCCATGCAGGGCCATTCCTGTCGTTCCTACACCAAACTTCCTCCCATGGAGTAAACTGTCTCTCTCACTTAACTCAGTCTTGTATCTGGCATTTCTGTGCTGATGCCATTTCACCCCCATTCCCCAGGTCCAGGAAGATCAGGTTTAACCTGATGGGGAGTCTTCAACTCATTAGCAACTCTGCTGGAGCTATCCCTGTGGTTGCATGAGGGGCTGTCCTATACTCAAAAAGGAACCGGGACAGTTTGTTATTGAGTAAAGCTGTAGGCTGTTTCTTTAAGTAGACAGGCAGGAGCCTGGGGGAACACAGCAATTCAAAACTGACAGGCAGGAGCCTGGGAGAACACAGCAAGCCCAAGACTGACAGGCAGGAGGCTGGGAGAATACAGCAAGCCCAAAACTGACAGGCAGGAGGCTGGGAGAATACAGCAAGCCCAAAACTGACAGGCAGGAGCCTGGGAGAATACAGCAAGCCCAAAACTGACAGGCAGGAGGCTGGGAGAACACAGCAAGCCCAAGACTGACAGGCAGGAGCCTGGGAGAACACAGCAAGCCCAAAACTGACAGGCAGGAGGCTGGGAGAACACAGCAAGCCCAAGACTGACAGGCAGGAGCCTGGGAGAACACAGCAAGCCCAAAACTGACAGGCAGGAGGCTGGGAGAATACAGCAAGCCCAAAACTGCCAGGCAGGAGACTGGAATAATACAGCAAGCCCAAAACTGACAGGCAGGAGGCTGGGAGACTGTGTTCTCCCATCCTCCTGCCTGTCAGTTTTGGATTCTGGCATTTGCATTTTTTTTGTCTCTTTCCAAGGCTGTTTCTTGAAACCTGCCTTCAAAGTTTGAACTAGCCTCTCTGCCAGGCCATTGGATGATGGATGCAATGGAGCTGTCCTTATATGGCAAACCCAATTCGACTTTAGGAAATATTAAAGTTCCCTGCTGGGGAACGGTGGCCTGTCTTCTGGGACCAACACCTCTGGGAGTCTGTGTATTGTAAAGGATGTGCACGGTTTCTCTGTCATGGTCCCTGTGTTTGACAAATCGAACTTTGACCGGGAGTCTACAATAAAAAACTTTGAGCCCATGAAAGGGCTGGTATAATTGATGTGTAACTGAGTCTAGGGTCCACCCATCCATTCCCATGATTGTAGGGGAGCCACCTGTGGTAATGTTTGGCCTTGCTAACACTCTGGGCACTGTCCCACCAGCGTGGCTATGGCTGCACACAATCCTGGCCACCAATATCTTGCCAACAACATTTTGGAACCCTCTGACCCTGGTGCAGTCCAGCCCATATCCGGTGACTCAGGGCAATCACTCTCACTCCCCCCATAACAATATCCCATCCTTCACTATAGTCTGGTCTGTCCAGGTCCAAAAAGGTTTCAGTTCTGGCATGGCCCTTTGGTATTCCCCCATCACCACCAGCTGGTTCAGTTTTGCCAGGACCAGATCTTCCTGCATCAAAGTGTGATATTGTCAGGAGTAACTGGATGTGTGTCCAGGAAATTTAAACCCATTACAGTCTCTTCCAGTGACAGTACCCCCCACCGGGGGTGTATCTGCCAACGGGAGGTGGCTCAATGCAAATATATTTGCTACTTGCCTCCCGAATGGTATTCCAGTTTGTAATTATATACACTTGATAATACAGCCCACTGCTAAATTGGGCTTGAAGCTCCTGGCAGTAGTGCCTTGTCCTCTTTAAGTAGACCCAGCAGGGATTTATGGCTGACGTTACCTTCACTTACACTGTGTCAGCCATAGCTCAGTGTTGTCTCTGAGTGTGCATCAGTTGCTGCTCATAGAGGGATCTTCTCTTCTGAAAGGTAGATATTAGAGGAATTCTCATGACCAGAGGGAGCTCCTGGCCTAGTTTTGATCATTTCCATCAGAAATCAGACAGGAATTTCTTGGACTGTCTTTTTCCCTTAAATTAAACTGTTTTCCTTTGTCTCTCCTACTGGAGGTGTGGCTATTTCACAGCAAGTGAAATAGTGACTCTTTTCCTGTCCTGTCATTCTTTGCACTCAGAAAGGCGTGGGTTCAAGTCCCGCGGCAGAGAACTGAATACACAGAGAACACAGCCCCTCCGGCTGCTCCCTGGAATGGTTGGCCCAACTGCAGCCCATTCCCCACCCCCCAACCCCAAAAGCTCCAGCTCCAAGAATGAAGATTGTGCCTCTGCAGTCACTTCCTCCCAAGATGGTCACATGGGGAACTACAAATGTCATGGCAGCCGCTGTTTAGTTATGGTCAGTGCACCAGAGTACCTTTTAGAGAGATCTGCTGAGGATATCATCTTTGTATTATAACACAGGATATGAGGGTTAAAATGCCTCTTCCAGTCCCCATGATACATTATAATGCTCTGTTGCAGCTAAAGCTCAATGATAGCATATATCGTTACATGTCTGAGGAAAATAATCTTTGTATGTAAGAGTTAATAGATGTTGTGCTTTTTACTGCAATAGCACAACATCTACATCCAATTTCTAATGTTACACAGGATAACATAAACATTACCGCGTCAAGGAAAATGCACCGCTGGGAGCAATACTCTGTGGTTAGTAGTGCTGGTGAACTGTAATAAAGGCTTCGGTATCTTTCTGTAGACATCTAGAAAACTAACTGAAGACCAACTGGATGACAGGTTTGGATGAGGGAGTCGAAGGGTGGGTCAGTAAATTTGCAAATGATACGAAGATTGGTGGAGTTGTGGATAGTGAGGAGGGCTGTTGTCGGCTGCAAAGGGATTTAGATATGATTCAGAGCTGGGCTGAGGAGTGGCAGATGGAGTTCAATCCTGCCAAGTGTGAGGTTGTCCATTTTGGAAGGACAAATAAGAATGCGGAATACAGGGTTAACGGTAGGGTTCTTAGTCAGGTGGAGGAACAGAGGGATCTTGGGGTCTATGTACATAGATCTTTGAAAGTTGCCACTCAGGTGGATAGAGCTTGTAGGAAGGCCTATGGTGTATTAGCGTTCATTAGCAGAGGGATTGAATTCAAGAGTCGTGAAGTGATGTTGCAGCTGTACAGGACTTTGGTTAGGCCACATTTGGAGTACTGTGTGCAGTTTTGGTCGCCTCACTTTAGGAAAGATGTGGAAGCTTTTGAGAGGGTGCAGAGAAGATTTACCAGGATGTTGCCTGGAATGGAGAATAGGTCGTACGAGGATAGGTTGAGAGTGCTAGGCCTTTTCTTGTTGGAACGGCAAAGGATAAGGGGTGACTTGATAGAGGTTTATAAGATGATCAGAGGAATAGATAGAGTAGACAGTCAGAAACTTTTTCCCCGGGTACAAGGGGACATAAATTTAAGGTGAAGGGTGGAAGGTATAGGGGAGATGTCAGGGGTGGGTTCTTTACCCAGAGAGTGGTGGGGGCATGGAATGCGCTGCCCGTGGGAGTGGTAGAGTCAGAATCACTGGTGACCTTTAAGCGGCAATTGGATAGGTACATGGATGGGTGCTTAAGCTAGGACAAATGTTCGGCACAACATCATGGACCGAAGGGCCTGTTCTGTGCTGTATTGTTCTATGTTCTATAACAGGGAACTCTGGTAAAGGGGCAGTTACCCACCCTCTCACAACATTGGTATTGATGAGTGCAGAGCCATACACACCTGTAGTCAGGCATTGACCAGCCAAGGATAGAGCCATTTTGTTTTGCTAATAATATATCATCTTTCAAGGCGAAAGAAATTTCTGAGTGCCTTGGTAAAAATAATAAAAGTCTGAAGTTACAATTACAATTAGAAGTAAAGATTACTTGTACTGAAGCATTCTTTCTCTCTCTGAACATACACATTCATTTAAAAAGAAAGCAATTCAAATGTCCTGAAAACACAGCTGTAAAGTTCCCTGGGAAAAAAGGGTAAAAATCATTACAAAAAGTGGTTTTCTACATCAAGAAGGCTTACCTGTATCTAGACATTGATCAATTCTGCCATTTTATTTCTCTAAATATTACAAACATGGAATTCTTCAACCACAACATTGAAAAATAATAAGGGAATGAAGTAAAACCAATTAAAGAAATAAAGTAACACTGCACTACAGTTTAGTTTCTCAAGTAAGACTTGCAAAAGCAGATGGAAACCAAATGTAATTATGGACAGGACATCCAATGATACGTTTACTGAATTACAACTGTTCAAGCATAGAGTTCTATTTTGAAGATCAAAATATAAATGATTGCAAGAAAAGAGTACTAAGACTCTTGCTTGCATTGGCAAGGAGGGATTTCACAGAATTAACAAATCCAATTTTTCCACGGATGTCAGAAAGATTCAATGGTTCAAAGGTTTAATGACGAGAGCAGGGGCCATGCCAGGAGTATCACCAGGCATGTTTAAAGTGGATGTGTAAACCTGATCAAACGACACAGCAGGGCTACTTAGGTTACAAACAGCACAAGCAGCAAGTGACGCCTCATGCATGAACTAGCATTCATTACGAGCTTAGCTGATCTCATCTCGCCGTCAATTCTACTTTCCTGCCCACTCTCCATAACCCTTCAACCCACTACTAATTAAAGATCTGTCTGTCTCCTCCTTCAATATCCCCATCCTCAATGATGGGCGAGCCCAGAACATTAGTGCAAAAGATAAGGCTGAAGCATTTGCAATAACCTTCATTCAGAAGTGCTGAGTGGATGATCCATCTCGGCCTCCTCCAGTAGTCCCCAACCTCACACACACTGATCTTCAATCAATATGATTCACTCCACATGACATCAAGAAATGGTTGGAGGCACTGGATATGCAAAGGCTATGGTCCCTGACAACATTCTGCAATAGTAAGCCAAGCTCTTCCTGAACAGTTACACACTGGCATCTATTGGACAATGTGGAAAATTGCCCAGGTATATGCAAAAAGCAGGCTAAATCCAACCCCACCAATTGCCACCCTATCAGTCTAATCTTAATTGTCAGTAAAGTGATAGAAGGTGTCATGAACAGTGCTGTCAAACAACACCTACTCAGCAATAACCTGCTCAGTAATGCCCAGTTTGGGTTCCACCAGGGCCACCCAGCTCCTGCTTCAAACATGGGCTGAATTCTAGAGGGTGAGGTGCAAGAGACATCCCTTGACATCAAGGCAGCATTCGACTGAGTGTGGTATCAATGAGCCTGAGCAAAACTTGAATCAATGGATATCAGGAGGAAGCTCTCTGCTAGTTGGAGTCATACCTAGTAAAAGGAAGATGGTTGTGGTTGTTGGAGGTCAGTCACCTCAGCTCCAGGGTATCTCTGCAGGAGTTCCTCAGGGTAGTGTCCCAGGCCCAACCACCTTCAGCTGCTTCATCACTGACCTTCCCTCCATCATAAGGTCAGAAGTGGGGATTTGACTGATGATTCCACAATGTTCAGCACCATTCACGACTCAGATACTGAAGCAGTCCTTGTCAAAATGCAACAAGATCTGGACAATATCCAAGCTTGGACTGACAAGTTGGAAATAACACTTATACCTCACAAATGCCAGGCAATGACTATCTCCAATAAGGGACAATTAAACCATCACCCCTTGACATTCAGTGGTGTTACCATCACTGAATCCCCCACTATCAACATCCTGAGTTACCATTGACCAGAAACTCAACCAGACTCACAACAACACAGTGGCTACAATAGCAGGTCAGAGCCTGGGAATACTGTGGTGAGTAACCCATCTCCTGCCTCCCAAAAGCCTGTCCACCATCTACAAGGCACAAGTCAGGAGTGTGATGGAATACTCCCCACTTGCCTGGATAAGTGCAGCTCCAACAACACCCAAGAAGTTCCACACTAAATGGACTGCAGTGGTTCAAGAAGCCAGCTCACCACCACCTTCTCAGGGGTAACTAGAGGTGAACAATAACTGATAATTCAGACAGTGATGCCATGTCCTTCAGAAGGACAAAAGAACATCAGGAAAGATCTGGAAGGTACTTGAAGATCAGCTCATGGTCAGGTTTGACTTCAGGACTGACAGACTCCAACTCATGACACACTGACAGCAACCTCAAGTGTCTGTTGACCAGTTTGACTGAAGTTGCCCCAGCAAAATGAGTGTGGCTGTGCTGAGGAGGAATTGTCTGAGGGATTCATTGAGCTATTCCCCCTCACCAATTCAAGGCTTTTGGGCAACAGAAAGGGACACCCCTTTAGTGCAGTATTGGAAGGTAGAGGTAAATATAAAGCTGCAGAGACAGGCCAATAAGAATTGCATATTTTAGGTGCACTCAGCACCAACGCTACAGTCAGTAATGCACACCCCTGCTAACAAAATGGAGCATAAACACAGAGCAGCACCATGGCTCAGTGGTTAGCACTGCTGCCTCACTGCGCCAGGGACCTGGGTTCGATTCCAGCCTCAGGTGACTGTCTGTGTGGAGTTTGCACATTCTCCCTGTGTCTGCATAGGTGTGCTCCTCACAGTCACAAAAGATGTGCAGGTTAGGTGAATTGGCCATGCTAAATTGCCCATAGAGTAAGGTGCATTAGTTTGGGGAACTGGGTGGGTTACTGTTTGGAGGGTCGGTGTGGACTTGTTGGGCCGAAGGGCCTGTTTCCAAGCTGTGGTGAATCTAATCTAATCATAAAAATGCAGGAGTAGGCCATTCAGCCCCTTGAGCCTGGTCCGCCATTTGATACGATGGTGGCTGATCTCATCTTGGCCTCAACTCCAATGTTCTCCTCATCTCTGTTTTAAAGTTGCAACCCCTTATCCTAAAACTCTGAGCTGTTTTCGTAGATTGCTCCACATTGGGAACCAGCCTCTGTCCTTTTCAACCCCTTTTTGCATCTTATAACCTCAGTGTGACCTCCTCCCACCCTCTCGAAAACTGTTCAGAGTTTCTCCTTATCTCTGAAGCACGTGGTACCCAGGCACATTGGACACGCGTGTGCAGGAAACCCACTTCCAAAGAATAAGCTTGACCCCCGACTCAAACAGGGATGACCACCGAGTCAATAAAACACAACACTGGCAGCAAGGCAAGTGTTGAGAAAGTGCATGAACACAAACCCCTTCATATAGTTCAGAGTCAACCAAGAGAAAGGCAAGTATAAGATGATGAATAAGCTTTGCGTACTGTTAACCTCATGCACTATGTCAATGGCATCAGGCAGTCTGAAGCTCATGCAACCATTATTTGTCCCAAAAGTGCAGGAAAGAAAACGTTGGAAAGATGAAATTGCAATGCTGCCTTTAACCAAGCACAATGTTAGCCACAGCGAAAACCTTTAGATAAAATGTCACGCCCTTTAATTAAATTAAAGGAATTTATCTGCAGCGAGAAGGATTTCCACCTGCTCCCCGTTCCTTCACCCTCCGATCCCCTGTTGATATACAAACCCTGCCGAAGCACATAATTCCATCACAGCCCCTTTAAAATACAACAAGAGAAACTCCACTTGCAGTTCTTGGAGCAGCTGAGAATTAAAATGAAGGGAAACTTGAACACACCGTTCACAGACGTCATTTGGAAATGCCATTGAGTTGGTGCGTGATAGTCAAGCTATTTCTGGCAACAATGACAGCTGAACTCTCATTAACACTGCTCCTTAGTAAGGCCCCAGTGATCCTATCTCAGGAACTGCGTTGTTATCGAGTATGATGAACAAGAGTAACTCTTTAAAAGGTCATTTTGAAAGCGAATGTTTCCATTTTAGTTCTAGTTTTCAGTGAGCAGTTCATTTCCTTCATTCACCTCAGACTATTCCTTCCATTGACAGCATTCCAAATATCCTCACGCCCTGAACCTTATCTGCACCCTGCCTCACTCCTTGCTGCCTGACATCTTCCTCAATGTTTTGCAAATTAATTGGAGGTGTCTTTCTATATGTGAATGAAAGTCATTGATAAACATAGAACCCAGGAGTCCGGCAGCCCAGTGGTTAGCACCAGGGACCCAGGTTCTGGGTCTGAGACCCAGCCTGGGGGGGACTGTCTTAAGTGGAGTTTGCATGTTATCCCTATGTCTCTGTGGGTTTCCTCCCTCAGTCCAAAGAAGTGCAGGCTGGGTGGGTTAGCCATGGAAAATGCAAGGATAGGGAAGGGGGATGGGTCTGGGTGGGATGCTCTTCAGGAGGGTCAGGTTGGGCCAAATGGATGAAAGGCTTTTGCCCGAAATGTTGATTTTCCTGCTCCTCAGATGCTGCCTGACTTGCTGTGTTTTTCCAGCACCACACTCTTGACTCTAATCTCCAACATCTGTAGTCCTCACTTTCGCCTACTTGCCTCCTCAAGCCTGCACTGCCATTCAGAAAAATCATCACTGGTTCTCCATCTCACTGCCATTATCCCACTTCTCCCCATTTACCTCGACACATTTAATATCTAGAAATGTAGTGATCTCTTTCTTGAAGTGTGCCAATGCTGAAATTTATCACTCTCTGTATGTGAGGCCTGTGTGCAGGGCCTGAGGGCTTTTAGGAATGGCCACTGCAGGAGACAGGGAGGTCAATCTGGAAGCAGTGGGTCTGCTCAAGTTTGGGTTGTGAAAGGGATTTGATGATTTGATTTGATTTATTAATGTGACAGGTACAGTACTGCTTTGCGTGATAACCAGACAAATCATACCCTACATAAGTTAGTCAGGGTAATAGAACAGGATGGTTGAGAACTTTTTTGCAGGTGAATTTGTGGCGGATATGGAAGGATCCCTTGGGGCCTTGGAGAGATGTAAGGGGGGAGGTGTGGGCACAAGTTTTGCATTTCTTGCGGTTGCAGGGGAAGGTGCCGGGAGTGGAGGTTGGGTTGGTGGGGGGTGTGGACCTGACGAGGGAGTCACGGAGGGAGTGGTCTTTTCGGAACGCTGATAGGGGAGGGGAGGGAAATATATCCAGAACAGAATGCAGAATATAGTGTTACAGTTACAGAGAAGGTGCTGAGAATGAACTCTAATATATGACAGGTCGATTCATAGGTCTGATAACAGCAGGGAAGAAGCTGTTCTTGAATCTGTTGGTACGTGTTTTCAAACATTTGTATCTTCTGCCCAATGGAAAAGGGTGAAGAGAGTATAACCGGGGTGGGAGGGTTTAGATCAGAGTGGTGCTGGAAAGCACATCAGGTCAGGCAGCATCCAAGAGTCGATGTTTTGGGCAAATGCCCTTCATTGGGGTGGGAGGGATCTGTGATGATGTTGGCTGCTTTCCTGAGACAGTGGGAAGTGTAGACGGAGTCAATGGATGGAAGGCTGGGCTGCGTTCATAACTCTCTCTAATTTCCTGTGGTCCTAGGCAGACCAGTTGCCAGACCAAGCTGTGATGTATCCGGGTAGGATGCTTTTTATGGTGCATCGATAAAAATTGGTAAGTTCCTTGTGGACAGGGTGAATTTCCTTAGCCTCCTGAGGAAGTAGAGGGGTTGTTGTGCTTTCCTGACTGTAGTGTCGATGCGGATGGATCAGGACAGATTGTTGGTGGTTTGATGGACAGGGGCTCCACTTCCTGAACTCGATGAGCAGCTCCTTCATTTGGCTGACATTGTGGGAGAGATTCTCATCTTTACACCATGCCAGTGAGCTCTCTATCCTTTTCCTGGACTCGGTCTCATCGTCGTGTGAGAACTGCCCAACACGGTGGTGTCACCAGCAAATTTGTAATTTGAGCCGAATTTGGTCGCCCAGTCAGGAGTGTATATGGATGAGAGTAAGGGGCTGAGTATGCAGCCTCGTGGGGTACTGGGGTTGAGGGTTATTGTGGAGGAGGTGTTGTTGCCTTTCCTTACTGACTCCGGTCTATGGGTCAGGAAGTTGAGGATCCTGTTGCAGAGGGAGGAGCAGAGACCACGGTCTTGGAGTTTGGAGATGATCTTTGTTGGAATTATGGTGTTAAAGGCGGAGCTATAGGTAATAAATTGCTGACAGCTGGCCTGCAGTTTTATTGTTTGTTCTTTTTGCTATTGGGAGACAGAAGCTGAGACAGGATATATGAGACTCCTTCATCCCAACGTATGCCATCAGGGAGTTTTGCTCCTGAGATTACCACATGAGAGTGGATTCCAGTTGCCATCATAGTGCTCCAATTCCTCTCACTGGATCGACTCATTACAGTGTCATCGGGATCTAATAGGTCCAGCTCCTTTAGTCATGAGCATTTTAAGAGGGGGTGCAGAGTCCATGTGTATATTTAAGGCTGAGATAGATTCTCGATCAATTGGGAATCAAGGTCTACAGGGAAAGAGCAGGAATGAAGATATGAGGAATATTGGATCAGCCATGATTCTATGGAATGGTAGAGTTGGCTCAAGGGTCCAAACGTCTACTTCCTGTGGTCTTATGGTCTTTTAGATTCGCAGAGTCATAGAGCTGTACAGCATGGAAACAGACCATTCGGTCCAACTCGCCCATGCTAACCAGATATCCTAAAACAATGTAGTGCCATTTGCCAGCACCTGGCCCATATCCCTCTAAACCCTTCCTCTTCGTATACCCATCCAGATGTCTTTTAAATGTTGTAACTGTACCAGCTCCCACCACTTTCCCTGGCAGCTCATTCCATACACACACCACCCTCTGCTTGTTTTATCGCATTAATTCCGTTCTCGTGCAATCCTGTGTTATAAGAAAATCACATAATTGCAGCACCATTTACATTAATGGGGCTGGAATCGCGTTATGACCAATATACACTTCAAAGGTTCGCAATTTAGAAACAGTGTCCCCAATTCATCAATTGGGTTATAGTGAATTCACTTAAAAGGCATCTGGATGGGTGTATGTATAGGAAGGGTTTAGAGGGGTATGTGCTGGCACATGGGACTGGATTTAGTTAGGATATCTGGTTGGCACGGATGATTGGACCGAAGGGTCTGTTTCTGTGCTGTACATCTCCATGACTCTATTTGACTAGATTTCTTACAGTATGGAAACAGGCCCTTCGGCCCAACAAGTCCACACTGACCCTCTGAAGAATAACCTACTCAGACCCATTCCCCCTGACTAATGCACCTAACACTATGGGCAATTTAGCATGGCCAATTCACCTGACCTGAACATCTTTGGATTGTGGGAGGAAACTGGAGCACCCGGAGGAAACCCATGGGGAGAATGTGCAAACTCCACACAAACAGTATTCCGAGGCTGGAATCAAACCCAGGTCCCTGGTGTTGTGAGGTGGCAGTGCTAATCACTGAGCCACCATGCCGCCAAAATGGACAGTATTTATGTGTGGGTCTGCACCTCTTTTTAGCACTGCCAGGAATTGTGGTTGACTCCTACCTTATTATTTATCAAATGATATTTCCCTCCCTCACACAAACTGATCCATGTGACGGATGATGAGATAGGGGTTAGCGCCAATGGCAGCCGTGGAGAACTCAGCACTCCCCACTCCCTGATGATGGGGCTGCTTATCAGGCTCTGAATCCTTGTGAACAGAGGACTCTTATAATTCTGGACTGATTCTGTAAAATGCTTTAAAGCCCAGGTCCAATGGGCCTTCAGTGTCTCCATCATTCCAGGATGATGGACAGGGAGCAACAGGTCTAAGGAGTGGGAGCAGTTTAGAATTCAAGGAGGTTAAGATGAGAGTGGAGAATGAGTTGAAAATGTGTTGCTGGAAAAGCGCAGGTCAGGCAGCATCCAAAGAACAGGAAATTCGACGAAGGGCTTATGCCCGAAACGTCGAATTTCCTGTTCCTTGGATGCTGCCTGACCTGCTGCGCTTTTCCAGCAACACATTTTCAGCTCTGATCTCCAGCATCTGCAGTCCTCACTTTCTCCTGGAGAATGAGTGTAGGCCGACAAGGAACATAACAGCAGACTGTAAGAGCTTCTACAAGTATGTAGAAAGAAAAAGCTAATTGAAGGTAATTGTAGGCCCCTGATAATCTGAAACAGGAGATCGACCACTAAGAACAGTGGTCAAGGGACAAGGAATGGAACAAACGATTAAAGAATTACTTTTGTGTGGCGTTCACAGAAGAAGACCCAAAAACCTTCCTCCTTATCAAGTGTATTTTACAGGAAGAAAAATACAGTGAAAAGCCTTTTCACTGTCACCGCGATCTGGCGCCATTTTAAATAGTTTAAGAATAAGAAAAAGAAGAAAGTTAAAAATCACATGAGTCAAACAGTCAGGGCAGGCAGGAACAAAGCAGAGAAGAAGGTAGGACTAATAAATTAAACTGTATTTATTTCAATGCAAGGGGCCTAACAGGGAAGGCAGATGAACTCAGGGCATAGTTAGGAACATGGGACTGGGGATATCTTAGCAATTACAGAAACATGGCTCAGGGATGGGCAGGACTGGCAGCTTAATGTTCCAGGATACAAATGCTACAGGAAGGATAGAAAAGAAGGCAAGAGAGGAGGGGGACTGGCGTTTTTGATAAGGGATAGCATTACAGCTGTGCTGAGAGAGAATATTCCCAGAAATACATCCAGGGAAGTTATTTGGGTAGATCTGAGAAATAAGAAAGGGATGATCATCTTATTGGGATTGTATTGTAGACCCCCTAATAGTCTGAGGGAAATTGAGAAACAAATTTGTGAGGAGCTTTCAGTTATCTGTAAGAATAATAGGGTGTTAATGGTCAGGGATTTTAACTTTCCAAACATAGACTGGGACTGCCACAGTGTTAGAGGTTTGGATGGAGAAGAGTTTGTGAGGTGTGTACAATACAATTTTCTGATTCAGTATGTGGATGTACCTACTAGAGAAGGTGCAAAACTTGACCTACTCTTGGGAAATAAGGCAGGGCAGGTGACTGAGGTGTCAGTGGGGGAGCACTTTGGGGCCAGCGACCATAATTCTATTAGCTTTAAAATAGTGATGGTAAAGGATAGACCAGATCTAAAAGTTGAAGTTCTAAATTGGAGAAAGGCCAATTTTGACGGTATTAGGCAAGAACTTTCGAAAGCTGCTTGGAGGCAGATGTTCGCAGGTAAAGGGACGGCTGGAAGCCTTCAGAAATGAGATAACAAGAATCCAGAGAAAGAATATTCCTGTAAGAGTGAAAGGGAAGGCTGGTAGGGAGAGGGAATGCTGGATGACTAAAGGAATTGAGGGTTTGGTTAAGAAAAAGAAGGAAACATATGTCAGGTACAGACAGGATAGATCGAGTGAATCCTAAGAAGAGTATGAAGAAGGTAGGAGTATACTTAAGAGGGAAATCAGGAGGGCAAAACAGGGACATGAGATAGCTTTGGCAAATAGAATTAAGGAGAATCCAAAGGGTTTTTACAAATACATTAAGGACAAAAGGGTAACTAGGGAGAGAATAGGGCCTCTCAAAGATCAGCAAGGCCGCCTCTGTGTGGAGCCACAGAAAATGGGGAAGATACTAAATGAATATTTTGCATCAGTATTTACTGTGGAAAAGGATATGGAAGATATAGACTGTAGGGAAATAGATGGTGACATCTTGCAAAATGTCCAGATTACAGAGGAGGAAGTGCTGGATGTCTTGAAACGGGTAAAGGTGGATAAATCCCCAGGACCTGATCAGGTGTAGCCGAGAACTCTGTGGGAAGCTAGAGAAGTGATTGCTGGGTCTCTTGCTGAGTTTTTTGTATCATCAATAGTCACAGGTGAGGTGCCGGAAGACTGGAGGTTGGCAAATGTAGTGCCACTGTTTAAGAATGGTGGTAAAGACAAGGCAGGGAACTATAGACCACTGAGCCTGACCTCGGTGGTGGACACGTTGTTGCAGGGAATCCTGAGGGACAGGATGCACATGTATTTGGAAAGGCAAGGACTGATTAGAGATAGTCAACATGGCTTTGTGCGTGGGAAATCATGTCTCACAAACTTGATTGAGTTTTTTTATGAAATAACAAAGAAGATTGATGAGGGTAGAGCAGTAGATATGATCTATATCGACTTCAGTAAGGCGTTCGACAAAGTTCCCCGTGGGAGACTAATTAACAAGGTTAGATCTCATGGAATACAGGGAGAACTAGCCATTTGGATACAGAACTGGCTCAAAGGAAGAAGACAGAAGGTGGTGGTGGAGGGTTGTTTTTCAGACAGGAGGCCTGTGACCAATGGAGTGCCACAAGGATTGGTGCTGGACCCTCTACTTTTTGTCATTTATATAAATGATTTGGATGCGAGCATAAGAGGTACAGTTATTAAGTTTGCAGATGACATCAAAATTGGAGGTGTAGTGAACAGCGAAGAGGGTTACCTCAGATTACAACAGGGTCTGGACCAGATGGGCCAATGGGCTGAGAAGTGGCAGATGGAGTTTAATTCAGATAAATGCGAGGTGCTGCATTTTGGGAAAGCAAATCTTAGCAGGACTTATACACTTAATGGTAAGGTCCTAGGGAGTGTTGCTGAACAAAGAGACCTTGGAGTGCAGGTTCATAGCTCCTTGAAAGTGGAGTCGCAGGTAGATAGGATAGTGAAAAAGGCATTTGGTATGCTTTCCTTTATTGGTCAGCATATTGAGTACAGGAGTTGGGAGGTCATGTTGCAGTTGTACAGGATTGTGGTTAGGCCATTGTTGGAATATTGCATGCAATTCTGGTCTCCTTCCTTTCAGAAAAATGTTGTGAAACTTGAAAGGTTTCAGAAAAGATTTACAAGGATGTTGCCAGGGTTGGAGGATCTGAGCTACTGGGAGAAGCTGAACAGGCTGGGGCTGTTTTCCATGGAGCGTTGGAGGCTGAGGGGTGACCTTATAGAGGTTTACAAAATTATGAGGGGCATGGATAGGATAAATAGGCAAAGTCTTTTCCCTGGGGTCAGAGAATCCAGAACTAGAGGGCATCGTTTTAGGGAGAGAGGGGAAAGATATAAAAGAGACCTAAGGGGCAACCCTTTCACGCAGAGGGTTGTGCATATATGAAATGAGCTGCCAGAGGAAATGGTGGAGGCTGGTACAATTGCAACATTGAAAAGGCATTTGGATAGGTACATATATAAGAAGGGTTTGAGGGGATATGGACCGGGTGCTGGCAGGTGGGACTAGGTTGTGTTGGGATATTTGGTCGGCATGGACGGGATGGACCGAATGGTCTGTTTCCGTGCTGTACATCTCTATGACTCTATAAGTGGACCCCCAGACCACCTGGCATTGTACATTCAGCAAAGCAAGAACGCCTCAGTGGGAATGCTGCCTGTTGCCATGGTGACAGCCTGAAGTTTCAGGAAGGAGAGGGGTTGATCCTACTGCTCCTGTTATTAAGTGCAGAGTGTAAAAATCTGAACCTTTAATAGTGCCTGGTGGGTGTCTCTCTACCTCTACCTCCTCCTTTAACACAATCTTTAAAACCAGTCTACCCTAATATCTCCATGTGTGACCCCCTTCTGTGTCCAGATTATTTTAATAATCATTCCTGTGATGTTCCCTGGGGACTGACTCAAAATTGTCATTAAAATGCAAGTCGTTGTTGTTACTTCTGGACTATCAACCCGTATGTTCCGAGAGTTGGGAATTCTAACCCACCTCCCACCTTGTCATTACAGTCCCATCTCAGAAACAGAAAATAAAACTACCATTCCTAAATCTTTTTCTTCCTTTCCCACCACACCATCGGAGTCAGGGCCAGCAGCTTCAAGCTGTGTTTTCTGGAAGATTCCACACCGCTGCACAGTTTCTTTGCTGGTCATTTTTCAGGGCTTGTTATTGCAAGTGTATGAATCATTTTACTGCTCCATACATCTCTAAGAACCACACAGCACTTCTTGGGAAGGTACACTCCTTCCTGTATCCGGCTCATTGAAGCATAGGCCATCAAGCCTATGTCAGACTACTCAGCAACATGACTAATCTTAGCAATATATCTAAGTCAATCAGATTCATCCCAGTGTGGAGCGTAAACATGTAATATTGGGAGATGTTTACAAAATGGATAAATATTATCTGACACAAAATAAGCAGCGCTACTATCCCTGACAGCTCCTGTTCCAATAGAGAAACCTGAGTGATGGTCTTTAGGTGAACACATTTTTATAAGTTTTTCGCTAAGGCTCCATGTCAAATTCTTTGTGGCTATGAATTCAATCAACTAAAATACAAGAGAAACATCTGCCTCCGGTTGCCTGGCATCTGGAGTTCGATCTGTAAATCTCTCAGACTTTCACCCTCTCCTCATGCATTCCTGATGATCAATCCGAGTGTTTGGGTCACCTGCCATGGAAATAACGAATCTAGGAGCAAGTAGGCCATTCCGCCCTTCAGGAATCCCCTACCACTCATGACCGACTCACTATCTCAGTGCTATACTCGTACTTTCTCCTTGATTACTTTAAAGGATATATCTATGTCCTAATGGTTCCCGATGTAACTGAGTGCTTGGCCATGAGAAGCTGGATGGATTTTAATGGAGGCAACGTGTCCCTTGGACATTGGCTCTCCACTCTGATACTGGGAAGGCCTCATGAATTGAGAGCTGATTGGGTATTTAGGGTGTGCCACAGGATGACTGAGGGACCATGTGACGGATGATGAGATAGGGGTTAGCGCCAATGGCAGCCGTGGAGAACTCAGCACTCCCCACTCCCTGATGATGGGGCTGCTTATCAGGCTCTGAATCCTTGTGAACAGAGGACTCTTATAATTCTGGACTGATTCTGTAAAATGCTTTAAAGCCCAGGTCCAATGGGCCTTCAGTGTCTCCATCATTCCAGGATGATGGACAGGGAGCAACAGGTCTAAGGAGTGGGAGCAGTTTAGAATTCAAGGAGGTTAAGATGAGAGTGGAGAATGAGTTGAAAATGTGTTGCTGGAAAAGCGCAGGTCAGGCAGCATCCAAAGAACAGGAAATTTGACGAAGGGCTTATGCCCGAAACGTCGAATTTCCTGTTCCTTGGATGCTGCCTGACCTGCTGCGCTTTTCCAGCAACACATTTTCAGCTCTGATCTCCAGCATCTGCAGTCCTCACTTTCTCCTGGAGAATGAGTGTAGGCCGACAAGGAACATAACAGCAGACTGTAAGAGCTTCTACAAGTATGTAGAAAGAAAAAGCTAATTGAAGGTAATTGTAGGCCCCTGATAATCTGAAACAGGAGATCGACCACTAAGAACAGTGGTCAAGGGACAAGGAATGGAACAGGCGATTAAAGAATTACTTTTGTGTGGCGTTCACAGAAGAAGACCCAAAAACCTTCCTCCTTATCAAGTGTATTTTACAGGAAGAAAAATACAGTGAAAAGCCTTTTCATTGTCACCGCGATCTGGCGCCATTTTAAATAGTTTAAGAATAAGAAAAAGAAGAAAGTTAAAAATCACATGAGTCAAACAGTCAGGGCAGGCAGGAACAAAGCAGAGAAGAAGGTAGGACTAATAAATTAAACTGTATTTATTTCAATGCAAGGGGCCTAACAGGGAAGGCAGATGAACTCAGGGCATAGTTAGGAACATGGGACTGGGATATCTTAGCAATTACAGAAACATGGCTCAGGGATGGGCAGGACTGGCAGCTTAATGTTCCAGGATACAAATGCTACAGGAAGGATAGAAAAGAAGGCAAGAGAGGAGGGGGACTGGCGTTTTTGATAAGGGATAGCATTACAGCTGTGCTGAGAGAGAATATTCCCAGAAATACATCCAGGGAAGTTATTTGGGTAGATCTGAGAAATAAGAAAAGGATGATCATCTTATTGGGATTGTATTGTAGACCCCCTAATAGTCTGAGGGAAATTGAGAAACAAATTTGTGAGGAGCTTTCAGTTATCTGTAAGAATAATAGGGTGTTAATGGTCAGGGATTTTAACTTTCCAAACATAGACTGGGACTGCCACAGTGTTAGAGGTTTGGATGGAGAAGAGTTTGTGAGGTGTGTACAATACAATTTTCTGATTCAGTATGTGGATGTACCTACTGGAGAAGGTGCAAAACTTGACCTACTCTTGGGAAATAAGGCAGGGCAGGTGACTGAGGTGTCAGTGGGGGAGCACTTTGGGGCCAGCGACCATAATTCTATTAGCTTTAAAATAGTGATGGAAAAGGATAGACCAGATCTAAAAGTTGAAGTTCTAATTTGGGGAAAGGCCAATTTTGACAGTATTAGGCAAGAACTTTCAAAAGCTGATTGGGGGCAGATGTTCGCAGGTAAAGGGACGGCTGGAAAATGGGAAGCCCACAGTAATGAGATAACAAGAGTCCAGAGAAAGTATATTCCTGTCAGGGTGAAAGGAAAGGCTGGTAGGTATAGGGAATGTTGGATGATGAAAGAAATTGAGAGTTTGGTTAAGAAAAAGAAGGAAACATATGTCAGGTACAGACAGGATAGATCGAGTGAATTCTTAGAAGAGTATAAAGAAAGTAGGAGTATACTTAAGTGGGAAATCAGGAGAGCAAAACAGGGACATGAGATAGCTTTGGCAAATAGAATTAAGGAAAATCCAAAGGGTTTTTAGAAATACATTAAGGACAAAAGGATAACTAGGGAGACAACAGTGCCCCTGAATGATCAGCAAGGCGGCCTTTGTGTGGAGCCTCAGCAGATGAGGCAGACACTAAGCGAGTATTTTGTATCAGTATTTACTGTGGAAAAGGACTTGGAAGATATAGAATGTAGGGAAATAGGTAGTGACATCTAGAAAATTGTCCATATTACAGAGGAGGAAGTGCTGGGTGTCTTGAAATGCATAAAAGTGGATAGATCCCCAGGACCTGATCAGGTGTACCCTGGAATTCTGTGGGAAGCTAGAGAAGTGATTGCTGGGCCTCTTGCTGAGATATTTGTATCATCAATAGTCACAGGTGAGGTGCTAGAAGACTAGAGGTTGGTAAGGACAAGCCAGGGAACTATAGACCAGTGAGCCTGACCTCGGTGGTGGGCAAATTGTTGGAGGGAATCCTGAGGGACATGTTTGGAAAGGCAAGGACTAATTCGGGATAGTCAACATGGCTTTGTGCATGGGAAATCATGTCTCACAAATTTGATTGAGTTTTTTGAAGAAGTAACAAAGAGGATTGATGAAGACAGAGCAGTAGATGTCATCTATATGGGTAAGGCATTCGATAAGGTTCCCCATGGGAGACTGATTAGCAAGGTTAGATCTCATGGAATACAGGGAGAACTAGCCATTTGGATACAGAACTGGCTCAAAGGTAGAAGACAGAGGATGGTGGTGGAGGGTTGCATTTCAGACTGGAGGCCTGTGACCAGTGGATCGGTGGTGGGTCCACTACTTTTCATCATTTATATAAATGATTTGGACGTGAACATAGGAGGTATAATTAGAAAGTTTGCAGATGACACCAAAATTGGACGTGTAGTGGATGGTGAAGAAGGGATCTTGATCAGATGGGTTAATGGGCTGAGGAGTGGCAGATCGAGTTAATTTAGATAAATGCAAGGTGCTGCATTTTGGGAAAGCAAATCTTAGCAGGACTTATACACTTAATGGCAGGGTCCTAGGGAGTGTTGCTGAACAAAGAGGCCTTGGAGTGCAGGTTCATAGCTTCTTGAAAGTAGAATGGTATATAGATAGGATAGTGAAGAAGGCGTTTGGTAGGATTTCCTTTATTGGTAAGAGCATTGAGTACAGGAATTGGGAGGTCATGTTGTGGCTGTACAGGACATTGGTAAGGTCACTTTTGGGATATTGCATGCAACTCTGGTCTCCTTCTTATCGGAAGGATGTTGTGAAATTTGAAAGGGTTCAGAAAAGATTTATAAAGATGTTGTCAGGTTGGACGGTTTAAGCTACAGGGAGAGACTGAATAGGCTGTGTTAGAGGCTGAGGGGTAATCTTATAGAGATTTATAAAATCATGAGGGGCATGGATAGGGTAAACAGACAAAGTCTTTTCCCTGGGATGAAGGTATCCAGAACTAGAGGGCATAGGTTTCGGGTGAGAGGGGAAAGATATAAAAGGGACTTAAGGGGCAACATTTTCTTTTTTTTAATAGATATTTTTATTGGAAATTTAACATTTTTACAAGTTTACAAAAATAAAAAAAAACTCTCAAGTACAAACATTGATATACAATTAAATCTTAAATAAATAATAACCAAAATTTAACAAAAGAAAAATACCGAGAGAAAAAAAAACTCAACTAACTACTAATCTAACCAGAGTGTATAATTAAGTCTCTTACATTATTCAAATAAGAGAAATTAAAAAAAACGGATAACACAGAAATTGGATAGTGAGATACGTGCTCGGAATGTGTTAACGTCAAATGTAACAAAACCTGTATTCGTGCGGGATTCCTCTCCCAAGGGGCCCCTGACCAGCCAGGTTCGCCATCTCAATTAAATAAAAGCCCTTGTTAGGACGGCCGAAATATCTGTATTTATGTAATTCAAGAAGGGCTGCCATATTTTATGGAATAATGCGGTCTTTTGGTGTACCATATTTGTAAGGAAGTCAAGGGGAATACATTCCATGATTAATCTCTGCCAATTCGAAAGTCCAGGGGGCCCTCAGCCAAAATATTTTTCCTTGCACAGAAAGAGAGAATAGAAAATAATCTCTTCCCGTGCATATCCAGGGAGGGTAAGTTCGAAAAGCCCAAAAGGAGAGACACAGGGTCCACTTTAATTTCTGTTCCTAAAATTTCTGTCAGAGCACTTGCTACTTTAGCCCAGTATCTACAGATCTTATGACAGGTCCATAGGCAATGTACAAGAGTGCCCACCTCTATTCTAAATTTAGGACACATTGGAGATGCTCCTGCCTTAAATTTTGCAAAGCGGTCCGATGCTATATGGGCCCTATGAAGTATCTTCAACTGAATGGCCTGAGTTCTGTTGCAGATGGTGATTCTTCTGGTATTTTCCCCAAATGTGATTCCACGTTTCTATAGAGATTTCCAGTCCCAAATCCTGATCCCATGTTTTAAGCAGATTGTCCTTAATTGCCCAGAGGGGCAACATTTTCATGCAGAGGGTGGTGGGTGTATGGAGTGAGCTGCCAGAGGAAGTGGTGGAGGCTGGTAGAATTGCAACATCTAAGAGGCATTTGGATGGGTATATGAGTAGGAATGGGTTTGGAGGGATATGGATCAGGTGCTGGCAGGTGGGACTAAATTGGGTTGGGATATCTGGTCAGCATGAACAGGTTGGACCGAAGGATCTGTTTCTGTGCTGTACATCTCTATGACTCTATGGCCAGGTTATAGTCCAATAGGTTTACTTGGAAGCACTAGCTTTCAGAGTGCTGCTCCTTCATCAAGTAGTTGTAGAACAGAATCAGAAGTCACAGAATTTATAGCAAAAGATTACAGTGTGATGCAATATAAATGATATATTGTTGTTCAGTCTTTCATATTTTGGAATACACAGCAAAGCAGAGTGGGCGAGCAGAGGCTGATAGCCAAGTTTGTAGCCCATGGGGATGGCCTCAACTGGGACCTTGGGTTTATGTCACACTACAGGTGACCCCACTGTACTGCATTACACACTCTCTGACACACTCACGCAGAGCCTCTCTCATACACACGCCCTCTTTCATACACACGCTCTCTCTCATACACAAACACATGTGCATGCAATCCCCATACTCACAACCACACACACACCCATCTTATACTCCATCACTCACACACACACACACACACACACGTTACCAAGCATTTGCAGAATTATATTTGCAGAACATTCTATTTTGCTCAAAAAGCACAAAATCTGCAGGAAGTCAATGCAGGCAGTCAATCCATGTATTGTTTTATAAATTCCTACTTTGGAAATAGAACCAGTCTGACTCAAGAATGGAATTCAGACAGACTCTAACCTCACACCTTTAATGCATTGCCTGAGCTGACATGTCACCTTGTCTTTTATAAAACCTTATCTCGAGAATGAGGGATATGGGCCGGGTGCTGGCAGGTAGGACTAGATTGGGTTGGGATATCTGGTCAGCATGGACAGGTTGGACCGAAGGGTCTGTTTCTGCGCTGTACATCTCTATGACTCTATGTGACCGAAAGGATGTTCTGGGATTTTCATACTAATGAACCAAAACCTGCAAACCATTCTAAACATGAAAGACTTAATAGCAATCTAGGTTTGTTCAATATATTGTTTCACTTAGAACATAAAACATAGAAATAAAACATAAAACATTACAGTGCTGTACAGGCCCTTCTCCCCTTAATATTATTCTGACCTGTGGAACCAAACTGAAGCCTACCTGTCCTACATTATTCCATTTTCATCCATACGTTTATCCAATGACCATTTAATGCCCTTAAAGTTGGTGAGACTACTACTGTTGCAGGCAGGGTGTTCCACGCCCCTATACTCTCACAGCATTACACTGTAATCATTTGCTATAAATTCTTTCTTATGATCCTGCTCCACAACCACCTGATGAAGAAACAGCGTTCAGAACGCTCGTGTCTCCAAATAAACCTGTTGGACTATAACCTGGTGTTGTGTGATTTTTAACTTTATACACCCCAGTCCAACACCGGTACATCCACAACAAAAAAAAAAGATATAGTTGAAAGAGAGTCCATCCATCCAGAGCCAGTTCATTATCAGTTTCGCCTGTACTGCCAGTCCCCCCCCACCACCTCGCTACCATCTACACTGAACGCAACCGACGGTCAAGTTGTCAATCCTCACTCACTGGGCCCCATTGAACCTGCACAGGGGTCCCCAAAGTCTGCACTGGACATCCCCAAGTCTGTACTGGGGTCACCCCCGAGTCTGCAGTGGGGTCGCCCCCGAGTCTGCACTGGACATCCCCAAGTCTGTACTGGGGTCACCCCCGAGTCTGCAGTGGGGTCGCCCCCGAGTCTGCACTGGACATCACCGAGTCTGGGCTGGAGACCCCTGAGTCTGGGCTGGGGTCTCCCTGAGTCTGGGCTGGGGACCTCCTGAGTCTGCACTGGGGTCCCCCTGAGTCTGGGCTGGGGACCTCCTGAGTCTGCACTGGGGTCCCCCTGAGTCTGGGCTGGGGACCTCCTGAGTCTGCACTGGGGTCCCCCTGAGTCTGGGCTGGGGACCTCCTGAGTCTGCACTGGGGTCCCCCTGAGTCTGGGGGCTGGGTCCCCTCTGAGTCTGGGCTGGGGACCTCCTGAGTCTGCACTGGGGTCCCCCTGAGTCTGGGGGCTGGGTCCCCTCTGAGTCTGGGCTGGGGACCTCCTGAGTCTGCACTGGGGTCTCCCTGAGTCTGGGCTGGGGACCCCCTGAGTCTGGGCTGGGGACCTCCTGAGTCTGCACTGGGGTCTCCCTGAATCTGGGCTGGGGACCCCCTGAGTCTGGGGACTGGGGTCCCCCCTGAGTCTGCACTGGGGTCCCCCTGAGTCTGGGGACTGGGGACCCCCTGAGTCTGGGGGCTGGGTCCACTCTGAGTCTGGGCTGGGGCCCCCCTGAGTCTGCACTGGGGCCCCCCTGAGTCTGCACTGGGGACCCCCTGAGTCTGCACTGGGGTCCCCCTGAGTCTGGGCTGGGGTCCCTCACTACCACTGATGATGTCTGAGCTCAGGGCAAGACGTAAAAGGAAGGAAAGGAAAGGTCAGAGCGGACAGGCTCTGGATCAGGAAGGTCAGTCTACCACCATCTTCCTGGAAATACGGAGCACGCAAGGGTTTAGTGGGAAAGAGGAACTGAAGGAAATTAGTACAACTAAGAAAACACAGTGATGGTGAAAATAATGGGAATAAACACTAATAAATCCACAACCTCATCATTTACATCCTCGGGTTCCAAACAGGATGGTTAAACAAAGGGCAGCTTTGGTGATCCTCTCTCAAAATGCTATCACTTCTGGAATATTCCCAGCTGATTGGAAGATGGCAAATGTAATCCCACTCTTTAAAATGGAGAAAACAGGGAATTCCAGCCTGGTTAGCAGATCGGGAGTTGGAAAAGTGCTGGAGTCTATGATGAAGGATGTGATTGCAGGACTCTTAAAAAACACCTCCAGTGCTGCACGTTAATGAGGATTTCTGAAAGGAAATCCCTGTCTGATAAACCTACCAGAGATTTTCAAAGCTGTAACTTGTACAGTCAGTAGATATGATGTTTCTGTAAGCCTTTGATAAAGTCCCGCCGAAGACGTTAGTTTGCAAAATCAAAGCTTATGGGATTCGATAAAATAATCAGGCTTAGACTGAGAGACGGTTAGAAGACAGGAAAGAGAGGATAGAAATCAATGATTTGTTTTCAGACTGGAAGATCCCGACTAGTGGGAGAAACATAAGGTCAGTGCTTGATCCTCTGCTATTGACAATTGTTGTCAATGACTTGGAAGTCGATGAGAGAATCAGGTGTAGTATTTCCAACTTTGCTGATGACAAGATGAGATTATAGGTGGTGAGGATGACTTAAAGAGACTACAGGGAGACCTTAACACAAGTTGAGTGAGTGGCAAATACATGGCAGATACAGTACAACGTGGATAAGTTTGCAGTTGTCCACTTTTATAGGAATATAGGAATGACATTGCATTATTTAGATGGAGATAGACTGGGAAGTATCAAGGTACCAATAGACCTGAATGCCACTGTATTCCAGTTATTCAAAGCAAGGTGCAACAAGCAGATAAACAGACAAATGTTATGTTGGTTTTCATTGTAAGAGGGTTTGAGTACAGGAACAACGTCACCTTATTGCAGCTGTACCGACCCTTAGTGAGACCACACCTGGAGTATTGTGTGCAGCTTCAGTCTCATTACCGAAGAGAAGATACAGGTACCACAGAGAGGGAGCAGCGAGACTGATAGCTGGGATGGCAGACTTGTTGTATGAGGAGAGGCTGGGCCTGTACTCACTGAAGTGTAGAAGAATGGGGTGGGGGATGGTGGGGAGTCTCATTGAAACGTATACAATTCTAACAGGGCTCAACTAGATGCAGGGATGATGTTTCCCCCTGGCTGGGGAGGGTCCAGAGCAAGAGGTTGCAGCCTCAGGATATGGGGTAGGCCATTTCGGACTGAGTTAATATCACACACCACCAGGTTATAGTCCAACAGGTTTATTTGGTAGCATGAGGTTTCGGAGCGTTCTCTTTCATCAGGTAACTAGTAGGGCAGGCTAATAAGATGCAGAACTTATAGCAAAAGACCACAGTGTCATGCAACTGAAATGATGTTTGATTAAATTAGATTACTTACAGTGTGGAAACAGGCTCTTCAGCCCATCAAGTCCATACCAACCCTCCGAAGACCAACCCACCCACACCCATTCCCCTACATTTACCCCTTCACCTAACACTACTGGCAATTTAGCATGGACAATTCACCTAACCTGCATATTTTTGGACTGTGGGAGGAAACCGGAGCACCCAGAGGAAACCCACGCAGACACGGGGAGAACGTGCAAACTCCACGCAGACAGTTGCCTGAGGCGGGAATGAACCCCGTTCTCTGGCGCTGTGAGCAAACTTAGATTGCTGTTCAGTCTTTCATCTTTTAGAATGGGTTGCAGGTTTTGGTTCATTCATACATAAGTCCCAGAAAACCTTTCAAGTCACATTCTCGAGATAACTTTAGGTTTTGCAAAAAAAGGTGACATCTCAACTCAGGCAATGCATTAAAGGTGTGAGGTTAGAGCCTGTCTGAATTCCAATCTTGAGTTAGACTGGTTCTATTTCCAAAGTAGGAATTTATAAAATGTTACAGGGATTGACTCCCTGCAGATTGTGTGCTTTTTGAGCAAAACAGAATGTATCTGTAAATACAATTCTGTAAAAAGCGTATAATCTGCAGGCAGTCAATCTATGTAACATTTTATAAATTCCTACTTTGGAAATAGAACCAGTCTGACTCAGGACAGGGATATAGACAGACTCTAACCTCACACCTTCAGTGTATTGTCTCAGCTGAGATGCCACCTTTTTTATAAAACCTTAAATTATCGCGAGAATGTAATTTGAAAGAAGTTCTGGGATTACATATTAATGTCCTGAAACCTGCAACCCATTCTAAAAGATGAAAGACTTAACAGCAATCTCAGTTTGTTCAATATATCGTATCAATTGCATTACACAGTGAGCTTTGGCTATAAATTCAGTGACTTACGATCCTTTTCCACAGTTACCTGATGAAAGAGCAGCCCTCCGAAAGCTAGTGCTTCCAAATAAACATGTTGGATTATAACCTGGTGTAATGTGAGTTTTAACATTGTCCATCCCAGTCCAACACCAGCATCTCCATAGCATTTCAGACTGAGAAGAGGAGAAACGTATTCCCACAGAAAGTGATGATTCTGTGGAATTTTATACCACAGAAAGCTGTTGAGGACAAGTCAGTGAATGTATTTAAGAAAGAAAATGATTGACTTCTGGAATCCAAGAGGGAATGGAGAGAAACTGGGCAGGTGGCGTTGACTTGGAGAATCAGCCATGATGATGGAGTAGCCGCGATGGACCGAATGGCCTATTTTTGCTCCTTTGCTTCTGTGTTAAAGTACTCAAATTGCTGGTCTCCATGACCAATGGATAGATACTAACCTTGGTTGTTAGAAAGAATATATTAAAAAAAAGAGTGAAGATTAAAGTGGATGGTATCACATTGGAACAAGATGATAAGCCTACCTATAAAGGACAAATGGTAAGAGAAGATGACAGATGGGAGACAGGATTAGAAGAAGGATAGAGATAGCTAGAAGTAATTTAGCAAAAGGTGAAGGATATTAACAAGAGGAAAGTTCAGGCTTGTAAAACAGAAAAAAACTCATAAGATGCTGCATTCTGTTCAATTTCCTGTCTGCCTCAGAAATCTGGATGATCAGCAAAGATCTGTGTACGAAAGTAGAGGTCTTTGAGATGTGGTGTAAACTGAAACAAAAATCACAAAGAGACTAAGGTGCTTGAACAAAAGTAACTTAAATGAAGAGTCATCCCCAAAAAAGTCAATGCTTCAGCCATTTTGCCCTGGCACTGAAAAGCTGCACAAATCTCTTTCAGATGATGATGTGGAGAACAGCAGAAAGAGATTTTCCTCAGTGTGGTTGGATGATGGATGTCACGGAGCAGTTGCAGACAGGCTGTAGATGATGTGTAAGGAAGGCATGAGACAGACAAGCTCCGCACACCGTGACACACATCTTCTGGCAGGAGGAGCTTTAACAATCAGCAACACGACAAAATAAAAGCAGGTCTACTTGGAAGTGAAGGGTTTAGAGCTCCTTTTGAAGTATACAAGACAAGGCAGACCACTATGTGTCAATTGCAAGTGTTCGAGCCATTTTTTTAGATACAGGAATAGAATTAGGCCATTCAGCCCATCGAGTCTGCCCTGCCAGTTTCTCAGCCCCATTCTCCTGCATTCTCCCTGTAACCTTTGACCCCCATACCAATCAGGAACCAATCCGTCTCTGTCTTTAACACACTCAATGACTTGACCTCCACAGCTCCCTGATATTATTGATAGGTCCTTGTTATACCTTCAGCTTTCTTTCAAAAGATGTGTGTGTTCAACAAAATACACTTCCTTTCAATGAGCCATCAGTCTGACAACAAAGGTGGAAAGGTTAATTTCACTAACAGTCAATCAGAGCCATGAGAAAGCAGTACGATGTCCAGCTCAATGGGGTATTGCAAGACAGAACCTTCCTAACTCAGGCATTGAGGGAAGAGACATTGCTTTAGTCTTTTACAGAACAAGTGGTGGTCAGAGAGGAGTGAGAGACAGTGAAGTCTGAAAGTGGAAGACGAAAACCATCAATTAGGGAAACAGCTAAATAGCTGACTGGAAAGTTTTAAGATTGTTTCTTCTCTATATCAGGGCAGTAATGGGGAGGTAAACACACTGCATTGTACTCATAGCTTTACAAATTAAAATACCTGTTAGGACAAAAATACTCATGACATTATACTTCTGAACTTGAGATGATATTAAAATATAAAAGAAATGGCATGGGTGATGATTTGTTACAGCTGTAGCCTGCAGCAAGACCTGGACAACATCCAAGCTGGGCTGCTAAGTGGTAAAGTAACATTTGCAACACACAAATGCCAAGCAAAGACCATCTCCAACATGAGAGGATCGAAATGTCAATCCTTGATACTCAATGGTGTTTCTATCATTGGGATTTCCCTCTATCGACATCTTGGGGTATCTGATTGGCCAGAAGCCGAACAGGACTCACTGTGTAAGTACCAAGGCTCCGATAGCAAGTCAGGAATGAGGTGGAATACTCCCCATATGCCTGGATGGGTGCAGCTCGACTTGAAAAACTTGGTACCATCCAGGACAAAGCAGCCCTCTTGATCGGCACCACATAAACCATCTTCCACATTAATTCCCTGCACCACCAATCCTTGTTGTGGTTCTGTTCGCCAAGCACCCGAGCTACAAATCTTCTCACAAACTTTGACCACCAACCCTGAGTAGCAGCAGTGTGTACCATCTACAAGATGCACTGCAGAAATTCATCAATGCTCCCCCAACAACACCCCCACGCATCTCCTCCCCCAACCCACCCACCCACGCCTCCTCAAAGCAATGGGTCCTCCACTTGGAAAGACAAGTTCAGCAGACAGATGGTAACACCACCAAGTTCCCCTCCAAACTATTCACTGTCCCAACTGGAAATATATCACCATTCCTGCATTGTCACTAGGGTCACAGTCCTGGATCTCCCTCCCTAACATCTTTGTGGGTGTCCTTATACACCCAGGGCTGCAGTGGATCAAGAAGGCAGCTCACCACCAACTTATCCAAGGTAATTAGGGATTGGCAACAAATGATGATTCAACCAATAAAATCCATATCCCCTGTGAATGAATAAAAAGTGTGTGGGAGATGGTGGACCCCAATGTGATGATCAGCAAACACATCAGCAGTAATTGTTCACTGCTTGAGGAAGCCAGACTTTGAGTTGATGACCTGGGAATCTGAACTGCAGATATTGCAATGCCTCAGGGGAGAAGGTACGGTACCTGAGCGCTTCCCCTAACATTAGAGACATGATTCATGGTCAAGACCAAGAGGCTGTGTCTCCAAGTGCTGCCGATAAGGATATCCAGCAGTGGAAGAGCCTCAGTGCTCGAATGGTTTGAGGTTCCTGCAGTCTGTGTGGTCGAGAACAGAAACTATAGGGAGCCTACTGACCAGAGGACAGTGATAACGGGTGTGGAGCCTGGGAAAGTGGGGGGAAAATTCAAGTGAGATATGGGGGGAGAACAGTAAAACGGAGTATAGCTGGAACAGAGGACAGTGTCATTGGAGGGATAGATACCGTCCTCTGTACAGGGCATCAGTTCCAATCGCTGTGTTGCCTGCCCAGTGCCAGCGTTAAGAACATTTTCTTGAGACAGGAATGGGAATATTTTGAAGGCACCCCTTAAATCCTATCTCTTTCAGATACACCTTAGAAGCTACTTCTTTGATCAAGCTGCTGGTTATCTGTCCGAATATCTCTTTTTGTGACTTGGCATCAAGTTATGTTTGGTAACATTCCTGTGAAACACTTTTGGGACATTGAAGATGCTACATAAATGCAAGCTATTGTTGCTACTCGAAGGTTTAAGATGAATTGTGGTTGTTGATCAAGGGGCAGGCAGTTAAAATCAGCAATTACCGAGTATGTTCTCCCGATTAGACAGACTGATCTGCTGCAGACTGATTGTATTTATAAACTGGACTGTCAGAGCGCCACCTCGAGAGCTGGAGCTGTTCATAGATATTCGATATAAATTCAACACACACTTGTGAACACCTATCGATAGAAACTCAAAGAAAATTGAAAACATCCTCAGCACATGTCAAAAAGTAAAAATGTTAAGGAGCAATTCAGTGTAGGCAATGTGAAATAATCAGAACATACATTAATTACAAATCATTTTTGATGAGTTCAGGCATTCTGTTTTTTGCTGAATTTAGTGCTTATTAAAATAAGGGAATCTCCCACTAAGGATAAAATCCGCTATAATTTTAATCACTTAAAGTGACAAAGGCACAGTATAAATCAGGCTGAACTTCAGCAGCACCATGTTCAATAAACACTCAGGTCAGTGTATTAATGAAATGGCAACTTTTACTTCACCCTGTCTGGGCCTGGTCCGAACTCACTTCAAAAACATTCACACACACAGTTGCAAACTTTCACTGCATTCTGAGAGAGGGGGCCTTGGAACATAACTATTGAAATGTCCTGACTCTGTACAGCCATTCCCCTCCAACACTCAGGTAACAATCTGCATCATAATACAGACCATGTCCTAGTTCATGAATATCTGTGATATACTGTAGTTCCAGAAAGCAGAAAGGTTTGCATTTGTATAGCATCTCCCGTGATCTTAAGGTATCCCAGAAAACAGGAAGGCAGTGCTTACCTTTGCTTATTTGAATTTGGGATTTCAGTATATTTCTTAAACATGTGCACATGCCCAATCATTTATCTCGCTCTGTAATTTTAATCAAAGGAGTGAAAAAGTAATAATTTTTTTCTTGAGTCGCTACAGTTCCTGTTGTGAAGATCTCCCTATGTGTTTTCTTTTGGAGTTGAGGCAGTTCAAGGACGTATGGATTTAGAGGTGATGAAGGAATTGTGGAGTACGGCCAAACTCAGATGGAATGAAGCAAGAGGGTGTAGTGGGAACTCACTCAGAGTCATTCCGCACGGAAACAAACCCTTCGGTCTAACTAACCCATTCTGACCATGTTCCTAAGCTAAACTAGTCCCAGCTGCCTGCACTTGACTCAAATCACTCCAAACTTTTCCTATTCATGAACCTATCCAAAGGTCTTTTAAACATTGTAACTGTACCTGCATCCATCACTTCCTCTGGCAGTCTATTCCACGCATGAGCCATTCTCTGTGTAAAAAGGTCACCCTTCATGTCTTTTTTAAATCTTTCTCCTCTCACCTGTCCCCTAGTTTTGAACTCCCCTACCCGAGGGAAAAGACCCTTGTCATTCACCTTATCTAAGCCTTTCTCTGTCCAGTGACACTCCTTCAGAACTAAAGCTGCCAAGAGTCACGGGACTTGAAACATTGACTTTCTGTTTCTTCCTCCACAGATGCTGCAAGACCTGCTGGACACACCATCTGAACAGATTTTATCCCTGTCTTTATGGGAGAAGTAGATCCATTGTAAATGATCCTTTCCCCTTGCCAAATAAATCAGAATTAGAGATAACAAACAGAGTGAGTATCTGTTGTACCAACAAAGAGATGGTCGTCCACTGGGATTCTGCAAAGACAGAATATTTCCATCGAATTATTGCAACAGGTTTCTTTGCTCTAGGAAGCAGGAGACTGACCGGCTGACTTGAGAGGGATCTTTCAAATTCAAGTCACCATAGTCCTACAGGACTGTAGAGTCAAAAAGTGTGGCATTGGAAAAGCACAGCAGGTCAGGCAGCATCCGAGGAGAAGGAGAATCCTGCTCTCTCTCACCAGAAAGAAAGACAAATGATAGTGGTTTCACCTGAGGGGCACCAAGCCTCAGACAAGGGGAGAGGTTGAGAAGGAGAGTCCTTCATGGTGACCTCTCTTAGTGTGATTGCATCGCAAACCAGCTGCCGAGCCCCCACACCCCCATTGATCTGTAAAATTATGGAAGTGTTCAGTGTGGGGACTTCAATATTTGTCTCTGCTTCAGTGTCTGAGGAGTTGTGAATGGTGCTGGCAATCATCAGCGAACATCCCCACTTCCAACTGTACGATGGAGGGAAGGTCATTGATGAAGCAGCTGAAGATGGCTGGGCCTGGGACATTACCCTGAGGAACTCCTGCAGGGGTGTACTGGAATGGAGGTGAGTGGTCTCCAACATTCACGGTCTTTGTACAGGGCATAATTCCCAAAGAGAAGAGAATTATCCATTGAAGGACAGTGACATTAATTTCACTGGAGTTGCTTAGTTAAAATATTAGCCATTTTTTACAAATTTAGGGAGCATGGGGGCTTCACACTTCTTCCAGAAGGAACTTGGAGGATTGGTAAATCTTTAGCTTGAGGGAAGTTGAGTTTGATTCTGATCATTTGTAACTCATTTCTCCACTGAAGGATCTTTTACTTCCTGGGTGTCTTTAATGGAGAATGTTGTTCCTGAAAAACCCAGGAACTGGTCCATTTCCTTATCTGGAGGACCATTAAACTCTGAAATTTCCTGTTAGCACAGGGAGTTAGCGAGGGCAGGGGTCTTTAATTTCATGAATATCCATCTTTGACAATGACTGCTTTGTAGAAACAATTACAAATCAGGAATCAGTCATCCAAGAACTTTGGGATATTTTTAGTTTTTGGGTCAACTATAGTCCATTTAGGACTCTTTGAGCTCTTGGACAAACCTTTTCTCAACCTGAACAGACATGAACAGACTCAAATGGCTCGAGTGGGTATTACTGAGCCATAGAGTCAGAGAGATGTACAGCACAGAAACAGACCCTTCGCTCCAATTCATCCGTGCCAACCAGATATCCCAATCCAATCTAGTCCCACCTGCCAATACCCGGGCCCATATCCCTCCAAACCCTTCCTATTCATATACCCATCCAAATGCCTTTTAAATGTTGCAATTGTACCAGCCTCCACCCCTTCCTCTGGCAGCTCATTCCATACACGTACCACCCTCTGTGTGAAAAAGTTGCCCCTTTTTTTTAGATTAGACTTACAGTGTGGAAACAGGCCCTTCGGCCCAACAAATCCACACCGACCCGCCGAAGCGAAACCCACCCATACCCTTACATTTACCCCTTACCTAACACTAGGGGCAATTTAGCATGGCCAATTCACCTGACCCGCACATCTTTGTGACTGTGGGAGGAAACCGGAGCACCCGGAGGAAACCCACGCAGACACGGGGAGAACGTGCAAACTCCACACAGTCAGTCGCCTGAGTCTGGAACTGAACCTGGGTCTCAGGCGCTGTGAGGCAGAAGTGCTAACCACTGTGCCACCGTGCCGCCCTTAGGTCTCTTTTAAATCTTTCCCCTCTCACCCTAAACCTATGTCCTCTAGTTCTGGTCTCCCCCATTCCAGGGAAAAGACTTTGTATATTTATCCAATCCATGCCCCTCGTGACTTTGTAAACCTCTATAAGGTCACCCCTCAGCATCCGCCGTTCCAGGGAAAGCAGCCCCAGCCTGTTCAGCTTCTCCCTGTAGCTCAGATCCTCCAACCCTGGCAACATCTTTGTCAATCTTTTCTGAATCTTTTCAAGTTTCACAACATCTTTCCGATAGGAAGAAGACCAGAATTGCACACAATATTCCTACAGTGGCCTAACCAATGTCCTTTACAGCAACACGACCTCCCAACTTCTATACTCAATACTCTGACCAATAAAGGAAAGCATCCCAAACGCCTTCTTCACTATCCTATCTACCTGCGACTCCAGTTTCAAGGAGCTATGAACCAGCACTTCAAGGTCTCAATAATCAGCACTGTTTTTAAATTTTCTCAGACGCACTCCGATGTCTTGCGATACATGAATTCAACAGCAAAGGTAGTAGTTGCGCAGGTTCACTGCTGCGTCATTTAGCAGTGTAGGTTTCTCTCTCTCTCTCTCTCCTGCACTGACCTAATCATGTCTTTGTCTGTTCTTCCCCCTTTTAAAGTGCCATTGTTTTGACTTTTTTTTCCCAAAGTTCCAAAACAATGCAATAGCATATAAATCAGTAATTGCTGTTCCTGGAATTTGAGGAAATCACCTCCAACACCTAAAACACCTCAAAAAAGGAACAGCTCTTACAGTCAGGAATTTTTCCCATCCTCCATCTTTGATTACCAGGAACAATGCCCTCAGTCCATTTGTCCAGGTCAGTAATGTAGATGTGAATCGTAATGAGTCTGAGTTTTGAAGAAATTCTGTATCTTAGGAATTATAATCTTGTAACAGGTTCAATTCTGTGTTCAGTTTGACCCATTTCTAACACTGAATCTTTAAAGCAATATTACATCTCCCACCATTTTAATGTGATTATTTACTCTTATTACTTGAAACCTGATTTAAATCAATAGTGTCCACTTTCCACCAAAATGTAATGAGTTTGCAATAGATAAATGCTGATGGCTTGAAAACTTGTAACCTTGTGTCTAATCAATGTGTTTTTAATTGTCTTGTCTTAAAGTTTCTCAAAAACTTTGAATAATAGCAATGTGGTTAAATTTTCTTTGCAATGTTTTTGAACTTGAATATAGTGAAGCTGCAATATGTATTATAAAGTCAGTGTTACAATAATGATGTAGTTTTACTTCCTTAAACCATTAGGTTCTGTGAAGTGACACTATTTTACTTTGCCTGGAGCCTTTTTGATCAGCTGAGTTCCCACCTTATTCATATTTTCTGGCCTTTTGTGACCAGCCGGAGGGTTCTCACTTTATCACAGCCCAAAACACAATACATGCTGCACTGCCCATTCTTTTATAAATAACCTCAGTGTCTACAGGCTGCATAAATCTCCCCACCAAAACTCTGACTTGAATCATGAAGGTCTCAGTCTTATCTCAATCTTTAAATGCATCGATCTTTTTCTTTTCAACTAGTGTTCAAAATTCTTTTTGAGTTATTCTTCAGTTAACTTAAATGTGCTGTTATTTTTGTCAGCACGAGAAGTGAAATGTTTCACCCTTGATCTGTTCGCCATAGCTGTGCTTCGTGAAGTCTACCTGCAATGGTAGCAACATTCATTCTGAAGGGCAAATATTCTTACTCGTTAAGATACGTCTGGACAGATGCATGAGGAGGTGGGGAGCAGAGGGATACAGATACTTGGGAATTGGGTGACAGGTTTAGACATGGATTTGGATCAGCTCAGGCTTGGAGGGCCGATGGAGCAGTTCCTTGGCTGTAAGTTTCCATTGTTCTTTGTTCACTTTCTATCCTTTCCATCACCGTTTTAAAGTTTCTCCTCAGTACCCATGGTGATCCCCAACTTTACTCATGGTACCCTGAACTGCTTCCATCCACCATGAGATATTTGAAAGTTTCCAGTGTACACATCCCACCCCGCCCCCACAAGTTCTTCCTGTTCCTGTTGCCAGCTCGGAGGTGCAGTTTTCCTTCGGGAATGATCTTCCTGCTCTGCTGTTGACGCCACACATGCTGCCTGTCTGCTTCCAGCTATTGACTGTTCTTCAGGTGCACTGCACTGTGAGCACCGTTTTGGTCAAATAGGCTTTTTACATCATTCTGGATCAGTGGTGCTGGAAGAGCACAGCAGTTCAGGCAGCATCCAACGAGCAGCGAAATCGACGTTTATTCCTGATGAAGGCCTTTTGCCCGAAATGTCGATTGCCCTCATAAAAGAATGAGAAGTGACCATATTGAAAAGTACAAGATCCTTAGAGGAGTTAGGATCGATGCAGAGTTTGTTTCCTCATGTAGGAGAATTTAACACCACAGGACATTTCTCAGAATACAAGCTTGTGAGGAGGAATTTCTGCTCCCAGAGGGGAGTTAAACTGTGGAATTCTGTATCACAGAGGGCTGTGAGGCTGGGGCATTCAGTGTATTAAAGGCTGAGATAGACAGGTTTTTAATCAGTCAGGGAATCGAGAGATATGTGAGAGAGGCAGGAAGGTGGAGTTGAGGATTATCAGTTCAGCCAAGATCTCATTGAATGGGAGAGCAAGCTTTTTGGGCTGAATGACCTGTTTCTACTGCATTTTTTTATGGTGTTATACAGAAGCAAACCAAAAAACTGAGCACTGCAGGAACGGACTCACTGAAAATTCACATATGGAACAGTTTCATGAGACTGTGGTAAAATGGTAGGGTTTGTATTCAGCAATGATCATTCCTAACAGGCTGAAGACTACATTTATACTTGAATGAAGATCTGATTGTGGGTAGAATTCTGCAAGTTGCTCTTTTCCCAGAGATTAATGGGGCAGGACTTACTGAATTGTTAGAAGCCTTTGATAAAGTCCGATATCGGAGATTACTGAGCAAAGTTAAAGACACATGGTATTGGGGACGAAATACTGACTTGGATTGAAAATTGGCTGGCTGACAGAAAGCAAAGAGAAGTGATAAACGGGTCCCTTTCAGAATGGCAGGTGGTGACCAGTAGAATACTACAAGGTTCGGTGCTGGGAACGCAGCTGTTTACAATATACATTAATGATATAGATGAAGGCATTGAAAGTAATATTAGCAAATTTACTGATGACACAAAACTGGGTGACAGGATGTGAGGAAGATGTTATGAGAATGCAGAGTGACTTGGACAGGCTAGGTGAATGGATGGATGCATGGCAGATGCAGTTTAATGTGGATAAATGTATGGTTATCCACTTTGGTGGCAAGAACAGGAAGGCAGATTACTACCTAAGTGGAATCAATTTAGGTAAAGGGGCAGTACAGAGAGATCTGGGTGTTCTTGTACACCAGTCAATGAAGGTAAGCATGCAGGTACAGCAGGTAGTGAAGAAGGCTAATAGCATGCTGGCCTTCATAACAAGAGGGATTGAGTATAGAAGCAAAGAGGTCCTTCTGCAGCTGTACAGGGCCCTGGTGAGACCGCACCTGGGAGTATTGTGTGCAGTTCTGGTCTCCAAATTTGAGGAAAGACATTCTGCCTATTGAGGGAGTGCAGCGTAGGTTCACGAGGTCAATTCCTGGAATGGCAGGACTATCATATGTTGAAAGATTGGTGCGACTGGGCTTGTATACACTTGAGTTTAGAAGGATGAGAGGGAATCGGATTGAGATGTATAAGATTATTAAAGGATTGGATATTCTGGAGGCAGGAAGATTGTTTCCGCTATTGGGTGAGTCCAGAACCTGAGGACACAGCTTAAAAATAAGGGGTAGATCATGAGAAGAAACTTCTTCACCCAGAGAGTTGTGGATATACGGAACGCTCTGCCCCTCAAGCAGTGGAGGCCAGATCTCTGGATACTTTCAAGAAAGAGATGGATAGACCTCTTAAAGATAGTGGAATCAAGGGTTGTAGGGATAAGGCAGGAACAGGACACTGATTGTGGACCATCAGCCATGATCATAATGAATGGTGGTGTTGGCTCGAAGGGCTGAATGGCCTACTGAATTGTCTATTGAGAGTTGGAGCTGTTTCTGGTATCCCCTCATACACGGGGTAGGTATGGTACAATGAGATTCAGTGGAGATCCTGGAATAAACCGCGTCACCTGAAGGAGTCCTGCCATATCTTTCCCTCCAAAATTGGCCTTGATTTTAAAGAAAAAAGTCCAGATTTTCTCTCCTCTGGTCTCAGGCTGGAACTTTGGGTTGAGCTCAGATCATTCCCAGCGTTTGGAAGAAAGCAAATCCCGTGTCCAACAGAGCTGCCCAACTTGAGAAGGCCCAGAGCTCATTCAGATCCTGCCTTCAGAGAGTGATGAAGCCTGCCTGGGATTTTCCTGTTACAAGTTTTCCAGTTTCCTGATTAACGAGTACAGGACAATTGTCCGGAGCTGATTGACCAGACTCAGCAGGGTCCCAGCATTCAGCAGGCCACAGGCCTACCCCTCCTGCCTGGCTGTGGTTGCAGCCCATGGCTGACCAGTAAAGGGATCCCATTCACATCCGACCTGCACACCAGCACCATGGCTGCTTATCCCTGGTTTTGAAGAGTTGGAGAGTGTCCACTCTTCAGGTTGAAGTGCCCTCCCAGCTCCCTACCCTTTACAGCAGCCGTCCACTCCTCTGGAGCTGGAGGTCCCCGGGGTTGGCCTGGGTGCTACACGATGAACGTGAGTACTGCAGATGCTGGAGGTTAGAGCCAAGAGTGTGGTGCTGGAAAAGCACAGCAGGTCAGGCAGCATCTGAAGATGCAACATTTCAGGCAAAATCCCTTCATCAGGAATGAGGCAGGGAGCCTCAGGGTGGAGAGAGAAATCAGAGTGGGATGGGGCTGGGGGAAGGCAGCTAAGAGTGCAGTAGGTGGATGGAGGTGGGGTAAAGGTGATAGGTCAGAGAGGAGGGTGGAGCGGATAGGTGGGAAGGGAGATTGGCAGGTAGGACAGGTCATGGGTACAGTACTGAGCTGGAAGGTTAGAACTGGGGTAAGATGGGGGGAGGGGAAATGAGGAAACTGGTGAAGTCCACATTGATTCCATGGAGGTTGGAGGGTCCCGTGGCGAAAGATGAAACATTCTTCCTCCAGGCATTGGGTGGTGAGGGAGTGGTGATGGAGGAGGATCAGGATCTTCATGTCCTCAGCAGAGTGGGAGGGGGAGTTAAAGTGTTCAACCATGGGGCGGTGGGGTTGATTGATGTGGGTGTCTCGGAGATGTTCTCTGAAGCGCTCTGTGAATAGGTGTCCTGTCTCCCCAATGCAGAGGAGGCCTCATCGGGAGAGACGGATACAGTAGATGACATGTGTGGGAGTGCAGGTGTAATCCAGGAGCTGTGGGAGTCAGTGGGAGCTACAAGAGGTCAACCTTAACAAATGGGGAACCCACCTCCATGACAACTAAGGGACACATCTCCGGAGGTTGGTGATGGTTACCATCCAGAGTCAAGCTCAGGACTTGGAACCTGTCCCTCATTCACAGCTTACCAACTCCGCAATTCAGCCAATTGAGCTTTTAGTGTGGGAGGGGAGTGTGAAGGAGAATGGTGGATCAGTCTTTAGAATGAACAGGTTTCCTTATCAATGTGGCCCCCTGGAGTTTCAAAGAGTCAGAGGTGACTTAATTGAAACGTACAAGATCCTGAAGGGATTTGACTGGTTAGATGTTGAGAAGGTGTTTCCTGTTCTGGAAGAATCTAGGACTATGGTTAACTATTTATAGTTAAGAGACTGGCTGTTTAAGACAGAGATGGGGAAACTATGTTTTTCACTTGGGGGCTGTGAGTCTTTGGAATTCCCTTCACAAAAGGCAATGGATGCAGAACATTTAAACATTTTAAGGCAGAGGTAAATCGATTTTTGACGACCAAGTGGGTGAAATATTATTGGGACAAGTTGAAGTGAGGTGACAATCTGATCAGCCATGATCTTATCGAATGGCAGGACAGGCTGTGGTGGGCCGAATGGCAAACTCTTGTGACCTGTTTGGATAAGACCATAAGACATAGGAGTGGAAGTAAGGCCATTCGGCCCATCAAGTCCACTCCACCATTTAATCATGCTGATGGGTATTTCAATTCCACTTACCCACACTCTCTATGTAGACCTTAATTCCTTGCAAGATCAAGAATTTATCAATCTCTGCCTCAAAGACATTTAACGTTCCGGCCTCCACTGCACTCCGTGGCAATGAATTCCACAGGCCCACCACTCTCTGGCTGTCTCCTCATTCCCATTCTAAATTGACCCTCCTCTAATTCTAAGGCTGTGCCCACAGGGCCTAGTCTCCCCACCTTATGGAAACAACTTCCCAGTGCCACCCTTTCTAAGCCGTGTATTATCTTATAAGTTTGTATTAAGTCTCCCCTCAACCTTCTAAACTCCAATGAATACAATCCCAGGCCGTTCATCGTATGCTACCATTCCAGGGATCATCCGTGTGAATCTCCTCTGGATACATTCCAGTGCCAGTATGTCCTTCCTGAGGTGTGGAGCCCAAAACTGGACACAGTATTCCAAATGGAGCCTAACTAGAGCTTTATAAAGTCTCAGTAGCACAACAGTGCTTTTATATTCCAACCCTTTTGAAGTAAATAACGACATTACATTTGCTTTCTTAATCACGGACTCAACCTGCAAGTCAACCTTTAGAGAATCCTGAACAAGCACTCCCAGATCCCTTTGTACTTTGGCTTTAGGAATTTTCTCACCGTTTTGAAAATAGTCCATGCCCTGTGTTCTTTTTTCCAAAGTGCAAGACCTCACATTTGCTCACGTTGAATTTCATCAGCCATTTCCTGCACCACTCTCCCAAACTGTCTAAATCTTTCTGCAGATTCTGCAGTATGTTCCTACGTCTAGGTCAAAGGTTAAATGGGCAGTTAGGTCTTGTGCTGTCCATTATTGTGTGTTTGTAAGATCGCATTGAAAAGGACAATGGTGTTGAGGGGCTGAATGATCTGTTCCTGTATTGATATCTTTCTCTGGACCAGTCCCAATCCCAACAGTGCAACAGCAACTCCAACCTCAGCTATGATGGCCCACATTGCTGAACAGTGCGCAGGCTAGCCTCACATCCAAAAGGAAACCACTTTAGGTGCCATTGACCCAGACTGCTTTTCTAATCAGACTCATTAAGGTTTAGAAAAGAGGTGGTGGGCGTTTGATTCAGCGTGTGTGGGGAAGCTGAGGGGTGCAAGACATTTCAAGCAATTAAAGCTGTTCTTTCTATAGCCAATCAAAAAGTGGGCCATCCATAAGTCTCCTAAAAAGAGGATAAAATTCTCAGATGTCTATTTTGCAGTCGTCCTTAAAATAGAAAATAGCACAGCCACATTGTCCCACAAGATTGATAAAAATTCCTTCCATTGCGCAGTAATTCTCTCGGGATCTATACTGACCCTGACAATGTTTAAGTGGAGCTGCTAGCAATTTCATAACAGGCTAAGCAGTTAATGTAGTGTGGCAGTTTCACATTGCACTTCCAGACTGGTGCTTATCCCCACCTTCACACGAGATTCAGTATCAACTCGGAGGGTTATAGATTGCACCAAATTAGGGCTGTGTGTAATGTGAGCACATCTCTGATTCTGTTCATGAACAATTTCATTCTCACCAAAGGCCCCACACCCCTCATCATAACTCTCTGTTATATTCCACACCCCTCGCTGTAACACTCTAATATATCCAAAACCCCTCTCTGTAGCATTCTTATATATCCCACACTCCACACTGTAACACTATGACATGCCTCACGCCCCTCACAGTAACACTCTGATATATCCAAAACCCCTCTCTGTAGCATTCTTATATATCCCACACTCCACACTGTAACACTATGACATGCCTCACGCCCCTCACAGTAACACTCTGATATATCCAAACCTTTAACTCTAACACTCTGATATATCTGAGTCCCATCACTGTAACGCTCTGATATATCACACACCCCTCAGTGTATCATTGATATATTCCACACCCCTCACTATATCACACTGATACATCCCACACATCTCACTATAACAATCTGATGTACTACACACCTCTCATTGTAACACTTTGATATATCTCCAACTCCCCATTGTAACATTTTTGTATGCCTCACACCCGCTCTCTGTAACACTCTGAAACAGCCCTCAGTGCAACACTCTGATACAGACCTCACTGTAACACTCTGATACAGCCCTCAGTGAAACACTCTGACACAGCCCTCAGTGTAACACTCTGATACAGCCCTCACTGTAACACTCTGATACAGCCCTCAGTGTAACACACTGACACAGCCCTCAGTGTAACAGTCTGACACAGCCCTCAGTGTAACACTCTGACACAGCCCTCACGGTAATACACTGATACAGCCCTCAGTGTAACACTCTGATACAGCCCTCACTGTAACACACTGACACAGCCCTCACTGTAACACTCTGATACAGCCCTCACAGTAACACACTGACACAGCCCCCAGTGTAACACTCTGATACAGCACTCACTGTAACACATTGACACAGCCCTCACTGTTACACTCTGATACAGCCTTCAGTGTAAGACTCTGATACAGCCCTCAGTGCAACACATTGATACAGCCCTCAGTGTAACACTCTGATACAGCCCTCACTGTAACACAATGACACAGCCCTCAGTGTAACACTCTGATACAGCCCTCACTGTAATACTCTGATACAGACTTCAGTGTAAGACTCTGATACAGCCCTCAGTGTAACACTCTGATATAGCCTTGAGTGTAACACTCTGATACAGCCCTCAGTGTAACACATTGATACAGCCCTCAGTGTAACACTCTGATACAGCCCTAACTGTAACACTCTGATACAGCCCTCAGTGTAACACTTTGACACAGCCCACAGTGTAACACTCTGATACAGCCCTCACTGTAACACATTGACACAGCCCTCACTGTTACACTCTGATACAGCCTTCAGTGTAAGACTCTGATACAGCACTCAGTGTAACACTCTGATACAGCCCTCAGTGTAACACTCTGATACAGCCCTCACTGTAACACAATGAAACAGCCCTCAGTGTAACACTCTGATACAGCCCTCACTGTAATACTCTGATACAGACTTCAGTGTAAGACTCTGATACAGCCCTCAGTGTAACACTCTGATATAGCCTTGAGTGTAACACTCTGATACAGCCCTCAGTGTAACACATTGATACAGCCCTCAGTGTAACACTCTGATACAGCCCTAACTGTAACACTCTGATACAGCCCTCAGTGTAACACTTTGACACAGCCCACAGTGTGACACTCTGATACAGCCCTCAGTGTAACACTCTGATACAGCCCTCACTGTAACACTCTGATACAGCCCTAACTGTAACACTCTGATACAGCCCTCAGTGTAACACTCTGATACAGCCCTCACTGTAACACTCTGATACAGCCCTCACTGTAACACATTGATACAGCCCTCAGTGTAACACTCTGATACAGCCCTCAGTGTAACACTGTGACACAGCCCTCACTGTAACTCTCTGACACAGCCCTCAGTGTAACACTCTGACACAGCCCTCAGTGTAACACTCTGACACAGCCCTCAGTGTAACACTCTGATACAGCCCTCAGTGTAAAACTCTGATACAGCCTTCAGTGTAACACTCTGATACAGCCCTCAGTGTAACACTCTGATATAGCCTTGACTGTAACACTCTGATACAGCCCTCAGTGTAACACACTGATACAGCCCTCAGTGTAACACTCTGATACAGCCCTCACTGTAACACTCTGACACAGCCCTCTCTGTAACACTCTGAGACAGCCTTCAGTGTAACACTCTGACACAGCCCTCAGTGTAACACTCTGATACATCCCTCAGTGTAACACTCTGATACTGCCCACACTGTAACACTCTGATACAGCCCTCAGTGTAACACTCTGATACAGCCCTCACTATAACACTCTGATACAGCCCTCAGTGTTACACTCTGACACAGCCCTCAGTGTAACACTCTGATACATCCCTCAGTGTAACACTCTGATACTGCCCACACTGTAACACTCTGATAGAGCCCTCAGTGTAACACTCTGATACAGCCCTCACTGTAACACTCTGATACAGCCCTCACTGTAACACTCTGATACAGCCCTCAGTGTAACACTCTGACACAGCCCTCACTGTAACACTCTGATACAGGCCTCACTGTAACACACTGATACAGCCCTCACTGTAACACTCTGATACAGCCCTCAGTGTAACACTCTGATACAGCCCTCACTGTAACACTCTGATACAGCCCTCACAGTAACACACTGACACAGCCCCCAGTGTAACACTCTGATACAGCCCTCACTGTAACACATTGACACAGCCCTCACTGTTACACTCTGATACAGCCTTCAGTGTAAGACTCTGATACAGCCCTCAGTGCAACACATTGATACAGCCCTCAGTGTAACACTCTGATACAGCCCTCACTGTAACACAATGACACAGCCCTCAGTGTAACACTCTGATACAGCCCTCACTGTAATACTCTGATACAGACTTCAGTGTAAGACTCTGATACAGCCCTCAGTGTAACACTCTGATATAGCCTTGAGTGTAACACTCTGATACAGCCCTCAGTGTAACACATTGATACAGCCCTCAGTGTAACACTCTGATACAGCCCTAACTGTAACACTCTGATACAGCCCTCAGTGTAACACTTTGACACAGCCCACAGTGTAACACTCTGATACAGCCCTCACTGTAACACATTGACACAGCCCTCACTGTTACACTCTGATACAGCCTTCAGTGTAAGACTCTGATACAGCCCTCAGTGCAACACATTGATACAGCCCTCAGTGTAACACTCTGATACAGCCCTCACTGTAACACAATGACACAGCCCTCAGTGTAACACTCTGATACAGCCCTCACTGTAATACTCTGATACAGACTTCAGTGTAAGACTCTGATACAGCCCTCAGTGTAACACTCTGATATAGCCTTGAGTGTAACACTCTGATACAGCCCTCAGTGTAACACATTGATACAGCCCTCAGTGTAACACTCTGATACAGCCCTAACTGTAACACTCTGATACAGCCCTCAGTGTAACACTTTGACACAGCCCACAGTGTGACACTCTGATACAGCCCTCAGTGTAACACTCTGATACAGCCCTCACTGTAACATTCTGATACAGCCCTAACTGTAACACTCTGATACAGCCCTCAGTGTAACACTCTGATACAGCCCTCACTGTAACACTCTGATACAGCCCTCACTGTAACACATTGATACAGCCCTCAGTGTAACACTCTGATACAGCCCTCAGTGTAACACTGTGACACAGCCCTCACTGTAACTCTCTGACACAGCCCTCAGTGTAACACTCTGACACAGCCCTCAGTGTAACACTCTGATACAGCCCTCAGTGTAAAACTCTGATACAGCCTTCAGTGTAACACTCTGATACAGCCCTCAGTGTAACACTCTGATACAGCCCTCACTATAACACTCTGATACAGCCCTCAGTGTTACACTCTGACACAGCCCTCAGTGTAACACTCTGATACATCCCTCAGTGTAACACTCTGATACTGCCCACACTGTAACACTCTGATAGAGCCCTCAGTGTAACACTCTGATACAGCCCTCACTGTAACACTCTGATACAGCCCTCACTGTAACACTCTGATACAGCCCTCAGTGTAACACTCTGACACAGCCCTCACTGTAACACTCTGATACAGGCCTCAGTGTAACACACTGATACAGCCCTCACTGTAACACTCTGATACAGCCCTCAGTGTAACACTCTGATACAGCCCTCACTGTAACACTCTGATACAGCCCTCACAGTAACACACTGACACAGCCCCCAGTGTAACACTCTGATACAGCCCTCACTGTAACACATTGACACAGCCCTCACTGTTACACTCTGATACAGCCTTCAGTGTAAGACTCTGATACAGCCCTCAGTGCAACACATTGATACAGCCCTCAGTGTAACACTCTGATACAGCCCTCACTGTAACACAATGACACAGCCCTCAGTGTAACACTCTGATACAGCCCTCACTGTAATACTCTGATACAGACTTCAGTGTAAGACTCTGATACAGCCCTCAGTGTAACACTCTGATATAGCCTTGAGTGTAACACTCTGATACAGCCCTCAGTGTAACACATTGATACAGCCCTCAGTGTAACACTCTGATACAGCCCTAACTGTAACACTCTGATACAGCCCTCAGTGTAACACTTTGACACAGCCCACAGTGTAACACTCTGATACAGCCCTCACTGTAACACATTGACACAGCCCTCACTGTTACACTCTGATACAGCCTTCAGTGTAAGACTCTGATACAGCCCTCAGTGCAACACATTGATACAGCCCTCAGTGTAACACTCTGATACAGCCCTCACTGTAACACAATGACACAGCCCTCAGTGTAACACTCTGATACAGCCCTCACTGTAATACTCTGATACAGACTTCAGTGTAAGACTCTGATACAGCCCTCAGTGTAACACTCTGATATAGCCTTGAGTGTAACACTCTGATACAGCCCTCAGTGTAACACATTGATACAGCCCTCAGTGTAACACTCTGATACAGCCCTAACTGTAACACTCTGATACAGCCCTCAGTGTAACACTTTGACACAGCCCACAGTGTGACACTCTGATACAGCCCTCAGTGTAACACTCTGATACAGCCCTCACTGTAACATTCTGATACAGCCCTAACTGTAACACTCTGATACAGCCCTCACTGTAACACTCTGATACAGCCCTCACTGTAACACATTGATACAGCCCTCAGTGTAACACTGTGACACAGCCCTCACTGTAACTCTCTGACACAGCCCTCAGTGTAACACTCTGACACAGCCCTCAGTGTAACACTCTGATACAGCCCTCAGTGTAAAACTCTGATACAGCCTTCAGTGTAACACTCTGATACAGCCCTCAGTGTAACACTCTGATATAGCCTTGACTGTAACACTCTGATACAGCCCTCAGTGTAACACACTGATACAGCCCTCAGTGTAACACTCTGATACAGCCCTCACTGTAACACTCTGACACAGCCCTCTCTGTAACACTCTGATACAGCCCTCACTGCAACACTCAGATACAGCCCTCACTGTAACACACTGATACAGCCCTCAGTGTAACACTCTGATACATCCCTCAGTGTAACACTCTGATACTGCCCACACTGTAACACTCTGATACAGCCCTCAGTGTAACACTCTGATACAGCCCTCACTATAACACTCTGATACAGCCCTCAGTGTTACACTCTGACACAGCCCTCAGTGTAACACTCTGATACATCCCTCAGTGTAACACTCTGATACTGCCCACACTGTAACACTCTGATAGAGCCCTCAGTGTAACACTCTGATACAGCCCTCACTGTAACACTCTGATACAGCCCTCACTGTAACACTCTGATACAGCCCTCAGTGTAACACTCTGACACAGCCCTCACTGTAACACTCTGATACAGGCCTCACTGTAACACACTGATACAGCCCTCACTGTAACACTCTGATACAGCCCTCAGTGTAACACTCTGACACAGCCCTCAGTGTAACACTCTGATACAGCCTTCAGTGTAACACTCTGATACAGCCCTCAGTGTAACACTCTGATACAGCCTTCATTGTAACACTCTGATACAGCCCTCACAGTAACACATTGATACAGCCCTCAGTGTAACACTCTGTTACAGCCCTCAGTGTAACAACCTGATACAGCCCTCACTGCAAAAATCTGATACAGCCCTCAGTGTAACACTCTGATACAGCCCTCAGTGTAACAACCTGATACAGCCCTCAGTGTAACACTCTGATACAGCCCTCAGTGTAACAACCTGATACAGCCCTCACTGCAAAAATCTGATACAGCCCTCAGTGTAACACTCTGATACAGCCCTCAGTGTAACACTCTGATACAGCTCTCACTGTAACACTCTGATACAGCCCTCACTGTAACACAATGACACAGCCCTCAGTGTAACACTCTGATACAGCCCTCACTGTAACACACTGACACAGCCCTCAGTGTAACACTTTGACACAGCCCACAGTGTAAAACTCTGATACAGCCCTCACTGTAACACTCTGACACAGCCCTCAGTGTAACACTCTGATACAGCCCTCAGTGTAACACTCTGATACAGCCCTCAGTGTAACACTCTGATACAGCCCTCACTGGAACACTCTCATACAGCCCTAACTGTAACACTCTGATACAGCCCTCAGTGTAACACTCTGATACAGCCCTCACTGTTACACTCTGATACAGCCCTCACTGTAACACATTGATACAGCCCTCAGTGTAACACTCTGATACAGCCCTCAGTGTAACACTGTGACACAGCCCTCACTGTAACACTCTGACACAGCCCTCAGTGTAACACTCTGACACAGCCCTCAGTGAAACACTCTGATACAGCCCACACTGTAACACTCTGATACAGCCCTAACTGTAACACTCTGATACAGCCCTCAGTGTAACACTCTGATACAGCCCTCACTGTAACACTCTGATACAGCCCTCAGTGTAACACTCTGACACAGACCTCAGTGTAACACTACGATACAGCCCTCAGTGTAACACTCTGATACAGCCCACACTGTAACACTCTGATACAGCCCTAACTGTAACACTCTGATACAGCCCTCAGTGTAACACTCTGACACAGCACTCACTGTAACACTCTGATACAGCCCTCAGTGTAACATTCTGATACAGCCCTCACTGTAACACACTGACACAGCCCTCAGTGTAACACTATGATACAGCCCTCAGTGTAACACTATGATACAGCCCTCACTGTAACACTCTGACACAACCCTCAGTGTAACACTCTGACACAGCCCTCAGTGTAACACTCTGATACAGCCCTCAGTGTAACACTCTGATAGAGCGCTCACTGTAACACTCTGACACAGCCCTCACTGTAACACTCTGACACAGCCCTCAGTGTAACACTCTGATACAGCCTTCAGTGTAACACTCTGACACAGCCCTCAGTGTAACACACTGACACAGCCCTCACTGTAACACTCTGACACAGCCCTCACTGTAACACTCTGATACAGCCCTCACTGTAACACTCTGACACAGCCCTCACTGTAACACTCTGATACAGCCCTCAGTGTAACACACTGACACAGCCCTCAGTCTAACACTATGATACAGCCCTCAGTGTAACACTCTGATACAGCCCTCACTGTAAGACTTTGATACAGCCCTCAGTGTAACACTCTGACACAGACCTCACTGTAACACACTGATACAGCCCTCAGTGTAACACTCTGACACAGCCCTCACTGTAACACTCTGACACAGCCCTCACTGTAACACTCTGATAGAGCCGTCAGTGTAACACTCTGATACAACCTTCATTGTAACACTCTGATACAGCCCTCACTGTAACACTCTGATACAGCCCTCACAGTAACACATTGATACAGCCCTCAGTGTAACACTCTGATACAGCCCTCAGTGTAACAAACTGATACAGCCCTCACTGCAAATATCTGATACAGCCCTCAGTGTAACACTCTGATACAGCCCTCAGTGTAACACTCTGATAAAGCTCTCACTGTAACACTCTGATACAGCCCTCACTGTAACACAATGACACAGCCCTCAGTGTAACACTCTGATACAGCCCTCACTGTAACACACTGACACAGCCCTCAGTGTAACACTCTGATACAACCCTCACTGTAACACACTGACACAGCCCTCAAAGTAACACTTTGACACAGCCCACAGTGTAACACTCTGATACAGCCCTCACTGTTACACACTGACACAGCCCTCACTGTAACACTCTGACACAGCCCTCACATGTAACACAATGACACAGCCCTCAGTGTAACACTCTGATACAGCCCTCACTGTAATACTCTGATACAGCCTTCAGTGTAACACACTGACACAGCCCTCAGTGTAACACTTTGACACAGCCCATAGTGTAACACTCTGATACAGCCCTCACTGTAACACTCTGATACAGCCCTAACTGTAACACTCTGATACAGCCCTCAGTGTAACACTCTGATACAGCCCTCACTGTAACACTCTGATACAGCCCTCACTGTAACACATTGATACAGCCCTCAGTGTAACACTCTGATACAGCCATCAGTGTAACACTGTGACACAGCCCTCACTGTAACACTCTGACACAACCCTCAGTGTAACACTCTGACACAGCCCTCAGTGTAACACTCTGATACAGCCCTCACTGTAACACTCTGATACAGCCCTCAGTGTAACACACTGACACAGCCCTCAGTGTAACAGTCTGACACAGCCCTCAGTGTAACACTCTGATACAGCCCTCAGTGTAACACTCTGACACAGCCCTCACGGTAATACACTGATACAGCCCTCAGTGTAACACTCTGATACAGCCCTCACTGTAACACACTGACACAGCCCTCAGTGTAACACTCTGATACAGCCCTCACTGTAACACTCTGATACAGCCCTCACAGTAACACACTGACACAGCCCCCAGTGTAACACTCTGATACAGCCCTCACTGTAACACATTGACACAGCCCTCACTGTTACACTCTGATACAGCCTTCAGTGTAAGACTCTGATACAGCCCTCAGTGCAACACTCTGATAAAGCTCTCACTGTAACACTCTGATACAGCCCTCACTGTAACACAATGACACAGCCCTCAGTGTAACACTCTGATACAGCCCTCACTGTAACACACTGACACAGCCCTCAGTGTAACACTCTGATACAACCCTCACTGTAACACACTGACACAGCCCTCAGTGTAACACTTTGACACAGCCCACAGTGTAACACTCTGATACAGCCCTCACTGTAACACACTGACACAGCCCTCACTGTAACACTCTGACACAGCCCTCACATGTAACACAATGACACAGCCCTCAGTGTAACACTCTGATACAGCCCTCACTGTAATACTCTGATACAGCCTTCAGTGTAACACACTGACACAGCCCTCAGTGTAACACTTTGACACAGCCCATAGTGTGACACTCTGATACAGCCCTCACTGTAACACTCTGATACAGCCCTCACTGTAACACTCTGATACAGCCCTAACTGTAACACTCTGATACAGCCCTCAGTGTAACACTCTGATACAGCCCTCACTGTAACACTCTGATACAGCCCTCACTGTAACACATTGATACAGCCCTCAGTGTAACACTCTGATACAGCCATCAGTGTAACACTGTGACACAGCCCTCACTGTAACACTCTGACACAGCCCTCAGTGTAACACTCTGACACAGCCCTCAGTGTAACACTCTGATACAGCCCTCACTGTAACACTCTGATACAGCCCTCAGTGTAACACACTGACACAGCCCTCAGTGTAACAGTCTGACACAGCCCTCAGTGTAACACTCTGATACAGCCCTCAGTGTAACACTCTGACACAGCCCTCACGGTAATACACTGATACAGCCCTCAGTGTAACACTCTGATACAGCCCTCACTGTAACACACTGACAGAGCCCTCAGTGTAACACTCTGATACAGCCCTCACTGTAACACTCTGATACAGCCCTCACAGTAACACACTGACACAGCCCCCAGTGTAACACTCTGATACAGCCCTCACTGTAACACATTGACACAGCCCTCACTGTTACACTCTGATACAGCCTTCAGTGTAAGACTCTGATACAGCCCTCAGTGCAACACATTGATACAGCCCTCAGTGTAACACTCTGATACAGCCCTCACTGTAACACAATGATACAGCCCTCAGTGTAACACTCTGATACAGCCCTCACTGTAATACTCTGATACAGACTTCAGTGTAAGACTCTGATACAGCCCTCAGTGTAACACTCTGATATAGCCTTGAGTGTAACACTCTGATACAGCCCTCAGTGTAACACGTTGATACAGCCCTCAGTGTAACACTCTGATACAGCCCTAACTGTAACATTCTGATACAGCCCTAACTGTAACACTCTGATACAGCCCTCAGTGTAACACTCTGATACAGCCCTCACTGTAACACTCTGATACAGCCCTCACTGTAACACATTGATACAGCCCTCAGTGTAACACTCTGATACAGCCCTCAGTGTAACACTGTGACACAGCCCTCACTGTAACACTCTGACACAGCCCTCAGTGTAACACTCTGACACAGCCCTCAGTGTAACACTCTGATACAGCCCTCAGTGTAAAACTCTGATACAGCCTTCAGTGTAACACTCTGATACAGCCCTCAGTGTAACACTCTGATATAGCCTTGACTGTAACACTCTGATACAGCCCTCAGTGTAACACACTGATACAGCCCTCAGTGTAACACTCTGATACAGCCCTCACTGTAACACTCTGACACAGCCCTCTCTGTAACACTCTGATACAGCCCTCACAGTAACACTCTGATACAGCCCTCAGTGTAACTCTCTGATACAGCCATCAGTGTAACACTCTGATACAGCCTTCAGTGTAACACTCTGATACAGCCCTCAGTGTAACACTCTGACACAGCCCTCACTGTAACACTCTGATACAGCCCTCAGTGTAACACTCTGACACAGCCCTCAGTGTAACACTCTGATACAGCCCTCACTATAACACTCTGATACAGCCCTCAGTGTTACACTCTGACACAGCCCTCAGTGTAACACTCTGATACAGCCCACACTGTAACACTCTGATACAGCCCTAACTGTAACACTCTGATACAGCCCTCAGTGTAACACTCTGATACAGCCCTCACTGTAACACTCTGATACAGCCCTCAGTGTAACACTCTGACACAGACCTCAGTGTAACACTACGATACAGCCCTCAGTGTAACACTCTGATACAGCCCTCAGTGTAACACTCTGATACAGCCCTAACTGTAACACATTGATACAGCCCTCAGTGTAACACTCTGACACAGCACTCACTGTAACACTCTGATACAGCCCTCAGTGTAACATTCTGATACAGCCCTCACTGTAACACACTGACACAGCCCTCAGTGTAACACTATGATACAGCCCTCAGTGTAACACTATGATACAGCCCTCACTGTAACACTCTGACACAACCCTCAGTGTAACACTCTGACACAGCCCTCAGTGTAACACTCTGATACAGCCCTCAGTGTAACACTCTGATAGAGCGCTCACTGTAACACTCTGACACAGCCCTCACTGTAACACTCTGACACAGCCCTCAGTGTAACACTCTGATACAGCCTTCAGTGTAACACTCTGAAACAGCCCTCAGTGTAACACACTGACACAGCCCTCACTGTAACACTCTGACACAGCCCTCACTGTAACACTCTGATACAGCCCTCACTGTAACACTCTGACACAGCCCTCACTGTAACACTCTGATACAGCCCTCAGTGTAACACACTGACACAGCCCTCAGTCTAACACTATGATACAGCCCTCAGTGTAACACTCTGATACAGCCCTCACTGTAAGACTTTGATACAGCCCTCAGTGTAACACTCTGACACAGACCTCACTGTAACACACTGATACAGCCCTCAGTGTAACACTCTGACACAGCCCTCACTGTAACACTCTGACACAGCCCTCACTGTAACACTCTGATACAGCCGTCAGTGTAACACTCTGATACAACCTTCATTGTAACACTCTGATACAGCCCTCACTGTAACACTCTGATACAGCCTTCAGTGTAACACTCTGATACAGCCCTCAGTGTAACACTCTGATACAACCTTCATTGTAACACTCTGATACAGCCCTCACTGTAACACTCTGATACAGCCCTCACAGTAACACATTGATACAGCCCTCAGTGTAACACTCTGATACAGCCCTCAGTGTAACAACCTGATACAGCCCTCACTGCAAATATCTGATACAGCCCTCAGTGTAACACTCTGATACAGCCCTCAGTGTAACACTCTGATAAAGCTCTCACTGTAACACTCTGATACAGCCCTCACTGTAACACAATGACACAGCCCTCAGTGTAACACTCTGATACAGCCCTCACTGTAACACACTGACACAGCCCTCAGTGTAACACTCTGATACAACCCTCACTGTAACACACTGACACAGCCCTCAGTGTAACACTTTGACACAGCCCACAGTGTAACACTCTGATACAGCCCTCACTGTAACACACTGACACAGCCCTCACTGTAACACTCTGACACAGCCCTCACTGTAACACTCTGATACAGCCTTCAGTGTAACACTCTGATACAGCCCTCACTGGAACACTCTGCTACAGCCCTCAGTGTAACACTCTGACACAGCCCTCACATGTAACACAATGACACAGCCCTCAGTGTAAAACTCTGATACAGCCCTCAGTGTAACACTCTGATACAGCCCTCAGTGTAACACTGTGACACAGCCCTCACTGTAACATTCTGATACAGCCCTAACTGTAACACTCTGATACAGCCCTCAGTGTAACACTCTGATACAGCCCTCACTGTAACACTCTGATACAGCCCTCACTGTAACACATTGATACAGCCCTCAGTGTAACACTCTGATACAGCCCTCACTGTAACACTGTGACACAGCCCTCACTGTAACTCTCTGACACAGCCCTCAGTGTAACACTCTGACACAGCCCTCAGTGTAACACTCTGATACAGCCCTCAGTGTAAAACTCTGATACAGCCTTCAGTGTAACACTCTGATACAGCCCTCAGTGTAACACTCTGATATAGCCTTGACTGTAACACTCTGATACAGCCCTCAGTGTAACACACTGATACAGCCCTCAGTGTAACACTCTGATACAGCCCTCACTGTAACACTCTGACACAGCCCTCTCTGTAACACTCTGATACAGCCCTCACTGCAACACTCAGATACAGCCCTCACTGTAACACTCTGAGACAGCCCTCAGTGTAACACTCTGACACAGCCCTCAGTGTAACACTCTGATACATCCCTCAGTGTAACACTCTGATACTGCCCACACTGTAACACTCTGATACAGCCCTCAGTGTAACACTCTGATACAGCCCTCAGTGTAACACTCTGATACAGCCCTCACTATAACACTCTGATACAGCCCTCAGTGTTACACTCTGACACAGCCCTCAGTGTAACACTCTGATACATCCCTCAGTGTAACACTCTGATACAGCCCTCACTGTAACACTCTGATAGAGCCCTCAGTGTAACACTCTGATACAGCCCTCACTGTAACACTCTGATACAGCCCTCACTGTAACACTCTGATACAGCCCTCAGTGTAACACTCTGACACAGCCCTCACTGTAACACTCTGATACAGGCCTCACTGTAACACACTGATACAGCCCTCACTGTAACACTCTGATACAGCCCTCAGTGTAACACTCTGACACAGCCCTCAGTGTAACACTCTGATACAGCCTTCAGTGTAACACTCTGATACAGCCCTCAGTGTAACACTCTGATACAGCCTTCATTGTAACACTCTGATACAGCCCTCACAGTAACACATTGATACAGCCCTCAGTGTAACACTCTGTTACAGCCCTCAGTGTAACAACCTGATACAGCCCTCACTGCAAAAATCTGATACAGCCCTCAGTGTAACACTCTGATACAGCCCTCAGTGTAACACTCTGATACAGCTCTCACTGTAACACTCTGATACAGCCCTCACTGTAACACAATGACACAGCCCTCAGTGTAACACTCTGATACAGCCCTCACTGTAACACACTGACACAGCCCTCAGTGTAACACTTTGACACAGCCCACAGTGTAAAACTCTGATACAGCCCTCACTGTAACACTCTGATACAGCCCTCACTGGAACACTCTGATACAGCCCTAACTGTAACACTCTGATACAGCCCTCAATGTAACACTCAGATACAGCCCTCACTGTTACACTCTGATACAGCCCTCACTGTAACACATTGATACAGCCCTCAGTGTAACACTCTGATACAGCCCTCAGTGTAACACTGTGACACAGCCCTCACTGTAACACTCTGACACAGCCCTCAGTGTAACACTCTGACACAGCCCTCAGTGAAACACTCTGATACAGCCCACACTGTAACACTCTGATACAGCCCTAACTGTAACACTCTGATACAGCCCTCAGTGTAACACTCTGAAACAGCCCTCACTGTAACACTCTGATACAGCCCTCAGTGTAACACTCTGACACAGACCTCAGTGTAACACTACGATACAGCCCTCAGTGTAACACTCTGATACAGCCCACACTGCAACACTCTGATACAGCCCTAACTGTAACACTCTGATACAGCCCTCAGTGTAACACTCTGACACAGCACTCACTGTAACACTCTGATACAGCCCTCAGTGTAACATTCTGATACAGCCCTCACTGTAACACACTGACACAGCCCTCAGTGTAACACTATGATACAGCCCTCAGTGTAACACTATGATACAGCCCTCACTGTAACACTCTGACACAACCCTCAGTGTAACACTCTGACACAGCCCTCAGTGTAACACTCTGATACAGCCCTCAGTGTAACACTCTGATAGAGCGCTCACTGTAACACTCTGACACAGCCCTCACTGTAACACTCTGACACAGCCCTCAGTGTAACACTCTGATACAGCCTTCAGTGTAACACTCTGACACAGCCCTCAGTGTAACACACTGACACAGCCCTCACTGTAACACTCTGACACAGCCCTCACTGTAACACTCTGATACAGCCCTCACTGTAACACTCTGACACAGCCCTCACTGTAACACTCTGATACAGCCCTCAGTGTAACACACTGACACAGCCCTCAGTCTAACACTATGATACAGCCCTCAGTGTAACACTCTGATACAGCCCTCACTGTAAGACTTTGATACAGCCCTCAGTGTAACACTCTGACACAGACCTCACTGTAACACACTGATACAGCCCTCAGTGTAACACTCTGACACAGCCCTCACTGTAACACTCTGACACAGCCCTCACTGTAACACTCTGATAGAGCCGTCAGTGTAACACTCTGATACAACCTTCATTGTAACACTCTGATACAGCCCTCACTGTAACACTCTGATACAGCCTTCAGTGTAACACTCTGATACAGCCCTCAGTGTAACACTCTGATACAACCTTCATTGTAACACTCTGATACAGCCCTCACTGTAACACTCTGATACAGCCCTCACAGTAACACATTGATACAGCCCTCAGTGTAACACTCTGATACAGCCCTCAGTGTAACAACCTGATACAGCCCTCACTGCAAATATCTGATACAGCCCTCAGTGTAACACTCTGATACAGCCCTCAGTGTAACACTCTGATAAAGCTCTCACTGTAACACTCTGATACAGCCCTCACTGTAACACAATGACACAGCCCTCAGTGTAACACTCTGATACAGCCCTCACTGTAACACACTGACACAGCCCTCAGTGTAACACTCTGATACAACCCTCACTGTAACACACTGACACAGCCCTCAGTGTAACACTTTGACACAGCCCACAGTGTAACACTCTGATACAGCCCTCACTGTAACACACTGACACAGCCCTCACTGTAACACTCTGACACAGCCCTCACTGTAACACTCTGATACAGCCTTCAGTGTAACACTCTGATACAGCCCTCACTGGAACACTCTGCTACAGCCCTCAGTGTAACACTCTGACACAGCCCTCACATGTAACACAATGACACAGCCCTCAGTGTAAAACTCTGATACAGCCCTCAGTGTAACACTCTGATACAGCCCTCAGTGTAACACTGTGACACAGCCCTCACTGTAACATTCTGATACAGCCCTAACTGTAACACTCTGATACAGCCCTCAGTGTAACACTCTGATACAGCCCTCACTGTAACACTCTGATACAGCCCTCACTGTAACACATTGATACAGCCCTCAGTGTAACACTCTGATACAGCCCTCACTGTAACACTGTGACACAGCCCTCACTGTAACTCTCTGACACAGCCCTCAGTGTAACACTCTGACACAGCCCTCAGTGTAACACTCTGATACAGCCCTCAGTGTAAAACTCTGATACAGCCTTCAGTGTAACACTCTGATACAGCCCTCAGTGTAACACTCTGATACATCCCTCAGTGTAACACTCTGATACAGCCCTCACTGTAACACTCTGATAGAGCCCTCAGTGTAACACTCTGATACAGCCCTCACTGTAACACTCTGATACAGCCCTCACTGTAACACTCTGATACAGCCCTCAGTGTAACACTCTGACACAGCCCTCACTGTAACACTCTGATACAGGCCTCACTGTAACACACTGATACAGCCCTCACTGTAACACTCTGATACAGCCCTCAGTGTAACACTCTGACACAGCCCTCAGTGTAACACTCTGATACAGCCTTCAGTGTAACACTCTGATACAGCCCTCAGTGTAACACTCTGATACAGCCTTCATTGTAACACTCTGATACAGCCCTCACAGTAACACATTGATACAGCCCTCAGTGTAACACTCTGTTACAGCCCTCAGTGTAACAACCTGATACAGCCCTCACTGCAAAAATCTGATACAGCCCTCAGTGTAACACTCTGATACAGCCCTCAGTGTAACACTCTGATACAGCTCTCACTGTAACACTCTGATACAGCCCTCACTGTAACACAATGACACAGCCCTCAGTGTAACACTCTGATACAGCCCTCACTGTAACACACTGACACAGCCCTCAGTGTAACACTTTGACACAGCCCACAGTGTAAAACTCTGATACAGCCCTCACTGTAACACTCTGATACAGCCCTCACTGGAACACTCTGATACAGCCCTAACTGTAACACTCTGATACAGCCCTCAATGTAACACTCAGATACAGCCCTCACTGTTACACTCTGATACAGCCCTCACTGTAACACATTGATACAGCCCTCAGTGTAACACTCTGATACAGCCCTCAGTGTAACACTGTGACACAGCCCTCACTGTAACACTCTGACACAGCCCTCAGTGTAACACTCTGACACAGCCCTCAGTGAAACACTCTGATACAGCCCACACTGTAACACTCTGATACAGCCCTAACTGTAACACTCTGATACAGCCCTCAGTGTAACACTCTGATACAGCCCTCACTGTAACACTCTGATACAGCCCTCAGTGTAACACTCTGACACAGACCTCAGTGTAACACTACGATACAGCCCTCAGTGTAACACTCTGATACAGCCCACACTGCAACACTCTGATACAGCCCTAACTGTAACACTCTGATACAGCCCTCAGTGTAACACTCTGACACAGCACTCACTGTAACACTCTGATACAGCCCTCAGTGTAACATTCTGATACAGCCCTCACTGTAACACACTGACACAGCCCTCAGTGTAACACTATGATACAGCCCTCAGTGTAACACTATGATACAGCCCTCACTGTAACACTCTGACACAACCCTCAGTGTAACACTCTGACACAGCCCTCAGTGTAACACTCTGATACAGCCCTCAGTGTAACACTCTGATAGAGCGCTCACTGTAACACTCTGACACAGCCCTCACTGTAACACTCTGACACAGCCCTCAGTGTAACACTCTGATACAGCCTTCAGTGTAACACTCTGACACAGCCCTCAGTGTAACACACTGACACAGCCCTCACTGTAACACTCTGACACAGCCCTCACTGTAACACTCTGATACAGCCCTCACTGTAACACTCTGACACAGCCCTCACTGTAACACACTGATACAGCCCTCAGTGTAACACACTGACACAGCCCTCAGTCTAACACTATGATACAGCCCTCAGTGTAACACTCTGATACAGCCCTCACTGTAAGACTTTGATACAGCCCTCAGTGTAACACTCTGACACAGACCTCACTGTAACACACTGATACAGCCCTCAGTGTAACACTCTGACACAGCCCTCACTGTAACACTCTGACACAGCCCTCACTGTAACACTCTGATAGAGCCGTCAGTGTAACACTCTGATACAACCTTCATTGTAACACTCTGATACAGCCCTCACTGTAACACTCTGATACAGCCTTCAGTGTAACACTCTGATACAGCCCTCAGTGTAACACTCTGATACAACCTTCATTGTAACACTCTGATACAGCCCTCACTGTAACACTCTGATACAGCCCTCACAGTAACACATTGATACAGCCCTCAGTGTAACACTCTGATACAGCCCTCAGTGTAACAACCTGATACAGCCCTCACTGCAAATATCTGATACAGCCCTCAGTGTAACACTCTGATACAGCCCTCAGTGTAACACTCTGACACAGCCCTCAGTCTAACACTATGATACAGCCCTCAGTGTAACACTCTGATACAGCCCTCACTGTAACACTCTGATACAGGCCTCACTGTAACACACTGATACAGCCCTCACTGTAACACTCTGATACAGCCCTCAGTGTAACACTCTGACACAGCCCTCAGTGTAACACTCTGATACAGCCCTCAGTGTAACACACTGACACAGCCATCAGTCTAACACTATGATACAGCCCTCAGTGTAACACTCTGATACAGCCCTCACTGTAACACTCTGATACAGGCCTCACTGTAACACACTGATACAGCCCTCACTGTAACACTCTGATACAGCCCTCAGTGTAACACTCTGACACAGCCCTCAGTGTAACACTCTGATACAGCCTTCAGTGTAACACTCTGATACAGCCCTCAGTGTAACACTCTGATACAGCCTTCATTGTAACACTCTGATACAGCCCTCACAGTAAGACATTGATACAGCCCTCAGTGTAACACTCTGTTACAGCCCTCAGTGTAACAACCTGATACAGCCCTCACTGCAAAAATCTGATACAGCCCTCAGTGTAACACTCTGATACAGCCCTCAGTGTAACACTCTGATACAGCTCTCACTGTAACACTCTGATACAGCCCTCACTGTAACACAATGACACAGCCCTCAGTGTAACACTCTGATACAGCCCTCACTGTAACACACTGACACAGCCCTCAGTGTAACACTTTGACACAGCCCACAGTGTAAAACTCTGATACAGCCCTCACTGTAACACTCTGATACAGCCCTCACTGGAACACTCTGATACAGCCCTAACTGTAACACTCTGATACAGCCCTCAGTGTAACACTCTGATACAGCCCTCACTGTTACACTCTGATACAGCCCTCACTGTAACACATTGATACAGCCCTCAGTGTAACACTCTGATACAGCCCTCAGTGTAACACTGTGACACAGCCCTCACTGTAACACTCTGACACAGCCCTCAGTGTAAAACTCTGACACAGCCCTCAGTGAAACACTCTGATACAGCCCACACTGTAACACACTGACACAGCCCTCACTGTAACACTCTGACACAGCCCTCACATGTAACACAATGACACAGCCCTCAGTGTAACACTCTGATACAGCCCTCACTGTAATACTCTGATACAGCCTTCAGTGTAACACACTGACACAGCCCTCAGTGTAACACTTTGACACAGCCCATAGTGTGACACTCTGATACAGCCCTCACTGTAACACTCTGATACAGCCCTCACTGTAACACTCTGATACAGCCCTAACTGTAACACTCTGATACAGCCCTCAGTGTAACACTCTGATACAGCCCTCACTGTAACACTCTGATACAGCCCTCACTGTAACACATTGATACAGCCCTCAGTGTAACACTCTGATACAGCCCTCAGTGTAACACTGTGACACAGCCCTCACTGTAACACTCTGACACAGCCCTCAGTGTAACACTCTGACACAGCCCTCAGTGTAACACTCTGATACAGCCCTCACTGTAACACTCTGATACAGCCCTCAGTGTAACACACTGACACAGCCCTCAGTGTAACAGTCTGACACAGCCCTCAGTGTAACACTCTGATACAGCCCTCAGTGTAACACTCTGACACAGCCCTCACGGTAATACACTGATACAGCCCTCAGTGTAACACTCTGATACAGCCCTCACTGTAACACACTGACACAGCCCTCAGTGTAACGCTCTGATACAGCCCTCACTGTAACACTCTGATACAGCCCTCACAGTAACACACTGACACAGCCCCCAGTGTAACACTCTGATACAGCCCTCACTGTAACACATTGACACAGCCCTCACTGTTACACTCTGATACAGCCTTCAGTGTAAGACTCTGATACAGCCCTCAGTGCAACACATTGATACAGCCATCAGTGTAACACTCTGATACAGCCCTCACTGTAACACAATGACACAGCCCTCAGTGTAACACTCTGATACAGCCCTCACTGTAATACTCTGATACAGACTTCAGTGTAAGACTCTGATACAGCCCTCAGTGTAACACTCTGATATAGCCTTGAGTGTAACACTCTGATACAGCCCTCAGTGTAACACATTGATACAGCCCTCAGTGTAACACTCTGATACAGCCCTAACTGTAACATTCTGATACAGCCCTAACTGTAACATTCTGATACAGCCCTCAGTGTAACACTCTGATACAGCCCTCACTGTAACACTCTGATACAGCCCTCACTGTAACACATTGATACAGCCCTCAGTGTAACACTCTGATACAGCCCTCAGTGTAACAGTGTGACACAGCCCTCACTGTAACACTCTGACACAGCCCTCAGTGTAACACTCTGACACAGCCCTCAGTGTAACACTCTGATACAGCCCTCAGTGTAAAACTCAGATGCAGCCTTCAGTGTAACACTCTGATACAGCCCTCAGTGTAACACTCTGATATAGCCTTGACTGTAACACTCTGATACAGCCCTCAGTGTAACACACTGATACAGCCCTCAGTGTAACACTCTGATACAGCCCTCACTGTAACACTCTGACACAGCCCTCTCTGTAACACTCTGATACAGCCCTCACAGCAACACTCTGATACAGCCCTCAGTGTAACTCTCTGATACAGCCATCAGTGTAACACTCTGATACAGCCTTCAGTGTAACACTCTGATACAGCCCTCAGTGTAACACTCTGACACAGCCCTCACTGTAACACTCTGATACAGCCCTCAGTGTAACACTCTGACACAGCCCTCAGTGTAACACTCTGATACAGCCCTCACTATAACACTCTGATACAGCCCTCAGTGTTACACTCTGACACAGCCCTCAGTGTAACACTCTGATACAGCCCTCAGTGTAACACTGTGACACAGCCCTCACTGTAACACTCTGACACAGCCCTCAGTGTAACACTCTGACACAGCCCTCAGTGAAACACTCTGATACAGCCCACACTGTAACACTCTGATACAGCCCTAACTGTAACACTCTGATACAGCCCTCAGTGTAACACTCTGATACAGCCCTCACTGTAACACTCTGATACAGCCCTCAGTGTAACACTCTGACACAGACCTCAGTGTAACACTACGATACAGCCCTCAGTGTAACACTCTGATACAGCCCACACTGCAACACTCTGATACAGCCCTAACTGTAACACTCTGATACAGCCCTCAGTGTAACACTCTGACACAGCACTCACTGTAACACTCTGATACAGCCCTCAGTGTAACATTCTGATACAGCCCTCACTGTAACACACTGACACAGCCCTCAGTGTAACACTATGATACAGCCCTCAGTGTAACACTATGATACAGCCCTCACTGTAACACTCTGACACAACCCTCAGTGTAACACTCTGACACAGCCCTCAGTGTAACACTCTGATACAGCCCTCAGTGTAACACTCTGATAGAGCGCTCACTGTAACACTCTGACACAGCCCTCACTGTAACACTCTGACACAGCCCTCAGTGTAACACTCTGATACAGCCTTCAGTGTAACACTCTGACACAGCCCTCAGTGTAACACACTGACACAGCCCTCACTGTAACACTCTGACACAGCCCTCACTGTAACACTCTGATACAGCCCTCACTGTAACACTCTGACACAGCCCTCACTGTAACACTCTGATACAGCCCTCAGTGTAACACACTGACACAGCCCTCAGTCTAACACTATGATACAGCCCTCAGTGTAACACTCTGATACAGCCCTCACTGTAAGACTTTGATACAGCCCTCAGTGTAACACTCTGACACAGACCTCACTGTAACACACTGATACAGCCCTCAGTGTAACACTCTGACACAGCCCTCACTGTAACACTCTGACACAGCCCTCACTGTAACACTCTGATAGAGCCGTCAGTGTAACACTCTGATACAACCTTCATTGTAACACTCTGATACAGCCCTCACTGTAACACTCTGATACAGCCTTCAGTGTAACACTCTGATACAGCCCTCAGTGTAACACTCTGATACAACCTTCATTGTAACACTCTGATACAGCCCTCACTGTAACACTCTGATACAGCCCTCACAGTAACACATTGATACAGCCCTCAGTGTAACACTCTGATACAGCCCTCAGTGTAACAACCTGATACAGCCCTCACTGCAAATATCTGATACAGCCCTCAGTGTAACACTCTGATACAGCCCTCAGTGTAACACTCTGACACAGCCCTCAGTCTAACACTATGATACAGCCCTCAGTGTAACACTCTGATACAGCCCTCACTGTAACACTCTGATACAGGCCTCACTGTAACACACTGATACAGCCCTCACTGTAACACTCTGATACAGCCCTCAGTGTAACACTCTGACACAGCCCTCAGTGTAACACTCTGATACAGCCTTCAGTGTAACACTCTGATACAGCCCTCAGTGTAACACTCTGATACAGCCTTCATTGTAACACTCTGATACAGCCCTCACAGTAAGACATTGATACAGCCCTCAGTGTAACACTCTGTTACAGCCCTCAGTGTAACAACCTGATACAGCCCTCACTGCAAAAATCTGATACAGCCCTCAGTGTAACACTCTGATACAGCCCTCAGTGTAACACTCTGATACAGCTCTCACTGTAACACTCTGATACAGCCCTCACTGTAACACAATGACACAGCCCTCAGTGTAACACTCTGATACAGCCCTCACTGTAACACACTGACACAGCCCTCAGTGTAACACTTGACACAGCCCACAGTGTAAAACTCTGATACAGCCCTCACTGTAACACTCTGATACAGCCCTCACTGGAACACTCTGATACAGCCCTAACTGTAACACTCTGATACAGCCCTCAGTGTAACACTCTGATACAGCCCTCACTGTTACACTCTGATACAGCCCTCACTGTAACACATTGATACAGCCCTCAGTGTAACACTCTGATACAGCCCTCAGTGTAACACTGTGACACAGCCCTCACTGTAACACTCTGACACAGCCCTCAGTGTAAAACTCTGACACAGCCCTCAGTGAAACACTCTGATACAGCCCACACTGTAACACACTGACACAGCCCTCACTGTAACACTCTGACACAGCCCTCACATGTAACACAATGACACAGCCCTCAGTGTAACACTCTGATACAGCCCTCACTGTAATACTCTGATACAGCCTTCAGTGTAACACACTGACACAGCCCTCAGTGTAACACTTTGACACAGCCCATAGTGTGACACTCTGATACAGCCCTCACTGTAACACTCTGATACAGCCCTCACTGTAACACTCTGATACAGCCCTAACTGTAACACTCTGATACAGCCCTCAGTGTAACACTCTGATACAGCCCTCACTGTAACACTCTGATACAGCCCTCACTGTAACAAATTGATACAGCCCTCAGTGTAACACTCTGATACAGCCCTCAGTGTAACACTGTGACACAGCCCTCACTGTAACACTCTGACACAGCCCTCAGTGTAACACTCTGACACAGCCCTCAGTGTAACACTCTGATACAGCCCTCACTGTAACACTCTGATACAGCCCTCAGTGTAACACACTGACACAGCCCTCAGTGTAACAGTCTGACACAGCCCTCAGTGTAACACTCTGATACAGCCCTCAGTGTAACACTCTGACACAGCCCTCACGGTAATACACTGATACAGCCCTCAGTGTAACACTCTGATACAGCCCTCACTGTAACACACTGACACAGCCCTCAGTGTAACGCTCTGATACAGCCCTCACTGTAACACTCTGATACAGCCCTCACAGTAACACACTGACACAGCCCCCAGTGTAACACTCTGATACAGCCCTCACTGTAACACATTGACACAGCCCTCACTGTTACACTCTGATACAGCCTTCAGTGTAAGACTCTGATACAGCCCTCAGTGCAACACATTGATACAGCCATCAGTGTAACACTCTGATACAGCCCTCACTGTAACACAATGACACAGCCCTCAGTGTAACACTCTGATACAGCCCTCACTGTAATACTCTGATACAGACTTCAGTGTAAGACTCTGATACAGCCCTCAGTGTAACACTCTGATATAGCCTTGAGTGTAACACTCTGATACAGCCCTCAGTGTAACACATTGATACAGCCCTCAGTGTAACACTCTGATACAGCCCTAACTGTAACATTCTGATACAGCCCTAACTGTAACATTCTGATACAGCCCTCAGTGTAACACTCTGATACAGCCCTCACTGTAACACTCTGATACAGCCCTCACTGTAACACATTGATACAGCCCTCAGTGTAACACTCTGATACAGCCCTCAGTGTAACAGTGTGACACAGCCCTCACTGTAACACTCTGACACAGCCCTCAGTGTAACACTCTGACACAGCCCTCAGTGTAACACTCTGATACAGCCCTCAGTGTAAAACTCTGATGCAGCCTTCAGTGTAACACTCTGATACAGCCCTCAGTGTAACACTCTGATATAGCCTTGACTGTAACACTCTGATACAGCCCTCAGTGTAACACACTGATACAGCCCTCAGTGTAACACTCTGATACAGCCCTCACTGTAACACTCTGACACAGCCCTCTCTGTAACACTCTGATACAGCCCTCACAGCAACACTCTGATACAGCCCTCAGTGTAACTCTCTGATACAGCCATCAGTGTAACACTCTGATACAGCCTTCAGTGTAACACTCTGATACAGCCCTCAGTGTAACACTCTGACACAGCCCTCACTGTAACACTCTGATACAGCCCTCAGTGTAACACTCTGACACAGCCCTCAGTGTAACACTCTGATACAGCCCTCACTATAACACTCTGATACAGCCCTCAGTGTTACACTCTGACACAGCCCTCAGTGTAACACTCTGATACAGCCCTCAGTGTAACACACTGATACAGCCCTCAGTGTAACACTCTGATACAGCCCTCACTGTAACACTCTGACACAGCCCTCTCTGTAACACTCTGATACAGCCCTCACAGTAACACTCTGATACAGCCCTCAGTGTAACTCTCTGATACAGCCATCAGTGTAACACTCTGATACAGCCTTCAGTGTAACACTCTGATACAGCCCTCAGTGTAACACTCTGACACAGCCCTCACTGTAACACTCTGATACAGCCCTCAGTGTAACACTCTGACACAGCCCTCAGTGTAACACTCTGATACAGCCCTCACTATAACACTCTGATACAGCCCTCAGTGTTACACTCTGACACAGCCCTCAGTGTAACACTCTGATACAGCCCACACTGTAACACTCTGATACAGCCCTAACTGTAACACTCTGATACAGCCCTCAGTGTAACACTCTGATACAGCCCTCACTGTAACACTCTGATACAGCCCTCAGTGTAACACTCTGACACAGACCTCAGTGTAACACTACGATACAGCCCTCAGTGTAACACTCTGATACAGCCCTCAGTGTAACACTCTGATACAGCCCTAACTGTAACACATTGATACAGCCCTCAGTGTAACACTCTGACACAGCACTCACTGTAACACTCTGATACAGCCCTCAGTGTAACATTCTGATACAGCCCTCACTGTAACACACTGACACAGCCCTCAGTGTAACACTATGATACAGCCCTCAGTGTAACACTATGATACAGCCCTCACTGTAACACTCTGACACAACCCTCAGTGTAACACTCTGACACAGCCCTCAGTGTAACACTCTGATACAGCCCTCAGTGTAACACTCTGATAGAGCGCTCACTGTAACACTCTGACACAGCCCTCACTGTAACACTCTGACACAGCCCTCAGTGTAACACTCTGATACAGCCTTCAGTGTAACACTCTGACACAGCCCTCAGTGTAACACATTGACACAGCCCTCACTGTAACACTCTGACACAGCCCTCACTGTAACACTCTGATACAGCCCTCACTGTAACACTCTGACACAGCCCTCACTGTAACACTCTGATACAGCCCTCAGTGTAACACACTGACACAGCCCTCAGTCTAACACTATGATACAGCCCTCAGTGTAACACTCTGATACAGCCCTCACTGTAAGACTCTGATACAGCCCTCAGTGTAACACTCTGACACAGACCTCACTGTAACACACTGATACAGCCCTCAGTGTAACACTCTGACACAGCCCTCACTGTAACACTCTGACACAGCCCTCACTGTAACACTCTGATAGAGCCGTCAGTGTAACACTCTGATACAACCTTCATTGTAACACTCTGATACAGCCCTCACTGTAACACTCTGATACAGCCTTCAGTGTAACACTCTGATACAGCCCTCAGTGTAACACTCTGATACAACCTTCATTGTAACACTCTGATACAGCCCTCACTGTAACACTCTGATACAGCCCTCACAGTAACACATTGATACAGCCCTCAGTGTAACACTCTGATACAGCCCTCAGTGTAACAACCTGATACAGCCCTCACTGCAAATATCTGATACAGCCCTCAGTGTAACACTCTGATACAGCCCTCAGTGTAACACTCTGATAAAGCTCTCACTGTAACACTCTGATACAGCCCTCACTGTAACACAATGACACAGCCCTCAGTGTAACACTCTGATACAGCCCTCACTGTAACACACTGACACAGCCCTCAGTGTAACACTCTGATACAACCCTCACTGTAACACACTGACACAGCCCTCAGTGTAACACTTTGACACAGCCCACAGTGTAACACTCTGATACAGCCCTCACTGTAACACACTGACACAGCCCTCACTGTAACACTCTGACACAGCCCTCACTGTAACACTCTGATACAGCCTTCAGTGTAACACTCTGATACAGCCCTCACTGGAACACTCTGCTACAGCCCTCAGTGTAACACTCTGACACAGCCCTCACATGTAACACAATGACACAGCCCTCAGTGTAATACTCTGATACAGCCTTCAGTGTAACACACTGACACAGCCCTCAGTGTAACACTTTGACACAGCCCATAGTGTGACACTCTGATACAGCCCTCACTGTAACACTCTGATACAGCCCTCACTGTAACACTCTGATACAGCCCTAACTGTAACACTCTGATACAGCCCTCAGTGTAACACTCTGATACAGCCCTCACTGTAACACTCTGATACAGCCCTCACTGTAACACATTGATACAGCCCTCAGTGTAACACTCTGATACAGCCCTCAGTGTAACACTGTGACACAGCCCTCACTGTAACACTCTGACACAGCCCTCAGTGTAACACTCTGACACAGCCCTCAGTGTAACACTCTGATACAGCCCTCACTGTAACACTCTGATACAGCCCTCAGTGTAACACACTGACACAGCCCTCAGTGTAACAGTCTGACACAGCCCTCAGTGTAACACTCTGATACAGCCCTCAGTGTAACACTCTGACACAGCTCTCACGGTAATACACTGATACAGCCCTCAGTGTAACACTCTGATACAGCCCTCACTGTAACACACTGACACAGCCCTCAGTGTAACACTCTGATACAGCCCTCACTGTAACACTCTGATACAGCCCTCACAGTAACACACTGACACAGCCCCCAGTGTAACACTCTGATACAGCCCTCAATGTAACACATTGACACAGCCCTCACTGTTACACTCTGATACAGCCTTCAGTGTAAGACTCTGATACAGCCCTCAGTGCAACACATTGATACAGCCCTCAGTGTAACACTCTGATACAGCCCTCACTGTAACACAATGACACAGCCCTCAGTGTAACACTCTGATACAGCACTCACTGTAATACTCTGATACAGACTTCAGTGTAAGACTCTGATACAGCCCTCAGTGTAACACTCTGATATAGCCTTGAGTGTAACACTCTGATACAGCCCTCAGTGTAACACATTGATACAGCCCTCAGTGTAACACTCTGATACAGCCCTCACTGTAACACAATGACACAGCCCTCAGTGTAACACTCTGATACAGCCCTCAGTGTAACACTGTGACACAGCCCTCACTGTAACACTCTGACACAGCCCTCAGTGTAACACTCTGACACAGCCCTCAGTGTAACACTCTGATACAGCCCTCAGTGCAACACATTGATACAGCCCTCAGTGTAACACTCTGATACAGACCTCACTGTAACACAATGACACAGCCCTCAGTGTAACACTCTGATACAGCCCTCACTGTAATACTCTGATACAGACTTCAGTGTAAGACTCTGATACAGCCCTCAGTGTAACACTCTGATATAGCCTTGAGTGTAACACTCTGATACAGCCCTCAGTGTAACACTCTGATACGGCCCTCACTGTAACACTCTGATACAGCCCTCACTGTAACACATTGATACAGCCCTCAGTGTAACACTCTGATACAGCCCTCAGTGTAACACTGTGACACAGCCCTCACTGTAACACTCTGACACAGCCCTCAGTGTAACACTCTGACACAGCCCTCAGTGTAACACTCTGATACAGCCCTCAGTGTAAAACTCTGATACAGCCTTCAGTGTAACACTCTGATACAGCCCTCAGTGTAACACTCTGATATAGCCTTGACTGTAACACTCTGATACAGCCCTCAGTGTAACACACTGATACAGCCCTCAGTGTAACACTCTGATACAGCCCTCACTGTAACACTCTGACACAGCCCTCTCTGTAACACTCTGATACAGCCCTCACAGCAACACTCTGATACAGCCCTCAGTGTAACTCTCTGATACAGCCATCAGTGTAACACTCTGATACAGCCTTCAGTGTAACACTCTGATACAGCCCTCAGTGTAACACTCTGACACAGCCCTCACTGTAACACTCTGATACAGCCCTCAGTGTAACACTCTGACACAGCCCTCAGTGTAACACTCTGATACAGCCCTCACTATAACACTCTGATACAGCCCTCAGTGTTACACTCTGACACAGCCCTCAGTGTAACACTCTGATACATCCCTCAGTGTAACACTCTGATACAGCCCACACTGTAACACTCTGATACAGCCCTCAGTGTAACACTCTGATACAGCCCTCACTGTAACACTCTGATACAGCCCTCACTGTAACACTCTGATACAGCCCTCAGTGTAACACTCTGATACAGCCCTCAGTGGAACACTCTGACACAGCCCTCAGTGTAACACTCTGATACAGCCCTCAGTGTAACACTCTGATACAGCCTTGAGTGTAACACTCTGATACAGCCCTCAGTGTAACACTCTGATACAGCCCTCACTGTAACACTCTGATACAGCCCTCACTGTAACACATTGATACAGCCCTCAGTGTAACACTCTGATACAGCCCTCAGTGTAACACTGTGACACAGCCCTCACTGTAACACTCTGACACAGCCCTCAGTGTAACACTCTGACACAGCCCTCAGTGTAACACTCTGATACAGCCCTCAGTGTAAAACTCTGATACAGCCTTCAGTGTAACACTCTGATACAGCCCTCAGTGTAACACTCTGATATAGCCTTGACTGTAACACTCTGATACAGCCCTCAGTGTAACACACTGATACAGCCCTCAGTGTAACACTCTGACACAGCCCTCACTGTAACACTCTGATACAGCCCTCAGTGTAACACTCTGACACAGCCCTCAGTGTAACACTCTGATACAGCCCTCACTATAACACTCTGATACAGCCCTCAGTGTTACACTCTGACACAGCCCTCAGTGTAACACTCTGATACATCCCTCAGTGTAACACTCTGATACTGCCCACACTGTAACACTCTGATACAGCCCTCAGTGTAACACTCTGATACAGCCCTCACTGTAACACTCTGATACAGCCCTCACTGTAACACTCTGATACAGCCCTCAGTGTAACACTCTGACACAGCCCTCACTGTAACACTCTGATACAGGCCTCACTGTAACACTCTGATACAGCCCTCAGTGTAACACTCTGATACAGCCCACAGTGTAACACTCTGACACAGCCCTCAGTGTAACACTCTGATACAGCCTTCAGTGTAACACTCTGATACAGCCCTCAGTATAACACTCTGATACAGCCCTCACTGTAACACTCTGACACAGCCCTCAGTGTAACACTCTGATATAGCCCTCAGTGTAACACTCTGATACAGCCCTCACTGTAACACTCTGACACAGCCCTCAGTGTAACACACTGACACAGCCCTCACTGTAACACTCTGATACAGCTCTCACTGTGACACTCTGATACAGCCCTCACTGTAACACTCTGATACAGCCCTCACTGTAACACTCTGATACAGCCCTCACTGTAACACTCTGATACAGCCCTAACTGTAACACTCTGATACAGCCCTCAGTGTAACACTCTGATACAGCCCTCAGTGTAACACACTGATACAGCCCTCAGTGTAACACTCTGATACAGCCCTCAGTGTAACACTCTGACACAGCCCTCACATGTAACACAATGACACAGCCCTCAGTGTAATACTCTGATACAGCCTTCAGTGTAACACACTGACACAGCCCTCAGTGTAACACTTTGACACAGCCCATAGTGTGACACTCTGATACAGCCCTCACTGTAACACTCTGATACAGCCCTAACTGTAACACTCTGATACAGCCCTCAGTGTAACACTCTGATACAGCCCTCACTGTAACACTCTGATACAGCCCTCACTGTAACACATTGATACAGCCCTCAGTGTAACACTCTGATACAGCCCTCAGTGTAACACTGTGACACAGCCCTCACTGTAACACTCTGACACAGCCCTCAGTGTAACACTCTGACACAGCCCTCAGTGTAACACTCTGATACAGCCCTCACTGTAACACTCTGATACAGCCCTCAGTGTAACACACTGACACAGCCCTCAGTGTAACAGTCTGACACAGCCCTCAGTGTAACACTCTGATACAGCCCTCAGTGTAACACTCTGACACAGCCCTCACGGTAATACACTGATACAGCCCTCAGTGTAACACTCTGATACAGCCCTCACTGTAACACACTGACACAGCCCTCAGTGTAACACTCTGATACAGCCCTCACTGTAACACTCTGATACAGCCCTCACAGTAACACACTGACACAGCCCCCAGTGTAACACTCTGATACAGCCCTCACTGTAACACATTGACACAGCCCTCACTGTTACACTCTGATACAGCCTTCAGTGTAAGACTCTGATACAGCCCTCAGTGCAACACATTGATACAGCCCTCAGTGTAACACTCTGATACAGCCCTCACTGTAACACAATGACACAGCCCTCAGTGTAACACTCTGATACAGCACTCACTGTAATACTCTGATACAGACTTCAGTGTAAGACTCTGATACAGCCCTCAGTGTAACACTCTGATATAGCCTTGAGTGTAACACTCTGATACAGCCCTCAGTGTAACACTTTGATACAGCCCTCAGTGTAACACTCTGATACAGCCCTCACTGTAACACAATGACACAGCCCTCAGTGTAACACTCTGATACAGCCCTCAGTGTAACACTGTGACACAGCCCTCACTGTAACACTCTGACACAGCCCTCAGTGTAACACTCTGACACAGCCCTCAGTGTAACACTCTGATACAGCCCTCAGTGCAACACATTGATACAGCCCTCAGTGTAACACTCTGATACAGACCTCACTGTAACACAATGACACAGCCCTCAGTGTAACACTCTGATACAGCCCTCACTGTAATACTCTGATACAGACTTCAGTGTAACACTCTGATACAGCCCTCAGTGTAACACTCTGATATAGCCTTGAGTGTAACACTCTGATACAGCCCTCAGTGTAACACTCTGATACGGCCCTCACTGTAACACTCTGATACAGCCCTCACTGTAACACATTGATACAGCCCTCAGTGTAACACTCTGATACAGCCCTCAGTGTAACACTGTGACACAGGCCTCACTGTAACACTCTGACACAGCCCTCAGTGTAACACTCTGACACAGCCCTCAGTGTAACACTCTGATACAGCCCTCAGTGTAAAACTCTGATACAGCCTTCAGTGTAACACTCTGATACAGCCCTCAGTGTAACACTCTGATATAGCCTTGACTGTAACACTCTGATACAGCCCTCAGTGTAACACACTGATACAGCCCTCAGTGTAACACTCTGATACAGCCCTCACTGTAACACTCTGACACAGCCCTCTCTGTAACACTCTGATACAGCCCTCACAGCAACACTCTGATACAGCCCTCAGTGTAACTCTCTGATACAGCCATCAGTGTAACACTCTGATACAGCCTTCAGTGTAACACTCTGATACAGCCCTCAGTGTAACACTCTGACACAGCCCTCACTGTAACACTCTGATACAGCCCTCAGTGTAACACTCTGACACAGCCCTCAGTGTAACACTCTGATACAGCCCTCACTATAACACTCTGATACAGCCCTCAGTGTTACACTCTGACACAGCCCTCAGTGTAACACTCTGATACATCCCTCAGTGTAACACTCTGATACTGCCCACACTGTAACACTCTGATACAGCCCTCAGTGTAACACTCTGATACAGCCCTCACTGTAACACTCTGATACAGCCCTCACTGTAACACTCTGATACAGCCCTCAGTGTAACACTCTGACACAGCCCTCACTGTAACACTCTGATACAGGCCTCACTGTAACACTCTGATACAGCCCTCACTGTAACACTCTGATACAGCCCTCAGTGGAACACTCTGACACAGCCCTCAGTGTAACACTCTGATACAGCCCTCACTGTAACACTCTGATATAGCCTTGAGTGTAACACTCTGATACAGCCCTCAGTGTAACACTCTGATACAGCCCTCACTGTAACACTCTGATACAGCCCTCACTGTAACACATTGATACAGCCCTCAGTGTAACACTCTGATACAGCCCTCAGTGTAACACTGTGACACAGCCCTCACTGTAACACTCTGACACAGCCCTCAGTGTAACACTCTGACACAGCCCTCAGTGTAACACTCTGATACAGCCCTCAGTGTAAAACTCTGATACAGCCTTCAGTGTAACACTCTGATACAGCCCTCAGTGTAACACTCTGATATAGCCTTGACTGTAACACTCTGATACAGCCCTCAGTGTATCACACTGATACAGCCCACAGTGTAACACTCTGACACAGCCCTCACTGTAACACTCTGATACAGCCCTCAGTGTAACACTCTGACACAGCCCTCAGTGTAACAATCTGATACAGCCCTCACTATAACACTCTGATACAGCCCTCAGTGTTACACTCTGACACAGCCCTCAGTGTAACACTCTGATACATCCCTCAGTGTAACGCTCTGATACTGCCCACACTGTAACACTCTGATACAGCCCTCAGTGTAACACTCTGATACAGCCCTCACTGTAACACTCTGATACAGCCCTCACTGTAACACTCTGATACAGCCCTCAGTGTAACACTCTGACACAGCCCTCACTGTAACACTCTGATACAGGCCTCACTGTAACACTCTGATACAGCCCTCACTGTAACACTCTGATACAGCCCACAGTGGAACACTCTGACACAGCCCTCAGTGTAACACTCTGATACAGCCTTCAGTGTAACACTCTGATACAGCCCTCAGTATAACACTCTGATACAGCCCTCACTGTAACACTCTGACACAGCCCTCAGTGTAACACTCTGATACAGCCCTCAGTGTAACACTCTGATACAGCCCTCACTGTAACACTCTGACACAGCCCTCAGTGTAACACACTGACACAGCCCTCACTGTAACACTCTGATACAGCCCTCACTGTGACACTCTGATACAGCCCTCACTGTAACACTCTGATACAGCCCTCACTGTAACACTCTGATACAGCCCTCACTGTAACACTCTGATACAGCCCTCAGTGTAACACTCTGACACAGCCCTCACTGTAACACTCTGATACAGGCCTCACTGTAACACTCTGATACAGCCCTCACTGTAACACTCTGATACAGCCCTCAGTGGAACACTCTGACACAGCCCTCAGTGTAACACTCTGATACATCCCTCAGTGTAACACTCTGATACTGCCCACACTGTAACACTCTGATACAGCCCTCAGTGTAACACTCTGATACAGCCCTCACTGTAACACTCTGATACAGCCCTCACTGTAACACTCTGATACAGCCCTCAGTGTAACACTCTGACACAGCCCTCACTGTAACACTCTGATACAGGCCTCACTGTAACACTCTGATACAGCCCTCACTGTAACACTCTGATACAGCCCTCAGTGGAACACTCTGACACAGCCCTCAGTGTAACACTCTGATACAGCCCTCACTGTAACACTCTGATATAGCCTTGAGTGTAACACTCTGATACAGCCCTCAGTGTAACACTCTGATACAGCCCTCACTGTAACACTCTGATACAGCCCTCACTGTAACACATTGATACAGCCCTCAGTGTAACACTCTGATACAGCCCTCAGTGTAACACTGTGACACAGCCCTCACTGTAACACTCTGACACAGCCCTCAGTGTAACACTCTGACACAGCCCTCAGTGTAACACTCTGATACAGCCCTCAGTGTAAAACTCTGATACAGCCTTCAGTGTAACACTCTGATACAGCCCTCAGTGTAACACTCTGATATAGCCTTGACTGTAACACTCTGATACAGCCCTCAGTGTATCACACTGATACAGCCCACAGTGTAACACTCTGACACAGCCCTCACTGTAACACTCTGATACAGCCCTCAGTGTAACACTCTGACACAGCCCTCAGTGTAACAATCTGATACAGCCCTCACTATAACACTCTGATACAGCCCTCAGTGTTACACTCTGACACAGCCCTCAGTGTAACACTCTGATACATCCCTCAGTGTAACACTCTGATACTGCCCACACTGTAACACTCTGATACAGCCCTCAGTGTAACACTCTGATACAGCCCTCACTGTAACACTCTGATACAGCCCTCACTGTAACACTCTGATACAGCCCTCAGTGTAACACTCTGACACAGCCCTCACTGTAACACTCTGATACAGGCCTCACTGTAACACTCTGATACAGCCCTCACTGTAACACTCTGATACAGCCCACAGTGGAACACTCTGACACAGCCCTCAGTGTAACACTCTGATACAGCCTTCAGTGTAACACTCTGATACAGCCCTCAGTATAACACTCTGATACAGCCCTCACTGTAACACTCTGACACAGCCCTCAGTGTAACACTCTGATACAGCCCTCAGTGTAACACTCTGATACAGCCCTCACTGTAACACTCTGACACAGCCCTCAGTGTAACACACTGACACAGCCCTCACTGTAACACTCTGATACAGCTCTCACTGTGACACTCTGATACAGCCCTCACTGTAACACTCTGATACAGCCCTCACTGTAACACTCTGATACAGCCCTCACTGTAACACTCTGATACAGCCCTCACTGTAACACTCTGATACAGCCCTAACTGTAACACTCTGATACAGCCCTCAGTGTAACACTCTGATACAGCCCTCAGTGTAACACACTGATACAGCCCTCAGTGTAACACTCTGATACAGCCCTCACTGTAACACTCTGACACAGCCCTCTCTGTAACACTCTGATACAGCCCTCACAGCAACACTCTGATACAGCCCTCAGTGTAACTCTCTGATACAGCCATCAGTGTAACACTCTGATACAGCCTTCAGTGTAACACTCTAATACAGCCCTCAGTGTAACACTCTGACACAGCCCTCACTGTAACACTCTGATACAGCCCTCACTGTAACACTCTGACACAGCCCTCAGTGTAACACTCTGATACAGCCCTCACTATAACACTCTGATACAGCCCTCAGTGTTACACTCTGACACAGCCCTCAGTGTAACACTCTGATACATCCCTCAGTGTAACACTCTGATACTGCCCACACTGTAACACTCTGATACAGCCCTCAGTGTAACACTCTGATACAGCCCTCACTGTAACACTCTGATACAGCCCTCAGTGTAACACTCTGACACAGCCCTCACTGTAACACTCTGATACAGGCCTCACTGTAACACTCTGATACAGCCCTCACTGTAACACTCTGATACAGCCCTCAGTGGAACACTCTGACACAGCCCTCAGTGTAACACTCTGATACAGCCCTCAGTGTAACACTCTGATATAGCCTTGTGTGTAACACTCTGATACAGCCCTCAGTGTAACACTCTGATACAGCCCTCACTGTAACACTCTGATACAGCCCTCACTGTAACACATTGTTACAGCCCTCAGTGTAACACTCTGATACAGCCCTCAGTGTAACACTGTGACACAGCCCTCACTGTAACACTCTGACACAGCCCTCAGTGTAACACTCTGACACAGCCCTCAGTGTAACACTCTGATACAGCCCTCAGTGTAAAACTCTGATACAGCCTTCAGTGTAACACTCTGATACAGCCCTCAGTGTAACACTCTGATATAGCCTTGACTGTAACACTCTGATACAGCCCTCAGTGTAACACACTGATACAGCCCTCAGTGTAACACTCTGATACAGCCCTCACTGTAACACTCTGACACAGCCCTCTCTGTAACACTCTGATACAGCCCTCACAGCAACACTCTGATACAGCCCTCAGTGTAACTCTCTGATACAGCCATCAGTGTAACACTCTGATACAGCCTTCAGTGTAACACTCTGATACAGCCCTCAGTGTAACACTCTGACACAGCCCTCACTATAACACTCTGATACAGCCCTCACTATAACACTCTGATACAGCCCTCAGTGTTACACTCTGACACAGCCCTCAGTGTAACACTCTGATACATCCCTCAGTGTAACACTCTGATACTGCCCACACTGTAACACTCTGATACAGCCCTCAGTGTAACACTCTGATACAGCCCTCACTGTAACACTCTGATACAGCCCTCAGTGTAACACTCTGACACAGCCCTCACTGTAACACTCTGATACAGGCCTCACTGTAACACTCTGATACAGCCCTCACTGTAACACTCTGATACAGCCCTCAGTGGAACACTCTGACACAGCCCTCAGTGTAACACTCTGATACAGCCTTCAGTGTAACACTCTGATACAGCCCTCAGTATAACACTCTGATACAGCCCTCACTGTAACACTCTGACACAGCCCTCAGTGTAACACTCTGATACAGCCCTCAGTGTAACACTCTGATACAGCCCTCACTGTAACACTCTGACACAGCCCTCAGTGTAACACACTGACACAGCCCTCACTGTAACACTCTGATACAGCTCTCACTGTGACACTCTGATACAGCCCTCACTGTAACACTCTGGTACAGCCCTCACTGTAACACTCTGATACAGCCCTCACTGTAACACTCTGATACAGCCCTCACTGTAACACTCTGATACAGCCCTCACTGTAACACTCTGATACAGCCCTAACTGTAACACTCTGATACAGCCCTCAGTGTAACACTCTGATACAGCCCTGAGTGTAACACTCTGACACAGAACTCAGTGTAACACTATGATACAGCCCTCAGTGTAACACTCTGACACAGCCCTCACTGTAACACTCTGATACAGCCCTCACTGTAACACTCAGACACAGCCCTCAGTGTAACACTCTGATACAGCTCTCAGTGTAACACTCTGACACAGCCCTCAGTGTAACACTCTGATACAGCCCTCACTGTAACACTCTGACACAGACCTCACTGTAACACTCTGACACAGCCCTCAGTGTAATACTCTGATACAGCCTTCAGTGTAACACTCTGACACAGCCCTCAGTGTAACACACTGACACAGCCCTCACTGTAACACTCTGATACAGCCCTCACTGTAACACTCTGACACAGCCCTCACTGTAACACTCTGACACAGCCCTCAGTGTAACACTCTGACACAGCCCTCACATGTAACACAATGACACAGCCCTCAGTGTAACACTCTGATACAGCCCTCACTGTAACACTCTGACACAGCCCTCACTGTAACACTCTGACACAGCCCTCAGTGTAACACTCTGACACAGCCCTCACATGTAACACAATGACACAGCCCTCAGTGTAACACTCTGATACAGCCCTCACTGTAATACTCTGATACAGCCTTCAGTGTAACACACTGACACAGCCCTCAGTGTAACACTTTGACACAGCCCATAGTGTGACACTCTGATACAGCCCTCACTGTAACACTCTGATACAGCCCTCACTGTAACACTCTGATACAGCCCTAACTGTAACACTCTGATACAGCCCTCAGTGTAACACTCTGATACAGCCCTCACTGTAACACTCTGATACAGCCCTCACTGTAACACATTGATACAGCCCTCAGTGTAACACTCTGATACAGCCCTCAGTGTAACAGTCTGACACAGCCCTCAGTGTAACACTCTGATACAGCCCTCAGTGTAACACTCTGACACAGCCCTCACGGTAATACACTGATACAGCCCTCAGTGTAACACTCTGATACAGCCCTCACTGTAACACACTGACACAGCCCTCAGTGTAACACTCTGATACAGCCCTCACTGTAACACTCTGATACAGCCCTCACAGTAACACACTGACACAGCCCCCAGTGTAACACTCTGATACAGCCCTCACTGTAACACATTGACACAGCCCTCACTGTTACACTCTGATACAGCCTTCAGTGTAAGACTCTGATACAGCCCTCAGTGCAACACATTGATACAGCCCTCAGTGTAACACTCTGATACAGCCCTCACTGTAACACAATGACACAGCCCTCAGTGTAACACTCTGATACAGCCCTCACTGTAATACTCTGATACAGACTTCAGTGTAAGACTCTGATACAGCCCTCAGTGTAACACTCTGATATAGCCTTGAGTGTAACACTCTGATACAGCCCTCAGTGTAACACATTGATACAGCCCTCAGTGTAACACTCTGATACAGCCCTAACTGTAACATTCTGATACAGCCCTAACTGTAACACTCTGATACAGCCCTCAGTGTAACACTCTGATACAGCCCTCACTGTAACACTCTGATACAGCCCTCACTGTAACACATTGATACAGCCCTCAGTGTAACACTCTGATACAGCCCTCAGTGTAACACTGTGACACAGCCCTCACTGTAACACTCTGACACAGCCCTCAGTGCAACACTCTGACACAGCCCTCAGTGTAACACTCTGATACAGCCCTCAGTGTAAAACTCTGATACAGCCTTCAGTGTAACACTCTGATACAGCTCTCAGTGTAACACTCTGATATAGCCTTGACTGTAACACTCTGATACAGCCCTCAGTGTAACACACTGATACAGCCCTCAGTGTAACACTCTGATACAGCCCTCACTGTAACACTCTGACACAGCCCTCTCTGTAACACTCTGATACAGCCCTCACAGCAACACTCTGATACAGCCCTCAGTGTAACTCTCTGATACAGCCATCAGTGTAACACTCTGATACAGCCTTCAGTGTAACACTCTGATACAGCCCTCAGTGTAACACTCTGACACAGCCCTCACTGTAACACTCTGATACAGCCCTCAGTGTAACACTCTGACACAGCCCTCAGTGTAACACTCTGATACAGCCCTCACTATAACACTCTGATACAGCCCTCAGTGTAACATTCTGATACAGCCCTCACTGTAACACACTGACACAGCCCTCAGTGTAACACTATGATACAGCCCTCAGTGTAACACTCTGACACAGCCCTCAGTGTAACACTCTGACACAGCCCTCACTGTAACACTCTGACACAACCCTCAGTGTAACACTCTGACACAGCCCTCAGTGTAACACTCTGATACAGCCCTCAGTGTAACACTCTGATACAGCCCTCACTGTAACACACTGACACAGCCCTCAGTGTAACACTCTGATACAGCCCTCACTGTAACACTCTGATACAGCCCTCACAGTAACACACTGACACAGCCCCCAGTGTAACACTCTGATACAGCCCTCACTGTAACACATTGACACAGCCCTCACTGTTACACTCTGATACAGCCTTCAGTGTAAGACTCTGATACAGCCCTCAGTGCAACACATTGATACAGCCCTCAGTGTAACACTCTGATACAGCCCTCACTGTAACACAATGACACAGCCCTCAGTGTAACACTCTGATACAGCCCTCACTGTAATACTCTGATACAGACTTCAGTGTAAGACTCTGATACAGCCCTCAGTGTAACACTCTGATATAGCCTTGAGTGTAACACTCTGATACAGCCCTCAGTGTAACACATTGATACAGCCCTCAGTGTAACACTCTGATACAGCCCTAACTGTAACATTCTGATACAGCCCTAACTGTAACACTCTGATACAGCCCTCAGTGTAACACTCTGATACAGCCCTCACTGTAACACTCTGATACAGCCCTCACTGTAACACATTGATACAGCCCTCAGTGTAACACTCTGATACAGCCCTCAGTGTAACACTGTGACACAGCCCTCACTGTAACACTCTGACACAGCCCTCAGTGCAACACTCTGACACAGCCCTCAGTGTAACACTCTGATACAGCCCTCAGTGTAAAACTCTGATACAGCCTTCAGTGTAACACTCTGATACAGCTCTCAGTGTAACACTCTGATATAGCCTTGACTGTAACACTCTGATACAGCCCTCAGTGTAACACACTGATACAGCCCTCAGTGTAACACTCTGATACAGCCCTCACTGTAACACTCTGACACAGCCCTCTCTGTAACACTCTGATACAGCCCTCACAGCAACACTCTGATACAGCCCTCAGTGTAACTCTCTGATACAGCCATCAGTGTAACACTCTGATACAGCCTTCAGTGTAACACTCTGATACAGCCCTCAGTGTAACACTCTGACACAGCCCTCACTGTAACACTCTGATACAGCCCTCAGTGTAACACTCTGACACAGCCCTCAGTGTAACACTCTGATACAGCCCTCACTATAACACTCTGATACAGCCCTCAGTGTAACATTCTGATACAGCCCTCACTGTAACACACTGACACAGCCCTCAGTGTAACACTATGATACAGCCCTCAGTGTAACACTCTGACACAGCCCTCAGTGTAACACTCTGACACAGCCCTCACTGTAACACTCTGACACAACCCTCAGTGTAACACTCTGACACAGCCCTCAGTGTAACACTCTGATACAGCCCTCAGTGTAACACTCTGATAGAGCGCTCACTGTAACACTCTGACACAGCCCTCACTGTAACACTCTGACACAGCCCTCAGTGTAACACTCTGATACAGCCTTCAGTGTAACACTCTGACACAGCCCTCAGTGTAACACACTGACACAGCCCTCACTGTAACACTCTGACACAGCCCTCACTGTAACACTCTGATACAGCCCTCAGTGTAACACTCTGACACAGCCCTCACTGTAACACTCTGATACAGCCCTCAGTGTAACACACTGACACAGCCCTCAGTCTAACACTATGATACAGCCCTCAGTGTAAGACTTTGATACAGCCCTCAGTGTAACACTCTGACACAGACCTCACTGTAACACACTGATACAGCCCTCAGTGCAACACTCTGACACAGCCCTCAGTGTAACACTCTGATAGAGCCGTCAGTGTAACACTCTGATACAACCTTCATTGTAACACTCTGATACAGCCCTCACTGTAACACTCTGATACAGCCTTCAGTGTAACACTCTGATACAGCCCTCAGTGTAACACTCTGATACAACCTTCATTGTAACACTCTGATACAGCCCTCACTGTAACACTCTGATACAGCCCTCACAGTAACACACTGACACAGCCCTCAGTGTAACACTTTGACACAGCCCATAGTGTGACACTCTGATACAGCCCTCACTGTAACACTCTGAGACAGCCCTCACTGTAACACTCTGATACAGCCCTAACTGTAACACTCTGATACAGCCCTCAGTGTAACACTCTGATACAGCCCTCACTGTAACACTCTGATACAGCCCTCACTGTAACACATTGATACAGCCCTCAGTGTAACACTCTGATACAGCCCTCAGTGTAACACTGTGACACAGCCCTCACTGTAACACTCTGACACAGCCCTCAGTGTAACACTCTGACACAGCCCTCAGTGTAACACTCTGATACAGCCCTCACTGTAACACTCTGATACAGCCCTCAGTGTAACACACTGACACAGCCCTCAGTGTAACAGTCTGACACAGCCCTCAGTGTAACACTCTGACACAGCCCTCACGGTAATACACTGATACAGCCCTCAGTGTAACACTCTGATACAGCCCTCACTGTAACACACTGACACAGCCCTCAGTGTAACACTCTGATACAGCCCTCACAGTAACACACTGACACAGCCCCCAGTGTAACACTCTGATACAGCCCTCACTGTAACACATTGACACAGCCCTCACTGTTACACTCTGATACAGCCTTCAGTGTAAGACTCTGATACAGCCCTCAGTGCAACACATTGATACAGCCCTCAGTGTAACACTCTGATACAGCCCTCACTGTAACACAATGACACAGCCCTCAGTGTAACACTCTGATACAGCCCTCACTGTAATACTCTGATACAGACTTCAGTGTAAGACTCTGATACAGCCCTCAGTGTAACACTCTGATATAGCCTTGAGTGTAACACTCTGATACAGCCCTCAGTGTAACACATTGATACAGCCCTCAGTGTAACACTCTGATACAGCCCTAACTGTAACATTCTGATACAGCCCTAACTGTAACACTCTGATACAGCCCTCAGTGTAACACTCTGATACAGCCCTCACTGTAACACTCTGATACAGCCCTCACTGTAACACATTGATACAGCCCTCAGTGTAACACTCTGATACAGCCCTCAGTGTAACACTGTGACACAGCCCTCACTGTAACACTCTGACACAGCCCTCAGTGTAACACTCTGACACAGCCCTCAGTGTAACACTCTGATACAGCCCTCAGTGTAAAACTCTGATACAGCCTTCAGTGTAACACTCTGATACAGCCCTCAGTGTAACACTCTGATATAGCCTTGACTGTAACACTCTGATACAGCCCTCAGTGTAACACACTGATACAGCCCTCAGTGTAACACTCTGATACAGCCCTCACTGTAACACTCTGACACAGCCCTCTCTGTAACACTCTGATACAGCCCTCACAGCAACACTCTGATACAGCCCTCAGTGTAACTCTCTGATACAGCCATCAGTGTAACACTCTGATACAGCCTTCAGTGTAACACTCTGATACAGCCCTCAGTGTAACACTCTGACACAGCCCTCACTGTAACACTCTGATACAGCCCTCAGTGTAACACTCTGACACAGCCCTCAGTGTAACACTCTGATACAGCACTCACTATAACACTCTGATACAGCCCTCAGTGTTACACTCTGACACAGCCCTCAGTGTAACACTCTGATACATCCCTCAGTGTAACACTCTGATACTGCCCACACTGTAACACTCTGATACAGCCCTCAGTGTAACACTCTGATACAGCCCTCACTGTAACACTCTGATACAGCCCTCACTGTAACACTCTGATACAGCCTTCAGTGTAACACTCTGACACAGCCCTCACTGTAACACTCTGATACAGGCCTCACTGTAACACTCTGATACAGCCCTCACTGTAACACTCTGATACAGCCCTCAGTGGAACACTCTGACACAGCCCTCAGTGTAACACTCTGATACAGCCTTCAGTGTAACACTCTGATACAGCCCTCAGTATAACACTCTGATACAGCCCTCACTGTAACACTCTGACACAGCCCTCAGTGTAACACTCTGATACAGCCCTCAGTGTAACACTCTGATACAGCCCTCACTGTAACACTCTGACACAGCCCTCAGTGTAACACACTGACACAGCCCTCACTGTAACACTCTGATACAGCTCTCACTGTGACACTCTGATACAGCCCTCACTGTAACACTCTGGTACAGCCTTCACTGTAACACTCTGATACAGCCCTCACTGTAACACTCTGATACAGCCCTCACTGTAACACTCTGATACAGCCCTAACTGTAACACTCTGATACAACCCTCAGTGTAACACTCTGATACAGCCCTGAGTGTAACACTCTGACACAGAACTCAGTGTAACACTATGATACAGCCCTCAGTGTAACACTCTGATACAGCCCTCACTGTAACACTCTGACACAGCCCTCAGTGTAACACTCTGATACAGCCCTCAGTGTAACACTCTGACACAGCCCTCAGTGTAACACTCTGATACAGCCCTCACTGTAACACTCTGACACAGCCCTCACTGTAACACTCTGACACAGCCCTCAGTGTAATACTCTGATACAGCCTTCAGTGTAACACTCTGACACAGCCCTCAGTGTAACACACTGACACAGCCCTCACTGTAACACTCTGATACAGCCCTCACTGTAACACTCTGACACAGCCCTCACTGTAACACTCTGACACAGCCCTCAGTGTAATACTCTGATACAGCCCTCACTGTAACACTCTGAGACAGCCCTCACTGTAACACTCTGAGACAGCCCTCACTTTAACACACTGACACAGCCCTCAGTCTAACACTATGATACAGCCCTCAGTGTAACACTCTGATACAGGCCTCACTGTAACACTCTGACACAGCCCTCACTGTAACACTCCGATACAGCCCTCACTGTAAGACACTGATACAGCCCTCACTGTAACACTCTGATACAGCCCTCAGTGTAACACTCTGATACAGCCCTGAGTGTAACACTCTGACACAGCCCTCACTGTGACACTCTGATACAGCCCTCAGTGTAACACTGTGATACAGCCCTCACTGTAACACTCTGATGCAGGCCTCACTGTAACACTCTGATACAGCCTTCAGTGCAACACTCTGACACAGCCCTCACTGTAACACTCTGATACAGCCCTCAGGGTAACACTCTGATACAGGCCTCAGGGTAACACTCTGATACAGACCTCACTGTAACACTCTGATACAGCCTTCAGTGTAACACTCTGACACAGCCCTCAGTCTAACACTCTGACACAGCCCTCACTGCAACACTCTGACACAGCCTTCAGTGTAACACTCTGATACAGCCCTCAGTGTAACACTCTGATACAGCCTTCAGTGTAACACTCTGATACAGCCCTCAGTGTAACACTCTGACACAGCCATCACTGTAACACTCTGACACAGCCCTCAGTGTAACACTCTGACACAGCCCTCACTGTAACACTCTGATACAGCACTCACTTTTACACACTGACACAGCCCTCAGTCTAACACTATGATACAGCCCTCACTGTAACACTCCGATACAGCCCTCACTGTAAGACACTGATACAGCCCTCACTGTAACACTCTGATACAGCCCTCAGTGTAACACTCTGACACAGCCCTCACTGTAACACTCTGATACAGGCCTCACTGTAACACTCTGACACAGCCCTCACTGTAACACTCTGATACAGCCCTCACTGTAACACTCTGACACAGCCCTCACTGTAACACTCTGACACAGCCCTCAGTGTAAAACTCTGATACAGCCTTCAGTGTGACACTCTGACACAGCCCTCAGTGTAACACTCTGATACAGCCCTCAGTGTAACACTCTGACACAGCCTTCAGTGTAACACTCTGATACAGCCCTCAGTGTAACGCTCTGACACAGCCCTCAGTGTAACACTCTGATACAGCCCTCACTGTAACACTCTGATACAGGCCTCACTGTAACACTCTGATACAGCCTTCAGTGTAACACTCTGACACAGCCCTCAGTGTAACACTCTGACACAGCCCTCACTGCAACACTCTGATACAGCCTTCAGTGTAACACTCTGACACAGCCCTCAGTGTAACACTATGATACAGCCCTCACTGTAACACTCTGACACAGCCTTCAGTGTAACACTCTGACACAGCCCTCACTGCAACACTCTGATACAGCCTTCAGTGTAACACTCTGACACAGCCCTCAGTGTAACACTATGATACAGCCCTCAATGTAACACTCTGATACAGCCTTCAGTGTAACACTCTGACACAGCCCTCACTGCAACACTCTGATACAGCCTTCAGTGTAACTCTCTGACACAGCCCTCAGTGTAACACTATGATACAGCCCTCAATGTAACACTCTGATACAGCCCTCACTGTAACACTCTGATACAGCCCTCAGTGTAACACTCTGATACAGCCCTCACTGTAACACTCTGACACAGCCCTCAGTGTAACACTCTGATACAGCCCTCAGTGTAACACTCTGACACACCACTCAGTGTAACACTTTGATACAGCCCTCAGGGTAACACTCTGATACAGCCCTCAGGGTAACACTCTGATACAGGCCTCACTGTAACACTCCGATACCGCCTTCAGTGTGACACTCTGATACAGCCCTCAGTGTAACACTCTGATACAGCCCTCAGTGTGACACTCTGACACAGCCCTCAGTGTAACACTATGATACAGCCCTCACTGTAACACTCTGACACAGCCTTCAGTGTGACACTCTGATACAGCCCTCAGTGTAACACTCTGGTACAGCCCTCAGTGTAACACTCTGACACAGCCCTCAGTGTAACGCTCTGACACAGCCTTCAGTGTAACACTCTGATACAGGCCTCACTGTAACGCTCTGACACAGCCTTCAGTGTAACACTCTAATACAGCCCTCAGTGTAACACTCTGATACAGCCCTCAGTGTAACACTCTGACACAGCCCTCACTGTAACACTCTGATACAGCCCTCACTGTAACACACTGACACAGCCCTCAGTGTAATACTCTGATACAGCCTTCAGTGTAACACTCTGACACAGCCCTCAGTGTAACACTCTGACACAGCCCTCACTGCAACACTCTGATACAGCCTTCAGTGTAACACTCTGACACAGCCCTCAGTGTAACACTATGATACAGCCCTCAATGTAACACTCTGATACAGCCTTCAGTGTAACACTCTGATACAGCCCTCAGTGTAACACTCTGATACAGCCCTCACTGTAACACTCTGACACAGCCCTCAGTGTAACACTCTGATACAGCCCTCAGTGTAACACTCTGACACACCCCTCAGTGTAACACTTTGATACAGCCCTCAGGGTAACACTCTGATACAGCCCTCAGGGTAACACTCTGATACAGGCCTCACTGTAACACTCCGATACCGCCCTCACTGTAAGACACTGATACAGCCCTCACTGTAACACTCTGATACAGCCCTCAGTGTAACACTCTGACACAGCCCTCACTGTAACACTCTGATACAGCCCTCAGGGTAACACTCTGATACAGGCCTCACTGTAACACTCTGATACAGCCCTCAGTGTAACACTCTGATACAGCCCTCACCTTAACACTCTGATAGAGCCGTCAGTGTAACACTGTGACACAGCCCTCACTGTAAAACTCTCACACAGCCCTCACTGTAACACTCTGATACAGCCCTCAGTGTAACACTATGATACAGCCCTCACTGTAACACTCTGATACAGCCCTCAGTGTAACACTCTGACACAGCCCTCAGTGTAACACTCTGACACAGCACTCACTGTAACACTCTGATACAGCCCTCACTGCAACACTCTGATACAGCCCTCACTCTAACACTCTGACACAGCCCTCAGTGTAACACTCTGATACAGCCTTCAGTGTAACACTCTGATACAGTCCTCAGTGTACCACTCTGATACAGTCCTCAGTGTACCACTCTGATACAGTCCTCAGTGTTACACTCTGATACTGTCCTCAGTGTAACACTCTGATACAGCCCTCACTGTAACACTCTGATACAGCCCTCACTCTAACACTCTGACACAGCCCTCAGTGTACCACTCTGATACAGCCCTCACTGTAACACTCTGATACAGGCCTCAGTGTAACACTCTGACACAGCCCTCAGTGTAAAACTCTGATACAGCGCTCAGTGTAACACTCTGACACAGCCCTCACTGTAACACTCTGATACAGCCCTCAGTGTAACACTCTGACACAGCCCTCAGTGTAACACTCTGACACAGCCCTCACTGTAACACTCTGACACAGCCTTCAGTGTAACACTCTGATACAGCCCTCACTGTAACACTCTGACACAGCCCTCAGTGTAACACTCTGATACAGCCCTCACTGTAACACTCTGATACAGCCCTCACTGTAACACTCTGACACAGCCCTCAGTGTAACACACTGACACAGCCCTCACTGTAACACTCTGATACAGCCCTCACTGTGACACTCTGCTACAGCCCTCACTGTAACACACTGACACAGCCCTCAGTGTAACACTCTGACACAGCCCTCAGTGTAACACTCTGACACAGCCCTCACTGTAACACTCTGACACAGCCCTCAGTGTAACACTCTGATACAGCCCTCACTGTAACACTCTGATACAGCCCTCAGAGTAACACTCTGACACAGCCCTCAGTGTAACACTCTGACACAGCCCTCAGTGTAACACTCTGACACAGCCCTCACTGTAACACTCTGACACAGCCCTCAGTGTAACACTCTGATACAGCCCTCACTGTAACACTCTGACACAGCCCTCAGTGTAACACTCTGATACAGCCCTCACTGTAACACTCTGAGACAGCCTTCACTGTAACACTCTGACACAGCCCTCACTGTAACACTCTGATACAGCCCTCAGTGTAACACTCTGACACAGCCCTCACTGTAACACTCTGACACAGCCCTCAGTGTAACACTCTGATACAGCCCTCACTGTAACACTCTGATACAGCCCTCACTGTAACACTCTGATAAACTCTGGATTTGATTGGTTTGGGAATTGGCGATTTCTGTGGATACCAAGCTAAGCTTTTCCATGATGCACTGCCTTACCTGTGGTTGGATTTGACCTGTTTCCCTTCCCTCTGAAGGCACAGTGTTTTAGAAGGTGTTCAATATTGTTCCTTAGCCAATCAATAAGGATCAGACCAGTGCCTGCTGTCCAAGTTTTCTCTCTCTCTCTGCTTTGCCCTGTCCCCAATATGATCAATTATATATTTTATCTACATTAGTTTTGGAATTTGAAAACGAAATTTCAACCAGGTTTCTTTTATAAATATCAAAATAATTAATCCATTATGAAAATAGGATCAATATAAAAAAAGCTGATTAATAAGCCAATTGAAATAGGAAAGTGTAAATATTTATTCTTCTATATAACTCAAGCATACCAATTAAAGAAAACCCTCTTTCTCTGCAGGGATTAATTTTGGGTGATAAAGACACACTTTGGCCAATATCTGTTAGTTCTTGAAGGGAATAAAAATATATGAAATGTTCAAGACTGCTTTCAGCCATCGTCTTGTCACATATAGATGGGTGTCACTGCACACAGACAGCTATCACTTGGATCTCTGCTGATACTGTTCCGTCTGGTATCATCAAATACATCATCGGTGGGGGTGGGGGTGGGGGTGGTGGTGGCACGTTCGGCTCAGTGGTTAGCACTGCTGCCTCACAGCACCAGGGTCCCAGGTTCGATTCCAGTCTCGGGTGACTGTCTGTGTGGAGTTTGTACATTCTCCCTGTGTCTGCATGGGGGTGCTCCGGTTTCCTCCCACAGTCCAAAGATGTGCAGGTCAGGTGAATTGGCCATGCTAAATTGCCCATAGTCAGAGGGAAATGGGTCTGGGTGGGTTACACTTCGGAGGGTTGGTGTGGATGTGTTGGGGTGAAGGGCCTGTTTCCACACTGTAGGGAATCTAATCTAATCTAGTGTAGACTTTCAAAAGAGAACGACTGGGATAGTTTCTGAGGTCTCACTTTGGTCTCTCCAAAAGGCTTTTCCCAGAGAGATACAGCTGCGTAGCATCTATCTATCAGCAGGCTGTACTTCAGTTGACCCTCAAACAATATCCAGAAATAAGTTATAAACTGAGTTATGTGATTTCCAGTGAACAAGTGCTGAGAAATTATTTAATATCATGTGACTTCATGCAACAATACCCACACATCTGTGTGTGTGGATATACGTGTTTGTCCAGACACCCATGTAATGTCTATGATGTGTGTGCATGGATGTATTATTGTATAATGGCGTTTTTCTCTGGAGCAGTGTGATTACCAACTCTTTAGGTATTGAAGACTCACCTCCAGGACTTCACCATAAGCAATATTTTTTCTTTTATTTTCTTCGCACAATTTTACTTTTTTGTGACATTATAAACCTCATGGTACAGGTGTAAAATAAAGTCAAGGATTATTGGGATTGGAGGGGTAGGTACTGTGGATTGTGAAAAGGTCAGTAAGACTTGGCAATCAGACAGTTCGACAGCCTCCTTCAGCCTGACCCCAGCCAGACTGAAGGTCAGAGAGAGCCAAAGACAGCTGGAGAAACTGGATGGGTCCACATATTTGGCAGGAGTCAGCACCTTTGAGGAGTTGGAACCAAAGTGAACTGGGAAACAGGTGAACATAACTGCACAGTCATCAGTTTGCTTGCAACAGCAATGGTGATGAGATGCCTTTGATTTAATTACATCCCCGGTACCTCGCTCATTAGAGCTTGCAAATTGGGAACTGTGAATCCGATATATATATAAACGGATCGATTAATGTCACTTTCCACAAATACAACCATTTTCAGTGCTTGGGCACTCCCAGGAGATTACTAACTCTTGAATGATAGATTGGAAGAGTTACCTTGTTTTTCATTGTTATTTGGAGGAATGCAGAATGCAAGTGTAAGCATCAAATATCCAGAACAAACAGAAACAATCAGGAACATATTCCATCAACAAAAGCAGCGTTGAAAGTAAGGAACAAAAAACATTTAAATTTAGATAGCGCTTTTCACTAACTCAGAAATACAGCTCATAGAATAATGTTTGAAATGTACTTCTTGTTGTAATGCAGAAAATGCAGCAGCCAATTTGTGCAGAGTAGGCTCCCACAAATAGCAATGTTTTTTGAATGTTGTCAGAGGGGAAAATGTTGCCCAGGATACTGAGGACAACATCCTTCCCCTTCTTCACAATACAGCCGTGAGCATAGGAGCATCTGAAAGTGGAGCTCGTGTAAGCCATTCAGCCCCTCAAACTTGCCCTGAGGCTACGATGGATACATTAACCGTTGATCTGCCCTAGGACCCAGCTCTCACAATCTCTCATGGATCCACTGGAGAGGATGGACAGACTGCCTCAGCTGAATGTCAGAACCTTCAACAGGTTGATGCCTGCTCAGGGACATTCAGCCTGGATTTACTGCCCTGTGGTGGACGAGATGATGAGGGGAATGGGCATGACCTTTCTCATTGCTCAACTCAACAAGGGAAGGAGGTTAACCCTGTCAGGTCTCTATGAGAGAGCAGGAGAGGGGGATTGACCCTGTCAGGTCTCTATGAGAGATAGAGAGAGAGAGAGAGAGCAGGGTAGGGAGACTGACCATGTCAGGTCTATGAGAAAGAGCAGGGGAGGGGGATTGACTGTCAAGTCTATGGGGTTCTGTTTTCAGGGGATGCATAGCTCCCTTCCAGATTTTCTTTCCTTGGGAGATTGAGATCAAAATCTACCCACACCCTTAACCCCAGTGCTGCCTGACCTACCCACACCCTGAACCCCAGTGCTGCCTGACCTACCCACACCCTTAACCCCAGTGCTGCCTGACCTACCCACACCCTGAACCCCAGTGCTGCCTGACCTACCCACACCCTGAACCCCAGTGCTGCCTGACCTACCCACACCCTTAACCCCAGTGCTGCCTGACCTACCCATACCCTGAACCCCAGTGCTGCCTGACCTACCCACACCCTTAACCCCAGTGCTGCCTGACCTACCCACACCCTGAACCCCAGTGCTGCCTGACCTACCCACACCCTTAACCCCAGTGCTGCCTGACCTACCCACACCCTTAACCCCAGTACTGCCTGACCTACCCACACCCTTAACCCCAGTACTGCCTGACCTACCCACACCCTTAACCACCGCCGTTTAAACACCGGCAAGGTTGAACTGCTTGCCTTTTGTTGTTAACCTTCTCCACAGCTCTGTATCTCCTCCAGCTCCTCACATTTCCTCTGTCCTGGCAGTTTGAACACTCGATTGTAATTGCTTTGCATTGACAGTCATGTTTTTAGCTGATTAACCCTTAGCTTCTGCAGCCCCTTCCCCAAAGTCTGACTTGAAACATGAACTTTGTTCCAATCTCCTAATGTTCTCCAGCAGTCCCTGTGTTTGGCTTGGATTTCCAGCATCTGCAGTATTTTGCTTTTCTGTCGTTTCCAAAACCTACCCGTCTGGCAATAACTTTGGTATCTGCTCTAATACCTCATTCTGGGGGTTAGGTGCCATATTTTGGGAGATAAAGCTCCCATGAAATGTTCTGGGACATATTACTAACACGAGGCATTATATGAATGTTGGTTGGTGTTGTTTTGTCATTTGGTTCCTCACAATGAATTTCACCAGCTGCAGTCATGCTGAATTGGAAATTCTCTGTCAGACTATCAGTAATTCCTTATTAACCTTTTCAGAGTTGACTGCAGCTTGTGGATTACGTGGCCCTCTAACTGAATGGGATTCTGGCAATGCTGTGTCACATATCAGTGTGAATCGCACTGAGATTCAGAAAAATAAGCATCAACTGGAGGCTGAAAACCATGAAATCAATGTTTGTGTTGGCAGTGATACTGAATTTTACAGACCATGTGGCACTATCTCACTGTCTGCAGAGAGATTACACAGATCTATAAGGAATATACAGCATAGAATCAGGCCACTCAGCCCCACTAGTCTGGGTGACTGTTTACAGTCCATATACATCCCACCTTGCGATGACTGTGTGGAGTTTGCATGTTCTCCCTTTGCGTCTGTATGGGATTCCTCCAGGTGCTCCGGTTTCTTCCCATAGCCCAAAAGTTAGGTGCATTAGCCGTGGTCAATGTAGGATTACAGGAATAGGGTGGGTAGCTCTTCAGATGGACTATTTGGACTCAATGGGTCAAATGGCCTGCTTCAATACTGTAGGGAATCTATGATTCCATATAAATCATTCCCACTGCCTCATCTGCTCTTCCAATAGATCTTTCTATTTGCTTTTCTGTCAAGTACCTGTCCAATATTCTTTTGAAAAGATCTAATCCATTCATCCAAGCTGCTCCTCTGGCCGTACAGTAAAGAAACACAGAAAAAAAAGTTTTACAAAAATGCCTTACCTGTGTCCAGACATTGGTGGATTCCACCATGTTCCTCTCCGAAAGCCATTTCATCATTATTTTCACAAGTCTGTCACTTTTAAGGCTGCAATAATGAAAAAGGAGAAACTAACAAAAGAACTGAAAAGACACTACACTGCAATACAGATTTTTTTTTACCTTTAACAGCTACAAAATGACAATAAGGACAAACATCTCATCATGGACTGACGATTCACTGACATTCTATTGTAACTTCAATTATTTAAAGAAAGAATCAATCTTTGCTTTATGCATCAGTAGATAATTGACAGACAATGAGAGGCTGTCAATCTTCTTGCTTTGGACACTGAAGGGTTAAACCTTCCTTTGTGTCTGATGATGACTTCAAGGGTCCAGTCAAAATTTTTCTGATTTTAGAAGATCATAACCTCAGAGTGATGTCATATCGCCAACACCAGGTAAAAGAGGAAGCAATTCAAAATAGGTGTTGGCACAAAGATGCAGAATACGATTTCATGAAAGCTAATTTAACTGAAAGGTTTCTTGAACTGGCTTGTTGCCTTTACAAATTCTACTGAAATGTATTTCTGGACAAGCTAAAAGATACGCTGAGAGAAAGCCAAAGCACAACACAGTACTCCACAACAGCATGGGGAGTGGAGCCTGCCAAGGAACATTGTCTAAGAAACTTCCAGAAGCACATCCACAAAGTCAAAGGTATTAACTGTGACTGCCACAGATTGCAGAGCCCAGTCAGACAGTGCCTGCAGGAAACATGACCCATGAATACCTGAAGCTGTTATTTCCACCACCTTCTCGAGGGGCAACTAGAGACGGTCAATAAACACTGGTTAGCAAGTGATGCCCACGACTGACTAACTAAATAAAAAATACACCAAAACGAATGGGGAATATGTACTATCTGCCAAATTTGCAAGTGCACTGATCTTCCCTTTATATATCTAATGTGGTACAGTCTGCACACAATAAGATAAAAATTTACAATGGGTCCAGTATCCTATTTATTGGCATTGTCCATCTTAATTGGCAATATGAGACCTTGGGATGGACACCTGAAGCATTCTGTATCAGACGAAATCTCCATCATTGGTTTACCAGCCCACACTAATCAACATACTACTATCTTCCACAAGCTCTGTCAGGTACAATACTAAAGATTCCAGGATTCACATCAAACTTGTTCATTCTGGTCCGGGCCAAGCTGAGCAAATTCAGAAGGTGATGCCAGGCAATGAGCAGCTGCAAAAGGTCATCATCATCTGGTGAACTGAACTCATCTACCTGCTTCCAAAACTGTTGCTTTTGGTCATTCAGTGATGGATATGTGAACACACAGACCTTCCAGCCTCCTCAGCCATCCCATACAATCATGACTGGATCTTAAAATCCACACTCCCGCCACTCCTAGTAAAAATTCAGCTCCTACTTAACAAGAATCGTTCCATCTCGGCCTTGACAATGTTCAAAGTCAGAAGTCACATGACACCAGCTTATAGTCCAACAGGTTGATTTGAAATGTCAAGCTTTCAGAGTGCAGCCCCTTGACTGTTGGACTGTAACCAGGTGTCGTGCGATTTCTGAGTTTGTCCACCCCAGTGGCACATTCACTTCATGCTGAACAATGTTCAAGTCTGCAGCTCAGATGCAATGGGCTGAAAGGCCTGTTCAGTGTTGTATGACTCGATGACTCCACTCCCACCAGCCTTTCAGGAAGATGGTTCCCAAAGACTCGTGTCCGTCTAAGAGAAAAGCAATGTCTCCTCTGTTTGAAAGGGATGGCAGCTGATTGTTAGGCCAATTACTTCTGGATTCTCCCACCAGAGGAAACATCCTCTCCATGCCTGCTCTATCAATATCCTCAGGATCTTATACATTACAATCCAATCACCTTTACTCTTCTGAACTCCACAGGATACAAGCTGAAAGTGTCCAACCTTTCCTCATCAGATAAACCCATTTTAGACAAGTCTTTTTTTAGCAGATTTTGAGAAGATTTGTAGCTCAGATTGAGGTTCTGGATGTAGGTTTGCTCGCTGAGCTGGAAGGTTCATTTTCAGATGTTTCGTCACTATACTAGGTAACATCTTCAGTGAGCCTCTGGATGAAGCACTGCCGATGTTTCCTGCTTTCTATTTATATGTTTGGGTTTCCTTGATTTGGTGATGTAATTTCCTGTGGTGCTGTCATTTCCTATGACAATGTCAGTTCCTGTTCTTTTTCTCAGGGAGTGGTAAATGAGGTCGAAGTCAATGTGTTTGTTGATAGAGTTCCAGTTGGAATGCCATGCTTCTAGGAATTCTCATGCATGTCTCTGTTTGGCTTGTCCTAGGATGGATGTGTTGTCCCAGTCGAAGTGGTGCCCTACCTCATCTGTATATAAGGATTCTAGTGAGAGAGGTACAGGTCGTTTTGTGGGTAGTTGATGTTCATGTATCCTGGTGGCTAGTTTTCTGCCTGTGGTCCAATGTTATATTTGTTACAGTTCTTGCACGGTATTTTGTAAATTTAAAATCCACCATCTGCTGTGGATTCCAACCCAGATCTCCAGAACATTATCGGAGTCTCTGGATTAACAGTCCACCTATAATACCATGAGGTCATCGCTTCCCCCTGTCTGATAAACCCTCTCTGAACTGCCTTCAATGCATTTACATCCTTCCTTATTGAAGGTGACCATTATTGGTACTGAGTCCTCCAGATACAGTGTTACCCCTGTATAACTAAGGCAAAACCTCAATTCCTCTCACCAGAAATGATGACATTTTATTAGTTTACCTGATTACTTGTTGTACCTGCATACTAACCACTTGCAATTTGTACGTAACGACACCTGGATCCCTCTGTGTCTCAGAGCTGTACAGACCCTCACCACTTGGATAACAGGCTTCCCATTTTTTTAATTCTTCCTGCCAACATGGACAATTTCACCTTTACCCACGTCATACTCCATTTAGCACATCTTTAACCATGCCCCATCTAATACTGTCAACACCCACTCCATTCACAGCCAATGGACAATAGTGTCAGTGTGTGCTATCTCTGCAACCAAATAGGTAGAGTGTGGTGCTGGAAAAAGCACAGTAATCAGGCAGCATCTGAGGAGCAAGACAGTAGACATTCTGGGCAGGACCGTTCCTCAGGACAGAGTCCTGCCCGAAATATCCACTCTCTTGCTCCTCGGATGCCGCCTGACTGGCTGTGCATTTTCCAGCACCATACCCTACCTACTCTGCCTCTCCAGCATCACCAGTCCTCACTATCTCCATCCCTGCAACAACTCCGCCAAGTTCCTTGGCTCGCATCTTCCAAACCCACAACCTCTACCACTCAGAAACCGTGCCCCACTCTGACTTGAAAGGACACCACTGTCAGAAACACTGTTTCTGGCTCAAAATCCTGAAAGTCTCTTCCTAACAGCACTGTGGCTGTTCCGACACCCCATCAGATTGCAACGGTTCAAGGAGGCAACTCACTACCAACTCACTACCCTTCCTGATGAAGGGCTTATGCCCGAAACGTCGAAGATTCCTGATGAAGGGCTTATACCCGAAACGCCGAATTTCCTGTTCCTTGGATGCTGCCTGGCCTGCTGCGCTTTTCCAGCAACACATTTTCAGCACTACCAGCTTTACCAGGGCAACTGGGGATGGGACATAAATACTGGCCTTGTCAGGGTAACTGTGATGGGGAATGGATGATCTTATATATTTAACGTGGAGGGATGGGTGTCATTGTGTTCTAGATCAGTTGACCAGGTAATTTCAGTCTGATGCAAATACAGAGGCACAGTGCCTCATGGCTCCAGGGACCTGGGTTTGATCCCACCCTCGGGTGACTGTCTGCCTGGAGTTTGCACATTCTCCCCGTGTCTGTGAGGGTGTGTTCTGGGTATTTTGGTTTCCTCTGAAGATGTGCAGGTTAGGTGGATTAGCCATGCAAAATGCAGGGTAATGGGGGATAGGGTGGGGTGGGGGGTAAATCTGGGTTGGTAGGTACAGACTCAATGGGCTGAATGGGCTGCTTCCACACTGTAGGGATTCTATGAAAACAAAACAGTGTGAATTAATCTTCATGCCATCATGCCTCCTCACTGTGCCCACACGTATGATCTGGAGCCCTCAGCTTTTATAAGCAATCATCTCTCTCTCTCTCTCTCTCTCTCTATAATGAAGAGAGATGCCAATCGTCCCTTGTGGACTGCGGCTAATTATCTACCTACATATTTGTGCTTGTGTGTGTAATATTCCTTTATAAATACTTAGTGCTGTCAGTACAATATATTTGCCATTTAATGAATTTTCCACAGCATTTACTGCTTCACCTCAAACATTGAGAGTGCAATTAAAAATGTTCTGGCTCACCCTCTGGTCTGGACAATCGATTTCCTATTTCGGGTTCCCCCGTGCATCATGCTATTGGATGCAAATCGTTTCTGCTTGACACTGACTTTATTGCAGATTCATCAGCTGATTCACATCACAAAGTGCTTCTTTGTACAGATACCTCTAATTGAACTGCCCACAAAGTCAGCCCTGATCCTTAATCAAGTCCCTGTATCCTTTGTCTATAATCTCTTCTGTCAAAAGACTGCAGGCATTGCTCAGGTCACATCAGGTTCCAACTTAGTGATCAATACTACCTTCAAACCTCCCTCCTCCCCCCACCCCCAGTCCCATCTCCCTCTCTCTCCTATTCCCCCTCCCGCCCCCTCCCACCCCCCAACTCCTTTGCCTGATAATGTAATCAATATGAAGGAAGGATGCTGACAGGTAAATGAGGAGAAGAGGCACAGTCTATTAATCCTGCTGTATGGATCAGCATCAGGAAGGGTGTTGGAAATAGGCCCCTTGGGACCGGTCAATTACTTTATCTCTTGACAATTAGGATTCCCTATCTTTTCTTAGCTTCATTAACTCAAAAGGTTCAGAAACAACTCGGAGATGAGACCTGTAATGAGAAAACTTTGACCCTAACCGTCAAACACAGGCAAACTGTGAACCTTTGTGCTCTGAGCAGGTACACTTACTGAAGTGCTCTAGCTCAGTCAAAGCCCTCAGGGTTAAATGGTGATGAGTTCAAGCCCCTCAAGAGAAACCTAAGTTCCAAATCCAGGTTGACCCCTCTGACTGTCAGCACCGAGAGAGTGTTCCACTGTCGGAGGAGCTGACTTTCGGATGAAATGTTAAACTCCAGCCTTCTCAGACTGAAAGGTTAAATCTGCCCCCTGATGTTTCAGAGCAGTTGAACCAACACAGACAGAAGCAGACTCAGGTGTAAACTGCTTGGGCCTTGAAGCTGAGGAAAGATTCAGTTGCTGATTGGTGTTTGACAATTAACCAGGATACACGGGTTCTCCAAATATCCCCATCCACAGCAACGAGAGATCCCAGGACATCAGTGCAAACCATAAGGCTGAAGTACTTGCAACAGTCTTTAGCAAGAAGTGTTGAGTGAATGATTCATCGCTGTCTCCTCCTGAGGTCCACAACATCACAGTCCAAAAATGTGCAGGTCAGGTGAATTGGCCATGCTAAATTGGCCATAGTGTTAGGGGCATTAGTCAGAGGCAAATGGGTCTGGGTGGGTTACTCTTCCGAGGGTCAGTGTGGACTTGTTGGTCCAAAGGACCTGTTTCCACACTGTAGGGAATCTAATCTAATCAGGTGTCATCTTTAGTCATTTGATTCACTCCACAAGGTAGCAAGGAATGTATGGAGGTCATTGCAGAGGCTGGGGTGCAGGGAAGATTCTGGAAGACCACTAGTGTCATGTCATCCAGAACTTGCCACTCCCCTAGCCAAGCTCCTCCATACAGTTATAACACTGACTTCTACCCAATAATGTGGGCAATTGCCCAGGTATGACCTCCACACGAAAAGCAGGACAAATCCAACCCAGCCAATTACCTCCTGTCAGTCTCCTCTCGATCATCACTTATGTGATTGACGATGTCAGTAACAGACCTATCAAGCTGCACCTGCTCAGCAATTACCTGCTCAGTGACGCCCAGTTTGGGTTCCCCCAGGGCCCCTCAGCTCCCGACCTCATTACAGCCTTGGGTCAAACATGGAGAAAACAGCTGAATTCCAGAGGGTGAGGGGAGAGGGACAGCACTTGGAACCAAGGCTTATCAAATCATTCGGTATCGGGGGTGACTCCCCATGGGTTGGAGTCATACCTGACACATAAGAAGATTGGAGAAAGTGAGGACTGCAGATGTTGGAGTTCAGAGTCGAAAAGTGTGGTGCTGGAAAAACACAGCAGGTCAGGCAGTATCCAAGGGGCAGGAGAATGCACGTTTCAGATATAATGATGAAGAGCTTATGCCCAAAATGTCGACTCTCCTGCTCCTCAGATGTTGCCTGATCTGCTGTGCTTTTCCAGTGCCACAATTTTCAACATAGGAAGATAATTGTGGGTGTTGGAGGTCAGTCATCTCAGCTCCAGGACATCTCTGCAGGAGTTCCTCAGGGGAGTGTTCCAGGCTCAGCCCTCTTCAGCTGCTTCATCAATGACCTTCCTTCTATCATAAAGTCAGAAGTGGGGATGTTCACCAATGATTGCACAATGTTCAGCATCATTCCTGAAACCTCAGAGACTGAAACAGTTCATATTCAAATGCAAAAATCTGTATAATATTCAGGCTTGGGCTGACAAAGGGCAAATAATATTGAGGTCACACAAATGCCAGACAACGACCATCTCCAATAAGAGACAATCTAAACATCACCCCTTGACTTTCAATGGCATTACCATTACCAATTCCCTCACTTTCAACATCCTGTGGGTTACCATTGATCGGAAACTCAACTGGACTCATAACATAAACACAGTGGCTACAAGAGTAGACCAGAGGCTAAGAACATGCAATGAGTAACTCATCGCCTGACTCCCCAAAGCCAGTCCACCATCTACAAGGCCCAAGTCAGGAGGGTGATGGAATACTCCCCAGTTGCCTGGATGGTGCAGCCCCAACAACACTCAAGAAGCTTGACACCATCCAGGACAAAGCAGCCCTTTTCATTGGCACCACATCTACAAACACCTACTCTCTTTACCACCAACACTCAGTGACAGCAGTGTGTACCATATACAAGATACACTGCAGAAATTCACCATGGCTCATTGAATTGAATTGAATTGGATTTATTGTCACGTGTACCGAGGCACACTGAAAAGCTTTGTCTTGTGAGCAATACAGGCAGATCACAGAGTTAAGTAGCATAGATAAGTAAATAAAAGGTAAACAGTGGCAAAAACAAAAACACAGGTACAGGCGAATGTTAAGAGTTTGAGAGTCCATTCAGCATTCGAACAACAGTAGGGTAGAATCTGTTTCAAAACCGGTTGGTGTGTGTGTTCAGGCTTCTGTACCTTCTCCCCGATGGTAGAGGTTGTAGAAAAACATTGCCAGGGTGGGATGGATCTTTGAGAATGCTGGCGGCCTTTCCTTGACAGCGGGCCGAGTTGATGGATTCTATAGATGGGAGGTTGGCCTTTGTGATTGTCTGGGCTGAGTTCCCCACTCTCTGTAACCATCTCCGATCTTGAATGGTACAGTTGCCATACCAGGTAGTGATACATCCAGACTGAATGCTCACGATGGTGCACCTATAAAAGTTGGCAAGGGTATTCACTGTCATGCCAAATTTTCTCAGCTGCCTGAGGAAGAAGAGATGTTGTTGGGCCTTTGTAACCAGTGCATCCACATGAAGAGTCCAAGAATGGATGACCACTCCCAGGAGCTTGACACTCTCCACTCGTTCCACCTCTGTGCTGTTACATGTGTAGGGGGCATGAGTAACATCCCGCTGAAAGTCACTAATGAGTTCCTTGTTTTTGCCGACATTGAGAGCTAGGTTGTTCTCAGAGCACCATTTTTCCAGGTCTTCCACTTCCCGTCTGTAGTCTGTTTTGTCATCATCTGAGATTTGACCAACTATGGTGGTGTCATTAGCGAACTTGTAAATGGCATTAGTCTGGTATTTGGCGACGCAGTCATGGGTATACAGTGAGTACAGTAGGGGGCTGAGTACACACCCCTGGGGGGCTTCAGTGTTGAGTGTCAGTGAGAATGAAATATTGTCCCCAATCTTCATTGATTGTGGCCTGTGGGTCAGGAAACCGAGGATCCAGTTGCAGAGAGTGGGGTTTAGTCCGAGATCCGTGGGCGGCACGGTGGCACAGTGTGGGCGGCACGGTGGCACAGTGGTTAGCACTGCTGCCTCACAGCGCCTGTAGACCCGGGTTCAATTCCCGACTCAGGCGACTGACTGTGTGGAGTTTGCACGTTCTCCCTGTGTCTGCGTGGGTTTCCTCCGGGTGCTCCGGTTTCCTCCCACAGTCACCAAGATGTGCGGGTCAGGTGAATTGGTCAAGCTAAATTGCCCGTAGTGTTAGGTAAGGGGTAAATGTAGGGGTATGGGTGGGTTGCGCTTCGGCGGGTCGGTGTGGGCTTGTTGGGCCGAAGGGCCTGTTTCCACACTGTAAGTCTAATCTAATCTAATCTAATCACTACGTTTAGTAATCAGCCTCGAGGGGATAATAGTGTTGAAGGCTGAACTGCAGTCAATGAGTAGGATTCTTATGTAGCTGTTCTTGGTGTCAAGATGTTCCAGGGAGGAGTGAAGGGCAAGTGATATGGCATCTGACGTGGATCTGTTGGTCCGATAGGCAAATTGGAGTGGGTCAAGAGTAGTGGGGAGGCTGGAGTTGATTAATGCCATGGCCAGCCTTTCAAAGCACTTCATAACCACCGAAGGTAGGACCACTGGGCGGTAGTCATTGAGACATGCTGCATGAGCCTTCTTAGGCTCAGGGATGAGGTTGGCCCAAATGAAACAGGCAGGGACAGTGGCCTGCTGCAGGGAGAGGTTAAAGATGTCTGAGAAGACCTCTGCAAGTTGATCTGCACATGCTCTGAGTGCACGGCCTAGTCCCATTGCTTTCCTTGGATTCACACGAAGGAAAACTGACCTGACCTCTGATGCAGTGACTGTTGGGATAGGTTCGTCAGGACTTGTCGGAATAGGTGTTACCTCTCCACCGAAATTCAGCTCTAAGCGAGCATAGAAGGCATTGAGACAATCTGGGAGGGAAGTGTCATTGTCTGCTATCTTGCACCGTCGCTTTTTATAACCTGTGATGTCATTCAGTCCTTGCCATAGTCGCCGGGTCTCTGTCTGGGTCTCTGGTTTGGATCGGTATTGGTCCTTGGCTGTCTTAATGGCTCTGCGAAGGTCATACTTAGATTCCTTATATTTGAGTGGGTCTCCTGATCTAAAAGCCTTATGCCTGGTTTTTAGCAGGTTCTGTATGTCCTGATTCATCCAGGGTTTCCTGTCGGGGAATACCCGGATTGATTCCCTCGGTATGCGATCCTCCACGTACTTGCTGATAAAGTCTGTGATAGTGGTGGCTCCTTATCTAAGGTAGCAGCAAACTGTTTCCAGGCAGCACAGTTGATCTTCTGCCTCCTCTGACCATCTTTCAGTCTCAAGATTACCACCATCTAGAAAGACAAGTGCACCAGCTCTTGCAAGTTCCCTCCAAACCATTCACCATCCTGACTTGGAAATATATATCGCTGTTCCTTCACTGTCACTGGAATTCCCTCCCTCGGGGCATTGTGAGTCTATCTGCAGCACATGGACTGCAGCGGTTCAAGAAGGCAGCTCATCACCACCTACACAAGGGCAACTAGGGACAGGCAATGATCACTGACCCAGGAATTAACTTTAAAAACTCCCATCCCCAACAAACCTGATGATAGATATTAAAAGAATTTAAAATTGAGTCATCATTTTGGTGAGTCATTTAAAAATCCATTATGAACATGTTCGAATTTACTCATTTGTAAAATGGAAGTTTGTGATTCTTAGACAGTGGATCGATACATGAGTATTCAGGTTTCTGCCAAGATAGACAGTGAGGAAGTAAATGGAAAACCAGATGTGAAATACCTCATAGAATTTAGAGCTCTCCTCTCTCTGTGAATCACAGAGTTTACAATATTCTCAACTGCTTCACTCTGCAAGGACTTTGACAATGTGTTTTATATTGAGATGGTCAAGAAACATTTTACAATGTCCTTGGGTAAGAATCGAACCTCTGACTTTGTTCTCATTCATCATGGGTAGCACAGAAACTCAAACTAAAACCTAATCCTGAACCTGACCATATCACTTTAGAGACCAAACATTAATCTTCTATTGAAATGTTAAGAATAGGAAGTAGCTACACAGCTCCTCAAATCCAATCCACAGTTCAATTAGACCACAGCTAATCCTTACCTTGTCAGCTCACTCTACTTTCAAAGTGCTCTTGTGAAGTGGTAGTGTCCCTACCTCTAAGACAAGGGTTTAAGTCCCATCTGCTCCAGAATTTGTATCATAACCTCCCTGGACAAGTTGCTTTAAAAATACCTCCGCTTGGTTCCCTAACCATTTTCCCAGCTACCATCAGTTCTGAAGAAGGGTCTCACAACCCGAAACAATTACTCTGATCTCTCTTGACAGATGAGTATAGGAATTGGGAGATCATGTTGCAGCCATACAGGACATTGGTTAGAATTAAAAGGTGTGGTGCTGGAAAGGCACAGTCGGTCAGGCAGCATCCGAGGAGCAGGAGTATTGACGTTTCGAGCATAAGCTCTTCATCAGGAATGTGGGGGGAGCCCAAGGGGGTTGAGAGATAAATGGGACAGGGGTGGGGCTGGGGGGAAGGTAGCTGGGGATGTGATAGGTAGATGAAGATGGGGTGATGGTGATAGGCCAGAGTGGAGGGTGGGGCGGATAGGTGGGACAGAAGATGGTCAGGTAGGACAGTTCAAGAGGGCGGTGCCGAGTTGAAGGGTTGGATCTGGGATAAGGTGGAGGGAGGGGAGATCAGGAAACTGATGAAATTGAGATTGATCCCGTGTGGTTGGAGGGTCCGTAGGCGGAAGATGAGGGGTTCTTCCTCTGGGCATCGGGTTAGGCCACGTTTAGAATATTGCGTGCAATTCTGGTCTTCCTCTATAGGAAGGATGTTGTAAAACTTGAAAGGGTTCAGAAAAGATTTACAAGGATGTTGCCAGGGTTGGAGGATTTGAGCTAGAGGGAGAGGCTGAATAGGCTGGGGCTGTTTACCCTGGAGCGTCAGAGGCTGAGGGGTGATGTTATAGAGGTTTATAAAATCATGAGGGGCATGTATCGGGACAAGGTCTATTCTGAGGAGTGGTTTAAGGTGGCATATATTTAGGGTGAGAGGGGAAATATTTAAAAGTTGACCCATGGGTCAACTTTTTCACACAAAGGATGGTGTGTGTTTGTGGAATGAGCTGCCAGAGGAAGTGGTGAAGGCTGGTACAAGTACAACATTTAAAAGCCATCTGGATGGGTATATGAATAAGAAAGGTTTAGAGGGATATGGGCCAAGTGCTGGCAAATGGGACTGGATTAATTTAGGATATCTGGTTGGCATGGATGAGTTGGACCGAAGGGTCTGTTTCCATGCTGTACAGCTCTATGACCCTATATAAACGATTGAGCATTATTAGAAAATTACTGTTTGGGCATCAATTTTATCTTTGCTTATTGTCTTTCTGATCTATGCTTGTACAGTGAGTAGCTGTATTGTAACTTTATTTTCTTCATTTTTTTATGCTGTAACTCAGGATTGTACCTGGGTACTCTGTACCTCAGAAGGCACTGTAAGTGGTGATTTATAAACTTTTCACTGTCCTCATTTGAGTACATGTGACAATAAAGCTCATTCAATTCTATCCAATTCAATTTTTGTTCCCTTGAAAATCTTTTAAATAATCCTTTAGGTCATTTCCTTCTTTAATGTGAGTGTCCATTTGCTGATAGCTCAGATGGTGAACATTTTACTTCTCCCTCCTTAACCTCTATCTAAGGCTAAAATATCTCCGCCCACTCCAGTGTCACTCAAGAACAAAGCAGCTCAATTGTTTAGCACCAGATTCATCAGTTTAAACCTTCACTCCCTACCCCATCAGCACAATGCCATCTTTAACAGCACTTTCTCTGTGATTGGTGTTATCTAGAAGGACAAGGGCAGCAAATGCATGGGAACACATTGCCTGCAAATTTCCCTCTGAGCCACTCACTGTCCTGACTCGGAAATATATCACTGTTCCTTCACTGTCGCTGGGAAAATCCTGGAATTCCCTCCCTAAGGGCATTCTGTAGCTACAGCTCACGTTCAAGAAGGCAGCTCACCCCCACCTTCTCAACGGGCAACTAGGGACAGGTAAAAAGTGTTGGCAACACAGCATTTGGTGAACAGATAAAAAGGAATACTCTTCAGACCAGTTTTGAAATGCTTTCTCCTGACATTGCCTCTTGTGCTATTTTGTCAGTTTACAAGGTTTTGAGACCTCATTAAAGCCATAGAACTGACATTGGTGTGTCTCTGGGCTGTCTCAGCATGCGAAAAACGTGATGGCCAGAGAACAGAAAATCAATGTTTCTTTTTGCCAGATGAAAATGCTCCACGATTTAAAATCAGGCAATTTAGTGTGTGTGTGAGTGAGAGAGAGGTGGGGATATTTGTGTGCGTGTTTGTTTATGTGAATTTGCTCATGCTTATGTGTACATCTGTATATATATTCCTGAATGCTGATGTGTGTTTGTGTCTGTGAGTGTGCGACAAAGATAGACGTACCAGGAGAAAATCATTCCTATGCATTTAATTTGAAGGAGTCATTTCAGAGCCTGGAAAACCATTTATTTTAAAAATAAGCCCAGCAGCTCAGCTAGTTAACTCTCTGTACAAAATGTCAGGAACCAGTCACACCTTTAGGTTCGGTGCCGGGAGAAGGACACATCTACTTGCCAAAGGAGCGTTTACAACAAACATTCACTTTTTCATCAGGCCCAGTGTCAAGACAGCTGTCACATGGGGAGGGACAGAATTGAGTTTAGATTAGGTCTCATTGAGAGGCATGAACCATTAACAGCACTTGGCAAGGTGGAAGGTGCTCTCAAAGCACAGGGCCGCAATCTCAGGACAAGGGCTCCATCGTTTAACAGTGGGATCAAGAGGAATTCCTTCTTTCAAAAAAAAAGTCAGGCGTCTTTGGAATTCTCCAGCCCACAGGATTGTAGATCATCAGTCTTTGAGTATATTCAAGACAAGAGATTGATAGATTTTCAGATAGAAAGGGAATCAAGGAAATGTAGGACAGGATGGAAAGTCAAGTTGATGTAGATGTTCATTGCCAATTGGATACATAATTGCATTGTGTTTGGCAGAGCAGGCAGAAAGCCATTTTGAAATGTAGTATGTTATCATGAAAAGTGTTGAAGGGTCAAGGTTCTGTCCTGCTGACCGGAGAAGCCAGTGAGAGAGCCATACCACCTCCTCTCGGATAGGCCAGTGAGCAACTGATCAGGCACAGAGGGGCCTTCTCCTAGAATCGAGACCCTGCCAGTGGGGGCTGGACCCAGAGAGAGATGACAATCTTCTCATCCATTCTGGATTAGTGGTGCTTGAAGAGCACAGCAGTTCAGGCAGCTTCCAAGGAGCAGCGAAAACGATGTTTCGGGCAAAAGCCCTTCATCAGGAATAAAGGCAGAGAGCCTGAAGCGTGGAGAGATAAGCTAGAGAGATAGCTTTTCATCCGTGTCACTCCCACACACAGTCACACACACCCACTCACACACATACTCTCTCGCACACACACTCACTCATACATTGTCTCTCTCTCACTACACTCTCACACGCACAAACACAAACTCACAAATGCACACTCACACACTCTCTCTCATTCACAACTCTCTCTATCTCACACACACACACACTCACACCCACACTCTCTTTCCCTCGCGCGCACGCACACACACACACACACACACACACACACACACACACACACACACACACACACACACACAATGATCAGCTGGGGAAGTGGGCCAAGAAATGGCAAATGTAGTTTAATACAGACAAGTGTGAGGTCTTGCATTTTGGAACGTCCAATCAAGGTAGGAGTTTCATGGTGAATGGTAGGGCCTTAAGGAGTGCAATGGAACAGAGAGACCGTGGAGTTCAGGTACATGGCTTTCTGAAAGTAGAATCACAGGTAGACAGGGCAGTGAAGAAAGCTTTTGGCACACCTGCCCCCATCGGTCAGGGCATTGAGTATAAAAGTTGGGAAGTTATGTCGCAATTGTACAGGATGTTGGTGAGGCCACACTTCGAGTATTGTATTCAGTTTGGTCACCTTGCTGTAGGAAGGATGTTATTAAACTGGAAAGAGTGCAGAAGAAATTTACAGGGATGTTGCCGGGACTCAAGGGACTGAGTTATAGGGAGATGCAGGACAAGCTAGAGCTTTTTTCTTTAGAATGTAGGATAATGAGGAGAGACTTTATAAAAGTTTATAAGATCATGAGAGGCATGGATAGGGTGATTGCAGTCAGTCTTTTTCCCAGGGTTGGGGAATCGAGGACGAGAGGGCATCAGTTTAAGGTTAGAGGGGAAAGAATAAAAGGGAGCCTGAAGGGCAATTTTTTTACACAGAGGGTGGTATGCATATGGAATGAACTGCCTGTGGAAGTGGTTGGGGCAGGTACAATAACAACATTTAAAAGGCATTTGGACAATTACATGGATAGGAAAGGATTAGAAGGACATGGGCCAAGTGCAAGGAAATGGGGTTAGTGCGGATGGTCGTTTTGGTCGGCATGGATCAGATTTGGCCAAAGGGCCTGTCTCCGTGCTGTAGGACTCTTTGACACACTCCCACCCAGACCCATTCCCCTACTCTACATTTCCCCTGACTAATGCACCCAACATACACATCCATGAATACAATGGGCAACTTAGCATGGTCAATTCACCTAACCTGCATATCTTTGGACTCTGAGAGGAAACCAGAGTACCTGGAAGTCACCCACGCAGACATAGGGAGAACGTGCAAACTCCACACAGACAGTCACCTGAGGCAGGAATTGAACCCGGGTCCCTGGTGCTGTGAGGCAACAGTGCTAACCACTGAGCCACTGTGCCGCCCTTAATCTTTTAACCTTAATTGCTTTCTTTGGTAAAGATTCCACAGGCTTCCCATTTCCTGCATGAAAAAACATTCTTCTCATTTCAGTCTTGAATGGCCGACCCGTTGCCATGACTCCTGGCTCTGGATTCCCCTGTCATTGAGAACATCCTTCCTGTATCTATCCTGTCTCATCCTGTTAGAATTTCTATCCCATTCTCCCTTCATTAATCCATACGCCAGTGAATATAATCCTAACCAATCTAGTCTCTCTTCCGAAACAAAAACCAGAAATTGCTGGAAAACTCAGCGAGAGCCTGGCATCATCGGTGGGGAGGAATCAGGATTCACGTTCCAGGTCCAGTGGCCCTTCTGCACAACTCCCTTCAGTCTCGTCAGCTCAGGAATCAGTCTTTGTTGCTCTCCCTCCACAGTTTGAACACCCTTCCACAGATGGGAGACCGAAACTGCACCCAGTACTCCAGTAGGAGTCAATAGATGTAAGGCTGGAAGCAGGACAGACAGCGTCTGGGGAGCAGGAAAGGCAACATTTTGGAGAAACTCTCCATCAAGACACCCTTCCCCCTCCCAGTCCTGATGAAGAGTTTCGCCCCCAAAATGTTGCCTTTCCTGCTCCTGGATGCTGTCTGACCTGCTTCCAGCCTCACATCTATTGACTCTGACTTCCAGTATCAGCAGTCCTTACTGCCTCCCGGTGTGGTCTCACCAGTTCAATATCAGGCAACAACTGACACTCAGTCACTTCAGAAACCACGAGGGTAAGGCCATTGAAACCTCGGTTTGATGAGGTGGGGTTTAACAAGCATCTTAAGGCAAGGAGAGCGAGCTGGGAAGGTTAAGGGGGAGCACACCAAGAGTGTGGGGCCCAGACAGATGAATGTCTGGTCACCAAAGGAGGTGTGAAAGGAGAGGGGGGGGGTAAATATAGGAGAAGTGGTGTGCTGTGGGGCTGGCGATGGCTACAGAGGTGGGCAGTGTTAACTCCAGCTAATACACCACAACATCCTCACAAATGCATTGAGCGGCTCAGTTCCCCGCTGCATTTCTGACCAGTTTTGTTCAAAAGAGAAAGAAGCTTCCTAGGGAACAGCAAACTTTACACACAGCAGATGGTCAAATGAATAAGTGCCTTCTAGCCATGCTGCTTTGTGACAGCTCTCTGCAGTTAGAGGGCAGAGGGATTTTAAAGCGAAAGGATTCGGAATATTAAAACAGATACCTGCTTAGTCGAGACGAGAAAGCCGTTTCTCTAGCCGGATTTGCGAGGGCTGAGTGATCCTGAGGGATCCACCTGGCTGGGGAAGGTTAAAAGCAAAACACAAGCAGCTTTGTCTCTGAGTTTGTTGCAGCGATGGAGTGAATCATTGACAAGGCAGATGGTGTTGTAAGGTCACAAAGAGGGAGTGTGGGGGCACTGGGAGGTCAGTCCATCTGCTGCACTACCATTTCCAAAATATTTAATGGTCTGTCAGAGGTTTTGACTGGAAGGAAGGAATGGATTAAGGTACAAACCTCCTCTGTACTCAACACCTACCCCCCTCCCATAAAAAATCTGCAAAATGCTAGCTCCTCCAAAGCTCCAATCTTTACCTATTTCCCTTTTCTTTAATGTAAGCCTCAGTTCCACTTTCCTTTCAATGCCCTGAGGAAGTGATTGCTCAGTGTCATCCCATCGCTGCGACATGGTGTAGAAAAAAGGGTTAGTACTCAGCTATGTAGGCAGTCACCCAGCCCAGGGATGGAAGGGGATGGCAGGGACAGCAGGGTCTGGAGAGAGATGATCCTCTAAACAGCCTTCTGTTCAGCCAGAGTGTAAATAGTTAGCAGAATGTTGAATGAAAAGGTACAGGCCCGACTGACGATCCTTACCAAAGGAAACTGGACCTATCAGTGTGAGACCGGAGCAGTCTGATACAAATACAATTACAGTTAGTTCTGATACAACATCACATCCCATTATTACACGATATCGTGTTATCAGAAAATCATGCAATAGTCACGTCATTTAAACTAATGGAATTGCTTTATAGCCAACACAGGTAAGGAACGTTCACGTTCCACAAATAACGGTCAATCGTGTTAAAGCCAATTTGTGTTGAAGAAACACACATTATAACAGAGCCGACCGTATCCAGCTCCTTCTAAACAGAGGAGGTTGGTGGAAATTGGTCCCATTGGTTGAAGGATCAAGAAACAGAGGATATCAATACATGGAGATTGGTAAAAGATCCAGAGGAGGAGAGGAAGTAGGCACTTGTGGGCAGCGAGTGTTCAGGATCTGGAGTTTGCAAGGCAGGAACAATTCCTGCAAGGGCAGTGGATAATATCCAGAAGGGAAAAGATTTCAGGTCTGCTGGGAAAAGGTCAGGAAGTGGAATTAGATAAATTGATCTTACACAGAGAGCCAGCATGGTCAGGAGGGAACAAATGGCCTCCTTCTGTGCTGTGCCATCCTATGGTTACCCCCCACCCCCCCCATCCCGACACCAGCCCTCTCCCAGTGGTACCGTAGTCTTCATTGTTCAAGTCAAAAGGTGAGGCAGAGCAGGACTGGAATGATCTTGGTTTTAATGCTGATCCTTTGTCACTGTCTTTGAGGCTGGGTTTCCATGTAGCTCCTTGGAGAAAGTGGGAGGACTGTGTGCATGACTCAGAGCGAAACCCCACTAATGGAGATTAATAGAAAGCACTTCAAGCAACATCAAGCAGACACAGGCTGCCTCACCTTGTCGAAGCAGACTCAAGATTGACTGAGCGACTGAGGGACAGGAAAGAGACTCATCTATCATTCAACCTCCTTCATGTTCCCAATGACAACACACATAGAATCTGCATGTAGCCATGCAGATCTCTGATTCTCTTTGCACATGCCTTATTGATTTAAACTGAGTGTCTTTAAACATTTTTAAAAAAATTTACTTGTCACAGTGCAATTGGGGACCACAGCATATAGGGTCATAGAATCATCGGTCATATAGGGTCATAGAATCATCGGTATATAGGGTCATAGAATCATCGGTCATATAGGGTCATAGAATCATCGGTCATATAGGGTCATAGAACCATCGGTATATAGGGTCATAGAATCATCGAGATGTACAGCACAGAAACAGACCCTTCGGTTCAACTCGTGTATGCTGACCAGATATCCCTAAATTAATCTAGTCCCATTTGCCAGCATTAGACTCATATCCCTCATGTCAATAAACTATTTTGTGATTGCTTGAGACTTTGAAGATCATTTGGATCTTCACGTGCAGGCAGCTTTACATCATCCTGAGTCTCACCAAACCCTGTTCCCCATCTGTGGAGGATTTCCAGCAGCTACTCGCTATGTCTCTGTGTCTCAGCATCAGCACGGTTTTCCCATGGGATGATTAAATATTTTAAAGGTGCTATGTAAATGCAAGTTGTTGTTATGAGTCTATATTGTACTTTAAAGAGCCTACTTGTTTGAAAGAGTAACAATGGGAACAACAAAAGGCCATTCAGCCCCTCCAGCCTGTTCTAGAAGTCAATCTGAAAATGGTTGTTCTGTCTCTCTGATCCACTTACTTGCCGTAACTCCATTTTCCCAGGTACTCTTACCATGGAAAAGTTCACATCTTTGCGGGAAGGTGTTTGGCTCGTTTCCGAATCCTAGGGAGACTGAGTTGCAATAACAGATGCCTTCTTTTGTGGCAATGCAGTGGGGAGGCCAATGGGTGGAATTGTTGTCGTTCATGAGAAACCCTTGATTCCTCATAGACAGATGAAGATGTCTTTCTTCTGAGTTCACAATTGCTCACTTAAGCCAACGGTCCACTGGCTTCCAAAGGTCAAGCATCTTCTTATAAGGATATAAAGGTCATTGCCACAATACTGGGATTTTCAGCTGATCCATCTCTGAATTCACGAAGAAATGTTCTTTTGATTTGGATCCATAGTTGTAATCTGGGAGGCCTGGCCCTCCTACTGCTCGTGCCCTCAATCTGTGAGAGCAGAGAAACTTCTGGCTGCAGCCCATCATCAGCTCTCAATCAGTTTTCCCCATGATCCTGTCCAAAGCTCCAACACCATCAAGACCAGCACATGACCCCATAACAATAGTCATTAGTGCTCCCCATAGTTAGGTCTTTTGAAAGTCTGCCTGGTTATTTCATCTTCTGGGGAAACTAGTGAGGGATTTGTAAACTAAGAGATCTCATGCTTTGAAAGAAACAGGCTTTTTTTCATCACCTATCACCTGATTGGCACTGAACTGGAAGGAAGGACATGAATTTCTGCACGGACACTGCGTTAACTTTTCAACCACACCGAGACTTTAGCAAAGGACAGAGAAGGAAGAAACAAGGGGAGGAAAGGAAAGGGATATAGGGTTTAGGGAGCAGGGGAAAATTCACACAACCCCTCAAACCTGACAGTCATTCAACAAGAATCCTTACAATGCAGACCTGGTCTGCACCAACCCTCCAAAGAGCAGGCCATCCTATCCCCTAACCCCACATTTGCAATAGTTAAGCCTCCTAGCATGGCCAATCCACCTAACCTGCACATCTTTGGACTCAACACCAATTTTCCACACCATCTGTCATTAATATCTTGAAACCAGTTGGTTTCAGCCTTGAACAAGCTCAATGATTGATCCTCTGTGGCGAAGAATTCCATAGGTTCACCACCCAGTGAGTGAAAAAGTTCCTCCTCAGCGCAGTCCAAAATGGCCGAACTCTGAGACTTGTGGCTCCAGACTCCACCCCATTCCAACCGGGGTAACACTGAACCCTGATGAGAAGTGTGGGATTCAAGGAGAGAATGGAATGATGAGATAAGAGAGCATGAGGGAAGGCTGACAGGGCGAAGTAAGGAAGGGAGGGGAGGGGAATAAATGGAAGAAAGGAAGAGAGGTGGCAGAGGGAAGATGGGACAGAGACAGGGAAGAATGAGTAGAGTGGAGGCTGGGCAGGAAAGAAGTGAGAATTGGAAGGAGATTTGATTTGATTTATTATTGTCACATGTACCCAGGTACAGTGAAAAGTTTTGCTTTGTGTGCAGATCATAACATACAAAGGCCAAAGGGTGATTGAACAGAGCGAGGAATACAAGTTACGGTTGAAAAGAAGGTGCACAAAGAGCAAGGTCAGCATTAGATTTGAAACTTGAGAGGTCATTCAGAAGTCTAATAACAGCAGGGAAGAAGCTGTTCTTGAATCTGTTAGTATGTACTTTTAAGCTCTTGTTTCTTTTACTCTTGTCTCTTTTAAGCTCTTGTTTCTTTTATTCTTGTCTCTTTTACTCTTGTCTCTTTTATTCTTGTCTCTTTTACCTGACGGAAGAGGTCAGAAGAGACTGTTACCTAGGTGGGAGGGATCTTTAGTGAAGGCAGTGATGAGTGTAGATGGAGTCAATGGATGGAAGGTTGGCTATCGTGATGGACTGGGCTGTTATCACAACTCTCTGTAGTTTCTCATGGTCCTCAGCAGAGAAATTGCCGTACTAAGCTGTGATGCATCCAGATAGGATGCTTTCTATAGTGCATCTGTAAAAGGTGAGAGTTCTTTTGGACATGCTGAATTTCATTAGCCTCCTGAGGAAGAAGAGACATCGTGCTTCCTTTACCATCGCATCAACATGGATGATCCAGGATCGATTGTTAGTAATTGTCACACCTACAAACATGACATGATTGACCATCACCACCCCAGCTCCATTGATGTAGATAGGGGCGTGCCCTCCTCTTTGCTTCCTGAAGTCGATAATCAGCCCTTTGGTGTTACTGTTATTGAGGGAGAGATTGTTATCCTTACATCAAGCACGATATTTTTTTCCTGTATTTTGACTTGTCATTGTTTGATATGCAGCCTACAATGGTGTTTGGATGGAATTTGGCCACACACTCCTGAGTGTACAGGGAGTACAGTAAGGGTTTAAAGTCTGGTTGAAGATTTGTAGCTCGGGTGTCCGTTGTTGTGGTTCTGTTCGCCGAGCTGGAAGTTTTTGCTGCAAACGTTTCGTTCCCTGGCTAGGGAACATCATCAGTGCTATTGGAGCCTCCTGTGAAGCACTGCTTTGATGTTTCTTCCGGTATTTATAGTGGTTTGTTCTTGCCGCTTCCGGGTGTCAGTTTCAGCTGTAGTGGTTCAGCTGTAGCAAACCACTACAGCTGAAACTGACACCTGGAAGCGGCAAGAACATCCACCAACAGACACATCGACCTGGACCCCACATACAAACTACTACAGCTGAAACTGACACCCCGAAGCGGCAAGAACAAACCACTATAAATACCGGAAGAAACATCAAAGCAGCGCTTCACAGGAGGCTCCAATAGCACTGATGATGTTCCCTAGCCAGGGAACGAAGCGTTTGCAGCAAATACTTCCAGCTCGGCGAACAGAACCACAACAAGTACAGTAAGGGGCTGAGTACACATCTTTGCAGCTTGCCTGGTGACTCTGACCTCCATAATTAGGAAGTGCACCGAGAGGTTAGTCAGGGATCACAACAACTCCAGCCTGAAGTGGGTATCCTTGTTATCCAGATGTTCCAGGGATGAGTGTAGGAGAAGGGAGAAAGTATCAGCTGTGGCCCATTGTGCTGGAATTGCAAAGGATCAAGGCAATTTGGTTGGTGTTGAGGTTTGTCATGGAGGAGGTGCTCCATTACTAACAATCGATCCTGGATCATCCATGTTGATGCGATGCCTATCTTCAGGTCTGTGGGTCAGGAAGTCAAGGATGCAGTTGCAGAGGGCGGAGCAGAGTTTGGAAATTCATTTAGTTGGGATTATAGTGTTGAAGACACAGCTGGAGTCAATAAGTAGAAGCCTGATGTAGGTAGCCTTATTATCCAGATGTTCCAGGGACACATGTAGGGCTAGTAACCTGCTGTGGAGACGTTGCGGTGGTAGACAAATTGCAAGGAATCGAGGCAGACTGGGAGGTTAGAGTTGATATGAGCCATGATGGACTTCTCAAAACACTTCATAATTATGGAGGTCAAAGCCATCAGGTGGCAGTCATTGAGGCACGTTGTATTTGTTTCCTTTGGGATGAAGCAGGTGGGTGACCTCAGATTGTGACAAGCCAAGGTTAAAGATGTCAGCAAATACTCCCACCAGCTGGTCCTCACTGGATCTGAGCGCTCGGCCAGACACTCCATCCGGGTCAGTCACTCCCAAGGTGGCCAACCTGAGGGTCTGTAGCAGTGACTGAGGGAACAGGGACATCCACGGTTGGTACTGCAGGTGACACCATCTTCCTGACCTTCTGCTCGGACTGATCATGAAAGGCAGAAGACATTTTGTCGAGCATTTGTTAAAATAAAAACGATTCAGCTTTAATCAGCTAATTGTTTTCAGACACTGTAGCATGTTTATATTTATCAAAGGTTTTTCAGGTTCGGTACTTTCTTAATTTTGCTTCATTTGTAAACCTAATCCAGTCTGAGGCTACAGGAAGACTGCCTGAGGTGCTGTCCTATCCTGAATGTTATTCAGTCTCCTCACACTCATCCTTCCTTTTCTCATATTGTCAGCAAGGTTTTACAGACCTGTGACACAGTTTGAATACGAATACTTGACATTTTGCAGAGCGTTTGTTAAAATAAAATGATTTGAGGTCTACAGCAGGATCAGCAAAAATAGAACAGACTTCATCTCTTTGGAAACAAGGCAGGAGGCGACACAATGGGAGCTTCTCCCACTCATAAACAAAATCTCTTCCTGTCTTTTTGATTGTGGACTGAAATGGGAACAGGTACTATTTTAAAACCAAGGATTGTGGAAAGGATTGCTGCATTTTTTATTAAGAAAACCAAATATCCAACTCATTCTCAGTGATGTTTACACAGCTGCTTTGTTGGTGAAGGAGCAGCATTCCCAAAGCTTGAGATTCCAAGTAAACCTATTGGACTATAACCTGGAGTCATGTGAGTCTAACCTATGTGCGTGTAGGAGATGGAAGTTTTAATGAGTAGATTTATATGATGACAGTCCCCAACTCTTTATTGATAGCTGGAGACTATTTACCTGAACTAAATCCTTGTTATGTTTAAAGACCTGCTCTGTCAATCTGAGTCTGAAAATCAGATAAAGTAGCGGAATTTTGTACACTTTGACAAAATCTTTAATGTTTGTGATAACTCTGGGAATGAAGAGGCTTGACTTCCAGTGCACTACCATTGTGAGGGGTGATTGAACAAAAGTATAATTTGGAGGAAGTGAGGACTGCAGATGCTGGAGACCAGAGTTGAAAAATGTGATGCTGGAAAAACACAGCAGGCCAGGCAGCATCCGAGGAGCAGGAGAATCAATGTTTCGAGCGTAAGCACTTCTTCAGGAATGAGGCTGGTGTGCCAGGCGGGCTGAGATAAAAGGTAGGAGGGAGGGGATTTGGGGGAGGGCGTTGGGAATACGATAGATGAAAGGAGGTGAGGGTGAGGGTGATAGGCCGGAGAGGGGGTGGGGGCGGAGAGGTTGGGAAGAAGATTGCAGGTCAAAAGGGCGGTGCTGAATCCAGGGGTTGGGACTAAGATAAGGTGGGGGGAGGGGAAATGAGGAAGCTGGAGAAATCTACATTCATCCCGTGTGGTTGGAGGGTTCCGAGGCGGAAGATGAGGCGCTCTTCCTCCAGGCGTTGTGTGGACAGGGTCTGGCGAAGGAGGAGACCAAGGATCTGCATGTCCTTGGTGGAGTGGGAGGGGGAGTTAAAGTGTTGAACCACGGGGTGGTTGGGTTGGTTGGTGCGGGTGTCCCAGAGGTGTTCTCTAAAACGTACCGCAAGGAGGCTGCCTGTCTCCCCAACATAGAGGAGGCCACATTGGGTGCAGCGGATGCAATAGATGATGTGTGTGGAGGTGCAGGTGAATTTGCAACAGACATGGAAGGATACATTGGGACCTTGGAACGAGGTGAGGGGGGAGGTGTGGGCGCAAGTTTTGCACTTCTTGCGGTTGCAAGGGAAGGTGCCGGGAGTGGAGGTTAGGTTGGTGGGGGGTGTGGACCTGACGAGGGAGTCACGGAGGGAGTGGTCTCTCCGGAACGCTGATAGGGGAGGCGACTCCCTTTTGTATCTTCAGCCTGATGGAGGAGGTTGGGAGAGATTGTTACTGGGGTGGGAGGGCTCTTTGATGATGTCGGCTGCCTTCCCGAGAGGTATAGATAGAGTCAATCAATGGAAGGTTGGCTTACATGATGGACTGAGACTTCCCTGTGAGGAAGTGCATCTGAATGGGTTAAATGTTCATAGTCCACTAGCTCCGCCCATTCTACTGGTGCCACATGCCGTCTGTGGTTAGACACAGGGAGTTCTGCTCTAGCTTTCAGAATGAGCAGATAGATCTGGACCTGTTCTCCAATGTGCTAGTATTGATGTCTGGCCAAATGTAGTCACACTTATTGCTATGATGAAATAAACCTCATTATCTATTTGATTTGAATGGATTTATATTGTCGCACGGAGTTAGTGAAAAGGTTTGTTTTGTGTGAGGTGTAGGTAGATCATACCCTATACCATGCATTGGGGTAATGGAACAGACTGAGGAATACAATGCTATGGCCACAGAGAAGGTGCACAAAGAGGGAGATTAACATTAGACTTAAAATTAGAGAGGCCCACACAAGACTCCAATAAGAGCGAGGAAGACGCTGTTCTTGAATCAGTTAGTATGTGTGTTTAAGTTTTTTTATCTTCAGCCCGTTGGAGGAGATTGGGAGAGATTGTAACTGGGCTCTTTGATGATGTCGGCTGCCTTCCCGAGAGGTGTGGATAGAGTCAATCGATGGAAGGTTGGCTTACATGATGGACCGAGACAAAAAAAAACTGCAGATGCTGGAACCCAAAGTAGGTAAGCAGGAGACTTGAAGAACACAGCAAGGCAGGCAGCATTGGGAGGTGGGGAAGTTGTCATTTCAGGTATAACCCTTCTTCAGGGAGTGTGATGGAGTGGATTGTGTTCACAACTCTCTAGTGAAAAACAATGTGTCTTTTATAGATACTCAATGATGGTGTGTCTTCCACCACCAATCATCAGACAGGCCCAGAGGCAAAGAAGGCTTGGTGACAGTGAAGCACCTTAGATAACCCTTACCCAATAACACATTCTGAGGATGAGGGGAAAATAGCTCAGAGTATAGCAAGTGGTACTTGGGTTAACATTGCATTTAACAAAGTGACAACTGATGCCAGCATCAACCTTATACTGGGGCATATTCAAATATTTGAGAATATTTCTAAGAGATGGCAGCACGAGTAGTGACCAGAGGATCCGAGTTTAAGAAATTCAGCAGAAAATCTCCTCGCTCTGTTTGGAAAGACATGAGCAGAGTCAATAGAAACTTTCCATAAAATGAGTTAGAGAAATATTCAAATGAGGAAAATGGGAAAGCCCAGGGAGGTGGCACTAACAGGATAGGTCTTTCAAAGAACTGGCAGACATGGGACTGAATGGTACCAAAACAAAAACATCCCATTTATTCTAAAGTAACAGCCTCTGACGATGACATCAAGGTGGGACAATGCCTCTGTTCAGGTTGTTTGTGAAGGAATTGGCAGACTGTGCTTATTGGGTACCCGTTGTTCCTGAATACATTGTATAGGTGTTCAATACAGCGTATTCAAGAACAGTGGATACCCGATATGCACAGTCCGCTGATTCCTACACTACAGACCGAAACAAGAAGACACAACACACCCAGAGTCTCTAGCCACCCTGCCATATATTAAAGATATGTTGGAGATGAAGACCAGACTACTCTGGCCCCTAGGCATCACGGTAGCCCACAAACCTACCACCACACTGAAACAGCTCCTGATGAAATTAGAGGACCCTGTACCAACAACCAGCAGAACAGACATTATATTCAAAATACCCTGCAAGGACTTGACAAACATTACATGGACAGACGGACAGGAAACTAGCCACCAGGATACATGAACACCACCTAGCTCCCAAAAGACATGACCCACTATCTCTAGTATCCTTACACACAGATAATGAGGGACACTAGTTTGATTGGGACAATACACCCATCCTGGGTCGGGCTAAACAGAGACACACACAGGATTTCCTAGAAGGCTGGCATTCAAACTAGAACTGCATCAACAAAAGTATTGATTTGGACCCTATTTACCAACCTCTCAGAAAAAGAACCCGAAGTGATACCACCAACTGCAACAGATACTACACATAAATAGCAAGTGGGACAGAACACTAGCACTTCATCGGAGGCTCACTAACAATGGTAACTAGCATGGTAACGAAATACCTGATAGCAAATCTACCAGCTCAGTGAGCAAACTTACAACCTGATCATAACCTGAGCTACAAATCTTCACAAAATTCGCAGAATGCCTCTGTGTTACAATCATCCCACTACATAATGGGTCACATTTAAAATTTGCTAATTTTACTCAGTTACTGAGAAGGCCAATCATATGATTTCTTTTTATTAGGTACAAAATAAGAGTCATCAACCAAGTAACACAAAGTATTGATTTTCTATAAGACAACATCTGTTCAGCAAAGGTGTCAAACTCTTTGATATATGCAATTCATAATATGAAAATATAAATAATTACCCATCTGAAAACCCAACACACACATTCACAGGCGCACATATACACACTCACTCGCTCTCATATGCACAGATATACACAGTCACTCACTCTCACATGCACAAATATACGCACTCACTCACTTTCACATGCACAGGTATACACACTCACTTTCACATGCACAGATATACACACTCACTTTCACACACACACACACACACACACACACACACACACACACACACACACACACACACACACACACACACTGAAGGAAAACAAGAAAACAAGATAAATCTACAAAGATTTACTTTGGAAACTTCTGGCCAATAAGGTTTAATTCTTGAAGGTAAAAAGGAGAAGGTATGGAATGTTCAGATAGCCTCCTGGTACATGAGGTCCTAAGAATAAATCTTATCTCCTTCTCAGAAACATTCAATGTTTTTGCCTCAATCGCTTTCTGTGGCAGAGATTTCCAAAGGCTCCCCGCTCTCTGGGTGAGGAAGGTTCACCTTACCTCAGTCCTGTATCCTTAGACTGGGACCCCTGGTTCTGGAGTGTAAACATGTAATCAGCTAAAACCATGTGTTTTCAAAAAAGATTCATTGTCTTAAAAAATGTCGCAATGGCAAATTGATCTTCTTGTGGCTCTTAGAAAAAATATCCAGGTTTCCACACAGCTTGAAATAATTTTTCTCCACATATTGAAATATATTGAAGAAATATATTGAAAACCAAGCCTTTATAATAATCTTTGGTGGGGAGGAGCCAGGAGGGTAACCCAGGGTTTTAACTGCAATGATGTAACTACAACAATATGCATTAGTCAAATGTCAAACAAGCAAACTTCTGTTAACTAGTTTGGAGTAAAGAACACACCCATGTATACCTGCACTATCATCGGCTGCAATTCATTGTCTAAGAGTGGGGACAGGTTCCCCCTGAGCCAATCAATAATGAAGAACAATGTGCCCAAAATGCAGGGACAGTTGAGTGCACCTTCAGCAAATCAGCACGGACATAAGGGATCGAGGGTTCTATTTTGTGATGCTGCTGCTCCTTTTACAATGTTATGGTATCCTTCACTTTTTTCAGGAGGTCATAAAGACACAGGCCCCGAAATGTCTGGGTTGACCTACTTGGGTAAGCTTTTAAAAAAACTCACTTGTACACTGAAAGGGCAGTGGCCAGTTCTCCCAGCTTTTCTCTGGTTTGATTTGGGTTTTAGCAGGCTGGCTGTTCAGAGAAAGCAGTTAGTCAGTTTTGAGACTGCTGGTCAGAGAAACAGCTACATGGAAGAAGGTGTTCCACGCTGAATCTCACTGCCAAGTCTCTCTCTGACATCTCTCCTGTAAGACCCCATGTTTGATTTTACCTTTTTTTCCAAGAGGTGTTAATGGGGATTGTTGAAAGAATTTGGAACAGCATCATTAAGTTGGGATAATCTGTTGGGCTTTCGGATAGATTAAGTTATTCTGTATTCTGTTCTCTTTGTGTTTCATTCGGTAATCTTGCAAATAAATTCTGATTTGTTTAAAACAGAGTGATTGGGCCAGCTGCATCACTCCTGGAATATCCACTATACACCTGCTAAAGTCAAAGATGCGCAAGTTAGGTGAATTGGCCATGCTAAATTGCCCATAGTGTTAGGGACATTAGTAAGAGGGAAATGGGTCTGGGTGGGTTACTCTTCGGAGGGTCAGTGTGGACTGGTTGGGCTGAAGGGCCTGTTTCCACACTGTAGGGAATCTAATCTAAAACAACTAGAAAAGTTAGGGTCTGGACTACTATCTTGAAATATTTTGAGGGAGATCTGGTCTGGTCCATAACAATTTTATTCTTCGATGGGATGTGGATGCCTGTGACAAGGGGAACATTTGTTGCCCATCCCTAATTGCCCCTGATCCTCATTTTACTTTTTAGAGGGTAGTTAAGCGTCAAACACATTTACATTTCCTTCCCCAAAGGGCATTCATAAAGCTGATGGATTTGTTTAATGACAACAATCGAGGTTACATGCTCATCCATTTTAGTTCCAATCTTCATTAAATTCAAATCTCACTACTTGTTATGTTGTGATTTGGATCCATATCGAATATTAGTCTTGGGTCCTTGATTATTCATCAAATGATATTACTGCAATGCCACCAACTCCCCAAGATTGTTCCCCTTGTGCGCTTTTTGGTTCTGTAGCCATTCTGTGATTCTGGGTCAACAAGGTGATGACAGACCTGACCTATGTGGAAACGGTCTACCATCTGATTGGACACCTCTCTGGAGATGTCATCAAATGACCTCTAATGCCCCTTCTGCACACTCTTCCCATTGGTTACCCCATCTGTCAACAGTTATAACAAGCAACCCATCAGAAAGCAAACCGATTTTTCATTACATCAGCTAGATGGTTTTATAACACACTTGTTCTGTGCATCTCAGATGGTTTTATTGTTATTAACCAATGTGCTCAAAACTTTATTTTCAAAACACAATTTCTTTATTGCCTCTTCAATGTTTCTCTTGCTGTCACTTGTAGCAATGTCTGAAAATTAATTTTAATTCCTGGAACTGACAAATCAATCCTCGAAAGTTGGCAACACTAGGCCCAAAGCCTGTGACATGGCACTATCACATTGCTGCATGTGGATCTTTTATTCTAATATCCATTCATAGGACATGGTGTCACTGGCTGGGCCAGCATTTATTGCCCATCCCTAGTTGCCCTTGAGAAGGTGGTGCTAAGCTGCCTTGTTGAACCACTGCAGTCCATATATGATGTAGATTGACCCAAAATGCTACTAGGGAGGCAATTCCAGGATTTTGACCCAGCAACTCTGAAGGAACAGCAATGTCATGGTGGTGAATGATCCCGTGTATCTTCCGCCTTTGTCCTTCTAGATGGAAGTGCATGGTGTATGGAGGTTGGCTGCTGTGTTTCCTACAATAGAGCAGTGATCATATTTCACTGGGGGGGGGTGAACTAACAAGGAATGTGAGAAGAGGAGGCCATATGGCCCCTCAAGCCTACTTCCCCATTCCATAGGGTCATGGCTGATCAGATATTCCTTACATCAATTTTCCTGCCCTTTCCCTGTAACCCTCAATTCCCCAAATGATCAAAAAGCTATTAGATTAGATTACTTACAGTGTGGAAACAGGCCCTTCGGCCCAACAAGTCCACACCGACCTGCCGAAGCGCAACCCACCCATTCCCCTACATATACCCCTTACCTAACACTACGGGCAATTTAGCATGGCCAATTCACCTGGCCCGCACATCTTTGGACTGTGGGAGGAAACCAGAGCACCCGGAGGAAACCCACGCAGACACGGGGAGAACGTGCAAACTCCACACAGTCAGTCGCCTGAGTTGGGAATTGAACCCGGGTCTCGGGCGCTGTGAGGCAGCAGTGCTAACCACTGTGCTACCGTGCCGCCCACAATCTTAGCCTTAAACATACACAAACTCTGCCCCCACAGCTCTCTGGCAAGGAGTTCTAAAGGCTCTCAATTCTCTGAGAGAAGAAATTCCTCCTCCTCATCTCAGTCTTAAATTGGTGCCCCTTTTATTCTGAGACTATGTCCTCTGGCCTTAGACTGTCCCAGGAGGGGAAACATCCTCTCAGCATTGCTGGGTTCAGAATTTATCACAGTCTTCAGGGCTATCTCTGACTTTGGCCTCCTTAGATGTTTTTTATTTCAACTCAATAATTTCCTTAACTTAGTCATGAATTACTTTTTAAATGTCTACCACTGCTTACTTACTGTTATTCCTGCAAATCTATCCACCCAGTTCACTTTAGCCAACTCAATCCTACGTTCATTGTAATTCCCTTTATTTAAGTTTAGCACAGTTGTTTCTGACCCAAGTTTCTCACATTTTCTCACATTTTGACACACTTGGAGGTCATGAAAGATGCTATATAAATGCAACTTTTAAATTCATCACCTATTGACTAAACAGAGAAGCAATTTGTATCAACGAGTACATGACGTAATTAGACATGAAACTGTCTTCATGTCCCCTAGTGGAAAAGTGTGGAAACTACAGGTTCAAAATCACCAGCTCCTCCAAACCAACTCACCAGAAGTTAGGTCTCAAAGGACACATATTATGTATCACAAAGGGCTACATTTTGAACAAAACTACTCCAAAAATATAACAAAATAAATTTCATCATCAAAGATTCCAAAACAAGATAAGGAACAAAAATGACTATGACTGGAAGGTAATTCCAATGAAATACATCCCAGTTTGTGGAATTATAGGAGCTAAAGATCCTGAGATTTAGCTACAGTTAATCAGGGAGAGGTCACGTGGTAATGTTTAATGGTGCATAATATTACACTGTTGCTAGTGGCTGGTGTAGGGTCTATTGCATGACATGAGTTTGTAATATCAGTTCTTCAAACAAATTATCAAAGCACAGATTGTCTCACTGGTTAGAATCAGATGTCAACTGGATAAAATGCGGACTATTTAATGGAAGTTACAGAGGCATATGTATTGTATACACTTTCACCTCTGTCAATAGCCTGCTGTCATTTTTCTAATCCACTAAGAAATCTTGTCGTTAATTTGCCAACAGGTTTCTGATTCCATTCAGAACCTGGCTGGTCCCTACAGACAGGAGTTGATTGTATTGTGAGATCAGGTGCTGACTCCCTTGTTAAACAGCGGTCTAAACCAGATGCCTATTTGTAGGTCCGATGTTACTCTTGGCATAATGGACGGACCAATTTATTCCATGTTTGAAGTTATTCACCAGATGCCAACATCTAGATGATGTTCCTCTGTGGTGTTTCATTGAATCAGTCCTGATCATCTTCTCTTTGATGTGAAGCTTCAATGTTAGTGCTAACTCTGGCTCTTTGCAACCCCAGCATCCCCAGCCAGAGAGTCATTCAGCACAGAAACAGACCATTAGGCCCAACCAGTCCATGATGAGCCGCTTCCTAACCTAAACTATTCCCATCGGCCTGTTCTGATTTCGCTGCTCGTTGGATGCTGCCTGAACTGCTGTGCTCTTCCAGCACCACTGATCCAGAATCTGGTTTCCAGCATCTGCAGTCATTGTTTTTACCTTGTTGATTTTAACCCTACTGCGAATCCTCTTGCAAGGATGCCTGCCTTGAAGAAGTTTTCCTCCTCTCTCTACAAGAATCTCAGGGAGTCCCTCTCCCACTGCAACTCCCAGGTCATTTCCTCTGCCCTGAAGCTCCCCATGACATGTCCGGACTTGTCCTACCTGCTTAGCCCCTTTTCCACCTATCCACTCCACCCTCTCCTCCCTGACCTATCACCTTCATTCCCCTCCCCCACTCACCCATTGTACTCTATGCTACTCTCTCCCCACCCCCACCCTCCTCTAGCTTATCTCTCCATGCTTCAGGCTCTCTGCCTTTATTCCTGATGAAGGGCTTTTGCCTGAAATCTTGATTTCGCTGCTCCTTGGATGCTGCCTGAACTGCTGTGCTCTTCCAGCACCACTGATCGAGAACTTGGGCCATATCCGTCTCAACCTTTTCTACTCATGCACTGAGCTAAATGTCTTTTAAACACTGTACCTGCATCCACCACTTCCTCTGGCAGTTCATTCCACACATAAACCACTCTCTGTGTAAAAAGGTCACCCTTCATGTCCTTTATAAATCTTTCTCCTCTCACCTTAAAAATATGTCCCCTAGTTTTGAACTCCCCCACCCTAGGGAAAAGACCCTTGTCATTCACCTTATCCATGCCAGTCATGATTTTATAAATCTCAGTAAGGTCACCCCTCAACCTCCTACACTCCAGTGAAAAAGGTCCCAGTCTTTCCAAACTGTTTTTAGGCACTAAAGGCAGTGGATCATCACCAATTACCAGACTGGCACATGCTCTCTGACTATGTCCTTCCTCACTCTCTGGTCTTACATACATTGCCAAGACCAGAAATGGTCATGGCATCACTCCACCTCCGACTGATATTTTACTGTATAATAATTCACAAGACTTCTCTCGAAAATGGCTCACCAACATCACATCTGTTTCTCAGCCTGTGGACGTAGTAGGTTCAAGTCCCTTACATGAGCACATGGTCTGGATTCACACTTTAATGCAATACTGACAAAATGCTGTAATGTCAAAGGCACTGGCTTTCAGGTTAACTGAGGTTCTGTTTGTCACAGCTAGCTGTAGCGAATGCCACAGCATTACTTTAAGGTGGTCAGCAGAGCTTCCATGGTGTCCTAACCAAGATGTACACTTTAATCAACACCCAAAACAGATGATTTGGTCAGTTATTGCTGTTCTGGGGGATTCGACATGCAGAAATTAGTTGCCATTGCTGTTATGGTATCACATTGAATATACTTCATTTGCTGTGCAATCGTCCCAGCTGATCCTGGAGTAAAACTCGACCTGAGCTTTATTATTCTGGTGATCATTCACTGAACATATCACACCAGGCTGCCAATGTTCTTCAAATAAAAGAAAGCAAGTTTATCATGCAAAAGGTGAGAGAAACAAACTTGTGCAGCTATCAAGGCAATTTTGAAAGAGCTTACCAATAACGGGAGAAATATACCGCCCTTTTCCCAGCACTACCCTTAACAGTTACTCAATCCCAGTGAAGGGAGTCTCCGATCATAAATCTCTATTTTCTTTGTTAACTGATGTTTTTTCAAGCAGTTCTTTTCTGCAATGTTCTATACATCCACCTGTCATCATTCTGTGACTGTCTCTCTCTGAGACACTTTACTGACATTTCCTTCCTGAATGTTAAGAGCAAGCCCCACCTAGGTGGCACGGTGGCTCAATGGTTAGCCCTGTTGCCTCATAGCGCCAGAGACCCGGGTTCAATTCCCGCCTCAGGCGACCGACTGTGTGGAGTTTGTACATTCTCCCCGTGTCTGTGTGGGTTTGCTCTGGTTTCCTCCTACAGTCCAAAAATGTGCAGGTTAGGTGAATTGGCTGTGCTAAATTGCCTGTAGTGTTAGGTGTAGGGGAATAGGTGTGGATTGGTGTGGACGTTTTGGGCCGAAGGGCCTGTTTCCACACTGTAAGTAATCTAAAAAATAAATTTACACTGCTACACCAGTTTAAGACTTCTTCCCAGCCCTGAAAGTTTGAACTAACACAAACTCAACTACCTCTCTGTTCTCAACTAAAAGCCAATTGTGGTTTCTGGTCTCTCTTTCCACATTTTGTACAAGTTAAACTTTGTACATGTTTCATTAATTAACTCCCCAAGTGGTTTATTTAGTCTCTTAGCTTAAGTCACATGCTTTCTTGGAAATGCTATTTGAATTCTCTGTTCAAAAATGACTTTCTGACCTTTGTACAAAGAAATAAGTCACTTCACAGAACCAAAAACTAAAATCTGCTTTATCTCTACATTTTAATCCAAGTTCCCAAATGGGAATAAAATGTTCTAGTTAGAAAGCACTTCCAAGGTGTCCTACAATCACGAACAACAGTATAGAAATGCAAATTGTCTTTCTATTTAGAAGTGGGAGGGCTAAGGTGTAGCCTAATGCAAGTCCTCAGAATTATTTAAGGGATTAGACAAATAGAGAAATTGCTTCTCTTTCAAGGTGAGAACAAAAGTAGGATCTGCCCAAAATAAAGTCATCTCTGACAAATCCAAATTTGGAGAAACTTCACCCAGAGAGTGGTTAGAATGTAGAACTCAGTAATAATGGCACGGTGGCACAGTGGTTAGCACTGCTGCTTCACAGCGCCTGAGACCCGGGTTCAATTCCCAACTCAGGCGACTGACTGTGTGGAATTTGCACGTTCTCCCCGTGTCTGCATGGGTTTCCTCCGGGTGCTCCGGTTTCCTCCCATAGTCCAAAGATGTGCGGGTCAGGTGAATTGGCCATGCTAAATTGCCAGTAGTGTTAGGTAAGGGGTAAATGTAGGGGTATGGGTGGGTTGTGCTTCGGCGGGTCGGTGTGGACTTGTTGGGCCGAAGGGCCTGTTTCCACACTGTAAGTCTAATCTAATCTAATAACAAGGAGCAGCTGAGGTAAATAACAGAGGTGAACTTAGGGAAGAAGATTGGTCAGGAGATCTATTGATAGTATCTCTGAGCCAGGAGGTCTGACTTCAAACCCCACCTACTCCAAACTTGTGTTATAACAACTCTGAGCAGGTTGGTTAGAAAACTATCTCAGGAAGAAGGCTGACAACAATAAGAATGAGAAAACAAGAGAAGGAGATACTGATGTCGTGGAATGGGAGGAAGTTCATATGGAGCATGAAATCTAGTATGAAACCGATGGGCCGAATAGCCAGTTTCTGTTCTGTAACTTCAATGTAACCTTTACATTGCTGAGGAAATCTAAATGGTGAGTCCATCACCGGTAAAATTAACAGTGGCATGGATATTATGCTCACACTGAGAATGCTCTTGCCTTGTTGCAGAGTACAGAGAATTGATGGATGGCCCATTGTTAGTTCAGTCTTGAGCCTCCCCAATGGTATTAGAGACTGGGAAAGTGACAATGATGCACTAGGTACTGCCTGCTCACTCTAACAATGGGAGGGAAACAAGGTTACCAGAGGAATCATATTTTATTTTATTGTGTGGCTTTCAGAGCTAATCTAACATGAGGATGATAGTGCAGGGGTGTGGGAAATTAGCCCACAATGTCCCAGTGCAGATTTGACGCATGATTTATTTCAGCAGCTAGAAGCTGAGACAAAGGTGTTTGCAGGTGAGATAGCTGCTTTAATTAAAGGGATACAACAAAACCCATTGGGCTGAAATGGCACGAATGTTTTGACATTGGAAACTCTAAAGAGAGAGAGAGAGAAGGCTCAACTGTTAGCTCAATGACATTCCAATTCACTCACTGATTGACCCAAAGCACCTGAACTCCGTCTTTGTCATTGACTGAAACCAGGTTTAAAAACAGAAGTTGCTGGAAAAGCTCAGCAGGTCTGTCAGCATCTGTGCAGAGAAATCAACGTTAACGTTTCAGGTCCAGTGACCTTTCCTCAGGACTTTCTGAGAGCAGTTTCTGAGGAAGGGTCATCAGAACCAAAAGGTTAGCTCTGATTTCTCTTCACAGGTGCTGCCAGACCTGCTGAGCTTTTCCAGCAACTTCTGTTCTTGATCCTGATTTACAACATCCGCAGTTCTTTCATTTTTTTTCGGGTTGTTGAATGACCAAAGTATCTACCTGGGGACTCTGAGTCAGCTGATGTCGGATTTTCAGAAGGAGGGCTGGTCTGTCCCAGAAACGCCACCTCCCTCTCCAAATTCCTGTCTGGAAAGAAACTTTGACAGGGCCTGTAGGAAGGATAACCTGTGTACCAGCTAGACCCACCGAGACTTCTCTTAGGCCCTGGCCTCCAGGAGGTTGTAACTCATGTGAACTGATCTTTAATGTCTCTGGATTGACCTAAACCTGCAACTGAAAGCCTATCTTCTTTCCTCTCTCTTTCTTCTTTATTTCCTGGATGTTTGTGTGTTTGGCTGAAGTAGCAAAGCCTTTCCCCTGCATTTCGAATGCTTTGTTAATAAGGCCATCTTTAATCTCACTTTAAAGGTCTGTGCTATGGGTTTATTGAAGGTTTTTGGAGAATACCCTTTGTGCTCCCTTAGTGAAGGATGGGAGTAAATTGAACAATAACTTGCTTTCTTGGATTTAAGAGGGGAAAACAATAATAATTTTAATACATTCCATTCCCCCTTTTGCCCAGGATATTACAAATCATTAGTGAGAGGCAGTGCCAACTTCAATAAGATAGGAGAACAGGGAGGGGCAGATAGAGCAGAACAAAATTATGATGGGAAACTCTGCAACTGAACAGGAAATAATTAAAAATCACACAACACCAGGTTATAGTCCAACAGGTTTATTTGGAAGCGCTCACTCTCGGAGGGCTGCCTCTTCGAAACGGTGTGTGTGTGTGTGTGTGTGTGTGTGTGTGTGTGTGTGTGTGTGTGTGTGTGTGTGTGTGTGTGTGTGTGTGTGTGTGTGTGTGTGTGTGATGAAGCAGAGCTCTGAAAGTTAGTCCTTTCAAATAAACCTGTTGGACTATAACTTGGTGTCCTGTGACATCTGGCCTTGCCCACCATAGTCCAACACCGGTACGTCCACATCCTCATTAACAGAGGCGAAAAGCAAGGAAGTTATGCTGAACTTCTATAGGACACTAGTTAGATCCCAGTTGGTAAACTGAGGGAGTCACGCTATAGGAAGGATGTAAACGTATTGCAGAGGGAGTGCAGAAGCGACCTACAAAGATGGTTCATGGGATGAGAATCTTCAGTGATGAAGGAGGATTTGTGAAGTTGGGACTGCTTTCCTCAGAGAGGAAGAAACATGATCGCAATTTTCAAAATCATGAGTGGTCTGGGCAGAGTGCCAGGGAGAAACTGTTCCTGTAAACTGATAGAGAACAAGAGGGTACAGATATAAAGGGATCTGAAAAAAAGTAAATGTGATGTGACAAAAATACTTTTTCACACAGACTTTGTGAAAAAGCATGGAGGGTGAACAATCAGTGAATCCAAGATTCACATTCAGAACTGAGCCAAAAGTCCAACTGCCCTTGGGAACGATATGCCCCAGCTGTAATTCCAGATGGGAATTAGGAATGCAAGAGGCTGATGGCACTAACACCATGGCACCAACAGCCTCCATCCCATTCCACAGTGTGTGTGTGGGAGGGGTGTGTGTGTGTGAGGGGTGTGTGTGTGTGAGGGGTGTGTGTGTGTGAGGGGTGGAGGTGTGAGGGGTGGGTGTGCATGTAATGTGGGTAGGGGTATTGGCTTGAGGTTTGGGTGTGTATGAGAGGGGTGTGAGTGTTTGTGAGGAGTGGGGTGTGAGGAGTGAGGTTTAGGAGTGTGTATGAGAGTGAGAGGTATGTGTGTGAGGGGTGGGGAGTGGGGGGTGAAGTTTTGGTGTGTGTATGAGAGTGAGGGGTGTGTGTGTGAGGGGTGGGGGTGTTGGGGGAAGGTTTGGGTGTGTGTGTGAGGGTGAGGGGTGGGTGTGTAGGGTTAGGTTTGGGTGTGCATGTGAGGGTGGATGTGTGTGGTGAGGGGTGTGTGTGGGAGAGGTGAGGTGTGTGTGCGCGCGTGTGTGTGAAGGTGGGGTTGTGGGGGCGAGGTTTAGGTGTGTGCGTGTGTGTGTGTGTGTGAGTGTGTGTGTGTGTGAGTGCGTGTGTGTGTGTGAGTGTGTGTGTGAGTGTGTGAGTGTGTGTGTGTGTGAGTGTGTGTGTGTGAGTGTGTGTGTGTGTGAGTGTGTGTTTGTGAGTGTGTGTGTGTGTGTGTGTGTGTGTGAGTGTGTGTGTGTGTGTGTGTGTGTGTGAGTGAGTGTGTGTGTGTGAGTATGTGTGTGTGTGTGAGTGTGTGTGTGTGTGTATATACATATATATATATATATATATACGAGGGGTGGGGGAGAGGGTGAGAGCTGTTGAAGTGTTTCTCATTGTTATGAATGTGATGAAGTTGTGAGGCACTGAGGCTGATGTTTCTGACAGTAACCCACAGCTGACACCTCCCCCGCGCCCCCCTCCCCTCCCCCCCCCTCCAATGTTGTTCCTGTGAACCTTTCCTGGAGATAGTGAGACAATCCAATCGCAGTGTTTAACATGTTCCATAAAGTTTCTAAAGATCTTGGGGAGAAAGCGCTTCCTGTGGTTGGGTGGGTGTGGGAGAGGGAGTCCAAGACAAGGGGCCATAACCTTCAGATTACATCCAGGTCACTGAGGGGCGATGCCAGGAAGCACCTCTTCCTACACGGGGCGGTGGGGGCGTGGGGGGGTTGGGGTAGACCATTGAACATGTCCTCCCTCAATAAGCTATTGAATCGAGGGTGAAAATTCCAAAAACTGAGCTCGATCACTCTTACTTATGATCTGAACTGTTATGGAACCAAGGCAGATGGTTGGGGTTGAGATACAGATCAGATCGTCATTGGATTGAATGGTGGAACAGTTTTGAGGGGCTGAATGGCCTCCTCCTGTTTCTTTAATCCCACAGTAGGAAAATGTCCCTTCTGCCCTGGATTAGGAAACCTTTTTCAGAGCAGCCATGGAGAAGGTGGGGTGGTGGGTAAGTCCCTGATTGCTACTCTGGTGGGTGGGTGGGACACAGCCTGAAGGAGCTTTCTTTGTCACCGAGAACACTGTGTCTTTGTGGAGCACTCGAAACCCTTCAGCGCCAAAGGGTCAGTCCATTGGAGCCCTGACTGAAGTGACACTCAGATAGTTACAGAAGGAAAAGGAATGGTTGGCCAATTCTCACCTTGTGATTATTTAATAAGTCTTTCCTCATCCTCCAGCAGTTCAAGTGCATTCATATCATTTTTTTTGCAAATATTTTTTATCTATTCAGTGTAACTTATCCGGACTGATGGATTTCCCGGGAGCAGAAGGACTAAATAATGTGAAGCCAGTTACAAGATTTATAATTCAGAGGGTTTCTTTAAATATCCTTTCTATCCCTATTAATGCTTCGATGGTTGTAGGATTTAACCTTGCATTTAAGGTATTAAACTCTCTTTTCAGATATAAGGCTGTGATTAAGTTCCAGAGGAATAGCTCTGGCTGATCACATAAACCTCAATGATGAAAATGTGTGTTTGTGAAAGTAAAGGACAGGTGGAAGCCAGGCTGATAGATGCCTGGCCCCACTCAGAGTTATCGAGTAAAAAGTGAGGTCTGCAGATGCTGGAGATCAGAGCTGAAAATGTGTTGCTGGTTAAAGCGCAGCAGGTTAGGCAGCATCCAAGGAACAGGAAATTCGACGTTTCAGGCCAGAGCCATCAGGATTCCTGATGAAGGGCTCCGGCCCGAAACGTCGAATTTCCTGTTCCTTGGATGCTGCCTGACCTGCTGTGCTTTAACCAGCAACACATTTTCAGCCCCACTCAGAGTTCACACACAAGCAGCAAGGCCTTACCTGATTCCATGTACCTGCTGTCATTGGTGAGAGACTTACAATGAACTGCAGCCACGCTGCATGATGCAACAGCACATTCCTGCCAACACATCGCAATGAACTTCCAGCATTGAGCAACACCGTTCCGTGCTGTGAATCTCTATAAATGTGACCTGTGACCGGATTCAGCGCCAACACAGAGTTTGATAAAACTCAGAGAGAGAGAGAGAGAGAGAGAGAGAGAGAGACAAATAAATAGACAGGGAGAGAGAGAGAGAGATAGAAAGGGAGAGAGAGATAAATAGATAGGGAGAAAGATAAGTAGAGAGAGAGAGAGGTACATAGAGTGGGAGAGAGAGATAAAGAGACAGGGAGAGAGGTAAATAGAGAGGGCGAGACAGAGGGATAGACTATCCATCTCCTACCATTCCTTCCTCCTATTTTCTGTTACTCTTTTCAAAAGTACATGGCCAATAAAACTGAGGATGAAGAGTTACAATAGACAACATTCCGAGGGTTTATCACTTACAAACCGTACACCAACGTTTGTTATTATCCTCAGAAGAAACAGGCAATAGGGATGTGGAGAGAGAGAAATACTTTGATTTTATTTATAGTTGAGGTTCCAGGTTCCAGGTTCCCCAGCCCCACCTCCCTCCCATTTATCTCAGCACCCCGGAGGCTCCCAGCCTCATTCCTGATGAAGGGCTTTTGCCTGAAACGTCGGTTTTCCTGCTTCTCGGATGCTGCCTGACCTGCTGTCCCACTCTGATCTAGCGTGGGAACAAGGTCAATCAGCATGTTCCAAATGGCAGTTGGATAAATCCCTGAAAGGGAGACATTGACAGGCTGTGGGGTAAAAGAAACAGCAGCGTGGGACTAATGTGGAAAGCTCCTGGAGGAGTGTGAAGGGTGGAACACTCCCTGTCTGTGCAGGATCGCTCTGCCATTCGGAGGGTGACAGGAGCTGGCGTCTCAAGCATGGCTATTTGCGACGTGCTCCAACTAACACCTTTGTCTAAAGTCTTTGTGCCGAAGTTAAATGGGAGTCCGTTCAGTGATCAGTCCCTCCTGCTGTCTGAAATGCATGTGAATACAATCTTGTACAAGTTAGCGATGACTTTGGTTTGTTTGCAGGATAGAGTCAAACTCCATTGTTTCTTCAGATGCTGCTGTACAGAGCCAAAATGTTTCAGTGACTGTGTGTGTATATGAAGATACTTTTATGAATATATGAAAGGATTGGACACTCTGGAGGCAGGAAGCATGTTTCCGCTGATGGGTGAGTCCTGAACCAGAGGACACAGTTTAAAAATAAGGGGTTGGCCCCTTAGAACAGAGTTGAGGAGAAACCTCTTCACCCAGAGAGTGGTGGGTGTATGGAATGCTGTGCCCCAGAAGGCTGTGGAGGCCACATCTCTGGATACTTTCAAGAAAGAGATGGATAGAGCTCTCAAGGATAGTGGAATCAAGGGTTACGGGGATAAGGCAGGAACATGATACTGATTGAGGATGATCAGCCATGATCATAATGAATGGTAGTGCTGGCTCAAAGGGCAGAATGGCCTACTCCTGCACCTATTGTCTATTGTCTATTGTCTAATATGGGGTATACCTTTGAAATAAAAGGAAGAGTGCGACTTGCTCCAACTATGGAAGGGTTCTTTACGTGGGTCAGAAACGGTAGTGTGGGCTGAAGTCCTACAGTAATGAGAGGTTGGGTTGTGGCCTTAATGATCATTCCTAGTTCAAGAAGGATGATATACTCAGGATAGAGCAATGGAGGTGGAGGAGTCTTATATCTGTATGCAAAAGAACATGGAAGGAACAGGTAGAGAAGCTCAAAATTGTGAAAGAATTTGTTCAGGTAGAGGACTCACTTCCCATTGTAGAGGCTTTCCTTAAAAGCCACCTCAACCTCCTCATTTTTTTTTGCAGCAGAGCGCGGCAGGAGCTGGGCAGAAGTGAAGGCAGAGCGCAAAGCCGGTCGGGAAGGTAAGTGATTGTTATTTGAGTGGCTCTGTTCTAGACCCCAGGTCCTACAAAGTAGGGCCTCCCCCCGCCCCTCCTCTAACCTAAATTAAAAAGTCCACAGACTTGCCCCAAAAAGAGGGTCCAAGGAAGTTCCTGTGGATTGAAGAGTGAGGCTTTAGCTCAGGAGTTTTTGACGAGGAGCTTGAGTGAAGTGATTACGCCACAGTTGAAGAGGGTGAAGACATGACTGCCAAGCTGGTTTAGTGCGCTACGTGCTTGATGTGGGAGGTCAACGACTCTGGTGTGTCTGGCTCGTATAAATGTGGAAAGTGTGTGCACGTTCAGCTACTGACAGAGCATATTGCAGCACTGATGAAAGAACTCGAGGATCTTAGGCTCATCCGAGAGAACGAGATCTTTCTAGACAAGACCTTCAGCGAGGTTATTACACCAATCGTGGCAGAAGAGAGCAGCCGATGAGGAAGGCAGAGAGGAGACGGGTACAAGAGACTCTGGGGGAAGTATCTGTCAGAAACAAGTTGAATCTTTTGGAAACCGTAGAGACTGATGACACTGCCAGTCCGCGAGGCAGCCAGGTCTGTCAATCAAAAGTTGGCGCAGAGGCAGAGCGGACGAGTCAGACATCGCACAGAGCCGTGGGAATAGGGGACTCCGTAGTGAGAGGAACTGACCGGGGTTTTTGCAGCAGCAGATGGGACTTAAGGATGGTGTGTTGCCTTCCTGGTGCCAGGGTTAAAGACAGAGTGCGGGAAATCCTCAAGGACGAAGGTGAAGAGCCAGAGGTGGTGGTACATGTCGGCACAAACGATGTTAGGAAGAAGAGGAGGCACACACTACAGCGGGACTTCGGAGAACTAGGAAGAAGGCTGAAAAGCAGGACGTCCAAGGTGGTTAGCTCCGGTTTGCTTCCAGTTCCTCGGGCTGGTGTGGCCAGAAACAGGGAGATAATGGACTTGAACGTGTGGCTGGGGAACTGGTGCAGGAAGCAAGGGTTTAAATTCTTGGATCACTGGGGTATGTTTTGTGGTAAGCATAAATTCTACAAGAGAGATGGTTTGCACCTGAATAGGTTAGGGACCAGCATTCTGGCAGGCAGGTTTGCTACTGCAACACAGCTACGTTTAAACTAAGTAGCTGGGGGGAGGGGACAAACTGGATGTTTAAGAAGGAAATAGGAGGGAAAGTTAGAACAAGGGAAGTCAAGAAAGACAACTGTATCAGTGAGGCAGAAAACTCAGAAAGGGATCATGCTGTAAGGTTGAGTGAAATAGGAGTTGATGGGAAAGGTGAGGGCAGTAACAAGTTAAAAATACTATACATGAATGCACGAAGCATTAGAAATAAGATGGATAAGGTTTGTGCAAAGATTTGTAGCTCGGGTGCTCGTTGTTGTGGTTCTGTTCGCCGAGCTGGAAGTTTTTGTTGCAAACGTTTCGTCCCCTGGCTAGGCGACATCATCAGTGCTCTGGAGCCTCCTGCGAAGCGCTTCTTTGATGTTTCTTCCGGTACTTATATAAATACCGGAAGAAACATCAAAGAAGCACTTCGCAGGAGGCTCCAGAGCACTGATGATGTCGCCTAGCCAGGGGACGAAACGTTTGCAACAAAAACTTCCAGCTCGGCGAACAAAACCACAACAATAAGATGGATAAGCTTGAGGCTGTTTTGGAAATTGGCAGATACGATATTGTGGGGGTAACTGAGATGTGGCTTCAAGTGGACAGGGCCTGGGAAATGAATATTCAAGGCTACACGTGCTATCGTAAGGACAGACTGATGGGCAGAGGGGGTGGGGTGGCCATGTTGGTAAGGGATGATATTCAGTCCGTTGTGTAGGGGGACCTAGAATCAGGGGGTGTAGAGTCAGTGTGGATAGAGCTGAGAAATACTAAGGGTAAAAAGACCCTCTTGGGAGTTATCTATAGGCCCCCAAACAGTAGTCTGGATGTTGGATGTAAGTTAAATCAGAAGCTGAAATTGGCCTGTCGCAAAGATGTTACTACAGTTGATATGGGGGATTTTAGACTGGGAGAATCAGGATGATATTGGACCCCAAGAAAGAGACTTTGTGGAGTACCTCCGAGATGGATTCTTCGAACAGCTGGTGCTGGAGCCTACCAGGGAGAAGACAATTCTGGATCTGGTATTGTGTAGCGAACCAGAATTGATCAGGGACCTCGAAGTGAAGGAGCCATTGGGAGGTAGTGACCATAATACAATAGGCTTCAATCAGCAATTTGAGAGGGAGAGGGTACAATCGGAAGTGACAATATTTCTGTTGAATAAAGGGAACTATGGAGCTATGAGGGAAGAGCTGACCAAAGTTCAATGGTGCAATACCTTAGCAGGGATGACAGTGGAGGAACACTGGCAGATATTTCTGTGTGTCAAAAATGAGGTCTGCAGATGCTGGAGATCACAGCTGCAAATGTGTTGCTGGTCAAAGCACAGCAGGTTAGGCAGCATCTCAGGAATAGAGAATTCGACGTTTCGAGCATAAGCCCTTCATCAGGAATAAGGATATTTCTGTGTATAATGCAGAAGTTGCAGGATCAGTTCATTCCAAAAAGGAAGAAAGATCCTAGGAGGAGACATGGGTGGCCGTGGCTGACGAGGGAAGTTAAGAAACATATAAAGTTAAAAGAGAAAAAGTATAACATAGCAAAGATAAGTGGGAAAACGGAGAACTGGGAAGCTTTTAAAGAACAACAGAGGATTACTAAGAAGGAAATACGTAGAGAAAAAAATGAGGTACGAAGGTAAACTGGCCAATAATATAAAGGAGGATAGTAAAAGCTTTTTTAGGTATGTGAAAGGCAAAAAAATGGTTAAGGCCAAAATTGGGCCCTTGAAGACAGAAACAGGGGAATATATTATGGGGAACAAAGAAATGGCAGAAGAATTGAATTGGTACTTCAGATCTGTGTTCACTGGGAAGACACAAGCAATCTCCCTGAGGTAACAGTGGCTGAAGGACCTGAACTAAAGGGAATTTATATTTGCCAGGAATTGGTGTTGAGAGACTGTTAGATCTGAAGTCCCCGGGGCCTGATGGTCTATATCCCAGGGTACTGAAGGAGGTGGCTCGGGAAATCGTGGATGGGTTGGTGATTATTTTCCAGAGTTCATAGATTCGGGATCAGTTCCTGCGGATAGGAGGGTGGCTAATGTTATACTACTTTTTAAGAAAGGTGGGAGAGAGAAAGCAGGAAATTTTGGACCAGTTAGTCTGACCTCAGTGGTGGGAAAGATGCTGGAGTCTATTATAAAGGATGAAATTACGACACATCTGGATAGTAGTAACAGGATAGGTCAGAGTCAGCATGGATTTATGAAGGAGAAATCATGCTTGACTAATCTTCTGGAATTTTTTGAGGATGTAACTCTGAAGATGGACGAGGGAGATCCAGTGGATGTAGTGTACCTGGACTTTCAGAAAGCTTTTGATAAAATCCCACATATGAGGTTAGTGAGCAAAATTAGGGCGCATGGTATTGGAGGCAAAGTACTGACTTGGATTGAAAGTTGGTTGGCTGATAGGAAACAAAGAGTAGTGATAAATGGCTCCATTTCGGAATGGCAGGCAGTGACCAGTGGGGTACCACAGGGATCAGTACTGGGACCACAGCTTTTTACAATATATATTAATGATATAGAAGATGGTATTAGTAATAACATTAGCAAATTTGCTGATGATACAAAGCTGGGTGGCAGGGTGAAATGTGAGGAGGATGTTTAGGAGATTACAGGGTGACCTGGACAGGTTAGGTGAGCGGTTAGATGCATGGCAGATGCAGTTTAATGTGGATAAATGTATGGTTATCCACTTTGGTGGCAAGAACAGGAAGGCAGATTACTACCTAAATAGAGTGAAGTTAGGTAAAGGGGCAGTACAGAGAGATCTGGGTGTTCTTGTACACCAGTCAATGAAGGTAAGCATGCAGATACAGCAGGTAGTGAAGAAGGCTAATAGCATGTTGGCCTTCATAACAAGAGGGATTGAGTATAGAAGCAAAGAGGTTCTTCTGCAGCTATACAGGGCCCAGGTAAGACCACACCTGGAGTACTGTGTGCAGTTCTGGTTTCCAAATTTGTGGAAAGACATTCTGGCTATTGAGGGAGTGCAGCGTAGATTCACGAGGTCAATTCCTGGAATGGTGGGACTACCTTACGCTGAAAGACTGGAGCGACTGGGCTTGTATACCTTTGAGTTTAGAAGACTGAGAGGGGATCTGATTGAGACATATAAGATTATTAAAGGATTGGACACTCTGGAGGCAGGAAACATGTTTCCGCTGATGGATGAGTCCCGAACCAGAGGACACAGCTTAAAAATACGGGGGAGACCATTTAGGACAGAGATGAGGAGAAACTTCTTCACCCAGAGAGTGGTGGCTGTGTGGAATGCTCTGCCCCAGAGGGCAGTGGAGGCCCAGTCTCTGGATTCATTTAAGAAAGAGTTGGATAGAGCTCTCAAGGATATAGAACATAGAACATAGAAAAATACAGCGCAGTACTGGCCCTTCGGCCCTCCATGTTGTGCCAATCCAAGCCCACCTAACCTACACTAGCCCACTTTCCTCCATATGCCTATCCAATGCCCGTTTAAATGCCCATAAAGAGGGAGAGTCCACCACTGTTACTGGCAGGGCATTCCATGAACTCACGACTCGCTGAGTAAAGAATCTACCCCTAATGTTTGTCCTATATTGACCACCCCTTAATTTGAAGCTATGCCCCCTTGTGATGTCTGACTCCATACGTGGAAAAAGGTTCTCATGGTCAACCCTATCTAAACCCCTAATCATCTTGTACACCTCTATCAAGTCACCCCTAAACCTTCTTTTCTCCAATGAAAACAGCCCCAAGTGCCTCAGCCTTTCCTCATACGATCTTCCTACCATACCAGGCAACATCCTGGTAAACCTCCTCTGCACCCGTTCCAGTGCCTCCACATCCTTCCTATAGTATGGCAACCAAAACTGCACACAATACTCCAGATGCGGCCGCACCAGAGTCTTATACAACTGCAACATGACCTCAGGACTCCGGAACTCAATTCCTCTACCAATAAAAGCCAGTACACCATATGCCTTCTTCACAGCACTATTTACCTGGGTGGCAACTTTCAGAGATCTGTGTACATAGACACCAAGATCCCTCTGCTCATCCACACTACCAAGTATCCGACCATTAGCCCAGTACTCCATCTTCTTATTACTCATACCAAAGTGAATCACTTCACACTTAGCGACATTGAACTCCATTTGCCACCTTTCTGCCCAGCTCTGCAGCTTACCTATATCCCGCTGTAACCTGCCACATCCTTCCTCACTGTCAACAACTCCACCGACTTTCGTATCATCCGCAAAATTGCTCACCCAACCTTCTAGCCCCTCCTCCAGGTCATTTATAAAAATGACAAACAGCAATGGTCCCAAAACAGATCCTTGCGGAACACCGCTGGTAACTGCACTCCAATATGAACCTTTACCATCAACTACTACCCTCTGTCTTCTTCCAGCCAGCCAATTCCTAATCCAAACCTCTAATGCACCCTCAATGCCATACCTCCATATTTTTTGCAGCAGCCTACCATGGGGAACCTTATCAAACGCCTTACTAAAATCCATATACACCACATCTACCCCTTTACCCTCGTCCACCTCCTTAGTCACCTTCTCAAAGAATTCAATAAGGTTTGTGAGGCACGACCGGCCCTTCACAAAACCATGCTGACTATCCTTGATCACATTATTCCTATCCAGATGTTCATAAATCCTATCCCTTACAATTCTCTCTAAGACTTTGCCCACAACAGAGTTAAGACTCACCTGCCTATAGTTACTAGGGTTATCCCTACTCCCCTTTTTGAACAAGGGAACCACATTTGCTATCCTCCAGTCTTCTGGCACTATTCCCGTAGACAACGAGGACATAAAAATCAAGGCCAATGGCTCTGCAATCTCCTCCCTTGCTTCCCAGAGAATCCTAGAATAAATTTGTGGGCGGCACGGTGGCACAGTGGTTAGCACTGCTGCCTCACAGCGCTAGTAGACCCGGGTTCAATTCCCGACTCAGGCGACTGACTGTGTGGAGTTTGCACGTTCTCCCCGTGTCTGCGTGGGTTTCCTCCGGGTGCTCCGGTTTCCTCCCACAGTCCAAAGATGTGCGGGTCAGGTGAATTGGCCATGCTAAATTGCCCGTAGTGTTAGTAAGGGGTAAATGTAGGGGTATGGGTGGGTTGCGCTTCGGCGGGTCGGTGTGGACTTGTTGGGCCGAAGGGCCTGTTTCCACACTGTAAGTCTAGTCTAGTCTAGTCTAAAAATGCCATCAGGCCCAGGGGGCTTATCTACATTCACCCTTTCCAGAATTTCCAACACCTCTTCCCTACATATCTCAAGGCCATCCATTCTAATTAATTGTGACACAATATTCACATCGGCAACAATGTCCTGTTCTTGAGTGAATACTGACGAAAAGTATTCATTCAGTGTCTCCCCAATTTCTTCAGCCTCCACATGCAACTTCCCACTACTATCCTTGACGGAACCTATTCCTACCCTAGTGATTCTTTTATTCTTGACATACCTATAGAAAGCCTTTGGGTTTTCCCTAATCCTATCAACCAAGGACTTTTCATGTTCCCCTCCTTGCTGTTCTTAGCTCTCTCTTTAGATCCTTCCAGGCTACCTTATAACTCTCAATCGCCCCAACTGAACGTTCACGCCTCATGTTTACATAGGCCGCCCTCTTCCCTTTAACAAAGGATTCCAATTCCCTATTAAACCACGGCTCCCTTACACGACCCTTTCCTCCCTGCCTGACAGGTACATACTTATCAAGGACACTCAGTAGTTGTTCCTTGAACAAGCTCCACATATCGATTGCGCCCTTCCCTTGAAGCCTACTTTTCCAAGCCACGCATCCTAAGTCATGCCTCACCGCATCATAATTTCCCTGCCCCCAGCTATAACTCTTGCCCTGTAGTGCACACTTATCCCTCTCCATCACTAGAGTAAAAGTCACTGAATTGTGGTCACTGTCCCCAAAGTGCTCACCTACCTCCAATTCTAACACCTGGCCTGGTTCGTTACCCAGAACCAAATCCAGTATGGCCTCACCTCTTGTTGGCCTGTCTACATATTGTGTCAGGAAACCCTCCTGCATACATTGGACAAACTCCGACCCATCTAACGTACACGAGCTATAGCTTTCCCAGTCAATATCTGGAAAGTTAAAGTCCCCCATAACAACCACCCTATTACTTTCACTCTTCTCCTGAATCATCCTCGCAATCCTTTCTTCTACGTCTCTAGGACTATTAGGAGGCCTGTAGAAAACTCCTAACAGTGGAATCAAGGGTTATGGAGATAAGGCAGGAACAGGATACTGATTAGGAATGATCAGCCATGATCATATTGAATGGTGGTGCAGGCTCGAAGGGCATAATGGCCTACTCCTGCACCTATTGTCTGTTATATCTTCATCGTTCTCCTGGTGTCAAATTCACTGTGAGCAATCCTGCTATTTATTTTTAGCTAAAGCTGTTACTGAAATGTTGCTGCTTTTTGTGGGCTGGAATCTAATCAGGTGGCTTCATAATTAATGAAGAGAGAAGATAAAAATATTTCATTGAGAGAGTCAGGCATGTAATTGGTATTGCAAAATGAATGACATTCCAGGAGCAGCAGTGGGGTGGGAATCACATTAACTGATCAATCCGCCACGCTGATATTTGGGAGAGTAAATTGTTTGGGTCTATGCTCTGCAGAGTTTAGACAGAGGATCATCCTAGCAGAAGACCTGCTTCACACTTTCCACAACCCTCGCTCCCTCCCAGGATTCCCACCGGGATCGTTCCGGTAGTAGAGGTATCCCTCACTAGCTGCTTGACCAACCATGTTCCTAAAGATGCTGCTATTTGTGATGGTGCTGAGGGATGGATGGAAATGGAAAGCGAAATTCATTAACATTTTCAATTCCAGGTGATGGAAGGATACAGCACTGATGACATCATCAAAGTAACGAAGAACGAGTTGTGACTAGGACTGGAACAAGGAATGTTTCATATACCCCACAAAGACAGGCAGAACGGGAATCCACAGAAGGAGCCATGGGCACCCCTCTGACATGAAGAAAGTGAGATGAGTTAAAGGAGAGGTTGTTCAGAGTGGGAATGAGCTCAGCCAGGTGGAGGACTGTTCAAGTCACTTATCGAAGACTCAGTGTTGAATTCCACAACTTCAGAACATGAACTCTGTATGCTCCATTTTTCTCAAATCCTCCAGCACTCAGACCCACACCCCCCTTTCCTGACTGTGTCTTGATTGGGCCTCCTTGACATTAATCACATCAGAACCTACTTTACAGAAGTAAAAATGTGCATTTAGGTAGCATCTTTCATTGCTTCAAAACATCCCAAGGATTTCACAGCCAATGACATACTCACTTTGGTTTATTTGGACATTTTTGCCTTAGTGAGGCTGTTGACACCATTTTGTTTCTCTTCTAACTGTCTTCCAGCTTCCACCATTTCACTTTTCCGTGCCCTTTTCTGGTTTTAACCTTGACTGCTGCTCTGTTGGGCCAAGACAAGGCTGCAAGGTTTTCACCTCTAATGTCTGTTCTTCATTAACTGGCATCCTTTCTCATTCCTGACCATCCAGTCCTGACCTAAGCTCTCCATCAGGGTAATTCCAAGTGCCCTCCGCCCAACTCATTTCGGTCACTCTTATAACCTTTGGAAAACTTGAACTCACCAAAACTGCTGTTTTACTTCGTTCAGAGATCCAGTCACCCTTCTCTCCTGTGCTCACTAACCTATATCGGCTCCCAGTCTAACAACACCTCAATTTGAAAATTCTTCAAATCCTAGCATTTCTCTTTCTTATCTCCAGCCCCTCAATTGCCCAAGATATTTGCATTCCTTCAATTCTGACCTCTCATAAATCACTTGCCTTACACAATCAGAATCAACCTTCTAGTTAAAATTTAAAACAGGATCTGGCAGTTAACTGTCAATCGTCATTAACTGCTGCATTCTCTATGACAACACCTCAATCAATCAGATTCCACTCATCAACCAATCAGCACTCTCCTCTTATGCAATATTAGTGTTGGTTTCCCCATTAGTGGTATTCTTGCAAATTGCCCAGGTGAATTCAAGATGAAAAGTTTCAACAAAATGAATTTTATTTTCAGCAATACTGCCAAACAACTATAGCAAGATTCCATACGTAGCATTGAAATAAATGACCAAATCATCTGTTTTAGAGGCATTGATTGGATTATAAATGTTTGCCAACACAGGGTGAGACACATGCAGAGGGAAGAAAGCAGTAAATATATTAACGCTACATGTCACCATGACATTGGATTTTTTTTTAGCTAATCAGCTATTAAAGTACAGCCAATAAAAATAGAGCAGTGGAAATTAGAGTGGGGGAGGGGATAATTCCATCGCCAGGGCTATAAGGAGCTAAATGAAACCACTTTTTGAAAACTTATCTTAACTCATCAGGCTCAGATGGCAATTATTTCTGTTTTGGAATGAAATATAACAGCTTTGAATAGTTCCCATCAGCCTGTCCACTTGTTGCTTGGAAGTCCTTGTTGAAAATTTCACGTAAGATCCTTGGATTCTTTACGGAGTGTGGAGAGGTTGTTCTGAAATCTATGAGTTTAATTCACACAAAGTGACAATGACTAATGTTGTCACATCTGGAAAGGCTCTGCTAATCAGTTAGGCAAAAGTGAGGACTGCAGATGCTGGAAACCAGAGTGACGCTGGAAAAGCACAGCAGGTCAGGCAGCATGCCCGAAACGTCAATTTTCCTGCTCCTCGGATGCTGCCTGACCTGCTGTGCTTTTCCAGCATCACTCTAATCTAGACTCTGCTAATCAGTTGCCGATCTCGATCTCCCCACCATGTCTATTTACAGCTTGCACAAGCCTCTGAGATTTGACAGTTGTCTGAGATCCTAAACCAGTTTGTCAAATTTAAAAAAAAGATTATTTTTAATGTATGGGAACACAGAAATTGAGTATTGCAGGAAAAGACACATTTTGTTAAGCCTTTTCATCATCAGGACCCATCATAAGAAATACGAATATAAAGGGGAAACAATATTTCTTTTTCTCTTTTTTTTGAGAGACACAAAGTGCACAAATCTTTATTCAATTTCCACCACCAGGAAGATAGGAAACACCCGAGTAGCCAGTGACAAGCAATACCCTTCACATCAAAGGGCAATGCTGTGTGATCAAAACAGTGAAGGGGGTAACAATATTTATTTTTATTTTTTTTTCTTCTTTTTTTTAATAATTTTTTTTAATTAACCCCCACACTACCGCCTAACTGCGGTAGTGCTTATTATTTTTAACCCCAGCACTCATGGTGTGTGTGCGCAGGTGTGAGACACAGTGAGAGACAAGGTGTACAAATCTTTATTCAATTTCCACCACCAGGAAGATAGGAAACACCCGAGTGGCCAGTGACAAGCAATACCCTTCACATCAAAGGGCAATACTGTGTGATCAAAACAGTGAAGGGGGTAACAATATTTATACTGTGTGCGAGGAGTTTCTGATTGGTTGACAAGTGTGCTTTGATTGGTATCGTTGTTGCCATGGTTCAGCATTTTCTCACACGGTGTACAGTATTTTTCCTTTGGTATTCTTGCACATTGTCCTGATAAGTGCAAGCTGAAAAAATGTGTCTATTTTCACCAGTAACCTGAACATTTTTGCTGACATTGTTTAGTGAGGAGTCTAAGAGCCTGTCTCTTTGTTCACATTGTACCTTCCCGAATCGCTGGATCCATGCACTTGTTTTGAGAATATGATTATCCAGGTGTCTCAAACATAACCCAACCCAGGAAACCTGAGTATCAACCCAGACAAGGACAACAGTGTCGAGGGAACGGATACCCTGAGTCACGTCACACTAACATGCTGGTGCAGGAAGCTACTGAGAAGGCTAATTAGGAATGCTAGCCTTTAACATAGGAGGACGAGAGAACAGGAGGAGTGAATTCTTGCTTCTGTTGTATAGGAGCTTGGTTAGATTGCACCCAGAGTATGATGTGCAGGTTTGATCTCCATATCTCAGGAATCATTGAATTCCTACAGTGTGGAAGCAGACCATTTGGCCCATCAAGTGCACACCAACCCTCCAAAGAGCTTCCCAGCCAGACCCACACCATCCCTGTGACCCTGCATTTCCTAAGGCTAACCCACCTAGCCTGCACATCCTCGGACACTATGGGGCAATTTAGCATGGCCAACCCACCTAACCTGCACACATTTGGACTGTGGGAGGAAACCCACATGGGCACAGGAAGAAAGTGCAAACTCCACATAGGCAGTCACCCGAGGGTGGAATCGAACCCGGGTCCCTGGTGCTGTGAGGCAGCAGTGCTAACCACTTCGCTCCACAGCCTTCTGCAGCAATGAGTTCCACAGATTACTTGGACCTTCTGTTCCCGGTGTTACCAGGACCTGCTGTTCCCAGTGTTAACAAGACCATCTGTTCCCGGTGTTACCGGGACCTTCTGTTCCCGGTGTTACCTGGACCTTCTGTTCCCGGTGTTACCGGGACCTTCTGTTCCCGGTTTTATTGGGATCTTCTGTTCCCGGTTTTATCGGGACCTTCTGTTCCCGGTTTTATCGGGACCTTCCAGACTAGTGAACAGCCCAAGGTCTGTAATGACTCGAGCGGAGTTTCCTCTCCACAGACCTTAGAGGTAATTGTGGAGCAGAATGTGGGGCTGATTGAGAGCAGGAAGGGAATACTCTGCATTATCCATGTCCTCAATTCAACTTCGAACCAGGAGAGCGAGATTTGAAAAGGTCTTGGGCATATTCAAGAAACTCCGCATTCTCACCCAGAGACCATCCAGTTACAACTTCTGTCATCACGAAGGCTCAGTGGTTAGCACTGCTGCCTCACACCGCATGGTCCCGGGTTCCATTCCTCCCTCAGGCAACTGTCTGTGTTGGTGTAGGTTTCCTCCGGGTGCTTCGTATTTCTCCCACAGTCCAAAGATGTGCAGGTCAGGTAGAATAACCATGGTAAATTTCCCTATAGTGACCAGGGATGTGCAGGTCAGGTAGATTAACCATGGTAAATTTCCCCATAGTGACCAGGAATGTGTAGGTTAGGTGGATTAACCATGGAAAATGCAGGGTTATTCGGGAAGAGGGTGGTGCATCTGAGTGGGATGCCCTCTGGAGGGTCAGTACGGGCCGAATGGCCTGCTTCCACACTGTAGGGATTCTATGATTCTTCTGTCATCAGGGGCCATGCTTAAACATCTGTTGTTTTACATTTAAAAAGAACATTTTGTCAGAATGAAACAAAATTGATCAGAAAATGTGCAAGTCTGACTAAAACTTATTACAGTCCAGACGAATGTGTTTCAGCTTTAATGTAGTCACCGTCCACCTCCACAAACCTGTATACATATATCCATAACATAAACGTACTGTTAGCAATCCCTCTCACCCACAGAGTGCCCACAAGCAATAATTCTGTGAGTGTGTGAGGTACCGGTCAGCAGCTGCTCAGAGGATTATGCTTTTTATCGACTTCTTTCAACCAATTGGGTTTTCAGATTGAAAAGTTATTTATGTTTCAAAGGGCCCTGAGTGACATCAGAGAGCCGACCAATCATTTTCAAATTCAATCAGTTTACTTGGAAGCAGCAATTAATCTCAGATGTAAAGGATTATTCACAGATCTGAACATGAGAAAAATGCAATAAAAAACTGGAATCGAGGTGGTAACAGAGGCCCTGGGGTTAGATGTCCAAGGTCAGATAGTTAATGTCAAGGAGCAGGGTGTTCATTAAGGGCTGGAATCACTGCGATGGTTTTCCACAGATTCACTTGATTGAAAATGTCTTTGATGTTGCTCGCTGCTGAATTGGAGCATTTAGACTTCACATGGCGGGTCCAACTGATCATTTACCAGCACCAGGGACTCCAGAAGAAACTGAGGGAAAACAAATTATTCTAAACTGGTGCTCGGAGCAAGAACTTTAAATTTTCAATTCATTCAGGGGATGTGAGTGTCTGCCTGGGTAGCATTTATTGCCTGTTCCTAATTGCCCTGAAGAAGGTGGGGGTGAGCTACCTTCTTAAACTGCCGATAGTAGCCATGATTTGGAGATGCCGGTGTTGGACTGGGGTGTACAAAGTTAAAAATCACTCAACACCAAGTTATAGTCCTACAGCTTTATCCTCGATCACAACATCTTCACCTTTGACAACCAATTCTTCATCCAGACACATGGAACAGCCATGGGGACCAAATGTGCACCCCAATATGCCAATATTTTTATGCACAGGTTCTAACAAAGACTTCTTCTCTATGCAGGATCTCCAACCAACATTGTACACCAGATACATTAATGACATTTTCTTCCTCGGGACCCATGGCGAGGAGTCACTGATAAAACTACACAGTGACATCAACAAGTTTCATCCCACCATCAAACTCACCATGGACTACTCTCGACTGTCTGTCTCATTCTTGGACACATGCATCTCCATCAAGGATGGACACCTCAGCACCACACTCTACCGCAGACCCACAGACAACCTCACAATGCTACACTTCTCCAGCTTCCACCCAAAACATATTAAAACAGCCATTCCCTATGGACAAGCCCTACGCATACACCAGATCTGCTCAGATTAGGAGGAACGTGACGGACACCTGGAAGTACTCAAGGATACCCTCACAAGAACGGGGCACGATGCTCAACTCATCGACAACCAGTTCCGACATGCCACAGCATAGAACCGTAATGACCTCCTCAGGAGACAGACACGTGCTGCAACTGACAGGGTACCCTTCATTGTTCAGTATTTCCCAGGAGCTGAAAAACAACACCATGTTCTTCGTGACCTGCAACACATTATCAATGAGGATGAGCACCTCACCAAGACCTTCCCCACACCTCCACTACTTGCCTTTAAACAACCACCAAACCTCAAACGGATCATTGTTCGTAGCAAACTGCCCGACTCTCAGGACAACTCCATACAACCCTGTCACGGTGGACGCTGCAAGACGTGTCAGGTTGTGGACATAGATCCCACTGTTACGCGTGGGAACACCTCCCACCTTGTACATGGCAGGTACTCATGTGACTCAGCCAATGTTGTCTATCTTGTACGTTGCAGGCAAGGATGCCTGGAGGCATGGTACATTGGGGAAACCGAGCAAAGGCTACGACAACGCACAACAATCAACAGACAGGAGGGTTCCCTCCCAGTTGGGGAACACTTCAGTGGTCCAGAACATTCAGCCTTGGACCTTCGGGTGACCATCCTCCAAGGTGGACTTCGGGACAGGCAGCAGAGGAAAGTGGCCGAGCAGAGGCTGGTAGCTATGTTCGGTACCCATAGGGAGGGCCTCAACCGGGACCTTGGGTTAACGTCACTTTACAGGTGATCACCATTGCACTACACACACACACTCTCACATACACACGGACACAGGTACACACAGATGCGCACACAGACACCCCCACACACCCTTATAGACACACACACTCACACATGCACCCCCTCACAGACTTAAGACACTCTGCACTCACTAAACACACACACACACACACACACACACACAATCCCCAACCCAGACACACACACACAGACAGACAAAGACCCTCATGCACACATATATTTTGTGGGGTGAATTTGTAATTGCAGAGTTACAGTGCACTTTGCTCAAAATCTGCATGAATTTATGTAAAACTCTGTTATCTCACTTATTAGATTAGAATCAATCTAAACATCAGGTCATAGACAGAGAACACAGGGGGCTAACACCTTCAACATATTGCCTAGCTATCACCATTGTTAACAGCTAACCTGAGAATGCAACTTTTTAAAAAAAGGTTTAGTGATTTACACATGAAAGAAGTGAAACTATCACTGTATTCAAACAGATGAAATCAATTTTTCAATGTAAATTCTGTGTGTTAGGATTGAGCCTCCACTATCACCTGATGAAGCAGCTTCGCTCCAAAAGCTAGTGTGCTTCCAATTAAATCTGTTGGACTATAACCTGGTGTTGTGTGATTTTTAACTTCCTAAACTGCTGCAGTCCGTGTGCTGCAGGAAGACTTACAATGGCCTTAGGGAGGGAATTCCAGAATTTTGACCCAGTGACAGTGAAGGAATGGTGATATATTTCCAAGTCAGGATGATTTAAAGGGGAACTTGGAAGTGGTGGTGTTCCCTTGCATCTGCTGCCTTTGTCCTTAGTTTGAAGTGCTTGTGGGTTTGGAAGGTGCTGTCTGAGGGTCTCTGGCATATTTCTGCAGAGCATCTTGTAGTGAGTACACACAGTTGCTACTGAGTGTCAGTGGTGGAAGGAGTGGATGCTGTGGATTATGAGTTCATGTCCTGGTCTTGGAGCCTGAGCACACAATCTAGACTGATAGATGATGGCATTGAGGCATCTCTGACATGACACAATAAAGCAAATTCCAGGCTGCCTTCTCAGGATCACATGACCCCATACAGTGAGAAGCAGGGAGCTGACCCTTATGTCTAGGTCAATACTCATCCTTCAATCAAAATCACGACTGACTGACACACAGCGCGGGATTTATCACTGCCAGGAACAAATAAATATTGTACAGAAGTACACTGATAGTGCAAAGTCAATAATTTACTTCCTTGATTGCAAAATAGAAATAAAATCACAACTCCATTACAAAATGTTTCACTTTATGATCACAGAATCATACTGCTCGATACATTTCATTGGTCAAGCTTGAATTTGATTCTCTGAACAATAACGTGAGTGTTTTTGAATTTGATGGCTGCCTTGTTAGTTATAAGGCATAGAATGAGACAACACTGGGGACCATTCAGCCCAATTGGTTAGTCTAGCTCCATGGAATATCTATCTAACCAATCTTTCTGTCCTGCCCTCTCCCTATCACCCATCAAATTTTTTGTATATTACCAATTGTAATATCTTACGTATTGTCACACCTCCCTGGGGGAGCACACCTATTTTTCCGATGGTCATCCCAAAGGTTAAATAGAGTCACAGAGATATACAACACGGAAAGAGACCCTTCTGTCCAACTCGTCCATGTCGAACAGAAATCCCAAACCAATCTAATCCCATTTACCAGCACCCGGCCCATATCCCCCCAAACCCTTCCTATTCATATACCCATCCGGACGCTTTGTGAATGTTGTAACTGTACCAGCCTCCACCACTTCCTCTGGCAGCTCAATCCATACACGTACCACCCTCTGCGTGAAAAAGTTGCCCCTTAGGTCTCTTTTACATCTTTCCCCTCTCACCATAAACCCATGCCGTCTAGTTCTAGATTCCCCAACCCCAGCGATAAGCCCTTGTCTATTTACCCTATCCATGCTCCTCATGAGTTTATAATCCTTTATAAGGTCACCTCTCAACCTTCAACGCTCCAGGGAAAACAGCCCTAGTTTATTCAACCTCTCCCTGAAGCTCAAATCCTCCAACCCTGGCAACAATCTTGTAAATCTTTTGTAAATGAAGCAAATTCCCCAATTCACATCTGTCTTAGACACAAGTTGACAAAAGGTACTGACCTGGTTTTTGTACTGAACAAAACCTTTTCTCATTACAAATAAATGGATTCTAGTTACAGGTAACCATTTTAAACCAACAGTATATAATTATACAAATTAAAAATCCAACACCCTTATCAATTCCCCTTTACCCACGTACACAGACACACGTAAAGAAACAGAGCCACACAGACACAGATATACAAATACACAGACACACAAAGACAAACAGAAACACACACACTACAGGCAGATACACAAATACATGAACACATACACATACATGCAGCCACACAGATGCATACAATCAGACACAGACACATATAGACATAGACACACACACAGTCACACAAACACATACAGACACACACAGACATCGACAATCACAAACACACATACAGGAAAATTGTATGAGGGCAAAAGTTGGAAGAATAATTATTTTCTCATTTCAGTCCACAATTAAAATAAATACAATAATAAAAAGATAGGGCCTTCACAGTATATGTTGTATTTGTGACAGTGCAGGGAGCTCTGAGTCTGGGTGATACTGAACCGCATTTAAAGGGACAAAAACCAAAAACTGCAGCAGAATTTAGTGTCTGAGCCCCTGACTGCCATCTGGTGGTCTCACTGGGAAGTGAATTTATTATCAGCATTGGCTCAGGTTTGTGTTCAAGGTGGAATATTGAAGGAGCACTCACTGTTCAGATGAAATTTGGTCGCTGAAGCTAAGCTTTCCAACCAATTGACAGCCTTCACTTTTTTAAAAATTCTTTGATGGGATGTGGGTATCACTGGGAAGACTCAGCATTTGATGCCCATTCCCAATTCCATCTTGAACTAAGTGATTTATTCAGCAGTTCCAGCAGAGGGCAGTTAAAAGTCAACCACCTCACTGTGGGTCTGGAGTCACATGGAGACCAGACCATGTGAAGATGGTGGCTTCCTTCCCTAAAGGACATGGGTGAACCAAGTCAATTTTTACAACAATTAATAATCACCATTACAGAGGCTTACTTTCAATTCATCACATCTAAATTCCAATCATTGCTGAGATGGGATTCGAACCCATGTACCTAGCTCATTATCTGAGGCCTCTGGATTACTAGCACTGTACCATAATCGCCCCACGCTCCCAGGTGGTGGTATTTACTCCCAACACTCTCCTTATTCAATAAACAGGGAGACAGTGACCAACTGACACTACAACAAAGTGACAATAGATTTCAGGCCATTGAGGAAGATTTTTTTTCAGGAAAGGATGAATTATTTACAACGAATACTATTTAATGTTAAAAAATATTGACGCAAACAATACTCTTGTTAAATATAATAACACTGGAAACTGTGGTGCTGAACGGACAGCTCCATTTCTGCTCCCTCACATGCAACTTTCCAGTGAACAGTGGATGCTGAGAGCCAGAGTCCGTTGATTATGGATAAAACTACAGACTGAATGGAATTTAAAATTGTGTAAATGTTCTCAGTACGATGAAGCTTATTTTTACACCTAGCTTCTGAGCTCAGGAAATACAGCTACATGTGTAATAGCTTCCTGGTAACACCAGCAGTTCGGAATTCCTCTCCACAGTTTCACACAGAAACACAAACCTCACCACATTGTTAATCCCTGGTTAGGGATCACTCAGTACAGGAACATACCTGGTTAGGGGGCACTCAGTACAGGAACATACCTGGTTAGGGAGCACTCAGTACAGGAACATACCTGGTTAGGGGGAACTCAGTACAGGAACAAACCACAGTAAAGTGAACTAATTAAAAAAAACAAAATTCTTGAATTACACAACTAGACTGAGTGATTTCATGAAGAAAAACTCCTGCCAGAGAGAAGATGGACTGTCAATCTATTATTCCATTCGGAAAATGATTCAGTCGAGTAGATCTGGAGAAGATATTACCACTTCCCAGTGATTCCAATTCCAGGCTCTTTTCATATAGACATTATCTTCCAAACCATGACCGCTGCTATCCTGAAGGTAAAGGGCAGTGGATCCACTGTCACTGAGTCAAAAACCTGATTTCCCTCCCTAAGGGCATTGATGGTCAACCCATTGCTGATGGACAGGAGCTGTTCAAGGAGGCAACTGCCCCTCCCCTCATCCACCTTCTCAAGGGGCAATTAGGGACGACCAATAAATGTCAGGTCAGGGAAAGAAACAGAGAAAGAAGGAACAAAATGGAAGGGTAATAAATAGAAAGGAAGACCAGAATAAATGAATAAACAAAGGAAAGGAAAACAAGAATAAGTTTAATCAGAATTCAGGAGAAACCTGTTTCCCCAGAGTGTGATGAGAATGTGGAACTCACCAGCATGGGGAATAACACAGATAGAGAGTACAGACACAGGCTTAACAAATAAGGGAGGAAGGAAAAGAAGTTTGATTTGATTTGATTTATTATTGTCACATGTACCGAGAGACAGTGAAAAGTATTGCTTTGCATGCTAACCAGAAAAACCATACCTTACATCAGGGCAATAGAACAGAATGCCAAATATAGTGTTACAGCTACAGAGAAGGTGCAGAGAAAGATCAACTCTAATATATGAGAGATCCGTGCATAGATCTGATAACAGCAGGGAAGGAGCTGTTCTTGAATCTGTTTGTACATGTTTTCAAACTTATGTATCATTTGCCCAATGGAAGAGGGTAAAGAGAGTATAACGGGGGTGGGAGGGGTCTGTGATGATGTTGGCTGCTTTCCTGAGACAGTGGGAAGTGTAGACAGAGTCAATGGATGGAAGGCTGGCTGTGTTCATAACTCTCTCTAATTTCCTGTGGTCCTGGGCAGACCAGTTGCCAGACCAAGCTGTGATGTATCCGGATAGGATGCTTTTTATGGTGCATCGATAAAAATTGGTAAGTTCCTTGTGGACAGGGTGAATTTCCTTAGCCTCCTGAGGAAGTAGAGGGGTTGTTGTGCTTTCCTGACTGTAGTGTCGATGTGGATGGATCAGGACAGATTGTTGGTGGTTTGATGGACAGGGGCTCCACTTCCTGAACTCGATGAGCAGCTCCTTCATTTGGCTGACATTGTGGGAGAGATTCTCATCTTTACACCATGCCAGTGAGCTCTCTATCCTTTTCCTGGACTCGGTCTCATCGTCGTGTGAGAACTGCCCAACACGGTGGTGTCACCAGCAAATTTGTAATTTGAGCCGAATTTGGTCGCCCAGTCAGGAGTGTATATGGATGAGAGTAAGGGGCTGAGTATGCAGCCTCGTGGGGTACTGGGGTTGAGGGTTATTGTGGAGGAGGTGTTGTTGCCTTTCCTTACTGACTCCGGTCTATGGGTCAGGAAGTTGAGGATCCTGTTGCAGAGGGAGGAGCAGAGACCACGGTCTTGGAGTTTGGAGATGAGCTTTGTTGGAATTATAGTGTTAAAGGCGGAGCTATAGGTAATAAATAATATTCTCAGTTACTCCCATGTCCAGATGTTCCAGGGATGAGTGTAGGACCAGAGAGATGGCATCTGCCATGGGCCTGTTGTGATGGTAAGGTGAAGATATCGGCCTGTTTGTAAGTTCCAACTTAGCTCCTTAAGCCTTAGTTTGGTTCAGCACATCTAAGTGTGAAGCAATAGGGAGCTGTGAGTTGAGATGAGGTAGAGGATCCGGGGATCACTGATTATAAACAAACCAATCACTGCAAGGTGGGTCACAAACCAGAAAGGACCACAGCATTGGCCGCCATGCGCTGGGCTGGTATTCCAGACCGACAGAATTGAATACTAGTGAGGTGATGATAAATCTGTATCAAACCTCGGTTAGACCACATGTACAACACTGACCGTTGTTACGATCACCAATATTACCAAAATAATTTGGAGGCACTCCACAGGGCTTTGAGGGCTTGTAAGGAAATTTCCAGAAATGTGTGGGGATACAGCCCAGGAAAGGACTGAGAGGTAGTTTTCTCTCTTAAAGAAGAAAGGGCTGAGGGATGGCGAATCGATGTCTTTAAAATGATGAGAGGTTCTGACGGACAGAATGGTTCCTCTTGAGGGGAACAGTGAGGTAGCGGGCATCTTGGATAAGATCATCTCAAAAAAAATCCAGTCACACATTCAGAAAAAAAGTTCTTTTAGCCAGCAAGTGAGAGAATGTGGAACTCGCTACCACAGAGAGTTTCAGGAGGAATTAAATAAGAATTTGTGAAAAAGGGTTATAACATGAGTAAGGTGAGACCGTACAAGTAAGTACGGTTAGCCACATTTTAACAGACATGGCCTTTGCTCTGGTTCCACATCAGCAGAAATGAGGAGAGAGGAACCTTGTTTATCCCAAAGCCTACACCAGACTTGACAGCAGACTAGAGAGTAAAAGGGGTTTCTGTAGACAGGGTAAGAGAAAAATCTGGGATGGAAGATTTCTATTTAATGTACAAAAATGAAATATAAACTATATTCGTTTATTTGATTACAGGGATGTAAGTGATAATGATTATATATGTGTAAGGGAGGTTATCAGAAAATCAACCAGATTGAGACAGAAATTAGACAGAGTTGGACCGAGATTAGACAGAGCGGGACAGAGATTAGACAGAGTGGGACAGAGATTAGACAGAGTGGGACAGAGATTAGACAGAGCTGGACAGAGATTAGACAGAGAGGGACAGGGATTAGACAGAGCGGGACAGAGATTAGACAGAGCGGGACAGAGATTAGACAGAGCAGGACAGAGATTAGACAGAGAGGGACAGAGATTAGACAGAGCTGGACAGAGATTAGACAGAGCTGGACAGAGATTAGACAGAGAGGGACCGAGATTAGACAGAGCGGGACAGAGATTAGACAGAGCGGGACAGAGATTAGACAGAGCAGGACAGGGATTAGACAGAGCGGGACAGAGATTAGACAGAGTGGGACAGAGATTAGACAGAGCTGGACAGAGATTAGACAGAGAGGGACAGAGATTAGACAGAGAGGGACAGAGATTAGACAGAGCTGGACAGAGATTAGACAGAGAGGGACCGAGATTAGACAGAGCGGGACAGAGATTAGACAGAGTGGGACAGAGATTAGACAGAGTTGGACAGAGATTAGACAGAGCTGGACAGAGATTAGACAGAGAGGGACCGAGATTAGACAGAGTGGGACAGAGATTAGACAGAGCTGGACAGAGATTAGACAGAGCGGGACAGAGATTAGACAGAGCTGGACAGAGATTAGACAGAGCTGGACAGAGATTAGACAGAGAGGGACCGAGATTAGACAGAGCGGGACAGAGATTAGACAGAGCTGGACAGAGATTAGACAGAGAGGGACCGAGATTAGACAGAGCGGGACAGAGATTAGACAGAGCGGGACAGAGATTAGACAGAGCAGGACAGGGATTAGACAGAGCGGGACAGAGATTAGACAGAGTGGGACAGAGATTAGACAGAGCTGGACAGAGATTAGACAGAGAGGGACAGAGATTAGACAGAGAGGGACAGAGATTAGACAGAGCTGGACAGAGATTAGACAGAGAGGGACCGAGATTAGACAGAGCGGGACAGAGATTAGACAGAGTGGGACAGAGATTAGACAGAGTTGGACAGAGATTAGACAGAGCTGGACAGAGATTAGACAGAGAGGGACCGAGATTAGACAGAGTGGGACAGAGATTAGACAGAGCTGGACAGAGATTAGACAGAGCGGGACAGAGATTGGACAGAGCGGGACAGAGATTAGACAGAGCGGGACAGAGATTAGACAGAGCTGGACAGAGATTAGACAGAGCGGGACAGAGATTGGACAGAGAGGGACTGAGATTAGACAGAGCGGGACAGAGATTAGACAGAGTTGGACAGAGATTAGACAGAGCTGGACAGAGATTAGACAGAGTGGGACAGAGATTAGACAGAGCTGGACAGAGATTAGACAGAGCGGGACAGAGATTGGACAGAGCGGGACAGAGATTAGACAGAGCGGGACAGAGATTAGACAGAGCGGGACAGAGCTGGACAGAGATTAGACAGAGAGGGACCGAGATTAGACAGAGTGGGACAGAGATTAGACAGAGCTGGACAGAGATTAGACAGAGCGGGACAGAGATTATACAGAGCGGGACAGAGATTAGACAGAGTGGGACAGAGATTAGACAGAGCTGGACAGAGATTAGACAGAGTGGGACAGAGATTAGACAGAGCTGGACAGAGATTATACAGAGTTTATGGACAATGTCATCTATTGAGATGAAATCTTCTGTCAAAGAACTGACCATGTGGCAGTAATTACAAGACATTACACAGAGCTAATATACCACATATCTTTAAAAACATTGCAGAATAAATGTACAGTTCACTGAGGGTGGTGCCAAAGGTGAAATGATGATCAAAACTGGAAGATATTTAATTTTACACATTACAAACTGTGGCTCAGTACACTGCAATATTAGCTCTTAACGTGTCAAGCTGACCTTGTCTTTAGAATTCTCAGACTCTGAATTAATCAGGACTTTGTTATCGTGCATCACAATCAAATATTAGATTATCCATCACAAGGCTACAGGGGGAGATTTTAACAAGGCAGCAGCACTTATAAAAGGCAGGCTTCTGTTTGCACTCTGATATCGCTGTTACATTTACAGGAATGGGAATACATGTGAATCACCTGCATGTGTTAAAGGTCACATGCTTTCCTAGCATTGCATCTGTTCCCAATCTCTGAGACAGACTGTAGTCCGTCCCAGTGCAAGATGTAAACATCATCCTCCACACACCCTCCTTCTGCTAGCCTTCAACACCTCCAGGGGGCGTCTCAAAAACCACCAGAATGGATGCTGCACGTTCTCAAGCCCTGGAAAGGGCTAGGAGAAAGTGAGGACTGCAGGTGCTGGAGATCAGAGTCTAAAAGTGTTGCACTGGAAAAGTACAGCAGGTCAGGCAGCATCCGAGGAGCAGGAAAATCAATGTTTCAGGCATAAGCCCTTCATCAGGAATGGGCCTTGGTTTGAATGTTAATCTGTCATGAGCTGACAGATTATTTTGCAAAGAAAATGGTTGTGGTGGAATCCGTCAGAAGTGAGTATTTCCCAGGGCAGGAGGATCAGTCACCGGATTGCCATGGTAGATGCACCAGTCAATGATGATTGACTAATAACTGCCAGTTTCTGTTTCAGGAAATTGTCAAAGAAGGGCCATGACAAACCAATCCTTCCCCCATTGTGCAGTGTTTTGGAATGCACTGCCTGAAGGGATGGTGGGAACAGTTTCAGATGTAATTTCAAGGAAATAATTAGATAAATATTTGAAGGGAGATAATTTATGGTGCTATCGGGTAGGGTTTGGGGGTATTCCCAATTCCTCTGCCTCCGCCGTATCTGATCCCAGGAGGATCAGTTCCACCAAAGAACTCACCAGATGGCCTCCTTCTTTAGAGACCGCAATTTCCCTTCCCATGTGATTAAAGATGTCCTCCAATGCAACTCGTCCACAAGCTGCACCTCCGCCCTCAGACCCCACCCCTCCAACCGTAACAAGGACAGAACGCCCCTGGTGCTCACCTTCCACCCTACTAACCTTCGCATAAACCAAATCATCCTCCGATATTTCCGCCACCTCCAAAAAGACCCCACCACCAGGGATATATTTCCCTTCCCACCCCTTTCCGCCTTCCGCAAAGACCATTCCCTCCATGACTACCTGGTCAGGCCTACGCCCCCCCTACAACCTACCCTCCCATCCTGGCACCTTCCCCTGCCACCGCAGGAATTGCAAAACCTGCGCCCACACCTCCTCCCTCACCTCCATCCAAGGCCCTAAAGGAGCCTTCCACATCCAAAGTTTTACCTGCACATCCACCAATGTTATTTATTGCATCCGTTGCTCCCAATGCGGTCTCCTCTACACTAGAGACACTGGACGCCTACTAGCAGAGCGCTTTAGGGAACATCTCTGGGACACCTGCACCAATCAACCACACCGCCCTGTGGCCCAACATTTCAACTCCCCCTCCCGCTCTGCTGAGGACATGGAGGTCCTGGGCCTCCTTCACCGCCGCTCCCTCACCACCAGACGCCTGGAGGAAGAACGCCTCATCTTCCGTCTCGGAACACTTCAACCCCAGGGCATCAATGTGGACTTCAACAGTTTCCTCATTTCCCCTTCCCCCACCTCACCCTAGTTCCAAACTTCCAGCTCAGCACTTTCCCCGTGACTTGGCCTACCTGCCTATCTTCTTTTCCACCTATCCACTCCACCCTTGCCCCACCCCCGACCTATCACCTTCATCTCCTCCCCCACTCACCTATTGTACTCTATGCTACTTTCTCCCCACCCCCACCCTCCTCTCACTTATCTCTCCACGCTTCAGGCTCTCTGCCTTTATTCCTGATTAAAGGCTTTTGCCTGAAATGTCGATTTTATTGCTCCTCGGATGCTGCCTGAACTGCTGTGCTCTTCCAACACCACTAATCCAGAATCTGGGGGTTTATTTAGATCATTCTGTCAAAGAACTGGCACCTGGATAGAATGAATGGCCTCTATTGTTCTAGGTCTGTAACTATCCTTTGTGTGTCCAACAGGTTGATGTGATCCTGGCTGCCTCATGGTTAGGGATGAGAGTTATCTCTGAGACACACATTCACAATATCCCCACTGTAACATGGCATGTGATCTGAGGTTGAAAAGATCTCAATCTCTAGGTTATATTACAGTCTCTCGAAGCGCACAGCTCTACTTTGACCAGTGGCATTGCTGACAAAAGACATGTTTCGATGAAGGTTTTCATTTCATACACATCAGGACAATTTGCAAGAATATCAATTCATGAGGAACACCAACATTTATACAGCATGGAGATGACGGCTGGTTGGCTGACAAGTACACTCTGATCGGTGAAGGCATTACCACGGTTAATGCACCAGTCAATGATGATTGACTGTTAACTGCCCTTTTTGTTTCAATCACAGTCCCCGGCTAACATTTCGAGAAGCCCAGAAGGGGATCTGCCTGTAGTTTGGCACAATCTGGCATTGGGTTAAACACCCCGAATGGGGACCTTCAGCCTCATGGAAGATTGAAAACCTAAGGAAGTAAACCCTAGCAGAAAATGTAGAGTGGATCCCATCGGTGTACTGATCCTTAAATATGCTTAATTTTAAACCGGAGCTAGATATATTTCTGTTAACAACTGATCCAGTATCCACTGCCATCGGAAAAGAGTTCCAAACATCTCCCACCCTTTGTGTGTAGCAGTATTTTCTTTAGATCCTTAATTCCAGATTTCCCCCCCTCACAATGATTTCACATTTGAGCACCTACTAAGGGAGGTCTCGGGATTAATTATCTCCCGCTAATGCCATTAAGTCATTGCCAGCCTTAGCTTTATGGTAGAGCTGGATAGAGTTGCAATAAGCAAGAGGGTGAAAGGTTATTGAGGGCAACTGGGAGTCTAATCACATCAGCTTCAATCTTACTGGCTAGTAGAGCAGGCTGAAGGGGCTGAATGGTCTGGTTTGTTTGCATGGAAGTGGACAGAGTCCCTTGGAGCAAGTCAGCTGGAGCCTCATTGACTTGCAGACAGAATCGACCAATGAATGTGCTCTGTTTGATGATGGTGGTCAGGATCGACACAGATTATCTCAGCAGCCACGGAACTTCACCATGAGACAGCAGGCTGGTGAAGGGTATATTAGGGAAACATTAACGTAACACATTCAGCAGAGGAGGGGTGAGGAGGAGATGTGTCAGCCGGCTGTAGGCTTCACTTTATGGAACGTTCCAGTCTCAAGTGAAGGCCTGCTAATGGATCAGAACAAGTTTCCACCAACTGCCAATCAACTCAGAGCCAGTTAACCACACGTATCTGTATTCCAACACTCTCCTCCTGTACAGTGAGGAAAGTAATGAAAATATAAGGAAGACCAATTCCTCAGTCGTAATATATCATTAGCTACTGAAAGATGATCTCATGGAGAAATGTCAGTGGACCATGAGGGATAGGCATTCTGCCTTGGACGCCATATCCTGAGAGAGACAAACAATAACAGGCCAAGACTGTTTGTGACGAGAGAGAGATGTGCTCATGAAGTTTTTGTCTTGGACACATCAAACCAAACACAAGAATGTTAAATTTCACACCATCACAACTGTCCCTTTGACAGGTAACTTTGAGCAAGTTTGGCAGTGGCTTTTCCTTTGAAACATGCTGCAAGTTCTGGATCAAATGTTCCTCCTTAAGCATTGTTTATACCATCAGCTTTTTCTATTAGAAAACACTTTGTGATCTGATCATTGCTGGGGCTGTGACTCTGAACAGCATTTTCCACAGCTATAGGCAGCAGAGCAGTTACTGTCGTCAGGGTCGGAAAGTGTGGTTCTGGAAAAACCCAGCAAGTGCGCTTTTCCAGGGACACACATTCAGCTCTGATCTGCAGCCCTCACTTTCTCCTGACTGTCAGCACCACTGTTAAGATACAAGTGCTGAACCTTTTTCAATTTAAAGCAGAAATGCCTTCCTCATACCAATGTAAACCCCATTGTCTACGCACGTAAAATAACAAAGGTTCCTTGACTGAAAAGGTGTTCCTGGCCTTTCCACACACAGCACACATGCAATATTGAATATACTTTAAGACAACCATCTATAGATAGTTCTAATATTATGCAATTGTTATGTTCTTGTGTGATTCCACGCTATATAAAAACCATGTAGTACAAATACTCAAAATGTATCTAATTGTCAACACAAACTTTAAAGGTTGGGATTTTAGAAAAAGCGTTCCCTATTCACCCAAACTTGTTACAGGCAGTTTGCATTACTGAAAGCAGAACTGACTGTATAATATTGCTTTCTTAATGTACAGGAAGGGAGAGCTGAGAAATGCTGACTGGGTCAAGGCTAATATCACTGTCATCGACCTATCATTGAAATCAAATTATCTACTCTCATTCATTCCAAGAGAGATTCAAGGAGTAAGAGCCTGAATGTACTCATGAGCTGTTTTCGTAAAGTCTAGCAGACTGAGAGGGCAGTCTCCATTGGCTGCTCTACCCATGTGTCCTTCAACACAGGGAACGTTCGGGGAATGTATGGAATGATTAAAAAGTGAAAATGCTCATCAGCAAAGAAAGGGTCTCATAAAATCTAAAGGTCATCACCAATGGAAGAGATGGGTGGAATTTCTATCCAAATAACCATCCAATGTCCCTGTTGAAACCCTCAGTTGAACCAACCTTTGCCACATTTCCAGGCCGGGCATTCCACACCTGAACCACTAACTGTGGGAAGTTATTTTCCTCATGTTCCTGTTACAGATCACTTCAAGTCTCTGCCATCTCATTCTAGTTCTTTTCCTGAGTTGAAATCCCGAGGAACGTCTTCTGTGGTAAATGGACAGATTCTGACACACGTAAGGACTTTGATTTGATCATCAGCAGTGTAGAGACACGAGTTAAAGTACAGGACGCTGCCTGCCTGACAGTTTTACAGTATCGTCCCCGTGGTTATTGATAAACTTTCCATAACTCAGCACCATAACCACCCGCAATCAGCTCCTGATGCTGAGACTGACACATCCATTGCAACATAAGGCCATAATACATAGGAGCAGAAATTAGGCCATTCAGCCCATTGTCTGCTCTGCCATCCAATCATGGCTGATACGTTTGCAGCTACAGTGGTCAAACTGAGTAAGGAGGGTATGGAACAACAACAACCTGACAGAAAGCCACCAAAATGCAAGCCCCTCAGAGGGACATAGAGGGACATGGACAACAAACAGTAGGTAGGAGGGGATGATGAACAGACCCCACTGCTGCTTTTCAAACAGATTCTCAGCATCGCTCTGTTGTCAAATGTCTCATGCACTGGGGCATCCTGGAGATGATTAGTTTCACATGTATACACTGCGTGCCCAGAGCATTGCTGCTGATTCACAAGTTCCTGGGCACCTATGGCCGTTGTCATGGAGACACCACTATGCGAGATACGAATGTGGCAAACATTGAGACAAACAACTGGGAAACAGTCACTGAGTGTCCACGGGGCAGGCCGTTGGGACAGTGGAGGAAACAGAGGCCACAGATTACCCCACCAGCACAACCCAATGTCCTCATCTGCAGCAAACACAGCAGAGGTGAGTCAACTAGGGCTTTGCCCCATGCTAGGCCCAGCCTCACACACTGCTGACAATGATAGGGGGTAACCATCAGCTTTAGTTACAGAGGAGGCTTCTGCAATTATTATACAGTAAATGACACTGAGTTGAGTCTCACTAGGGGAAAGGAAAGAATTCTCAGCATCGTTCACAATCACTTTAAATTCAATACTATACTTTGTACAGTGACTGTCGTAGGAAATACAGGAGTCAATTTGTAAGCATCTTCGAGGAGAAAGTGAGGTCTGCAGATGCTGGAGATCAGAGCTGAAAATGTGTTGCTGGAAAAGAGCAGCAGGTCAGGCAGCATCCAAGGAACAGGAAATTTGACGTTTCGGGCATAAGCCCTTCTTCAGGAATGAGGAAAGTGTGTCCAGCAGGCTAAGATAAAAGGTAGGGAGAAGGGACTTGGGGGAGGGGCGATGGAGATGTGATAGGTGGAAGGAGGTCAAGGTGAGGCTGATAGGCCGGAGTGGGGTGGGGGCGGAGAGGTCAGGAAGAAGATTGCAGGTTAGGAGGGCGGTGCTGAGTTCGAGGGAATCGACTGAGACAAGGTGGGGGGAGGGGAAATGAGGAAACTGGAGAAATCTGAGTTCATCCCTTGTGGTTGGAGGGTTCCCAGGCGGAAGATGAGGCGCTCTTCCTCCAACCGTCGTGTTGTTTTGTTCTGGCAATGGAGGAGTCCAAGGACCTGCATGTCCTTGGTGGAGTGGGAGGGAGAGTTAAAGTGTTGAGCCACGGGGTGGTTGGGTTGGTTGGTCCGGATGTCCTAGAGGTGTTCCCTGTAGCGTTCCACAAGTAGGCGGCCTGTCTCCCCAATATAGAGGAGGCCACATCGGGTGCAGCGGATGCAATAGATGATGTGTGTGGAGGTGCAGGTGAACTTGTGGCGGATATGGAAGGATCCCTTGGGGCCTTGGAGAGAGGTAAGGGAGGAGGTGTGGGCGCAAGTTTTGCATTTCCTGGTTGCAGGGGAAGGTGCCGGGAGTGGAGGTTGGGTTGGTGGGGGGTGTGGACCTGATGAGGGAGTCACGAAGGGAGTGGTCTTTGCGGAACGCTGATAGGGGAGGGGAGGGAAATAAATCCCTGGTGATGGGGTCCGTTTGGAGGTGGCGGAAATGACGGCGGATGATACGTTGTATACGGAGGTTGGTGGGGTGGTAGGTGAGAACCAGTGGGGTTCTGTCCTGGTGGTGGTTGGAGGGGCGGGGCTCAAGGGCGGAGGAGTGGGAAGTGGAGGAGATGCGGTGGAGGGCATCATCGATCACGTCTGGGGGGAATCTGCGGTCTTTGAAGAAGGAGGCCATCTGGGCTGTACGGTATTGGAACTGGTCCTCCTGGGAGCAGATGCGGCGGAGACGAAGGAATTGGGAATATGGGATGGAGTTTTTACAGGGGGCAGAGTGGGAGGAGGCGTAGTCCAGGTAGCTGTGGGAGTCAGTCGGTTTATAGTAGATGTCTGTGTTGATTCAATCGCCCGAGATAGAAATGGAAAGGTCTAGGAAGGGGAGGGAGGAGTCTGAGACAGTCCAGGTGAATTTGAGGTCGGGATGGAAGGTGTTGGTAAAGTTGATGAACTGTTCAACCTCCTCGTGGGAGCACGAGGCAGCGCCGATACAGTCATCGATGTAGCGGAGGAAAAGGTGGGGGGTGGTCATCGATGTAGCGGAGGAAAAGGTGGGGGTGACTCCCACAGCTACCTGGACTACACCTCCTCCCACCCTGCCCCCTGTAAAAACGCCATCCCATATTCCCAATTCCTTCGTTTCCAGCCGCATCTGCTCCCAGGAGGACCAGTTCCAACACCGTACAGCCCAGATGGCCTCCTTCTTCAAGGACCGCAGATTCCCCCCAGACGTGATCGATGATGCCCTCCACCGCATCTCCTCCACTTCCCACTCCTCCGCCCTTGAGCCCCGCCCCTCCAACCGCCACCAGGACAGAACCCCACTGGTTCTCACCTACCACCCCACCAACCTCCGTATACAGCGTATCATCCGCCGTCATTTCCGCCACCTCCAAACGGACCCCACCACCAGGGATATATTTCCCTCCCCTCCCCTATCAGTGTTCTACAAAGACCACTCCCTTCGTGACTCCCTCGTCAGGTCCAGACCCCCCACCAACCCAACCTCCACTCCCGGCACCTTCCCCTGCAACCGCAGGAAATGCAAAACTTGCGCCCACACCTCCCCCCTTACCTCTCTCCAAGGCCCCAAGGGATCCTTCCATATCCGCCACAAATTCACCTGCACCTCCACACACATCATCTATTGCATCCGCTGCACCCGATGTGGCCTCCTCTATATTAGGGAGACGGGCCGCCTACTTGCGGAACGCTTCAGGGAACACCTCTGGGACACCCGGACCAACCAACCCAACCACCCCGTGGCTCAACACTTTAACTCCCCCTCCCACTCCATCAAGGACATGCAGGTCCTTGGACTCCTCCATCGCCAGACCATAACAATACGACGGTTGGAGGAAGAGCGCCTCATCTTCCGCCTGGGAACCCTCCAACCACAAGGGATGAACTCAGATTTCTCCAAATTCCTCATTTCCCCTCACCCCACCTTGTCTCAGTCGATTCCCTCGAACTCAGCACCGCCCTCCTAACCTGCAATCTTCTTCCTGACCTCTCTGCCCCCACCCCACTCTGGCCTATCACCCTCACCTTGACCTCCTTCCACCTATCACATCTCCATCGCCCCTCCCCCAAGTCCCTCCTCCCTACCTTTTATCTTAGCCTGCTGGACATACTTTCCTCATTCCTGATGAAGGGCTTATGCCCGAAACGTCGAATTTCCTGATCCTTGGATGCTGCCTGACCTGCTGCTCTTTTCCAGCAACACATTTTCAGCTCAATTTGTAAGCAGCAAGCCCCCCAACAGGAATATGATGATGTCCAGGTTCACTGAGTTATTACACACCGAGTTATTACAGTTATTACCTTACTGGGAAAACGATTATTATTCACAAGACCAGGGAGGACTCACTGGTTTTCTACTATTAAGAATTTTTATATCACAACTTTGGATCAGAAGATTGTAGGCACAGGCCCCATTCCAGGAACACAAGCACTCCATTCCAGTGCTGAGGGAGTGCCGCACTGTTGGAGGGTCAGTGCTGAGGGACCGCCGCACTGTCAGAGGGGTCAGTGCTGAGGGAGTGCCGCTCTGTGAGAGGGTTAGTGCTGAGGGACCGCCGCACTGTCAGAGGGGTCAGTGCTGAGGGAGTGCCGCTCTGTCAGAGGGTCAGTGCTGAGGGAGTGCCGCACTGTCAGAGGGGTCAGTGCTGAGGGAGTGCCGCACTGTCAGAGGGGTCAGTGCTGAGGGAGTGCCGCTCTGTCAGAGGGTCAGTGCTGAGAGTGTGCTGCACTGTCAGAGGGTCAGCGCTGAGAGAGTGCTGCACTGTCAGAGGGTCAGCGCTGAGGGACCGCCGCACTGTCAGAGGGGTCAGTGCTGAGGGAGTGCCGCTCTGTCAGAGGGTCAGTGCTGAGGGAGTGCCGCTCTGTCAGAGGGGTCAGTGCTGAGGGAGTGCTGCTCTGTCAGAGGGTCAGTGCTGAGGGAGTGCCGCACTGTCAGAGGGGTCAGTGCTGAGGGAGTGCCGCACTGTCAGAGGGGTCAGTGCTGAGGGAGTGCCGCTCTGTCAGAGGGTCAGCGCTGAGAGAGTGCTGCACTGTCAGAGGGTCAGCGCTGAGGGACCGCCGCACTGTCAGAGGGGTCAGTGCTGAGGGAGTGCCGCTCTGTCAGAGGGTCAGTGCTGAGGGACCGCCGCACTGTCAGAGGGGTCAGTGCTGAGGGAGTGCTGCACTGTCAGAGGGTCAGCGCTGAGGGAGTACCACACGGTTGAAGCATCAGTGCTAATGGAGTGCCGGACTGATGGAGGTGCTCTCTCTGGTAGGTGTTCGGCGCCTTTGTTGTTTTCGAGTTGGATATACATAAACATCTAACACTTTTCTCCAGAGTTTATTGTACAAAGTGATGCAATGTCACATGATCTTGCTTCCTCGTGCAGCCTTGTGACGAAATGTAACCTCTGACCTCCAGGTGGGATAGATGTCTTTGGCCAGACTAGTGTTTATAACCCATTCCTAATTATGCAGAGGGCCGTTAGGGGTCAACCACTTTGCTGTGGGTCTGGAGTCACATGTAGGCCAGAGCAGGTACGGATGGCAGATTTCCTTCCCTAAAGGACATTAGTGAACCAGGTGGGTTTTTACCCCCCCCCCCCAGTCACCAACAGTTTCATAGTCATCATTAGAATTTTACTGAGTCACATTCCACCATCTGCTATGGCGAGATTCAAACCCAGGTCCCCTGAGTAATACCTGGGTCTCTAGTTTAATAGTTAGTGACAATATCACCAGGTCACCACCCGCCTCTAAGATAAACTTAATGCTTTTCTTCCAGCAGCAGGGTCTGGAAATATTCCTCAGCAGCATAATGAGCTGAAACAATACTATAGTGAGCTTATGGCATCCCCCCTCAGTTGGGAGAAGGTGACAGGGAGGGAGGGTAGGTGGGAATTGAGAGAATAATTTGGCAGGTGTTAGGACAGGGACGGAGATCCTGAAATAAAGCAAAAAATGCAACAAATTTTCAGCTGGTCTGAAAGTCAATACCTGGATAGAGTTTACAGTCGGTGTTGGTGCATTTGACCAAAAGGGACTGAAACTCCCAGAGTCTTCCCAGAGAGAGAGGACCAACTCTCATTCGGCAGTGGGTCAGGGGACCCTCAATCAATTGGCTGGGAAACAGGTCCCGTTAACACAACTACCTCTGACAAGTCTCTCACTGACTCACAAATGTGGAGAGATTCTCGTGTTTGCAGATCCTTATTCCCCAAAAGGTAAAAGGGGAAACGTGAACTTGCAAACTCTTGTCAGTCCCAAACAGGCACGCTGTAAGAGGCTGACACCTCTGTACTAACAGCACTTCAAGAGCAGAGAGAGAAAAATTCAAACAGGAAATCACTGTTTCTGCAACTTCAGAGCTCAGCTCTGCTCTGTAACCGACAGAACCTTCCAGCAGCTCAATTCTCACTTGTGACACAGATCATGGGTCCATGCTGTTAATCAATTCCTAGAATATACTGTGAGCAGGAGCTGTGAGATTACACTCTGGCTCTTTTACATTATACTCTGCAATAGCCCGCCTTGATCTTTCGGTAAAAACAATGACTGCAGATGCTGGAACCCAGAGTCTCGATTAGAGTGGTGCTGGGAAAGTACAGCATCCGAGGTGCAGGAAAATCAACGTTTCAGGCAAAAGCCCTTCATCAGGAATAAAGCCAGTGAGCCTGAAGGGTGGAGAGATAAGCTAGAGGAGGGTGGGGGTGGGGAGAGAGTAGCATAGAGTCCAATAGGTGAGTGGGGGAGGGGATGAAGGTGATAAGTCAGGGAGAAAAGGGTGGAGTGGATAGGTGAAAAAGGAGATAGGCAGGTAGGACAAGTCATGGGGACAGTGCTGAGCTGGAAGTATGTAACTAGGGTGAGGTCATCCTTTGACCAAGAATTCCTGAGTCTTTACTCCAGGCTGAATTACAGTCTGGCCATTGGGCTATGGAGACAGAATCCTTCTCCCCTCATCACACACACTCTCACACTCAATCTCACACCCACACAGACTTGTACACATTAATAGCTATATGCAGCTACAAATATTGCTTTCAGGACTATAGGGATTAAAGGGAATGGAGAGAAAGTGGGAACAGAGGATTGAATTGGATGATGAGCCATGGTCATATTGAATGGCCAAACAGGCTCCTCCTGCTCATGGTTCTAAATCTGATTCTCTCTCTCCCTCATACACAAAGGCAGACAAACACACACTCACAAATCTGTGAGAGCTCTCACATACAGATGCACACACATTCATGGTCACACATAGGCAGACACACTGGTACAAACAGGAGTTGAAACGTGTGGTAGTGGAAAAGTGCAGCAGGTCAGTTGATGGTTTGGGCATAAGCCCTGCAAATGGACACTGGTGCCTATTCCCAGAACATCAACGTGCATAGCATCAAATTGGCTATGTGATGTGTTTCCATGATGGCCTTCCTGGCCAGCGTTAAAGCCGACGTCCTGTTTCTGCAGGAGTGTGGGATACCGCACCTCAGCAGATACAGGAGATGGTTGAGCTTGTGGGCCCATGGGCCGTCAGTTTGGTCGGGAGGCAATGATAGCTGCGCCTCCGGCCTGGGTATCCTGTTGTGAGGAGGCAACTTCACCATCTCCGAGGTTAAGGAGGTGGTGGACGGGCGCCTCCTCGTCACTGACGTTATGTACAGGAATGCTCCCCTGAGACTGATCAATGTGTACGCCCCAGTGGGTAAGAGTGAACGGTTGGCCGTCCTGCAGCAGCTTCCACTGTTGCTGGCTACGTCCCGGCCGGTCATTCTGGCCGGAGACCTCAACTGTATCAGTGATGCAGATGGACGATCCGGCGGGGGGAGACAGTAAACTGGACGCCACGTCCAGAGCCCTGATGGACACGGTAAAAGATGCCAAGCTGCACGACGTCTTCAGCACCCCTGCAGACAGAGCGCAGTGTAGATACACCTGGTCACGGGCAGATGGGTCTATCCGTTCAAGGATAGATTACCTGTTTGTGTCCCGAACGCTCTCGGTCAGATCCACCAACGTCAAGCCGGTGTTCTTCTCTGACCACTGCCTCCTGCTGGCCGATTGTCACCTACAGGACGCGCAGCGGGCGGGTAAGGGAACGTGGAAGCTGAACACAAAGCTGTTGACCCCGGGAAACATTGAGGAGCTCAAGAGGGACTACGCAGGTTGGAGAACCATGAGGCCCCTCTTTGAGTCCCCAGCGGACTGGAGGGAAACAGTAAAAGGGAACATCAAGAGGTTCTTCATCCTCAAAAGGTGTTCAGGAGGCGAGAGAGAGGCGGGGAAAACTGTCCCAGCTCCAGGAAAGTATGCAGAACCTGCTCCTGCTGCAGACGATGGGGGTTGATGTCATGGAGGACCTCCAGGAGGTGAAGGGCCAGCAAGCCTCGCTCTTTGCCTCAGAGGCCTCCAAGATAATCTTCCAGTGCAAGGTCCCCGCTGTGGAGCAGGTCAAGATATGCTTACATTTCCTTTTCCAAAAGATGCACAAGGAGAACTCCATGCTCAGCTGCCTGAAGGGAGAAGATGGCTCGGTAACGTCATCTCAGGCTGACATCATGAGGATCAGCAAATCCTTCTATGCCAGTCTGAATGACCTGAAGCCCACAGACAGCGCAGCATCCCAGTTATTCCTGTCCTCTATCATGGATGTCTTAGACAACAGCACACGAGAGAGGCTGGACCACCCGCTATCTCTGGAGGAGCTGAGGCCTCAAATCCTTTGAAAAGAATAAAACCCAGAAGTAATGGCTTACCAGTCGAGTTCTATTCTCTCTATGGAACTTGATTGGCCAGGACCTGCAGGAGGTGTATGTCAGTTTGCTTCGGGCAGGTACCATGAGTGAATCTATGAAGAAAGGCGTCATCACCTTCATCTTCAGGCAGAAAGGGGGAGGGGGAGAACATCAGAAACTGGCGACCAATCTCACTGTTAAATATAGATGACAAAATCCTGTCTTAGGTATTTGTTAACCGGGTCAGGTCTGCTCTTGGGGTCGGTGATTCACCCGAACCAAACCTGTGCTGTACCGGGCAGGAAGATCGCGGAGAGTATCGCACTCCTCAGGGATACAATCGCCTACGTGCAGGACGGGAGGTGGACACCAGCCTGATCAGCCTGGACCAGGAGAAAGCCTTTGACAGGACATCACGTACGTACATGAGCGATGTTCTCTCCAAAATGGGCAATTGGGGATAGAATCTGCAGTTGGATCAGACTGCTCTACACCAACATTGAGACTGCACTAACAATCAATGATTGGGAATCAGATAGCTTCCCAGTCAGATCTGGAGTCAGGTAGGGCTGCCCTCTCTCTCTCCTACCTTGTTTGTGTGCAGCATAGAGCCATTTGCTGAGGCCATCAGGAAGGATGCGAGCCGGAGAGATGTGACTATTCCTGGCAGCGGGGGCCTGCAGGTCAAGGCCTCCCTGTACGTGGATGATGTCGCCATTTTCTGCTCGGATCCGCTGTCCGTACACAGACTCAGGTGTATATGTGACCAGTTCGAATGGGCCTCGGGGGCCAAGGTAAACTGAGGCAAGAGCGAGGCCATGCTCTTCGGGAACTGGGCCGACCAATCCTCAATCCCCTTCACCGTCAGGACCGACCACCTGAAGGTGCTGGGCATTTGGTTCAGGGGGGGGCTGGGTGTGTGCCAAGTCTTGGGAGGAGCGTATCAGCAAAGTGAGGCAGAAACTGGGCAGATGGAAGCTATGGTCGATCTCCATCGCGGGAAAAAACCTGGTCATCAGGTGTAAGGCACTCATTGCTGTTATACGTGGCACAGGTCTGACCTATTCCCAGAACCTGAGCCGCTGCAGTCACCCGGGCCAACTTCCAATTTATATGGAGATCAAACATGGACTGGGTCCGAAGAGACTCGACGTATAAAGATCTGGGCAACGGGGAAAAAAATACACCCAATGCCACCCTCACCCTGACGGCCTTTGTGTGTGGCTGCATCAAGCTGTGCGTGGATCCCCGGTACGCAAACACCAAGTATCACTATGTACTGAGGTTCTATATGTCCCTGGTGTTGCGAAGGATGGGCCTGGCCTCGCTGACGCAGAACGCTCCGAGTAGTTGGACGGTTCCGTACCACCTGTCCTTCGTAGAGAGGTTTATGAAGAAAAACACCTTTGACCACAAGTCCATCAGGAAGCGATTAGCACGTAGTGTCCTTGAGACCCTTTGGGAAAAGGAGAGGGTGGACCCTGTCCAGCAGTTCCCTGGACAGACTGTCAAAGTCATTTGGCAGAATGCCTCATCGCCAGAACTTTCCAACAAGCATCAAGACATGGCTTGGCTGGTGGTGACTAGGGCTCTACCTGTGAGATCCTTTATGCATGCTCGGACTTTCTGTTGCACCGTACATTGCCCTCGAAGCTGCTGTGGAGGGGATGAGACTGTCACACACCTCCTTCTGGAATGAGCCTACGCAAAGGAAGTCTGGAGAAGAATGCAGTGGTGTTTGTCGAAGTTCGTCCCGAGCAGCTCCGTGACGTAGGACTCCGTGCTCTATGGTCTGTTCCTGGGACGCACACCGAGATGAACATTAACTGTGCCTGGAGGATTATCAACTCGGTCAAAGACATTCTTTGGTGAAGTGGGTAGCAAGGGGGCAGATAGAGTGCAATGCTGGGAATGGTGAGGCTATTCACTTTAACCAGCAGATCAGATTACAACAGGATCTGGACCAGATGGGCCAATGGGCTGAGAAGTGGCAGATGGAGTTTAATTCAGATAAATGTGAGGTGCTGCATTTTGGGAAAGCAAATCTTAGCAGGACTTATACACTTAATGGTAAGGTCCTAGGGAGTGTTGCAGAACAGAGAGATCTTGGAGTGCAGGTTCATTGCTCCTTGAAAGTGGAGTTCTCAGGTAGATAGCAGAGTGAAGAAGGCGCTTGGTATGCTTTCCTTTATTGGTCAGAGTATTGAGTACAGGAGTTGGGAGGTCATGTTGCAGCTGTACAGGACATTGATTAGGCCATTGTTGGGATATTGTGTGTAATTCTGATCTGCTTCCTATTGGAAAGATATTGGGAAACTTGAAAGGGTTCAGAAAAGATTTACGAGGATGTTGCCAGGGTTGGAGGATTTGAGCTATAGGGAAAGGCTGAACAGGCTGGGGCTGTTTTCCCTGGAGCCTCAGAGGCTGAGGGGTGACCTTATAGAGGTTTACAAAATTATGAGGGGCATAGATAGGATAAATAGGCAAGTCTTTTCTCTGTGGTCAGGGAGTCCAGAACTAGAGGGCATAGGTTTAAGGTGAAAGGAGAAAGGTATAAAAGAGACCTAAGGGGCAACTTTTTCACGCAGAGGGTGGTACGTGTATGGAATGAGCTGCCAGAGGATGTGGTGGAGGCTGGTACAATTGCAACATTTAAGAGGCATTTGGATGGGTATATGAATAGGAAGGGTTTGGAGGGATATGGGCTGGGTGCTGACAGGTGGGACTAGATTAGGTTGAGATATCTGGTCAGCATGGATGGGTTGGACCGAAGGGTCTGTTTCCATGCTCTACATCTCTGACTCTATGACTCTAATAGTAAAGCAGAATTCATTTAAAAGGGCACGAAAGTAATCTACATGGACGTACGGTGGGGGTGGGGTGTATACATTCCTCACCATATATACTTGGGTATGTAGCAGACAGTTCGAATGTCACAGCATCTCAGCCTTTATTGGTGGGTGGCACGGTGGTTAGCACTGCTGCCTCACAGCGCCAGAGACCCGGGTTCAATTCCCATCTGTGTGGGCCTATGGGAAATGGGAGCAGGGGGGAATCTCAGGTCAATGTGAGGAATCTCTAGCCACCGAGGACTGGTGATGCTCTGTCATTGAGTAGGTTTAAGGCTGGGGCAGTAGGATCATTGGTCACCCAAGGAATGAAGAGTCATTAGGCAGGGCCAAGAAGTGGGATTAATGCCAAAGATTGGCTGTGACCGTATTGAACGGGGATCTGGGGACTGACAGTGCTCCCCATCACAGTCTAGTGTCCTCTGCCATGAGATGCAAATGTCCAAGCAGCAGAGACATTGAGAAAGCAGCCATCGAAACACCAAACCAGTTCACTTCTACCCCTCCTGGAAGGAAATATGGCCCACTTACCCAATCCACACTTAGATATATGACTCCAGTCCAACATCAACACCAACATCATCTGCTAGTTGGCATCAAATAGCCTTTCCAACAATGATCACAACCCAAAAATGAAGTTTAAAAAGCTCACAGTACATCATCAATGTGATTGACTGATTAAGAGGAAACAATAGTGTGGCAGCTTTGACACAGTGAATATTCTCCAGCACAATGCCCATTGCATCAGTTTGTGTCAGGTACTGTGGACAGTAATGGTACACCACCTCCATCTGGTGGTCATAAACAGTATTACATATCATCAGAGCAAATGGCCTTTCTCAATCCCAATGTGGAGATATATTCCATTGTCTCCAATTTCATGGTCGCTGTATCTCTGCATATCAGGGAGATTGGCACTGGGTGATATAACCATTTCAGTTACAATGGGCTGAATGGACTCCTTCTGCACTCAAACAATTCTGTGATATTTCCGATTGATTGCTGCATCTAGACTTATGGTGTCATACTGAGAAAATGGTGCACCGTTAGAGACGGGGTACATTGAGTGGTCTGGCCAGATGGGGTTCCCCCGTATGCCCGTTCATCTTTCCTTAGGTGGTTTTATGCCAACATCCAATAGTTCACTTTTAAGACAGACTGGTTATGGAGAAGGTAACACCAAGAACTGTCTTAATATTACAAAGAAATCCAAAACCTATGATACCGTTATAAAGATGCTGACTACAATGCCACAGAGTAGACTCAAAGAGTTGATTGGCCAACTCCTACTCCCATTTTCTATTACTTATTACTGTGAAACAGTACAATACATGGTTATCAGTGATCCAACAGGCTCTGCTATTTATACCCAGTGAGCAGCAGCTGCTGGGGTCAGAGGTCTGCAGCACAGTGAAAGGCCCTTCTACCCATCATGCCTACACCAGTCAGAAACAAGCACATAATTATTCTAATCCCATTTTGCAGCACGTGACCCACTGCCTTGACAATGCAAGTGTACACCTAAATATTTCCTCAATGTGATGAAGGTTTCTGCCTCTCCCACCCTTACAGTCCCAGATTCCTAGCACACTCTGGGTGAAAAACAAATTCCTCACATCACCCCCCTCCTTACTTAAATCTACACCTCCTCGTCATTGATCCCACCATCAATGGAGCAATGTTGAGACTTTTGGAAATTTTTTTTCCTCCTTTAGTCTCACAGAGTGAACACACAAACCAACTTGCTTCTGGTCTCAAAGAACAACTGACAACCGTCTGGGACACCAGAACAAGTGCAGAGACCAAACCTTGGTATTTTTCTGTATTTTGACTGTGGTCTGACATACGGAAAGAGCTAGTTTAAAAATCAAGGATTGCTGCATGTTTTAAAAAGTTACTCTGCTCTTGTAAGTGTTTTTTTTACACAGTTGTTGTTGCAGGCAGTGGGAAAAGGCAAGTTTCAAGCCAGCAGGTACCAGGGGACTGCGTACAAGTGGAGATACAGCCAGCAACAAGGCAGCTGATTGGTCTATGGATTAGTGACCAGTCATTGATGACAAAGGGCATCTGCCTGCCAACAGCTATATGATTGGCTCTCAGGTAGCCAAACAGCTCAGGAATGATTGAAAAAGGACCTCGGGGTAATATTTTCATGGAGGGTGGGGCATGTATGGAAATGAGCTGCCAGAGGAAGTGGTGGCAGCTGGTACAATTACAAAGACATCTGGATGTGCATATGAATAGGAAGAGTTTAGGGGGATATGGGTCAAATGCTGGTAAATGGGACTAGGTTGATTTAGGATATCTGGTTGGCCTGGACAGATTGGACTAAAGGGTCTGTTTCCATGCTGTACAACTCAATGACTCGGAGTCAACTAAGAAAGCATTAAAGGTGAACAGTTCTTTTTCAGACTGGAGGAACGGATGTAAAGGATTTCTTCAGGGATCCGTTGTAGAATGACTGCTTTTCTTTACATATTAATGTTAAAGATCACACAACACCAGGTTCGAGTCCAACAGGTTTATTTGGAAGTACAGGCTTTAGGAGCGCTGCTCCCTGATGAAGGAGTGGCGTTCCGAAAGTAAGCGCTTCCAAATAAATCTGTTGGACTAGAACCTGGTGTTGTGATTTTTAAACTTATCCACCCCCAGTCCAACACCAGAACCTCCACATCATTACCTATTAATGGTCAACACTTGGGTAATCAGCCCAATTTCAAAACTTGCGTTAAGTCCAAAACCTGAAAGTACCGTGAGCTATGAGGTGGACAGTGCCAGGTTTCAAGAGGACATGGGCTGGTGGAATGGGCAAGCACATGGTCAGATTAAATTCAAATTGGGAAAGTGTGAACTGATACAATGTGGTATGAACAAAGACAAGAGGTAACGTACAATAAAGGAAGCAATTCCAAAGGTGGTGAGACAGAGGCAAAGGGTATAGAGGAGGGGAAAGCAACCCTGCGCTTTATAAATAGTAGCTGGTTAGGTATCAGCTAAGAGAATTATGCACAATTCTAGAGCCTAAACTCTGGGAAAGTTGTGAAGGTATTGGAGAGAACATGGGAATGATTCCTCATCAGAGGAGCTCCAGGGACGACAGGCCCTGGGGACATGGTTCGAGCAGAGAAGCCAAGATTATTCACCTTTCGGGGCAGATTTGAAACAGGCGTTTAAAATCAGAAGGTTACTGAGAAACAGTTCCTATTGGATCAAGTACCAGGAATACCGGAGGAAGGAGCAGAGGCCATGTGGAAAAGTTTTTTTTTGTACTGAGCGAGTAGAATCTGGAATACTCTGCCCAGGAATGCAGTGGATACAGATTATCCAAGAGAGAGAAAGATTATACAGCTACAGCGTAAAGGTATTAATGTGAATCTTGTTCTTCAGAGAATTGGCACAATCTTTCCTGTAGATTTTTACAGTACAGAATGAGGCCATTCAACCCATTGCATCTGTACCAGCTCCCTAAATAGTAATCCAGCTCAGCCCATTATCCAAGCCCTAACTCGGTAACTCTCTCAATTCCTCCCATTCAAATAGACCTCCAGTTCTCTTCTGAAACCTCCCATGAAATCCACCTCCATCACTCTCCCAGGCATCACATTCCAAATCCTAACAACTCAGAGCAAAGAAATGTCTCACCTCACACATGGCTCTCTTGCTGATATTGTCGTCTACTCTTTGATCGGATATGGATATCGCTGGCAGGGCCAGTATTTATTGCCCTGGGAGGTAGTAGTGGTCAGCTGTTTCCTTGAATGGCCGCAGTCCTTGTGAAGTAGGAATACTCAATGCTACAAGGGGAACATTTCAGGATTTTGACATGGTGATACTGAAGAACACATTCCCAAATCAGGATGGTGGGAGGCTTGGAGGGCAACTTGGAAGCGATTGTGGGTTTGGAGCTTTGGTGAGTTCTTACAGTGCATCTGGTCAATGGTACACACTGGATGGGATGCCAATCAAGTTAGCTGCTTTGTTCTGAATGGTGTCCCTCCACACAGGAAACATTCAATTACTCAGTGTAACTTGTTTGCTCCTGATTCCGGGTTCCACGTTTGCTCGTTATTTCAAATTTCTCCCTCTCCAGTACACAGTACCTCCCGGTCCCTGACATAAGGTGTCAGTCCCCCCATGGTGCAGTACGCATTACCAGAACATCACAGCTCAGTCCTGTGCTGACACTCTGAGTCAGCATCAGGTTGCTGGGTGACCATCAATTGCAGGAAGCCTGATCTTCTCCCTCACTAGCTCCTGAATTAGAACAGGCAGCAGCACAGATCAGGGCATGATCCAGAACTTCAGCAGAGTCACACACCACCATCAGAACAGTCTTTACACTTCACCTTCTACAGTGATTCCTAGATCATTTCCAAATTAACAAACTCTCGTCAGAGCCTCCTCAAAACGCCACTCCCTGGCAGTTCTACTGCATCACGATGGTTGCACTGTTATGAAACCCATGTTGTAGAAAAATCACGCATTAGAAACCGTGCTTAGAGTGTTGGTGATGTAATCGAGTTATAGCCAACACACGTTTTAAAAGTTCACGCTGTAGACAGTGTCCCCAAATCGTCAATCGTGTTACAGCGAATTTGCGATAACGAAATGTGTGTTTGAGCAGACTGACCTGTAATATCAGCAAAGTTTTTACTAACTCTTCCTCTTAGACTTTTTTGACATTGCTGTCCATGTTATGGAAGCAGCCAGACCCTCTCAAAGTTATACCATCCTGAAGTCACATAGGCCTTTTCCTGTTCAGAGGCACGTCTAATATTTTGGGGATTTTGGGGGTTAGTGTGTTGGCAATATGGGTAGTGAGGGGAAAGAAAGGGTTTGGTCGATAACTGCTTTGTCAATCAGAGGCAAAAGATCATAACCTGTAGCAAGTCAAGGGGATGAGGAAAAAGTTTAAAAGGGGGTGTGGGAGGCAAGTCTTTTACACAGTGGGTGCTAGGTGTCTGAAACAGGCTGTTGGGGGAGCAGTTACATTAGCAATATGGAAGAAGCATTTAGACAGACATATGAGTTTACAGAGAAGAGAGGGATATGGATTGTTGGATTAGTTCAGAACAGCATAATGGTCAGCATGGACATGGTTGGGCCAAAGGGCTGATCCTGCAGTGTACTGTTCTATGTTCTAGGAAGAGCACGGTCTGAGATAGATGGGGTCAGGACTGTAGGTACTCACTGAAAGCCCAGAAGTAGTTCACTACAAAGACTGAACCAGAAAAACAGCAAGAGGTTTCAAACAGGATGTCATTTTGACACGAGTGCGACAAATTAAGACCGTCTAATGTCATCATCTTTAAAGCCAGCTTTTTATTTCTTCATTTTTCTGCCCTTATATTCTACAGCTTGGTTTATTGCTTTAAGATGGTGCTGCAAAGTGACAATACTACACAATACTTTTCACTGTACTTTGTAACAAAATGCATTTGATAATAAACAAAATCATACCAAATGCCAGGGTTAGAGGACCTGAGCTATAGGGAGAGGCTGAATTGGCCGGGGCTGTTTTCCCTGGAGCGTCGGAGGCTGAGGGGTGACCTGACAGAGGTTTATAAAACCATGAGGAAAACGAATAGGACAAATAGACAAGGTCTTTTCCCTGGGGTGGGGGAGTCTAAAACTCAAGGGCATAGGTTTAAGGTGAGAGGGAAAAGGTTTAAAAGAGACCCAAGGAGCAACCTTTTAACGCAGAGGGTGGTACGTGTATGGAATGAGTTGCCAGAGGATGTGGTGGAGGCTGGTACAATCGCAACATTTAAAAGGCATCTGGATGGAGATATGAATAGGAAAGGTTTACAGGGACACGGGTCAAGTGCTGGCAAATGGAACTAGATTAATTTAGGATTCTGGTTGGCATGTACATCTCAAAAACTCTGAATATGTGCAGTTAATATGTAGACGTATTTCTATTTCCTTAAATATAGAGAAGTTTGAAACTGAAAAATTAAGGGGTGGGGAACTATATTGATCAAGTGGTGTCTGATTTAACATCACAGTTAATGTGATACTGTATATGTTTACCTATTGGGCTTTCTATACATTGAGAAAATGGAGACATTGTTCTGGTATCAGAGGTAGTGTCCTAATATTATAAAGTGAACATGCAGAGAAAACAGACAGACTGTTTTTAAACTGATACAGATTATCTACATCCCCAAAAATTAGCTTTTTGTTTTCAACCAGAGGATTCAGATTATCAAAGACAGAGGGGAGAAGGAGAATTTATTTTATGGAGAGTTGTTGGAATCTAAAATGCTTCCTGAAAAGTGAAATGGAACAGCCCTGTTATCCAAACAGCAATTAGGTAAGCACTTGGGAGGAAGTGGTATTCAGGGCTGTGCGGGGAGCTGAATCACAACAGATCTTTTACATAAATAGGCTGAACATTGTCCTCCTGCCCTGTATCATCCTGCTGAATTCAAAACAGTATATTAACATTCTTCCCATTTTAAGATTATTTATAATTCCTTTTGTTCAAGTCCCCATAACCCCAGTGGACCACAGGGAAGTTCTCATTTGAGATGACAGGTGGTGGTTTAACCGGAGGGTCCCTATGCCTCAGACGATGGGGGAGGTTGAGGAGAGTCCTTTATGGTCATCTCAGCCGGTGAGAGAACTGAACCCACGCTGCTGGCATCACTGACTCACAAAGCAACACTCCAGCCAACTAAACTAACTGATGTATTAAATGGCACCCTTTCACCTCCAACTGTTGCAAAAACAAACTAAACAAGTGCTCACAGGAAACAGGATCAGGAATAGGTTGTGCAGATCATCAAATCTGCTGTGCCATTTAATAGGTCACAGCTCACACCAGCAGCAGTTTTGGGACAGCAGGAATAGAGGCATCTTTACAGACACTGACTGAATCGAGCAAAAATACAGATGTTTGAGACAATCCTGCCTTTCCTTTCTTGATAAGAGTTCATGATCTGTATTTGCATGTCTGCCATGAGATTTTATCTGAACCATTTCTTGGCGATAAGCTGGGTTTAAGCTTCTGTAACCTTTCCAAGTAGTTTACCAACATGAGCTCTTCTGTTGATCCGCTCATCCATCTCCAAACTTGTACACCACAATCCCGCAAAAACTCCGCTCTCACACTTGTCTTGTGATCTTTTGGAGTATTCCTTTCTTTAACCTTTATTGCATTACAACAACGACCACATCCCACCATGGTGGGTAACAACACCGGAATTCAATTTTAAAAAGCTGGAAGTAAAAAGCAAATCTAATGGCGATCGTGCAACAATATTGACGATCATGTTCATTAATGTCGTTCAGGGAAGGAAGGCAGCCATCGTTACCTGGTCTGGGTGACATGTGACAGAAACAGAGTCACTTTACCATCCACACAAGGGTCAGGCAATAAATGCTGGCCTATGAACATTTTTTAAAGCAACTTCAAAGGTATACTGAGTCATAAAACTCAGAAATTCTCAAGTTGTGAAAGGTGATACATAAATGCAAGATTTTGAAATATTGCATTGATTTTCCTCCCTTCACTGGTGTTTAGGTTTTACACTAACCCATGAAATGCCACCTGCAGACACCAATGATGTTTTTGAGAGTCAGATCACAGTCACTATAATTACAGAGTGTTCACAATCATTGCTAACAGAGTTTACAATTGGTGGGATTTGTAAATTAGAGGTCTACCTGACAATGTGTAAAATTGCCCAAGGACCTGTAGTTTACAAAAAGCAGGTCAAATTCAACCCAGCCAATTATCCCCACCACTTTACTTCTGATCAACAACAAAGTAATAGCAGGAGTCATCAAAAGTGCTATCGAGTGGCACTTACTCAGCAATAACCGGCTCACTGACTTAGGTTCTGGTCTCATTGTAGCCTTGGTTTCAAATATGGACAAAATATTAAAACTCCAATGGAGGTGACATAAGAGCAACAGCCCTCGACATCAAGGCAGCATTTGACATAGTTTCCTTCTTATTTATGATCATTATCATTCATGTAGGCACTGTGGCTTGGTGAATTATAAAACTTTTCATTGCATTTTTTTTGCAAAAATACGCAGGACAATAAATTGCTGTTGTGTTCCATCAACAAGCCCTCAGTAAACTGGAGCCAAAGAGAATCAGGTGAAACTTCACCACCGATTGGAGTTATACTTGGTACAAAGGAGATTATTTGCGATTATCGGAGATCAGTCATCTCACTCCAGGAGATTTCTGCAGAAGGACTCCCAGGTGATGTCCTAGATCCAGCCAACTTCAACTGCTTTAATGATCTTTTCCCTGTGACTGTCTAATATTCTGTGCCATTTGGCAATAGCCAGGTTTAAGGTGACAATGAGAAAAGCAACAGCAGAAATTCACATTTCCAATGAAAAAGAATCTAACCATCTCCACTTAATATTCAACTGCATCACCAAATCCCCCATTATTGATATCCTGGGAGTTACCACTGACTGGAATTTTAACTGGATCCACTATATAAATACTGTGGCTGCTCCAGAAGGCTGCAAATTCTAGAGAATCTATTGCGCCCCCAAAGCACAGCAGCATGATAAAATACAGTTCCAACAACACTCAAAAAAGCTCTAGTATTAAAGACAAAGTAGTATACTAAATTGGCACCTCATCTACCATCTCAAACTCTCATGGCCTCCATAACTGAAGCACACTGGCAGCAGCATAACACCTACAAGGTGCTTTGCAGCAATTCGCCAAGACTCCTACGACAACAGCTGATGCACGAGAACATCACTTGCTGCAAATTTCCTTCCAGACCACACACAATGCTGACTCAGAACTCCACCGCTGCTCTTTCACAGTGGCTGCAACACTGGGTGTAACTCCACCATGACAGGCACCCATGGCTCCAAAGGAAATGTGCCTGCACTACACCAGAAGGGGAATTAGGAACATGTTCCAGCCTTCACAGTGACACCCACTAAAAACAAAAACAAAATACGCAGCAAGCCCCCATTAAGAGATAAAAATTAGACTGTGTCTTTTAAAAATAATGTTGGCTGAGAGACAAGGACACCTAGGAAATCTCCTCTGTGCATCTTGGAATTGGCTGGGGGATGTTTTCTATCTTCTTAAGGGGGCAGATGGAGCCTTGGTATAATGTGAGGAATCCTCAAGATGCAGCATTCCTGCAACAGTGTACGGAAAATCTCAGTCTAGACTTTGTGCTCAAAGTTTGACTTGAACCCCACAATTTGTTAGCTCAGAGGTACATTAGGGGTGCTGCAAAGAGAGAGTTAAACATTACACTGCCAGCTCCTTCTGTAGGACGTCATCGTTACAGTTCAAGTCACACCAATTCAGAAACTCAGCTCCCAGCTTTCAAACTCCTGGCTAGACGCAAGTTGTTACATTAAAAGGAACTTTTATTTCTTTTTTCTTCTTAACATATTTACAGCAGGTTTAAGTAGGATTAGGATATTTTTGCAGAGGATTGAGAAGCCCCATTGTGCCAATGTCACACCGTACGCAGTTTGTGTTTTGGAAGGGAATGCAGCATCGAGCAAAAAGCAGCATTTAGACGTATTTATAGGTGTGTGTGTAAATTACTTGGCATAGAAAAGGAAGTGTTCGGAAATCGTACTCAATGAGGAGAATCATCATGTCCCTTCACCAACACTCAGGATTTACAAAAAAAAACAAAAAGCCACTTTGTTGCATTGTCTCCAAAAGAAAATCAAAAAACCTAAATGTATTTTTGGGTAAAAAAAATTCAGTTGAGGCACTGGTCAGGAATCAAACTCAGTAAATGACTGGTCTACACTTGATTAAAACACTCTTAAACGCTTCAATTTTGAGGGGAAGGGGAAGAAAATAATTAACAAGTTTTAAGTCAAGAGTCCCCTGTAGATTGTTCTTGAAAGGTTTCTCTATGATCAAGAGATATTTTTTAAAGAATGAATTAGAATGGAAGAGGAGGGAATAGGTCAACTAACGGGTGTATTACTCAAACAGTCACATCACCTCAATTATACAAACAGTTAGGGACATGCTACGGCAATTCAGTCACTTGCAAGTATCAATCTGCACTGCATCCCTATTTCATAAATGTACAGTGGACTTTGTATAACAAAGGGCAGTGCAATGGGGCCGCAGACTCCACAGGGGGAGAGAAATAAGCGCCGTACCAGGAGTTGTGGGCTTGAAAGTTGTAACGATCAACACAAATGAAAATCCAAGAGAAGCTGGGACCAGAGACTACCGGTTTTCCCTTTCTGTCCCTCCTCCTCCTCCTGTACAGTATGCTGTACTGTCATACTGCACACCTGCATCCCCCGTCCTCCTCCCCCTCCCCAAAATGCACTCCAGGTGGTCATTCAGAAATTGACGCCGTTCACAACCTTCACCGCGTAACAAAACACCCACAACTGCGACATATAACAGAGTCCGTGCTGCACAAGGTGCCCGTCGCTCTCACATAGCAGCCCAGTTTTCCAGCTCCTGCATGTCAGAATCTTCCTCTTCCTTCTTCTTAGCTGCTGAAACAGAAGAACAAACAGAATAATGTGAAACCTTGTCCAGTTCCACAGTCACTCCCATCACCGCTCCCATCCCAACCCCACCAACACCACCCCTAGCTGCCGTCACTCTAGCCCCACCCCACTCCAGTCACTGCCCCCACCCTGTCACTGCTCCCGCCCCATCACCACCGTCAACACCCCTACGCCCACCGCCCGTCACTACCCCCCACCTGCTGTCACTTCCGTCACCCCCACTCCCTGCCCGCTGTCATAGCGAGACTCTGCTTGCTCAGTATATGGATTGTTCAACAGAACTGGCTCAGACGTGAGGAACTAAATGAGTGCCTCTTGTGCTCCACCATTCCACAATCCCATGTGACTCCTATCCATGACCCACACAGCTCCAATATACCAACTAACAGTCATTTATAGGATAAGGACTCCCAATCATTCCTTGATACCAGCCTATCCTTTTCTTCTCCCACTCACCCTCCTGCCAGTCCCTGCAGGAAGGAGGCGGCAATCGTGTTGTTGGGATGGATCAAAGAAATGTGGCCATTTAACTTCAGGAGATGATTAAAAGGAACTTGATTTTTCTTTGAGTCAGGAGTAAACCTCGTGTCAGTGACCTGGCTAAGCTGGGAGGGAAATGCAGCCGCTTACTCTTACCTGGCGTGGCTGGGAGGGAGGTGGAAGGAACATTGGGAAGTGGCACATTCTCTGCTCCTCCAATTTCCAGCAGGTTCTTGTCGAGTTCTTCCTGTTCCAGCTCTTCCAACTCAGCCATTAGCTCATCCTACAGAGACACACAACCCAGTAGGTTAATCGCCTAAAGCCACCCAAAAGCAGATGTTCATTGAAGGATTATTATACTCTAAAGCAGCTTGATTTCTTACACTGCTCCCTTCTTTCACAGCAATGTTGGGAACCTCATTAAATGTAAGTCGAGGGTGTGATGCTGGAAAAGTACAACAGGTCAGGCAGCATTCGAGGAGCAGGAGTATCGACGTTTCAGACATAAGCCCTTCATCCGGAATTGAATGGACAGGTACGGAAGTCAGAAAGCTGTACAACTACTTCCAGTTTCCATTATTTTGAAGGAATGATAATTCACCAGATACTGATGGAAACTTATGGTGCATTAACAAGGTACACTACTGCTACTGTGCAAAGTAGCACCTAAATCCAGGGGATTGAGTGGCAGGTTGGAAGTTTTCAGAATTAATCATTCTGAGAAACCTGCACAAACATCATCTTTCCCCAAAGTGTTCTTGTTACTTTAAAACTTGCTGGATTTACATTTTAAGCCACAGCACGTTGAGCCTGGGCAATTAACATTGGAGTCCTCTTTTCCTTTCTCTCAATGCAATTGTTCTTTCCTTTTTATAGTTAATAACCACAACACCAGGTTATAGTGCACCTGTTGGACTATAACCTGGTGATGAGTGATTTTTAACTTTGTCCACCCCAGTCCAACACCGGCTCCTCCATATCATTCCTTCCTATACCCATCCTTCTCTGGTATCTCTGTGTTTCTTTGTTAATCTTTACATGAGAGGTGGTGACTGTTTAGTGGTTTTATCACTGGACTGTTAATCCAAAGATCCAGGTAATGTTCTGGGTTTCTGGGATTGAATCCCACCACAGCAGGTGGAAATTTGAATTCATAAAAATTTGGAACTGGAGTTTAAAAATTTAGACTAAGTGATTGATCCATTGCCAATTGGCAGAATCACCCATCTGGTTCATTATGAGCTTTAGGAAAGGGAACTGCCAGCCATTCTCAGTTAACGGTCAGTCCGGATCGTTAATGTAGAACATGAATAGTTGTGGTTCCAACATTGACACCTCCTGGAACTCCACTAGTCAATGGCTTCCATCCTATATCGCCACTCTCTGCTTTCAGCCAGTCAGTGAGTCCTCATCTCACGCCTATATCTTGCCTTGGGCTCTTATCTTATTTAGCAGCCTTCCCTACAGCACCTTGTCAAAGGCCTTTTGGAAATTTAATAGATCACGCCCATTGGTTCTGCTTTGCCTAACTCCTTGAAGAATTCTAAGCAGATTTGTCAGACATTACCTCCCCTTTACAAAGCAGTGCTGACTCTGTCCGATGTTAATGCATTTCCAAGTACTCCACCATCTCAACCTTAATAAATGAAATCTAAAATTTTACCAATGACTGAGGTCAGGCGAACCAGTCTATAGTTTCCTGTCTTCGGTCTCCCTCCCTTATTAACAAGGGTGTTACATGAGCCACATTCCAGTCCTCTGGCACCCACCCTTACTCCAATGACTCCTGAAAGATCACCATCGATGCCTCTACATGCTCCTCAGCTATCTCCTTCAGAACTCTGGTGTGTAGTTCATCTGATTTGGGTGGTTGACCCACCCTCAGACGATGGTGATGCTGACACTTTATATGGTTATTTTGTCCTGGGTTTTTTGAAGTGGGGTTATAGAGGCAGAGGTGCTGCTGAAGATGGCTCAAATAAACAGCTGAGGCGGCTTTGGGTTTTTTAAAAAAAAACAACCTGAATGGGTGTGGCCAGCTCTCTCAGATCCAGATTTCTGGGTTTTGGGTTGTTTTTTCAGTGACTCAGAAGTTGCTCAGGATCTCAGAAGAGTTGGAAGTTTCAGTGAACAATTCCTAGCTACTACTTTCTGAAATTTCTTGATGAATTTTCCTCCTGGTTTAGAGAACCGCGTGTATGAATTTGTATTGGACACGCTTTTTGCCAAGGGGTGTGTTTGTAGGATGTTACTAAGTTGGATCGATTAATTAGTAATTGGTACTGCATCTATTACTTGGTTAGGTTTTCCAATAGTTAAGTTATTCTAAATTCCTGTTCCTTTTGTTTGTATTATAACTGTAGCATTTAAATAAATATGTTTTCTTAACTTCAAGTAGTTGGACCAGTCGCATTGCATTTGGAACACTGCACTTCACATCTACCTTTAAAGGAAGATAAAGTTAGCATCTAGAGCACCTTCTTAAAATATTTCAGGTGGTCGAGTCTGGTCCATAACAAGATCTTTTTCCAAGTACCTTCTGTGTCTGTTTGTCTGTCTTTGAGCATTTGTGGGGGCTAGAATTAAAGAGCTGGGTTTAATTACCTTGTGATTTAACTTTGCCCTAAGGTTACTGTATAAATAATCAAATTGTTAAAACTTCGGCTTATGCTACATACTGCAATGCCTGTATTGGTTATTCATAAAGTCTGCTATTGATTATTCAGTGCAGCACTGACCCTCCGACAGTGCGGCACTCCCTCAGCACTGACCCTCCGACAGTGTTGGTTAGGAAAGACTGAGGTCAATTTTGAATCAATGAGTATTTCTATTTTACTGTGTTTCAAATACATGGATAGGGAGGCTGATTTGATATGTCTGCATTATAATACCTTTGAAAATACAAATTTAAACCTAAATTAAATAACTTAGGTTACAGAGGCAGAATTGGGTTATTTGGATGCCATGCTTCAGGAGACAGACAGTCACACCCAGTAGGTTAAGCATTTCAAATGTGACCAGGGGTCAAAGACAGGAGGGTGTGACTACAAGCGAGACAGGGAGAGAGATCCCGAAATCAGCACTGGAGGAGTCTCAGCTCTCGACTCGTTCACCAGTGATGAGATACTTACACCCTGTGTGGATGAGGAAATGGGATTGTAGGCAGGATGGGCAAACTGACCACTGCACCATTGTACAGGAGGCCATTCAAGCCAGGGAACAGAAAGTAGGAGTGGTAGACAATTCTAAAATTAAGGCTACTCCTTTGTAAGAAGTACCAAGAGTCCTACATGGTATGTATTGCTTGCCTAGTGCAATCACAAGGGATACTTCAAACCAGCCTGACATCATACGGGAGTGGGAGGGGTCAGGATCCATTTGCAGTGACCCAGGCTGGGACTAACAAATAGCTAAGAATAGGCACAAGGTCCTGGTTGGGAAGGATCAGGAATTAGGAATAAAATTAAAAAAAAAACAGGATCTCAAGAGAGTTTTAATCTATGGATTATTATATAAGCCATGAGCAAACTGGCAGAGAGATAAGAAAATTAGAGAATGAGTCAAGACAATTTCATAGTCATACAGCACAGAAACATGACCCTTTGGACCAAATAGTCCACGCTGAACATAATCCCAAACTAAACTAGCCCTACCTACCTGCTCCTGGCCCACAGACTTCCAAACCTTTCCTATTCATGTATTTATCCAAGTGTCTTTTAAACATTGTAATCATACCCACAGCCACCACTTCCTCAGGATGTTCATTCCACACACGAACCATCCTCTGTGGAACATATTTGCCCCTCTTTAAAATTTTTATCCTCTCACATTAAAAACATACCCCTAATCGAGAAAGCCCCATCCTAGGGAAAAGACAATTAACTCTATCTATACCCCTCACTACTTTATAAACTTCTTTGAGGTCACCTCTCAACTTCTTACGGTCCAGTGAAAAGAAGTCCCAGCCTTTCTTTATAACTTGAACCTTCCACACCCGACAACAGCCTGATAAATCTCTTCTGAACCCTCCCCAGCTTGATAATATCCTTCCTGTAAATGGACGACCAGAACTGGAGACAGTATTCCAGAAGAGGCCTCACCAATGCCTCACACAACCTCAACACAACTTCCCAACTCATTACTCAAAGGACTGAGCAATGAAGGTAAGAGTGCCAAATGTGTTTTTAACCAACCTTTGATGCAAACTTCAAAGAATTATGTACCTGAACTCCTAGATCCCTCTGTTCTATAACAATACCAATAACCCTACCATTAATCGTATAAGCCCTACTGTTGCTTGTGGTACCAAAGTGCAAGGCCTCACATTTATCCAGACTGAACTACCATTTTTCAACCCTTTGACCCATCTAAACAAGATCCCTTTGTAACCTTAGAAAATCGCCTCCAGTTTGGGTGTCATCTGCAAACTTACTAACCACACCTTCTATATTGTCATCCAAATCATTTATCAAACTCAAGAAACGTAACAGAGTAAAGAAACAGTCAGGAATCCTACTTCAGATACATGGAGATAATAAAACTATAAGAAGTGTATTCATTAAACCAGAAGAGAAATAAACAGCACAACAACAACTGTGCTGAGGACACATGAACCAAACAAAAAGAGTTCTATGATCAGTGGTGCTGGAAGAGCACAACAGTTCAGGCAGCATCCACAGTGCAGCGAAATTGACGTTTCGGGCAAAAGCCCTTCATCAGGAATAAAGGCAGAGAGCCTGAAGCATGGAGGGATAAGCTAGAGGAGGGTGGGGGTGGGAAGAAAGTAGCATAGAGTACAATGGGTGAGTGGAGGAGGGGATGAAGGTGATAGGTCAGGGAGGAGAGGGTGGAGTGGATAGGTGGAATGGATAGGTGGAAAAGGAGCTAGGCAGGTCGGACAAGTCTGGACAAGTCATGGGGACAGCGCTGAGCTGGAAGTTTGAAACTAGGGTGAGGTGGGGGAAGGGGAAATGAGGAAACTGTTGATGCCCTGGGGTTGAAGTGTTCCGAGGCGGAAGATGAGGCGTTCTTCCTCCAGGTGTCTGGTGGGGAGGGAGGCCAGGACCTCCATGCCCTCGGCAGAGTGGGAGGGGGAGTTGAAATGTTGGGCCACGGGACGGTGTGGTTAATTGGTGCGGGTGTCCCGGAGAAGTTCCCTAAAGCGCTCTGCTAGGAGGCGCCCAGTTTCCCACCCTCCTCTAGCTTATCTCTCCACACTTCAGGCTCACTGCCTTTATTCCTGATGAAGGGCTTTTGCCCGAATCGTCGATTTCGCTGCTCCTTGGATGCTGCCTGAACTGCTGTGCTCTTCCAGCACCACTGATCCAGAATCTGGTTTCCAGCATCTGCAGTCATTGTTTTTACCAAAAAGAGTTCTATATACAAATGCACAGAGTAAAGGAATAAAAGAGGTGCAGGCACAGATTCAAATCAGAGATAAAGATATAGTCAGCATTGCTGAGAGACGGCTGCAGGATGGTTGGGATTGGGAACTAAGTATGCCAGGTTATAAAGGTTTAAAGGACAGACGGGGAGAGTGGCAGAGAAGGAGTAGCCTTACTGATTAGAATCAAAATGACTTCAATGGTGAGGGGGGATATAATGAGGGAAAGGCATCCAGTGGAGACCATACGGATGGGACTGAGAAACAGTGAAGGATCAAAAACTGGAATAAGTGCTGTGTACAAGCCTCCGATTACAGACCTAATGGGTTCGATCCCATAAAGGCAGGAATTAGACAGGTCTGCAGCAAAGCCCGCGGAGTATTAATGTGGGATTTTAAACTTAACAAGATTGGGAAAGACAGCAAACACCATCAGAATGATAGTGAATCTCTGCAGAGAGTCCGGGATAGTTTCCCACAGCCATTTGTCCTGCTTCCAACAAGGGGACGAGCATCAGAGTCAGATGTACAGCATGGCAACAGACCCTTCAGTCCAACTTCTGGATTAGTGGTGCTGGAAGAGCACAGCAGTTCAGACAGAATCCGAGGAGCAGTAAAAATCGACGTTTCGGGCAAAAGCCCTTCATCAGAAATAAAGGCAGTAAACCTGAAACGTGGAGAGATAAGCTAGAGGAGGGTGGGGGTGGGGAGAAAGTAGCATAGAGTACAATAGGTGAGTGGGGGAGGGGATGAAGGTGATAGGTCAGGGGCGGGGCAAGGGTGGAGTGGGTAGGTGGAAAAGAAGATAGGCAGGTAGGACAAGTCATGGGGACAGTGTTGAGCTGGAAGTTTGGAACTAGGGTGAGGTGGGGGAAGGGGAAATAAGGAAACTGGTGAAGTCCACATTGATGCCCTGGGGTTGAAGTGTTCCGAGGCGAAGATGAGGTGTTCTTCTTCCAGGCGTCAGGTGGTGAGGGAGCGGCGGTGAAAGAGGCCCAGTACCTCCATGTCCTCGGCAGAGTGGGAGGGGGAGTTGAAATGTTGGGCCACGGGACGGTGTGGTTGGTTGGTGCGGGTGTCCCGGAGATGTTCCCTAAAGCGCTCTGCTAGGAGGTGTCCAGTCTCCCCAATACAGAGGGGACCGCATCAGGAGCAACGGATACAATAAATGACATTGGCGGATGTTCAGGTAAAACTTTGGATGTGGAAGGCTCCTTTAGGGCTTTGGATAGAGGTGAGGGATGAGGTGTAGGCGCAGGTTTTACAGTTCCTGCGGTGGCAGGGGAAGGTGCCAGGATGGGAGGGTAGGTTGTAAGGGGCGTGGACCTGATCAGGTAGTCACAGAGGGAACGGTCTTTGTGGAAGGCGGAAAGGGGTGGGGAGGGAAATATATCCCTGGTGGTGGGGTCTTTCTGGAGGTGGTGGAAATGTCGGCGGATGATTTGGTTTATGCGAAGGTTGGTAGGGTGGAAGGTGAGCACCAAAGGTGTTCTGATCTTGTTACGGTTGGAGGGGTGGGGTCTGAGGGCAGAGGTGCGGGATGTGGACGAGACGTGTTGGAGGGCACCTTTAACCACGTGGGAAGGGAAATTGCGGTCTCTAAATAAGGAGGCCATCTGGTGTGTTCTGTGGTGGAACTGGTCCTCCTGGGAGCAGATACGGCGGAGGTGGAGGAATTGGGAATACGGGATGGCATTTTTGCAAGAGATAGGGTGGGAAGAGGTGTAATCCAGGTAGCTGTGGGAGTCGGTGGGTTTGTAAAAAAGGTCAGTGTCAAGTCGGTCATCATTGATGGAGATGGAGAGGTCCAGGAAGGGGAGGGAGGTATTAGAGATGGTCCAGGTAAATTTAAGATCAGGGTGGAATATGTTGGTGAAGTTGATTAATTGCTCAACCTCCTCGCAGGAGCACAAGGTGGTGCCAATGCAGTCATCAATGTAGTGGAGGAAGAGGTGGGGAGTGGTGCCGGTGTAATTATGGAAGATGGACTGTTCTAAGTTTTACCTTCGGTCCAACCTGCCCATGCTGACCAGATATCCCAACCCAATCTAGTCCCACCTGCCAGCACCCGGCCCATATCCCTCCAAACCCTTCCTATTCATATATCCATCCAGATGCCTATTAAGTGTTGTAATTGTACCAGCCTCCACCACATCCTCTGGCAGCTCATTCCATACACGTACTACCCTCCGCATGAAAAAGCTGCCCCTTATGTCACTGTTATATCTTTCCTCTCTCACCTTAACCTCTGCCCTCTAGTTCTGGACTCCCCGGCCCCAGAGAAAAGACTTTGCATTTTTATCCTATCCATATCCCTCATGGTTTTAAGCGCCTCTATAAGGTCACCCCTCAGCCTCCTATGTTCCAGGGAAAATAGCCCCAGCCTGTTCAGCCTCTCCCTATAGCTCAAATCCTCCAACCCTAGCAACATCCTTTGTAAATCTTTTCTGAACCCTTTCAGGTTTACAACATCTTTCTGATGGGAAGGAGACCAGAATTGCACGCAATATCCCAACAGTGGCTGAACCAATGTCCTGTACAGCCACAACATGACCTCCCTACTCCTGTACTCAATAATCTGACCAATAAAGGAAAGCATACCAAACGCCTTCTTCACTATCCTATCTACCTGCGACTCCACTTTCAAGGAGCTATGAACCTGCACTCCAAGGTCTCTTTGTTCAGCAACACTCCCGAGGACCTTACCATTAAGTGTATAATACTGCTAAGATTGGCTTTCCCAAAATGCAGCACCTCGCATTTATCTGAATTAAACTTCATCTGCCACTTCTCAGCCCATTGGCCAATCTAATCAAGATCACGTTGCAATCTGAGGTAACTTTCTTCACTGTCCACTACACCTCCAATTTTGGTGTCATCTGCAAACTTACTAACTGTACCTCTTATGCTCGCATCCAAATCATTTATATAAGTGATGAAAAGTAGTGGACCCAGCACCGATCCTTGTGGCACTCCACTGGTCACAGGCCTCCAGTCTGAAAAACAACTCTCTACCACCACCACCCTCTGTCTTCTACCTTTGAGCCAGTTCTGTATCCAAATGGCTAGGTTCTCCCTGTATTCCATGAGATCTAACCTTGCTAATCAGTCTCCCATGGGGAACCTTGTCAAATGCCTTTTTGAAGTCCATATAGATTACGTCCACCAATTAAGTTTGGGAGACATGTTCCCAGTTTACTGAGGGCAGTCTCTCTCATCTTGTTAAATCTGGCCTTGGATAAATCTAAAACTCCAGTCACTAATTCATGCTTTTTGATAGTCAACGCACAAAGCCATGTTGACTATCCCTAATCAGTCCTTACCTTTCCAAATACATGTACATCCTGTCCCTCAAGATTCCATCCAACAATTTGCCCACCACCGATGTCAGGCTCAATGGTCTGTAGTTCCCTGGCTTGTCCTTACCACCTTTCTTAAATAGTGGCACCACGTTTGCCAACCTCCAGTCTTCGGCACCTCACCTGTGACTATCGATGATACAAATATCTCTGTAAGAGGCTTAGGAATCACTTCCCTAGCTTCCCACAGAGTTCTAGGGTACACTTTTGTCCTTAATGATTTGTAAAAACCCTCTGGATCTCCTTAATTCTATTTGCCAAAGCTACCTCATGTCCCCTTTTTGCCCTCCTGATTTCTCTTAAGTATACTTTTACTGCCTTTATCTTCTAAGAATTCACTTGATCTGTCCCGTCTATGCCTGACATAAGCTTCCTTCTTTTTCTTAACCACACCCTCAATTTCTTTAGTCATCCTGCATTCCCCTACACCTACAAGCCTTCCTGAAGGATTCCCATTTTCCAGCCGTCCCTTTACCTGCAAACATCTGCCTCCAATCAGCTTTCGAAAGTTCTTGCCTAATACCTTGAAAATTGGCCTTTCTCCAATTTAGAACTTCAACTTTTAGATCCGGTCTATCCTTTTCCATCACTATTTTAAATCTAATAGAATTATAGTCGCTGGCCCCAAAGTCATCCCCCACAGACACCTCAGTCACCTTACTTCCCAAGAGTAGGTCATGTTTTGCACCTTCTCTAGTAGGTACATCCACATACTGAATCAGAAAATTTTCTCATACAAACTTAAGAAATTCCTCTCCATCTAAACCATTAACACTATGGCAGTCCCAGTCTATGTTTGGAAAGTTAAAATCCCCTACCATAACCACCCTATTATTCTTACAGATAGCTGAGACCTCCTTACAAATTTGTTTCTCAAAATTTCCCTCTGACTATTGGGGGGTTTATAATACAATCCCAATAAGGTGATCATCCCTTTCTTATTTCTCAGTTCCACCCAAATAACTTCCCTGGATGTATTTCCAGGAATATCCTTCCTCAGTATAGTTGTAACGCTATCCCTTATTAAAAACGCCACTCCCCCTCCTTCTTGCCTCCCTTTCCATTCCTCCTGTAGCATTTGTATCCTGGAACATTAAGCTGCCAGTCCTGTCCATCCCTGAGCCATGTTTCTGTAATCGCCATATTATCCCAGTCCCATGTTCCTAACCATGCCCTGAGTTCACCTGCCTTCCCTGTTAGGCTTCTTGCATTGAAATAAATGCAGTTCAATTTATCAATGTTGAAATCAGTAATGAGCTGGACGTAATGAATAACCTAAGGGTGCACGAACAGTTATGAAATAATGATCAATGCGGCATTTAAAAGCAAAAAGCATGAATTAGTGACTGGAGTTTTAGATTTATCCAAGGCCAGATTTAACAAGATGAGAGAGACTGCCCTCAGTAAACTGGGAAAATCTGCTCAGGGCTAAAACAACTGAAGAACACTGGAGGATGTTTAAAGAGACATTTATCATCTATATCTGAGAAGGAAAAGCTCCATGTCACAGATAAAATAGCCATGGACAACTGGAGAGCTAAGAGTCAGCATAAAACTAGAACTTAAAAACTAGAGCTTAAAAAATGCGTAAAATAGCACAGACCTGCTGAATGGGAAAGATAAAAAGACCAGCAAAGGGCCACAAATCAGCTTATAACAGTTACTAAAAAGGATTATGAAAGGAAACTTGCCAGGGACATCAACATCAATAAGAAATGTTATAGTTATATCAAGGGAAAGCATGTGAACAGCAGCAATGCTGACTCACTAAAGGCTGAAAGTGGGGATATTGTTAATGTCTGTGGGAAATGGCAGACACGTTCAATAATTACTTTGCCTCAGTATTTACTGTAGAAAAGAAGGATAGCTTTCCAGAAGTCCCAAGGAAATTAATAAAGCATTGGGAACAGGGATAGAATAAAATTAACATAAAACATTAATGAGCAAATTAATAGAATTACAGAGTACAAATCGCTGGGACCTGACAGTTTCTATCATTAAAGCAAGTAGGGAAAACCAGTGTAGATGCCCTGACTATAATCTTTCAGAGGCTCCTTAATACAGGAGTTGTTCCTCTAGGTTGGTAATTTGAACATGTTCCTCTGCTTTTTAAGGAGGGTGAAAGAGAAAACTGAATGAATATTGGCCAGTTATTCTCACATCTGTGGTGAAGAAATTGATGGAGTCTATAATCAAATATGAGGTAATTAAATACCTTGTAAATGTTCAATTAATCAAGGAGAGCACCACCATAGATTCATGACTGGTAGATCAAACCTGACAAACCTCAGTGGAAAGGGAAATGTCTATGGACTTCCAGAAGGCATTCGATAAAGTCCCATAGAAGGGCCTCAAACTAAGGTAGAAGCTCATGGAATTGAAGGCAACTTACTGACGTGGCTGAGAATTTGGTTGAGTGACAGGTGACAGAAAGTAGATAGAATGGGTAGGTACTCGAGTATGACCAGCGGTGTCTCACAAGGATCTGTGTTAGGGCCTCAATTATTCACATTATTTATAAATAACTTGGATAATGGCATATAACTTTCTATGTCCAAATTTGCTGATGAGAAAATTAGGCAGCATTATAGACAGTGTAGATGATAGCATAGAATTACAAAAGGGTATTGACAGACTAAATGAATGGGCAAAACTGTGGCAGATGATGTTCAATGTAAGCAAGTGCCAGATTATTCTTTTTGGATCAAGAGGACAGATCTGGAGTACTTTTCATTTGGTATGAAGTTGAATACAGTGAATGTCCAAAGAGACGTAGGATTCAGATACATAGAATCTTTAAAATTTTACAAACATGTGCAGAAAATAATCAAGAAAGTTAACGGCATGCTTGTTTTTATATCTAGGGGACTGAAGTACAATGATACAGACATTATGGTGTAGTTATACAAAAGCTCTGTTAGACCCCACTTGAAGTACTGCGAATAGATCTGGGCACCTCAGCCTGAGGAAGGATATAGTGGGCTGGAGGTAGATTTACAAGAGTACTACTGCATTTCAGGGGTTAAGTTTGAGGAGGGATTGTACAAATGAGGCCTTTTTTTTCTGTAATATTTAGAAGGGATGATCTGGTGGAAGTCTTCAAGATACTAACAGGGAAAGACAGTTGATGAAGATAAACTATTCTCACTGGTTGGGGATTCTAGAATTAGGGAGCGTGGTCTGAGAATCTGACCATTCAGGAGAGATGTTAGGAAGCACTTCTACACACAAAGGGTGGGAGGGGTTTGGAACTCTTTCACCACAGGCAGTGGATGTAGGATCAGTTGTTAATTTTGAATCTGAGACAGATAAAGCTTTGTCAAGCAAAATTATTAAGGGAGGCAGGTATATGGACTTCAGGCCACAGTTCAGCCATGAGCTCACTGAATGGTGGGACTGGCTCAAGGGGCTGAATGGCCTATTCATGTTCTATGCTCCTATATTGGCTTACGTAAGCTTCAGTGTTTGATGCACTCACCTCATCAAAGTCTTCACCAAAACCGACTGGTTTGGAAATTGCTTCAGAGATTTCCTGTGCCAATTCCTGTTGCTCTGTGATGTCCTGCATTAGCTCATCTACTTTGTCAATGTCCCTTTTAAAAAACAAATGATACACCATTCTGAACAACTTGATGCAGCAAAACAAAAGATCAAATGCTGTCACTATCTAGTTCACAGTACATTGGGAAAAGAGAGGGGGTTTTTGCCAGTTTAATAGATACGTTTTTTTACAATGGGTTATGATGATGTGGAGTGCACCACCTGACAGCATATTCACAGTAAATGACAAAAAGGAAATGGATAAATACTTGAAAGGGAAATGTGTGCTTAACAATGACAACTGGGACGATTCAGTAATTTTCTCAGAAAACTGGCAGGAAACTGACAAACTGACTGATATTCTTTACTGCAAGAGTCTATGTTGAACCTAGCAGTTTATGATCATAGTATTTACAAGCGACCAGCTTTACAATTGATAAACAGGTTAAATCAGGATACCTCTTGACCCCCAATAAGAGAAAGGCAGAAGAGAAAATAAGTTATTTAAAAGGATATTGGAACTTTCAGCCTTGGGGAGGTGTCGTTAGTGTGACACAGACTAGAGACTCCCAGCTCACACTTTGATTTCTGCTGAGGTAGCCCATGGTGACATTGAACTGCTGCAATCGTCTCTCAGCAATTCCACGTTGTGGAAAGGGGGTAAATTATAGACTGAGAAAAAGTAGGTAAAATCAGCTTAGGCTTCCACATCTGATGACTAAAAAGCACACACCACTGTCTTACATTAGTTTGGAGTATTTACAACAGAGAAACCAGCCGTTCAGCCAGCTGAGCTACGCTGAGGATTACCATGGGTCTCCTTTGACTTCCTCATTTTACCTCATTGCCTTTGGGGGTAGGTGACAAAGTTAGGTATAGCCTCATTTAAAAACATGAAACATAGAATATTATGGATGCTCAAACCACTGGCAAATCAATTTGAATAGGCCAAGTACATCTTATGTGCTTCTATCTAGTGTCTATAGGGACCTTACTCAACTGTGAAAGGAATGGCAATTTTGGATAAATTGCTCCCCGACCTAGCAAAGGCATTAAAGCCAAGTGCTGCCCTCTGCTTTTAGCTTGCAACATAAACTATTTAGTTACACACTGGGTTGTACACCCAGTTAGGTGGTCACAGGTTTAAATCACTCTAATCTCAGTGGAGCTCTGCATAGGCACTAGTGAAGATGCAGTGATGACCATGTGTCAGGTCATTATCCAGGAACAGTATCATTGACTCCACAGGGTGGCCCTGGCAGATCCCAAACTCGGCATCAGTGAGCAGGTGCTGCTTGATGTCCCCTTCCATCACTATACTAATGATTAAAAGACTAATGAGATGGCAACACGGTAGGTTGGATTGGATCTGTACATGACATACCTATGTAATTTTCCACTTCCTGAAGAAGGGCTTATGCCCGAAACATCAATTCTCCTTCTCATTTGATGCTGCCTGACCTGCTGCGCTTTTCCAGCGACACATTTTTAAGCTCTGGGGTAGAGCATTCCACACAGCCACCACTCTCTGGGTGAAGAAGTTTCTCCTCATCTCTGTCCTAAATGGTCTACCCCGTATTTTTAAGCTGTCCCCTCTGGTTCGGGATTCACCCATCAGCAGAAACATGTTTCCTATCTCCAGAGTGTCCAATCCTTTAATAATCTTATATGTCTCAATCAGATCCCCTCTCAGTCTTCTGAACTCAAGGGTATACAAACCCAGTCGCTCCAGTCTTTCAGTGTAAGGTAACCCTGCCATTCCAGGAATTGACCTCGTGAACCTACGCTGCACTCCCTCAATAGCCAGAATGTCTTTCCTTAAATATGGAGACCAGAACGGCACACAATACTCCAGGTGTGGTCTCACCAGGGCCCTGGACAGCTGCAGAAGAACCTCTTTGCTCCTATACTCAATCCCTCTTATTATGAAGGCCAGCATGCTATTAGCCTTTTCACTACCTGCTGTACCTGCATGCTTACCTTCATTGACTGGTGTACAAGAACACCCAGATCTCTCTGTACTGCCCCTTTACCTAAATTAATTCCATTGAGGTAGTAATCTGCCTTCCTGTTCTTGCCACCAAAGTGGATAACCATACATTTATCCCGATTAAACTGCATCTGCCATGCATCTGTCCACTCACCTAACCTGTCCAGGTCACCCTGTAATCTCCTAACATCCTCCTCACATTTTACCCTGCCACCCAGCTTAGTATCATCAGCAAATTTGCTAATGTTACTACTAATACCATCTTCTGTATCATTAATATATATTGTAAAAAGCTGCAGTCCCAGCACTGATCCCTGCAGTACCCCACTGGTCACCGCCTGCCGTTCCGAAATGGAGCCGTTTATCACAACTTTGTTTCCTGTCAGCCAACCAACTTTCAATCCAAGTTAGTACTTTGCCCCCAATACCATGCGCCCTAATTTTGCTCACTAACCTCCAATGTGGGACTTCATCAAAAGCTTTCTGAAAGTCCAGGTACACTACATCTACTGGATCTCCCTCATCTATCTTCAGAATTACATCCTCAAAAAATTCCAGAAGATTAGTCAAGCATGATTTCCCCTTCATCAATCCATGCTGACTCTGACCTATTCTGTTACTACTATCCAGATGTGTCGTAATTTCATCCTTTATAATAGACTCCAGCATCTTTCCCACCACTGAGGTCAGACTAACTGGTCTATAATTTCCTGCTTTCTCTCTCCCACCTTTCTTAAAAACTGGTGCAACCAATCTGCAGGAACTGGTCCCGAATATCAAACTCTGGAAAATAATCACCAACAGATCCATCATTTCTCGAGCCACTTCCTTCAGTACCCTGGGATGTAGACCATCAGGCCCCGGGGGCTTACCAACCTTCAGACCTAGCAGTCTCTCCAACACCAATTCCTGGCAAATATAAATTCCCTTCAGCTCAGGTCCTTCAGCCACTGTAACCTCAGGGAGATTGCTTGTGCCTTCCCCAGTGAACACAGATCTGAAGTGCCAATTCAATTCTTCTGCCATTTCTTTGTTCCCCGTAATATATTCCCCTGTTTCTGTCTTCAAGGGCCCAATTTTCATCTTAACCATTTTTTTGCCTTTCACATACCTAAAAAAACTTTTACTATCCTCCTTTATATTATTGGCCAGTTTACATTCGTACCTCATTTTTTCTCCGCGTATTTCTTTCTTAGTAATCCTCTGTTGTTCTTTAAAAGCTTCCCAGTTCTCCATTTCCCCACTTATCTTTGCTATGTTATACTTTTTCTCTTTAACTTTCTTAACTTCCCTCGAAAGCCACGGCCACCCATGCCTCCTCCTAGAATCTTTTTTCCTTTTTGGAATGAACTGATCCTGCATCTTCTGCATTATACACAGAAATATCTGCCAGTGTTCCTCCACTGTCATCCCTGCTAAGGTATTGCACCATTGAACTTTGGCCAGCTCCTCCCTCATAGCTCCATAGTTCCCCATTATTCAACAGAAATATTGTCACTTCCGATTGTACCCTCTCCCTCTCAAATTGCAGATTGAAGCTTATTCTATTATGGTCACTACTTCCCAATGGCTCCTTCACTTCGAGGTCCCTGACCAATTCTGGTTCTTTGCACAATACCAGATCCAGAATTGCCTTCTCCCTGGTCGGCTCCAGCACCAACTGTTCTAAGAATCCATCTCGGAGGCACTCCACAAAGTCTCTTTCTTGAGGTCCAATACCATCCTGATTCTCCCAGTCTACCTGCATGTTGAAATCCCCCATAACAACTGTAGTAACATCTCTGCGATATTATTCCTCATTTGTCTGGACGAGTGCAGCTCCAACAACACAAGAAGCTTGGCATCATCCAGGATAAAGCAGCCGTCTTAATTAGCACCACATCCATTAGCATTCATTCCCTTCACCACTGATGCAAAGCAGTGAATACCATCTACAAGATGCACTGCAGAAATTCACCAAGGCTCCTCAGACAGTACTTTCTAAATCCATGAGACTACCATCTGTGAGGAGAGGGCAGCAGGTATAATCAGAAAACCACCACTTGCTAGATCCCCTCCAAGTCATTCACCATTCTGACTTGGAAATATATTATAATTCCTTCACTATCACTGGGACAAAACCTTAGATTTTCTTCCCCAACATCATTGAGACTGTAGAGTTTCTGATCATACCGCGCAGATGTTCTTACATATCTTTGGAATAGGTGAGACTTGAATGCAAGCCTCCTGGCTCAGAGACAGACGACTGATGGCCTCGTGGTATTCTCATTAGATTATTAATCTAGAAGCCCAGATAACATACTAGGGACTCAGGACCAAATTCCACCATGGCAGAAGTAGAATTTGAATTCAATAAAAGCCCAAAATTAAGAGTCTAATGACACCCAGGAAGCCCCTGTCAAAAAAACCCCATCTGGTTCACTCAAGTCCCTTACGGCAAGAAATTGCAATTCCAGACAGCAATACGGTCGACTCTTAACTGCCACCTGGGTAATTAGGGATGGACAATAAATACGGGACTAGCCACTGAACTTGTGACCGGTGAATGAATTTAAAAAAGAAAAAAAAAAGGTAAAACAAATGGACTTGAAGGAGGCAACTTCCCATCACCTTCTCAAGAGCAATAATGCCCGCATTCCAAGTGAATTTAAAATTAACATGTGACAACAGCTTACGCCAGACACCCCAAAATCAAACCATCCCATTCCTTTCAACATTGCCTTTAAGATTTTGTTGACCCCGGCCAGAACAATTAGTTTTTTTTCCCCCCCCACCTGCCTTACCTTGACCCTGTTGTAACCATTTTGATGAGTGGGACACCAGTAGAGTGGAAGTGCCAAAGCCCTCTCAACAATTGCTAGCAAGTGGATAGAAGTGACCAAACTCATTCATAAAGCAGGTTAACAAATGTTTCCTGTCTGTTGATTATCCTCCTTGATTACATTCATAATAGGGAAGTCACAGTCACCATACCACTTAGGCCCTGCCTTCCATCTGTAAACAACTGGAGGCAAGAAATGCAGCTGGCAGACTGGACCAGCAAAGCCCTTTCAGGAATATTTGGACAGACAAGTTAGGTTTTCTAAGGATCAAATCTTGTATTTCCCAAACAGAAGGCGAGGGTTGTTGGGATCAGGAATGCATTCTATCTATTTCTCTCAAGTGTTAATTTCTACAGCTATAATACCAGGACACCAAAAAGTATTAATTCACTTACATGTTCTCGTGAGCAGCTTTCATAGCCTTGGCAGCAAAGCCCATGTTTTTGAGAACTTCTGTGTTAGTGTTTGCATTTTCCAATGCTTCCCTCTGGAATTCAATGGTGGACAGGGTGCCATCAATCTGAGCCAGTTGCTTTTCATATCTCTTCTTACGTTTTAGAGCTTGCAATGCAGCTAGATAGTGGAAGAAACAAAGAATAAGCAATTTGGACATCAAACACTTTCAAAGATCCACTCAGCACTACATTCAGCTATTTAAAACTGACCCTCTCTTTGGGAGATCATTCTAACAAATAATGGTCACAACTCCAAACCATAATTTTTACTTTCTGACAATATTCAGGGATAATTATAGACTGTAGTGGTTCTGTTCGCCGAGCTGGAAGTTTTTGTTGCAAACGTTTCGTCCCCTGGCTAGGAGACATCATCAGTGCTGTGGAGCCTCCTGCGAAGCGCTTCTTTGATGTTTCTTCCGGCATTTATAGTTGTCTGTCCTTGCCGCTTCCGGGTGTCAGTTTCAGCTGTCCGCTGTAGTGATTGGTATATTGGGTCCAGGTCGATGTGTCTGTTGATGGAATTTGTGGATGAATGCCATGCCTCTAGGAATTCCCTGGCTGTTCTCTGTCTGGCTTGCCCTATGATAGTAGTGTTTTCCCAGTCGAATTCATGTTGCTTGTTGTCTGAGTGTGTGGCTACTAGGGATAGCTGGTCATGTCGTTTCGTGGCTAGTTGGTGTTCATGTATGCGGATTGTTAGCTGTCTTCCTGTTTGTCCTATATAGTGTTTTGTGCAGTCCTTGCATGGTATTTTATAAACTACATTAGTTTTGCTCATGTTGGGTATTGGCTCCTTTGTTCTAGTAAGTTGTTGTCTGAGCGTGGCTGTTGGTTTGTGTGCCATTATGAGTCCTAGGGGTCGCAGTAGTCTGGCTGTCAGTTCTGAAACGCTCCTGACGTATGGTAGTGTGGCTCGTCCTTTTGGTTGTGGCATGTCCTCGTTCCGTGGTCTATCTCTTAGGCATCTGTTGATAAAGTTGCGCGGGTATCCGTTTTTGGCGAATACCTTGTATAGGCGTTCCTCTTTCTCTTTTCGCAGTTCTGGTGTACTGCAGTGTGTTGTAGCTCTTTTGAATAGTGTCCTGATGCAGCTTCGTTTGTGTGTGTCGGGGTGGTTACTTTCATAGTTTAGGACTTGGTCTGTGTGTGTTGTTTTCCTGTGTACCCTTGTGGTGAATTCTCCGTTCGGTGTTCTCTGTACTATCATGTCTAGGAATGGGAGTTGGCTGTCCTTGGCTTCGCAGGAGGCTCCAATAGCACTGATGATGTCTCCTAGCCAGGGAACGAAACGTTTGCAACAAAAACTTCCAGCTCGGCGAACAGAACCACTACAACAAGCACCCGAGCTACAAATCTTCGCACAAACTTTGAATAATTATAGACTTGAAGATTAAACAAAATTCAAAACTCAATGGGACTGGAGATGGAGGACAGAATAAATGGAATGATCATGCAGCTGAAGGAAAGCGGAGTTTAATATTCAACCACACCAATGCAATTTGCTTGTAAAACATGTTAGCATTTAGAGTCCCACTCCTCAACAACTGGAAAACAAGTGCAAAAAATAAAGACTCCGATCTAATAGTCTCAAAATCCCCCAAAAGATACCTGTTTGAAGCCCCAAACTACTGACTCTGCAGGAATGTTTAAACTTGTGATCTGGACCCTGCTCGATTATCTCCAACTTGAAGTCTAGATTTGAAGACTTGGGGGAGATCTGATTGAGTTACCTGGATAGTTACTCAGGAAATGTTAAGAGATGAAAACAATCCTGAGTCCCTACTGACTCCGACCCCACCAATTATACCCTGCTGTCCAACTGACCATGACACACTGGTACAGAAAGGCATTCATGTGGAGGAGGAAACTGGAGTATAGCCTTGGTAAGGGACAGTATGGTCACGAGGATTCCTGAAGAAGGGCTCATGCCTGAAATGTCGATTCTCCTGATCCTTGGATGCTGCCTGGCCTGCTGCGCTTTTCCAGCAACACATTTTCAGCTCATGGAGGATCAACTCCATTCACTGGATTCAAATATTTATGAGGCCAAAACAGAATTGAACAAGTTGCGATGCTGTTTGTCATGAATCGTAGATATCCATCATTCAATCTTTTCGCCAGTATGGCTGAGAGTCAAAGCTTGGTCTTTATGGAAACTCACAAGCTGTGCTATCCTCAGTGTGCTGTGGCTGCACCTCCTTAAATTACACTGCCCTTTGAAGGGACCGGATACTGCAGCGAAGACAGAAAATCATCCACCTAACACTACTGCAAAGACTTTAGGATTACGGACTCATTTCATTTGTGCAGTTTCTAGAATTACACTTCAGAAATCGGATCACATTGCTGAAGAACAGTATGTCTTTTTTCCCCCCCTCATAATAGGATGATTATGGAAAAGGTGAAAGACACAGTCAGATGAAGGTGAGCAGCAAGACTGGACATCTTCCTGCCCCCACAGAATCTCTCTAGTTCAACCATCTGAAGTGAATGTATCTGGAAAGCAGGAAGGGAGGAAGGCATGAACATTCTGGACATTAAACAGAGGCACAGGAGTTGCTGCACTGCAAGTCTGCAGAGATTTTCCAGGAATCGGTGACATTGCACAACAGGATTCACTGCTGTGCTGGAATGGATTGACCGAGAAGTAATGGTGAGCCGAAATTAAAGTTATCACTAAATCGTTACCACATTTGATTAACTCAGCCTCTCTGCAATATTGGAAGGTACAGCCTTAATATAATCATGCAAGCGACTGAAACCACTGAAGTGTAGCCATGAAGCCCATAACTACAGTGGTTTGCAGTAAACAGCATGGTTTGTGAATACTAAAGTCACAATTGCTATAGCAACACAGCCTGGGAAGCTTCATCCATGACTGAAGATGTGGATTGCTAAATGGAGCCTTTGATGTAAACACCAATAAACTGCCAGGTCCACACTGCTGCTGAAAGTAAGCATTTATACACTCAAACCTCAAGGTGGAAAATTCCATTCAAAATGTACTCTGTGCTGTTCTACATTTCAGCTTCCAGTAAATCAAGACTGAGAGCCAACAGCCATTTATTTCCCTCTCCAATTATGTTATGCTGTTTTCTACAGACTGAGGATTCGGTATAACTTCAATATTTTAAATTCATTCATTCAGTGGCTGTGGGCAGCAGGGGCAAGGCCATCATTTATAACCCATCCCCACACAGTAACACGGTAACTGTACTCAGTTGTATGGCTGGTAGTGCCAGACTTGCCAGGCCAGTGTAAATGAACCAACTGAGTTTTCATGTAATCAAGGTTGTGAGGTCACCATTGCTGATGCTTAGAAATAAAAAAAAATCAGAATTATTTAACTGGCTGAATGTAAGTGCCCCAGAATCCGTAGTGGGAATTAAATTTACGTTACTGGATCATGACCTGACCTCTTGATTACTTGCACAGTGACAGAATCATTATGCCACCATGTGCCCATGTTGCTTTCTGCTCCTGAAAATTATTCACAGGGTGAATTTATAACCGTTTATATGTTTGTGATTCTTCTCATGAAAAATTGGATGATATGGATTTGCATGTGGCCACTCAGCCCATCTCTATAAAGACCTATTCAATTATTCTGACTCCCCTCCAGCCCTAAGCAGTTTTCTCCTTTTCAGGCCAGGATGTAGATAATTTAATGTTATCAATTGTTCAATTGCTCATGGGTAATAATGTTGTAATCCTTTTTTGCTGCACTTCCATCTTATGAAGGTAGAACAGGAGCTCTCCAGAGTAATGTATTTATTTGTACATTTCATTTCCTTCGCCCACAGAAAACCTCATTAGGCAAACATAGACAGTGTCATACGAGGCAGTGTTTAAATCAGACCAATGATACTCCCATACACCGCGTCAGTGAATGACTCAGGTTTCAAAATCCCCTATAAGGAAGTGATTAGAAATAGTGCTGCAACACATTAACAGCACATACTAGCTTTACAGGTTTCTTCATTAGTCCAATATTCACTTGGACCAGAGACATCGCAACACAAAATCAGCAACTTTATTGGCCGCCGCCTTTTCGTTTTCCAACCTCTCACCCATTTCCACTCTCTGATCTCCCCACAGAGTGCATCATTGGCCATGGTCTCAAGTCAAACTGACTCTCCCATTGAAATACCTTCCTTGTGGATGAATAGCATGCTATCTCTGGGATCCAGCTAGCACCTGGACTCCCCTGGCACCTCTGTACCCATTCTAGAAGATATACAGGAGAATCGCGATTGTCCGAACATGATAGGTGGGCAATATTTTGTTCGGATAATCAATTATTTGGTTAAATCTATTAAATGCCTTTCCTCTGGGACTCGGAGTTTTTAAAAGTCTGCTTCTCGTTCAGGAGACTGCAGCAGCACACCGTGCACAAGGCCCCACCCCCAATACCTAGGCCCCACCCCCAATCCCATCCAACACGCTCCCAACTCAAACCCCGTCCAACACCACTCACCCAACATGCCTTCCCCGTCCCCAACCCCGTGCAACACCACACCCCCCCGCCAACATCCCCTGTCCCCAACCCCGTACACCCCCACCACCTCTCCGGGGCAGTTGGGCTGGACACCAACAATACTGCTGCTGCCGCCTTTGTGGGGTAAGGATCCAAATAGCGCATGCACACAGCCCCACACACATTTTACCAGGTTCCACGTTTGCTCTGTACAGGACAATGCTGGAGAGATTATGTGGGGAACAGGGATTTAGGATACACCCCTCTTTAGAACTCCAGGGAAAATGTGGGAGAGTGGGGGAGACGGTGCCTGTTTAATCACTGGAACCAAAAGACGCAATCACTGTTGGAAATACACTGTTTCCATCGGGACTGCGAGATCTCCTTCGGATAATGCGATTTTCCGATAACTGGTATTCGGATAATTGAGGTTCCTCTGTATCAATTCTCTCACCCAGGTAGTAGTCAGCATGTTGACTTCACACTGCTCTGTGTCTCTTCACTGAATGACTGCACAACTCTCTCAAGGATCCTGACCAACCCAGAGCCAAGTTCAGAAGTCCACTATGGACTACCAAGATTGCCGACTTTTACTTGCTGAATACCTCTTGCACCTAAACATACATCACCCTCAGTGCGCCAACATTCCAATCCATGCCATTCAATCTGCAGGTTTATCGTTCTTAATGCCTTTCCGATTGGCCTCTCAAGGGAAAACAATTTATCCAGAATTTCACTGCTCCCATACACAAAGCAGCAAGATATTCACACATCGCTCACGCTGGGTCCAGGATGCTAAGCTCTGATCCCCAATTTTACAAATCCTTTTACGACCTGCCTCCATCCTATCACTCCATCCTCCAGCTTGTGCCTCTTTAAACCTCCCCTTTTCCAACTCTAGACTAATGCCAGTTCTGCACCAGCCATTCTAACATTTTTAACCACCTCTGGCACAGGCTTTGACCAGGTGTCTGTCCTTCCAAATTCACTACAGCATATTTAAAGCTAAATCATGATCTACAAAAAATCTAAAACCATAGGGGCCTAACTTAGTGGTCTATAAAAACCATATGAGATGCATTTTTCTGCAGGATAACTGCTCTCTAACACTTTAGAGACAGCTGTTTTGTTTTAAACCCAGCCTCCCATTACAATTTCTATTCTTTCCCATTGCAACTGAGCTCAGAATCCCCAAATGTATCACAACCCACTAGATCAGGTTTTATTGCATGGCGATAGTAGACTATAGATCAGATTATTTGCACCAATAGATTTAGTACTTGCATTTTAATTTTGCGATTTGCTTAAAGATAATATTAAAATATTCTCTTGGGAATTGCAGTCTTAAAGCTGCATGCATAGCTGTAATAGATTTTATGTTTCAATGTATAAGGAAGTGCCTGCACACTGTACACACACACCCATCCCCACCTGAGGGTAATTTGGATTTGGATGGCGTTAAATCAATACTAGCGAACCAGGAGCCTACTTTATATCTCTCCTGATCTTTACATTTCCACTGACATCAAATGTAAATAAGTCAAGAGGGTTGCAAACCTGGTTGCTTCAACCTGGTCCATTTTATTCTGTCAAAGTCAAATTTACCTCCCTTGGGCTTTTCAGAGGTTTTACCCAAAGATATTAGAAGGTGAAGAGATGATTGCTAAAATAACCCTCAGGTTGCTGAAGTCTCATTTTGCATATTAGGGGTAAAACCATCACAGCCAGAAGTGAGCAATAACTAGTGCCATACAGTTTTCAATTATAAGCCATATAGAGGATACTTGTAACTGTGACTAGGATAGAAGATTTGCCATAGTTCAATACCAAATTGATTTAATCAGCTCTCATTCAGCATTTGGAAATCTGTACATAAAAAAGATGCAAGTCAATACCTTTCCACATCCCAAGGTACTTGACTGGAGCAGCAAGTAAACAAGATATGGTGACATTAGGTCAGGTGACACAATGTTTAGTCAGAGTGGTAGGTTTGAGATGAGGAAAGGTAGAGGGGTGGAGAGGCTTAAGGAGGGTGTTCCAGCACTCAGAGCCAGGCATCTGAAGACATTGAAACAAAAATCTGTGCTGCTCATGCCCCTGGAATCTATAGAGCGTCCTCAATGAAAGCAGGTGCCACCAAACTGCTTTCAACACAATGTGAACTTTAGAAGGGACCTCTTTAATGCAATCTAGGAAATGCAACAGTCAATCTGCACACAAAGCTCCCACAGACAGCAATGTGATAGCAATGTGGAGAGTATACAAGTTACCAGATACAACTCCCTGCTTAATAAATACCTGTGTAGATGATATAGTTTTTAAAGCCGTGGGGCTCACCCCAGCTCATTTAAGGACATTGAATATAGTTCCATAGTGAGCACTCTCAGCACCTCTTTTCAACATGCAAGTTTGAGCAGCAATCGCACATTACAGATAGAACATAACAATATAGCGCAGATCAGGCCCTTCAGCCCTCGTTGTGCCAATCTCTGAACTAATCTAAGCTCAACACTAATCTAACACTATTCTATCAGCACCCATATCCAAGGACTGTTTAAATGCCCCTAATGTGGCTGAGTTAGCTACATTGGCAGGCAGGGCATTCCACACCTTTACCACTCTCTCAGTAGAGAACCTGCCTTTGACATCTGTCTTAAATCTATCACCCCTCAATTTGTCCCCTCGTACAAGCTGACGTTGTCGTCCTAGGAAAAAGACTCTCACTTTCCACCCTATCTAATCCTCTGATCATTTTGTATGTCTCTATTAAATCCCCTCCTAGTCTACTTCTCTCCAATGAGAGTAGACCCAAGTCCCTCAGCTTTTCCTTATAAGACCTTCCCTCCAGATCAGGCAGCATCCTGGTAAATCTCCTCTGCATCTTTTCCAATGCTTCCAGATCCTCCCTGTAATGGGGAGACCAGAATCGATCCCTGTGAGACACCACTGATCACAAGTCTCCATTTTGAGAAGCTCCCCTCCATGACTACTACTACTCTATCTCCTGTTGCCCAGCCAGTTCTCTCTCCATCTAGCTAGTACACCCTGGACCTTAGAGGGCGGCACGGTGGCACAGTGGTTAGCACTGTTGCCTCACAGTGCCAGAGACCCGGGTTCAATTCCCGACTCAGGCGACTGACTGTGTGGAGTTTGCACATTCTCCCCGTGTCTGCGTGGGTTTCCTCCTTGTGCTCTGGTTTCCTCCCACAGTCCAAAGATGAATTGGCTATGCTAAATTGCCCGTAGTGTTAGGTAAAGGGGTAAATGTAGGGGAATGGGTGGGTTGCGCTTCGGCGGGTCGGTGTGGACTTGTTGGGCTGAAGGGCCTGTTTCCACGCTGTAAGTAATCTAATCTTATTCAACTTCACTTTCTTCATCAGCCTACCATAGGGAATCTTATCAAACACCTTACTGAAATCCATGTATATGACATCTACAGATCTTCCCTCGTCAATCAATTTTGTCACTACCTCAAAGAATTCTATTAAGTTGGTAAGACATGACCTTCCCTGCACAAAACCATGCTGCCTATCACTGATAAGCCCATTTTCTTCTAAATGTAAATAGATTCTATCCCGCAGTATTTTCTCCGGCAGCTTCCCTATCACTGACGTCAGGTTCGCTGGTCTATAGTTACCAGGATTATTCCTGCTACCCTTCTTAAACAAGCAATTCTCCAGCCCTCTGGGACCTCACCCATAGTCAAGGATGCTGCAAAGGTATCTGTTAAGGCCTCAGCTATTTCCTCTCTCGCTTCCCTCCATAATCTGGGATAGATCCCATCTGGATCTAGGGACTTGTCCACCTTAATGCCTTTTAGAATACCCAACACTTCATCCCTCTTTATGCTCAAATTGGGATCAGAGGAGATATCACAATCTGTCAAAGGGAGCATCTCGCTCAATGTCCCAAATTCTGAATCATGTTTTGTTAAGAAAACAAAAAGAGAAATATTGTCTGTCTCCCTTCCAGGCAGATTCCCTGGTAAAAGCCTTTGGATTTTCTACAATGGTCATAAACAAAAAACTGAAAGATCTGAAAAATTCTAGAAAGAGAGAATACTTAATTACTTTACCTTTTCATTTGCACCTTACTTGGCCAAGTTTAACACCTCATACTTGGTAAAATTGTATTTGTTTTCTGCATACTTGGGAAATATATCTGCATAAGTTATTGGGAAGTTGAATATATTTTTACACTTTTATCTTGATGGACTTTAGCAATGACACTAATCCCTTACTTGTAGAGCTCCAACTTGCCTGTCTGGCTTAAACCTTACAAACTGCACACTATCAGGTACACACTGAATTAGTAATCTTGGAGCCACATGAAGTTTAAAATCTCTGCTGCAACCAAATAGTGAATGGGAAGACTGTAAAACCATTCCATCCTTCACACAGCACACATTTCCATGTTCAGCCCCACCCTCTCCATGCAAACAAATATTCCCTTTGACTTAACCTATACCTAGATAAAGGTTCATAGCAAAATAATAATAACCCATTACACATACATGACACAGGCTGGTAAAGATATGAAGGACCATGTGCAATTATGAAAGATGGGACTACTCTGACAAAAAGTAAATGAGGAAGATGAAGGGAGAGGTATATCATTGGATATTATAAGTTATACGCAGTAGTTAATTGAAAGAAATGCTGAGAGACTGCTTAGTAATGAGGTCTAGGCTTTATCAGGCTGAGATTAGTGTCTGATCTCCTGATTTCATACTAAGTACGGCAGATAGTCACTCTCACAGACTTGCCTTACAGCCATCAGGTTGCTGCTAGACCAGAGTGTGAGACAGCTCTCCTGGTTTCGGCATGATAAGGAAGAGGACGCTGCGAGATTGGAAGGGCTGTGGGCCGTTGGCATTTCTGGTGCTTTAGTTATGCTGAGTGGTCGGTCCAGTTTCATTCCTTTCCTCAGATTGTAGGCAATGCAAACAATTGGGAAAACGTCTGGAACATCATCATTTTATTGCATGGGGAATCTAGTACAAAAGTAGGGCGGTTACACCTCAGAGAGTCCCCACGTTGACAACTGTGTATGGAGTCGGTCTCCTATTTTCAAGCTTGCAAATTTATTGGAAGCAACGCAAAGCAAATTTAAAAGACTAAAACCTGGAATGAGCAGAAAGATCCGAAACGTACTGCTTTTGCGGGTGGTTTTCACAATTTGATAGTTATCTGAAGAGATAAAAAGAAATGCCAGGCTCTGAGGAAAAGGTGTTCCTGCAGAAAGCTGACAACAGGTCAAACAGCCTCCTTCTGAGCTGTTACAATTATAATGACACAAGGTGACCATTAGGACAACTAATCTACACGGAAGAACAAAATTTGAGTTTACAGAGAATATATGTTGAATTTTTGCAGGATTTACAGGGACTAATTTGCATCAAAAACAAGGGAATGTGTTAAATTATGGCCATGTCAAATAATAGTGAAATCAGAAAGCACTTCAAAGGTCAGGAGAAGCTTATAATTCTGGCACTTTCAAGGCACAGATCAATTGGTAGATCTTTACAAAGTAAAGATATCAAGGGATCTGAAGCAAAGGTGAGTAAATATTTTTGACGTACAACCAACTAAGTGAATGTTGAAACAGCCTCAAGGGGTCATGGTACACAACAGCTCAAACAATAAAACACTCTCCTCGGCAGGTCCAGAAGAACCAAATTAGAACCTCTCTCATAATGCAGAAATTTTCCAGCTAACAAGATTTCTTGCAAAAGTTTTACGATCAATTATAGTACATCATGTTGCCTGACCTTAGCAGCTATTCTCAACAGGATGCATGGACGGAGGTCAGACTCACTTAGGCACGTGCCAAACAAGAACAGCCTTTGAAGCTGTATCAGAGCAATAGCAAGCATGGGGGATGATTCAGGGAGCATAAAATTAGGAAGATTCAGTAACATTCAAGAACTGCTCACTCCTAAATCCAGGTGTGTTGAAGGGCACTACATATGCCTATTTATATATTTTAAAAAGTACCAAATACAATCCAGATGCAAACGCAATTAATGATTCTGTTCAATACTATGTTAAGCTCAGAACCTGCCTGTCCCTTATGGGTGACAGTGCTGTTAAACAACAGGTTATTAAATTATTTTTTTTTGAAACCAAAGAACAATGGTGCGTCAGCGTGCCAATGCAAAAGAAAGCCATTAAGATGCACAATTTGACTGCAATTGTTTAAGGAGTAGATACTTTTGAAATTTAGTTAAAGTACTGAATAGAATAACAAAAACATGAAGATATTACCTCAGAAAACTGGGTTCATTAGAAATAAACACAGGTTAAAACGCTATGTCCACAGCCAGCTGATTTTACAAATCAAGCAGGTCGCACTCTGCTATAATATTAGCGAGTTTTGAGATGATTTGTAGCTCAGGTTGAGGTTCTAGATGTAGGTTTGGTTGCTGAGTTGGAAGGTTCACTGTCAGATGTTCCGTCACCATATTAGGTAACATCAGTAAGCCTCTGGTGAAGTACTGGTGTTAGTGACCCACTTTCTGTTTGTGTGTTTTGATTTCCTTGGGTTGGTGATATCATTTCCTGTTCTTTTTCTCATAAGCCCTGTGCCCGAAATGTCAGTTCTCCTGCTCCTCAGATGCTGCGTGACCTGTTGTGCTTTTCCAGAATCACACTGTCAGCTCTGATCTCCGGCATCTGCAGTCCTCACTTTCTCCTGCATTTTAAAAGTGGCCTGACCAATATTTTGTATAGCTGCAACATGATGCCCTTTTACCAAGACTCGACGCTCTGACCAATGAAGGCAAACATGCCAAAAGCTCACTTCACCACCTTATCTACCTGCAACATCACTTTCAAGAACTATGAACCTGCATCCTCAGGTCCCTCTGTTCAACAATAGTCCCTCCTGGACCCTACCATGAACTGTGAAAGTCCTACCTTAGTTTGCCTTACCAAAATGCAATACCCCGTAGTTATCTAAATTAAACTCCATCAGGAGCTTCTTGGTCCATTGGCCCAACTGATCAAGATCTCATTGTACTCTTAGATAACAATCTTCACCACCCACTGCACCACCAGCTTTGGGGTCATCTGCAAATTTTCTAACTATACCTCCTATATTTACATCCAAATCATTTACATAAATGAACAATGGAACCAAAACCAATCCTTGCAGCATGTCAGTGGTCACAGGCCTCCAGTTCAAATAGCACTTTACCAACACCCTCAGTATTCTACCATCAAGTCAATTTTGTATCCAAATGGCTCTCTTTCCCTGGATTCCCTGTATTTTAACTTTACTAACCAGTCTATCTTGCAAGCAGAAGTGAGGACTGTGTATCCTGGAAAATGAGTCGAGAGTGTGGTGCTGGAAAAACACGGTGGGTCAGGCAGCATCCGAGGAGCAGGAAAATCGATGTTTCGGGCAAAAGCCCTTCATCAGGAATCCTGATTTTCCCGCTCCTCAGATGCTGCCTGACCTGCTATGCTTTTCCAGCACCACACTCTCAAGCCTATCTTGCAGGACCTTGTCAAAGGCCTTGCTGAAGTCTATGCAGACAACATTTACCACTCTGCCGTCATCTATCTTGTCAAAAACCCAATCAAATTTGTGACACATGATTTCCCATGCACAAAGCCATGCTGACTATCCCTAATCAGTCCTTGCTTTCCAAATCCCCTCCAATAACTTAGCCATTAGTGATATCAGACTCACTGGTCTCTAGTTCCCTGGCTTTTCCCTGCAGCCTCTCTTCAATAAAGGCACCATACTAGCCACTCTCCAGACTTCCCCTACCTCACCCATGGCCATTAATGATAGATGTATCTCTGCAAGGAGCCCAGCAGTCACTTCCCGCAAGCTTTATCAGGAGATATCAAACTGAGGTTCCAGCCATCAATACAAAGGGAACTATGCAACATGCTCTGGCCTTCCATCAATCAGAAACAGGTTAACTGAACACGTCTGCTGTATCATACTGTGTCCAATGAGACTTGCTATTCAAGTCATTAACTACACAAAATATTTGGAAACATTCCTTTATTAGGTTAGTCCACCTTCAGTCAGCAAATCCCATTCTTCACAGAGCTCAAAAGGAGCCAGGTGCATGTTCCAAAACATGCAAACCCAGTCCAGTGCATAAATAGATCATGTACGCTGCAGGCTACAAAAATAGCTGCACTACAGACTCAAAAATAACTATCAGAGCAGCTGACACTGTGCTGTCACTTAAACTTGCATTGCTTTGGCTCACCATGAAATAACCGACAAATGATCCACTTTTGGAAGGAACTCCTTCCTGAAATCTATAAAAATGATTCTTGTAAACTCAACTTTTATGTTATCTAGTGGAATTCATTTAAACATTGGAGCCCAGCCTAAGTTTAGACAACTGCACCAAGGGAATAGTTACCATTTTGAGTCATGATGCGAGATTCCCCTTGCAACAGAAAGCTACGTGCAGTTCATGACAGTGATTTTTCCCACATTTAAAACTAACATGTTACTTACATGCTCCTGAAGTATCATTAAGAAAAGGGTTTCCTGAAGTGTCGATACAAAGACAAACTGAACATTTGTCAATATCACGAGCTACTAGGCTTTGTCTATACCAGGTTATAGTTCAACAGGTTGAGTTAGAAGCACTAGTTTTCGAAACACTGCCCTTTCATCAGGTGCTTTCAGAACAGCGCTCCGAAAGCTAGTGTTTCCAAATAAACCTGTTGGACTATAACCTGGCGTTGTGTGATTTTTAAGTTTGTACACCCCAGTCCAACACCGGCATCTCCAAATCTTGTCTAAACTTGAATAACGTTTTATTGATTCATCATTCAAACCTTCCCTACATTAACTTTATCCCAGTATGCAAATCCTATGGTAGCGAAATAACTGGATTTGAGGTTTCCTTCTTTCTGTTCACATGAGAATTAGGGTTACCACTTCAAACTTAGGTCCTTCATTTCCATTCCCACATTGTTTGTTTTTGTTCCTCTATATCTCCCCCTTAGGCCACTCTCTTTTATCCTTTATCTTCTTAGGGTAATCTCCTCCCAGATGCCCACCCCAACTCTTCAGTACTGCAACCTTCCTGCTTTCTCTATCCCAGGCTTGCCTCCATCTCCGATCTGTCCACACTTCCCTTCTGGGTCACTCCTGAAATTCTGTGAAGGGCCCATTGTCTCAATGCCCACTGCCAGCAACAACCCAAATGCACCATAATCACTCACAACAATCTGGCATGTACCCCAGCGTACCCCTGTAATGTCAAAAACTTTAGTTGGAATCTCTCTGGCCACAGATGTAATATTAAAGAGTTAAACTGCACTACGTGAGTAGGGACAACATTCATGTAGGAATGTGAATCAGCCACACCCCAATTAGACAGTCATTTGCTATTACTCCCCTATAATCAAATTAAACTATCATTCAATCTCTTCCATTCAGAAATGCTTTCTGGCCATCCCCCCTGCATAGTCTTGGGGAAATCATCTGCATAATGATTCCCCAGAGATTAAAGCATTAGCGTGATCTCCTAGGATGATCTCATCCTGCCATTGTACCTGGGGTAACATGTGACTGTGAGTTGACTTGAGTGGCATGTGGCTCTGGGGGAGTGGCCACAGTATCTATAAATATTGCAGCTGACTTGTATAAAGGAGATGTGCTTTCTTTGTTCAGAGTCTCACTCTGAGCGGATTTTGCACGCCTGTGAATGGAAGAGATTGAATGATAGTTTAATTTGGTAATAGTAGGGGAGCAGTAGCAAATGACTGTCGAATTGGGGTGTGGGTGATTCGCATTTCTGTATGAATGTCGCCCCCATCCACTTCCAGAACATTCAGTGGAGTTTAACTCTTTAATAGTACATCAATGTCCAGACAGATATTCTAATTTAATCTTTTAACATTACATGCCCAGGAACCAGTCTTGTTTACCCCCTTCCTTCCTGACTCTCCATTCCTCGTGCTAATCCAGAGGGCTCTGCCTGTGGTCCAGCTATTACCAACACTCTCCCCACTTTCCTTCAGAGTGCAAAATGTAAGTGTAATCAAGGTCATCACCATCCACAAGTTGGATGTCTACATCAACATAGAGGCTGCAGGAACCTGGCTGAGGGTTGATGAGACTGGGGAGGCCATGGTGTTGTTGTCACTGGATCAGTAATCCAGAGACGAGTGCCCTGGGGACCGGAGTTCATATCCCATCACAATAAATAGTGACCTACAGTAAAATCCTGAATTGAAACGTCTAATGATGACCATTTGTGACTGTCGTAAAAACAAATCAGCTGGTTCACTGCTGTCCTTACCTGATCTGACCTACACGTCACTCCAAACCCACAGCAATGTGGTTTACTCTTAACTGTGCTGCAATATCTGAATGTCACTAACAAATCACTTAAGCTAAGGGCAATAAATGCTGGCCCAGCTAATAACACCCACATCCCTAGAACGCAAAAATAAGCGCATTTTACCTCTGTTCCTTTGACATTCAGTGGCATTATTGTCACAGATAGCCCCAGTAACAACCACCCAGAGGTTACCATCGACTGGAAACTGAACTGTACAAGTATAAATGCTGTGGCTACAAAAACAGGTCAGAAGGTAGGAATCTTGCAATAAGTATCTCACCTCCTGACTCCCCAAAGCCAGCCCACCTTCCACAAGGCACATGGATGAGTTGCCTAGATGCCTGGATGAGTGGATGCCAGGACAAATCCAAGCATCTTGGACATTATCCAGGACAAAGCAGCCCCCTGTATTGGAACCACATTCCTAAATATCCACTTCCTCCACCACCAACACATAGTGGCAGTAGTGTCCACTATCTACAAGAGGCACTCCAGCAAAGACCATGAGATAGCACCTTCCAAACTCAGGACCACTATCTAGGAGGAGGACAGCAGATACCCTGTATATGGGAAGCAAGTTTCCCTAGAAGTCATTCACCATCCCGATGTAGAAATATATCACTGTCCTTCATTGTCACTGGGTCAAATTCCTTGATTGCATTAATGGACTGCTGTGGTTCAAGGAGGCAGCTCATCACCACCTTCCCAAGAATAATTAGAGTAAGGCAATAAATCATGGTGACATCCACATCCTAAGATTAAAACAAAACTTGTCCACTAAATGGAACCTCCCTGTCTGCTGTACCTTCCACCACTCGCCCTGCCCACTGTCATAGTGTTCAGTAGCCTTGACCCGAATGGCTTGTATATACCAGCTGGAGAACTCCTGAACGACAAGGCCAGTATAAATAGATTTTAGGCACTGATGCTTACTCTGCGTACTTCAATGACCCAGTGGCTTGTGCCTTGGTATTTAGGGACAAATGCAAATGCACAGCGCAGAAACCATTTTGGAATTCAAAGGGCGGTCATAGCATTTAATAAAATAGCCAGGTACAATTACACGGTGACTCTAGGATGGTAATTGGAGGCATCCACTGAGCTGCTGAAAAAGGCTCCATTATAAACATCCTTCTTTTTAATAGATGTCACCGGCCATGCACTTACATATAGTTCACATGCGGAATAATCTCATTCCTAGTCAGCAGCTGCCCACAGTGCCAAGATCAAAATCAAGGCATGACCATCAATGGGAATCAGGGCGTGGAACTGCTCACAGCATACTATGGCAAAAAAATGTTTCCCAACAAGCCACTGCTTGGGAAGGAGGCCAAAAAGAGACTAACTAAAGAGATATTTACCAAAAGCTAGAGAGCCCATAGCAAATAGTGTTGGCGTTCTTTAATGAACACAATAATCTACCTAAACATCAATAATGTTGGCATTTGCTGTAAATATGGGATCGGATTTTAACCACTGATATGGCAACCTTCAAAAGGCAGGCCTACAAATATCAGGGCTCTTTTCGCACTGTACAGACCTGCTGTAATAGCTCCAGAATGTCTATCCAAAGCTGCATTCTTGGAACAAAATGTTTCCTGCATAAATAATGTAGCTCAGTTGTACAATACACCAATCAGCACATCTTAAAAATCCATTGATCAAATTTAGGCCAAATTAGCTTAAAATTACTGAATTACAAAGTAGAACAATAAAACCTTCTGTTCAGAACTCTTCAGGCAATTGAACAATCTCGTAGTGATTCATTTCCAGATATAAAAGCAAATACTACGATGTTGGAGAGCCCAACTAAAAACATCTAACAGCATTTGTGAAGAGAACACCAGAGTGAACACTCAATACGATAAGACTCTTCTTCAGAACTTCCTGGGTCCATTGTATGGTTTGCAGGATACTGGCCATTTACTTTAATTTCAACACGAGCACTGTGACTTCATGGCCTGTCATAAAAGCTCAAACTCTCCAAATTGCTCCATTTCTACTGCTTTTTAAATAGTTAATGTTTTGAGTCCTATATGATTTTGAAACGTGCACTCTGTTTTTCTCTCTGTAGAAACTAACAGACTGCACTGTTTTTAATTTCAGATTTTCAGCAGGAGTTTTGCTTTTAAGCCCTAACTCCATGTTCCGATATTCATTGAAAAATTCAGCAGGCCTGGCAGTATCTGTGGAGAGAAAGCAGGGTTAATGTTTCAACTCCACTGACCTTTCTTCAGAGCTGATTGCAGCTGGGAAAAGATTGGCGTATATGCTGAAGGTGGGGGCAAGGTAAACAATAGCTGTTGATGGAGCCCAGACAGAGAATAAACCACTTGGGCAGACAAAGGAATGGGTAAAAATCAGCCTGGGAGAATCAATAGCTGCTAATGGAGGCTGTCAATGGGTTGGTTGCAGTAGCAGCCAATGTGACAAGGCCTGGTGTGTCAGGGTTGGGATAAGGACATGGGAAAAGGTGGCCTCATTCCTGATGAAGGGCTTTTACCTGAAATGTCGATTTTCCTGCTCCTCGGATGCTGCCTGACCTGTCGTGCTTTTCCAGCATCACTCTACTCTCCAGCACCCACTTCTGCCATGGGAAATGCCTCTCAAGTCCCTAAATTATTGTACATTATATTAAACCATGAAGGCTGCAGGATCCACAAACAGAAAAAGGGAAATTCTTTCAGCTTGTGCTGAGCTTTACTAGAACACGGCAGCAAGCCCAAGACAGACCTTGGCCAAGGAACAAGGTGGTGTAAACGGAGAGGCATCAGAAACTTTGGGGTCTTTTTTTAACACACAACATAAGCATTCTACAAAGCGGTCACCTAGTCTTTGCTTCATCTCTTCAGTGTAAAGGAGGTCACAATGTGAGCAGCGAGATTGAGTGAACAGCAGGTAGTGCTGTGCCTATCATTTACTCCTCGCCCTCCCCATCACCCCATGTTCAAAAATGATAGCAATCTTCAATTAGCTACAATCAGTTCTGAAGGGTCACTGGACCTGAAACATTAATTCTGCTTTCTCTTCACAGATGTTGCTCGATCTGCTGAGTTTTTCCAGCATCCGCAGTTCTGTTTCGTCAGCCAATAGGGAACTTCAAACCAGCATCTACAGGAAAACACCACATACGGACCAAATATTGAACTACAGAAGTAATCATCCTAACACCCACAAATTAATCTGCATTAGAACAGGATGCTACCTGACCTGCTGTGCTTTTCCAGCACCACTCTAATCTAGAAATCTGCTTTCCAGCATCTGCAGTCCTTGTTTTTGCCCACCACACACTGCAGCAGAGGAATGACACACAGCAAAGGAAAATCACCTACACAGTGTATTCAAAAAGAATGGGTACCCATTAACACAGTCCACCGATTTATCAGCAACAAACCCAAAAAAACAGACAAAACACGTACAGAAACCCTAGCCACTCTTCCCCTACATCAACGACATCAAGGAAATGACTGCCAGACTACTCAGACCCCTTGGCATCATGGTAGCCCACAAACGTACCAACACGCTAGAACAGCGGTTTGAAATGAACTTGAAAGACCCTCTACAGACAAGCAAAACTAATGTAATTTACAAAATACTGTGCAAGAACTGTACCTTGACCTCCTTCCACCTATCCCACCTCCATCGCCCCTCCCCCTAGTCCCTCCTCCCTACCTTTTATCTTAGCCTGCTTGGCTCTCTCTCTTATTCCTGATGAAGGGCTTATGCTCAAAACGTCGAATTCTCTATTCCTGAGATGCTGCCTGGCCTGCTGTGCTTTGACCAGCAACACATTTGCAGAACTGTAACAAACACTACATTGGACAAACAGGCAGAAAACTAGCCACCAGGATACATGAACACCAATTAGCCACAAAAAGACATGACCCTCTCTCACTAGTACCCTTGCATACGGATGAGGAAGGACACCACTTCGACTCGGACAATACATCCATCCTAGGACAAGCCAAACAAAGACATGTATGAGAAGCATAGCATTCCAACTGGAACTCTATCAACAAACACAGAGTTAGACCCCATCTACCACTCACTGAGAAAAGGAACAGGAAGTCATGTCACCACAGGAAATAACATCACCAACCCAAAGATATAAATAGAAAGCAGGAATTTACAGCAGTGCTTTGCCTGAGGCCCACTGAAGCTGCTACCTAGTACAGTGAAGAAATGCCTGGAAATCAACCTTCCAGCTCAGCAAACAAACCTACATTCAAAACATAAATCAATAGAAATACAAACTGATGTCTCATCCCAACCAATACTGTTCTAAAACTGTCAGAGGAAGAAGGGTATCTTGTAGGTGCTCCTCTTTCCCAAGCCAAACTAACTTCCACAGCAGGATTCAAGCCGTCATCCTCTGGGTTACACGTCTAGTACGATAACAACTACACAGTTGCTGGACACAGATGAATGCACCATCAAATAAGGCACTGGAATCACAACCTTTAAGAGATGTGGTGTTGGTGGTGAGACCAGCAGTTGTTGCCCATCACCAAACGTGCTCTAGACTGCAGTGTGAGCTCCCACATTATGAATCACAGAAGGAGTATTTTATGATTGCGTGCAATTCAGAGATCCATGATTTCACGTCATTTTAGTTTCTAGATTACTAAACTGAGCGGTGGAAGGAAGGAATCTGGCCCAAGGACAAAGTTCTGTACAATAAGTGTGCTATACTTCATACCTCCTCAGATTCCCATCACAAACTTCAAAAGCGGACATTCAAGATGAATCAACAGCAGTATTGTACAATTAAGGGCAGGCACCACTCCTTAATACAAATCAGTATTAAGGAAATGGATTGTTTTCTTAAAATGACAATACTGAGACAGGTGATTTTGTTCTATATTTCAGTAAACCTGCCAGCTTTTGAAACTGCCCTGACCCCATGCAAGTCCATGTGACTTGGAGCTCACTATCCTGAGACGCGGACCAAAGATCCCTGTTAATGGGAAAATTGTTCACCTCAGCTATTGGGCCACTTGTATCAAATCAATGTTATGACTGAGTTAAAAGTTCAAATATTTTAACTCAATAATTACTAACTATGCTGACCAGCTGAGCCTCTAACATTTTCAGAGGGATAGAACTTTGGGAAAGGTTAATACATTGCATTTATAAACAAAAAAAAAACTCAAAACTCAAAAAAAATCTCAGCTCATTTAAAGGCAAGAGCTTTCAACTAGCTTTAAAACTACATTCATATTCAAATGTTTGTGTGCGATTTGGGAAAGCAGTCTTTGTACTTTAATACTGTATTAACTTCTGAATGACACAACAGGTTCTGTAGTCCTGGAGCCAGGCTCCTTCAGGCAGAGGTTACATTGTGCTGGACTGAAAGCCTATTCTGCAAAAACACAAATCCATTTAAAAGACAGTGTGTGCAGCCAGTGAGGGAGAACCACATCTCCTGGTTCTAATGAACTTTTCAAAGCAATGTAAGAGACTGCCTGAAAGCAAAAGGTTAATTGTCAAGCTGCTGGGAGCAGGGAAATGAACAATGAAGCCCACAACCATGCTTTAACAGAGGTAACTTTATCTCCTAGTCAAGCTACAAAAATTCAATAATTCTCACTATGCCCTTGTATGTTATCCCCTTTATGGTTTCATTCACTGAAACAGCTCACATCAAAATATAAATGAACTGGAAGCTAAAACTAAAATTTGAATAAAAAGGCATTAAATTTAAGACAGCATACAGCAAATGAACAGTGACAGTCCCTTACTGGCTTTTGCTGAACTAAAGATTAAAGTCATTTAAATTGGTTTGGTTACAGCATCAAAACACAAGGTCAGAGTCAATCCCACTCAATCCCACAGTGGTTAGCACTGCTGCCTCACAGCGCCTGTAGACCCGGGTTCAATTCCCGACTCAGGCGACTGACTGTGTGGAGTTTGCACGTTCTCCCCGTGTCTGCGTGGGTTTCCTCCGGGTGCTCCGGTTTCCTCCCACAGTCCAAAGATGTGCGGGTCAGGTGAATTGGCCAAGCTAAATTGCCCGTAGTGTTAGGTAAGGGGTAAATGTAGGGGTATGGGTGGGTTGCGCTTCGGCGGGTCGGTGTGGACTTGTTGGGCCGAAGGGCCTGTTTCCACACTGTAAGTCTAATCTAATCTGATCTCTTACAGTCAGCTGTACACCAGGTACTACATGGCAGGGAAGATCAAGCCCATCAGGAATGCCATCACTCTCAGAGCAATGTTTTCAGAGTCATTCTCAGTCTGTTGCATTGTTCCAATTCAAGGAACAATACCTCACCTTTGCACTAAGCACTTTACAGTGCTCTGCTTAACAATCTAAGGTAGTTGAGCTCATTGTAAATTGTATTGCCATTTGGTTGCATCATTCTTTGTTCTGTTATTTCTCCTGTGTCTCCCACTTGCTTATAGATGCCACCTATTTAGGATCCTGCATTCACACCAGCTCTGGAAATACTTTTAATATCTTTATGTGTCCAGTACCATTACATTTAGCCCTACATATGTATTTCTTCCTTCACCCAGTTCACAGACCGTCATTTTAATTCTTCTTCCCGCTCTCGGACCTTTCACTTGCTCATTTCTAACTTTTCCCAATTCGGATCAAAGGTCACAGGTCTGCAATGGTAATTCTTCCTATCTGCTGGCCCATTTCCAGCATCTTCTGCTCACAGTCTCCACTGACTTCTCTCTCTTTCGGCTAGTATTCAGGAACCGTCATCAGCCGCAAGGAGGAAAAGTGTCAGGATTAAATCCACAATCGTATCAACTGTTCTACCCTGTCCTGCCATGTGTAAACATACATTTCAATAGCAACAGAAATCTTCCAATGCAAGGGTCATAGAATCTTCGAGGAAGCAAGCTCTGGGGCCGTGAATAGAGAGATGCTAAGGCAAAGGTGCAGTCAGAAGTGGGAGGGAGCACACGTCCTCAGCTGCCCACATGAGCTTAAAAAAAAGTGCACCATCATGAGAAAGTTGAGATGAATGTTGCTCAAGCAGCTGCTGTTAGGGACTGTGCTCCTATTCCAGAAATGTGGAAAAATGTAATTTTCTACATGAGTATAGGGAAAGCAGGAATTCATAGGCACAGAGAGGAAGCTGATTTATTAGTACGGGCAATAATTTCTACTTTCCAATAATCTATTGTGTTGAGTTAATAGTACAAGAAACTTGAGAATTTTGACCATTTGGCTTAAATTTTAGTTAAGAATAATTCAATGTAAAGGTACAGCAGGAAAGTTCAGTCCCACGTGCTGCATAATCTTCAACACGTGAGATGTCTTAGACACTCCTGACAGTCTGGATAACCAGATCTGCAGGAAGTGTTACTGCTTTGACTAGTTCATCCACAATGTTTCGGAGCTTGAGGCATTGCAGTGCATACGCAATGCTGGAAGTTACATGGACAGCAGAGTTTAGACATGGTCGAGGGTGTCAAACAACGTCAAATACAGACACCATGTTTGACAGGCTTGAGTGTGCTTTTGAGGAGGTAACTAGGTATGTACAAGCATAGTGCGTGTTGATAGAGTCCACATGGACTTCAGGAAAGCTTTTGACAAAATGGTACATGGGAGACTTGTCAGGAAAGACCGACCCCATAGGATCCAGGGTAATGAACAGAATCCACAATTGGTTTAATGCAGGAGTCTGGGTTCAGTGCTGGGAACCTTGCTGTTTGTATCATCCATTAAATGACCTCGACACAAATGTCAGAGGCTTGACCAACAAGTTTGTAAATGATGTGAACTTTGATGGTATGGCAACGAGTGAGGAGGAAAACCTTAGGCTATAATATAGACGGGCTGGTCAGATGGCAGAACAGAGGCAACCAGAATGTAAAATTTAAGGTAACAGCCAGGAGGATAAGGTATTTATAAAAGCATATTGAATACTTGCCTTTACTTTTATAACATGTGCCATGACTAATAAAGAGGTTATGACGGTTTTTTATAAGACGTTAGTTAGGCTGCAGTCAGTATACTGTACAGAGTTCTGGTCGCCACACTTTAGGAAGGATGCGATTGTACTGAAGGAGTAGAGGAGCTTCACCAGGATGTTGCCTGGATTCATCTCTGAAGATTAGTGCCAGGATTGTTTTACTCAGCACAAAGGCGGCAGGAGGGTGGGAGAGAACCTAACTGGGGCAGACTCATGGGTCAAATGTTGTACTCCTGTCCCTATTTCTTGTGGTCCTAAACTATTCCCCTTAGTAAAGGGATGAAAAACCTTATATCTATGCCCAAGGCAAGTGGCAGAACTTCTACAGACTTCACTGCACTTGAAACATTAACTCTGCTGCTCTTCCCATAGGTGCTGCCAAACCGGAGTATTTGTTATTTTTTTAAAAATTAAACTAGAGTAGATGATGCTTGATGGACAGGACGCAATGGATCATAGGGCTTTGGTCCATGCTGAAAAACTATGAAATGTTTCACTTTTGTTCTAAATGGAATTGATAATCCAAGTCTCTTTATAACCAGTGAGGCACTTCTGAAGTAGAGTCATTGCTGCACTACAGGGAAATGGCAGTTAATTTGCACTCAGCAAGATCCCATAAAACTGCAATGATAGGATTAACTAGTTCATCGATCTTTTGTTTTGGTTCTGTAACGATATGCTTAGATGATAATCTACAGATTACCCATGCTTCAATTCAGCAGTCAACTAATGTGGGCACTGCACAGATACAGGACTCTAAGCACTTCGTAAGTCAGTGTGCAGAAATGAATGAGCTACGCAAAAGAAACAGTCTCATTAGTGCATGCACACCTTAAAGTGACCACACAGGCTGAAATGGACTACGCATAGTGAAGAATTAGAGGGAATGAGATTATGATGGCTTCTCGTTGCCCATATCTGATGAGAAACGCCAGTAACCATTGTAACTGCAGATGATCTGCATTTAAAAATAAATCATTTATGCATTTTTGAATTATAAGGACATCAACCAATGCATATATTCTGAGAGAGGCAAATTTCTCATTTTTATTATCGATCCTGTCAATCGGATTGGTGAGAAAGATCCCACTGCACAATTTGAAGCAGAGTTTTGCAAACGTCTCATCGTCACTTTTGAAAACCAGAATAACTCAGTGTTGAATGCTGTGTGAAATTAGCCACTGCACTTCCTTCAAAACAGGTAATAGTGGAACAGAGTGACTTGCTCGGTGAGGACCACGCTCTTCCCTTTTTGTAATGAGAAAAAGGTCTTTTCACAAACATTTCTGCAATTGTTTGCTTTCCACAAGTTCCTTCTGTAATTGTGTTAGGAATGAAGATTGACAGGAAGAATATCACTGTTTGCTCAGGGTAAAAAGGTAGACTTGCATTTATATAGCACCTTTCTTGACTCCAGGAGGTTTGAGAGTTCCTTACATCCAGCCAAGTACATTTCAAAAGTGGTCACTACTGCAATGTAGTAAATTCAGTAGCAGGTCAGAAAAGAGGTGTGCTCTCCATCACCCCCGGGGACTGACTGGGTTTTTAAAGAAATGGATGAGGGAGAGAAACACTGACTTCTAAGAACCACACTTGCCATGATCAAACAGCTCAATGTCACAGGACTAAATGCTCACAGGATGAATAATCACTTAAAGAGGAACCAGAACTGAACCTACTTTGGAATTCCAGTCAGCACATCCATTAGAGTTATGTGGAAACTAGGCAAATAAGGAAGGTGGAGATATTTGACAGCTTATTATTATACACACTCAGCCCCAAGTTCCCTCAGGCCACAGCCAGGTAAGTATCCTACTGGTGAAATAATTCTGATCACTCAGGGCTGGTCTTTAACATTGAATGCAGAAGGAGAAAAAAGAAATTGACAGGCATTACTCATGGATTATCATGTGACCATTATCTGAAATAGGATGACTCAACAAGTTGGCAGCAGGATGGGACTAACATAGTTACACATTCACAACGACTTCATTTTAATCTTTATGCTCTACAAGAATAAAAATAAATCATTAATGGCTCATTAAAGTAAACTCAGAGTTTGGGTTTGTCATCTTGCAGTATCTCAGCCAAATGCTGTGTTTTACGTACAAGGCTAGACTGGAGTTGATTTAGTATCCACACCCAATGACATCATCTTGGTCTACATGAAGCAGAGAAGCTGTAATTCTGAACTGAAAATTGCAGTGTGCTACATTGATGGAAGTCACCTCACCAAGAAAGAGAGTCACATAGAACTCGCTGAGGCAAGTTCAGTCAAGCTCAGATATGAGAACACAGCTCAGCTGGATTGTTTGTTACCACACTGGTAGTGCATTTTAAGAGTCAGGAACTGGTAGACAGTCAAGTGTCACTTCAAAGCTCACACAAAGAGCTGAGCTCTGACAGCAGACAGAGGAAATTGGTCATACAGCCCGTAAAACCAACTTCACATTAAATGAGTTCTGAAGAAGGGTCACTGGACTCATAACATCAACCCTTCTTTCATTCCACGGACTGTGCCAGACATACTGAATTATCCCAGCAAGTTGTTTTTGTTTCAGATTTTCTTGCCAATCAAGTCTAACAATATTTTGGAGCCACATTGTGTTTACCACCCTGTTTTGTATTTATCATAAACTTGAATATTACAGGAGGTCCCCTTATCCAAGTCAGTAATATAGTTTGTAAGCAGTTGTAAATCTGCCATCTGGAAATGACTCATTTATCCCTACTTATTTTCTGTCTGTTAACCAACCTTAAACCTTGATGACGTCTTAAACCAATCTCATGAACCTTTGCAACCTTATCTAATTAAATCCACTAGTTCCCTTCTACTCTACTAATGACACCTCAAAATTTTCAAGCACATCAACACTTCCAATCAAAATTGATTTTTACCTCATTAGGTGAGGTAAAAACAATGACTGCAGATGCTGGAAACCAGATTCTGGATTAGTGGTGCTGGTCCACCCAAGCATGAATACAGTCCGGACTTGCTTGTTCATTATGGTCAAGGGATCAGGTTAAGGCTACAATGTACCCTCAGACCATCTCAGTATTCATGATGCGCTAGAAATTACCAGCGTCTTCATTAAGAGCTTGGTTCCTGGAGCTGAGGCTCCACTTACACGTACATAAGTATGCCCTGAAGACAGTACCATTAATATTAATTGTATTAATGAATAATGCATCTATTTGCTGTGAACAGAACGTTTCCTACTGAACCTGACAGAATTAATGGCACTGCCCAATTTCACTCTTGGCAATCTTAACTTGGCATTCACCTCACTTTGGTCACTTATTTGGTTTTGCGTATTTAACAATTTCTTCCCAGGAGTATCTAGATCTTGGCACAACACCCAAACGATTCTTTCATTCAACCCCTTTCGAAACACAGAACTCTAAGTCAGTCTTACAAACTCTTTGAAAGCACTCAGAGGAAGTTTCAGAGGTCAGAAAAAAGAAAAAGGCAACACTCTGTATTTTAACGTGACAAATACTAAATATCAATAGGAGGCAAAATCCCCAGTAATTTGCCATATATAATTTTACAGGTCATTCTGGTATAACATGTATTTCATCAATGCAAATTGACTATAACGTGATTGATGAATTGTGGATGTTGTTTGGAGAATGCAAACTTTCTACCGAACAGTTCTAGCAATTTTCTATTAGCGATCTTCTACAGCAGGGTACTCCATAGCGCAGGGTTGCAGGAGAACTCACGTTATACCAGAACTCCCTGTATTTAATATCCGGAAGCATCGTCATCATGCTGCTCGTTGGATGCTGCCTGAACTGCTGTGCTCTTCCAGCAACACTGATCCAGAATCAGGTTTCCAGCATCTGCAGTCATTGTTTTTACCTCGTCATTATGGGGCAATGCCTCAGTGCAAACTTCTTAAATAAAAAGAAAACCACATCACTAAAACAGCTTGCTGGTGTTTGGTCAGAGATATAGAGTTTAAGGAACATGTAAAAAAGGAGAGACAGGTCAAAGTGACACATGGGGGGGAAAAGTGAACAGCTCCAATGATGGACCAAGCTGGTGTGTATGATGCCAACAGTAGTGAATGGAGGGAGAACCAAACAGCTCATTGAAGACAGGCACCTGTGTAGGAAAGGATGCAGGCTGTAGAGGGCTGGATGAGACGAAGTTTGAATGCAGGCTGCAGGAGAACTGAAATGACAAAGGCATAGGATGCAATGGCACACATCCAGTTATTAACACGAAAATAGTAGGAGTCTGATTAACCTGAATGCTTCTAAACCCTTAACCAAAATACTGTCAGAAGCTGAATTTTGCATTTTCCCAGAAGGGTCCTTCTTTAAAAAGGAAGTCATTGAGAAAGTCCAACACCGCATCATGTCTGTTAGGAATGAATTCTAATCAAACTCAAACATTGCAGCAAGTTTCATTTGAATAATAAGACTTTTTATACAAAAAGAGGTACAGGATATAGAAATACCAGTGCTCATGAATTCAACCAAATAATACTCAAATTCAGACTCATGGAAGTCTCACAAAACTGACAATTCAATTACATAAAGGGCTGGTCCATTCATGAATTGGAGCCAACATGTTCCCATCTGGGAAGCAATGGTCATTTAAATCAAAACAGGTCAGAGCCAGGAAGGTGAACATTGGTACTGATCCTGCACTGAACAACAGACTCATTTCAGGAGGAGATCACAATGGGCTACTAGGTCTGACAATTACAGTACTTGTTTAGATTTTTGTTGGATAGCTTCTAGCACAATAATGATGATTCAGAGTTCCAAAACATATGAACAGCATACACCCATAACCCACGGAATTACTTCAAGCTGGTCACTAGTTAGACGTATTACAAACAACAGCACACAGTACTCCCTCTGTTCTCATTCCTAACTCAGCTTGCATTTGCATAGCACTAGAACGTGCTTAAAAATGGATGTTGAAGGTAGCGAGATGGTGTAACAACACTGAGCTAGTAAGCCAGATGTCTGGGACATAGACATGCAGGAATACATGTAGTCCATTTGACCCATCAAGCCTGCTCCACCATTCATTCTGATCATTGAGTTGAATACCCTAATCCCTCCCACCCCTCAAATCCATTACAATTCTGCTCTAAAGAGCTCAACTATTAAGCTCTTTCAGAAACTAACACATCTGACAAGAACAGACCAGTTCATCCTAGAATTCACCCTAATACACAAAAGCTTACCTATGAGGAGTACAACATTAGGAGCAAGATTAACAGTAGGGACTTAGTTGGCAAACTCACCTTGAAGAATAGAACAGTATTCCCTGCGTCCAAACTGCCCAAAAGTTAGAAAGAGACAAACATCACTTCAAATGCGGAGGTTTGATCAAAGCAGCTGCATTCACTGAGAGCTGGTAGTGCAAACCCACCCAACCTGTGGTCTGGGCAGCTCTGGCTATGATAATGGGTGCAGAGGAAAATTTCAACAAATATTTACTTTGCTCAGAAAAACAGTGCAGTACTACAATGGAAGTTTACTCCTTTTGCAAAATAGTTTTGAGTTGAGGATTTTTTTATTGGAGTGAGGTGAGGAATGTGCAGAGAGGAATCAGTCATTCCCAGCAGCACATCAGTATTACAGATGAACAAATCTTTACATTACCCCATGCCAATTCAGTCCATAAACAGCCAAAGCCCATTCTGAGTGCTCCTTTGCATTAGTACCATTTCTTCAGTCAAATGATTGGAGAACTACAACAGGAGTGTCAGAGTATTCAGCCACACTTTGCAATGCTGATATTACACGATTAAAGACCCTTTTCTGTGAAATTAAATAAACTTTTGAAAAAAAACGCAACTCTGCAGCTAAGAAATTACGAAGTCTACTCAAAGGCTGTGGGTCCATTGAAATGTGTAAAATCTCAGACCACAAGAATGTCCGTGGATAGAGGGGCATACAGCCTGGACAGGAAAATACAACAATAAATAGACATTCAACTCCGCAGCTGTAGAAGTAGAATATGATGTGCGACTTTCATGTAACAGTCTCCTCACGGATTACTTATGGGTAAAACTTCTATCTTTAAAGGGAATTTTAGGGAATAACAAAAGAAGTTCCAATTTTGGACACTTTCCGCAGTTCTGGATGAAATTCTGTCAGATTAAACCCAGAGAAGAAAGGAGGGCAATAAATTAAGTAGCATCAGTGATCCTAATGACTTTTTCTCTAGTTCATGAACTCTGTTTGCAGCAGAACAGTTCACGTCCACAGCAAGGAGCACAATTATCTAAGCCAAAATATGTTAAGTGTGCAAAAGATATGTAAAAGGCAGAGATATCAGCATCTAGACACGTGACAACAGTGTTGTCACTTTCCCTGATACTTACATCAAATGATGGAATGCAGCAAATTTGTTGAAGAAGAATATGACTTTTACATTAAGGATATTTTTTACCGTCTTCCCTTCTGATTATTTTAACTTGCCTCAGATTTTCCAGTGTTGACACAACTTTAAAATAAGAGCATAATTTTTTTTTAAAAAGATTGGATGCTGTGAAAAGAATCTTAAAGTTTCACAAACTTCTCGTTTTATTTTTCAGAGTTTCGTTCTAACTGTATTCTTAAGTTACCATTCAGGTGAGTTTTAAATTTTTTAAATTTTTTCGCATTTTAATTAAAAACTTGCAATGTGAAGCTTTTAGTTTACATTTATCTGTCAAATGATGTGCTTTGTTTTGTGTTGAAGGAAAAGAGCAACGGTCTGTCACACAATGTTTCATTTTGAAAATAATTTCAACTTCATTTAAAAGTTTGAATTAATTTAGTCAAATATACCACTGTCAATTCAACACTTTGTGCTCCTGAGTGTGAGTTAGCATTGCTAGCTTGCACCAACTCTATTGCGGAGGTTGAATTCCAGTCATTTCCATCAAGTGCCTCGTACAATTAACATAGCTGCCAATGTAGCATTCAGAAAGCAAACTACAGTGGATACTGGAGGCCTGAAATAAAGAGACACTGTTGGAGAAACTCAACAGTTAACAATATGGCACCACAGTGGCACTGCCTTGCCTACATCTGGTATGTTTTTTAAAAACAGACACGACCTCATCAGTTCACTAACTTTTGATCACAACTAGAAAAATATATACATCTAAGACATGTTCATCAAAACTTTGCTTGGACAACGACACCACAACAACAAAAGATAGCCTTTTGAGTCAAGCCCTTTTTGAGTTCAGTCCTAATTGCCCAGCCCAGTCAGATTTACCAGAGTCAACTATGCTGGCTGATCACGATTCACACTAACACTGTAAACATTTAACAAGATGCATATGACAGATTTCACATGAGCCTGTTGATTTAGTGAGGCTTCACTGCTCTAAGAAACAGCTTGGTTAGAAATGAGCCAAGTTAGAGAAGATGTTTATACACATTTAGACTTGTGGCAAGAAATCTACTCGGACACGTAGATTCCTCACATATACAAATACGCACACCCACACAGGTCTGAGTTCATGGAGTGGTGGGGCAGTGGGAATTTGTGGCTGGTCACTGAAGGTAGGGAGTGTTCCGTGCTGTTTGAGCAGGGGGATGCAGTTTCTTTGGGGTACAGGGAGAAAAGAGGGCTGTTTGGAGTGGGTGGGGAAGGGGTGCTTTTTGGGGTGGGATGTTTTAATTGGCTAAGGTTGGAGAGGATGCGTTTTATTGGGGGTGGGGGAGGCTGGGCTGGGAACACAGGAGGAAGAGGAATGGAGGGAGTATCAGAGGGGAAGTAGTGGGGTTATTTAGAGAAGTAGATAGGAGATTTGAGGGGTGGGGGATCCAGATTGAAGAGATGGAGGGGGGGATCCACAGTGAAGGGATGGGGAGGGATGGAGATCCACAGTGAAGGGATGGGGGGGGCGGGAGATCCACAGTGAAGGGATGGGGGGGGCGGGAGATCCACAGTGAAGGGATGGGGGGGGCGGGAGATCCACAGTGAAGGGATGGGGGGGGCGGGAGATCCACAGTGAAGGGATGGGGGGGGCGGGAGATCCACAGTGAAGGGATGGGGGGGGATTCACAGTGAAAGGATTTGGAGGGGGGGGGGGGGGAAAGAGAGGATCCACAGTGAAGGGATGGGGGGGGGGGGGGGGTCCACAGTAAAGGATTGGGGGTGGGGGAACCACAGTGAAGGGATGGGGGGGGGGGGGGGGTCCACAGTAAAGGATTGGGGGTGGGGGAACCATAGTGAAGGGATTGGGGGGGGGTCCACAGTGATGGGGGGGGGGAAATTAGAAACAGGGCTTTGAACAGTATCTTCCCAGTGTCTGCGGTCCTCTTCCCCTCCACTACCCCAATCCCCCCTCGTACCCACACCCTGTCCCCCACTCCCCTCCCTTGTCTCTGGTACCTCATGTTGTTCCGCTCCCCCTCCCCCAGTCCTAACCTGTCACCTCTCCCTGCCCTGATACCTCCCTCACTCCCCTGTCCCCCCCGTCCCACTCTCTCCCCCCACCCCCGGGCGGTCCCTGTTCTCCCCCCCGGGCGGTACCTCTCTCTCCACCCCCCCCCCCGGGCGGTCCCTCCCTCTCCCCCCGGGCAGTCCCTCTCTCTCTCTCCCCCCCGGGCGGTCTCGTCTCTCCCCTCCCCCCTTTTTCTTTCCCCCCCCGGGCGGTCCCTCTCTCCCCCCCCACCCCGGGCGGTCCCCCCCCACCCCGGGCGGTCCCTCCCTCTCCCCCCCCCCCCCCGGGCGGTCCCTGTCCCTCTCTCCCCCCCCGCCCCGGGCGGTCCCTCTCTCCCCCCCCGCCCCGGGCGGTACCTCTCTCCCTCCCCCCCCCGGGCGGTCCCTCTCTCCCCCCCCCCCCGGGCGGTCCCTCTCCCCCCCCCCCGGGCGGTCCCTGTCCCCCCCCCGGGCGGTACCTCTCTTGTTCTTGGTGCCGTGTTTCCGCGCCGTCACCAGCTCCTGCTCGATCTTCTTCTCCAGGAATTCCTGCTTCTTGGTCAGCAGCTCCTCGGTGTCCCGCAGCTTCTGGATCGCCTCCTGCGGGCTCGGCCCTTTGCCGGCCTTGGCCGAGCTGCCGAACAGCTTCCCGAACACGCTCATGGTGCGGTGCGGTGTCCCCGGGCGGACACGGGATCGGACTCGGGCTCTCCCTCAGCCGCAGGCTCAGGCTCCGCCGCCTCTGAGCAGGCCCGGAGCACGCACCCCCCCCCAACGTCACCGCGCCCTCGCCATGACGCAATCACGTCTCTACGTCTTAAAGGGAACGGACCGATCCGCCGCCTCCCATTAACTGTCCGCCGACCGATATTCTCTTAAAGGTAATTCCTCCCAACACAGGAAAGATCTCACTGGGGCAGGTTTCTTTACCAAACCCTCCCCTACCTCAAAAACCACTGAAAGGTTGAACCTTATTGACTCCCCCTGAGAAAGCTACAGATATTTTCCTGAAAATAATCCAGAAGACCTCTGCTCCATGAAGATGACCTACACCTCACCCCCAACCCTCCTGTAGTGTGTCCACTCTGCCCTCAACACTGGCCACCACAGCATGCCCCTGTGGCGTTAATCCCACTGCGTTTCAAAGGGATGCAAACTATACCCGGTCCTCTATGTCCTCCCAATAAATATCCTCCTGAAAGCGACAGGCCAAGAGCTGGGTGGCACGGTGTCTCATTGGTGAGCACTGCTACCTCACAGCACCAGGGGCCTGGGTTCGGGTCTGGCCTCAGGCGACTGTCTGTGCAGAGTTTGCATATTCTCCCTGTTTCTGCCCAGTGCTCCGGTTTCTTCTCACAGTCACAAAGATTGGCCAGGTTAAATGAAGGATTATGGGATAGGGTGACATGCTCTTCAGAGGGATCAGTGCAGACTGGATAGACCAAAGAGCTTCTATCTGCACAGTTCCGAATCTATAACTAAATGATACAAGCACACAAACGTGAAATTGGAGCAGAAGTAAATGTAGGGGTATGGGTGGGTTGCGCTTCGGCGGGTCGGTGTGGACCTGTTGGGCTGAAGGGCCTGTTTCCACACTGTAAGTAATCTAATCTAAACCCCCTTGAGCCTGCTCTGCCATTCAGTAAGATCATAGCTGGCCTATTTATGTTTTGAATCCCACATTCCTAACACTCGATTGTCCTGCTTAATAAGGACTTATTTACGTGTTAAAAATATTAAATGATCTCCACCTCTACCACCTTCTGAGGCACAGAATTCTGAGTCAAAGAACCCCCTGAGAAAAAAAGTTCTCCTCATCTCTGCCTGAGTGGATGGTAAAGCAAAAGAGGGAAATCCCTTTTGTTCCTTGCATTTGCAGTGGCTGGTGTGATGATGAGTTTGAATGACTGAATGGCCGTTGATGATTAAATATTATAATTCTAAAAAAAAGTTAAGTGTGGAAACAGGCCCTCCACACCAACCCTCTGAAGAGTGACCGACCCAGACCCATTCCCCTACCCTATATTTACCCTGGCTAATGCACCTAGCCTACACATCCCTGAACACTATGGGCAATTTAGCATGGCCTATTCATCTAACCTACACATCTTTGGACTGTGGGAGGAAACTGGAGCAAACCCATGCAGACACGGAGAGAATGTGCAAACTCCACACAGTGGCCCAAGGCTGGAATCGAACCCAGGTCCCTAGCGCTGTGAGGCAGCAGTGCTAACCACTGAGCCACTATGCCACCCCATACGTGATGTGTAAGGATGTAAGAGTCTGAAAGAGTTAATACTGGGGAGTGCCTTCTGCACCTCCCACTGTGATCCTCACATTCCTATCACACATCTGGCAAGCAGGATATCCCAACATAGAAGGGACAAGGGCAGCATACACACAGGAACACCATGACATGCAAGATCCATTCAAAGTGAACAATGTGCTGACTTTGTTGTTCTTCTCTGACATTAGATCAAAATCCCAGCATTCCCTTCTGTGTGGTGGGTGTCCCTACACCCCAGGACTGCTGCGGTTCACAAAGGAGGCTCACCACCACATTCTCAGTCATCACCCTCAACTGTTCTTAGTTTCAATTATGATTTCTTCTCAGGATTGTGGGCTTCTGCTATGGTTCCAGTTTCTGAAGGGGAACCAAGGATAGGCAATAAATGAAAGCCACTTTCTAGCTGTTGGAGTAGTTTTGTAGAAGAATCACCATTCATCAGGCTAGGAGAGGCTAAACAGCGACATGCATGAGAATTCCTAGAGGCGTAGCATTCAAACCGGAACTCCATCAATAAACACATCGATTTGGACCCCATCTACCATGGTCTGAGAAAAAGACCGGAAATGATATCATGCATCCTAAGAAACCAAGACACATAAATAGAAAGCGAGACTAAACACCAGTGCTTCACCGGAGGCTCACTGATGATGTTACCTAGCATGGTGACGAAACGTCTGACAACAAACCTTCCAGCTCAGCAAGCAAACTTACAACCAGAACCTCAACCTGAACTACAGGTCTTCTCAAAAATCACTAATCACTATTGCAATGAAATACCACCACAGAAGCCTGCCTCATTGCTTTGACCCATGTCTCATGTGGAGTGGTGCATCTTAAGCTATGTAATCAGTTCTGTCTCTGGAATGGAGAGTATTGTCCAAGGTCCTTTAGGGAATAATATTAATGATTGTTATTGTAATGTGGGATCCAGCAAGTAACCTACATACAGCAAACTCTCAAAAATATAATGATAACTTCCCTGTTGCTATCCAATATGGTGTCACGGGAACTTTATCACTTATCTGAGAGGTCAGAAGAAGACTTGGTTTTAGCATCACCTGAAGGGTAATGTCACAAATGTTCATTATATATCATTATTGCTTGGGAAAGTAGAGAAATAATGTTTAAATTTCACTTATATTCCTAGATTGTGAGGGATTATGGGATCACTGGAGATTTCTTTTATTTAACCATGATATTAAAACCCTTGAGGTGAGTAGTTGGAACACAGACCAGTACAGCACAGGAACAGGCCCTTCAGCTCACAATGTTGTGCCAAACCTGAGGCCAAATTAAACTCATTCTTTAGGCGTGCCCTTGCTCCATATCCCTCCATTTCTTGTATATCCATGTGCTTAAAAACCCTTTCAACTCCCCTATCGTATCTACCTCCACCACCAGCCCTGACAGCGTGTTCCAGACACCTACCAATCCCTGTGTAAAACGTTTGCCTCTCACGTCTCCTTTGAATTCTCCCCCTCTCACCTTGAGCACATGTCTCCTAGTTTTCGACATTTCAACTTTGTGAAAAAGGATTCTGACCATCAACCTTATCTGTATAGCTCATAGACTTCTATACGGTGTCCCCTCAGATCTGCCACTCCAGAGAAAACAACCCAAGCCTCTCCTTAAAGCTCGTATCCTCTAATCCAGGCAACATCCTGGTAAACCTCTTCTGCACCCTCTCCTAAGCCTCCACATCCTTCCTGTAATTTGGCAACCAGAATTGAACACAATACCCTAAGTGTGGCCTAACCAAAATCTTATAAAGCTGCAACACAACATCATAACACTTGTGGATCCAGTGCATTAAGAAATCAGGATGGAACAGAGAACACAAGTCCTTGTTACATGGTGACAGTAACCTAGTAACGGTCAAAGTTTAATCATCCCAAAGAAGTGTACAGGTTTCACTCAGTGAGAACGGTTCTATAACTGCAGATGTGCTGATAGTTGAGCAGACTCCAAAATAATTAGTGCAGGAGAAACGTCATCGAGTGGCTTAGAACTCAATGAGAAAACACTCCAGAAACAGTATGTTTTTGAAGAGTCAGGGGCGACATCCTACAAAGCAAATATTCCCAGAGGTCATAAATGGTCCTATTACACAGGCCTGGATTAAAGAATCATTTTAGAAGTGGAGAAGTTGCAATTGGAGTGAAGGAATTGGTTTTAATCTTTTCAAAACCTATGTTTAATGAACTTTGTTAAGGAGGAAATGGGCTGGGTTGGAACTTGTTAAAGGATCACAGGAAGTTATATAAACTAATGAAAATAGTATTGGGTAATGCAGAAACACAACTGATTACAGTCATGCCTGCTGGATATGCAGCTTTAGACTGAAAGCAATGAAACCATCCCTGAGATTTGAATATCTTATCGCTGTTGCTGAGTTGTAAAAGGGTTCAATTATCCTTTCTGATATTTGTAGCAGGACTATTTTCAAATAGTTCTTGTAAAGTGTAACTTTTTAAAAGTGTTTTGAGTGCAATAAGCTTTTAGATTCTTCTGTGGAAAGAACATTGGCTGTTGTGAATTTGTTCACTGACTGACCTTCACAGTAAACAAAAACTTTAAAACTTACTCAGCTACCTCAACTGTTCATTACTACCATCAGCTAGTGTCATAACAAAGTTGGGGCTCTGTGTGGGATCAGAAGAGACATCAACAAAATTTTAAAAATGAGTAATTGAGGTACTGGGTTTAGAAACAGGAGCTTTCCTGTCTGCTAGTTTGTGGGATGTTGGTACCACTGACTGGGCCAGCATTTATTGCCTGTCCCTAGTTGCCCTTGAGAAGGTGGAGGTGAGCTGCTTTCTTGAACTGCTGCTGTCCACCTACTGTAGGTTGACCCACAGCGCCATTAGGGAGGGAATTCCAGGACTTGACCCAGCGACAGTGAAGGAACGGTGATATATTACCAAGTTTGAATGGTGAGTGACTTGGAGGGGAACTTTAAAGTGATGGTGTTCCCATGTATCTGTTGTCCTTGTCCTTCTCGATGAAGGTGGTCATGGATTTGAAAGGTGCTGTCTGAGGCGCCTTGGCAAATTTCTGCAGTGCATCTTGTAGATGGTACATACTGCTACTACTGAGTGTGATAGTAGAGGGAGTGGATGTGGGACCAATGAAGTGGGCTGCTTTGTCGTGGACGGTGTTAATCTTCTGGAGTGCTAGCGAGTTTTGAGAAGATTTGTAGCTTAGGTTGAGGTTCTGCATGAAGCTTTGCTTGCTGAGCTGTTAGGATTATTTTCAGTCATTTTGTCACCATACTAGGTAACATCATCAGTGAGCCTCCGACCTGCTTTCTATAAGTGTTCAGGTTTCCTTGGGTTGGCGATGTCATTTTCTGTGTTGACATCATTTCCTGTAGTGACATAATTTCCTGTTATTTTTCTCAGAGGGTGGGAAATGGGATCCAAGTCAATGTGTTTGTTGATAGAGAGGATATTAGTGGGAGTGGGTCATGTCATTTTGTGACTATTTAATGTTCACGTATCCTGGTGGCTAGTTTTCTGCCTGTTTCTGCCAGGATACATGAACGCTAACTAGCCACAAAAAGACATGATCCTCTCTCACTAGTATCCTCACATACGGATGAGGAAGGACACCACTTCGACTGGGACAACACATCCATCCTAGGACAAGCCAAACAGAGACATGCACGAGAATTCCTAGAAGCATAGAATTCCAACTGGAACCCTATCAACAAACACATTGACTTGCACTCCATTTACCACCAGAGCGTCATCCGGAGGCTCAGTAATGATGTTACCTAGTATAGTGACGAAACATCTGAAAACAAACCTTCCAGCTCAGCGAGCAAACCTACATTCTTGAGTGTTGTTGTGAAGTATGTCACAAAGGTTGGATTTGCAACATGATTTTGGCTATTATTAAGATTATTCTGTGAGTAAAATCTTTAAGGGACTATTTTTTGAGATCTTTGGTTAAAGTTAAACTGAGAGACTTAGCAGCTAAATTGAACATGGTGGCACGGTGGTTAGTGGGCGGCACGGTGGCACAGTGGTTAGCACTGTTGCCTCACAGTGCCAGAGACCCGGGTTCAATTCCTGCCTCGGGCAACTGACTGTGTGGAGTTTGCACGTTCTCCCCGTGTCTGCGTGGTTGTGCTCCGGTTTCCTCCCACAGTCCAAAGATGTGCGGGTCAGGTGAATTGGCTATGCTAATGGAAGGGAATGGGTCTGGGTGGGTTGCTCTTCGGAGGGTCAGTATGGACTTGTTGGGCCGAAGAGCCTGCTTCCACACTGTAAGTAATCTAAAAACAAAAATTGTGTAAGCCAAAGATGCTTACAATGATTATCTTTTGTTTAGAATTAAAAGGAGGGAAATCACAAATGGACAGGTCACCACTAGAGTCATTGAGGTGTACAACATGGAAACAGACCCTTTGGTACAACCCATCCATGCCAACCAGATATCCCAACCCAATCTAGTCCCATTTACCAGCACTTGGCCCATATCCCTCCAAACCCTTCCTATTCATATACCCATCCAGATGCCTTTTAAATGTTGCAATTGTACCAGCCTCCACCACTTCCTCTGGCAGCTCACTCCATACACGTACCACCCTCTGTGTGAAAAAGCTGCCCCCTAAGTCCCTTTTTAATCTTTGCCCTCTCACCCTAAACCTATGCCCTCTAGTTCTGGACTCCCTGACCCCAGGGAAAAGACTTTGCCTATTTACCCTGTCCATGCCCCTCATAATTTTATAAACCTCTATAAGATCACCCTCAACCTCTGACGCTCCCCCCAGGAAAACAGCCCCAGCCTGTTCAGCCTCTCCCTGTAGCTCAAATCCTCCAACCCTGGTAACATCCTTGTAAATCTTTTCTGAACTCTTTCAAGTTTCACAACATCCTTCCAATAGGAGGGAAATCAGAATCGCACGCAATATTCCAAAAGTGGCCTAACCAATGTCCTGCACAGTCGCAACATGACCTCCCAACTCCTGCACTCAATACTCTGACCAATAAAGGGAAAGCATACCAAACACCTTCTTCACTATCCTATCCACCTGGGACTCTACTCTCAAGAAACTGTGGACCTGCACTCCAAGGTCTCGTTATTCAGCAACACTTCCCTAGGACCTTACCATTGAGTCTTGCTCCGATTTCTTTCGAACTCCTTTGGAATTTTGTACATTTTCTCTAAATACATGTATATGTAAATGTTACAGTGAGCTGGTGATGAACTCAATCAAATTCTACACATGAATCCAAAGGCCCAACTACCTTATCCGTTTGAAAGTAAAGACACCATGCGAGTTCTGCCCAGGTTTCTGAGACAGTATTTTCCATCAAATCTACATCTGTAAATGCACCTTCCAGTCAATAGTAAAGTTGTCATAGTCCCAGAGGACCACAGGCTGTGTCCTCTCATTAGAGACAGAAAACTGGTGGTAGTTTAACCTGGGGGTGACCAGTTTCAGGGCAGGGTAGAAGTTGACCTTAGGTAACCTCTGCTGGTACAGGATTTGAGCTGTTGCTGTTAGCATCAGAAACTAGCTGCCCAGTCAACGAAGCTAACCCAGCCTCATTATCATTGCTGTTTGTGGGAACCTGCTGGGACTACATCAAAAAATACTTCATTGGTTATGAAGCATCTTGGGATATCCTGAGGCTTGTGGAAGTTGCTAGAGAAATGCAACTCTTTCCTTCTTCTGTGTTCCAAAGAGAGAATACCTTCACACGGAGCCACACCGAAACGTCACAGAGATCACACCATTTCCCATTTCAGTGATGTCACCTCCTCCCCTCAGCTGGATATAAATGAATTGAGGGAAAACCTTTTCCCGTTAATTGGAAAAGTGCTTTTTATTTGTGCATTTGAAGGCTATCAAGCACTGCGAATCAGCCGAGATACTATAAAGCCAGCTCTCAAAGTTTCCAAAGTGACCTTTGTCAGTTGAAAGAATTCTAGGATGAAGGGAGAACAAGGTACAGAACAACCTTGATTATCTGAACAAGACGGCGGGGAGTATTTGGTTCAGATAACTGATTGTTCAGGTAACTGATCACGTTTTTACGGGACCTTGAGATCTTGTTTGGATAATTAACGTTTGGATAACCGGGGTTATTTTGTACAAAGTTTTTAATCATTCTCTCTGTCAAGACAGCTATTGATATATTCATATTTACATATATTTATTGAATATATATAAAAAAAACTAGTCTGTGCTGTAGTGGGAAGGTCCGTTCAGAGCCTGGTTATTCCGAGGCTTGGATGTAAACAGGAACGGTAACCATAGTTACCCCCTGACTGCTGGGCAGCTCGGTCAAGTTGCTGTTGCCTGGGCTGGAGATGGTCAGCCAATTCTGGTTGGTATTGGTGGTGGCATTTGCCTCCTCGGACTCTGACAGGACGATGACGTGCTCCTCCCTGCGCTGCCCGGCCTGCCCACCGTCCACTCCCTCCTCTGTCCCAGGGGCAGTGTGGCTCTCAGCCGGGCCCCTCTTGGGTTTGCAGGGGCCCCGGCGGCTACCGGGACGCCGTTTCCGCGCCTGGCGCTCCTCCCCACGCCCGGCGAACAGCCCGCACCGGTGCTGCTTGAGGTATTTCTCACGGGTGAAGCCTTTGCCACAGGGGGCACAGCGGATGGTGTAGGTGTCTGTATGCGAGTGCTGGTGCTCCACCATGTGGGCGCGGCGGCTAAAGCTCTTGCTGCAATACTGGCACTTGTACGGCTTGATTCCTGCAGCCAAAACAAACAAAAACACAAACTAAATTACATTTCAAGATCTCCTTCAGGAAACCCCCATCAGCACAGCAAGGCACTTCCAAAGTTCACAAAGGACTGACAAAATGGCACATTTATTTAAATAAAAATATGATTCTCTCATTGGATGTGGGCATCACCGATAAGGTCTCCATTTCTTACCCAGTCTGACCTCTACCAGGAGCTGAATTTAGCTTTTTCAAAGGGCAGTTAAGGGTCGGTCTCATTGCTGTGGGTCTGGAGTCACGTATAGGCCAAACCGGGTAAAGATGACAGATCTCCATCTCTGAAGGACATTAGTGGCTTTTTCCAACAATCGATGATAGTTTCACAGTCACTGTCGCTGAGACTAAAGTTTCACGTTCCAGATTTTATTAACTAAATTTAAATTCTACCATCGGGTGTGGTGGGATTCAAACTCACATCCTTGGAAGATTAGCCAGGGCCTTTTGATTCTAGAACAGCAATAGTACCATTGTTTAGATTTTTAGATTAGATTACTTATAGTGTGGAAACAGGCCCTTCGGCCCAACGAGTCCACACCAACCCGCCGAAGCGCAACCCACCCATTGTATGACCATGCCTCCCCTAAACCATATAAATGTAAGTGGCATTTCGATCGAGGCTTCCGGAGGGGTTTGAGGGAACTGGATGGGTTACCTAGGCAAAAACATTTTCAGCTGCTGGGAGAGTCTAGCAGCTCTCCCAATGGTTACCGTGGAGACATAACATCACACCATTCAGGAGAGAAACTAGGAAATAAGGAATCTTCTCCTTCTTCTGGAGAGGGACATACAAAAGAATTTCGAGTCAAGTTGGATGGAATCTAGAGAGGGATCAGCCATAATGTGCTCCTGTAAATTGAGTCTTCCTGACAGACATGTTAGCAAAGCTCCTTAGCTTGAACCCATCAGGACAAATCTAAGAATGCCGAATTTCAAATGATCACAAAAAGTTATATCACAGGAGAAACAGGTGATTGGTTGTCAAAGGCAGAGTGTATGTTGCTGGAAAAGCACAGCAGGTCAGACAGTGTCCGAGGAGCAGGAGAATCGATGTTTCGGTCATAAGCCCTTCATCAGGAACCTGCAGCAAAGGGATAGTAGTGTGACAGAGACTGGGACTGCGGGAGCTATGGGCTGGAGAAGAAAATACCGAAATGCACCATTGTCACCCACTTCGATTAGAATACTTCACCCTACAGATTCCCAACGAGCTTTGACCAAGGTCCTGGGAATCAGCAATCAGGGTCACATGCCGAGCAGTGGGAGACAGAAATAAGTCTGTTTTTTTTTCCAAAGAAAAGGGTTTAATTGATGAAACTTAAAAGAGTATAGTTGCTGTACCTACCTGAGTGTGCGATTATATGAGCCTTCAGTTTGTCAGGTCTGTTGAATTCTTTCGTACAACCAGAGTGTACCCTGTAAATGATGCAAAGCAGAAAGAGTGGACCTAGTCACTCACTCATAGATTCCAATACCAGAGCGGGAAACAGCTCCTGGCCAATCACTCTGAACAGAACAGCTATTGGTCAATACTAACCAATCACCTGGAACAGAATGGCTAATGCTCAATACTGACCAATCACCAGGGGATGGAAGGCAATTGTCTGATCCAATGAGGGTGGAAAGATGCTGACAAATTATTGCAAAAGAACAGCTATTGGTCAATGTTAACAAATCCCTGGAGGTTTTTGGAATCTCTCAAGTTACAGAAGAAATATTGGAAAGATGTTTTGTCTGATTCACATGTAGGAGGAGAAAGTTTGCGGAATGTTTCAGAGAACACCTCTGGGACACCCGGACCAACCAACCCAACCACCCCATGGCTCGACACTTCAACTCCCCCTCCCACTCCACCAAGGAACATGCAGGTCCTTGGATTCCTCCATCGCCAGACCATAACAACACGATGGTTGGAGGAAGAGCACCTCATCCTCCACCTGGGAACCCTCCAACCACAAGGAATGAACTCAGATTTCTCCAGTTTCCTCATTTCCCCTCCCCCCACCTTGTCTCAGTCAAATCCCTCGAACTCAGCACCGCCCTCCTAACCTGCAATCTTCTTCCTGACCTCTCCGCCCCCACCCCACTCCGGCCTAACACCCTCACCTTGACCTCCTTCCACCTATCGCATCTCCAACGCCCCTCCCCCAAGTCCCTCCTCCCTACCTTTTATCTTAGCCTGATGGACACACTTTCCTCATTCCTGATGAAGGGCTTATGCCCAAAACGTCAAATTTCCTGTTCCTTGGATGCTGTCTGACCTGCTGTGCTTTTCCAGCAACACATTTTCAGTTCTGATTCACATGTAGTTAATTTGCTGCTATACTCTCTACTGCTTCAGGTGGTATATTCCTCTTTCCCGTCAGTGATTCCCTCCTGACTGGTTCTCTCGAGAGAATCTCAGAGGCACAGCCTGATTGACTGCACAGCAGCCACCGTTCCCAACCAAGTGGGCAGGAATGACAACCATGTAGCCAATCCGACAGCTATGTTCGGAAGGTTAATGAGAGACAGGGACAGGCTATGGGCTGTGGGGAAGGGGACATCACACCATGTCAGAGGCTGGCATCAGCAATGGACAAATCTGATTAGAATTTGATTTTACTGTCATGTGTACTCAAAACACAGGAATACAGGAGCAGCAGTGAAAAGTGTACAAAATCAGCATCTTAAAATACAAAACCAGAATTTAATAAAACTAAAAAAGCCAAAAGATAAAGAAAAACATACAGATCTTAAAGAACTTATCCAAAGGTCCAAAGTTTAAAGTTCCCTGAGCCTAGCCCTGGCCTGAAGTATTGGACAAACCATCTCCAGTGGTGTCCTCCACCAACTACCTTTGGTGCCAACGCAGGACCTGAAGGTTCCGAACGTGTTCAGATGCTCAAAGGTCACAACTGGGATCCCTTCAGTATCACACCACCTACATAGTATGCCCCAGGTGAAACCAGACAGGATCCTGGGGAAGGTGGAAAACCCAACAAACATCTGAGATCATTCGTCCACAAGCCCCTTTGTGTAAAAGGTGACCGGCCGTGTTTGATGCGGACCAGTATCTCTATGATTCTATGACTCATGACTATAAGGTGAAAGTTACCTCCTTGCGTTATAAGATGATCATACAGTAGCCGCACCATAGGACCGGAATCACATTAGAGCCAATACAGGTAAGGAAAGTTCACATTCTACAAATAACGGTCTATATCCTTCAACTGCCTTAAAGCCAATTCATGTTGAAGAAATATGCATTATAGCAGAACCAACTATCATTGGCCTTTTAGTTTGAGACTGTCTCCCAGTCTCTGGTGTGGGAAGCAATCTTTCCTACTTACACCCTGTCAAACTACCAACTATTTTTAAATTTCTATGAGATTGCCTCTCATTCTTCTAAACTCTAGAGAATACAGGTTCTAGATTAGAGTGGTGCTGGAAAAACAGTTCAGGCAGCATCCGAGGAGCAGGAAAATCAATGTTTCGAGCAAAAGCCCTTCGTCAGGAACAGAGGCAGAGTGGAGAGATAAATGAGAGGAGGGTGGGGGTGGGGAGAAAGTAGCATAGAGTACAATAGGTGAGTGGGGGAGGGGATGAGGTGATAGGTCAGGAAGGAGGGTGGAGTGGATAGGTGGGAAGGGAGATTGGCAGGTAGGATAGCTCATGGGGACAGTGCCAAGCTGGAACATTGGAACTGGGGTAAGGTGGGGGAGGGGAAATGAGGAAACTGGTGAAGTCCACATTGATGCCCTGGGGTTGAAGTGTTCCGAGGCAGAAGATGAGGCGTTCTTCCTCCAGGCGCCTGGTGGTGAGGGAGCGGCGGTGAAGGAGGCCCAGGACCTCCATGTCCTTGGCAGAGTGGGATGGGGAGTTGAAATGTTGGGCCACAGGGCGGTGGTGGTTGATTGGTGCGGGTGTCCCGGAGATGTTCCCTAAAGAGCTCTGCTAGGAGGCGCCCAGTCTCCCCAACGGAGAGGAGACTGCATCGGGAGCAACGGATACAATAAATGGTGGATGTGCAGGTAAAACTTTGGTGGATGTGGAAGGCTGCTTTAGGGCCTTGGATGGAGGTGAGGGAGGAGGTTTTACAGTTCCTGCGGTGGCAGGGGAAAGTGCCAGGATGGGAGGGTGGGTTGTTGGGGGTCTGGACCTGACCAGGTAGTCACGGAGGGAACGGTCTTTGCGGAAAGTGGAAAGGGATGGGGAGGGAAATATATCCCTAGTGGTGGGGTCTTTTTGGAGGTAGCAGAAATGTCGGCAGATGATTTGGCTTATGAGAAGGTTGGTAGGGTGGAAGGTGAGCACCAGGGGCATTCTGTCCTTGTTACAGTTGGAGGGGTGTGGTCTGAGGGCGGAGGTGCGGGATGTGGACGAGATGCGTTGGAGGGCATCTTTAACAATGTGGGAAGGGAAATTGTGGTCTCTGAAGGAGGAGGCCATCTGGTGTGTTCTATGGTGGAACTGGTCCTCCTGGGAGCAGATACGGCGGAGGCAGAGGAATTGGGAATACGGGATGGCATTTTTGCAAGAGGTAGGGTGGGAAGAGATGTAATCCAGGTAGCTGTGGGAGTCGGTGGGTTTGTAAGAAATGTCAGTGTCAAGTCGGTCGTCATTAATGGAGATGGAGAGGTCCAGGAAGGGGAGGGAGGTGTTAGAGATGGTCCAGGTAAATTTAAGGTTAGGGTGGAATGTGTTGGTGAAGTTGATGTATTGCTCAACCTCCTCGCGGGAGCATGAGGTGGAACCGATGCAGTCATCAATGTAGCAGAGGAAGAGGTGGGGAGTGGTGCCGGTGTAACTACGGAAGATGGATTGTTCTATGTAGCCAAGAAAGAGACAGGCATAGCTGGGGCCCATACGTGTGCCCATGGCTACCCCTTTGGTCTAGAGGAAGTGGGAGGATTCGAAGGAGAAATTGTTAAGTGTGAGGACCAGTTCAGCCAAACGAATGAGTGTCAGTTGAAGGGTACTGTTGGGGAAGTCAGGAGAGGAAGAAACGGAGGGCTTGGAGGCCCTGGTCATGGTGGATGGAGCTGTTTAGGGATTGGGTGTGGGGAGTTCCTGGACTAGGGGGGATAGGACAGTGTCGAGGTAGGTAGAGATGAATTCAGTGGGGCAGGAGCTTGTGGATCTTGGGAAGGAGGTAGAACCGGGCAGTGCGGGGTTCCCGGACTATGAGGTTGGAAGCTGTGGGTGGGAGATCTCCTGAGGTGATGAGGTTCTGTATGGTCTGGTGATGGGGGGGGGGGGGGGGGGGGGGGGGGGGGGGGGGGGCAGGGTCGAGGGGGCGGTAGGAGGAGGTTTGCTTGAGTTGGCGTCTGGCTTCAGCGGTGTAGAGGTCAGTGCGCCAGAGTATCACTGCGCGCCCTTTATCCGCTGGCTTAATGGTGAGGTCGGGATTGGAGCAGAGGGATTGGAGGGTTGCGCATTGTGAGGGTGAGAGGTTGGAGTGGGGGAGGGGGGTAGACAGATTGAGGTGGTTAATGTCCCAGCGGCAGTTGGAAATGAAGAGGTCGAGGACAGGTAATAGGCCAGCGCGGGGTGTCCAGGTGGATGCAGTGTGTTGGAGGTGGGTGAAAGGGTCCTTGGAAGGTGGGCGGGAGTCCTGATTGTGAAAATAAGCTCGGAGGTGGAGTCGACGGAAGAATTGTTCGATGTCACGGTGTGTATTAAATTCATTGATGCGTGGGCGGAGGGGGATGAAGGTGAGTCCTTTGCTGAGGACTGATCGTTCGTCTTCAGTGAGGGGGAGGTCTGGAGGGATGGTGAAAACTCAGCAGGGCTGGGAGCTAGGGCCTGGTGTGGAACTGGGACTGGGGGCGCGGAGCCTGTAACTGGAGTGGGTGTGGTGGTGGGGGGAATGGGGGTGGAATCACGAGCAGGGGTGGTGTTCCCCTCAGGGTTCTGGGGGACGGAGATGGTGACAGTGGGATCTGTGGGGGGCGTGTCAGCAGAATGCAGGTGAGTGGCACTGGTGGGGGCGGAAGTGGTGGCAGACACAGCATTAGGGGTGGGGGGGGGGGGGCGGAAGTCACTGAGTGTGTGACATCAGCGATGATGTGAGGGACGACCTAATCTCAATTTCCCCTCATAAAGCACTTTCACCATCTCTAGACAGTGTGGTGAATATTTCTTGTGCTCCATCTATGGAAATATATTCATCTTGGATAAAGGGACCAAAGCTTGGTGCACTCTCACCAAGGTGCTGTATAAATGCAGCAGGACATCTTCCTCCTGCTTCCTCATCCTCCCTCTACAAAGACCAACAGTATTTGTGTTCCCAATGCTTGCTGCATCTGCAGCGACCTTCTGAGCAAGAACATGCACATCCTTTTGCAAGTTGACCCGCCCCAATCCTTTAAATCCCACAGAAATGACCTGCGTTTGTTTCTCTTACCAAATTAGTAACCTCACACATTCTCACTGAATATTCTATTTGCTTTGTTCTTGTCCACTCACTCAGTATATGGTCTAAATCCTGAAGAAAGGCTCATGCCCGAAACGTCGATTCTCCTGCTCCTCAGATGCTGCCTGACCTGCTGTGCTTTTCCAGCACCACATTTTCAGCTCTGATCTCCAGCATCTGCAGTCCTCACTTTCTCCATATTGTCTAAATCTCCTTGAACACTCTTTGGAGTCACAACCTTCATTCCCACCTCGACTTGTGCAAACTTGGAAATTGCATCTAGGCCTCACACTCAAATCCCTGAATTTATTGTGAACAGCTGGGGCCGTGTGGTACCCTGCTAATCACAGTTTACGAATCTCACAATGATCCATCTACTCCTATTCTGTTTCCTGCCACACCTCAATCCATGCTAGTGTGGGGAGCCCAGGCACTAAATTTTGTTTTTGAAAGATTGTAAATCAGGGGCACAACCAACATTTATTACCCACCCACACACACAATATGGAACACTCCCTCAAACCTGCATTGTGTAGGAGACATAGAAGATAGGAGCTGGAGGAGGCCATTCAGCCCTTCGAGCGTGTTCCAACATCCGTTATGATTATGGCGAATCAATAGCCTAATCCTGCTTCCTCCCCACAACCTTTGATCCCACTCACCCCACGTGCTATATCTGGCTGCCTCCTGAATACATTCAATGTTTTGGCATCAACTCCTTCCTGTGGTAATGAATTCCACAGGCTCACCACTCTGATGAAGGGCTCTGGCCCGAAACGTCGAATTTCCTGTTCCTTGGATGCTGCCTAACCTGCTGTGCTTTAACCAGCAGCACATTTTCAGCTCTGATCTCCAGCATCTGCAGACCTCACTTTTTACTCTTTGGGTGAAGACATGTCTCCTCATCTCCGTCCTAAATGGTCCTCCCCAAATCCTCAGGCACAGGGGATGGGATGATGAGGTCTTTTACTGTCCACTGTACCCTCTACCTGCCCTGGGCCAATTCTTATTTTTAAATCGGAAATTTAAAAATTATCGCTCTTCAAACATATAAATGGATATCGAGCCAAGGCTGGTATATAGAGTTAGACCGGCTGACCGAAGCGACCTTTGAAAGAGCTATCACATGCACAATGTCCCGAATGGCCTCCTCAGCTACCCAGAGATCGAGAAACGAAGGGAAACCTACCTGAAAGGGCACTTGAACTTCTTGATGGGATCATGGGTTAGCATGTGCCTCTTCACTTTATCCTTGCGATTAAATGCTGCTGAACATAATGTGCACTTAAACGGTTTCTCACCTGCCCAAAGACGACAAAAGATAAGGAATAAAATAAAGCTGCCTGTTTCAAATTCACTGACTGAATGAGGCAGACATTCAGAGGCTTACATTAGTTTCCACCTTTCCCTGTCCTGAAGCTAACTCCACACTGAGGACGAACACAGTTCCTATTTATGATTCACGATGTGTATCTGGAGCAGGTGGGACTTCAATCTGGACGTCCTTGCTCTGAGGTAGGGACACTACTCCACATCACAAGAATCCAAAAGGTAACACGGACTAGAGACAGTTTTAATTGACCTGCTGACGGATGTCATTACACATTTCTGGAGCGGGTGGCACTTGAACATGGGCCTCCTGGCTCAGAGATAGAGACACTACCACTGCACCACACAAGCCCTTTGCCACACTTCTTCCCTATCTTAACCTATCTGTTCAGCAATGTTATTAAACACACCAAGAGCAGGTAGGATTTGAACTCAGGGCTTCCTGGCTCAGAGGTGCGGACACTCCCTCAGCACAAGAACCCAAAAGACAACATGTCAAGCATGGTGTGTGTCTGGAGTTCGCTAATTCTGTTGGTGGTGGAGGTGCACTAAGTGGTTTAAGCCACAGGGCTGTGTGCAGGAAGATGGGATTCAAAAGGACATTGAGTCATAAAGCATGGAAACAGACTTTTCGGTCCAACTCGTCCATACTGATCTTGTTCCCTAAACAAACTAGTCCCACTTGCCTGTGCTTGACCCACATCCCTCCAAACACTTCCTATTCATGAACTTATCCAAATGTCTTTTAAAAATTTTAACTGTACCTGCATCCACCACTTCATCTGGCAATTCATTCCACACACAAACCACTCTCTGTGTGAACGTGCGTCTCATGACTTTTTTAAAACTTTCTCCTCCCACCTTAAAATCCCCTAGTTGTGGACTCTCCCACCACAGGGAAAAGACCTTGGCTATTCACCTTATCTATGCCCTTGTGATTTTATAAACTTCTCTAAGGTCACACCTCAACTTCCTACACTCCAATGGAGAAAAGTCCGAGCCTATCCAACCTATTTTTATAACTTAGACCCTCTAGTCCTGATGATGTTTTTTCTGAACCCCTCCAATTTAATAATATCCCTCCAATGGCAGGGCGACCATCCGGGTACCTTTGGGTCAGCATGCTCAAGGTGGGCTGTACCACCTCCATCTGTACCTGTATCATTTCTGTGGTTCTACACACAGACTGGAGATAGTTTCTAAATGACCTGTTGAGAAACGCCCTTCCTCACTTCTGGAGCAGGTGGGACCTTACAGAACGTAAAGTCCAGTGAGCACCACCCGCTCTCAAGCCGTGGAGCTGTTTCACTAGATCATTAAAGCATTTGTAACTCTGACAAAGGCAACTGAACAGAAACAGCAGCAATCCCTGAAGCGAATCCCCAACAGTCAGACTTAGCACAGGTTTGGTGACACTGAAAAAGCACCCAACAAATCCCTCCAACGTTGGCTTCTTCTACACCCACGGACAGTAGCAGAGTGCACCAGCTACAAGATACACTGCATTAACTCACCAAAACTGACACCTTCCAACCTGTGACCACCACCATCCAGAAAAACCAGGCAGCAGATACAGAGGAACATGCAGAAGAATGAGAGGTGGTCTCATATCTCATGAAATATATCGTATTCTTAAGGGGCTTGACAGGGTCAGTGCTGAGAGGATACAAACATCGCAGCATTTGACCCCTCAATCTTGCTCTCCTATTGATTATGATCAAGCCTGATCATTGAGGTCAATATCCTAAATCCACCCTCCCCCAATATTCTTTCATCCCATGAGCCACAGAGGTGTATCTACTCCCTCTTTGAAAACATGATGTTTTGGCCTCAACCACTTCTCGAGGGAGAATCTCGGACCAGAGGGCATAGTTATGCTCCTACTGAATGGTGGAGCAGGTCCAAAGTGCCCAGCGCCTATTCCTGTTCTGATTTCTTATGGGGCTTACAAGATGCATTGCAGAATTTCAGCAAGGACCTCAGATAGCACCTTTCAAATCAAGAGGGACAGCAAATACATGGGAACACCACCCCCTGCAGGATCCCCTCCACACCACTCACCATCCTGACTTGGAAATATATCACTGTTCCTTCATTGGGTCAAAATCCTCAAATTCGCTCCCTAAGGGCATTGTGGGTCTATCTACAGCTCATGGACTGCAGTGTTGCAAGACGGTAGCTCACTGCCATTGGTCCAAGGGCAAATATGGATGGGCTAAACTGTACTGGCCCAGCTGTGTCACTCACATCCCCTGAATGATTAAAACAAATTGTGTAATAACATGGCCTTATGCCAACACTGGGAAACATTCCAAACCTAGGCCATCTCAATCCTTCAAACAATAGCCTGACATTTAGTGGCAATAACAGCCACTAACATTCCCCTCCAAGACACTCAGTATCCTGCCTTGGAAAGATACCACTGTCGCTGGGTCGAAGCATTGGAATTCTCCCCGTGACTGCACTGAGGGCTGCATCTACCACCTCAAGGACTGACATGGTACCACACAGCAGCTCACCGCTACCTTCTCAAGGGCAATAAATGCTGACCCAGCCAGCAACATCCACATCTGGTGACAGAATTAAAAGAAAGCATTTTGTACAGTGTGTGAAACGTCATTCATTTAATGACAGACTCTGTCTCAGGCTGCCCAATAAGGAAGCTTGCTAACTTATTCAGGTTTACGCTGCTGCCTTAGCATTGACCATTCACTCAAATTTCTTAACATTCACCTTGACATCAGATAACCCGTAATAAATTAAGCAAAAAACTCCAGGATGTCAATTGAACATTTCAACTATTCTGTTTAATCCAGACTGATGTTTTTCCAGGAAATAACAACTCCACAATTTATAGAGACGGACGGTATAGAAGCTAGCGTCTACCCTTTCTGGCTAGTCTCAACCCATCCCACCATACTCCTACAAACCTCTCCTCCTTTTGATGACAATTAGGGATTTACAATAACAACTGGCCTAACCAATGGCAGACATGTCCCAAGGGATGCAGGAAACAATACGTTCATTCAATTTTGCTTTGAGGGTTAATATTGGATCTGTTTACACTGCCTTTACAGGCAGAATATTCCATTGTCATTGTCATAACTTGCCCCTGGTTTGTTTCCCAATGCCCGTACATCTCTTACTTCTCATTATCACCTCCCCAGTCAGTGGAAACCTTGATAGCTCTCTGTTTAACACAGTAGTTGATCATCCAGTCAATAGGTCAGTTAGCTGGACAGCTGGCTTGTGACGCCAACAGTGCGGGTTAAGTTCTGCACAGCTGGGTTTACCGTGAAGGACTCACCTTCTCTACCTGCCCCCTTGCCTGAGGTATGGTGACCCTCAGGTTAAACCGTCACCAGTCGCTTCTCTCTAGGACCACGGCAATTTTACCTGTACATCAATGAAGTCTTCAATGAGACTAACCTCAGATCTCTAGAGAGTTTTGTTAATTCGGGACACATTTCCCTCGTGATGAGACAATCTGGCGACAATATTGTAGGTTCCTATATCACCTGCTCTCTCTGTGATGGCACTATCCTTGAGCTCCTCTAGGCACATCTACACAAATGGCTGATAACAGTTAGAATAATCCAAACAACAGAGTCAGTCTTGGACTTTGCATCAATATAAATTTATCAACATCAACAACAATGTGCATTTGTGTAGCGCCATGATTGTAGATGAATATCCCCAGATACTTGATCAAATGTAATTTGACGAGATAACAGGGAGAGGAGACTGTACACTTGGCCACTGACTATTCTGACTCGGAGATATATTGCTGCTCCCTCAGTGTCCAAATCCTGGAACTCCCTCCCTAAGAGCACTGAGAGGGTCCCTATACTCTAAGAACAGCAGCAGTTCAAGAGGTCAGCTCCCTCTCACCTTCTTGAAGAACAATAAATAGGACAGACAATAAATCAATGCTTGCTGGTTACACGTTTTGGCCAGTAGCCCTTCAACAGGAATCATTACATTCCTGATGAAGAGCTTATGCCCGAAGCGTTGACTCTCCTGCTCCTTGGCTGCTGCCTGACCTACTGTGCTTTTCCAGCACCACACCTTTTGGCTCTGATCTGCAGTCCTCACTTTCTCCAACACCTATAACTAAGGCAGGAATGCGTTTCAGAGAAGCTCGGACTAGAAGTGACCTTTGAACTTTTGTTGTGAAAGCCTCAGCTCAGAGATGAGTCCTGTCATAACTGCCCCAAGGGATTGCATTCCTGAATAAACGATGCACAGTAACTTAAAAATATTCTAACAGCTCCTCACAAGCATAGATTCAGTGTGGTGAAATGTGAATAGAAATTAATTGCACCACCTTTGGGAATTATAAATGTTCACCTTCATAATATGCATAGTAAACAGCTCGCTCTATTACTTCTCTCTGGGGCCTTGCAATTACATGGGGTTCCATCCCAAAGGTATTGTCTTTGCTTTTAAACATAAATATAGATGGTGTTATCCCAGTTCCACACGGCTAGGATTTATTTCAGCTGGTGAACTCCAGAACACTGTAAACAACGCCACTTCGCTTTTCACTTTTAGCCTGAGAATTCTCTGGCTGTAATTTTATTGTTTTTGTGTCAATTTAGTTTGTCATTCTATCAAAACCTCGCGACATCTCCAAAGCATTTCACACAGAGACCTCCAAGTGGGCCCAGTGAGCTCCCAAAAACAGGGCAACCAATCAGGACACGAGGGAAAACCGAACCTGCTGAGTTTTTCCAGCAGTGTTGGCAGCATCTGTGGAGAGAAAGTGGAGTTAACGTTACAGGTCCAATGACCCTGCTTCAGAACCAGGAGGGGGGTTTAACCGGAGGGTCACCACGTCTCAAGCGAGGGGAGAGATTGAGAGCCCTGCACGGGTAACCTCAGCCCGTGTGGGAATTGGAACCCGTGCTGTTGGTGTAACACAGACCAGCCTTCTGACCAACTGAGCTAACCAAGCCCCACTTCTTCAATTTAAAGCCAGGGGTTCCTTGAGACCTACCAGAATGAATGAGAAGGTGAAGCTTGAGATAGTGCTCGGTTTTGAACGACTTTTTACATATTTGACACTTGAAGACTCCTCCTCCACCGTGCACTGGGAGATGTCTCCTTAGGTACCTCTCACTCGGAAAGACCTGTCCACAGGTTGGGGAACATACAAAAGGTTTAAAAAGCTTTTTTTAAAAAAATCATTCATGGGATGTTGATGTTGCTGACTGGGGCCAGCATTTAATGCCCATCCCTAATTGCCCAGAGGACAGTTAAGAGTCAACCACTTCACTATGGGTCTGAAGTCACATGTAGTTTATACCTGAATAGGCATCGAACCCTTAGGGTGCAGATAGAGGTCACTTGGCTCATTGCAACAGCTCTCTGAACAGCCATATCCCTGTAACCCTATATTTACTTCACCTCGCCTGCACATCACGGGCGATTTAGCACAGCCAATCCAACCAATCTGCACATTCACAATTCAGCGGAGGCAATGGACTAGTGGTATTACATGTAGGCCACACTAGGGAGGGACAGTAGTTTTCTTCCTTCAATGACAATGGTGAACCAAATGGGTTTTTCTAACAATTGACACCAGTTTCACGGTCATCCTTTGACTCTTAATTCCAGGTTTTGAATTGAACCTAAATTCCACAACCTGCCCTGGCTGGATTCGAACCCACGTCCTCTCGTGACATTACCACTGGGCCATAGTCTCCCCTGAGGTGATGACAGTCCCCATTAAACCTCCCCCACTCCCCATCCTGATTCAACTCCAACACAATGTTAAAGACAGAGTTATTGAGAAGTGGGAGAACAGAAATTCCCAACTTTACAGCTGGTTTGGGAAAAGGATGACAACTAGCAGGAATTTTCCACTTGAAGGGGAGTAGAAATCTGGAATTCTCTCCCATGCACTCACTATTCCACCCCCCCCCCCCCCCCCCCAACACCCCCACCCCTGGGCACTGCCAAATACAACAATGGTCGAGACTGGGGGTCAATTGAAAACTGGATATTCACTGACTCTTATTGGAGAAGGTTGAGAAAAGTTCCAGACTGAAGCAGCTGAACGGAATTAAGGTACAGCTCAGCTGTGATTTCACTGATGCACTGGATGGAGGGGCTGAGTGGCCTCAACAGGAACTGTAACATTTCCCAGATTGGTTATTTGAAATGGCCTCTCCCAGGGAGTGAGACACTGCAGGACGGGGTGAGGGGGGAGTGAAGTCAGAGTGGCCCAACTATTCTGGCTGTCTGCAGGTTCCTCACTACTCTTTCCCGTATCCACAACTGTTTCCGTTCCTCGGGCTGGATTGTCCTGTCAACAGTTGTGAAGAGAAAGGGCTTGAAGTCCATTTGAAAGAAGCCCCTCCACTAAGGTTCCCTTATCTCATTAAAGGGGCCAGTTGCTTTTATACAGAATAGCTATCCAACACTCAGGCATGGGAGGCAGAACAGAGAAGGTTCATGGGGCTGATCACAGCGACAGAAGGACTGGCTTCTCAGGTCAAGCTGGGTAAAGGGTCCTTGTATTCTTTAGAATTATAGACTGACTGTGTGGAGTTTACACATTCTCCCCATGTCTGCGTGGGCAGACACGGTGGCACAGTGGTTAGCACTGCTGCCTCACAGCGCCAGAGACCTGGGTTCAATTCCCACCTCAGGCGACTGACTGTGTGGAGTTTGCACATTCTCCCCGTGTCTGCGTGGGTTTCCTCTGGGTGCTCCGGTTTCCTCCCACAGTCCAAAGATGTGCGGGTCAGGTGAATTGGCCATGCTAAAATTGCCCGTAGTGTTAGGTTAGGGGTATGGGTGGGTTGCGCTTTGGCGGGTCGGTGTGGACTTGTTGGGCCGAAGGGCCTGTTTCCACACTGTAAGTAATCTAATCTAATCTTTCCTCCGGGTGCTCCTGTTTCCTCCCACAGTCCAAAGATTTGCGGGTCAGGTGAATTGGCCATTCTAAATTGCCTGTAGTGTTAGTGTAAATGTAGGGGTATGGGTGGGTTGCCGCTTCGGTGGGTCAGTGTGGACTTGTTGGGCTGAAGGGCCTGTTTCCACATTGTAAGTAATCTTAGACGAATGAGAGGTGACCTTATTGAAGCATACAAGATCCGTAGAGGACCTGACCGTGCAGATCAGGAAAGCTTTTTCCTGTTGTCAGAAAACCTGGGACCAGAGGAAATAAGGGGTTAAAGATTTAAGTTAGAAATGTGGAGGGATTACTTCTCTTGGAAGGTGGTGAAGTTGTGGAATTGTTTACTGTAGAGGCTGGGTCAGTCAGTATATCCAAGGCTGAGATTGACAGATCTTTAATCAGGAAGCAGATCAAGGAGTATGATGAAAAGGCAGGAAAGTGGGAATTGTGGATGATCAGATCAACCATGATCTCATTGAATGGCAAGGAGATCAGATGGGCTGAAAGGCCTTCTCCTGCTCCTCTGCCTTATGGTCTCAGGGCTCACCTTCTGGCAATGCGGACAGGGGTAATTGTGGGAGGCTGTCTGGAGGTGATGTTCAAGGGCTTCAGGTGTGGAATATTTACTCAAACACCTCGAACACCTGAAAACAAAAGAAGAAAGAGGAGTTAGACTTTCCCATTCGAGAACGAGAGCTGCATTGGAAAGAAAGCAGGCAGGCTGAAGTCCATCGTCCAAGGTGACCCTCCAATAGCAGTCACGGGGGTGTGCTGCACTGTCAGAGGGGCCACTTGTTGGAAATTAAACCAAGATCCCAACTTATCCTTCACTGGGATATAAAAATATCCCAGGGTAATATTTCTGAGAAGAGCAGTCAATCTCTCCATGTTGTCCTGGATAATCCTGACCCATCAGTAAAACCCATCAATAACTCAATAGTTGTTGGGAGCTTTCTTTTTGCCAATTGCCCTTTATGTGTACGACATCCCGACACATGTCGACCTTGCACTGGAACCTCGAGAGAAAGGTTAAACATGATCTATCCACATTGTAGGAGGAATGTGCTAGCACTGGAGAGGGTACAGAGGAGATTTACCAGGATGTTGCCTAGGCTGGGAAAGTTTAGTTAGGAAGGGAGTCAGACTGTGGTTGTTTACCTTGGAACATAGAACATTACAGCGCAGTACAGGCCCTTCGGCCCTCGATGTTGGGCCAACTTGTCATATCAATCTGAAGCCCATCTAACCTACACTATTCCATGTACGTCCATATGCTTAGAGTACAGGAGACTGAGAGGGGTCATGATTGATGTGATAAATAAGTAAGGGGGCATAGATAGTGTAAAGAGCTCTTGTGGTGCAGTGGTATTGTCCCTATCTCCAAGCCAGGTAGGCCTTGGTTCAAATCCCACCTACTCCAGACATGTGCCATAGCTTCTCTGGTTAAAAATTATCTGGGTGGCAAACTCAGTAGGGAACCTTTCCCCTTGGCAGAGGGCTCAATGACCAGTAGCATAGATTGAAGGTAAGGGGCAGGAGGTTTACAGGGGGATGTGAAGGAACATTTCACTCAGAGGGTGGTGGGTATCTCAAACTCAGTGCCCATTAAGGCTGGGAGATGCAGAAACCCACTTGACATTGAAGGTGGATTAAGATGTGAACTTGTGATGCCAAAGTATAAAAGTCTCCGGGGGCGAAGTGATGGGAAATGGGATTAGAATAGATAGCAGGCTCGTTTTTAACCAACACTGACTTGATGGGCTGAAGGGGCTTTTTTTGTGCTGCAGAACTCGATGAATTTTTATTTTGTCTTTAATCATAACAGTCAGTCACACAGCTACACCCTGCACGGTTCTTGGACAATGAAAGGTTACAGGGGAAAGACAGGAGAATGGGATTGAGAAACATATAAGACATGATCAAATGGCACAACAGTATTGGTGGGCTGAATGACCTAATTTTACTCAAATATCTGGCGGTACCCATCTCTCCGTCAGTGATGATGTGGGTCACAGGGGCTTAATGCCCCTGTGCTGTGGAGGAGTGCAAACACAGTGACAAGTTTGACACTATGGAGAGGGTGAGGATGGGCCGGGGTTGGAGGGCGGTGAAGCCATAGGGTTCAACTCCAAGTCCCGAGGGGTGAAAAACAGTGGGATTTTCCTTATCTCCAACTCAGGGAGGACAGTGGGGGTGGGGTGGAGGGAAGATAGTGAGTGATAACGTGTGCGAGTTTTGAGAAGATTTGTAGCACAGATTAAGGTTCGGGTTGTAATTACAAACCGGAAGAAGATAGAGTTTGCAGGATGGAGTCTGGGACGCAGCCAGCAGGCTGGAGTATTGGCGGGACATGGAGGAACTGATACATCCCTGCAACCCAAGGGGAATTCACAACGGCTGGGTTCTTACGTGACACATCCAAAAGGAACACTAGCTCACCTGTAAAACGTGGGGCATTTCTTGGGGGTCTGTTGGGGGTAGAGGTTGTGAGAGTATTGGTGTACCCCCAGCTCATACAGCGATGGGAAGATCTTACTGCACAGGTGGCACCGGTATGTTATCTCATCGTCGTGATTCTTGATGTGTTCAACAAACTCATCGAGCTTCACAAAGGTCTGAGTGCAATTCTTCACGACACACTTGTACACCTTACAGAGGAGAACACGTGATAGCAGCATTAGAAACAGGAGCAGGCCATTCAGCCCCTCAGACCTACTCTGCCCTCACAGCCAATGTTACGCCTCAACTCTGCTGCTGCATTACCCCTTCAGTGCACCGACACTCCACCACTGAGCATCCATGACACCCAGAGGAAACTAGCCAAAAGTCACAGCCCTCCGAACTCAGGAATTTTATTGCATCCCAATATGAAAGGATCCCTAGATTCCATGGACAGGGAACAGAGAAGACATCAGATTAGATTAGATTAGATTACTTACAGTGTGGAAACAGGCCCTTCGGCCCAACAAGTCCACACCGACCCGCCGAAGCGCAACCCACCCATACCCCTACATTTACCCCTTACCTAACACTACGGGCAATTTAGCATGGCCAATTCACCTGACCAACACATCTTTGGACTGTGGGAGGAAACCGGAGCACCCGGAGGAAACCCACGCAGACACGGGGAGAACGTGCAAACTCCACACAGTCTGTCGCCTGAGTCGGGAATTGAACCCGGGTCTCAGGCGCTGTGAGACAGCAGTGCTAACCACTGTGCCACCGTGCCGCCCACATCAGTTTAATGTTTCCTTTGAAAGATGGTGCCACTGACAGAGTGGCACTCCCCCAGCACAGCAGGGGGAATGGGATCCAATCCCTTCGACTCTCACCGTGGTAACTTTGATTCTTCCAGCCCAATTCCCTGAAGAGGGATTTTGCTTTGTTCTGGTAAATCCTGTCGCAGATGTGTCCATTTTCTCAGCAAACACCCTTTTCAGAATGATACAGCTTTCAATCAGACTCCCCCCTTGTTTCTCTCAACAGCCATGAGTGAGACAGCAGGAGATACAGCGAGCGAGAGAGAATGTGGGAAAGGAGGAACGAGGGAGTGTGAGGGTGTGTGCCCACGTGTGGGACGAGTGTGCACATGTGAGGGGCGCGGGAGTGAGCAAGGTGGGCGCGAGGGGTGTGCGAGGGGTGAGGCAGTGTGGGGGGAGCAGTACCTGTTGGTTCTTGTGCTGGATCATGTGGGACTTCAGCTGGAAGTAAGTGACGAATTTCCCAGGACAGAACTGGCACTGGTAGGAGCTGTCAATCACCACCATCTGCTTCACCTCCCCAGCACCAGCACCCGCACCCGCTTCACCCGAGAGACTGGCAGGATTCACCAGTGCCCGCTGCTCAGCAGTCTGCGATAATTCTGCTTCCAGTGGAAATTGGAGCATTGGGGGTGGGGGTGGGGGATGAATTGGGATTGGGGAGAGAGGAGACAGTGGGGGAAGGTCGAGGGAGGTGAGAGGGCGGGGGGGGAGATGGGGAGAGTGGGGGGAGTGACGAGGGGGGTCACAGAGAATGGGGGGGAGACAGGGAGAGTCGGGGGGAGACGGGGAAAGTGGGGGTGGAAGACGGGGAGGGGGGGGGACACAGAGTCGGGGAGAGCCAGGGGGCAGACGGGGGGGGGGGGGGGGAAGAGACGGAGGGGGGGGAAGAGACGGGGGGGGGGAAGAGACGGGGGGGGGAAAGAGACGGGGGGGGAAGAGACGGGGGGGAAGAGACGGGTGAGTGGGGGGGGGAGAGACAGGGAGAGTGGGGGGGAGAGACGGGGAGAGTGGGGGGTGTAAAAGTGAGTGGATGAAGTGGAGAGGAATGGGAGAGAATTTAGAAAGGGGTGAGTCATTGATTGTGGTAGATGCATAAATAAAACGAATGAGAGAGAGAGAGAGAGGGAGGGAGGGAGAGATGGAAGAGAGAAGGGATGGAGGGCAGGTAGGCGGGAGGGAGAGGGAGGGAGGGAGGGAGGGAAGAGAGAGATACAAGGGCTTGTTAAACATATCTGACAATGGCCTCATTCACCCAACTGGCCCTCAGCCTGGCCCTGACATTCCAGTGACCGGACAGATAGGGATGAGGCCTGTCTCATCATTGACCATACTCAAAAACATCCAGACTCCAAATATTCCAATAAGTCACAACTCTCCCGAGTGAAAATTGTCATCTTGGTCTCAAAAGGAGCAGCTTTTATTCACAGAGGGAATCGTTGGGCTTTAATATCTCCGGATGGGGAAATCTTTCTCTCTGTATGGTCCCCGTGAAATAGCTTCCAATTAATTTGCCAGCAGAGACATGGACACAGGCTATCCCCCTCCATTAGACGGCGGGGGGGGGGGAAAGAGAGCACGTGGCGGGGGTGGGGGGGGGGGGGGGGGGGGAAGAGCGCGCGGGGGGAGAGCGAGAGAGGTTGCTTACAGGGCGGGAAGGAGGTCACTGGAGGAGATGGTCTAGTACAAACCCCCCCCAGCCCAGGTGGGGATTGAATCTGTCTGAGTACACCCTTCCCTCGTGAACCCGTCCAGCCCCTCTGAAAGGAACTGTAGGTAGCTCTGACCCACAAGTGGTCAGGTCTGTACCCCAGTATTTACCGACCTGCCTACTTGGGAAAAAACCTGCCTGCCCAGTCAGTCGAGCCTTTACTCACAAGGTAATCTACCCATTGCAGGGATTAGTCTCATCAACCATCTCTGAGCAGAATCCAACACAGTCAGACCCTCCTGTCAGTACGGTGACCATTCCTTGTTACATTCTGCTCCAGAGTCTCTCCAATGCCATAAACAATAGACAATAGGTGCAGGAGTAGGCCATTCTGCCCTTCGAGCCTGCACCACCATTCAATATGATCATGGCTGATCGTCCTTAATCAGTATCTGTTCCTGCGTTATCTCCATAACCCTTGATTCCACTATCTTTGAGAGCTCTATCCAACTCTTTCTTAAATGAATCTAGAGACTGGGCCTCCACTGCCCTCTGGGGCAGAGCATTCCACACAACCACCACTCTCTGGGTGAAGAAGTTTCTCCTCATCTCTGTCCTAAATGGTCTACCTTGTATTTTTAAGCTGTGTCCTCTGGTTCGGGACTCACCCATCAGCGGAAACATCCTTCCTGCCTCCAGAGTGTCCAATTCTTTAATAATCTTATATGTCTCAATCAGATCCCCTCTCAGTCTTCTAAACTCAAGGGTATACAAGCCCAATCGCTTCAGTCTTTCAGTGTAAGGTAATCCCTCCATTCCAGGAATTGACCTCGTGAACCTACGCTGCACTCCCTCAATAGCCATGTCTAACTAAAGCATAATCTCTCCACTCTGACCCTCCTAAGAGCATCCCACCCAGACCTACCCCATACCCTATCTCTGCATTTCCCATGGCTAACCCACTGAACCTGCACACCCCTGGACCCTATGGACAATTTAAACACGGCCAATCTACCCTAACCTGCACATCGTTGGACTGTGGGAGGAAACCGAGCACCCGGAGGAAACCCACGCAGACATGGGGAGAATGCGCAAACTCCACACAGTCAATTGTCCGAGACTGGAATCGAACCTGGGTCCCTGGTGCTGTGAGGCAGCAGTGATAATCACTGAGCCACCTTAGTGTTGATGATGTCTACCTCGTTGCTTGTCAAATACCCCTCCAACTTTCCCATCCCAGACTGGGTCTCTGTCACTAACGGAGTCTCACTGGGGCCCTGTAGGCTCACACTGACCGGGAGCAGGAGACACAAGGGGTTCTAGGTGTTGCGATCACAGCCCGAGGGTACACCCCCTCACCGCTCCCCTCCCCCTCACCGCCCCGCTGACCTGTGACCTCGCTCTCCTCCTGGTCGCCCACCTTTTGCGAGTTGAGAGTGAGCACCTGCATGGAGACAGAGGAGCGGGACACCCCCGACGGCCACACCTTGTGGGTCTGCATGTGCTTCTTGACATTGGATTTTTGGGCAAACGCCCGGCCGCAGACGATGCACTGGAATGGCTTCTCTCCCGTGTGGCTGCGGAAACAAAGTGGGGGGGTGGAGGGAGAGTCATTATTCGGGGACGGAAGAACGGACCTGAATTTCTATAGCGCCGTTCGCAGCCACAGTACTGTATACTGAAAGCACTTCACAGCTAATGAGGTTCTTCACTGAAGTGTGGTCAAGGATTACACAGTGGCCATTTTGTGCACAACAAGATCCCACAACCAAGTGTGATACCGAGCAGATGGCCTGTTCTGTTTATGTAATGTTAAGGGGATGGGGGGGGAGGAGAGAGAACGCCCCCATTCTCCTTCAGAACGGCATCTCTGTCTCTTGCATGTCCACCATAGGTCGACTTTTTATGGCGGGCATGAGAACTGGGTCTAGACTTCAACCTCTCGGCCAGAGGCTCGTCCCTGAGACAGTGCTGCACTCCTGCAGCCCCGCGTGGGAATACCAACCTGGATTTCAGTGTTCTGGGTCTCGGAGTGTGACCCACTGAGATGGGACTGAGCAACAGACCATAGCCGTGCCCCGTGGAATCGAGAGGAGGTGACCCTGGGGGTAGATCGGAAATGCCAACTCCCAACCAAACTCCTTCCCAAACCGAACCTGCCATTAACAAGACCTTAGAGCTGAGAAGGTTGAGGGGTGACCGGAACAAGGGGCACTGACAGGGAGAACTGGTTCCCCTTTTATTAGAGTGGTCGATAACCAAGGGGTGGGAAGCAATAGGATCAGAGAGGATTTGAGGAACAGCTTTCTCATTCAGAGTTTGACGGGCATCAGCAACTCACTGCCTGAGAGAGTGGTTATGCCATGAAGCTTCAGTTTACAAACTATTGAGATGAATGTTTAAAATGCCCAGGCACACAAGGCCAGGGGCTGAGTGCTAGGAAATGGGGTTGGAATAAATGGATAGAAAATTGCTGGAGAAACTCAGCAGGTCTGGCAGCATCTGCAGAGATAGAAACAGAGATAACATCTCAGATCCAGTCACCCTTCTGCTTTTGTTTCTGATTTCCAGCATCAGCAGTTCTCTTTTTTTTCAGAATAGATGGATGTTTGATGACTGGCACAGACACAATGGGCTGAAGGGCCACTTTCCATGCAGTAAAAACTCTGGGATTCTATAAGAGTGCATTGGAGCTGCCTCTCCCCCACCGCGGTTAGTGACAGGATCGGAGCTGGGCTCTCTGGGTAATCAGCAAAACTCTGATTGCGCAGAGAGCTGGGAAATGTTAACCCAGGACCAATACGCAGGAGCAGTGATGGGGCAAGGCTCACAGGATGTACTTAGGAACAAGGGGAGGCCATTCAGCCCATCAAGAATGTTCTACCAATCACTGAGATCCTGGCTGATCTGTGGCCTAACTCCATCTCCCTGCCTTTGGGCCATAGCCCTTAATAAACAGAAATCTATCTATTTCAGATTTAAAATTAAACTTAAAATTAACAACTGACCCATTCATGTTTAATCGAAGAGAGTTCCAAACCTCTCCCACCATATATGTGTGTGTGTGTGTGTGTGTGTGTGTGTGTGTGTGTGTGTGTGTGTGTGTGTAGAAGTGCTTCCTATCGTGTCTCCTCAATGGTCTGGCCCTAATTCTCAGGCTATGTCCCCAGTTCAGGAATGCCCAACCAGCGGGAATTGTTATTTATTTATTCATTTTTGTGGGATGTGGGTGTCACTGGCTGGGCCCAGCATTTATTGCCCGTCCCTATTTGCCCCTTGAGAAGGTGGGGGTGAGCTGCCACCGTCCACCTGCTGTGGGTTGACCCACAATGCCCTTTGGGAGAGAATTCCAAGATTTTGACCCAGCGACAGTGAAGGAACGGCGATAGACTTCCAAGTCAGGATGGTGAGTGGTTTGGAGAGGAATTTGCAAGGGGATGGTGGTCCCATGTATCTGCTGCCCTTGTCCTTCTAGATGGAAGAGGTTGTGGGTTTGGAAGGTGCTGTCTGTGGCGAATATAGTTTATCTACTCTGCCATTTCCGGTTAATATCTTGAAGACTTCGACCAAATCACCCTTTAACCTTCTAAATTCTAGAGAAAAAGGGTATAGTGTGCGATCTCTCCTTATACCATAACCCCTGAAGTCCAGGTATCTTGCTTGGAAACCAACACTGTACTCCCTCCAAGGCCAGTCTATCCCTCCCAGGCGTGGTGCATGGGTCTGCTCATTAAATCCATGGAGGGTTTAATCAGGGCCTTGTCCATGGAAATGTTCACATTCTGATACACAGGAGAGGGTAGGGCTGTAAAATACATTTGAGCGATTCACCCAGACCCTTTGCTCCTTTTTATAAAGATTATCTCTGGGTCAGACTTCAGCCAGAGTGCAATTGCAAGACACCACCCTTTGGAACAGAAGGCAAATTCTTGGGGAAGTGGAGGAGGAGATTTACTGGAATGACACCAGAGAGGTAGTAAAGACAGGAGACATCCAGGACACCTCTCTCGGAGATTGGTTAGAAATGCTCGAAATCACGAGTTCGGCAGAAAGGGAATCTGCTCACATTGCCAGGAGGGTCAGTAGCCACGGCAAACAGACTTAAGATCATTAAAACCGGAGGAAAAATTATTATTTAAATTATTTATTATTGTGATCCGGAACGTGCTGTTGTGAAAGGGGCAGTGGACACAGACTTAGCAGAATCGTTCTAAAGGGAATTATATAAATATGTGAAAAGGGAACATTTGTACGGGTTATTAGGAAGCTCTGTGGGAATTATCGGACAGCTCTATCCCTGAGGTAGCGCAGGCAGAGTCAGCCAAATGTTGTGCTGTCCCGGAATAAACTCATCAGGGGAGACAGCCCACAGAGCTGTCTGTCTGTCACTGAGACCAATCTCTTACCTTCTGATGTGCTGCTGGAGGTCAAAGTTCTTGGCAAACATCTTGTTGCAATAATTGCATTTCAGCTTTTGCAATTTGCCTTTTCCTGAAACACAAAGGGAAGCAGTTTGAGTCTCTCTCTCTCTCTCTCTCTCTCTCTGATTTCCGTTCCAGCGGTGTGTGTGCTGTCACACCAACCCACACTGCGGAGGCTGATGGACGGTGATGCCACACCTTAGAGACTCGATGACTGTTACACATACCCTCCCCCCACCCCCAACAGAGACCCCACTCTCCCCAACACGTCTCCCCACCCCCACTCAGATCTCACCTCCTAACACACGTCTATCCTCTCCAACCCCCAACCCCAGAAACCCCACCCCCAACACACGTATCCCCTCCCCAGCCCTCACCCTCAGACCTGACCCCCCGACACATGTCTCCCCTCCCCCACTCCCGCCCCCAAACACATCTCCCCTCCCCCAATCCCCATACTCAGACCTGACCTTCCAACACACATCTCCCCTCCCCCACTCCCATCCCAAACACGTCTCCCCTCCCCAACCCCCAGACTCAGACCTCACCCCTCGACACATGTCTACCCTCCCCTAGTCCCCAACCCCAGAAACCCCACCACCAACACACGTCTCCCCTCCCCCACCCTCAGACCTGACCCCCTGTCATACGTCTCCCCTCCCCCATCACCACACTCAGACCTCACCCCAGATACACGTCTCCCCTCCCCCACCACCACACTCAGACCTCACCCCCCCAACACACGTCTCCGCTCAACCTACCCTCACACTGAGACCCCACCCCCAACACACACATCAACTCTCCCCTTCTCAAAGACCTCACCCTCCAACACATCTCCCCTCCCCCAACAGAGATGCTACCCCCTAACACACGTCTCCCTTCCCACCACTCTCACACTCATAGACCCCAGTCCTAATACACGACTCCCCTCCCCCAACACAATGCTTCCCCATCCCCCACACACCTCCCCGCTCCACAATCCAAAATGAGGCCTGTTTGTCACCAGAGTCTCCTCACTGCCAATGTAACCCAATCAGATTGACCAACTTCACGTGCAATTCCTTCCAAGTTGCATTGCTATAGCACCTTTTAACACCTGCAGGTGTCCCCATGGGCTCCACAGTCAGTGAGGAACATAGAATCATAGACTCCCAGTGCAGAAGTCACACCAACCCTCCCAACAGCAACCCACCCAGACTAATCCCCCCCAACCCACCCCTGTAACCCCGCATAGCTAACCCACCTGACCCGTACACCCCTGGAAACTGTGGGAGGAAACCAAAGCGTTGCTACTATTTGCAGCCAATCGCAGCACAACAAGATCCCAACCACAAATGACAAAGTGGCAATAATCAGGTGACCTTTTTTTTCTGTGTTGGGCGCGGGAAGACTGAGAACAACGCTCAGGACCCTCCACATCCACTTGGCAGCTCAGGCTCAGGCCCAGTCCAAACGCCAGCACCTCAGGCAGTGCAGGACTCCCTCGGCACGGCGATTGGAGGGACCGTCTGGGCTGAGGCTACGGAGTTGGGGAGGGGGGATTTGGGGAATGAAGCGTTTGTCCCTTTGGGCTCCATACCTTCTTGGACAGCCAGGGTGTCCTTGGGCTGCCTGTTCTTGGTGCTGTCAGGCTCGAAGTTGGAGAGATCATCAGCTGCAGGGTGAATGCTCGAGGTGGTGATGATGCTGCTGGTCTTGGTTTTGAAACCTTGCTTTCCGGGACTGTAGACGGGGGGAGTGGTGAACGGAGAGCTCTCCACACACTGACTGGGAACCTGCAGAGAACAGAGGCAACTACAGTGACGGCAGACAACAGCAAAACAACATACACACCTCCCAGCGCTGAGATAAAACCCAACAGGTCTCCGATAAGACAGGGAAAAAAAAAGTGACAGGATGTAGTGAAACTATCAGGAAGGTTTCTCACGTGGTGAAACAAAGGGATCGGCTAAAGTGTGTCTGCTTTAACGCAAGGAGTGTCCGAAATAAGAGCGACGAACTTACAGTATTTGGGACTATGATGTTGTGGCCATAACGGAGACGTGGGTTTCAAAGGGGCAGGAATGGTTGTGAGATGTTCCTGGGTTTAGAACATTTAAAAAGAACAGGGAGGGTGGAAAAAGAGGAGGGGGTGTAGCATTGCTAATCAGAGAGTGCATCACAGCAACAGAAACCAAGGGTGTTGAGGAAGGTTTGTCTACTGAGGTTCAGTATGAGTGGAAGTTAGGAACAGCAAGGGAACAGCCACTGCTTTGGGGGTTTTCTACATTGAAGAACTCATAGGCCCGCTGATTCTGGAAAAATGCAGATTATTATTACGGGTGACTTCAACTTTCTCAATATTGACTGGAACCTCCTTAGTGCAGATGGTTTGGATGGAGCCGTTTTTGTCAGGTGTGTTCAGGAGGGTTTCCTTACTCAGTATGTAGGCAGACCGACAAGGGAAGAGGCCATTTTGGATTTGGTGCTTGGCAAAGAGCCAGCCCAGGTGTCAGATCTCACAGCGGGAGAACACTTTGGTGACAGCAATCACAATTGCCTCACATCTAGCATTGCCTTGGAGAGGGAAAGGAGCAGTTACCAAGGGAAGATATTTAATCAGGGGAAAGGAAATTATGATGCTATCAGACAGGAGTTAGGAAATACACAGAAAGGGCACAGCAGACATGTGGAGACTGTTTAAGGAGCAGTTGTTGTGAGTGATGCACAAGTTTGTTCCTCTGAGACAGGCAAGAAGGGCTAAGATTAAGGAACCTTGGATGACAAGAACAGAGGAATTTCTCGTCAAAAGGAAGGCGGCAGCTTACGTAAGGTGGAGTGGGCAAGGATCTAGCACAGCCTTAGAGATTATACGCTAGCTAGAAAGGAGCTCAGAAATGGACTGAGGAGAGCCAGGAGGGGGCATGAAAAAGGTTTGGCAGGAAGGATTAGGGAGAACCCAAAGGCATTTTACTCATATGTGGGGAATAAGAGAGTGATGAGGGAGAAGGTAGGACTGATCAGGGATAGAGTAGGGAAATTGTGCATGGAGTCTGAGCAGATAGAAAAAAACTCATTTAGGGCTTCTCCTTTGGTTTTCACCAAGGAAAGGGACTTTGTTGTGAATGAGAACTTTGAGGAGCTGAGAAACAGGCTTGAACAGATCAAGATTGATGAAGTTGATGCGCTGGAAATTTTGGAAAACATTAAGATTGATAAGTCCCCAGGGCCAGACCAGATTTATCCCAGGCTGCTCCGGGAAGCAAGAAAGGAGGTTGCTAAGTCGCTGGTGAAGATATTTGCTTCCTCACTCTCCACAGGAGTCATACTGGAGGATTGGAAGGAGGTGAATGTTGTTCCTCTTTTCAAGAAGGGTAATAGGGAAATCCCTGGTAATTACAGACCAGTCAGTCTCACGTCTGTGGTCCGCAAAGTTTTGGAAAGAATTCTGAGGGGTAGGATCTATGACTATTTGGAAAAGCACAGTGATTGAAGGCATTCAGCATGGCTTTGTGAGGGGCAGGTCCTCTTTTGAGTTGAGGTGGTGACGAGACAGGTCGATAAAGGTCGAGCAGTGGATGTGGTGTATATGGACTTCAGCAAGGCATTTAATAGAGTTCCCCATGGTAGGCTCACTCAAAGTCAGGAAGTATGGGATACAGGGAGATTTGGCTATCTGGATTCAGAATTGGCTGGCTGACAGAAGGCAGAGATGGTAAGTATTCTGCCTGGAGGTCAGTGTTGAGTGGGGTCCCACAGGGCTCTGTTCTTGGGCCTCTGCTCTTTGTAGTTTTTATAAATGACTTGGATGAGGAAGTTGAGGGGTGGGTTAGTAAATTTGCCAAGGACACAAAGGTTGGAGGTGTCATTGATAATATTGAGGGCTACTGCAAGCTACAGCACGACAAAGACAAGATGCAGAGCTGGGCTGAGAAATGGCAGATGGAGTTCAATCTGGATAAAGGTGAAGTGATGCATTTTGGAAGGTTGAACTCAAATGCTGAATATAGGATTAAAGACAGGATTCTTGGCAGTGTGGAGGAACAGAGGGATCTTGGTGCTCAAGTACATAGATCCCTCAAAGTTGCCACCCAAGTGGATAGGGTTGTTAAGAAAGCATATGATGTTCTGGCTTTCATTAACAGGGGGATTGAGTTTAAGAGCCACGAGGTTTTGCTACAGCTCTACAAGTCCCTGGTGAGACCACACTGGGAATATTGTGTCCAGTTTTGGTCACTCTACTATAGGAAAGATACAGAAGCTTTGGAGAGGGTGCAAAGAAGGTTTACCAGGATGCTGCTGGACTGGAGGGCTTGCCTTATGAAGAAAGGTTGAATAAGCTCGGACTTTTCTCTCTGGAGAGAAGGAAGAGAGGAGACCTGATCGAGGTGTACAAGATAATGAGAGGCATGGACAGAGTCAATAGCCAGAGATTTTTCCCCAGGGCAGGATTGACTGCTATAAGGGGTCATTGATTTAAGATATTAGGAGGAAGGGATAAAGGAGACGTCAGAGGTAGGTTCTTTACACAGAGAGTTGTGAATGCATGGAATGCGTTGCCAGCTGTGGTGATGGAAGCAGAGTCATTGGGGACATTTAAGTGACTGCTGGACATACACATGGATAGCAGTAAATTGAGGGGTGTGGAGGTTAGGTTATTTTTAGATTAGGAATAATCCTCGGTATAACATCCTGGGCTGAAGGGCCTGTTCTGTGCTGTACTTTTTGACATTCTATTAAAACACCAAATAGCGCACATGCTGGAAATCCGAAATAAAAATGCAGATAGCGCTGGAGAGACTCAGCAGGTCTGGTAGCATCTGTGGAGAGAGAAACAGAGTGAACATTTTGCATCTGGAATGATTTTTCTTACCAGTTCTGAAGAAGGGTCACTAGATTCGAAACAATAACTCTGCCACTCTCCACAGATGCTGCCAGACCTACTGAGTTTCTCCAGCACTCATGGTGTTTGCTTTGAGAAAAGAGGAAGTGGGTGGGGGGGACCTTCAAGGGGATTTTAAGATCAAGAAAGAACTTGGCAGAGATTTTCCACTTGGGTGGGGAGAGGTTTAAAATGAGGGATCACTGACGAAGACAGATCCCTCCTACACACACACACACACCCAGAACCCCCCAGCCACACACACACAGCCCCACCCCTCCCACACACACAGCCCCCCAGACACACACACACACACACACACACACAGCCCTCCCCACAAACACAGCCCTCCCCACACACCCCCAGAACCTCCCCACCACACACACACACACACACCCAGAACCCCCAGACCCACACACACACACACACACACACCCAGAACCCCCAGCCACACACACACACACACACACAGCACCCCCCCAGACACACAAACACAGCCCTCCCCACACACCCCCAGAACCTCCCCACAACACACACACACACACCCAGAGCCGCCCCCCCACACACACAGCACCCCTCCAACACCCCCCCCCCCCCAACACACACACACACACGCACAATTCAGAAGGAAGGGCTGGCCTCAGCAGAGCAGCTAGAATGTGGAACTGAGTCCCGTGGGGAAGGACTGAGGGGGGTTAGTGTTAAAAGAGTTCAGTAGAAACTCAATCACACGAGGCAGGAAGTATTGACAGGGTAGATGTGGAAAGGCTCTCCTCCTCACGTCCAGCATCATTGCAGGATAAGGGGTCACTCATCCAGGACAGTGATGAGAAGGAATTTCTGCTCTCAGGGGAGAGTGAGTGTGTGGAATGCTTTACCCCACAGGGCTGTCGAGGTTGGGTCATTCAGTACATTAAAGCTGAGACACACAGACTTTAATCAGGAAGGGAATCAAAGGTTATAGGGAAAAGGCAGGAAAGTGGACTTGAGGATGAAGAGATCAGTCTTGCTCTCTCTGAAAGACAGAGCAGGCTCAATGGGCTGAATGCCTGCTCCTATTTCTTATGGAATAGCAGGATAAACTTATCAGATCAGCTGAGGAAGGGTAGGAGAAGTGCAGATAGGGTGGAAGAGAAGGTGTTTAGCCTCATCGCTCAGACCTTGAGTATAGGGGTTGGGGTGTCATATTGAGGCTGTACAGGATGTTAATGAAGTGCTTTTGAAGTACTGTGTACAGTTCTGGTTGCCCTGTTATAGGAAGGATGTTACAAAATTGGAGAGGGTTCTGAAAAGATTTACCAGGATATTGCCAGAAATAGAAGGTTTGAGTTACAAAAATCAGCTAGCAAGGCTGGGACTTTTCTCAAGGAGGTGGAGAGGTTGAGAGGTGACCTTATAGAGTTTCATAAAATCATGAGGGGCTTGGATAAGGTGAATAGCAAAAGTATTTTCCCAAGGGTAGGGGGAGTTCAAAACTGGGGAGCATAATTTTCAGGTGAGAGGAAAAAGATTTAAAAGGGACCTGAGAGGCAACGTTTTCACACAGTGGGGTAGGTGGTATGTGGAATGAGCTGCCGGGGGGATGGTAGAAGCAGGTACAGTTATAACACTTAAAGGACATTTCCTGATGAAGGGTTTATGCCTGAAACGTTGACTCTCCTGCTCCTCAGATGCTGCCTGACCTGCTGTGCTTTTCCAGCACCACACTCTCGACTCTGATCTCCAGCGTCTACAGTCCTCACCTCCTCCCTGAAAGGACATTTGGACGGGCACATGAATGAAAAGGTTTAGAGTGAAATGGGCCAAGCCCATGGGGTAAGTTCTCACTGGAAGGGTTAACAGTTGCTAAGGAGGGACTGTTGGATGGACTGTTGGTCCTTATATTTGACAAGGCACTGGGACTGGATGAGATGAATATTAAAGGGAGTGTGTGTGTGGAAATTATAGGAGCACTACCCATAATCCTTCAGTCTTCCCTAGACTTGAGGGAGGTACCAGGGGACCAGAGAATTATAAACATTACCTCAGGTATAAAAACTTAGTTTAACTTCAGCAATTGGGAAACTTCTGGAGACAATGCTTCACAGCAAAATTAATAGATCACATGGAAAAATGTGGGTTAATTAGGAAGAGGGTGGTGTGTGTATGGAATGAGCTGCCAGGGGAAGTGGTGGAGGCTGGTATATTTACAGCATTTAAAAGGCATCTGGATGGGTATGTGAATAGGAAGGGTTGAGAGGGATATGGGCCAAGTGCTGGCAATTGGGACTAGATTAGGTTGGGATATCTGGTTGGATTAGATTACTTACAGGGTGGAAACAGGCCCTTCGGCCCAACAAGTCCACACCGACCCGCCGAAGCGCAACCCACCCATACCCATGCCCCTTACCTAACACTACGGGCAATTTAGCATGGCCAATTCACCTGACCTGCACATCTTTGTGACTGTGGGAGGAAACCGGAGCACCCGGAGGAAACCCACGCAGACACGGGGAGAACGTGCAAACTCCGCACAGTCAGTCACCTGAGGCGGGAATTGAACCCAGGTCTCTGGTGCTGTGAGGCAGCAGTGCTAACCACTGTGCCACCGTGCCGCCCACGCGACTGAAGGGTCTGTTTCTGTGCTGTACATCTCTATGTCTCTAACAGCCATTATGGATTTAAAGCAGGAGGGGCTGGTTTAGTTTGGGAAACATGCTTGGCATGGATAACATGGACCGAGGGTCTGTTTCCGTGCTGTATGACACTATGGCTTGGTCTAGCAGTAACAGCAACCTGTAGCTCTCTGTGCCGTCTCTGAGGGAAACAAGGTCCAACGTGAAGTGGCTTCATTCAAAATCACCTCAAGCTGAATAATGAGCAGCTTCCTCCATCCTCTGACTGGCCGGGTGGTGCTGTACAGCATGACAGGCACTATCCCGAGGTTCAGAAACGGATGTCACAGAACTTTGGATGGTACAACTGGAACCAGGGAGCAGGGCCCAGACTGAAATGACATTCCTGGGCTCTGGGGAAATCTGCAGCAGAGTTAGAAAGGCGGGGGGACAAATCAGTTCCTGATTTTTCCATTAGTTCTTTGGCAGGATGTGGCATCTGTTGCTCATCCCTAATTGCCCTTGATGGGAGGGGCTTGCTAGGGCCACTTCAGAGGGTATTTCAGAATCAATTACATAGTTATGGGCCTGGAGTCACGTGTAGGCCAGACCAAGTAACAATGCAACTTCTCTTTTTTTTAAAAGATTAGATTAGATTACTTACAGTGTGGAAACAGTCCCTTCAGCCCAACAAGTCCATACCGACCCTCTGAAGAGCAACCCACCCAGACCCATTCCCCTACATTTACCCCTTCACCTAACACTACGGGCAATTTAGCATGGCCAATTCACCTGACCTGCACATTTTTGGATTGTGGGAGGAAACCGGAGCACCCGGAGGAAACCCACGCAGACACGGGAGAACGTGCAAACTCCACACAGACAGTTGTCTGAGGCGGGAACTGAACCTGGGTCTCTGGCGCTGTGAGGCAGCAGTGCTAACCACTGTGCTGTCCACAAAGGGCACAAGTGCACCAGTTGAGTTTCTAACGACAATGAATGATAGTTTCAGGATCGCCATCACGGAGACTGGTTTTATAATTCCCAGGCTTATTAACTAAACTTAAATTTCACCGCTGCCTTCATCAGATTCGAACCCAGCTCCCCAGACCATTATCTTTGGCCTTTGAATCACGAGCTCAGGGACATTTCCATTGCGTCACCATTTCCCAAACTGACCAGAGGTACGGAACAAAAAAAGGTGTAATTCTGTTGCTCAGTGCAGTCTGCAGACCATCAAGCAATGGGAAGGATGTAGAGGAACAAGTCTATTGGGAAATTACAGAGAAATGCCAATTACACTATAGAGTCATTCTACAAAAGGAACTTTAATTTCCAAGGAAGGGTAAGGAGCAGTGAAGGGCAAGTGTTCCTAGATTATGTTCAGGGGAGTTTCCTACAGCAGTCTATGTCCAGCTCAATCAGAAAGGAAGCACTGTTGGACCTAACTGTTAAAAATAAGGTGTGTCAAAGTAGATCAACTGTGTTTGTGGGAATGTTTGGGGATGAGTGATCATTGGATCATATGGTTGAGGATGAAAATAACAATAAACAATCCAGATTTAGAATACAGAACAACCTCGATTATCCAAACGGGATGGGCGGGAAGTATTTTGTTCGGATAACTGACTGTTTGGATAACTGATTGTTCGGATAACGCTTAACATTTTTACGGGACATTGAGATCTCGATCGGATAATCCGAATTTCAGATCATTGATGTTCAGATAACCGGGGTTGTTCTGTAATTAACGTGCAGAGAACCAACTTCAATGGAACAAGATTTGAGCCGGGCCAGACCGACTACAGCTGAAGGTTGGGAGACAACATCTCAAACTGAGCAGTTTGAAGAGATAGTGGTTTAGGGTGTCAAGGTATATTTATTGACCTGAGTTCGAATCCCACTACAACAGATGGTGGAATCTGAATGCAATAAAAAAACTGCAATTAAGAATCTACTGATAACCATGACAACATTATCGATTATTGGAAAACCCACCTGGGTCACTAATGCCCTTTAGTGAAGGAAATCTGCCATCCTTACCTGGTCTGGCCTACATGTGACTCCAGCAACATGGCGACTGGGCAACCAGGGACGGATAATAAATACTGACCAGGCCAGTGACACCCTCATCTCAACAAATAAAAAAGAATCCCTCAAAATGGGGAAGGTAGGATACACAAAACGAAAGTTCCCCAGGTGACAGAGGAGATAGAAATAAAGATAAAGAACAGAAAGTGTGCTGACGAGAGCTGCTGGGTAGGAAGTACCAACTGAGAAGCAAATGAACTAAAGAAGGGAAGGTGAGGAACAAACATGAGAAACGTCTAGTCTAACATAAAGGGGAATCTCAAAATCTTCTTTGGGTACATCATTTGTAAACGTGTGGGGTGCTAGATAAGCACAGCCAATCAGGCGGCATCTTGATGAAGGGTTTACGCTCGAAACGTCGATTTTCTTGCTCCTCGGATGCTGCCTGACCAGCTGTGCTTTTTCAGAGCCACGCTTTCGATTCTGATCTCCAGCATCTTTCTCCTACATCAACAGTAAAAACTGACAAATGGGGTAGGGGTCGATTAAGGACTAAAAAAGGAATTTACACACTGAGGGAGGGGGCATGGCTGGCTTATTAAATTAATAGTTTGAAGTCTTCATCAAGGAGTTAGACTCTCCCCAGGCCAGAGTCACAGAGGGTAAACTCTCACTGGGAGAGTTCACAGCTGTTAAGGAAGGGCTGTTGGATAGACTGCTGGTCCTTATATTTGACAAGGCACTGGGACTGGATGAGATGAATTTTAAAGGGAGAGAGTGGAAATTGTAAGGCACTACCCATAATCCTTCAGTCTTCCCTAGACTTGAGGGAGGTACCTGGGGACCAGAGAATTATAAACATTACCTCAGGTATAAAAAGTCAGTTTAACTTCAGCAATTAGGATACTTCTGGAGACGATAATTCACAGCAAAATTAATAGATCACATGGAAAAATGTGGGTTAATTAGGAAGAGGGTGGTGTATGTATGGAACGAGTTGCCAGGGGAAGTGGTGGAGTCTGGTATATTTACAGCATTTAAAAGGCATCTGGATGAGTAAATGAATAGGAAGGGTTTGGAGGGATATGGGCCAAGTGCTGGCAACTGGGACTAGATTAGGTTGGGATATCTGCTCGGAGTGGACGAGTTGGACCGAAGGGTCTGTTACCGTGCTGTACATCTCTATGACTCGAAGAGCCATCATGGATTTAAGGCAAAATTGTGTTTAAAAACTTTCTAATTAAGAGGTAACAGAAAGGCTTGATGAATGTAATTTAAACTAAAAATCATCCAGGAAAGTAGGCACAGCCAGCATTTATTGCCCATCTCTAATTGTCCAGAGGGTAGTTGAGAGTCAACCATATTGCTGTGGGTCTGGAGTCACGTGTAGGCCAGACCAGGGAAGGACGGCAGATTCGTTCCCTATTAGTGAACCAGGTGGGTACTTACATCAATCGACAGTAGTCACGAGGTCACCATTAGGTCAGGTTTTAGTCCATATCTTCTATCATTGAATTCAAATGTCACCATATCATAGAATCACACATGACAGAAGAGGCCCTTCACCCCATCGATTCTGTACTACCACAACCTACAATGCTACCATCCCTGACACCCCCGGAACATTAGCCTGCTGTTACTGGTTCAGGGAAATGCCCACGTCACTGCTCCCTCTTCCCCATGTGGTTGATGTGGTGTCCAGGCACCTCCAGTGCCACACAATGCTCTGCCATGGAACAAACGGGAATGTGGCAAACATGGAATCAAAACTGGCTCAACAGGAGAAAACAGCGAGAAATGGGCAAGGGAAATGTTCCAGGCTGGGGGGGGGGGGTGGTTTGTTCTGGAGAATCCCTGGGGTTAGTCTGATTTTCCCGAAGCACATTAATCACCTGGATCTCGCTGTGCCTGGGACAGTTCCATAGTTTGCAGATGACGCAGAGCTTTGAAGAACAGTAAACTCTGAGGAGTATAGTGCAGAAAGGACACTGACAAGTGGGTGGAGTGGGCAGACAGGTGGCAGATGAAGTTCAATGCAGAGAGTTATGAGGTCAGCAAAACATTGGAAGACAAGAGGAGATACAATGTTAAAGTGAGTGCAGGAGCAGAGGGAGTTGAACATAGATCATTGAAGGTGGGAAGGCAGGTGGGGAGAGCAGTTCATAAAACATACAGTGTCCTCGGCTTTACCAATCAGGGCATGGAGTACCAGAGCAAGATGATCCTGGGGGTGTTGGGCACTGTACTCAGGGAGGGTGTGGATGGGATTGGGAGAGGGCAGGGGAAAATCCCAGCGATAGCTCCAGGGGTAAGTCAGTGAGAGAATGGGGAGCTGCTGATTTTCACAAGGGGACGGCATAAATCCTTCATCAGCACAGGTTCCCAGGGTCATGGGCAAACACGGGTCACTTGGATAGCTCTTCCAAACAGCAAGTACAGGCAGCATGGAAAGAACGGCCTCCTGTGGCAAGCCATGATGGACACTCCACCGTCTCTCCAGTTCCACGCTTCATGACTCCTTCCCGCAGCATGAACGCTTCCCCCCCAGTCCTCCCCCACACACACACACACACCTTCTCCCCACCCCCCCCCCCCCCCACACACACACACACACACACCTTCCCCCACCCCCCCCCCACCCCCCCAAGTACCTGGACGTGTTGGAAGTTCTGCATGGCCAGGCTCTGTCCCTCTGAGGAGGTCCCATTCATCTGACTGTACACCTGCACCACGGCATTCCCACTGGGACTGGGCTGGATCTGGGGGGTCATCGTAGGGGGAGGGGGCGGAGGAGGAGGAGGAGGTGGAGGGGGGATATACGAAGCCCCCGGGTGCATGTTGTGACTGCTCTGCAAAACAGTTAACGGAGAGAGAGAGACAGAGAGAGAGAGGGGGAGAATAACACGTCACTTTGAAAGCGAGAGCATTCCTCAATAAAGAATCCCTTCCTGATTCTGCCTGGAGTTACCAGGATCTCAGAGACTGCTGCACGTTAAAGACTCTCACTCAACAACAAAAGATCAATAAGATTCAAAACAAACCACCAATCAGTCGGGTCCTACTGGGTCCATAGAAACATAGAAGTTATGAACAGGAGTAGGCCATTCAATATGATCAAGGCTGGTCATCCAACTCTGTCCCTTGTTACCCGCTTTCTTCCCTTTGATCCCTTTAGCCCCAAGAACTTTATGCTAACTCCCTCTTGAAGACATTAAATGTTTCAGCCTCAATCGCACTGTGTTGTCGAGGATTCCAGACTCCCCACTCTGTGGGAGAAGACATCTCTCCTCAGCTCAGTCTGAAATGGCCAAACCCAGTGACCTTACTCTAGACTCCCTGCTCATCCGTTGTCAGTTTACCCTGGTCTAGTCCTGTTCGAATTTTCTTGATTTCGAGACACTATAATCCGAACGCAGACCACCCTTTCCGGATCCCGAATCTGGGATTGACGTGGGCGAGCTGGTTAAGCCAACGACCACACACGTTGACCTCACCCGCCCCCTCCCCACCCTAAGGGACCAGCCCTAGTCACTTCTCCAGCTCCGAGTCCATGCTGCTCGATGTTCCCGAAGGCAGAGATCCTGGCTGAGGGAGAGATCAGAGAGGAGGCCATTCAGACCCTGAGTCTTATCCCAGTTAGGTAGTGGCTGGTCTCACTGATAACCAAATACAACATCAAATTGAATCAGTCCCTCAAACCTCTTCCAGTCTCTTCTATTTCATCACCATCTTCCCAAACTATCGCCATTTCCTCTCCCCCCAACTGATATCTGATATTACAGCCATCCATGGAGCAGCCACAGCTGTCTGGGCACAGAATTTCACCCTCTGACTAAAGACCTTCTTCCTCATCCCAGCCCAACATGGCTGACTCCTCATTCCCAAGACTGGGATCTCCGTTCCCAAAACTCTGCTTCCTCCTCCTGTCAGAATAGGCACCTTCTAAATGTCACCAGCTGCGTAAGAAAGGATTTCCTCACCTCCCTCCTGACCCCACACTCTCTCTCCATCAACCACCTGTCTGCATCTGTCCTCCGTTCCCCCTCCATTTCCCTCTTCCTCTCCCTGACTCCCTTTTCCTCCCCCCATCTTTCTCTCTCCCTACACGTCTATCGTACAGTCATAGAGTCAATCGTTCCCCATCAGTCTCTCCTCCTCTCTCCAAGTCTGTCTGTCACTCCCCCTCACGTTTATGTCTCTCCCTCTCTCTCCCCATCCCCAACACCCACACCCCATCTCCCTCCCTTCCCCCCCACACCTTGGATTGTCACATTCCCAGCTGACGAGGGAGTTTATCTGGTGGAGTTGTGGGGCCAGAGATTTCAAAACCAGGAGCGTGATTCCATCACAGCCGAGAAGCTGGGTATGAAACCTCACCCTCCCAATCCTCCACCCCCACCTCCAACTCTGACCCTGAAACAGTATCCAGCTGCAGCTGCTAGCCCCTGGGGAATGGCCCGGGTTTGGGGTGTGACGAGGCACACGGCATGGTACGTACCTGCACTGGTGGCTGTATGGGAGTCAGGCTCTGATCGAGGGAGGTGAACGCTGACATGGCAGACATGAGCACGTCGTCACTGACGATGATGTTCCCCTGGACCAGGGCCTGGGTCAGTGGAGAGTGAGGCACGGTGATGTACGTAGACACTTGCTGCAGGACACGGCAGGGGAGGGAATCCTGTTAGTATTTCTGCTCACAGACACCATCCCACCCCACCCCACCCCACCCCACCCACACCTCCACCCACCTGCCACACCCCCAGAGTGCTTTGTAGCCAATGGTGCACCTCCACAAATCCGTCATTACTGTGATGTGGGAAACACAGTGTTAGTGCACAGCAAGATCCCACAAACAGGCAGGGGATTTTTTGGGGGGGGGGGGGTCACTGAACCATTGCGCACAGTAAGAGGTCACATCCCCACTAGTTCTCTGAAGGACCCTTGTCATCAAATAAATGTCCCGCCCCATGTCGGTGTATATCTGACCCCCTCCCTACGGAATTTCCACACAAACACACACACACACACACACACACACACCGGTGTGAAATGTCCCCCTCCCCACTCCAGTGTGGTGTAAATCTGCTCCTCCCTTCCCCCACATCGGGGTAAATCCACGGACTCCCCCCATGTCGGGGTGAATCTGCAACCCTCTCCCAGTGTTGGGTTAAATCTATTCTCCCCCCACTTTCCTGTGATGAGGTAAATCTGCCCCCCCGTCCCTGTGTCAGGGTAAATCTGCCCCCCTCCCTGCTGTGATGGGGCAGATCTGTCCCTGACTCCCTGTGATGGGGTAGATCTGTCCCCCCTCCCCGTATCGGGGTAAATTTGTCCCCCACTCCCCGTATCGGGGTAAATCTGTCCCCCCTCCCGGTTTCCTTGTGAAAGTTCCTGTTAATCATTGCCCCTCAGATGGGATCGACTGGATCATTGATCAGACTGTCATCTCCACCAGGGGAGGGGTTGGGGGGAATCGGCCGGGATCCGTGGTTGGGGAGAGGGGGAGGAGAGGCCGAGCGAGGTGTCAGATTAACCTCCCACCCAACTGGCAGTTCCCCTGACAGTGCAGCACTCCCTTGGCCCTGCACCCAGACTCGGGTAAACCCAAACCCTCCTGACCCAGAAGCAAGGGCGATACCCGCTGGTCCTGGAGAGATCAGACACTGCAAGCTCCCGCCTCCCACCCCCAATCACCCCCCCCCCCCCCCCGCTCGGTGGCTGCTCCCCTCCCCCCACCCCACTCTGTGTTACCTGTCGGCTGATGGGCTGTGGAGGCGGCACACTGGTCATTGGGGCGACGGAGGTGAAGGTGTTGCTGGGGGCCAGCGAGACAGAGGCCAGTGAGGGCAGGCTGCCCTGACACTGCTCCCGCTTGTGAGCGATGAAGGACTGCAGAGAGTTAAACTGCTTCTTACACTTCCCACAGAGGAAGACATCGTCATCGTCTGGGGGGGGGGGGGGGGGGGGGGAGGGGCGATAGAGATGGAGAGGGGGGGCCAGGGAGAGAAGGGGGTGCAGGGAGAGAGGGGGGGCAGGGAGGGGGGGCAGGGAGAGAGGGGGAGAGGGTGGGGGGGAGAGATGTCAGCAAAATATTAATTGTATACTTTCATGTTTTCATTTTTCTCCTGAGGAGGGGGGAATGGAGTGAGAGAGTGGGGGGGGGGGAATGGGGGAATGGGGAGGGGAGGGGGAATGGGGGAATGGGGGGGGTGAGTGGGGGAGGGCCATCATTCCCCAATTGTCCCTCAATTTTACAAATTGTCAGACATTTCCTCAGCTCACACTGACGTCCCAGGCTGACACTCCACCCAACTGCTGAGGCAGCACAAACAAACTACCCCCCCCCCCCCCCCCACCCCCCCTCCCACCCCCTCTACCCCTTCCCCCCCCCCCCCCCCCCCTCCCCATCCCCCCCCCTAACCCCCCCACCCCCCCCCCCCGCCCCCCCCCCCCCCCCCACTCCCCCCCCACCCCCCACCCCCCCCCCCCCCCCTTCCCCACCCCCCTCCACCCCCACTCCCCCCCCCCCCACCCCCCCCCTCCCCATCCCCCCCACCCCCACCACCCACCCCCCCACACCCCCCCCCCCCTCCCCCTCTACCTCCCTCCCCACCCCCTTCCCCCTCCCCCCCCCCCCCCCCTCCCCACCCCCACCCCTTCCCCATCCCCCTCTACCCCCCTCCCCACACCCCCACCCCCTCCCCCCCATTCCCCTCTACCCCCCCCCCACACCCCCACCCCTTCCCCATCCCCCTCTACCCCCCACCTCCCCCCCCCCCACCCACCCCCTTCCCCATCCCCCTCTACCCCACACCCCCCACCCCCCACCCCCTTCCCCATCCCCCTCTACCCCCACTTCCCACCCCCCCCACCCCCTTCCCCATCCCCCTCTACCCCCCTCCCCACACACCACCACCCCCCTTCCCCAACCCCCCCTCCACCCCCCTCCCCACCCCCCACCCCCTTCCCCATCCCCCTCTACCCCCACTCCCCACCCCCCCACCCCCCTTCCCCATCCCCCTCTACCCCCACTTCCCACCCCCTTCCCCATCCCCCTCTACCCCCCTCCCCACACCCCCCCACCCCCTTCCCCATCCCCCTCTACCCCCACTTCCCACCCCCCACCCCCTTCCCCATCCCCCTCTACCCCCACTTCCCCCCCCCCACCCCCTTCCCCATCCCCCTCTACCCCCACTTCCCACCCCCCACCCCCTTCCCCATCCCCCTCTACCCCCACTTCCCACCCCCCCACCCCCTTCCCCATCCCCCTCTACCCCCCTCCCCACACCCCCACCCCCTTCCCCATCCCCCTCTACCCCCCTCCCCACCCCCCCACCCCCTTCCCCATCCCCCTCTACCCCCACTCCCCACCCCCCCCACCCCCTTCCCCATCCCCCTCTACCCCCACTTCCCACCCCCTTCCCCATCCCCCTCTACCCCCCTCCCCACACCCCCACCCCCTTCCCCATCCCCCTCTACCCCCACTTCCCACCCCCTTCCCCATCCCCCTCTACCCCCCTCCCCACACCCCCACCCCCTTCCCCATCCCCCTCTACCCCCCCTCCCACACCCCCACCCCCTTCCCCATCCCCCTCTACCCCCCTCCCCACACCCCCACCCCCTTCCCCATCCCCCTCTACCCCCACTTCCCACCCCCTTCCCCATCCCCCTCTACCCCCACTTCCCACCCTTCCACACCCTCCTCCACCCCTTCCCCCCATCCCCACCCCCACCCAACCCCCACTCACCACTCCCTTCCCCACCCCCACTCTCCACTCCCTTCTACCCCCACTCCCCTCCACCCTCTTCCACCCCCACTCCCTTCCACCCACACCTGGAGCTCCCTTACCCAGGGAGGGAGGGGTGGGGATGGGACGGGAGTTACGTATGTAGCTTACCGAGGGTGGGCTGGATGCTGCTGCTGGTGACAGTGTGAGGTGATGGATCAGTAACCGATCCCTGACTCTCCAGTAGCGACTGTACAGCCAGCACCGTCTGATTGTCCATTCCTGGGGAGGGACACAACAACATTCAGACAGACCTTCACCCCCCACCCCTCCCCGACCCCAGTGGCACCGACTGAGGAGGAATCCAAACCTGAGGGGCTGGCGGAAAAATTGTGAGAACTTTCATTTGCGTGGCGCCTCCAAAGTGGACAAAACATACGAAGGCGTCCGCCCCTCCCCGCCGCACCTCCCTATCCCCTGCCGCGCCGCCCCATCCCCCACTGTGTTGCCCACTTCCCCCACTATGCCTCCTCCTCCCCCACTGCGTCGCCCCTCCCCCTCCCCCAGTGTGTCACCCCATCCCCCACCGCGCCTCCCCCTCCCCCCCAATACTCAATAAGCCGTCAAGTTATAGCGAAGCAAAATTGTTGATTCACAGCAGAGACACCGAGAGACGGTGGTGGGTTGTGGGACTGGAACAATCACTGTGCCCTTGATACATCCCCTCGGGCAGGAGGAGGGTTTCAGTAAAAAACAGAGCAGAAGCAGAAAGCCGACCTGCGAGTTACCATCAACCAGAAACTCAACTGGACTCACCTCATCAACACAACGTCTCCAGGAGCAGGTCAGAGGCTGGGAATCCCACAGCGAGTAACTCCCCTCCTGACTCCCCAAAGCCTGTCCACCATCTACAAGGCCCAAGTCAGGAATGTGATGGAATACTCCCCAGCCTCCTGGATGGGGCCAGCTCTGATAACACTCAGGCAGGTCCACACCACCCAGAACAAAGCAGACACTTGATTGGCACCACATCCACAAACACCCACTCCCTCCCCTCCCCTCCCTCCCTCCCTCCACCACCGATGCTCAGTAGCAGCAGCGTGTACCAGCTACAAGATGCACTGCAGGAATTCACCAAAGAACCTCAGAGTGCACCTTCCAAACCACCAACCAGTTCCATCTAGGACAAAGGTAGCAGATACATTGGACACCACCCCCTGTAAGTTCCCCTCCAAGCTACTCACCATCCTGACTTGGAAATATATCACCGTTCATTCACTATTGCTGGGTCAGAAATCCTGGAATTCCCTCCCTAAGGGCATTGTGGGTCTACCCACAGCACAGGGACTGCAGGGTGCTCAAGAACGCAGCTCATCCCCATCTTCTGGAAGGTGACTGATACCCACAGCCAAAGGTTAGAGAAACCAACAGGGGAGAGGTAGCTGAGTCCCAGTGTTGGTGTAACCCAGAGTGAACACTGACACCCAGGTTCTGCCTCCTGGTCTGGTTTTAAAATCCTTGCGCTCGTTTCTGAATCCCTCTGGGAGATCTTGGCTTCTCCCCGGTCCATCCTCCGGCTCAGAACTGATCATCAACCAACATCATCCAAAAACAGATGACCCGGTCTTCACCAGAGCACTGTTTGTGGGATCTTCCTGTGCACAACTCCTCCCCACTCCGTGAATTTCAGTGACTGTTTCACATTCCTAATTCCTCACTTTCCATTGCTTTTCAAACCTAATGTCCCTAATTCCCACCATCCGGAGATCCCGAATACAGGCAAAACACTGCAGATGCTGGAAATCTGAAACAAACCCAGAGCACACCTGAGAAATTCAGCAGGTCTGGCATCATCTGCAGAGAGACAGAAACAGAGTCAATGTTTTTTGAAGAAGTCTCCAAACATTTACTGTTTCTCTCTCCACACATGCCGTGTAACCTGCTGAGTTTCTCCAGTGTTCTCTGTCTGACCCAAAGACCGTGATCAGTAACCCATGAGAATTATTCTAGTTTCAAAATATTGCCAGGGTTGGAGGATCTGAGCTACAGGGAGAGGCTGAACAGGCAGGGGCTATTTTCCCTGGAGTGTCGGAGGCTGAGGGGTGACCTTATAGAGGTTTATAAAATCATGAGGGGCATGGAGAGGGTAAATAGGCAAAGTCTTTTCCCTGGGGTCGGGGAGTCCAGAACTAGAGGGTTTAGGGTGAAGAGGGGAAAGATATAAAAGGGACCACATTTTCGCAGAGGGTGGTACGTGTATGGATTGAGCTGCCAGAGGAAGTGGTGGAGGCTGGTACAATTACAGCATTTAGAACATAGAAGGATACAGCGCAGTACAGGCCCTTCGGCCCTCGATGTTGCGCCGACCGAATCCTACCTAACCTATACTAGCCCAATAACTTCCAAATGCGTATCCAATGCCCGCTTAAATGACCATAAAGAAGGAGAGTTCACCACTGATACGGGCAGGGCATTCCATGAACTCACAACCCGCTGTGTGAAGAATCTACCCCTTTAAAAGGCATCTGGATGGATATATGAATGGGAAGGATTTGGAGGGATATGGGCCAACTGCTGACAAATGGGCTTAGGTTAGGTGTATGTTCAGCATGGACTGATTGGACAGAAGGGTCTATTTCTGATTAGATTGCTTACAGTGTGGAAACAGGCCCTTCGGCCCAACAAGTCCACATCGACCCGCTGAAGCGCAACCCATCCATACCCCTACATTTGCTCCTTACCTAACACTACGGGCAATTTAGCATGGCCAATTCACCTGACCCGCATATCTTTGGACTGTGGGAGGAAACCCATGCAGACACAGGGAGAATGTGCAAACTCCACAAAGACAGTCACCTGAGGCGGGAATTGAACCCATGTCTCTGACGCTGTGAGGCAGCAGTGCTAACCACTGTACCACCATCCCACCCACCGTGCTGTATGACTCTATGACTTTGATAATTTAACCAGTTCTTTTTTTTAAAAGAATTCTGGTGGAGGCACAATTGAGATTATCCCAAACAAATAAATTGGTTTGCTCATATCCCGTGGACAACAACAATGTACTCTGACATAATATAGCATCTGGCAACATTCACTCAACCTGCTCTGGTCCCAGTGGACCTGGAGCCCCTACCAGTGAGTCTGTGCTCTCAACCCCACCTGTTTTATAAGCTACCTGTTTCTCCTTTAATTGCAGGTTTAACTGTTCACACCTCAATTACTTCAATTCACATTTTCATGCAGTCATATAAATGCAGTGTGAGACACGTTGTAAGAATTCATACAGCAAGGACCTGAGCAATTCATTTCGGTTCATAGGTGTTATATAGATATTTATTTGGTGTTTGTTGGGGAAATGCAGCATTGCATTGTGCTGATCTGTTAAGGAGCTGGTTGGGCTCTTGCTCCTGATCTTTTTAAACCTCCTCCCTGGCTTTTCCAACAAGCCTTGACCCTCCTGCCTTCTCTCTCCTTCAGACTGAGAGCTGCTGTTCCAGAGCTTCTCCCCCCGGGGGAAGCTGCAGTCACAGCCGCCACCATCAGGGCAGAGGCAACACAAAAACCACCCTGGACGGAAAAGGACGACGGTGGCAAAAAAAACTAAATTGCAGAACAATAGTTTCCTCTTGCAAACATTGCAACTTAATAAGGAAATAGCAGGGACGACACCAACCCTCCCCCCGCAATGCAAAGGGGCAGACTCCAAATGCAAAAGTTGGGAATGAAATGCAAATGCTGCAAAGGTGAGAAATGTTGCATTTTATTACCTGCCAACGCCTCGAAAATTGCTTGCGCCATCTTGGAGCTTCTCTGTTGTGTTTGAGGCTGGGACGATGGGAAATGGAAGAGGCAGAAATCCTCGCTGCCTGCAGAGAGCACCACGTCCACCAGAGGGAGCAGCCGACCACAAAACCCTGGCTGCACTGGAGCTGGAGTCCTGCAGGGGGAGCTCTCAGCCCCTTGACTTCTCAGGGGCTGAACACAACTCCTCAACATTAATTTTCTTGCTCCATTGCTACACCTTTTGCCCTCACACTAACGATCCTTTTTGTCATTTAATCTCTCTTGCGTCCTTCCTTATTACAATTCTTCTTCCCATTTCCCCCTTTACACTCAATTACATTTCAAACTTCTCCCACTTCCAATGAAAGATCATTGATGTATAATGTATAATCATCTTTGGGTAATTGATCATCACCAATCCTTGTGTCTGGGAATATGTGTCTGGCAGTGAAGATAGACCCCATCTTGGTAAGTGGTAAAGTTTGCTACAGGTTACTTAATAACTAGTTATTTTATGTTTGAGATTTTTGAGATGCCAGGCTTAACTGAAGATTAAATTCACGTCACTGTTGGCACTTGAACAACTTAAACTCAACACAATGAAGACAGATTAGTTCCTGCTTTACACACTGATGGGTGTTACTATCACTGAATCCCCCACGAGCCAGATCCTGGGGGTTACCATTGACCAGAAACTCAACAGGACTCACCACATAAACAAATGGCTACAAGACCAGGTCAGAGGCTAGGAACACTGGCCAGTAACTCACCTCCTGATCTCCACTTGGTGTACCTCCACCCTTGAACCCCACTGCTCCAACCACAACAAGGACAGACCCCCCTGGACCTCACCTTCCACCCCACCAATCTTCGGATACAACGCATCATGCTCCGCTATTTCTGCCACCTACAGTCAGACCCCACCACCAGGGATCTGTTTCCCTCCCCGCTTCTGTCAGCATTCCACAGAGACCATTCCCTCCATCACTCCCTCGTTAGGTCCATGCTCCCCACCAACTCACCTTCCACTCCCACACGTTCCCCTGCCACTGCATGAGGTATTAAACCTGCACCCACACCTCCCCCCGCAACTCTAATGCCCCAAAGGAACCTTCCACATCCAGCAGAGATATTTCTGCACCTCCAAACACCTCATCCACACTGTCCGTTGCTCTCGATGTAGTCTCCTCTACATCGGGAAAACAGAACACCAATTTGTGGAACATTTCCAAGAACATCTCCGGGACACCCGCACCAACCAACCCCACCACCATGTGGCTGGCCACTTCAGTTTCCCCTCCCACTTCAACAAGGACATGCAGGCCATGGGCCTCCTCCATCGCCAAACCCTTACCACCCGATGTCTGGAGGAAAAACCCCTCATCTTCCACCTTGGGACCCTCCAACCACACAGCATCAATGTGGATTTCACCAGTTTCCTGATCTCCCTTCCCCTCATCTTATCCCAGATCCAACCCTCCAACTCAGCAAGACCCTCTTGAATTGTCCTACCTGTCCATCTTCCTTCCCGTTTATCTACTCCACCCTCCACTCTGACCTATCCCATCATCCCCACCTGCATCTACCTATCAGCCAACTTCCCCCCCCAGCCCCACCCTCCCATTTATCTCTCAGCCCCCTTGGCTCCCCACATTCCTGATGATTCTCGACTCTTCTGATCCTCGGATGCTTTCAGACCGGATGTGCTTTTCCAGCACCACAATTTTTGATTCCCCAAAATCTGTTGACCATCTACAAGGCACAAGTCAGGAGTCTGATGGAATATTCACCACTGGTCTGGATGGGGGCAGCTCCAACAACACTCAAGAAGCTCGACACCATCCAGGAGAAAGCAGCCCCCACTTGTTTGGCACCTCATCCACAAACATCCACTTCCTCCACCACTGACGCTCAGTAGCAGCAGTGTGTGTTATCTACAAGATGCACTGTAGATCACTACTTTCCAAACCCCACAGCCACTTCCATCCAGATGGACGAGGACACCAGATGCCGGCCTTGCAAGTGACACCCTCACCCCGTACAAGAGCAGAAAAACACTTGATGGTGATGGAACACAATTACAAACTGCCAAACTGATTTAATGCAGATGAATTTCATGAATAAGTGAATTACTTGTTTCACAACAGCCATATCCAATCACTTCCCAGACGTTCAGATATTACAAGTATCTCTGCAAAAATGGATTTTCAGCTTGATAGTTCCTACACTAAAATAAGGGAAGTATCCTCCTGAAATCTTGTTCTAAACTCTCAATCATCTTTCTTGCAGATTAAAATACTTTTCAATTTTATGAATCAATGTGATGGGAGAAGGAGGCTGACATGGTGACGAGTGGGGAGGCCTTGCACCCACACAGTCAACTGGGCCAAACTGTTTGTCTTTGTGCTGGGCATTCAACAGAACGTAGGAAAGGGGAGGACAGCAAGGCCATCCTGCTCATGGTGATTCATGGCTTATCAGTGATCTTCCCATTGTATACCCGTGCCGATTCTCAAACCCAACCCCAACATGTTCAGCATTGCTAAAAAAACTAGCCCAGCAATTAAACAAGGTCAGGCATTGCTTCTTCGGAAGGGAAGTGCCTTTACAGCATGGCTTGTGGGCCTAGAGAAGCCCCCATGGGAGAGGCTGCAGTCGGCTCCAACTTATCAAAGGGCTTTTGCCCGAAACGTTGATTTTCCTGCTCCTCGGATGCTGCCTGAACTGCTGTGCTTTTCCAGCATCTAATCCAGAATCTGGTTTCCAGCATCTGCAGTCACTGTTTTTACCTTCCAACTTATCAAACACCTCTCTCTAAGAAAGCACACCTTCCTCACCCAGCTGTCAGCTACCTGTTTGACCCAAACCTCCTCGGGGTAGTGGTGTTTCCACAACCCCCCCTGACAGGGAATAACACTGATCCATCCGGCAGACTCCCCACAAGTGAAAACTTCCTGTGATTTTCAAACTGTGCGGTGTCCCCTGCCTCACTCACAAAACCCGGCCCAGTCTAAAAACTGGAAGAACTGTCCCACAGACCAGTCAAAGCAACATCCTGACCTTGTCTGTAAAGTATCATTTTATAAGAATGACAGAGTCCCAGCCACCGCCGTCACCATCCCTGGGTCTGTCCCATCTCTCCAGCAGGGCAGACCCAGCAGAGGACAGCACAGTGCGATACATTTTGGAAATCTCATAGCTTCAGATTAAACATAGGAAAGGCAACCTCCTCCTGATTACCATGTCCTGTCCTTCCTCAGCTGATGAATTGGTACTCCTCCATGTTGAACAACACTTAGGGAAAGCACTGAGGGTGGCAAGGACACAGGATGTACTCTGGGGCGAGGGATTTCAATGTCCACCACTGAGTGGACAGCAGTACGAGCGACTGAGCTGTTTGGGTCCTAAAGGCATGGCTGCTGGGCTGGGTTTGCAGCAAGTGCTGAGGGAACCAACAAGAGGGAAAAATATACTTGTGGGTGGCCCATTGGCTCGCCCTGCTCTCTCACAGCGCCAGGAACCTGGGTTCGATTCCCACCTTGGGTGACTGTCCGTGTGGAGTTTGCACAAACTCCCTGTGTCTGCATGGGTTTCTAGATTAGATTAGATTACTTACAGTGTGGAAACAGGCCCTTCGGCCCAACAAGTCCACACCGACCCGCCGAAGCGCAACCCACCATACCCCTACATTTACCCCTTTACCTAACACTACGGGCAATTTAGCATGGCCAATTCACCTAACCCGCACATCTTTGGACTGTGGGAGGAAACCGGAGCACCCGGAGGAAACCCACGCAAACACGGGGAGAACGTGCAAACTCCACACAGTCAGTCGCCTGAGGCGGGAATTGAACCCGGGTCCCTGGCGCTGTGAGGCAGCAGTGCTAGCCACCGTGCCACCCTCCCACAATCCAATGTTGTGCCCGTTAAGTGATTGACCATGTTAAACTGCCCATAGTGTTAGGTACATTAGTCAGGGGTAGGTGTAGCAGAATGGGTCTGGTTGGATTACTCTTTGGAGGATCAGTGTGAACTTGTTGGGCCGAAGGGCCTGTTTCCATACTGTAGAGAATCCAACCCAATCTGGCTCTCCCTGGAAAGAATATGTAAATATTTTGTGGAATATAATTTATGAGAAATGGATGTTCAGACATTGGAATTGCAGAAAGGTACAAAGTGTGTTTTTGGGTTTTTTCATACCTTGAAGGCCAGATGTGGAAGTGGCTGGAACTGTGGAACTGTGCATTGTTATTGGTTACAGAATCTCCTGGTATGTTTTGACGAGGTTGGGATTGATATTTCAGTGAGGCATGCTGGGACTGAACTTCAGGACATTCACTTCCTCTCAGTGCAGGAAAGAGAACTTAAACTCAAACCTCAGCAGACATTCGCTACCTCCAGAAAAAAACGACATCCAAAACTGAAATTAAGGAATTTTAACTCATCAAATAATGTGTGTGTGTGTGTGTGTGTGTGTGTGTGTGTGAGAGAGAGAGAGAGAATGGGTGAGTGTGTTAGAATGGGGGTGTGTGTATTAGTGTGTGTGTGTGTGTGTTAGAGTGTGTGTGAGTGAATGGTTAGTGTGTTAGAAGGGGTTGTGTGTATAAGAGTGTGTGTGAATGGGTATGTCTATGTGAAAATGACAGTGAGACTATGTATTTGTGAGTGTTATGAAGATGTGGATGTACTGTACCTTTAAGAGAGTTAAAAGCTAGCAAAATACCTGACAGCACCAAGTGTTCTCAATAAGGTAACAACGTAACGTAAAGCTAGATGGCACGTTGCCTGTGCACAAAAACAGATTTGAATCAGGCCAACCAGTTTAACTTATACCCTGAAAAAAACAAACTTCAATTGAGTTGGAATTTAGTATATTGACAATCTTAAAAGCCAATGACACAATCTGATGCTTTGGGGGTGTAAGACTGGGGGGGGGGGGGGAATTGAACAGTTGGGAGGAGAACTGCCAAGCTACCAGCATGTAGACACTGCCCGAAAAATAGCTCTCTTAAAGATACCTTTATCGATCAGTGACTTGTGAAACAGAAATCCCTAAGTAGAAGAAAAGAAGGCTGAGGAGGAGAAGATTCAATATCTGGCTGGTTTTGAAAACTTGAATTTTTGGTAAACCTTGATCAGGAGGGTTTTATCGGACTAGTATTGTAGAAGGAGAAGGTAAAAGATAGGTTCGAGGAAGGAGTTGTAAATAGTTGTTAGTTAATTATTCTCTGTTATACCTTTAGAAATAAAATTGTTAATTTTTACTTTAAATAGTTCTTGGGCTCTCAAGTTTTCACAGATGTGATAAATCTGTTCTGTGTTGCTGGTTTAAATTAAGTAGGAGGGTTTACCTCATGTCGTAACAGTGAGAATATGTGTGTTTGAGTGAGTGTGTACATTTGGGTGTGTGTATGTGAGAGAGAGAGAGAGAGAAAGAGAGAGCGAATGTTGCCCCGAGACAATCTTTGATTGGTTATTTAATCCAGCTATTGTGAGCTCAGGAGGGCTCAGCATAGTAACAATCACTTGATTGGCTCCTGAGCAGGCAGTTCCAGCCTTGTACATGGAAAAATATCCAATCTGTGAAGAGAAAGCCCCTTCAGTCTCTCTCTTATTCTCTCTCGCTTCCTCCTGCCTGGAGAAGCAACAGGAAATCTTACTTCTCATTTTCCTGCAAAATGCTCACTCCGAGAATCCCTTCATGGAAAACGGGGATAAGCCACTTTCTGGGATATTGGAAGGAGTAAATTCTCAAACAGTGAACGAAAGCCAGCGACAGTCTGCAAAAAAAACCCTTCTCCCATCAGCAAAGAACTGAAAGAAAGTGGAAGGAACCAAAACATAATGACACAACCATGTCTGTGATCCGGACTGCTGCCAGAATTGTGCTGCTCTGAATCTTTCTTTCAGCTCCACCAGTAATATTTGTGGCACACTGTGTATCTTTGTTGTTTGCTTGCTTGTATGAGTGTGTGTGGCAATTTGAAAAGGGGGTAGAATTTAAGCTATATAAGTTATTTATGTTTTTTTCTTGCCGTTCGTTAAAAACAATTTGATTACAATAAACAGTTCTTTCCATGATGTACATATTCCTTTAATTTGAATTAGACTGTGAAGGTGAGGACTGTCGATGCTAGAGATCAGAAACAAAACGTGTGGTGCTGGAAAAGCACAGCCAGTCAGGCAGCACCCATCAGGAATGTGTGGGGGTGGAAGGGAACTGTGAGATAAATAGGAGGGTGGGGGGGTGGAGCTGTGGGAAAAGTAGCTTGGGAGGTGATAGGTGGATGCAGGTCAGGGTGATAGCGATAGGTCGGAGTGGTCGGTGGGAAGGAAAATGGACAGGAGGACAAATCAAGAGGGCAGTGCCGAGTTGAAGGGTTGGATGTGGGATGAGGTGAGGGGAGAGGAGATGAGGAAACTGGTGATGCCGTGTGGTTGGACGGTCCCGAGGTGGAAGATGAGATATTCTTTCTCCAGGTGTCAGGTGGCTAGGATTTGGCGGTGGGGGAGGCCCAGGACTTGCAGGTCTTTAGCAGAGTGGGAGGGGGAGAAGATCAGGCAATTGAATGTGTCAAAGCTCATTTCGGTGAGATGCTGGACATCAATCCCAGAACTGTCACAAAAGTTAAAGATTTTATCAAACAATACGTAAACATTTCCCAATTTACCTGTCCATTTAGACCCAGGTGAATAGAAAACACATGATAAGTTTCTGTACTGAACAAGCTTGTCAATTCTAGCTGCAGGCCAATTCATATGAACTACTGACATATAATTCTCCCAGTTCAAACGGTTACATCCTTATGATCATCCCACCCCTCCCCCCACAACACACACACACAAATACACACATATACAAATACACACACATACAAATACACACACAAATAAATACACACACACCTGCAGACACACACACACACAAATACACACATATACAAATACACACACATACAAATACACACACACCTGCAGACACACACACACACACACAAATACACACATATACAAATACACACACACCTGCAGACACTCGCACACACACACACATATACAAAAACACACACCTGCAGACACACACACACAAATACACACATATACAAATACACACACATACAAATACACACACACCTGCAGACACACACACACACACACACACAAATACGGGCACATATACAATATACACACACCAGACACCCACACACACAAATACACACAGGAACAAATACACACACATATACAATACACACACATATACAATACACACATATATACAGAAACATACAAAGAAGCAGAAATAACTGGCTTTGTTTCAGGCTTCAGGTATTTTCTACTGCAGAGTCACACACCTCACCCCCTTCACAAGGGTAAAGGCTTTAGCCAGTGTCATTCATACCCACAAGCTGTTCAGCTGCCCAGAGGCCAATCCCAGACAAATGGCCATTACCATCCACAGTTGGTCACCACTCCTCAAAGTGATCAGCTACTCGTTACTGGCTGAATCTCACTTTGTGCACACCCCCGATGCCCGTTTACAGTAACTGCTTGCTCCACACTGAGTGAACAAAGCAGCTATGTAAACATGACTTCCAATGAGCTCACAATAATTACGGATGCAACTAGCAACATCCACATTACATGAATAAACAAAAACCTCTGGGAAATTATTTTAGCCCTCTTCTGTGAAAACAGAATTAAGGAAGTTATTTAATTATAGAGTCATAGAGTCATTGAGATGTACAGCATGGAAACAGACCCTTCAGTCCAACCCGTCCATGCTGACCAGATATCCCAACCCAATCTAGTCCCACCTGCCAGCACTTGGCCCATATCCCTCCAAACCCTTCCTATTCATATACCCATCCAGATGCCTCTTAAATGTTGCAATTGTACCAGCCTCCACCACTTCCTCTGGCAGCTCATTCCATACACGTACCACTCTCTGTGTGAAAATGTTGCCCCTGAGGTCTCTTTTATATCTTTTCCCTCTCACCCTACACCTATGCCCTCTAGTTCTAGACTCCCCAATCTCAGGGAAAAGAACTTGTCTATTTATCCTATCCATGCCTCTCATAATTTTGTAAACCTCTATAAGGTCACCCCTCAGCCTCCGACGCTCCAGGAAAAACAGCCCCAGCTTGTTCAGCCTCTCCCTGTAGCTCAAATCCTCCAACCCTGGCAATATCCTTGTAAATCTTTTCTGAACTCTTTCAAGTTTCACAACACCTTTCTGATAGGAAGGAGACCAAAATTGCACACAATATTCCAACAGTGGCCTCACCAATGTCCTGTACAGCTGCAACATGACCTCCCAACTCCTGTACTCAATACTCTGACCAATAAAGGAAAGCATACCAAACGCCTTCTTCACTATCCTATCTACCTGCAACTCCACTTTCAAGGAGCTATGAACCTGCACTCCAAGGTCTCTTTGTTCTGCAACACTCCCTAGGATCTTACCATTATAAAGGATGAAATTACGACACATCTGGATAGCAGTAACAGGATAGGTCAGAGTCAGCATGGATTTATGAAGGGGAAATCATGCTTGACTAATCTCTGGAATTCTTTGAGGATGTAACTCTGAAGATGGACAAGGGAAATCCAGTGGATGTAGTGTACCTGGACTTTCAGAAAGCCTTTGATAAAGTCCCACATAGGAGGTCAGTGAGCAAAATTAGGGCGCATGGTACTGGGGGCAAAGTACTGACTTGGATTGGAAATTGGTTGGCTGACAGGAAACAAAGATTAGTGATAAATGGCACCCTTTCGGAATGGCAGGCGGTGACCAGTGGGGTACCGCAGGGAGCAGTGTTGGGACCACAGCTTTTTACAATATATATTAATGATATAGAAGATGGTATTAATAGTAACATTAGCAAATTTGCTGATGATACAAAGCTGGGTGGCAGGATGAAATGTGATTGATGTTATATTACAGGGTGACCTGGACAGTTTAGGTGAGTGGTCAGATGCATGGCAGATGCAGTTTAATGTGGATAAATGTATGATTATCCACTTTGGTGGCAAGAACAGGAAGGCAGATTACTACCTAAATGGAGTCAAATTAGGTAAAGGGGCAGTACAGAGAGATCTGGGTGTTCTTGTACACCAGTCAATGAAGGCAAGCATGCAGGTACAGCAGGTAGTGAAGAAGGCTAATAGCATGCTGGCCTTCATAACAAGAGAGATTGAGTATAAAAGCAAAGTGGTTCTTCTGCAGCTGTACAGAGCCCTGATGAGACTGCACCTGGAATATTATGTGCAAATTATGTCTCCAAATTTGAGGAAAGACATTCTGGCTATTGAGGGAGTGCAGCATAGGTTCACGAGGTTAATTCCTGGAATGGCGGGACTATCTTATGTTGAAAGATTGGAGCGACTGGGCTTGTATACCCTTGAGTTTAGAAGGCTGAGAGGGGATCTGATTGAGACGTATAAGATTATTAAAGGATTGGATACTCTGGAGGCAGGAAACATGTTTCCGCTGATGGGTGAGTCCTGAACCAGAAGACACAGCTTAAAAATATGGGGTAGACCATTTAGGACAGAGATGAGGAGAAACTTCTTCACCGAGAGAGTGGTGGGTGTGTGGAATCCTCTGCCCCAGAGGGCAGTGGAGGCCCAGTCTCTGGATTCGTTTAAGAAAGAGTTGGATTGAGCTCTCAAGGATAAAGGAATCAAGGGTTATGGAGATAAGGTAGGAACAGAATACTGATTGAGGATGATCAGCCATGATCATAATGAATGGTGGTGCAGGCTCGAAGGGCAGAATGGCCTACTCCTGCACCTATTGTCTATTGTCTATTTAGTGTATAAGTCCTGCTAAGATTTGCTTTCCTCAAAATGCAGCACTTCACATTTATCTGAATTAAACTGCATCTGCCATTTCTCAGCCCATTGACCCATCTGGTCCAGATTACTTGACCATTTTATTGTTCTCTATTATCGATTCTCCCATTTCAGACTGTAAGGAGCCTACAGTTGTCTTTACTGATCGTTTTTTCTTTTCATGTATATACAAAACCTCTTATAGTCTGCTCTTATATTCCTGACAAGCTGACACTCAAACTCTATCTTTACCCAATCTTTCACAGCCGACTCACTCACACCTTCAGAATTCCTTTGTTTAGATTATGACCCTGGATTCAGGATGGACAGCTTCACATTATATCCCAGTTAAGAATTCTATCTTGTTATGATCACTTTTTCCCTCAAGGATTAACCCCTTCTCATGTTATTTCACACACAGTGCCACCCCATCACCTCTGCCTTTTTATGTGTCCTTCTGAAAGATTGAATACACTTCCACACCCATGTCTCTGCCACTGAAATCATCTTACACCCATTTATAATTATTTCTGCCATTAATATATCTACCCTGTTTGCCTTCCACTTTTGTTATCTTTCATTTCCATCTTTGATTCCCTTATTGCTGTTTCCTTGCTCAAGTTGTAGCCATACAGTCTTGCAGCACGGTAACAGACCCTTTGGTCTGACTCGTCCATACCAACCTGGTTTTCCCAGACTCAATGAGCCCCATTTACTCGAGTTTTGCTCATATCCCCCTAAACCTTCCCTATCCATGGACCTGTCCAATTGTCTTTAAATGTTGTAGCTGTACCCATATCTACCTCTTCCTCTGACAGTTCATCCCACGGACAAACGTGTGAAAAACGTGCCTCTCAGGTCAGTTTAAAATCTTTCTCCTCTCACCTTAAACCTATGCCATCTACTTTTGGACTCTCCTACCCTGAGGAAAAGACCTTTGCTCTTCACCTTGCCTCTGCCCTTCATGATTTTATAAACCTCTATCAAGTCACCCCTCTACCTCCTACACTCTAGTGAAAAAGTCCCAGCCTAACCAGCCTGTTTTCCTAACTCAAACCCTCCAGCCCCAGGAATATCCTGGTAAATATTTACTGCACCCTCTCCAATTTAATAATCTCCTTCCTATGGCAGGGTGACCAGAAGTGTACACAGTACTCGAAAAATGGCCTAATGTTCTGCACAACATGATGTCCCAACTCCTGTACTCAATGATGCCAAGAGGGCCACATGCTTTCTTTACCATCCTGTCTACCTGTGATGCAAAGAATTATGCACCCGAACCCCTGGGTCTCTCTTATTTGACCACCTCCCCAGGGCCCCACCATTACCAAAATGCAGCACCTCACATCTATCCAAATTAAACTCCATCTGCCACTCCTTGGCCCGTTGGTCCAATTGATCACGCTCCCTTTATAATCTGAGATAATCCTTTTCACTATCATCTGTATCACTAATTTTGGTGTCATCTGCAAACCTACTAACCATGCTTGCCTAGCCTCCTGTCACTGTAGTTTAACTCCTCCCCGTTAGTTATAGCAAACATTGTGCAAGGCTGTTGGGCCCCAGTGCTTCGGGGTACAACCCGTCCAGCATTGTTCAGGGGCAATCTTCTTCAGAACTGGTCCCAATGCCTCAAGAGTCTAAGTCCCTTCCAACTACACCATCCCTCCAGCCACACAGTCGATCTGTCATTTCTCTTATTCCTGACCTTGCAAGCATGTGGCACTTGGGAGTAATCCTGTGATTACTAACGTTGAGGTCCTGCTCTTTAATTTACTATATTCTGCTTTCAGGACTTCAATAGGACTTTAAAATGAGTCGAGCTTTCTAGTGGCCTTTCCATGTGCATTTGTGTAGCATGCAGGGTCGTCAGAAAGTTCATCACCAATAAAGACTATCCCTTCAGATTTCTGACTGCATTGGAGAGGTGCAGTGGGTGAGGTACTGTGTTGGCTGGAGTTGGCAGTGAGGAGATGCTGCTTTGTACTCCTTGGGGACTGATTGGCTCTTCCAGGGTGTGCTTGACATGAATTGGTGAAAGTCTAAGCTGCACAGGACCCAGAGGCTGACTGAGGGCAGGAAATAGGACAGTAGTGGGCATGGATTCAAAGAGACTGCTCAAGGCAGGCAGAGAGGCTATGGAAGGGCTGATGGGTCAAAATATTTTGTAGTTGTCATTCACCCTAAGAGGCTGAGTGACTGCCTGCAAAGAAGGAATCTTGTGTGGGGGCCTTTTAGCATGGTGTGAGGGACTTTGGCCACAGAATGGAATCGCAGGATCTGTCGCCCATCACATGATTTACTGCGTTCCTCATGTAGGCTTGTGTAATGAGCTGAGATAATGTCAACACTCGAGAAAAATCAACACCTCAGCCACCTCCCCCTGTGACACACATCCACACCAAAATGCACATTGGACATTACGCCCAATATTTTAGGTTTGTGATCTTTCACAAGTAAGATTATTAACTGAAATGTTATCTCTGTTTCCCACTCAAACCACTTGACCTGATTTGTATCTATTTCAAAACTATTTTATCATTTCAACTTCCTATATATTGTCACTGCTAGGAGTGGATGACTTTGCGTATTGCAGGTTCAGCGAGGGTGACTCCATAAGAGATCTGTCAACAGCACAACTCGATTTTCCACAACTTAACTTTCCTGAGTGTTCACTGATTGAAGGTTGCCATAACTTAATCTTCGACCATTCATCCCCCTCACTTTGGCTAAGATCACAAAGGTGGCAGTGCTCTAGAGGTGAATTGCAACCTTTCGTACAGGGTCAGCAGACACAGGCTGGAACTCTCTTGGTGTTGGCTTTGGCCAGAAACTAGGATCTCCTGCTGATTATTGCAGCCTCAGGGACTGGTGTTTCATCTTCAGTTCTGGATGTGGTATGTTGTCACAGCGATGGTCTGCACCAGGCACACTACATTCATAGCGACAACTTATACTCTCATCCTGCATTTAATGGAGCTAACATCTCAAGGTATTTCACAGAGCCACTTGAGGCAAACAAAGAATGCTTAATGAAATAATAATGAGACCATACAAAGAACAAAGAAAATTTACAGCCCAGGAACAGGCCCTTCAGCCCTTCAAGCCTGAGCCGATCCAAATCTGCTGTCTAAACCTATCACCCAAGTCCTAAGCATCTGTATCCCTCTGCTCCCCATCTACTCATGCATCTGTCCAGACGCATCTTAGAGAATCTACCATGCCTGCCTCTATCACCTCTGCTGGCAATGCGTTCCAACCCCACCACCCTCTGTGTGAAATACTTGCTGCCCTTCGACTTTCCACCTCTCACCTTGAAAGCATGACCTCTCGTTATTGAATCCTTCACCCTGGGAAAAAGCTTATCTCTAACCACCCTGTCTATATTCTTCATGATTTTGTAAACCTCAATCAGGTACCCCCTCAATCTCCTTTTTTCTAATGAAAACAAACCTAATCTACTCAATGTCTCTTCATAGCTAGCACCTTCCATACCAGGCAACATCCTTGTAAACCTTCTCTGCACCCTCTCCAAAGTGTCCACATCCTTTTGGTAATGTGGCGACCAGAACTGTACACAGTATTCTAAATACAGCCGAATCAATGTCTTGTACAATTTTAACATGAACCCCCAGCTCTCATACCCAATACCCCGTCCACTGAAGACAAGCATACCATATGCCTTCTTGACCACTCTATCCACCTGTGCAGCCACCTTCAGGGTACAATGGACCTGAACTCCCAGATTTCTCTGCTCATCAACATTTCCAAGGCTCTTCCATTGACAGTATAGTTCGCTCTAGAATTAGACTTCCCAAAATGCATCACCTCACTTTTGTCTGGATTGAACTCCATCTGCCAACTCTCCAGTCTATCTATATCCTCCTGTATTCTTTGACAGTCCCCTATGCTTTCTGTTACTCCACCAATCTTTGTGTCATCTGTAAACTTACTGATCAGACCACCAATGCCCTCTTCCAGATCATTTATGTATATCACAAACAACAGTGGCCCCAACACTGACCCCTGTGGAATACCACCGGTCACCTTTCTCCATTTCGAGAAACTCCCTTCAACTACTACTCTCTGTCTCCTGTTGCTCAACCAGTTCTTTATCCACCGAGCTAGAACACCCTGACAACCATGTTACTTCACTTTCTCCATTAGTCTACCATGGGAAACCTGATCAAACGCCTTACTAAAGTCCATGTATATGACATCAACAGCCCTTCCTTCATCTATCAACTTGGTCACTTCCTCAAAGAACTCTATTAAGTTGGTAAGGCACGATCTCCCCCGCACAAAACCATGTTGGCTATCACTGATACCTGGAGCACTGTGTGTAGCTTGATACCCTCATTTAAAGGAAGGTATATCTATTGTAGAAAGAGTGCAGCAGAGGATCCCCAGACTGATTCCTGGATGGCAGGACTGGCCTATGAGGAGAGATTGAAGAGATGTAGCATCCCTCCATTTGGCCCATCAAGTCAATGCTGACCCTCAGAAGAGCATCCCACCAGACCCATCCCCTACTCAATAACCCTGCATTTTCCATGACCAATTCACCTGACCTGCACAACTTTGGACTGTGGGAGGAAACCGGAGCACCCAGAGGAAACCCACGCAGATACTGGGAAAACATGTAAACTCAACACAGACTCAACCTGATGAAGGCTTATGCTCGAAACATCGAATTCTCTATTCCTGAGATGCTGCCTGGCCTGCTGTGCTTTGACCAGCAACACATTTGCAACAGACTCAACCTGAGGCTGGAATCAAACCTGGTTCCCTGGTACTGTTTGGCATCAGTGCGAACCACTGTGCCACCCTGGTGTGTATTGTCTCGAGTTGAGATGGTTCTCTGAAATATGCAAAATACAGACTGGGCTTGAAAGGGTGAACGCAGAAAGGACGCTCCTGATCCTCGGATGTGCTTTTCCAGCGTCACCCTTTTTGACTCTGACTCTCCAGCATCTGCAGTCCTCACTTTCTCCTTGAGGAGTGCACAGGAAAACAGTCTCAGAAGGACTGGGGGAGGCCATTTACGACTGACATGAGGAGGAATGTCGTCACTCAGGAGTTGGGAATCTTTGGAATCAGTGGGCTGTAGAGACTCAGTCACTGTGTTCAAGACAAAGTCATATAAATTTCGAGATATTAAGAAAAACAGTGTAGGAAAATGGTGTTGAGATACAAGAGTCATGATCGAATGATTGGTGAAGCAAGCTCATTCTCCAGCTGCTATTTTCTGTGCTCCTTTTCTGTTAGGGGGAATCATAGAGTAGGAGAAAGTGAGGTCTGCAGATGCTGGAGATCAGAGCTGAAAATGTGTTGCTGGAAAAGCGCAGCAGGTCAGGCAGCATCCAAGGAACAGGAGATTCGATGTTTCGGGCATAAGCCCTTCATCAGGAATGATGAATCATAGAGTAACAGAGTCTGGGATGGCACGGTGGCTCAGTGGTTAGCACTGCTGCCTCATAGCACCAGGATCCCAGGTTCGATTCTAGCCTCTGTGAGGAGTTTGCACATTCTCCCCCTGTCTGCGTGGGTTTGCTCCGGTTTCTTCCTGCAGTCCAAAGATGTGCGGGCCAGATGAATTGGCCATGCTAAATTGCCCATAGTGTTAGGTGCATTAATCAGAGGGGTCTGGGTGGGTTACTCTTTAGAGGGTCGATGTGGACTGGTTGGGCCGAAGGGCCTGTTTCCACACTGTAGGGAATCGAATCTAATCTAAGAGTCATACAGCATGGAAACAGGCCCTTCAGCCCAACTCATCCATGCTGATCAGGTTTCTTAAACTGATCCCACCTGCCTGTGTTTAGCTCATATCCCTCCAAGCCCTTCCTATTCATCTACCTGGCCAAATGTCTTTTAGATGTTGTAACTGTACGTGGATCCGTCACTTCCTCTGGCAATTCATTCCACATATGAACCACCTTCTGTGTGAAAGAGTTGTCCCTTTTTACATTTTTCCTTCTCAGCTTAAAATATGCCCTCCAGTTTTGAACCCCACTACCTCACAGAAAATAAAACTCTTTGCTATTCCCTATATCAATCCAAATCCGAACTCTCATGATTTTATAAACCTCAGTAAGGTCACCCCTCAAACTCCTATGCTGCAGTGAAAAATGTCCCATCTTACCCAGCCTCTCCTGGTAATATCCTTATAAATCTTCTTCTGAATCGTTTCCAATTTAATAATATCCTTCTCATAGCAGGATGACTCAAACTGTATACATTACTCCAAAAGTGGCCTCACCAACGTCCTGTACAATTGAAATATGGTGTCCAAACTCTGAAACTCAGTGACCTAAACAATGATGGCAACAGTGCCAAACACCTTCTTAACCATCCTGTCTACCTGTGACAGCACCTTGAAGGAACTGTGTACTTGAACCTCGAGGTCTCTCTGTCCAACAATATTCTCCAGGCCCTTAGCATTAACTGTGTAAATCCTTCCTTTGTTTGACTTACTGAAATGCAACACCTCACATTTACCAAAATAAAACTTCAACTGGCACTCATCAGCCCATTTGTCCAATTGATCAAGATCCCTTTGTGATCTTAGATAACCTTCTTCACTGTCCCACCGATTTTGATGACATCCACAAACTTACTAACCATGCTTCCTATATTCTCAGGCAAATTGTTTATACAAATGACAAACAACAGCGGACCCAGCACCGGTCCCTGTGCAACACCGCTGGTCACAGGTCTCCAGTCTGGAGAAATAACCTACTACCATCACCCTCCATCTCCTACCGTCAAGACAATTCTGTATTCAACTGCTATCTCTCCTTGGATCCTGTGTGATCTAACCTTGCTAAGCAGTCTAACATGCAGAACCTTGTCAAAGGCCTTGCCAAAGTCTGTGTACACAACATCAACCTCTCTGCCTTCATCTATCTTCTTGGAAAGGTGCAGAAGTAACAGGGTTGTTGTCATGGGTGACTTTAACTTCCCTAATATTGATTGGAATCTCCTTAGTGCAAATAGTTTGGATGGAGCAGTTTATGTCAGGTGTGTCCAGGAAGGGTTCCTGACTAAATATGTAGATGGGCCAACTAAAGGGGAAGCCATATTGGATTTGGTACTTGGCAACAAACCATGCCAGGTGTCAGATCTCTGGATAGGAGAACATTTCAGTGATAATGATCACAACTCTCTGACCTATACTATACTCATAGAGAGAGAGAGGAGCAGACGGTATGGGAAAATATTTAACGGGGGGGGGAAAGAATTACAATGCTATTAGGCAGGAACTGGGACACCTAAATTGGGAACAGATGTTCTCAGGGAAATGCACAACAGAAATGTGGAGGTTGTTTAGGAAACACTTGCTGATAGTGCTGGACAGGTTTGTCCCACTGAGGCAAGGAAGGGATGGTAGGGTGAAGGAACCTTGGGTGAGAAGGGATGTGGAACATCTAGTCAAGAGGAAGAAGGAAGCAAGGATTAGACAGGGCTTTCGAAGGTTACAAGGTAGCCAGGAAAGAACTGAAGAATGAACTTAGGAGATCTTGAAGGGGGCATGAAATAGCCTTGGTGGGTAGGATTAAGGAAAACACTAAGGTGTTCCACACTATTGTGAGGAACAAGAGAATGATCAGAGTGAGGATAGGGGTGATCAGGGATAGTGGAGGGAACTTGTGCCTGGAGTTGGAGGAAGTAGGGGAGGTCCTTAATGAATACTTTGCTTTAGTATTCATTCCTGAGAGGAACCTTGAGGTTTCCGAGGCCATCGTGAAATAGACTGATATGCTGGAACAGATTGATGTTAGAAAGGAGGATGTGATGAAAGTTTTGAAAAACAACGATAGATAAATCCTCTGGGCCTGACGGGATATACCCTAGGTTACTACAAGTGAGGGAAGAGATTGCTGCGCCTTTGGCGATGATCTTTGCATCTCTACTGACCACTGGACTAATACCAGATGATTGAACGATAGTAAATATTATCCCCCCTATTCAAGAAAAGGAATAGGGATAATCCTGGGAATTACACATTAGTCAGTCTTACGTCTGTGGTGGGCAAAGTATTGGAGAAGATTCTGAGAGTCAGGATTTGTGATTATTTGGAAAACCGTAGTTTGATTAGAGATAATCAGCGTGGCTTTGTGAGGGGCAGGTCTTGCCTCACAAACCTTATTGAATTCTTTGAGGATGTGACAAAACACATTGATGAAGGTAGAGCAGTGGATGTGGTGTACATGGATTTTAGCAAGGTGTTTGATAAGGTTCCCCATGGGATGCTCATCCAGAAAGTAAGGAGGCCTGGGATACAGGGAAATTTGGTTGTCTGGATTCAGAATTGGCTGGCTCATAGACGACAGAGTGTGGTGGTAGATGGAACGTATTCAGCCTGGAGCTTGGTGAGTGGTGTTCTGTAGGAATCAGTTCTGGGACCTCTGCTCTTTGTGATTTTTAGAAATAACTTGGATGAGGAAGTGGAAGGGTGAGTTAGTAAGTTTGCCGATGACACCAAGGTTGGTGGAGTTGTGGATGGTTTGGAGGACAGTTGTAGGTTGTAACGGGACATTGACAGGATGCAGAGCTGGGCTGATAAGTGGCAGATGGAGTTCAACCTAGAAAAGTGTGAAGTCATTCACTTTGGAAGGTTGAATCTGAATGCAGAGTACAAGGTTAAATCCAGGATTCTTGGCAGTGTGGAGGAACAGTGGGATCTTGGGGTCCCTGCCTATAGATCCCTCAAAGTTGCCACCCAAGTTGATATAGTTGTTAAGAAGGTATATGGTGTGTCGGTTTTCATTAGCAGGTGGATTGAGTTTAAGAGTCACGAGGTTATGTTGCAGTCCTATAGAGCCCTGGTTAGACCACACTTGGAATATTGTGTTCAGTTCTGATCACCTCATTCTAGGAAGGATATGGAAACTTTAGAGAGGGTGCAGAGGAGATTTACCAGGATGCTGCCTGGACTGGAGGGCATGTCTTATGAAGAAAGGTTGAGGGAGCTGGGGCTTTTCTCATTGGAGCGAAGAAGGATGAGAGGTGACCTAATAGAGGTGTACAGGATGATGAGAGGCTTGGATAGAGTGGATATCCAGAGACTTTTATCCATGACGGAAATGTCTATCATGAAGGGGCATAATTTTAAAATTATTGGAGGAAGGTTCAAGGGAGATGTAGGAGGTAGGTTCTTTACACAGAGAGTGATGTCTGCGTGGAATGCACTGCCAGCAGTGGTAGTAGAATCAGATATGCTAAGGACATTTAAGTGACACTCAGACAGGCACATGAAAGTTAGTACAATGAAGGGTATGTAGGTTAGTCTGATGTTAGAATAGGATAGAAGGTCACCACAACATCAAGGGCTAAAGGGCCTGTACTATTCTATGTATGTCTTCAAAATCTCAATCAAGTTTGTGAGACTTGATTTCCCACACACACAAAGCCACAATGACCACCCTGAATCAGTCCTTGCCTTTCTGAATGCATCATTCCTGAAGAAAGGCTTATGCCCGAAACGTCAATTCTCCTGCTCCTCGGGTGCTGCCTGGCCCGCTGTGTTTTTCCAGCACCACACTTTTCAACTCTGGTCTCCAGCATCTGCAGTCCTCACTTTCTCCTTTCTGAATGCATGCAGATCCTGTCTTCAGAATGTCTGTCCAACAAATTACCCACTACTGATGTTAAGCTCACTGGTTTCTGGCTTTTCCTTGCAATTTGTCTTAAATAATGGCACAACCTCAGCCACCCTCCAGTCTTCCAGCACCTCAACCTTGGCTGTTGATGATACAAATATCGCCGCTTGGGGGCCCCACAATTTCTTTCCTAAATGCCCGCAATGTCCTGAGATATACTTGATGAGGTCCCAGGAATTTATCTGCCTTTCTGCACTTTATGCCCTCCAGCAACTCCTTTTCTGCAAAGTGGGCTCTTTTCAAGACATCCATTATCCATTCCCCTGAGTTCCCTCACTTCCATGTCTTTCTCCAATGTAAATATCAAGAAGAAATAAGCATTTAGGATCTCAACAATCTCACGTGGTTCCACACATGGATGACGTCATTGAGCTTTTAAGAGGTCCAATTCTCTCCCCAGTTACTCTTTTGACCTTAATATATTTGTAGAATCCTTCTGGATTATCCTTTACCTTATCTGCTAACCCATCTCACGTCCCCTTTTTGCCCTCTTGATTTTACTGATTGCAGCTGAGTGAGGATGATGTCCTTAAGATAATTGAAGGAGGCAAGAAGGCATGATCAGTAAGGAACTCCAGAGTATTCGGTCGAGGTATTCGGAAAAGCTGGGCTGTCAATGGTGAAGGAAAGAGGGGAGTGAGATAACATATAAAACACCAGCATTAAAGGTGCAGAGAGATCGGGGCTGTGTAGTTGGAGGAGGTTGTGGATTCAAGGGTTTAAATTTGAGACTTTGATATTCTGGTAACTCCTGTCAGTCAGTAAGGACAATAGTGAGAGGTGAATGGGGAAAGATAATAGCAGCAGTGTTTAAGGTCACTGGACAATAGATTTCAGATTGGGGTCTTGAAACAGATGATGGGGGGCTCATTGGCTGGTGCAATACCTGTTCTGGGACTGGCTGCCAGCAACAACTTGTATTTGTGTAGTGCCATAAATTATATTACCTTATTATCAGGGTTAAACAGAAGTAAAACGTATTTCCAGGTTGGTCACAACTTTGATTGCATATTGGAGCCTGCCTTGAGCTTCCAATCACAATCATACGATAATGGAATTTATCTCATCTTATCTTGTAAAATATTTCAGGAACTTTCACAAATCAATCCACACAAGGAAATATTAGAGTAGATCCTCAAACATTTGGTCAAAGAGGTGTGTTTTAATTAGAATCTTGGAGGGATTAAGGAGGAAGAGTGGTCCAATAGTATAATGAGGAAACACCAGAGATTAGAGTCTTAACAGCTGAAGGCACAATCACTACTGGTTGGTGGGATTAAATTCAGGCATGTTCAAGAGGCCAAAGGTAGAAGAGTGCAGAACTCCAGAGGATTGTAGGCCTTGAGGAGATTACTGACATTGGGAGAGGTGAAATCATGGAAAGCTTTAGTCAGGTTAAATTAGATCCAAGATGGCAGCAAAGTAAGCTGCTCCAACTGGAACTCATCCACTCTGTTCATTCCTTTTTCTTTTTCTCTCTCTCCCTTGTTTTCTTTTCTGTCTTATTCCTCTTCTGCCAACAGCCTGGACAAGAGTGGGGGTGACCAGCAGAGTGAGGGCAGCAGCAAGTGGCCCAGAAAGGGGGTGGCCAGCAGCCTGTCGAGTAGATTAGTCAGTGGCCTGAACTAATGTGGGGATGGCCAATGGCCTGGAGGGGTATGGGGATTTGTAACGGCCTGGGGGGGGGGGGGGCGCAGAGAGGGGGAGAGAGGGGGAGGAGATGTGGGGGTGGGTGGGGGCCCAGGGGTAGGGGAGGGATGTGAGGATGGGTAGTGGACTGGAGGAGTGTGGAAACGGGTACTGAGCCAGAGGCGTATGGGGATGGGTAATTGTCCACAACAACGATAACTGATGGTTGGGAGCCAGTGGAGTCTGGTCAGACCATGTAGAATCCCGGAGAGAAGGATGTCTCTCAAAATGTCTGACATTTTAACTTTATTTCTTATTTTCCCAACTTGCATATCTGTAATGTAGTCTAATTTTTTCCCTTTGTTTTTTCTATGTTTTTGTACCTAAGACATGCAACTGAAATGGGACCATGTATTTGCAACATTGTACACTTTTCACTTTACTCATGTTCTTTTGTAACTTGAGTCCATGTGACAATAAACCTAATTCTAATCCTAAATTTACAAATCACAAAAGGTATAGTGAGGTTTTAGGTTAAAAACAATGACTGCAGATGCTGGAAACCAGATTCTGGAGTAGAGTGGTGCTGGAAAAGCACAGCAGTTCAGGCAGCATCTGAGGAGCAGGAAAATTGACGTTTCAGGCAAAAGCCTGTATTCCTGATGAAGGACTTTTGCCCGAAACGTCGATTTTCCTGCTCCTATGGTGAGGTTTTCACAGGTATAGCTAATGCAGTGGTAAAGCTGACTGGGGATGTGGCGTTGAGAATACATAGTCTTAGCTCTCATTTCAGTACCATCATTGGAAACTCAGCACAGGGTCAAATATGTGACTAAAGTTGTAAATACATTTGACTTCGGTTTAAGCCTGATAATATGGTGACTCATATTTTGAACATGTAGGAATGCCTGTGTAAGAACTTGTGCAAAACATTACAACAAATGTCTTGTTGATTGTTAGAAACACATACGTATTAATTAAAACTGTGTTTTTCTGCAAGTGCAAAAGTTACAAGAAGACCCATATAATAAAACTAGACACAATGATTAAGTAATTAACCAAGTTTGCCATTTATTCACAATGATAATTAAGGTGGTATACACCTTTAAAGTACATGAAAGAGAATAATCACACAGTAGTCAAGAATAGGAATGAGAATTCTGGAATGATTTCTTTCATTGAGCATAATTAAAAATAAAAAAATAATACTTTTCCTCATATCAGATTACAATGTTCCAATCGTACTCTATTTGCTTTCTATTTTTATTCATAATCTCTTGAACAAAGCGAGTGATTGTGAATCTCGCTGCAGTATCTACACAATTATGGTAATAGCAATAGATCTTTCATGTGGTGGTGTTGGGAAGGGTAGGCAGAGGCCTTATGAATAGACCATCCAAAGTATCAATGCTTTCTTATGTGGTCCCAATCTAGAATAAGTCATCATCAGCCCTTCATAAAGGATCGACGTTTTCCTTTTATTTTTCAGATCAGATCAACAAATCCACATTGCAAATAACACTGTTACCAGTTAACCTGGCAGGAATAAGGATGATTTGACAGTTTGATTTAATTGTTTAATAATACATTTACCATTAAGAAACGTTGTTCCTTTTTATGATGCCAAAATCAAGCCTGGAGGAGGGACAAGGGGAAGGCAATAGTAAGTCACAATTCATGCTTGAGACAAATTGAGAGGAAGTTTACTCTTAATCAGAGGGAAATGGATCTGGGTGGGTTACTCTTCGGGGGGTCAGTATGGAGTTGTTGGGGTGAAGGGCCTGTTTCCACACTGTAGGAAATCTAATCTAAAATAATTTGCAGAACCAGAAGAATGTTTTTGTGCAAACTGACTGCAATGTGTAAAGTCACCTTCATGACTGCTTTGTTCAAACTCTAGGTGGTGCTAATGTACTCCTGATTCTGTTGCTGAGATTTGTTCCAATTTCAAAAGGAAAAGTAATTCACACTCCAAAAAATGAAAACAAAATACTGCGGATGCTGGAAATCTGAAATTAAAAAGTGCTGAAATCAGACATCATCGGTAAAGAGAGAAAGGGAGTTAAAGTTTCGAGTGAATACTCTTCTTGAGAACAGAAGTGTTATATTTGGTTTGAAACATTAATTCTCTTATGCTCTCCATAGATGCTGCCAGACCTACGGAATAATTCCAGCATTTTCTGTTTTATTTCACACTCCAAAGAGGTAGTTCACTCGGTATAAATTCATTAATTAAAAATCTGTGCAGGCATTCACAATTATAAGCTAAGGTCAATCAACACAATTTATCCCTTCCTTCCTGCCATATGTTTAGAAGGAGTGGGAATGGGGTCGGAGAAATGTTTTAATTTTGATCATGATCTAGATACTCTGAATTTCAGTCATTACACATAAGCACATTTACGACATGGTAAACACAAATCCAAACTAAGTTTGATAGTCCAGAAACTATCATATCTTAAATAAGATATAGGGATTTATTTTCTTGTTAAAATGTTTTAACATGAACACTTTAGCATTTTTAAATTATTACTTGCCATCTTTAAAAATAAAAATACATAGACTCTTCCATAATTTTCACACATTCTTCCTCCCCTGCCTATTGGAGGCTATTTCCCCATCATGGATTGTCATAATTTCTTGTTGCTCAAAATAAAAGTTCTGAAGTGGCAACAAAGAAAGCAGAGCCTGGTATGAGAGATGTTCCCTTATCCTCAGTAAATGCTTGCCACCAGGCAGTGTGGTCAGGTGTTGACCTCTCCAAGCACAAATATTTCTAAAGATAGGATTTTTCCATATATAAAAAATATATATATTATATATAATGGCTAATTCTCGAGAGTGGTTTTATGATGACCATTTTAAGTCTTTAAACATTTATAACTGAATAATATCACTAATTGGAAACTTTTTTTAGAATACCAACACACATTAGCATTGTACAGTAAGGCATACACTTAGGGCAACAAATTAAACAGCCACCTGCTTTCAAACAGCAATCTGAATCTTTCCTGAAGTTAAACCATGTATTTGGGTTTTACCGAACTGCCTGCTGCATCAGTATAGCTTTTTCCCTCAGAAGGGCCACTGCATTAGAAGAACTGGTTCACTGTTCATGGTCATTAGAAACAACTTTCAAATGACGACTACCTTTCAGTAAAATTGATAGAGGCTTCAAACTCCAAGAAGTAAATGATACAGATGAAGTGAATGATGTTGGTCTTCTCTCACTTTAATTGCTCAGATTGAAGGATAAGATCTGTTAGCTTGTTTGTAACTGGATAAAAGATGCTGGGAAAAGACCTTTTCTGTGAGGTTGCCCTTCGATATAGCCATTCTGCCAGAAAGAGAAAAAAAATGAACATAGTCATTTCAATCCAGTCAACATTCAGAGGTGTTTCAGAACACTCATTATTCCCATTATTGACTTAGTGCAACATAACATGCAAGGTGTGCTATTATTTCACAGTATTGCATTAAGCTAATTAAAAGTTCTGAACATTGTGTAAGCTCCATTCAGTACTCTGAGTCAGAACGTTGTTGGTTCAAAGCTCACCCTGAGAACCCTACAGACATTCACAATTATAAACTGAGATTGATCAACACAATTTATCCTTCCTTCCTGCCATATGTTTAGAAGGAGTGGGAATGGGGTCGGAGAAATGTTTTAATTTTGATCACGATCTAGATACTCTGAATTTCAGTCATTACACAGTTAGGCCTTAGCAATGACCATGTGGAGATTAATGGTGCCAGCAAGATAACTGTGACAGATAAAGAACTTACAAAGTTTGAAATGGAGATACAGGCAGCAAGAACCTGGGCCTGTTCAGAAGTGCAATATTACACATTCCTCCAGCTCATTTACAGGAAAACCACACAACCTCTGAAACTGAACCCTTCAAAAAGCACAGATATTTTTTGTCTTCTTACAAACATATGAACATTCGCCCCTTCAAGCCTGCTCCCCATTCAATAGAATAATGGCTGATCTGATCTTCAACTCTACATTCCTGCATATTCCCAAAAACTTTTATTCCTCAAAGGTCTATTTAGCTGTGCCTAAAAAATATTTAAAAGATTCTGCATCTGATGTCTTTTAAGGAAGGGAATTTCAAAGGTTTACAACCCCTAAGAGAAAAAATATTTCCTTGTCTCGGTTTTAAGTAGCCACCTCCTTATTTTTAAAGGGTGACCCCTCCTTGTAGATTCTCCCATAAGAAACATCCTCTTAATATCCACCCAGTCCCTTCTGGATCTTACATGTTTCAATTAAGTTACTTTTGATTCTTCCAGAAGATACAGCCCTAGTCTATCTAGCCTTTCCTCATAGGGTGATCTGCTTGTTCCAGATATTCATCTTCACTTATCTACAAGTATGGGATCCAGTTAACGTCATGAGCATCTATGTCTCAACACTTGCCTTCACCCCAGATGTTAAGGATCAATTAGCAAATGGAGTTCAATTTAGACAAATGTGAGATGCTGCATTTTGTTAAGGCAAATTAGGGCAGGCCTTATACATTTAATGCTAAGGTCCTGGGGAGCGTTGCTAAAGAAAGAGACCTTGGGGTGCAGGTTCATAGTTCCTTGAAAGTAGAGTTGCAGGTAGACAGGATAGTGAAGAAGGCATTTGGTACACTGCCTTTATTGGTCAGTGCATTCCGCATAGGAGTTGGGAAGTCATCTTGCAGCTAATTTGGACATTAGTTAGGCTTCTTTTGGAATATTGCATTTGATTCTGGTCACCCTGCTATAGGAAACATGTTGTGAAACTGGATATTGTCAGGGTTGGAGAGTTTGAGCTAACAGGGGAAGAGGCTGGGGCTATTTTCGCTGGAGCATCCGAGGCTGAGGGGTGACCTTATAGAGGTTTATAAAATCGTGAGGGGCACCGATAGGGTGAATTGCCAAGGTCTTTCTCCCAGGGTAGGGGAATCCAAAACTAGAGGGTATAGGTTTAAGGTGAGAGGGGAAAGATTTAAAAGGGACCTAAGGAGCAACCTTTTTTCATGGAGAGCGTGATGGCTGTATGGAATGAGTTGTCAGAGGAGGTGGTGAAGGCTGATACAATTATGACATTTAACAGTAATCGGGATGCATATATGAATAGTAAGGGTTCAGAGGGACGTGGGCCAAATGCTGGCAAATGGGACTAGATTATTGTCGGATATCAGTTGGACAGTCTCTACATCTTAAGGATTAATTCTGTAAGGCACTTGTTAAGCAAGGGAATCAAAGCTTAGCAGGGGTTAGTGAGAATGTGGAATTCAGAACACAACAGATCGGCTGTGGTCTTATTGAATGGCAGAGCAGGTTTGTAGTGACAAAAGGATTACTTGTATGTTTAACAATTATTGACACACTTCCTTGATAAGTAAAGTGGGGAAGGTATTTACTCAAGTTGCTCTGACCAGATGGCAGATCCTGACATTACATATCATAGTCTCAGTGCAGCTTCAAAGCTGACAGATTGGCAGCGGAATGACTTTCTTACTTTGGCAGTTGCTATTGTCCTACAAGATTGTAGGGCTGCTGTCTCATTAGAGACATCAGACTAGTAGAGGCTTAACCTGAGGTTCATCATGCCTCAAGCATGGAGAGAGATTGAGGAAAGTCCTTTATGGTAACCTAGGCCGGTGCGGGAACCGAACGCACACTGTTGATGTCAATCTGAACTACAAATCTTCCAACTGAGCTAACTGACCCCCATGCAGCAGAAATACCTTGAACACACAGACCACTTCACATTCCCTTCAGAGACCTCACTAAGGCCTTTGAATTTGCTAACAGAAATTCTGTGGAAAATAGGCTGCTTGCTGGAGTCCTAGGTGATAAAAAGAAATTCATCCTATCATGTCAAAGTTGAGAAATCAAGTGTGAACCAACAACAACTGAAAATACAAGGGGCTTGTCGTACCAGAATTGTGTTCTCAGAAACATATGCAAGCCAAGAAAAGTGTCGGAGCCGTTTCCCCTCTGATGACTCAGACGGTACTGGCCATCTTGCATGACAGACTATCAAAGAAGAATATAAAATTGCATGTTAGGATCCTCAAAGTTTGTTCCTGTGGTGCTGAGACAGCAGTGATTTGGTTGGCTGGACCATCTGTGCCAAATGAATTGCAGCCACATTCCCAAAAATATGTTCTACTGGTGCAAGAGGAACAAGTCACTTACATCAGCAAGACAAGGGAATCTATAATTGAGATCTCAAATTGACCAGGATCAGAATTATGAATGGGAGGTTGTTGTTGCTGACCGGAGTGACTGGAGACAAACTGTTAAGACTGGCATGGAAAAATGGGAGGACTAAAGATTGCTGATGGTAACACATACATTTAGTATACATGGATTTCCAGGAGGCATTTGAAAAAAGTTGTAAGTTTTGTATAAAACAGACAGTGACGATGTGATTACAAAATTGGCAGTACTATAGAAAGCAGCGCAATGGTCAGTAGCTATTTCTCGGGCTGGAAGAATCTTTGTAGCTTCCCTGTGGATTGGTGTTGGGGTCCTTGCTTTTCTTGATTTATATTAATGATTTGGATCTTGGTGCATGGAGGATAATTTCCAAGTTTATAGATGAGACTAAACTTCAAAGAATTGTAAACTGTGAGGAGGATAGCATGGAACCCCTAAAGGAATAGACAAATTGATGGAGTGGGCAGATAGAAAGCAGATGAAGTTCAATGCAGAGAAGTGTGAGGTGATCCATTTTGTAGGAATAACACTGAAAGATGATGTAAAATAGGAAGCGCAATTCTAAAGGTATTTCAGGAGCAGAGGGACCTGGGGATATTTATGCACAGATCATTGAAATGTGGTAGGACATTTGGAGAGGCAGCAGTAAGTTCTCAGCTTCATTAACAAAGGCATAGAGTTTAAAAACAGGGAGGTAATGTTGAACTTGTTCAAGACACTTTTTACACCTCAGCTGGAGTATTTCGTACACGTGAGGGTCCACATTATAGAAGATGGGAACAGTGTGGAAGCAATTTATTAAAACATTACCAGTTTTGAGAAACTTCAGCTACAAGGATATTTGGAAGAAGTGGGACTGTTCTCCCTGGAGAGAAGGCTAAGAGGAGATCTAACTCAGACTTTTTAAATTATGAATGGGCTGGATATATGGGGTGAGCTGTTGTTGCTTGTAAAATAAACAAGAACATGAGGGGACAGATTTAAAGTGATATGCAAATGCAGCAAGGGTGTTGTGAGGAAAGAAGTTTTCAAATTGCGAGTAGTTAGGGGATGCAACACACAGCCTGGAAAAGTGATGGAGGCAGGTTTAATTAAGGCATTCAAGAGGGCATTGGATGGTTATTTAGATAGTATGTGTGCAGGGAAATGGGAAAGAGACAGGAGATTGGCACTTGATAATAGAGCCAGTGCAAGCACAATGGGCCAAATAGCTCCTTCTGCACAGTAATAATTCTTTGATTCTGTGAATAGAGAAATGACATATACTTTGATGCAGTCTATCATGTCCTGAGAAGACAGATATGTTTACTGGTTTGTTTACAGTATTTCCATATTGCTTAATCGCACAGTCAGAACTTCCCGGTACATGTTATTTAGCAATAATTCTGCTCTTGAAATATTGCATAAATAGCCATGAAAGGAATGACCATTTAATCTTTGTTTAGTGGCACTGGTTGAGAGGAACTTTGATCAAGTCACTAAAAGTATTATTTGCTGTTTTTTGGATGAGCATGGGAATGTTAACTTTTATCTCAATTGGCAGACAAAGCCTCAGTATAAAACAAAGTATGATTTTTCTGGCACTGCAGTCTTCTTAGTAAGGTACTTTACTATCAAAGTCTCCACAATCTGTAATTTAGGGTAACTATGAGCTGAACCATACTGATCTATGATAGCAAGGATAAGTTCACATCCTGTATGATTCCTTCAGTATTCACAGCAGTACAATTTCAAGAAATTACAGCAAGATGAAATACACTGGAGTACTGAACATACATTTACTTTATCTAAGCTGAAATCTGTTTTCCAGCACAGCTCTCTACCTTTCAAAAGAATTCCACTGCTGATGATAATCTTGAGCATTTATAAAATGTTACATGGATTGATTGCCTGTATTGACTGTCTGCAGATTGTGTGCTTTTTGAACAAAATAGAATATATCTGCCATTACAATTCTGTAAAACTTGCATGTGTGTGGAGAGTGAGTGACAGTGCATGATAAAATACACCTCTTGGGAGGGGTTGTGTGTGTGTGTGTCTGCCTGCCTGCCTGCCTGCCTGCTTGGCCACTTTGCATTGTTGCGTATCCCGAAGTCTGCCTTGGAGGATGGTCATCTTAAGATCAGAGGCCGAATGTCTTTAATGCATTGTTTGAGCTGAGATGTCACTTTTTAAAAATAAAACTTTAAGTTAGCTTCAGAATGTGATTTGAAACCTGCAACCCATTCGAAAAGCCTAAAGAAGTAACAGCAATCTAGGTTTTTTTCAATATATCGTATCAATTGCATGCATGGCACAGTGATCTTTTGCTATAAATTCTGTGTCTTATGATCCTGCTCTACAGCTATCTGATGAAGGAGCAGCGCTCCAAAACTAGTGCTTCCAAATAAACCTGTTGGACTATAACCTGGTGTTGTGTAATTGTTAACTTAATGTTTAATGTGGGTCACCAAACTAGTCCTGTGGATATCCTAAATGCCAGCTCCAAGATTATGCACTTGTTCAGCAATGAGTTTAAATAATGGCTGAATTTCTGACTTCTGCATTGCACAACTAAGAAGAGGTTGAGAAAGGAGTTATTATTCATTTCTAAGATAAGAGCAATAAAGAAAAGCAAATATCAACACCCAACAGACCAAGGTTGAAGAATGTGGCATATATCTCAGTGTTTAGCACTGCTGCCTCACAGCGTCAGGGAACCAGGTTCGATTCCAGCCTTGGGTGACTGTGTGGAGTTTGTACATTCTCCCAGTGTTTGTGTGAGTTTCCTCCGGGTGCTCCGGTTTCCTCCCATAATCCAAAGATGTGCAGGTCAGGTGAATTGGCCATGGGAAATTACCAATAGTGTTAGTTGCATTAATCAGGGGTAAATATGGAGTAGGGGAATCGGTCTGGGTGAGTTACTCTTCGGAGGGTCGGTGTGGACTTGTTGGGCCAAAGGACCCATTTCCATACTGTAGGGAATCTAATCTAATCAAAATGCCTCCACAGGGCAGTATAATAATGTGCCATTAGATAGATACATACCCACCACTCCTGATCTTCCTCTCCAGTAATTACTATAATCTCTCCCTCAGTGAATGTAAGCTCATCAGCGTGATCTGCTGTGCAGTTGTAAATGGCTCTTCCTCTACGAATTTTGGGTTTTGCCTGTAAAATAAATTATTATGCAAAGCCAGAATTTATTAACCAATTCTTTTCTTTAGCCATCTTACCTTTCTACTAACTGCATTAACACCATAAGAACATAAGAAATAGGAAGAGGAATAAGCCAATCGGCTCTCAAGCCTGTTCCACTATTCAATGGGATCATAGCTGATCCAACACTGCTCATATCCACTTTCCTGCATTCTCCTGAAACCCTTAAATCCCTGACTGATCTAGAATCTCTCTGTCTTAGCCCTAAATATACACAAGGACTCTGCCCTCACAGCCCTCTGTGGGAAGGACTTCCAAAGACTCTCAACCCTCAGAGAGAACTGCCTTCCTTCTTCACGTGGAATGCACAGCATTTATGGCAAATCCTGAATTAAGAATATCAACAATGCATGAGTGACTGCCTTATGCTAGTCCATTTGACAGAAGTGGAAACATTGACTTTAATTTACAAAAAAATCCCACATACTCACCATATCTACAGTTTTTAAACTGATAGCAGGGCTTAGAATCAAAACTTAGGGTGCAATCTTATATCTGACTGAGTGATGTATGCGAGGGTGAAATTTCTGGCAGAATTGGGTGAGATGTCTGGTGAGGCCGATCTTGATTGTAAGGAGCTTCGCTCTCCAACTTGTAAGCATTTGCTGAGCAATATGATGAGTTTCTCATAAGGTAGCACTGAGTTGCCAGTTAAGAGACTGCTTGATTAATGGCTTAACATCCCTCAGTAATATTCAGATTAGCTTAACAAACAAGAAACAAGCTAAATTCAAGACAACACAACATGAAAATCAGCAAGTACCTAGCGTTTTGAGAACATGAGTGGGAGACATAGAGATGTACAGCATGGGAACAGACCCTTTGGTCCAACTTGTCCACGCCGACCAGATATACTAAGTGAATTTAGTCCCATTTCCCAACGCTTGGTCCATATTCTTATCAACCCTTCCTGTTCATATACCCATCCAGATGCCTTTTAAATGCTGCAATGTACCAGCCTCCACCACTCTTCCTGGCAGCTCATTCCATACACACACCACCTTCTGCGTGAAAATGTTCCCTTTAGGTATCTTTTAAATCTTTCCCCTCTCACCCTAAACCTATCCCCTCGAGTTCTGTACTCTCCCACCCCAGGGAAAAGACCTTGTCTATTTATCCTGTCCATGCCCCTCACGACTTTATAAACCGCAAACTCTGTCGCTCCAGGGAAAACAGCCCCAGCCTATTCCACCACTCCCTACAGCTCAAATCCTCCAGTCCTAGCAACACCATTGTAAATCTTTTCTGAATCCTTTCAAGTTTCACAACATCCTTCCAATAGAAGGGAGTCCAGAATTGCACATAGTATTCCAAAAGTGGCCTAACTAATATCTTCTTCACTATCCTATCTACCTGCGATTCGACTTTCAAGGAACTATGAACCTGCACTCCAAGTTCTCTTTGTTCAGCAACATTCCCCGGGACCTTACCATTCAGTGTACGAGTCCTGTTCTGATTTGCTTATCCAAAATGCAGCACCTCACATTTACCTAAATTAAATTAATCTTCATCTGCCACTCCACAGCCCATTGGCCAAACCGATCAAGATCCTGTTGTACTTGGAGGTAATCCTCTTCGCTGTTCACTGCACCTCTAGTTTTGGTGTTACCTGCAAACTTACTAACTATACTTCCTATATTCACAACCAAATCATTTATATAAATGATGAAAAGCTGTGGACCAAGCATTGATCCTTGTTTGCTGTTTTCCAATCTGCTGTAACTGCCAGAGTCCAACAAATTTTGGAAAACACCACAAGTACACTTGTTATTTTTCCTACCATCTCTTTTAGTAACCTGGAAAGCATTCCATCAGAACCAGGAAGTTTGTCTATCCTTAGCTCCATTAGCTTGCCCAACACTACCTTTTTCTTGATCATGATTGTTTCCAGGTCCTCACCTACCTTCATCTCTTTGTCAATTACAGGCAAGTTATTAGTGTCCTCCACTGTGCAGACTGACACAAAATACCTGTTCAATGCCTCAGCCATTTCATCATATCCCATTGCTAAATGCCCCTTCTCATCCTCTAAAAGACCAATGTTTACTTTAGCTACTCTTTTTTGTTTTATATATTTATATAAACTTTTGCTATCTTTGCTAGGTTTTTCACATGTTCTATCTTACTTTCCTTTATAGCTTTTTTTGTGGCTTTCTGTTGACTTTTAAAGCTTTCCTAATATTCTAGGTTCTTGCTGATCTTGGTCACTTTGTATGCTTTCACTTTCAATTTGATAACCTCCCTTATTTCCTTAGACACCCATGGCAGATTAAACCTTTTCTTATAGTATTTCCTTTTCACTGGAATATATATTTTGGTGAACGCTTTGAAAGTCATTCATTGCTCGTCAACTATCCCATCATAAAGTCTTTGTTTTCAGTCTACTTTAGCCAAATCCACCCACATCCTATTCTAGTCTCCCTTGTTTAAGCACAGGACTCTGGATATCAGATTTGATCTTCACACTCTCCATCTGTATTCTCAATTCAAAAATACTGTGATCACTCCTGCAAGAGGATCCCTAACTCAATGAGTTTCTCCTCAAAGTTACCCCGACTGAGTTGGTTCGACCAATCGACACGTAGATTAAAATTCCCCACGAAATTGCCGTACAAATTTTAAAGGCGTCAGTTATTTCTTTTTATATGCCCACCCCAATGTGATGTTATTATTCGGTAGCTTATAGACTATGCCTATCAGTGACTTTTTCTACTTAGAGTTTCTAATTTCTACCCAAATGGATTCAACCTTATTCTGCATATAACCCATACATCTCTCAGCACCGCGCTGATGTCGTCCTTGAAAATCAGAGCTACACCACCTCCCTTACCTTCCTGTCTGTCCTTCTGAATCTCTATGATTCTAACATTTATAAAATAACACAAACAGATACATATTAGTTAAGACTCACAATTGGTTTATGTTCTGCTACTATTAAACAAACAGGCTATACACATATTATAAAAAGGATCAGTGACAGCACTCTACACAACCATTAGCCGGAAGTACTTGGTAAAACATAAACAGGGCTGATCATGAGAATGGGGAGGATATTTTCAGTGGGAATCCCCTGGCTTGCAGGATTGCCACCAGGTTTATTGAGCAGTTTTCCCAGTTGCTGAGATGTCCATCTGCCAAAGGCAAAATGCCAGCTTTGGGAAGAGGACCTTAAGTGGCTAGTAAAGTGACCACTTAGCAACTTCATCTGGCATAAGGATGAACAGGCTACCTGACACCTGAGCCCTCCATTATTAAAATACCATATCAGAGCATGGTTGGGGAAATATATTTCCGGACATAGTAATGTTCATGTTTGTTCTACAAGATTTTTCTAACCATATGTATCCTAAATCGCAAATTAGAAGAATTGCTTCGGCCTAAGACATTTATACAACGTGTTAGCTATGGCACAGCTTATCACTCTTAGTATTGGATAGAAAATAACTGTGTTGCATTCTATTTCCACAGATCAGATATTTGTTTTGATTTCATTACATTAAATCTAAAAATTCAAGCTTGCCTTCAGCAAAACACAGATTTTACTTATCTCGGTTAACTTTGAATAACTTTTTCTAGAACATATTTTACTTTCTCAAATCAAAGGTGTGGCAATGGGTTCCAGTTATGCCTGTCTCTTTATGAGGTGTGTGGAATGTTCCAGTCCTATTCGGGCCCCCAACCATAACTCTTCCTCAGTTACTGTGATGATTTTGTCAGTGCTATGTTCTTCTCTCTTCTATAATTGAAAAAAAAGTTAATTAGCTTTGCTTCAAATTTCTATCCTTCTCTCACCTTCACCTGCTCCATTTCTGATTCTTCCCTTCCCTTCCTTGACTTTACTGTTTCCATTTCTAGGGTTAGGCTTTCCATCAATACCCAATACAAATCCACCATGCCCCACAGTTACCTTGACTCCATCTCTTCACACACTCCTTCCTGCAAGGATTCCTATTTATTCTCCCAGTTTCTTCATCTCTGTCATGTTCTGATGATGCCATCTTCCACCAGGACACCTCTGACAGTCATTTTTCTTCAACTGAGCAGTCCCCAACACTCTGGTTTGACAAGGCCCTCAACTGTGTCTGACCCATCTCCCACACTTCTGCCCTGACCTCTTTCGATCCATCCCAGAATAATAATTGGGTTCCTCTCGTCCTTACTTTCCATCTCACCAGTGTCCAAATTCCAAGTATCATCCTCTGCCACCTCCAGCAGGGTACCATCAAAAACATTTCCTCCTCCCCTCCACGATCAGCATTCCACAGGGATCACTCCTTTATTATAGAATCATGGAATCCCTACAGTGTGGAAAGAGGCCATTTGACCCATCAGGTCTACACCTCTGAACAGCATCATAACCAGACCCAGGTCCCCACCTTATCCATGTAACCCCACATTTACTGTGGCTAATCCACCTATCCTGCACATCCCAAGACACTACACAGTAACTTAGTATGACCAATCACTCCTAATACTTCCTCATCCTCCCCACCCCCACTCTCATCCTAGCACCTTCCCATTCAATCAAGTAGATGTAATACTTGAGCTGAAAAATGTGTTGCTGGAAAAGCACAGCAGGTCAGGCAGCATCCAAGGAGCAGGAGAATCGATGTTTTGGGCATAATCCCTTCTTCAGGAATGTAGATGTAATACTTGCCCATTTACTTTCTTCCTCCTTACTGTTCAAGACCCCAGTCACTTCTCTGGGTGAAGCAGTGTTCTGCTTGCACTTATTTTAATCTAGTCTATTCCATTCACTACCAACAAAGCAGACTCCTTTACACTGAGATGACCAAACACAAACTTGGTAGCTGCTTTGTTTGAGGAATAATTCTGATCTTCCAGGTGCTTTGCATTTTAATATCCTTATTCCCATGCTAAAATTTCCATTCTGGGCCAGTGTTCAACGAAGGTTAATGCAAGCTCACAGACAGCACATCATTTTGATTTACAGACTTTACAGTCTCTGGGACTCAATATTCAGAGCATAACCTCTGTATTGCATTTTTCCTACTGACCCTCCCCCCACCCCAGCTGTGTATGATCTATGTCCTATAGGATCCTCTGTCAATAGCATAAAAAACAGTTTTCCAGCCTCTTTCAGGTCTCAGTAAGAGTCATATTAGACTTGAAACTTCAAATCTGTTTCTGTTTCTGCAGATGCTGCCAAATTTCTTCTTGTTTTCATTTCAGATTTCTAGCATGTGCTGTAGTTTGCTTTTATGTGAGGGGTGTGCACCTAGACTTAATTTCTCTGGGCTAGGTAATGACAATAAGTAAATCTTTCCATTTACTTATCCAGTGTGAATTGCAATTGTGTGAACAATGTGGCAATGAGAAAATCAAAGATGACAGTGACTCTGACCCTTCACACCATTGGCACTCTACAGCTTTGTCCATGAGGTACTACTGGAATCAACAACTTTATCGGCAAGTCTTGATGCAAACAATTATCTTGAAAAAGATTAATTTAGGTTTCATTTTTGAAGCCTGATCCTTACATAGTTAACATGAACAATTTTAAGTTGTGGATGTCATACAAAGACAATTAAATTGCACAATGGCTGATCACTTTCTGTTTTGCGCAAAGTATTTCAAATCCCTGACAGCTTTGACCCTGGAGGTAGTTTTCTAATTTGAGGTACTTCGCATGAGGCTATGAATCTGTGATTTGAATAGTTTACCTTGACAATGTGCCAAAATTCTGAATCTCATACAGCCACATTTGGCTTTCTCACAGGAATTTGAGGATGTGACTTTTATCATCTTAATTGCGGTTCTGGAAATTTAACTGGAGTTGATGTCATCTTAGGCTGTGCTACTGCAAACAGCTGTCAAGACATGATATGACCATCTCAGCTGTTCATCTTGGCTGGAGAGAGATTTTATTTAGGATCTGCATTTTTTTTCTCTCTGCTAACAGTGGAGTCATTTTGGCCTGCTAGTTTAGAATGTTAAAGTTAGCATTTCCATTGTTTTATCTGTAGACAATCTAAATCTAGGGTCTCTCCATCAGAATGGTTATTTAAAATATCATTTTCTCCCCCTTATCTCTTACTAATATTTGCATTTCTGTAGGCTCCAACAGTTTTCCATTCCTTTCCCAAGTATGTTCAAGCTGTCTCTGTTTAAGTGTGCATATTATCCCCACACACATCTCTTAAAAAGAAACCACTGAGAAAATACTGATATTTGCCATTTAGTTTTCTTAGACAGAAGTTTGAAAACAAAAATCTTTTAAGTGGAGACTGCTAGATTTTAGGATAAACTGTATCATTGGAGTTGACTGAACGGTACTTATGTATTCTAGAAAATTAGCTACACCACCTATATTCGGATTGCAAGATGAAAATTTAAATCAGAGGGTTAGAGGATCAGATTTTCATTTTGTTTTTGAATCCAAGATCTGCCATTGTGGGCTATTCACAGGAATTTTGACTGGGTCATCTCTTTAATTGACATACGGACAGTTTCCCTGTCATGGGCCCTGAAAGTGAGAGGGACAATCAAAGACCTCCAGATTCAGGAGGTGGGTTTGTTGTGGGAGCAGCACTCCATCTAAATAATAGTTTTTGGCTTGATTCACATTAGTTTGTCATTGGGTGCCCATTTCCAAGAAATGAACTGCTTCCTGTTGTGCTGGGAAACTGGAAAAATCACTGTTGGTCTCCTTTAACTATCACTGACATGTTCCTGATAAGACCTTCTGGACCCTGAATCAGTTGCACTTAATACAGTCATCACTAGTAATGGTGTCCAGAAAATGGTGCCTGCATGCTGGCTGATGCTGGTATTTTTAGACCCAGTCTTTTTTCCCTGCATTAGGATCTGAAAACTCTGCCCAGAATCATAACTCTGGGTAAAGGTTTTGGGAGAAGTTTTAACTTTTCCAGTTCAGTGCTAACCTAGTACAGCAGACAGCCTTCTAAAAAAAAACTGCCTGAATCCTGTTCCATTAAAAACAACAAAAAAAGGAATATGAAATTCAAGCTGCTCTGTACCTCTTTATCTGGTCTCTCCCTGCCTTCCTAACTTAGTAACCAAATCCAATGAAGATTGTTTTACATCAGACTCAAACTTCAATTCTACTTCTCTGGTTGTTCTTTCTCTCCTTAATTCTGGTCAGGTATAATTCCTGGAGGTCCCTTTGGGAGATTTAGCAAAACACTCATTTTATTATGGGTCAACACCACATAACAGGTTGAAGAATGGCTTTGATCTTCCCATCAAGGAGACCAAGTCCGATGGGCATCACTGACTACAAAGACAGAAAAGGAATCAGAGGATAAAAGGAGTTTGGAAATCTTGGTAGAGTCATAAAGTCATGGAGATGTACAACATGGAAACAGACCCTTCGGTCCAACCCATCCACGCCGACCAGATATCCCAATCCAATCTAGTCCCACCTGCCAGCTCCCAGCCCATATCCCTCCAAACCCTTCCTATTCATATACCCATCCAAATGCTTCTTAAATGTTGCAATTGTACCAACCTCCACCACTTCCTCTGGCAGCTCATTCCATACATGTACCACCCTCTGCGTGAAAAAGTTGCCCCTTAGGTCTCTTTTATATCTTTCCCCTCTCACCCTAAACCTATGCCTCTAGTTCTGGACTCCCCGACCCCAGGGAAAACACTATTTCTGTTTATCTTATCCATGCTCATCATAATTTTGTAAACCTCTATAAGGTAACCCCATCAGCCTCCGACGCTCCAGGGAAAACAGCCCCAGCCTGTTCAGCCTCTCCCTGTAGCTCAAATGTTCCAACCCTGGCAACATCTTTGTAAATCTTTTCTGAACCCTTTCAGGTTTCACAACATCTTTCCGATAGGAAGGAAACCAGAATTGCATGCAATATTCCATCAATGTCCTCTACAGCCACAACATGACCTCCCAACTCCTGTACTCAATACTCTGACAATAAAGGAAAGCATACCAAACATCATCTTCACTATCCTATCCACCTGCGACTCCACTTTCAAGGAGCTTTGAGCCTGCACTCCAAGGTCTCTTTGTTCAGCAACACTCCCTAGGACCTTACCATCAAGTGTATAAGTCCTGCTAAGATTTGCTTTCCCAAAATGCAGCACCTTGTATTTATCTGAATTAAACTCTATCTGTCACTTCTCAGCCCATTGGCCCATCTCATCCAGATCCTGTTGTAATCTGAGGTAACCCTCTTTGCTGTCCACTACACCTCCAATTTTGGTGTCATCTGCAAACTTACTAACTGTACCTCTTATGCTCGCATCCAAATCATTTATGAAAATGATAAAAAAATAGAGGGCCCAGCACCGATCCTTGTGGCACTCCACTGGTCACAGGCCTCCAGTCTAAAAAACAACCCTCCGCCACCACCCTCTGTCTTCTACCTTTGAGCCAGTTCTGTATCCAAACGGCTAGTTCTCCCTGTATTCTATGAGATCTAACCTTGCTAATCAGTTTCCCATGGGGAATCTTGTCAAACGCCTTACTGAAGTCCATATAGATCACATCTACTGCTCTGCCCTCATCAATCCTCTTTGTTACTTCTTCGAAAAACTCAATCAAGTTTGTGAGACATCATTTCCCACACACAAAGCCATGTTGACTATCTCGAATCAGTCCTTGCCTTTCCAAATACATGTACATCCTGTCCCTCAGGATTCCCTCCAACAACTTGCCCACCACTGAGATCAGACTCACCGGTCTATAGTTCCCTGACTTGTCTTTACCGCCCTTCTTAAACAGTGGCACCACGTCTGCCAACCTCCAGTCTTCCGGCACCTCACCTGTGACTATCGATGATACAAATATCTGAGCAAGAGGCCCAGCAATCACTTCTCCAGCTTCCAACAGAGTTCTCGGGTATATCTGATCAGGTCCTGGGGATTTATCCACTTTTAACCATTTCAAGACATCCAGCACTCCCTCCTCTGTAATCTGGACATGATGTCCAGATGTCACCATCTATTTCCCTGCAGTCTACATCTTCCATATCCTTTTCCACAGTAAATACTGATGCAAAATACTCATTTTGTATCTCCCCCATTTTCTGTGGCTCCACACAAAGGCCACCTTGCTGATCTTTGAGGGGTCCTATTCTCTCCCTAGTTACCCTTTTGTCCTTAATATATTTGTAAAAACCTTTTGGATTCTCCTTAATTCTATTTGCCAATGTTATCTCATGTCCCCTTTTTGGCTTCCTGATTTCTCTCTTAAGTATACTCCTACTTCCTTTATACTCTTCTGAGGATTCACTTGATCTATCCTGTCTATACCCGACATATGCTTCCTTCTTTTTCTTTACCAAACCCTCAAGTTCTCTAGTCATCCAGCATTCCCTATACCTACCAGCCTTCCCTTTCACCCTGACAGGAATACACTTTCTCTGGATTCTTGACAACTTCTGTCAGAGCTTTGTGTATAGGATAACAGATATTATGAAAATGTCATTATTTATAACCGCAGGTGTGCTGTTGGTAATACGCTTCCTGGGAAATTTCCTCTGGGGCCATTAGGGGCTAAAGAGCCTGCAAGACAGCCGAAATCAGGAACCTTGAATTAAATGCTGGCTTCGCCCTACTTCAGCATGAAACATTATCTAAACCACTGAGAGGATTTTCATGTCACTGGTTGCCAGATAAATTGACTGCTAGAGCACATTAAAAAGCTACATGCCTTTTTGGTGGACTGGGTGTGACCAAATGTCTTGCAACATTAGGCGGTACAGTGGTTAGCACTGCTGCCTCACAGCGCCAGAGACTTGGGTTCAATTCCCACCTCAGGCCACTATCTGTGTGGAGTTTGCACATTCTCCCAGTGTCTGCGTGGGTTTCCTCCGAGTGCTCCGGTTTCCTCCCACAGTCCAAACATGTGCAGGTGAGGTGAATTAGCCATGTTAAATTGCCTGCAGTGATAGGTGAAGGGGTAAATGTAGGGGAATGGGTCTGAGTGGGTTGCTCTTCGGAGGGTCGGTGTGGACTTGTTGGGCCGAACGGCCTGTTTCCACACTAAGTAATCTAAAAACATTAGCTACATAAGAGTGAATAAACTGTTACTGAAGAATTCATCAGCTACTTAAAGGCCCATTCACTCACTGGCCTTTATCAAGTATTATTAATCCTTGAACAATGTTTATTCTAGAAATTCTGAGGAAGAGTGAGAACTGTGCTTCTCCGCCTTATTCTAAGGAGCAATTATCTCAGCCTGAAATGCTAACTCAGTTTCTCACTACAGATCTGCCTGACCTGTTAGGTACGGCATCTTGTTACAGATTTGCAGGATGAAGGAAGAGAAGGCGAAGGATATGATGAGCAACAATACCTACTGCATATGAGAGAGATAGGAAAGAGAGAACTCCTTCCATTTAGAACAAGTCTCTTCCTTTGGTACTCCTCTATCAGGATCGCCTGTCTATGACAATGAGCTTGTGTTTCCTCTCCCTCAGTCCTCACCTATCCTGAAACCTGTGATTGTGAGTCAGCCTGTGCACTCCACACACTCAGTACAAGTAGCTGCATGGAACCCATATACATTGCTCAACAAGGACTGTTTCTAATCATTGTTTCAGTGCTAAATCTACAAATGCCTATTTTAGCAACTTCAGGCAAATTGAAAGTATAGTAAATCAGTCATTAGGACTAAAATTGCATACTAAATACAGACTCTCAAATAGATATATCTTATTACATCAATACTCACTTAGTGTCTGATTTGATTCTACCGCCAAAATAACTCTCTTGATCTTAGGGTGATGAGCCAGAAGTTTTGGTTTTCAGAAATGTATTGAAATTAGGTCAGTAAGCTACTGTTGACTGTTGATGAGGACGAAAATGGCCTGTTCTAGCAATGGTCTGATGGTTTTAATAAGATTTACCATAATTCATGCTTAACAGAAGACTTAATATTTTCACCAATTCCTAATCAATTATCTTATACATTTCATTCTTTTAGTTCAGTAATATGCTTTATTAAATTACAAAATTTCATTACATTAACAAACTAGTACTGTATCACATTGCTAAACATGCATTCCCAATTGTAAAAAGGTGCACATTTCTTACCATATTCATTTTCCGGGGAAGTGGTATTGGGTTTCCAGGTACAACATATGTATCGTTATTTGGTTCAGCAAAGGAAGACATTACAGGTGAAGTAACAGGCCATGGTGACCTCTGGCTAACCTCTGCAACATTTTTGGATTTTTTGGGTATGGAGTAGAGTTGTTCAGGTTTCTTTTGATCTACTAGAAAATAATACATCCAAACAGTTCAAATAAGGAAATCAGTTGCATAATACTTTCAACTTTTTAGCAGAAGCAACAGATTTTTGACTGAAGACTGTACTCGCAGCCGAAGAAGTGATGACAAATACACATTGAGGAACCAAATAGAAAGTATTTTGTAACCTGTCCACACTCCAAAAACATCTGTATTAATAATTCTTTCTTTAGGCTGCTGTAAAGTTCAAAGTTTAATTGGAGCACCCAATGTGATTCTTAGCCTTACAAATCAGGTTCAGTTGCTCTGTACTGAGTTAGACAGAGATACATCTTTAATCATGGGAGCTAGTTTCACATCATAGCTCCCAATGGCATATGCTGGACATGATAGATACTCCAGTCAGTTAAAGAATAGCAACTGGACTTGCTGAATGGCCACAGAGAAGCGCTTCAGCATTACATGGTTGGCGGTCTCACAGGTTGAAGGGGAAGCTGCTGATCTTTATAGAACATAGAACATTACAGCCATCAATGTTGTGCCGACCTGTCATACCAATCTGAAGCCCATCTAACCTACACTATTCCATGTAAATCCATATGCTTGTCCAATGACGACTTAAATGTACTTAAAGTTGACAAATCTACTACCGTTGCAGGCAAAGCATTCCATACCCTTACTACTCAACTGCTAATATGTGGCTGCAAAGATTGTTGTCACCATTCTCTTGTTCTTACTTGGCCTACAGAACTTTGTTGGTCTGAAATGGTAGAGGAAACCCATTAAGTAGTCTAATCAGAAAACGCAGCAGTTTAAACAGGATGCAGTTTATTGCACAACTACAATCAGATATAAGCTAAATTAGTTAAGACGTTATTACTAAGACTATAGTGATATCTGGCATAATAGTCTGTTCCCTGGATAATTTTCAGATGTTCTGCCTTTCATCATGGCATCATCAAAGTGGGTGGAACTTAATGCAGTCTTTAGCATTAACCCTTTCGACAGCTGAGGGTTGTCCAGATTTTCTGTGGAAGATTGAAACCAGTGACTTTCACCATTCAGGTCAGTTAACAAGTTGTATTTGTAGATATACGCAATCAATTTGGAGGTGCATGATCAAGAAGGGAGGCTTATGTTAGCTTGTAAAGCAGTAGGCACAAGGCAACCCTCAAGAGTATGTATTTTTTAAAAAATGTCCTGTTTCAATGAGGGTGCATCATCAGCTGTTACGTGGTAGTATTCTTTGAGGAGGATGTTTTCCCAGTGGGTATCAGAAGTTCAGTATGTGTCAGCACTGGAAGCATTTGAGCTGTGTTGATTTCAATGCCCCGGAAACAATCTTAATGACTTCCCAGAGATGGATATCTACAGCATTTGTGTGGTGGTTCCAAGTTGGGCAGCAGCACTCTACTGTTGGGTAGACCAAGGCCAGTGAAGCAGCATATGGTCTGTTGGCTCTGCTATCGCAGGTTGTACTTGCCAATCTCCCTGTGTAACATTCATTTTCTTGCCTTTACCTGTGCTTTGGTTTTCTCATAGTTTTGCAGGTAAATCAATATACTGCCAAAAGTGATACCACGATATTTTGAGTTTGGATGAGTGGTCAACCACAGAACTGGACTTGACGTTCTTCCCCGTCCTTCGAGTTGTTCAGGTAAAACAATAGTCTTGATAGTGTTTGAGTTAACTTTTAATTTGCTGACGTAGGCTTCCGCTTCCAGAGAATAGATTTTCAGTGATTGTTTTCTCAATTTCCTCACATTTGTTAGCATTGAATGCCAGAGCAAAGTAGTCAGCATATGTGAAGAGCCATGGACCTTTGGGAGCGAATTTACTAGCATTAAAATGTATGTTGTGGGTGGCACAGTGGTTAGTACTGCTGCCTCATAGCACCAGGGACCCACATTCAATTCTAGTCTTGGGCAATTGTCTGTGGGTAATTTGCATATTCTCCCTATGTCGGCATGGGTCTCCTCCCAAACATGTGCAAATAAGGTGGATTGGCCATGCTAAATTGTCCTGTAGTGACCAGGAATGTGCAGGCTAGTTGGATTCGCCATGGTAAATGGGTTATTTAAATAGAGGATGAGGGGGTGCTCTTTGGATGGTGAGTGCAGGTCCAATGGGCCACGTCTTCTTTGTGCACTGTAGGGATTCTATGATATGTTGAAGAGAGCAATGAGGGGACGGATCTCAGTGAGACTCAGTTATTCATTATGGGAGGTGAATTTGATTTTCACGGTACACACTGAGCACAGAATTGCCGATCTGTTGGGTTTTCACAGTGCATAATTTTGAAGAGCAGTAACAGCATGCCTATACACCATATTTTATCATGGGCATAGGATCAGTCAACAAAGATGGGACCTATCTTCAGGCCTTATTGTAAGCTATATGTGCTGACAGTGTCAGGATTTGCTCGGACCAGTTCAATTCTGTTTGGGACTATGTTGGGGAAGGTTGGTGTTGCGCATATTGCTGCTTCCAAGGTGGGACTCAATGTGTTTAGAAGAATTTTGTTACTGAGAGCAAGGCAACATGAGTAGAAATTGCCTGGGTCATTGAGTAATTTTCCTGGCCTTGCAATGACCACCATCTTAGATTTATTTTATATCCTTGCATGGGACATGGGTGTCACTGGCAAGGCTGGCATTTGACCACCCATTTCTAATTGCCTTGAACTGATTGGTTCTCTGTGCCATTTCAGAGGACCATTAGGAGTTAATATCATTATAGGTCTGGAGTCACATGTAGAGCATATCAGGCAAGGATGGCAGTTTCCTTCTCTAAATGACATTAGTGAACCAGATGTGATTTTACGACAATCGGCAATGGTTACATGATCACCATTAGATGATCTGTTTGATTTTCAGATTTCACTGAAATCACATTTCATCATCTGTTATGATAGGATTCTAAACATATCTACAGGTCATCAGTCTAGGATTCTGGATTACCAGTCGAGTGGTATTACCACATGCCATCACCTCCTCTAAACGCAAGTGACAGCACGAGATGTTTAGAATGGTGCCTCTTCTGTGAAGAGGGGGAAAAAAGCTTTGGTAGCCACTAATAGGCCTGTGATCCAATATGCTTCAGAAATTATGGGTAAATCCAATTAAGTCTCACTGGATCCCAATATCACTGTTGCTTGGCCATGATCCTGGGAGAAGAGAGGAGAGAAGGTTGACGGAGGACAACCAGCAGTAGCACCCAAAGCCTAATGTTTACTATGGACACTGGGAAATTGTGAGGGTCCTCACATGACCCTTTGTGCTTCCCACGTTTCTAATGTGGAGCTTGCCAAATTGGTCTGGACATGGGCTGCTTGTGTTGTGAACCAGAAATCCCAGTTGGCAGGAGAGCTAGGTCATCACAGATCCTGAAATTAATTCTAATTGAGCTAAATTGACTAATTCCTGTTTGGACAGGCAGCCAAATGACTTGGAAGCTGGAATCGTGTCTGAGAATCAACATGGTCCAGTGATGACAAGTTGCATGTGCAAATATCTCCAATCTGGATCCTGACAGGTTTTAAAAATCTAGCTCATGCATATCCATGGTAGTGGATATTCAATGGCCTCAACAATCAGGAACTAGAGACATGATCAATGACCAGCGGTACCCCTCTATCACCCAATCCCTTTGGAAGGTATGCATTTTGGCAGTGGAACAAGGACAGTTTGAATGCCAATGCCCCAACAATAGAACAGAATATAAATTCTCAGTGTTCCTGCTCACGCTTTAGAAAGTTCAAATCAGCTGTGTTGCCTAAGAACTGCTAAGCATTCTCAAAATGGATAAAAAGTTTATGGAATCACAGAAATTTCAGGATACAGAAGTAAGTCATTTGGCCCATCTTGTTTTCACTGGCTCTTCAAATGGGTATCATTACCTCATGCCAATCTCTGTCATTTTCCTAATAAACTTGAATATCATTTCTATCCAAATGATCATCTAATACCCTTTTGAATGCTTCAACATGCCTCCATCACATTTCCAGGCAGAGCGGTCCATACCCTAACTATCGGCTATTTGAAAATCTTCTTTTCCACTATGCATTTTCTTCTTTTACAAATCACTTTAAATCTGTGCCCATGGTTCTTGATCCTTTCTCTCTATCTACTTTATCTAGTCCCCTCATGATTTTGAAAACTTCTATCAGATTTCCTTTTAGCCATCTACTCTTCAAGGACAACAGTCCCAATTTCTTCAATCTATCATCAACTGAAATTTCTCATCCCTGGAATCATTCTTAGAAACCAGTTCTGCGCTCCCTCCAATATGTTCACATCCTTCCAATAACTGATGCTCAGAAATGTATACAACATTCCAGCTGAGGTCTAACAAGTGTCTTATACAAGTTCAACGTCACCCCCTTGCTTACACACCGTATGCTCCAATGAATTGAGCTGAGAATACTGAATGCTTTATTATTTTCTCTCAAACTGTTCTGCCACCTTCAGTAACTATTGCACATATACACCCAGGCCCCTCTGCTCCTGCCACTCCTTTTGAATTGTAATCCCTAATTTATATTGTCTTTCAAAATTCTTCCTACCAAAATGCATCACCTCACACCTTTTGCATGAACCTCATCTGCCACTTGTACACCCATTCCACCAACCTGTCTATGTTCTTTAGAAGTTCTACACCGTCTTTATCACAGTTTACAATTCTTTTAAGTTTCATGTCATCTGTAAAGTGTGAAATTGTCCTGATACATCAAGAGCTAGATCATAAATATATATCAGGAAAAGCAGCAATCTCAATGCTGTTCCCTGCAAAACCTCACCACAAGCCTTCTTTCAGCCTGAAAAATTTATCCCTTGATCATGACTAAATGTTTCCTATTACTCAATTTGTTTTGTACCAATGTTGCTACTGTCCTTTTCATCCATGACCAATAACTTTCCTCAGAAGTCTGTTGTGTGGCACTGGAGCAAATGCCATCTGCAAGACCGCATACATAGCATTAGCTTCTAGCCTTTCTTTTACCTCTTCAAAAAACTTCAGCAGGTTAGTTTAACTTAATTTCCTTTTTAGAAATGAATGCTGGCTCTTATTAATCAACCCACTTTTTTCCACGTGACTGCTAATTCGACCCTGAATAATTCTTTCTACTGTGCCAACAAGAACTGCACATGGTATTCCATTTGTGGCCTAAACCTAATCCTAATTCTATCCCCACAACTGAAGTTAAACTGACTGATTTGTACTTGTTGAGCTTATCCTTATGACCTTTCTCAAAAACCTTTTGCAATTTTTCAGTTTTTTGGTACCTTCCCCAAATCTACGTAAGTCTGGAAGATTATAATCAGTGCCCCTGCAATCTCAACTCTCACTTCCTTCAAAATCCTTGGATGTATCTCATCCAGTCCCAGTGCTCTAGCACCACTGATCCAGAAACTGCTGTGCTCTTCCAGCATCACTGATCCAGAATCATTTCCCCTTCCCCCACCTCACCCTAGTTCCAAACTTCCAGCTCAGCACTGTCCCCATGACTTGTCCGACCTGCTTAGCTCCTTTTCCACCTATCTACTCCACCCTCTCCTCCCTGACCTATCACCTTCATCCCCTCCCCCACTCACCTATTGTACTCTATGCTACTTTCTCCCCACCCCCACCCTCCTCTAGCTTATCTCTCCACGCTTCAGGCTCACTGCCTTTATTCCTGAAGGGCTTTTGCCCGAAACGTCGATTTTGCTGCACGTTGGATGCTGCCTGAACTGCTGTGCTCTTCCAGCATCACTGATCCAGAAGATGTCAAGAGAGTCAAAAAGTGTGTTGCTGGAAAAGCACAGCTGGTCAGGCAGCATCCTAGGAACAGGAGAGTCGATGTTTCGGGCATAAGCCCTTCATCAGGAATGCGCCAACAGTCTATCTAACACTTGTTTCACATCAATTTTGAACCTTTCTAGTTCCACCCTCTGGTCTGGATTGCATCTCCAACTTTGGTAAAGACTGATGAATAGTCTTCATTTAACACCTCAGCCATGCCTGCTGCATCTCCATACAAATGCACTTTCTGGGTCTCTAATTGGTCCCACTCCTCTGCTTGCCACCCTCTTACTAATTATATGCCAATGGCAAATTTTAGGACATCATTTTATGCTAGTCTGTTCTCATCATTCCTCTTTGCTTCTCTTATTTTCTTTTCATCTTTCCTCTGAAACTTATTTATACCTCTTGGTTTTAAATTGCATTTTTATTCTGTTCTCTGGCCATAAGACCATAAAATATAGGAGCAGAATTATTTAATTTTGTCACATGTACACAGATACTGTGAAAAGTATCGTACTGTGTGCTAACCAGACAAATGATACCTTACTCAAGTACATCAGGGTAATAAAACAGAATGCAGAATATTGTGTTACACCTACAGATAAAGCACAGTGAAAAGCCAGTTCTAATATATGAGAGTCCTTTCATAAGTTTGATTACAGCAGGGAAGAAGCTATTCTTGAATTAGGTCATTCATCTACGATAATTTTCTGTTACAAGTTTAATTAGCATAGAAGCAGGTCCTTCAGCCCATCATGTCTATACTGACCAACAAACACCAAATTACACTAATCCCTTTTATCTGCGCTTGTTTCATAGTTGACTATGTCCTGCTATTTTAAGTACTGATTCTGATATTTCTTAAATATTGCGAGATACCACCCTTTTAGGCAGCATATTCCATATTTCTACCACTCTCTGGATGGAAAAATATCTTCTCATATCCCAACCACTTGCTCCTCACCTTATATCCTCTGGTCTTAGCTATGTCTTTCATGGGGAAAAGATTCTCACAATCTATCCCTTTCATAATTTTGTATATCTAAATGAGATCCCCTTCAACCTCCTCTACTCCCAGGAAATCCAGTCTCTCTCCATAACTGAGTTCTTTTATCCCAGGCAATATCTTGGTGAATCTCCTCTGCACCCTCTTTCATGCCATCACATCCTTCTGATAGTGTGCTAAGAAGAACTACACATGATATTCCATTTGTGGCCTAACCAATGTTCTATAAAGTTGAAACAAAACTTCGTTGCTCCGAGAGTCGGTTCTGATATAACGCTATAATTCTGTTCTTGTGCAGTCTCGCATTAAAAATATTTAGTGCAATAGCCATGCCATTTATATTAACGGGGCCAGGATCACGTTCTAGCGAATACAGATAAGGAAAGTTTCCTTTCTACAAATAACGGTAAAGGTGATTCGCATTGAAGAAACACGCTACAACCAACTGTATATTCTACATCCGAGCTGATAAAAGCAAGCATCCCATACACCTCTTCATCACCCTGTCTACCTATGCTGACATCTTCAGGGATTGCACACCAAGGTCCCTTTGTTCTTCAGTACTCCTTAGGAATCCACCATTCATTGTGTATATCCTTCGCTTATTAGACCTCTCAAACCGCATCACCCTGCACTTATCGGGACTAAGCTCCACCTGCCATTGGTCTACTCAATTTACCAACTGATCAATATGAGATGAGATTGTAGCCTGAGACAATTCTCACTATCAACAACACTCTAATTTTTGTGCCATCTGCAAACTTACCAATTAAACTTTCTAGATTCACATTAAAGTTGATAATGAACAAGACAAACAGCAAGGGTCCCAGCACAAATCCTTGTGGTACATCGCTGGTCACAGGGTTCCAGTTACAAGAACAACGCTCCAACATCGTCCTTTCCCTCCTATTTATAAACCGATTTTGGATCTAGTTTGCCAACTTGCTTTGGATCCCAGGGGCTTTTATGTTTTGGATTTGCCTTCTATATATGACTTTGTCAAAGGCCTTACTGAAGTCCATATAAACCACATCAACTACACTACCCTCATCAATATACTTAGTCACCTTTTTAAAAATAAACTCAATTAAATTAGTCAGGTAGGGTTTCTTTCAAACAAATCCATGCTGACTATCCCTGATCAATCCCTGCCTTTCCAAGTCGTGATTAATCCTGCACTTCAGAACTTGTTTCAAATATTTCCCTGCCATTGACATCGGGTCTGTAATTACATGGCCTATCCCTGCTGCCTTTCTTTAATAAAGGAACCACATTTGCTCCCCTAATTAACTATTCTGCTACTTTGAAAGTATTAAAGCAGAAATGAAACTCAATAAATGTGAGAATAGAACACTGCAAAATACAGAAAATTTTCAAGTTGCAGACTACGAATAGTAACAATCTTGTTCAACGCTTGCACCTGATATAAGAATATCTTTGTAAAACTTAAGTTCAATGATGTGTGTTTTCCTTACCAGTCTCTGGTAATTCTGGGAGAGCATGAAGACCATGTGTTATCTTTGGAGACAGCATGCTGAAACACAAATTGGAAAAAAAAAGATTTAATTAAATAAGTTTAATGGAACGAAGAACTATTCATTTAATTCATTTGTGGATTTTAATAGAAAATTTGAATAATTTCCTTCACTTTTATAAATTTACCTGCAATGTAAAATGTACTTCATGCAAATAGTCTGTGAAGAAAACTACTTAACCTTCAGATCTTTATAATAAAGCCCAACATTCCCCTTTTTGGACTGTCAAGAAATTAAAAATACCAACTTTCAAGTAAATAACAAATAGATATTATCTGAATTTTGTGCTCAGCTCAAAATGAACTGCCTAGAAAGAAAGCTATCTACAAAGGTCAATCAAACTGACAGGAATCTGTCCTCAGGGACAGGGAACATGAGATAATAGCAGAATGGCTATGTTACTAGACTAATTTGGTTGGATCCTAACTGCCCTAGCAATCGACTCATCATTACCTGCTAACAGACAATAAATGTTGATCTTCCAGCAACACTCATATCCTGCGAAAAATGTCAGCAAGTAGGTAGACGTTTAATCAAATTGAAATATTGACACATAGAAGCCAGTAATTCAAAGAACTGCACTTCTAATTTAAAATTTCAGTGTAAAATAAACATAGGACTATATTGAGATAGAAGCTAAAATAAAGATAAACATACTTTTCAGTACCAATAAGGGTGTTTCACAGTAATTATAAAGTCAGTACATCTTTCAAAATCTAGCATACCCTTTCAAAAAAGTAACATTTTCCAGAGTTTTTACAATATGGTAGCAGTGTTGGAATGAATATTTTTGTCAATTCATCATCACAAGGGAGACATCAGTCTATAGGAATACTGCAGTGCACTCTATGGAGAGCCAAGACTCTGGATTTCCCTGTTATTCTTTGCACATAGTGATCACAACGAATGCTGGCAGTTTTTTTGTAATCACATATAAAAAGTAAGGTCATTGTGAATAACAAAATTCAGTCTAAGTTCAGCAGGATTGTTAACATTTCACATGTTAAAACCAAACAATATGATATTTTAACTAAACAGTAAAGTTAGAAAAACCTCGGGAGTATCTAACCTTGGCCTTGGTGAAGATCTATCCACCACTGGAGGAGGCGGACTAGATGGTGGGGTAGATTCTAAAAATTAGAAAATAACAAGGAACATCAATTTATGAACAGGTCTACAGTTTAAATGATCACATTGGTAACATAAGCTTCAACAAATTCATTAAAACATTTATATTTCTAACTCTTTCCAATTAGAGACTATATTCCTTATAGTGTAGTGAGTGTGTTCTGATGAACACAATTTTCCCACTTATATATAATGCACATTTTAATAGCCATTATGTAATAATCTAGATTATTTTCACTGAAGCTATATTATTATATTAAAGTATCTAAGTTAGTTCACTGAGCTTGAAGCTTTTCTTTCAACCATACTAGGTAACATCATCAATGAGAGACTCTGGTGAAGTGCTGGTGGTATGTCCTGCCTCTCTATTTATAGGTCTTGATTTCTTAAGATGAGTGATATCATTTCTGGTTCTTATTTTCAGAGGAAGGTGGATGGGATCTAATTCGATGTGCTTATTGATGGAGTTCTGGTTAGGATGATATGCCTCTAAGAATTCTTGTACGTGTTTTTGTTTTGCCTGTCCAAGGATGTGTGTGTTGTTCCAGTCAAAGTGGTTGCCTTCACTGGGGTCATTTAACTCAGTTAATTGCCAAGGGAGCATCTGAAAGTGCGAGTTTCTCAAAAGTAAATCTTACTTTAAGCTGGTCGACACATCAAACTAGTTTTGACAGTGTTATAGGAGTGAAACTTCCTCCTAGTCCTTTATAGGGGACTGAGCTCCCATTTGCAGCTAAGCAACAGAAAGAACTGTGTTATTCACTCGTAAAGCAAGCCACTGTTGCTTCAAAATGTCTTAATAGATTATATCTTAAAAGCCATCAAAATGCTAGTTTGTCTGTAAATATGAAGATACTTGGCCTTTAGGCTTTTCAGTTGGACTTCACCTGGAGGGGAGGGTTTTGTTTGGCTCTGGAAGAGAGTTTGGCTGGAATCTGATTGACTTTAACAAGGCCTGTTCTGCTAAGGGAGCCTTGCATTAAGAATGGGACTCCTCAATGAGAGGAATTCTTGCCCTCAAAAGCTGCTGCTCATACTGATTTCCAGCAGTCCCAACAATTCCAGCAATGCCAGAATACAGTACAGGATGGGACTTAGATCACTGAAGTCTCATAAAGATCAAATATAGACACTGGACCCAGGTAAATCTGGGATGTTTTGGACAGAGAGGGATCAGGCAAGCTAGGAAGGGAGCGTGTAGGTTGAAGTGGTTGCGAGAGTGCACTTTGAAGGCCAGAGAGGCAGTGACAATGTGCTAATGGCAATAATACAGAACCCCAATTGAATCCCATCATTACAGAATTAAATTTGAATTGAATAAAATTATTCTGGAATGAAAAGACTAGTTGAGTGGTTACTGCATAACCCTTCTTGATTGTCATAAAAATCCATCAGGTTCACTAATTCTTAAAGGAAATCTGCCATCTTTACCTGGTCTGGTCTACATGTACCTCCAGATGAAATATGGCAAAGTGGTTGACTCTTAACTGCCCTTTGGGCAAGTAAGGCTGAGCAATAAATGCCAGTGATGCCCACAGCTAGTGAATGAATAAAAACAAACTGGATGGGCAAAATGGAGGGTTGAGGGAGATGACATTTTGCAGGGGGGGGGGGGGGGGGGGGGTGACCCTGATGCACACTGGAGACCCATTGATTAATGTAACATGGCACTCCCTTTCCACTTTTAACTAAATGTATTAAAAAAACTGTCCTTTCCATTTCTCATTGTTGAGTGCATTATGGCAGTAGAGGCTGACTGAGGGTCTTGAGTAGGCAATAATAACTATTTAAAGGCTTGAATAGGTCTAATGACAGGCAGCGTAATGGTTGCCTCACATATCCCCTGTATTATGGGGCAATCATGAGCAGGAAGACAATAGGCAAGCCATCCAATATTGTTAATGTGCTCAAACTGCTTAAAACAGGTTCACTGAGGTGGACTTGCAGTAAAATCCAGCCTTTAAATATGGGTAGCAATGGCACCGAAGCATTTCAATTATACATACCTTTGAAATTGACATACGCACACCTTTTGCTCTATTCTACCTGACTGCAAACTGATCATGAGTACAGAGCTTGAGCATTGCTGAAAAAATACATTTTTTCAAAGCTTTTCATCTTGGATTCTTAAGATAGTTTACAAGATAACCAATTCAAAGGGAAAACCAACATTTATACTACATAAGTGGACTCAGTTTGATAGAGACATTGCATTGGAGAATACACTCATTAATGTGGAATGACAGTTAACTGCGGTTTTGCTTTAATTCTAATCAAGGCAGGTTAACTGTCATTAATCAGGGCATGTCCTGAGAAATAAATCAGTGGTTGGTTGGCATTTTGTTAAGTTGGAACGTGTGCAGTGCATGAACATATTTTTTCTGTCTACAAAGAACTGAATCTATGTATTAATATATGTAGCTTCCAGTACACACAAGTGCACTACACAATGAGCCCAATTGACAATCCTGAATTGATTGCCAACTTTATCCAGTTCAATTGCTGAATCACATGTAATATTGAGAGTTTTGCAAGCATAGGCTGGTTGGCTACAGTTAGTATTTTGCTTGCTGCGAACAATGGCAGGGGCATACTGTTGAAATGATCCACACGTCTTTGGACTGTACTGACTATATTACTGACATCAAACTGGCATAAAATTCACATACAGGTCATTCTGTTATAACGTGCTTTGTCAACACAAATTCGCTGGAACGCAATTGACAAATTGGGGGACACTTTCTACAGCATGAACTTTTAAAATGTGTGTTGCTGTAACACGACAACAGCACCAACACTTAAAGCACTTTCTAAAGTGCGATTTTCTATAACACGGGGTTGCACAACAACATAACTATTATATTATAGAAGAACTGACTGTATCACGTTCCTCATTTGTATGATAGAATGTTTTTTTAGCTTGATGATAGCGTCCTGTTAGTGGCGAATACCATTCTTGTTGCTGTATTGTAGCAGTGACAAACAGCTAGCTTGTACCCTACTCTTCCAGGGTGATCTGAATTGGACTGGCCACTTTTCAGAAACAAGAGCGACCACGTGTGGATACATCATGAGTTGTGCAATATACAGCAAGAAACAATCTGATTAGATAGCTGTTATCCAACAGATTGGTTTGTTGAAACCTATTTTAGCATTAGGTTTGCATGACATGGGCATTACATATGAGCAATACAGCTTCTAATTTTCTTTTTGGTGTGCAAACCTTTGAATACTGAGGCATCAACTTCTGAAACTGGAATTCAATGCATTGACCGTGTGGCATGCGCAGAATCTTGGAGCACCTACACATGGTCAAGTAGCATAGAGGGAAGGTTGCTGACAAGGCCAATTTATAGGGCATGGAACTGTAGAAATACAATTCTGACCAGTGAAGGTAGGTTTGTGGTAGGTAGTAGTAGAGACCGCTTTGGTTGATTTCACAACTAAGATATGGAGAAAAGGGAGCTAGCATCACATCCACAAACATCCACTTGCTCTACTACTGATGCTCAGTAGCAGCATGAACTATCTACAAGATGGACTGCAGAAATTCCTCAACTGCATGTCATATAGTTCATGTCTTACATTCCTATTCTTACAGTCGGTCCCTTTCCGAATGAAGGAAAGCACCCCATATATTTTCTATACTTTCAGGGATCTGTGAACATGCATGCCAAGGCCTCTTACCCTAAATCTCAATATCCCCTGTTTATTCTGTACTCCCTTGCTTCATTTGCACTTCTCCAGACTGAATTTTATTTGCCACTTTCCCTCACACTCAACTAAATTGTTGATATCTACCTGCAGTTGACAGCCACCCTTTTCGTTATCACCTACCTGGTCAATCTTTTTATCATCCTTAAACTTCCAAATCACACCTCCCACATTTAAGTCTAAACTATTACAATATGCCACAGACAGCAAGGGATCCAATCCTGAGCCCCGTGAAACAACACTGGAAACCACTTCATATTTGCAAAAATATCCGGTGAACATAATCATATGTTTCCTGTCACTGTGCCAATTTTGGATCAAACTTACCACATTGCCCTGTATCCCACAGGCTTTAATTTTTCCCTAGTTTCCCTTTCAACAGATACTGCCAGACCTATCTCCTGGTTTCTCCAACACTTCGCTTTTATTTTAGTTTTTTTCTGACAGTCTGTTATTGTCAAATGCCTTTTGAAAATTTGTGTAGACAACATCCATTACATTACCTTCAACAATCCTCCTCATTACTTCCTCACATGATGTAATTAACTTAAATCATGCTGACTATTCTGAACTAATCGGTGTCTCTGCAAGTAACATTTAGTCCTGTTTCTTAGTATTGATTCTTATAATTTGTCCACCACCAAGATCAGTCCTATAATTATTTGACCTAACCTCTGCACCCTTTTTGAATGTGCCCATAGACCTCCAATTCAATAGTCCCTCATCTTCATCTAGCGATGATTAGAAAATGATCATCAGAGCAGCTGTTATTTCCTCCCTGGCTTCCTTTAACAGACCAGGGTACAATTCATCAGGCCCCAGTGATTTATTCGCCTTCAACGTCAGTCCTTCCAATATTTCCCTGCTCATTTTATCTACTTTTTCACATCCTCCGCATCATCGCTCTTGTTTGTGAAAACAGAGACAAAATACTCATTTAGAGCCACACTCACATCTTCTGCATTCAAGCACACATTAGGCCCAATCCTTCCTTATTCATCCTCTTGTTCTTACAATTTCCTTAATCATCCATAATGTCCCGATTTGGATTTTTTGATTTTCCTTAACTTTACTTGCCAATATTTTGCCAGAACCTCTTTTTGCATCCGAATGTCTGTTCACTTCACTCCTGTGCTTCCTATACTTCTCCAAGTTTTCAAAAGTACATTTAATTATTTATTTATTCTTTAAATTACCAGTGTTGGCAAAACTAAGAATATTTTGCTACTTTCTAAAACATACCAAATGAGGATTGCTTGCGATTTAGCGGGCTATGAGGTACTCTGGGTGTGGGCTCAGATAATGTCCGTTTATGCTTAGTTGTCAGTGGGGGTAGAGGCGGTCGTTTCTTAGTTGACGAGCTGTCCGAGGTAAAGGCGGCACTTCCAGAAGGAGGACTCTTGACAGAAAGTGGTGGTGGTGGTGGTGGTGGAACACTTGGAGCTACAAAAGCAATAAAATCAATAAAAATTAACTTTGCCTAAGTATTTTGTTGCTGTTGAATAATTTTTCAAAATTGAGTTGATTATCATTCACTCATCTTGAAAACCATATACAATCAACAGTACAGTTTCATAGCAGAAACCTTAGCTAAGATTCAATTATTCCAAGTAATTATGGTTTTACAGAAAAAAAAGGATGTTGGTCAAGTGGTACTATTGATGGGTTATTAATCCAGAAACTTACCTTAATTCCAAACCCACAATAATGTGGTTGACTCTCAACTGCCATTTGAAATGGCCTAGTAAATCACTAATTTGTATTAACTACTGTAAAATCTCAACGAAGAAATGAAACCGGACAGGGTACTTGGCACTGGAAATGACAGTGGTTGAAAGAGCCGTGACCATCCTGCAAAGTTCTCCTTGCTAACATCTAGGGTCTAGTGCTAAAATTGGGAGAGTTGTCTTACAGATTAGTAAAGCAACAGCTGATATAGCTATACTTACAGAATCATACTTGACAGACAATTTTCATACATGCACCTTAGAAAGCAACCTATCTGGATGCACCACAATGTGGTATGGCAACTGCTCTGCCCAAGATTGCAAGAAACTAAGAGAGTCATGAATACAGCCCAGTCATCACATAAATCAGCCTTCCATCCTTTATTCCATCTATATTTCATACTGCCTTGTCTAAAACAACCAACATAATCAAAGACTCCTCCCACACCGGTTATGCTCTCTTCCACTCTCTTCTGTCAGATAGAAGATATAAAAGTTTGAATACACATACAGACAGGCTCAAGAACAACCCTTTCCCTGCTGTTATTAGACTTTTGAATCTTTCAAATGTTAATTCTGATCTCTCTCTGCACCTTGTCTGCAGCGCAACACTGTATTCTGTACTCTGTTTTGCTATTCTAATGCACTTTGTATGGTGTGATCTGCCTGTATAGCATGCAAAACAACAGTTTTCACTGTATCTCAGTATGTGACAACAATAAATAAAACTGAAATTCAATGTCCCAGATGCTGCCATCATCATCCTTGGATATGTCCTGTCACGACCCAGCATATTCCACAATCATTAAAATCTAACCAGATGATCAATTCTTCTTCCATGGACAGTGCAGAAGGATGTGCCAGGTGCATTACCAAGCATACCCAAAAGTGAGGTGTCAACCTAGTGACGCAACCAAACAGCTTAAGAAGCAAGTGATCTCACAACCAATGGATCAGATCGAAGCTCTGCAGTCCTGCCACAACCAGATGTGAATGGCGGTGGACAATTAAACAATTCACTGGAGGAGGCGGCTCCACAAATATTTCCATCCTTGACAATACATATCCCAACACGTCAGTGCAAAAAATAAGGCCGAAACATTCACAGCAGTCTCCGGCCAGAAGTGCCAAGTGGATGATCCATCTTGGCCTCCTCCAGTCATCCTCAGCATCACAGGTACCAGTCTTCAGCCAATTCAATTCATTTCATGTGATATCAAGAAACAGTTGGAGACACTGGATATTGCAAAGATAATGTGCCATGACAACACTCCACCAATAGTACTGAATACTTATGTCCAGAACTTGCTGCTCCCTTTGGCAAGCTGTCCAGTATAGTTACTACACTGACCTCAACCTGACAATGTGGAAAATTGCTCAGGTATGTCCAGTATACAAACATTCAACCTGGCCAATTACCAAGCCATCAGTCTACTCTTGATCATCAGTAAAGTCATCAACAGAGCTACCAAGCAGCACCTGCTCAGAATGCCCAGTCTGAGTTCTGCCACAGCCACTCAGCACCTGACTTCATCATAGCCTAGGTTCAAACATGGAGAAGAGAACTGAATTCCAGAGGTGAGGGAGAGTGACAACCCTTGACAGCAAGGCTGCATTCGAATGATTATGGCATCAAAGAGGCTTAGTGAAACTGGAATCCATCTGTATTAGGGCAAACTCTCCACTATAAGTTGGTTATGGTTGTTGCAGGTCAATCGTCTCAGTCCAGGACATTTCCGCAGGAGTTCTTCAGGGTAGAGCCCTAGATCCAACCACCTTCAGCTGCTTTATCAAGAACCCTTCCTCCATGATAAGGTCAGAAGTGAGGATGTTCGCCAATAATTGCACCATTTGCAATACCTCAGACTGAAGCAGTCCATGATTAAATGCATCAAGATCTGGATTACATCCAGACTTAGGTTGACAATTGGCAAGTAACATTCGTACCACACAAATGTCAGGGATTAACCATCTCCAATAGGAGATAATCTAATCACTACCCTTGGACAGCCAATAGTGTTACTATAACTGAATCCCTTACTATCCACATCTTTGGAATTACCATTGACAGAAACTCAACTGGACTCACCACGTAAACACTGGCTACAACAGCAGGTCCGAGGTTAGGAATACTGCAGTGAGTAAGTCACTAAAACCAATCCACCATCTACAAGGCACAAGTCAGGGGTTTGATGAAAAACTTCCCACTTGCCTGGATGCGTGCAGCTCCAACAACACTCAAGAAACTTGACACCTTCCATGACAAAGCAAGCAACCTGCTTGATTAGTGTAATATTCACAAGCATTCACTCTCGCCAACACCAACGGTTAGTAACACCACTGTGTATGATTTACAAGATACACTGCAGAATTAACCAAAGATCCTCAGATAGTACCTTCTAAACCCATGACCACTTCTATCTAGAAGGACAAGGGTAGCAGATGCATGGGAACACCACCCCCCTTTCGGTTTCCCTCCAAGACACTGACCATCCTGACTATTGCCATTCCTTCACTGTCGCTGGATCAAAATCCTGGAATTCCCTCCCCAAGGGTTTTGTGGACTGTAGTGTTTCAAGAAGGTAGCTCACCATCAACTTCTCAAGGGCAACTAGGGACAGACAGTAAATAATTGCCAGCCAGTGATGCCCATGTCTCAAGTAAATTTTAAAAATTGCACCTTTAACATACGTGGGATTGAAAAACCATATATTACAGATTGTTTTCTATTCTTAACAGTTAATTTTTAGAAGAAATTACATTTGAAAACACTACACAATAGCTAATGGTGCTGTTAGTAAATACAAACCTTTGATAGGGATTCTGGGTGGAATAGGAGGCCCCTCTGATACAGGGGATAAAGGCTGAGATTCTGTACTTCGCGACTGATTGGTCAATCCACAGGGTTGTTCACTTCGGTGCTCTCGTGATACGCAGGGAGAGTCTTTGCTGATCGCCGCTGTGTTAGGCTTCTCTAGACTTGTTGAATGTTTGCTAGCTGGCTGGTAACAGCTGTATGGCCTAAGAGAACGTTCCCTTTTAATAGGTCCCTGCTTTTTGAACAGAAAAACAGAAATCTTACATAAAATTGCCAATCATTTTGTAAATAAAATAAGATTGAAAGTAATAATATATTTTCAGAGAGAAGGTAATGGATGTTAGCCTGAGGTACTACATGAGGGATTCTAGTAAGTTGAGGAGCAGAATAATCTGCCTGTAATATTTTGCTCAAGCTTACTCTATGCAAATGAACACCAATAACATCAGTTAATGATACGTTATTACATCTTAACCAGACTACATAATACAGTATCTACAACATTCAATACAAATAAATCTAGCCCAATGGTAACTATGTCATAAAGACCCATCTGGTTCATTACTGTCCTTTAGCGAAGGAAATCTACTATCCCTACCCGGTTTGGTCTACATGTGACTCCAGACCCACAGCAAAGGCTAATTTTTAATTACCTTCTGGACAATTAGAGATGGGCAATAAATAGCTGCAATGCTCACATTCTGTGAACAAATAAAGAAAAACTACATGCATGCAGATGGGAAATGTTGCTTTGCTTCTAAACTGGTCTCCAGTAATATTCTCACTTGAATGTTTGTCAGGTAGATTTTGATTTTGTGTATTAATATTAAATAGATGACAGCGAATTGGCAAGACATTTTACAGCTTTTTTGATTTTAATTTCTACTGACTTTAGATTGATGATCACCTGTTTGACACCATCATACAAAGTAAAAGTCTACTGTGTTACCATTATAAGTCAGGAATGTTGTCTTGCAAACATTTTCTAATGGATATAGGTGTAATTCTGTGCTGAGGTCCTGTAAGGTCTACTATTGCTACTGTCAGTTGACTGAAAATACCGCCCTCTGATCACAATATAGTGGATTTCTAAAAGCCAATTTTAACTTAATGGAAATTACAATTGTGGGCTAGAGCAGAAGATGAAACATTTGGCTGTCCATAACGTGAGGCTTGTGAGACCTTTAACACTTGGCATAATTTGTTTGTCCATACTCTTGTCTCCTGCCTACGATGGCATGAATAATGTCATAATTGACAATGTCAAAATTGGTATGAAATCAGGCTACCACCAATCTCAGTAAGAGAAGCAGATTGGGAGTGGAGAAATGGAAGGGTTTGTCAAATCTCTAATCTAAAAGGAAAACATTTTGGGATGGAAGATGCCCAAAATCACTCTTGGGGCCAGAAGGATCAGGCTAGGTACTAACACACAATGAACCTTTATGTTTTGTTAAACAGTCATTTACTTTGGCAAGGCCTATTTCTGCTGCCAGCATATTCTGGAAAGTCAGAAATCTTCCAGGTTATAGTTAAAACAGGGTATGTACTCTTAGACTGCTATTAAGAAATGACAGTGTCATTTAAATGAGGTTTCTGCTTCTTTGGCATGGGCAATCTGTACTGTTTGAATTCCGGTATTACGAGAGACAGTGTTGAGGAGACATGCAGGCTACATGCTGAGGTTCTACCTGCCCCAAGTGTTGTGAAGGATGGGATTGGCCTCGCTGTCGCGGAATGCTCCAAAGTAGTGAACTGTTTCATATCACCTGTCCTTCATTGAGAAATTTGCAAAGAAAAACACCTTTGACCATCAGTTCATAAGGAACTGGTCAGCATGCAACACCCTCAAGAACCTGATGGAAAAGAAGAGGGTGGGTCTTGTTGCATAGTTCCCTGAGCAGGCTGTCAAAGTCATTTGGCAGAATGCCTCATCACAAGAACTTTCTAACAAGCACCAAGACATAGATTGGCTGGTGTGAGAAGGGCACTACCTGTGAGACCCTTTATGTAAGCCTGGTTGGTCTGTGCCACCACATGTTGCCCTCGAAGTGGCTGTAAGACTGTCACACATCTCCTTCTGGAATGTGCCTTTGCAAAGTCTAGAGGAAGATGCAGCAGCTTGTGTTGAGGTTCATCTGAGCAGCTCTGCAATGTGGGACTTGGTACTTTACACTCTGTTTCCCCAGGACACACACCAAGATAAACAGCAACTGTATCTGGAAGACCATCAACTCTGTAAAAGACACTCTTTGATATGCCCAAAACTTGTAGGTCTTCCAGAACAAGGATTTGGCCTCAACTGAGTGTTGCAGACTGGCACATTCTCAGGTCCAGGACTCCGTGCTGAGGGATGCACTACAGTTTGGGGCAGCTGTTGCCAAGGTGCAGTGGGGAAAGACAACTGTCTGAGGTCTTCATGCTGAAGTTAAATGTGGGTCTGTTCAGTTATTGGACCCTCCTAGTGCCTTAAATATATGTAAATACTAGTATAGTCTGTTTAAGAGAAATATTTGATTGTTTAGATACAGTCTAAGTTCAATGTTTTGTTTATTTACTTAATATGCAACTGTACAGAACCGAACTGCCTTTGTGACAATGTATATATACAAAGAGATTTTTTAATGAGTAAAGTTTATTTTTGAAATTAAAAAAAAGTTGAGGGAATGGGTGTGTTTGGGAGCGACGTTCGTAAAAAAAAAAGGACCCTTTTAGTTACAGAAATGAAAAACAAGGACTTAGTTGTTATCTCAACCAGCACTCTGAAAGTGCATTTGGCAAGTATGGATTAATTAAGGAAAGTCAACAAGACTTGTTATATTATGTTTAATTAATGCGATTGAGTTGTTTGATGAAGTAAAAGAGATGGTTGATGAAGAGAGCACTGTGTACTTTAGAACTTCAGGAGGTGTTTTATAAGGTATTACATTTTAGGCTTGTGAACAAAGTTAAGGCCCATGGTATAAAAGGGACAGCAATTGTAAGGATACAAAGTTGGCTGAGTGACAAGAAACAAAGCACAGTGGTAAATGCAAAAAAAACTAGAAATCATAGTGGGTCAGACTGCATCTGTGGACAGATAGCAAGGTAACGTTTCAAGTCTAGATGACTCTTCATCAGTGCTTTTTGTTTTCAGTGCAGATTCCAGAGTCTGCAGTAAGTTGCTTCTACAAGGCGTAGTGATGAACTGTTGTTAATGGGGGATGCAGAAAACGTTGACCAGAATAGTTCTAGAGATGACGAACTTCAAATACATAGATAGATTTGGAGGAGTGATGTTGTTCTCCTTAAGAAAGGAACAGTTGAGCAAAGTGTTCAAAATCATGAGGGATGAAGACAGAGTGGATAAACAGTTTTCATTGGTGAAAGGGTCACGTATTGGAGGACAATGATTTAAGATGAATGGCAACATCAAGAAAAACCCTTTTGACAAAGCAGGTGGTTAGGATAATCTGAAACATTGACGTAGTGTCAAATGTGCCTTCAAAAGGAAGTTGGATAAGCATCTGAACAGAACTAATTTGCAGGGATATGGAAATGGGAAGAGGTTTGGGGCTAACTGAGAAGCTTTTGCATGGATGCACATTGGACACAACACATCAAATGTCCTTCTTTGCACTATAACTATACTATGATTCCATTTTATGACTTCTTAAAAATAAAACAGAAACAAACTGACCTTTTCATCCAGATCATCATCACTCTCATAATAATCATCCTCTCTCAGTCGCCACTCATATTCCACATTTGTATGTAGATTAAACCGGTTTAGTTTTGCCTGAGTTAGCTTTCAATAAATAAAGGAAGATTAGGAATATTAGATTATTAATATTTTAGAACATCAAGGAAGGAATACACAAATAAATACAAATTTTTCATATTCTCCCCTTGCAATTTTCTCCTCAGCTGAAAGCAATGATGAAGAATGGTGTGTTTCTTTGTTTACATGCCATTGAACATTTCTCATTGAAAAAGAGCATTATTCTGGATTATATGACTGTGGAGGCCACTGATGGACTAAGAGTGCTGGATTATTAAAGGTGTCATCTTTTGAATGAAATATTAAACAGAGAATCATTATCCCCTCTCAGGTGAACTATTACAAACAAAACAAGAGAACACTGCCTGCTGCCCTTGTCAATGTTTCTCTCTCAACCAATATTATAAAATAGTTTATCTGATTGTTATCACATTGCTCTTTTGAGGGATTTGATGTTGCTGCCAACTTTCCCACATTATAAGGGTGATTGTTTCTTTCTCTCTTCCTGTTCTCTCTGCTTAATTGCCCTGCTACAGAACTATTCACACCACTTCTAAAGGCATTTTGCTGTGTGAAGTGATCTCAAATGTTTTTAAAAATATTTAGGTTGTTTATATAAGTAAAAATAATGCTTCAATTATTTTCATAATTCATTTCAATCAAGTTGATAAATAGTTCGAAAAAATCACGTTTTTCAATATCAAATATGTGGTCTAAACAGATCAACAAACTCAATTCTTATAGTTTTGTTTAATTCTAGCAATGTCTAATATCATGTATAAATAAGCCAGAAAATCAAATTAAAATCTGCCACAAATTCAAAACATTCTCCAAACAATGTAGAAACTGGTTTCCACAATTTATCAATATTAACAGAGGCAACCATTTTTTGTCATCAATTCTAATAACTAGCTAACCACAATTAATAAGTGGTTGATATATTCCCAGTCCTGTTTTGTATCTCAGTTCTAAGATGTAGTTATAACAAGAAAGCTGATTCATGACTAAATTACAAACTGATTATTATATAGCCCAGTCCTTGTAAACGGAGTGATTAAAGATTTCTGAACTTGTCAATTTCTTACCAGTTCTTCACAATATTGGTGTTTCAGTCTATGAGCAATATCCATAGCAGTTTCTCCATTTTCATTTACTATCAAAAATGGAAAGTAAAATTTCAACAAAGATTTAAGTCAAATTTTGTCAAGTAAAGTTTATTAACTTTGAATTGTGATCATTGAGTTTCAGTAAAATTATAAAAAAAAATTGCATTACAACAAACCCACGCTGGCAAGAAGAACTTTCAGAAAACTTAATAATGAAGCAGGAGATGTTGTGGGTTTGAAATCACCTTGCTTGAGACTGCCTTAAGTGGCTCCATGGAAGTCCAGTACTAGACTGTCAGCCATTTATTGTGTTCTGCAATGGTGTTCTACAAGAGAAGGGTGCATACAGGGATGTCCTCAACATGTCTCAGCATGCTTTCAATTACCCAGTCCAAGCAGCTATGATGCCAGGGTCCTTAAATTAGGCACGCACAAGTCCTGTTTTGAATTCAGTAATTACTCTGCAAACAAGTTCCCTCCAAACCTCTCACCATCTTGACTTGGAAATATACCATGGTTGTGGTTTAAAAAGGCACCTCAGGACTATTTTCTCAACGCAATGAGGGAAAGACAATAAATGCAGGCCAGCCAGTGATGCCCATATCCTAAAGTGAATTTAAAAAAGTAAATAAACAAGTGCTCTGTTGCAAGATGGATCCTGCATAACTGTTACTTAAAAGTATTCTATACAGGCATCCAAATTCCAATGAAGGAAATTTTTAAGACCCTTTTCTTTCACCAAGTGTCTGTAAACATTTCAGAGTGTTATTGTACATGTTATGGTGAGTTCCTTGATTTGCCAATGAGTACTTGATGTATCTCGTAAGTAGGACAGGGGAGGTGGTGACCCATCCACCTGCAACAGATAAAGGGCACTGCCTCTGAATCTTCAGCACAACAAGGAGATCTAACTCTGCACCATACCTAACACCAACCAGGGGCTGAATTTCTTTATATTCCTTGACAGTGACAGGAGGCTGCCTGAGAGATTAGCCAAGGTTCTCAGAGGCTCAGTGTTTTTATGGTTTTGCTGCTTCTGTTCAAAATAGAAATAATGGGGTGAGCTATACTGGAGAGGTGAATGCGTTTGCAATTGGACTCCACACCACTGCAGTCATTGTCAAAAAACACAAGTTTCTGACTGTAAGTGATGAGAACTATAACCTATGAAGATGCCTGAAGCTCCTTACATTCAACTTATTAGTTGTTTTGGTGACAGGCATTGGACAATATTTCACTGATGACTGTTGCAGTACTTACAAATAATGGTGTTGGCCCTGGCTCTCAGGAGTAGTTTGAGGCATTCTGCTTTATTGAATAGACAACAGTAATGGACAGCTGTATTTCCTTTCATGGTTTGCTTGCTAAGGTTCCCACTAGAATGTATATATATATAAAAAGATCAGTCACACAATTTATAATAACTATAGGTTGTCTACTTTTCCAAAACAGAGAAAACTAGGACCTTGATAAAAAGCGTACTTGATTTTCCCATATTCTGAGTTGAGAGTGTGGTGCTGGAAAAGCACAGCAGATCAGGCACCTCCGAGGAGCAGGAGAATTGACGTTTCAGGTATAAGGCCTGCATCAGGAATGGGGCTCATTCCTGATGAAGGGCTTATGCCTGAAACATTGACTATCCTGCTCCTCGGATGCTGCCTAACTTATCTGCTTTTCCAGCATCTGCAGTCTTCCCTTTCCCATTTTTCCCATATTCTGGGAGAGTACCTACAACTAGTAAAGGCAAGTTCAAATTGTCTGCATTACAATTTATTGTAAGAAGTAAATGATGCTTACTTCATTTCAATCACACAGTCCATGCAGCTGGCATGATACCAGGGTCCTTAAATTAGGCAAGCACAACTCTTGCATTGGCACAGTGGCTCAGTGATTAGCACTGCTGCCTCACCACGGACTCAGATTTGATTCAACCCTTGGGTGACTGTGTGGAGTTTGTAAATTTTCCGTGTCTGCGTGGGTTTCTGTCGGGTGATCCAGTTTTCTCCCACAGATGTGCAAGCTAGATGAATTGGTCATAGAGTTCAGGGATTATGTAGACGAGATGGGTTAGTCATTGGATGAAGATTGCCACAAAGATTGGTGGAGTAGCAGAAAGCATAAGGGACTGTCAAAGAATACAGGAGAATATAGATAGATGGGAGAGTTGGACGGAGAAGTGGCAGATGGAGTTAAATCCAGGCAAATGTGAGTTGATGCATTTTGGAAAGTCTAATTCTAGAGCGAATTATAAAGTGAATGGAAGAGCCTTGGGAAAAGTTGATGAGTCTAGAGATCTGGGAGTGCAGGTCCATTATACCCTGAAGGTGGCTGCACAGGTGGATAGAGTGGTCTAGAAGGCTTATGCAATGCTTGCCTTCATCGGACGGGGTATTGAGTATATGAGCTGGCAGGTCATGTTAAAATTGTGCACGACGTTGGTTTGGCTACATTTAGAATATTGTGTACAGTCCTGGTCGCCTCATTACCAAAAGGATGTGGATGCTTTGGAGACGGTGCAGAGAAGATTTATGACGATGTTGCCTGGTATGGAAGGTGCTAGCTATGAAGAGACGTTGAGTAAAAAGTGAGGTCTGCAGGTGCTGGAGATCACAGCTGAAAATGTGTTGCTGGTTAAAGCACAGCAGGTTAGGCAGCATCCAAGGAACAGGAAATTCGACGTTTCGGGCCAGAGCCCTTCATCAGGAAGAGACGTTGAGCAGGTTAGGTTTGTCTTCATTTGAAAAAACAAGATTGAAGGGTGACCTGATTGAGGTTTACAAAATCATGAAGGGTATGGGCAAGGTAGATAGAGATAAGTTTTTTCCCAGGGTGAAGGATTCAATAACGAGAGGTCATGCTTTCAAGGTGAGAGGTGAAACGTAAGGGGGATACACATGGCAAGTACTTTACACAGAGGGTGGTGGGTGTCTGGAACGTGTTGCCAACAGAGGTAGTAGAGGCAGGCATGGTAGATTCACTTAAAATGCATGAGTAGGTGGGGAGCAGAGGGATACAGATGCTTAGGAAGTGTGCGACAGGTTTAGACAGCAGATTTGGATCAGCTCAGGCTTGGAGAGCCAAAGGGCCAGTTCCTGAGCTGTAAATTTTCTTTGTTCTTTGAAAATGCAGGGTTACAAGGTAGGGGGTGGGTTTAGGTGGGATGCTCTTTGGAGGGCCAATGTGGACCTGTTGGGCTGAATGGCCTGTAAGGATTTAAAGCTAGTTAAGTCTTTGACCGGATTAAGTTTCTTATCCATGTACAGTTTTGCTGTACTGGACTATTGTCTGGAAATATACTTGGGCATTCTTTCCATCCTTTCTCCCCACGGATTAGTGAAAATGCTGTTTGAATTCAAGCTAATACAACTAATTCAGTTGGTTATGTTATGAAGGTGTAAGGGGTACTGTACCTTTAAGAGAGTTAAAAGCTAGCAGAACTACCTGACACAACACCAAGTATTCTGAATAAGGTAACAATGTAACATCTGATCAAACAGGTAGATTAACTGAGTTGCTTGGAGACGGCAAAACAAATTTAAATTTGGCCAATCAGTTTAAATTATACTCCCAAAATACCAAACTCCAATCCAGTTTGAATTTAGCATATTGACAAGCTTAAAAGCCAATGATACAATCCAATGCTTTGAGGGTATGAGACAGGAAAAACTTGAACAGTCAATGGAGAACTGCCAAGCCACCAGCGTGTACAGATTAACTGAAAAATAGCTCTCTTAAAAGGTACCTTTATCGATCAGTGACCTGTGAAACAGAAATCCCTAAGAAGAAGAAAATCTACAGAGGAAGATACCAAGATTTGATAGCTGGCTGGTTTTGAAATTTGAATTTTGATAAATCTTAATTGGTGGTTTTATTGGACTAGTATTACAGAAGGGAAAATAAATGATGGATTAGAATGGGCTGTAAATAGTTGTGAGTTAATTATTCAGTTATACTTTAAGAAATAAAATTGTTACATTTCACTTTAAATAGTTCCTGGCCTCTTGAATTTTCACAGATTACTGCACGTGATAAATCTTTTCTGTGCTGCTGGTTTAAATTAACAGGGGGAGTTTACCCCATGTCATAACAATCACCTCCTTTGAAATGAACTCCAAAATGAGAACACATAATTCTTAACAAACACTTTTCACACATTCAGTACTGTCATGAAACTGATAGAGGAGTAGGACAAACATTGACAAACAATCTGATCAAAAGACAGACGAGATATTGGGCTAGGTTTTCTTGTCCTGATATAGGGCTGAAGAGTGATGGGTGGGTTTCAAACAGGACATGTGCGACTTGAATGTGAATAATTCATTAGCATTCCCAAAACCAGCAATTTTTATCAGTATAGATAAGGAGGCAGACAGATAGTCTGCACAGTGATGTCTCAGTGTTACTGGCAACAGTGGGCATTTCAGACTTTCACAATTTTTGTGCAGCTTGGACGGTTTAGAAGGTGACAAGAATCATATCACAGAGGTATTATGAATAATGGGAGAAAAGTTAAGCTTACAACAATTATACCTGGACTTCAGGTGTAATTGGACTTCAGAGATTATACAAATTAGTTCTGTTTACTCTAGAATTTAGAAGGTTAAGGGTGATAAGATCAAAGTCTTGACGATTTTAACAGGACAAGGATAAACTACATCCACTGGCTTGAGATTCTAAAATTAGGGGCATAGTCTGAGAATTAGGTCAAGACCATTTAAGCGAGATGTGAGAAAGCATCTGTAAACGCAAAGTGTGGTAGATATTTGGAACTCTCTTTGGAACAAATCAGCAATGGATACTGGACCAGTTATTAATTTTAAATTAGAGATAGATAAATTTTTGTTGAGCAAAAATTAAGGGATATTGGTGAAAGACAGATAATATGGAGTTAGGCTATATATCAGTCTTGATCTCATTGAACAGTGTAACAGGTTTGAGGGGTTGAATGGCCTGTTCTATAGAATGGGAAAGAAAGCAGAACAGGATTTGAGTTGAATGATCAGCCAGGATTACATTGAATGATACAGCAAGTTCAAAGGGTGGAATGGCTTAATACTGCTCCTATTTTCTCTGTTTACAAGTCAGGAACCATATCAAAGGAAATAAAGGCAAAAGAGTACAGATACTGGAAAATCTGAAACACATGCAGAAAATGCTGGAGAAACTCAACAGGCCAGGCAACATCTGTGACAAGAGAAATGGAGTTAATTTTTCAAGTCATATCAGACTTGAAAAAGAGTCTGATATGAGGTCTGGTAAAATGCCCCAGGTTGCTACCACCGATTAAGAGTTTTATTTAGGCAATAGACAATTAGATAAGTTTTCCAAATCTAATGTAATCATTCTTCAAAAATGTCAGTTGGGATAATCAGGTCTTTGCATTGATTTTAATTCAGGCCAGAATGAAAAAACGATCCAATATCACTGCTCTTGCACATACTTAGCCTACATGATATTTATATCCAAAGTAAATCTACTTGGCATTGCACACTAGTCTTGTTATAGTTAAGCTGGATAGAGAAAGTGCTTTTGAGACAACAAGCACAGTAGTTTTACTGCAAGCATTTATTACTATTCTAAGTGCATTTGCTCTTGGAAAAGGTGTGTGAATTGTAACGTACCAGTTTTGCACAAGAAAGTCCACAATGTGAAGGGAGGTGAGATCAGCAAGGTGTACAGCAAGGTGAAGAGCAGTCTCTCCTGGTTCCTGCCAATCAGATACAAATACACAAAGGACATGTTTAAAATAAAGTGAGAGTGCAATTGATACCTTTGCAATTACTCATGATTTTAAATCCTTTTTCTTTGCTTTCGTTCATCAAATCTATAATGTTTGGTGGATTATTCATGCTCATCAAAATAAAGAATTTTAGCTTTCAAAAGCAGAACACTTTCCGTCATTGATATTTGTTATCAATAACAAGTACTTTCAGGAAGTTGCAAAGTCACAATTCTTCTGTTGCTTCATTTCCCATTGCCTGATTTAATACAAGTTATTTAGCTTAGGTAGTCAAACTATAGTTGCATTGATAACAAATAAATGCTTGAGTTCACAGTGGGTCAGGCAGCATCCATGGAAAGAAAGCAAGTTAGAGTCATCTAGTCATCTCACATCTAGAGTCATCTAGCTTGCTGTCTCTCCATGAATGCTGCCTGGTTGGCTCTGATCTCCAGCACTTTTTGTTATCAGTTCAGATTCCAGCATCTGCAGGAACTTGCTTCTACAGTTAGTTGCATGTTGTAAGTTAAAGCTCATTGAAAGCTGGTTAAAACTTGCCATTTCAGATACTTACGTATTACTTACCACTGGGCAACTACTATAAACACTGGGTAACTACTATGAACAAAAGGGCTTTTATGTTGTAGAATGTAGATTCAAATCAAGGAGTGATGTAATGTAACACACAATTACACTGGCTATCAGAAAGAGCAGTCACAAATATTTATCAGATATAAAAACTTTATGATCTGTGGAATAGGCCTAATGCACATGAAACATGCCCCTGCAGTACTGTGTTTTTTTCTTAAACTCAGTTGGTGGGCTTCTCTGGTTCTCTGTAATGTGATGACACTATGGCTTTAACAGGTGAATTTTTTCTTGGTGTTTTTTGTGAAGAGAGAGACAGAGATGAATGGTGGTCTGTTCCAAGCCAACATAGTAAACAGTTATGAGGCCTTGGCGTTTTGTTATTTAAAAGAAGTTGTAAAAGTAAAGGCAGCATGCAAGGGTGGAGTCAGGCTCCCACAGAGGCAAGAGTGCAGGAGTTGTTGGGGTTGCCATACATCTCTTCCTGCCACAGCAAAATGCTTGTGTTCTTTCTCCCACTGCCAGAATTTTCTCTTGATGTTCTTTCCTCCTGGACTGGAGAAACATTGCATGAGACAATCTATTCTACTAAATTTACTTTTGCCAAGTGTGTGTTTATACAATGCTATTATATTGAAACAGTTGCTGTTTAGTATTTAAATAATCTATTATTCTGTTATGTTTTCCAATAGAGTTAAAGTTAGCTCAATTGTTCTTTGTTTCCTTTGTAATTTAACTGTGCAGTAAGAATAAAGTTTAAAAGCTGAGAGAACTGTGGATGCTAGAAATCAGAGACAAAAACAGAAATTGCTGGAAACTCTCAGCAGGTCTGGCAGCATCTAAGGAGAGAAATTAAATCAGAGTTAACGTTTCAGCTCAGGTGACCCTTCTTCAGAACGGATGGTAGCTTAGAAAAAGTTTTTATGCAAACGATAGGGTAAGGGGAGTGGGCAGGGGGTAAGTGATAGATGGAGATAGAGTCCAAAGAGAGAGAATAGTTGGGCAGACAAAAGAGTGGATAACAGTCAGCCTAGGATAATGAATAGCTGCTAAAGGGGACTATTAGTGGTTAACAATGGGTGGTGTATAATAGTAGCCCATGTGATAACAGGGCCTGGTATATAGGGGTTGGGTTAAGGACATTGTTGAGTAAAAAATGAGGTCTGCAGATGCTGGAGATCACAGCTGCATATGTGTTGCTGGTCAAAGCACAGCAGGCCAGGCAGCATCTCAGGAATAGAGAATTCGACGTTTCGAGCATAAGCCCTTCATCAGGAATAAGAGAGAGAGAGCCAAGCAGGCTAAGATAAAAGGTAGGGAGGAGGGACTAGGGGGAGGGGGGCGATGGAGGTGGGATAGGTGGAAGGAGGTCAAGGTGAGGGTGATAGGCCGGAGTGGGGTGGGGGCGGAGAGGTCAGGAAGAGGATTGCAGGTTAGGAGGGCGGTGCTGAGTTGAGGGAACCGACTGAGACGGGGGGGGGGGGGCGGGGGGGGAATGAGGAAGCTGGAGAAATCTGAATTCATACCTTGTGGTTGGAGGGTTCCCAGGCGGAAGATGAGGCGCTCCTCCTCCAGCCGTCGTGTAGTTGTGTTCTGCCGGTGGAGGAGTCCAAGGACCTGCATGTCCTCGGTGGAGTGGGAGGGAGAGTTAAAGTGTTGAGCCACGGGGTGATTGGGTTGGTTGGTTCGGGCGGCCCGGAGGTGTTCTCTGAAGCGTTCCGCAAGTAAGCGGCCTGTCTCACCAATATAGAGGAGGCCACATCGGGTGCAGCGGATGCAATAGATGATGTGTGTGGAGGTACAGGTGAACTTGTGGCGGATATGGAAGGATCCCTTGGGGCCTTGGAGGGAAGTGAGTGTGGAGGTGTGGGCGCAAGTTTTACATTTCCTGCGGTTGCAGGGGAAGGTGCCGGGGGTGGAGGTTGGGTTGGTGGGGGGTGTGGATCTGACGAGGGAGTCACGAAGGGAGTGGTCCTTGCGGAACGCTGATAGGGGAGGGGAGGGAAATATATCCTTGGTGGTGGGGTCCGTTTGGAGGTGGCGGAAATGGCGGCGGATGATACGTTGTATGCGGAGGTTGGTGGGGTGGTAGGTGAGAACCAGTGGGGTTCTGTCTTGGTGGCGGTTGGAGGAGCGGGGCTCAAGGGCGGAGGAGCGGGAAGTGGAGAAGATGCGGTGGAGGGCATCATCGATCTCGTCTGGGGGGAATCTGCGGTCCTTGAAGGAGGCCATCTGGGCTGTGCGGTGTTGGAATTGGTCCTCCTGGGAGCAGATGCAGCGGAGACGAAGGAATTGGGAATATGGGATGGCGTTTTTACAGGGGGCAGGGTGGGAGGAGGTGTAGTCCAGGTAGCTGTGGGAGTCAGTCGGTTTATAATAGATGTCTGTGTTGAGTCGGTCGCCCGAGATAGAAATGGAAAGGTCTAGGAAGGGGAGGGAGGAGTCTGAGACAGTCCAGGTGAATTTCAGGTCGGGATGGAAGGTGTTAGTAAAGTTGATGAACTGTTCAACCTCCTCGTGGGAGCACGAGGCAGCGCCGATACAGTCATCGATGTAGCGGAGGAAAAGGTGGGGGGTGTTGGAGGCGGGAGAAGGGGTCGTCAGAGGGTGGGCGGGAGTCTTGGTTGTGAAAGTAGGCACGGAGGCGAAGGCGGCGGAAGAATTGTTCAATATCTCGCCGCGTGTTGAACTCATTAATCCGAGGGCGTAGGGGAATGAAGGTGAGGTTGAACTCATTAATCCGAGGGCGTAGGGGAATGAAGTTGAGGTTGAACTCATTAATCCAAGGGCGTAGGGGAATGAAGGTGAGGTGGCAAACCTTCGTCACCACACATAACCCCGCCCCCACGCCGTCTTTCGTCGCTTCACGTAACCCCGCCCCCACGCTTATTTCCGTCACGACGCATGACCCCGCCCCCACATCGAGCAACGTCACCACGTCTAACTCCGCCCCACTTCGATCTCTGTCCCCGCCCCTAACCCCGCCCCCAGCCCCAGCTCCAGCTCCAGTCCCACACCAGGTCCTAGCTCCCAGCCTTGCCGGATTTTCACCATCCCTCCAGATCTCCCCCTCTCTGAGGATGAAAGATCAGTCCTCAGCAGGGGCCTCACCTTCATTCCCCTACGCCCTCGGATTAATGAGTTCAACACGCAGCGAGATATTGAGCAATTCTTCCACCGCCTTCGCCTCCGTGCCTACTTTCACAACCAAGACTCCCGCCCACCCTCTGACGACCCCTTCTCCCGCCTCCAACACACCCCATCCACCTGGACACCCCGTGCTGGCCTCCTACCCGCCCTCGACCTCTTTACAGCCAACTGCCGCCGTGACATTAACCGACTCAACCTGTCCACCCCTCTCACCCACTCCAACCTCTCACCCTCAGAACGTGCAGCCCTCCACTCCCTCCGCTCCAATCCCAACCTCACCATCAAACCCGCAGACAAGGGAGGCGCGGTGGTAGTTTGGCGCACTGACCTGTATACCGCTGAAGCCAAACGCCAGCTCGCGGACGCCTCCTCTTATCACCCCCTTGACCACGACCCCACCTCCCACCACCAAACCATCATCTCCCACACCATCCAGGACCTCATCACCTCAGGGGATCTCCCATCCACCGCCTCCAACCTCATAGTCCCACAACCCCGCACCGCCCGTTTCTACCTCCTGCCCAAAATCCACAAACCTGCCTGCCCCGGCCGACCCATTGTCTCAGCCTGCTCCTGCCCCACCGAACTCATCTCCCAATACCTCGACACGGTCCTGTCCCCTTTAGTCCAAGAACTCCCCACCTACGTTCGGGACACCACCCACGCCCTCCACCTCCTCCAGGATTTTCGCTTCCCCGGTCCCCAACGCCTTATTTTCACTATGGACATCCAGTCCCTGTACACCTCCATCCCCCATCACGAAGGACTCAAAGCCCTCCGCTTCTTCCTTTCCCGCCGCACCAACCAGTACCCTTCCACTGACACCCTCCTTCGACTGACTGAACTGGTCCTCACCCTGAATAACTTCTCTTTTCAATCCTCCCACTTCCTCCAAACTAAAGGAGTTGCCATGGGCACCCGCATGGGCCCAGCTATGCCTGCCTCTTCGTAGGATATGTGGAACAGTCCATCTTCCGCAACTACACTGGCACCACCCCCCACCTTTTCCTCCGCTACATCGATGACTGTATCGGCGCTGCCTCGTGCTCCCACGAGGAGGTTGAACAGTTCATCAACTTTACTAACACCTTCCATCCCGACCTGAAATTCACCTGGACTGTCTCAGACTCCTCCCTCCCCTTCCTAGACCTTTCCATTTCTATCTCGGGCGACCGACTCAACACAGACATCTATTATAAACCGACTGACTCCCACAGCTACCTGGACTACACCTCCTCCCACCCTGCCCCCTGTAAAAACGCCATCCCATATTCCCAATTCCTTCGTCTCCGCCGCATCTGCTCCCAGGAGGACCAATTCCAACACCGCACAGCCCAGATGGCCTCCTTCTTCAAGGACCGCAGATTCCCCCCAGACGTGATCGACGATGCCCTCCACCGCATCTCCTCCACTTCCCGCTCCTCCGCCCTTGAGCCCCGCTCCTCCAACCGCCACCAAGACAGAACCCCACTGGTTCTCACCTACCACCCCACCAACCTCCGCATATAACGTATCATCCGCCGCCATTTCCGCCACCTCCAAACGGACCCCACCACCAAGGATATATTTCCCTCCCCTCCCCTATCAGCGTTCCGCAAGGACCACTCCCTTCGTGACTCCCTCGTCAGATCCACACCCCCCACCAACCCAACCTCCACCCCCGGCACCTTCCCCTGCAACCGCAGGAAATGTAAAACTTGCGCCCACACCTCCACACTCACTTCCCTCCAAGGCCCCAAGGGATCCTTCCATATCCGCCACAAGTTCACCTGTACCTCCACACACATCATCTATTGCATCCGCTGCACCCGATGTGGCCTCCTCTATATTGGTGAGACAGGCCGCTTACTTGCGGAACGCTTCAGAGAACAGCTCCGGCCCGCCCGAACCAACCAACCCAATCACCCCGTGGCTCAACACTTTAACTCTCCCTCCCACTCCACCGAGGACATGCAGGTCCTTGGACTCCTCCACCGGCAGAACACAACTACACGACGGCTGGAGGAGGAGCGCCTCATCTTCCGCCTGGGAACCCTCCAACCACAAGGTATGAATTCAGATTTCTCCAGCTTCCTCATTTCCCCTCCCCCCACCTTGTCTCAGTCGGTTCCCTCAACTCAGCACCGCCCTCCTAACCTGCAATCCTCTTCCTGACCTCTCCGCCCCCACCCCACTCCGGCCTATCACCCTCACCTTGACCTCCTTCCACCTATCCCACCTCCATTGCCCCCCTCCCCCTAGTCCCTCCTCCCTACCTTTTATCTTAGCCTGCTTGGCTCTCTCTCTCTCTTATTCCTGATGAAGGGCTTATGCTCGAAACGTCGAATTCTCTATTCCTGAGATGCTGCCTGGCCTGCTGTGCTTTGACCAGCAACACATTTGCAGTAAGGACATTGTTGAACTTAGTATTGACTCCAGAAGGCAATGGAATTCCTAAGCAGAAAATGAGGTGCTATTCTTCCAGCTTGCACTGAGCTTTACTGGAGCATTGCAGCGATGTCATCCAAGGAACAACATACTTCATCACCTTGTCTCCTGGCTAACATCTCTGTCTTGGGATTGCTGCAGGACTCCAGCGCAGCTCAGCACAAGCTGGAAGAACAGCATTTTCTGCTTGGAACTCCACAGCCTTCTGGACTCAATATCCAGTTCAAAAATTTTAAGGTTTGAGGCAACTTGTCCCATGTCCTTACCTCAATGCCCACACAGCAGTCCTTGTTCTCATATGGCTTGCTGTTAGCCCGTAATTGTCCTAAGCAGCTATTCAATCTCCTCGACTGATTGTTATCCATTTCTTTGTCCGTCAAATTGTTCTTCTCTTGCTTTCAGCTTTATCTCCATCAATCATTTACTACTGATCTCCCCCCCCCCACATTACCTTCTGTATAAAACACAACCTTTTCCAAGCAACCATCAGTTCTGAAGAAGGGTCACCTGACCCAAAACATTAACTCTGATTGTCTTTCCACAGATACTGCCAGATGTGCTGAGGTTTTCCAGAAATTTCTGTTTTTGTTTAAGTATAAAGTATGCTTTGCTTAAAACCGAGTACCATATCCAATTGAATCACATCTGCAACACAGCACCTGACACTTTCCTTTAAATAAGAAATGCTAGGATTTGGCCAGCTCCTTGATATATTTGCAGGGGATCTGGTCTGGTCCATAAAAATAAACAGAAAGCAGAGTTAACATTTTGAGCCCGGTGACCTTTGGAAACTTGAAATGCTAACTTTGCTGCCTCTCCACAGATGTTGCCAGACCTGCTGAGTTTCACCAGCAAGTTGTTCTTGCTTCAGATTTTCAGCATCTGCAGTTCTTTATTTTATTCATGTATTGCTCATCTCTAGTTGCCCTTGAGAAAGTGCTGCTGAGCTTCCTTCATGAACTGCAGCAGTCAATGTGCTGTAGACAGACCACATTGCTGAGGGGGAGAGACTTCCAGGATTTTGACCCAGTGACAGCAAAGGAACACCTTGCTAGGACATTTCAGTTCAGCATTGAGACCTTTGCTGTGGATCGATAGGCCAGACTAGGTGAGGATGGCAGACGCCTTCCCTAAAGGGCAATAATGAATCAACAGTCAATAGCAGCTGTCATGATTACCCTGAATGAGGCTAGGTTTCAATTACAGATTTATTAAGACTTGAATTCAAATTCCACCAGCTGCCATAGTGATATCTGAACCCATGTCCCCTAGCATTAGCTTGGGCACTAGACCAGTTATGTTTCCACAACATCACTATATCCTCAGAAACTGTTTTGAACTGACTGCTGGCTGGGAAATAAAGATATACATCTTAAATGAAATTCTGTCCTTAAATTCTTTACAGACTTTAGGTTAGCATATTTTCAGCACTGCCCACCAGCCCCACACCCACAATAAATGTCAGGGTCAAGGTCACATCTGGTCGGTGTGGGAGAACATTAAAGATTCCCAAAACACGATTCAAAGTGTAGAAGTACCTTGGTGACCTGAACGGCATTCCCCCACAACCACTACCACAGAAAACCAAGATAATCTCTTTCCAGTTTACTCATTATCGCTATATTTGTCTAAATAACATAATTATTGTTCTACCAAATATCCTTATATCTGAATAGGTTTGATAACTTCACCAAAATTTAAGAAAGTACAATACAAAAGAAAGTTTATTTTTCCTTCAGTAAACTAGTCAGTTTGGTCTGACCAATGCCGCTCTTACCTGTGCATAAGATGGCAATGATTCACTAAGGTTGACCTTTTCAGCATAGGCCTGTATCAATGCAAATATATCCTTGCATGTTACAGCAGTGCATAAATTATTCAACTTTGTCACAGGAGTACTATTGCTCTTTTTCACATATTGACGATCTATGTATTTTGATATGATGTAATCTTTCCGCATTGTCCTTTAAAATAACAAATATATCAATCAGTTCAGATTTAGGCAAAACAATGTCCAAATGAAAGACCACTGTTGATATGCCCTGTTGTAAAGATGAAAATTGTAATTAAATAAAGATGAAATGAATGCAGTGAGAAACAAAATAATGTTGGTTTGTAATTTACTCGTATGAAGTTCCAAATTTAACTAAAGGCAAATTGAGAGGTGCAAAACCTGTATTAACCCTCAGAAAGAGAACTAAACATTAGAGGTTACACAGTACACAGTCACATCTTAGGCTGGCTATGGAAAATTATTGGCAGAGAGAAACAGAGAGTCATATATTGGAGACCTAAAGAACGTAAAAATTTCAAAATCATGTTGACTAACATGCAATTAAATATTTTTTAATTGTTGCCATATAGCATATATGTTGCATTCTTTCCCACCAAATAAATTTGTAGTCTTTACTGACGACAAACATTTGTAATCATGCAAATCAGGATCACTACGATGAGCAATATTCCGTTTGTGAGGTACTGCTACTACAGAATATCAACACTTTTTGGGGATGTAGGGGTCATACTAAGGAGGACTTATGAATGGCTGCCCTTGACAAGATGGTGCTCACTACACTCAAAAATATGTTTTAAAATTCATTCACAACATGTAGGCATCACTGGCTAGGCCAGTATTTATTGCTCATCCCGAATTGCCCACAGGGCAGTTGAGAGTCAACCACATTGCTGTGGGTCTAAAGTCACATGGAGACCAGACCAAGTAAGGATGGCAAAGTGCAAAAGAGAAGCCAAGGCAATGCAGCACAGGAATGCTTTGAGTATCCAGGTAGGGTCAAAGTGAATGAGTGCTACGATAGCGAATGACAAGTCCAGGGACGCAGCCTGGTTCAGTATACAAACTGAGTGCATGTCCCTGAGCACAAAGTATCCTTGGTGCAGAAGTATAATGATATTTGCCAGAGCAGCCTGAAATACAGTATTGAAGTGTAGAAATGACCTATAAGTAAACTGGAGATGCGCCAAGATATGTCTTAAAGGCTGTCACATGTCAGATGCCAATGTTGTAAACATAAGGTGCATGTGGCTGATGTCTATGTTCTGTATCCTGAGATATTGGTGCCTGGTTTCCATTATGGAGGTTGCTTAGACCAAGTACCAAACTGAATATGTCAGATGCTTGTTCTGTTTTCTTTGTTGAATTTTCTTGACATCTAGCTTATGTGACGAGTTTGTGTGAATGGTAGTCTGATTTAATAATCAATCGTGACTGTCAATTGGCATCTCATTATGACCTAGTGAGAATCTTGCTACGCCACACATGAAAATCATAAAAGGTGAAGCAAGATAGTCTCAAAATTGAAATGGGCTTTGTTGCATTTGTCACGTTATTTGGCCACACATCTTGCATAGGCCACTTTGCTCAAACTCTAAGATTCTGCCAATTGTCGCCATTTGACTAGTTTTTTATTTCAAATGTTTATTGACGTCGAATTTATCGATCTTCCATAGTAGGATTTGAATCCATGTCCCTCGCAGATTAGTCTGGAGTACTGGATTACTAGTCCTTTGACACTACCACTACGCTACTTTGTATTCATAGAACATAGAACATTACAGCACAGTACAGGCCCTTCGGCCCTCAATGTTGTGCTGCCCTATCATACTAATCTGAAGCCTATCCCACCTACACTATTTCATGTATGTCCATTTGCCTGTCCAATGACGACTTAAATGCACTTAAACTTGGCAAATCTACTACCGATGCAGGCAAAGCATTCCATACCCTTACTACTCTGAGAAAAGAAACTACCTCTGACGTCTGTCTTATACCTATCTCCCCTCACTTTAAAGTTGTATCCCCTCGTGTTTGCCATCCCCATATTTGGAAAAAGGCTCTCCCTGTCCACCCTATCTAACCCTCTGATTATCTTGTATGTCTCTATTAAGTCACCTCTCAACCTTCTTCTCTCTAACGAGAACAGCCTCAAGGCCCTCAGCCTTTCCTCGTAAGACATTCCTTCCGTACCAGCCAACATCCTAGTAAATCTCTTCTGCACCCTTTCCAAAGCTTCCACATCCTTCTTATAATGCGGTGACCAGAACTGTACGCAATACTCCAAGTGTGGCCGTACCAGAGCTTTGTACAGCTGCAGCATAACCTCCTGGTTCCGGAACTCAATCCCTCTATTAATAAAGGCCAAAACATTGTATGCCTTCTTAACAATTCCTGATGAAGGGCTCTGGCCCGAAACGTCGAATTTCCTGTTCCTTGGATGCTGCCTAACCTGCTGTGCTTTAACCAGCAACACATTTTCAGTTCTTAACAATCCTGTCAATCTGGGTGGCAACTTTCAGGGATCTGTGTACATGGACACCGAGATCTCTCTGCTCATCTGCACTCCCAAGAATCCTACCATTTGCCCAGTACTTTGCATTCTGATTACTCCGGCCAAAGTGTATCTCCTCACACTTGTCCACATTAAACTCCATTTGCCACCTCTCAGCCCAGCTCTGCATCCTATCTATGTCTCTCTGCAACCTACTACATCCTTCGTCACGACCCACAACTCCACCGACCTTAGTGTCGTCAGCAAATTTACTAACCCACCCTTCTAAGCCCTCATCCAGGTCATTTATAAAAATGACGAACAGCAGTGGATTCAACACCGACCCTTGCGGTACACCGCTAGTAACCGGACACCAAGATGAACATGTTCCATCAACTACAACCCTTTGTTTTCTTTCAGCAAGCCAATTACTGATCCAAACTGCTGTGTCTCCCACAATCCCATTCCTCTGCATTTTGTATAATAGCCTACTGTGGGGAACCTTATCGAACGCCTTGCTGAAATATAACTACGCCACACCAAACGCTTTACTCTCATCTACCTGTTTGGTCACTTTGTCAAAAAACTCAATAAGATTCATTAGGCACGACCTACCCTTCATAAAACCATGCTGACTGTCCCTGATCAGATTATTCTTTTCTAGATGGTTATACGTCCTCTCTCTTATAACCTTTTCCAACACTTTACCAACAACTGAAATGAGACTCACTGGTCTGTAATTACCAGGGTTGTCTCTATTACCCTTTTTGAACAAGGGAACCACATTTGCTATCCTCCAGTCCTCAAGCACTATTCCTGTAGACAATGATGATTTGAAGATCAATGCCAAAGGCTCGGCAATCTCTTCCCTTGCTTCCCAGAGGATCCTAGGATAGATCCCATCCGGCCCAGGGGACTTGTCTATTTTCACACTCTACAGTATTTCTAATACCTCTTCCTTGTGAACCTCAATCTCTTCCAGTCTAGATGCAAGTATCTCTGTATCATCCTCGTCAACATTTTCATTTTCTATAGTGAACACTGTCGAAAAATATTTATTTAGAGCTTCCCCTATCTCCTCTGACTCCACACACAACTTCCCACTATTATCCTTGATTGGCCCTAATTTAACTCTCGTCATTCTTTTATTCCTGACATATCTATGGAAATCCTTAGGGTTAACCCTGATCCTATCGGCCAACAATTTCTCATGTCCCTCCTGGCTCTTCTGAGCTCTCTTTTTAGGTCTTTCCTGACTTCCTTGTAACCCTCAAGCGCCCTGAATTTTCACATTTTGTCCTAACATAAGCCGCCTTCTTCTTCTTGACCTGGGATTCCACTTCCTTAGTAAACCACGGCTCACGTGTTATATATCTTCCTCCCTACCTGACAGGTACATACTTATCTAGGTCACACAGGAGCTTTTCCTTGAATAAGCTCCACATTTTTAATGTGCTCTTCCCCTGCAGTTTCCTTCCCCATTCTACGTTTCCTAAATCTTTCCTAATTGCATCATAATTTCCCTTCCCCCAGCTGTAACTCTTGAGTACACCTATCCCTTTCCATCACTAAAGTAAACCTGACAGAATTGTGATCGCTATCTCCAAAGTGCTCACCTACTTCCAAATCTAACACCTGGCCAGGCTTGTTACCCAGTACTAAATCTAAAGTGGCTTCGCCCCTTGTAGGCCTGTCTACATACTGTGTCAGGAAGCCCTCCTGCACACACTGGACAAAAACTGACCCATCTATAGAAGTCGTACTGTAGTGATCCCAGTCAATATTTGGATAGTTAAGTCCCCCATGACAACTACCCTGCTTATCTCACTCCTATCGAGAATCATCTTTGCAATCCAATTATTCATTGAATGAGAACCTCAGCTCACCACTTCACTGATAACCTGCCTTATTGATGAGCAAGAATGGTGGCGAGTTTCCCAACTGGGAATTAATCATTCTCAGGATAATTGAAACCATTGGGTGTAAGGGAGTGGCCTCTGAAAGCCACCTCCTTCCTTTGCTTCCACCACTGTTGACCTCTCTATCACGTGACCACAATTTGAATGGAAGAGTCTAAACAGTACTTAACTTTTCACAACTGGTCCCTCCGAGGAGTAAGCTTCAACCACAGAAGTTTTGGAGTCAGTAGCTAGGAGCCTTTGATTGGCCATCAACTTGTTGCAACTTAGGATGCCAATGTCGACACCTGTGATTTGCTGATAAACCCACCATGTTTGCTGGTTAGCTTTCAGTGGGCTGATTGGCAGGTGATACAATGTGTTTTCTCGGTTTGAGGGAAGTGAAATAGTTACCAGCTAATGCACTCACCCCTAAACTTAAAAAAAAAGAAAAATTTGGACATATAAATTGAACAATTCTGTGTCTGTCCCCTGTATTTGCACGATGAATTAGCAGGTCACAAAGGCAGTGTGCAGTATCTTCATTCTTCCTTGGCTCTTATGCGCATCTTATCGGTAGTGCAGACTTGATCAGGTGAGGAAGTGTCAAAAATGTGGACAATTTTCAGGTTGGATAATTGCAATTCTGCATAAATATACATGTGCCAACTGGACTAACAATCTACAAACACTTGTTGCTATGGCCTTATGGATATCAATTTTACAGAAAAAAGCCTTGGATATTGTGGAGAATGATAAGACAGGAGCCTCTACTGAGGCAACTACTTTACAGGCACAAGAATAAATACTGAAAGAATGCATTTAGTATTATCTTTGAAAGAGTTTGGTATTAGTGTTTTAATTTTACTTTTCAATATACAATTTCCTGTTGGTTTTTACTCACATGGGACTGTCAGTTGTTGGTTTTACTGATGAACTTGGGAGATTAGCTTCCAGAAGTTCATTAAATCTGGAGTTTCCAACATTTTTTACAACCTGGAAGACAATATATGCATCAAAAACAGAATTCCTCTTCAAAGTTCATGAAGTGAGCCTTCCTTCTCAAGTGAAGTCTTCTAGGCTTGAAGCAGGGAGACAACTTTATTTGGTGAATCAGTGGCATATCAGAACCCTCCGCATTCTTGCCTCCCTTGGAATTAAGTTTCGTATGGAAAGACCTCTACATGATCTTCCCATTCTGTCACCAATTAAGTCCCTTAACTGTTCAAATAATGATCAGCTAGGGATTGCTTAAGGGCTAATTCCCAACTGGGCTGTGATTATGCCAGCCCTATCAATTGGAAATTTTATCCACTCACCATTATGTTAGCACAGAGCTCATGCAGAGCATTTATAACCCCATTAGGTTCAGTCAAAAGTTCCCCTACACTATGCCAATTGTGTATTTTACTCTCCATTTTTAAGAAATACCAATGTTTCACTATGATTACTTTTCAATTTTCCACAAGAAGCATCCTGAAGCAGACTATCAACCTTGTGCCAAATTATGATTAATTTGTGTATTAGATCGTCAATAATGTAAACTTGGTTGAGACTATCTAAACTTATTTCACCATAGGAACACTCATGTTATCAATCATCTCTGGATGTAAATAGGGATCCCTGAAGCTGAAGTAGAGTTCATTTCACTGCATCACATCTTAGTTTTGATGATAAATACTCTGCCAAGTAACATGATATTATTTTTAAATTCAGGGTGAAATTGTCTGTCATTTTAAGTTATGAGCAAACACGTTTATTGCCAATGATCTTAGGCTTGATAATAAACTGAAATAAATACCATTTTGGAGAGTGCAAAGAATAGAATATCAAAGTAAGGACTTGATGATTTTAAGGTCCCAATCACACATTGTATTTTTGTCAACGATGGAATGCAATCTTCAAATGGTGTTTTCCTAATTGGTCAAGTGGTGGTTTGATGTCCAGCTAGTGGTGCTGAGCTATCCCGGGAGGTGGGAGCTACCAGCTTAGTACATCAAAGATAGGGAACAACCACAATGGGCCTTGCCCACTATCTTGCTGAAAAGAGGAAGTAGCATATCGGATGGCCAGAAGCCTCAGCATGTAAAGTGGCCATCATGGTCAACTAAAAAGATATTGCGCCCATTCCACAATAAAACACCCTCATGTTAAGAAACTTTTATAATTAAAAAAAAAACTTAATTATTCCACATGCACTAAAGAGCATCATACATTCCAGGCTTGGTGATTTTCAACGTTTGACACTCCCCAGCCTAGTAATAAACAGCCTATTAAACTCCTTGAGGTATTAAAACTGGAGACAAGCAGGTTTCCAACTTCACTACCCTCCTGGCCTTGCCTTATTCCTGTGCATCCCTGAGGCATCAGCACAGTGAGATCAATCATTAGTGCAACTGTCAAGCAAAACTGATCCTCTCCTCACCCCCATGGGCGACTGAAATTAGAAGTAGAAAATTCTGGAGATGAATAGCAAAAGATTCTCTGCTTAACTGATGAAAGGTTCTGCCGAGGTATTAAACTGTCTTTACTTGCACATTTTGTCAAGCACTTCTTGACTAAAATTTGAAATAAATTTAAATTTTTCAGTTGTCTATTTTAAGCTGTCAGGGAACACTTATCATTTGGGGGAAAAGAAAAGTCCAGACACATACTTTTAAGGTACACTTTGATAAGACCTTAGGATCACAAAGTATTTTGAATATTAATTATTATTCACATCAACTGAAGTATTGTTCCTCACAACTGCCATTAAACTAAAATAGTTAGGAACTATGATGTCCTATTTAGCAATGAACTCAGCTTCTGACCTCTTAATCCCTCTATCTCTGATGTCCAACTTCACCTCTGTGGTGTCACCTGCCTTTACCCCTATCTCAACACATTTACTGCTGAAATAGTAATCATGCCTTAGATGCCACCCAAAAATTGACAATTTTAATAGTCTCATGGCCAACATTCTATCCTTTATACTTTGTAAGCTTCAGCTCATTCAAACTATTCTACAACAGCAACTGAAGAAAAACATGGCAATGTGTAGACAATTGCTTAAGTAGAAAAATTCAATTAAACGCCTTAAATCATTTCAAAGATGTGATCGCGTGTTGCATAAACAAAGGCAATTCTTAAATTTTCCATCTAATGTCACGGTGTACGCAATTCCGTAGTTCAGTTTGCATCCTATTATTCTGTAATGCAACATGTTAAACTGAAATCTCTACCCCAAATCGGATTCCTTTTTCAACATACTGGGAACCAGGGAGATCATGCTAAAGAAGATTCACATTAGCTCAACATTTAGATTTGATTGGCCCTGAAAGCCCTTTAAGGATTGGAAGTTATCAGAATGGGGAATATCATGGAAATGCATTAAATTTCTCTGAAATTATATCCTGGAAGGGATAAAATTCCAAATACAATAGACAAAAAAAAATGAACCCAAAATGTTCCTAGGTCCAGAGTAGTCAGCAAAAATATAAGAATATTAGCACTGCATTATGTTGGATAAAATGCAAAAATCTTGATCATCCACTTTTATAGCTGACTGCATTTCATTTAGGAACAAGTAACATTTTGTTTGCTGAACCACCAATGCATGTACATTTATATCTGATCTTATAACATTTGGGATAAGGATGTCATTTGTAGTGATTGTCACAAGGTCAGCTAGATGGACCTCATAGAATACGAGTTCCCTGATTGGGGCTGTTAATCTGGTCCAATCAGGGTGCCCTGGCTGATAGATATAAACAGGAGGAGTGTCAGAGGTTCAGTTCACTCGGAGATCTGGCACTGAGGAAGTCGTACCAGTGTTAAGTATTACACACATGTAAATAAAGGGTGACTTGGTAATGGGATACCGGCCTCTGTGGAGTTATTTCAATTTTAACCCTCAAGAAATGTGTAGATGTAAGAGAGATTGTTAAAGTTTTGAAAATAGAAAATCTGGTGCTAACTTGCCTCCAACGTGGCCACTTCAGGTTTTAAAAGGAACCTTTCTTTATTTATGTGCGGAACATGGGCATTGCTAGCTGGTCAGCATTTATTGCATCTCCCTAGTTGCCTTTGAGAAGGTAGTGATTGCAGTAATTGTAATGAGGTCAGCCAGCTGGACATCATAGAATATAAGGTCCCTGATTGCCGTTATTAAACTGGTCCAATCAGGGACCCCTGGCTGATATATAAAAAGATTAACCTTGACTCTGATTTCCAGCATCTGCAGTCCTCACTTTCGCCTACCAGATATATAAAAAGAGTGAGAGATAAAATAAGATCAGAGATACGGATACTCTGGTGCCTGACTTTGAATGAGGCAGTACTATAGTCAAGGGCTGAGCATGTGTAAATAAAAGGGGACTTGGCAACGGCCTCTGTGGAGTTGTTTTACTGCACTGCCTTCTTGAACTACTGTAGTCCATGCGCTGTAGTAGATCCATAATAACTTTAGAGAGAGAATTCCAGGATTTTGACCTAGCAACACTGAAGCTGTGCAGTTACAATACTTGTTAAGTTGACAAGGACTGTGGGAACCAGTACTTCGGGTGGTCTGTTATACCTCCTCTCCCTGCATTCTCCCTTTAAATTCTGGGGTCATAGTAATTGATCGGTAGAATACTATTTACATTTAGCGATATATACTTATAAACGGTGCATTAAAATTACTAAAATAAAACTAGAAAGAGTCTCACCAAGAGTTCAGAGGTCCCAAGCTTGTCTAGTGAGAGGGACTGTATCCGGGAATAATGCACGCCCATCTCTCGGTGAATTCCAGAACATTCTATACATATTAATATTCCAAGATTTGTAGAAAGCCAAGTTGGGCCTGCAGAAAAATGTGAGAATTATAAGCACCTAATTCTCATATTACACAAACAACTCAAAATGATTCAATATGAATCCCAGTGCACTGTACAGATCAGGGGTCAGCATGCATTCACATCAGCAATGCTCTAAAATAGCCCTGAGAAAGAAGAAAACTCAACTAATTTTTTTTTTCTTGCTCCTATAATTTACTTTTATTTAATTGAATCCTATTATTTGACAATTCTCAATATGCAACTCATTTGTTCAGATTTGTTTTCTTCGAAGTATGCCAAATCTTTTCTGCTTCTTCCAGGTAAATACATTCACAAGAGTTGTAACACAAACTACACCAAGTTATATTACTGTTTGCATGACTGGATGAACCAGTGGGATAGTATACAATGGCTTTGTGTGGTGATCTTCGGGGCATATTCCCATTGCGATTCTTGCAGGAAGCCCAGGAGAAATCAATGCTGATATTAGGGATGGTGTAAAAGATAACCAAGAGGAAATATATCCTTTGGGAAAAAAAAGGTAATACGTCTAGTGCCTTGTAAATAGCTTTAATTTCTCTCATTATCCGATATTAATATAATTTTTCCCATTTAACCTTTAGCTGTCCTGCAATTACACACTTAATAGGCCATTCTAGTTCTTCTCTTGTATCTTTCCCTTATCTCTTCCTTTTCTTTCTTCCCAATTTACATGTGCTTACTGGTAATATCTTTTAGCGTTGCTTCTCAGTTCGGTACAGATCAAAATTAATAGAATGTTTGCTTTGCATTTAAATCAAAATTTCAGAGGAAATCTTTGCAGCAGCAATATAATAATTTTAATTTAAATTTCTGAAATCCTTTTGAGAAACATAAATCAGTACATTAATATCTCCATTGCTTCTTCAGCAGTAATTTTCTCACCTGCTGCCCCACAGTCACAGCACTCGTTATTCCCTGGCATATGTTGGACATCTTCAATGATGGCTTTAGTCAGATCTTCAATACTGTTTTCTGCACCACTGTGGTGGAAAGCCACATTTAGCGCTTCTTGCTTGCAGTTGGTTAGAACTGAGATCCACCTTCACATAATAACAAGAGTCAAACATTAAACACATACCACTAATATACTGGCACCATGAACTATTTACCTAGCTACTAAATTGTCAACAAAGACATAGATATTGCTATCCCGATCCCGATGTCCAGAAAACAGTAATGTACAGAAAATGCAATACTACATGATAAATTGTAAGATATAAAGCTACAGATCTAAAGATAGAACATTAATTATTTGATTGAAAATTAAGATCTTTCATTTTGTCTGGCCCTCCAATGACATTATGAGTGATAATTTTTAACCCTGCTACTTGATAGAATGAGTGTGAAGACAATAATAAGGGCCCATGGAACTTACCCGCACCAATATTGATGCCTGTCTGAGAGCTTAAAACTTTGGCAGAACTGAAGCGCTTTTTCAATATGCAGATTGAGATCATTTGAAGTCTCATGATCGGTCTATAATCCTAAATGGTGCCCCCACAGGTGAAATGGATGCATACTGAGAAGAGATCCATTAAGATAAATGGACTTTTGATGTTTTTCTAAATCCTTGTGAGGTCAATAAGTTATTTCCTAGCTTTTCTTAAACTTTTCTCTGTATTTCTTCATACACAGAAGATGCAAAAGTTCTGGTTATAACAGAATGCATGATCATTTGAGCACAAAAAGGAGCAGGAGCATCAGACAGCTGAACATCTTAATGCAAGAGGGAAAATAACTGGTTATTGTTGGGTATTCTTTATGTGAAAATCTTTACAAGCAATTGACAAAAATGTCAAAAATTTGAAAGGCATACCAAATTGGAGATGATGAAAGAATTGAAGATGTTGTGGATATAAAATTATTTAGGGATAGGAGAAACTGCTCATCCCTACCCCTTCAAAAGAAAAGTCACTGGCCGGCCAAATGGCCAATTAGAAGCACATTCTAAAGGCAAAAAGTGCTGGGTTCAGCTTAAACTCCTCATGGAATTTCATACCCTCACTGGGATGAAATTTCACTTAGCTGGTAGATCTAACAATCCCAGCAGTGCAACAGCTGTGTTGTAAGCGTCCTGTGACTGTAGGCAGGCTAATCCAGGAGGCCACATTCACTGAGATCTGGGGGCTAGATGCTGGTGCTGTTGGCAACTGGTTGGGAATTGGGAGACTGGCTAGCCACCGGCCCAAATGACATGCTGCTCTATCTGCACAAAAGACACACAGAGGGGGCATGTAATATCCCCTAATTTCAGTTAGCTTCTGACAGATGGCAATAGGTAACATAGCCAGCTACCCAACTGGGGGGTTGAAAACTCAAAAGCATGTATAGTAGCTGACTATTACACATTCATTCTGATATTTCTTCTATTGACTTTACACATACACTAACCATTGCTGTAAAATGTACACATTTTGTCAAAGCTTTTCATCTTGCAGTCATTAGGGTAATTTGTAACAATTACCAATATATGAGGAACAATGCTCTGATTGGTGCAGGCATTGCCAATAGGAGGATGCAGCAGTTACAGAGTCAGAGACGTACAGCACAGAATCAGACCCTTTGGTCCAACTCATCCATGCAGACCAGATATCCCAACCCAATCTAGTCCCACCTGCCAGCACCCTGCCCATATCCTTCCAAAGCCTTCCTATTCATAGACCGATTTAAATGTCTTTTAAATGTTGTAATTGCACTAGTCTCCACCACTTCCTTTCGTAGCTCATTCCATATACACACCACCCTCTATGTGAAAATGTTGCCCCATGGAGCTCTTTTATATCTTTCCCCTCTCATTGATAGTTAAATAACAAATATTGTTTGCCTTTTAAACCAGGGAGGGTGACTTGGATTAGCCAAGGCATAGTCTGTTTTGCTGAGCTGAATCAGTATTCGCCTCTCTTCAACAGCTAAACAAAACAGAAATGTGACTGGTGAAAGAAGAAAGCAGGGCAAAGTTTACTTGGAAATAACTACTGTGGGACTTAGGCTTATTGACATGAAAAAATTAGGGATGACAGGACAAATGTATAAAATCCCTTCGAACTGATCGGTGATTAATATAAACAATGCAATATTGCCATACATTCACAGATTTGTTAACGAGGTTTTCTACATATGGCCTAAATAAATATTACATTAAATGTAAGAAAACAGATAGGAATAATAGAATAGGGATATGTTGCTGTTACAGATTATGGCTGAATACAGTTCTCCTGCTGCTGATAGTCAATAGCATGGATGCCTAGCTAGTCTCGAGTTGCTAGATTTGTTCAACATCTATTACTTTGTCTCCACAAGTACTGTGTGGGGGCTATTCCAACCAATACTTTCATGGACAGATGCATTTGGTACAGGTTGACTGGTGAGGCCAAGGTCAAATTTTTTTTAAACCTCATCAGTTCCCTTATCATCTGGTCATAGGCCAAGCCTGGCAGCTATGTTCATGAGGACTGGGCCAGCTCCATCAGTAGTGAGACTACAGAGTGATTCTTGGTGATGAAACTGACATCAGCCACCCAGTATATTCTGTGCCCTTGCCTCCCGCAATGTATCCTCCAGCTGGTGTTCAACTTGGAAAAAAACTGATTCATCCATTAAGGGAAGTGTAATGTATAGTAATTAGCAGGAGGCTTCCTTTACCTTAAATGGAATAAAGCTTTTTAGAACATGTTCATAGATATGAAATCAATGCATATACTGATGTTTAATAATTTATGAACAGTTTACATTCACATCAATAATGTACAGTCAAATGTATGTAACTGTACTAATCCAAACTTGGATCTGTCAATTATGACATCATCTCATTCTATGGAGCTATGGCTTCATAACACTTTCTGCAATCTATTAGCTACATACAACAATCCACAACTGGATAACTCTCTACTTACGCCATGCAATCCTGCTCATCATCTGCAAGGAAATGATATGTGCGGTTATCTAAAAGCAAAACACAAAATAACATTAAATTAGATTAACTGAAAGATATAAAGCAACAATCTCAGGGCACTATCTGAATATGAATTTGAGTTTGCAGGCATAAACTGAAAATTATTTAATTCAGGTTCAACAAGCATTGATCTCTGCACAAATGGGTTTAAAGCTCATTTACGTAGTGAATCACTATTTACTAGGTATTGGGAACTCAATACTTGTTAGAAAATCCATAATCCAAGCTTTACTAATTTAAATAGTTGCCTCACTGTGGAATTCAAATTATGTCACAAATATCCATTAATTATTTTCACTTGAGGTTCTCTTTCAGAAAGAGAAAAACTTCACAACTTGTGAGGTAGTTTCTGAATTAGCATAATCAGGGCTGAGTTTCACAAGCATATGCACTAAAAGTAAAGTTTAATATTCTTGTTTTGTGGTCTACCTGATTTTCTCTCAAAATTAAAATGGATGGAAAATTACATAACCTGCATTCTGGGTGTGTAATCAAAGTTGCTGGTGTGCATATTATGAGAATTTGTATGGCATGGTAATCCACATATCCGGATCCCCAGACACCAGATAATGAAATTTTAATTCAACTACTAAGTCTGGTATTAACAGCTTGTCTAGTGGTGATGATCCAAACAAATGTAGATTGCTGTAAGTATCCATTAGGGAAGGAAAAATCTGCCATGTGGTCTGGCTGATCATTGGTTCTGGTTGCTGTGCAAGTCCAGATCCATAGGAAGGTGGTTGACTCTTAAAAGCTTCCTGAGCTGGTTTTGCAAGCCATTCAGTTGTGTTTAATCTCTACAAAGTCTGATAAAAGGAAGGAAACTATACGGACAACCGAGCAATGACCGAGGCAGAGAAAATGGCAATAGAAAGCTCAGCCCTGTCGACTTCACAAACTCCTCCCTACAAACATCTCAGGCTTTGTACCAAAATTAGGAAAGCAGCCCTACTGATCAGTCAAGTAAAAGCTTGACATTTTCCTAATATATGGTTCTGAGAGAATGACTATGTCCGAAACACCACCATTATCATCACAAGCTGGTAGCACAGTGAGGAGGTAGTTGCCCTATGTGTCATCAACAGTGACTCCAACTCCATGAAGTCACATGGCATCAGATCAAACATGGACAAAGAGACCTCCTGTTGATTACCATATACTGCACATCCCTCAGTGGATGAATCATTGGTGGTACCATACTGACTGAGCTGGCTGAGTGTTGGGGTTCCCACAACAGTACAATAAAGAAATACAAATGTTGCAAATAACATGGACGACTGTCTCTGATAACTGTATCTATATTGCAACATCTGACTACTAAAAGGCAAAAAGAGACAAACTCTGGTCACAAATACATTGCATTAATCAACATAAATCATAAAGTAATGAATAATTACCATACTAAAACAGGGAAAGGAAAATCAAAATGATAGTTCATACGTGAAATAAGGTCAAAGCACTTCTTATCTTCCAAACTGGGTTTCACTTGGCAGGTCAGCAGGTTGAGCTTTGCTGGCTGTCGGTTGGGCTGGATGAAACAGAAATAAATTAAAAGATTTTAACATGACACATTCTACAATTTAACTGACAAGACATAACTTAGAAGACAATCAAATCCAATAATATAATATTATATCTGATGTATCTTAATATCTCAGTCGGCAAATACTTCTCAATAAGAATATTCCCAATGCACTCTTACCCTTAGTTCAGCAACACTGTAAGTATCCATTAGGGAAGGAACATCTCAATTCTAGCCCTCGAACTGCTTAGGGAGTACCGGGCAATGATAGTATCCCTCCTCTGAACTAGAAGGCCTATGTTGAAGTCCCACCTGCCCTGGAGATGTGTCATTGCACATCTGAGCAGGTTATTAAAATAACTAATGAGTGTTTGGCACAAAGACTGATCTGAGGACTGTGGAAAGGAAAATAAAATCTCGCAACCTGCCAATACGGATTGCTGCTCAAGGTCTTTCAATGGAAACATACATGTGTAACATGAAATCAGATTTGGCTATTCTGCACTCCACATTTAAGTGGAAAAAGCACAGCCATTAAAGCAAGCCTGTCATACAATTGTCTAAAGTAATATTAAGGTATTAACCAAATTTATCATAATATATTTAGCTCTGGCCTACTGTCTGCAAGTCAAATATGGAATTTTTAAATATAGAATATTTTAATTCTCAAGAAAATGGTTGTTTCCATTCAAGTGTCAGCATTGGCTTGGAGTCTGACAATTCAAACTCCACTACAGGTTTTGAGCTGGATGGGATTTATCCCTGGATTCTCTGGGAAGCCAGGAAGGAGATTGCCAAGCCTTGGGCTTTAATCTTTATATCGCCATTGTCTACAAGAATAGTGCCAGAAGACTGGAGGATTGCAAATGCTGTTCCCTTGTTCAAGAAGGGGAGTAGAGACAACTCTGAACATTATAGACCTGTGAGCCTTACTTCGGTTGTGGGTGAAGTGCTGGAAAGGGTTATAAGAGTTAGGATTTATAATCATCTAGAAAATAATAACTTGATTAGGGATAATCAACACAATTTTGTTAAGGGTAGGTCGTGCCTCACAAATCTTTGAGTTTTTTGAGAAGGTGATCAAACAGTTGGATGAGGGTAAAGCAGTTGATGTGGAGTATATGAATTTCAATAAGGTGTTTGATAAGCTTCCCCACGATAGGCTATTGCACGGTAGGATGCTGGGTGGCACAGTGGCTCAGTGATTAGCACTGCTATCTCACAGCACCAGGGTCCAAGGTTCGATTCCAGACTCGGGTGACTGTCTGTGTGGAATTTGCACATTCTCCCGGTGTCTGCGTGGGTTTCCTCCAGGTGCTCCGGTTTCCTCCCATAATCCAAAGATGTTCTGGTCAAGTGAATTGGCCATGCTAAATTGCCCATAGTGTTAGGTGTATTAGTCAGTGGGAAGCAGGTCTGGGTGGGTTACTCTTCGGAGGGTCGGTGTGGAGTTGTTGAGCCAAAGGGTCTGTTTCCACACTGTAGGAAATCTAATCTATTCTAAATTACAGAGGCATGGGATTGAGGGTGACTTAATGGTTTGGATCAGAAATTGGCCAGCTGAAAGAAGACAGAGGGTAGTGGTTGGTGGGAGATGTTCATTCTGGAGTTCAGTTACTAGTGGGGTACCACAAGGATCTGTTTTGAGTCCACTGTTGTTTGTCATTTTTATAAGTGACATGGATGAGGGCATAGAAGGATGGTTTAGTAAATTTGAAGATGACACTAAGGCCGGTAGAGTTGTGGATAGTGACGAAGGATGTTACTGAGAGACGTAGACAAGATGCAGAACTGGGCTGAGAGGTGGCAAATGGAGTTTAACGCGAAAAAGTGTGAGGTGATTCACTTTGGAAGGAGCAAGAGGAATAAAGAGCACTGGGCTTATGGTAAGAGCAGAGAGAGCTCAGTATCCAGGTATATAGATTCTTGAAAGTTGCCACCCAAGTTGACAGGGTTGTTAAGGTATATGGTGTGTTAGCTTTTATTGATGGAAGAATTGAGATTCGGAACCATGAGATCATACTGCAGCTGTACAAAACTCTGGTACGGCCACATTTGGTATATTGCGTACGGTTCTGGTCACCGCATTACAGGAAAGATGTGGAAGCTTTGGAAAGGGTTCAGAGGAGATTTACTAGGATGTTGCCTGGTATGGAAGGAAGGACTTACAAGGAAAGTCTGAGGACTTGAGGCTGTTTTCGTTAGAGAGAACAAGGTTGAGAGGGGACTTAATTGAGACATATAAGATAATCAGACTGTTAGATAGGCTGCAAATGTGTTGCTGGTCAAAGCACAGCAGGTTAGGCAGCATCTCAGGAATAGAGAATTCGAAGTTTCGAGCATAAGCCCTTCATCAGGAATAAGAGAGAGAGAGCCAAGCAGGCTGAGATAAAAGGTAGGGAGGAGGGACTAGGGGGAGGGGCGATGGAGGTGGGATAGGTGGAAGGAGGTCAAGGTGAGGGTGATAGGCCGGTGTGGGGTGGGGGCGGAGAGGTCAGGAAGAGGATTGCAGGTTAGGAGGGCGGTGCTGAGTTGAGGGAACCGACTGAGACAAGGTGGGGGGAGGGGAAATGAGGAAGCTGGAGAAATCTGAATTCATACCTTGTGGTTGGAGGGTTCCCAGGCGGAAGATGAGGCGCTCCTCCTCCAGCCGTCGTGTAGTTGTGTTCTGCCGGTGGAGGAGTCCAAGGACCTGCATGTCCTCGGTGGAGTGGGAGGGGGAGTTAAAGTGTTGAGCCACGGGGTGATTGGGTTGGTTGGTTCGGGCGGCCCAGAGGTGTTCTCTGAAGCGTTCCGCAAGTAAGCGGCCTGTCTCACCAATATAGAGGAGGCCACATCGGGTGCAGCGGATGCAATAGATGATGTGTGTGGAGGTACAGGTGAACTTGTGGCGGATATGGAAGGATCCCTTGGGGCCTTGGAGGGAAGTGAGTGTGGAGGTGTGGGCGCAAGTTTTACATTTCCTGCGGTTGCAGGGGAAGGTGCCGGGGGTGGAGGTTGGGTTGGTGGGGGGTGTGGATCTGACGAGGGAGTCACGAAGGGAGTGGTCCTTGCGGAACGCTGATAGGGGAGGGGAGGGAAATATATCCTTGGTGGTGGGGTCCGTTTGGAGGTGGCGGAAATGGCGGCGGATAATACGTTGTATGCGTAGGTTGGTGGGGTGGTAGGTGAGAACCAGTGGGGTTCTGTCTTGGTGGCGGTTGGAGGAGCGGGGCTCAAGGGCGGAGGAGCGGGAAGTGGAGGAGATGCGGTGGAGGGCATCGTTGATCACGTCTGGGGGGAATCTGCGGTCCTTGAAGAAGGAGGCCATCTGGGCTGTGCGGTGTTGGAATTGGTCCTCCTGGGAGCAGATGCGGCGGAGACGAAGGAATTGGGAATATGGGATGGCGTTTTTACAGGGGGCAGGGTGGGAGGAGGTGTAGTCCAGGTAGCTGTGGGAGTCAGTCGGTTTATAATAGATGTCTGTGTTGAGTCGGTCGCCCGAGATAGAAATGGAAAGGTCTAGGAAGGGGAGGGAGGAGTCTGAGACAGTCCAGGTGAATTTCAGGTCGGGATGGAAGGTGTTAGTAAAGTTGATGAACTGTTCAACCTCCTCGTGGGAGCACGAGGCAGCGCCGATACAGTCATCGATGTAGCGGAGGAAAAGGTGGGGGGTGGTGCCAGTGTAGTTGCGGAAGATGGACTGTTCCACATATCCTACGAAGAGGCAGGCATAGCTGGGGCCCATGCGGGTGCCCATGGCAACTCCTTTAGTTTGGAGGAAGTGGGAGGATTGAAAAGAGAAGTTATTCAGGGTGAGGACCAGTTCAGTCAGTCGAAGGAGGGTGTCAGTGGAAGGGTACTGGTTGGTGCGGCGGGAAAGGAAGAAGCGGAGGGCTTTGAGTCCTTCGTGATGGGGGATGGAGGTGTACAGGGACTGGATGTCCATAGTGAAAATAAGGCGTTGGGGACCGGGGAAGCGAAAATCCTGGAGGAGGTGGAGGGCGTGGGTGGTGTCCCGAACGTAGGTGGGGAGTTCTTGGACTAAAGGGGACAGGACCGTGTCGAGGTATTGGGAGATGAGTTCGGTGGGGCAGGAGCAGGCTGAGACAATGGGTCGGCCGGGGCATTCAGGTTTGTGGATTTTGGGCAGGAGGTAGAAACGGGCGGTGCGGGGTTGTGGGACTATGAGGTTGGAGGCGGTGGATGGGAGATCCCCTGAGGTGATGAGGTCCTGGATGGTCTGGGAGATGATGGTTTGGTGGTGGGAGGTGGGGTCGTGGTCAAGGTGGCGATAAGAGGAGGCGTCCGCGAGCTGGCGTTTGGCTTCAGCGGTGTACAGGTCAGTGCGCCAAACTACCACCGCGCCTCCCTTGTCTGCGGGTTTGATGGTGAGGTTGGGATTGGAGCGGAGGGAGTGGAGGGCTGCACGTTCTGAGGGTGAGAGGTTGGAGTGGGTGAGAGGGGTGGACAGGTTGAGTCGGTTGATGTCACGGCGGCAGTTGGCTATAAAGAGGTCGAGGGCGGGTAGGAGGCCTGCACGGGGTGTCCAGGTGGATGGGGTGTGTTGGAGGCGGGAGAAGGGGTCGTCAGAGGGTGGGCGGGAGTCTTGGTTGTGAAAGTAGGCACGGAGGCGAAGGCGGCGGAAGAATTGTTCAATATCTCGCCGCGTGTTGAACTCATTAATCCGAGGGCGTAGGGGAACGAAGGTGAGGCCCCTGCTGAGGACTGATCTTTCATCCTCAGAGAGGGGGAGATCTGGAGGGATGGTGAAAATCCGGCAAGGCTGGGAGCTAGGACCTGGTGTGGGACTGGAGCTGGAGCTGGAGCTGGGGGCGGGGTTAGGGGCGGGGACAGAGATCGAAGTAGGGGCGGAGTTAGACGTGGTGACGTTGCTCGACGTGGGGGCGGGGCCATGCGTCGTGACGGAAATAAGCGTGGGGGCGGGGTTACGTGAAGCGACGGGAGATGGCGTGGGGGCGGGGTTATGGGCGGGGTTATGCGTAGTGACGAAAGACGGCGTGGGGGCGGGGAAACCTGAGGATTTGTGCTCCTGCAGGTTAGTGATGTCAGTGGGGGCGGAAGTGGCTGCGTCGACGGCAACCGGAGGGGCGGAAATGGTTGCGGCGACGGAGGAGTGGTGGTCATTCCCGGTGGCCGCGTGGGTCGCGGGTCCGTCGGCGATCGTGGAAGCGGTTGTGTGTGTGGTGGTCACCGGGGCAGTTGTAGGGGCGGCGATCGCGGGGGCTCCGAGGTCGGTGGGGGCGGAAGTGACGTCACGGTCGGCGGCGGCCTTTGGTGCCGCGGGCGCTGTGGAGGCCACACGTGTGATGGCGTCCGACAGGCAGTGAGAGCCTTTTTCCTTGGATGGCGATGGCTAGCACGAGGGGACATCGCTTTAAAATTGAGGGTGATAGATTTAGGACAGATGTCAGAGGTAGTTTCGTTACTCAGAGATTAGTAGGGGCATGGTATGCACATGTCAACTTTAAGGGCATTTAAATGGTCATTGGATAGACATATGGCCAACACTGCTAGGTGAACGTGAGGACTGCAGATGCTGGAGATTAGAGTCAAGATTAGAGTGGTGCTGGAAATGCACAGCAGGTCAGGCAGCATCCGAAGAGCAAAAAAAAATCGATGTTTCGGGCAGGAGCCCTTCATCAGGATTATGTTCTATAATCTAAGGTAATTGTTTGCAGAGCAATTATAGGTTATGCCATTATTAAAGGTGCCATCTTTCAGGTGACTTATGAACCCAAGATTGCACTCCATTTATGATAGAATCCCTACAGTGTGGGAACAAGCCATTTAGCCCACTGAGTCCACACTGTCCCTCTGAAGAGTATCCCACCCTCCCAACCCTATCCCTGCAATCCTTCGTATTAGTTAAAAAGAGCAACTGAGTTTTCTTAAGTGTCCTTCAATTAACACCACATAAAACAAATTAGCTGGTTATTCATGACATGGCTATGCACAGTTCGGATGCTAAAACGGTCTATGCAATAATGGTGTAAAACTACTTCAAAATTGACTTTAAGACTTAGTGATGCCGATTTGTTGCTACTGTTGGTTGAAGAATGATCTTCAGCCAGAAATAAAATTGCCATTATACAATGTCCGCTCAATTTTATTTGGGATAGGTATAAAAGGGTAGGTGGTTAATACTAAAAATAAATGTACTTTTGGCATGCTCTCTAATATTGTCAGGAGTGTAAAATTTTATTTATGTATTTATTAATTTGGATTTTGCCTAAGCCAAGAAACAATATAACTATGTGAATAGTGCTTGTTTGAATATGGAGAATACTCAGAAAAGTGTCCCATAATTATCATCAGAGAATTCCGTGGTATCTTAATATATTTCAACACACTTCACCTCAGTACAAAATTGAAGGTGTGAAAAGTGGTCAGGTGATCAGTTAGAGAGAGGAACTTTTTAACCTGCTGAAACCCTGTCCACATCTGACATTTAAATATTGAATTCTGCACAAGGAGGAAGTGCTTATTAAAGCAAGTTTAGATTTTATTGTCACTTGGCAGCCTCACACACTTGAGCAAACTATGTCAATAGGGCCCTATACACATAACCAAGCCAAAGAGAGTAAGTATCTCAACTTTACAGCAAGTTTGCAACTGGTCCCCTGAGACAACAGGCACTAATGTTAAGTATAAAATTGTGGGAACCAAAATTTTTGATCGTCTCAAGAAACACCAGTGCCCCTTGTTCCTAAAATCCATCCTTATTCTCTGGCAGGACCTCTTCCTGCCACCCAGCTGGATGCCAATCAGCAACCAAAGCATTATCTAATCTTTGTCTGCCAGCAGCCACTTGTTATACTCTTAAGTCTATTCCTGGTAGAAAGTGGGCTCAGTTCATTTGAAGGAGGCATTGCAGTGACTTTCTGCTGCATTTGATGGGCAGAAAAGTAACACGCTGAAAACTAATTTGAATTAAAATCTACACCCTGTATACAGCCATTCTAAATGCTTATTCACAATGACAATTTCCTTTTAAATTTCTTTAATGTTTTCCATATTTCCTCCCAATTAAATCTTTGTTGTTCTCTGGAAAATAGTCTTGCTGAATATAAGAAACTAAGGAGATGTCATTCAGTCAGATGATTGTGAAATGAATTGCATTTTCTGTCAAACAAAATCAATAAATAATCCTCCAATCTCGTTCTCATACTGAACTCACAGTTCCATGCGAAATGGTCAGGTAACAGTTCTTTATGATGCATTTCCTCTTCTGCCAAACTTTCCTCAACCTAAATAGGAGAAAATGTGTATAATATATCATATGAAAAACATTTCACCTTGAAAATATTAGCAAATAAATTTTGTTACAGCAATGCACTGTTTGGAATTCATACTCTCTTGTCATATAACCACTCATGTCTAGGTTCCTCCTTGGCTCTAATATCATGATAACAAACACCATGGTAGCAAACCATATTCACCTTATTGCTTTATCTAGTTCTTTTTACTCAACTGGCTGGTAAAGGCTTGGATAATATGGACTCTGCAGAAGACTGTGCTAGTCCCTCTTTTCCTGTATTCCACTTTTGTGACACCACTTGTTCTGATTTCACAATTAAGTTGAACTGTAATCTGTATCACCTGTACTCTTGCTAGCACCTCCAGTCAGAGATGGTTCTGAATTAATTCTGTATAATAATTGTATGAGGTGGTCAAAGTAGCGTCAACATTGAATGGGACATAAGGATGAGACAGAAATTCTTGCAGATCAACACGGACATCAACATTCCAGAAACTTTGTGTCCTTGCATCTAATCTCTATATTCTTCAGGTGTGCAATCTAAATTAGTTTAAAACCTCTCAGTCAACTCAAGGGTGTCTTCTTCCAGTTCTGAAATAAAGAAACATTAGAAAATAGGAATGGAGTAGGCCAGTCAGCCTTTCAAGCTTACTCTGCCATTCAACAAGGTCATGGCTGATCATCCTACTCAATACCCTGCTCCCACTTTCACCCCACAAACTTTGAATCCTTTAGCCCAAAGAATTAATATCTTGGATGTAGGTTTGCTCGCTGAGTTGAAAGGTTAATTTCCAGACGTTTCATTACCTTACTAGGTAACCTCATGCGAAGCAATGCTGAAAATTCCTGCTTTTTATTTATATATTTGGGATTCTTTGGGTTTGTGATGTCATTTCCTGTGGTGATGAAAGCAGGAATTTTCAGCATTGCTTTGCATGAGGTCCACTGAAGATGTTACCTTGTAAGGTAATGAAACATCTGGAAATGGATCTTGCAGCTCAGCAAGCAAACCTATATCCAAAACCTCAACCTGAGCTACAAATCTTCTCAAAACTTGCTAATTAATATCTAACTGTTTCCCAAAAACATGCACTGTTCTGGCCTCAACCACTTTCTGTGGTGGAAAATTCTACTATTCTCTGGCTGATTTATTTTCGCCCTAAATGCCTACCCCATATTCTTAGGCTGTTATCCTGATTCGGGACTTCCCAGTCATTGAGAACATCCTGTGTTGAAACTATCTAGTCTTGTTAGAATTTTTAAAGTTTCCATGAGGTTACTCCCTCAATCTTCTAAAGTCTAGTGAATATAGTTCTAATCAATCTAGTCTCTCTTCATACATGAACTTGACAATCCTAAGAACCAGTCTGGTGAGCCTTTGTAGCACTTTCTCCGTAGCCAGAATATAACCATCCTCAGACAAGGAGACCAAAACTGCATGACAACACTCTGGGTGTAAACTCAGCAAACTGCAGCAAGGCATCCCTGATCCTTTACTCAAAATCTTGTTATGAAGGCCAATGTACTACTTGTCTTCTTCAATGTCGGTTGCACCCTCATGCTTACTTTCGGCAATTGTACAAAGGACACCCATATCACATCTTTATCCTTATAATACCCCACTGTCGCCAAATCCCATCAAAGCTTTTGTCCATGTTTTTTCAACCCAAGATTTTATTTTTTAAGCATTACCCTCATCGATCTCTTAAGATATACCTTCATAAATTCTATCATGATCCACAACATAGTATCTAAAACCTATACACCCATATCTCCTATTTTTGACTCTCTATATTAGCTTGGTGGAAGTGAGGACTACAAATGTTGGAGGTCAGAGTCAGAAAGTGTGGTGCTGGAAAAGCACAGCCGGCCAGGCAGCATCCGAGGAGAGTCGAAGTTTCAAGCATGAACTCTTCATTAGCTCATCATCAGCACCGCACTTTTCAACTCTACATTGGCTTGTTAACCCTAGGTTTATCAGTATCCTTGACCTCAACTACAAAACTCTCCACAGCCTTGATTCCTCTGCTAACTTTGCTGCCCATTCCTTCTGAAAAATCTGTATTCTCTCCTTTTTGCGTTATACAATTAGTGACAGAGCCTTTAGCCCCTACTTTCTGGAATTAAGTTCTTGTTTCCACCTACCTTGATAGGTCATTCCCCTACATCAAAAGGATCCTTAAAAACCTTAACTTCACAACACCTTCAGGTAACCTCCTGCCTATTTCTGATCAGATCAGAGTCCCAACTGTGAAGCAAGTTGAGATGTTCCACTGGAATTAAGTTGCTCCATAATGCAAGTTGCGGTTTATTGTTTGTCTAAAAAGAGTTGCAGAGCATAGAAAGCAAAACAATTGAAAGTTTGATATCTGTTCTGAGTTATGAGTTCTCATGCCACTCAGATGAGGCACTGGGAGAGATGATGATATTCTTAGCAATTGTTAGAAGTATACACTTCTGTGCTTTCAACAAAGATATAGCAATACCCCAAAGACAGACATCTGATGACATTGATTATCAAGTTAACATGTGAAAAGGAGTTATACAACCAGAAAATGCTGTATACAGCCAGCAAGTCAGGCAGCATTTGTAGAGAGAAGCACCAAGTTTAGGTACTGAATCATTCAGACATTGAATATTGTCAGTAGTCGGGACAATTCTTTTAAAAATTTAACCTAATTTTCCAATCAACCTGTTCAGAGATGTTACTATACATCTCTGGAGCAGGTGAGAATTTGAACCTGGGTCTCTTGGTCTAGGAGTGTAGACACTATTCCTACTCAGAAATGTTATTATACATCTCTGGAGAAGGTGAGAGTTAAACTCAGGTCTCCTGGCTCAGAGGCAGGGAGACTATCACTGCACCACCCTTCCAGACCATTTTTGAGTCCTGACCTAATTCTCAGCAGCAGTGCAGCTTGTGGGATAACTTGTTATGAAGTGTCCTATTAAGAGATCCCCATTCAGGAATGTCATTCAATTAGAGACTACTTACTACAATCAACAGACTGGAAGAGAATTGTAGACAATTTCAGACATGCTGATTGGCATTTTTTAAAAATTTAACCTATTTTTCCAATCAACCAGCTCAGCGATATTATTACATACTTTTACAGTACTTGGTACTTGAAGCCAGGCTTCTTGGTTCAAGAGCCTTTCCAATTTGCATCTGACAGTGGTAGATTTCATTAATTTGTCACATCAGCTCCAAATGTGATTTCTTTTATCTGACAAACTGCAGTCACAGTGGAGACCTAGTGTGATACCAATAAAGGAGAAAGTGAGCGCTGGAGATCAGAGTCGACTCTCCTGCTCCTTGGATGCTGCCTGACCAGCTGAGCTTTTCCAGCCCCATACTCTTTAACTCTGAAACCAATAAAGTCCTACTTGCACCAGACAATTGCAGGTAATTAGTTGCTTATAAGCCTTAATTGGCTTCTCAGTGCTGCTCGGTGAATTGTTGTCACCACAACAAAGCAAGGACCACAAACAGTCCATGGAGATAGGAACACATTCAGAACCAGCAAAACTCCATTTCTCAATGATTTTATTAGCTCTTCCTATCTCCAATTCCCTGGGAAAGTTCTCCACAATGTTTCAAGTTGGTGACCTCTCACCAAAAGTTAGAGACATAATAGGTTTGAAGCAAGAACAAAGGAGGGGAAAATGGCATTCAGGGTAACAGTTTAAAGGGAAGCCCCTTAATGTCATGGGAAGCAGAAGGAATTAAAAGATAACCGAAATGATGGTGTATGGCAAAAGGAGATGGTGGTGGGACAAGTAATGAAACAAAACCTTGGTCTAGTGCAAGAATATAGATACTTTCTAATTAAGCTATTCAGAAATATTATTATATTCATCTGGAACAGGTGGAACTTGAACCTAGGACTCCTGGCTCAGAGGTCAAGACATTACCACTATACCACAGGAGGAGGAATGTAGGAATAGCAGAATTAGTGCTAACAGCTGTTCAGAAAATGGAGGAAGGGATTATAGTCTGAAATTGATTAACTCAAATTCAAGACAGAAGTTTGTAAAATATCTCATTGTTCCTTGGGCTTAACCTTTAACCATCACTAGAACATTGTAGGCATTTGAGGATGAAAAATCCAGGTTTGGAGTTGAAGAAAGATTTAAAATGACAGGCTAAAGGAAGAATTAAAATTTTCTGCAAAGTGATAACCCAATCTACATTTTGTCATATCAATGGACAGGACACCACATCATGAGTAGCAAATACAAACTAGAAGAAGTACAAGTAAATTGTTGTATTATCTTGAAAGAATGACTTAACTTTAAACAGTGAAGATGCTAAAATTGCATCACCTGTGCTTGTAAAGGAAGGGGAGTAGGTGTTGGTATTGCTTGAAGAATGGACTAGACTGTTGCAGAGGAAGCGCATACTTTTGAATTCCCATCCCTGTGGTTGCTGGGGCCTTGGGCGCAATTGCTCCATTTCTCACATTAGAGTCAAAGAGAGGTGCAGTATGGAAGCAGTCCCTTTGGTCCAATTTGTCCATGCTGATCAGATATCCAAATCTAATCTGGTCCCATTTGCCAGCACTTGGCCCATATCCCTCTAAACCGTTTCTATTCATATAATCTGCATGAAAAAGTTGCCCCTTAGGTCCCTTTTCTATCTTTCCCCTCTCATCCTAAACCTATGCCCTCTAGTTCTGGACTCCCCCACCCCAGGCAAGAGACCTTGCCTATCTACCCTATCCATGCCCCTCATGATTTTGTAAACCTCTATAAGATCACCCCTCACTCTCCGACACTCCTGGGAAAACAGCCTCAGCTTATTCAACCTCTTAAAGCTTAAATCCTCCAAACCTGGCAACATCCTCGTAAATCTTTTCTGAAAACTTTCAAGTTTCACAACATCTTTCCAATAGGAGGGAGATCGGAATTGCACACAATATTCCAACAGTGGCCTAACCAATGTCCTGTACAGCCATAACATGACCTTCCAACTCCTATACTCAATGCTCTGACCAATAAAGAAAAGCATACCAAATGCCTTCTTCACTATCTATCTACCTACAACTCCATTTACTTCTCTCATTAACTTCCAGTCCCTTCCAGAACTACAACAGAATTTCACTGACATCATCAATTCCACTTTCTGCAGTTCATTTTTTGCAACTTCCTCTATGATTCCACCACCAAATACATTCCCCCTCCCTTTTCTTGACAGGGCCATTACCTTCACTGACACCTGACTGTCTCCTCAAAACACCTTTCTTCATTATAATCAATCACCTAATTTCACCTTAATGGACTACCATTTCAATGAAGCTTGAGGAAGAGCATCTTATGTTGCAATTAGTAATTCTGTAACTTTTAACAATCAACATTGGGTTCAACAAATTCAAATCATAATCTTTTTCAGAAAGCAGCAATTGATAATGATACTGCAATTCTGATTTAAGCATCTCCTAGCTCTATCTTTTGTTTTTTCCCTTGTTCCATTAACTTTCCTTTTACCTTGTACCATCATTGCTTTAGTCTTCTAATCTCATTTTCTTTCATCATATCACAAACTTCCTCTTTTGTTCTTCCTTTCCTCCTTAACCTTTGTACTTCTTAAAAGATGTTACACAATTAACACTTCCAGTTCAATTGAAAATCATTTACCTAAAATTTTAGTTCTGTTTCTTTCTGTACAGATGTTGTCTAACACATTGAGTATTTCCAGCATTTCAAAATTTTATTTCAAATTTCTAACATCTGCAATATTTTGCTTTTGTGCTGGTGAATAATAGTAATTTGAATAGTGGATCAAAGGTTTACTGGTACATATTGTTTCTTATAAGGAATGAAACTCACAATAGTGAAATGGAGAGAGAAAAGCAAAATAAAAAGAGATTATTTTGAAAAAAACACTATGTGTTCATATTTGTGTTCAGGAGTTTCTAAGATCAACCTTACCATATTGTTCTAATATGTAGTAAAAGACAATATTTTAAGTGGAAAAGGCTTTTGTTACATTACTTGGCACAAGAATATTAAAATTACATGACATCAAAAATAAAGACGACAATAAAACACAAAAGCTCATTTTGCATAGACCTCTGTGTTTCAGAAAAGACGAGTCAGTGCCTCAGGCTACTTGATCGTTACAGCAAAACAGATTGAGTACTGCTTACTGTTGAATCACTGAACAGTTAGTTTCCATGGCTACAATTCAATAAATACATAGTCTGCTAGCTATAGAATGCAGCCATTCTAAATCCCAAAAGAAACAGGGGTTCACAGAAGACATATCCCACTGGAGGCAAATGCTCGAGACCAACAATCTTAAAGTGAATGAAAAGAGCAGTACTAACCCATCACTTTTCTTATACAGGATTCCAGTTTTCTCAGTGCCATATTGTTTATTACCCTGGAGTTGGTGCATGCTGTAAACGGACTGGCGACTCACAGAATCCTACAGGAACAGAAAATATAAAGGAATGATAATATCTGTAATTGTACAGTAACTGCACAAAACTCTTTCTTTTTAAAGTGAAGTTTCTATTAAGGGGAACAGTAGCATAGTGGTAATGTTCCTTAACTGCTAATCCAGTCATTTGGACAAATGATCCAGAGTCATCAATTCAAATCCATTAAATAAAGTTGAAAGAAAAAGTTATTTATCAGTAACGGTGACCATGAACTATTGTAGTTATTGTTATAGAATTATAGTTAAAAATTCATCTTGTTCACTGTTGGCTTCTCGAGAAGGATATCTGCTATTCTTACTTGGTCTCAACGAGATGTGCACCTAGAATAAGAGAAACATGACTGACTCTTGCATGTCCTCTAAAATGCCTTGCAAGCCATTTAGTTGTATTTAACTTCTATAAAAATAACATCAGAAGGAGCATCTGATCAATGCCTAGGCATCGGAGAAAATGATCTTCAGCTGTTTCACCGATGACCTTCTTCCATCATGAGGTCAGAAGTGGGAACGTTCGCTAATTATTGCGCAATATTCAGTAACTTTCATATCTCCTCAGATACTGAAGCAATCCAAATTCAGTCACACCCAGACAATATTGAAATTTGGGCAGCTAAATGACAACTATCATTTGTGCCACACAAGTCTCTGACAATGAATATGTCCAACATGAGACAATCTAACCACTATGCCATGGCATTCAATGACATCATCATAATTGAATCCCCCATCCTGGATTTTACTATATCCAGACAGTGAACTGAACTAGTCATAAAAATACTGAGGCTCGAAGAGTTGATCAGAGGCTAGGAATCATGCAGCAAGTGACTCCCTCAAAGTCCACCAAGGTACAAATCAGGAGTGTGATTTCTGATTTCCTGGATAAGTGTAGTACCAAAAATGCTCAAGAAAGCAGCTCTCTTGATTGGTACCGCAAACATTAGTCTCTCCATCACCAACGTTCAGTAGCAGCAAAGTGCATCATCTGTAAAATGCACATTAGAAATTTACCATGTTGCTTACACACAACACCTTTCAACCACATAACTACCACCATCTAGAATAACAAGGCCAGCAAACGTATGAGAACATCATCACCTGTAAGTTCTGTTTCAAACCACACATTACGCTAACTTGGAAATATATCTTCCTTCCTTCAATGTCACTGGGTCAAAATTCTGGAATTCCCTCCCTAACAGCATTGTGGTTGTAAAAAATGAGGTCTGCAGATGCTGGAAATCACAGCTGCAAATGTGTTGCTGGTCAAAGCACAGCGGGCCAGGCAGCATCTCAGGAGTAGAGAATTCGACGTTTCGAGCATAAGCCCTTCATCAGGAATAAGAGAGAGAGCCAAGCAGGCTAAGATAAAAGGTAGGGAGGAGGGACTAGGGGGAGGGGCGATGGAGGTGGGATAGGTGGAAGGAGGTCAAGGTGAGGGTGATAGGCCAGAGTGGGGTGGGGGCGGAGAGGTCAGGAAGAGGATTGCAGGTTAGGAGGGCGGTGCTGAGTTGAGGGAACCGACTGAGACAAGGTGGGGGGAGGGGAAATGAGGAAACTGGAGAAATCTGAATTCATACCTTGTGGTTGGAGGGTTCCCAGGCGGAAGATGAGGCGCTCCTCCTCCAGCCGTCGTGTTGTTGTGTTCTGCCGGTGGAGGAGTCCAAGGACCTGCATGTCCTCGGTGGAGTGGGAGGGAGAGTTAAAGTGTTGAGCCACGGGGTGATTGGGTTGGTTGGTTCGGGCGGCCCGGAGGTGTTCTCTGAAGCGTTCCGCAAGTAAGCGGCCTGTCTCACCAATATAGAGGAGGCCACATCGGGTGCAATAGATGATGTGTGTGGAGGTACAGGTGAACTTGTGGCGGATATGGAAGGATCCCTTGGGGCCTTGGAGGGAAGTGAGTGTGGAGGTGTGGGCGCAAGTTTTACATTTCCTGCGGTTGCAGGGGAAGGTGCCGGGGGTGGAGGTTGGGTTGGTGGGGGGTGTGGATCTGACGAGGGAGTCACGAAGGGAGTGGTCCTTGCGGAACGCTGATAGGGGAGGGGAGGGAAATATATCCTTGGTGGTGGGGTCCGTTTGGAGGTGGCTCTCTCTCTTATTCCTGATGAAGGGCTTATGCTCGAAATGTCGAATTCTCTACTCCTGAGATGCTGCCTGGCCTGCTGTGCTTTGACCAGCAACACATTTGCAGCATTGTGGTTGTACCTACATCAAATTGACTGCAATGGTTCAAGAAGCAGTTTATCATCATCCTCTCAAGGAGAACTGGAGAGGGAGAATAAATGCTACTTAGTCAGCAATTCCCATGTACTGTGAATGAAATCTTACAAAATTTAAATAAAGTTACAGCCCATCCTGTTAATTATCCAATATCTACCCAATTAATATCTGGGAACTTGCACCAACACTGGGAAGGCTGTTCACAGAGAGTCAAACAATAGTTTGGCCAAGTCCTGTTCGCAGAAGCATATATGTAGTCATCATCTCAGTATTACCTATCGCCATTCCAGGGTGTCTTTTGTTCCATTAGCAGGGCATCATGATGTGTCAAATTAGACAAAAGAACTGGTTGACAGAGATGCAGTGGCATACATTTAAGAGGACTTTTTTGGAGTACAGAGTAGATCTGCTTCAGTGATTAAAGAAAAATTCCAAGAGATGGACCCACTATCTATGGTTAACTAGAAATGTTAAGGACAGAGTCATAGAGTCATAGGGATGTACAGCATGGAATCAGACCCTTCGATCCAACTTGTCCATGCCGACTAGATATTCTAAATTAATCTAGTCCAATTTGCCAGCATTTGACCCCATATTCCTCTAAGCTCTTCCTATTCATATACCCATCCAGATGTGTTTTAAATGCTGTAATTGTACCTGCCTCCACCACTTCCTCTGGCAGCTCATTCCATACACACACCACCCTCTGCATGAAAAGGTTGCCCCTTAGGTGCCTCTGAAATCTTTCTCCTCTCATCATAAACCTATGCCCTCTACTTTTGGATTCACCTATACTGGGAAAAGACCTTCGCTCTTTAACCAACCCATTCCCCTTATTATTTTATGAACTTCTATAGCGTCATCCCACAGCTTCTGACGCTCTCAGAAAGATAGTTCCACCCTATTCAGCCTCTCCTGATAGCTCAAACCCTCCAAACTTCTTGTAAATCTTTTTTGCATCCTTTCCTATAGCAGGAAGAGCAGAATAAAACACAGTATTCCAAAAATGGCCTATCCAATGTCCTGTAGCCGCAACATGACCTCCCAACTCCTATAATGAATGCACTAACCAGTAAAGGCAAGCATACCAAATGTCATTCTTCACTATCTTTTCTACCTGTGGTGGTACCAAACTAAAAGAAACAGCAATTAACTATGCAAAGACTTATAGCAGGTCAGGAGATTGGATAAAATATATAAAAAAAAGCAAGGAATGACCAAAAAATTATTATAGATGGAAAATTTGGTGTATGAGAGAAAGCTAGCCAGAAATATAAAATCAGGTAAATACTTTTTATAACCATATAAAAAAAAGGTATAAAGTTAGTGTTCACCCAATAGAAAAGGAGACTGGAGAATCAATACTGGAAAATAAGAAAATGACAGATGAATTGAACAGGTATTTTGCATTTGTCCTCACTATAGAATATACAAGTAACTATGAATAGCTGCAATAACTCAGGAAATGGACAGAAGGAAGGAACTCGGGAAAAATCCAATCACTCAAGAATTGGTAGTAAGTTAAGTGTTGGAGTTGCAGGCCGACAAGTGCTTGGTCCTGATGGACTTCATCTTTAGGATCTTAAAATAAGTGACTAGTGAGATTGTTAGCGCATTGGCTTTAATTTTCCAAAACTCCCTTGATTTGAGACTGGTCCCATTAGTTTGGAAGTATGCATTACAATACCTTTATTCAGAAAGGGAACAGGGTGGGTAAGCTTAGTTGGCTGGATGGGTAGTTAACAATGGCAACACTGTGGGGTCAATTCCTATACTGACTGAGTGAAAAAGTATGGTGCTGGAAAGCACAGCAGGTCAGGCAGCATACGAGGAGCAGTACAGTCGACGTTTCAAGCATAACCTCTTCATCATGTTGTGGGGAGAGGGGGAAACTGGCAAGAGGGCTGAGAGATAAGTGGATTTATGTTGAAAATGTCAACTCTTCCTCATAATTTTGTAAACCTCTATAAGGTCACCCCTCAGCTTCCAACGCTCCAGGGAAAACAGCCACAGCCTGTCAGCCTCTCCCTATAGCTCAAATGTTCCAACCTTAGCAACAGCCTTGTAAATCTTTTCTGAACCTTTTCAAGTTTCACAACATCTTTCCGGTAGGAAGAAGACCAGAATTGCACGCAATGTTCCAACAGTGGCCTAACCAATGTCCTGTAGAGTCGCAACATGATCTGCCAACTCCTGTACTCAATACTCTGACCAATAAAAGAAAGCATACCAAATGCCTTCTTCACTATCCTATCTACGTGCGACTCTACTTTCAAGGAGCTATGAACCTGCACTCCAAGGTCTCTTTGTTCAGCAACACTCCCTAGGACCTTACCATTAAAAGTGCATAAGTCCTGCTAAGATTTGCTTTCCCAAAATGCAGCACCTCGTATTTATCTGAATTAAACTCCATCTGCCACTTCTCAGACCATTGGCCTATCTCATCCAAATCAGGTTGTAATCTGAGGTAACCCTCTTTGCTGTCCACTACACCTCCAATTTTGGTGTCATCTGCAAACTTACTAACTGTACTTCTTATGCTCGCATCCTCTTATGTAAATGACAAAAGGTAGAGGAATCAGCACCGATCCTTGTGGCACTCCACTGGTCACAGGGCTCCAATCTGAAAAACAACCCTCCGCCACCACCCTCTGTCTTCTACCTTTGAGCCAGTTCTGTATCCAAATGGCTAGTTCTCCCTGTATTCTATGAGATCTCACCTTGCGAATCAGTCTCCCATGGGGAATCTTGTCAAACGCCTTACTGAAGTCCATATAGATCACATCTACTGCTCTGCCCTCATCAATCCTCTTTGTTACTTCTTCGAAAAACTCAATCAAGTTTGTGAGACATGATTTCCCATGCACAAAGCCATGTTGACTATCCTTAATCAGTCCTCGCCTTTCCAAATACATGTACATCCTGTCACTCAGGATTCCCTCCAACAACTTGCCCACCCGAGGTCACGCTCACCGGTCTACAGTTCCCTGGCTTGTCGTTACCGCCCTTCTTAAACAGTGGCACCGCGTTAGCCAACCTCCAGTCTTCGGGTACCTCACCTGTGACCATCGATGATACAAATATCTCAGCAAAAGGCCCAGCAATCACTTCTCTAGTTTCCCACAGAGTTCTCGGGTACACCTGATTAGGTGCTGGGGATTTATCCACCTTTCAAGACATCCAGCACTTCCTCCTGTAATCTGTACATTTTGCAAGATGTCGCCATCTATTTCCCTACAGTCTACATCTTCCATATCCTTTTCCACAGTAAATACTGAGGCAAAATATTCATTTAGTATCTCCCCCATTTTCTGTGGCTCCACACAAAGGCTGCCTTGCTGATCTTTGAGGGGCCCTATTCTCTCCCTAGTTACCCTTTTGTCTTTAATATATTTGTAAAAACCCTTTGGATTCTCCTTAATTCTATTTGCCAAAGCTATCTCACATCCCCTTTTGGCCCTCCTGATTTCCCTCTTAAGTATACTCTTACTTCCTTTATACTCTTCTAAGGATTCACTTGATCTGTCCTGTCTATACCTGACATATGCTTCCTTCTTTTTCTTAACCAAACCCTCAATTTCTTTAGTCATCCAGCATTCCCTATACCTCCCAGCCTTCCCTGTCACCCTGAAGAAATATACTTTCTCTGGATTCTTGTTATCTAATTTCTGAAGGCTTCCCATTTTCCAGCCGTCCCTTTACCTGCGAATCATTACAATGTAAACTACTCTAAGACAGTTCAGAGACAGTTTATACAACATCAGAATGGGTGGTTTGTTTTGAGAAAAGATCAGACAGACTTGGTTTAACCAGTCAGAGTTGATAAGTGAAATAGGTGACTTGATTGAAAAAGTAAGATCCTGACCAGCAGATGTGAAGAAGATGTTTCCTCTTCTGGGAGGATCTAGAACTAGAGGTTACTGTTTAAAAATCAGGGGTCACTATTTTAAAACAGAGATGAGACAAATCTTTTTCTCTCTCAGAGATGTGTTTTTGGAACTCTTCCGGAAAAAGTGATAGAAGCAGAGTCCTTGAATATTTTTATGGCAGAGGTAGATACATTCTTGGTAAGCAAGAGTGAGAATTTAGATTTAAGATTAAAATAAGATCAATCATAATCTTACTGAAAGGAGGAGCAGGGTTGAGAGGCTGAATGACCTACACTTGCTCCTAATTCATATGGTCATGAGTATGACAAAGCCACAAAACATGACGGCTCAGTGGCATACAGCCAGGATGGAATGACTCTGGAAGTCTTCAATGTTGACTCCAAGCCTGATGATGTCTCATAGGAACAGGTCAAACTTGGGCCAGAGAACCTCTTGCTGATTACCATTTATTACCTTAATTCAGTTGATGAATCAGTACTTCTCCACATTAACTGTCATTTTGAAGAACTGTAGGAAGCAAGGACACAAATATACTTAGTTTAGGGAACTTCAACATCCATTGGAAGTGGCTCAGCAGCATTGGAACTGACCAAGACCTGAATGGTGTAACTGCTACAATGGGCCAGCAGCAGATGGTGAGAGAATTTACAAGGAAAACCCTGTGATTTTTGAGAAGATCTGTAGCTCAGGTTGAGGTTTAGATTGTAAGCTTGCTCGCTGAGCTGGCAGGTTTGTTGTCAGATGTTTCATCACCATGCTAGGTAACATCATCAGTGAGCGTCTGGTGAAGCGCTGGTGTTTTGTCCAGCTTTCCATTTATGAGTCTTGGTCTCTTAAGGTGGCTGATTTCATTTCTGGTTCTTTTTCTCAGAGGTTGGTAAATGGGGTCCAAATTGAAGTGTTTCTTGATGGAGTTCTGGCTTGAATGCCAGACCTCAAGGGATTCCCGTGCATGTCTCTGTTTAGCCTATTCTAGGATGGATGTGTTGTCTCAGCCGAAGTGGAGTCCTTCTACAGCTGTATGTAAGGATACTAGTCTTTTGGTGGATAGTTGGTGTTTGTGTATCCTGGTGGCTAGTTTTCTGTCTGTCTGTCCAATATAGTGTTTATTACAGTCCTTACAGGTTAGTTTGTAAATTACATTCGTTTTGCTGGTTGTTGGTATAGGGTCGTTTAGGTTTATCAGTAGCTGTTTCAGTATGTTAAGGTATTCAAAAAAATACCTAGACAGTGTATTCAAGAAGAACAGGTACCTGATAAACACAGTCTGTCAATTCTTAAACAACAGACCCAAACAAGTAAACCACAACCCGCCCAGAAACTCTAGCCACATTACCATGTATCAAAGACATCTTGGAGATGACTACCGCACTACTCTGACCCCTTGGCATCATGATAGCCCAGAAACCTACCAACACCTAGAAATTTTCTCAAAAATCATCAATACCTATGGACACAATATGCTAAAACTAGCCCAAGATGGGAACCAACACCATCCTTCTGAGCTCCACTTGCGCACAACTGTATTTCCTCATGAAATAGGTATTACCAAAATGTCTCAAGTGCAAACCACTGCTCAACACAAGGCAGAGGAATATCAGAAAAGACAGCCGCAGAATGCTGAGAGAAATTATTAACAATGCCCACAACTGACTTTACAAATACAATCAGGAAATTTTGTGCCAAAAAACTTTATACACCAATGCTACAGACTTTGAATGGACAAGCACCCTAGAACGAGCCACCAGCATCAAACAACAGCAGACCAAGAAAAATAAAAAAACATCCCTACAAGAGAAATTGGACAAGCTCACACAAAAGAACAACACAGACAATTCAGAAGCTTGGATTAAAAACCTATCGGACCACTCACTAACTGACACGGTAAAAGCCATCCTAGTAAGAGGGATGAACCACAATTACAGAGGCGTGACAAAAAAGACTTCTTAGCAGCATTAGAATCAACCTTGAAAGACACCAGACTCACAGAAGAAAACCAGCAGACCAAAGGACAGACAGTTGCACCAACACTAAGCATGAAGAAGGAAAGGAACACCTTCAACATACAGGAAAGGAATGCCCTAAGAGGACTAAAAAGACAGAAACATAATCCTATCTGCAGACAAAGGGCGCATGGCCGTCAACCTCAGCAGAACACAGTACACTGTAAAGATGAACTCACTGCTTGCGGATACTGACACTTGCTAACAGGTGGCGATAAACCCGACTCCATAGCTAGAAAACTGCATCACAGCTACGTTGCAGAAGCTTCATAAATCAGGCAAAATTAACAACACAGATCTCCAAAAAATGAAACCTAATGGATTCAACACACACTGTTTCTACAGATTACCTAAGGTACACAAACCAGAGGCCTCCCACAGACTCAGTCTCACTCCCTGGCACACCGACATACAGACGAGCAAAAGAACTCCAATGAAAACTGAAATCCTAGTAGACAACTCATGCCACTCCATTCATTCCACCCAAGAATTCCTGAACATCAAAAACATCAAATAATAATGTAATTTGATGTAATAGTCCTATTCAGATCAATTAACATCAGCCTGGCCAAAGAAACACTGATCACGCGACTAGATGAACGAAGGACACAACATCAGACAACACAACCTCATCAGCAAGAACAACATCCGCAAGCGAATAGACCTGTGCCCCATTTCACCTTCAATGACAAGACCTACAAACAAATCAATAGAACACCCGTGGGATCACCAATATCAGGCTTCTTAGCAGAAGCAGCAATGCAGAGACTTAAATAACAACCCTCCCCACGATCCAACCCAAACTTTGGGTCCACTATGTGGATGACATCTTTGTCATCACAAAATGGAACAAATTAATGGAAACCTACAACATCACCAACACCATCCTTACTGGCATAAATTTCACAAAAGAGGAGGAGAACAACAACAAACTCTCTTTCCTAGATGTCACAGTGGAACAAATAGTTAATGGAGAACTGCAGACCAGCATCTACAGGAAAGCCACATACATACAGACCAGACACTCAACTACAGAAGTAATCATCCTAACAGCCACAAAAGGAGTTGCATCAGGACATTACTTAAACAGGCCACAACACACTGCAACATCCAGGACCTGCCCTGCCATATTTCCCAAAACTTGACCTAATCTTGGGAAATAAGGCAAGGCAGGTGACTGAGGTGTCAGTGGGGGAGCACTGTGGGCCATTCTATTAGTTTTAAAATAGTGATGGAAAAGGATAGACCAGATCTAAAAGTTGAAGTTCTAAATTGGAGAAAAGCCAATTTTGACAGTATTAGGCAAGAACTTTCGAAAACTGATTGGAGGCAGATGTTTGCAGGTAAAGGGACGGCTGAAAAATGGGAAGCCTTCAGAAATGAGATAACGAGAATCCAGAAAAAGTACATTCCTGTCAGGGTGAAAAGAAAGGCTAGTAGGTATCGGGAATGCTGGATGACTAAAGAAATTGAGGGTCTGGTTAAGAAAAAGAAGGAAGCATATGTAAGGTACAGACAGGATATATCGCATGAATCCTTAGAAGAGTAGAAAGGAATTAGGAGTATACTTAAGAGAGCAATCAGGAGGGCAAAAATGGGATATGAGATAGCTTTGGAAAATAGAATTAAGAAGAATCTAAAGGGTTTTTACAAATGCATTAAGGATAAAAGGGTAACTAGGGAGATAATAGGACCCCTCAAAGATCAACTAGGTAGCCTTTTGTGTGGAGCCGCAGAAAATGGGGGAGATACTAAATTAATATTTTGCCTCAGTATTTACTATGGAAAAGGAAATGGAAGATATAGACTGTAGGGAAAGAGATAGTGACTTCTTGCAAAATGTCCAGATTACAGAGGAGGAAGTGCTGGATGTCTTGAAACGGGTGAAGGGAGGGCCACACTCAGATTATCCACAATCTTATTGAAGAACAAAGCATACTCAATGGGCCAAATGGCCAATTCTTGCTCTTATTACATTTGCAAGCACCTGTTCACTATACATTCTCTTTCATTAAATTTGTACTTCAATTGCACATTACTCAAAAATTTTTGGCATTATGTTTATTTCACATCTGTTTGTTTGTTTGCAAATTCATCTGAAAATAAGATAATGGTAAATAAAATTGATGTTCATGAGAAATGTGCCCTATATCTAAGCTTTCTAACACATGAGTAACAATGGATATAACAGATAAGAGATAACTAATTGAATTATAAAGTACTGAACAGCACAACAAATTAAAATTTAAATTAAGTTAGTAGCCAACTGGAAAATAAATTAAATAAAAACAATTAAATAAATTAGGGAATAAATACAGCAGGTTAAAAAATGGCAGTTTGTGGAGTCTAAAGAGAGTTCACTGATCAGAAGGGTGTATACAGGGAATAAAAAATTAGTAATCCTATAAAAGAACTTAGTGAACTTGTATGAAAAATAATTACAAGCTGGGAACAAAAGTAGCAACGAAGTATTCATGGTAGCAACACAATTTGGACGGCCATACTTTTAATCATATGGATATACAGGATTGAATTTGTCCAAGCCATTTTTTTTTGTACTATATACTTAAATGAGACATTTTATTTGTGTTTTCTTTAGCCTTTAAGAAGTTAACTTCTGAAGCCATTCAAACATGGTCATCCTTCTACGCTCAAAATATTTTTGTCACTCTTTCCTGTTATCCTTTACTTGGACTGTGCAATTTTAGTTGAATGACGATGACTGACCATTGCTCACATTATTCTAAACCTGGCCCAACCAATATACTTTTTAACCTGACTAAAGTGTATTTCTGCATTCTACTTATTCACTGAAACTTTAGTGTAGCTTTTTAAATTATAACACCACACGATGGTCGACAGAATGATTTGTCTGCCAATCTCTTTCCAAGTCACCTTGTCATAGAGTCCTACAGCACAAAGACAGACCCTTCAGCCCAAATTGGTCCATGCTTACCCCATTTCCTTTCCATGTATCTGTCCAAATGCCTTGTAAATGTTGTTAATCTACCCGCCTCAAACACTTCCGCTGGCAGCTCATTCTATTTACATACCACCCGCTGTGTAAAAACATTGTCCCTCAGGTTCCCTTTTATTCTTTCCACTCTAACCTTAAACTGATGCCCTCTAGTCCTTGATTCCCCAACCCTGGGAATAAAACTGAGTGCATTCACACTATCCATGCCTCTCATGATATATACTTCTATACGATTCCCCCCTCAGTCTCACTCTAAAGAAAAATGTCCTAGCTTGTCCTGCATCTCCCTATAACTCAGTCCCTTGAGTCCCGGCAACATCCCTGTAAATTTCTTCTGCACTCTTTCCAGTTTAATAACATCCTTCCTACAGCAAGGTGACCAAACTGAATACAATACTCTTAAGTGTGGCCTCACCAACGTCCTGTACAATTGCAACATAACTTCCCAACTTCTATACTTAATGCCCTGACTGATGGAGGCCAATGTGCCAAAAGTTTTCTTCACTGCTCTGTCTGCCTGTGTCTCCACTTTCAGAGAATCATGCACCTGAACTCCAAGGTCCCTCTGTTCCACTATACTCCCAAAGGTGCTATCAATCACCATGAAATTCCTGTCTTGATTTGACTTTCCAAAATGCAAGACCTCACACTTATCTATATTTAACTCCATGTGCCATTTCTTGGCCCACTTCTGCGGCTGATCAAGGTCCTGCTGCAATTTCTGAAAACCTTTCTCAATGTCCACAATGCCACCTATTTTAGTGTCACCTGCAAACTTACTAATCATGCCTTGTACATTCTCATCCAAATCATTGACAGCAACGGGACTAGTACCAACCCCTGAGGTACATCACTAGTCAGCAGCCTCTGCTTCCTACCATCAAGCCAATTGTGTATCCAATTTTCCAGCTCGCCCTGGATTCCATGCGATCTAACCTTCCAGAGCAGCCTACCATGTAGAACCTTATTAAAGGCCTTACTGAAGTCCATATAGACTACATTTACCAACCTGCCCTCTTTAAACTTCCTGGTCACTTCATCAAAGAACTCTAACAAATTTGTGAGGCATGATCTCCCATGCACAAAACCATGCTGACTACTTCTAATCAAACCCTGTCTTTCCAAATGCATGTATAACTTATCCCTCAGAATTTTTTCAAGTAACTTACCTACTACAGATTTTAAGCTGACTGATCTATAATTCCAAGTTTATCTTTGCAGCCGTCTTGAATAAGAGCTCCCTTCCAGTCTTCCAGGACCTTACAGCTGGCTAACAATGGTGCAAAAATATCAGGCAGGGCCTCTGCAATTTCTTCTCTAGCCTCTTGCAAGGTTCTTGGAAATATCTGGTCAAGATCAGATTTATCCACTTTTATACAAGCCAATACGTCCAACACTTCCTCTCCTGTGATATGTACCTTGTATTCATTCTATTATATTAAATATGTACTTCAGTTGCACATTATTCAACCTTCATTGGCATTACATTTATTTCCCATCTGTTTGCTTGTTTGCAAATTCACCTGCAAACTCTATTTGCATACTTAATTTAATGCACTGCCTTCATTAGTGTTATCTCTCACGAAGATAATCCTGTAGTAGAATTCAAATTTGATGTATGTATTAAAGCTAATACAATAAATTGTTTTTTCCCCAAAGAAAACTGACAGAAGTTGAAGACAGAATGTAATCCTTTCATTCAAATTATTTGTCTGAGCTTGTGCAATTAAGTCTGTGATGCATGAAACATTTGTGCCTTAAAGCACTTGACAGTATTACTGCAATGTAATGATTCTGTATAAATTGTATTAAAAGCAATCAATATATAATCTAAAACCAATAAAAATAGGCAGATTCAGGTCTCTGATTGCAATTTAAAATTTGACTGACATGAATAAGAAATATAACGTTTGGAAAGTTCGACAAAAAAATGAATTACATTAAAAGTGCTTTTCCTAAAATTTTCAAGATATCAAATAATAGCATTATAAAAGGTGTAGTATATAAATTATACTTTTTTGAATTCAAATTCAAAACAAAGGCAGGTTGATGTGAATCGGTTCTTTGAATGGTTGTTTCTGAAAAGGTCAGAAACATTGATCTCAAGAAAGCCTGTGTCTGCAGTAGAATGCCTATAGTATTAATAGTATTGGAAATGTTTTTCTGTCATTTTTTTTCACGTTTAGTTTGGAATTGTGAGTTGAAGCTGAGAGTTGAATTTTGGACTTTGAGCAGCAATTTGTTTTAAAGAAAGTTTAAAATAACAAACAAACTGATATTCGTAAATGGGAACTGACCTGGAAAGTTAATTGTAGGTTAATTAGGGAATAAGAGAAACCAGACTCCAAGGTTAAAGTTTAAACAAAAATTAACAATTTATTATTAATAGTGTAACTTTAGTAGGCTGGAATTAGAATAGTTAGGTGATTGTTTTTGACTGGCTTGGATGAGATGGGCCAAAGGGCCTTTTTCTGTATGACTTGATTATTAGTCTAAGAAATCAGAAGTTGCACAATATCAGGATATAGTCCAACAGGTTTATTTGAAATCACAAGTTTTTGGAGCATTGCTCCTTTTATCAGATGAAGTGTTGAAATATTGAAAAAGAAAGAAAGAGATTAAACTGGTTTGGACTGTGTTTTGGGCAGAAAAGTGTGGCTGTGAAAGTTGCTGAAAGGAATTTTAGTTGCTTTCTAGTTATTTTCCACTTATCTAATTATTGCAAGTTCTGAGAGAAGAACACCAGTTTTAAGATATATGTAAAGGTCTCCAGAGATATGTGGAGGCTGTTTGCATTGACAGGTGCCTTTGGAATTCAAGCAAGATATACAGTTCTAAATGTCTATGAACAACTCATTATCTAAGGATTGCATGAAGGTTTAGCAAATGTTTCAAAATTGCTTGAGTGATCTAGCCAGATAGAACTCTAATTTTTCTTTTACATTATCTCTTAACAGTGTCTATTAGTCTGTGTGAGAGAGTTGGGGTCTTGATCAAAGACTGGGTTTAAATCTCAGACATTAATAAACCAGTCTGGTAAGGTACAACTGGGCATTTTGAAGGTCACTGAATATTTTAATTTAAATGTACTACAATATTTAGTGTTAACAAGTCTGATTTGGTGTGACTTGCTATCCCTTTGACTTAACAATGGATAAAATGTCTCTACTGTGGGTTTATGATTTGATTTGATTTAGTGTATTATTGTCATGTGCACTGAGGTATAGTGAGAAGTGCTGGCGCATGTGCTTTACAGGCAGATCGTTCTATACAGCCACATTAGAGTAGCACAATAAAGTGCAGGATACCACGTTACAGGTGCCAAGAAGGTGCAGAGAAGGATCACATTAACATTAAAGAGGTCAATTCAAAAGTTTGGTAACAGTGGGGAAGGTGCTGTTCTTGAATTGGTGCATTCATGAATACAAACTTTTATATCTTCTGGCCGACTAAGTGGGAGGAGTCTGCTGGTTGCTTTCCCGAGGCAACGGGAAGTATAGATGAAGTTAATGGATGGGAGGTTGGCTTGTGTGATGAACTAGACTGCATTCACAACTCTCCGTAGTTTCATTTGGTCTTGGGAAGAGCAGTTGCAATAACATGCTGTGATGTATCCATATAAGATGCTTTCTATGGTGCATCTACAAACATTTGTAAGAGTTTTTATGAACATGCCGAATTTTCTTAGCCTCCTGAGGAAGTAAAGGCATTGCTGTCCTAGGCGTTGTCCGTAGTGTCAACATGAGTGGACCAGAATAGATCATGACAGAGTAAACATATTACGGCAATTAGTTTAATTTTGACTTCAGAACAGAAAGTTAAAAGATTTCCTTCAGAAATATGTGAGTTCAATTCAGAAGATAGAATTGTTTCTCCTAACATGAGAATCAAGTCAGTTCAGGGGAACTAGTCAGTTCAGCAGAAGTGGTTACTAGTCAGTGGAACTTCTAAGGATCGAGAGTTTAGACAGAAATCTTCAACATGTTGGAACTGAAAATATTTAGACATCAGAATTGTCAAAAATTCATACCAGTAGATCTAAGAAGGAATTGCTAAACACAAAAACAACAGTCTGAACGATCGAAGGGGAAGATGTTGAAAAGTGTCAATTAAAAAAATATTTTACAAGGTGAGGAAGGAGGGGTAGTTCTCTGGGACTGAGACACTGGCACAGATGGTGTTGGGAAATATGTTGAAAATTCATTTTGACATTTGTGTTAAGATCTTTCTGTCTTTTATACATAGTTTTGTATATTTCTTCTTTTACCTGATAAACTTACATTCTGATACAGAACATCTGCAGCCTCATGTGACTAACCATCACATTAACCAACTGCACAAATTAAACACATAACCTATCAAGCCAGGTTTATTCTGGGATCTGACTAATTAAATATTACCTTCAGCTGGGACCATAACAACAGATGTGCACCCTTTTTAAGGCAGCACTTAATCTCTCAACCAAAAAATAAATGCATGGTAAACCAATGATTCTCTGGGTAATAAAAAAGACAGAAAAGTTCTGTAAGTCATTTGCTACATAGGTTGAACACATTGCTGCAATACATATTATGCTATGATTGCATCCAGATGAAGGATCCTTTCTTAAAATGAAACTAACAAAGATTGGATTTCTCTAAATTATTTACAATGGTTAGAAAACTGTTACTTTCCAAGAGCAAAATGTGACAAGTTTTCTCCATATTAGGCTCAGCCACAGAATATAGCATCACAGGCTTGGATGTATAACAGCTTGCCTTCACACATCACACAGATGCACCTGGAAGAGATTGCTAGTATGCTTGTCTAATCTAGGCAGATAGCTCTGAACTGAATGCCTATTTTGAAGATGCCAAATACACTTTCCCATTTTACCACTAAACTTTAAGTGATAGAGAATTTATCATTAAATAATGAGGTTAAAGCATTTATCTATAAACTAGCTATTATTGCAATAAGAAACCTAGCATTGGCTATTTTAGCCCTAAATTTCATATCTGGGCAATGCATTTAAAGCTGTCCTAACTAAATGCTCTGCTTAAGCTTGTTATTTATTTTTGAGCATGAGTCTGTTGTTTCTTTACAGGACTCTGAGGTCATAAATTCACATTTCTCCATTGACATGGGGTATTTTTCATTTTTAATATTTACGGAAATAGAACTGCATTCAAATACAAATCATGAAGATACCGGAAGACTACAGCACATTGTGATAGTACATATAATACATATAAAAGTTTAATAGTGTGAATAAATTAGCTTCCCATGTGTAAATGAAGCATTCTTCCTCATGAAACCTTGAAAGTTGCAAAGTTAATTATGTTCTGAGCACTATGGTCAAATCACAGATTGAACTATGCATGATCTGCATCACACAAAATCCTACGTCCAGAATATTTAACAACCATAAAAGAGACTCACCTCCTTGTGGTCCAACTGTAATGTTGGTTTGAGTTGATCACGAAGGCTGCAGAGCTGCTTCTTTTCTTCATCCTGGTTCTGCTTGATCTGAAACAAAGCCAGACAAGAAATTTTAATTAAAAATGCTTCTCAGGAGTTGAGCCCACACATTTTGAAAGGAATTTCCTAGATGAGCTCTTTCGTAATGTCAAATTACTTAAACCTATTAACAAATAACCCCTAAATAAAAGCAAAATACTGAGGATGCAGAAAATTATGGAAAAACTCAGCAAGTCTGCCAGCACCAGGGGACAGAACCAGATATGACTCCTCTGTGAAACAGATGTACAAATAAAGGATGAAATTCAATGCAAGGAAGTGTTAGATAACTCATTTAGGTAAGATGATGAGGAAAAGCAATGAGTGCTAAATAATAGAATTTAAAAGCGATAAAGGATGAGACTTGGGGAATTTTTTGCACACTAAATCTTTGAAGATGGGCAAGTCAGAGTAACAAAGCATTTGAGATCCTGGGATTTATAAATTGAGGCATAGAATATAAGAAAGCTAAGATTAAATTTGATAGAGATGCTTAAATTTGTGCATGCTTAGATAGAGTAAATAAGGAGGAACTGTTTTCAATGGCAGAAGGATTGATAACCAGAAGGTAATGACTGAAGGTGACTTGCAAAAGGACTAGAATTTATTCAAAGGCAAACGTTTCAATGAAAATTATGCATGGGATTTGGAATGCATGGATTAATAGCATGTTGGTACTGATTCAATTGTTGACTTCAAAATGGAATTGAATAAATGCTAGTAAAAAAAATCTGTAGGGATTGGTGGAAAGAAGGGTAAACAGAAATAACCATGCTGCTCTGAATACGCTAGTAAAGTCTCAATGATCTTCTCTCTGTGCTCTGTGTTTCGGTGCTTCTATGTATTATTTGATTCTATTTTGTATTTTAAGGGTGACCAATACATGTTCCTTGGGATAAAAAAAATTATGAGTGAGACAAAGCATGACGCTGATGCTTGCCTCATAGCAATTTAATATTGGGATCAGTGTCATTTCTTTAGAGTAATATTTCAGGTCCTTTCTTAGAGTCACCAGAAAATTAAATGGACACCCCATAGCCTCTGATGCTCCAGGAAAAACAATCCCAGCCTCTTCAACCTCTCCCTATTGCTCAGATCCTTCAACCCAGGCAATATGCTTACAAATCTTTTCTGAACTCTTTCAAGATTCACAACAAGCTTTTGATAGGAGGGAGACCAGAATTGCATGCAATATTCCAAAAGTGGCCTTACCAATGTCCAGTACAGCCGCAAAATGATCTCCTAACTCCTATACTCAGTATTCTGACCAATAAAGGAAAGCATACCAAACACCTTCTTCACTATTCTATCTACCTGTGACTCCACTTTCAAGGAGCTATGAATCTGTACTCCAAGGTCTCTTTATTCAGCGACACGCCCTAGGACCTTAGCATTAAGTGTATAAGTCCTGCTAAAATTTGCTTTCCCACAGTGCAAAACCTTGCGTTTATCTAAATTAAATTCCACCTGCCACTCCTCAGACCATTGGTTCATCTGATCAAGATCCGTTGTAACTTGAGGTAACCTTCTTTCCTGTGCACTACACCTCCAATTTGGGTGTCATCTGCAAACTTACTAACTATACCTCCTATTTTCACATCCAAATCATTTATATAAATGACAAAAAGTAGTGGACCCAGTACCAATCCATGTGACATTCACTGGTCACAGATCTCCAGTCCAAAAAACAACCCTCCACCACCATCCTCTGTCTTCTACCTTTGAGCCAGTACTGTATCCAAATGGCTAGTTCTCCCTGTGTTCCATGAGATCTAACCTTGCTAACCAATCTCCCGTGGGGAAACTTGTCAAACGCTTTACTGAAGTCCATATAGATCACATCTACTGATCTTCCCTCATCAATCCTTTTTGATTGAGTTTTTTGAAGAAGTAACAAGTTTGTGATACATGATTTCCCACGGACAAAGCCATGTTGACTATCCCTAATCAATTGCTGCCTTTCCAAATACATATACATCCTGTCTCTCAGGATTCATTCCAACAACTTGCTAACCACGGACGTCAAGCTCACCAAGTTTATAGATCCCTGGCTTGTCCTTACTACCTTTCTTAAATAGTGGGACCACGTTAGCCAACCTCCAGTCTTCTGGCACCCGTGACTATCGATGATAGAAATATCTCAGCAAGGAGCCTAGCAATCATTTCTCTAGCTTCCCACAGAGTTCCAGGGTACACCTGATCAGGTCCTGGAGTTTTATCTACTTTTATGCATTTCAAGACATCCAGCACTTCCTCCTCTGTAATATGGACATCTTCCAAGATGTCACCACCTAATTCCTGAGTATGGGATCTCAGAAAGGAAGTAGAGGGGGAAAAGGGGTGAAGGTTAAAAGGGGAAAGAGGGCAGCGGGTATTACCTTCGGGATGGTAGAATGTTTGGTGCATCTATTTGGTCAGGAGTTTGCAAAGTAGATGTCCCCCATCTCACTTGACACTAGCCTGTACAGCTAATACTGCTTGGCCTCCTTCTATTAGTTAAGATACTAGTGATGGTTTTTTTGAGGCCATTAATTGGCCATTAGACAGTGCTGTGCCTTGAAAGCTCAAGGATGGGTGGGCCACCTGTCTACCCTCTGCAGTCCTATACAAGTTGAGACAGATAAGTAGCTGATGCTAAGGCCATTCACTGGATTTTATATACACTCCCCAACACCCCCACTTAGAAATGCCTTATTAAAGGAATGCAAACTTCACTGCAATAATTTATTGACTATTTGATAATGTTTGTTTTCATATACTCCTTCTTCGGTAGATCTAATTAATTTCCCTCCTCTGCTTTCTTCTCTGAGGTCCTGTGAATTTTTTTGAGAGCACAAACCACAATGTAAAAAATGTTTTCTCATGTCATCTCTGGTTCTTTTGCAAATCACTTCAACTCTGAATTGTTTGGTACCAGCTTCAAAAACATTTTCTTCTTTTATATTGTAACAAATACTATATTCCCTTTTTACTATCTTCTCTAAAGTTAATAATATAGTTCCTCCAGTTGCTTCACATAATGGAACTTCCATATGTTTGCTACAATTCTAATAAATCTTTTCTGCACATCCTTCTTGCAGTTTGTAGCCCAGAATTAAAAAGAATATTCCAATGGATGCCCAACCAATGTTTTAGAAATTTTCAGCCTAACATTCTTGCTTTTATACATGAATCCTTTTGTTTCCATGCTGTACATCTCTATGACTCTATGACTTTTAACTCATTATTCCACGTCCAAAGATTTACATACATATACAATAGGAATCTTATCACAACTTTTTGATTCCAAGATGAGAAACTTAGTTTGAAGAAGGTGGACTGTTCTCCTGAGAAGAAAGGCTTAGAAATAGGTTTTTAAAATCATGTATCAAAGACTGGACAAGAGTAGAAATTTTCATCTGTTAAAATTAGAAAGGATGAGGGGGCATATATTTCAAGTGATATGCAAATGAAGCAAAGGTGAAGTGGGGGGAAAAAAAACTTTTCACATAGCAAAGTGTTAGGGTATGGAATACACTGGCTCGAACAGCTGTGGAGGCATGTTCAATTGAGGCATTGGATGATTGCTTGGATAGAAATGGTGTGTAGGGATAAGAGGAAAAGGCAGGAGATTGGCACTAGGTAATCCAACTGGTACAGGTATGATGGGTCAAACGGTCTTCTTCTGCACTGTTATAATTCTGTCATTCTCCACTTTTTATGACACAATAATATTATCCTTATCGCTTGGTCCAGATTCAAGACCCACCTGCCAAGAAAGTGGGTCATAACATGTCCAAACAAGTTGGTTAAAACATATACAACAGGTATCTTGGCTCTTGCAATGTCTTTAATCTTGTCCTAATTATTTCATTTTTCTCTCCTTGTTTTTCCTATAAGAATAGGTAAAATCAATGACTGTAGATGCTGGAAACCAGAGTCTAGATTAGAGTGGTGCTGGAAAAGCACAGCAGTTCAGGCAGCATCCGAGGAGCAGAAAAATCAACGTTTCGGGCAAAAGCCCTTCATCAGGAATACAGGCAGAGAGCCTGAAGGGTGGAGAGATAAGTGAGAGGAGGGTGGGGGTGGGGAGAAAGTAGCAAAGAGTACAATAAGTGAGTGGGGGAGGGGATGAAGATGATAGGTTAGGGGGGAGGGGGGAGTGGATAGGCGGAAAAGAAGATAGGCAAGAGGAAAGAGGAGCAGTGTCCCAATGACTTGTCCTACCTGCCTATCTTCGTTTCCACCTATCCACTCCCCCCTCTCCCCAACTTATCATCTTCATCCCCTCCCCCACTCACTTATTGTACTCTTTGCTACTTTCTCCCCACCCCCACCCTCCTCTCACTTATCTCTCCACCCTTCAGGCTCTCTGCCTGTATTCCTGATGAAGGGCTTTTGCCCGAAACGTTGATTTTTCTGCTCCTCTTTCCTATAAGAATGTCTCACAATATTAAATTTTATCGGCCACCTGTTTACTCATTTCACTGGTCTATTTCCTCCTGAAAAATTTTACTATTCTCTAGATTGTTTATTAAACTTGAGAGTTTTTTACTTGAAAGTTTTGAAAGTGTGCCTAATTACCAAATTCAGATCATTAACTAATATCAATGGTTTACAATCCTAACCTATGGGGGAATGACACGATATAGTTGCGTCTAATCTAAAAAACAACTTTCACCTCTACTCTTTGTTTTCTGTCACCAATACTATATCCATTTTGCCAGTCTCTTTAATTCAGTGTCTTTTAATCTTTTTAACCAGTCTGCATGCCTTTTGAAAATCCATTTGCAAATCACCTGTAAAGAAAATGGACAGGTAAACATATCCCCTAAGATTCTACAATACTTTCTAAGAAAGGATAGATATTTCTCTGACCACTGTTGGCAGCATTCATTCCTCAATCATTAATATAGAACAAATTGCCTGGTCATTCATTTCACATGTGTTTGGGTGTCTTTGTATTACACATACTCACATACAACATTGACTAAATAACAAAGGAGGCTGTACATCAAAAAGAAATTACAGTCTATGAAGTACTGTGGGATATTATGAGGGTTAGAAACATGCTACACAAGTTGATTTTTCTTTCCTTACTATTCTTTAATGATATGAATTACACACAATGTACAGCACAGGCACAGGCTAACGACCCAACCATGCTATGCCAAAGTTTATGCTCCACTTTAGTCTCCTTTGTCAATCTTTCAAAATGTCTGATCATTTTTACCAACAATCCTGAGGTAAACAGTTTTATACTCACATTTTGTAAATCTGCAGTAAGCATTTCGACATAATGCTTTATCTTCTCAGTTGTTTTCAAGCCTTCCTGAAAGAAACTGCAATAGAGCAGCAAAACTCCATCATTATTATGCAATTTAAACCAATATCGTAAGTTTTTGTACCACTTCAACTTCCATAGGAAGAAATAAAAACATGAGAAATAGTGGGTGAAGTAGACCATAATAGAGATTATTGAGCCTGCTCTGCCACTTACTGAGTTCCTCAATCTTAACACTACTGCTCTACTCAATCCCCACATTCTCCGATAGGTTCCCAAAGTCCCTTGATATCAGTCTTGAATATACTCAACAATTCAACATTCAGAACCCTCTGAGCTACAAAACTGCAAACACTCAGTAACTCTGAATGCAGATATTTCTTCTCAACTCAGTCTAATATGAGCATTCTTTTACCTCAATTCTTGACCTTTCAAACATCTGTTAACATTTAGCCTGTCAAACCCACCTTGAATTTCTGTTTCTAAGAGATCACTCTCCTTCCTCTAAACTCCAGAGAGTTTTCACCCATTCTGCTCAATCTCTTCTCATAGGGTAATCGTCTCATACCCAGCAATTAATCTAGTGAATCTTCACTGCCCAGATTCTAAGGCAATTATATCCTTCCTATGTAGAGATACCAAAGGTTGGTCTGTTGCTTGGTCTGAACATACCTCTGGGGCAATTGGTTGCATCCCCTTAATTGGCACAAATTGTCGCCCACCGCATGATCAACTTGAAATAATAGCCCTGACTGATAAGTGACTGATCGCCATTCAGATTTCTGATCAACTCGCCATTAATCCCCTGACTGGCTGGCTTTGGCCTGTAGGATGGACTGTCACCCAAATCCTAGACTGTAATGGTATGGATCCCCTGACCATCCGAGTGGCTGACTGACAACGTTCAAGCTTCTGGTTGACACCAGATGCTGGCCTTGAATGACTTTATTGGGACCCCTTCACTGATGATAGGTTCCTTGTCCTGACTAAGGACTAGACTGTTTAGACCTTGAGACAAGAACATTTGATTAAAGCATACTCAGTATACTTGACATGTAAGTTGTTGGCATACGTTGTAGGTGCGACATTACTGTGGCACATCGCCATACAGCAATATATTCACCAGCTTGATTGGTGCTAACAAACATGATAAGCCACCCACCTTTGTGTCTGTACTATAAGGCAGGAGTACGATGTTGCTGTAAATTCTGAAGCAGGCAGCCATGTGCAAAAAGATAAGGCAAAGCAGAGATACAGTGAGAATCCAACTGCAAAGTGAATGAGTGTTAACAGACTGTGCTTTCTATCTTTGTGCACAAAATGGTTTGGCTGCTGCATTGCAATGATAGATGTTGTGACATTCCAAACTGAAGTGAACTGATGAATTGTATTCTGAGTGAGTCAGAGATGTGCCATGATGATGTGATAAGTTAGACTGCTTCTGATGCCAGTCTCTGTGGACAAAGCAACTGCTGATCATAGAATATGCCCTGAGATGATGGGAAATGCTAAACAAGATGGAGGCTTGGAGAACTAAACACCAAGCTGGAACTGCCAGGTATCTGCTCAGATGTACATATCAGGAACTGTTTAAAAAAAAACAAAGATCCGATGCTGGAAATCTGAAACAAAAACAGAAATTGGAAGCAAAAGTCAGCATCTCTGGTCGCATCTGACAGGAGAGACCAAAGTTAATGTTTCAAGCGAAGAGTCACGAGACTTGAAACATCAACCATGCTTTATCCACACAAACGCTGCCAGACTTGCTGGGCTTTGCCAGCAATTTCTATTTCTGTTACTATAAAAGGCTAGTAGATCAAACCTATTTATCTCATGTTGGGCTATTAATTCATCTATCCAGTTAGGTAGGAATGCTTTGTACATTCAAATAAAGCAGCTTTAAGATGAACTTTTAAGCATTTTCCACTGATTTGACAATCATCAATATTGAACAATTAATAATAAACTCTATCCCTCTAAATTTCTACTTTGCTTTGTTGGTTTGTCTTTTCACTTTAGATTTATAAAAAGCCTCTCACTCTTTTTCAGTTCAAACTTTTATAGTTCTAATTATATCATTTATCAAGAAACTGGTCCTAGCCTATAAGTGGAGCTCATTAGAATGGAATAGCTTCTGTGGGTGGCATGGTGACACAGTGGTTAGCACTGCTGCCTCACAATGCCAGCGACCCAGGTTTGCTCCGGCAACTGTCTGTGTGGAGTTTGCACATTCTCCCCGTGTCTGTGTGGGTTCCCTCCGGGCGCTCCGGTTTCCTCCCACAGTTCAAAAATGTGCAGGTTAGGTGAACTGGTCATGCTAAATTGCCCGTGGTGTTAGGTGACAGGGTAAATGTAGGGGAATGGGTCTGGGTGGGTTGCTCTGTGGACTTGTTGGGCCGAAAAGCCTGTTTCCACACTATAAGTAATCTTCCCCACTACCAATGCTCTACACTCTTCCTGCCTCCCATATCACGTTATGAGTTGTGCATTCAACTTCCTGTTTAACAGTTATGCATGAGCTCACTGATCAAAAATATATACACTCTTTTTAAAGCATTCAGCATTCATTTATGGATTACTTTCTATAAGTTCACAAGTTAATTCATTATCACAACCCAATTATTTTAAATATGATAGACAAGTCAGGCACATTTAATTAAGAAGCTCCATTTCATTACAGCAAACAAATTTAAGAAAAACTAGCCACCACAAAAATCGCAGAGAGCTGTGAGTCATCTGTTCAAAAACTGTGTTCTCTTTATTTGGCAGATGAATGCCATTCTGTGCACTGCTCTGTCAGAGATGAAAGATAAATGGATATTGACAGTTCTAATATTAATGAAGCTTGGTCTGTTCTTCTATGTCAGTCCTTGTATTGTGCTAGGTACATCAAACACTGAATTTAAAACATACTTGCATTGAAGTTGGCAATACCATATAAGGCATGAGTAGATGAGACTAGTTTTATCCAAGGCACACTGCAAATAAATTGTTAAATATATTCATAGAATCCCAGAGTTGTACAGCACTTCGGTCCAACCTGTCCATGCCGACTAGATATTCCAAATTAATCTAGTCCCATTTGCTAGCATTTGGTTCATATCCCTCTTAACCTTTGCTATACGTGTACCAATCCAGATGCTTTTTAAATATTGTAATTGCACTAGCTTCCACCACTTCCTCTGGCAGCTCATTAAATACACTCACCACTCTCTGCATGAACAAGTTGCCCCTTAGGTCCCTTTTATATCTTTCCCTTCTCACATTAAAACTAAGACTTCTAGCTTTGGATTCCCCTACCCTGGTAAAAAGACCTCGGCTATTCACCCTATATGTGCTCCTCATGATTTTATAAACCTGTATAAGGTCATCTCTCAGCCTCCGGCACTCTAGGGAAAATAGCCCCAGCCTATTCAGCTTCTTCCTGTACTCAAACTATCCAACCTCAGCAACATCCTTGTGAATCTTTTCTGCACTCTTTCAAGTTTAACATCATCTTTCCTATAGCAGGGAGACCAGAACTGGATCCGGATGTGACCTAACCAATATTCTGTACAGCCACCACATGTCATCCTAATTCCTGTACTCAGTGCACTGACCAATAAAAGCAAGTATATCCAATGCCTTATTCACTATCTTTCTATATGTGACTCCACCTTCAAGGAAGTATGAATCAGCACCCCAAGGTCTCTTTGTTTGGCAACAGTTTCCCAGCACCCTACTTTTAAATGTAAATGTCCTGTCCTGACTTGCCTTATCAAAATGCAACACCTCACATTTATTTAAGTTAAACTCTATCTGCCATCTTCAGCCCATCTGATCGAGGTACTGATTCTTATGGCACACCAATGGTCACAGGCCTCTAGTCTGAAAAATAATCCTCCACCACCAAGCTCTATCTCCTATCTTCAAGCCAATTTTATATCCAATGGCTAGCTCTTACTGGATTCCATGTGAGCTAACATTGCTAACCAGTCTTCTATGCAGAACTTTGTCGAATGCCTCACTGAAGTCCATATTGACAACATCCACCGCTTTACCTTCATCAACCTTCTTTGTCATTTCTTCAAAAAAACTGAAATCAAGTTAGTGACACAGTTTCCCACGCACAAAGCCATGTGGACTATCCCTAATGGTTCCTTGCCTTTCCAAATACATGTAGATCCTGTCCCCGAGAATCCTCTCCAACAACTTACCCATCACTGACGTAAGGCTCACTGATCTTTGGATTCCTTGCATTTCTTTGTCACTTCCCTTAAATAATGGCACTGCCTTATCTGCCCTCCAGTCTTCCAGCACCTGTGACTATAGTTGATACAAATATCTCAGCAAGAGGTCAAGCAATCACTTCCCTAATTTTCCACAAAGGTTTGGGATACATCTGATAAGGTCCCAGGGATTATCCACCTTTATGAGTTTCAAGACATCCAGCATCTCCTCCTCTGTAATATGGACACTTTTCAAGACATCATTGTTTATTTTTTCAAGTTCTCTAGCTTCTATATCCTTCTCCACAGTAAATACTGACACAAAATACTTGTTTACTATCTCACCCATCTACTGCGGTTCCACACATTGTCGGCCTTGTTGATCTTTCAGGGGCCCCAAGCTTCCCTACTAATTCTTTTGCCCTTACTGTATTTGTAGAATCTCTTTGGATTCTCTTTAATCCTATTTGCCAAAGCTAATTCATTAGCCTGATTTCCCACTTCTACTGCCATTATATTCATTACGTAAAATTTGTTCTCACGATGCCAATCTCCACAATTCAAGATTACTGCACCTCAGTATTTGCTTTTGCGATGGTGGGAAAGTTACTTCTTTCTAATGAAAACAAAAATTATCTTGAAAAGCTATCTATGCAAAGCAGAAAATCTTAGTTTATTAATAAAGCTATGTAAAGTGAGTCATGAAAATGGAAGTTAAAACTCATTTTTTGTCATGGGCTTGTTTAGCTTATCAAGAATTAGAATCAAAATTAATTCCCATGTTGATCGTATCAATTCTTTCATAGTAGCAGCCTTATCAACTCTAGAAGCTCTAGGCTAATTATACTTGACAGTTTAACTCAATGGAAAACTGTTTACAATAGCTGCAATTAAAGCAAGCCTTAAATGTTTCAGCCTAAATTTGTTTATCACCAGTGTGACTGTCTTCTCTGTGATAATGCTAATGTTCATAATGGCCTAATACCAGTTACAAGATCCTGATGTGCATATGTAGAACTTTTGATTGAGCAGAAAATAAAATTATAACTGGCAATGTAATATAGGTCAGCCTGTATTCTTTTCTATGGCTTTAGCTATCAGATCATACGTTGCATCATGGCACAGAATCAAATTTTTCATTAAATAGCTTTGTCTCCAAGCTTCACTCACATCTAATCAGATTTAACTTCTGCAATAAAGCCTTGAAATTTATGCCATATTGATTTTAATCTGCAGCATAACACAAACTTTGCGTTAAGCATACGACAGACCATCCACTTCAGTTCTTTTGACAATTATAAATGATCAAAATTTGAAATCTTGTATCTAAATTTGTGCAAATCCAATAGAAATTTCCAGTTTAGAACATAGAACAATACTGCGCAGAACAGGCCCTTCGGTCTTCGATGTTGCGCCGACCTGTGAACTATTCTCAGCTCGTCCCCCTACACTATCCCAGCATCATCCATGTGCTTATCCAAAGATTGTTTAGATCTCCCTAATGTGGCTGAGTTGACTACATTGCCAGGTAGGACATTCCACACCCTTACCACTCTCTGCGTAAAGAACCTGCCTCTGACATCTGTCTTAAATCTATCACCCAAGTTTGTATCAACTTCTTCAGATGCTACAATATTAATACTTTTTCAGTAACTTTTTCATTGCTTAGTTAAGGCCAGTTTTATAATATTTCTCGTGGTTACCAACTTTGCTGACAACATCTCAGCAAAATGCTGTAAAATCAATGTTGTTTTGTTTTCCCAGAGCCATTGCAGCTGGCTTATCTACCTTTAATTCAAATTTTAAAAAAATTAATAAATATCCCAAAATGCCAGAATAATATTTTATCTTATTTCATCAACAAGATAGGAATTACAAAATTTGTATATAATTTAGCAGCTAACCAAGGGAAGGGATCATCAACAATGCAGGCAGATCCACTATTGAGGCCCAATGGACTCCAGATCCAGGCAAGTCAAGGCTTTAGATAGGCAGAGTTTGCCTATCACAGGATGATACAGACAGGTAAGAAGGGGCCGATATTATCGTTTTGGGTGGCGCCTCTGATTAGTAAATGGCACTGTGCAAAATATCAAACCCCCACTATCCTTAGTCAAAACACACCCAATATGGAAGTGTAACATCCAACTCTTCATCAATATATTTCCGTCCATCACAGAGTTAAGAACAGATCTCTTTGGTAACAACTGTAAAGTATGCAGCTTTATTCTTCCAATAATGAATCTGCCATGCTACGACATCGTTGGACCTGAACAACATAATGGGTTGGCAGATGATATTTGTTCCATAAGCACAAGGTAAGGACCATCTCCAATTAAAGAAATATTCAAATGTTTTCAACTGATCTTTGACTGCTATTTCTTCGTATCCCAACATTAACATCCTGGGAGTTACCTTAAATACTTTGCTTGTCTGGCAATACCAACAACATCATGACAACATCAGGGTACAGGTTACCTACCTCCTATTCCTTAAAGCTACTTCATTATTTAGACAACTCAACGCAGAAGTGGTGATGAGATACCTATTATTGATTGGATGGATGTAGTTACAAAAGCCTTTAAAATTTTAACACCATAAAGAAAACAGCAGTCACTCATTTAACTGGACTAAACTACTGGAGCACTATGACAATGGTACATAGCTGTTTTAAAGAATGTCATTCAGTAACTCATCAAGATTACTTTGATTCAATGTAAGGTGCATGATTTATATGTACATTTTAATATCATGTATATTGGATTTTTGAATTAGCTGCATATGGATTTTCCGTGTGTGAGAAGGGGCTAAATAATTAAGTTTGAGGTATTTGTGTTATTTAAAGCAAAGTTAGTGTTCAGGGAGGCTAATGGGAATCTATTTACATTTGGGAGCTCATTAGTGAACAATGTAAATAGTGTAGTACACCATGTTTTTGGATAGAAGATTCTGGAATTTATTTTTTGGGCTTAATGGAAACATGCATTGCTTGGGGAGAAAAAGTTTTTAAATTTCAGTTGGACAGTTTTGCAGAAATCTTGGCTGAAGTTCCCAAGAAAGGGAGGTTGATTATGACTGTTAAAATGAGGTTACCACAGTTTAAGGAATTTAAAATTACCAGACCCAAAGTGTTCGGTTAAATCACAGAAAGGCTTATTTTAAGTTGAAGAAGTCTAATCTTGGATACATAAATGTCCCAGGAAGAGACTGTTTGATTTTCAGGATGGGGCATTGAAGCCACAGTTAAATTAAGCCTTACAGATGTGACATAGAAAGAAGGTTTTTCAGGTTAATAGAATCATATTTTACCATGAGTTTCTTCAACTTCAACACAGCAACAAGACAGGATGCATAGTTCAACAGCTCCAATTTTGGGAGAACAACAGATTGAGGGAAAGAAAATCAAACAATGACATCACAGGAAATTAGTGGTTGCCAAAAGGAAGTGATTGGTTCCTGATATGAAATGTATACTTAATTGAAAGAAGGGATTAACTAAGAAACAACAGGAATAAGTGAAGGTCAGGGCTAATATAACAAAGTAAGATAAGTAGGCAAAGTAGGGTAAGGGAAGTAGAGTGAAGTTAACATAAGGGAAGTGACTTTAAGATGAAATAAATCAGTAAGATTAAGTAGGTTTATGGTTAAGATATGGCAGCACAGATCAGTTGAGCGGAATGTGTGGCCTACAATATGTGGGAAGTCATGGATCCTATTAGTGTCCTAGACATTTACATGTTCAGGAGTTGGTTTCAGTAGCATAAAGTTAAGCTCTGAATTTTGGAGGTTCAATGAATTAAATGTGAGGTGATGCATTTTAGTTGGAAGAACGTTGAAAGAGAATAAAAAAAGGGATCAATTCGAAAAAGGGTGCAAGAGCAAATATATACATGCTAAGGTCACTGAAATTGGTAGACAGAGCTATAAAGCACACAGTACACTTCATTAATTGGGAGTTTAAAGTAAAGGAGCAAAGAGGTGATGTTGAACTTGTATAAGATAATTGATAATCAGCTGCAGTACTATGTACAGTTCTGGACGCCGCATTATAGGAAGAATATGAACACAATGGAGCTAGTGCAGCATTTTCTTTTTAATCACGTGTGCGATGTGAGCATCACTGGCTGACCAGCATTTATTGCCTGTAGCTAGTTCCCGTTGTGAAGTTGGTGGTGAGCTGCCACTGCAGTCTGCATGCTCTAGGTTGACCCACATGATACATTTGACTAATTTAGAAATATAGCGTGAGAAATTTCAGTAACAACAATGGATTGAAGAATTTGGGACTATTTTCCTTGACAGAAGAAAGTTAAGAGGAGATCTGATAAAGGTTCACAAAATCATTACAAGGTTGGGCAGAGTAGACAAGGAGAAACTATTCCTGTTTGTAAAAGCATAAGGAGTCAGAGGGCACAGATTCAAAGTGATTTGCAAAAGAGGCAAATGCAAGGTGAGAACATTTCTTTTTTAGACTGCAAATAGTTTGGGTATAGAATGCACTGCCTGAAAATGTGGTGAAGGCACGTTCAATTGAGGATGATTACTTGGATAGAAATAATGTGCAAAGCCATGGGGAAATAGTCAGAGATTGATACTATGTAATAATACTTGAAGGGCTAATGTTGACATGAAGAACCAAATGACCTCCTTCTGTGTGAAAGTCTTTGAAATTCTGTTACATGCAAATAGTTTGGTTTGTTCCATTTTATCTTCATTTCCTCTGTGTAATAAACATATGTTTCATTGTTAGACTGCTGCATTGTGTGTTGTGTTTCAATTAACCACATCATTAAAACAAAAAAGAAACACTTGTGTGATATGTCAAAGCAGGTTTCAGTCTGGGATCTGATTTGTCCAGGTGGAATCAAAAGAAAATGGACAAGATAACCATCACCTCCAATCTCCCTATCAACCAGCCTGATTGGGTCAAAATTCTGGAATTCTTTCTTTAATGGGATGCTTGTCCATGAACCAAGTGACTTGCTAGGCCATTTCAGAAGGCAGCTAAACTGTAGATCTGAAATCACACATCACCCAGACCAGGGAAGGATGGATTACCTGCTCTAAAGTATATTAGTGAAACAGATGTGTTTTTACAACAATCAATGGTAGTTTCATGGTAATCATCTTGACTAATTTTATATATCTAGAGTTTATTAAATGAATTAAAATTCCATCAGCTACCTGTGGATTTGAATCCATGACCTCCCCCCCACCCCCCCCCCCCCCCCCCAAGAGTAATAGTGGTGTGCATAGATTCCTAGGCTAATAACATTATGATAGCTGAATTGCCAACACAGCCAGCTAATATCATTCTAGGTACGTCAGAGCAAAGGAGTACAAAGACATGGCATGTAACATCTTCCAATAGTAATAAGGGATCAGCATTAAAAATTGGTTATAATTTGATTTCAAACAATATGTACCTAACCATGAGACCCAAGCTAACATGAAATAAAAACAAAATATTGTGAATGCTGGAGACATGAGATAAAAAAACAGAAAGTACTGTAGAAACTCAGTAGGTCTGGTAGCATCCCCAGAGAGAGAGAAACAGAATTTATGGTTGGAATTTTACCATTTGCTAAGTGAGAGTCAAGAGCTGAAAAATGTGTTGCTGGAAAAGCGCAGAAGGTCAGGCAGCATCCAAGGAGCAGGAGAATTGGTGTTTCGGGCATAAGCCCTTCTTCAGGAATGAGGAAGGTGTGCCAAGCAGGCTAAGATAAAAGGTAGGGAGGAGGGACTTGGGGGAGGGACGTTGGAATACGATAGGTGGAAGGAGGTTAAGGTGAGGGCGATAGACCGGAGAGGGTCTGGGGGAGGCGAGGTCGGGAAGAAGATTGCAGGTCAAGAAGGCGGTGCTGAGTCCAAGGGTTGGGACTGAGATAAGGTGGAGGGAGGGGAAATGAGGAAGCTGGAGAAATCTGCATTCATCCCTTGTGGTTGGAGGGTTCCTAGACAAAAGGTGAGGCGCTCTTCCTCCAGGCATCGTGTTGCCATTGCCTGACGATGGAGGAGGCCAAGGATCTGCATGTCCTTGGCGGAATTAAAGTGTTCAGCCACGGGGCAATTGGGTTGGTTGGTCTGGGTGTCCCAGAGTGTTCTCTGAAACGTTCCGCAAGTAGGCAACCTGTCTCCCCAATGTAGAGGAGGCCACATCGGGTGCAGCGGATGCAGTAAGTGATATGTGTGGAGGTGCAGGTGAATTTGAGGTGGATATGGAAGGATCCTTTGGGGCCTTGGAGGGAAGTGAAGGGGGAAGTGTGGGCGCAAGTTTTGCATTTCTTGCGGTTGCAGGGGAAGGTGCCGGGAGTGGATGTTGGGTTGGTGGAGTGTGTGGACCTGACGAGGGAGTCGCGGAGGGAGTGGTCTTTCTGGAACGCTGATAAGGGAGGGGAGGGAAATATATCCTTGGTGGTGGGGTCTGTTTGGAGGTGGCAGAAATGACGAAAGATGATACGATGTATCTGGAGGGTGGTGGGGTGGTAGGTGAGGACCAGTGGGGTTCTGTCCTGGTGGCGATTGGAGGGGTGGGGTTCAGGGGCGGAGGAGCGGGAAGTGGAGGAGATGCGGTAGAGAGCATCGTCAAGCACGTCTGAGGGGAAGTTGCGGTCTTTGAAGAAGGAGGCCATCTGGGTTGTTCGGTATTGGAATTGGTCCTCCTGGGAGTCAAGTCAAGTCTGGTGAATGATTCTTGCTGTGAGACCAAACAGGCTTTCCTGGTTGCTTTAATTGCCATTTGAGCCCAAGTGGTGAGAATCATGTCCTGTTTCCTCCTGATCTTTCTACACATTAAGTGAACAATTCACCATTCACTGAAGATCCTGAAATTAGAGTCGAGAGTGTGGTGCTGGAAAAACTTAGCAGGTCAGGCAGGATTCAAGATGCAGGAGAATCGGTGTTTCAGGCATAAGCCCTTCATCAGGAATCCTGAAATTAACCAACATCCCTGGCACTAGTGTCATATTTAAAAGGCTGGTGTACACCCAGACAAGCATGTCAGTCTGGTACTGCCCTGCACTGGTCCTGACATTTTCCTCAGATATGGCAGATAGGGAAAAATCCTTGCCTGTTTTGTGGGCAGGGACCTAGAGATTTTGCTGGACAAGGTGGTGCACAGGTAAGTCTTCTCTTCCCCTAGGAACATCAGTGGAGACTATGCCAGTGAGATCTGAAGTTGCCATCCACATCGAAGCAGTCTCAACCATATTGAGAAATGCCCAACACAGTAGGAAGAAGATCAATGCCCTTCACTATTCTGGCAGCATCTGTACCACCACTTCTTCTTGATACCTTATAATCAATCTCTGCTACTGCACCCACCTCCCACCAAGGCACATGCTCCATCATTTTCACTACTTGCTTTCAACATATTCTCTATTTGCCCTCATCAGCACCAAACTGTGACACCTAACCCTGCACACCCTTTGTGCTGCCTATTCATCCGCTTGGGAAACTAACCCAACCACACCAACAGTAATGGCTGTGCCACCCATTTTCACAGTGGTTAATATCTGCCAGTGTCTCAATTCCAGGAACAATAAAGTCCACAATAGAGCAGAAGTCTCAAAATAGGTTGTGTCCTGCCAATCCCACCCCTTATAGAATCATAGAATTATGAGTAAAAGATCCTAACTCTGACTGTCCGAAGCAAGGCCTGGACAGGTATTAGAGGCTGATTTATTGTATCCTCCAAGTGAAGACTATCCTCCTTGTCAGGAGTTAGGTCAATTGACAACAGTAGCAAATTTCCTGGCTTCATTGGCATTAAATGGCACACCAAAATAATTGGATTATGAGCCAGATATCTCTGACTAGAAGGCAAAGCGCAAAAAGACAAGGCAAGGCAGGGTTACTGTAAGCATTCACAAACTCAGAGTGAGTGAGCACTATGCGAGGAAGTGAAAAGCCCAGAGATGCAGTTAGGTCCAGTCTATGAGCTGGGTGTGTGAGCAGAGTCTCTGTGCTGCAGCATTACAATGATCATTGTCAGTGCAGCCTAGGGTAGAACAGTAAAATGCACAAAGGTCCTGTAAGTGGATTAAAGTTGTGCCATGAACGTTCATAGAAGTGGGAAATGTTGGATGCCAATATCCATAGATGTAGGTTGCATATGGTTTGTGCCCCTACAGTATGCCTGAGACGTTGATGCCAGGTGTCCACATGGAGATTGTTTGGAACAAGTGGCAAGTTGAACCTGTCAAGAAATTGCTCTGGTTTTAGATTGAGTTTTACAATGGTTAATTTATATGGTAGGTTTTATAATATCACAACCTGGGCAAATTGGACCTTTGACAAGTTGTTAATCAAGCAATAAAGAGCATGGAATGTGGAACATAGAATATAGAACAGTACAGCATAGAACAGGCCCTTCAGCCCACGATGTTGTGCCGACCATTGATCCTCATGCACCCTCAAATTTCTGTGACCATATGCACGTCTTTAAATGTCCCCAATAACCTTCCTTCCACAACTACTACTGGCAACACATTCCATGCACTCAAAACTGTGTAAAGAGCCGCCTCTGACATCCCGTCTATACCTTCCTCCAACCGGCTTAAAACTATGACCCCTCATGTTAGCCATTTCTGCCCTGGGAAATAGTCTCTGGCTATCGACTCTATCTATGCCTCTCATTATCTTGTATACCTCAATTAGGTCCCCTCTCCTCCTCCTTTTCTCCAATGAAAAAAGTCCGAGCTCAGTCACCCTCTCTTCATAAGATAAGCCCTCCAGTCCAGGCAGCATCCTGGTAAACCTCCTCTGAACCCTCTCCAAAGCATCCACATCTTTCCTATAATAGGGAGACCAGAACTGGACGCAGTATTCCAAGTGAGGTCTAACCAAAGTTTTATGGAGCTGCAACAAAATCTCACGACTCTTAAACTCAATTCCCCTGTTAATGAAAGCCAAACACCATATGCTTTCTTAACAATCCTGTCCACTTGAGTGGCCATTTTAAGGGATCTATGTACCTACACACCAAGATCCCTCTATTCCTCCACACTGCCAAGAATCCTATTCTTAGTCCTGTACTCAGCTTTCAAATTCAACTTTCCAAAATGCATCACCTCGCATTTATCCAGGTTGAACTTCATCAGCCACCTCTCAGCCCATCTCTGCATCCTATCAATGTCCTGCTGCAGCCTACATTAGCCCTCTATACTGTCAACGACACCTCCAACCTTTGTGTCGTCTGCAAACTTGCTGACCCATCCTTCAATCCCCTCATCCAACTCATTAATAAAAATTGCTAACAGTAGAGGCCCAAGGACAGGGTTCTGTGGAACACCACTCACCACTGACTTCCAGGCAGAATATTTTCCTTCTACTACCACTCGCTGTCTTCTATTGGCCAGCCAATTCTGTATCTAGACAGCTAAGTTCCCTGTATCCCATTCCTCCTGACCTTCTGAATGAGCCTACCATGGGGAACCTTATCAAATGCTTTGCTGAAGTCCATATACACCACATCCACTGCTCAACCCTCATCAACTTTTCTAGTCACATCCTCAAAGAACTCGATAAGGTTTGTGAGGCATGTCTTGCCCCTCACAAAGCCGTGTTGACTGCATTTAATCAAGCCATGCTCTTCCAGATGGTCATAAATCCTATCCCTCATAATGCTTTCTAACACCTTACAGATGACAGACGCGAGACTTACTGATCTTTAATTGCTGGGGATTTCCCTATTTCCTTTCTTGAAGAGAGGAATTACATTTGCCTCTCTCCAGTCCTCAGTTATGACTCCAGTGGAGAGTGAGGATGCAAAGATCTTCGCAAGTGGTGAAGCAATTGCATTTCTTGTTTCCCAAAGCAGCCGAGGACAAATCTGGTCCTGGCCTGGCGACTTGTTAATTTTAATGTTTGACAAAATTTTCAGCACATCAGCTTCCTCTATCTCTATCCATTCCAGCATGCACACCTGCTCTTCAAAGATTTCATTCACCATAAAGTTAGTTTCTTTTGTGGTGAGTCTACTGCACCATTCAATCAAGTCTGCTCTCTGGTGGGAATCTTGCCATGCCACTTTAGCAAAGTGGGTAAGTGGTGGCAACATGATCTTGACATTGAGATGACCATCACACCTGATTTGACCAATCATCTCTCACAGTCTGGTAAGATTCCGTCCATTCCATCCAGTTTTGACTCTGATAAAGACTTCTTCAGAATTAAGGGGGGGGCTAGAAAATTGGGCTTTTAATGCTGTTAGACAAAGGTGACCCAGTCTTCCTTGTTGCTTTTGCTCTCAGCAAAGTAGACACATTTTCTCCTTTTCACACCTTCACTTATGTCCATTTCATATCTCTAATGGTCCTTTACCACCACTGTAGAGTGGTTGAGGACTTTGGGTCAGTACTCAGTTGAGTTTAGAAAGATAAGAGTGTGATCTCATTGAAATGTACAGAAAACTGAGAATTCTGGATAGAATAGATGTGGAGAAGTTGTTGCCATTAGTAGGACAGACTAGAACCTAAGCACACAGTAAAGGAATTTCTTCAGACAGAGTGTGGTTAATCCATGAATCTCATTGCGACAGAAGTCTGTGGAGGCCAAAACAGAGATAGATTCTTGATTAGCAAGGGGATCAAAAGTTATGGGGAGAAGGCTGGAGAATGGGATTGAGAAACATAACAGATGTGATTGAATGGTGCAGCAGACTCACTGGGCCAAATAGTCTAACTTTATCTTATGGTCATTGTACTTTGCCCTTGGCATCCTCTATTCTGCTGATAGCTCATTCCCTGTGTCAACAAAATTTTAAAAAATCACAATTTCCAGCCCCATTCTGTTCTGAAGAAGTCATATCAGGTTTGAAATGGTAACACTATTTCTCTTTCCATAGATACGCCAGACTTGCTGAGATTCTCCACCATATTCTGGTTTTATCTCAGGTTGACATGGTATTGGGTCTCAGTCCTAATTTTGATCATTTAAGTGAGTAGTTAGCACTTCTCATGCTTCCATTTGCATTTCAAACTGATCACTTTACTCAGCAGCTGCTTTCCAAATACACAGTGGAGCATTAATTTGCCATTTTCTAAGCCTGCCGGGCAATTGCATCACTGGCAATTCGAGATTAATTAATTAAGTTAACTAATTAACTGTGGAGAAGGATATGGAAGGTAGAGAATGTGAAGAAATAAATAGTGAAAAATATCCATATTATAGAAGAGGAGGTGTCGGAAGTCTTAAAACACATAAATATGGATAAATCCCTGGAACCTGGCCAGGTGTACCCTAGAACTCTTTGGGAAGCTTGGAAAGTGATTGTTGGGTCCCGTGCTGAGATATTTGCATCATCGAAAGATTCAGGTGAGGAAGACAGGAGGTTGGCTAAGGTGGTGCCACTATTTAAGAAAGGTGGTAAGGAAAAGCCAAGGAACCAAAGATCAGTGAGCCTGACATCAGTGGTGGGAAAGTTGTTGGAGGGAGTCCTGAGGGATAGGATTTACATGTATTTGGGAAGGTAAGGACTGGTTAGGGATAGTCAACATGGCTTTGTCCGTGGGAAATCACGTCTCACAAACTTGATTGAGCTTTTTGAAGAAGTAACGAAGAGTATTGAAGATGGCAGAGCGGACGTGATCAACGAACTTCAGTAAGACGTTCGACAAGGTTCCTCATGGTAGACTGGTTAGCAAGGTTAGATCACATGGAATACAGGGAGAACTAGCCATTTGGATACAGACTGGCTCGAAGGTAAAAGACAGAGGGTAGTATTGGAGGGTTGCTTTTCAGATTGGTGGCCTGAGATCAGTGGTAGATTTACATAAATGATTTGGATCTGAACATAGGAGGATCGGTTGCAGGTGACACCAAAATTGGAGGTGTAGTGGACAACAAAGACAGTTACCTCAAACTATAATGTGGACCTTGATCAATGTGTCAAACATGATGTGCTGGATTTTGGAAAGGCAAACCAGGGCAGGACTTATACACATAATGGTAAGTTCCTGGGGAGTGTTGCTGAACAAAAAGTGTGCAGGTTCATTGTTCCTCAAAAGTGGAGTCCCCAGTGGACAGGATAGTGAAGAGGCCATTTGGTATACTTGCCTTTACTGGTCAGGACATTGAGTACAGGAGTTGGGAGGTCATGCTGCAACTGTACAGGAAAACCTGCACCCAAACCACTCCCCTCACTTTCATCTAAGGCCACAAAGGATCCTTCCACATCCGACAGAAATCTACCTGTACCTCCACCAATGTCATCTACTGTATCTATTACACCCGACGTGATCTCCTCTACATCGGGGAGACAGGACACCCACTTGCAGATCGCTTCAGAGAACATCTCTGGGACACCTGCACCAACCAATCCCACCGCCCTGTGGCCAAACACTTAACTTTCCCCCCACTACGTCAAGGACATGTAGGTCCTGGACCTCCTCCACCGTCAAACTGTGACCACCTGATGCCTGGAGGAAGAACGCCTCATCTTCTGCCTTGGGAACCTGCAACCACACGGGATCAGTTTCCTCATTTCCCCTCTACCCACATTATCCCAGTCCAAAGCCTCCAACTTGGCACTGCCCTCCTGACCTGTCCCATTACCTTTCCCATCTATCAGTTCCACCCTCCTCTCCGAGCTATCACCTTCTCCCTCACCTTAATCTACCTATCGTGTTCTCAGCTACCTTACCCCACCCACCCTTACCCCTCCCATTTATCTTTCAGCTCCCTGGCCCACAAGCCGCATTCCTGATGAAGGGCTTATGCGTGAAACATCGATTCTTCTACTCCTCGGATGCTACCTGACTTGCTGTGCTTTTCCTGTGCGACACTCTCGACTCTGATCTCAAGCATCTGCAATCCTCTCTTTCTCATAGGAAATTGGTTCAGTCAATTTTGGAATGCTGTGTGCAATTCTGTTCTCCCTGCTATAGGGGAATGTTATGAAACTTGAAAGGATACAGAAAAGATTTACAAGGATTTTGCCAGGTTTAGAGGACTTGAGCTGTAGAAAGAAGCTGAATAGGCTGGGACTAATTTTGCTGTAGTGTCAAAGGCTGAGGGGTGACCTTATAGAGGTTTATAAGATCATGAGGGGCATGAATAGGGTGAATAGACACGGTCTTTTCCCCTTCATGGGGGAGTCCAAAACTAAAGGACATAGGTTTAAGGTGGGAAAGGAAAGATTTAAAAGCGGCAACTTTTTCATGCAAAGGGTGGATTATGTATGGAATGAGTTGCCAGAGGAAGTGATGGATGCTGGTACAATGACAAAATTTAAAAGGCACCTGGAGGGTATATGAATAGGAAGGGTTTAGAGAGATATGGGCTAAATGCTGGCAAATGGTACTAGGATATCTGGTCAACATGGACGGGTTACACCAAAGAGTCTGTTTCCATGCTGTACATATGACTCTAAGACTATATGACTAATATTGGCTCAGGTCACGATGAACCACATTGAAATATGCTTGATATGGAATTCTTGTAAACAACAGCCAAGCAAACTTTTGCATCATCAGCCAGATTGGGTATTCCCAGATGCACAGTTAAGTGTACAATAATGATGATATCCAATTCACTACTCAGTACAACCAATGAATCTCATAGCCGAAAATTTGATCAGGCCAGGAACAGGTTAAAATCAAGAAAATAAAAGCAGATGAGAACTCTTACATGAACTGTGCATGATAATACTTGGTGAGATTTTGTAGCAAGTCCACTCCTTTCTTTGTCTTTATCTCATTTACTTTGATCAGATACTAAAAGAAAAAACAAAAGCAAAGTTGTATGGTAAATTATACATCCCTCACACTAAAAAAAAGTACAATTTCTCAGTGGCTATGATTTAGGATTCTTATAAGTCAAATATTTCAAAGGGACTCATAAACATAACAGTGATTTCTTCAAAGATTCAACTGGCAAATCATTAATACTGCAGGTAGAAAACTTTTGAAATTTGAAAAATGCACTTAAGAAAGTATCATCTGTTCAGGATGTCTCACTATATTTCCATAACTAAGAAGCTCAAATTACGTTCAAGAAGCCACAAATCATAAGGTGAATAGCACAGAAACATTTGATATTCCATCCTAATTAAAACAACAAATATTTTCAGCCAGTAATATATTTAGAAATTGGAGCAGAATGTCAAAAATAGAAAAATGAAATGGCAGGTTCAGTAAAAGAAAGGACAGCAAAGTTAGCAACAGTAAATGCCTACGATGAAAGATCAAATCTTTAGGTAGGAAAGAAAAAATGTAATAATTATTTGCAGTAAAATGTTGTATCTGCCACACAAAAATGGTTCTTAGAGAGGTGCCTGGCAACATTTTCATAAAAGGGGATTAGAAAAGAAAAATTAACTTTGGACAGAAGATTTTGAACTGGTAGAAAACTAAACAATTATCAAGGATAAAGAAGAGAAGTTCAGCTTCCAAGCCTGAAATAGTACTGCAGACACTGGTAAGATTGTGACACCTGGAAGATATGAGGAGAGTGTAAAATATCTGTGATTATGCTAGATTCTAGATAGGATGACATTCTTTTAGCATCATTAATTTCATCTGTTTATGGACATGCCTGATCTTCTGGCAAAGCTGCAAGTCAGAACTTACCAGCAGCTGCAACAATATCTGCACTATGCACACTCAAATTGCACTCACCAGACAGCTACTATTTCACCTTCATCAGAAATACCGAATAGGTTTCCTGCATACAAGCACATTAGTGGCATAGAGCAATTAGCGTTACTGGCTGAGCAAGGCAAATTAGAAGTTGCAGATATTGCAAACAGCAGGTTGAGCAGGTGAATGTAGATCCAGTTGCTGGTGGCAAGATTTAAAGACAATAACATCGGTAGAATGTCTCAAAAACTGACAACCTTGGAACCAAACCCATGCTGATTTTAGATCTTGTTGGATTTTGAATTGGCCAGTTTGAACTAAAGCTGAAAAATGTGTTGCTGGAAAAGCACAGCAGGTCAGGCACCATCAAAGGAGCAGGAGATTCGACGTTTCGGGCATTTCTGAAGATGCTGCCTGACCTGCTGCGCTTTTCCAGCAACACATTTTTCAGCTCTGATCTCCAGCATCTGCAGTCCTCACTTTCTCCCAGTTTGAACCAAGTCAGTATTGTCTTCCATTTAGAGTGTTGAGGACATAGGTCAAGTAAGGATTGCAAAGGGAAGTTTTAAAAGAAATTGAGGCAATGCTACAAGTTAAGCCTGACAATTCTTTGGAGATGCTTCAGATCCATACCTGTTACTTTTTCAGAAATGTGCCAGAAGTCTGTTTAATTAAGTAAATGGGGTTTCTGTATATTTCAACAACGTGTTAGGGGTGGACAGGGAGCAGCTGTAAGCTGTAAAAGTTAGACCAAAAATGACAGTGAAGAAGAAAAGTCAGGTGATGGTAGCTTAAAAAGAAATGCTTGGTTTTTGGATATCTGGATTTGAGACACTCTACTGTAATATATTAGATTAGATTACTTACAGTGTGGAAACAGGCCCTTCGGCCCAACTAGTCCACACTGACCCTCTGAAGAGCAAGCCACCCAGACCATTCCCCTACACTTACCCCTTCATCTAACACTACGGACAATTTAGCATGGCCAATTCACCTAACCTGCACATTTTTGGACTGTGGGAGGAAACTGGAGCACCCGGAGGAAACCCACACAGACACGGGGAGAATGTGCAAACTCCACACATACAGTTGCCTGAGGCGGGAAATGAACCCGGGTCTCTGGTGTTTTGAGGCAGCAGTGTTAACCACTGTGCCACCATGCCGCCCAACATTTTAAAAGGCATCTGGATGGGTGTATGAATAGGAAGGGGTTAGAGGGATATGAGCCAGGGGCTAATATTGCTGTAATACAATGGGCCAAAATTGGCAAGAACAGGAAACCTTCCAGTTTTCTTTAGGAGTTGTAAGCTTCCCTCATCCTTCAGATCAAAGTTTCTAGAAATGTGAATTGTTAATAATCCAGCTTCATTTTGAATCTGAGTGAACAATGGCATCATTGAAATTTTAGGACAGAGAAAGGAAAATCAACAACAGAAAAGAAAACAGAGTGAATAAGTCAATATTGATAAAGTAAGGAAAATATTGGTTTGAGCAGAAGATAGAATAAATAGAAGTAGTGATTGGAACAATGTGGATCTTATTGTCTATGAGATCCTTGATTAGGGTTGTTAACCTGGGCCAATCAAGCTGACAGGTATAAACAGGGAATTCCGAGTCTCCTGATTTCAGGGCCGGACTCTGAGCAGGCTGGCCACAGCTAGTTACTGTGCTCATGTAAAGGGACACTTGATGATGGGATACCATCCTCTGTAGTTATTTCAGTATGAAAACTTACAGAATTGTAAAATTTAAAATACAATAAATTTTAATGAGCTAGTTAGTGGGCGTGAGACTCATCAATTTCAGTCTTCTCTTTTGGGGCTTCCAAAATTAAATGGCATTGCAGGAACATAAATATCATCACTTAAAAGTTTCCCTATGCCATTATGTGCCGGACTTACATTTATTCAGCAAATTATGACTCAAATACAGCCATTTATTGAAACCTAAGGGAAGATAGATGGACAGATTCCATTTTTGTGAAGCAAACAACAGTAGTGGAAATCATCTAGCAATTTGTGGTATTTTGCAACTTGCAGCATACATCCCTCTCCCCATTATTAATGTGTTTGCTTATGCATTACAATAAGCCAAGGTTGTGAACTTATTATTTTCCCAGAATATTCAAAAGGGCAGACAGCAATTCCATAAAACCATGAAACAAAAAATTTTAATATTCATGAAATCCTTTTTAATCTGAAGAAGGAGCTCAAAAATGCAATATACCACACTGGATTATTTTCATGCATTGTCACTTGTGAAATCTTTCATAACTGATAAAATGATAAATATGACAGCGGTTTTGTGTGAAGAGCTGACAGATCTCAAAAAGTGATTCATTATAAAAAATGTCTCTCAGATCGGTAGTATTTCAGACTGTTGAACACCGCCATGAGTAATAGTAGTTTCTGTTGTAAATCAAACCCAACTTGTGTCAGAACGTATTTTGGCATTGGCTAACTTAACTACCACATACAGAAAGAAACACCAAGTAGGCAGTGGACCTCCTATACCAATACTTCAATGTAATTTTCTTCAAAATATGTATTGAAATAATGCTATTTGTACATCATTCATATATCTTACACAAACTGGCATTATCAACTGATAGTAACATAATAAAGGCTCATCACAGCTGGAATTCCCTACTAACAAACAATAAGTAGAAAACAATACTGGTGTTACAAGCAAAAATATGGAACAAACATTAAGTGCAAACTTTTCATATTTATGTATAAAGGTGTTTATGTCTTAATCTTTTTTATGATGTACCTAATCTCAAGCTATACAAGTGTGTATATTAATTTGTTTCTATTTTATAATGACTATGTGGAGACCACTGTAATCTGTCAGCTGAGGCACCCCTTTTTTGAAGCTATCTGCTCCTTGACAATGATGTTACAAGATGGAGGGAGGGAAAGGGACTTTGTGAAATAATATACTTTTGCTTCTTGAATCTGAGTATGTATTCAATACAGACCATGAAATGAAAGCCTCTGACTGTGATGGGTTTAGGTTTCTCATTTCCAACCACACAAACAATGAAGGACACAAATTCAACTGTGACGATGCAACCATCCTAGCACAGGCAAAACTGAGACATGTAAATACCAGGGTGACAGACCACAAACACCTTATCAAAGATGAACTGATGATGTAACCTAGTGAGGTGACAAAATATTTGCAGAAAAAACACACCAGCTTGGCAAACAAATCCATGACTTTATCTAGTTGCGGAACTTGGGCAGCACCAACCAGTTTGGGAAGATGGAGGCATGGCTGTAATGTCTTTGAACTAGCGATCCAGAATCTCAGGATAAAGCTCTGGGGACAAGGATTCAATATTCACCAATAAATCAATTTGGAATATAAGTAACGGTGACTCCAAAACTATCATTTTGCTGACTGCAGTCCTTCAGGAAAGAACGTCTACCATTCCGATCTAATCTGGCCTGAACGTGACTTCAGACCCACATAATATGCATGACTTAACTGTCCCCTGAAGTTCCTTACTAATGAATATTAAAGAGAAAACAATACTACATTTACAAGCAAAAATATGAAACAAACATTTCCCTAGAGGGTTAGGCCATTTTGGACAGAGATGAGGAGAAACCTCTTCACCCAGAGAGTGGTGGGTGTGTGGAATGCTCTGCCCCAGAAGGCAGTGGAGGCCCAGGCTCTGGATTCGTTTAAGAAAGAGTTGGATAGAGCTCTCAAGGATAGTGGAATCAAGGGTTATGGAGATAAGGCAGGAACAGGATACTGATTGAGGATGATCAGCCATGATCATAATGAATGGTGGTGCAGGCTTGAAGGGCAGAATAGCCTACTCCTGCGCCTATTGTCTATTGTCTAGAGAACGATTTAGTTCAAGACCACTTAATGATGGTCAACAAATGTTGGCCTAGGCAGTGAAGCTCACAAGACATGAAAGGATAAATAAATACAGATCCAGGCAAAATGTCAGCCTGAACCACACAATTCAAAATGACTGGGGTACCCATTAAAGCTATCATGCTGATATGGTAGAAGGAGTTGAATTGATATTCAGGATTAAAAATGTTGGAGCAGGGTCAAAGGAGTTTTACTTCTGTAGCCTACCAAGTTAGATCTGACCTTGGAGCAGCATAATAGTAGGTGAAAAGTGGGGAACTGTTCCATTTTCCAAAAGTAAATCATTCAACTTGATGAGTATGCAATGGACTAATAAAAAAGACTTACTGGCATAATAAATCAACAGCAATTTATTAAAATTGATATGAACATATATACACAAATAAAGCTTGATGTGGAAGTAAATAAATCAGAAACTGTCACATACCTCACACATCTGCAGCTGAAACATCTTCCTTTCCTTTTCCATCTCCTCTGCTATTTCACCTCCAGTCACTTCAATTCGTACCATTCCATATTGCTTTGCAAGTTCTCTTTTCTCTTTTTCAATCTTAGTGCTGGCAAAAATAAAATGTGAAAAAGCATTCAACCAGCTAACCCATTTGCCAGCTTGGTATATGGGCTATTAAAACAAATTATGAGAGAATTACATATCAATATTAGTTGTGGCCACCAATTAATCCCTCAGAGTACTTAATACTACAATTTACTGAAACATGAAAGAATGGTCATAAATATAAAATTGTTCTTGTGGTCAACAGCACATATTATATTGGCCTCAGTAATATATAAAATGTTATCAACATTCCTACCTGTTGAAAATGCAAATGTAGCATTTTTATTTGGGAAATGAAACTTAGGAAGCCAATAATGTACAGGATCAGAAGAGTCTGTCCAGTGATACTAAGAAATAATTTTTCTCAATCACAGATTTCCTCAAATATTTTAAAATTCCAAGACAATCTTTTATTTGAGATATGTCTCTTGTATAAACTTAAAAATATAAGCCATAGGTATTAAGTTAGCCTGGAGAAGTGTTTTGTAGAGGAATAACACACTACTATTTTCTGGGTCTGTACATTGGAAGAAGCAAAAATAGCCCTTAGTAGAGTGATATGCTCTTCTTATCGGATGTGGGAGTTTAGAGAGAGTTTATGTGAAACTGAGCATTATATCCACAATAAATGCCATTGGTTGTGCATCCTATCAGATTGAATGGATTGGTTGGAGCGACAGTTAGAGACAATGAGGAATTTACAAAAACAAGGGGGTGTGATGGATGACAACTATAGGAAAGGAGAAAAGTCTCAGATACAGTCACAAAAATGGGTTAACTCCAGGAAAGGTAAGAGAGGTAGGCAGGTAGTGCGGGAGTCTTCTGTGGCTATCCCCATTTCAAACAAGTATGCTGTTTTAGAAAATGTAGGGAGTGATGGATTCTCGGGGAATGTAGCATAAACAGCCAAGTTTCTGGTCTTGAGATGACTGTAATGCAATGAGGGGTATGTCAGGTTCCAAGACATCAATTGTGTTAGGGGACTCTCTAGTCCAACGCACAGACAGACATTTCTGTAGGTAGCAGTGAAAAATCAGATGATGTGCTGCCTCCCTGGTGCCAGGAGCAAGGATGTCTCAGAGAGGATGCAGAATGTTGTCAAGGAGGAGAGAAACCAGCAGGAGGTCATTGTACACATTGAAGCCAAAGACATAGGAAGGGAAAAGGATGAGATTCTGAAGGGAGAATATAGAGAGTTAGGTAGGAATTTAAAAAGGAAGTCCTCGAAAGTAGTAATATCTGGATTACTCCCAGTGCTATGAGCTAGTGAGGGTAAGAATAGGAGATGGAACAGATGAATGCTTGGCTGAGGAGCTGGTGTATGGGAGAAGGATTCACATTTTTGGATCATTGGAATCTTTTCTGGGGTAGAAGTGACCTGTACAAGAAAATTCGATTGCACCTGAATTGGAAGGGGATGAATATACAGGGAGGGAGATTTGCTAGAGCTGCTTGGGAGGATTTAAACTATAAGCTGGTGGGGGGTGGGTGGGATTGAGATGCAGGGAGAGGAAAGAGATCAACCTGAGACTGGTACAATTGAGAAAAGAAGCGATTCACACAGTCAGGGCAGGCAGGGACAAAGCAGAGAACAAGATATGACTGATAAATTAAACTGCATTTATTTCAATGCAAGAGGTCTAACATGGAAGGCAAATTAACTCAGGGCATGGTTAAAAACATGGGATTGGGATATCATTGTAATTACAGAAACATGGCTCAGGGATGGACAGGACTGGCAGCTTAATGTTCCAGGATACAAATGCTACAGGAAGGAAAACAAGGGAGGCAAGAGAGAAGAGGGAGTAGCACTTTTGATAAGGGATAGCATTACAGCTGTACTGAGGGAGGATATTCCTGGAAATACATCCAGGCAAGTTATTTGGGTGGAACTGAAAAATAAGAATTGAATGATCACCTTATTGGAATTATATTATAGACCCCCTAATAGTCAGTGGGAAATTGAGAAACAAATTTGTAAGATTCCAGTTATCTGTAAGAATAATAGGATGGTTATGGTAGGGGATTTTAACTTTCCAAATATTGAAAGGGACTGCCATAATGTTAAGGGTTTAGATGGAGAGGAATTTGTTCAGTGTGTACAAGAAAACTTTCTGATTCAGTATGTGGATGTACCTATTAGAGAAGGTACAAAACCTAACCTATCCCTGGGAAATACGGCAAGGCAGGTGACTGAGATGTCAATCCTGATGAAGGGCTTTTGTCCGAAAAGTTGATTTTCCTGCTTCTTGGATGCTGCCTGACCTGCTATGCTTTTCCAGCACCACTCTAATCCTGACTGAGATGTCAGTGGGGGAGCACTTTGGGGCTAGCGACCATAATTATTAGTTTTAAAATAATGATGGGAAAAGACAGACCGGATCTAAAAGTTGAAGATCTAAATTGGAGGAAGGCTAATTTTGTCAGTATTAGGCAAGAACTTTCAAAAGCTTATTGGTGGGCAGATGTTCGCAGGTAAAGTGATGGCTGGAAAATGGGAAGCCTTCAGAAATGACATAACAAGAGTCCAGAGACAGTATATTCCTGTTAGGGTGAAAGGAAAGGCTGGTAGGTGCAGGAAATGCTGGGATGACTAAAGTAATTGACATTTTGTTTAAAAAAAAGAAATAAACATATGTTAGGTATAGACAGGATAGACTGAATGAATCCTTAGAAGAGTATAAAGGCAGTAGGAGTATACTTAAGAGAAAAATCAGGAGGGCAAAAAGGGGACATAAGATAGCTTTGGCAAATTGGGTTAAGGAGAATCCAAAGGGTTTTTACAAATACATTAAAGACAAAAGGGTAACTAGGGAGAGAATAGGGCCCCTCAAAGATCAACATGGCAGCCTTTTGTGGAGCTGCAGCAGATCGGGGAGATACTAAACAAGCATTTTGCATCAGTGTTTACTGTAGAGAACGACATGAAAAATATAGAATGTAGGGGAATAGATGGTGACATCTTGAAAAATGTCCATATAAGAGAGAAGGAGGTGCTGGATGTCTTGAAATGCATAAATCCCCAGGACCTGATCAGATAGAACATAGACCTGATCAGATGTACCATAGGACTCTGTGGAAAGCTAGGGAAGTGATTGCTGGACGCCTTGCTGAGATATTTTTATCATCGATAGTCACAGGTGAGGTGCCGGAAGACTGGAGGTTGGCTAATGTGGTACCACTATTTACGGAAGGTAGTAAGGACAAGCCAGAGACCTACAGACCGGTGAGCCTGACGTAAGTGGTGGACAAGTTGTTGTAGGGAGTCTTAAGCGACAGGATATACATGTATTTGAAAAGGCAAGAACTGATTAGGGATAGTCAACATGGTTTTGTGTGTGGGAAATCATGTCTCACAAACTTGATTGAGATTTTTTTTTAAGAAGTGACAAAGAGGATTGATGAGGGCAGAATGGTAGACATGATCTATGTGGACTTCAATAAGGCGTTCTCCCCACGGGAGACTGGTTAGTAAGGTTAGATCTCATGCAATACAGGGAGAACTAGCCATCTGGATACAGAACTAACTCAAAAATAGAAGACAGAGGGTGGTGGTGGAGGGTTGTTTTTCAAATTGGAGGCTTGTGACCAGTGGAGTGCCACAAGGATTGGTGCTGGGTCCACTACTTTTCATTATTTATATAAGTGAATTGGATTTGAGCAGAAGAGGTATAGTGAGTAAGTTTGCAGATGGTACCAAAATTGGAGGTGTAGTGGACAGTGAAGAAAGTTACCTCAGATTACAACGGGATCATGATCAGATGGGCCAATGGACTAAGGAATGCAGGTGGGGTTTAATTTAGATAAATGCAAGATGCTGCATTTTGGGAAAGCACATCTTAGCAGGAGTAAGGTCCTAGGGAGTGTTGCTGAACAAAGAGACCTTGGAGTGCAGGTTCATAGTTCCTTGAAAGAGGGGTCGAAGGTAGATAGGATAGTGAAGGAGGCATTTTGTGTGCTCTCCTTTATCGGTCAGAGCATTGAGTACAGGAGTTAGGAGGTCATGTTGTGGCTGTACAGGACATTGTTTAGGCCATTTTTGGTATATTGCGTGCAATTCTGGTCTCCTTCCCATCTGAAAGGATATTGTGAAACTTGAAAGGATGCAGAAAAGATTTACAAGGATATTGCCAGGGTTGGAGGATGTGAACTAGAGGGAAAGATTGAATAGGCTGGGGTTGTTTTCCCTGGAGTGTTGGATGCTGAGGAGTGATCTTGTTGAGGTTTATAAAATCATGAGCGGCATAGAAAGGATAAATAGACAAAGTCTTTTCCCTGGGGTGGGGGGAGTCCAGAACTAGAGGGCATAGGTTTAGGGTGAAAGGGGAAAGATATAAAAGGGACCTAAAGGGCGACTTTTTCACGCAGAGAGTGGTACGTGTATGGAATCAGCTGCCAGAGGAAGCGGTGGAGGCTAGTACAATTGCAACATTTAAAAGGCATCTGAATGGGTATATGAATCAAAAGGTTTTGGAGGGACATGGGCCAGGTGGAACTAGATTAGGTTGGGCTATCTGGCCGACATGGACGAGTTGGACTGAAGGGTCGGTTTCTGTGCTGTACATTTCTAAAACTCTGATTCTATGAGGGTTGTACATCTAAATGACATTTTAATTTATGCAAATATATTTTCTTCAGATATCTACTCTGAATTCTGGTGCAGCAGTCCTCACCATGATTTTTTTTAAAATTTGGTATGGTTTAGAACTGAGAGTTGAGATTAAGAACAGCGGCTTGTTTCAAAGAACAAGAGAACAAAGAAAAATGTTTGCTGTTGGAACTGGCATGGAAGTTAATAACTATACGAAGGACCCTGGACACTGAGTGGTTGCTCCACTCAAGGCTGGCAACTGGTTGGATGCTGGTCAATCAATGGAGAGCTTGCCAATCACAGAGAATGCTGATTGAAAATTTTAAAAAGTGAACGGTTTCTGACTGGGTTTTAGCAGAAGGGAGAGTGAGTTTTGAAAACTTCCAGATACTGTGGTTGTGTATTGCTCTCTCTAGTTTTCTATCTAGTTACTGAATTGTTGAATGATCTTAGAAAAATATCCCAGTCTGTAAGAAATAAGTAAGTACATTTATAGAAGTTTTCTGAAACTGTCCTTACTAACTGGTAACTTCAGAATTCAAGCAAGGTATACAGTTCTGCTTGCCTGTGAACAAACAATTGTTCAATGATTTCATGAAGGTGTCGTATCTATCACTTGAAATGGTTTACTGAACTAACAAATGATAATCACTTTTTTTTTCCTAAATTGTTCCTTAACTGTCTCTACCTGTCTGTGTGAGTGAGGGTTATGATCAGGCTTTAGATCATAGAAATAATTTAATTACCTTTGAAGTTTCTCCACAGAGGCTGGTATGCCATCACCAAGTCACCTTTTATTTACCTGTGGAAGGTCCTCTCAGAGTGACAGGATGTCTGACACTCCTGTTTATTTTTATTTTCCTTCAGAACACTCCTGTTTATATCTGTCAGCCAGGGCTCTCTGATTGGACCAGATTAATAGCCCCAGTCAGGCAAACCATATTCTATGAGGCCCACCTGGCTGACCTCATTACAGTCACTACACCCCTTTGCCTCTTGAATCCAAGGACATTGGCTGATTTTTTTAAAGCTCCTCCTGCAGCATTTTAGCACCAAGTAAGATTCCTTGGATATGGGTGGTGCGTAACACAAAGTAGATCCCCTCAAAGCCAGTTCTCAGAGTGATAGGTTGTCTGACATTATTGTTTTTATCTGTCAGCCAGGGGCCCCTGATTGGACTAGATTAACAGCCCTAATCAGGGAGTTCATATTTTATGAGATACACCTAGCTGACATTGTTGCAATCATGACATTCTTGTTTTTCTGTATTCTGCCACAGTTACATTATTAATAATAAATTGTGAATTTTTGTTTAAGTTAACGGTGGCATGGTGGTTAGTACTGCTGCCTCACTGCACCAGGTCCCAGGTTGATTCCAGCCTCGGGTGACTGTCTGTGTGGAGTTTGCACATTCTTCCCATCTCTGCATGGGTTTCCTCCGGGTGCTCCGGTTTCCTCCCACAGTCCAAAAAGATGTGCAGGTCAGGTGAATTGGCCATGGTAAATTACGCATAGTGTTAGGTGCATCATTCAGAGGGAATGGGTCTGGATGGGTTACCCTTTGGAGGGTTGGTGTGGACTGGTTGGGCCAAAGGGCCTGTTTCCACACTGTAGGGAATCTATTAATAAAAAAATTGGTATTAAAGATCTGTTATTTGTAAAGTTTGGTTAGGAACAATTGGGAAATTTTGCTGGTCATTGAATGTTTTAATTTCACCATGTTGCAAATCCAGTGTTAGTGAAGCTGATTTGGTTTCGCAATACTATCACTGTCTTATAATACTGGGAGAAAAACACCCTGAATCTCTGCAACTGATGCAATCAACTAAAATTACATGACTTTCTTTGAAAGCAATTGCACATCAGAGTGAAACTGAAAATACAAGGCAAAGAAAACTAAGTCAGCATCTTGTTCAAAACTATCCTGTCCCATTTACAGCAAAATCTTTTGGGCACAGATCAGTTTTAGCAGTCACTTATGCACCCACTGGAACCCTACTAAACACCCCAGAAGTTAAACAAACTCAGAAATTGTTGAAAAAACTCAGCAGCTTTGGCCACATTAATGAAGAGTAAGCAGAAAAATGTTTTGAGTTCGGTGACCTTTCTTCAGAACACCAGATGTTAAACATGGTCATATTCACTTTGAAGGACAAACAATATATTTTCTTCCTATGATTGGCCGAATTACCAAGAATGGTGCTGAATATATTTAAGATTACAAATCAACGGTTTTGTAAGGAATGTGGGACTGATCTGATGGAAGATTGCAAACAATAGTTGCTCATTACCAGTGTGAAACCAAGGTGAATAAGAGTACTTGTCGTGACTGCACGAAGTCAGGCTATTGTGTGGCTGCTCCATGTCTGCCACCCTGTTTGCATGAGGGGATCTCCCCAAACCCTACTTCTACACTCTATGTGCCTTCTTTGGGCACAGGGGCTGGCCAAATCTCAATTTTGCTGCAGTCTGTTGACTCAAACTGTGAGGTCTGATGCTCAAAACGGACCAGATTTCCTCCAAATCCGTCAGCTGGTCAGTATATTCTGCTGGCTGAATAACTAAAGTCCACTTGGTGGAGGCAAGCCACCCTTTAAAACATAATGCGTTATCTTGCACAATAGCTTAAAAGCTTAATTTTGAAGAATGCCCTCTACAATCTTACACACCAAATGCCATTTACTTCCATTACTGTGATTGCCCTGTTCCAATCCTTAAATTTAAGTTGTTTTGTTCATGGTAAATTGGACTTCTTGAATCTACGATAAGAGTAACTCACTTTAAAGAACTTTTTTTTCTGTAACTGCTGATCTAAACCTCATAACAGTATAAAGTTGGACTGTTATAACAGATGTAACCATGCAAAGTAATATCTGGTTAGCAATTCTTAATGCCTTTGATCAATAAAAGACATAAATTACACTGTAGCTAATATGGTATTGAAATGCAAATGGAAACACTGATCAGATTTGCTCATGTAGGATAATTACAGCATCATACAAGAAAATATGGACATAGACATAAGCTGATCCTCTTTTATTGTTGGCAAAAAAAGAAAACACTTTCTAGAGGACCTTTAGCTACTATGCATTGTACGTTAGCTTGCAAATTTCTTCTGGGGAATTCTTCAAGATCTGAATTGAACATAACCTTTACATAACTAGCATTAGCATTTGATTATGATTAACAATTCTGTTTTATGAAATGATTTGTTATGTCAAAAGCACTATCTAAAAGATTAGTGAAAGTGGGGTTAGAAAGTAACTTTTAAAAAGGAACTGTGTACAGGCATTGAAATTCAAAAATATGAAGGCTATTGAGGAGTGGACTAATTAGATAGCTCTTTCATAGCTCTGGCATGGGCACTATTGGGCTGAATGGTCGTCTCCTGCTTTATGTAATTCTGTGATATGGAACAAAAGAGAGTGAAGAAGAGAATATAAACTGTATTTCCACTCTTTTTGTGCATTTGAGATTTGAAACTCACAATTTGTTTTCATAATCTTTCCAAGCTTTTTCAAAGGGCTTCTTTAAATCCTGTAAAAAAGTTGAAAAAGAGTAAAAAGGAGGAAATCGAATTATTTCACATAACAATCAAAATTCCTATAGTGTGGAAGCAGGCCATTTAGCCCATCAAAGCCACACGAACCCTCTGAAGAGCATTCCACCCAGATGGCGCCCCCCCATAACCCTGTATTTCCCATGGCTAATCCATCTAACCTGTAATCCCTGGACACCATGGACAATTTAGCATGACCAATCCAACTAACCTGCACATCTTTGGACTGCAGGAGGAAACCAGAGCACTTGGATAAAACTCATGCGGACACAGAGAGAATGTGCAAACTTTACAGAGTCACCCAAGAGTGGAATCAGATCTAAGTCCCTGGTGCTGTGAAGTAGCAGTGCTAACCACTGAGCCATTGTACCACCCCCACATCAATGATGTGATTTGGATTATATTAGTTGAAATGCATGTGCTGATCCATATCATGTTGCAAATTCTGGAGCTAAGAATCTACTGAGCCTATCCTTAATATGTTGGATGCACTATTTGAGCTGTATTCTTTCTTTTGGCATTACTATTCTGTGACTCAGTATGAAAATTACTGTCAAAGTTGGTTTTATTGTCCATCTCTAAATTGCTGTTAAAAAAGATGATGAGCTTCTTTCCTAAACTGCTGTTGTCCCTGTGGTGAGCTTAGACATTGACTTAAAGGCAACATTGAACTTGAGCCCAATCCTTAATGATTAATCATATACAAATGCCTTTTCTGCAGCAGTCAATGAATAGTCATTATATGTTGGCTGTGAGATCTGACTGATTTTTTACGTTTCAATCAAGGTGCTAAAGCTGATTTAGTGTCTTAATTGCTGTCCTGAGTTTGGCCAATTCAGTCTATACTGGAAATTTGCTTTCAACTTGCATGCTTTAGTATTGCAATACAGCTTTTAAAAAAAGTGGGATTTTTGTATAAGTAATGACCAACAACTACCATCAAAAGAACTCTAAAACCAAGATATTAACTCAATATTAATTGTTCTGTCACAGCTTTCCCACTTAAAATTTATTTTGTAAAAACGTAGTCAATATTGCCTCACCCCCTTAATTCCTTTTAGTTCTCCTTTCAGCAGTGAGTTCAGGAAAAAGACAATGTGATTCACACTCTGTATCTAAAAGTGAAGAAAATACAATCAATATAGAGAAAGCATTGATACTGTCGAACAAATAAACAAAATGGACAAATGTAAAAGACAAATGTAAAGTTATGTATTTTGAATGGAATTAATGTTATCCACCGATGATCCAGAGATCTTATTAAGTAGTGGTTGCATCGATAAAAAGAGTCCACGTTCAATCCCAATTTGCTCCAATTTGGGTAGTTGAAGAGTTCTGGAAGGGAGAATCTAGCAGGGTTCATGTTTCTGAGCAATACTCAATGGATTAAACTAAAAACTTGGCCACTTGGATAGGGGGATAGGATGGAATTTGGTTTAGTCATTCCTCTTGCAGTCAACTGGCCTGCCAAAGTTTACAAAAGAATCATAGCTCTGAGTGGGCAGCAGAAGATAACAAAATATAACCTGAGTACAGTAGATGAGGAATTTAAAATGGTAATGAAAGGAAAAACAGCCGACTCTCTTCTTCTGCTCCATATAATTTAAAATAAAATCTATGGGTGGAATCTCATCGGAGTCCAAGTGATATGGGACATGACTTGATGCTTGAAGAATCGGGCTACAAGTTCGGCAAGATCAGAAGCACAAGTGGCATGCATTCCTGATGAAGAGCTTATGCTCGAAATGTTGATTCTCCTGTTCCTCATATGCTGCCTGACTGGCTATGCTTTTCCAGCACCACACTCTTCAACTCTGATCTTGAGCATCTGCAGTCCTCACTTTCTCCAAGTTGTCACAAAAACTAAAGTTTCTGGAAATACATGTGAAATTTACTAATTCACTGGCGACATACAAATGTACTAGTTAAAACTATGATCACATTATAAACTACCCCTATAAATACAGACAGGAAGAAAAAAAATGGGTGTTATGGAAGGAGGGAAAGATTGGCAAGGCAGTCAATGATCCCTATTCACAGGGTTCACGGAGATGATCCTTTTGGCTTGTCAGGATGTGCTGCTCCTTGATTTATCCTTCTTCCTGCAGGAATCATAGGGTCCTAGTTCATATTTATTAGGGACCAGGCTGTATTTCTGGACTCATCGTCCATTGACACAGTGCTTATTCAGTTTCACCCTACCTGGATACTTATAGCGTGCCTGACTTGCATTACTTTTTATCCCACACTGCCCTCTCATTTTTAGATACTGGCTTATATTACAGCTGTCTGGCAAGGTAGTTTAGCAGTCTTAAAATCAGGAAGTTTGTCATACTGTCAGCAGGCCTCAGTCAAGGGGCCAGGCTTTGGTCAATTGTGAAACAGAGCAAGTCAAGAGCCTCTAATACCAGATGAAGCCCTGCCCCAAGCAGACAGGATCATCTCCTCATAAAAGCTGAGGAGCCAATTGATGGGCAGCACATCACACAGCCAAACGGACATTCGAGTTGCCATCCACTTGAATTCCCTCTTTCACTTCCCCAGCAACACCTTTATCTTTGGCTTCCTCCAATGTCAGCATGAAGCCAAACAGGAATTGGAGGATCAATACTTCATATTTTGCCTGGAAAACTTACAGCTCAATGGCTTTGACATTGACTTCACCACCTTCAAATTCCGTCCTCCCCCAGCCTTATCCCATGTCTAGCTCTATTCTCCTCCTTGCCTTCCTGACCTGCACGAACCTGTCCAACTTGCTAGTCACCTATCCGCTCCACCCTTCCCACTGACCAATCATAATAACCCACCATCTACATCCACCTATCACCTTCTCACGTACCCTTACCCCAGCTCCGTCCCCCTTTGGTCTATGTACTTCGAGACTCCCTCCCACTACCCAGCCCTGACGAAGGGTTTCAGCCTGAAACATCGACTTCCTTGTTCCTCAGATGTCTGACTTGCTGTGCTTTTCCAGCCTCACATCTACTGACTCTGGCTTTCAGCATCTGTAGTCCTTACTGTCTCCTACAGATCCAATTTGGCTCTTTCTGCCCAATTGTGCGATGTTTTTCCCCTTGGAATGAAAAAGAGGCAGGTATTGTGGAAGACGAAAGTGGATGTCCATGAGTGAGGTGTCCAGAACAAAGTACAGGCCGTGTACAAGCCTTGTAGAGTTAGTGGTGTCAGGACTTGGGTTGGGTGAGGGCAAGTGGGAAGAGTTTGCATTAAATTTGAGATGGGCATAGAGTCCTACAGCATGGAGACAGGCCCTTTGGCCCAAACTGATCCATGCCGACAACAAAATGTCCGTCAATGCTAACCCCATTACCTTCCAATAGGTCCATATCCTTCTAAATCTTTCTTATCCATATATTTGTCCAAATGCCATTTAACTGTTGTTAATGTACCCACCTCAACCACCCGCTGGCAGCTTGTTCCATGTGCGTACCACCCTGTGTAAAAAGGTTGCCCCTCGGGTTCCCTTTTATTCTTTCCTCTCTAACCCTAATTGATGCCCCAACCTTGGGGAAAAGACTGAGTGCATTCACTCTATCCATGCCTCTCATGATCTTACATATCTCTATGAGGCCCCACTTCGGTCTCCTATACTTGAAAGAAAAATGTCCTAGCTTGTCCAACCTCTTCCTATAACTCAGACTTGGTAGCATCCTTGAAAATGTCTTCTGAACTCTTTCATTTGGGACCTTGACCAAGATCTCTGTATCCTCACTAGCCATGGTCCTGGAAGACTGGCAAGTAGCTAATGTTGTTTCTCTGTTCACTGAGTCTCACCTCGGTGCTTGGGAAGCTATTGGAAAGAATTTTTAGGGATTGAATTTATGCGCATTTGGAAAACAGTGGCCAAATTATAGACAGTCAGCATGGCTTTGTGCAGGGCAGATCATGTCTTACAAACTTGATTGAATGTTTTTGAGGAGGTGACGAAGGTGAAGAGGGTAGAGCAGTGAATGTGGTCTACATGGATTTTAGTAAGGCTTTTGACAAAGTCTCTCACGGTAGGCTCATCCAGAAGCTTAAGATGCTTGGGATCATTGGTGACTTGGCCACATGGATTCAGAATTTGCTTGCCAAGGCAGAGAGCAATTGTTGAAGGGTGTTTCTCTGGTTGGAGGCTCGTGACTAGTGGTGATCCACAAGCATGTATACTGGGACCTCTAGTGTTTGTGATATTTTTAGATGGCGTGGATGAAAATGTAGATAGGTGGGGGTTAATAAGCTTGCAGACAATATAATGATTGGTGGAGTTGTGGATAGTGTTGAAGATTGTCAAAGGATATAGCGGGATATAGAGCAGTTGCAGATACAGGCAGAAAACTGGTAGATGGAGTTTAATCCAGGCAAGTGTGAGTGCAAAGGAGATGTGAGGGACAAGTTTATCGCACAGAGTGTGCTAGGAGTCTGAAACGTGCTGCCAGGGTTGGTGGTAGAGGCAAATATGTTAGGGGAGTTTAAGGGACTTTTAGATAAGCACATGAAGATGCAAGGAATGGAAGGATCTGGACCAAGGGCAGGCAGAAGGTATTAGTTTAATTTGTTGTCTTGTTCAGCATAACATCATGGGCCAAAGGACCCATTCCTTTGTTGTACTGATCTTTATTTTATATAATAATGAGAGTGGTTGTTGGGAGTGGATACAATAGCAAAGATAGATATGCGTGAGATATCGGCACTTAAACTGGCTGAGCAGAGAAGGACATTGATCTTCTTCCTGTATGCTGTAAGTTCCACCAATTCGCTGAGACTGCTTCAACATGAGTGGTAACTTCACACCAGTTTAGCATGGTCTCATGTTATGGCCTCCTCTGCCGGCCCTGGAGAGATACAGGAGGTCCTGCCTATGAACGACCACATCCATCCGGACCTCCAGGACCTTACCCATTAAGCTGGGTGACAATTTCCCTTCTCTGCCATATCCGAGATAAATGTCAGCAACTATGCAAGTCTCCTGTGGAATGAGAGTACTTGTCCTGGTGCACACGGAGCTTTTGAATAAGGAAAGGATGCAAGGGATGCCAGTGAATTCTGGGATATCTATTGAGTGGCAAGTTGTTCTACAAATGGCAAGTGATTGGAGCATGGAATTCAGCTCTGCCTTCAACACCATAATTCCAACCAATCTCCAAACTCTAAGGTTTCTGCTCTGCCCTGTGCAACTGGATCCTCGACTTTCTGACCACAGCCAGTGAGAATAGGCAACAACACCTCCTCCATAATAATCCTCAATCCTGGTGCACTGCAATGAAGCATACTCAGCTTCTTACTATACTCCCTGTACACTCTTCCCTGTGAGGTCAAATTCCATCCTAACTCCATCTACAAGTTCGTTGATGACACCATTGTAGTAGGCTGGATATCAAACAATGATGAAACAGAATACAGGAAAGGGCTAGAATGTTTGTTGGGATGGTGTAAAGATAACAATTTCTTTCTCAATGCTAGTGAGGCAGAAGAGTTGGTCATTGACTTCAGGAAGCAAGGTGAAGGGCACACCCAAGCCTACATTAATGGAGCTGAAGTGAATATGCTCCAGAGGGTCCAGTTCCCAGGAATGATGATCACCAACAATCTTTCCTGGTGCACCCACGCTGACGCTACAGTCAAGAAAGTACTAAATGGCTCTACTTCCTCAGGAGGCTAAGGAAATTTGGCATATCCATTAACATTAGCAGTTTTTTTGATGAACCATATAAAATATTCTATCTGGATGTATCACAGCTTGGTAGGGCAACTGCTCTACCTAGGACCGTAAGAAATTACAGAAAGCTGAAACACACGTACCAACTGATTCAAGAGCAGCTTCTTCCCCGCTTTTATTAGATATCTGAATGAACTTCTCAAATTTTGAATTTAACACTGACCGCCTCATTCATTATGAACCTTCTCTGCAACCATAACATTGTATTTTTCACTCTGTTTTGTTATCCTAATGCACTTTGTATGGTATGATCTGTCTGTACCACAAGCAAACTAAACTTTTCACTGTACCTAAGTACATGTGACAACAATAAATCAAAACATCAGGCATAAAAGACAATATAGGAGTCAGGTAGATAAATAATAAGGCAGGTTTGGTAACATAGAGTGAGACAGTTCGCTAGGCCTAAAAACTCAATGCAAGTCAGAATTAGTGGACAAAGGTAAGTTTCAATCCTATATTTTTAATTAAAATTTTCAAGATTGGAATGAATAAACACAGAATACATTGACTAATTGGAATCAATGTACAGAATAACTATCATTTCTTAGAATACAAAAACAGGATCAAGGGACAAAATGCAGTTCCAATAGGCAGAGGTCAGTTGCTTAAATTGGGAAATGTGCTGACTTGGCAGAATTATTTAAATTTAGAGTACTTGAAATTGCATAGTTTTCACTCTATGGATGCAGTTGGGTATATCAACCCTGGAAACAGTTCCTAGGTCCAAAGAGCTATATGATTCCTTTGGATGGGCTGGAAAATCTGGATTTTCACCTGTCTCATCTCAGTTGTCTGGGTCAGTTGCTTGGAAAATTATGAAAAAAGTTAAAAAAAAGCTCACCACAACAAGTATAGGACAGAGATTACGGAATGCTCAGGAATCTCACTTCAGATACAATAGATAAAGGGACAATGATGAGATAGAGAGCAGGATTGAGTGTGTTATACTAAAATGTACGTAGTATATACAAACAAGGTAACTGAGTTTGTAGCGCAGGTTGAAATTGGTAGTACAGTGTTGTAGGTATCACACAGAGGTGTTTGTAAGGGGTGACTAACTACCTGAGGATACGTGTCCTATAGAAACGACAGGCAGATGGGCAATGGGACTGGTTTGCTATGTTAGAAAGAACAAAAAAAATCAATAGCAAGTAGTGATATTGAGTCAGAAGGCATAGAATTTGTGTGGTTCATAGAATCATTGAGTCGTAGAGGTGTACAGCACAGAAACAGACCCTTCCGTCCAACTCATCTGTGCCGAACAGATATCCTAAACTAATCTAGAACCATTTGCCAGCCCTTGGCCCTTCTCTATCTAAACATTTCCTATACCTTTAAAAAGTTGGAATTGTCCCAGCCTCTACCAGATGGGATTCTAGCAGAGATTTTCAAAGTTGGATGAACAGAGCTTACCTATCATCTCCACCATCTGTTCCTGAAAACCTGAGACAAAGAAGAAATCTCTGCCAATCTCAGAGATGCTGCCAGTGCTAATGTCTTCATCAAAGGAAACAAAGACTGAAGAATCTTCCTACTCTCCATCGTCTAGAAATTATCACTTGCTGTATTTCCGCTGGGCACCTTCTCCCAACCTCGGTGGAAATCATTCTGGAAAGTCAGTGTGGCTTCTGACCAAACTGTGGAATTATGCGCATGATTTTCATTGCTCATTAACTCTAAGAGAAATGCCAGGACCACCACCAACCACTCTACATGACCTTCATTGACATGATCAAAGTTTTTGATTCAATCAGGAAATTCTATGGGAGATCCTGTCAAAGATTGGCTATCCAGTGAAATTCATCGACATCGTACTTCTCCAGAATAAAATGTCAGCGACAGACCTCTCTAATGGTAATACGACAGAAGCCTTTGAGGTCAAGCAGGGATGTGTCATCGCCTCTACTCTTATCCCTATTTTCATCACCAACCATTCTTCATTTTATTAAGAACAAGCTTCCCAGTGGAAAGGGAACCAGAGAAAGGTATGCCAACAATCTCAAGGCCAATTACCAATTCCACCTCCCGGACATACCTGCCAAATTTGTGGTTGGAGGCGTGGCTCTAGAATCAGGCTCATCAGCCACACATGGATCCACAGAACCCATGACCAGTGACATAGACTTTCCTAGGTAGGCAATCATATTTGTCAGTGAGTGATTGCTGATGAAAATGACTGGTCACCAGACTTCACAAAACCATTGTTTCATCTTAACAATATCCTTCATGGGCAATAAATAATTCATATTACTTTTAGCACTTTCAGAATAGGTGCTCGAATCCTGTACGTTCTATAGTTGTCAACAAGCAACGTGACCTCTTTATGTAATCTGTCAAAATTCAGAATACATATGGAAAGTGCAAAGATAAAATCCAATGCCAGGATCCTGGGCTTAAACAAAGGAGACTACAATAGGATGTAGATGGAGTTGGCAAAAATAGCTTTGAAGCAAAGACTCTTCCAGTTTACTACTTGGACCATGTGAGATGCCATTTCAAGCCCTTGGGTGATATCATAACGTTGTTTGAGATGGATTCTCTGCATCAGCTGGTGGGACAGTTAATGAACAGTGAGGGTCTTTCAAAGCAATTTTTTAAAGTGCTCAGCAAAAGTATATGCCAGTGAAAAGGAAAGACTGTAGGAAAAGGGGTAATTTGCCGTGGGTTTAAGGAAATAAGGGAGGTGATTAAATGAAAGATACACAATGTGGCCAAGATCAGCGGAAAACTAGAAGATTGGGAAAGCTTTAAAGATCAACAGAAAGCCACAAGAAAAGCTATAAAGGAAAGTAAGGTAGATTATGAGAATAAACTAACTCAGAATATAAAGACAGATAGCAAAAGTTCGTATAATATATAAAACATAAAAAAGTGGCTAAAGTAAACATTGGTCCTTTTCCAGGGTGAGAAGGGGGATTTAGCAATGGGATATGAGGAAATTGCTAAGGCATTGAGTAAGTATTTTGTGTTACAGCGGAGGACATTAATAACATAGGAGAAAGTGAGGACTGCAGATGCTGGAGATCAGTGCTGAAAATGTGTTGCTGGAAAAGCGCAGCAGATCAGACAGCATCCAAGGAGCAGGATAATCGACTTTTCGGGCATGAGCTCTTCTTCAGGAATGAGGAAAGTGTGCCAAGCAGGCTAAGATAAAAGGTAGGGAGGAGGGACGTTGGAAATGCGATAGGTGGGAGGAGGTTAAGGTGAGGGTGATAGGCCGGAGTGGGGGTGGGGACGGAGAGGTCACGAAGAAGATTTCAGGTTAGGAAGGTGGTGCTGAGTTTGAGGGTTGGGACTGAGACAAGGTGGGGGGAGGGGAAATGAGGAAACTGGAGAAATCTGAGTTCGTCCCTTGTGGTTGGAGGGTTCCTAGGCGGAAGATGAGACACTCTTCCTCCAGCTGTCGTGTTGCTATGATCTGGCGATGGAGGAGTCCAAGGACCTGCATGTCCTTGGTGGAGTGGGAGGGGGAGTTGAAGTGTTGAGCCACGGGGTGGTTGGGTTGGTTGGTCTGGGTGTCCCAGAGGTGTCCTCTAAAACGTTCCGCAAGTAGGCAGCCTGTCTCCCCAATATAGAGGAGGCCACATCGGGTGCAGCGGATGCAGTAAATATTGTATGTGGAGGTGCAGGTGAATTTGTGGCGGATATGGAAGGATCCCTTGGGGCCTTGGAGGGATGTAAGGGGGGAGTGTCGGCGCAAGTTTTGCATTTCTTGTGGTTGCAGAGGAAGGTGCCGGAAGTGGGAGGTTGGGTTGGTGGGGGGTGTGGACCTGACGAGGGAGTCACTGAGGGAGTGGTCTTTTCGGAACGCTGATAGGTGAGGGGAGGGAAATATATCCCTGATGGTGGGGTCCGTTTGAAGGTGGCGGAAATGACGACGGAAGATATGGTGTATAAGGAGGTTGGTAGTGTGGTCAGTGGGGTTCTGTCCTGGTCCCTACCTTTCCTCCCTATCTTTTATCTTAGCCTGCTTGGCACACTTTCCTCAGTCCTGAAGAAGGGCTCATGCCCAAAACGTTGATTCTCCTGCTCCTTGGATGCTGCCTGACGTGCTGCGCTTTTCCAGCAACATATTTTCAGCGACATTAATAACATGCCAGTAATTGACAAAGAGACAAAGGTAGGTGAGGACCTGAAATTAATCATTATCATGAAAGAGGTAGTGTTATGCAAGCTAATGGAGTTAACCTCCTCCCACCTATCGCATTTCCAACGTCCCTCCTCCCTACCTTTTATTTTAGCCTGCTTGGCACACTTTCCTCATTCCTGAAGAAGGGCTCATGCCCGAAAAGTCGATTATCCATCTCCTGGCCCTGATGGAATACACCCTAGAGTACTAAGAGGTGACCGGAGAAATAGCAAATGCACTTGTGGTAATTTTCCAAAATTCACTGAACTCTGGGGAAGTTCCAGTCGAGTGGAAAACAGCAAATGTGATGCCACTGTTTAAAAAAGGAGGGAGACAAAAGATGGGGAATTATAGACTGGTTAGCTTAATTTTAGTTGTGAGGAAAATGCTTGAGTCTATTATCAAGGAAAAAATAGCAAGGCCATCTAGATACAAATTGTCCCATTGGGCAGACGCAGCATGGATTCATGAAAGGCAGGTCATGCTTAACTAATCTACTGGAATTCTATGAAGACAATATGAGCACAGTGGATAATGGGGACTCAGTAGATGTAGTGTGTCTAGATTTCCAAAAGGCCTTTGACAAGTTGCCGCATAACAGGCTGCTGCATAAGTTAACGATGCAAGGCATGAAGGGCAATGTATTAGCATGGATAGAGGATTAGTTTACTAACAGGAAGCAAAGAATGGGGATAATTGAATGCTTTTCTTGTTGGCAATTGTACACTGCTATGCAGAGGGACCTTTGTGGCCTTGTGCATTAATCACAGAAGGTTGGTCTGCAGGTACTGATTTCTACATCGCTAAACCCAGATGCCAACTCGAAGGCATCTCCTCCTACCGCCCCCTCGACCATGACCCCACCCCATCACCAAAACATCATCTCCCAGACCATACAGAGCCTCATCACTTCAGGATATTTCCCATCCACAGCTTCCAACCTGTTCAGGAACCCCGCTCCGTCCGATTCTACCTCCTTCCCAAGATCCACAAGCCTGACCACCCCAGCCGACCCATTGTCTCAGCCTTCTCCTGCCTCACTGAATTCATCGCCACCTACCTCAATACTGTCCTATTCCCCCCAGTCCATAAACTCCCCACATACATTTGAGACACCACCCACACCCTCCACCTCCTCCAAGACTTCCGTTTCCCCGGCCTCCAACGCTTCATTTTCACTATGGACATCCAATCCCTCTACACCTCATCCGCCATGACCAGGGCCTCCAAGCCCTCCGTTTGTTCCTCTCCTGATGTCCCCAACAGTACCCTTCCACTGACACTCTTATTCGTTTGGCTGAACTGGTCCTCACCCTTAACAATTTCTCCTTCGAATCCTCCCACTTCCTCCAGACCATAGGGGTAGCCATGGGCACACGTATAGGCCCCAGCAATGCCTGTCTCTTTGTCGGCTACGTAGAACAGTCCATCTGGCACCACTCCCCACCTCTTCCTCTGCTACATTGATGACTGCATCGGTGCCACTTCATGCTCCCGCGAGGAGGTTGAGCAATTCATCAACTTCACCAACACATTCCACCCCAACCTTAAATTCATCTTCACCATCTCTGACACCTCCTCCCCTTCCTGGACCGCTCCATCTCCATTAATGACGACCGACTTGACACTGACAAACCCACCGAGTCCCACACCTACTTGGATTACACGTCTTCCCACCCTATCTCATGCAAAAATGCCATCTTGTATTCCCAACATCTCCGCCTCCGCCGTATCTGCTCCCAGGAGGACCATTCCACCACAGAACACACCAGGTGGCTTCCTTCTTTAGAGATCACAATTTGCCTTCTCACGTGGTTGAAGATGCCCTCCAACGCATCTCATCCACATCTGGCACCTCCGCCCCCAAACCCCACTCCTCCAACCATAACAAGGACAGAACCCCCCCCCCAATCCTCACTTTCCACCTTTTGGGCAGCACGGTGGCAGAGTGGTTAGCACTGCTGCCTCACAGCGCCAGAGATCCGGGTTCAATTCTTGCCTCAGGCTGTGTGGAGTTTGTACATTCTCCCATTGTCTGCGTGGGTTTCCTCCGGGTGCTCCAGTTTCCTCCCACAATCCAAAGATGTTCAGGTTAGGTGAATTGGCCATACTAAATTGCCCGTAGTGTTAGGTGAAGGAATAAATGTAGTGGAATGGGGCTAGGTGGGTTGCTCTTCGGAGGGTTGGTGTGGACTTTTTGGGCCAAAGGGCCTGTTTCCACACTGTAAGTAATCTAATCCACCCTACCAACCTTCACAATAACCATATCATCCGCTGACATTTCCACCACCCCATCACCGGAGATATATTTCCCTCTCCACCCCTTTCCGCAAAGATCGTTCCCTCTGTGACTACCTGGTCAGGTCCACACCTCCCAACAAGTCACCCTCCCATCCTGGCACCCTCCCCTGCCACTGCAGGAATTGCAAAACCGGTGCCCACACCTCCTCCCTCCCCACCATCCAAGGCCCCAAGGGAGCCTTCCACATCCAAAGTTTCACCTGCACATCCACCAATATCATTTATTGTATCCGTTGCTCCAGATGCGGTCTCCTCTACATTGGGAGACTGGACTACTCCTCGCAGAGCGCTTCAGGGAACATCTCTGGGACACCCGCACCAATCAACCCCACCGCCCTGTGGCCCAACATTTAAACTCTCCCTCCCACTCTGCCGAGGACATGCAAGTCCTGGGCCTCCTCCATTGCTGCTCACTCACCACCCGATGCCTGGAGGAAGAACGCCTCATCTTCCGCCTCGGAACACTTCAACCCCAGGGCATCAATGTGGACTTCACCAGTTTCCTCATTTCCCCTCCTTCCACCTTACCCCAGTTCCAACCTTCCAGCTCAGCACTGTCCCCATGACCTGTCCTACCTGCCAATCTCCCTTCCCACCTATCCACTCCACCCTCCCCTCTGACCTATCACATTCACTCCCACCCCCATTCACCCATTGTACTCTTTGCTACCTTCCCCACCCTCCTCTCTGACCTATCATCTCCATCCACACCCCCATTCAGCTATTGTACTCTTTGCTACCTTATTCCCACCCTCCTCTCTGACCCATCACCTCCATCCCCACCCCCATTCACCTACTGTACTCTTTGCCACCTTATCCCCAGCATCCCCCCTCCATTTATCTCTCCACCCTGGAGGCTTCCTGCCTCTATTCCTGATGAATGGGTTTTGCCGGAACGTCTATTTTCCTGCTGCTCGGATGCTGCCTGACCTACTGTGCTTTTCCAGAACCACTCTGATCTAAACTCTGCAGGTACAACAGACAATTAAGGCCGCAAGTGAAATTTTGTCCTTCATTGTTGAAGTGATTGAGTTTAAAAGCAGGGAGGCTATGTTGCAGCTACAAAGGGTGCTCATGAGGCCATACCTAGAGTACTGCATTAGATTCGGTCTCCTTACATGAGAAAGGATGGACCTGCACTAGAGGGGGTGCAGAGGAGGTTCACTAGGTTGATTCCGGAGTTGAGGGGGTTGGGTTATGATGATAAACCGAGTAGATTGGGATTATATTCATTGGAATTTAGAAGGGGGGGGCACTTATAGAAACACATAAAATTATGAAGGGAATACATAAGATAGATCTATATAGGATGTTTTCACAGCCGGGTGAAACTAGGACAGGAGGGCATAGTCTCAAAATTAGGAGGAGCAGATTTAGGACTGAATTGAGAAGGAACTTCTTCACCCAGAGGATTGTGAATCTATGGAATTCCCTGCCCAGTGAAGCAGTTGAGGCCTCCACAGTAAATGCTTTTAAAGCTAAGATAGATAATGTCTTTGAACAGTAAAAGAATTAAGGGTTATAGTGAGAGGATGGCTAAGTGGAGCTGAGACCATGAAAAGATCAGCCATGGGCTAGATGGCCTACTCCTGCTCCTAGTTCTGCCTTTAACACTTCTTGCACATCAAGAATCAAGGTTATATATGTAATCGGAGCGGAAAATGTGTTGCTAGAAAAGTGCAGCAGGTCAGGCAGCATCCAAAGAGCAGGAGAATCGACGTTTCGGGCATGAGCCCTTCTTCAGGAATGAGGAGATGACTGGGGTGTGCAGTGAGAGAGGGACTCACTGAAATCCTTGTAGAGGGAGGAGGAGAGCTTCTTCAAGGAAGGCATCCTTGCAAGAGGACTGGAGATAACCTGGAGTGTACAGTGAGAGAGGGACTCACTGAAATCCTTGTAGAGGGAGGAAGTGGTAGGTTACAGCGGGATATAGATAAGTTGCAGAGCTGGGCGGAAATGTGGCAAATGGAATTCAATGTAGCTAAGTGCGAAGTCGTTCACTTTGGTAGGAATAACAAGATGATGGATTACTGGGCTAATGGTAGGCTACTTGGTAGTGTGGATGAGCAGAGGGATCTTGGTGTCTATGTACACAGATCTCTGAAAGTTGCCACCCAGGTAAATAGTGCTGTGAGGAAGGCATATGGTGTACTGGGCTTTATTGGCAGAGGAATTGAGTTCCGGAGTCCTGAGGTCATGTTGCAGTTGTATAAGACTCTGGTGAGGCCTCATCTGGAGTATTGTGTGCAGTTTTGGTCGCCATACTATAGGAAGGATGTGGAAGCTTTAGAACGAGTGCAGAGGAGGTTTACCAGGATGTTGCCTGGAATGGTAGGAAAATCTTATGAGGAAAGGCTGAGGCACTTGGGGCTGTTCTCATTGGAGAAGAGAAGGTTTAGGGGAGATCTGATAGAAGTGTATAAGATGATTAGGGGTTTAGATAGGGTAGATACTAAGAACCTTTTACCGCTAATGGAGTCAGGTGTTACTAGGGGACATAGCTTTAAATTAAGGGGTGGTAGGTATAGGACAGATGTTAGGGGTAGATTCTTCACACAGCGGGTTGTGAGTTCATGGAATGCCCTGCCCGTATCAGTGGTGAACTCTCCTTCTTTATGGTCATTTAAGCGGGCATTGGATAGGCATTTGGAAGTTATTGGGCTAGTATAGGTTAGGTAGGATTCGGTCGGCGCAACATCGAGGGCCGATGGGCCTGTACTGCGCTGTATCCTTCTATGTTCTATGTTCTATGTTCTAAGAGAGCTTCTTCAAGGAAGGCATCCTTGCAAGATTTATGTAAGTAATCACCAGATTCATAATCTTCCACGTTTCAACTAAATTTGCGAATAGCTAATGCTAACTGTGATAGTAATCTGAATCAGCATGTCAGCTACTTAGTTATGCAAACCTTCAAGACACACAATCTGAAAGGCTTACTGCTGAAGCCAGACTGAAGCCATCTGCAGATGTATAGATTGATGGCCAGATCCTGATGTAACTAATAATGCAGTTAACATTTGTCAATGATTAGGAAAGGGAATGTTCTGCCAGAGAGAAACATGTACCAATTAAGCAGAGAGGGTCAATGCATCCTGCTCTCCAGTGCGGCATTTTTAACTGTGTAACATTTTTAACTGCATCAGTTTTACATAGTCGACATGGCATTTCATATTTTGTCACTTATTTCCTTCAAACTGTGACAGTACAGTTCCAATTGCATTTTCTCATATTCATTGTTTCTGCATATGGGCTGAAATCTGTGACGACTGGCAGAGATGGCATCTTCACCTTAAACTATTCAAACTGAAGTGAAGGTCTTCTGGAATCTGCTAATTACTGAACTTTGTCCACATGAATCTCTCAGCCCTTTAGAACATAGAACATAGAAAAATACAGCGCAGTACAGGCCCTTCGGCCCTCGATGTTGCGCCGACCGAAGCCTACCTAACCTACACTAGCCCAATAACCTCCATATGCTTATCCAATGCCCGCTTAAATGACCATAAAGAAGGAAAGTCCACCACTGTTACTGGCAGGGCATTCCATGAACTCGCAACCCGCTGAGTAAAGAATCTACCCCTAACATCTGTCCTATACCCCTTAATTTAAAGCTGTGTCCCCTAGTAACAGCTGACTCCATAAGCGGAATAAGGTTCTCACTGTCAACCCTATCTAAACCCCTAATCATCTTGCACACCTCTATCAAATCTCCCCTAAACCTTCTTTTCTCCAATGAGAACAGCCCCAAGTGCCTCAGCCTTTCCTCATACGATCTTCCTACCATGCCAGGCAACATCCTGGTAAACCTCCTCTGCACTCGTTCCAATGCCTCCACATCCTTCCTATAGTATGGCGACCAAAACTGCACACAATACTCCAGATGAGGCCGCACCAGAGTCTTATACAACTGCAACATGAACTCATGACTCCGGAACTCAATTCCTCTACCAATAAAGCCCAGTACGCCATATGCCTGCTTCACAGCACTATTTACCTGGGTGGCAACTTTCAGAGATCTGTGTACATGGACACCAAGATCCCTCTGCTCATCCACACTACCAAGTAGCCTACCATTAGCCCAGTAATCCATCTTCTTGTTACTCCTACCAAAGTGAATGACTTCACACTTAGCTACATTGAACTCCATTTGCCACCTTTCTGCCCAGCTCTGCAACTTATCTATATCCTGCTGTAACCTGCCACATCCTTCCTCACTGTCAACAACTCCACCGACTTTCGTATCATCCGCAAACTTGCTCACCCAGCTTTCAAGCCCCTCCTCTAGGTCATTTATAAAAATGACAAACAGCAATGGTCCCAAAACAGATCCTTGTGGAACACTGCTAGTAACTGCACTCCAAGATGAACCTATACCATCAACTACTACTCTCTGTCTCCTTCCAGCCAGCCAATTCCTAATCCAAACCTCTAATGCACCCTCAATGCCATACCTCCGTAGTTTTTGCATTAGCCTATCATGGGATACCCTATCGAATGCCTTGCTAAAATCCATATACACCACATCTACTGCTTTACCCTCGTCCACTTCCTCGGTCACCTTCTCAAAGAACTCAATAAGGTTTGTGAGGCACGACCTGCCCTTCACAAAACCATGCTGACTATCCTTGATCACATTATTCCTATCCAGATGTTCATAAATCCTATCCCTTACAATTCTCTCTAAGATTTTGCCCACAACAGAAGTGAGACTCACTGGCCTATAGTTACTAGGGCTATCCCTACTCCCCTTCTTGAACAAGGGGACCACATTCGCTATCCTCCAGTCTTCTGGCACTATTCCCATAGACAACGACGACGTAAAAATCAAGGCCAATGGCTCCGCTATCTCCTCCCTAGCTTCCCAGAGGATCTTAGGATAAATGCCATCAGGCCCAGGGGACTTATCTATTTTCATCCTTTCCAGTATTCCCCAGACCTCTTCCCTACATACCTCAAGGCCATCCATTCTAATCACTTGTGACTCAATATTTACATCAGCAACAGTGTCCTGTTCCTGAGTGAATACTGACGAAAAGTATTGATTTAGTATCTCTCCGATCTCCTCCGCCTCCACGCACAACTTCCCACTACTATCCTTGACTGGACCGATACCTACCCTAGTCATCCTTTTATTCCTGACATACCTATAGAAAGCCTTAGGGTTTTCCTTAATCCTACCAACTAAGGACTTTTCATGTCCCCTTCTCGCTGCTCTTAGCTCTCTCTTTACATCCTTCCTGGCTACCTTATAACTCTCAATCGCCCCAACTGAACCTTCACGCCTCATCTTTACATAGGCCGCCCTCTTCCCTTTCACAAGGGATTCCAATTCCTTATTAAACCATGGCTCCCTCACAAGACCCTTTACTCCCTGCCTGACTGGTACATACTTATTAAGGACACCCATTAGCTGTCCTTTGAACAATCTCCACATATCATTTGTGTCCTTCCCTTGAAGCCTATTTTTCCAATCCACGCATCCTAAGTCATGCCTCACCGCATCATAATTTCCCTGCCCCCAGCTATAACTCCTGCCCTGCAGTGCACACTTATCCTGCTCTATCACTAAAGTAAAAGTCACCGAGTTGTGGTCACTGTCCCCGAAGTGCTCACCTACCTCCAAGTCTAACACCTGGCCTGGTTCATTACCTAGAACCAAATCCAGTATAGCCTCACCTCTTGTTGGCCTGTCTACATATTGTGTCAGGAAACCCTCCTGCACACATTGGGACAAACACCAACCCATCTAACGAACTTGAGCTATAGCTTTCCCAGTCAATATCTGGGAAATTAAAGTCCCCCATAACAACCACCCTGCTACTTTCACTCTTCTCCTGAATCATCCTCGCAATACTTTCCTCTACTTCTCTCGGACTATTAGGAGGCCTGTAGAAAACTCCGAACAGGGTGACCTCACCTTTCCTATTTCTAACCTCAGCCCAAACTACTTCAGATGGCAAGTCTTCCTCCATCGTCATTTCCACCGCTGTAATACTATCCTTGACAAGCAATGCCACACCTCCCCCTCTTTTACCCCCACCTCGGACCCTGCTAAAACATTTAAACCCTGGAAACTGCAACAGACATTCCTGTCCCTGTTCTACCCACGTCTCTGTAATGGCCACAACATCGAAGTCCCAGGTACCAACCCACGCTGCAAGTTCACCTACCATATTTCTTATACTTCTGGCATTGAAGTATACACACTTCAAGCCACCTTCCTGTTTACAGGCACCCTCCTTCGAGATCGATGCCATGTTCCTAAACCTCCCTACACTCAAGGTCCTGTACCCTAAAGCTACAGTCCAGGTTCCCATGCCCCTGCAGAGTTAGTTTAAACCCTCCCAAAGAGCACTAGCAAACCTCCCCCCAAGGATACTGGTGCCCCTCAGGTTCAGGTGTAGACCATCCTGTTTATAGAGGTCCCACCTTCCCCAGAAAGAACCCCAGTTGTCCAGAAACCGGAATCCCTCCCTCTTGCACCATCCCTGTAGCCACGCATTTAACTGCTCTCTCTCCCTATTCCTCGACTCTCTATCACGTGGCACGGGTAACAAACCAGAGACAACAACTCTGTTCATTCTAACTCTGAGCTTCCAACCTAGCTCCCTGAAAGCCTGCCTAACATCCTCACCCCTCTTCCTACCTATGTCGTTGGTGCCAACGTGGACCACGATCTGGGGCTGCTCCCCCTCCCCCTTAAGGACCCGGAAAACACGATCAGAGACATCACGTACCCTTGCACCTGGGAGGCAACATACCAATCGTGAGTCTCTGTCGCCCCCGCAAAACTGCCTATCTGTGCCCCTCACTATTGAGTCCCCAATAACTATCGCTCTACCTTTCTCCACCCTTCCCTTCTGAGCAACGGGGACAGGCTCCGTGAGCAACGGGGACAGAAGGAGCTGATTAGCCTACTGCTACTCCTACTTCTTATGTTCTTATTTAAACTTCCATTCCATAGTATCTAGCCACAAGCATGGTTTTCTTCCCCATTCTACCCCCACCCCTCTTCCAACAGCTGTGAAATTTTCATTTCCTGGATTCAAATTCATCCTTTCCCGCCACACAATCTCCAAGCTTGAATAAAAACTAAATCCATAACATCTCATTGTTTCAATCAAGCAATGTTCAGATTTTGGTACAAATTAAAGCTAGTTACAATTTTTAAAGTCTATTTGAATGGATTTTGACTCCAAGATGATTAAACTTACTCTTTTTTGTTTTTGGTGTGGGTTGAATTATGAGCTTGCTATGACAAGGATATTGAGATTTCTTGAAAATGTATATTCCTAGATCAGAAATAGCATAAATTTGATTACTGCAAACATTCAGCATCTTGAACTTCTTTGGTGTTGCTATGTTCAGATCTAGATTGCAGTGATTAGGGCAGACTAGCACTTCAATTTGCTTTCTCCCTGGTAGAGAAGGCTTCAATTCTGTTCTGCTGATAGTCACTCCGACAAACCAGATAAACCCAGAAGTCCTACTACTGTTACGAAGTTGAAGGCATGTACTGTACTTTTAAGAGAGAGTGAATGCTGTTCTGAACTGAGATTACAAGCAACTGTGTATATGACTAGATGGCAGTGTGTACTGGAAAATTGAAAATATGTAATATTTGGCTGTGAAATGGATATCTGAGTTGGTTGCTGTTTTGGCAGCAATTTGAATTTAACCAGTTTAAATTATGCCCCAATCGAGTTTGAATTTATTATTTTGCCAACATCGAACCAATGAGACGATCCAATGTTGGGGATATAAAATTGTGGACACTTTGAAAATTGCAGAGACACAGCAATTGCCATCAAGAGAGACCCAAGAAATTAGGAAATACTCTCTATCAAAGATACCTTCTCATATGAAACATATTCGCAGTAAAAAGAAAAAAAGTGACCCAGGGAGATCTTCAGCCAGAAGACAGACACCAAAGGTGACAGCGGCTGTTTGGTTTTAAAATTAAGTTGGTGTAATTTTAATAAGTGTCTTATAGGAACAGCATATTGTTAGTTGGAGGCTGATAATAAGCAGTTAAAAGAAAGGGCGGTCTTAGAGTTGTGAATAGCTGCTGTTTAATGTTCCCTTTTAGAGTTTAAAAAAAATTGTTAATTTTCTTTAAATAGTGGAATTTAGGAGATCTCTGTCACTCATATTTTAACAGATTATGAAGGTGAGCTTTTCAGGGTATCTGGTTTAATTAATAGACACCGTCGTGTTGTAACACTGCTCAAGGAATTTCTGGAAGGAATCTGAGGCTTAAATGCCACCCTACTGTTTAGATTGCTTTGTCTCTTGCCTACATAAGTTAACAAATATACATCAAACCCTATAATTTTTCCCAATACTACAATAACTGACTATGAGATATTGCTAGAAGATAGCTTGGGACAAGAGTACTCGTCAGCCCATCATACCTGTCTCATCAGTATGATCAAATATGATTGAATATTTCAAAGACTTTTACCCACCCCATACCCATAACCCCGTACATCACTGTAATCAGGATTAGGCTTAAAGTTAGAGTTAGAGTTATGTATGCATTGATTCGGCCTTATAAAAAATGTACTTCCTTTTTGATAGACTGGTTGATCTGCAAACTCACTATATGTAGATGTCAGCCATTCATGCTTTTGAGTAACAAGGATGTAGGTTCAAGAACCATGTCAAAGATATTTCAGTTTCTAGTATAAACTCCTATTCTCTACTGAGGAAGAACACTAATGTTAAACGTATGAAGTTTAAAAATGTTCTTAGCCACTTTCATTTACCATTAGTTTTATTAAACATTCCAAGCCAATTCAGTGGAACAATGTTTAAGATTGAGCCATATTAAAAATAATAGACCAGATGACTCAAAGTTTGGCCAAAGAAAAAAGTTTCAAGGAGCAATTTATAAAATATATAGGAAAGGAATTCCTGTGTGAAGGTGATAGCAACTGAAGATAGAGACACCAATGGTGGACCAATTAAAATTAGGAATACTCAAATGGGCAGAATTTGCAGAGCACAAAGCTAAGGCCAAGTCCAAGGCCATGATTTGAAAATAAGGATAAGAATTTTAAATTTGAGACATCACTTGACTAGGATTAGTGAGAGCACAGTCAGTCAGGCAGCATCCGAGGAGCAGGATGAAGAGCTTATGCCCAAAATGTCAATTCTCATACTCCCTGTACACTCATCCCTGTGAGGCCAAATTCCATCCTAACTCCATCTACAAGTTCGTTGATGACACCATCACAGTAGGCTGGCTATCAAACAATCATGAAACAGAACACAGGAAAGGGATAGAATGTTTGTTGGGATGGTGTAAAGATAACAATTTCTTCCTCAATGCTAGTGAGGCAGAAGAGTTGGTCATTGACTTCAGGAAGCAAGGTGGAGGGCACACCCCTGCCTACATTAGATTAGATTAGATTAGATTAGATTACTTACAGTGTGGAAACAGGCCCTTCGGCCCAACAAGTCCACACCGACGTGCCAAAGCGCAACCCACCCATACCCCTACATTTACCCCTTACCTAACACTACGGGCAATTTAGCATGGCCAATTCACCTGACCCGCACATCTTTGGACTGTGGGAGGAAACCGGAGCACCCGGAGGAAACCCACGCAGACATGGGGAGAACGTGCAAACTCCACACAGTCAGTCGCCTGAGTTGGGAATCGAACCCGGGTCTCAGGCGCTGTGAGGCAGCAGTGCTAACCACTGTGCCACCGTGCCGTCCAATGGAGCTGAGGTGAATATGCTCCAGAGGGTCCAGGTTCCAGGAATGATGATCACCAACAATCTTTCCTGGTGCACCCATGCTGATGTTACAGTTAAGAAAGTACTAAATGGCTCTACTTCCTCAGGAGGCTAAGGAAATTTGGCATACTCCTCGGATGCTGCCTGAACAGCTGCGCTTCTCCAGCATCACACTCTCGACTCTGATCTCCAGCATCTGCAGTCCTCGCTTTCTCCGAGCGTAGATTAGTGAGCCCCGCAGAGTTGGTTGATTGGGATTTGGTGTGTTTTAAGACATAGGCAACAGAACTTTGAACTGCTTCAAGTTTGCAGAAAGCGGAGCATAGAAAACTGGCCAGGAGTATGTTAATGAATGAAATTTAGAGGTAACAAAGGTGTGGGTAAGGGTTCCAGCAGCAGCTAACTTCAGAAAACGTTGAAGTTGGGCCATGGAGTTAGAAATGGGGGGCCTTAATGATGGTGAGAAACTTTGGAGGAGGCTGATCTTGAGGTCAAATTTAACATCAGGATTACAAATAGTAACAGACTCTAAAAATTGCCAGGAGTTAGTGGCAAGGGAATGAATTTTGCAACTGGGGCTGAATACAATGGCTGGTCTTACTCACACTTAATAGCAGGACATATCTTGTCTTTCACTTCTGGTTATTGAACAAGCAGTTAACCAGTACAAGCTGACAAGTCAAAATACATGCAGAATCTAAGACCACAATTTTGGATGTTGTTGCTCAGGGGCAGATGGTAGCTATGAAAAAGGAAGGGGCAAATGATAGATCTGTGAAAGACACCAGGAGACACAACAGCTCAGTGGTTAGCACTGCTGCCTCACAGTGCCAGGGGCCCGGGTTCGATTCCAGTCTCGGGTGACTGTGTGGAGTTTGCACATTCTCCCCATGCCTGCATGGGTTCCCTCCATGTTCTCTGGTTTCGTCCCACAATATAGATGTGCAGGTTAGGCGATTTAGTCGTGCGAAATTGCCCATAGTATTCAGGGATGTGTAGGTCAGGTGCATTAGTCAGGGGTAGATATAGAGTAATAGAGTAGGGGAATGGGTTTGGATAGGGTACTCTTTGGAGGGTCGGTGTGGACTAGTAGGGCCGAATTACCTGTTTCCACACTGTAGGGATTCTATGGAAGTGAGAAAACATTGTGCGTGACATTCTAGGTAAAATGGACAATTGCATGTCGAAAGGAGTCCATCAAAATGGCTACAAAATGCCAATGTATGTAATATACTTCATTTTTCAAGAGGATTATTTGGCCAAAATGGGGAGCAGAATCATGCTCCAGGCCCAGAAACAATTCTTGAGTCTCCACTGGCCCAGAAACATTTGAATCACAATGTCGGGCTATTTTCCTGGTGCCATACAAAAGCTAACATTTCTGGTCTAGCCATTTCTCTGCCAGCTTCAACAGGGAGAATGATTTCAAATACTAAAATGAAGCCCAATTAAAACCAGCTGGACCTTGCTTATCATCAATTTCTGGGCGGATTGTCCATTTTCACTCTCCCAAGCATTAATCCTGCCCATCTCTTACATATTCTCCTCACTCTATTACAGCCTTCTTTCTTTCTTGCCATTTCTTCATATGTTATAAAGTCATAGAGTCATATAGATGTGCAGCATTGGTCCAACTCGTCCATGCCGACCAGATATCCTAGCCCAATCTAGTCCCACATGCCAGCACCTGGCACATATCCCTCCAAATCCTTCCTATTCATATACCTATCCAAATGCCTTTTAAATATTGTAGTTGTACCAGCCTCCACCACTTCCTCTGACAGCTCATTCCATACCGTACCACCCTATTTGTGAAAAGGTTGCCCTGTAGGTCTCTTTTATACCTTTTCCCTCTCACTCTAAACCTATCCCTCTAGTTCTGGACTCACCCCACCCCAGGGAAAAGACCTTGCCTATTTATCCTATTCATGCCCCTCATAATTTTGTAAACCTCTAAGGTCACCCCTCAGCCTCCGACGCTCCAGGGAAAACAGCCCCAGCCTCTCCCAATAGCTCAAATCCTCCAACCCTGGCAACATCCTTGTAAATTTTTTCTGAACTCTTTCAAACTTCACAACATCTTTCCGATAGGAAGGAGACCAGAATTGCATGCAATATTCCAACAGTGGCCTAACCAATGTCCTGTATAGCTGCAACATGACCTCCCAACACCTGGACTCAATACTCTGAGCAATAAAGGAAAGCATAACAAACGCCTTCTTCACTATCCTATCTACCTGCGACTTCACTTTCAAGGAGCTATGAACCTGCACACCAAGGTCTCTTTGTTCAGCAACACACCCTAAGACCTTACCATTAAGTGTATAAGTCCTGCTAATATTTGCTTTCCAAAAATGCAGCACCTCGCATCTATCTGAATTAAACTCCATCTGCTACTTCTCAGCCCATTGGCCCATCTGATCAAGATCCCATTGTAATCTGAGGTAATCTTTTTCGTTATTCACTACACCTCCAATTTTGGTGTCATCTGCAAACCTACTAACTATAGCTCTTATGCTTGCATCCAAATCATTAATATAAATGACAAAACGTAGAGAACCCAGCACCGATCCTTGTGTCACTCCATTGGTCACAGGCCTCCAGTCTGAAAAACAACCCTCCACCTCCACCACCACCACCCTCTGTCTTCTACCTTTGAGCCAGTTCTATATCCAAATGGCTAGTTCTCCCTGTACTCCATGAGATCCAACCTTGCTAACCAGTCTCCAATGGGGAACCTTGTCGAACGCCTTACTGAAGTCCATATAGATCACATCTACCGCTCTGCCCTCATCAATCCTCTTTGTTACTTCTTCAAAAAACTCAATCAAGTTTGTGAGACATGATTTCCCATGCACAAAGCCATGTTGACTATCCCTAATCAGTCCTTACATTTCCAAATACATGTACATTCTGTCCCTCAGGATTCCCTCCAACAACTTGCCCACCACCAAAATCAGGCTCACTGGTCTATAGTTCGCTGGCTTGTCCTTACCGCTTTTAAACAGTGGCACCAAGTTTGCCAACCTCCAGTCTTTTGGCACCTCACCTGTGACTATCGATGATACAAATATCTCAGCAAGCATTTGTCATCACGAACTGAAGTAACTGAAGTTTATTACACACAACACTAAGTCTCCATGTTCAATCTATTCCAGTGGTGGCAACATGCTTATCAGCCATTTAATTTCACAACAGGACAGTCTTCACTACCTGGTAAGGCTCCAATGAAGACAGATTGGCAAAATAAAATCAGCATAATTGGAATTGTAATATCAAAGAAAAGAGACTACATCTCAAATCCTGAATGAAGTTTTTTTTTAAAAATGGTCTCATTTTGCGCACTGGAGAAAGCAAAGGCAAAATGAAATCAAGGTTTATACATCACTATGACAAACAACACAAAAGACCGAAAACAAAGTGGTACTATCATATTTGACACAGCAACAGCTTAGGATTTGCAGCTGGAATCAGGTGAAACAGAATGAACATTTCAATCAACAAGGAACTTGTAAAAAAATTTGCCAAAAACAAACAATCTAACCTGAAATAACTTATGCTTAAAATTACTTATTTCCAGCAATGACCTTAAGCTTTCAAGCACTATGGTGTCACAGATTTACTATTTTTATGAGAAAAAAAATCTCCTATTTTTAACTTCAATATGAATGTATTTTTTAATTTTTTCATGGCATAAAGACTTTGTTGGTCAACATCAAACTACTGCAGATCCAGTTGGTGTAGATACGCCTACAGTGCAATTACGAGTTCCCGATTTTGACTCAGCAACAGTGAAGCAACACCCATATCATTCCAATTCATAACAAAATGTGTTTTAATGGGGAACTCACAGATGGCGGTTTCTACGTAGCTGCTTCCTTTGTCTTCTAGGTGAGGAGGTCATAGGTCGAGAAGGTTCCAATGAAGGAGCATTCACATGTTGCCACAGTAGATCGTTTGTATAATACACACTGCTGTCACCATGTATTGGTGGTGGTGAGATGAATGATTAAATCGATGAAAAGAATCACTAATCAAATGGCCTGTTCTGACCTAAATGATAGAGGTTCTTGAAGGTTACTGGAGTAGCACTCATCTCAGCAAATGGAGAATATTTATCACATGCTTGATCTGTGCACTGAAGATGACATTTCGTAGATAGGTGATGAATTAAGCACTACCAAATTGCAAGTTTCTTACCTACTGTTGCAGCTACGGTATTTATATGATTGGTCCAATTCAGTTTCTGATCAAAAGCAACTTCCAGAATGTTGTAATGGGGTTTCGGCAATGGTAATACCATTGAATTACAAGAGAAGATGTTCAGATTCTTTTGTGTTGCAGATGGTCATTGCCTGGCACTAATATGCACAAATGTTACTTGCCACTTATGAGACCAAGCTTGAATGTTGATACATCAGGGATATGGACTGCTTTTGAATCCAAGGAGTTCACAATGGTGCTGAACACTGCACAATAACCAGTGAATATCCTCACTGCTGACCTCGGAATGGAAGGGAGGTGATTAATGAAGCAATTTTGAAGATGGTTGGGACTAGAGCATTGCTCTGAGAAACTCCTGCAGCATTTGCTATGACTGAAGTTATTGGTCTCCAAAAACCAGAACCATTTTCCTTTGTGTTAGGTATATGACACCAGCCAGAGATGTGTTTTCCCCTTGATTCCCGATGCCTTTAGCTTTACTCTTTGATTGCACCTTCTGTTAACTGCTGTCTTGATATCAATGCATGTCACACTCATTTCTTTCCTTGAGGTTAGTTCTCTTCCTCATGTTTGGACCAAGGGTTATAATGAGGTAGGAATCAACTGGTTCTACTGGAACTCGAACTGAGCAGTGAGCAGGACGTTGCTGTGTAAATGCCGGTTTATAGCACTGTCAATGAAACTCTCCGTCACTTCGCTGATGCTGAAGAGGAAACTAAACAGGTGATAATAACTGGCCAGATTGGAGTTGTCCTACTTTGTGTGGAAGGATATACCTGGGCATATTAGACCATAAGATGTAGAAGCAGAAATTAGGCTATTCAGCTCCACCATTCAATTGTGGCTGATAAGTTTCTCAACCCCATTCTCCCATTTTCTCCCCATAACCCTTGATCCCCTTTACCATCAAGGACCTATCTATCTCTGTCTTAAATATACTCAATGACCTGGCCTCCACAGATTTCTGTGTCAGTGAATTCTATGGATTCACCACTCTCTGTCTGAATAAGTTTCTTCTTATCTCTGTTCTGACAGGTCTTGTCTTTACTCTCGGTTGTGTCTTTCCTACCAATGGAAACATCTGCCTAACATTCACTCTGTCCAGGCCATTCAGTATTCTGTAAGTTTCAATTAGATCCCCTCTCATCCTTCTAAAATCAATTGAGTTTAGCCACAGAGTCCCCAAACATTCCTCATATGTTGAGTTTTTCATTCTGGAGGTCCAAAAATGCACATAATATTCCAAATGTAGCCTGATCAGAGCCTTAGAGAACCTCAGAACAAAGAAAATTATAGCACCGGAACAGGCTCTCCAGCCCTCCAAACCTGCACCAATCCAGATCCTCTAACTAAACCTGTCACCTATTTTCTAAGGGTCTGTATCCCTTTGCACCCTGCCCATTCATGTATCTGTCTAGATGTATAGAATCATAGAGTCATAGAGATGTATAGCATGGAAACAGACCCTTCAGTCCAACCTGTCCATGCTGGCCAGAATTCCCAACCCAATCTAGTTCCACCTGCCAGCACCCGGTCCATATCCCTCCAAACCCTTCCTGTTCATATACCCATCCAAATGCCTCTTAAATGTTGCAATTGTACCAGCCTCCACCACATCCTCTGGCAGCTCATTCCATACATGTACTACCCTCAGCATGAAAAAGTTGCTTCTTAGGTCTCTTTTATATCTTTCCCCTCTCATCCTAAACCTATGCCCTCTAGTTCTGGACTCCCCCCACCCCAGGCAAAAGATTTTGTCTATTTATCCTATCCATGCCCCTCATAACTTTGTAAACTTCTATAAGGTCACCCCTCAGCCTCTGACGCTCCAGGGAAAACAGCTCCAGCTTATTCAGCCTCTCCCCGTAGCTCAAATCCTCCAACCCTGGCAACATCCTTATAAATCTTTCTAAACCCTTTCAAGTTTCACAACATCTTTCCGATAGGAAGGAGACCATAATTGCACTTAATATTCCAACAGTGGCCTAACCAATGTCCTCTATAGCCACAACATGACCTCCCAACTCCTGGACTCAATACTCTGACCAATAAAGGAAAGCATACCAAACACCTTCTTCACTATTCTATCTACCTGCGACTCCACTTTCAAGGAGCTATGAACCTGCACTCCAAGGTCTCTTTGTTCAGCAACATTCCCTAGGACCTTACCATTAAGTGTATAAGTCCTGCTAAGATTTGCTTTCCAAAAATACAGCACCTCGCATTTATCTGAATTAAACTCCATCTGCCACTTCTCAGCCCATTGGACCATCTGGTCCAGATCCTGTTGTAATCTGAGGTAACCCTCTTCACTGTCCACTACACCTCCAATTTTGGTGTCATCTGCAAACTTACTAACTGTACCTCTTATGCTCGCATCCAAATCATTTATCTAAATGACAAAAAGTAGAGGACCCAGCACCGATCCTTGTGGCACTCCACTGGTCACAGGCCTCCAGTCTGAAAAAGAACTCTCCACCACCACCATCTGTCTTCTACCTTTGAGCCAGTTGTGTATCCAAATGGCTAGTTCTCCCTGTATTTCATAAGATCTAACTTTGCTAATCAGTCTCCCATGGGGAATCTTGTTGAACGCCTTACTGAAGTCCAAATAGATCACATTTACTGCTCTGCCCTCATCAATCCTCTTTGTTACTTCTTCAAAAAACTCAATCAAGTTTGAGAGACATGATTTCCCACACACAAAGCCATGATGACTCTCCCGAATCAGTCCTTGCCTTTCCAAATACATTTACATCCTGTCACTCAGGATTCCCTCCAACAACTTGCCCACCACCGAGGTCAGGCTCACTGGTCTATAGTTCCCTGACTTGTCTTTACCGCCTTTCTTAAACAGTGGCACCACTTTTGCCAACCTCCAGTCTTTTGGCACCTCACCTGTGACTATCGATGATACAAATATCTCAGCAAGAGGCCCAGCAATCACTTCTCTAGCTTCCCACAGAGTTCTCAGGTACACCTGATCAGGTCCTGGGGATTCATCCACCTTTAACCATTTCAAGGCATCCAGCACTTCCTCCTCTGTAATCTGGACATTTTGCAAGATGTCACCATCTATTTCCCTACTGTCTACATCTTCCATATCCTTTTCCACAGTAAATACTGAGGCAAAATATTCATTTAGTATCTCCCCCATTTTCTGTGGCTCCACACAAAGGCTGCCTTGCTGATCTTTGAGGGGCCCTATTCTCTCCCTAGTTACCATTTTGTCCTTAATATATTTGTAAAAACCCTTTGGATTCTTCTTAATTCTATTTGCCAAAGCTATCTCATGTCCCCGTTTTTCCCTCCTGATTTCCCTCTTAAGTATACTCCTACTTTCTTTATACTCTTCTAAGGATTCACTCGATCTATCCTGTCTATACCTAACATATGCTTCCTTCATTTTCTTAACCAAACCCTCAATTTCTTTAGTCATCCAGCATTCCCTATACCTACCAGCCTTCCCTTGCACCCTGACAGGAATATACTTTCTCTGGATTCTTGTTATCTCATTTCTGAAGGCTTCCCATTTTCCAGCCGTCCCTTTACCTGCGAACATCTGCTTCTAATCAGCTTTTGAAACTTTTTGCCTAATACCTTGAAAATTGGCCTTTCTCCAATTTAGAACTTCAACTTTTAGACCTGGTCTATCTTTTCCATCACTATTTTAAATCTAATAGAATTATGGTCGCTGGCCCCAAAGTGCTTCCCCACTGACACCTCAGTCACCTGCCCTGCCTTATTTCCCAAGAGTAGGTCAAGTTTTGCACCTTCTCTAGTAGGTATATCCACATACTGAATCAGAAAATTGTCTTGTACACACCTAAGAAATTCCTCTCCATCTAAACCTTTAACACTAAGGCAGTCTCAGTCGATGTTTGGAAAGTTAAAATCCCCTACCATAACTACCCTATTATTCCTACAGATAGCTGAGATCTCCTTACAAGTTTGTTTCTCAATTTCCCTCTGACTATTGGGGGGTCTATCATACAATCCCAATAAGGTGATCATCCCTTTCTTATTTCTCAGTTCCACCCAAATAACTTCCCTAGATGTATTTCCAGGAATATCCTCCCTCAGCCTTCCTGTTAGGCCCCTTGCATTGAAATAAATGCAGTTCAATTTATTAGTCCTACCTTGCCCCTGCCTGCCCTGACTGTTTGACTCACTTCTGTTCTCAGCTGTACCCGTCTCAGACCGATCTCTTTCCTCACTATCTCCCTGGGTCCCACCCCCCCACCTTACTAGTTTAAATCCTCCCAAGCAGTTCTAGCAAATTTCCCTGCCAGTATATTAGTCCCCTTCCAATTTAGGTGCAATCCGTCCTTCCTGTACAGGTCACTTCTACCCCAAAAGAGATCCCAATGATCCAAAAATGTGAATCCTTCTCCCATACACCAGCTCCTCAGCCATGCATTTATCTGCTCTATCCTCCTATTCCTGAGCTAACTAGCTCGTAGCACTGGGAGTAATCCAGATATTACTACCCTTGAGGAACTCCTCTTTAAATTTCTGCCTAATTCTCTGTAATCTCCCTTCAGAGTCTCAACCTTTTCCCTTCCTATGTTGTTGGTTCCAATGTGGACAATGACCTCCTGCTGGCCCCTCTCCCCTGTAAGAACATTCTGCACCCTCTCTGAGGCATCCTTGATCCTGGCACCAGGGAAACAACACACCATTCTGTTTTTTCTCTGCTGGCCACAGAAATGTCTGTCTGTACCTCCGACTACAGAATCCCCTAACACAATTGATCTCTTGGAAGCCGACGTACCCCTCGTTGCATTAGAGCCAGTCTCAACACCAGAAATTTGGCTATTCGTGCTATGTTCCCCTGAGAATCCATCACCCCCTACATTTTCCAAAACAGCATGCCTGTCTGAAATGGGTATATCCACAAAATACTCCTGCATTAGCTGCCTATCTCTCTTACCCTTCATGGAGTTAACCCATCAATGTGACTGTATCTGAGACCTTCCCCACTTCCTGTATCTGCCATCCATCATATACTGTTGCCGTTGCAAATTCCTCATCACTTCTATCGGTCTCTCCAACCGATCCACTTGATCTGATCCGATTCGCATCCAACAGCATTTACGGCAGATGTAATCCGCAGTAACCTTAAACTCTCTTTAAACTCTCACATCTGACAAGAAGTACATATCACTGGAAAGGCCATTTTTGCTCCTTCACAATCTATCTTTAACGAGGCTATCGTGCCTGCCTCTACCACCTCCGCTGGCAACGCGTTCCAAGCACCCACCACCCTCTGTGTAAAGATCTTTCCACGCATATCTCCCCTAAAATTTCCCCTCTCACTTTGAACTCGTGATCCCTAGTAATTGAGTACCCCACTCTGGGAAAAAGCTTCTTGCTATCCACCATGTCTGGATCAATCAAATCCCCCCTCAACTTCCATTTTTCTAATTAAAATAATCCTAATCTACTCAACCTCTCTTCATAGCTAGTGCCCTCCATACCAGGCAACATCCGAATAAACTTCCTCTGCACCATCTCCAACACATCCACATCTCTTTGGTAACATGGCAACCAGAACTGTACGCAGTTTTCCAAATGTGGCCGAATCAAAGTCGTATATAACTGTAACATGATCTGCCAACTTTTGTACTCAACACCCCGTCCGATGAAGGAAAGCATGCCGTACGCCTTCTTGGCCATTCCCTTGACCTGCATTGCCACCTTCAGGGAACAATGGACCTGAACACCCAGATCTCTTTGTACATTCCTGCTTTTATATTCAAGTCCTCAAAATAAATACCAGCTTTGCAAATGCCTTCCTAACCACTGATTCAACCTGCAGGTTTACCTTGAGGGAATCCTGGAGTAGAATTCCCAAGTCTCTTTGAACTTCAGACTTCTGAATTTTTTCACCATTTAGAAAATAGTCCATGCTTCTGCTGTTCCTACCAAAGTACATGACCTCACACTTTCCCACATTGTACTCCATCTGCCACCTCTTTGCCTACTCCCTTCTCTTGTCCAAATCCTCTGCGGCCTCCCCACCTCCTCAATGCTACCTGACCCTCGAGCTATCTTTGTATTGTCTGCAAACTTAGCCAGAAAGCCCTAAATTCCTTCATCTAGATCGTTAATGTATAAAATGAAAAGTTGTGGTCACAACACTGAGCCTTGCAGAACACCACTTGTCACCCGGCTGCCCCGCCGAGAAGGACCCTATCATCCCCACTCTCTGCTTTCTGCCAGACAGCCAAGGTTCTATCCATGTTAGCACCTTGTCTTTAACACCATAGGCCCTTAAATTACTCAGGAGCCTCCTGTGCAGTACCTTGTCAAAGGCCCTTCTTGAAGTCTAGGTAGACACCATCCATTGGCTCTCCTAGGTCTAACTTGCTCGTTATTTCCTCAAAGAATTCTAGCAGATTTGTCAGGTATGTCTTCCCATTGATGAAACCATTCTGACTTTGCCCGATTTTACCATTCACTTCCAAGTATTCAGATATCTCATCCTTCACAATAAATTCCACAATTTTAATCACAACTGTGGTTAGGCTATTTGGTCTGTAATTTTCTGTCTTTTGTCTTACTCTCTTTTTAAACAGGAGTGGTTCCTCTGGGAACCTCCCTGATTCTACTAATTCCTGAAAGATCACCATTAACACCTTCGCTGTCTCTTCAACTAGCTCCTTTAGAACTCTGGGGTGTAGTCCATCTGGTCCATGTGATTTATCCACCTTCAGGCCATTCCAGTTTTCTAGCACCTTCTCCTTGGTGATGGGCACCATACTCAGCACTGCCCCCTCACTCTCTTTAAAGTTTGGGAAATTGCTCATGTCTTCCACTGTAAAGATTGACGTGAAGTAATTGTTCAGTTCCAAATTGTCCATTTCCTTGTTCCTCACAACTATTTCTCCAGTATCATTTTCCAGCAGCCCAATATCTGCTTTTGCCTCTTTTTCCCTTTATATATCGAAATAAACTCCTTTATGCAATTGGTTAACTTACCCTTATGTTTAATCTTCTCCACCTTTTTTGTTTGTTGCCTTCTGTTGGTCTTTGTAAGCTTCCCAATCCTCTGGTTTCCCACTGTTCTTTGCTATTTTATATGCTTTCTCTTTTGTTTTTATGCTATCCCTGACTTCCATAGTCAGCCATGGTTGCCTCATCCTCCCTGTACCATGCTTCTTTTTCTTCGGTATGAATTTTTGCTGTGTCTCCAGAATTGCTCCCAGAAATGTCTGCCATTGCTGAAATACTGTTACCTCTGATTCTATCCTCACGCTCTCTCAAACTACAGAGTAAATTTGATTATGTTATGATCCCTGCTTCCTAATGGTTCCTTCACCTTAAGCTTCCTAATCAAGTCTGCCTTATTGCACAACACTAAATCCAGTATTGCCTGTTCCCTTGTGGGCTCCATCATAAGCTGTTCCAGAAAACCATCTCATAGACATTCCACAATTTCCTTTTCTTGTGAACCACTATCAACCTGATTTTCCCAGTCTGCAAATTGAAATCCCCCATGATCACTGTAACTTTGCCTTTCCTACACATTTCTTCTATCTCCTGGTGTATCTTGTGTCCCAGCTCCTAATTACTGTTTGGAGGCCTATGCATGACTCTAACTATGGTGTTTTTACCTTTGTGGTTGCTCAATTCTACACCATCTGACCCTACTTTGTTTCTTGCTATTGATTTCATTTCTTACTAATAAGGCAACCCCACCCACTTTTGCCCACCTGCCTATCTTTTCGATAGGATGTATATCTTCAATATTTAGCTCCCAATCATTATTCCCTTGCAACCATGTCTCTGTTATGCCCACCGCGTCATACCTGCCAATTTCAAACTGCACTGTCAAGTAGATGCTTGTGTTTTAGCCGTGCTGGAATAGCTTGGCTAAAGGCTTGGTTAATTCTGCTTTCTAATGCTACATCATGGAAGGGCTACATTTATATGCTACCAGCACTGAAGGTTCTTCCTTTATTCCAACAACAGAACTTTAGACCCACAAAAACATATATCTTTAATTCTGCTAGGAGAATAAGGGAGCCTTTTTTAACAATGTAATAGTGAGATGGCAGTGCACAGTGTTCTGCAACTCAACTAATGAAATTAGAAGATGTAAACCAGTCTGACCATAGCCTTTTTCATTAGTGATGTTTCTTGTATGGATGCACTGAACTAAGAACAATCAAGCTGACTTAGAATTATATCTCTCCAACAAATAATGTTCTAGCCAAAACAGCCTCACTATTTGTGAAAAATATTGTACCTTTTTTTGGCTCTTATTCTAGCAACCTTCATGTTGGCTCACTCTTAAGATGAAAACCTGCTGTGTCACATACATGCATGCTTCATGTATTGGTACTGCCTGTCTTTAAGTACTTACCTTTCATGATAATCTGATGCTCAGGCAGACTCGTGCTTTAGCATACATGCATCATGATCAAACATTACACTGACTTCGCTACCGGTCAGCAGACCAGAGCAATTGCACGGAGCTTTGTCCTTGGCAGTTATGTGAAACAGCTGTAATGGTTTGTACCATTACGCGCTGTCATTTGTATAATTTTTTTAAAAGCACTAAAAATATTGAAGAGCAAAGCTTTGGCTGCAGCAAAATTACTAAGACAAGATGGCTCACAAGCAACAAAATCAGATGTCAAATTAACATTATGTCAAAATAAAGCTATTATTTTGTATTTGACAAATGATATTTTTCCAACATTTTTAGAGTAAAGGAAGTGCTTTTCACCAAAATTGGTGAATTGAAGAAAACAAACTGAAATGTCTGTTCGTGACTGTAAATGTACAGCTACCCAATCGTTGAATCCCAACAGGGAAGCAAATCATCTGGCCTTCTGATTCTCTGAAGAGCATCCCACTCACCCAACCCACTACCCTATTCCTGTAACCCTACATTTTGGATGGCTAATCCACCAAGACTGCACATCTTTGGACTGCAGGAGGAAACCAGAGCACTCAGAAGAAACCCATGCAGACAACGTACAAACTCCATACAGTCACCCTAGGGTGGGATTGAACCCAGGTCCCTTGTACTGTAAGGTAGCAGTCCTAACTACAGAGCCACCGTGCCACACCAAATCTATTGTAATGTTAGTGCACATTTAATGGAACATCTAGAGAAATGGAATAAATGTCTCTTTGCTTGCTCACCTACATAGATCATCATTCTAGCACCACCTCAATTCTAAGACTCGTGACCTCGTTTCAAATCTGACCATCACTTCATATTGCCCTATCTCTGTAATTTCCTCCACCCCTACAACCATCTGAGATATCTGTACTCATCATTCATTATTACATTTAAAAAATGCTATACGGAAGATGCTGGCATTGTCCAGGAATATTTAATTCAAATTGATCAACAGTTGGACACACTATCAGTGTCCTAAAACAATCTGCTGATAATCTTTACCAACTATTGGCAAACAGATGAAAAATCATGCATTTGCTAATGAGATGCCATGAACAATTTAGAAATGTTATGTCTGTTTTGTTTTCCAATCATTTCCAGTTTTTTTTTAAAGATTACAAAAGCCATTGAAAGAGTTGTAAAATAAAAATTATAGTGGTTATATGCCCTATTCTAAACTACTCCACAGTCAGGAATATGGTGCTCTGTAACTGAGCTCTTGAAAAGGATTATTCTAAGAGTTATATTCAGTGAAAAATATCCTTTAACAGTACTGCACTGGCTTAATTCGGGTTCAGTGACTTTTACAGAGCTTACTTTCGCAGAAACAATGCAGGCCTTACCAGGTTTTTCATTGGTGTCAGCAGTTCTTTGGAAGACTCTGCAAATTTACTGAAAGCTTCAGCCAGTACTGACTCTTCATTACTTTGGAAATTAGCTACAAGTTTTTCCAGCTCATTAATGAATGTTTCCTGAAGGGAAATGTCTTCTGCAAAAGTAGATAGGAAAAACTAGAGTTATTTCAAGACAACAATGACTTACAAATAGGAGTTTGAGAAAATTGCGATCACATAGAAGTAAGATTTAGCAAATTGGTTAGACTGTGGGTTGACAATTCCCCATGTCCTGGTGGTTTTCATCCAAGAGTCTTAAGTTAAATTGATTTATGAGATAGACGATGCATTGGTTTTAATTTTTCAAAATTCACAAGGTTCAGGAAAGGTTCCATTAGACTGGAAACTTGCTAACGTAATTCCAAAAGTTATTTATTCAAAAATGGAGGAAGATAGGAGCAAAATATAGGTCAGCCAGTTTAACATCACTCACAGGGAAATTCTTAGCAGTTATTATTAAATATGTCATAATAGGGCACTGACCTAAATTCAAAGTAATAAGGCAGAGTCAACATAGTTTTATGAAAGGCAACTCATGTTCAACCAACTTATTGGAGATTTTGAAAAAGTAACATATATTGTGGGTAAAGTTGATCCAGTGAATGAACTGCACTTAGATGTTCATAAGGCATTCAATAAGATGCCACATCATAGATTATTGTGGAAAATAAAAACTCATAGTGCAGGGGCAACATACTGGCACAGATACAAAATTGGCTAACCAACAGAGAAGGCACAAATGTGCCAAATTCTTTTGGCACAAAATAACAAGTGGTTTGCATAGGGATTAGTGCTATGAACTCTACTGTTTACAATTGGTATAAATTACTAGAAGGGATTAAACATACAGTTGTTAAATTTGCCGATGACATAAAGACATGTAGGAAAGTAAATTGTGAAGAGAACATAGGAGGCTATAATCAGAAATAAATAGCTCAGATCAGTGGAAAACAATCTGAAAAATTCGATATCATGTGAAAAAATATGAAAATGTGAAATTGCCTATTCTGACGTACGTTTTTTCAGTGGTGAGAGAATATAGAACTCGGAGATGTAGAACGATCTGGGTTTCCAAGTTGCATGAATCGTAAAAGGTTAGTATGCTGGTACAGTAAGTAATTCGGAAAACTAATATAGTATTATCACTTATTGTGAGGGAATTGAATACAAAATAAGGACGTTACGTTTCAATTATGCAAAGCAATTGTGATACATCCAAAATACTGTGCAATGTATCCATTTCACTATTTAAGGAAGGACGTAAATGCATTTGAGGCTGTTAAGAGAAGATTTATTAGACTAACATCTGGAATGGACTAATAGTTTTATGAAGTGAAATGGACTATTTGTCATACAAGGACAAACTAGATGGGCTTGTCTCAAATCTATTCAGGTTTAAAAGAGTAAGAGGTGAAATATACTAGATCCTAAGGGAATTGACAGGGTGGATGTAGAAAGGATGCACCCTTTGATAGGAGAATCTAAAACTATGGGTCACTGTTTAACAATTTGGGGTTGCTCATTTAAGACAGGTAAAAGATTTTTTTCTCTCTGGGGGTTGAGAGTCTTTAAAATTCCCTTCCCCAAAGGCAACAAAGGCAGAACCTTTGAATAGTTCTATATTCAGAGGTAGATGGATTCTTGTCAGGCACAGTGTTGAAAGGTTATTGTGGGTAGGCAGGAATTTGAAGGTGAAGTTAAAATCAAATCAACCATGATCTTGTTCAATGGTGGAACAAGTTTGAATGGCTAAGTGGCCCACTCAGGCTACTAATTAGCATGTTCATATCAAATCTTTGATGTAGGACCATGAGTACAAATATATGTTTTCATAAGAGATTAAGTAGTTCACTGAAATGTTTGGTTGTATAGAAGATTTAAGTAGATGAAGGGATTTAAATGTTTGAATGGTATTTTATAACTGACTTTGTTAGAATTAAAATCGGCATTATAACTTTGTCTTATTTCAACTTAGTGTGACTTCTGATGTCTGCCCATGGTGGATTTTGGGTAAGTTGGTATGGATAGTGTAAATACAGAGTGGTGGGTGCGATAGTAGCATCTGTTATAACAACTATTCCATTAACCTTTTTTGATTGTAAGGACAGCTAATGCACTTAGACTTAAATTTACCTTGACCTGAGGTATATCTCACTTTGACTGCTTTCTTCATTTTCTGGAGTACAGACCTGTCTTTGTCTAAACTCTAAGGAAAGAAAAAGAAACACAAGGAGAAAACATCAGGCTACTGAAATATTAGTCTTGTCAACAACAGTTTTTATTCTTCAATTGTGGATTATATATGAGTAATGTTGTGAATAATGAAGTGATAAAAAGCAAAGCTTGAGCAGTTTGCTCGTTACTAAACTTGTAATAATCCATGTGGCTCAGATATGAGCAGGAATTTCCATAGACCTTCTGGCACATTCCTACTGTAAATTAGTTGCAAATGGAGCAATGGACCTAGGAAACAGAAAGGAGGTTACAGAGATAGGGTATGTTGAAGGTCATTGAGGAATTTTGATATAAGAATAAAATTTTGAAACTGATTAAGGCACACAAAGCCAAAGTGGGGTCACGCTCAAAGGGTTGATGGGTGATAGTGTGACTTTAGATATGGGAAGTATCTTACAGGATGACCTTAAGTTAGCAAGCATTGGAACAGTTCAATCTTGAACTAACATGTTTCCTTGGGTTGGTGATGTCATTTCCTGATCTTTTTCTCAGGGTTGGTAAATGGGATCTAAGTCAATGTGTTTGTTGATAGAGTTCCAGTTGGAATGCTATACTTCTAGGAATTCTCTATTTGGCTTGTCCAAGGATGGATGTTTTGTCCCAGTCGAAGTGTTGTCCTTCCTCATCTGTATGTAATGATACTAGTGAGGGTGAGTCATGTCTTTTTGTGGCTAGTTGACATTCATTCCCTGGAGGCTCACTGATGATGTTACCTAATATGGTGATGAAATGTCTGAAAACAAACCTTCCAGCTCAGTGAGCAAACTTACATCCACAACCTCAACTTGAGCTTCTTAAAACTTGAATAGTTAAGGGCCTAACAACAGAGTAAGATAGGGATGGAAATAAAAAATATTAAAAAGGTAGAAGTTGGCGGTACTGATGATAGAATGGATATAGGGTCAGAAATATATAAAATTACACGAATTGCAACACAGAAGCAAAACATTTCACTTTTAAGTATGCATTCATTTATCTTCCACATGAGCAATATTTCAAATTGCAAGTGTTCTGACAATTCCAATATCCCTTTATTCCCCATTCAGTCAAGCCTTGTACTTAATCTTTTCTTAAACGATAACATGAACTCCGTTTCAATCGCTAACTTCAATAGTGCTTTCTACAGCCTCACAACATTCTATTTGAAGAAGTACCTCTACCCTTCTTCATATAGCTTACTTTTAATAATGTAGACATTGCAACAGCTGGAAACAGTTTCTTTTTATTCTATCCCATTCCTTCGCAACCTTCACCAAATTATAACTTATTCTCTGTTCTAGAAAAACAGAACAAATTTTTCAAGTTTATTTTTCATATTCATATTTTATCATACTAGTCATAGCACCCTTGTAAATTTGGCCAGTCACTGTAATTGCTTCAATGCCTTCCTATAGTGTAGCTACTACATACATGCTCCAATTATGGCCTGACTAAGATTGCATATGGATTTACACTTTATTATTCAACATCCCTTTTCAAAACCTAGTTTTCCATTATCTTAATGATCTCATCCACATAGTGTGCTGTAAATACCATGTGAACACATCTCTCCAAAATTTCTCTGTGCTCCTAGAACATATAATTTACCCCATTCAAAATATAACCTCACATTTGCTGACATTGTTTGCTACCCTTTTTTGTTAATCCTCAATCTTAGTGGCATCCATGTGGAGTTTCCTTTGGTCACCAAAGTTATAATGCAGGAGTAAAATAACACTGCCAATGTTAGTCCTGTTTGTAAATCTGGACATCACTTCCTCATGTTCGGCATCATTTAAAAAAAAAGATTTTTTTTGAACCAATACATGAGAAGCCCAATGAGAGGATATGCAATTCTGGATTTAGTTCTGTGAAATGAAGATAGACAAGTGGGTGAAGTAACAGTGGGTGACCATATCTGGGATAGTGATCACAATTTGGTTACATTTAGTACTAGCGTGGAAAAGGACAGAGATAAATCAGGAATAGAAGTTTTAAACTGGGGGAAAGCATATTTTATAAAACTGATAAATCATTTGGTTGAGATGGGCTGGACAGGACTGCTAAAGGATACATCAGTGGTAAACCAATGGGAGGCACTAAAAAGTGATCCTTATGATTCAAAGCAGATATGTCCCCTCCAAAAATATTAGAATGGCATTGCCAAATTTAGACCACATGGTTATCTAAAAAAAAAGGGAAGATTAAGCAGAGAAAGAAAGCTGATGACAGTCACAAAAATCTCAACACTGTAGGTAGCCTACAGAACTATAGGAAGTACAGGGATCAAGTTAAAAAAGAAATAAAGAAATCAAAGGGACAGCATGAAAAATATTAACAAGTAAGATAAAAGAAAACCCAAAGATGCTTTACCAGTATATAAAGAGCAAAAGGATAGTTAAGGAATAGAGGTGAAGAAGGAAACAGAGTCATAGAGATGTACAACATGGAAACAGACCCTTCTGTCCAACCCGTCCATGCCAACCAGATATCCCAACCCAATCTAGTCCCACCTGCCAGCACCAGCCCATATCCCTCCAAACCCTTCCTATTCATATACCCATCCAAATGCCTCTTAAATGTTGCAATTGTACCAGCCTCCACCACTTCCTCTGGCAGCTCATTCCATACACGTACCACCCACTGTGTGAAAAAGTTGCCCCTTAGGTCTCTTTTATATCTTTTCCCTCTCACCATAAATCTATGCCCTCTAACTCTGGACTCCCCAACCCCAGGGAAAAGACTTTGCCTATTTACCCTATCCATGCCCCTCATACATTAGTAAACCTCTATAACGTCACCCCTCAGCCTCTGACACTCCAGGGAAAACAGCCCCAGCCTGTTCAGCCTCTCCCTATAGCTCAGATCCTCCAACTCTGGTATCATCCTTGTAAATCTTTTCTGAACTCTTTCAAGTTTCACAACATCTTTCCGATAGGAAGGGGACCAGAATTGCACACAATATTCCAACAGTGGCCTAACCAATGTCTTGTACAGCCACAACATGACCTCCTACCTCCTGTACTCAACACTCTGACCAATAAAGGAAAGCATACCAAATGCCTTCTTCACTATCCTATCTACCTGCGACTCCGCTTTCAAGGAGCTATGAACCTAATGCAAAATACTCGTTTAGTATCTCCCCCATTTTCTGCAGCTCCACACAAAAGCTGCCTTGTTGATCTTTGAGGGGCCCTATTCTCTCCCTAGTTACCTTTTGTCCTTAATGTATTTGTAAAAACTCTTTGGATTCTCCTCAATTCTATTTGCCAAAGCTATCTCATGTCCTCCTGATTTCCCTCTTAAGTATACTTCTACTGCTTTTATACTCTTCTAAGGATTCACTCGATCTATCCTTGAAGCAGATGGGGAATTCAGATTGTAGCAAGGCAAGGTTAAATATTTCAGTGAATACTCCCTCCAGCTGGTCCACACAGGATCCGAGTGCATGGTTGGGGACTCCATTTGGGCCAGTTACGCCTCCTAATCCTTATTTAGACCTACTACGTGATTTCTGCCCTTCTGTTCATCTCCTGTTCATAAGTCTATCAAGACTTTAAACATTGCTAACATGCCTACTTCCACCACCTACACTGGCAGTGTGTTCCAGGCACCCACCACCCTTTGTGTGAAATATTTAGTGCACACTTCTCCCCTAAACTTTCCCCTTCTCACATTGAATCTGTGCTCTCTTGTAGCTGATCTTTCCAACCTGGGAAAAAGTCTCTTACTATCCAACCTATCTATGTCTCTCATAATTTTGTAGATGTCTATGAGGCTGCCCCAACTCTCCTCCGAACTAAAACTCTCCAGACCAGGCAACATCGTAGTAAAGCTTCTCTGCACCCTTTCCAATGCATGCACGTCCTTCTGGTAGCATAGTAATCAAAACTGCACACAATATTCCAATTGTGGCCTAACTAAACTTTTATACAACTTTAACATAACTTGCCAACTTTTATATTCGATGCTCCAGCTGATGAAGGCATTCTTTCTTAACCATCTTATTCACCTGTGTTGCTACTTTCAGGAATCTGTGGAATTGTACGACCAGATCCCTTTGTTTGTCAATGCTTCTTAAGGTTCTGCTATTTTTTGTATAATTCATCATTCAGAATGCATCACCTCACATTTGTCCAGATTAAACTTTATCTGCCATTTCTCTGCCTAAATCTGCAATCTGTCTATATCCTTTGACAATATTCTACACTATCTACAATCTTGGCATCATCTGCAAACTTAATAATCAGACCACCTACATTTTCCTCCAGATCATTTATATATATTTCAAGGGAAAAAAGGTCCCAGCACAGATCGCTGTGGAACACTAGTTACTGATCTCCATTCGGAAAAGCACCCTTCTACCACTACTCTCTGTCTTCTATGACCAAGCCAGTTTTGTTTTCATGAGCCATTCACTCCGGACCCCACGAGATTCTACCTTCTGTACCAGCCTGCCATGAGGTACCTTATCAAATGCCTTACTAAAGTCAACATTCATTGTCCTTCTCTCATCAATCTTCTGATTGTTACCTCCTCAAAAAAGCTCAATCAAATTGGTGAGAAATGACCTTCCGGATGTAGGTTTGCACGCTGAGCTGGAAGATTCATTTCCAGATGTTTTGTCACCCTCCTCGGTAACATCTTAAGCAGGCCTCCGGGCGAAGCACTGTTGATAATTCCTGCTTTCTATTTATATGTTTGGGTCTCTTTGAGTTGGTGATGACATTTCGTGTTCTTTTTCTCAAGGCAGTAGATGGTAGACACATCGAGTTAAACCCCATCTATCACCCCCTGAGAAAAAGAACAGGAAATGAAATTGCCACAGGAAGTGACGTCACCACAGTAAATGACCACACCAACCAAAAGTAACCCAAACATATGAATAGAAAGCGGGAATTATCCACAGCGCTTCACCCGGAGGCCCACTGAAGATGGTATCTAGGAGGGTGATGAAACGTCTGGAAGTGAACCTTCCAGCTCAGCGAGCAAACCTACATCCAGAACCTCAACCTGAGCTACAAATCTTCTCAAAACTCGCTAATATGACCGTCCCCATGCTGCCTATCACTAACAAGTCCAGTCACCTCCAAATATTGGGATTTGTTCTATCTGGACCATGTGGTTTAATCTTTGAAGGTTGTAGCTTCCATTTATTTAGCCATGATACCTGATATAACAGGATAGAGTTACTTGTTCCCGTATCAAGTTTAAAAAATATCAGGATGTTCATTGACTCGAACAGATTCTGTGGAATTTGAGTTTGTTAAATCATTAATTTCCTGTAAGATTGACTCTTGCATATTGTTTAACGGAGGTATATCATCTAATGCAGGTACTCCTTCTCATGGGATTATTCTACTGCATTAACTTCTCTGTGTTTGTATGACTACCCCAATGTTTGCAACACTCACTGTATCTTATGTCTACACATCTTCTGGCATGACCTACAGTCTCATAGATGCAGCATTCTTTCATAGACTGATCATTGCTATGGTGTTCCACAGCATTAGCACAAACTCTGAATATTTGCCATTTGGGTTACTTACTGTGTTAGATTATAACATATCTCTTTACAATGTCAATAACTTATAAAGTGGATGGGTTCTGTTACTCTCTGGAGATGGGGCTTTCTTTTCTCAAGATCTGTCTGAGTGTCCTTTCTTGTTTTTGTTTCCAGCATGACCCACATAAATACTCTAAAACTAACTCATCCTTATCCTCAGAAATCAAATAAAGATTCATTAAAAATTTCAATAACAATTCTATCTCTTATGATTTCTGCTTTCAAAGCTCCACAGTCACATTTTTCTACTAATCTGTATTAATCATTAATGATATTCTATTCAGATTATCCTGAAAGCTGAACTCCTCTACAAATTTGGGCTCATTCAATAATTTTATTAGTTTTCAGAATAAGATGCTCATTAAAAGCTTTTAATATTTTATCAAAAATATCTGTATTGTCTTTGATATCTGTACTGTCTTTGATATCTGTACTGACTTTGATACTGAATTTGTACACATGCCTTGCTGCTGTGCCATCTACTTACACCTTCCTCAGCTGCCGAGAAGTTTAAACAAACTTACAAGTTTCAATAACTTGTTTTTTAAAAAATCCAGCAGCAATTCCTTCCTCATTCCTTTATCTGTAATCCTTATTCTAATTCAGTCTAAAATCAAAAAAGGAAAAGTAACATAATACAGTCATAAAACATTCAAGAAGACAAGTTTGCTGATGACACCACCAATGAAGGCCAGATCTCAAACAATGACAAGTCAGAGTATAGGAAAGAGATAGAATGTTTGGTGGGTGGTGTAAAGATAACAAATCTCTCCCTCAACTTCAGCAAAACTAAGGAGCTGGTCATTCAAGCAGCAAGGTGGAGGCCACATTCCATCTACATCAATGGTACTGAGGTGTAGATGGTTAGGAGCATCACTTCCTAGGAGTGATGATCACCAACAATCTGACGTGGTCCACTCACATTGATGCTACAGCCAAAAAAGCTCAACAATGCCTCTACCTTCTCAGGGGGTTAAGGAAATATCCAGAATGGCACTTACCAATTTTTATAGAAGCACAATAGAAAGTGTTGCATCTGGATGTATCACTGCTTGGTACGGCAACTTCTCTGCCCAAGACTGTGAAAAACTGCAGAGTTGTGAACACACCCTATCAATTGCACAAGCCGACCTTCCATCCATTGACTCCGTGTATACTTCTCGCTACCTCAAGAAGGCAGCTAACATCATAAGAGACCCATCCCACCCCAGTTATAATCCCTTCCAACCTCTTCCATTGGGCAGAAGATATCTGCTATAGGAAGGATGTTGTGAAACTTGAAAAGGTTCAGAAAAGATTTACAAGGGTGTTGCCAGAATTGGAGGGTCGAGCTATGGGGAGAGGCTGAATAGCCTGGGGTTTTTCCCTAGAGTGTCGAAGATTAAGGGGTGACCTTACAGAAATTTATAAAATCAAGAGAGGCATGAATACAGTGAATAACCAAGGTCTTTTCCCCAGGGTGGGGGAGTCTAAAGCTACAGGGCAGAGGCTTAAGGTGAGAGGGGAAAAATTTAAAAGGAAAGAGGAAGTGGTGGAGGCTAGTACAATTACAACATTTAATAGGTATGGATGGATATATGCATAGGAAGGGTTTAAATGGATATGTGCCAAATGCTGGCAAATGGGACTAGATTAATTTAGGATAACAGGTCAGCATGGATGAGTTGGACCAAAGGGTCTGTTTCCGTGCTGTACAGTCTATGACTCAATGAAAGCTCACCACCACCTGAAGATGGACAAGCAGGAGGCTAGAAGAACACAGCAAGCCAGGCAGCGTCAGGAGGTGGAGAAGTCAACATTTTGGGTGTAACCCTTCTTTAGAACTGGGGATGGGTGTAAGGGGAACTGCAGATAAAGGAGGGGCAGTGTTGGTGGGGGGTTTAAGGTGAGAAGAGGGGTGAAATGGTGAATGATAAATGAACTCAGGTAGAGGGTACAACCTGTTTGATCGATGGGAGAAATGAATCCAGCTGGTAGCTATAAGAAAGAATCAGTCAGAGGAATGAAAAGGAGGGGAAGGGGCTGGAAACAGAGTCTGGGGAAGGGAATTGCTTACCTATCACTACCTCGCCATTCTACCCATCTCCCTACCCTAAACCACACCCCACCCCCGCTTACCTGCAGCTCCCCTAATACCCATTCCCAGTCCTGAAGAAAGGTTGCACCCAAAAGATTGACTTCTCCATCTCCTGATGCTGCCTGGCTTGCTGTGTTTTTCCTGCCTCTTGTTCGTCTACCTTGGATTCCAGCTTCTGCAGATTTTTGTTTTGTCAACACCTCAAGGGCAGCATAACCAGCAAGTAACTGGCAGAACAAAGAAATCCTGCAAGCAATGAATCAGAGCTAGGCGCTGCTGTCCTGCTGCATCCAGTCATGAATCGTGGTGATTAATTGAACTCCTCACTGAAGGAGGAGGTTCCACAAATATTCCCATCCTCAATAATGGAAAGGTACTACACATCAGTGCAAAAGACAAGGCTGAAGAATTCACAGCAATCTTCAGCCAGAAACGTGCTGAATGGATGATCCATCTCAGCATCCTTGAGTGGTTTCAGCACCACAGTTATCAGCCTTCAGCCAATGTGACATCAAGAAACAGTTGAAGGCACTGGATACTGCAAAGGCTATGGGGCCTGACAACATTCTGGCAATAATACTGAAGACGTGTGCTCTAGAAATCACCAATCCCCTACTCAAGCTGTGCAAATATAGTTGCCAATTTTGACATCCACCCAACAATGTGGAAAATTGACAGTTATGTCCTGTGTGCAAACAGCAGGACAAATTTAACCCAGATAATTACCGTCCCTTCAGTCTACTCTCAATCAACAGTAAAGTGGTGGAAGGTGTTGTCAACAGTGTTATCCAGTAGCACCTGCTCAATGATAAACTGCTCACTGATGCCTAAGTTGGATTCGGCCAGGGCCAATGAGCTCCAGACCCCATTACAGAAATATCAAACAACTGCAGATGCTGGAAATCAGAAATAAAAGCAGAAATTGCTGGGAAAACTTCCTTCTTTTTGCAGAGTCCTTCTGGGAGATCACCATGAAGAAACAAAAACTTCCAACCCAAGAAAATGTGCCAAGGTTACAGCTAGAACAGGGTGCTAGGCTGAACTCCAACTTCATCCCTGCAGAACTAAGGGAAAACAAACTACAACTTTGCAGTTTGACCCTTCAAAGATAGCAAGTGCACAAACCTCAAATTTAATTACTTTATACAGCGAATGGTGCATGCGTGGAGCAGCTTGCTCAGGGTGGCACTTGGCAAGGAAAAATAGATTACTACTTGAGGGAACGGATAATTATTCATTTTAACAACTGGACTGTCTATCTGCAGTCTCCTTTCTGCTCCAATATCATCTTGTAATAGCATTAACTTAAAATTGTTGATTTCAATTTCTGGAGGAAAGCAGTATCCTAGACATGCCATTGAATTTCTATGTTCTTGCATTTTTCTGATAAGATATCTGAAGGCTTATATAACTCTCGTGTGCTGTGACATTAGGAAAACTATTTTAGAAAAGTGAGAAAACGATGATCAACTTTCAAATAAAGATCATTTAATTATTCTTTTTAACTGAAAGGTAAGATATGAATTCATCTTTCCCTTGTAGACTAAGCTAATCACTATTAATTTAACAAGAAATAGCTGAGGGGCAAAACTTTCAGTCTAGCTGTATTCTCTGTGGTAAGACAATAGTTATTGAAAAAAACTGAAATTAAATTAAGAGCAATGTGAAAAATGTACTTAGTAAAACTACTTAATTCTTTTCAAAATTCAAGGTTTGTGCGAAGATTTGTAGCTCGGGTGCTCGTTGTAGTGGTTCTGTTCGCCGAGCTGGAAGTTTTTGTTGCAAACGTTTTGTCCCCTGGCTAGGCGACATCAGTGCTTTGGAGCCTCCTGCAAAGCGCTTCTTTGATGTTTCTTCCGGTATTTATAATAGTCTGTCCTTGCCGCTTCCGGTTGTCAGTTTCAGCTGTCCGCTGTAGTGGTTGCTATATTGGGTCCAGGTCGATGTGTTTGTTGATGGAGTTTGTGGATGAATGCCATGCCTCTAGGAATTCCCTGGCTGTTCTGTCTGGCTTGCCCTATGATAGTGGTGTTGTCCCAGTCGAATTCATGTTGCTTGTTGTCTGTGTGTGTGGCTACTAGGGATAGCTGGTCATGTCGTTTCGTGGCTAGTTGATGTTCATGTATGCGGATTGTTAGCTGTCTTCCTGTTTGTCCTATATAGTGTTTTGTGCAGTCCTTGCATGGTATTTTGTACACTACATTAGTTTTGCTCATGTTGGGTATCGGGTCCTTCGTTCTAGTGAGTTGTTGTCTGAGCGTGGCTGTTGGTTTGTATGCCATTATGAGTCCTAAGGGATGCAGTAGTCTGGCTGTCAGTTCAGAAATGCTCCTGATGTATGGTAGTGTGGCTAGTCCTTTGGGTTGTGGCATGTCCTCGTTCCGTGGTCTTTCTCTTAGGCATCTGTTGATGAAGTTGCGCGGGTATCCGTTTTTGGCGAATACCTTGTATAGGTGTTCCTCCTCTTCTTTTTGCAGTTCTGGTGTGCTGCAGTGTGTTGTGGCCCTTTTGAATAGTGTCCTGATGCAGCTTCGTTTGTGTGTGTTGGGGTGGTTACTTTCATAGTTTAGGACTTGGTCTGTGTGTGTTGCTTTCCTGTGTACCCTTGTGGTGAATTCTCCGTTCGGTGTTCTCTGTTCTATCACGTCTAGGAATGGGAGTTGGCTATCCTTTTCTTCTTCTCTCATGAATCGGATTCCTGTGAGTGTGGCGTTGATGATCCGGTGTGTTTTTTCTATTTCCGTGTTTTTAATGATTACAAACGTGTCATCAACATATCTGACCCAGAGTTTGGGTTGAATTTGTGGTAGGGCTGTTTGTTCTAACCTTTGCATAACTGCCTCTGCTATGAGTCCCGAGATTGGTGATCCCATGGGTGTTCCGTTGATTTGTTCGTATATCTGGTTGTTGAATATGAAGTGTGTAGTGAGGCACAAGTCCAGTAGTTTAAGTATGCCGTCTTTGTTGATAGGTTCTGCGTCCTGTTTTCTGTTCTGTATGTCCAGTAGGTTGGCTATTGTTTCTCTGGCTAGGGTTTTGTCAATCGAAGTGAACAGTGCCATCACGTCGAATGAGATCATGGTTTCTTCTTTGTCTATGTGTATATTTCTGATGATGTCCAAGAATTCCTGTGTTGATTGTATGGAGTGTTTGGATCCGCTGACCAGGTGTTTCAGTTTCTGTTGTTGTTCTTTGGCCAGTTTGTATGATGGTGTCCCTGGTAGTGATACTATGGGTCTGAGTGGGATGTCTGGTTTGTGTACTTTAGGTAGTCCATAGAATCTGGGGGTGTTGTTGCTTTCCGGTTTCATTCTTTGTAGGTCAGCTTTGGTTATCTGTCCGTTTTCTTTGTAGATTCCTTAGTGTGTTATTTATTCTATTGGTGAGTTGTGGTGTGGGGTCAAATTCCTTCATTTGGTAGGTGTTGGTATCTGCGAGTAGTTGTTGTGCTTTTTGGATATAATCTGATTTATCTAGGATGACCGTCATTCTGCCTTTATCTGCTGGTAGTATGATTATGTTCTTATCGTTTTAGTGCTTTCAGTGCTTCCCTCTCCTTGGTGTTGAGGTTATGTGTTTGTCTTTTCCTTATCATCATAGGTACAACAGTTTGTCTCACTGTTTGTTGTTTTCAATATTTCTTTTCAAAATTCTGTACATTCTCAATTCACAATGAAATTCAAAATTTAACACAGTTGCTGTCAGGTTTTCTGTCAATTACATTATTGTTAGTAAAGTATCTCACTAATAGTGTATATACTGATGTAATTAATGACATTAGCAAATCAGCAACTGCCGCTTCAAATTATGAAAACATCAGGTAGCAATAAAAAATGGGAAAAAGAAAAGGGAAGTTCATCTATACTCCAACCAACAGTCTGTCACAAAGACAAACAGAGCTCAGAGAACATAATCTAAGGAAATTATTTGGGGTTCATAAAAAAAATTATGGATTTTGATTCAGAGGCATTTATTAAACAATAGAGGAATAAAGACTGTCTTCAATTTGAACTCTTCATGGCTTCAGCAGGAAGTCTAATAATGTGGGCTGACTCTGTGCCATATGACCTTTATCACCATATATGGAAAAATATGCCCTAAACCCCTTTGCAAGAAATCCCATAAGACTATGAAATACAACTGAAAGAATTTAACATTTCCTCAGTTGGTTTTAGTGTCTACTTTCTGCACTTTTCAGTTCAACAGAACTACCATAAAAAGCAATGTGTTAACCAAATTCCCATTAGAGGTACAACAAAATGTCTGTAGTGTCCTGAATGAATAATATTTAACATCAGAAATATCAAGTCAAGTTAGAAGTGTGAGGCATCCTCCCAAATATACTGGAACTATTGTTATGACACGGGGTAAATCCCTCTGCTAATTTAAATCTGCAACCGAGAAAAGATTTATCCTGTGCAGTAATTGTGAAAGTTTAAGAGGTCAAAAACTATTTAAAGCAAAAATTAACAACTTTATTTCCTAATAATTAACTAACAACTATTTACAAGTCCTTCCTCTAACCTATCTTTTACCTTCCCATTCTACAATAGCAGTCTGATAAAAGTCTCAATTAAGATTTACAAAACAAAACTTCTTATCTCAAAACCAGGCAGCTTTCAGTTTTCTCTGTATTCCTGGCTTTTTCTTCGTCTTTTTCGGGGTTTTGCTTCACAGGTTACTGATCGATAAAGGTACCTTTTAAGAGAGGTATATTTTCTGGGCAGTATGCAAATGTTGTTGGCTTGGCAGTTCTCCTCTCAACTGTTCAATTTTCCCTGCTCTTACACCCCCAAAGTATTGGATTGTGTCATTGGTTTTTAAGATTGTTAATTTAAATTCATTTGTCTAATTCAAAATTGTTTTGTCATTTCCAGGCAACCGACTACCTTTGCTAGCCCAAGTAGCTGGACCACATATTACACTGTATCTTTTTCAGAACACCTCGTGTTGTCGGGTAGTTTTTTTTCTAGCTTTCAACTGGCTTAAAGGTACAGCACACTATTTCCATGCAAAATTAGAACTTGTTCACATACATGTTAAAAAATCATGAGAAATCAATTCAGAATTGAGAAGCATGGTCATCAAGAAAAAAAATCATCCAATGTGCAAACAATATCAATTGCAGAGCAGATGTGGTATTAGAATCATAACTGTGACAAAGAACAAAGTTTGCCACATTGTAATGTTAACAAAACATCTAATCAAGTATCTGTTGAGAAATTAGATACATTTGGCTAGAAAGTAAGTAAAGATTTACCAGCTGGCCAATTTAAAAAATGTACTTGTGGTTATGCAAATTTCAAAGTTTTGTAAAGGAAAGATTTTCAAAATTTACCAAGACAGTAATTATTACTTGTGGTGAAAATTAAACAGGAAGAACTAAAAGCAATCTTATAAACAGATATTCTGAAGAGACCTCATAGAAAAGATACTGTGAGATGGTTTCCTCTATCACTGCACTCAGTAGCAGCAATGTGTACTATCTACAAGATGCACTATAGAAATTCAGCAAAGATCCTTCCAAATCCATGACCACTTCCACCTAGAAAGACAAAGGCAGCAGGAATATGAGAATATCATCACTGCAAGTTGTCCTCACAGCTACCCACCATCCGGATTTGGAAATATGTTGTCGTTCCTTCACTGTCGATGGCTTAAGTCCTGCAATTCCCTCCCTAACAGCACAAGCCTGGATCCATTCTTACCTATTTATTTTTAGGCAGAGAATGACCTATAATGGTTTCTCTCTCCACTCTAAGGGCTTTGTTCTGGTGTTCCTAACACTCCTAACCTTAGCTCCTGCCTTTTTTTTGTTCTTTCATGGATTGTGCATATTGCTAGCTGTTCAGCATTTGTTGCCCATGTTTAATTGGTCATGAGAAGGTATGGTGTACCGTGGTGAGTAGTTACATGAAAGCAATTTGCCATGGTTTCATCAGCAGCACCTTCTAAACCTCTGAAGTCCACCAGGATTTCAAGGAGGATAAGGGGAATAGATAAATGGAAATACCATCATCTACAAGTTTCTCTTCAAGCCACACATTGTCCTGATCCAGAATTATATCACTGCACAAATAAAGAAATCTAAAGCACTGTGAATGCTGGAAGTCCGAAACAGAAACAGAAATTGCTGGAGCACTGCAGCAAGCCTGAGACAGTTATGTTAGCAGGGAACATGGTGATGCGTTGAAGTAAAAAATGAGGTCTGCAGATGCTGGAGATCACAGCTGCAAATGTGTTGCTGGTCAAAGCACAGCAGGCCAGGCAGCATCTCAGGAATAGAGAATTCGACGTTTCGAGCATAAGCCCTTCATCAGGAATAAGAGAGAGAGAGCCAAGCAGGCTAAGATAAAAGGTAGGGAGGAGGGACTAGGGGGAGGGGCGATGGAGGTGGGATAGGTGGAAGGAGGTCAAGGTGAGGGTGATAGGCTGGAGTGGGGTGGGGGCGGAGAGGTCAGGAAGAGGATTGCAGGTCAGGAGGGCGGTGCTGAGTTGAGGGAACCGACTGAGACAAGGTGGGGGGAGGGGAAATGAGGAAGCTGGAGAAATCTGAATTCATACCTTGTGGTTGGAGGGTTCCCAGGCGGAAGATGAGGCGCTCCTCCTCCAGCCGTCGTGTAGTTGTGTTCTGCCGGTGGAGGAGTCCAAGGACCTGCATGTCCTCGGTGGAGTGGGAGGGGGAGTTAAAGTGTTGAGCCACGGGGTGATTGGGTTGGTTGGTTCGGGCGGCCCAGAGGTGTTCTCTGAAGCGTTCCGCAAGTAAGCGGCCTGTCTCACCAATATAGAGGAGGCCACATCGGGTGCAGCGGATGCAATAGATGATGTGTGTGGAGGTACAGGTGAACTTGTGGCGGATATGGAAGGATCCCTTGGGGCCTTGGAGGGAAGTGAGTGTGGAGGTGTGGGCGCAAGTTTTACATTTCCTGCGGTTGCAGGGGAAGGTGCCGGGGGTGGAGGTTGGGTTGGTGGGGGGTGTGGATCTGACAAGGGAGTCACGAAGGGAGTGGTCCTTGCGGAACGCTGATAGGGGAGGGGAGGGAAATATATCCTTGGTGGTGGCACGAAGGGAGTGGTCCTTGTGGAACGCTGATAGGGGAGGGGAGGGAAATATATCCTTGGTGGTGGCACAAAGGGAGTGGTCCTTGCGGAACGCTGATAGGGGAGGGGAGCACGAAGGGAGTGGTCCTTGCGGAACGCTGATAGGGGAGGGGAGCACGAAGGGAGTGGTCCTTGCGGAACGCTGATAGGGGAGGGGAGCACGAAGGGAGTGGTCCACCACCAAGGATATATTTCCCTCCCCTCCCCTATCAGCGTTCCGCAAGGACCACTCCCTTCGTGACTCCCTCGTCAGATCCACACCCCCCACCAACCCAACCTCCACCCCCGGCACCTTCCCCTGCAACCGCAGGAAATGTAAAACTTGCGCCCACACCTCCACACTCACTTCCCTCCAAGGCCCCAAGGGATCCTTCCATATCCGCCACAAGTTCACCTGTACCTCCACACACATCATCTATTGCATCCGCTGCACCCGATGTGGCCTCCTCTATATTGGTGAGACAGGCCGCTTACTTGCGGAACGCTTCAGAGAACACCTCTGGGCCGCCCGAACCAACCAACCCAATCACCCCGTGGCTCAACACTTTAACTCCCCCTCCCACTCCACCGAGGACATGCAGGTCCTTGGACTCCTCCACCGGCAGAACACAACTACACGACGGCTGGAGGAGGAGCGCCTCATCTTCCGCCTGGGAACCCTCCAACCACAAGGTATGAATTCAGATTTCTCCAGCTTCCTCATTTCCCCTCCCCCCACCTTGTCTCAGTCGGTTCCCTCAACTCAGCACCGCCCTCCTAACCTGCAATCCTCTTCCTGACCTCTCCGCCCCCACCCCACTCCGGCCTATCACCCTCACCTTGACCTCCTTCCACCTATCCCACCTCCATCGCCCCTCCCCCTAGTCCCTCCTCCCTACCTTTTATCTTAGCCTGCTTGGCTCTCTCTCTCTTATTCCTGATGAAGGGCTTATGCTCGAAACGTCGAATTCTCTATTCCTGAGATGCTGCCTGGCCTGCTGTGCTTTGACCAGCAACACATTTGCAGATGCGTTGAAGTGGCAGGCAACGGAAACACCACCATGTTCCTTGGCCAACATCTCTGTTTCAGGCTTGCTGCAGTGTCCAGCGAAGCTCAGTGCAAGCTAAAAGAACAGCACCTCATTTTCTGCTTGGGAACTCAGTAGCCTTCTGGACTCAATACTGAGTTCAACAATTTTAGGGCTTGAGCACCTTCTTCACCCACACACACCAGGCCTTGTTATCACATAGCCTGCTACTACACACAATAGCTAGCCACCAGCAGTCCCATTAGCAACTATTCATTAGGGCATAAGGACATAAGGAATGTGAGCAGAAGTAGACCATCTGGCCCATCCAGCCTGCTCTGCCATTCAATAATATCATGGCTGATTCTTTCATGCACTCAGCTCTGCTTGCCCACTTGCTCACCATAACCTTCAATTCCTTTACTATTCAAAATCTATCTTTGCCTTAAAAACATTCAACGAGACAGCCTCAACTGCCTCATTGGGCAGGGAATTCCACAGATTCACAATCCTATGAATGAAGAAACTCCTCCTCAACCCAGTCCTAAATTTGTTCCCTTAATATTTTGAGGCTATGTCCCCTAGTTCACTCACCTGTCTTATCTATTCCCTTCATAATTTTATACATTTCTATAAGATCCCTCGTTCTTCTAAATTCCAATGAGATAGCCCCAGCCTCCTCAATCTCTCCTCATAAGCCAACCGTCAACCACCTGGACAATCTTTGTGTCACCTACAAACCCATTTATCATCCTCCCACATTCTCATCAACAAGATTTATAATATCACAAACAGTAAGGGACCCAGCGCTGATCCCTGTGGAACACTGCATGTCTGCTTCCAGTCACACAAAACAGCCTTCTGCCACCAAGCCAATTTTGCATCCAACTTGCCAAGTGCATACTTTGATTTATGCATATTGTTCCCTACTACGTTTATACAAAGTTTTTCTCAAGAATATTATAAAACAATTGAAAGTCCTTTCAATGCAGCAGATGGGTTCAGTTTTAAAAATGCAAAAACTGAAGCATAAAAATGATGCACAAAAACTTAAAACTTAAAAAAAACTAAAAGTAAATTAAAATTACTTGAAAATAATTTGATGAATAAAACCATGGCCAAATTTAAAATTGGCCTGTGGCCTGACAAAACTAGAATTACTCAATTTTGATAGATAAATTACAAGGAAAGCCTGTTTTCTTGAACATTATTATCTGATCAAATTATCAAAAGATTTGGAATATAATAGTTATGGTTAATAAGTTTGCAGATGACACCAAAATTGATGGTGTAGAAGAATGAGAAAAAGATTACCTCAGAGTACAACAGGATCTTGATCAGATGGGCAAATGAGCTGATGAGTGGCAGATGGAATTTAATTTCGATAAATGTGAGGTTCTGCATTTTGGTTGGGGAAATTAGGGCAGCACTTATACACTTAGAGACCTTGGGTTGCAGGTTCATTGTTCCTTGAAAGTGGAATCACAAGTAGACAAGGGCAGCACGGGCAACACTGCTGCCTCACAATGCCACTTCCAATCTTGGGTGACTGTTTGTCTGTATGGAGTTTGCACATTCTCCCCATGGCTGTGTGGATTTCCTCCGGGTGCTCCAGTTTCCTCCCACAATCCAAAGATGTGCAAGTTAGATGAATTGACCATGCTAAATTGCTTATAGTGTAGGCTATTAGTCAGAGGTAAATATAGGGTAGAGGAATGGGTCTGGATGGGTTACTCTTCAGAGGGTCGGTGTTGATTTGTTGGGCTGAAGGGCCTGTTTCCACACTGTAGGGATACTAATTCTAATTCTAGACAGTGTGGTGAAGACGAAATTTGGTACTCTTGCCTTTATTGGTCAGTGCACTGTACATAGGAGTTGAGAGGTCGTATTGCATCTGTACAGGATATTGGTTAGGCCACGTTTGGAATACTGCCTTCAATTTTGATCTCTCTGCTATAGGAAAGATGTTATGAAACTTGAAAGGGTTCAAAAAAGATTCACAAGGTTGTTGCCAAAGTTGGAGGGTTTGAGCTATAAAGAGAGGCTGATTAGGCGGGGACTACCTTCCCTGAAGTATCAAAAGCTGAGGAGTGAACTTCTAGAAGTTCAAATAATCATGAGGGGTATGGATAGGGCAAATAGCCACGGTCTTCATCCCATGGTAGGTGAGTCCAAAACTAGAGTGGTAAGTTTATGGAATTCATTGCGACAAAAGGCTGTGGAGGCCAGGTCATTGAGTATATTTAATATTGAGATAGATAGGTTCTTGAGTATCAAGGGATCAAACATTATGGGGAGAAAGTGGGAGAATGGGGTTCAGAAACGTATCAGCCATGATTGAATGGCGGAGCAAACTTGATGTGCTGAATGGCCTAATTCTGCTTGTATGCCTTTACGGTCTTAAAGAGGGCATAGGTTTAAAATGAGACAAGAAAGATTTAAAAGGGACGTAAGGGGCAACTATTTCACTCAGAGGGTAGTGCATGCATGGAATGGGCTGCCAGAGGAGATGGTGGAGGCTGGAACAATTATAACATTTAAAAGGCATCTGGATCAGTATATGAATAGGAAGGGTTTAAAAGATTTGGGCAAAATGCTAGCAAATGAGACTGGATTAATTTAGGATATCTGATTGGTATGGATGAGTTGGACTGAAGGATCTGTTTCTATGCTGTACATCTCTATGACTATCACTCAATCTGTATGCAGTAAAAGTGCTGCTTGACATTAGTGAAGCAATCCAACTGGTACTTTTAACATTCTGGGGAAATTTTCCCCTTTTTTTTTAAATAGGTCTGAAGGAAAGAATGTGAGTTGGTAGATAATTTACCACACCACAGCCAAAATAACTCACTGTATCACTAATCAATCAGGCCACTAAGAGCTGACTGGTGAGCTTCTCAGCAAATCACTGGACACTGGCATCTCAAGTAATCAGAAGCCAGAGGCCAGCAGTTTCTGAGTCCTATATTCTGGCAATTGAGGCTTACTCTAGTGGCAAGAAGTTAAGATCATTTTATATTTTTTTTTGCACGGTGGGGTCAAAGGGAGATTGGGGTCAAAAGGGTCAAAGGCAAATTTCCCAGTTGGAAAGTTGGCTAAGTTTCATGCCTGCCAGGGAAACAGGTGGTGATGGAGGTTGAAACGCTTAAGAGTCATTAATTTAAGGACTTAATTGGTGTTAGATCAAGAAATTCCCATGGATCATCTTGCCTTCCTCTTAGTTAGAGGCGTGACAAGATACAAATTAGGGTTCCTTCAGGAAGTGCAGTTAGGCTAAGGAAGTTTGGAGCAAAGACAAATACTATTGTGAAAAATAAAAGAAATAATGTAAATGGAAAAGAGAAATGTGTATAAATGTAATAGTTGTTGTTGCTCTTGTTGGCAATAAAGAGTACCTCTGACTCAGGTGGGAGCAAGAGCAACTGATGATTTAAAAATCCACTACATCTAATTACTAAGCAACACTAAGATAGTCACTAACAATTCAGTAAGAAAACTATTCACAAATTGAGGCATTCTCCAAAGTTGAAGAATGTGTAATATAAACAAACATTTATGTTTGAAAAATGTGAAATTAAATCTAGTCTGTGCATTGGCCACAAATTAAATGTTTATAGAGGCTTAGGCAATAAAGGGAGAAGAGGAAATAGTGATTGATCCAGATAATCATCTGATGCATCTTTCTTGCACCCTGGCATTAGACCATTGTAAACATTAAACCAGTTTTTTTCAGCAACTGGTTAACTTAGAATTTACATGGTGCAAATACACACATGATCGAGTGCTGAGTGTGCATGGATTACAGATTCTTATACAGCACAGGCTTACAAATTTCTGTTCTGAAAGACATTTCTACCTAACACCCTAGTACAAAGGCCCTGTGTTTTGTGATCTAGACAATATCTTTACCACCAATGGTGAAACAACAAGAATACTTGTTATGAATACTTAGTATTGTGATCTTACATTTGGTTTCTAGTGTTCCTCCCATCAACTGGAACACTACTAAGATGAAGCGAATCATTAATGAACTAAACTTACTGTTCCATTAATTACTATAATTATCAGATTATAATTGTCAGATTTGAATCTTTTATATGTTCAATACAAAGTAACATGTAAACTTTACCACATTGATACTGGTGTACTTCACTTTTCAATTATTGCTAAACTGATTGATACTAGAGTTTTAGAGATATACAGCACAGAAACAGACCGTTCGGTCCAACCTGTCCATGCCGACCAGATATCCCAACCCAATCTAGTCCTATCTGCCAGCACCCAGCCCATATCCCACCAAACCCTTCCTGTTCATATAACCATCCAAATGCCTCTTAAATGTTGCAATTGTACCACCCTCCACCACATCCTCTGGCAGCTCATTCCATATACGTGCCACTCTGTGTGAAAAAGCTGCCCCTTAGGTCTCTTTTATATCTTTCCCCTCTCACCCTAAATCTATGCCCTCTAGTTCTGGACTCCCCAACCCCAGGGAAAAGACTTTGCCTATTTACCCTATCCATGCCCCTCATAAATTTGTAAACCTCCATAAGGTCATCCCTCAGCTTCTGATATTCCAGAGAAAACAGCTCCAGCCTGTTCAGCCTCTCCCTATAGCTCAAATCCTCCAACCCAGGAAACATCCTTGTAAATCTTTTCTGAACCTTTCAAGTTTCACAACATCTTTCCGATAGGAAGGAGGCCAAAATTGCACGCAATATTCCAACAGTGACCTAACCAATTTCCTGTACAGCTGCAACATGACCTCCCAACTCCTGTACTCAATACTCTGACCAATAAAGGAAAGCATACCAAATGCTTCCTTCACTATCCTATCTACCTGCGACTCCACTTTCAAGAAGCTATGAACCTGCACTCCAAGGTCTCTTTGTTCAGCAACACTCCCTAAGACCTTACCATTAAGTGTACAAGTCCTGCTAAGATTTGCTTTCCCAATACACAGGACATCACATTTATTTGAATTAAACTCCATCTGCCACTTCTCATCCCACTGGCCCATCTGGTCAAGATCCTGTTGTAATCTGAGGTAACCCTCTTTGCTGTCCACTACACCTCCAATTTTGGTGTCATCTGCAAACTTACTGTGTCTCTTATGCTCGCATCCAAATTATTTATGGAAATGAGAAAAAGTAGAGGACCTAGCACCAATCCTTGTGGCACTCCACTGCTCATAGACCTCCATGGGGAACCTTGTTGAACGCCTTACTGAAGTCTATATAGATCACATCTACCGCTCTGCCCTCATCAATCTTCTTTGTTACTTCCTCAAAAAACTCAATCAAGTTTGTGAGACATGATTTCCCACAAACAAAGCCATGTTGACTATCCCTAATCAGTCCTTGCCTTTCCAAATACACGTACATCCTGCCCTCAGGATTCCCTCCAACAACTTGCCCACCACCGAGGTCGGGCTCACTGGTCTATAGTTCCCTGGCTTGTCCTGACCACCCTTCTTAAACCGTGGCACCACGTTTGCCAACCTCCAGTCTTCCGGCACCTCACCTGTGACTATCGATGATACAAATATCTCAGCAAAAGTCCCAGCAATCACTCCTCTACCTTCCCACAGAGTTCTCAGGTACACCTGATCAGGTCCTGGGGATTTATGCACCTTTATGCATTTCAAGACATCCAGCACTTCCTTCTCTGTAATCTGGACATTTTGCAAGATGTCACTATCTATTTCCCTACAGTCTATATCTTCCATTTCCTTTTCTACAGTAAATACTGATGCAAAATACTAATTTAGTATCCCCCCCATTTTCTGCAGCTCCACACAAAGGCTGCCTTGCTGATCTTTGAGGGGCCCTATTCTCTCCCTAGTTACCCTTTAGTCCTTAACGTATTTGTAAAAACCCTTTGGATTCTCCTTAATTCTATTTGCCAAAGCTATCTCATGTCCCCTTTTTGCCCTCCTGATTTCCCTCTAAGTATATTCCTACTTTCTTTAACCTCTTCTAAGGATTCACTCGATCCTGTCTATACCTTACATATGTTTTCTTCTTTCTCTTAACCACACCCTCAATTTCTTTAGTCATCCAGCATTCCCTTTATCTACCAGCCTTTTCTTTCAACCTGACAGGAATATACTTTTTCTGGATTCTTGTTATCTCATTTCTGAAGGCTTCCCATTTTGCAGCCATCCCTTTACCTGCAAATATCTGTCCCCAATCAACTTTCGAAAGTTCTTGCCTAATACCATCAAAATTGGCCTTTCTCCAATTTAGAACTTCAATGTTTCGATCTGGTCTGTCCTTTTCCATCACTATTTTAAAATGAATAGAATTATGGTCGCTGGCCCCAAAGTGCTCCCCTACTGACAGCTCAGTCACCTGCCCTGCCTTATTTCCCAACAGTAGGTCAAGTTTTGCACTTTCTCCAGTAGGTATATCCACATACTGAATCAGAAAATTGTCTTGTACGCACTTAAGAAATTCCTCTCCATCTAAACCTTTAACACTATGGCAGTCCCAGTCTATGTTTGGAAAATTAAAATCCCTGACCATAACCACTGTATTATTCTTACAGATAGCTAAGATCTGCTTACAAGTTTGTTTCTCAATTTCCCTCTGACTATTAGAGGGTCTATAATACAATCCCAATAAGGTGATCGTGCCTTTTTATTTCTCAGTTCCACCCAAATAACTTCCCTGGAATATTTCCGGGAATATCCTCCCTCGCACAGCTGTAATGCTATCCTTTATCAAAAATGCCACTACCCTCCTCTCTTGCCTCCCTTTCTATTTTTCTTGTAGGATTTGTATCCTGAAACATTAAGCTGCCAGTCCTTGAGCCATGTTTCTGTAATTGCTATGATATCCCAGTACCATGTTCCAAAGCATGCCCTGAGTTCATCTGCCTTCCCTGTTAGGCCCCTTGCATTGAAATAAATGCAGTTCAATTCATTAGTCCTACCTTGTCCCTGCCTGCCCTGACTGTTTGACTCACTTCTGTTCTCAACTTTACCAGTTTCCGAATGATCTCCTTCCTCACTATCTCCCTGGGTCCCGGTCCCACCCCACCCACCCCTCCACCTTACTAGTTTAAACATCCCGTACAGCTCTAGCAAATCTCGCTGCCAGTATATTAGTCCCCTTCCAATTTAGGTGAAATCCGTCCTTCCTGTACAGGTCACTTCTACCCCAAAAGATATTCTAATGATCCAAATACGTGAATCCTTCTCCCATACACCAGCTCCTCAGCCATGCATATACCTGCTCTATCCTCCTATTCCTGCCCTCCTATTAGCTCGTAGCACTGGGAGTAATCCAGATATTACTACTCTCAAGGACCTCCTTTTTAAATTTCTGCCTAACTCTCTGTAACCTCCCTTCAGAATCTCAACCTTTTCCCTTCCTCTGTTGTTGGTTCCAATGTGGACAATGACCTCTTGCTAGCCTCTCTCCCCCAGTGAGAACATTCTGCACCCTCTCTGAGACATCCTTGATCCTGGCACCAGGGAAGCAACACACCATTCTGCTTTTTCTTTGCTGGCCAAGTCTGTCTGTACTTCGGACTACAGAATCCCCTAACACAATTGATCTCTTGGAAGCCGATGTACCCCTTGTTGCATTAGAGCCAGTCTCAATACCAGAAACTTGGCTGTTTGTGCTACGTTTTCTGAGAATCCATCACCCCCTACATTTTCCAAAACAGCATACCTGTTTGATATGGGTATATCAACAAAAGACCCCTGCACTACATGCTTACCTCTCTTACCTTTCTTGGAGTTAATCTATCAATGTGACTGTATCTGAGACTTTCCCCCCTTCCTATAACTGCCATCTATCACATACTGTTGCTGTTGCAAATTCCTCATTGCTTCTAACTGTCTCTCCAACCAATCCATTCGATCTAAAAAGATTCACATCCAACAGCATTTATGGCAGATATAATCTGCAATAACCCTTAAACTCTCTTTAACCTCCCCCATCTGACAAGAGGTGCATATCACTGTACTAAAGGCCATTTTTGCTCCTTCACAATCTACAGACCCAGAAAATAACACAGTCTTATTCCTCTACAAAACACTGCCCCAGCTTTGGCTTATATCTTAAGTTTAATCAAGAGACATATATCCAAAAAGGTATAATCAAGAAAGAACCCACTCTGCAGCCTTTCTATTGTACAGCATAGATATCTTAATCTCGCCCCATTTGCCAGCATGTCACATATCTCTCTGAACCTCTCCTATACATGTACCCATCCAGATGCCTTTTAAATATTGTATCACCCTCCACCACTTCTTCAGGCACCTCATTCCATACACGTATCAACCTCTGCATGAAAAAGTTAGCTTTTAGGTACTTTCATATCTTTCCCTTTCACCTTAAATCTATGCCCTCTAGTTTTGGACTTTCGTACCCTGGCTATTCACCCTATCCATGCCCCTCATGATTTTATACACCTCTATAAGGTCACCCCTCAGCCTCCAATGCTCCAGGGAAATAGCCTCAGCCTATTTAGTCTCTCCCTATTGCTCAAACTATCCAATCCCAGCAACACTCTTATAAATCTTTTCTGAACCCTTTCAAATTTAAAAACATCTTTCCTACAACAGGGAGACTAGAATTGAATGCAGTATGTCAAAAGTGGCCTAAACAATGTCCTGTACAGCCGCAACATGACTTCCCAATGTACGGATCAATAAAGGCAAGCGTACCAAATGCCTTCTTTACGACGTCGACCTGTGACTCTGTCTTCAAGGAACTATGAATCTGCACCCCTAGATCTCTTTGTTTGGTAATACTCTGCGGGACCCCATCCTCAAATGTAGAAGTTCTACCCAGATTTGCCTTACCAAAATGCAACACCTAACATTTATCTAAATTAAATTTCATCTACCACTCCTTGGCCTATCTGATCAAGGTGCTGTTGTACTCTGACGTAACCTTCTTCACTATCCACTATACCATCAATTTTGGTGTCACCTGCAAACTTACTAACCATTCCTCCAACATTCATATCCAAATCATTTGCATAAATGACAAAAAGCAGAGGACCCAGCACTGATCCTTGCAGCACACCGCTGGTCACCAGTCTCCTGTCCAAAAAATAGCCCTCCACCACCATCCTCTGTCTTCTCCCTTCAAGCCAATTTTGTATCCAATGAGTAGCTCTTCTTGGATTCCATATGATCCAACCTTGCTAACCAGTCTACCATGTGGAATCTTGCCAAACACCTTCCTGAAGTCCATATGGACAATGTCCACTGCTCTGCATTCATTAATCTTCTTTATCACTTCTTCAAAAAACTCAAAGTTAGTGAGACACCATTTCCCATGCACAAAGCCATGTTGATTATTCCGCATCAGTCCTTGCCTTTCCAAATACATGTAAATCCTGTCCCTCAGAATCCCTTCCAACAATTTAAGACCATAAGACCATAAGACATAGGAGTGGAAGTAAGGCCATTCGGCCCATCGAGTCCACTCCGCCATTCAATCATGGCTGATGGGCATTTCAACTCCACTTACCAGCGTTCTCCCCGTAGCCCTTAATTCCTCGAGACAACAAGAATCTATCAATCTCGGCCTTGAAGACATTTAGTGTCCCGGCCTCCACTGCACTCTGTGGCAATGAATTCCACAGGCCCACCACTCTCTGGCTGAAGAAATGTCTCCGCATTTCTGTTCTGAATTGACCCCCTCTAATTCTAAGGCTGTGTCCACGGGTCCTAGTCTCCTCGCCTAACGGAAACAATTTCCTAGCGTCCACCCTTTCCAAGCCATGTATTATCTTGTACGTCTCTATTAAGTCTCCCCTCAATCTTCTAAACTCCAACGAATACAATCCCAGGATCCACAGCCGTTCCTCGTATGTTAGACCTGCCATTCCAGGGATCATCCGTGTGAATCTCCGCTGGACACGTTCCAGTGCCAGTATGTCCTTCCTGAGTTGTGGGGACCAAAACTGGACACAGTACTCCAAATGGGGCCTAACCAGAGCTTTATAAAGTCTCAGTAGCATATCTCTGCTTTTATATTCCAACCCTCTTGAGATAAGAGACAACATTGCATTCGCTTTCTTAATCACGGACTCAACCTGCATGTTTACCTTTAGAGAATCCTTGACTAGCACTCCCAGATCCCTTTGTACTTTGGCTTTACTAATTTTCTCACCATTTAGAAAGTAGTCTATGCTTTTATTCTTTTTTTTTTCCTTTGTTTTTCTTCTTTTATTCTTTTATTCCACCGCTGACTTCAGGCTCACCAGTTTATAGTTCCCTGGCTTTTTGTAGCAAACTGCCCGGCTCTCAGGACAACTCCATACAACCCTGCCACGGTGGACGCTGCAAGACGTATCAGATTGTGGACATAGATACCACTATTATGCATGGGAACACCTCCCACCTTGTACATGGCAGGTACTCATGTGACTCAGCCAACGTTGTCTATCTTATACGTTGCAGGCAAGGATGCCCGGAGGCATGGTACATTGGGGAAACTGAGCAAAGGCTACAACAACGGATGAATGAGCACTGCACAACAATCAACAAACAGGAGGGTTCCCTCCCAGTTGGGGAACACTTCAGTGGTCCAAGACATTCAGCCTCGGACCTTCGGGTGACCATCCTCCAAGGTGGACTTTGGGGCAGGCAGCAGAGGAAAGTGGCCGAGCAGAGGCTGATAGCTAAGTTTGGTACCCATAGGGAGGACCTCAACCGGGACCTTGGGTTCATGTCGCATTACAGGTGATCACCATTGCACTACACACACACAGACATTCCTACACACACACACACACACTCTCACATACACACGGACACAGGTACACACAGACGCGCACACAGACATCCACACACACACTCCCAAACTCTCACGTGCACCCCCTCACAGACTTAAGACCCTCTACACTCACTACACACACACACCAACACTTTCTCACACTCACAACCCCCACCCCAGACAGACATACACACACACACACACACACACACACAGAGACAAAGACCCACATGCACACATATTTTGTGGGGTGAATTTGTACTTGCAGAGTTATATTGCACTTTGCTCAAAAACTGCATACATTCATGTAGAACTCTGAGCTCAAAACTTGCATGAATTTATGTAAAACTCTGTTATCTCACTTTTTAGATTAGAATCAATTTAAACATCATGGCATAGACAGAGAACACAGGAGGCTAACACCTTCAACATATTGTCTAGCTATCATTGTTAACAGCTAACCCAAGAATGCAACTTTTAAAAAAGGGGTTTTTGATTTACACATGAAAGAAGTGAATCTATCACTGTATTCTAACAGATGAAAGGCTTAACAGACAATCAAATTTTCAATGTATAATTTCAGTTACATCATACTGCAAATCTGTGTTACGATCGAGCCCTCCACAATCACCTGATGAAGGAGCGTCGCTCCGAAAGCTAGTGCTTCCAATTAAACCTGTTGGACTATAACCTGGTGTTGTGTGATTTTTAACTTTGTACACCCCAGTCCAACACAGGCATCTCCAAATCATGGCTTTTCCTTGCCATCTTTCTTAAATAATGGCACCGCATTGTCAGTTTCCCAGGTTTAATTGCAAAATTCCTTGTCTACTGAGCCAAGTAGACCACTGACTCTAATTCAATCTGTACTTCAAGGACCCACCCATGAAGCGCAAGTCAAAGCTACCAAATTGAACAAGAAATGTTCTCTATTGGTGGTGCAAATACTTTAGTAGGCCTTCCGTTATGTTCTGATGTTAACTATGTCCATGTTGATCAGGTCATAAAACATGAGTTGAAAAGTGTGGTGATGGAAAAGCACAGCAGGTCAGGCAGCATCCAAGGAGCAGGAGAATCGACATTTCAAGCATAAGTCTTTCATCAGGAATGTTTTTCAGGAATGCTTATGCCTGAAACATTGATTCTCCTCCTCCTTCTCGGATACTGCCTGACATACTGTGCTTTTCCAGTGCCACACTTTTTCAACTCTGATCTCCAGCAACTGCAGTCCTCACTTTCTCCAGGTCATGAAATATTGGAATCATTCATAGTCTAATTTGTTGTTGTAGTTAAAATGTTCAGGATGAACCTGACCACGCCAACAAACCTGCCCAAGCACACTGGTTGACTCCAGTAACAAAACCAAAAACAGAAATTACTGGAAAAACTCAGCAAGTCTGGCAGCATCTGTAGACAGAAATCAGACTTAACATTTTAGGTCCAGTGACCCTTCTTCAGAACTGAGCCTAGTCAACCTGACTGGGGGCAGGCAATTAGGACTGGATACTAAATGAGCTCAATTCAAAAAGTCATTTTTTTGTGGTCATGTCCTTGTCCCAGGAAAGCCATTAGGAAAAAGCTATCAGATACATATATTCTCTGAGTTTGATGAAATGTAAATGAGCTGAGGGTGCTTGATCTATTGTGTGTTAAAGCTCCTTAAAGTTCCTTTCGAGTCCTGGCAAATGAGTGAGAGGGAAAACCACTGCGATGTTAGTAGTGCTACATTGGTAAATGCTGAGTTTCTCCAACAATTTCTATTTTTATTTCACACCTCTGGCATACGCAGTATTGTGCTTTTATTTGACTGTCATGAGGCATCTGACAGAGATGAAAATGTGTTGCTGGTTAAAGCACAGCAGGTTAGGCAGCATCCAAGGAACAGGAAATTCGACGTTTCGGGCCAGAGCCCTTCATCAGGAATGAGGAGAGGGTGCCAGGCAGGCTAAGATAAAAGGTAGGGAGGAGGGACTTGGGGGAGGGGCGATGGAGATGTGATAGGTGGAAGGAGGTCAAGGGGAAGGTGATAGGCCGGAGTGGGGTAGGGGCGGAGAGGTCAGGAAGAAGATTGCAGGTTAGGAGGGCGGTGCTGAATTCGAGGGAATCGACTGAGACAAGGTGGGGGGACGAAGAAACTGGAGAAATCTGAGTTCATCCCTTGTGGTTGGAGGGTTCTCAGGCGGAAGATGAGGCACTCTTCCTCCAACCGTCGTGTTGTTATGTTCTGGCGATGGAGGAGTCCAAGGACCTGCATGTCCTCGGTGGAGTAGGAGGGAGAGTTAAAGTGTTGAGCCACGGGGTGGTTGGGTTGGTTGGTTCGGGCATCCCAGAGGTGTTCCCTGAAGCATTCCGCAAGTAGGCGGCCCGTCTCCCCAATATAGAGGAGACCACATCGGGTGCAGCGGATGCAATAGATGATGTGTGTGGAGGTGCAGGTGAATTTGTGGCGGATATGGAAGGATCTGACAGAGATGCTTGTCTTTCAGCCTCCTGTGTAACAAACCTCTGCAGTAACTATATTATAACACAAACTCACATTTATAGGAGAATGAAGCATTGAAGACTTACACTGGTATATACCCTGGCAGAGTTCATTCATGCTCTTGCAGCACTACAGCCAGGTTCTCTTGAGCCAACAGGAGCTTACCTCCATAGGCATTTCCATTTAGACTGCTTTCATCAGGCAGGATGACCTCTTGCTTTGAGCTATGGATAGCAGGCCTACCTTTTTCTCTTGGATAGCCTTCTAGAGAATGTCTAGGGAAGGTGTCGCCAAAATATGGCACCACCTTTTGCCTAGTTTCTGATATCTCAGGAGCAAATAAGGATAAATCGAGATTGAGTGGTATTCTTGGATTAAAGAGGGTAATCTGTTGCAGTTTAATCTGCCTCGCTGCAGTTTAAATATGGCACCTAAAAGTTGGAATCTGGATAGTCCTAGCAGAGGGCATGGGGTGAGGAAGAAAAGTTCTTGTCTGCCCAGTTATAAAAGTTGGCATTTTACTTGCACATGAATCTGAAATGAGCTGAACTAAGCATAACCACATGGGAAAACTCAACCCTCCACTGGATGTCCCTCCCATTTTACATGCACCTCCACACTTAGTCTCATAAAATCATTCCACCCATTACATGAATTAAGCCCAAAATATTCTCCAGCCCAGATAGTATAAACGTGAAATAGGATATTGAACTTGAAAAATATTAATATAGAGTATACTGAAATATGCATTTAGTTGTTGAGAAGTGCAGCAGTTATCTTTCCTCATTATACTTAACATTTGTTTCCACTTCTGTTTAATTCTCATATTGGGTATCATACCTGAGATTTGGTAGAGTGAGAACGTATTTTCATTGTGGCTAAGATTAAAGCTCTAGGAATTGATAGCAAATTATTTACTTTGTTAGGATAATATTTGGATTATAGAAGACACAACTTAGTGATAATGAATGTGTACAAATTGGAAGGAAGTGACCTTCAAATTACAAAAAGGATCTGTTGAAGCATCAACTATTCACAACATATATTGATGATTTAGACAATACACTGGCCTGGATCTTCTTGCTAGCGCTGAAGCTGGGGCTTATGCCATTAAGTTCATTTTGAAATATATTTTTAAAATACTTTTCTTGTAGACAACAGAAAGTCAATCTGTTGCAACTTGATCCACTACTAAAGCAAGTCAGTAGAATGAAAGGTGAGGCACATTTTTAGTGAAGCCATATCTCTTTTGATGTCATAAGTTAAAAAGAAGCCTCTTGAAATGTGTCTTCATCAGAATGACAAGTAAGTGTTTACAAGTGCTCTTAATGTTTTCGATGGTCAGCTTTTAATTCTAAATGCCCCCAAACAACAGTCACCTCGGTTCTGCTTACTACCCCTAATCCAAGCAGCCCACCTCAAACCCCTTATTCACATCTCAGCTCTATTCACCTCTTAAACATTTAGATAGCCAGTTAATAAAGGGTGAGGCTGGTGATTTGGTGATGGGAAAAAAAACAATGTTCAATTGGTGCAACAGTACTTCTGGATAAAACAGAAAAAAGGAGACCAGAAGTCAATCTTCTCAAGTTTATTCACAAAGAGGAATGTTACAAATGTAAATATTTTCTAATTAACCTGTTCAGAGACATTGCTACACATCTCTGTAGCAGGTGGGGCTTGAATCTTTGTCTCCTGGCTCAGAGGGAAGGACACTACCATTGCACCATAAGAGCCACAATATTACAAATTTATATCTCCTAACAATACAACCCTGCACCAAAGTCAATAAACAGCTCTTTGTATTTATTGAGCAATTGATAAACAAATTAATTAATGAACACAAGTAATTATTTGTGCCCTTTCACTCTCCAACTGTACAAGCACATCCTCAATATACAAAATTAACATCAATGCCCCCAACTGCCCACTCCACAAACACACAGGGGTGTTCTTACAGTACAGTTTATTTCCCTCTTGGTCAGAAGGTGTGTGTGTGTGTGTGTGTGTGTGTGTGTGTGTGTGTGTGTGTGTGTGTGTGTGTGTGTGTGTGTGTGTGTGTGTAAAAACATATAACATGTTTGAATACGTTGATTAAAACTTTTTTTTATTGTTCACCGTGCTTCCTCCCTATACCTCCATTGCTGCTCACCACTTTCTTTCCTCGCCATAACATCCTCGGCATCCTGATTCTGAACATGACTTCTCCGGTCTCCTGTGCACATTTGGTCCTGATCACACGCTCCTGCATCCGTAGCTCATTATTTTAGCAGCAGCCCTAAATAATTAAGTGCAAAAGCTACGTTAATCAGGGCAAATTTCCAAGATCACAGGTCCCGGTTGTATCATCAGCATGTTGCCAAAAAAAGTGTGATTTGAGCATTAGTAGGCTCACTTGAACCTCTGCCACTTTGGCCCTGGATCACATCGAACACTGGGACTGCAGGATAAAGCCCAATAGATTTATAGAGGCCAATATCCATGCTTGTCAATAACAAAAGATTAAAGGCTGAATCCTACGTTATTTCGGTGAAGACCAAATTTTGTTTGGTTTTTCTGAAGTATTTTTCACCATGATCCCTAGGGAGTTCTCTCACCATATCAACTAGTAACCCAACCCTTTTGATGTCTGTTACGTCTGATCTTGCCATGCACCATCCCAAGAACAACCATCTCTCAGAAAATATCCCAGAATTCATTGGCATCCCTTGCACCCACACCAACTTTAGAAGGTTGTTGTACATCTGGACAACTATTGTCCTTCTGGATCTGCCTTGCACAGTTTCTGGCATTTGCTGCAAGTATGGCAGACAAAGTAAAACCAGTGCCCAACTGTGTGGCAGTGACCTGGAGGTCATGCTGGAGGGGGAAAAGTGGGATTTTCTCTTCCCCAGCAATGGAGAACATGACACCAAAAGATGCCAGCCTGGTTTGAGGTTGCCTTTGACTTTGAAGAAGTTCTTTGCCTCTCTCAGACATGAACTCAGTGAGTCCCTTTCTCACTGCCAGACTACTGTGATTCACCTATCTTTACCTCACCACTCCGTCCCTCTACCCATCATAACCCTCCCTGCCCTCTTTTTATCTACAGCTTCTCCACCTCCATTCCTAAAGAATGGTTATACCCAAAACGTCGACTTTTCCACCTCCTGATGCTGGCTGGCTTGCTGTGTTCTTCCAAACTCCTGTTTGTCTACTTCTTGATTAAAGCAGTCTCAAATGTCTGGAAAAATGCACAGCATTATAAAGAGAATGTCTCTGACTTTCTCCATTCCACTAGTGCTCGCGCCATCGTCTTCTCCCCAACATCTCACATTCACTATCTCGGCTATTTGTACTACCTCCCACTAAGGCTCACCCTCTACCATTATCACTGTTGCCTGTAACATCTTCCTTCAGTTACTATCACCCAAACCTGATACCACTATGCTTGCATGCCCTCAGCACTGCCTTACTATTCACTCGGGTCACCTCCCTATGTGCATGAAAATAAACAACCGTACCACCCTCTTTCACCTCTCAATACCTCACTCTCTCTCACACACACACACACACACACACATTCCAGGAGTAAACAGCCTCAAATTGGCAGCAAGACAGGTTTAGGTCTGCCCTACATTCAGCTTCTCATCTCTTACATGGACAGCACCCTGACTCTGATCACTCCAAGCCGCCAGCTGACCATTTCCAATCTCCTGGATTGGTGATATCTGCCCTTGGCTTACTGATTTGGGAGTCTTGACTGTGGCAGCTGACAACCAAAACAAGCTTCCTTCCGTTGCGTCTGTGCTAAATGGCAAGAGACAGAAGCAATGTGTGAGCCTCATATCTGTAGTTGAGGGCATTAATGTTGAGGACTCTAATGCTAGAGACAGCAGTGGAAGCTGGATTGTTTAACATATTCAAGGTTGAGTTGGAGAGATGTTTGGTCAATGAGGGTGTTAAGGAATGGGGGCAGGTGGGGGGGTGGGGGGTGGCAGGTGCAGAGAGGAGAGTGGAGATAAGGCTATAATCAGATTCACAAGGTCATCAACTGGTAGTGCAATCTCAACAGGCCAAATGGCCCAATTTTGCCTCTATTCCTTATGATCTTATATTAGGTTACATAAACTAGGCTAGCATTTCCTGGAATATCACAAGTTAAGTTGTGATTTGATTGAGATTTTTATTATTCTTGATTAAATTGACAGGATAGATATCTTGGGGAACCACACGCATACTCATACACAGGACAGGCAGCATCTCAAGAATAGAGAATTCGACGTTTCGAGCATAAGCCCTTCATCAGGAATAAGAGAGAGAGAGCCAAGCAGGCTAAGATAAAAGGTAGGGAGGAGGGACTAGGGGGAGGGGCGATGGAGGTGGGATAGGTGGAAGGAGGTCAAGGTGAGGGTGATAGGCCGGAGTGGGGTGGGGGCGGAGAGGTCAGGAAGAGGATTGCAGATTAGGAGGGCGGTGCTGAGTTAGAGGAAACCGACTGAGACAAGGTGGGGGGAAGGGAGATGAGGAAACTGGAGAAATCTGAATTCATACCTTGTGGTTGGAGGGTTCCCAGGCGGAAGATGAGGCGCTCCTCCTCCAGCCGTCATGTAGTTGTGTTCTGCCGGTGGAGGAGTCCAAGGACCTGCATGTCCTCGGTGGAGTGGGAGGGAGAGTTAAAGTGTTGACCAACGGGGTGATTGGGTTGGTTGGTTCGGGCGGCCCAGAGGTGTTCTCTGAAGCGTTCAGCAAGTAAGCGGCCCGTCTCACCAATATAGAGGAGGCCACATCGGGTGTAGCGGATGCAATAGATGATGTGTGTGGAGGTACAGGTGAACTTGTGGCGGATATGGAAGGATCCCTTGGGGCCTTGGAGGGAAGTGAGTGTGGAGGTGTGGGCGCAAGTTTTACATTTCCTGCAGTTGCAGGGGAAGGTGCCGGGGGTGGAGGTTGGGTTGGTGGGGGGTGTGGATCTGACGAGGGAGTCACGACGGGAGTGGTCCTTGCGGAACGCTGATAGGGGAGGGGAGGGAAATATATCCTTGGTGGTGGGGTCCGTTTGGAGGTGGCGGAAATGGCGGCGGATGATACGTTGTATGCGGAGGTTGGTGGGGTGGTAGGTGAGAACCAGTGGGGTTCTGTCTTGGTGGCGGTTGGAGGAGCGGGGCTCAAGGGCGGAGGAGCGGGAAGTGGAGGAGATGCGGTGGAGGGCATCGTCGATCACGTCTGGGGGGAATCTGCGGTCCTTGAAGAAGGAGGCCATCTGGGCTGTGCGATGTTGGAATTGGTCCTCCTGGGAGCAGATGCGGCGGAGACGAAGGAATTGGGAATATGGGATGGCGTTTTTACAGGGGGCAGGGTGGGAGGAGGTGTAGTCCAGGTAGCTGTGGGAGTCAGTCGGTTTATAATAGATGTCTGTGTTGAGTCGGTCGCCCGAGATAGAAATGGAAAGGTCTAGGAAGGGGAGGGAGGAGTCTGAGACAGTCCAGGTGAATTTCAGGTCAGGATGGAAGGTGTTAGTAAAGTTGATGAACTGTTCAACCTCCTCGTGGGAGCACGAGGCAGCGCCGATACAGTCATCGATGTAGCGGAGGAAAAGGTGGGGGGCGGTGCCAGTGTAGTTGCGGAAGATGGACTGTTCCACATATCCTACGAAGAGGCAGGCATAGCTGGGGCCCATGCGGGTGCCCATGGCAACTCCTTTAGTTTGGAGGAAGTGGGAGGATTGAAAAGAGAAGTTATTCAGGGTGAGGACCAGTTCAGTCAGTCGAAGGAGGGTGTCAGTGGAAGGGTACTGGTTGGTGCGGCGGGAAAGGAAGAAGCGGAGGGCTTTGAGTCCTTCATGATGGGGAATGGAGGTGTACAGGGACTGGATGTCCATAGTGAAAATAAGGCGTTGGGGACCGGGGAAGCGAAAATCCTGGAGGAGGTGGAGGGCGTGGGTGGTGTCCTGAACGTAGGTGGGGAGTTCTTGGACCAAAGGGGACAGGACCGTGTTGAGGTATTGGGAGATGAGTTCGGTGGGGCAGGAGCAGGCTGAGACAATGGGTCGGCCGGGGCAGGCAGGTTTGTGGATTTTGGGCAGGAGGTAGAAACGGGCGGTGCGGGGTTGTGGGACTATGAGGTTGGAGGCAGTGGATGGGAGATCCCCTGAGGTGATGAGGTCCTGGATGGTCTGGGAGATGATGGTTTGGTGGTGGGAGGTGGGGTCGTGGTCAAGGGGGCGATAAGAGGAGGCGTCCGCGAGCTGGCGTTTGGCTTCAGCGGTATACAGGTCAGTGCGCCAAACTACCACCGCGCCTCCCTTGTCTGCGGGTTTGATGGTGAGGTTGGGATTGGAGCGGAGGGAGTGGAGGGCTGCACGTTCTGAGGGTGAGAGGTTGGAGTGGGTGAGAGGGGTGGACAGGTTGAGTCGGTTGATGTCACGGCGGCAGTTGGCTATAAAGAGGTCGAGGGCGGGTAGGAGGCCAGCACGGGGTGTCCAGGTGGATGGGGTGTGTTGGAGGCGGGAGAAGGGGTCGTCAGAGGGTGGGCGGGAGTCTTGGTTGTGAAAGTACGCACGGAGGCGAAGGCGGCAGAAGAATTGTTCAATATCTCGCCGCGTGTTGAACTCATTAATCCGAGGGCGTAGGGGAACGAAGGTGAGGCCCCTGCTGGGGACTGATCTTTCATCCTCAGAGAGGGGGAGATCTGGAGGGATGGTGAAAATCCGGCAAGGCTGGGAGCTAGGACCTGGTGTGGGACTGGAGCTGGAGCTGGGGCTGGGGGCGGGGACAGAGATCGAAGTAGGGGCGGAGTTAGACGTGGTGACGTTGCTCGATGTGGGGGCGGAGTCATGCGTCGTGACGGAAATAAGCGTGGGGGCGGGGTTATGTGAAGCGACGAAAGACAGCGTGGGGGCGGGGTTGTGTGTGGTGACGAAGGTTTGCGTGGGGGCGGGGTTATGCGTAGTGACAAAAGACGGCGTGGGGGCAGGGAAACCTGAGGATTTGTGCTCCTGCAGGTTAGTGATGTCAGTGGGGGCGGAAGTGGCTGCGCCGACGGCAACCGGAGGGGCGGAAATGGTTGCGGCGACGGAGGAGTGGTGGTCATTCCCGGTGGCCGCGTGGGTCGCGGGTCCGTCGGCGATCGTGGAAGCGGTTGTGTGTGTGTGGTTCCCCTGCAACCGCAGGAAATGTAAAACTTGCGCCCACACCTCCACACTCACTTCCCTCCAAGGCCCCAAGGGATCCTTCCATATCCGCCACAAGTTCACCTGTACCTCCACACCACATCATCTATTGCATCCGCTGCACCCGATGTGGCCTCCTCTATATTGGGGAGACAGGCCGCTTACTTGCTGAACGCTTCAGAGAACACCTCCGGGCCGCCCGAACCAACCAACCCAATCACCCCGTGGGTCAACACTTTAACTCTCCCTCCCACTCCACCGAGGACATGCAGGTCCTTGGACTCCTCCACCGGCAGAACACAACTACATGACGGCTGGAGGAGGAGCGCCTCATCTTCCGCCTGGGAACCCTCCAACCACAAGGTATGAATTCAGATTTCTCCAGTTTCCTCATCTCCCCTCCCCCCACCTTGTCTCAGTCGGTTTCCTCTAACACAGCACCGCCCTCCTAACCTGCAATCCTCTTCCTGACCTCTCCGCCCCCACCCCACTCCGGCCTATCACCCTCACCTTGACCTCCTTCCACCTATCCCACCTCCATCGCCCCTCCCCCTAGTCCCTCCTCCCTACCTTTTATCTTAGCCTGCTTGGCTCTCTCTCTCTTATTCCTGATGAAGGGCTTATGCTCGAAACGTCGAATTCTCTATTCCTGAGATGCTGCCTGGCCTGCTGTGCTTTGACCAGCAACACATTTGCAGCGGTGATCTCCAGCATCTGCAGACCTCATTTTTTACTCATGCACAGGAACCTATTGTCTTTAAACAAACTTGTGCCTGTTTTCATTTGTTGGGAACTTGATTCTCTCAGAATCCTTACACCTCATCTTCCACCTCAGAACCCTTCAACCCTATGGCATTAATGTGGACTTCACCATTTCCTCATTTCCCGTGCCTCCACTTTACCCCAGTTCCATCCTTCCAGCTCAGCACAGTCCTCATGGCCTGTCCATCCTGTTGATCTTCTTTCCCACCTAACCACTCCACCCTCCTCTCTGACCTATCACCTTCAGTCCCACCTCCATCCACCTACTGCACTCTCAGCTACCTTATCCCCACCCAGCCCCCTCCCATTTATCTCTCCACCCCCCTCCCCAGGCTCCCAGACTCATTCCTGAAGGGCTTTTACCCAAAACATTGACATTCCTGCTCGCCGGATGCTGCCTGACCTGCTGTGCTTTTCCAGCATTACTCTAAACTTGACTCTAATCTACAGCATCTGCAGTACCCACTTCTGCCTAATACTTCAATTAATCAGAGTTGACATGCCAACCAATCAATACTCTTTTCTGCTGTAGTATGAACTGCTAAGATAGCTTGAATGTTGACATTTTTACATTTGTCCTGCTGCTTCTCCACCTCCGTTCCTAATGTATTGAACAAACCTAGATTGCTGTTAAGTCTTTAATCACTTAGAATGGGGATGCAGTTTTCAATTTATTAATATGTAAATCCCAGAACTTCTTTCAAGTCACAGTCTCAAGATAACTTAAGGTTTTCTCAGTATAACAAAATGACATCTCAGCTTAGACAATGCACTAAAGGTATCAGGTTAGAGTATGTCTGTATTCCAATCTGAGTCAGACTGGTTCTATTTCCAAATTAAGAATTCATAAAATGTCACATGGACTGACTACCTACAGGTTGTGTGGTTTTTGAACAAAATAGAACGTATCTGCAAATAAAAATCTGCAAGTGAAAATTCACCCCATAGACTTATGTGTGTGTGCGCGTGTGAGCATGTGAAAGTAATTAAAAACTTAACAGCAATCTAGGTTTGTTCAATACATTACATCAGTTGTATGACACTTTGATCTTTTATTATAAATTCTGTGTCCTATGTTTCTGCTCCACTAGCTACCTGATGAAGGAGCACCGCTCCGAAAGCTAGTGCTTCAAGTAAACCTGTTGGACTATAACCTGGTGTTGTGTCATTTTTAACTAGATAATAGTATTCATTCCTGCAAAAGCAATTCCCCAAGGAGAAGTAACTGGTTGTATATTATGAAAGCACTTCCATTGTACTCATCACCGATGCACAATTAACTGAATTTCTCCTTTGGCAGAATTCTGGAACAAATCAAAACATTGATAGACACACCATTTAAGACCCATTTTTAGTTATTTTTAATTTAAATCAATGGACAGGAATGTGCTGATTCATCACTGTCAGTTTCTGATCTCTGCTGAAAGTGAAAATGACCCCTAATCCCTCTCTCACGGGGTCAGCTTTCAGACTGGCTCTATCACTCCCTTGCACCTCACACCATTATAACTATTTCATCAAATTGCTTATCTAACATCCAGTCATGGTTCAGCATTGAATGTCAGAAGACAAGAGCCATCACCTTCAACTCCCAACTCAAACCCTTGTACCTTCTTGGTGAATTACAAAATCTCAAAATGAGCTTTCAACCCCATAACTTGTATGTGGAATAAATAATATTTTCATATAAATCATGATGATGTAACTGATCACGTGGTTCTGACATCAGCAACAGAGAAGACATCAGTATAGAATGAGCTTGGGAGTAATGAGGGCTTAGACAGGACACTAAAGAACTACATTAGAGAACCTACCATGAACAGATGTAAATAAAGGAGTGCTACAGTACTTTAGAAGTTAAAGAACCTTACTTAGTGATAAAGCACAAACAAACTCAGAGATTGTACGTGCAGACACCCACAACCCAGAGATGTTTCAGACCGGTATCTCAATGTGCAAGTCACAGTATTGGCTTAAAGCATTCTCCATTACAAACAGTGGCTGTATCCACTTTTGAGACAATGAATGCATGAACCTTTGCCTTAATTTATCAGGTATTCAAAACCCTATCCACACTTCTGTCACCTCCAGTTAATCCCATGCTCTGCCGCTTAGTTTTACTCTCTTCTATATTCCATACGTTGTAACCCATCCAATGCTTTTCTGATTATATCTTCTTCTGCTCTAAGTTCTGCTCATCCATGATCACTCTTCTATTAGAATAAAACAGCTTTGGTTGTAGGAGTAGAAATATAACTGTAAAGAGAAAGGAGTGGGGCTGTGGGGTGTGGTGTTGTCATTGGACTAGTAAAGCAGAACCACAGGCTAAAGTTCTGAGGACCTAAGGGGCAACTTTTCATGTGTGGTACTTTTATGGAATTAGCTGCAAGAAGTAGTGGTGGAGGCTGGTACAATTACAACACAAACAGCATCTGGAATGGTATATGAATAGGAAGGGTTTAGAGGGATATGGGCCAACTGTTGGCAAATGGGACTAGATTAGTTTAGCATAACTAGTCAGCATGGATGAGTTGGACTGAAGGGTCTGTTTCTGTGCTGTAGATCTCTATAAATCTATGACATGAATTCAAATCTCACAATGGCAGGTGGTGAAATTTGAATTCCACATAAAAAAATCTGAAATAAAAAGCTAGCCTAATGATTACCACATAACCACTGTCAATTACTGTCAAAAACCCATGTAGTTCACTAATGCCCTTTAGGAAAGGAAATATGCGATCCTAGCGTCTGGGCTACATGTGACTCCAGTTCCACAGAAATGTTTCTTAACTGCCCACATTGCAATTAGGTATGGACAATAATTGTGGGCGAACAAGCGATACCCACATCCCATGAACAAAAAAAAGTATAATTCGACGAGCCTGCTCTGCTATTAAATGCAATCATATCTGACCTTATGCCTGACATCCACTTTCCTGCTCGCTACCCTTAATGCCAGATTCCCTCAAGAACCAAAAATCTGTGTATCGTTACAAACTGAATGTAAATTTGAGATTACAAATAATTTTACACAATTCAATTTTAATATTTATAAGCCATCAAATACAAAAACATATTTCTTCATGAAATTAATTAAATGGCTTTTCTTTTCAAAAAAATCTTAACAGAAAAATTTACCCCTCATCTTTTGGTTTGGATTGCACAGTTAAATCAGTGACAAAAACAGAAATTGTTGTAGAAGCTCAGCAGGTCTGTGGAGAAGAATCAGTTAATAATTCGGGTCCAGTGACCCTTCTGAAGAACTGCATCTTCAGTTCTTTGTGTTTTTTCATTTACAATCAGCAACTCTTTTTTTCTTGGCAAAAATGAAAGCTTAATATTTTATTGAAATCTCTGAGATATATTAATTTGAAAGAGTTTAAACCTTGCAATTTAAGTTTGATAATTATAAATATCTGACCATTTTATCTTCATGGTTAATACTGAAGGCTTTCACATCCCAACAATTTTGAGGTAGCATTTTCACAAAAGAGGAAGCTTGATGCATGTCTTCATTTCCCCTTCCTCAGCTTGCTTCACAGGCATTGAATTTCAGGGACTAACATGCCCCTTCATTTGTACTTACATTGCACTCTTACTTATCTCCACAATTCTTTATCATTAAGACCTGTAAAATATCCAAATAACTGAGTATAACTTAATTCTCAGCCTGATTTAAGTTTTTCAAGAATAAACGAATATCTGCTCTAACTTTTGCTAGATTTGCACTTTTTTTTAGCATTGATGCAAACAGCATTGCTAGTGGAAAATGCAATTTTGAGTACTGTTATCAAAGCACCAATTGAATCAATGGGCATAGTCTTTTGGGATCTGGGTGATGTGGATTATGACAAATTTTGTAGAAGAATCGTAAGAGAAGTCGGTAAGGCCTATTTCAATATTAGGCGCTTCTCATGCCATCTTTTATGATTTTTCTGAACAGTGAGGCATGTTTGCTACCAGGCAGCAACACAGTGCCAATGAAGGGGACTATAGCTTGTTAAATACCTTATTTACTCACTTCATTAATATTATGCTTCCTATCTTATCAAACACAACAAACAAGTCCATATCTTGACATGGAAACCACAGCGGGTGCCTGACAACTTCAGCTCACGACTATCTGTGAACAGCCTTCAAGTCGATCAACACCAAACAGCATCTCAGGACATCAGTGGCATGATCTGCTCGTCCATGGACAATGGCATCCAGTATTTGCCAATCTCTCACGACCATCATTTTACCCCTCTGATCCACCTATAGGCCACTTATGGAGCACAGACTGGCATTGCAGTGATAAGCTGCAGCAGGGACACTTTGCACGGAGGGACAGGCAGCCAGCTCACGGATTGGATCAAGCTGCATCTCCAGGTAGTTCACGTGCTCTCTTGGCACTCCCTCATTTCGCACCTACTTGCATGCTCACAGCAACCATGCCTTACCCTGTCTCGGCTTACTTCAGCTGTTAGCCTCTAGCTCTAGCTGAGGCTATCTGTGCTACTATACTGTCGTGGTTTTTTGCATAGACACACAGTCAGGCTGCTTGTCAGTAGGAATCTGTCCAGGAGAATGGGACATCTTGATGTATGGCAGTTTGGCTTTATGTCTGCTGTGGTATTACACTGGTGGTGAGGGGCAATGCCAGATTGCCAATGGTTATTCTAGTGCACAGCAGCCTCTCAAACAATGTATGGGTAAGAGGGATGCTGTTTTCTCAGCGAATAATCCATGAGTGGTGAGTTGTCCTGGGAATGGCACATGGTAAAATGGGGCTAGAACTGGACACGAGGGACATCACGAGTAGAATAGATAGTTAATGAGGCGCATTTCGTAAGGTTCAGCAATACATCTTGCAAGAATCCTCCAAAAAGGTGACACAATTTATTCTGAAAGAAACATAAGATTCAGCCAATCACACCAAATGAATAAATAAATGTAAAATTTCAATAAATTTGAAACTGATCTGTTTTGCCACATTTGACAATGCCATACAAGTCTACTGTACAATTTGTCCAATGTTATTTACTGGCGGATAAAATTCATCAGAAAAATAGTCAAATCACTGATGTATCCAAAGAAATAACAATTACTTTGAAAAAAGAAGAAATATGTATTTCCTAAAAATCAGAAAGGAAAATAACATGAAATGAAGAAGTGAAATATTTCATCCTCAGGATTACAACGCTTTAATTAGTCATCAAAATTCTCAAAAGGAACTCATGATCAGAACTCCATATTGGAAACTAAAAGCTATTAGAGGTTGAGCTACATTACCATCATAAATATCATGCTGACTGCTCAAAGATGATCAGCAAACAAAACAAAAACTTAAGCAGAGAACTTAGTCAGAATCCCAGTAAATGAGATGACACGGGAGCCTAGAGCAAATGAGACTAAAGACTTCTTGGTAAGCCTAAAGGAACACTCCTCCTGGTCCAAAAGAAAATTTTCTACAGATGCTGCCAGTCCCATTGAATATTTCCAGAATTTCTGGTCCAAAACTACAATATTGTGCAACTAGTTATATGTACAATCTATTCACTTGCTTGATTGGAATATACACCTGCTTAGCCCTCCAACTAAATTTATGGATTTGGTTCTGAGAAAAAATCAACAGATCCAAATATGGTTATTTACAGAGGGCATCACCACTTTGATATGGACATCCATTCAATTGTTCAAAGGACAAGACCAGAAGATACCAAGATCTTAGGAGTAAGTAATTATCTTGATTTTAAAATTCTTTTCCTGGTGTTCTCCAGATGTGAATGAGTTTGAATTAGAACCAATTATTGTATTTCATGGAGTCCATCTCTGACTCCTTCCTTCCCTTCCTTGACATCTGTTTCTATTTCTGGGAATAAGCTGACCAGCAATTTCCACTACAAACCTACCAAATCCCACAGTTATCTTGACTGTATAGCCTCACATTCTGTCTCCAGTAAACTCTACTCCATTCTCCCAGTTCCTTCATTTCTGTCAATTCTGTTCTGATGATGCTGACTTCGACAAGGAGGCCTCTGAAAGGTCAACCTTCTTCCTCAACTGAAGATTCCCCAGTACCATAGTTGACAGGGCCCTCAGCCGGGTCCCACCCATGTCCTGAGATGCAGGCCTCAACCACCCCCTTCCCTCCTATGCGACAAGGTCCCCGTTGTCCTCACCTACCATCCCAACATCCACATGCAGAGGATCATTAGCTGCCATTTCTGTCACATCCAGCAGGATGCTATCACCAGACAAATATTCACCCAGGTTTGTCAACCTTCCACCAGAACCATACCCTTCAAGACACCCTAGTCCACTCCTCCTCCGTTTTCAACAATCCCCCAAAGTCCGATGTCACCTTCCCCTGCAACTGTAGGAGGTGGAACACCTACCCGTTTACTTCCACCCTCCTCAGTTTCCAAGGGCCCATATGCACTTTCCAGGTGAAATGGTGTTTTACCTGCACTTCGTTCAATCTAGACTACTGCATTCGCTGTTCAAAATGTGGTCTCCTCTACATTGGGGAAACGAAGCGTAGATGTGGTGACCGCTTCACAGGACACTGTGATCGTGCTTTTGGGATCCTTAAGGGGGGAGGGGAAGCAGCCCCAAGTTGTGATCTACATAGGCACCAATGACGTAGGTAGGAAGAGAGATGGGGATTTAAGGCAGAAATTCAGGGAGCTAGGATGAACAGAGTTGTTGTCTCTGGTTTCTTGCCAGAGGGAGGGGGGGAGAGAGAGAGAGAGAGAGAGAGAGAGAGAGAGAGAGAGAGAGAGAGAGAGAGAGAGAGGAGTTGAACACATGGCTACAGGGATGGTGTAGGAGTGAGGGTTTTGGATTCTGGGATAATTGGGACTCTTTCTGGGGTAGGTGGGACCTCTACAAGCAGGATGGTCTTCATCTGAACCAGAGGGGTACCAATAACCTGTGGGGGGAAATTCGCTAAGGCCATTGGGATGGGTTTAAACTAATGCAGCAGAGGGGTGGGAACCAAAATTGTAGTTTGAATATAGAAAAGGTTGAGAGTAGGAAGGTCCAAAATCAAGTTTCAGTGATGTAAACTGGCACTGGCAAGCAAGAAGTTGGTTTGAAGTGTATCTACTTCAATGCCAGGAGCATCCGGAATAAGGTGGGTGAACTTGCAGCATGGATTGGTACCTGGGACTTCGATGTTGTGGCCATTTCAGAGACATGGTTAGAGCAGGGACAGGAATGGTTGCTGCAGGTTCCAGGATTTAGATATTTCAGTAAGAACAGAGAAGATGGTAAAAGAGGGGGAGGTGTGGCATTGTTGGTCAAGGACAGTATTACAGTTGCAGAAACGATGTTTGGGGACTCATCAACTGAGGTAGTATGGGCTGAGGTTAGAAACAGGAAAGGAGAGGTCATCCTGTTGGGAGTTTTCTATAGTCCTCCAAATAGTTCCAGAGATGATTCTTGATAGGAGTGAGAGAGACAGGGTAGTTGTCATGGGGGACTTCAACTTTCCAAATATTGACTGGGAACACTCTGGTTTGAGTACTATAGATGGGTCAGTTTTGTCCAGTGTGTGCAGGAGGGCTTCCTGACTCAGCATGTAGACAGGCCAGCAAGGGGCGAAGCCACATTAGACTTGGTACTGTGTAATGAGCCCGGCCAGGTGTTAGACTTGGAAGTAGGTGAGCACTTTGGTGATAACGATCACAATTCTGTTAGGTTTACTTTAGTGATAGAAAGGGATAGGTGTATACCACTGGGCAAGAGTTACAGCTGGGGGAAAGGCAATTAATGATGCGATTAGGCAAGATTTAGGAAGCATAGGATGGGGAAGGAAACTGCAGGGGATAGGCACATTAGAAATGTGGAGCTTATTCAAGGAAAAGCTCAAGTGTGTCCTAGATAAATATGTACCTGTCAAGCAGGGAGGAAGTTGTAGAGTGCGGGAGCTGTGGTTTACGAAGGAAGTGGAATCTCTGGTCAAGAGGAAGAAAAAGGCTTATGTTAGGATGAGATGTGAAGGCACAGTTAGGGCGCTTGAGGGTTACAAGGTAGTCAGGAAAGACCTAAAAAGAGAGCTCAGAAGAGCCAGGAGGAAACATGATAAGTTGTTGGTGAATAGGATCAGGGTAAACCCTCAGGTTTTCTATACGTATTTAAGGAATAAAAGAATTACGAGAGTAAGAATAGGGCCAATCATGGATAGTAGTGGGAAGTTGTGTGTGGAGTCAGAGGAGATGGGGAAGCATGAAATGAATATTTTTCGACAGTATTCACTCTAGAAAATGACAATGTTGTCGAGGAGAATACTGAGATACAGGCTACTAGACTAGGTGGAATTGAGGTTCACAAGGAAGGGGTATTAGAAATTCTGCAGAGTGTGAAAATAGATAAGTCCCCTGGGCCAGATGGGATTTATCTAGGATTCTCTGGGAAGCCAGGGAGGAGATTGCCAAGCCTTTGGCATTGATCATTAAATCGGCATTGTCTACAGGAAAAGTGCCAGAAGACTGGAGGATAGCAAATGTGATTCCCCTGTTCAAGAAGGGGAGTAGAGACAACCCAGGTAATTATAGACCAGGGAGCCTTACTTCAGTTGTTGGTAAAGTGTTGGAAAAGGTTATAAGAGATAGGATTTATAATCATCTAGAAAAGAATAATTTCATTAGGGATAGTCAGCACAGTTTTGTGAAGGGTAGGTCGTGCCTCACAAACCTTATTGAGTTCTTTGAGAAGATGACCAAACAGGTAGATGAGAGTAAACGAGTTGATGTGATATATAAGGCGTTCGATAAGGTTCTCCACAGTAGGCTATTGTACAAAATGCGGAGGAATGGGATTGTGGAAGATATAGCAGTTTGGAGGAGTAATTGGCTTGCTGAAAAAAGACAGAGGATGGCGATTGATGGGAAATGTTCTTCCTGGATTCCAGTTACTAGTGGTGTACCGCAAGGGTCAGTGTTGGGTCCACTGCTGTTCGTCATTTTTATAAACAACCTGGATGAGGGCGTAGAAGGGTGGGTTAGTAAATTTGCAGACAACACTAAGGTCGGTGGAGTTGTGGATAGTGACGAAGGATGTTGTAGGTTAGAGAGAGACATAGGTAAGCTGAGAACTGGGCTGAGAGGTGGCAAATGGAGTTTAATGCAGACAAATGTGAGGTGATTCACTTTGGTTGTAGTAACCGGAATGCAATGTACTGGGCTAATGGTAAGATTCTTGGTAGTGTAGATGAGCAGAGAGATCTCGGTGTCCATATACACAGATCCTTGAAAATTGCCACCCAGATTGACAGGGTTGTTAAGAAGGCATACAGTGTTTTAGTTTTTAATAATAGAGGGATCGAGTTCCAGAACCATGAGGTTATGCTGAAACTCTGGTGCGGCCGCACTTGGCGTATTGTGTACAGTTCTGGTCACCGCATTATAAGAAGGATGTGGAAGCTTTGGAAAGGGTGCAGAGGAGATTTACTAGGATGTTGCCTGGTATGGAGGCAAGGTCTTACGAGGAAAGGTTGAGGGACTGAAGGCTGTTTTCGTTAGAGAGAAGAAGGTTGAGAGGTGACTTAATAGAGACATAGAAGATAATCAGAGGGTTAGATAGGGTGGACAGGGAGAGCCTTTTTCCAAGTATGGTGACGGCTAGTATGAGGGGACATAGCTTTAAATTGAGGGGTGATAGATATAGGACAAATGTCAGATATAGTTTCTTTACTCAGAGAGTAATAAGGGTATGGAATGCTTTGCCTACAACGGTAATAGATTCGCCAACTTTAAGTACATTTAAGTCGTCATTGGACAAGCATATGGATGCACATGGAATACTGTATAATAGATGGGCTTCAGATTGGTATGACAGGTCAGCGCAACATCGAGGGCCAAAGAGCCTGTACTGCACTGTAATGTTCTATGCTCTATGACACACCGCTTCAAAAAAAACCAAAAGGTTCCAGTTGCCTGCCATCTCAACCCACCATTTTGTTTCCTGGCCAACATGTCCGTTTCAGGCTTGCTGCAGTGGTGCAGCAAAGCTAAGAACAGCACCTCATTTTCTGCCTGGGAATTGTACAGCCTTCTGGACTCAATATTGAGTTCAATAATTTGGGCCCCAGCTATGCGTGTCTCTTTGTTGGCTACGTAGAACAGTCCATTGTCCGTGATTACACCGGCACCACTCCCCACCTCTTCCTCCGCTACATTGATGACTGCATTGGTGCCACCTCGTGCTCCTGCGAGGAGGTTGAGCAATTCATCAACTTCACCAACACATTCCACCTTGACCTTAAATTTACCTGGACCATCTCAGACACCTCCCTCCCCTTCCTGGACCTCTCCATCTCCATTAATGACAACCAACATTTTTTACAAACCCACTGACTCCCACAGCTACCTGGATTACACCTCTTCCCACCCTACCTCCTGCAAAAATGCCATCCTGTATTCCCAATTCCTCCTCCTCCCAGGAGGACCAGTTCCACCACAAAACATTCCACACGGCCTCCTTCTTTACAGGACGCAATTTCCCTTCCCACGTGGTTAAAGATGCCCTCAAACGCAACTCGTCCACATTCTACACCTCCGTCCTCAGACCTCACCTCCCCAACTGTTTTTTTAATAGATATTTTTATTAGAAATTTAACATTTTAACAAATTTACAAAAATAAACAAAACTCTCAAGTACAAACATTGATATAGAAATAAATCTTAAATATACAATAATCAAAATTTAACAAAAGAAAAATACCGAGAGAGAAAAAACAAAACTCAATTAACTACTAATCTAACCTACAATTAGCAACAGTGTATAATTGAGTCACTTACATCTTTCAAATAAGAGAAAATGAGAGAAAAAAAAGAAGTGGGGGAGAAAAAAAAACCCCAACGGTTAACATAGAAGTTGGATATTGAAATACTTGCTCGGAATGTGTTAACATCATATATAACAAAACCAGTATTCGTGCGGGATTCCTCTCCCAAGGGGCCCCGGACCAGCCATGTTTGTAATCTCAATTAAATAGAAGCCCTTGTTAGGATAGCCAAAATATCTGCGTAAAAGGGCTGCCATAGTTTATAAAATAATTCAGTCTTTCGGTGCACCATATTTATAAGGAAGTCAAGGGGAATACGCTCCATAATTAATCTGTGCCAATTTAAAAATCCAGGGGAACCTTCAGCCACCCAGTTTACCAAAATATTTATCCTTATATGGAAAGAGAGAACAGGAAATAATCTCTTCCAATTTGACATTCCAGGTGCACCACTTAACCGACTGATCAACCATAATCATCCGGGTAAATCCGAGACCCCTCGGGAGGGGAAACCCTATCTAAAACATCCCGAGCATAGAGCATATAGAATTTACAAAAATAAAGATTCTCTAATACACTCATAATAGTACAATAAAAAGGAAACTATTTCTAAATAATAAAAAAAACATATTTGAATGGAGATTATCCCCCTTGTTCCCAGGGGGTATCACTTCTTTTCCAACGGTCCATCATATCCTCTCCCAACCAGTGCCCCACCCTTGACCCAGGCAATCCTTAACAGGATGAGGAGAATTCAGATATAATACAGAGCTAGAGTTAACAGTGAGCACCCTACCCCCCCCCCCCCACCCCCACCCACACCTGAGTATATTTGGTAGTATTAATACCATGTATAAACATATATAACTATAAAATTACAACTTCAACAAATTATAATTAAATATAATAATATACAATAGCAAGGGAAAATAACCCCGCTCCTAGAGACAAAAGTAAAATAGAATAAGGTAACCACCTCTCCCCACCAACATTAACTAAACCCCCCAGCTTATATATATACATATATGCACATAAATGCATACACACATATATGTACATACATACATACGTACATACATATAATAATAAAATAAAAGAACCCTAAAGGGGGGGGGGAGAAAATCGTTAAATGGAGAGCAAATAAATAATTCCCTCTCCCCCCCCCAAGATAATAATAAACAGTAAGATAAGGAAATGAAAAAGTGGGGGGGATATAAATCGGAGTGGGGAAAAGGCAAGCCAACATACATTGTCTCTTACGATTTATTTAAGAGAGTCCAAAAATTCCTTAGCCTTTTCTGGAGATCTGAAATTATACCCGGATCCTTCGTGATTAAAACATAGCGTCGCTGGGTAGTGTAAGGAGTATTGAATATTTAAGTCCCTTAAACACTTCTTCACCTCATCAAATGCCTTCCTCCTTCGAGCCAGAGCCGGGGAGAAGTCCTGAAATAACATGATCTTGGATCCTTTATAGATCATGGCTTTGGGATCTTTTCCAAGATTTCTAGAGGCATCTAGGAGTATCTGCCTCTCCCTATAGCTCTGTAGCCGGAACAGGACCGGGTGTGGGCGCTGGTTCGAGCCAGGCCCGCGTATTGCGACCCGGTAGGCCCATTCTACCCACACCTGGCCTGATCCAGCCTCCAGATCCAAAAATTGTGGCAACCACTGTTCCAGGAATGCTGTGAGCTGGCCTTTCTCTTCCCGTTCGGGAAGGTCCAGCAAACGAATATTTTTTCGGCGACCTCGATTATCGAGGTCGTCGATGTAATTCTCTAAGGTCCGGACTCGCTGCTCGAGAGCCCGGACCTGATCCGCGGCCGATTGAGCTGCAGTCTCAGAGGTCGCGGCCTTTAACTCCGGCCCTCCGACTCGGCGCTCGAGTTCCTGGATGTCTCGGCCGTGCTTTTGCAGCTCGGCCGAGAGTGATCCCCAGCGATGTCGGGACTCCTCGATAAATGCGTCGATTTTCGCGTCCAGCTTGGTAATCATCTCCACAAGGCTTGTTATTGTCGGTAAGTCCCCCAGGGCGGCTATGGACGCCTCAGCTGCAGCTGGAGAGGGAGAGGGTGGGGGAGGGGTTCCTGCTTGCTGAGAGCTGTGGGCTCTCCTCCCTTTAGTCATTTTTCCTAAGAGATTAGATTATTTAAATTTAAGAGTAAAAAATGAGGTCTGCAGATGCTGGAGATCACAGCTGCAAATGTGTTGCTGGTCAAAGCACAGCAGGCCAGGCAGCATCTCAGGAATAGAGAATTCGACGTTTCGAGCATAAGCCCTTCATCAGGAATAAGAGAGAGAGCCAAGCAGGCTGAGATAAAAGGTAGGGAGGAGGGACTAGGGGGAGGGGCGATGGAGGTGGGATAGGTGGAAGGAGGTCAAGGTGAGGGTGATAGGCCGGAGTGGGGTGGGGGCGGAGAGGTCAGGAAGAGGATTGCAGGTTAGGAGGGCGGTGCTGAGTTGAGGGAACCGACTGAGACAAGGTGGGGGGAGGGGAAATGAGGAAGCTGGAGAAATCTGAATTCATACCTTGTGGTTGGAGGGTTCCCAGGCGGAAGATGAGGCGCTCCTCCTCCAGCCGTCGTGTAGTTGTGTTCTGCCGGTGGAGGAGTCCAAGGACCTGCATGTCCTCGGTGGAGTGGGAGGGGGAGTTAAAGTGTTGAGCCACGGGGTGATTGGGTTGGTTGGTTCGGGCGGCCCAGAGGTGTTCTCTGAAGCGTTCCGCAAGTAAGCGGCCTGTCTCACCAATATAGAGGAGGCCACATCGGGTGCAGCGGATGCAATAGATGATGTGTGTGGAGGTACAGGTGAACTTGTGGCGGATATGGAAGGATCCCTTGGGGCCTTGGAGGAAGTGAGTGTGGAGGTGTGGGCGCAAGTTTTACATTTCCTGCGGTTGCAGGGGAAGGTGCCGGGGGTGGAGGTTGGGTTGGTGGGGGGTGTGGATCTGACAAGGGAGTCACGAAGGGAGTGGTCCTTGCGGAACGCTGATAGGGGAGGGGAGGGAAATATATCCTTGGTGGTGGGGTCCGTTTGGAGGTGGCGGAAATGGCAGCGGATAATACGTTGTATGCGCAGGTTGGTGGGGTGGTAGGTGAGAACCAGTGGGGTTCTGTCTTGGTGGCGGTTGGAGGAGCGGGGCTCAAGGGCGGAGGAGCGGGAAGTGGAGGAGATGCGGTGGAGCAAGGGCGGAAGAGCGGGAAGTGGAGGAGATGCGGTGGAGCAAGGGCGGAGGAGCGGGAAGTAAGATAATGCGTAAGGTGGCAAAGGACATAGACTTGCCTTCTCTGAGGATTGAACTCAGGATCTTCAGATTATGAGACTAACGCGCTACCGACTGCGCTAAGAAGGCCAGCATCTCCTCCACTTCCCGCTCCTCCGCCCTTGAGCCCCGCTCCTCCAACCGCCACCAAGACAGAACCCCACTGGTTCTCACCTACCACCCCACCAACCTGCGCAATGAACGTATTATCCGCCGCCATTTCCGCCACCTCCAAACGGACCCCACCACCAAGGATATATTTCCCTCCCCTCCCCTATCAGCGTTCCGCAAGGACCACTCCCTTCGTGACTCCCTTGTCAGATCCACACCCCCCACCAACCCAACCTCCACCCCCGGCACCTTCCCCTGCAACCGCAGGAAATGTAAAACTTGCGCCCACACCTCCACACTCACTTCCCTCCAAGGCCCCAAGGGATCCTTCCATATCCGCCACAAGTTCACCTGTACCTCCACACACATCATCTATTGCATCCACTGCACCCGATGTGGCCTCCTCTATATTGGTGAGACAGGCCGCTTACTTGCGGAACGCTTCAGAGAACACCTCTGGGCCGCCCGAACCAACCAACCCAATCACCCCGTGGCTCAACACTTTAACTCCCCCTCCCACTCCACCGAGGACATGCAGGTCCTTGGACTCCTCCACCGGCAGAACACAACTACACGACGGCTGGAGGAGGAGCGCCTCATCTTCCGCCTGGGAACCCTCCAACCACAAGGTATGAATTCAGATTTCTCCAGCTTCCTCATTTCCCCTCCCCCCACCTTGTCTCAGTCGGTTCCCTCAACTCAGCACCGCCCTCCTAACCTGCAATCCTCTTCCTGACCTCTCCGCCCCCACCCCACTCCGGCCTATCACCCTCACCTTGACCTCCTTCCACCTATCCCACCTCCATCGCCCCTCCCCCTAGTCCCTCCTCCCTACCTTTTATCTCAGCCTGCTTGGCTCTCTCTCTTATTCCTGATGAAGGGCTTATGCTCGAAACGTCGAATTCTCTATTCCTGAGATGCTGCCTGGCCTGCTGTGCTTTGACCAGCAACACATTTGCAGTTATTTAAATTTAATACTTACACTACCAAACAACTAATTATATTAAATAAAAGCTGTTTTAGATGATTTGGTGAGTGTGGTGGGGGTGGGTGATCCACTTTGCCCAAGTCTTGGGAGGAGCACTGTAGACTCAGACTTGCTGAGTCGCCGCCATCTTGAATCTCACCTCCCCAACTGTAACAAGGACAGAACCCCCCTAGTGCTCACCTTCCACCCTACCAGCATTCGTACAAACCAAATCATCCGCCGACATTTCTGCCACCTCCAAACGGACCCCACACCAGGAATATATTTCCCTCCCCACCCCTTTCCTCCTTCTGCAAAGACCGTTCCCTCTGTGACTACCTGGTCAGGTCCACGCCCCCCCAACAACCCACCCTCCCATCTTGGCACCTTCCCCCGCCACCGCAGGAATTGCAAAACCTGCGCCCACACCTCCTCCCTTACCTCCATCCAAGGCCCTAAAGGAGCCTTCCACATCCATCAAAGTTTTACCTGCACATCCATCAATGTCCGTTGCTCCCGATGCAGTCTCCTCTACATTGGGGATACTGGACGCCTCCTAGCAGAGTGCTTTAGGGAACCTCTCTGGGACACCCGCACCAATCAACCACACCGCCCTGTGGCCCAACATTTCAACTCCCCCTCCCACTCTGCCAAGGACATGGAGGTCCTGGGCCTCCTTTACCGCCGCTCCCTCACCACCCGACGCCTGGAGGAAGAATGTTTCATCTTCCGTTCTAGAACACTTCAACCCCAGGGCATCAATGTGGACTTCACCAGTTTTCTCATTTCCCCTTTCCTCACCTCACCCCAGTTCCAAACTTCCAGCTCAGCACTGTCCCCATGACTTGTCCTATCTGCCTATCTTCTTTTCCACCTTATCCACTCCACCCTCCTCTGTGACCTATCACCTTCATCCCCATTCCCATTCACCCATTGTACTCTTTGCTACCTTCCCCCACCCTCCTCTCTGACCTATCACCTTCATCCTCTCCCCCACTCACCTATTGTACTCTATGCTACTTTCTCCTCACCACCACCCTCCTCTCATTTATCTCTCCACCTTTCAGACACTCTGCCTATATTCCTGATGAAGAGCTTTTGCCTGAAATGTCGATTTTCCTGTTCCTATGATGCTGCCTGAACTGCTCTAATCCAGAATGTAGTCTATTACACACAATCCATCATTAGCTACTAATAGTCCCTTTTAGTAGCTATTCATTCTTCTAGGCTAATCATTATCAATTCCTTTGTCTGTCCATCAATTCTTCTTTCTCTTGGCTCTATTTCCACCTTATCATTTACTCAGTATCTCTTTCCCACTATCCTATCTTCTGCATAAAAAAACAACCTTTTCTGAGGAAGGATCATTGGACTGAAACATTATTTCCAATTTCTCTTGGATGCTGCCAAGACCTGAGCTTTTCCAGCAATTTCTGTTTTTGATTTTATTTCATGGATTATTTTATTAAAATGTTTTTAGCAACATCCTTGTCACAATCAAAGGAAAAGGAACATCTATGTAGAGAAATTCTACGAACTCATTCCATTCTGGAAATGACAAATGGGAACAAAACATTTATACTTTCAAAGTGGGGAAAAAAAACACTCCACCAACCCATTCCATATTCAACTTTCCCCGAAAGCGAACCTGCCAACAGTTCAATTACAATAAACCTTGAGCTTACTGATAAGCCCCTGCATTTACAAAACTATCCTCCAGTTATAACATCAATTCATTTAAGAAGCTACAGGCCTGTATGACAGAGGGTGAAATCATTACAATTTGCATCATCTGCAACTAATGTGTGTGATAGTTTGTGAAATGTCAAATTAAAATCTCCAAGGGAAGTGCTTGATTACTTTTTAAATTTATAAATCCTGCTGCTCAAGTCAGTTAAATTGAAAAATCACTCAAACATGAAAAATACACACCACAACTGCAGAGAAAACTTTAATCGCAGGTAATTAAAAAACACAAATTCTGCATATGACAATATGAAAACTCAGTCTGCACAGGTGCTTTGTAATTTTGGACAGAAGGTCAAGCTTTTCAATTTTGGGTCAGGAACTGAGCTACCAGGTCTGACTCCACACATATGTTCTCCCATTCTAAAAAAAATTACAAACTATTTTAAACTGCCCCTAGTGGCCACTCTAACAAAAAGATCAAGACATTAAGCTTCCTTTCTATTCTTTTCAAAGAAGTCAGAGAGAAAAAAATTAAACAGGTTAACCAGATCCCACAGTGCACTGGAACAAAACAAAATCAAAAAGGTTAATAAAAATTTAAAGGAAACTTATCAAAGGGAAATTAGAATACTACTTCCTGAGGTGACAGTGCACTCTGCAAGGAACACATGTTATGGAAAGCCTGCTCTATGCTGATGGACTATTCCTAGACATCAAAGCACAGACAGAACTTCGAAAAAGAGGCAGATTGTTGGTTGCTCCGACCTGCCTTCTGGATGTGTCGATAGCCATTTTGGCAGGCTGAGGAGCAGGCCAAGGGGAGGGTCTCTAACCTGTCTGCCACTCTCCACACAGATTGCCCATAGATCAGAATTTTGGAGCTAAAGTGCAACAAGAAACTTCAAATAAGCCCTTTAAATAACTAAACAGGATCTGTATTTGAAAACCAAAATAAAAGTGGTCTTTTTCAAGATGGCAGCTGTTGATTAGTGGAATTCCGCAGGGGTCAGTGTTAGAACCACAAAATTTTTGCTTTATACATTAACAATCTGGATGAAGGAACTGAGGGCCTTTTGCAAAGTTTTTAAATGACTCAAAGGTGGGGAGACTGCAGAAGGTCTTGGACAGGCTAGGAGTGTGTGCAAAGAAGTGACAGATGGAATACAATGAGGGAAAGTGTGAGGTTATGCACTTTGGCAGCACGATTAGAGGAATGGACTATTTTCTAAACGGGGAAAGGCTTCTGAAATCTGAAGCACAGAGGGACTTGGGTGTCCTAGTTTCGGATTTTTTTAAAGTTAACAAGCAGGATCAGTTGGCAGTTAGGATGGCAAATGCAATGTTAGCATTCATTTGAAAGGGCTAGAATACAAGATGTATTCTAGAATACAAGAGATGTACTGCTGAGGCTGTAAAATGCTCTAGGCAGAATGCATCTGGAATATTGTGAGCAGTTTTGGGGCCCATGTGTAAAGAAGGATATGCTAGCCTTGGAAGAGTTCCAAAGGAAACTTACAAGATTGATCCCAGGGATGAAGGGCTGGTCATATGAGAAGTGGTTGAGGCCTCTGGGTCTATACTCAACAGAAGCACGAGGAGATCTTATTGAAACTGACAGAATATCGAGGCGTGAATTGAGTAGTCATGGAGAAAATATTTCCACTAGTAGCAGATGAGGAAAGAAAGCCACAGCCTCAGAGTGAAGGCACTGCTCTTTAGAACTGAAATGAAGAAGAACGTCTTCAGCCAGAAAGTGGCGAATCTGTGGAACACATTCCCATGGAAGACTGTTGAGGCTGGGTCATGGTGATAAATAGATTCTTGATTAGTAAAGGGATTAATTGTTACAGGAAGAAGGCAGAAGAATGGGATTGAGAAACATATCAGCCATGATCAAATGGCAGAGCAGATTCAATGGGCCAAATGGCCCAATTATGCTCCTACAATTTTATGGTCCTCCAGGCCATAGAAACTATTTGTGAATGCACTTAAATATTTATTACAAAGGTTGTTACCTGCAACATTCTCCAACCCATATACCCAGTGGAAAGAAGTAAGATTTCCTGGTAGAGATCCCCACAAGGGACCTTGCCTGCCTGCAGGTTGGAGAGATAAATGAGAGGAGGGTGAGGGTTGGGAGAAAGTAGCATAGAGTACAAAAGTGCAAGAAGGTCAGACACTATGCAAAAGCCTTATCCAAATAATGGATGGAGGTGAGGAAGTAGAAAATATACAATAGTAGCCCATGCAGGAACACCTCTGCCCCATTTTAAATTATACAAAGGGAATTTCCTCACGATCGCTCAATCTGTGGGATGTAGGATCTGAATTCTGTACGAAAATGATCTGTTACTGTGAAAGTGCACCAAACACTTCAGCTGCTTCGATACCCTGTGCTTTTTTTTTAGATTAGATTACTTACAGTGTGGAAACAGGCCCTTCGGCCCAACAAGTCCACACCGACCCGCCGAAGCGCAACCCACCCATACCCCTACATTTACCCCTTACCTAACACTACGGGCAATTTAGCATGGCCAATTCACCTGACCCGCACATCTTTGGACTGTGGGAGGAAACCGGAGCACCCGGAGGAAACCCACGCAGACACGGGGAGAACGTGCAAACTCCACACAGTCAGTCGCCTGAGTCGGGAATTGAACCCGGGTCTCAGGCGCTGTGAGGCAGCAGTGCTAACCACTGTACCACCGTGCCGCCCGCTTTCTTGGGACTTAGTACCATAGTCATGAAGCAATGGATAGCTGTGGTTATAAACTGGACACTGATAGATGCCTAGGCGAAAGGGAGGACTGCGAAGGGCTTTTGCCCGAAATGTCGATTTTCCTGCTCCTTGGATGCTGTCTGACCTGCTGTGCTTTTCCAGCACCACACTGACAGATGCCTAATTGTCTAGTTATTCTATGTCATTCAGCTCACGCTTCCACTATCCAAAACATTCCTAGGTCCGGTCATTTCACATCCCAAACTGAATGAGGGGTATGGATAAGGTGAGTAGGAAACAGCTGTTCCCCCTGGTTGAGAGGTTACTGACGAGGAGGCATAGTTTTAGGGTAAAGGGCAAAAGATTCAGAGGGGATTTGAGAAAAACCTTTTTCACTCGAAAAACCTTTTTCACTCAGAAGGTAGTGAGAATCTGAACGTATTGCCGGGGAAGGTTGTGGAGGCCAAAAACCTTACAAATTTAAAAAGAAAATATTTGGATGAACACCTGAAATATTGTAACATTCGAAAAACCGGCAAGTGCAAGAAATTGGGCTGAGCATGTCTTTAGTGGTAGTTTAGATGGGCTGAAGGGCCTTTTCTGTGCTGTATGACTCTATGATTCTAAGCTCATTCCTCTGCTAGCCATCTAAAACCCAGATGATGGAAGATCCATTTCCTAGTGAACAGCACCCTTACAGATACCCACCACCCACCTTAGAGAAAGAAGTCCTGCACAGGCCAACTTTGGCCCAAAACTTGATCAGATCCAGCTAAAAGACCAAGGTAAAAACAAGGACTGCAGATGCTGGAAACTACATTCTAGATTAGAGTGGTGCTGGAAAAACACAGCAGTTCAGGCAGCATCATAGGAACAGGAAATCGACATTTCGGGCAAAAGCCCTTCATCAGGAATAGAGGCAGAGTGCCTGCAGGGTGGAGAGATAAATGAGAGGAGGGTGGGGGTGGGGAGAAAGTAGCATGGAGTACAATAGGTGAATGGGGGAGGGGATGAAGGTGATAGGATAGAGAGGAAGGTAGCAAAGAGTACAATGGGTGAATGGGGGTGGGGATGAAGGTGATAGGTCACAGAGGAGGGTGGAGTGGATAGGTGGAAAAGAACATAGGCAGGTAGGACAAGTCATGGGGACAGTGCTGAGCTGGAAGTTTGGAACTGGGGTGAAAGGGGAAATGAGGAAACTGGTGAAGTCCACATTAATGCCCTGAGGTTGAAGTGTTCTGAGAATATTAGATTAGATTAGATTAGATTACTTACAGTGTGGAAAGAGGCCCTTCGGCCCAACAAGTCCACACCGACCCGCCGAAGCGCAACCCACCCATACATTTACCCCTTACCCCCTACCACTACGGGCAATTTAGCATGGCCAATTCACCTGACCCGCACATCTTTGGACTGTGGGAGGAAACCGGAGCACCCGGAGGAAACCCATGCAGACACGGGGAGAACGTGCAAACTCCACACAGTCAGTCGCCTGAGTCGGGAATTGAACCCGGGTCTCAGGTGCTGTGAGACAGCAGTGCTAACCACTGTGCCACCGTGCCGCCCACGTGTTCCGAGGCGGAAGATGAGGCGTTCTTCCTCCAGGCGTCGGGTGGTGAAAGTGTGGCGGTGAAGGAGGCCCAGGACCCCCATGTCCTCGGCTGAGTGGGAGGGGGAGTTGAAATGTTGGGCCACATGGCAGTGTTGGTTGATCGGTGTGGTTGATTTGCTACCTTCCCCTATCCTCCTCTCTGACCTATCACTCCATCCCCACCCCCATTCACCTATTGTACTCTATGCTACTTTCTCCCTACCCCACCCTCCTCTCATTTATCTCTCCACCCTGCAGGCACTCTGCCTCTATTCCTGATGAAGGGCTTTTGCCCAAAACATTGATTTTCCTGCTCCTCGGATGCTGCATGAACTGCTGTGCTTTTCCAACACCACTCTAATCTAGAATCCAGTTAAAAGAAGGCAATTCTTGGAAGAACATCCCAGGATTTGCCAATTCCATGAAGTGAAACAGTATATAATAATTGAGGCACCTGATAGAGGAAATACATCACCAGCATGCACCAACTTGGAGTAGGCTCAATACTGGAGGTAGAAAATCACTAGCTGGGTGCAAAGGCACACCAGCACCTGATGAGCTATCTCTAAGCAGGATCTCTAGGTAGTGTCCTAAGCTTTTGTTTTGTCGCAGAAAAATTCTGAATGTTTTCTATGTACGTTTGTTACAAAAGACAGGGAAGGAACTGAAGTGACCAGCTGGCAAACACTACGGCAATAAGTTGATTTCTGATCCCTGAAAGGGAATACCCAGAACAATCATGTTGCAGAAATGGCTCAATGCAGCTCTGCTGAACACCTCTCGCAAAGCAAAAAGGTATCATCAGGAGCCCATTAACTTTCACTACAAATGCTGTGGTAGTGTACAGAAGTCACATCTGGATGACAACATGTATCCTGAAACCCAAAGCTTGCAAACTCCAGTGTAAGTATTCACGAACTACCCTGTCAAATGTTATTTTCTGATCAAGAGAGAGAAAGACTTTAGACAGATAAGTCCTCTGGGAAAGCTCAAATATGTCCAATACCAGATTTATCATTATGGTATAGTGATATTATAATATTCCAGCCTGGGCTGTATTGGACCATTTTGGGTGAATCAAGTGTTCCAGTCAAGGCAGGAAAACAATAACATGACAAGGTCTTTACAATCCATGCTGAGGATGAAGACCAGCTGCCAGTTTTCTAACAATCTCCTCCTTTGGGTAGAGTAATTATTGCCCTGTGCTAAGAGATGACATCTCTCCAGTTGTGATATATTCTTCCCAGAATTGCAGGGTCATTGCCCAGAACATCCCAGAATACACTGAAGAATCCTATGGTCAGCATGTCCTACTGTGGGGATTTATTTTTGGGGAGCTAGTTAAGAGTACTAATCAACTCCTTTGAGCTCAAAGGAGCATCGAGCTTTTTGGCATCCCCCGAGTTGATTTGTGGCAAATCAGATCAGGAAAGAGAAAGGTGGAGTAAAATGCCTTTACATAGGCTGTACTGCCCTTCAGATCTAAGACAAGGTATGTCTTGATGTCTAGCAGCACAAGAATAAACAGATTCCCATCCTTTTTTCCATTCTTCCTCTCCATTTTCCTATGGGATTATAAGTTCTAAGTTCATAAGATATAGGAGCAGAATTAGGCCATTTGGTGCATCGAGTCTGCTCCACCATTCGATCATGGCTGATATGCTCCTCACCCCCATTTTCCTGCCTTCTCCAAATAACACTTCAACTCATTTAAAATCTGTTTAACTCCTCCTCAAAGTTACTCACTATCACAGCATCCACCACACTTTGGGGTAGTAAATTCCACAGATTCACAACCCTTTGGGAGAAGTAGTTACTCCTCGACTCTGTTTTAAATTTGCTATCCCTTATCCTAAGATTATGACCTCTCACCACAGAATGCCTCACAAGAGGAAGCAGTTGTTCCATCTCTATTTTATCTATACCCTTTATCATCTTTAATATCTCAATTTGATCTCCACTCATTCTTCTAAATACCAGAGTGCATAGGCCTAAACTGTTCAATCTCTCATCATACAACAAATCCCTCATCTCTGGGATCAATCTAATGAATCTCTTCTGAACAGCCTCCAATACAACTACATCTTTCCTCAAATAAGGGGACCAAAACTGTGCACAATATACCAGGTGCGGTCTCACCAATGCCTTGTATAGTTGCAAGAATACTTCCTTACCTTTATATTTTATTCGTTTAGCTATAAAGCCAAAATTCCATTTGCTTTCTTTATTATCTGCTGTACATGCATGTTAACTTTCTGTGAGTCATAAACGAGGACACCCAGATCTCTCTGTATCGCAGCACCCAAAGTCTCTCCCCATGTAGATAACGGGTTGCCTTCCCATTTTTCTGACCAAAATGCATGACCTTACACTTATCCACATTCAACTCAATCTGGCACATTTTGGTCCAATCTTCTAACCTAGCTGTATCCATTTGTAAAGTTCTTACTTCCTTATTGCAATTTATCATCCTGCCTAGTTTTGTGTCATTGCTGCCATGGTCCAGATTAAATCCCTTGCTCACATTATAAATTGAAAATCCCAGTTGGCACTTACAAAGGGGTCTGTAATTAATTCAATGTGCCCTCAATTAAGTTCCCACCATAGTTAATCTGACTTAGACCCAGCGTTCTCAATGATATTTAATGTCAGGATGTGGTGCCAAATGGCATGATCTCCTGCAACATGAAATCGTAGGCTCAACCTGCTCTAATTTTGAGCAGCTTTTATAATCCAGCCCACAATAGACATTTCTTCAGGAGTGCATAGACACATGAAGAAAAGTACAAAAATTCACAATGGTCTGTACTCATAGGAATTTAGAAGAATCAGAAAACCTTATTGAAACATGTACAATTATTAGGTGATTTGATAGAATAGATGTGGATAGGTTATTACCCTTACAATAGAGTCCAGGTCAATAAGGCTTAAATCTCAAAATAAGGAGTTGCACATTTAAAACAGAAATAACAGGGAATTTCTTCTATCAGAGAATAGTGAACCTGGCATTCCAAACTCATGCTCACATCCCTTACACACCCTACTCATGTTCTCACTCCTCCTTTCCTCTTTACTCTTTCCCCATTAGCCCTTGCACATTCCTTCCTCTCACACTGTACAGTCACTTCCAACATAATCATGTCATCTCTCCAGCTCCTCTATCAAAATACTCCTTTAAATAACACTTCAGTTCTTGACAGCATCCATTCTTGTCTGTTACTTTTCTTTGGAGCATTTTTTGCCATAACTGGCATTTGTTGTGGTATTGTTTTACTCTTACCTTTCAGGTTACTATGCTCCAATAATCTAATTTCAATTGTGAACATTTTCCCTAAATTCTTGTGCATTTATCAAAAATCTGATTTTAACCGACTTATAGAAAAGCAGTGAGATGGGATATGTTCATCAACAGTTCTTTGAGAAGGTGACCAAACAATTGGATAAGGGTAAAGCGGTTGATGTGGTGTATATGGATTTCAGTAAAGCGTTTGATACGGTTCCCCATGGAAAGTTATTGCAGAAAATACAGAGGCATGGGATTGAGGGAGATTTAGCAGTTTAGATCTGTAAGAAGACAGAGGGTGGTAGCTGATGGGAAATGTTGATCCTGGAGTTCAGTTACTAGTGGTGTACCACAAGGATCTGTTTTCATAAATGACCTGGGTGAGATCGTAGAAGGATGGGTGAGTAACGTTGATTTCGCTGCTCCTTGGATGCTGCTTGAACTGCTGTGCTCTTCCAGCATCACTAATCCAGAATCCAGTTTCTAGCATCTGCAGTCATTGTTTTTACCTCCCTGATACTAAAGTCAGTGGAGTTGTGGATAGTGCTAAAGGATCCTGCAGGTTACAGAGAGACATAGATAAGCTACAGAGCTAGACTGAGTGTTGGCAAATGGAGTTTAATGTGGAAATGTGAGAGATGATTCACTTTGGAAGGAGTAACAGGAATACAGAGTACTGGGCTAATGGTAAGATTCTTGGTAGTGTAAATGAGCAGAGAGATCTCAGTGTTCATGTGCACAGATCCCTGAAAGTTGCCACCCAGGTTGATAGGGTTGTAAGGAAGTGTACGTTGTGTTAGGTTTTATTGGTAGAAGGATTGAGTTTCAGAGCCATGAGGTCATGTTGCAGCTGTACAAAACTCTAGTGCGGCCACACTTGGAATATTGCATACAGTTCTGGTCGCCACATTATTAGGAAGGATGTGAAGCATTGGAAAGGGTGCAGAAGAGATTTACCAGGATGTTGCCTGGTATGGAGGGAAGGTCTTATGAGGAAAGGCTGATGGATTTGAGGCTGTTTTCATTAGAGAGAAGAAGGTTAAAAGGTGACTTACCAGAAACATAAAGATGTTAGAGGATTAGATTGGATAGACAGTGAGAGCCTTTTTCCTCAGATGGTGATGGAGGGGACATAGCTTTAATCTGAAGGAATGATAGATATAGGACAGATGTCAAAGATAGGTTCTTTACTCAAGGAGGAGTAAGGGCGAGGAACTCCTTGCCTGCAACAGTAGTAGACTCGCCAACTTAAAGGGCTGGGCCAGAAATGATCCAAAAAATGCATAAATTAATCTTGCTCTCATCACATTTGTATGAATAACCATAAAGTCAGATGAAAGTATTTCCTACTATATCTTTGTCACAAAACATATTTAAAAGTAAACATTCTATATGAAATATCACTGATCAAAAAGTCAAAAAACCAGCAGTCACTAAACAATACTGAGAAAAAAACTGAAAAGCTTGTGGCCATCTAGACAGCCAAAATAACTCCTCAAGCTTACGAAACAGCATTGCTTCTGCTTGCTGTGACATGTTAAACTTAACCGGATTTTTCTGTATTTGTGAGTCAAACCAGGAAATTATAACTGAATACTAAAAAAAAATTCATCACTTCCCATTATCAGAATTTTGTGAGTACAACAGAGAGGAGCTTTTACACAAATTGACTTCCATGATAAACAAGAATACTTTTGTTTTACAACAATATGAAGTGAAACTTCAAAAGCATACAGACCAGTAGAAATGCTGACAACATGTCATTTTATGCACAGTGTTCATTCTAGCTAAACAAAATAAAAACACAATACAAACTCCATTCTTGAGCTGTTAATTCCACCCTTTCTCCTGGCCACTTTTTGAATCTGAACCAGCAACCTGAGTGTTCTTTTCCAACCTGAATTTAAGATTCTAATCCCATACTTCCCTAATGGCTAGATAGTTTAGATTCACCTCCATAAAATAATCAGTCTCCTGCTAGTGCATTTGGAGAAGGAGGGTGCACAAATATCACCAAATTCGAAGATGGGGAGTCAAAAAGTGTTCCTGATTAAGAGCTCACGCTTGACTCTCCTGTTCATCAAATGCAGCCTGACCAGCTGTACCTTTCTAGCACCACACTTTTGACCCTGATCTCCAGCATCTGCAGTCCTCACTTTCTCCTCAAAGACAGGGAACCCAGCACTTTGGTGTAAAAGACAGGATTATGCACTTGGAACCATCTTCAGCAATACTGCCGAGTGAATGATCCATCTAGTCTTCTCCTGAAGTCCCCAGCATCACACCTGCCAATCTTCAAACAGTTTGATTCTGTCCATGTGATATTGAGAAACAGCTGAAGGTACTGAAAGGCTAAACATCCTGACAACAGACCAGCAATGATACTGAAATGAGCTCCGGAGTTAACTCTGTTGCTAGACAAGTAGAATTACAACACTGGCATCTAGACAACAATGCGGTAAATCATCTAGGTTGTCCAATCCACAAAAAGCAGGACAAATCAAAACCAACATCCCATCAGTCTCTTAACCATCAAAGCAAATGTGAAGACTGCAGATTAAAGTTGAGAGTGTGGTGCTGGAAAAGCACGGTCAGGCAGCATCTGGGGAGCAGAAAAAAATCAACGTTTCGGGTAAAAACCCTTTCATCAGGAATGAGACTGGGAGCCTCAGCACCACCCTAATATCCTTTCCCACCTGTCCATCTTCCTTCCCACCTATCCAGTCCACCCTCCTATCGACCTATCATTAGCCCCACCTCCATCCACCTATTGCACTCTCATCTACTTTCCCCCCACCTCAACACCCCTCCCATTTATCTTTCCAACCCCGAGGCTCTTAGCCTCATTCCTTATAAAGGGCTTTTGCCCAAAACGTCAATTTTTCTTGGTCCTCAGATGCTGCTTAACCTGCTGTGCTTTTCCAACGCCACATTCTTGACTCTGTTAATCATCAGCAAAGTGACTGAAGGCTTCTTCAGCTATTGGTTCAGTACTTGGTCAGTAATAACCTGTTCATTCAGTTTGGCTTCAACCAGGATAACTCAGCTCTTGATCTCATTACAGCCTTAGTCCCTCATGGATAAAAGTGTTCAACCCCAGAGACAAGGTCAGAGTGATGTGTTTGAGAAGCATTTGATAAAGGACTGCATCAAATCTTGAGAAAATTAGCAAAACTGGAGCCAATAGGAATTGGGGGAAAATACCTCCACTAGTTAAAGTCACACCTAACACAAGGAAGATAGTTATGGTTGATGGAAATCATTCATTTCATTCCTGGGACATCAAATGCAGTTTCCTCGAGGTATTGTCTTAGGCCACTCAACTTGAGCAGCTTAAGCATTAACCTTCCTTCCATCATAAATGAAAAGTGTGGATATTCACTGATGATTGTCAGTATCATTCATGGCTCTTCATTCTGAAGCAATCCACATCATATGCAGAAAGACCTGGTTAATAACCAGGCTTAGACAATGGCAAGTAATATTCATATCACACAGTGCCAGACAATGATCTTATCGAAGTTTACAAAATTATGAGGGGCATGGATCGGATAAATAGACAAAGACTGTTCCCTGGGCTGGGGGAGTCCAGAGTTAGAGGGCATAAGTTTAGGGTGAGAGGGGAAAAGATATAAGAGAGACCTAAGGGGCAACGTTTTCATGTAGAGAGTAGTATGTGTATGGAATGAGCTGCCAGAGGAAGTGGTGGAGGCTGGTACAATTGCAACATTTAAAAGGCATTTGGATGGGTATATGAATAGGAAGGGTTTGGAGGGATATGGTGATTGCTGGCAGGTGGGACTAGATTGGGTTGGGATTTCTGGTCGGCATAGACGCATTGGACCGAAGGGTCTCTTTCCATGTCATACATCTCTATGACTCTAACTATGATCTCAGTTCATGCCAACACTGGACAAGTCAGATCCTCAAATGAGACGTGGCTTGATAGATCATAAGTTTTTTTTTGCTTTTTGTGAGTTGTGGAGGTCAGTCCTTGAACAAGTTCACAACTCTTAACTTCTGCCAATGTACATTTAACAAAAGAATATATAAGAGTTTATTACACAAGGCAGAACTTTTGAAAATAACCCTTTAAAATAGCAGAAAGAAAAATTTATCCCTTTTAGCCTAGCAAAAATTTTCTAGACACTCAAAACTCAGTGAACAATCATCAGTGTCTCCATGCTAAATCTTCTTGCTCAGTTGGCATAGTTCGTTTTAGTTTTGGGCAATTTTTTGCGCATTTACTCAATGCCTTTTTCTTCAATTAATGTCTGTCCCCAAGACCTTTAAGCAAGCTGATAACTCAGTTCACTATTACTGCTTAACATACATTCCTTAAATGTATGTCTTAAACAGCCTTCAAAGATGTTTTTTTTCCCCTGACAGCTGAGTGCTTTCTGACTCTGGAGATTTCTTCTAAGCAACTCAGGACTTCTCCTCAGCCCTGATTATTTTGAAGATTGAGGCGAGTAGTATGGTGCTGGAAAAGCATAGCTGGTCAGGCTGTATCCAAGGAGCAGGAGAATCAATGTTTTGAACATAAGCTCTTCATCAGCTAATGAAGCTCATTTCTGATGAAGTGCTTATGCTTGAAACATTGATTCTCCTGCTCCTCGGATGCTGCCTGACCAGCCGTGCTTTTCCAGCACCACATTGATCGACTTTGATCTCCAGCATCTGCAGTCCTCACTTTCTCCCTTGTTTTGAAGATTGATACCATCAACACTTCTGCTGTTGTGAATTTCTTCTCTCTAACTTGTTTATGATATCCTCCCTGTCTATCCGTCTGTGTCTTTCTCTCTCTGGGTTGTAAAACTTTAAGTTAACAAACATTTTATCAATTCTCTCCCCAGATGCCTTGCTAGTCATTTAACTAAAATCACAGGACTTTTTAGAAAATGGGTTAATGGGCCAAGGAGTGGTAAATGGAGTTTAATTTAGATAATGATTTGGAGAGAGAGAGAGAAGAAAAAAGAGAGAGAGATGTATGATTTTTAAGGCAGGGCCTATATACTTAACAGTAGGGCCCTGGGGAGTATTGGCAAACAAAGAGACTTAGGGGTGTAGGTGCATAGTTCCTTGAAAGTGGAGTCACAGATAGTGAAGATGGCATTTGGCACGCTTGCCTTCATTGGTCAGTGTATTAAGTACAGGAGTTGGGACAACATTTTTCAGCTGTAGTGAACATTTGTGAGGCCACTTTTGGAATACGGTGTTCAATTCTGGTCTCTCTGCTATAGGAAAGATGTTGTTAAATTTGGAAAGGTTTAGAAACTTTTTTTATTTTGTTTAGAGCAACGGAGATCTACAGCACGGAAGCAGATCCCTCGGTTCAACCCGTCCATGCCGACCAGCTATCCTAAATTAACCTCGTTCCATTTGTCAGCATTTGACCCATGTCTCTCTAAACCCTTACTGTTCATACACTCAGCCAGATGCTTTTCAAATATTTTAATTGTACCAGCCTCCATCACTTAAGATTCACAAGGATGTTACCAGGATTGAAGAGTTGGAGCTATCGGGTAAGGCTGGAAAGGCCAGGGTTTTTTTTTCCTGAAGTGTTGGAGGCTGGAGGATGATCTTATTGAGGTTTATAAAATCATAAATGGTTTTATGGGCATGGATAGGGTGAATGGCAAAGGTTTAGAGGAGTCCAAAACTAGAGTGCGTAGGCTTAAGGTGAGAGAAGAAAGATTTTAAAGGAACCCGAGGGACAATGTTTTCATGCTGAGGGTGGTGTGTGTATGATATGAGCTGCTGAAGGAGATGGTGGATACAATTACAAATATTTACATGGCGTCTGGATGGGTATATGAATAAGAAGAACTTAGAGGGATTTGGCCAAATGCTGGCAAATGGGACTAGGTTAGTTTAGGATATCTGGTTGGCATCGACAAATTAGACCAAATAGCCTGTTTCCGTGTTATATAACTATGATTCTATAAAAGCTGTTTTTTAAACTCAATGTTCAAATTTACTTTCTAATCTTCCAAAAAAAATCAACTATTCACAAATCTGAAAACTATTGTCCATTTTTCTTCCACTTTAGAATCCTAATTCCCTAATAATAATCGTGAAAACCATCACAACAATAGTTCCAACCCTTTCATGCCAGGCTGTATCTTCTCTTTCATTAACATAAGCTTATCCAAAATTCAACATCAAGTCTCATTTATCCACTACCTTTCTGCGAACCTACCTAAAATTGCTACCATTCCATCATGCCCATTTTAAAAATTCTTATTGTTGCGTTAAAATCATTCCATGGCCTCTCTTTTCCCTAAAAAGAAACAATTTAATCAGGATTGGTGACATCAGAAAAATATTTTCCCTTAACTTATCTAAAAATATCAATCAAACATACTCAGTGGAACTTGAATTGAAGAAACCTTGGTAACTGTTAATGCAGTATCCCCATTGTGAAGAATGCACTTGTCATTCTTGGAGTTCAGCAAAGATTCATAATGAGGCCACTAAGTGTTCAAAATGGTAGTGGTGGCAGAGTAGACAATGTTGAGGCTCTGTGCCCATACACTCCCGCTCCTGCACACCTGATGGCCACATTGTGCTTTGTGTCTTTGTTTTGTTTGTTTTGTTTCTTCACTTCTCTTCAGTACCAAAGTAAACATTTTGTTCTTTTCAGTGGCTATAGTGGAGAAAGGCAGTTGTAAGGGCCTACTGCGGAGGCAGCAGAGTGGTAGATCCAAATGTCCATTCCTCATGACCATAATGGCCACAGGCTCGTCGGACACTTCATTGTCAGTGAGTCTGATCCATTCCTCCTATGGCATTGCAGCATTTTCAGCTTCTTTCGTTGTGGCTTTGGGCAGTGACTAAAGTGGTGGGTCGAGTCTGTCCCTTCTTGGTGTGGTGGCAATGCAGTGCCTTCGTTGAAAGCTTCAGCAGTGGCAGAGTGGTGTGCCCAGTCCAGAAATCCATGCTTTGGTGGTTTCAGGGGCAGCTTCGGCAGCAACATCCCATAGCCACTCACAGAAACCCAGATGCCGTGGAGAAACAAAAGATAAACTTTGTCCTAACCTTGTCTCAATTACCTCTTTTTATAACTTCTGTAAATAAAATGGTGCTGAATTGTGGCAACTTATACACATCTCACTGTATTTTCATAAATACAAGTGACACTAAATTACTATTTAATCTGGAAAAACTGCGTTGTCTCAGTCAAAGTGGTGTCCTTCCTCATCCAAATGTGAGGGTACTAGTGAGAGAGGGTCCTGTCTTTTTGTGGCTAGTTGGTGTTCATGTATCCTGGTGGCTAGTTTTCTGCCTGTTTGTCCAATGTAGTGTTTGCTACAGTCCTTGCATGGTATTTTGTAAGTGGCATTTGTTTTGCTGGTTGTCTGTATAGGGTCTGTATTGGGACAACACATCCATCCTAGGACAAGCCAAACAAAGACACGCACGAGAATTCTTAGAAGTATGGCATTCCAACCAGAACTCTATCAACAAACACATTGAAGTTAGACCCCATCTACCATCCCCTGAGAAAAGGAACAGGAAGTGACTTCACTACAGAAAACAACATCACCAACCCAAAGAAACCTAAAGGTATAAATAGAAAGCAGGAATTTTCAGCATTGCTTCGTTTGAGGCCCACTGAAGATGTTACCTAGTAGGGTAACGAAACGTCTGGAAATGAACCTTCCAACTCAGCGAGCAAACCTATATCCAAAAGCTCTCATGATTTTGTTGACCTCAATCAGGTCCCCCCTCAACCTCCATCCTTCTAATTAAAATAATCCTAATCTATTCAACCTCTCTTCATAGCTAGTGCCTTCCATACCAAGCACCATTCTGGTGAACCTCCTCAGCACCCTCTCCAAAGCATTCACATCCTTTTGGTAATGTGGTGACCAGAACAGTACGCAGTATTCCAAATGTGCCAAATCAGTCTTATACAACTGTATCATGACCTGCCAACTCTTGTGCTCAATATTCCGTTCAATGAAGGAAAGCATGCGATATGACCACTCTTTCGACCTGAGTTGCCACCTTCAGAGTACAATGGACCTGAACACCCAGATCTCTCTGTACATCAATTTTCACCAGGGCTTTTCCATTTACTGTATAGTTTGCTCTTGAATTAGATCTTACAAAATGCATCACCTCGCATTTGCTTGGACTGAACTCCATCTGCCATTTCTTTGCCCAACTCTCCTATCTATATTCTGCTGCATTCTCTGACAATCCCCATCAGATCTGCTACTCCACTAGTCTTAGTGTCATCTGCAAACATGCTAACCAGACCACCTATACCTCATTTATGTATATCACTAACAACAGTGGTTCCAACACTAATCTCTGTGGAACACCACTGGTCACTGGTACCATTTTGAGAAATTCCCTTCTACTACTACTCTGTCTCCTGTACTCCATGCGACTTCATTTTCTCCATCAGCATACCATGGGGAACCTTATCAAACACCTCACTGCAGTCCATGTATACGACATCTACAGCCCTTCCCTCATCAATCAACTTCGTCACTTCATCAAAGAATTCTATTTAGTTGGTAAGACATGACCTTCCCGGCACAAAACCATGTTGCTTATTACTGACAAGCTCATTTTCTTCTAAATGGCAATAGATCCTATCCCTCAGCATCTTCTTCAGCAGCTTCCCTAGCACTGATGTCAAGCTCACCGATCTTTAATTATCTGGATTACCTTAAACTTCTTAAACAGGGGGACAACGTTAGCAATTATCCAGTTCTCTGGGACATCACCCATGTTCAAGGATGCTGCAAAGATATCTTTTAAGGCCCCAGCTAATTCCTCTCACACTTCTATCAGGAACCTGGGATAGATCCCATCTGGACCTGGGGACTTGTCCACCTTAATGCCTTTTAGAATACCCAACACTTCATCCCTCCTTATGCTGTCTTGACCGAATATAATCAAACATCTATCCCTAACCTCAACATCCGTCATGTCCCTATCCTCGGTGATTACTGATTCAAAGTACTCATTAAGAATCTCACCCGTAAATACAAGACAATTGTATCTATTTTATTTATTTCAAGTTTATTTTAATTTGAGTTAAGTAAATATGAGACAATTGTATCCTGTAGAGTAATAGGTAGTTTATTGTTAATATTACTATAGTATAATACTGTGACATCATTGGTTCTTCTGTATTTTTATAATTTCTTTTCCTTTTTTAAAACAGTAAAATCTTTTTTCAATAACTTCATATTTTAAAAAGGACATTCACCCATTTTCTCTGACTCCATGCACAACTTTCCTCCTTTGTCCATGAGTCAGCCAACCCTTTCTCTAGTTACCCTCTTGCTCCTTAATGCTGAATAAAAGGCTTTGGGATTTTCCTTAACCCTGTTTGCTAAAGATATTTCATGACCCATTTTAGCCTTCTTAATTCCTTGTTTCAGATTGGTCCTATTTTCGCAATATTCTTCCAAAACTTTGTCTGTTTTGGGTCGTCCAGACCTTATGTTTTCTTCCTTTTCCCTCTTAGCTAGTCTCACAATTTGACCTGTCATCCATGGTTATCTGATCTTGCCATTTCTATTTCTCATGTTCACAGAGACATGTCTGTCTTGCACTCTAATCGACCTCTCTTTAAAAGTATCCCACGTTTCAAATATGTATTTCCCTTCAAACAGCTGTTCTTAATCTACATTCCCCCAATTCCTGCTGAAGTTTGGTATAGTTGGCCTTTCCTAATTTAGCATTCTTCCTTTAAGGCAACTCATCTTTGTCCATGAGTATTCTAAAACTTATGGTATTGTGGCCGCTAATCCCAAAGTAGTCTCTTACTGAAACTTCAACCACCTGGCTGGGTTAATTCCTCAACTTCAGTATGGTCCCTTCCTGAGTTGGACTATTTACATATTGCTTTCGAAATCTCTCCTGGATGCTCCTTACAAATTCTGCTCCATCTAACACTTGGTGAATCCCAGTCAATGTTGGGAAAATTAAAATCGTGTATCACCACCACCTTGTTACTCCTCCATCTTTCCGTATTCCGATTACATATTTGCACCTCTATTTCATGCTTGTTGTTGGGAGACCTGTGGTACAGCCCCAACATTGTTACCGCACCCTTCCGATTTCTGCACTCTGCCCATATTTTCTCACTGCTCAAGTCCTCCATTGTGCCCTCCTTCAGCACAGTTGTGATATCCTCTCAGACCAGTAATGCAACTCCTACATCACTTTTACTTCCCTCTCTATCCTGCCTGAAGCATCGGAGGGAGTGGTCTTTGCGGAACACTGATAGGGGAGGGGAGGGAAATATATCCCTGGTGGTGGGGTCCGTTTGGAGGTGGCGGAAATGAGTTGCCATGGGCACCCGCATGGGCCCCAGCCATGCCTGTCTCTTCGTAGGATATGTGGAACAGTCCATCTTCCGCAACTACACTGGCACCACCCCCCACCTTTTCCTCCGCTACATCGATGACTGTATCGGCGCTGCCTCGTGCTCCCACGAGGATGTTGAACAGTTCATCAACTTTACCAACACCTTCCATCCCGACCTCAAATTCACCTGAACTGTCTCAGACACCTCCCTCCCCTTCCTAGACCTTTCCATTTCTATCTCGGGCGACCGAATCAACACAGACATCTACTATAAACCGATTGACTCCCACAGCTACCTGGACTACACCTCCTCCCACCCTGCCCCCTGTAAAAACGCCATCCCATATTCCCAATTCCTTCATCTCCGCCACATCTGCTCCCAGGAGGACCAATTCCAACACCGTACAGCCCAGATGGCCTCCTTCTTCAAGGACCGCAGATTCCCCCCAGACGTGATCGACGATGCCCTCCACTGCATCTCCTCCACTTCCCGCTCCTCCGCCCTTGAGCCCCGCTCCTCCAACCGCCACCAAGACAGAACCCCACTGGTTCTCACCTACCACCCCACCAAACTCCGTATACAGTGTATCATCCGCCGTCATTTCCGCCACCTCCAAACGGACCCCACCACCAGGGATATATTTCCCTCCCCTCCCCTATCAGCGTTCCGCAAAGACCACTCCCTCCGTGACTCCCTCGTCAGGCCCACACCCCCCACCAACCCAACCTCCACTCCCGGCACCTTCCCCTGCAACCGCAGGAAATGTAAAACTTGCGCCCACACCTCCTCCAATACATATTTGGAGAGCCAAGGCCCCAAGGGATCCTTCCATATCCGCCACAAATTCACCTGCACCTCCACACACATCATCTATTGCATCCGCTGCACCCGATGTGGTCTCCTCTATATTAGGGAGACGGGCCGCCTACTTGCGGAACGCTTCAGGGAACACCTCTGGGACGCCCGGACCAACCAACCCAACCAAGCCGTGGCTCAAAACTTTAACTCTCCCTCCCACTCCACCGAGGACATGCAGGTCCTTGGACTCCTCCATCGGCAGAACATAACAACACGACGGTTGGAGGAAGAGCGCCTCATCTTCCGCCTGGGAACCCTCCAACCACAAGGAATGAACTCAGATTTCTCCAGTTTCCTCATTTCCCCACTCCCCACCTTGTCTCAGTCAGTTCCCTCAACTCAGCACCGCCCTCCTAACCTGCAATCTTCTTCCTGACCTCTCCGCCCCCACCCCACTCCGGCCTATCACCCTCACCTTGACCTCCTTCCACCTATCACATCTCCATCGCCCCTCCCCCAAGTCCCTCCTCCCTACCTTTTATCTTAGCCTGCCTGGCACCCTCTCCTCATTCCTGATGAAGGGCTCTGGCCCGAAACGTCGAATTTCCTGTTCCTTGGATGCTGCCTAACCTGCTGTGCTTTAACCAGCAACACATTTTCAGCCCCCAAAGATCAGCAAGGCGTCCTTTGTGTGGAGCTGCAGAAAATGGGGGAGATACTAAATGAATATTTTGCATCAGTATTTACTGTGGAAAAGGATATGGAAGATATAGATTGTAGGGAAATAGATGGTGACATCTTGCAAAATGTCTAGATTACAGAGGAGGAAGTGCTGCATGTCTTGAAATGGTTAAAAGTAAATAAATCCCCAGGACCTGATCAGGTGTACCCGAGAACTCTATGGGAAGCTAGAGAAGTGATTGCTGGGCCTCTTGCTGAGATATTTGTATCATCGATAGTCACAGGTGAGGTGCCGGAAGACTGGAGGTTGGCAAACGTGGTGTTTAAGGGCGGTAAAGATAAGCCAGGGAACTATAGACCGATGAGCCTGACTTCGGTGGTGGGCAAGTTGTTGGAGGGAATCCTGAGGGACAGGATGTAAATGTATTTGGAAAGGCAAGGACTGATTCGGGATAGTCAACATGGCTTTGTGCTTGAGAAATCATGTCTCACAAACTTGATTGAGATTTTTGAGGAAGTAACAAAGAAGATTGATGAGGGCAATGTGATCTATATGGACTTCAGTAAGGCGTCCGACAACCTTTAAGCGGCAATTGGATAGGTACATGGATAGGTGCTTAAGCTAGGACAAATGTTCAGCACAACATCGTGGGCCGAAGGGCCTGTTCTGTGCTGTATTGTTCTATGTTCCCCATGGAGGCCTATGAGCAGTGGAGTGCCACATGGATTGGTGCTGGGTCCTCTTCTTTTTGTCATTTACATAAATGATTTGGATGCGAGCATAAGAGACACAGTTAATAAGTTGGCAGATGACACCAAAATTGGAGGTGCAGTGGACAGTGAAGAGGGTTACCTCCGATTACAACAGGATCTTGACCAGATGGGCCAATGGGCTGAGAAGGAGCAGATAGAGTTTAATTCAAATAAATGCGAAGTCCTGCATATTGGGAAAGCAAATCTTAGCAGGACTTGTACACTTAATGGTAAGGTCCTAGGGAGTGTTGCTGAACAAAGAGACCTTGGAGAGCAGATTCATAGCTCCTTGAAAGTGGAGTTCTCAGGTAGATAGGATAGTGAAGGCGGCATTTGGTATGCTTTCCTTTATTGGTCAGAGAATTGAGTACAGAAGTTGGGAGGTCGTGTTGCGGCTGTACAGGACATTGGTTAGGCCACTGTTGGAACATTGCATGCAATTCTGGTCTCCTTCCTATCGGAAAGATGCTGTGAAACTTGAAAGGGTTCAGAAAATATTTAAAAGGATGTTGCCAGGGTTGGAGGAGCTAAGCTACAGGGAGAGGCTGAACAGACTGGGGCTGTTTTCCCTGGAGCATCAGAGGCTGAGGGGTAACCTTATAGAGGTTTACAAAATTATGAGAGGCATAGATAGGATAAATAGACAAAGTTTTTTTCCCTGGGGTCAGGGAATCCAGAACTAGAGGGCGTAGATTTAGGGTGAGAGGGGAAAGATATAAACGAGACCTAAGGAGCAACTTTTTCACGCAGGGGGTGGTACGTGTATGGAATGAGCTGCCAGAGGATGTCGTGGAGGCTGGTACAATTGCAACATTTAAGTGGCATGTGATGGGTATATGAATAGGAAGGGTTTGGAGGGAAATGGGCCGGGTGCTGGCAGGTGGGATATCTGGTCGGCATGGACGGGTTGAACCGAAGGGTCTGTTTCCATGCTGTACATCTCTATGACTCTATCTGCTCCCGGCTTACACTTCCCCTTAGTCACGCTGACTTCATTATCTAGTTCCTTACAGGCTTTAGTTTCTACCTCCTTGCTGTCCACTAACTTCATTTGGTTCCCACCCCAGCCCTTCCACATTAGTTTAAACCCTTCCCAACAACGTTAGCAAAAGCACCCCGAGGACATTGGTTCCAGTCCAGCCCAGGTATAGACCATCTAATTTGTAATAGTCCCATCTCCCCCAGAATTGGTCCCAATGTCCCAAACATCTGTACCCCTACCTCATGCACCAACTGTCAAGCCATGGATTCATCCTGCCTATTCTTTCATCTTTCATTTTTACTCTGACTAGTACGTGGCACTGGTAGCAATCCTGAGATCACTGCCTCTGAGGTCCTACTTTTTAACTTGGCTCATAACTCCCTAAATTCAGCTTGTCAGACCTCATTCTGTTTTTTGTCTAAATCATTGGTGCCTATATGCATCACAACATCTGGCTGTTACCCTCCCCCTTCAGAATGTTCTGTAGCCTGGGAGGTAACATACCATTCGTGAGTTTCGTTTTCGACCAAAGAACCACCTATCTACTCCCCTTACAATTGAATGCCCTATGACCATAGCCCTTCCACTCTTCTTCTCACCGTTCTGTACAACAGAGCCAGCCATAGTGCCATGAGCCTGGCTACTGCTGTCTTCCTCTGGTGAGCCATCTCCCCGAAAAGTATCCAAGATGGTATACCTGTTTTAGAAGGAGTTGACTGCAGGGGACACCTGCACTGCCTTCCTGCTCTTTCTCCACATTTTGGTCACCCATTCCCCTTCTCCCTCAGCAATCCTAATCTGCAGTGTCACCAATTCACTAAACGTGCTATCCACTATCTCCTCAGCATCATGGATGCTCCAAAGTGAGTACATCCACAGCTCCAGAGTCGTACAGTGGGCAGTGAAGAAAGCTAATGGCATGCTGCCTTCATAACAAGAGGAATTGAATATAGGAGCAAAGAGGTCCTTCTGCAGCTATACAGGGCCCTCGTGAGACCGCACCTGGGAGTATTGTGTGCAGTTTTGGTCTCCAATTTGAGGAAGGACATTCTGGTTAGTGAGGGAGTGCAGCGTAGGTTCACGAGGTTAATTCCTGGAATGGCGGGACTGTCATATGTTGAAATATTGGAGCGACTGGTCTTGTATACCCTTGAGTTTCGAAGGATGAGAGGGGATCTGATTGACACATATAAGATTATTAAATGATTGGACACTCTGGAGGTAGGAGGCATGTTTCCGCTGATGGGTGAGTCCAGAACCAGAGGACACAGTTTAGAAATAAGGTGTAGGTCATTTTGAACAGAGTTGAGGAGAAACTTCTTCACCCAGAGAGTGGTGGATATATGGAGTGCTCTGACACAGAAGGCAGTGGAGGCCAAGTCTCTGGATACTTTCAAGAAAGAGATGGATAGAGCTCTTTAAAATAATGGAATTGAGGGTTATGGGGATAAGGCAGGAACAGGATACAGATTGTGAATGATCAGCCATGATCATAATGGTGGTGCCAGCTCGAAGGGCCGAATGGCCTACTCCTGCACCTATCGTCTATTGTCTATTTTCATGTGGTCGAACAAGAGCTGCAGCTGAACACACTTCCTCCATGCGTAGGAGTCAGGGGCATCAGCCATGTCCCTGAGCTCCCACATTGAGCAAGAGGAGCGTAACATGGGTCTGAGATCTCCTGCCATTTTCTATCTTAAACTTAATTTAGTCCAACTATAATATCAAATAATAGATAAATGAAAAAAGGAAAAAAAGAAAATTTTTTACCAATCACACAATTAAAAAAAAGACAAACTTTACCTTATCAACACACCACAAAGTCTTTTGTTTTGGTTAGAGGAGGAGAGCGGCTGAACCCGAGACACTACACGCGTAGTGTCTTGGGTTCAGCCGCTGTCCAAATGCATCAGTTCACTCACTTTCCGAGAGCGCAATTTGACCGCTCCCACTCACTCCTCGCTCTTACCGCTCCCACTGCTGCTGCAAAATGGAAGCTGCTGGTTCTCAAGGTAAGTCCTTTCAGAGAAATTTACCTTCCTGGCAGCTCCCCCGCTCCTCGCTCTCATCATTCCCACTGCTGCTGAAAATGGAAGTGCGCACTCTTGAGATAAGTCCTTTTAGAGGGAAATTTACCTTCCCAGCAGCCCCTAATCCTTGCTCTCAACACTCCTGCTGTGTAGGTTAGGTGCATTAGCCATGGGAAATGCAGGGTTACAGGGACGGGGGGTGGGTGTCAGTGGAATGGGCTTCAGAGGGTTGGTGTGGACTTGTTGGGCCTAATGACCTGTTTCCACACTGTGAGGATTCTATATAAAAAAGTCTGCTCATGAGTTCAGCCTGCCCCTGTTGATACATTTGCCAGACATCTTGAAAATGAAGGATTGGCTGAGCTTCAAGTCTGACTGGTGCATTCAGTGAGGAATTATTTACATAACTTGGAGGGAACTGTGAGCTTTGTTGTTTTATTACCTTGGAATAACACAAATCTTGTTTGAAATTTTTCTCTATGTCTGAATATTAATTTGCACTGGGTTAGAAGTTTCCTAAATGGGACTTTCAGTTTGATTGCCAAAACTGTCAGTCATTTAAGGAACATTATCTTTTTAAAAAACATTTCAAGACTTGCCAATGTTAATATATGATGCATGGTTGTATTCTAGTACATATTGGTTAGTGGGCATGTGGACAGGCTGGAATGTAAGGAACATGGTACTTGGAAGGAACATGGGAGATATGAGGGACTTATGAGAAGACAGGAGGGGGCACAGAGACAGCATGTGGATAAGTGTTGAGGGCTCAAAGCCTATCAACTATGAATATAACTGGTCCAATGTCCCAATAAGCAGGTCTTTGCATTCTAACCTGCTGGCACGGTCGTCCTTCCAACTTCAGAGGGAGCTGGCATGTTTCTAGCCCATGTCCAGATTCTCAGTGGGACCATGGAGTTCTGAAAATTCCTAACTTCCAATAATTGCTTAGACCTTTGAGAATAAGAGTTGAAAAGTCATGTTGAAGCTGTTCAGGACATTGGTGAGGCCTCTTCTAGAATACTTTGTCCAGTTCTGGTCACACAGTTATAGGAAGGATATTACTATGCTGCAGAAAAAGATTTATCAGGATGTTGCCGAATATGGAAGGTTTGAAATATGAAGAAAGGTTGGATAGGCTGGGACCTTTTTCACTGGAGTGTAGGAGGTTGAATGGCAGCCTTATAGAAGTTTATAAAATAATGAGGGGTGTAGGTAGAGTTAATGGTATTGTCTTTTCCGTAGGATGGGGGATTTCAAGACCATGGTGGCACAATTTTAAGGCGAGGAGAAAACTTTTTTTAAAAAAAGGCAAATTTTTTTTACACAGAGGGTGGTTTGCATATAGAATGAACTTCCTAAGGAAGTGGTGGATGTGGGTACAATTACTACGTTTAAAAGACATTTGGATAAGTACATGAATAGAGTAGTGCTGGAAAAGCACAGCAGTTCAAGCAGCATCCGAGGAGCAGTGAAATTGACGTTTAGGGCAAAAGCCCTTCATCAGGATAGGGCTTTTGCCCGAAATGTCGATTTTACTGCTCCTCGGGTACTGCCTGAGCTGCTGTGCTTTTCCAGCACCACTCTAATCTAGACTCTGGTTTCCAGCATCTGCAGTCATTATTTTTACCTAAGTACATGAATAGAAAAGGCTTGGGGGGACATGCGCCAGGAGCAAGCAGGTAGAACTAGTTTAGTTTGGAATTATGTTCGGCATGGACTGGTTAGACCGAAGGGTCTGTTTCTATGCTGTATGACTATGACCTGCTCCTTTGATTAAAATCCAGCTCAATGTTTCAGTCAATGACCTTTTATTAGAGCTGGGAAAAGTTAGAAATGTGATAGGCTTTAAGCATGTGAAAGAAGAGTGGATGGGAACTTGAACAAATTGTTACATCTGTGAAAGGGTGGAGAGCAGGAGAGTATAAATGACAAAAGAGTTGGAAGGCTAAAGGGAGTGGTAATTGGGCAAGTACAGAATTGCCTGGAGGATGTATGAAAGCAGAATGAGCAACAGCTATGCAAAAGACAAAGGAAGAAAAAAACAAGTGAATAAATTAAAAACTAGCAAATAAAAAGCAAACAAAAAGAAGGCAGAGGTTATAGTCTGAAACCATTATACTCAATCTGAATAGAAAAATTGCTGTTGATAAGTGAAATGCCGTTCTTTGAGCTTCTAGCGGGTTCATTGGAACATTACAGGAAGCTGAGAATGAAGAGGTCCAAATGAAACAAGGTGCAGAATTGAAATGACAAGATGACTGGAAGTTCTAGGGCTTACCGGTCAACAGATTGAAGATGTTTTGCAAAATCACCTTAATCCTACAGTCTGTCATTCCTTGTCCAAACTCCTCTGCCTACTCAACTCTTAAGACAACTTCTTCAAAGCAATTTATTTGACCAAACTTTTTTTTTTACAAATTGTACCTCTGTGAATCTCTTTGGAATTTTTTGGAATTCATGTTAAAACTATAATATAAATGTATATTATTATTAGTTCTTTATTTATTTCAACATAGAGTCTAATTGATTACATATATTTTTAAACAATTGCTTTTATAAAGTGTTTTTTACTAGCCCAGATGGTCAAATAAAAATTTCAGAGCCTTTAGAAGTGTAGTCAACGTCTGAAACATAGAGAAACAACAACAATAAATGTTCTTACAGCAAAGTCCCACAAACAGCAGTGACAAAGTTATCAGTTACTATTTTTTAGATGGCAAGGGGTGATCAGAACCTGGGAAGTTAGGGAGAGGGGAGATCAGAACACAGAGCAGAGGTGACTGCGTCAGGAGCCAGGAGCGAAGCAGAGTGAGCAAAGGGAGAGAGCCAGGGGAATTGTAAAGGAAGGGAGACAGAGGGGCTCCTGTGTTTGGGCCCTCTTTGTCAGCCTCTCTCCTGCCTCGTAGGCCCTCCTTGCCACTCCATCTCTCCCTACTCTGGCTCCTAGACCCTCCTTGTTGCCATTGATCCACAGTGTCTGGGCCATCTTCCCTTCTTGCTCCAAGCCATTTCCCTCTGCCATCCAGCATCCTCTCTCCCCACCATTTCAAAATTGCAGCATATCCTACACATTTGCAATACTGCTTTTGAACATGATGTCACATGTAAAATACATGTGATGATATAGAGTGTTTGGAAAAGTGTGCATGCTTGTTTCTGAAGTAGTTGCAGGTGGCAGGAAGAATTGCCATGAAGAATATTGCCCTCATCTCGATAACACAAAGATGATGCAAGGTCCTTTAGAAAAAAATTGCAGCTCTCATTTTTTTCTTGCTCAAAAGTTGGTTCTGAGACATGACACATTGTATCCAAGATCAGCAATGTATATGCTGCAAAGATGCAGAACATGGCATTGTGTGTTGTATGGATCAATCTGACAACAGATGGAATCAGAACACCTTCAACATTGGATTTTTGGAAAGAAAACAAGAACATGTTGCTTTCAGGTTTAGGAGGAAACTATGGGCAAACATTTCCCAGCCCTTAAGTGGCAAGGAAGTTGGGAAAATATGGAACAATCTGACTCTTGATATCAGGAAAAACAAATTCCAATTTTCCTTTAATTTCTGAATCTTGCTATAAGCACAACTACCTTATTTCTAATGTTTTTGCATCTCATTAATAGCTAACCTTACTTCATTTTGATGCAGCTTGCAATCCTCCCCCTCTGTCCTGAGAAGCCATATGGTGCCAAATTCCAGACAGCTTACCAATTGTGTTCCTTCATCTACCAAAGTTGGCATCAGCAAACAAAAACCCTCACCCCATTATCATGGCTGATAGCCACTAACCTGGGATCCACTTCAGCCCTTTAGGACTTCACTTTGAAGCTCAGGGACACCTTTGACTCGCATGCTCTTGCTAGATTGCTTTCCAGAGGGATACATGGCTACCTCATGCATTTACACAGGACGCATTTTATAGCTCTAAGTCTCATTCCTTAGTACTCACCCATTTTGCACTTGGAGTGCAGGAAGGTTTAAGTAGTTGAGGAAGATGAGGGGGGTGACAGCTATTGAGTGAAGGTGTTGCATGCAAAGGTCAAGTTGGTAGCCCATGTATGGTGAGGTTTGTGTGCATTAGCAGAGTGAGAACGATTATGAGGTCACAGACATAAGATGATGGCACTTAATCTTGCAGGGCGCAGAAGTTCACTGACCTTTTTCCTGTACTGCTGTGCATTCCATTTGACACTGGGGACATCATTAATGGAGGCAGCTATCTGTGTCCGGGCTGGCTGTATTTGGTTCCTTGACTGCCTTTGGTGGTTCACAAAGTACAGGATAACCACCCTAATTACTACCCATTGACCAGGGCTTTGAGATCCCTCTCTGGATAGGCAGGTGCCAGCTTCCCTTGCAGCATCTGAGATAGAATACAGCCGGGTTTTAAATATGGTGCCTCTGCCTAGACCAGCAGCAATGGGAATTTTACCTCTCCAGCCACATTATTACATGAGAAGAGCATAAGAGAGGCACAATTACTGATGTGAGGAGCAGAAGACAGCATGGGAGTAGTCACTGTCAGCCGTGATGGGACAAACTCCACAAAACCCTATAAAAATAACCCTTGACCAAAAATGAGAAAATTAAGCCCTATTTTATAGGGACGTGACCAGAAACAAACCAGAAATAAGCTGGATGTAAAAACAGATTTTGATTAACATATCAAAAGCAAGAAAAACCTTGTGTTTAAATACCGCCCTTTCATAATCTTGGAACACCTCAATACTGTATATACTCTGCTGCAAGTTAAGTACATTTGAAGTGAAATCACTATTGTAGTTTCATGAACAATGGCAGCCAATTTATATCCTGATAAAAGGTTCTTGCCTGAAATGGCAATTCCCCTGCTCCCCGGATGCTGCCTGACCTTTTCCAGCACCCCACTCTTGACAGCCAATTTATGGTTTACAAATACATGCGCATATAATTTATTTTCATGATGTTGGTCGAGGGAGAAATATTAACAAGGACATAAGAAGGATTCCTTGAAAGAGGAGTCACAGGTAGATAGGGTAATGAAGAAAGCATTTTGTATGCTTTCCTTTATTGGTCAGTGCACTGAGTATAGGAGTTGGGAGGTCATGTTGTGGCTATACAGGACAATGGTTAGATAGACCACTTTTGTCATATTGCATGCAATTCTGGTCTCCCTGCTATAGAAAAGATGCTGTGAAACTTGAAAGGGTTCAAAAAATATTTATAAGAATGTTGTTGGAGTTGGAGAGCTTGAGCTATAGGGAGAGGCTAAATTGGCTGGGGCTATTTTCTCTACAGCGTCGGGTGCTGAGGGGTGACCTCATAGAAGTTTATAAAATCATGAGGGATATGGACAGGGTAAATAGACAAGGTCTTTTCCCTGGCAGGGGGGGGGGGGTCTCCAAAACTAGAGGCCAAAGGTTTAAGGTGACAATGATAAAGAGGAACGGTACAGGCTGGTACAATTCTAACATTTAAAAGGCATCTGGATGGGTACATGAATAGGAAATATTTAGAGAGATATGGGCAAAATCCTGTTAAATGGGACTACATTAATTTAGGATATCTAGTTGGCATGGACGGGTTAGACCGAAGGATCTGTTTCTGTGTTGTACACTTCTCTGACTCTATGACTCAAATATTCCCCTCTCTTCTTCAAATATTGGATTAGGGTAAAATGCAAATTCATCTTTGCATTCCCCGCAACTGTAATTTTCATATTCTCCTTTTGGTAATGGACCAGTGATTTGATGCAGCATAGCAAATGGGTTTACTGGCAGATATGCTCAGCATTGTACTTGAAAACCAATTTCTAATTTCAGCATGCTTCTTTATGTGTATCTCAGATAAATTATATACACTGCCATGAATTTTATGGTATCAACTTCAATATTGCTATCCTAAGGTTACATGTTCCTGGGAGTTGAGTAGAACTCACTGGAGGGGTGTACAAGTGGCCTGAGCCTCCCCATGTTCTCAACCTGCCCACTGATGCACTCTTGCAGACTGCCTCTACAATCACTGCCCTCAGATAAGCTCCCATGATTATAGGTCCAATTAAAGGACTCATAGCAACGTCAGGCTAGCGGTCCCAGTGGGAGAGGTGGGCATTGCCTGGATAGGCGATGAACAAGAGGGCAATTTAATATGGGTACTGCCTACAAGATGTTAATTAACCAAATCTAAAGGGTTGGAGTGCCATCAGGCTGAACAGCAGGGGCTGCAATCTTTCATCTCTGAGGCCTTGTGCCCTTGGTTTCTAGCTGGAAGGCAGCAATGACTGAGTGAATAGACTCTGCACATAAAGCTTCAATCTCAGTAGAATATCAGTGTCAGGACAAGCTAACGCCTAATTGGGGCCTTAATTGGAAAAATTGGTTAACTAGCCTTCATGGATCAACTAAGCTCCAGTCTACTCCTGGGAAACCTTCTTGGTGGTGGGGATTGTAGCAGAAAGCCATCCAGACACAACTGAACCATATTTTCCAGGAACCTTCTGCACCCCACACGATATCCATAGGGCCTGGGAAATTTTGTACTAATCTGAATCAGAACCTCACACCAAATATTTCATTATGTATTTTAGATTGCTACTTCAATATTATTGAGTAAGTGTTGCAAATTGCAGGTGCCATCTTTCAGTTCAGCTGTTGAACTGAGGCTCAGGTGGATGCAAAAGATTCCATGAGACCATTTGAAGAGGAGCAAGGAACCTCTCCTCAATAAAAAAAACAAAAGAACTGCAGATGTTGTAAATCAGAAATCAGAAACAAAATAAAATCAGAACTTGTTGGAAAAGCTCAGCAGGTCTGGCAGCACTGTGGAGAGAAATCAGAATTAATGTTTTAGGTCCAGTGACTCTTCTTCAGAAATAAAGGAAGTGTTTCTGTGCTGTTTGACTCCAAGATCCTACCTCCTGGTGTCTTGTTGATTTCTACCACTCATCCAACAGCTAAAAAAAGTTATGCTGGCCATTTATTTAATTACTGTTCATGGCACTTTGCAATTCATAAACTGGCTTTTGCCTTACCGACATTTCAACAGTAGCATAATTTCAATGACTTGAGCTGCAGACCCGCGCAGACTCACTTGCTCCATCTGCTCTTTTTTTCTCTCTTTCTCAACTTTAAAGGGCTGTATTGTTGGACTTTTAACTTTATCTCTTTATTTTTCTTATTTATACTGAAGATTTTGTACCTAGATATCTTTGTACCATGATGGCATTGGAAATGGCAGCTTTGTATGTTTTTCACTGTACTCATGTTTCCCTGTACTTATGACAATGAAACCTAAATCTAATTGCTTCTGATATGCCTTTTGATGTCCTGTGATGACTTGTGGCTGTGAAGATGCTGCAGAAATGCAAGTTCCAACTTTCTTAATCTGCACATTTGAATGACAAAACCTGAACTGCACTTCTGCCCTTCACTTGCATCACTACTGCAATGATAATCAACACTGTTCCACAGACAAGCAGGTCAATAATAAGTGATCAAACAAAGCAACTCCCCCTGTACCGACTGGGTTGATCATCATTCATATGCTACTTTTTCAAACATATTGTGGAATATACTTCATACTAACTTAGTTTATTTTGAAGGTTGCTAATGCCAAACATGCTGCATTATTGCAACAGGGTTAAGTTAAAAAAATGCAGTGTGTAAATACCATTATCTCTTTATTATTATGTTTTAAACCATTGTTTTGAAAGGATGGCTGCATGATTCATAAAGTCATAGAGTCACAGAGATGTAGAGCATGGAAACAGATCCTTCAGTCCAACTCGTCCATGCCAGCCAGATGTCCCAACCTAATCTAGTCCCAGCACCCGAGTTGAAAGCAAGCGACCTGACAGTAGCTGATTAAACAAGAAGTAATTGGAATGATTACAGAAAATCTGGGACTGAGGTGTTCTACATTCAAATAAAGCTCTGAGTGGCAACAAGATATTGATTGGTCCATGGACTAGTAACCAGCTACCAATGACAAAAGCCTTTTGCTTACCAAAAACAACATGATTGGTTGTCAGGTAAATGAACAGTTTAGGACTAAGAACATGATACAGAGAAGAGTTTTGATCTACACTGGTACAGGAGTGTTCTTTCCATGTCCTGCAGTCAAAACCCATTTAAAACCAAGGAAAATAATTTCATTTTTTTCTTCAGCAGTAATTGCAAGTTGTGATTTTTCAGTTGATAAGTTGGAGATATTTTATAAGCTAACCAGCCATTTTGTATCTCTTGCAAACCAGTGGAAGCATCCAAAGAAAGAAAACTGAAAAACAATGTTCTGAACAGAAATCACTAAACCGCTGGCCAGTTGTTGGGGTTTGTTTGTGTGTGGGTTATTTGTGATGTTATATGCAATGGTTTATAACTGTTACCTGTAGTTAGAATCTAATCACTGACAATAAATAGTAGTTCACGTTCAGTGATCAGTGTTTTCTATTAAGTTAGGTCTGAAAGCTGGCTAAATTGAGGAATATTGTGGGTTATGTTAACATTCTTAACCTCGCAAGGAATTAAGGGATACGGAAAGAGTATGGGTAAGTGGCATTCAGCCATGATTGAATGGCGGAGTGGACTCGATGGGCCAAATGGCCTTACTTCCATTCCTATTTCTTATGGTCTTATCCTTACCTTTTGTGATGTATCTGGGATTACCAGAGCTTAATTTCCAGTGCACTACTTCAGTGAGTTATGACAACTACTGAATGCACAAAAGTACTAATGCTATGAAGTTGAAGACATGTACTGTACCTTTAAGAGAAAGTGAAAACTGTCTTGCACTGACAGCTTGCAGGCACCAGTCATTTGACTGACTAGCAGCTTGAAAATATGTAACATTTAGCTATGAAACAAAGACATGAGTTTTGAATGCTGTTTTCAAAACAGTTCAGATTTAACCAAATCAGTTTACATTCTGCCCCAGAATACTAAAACCCAAACAAATCTGAATTTATTGTTTTTGCCAATCTCAAACCAATGAGATTATCTAATGTTTGCAATATAAAGAAGCAGACATTTTGACAGTTAGAGAGAGCAACTAAACTTAAGTTGATGTAATTTTATGGGGACAGTATCATGTGATAGAGTGGGAGGCAGATAACAAGCATTTAAGAGACAGGATACTTAAGAGTTTTAAATAGTTGTTGTAAAACATTCACTTTTAGATTTAAAGAATAATTTTTTAAAATTTAAATAATACAATTTGTGAGTTCTCGATCACTCATAGTTTAACAGATTATGAGGTGAGATGAGCTTTTCTGGGTGTTTGGTTTAATTAGCAGAAAGGTTCACTGCCATGTCGTAAAAATTGTTATGATTCTTATAGGGAAACCATAATCCAAAACAACCAAATTTACAAATTGACCCACAGACAGGAAATTACCAATAAGATTTCACTTTTTGTAACTTTTACTTTAACACATATCTAAACAAATGTAAATTAAACATGAATTAACAAACTGAAAGATAAATTTCATTTTAAATTGTTGATATCGACAAAGAAATGTCTCACAAAAGCCACAAACTACACACTGGGTTTTCTCTACGGACAGCAGCAGAGAGATGGAAAAACAGATTGGACAACAGATCTTGGAAAGGTATAGATCTAGGAGAAAGTGAGGACTGCAGATGCTGGAAATCAGAGCTGAAAATGTGTTGCTGGAAAGACACAGCAGGTCAGGCAGCATCCAAGGAGCAGGAGAATCGATGTTTCGGGCATGAGCCCTTCGTCAGGAATGAGGTATAGATCTAACAGAGTTGCTGTTATGGGCGACTTCAACTTTTCCAATATTGATTGGAATTTCCTCAGTGTAGCAAATCTGGATGGAACCTATTTTGTCATGTGTGTCCAGGAGGGATTCCTGACTCAATATGAGGATAGGCTGACTGGGGGAGGCCATATTGAATTTGGTGCTAGGCAACGAACCAGGCCAGATATCAGATCTCTTGGTGGGACAGCATTTCAGTGACAGTGACCACAACTGCCTCACCTTTACCACAGCCATGGAGAGGGATAGGAACAGACAGTATGGGAAGGTATTTAATTGGGAGGAGGGGAAATTATACTGCTGTTAGACAGGAGCTGTGAAGTATAAATTGGGAACAATTGTTGTACAGGAAACGTACAACAGAAATGTGGAGTTTGTTTCAGGAGGACTTGTTGCGAGTGTTGGATAACTTTGACCCAACAGACAAGAAGTGGTAAGGTGAAGGAGCCTTGGATGACAAGAGAAGAGGAACTTCTCATCAAGAGGAAGAATGAAACTTACTCAAGGTCGAGGAAGCAAAGATAGACAATAGACAATAGGTGCAGGAGTAGACCATTCGGCTCTTCAAGCCAGCACCACCATTCATTATGATCATGGCTGATCATCCACAATCAGTAACCTGTTCCCGCCTTATTCCCATAACCCTCGATTCTACTATCTTTAAGAGTTCTATCCATCTCTTTCTTGAAAGTATCCAGAGACTTGGCCTCCACAACCTTCTGGAGCAGAGCATTCCATACACCCACCACTCTCTGGGTGAAGAAGTTTCTCTTCAACTCTGTTCTAAGGGGCCTAATCCTTATTTTTAAACTATGTCCTCTGGTTCTGGACTCACCCATCAACGGAAACATGCTTCCTGCCTCCAGAGTGTCCAATCCTTTAATAATCTTATGATCCTCGCTCATCCTTCTAAACTCTAGTGCATACAAGCCCAGTCGCTCCAATCTTTCAACATATGATAGTCCCGCCATTCCAGGAATTGAGCACGTGAACCTAGTCTGCACTCCCTCAATAGCCAGAATGTCCTTCCTCATATTTGGAGACCACAACTGTACTCAATACCCCAGGTGTGGTCTCACCAGGGCCTTATACAGCTGCAGAAAGACCTCTTTGCTCCTATATTCCTCTTGTTATGAAGGCCAGCATGCCATTGGCTTTCTTCACTGCCTGCTGTATCTGCATGCTTGCTGTCATTGACTGATGTACAAGAGCACCTAGATCTCGTTGTCCTTCCCCTTTACCTAATGTGACTCCATTTAGATTGTAATCTGCCTTCCTGTTCTTGCCACCGAAATGGATACCACATATTTATCCACAGTAAACTGCATCTGACATGCATCCGTCCACTCACCTAGCCTGTCCAAGTCACTCTGCATTCTCACATCTTCCTCACTTTCACCCTGTCACCCAGCTTTGTCATAAGTAAATTTGCTAATATTACTTTTAATGCCTTCATCTATATCATTACGGTATATTGTAAACAGCTGCGTTCCCAGCAACGAACCTTGTAGTACCCTACTAGTCACCGCCTGCCATTCCAAAAGAGACTAGTTTGTCGCTTCTCTTTGCTTCCTCTCAGAGTCATAGTGGTGTGATCTGTCCATCTGACAAACCCATCTATATCTTCCTGTAACCTACAACCTATCTTCTTCACTATTAACCTTCCTGTCAAACTTAGTGTCATCTGAAAACTTGGTTAACATTGCATATTACAAACAAAAAGGATCCCAGTCCTGATCCTTGTGGTAAATGCTCCAGGGAAAACAGCCCCAGCCTGTTCAACCTCTCCCTATAGCTCAAATCCTCCAACCCTAGCAACATCCTTGTAAATCTTTTCTGAACCCTTCAAGTTTCACAACATCTTTTCGATAGGAAGACGACCAGAAGTGCATGCAATATTCCAACAGTGGCCTAACCAATGTCCTGTATAGCCGCAATATGACCTCCCAACTCCTGTACTCAATATTCTGACCAATAAAGGAAAGTATACCAAACGCCTTCCTCACCATCCTATCTACCTGCGACTCCACTTTCAAGGAGGTATGAACCTGCACTCCAAGGTCTCTTTGTTTAACAACACTCCCTAAGACCTTATCATGAAGTGTATAAGCCTGCTAAGATTTGCTTTCCCAAAATGCAGCACCTCGCATGTATCTGAGTTAAACTCCATCTGCCACTTCTCAGCCCATTGGTCACGTGCTCTGCTGACTTCAAGGATCTGTGAATGATTACCCCCAAGATCCCTCTGTGCCTCTAAGCCACCCAGTGTCTTGCCATTCATTAAATACTCTCTCATCATATTTGGTCTCCAAATATGAGGTGCTACAAATGATCAATACTTGATCATATTGTTTGAAAATTCTAACAAATGTGTTAGGCATGACCTCCCTCTGTCAGCCAGTCAATTTTCAATCCAAGTCAGTATTTTGCCCCCAATACCATGTGCCCTAACTTTGCTCACTAATCTCCTATGTGGGATTTTATCCAAGGCTTTCGGAAAGTTCAGATACACTACATCTACTGGTTCTCCTTTGTCCATCTTCATAGTTACAGACTCAAAGAATTCCAGAAGATTTGGCAAACACGATTTCCCCTTTGTAAATCCATGCTGACTCTGATCTATCCTATTACTGTTATCCAAATGAGTCGTAATTTCATCTTTTATAATTGACTCCAGCATTTTTCCCACCAATGATGTCAGGCGAACCAGTCTATAATTCCCTGTTTTTTCTCTCCCTCCCTTCTTGAAAAGTGGGAGAACATTAGCCACCTCCGATCTGCAGGAATTGATCCTGAATCTATAGAACATGGAAAATGATTACCAATGCATCTATGGTTTCCAGAGTTACCTCCTTAAGTACCCTGGGATGCAGACCATCAGATCCCAGGGACTTATCAGCCTTCAGACCTAACAGTCTATCCAACACCATTTCCTGCCTAAAATAAATTCCCTTCAGTTCACCCATTACATTCAGCCACTATTACATTTGGGAGATTGCTGGTGTCTTCTCCAGTCAAGACAGATCCAAAGTACCTACTCAACTCTTCTGTTACATCCTTGTTCCCCATAATAAATTCACCCATTTCTGTCTTCAAGGGCCCGATTTCAGTCTTAACCAATTTTTTTCTTTTCACATACCTAAAAAAGCTTTTACTATCCTCCTTTATATTTTTGGCCAGTTTGTCTTTGTACCTCATTTTTTCTCTGCATATTGCCTTTTTAGTTATCCTCTGTTACTCTTTCAAGGTTTCCCAGTCCTCCGGCTGCCCGCTTATCTTTGCTATGTTATACTTCTTCTCTTTTATCTTTATACAGTCCTTAACTTCCCCCGTCAGCCACGGCCACCCCCACCTCCCCTTAGGTTCTTTCTTCCCCTTTGGAATGAACTGATCCTGCACCTTCTGCATTATATCCATAAATACCTGCCATTCTTGTTCCACTGCCATCCCTGCTAGGGTATTGAACCATTGAACTTTAGACAGTTCCTCCCACATAGCTCCATTGTTCAACTGCAATACTGACACTTCTGATTCTCCCTTCTCCCTCTCAAAGTGCAGATTAAAACTTACCGTAATATGTTCGCTACCTCCTAATGGCACCTTTACTTTGAGGTCCCTGATCAAATCTGGTTCGTTGCACAATACTGGATCCAGAATTGCCTTCTCCCTGGTAGACTCCAGTACAAGCTGTTCTAAGAATCCATCTCGGAGGCACTCCACAGACTCCCTTTCTTGGGGTCCAGTACCATCCTAATTCTCCCAGTTTACCTGCATGTTGAAATCCCCCACAACAACTGTAGTAATAGCTTCGCAACAGGCCAATTTCAATTCCTTATTCAACTTACACCCTACATCCAGGCTACTGTTTGGGGGCCTGTAGATAATTCCCATTAGAGTATTTCTACACAGAATTTCTCAGCTCTATCCATACTGACTCTACATCTCCTGATTCTACGCTCCCCCCTTGCAAGGGACTGACTATCATTCCTCACCAACAAGGCCACCCAATGCCCTCTGCCCGATCTAGCATATCTTTGGAGAATTACAGAGTAGCTAGAAAGGAACTCAAAAACGGACTGAGAGCTAGGAGGGTGTACAAAAAAAGCTTTGGCAGGAAGGATTAGGGAAAACCCAAACGTGTTCTACATTTACGTGAGGAATAAGAAAATGATCAGAAAGAGGGTGGAGCCGATCAGGGATAGCAAAGGGAATTTGTGCCTGGAGTCTGAAGAGACCCAAAATGAGTTTTTTGCTTCAGTATTCACTAGAGAGAGGGATCTTGTTGATAGTGAGAACACTACGAACATTGGCTTGAACAGATTGATATTAAAAAAGTGGATGTGCTGGAAATTCCAGGACGCATCAAGATAGATAAGTCCTCAGGGCCTGACCAAATATATCCAATGTTACTATGGGAAGCAAGAAATGAGATTGCTGCACCTCTGGCAATGATCTTTGCAACCTCACTCTCCACGGGAGTAGTACCGGATGACTGGAGTGAGGCGAATATTGTTCCTCTGTTCAAGAAAGGGAATAGGGAAATCCCTGGGAATTACAGACTAGTCAGTCTTACGTCTGTGGTTTGCAAGGTACTGGAAAGGATTCTGAGAGCTCGGATTTATGACTATTTCAAAAAATGTAGTTTGATTAAGAATAGTCCACATGGCTTTGTAAAGCCATGTCTGATGAAGGGCTCCCGCCCGAAATATCGATTTTCCTGCTCCTCGGATGCTGCCTGACCTGCTGTGCATTTCCAGCACCACTCTACTCTTGACTTTAATCTCCAGCATCTGCAGTCCTCACTTTCGCCATGACTTTGTGAGGGGCAGGTCGTGCCTTACAAGCCTTAGATAGAAAAGTACAGCACAGAACACACCCTTCAGCCCATGATGTTGTGCCGTGTATTAATCCTAATCTAAAACAAAATAACCTAACCTACGCATCCCTTAATTCACTACTGTCCATGTGCATTTCCAGCAGTCGCTCAAATCTCCCTAATGACTCTGCTTCCACCACCGCTGGCAATGCATTCTGTGCGCTCACAACTCTCTGTGTAATGAACCTACTTCTGACGTCTCCTCTATACCTTCCGCCAAACACCTGAAAACTATGACCCCTCATGGCAGTCAATCCTGCCCTGGGGAAAAGTCTCTGGTTATCAACTCTATCCATGCCTCTCATTACCTTGTACACCTCGAACAGGTCATCTCTCTTCCTCCTTCTCTCCAGAGAGAGAAGTCAGAACTTAGTCAACCTCTCTTCATAAGACAAACCCTCCAGTCCAGGCAGCTTCCTCTCTGTACCCTTTCCAAAGCCTCCGCAGCTTTCCTATAATAGGGTGACCAGAACCGGACACAATATTCCAAGCGTGGTCTTTGGGTTTTGTACAGCTGCAGCAAAACCTTACAGCTCTTAAACTCAATCCCCTTGTTAATGAAAGCTTATTGAGTTCTTTGAGGATGTGACGAGACAAGCTGATAGAGGTTAAGCCGTGGATGTGGCGTATATAGATTTCAGTAAGGCATTTTGATAAGGTTCCCCATAGTATAGTGTGTTAGTGGGCTACCATGATGCCAAGGGATCTTAGTAGTCTGGCCATCATTTCCAAGATGTCTTTGATGTAAGGGAGAGTGGCTAGGGTTTCTGGATGTGTTTCATCTGCTTGTTTGGGTTTGTTGTAGAGAAATCAGCGGAATGTGTTCATAGGGTACATTCTTTTTGAATACACACTATAGGTTCACAAAGCAGAGGAAAACCACCTGTGCCGTGTATTCAAAAAGAAAGGGTACCCTATGAACACAGTCTGCCGATTTCTCAGCATCAAACCCAAACAAGCAGACAAAATACACCTCGAAACCCTCGTCACTCTCCCCTACATCAAAGACATCTCAAATGACTGCCAGACTACTCAGACCCCTTGGCATCATGGTAGCCCACAAACCCACTAACACACTAAAACAACAGCTAATAAACTTGAAAGACCCTGTATGGACAACAAGCAAAACTAATATCATTTACAAAATACCACGCAAGAACTGTAACAAACACTACATTGGACAAACAGGCAGAAAATTAGCCACCAGGATACATGAACACCAACTAGCCACAAAAAGACAGGACCCTCTCTCACTAGTATCCTTACATTCGGATGAGGAAGGACACCACTTCAACTGGGACAATATATCCATCCTAGACAAGCCAAACAAAGTCACTCATGAGAATTCCTAGAAGCACGGCATTCCAACCGAAACTCTATCAACAAACACATCAAGTTCAATCCCATCTACCACCCTCTGAGAAAAAGCACAGGAAATGACAGCACCACAGGAAATAATATCACCAACCCAAAGAAACACAAACACATAAATAGAAAGCAGGAATTTTCAGTGCTTCACCTGAGGCCTACTGAGGATGTTACCTAGTAGGGTGACAAAACATCTCAAAATGAACCTTCAAGCTCAGCGAGCAAACCTACATGCAAAACCTCAACATGAGCTACAAATCTTCTCAAAACTTGCTAGCACCCAAGTCTCGTTGAACATTTCCCACTCTCAATTTACTGCCATTTAAATAATAATCCACTTTCCTGCTTTTGCTACCAAAGTGGATAACCTCACATTTAGCCACATTATACTGCATCCACCAGGCATCTGCCACTCACACCACCTGTCCAAATCAGACTGCAACATCTCTGCATCGTCTTCACAACTCACCCTTCCAATCAGCTCTGTGTCATCTGCAAATTTTGAGATATTACATTAAGTTCCTTCATCTAAATAATTTACATTATGAATGACTGGGGTCCTGCTACCAATCCCCATGGCACCCCATTAGTCATTGCTTGCCTTTCAGAAGATGATCCGTTTATTCTTATTCTTTATTTCCTGTCTGCTAACCAATTTTCTATCCATCTTAATACACTATCCCCAATCCCATGCATTTTAGTTTAATACATAAGTCTCTTACGTAGGACCATGTCAAAAGCCTTCTATAAGTCCAAATAAAGCACATTACACTGGTTCCACTGATCAACTCTACTGGTAATGTCATTGAAGAACTCCAGTAGATTTGTCAAGCATGATTTCCCTTTCATAAATCCATGCTCAGTACATCTAATACTGTTCTTTAACTGTTCTGCTATAAAATTCTTAATCATGGACTCTAGTATCTTCCCACTACCAACATCATACTTGCTGGTCTATACTTTCCTGTTTTCTCTCAATCTCCCTTTTTGAATAGCCACCCTCCAATCTGTAGGCACTGTTCCAGACTCTGAAGAATCTTGGAAGGTGACCACCAAGCATCCGATATTTATAGGCCTCTACTCATAGTGATATTTGTGGTAGTAATTATGCTTTTGACTCACAGCACCAATGAATTACTTCAAAATACTATCAGAACTGCAACTCACTATTGCTTGTGTAAGAAACATAATTAATTTCATTTGTCAGATCTCAGTGGTGCAAACAGCAGGGTGCAGAGTATTTTAATGCTAATGATAGTCTGTTCTAGTTAGGGAAAGTCCATTGTGGTAAGGTATTGTAAGTAATGAGCAAATTAAGGTAATCTTTCTATGCCGCGAAAAATCATTCCAAATTTTAAACGTACAACAGATCGTAGTCTCCCATATTCAACTCTTTATAGCGCCAAGATATTTAAAAATATATTTCTGCACTGCCAAAAGGAGAAAGTAATAGAGGAAGTTAAAAAAAAATACAACCTCAGGACAAGGGTTTCCATCCAAGAGATATTTTTGAAGTTTAATCTTTGCTGTATTGCAGGAAATCATAGCAGTCAGCTTGTTCACACTTAAGTCCCACAAAGCCAATAAGATATATGGTAAAAAGAAAGAATCAAAGAAGTGCAATGCTGGAAATCAGAAACAAAACCAGAAACTGTTCTTCAGTTCTGAAGAAGGGTAACTGGGCCCAAAACATTAACTCTGATTTCTCTAAACAGATGCTTTCAGGCATGCTCGGATGACCATATATCTTGCGAAAAAATGATTAAAGCTTGTTGAGCATATCAGCAGCACTTATCCACTCCTAGAATAGTGTCATGGAATCATTTATACCCACCTGTGAGGGCACAAGTCTTCCAAAAGGTGGGGAAAACATCCCACAATAAAGTCACGAAACTTATATTCACCAACCTAGACTGCTTCTAGTCCTTAAATATAGTCATGGGAATAGGGAGACACAAGAGAAAGTGGATGACATAGTAAACCAAAGATGCTTTGAGAGCTCCGTCCATACCTTTGACCACTACCATCTAGAAAGACAGGATACCAGATACTTGGTGCAAGTTACTTTCCAAGCCACTCACCATCCTGACTTGGAAGTATATTGACATTCCTTCACTGTTGCCAGTCAAAATTCTGGAATTACCTCCTGAACACATTGTGAGTCCACTTACAGTATATGAACTGCAGCAGTTCAAGAATAAAAGGTCACTATCACTTTCTCAAGAGCAACTAGGGAAGGTAGATAAATGCTGGCCTAGTCAACAATGCCCATATCCCACGAACAAATATAGAAAAAAGTGTATCCTATAGGCAAAGTCTTTTCTCTGGGGTCGGGGAGTCCAGAACTAGAGGGCATAGGTTTAGGGTGAGAGGGGAAAGATATAAACGAGACCTAAGGAGCAACTTTTTCACGCAGAGGGTGGTACGTGTATGGAATGAGCTGCCAGAGGATGTCGTGGAGGCTGGTACAATTAAAACATTTAAGAGGATTTGGATGGGTATATGAATAGGAAGGGTTTGGAGGGATATGGGCTGGGTGCTGGCAGGTGGGACTAGATTGGGTTGGGATATCTGGTTGGCATGGACAGGTTGGACCAAAGGGTCTGTTTCCATGTTGTACACCTCTATGACTCTATGACAATTAGCTTATTTTACAAAATCTGAGGGACCCTCCTGTATGATTCTACCACTTTACTTTTAGTTCTTATTCCAGGTCTTTACAGCTTTTTGTTTTACTTCAACAATTAGTAAAGATATTCCAGTAACAAACATTGAAGTGGAGTTTAATTCTAAGGCAATGTAACTTAAATTACAACATCATTTTTAACTGGACAAGGTTATCTTTCATAAACACACATGCAGACGCACTTCTAATTTAAAATGGAACATGTTTCAATTGTGGCACTGTTTTTGTACTGCTAATGGTAACCATTAGGTTGTAGGTTTTTTTCACATTACAAAATGAACTATACTGACATAATAAAATGACTATAGAGTGATAAATTGCAACTTTTATAATCATATTTCTCTGCATGCTGAATTGACAAACTCTACATTCTGCTGTGGAGAGATAATAAATAGAAGCCAAATACCTTCCTTCAATGAACAAGGAAAACAGAAAATTACGAGAGTAACCGCTGGGTGTTTTCATGTACCTTTAGCAACTGATTCTTGTGGTAGGATTTGTGTATGCTGCGAAAGCGTTTAGCTTGGTTTAGTATAGACAGATGGAAAAATACTAAAGAAAGTTTCCTTTGCCTACGACTAAATTTTACACAATCTGCGACAGACCTGTTTGGGAAATTACTCAACCAACCACTATTAGTTTACCAAGTCTTCCAGAGGGAATTCCTCAAAGTTCCCTTTCCCAATATCCTGTTTTAACTTTTGCCAATCAGGGTTGTTGCAATCATCTTCAATTTATTAGATTTAAAAAGTCACAACCAGGAAATATCATTTATTTTATAAAAACAGAAATAATTATTTTCCTTCCTGCAGAAATCATATTTTACTCATCACTTCATTCAGTTCAGCATTAAACAAATCCAAGATTGCAAACATGATCTCATCAGTTTAAAAGCTTTAGAGTCCCACTTCATGGAACAATCAAAAACGTAGCAATGTACAACTTTAAAGATTGTTCAATATCTCTCCCATGCTTTACATAGAAAGAAAAGCAATATCAAATACAGTTTGCATTTTAAAGCCATCTCTCCAAATATAAATTATCATTTATTCTAATTTGTCTATAATTAATTATAATAAAGTGGAAAATCCAAATAATATGTACTCTCCGTACTTCACAGAGCCACATTTACCACATTCACAATTTGATTTTGAAACTTTGTAAATTTGCTCTGCCAACAGTTATTATTACGCATTTATCCGTGTAAGATTTAGCGATCCGTTTGCTGCTAATGCAATGAATTTCTACAGGTGAAGAAAATTCTGGGCTCAAAGTACGAATTCAGCAATGTTCACTAGAGCTTGCACAGAGAACAAAATACACAACGTAAAATAATGGCAACTTGAGTCCTGATGTAGAGCAGAGAATTACGAAAGGAGGTGCAGAATTGTCAAACGAAGAGGGAATATAAAATATGCGTTAAGATTAAAATGCGATGTCAGGGGCACAAGGCAGAAATGTGTTCTTAGAGTTTGCCATCTTGATTGCGAGGTTGGATGAAGACAAAAGGAATAGATCCAGGGGAGGGGTGAAATTGCGAATCAAAAGGAAAACATAGGTATTTGTGATTCAAATATCAAAGGGGGGGGGGGCTGTTTGAACGGGATAATAAGAATTTGCGGAGCTGGACAACACAGACTGTGTTCCGAGCCACAGTTTGTCATTCAAAAATCTTAGATGCAGGAAAGCAGAGAGAAATGAGACAGGGAAGAGTTGGACAGCTAGACGTGCCTGACACATAAATAACAATGATAAACACTATCAGTGAGCAGCAGTCAGCCGGGGTGGGGTTGAGGGGGAGCTTTTACCTCCTCGAGTGCAGTCACTGTGTTCCTGCAGTTTGCCATTTTGGTGGTGAAGGAGGAGGTTGTCGGCGAGCTGTGGTCCTCCTGAGTTTCGCGGATAAATTCTTGCACAGAGATCACCTCCGGCATGTTTTCAAGTGTCGGTTTGTTTTCCCTCGCCGGAATGAGGGGGAAGGTGGGTGAGGGAGAAAGGTGAAGGGACAGAACGAGAGACTCCAGGATCAGTGACACAGAACACCTCCTGTTGCCGCCCGCCCGTCTCTGCCGGCGGTGCTTGGCTTCACAGGGAAGGAAATGCTGAGGACGGTGCACGCGCCGCCGGCGCGCGGCCCCCCACCCCACAAACGCCGCCCGTCCGCGTGCTCACGCGCGCGCGTCTCGCGCTGGCTCAAACCGCCGCCCGCGCGCCTCCCGCTGGCACCAACCGCCACCTCTGTCGCGTGGTCAGTTCGTTCACTCGTTGCAAGTTGTCCGAGGTGAGGGAAGGAAGGGGGAGGGAAATTAGCATGGAATATATTACAAGTGTTTAGTTTGCTTTTAAATTGAACTAATCGCAAATATTTACTTTCCTTCTTCCCACTTTCAGCTTTTCCAAAACCATGTTACATGCGGCAGCCTCAATGGATCAGCTTGATGTCAACTGTCAATTTTTATTTTTGGATTTAAGGCTGAATTATAGAATTATAAAAAGTCCACTGCCCAGAAAAATGCCACTTGGTCCATCATGCCTGCACCACACTAATTAAAATTTATAGCATTTACATGTGTACAGGCAGAACTGTAGCAAAAATACAGTTCGTTCTAGTTTCCAGTATCTTTCAATGAGAACATGATCTCATTGTGTTCAAAGTTCTCCTTACCCATCTCCCTCCCCCATATCCCACCATAACCTTTAATTCTCCTACCAACCCCTTGTAAACATATTCAGTGACCTGTCCCCAGTACCTTCTGAGGTGGAGAAAAAATCCCCCAAATCTGACCTAAAAGGGAAACCCCTAAGTTTTACCATACTGCTTCTCGGTTCTGGACTCACCCACAAGAATAAACATCTTTTCATTGTCCAACTTGTTAAGACCAGTCAGAATCTTTTACACTTCAGTGAAGTCATCCCTCACTTTTCTAAACTCCAGTGGAAACTAGCTCAGCCTGTCCAACCTGTCTTCATAAGACAACTCACTCACTCTAAATATCAGTACTGTAACCTTCTCTGAACAACCTCCAGTTGTTTTTCCTTGTAATAATTCCAAACTTGGCCACAGTATTTCAGATGTGGTCACATCAGTGCCCTGTATAACTAAACCATAACGTCCTTTTATGTCGAATTCATCTCATAACAGAGAGTAGAATATCATTATACTTCTTGATTATGTGCTACACCTCTATATTAATGTTTTGTAACTCAGACACCAAAACTCCTAAATCCCTCTGTGCTTCAGGATTCTGCAATCAATCTAAATTTAAGTAACAGCCTTTTTAAATCTTCCTGCCAAAGTGAACAACTTCACATTTTTCCACATTATGCTCCATCTGCCAAGTTGTTGGCAACCCACTCATATCTGACTGCAATTTCCTTATCTTCTCTTCACAACATAATATTCCTACCTATCTAGGTGTGGTCTGCAAATTTAACTGCCATGTCTTTGATCCCCTCATCTAAGTAATTGATGTAAATTGTAAAGAGTTAGGTCTCACTTCAGACAGCCCCAGGACTTCACTCTTCATATCTTGTCAATAAGACATAGATCTTTCAGGCATACTCTCTGGCAGCCAACCATCTTTTGTCCATGCTAATGTGTTACCATATAAACCACAATATTATCTACAATAGCTTTTATCTAACACCTTCTCGAAATGTAAGTTTAAAACATCTACAGGCTCCCCTTTATCTGCAACAGTTCTTCAAAGAACTCCAATAAATTGAACATGATTTCCATTTTATGAAACCATGCAAGCTCTTCTTATCTTCAGTTTTTCTGAGTGTGCACTATAATTTCTTTTAAAATCGATTGGCCTACAGAATCATGTTTTTCGCCTCCCTCCCTTCTTGAATAGAGGAGCTATATTTGCTACTTTCCGTTATGATGGAAGCTTTCTGGAAATTCTAGAGAATTTTGGAAAATGGACACCAATGCCTGCACATGGCTTTGTGTGTAGGAAATTGTGTCTCACTAACTTGATTGAATTTTTTTAAGAAGTGACAAAGAGAATTGATGAAGGCAGGGTGGTGGACATTGTCTATGTGGATTTCAGTAAGGTGTTCGATAAGTTAGACTGATTGACACAATTAGATCACATAGAATACAGGATAACTACCATATATACTCGAGTAATAATCAATCTCTTGTAAAAGTCGACTCCCTATTTTTGGCCAAATAATCTGTAATTTCACTTATCTCTCATGCAAAAGTCGACCCTAGTTCTTCAAAGATAACAGATCAGCTTTTCTGAGTCAGCATGCCAGCTGTCACGTCCCACTCCAGCTTTCCAATTAACTCCCCATTCTCATTCCCTGGATGATCAATACTCATTTTACCTATTCATTTCCTTTTAAATGCCGGTTGTTCTGCTCCACTCCCAGTCTTCCAGTCTGCTGGTTGTTCTGCTCACTACCAATCTTCCAGTCTTCTGGCTGTTGTATTCCATCCGTGTTTTCAGAAATACCATAATTCATTCTTTTTTATTCGTTTAGAGATTAATTGGGCTTCTGCTAATGATATGGTATGAATTTTGACAAACATGAATTTCAGCCCTTCAAAAATAGTGTCCATGTAATAGTCGACCCCATAAATTAAACATTAAAATGTAGTCCAAAAAATTTGGCTATTACTCGAGGATATATGGTAACTATTTGGATGCAATGTTTGCTAGAAGATAGGCGATAGGGGGTGGTGGCGGAGGTTTGCTGTTTGGACTGGAGGACTGTGATCAGCAGTGTGCCGCAGGAATCAGTGCTGTGTCCGCTGTTTTTTGTCATTTTTGTAAATAATTTGGATGTGAACATAGGAAGTATGGTTTGTAAATTTGCAGATGGCACCAAAATTGATGGTGCAGTGGACAATAAAGAAGATTGCTTCAGAGTACAATGGGACCTTGATCTGATGGCTGACAGGCCAAGGAGTGGCAGTGGAGTTTAACCTAGATAAATGTGAGGTACTACATTTTTGTAGAGCAAATTAAAGTAGGACTTATACACTTAATGGTAAAATCCTGGGAAGTGCTGCCAAACAAGGAGACCTTGAGGTACAGGTTCATAGTTCCTTGAAAGTGGAGTCACAGATAGACAGGATAGTGAAGAAGGTGTTTAGTGCTTCCCTTTATTTGTCAGTGCATTGAGTATAGGAGTTGGGAGGATATGTTGCAGTTATACAGGAGTTGGTTAGGCCTCTTTTGGAAAACTGCATTTATTTCTGGTTTCCCTGCTATAGGAAAGATGTTAAACTTGAAAGGTTTCAGAAAGGATTTACAAGGATATTGCCAGGTTTGAAGGGTTTCAGCTATAGGGAGAGTCTGAATAGGCTGGTGCTATCTTCCCTGGAGCATCGGAGGCTGAGGAGTGACCTTATAGAGGTTTATAAAATCATTAAGGGCATGGTTCGGCTGAATAGCTGAGGTCTTTTCCCCAGGGTAGGCAAGTCCAAATCAAGAGGGCATAGGTTTTAGGCAAGAGGGGAAAGATTTTAAAGGGACCTAAGGGACAACTCTTTTGTGCAAAGGGTAGTGCGTGTATGGAATTAACTGCGAGAGGAGTGGTGGAGAGTGGTATAATTACAATATTTAAAAGGCATCTAAGTAGATATATGAATAGGAAGGGTTTAGAGAGGTATGGGCCAAATCTTGGCAAATGGGGCTAGAGTAATGTAGGAAATCTGATCGGCATAGATGAGTTGGACCGAAAGATCTGTTTCTGTGCTGTACATCTCTGTGACTCTATGACTACCTTATTACTCACTCCTTTTAAGAGTCTAGGATGAAGTCTGCCAAGACACAGACATTTATCTCGGCTTCAATAGTTTATTCAGTACCACTTCCCTGGTGATTGTAATTTCCCTAAGTTCCTCTCTCTCTTTCACCTCCTGATTTACGGGAATGTTTTTAGTATTCTCTGTAGTGAAAACAGAAGCAAAATACTTGTTCATATTATCTGCCATTTCCTCATAATCTACAATTAACACCCCATTCTCATTCCCTGGAGAACCAATACTCATTTTACCTGTTCATTTCCTTTTTAAATGCCTATAGAAATACTTGCTATCCATTTTTACATGCTTAGCTAACTTTCTGTCTTCCTATAATTCCTTTGAACAAACCTGTTTGTCATTCTCTACCTTCTTATCGTGAGTAGGCACCATGAGGAACAGCAATAAGATAAAAGCTTATTTTTGAGGAGAGAACTCTGTTTATTACTCCATTGTCTTCTCCTCCTGATATTTGCATCATTTTTGTAAAGTTTTTCCACCTCCTCTAGGGATGTCTATTATTCCTGGAGCCTTCCTCACTTCCTAGCATCCTTTATTAAGACCTCTGTCTTGTTTTCAATATGGTCGCTGTAGTGCTTGGAATGAGAGCCAGGTGGATCTCATTAATTATGAGATCCCTGATTGGAGTTGTTAACATGGGTCAATTATGGAGCCCTGGCTGACAGATATAGAACAGGAGATTAATAGAGTCTCCTCGTTCTAGGGACTGGCTCTGAGCTGGCTAGTTCTGTACCGTGCACATATAAATGAAATGTTTCCTGATGAAGGGCTTTTGCCCGAAACATTAATTTTCCTGCTCCTCAGATGCTGTCTGACCTACATCTTCCAGCACCACTCTAGAGTCATCAAGATGTATAGCGTGGAAATAGACCTTTCGGTCCAACCTGTCCATGCCGACCAGATATCCCAACCCAATCTAGTCTCGCCTGCCAGCACCCGACCCATATCCCTCCAATCCCTTCCTATTCATATACCCATTCAAATGCCTTTTCAATGTTGCAACTGTACCAGCCTCCACCACTTCCTCTGGCAGCTCATTCCATACACGTACCATCCACTGTGTGAAAAAGTTGCCCCTTTTATATCTTTCCCCTCTCACCCTAAACCTATGCCCTCTAGTTCTGGACTCACCGACCCCAGGGAAAAGATTTTGTCTATTTATCCTATCCATGTCCCTCATGATTTTATAAACCTCTTTAAGGTCACCCCTCAACCTCCGACACTTCAGGGAAAACAGCCCCAGTCCATTCAGCCTGTCTGGTGGTGGTGCTGGCTCAAAGGGTAGAATGGCCTATTCCTGCATCTATTGTCTATTGTCTCTATATAGCTTAAATCCTCCAACCCTGGCAACATTCTTGTAAATCTTTTCAGAATCCTTTCAAGTTTCACAACATCTTTCCGATAAGAAGGAGACCAGAATTGCACACAATATTCCAACAGTGGCCTAACCAATGTCCTGTACAGCAACATGACCTCCCAACTCCTGTGCTCAATCGATCTTAACGTATAAATTAAAGGTAACTTGGTGAGGGGATACTGGCCTCTGTGCAGTTATTCCAGTTGTCTTTTCTCTTTTCCTAGCCCACACTGTTCCTGCACCTCTTTCCAGCTTCTTGGTGAAGCTTCTTTGGCGTGCTGAACTCATCTTGGTGCTGTTCTCTAACTACTGCTATTTATCCCTTGTTATGTTTAAATAACCTATCAGTAACCTCTTAAAGCTGTCTGTGTATTCTTAAAAAATGATTTTAACATAATCAGCAAAACAAAAGTCAGCCTATTTCCCAATACTATTCATGACAGAGATTCAACTCCATAGAAATTACAGTCTGAACTCTAGGTTTATATACCAAACAGATTCCTTCCAAGACTTTTTTCTACGTGAATTGTAAGAACACTTTGGTGACTGCTTTTTGACTCTATTGTCATGAACTTTTCACAAATCCAATAACCATAGTTTTCCATTCAAACTCCTCATTGGAAGCTTCACAAAACTAGACTGTTCTGCTGGGCTGACTAGCTTCCCTGAGCTGAACAATTCCTATGAAAAGAGAAACTAAAACTTGCTTCTGTGTTCAACTGTTGATTTTGCTCAACTGAGCATGTAAGTTCTCTATGAGTTCTCTATATGAGTTCTCTACTCTGAAATCAAAACAAAACTAAAGCCTTGGTGTATTTACACTACTCAAAAAATAAAAAAACATTTTGTTCCATTAACACTCCAGGGGTTCTCACAGCCCCTTGATTGCCATCATATGTTCTCTTGGAACTGGTGCATTTAGGTTACTATTCCATAATGATTTTCTGACCTTTTCTTTACAGCACTAACTCACATCCCTTTGCTTCTCTTAAAATAATTCAGATTCCAAAGATGAAAATATATATTTTGCATCTTTCATCCAGTAGACAGAAACACCACAACTTTCCATAGTGATTCAGGATACGTTCCAACTGAACCTGGCAATTTTTCTACTATGTGCACTGTAATGATTGATTATACCTTCCTTATCCAATTTTATTCTATCCAATATCACTACTACCATCTGTTTGATAGATATATTGTCTAGTTTCCCTCTTCTCCAGTGAGAGCAAATGCAAAATGCTGATTTAGTACCTCAGCTATAACCTCAGTCACCAAGCACAGATCTCCTTTTTGCTTCTTAAGCAATGTCACCTGTCCACAGACTACCCTTCATATCACTTATCACTGATTTTGGTTAAATCTTACTCCTTCAACACAGTTTAAAAAATCATACCAAAACATCTATGGATGACATTTTGGATTTTGAGCACTGAGTATCAACGAGTGTGGAGCATAACATAATTTGCTTCATCCATATATAAATACCATGAATTCAGCATTCTCAGCCATGTTTTTCAAATGCCAAGAGCCTTCTAAGACCCCATATGGTGGTAAGAAGCATCTGAATTTTACAGCTGAAAATCTGTCACTTGCAAAATTGGGAAAAGGCAAACACTCATTGTACAATTCCATGCCTGAACAGGCATTTGACACTTTGTATATGCTGAATCTGCTGAGGAAACTGTGACAATATCAGTTGCACCCAGGAAAACTATTTCTTTGATTGCCTGATAACAACCTCCAAGGTCTCTTTACTCTTCATAAGTTTCTGTTCATCTAAAACTCTAATACCTACAGCCAATTCCAGAATGAAATGTCAATCATCCCTTTGCTGACTGACTTGAATTGGTTTTTGACCCGTCTCTATCTCACACTATAAAATTACTACCCTCATTTTCAAATCCCTTCATGGAAATACCTTTCTCTATCTCTGCAAACTACTCTAGCCCGCAACTCTTTAAGAACTATCTATAAGACATTGGGTTAGAACATACTTGAATATTGTGTTTGATGTTCCATCATAGCATGCATGTTACAGGAGCAGAAATAATATAATATGCCTTCACTGGGTTGTGTACGTGTCAACACAGTAAATCAGCATAAGCAGACAAATTGGTCCAAAAAAAATCAATGAAACTTTCAAAAGGTGATTTTAAACCTTTGACCTGTGAAGTCAGAAACAAAGTGTTTGGGCACACCCACAGTGAAGAATACAATGTCTTGTCACAGGGAAAAAACTGTTAATGAAAGCCTGAAGGAGAACTAGCAAACATTGAAAGCATAAATTTGGCCTTTCAGCCAGCTTCAAGGTTTGATTTGCAAAAGAATCTACATACTTTTTAATTAATTTTAAGCAAGTTAATATTTGCATGAATTCATTTTTTAATCTATAAAAAGTCATGATTAATCTTTACCCAAATCTAGTTTCCAATGAACTTACTAAAGATCAGTTCTGTTCAACAATGCTCCTGCTGTCAGTTCTTATGACATTGTTCGCTGTAAATCCATTCCACTCTATTTTATTCTGAAGTATTGCAACTTCTTAAGACATTACAGAAAGAGACAATTTTCCTTTTATAATACCCTCAGGATAAAATCATATTGCATTTTCCAAACTGTTTAGTGTTTGATACTGAATCTTTGTCTCTACTGGAACATCAGAGGCCAAAGGTTACTCCATTTGACAGACAAAAGTGGCCTTCATTGACAAATGAGATTAAAGGATAGCAGCGTATACTGGATTAGAAACTTGACCCCTTGGCACTACTAAAGCCTGTGTTAAAGATGTCACATGCCTCTAAAATGACACACACAGTGCTTCTGGGCACTAGCAATGCTGCCACATGGAAGTGGATGCTTGGAAGGACACTTTGGATGCATAGATTCATACAGCGCAGAAAAGACACTTTGCCCCATCAAGTCTGTATCAATGTAACTACCACTAAAGATGCACTCATCCCAATTTCCTGCACTTGTCTCATTCCCTTAAATGTTATAATATTTGAAGTGCTCATTCAAATTTTTTTAACGTTTGTAAGGTTTCCGACCTCTATTACCTTCCCAGGCAGAGTATTCTTGCATGATAATTGTATATATGTTATGTTTAATTTTATGCAGGAGGTGAACATTAATTAGTACCTTTGTGCCCCTATAAAAAGATATGACATTGAGTTTGTCGGTCAAGCCCTTGCTTGAAATGTGTAATTCTAAATAAATGCTAATAAAAGTGTGCTTAATATTGACTGTGGTTTTACCTTCCACCACACTGGCTTTCCAGATTATAAAATTCATACAAATGTAGGAACCATCCACACTGGCAAGATATTGATGTCAGGCAGTTGTTCCCAGTCGATTTGAGGCACGTTCTTGAAATTTGGACCATGCAGATCCACTGAACACTTGCATTATCCAATCACAAAAGGACATGTGTTCAGCTGCAAGAGGAAGCCCACTCTCCACATCCCCTCCCAACCCCCAACTAAACTAGCCCTATTGAAAGGGACAGACATTCAGGTCAATTGAATGATGTAGACTAGCTTCTGTTATTGCATTATTTTAGAAGGGTAGACGAAATGACTATCTGTTCACACAAAGGATGCAATATGTTTGAACATTATAAATAGAGTACATCAAAGTGTAGACCACAAAACACAAAAGAAGCAGTGGCTTTTGGAGTGACAAGACTCGCTGGAGGTTTCAGAAGGAGGCAAAGAAATGGTGGAATTGCAACACTGAAACTGGTGATGAACTGCCCATGAGGGCCTACTTGGATTCTGGTTCCCTACGACAGCATTGCATTATTGTTCTATTATACAGCAGTTTCCTAACCAACTGCAATGTTTCATCACAGCATTATCTTTCCAAAGTCCTGAAATAAAAGGAACCAACAGAATCTTTGCCCTATCTTTATAAAACAATATACCTAATTGTAAAAGCAAAATTGGACATTTCACCTTGTTCATTCTTTAGTGCAGGTGCCTTTACCTGTCCAAGTGCTCCTACAGAGGGCAAACACAATGTTTGCAGTGTGACTGCTAGAAGGTTACTGACTTCCACCTTGAAGAGTTTTGAGGCTTGAGGCTCCACATTCTAATTGCTTTATCTTAAGATGGGTTACAGCAGTTTGGGCTGGCTAGCAGAGACACACTAAGAAGACGAATGTTGGCAGTGTAGTAGTGAGAGCATGTGTGCTGTTACCCTGAGAGACAAAAACAGGTTTGTATTCTGTTGTGTCACTAGCACTCTAGTGGAGTGGTTCTTCAGTAATCTTGCTTTCTGTTGCAAAGCAGATTGTTAGATTGTTGTCAGAACCTGCTGCCCACTTGAGCACTGAAACCCTCAACCATGATGGCAGCAGTCTGAACTTATATGGCAGCATGCAAAGCCCATAACTCTTTTCTTTGAGTAGGAAGCAAGGAAATGTTGTGCTCCCTCCTTATTGAAATGAATAGTAGTGGACCAAGCAGAGGCACGTCTGGTCACTGCCTGAGCATTCAGCAATGGGCTTAACAACATTTGCTTCTGGCATATGGTGTAGCTCAAACCTTCCTATCAAAGGTGAACTGCCTTTCCTCAAGGGGAGATTTAGGAATTAGAAGGATATTACTGCTGACTGCCCACACTGACTTTGGCTAGCAGCGCTCCGAAAGCTAGTGTGCTTCCAATTAAACCTGTTGGACTATAACCTGGTGTTGTGTGATTTTTCATTTTGTACACCCCAGTCCAACACCAGCATCTCCAAATCATAGATATAAAAAGAGGAACGAAAAAGGAAAGTAGTTCTAAGAACATAAGGACTAGGAGCAGGAGTAGATCATCTGGCCCTTCGAGCCTGCTCCACCATTCAATAAGATCATGGCTGATCTTTTCATGGTCTCAGTTCCATATACCCACCTTTACTATTCTACATAAATTGTGAATAATTGCAGTCCCAACACTGATCCCTGAAACACACTACTAATTACATTTGGAGCACCAGAATAGAAAGACTCTTCAGCTTGAAACACTTAACATCAATAACTTGGATTTTTATAGTGTCTACTAAATCCCAAGAGTTTTGATTTGATTTGATTTATTATTGTTACATGTACCTAGGTAGAGTGAAAAGTTTTGTTTTTCATGTAGTACAGGCAGATCATAATACACAAAGATCATAGGGTGATTGAACAGAGCAATGAATACAAAGTTACGCCTGCAAAGAAGGTGCACAAAAAGCAAGATCAACATTAGATTCAAAATTTGAGATGTCCATTCAAAAGTCTAATAACAGCAGAGAAGAAAAGCTGTTCTTGAACCTGTTAAAACTTTTGTATTTTCTGACTGATGGAAAAGGTCAGAAGAGATTATAACCAGGTGGGAGGGGTTTTCGATGATGTTGGCTGCCTTTCGGAGGCAGTGAAAAGTGTAAATAGAGTCAATGGATGGAAGGTTGCCTTGCGTAATGAATGGGCTGTGTTCTTAGTTAAGATTAGAGTGGTGCTGGAAAAACACAGCAGGTCAAGCAGCATCCGAGGAGCAGGAAAATCGACGTTTCGGGCAGGAGCCCTTCATCATAAAATCATTTCCTGATGCAGGGCTCCTGCACGAAACATTGATTTTCCTGCTCCTTGAATGCTGTCTGACCTGCTGTGCTTTTCCAGCACCACTCTAATCTTGACTCTGATCTCCAGCATCTGCAGTCCTCACTTTCGTCGGGCTGTGTTCTCAACTCTCTGTAGTTTCTTATGGTCACGGGCAGAGTAGTTGCCATGCCAAACTGTGTTGCAGCCAAATAGATTGCTTTCTATGGTGCATCTATTCTTATCTGTCGGCCAAGGTTCCCCGTTTGGACTAGATTAACATCTCCATTCAAGGAACTCACATTCCATGCGGTTCACTTGGCTGACCTTGTTACAATCACTATATATTGTCAGAGGATAGAAAGGCATAAAAGTTTATAAGTGGAACTCCAGAGCATGGGCTTATGGAGGTGAAGGCATAGCCACCAATAGAGGGGCAATGGAAATCGAAAATGCATCAGAAATGGTGGAGCACAGACCTCCCTTATAAATGCAGAGTTTTAGGAAGTTACTGAAATAGAGAGGCATAAGATGATTCAACAATGAAAACTTGTCAAGAATTTTAAAGTTGAGGCATTATTGATTTGACTGCAAAAACTGATCAGCACACACTGGATGATTGCTGTCTATACGTTCTCAGACAATAGTAGCAGCTACAGTTTGGTTTTAGTGAGCCAACAGTTGAATTAGAGGCTCAAAATGGCATTGGTAGACTGGCCTTTTTTTTTAATCCTCTCATGGACAAGTCGTGATTCAACTTTCAAGACTGCCCCAAGACTTCTCAAGCACTTACACCCAAGAAGAAATGGACAATGTCTTAATAGCAACCAAGCCAGACAAAGCAACAGGAGTCGATAGGAACAGAATTCCCAGAAAGTATTAAAAAGAAGGAATAACTAGCAAAGTTCTTACAACTGGCTGAGTCTTAGCATGTTTTGGGTGTAATTTTCATCAAGTTTAATGGAGGATTTCTGTCCACAAGATTTAGCAAATTTTCTTGCATTATCATTCCAAACCCCCCTCATTAACTACTGCCCCAGTGGTCTGGTACCCCTCTCATCTGATAATAACTGAATTCTATCACTTACAGCAGCCAGAAGAAATCGCCACTGCCTACATATCTGGAATAGACTAGCATTCCTCATGCTGGCACCATCACGAAACATCAGCTATACACCAGTCAACCCAGCCAAGAGTTGGTACTCCAGAGTTACTCTTCATTGGTAATGTAGTGTCACAGCAGCTTAAAAACTTTGCTTAAGACACAGAGGTGATACAGCCAACATGTCCTTCTACATAATACCACTCTCTTGCCCCAATCACTTGGCCCAATGCTGTTTAACCATCAACCCACACAGCCCATCTGTCCTGAATTACTTCCCATCTTTCCAGCCTCTCTAAGTCACCACTATACTTTTCACTATCAACCAAGCATCTTATAATTGTTCAATGTTGAACCATCACATGCAAGCAAGCCTTTAAACAACGCAGAAAATTATCCTTTATTTGCAAACACAAAAGCAATCAGAAAATAAAGAAACAGAAGCTGTATTTCTGTTCCAGAACACAATAAATTACTTGCATGTTAAGCAACAACAATTTTACAGTTGCTGAGTCATCACTTCACTCAGCTCTCATCTGCTGTAATGAGATGCAATTAAGTCCTCTACAGGTTGCAGCGTCAAACACCGCTGTGCTCTGTCATGCACAAGATGAAGTTCTCCATGCTCAATGTCTTTATCTCCTCCGTGGTCGGCTGTTTCCACTCTTCCAGTTCTACAGTGTTCACCACATCCATTCATTGCCTGCTTCAGTTGTGCACATTGAGGAATGACAGGGCACACCCTGTATGAAATATATTGCAGGGGCCCATCAAACCTGTCCAAACGGCATAACTGGATCTTCAGCAGGCCTATTGTCTTCTCCACCGTGGCTCTGGTCAAAGATTGGGCTGCATTGTATTTATGATCTGCCTCAGTTGAGGGTTGAGCAACAGTGTCACTGGTCTTAGTTGTAGTAGATAGCCTTTCTACTCCAGCAATCAGCCTTGTAAGACATCTGGACTTTCAAATGCAGCAGGAACGCAAGAGTTTCCCAGGATGTATGAGTCATGGCAGTTCCCAGGGTGCTGGGTGCAAAGCTCGAAGAAGTGAAGATAACTTTTATATTGATGGAATGAAACTCCTTCCCATTGATGAAAGATAGATCTCATGGAATACAGGGAGAACTAGCCATTTGGATATAGAACTGGTTTAAAGGTAGAAGACAGAGGATGGTGGTGGAGGGTTGTTTTTCAGATTGGAGGCCTATGAGCAGTGGAGTGCCACAAGGATAAGTGCTGGGTCCACTACTTTTTGACATTTAAATAAATGACTTAGATGTGAACTTCAAAGGTATGGTTAGTAAGTTTGCAGATAACACCAAAATTGGAGGTGTAGTGGACAGTGAAGAAGGTTACCTCAGATTACAACGGGATCTTGATCAGATGGGCCAATGGGCTGAAGTGTGGCAGTTAGAGTTTAATTTAGATAAATGTAAGGTGCTGCATTTTGGGAAAGCAAATTTTTGCAGGACTTGTACGCAGTGGTAAAGTCCTAGGGAATGTTGCTGAACAAAGAGACCTTGGAGTACAGGTTCATAGCTCCTTGAAAGTGGACTCGCAGTTAGATAGCATACTGAAGGCCACGTTTGGTATGCTTTCCTTTATTGGTCAGAGCATTGAGTACAGGATTTGAGAGGTCATGTTGCGTCTGTACAGGACGTTGGTTAGGCCACATTTGGAATATTGTGTGCAATTCTGGTCTCTCTCCTATTGGAAGAATGTTGTGAAACTTGAAAGGGTTCAGAAAAGATTTACAAGGATGTTGCCAGGGTTGAAGGATTTGAGCTATAGGGAGAGCTGGGACTGTTTTCCCTGGAGCATCAAAGGCTGAGGGGTAACATCACAGAGGTTTATAAAATCATGAGGGGCATGGATAGGATAAATAGACAAAGTATTTTTCCTGGGGGGGAGGGAGTCCAGAAATAGAGGGCATAGGTTTAGGGTGAGAGGGGAAAGATATAAAAGGGACCTAAGGGGCAATTCTTTTACACAGCAGGTGTATTTTCTCCTTTTCACACCTTTGTTTGTACTCATTTTCCTAATTCCCTTTTCCTACTTCAGCACTTGCTTTGTCTTTTGCTCTGGGCCCTGACAGTCTGTTCCACTTGCTTGTTAACCACCTTATTAACTCCAAATCTCATCTCATTTATACACAGTTTTCTATCCTGCTATCCATCACAAGCAAACAATTTTGACATGGATGTCAGAGTGGGCACTTGGAAACTCCAGCTCTAAAGGACCTCCCTGTTGGACACAAGCATCAACACCACTGGGCACATCTTTTGATCAATGAGTACATGCACCTCAGAGCCACAGATTTTGCATCTGACGTGTCAGCATTTAATAATCCTCATGGCATCCCCAGTCCACTTACAGTATGCTTCTGCAGTGCAATAGTGCACCACAGGGCACAATGACAATGACCATTGTAATGCTGCAATGAGAAGACTGCACTTAGGATCATGCACCCAGCTCATGGACTGAACCAGGCTACATTTCCAGGCTATCTGCTTACTATCTTAGTACTCATTCATTTAGCTTAACCTGCATTCACACAGCTGACTTGTCTTGCATTCCATGCCTTATTGGTGCCTTAGCCAAAGCTGGAAAGCTCACGGTACTTCTGCCTTGACTTATTGTTTAGATAGGCACAGAGTCAGGCAGCTTGCCATGCTTGATGGTAGTGTTCAATAGGTGGACGCCTTGATCTATGGCACAGTCTATGTCAATCTCACACTTATATCTTGTGCCAACTTCTGCACAATAAACACATGGTTTTAACCAAAACACAGAAGCCACCAACGACCTTCTTGAACCAAAGTAAATCTCATACAGAAATTGATGTCTTCCACCATGCGAGTATGCACTGCTTTGTTTACCCTGACCCACCTTACAGCAAATCACTGTTGCTGAACCTGTTTCATGAACCAATACACAATGTCATCGATATCTATCTTGGAAGTTGTGAGGATTACTTCTGGGATATTATAAGCAAAAGCAGCCCAAGTGCTTCCTGCGTGTATTGAACCTCCTGATGTCTGCAGAGAAACATTCTCTTCAAAAGATACTGCTTGCTGACCAGTAGCAAAGCACTCACATTGATACAAGACCTCAAAAAAACACAGACAAGTCTGAAATCTTGTCTCTATTGAAACACATTCCAAATCCTACAAGATGATGACAGCCCTAACATTTGATGGCACATATCCTGGCTGACTGCAAGCATCACCGAAAAAGAAGGGCTCATGCCCGAAATGTCGATTCTCCTGCTCCTTGGATGCTGCCTGATCTGCTGTGCTTTTCCAGCAACGCATTTTGAGCTCTGATCTCCAGCATCTGCAGTCCTCACTTCCACCTAACACAGCATGGCAATCAAGTTGTGAAGTCCCAGGTTTCAACCTTCCAAAGAAAAACCAATCAACTATAAATCTCTTGAGGATAGACCAGGAAAAATGTGGCCTCTTTATTCACAAAATGAATTATTGGAACCACTCAAATTGTGAATGTAACCACACAAGTTAGACCATATACTGAACTCCTGCCCTGAGAGATCTATTCCTGGTGGCATTACAACCATTCCTATTGCATCAGCTAAAACTGCTGATTGTGTTGTAAACATCAACATTGAACTGTAACTGCTTCCCCAGCCCATGTGAATAACAAAACGAATCATGTGAAATGGGCTTCACTTTCAAATTCAGCATTTTTTTCTTACCCTAATTCTCCCTTCAGAAGGCAATGCTGAACGACCTTCTTGAACCACTACACTTTATCTGTGTAGGTGTACCCATGGTGCCGTTGGAATGGGAGTTTCAGATTTTCATTAAGTAATAGTGAAATAGTGAAAGTCTGGATAATGTATAGCTTGGAGTGAACTTGCAGGTGGTGATGTTCCTTTGCATCTACTGTTCTTATCCTTCTAGAGCTTGAGATCACAGATTTGAGAAGATGCTGCTACAAAGGCACACTGAGCTGCAAAGAATCTTCTTCACATTGTAAATTGTAAAACTAACTAATAATAATATAGATGCCAAATGTAATGGGATGTTCTGCCCCCCCCCCCCCCCCGCCAACCTTCCTTGGTTGCTGTCCCACTCAGCTATATCTGGTGGTAAACCTCTACTATGTAATTTACAGTTGTATAACATATCTAAAGAATGAGTAGGGATCTCATAAAATTCTAACAAAACTGGGCAGGTGAATGGAGGACGAATGTTCCTGATGACTGTGGAGTGCAGAACCAGGGATCACAGTCTAAGGATACTGGGTAGGCCATTTAAGACGAACGTAAGGAGAAAGTTTTCTACTCGGAGAGTGGTGAACCTGTGGAATTCACTGCCATTGAAAATGGTTGAGGCCAATACTGTACATTGAATATTTTCAAGAAGGAGATAGATATAGTTCTTAGAACTATAAGGATCAAACAGCATGGGCAATAAGTGGGATCAGGGTACTGAGTAAGATGATCATATTGAATGGCAGAGTAGGCATCAAGGGCCAAATGGCCTACTCCTGTTCATATTTTCTATGTTTCTGTGTTAAGATCATGGTTGTGATTTTAAGGAGCAGATCGAGAGAACTAGCATCATGCTTTATGGTCTTTTCTTATATCTTGGTGTTGAGCCGTCTATGCATTGGTCCATTAGGGATTTCTTCTGAGACTCTGGAAACAGTCTCTAAAGTTATATTTTGAGGAGATAGGAAGACCAGGCCTGGAGCCATGTTCTTCCACTTTGACTCATCAGCCTACCTATTATTCCAGTTGCCCGATATTATGCCAACCTGAAGGCAAGGAGCTGCAGCAGAATATCTATTGCAGGTGTACAGTTCACATGTGAAATGGGAATCACATGTGGATCTTGAAACCGCACAGCATTCCATCAGATGCTTCCCCACCCAGCCACCTGAAGATGAAAACCAAACTATGTATTAACATGTGAGCAAATTGGTTGAAAAAGAAGGAGGCCATTCAGTCCCTCAAGTCTGCACCACCATTCGTAGGATCTGACTGTGACATTAAATTCATGCACCAGCATAAGCCACCACAAACCTTTGACTCTCATGTTCATCAAGAATCTATCTACCCCTGCCTTAAAAGTATTGGATGATTATCCCACTGCTCTACGAGTGCATTTTTATTAATTATTTTGAAACCTTGGAATCTCAAGTTAAAAATGTGTTTTGCCATTGGTAATGAATTATAACAGCCCCTTTTTCTACTTAAATATCTCTAACCCATAAAATCTGTTTTATGATAGGTTTTGTTTTGTAAGTGGAAGAATGTTTAGAACATGAATCTTGTGAAATATTGCTGAAAATGTGTTGCTGGTTAAAGCACAGCAGGTTAGGCAGCATCCAAGGAACAGGAAATTCGACGTTTCGGGCCAGAGCCTTTCATCAGGAAGGCTCTGGCCCGAAACGTCAAATTTCCTGTTCTTTGGATGCTGCCTAACCTGCTGTGCTTTAACCAGCAACACATTTTCAGCTCTGATCTCCAGCATCTGCAGACCTCACTTTTTACTCTTGTGAAATATTGTTTACTGTATGAACACACAGCTATTTTTCAATTATACAGGGAATACATAAAAATATGCAAGTACAAAACCACTCAATCCCCTCATTTATTCTGGATACAATGACGAAAATATTATAATTTGACAGGGCGTGATATAGCTATAGTTAAGGTCTGAACGCAATTTGCAGTTCTAAAATCAAATTACCATCTGGGCTCACATTAACTCAAACATGTTCATTTTTGCAGGACTATGATGAGCCAGATGTTCTTTTGTGCAAATTGAAAAACAGCCTTTCCTTTAAATAAAAACCAAAAGAACTGTGTGTGCTGGAAATCAGAAACAAAAAACGAAATTGCTGTAAAAGCTCAGCAGATCTGGCAGCATCTGTGGAGGGAAGTCATTCCTTGCATTTCATTTTTTTTTCATTTTATTTTTGAAATATGTCACTGAATGAATTAAGGGTTACATTATGGGCATATCCACGAGGGAAAGCAGGTTTGGATCCGATATACTCAAAATAAGAAAAAAATTATGGGGACTGGGTGGGATAGGAGTACTTGCTCAGGCCCCAGAAACAATCCTTAGCCATTTCTATATCTGTGTGAGTTGGATGCCCAACTCTATCTTTTACCCCATGCCAGGGTCTATTCTATTGGGTTTCTAGTGGCAGCCATCTCCCACTTCAATTCCTGTTTCTACTCACTTGTTTTGGGCAAGTGACCAATTTTAAAATTTAACTGTGACTTATCTCTAACCCATAAAATCTGTTTTATGATAGGTTTTGTTTTGTAAGTGGAAGAATGTTTAGAACATGAATCTTGTGAAATACTGCTGAAAACGTGTTGCTGGTTAAAGCACAGCAGGTTAGGCAGCATCCAAGGAACAGGAAATTCGACGTTTCGGGCCAGAGCCTTTCATCAGGAATGAGGGACGCCTGGACCAACCAACCCAACCACCCCGTGGCTCAACACTTTAACTCTCCCTCCCACTCCACCGAAGACATGCAGGTCCTTGGACTCCTCCATCACCAGAACATAACAACACGATGGTTGGAGGAAGAGCGCCTCATCTTCTGTCTGGGAACCCTCCAACCACAAGGGATGAACTCAGATTTCTCCAGTTTCCTCATTTCCCCTCCCCCCACCTTGTCTCAGTCGATTCCTTTGAACTCAGCACCGCCCTCCTAATCTGCAATCCTCTTCCTGACCTCTCCGCCCCCACCCCACTCCGGCCTATCACCCTCACCTTGACCTCCTTCCACCTATCACATATCCATCGCCCCTCCCCCAAGTCCCTCCTCCCTACCTTTTATCTTAGCCTGCCTGGCACCCTCTCCTCATTCCTGATGAAGGGCTCTGGCCCGAAACGTCGAATTTCCTGTTCCTTGGATGCTGCCTGACCTGCTGTGCTTTAACCAGCAACACATTTTCAGCCCAGTTCCAACCTACCAGCTCAGCACCATCCTCATCTGTCCATCTTCCTTCCCAGCTATCTGCACCACCCTCCCCTCCAACCTATTACCTTTACCCCACCTCCATCTATTTGTTGCACTCTCAGCCACCTTTCCCCAAGCCCCACCCCCTTCCATTTATCTCTCTACCCCCTAGGCTCCCAGCCTCATTCCTGATGAAGGGCTTATGCTCGAAATGTCAGTTTTCCTGTTCCTTGGATGCTGCCTGATCTGCCGTGCTTTTCCAGCACCACACTCTTGACTCTAATCTCCAGCATCTGCATTACTCACTTTTGCCGAGTTGATTTTATCCCTAATCAATCCTTACCTTTCCAAATACATGTAAATTCTGTCCCTCGGGTCTTGATGGGCTGGATGGCCTTACTCCCACTCCTATGTCTTATGGTCTTAAAATACTCGTTTCGTATCTCTCTATCTCCTGTGGCTCCATATATATGCTTTGCTGATCTTTGAGGGGCCCTATCCTCTCCCTAGTTACCCTTTTGATCTTTTTATAAAAACGCTTTGGATTCTCCTTAACCCTATTTGCCAAAGTTATCTCATGTCCCCTTTTTGCCCTCTTGATTTCCCTCTTAAGTATACTCTTACTGCCTTTATACTCTTCTGAGGATTCATTCAATTTCCCCGTCTACACCTGATATATGCTTCCCTCTTTTTCTTAACCAAAACCTCAATTTCTCTAGTCATCCAGCACTCTCTATATTTACCAGCCTTTCCTTTCACCCGAACAGGAACATACTGGCTCTGGACTCTCGTTATCTCATTTTTGAAGACTTGCCATTTTCCAGTTGTCCCTTTACCTGTGAACATCTGCCCTCAATCAGCTTTTGAAAGTTCTTACCTAATACCGTCAAAGTTAGCATTCCTCCAATTTAGAGCTTCAACTTTTAGATCCGGTCTATCCTTTTCCATCACATTTGGAAGTAGGTTTGCTCACTGAGCTGAAAGGTTCATTTCCAGACATTTTGTTACCTTACTAGGTAACATCTTCAGTGGACCTCACGCGAAGCAATGCTGAAAATTCCTGCTTTCTACTTATGTGTTTCGGTTTCTTTGGGTTAGTGATGTTATTTCCTGTGGTGAAGTCACCCTCTGTTCCTTTTCTCAGAGGGTGGTAGATGGGGTCTAACTCGATGTGTTTGTTGATAGAGTTCTGGTTGGAATGCTATGCTTCTAGGAATTCACATGCGTGTCTCTGTTTGGCTTGTCCTAGGATGGATGTATTGTCCCAGTCAAAGTGGTGTCCTTCCTCATCCGTATGTGAGGATATTAGTGAGAGAGGGTCATGTCTTTTTGTGGCTAGTTGATGTTCATGTATCCTGGTGACTAGTTTTCTGCCTGTTTGTCCGATATAGTGTTTGTTACAGTCCTCGCACGGTATTTTGTAAATGATGTCAGTTTTGCTCATTGTCTGTAGAGGGCCTTTCAAGTTCATTAGCTGCTGTTTTAGTGTGTTGGTGGGTTAGTGGGCTACATGGCGCCAAGGGGTCTGAGTAATCTGGCAGTCATTTCCGAGATGTTGTTGATGTAGGGGAGAGTGGCTAGGGTTTCTGGACGTGTTTTGTCTGCTGGTTTGGGTTTGTTACTGAGAAATCGGCAGACTATGTTCATTAGATACGCATTCTTTTTTAATACACGGTATAGGTGATTTTCCTCTGTTCTGCGTAGTTCCTCTGTGCTGCAGTGTATGGTGGCTCATTGAAATAATGTTCTAATGCAGCATAGTTTGTGGGTGTTGGGATGATTGCTTCTGTAGTTCAATATTTGGTCTGCATGTGTTGTTTTTCTATAGATGCTGGTTTGAAGTTCCCCATTGGCTGTTCGCTCTACTGTGACATCTAGGAATGGCAGTTTGTTGATATTTTCCTCCTCTTTAGTGAATTTTATGCCAGTAAGGGTATTATTGATGGTCTTGAAAGTTTCCTCTAACTTGTTTTGTGTAGTGATGACAAAGGTGTCATCCATGTGGCGGACCCAGAGTTTGGGTTGGATGGTTGGCAGAGCTGTTTGCTGAGGTCTCTGCATTACTGCCTCTGCTAAGAACCCTGATATCAGAGATCCCATGGGTATTCCATTGGTTTGTCTGTAAGTTTCGTTGTTGAAACGTCTGGAAATGAATCTTTCAGCTCAGCAAGCAAACCTACGTCCAAAACCTCAACCTGAGCTACAAATCTTCTCAAAACTCGCTTTTCCAACACTATTTTAAAATTAATAGAATTATGGTCGCTGGCCCCAAAGTGCTGCCCCACTGACACCTCAGTCACCTGCCCTGCCTTATTTCCCAAGAGTAGGTCAAGTTTTGCACCTTCTCCAGTAGGTATATCCACATACTGAATCAGAAAATTGTCTTGTACACACTTAACAAATTCCTCTCCATCTAAACCCTGAACACTATGGCAGTCCCAGCTGATATTTGGAAAGTTAAAATTCACTGCCATAACCATCCTATTATTCTTCCAGATAACAGATCACATTACAAACTTGTTTCTCAATTTCCCTCTGACTATTAGGGGTCTATAAGACCATCCCAATAGATGATCATCCCCTTCTTACTTCTCAGTTCCACCCAAATAACTTCCCCAGATGTATTCCCAGGAATATCCTCCCTCAGTACAGCCGTAATGCTATCCCTTATCAAAAATGCCACTCCACCTCCTGTTGTTGACCCTTGTTCTCCTTCCGATAGCATTTGTATCATGGAAGATTAAGCTGCCAGTCCTGTCCATCCCTGACTCACGTTTCTGTAATTGCTATCGTATCCCAGTCCCATGTTCCTAATCATGCCCTAAGTTCACCTGTCTTACCTGTTAGGCCTCTTGCATTGAAGTAAATGCAATGTAATTTATCATTCTTACCTTGTTTTCTGCTTTGTTCCTGCCTGCCCTGACTGTTTGATTCGCTCCCTTTCCCAACTATACCAGTGTTAGATTGATCTTTTTCTTCACTATTTCCCTGGGTCCCCACCCCCCAATCTTACTAGTTTAAATCCTCCCAAGCAGCTCTAACAAATCTCCCTGCCAGTATATTAGTCCCCTTCCAATTCAAGTGCAATCCATTCTTCTTGTACAGGTCACTTCTATCCTGGAAGAAATTCCAATGATCCAAAAATGTGAATCCTTCTCCTCTGCACCAACTCCTCAGCCATGTATTCATCCGCTCTATCCTCCTTTTCCTACCCTCACTAGCTCCTAGCACCTGGAGTAATCCAGACATTACTACCCTTGAGGACCTCCTTTTTAAAATTCCTGCATAACTCTGTATTCCTGCATAACTCTCCCTTCGGAATCTCATCTTTTTCTCTTCCTGTGTCGTTGGTTCCAATGTGTACAATGATCTCCTGCTTTGAGAACATTCTGCACCCTCTCTGAGTTATCCTTGAAGCTGGCACCAGGGGAGCAGCACACCATTCTGATGTTTAGCTGCTGGCCGCAGAAACGTCTGTCCGTGCCTCTGATTAGAGAGTCGCCTATCGCACTCGATCGCTTGCAACCCGACATACCCCTCATTACATTAGAGCCTGTCTTGATACCAGAAACCTGGCTGTTTGTGCTCCATTCACTGAGAGTCCATCACCCCCTATATTTTCCCAAAACAGCATACTTGTTTGAGATGGGGGTAGCCACAGAAGAGTCCTGCACTAGTTGTCTATCCAACCAACTTTTCTGGAATTAACACATCTACCTGACTGTATGTGCGGCTTTTCTCCCTTCCTTTAACTGCCATTCATCACACCCTCTAGCTCTTGTAAATTCCTCATTGCCTCTAACCACTGCTCCAAGCAATCCATGCAATGTGATAGGATTTGCACCCAAAGACACTTCCTGCAGACATAATCATCAGTAACATGGAAACTCTCCCTAAACTTTCACATCTGACAGGAAGGGAATATCACTCTAATAAATACTATTTTTTCTCCTTCACATTCTACAGTCCTCTTATTTGACGGCAAAGATTGCCATTTAGCTCCTGCTTGGCTTCATTACAGCCTTGATTCAAACATGGACGGGGGTAACCTGGGGCAGGTGTTCTTGCTGCATCCTGAGATCTGCAGTCAGTGCTATTTTTGCTGCCATATGCATAATCTTGTCCTCTCTCCCCATCAGTACTGCCTCACACTACTTCAAAGCTGTCCAACACTTTAGTTCAACTTCATTCTTCAGTTCAAAGAACAAAGAAAATTGACAGCCCGGAACAGGTGTTTTCGCCCTCGAAGCCTGAGCCGATACAAATTCACTGTCTCAACCAATCACCCAATTCCTAAGCATCTGTATCCCTCTGCTCCCCACCTACTTATGCATCTGTGCAGATGCACCTTAAATGAATCTACATCCCTGCCTCTACTACGTCTGCTAGCAACGCATTCCAGGCACCTACCACCCTCTGTCTAAAGTACTATCCCCCTTAAACTTTTCACCTCTCACTTTGAACATGTGACCTCTTGTTATTGAATCCCTCATCCTGGGAAAAAGCTTATCTCGATTTACCCTGTCTACACCCTTCATGATTTTGTACCCCCTCACTCTCATTTTTCCTATTGTAAACAATCCTAACCTACTCAACCTCTCTTCATAGCTAGCACCTTCCATACCAGGCAACCTTCTTGGTAAACCTTCTCTGAACCCTTTCCAAAGCGTCCACCTCCCTTTGGTAATGTGGCGACCAGAACTGTACACAGTATTCTAAATGCGGTCAAACCAAAGTCTTGAACAAAATTTTAACAAGAAATATTTTTTCTTCCTTCCAAGTATTAAGGAATACAAACTGTAATAACTTGGTGGTGTCCATGGTCCTCTGGTATATTACTCACCTGCAGTTCCCTTTGACTCCATCCATTCCTCTAATTCCACCTCTTGTTGGGTATTTACCATATCGTCTCACCCTCCTCTCTTCCAATGCTTAACGATCTGTACTCAGCAAAGTACTTAGTTCTGTCCTCACCTCGATGAATTTTACGTAGGACAAAATGTCAAACCCATCTTCCATAGTCTTCACTTCTGTGCCTATTTCTATGGGCAGGAATCCTCTCCCTATCCCAAAGACTCCTTCACCTGTCTCCAACACTGTCCCTTCTCCTGAACCCCCTGGTCTCTTACCTGTATTCAAACTGGTCATTGAGAACTGTCAACATGACATTAGTCATCTTAATTTTTCTGCTCTGCTTATCCATTCTGTCTCCCTCTGAACTTACTGCTCTCTGTATTCTCCGATCCAACTCTGACTTTAGAATCAAGCCTTCTGACAAAGATGGTACTGCTGTTGTCTGATGTGCTGACCTCTACATAGCATAGGTTAAGTGGTGGGTCTCCCTTGGACCATGACCCCACAATCGAACATCCAAGCTGTTCTATGACCGTCACTAACTTCACCTCATCTGGGGTCTCTCTGCCATAGCTTCCTACCTCTTCTTCTCCTTACCTCGTACACCCTGTTTCTACCTCCTTCTTAAAATCAACAAACAGGACCGCCCTCATAGATCCATTGTTTCAACCCATTCCTCTCCCAAGGAACCTATTTTTTCCTAACTGAACTCGATTTTCTCTCCCCTTGCCCAGTCCCTTCCTACTGACATCCGAGATTTGTGTGACACTTTACATCACTTTCTCGGTTTCCAGTTTGTGGGCATGAGCTGCCTACTCTTCACCATGGACATGCAATTCTTTTACATGTCCATTCCCATCAGATGATCTTTGATCTCTCAGCTTCTTCCTGGAAAGAAGGGCCTGAACCACGCCCCTCCTCCGCCACCACCCTCCTCTGCCAGCCCCAGCTCAGACAAATAGTAAATGATACCAGGTGTGGTTACCTGTAAAATTTTGCATTGGTTGTGATGTGGATCTGCTCCCACCATGAAGAGAAGAAATCCACAAAATCCAGAAGAAAACAAAATCTAGCAGCTGAGTTTATGACTTGAAGAGTATTACTCTATAAAGAAGACAGAGGAAATCAATTAAGAGCTGAAATGCAATTAATGACAATTGAAGAAATAGCAAAAAGCAAGTTCAATACCTTCACAGGTAAACCTAATTCTGAAGCTGGTTAGAAAAGCTGGGCATGAGTGTGGGCTAGGAAGACCGAAAAGCTAACCCCACTTGGAAGCACAGATGCCTTCGTGATGTAGGTTTTGCAAGAAGCAACTCAAGGCTCCAGAAGGAAAAGTTAGACATACCAAGGAGAAAGAGGAATAATTTTATGCAAAAAGACCAAAAAGGAATGCAAGGAAATGTAAAGGAGAGTTCTCATTTCTCACAACAATTGGCTGCATGAGACCCAGCTGCAAGAAACAATGAAAGGGCCAGGAAGGAAATTTAGATTAAGGCTCCTGAATCAAGAAGGCCTTAGAGTGTAATGTACAAGCAACTTTAAAGAAACCTGATTAAAAGTCTGGCAGAGGAAGAAAGGTCAAGAAAAGAATATTAGCTTAAAGACCAGCAAACTTAACATAAGATTGAAATGGTAGAGATTTAAAATACCTTTACAATTATAAACTAAATTATCACACTAAGAAGGTAAAAGGTAATGCTACCTAACAGATTCAAGGTCTATGAAGGATAATGCAGAAGACAAATGTGGGATTGGAGGTGACTGTTCTTAAGATATCACATTGTTTCAAAATTAAACATTAAGATTGAAGTTGAGCAGGTGAATGCACTATTACATTCAGTGGGTCTGATTGCAGATGGTGTCATAACAAGCAGACCATCATAGAGAGCACAGAAACTTTTGAAGATGGCCTTAAAACATTTGTCAATTGCTTCAATTTAAGAACAAATAAAAGTTTTGAACAAGAAAGATTTAACAGAAGAATTCAACTTCTGTAAGAATTCGCAAACAATTTCATTAATGACTTCTACAGACTAATGGAAAACTGTGATTATGGATATTTGAAACAGTGACATCAGAATTCATATGAGACAGAATTGCTGTTGGAATTCAGAACAATGTAAATACTCATGCTCACATTTATAAAAGATAATATAACACCTACCATCATCAGAAAAGATGTGTGCATTCGATGAGTTACTTCAGTTGGAGAAAATGGCCAAGACGTTCCTCAGGAAATTGCTGATCCAGACAGGCCAGAGGAGACGGAAGTTATTCATGTCAATAGACTGTTGATTTTCTGCTTGATACAGGACCAAGTGACATTGTTCTGTCAGGCCAGTTACCATCGCTGATAAAGCAGAAATTGCAATGTATAGAGATAAGAATAACTGGCAGCAAGGATAACTGCCAGAAACATAAGAATGCTACAAGTCACTTTTGAAATTAAAATCATACATACATACAAGTAACTTCACCTTTGAGCCTGCATGAATACCTTGACAACAATTTCATCAGTTGGGGAGATCAACAATCACCTATCAACAATTAGTCCAGAAACAAGCAGCTGTCCAAGCACTATTCCAGGAACAATCAACCAATCAAGGGACAACCAGCCTCCTGGCAGAACACAAACACATGAAACAATCCAATGAGGTTCCTTATATTGACGTACAAGAGCTGTTTAACATTGTCAATTTAGAGGAACTCACAATTTCACACCATCGGTGGAAACATTCCATCTCTTGGGTTGCAGGTTCACAGTTCCTTAAAGATGGAGTCACAGGTAGACAGAGTAGTGAAGAAGATGTTTAGTACTCTTGTCTTTATTAGTCAGAGCATTGAAAATAGAAGTTTGGAGCTATACAGGACATTAGAGTCATAGGGATGTACAGCATGGAAATAGACCCTTCGGTCCAACCCGTCCATGCCGACCAGATATCCCAACCCAATCTAATCCCACCTGCCAGCACCCAGCCCATATCCCTCCAGACCCTTCCTATTCATATGCCTATCCAAATGCCTTTTAAATGTTGCTATTGTATCAGCCTCCACCACTTCCTCTGGCAGCTCATTCCTTACACGTACTATCCTCTGTGTGAAAACGTGGCCCCTTAGGTTTCTTTTATATCTTTCTCCTCTCAACCTAAACCTATGCCCTCTAGTTCTGGACTCCCCAACCCCAGGGAAAAGACTTTGTCTATTTATCCTATCCATGCACTTCATGATTTTGTAAACTTCTATAAGGTCACCCTTCAACCTCCGACGCTCCAGGGAAAACAGCCCCAGCCTGTTCAGCCTCTCCCTGTAGCTCAAATCCTCCAACCCTGGCAACGTTCTTGTAAATCTTTTTTGAACCCTTTCAAGTTTCACAACATCTTTCTGATAGGAAGGAGACCAGAATTGCACGCAGTATACCAACAGTGGCCTAACCAATGGCCTGTACAGCTGCAACATGACCTCCCAACTCCTGTATTCAATACTCGGACCAATGAAAGAAATACCAAATGCCTTCTTCACTATCCTATCTACCTGCGATTCCACTTTCAAGGAGTTATGAATCTGCACTTCAAGGTCTCTTTGTTCAACAACACTCCCTAGGACCTTACCATTTAAGTATATAAGTCCTACTAAGATTTGCTTTCCCAAAATGCAGCACCTCACATTTATCTGAATTAAACTCTATCTGTTACTTCTCGGCCCAGTGGCTCATCTGGTCAAGATCCCGTTGTAATCTGAGGTAACTTTCTTCACTGTCCACTACACTTCCAATTTTGGTGTCATCTGCAAACTTACTAACTGTACTTCTTATGCTCACATCCAAATCATTTGTGTAAATGACAAAAAGTAGTGACCCAGCACTGATCCTTGTGGCACTCCACTGGCCACAGGCCTCCAGTCTGAAAAACAACCCTCCACCACCACCCTCTATCTTCTACCTTTGAGCCAGTTCTGTATCCAAATGGCTAGTTCTCCCTGTATTCCATGAGATCTAACTTTGCTAACCAATCTCCCATGGGGAACCTTGTCGAACGACTTACTGAAATCCATATAGATCTCATCTACCGCTCTGCCCTCATCAATCTTCTTTGTTACTTCTCCAAAAAACTCAATCAAGTTTGTGAGACATGATTTCCCACGCACAAAGCCATGTTGACTATCTCTAATCAGTCCTTGCCTTTCCAAATACATGTAGATCCTGTCCCTCAGGATTCCCTCCAACAACGTGTCCACCAACGACGTCAGGCTCACTGCTCTATAGTTTCCTGGCTTGTCCTTACCACCATTCTTAAACAGTGGCACCACATTAGCCAATCTCCAGTCTAGTTCGGCTACGTTTGGAACACTGCGTTCAGTTCTGCTATAGGAAAGATGTTGTTAAATTTGAAAGAGTGCAGAAAAGATTTACAAGGATGCTACCGGGGTTGAGGCTTTGAGTTATAGGGAGAAGCCAAACAGGCTGGGGCTAGTTTCCCTGAAGCTTTGGAGGTTGAGAAGTGACTTTTCAGAGGTTTATAAAATCATGAAGGGCACAAATAGGATGAACTGTCAAAACCTCTTCCCAGGGTAGGGAAATCCAAAATTAGTCCATAGTTTAAGGTGAGAAGGGAAAGATATAAAAAGGAGGTAAGGGGCAACTTTTTCACACAGATGGTAGTGCATCTACGGAATGAGCTGCAAAGGAAGTGGTGGAGGCTGGTGCAATTACAACATTTAAAAGGCATCTGGATAGATATATGAATAGGAGGGGCTTAGAGACATATGGACCAAATGCTGGCAAATGGGATTAGATGAATTTAGGATATCTGGTTGGCATGATGGGTTGGATTGAGGGGTCTGTTTCTGTGCCATATAACCCTATAACACTATGACTCTATCTTCTAAAACAGAACAGTGACAGAGATAATGCTGACCGAGGATCTGAATATGTTTATTTCACCAGACCTAGAATGGGTAATTGAAGACATCCAGCCTGATCAACAATTTGAGAGAGATAAACTGCACATAACTTCATTGGAGACAGACCAATTCTCTTTGAAATCCAAGGCACAAAAGAAGAAACTGCCTGGCCTATGCATTCAAGGAAATTGAAAGTAATTGCCTGATCTCGAAATTCAGGATACCACAAGTTGAAAAAAGTCAACTGTCCAGGCAGGAAATTCAGGAGATATAAAGGTCTGCCAAATAAAATAAGGGACCCTCTGTGTGAAGGATATCCAGTGGAGAAATAGTTCACAAATCATAACCAGGGTCAACGGTCCTCAGGCAACACACGTGTAATTCTTCCAAGTCTGAGAAAAGTAAAATCACCGGATTGCCTTCATTTGTGAAGCCAGAGACTTGGGTGAGATGAAGTGGTGGTAAACGTAATATAGTTATATATTACATGCATGTAGAATAAATGTGATTATATATGTGTTATTTAGGAGGAGAAAAAGTCTTGAGAGAGATGTTATGGAAAGTAATGGTTCTGGAGGGGGTAATTACATGTTACATTGACTCTACCCATTTTACAGAGAAGGTCATAGAGGTCTATTGCATAGGCAAAGGCACCTCTGGCCCATCAACTCTGCATCGGTTAGAAACAAACATCTAACTATTCTAATCCCATTCTCCAGCACTTGGCCTATAGCCTATCTGTTATACACAGATAGTGGATGGAGACAAGATATTCTATTCTAATTTTGATGAACAGCAGATGTATCTGTACCTGCTCCCTAACTTTCCTCATTCCTGAAGAAGGGCTTATGCCCGAAACGTCGAATCTCCTGTTCCTTGGATGCTACCTGACCTGCTGCGCTTTTCCAGCAACACATTTTCAGCTCTGATCTGCAGCATCTGCAGACCTCACTTTCTCCTGCTTCCTAAAGGCCTAGTAATTGTGCCTAAGTGTAGAGAAACTTATTGCTATCATGCAATAAATCTCTTTGTTATCTGCGAACAATGCTTCTTCTGTAGATGCTCTACAGATGGCCTATTTTCTCCTAATAAACACTAGATGGGCCTATCCTCTTCCACTAATCATTAGATAGGTCCAGGCCAAAGCAAAGGTGTGGCAGCAAATTGGCTCAAACAACTCTTATCTAATACTACATACCAGTAAAGATGGCAAATATCATGAGGTTCCAGGCATGGGCATCTGAGAAAATACTGCCTCTTTCCTGCAAGATTCTTTCAACAGGAAAGTTCAACTAAACACCTACAAATGGTGCGGCTGAAACACAATCAAAACAGAATCAATGATGTGTGTTATAACACTGAATTGCATTATTGCCATCATAGGAAAACATTTTGAGCATTTAGTGATTGGAATGAGATTACCCAAGTGGACCTCGGAATTAGGGCTGGTAACCTGGTTCAATTGGGGGCCTTGGCTGACAGATAGAAACAGGAATGTCAGCGGTTCTGTACACTCTAAAAGCCAGTGTTATGACACAGGGTAAACCCCTCTGCTAATTTAAACTCAACACACAGAGAAGTTCACCTCATGCCGTTACCTGTTAAATTTCAATAGGCAAAGAAATGTCCCAGATTTCAGTATTTAAAGTAAAAATTAACAATTTTATTCTTTAAATCCAAAAGAGAACATTAGAACCACTATTTACAACTACTTTCTCTTAAACCTGTATTTTGCCTCCCACCTGCAATAAAAAGCCTCAATTAAGATTTACAAAAAACAGTCACATTTCAAAACCAGTCAGCTTGGTAGATTCTCCTTTGTAGATTTTCCTCAGTAGATTTCTTTAGGTCAGCTTCGGTGTTCTGCTTATGGAGAGGTCGCTTTCAGAGAACTCTTCAGCTAGCAGTCTATACGTGTTGGTGTTCTTGGCAGTTTTCCCTCTAACTGTTCAAAATGTCCGGTTTTATACCCCCAAAACATTGGATCATTTAATTGGTTTGATGTCATCAAAACACTAAATTCAAATTCAATTTGAGTTTGGTATCTGGAGCATAATATAAACCGATTGGCTGAATTTGAATTTGTTTTTGTTCCTTGGCAATGCAACTCCAGCTATTTGTTTCAACCAAATGTTACATTGTTACCTTGTTCAGCACTCTCTGTGCTTCCAGTCAGTCCTTGCTAGCTTCCTCTCTCCCTTAAAGGTGCAGTCCACGCCTACACCTTCATAACACCAGCTAAGCACATGTAAATAAAGGGTGACTTGGTGACGGGATATCGGCCTTCATGGTTTTTAGTGGTGATGGGGGTGGGATGCCAGCATAACCACATTCGTGGGGCACTGTCCAGGGTGCCAACAAGGTCAAAAATTACTGCCATCAACTCCTCCCTCATGGAAATGGCTGGGTAAACCCTGGACTTAGTTTTGCATTGACTAAACCAGTCTTTTCATAGGCTCTGTGTTCTTAGTCATTGTGAACACCCATTCAAAGTGGTTGAATATACATAGAGTTCATTTGTCAAACACGGGGACAACAATTGAAAAGGTACAAGCATCTTTTGCAGTACATGAGCTCCTGGAGATGTTGGCCACAGACAACAGCCCCTCATTTACCACCAAGGAACTTGACTACTTCCAACAGTCAGTTGGCATTTGGTGTGTAAGGACAGCTCCATACCACCCATTGTCCAATAGCCTGGCAGAAAGAGCAGACTCAAAGGAACAGTTACAGCTTCACTCAGTGCCAAACTGTACTGATTCCTGTTTTGATTATAGGACCACTCCTCATGCAACTACAGAGACTTCTCCAGCAGAGTTGCTAATGGGGAGAAGAATGTGCACCAGGTTAAACCTCATCTTCCCAATCATGGGATGGGGGGTGTAAAACAACATCAGGAATGCCAATACTGGACCTTGTTTCAATCACAACATCCCTCCCCTTCTAAGTCCTGGGACATAGGACCTTTTGTTCCCCTGTAGCTTCTGTTGGGGTGTTTTTACAACAAGTCCAGATGTATATGTATCTGCTCCCTAAAGTCCTAGTAATTGTGCCTAAGTGTAGAGGTACTTATTGCCTCTCCTGTAGATGCCTCTCCTATAGATGCTCTACAGATGGTGTGCCTGCAAGCAAGAGAAGCAGTTTACTTCAGGGGACGAAATTTGGTGCCAAAACCACGAGAATGGCCCTGCATGGGTAAGAGTAAAAAATTAGGTCTGCAGATGCTGGAGATCACAGCTGCAAATGTGTTGCTGGTCAAAGCACAGCAGGCCAGGCAGCATCTCAGGAATAGAGAATTCGACGTTTCGAGCATAAGCCCTGATGAAGGGCTTATGCTCGAAACGTCGAATTCTCTATTCCTGAGATGCTGCCTGGCCTGCTGTGCTTTGACCAGCAACACATTTGCAACTGCATGGGTAAGAGGCATGTTCAATGCAAGGTCAGGCCCTGTGATGTACAAATTTTGGGTAGGAGAGGTAGTCCTGAACAAGCATGTGGACCACATGAAAGCTGTAATCTTGCAAATGGAGCAGAAGCAAAACAAACCCAACCCATCAGATCATCTGGCAAAACTGGCAGAATCTGTGGGATCTCCCCCTCTGCTGAGCATCAAAGAAACCTCTTAGGATGAAATGGATGGGACAGATGTCGCAGTTTTGATGCTGTTACCACCTGAAGAAAAAGATGAAATTCTTTCAAGATGCTCCGGGCACAAGAGTCTGGCCATGGTCAGGTTCACATTGTCAGTAACTGAGGCAGAGTTGGAGGAATCGGACTAGTTGTAAAAATGCCCTAGGAGAAACTACAGGTTAAAAAAAGGGCCTATATCCCAGGACTTAGAGGGGGAGGGATGTTGTAATTAGAATAAGGTCAGCCAGCTGGACCTCTTGGAATATAAGTTCCCTGATTGGGCTGTTAACTAGGTCCAATCAGGGATCCCTGGCTGAAAGATATAAACAGGACTATCAGGGATTCTGTTCACTCTAGGAGCCAATTCTGAGCTAGCTGGGTCAGTGTCATGCATTATGCATGTGTAAGTAAAGGGTGACTTGTTGATGGGAAAGATTAAGAAAAACTGTTGCAGTAAACCCTGATGAGGACTATTTTTCTTCTGATGGAGGAAATGACTGCAGCTGTTGAGTGGCACAGTGTCTCAGTGGTTAGCACTGCTGCCTCACCTGGGTTTGATTCCAGCCTCAGGCAACTATCTGTGTGGAGTTTGCACAGTCTCCCTGTGTCTGTTTGGGTTTCCTCCAGGTGATCTAGTTTCTTCCCACAACCCAAAGATGTGCAGTCAGGTGGATTGGCCATGCTAAATTGTCCATGGGATATTAGGCTAGGTGGATTAGCCATGGGAAATGTAGGGATAGGAGTCAGTTTGGGACATCTTACGGAGGGACGATGTGGACTTGATGGTTCAAATGGCCTGTTTCCACTCTATAGGGACTCAGATTAAAAAACACTATTTTCATCAGTCAGAGTAAGTGGTAATGACTGGGCAGCTAGCAAATTGTGATTCAGCCTTCTACAAAATGTCAGTAGGCAGCCTTCTTCTGGGGAGTTCCTCATCTATTGCTTAATACAGGAAGTCAGAACTCAGTTCAAACTAAGTATAAACTATTTTTATTTTTTAATTCCACAAGCAAGTAAGACCTCAAGTAGCATATGAGTTTCTAGAATTTCACATGAAATGAAATTATATGTTTGGTTTAATCCAATTAAGCATGAAAGTTAAGCAATTCAGCATGCATTCAACTTTAGTAATGTTTTGCTTCAGAACTCAATGGGGGTAGCAATTGCTTAAAGGGAGTTGCTTTCATTTCCTCAGTGCATGCACAGCTATATCGAAAATCGCACCTAACTATTTCCCACAGCAACATTTTAATGAAGCAAGCATGTTTTAAAAAAAATTAGGTTTACAGTCATAGTCACTCTGGTTTGTCTTATGACTGACTGTAGATGTCATAATTTGAACAGCAAAATTTTCTCTTGCTTCATTTTCATCTCAGCATTTTTACAGGACATTAAAAGGGGAACTAAATTTCCCGCTTCCATTTCAACATAATGTTTATTTTACATGGTGAGTAGTGGTTAGGATTTGGAATGCACTGTTTGAGAGTGTGGGGGAGGCAGGGTCTGTTGAGACTTTCTAAAGAGAATTTTCTAAACATTTTCTTAAAAAGGAAAAATTGCAGATCTATAGGGAAATGTCAGGGGAGTGGCAACAAATGAATTACTCCTTCAGATGGCTCGTACAGACAAAATGGATAAAATCTTTTGAACATGGCTAATGTTTTTATAGGACAGTAGAACTGATTTGGGAAGGTAGCAAAAACTCAATGCTCTAATAGTGGGTTAAGATTTTGCAGTTAAGCTCTGAGATCCTTTTACATGAGCCAGGTTTCCCAACCGTTATTGTCAAAAACCAGCTTTGCACTCATTAACATGTCATGAATACTGGGCGGCACAGTGACACAGTGGTTAGCACTGCTGCCTCACAATGCTGGAGACACGGGTTCAATTTCCCCCTCAGGCAACTGTCTGTGTGGAGTTTGCACATTCTCCCCGTGTCTGCGTGGGTTTCCTCCGGGTGCTTTGGTTTCCTCCCACAGTCCAAAAATGTGCAGGACAGGTGAATTGGCCATGCTAAATTGCCCGTAGTGTTAGGTGAAGGGGTTAATGTAGGGAATGGGTCTGGGTGGGTTGCCCTTCAGAGGGTTGGTATGGATTTGTTGGCTTGAGTGGCCTGTTTCCGCACTGTAAGTAATCTAATCTAATTAGTCATTGACAGGGTGCAGAACTGGGCTGATAAGTGGCAAATGAAGTTCAACCTGGAAAAGTGTGAAGTTATTCACTTTGGAAGGTTGAATTTGAATGCAGAATACAGGGTTAAAGGCAGGATTCTTGGCAGTGTGGAGAAACAGAGGGATCTTGGGGTCCATGTCCATAGATTCCTCAAAGTTGCCACCCAAGTTGATAGGGTTGTTAAGAAGGCATGTGGTGTGTTGACTTTCATTGGCAAGAGACTGAGTTTAAGAGTCGCGAGGTTATGCTGCAATTCTATAGAGCCTGATTCGATCACACTTGGAATATTGTGTTCAGTTCTGGTCGCCTCATTAGAGGAAAGATGTGGAAGATTTAAAAAGCGTGCACAGGAGATTTACCAGGATGCTGCCTGGACTGAAGGACATGTCTTATGAAGAAAGGTTGAGGGAGCTAGAACTTTTCTCTCTGGAGCGAAGAAGGATGAGAGGTGACTCGATAGAGGTGTACAGGATGATGAGAAGCATAGGTAGAGTGGATAGCCAGAGACTTTTTCCCAGGGCGGAAATGACTACCACAACGCAGCATAACTTTATGGTGGTTGAAGGAAGGTTCAGGGGAGATGTCAGAGGTTGGTTCTTTACACAGAGAGTGGTGGTTGCATGGAATGCACTGCCAGCAATGGTGGTAGAGTCAGATACATTAGGGGCTTTTAAACAACTCTTGAATAGGCACATGGAAGATAGTGCAACGAAGGGTTTGTAGGTTAGTCTGATCTTAGAATAGGAATAAAGGTCAGCACAACATCGGGGGCCAAAAGGTCTGTACTTTGCGGTACTGTTCTATGTTCTATGTTCATCATCACCACAGCCCACAGGTGTAAATTTGTTAGTCAAAACCTGAAAACATATGTGTTTGCAAACACAACTACATGTACAAGACTCGTGCTTGATGGGGTAAACTATTTTAAAGTTTTAGTAAGTACATGTGTTGTGCTAATTTAGCTTCTTCAGAAATTAACCTTATTTTTGCACAAATGTTTGTAGTTTTTATGTGAAGCCATCAAGGGTCATTCAGATCATGGGAAATCTCGTTCATATGCACCTTTGCAATCAATTTATTCCAGTGTTCGGGGTGAAGTTTTGTCACATACAACTACTCATGAGAAGACCCAGTTAATGCTTACAATGCTCAGGGTAAAATCTGTCCATACTCAACAATTCATGGAAGTCTCATACATTTGCAGGCACCCTTGAAAATGGGCCTGGGGCCAGTAGATCTTCATTGTCTGGGATTTAGAAGCTTCAGAGGAAAGTCATAAGCTGTCACCCTTACCTAAGGTTTTATTAAAACATTGCTGTGTGATGTGAGACCCACTGAATAGAGGCTTTCTCACTAGTTGGCTGCACATATCCAATCTCCCCTTTAGAATTGGCATGCTTCCCTTGATTACTTGCAAATTCTGCAGTTGCTTCCTTGAAGGTATTGAGGACCCATAAGACATAGCATGAGAAGAAGTACACCTTAAATATACTAAATGACTGAACCTCTCCAGTCCGCTGTGGTAAAGAATTCCACAGATTCATTGCTTTCTGAGAAAATAAATTCCTCCTCATATCTGTCTTAAATGAATGACACCTCAATCTGAGATTGTGCCCTCTCATAGTTGGGCTAAAGATCACACAGCAACTAGGTTATAGTCCAACAGGTTTATTTGGAAGCACTAGCTTTCAGAGTGCTGCTCCTTCATCAGGTGGCTGTGGAGTACGCTGCTATAAATTCTGTGTCTTACAACTATGTACTCCACAACCACTTGATGAAGGAGCAGTGCTCCAAAAGCTAGTGCTTCCAATTAAACCTGTAGCTTTTGGAGCGCTGCTCCTTTATCAAGTGGTTGTGGAGTATAAGAGTACTTATTAGATTCGATGACTTACAGTGTGGAAACAGGCCCTTCAGCCCAACAAGTCCGCACCAACCCACTGAAGTGCACCCACCCAGACCCATTCCCCTACACCTAACACCACAGGCAATTTAGTTTGGCCAGTTCACCTAACCTGCACATCTTTGGACTGTGGGAGGAAACCAGAGCACACAGAGGAACCCCACACAGACACGGGGAGAATGTGCAAACTCCACACAGTCAGCCGCTTGAGGAGGGAATTGAACCCAGGTCTCTGGTGCTGTGAGGCAGCAGTGCTAACCACTGTGATATTATACCTGTCAGACTATAACCTGGCATTGTGTGATTTTTTAACTTTGTACACCCCAGTCCAATGCCAGTACCTCCAAATCATTCTAGAGCATAACTGTACATTTTTCCACAGAGGAATTTTACATGTTGTTTGAAATCTGCCAAGTTTTTCCCATTCATTCAACCTGTCCCTCTCCCACTGCAGCATTTTGTCATAGAGATGTACAGCATGGAAACAGACAGTGAGCTTGTGATGCATGATCTGCTGAGTATTGTAGCTCCTTTTGTGTTTGAAGTCATTAAAATAAGAGGCAGTACTGCATTGCTGGTAGTGCAATGTCAGTAGCTGCAATGAGTAAACAAATATTCATTGCACATTTTTTACTCATCCATGGGATGTAGGCCTCTCTGGTGAAGTCAGCCTTTATTGGCCATCCCTAATCAACCATAGGGCATTTAAGAATCAACTACTTTTCTTTGGATTTGGAGTCACATGTAGCACAGACAAGGTATGGATGGCCATTTTCCTTCCCTAAAAGACATTTGTGAGCCAGATGGGTTTTTCTGGCAATTGACCATAGTTTCACGGTCATTAATAGACTCTTAATTCCAGATTATCTTTATCAAACTCAAATTCTACCATTTGCTGTGCCAGGATTTGAACATGGATTCCCAGAATATCAACTGAGTTTCTGGATTAATAGTTCAGTGATAACAGCACTAGGCCAATGCCTCTCCTAACATGGAGATGCATGGGACCCAATTTCCTTTGTGGCAATCCTTTACAGCGGCAAACCTGCAATACAGTCTCACACTCAAAGAGGCATGAAGCACTAAGTAGAAAGTGGCACTTACCTTGGCAGTGCACAGTTCATTCATTCTCTTGTGGTACAATCTATCCTTTGGTTCTCATGGGAGCTGACTTTCATAAACTCCTCACGTCTAGGCTGCATTTATCACCTGGGATAGCCTCCTACTGCCATTCCTGAGAAACAGTACATCCCATCTCCACAAATGTCCTGTGGGAGTCCTCATAGGGAGATGTCATTGAACTATGGGCTGTCTTTGGCAAGTATGTGAGATCTCCAGGGGATGGATGGATGGAAGAGCTGTTCACTATTTCTCTTGAGTAACAGCGAATAAAATGCTGTTTAGTTGCCTTTTGAATATGGTCCTGGATGCCTAAGGGAGAACCTCATGTGCACCTCCACAAAGACAGTCAAAAAAAAATTCCACCCAGTAGGCCAAATGTCCTCAGTCTCCTCAACTATTTCATGATTTTATGGACAATTATTGTCAGACTTCATGTGACCGTCTTTCACATTTCTCTATGGACTTGAATCCTGGTGCAATTTGGACCATCCCCAGTCACTCTTTCATTTTCATACACTATAGATCCATTAGGGTTTGGAGGTTGTGGATTCCATTGAACAATTCAAAAGTTGGTTGATCTTTTTCTGGAATTTCCTCCATTAAGGATCCCATTGCCCTCTTCCAAGCATTCATCCAAACCTAGTGACCTGGCATTCTGCTGGCCAGAGAGTCTTTATGGCAGCATAAATACGAGTTGCACAGAGAGATTCACAGAATCCCTATTGTAACACACTCCAAAGGAATTGTCTAGAAAATCAAATTTTCCATTGGACAATTCTCCTAACCTGGAAACCACTGAAACACTTCATTTAAATCAGAGACTTCAGAAGGTTGCAATGAAATTAAGTAAGATAGTTACTCCAAAAGACTTAGAGTGACTATTAAACTGACCCGATGTTGACCACATACATAGCAACTACTCTTTCATCAGATCATCATTTAAAAGGCATCTGGATGGATATGTGAATAGGAAGGGTTTGGAGAGATATGGGTCAGGTGCTAGCAGGTGGGACTAGATTGGGGTGGGAATATATGGTTGTCGTGGACGAGTTGGACCAAAGGGTCTGTTTCCGAGCTGTACATCTCTATGACTCTATCCCACATACCCCTTAAACATTAACCTGACATTCCGGGATCTGACTCCTCTTACGCCCTCCAGAACAGATTGAACTGAGCCTGAACTGACCACACCAAACACTCCCACCACTCTGACTTGAAATCCCACCCCTACTTCCCCACCCTGAGCTGCATCTGTCCTGACTCAAACTCCACTGCTGCCAGGTGTGACCCATCCACTTCCTTCCCTCTACTTGCTGCCAAACCTAATTTGACACTTCCCCTTCCCATAGCAGATATTTCCTAGCACCCCTGGACCCCTGCTAGAATTCTTTGAGGAAGTAATGAACAGGTTAGATGAAGGAGAGCCAATGGATGTTATCTACTTGGATTTCAAGAAGGCCTTTGACAAGGTGCCACCTATGAGGCTACTGAATAAGATAAGGGCCCATGGTGTCAGGGACAATGTACTGGCATGGATAGAAGATTGGCTATCTGGCAAAAAGCAGAGAGTGGCAGCTGGTGACAGTGGTGTTCCACAAGGGTCAGTGTTGGGACCACAGTTTTTCACTTTACGCATTAACAATTGAGATGATGGAACTGAGGGCATTCGGGCTACGTTTGCAGACAATACAAAGATAGGTAGAGGAATGGGTAGCATTGAGGAGGCTGAAGAAGGACAGTTAACAGAGTTGCCAAAGAAATGGAAGATGGAGTACAACATGGCAAAGTGTGAGGTTATGCATCTTGTAGGAAGAATAGAGGCATGGACTATTTTCTAAATGGGGAGAAAATTTGGAAGTCTGAAGTGCAAAGAGACTTGGGAGTTCGAGACCAGGATTCTCTCAAGGTAAACTTGCAGGTTGAGTCAGTAGTTAGAAAGTCAAATGCAATGCTGGCATTTATTTTGAAAGGACTTAAATATAAAAGCAGGGATGTATTTTTGAGGTTCTATAAGGCTCTGGTCAGACCACATTTGGAGTATTGTGTGCAATTTTAGGCCCCATATCTCAGGAAGGATGTACTGGCCCTGGAACATGTTCAGAAGATATTCACAAGAATGGTCCCAGGAATGAAAAGCTTAACATATGAGAATGTTTGAAGACTCTAGGTCTATACTCGATGGAGTTTAAAAGGATGAGAGGGTGGTCTAATTGAAACATACAGAATACTGAATGGCCTGGACAGAGTAGACGTTGGGAAGATATTTCCAATGATAGGAGAGACTAAAACCCAAGGGCACAGCCTGAGAGGAAAGGGAAGACCCTTCAGAATAGAGATAAGGAGAAACTTCTTCAGCCAGACAGAGGTGAATCTATGGAATTCATTGCCACAGAGGCTGTGGAAGCCAGATATTTAAGACAGAGATAGATATCAAAGGGAACGAGGGTTATGGGGAGAAAGCAGGAGAATTGGAGAAAACTAGAGAAACATACCAGCCATGATTGAATGGCGAAGCAGACCCAATGGGCTGAATCACCTAATTTCTGCTCCTATGTCTTATGGACCCAATCCATGCCAACCAGACTGGACTTAACTCATTGCCACCAGATCTGAACTAACAATCCACCTCCCCAGCCGGACCTGACCTGACTGAAACTTTCTGATGCTGAACACAATTTCTGCCCTTCCCAGAACTGACCATACCAGACTGGATGACAGTCCTACAGAAACTTGACCCGACACAACCCTCGTATCCTGGAACTGACCCAAAAATTCCATTTCCCCCAACGGCTTCCAGACTTGGCTAGATATCCCTTCCCACTCCTCCACAGGACCTGAGCTGATTCTCCTTGCAGCTCCCACCCTCACCCCACCCACGCCTTGCCAAACCCATTTTTCCTCACCCACCCTGATCTGCGCTAAACACTGCATCACTTTGCCACCTTGCATCATGGAATTCTACCAATTGTTATTGCTTCCCATTTCCACTTGACATCCTACTGACCCGACACCTTACTCATCTCTATTCCTTCCAAGCTTTGTGTCTGAAATTAGTGTCAGCATGACAAGCGCAGCATTGACGTCCTGTTGTGGAGCTCGGGGGCCCATGCAGCCAGAAGGAAAATTAGGGGGAATGTTGCTGTTTTCCGTAAATGCTTGAATCTTAACCTCTATGTATCTGGTGTCTGACTTCTGGCACATTATCCTGTCCCCAGCTGACACCACACCCTGCTGGTACCCTACCCCCAGCATCCTACTTAGCAGTGCCCTATTTCCCTACACATCTGGCACCCTACCCTCACAGCATTCTAACATCACTCTGAGCTTATATACATATTGCTTCACAGCAGCCATTAAAGTTGGTTTCAGAATGGTTAAATTTCAGAGTACAGCAACTGACTGCTGTGAAAAGTGGATGTGGTTTGCCTTTCTCTGACAGTTCTGCACTGTGAGATGGTTGCCAGATATGGTTCTGCATTGCTGAGACAGCCCTGAGCAGAATTTCGTCTCAGAAATATGGTGTTCCTTTCTTTGGTTTCTTCAGTTAAAAAGAAGAGCTGGAGTGGCAGTCTGTATGGGGTAGCAAGTGCTTGGCAAATTCAGCCCAGTAGCACTTTCAGGAGGTGTTCAAATTACATGTGGCCTGTCACATTGGTACTAACCAATTACCAATAGGACCACCTACTGTCAGTATTTTATGATGGTACATTTTAACACCAGACCTGAATGAATTTACCTAAAGTACAACCATGAATTTATTTATTGATTATATTAATAATTTAGACAAGGGAACTAAATATAATATCTCCAAGTTTGCAAACAACATAAAGCTGGGTGGGTGGGTGAGCTGTGAGGACGATACAGAGATGCTTCAGTGTGATTTGGACAAGTTTGGAGAGTGGGCAAATGCATGGAAGATTAAGTATAATGTGGATAAATGTGAGATTATCCATTTTGGTAGCAAAAACAGGAAGGTGGATTATCTGAATGGCAATAGACTAGCAAAGGGGGAGGTGCTTTGACACCTGAGCATCCTTGTACACCAGCGCTGAAAATAAGCATGCAGATGCAACAGGCAGTGAAGAAGGCAAATTGTATGTTGGTCTTGATAGCAAGAAGATTTGAATACAGGAGAAGGGATATCTTCCTGCAATTTTACAGGCCCTTGGTGAGAGCATTCCTGGAGTATTGTGTGCAGTTTTGGCCTCCTTATTTAAGGAAGCATGTTCTGGTTATGGAGGTATTGCAAAAAAAGATTGACCAAATTCGTTCTTTGAATGGTATGACTGACATTTGAAGAGAGAATGGAATAGTCGGAAATATAAGGGGGATCTCAGAAATCTATAAAATTCTAACAGGGTTAGACAGGGTAAACACAGGAAAGATGTTTCATTGACTGGGATGTCCAGAACCAGTGGTCACAGTAGAAAGATACAGGGGTCGGCTATTTTGGACTGAGATGAGGAGAAATTTCTTCACCCATGCGATAGTGAACCTGTGGAATTCTCTGACACAGAAAGCAGTTGAGGCCAAAACCTTGAATGTTTTCAAGAAACAGATATAATTCTTAGAGCTAAAGGGATCAAAGGATATAGGGAGAAGTGGTGAGTAGGATGATTAGCCATAATCATATTGAAGGACAGAACAGGCTCAATGGGCTGAGGCCCTACTCCTGTTCCTATTTTCTACATTCCTATTTTATATTCCATTTAATTTTGATATATATTGTGAAAGTCTAAGTACACATGCAGAATAAATAAAATAATCCCCATTCTTCATTACACTTCATTGTATGCAGAAAGGTTGCATTTAAATATTATAACCATAATTGACTTAAGTCTAATCGAAGTGTGTCTGTGATGCTTATTTGATCATAAATAATCTCTAAGTAAATGGGAGTATACTATAGTGTATGTAATATCTTACTATTGGACAGAGCAGTCAACAAATAAATTAAGGAAGTTGCCATATATTTCAACTGATTTTTAACATATACCAAAGATTCTTAAAAAGCTCCTCCCAAACTCACGACCACTTCCATCAAGAAGGACAAGGGCAACAGGTACTTGGGAACACCACTACCTGCAAATCACCCTCCAAGCCACTCACCCTGACTTGGAAATATACTGCTATTCCTGCACAGTCATTGGGTCAAAATTCTGGCATTGAGGGTCAACCCACAGTAAGTGGACTGCAGCGATTCAAGAGGCAGCTCACCACCACCTTCTCAAGGGCAAATAGGGATGGGTTATCAATGCTGGCCAGCCAGCGATGTCCAAGTCCCACAAATGAATGAAAAAAATTGCTGAAGTAATCCATTCAGAGATCAGGAAGGTTAACATCCAGTCAGAATTTAAGGAAATCTTAATACGTGGAGTTTGTACAGAAACAGAACTAATAGAAACCAAATAAAGAACTTTAACTTTTGTAATATTTTCTAAATCTTGAGGATATTCCAAAGTGCAACACAGCTGAAGTATTTCTTTTGGAAAGAAATTCTGACAAGCCAGCATAAGGAGCTAGGCACTCAATGGTAATAATGTCTGAGTGATTATCTAAGTCTATAGAAGAGTTGTGGTTCTGTTCGCCGAGCTGGGAATTTTTGTTGCAAACGTTTCGTCCCCTTTCTAGGTGACATCCTCAGTGCTTGGGAGCCCCCTGTGAAGAGCTTCTGTGCTTATTCCTCCAGCATTTATAGTGGTTTGAATCTACCTCTTCCGGTTGTCAGTTGCTGTCCGCTGCAGTGGCCAGTATATAGGGTCTAGGTCGATGTGTCTGTTGATAGAATTTGTGGATTCAAAGTTTGTGAAAAGATTTGTAGCTCGGGTGCTCGTTGTTGTGGTTCTGTTCGCCGAGCTGGGAGTTTTTGTTGCAAACATTTCGTCCCCTTTCTAATTGACATCCTCAGTGCTTGGGAGCCTCCTGTGAAGCGCTTCTGTGCTGATTCCTCCGGCATTTATAGTGGCTTGTCTCTGCCGCTTCCGGTTGTCAGTTGCTGTCCGCTGCAGTGGCCGGTATATAGGGTCTAGGTCGATGTGTCTGTTGATAGAAGAGTATGCATAAGACAAATGAAATTTGTGAGTCAAAAATTGATTTGGGAGAAGTGGGCTCTGGATATTAGGGTACATGCAGCACTGCTTGGAAAGGTGGGGGGTGCAGTAAACCATTGGAACATTACGTACGTAACCTGTGCTGGGACAAGGTTTTTGGAAACATACAGCTAGCAGTGGTAGAGTGGATTTTAAACTAAACAATGCATGTTGGGGATCAAGCTTGTGTAGATAAAGCAAATTGAAGCATAGAGTTAAATCAGGAAAGCAAAATAGTAATATACTACAATAATGGTGTCATAATGAAGTCATAATGAAGGTCAGAGAACAGTAGAAATGGACAGATTGGATAAACCTAAGAATACATCAGCAGTCAAGATTAGATGTTAGAAAGCTAACAAAGAAACCAAACTAAAGGCTCTGTATCCGAATATGCTTAGCACCCATAGCAACGTAAATAAATTAATAACATATTTTGAAATAAACATACGATCGGATAGCCATGAAGAGACATGGCTTCTGGGTAACAAGGATTGGATCCTGAATATTGAGGGTTATATGACATTCAAGAAGAATAGGACGCTAGATAAAGATCAAGGGGTTTGCACAACTAGGTGACATTGCTGCAATAGTTAGAGATTCCCTTGGTCCAGAAAATCAGGATACAGAGTTGGTTTGGGTGAAGATGAAGAATAGTCGGGCAAGGATTCATGAGTAAATGCAATGTAGAATGAAATGTACAAAATTGAATATTATGTGCTTTTAGTAAAGGAACAGCAAACTAATGGGTGATTTTAGTCCATTTATAAGCTAGAAAAGTCAGGTTGGCGAAGGTAACCTGGATGAGGAGTTCATAAAATGAAATGTTTTCTTAGAGCAATACATTCTGAAGATTTCCCTCTAAAAATACAACTTAGATGACGATCTGTGGGAGACCACCATTCAGAAGAACTTAACTTGGAGGAACCTCCTGTGTAAAGCATTTAATTATTTGAAATGGAATAGGAACCAGAGAAAGGAATGCCAAGGATCGATTCCACTTCCCAGAAACCCCTGCCATATGTGTGATCAGAGATGCAGCTCTAGGGTCAGGCTTACGAGCCATACATAGACTCACAGAACCCACAACCAGTGACACTGAATTTTCTCTGTGGACAGTCATACTCATTAGCAAGTTATTACTGCTGCTGCCAACATTCTGTAACCAACCAGCAAACAGGGACATATCCTAGACATTTTTGTAAACTGACAGGCTTAATTATTAACCTAAAGTAAAGGTACCCCGAAGTGGCTGTGATCACAGTATAAATAAAATTTATATTCAATTTGAAAGGAAGAAGGCTGGATATGTTAAACTTAAAGTAAGGGGAACCATATGGGCATAAAACTGAGACGACAGAGACATAGTGATGGATATTTCAGAATAAGTATATTCCTACACTAAAGATTTATTCTTCGGGAAAGACCTAGTAAAGTTAAGGAAAGCATCAAACTTAGGGTAAAAATCATGTATTTATGCAAAGGTGAATGGCAGGTCAGAGATCATTGAACAAAGAACAGTACAGCAATAAACATGCCTTTGGCCCACCAAGACTGTGTCATAGAGATGTACATCATGGAAACAGACCCTTAGGTCAAACTCATCCATGCTGACTAGATATCCTAAACTAAGCTAGTCCCATTTGCCAGCACTTGGCCCATATCCCTCTAAACCCTTCCTATTCATATACCCATCTAGATGTTTTTTAAATGTTCTATTTGTACCAGCCTCCACTACTTCCTGTCACAGATCATTCCATTCACACACCATCCTCTGCTTGAAAAGTTAACCTTCAAGTCCTTTTTACATTTTTCCCCTCTCACCTTAATTCCATGCCCTCTAGTTTTGGACTCCCCTACCATCAATCCATCAAATTATCAGGATAGTATACGTGTGTGCACTCATTGCCAAGGGAGTGTGCCTCAGCAGATTAGTCTTCAGGGCTAGGGGTTGCAGGCTCTAAGTTAGCCACTAATGGACAGCATTTTGATGTCTTTGATCCCACCTTTGCACATGGAGGGAACCAAACATTAAGATTATTGATGGAGGAGAGACAGAAGTGTCATCATGACCCAATGCCATGTGTGCACATTGTTCACCCTGCTTTCAGATGGTGTAGCAGGCTCTCAGTGCTGACCTCCAGGTGTGGTGTCTCACATGTGGCAATGAAGTGCTGCTGGAACATACTAAAATGCAGTTATTGTCTGCACATGAAGACAATGTCTGCCATACTGTCTGCCATGGAGGTAGCCGGGTGCTTGCAGGATTCATTGCACTGATGCAGCTTCTGAGGCTGTGGGGGTCATTGTTACCCGTGTACCTGACTGCCACTGCTGCTCCACCTTGTGTATTGGGTTGAAGTCCCTAACTGCAGACATCACAGGGTCATCACCTGTTGGGGCTGAGCAGATGGCTGAAGTCCAGCTATCTAGGCTGTTTGTAGACAGCTGCAGAGCTGTCACAGTAAGGTGATCATCAGATGATGTACCGCGATTACTATGTTTACAGTTTGAAATCAGGGGCAGGCTAGCAGAACCAGCAAGGCAATAAGGAGAGAAGAAATTGCAACCAGTGGTTAGACATGGTGTGCAAGGCGGAAGAATGCCTCATCATCTGTCTTGGGACCCTCCATCCACATGGGATCAATGTGGATTTCACCAGTTTCCCCATCTCCCCTCCCCTCATCTGATCTCAGATCCAACCTCCAACTTGGCACTGCCCTTTTGAACTGTCCTACCTGTCCATCTTCCACATATCCATTTCACCCTCCACTCTGACCTGTCACCATCACCCCACCTTCATCTACCTATTGCCTTTTCAGCTACCTTCCCCCCACACCCACACCCCTCCCATTTATTTCTCAGCCCCCTTGGGTTCCCCACATATTTGTAATGAAGAGCTTATACTTGAAACAATGGCACTCTTGCTCCTCAGATGCTGCCTGACTGGTTGTGCTTTTCCAGCACCACACTTTTGGACTCTTTAGATAGATATCTACTGAGTAGAGAGTTGTTGCGAAATGGCACGTGGTAAGATGGGCAGATGCGAGATATCAGATGTGAGAGATGCCATCAGGTTGGATAGGTAATGTGGCAAGTTTGGTTAATGAGGATGAGAAAACTAACTAGGCCTTGCTTGCAAAAAAAAATCAGAAATACTCATCACTGTTAAGATTAAAGAAAAACAATATAAGTATCAACTTTTAGAATTCTACAGCTCTGCCTTGCATGATTTTTTTCTCTTCCACATTTATTTTATCCACCATTTCCGAAATAACTTTTGACACTTTAGAGCTATGATATTCAAAACGCACCATGACAGCCATGCAGAAAAGAACCAGAAATTTCTAACCGCTATGAGAAATTCACTTTTATGAAGGGGTTAATGTTAACTTAATATTTTGATTGAGCAACTAACACAAAGGACTGAATCTTGTCATATTTTGACAAAGTTCCAATTTTGTCAAATTTCATGGGGGGGCTTCTCTCTGTGAGGCCCAGCGAGATTTCTTGCTATTTTGTGTCCAAATTCACCTCATTAACTTTTAATCCCACCCGTACGATGACGCTCTTGTCCAATTCTACCTCTCACCATACTGGAAAAATCTTGCAACTGCTGGAATATGTCAGGATAGACTGTCATCCCTAGTGCTGGAACCATCTTTAAAAGACTATTATGCGTTTGGATAAGCATTGTCAGTTCAGAGTTCCCCTTTCGGTGATTGATATTTGCCTTGAACATGGCAGAGAAGTGGGCAAGTTGCACCTGATTTTGAGCACAGGGTGATGCAGAGAAGGGCCATCCTCTTCCAAAAGGACTAGCAGTGATACCACGCCCTGCTAGTTCTGGTTGAGGTCTCTACGTGAGCCAGTGGAGTCTCAACATATCTGGATGAATGCCCGGCAATGTGGAAAGAATGGCTTCCTCCACACACCAGTATACCTGATATCGCCTCTTGCTCAGTGCTGCCTACTGATTCAACAGTTTTGTCCCACCTGCGCCAGCACTAATTGCTCTGAAACTACCATTCACCTCATTCAATACTTCCTGGAGAAGAGGGCAAAAATCACCTAGACAAGTAGCGTGCTGTCAACATTCAGCTCCTCATCCCTACGAGAGGATTCTGACCCTGACTCCTAAGCCTTGGGACTGACATTGGAGATTGCCTTTGACTTAATGTAGAGGGACTCCCTTACTGACGATTGCCTCCCTTAACTTGATTAATAACTGCCAATAATCATGACAAACATCCTGGCTTTGTGTTTGTGCTAAATGGCAAGGCAATGGCTATGAGCCTGGTAACACCTCATCTTCACCATGAAATATGTTCAAGACACCACCCACACCCTCCACCTCCTCCGTTTCCCCAACCCCCAATGCCTCTACACCTCCATCTGCCGTGACCAGGGCCTCCAAGCCCTCCGTTTTTTCCTCTCCAGATGTCCCCAACAGTACCCTTCCACCGACACTCTCATTTGTTTGGCCAATTTGGTCCTCACCCTCAACAATTTTTCCTTCGAATCCTCCCACTTCCTCCAGACCAAAGGGGTATCCATGGGCACAGGTATGGGTCCCAGCTATGCCTGTCTCTTTGTTGGCTACGTAGAACAGTTGATCTTCCGTAATTACACCGGCACCACTCCCACCTCTTCCTCCGTTACATTGATGAATGCGTTGGCGCCACCTCATGCTCCCGTAAGGAGGTTGAGCAATTCATCAACTTCACCAACACATCCACCCTGACCTTAAATTTACCTGGACCATCTCTGACACCTCCCTCCCCTTCCTGGACCTCTCCATCTCCATTAGTGACGACCGACTTGACACTGACATTTTTTACAAACCCACCGACTCCCACAGCTACCTGGATTACACCTCTTCCCACCCTACCTCTTGCAAAAATGCCATCCCGTATTCCCAATTCCTCTGCCTCTGCCATATCTGCTTCCAGGAGGACCAGTTCCACCACAGAACACACCAGATGGCCTCCTTTTTTAGAGGCTGCAATTTCCCTTCCCACGTGGTTAGAGATGCCCTCCAACGCATCTCGTCCACATCCCGCACCTCCGCCCTCACACCCCATCCCTCCAACCGTAACAAGGACAGAACGCCCCTGGTGCTCACCTTCCACCCTACTAACCTTCGCATAAACCAAATCATCCACCGACATTTCTGCCACCTCCAAAAAGACCACACCACCAGGGATATATTTCCCTCCCCACCCCTTTATGCCTTCTGCAAAGATCATTCCCTCCGTGACTACCTGGTCAGGTCCACACCCCCCTACAACTCACCCTCCAATCCTGGCACCTTCCCCTGCCATCGCAGGAACTGTAAAACCTGCGTCCACACCTCCTCCCTCACCTCTATCCAAGGCCCTAAAGGAACCTTCCACATCCATCAAAGTTTTACCTGCACATCCACCAATATCATTTATTGTATGCATTGCTACCAATGCGGTCTCCTCTACATTGGGGAGACTGGGCGCCTCCTAGCAGAGCGCTTTAGGGAACATCTCCAGGACACCCGCACCAATCAACTACACCGCCCCGTGGCCCAACATTTCAACTCCCCCTCCCGCTCTGCTGAGGACATGGAGGTCCTGGACCTCCTTCACCGCTGCTCCCTCACCACCAGACGCCTGGAGGAAGAACGCCTCATCTTCGGCCTCGGAACACTTCAACCCCAGGGCAACAATGTGGACTTCAACAGTTTCCTCATTTCCCCTTCCCCCACCTCACCCTAGTTCCAACCCTCCAGCTCAGCACTGTCCCCATGACTTGTCCGGACTTGTCCTACCTGCCTATCTCCTTTTCCACTTATCCACTCCACCCTCTCCTCCCTGACCTATCACTTTCATCCCCTCCACCACTCAGCTATTGTACTCTATGCTACTTTCTCCCCACACCACCCTCCTCTAGCTTATCTCTCCACGCTTCAGGCTCACTGCCTTTATTCCTGATGAAGGGCTTTGCCCGAAACGTTGATTTTGCTGCACTTTGGATGCTGCCTGAACTGCTGTGCTCTTCCAGCACCACTGATCCAGACTCTGGCCAAGGGGTAAACTATTAAAAGGCAAGGTAAGATTGGGATGCAGCAAGCATCCATGTAGGCTCAAAGTGAGTGAGAGATAAGAAAGCAGGAGATAACCTTGAGATGTGGCCTGAATGAATTTGTGAGCTGGATGCCTGTCCCTGCGTTCAAAGTGTCCTTGCAGTAGCATTTCAATGCACTCTGAAGTGCACCTTTAAGTGCAGAAGGATTCTGTGAGTGGTTAGGAAACATACCATGATGGGCCTCAGAAGCTGTCATATGTCTGATGCCAGTATCCACAGATATGGGGGATATGCAGCTGGTGCCCTGGAGTATGCCATGAGGTTTTTTGTTTGCCACTTGTTCAAGGTGATGATTGGAAGGAGTAAGTGGTGAATTGAAGTCGCTAAGTCCCTTTCGGACTTCCCTGTCTGGTATCATGGATATCTAGTTTGCTTGCAACAGTGGTAGGATAGGAAGCTGTACATCAATGAGACATGATTTGCAGTTAATCAGGCCAACAACACGCAATAATCCCTGTTAATAATATCATAAAATATAGGAACAGAATTAGGCCATTCAGCCCATCGAGTCTGCGTGACAAGCAAGAATCTCATTTCCTCGCCTGCAGCTCTGTTGTAAAATGCAACAGGTTACTCCTGACTCTGAGACAGGTCTTGCCCAACTTCACATGTAATTCTCCCAGAATTCTTGCTATCGTCTGTCGTTCAACCTCCAACAAGAATCTGCCTATCAAATTTGCTATTACTTTGACACTTACAAGATTTCACCTTAACTGAAGTCAATGCAAAGTAGGATTAGTTAAAGTATAAAATGAAGGTAAAATATGCATGATCAATCTGATTTATCTGATTTCTTATCCTGCTTCGGGAAGAATTTCCCAAGTTTAATTTTATAACTGATCTTTTAAAAACTAATGGTGGCAGGTGGAGCTGTCTCCTCAAGGGTACCGAATTTTTGATGCTACAGGCATCATGGTTATGTTGGGCAAGCTAAATGGAACAACTAGTCACTTCCTGCCTATCAATTTCATCTGTTCGTATCTGATCATGCTAGTTCCCTATATAGCTGATTAGATTAAAAGTGCCCCATTCAAGCTACATATTTAAATTCAGCATTTCTACTTACTTTAATATGTTTCTCACATTTCACCAGTTGAATGAAGAACATAATTGCAATCAAATACTTGAGCGTTATGTCTGGGCGAGATTTTATATTGAATTCAAGAGCACTGGGCAGTAGTTGTTGCTTTTTTTGATGTAATGTCAAACAGTAAGATGGAAAAGATTATTGTACAATAGAAAAGAAATGTTGGTCTTGAAGTCAATATTGGAGCACTTTAGATGTTTCCTCTAAACTGTATCATTGTTTTTCCAAACTGATAATATTTCATTGGATTGGTGTGATAATGCATTCTCAATGTTAATTTGCAACCTGGTTCACATATGAGCATTTAATAGAAAAAAAAATGACTCATTTTGTGGAGCCAAATTCCATATCACAATTGAGCCTGGATTACATCCAGCCCTATTTGGTCTGATGATATCCAGACAGGTATTTAAATTAGGCATTAGTCTTTTACAAACTCTACCCTGCACTGATCAGTCCTGAGTGGATTTACACTGTATGATTCACTCAAATTTTCTTGCATTTCTGACAGCTTAACTGATGGTTGCCAACAAAAAGACACTTTTTAAATACATTTAATCCATACATTTACATTGTATGACTACTACTCCCAGTTTCTCAGTGCTGGTACCAACTACTGCTGTCCTGCATTACCATTACTTGCTTGAGGGAGGAAGGAACCTGCCCCAATTTATAGGCCACTTAACTTTCTTTAAAAAATATGCTGAAAGCTTGCTGGAAATTTGCTGATGAAAACTAAGGCTAGGTATGTTAACCTCAGGCCCCCAGCTTACACCGTGCATTCTTAACACTCCAAGCATTTGTAGCCTAAAGAACAACGTAAATTAGAGAGGTAAGGTGTCAGGAACCTGAGCAGGGAGGAAGGAGTGAAGGAAACAATGATATTTAGAACAAACATAGAAATGTAGGAAGCTAAAGTGGAAGATAGAGGAAATACAGCTAGCATGAAATAGGACTGAAGCATAAAAAGGTGTGAAACCAATTTTCTACAGTGCAGACGCCCAGCAAGTCTGCACTGAACCTCTGAAGAGCATTCCCTTCCAAATCCACTCACCTACCCCATCCCCCCAAGCCTGCATTTCCCCTGACTAATCCACTCAGCTTACACATCCCAGCACACTATGGACAATTTAGCACAGCCAATCTACCTAACCTGCACATCTTTGGACTGCAGGACGAAACTAGAGCACCCAAAGGAAACCCACGCAAACACGTGGAGAACTTGCAAATTCCACACAGTCACTCTAGGCTAGAACTGAATCCGGCTCCCTGAGGTAGTAGTGCGAATGACTGAGCCACTGTGCTTCCCCAAAGCATAAAATGAGGTATGCAATAATGTCAAGTATTTCTTAAATCTAAGCAATGAAAACAAAATGGTATGAGGGATTGGCTGAGATAGACAAGTAACTTCATTAAAAGGCATGACAGTTGCTAGGCAATTATTGATGTTTAAGAAATGAATGCATGCATGTAATAGTTATACATTTCTTTCAGGCAAAAGACACAACAGTCTGAGGACTGAGACTTAAGCAAAGGAAATGGAAAACAAGGAAATAGCAGTGCAATTAAATACCTACTTCAATTAGATTAGATTAGATTACTTATAGTGTGGAAACAGGCCCTTCGGCCCAACAAGTCCACACCGACCTGCCGAAGTGCAACCCACCCATACCCCTACATTTACCCCTTACCTAACACTACGGGCAATTTAGCATGGCCAATTCACCTGACCCGCACACCTTTGGACTGTGGGAGGAAACCGGAACACCCGGAAGAAACCCACGCAGACACGGGGAGAACGTGCAAACTCCACACAGTCAGTTGCCTGAGTCGGGAATTGAACCCGGGTCTCAGGCGCTGTGAGGCAGCAGTGCTAACCACTGTGCCACCGTGCCACCCACAAATTCTGACTTCACAGTTGATGATACAAGTAATATAACATAAATGATCAGATAGCAAGGGTCTATTAGGAAGGAAACATTGAACTAATTGATATATTGATTGTCATTCTCCAAACCCTGGTCCTCATCTCCCACCCCACCAATCTCTGGATACATCATCCTCCACCATTTCCGCCACCTACAGTCAGACCCCAGCACCAGAGATATATTTCCCTCCCCACCCCATCAGCATTCTGCAGAGACTATTCTCTCTGCAATGCCCTAGTTAGGTCCGCACCCCCCACCAACCTACTCTCTACTCCCGGCACCTTCCCGTGCCACTGCAAGAGGTGTAAAACCTGCACCCATACCTTCCCTGCTCACCTCTATTCAAGTGCCCAAAAGGTCCTTCCACATCTGGCAGAGATTTTCCTACACGTCCAAACACCTCATCTACTGTGTCTGTTGCTCTCGATGTGCTCTCCTCTACATTGGGGAGACAGGATGCCAAACATTTCAAAGAACATCTCTGGGGCACATGCACCAAATAACCCCACTGTCCTGTGGCCAACCACTTCAACTCCTTTTTCCTCTCCACCAAGGCATACAAGTCCTGTGCCTTCTCCATCTCCAAATTCTAGCCACCTGACACCTGGAGGAAGAACACTTCATCTTCCACCTAGGGACACTCCAAGCACATGGCATCAACGTTGATTTTATCAGTTTCCTCATCTCCCATTCCCCCACCTTATCCTAAATCCAATCCGCCAACACGGCACCACCCTTTTGAACTTCTCCACCTGTTAATCTTCTTTCCCACCTATCTACTCCACCCTCTGCTCTGACCTATCACCATCACCCCCCACCAGCATCCACCTATTGCCTTCCTACCTACCTCCGCCCCAGTCCTGTTCTATTTATCTCTCCACCCCCTTGCACCCCCACCCCCACGCATTCCTGATGAAGAGCTTATGCTCGAAACAGCGACTCTCCCGCTCCTCAGATGCTGCCGAACCTGCTGTGCTTTTTCAACGCAACACCTTTTGACTCTGATCTCCAGCATCTACAGTCCTCAATTTCTCCATCCTCTAAACCTCTGACAGGGCTGGGCAAGCTAGATACAAGGATGATGTTTCGCCTTTCCAGGGGCTCTAGAACAAGGGGTCTGGTCTCAGTGAGTGCATGTACTTAAGAAAGAAATAGATTACTGGCATTCAGAAGGGAGAGAAATGATGTATGGCATTGAGGCAGAGGATCAGCCATGGTGGAGCAAGCTTGATGGGCTAAATGGACGACTCTTGCTTGTTTTTTTTTGTTTCTATGTAACCTTAAACAATTTTCTAGATGTATGCTTTGTATTTGCTCTTGCTAATGCAGAAATTGTAATACAGCCTAAGAAAAGGCACACAGATGTAGATGGATGCTGACAGCCTAGAATATGAAATTAATGCAATACATGACATTATTTGGGAATTTGCATTGAAGATTTCTCAACCAATGTTCCTCACCAGAAGTTTTTAATCAGGAAATCAAACCCCCTGCTTGGAATTAGTAAGAAAGTTCCTAATTCGTTCTGAGACTGTAAAATGTTTATGAGAGGAACTGAAAAAGATTAACCACAAAAAGGGAACAACTTAAGCAGCAAAATACAAATATAAAATGGAAAGTCAAGTGAAATAGCAAAATATTGTGCTGCATAATTTAGTATTGTCTCAAATAATTCTGTACTCTTAGCTTCAGTCTGTCACAGTCTCAATACAAGGAAATGAATTTAATAATACAGAAAATAAGGAATCTAATATTAACTACTTTCTTTAGCCTGAAAGGTTGCAAGATAATGCTGCAAGTAATGTGATAACTTCCACATCAGCATGAAAATGCCAAAGGTTTAAATTCGGACAGCATAGCCTTTTGAAAGTGACGATGGGCTAACTAAGAAAGGAGATTTTGTAAAGGTTCAATTAGGTCAATCTAAAGGGCAAAATTTTCAGGGTATGTCAATGTGGAAGCAAATAATACCCAAAATTTGCAAGCATCAATCTTCTGACTCGGTTCCCTACACCTGCAAGCTTTGTCAAGGTATTTTCAAGCCAGGTTAGAAGGCAGTCTGCCTCATGAGGAGCGGGCACCAAATTAAGAGCCTTGTTAGTGGCAATTAAAGGAAGCCATTTGAGATTTTCTGGTTTTCAGTTTTATGTAATGAAGGGGGCAATCTAACTGACTGGAGACAGGAACCAAGTGGGGAAGGCTTGTGTTGCAAGCAGATCTACAGGGTCCCACTGGCTGCCAGGGTGTGGGTGCATTCATGTTTATAAGCCAGGTTGTTATACTGTTTCTTCATTAAATTTTAAAAATCTGTGTGTGTGTGTGTGTGTGTGTGTGTGTGTGTGTGTGTGTGGGGTTGGGGGTGGGGGGGGGGGAGTGGGAGGTGTGCAGGCTGCCCAATGTTGAGTCTCCCTCTCAGTAATTTATCCCTTATAGCAGAGAGTTGCCTCTCTCAAGGTGAAAGCCTCCCATTGTCTCCCAGTTTTAAGAGGTCATATACTGCTCATAATTGGACAGGGTGGAGTGTCGAATAAAAGGGGCACCCATGCCAAAAATAGATGAACGTCTGTTTCCGTTCAAGGGCACGTTCAAAATATGGAAACAGTTGAGGTTCCTGTTTCCTAACCCTAAAGCAAAATTTCAGCCCCTGGTCTCAGCACACTTCGCTTACATTTACCATCTGAATGATTGAGAGAAGGTCAATTTCAAAGTCATTTGGGATGTGGTAGCATTTGAACACAAAGACCTATTGCATTTTAATAGGTTAAAGACTCTATATAAATGCAAATTATGGTTGAGTTGAGAATTTTGAATTCAATAGTTTGTCAAATCACATGTCAATGTAGATCAGTGAGCTCAGAAAGGATGGATAATAAACTTATGAGTGGTATAACTGCAAAACAGAAGTTATTTTTTTCAGTTGATGCCATTACAATACTGATTCAGTGTCATAATGTTGTATTACATAAATCTTCCGGAGACAGTTCACAGTTGAAGTTGACAGTCCATATGGTGTGTTAGGTGTTGCAAGAAACTTGTTAGCAATAGCTAACAAACATCCAGACTTAAGTGATGAAATAATAGAATAGAAATTTATTGTCAAATGTACTTTTACATGAAAATGTTTTAAAAGTTGCCACACCATGCCACCTATAGAAGTTTATGAAATCATGAGGGGCATAGATAGGATAAATAGACAAAGTCTTTTCCCTGGCCTGGGGGAGTCCAGAACTAGAGGGCATGGGTTTAGGGTGAAAGGGGAAAGATATAAAAGAGACCTAAAGGGTAACTTTTTCATGCAGAAGGTGGTGTGTGTATGTAATGAACTGCTCAGAGGAAGTGGTGGAGGCTGGTACAATTGCAACATTTAAAAGGCATCTGGATGGGTATATGAATAGAAAGGGTTGAGAGGGATATGGGCCAAGTGTTGATAAATAGGACTGGAGTCATAGAGTCATAGAGATGTACAGCACAGAAACAGACCCTTTGGTCCAACTCCTCCATGCTGACCACATATCCCAATCTAATCTAGTCCCATTTGCCAGCACTTGGTCCATATCCCTTAAACCCTTCCTACACTTCTTGCTTTCTCTTTAGACAAATGTTCCTTCCTGAGGCATAGAGATCCAGCTGGAATAAGGTGAGACCTCCAACATTCGGTGTTCAGGCAGATGATCAGCTCTGTCATCATGTCTGAGCACCAGTCTCTCAGGAAGCTCAGACTTAAATGGCAGGCAGTAAATAGTACTGTAGTTTCTCAAAACACGGTCTTGTTCCCGGTGAAACAGGGACCCCCATTCCCACCATTTAATGACAATGGGCAGACTCCTGATACTGCCAGCCTAATCAGAGCTCAGGTCTCCCTGCCATGGTGAATTTACCAGTTATCTTAAAGGCTTTGAGCAACTTGCAAGTCCTGGAAAACCACAGTTTCTCCTTTAAAGAACTATAGAATTTAGGAAATGATACTGGATTACCATGGAACTGTATAATTCTTGTATCCCATATTCCAAATGGTTTACTTTATCTGCCAAACTTTGCCCTTTTTTTTAAGAAATGGCCGTGCTACTCTGCAAAGGCCTGATCTCGTATTTTGCCGATTTGTGACAATTTGTGCACTTGCCTTTAATTACCTTTATTTCTTGCTCTTTTAAATAAAAGCACTTGCCATTTGGTGTCTAGCTGTCATACTTATCATTTCATTGAGCAGAGTGAGACAGTGAAGTGTGAAGTTGCAGTTAGCTTTATCAAGGCTTTTTGTTTACTCTCACATGAGATTCACAGTACAAATTGTAAAAGCTGTCAACTAAACATTAACAAGCAAAGCCTGAGCCAAACATTGTAGTGAGACTCAAATAACTGACAAGTACCTTCTTTCAGTTCTCATGAATTTAAAAGTGAGAAACATTTAATGCATGATGGCTGGCTGGTGTTTTAATGCTTTCAGTTCCAGTTGGAATTAATTTTCTCGGGAGTACCAGGAGAAGACTGAGCTACTGTTTGATGTTATACTTAAACAGTAAGTTCCAAAAAGAGAGGCACATTAATCCTTTCAATCTCCTCTCTCCTTCCCCAATACAATATATAACACATTAAAAACTGGTACATAATACTGAAGCCTGCCTTTCCTTGCACAGCCCTAAAGCAAACAAGAACAAACTATGAGAAAATACAACAATATATTTATAATTTAAAAATATATTTTAAGAAATAAAAATTAATTAACCAGCAAATTAAAAACAAAAATTGCAGACGATTTTGACATCAGTTAACTATCATCCTTTCTGCAAAGAGAAATGAAAAATTCACTAAAAGTCAGGTAGTAAATAGAATTTGCAATCATTGCTATTTTGCAACCCCAGGATTTCCAAAGCGAAGGAAGTACTTTTGAAGTGTAGTTGTTTTTGTAATGCATGCAAAGCTGTTAGCTAATACTGTATGAATCAAGAACAATGATCTAAATGTTAGACTAACTGCTATGAGGTTAGTGAAGAGATAATTATTGGCCAGAGAATTATCTGGCCAGTTCTGTGGAGAACTGTCAAATCTCAGATAATGTGGTGTCTGAAAGACAGCACATTAACATTTGCAGCATTGCATTGGCACTCACTGTACATCTAGAGTATATATTCAAGTTTGGAGCAACATTTAAACACACCAACATCTGATATAGCAATTCGATTTTACAATGCTAGTATGGTGTGTGGAGCTGAGGTGCTCAATTAAAAATCAAAGGATGGCAAAGAGTGGCATTCCCTTTGTCTTCCTACCATAACACAATCTAGCCTGTTGCAGGGAAGGTGGCAAAAGGCCCTCCTACCCAAAGCACAAAGACCAATTGTACCACATAATCTGCTAATTAAGGGCGTCCTCCAACCTTTACTGGCATTTTACCAGCAGCAAAGGAGTAATATGTGAAGTGATTGTAACAAGGTCAGCCAGCTGGACCTCATAGAATATGAGTTCCCTGACTATGGCTGTTAATCAGGTCTAATCAGGGATCTCTGGCTGACAGATAAAAAGAGGAGTGTCAGAGATATTGCGACTCTCTGATAACTGACTCTGAAGAGGCAATACTAAAGTCAAGAACTTTTCATTTATAAGTAAAGAGTGACTTGATAACTCCCTTTGTGGAGTTAACAAAGGTGACAGTGAGAGAGGGAAGATAAAGTGAGGGCAATCAAAAATGCCCCAGCTCCCATGTCTGTCCAGAAGCTCAGGTCATTTCTTGGGCTCGTAATTTATTCTGGAAAGTTCATACATAACCTGGTCTCCATCTTGGCACCTTTGCATTAACTCTTAAAAAAGAGTCAGCCTTGGAAATGATTGCAAAGACAAGCTCTAGCCCTTTCAGTGAAGTAAAGAAACGGCTGTCATCCTTATGCTTCCAGGACTTTGGCTAAATGTGCCCAGGTAGAAGGATTGATGGTCATACTTGGAGTCAGGAAGATCCACCAGTACCTTTATGGACAAAAATTTGTCATAATCACTGACCACAAACCCATATTGATCTGCTAAAGAGGCAAAGATGTGGAGGTGCCAGTGTTGGACTGGGGTGGACAAGGTTAAAAATGACACAATGCCAGGTTGTAATCCAACAAGTTTATTTGGAAGTACAAGCTTTTGGAGAGTTGCTCCTTCATCAGTTGGCAAGAACATAGGGCACAGAATTTATAGCTTAAAAATGTGTTGCTGGAAAAGCGCAGCAGATCAGGCAGCATCAAAGGAACAGGAGAATCGACATTTCGGGCATAAGCCTTTCTTCAGGAAGTAGCTGATTACACCCAAAACGTTGATTTTCCTGTTCCTTTGATGCTGCCTGACCTGCTGCACTTTTTCAGCAACACATTTTTAAGCTCTGATCTCCAGCATCTGCAGTCCTCATTTTCTCCTCACAGAATTTATAGTAAAAGACCAAAGTGTCATACAACTGATGCACTATATTCGACAAACCTAGATTGCTGTGAGTCTTTAGTCACTTAGAATGGTGGTACAGGTTTCGATTTATTAATATGTAAATTCCAGAACTTCTTTCAAGTCACAGTCAAAAGATAATTTAAGGTTTTATAAAAAAAATGTGACATCACAGTTCAGACAATACATTAAAGGTGTGAGTCTGTCTATATCCCAACCTTGAGTCAGACTGGTTCTACATAGTATGGAAGTGTGGTGAGGACAGGTTCAGTTCAGACCATAAGATTTAGAGACCATAAGATTTAGGAGCATAAGGAGGCCATTCAGCCCATCAAATCTGCATTGCCATTCAATGAGATCACAGTTGATTTGACAAATCTCAACTCCACTTTCTTGCCTTTTCCCCAAAACCCTTCATTCCTCACTGATATTAAATATGTCCAGCTCATCATTGAATATACTTATTGACCTAGCATTGATAGCCCTTTGTAGTAAAGAATTTCACAGACTCTGCATTCTGAGAGAAGAAGTTCATCCTCATTTCTGTCTTAAATGTGCAACCATTTATTCTGAGATTTTGCCCTCTGCATAGATTCTCCCCAAGAGAAAAACACAATCTTTCCATTCACTCTATCAAGTCCTCTAAGATTTTCAATGCATAAAGGCCAACATATTCAATCCCTCCTCATAAGACACACCTGGTATCAACTCTAGTGAATTGTCTCTGAATTGCTTGCAATGTCAGTATAACTTTCCTTAGATAAAGGCCCCAAAGCTATTCATAACTTTCTACCTGTGGTCTACCTAGTACCTTGTATCATTTTAGCAAAACCTCCCTATCCTTATAGGAGAAAGTGAGGTCTGCAGATGCTGGAGATCAGAGCTGAAAATGTGTTGCTGGAAAAGCGCAGCAGGTCAGGCAGCATCCAAGGAGCAGGAGAATCAATATTTTGGGCATGAGCCCTTCTTCAGGAAGGGCTCCCTATCCTTATACTCCATTCCTCTTGAAACAAAAACTAACATTCCATTTGTTTTCCTCACACCTTCTGAAATTGGATGCTACCTTTTTGTGATTCATGGACAAGGACAGCCAAATCTCTTTGTTCTTTTGCTTTCTGGAGTCTTTCTCTATTTAAATAATCTTTAGCTCCTCTATTATTCCTGTTGAAATGCATAACCATGTATTTTCCCACATTGTTTTCCAACTCACAAGATTTTGTTCACTTGCTTAACTTGTCTATATCCCACTCAAGAAGACATTGGATGATTATTTGTAAGAAATAATCTGCAAGGATATGGGGAAAATAGCAAAAGATTGGCATTTGTTCATGAAGCTTATTTAATGAGCCTACACGATGGGGCAAATGGCATAGTTCTGCATTGTAATACCTCTGCGATTCTGTGATGTTGGGAGGGGTAGGACTGTCAAGTAAAGTGTCCTCGTGTTCAGAGTGGGATATTTGTTAGCTTCTAGAGATGGGGTGGGGCTTTTGGCAGATATGGTCACTTCAACAGCATTGGCAGAATCTGCCCTCACCACGTGGCCAACAACTTTAAATTTATTCCTGTATTTTCAGATGACTAAAGTAGCAAATCACTGTCAACTTGCTCTTGTTTATGAATTTTCTAAATTAATAGAACTACTTGTTGGGCCAAAAGGCCTGTTTCCATACTGTAGGGAATCTAATCTAATCTACTGAGAACAAAAGGTAATGCCGTATGAATCATTTGGCAGTTAATAGTTACATAGACTGCTGATCATTTGGAAGGGTGTTACAATTTTACATAAGGTATAGAATAATGTGAGAGGAGAGAGATTTTAAAAAGACATGAGAGGCAAATACTTTACACAGAGTGGATCGTGAGTGGAATGAACTTGCTGAGAAAGTGATGGATGTGGGTACAGTTACAACATTTAAAAAACACTTAGATAAGTACATGTACATGAATAGGAAAGGTTTAGAGGGGTATGGGCCAGGAAAAGGCAGGTGGGACTAGTTTGTTTGGGATTATGTTACACATGGACTGATTGGACCGAAGGGTCTGTTTCTGTTCTGTATGACTATGACTCTAATAGATCTATAAAGATAATATCAGAGCTAAGAGTGTTCATATTGTAAAGTAGGCACATGAGTTTACTGAGTTTTATGTAAAAAAATCTGACAAGCGCAAAGAATTATAGAGGGGTTTGTTACAAAAAATTAAAATCAATTTTTAGTCAGTGAATTGGTAAGGAGCTGAATTTAAGAGCATTTCTATGTCAATAAACTCAAAGTGAGAATGGCTTTTTTTAGAAAATTCTAAACCTCTTGGTTTTTTATATATATGTGGATATACGTATTTTTTTTCTTTTCTTCCATAACTCCACAATACCACCAAGCAGAGGCAATGCTTATTTTCCCCAGCACCTATGTTGTGTGTATGTAGGTGAAGGACAGGAAATTATTAAGAGAAAGGACGAGATCTTACAAAAATGCAGATAAGGAACTCATAAAATTAAGTGGATGGCCAACTTCGTGCCCACCTCTGACCTGTCCCCATGTTACAGCGGGAAAGTAAACCAGTCCACCCATCCTTGGGGCAATGAAGACCTTGAAGGAGCTGATTATGCTCAATTCAGGGCTTAATTCTGCCTTTACAATTATAATATGTGCTTCAGGGCAAAACAGAAACAGGCAGACAGCCTGAGATTTCATTAACTGGATTCCTGTTAACCAGCAAATGAGATACGTAGATATCTCCTTTGTTGGTCTCCTATGCCCATCATAAAGATCATGCCCCCAACTTAAATCCTCTCCCAGCCTGTAAAAAATGTTCCCTCTCCTCCAAATGTTGTAGTCTGCCAAACAGAACAAGTCCAGGATCCATCAAGCTTCTTTTTCCAAGACTGCCTATAATCCCAGTAGTGGCTACCATTTTGGTTCTGGCATTACTGAGACTGCAGTGCTGCTGGTCAGAATGATTGGCCCCCAACTCTCTAGAGTGGAACCTCCTACACATTGGGTTCTGAAATTCTACTCTGATTCAAAAAAGGTTATTCCCAGTGTAACATTACTGCAGGACAACGGCTTTTGCCACAAATGATACACTAGGTATATTGATTTACAAAAAGGTAATATTCTAGAACAAAGTTCAGTAGCTAAAAATAAAACTGAAACCTATCAATAAGGTAGAGCAAACTCAGCTAAATCAATGGGTAAAAAATGAGGTCTGCAGATGCTGGAGATCACAGCTGAAAATGTGTTGCTGGTTAAAGCACAGCAGGTTAGGCAGCATCCAAGGAATAGGAAATTCGACGTTTCGGGCATAATTCCTGATGAAGGGCTTATGCCCGAAACGTCGAATTTCCTATTTCTTGGATGCTGCCTAACCTGCTGTGCTTTAACCAGCAACACATTTTCAGCTAAATCAATGCCAATTTGCTCATCCACAGCCAGTTAGAACAGTAATAGCAACAACAAAACCAGAAATTGGATGTTTCAAACTGTTCAAAATAACCCAAGAGTTTTTGTTTACAGAACCTTTCCTTGTCAGCCAATTTTTTATTGGTAAAATGCTTTGGACCATCCTGAGATTGTAAAAGGCAGTCGATGAATGAAAGTTGTGTCTTCTTTCTGCTGGACTCCTGTGTTGGGAGAATTAGAATCTGCAGATATGCTAGCTTATTTTGCAGGTGATCCTTTTGATTGTGGAAGCTGCTTACAGCACAGGCTGTCCTAAAGTCTCTTTGCTGCACTTGTAAGTGCAATTTTAAAAAATGTTCCAGACCAGAACCCACATTTTTGGTGTCAGTCATTGATCAATTGTACAATGCTGGGGATGTCATTGGTGGTAAAATTTGATCTTTACAGAATAGCTGAATATGGTAGATCTGGATGGATATCTTCTTCAACACTGTCACCTGCAGTGACAAAAGAAAAAGAAGTGGCAAGGAGAAATAGACAGCATGGAGACTTCACAAACAACTTCCAATGCAGTCCAGTAGTTATGGTGTCTTCTGAGCATAAGGTGGGTGAAAAATCTAGAAAATGCTTTATAACAATCATAAAATAATTCTAAATGCTTTATTTTTTGTTCATAGGATGTGGACATAGTTGGCTAGGCCAGCAGTTTTTACCCATTCCTAATTACTCTTTAGAAGGTGAGCTTCCTTCTTTAAGCACTGCAGTCCCTGGCATCTATGGACAGTGCTGTTTGAAAAGGAGTTTCAAAATTTTGACACAACAACATAATTCCAAGTCTGGATGGCTTGAAAGGGGTCTTGAGTGTAGTGTTCCATCCATCTGTTGCCCTTGTCCTTCTTGTTATGAAAATATGGGTGTACCTTTAAGAGAGTGAAGGACTTGACAAGTACACTGAGTGCTAGAGAATTTACAAAGTAACATTTAAGAACAAACAACACTCGCTGAGTGGCCTGGTGACAAATACAAATTTGAACTTGGCAAATCAATTTAAATTATACTCCCCAAAAAATACCAATTGCCAATCAAGTTTAAATTGAATATATTGACAATCTTAAAAAGCCAATGACACAATCCGATGTTTTGGTGTATAAGAACCGGGGGGAAATTGAACAGTTGAGAGGAGACCATGTCCTGGCATGTACCAGACTGCTTGCAAAAATCTCTCCCTTAAAAGTACAGTTTTAATCAGTAACCTGTGACACAGAGATTCCTAACAAGGAGAAAAAAAGACACAGGAAGATCTGAAGCCAAGAACCTACAGCTGCCTGGTTTTGAGATAAGAAATATTGTTTTGTAAATTTTAATTGAGAATTTTATCAGACTAGTATTATAGAAGGGAAGGTAAAAAGTAGATTAGAGAAAGAAATTGTAAATAGTGGTTAGTTAATTATTCTCTGTTATGCTTTAAGAAATAAAGTTGTTAATTTTATTTTAAATGGTCCTTGGTCACTTGAATTTTTACATATTACTGCACAGAATAAATATTTTGTATTGCTAGTTTTAAATAAGCAGAAGGGTTTACCCCTTGTCATAACAGTTTGGGGGCTTATCCGGGATTTTAAACCGGGACCTCTCACACCCCAAGTGAGAGGGTTTGGAAGATACTAATGATGGTGCCATGGTTAGTTGCTGCAATCCATCTTATACACACTACAACCACAGTATATCATTGGTGTGGGGAATGTTGGAGGTGATTGATGGAGTACCAGTCAAGAAGGTTGCTTTATACTGCATGGTTCTGAATTCCTTAAATGTTGTTAGACCTGCACTCATCCAGGTAAGTGGCGAGTTTTCCATTACACTTTTAATTTGTGTCTTGTAGATGATGGATAAATTTTGAGGAGTCAGAGGTAATTTACCTAAACATATGTACATAGATATGGTATTATGGGAAGACAATGGCCTAGTGGTATTAACACTAGACTATGAATCCAGATAGGTAAAAATCTATCAGATGCTGCCTCACCTGCTGTGCTTTTCCAGCACCACTCTAATCTATGAATCCAGATACCCACGTAATATTAGATTAGATTAGACTTACAGTGTGGAAACAGGCCCTTCGGCCCAACAAGTCCACACCGACCCGCCAAAGCGAAACCCACCCATACCCCTACATTACCCCTTACCTAACACTACGGGCAATTTAGCATGGCCAATTCACCTGACCCGCACATCTTTGGACTGTGGGAGGAAACCGGAGCACCCGGAGGAAACCCACGCAGACACGGGGAGAACGTGCAAACTCCACACAGTCAGTCGCCTGAGTCGGGAATTGAACCCGGGTCTTCAGGCGCTGTGAGGCAGCAGTGCTAACCACTGTGCCACCGTGCCTATTCTGGGGACCCGGGTTCAAATCCCACCATGGTGGAATTTGAATTCAATAAAAGTCTAGAATTAACAGTCTAATCATGATCTGGGTGTTTGGATATCTGTTTTGGGGATAATTATAGGGATAAACATTTATACTTCTGCATTACTGACATTGATAAGATATTTAATTAGTCATGTTGGTAACTGGAAAAATTTTGTTTATTTTCCCAAACAAAAGCTATTCACACAGTGATCTCAACATTGACGAGATGAAATGTAGACTGGGTTACCGCTTTACAGACCACCTATGTCATATCAGCAAAAATGACTCCAAGCTTCCAGTTACCTGCGACTTCAATACACCACCATGTTCCCACACCAAGTTTCTGTCGCAGTCTTGCTGCAGTGTTCCAGTGAGCCTCAGTACAAGCTCGAAGAACAACATCATATTTTCCACTTGGGGACCCTACGGCCGCAACATTGAATTCAATAACTTTAGAACCTGATTCCATCCTTTTTATCCACCTCACACTCAGTCTTGTTATGACAACATCCCTGAACACTATGGGCAATTTACCATGGTCAATTCACCTAACCTGCACACCTTTGGATTGTGGGAGAAAACTAGAGCACTCGGAGGAAACCCACGCAGACACAGGGAGAATGTGCAAGTTTCACACAGGCAGTTGCCCAAGGCTGGAATCGAACCAGGCTCGCATGAGGCAGCAATGCTAACCACTGAGCCACCATGCCACCCCAATTCCTGGGCCCATTATCATGTAAAATGAATTTTATTCAGCTCAGCTAACCCATTTTGTCACACTTGGCTCTTATTATCACTTATTCAGATTTTCTTCCATCCTGGCCTGCTATCCATTATCTCCTTGTTTACCCAACCCTTTCACATCTCTCTGCCATTTCCACCTATCCACTCATCCCCCAAACGCTCTCAAACCTTCCTTTCCATAGGTGCTGCCAGACCTGCTGAGTTTCTCCAGCAATTTTTGTTTTTGTTTCAGATCTCCAGCACCCACAATTCTTTTTCATACTTTTATTTTATGTTATGGCCCACAGAATTTTGGGGCGAGAGTGACAGTGTGGTCCTCCAGCCTCCATTTTAACCCTGATCTCTACCACAAGCATAATGCAGCATGCTCCAACATATACAAATGTCTGTATTTGGTAGTGCATGCCAGGGCTTGCTGTTCCACCTATTCAATGGAAAATTAATGACAAAAATAAATCAAAAGAAAACTATGACAGTAACCAGTGACTTTAACACTTCATTTAATGAAAAACTAAGTAAACTAACTAAGCTAAGAAAAACTCCTGATGAAGGAGCAGCACTCCGAAAGTTAGTGCTTCCAAATAAACTTGTTGGACTATAACTTGTGTTGTGTGATTTTTAACTTTGTCCACTCCAGTCCAACACCTCCAAATCATAAGTAATACCTAAACTCTTCAACTTTATTGGACATGACCTTTCCAAAAGATTTTAATATTCAAGGAATTCTTTACCTTTTTTAAGTTTATCATTCAGGAAAGCTTAAATAAGACTCAAATTTCAAAGTGGAATCTTTCTCACTATACCCGATATTTTGATGTATTTTAAATGGTCACGTGTATTTTATTTGCTTTGGTGAAAACTTGAAAATAATTGTTGTTATATTTATTTATGCTTCTATGGCATCTAGCTAGCTGGAATAGACAGTGAAACACCATGATTTCTGTGGAGACCTGTTATAAAATCCTTCCAAAAATTTTCACTGCCAACCTCCATGCTCCTTTTGCTTATAAAAGAAAAAAAATGTTCCATTACGTTTCAGATAATAAGATAATCTTTGGGGGAAAAAAATTGCAAATGCCTGAAATTGGGTGCAGAGGTCACCACATGTGATTAACTCATTTGCTGCGATGCAGGGAGCATTGAACATAAGTGCTGTCTGCTAAGATAATTTATCATGGTGCACAGCTCAGGGCTAAACTCACTGCTGAGAGGCAATGCACCATTAGACTCTCTGGTGTAGGAGCAGAAACAAGCTATTTAGTCATTGAGTCTGCTCTCCCATTCAATGATTTGATAATCCTCAACTCCATTTTCCAGCCTTATCCCCTCAACTTTGATTCTCTTACTGATTAAAAGTCTGCCAATCTCAGTCATAAATATACTAAACAACCCATTCTCGATTGCCCTCTGCAGTAAAGAAATCCACAAATTCACTATTCTTTGAGAGAAATAATTCTTCATCACTGTGTTAAAAAGGGTGACTCCTTACTCTGAGATGTTGCCCTCGGTCCTAGCCTCTATCACAAGGGGAAACAACCTTACCACATCTACCCTATCAGGTCCCCTAAGAATTTTGTATGTTTCAATAAGGTTGTCTCTGATTTTCTCATTTTTCTAAAAATGTGTTCAATCTCAATGCACTCAGCCTCTCTTCATCAGAAAATCACTCTTGACTTCCTCCAATGCCAGTGTAAGACCATAAGTGGAAGTAAGGCCATTCAGCCCATCGAGTCCACTCCACCATTCAATCATTGCTGATGAGCATTTCAGCGCTACTTACCCGCACTCTCCTCGTATCCCTTAATTCCTCTTGAGATTAAGAATTTATCAATCTCTGCCGTGAAGACATTTAACGTCCCAGCCTCCACTGCACTCCGTGGCAATGAATTCCACAGGCCCACCACTCTCTGACAGAAGAAATGTTTCCTCATTTAAAATTGACTCCCTCTAATTCTAAGGCTGTGCCCATGGGTCCTAGTATCCCACCTGGTGGAAACAAATTCCCAGCATCCACCCTTTCTAAACCATGCATTATCTTGTAAGTTTCTATTAGATTTCCCCTCACCCTTCTAAACTCTAATGAATACAATCCCAGGATCCTCAGCCATTCATCATATGTTAGGCCTACCATTCCAGGGATCATCCATGTGAATCTCCACTGGACACACTCCAGTGCCAGCATGTCCTTCCTAAGGTGTGGGGCCCAAAACTGAACACAGTATTCTAAATGGAGCCTAACTGAGCTTTGTAAAGTCTCAATAGCACATCGCTGCTTTTACATTCCAACCTTCTTAAGATAAGTGACAACATTACATTTGCTTTCGTAACCATGGACTCAAACTGCAAGTCAACCTTTAGAGAATCCTGGACTAGCACTCCCAGATCCCTTTGTACTTTGACTTTAGGAATTTTCTCACTATTTAGAAGATATTCTGTTCCTGTATTCTTTTTTCCAAAGGTACAAGAGCTCTCATTTGCTCACGTTGAATTTCATCAGCCCTTTTTTGGACCACTCTCCTAAACTGTCTAAATCTTTCTGTAGCCTCCCCACCTCCTCAGAACTACCTGCCTGTCCACCTAACTTCATATCATCAGCGAACTTTGCCAGAACCCCCCAGTCCTTCATCCAGTATATCTTTTCTAAGGGTACTGAAACTGTTTACAGTAGTCCAACTAGTGCCTTGTATATTTTTAACAAGACACCCAACATCCCTCATATTAAGGCAAAATACTGCAGATGCTGGTAATCTGAGAGAAACACAGAGAATGTAGGAGTAACTTTAAAGAAAAACTCAGAATTCTGTCCTGAAGTAAGGTTATACCAGACTTGAAACTTGAGCTGTTTTTCTCTCTCTACGGCTGTCTGTTTTAGCGTACACATCTTGCGGTGGAGTGGGTGGGGAGGGGATGGGAGGCAAATTTTGAGATGGTTACCAGCAGTTAAAGATGCCAGAAGTCAGATTGCATTTCGGGGTGAGCAACAAAGTTTGGCCTACCCAGCAATGCTGACATCAAACAAAACAACTTTCAAAAAAGTCTCCTTCAGGTTTTAGGTGCAAACAAAATAAAATTTCAAAAGCTCAATAAAGAACAGTTCATCTGATTGGTGTCGTAGCACTGGGCACAATATCAATCACAGAAAAATATGGCTACAGATTATACAATCTGCAGCATGCATGACATTAACTTACCAAATTACTTTGACAGTTGCTCAGAGTTTTCCAGCCTCTACCATCAAGATGAAAATGGACTTATCTATTCAAACAACAATATTGTGGAGCTAGCAAGTTTTGAGAAGATCTGTAGTTCAGGTTGAGGTTCTGAATGTAGGTTTGCTTGCAGGAAGCAGGAAACACCAGCATTGCTTTGTCTGAAGGCTCACTGAAGATATTACCAAGTATGGTGATGAAAAGTTTGAAAATGAACCCTCCAGCTCAGCGAGCAAACCTACATCCAGATATTGTGGTCCATATTTATATCCAAGTCACACATCCAGACTTATACCTGCATCATCACTGAGTAAAAAATGAGGTCTGCAGATGCTGGAGATCACAGCTGCAAATGTGTTGCTGGTCAAAGCACAGCAGGTTAGGCAGCATCTCAGGAATAGAGAATTCGACGTTTCGAGCATAAGCCCTTCATCAGGAATAAGAGAGAGAGCCAAGCAGGCTAAGATAAAAGGTAGGGAGGAGGGACTAGGGGGAGGGGCGATGGAGGTGGGATAGGTGGAAGGAGGTCAAGGTGAGGGTGATAGGCCGGAGTGGGGTGGGGGCGGAGAGGTCAGGAAGAGGATTGCAGGTTAGGAGGGCGGTGCTGAGTTGAGGGAACCGACTGAGACAAGGTGGGGGGAGGGGAAATGAGGAAGCTGGAGAAATCTGAATTCATACCTTGTGGTTGGAGGGTTCCCAGGCGGAAGATGAGGCGCTCCTCCTCCAGCCGTCGTGTAGTTGTGTTCTGCCGGTGGAGGAGTCCAAGGACCTGCATGTCCTCGGTGGAGTGGGAGGGGGAGTTAAAGTGTTGAGCCACGGGGTGATTGGGTTGGTTGGTTCGGGCGGCCCAGAGGTGTTCTCTGAAGCGTTCCGCAAGTAAGCGGCCTGTCTCACCAATATAGAGGAGGCCACATCGGGTGCAGCGGATGCAATAGATGATGTGTGTGGAGGTACAGGTGAACTTGTGGCGGATATGGAAGGATCCCTTGGGGCCTTGGAGGGAAGTGAGTGTGGAGGTGTGGGCGCAAGTTTTACATTTCCTGCGGTTGCAGGGGAAGGTGCCGGGGGTGGAGGTTGGGTTGGTGGGGGGTGTGGATCTGACAAGGGAGTCACGAAGGGAGTGGTCCTTGCGGAACGCTGATAGGGGAGGGGAGGGAAATATATCCTTGGTGGTGGGGTCCGTTTGGAGGTGGCGGAAATGGCGGCGGATAATACGTTGTATGCGCAGGTTGGTGGGGTGGTAGGTGAGAACCAGTGGGGTTCTGTCTTGGTGGCGGTTGGAGGAGCGGGGCTCAAGGGCGGAGGAGCGGGAAGTGGAGGAGATGCGGTGGAGGGCATCGTCGATCACGTCTGGGGGGAATCTGCGGTCCTTGAAGAAGGAGGCCATCTGGGCTGTGCGGTGTTGGAATTGGTTCTCCTGGGAGCAGATGCGGCGGAGACGAAGGAATTGGGAATATGGGATGGCGTTTTTACAGGGGGCAGGGTGGGAGGAGGTGTAGTCCAGGTAGCTGTGGGAGTCAGTCGGTTTATAATAGATGTCTGTGTTGAGTCGGTCGGTCAGTCGGTTTATAATAGATGTCTGTGTTGAGTCGGTCGGTCAGTCGGTTTATAAGAGTCAAGAATGCTGAAATTCTCTATTCTACATTACTATATCACCACTGTCAGAACAGGGACTGCACAGTTTTAAAACAAATGTCGGCATCTTAGAGCAAGTTGGATAGGCAATAAATGCTGCTTTTCAGGTAAAGCCCCCTCACCCCTTTAGAGGTATAAAAGAAAGTTGGTGTCATTGGATTAATGTGTTGATGGAAAAGCGCAGCAGGTCAGGCAGCATCCAGGAATTCTGAAGAAGGGCTTATGCCCGAAATGTCGAATCTCCTGCTCCTTGGATGCTGCCTGACCTGCTGCGCTTTTCCAGCAACACATTTTCAGCTCTGATCTCCAGCATCTGCAGACCTCACTTTCTCCTCATCATTGGATTAATGTGTGATTTTATACTCCAATGTTTTCTGTATCTTTTTTTAAATGTCATGTAGGCCTAAAACACCCTTTCTAATGACAGAAAAAGATTATTTGCATTTATATATAACCTTTCCCCGACTTAGAACATCCTCAAGTGCCTTACACTCAATGAAGTACTCTGGAAATGCAGTCACTGTTGTAATGTAGAAACTGTGGAAGCCAATCAATGCATAAGGTGCCACAAATAGCAATGTAACATATGTAATTTAGCAATATTACAATGTAGTGCACCCAATATTCCACGTTTGGTGACCTTAGTTTACGAATAAATATTGATTAGGAAACTGCAGTGAACTTACTGCTCTGTTACAAAATAATTAAATGGGACCTTTTACATCTACGGAGTTGATGGATGGGGCTTTGGTTCACTATCTTATTCGAAAGTTAGCCCTCCACCACTGCAGTATTTCCCCATTTTACATTTTAATGTCAGTCTAGATTCTGTGTTGAAGCCTCTGTGTAGGACTGGAGCCCATCACCTTCTGCCCAGACATAAGAATTTTACTTATTGAACCACAACTGAGACTAAGCTACTGAACATTTATTGCAGTTTGTGGTCACTCATTTAGGTATAGGCATTAGTAGCAAACCCCAAAAAATGGGAACCAAATGGAATTCCATTAGGAAAATTAAGCAGGTAATATTATCCTACCATACTGAAGTGGATGTAAGCGCCACAATAATGCAATAGTATGGATGCAAGTGTATGAGTAAAACACCACAATGATGAGAAATTGATCTGGATTTGGAGTGCTCATCATTAATTGCTTATTCAAGTCTGAACGTGTTCTGTTCTTTTGCAATGCAATTTCTCACTATGATGTTGAACAGGAAGATCCTTTAAAACTGTGACTTGGTTCACTGAAACCAAGGACATGCTGGCATATTCAGCCTATTTGTCAAAATAAAGCTTTAAATGGGCCTGATTGCAATGCCTCCAGGATAGTATTAACCTATATTTAGCTCTGCATTTTCAATTTTCATTTCTGTGCAATCAATAATACTTTAGGTTTGAATCAGGTAGAATATAATGGAAGACTGTATATTTATTTTACAAAAGTAATAGTGTCAACAAATAAAAATGCATTGCAAATAAAGTTTTGTAATTAACCAGATCAACCACATTAGGGCAAATCATAAGTGCCTTCATATGGAAGCCAGATTGGGTGGGAATTAGACTGAAACTGGGTACAGTTGTTATTTTGTTTGTGTCCATGAGTCTTTATCATACTGCTGTTTTCATGAATGGTTGAAGTCTGTCTGACTCCGACAATCTCATAAACATGAAAATTGAGGTTACAGCCGACTGAGTGAAAGCAAAGGCCCTGAAAAGAACCTACAAAAAAACCTTTCTGTGTTCATGAGAAGTTGGAGTCACCCAGTTTTACCTCTTTTCACATTTGTATGCCAGGAAAGGGTAAGGGAGTTCTCCTAGATGTTCTCGCCCACGTTTATCCCCTTGCCAATATCAGTGGAAAATTTATTTGGTAATGATTGCATTGCAGCTTGCTGTGAGCAATTTGATTGCCATTTCACCTGCAGTACAACAGTGAATGCATTGTGTGAAAGCAGTTTGCAGCATTATGGAAGTTATATTATAAATTCAAAGGCTTAGTTTCTTTCCTTCAGCTCTTCCAATTGCTTCACTTGATAACTTCTATACCTCCTACGTCCTTAAGTACAAAGAGTTGAAACCTCAAGCTACATGTAAACATGTTCCAGTGTTTTTGTTCCAGAATCAGCAGACAGCTGTACACATTCCTGCATTAATCAGAAGAACAGGTCTGCTGAGACTGCAGCTTACAATAGGCATTGATGATATGCTGCTGCTAAAGGCTTTTTATTGCCAGAGCAGCTTATGCTTCATACAGGCTCCTGTCTTACGCTGGCAAGGGTTGGGCTTCCCAGCCTTCTAACTCATGTGGTTTGCCCCAGAGAAGCAAAGACATCACAGTAGGAACATTGTTGTGAATTGCTGATTCATGAGTTTTAGTACATAATTTTGAAATTTAGAAATTAAAATTTAACAGCAGAAAATGAGATAGTCAACTGAAACACATTAAAGTCTGTAGAGCACTTTAAATGTTGGAGACACATTGCCTCAACACCTAGGAAGGAAAGTCAATTAAAATTTTGGTCTTTACCTAAAACAAGTGGCAGTTCAGAAAGTTACCCATGTTTGTTTAATAGAATCAGAATAGGAGAGATGGGCGACATAAAAGCAGGTGGGCTTACTTAATTGGAGACATGTTGTCTACAAAGCTTACAATAATGAAGGTCTAGAGAAAATTAGAGCTGAATCAGCATTAAAGCATTCAGTGAACTGTCAAGGTCAGCTCAGGGCAGGTTATGTCGTAATGGAGACGGGTGGAGCTGAAGAAAGTTTTCTGATTTCCAGTGATTTCCGGATGCATTGAGGGCAAGAAGTTAGTATCAATTTGGATCTGGAAGAATGCTGAAGAAAAATGGCCCCAGGCAGCACAAGTGCAGTTCTAAGTAGACTCCAGACAGTTAAGGTTCATGAGCTATCCCAGGGGGCATTTTCAGGATGGCAAACTGTAACTAATGGAATCAGTGTTAGGGCAACAATTATTTACAACAGACGTAAATAACTTGGATGAAGCAAGTAAATAGCCAAGTCAGCGGATAGCACAAAATAAGTTAGAATATAAGTGGTGAGGATGACTCAAGGAGTCGCAGTGGGGTATAGACAGGTTACGTGAATGGGCAAAAACTTGAAGGTGGAATACAGTGTCAAAAAATGAGAGGTTATGCACTTCAGCAGGAACAGAGAAGCTGAATATTATTTAAATGAAGAAATTTGCTGAAAGTTACAGAACAGAGGGGTTTGGGAGTCCTTGTCCATGAATCATAAAAAATTAGCTTCTAAATTTAGAACGTATTAGGGGAGGCAAATGGAATGTTGACCTTTATTTCAAAGGGAATGGGGGACTAAATTTTGCTAAAACTCTAAATGGCAGAAGGAAGACCATAGGTGGAATCTTGTGAACAGTTTTGGAACTCTGGCAGTAAGCTGGCAATAGAGGCAATCCAGAGAAGGTTCACTAGATTGAAGCCAGGCATGGAGGGAATGCCTTCTGAGAAATGGTTGAGTAAGTTGGGCCTGTACTCATTGGAATTTAGAAGACTGAGAGGTGATTTTATTAAAACATTCTTAGGCCAAAAAACACAAAGAACTGCGGATGCCGGAAATCAGAAACAAAAGCAGAAATTACTGGGAAAATTCAGCAGGTCTGGCAGAGTTGCGGAGGGAATGCTCTTTACGGAACACAGATAGGGATGGGGAGGGAGATATATCTTTGGTGGTGGGTCCTGACTGTAGGTGGCGGAAATGGCAATGGATGATACTATGTATCCGGAGGTTGGTGGGGTGGAAGGTGAGGACCGCGGGTTCTGTCCTTGTTGCAGTTGGAGGGGTGGGGCTCAAGGCAGAGGTGTGGGAAGTGGAGGGGATGTGCTGGAGGGCATCATCGACCACAGGGGAGGAGAAATTGTGGTCTTTGAAGAAGGAGGTCATCTGGTATTGCGACATCAAACATTTCGTCCACCACCTCTGCTTCTGGGCTTACCTTTTTCACCAAGCCAACCCTCCGAGAACCCCTTCTCCTGCCTCCAACACACCCCATCCACCTGAACACGCCGTGCTGGTCTGTTACCTGCCCTCGATCTCTTTATTTCCAATTGCTGCCAGGATATTGACTGCTTCAACCTGTCTACCCCCCTCCTCCACACCAACCTCTCACCCTCACAACACACAGCTCTCCATTCCTCTGCTCCAACCCCAACCTTACCATCAAACCAGCACACAAGGTGGGGGGTGGGGAGTGCAGTGGTAGTTTGGCACATTGACCTGTAACCCCACTGAAGCCAGGCACCAACTCGAAGACACCTCCTCCTTTGACCATGACCTCATCTCCCATTACCAAACCATCATCTCCTAGACCGTACACAGCCTCATCACCTCAGGGGATCTCCCATCTACAGGCTCCAACCTCAGTCTGCAGACCCCGCACTTCCTGGTTCTACCTCCTATCCGAACTTCTCAAGCCTGACCTAACTGCCCCGGCTGACCCATCATCTCAGCTTGCTCCTGCCCCCAATGAACTCACCTCCACCTCCTCCAAGATTTTTGTTTCCCCAGCCCCCATTGGCTCATCTTCACCATGGACATCCAGTCCCTATACACCATGACCAGGGCCTCCAAGTCCTTCATTTTTTCCTCTCCTAACATCCCCATCAGTGTCCCGACACAGACACTCTCATTAGTTTGGCTGAACTGGTCCTCACCCTTAATAACTTTTCTTTCGAATCCTCTCACTTCCTCCAGACCAAAGGGGTAGCCATGGGCACCCACATGGGCCCCAACTATACCTGTCTCTTCATTGGGTACGTGGAACAGTCCATCTTTTGCAGATACACTGGCATCATTCCCCACCTGTTCCTCCGCTGCATTGATGACTGTATTGGTGTCAACTCATGCTCCCATGAGGAGGTTGAACAGTTCATCAACTTCACCAACACATTCCACCCTGACCTTAAGTTCACCTCAACCATCTCTGACACCTCCTTTCCTTTCCTGGACTTCTCCATCTTCATTAATGGTGACCAACTCAACATGGACATCTGCAAACTCACCGACTCCCATTGCTGCTTGGATTACACTACCTCTCACCCTATCACTTATTCCCAATTCCTCTGCCTCTGCTGCTCCCAGGAGGATCATTTCCACCACAGAACACACCAGATGTCCTCCATCTTCAAAGACCACAATGTTCCCTCCCATGTGGTCAATGATGCCCTCTAGCGCATCCCATCCACATTCCACACCTCCGCTCTCGAACCCCAACCCTCCAACCGGAACAAGGACAGAACCCCCCAGTCCTCACTTTCTACCCCACCAACCTCTGGATACATCGGATCATCCTCCATTATTTCCGCCACCTACAGTCAGACCCCACCACCAAAGATATATTTCCCTCCCCACCTCTATCTGTATTCAGTAAAGACCTTCTGTCCGTGACTCTCGTCAGGTCCACGCCACCCACCAACCCACCCTCCCCTCCCAACACCTTCTCCTGCCACTGAAGGAATTGCAAAACCTGTGCCCACACCTCCCCCCTCACCTCCATGCAAGGCCCCAAAGGATCCTTTCAATTGCATCAGAGTTATACCTGCACTTCCATACGTCACTTACTGTATCCATTGTTCCCGATGTGGTCTCCTTTACATTGGGGAGACAGGATTCCTACTTGCAGAATGCTTCCGTGAACATCTCCGGGACACCCGCACCAACCAACCCCACAACCCATGGCAGAACACTTCACCTCTTCCTTCCACTCTGCCGAGGACCTGCAGGTCCTGGGCCTCCTCCATTGCCAAACCAGATTGATAGGGTTGTTAATACGGTGTATTTGCTTTTGCTGGTTGAGGGATTGAGTTTCAGAACCATGAGGCCATGCAGCAGCCACACTTGGAGTATTACGTACAGTTCTGGTCACTGCACTATAGGAAGGACGTGGAAGCGTTGGAAAGGGTTCAGAGGAGATTTACTAGGATGTTGACTGGCATGGAGGGAAAGTCTTATGAGGAAGAGCTGAGGGGCTTGAGGCTGTTTTCATTAGAGAGAAGAGGGTTGAGAGGTGCCTTAATTGAGACATAGAAGATAATCAGAGGGTTAGATAGGTTGGACGATGAGAGACTTTTTCCTCAGATAGTGATGGCTAGCACGAGGCAACATAGCTTTAAATTGAGGGGTGATAGATATAAGACAGAGGTCAGAGGTAGTTTCTTTACTCAGAGAATAGTAAGAGTGGGGAATGCATTGCCTGCAACAGTAGTAGACTCACCAACATTAAGGGCATTTAAATGGTCATTAGATAGGCATATGGACGAGAATGGAATAATGTAGTTTAGATGGAGTTCAGATTGGTTTTACAGGTCAATGCAACATCCTAGGGCCGAAGGGCCTGTACTGCAGTCTAATGTTCTATGTTCAAACCCTAACTATCCGATGCCAGGAGGAAAAACGCTTCATTTTCAACCTTGGGATCCTCCAACCACACAGGACCAACGTGGATTTCATAAATTTCCTCATTTCCCTTCCCCCACCTTATCCCAGATCCAACCTTCCAACTTGACACGGCCCTCATGACCTGCCCATCTTCCTTCCCATTTATCTGCTCCATCCCCCTCTCCAACCTATCACCATTATCCCCACCTGCATCCAACTATCGCACTCTCAGCTACCTTCCCCCCAGCTCCATTCCCCCTCCCATTTATCTCTCTACCCCCTTGGCTCACAGCCTCGTTCCTGATGAAGGACTTTCGCACAAAATGTCAATTCTCCTGCTCCTCGGATGCTGCCTGACCGGCTGTGTTTTTCCAGCACCACACTCTTAACTGACCTCCAGCATCTGCAGTCCTCAGTTTCTCCTAAAGAGGGAGAGCCAGGTCATCCCTCCTCACCTGGGAGCCCAATGATTTGGAGTAACCCGTTGGAACTATAATGGATTGGAGAAGCTCACGGCAGGACTAGTCATAACATAATTATAAGCTTGGATGCAGTCTTAGGAACCCGAGGAACAAGATCTCAAGCTGCCTGAGCTATCAAGACATGAGCTGTGATTGAGGCAGTCTGAATTTGAGAGGCTTTGGGGACAGTCTAAGTTTAATCTTAAAAAGTGAAGAATTGGAATCCCTTGTGAAGAAGACAGAGTTTTGAAGGGAGTTAATGACTCACAGTGTCACTTAAAGCTGGTTTTGTATTGGTGTTTCCATATCAGCCATTTAGTACTCAGTCTGTGAGGTTTCAACCACAATTTGTCAGATAATACATTGTTTTTCATTTTCTTCCCTAGAGATAGAATTGTATGTGGTATGTATTGGGTTCAGAATCATTACCTGACCTCTTTGATTTACCTATTTAGTCATTATAACTTGTGTTTAATTTGTTCAGGTTCACATCATGAAGATTTTCAATTTCAGTTTTCTTGCCCTTTGTTCTTCCAGACATTCTATTCATTAAAAATATTATGGTCTATCAAGCCACAGCATAGCAAAGATCTAGCTTGTCAAGTATTTCCAAAAGTGGGATAATAATAAAGATTTTTTTAAAAAAAACATGCATGTTTAATATTTACTTTCTAGAGTTTGAGATTGAGTTTTCTTAAAGCAGTGCTTACTCATTTTAGGAGAAAGATTTTGGGCAGATTTTGTTGATTTTTGTTAGTTGCACTGGTTTATTTCTCAAGAAGGATTTTTGATTTTATAGAATAGTATTTTTGATATAAGCTAAATTTCAATCATATTCCTATGCACATTTGGGGAAGCAGTGGGGACATTACATTGGGCAAATGCATTTTAGCTTACGGATGCCTTAGTCGCTCACTTCAAAGCCTTTTAAACTTATTAAATGTTTCCTTGTACAAATACCCAGCTGGCCAAAAAGAGAACAAAAACAATTCTAGAGACTTCCTTGCCTCAGCTGCTTACTGACCTAACCTACTGAAGCATTAATGAAATGTGAATGACTTTCTTTATTACCTTAACTTCAAATTTTCAGTTTTACTAACCTTTGAACGTTGGGAACAATGTTGAACTGACTCTGAGAATCTCTCTCATAATCATGAAAATATCAATAGAGTTGCTTCAAAGTACTTTTTCAACAACCAACAAAACTATCTTCCCTAAACTTCTGCACAACTCTGATCTCAGGCAATTTCAATAAATTTGGTTGATAATAATTGCTAGTTTATTGTTGGTGCAGACTCAATGGGCTGAATGGCCTTTACTGTACTGTGTGGCTCTATGACTATAACTTACCTTCAAGGACAATGCCATTCATCCTTGATCAAGTAATCAGAAATGTATAATGTGCTTTAGTTCAGCTGTAACAAATACTTGCAATAACACAACCTTTTGACTTACGTTCAGCTAGTGCAACTAAATCTTACCTTCCTATCAGTGTATTTTAGGGTTTTTTAATGTCACAAGTTTAAAACTAGTGTCATATTTTAAGCCAATGCTATCACTGAAGTACTTAGTAGGCTATAACACATGTCACGTACCATCTCAAATCTAATCCTCACCATGTTAAATAACTTCCTGGTGAGGTTATTTACTTGGCTTTACATCCACTGACAATGTAACTGGGAAGTATGAACAATAAATGTTGATTGATCTTGTAGAAAAACACATCTCAATATTATTTATTTTTTCAATGCTGATATTGTTAATACTCATCCAAATGTTTTATTCTCTACAGTAAATAACATACACAACTTACATCTTGACAGTAAAAAAATCCAGATTTATTCAATTATAATTGAATTATTTTGAGCACCTTATGCCTATGTAATTCCTTATCATTCGACTATATTCTCATGTTTGAAAAGTGGACAGTGCTTCACAATCCAAGCTTGTCACCCCTAAGGATGTCCTAGATTTTCTCTTCTACCTTTTCATTCTTGGTGATCACCAACACTGTGGACTCAGCCTTTCACTTCAACAGGAAAATAATACATCCTTGCTCATCAGAAAATTCAATTTTCTTTGCCCATAAGCACCCTGAGGATTGCTGAAGACTTTAAATAGCAAGGCAATTAGAACTGGTAGTAATAAAACCAGAGAGCTGTTTCTGTGTAATTGCCGACACAGTGAGTTCTGAGGATCTGCAATGCTCTACCTGAAAAGGTGGTTCAGCAGTAAAATTGAAAAGGGAATTGGTTGTACATTTGAAAATGAAAGCAGAGCGGCAATGTGGCTCAGTGGTGCCTGCTGCCTCACAGCACCCGGGACCCGGGTTCGATTCCAGCCTCGGGCAACTGTCTGTGTGGAGTTTGCACATTCTCCCCGTGTCTGCATGGGTTTTCTTTGGGTGCTCCAGTTTGCTCCCACAGTCCAAAGATGTGCAGGTTAGGTGGATTGGCTATGCTAAATTGCCCGTAGAATTCAGGGATGTGTAGGTTAGGTGCAATAGTCAGGGATAAATATTGTGTAGGGGGAATTGGTACAGGCGGGGTACTCTTCGGAGAATCTGTGTGGACTTGTTGGGCTGAGGGGCATGGTTCCACACTGTAGGGATTCTATTCTATTTACAGGACTATGGAGAAACACAGCAGGATTTGGGCTGGATGTTGATATGGATAGCTCTTTCTAAGAACCAGGTGTAACAGTCTTCTCTCTCATAAGATGGTGTACACCTTGGATGAGGTTCTTGTATTGAACAGGAAGTATTTACCACATGTTAGCAGCTAGTTACCAGTTACATTTACAATGATATACATTGTCACAGAGATTATAGGAGGACCAGCATAGTCGGTCTTACTGTTCTGGAATCTAGAATTGTTTTGCCCACAAGTCTACATGATATCACCATAGTGGATGATGCTTAAGGCACTTCCATTCCTTTGAGCTTACTTGTCACATTGTTTGTCACCACATCTTTTCTCACCTCCTCCACCCCCCACACTCCCCCCCACCCTCCCACTCCAGAGGGACTGTGTTATTTCCAAACTGACAGTTAGACACACCATTGTTCTGCCGTTCTTACATTCCAATCATTTAATCTGCACTATCAACACCCTTGCTCCCCCAGCACTCCAACCCCGCACCCTCCCATGCTATTGCATAAATGCTTCCCTCTTCACACTTCATGTCAGCACTGATGAAGAGTCATCTCGACTCGAAACATTAGCTTGCTCGTTCTCCATGGATGCTGCCTAACCTGCTGTGATGTCCAGCATTCTTTGTTTTCAGTGCTTATGGCACTCCTTGATGTTAACTCATTCAGATCTTTGCAATCTTATACAAGTGGTCAACTCCATGTTAAGTATTGAAAAGTGTGGAGCTGGAAAAGCACAGCAGGCCAAGGAGCATCTGAGGAGCAGGAGAATCAACGTTTTGAGCATAAGCCCTGCATCAGGAATGTGTTAGGTATTTATGTTAAGTGTCACCTGGTATGTCTCAGGAACCTTGCTCTGGTGTTACAGTTTCTGATGTATTTGTTGCAGAGGAAGCCATTGGGCCAAGAAGCACAATGCTCTGGCCTGAGTTTTGTCTGGGCCCTCTCAGCCAGCTGATCTGTTCATTTCTGCTTGACTCTTCAAATGCCTTTCCAAACAGTCAGCTTCCAGATGCCAAAATTATCAGTGACTGTCTCCCAACTGTCTGTGCTGATGTCTACAATCTTCTTATCTCACTTGCAAGGTATCCATGTATTTAGGACTTTTTAAAAGAATTCAGAATCCCTACAGTGTGGAAACAGGCCATTTGCCCAACAACTCCACACTGACCCTCTGAAGAGTATCCCACCATAGACTCATTCCCCTATCTTATTACTTTACATTTCCCTTGACTAATGCACCTAGCCTTCTCATCCCTGAACACAATACACAATTTAGCATGGCCAATCCACCAAACCTGCACATCTTTCGACTGTGGGAGGAAACTGGATCACCCAGAGGAAACCCACACAGACATGGGGCGAATGTGCAAACTCCACACAGACAGTCACCTGAGGCCTGAAACTTGGGTCCCTTGTGCTGTGAGGCAGCAGTACTAACCACTAAGCCACCGTGCCCTTGACATATAGTGAAGCCATGGATGCCCAGGAGGTCATGACCCAGTGATCAGTTCACCATAAAAAAGACTTTTGGGTGTATGGCCTTCATCCATATGTCAAACATGACTGAGCCAGTGTAGACATCACTAATGTTGTTATCATACTGCCATCTATCATCATTGGTGCAAATACATTGGGCCAAACAACTTTCATCTGTGCTGTAAGGTTCTGAGACTTAACAACTATAATGTATAAATGTCCATATTTTAAAAATACAAACAATATCTGAGACATCATATACATGCAGTGTTACTTTGCAATATATAATTATGAACCAGACTCTGAATATAGTGACTAATAATTGCTGAAACTTCAAGGATCAGTAGAACTGTCCCTCTTTCTTTGATCTTTGTAGTATAATTCCGTATGGGTTCAGCCTGGTTCAAATACCGAGTTAATAATGCCTTTCTTTGAATATTCCATTTGAAGCAATAATGGTTCCTGGGAAAAGTTTGCTCTGGAACAGATACCATAAAAGTGTTGAATTAAATTGGGGTGTTCTGACAGTGGGCAAGATGAAATGTTCTGTCTGCTCTCTGTCCAGATGATGAAAGCAAAACAAAGTCTTCTAATTGTATTTATTGACTATCTTAAAGTATTCTAACTTGTATCAGGTGCTATTCATCCATTATCTCTCTACTCATTCACCTACGTTGGCTCTAAGCCCAACAATGCTTTTATTTTATAGTTAGAATTTAAATATTCATCCCCATGCTCAAAAATCTCCACATTATTGTATTTTTTTCCAACTCTACAAACTTATTCAGCCTTACAAGCCTCAGAAACACTTCATTCCTTTTGACTTCTTGTCCATCTAGAACTTCCTTCATCTTACCATAGGCAGCAAAACCTGCTGCTAATCTTGCAGCCTCTCTGCTTTTCCCTCCTTTGGTACCCTACTTTAAAGTCTATTTGTGTGGACAAGTTTTAGTCACCAGTTCTAATGTTTTCTCCTTTGGCTCAGTGTTAAAGGTTATCTTATTCGGCCCCTGTAAGGCACGTTAAAGATGTAAATTGTGGTTGCTGAACTGTCCTGTAGGCTTAAGGTTTGCAAAGAGAAATATTGGTGACTCTCAATTACCGTTTGTTGCCCATTTCATAGTTCATAGCTGCAGGTCAAAGACATCGTAAAAGCAGATAAAATGGATTGCCCACTTCTTGTGCCAATAACTTGGGACCATTGGATTGCTCCTAGTAATCTTGTCATGGCATTGTTAGGCTCAGAACTTCAATTTATGATATTGTCCAAACCCATTGACTGTTTCATAATTCTATATCAACCATTGGACATTATCCAGATAATAAATGCTAAAAATCGGATTGATAATGTTGCAGTAGCAGTGATAGGATATTACATAGTTTCATCTTCCATGCCACAGTCTCAAACATTTTTAATTACAACATATGTTTTACGAAAGAGGTCATATATCCAAAAGATGACTGTGGATATAAATTCAGTGCCTGTTTAACAAAGCTCCTTAAAGAACAGTGGATTGTCACCCCTTGCAGTTATTAGCTAATAAACTCATTCTATCTTTAACTCAAGAAATCCTGGTCAATTTTACTCCGTTAAAAACAAATATATTTGGATGGACAAAATTATTCATAAGGAAAGTTTTTTTTAAGTTAATCTTGTTGTGACCAACTAGAGATGGATTGATTTAAGAAAGAGAGCAGGTTCATCCCTCCTCACCCTGGAACATAAGCATTTGGGAGTATCCTGGCCAGAATCATCATGATTGAAGGACCCTCCCAAAAGATCAATTTGTCTCACATACTCCCATTCTAAGAATGAGCAAATTAAAATGTATCTGCAAATATAAATTCACCCCATAGTCTTATATGTGTGTGCGTGTGCAGGACAAAGAGAGAGAGAGAGAGTGTGTGAATGTGAGTGTATGCGTGTGAGTGCACATGAGAGAGTGTGTGTTTGCGTTTATGCAAGCTTGGTAAAGTGTGTGTGTGTGTGTGAGTGTGATGGGGCATAGGCCTGTGAGAAGGTGCATGTGTGTGTGTGAGTGTGAGGGGTGTATGTGTGTGTGTAAGAGAGAACATGTGTATGAGAGAGGGTCTGTGTGTGTGTGTGTGTGTAAAGTGTAGTGGGTCATGTCATAGTGTGACATGAACCCAAGGTGCTGGTTGAGGCCATTCTCATGGGTACCTCATGGGTACCAATAACACACTGTAGGAGTTATTGTCACACTGCATGACAACAATGACTGCACTTCAGAAGAGTATTTTCAGCACATTGGAGGTTAGTGAATGCGATATAACAATGCAATAAGCTGCAGGTCTCATATGATATAATTTCGTAGCAGAACAGGAATGAAGGGTTAAATGACCTACTCCTGCTCTAACATTCTGAAATTGTTTTGTCTATCTCTGAGTAGCTGTATGACTGTATGGATTGTCTTTGTATTAAGAGGTCACCTCATTATCAATTTACAGGGTTAGGGAGCTGGAAGGTGGAATACAGATTCTATTATAGATTGGACAAATAGTTTATCGCTAAGCACAATCCACTAAAAAAACCCTACATTTTTCATCTGAGACTGCAATATTCCTTGGTCAGATTTTCTACTTTTGAATCATAGAACATCGAAACAAGCTATTTGGCCGGTCGAGGATGTTGTCTCTCAGATGGGATATTAAACTGAGGACCCTTTGAAAGAGTTATCCTTTTCTTTGTTATTGCTTTGTAAATGTCGCCTTTTATTCCTATCACTTGACTTACAGGTTCCCAATTTGTCCAATAATGAAGAATGCAGAAAGATTTCAGCCATGCTCAGGCTTGGCTGATAAACGGTAAATAACATTCATGCCTCATAAATGTCTGGCAATGACTATTTCCAATCTAACCTAATCATCTCCCTGTTATGTTAAATGGCATTACCATCACCGAATCCCCCATTATCAGCATTCTGGAGGTTACATTTGAGCAGAAACGTAACTGGATCATAGACACTAGACAAGAGTGTGATGGAATAGTGTTTATATGCCTGAGTGACAGCGTCTGTAACAACAAGCCTGGCATTTTCCTATGCCTTCTCTCAGCCAAACAAACCAAGAAAGCAACCTTCTGGAAACACAACTATTTGCAGGTTCTCTTCCAAGCTAAGCATTGTTCTGACTTGGAGCTATATCAATATTCCTGCTCAAAATCCTGAAGGAACAGCACTGTGGGTGTACCTGCCTCATACTGACTGCAGCAATTTAATAAGACTAGTCACTACCACATTCTCAAAGGTAATTACAGATGGGCAATAAATGTCAGTGATGCTCATATTCATGAAAGAATTAAAAAAATTCATTTCAGATCTTAACAGCTTACTGAATTAATAAAAACATTGCAGGAGGGATGTGGAGATTCTTTTTAATATCTTAAATTTGTGTCCTCTCGTCACTGACCTGCATGCTAGTAGAAACATTTTTTGAAACATTTCCATTGTATAAATCTTTCAATCTTCAAATGAAGTTAGGGGTCCTTTACTTGCCTAAACACTTACTTTAATCAGTAATATGTTTCAAAATTCTGGCATTTTACTTCTGCCAAGAAGTATGGAGGAAGAATGGAGGAAGTGTTTGCTGATTACCTTAACATCTGTTTGTACAGTTGCTGTGCATTTAAATTCCAGGAAAATTAACCCTGTCTTTCAAACACTGCTGATGAGCTGAATTGTTCTGTTGAGCTGACTGTGTCTGTTATTCCATTAACCAGCTGGAGACTTGCTTCTGCGCTCAATGGGTTGAGAAGAGGCAGCAGACCAATACATTACAACAAGCTGCTGATTGCAATTAAAGCACCCGCAAGGGGAGAGAATTGATTGGGATTGGAAACAAGATATTCTGTGGAAGCAGCTGAGAGGTTAGTTATTTTCCCAATAACTGCATTGTAATTTTCAGGTGGTAATTGTCCCATCAAATCCCAATTTACCCAAATTATAATTGATCTTTCAAAACCTTGCTGGTGGATAAAATGTGGCTGCATGTTCAGTGACATAACAAGACCTGGCCAGGATGGAGATGATTGTCAATCCTCAACTCGAGTCTGCTCTACTGTATGTGACTAGAATTAATTTTAAGTGCATAATTCATGCTATGTGACTTTACTCCACGAACTGCAATTTGCTGGAGAATTCACTCCAATTTTGATTATGAGTTCTGTTTGCTGTGGTTCCTAAAGACTCTGCTTAAATAAACTCACTTTACCATTTGCTGAGTTAACAGATTGCTTGCTCCAATTCCTGGCAGACCACATCCAACTCAGTGGCTGTCAGTGCTACCCATACCCATGTGGATAAAGTTTTGGAAATTGTTACAACCCACTTGGAAAAATACACTTTCATTGGACCCCCATTAGTCCAGTGGTAAACCTAACCAGTTAATAAATTACTCAAAGTCCCCAATTCTTTGATTAACAAAAGTTAACAGAAAATACTGACCAAATTCCTGTACCTAAAAAGAAACTACTATTTATTGCAAATAAATTCATTCTAACCACAGGCAAGCAAAACTATGGACTTTCAATAATGTAACTCTATTGACTGAAACTCTAATTGCCTTCTCAAACCCATAAACAAACAGACACAAACATACAATCAAGTACGGATGGTTGTGTGAGGAAAATTAAATACTGTGGAAAGAAAGTTTGATTGTACCAGTCCACAGAATTTGGTGAGGTGTCCCTTTTGTTTCTTTCAACTCCTTCTGTTTTCTGATCCCCTTGTTTTCAGATTCTTTCAGTTCCTGCCAAAGACACAGGGTGGTTGGAGTTCCTGCCGGATAGGATGGTACAAAAGCAGAACATCTTTTTCCCTAAGGGCCAGCAGTGAAGGCCACGACACCAGACCATGCCAATGTCAACATGGTCCCAGGTTGTCACCCAGGTTAGAGCAGTCCCAGCTCTCTTCGGTAACACACAGCACTGGAGGAAAACGTTCCACAGCCGTCTCCACTCAGCCTGTGTAAGTGTCATCACCTTCTCTTTGAGAACTCACACTCTGTTCTGTACCTACCTCCCATGAAAGCTCCCATCCATCAATCTCACTACTGTCTGCAACATCTTCCTGCATTCACTGTCACCCACTCCAACTCCCAAAAACACAAACTCTGAAAATCCTCTGCACTGCCTAATCCCTCACTTAGACCACCTCCCACCTGCACAAAAAAACCCACTGGTATCGGAATCCGGCCTTGACTTGTTGTGTCTTCATCCCCCAACCTAAAGCTGACTCCCTGGACTTAACTGAGGCCCGCTAACAACTATGACAAACATCCTTCCTTTGTGTCTGCACTAAACAGCAAGACAGAATTAATATGAATACGGTATCTCTGGCTGAGGGGGCAAGGTACAAAATGACAATGCAAGGCAATATTAAACAAGGATGCAGTCAGCATCCAAATAGTCAAGAGTGTGGTGCTGGAAAAGCACAGCAGGTCAGGCAGCATCCGAGGAACAGGAGAATCGAAGTTTCGGCCATAAGCCCTTCGTCTGGAATGATGAAGGACTTATGCCTGAAATGTTGATTCTCCTGCTTCTTGGATGCTGCTTGACCTGCTGTGCTTTTCCAGCACCACGTTCTCGACTTTGATCCCCAGCATCTGCAGTCCTCACTTTCTCCTAGTATCCAAGTAGTAACAAAGCAAATGAGGTGTACACAGAGGTCAGAGACTCAGCCTGGTCCAGTCCATGAGCTGGGGTGTGTGTCCCTGAACACACAGTGTCCTTGCTGCAGCATTGCAGTGACAGTGGCCGTTCTCCTCAAGGTACATCATTGAGATGCAAAAAATGTGCTGTAAGTGGTTCAGGGATGCATCACGAGGCTTCTGAGAGGTTGGCACAATCTCAGTTGCCAATATCTGTGAGTGTGGGGTATATGTGGCAGAGCCCATGGAATGTGACCTGAGATGCCAGTGTCCAACATGGAGGACATTTGAAACAAGCAGCAAACTAAATTGGCCAGGCATCTTCTCTGCTTTTCATATCAGGCTTTCTCAACACTGAGCTTGTTTCATAATTTCGAAACTGATATTATTGAGGCAAGTTGTGTTGTTTACAATGTATTTAACAAGCAATAAATCCCCTTTAATTGCCTAATGAGGAACTTGCCACATTTATTGAGAAAAATATAAAAGTTGAGATTGGCCTCACTAGACTTCTTGTCTGCTTCAGCTACACATTTCACCAGAGCTCACATCTGCCTCCTCCTGTGAGAATCCACTCACTGTTTCAGGGCGATGACCTTTCGTCACAATTAATGAAAAGTCCTTGATTGGAAACTTTGGATGCTTGTTTCAAATGTCCTCCATGTTGGACAGTGGCATCTCAGGGCACATTCCATGGGCTCTGCCACATATACCCCACACTCACAGATATTGGCAACTGAGATTGTGCCAACCTCTCAGAAGCCTCGTGATGCATCTCTGAACCACTTACAGCACATTTTTTTGCATCTCAATGATGTACCTTGAGGAGAACGGCCACTGTCACTGCAATGCTGCAGCAAGGACACTGTGTGTTCAGGGACACACCCCCCAGCTCATGGACTGGACCAGGCTGAGTCTCTGACCTCTGTGTACACCTCATTTGCTTTGTTGAGGCATCAGGGGTCGAGGCAATTGGGTGGGGATTTAGTGAGAGACTTGCATTGTCTCTTCCAGGAAAGGCCCATCAAATGTAACATAACTTCCACAAAGGGAGGAGGTTGGAGGGTCACAGGGAGTAGATCAAGGGGTTCATAAAGTAGGGCAGGGAAATGGCTCCTTGGGCAGTCGCTCAATCAGTCACTGATTGCCTTTGATCAAAGAAACCGGCTGTTGCAGTCACAAACTGCCCAAACTGCTTGAACTGTTGGGCACTGTGCATAGCTTGCAGCTAGATTAACCCCTGCAGCGTGGGCTGAAAGTGTCTGTGGTCCTCAATTAGCCACTTCAGGACCTTAATTGGTGGTGGGACAGGAAGATCAACTATAGGCCTTCTTGCATTGAACCTTATTTGGGAAGAGCTGGGAAGGGGTCTGGACAGGTCACCTTCTGCCTAGTTAAATGCTCTTCTTGCCTCCAAGCTCACCACCTCCAGAAGACAAGAATCCATTAGTTACTCTCTTGCCCTCTTCCTCCACATGTGGAATGTTTCCAGATTGTTTTGTCGATCAAATGATTAATGTATTTGGCCAGTGATCTTGATGTCCTGTAACAGGATGATACGAAGTTAGGTGGACAGGCAGGTAGTACTGAGGAAGTAGGGAGGCTGCAGAAGGATCTCGACAGTTTGGGAGAGTGGTCCAGGAAATGGCTGATGGAATTCAACGTGAGCAAATGCGAGGTCTTGCACTTTGGAAAAAAGAATAAAAGCATAGACTACTTTCTAAACAGTGAGAAAATTCGTAAAGCCAAAGTACAAATGGATCTGGGAGTGCTAGTCGAGGATTCTCTAAAGGTAAACATGCAGATTGAGTCCGTGAGTAAGAAAGCGAATGCAATATTGTCATTTATCTCAAGTGGGTTGGAATATAAAAGCACCGTTGTGCTACTGAGACTTTATAAAGCTCTAGTTAGGCCCCATTTGGAATACTGTGTCCAGTTTTGGTCCCCACACCTCAGGAAGGACATACTGGCACTGGAACGTGTCCAGCGGAGATTCACACGGATGATCCCTGGAATGGTTGGTCTAACATATGAGGAACGGCTGAGGATCCTGGGATTGTATTCATTGGAGTTTAGAAGATTAAGGGGAGATTTAATAGAAACTTACAAGATAATACATGGCTTGGAAAGAGTGGACGCTAGGAAACTGTTTCTGTTAGGCGAGGAGACTAGGACTCGTGGACACAGCCTTAGAATTAGAGGGAGTCAATTCAGAACAGAAATGCAGAGACATTTCTTCAGCCAGAGAGTGGTGGGCCTGTGGAATTCATTGCCGCATAGTACAGTGGAGGCCGGGATGTTAAATGTCTTCAAGGCAGAGATTGATAAATTCTTGATGTCACAAGGAATTAAGGGCTACGGGGAGAATGCTGGTAAGTGGAGTTGAAATTCCGATCAGCCATGATTGAATGGCGGAATGGACTCGATGGGCCGAATGGCCTTACTTCCACTCATATGTCTTATGGTCTTATGGTCTAACAGCATTTATATATTTTCTAATCAACCTGTTCAGTCATATTATCCTAGACAATATTAGTATACATCTCTGGAGAAGGCCAGGATTGACCTGGGCCTCCTCAGTCAGAGGCAGGGACATTACCACTGTACCATATGAGCACTCCTGTCACAGCATTTTGAATTAAACTGCTCAGCAATATTATGACATACCTCTTGACTGATCAGACTTAGAACATAGAACATAGAAAAATACAGCGCAGTACAGGCCCTTTGGCCCTCGATGTTGTGCCAATCCAAGCCCACCTAGCCGACACTAGCCCACTATCCTCCATATGCCTATCCAATGCACGTTTAAATGCCCATAAAGAGGGAGAGTCCACCACTGCTACTGGCAGGGCATTCCATGAACTCACGACTCGTTGAGTAAAGAATCTACCCCTAACATCTGACCTATACCTACCTCCCCTTCATTTAAAGCTATGCCCCCTCGTAATAGCTGACTCCATACGTGGAAAAAGGTTCTCATGGTCAACCCTATCTAAACCCCTAATCATCTTGTACACCTCTATCAAGTTACCCCTAAACCTTCTTTTATCCAATGAAAACAGCCCCAAGTGCCTCAGCCTTTCCTCATATGATCTTGAACCCAGGACTCCTAGCTGAGAGGTAAGGACACTACCCGCAGCACCACAAGAGTCTTTATGCACAGCTGTGGGGAATATTTTATGAAGGAAATGAAAATAATTGCTTTCAGTGAATGTGAAGTAGTCCTCACTCTGAATGGTTTTTCTAATCAACCTGTTCTGTGATATTATTACACACCGCTGGAGCAGCTGGGACCTGAACCCACGCCTCCTGGCTTAGAGGTAGGGACACTACCATTGTGTCGCAGGAGCCTTTACACACACACTTTTGCAGACTTTTAATTTAATAAAACAGCACAGAATTCGAACATTAGTTCTTAATTTAAATCTGACAACACTAATCCATTTACTGATTACCCTGTTTCCAAGGCAAATCCAGCAGGGCGATCATTGTCTGCTTAGCTTTGAATAGATCAAAGTAACCTTGAAGTGACAGGCAGGCCATTAGAAGAGGGTTATTAAAGAGAGTTGCCTGGCAGAATGATGGATATGCAGTTACCAGGTAGTTAGCTCGGTCGCTCTGCCACAATAATAATAAAGCAACAATTTGATCTGTCATTAAACACAACCAACCCTTGAACACTCAAACAGCTGAATATAATTATCACTTATTAAAAAAAGGCCAACTGTTATTAGTGGTGATTACATCGTTTTTACAGTGTGGTGTACATTTGCCCTAAATGGTACTGTGACACAATGTTTTTGCCTATGTCAGTTACAATGTGAATGTCTGCTTGCCAAATCCTCCCTCCCATACGCAGCTAAAACGTGACAGAGTGCAATCAGCCTGCAGCAGCAATTTGGATTATGGAGCATGGCTGTGATGTTGTATAATCATCTTTATAAATCTGACAGTGGGACCTCCCGAGCAGCTGTGCTACATTCATTTGCACCATTACCTAGGGGTTGCCAACCAACCAGAATTGGCTTGAATACCCCAGGAAATGGAGATCAATTTCCAGGGCCTTGCGGTGGGCACCCCTGGTGAAAAATCACTGGGTCATTAAAAATGATTGTGGGTTGAATTTAATAGGGGCCTGAATGATGTGGGCTATCGCAAGAAATGTTGATGAATCATGAGAGACATCCAGGAAACCTATCTCGACATTGGGAGTAACGTACTGTTTTTCTTATGCAACTGGGATGTTGAGCCAAGTTTCTTGTGAGGCAGCAGTGAGTTGTCTATGAAGGGGGATCAGTTTTTATTTATGACCATGCTGCGTTAATATGTAACATCTTATCTTCCCAACCCGCACCAACAAGGATTCTTGAGATGGGAGTCCAAGCAGGTACTCGTTGATGGCATCCAAGCACCTGCTTCAAAGGATATCATACAGTCATAGAGTCAGACAGCACGAATCAGAGCCTTCAGTCCAATTAGCCCATGCCGAACAGAATCCCCAATTAAACTACTTCCATCTGCCTGCACTCGGCCCTTATCCCTCTAAACATTTCTTATTCATGTACTTATCTAAAAGTCTTTCAAATGTTGTAACTGTACCTACATCCACAACTTCCCTTAACGTTCATTCCACACACAAACCACTCTCTGCATAAAAAAATTGCCCCTCATGTCTTTTGTAAATCTTTCTTCTCTCACCTTAAAAATATGCCCCCAGACCTGAAATCCTCCACTCTAGGGTAGCCATTTGGATACAGAACTGGGTCGAAAGTAGAAGACAGAGGGTGGTGATGGAGGGTTGTTTTCAGACTGGAGGCCTGTGACCATTGGTGTACCGCAAGGGTCGATGCTGGGCCCACTGCTTTTTGTCATTTATATAAATGATTCAGATGTGAAAATAGGAGGGATAGTTAGTAAGTTAGAAGTGTAGTCGACAGGAAAGAAGGTTGCCTCAGAGAACAATGGGATCGTGATCTGATGGGCCAATGGGCTGAGGAGTGGCAGATGGAGTTCAGTTTAGATAAATGTGAGGTGCTGCATTTTGGAAAGCCAAATCAGGACAGGACTTATAACTTAACGGTAAGGTCCTGGGGAGCGTTGCTGAACAAAGAGACCTTGGAGTGCAGGTTCATGGTTCCTTGAAAGTGGAGTCACAGGTAGATAGGATAGTGAAGAAGTATGCTTTCCTTTATTGGTCAGAACACTGAGTGTAGGAGTTGGGAGGTCATGTTGCAACTGTGCAGGACATTGGTTAGGCCTCTGTTGGAATGTTGTTTGCAATTCTAGTTTCCCCTGCTATAGGAAGGATGTTGTGAAACTTGAAAGGGTTCAGAAAGATTTGCAAGCGTATTGCCAGGGTTGGAGGATTTTAGCTACAGGGAGAGGCTGAATAGGCCAAGGCTGTTTTCCCTGGAGCGTCGGAGGTTGAGGGGTGACCTTATGGAGGTTTATAGAACATAGAACATTATAGCGCAGTAAAGGTCCTTCGGCCCTCAATGTTGCACCAACCTGTGAAATCAATCTGAAGCACCTAACCTACAGTATTCCATTCTCATCCATTTGCCTATCCAATGACCATTTAAATACCATTAAAGTTGGTGAGTCTACTACTGTTGCAAGCAGTGTGTTCTACATCCCTACTACTTCTGACATCTGTCCTATATCTATGTCCTCTCAGTTTAAAGCTATATCCCCTTATGCTAGCCATCACCATCCTAGGAAAAAGGCACTCACTGTCCAAACTATCTAATCCTCTGATTATCTTATATGTCTCAATTAAGTCACCTCTCAACCTTCTTCTCTCTAATGAAAACAGCCTCAAGTCCCTCAGCCTTTCTTCATAAGACCTTCCCTCCTAACCAGGCAAAATTCTATTAAGTCTCCTCTGAACCCTTTCCAAAGCTTCCACATCCTTCCTATAATGCAGTGACCAGAACTCTATGCAATACTCCAAATTTGGCAGCACCAGAGTTTCGTACAGCTGCAACATAATCTCATGGTTCCAAAACTCAATCCATCTACCAAAAAAGCTAACACACCATATGCCTTCTTAATAACCCGATCAACCTGGGTGGCGACTTTCAAGGATCTCTGTACCTGGATACCGAGATCTCTGCTCATCTCCACTGCCAAGAATCTTAACCATTAGCCCAGTACTCTGCATTCCTGTTACTCCTTCCAAAGTGAATCACCTCACACTTTTCTGCATTAAACTCCATTTGCCACCTCTCAGCCCAGCTCTGCAGCTTACCTATGTCTCTCTGTAACCTGCAACATCCTTCAGGACTATCTGCAATGCCACCGACCTTAGTGTCATCCACAAATTTACAAACCCATCCTTCAATGCCCCATCCAAATAACAGTGGCCCCAAAACAGATCCTTGCGGTACCCCACTAGTAACTGAACTCCAGGATGAATATTTTCCATCAACCACCATCCTCTGTCTTATTTCAGCTAGTCAATTTCTGATCCAACCTACTAAATCACCCTCAATCCCATGTCTCCGTATTTTGTGCAAAAGCCTATCGTGGGGAACCTTATCAAATGCTTTACTGAAATCCATATTCACCACATCAACCGCTTTACCCTCATCCACCTGTTTGGTCACCTTTTCAAAGAACTCAGTCAGGTTTGTGAGACATGGCCTACCCTTCACAAAACTGTGTTGACTATCTATAATCAACATATTCTTTTCTAAAATTTTACCCACAACTGAAGTAAGGCTCACTGGTCTATAATTACCAGGGTTATCTCTACTCCTCTTCTTGAAAAAGGGAACAATATTTGCTATCCTCCAGTTTTCTGGCAATATTCCTGTAGACAATGATGACATAAAGATCAATGCCAAAAGCTCGGCAATCTCCTCCCTGGTTTCCCAGAGAATCTTAGGATAAATCCCATCTGGCCCACGGGACTTATTTTTACACTTGCCTGAATTGCGAATACCTCCTTCTTATGTACCCCATTCCCATCTAATCTAGTAGCCTGTATCTCAGTATTTTCCTCAACCACATTGTCTTTTACTAGTGTGAATACTGACAAAAAGTATTCATTTAACACTTCCGCTATTGCTTCTGACTCCACGCACAACTTCCCATCACTATCTTTGGTTGGCCCTAATCTTACTCTAGTCAATCTTTTATTCTTGATATGCCTAAAGAAAGCCCTAAGGTTTTCTTTGATCCTATTCACCAATGACTTCTAATGTCCCCTCTTGGCTCTTAGCTCTGTCTTTAGGTCTTTCCTGGCTGACATGTAACTCACAAGCGCCTTAACTGAGCCTTCACATCTCAGCCTAATATAAACCTTCTTCTTCTGGAGATCCAAGATGGCGGTGGTCTGAATGGTCTGCTCTGCTGGACTCTGTATCATATCTCCTGGCAAGGTGGACCTTAACCCCTTTCATCATCCGCCCCTCGGAGAAAAAAAACTGCTAATATAAACTTGCTGAACATCTGGAGCTGCTAAAATTGTGGTGCGACAGCTTTAAGGCCAGAATGAAAGGAAATAAAGGCAAGGGGCTTAAAGGAGTACAGCAGAAAGGGCACTCCCCTAGTACATCGGGGGTGCCTGCAGCCATTGCTCAATCCCAGGGTGGCCCCTTTGGAGTTTTCCAAACTCCGAGAGAAGATTGAGGCAGCGGTGGAACTACTATCTGCCATGCTGAGAAAGCATGAGCAGGACATTCAATTGTTGGACTGAAGAATGGATGCAGTGGAGGATAGGACCGCGGTATTGGAAACCATGGTGGAGGTCTCGGGAGGAAGGATCCGATCACTGATTTGGGTCCTTAAGGAGCATGTGGACGACCTGGAAAATAAAAATAGAAGATAAACCTTCCAGCTCATGAGTCTTCCAGAATTCGAGGAAGGCGAGCACCTCGTCGGCTTCCTAGAGAAGTGACTCCCGAAATTCCTGAGGCTGGAGTTGGAGTCAGGCCTATTGAGTGTGGAGCAGGCCCACTGGATCACAATGCGCAAGTCAGGGCTGGACCCATGCTCCAACGCTGTCTTAATGTGACTTCTGCATTACAAAGAAAAACAGTTAGGGATTGAAACAGCAAGAAGACTGGGAAGAGATTCAAAGACTTTAATGTACAAAGGCTCAAGAATAATGTTTTTCCAGGAGCCCTTATTAAGAAGAGGAGGGCATTTGAAGATAAGAGAAAATTAAGGGACCTGAACTTTCAATATTCCTTGAGGTACCCAGCCGTGTTCATGGAGGGCCAGTTTTTAATTTTGATTCTGCAGAAAAGGCAAAGGACTTTGTGGATTCTCTGAATTAAAGGACTCGAGTAGGTGGGGGGCATCATTACGGACAATGGTATGGGGTTTTTAAAATTTTTAAATTGCCCCTTTTTTCTCCACTCTGTTTTTTTTGTGGTTATCGGCTTGATACATACTACCTTGATGTAAAATTATTTCATATATCGCTCGGTTGGGTATTATCTGCGGCTTTTTTTTACTGCTGTCCTGTTGTTTTTGGATTGGGAGGGTGGTTATACCTGTGGTTAAGATGTGTGGAGGGGGGAAATGGGCATCCATTGTTAACGCTCAGAATGTAAATAACAGGTTTTCTTCAGTGGTGAATTGTCTGGGCTAGAGCACGGCCTCAGCTAGAGAGAGTTGGGTGGTAGCAGGGATTGTGAGGAGTGCCTCTAATGGGCAAGGGGAGAGATCGCTGGTAAATTAGGGGTTATTTGGGTGTTTGCTTAAGTTAAATGTAGTGATTAGTTTATTAGCTGTAGTAGTTTTTAGACTTTATTGAGTTAATGTCTTTGTCACTCGCCGCACCTCAGATAAGCTTCCTCCTCTTGGGAAACCAAGGGATGGCCGGGATGGCCGGGATGGCCATGGCCCGTGATTTATTCAGGTGGTGCACCTGGAATGTAAAAGGGAGCCATTCCCCCATTAAAAGAAAGAAGGTACTGTCAAGCCTTCGGAAGGAAAGGGTGGACATTGCCCTGTTGCAGGAGATGCCTTTAACTGATAAGGAACATCTGAAACTGCAGCAGGGGGTTTATGATGGGGTATTCTTCTCCTCCTTTACCTCCAAGTGTAGAGGAGTGGCTATACTGGTAAGAAGGAACCTCCCTTTCCAGGTAACTGAGCAAATTAAGGACAAACATGGGCGGTCCATCATTCTTAAAGCTCTAATACATGGAGAAGACTATGCCATCCTGAATGTGTATCGCCCCCAGCAAACCCTCTTAAATTTCTAATTGATGCAGTCACTAAATTAATCACTGCACAATCAGAGGAGGGGATTTTTAATCGCTTAACAGATCCTGAGGTTGACAGGGTGCCAAGGGGCCCAGCAGGTATGCCCACACAATCTAGACAGTTGGTGGACATGTGTGAGAAGTTGGGATTAGTGGATGTGTGAAGGCATCTCCACCCTAATGGAAGAGACTTTACTTTCTATTCTAACCCACACAAGTGCCATACGCAAATTGACATGTTGTTTATGCCATTGGATTGTTTGGACAGAACGTTAGTGTGCAAAATTGGGAATATAACTGTCTAGGACTTCACGCCAGTGTATTTAGAAGTTAAAATCAAGGGTGGTGGAATGGATGCACTGCACTGGTGCATGGACCCAATTTTGTTAAGGGATAGCAAATTTGTTAAGTACTTTACAAGAGAGTTCAGGGCATTCTGGGGTATCAACTCGGATACTGCCAGTAATCTGGCAATACTTTGGGAGACCACTAAGGCATATTTACGAGGCCTGATCATTTCAGATTCAATGACTAGAAGGAGGCAGAGGGAAGAGCAGAGCTGAAAATGTGTTGCTGGTTAAAGCGCAGCAGGTCAGGCAGCATCCAAGGAACTGGAAATTCGATGTTTCAGGCATAAGCCCTTCATCAGGCTCCTAATGAAGGGCTTATGCCCGAAACGTCGAATTTCCTGTTCCTTGGATACTGCCTGACCTGCTGAGCTTTAACCAGCAACACATTTTCAGCTCTGATCTCCAGCATCTGCAGACCTCACTTTTTACTAGAGGGAGCAGCAACAATGGATGCTGGAGACCTGGCTGCAGGTAACCAAGGAAACGTATTTTAATAGGCCCTCTTTGGTCAAGATGCAGTGGATCAGGGCCCTCCGCGTGGCTCTCGACTCATTGCATACACAGGTGGCAAAAAAAAAGTCTCCTTCACTAAACAAAGACTGTTTGAATTTGGAGATAAGCCAGGTAGATATCTGGCATATCTGGTTAGAAAGAAAAAAGCTTCCCAATCCATGATGTCTGTTAGAGAGAAGGCTGGCACGGGTTACCCGTCAGTTAAAGAAGATCAATGTTAGGTTTAGGGGATACTTTGCAGAACTGTATCGGTCGGAGGGAGATGAACATGGTACAATGGGAATGCAGTCCTTTTTTTGAGAACCTGTACCTTCCCAGTATAAACACGGAATAGGTTTCCCTGTTGAACGTGCCTATGACGGTACAGGAAGTGCAGGAAACAATAAGGCATCTCCAGGGTGGCAAAGCACTGGGGCCAGATGGATTCCCAAGTGAATTCCACAAGGAATTCATAAATGCGTTCATGGAGCCACCTCTGGAATGTATAGCTATTCATATGCACAGGATTGTTTGCCACCTTCTGTTAGGTAGGCTAATATCGCCCTCATTTTAAAGAAGGGGGAAGATCCTGAAAAATGTGCTTCATACAGACCCATTTCACTGCTGAATGTAGATCGTAAAATTCTATCGAAGATGCTGACCCTGAGGTTGGAAAAGGTGTTGTCCCATATTATAAAAGAAGATCAGATGGGTTTTGTGAAGGGCCATAGCTCCTCCAACAATATCAGGAGGGTACTGAACATAGTGCAGGTATGCCAACAAAGATTGATCCCGGGTTTGGTTGTCTCACTAGACACAGAAAAGACGCTTGACTGGATAGAATAGTTTCATACCTCCTGTTTGGCGTCCCAGAGCACTTTGGTCTGGGAGGGAGCCTTTGCCAGGTAGCTGGCAATATTTTATAATGATCCTAAGGCAGCAGTCATCACAAATGGTGCGAAGTCAGATAACTTTAATATTGGGAGAGGTGGTCGACAGGGTGTCCTCTCTCACCACTGTTATTTACCTTAGTAGAACATAGAACATAGAACAATACAGCACAGAACAGGCCCTTCGGCCCACGATGTTGTGCCGAACATCTATCCTAGATTAAGCACCCATCCATGTACCTATCCAATTGCCGCTTAAAGGTCGTCAATGATTCTGACTCTACCACTGCCACGGGCAGCGCATTCCATGCCCCCACCACTCTCTGGGTAAAGAACCCACCCCTGACATCTCCCCTATACCTTCCACCCTTCACCTTAAATTTATGTCCCCTTGTAATACTCTGTTGTACCTGGGGAAAAAGTCTCTGACTGTCTACTCTATCTATTCCTCTGATCATCTTATAAACCTCTATCAAGTCACCCCTCATCCTTCGCCGTTCCAACGAGAAAAGGCCGAGAACTCTCAACCTGTCCTCGTACGACCTATTCTCCATTCCAGGCAACATCCTGGTAAATCTTCTCTGCACCCTCTCCAAAGCTTCCACATCTTTCCTAAAGTGAGGCGACCAGGACTGCACACAGTACTCCAAATGTGGCCTTACCAAGGTCCTGTACAGCTGCAACATCACTTCACGACTCTTGAATTCAATCCCTCTGCTAATGAATGCTAATACACCATAGGCCTTCTTACAAGCTCTATCCACCTGAGTGGCAACTTTCAAAGATCTATGTACATAGACCCCAAGATCCCTCTGTTCCTCCACCTGACTAAGAACTCTACCGTTAACCCTGTATTCCGCATTCTTATTTGTTCTTCCAAAATGGACAACCTCACACTTGGCAGGGTTGAACTCCATCTGCCACTCCTCAGCCCAGCTCTGCATCAGTCCCTTTGCAGCCGACAACAGCCCTCCTCACTGTCCACAACTCCACCAATCTTCGTATCATCTGCAAATTTACTGACCCACCCTTCGACTCCCTCATCCAAGTCATTAATAAAAATTACAAACAGCAGAGGACCCAGAACTGATCCCTGCGGAACTCCACTTGTAACTGGGCTCCAGGCTGAATATTTACCATCTACCACCACTCTCTGACTTCGACCGGTTAGCCAGTTTTCAATCCAATTGGCCAAGTTTCCCTCTATCCCATGCCTCCTGACTTTCCGCATAAGCCTACCATGGGGAACCTTATCAAATGCCTTACCAAAATCCATGTACACTACATCCACTGCTCTACCCTCATCCACATGCTTGGTCACCTCCTCAAAGAATTCAATAAGACTTGTAAGGCAAGACCTACCCTTGACAAATCTGTGCTGGCTGTCCCTAATCAAGCAGTGTCTTTCCAGATACTCATAAATCCTATCCCTCAGTACCCTTTCCATTACTTTGCCTACCACAGAAGTAAGACTAACTGGCCTGTAATTCCCGGGGTTATCCCTATTCCCTTTTTTGAACAGGGGCACAACATTCGCTACTCTCCAGTCCCCTGGTACCACCCCCGTTGACAGTGAAGACGAAAAGATCATTGCCAACGGTACTGCAATTTCCTCTCTTGCTTCCCACAATAATCCTAGGATATATCCCGTCAGGCCCGGGGGACTTGTCTATCCTCAAGTTGTTCAAAATGTCCAACACATCTTCCTTCCTAACAAGTATCTCTTCTAGCTTACCAGTCCATTTCACACTCTCCTCTTCAACAATACGGTCCCTCTCGTTCATAAATACTGAAGAAAAGTACTTGTTCAAGACCTCTCCTATCTCTTCCGACTCAATACACAATCTCCCACTACTGTCCTTGATCGGACCTACCCTCGTTCTCGTCATTCTCATGTTTCTCACATACGCATAAAATGCCTTGGGGTTATCCTTGATCCTATCCGCCAAGGATTTTTCATGCCCTCTCTTAGCTCTCCTAATCCCTTTCTTCAGCTCCCTCCTGGCTATCCTGTATCCCTCCACTTCTCTGTCTGAACCCTGTTTCCTCAACCTTATGTAAGCCTCCTTCTTCCTCTTTACTAGACATTCAACCTCCCTCATCAACCAAGGCTCCCTCACACGACCATTTCTTTCCTGCCTGATAGGTACATACATATCAAGGACGCGTCGTATCTGCTCCTTGAAAAAGTTCCACATTTCCACCACATCCTTCCCTGACAGCCTATGCTTCCAACTTATGCTCCTCAAATCCTGTCTTACAGCATCGTAATTTCCCTTCCCCCAATTGTAAAATCTACCCTGTTGTGCGCACCTATCTCTCTCCATGACCAAGGTGAAAGTCACAGAATTGTGGTCACCATCACCAAAATGTTCACCCACTAACAAGCCCATCACTTGTCCCGGCTCATTACCGAGTACCAAATCCAATATGGCCTCCCCTCTGGTTGGACAATCTACATACTGAGTTAGAAAAGCTTCCTGGACACACTGCACAAACACCGCCCCAAACAATCTACTTGATCTAAAGAGCTTCCAATCAATATTTGGGAAGTTGAAGTCGCCCATGACTACGACCCTGTGGCTTCTGCACCTTTCCAAAATCTGTTTCCCAATCTGTTCCTCCACATCTCTGCTGCTATTGGGGGGCCTATAGTAAACACCCAACAAGGTGACTGCACCTTTCCTATTTCTGACTTCAGCCCATACTACCTCCAAAGGCAGATCCCCCTCAAACTTCCTTTCTGCAGCCGTTATACCATCTCTAATTAGCAATGCCACCCCCACTCCTTTTTTACCACCCTCCCTAATCTTACTGAAACATAAATAACCAGGAACCTCCACCAACCATTCCTGTCCCTCATCTATCCACGTTTCCTTGATGGCCACAACATCATAGTCCCAGGTACCGATCCATGCCTTAAGTTCACCCACCTTATTTCTGATACTCCTTGCGTTGAAGTATACGCACTTGAGCCCATCTCTGCGTCCGCAAGTATTCCCTGTCAGTGCTACCTTCTCCACAGCCTCCCTACATTCTTGGACATCCTGAAACACAGCTAGCTTACTTGCTGGGCTACAAGTCTGGATCCCATCCCCCTGCCAAATTAGTTTAAACCCTCCCGAAGAGTGCTAGCAAACCTACCCCCCAGGATATTGGTGCCCTTCTGGTTCAGGTGCAACCCGTCCTGTTTGTACAGGTCCCACCTTCCCCAGAATGCAGTCCAATTGTCCAAATACCTGAAGCCCTCCCTCCTACACCATACCTTGGGATTGGACCATTAGCTGAGGCTATCAGGAGGGGCGCCAAGGGTGGGAATGGGGGAGCATAAGATCGCCCTATACACTGATGATGTCCTTTTGCTCTTTGCCAATCCGAAGGACTCCCTTCCTCAATTGATTTAAGCAATTAATTTATTTGGTGGTTTCTCAGGTTACAGGATCAACTTCAACAAAATCGGAAGCCATGCCGGTGGGGGGATTAGTGGAGGTGCCTGATCTGAAGGATGGAATGCAGTTCCCATTTAGCTGGTCATCAAAAGGGTTGGGGATTTTGTATTTGGGGATTTTTATTACCCCTGCCTTCCACCAGCTGTATAAAGCTAACCATGTACAACTATTAGTAGGAATAAGACAGGATTTGCAGCAGTGGGAGGGATTACCGTTATCATGGTTAGGGCGAATAGCCCTGATTAAAATGAATGTTCTTCCTCACCTATTGTACCCCATGAGGATGCTCCTATTATTGCTACCTAGACAAGTGTTACGGAGGCTCAATGGTTGGCTAGGTTCTTTTATTTGATGTCACATGCACCCCATAATTAAACTTACCAAATTGCAGCTTTCACAGGGTGAGGGAGGGGTGGATCTTCCAGACTTGAAGAGATATCAAATAAGTGCCCTGTTAGCATATGTTGGTCACTGGGTAGGGGGAATTCGGAGTTGATTTGGCTTGATATTGAAGCCTCGCAGTCAAGATGTCATCTAGTTAATCTATTATTTATGGATAAAATGAAATCCGTGACAGAGCAGTGTGAGAATCCAATCATTTTAAATACAGTGAAAGCCTGGAGGATAATGAGGCAAGACGAGGGCAATTGGCTTAAAACCTTGCTGCCTACCCCATTGTCAGGAGCCCCAGGACTGAAACCTAGGACAATGGACTCCAGCTTTAAGTTATGGGAGAATAAGAGAATCTCTTGTCTGGGAGATTTAATCAAGGGAGAGGTCTTGATGTCATTTAGCCATTAAGTCAGAAATATGGATTGTCCAATAGGGACCTTTTCCAGTACTTTCAGATAAGGAGGAGAGGAAGACCATGCTCCCAGCTCAGTTTTACAAGTCAGATGCGGAGAAAAGAGTGTCCCAGTGTACAGGCACTTTTTCAGTTAGTACTTTGTATCATTTACAGAAGGTATGTGAAGGGAGTCTGTAGGATGTGGAATTGAGAGCTAGGAGAGGATGTCTTATTGGAAGTATGGGAAGATATATGGGAAAATGGAAGGAAAATTTCAGTATATAAGCAGAGCATAGGCCATACAATTGAAGACTTTACACAGGGCTCATATGGCGCCAGAGAGGCTGTCTAAATTCAAGAGAGGAGTGTCACTTGTAAAATTAATATAGGCACTCTTACACACTGCTACTGGTCATGTTCTAAGATCCAGAGATACTGGAGTGCTGTAGTAAGGGAGCTAAAGCACATCCTGTGGATTGAAGTTAATGTGGATCCAGTATTTCTTCTTTTAGAATTGCCAAATTTGCCCTCTCTGGGGGAACACAGGAAAAGATTGTGTAACATTCTTACCCACTGTGCGGGGAAGAACATTTTAATGAATTGGACATTGGAAAAACTACCAGATCTTATGGAGTGGTGTAGACTGGTGATGGAGCATTTCCCACTGAGACTACCTCACAAATATGGTGTACCACAAAACAGAGCAGCTTTACCAGAAGTGGCGGCCCTTTCTAAATGATATTGACCCAGGCTCATCAGCAACATTAATTAGGGCCATGGTATAGCCGTGGGAATCAGTCTCGACACCCATGGAACCCTGAGAGGGGGAGGCTGGGGGAAAAGAATATGGGTACAATTACTGGTGCTCCCGGGGATGAGAGCATCGGTGGAGGTGTAGTGAGTAAAATAGAATAAAATAGTGAGCTATAATTTAATTTAAATTAATTTGAATCCAGTTTAATTTAATTTGTTTGCAGTTTAGTTTAAGTTAAGTAGATACATTTGCTCTGGTAGAATAGCAGGTGGTTCATTACTAATTGTATCACGATATGACATTGTTGTACTGCCTCCATCTCTCTGTTTTTGGTATTACTCTTTTTTTTGTAAATTTTTTTTATAGATGTTTTGTAAAAGATTTAAAAAGGTTTCTAATAAAAATATTTATTTAAAAAAAGCCTTCTTCTTCCTCTTAACAAGAGATTCAACTTCCTTAGTAAACCACAGCTCCCGCGCTCGACAACTTCCTCCCCGCCTGACTGGTGCATATTTATCAAGGACCCACAGTAGCTGTTCCTTGAATAAACTCCACATTTCAGTTGTGGCCATCCCCTGCAGTTTCCTATGCATCCTAAATCTTGCCTAATCACTTCATAATTGCCTTTCCCCCAGCTACAACTTTTTCCCCTGTGGTATATACCTGTCCCTTTCCATTGCTAAAGTAAATATAACTGAATTGTGATCACTATCACCAAAGTGCTCACGACCCTCCAAATCTAACACCTGGCTAGGTTCATTACCCAGTACCAAATCCAATGTGGCCTCCTCCCTTGTTGGCCTGTCGACATACTGTGTCAGGAAATCCTCCTGCACACATTGGATAAAAACTGACCCGTCTAAAGTACTTAAACTATAGTATTCCCAGTCAATATTTGGCATGTTCAAGTTCCCCATAACAACTATCCTGTCACTCTTGCTCCTATCAAGGATCATCTTTGCTATCCTATCCTCTACATCTCTGAAACTATTTGGAAGCCAATTGAAAACTCCCAATAGGGTAACCTCTCCTTTCCTGTTTCTAACCTCAGCCCATGCTACCTCTGTAGACAAGTCCTCAAACGTCCTTTCTGCAACCATAACACACTCCTTGACTAACAGTGCTACACCTCTCTGTTCTCTGTTCTTTCTGAAACATCTAAATCCTGGAACCTGCAATAACCATTCCTGTCCCCACTCTATCCATGTCTCTGAATAGCCACAACATTGAAATCCCAGGTATCAAGCCTTGCTACAAGTTCACCCACATTATTCCGGCTGCTCCTCGAGTTGAAATAGACCCACACTTCAAACCAACTTCTTGCTTGCTGGTGCCTTACGGTTTTGAAATCTTCGTTCTGACTTCCCTGCTCTCAAACTCCCATATACTAGAACTGCAATTTTGGTTCCCATCCCCCTGTTGAATTAGTTTAAACCTATCTGAATGGGATGGGTATATGAATAGGAAGGGTTTAGAAGGATATGGGTCAAGTGCTGGCAAATGGGACTAGATTGGGTTGGGATATCTGGTCAGCATGGACGAGTTTGACCTCAGGGTCTGTTTCAATGCTGTACATCTCTATGACTCCAAGAGCCATAGGCATATGAGGTGAAGTTTATTTTATGTAGCTGGCAGAGAATCTATTGGAGGCAGATTCATTTGAGGCTCTTGAAAATGGAAATTGGATCATTGTCTGAAGAATAAGGTCTTCGAGGTTGATGAATAAAAGTAAGAGAATGCGTTGATATTAGAAAGCTGGCATCCACACTATGGGTTGAATGGCCTTAGAGTCTTTGAGTCATACAGCATTGAAACAAATCACTTGGCCCAACTTGCCAATGTTGACCAGGTATCCCAAACTGAACCATTCCTATTTGCCTGTGTTTGGCCCGTATCTCTAAGGCAAAAGTGAGGACTGCAGATGCTGGAGATCAGAGTCAAGGTTAGAGTGGTGCCGAAAAAACACAGCATCCGAGGCACAGGAAAATCAACATTATGAGCAAAAGCTGATTCCTGATGAAGGGATTTTGCCCGAAACGTCGATTTTCCTACTCCTCGGATGCTGCCTGACCTGCTGTGCTTTTTCAGCACCACTCTAATCTAAACTCTGGTTTCCAGTATCTGCAGTCCTCACTTCTGCCTAGCCGAAATGAGAGCACTATCTGGTTAGTACATAAGGCTGTTTATACAGGTGTGGCTTCCCATTCATACTGTAGCAACTCATCCCCTACAGGCCCAGCTACTTGATTTAAGTATAGGCCTGAAATGTTTGCTACTGAAACTATCAGGTCCTAGCTCCCAATACTGTCAGCAATATACTACACAGCAGTACTGCAGCAGATTTCTTCTGTGCTGTAACTATAAAAGGTGCTCTAGATAGAAATGGTGTTATTGATGGTAGCAAGATGATGTCCCAAATGGAATTATATAATATAATCATAAATTCAGTCAGAAAATGGATCTTTTCAAAGAGTAGAAGGGAAAGGAATGCATAGTCACATCAGCACACCATTCTAGGTACTTGTTTTCCCTTGCATCCCAGGTACCCAAGTGTCTGATATCCAACAAAGAGGAGGATAATGATTTTCAAACAGGCAAATTTTAAAATAAAAGCTTTTGGAATTCCTGTACTATTAAGCATTTGTGTTCTCGATCTCTATTTTGATAAAACATCTCTTGTCCAGGGTGGCTTTCTGATCGATGCCTTGTGACAATATATCAAATTCAAAGTGTGTCCTCTGGACGAGAAGATCGTTAACTGATGGCAACTGTCCGACAAAACAGATGAAACATAATAAATCTGACTTATTGCCTGTAGCAGCAATCTCATTAACTCAGAGGCTCCCGGGAACCTCCGGAGAAATAACTGGCTCAAGAACTGAAGCAATATAAATAAACCAGGAGAACAAGCCTGTGCGGTATTGTGTATGTATTGTACTGCATTTTAGATCAAGTGTTAAAACTAACTTAGGTAGATATTCAGTGAAATGTTAGCACCTATCTAGTACATGTCATGACATCAGTGCATCCCAAACTGTTTATAGTCCATGAAATCTTTGGCATACAATCCCTGTTTTAATGTTGGAAATGTGGCACTCATAAGTTTGTACAGTAGGACCCATAAACGGCAAGTGATCATTAAGTGAAAGAATAATGGAAAATGCTGCAGAAGCTCAGCAGGTTTGGCAGCATCTGTGGAGAGAGAAAGAGAGTTAATATTTCAGGTCTAGCATGACTCTTCTTGAGAACTATAAGTAGAAGGAAAATGGTGGTTTTTATCCTGTTAAGAAGGGGAAGAGGAAGTGAGAGTGTCCAGAGCAAAATACACAGGCAGTGATGATAGTGATAAAAGAGAGACAGCAATGTGAACAGGTATAAATTCTAATCATGTCTATTGCTAGCTCTTGTCTCCCTCTCCAACTGAAAATATCCATTCAGTATCCTCAAGACTGTATATGCTTCAATAACGTCACCTTGCAATCTTCTAAATTAAATAGGCATAAACCCAAACTACCAGGGTTGAGAGTGTGGTGCTGGACAGCACGACAAGTCAGGCAGCGTCCGAGGAGCAGGAGAATCGATCTTTCAGGCATAAGTGCTTGATCAGGAACCTTGATTCGATTCTCCTGCTCCTTGGAATCTGCCTGACCTGCTGTGCTTTTCTAGCATTACCCTCATGACTCTGAGCTCCAGCATCTGTGGTCTTCACTTTCTCCTAATAAACTCAAACTGTACAAGTTTTCGTCTTAAGGTAACCCATAACTTTGTCCCTGGTATCAGGCGAATGAACCTTTTCTGTACAGCCTTTGATGAATTTCCATCACTTCTTCAATAAAGAGCTTCAAACTGTACATGGTGCTCCAGATGGGGCCTCACCAGTTCTCTGTACAACTATAGCAAAACCCTCCTACTTGTTATTTTCTTTTCCCTTATAAATGACACAATCCACTTGCCTTCCTCATCACTTGCTGTAATTGGATACTAACTTCATACAGCAGGAATCCCACATCCTCCCACATCAGAGTTCTGAAATTTCTCTTCATTTAAATAATTTGTTACTTATCTATTTTTCTTGCCAAAGTAGGTAAGTTTAAATTTCCCACATTACACTACATTTGCTATGTTGTCACCTACTTACGTAAGTTATAGTGTCGTAGATATATACAGCATGGAAACAGACCCTTGCATCCAACTCGTCCATGTCAACCAGATATCCTAACCTAATCTAGTCCCATTTGCCAGCACTTGGCCCTTATCCTTCTAAACCCTTCCTATTCATAAATCCATCCAGATGCCTTTTAAAGGCTGTAATTGTACCAACCTCCACCATTTCCTCTGGCAATTCATTTCATACACGCACTACTCTTGGCGTGAAAGAGTTGCCCCTTAGGTCCCTTTTAAATCTTTCCCCTCTCATGCTAAACCTATGCCCTCTAGTTCTGGACTCCCTCAACCCAGGGAAAAGATCTTGTCTATTTACTCTGTCCTTGCCCCTCATAATTTTGTAAACCTCTACAAGGTCACCCCTCATCCTCCGACGCTCCAGGGAAAACAGCCCCAGCCTGTTCAGCCTTTCCCTATAGCTCAGATCCTCCAACCCTGGCAACATCCTTGTAAATCTTTTCTGAACCCTTTCAAGTTTCACAACATCCTTCCTATAGGAGGGAGACCAGAATTGCATGCAATATTCCAAAAGTGGCCTAACCAATGTCCTGTACAGTTGCAACATGACCTCCCAACTCCTATATTCAATACTCTAACCAATAAAGGAAGCATATCAAATGCCGCCTTCACTATCCTATCTACCTGCGACTCCACTTTCAAGGAGTTATGAACCTGCACTCCAAGGTCTCTTTGTTCAGTAACACTCCCCAGGACCTTATCATTGACTATATAAGCCTGCTCTGCTTTGCCTTTCCAATTATCTATCATGGAAAGACTACTCCAATGGTACAGCTTCAATTTTCTTCAGTACCGATGCCAGTGCCCCATGAGTTGAAACTCATTTCTCCCACACTCATCTTTGAGCCATGCATTTTACTCTCAAATCCAGTAGACCCTATACCAATTTGCTTGTAGTTCACCTTTGCTGTTCTGCTTTCCAATTTAGCCCCTAGCTGTCCACTTGCCTAAGCAGAACCTTTTTCCTGGTTCTATCTGTGCTGTTGGTACCAATGTGGACCACAATCCCCCTATTCCTACTGTAGGCTCTTCTCCAGTCTACAGCAGATATCCCAAATCCTGGCACAGACACACACCTGCGTCGGGACTTCCTGAGATAAATCTGTGGAAATTAAAAAGAAGTAGCTGCAGAGCTCATGGATGTACTGGTGGTAACCTTCCAAGAATCCTTAGATTCTGGAAAAGTCCCCGAGGATTAGAAAACTGCCAATGTAACACTTTGATACAAAAAGGGAATGAGACTAAAAACAGGTAACTAGAGGTCATTTAGCTTAATATCTGTTCCTGGAAGAATGTTAGAGTCTTTTATAAAGAATCTAATAACAGTATATTTCGATATATATAATAATCATTATGCAGAGTCAGTATGGTTTCATGAGGGGAAATCATACCTGACATATTTCTTATCGAGAGTGTGGTGCTGGAAAAGCATCTGAGGAGAGGAGAATCAACATTTCAGGCATAAACACTTCATTAGGAATCTAACACATGTTCTGTCATTTTTTTTGTAGAGTTAACAAGCAGGATAGATAATGGGGAAGCACTCGATGCAATATATTTTGGTTTTCAGTGGACTTTGGGCGGCATGGTGGCTCAGTGGTTAGCACTGCTGCCTCACAGCACCAGGTCCCAGGTTCGATTCTGGCCTCGGGTGACTGCCTGTGTGGAGTTTGGACATTCTCTCCGTGTCTGCGTGGGTTTCCTCTGGGTGCTCTGGTTTCCTCCCACAGTCCAAAGATGTGCAGGTTAGGTGAATTGGCCATGTTAAATTGCCCGTAGTGTTAGGTGCTTCAGTCAGAGGGAAATGGGTCTAGGTGGGTTACACTTCAGAGGGTCGGTATGGACTTGTTGGGCTGAAGGGCCTGTTTCCACACTGTACGGAATCTAAAAATACCACTTATTAGGCTACCTAATAAAATAAAAGCCCATCGCATTGGAGGAAGTGTGTTAGCATAGATAGAAGATTGGCCAACTAATAAAACACAGAGCTGGCATAAGAGGGGCATTTCAGATGGCAACCTGTAACTCGTGATTACCTACAGAGACCAGTACTGTGGCTATGATTACCTCTAATTTATATTATAACTTGCATGAGGAAAGTAAATGGCCAAGTTTACAGTGACACAAAAGTAGGTGGGAAGGCAAGTAGTGAAGATGGCATAAAGAACCTTAAGAGAGATATGGACAGGTTATACAAGAGAGGAAAAACTTAGCAAATGGAATATAATGTGAAGAAATGTGAAGAAATACACTTTGGCAGGAAGAATAGAGGAGCTGATTATTATTTAAATGAAGAAAGAACTGCAGAAAGCAAGAGAACAGAGGGACTTGGACGTCCTTGTCCATGAATCACAAAAAGTTAGCATCCAAATTCATAGAACATAGAACATAGAAAAATACAGCACAGTACAGGCTCTTCGGCCCTCGATGTTGCGCCGATCCAAGCCCACCTAACCTACACTAGCCCACTATCCTCCATAATGCCTATCCAATGCCCGTTTAACTGCCCATAAAGAGGAAGAGTCCACCACTGTTACTGGCAGGGCATTCCATGAACTCACGACTCGCTGAGTAAAGAATCTACCCCTAACATCAGTGCTATACCTACCACCCCTTAATTTAAAGCTATGCCCCCTCATAATATCTGACTCCATACGTGGAGTCTGACTCCATTCAGTGGGTGACAAGGAAGGCAAATGGAATTCAAAAGGGCAAGGAATATAAAAGATGGGATATTTTGCTAAAACTATACAAGGCAATAGTTAGGCTACAGCTGGAATACTGTGAACAGTTTTGGACCCTTATCTAAGGAAATGTAGACTTGGCATTGGATATAGTCCAAAAAAGATTCACTATGCTGGTATGGATGACTGTCTTATAAGGAAAGGTTAGATGCAGGAAATTTCATTCACCTTGTGGAAGAAGGTTAGACCATAGGGCATGATATTACAGTAAGGGGATGCACTTTTAAGACAGAGATGAGGAGGAATTTTCTCTCTTACAGCGTAATGAATCTGTGGAATTCTTTATTGCAGAGGACTGTTGAGGCTGGCTTATATATTCAAGGCTGAGTCAGATTTTTAATCAGTAAGTGAATCAAGGATTATGCACATAATTCAGAAATGTGGCTTTGCAGAATATCAGAACAATCATGACCTTATTGACTGGTACAGTGTACTCAACGGGGAAAATTGTCACTTCTATTCCTATTTCTAATTTCTTACAGTAACCATAAGAAGTTGTTTGACTCTGTAACAGCACTAACAGGCAAGGCAAGACAGAAGAGCTGTTAAACCTGTCGGTTCTGAATGAGGTGGCAAAGTGCAGGTCAAGGCAGAGATGCTCTGAGCATCCAAGAACGTGCAGTGAGCGAGTGCTAAGAGAGCAAGTGACAAGCCCTGAGAAGCTGGTATGTGTCTGATGCCAACCTCTGTGGACAGGGGAGCAAGCTTTCGCTGCCCACAGACCATATACTGAGGTGTTAGGGAATAATGTCCAAGGTGGAACTGCCAAGTACCTGCTCTGAACTTCATGTCAGGGATTGTTGTCATCAAGTTTCTCTCCATTGTGGGAGAGAATAAGAAACTGAAAATAAATGGATGGAAGAATTAAGCCCAGATTAATTAGGCTTAATTTTAAGAGTGCCTAAGGTTGTGAGAATGAAAATCTGAGTCCAACTGTTCAGCTATTGACCAATTTCTTGGGCAGTGGCAAATTTTACACAGCTTGAAGTTCCAGCCGGTTTGTGCCTTTTCACCATGACTGGAATCTGCAGTAGAGAGAGAGAGAGAGAGAAAGAGAGAGAGAGAGAGAGAGAGAGAGAAAAAGCCATTTTGCTTTTTCTTTCTTTTTCTTCAAAGGTTGCTTGCTGCTACATCCTTTCCTTACGGATTCTGGTGTCCATGTCATTGTTTCAGTTCAAGCTGGACAGTTGTATGCTGCCTTTTATTTCTCACCATGTGCAGTTATCATACCTTGGAAGTAAAACAAATGATGCAGTTTTCTCGATGACCCACTGGGCTTCTGTGTCATTTGATTGAAACGGTAATTCTGAGGCAGCTGGTATTCTATATTCGATGCAAGTTGCCTAGGCTTTCAAGTAATCACAGCAGCTATTTTTGGTCATCACCATCCTTTTTTAAGATCATTTTTAGTCCACGCAATTCTCAGGTATTAAAGTCAAAAAGCCTCAAGGTGACCGTCTGTATGGAGTTTGCACATTCTCCCCGTGTCTGTGTCAGCTTCCACCGGGTGCTCCGGTTTCCTCCCACAGTCCAAAGACGGTGCAGGTTGGGTGAATTGGCCATGCTAAATTGTCCATTGTGTTCAGGGATGTGTAGGTTAGATGCATTTGTCATGGGAAATGCAGAGCAATGGGGTGGGGGAATGGGTCTGGTTGGAATGCTCTTCAGAGGGTCAGTATGGACTTGTTGGGCTGAATGGCCTGATTCCATATTCTTGGGATTCTATGATTCAATTGATGGATGTTGCATATTGATAGTCCATCTTTGCTGTGATCGGTATGGGGACAGTTTCCAAGGATCTAACCAGGAATAAGGCTATTTTAGAGCTGGATAATGTCCTGGAGTCTCTTCTGCAGCCATTGTCTGCTCCCCTTACTAACGATTCCCCTTTCACTATTGCATTGTGAATTTTCTTCCTCCCTTCTTGTGTAGCTGAGCCATCAGTGGACCTGGCTCCTGCTATTACCCCCTGAGAAAATTGCCCTGAGCTATATCTAAAACTGCATTTCTGTTCAAGATGGGCATGGCCACAGCAGAGACCACTCTGCTGGTGGTCACCCATCCCTACCGTCCTGTGCAATCTTTATCTGCAGTGGGACCACTTCATGGAATGTACTGTCCACAATGATCTCAGCAACACAAATGCTCCACAGTGTGAGTCCACCTGCATGTCCAGCTCCTAAACACAGTGAGTCAATAGCTGTAGCTGAACACCCTTCCTGCATACAATCACAGGAACTGTCTGTGACTCCCTACATAGTAGATTAGATTAGATTACTTACAGTGTGGAAATGGGCCCTCGGGCCCAACAAGTCCACACCGACCCTCCGAAGAGCAACCCACCCAGACCCATTCCCCTACACCTAATACTACAGGCAATTTAGCATGGCCAATTCACCTAGCCTGCACATCTTTGGACTGTGGGAGGAAACCGGAGCACCCGGAGAAAACCCACCCAGACACGGGGAGAATGTGCAAACTCCACACAGACAGTTGCCCGAGGCAGGAATTGAACCCGGGTCTCTGGCGCTGTGAGGCAGCAGTGCTAACCACTGTGCCACCCTGTGCCACCGTGTCACATGAGGAGCTTACCACGGGCGTGAGTTCCTATGTGCTGTGCTTCGCCTTTATTGAGGATGGAGAGGTGTACGGAGCCTGCTCCTCCGGTTTGTCATTTATTGTCCACCATCATTCATGACTCGCTGTGGCAGGACTGCAGAGCTCAGCTAGGATCAGTTTGTCCTATCTATTGCACGTTGCTTCCATTGTTTAGCATGTAATAAGTCCAATGCTATTGCTTCACCAGAATATTCTCAGCCATTCAGCTACGTGGGCAATGGCAAGAAAGTTGGGAGAATCCTGATGTAGAGAGGAAACAATCCTATTTCTCATCCAAATGTTGAAAGGCAGGATGAGATCCTCACTAGTGAGCAGTGAGATACCTAACTGCATGCATTAACCAGCATTAACACCCTGAATTATGATGTCATCTAGCCTCATTGATTCGCAGTTTTCCATTCACCCTTCTATTGGATTGAAACTACATGGTGACAGTTCCTGACATGAAAGTCAGAGCAGCAACATGACAATTCCAGATCACCAGACTTCCTCCTCTGGCCCTCCATCTTAGACACCAATCACTAATATCCCAGGGCATACTCCATGGGTAACAGCTACACGTATCCCTGCTTACAGGGATCTCCAAGCTCTCCTCTGTGAAGTAGAGTGTCAATGTCCTTCTGTCTGACATGGTGAAACTAGCAGGAACTGTGCTGACAATTATTGACTGAGAGAGCCTGACCAATTGCATAGCTGAGTTAAAGAGATGGAGTCTACCCTAGGAATCTTGAGAATCCTGATAGTGGTCAGTACTTTCAGTGGCAGGCGGGAGAATGATGAGCCATTGAACCATGCTCTAAAGGTGGATTTGGGTAGATCACAAAAGAAAGCATGGTGGGGCTGGCAGAGAGATACACTTGATGAAACTCCCCAGCATTGATGCTTATCTGATTTCTAGTAAAATTCATCCCTCTGTAACAACGAAGCTGGAAGAAGGAAATATTTTTTAATGGGCGCTTCCAAGTTTCTGAGGAGGCTTCAGTCCAACCCATTTCCAACAAGCTGCTCTGAAAACTCTGCCCTCATGGTGACAATTGCGCCGAGTAGCACTACAGTGGCTGAGACAACCCAATAACATTTTAAATCAATAAACAACATTCTAAATTAAACAAGCCACACTATTCTAAAATAATACATCGATGTTCCCGTCTCCTCATGTTAATATATCCTTTTAAAAATTCCAGGGTCCAGATCTGAATTTTCACCAAAGATGATTCCATTCTTCCTTCATTGTAATCATCCTTTAGTTTTTGAAAATTTACAAGCAGACTGACAGACAGTTATAGAACTGAAATGGTGGAAGTAACGAATGAATCATAAACAAATTAAAAATGTAGCTTACATAAAACAAATTAAAAATGTAGCTTACATCCTTTTGCATTCAATTCTTTCCTAAAGTGAGAGCCCAATAATTGGATATGATATTCTCTTGGCAGCATATTCAATGATTTGTCTCGGTTTTACATTCTTGTTTCAGACTTTATTAAACACATGAAGACTTGTGAGAGGATAGAGAAGAAAATTACTGGAATGGGCTCAGGGCTGAGGGATTATGGTTATATTGACAGACTGGAGAATCAAAGAATCCCTGCAGTGCAGAAAAAGGTCATTCAGCCCATTAAGGCGTCAATGACCTTTGAAGAGCATCCCACCCAGATCTGTAACCCCACATTTCTCATGGCCAATCCACCTAACGTGCACATCATTGGAGTGTGGGAGGGAACCAGAGCACACAGAGGAAACCCTGCAGACACAAGGAGAATGTGCAAACTTCACACAGTCACCTGAGGGTGGAATCAAACCTGGCTTCCTGGTGCTGTGAAGCACTAGTGCAATCACTGTAGCCCCCAAGATTCTCCTCAGGGCAGAGTATATTAAGAGGCTCTGAAAGACCAGTCCCTACATGTCCCCTTTCATCTCCATCCAAGTCTCCAAACAATCCTTCCAGATTCAGCAGAGATTCACCTGTGTTTCATCCAACCCGATCTATTGTATCCGTTGCTCCTGATTGTGGTCTCCTCTACATCGGGGAGATTAAAGGCAGACTTGGGGACTGGTTCGTGGAGTATCTGCCCTCTGCACGCATCAACCAACCTGACTTTTCGGTTACCATCCATTTTAATCCCCCTCCACTCCCCCAGTGACAGATTCATCCTTGGCCTCCTCCACTGCCAGAGTGAGGCCAAATGGAAACTGGAGGAACAACACCTTGTATTTCACCTGGAGAGCTTACAGCCCGATGACCCTGACATTGACTTCACCAGCTTCGAAGTCCCATCAACCCCAGCCTTATCCCACGTTCAGCCCTCCCTCTCCTCCCCGCCTCCCTGACCTGACTTAACCTAGTCATCTTCCTATTTACCTATCTGCTCTACCCTTCCCACTGACCAATCACAGTTACCCCCTTCCTGCATCGATCTATCACCATCCCCCCCTATCCTTTCCGCGCCCCATTTGCTCCTGCCCGGTATTTACTGTGGGATCCTTCCCCCTCATCAGTCCTGACGTAGAGTTTCGGCCTGAAACGTTGACTTTCCTGCACCTCGGATGCTGTCTGACCTGGTTCACGTCTATTGACTCAGAGTATATTAAGAACACAGTCAAAAATTATCTCAACTCTGCGGTAGGGTATTCCCATTTAGTACTCATAACCACAAGGGGGGGCTCGAATGTAACGTTTTAATATGCTTTGAAAGCAGTAGGAGGTTATAGACCAACAGGTTTATTTGGAAGTCCAAGTTTTCAGAGCACTGCTCCTTCATCAGATAGCTAGTGAGATAGGATCATAGAACACAGGATTTATAGTAAAAGATCAAAGTGTCATAAACTGATGTGATTTCTTAAACAAACATAGATTGCTGTTAAGTCTTTAATCACTTAGAATGGGGTTGCAGGTTTTGATTGATTAATATGTAAGTCCCAGAACTTCTTTCAACTCACAGTCCTGAGATAACTTAAGGTTTTATAAAAAAAAATGATATCTCAGCTCAGACAATGAGTAAAGGTGTGAGGTTCAGTAGTATGACACTTTGATATTTTATGATAAATTCTGTGTCCAATGATCCTACGTCACTGGCTACCTGTCGAAGGAGCGGCGCTCCAAAAGCTTGTATTTCCAAATAAACCTGTTGGACTAAAACCTGGTGTTGTATGATTTTTAACTTTGTACACCCCAGTCCAATGCTGGCACCTCTAGTGGATAAATTCTCTCATTGAAACATGCAGGATTCTGAAGGTGATTGACAGCTTAGACAACAATGTGCTGTAATAGTGAGGTATTGCGACAGTGGGATATGATTGTGAGGGACTGTGATAGTGAGGGTCTCTGATAGTGAGGGTCTCTGATAGTGAGGGCCTATGATAGTGATGGGCTGTGATAGTGAGGGGCTGTGATAGTGAGGGTCTCTGATAGTGAGGGCCTATGATAGTGATGGGCTGTGATAGTGAGGGGCTGTGATAGTGAGGTGCTGAGCTAGTGAGGGTCTGTGACAGTAAGGGGCTGTAACAGTGAGGGTTTCTGATAGTGAGGGGCTGTGACAGTGAGGGGCTATGATAGTGAGGGGCTGCGATAGTGAGAGGCCGTGATAATGAGGGGCTGTGCTAATGAAGGTATGTGACAGTAAGGGGCTGTGACAGTGAGGGTCTGTGACAGTACGGGCTGTGACAGTGAGGGGCTGTGATAGTGAGTGCTATGATAGTGAAGGTTTGTGATAGTGAGGGGCTGTGACAGTGAGGGGCTGTGATAGTGAGTGCGGTGATAGTGAGGGTCTTTGATAGTGAGAGGCTGTGACAGTGAGGGGCTGTGACAGTGAGGGGCTGTGACAGTGATGGGCTGTGATAGTGATGGGCTGTGATAGTGAGAGGCAGTGACAGTGAGAGGCTGTGCTAATGACGGTATGTGACAGTAAGGGGCTGTGACAGTGAGGGGCTGTGATAGTGAGTGCTATGATAGTGAGGGTCTTTGATAGTGAGGGGCTGTGACAGTGAGGGGCTGTGATAGTGAGTGCTGTGATAGTTAGGGTCTTTGATAGTGAGGGGCTGTGACAGTGAGGGGCTGCGATAGTGAGTGCTATGATAGTGAGGGTCTTTGATAGTGAGGGTCTGTGACAGTGAGGGGCTGCGATAGTGAGTGCTATGATAGTGAGGGTCTTTGATAGTGAGGGGCTGTGACAGTGAGGGGCTGTGATAGTGAGTGCTGTGATAGTTAGGGTCTTTGATAGTGAGGGGCTGTGTTAGTGAGGGGCTGTGAAAGTGAGGGGCTGTGACAGTGAGGGGCTGTGACAGTGAGGGGCTGTGACAGTGAGGGTCAGTGAGAGTGAGGGTCTGTGATAGTGAGGGTGTGTGATTGTGAGGGTCTGTGATAGTGAGGGACTGTGACAGTGAGGGGCTGTGACAGTGAGGGGCTGTGATAGTGAGGGTCTGTGATAGTGAGGGAGTGCGATAGTGAAGGGCTGTGATAGTGAGGGGCAGTGATAGTGAGAGGCAGTGATAGTGAGGGTCTGTGATAGTGAGGGTCTGTGACAGTGAGGGTTTGTGATAGTGAGAATCTGTGATCGTGAAGGGCTGTGACATTGAGGGGCTGTGTAGGGGCTGTGATAGTGAGGGGCTGTGACAGTGAGGGGCTGTGATAGTGAGGGTCTGTGACAGTGAGGGGCTGTGATAGTGAGGGACTGTGACAGTGAGGGGCTGTGATAGTGAGGGGCTGTGATAGTGATGGTCTTTGATAGTGAGGGGCTGTGATAGTGAGGGGCTGTGACAGTGAGGGACTGTGACAGTGAGGGGCTGTGATAGTGAGGGGCTGTGACAGTGAGGGACTGTGATAGTGAGGGCCTGTGATAGCGAGGGTCTGTGATAGTGAGGGTCTGTGACAGTGAGTGGCTGTGACAGTGAGTGTCTCTGATCATGAGGGGCGGTGACAGTGAGGGGCTGTGATAGTGAGGGTCTGTGACAGTGAAGGGCTGTGACTGTGAGGGCTGTGACAGTGAGGGTCTGTGATAGTGAGGGGCTGGGACAGTGAGGGTTTCTGATAATGAGGGTCTGTGACTGTGAGGGCTGTGACAGTGAGGGGCTGTGGTAGTGAAGGGCTGTGACAGTGAGGGGCTGTGACAGTGAGGGTCTGTGATAGTGAAGTGCTGTGACAGTGAGGGGCTGTGACTGTGAGGGCTGTGACAGTGAGGGGCTGTAATAGTGAGGGCCTGTGATAGTAAGGGTCTGTGGTAGTGAGGGTCTGTGATAGTGAGGGGCTGGGACAGTGAGGGTTTCTGATAATGAGGGTCTGTGACAGTGAGGGACTGTGACAGTAAGGGGCTATAATAGTGAGGGACTGTGATAGTGAGGGTCTGTGATAGTGAGGGGCTGTGACAGTGAGGGGCTATGATAGTGAGGGGCTGTGAAAGGGAGGGGCTGCGATAGTGAGAGGCAGTGATAGTGAGGGGCTGTGACAGTGAGGGTCTGTGACAGTGAGGGGCTGTAATAGTGAGGGTCTGTGATAGTGAGGGGCTGGGAGAGTGAGGGCCTGTGATAGTGAGGGTCTGTGATAGTGAGGGTCTGTGATAGTGAGGGCCTGTGAAAGTGAGGGTCTCTGATAATGAGGGTCTGTGACAGTGAGGGACTGTGACAGTGAGGGGCTATAATAGTGAGTGGCTGTGACAGTGAGGGTCTCTGATAGTGAGGGTCTGTGACAGTATGGGGCTGTGATAGTGAGGGGCTGTGACTGTGAGGGGCTACGATAGTGAGGGGCTGTGATCGTGAGGGGGCTGTGACAGCTTCATTCCCTAAATGACATTACTGAACCTGATGGGCTTTCCCTGACAATCGGCAATGGATTCATGATCATCATGAGATTGTGAATCCCTCATTTGTATTTGATTCAATTTCCATCATCTGCTGTCGTACTATTCAAACATGGGTTCCCAGAACATTTCTTGAGTCTCTGGATTAACAGTCTCGCAATAATTCCCCTCAGCCATCACTTCCCCTTATACTTACATTGAACATCCTAAAATGGGAAATGCTGACATCATGATAAATACTTCAGCTCAGAGGCAAATTTAAGCGATCTGCTTCTATCTTGACTTATCATCAGCAACCTTTTTGCTGCTTCTCCTTTCTCTCTTTTTCTTTCTCTCTCTCTCCCTCTCTCTGAGCACTTCCTCCATTTATTCATCATTCCTCCAGCCACATCTTGTCATAAATGCCACCATTTCCCAGCTGCTTTCAGTTCTGACAAAGGGACACTAATTTGAAATGTTAACTCAGTTTCTCTCTGTCCTCGGATGCTAACAGACCTGCTGAGTATCTCCAGCACTTGCTGTTTCTGTTCCAGACCTATTGTCCCACTGAGTTTTGGTAACTGTCTTGCTACGCTGTCTTTTCCCTCAGGGTCTCTGTCTCGTATCGGAAATGGAAAATCTACTCACTGTCTGCTTTCCCTCAGACTGCCAGACTCAAGTTATTATCAAAGGAAATAAATCTGCGTGGGTTTCAAAACAAATTTGAGGACGATGATGTCAGAGGTCTGGTCGAAAATTAATTATGTGAGTAATTGGACCCGAGCTTCATATTTCTTATTATAAAAAAATTGCTAATTTTACATGACGACTACTGTGACAAACCTTAAGTGAGATCTTAACTCACAAGATTTTAACTGACTTTAGACAAAGTTAAATGGCCTTACACCATCAAATTGTGTCTCAGCAAATCCTTCTGACAGGAGCAGCACATCCCAATGTCTTCAGAAGACAGATTTACAGTAGCCCAGTATCTTTGAAGACAGAATTGTCAATAGGAATACCTCTTAACTGTTACTTTACATACCTACAACTGCAATGTAATAATTCTCTTCTGGCAACCTTATAAACCATGACGTGAAACATTTTTTTTCTTGAGTGTATTATTAACAAAGAGAGGAAGTACCCAGGACTGTGATTCACAGTAAAGTTATAGATTGAAATATGTAAGTTAAACCACTGGGCTGTTCCAGTCTAGACCCAGTCAAGCAAGCTCAGTCTGAACAGGATTAGGAACGTATTTGGTTCCTGGCTACAGAAAGAGGAGATAAAAATCAGACAAAGTTTCAGCGATTAAAAGCAGGAAATGCTGGAAATGCAGGCCCAGCAGTATCTGTGGAGAAACAAACAGAAATGTTGAGTCAAACATAACAGTTTGTCTGCCTGCTCATTACTGGTAATCTCTATCAGAACTGGAGCATGGAAACATTGTGCAAGAGCAGATTGGGATCATATTGAAAATGGTTTACACATTATTCTGGCAAGCAGGTGAAGAATGGCACGTGTGTATGGTGCAAACAGGTCACATCAAGATGGTCAATGCTGCTTCTCATCTTCCGGTGAGCTGTATGGCTACTTAACATGCATCAGCCGAGTTAAACAACACAATGTGATCACTTACTTTACATGATAGTGGTATGTACCATTCGGAAGTAGTTAACTGATAGTATAGTACTGCAAAGTAATGAAAGGTGCAATATGGTTGTATTTATTTCTGCTGCACTATGTCATCTAAAGACTTATTATGGACTCAGATATATGATTATTCATTTGATTGCTGTTTAGTTACAGTAAGATCATTAGCCGGGAAGGCAATGACCTAGTGATAGTATTGTTGGGTTGTTGATCCAGTGACACAGATAACCTTTTGGGGATCCACATTTGAATTCCATCATGGCAGATGGTAGAATTTGAATTCAATTAAGAAAAACTGAATTAAGGGTCTAATGATGACCATGAATCCATTGCCGATTGTTGGAAACACCCACCTAGTTCACTACTGGGGGAGGATACTGCCGGCCTTACCTGGTCTGGTCTGGTCTGCATGTGACTCCAAACCCACAAAAATGTGGTTTACTCTTAACTGCCCTCAAGACAACTAGGGATGGGCAATAAATGCCTGGCCAGCGATACCCTCATCCAGTGAATGAATAAAAACAAACTCCATACAACTTTGAGAATGACAGCAAAGACGTGACCAGAAAATGTCCTGCACAGGAGCTCAGTTAGCCCAACATGCTAGATGTGTGGGACAGCCCTCCAACTGACCCCATTTACTCATTCCTCTCACATAGCCATTCAAATGTTTAGCTTGTAATTATGTATTCAATGCCCCCCTGAGAATTATTATTGAATTTGGTGCCACCATCCTAACAGGCTATGCATTCCTGATCTTAAAGACCTTATAAAGTTATAATTTTAAAATATAAAACTCATTTTTCCTCCTGGCTTATTTTCCCCAATTATTTTAATTCTGTGTTTTCTAAGTACTGAGTTTCTTTCCAATGGAAACCTTTTCCCTTCACTTACTCTCTCAAAATGCTCACCCCTTAATTCACTTAGCTCTAAGGCAAACAATTCAGATTGGATCCAATTCACCTGCATGACAGTGAGAAATCCCTGCCAAATACAACTGTTATCAATCATAGATTTAAAAAACGGCATGCAGAGCTAACAAGATGTTCAGGAGTGCAACCACATGTGAACCTGAACTGATTTTCTTTACAATGCTGCATGGATTATTCTGCTCAGCTTTCAGGTATAGCTGGTAGGATGCTAAAGGTTACTACAGGTCTCTTGTTCAATGTGTTATTGAAGGGTTTCATCAATTGACTGGACTCAGCAGGAATGATTTAGTCTGTGACTTGTGGCCATAACATTTGGAAACACAATATTTACAAAGTTTAATCTACTGCTCAGTTATATTCTACTCCCACATAATTTTGTTTGTGTTTCTGTTTTTCTCAATGACTTTCTTGTTACTTCTCTCCATCTCAAGAGATGGTGACGGGTCTATAGATTGTAGCGCACCAGAGCAGTTTTGGTAAGGATAAATAAAACAGCTCATTGTTCTAAATGGATAAACATAATAACAAATGTAGACCTTTCAAATTCTTGATAGCTTTACTGCTATTCAAATGTATCATGGCTGGTCCATTAAACTCAACTTACCCTGTTATAATCAGGTAGAAATGGGCAATTGGACCCCTACTTTATCACCAGTCTCGTTTGGATTTTTAAAAATTTTTAAATTGTTTGTTATACATACATTTGTCACAGTAGTTTTCTAGAACATGAAGGAGCCAATTATAAAGACTGTCTCAAGAGAAAGAAAAAGGAACTTTATTGTGTATTAACCCTGATAGAAAGAAAGGAAAGACACACAGACAAACACAGGTAGGTAATATGTTTTAGAGAAGGCGGTGAAGTTCTCTTATATATTAACATCCATCTAAGTATTATATCTCTTAATACACATAGCTACCAAAAACACGTGTCAGATGGCTTTCTCGAACTGTACATGGAAGAGTTACCGAGAGTTTGGGCTATTTTGGATTTGGTGCTGTATAATGAGAAATAGTTTTCCAAATAATAGAATTGGAAATAACCTTGCAATAAAGAAGCCTTTGAGAAACAGTGATCATAATATGACTGATTTTTGCATTAAGTTTGTATAAATTATAGTTTTTTCTGAGAATAGGGTCTTAAATCTGAAGAATGGAAATTTAACAAACCTGCTGGAGTTTCTTGAAGATATTACTTGTAGCATTGATTAAGGACCAAAAGTGGATTTTAGGTTCATGGATTTAGAACATAGAACAGTACAGCGCAGGAACCGACCCTTCGGTCCATGAAGTTGTATAAACATGACACGAAATGAAACTAATCCTTTCAGCCTGCCGTTGGTCCATATCCCTCCATTCCCCATATGTCCATGTGCTTACCTAAATGTCCTTTAAATGCCCCTAAAATATCTGCCTCCACCACCACCCCGGCAGCGCGTTCCAGACTCCTACCCCTCTCTGTGTTAAAATCTTGCCCCTCACATCTCCTTTAAACTTTCCCCCTCACCTTAAACACATGCCCCCTAGTTTAAACATTTCAACTCTGGGATAAAGATTCTGACTGCCAAATTTATCAATGCCTCTCATAAATTGATAGACTTCGATCAAGTCTCCCCTCAAGCCTCACCTCACTCCAGAGAAAACAATTCATGTTTTTCTAACCTCTCCTTATAGCTCATTCCCTTGAATCCAGGCAGCATCCTGGTAAACCTCCTCTGCATCCTCTCCAAAGCTTCCACATCCTTTCTGTAATGTAGTGACCAGAACTGAACACAATACTCTGTGTGACCTAACCAAAGCCCTATAATGCTGCACCATGACATCCTGACTCTTGTCCTCAGTTCCCCGATCAATAAAGGCAAGAATGTCATGCACCTTCTTTACCACCCTATCTGCTTGTGGGGCCACTGTCAGGGAGCTATGGAGTTGAACCCCAAGATCCCACTGTACATCAATACTGTTCAGGGTCATGCCATTAATTGTGTGCTTTTCCTTCACGTTTGATCTCCCAAAGTGCAACACCTCCCATTTACCCAAATTAAACTCCATTGTCATTTCTCTGCCCATATCTGCAACTGACCTATATCTGGTTGTATCCTTTGACACCATTCGACACTATCTATACTTCCACTGATCTTGTATCATCTCCAAACTTACTAACCCACCCATCTACATTTTCATCCAAGTCATTTAAATATATCACAAGCAGCAAAGGTCCCAGTACGGGTCCCTGCAGAACACCACTCGTCACCAGCCTCCAGCCTGAAAAACACCCTTCCACCGTTACTCTCTGCCTTCTCTGGGCAAGTCAATTCTGAATCTATGCAGCCAAGTCACCGTGGATGCCACGCATCTTAATCTTCTGGATTAGCCCACCATGAGGGATCTTGTTGAAAAAAGGCTGAGAAAATAAAATTAAAACATGTGGAATTGAGTAATAATACTTGTCGGGGTTGAGAATTGATAACTATAGGATCATTTTCAGGATAGCAGCTACTACAAGCAGATTATCACAAGAATCGGTGTTTGGCCCACAGTCTATATCAATGTGGCCAATTGTAATATTTCCAAACTTGCTGATGGTACCAAACTGGGTGGGAAGCTAAGTTTGTGGATGTTATAAAAAGGCTTCAGGGATACTTAGACAGGCTCAGTGAATGGCTTAAAACCTGTCAGGTGGAATATAATTAGAATAGTCATGAAGCTATTCAATTTGGTATAAAAAACGTGAATGGTAGAACATTTCTTAAATGGTGAGAGGATGGGTATCCTAAGGAACCCAGGTTTCTGTGTTCATGAATCAATGAGAGTTCGTTTCAGGTCCTGCAAGCAAGTAGGAAGCCAAATGGTATACTGACCTCCAGTGCAAGGAGGTTTGCTGCAGTTGTACATGATAGTGGTATGTACTGTGGCAGGTAACTTTCCCATGCCCTTCCTATCGTGCAAGAACAATCTTTGTATGTGTATCATTACTCATTTCCCTCTGTCTCCATCAGACATAGAAGTTCATTCAAAGGCTATACCAGAGCCATATGCTTGATGAGTTTAGATAGTCACAGAAACAGCAATGTCTGGGACTTACCCATGGCAATTGAGTCAACAACTTTGCTCAACTCCTCCACTGTGGGTTCTACATCCAACTCCCCGAAAACAGGCAGGTGTTCTATGCTTTCCAGAATTTCGTCTATGACAGTATTCTTTCTCTAGTGCAGCTTCAGATAATGTTCCAGCTATCTCTCCAACTGTTTACTGCTGTAAAATCTCCCCAACCCTTGATTCCAGTTGAGCCTTTTGCTAATAAACCTGTTGCCTTTTTATCTTTATACATGAGCCTAGCAATCCCTGAGGCAAGAAACATCTGCATACTCTGACAATTCTGTCAGCAATTTACTGGCCAGCAGTCTGTTGGACTTTATTTAAACAAAAAATTGGTTCTATTTAGCTGCCATATCAAATCCTTTAATTTTCTTAAACATGCCAATTAACTTGCCTTATATATTCAAGGGAATATAGCCACGTCTAGGTAATCTTCAGGCATAATTTAACCAATTTAGCTCGAACATTATTTTGGAGAATCCATGATAAATAATTGCATACAGATGTTAAGTGTTGAGAGTGTGGTGCTGGAAAAGCACAGCAGGTCAGATAGCAGCTGAGGAGCAGGAGAATCAACGTTTTGGGCATAAGCCCTTCATCAGGAATGTGGAGAGGGAAGGGGCTGAGAGATAAGTGGGGGATTGGGAGTGGGTGGGTGGGGGGGGGAAGGCAATAGATGGATGCAGACGGGAGGTAATTATGATAGGGAGGTGAGGAGGGTGGAACAGCCTATCTGCTATTTATCTCTCAGTTCCCTTGGAGCAGATGAGAGCTTAGAGAGAACATTGTTCAGAATATAGGGAAGTCCCTGGATATGTCCATGACCTAGTTTATGAGCAGGTTTTATCTCATATGACATAAAGTGAAATTACTTGTGAACACTGTCAATTAGTCGATCAACTCCTTCCTTTCTTATAGGAGTCAACTTTTTCCATTATTTACACACTCTTAGCGGATGGGTGTGGGAGATATTGGTTGTAAGATTCTCTAAAAAGCTAGCAATTATGAGTGTCTGACTAGAAACGGCTGCTGGGATAAGAGCTTTTGATCCAAGATACTTCCTTTGTCCCGATCACAATGCTTATTCAATGTGGATATTTGATCAGCTCCTTGTTTATAAATAGAAGTTTGAGGAACAGTTTCATACATGCATAGGTTTCTGTGTGTGTGTGTTTTCCTACACGCTCTGAGTCATGAAACAGGTAGAGAAACAAGTTTCTCTGGTCTGAAATTAACACAAATAGCAAGATGATACACTATTGACTTTATTTTAAAATAGAACGGGACAGGAACAGGTTCAAAGGCAAAGTTAGGCATTCTGAAACGTGCACCAAAGAAATTTTTGATCATTCCATAGAGAAAGACAGCAGTACTGGATCTCATTCTAGGGAACAAAGGAAGAAGTGGGGCTGTAACTGGAGTATGTTTTAATGGGAGTGTTTGGGAAACACTGTTCGTAATATATCAGGTCTACCCAGACAAGGAGAAAGGTACAAACAAGCACAAAATAACTTAAAGGGGGAATGTCGGTGTGTTGAAATAAATCCAGCCCAATTAAGAATTGTCTGACAAAATCATGGTCTTCCAAGAGAAGATGATTTAAGTTTTGAGACATTCCTAGGAGGATAGAGTTGAAAAGTTTAGCACCACACTTTTCGACTCTGACTCTCCAGCATCTGCAGTCCTCACTATCTCCTATTCCTAGGAGGATAGGCTTCCAAAGCTAGAATTTCCAGATGATGAAAAATATAGAAATTAAATTGAAAGAGGATTGTGTTTCAACGATTCTGTCTGACACCTGCACATGTTTGATAAGTCAGAGCCTGCAGACTTCAGTAGGAACAGGAGGGAAGGAAGAGCAATATATTGTTCAAATCTGTTCCATTTTGTGTAGTTCAATTTCAAATTTCTCATAAAAACCTGACAGATTCCCTGATGTGCTTTATGGAAAGAAGTCCATCATCGTTTCTCAGTCCTATATGTGAACTCCAATCTCACACCATTGTGGCTGACCCTTAATTCCTTTAAAGAGGCCCATCACATAAGAGACTGGAGATCATACATTACAGACTGAATTCAATGCTGTGAAGGTGCTCAATCTCTACTGTATCCAATCTTTGTGTGCACTCATCTATACATGAGACTGAGTGTGAGACCAATGTTGCATGAATTCAGGGTAACTGAGAACCAAAAACCTTTGGTTTTGAACTCATCAGAGCTTGCTACTGAGTATTTTTTAAATTGGAATATACAATCCAAGAATAAGAAATATGTACAAAACCTACTGATTGCAGGCAGAAAGATCATATTTGTGATCCTTATTAAAGAGCATCTCTTGTCACAACGTGATCGTTAGAAAAAGTGATATTGAAATTGTACACATATTTCAAAGGCTAACATTTCTGAAAATAAGTGCTCTCATACTTTTGAGATGAGAGATTTGACACTGTGTACAGGGTTTAAAGAAAACTTATATTTACACAGCATTTTTCATATCCTTTGAACATCTCAAAGTGTTTTACAGTTTTGAAGTGGAGTCACTACTGTCAGGTAGGGAACTGACAACTCCCTTGCACACAGCACTCCCTCAACTATGCACCAGGAGGGTCAGACTAAATAATGGGTCTAGGTGTGTGCAGTGCATCTTCTACCCACAACTTTCTGAGTCGGAAGCGAGAGTACGACATGCTGAGACAATAAGAAGCCCGAAGAGAAAGAAATATTGCATAGCAGTGAGCAATGTGTGTGCCCAAATGTCCCTCTGCTGATAAACACAAACCAAAGAAAGGCATCGCTGGTTTTCTGGGAGGCTGCCATTGGGTAGTCACTGAAATAGAAGTGCTCTCCCACATTTGGAAAGTGATTGGAACCAGTGGTACCCTCTCTCTCATGAGGCAAGGCCTCTATTTTGGTGATGACACTGACTTAAAGGATTAACAATGTCACCTGTCATTGTCACTATCCACGTGGCTATAAATCAGGGTAACCCTGTGAAGCCTTCATTCCATGGAGTTGGCGCTATCTGACCACGTAGCACACCCCTCCCAAGGTTGGAAAAGAAATGTGGTGGAACCTGGCCCTTCACTCAACACAGCAACTTTGGACAATCAAGGAATATTTATGCAGGAAAGTGTCTGAAGAAATCGCTGTCAGATCCACCACCACCAGCCTAAGGGCCGTGTTTCATTAACTGAAACCTGCTGTAAACATTTTTGGCCTTCATTTTATCATTATATTCCATCATCATTTCTAATTTACTGTGCCCAAGGGTCAGTCGATTTCCAGACCGTGTAAACCCCCCGGAGGGTTTGCGTAAATCTTTGCTGGAGTCATTAGACTCTTCAGCTCGATGAACGGTCTCTCTCTGATTGAGCCTTGGGGAGTAATCCAGCCGCAGTCGTGGGGACGATGGAGGGGTTGGCTTTCTTGCTTCAGAGAAGTCATCCTTTGGCATTTTGGTTGTTCGAGTTGGGACCACAGGAGTTCTTCTTTGCTGGACATCTACCCCTTGACTTTGAAAGTGAGAGTTGACTGGATAATGCATACTGTGCACGTTGTTAGGATTTGCATCATAAAAGCCTAACCCACTTTGCCGAGCCAATGGGTCGTGGGCTGGATTATTGCTTGATTTGTCACTGTCTTTGATTTTACAATCAATGTCGGAAGAGTTATTGGAAGCACAAGGGCTGATTTGCTGGCGTTCCCAGAATGCTTTAGTAGCTGAAGCAGTCAACTGTATGACACTGTGAGGACTACTCCCGGATTGGCTGCTGGATGGATTGGAATGGACAGGTTCCACCAGCCTCTCATTCATCATGTGGTGCTCTGGAAGAATCTGGAGTTTGGATGCATAATAAGAAAGATCTTCATCTGCTGAGGAGGAGAAACGTTCAAGGGGTTTCGACTCTGCGTAAAGGCATCGAAACTCATTATCAAATGCTTGCACTATCTGTCCTGTCAATACTGTGACAAAATTGAGGTGCACCTGTCCCGACAGCCAGGTAAAGCTAGAAAGAAAGAAACATATGGTCAATTATCTTTCAGCACATGAAGGCCTGGTAGATGATTAGGTGTTTTTGATTAAACAATCATAGAATCTCTACAGTGTGGAAACAGGCCATTTGGCCCAACAAGTCCACACCAACCCTCTGAACAGTATCCCACCCAGACCCATCCCCTTATCCTATTACTCGACATGCACCACAGACTAATGCACCTAACTTATACACCTGAGCACTGTTGGCCAATTCACCCGAACCTGCACATCTTTGGATTGTGGGAGAAAACTGGAGCACCCGGAGGAAACCCACACAGACACGGGGAGAATGTGCAAACTCCACACAGACAGTCACCCAAGGCTGGAAACAAACCTGGATCCCTGGTGCTGTGAGGCAGCAGTGCTAACCACTGAGCCACTGTACCACACTAACTTTGTAGTCGAATGTGGTCTATCTACTCTGAATCCTCTGCCAACACTACACAGAGCTACCTGCTTGCAATATGTATGCAAAGGTAAGGAAGACTCCATTTTTCCATATGAGAGGTATCCAGACTCCCTTGAGAACTTTCTTCCAATGATATTAATGTTATCACCATCCTACCAGTGTCACAATACGACCAACATCATAAATCTTTTCGTTTTTAGGCATTTTTCTGCTGGTATTAGCTCCACTTGGATTATCAAATACATGTTTAGACGGAATATCTCTTTCAGTTGGGGTTGAAACATAAGATAGGCTAAACCGGTCATTCATGCCCGAAAGCTGAATGGGCAAAGCTAGGGCAAGATTAGCTAGCTGCAGACATCTAATGCGGGTCCCACATTAGCTTCCAGTGAAGAAACATCACAAACAGGAAACCACTTTGTTGGTTTTAACTGCCAAGGAAAGTCCTTTTAAAGGAGAGTGTGGGTAGCAGTAGGCAGGAACATGAAGACATTTGCACTCATTTGGCCCTATTAAAGGGTTGTGTCTACATCCAACATCCCCACCATAAGGAAGTGAGCTCCATACCTTCAGACACCACTTCTTTGTGGTTTCAATGACAGAGTTCTTTGGGCTCCTGTTGGGACAGAACATTCCCCTCTCTAGAGGGAAAGCCTGATCGGTGGGTGGATTGGCACCAGGGAGATACCTACCCACACTTCATCACCTCAGCAAATAAGTTTTTGACAGGAAGTTACGTGGGTGAACTTCTCGATCCAACACCTTAATGCAACCAATTAATAATCATTTTAAAGCCTAAACCTGCCACTTATCCAGTTACTTTCCTTCCCAAAAGGGAAAGCAAGTCATCCTGCCTGCAAGAGTGGTGCTCCATTTCCCTCAATCTGGAGGCAACTGTGGGCACAGATGGGGAGTAGAGAGTGGTAACTGAGAGCCATAACAGTGGCCTACCTTTGCCCCACCCTACGATCCCCTGCAAAGGAACACCCAGCTTCTCACTAGAGCTGACCTCTGACTGGCTGCAATATCCACCAGTCAGCACTTCAGCACCTGTTTGGCACCCGCTCCAGCAGCTCTCTGGATTTCTGCTGGCAAGTTATTCACCTTGACAGACACCTGCTCTCATACAGAGATTAAAGAAAGGCCTCAGTCCCTACATCCAAGTTGGGGGCTTGTGCAATTTATGCCCATGAACTGCTTATTAAAATAGGCAATCACACACAGGGTGAGATAAATATGATTAAACTTAGGAGTTTGAGGGCACCCAGTACATTTTTCCCCCTCAGTTTTGTGTTTCAGGTGGTGGAGCTGAAATTGTGTTTTGAAGCAGACTGTGACAACATTGAAGAACAGTATAAATTGTTGGCTAAATGAAAATGGAAGGAGGGGATTCACAGGGGAGGCAATGGCTTATTGGTAATATCAGTAGTGTATAAATCCAAAGACCCAGCTAATATTCTGGAGTTAAACCTGGAGTCAAATACTGCCATAGCAGATAGTGAAATTTGAGTTTTAATAATCTGTAATGAAGAGTATTATAATGACCACTAAATAATCGTTGGGGGAAAACCTCATCTGGTTCACTCATGCCTTTTCAGGAAGAAAATTGCTATCCTTACCCAGTCTGGTCTAGATGTGACTCCAGACCTACGGCAAAGTGGCTCACTCTTAACTGCTCTCAGGACAATGAATGCTGACCCAGCCAGTGATTCTCACAGACCATGAATGAATGAAGAAAGATACAAAACTGGAGCAGACGTAAACCATGCAACCCCTTCAGCATTCTCTGCCATTCTTGGCTGATCTATTTGTGCTTTGAATTCCACAGTCTCACCTATCCCTGATAACTCTCAATTAACAGGAATCTCTCTCGGACTTCAAAATATTCAATGCCTTGCCTACGTCACTTTCTGAGGTGGGGAGTTCCAATGGCATACTCCCCTCTCGAGGAAAATAACACATCTTCCATCTCTATCCCGAAAGGGTGACCCCTAATTTTTAAACAGTGCCCAATGGTCCTGCACCGTAGGAAGCATCCTTTCCACACCCACCTTGTTAAGGCCATTCAGCATTCTACACATTTCAATCAAGACACACTTCCTTTTTCTAAAAACCAGCAGAAACAAACCTTGCCAATTTAACCTGTCCTCATAGGATAACCTACTTTGGGTCAGAGAGATTGGGCCCCTGTTCAGATGCTGGGCAAATGATGTTGTCTTTTTTTTTCATTTAATTCCACAACATTGATCCAAATGACTCACTAATCCAGCTCCTGCAAAGACTGTGTCAAAACTAAGCTCCCCTTTAATAGCCATGGGAATTTTAGCTAATCGCCCATTTTAGGATGATCTATTATAAACTACAACATGCTGAGACAGGAAAGCACAGCCCTGTTCCCATCAGATTAACAATATCTAAACTAAACAACGCCAACATGATTCCTGTGGTGGAGGGACGTTTGATTTACATCTCATGAGTTTTTAAGGTTTTTAATTCAAAATAAAAGCTAAGTTCAGTAAAAGAAAGCATCTATTGTTACAGAACAAAGATTTCACATTATCTTGACCATTTAATGATTTCCTAGACATGTTGGTGTTCATTTACCACCATCACCAGTTGCCCCAAGGTGGGAATGTTTCTTACATTGAGAGGGCAATAAGGATTACAAAACCATGTATCTCCTCTGCAAAGTATCCGTTGGTTAATTGAGTCTTTAAGAAAATCCTGCAGGTTTCATATTTAGTTCCTTTGCTGCCAGCCCAGAATTTACAGAATTCAGTTTCCCAACAGAATTTGACCCCCCCACCTCTGGGTTGATGGCCCAGGATTATATCTGTAGCCACTTAAGTTTGGTGAGCTCATTGACAACACGCCATTTTATTTGCAAAGACAGAACCCCTACAGTGCAGAAAGATTAAGCCCATTGAATCTGCACTGACTCCCTGAGAAGCATCCTACAAAAACCATTCCCACCCACCCCCCCCTACATTTCCATGACCAATCTACCTAACCTAACCAGCTCTGGGAGGAAGCTGGAACACCCAGCAGAAACAAGGAGCAAGCCTGAACTCCACAGAGACAGTTACCCGAGGCTGGGATCGAACCAAACTCCCTGCGGGTGTGATGCGACAGTGCTAACCATTGAGCTACCCGATAAAACTTCTCTTCTTCATTTTGAAATAGTTGCCTCTTTGACAAATTACAAATGAGAAGGGGAGCCAGTTCCCGTGCTCCAGTTCAAAATAGCAACTGCTGTGAATTCAACTTGTCAGGCAAGTTAATTTTCTTCTCACATACGATCATGACTCAAGTGTTGAGCAATGTCCCCTGTGCATTTAATTAGTTCCTACGGGTGCTACTTTTACAGTTGTTGGTTCACAGAACAATATTCCATGATATCTCTTATTGACATTGATAGTTGCTGCTGAACAGAAGGAATGATTCTTACAGGACAGCATGTGATGGTTTATTGCCAAATCAAGTACTTTTCAAGATGTAAGCATGGTAGCTGAGTGGTTAGCACTGCTACCTCACAGTACCAGGGGCCTGAGTTCAATTCCAGCCTCAGGTGACTGTCTGTGTAGAGTTTGCACATTCTCCTCGTGTCTGCCACAGTCCCGGGATGAGCAGGTTCAGTGGGTTAGCCATGATAAATCACCTGCAGTGTGTAAGGTAAGTGAATTAACCATGGGAAATATGGGACTATTGGTTTGAGGTTCCTGCACAAGACGTACAGTGCGTAAACAGACCCTTCGATCGTCCAACTTGTTCATGCTGACCAGATATCCTAAATAAATCTAGTTCCATTCGGTCCACATCCATCTAAACCTTTCCTATTCATATACCCATCCAGATGCCTCTTAGGTGTTGTAATTGTACCAGGATCCACCATTTCTTCTGGCAGCTCATTCCATACATGCACCACCCTCTGCACGTAAAAGTTGTCAATTAGATCCTTTTAAATCTTTCCCCTCTAAACTTGTACTCCCCACACTTGGGGAGAGACCTTGTTTATTCACCCTATCCAATGCCCCTCATGATCTTATAAACTTCTATAAGGTCACCCCTCAGCCTCAGGGAAGCAGCCACAGCCTAGTCAGCCTCTCCCAATTGCTCACACCCTCCAAACCTGGCAACATCCTTGTAAATCCAAACTGAATCCTGTCACGTTTACACAAAATCCTTCCTATAGTGGGGGCGTGGGTTAGGGACCCTACATGTTTTTGATACACATAAACAAATTGTTCAGGCACCACTTTCTTGAACCACCTGATGAAGGAGCAGCGCTCCGAAAGCTTGTGCTTCCAATTAAACCTGTTGGACTATAACCTGATGTTGTGGGATTTTTAACTACTTTCTTTTCAATTGCTTTGAAGTTATAATCTGTCATAATCAGCAACCCTGTGGCTATACTGGTTGACTAGCAACCAACACATTTTGAGATCAATCCTACCATAACTTTTGTAAATTGCATGTAATAGACCTGGTAATCAGTGGGCTCCCACCAGAGGTAAAAAGTAAGTTGATTATAATCTGGGTTCCCGTGCATCGTTTAAGGAAGAATTAAACACAATGTAAATCAGATCTAAACAGAGAGCCTGTAAGTGTGTGGGATCAGGTTCTTGGCATTTTGCTAGTAACTTGTGATCTATGAATCATTTGTTCCTGTGTGTGACATACAAACAGTTCACAGGATACAATCCCAACATTGCTTTGGCATTTTCAGTCAAAGATTGATAGATACTTGCAGAAGTATTCTGAGCTGTGGAAGTTAAAATACAAATCTACTTTTCTGTCAGATCCCAGTTCATAAACCTGATGGAGGGAAGGGACTTCAGCTTTTTGGAGGTCTGGGACCTTGGGGACTATGGAAAGATAACGTTGCCTTTATGCAGTACCTTTCACCTCGCCAGGATATCACAAAGTGCTTAGTGAAGCCAATTACATGCTGTTGAAGCTGAGTAACCTTTGCAATGTAGGAAACATATCAGCCAATTTGCATATAGCAAATACCTCAAATGGTGATGTACCAACGGCCAGACAATCTGGTGTAGGTGGCAGTGGAGTCATAAATATTGGCCAAAACACTGAGAAGGAGGTTTCTGCTCTTCTTTGAAATAGTGCTGTGAGATCTTTCATGTCTACTGGAGACAATGGTTGTTTAATGTCTCCTTTCAAAAGAAGCAACTTAGATAATGGAGCACTCCCGCAGTTCTACTCAGCTGTGCAGCCTGGCCCTATGTTTACCCAACATCTGCATATGTGCATTTCCAACAAGGATTGACATTTATTGATGATTTTTTAAAATTTCAAAAATATACTTTATTCATAAAATACTTTGATGATCTATACAACTGGACATGCCATACATATGTAAATGTTCCATTTGTTTGCATACCGAAACAGAGTAATCGTTCCTATTTACAGGTCTGTACGATTACGTTTATAGCTGAGGCATCAGCAGAGCCCAAATGACTGCTTGGGCCCCCTGTTCTTCTTTAGGCAGGCAGACGTTACACAGTGGTCTTTCCCCACCGCGCCTTGGCGGCAGCTGCCCCAGGCTTCAGTGTGTCCCTCAACACGTAGTCCTGGACCTTGGAATGTGCCAGTCTGCAACACTTAATCGGGGTCAACTCCTTCAGCTGGAAGATCAACAGGTTTTGGAGCACCCAGAGAGCGTTCCTCATCGAGTTGATGATCCTTCAGGCACAGTTGATGTTCGTCTCGGTGTGCGTCCTGGGGAACAGGCCGTAGAGCACGGAGTCCTGCGTCACGGCGCTGCTCAGGATGAACCTCGACAAACACCACTGCATTCCTCTCCAGACTTCCTCTGCATAGGCACATTCCAGAAGGAGGTGTGTGACAGTCTCTTCCCCCCCGCAGCCGCTTCGAGGGCAGCGTGCGGTGCGGCTGAGAGTCCAGGCGTGCATAAAGGATCTCACAGGCAGAGCCCTTCTCATCACCAGCCAAGCCATGACTTGGTGCTTGTTGGAAAGTTCTGGCGATGAGGCATTCTGCCAAATGACTTTGACAGTCGGCTCAGAGAACCGCTTGATAGGATCCGCCCTCTCCTTTTCCCGAAGGGTCTCAAGGACACTACGTGCTGACCACTTCCTGATGGACTTGTGGTCAAAGGTGTTTTTCTTCATAAACTTCTCCACGAAGGACAGGTGATATGGAACGGTCCAACAACTCGGAGCGTTCCGCGGCAGCGAGGCCAGGCCTACCTTTCGCAACACCGGGGACAGGTAGAACCTCAGTACATAGTGATACTTGGTGTTTGCGTTCCGGGGATCCAAGCACAGCTTGATGCAGCCACACACAAAAGTGGCCATCAGGGTGAGGGTGGCATTGGGTGTATTTTTTCCCCCGTTACCCAGATCTTTGTACAGTGAGTGCCTTCGGACCCAGTCCATCTTTTACCTCCATATAAACTGGAAGATGGCCCGGGTGACTGCAGCGGCACAGGTTCTGAGAATAGGCCAGACCTGTGCGACATACAGTTTATTGATGATAGGTTGCAAGGAGTGAGGGAGGAAAGTTGGGGGTGGTGGTGGGGGCGGGGTTTGCAAGAGGGGTGGCAATAATAGGCGCACCACCTTTCAGTTCCACTGTGCCGAGGGTAACAATGTGAAAGGCACTGACCTCCTGTTCAAATGTGTAGCCAGAAGATATACCATTTAAAACCACACACTGCCCCCATGAAACTTTCCTGAATAATACTGAAAGAATCACAGATGCTGTAAATCATAAACAAAAACAGAAGTTGTTGGAAAAGCTCAGCAGGTCTGGCAGCATCTGTGAAGAGAAATCAAAGTTAATCAAAGGGAGGAAGGGTCACTGGACCCAAAACATTAACACTGATTTCTCTTCACTGACCCTGCCAGACCAGCTGAGTTTTTCCAGCAACTTCTGTTTTTGTTTTTGAAACTTTATTGCTACCTACATCTTTTAAAAATGGGTGTCATGAGCCCCAAAGCACATATGAAACACACCTTTAATGTGTCCAATTCACAGAGTCCCTTTAACTGGTAACTGTATTCACTGATGGGACAAAATTTCCTCCACTTATGTCTGCTTCTATTACCATTTGTGGGTTCCCATTGGCAAAAGGATCAGCAATGAGAGGGTGTGGATTGAAGATTATTTGATTAACAAGCAGAGGGTGTGGAGGGGGAAGACAGGAAGTTTTTTTTGTAATGCACTGAATTGGGAAATGAATTAGGAATGTACTGTTCAGAAGCAGATTCACTTATTTTATTATTCTATGAAGAATAAGTTCCAAAATGGGATCGGATGAATACTTGAAATGGAGGAAAATGCAGGATTATGTGGGAAATAGGTGGTATATGTGAGAATAATTTGATTGCTCTTTCAAAATGTCAGCTCGGCACACTGGGCAGAATGGCTTCTTTCAGTACTGAAACATAGTGTGGTCGGAAATCAATTATTAAAATCAGGTTAAAATGAAATCTAAATCATCCTAGTTCTGTACAAACTGGCATTTACCGTGAAAGGCAGATATAGAAAACCTTACTTTTATTTCCTTCCCAGCTGCATTAGGACTGGTGTATATTTTTAACGCTTTTTAAAAAAAGTCTCCTGATGTTTAATGTACCTTTTGTTTGGGTGGGTGGTTGGATTCAGCTGTATGTTTTTCATTAAAGCAAGGTGTGCTGATTGCATCAGGGAGTTGATTGTTTGAGGATTAATGAGTGTGACAGAGGAAAGGAGCCAAGTCAACGTGTGTTACTAAATCCGAATCAACTGAGAGCAGTGACAGTCTCTGTAACCAATCAGAGATTGTCTGGATCAGGATGTTAAAGACTCAGTCCCTTACTGCCATGTGATAAAATCAACTTTTCCCCCCTTATTCCCACATGGACTATGGGTGTCACTAGCAAGGCCTTGAATTGTTGCTAATTTCCCTTGAACTGAGTGGCTTGCTAGGGTATTAATGAACCCAGTTGAGTTTTTAAACAACTATCAATAATCTAATATTCTTGATGCACTAATTGAATTTGAATGCCACTGGCTGGCATAAAGTCACAGAGTTGTCCAGCACGGAAACAGACCCTTTGGTCCAACTCTTCCATGGCGATTGAATATCCTAAACTGATCTTGTCCCATTTGCCAGCACTTGACCCATATCTCTCAAATCTTTTCTATACATATACCCATCCAGATGCCTTTTAAAAACTGTAATTGTACCAGCCTCCACCACTTCCTCTGGCAACTCATTCCATACACATGCACTACCCTACCCGTGAAAAGGTTGTCCCTCAGGTCCATTTAAATCTTTCCCCCCCTCACCTTAAATGTATGTCATCTAGCTTTGGACTCCCCTACCCGGGGGAAAAGATCTTGGCTATTTATCCTATCCATGCCCTTCATAATTTTATAAACCTCTATAAGGTCACCCCTTAGCCTCCCACGCTCCAGGAAAACAGCCCCAGCCTGTTCAGCCTCTCCCTGTAGCTCAAATCCACCAATCCTGGCAACATCCCTGTAAATCTTTTCTGAGCCCTTTCAAGCTTAACATCACTTATAGCAGCCATGGCGAGATTTGAACTCAGATCATTTACTGGAGTACTTCAGGAGTATTCAGCTAAAGATGTTAGCATCATGCCGCTGTATGGGTAACTGACCCACCTTTACAACATAACCAACAAAAACCTGGTGACCTTAGTATTGACACCTTCACTGGTCCCAGCCTCATCAATCGTTTTGATGGGATTTCTCCCACTCTTTAAAAATGCAAAGTACCTCTGGCAACAACATTCACTATTTTGAATAATACAGTTCATTTATCCATGACTCATTTAAAAATAAGGATTACTCAAAGACAAAACTGCTTTCCTGTTTTTTTAAAAAAAAGACTCATACCGGATTCATCACTTTGGAACAAGCACAACAGGATCTGTCTTCCCAGGTTTATTTTAAATAATGCCCATCCACAGATTTATATCTTAGCCTGAAGTTACTTTGATGTTTTGTGCTTATCTGAACAGTTCCCATTGAATGTCATGGACAAAACAAAGTAACCTAACGTTTTAAGTAGCAAAGTCTCCATTTGGGAACAGCCTCTTTTTAACAAGATATTAACAGTTACACTTCACGGACAGAATCCCCCCAAACCAGCTGTTAGCAGCTGATTGAAACTGTTTGACTTTACCTGAAATTAACAGAGGAGAAAGTGAGGACTGCAGATGCTGGAGATCAGAGCTGAAAATGTGTTGCTGGAAAAGCACAGCAGGTCAGGCAGCATCCAAGGAACAGGAAATTCGACGTTTCGGGCCCGAAATGTCGAATCTCCTGTTCCTTGGATGCTGCCTGACCTGCTGCGCTTTTCCAGCAACACATTTTCAGCTCTGAAATTAACACAGCCTTTTAGGTATCGAAGGATGGAGTATGACCTGGCATTGTCCTCCACTTAATGTATTAATTACAAGCAGCAACTTAGGCACTGGCTCTTACATTGACAATGAATGATCAGTAGTGTTTTGCGTTAATTGACAGTCTGGATTAGTGGTGCTGGAAAAGCATAGCAGTTCAGGCAGCGTCCGAGGAGCAGTAAAATCAACGTTTCGGGCAAAGGCCCTTCATCAGGAATTAATTGACAGTCGCTCCATTATAAATGGCGATTGTAAACAGTGGGGACAGTATTGCTGAAAATTACAATTCACTAAACAGAGTTGATAATCAAGTCAGTAATGCATATTCACTGATCTGCTCCTCTCATATAACAGCAAGTAAACCCCACTTCTATAGATTTTTTTTAACGAGAATACAAAATGCAAAGTGTATTTGCATTTATGTCTGCTTTGCCTGATACAAGATGCAGCTTTTGGATTTCCTGATGTTTTGTGCAGGTTCATTATTCCCTCTCCTTGTGTTCATTTATCATTTGCTGTCTGTGGGCACTTGCTGTAAACAACCTGACGACAACATCTGCCATATTCCAGCTGTATTTGCAATTCTAAAAGATGCTCTGGGAAGCGGTGGCTCAGTAGTTGGAATTGTTGCCTCACAGCATCAGGGACCTGGGTTCGATTCCAGCCTCAGGTGACTATCTGTGCGGAGTTTGCACATTCTCCCGGTGTTTGCACTGTCTTCCTCTGGGTGTTCTGGTTTCCTCCTACGGTCCAAATATGTGCAGAAAAGGCTAAATACCCCATAGAGTACAGGGATGTGCAGGTTAGATGCATTAGTCATCGGAAATATAGGGTAGGGGAATGGGTCTGGGTGGGATACTCTTTGGAGGGTCAGTGTGGACGTGTTGGGCCAAATGGCCTGTTTCCACACTGTAGGGATTCTATAATTTTTTTTTAAAAAGCCCAGAGGTTTTGAAAGACATAAAAATGCCAGCTCTTCAGTGTTTTTTTGGTCAACCCCTCTCAGATTCTCTCCATTCAAATATCCACTGAACTTTGACACTAATCAGCAAATCACAATCAGCAGAATCTAAAATACAATTCCGAGCAGTAACTGTGAATGGTTTCCAGTCCCATTTCACTAACTGAGGTGAAGCACTGAGACCTGGCTGCAACATGTGAAAACAACAGCCTCAAGTTAATTTGCTAGCACTGCCATAATCTTATGCCCATCCCTATATGGCCTTTGTCACTTCCTTACTACCACACAGTGAAATGCATTCAGTCACCATGACCTCAGGCTAAGGGTGGGGTAAAATGAAGGAAAAACTATTAATTCATTCAGTTAAAAAAAAACAAGATTTCCAACGGCAAAGAAAAGCCCAAAAGAATCACAGAATCCTTACGGTGGGTAAGCGAGCCACGTGGCCCATCAAATTCACTCTGACCCTCTAAAGAACATCCCACCCTATCTCTGTAAACTTGCACTTCCCATGGCTAACCCAGCTAATGGACGAATGATGACCATGAATCTATGTGGGCGGCATGGTGGCATTGCTGCCTTACAGCGCCAGAGACCCAGGTTCAATTCCCACCTCAGGCGACCGACTGTCAGGAGTTTGCACATTCTCCCCGTGTCTGCGTGGGTTTCCTCCAGGTGCTCCGGTTTCTCCCACAGTCCCAAAATGTGCGGGTTAGGTGAATTGGCCATGCTAAATTGCCCGTAGTATTAGGTGAAGGGGTAAAGGTAGGGGAATGGGTCTGGGCGGGTTGCGCTTCGATGGGTCGGTGTAGACTTGTTGGGCCGAAGAGCCTGTTTCCACACTGTAAGTAATCTAATCCAACCTGCACATGCCTGGACACTATGGGCAATTTAGCATGGCCAAACTACCTTATCTGCACATCTTTGAACTACAAGAGGAAACACAGGGAGAATGTGCAAACTCCACACAGACATTCATCCAAGGCCGGACTTGAACCTGGGTAACAGTGCTAACCACGCTGCCCAGTAGTAAGGAGCCAAGTTGTACCTTCTGACCAATACTCTGTACAAAGCTGGAAATTGTCATCCTGATTAACTCCATCTTTCCCCCAAACCTGATCATGATCAACCAGTAATGTCTGGTGAGTGTATCTCCAGCCAATGGGATATATTTTAAATTCAGTAATTTTGTTGATCCAATTACATTTAAAATGAAATAGCCACAAATGTCAATGGAAGCCTAACACATGCTCTCTCTTCCACCTTCTCGGTATCTTTGTTGAGTTTCTTTCTTGGGACAAGGCCAAAGCCAATCCTGATACTAATCTATAAAAAGTGGAGTGCAGCCAATTCGGATTTCAGACCGGTCTGATTTGGGAAGGAGGGAAGAGAAACTGTGAAACTGTACTTTTGAAACAGTCTCCTAACACTGAGGCTAAGCTGCAATATTAAGGATAGAATTTAGGGAACTGAAGTGTCATATTACAACAACCCATATTCACAAAGTTAAAAATCACACAACACCAGGTTAGAGTCCAACAGGTTTAATTGGAAGCACACTAGCTTTCGGAGCGACGCTCCTTCATCAGGTGATTGTGGAGGGCTCAATCATAACACAGAATTTAGAGCAAAACTTAGCAATGTGATGTAACTGAAATTATACATTGAAAAATTGATTGTCTGTTAAGCCTTTCATCTGTGTAGGTTGCCTCATTAGCAAGTTTGCAGTTAACACTAAGATTGGTGGAGTAGCAGATAGTGAAGGGCACTGTCAAAGAATACAGCAGAATATAGATAGATTGGAGAGTTGGGCAGAAAAATGGCAGATGGGAGTTCAATCTGGACAAATGTCCTGGGGAAAATTGATGTATGGGGAGATCTGGATGTTCAGGTCCATTATTCCCTGGACGTGGCAACGCAGGTCAGTAGAGTGATCAAGAAGGCATACAGCATGCTTTCCTTCATTGGACGGGATATTGAGTACAAGAGTTGGCAGGTGATGTTACATTGTGTAAACCTTTGGTTCAGCCACATTTTGAATAAAGCACATTTTGGTTCTGGTCGCCACATTACCAAAAGGATGTGGATGTTTTGGAGAGGGTGCAGAAGGATGCAGACCATTGCTGAGTCAACTGAAAACAGACAGGTGGGGTAGTTTAGTTTGAGATTATCTTCAGCATGGACTGGTTGGACCAAAGGCTCTGTTTCTGTGCTGTATAACTCTATGTCCCAACAGGGTTGGGGGATGGGTGTGGGGTGAGGGCATGGGAGAAGATGCTCAAGCCCTGAAATTGTTGAACTCAATATTGAGTCCTGAAGGCTGCAGGGTCTCCAAGTGGAAAACAAGGTGCTGCCCTTCCAGCTTGCACCGAGTTTCGCTGGAGCACTGCAGAAAATCCGACACGGAGATCTCAGCCAGGGAACAGGGTGGGGTGTTAAAGTTGAAAATGTGTTGCTGGAAAAGCGCATGCCCGAAATGTCGATTCTCCTGCTCCTTGGATGCTGCCTGACCTGCTGTGCTTTTCCAGCAACACATTTTCAGCTCTGATCTCCAGCATCTGCAGTCCTCACTTTCTCCTGGGGTGTTAAAGTGGCAAGCAAACTGGAAGCTCAGGGTCTTTTTTGCGAACAAAATGTAGTGTGTGTTTTGCTGACCACATTGCGAAGAGCAAATACAGTGGAGTAGATTGTGTGAAATGCAGGTGTAGCACTGCTTCACTTTGGATAGTGAGGAATGTATGGGCATGTATTGTATAAGTAGGTGTAAATGTTGCACCTTCTGAGATTTCTGGGAAAGATGCCGGAGAGGGGTGGGGAGGTACTGGGAAAGGTGGAAGTGTGGACCAGGGTGTCCTGGAGAGAACAATCCCTGCAGAAGGCTGACAAGGGAGGGGAATGTGTGTCTGCTGGTGGCATCCTGTTGGAGGTGGCAGAAATGGCAGCTTATGATCCTCTGGATGTGGATGCTGGGGGATGAAAGTGAGGAACCTGTCACTGTTATGGGAGGGAAGAGAAAGGGCACGGGCAGAAACGAGGGAAATGAGTTGAACATGGCTGAGGGTCCTGTGAAGCACAATGGTAGGTTGAGGTAAAAAAGTGGACATTTCTGAAACCCTCCTGCTGGAAGGTGGCATCATTGTAACAGATGTAACAGAGATGGATAAACTGGGAGAATGGAATAGAGTCTTTACAAGGAGGAGATTTGGATAAGCTGATTCCTCTGAAGAATGGAAGGTGGAAGTCTGGCTAAGAGAGTACTGATCATTTCGATACTTGGAGAAATTAAAGGCATGAGTACATGTTAAAATGACAGCAGTTAGGAAGAAAGCATGGGAAGATTGATAAGGTAATAATTTGAAATGTTCAGTGTAAATCATGTGCTCTTTACTTACCTGTATGAACCTGCCACCACTTGTTCCAGGTCAATTATCATGAACTTTTCCAGGACTTGGCCACTAAACTTTTTCCCAGACTTTGTACAGTACGTGTCTCCCACCACGCTCCTGATCCGCATGTTCTGGAAGAGGAAAATATACTGTATGAGTATATGGGAGAGAGGTTAATCAGGCTGTAAAACTCAGCCTCTGGTGCTCCACTTGAACTTCAAACAACAATTGAGTTTGTAAATTGTCTGGTATGGAGTGAAACCAACTCTACACCGTTGTTAGAGAATGAAGAAACCCACTAAGATGTGTCTGGGTCTGGTAGAAATCCAAAGATTTTTATAATCATACCAAGTTTCCTGAAAAATATTTACTAGTTAAGACAGTGTCTCTATTTGTTCAATAACACAATCTAATTTTAGTCCAGCCAAAGATGGGTTTCCTGATCAGCCACTGGAGTGGCTAATGTTAAATGCCCACACTGTACTGAAGGGCATCAGATACCAGTCCTCCAGAGAGTGGCAATTTCCTCAGTACTCTCATTACTTTCTCTGCCCCAAATCACCGTTCACAGACCTGTACTGATCTCACTGTTCATATTTCCAATGCAAGATGCATTTTCCTGATGTATCACAACTCTGGGCATTAGAACACCTTTTACTGCCATGTGTATTCAAGTACAGAAGTAAATGGAGGAGAGTGAAAAGTTTTAGAATGTTGCCTCTTTTGGTGCCATCTTAGATACAAAGAATCTAGTTACAGATCTTAAATATAAAAGACATAACTAAAAGGATAGACCAGGGGTGGGGAACCTGCGGCCTTACGGCTGCATGCAGCCTTCTCGGCCATTGTGTGTGGCCTTCTGAATGAATCCAAATTTTGCAGAACAAATCTTTTATTAATTTTTAATTTTTTTTCATCCTTTATTATTTTTATTTTAATCTTAAAATTAATGTATTTAAAATACCAGAGAGTAAAAGAAAATTCAACTAAATAATCCTCACAGACTGACTGCCACAATTAAAAAATTGGTAAGTCACAAGGGCTATTGGTAAGTCTTGGATGTGGCCTTATTAGATTACAATGTGGCCTTCCAACATGAAAAGGTTCCCCACCTCTGGGATAGACATTAGTCAGATAAACAAGTTACAAATAAATATTACCATTGTAGCAGCTCAGCGCAGGGGCTTCCACACGTGGTCTGACCACCTACACCATCCCCAAGCCTCCAGTCCACTCCTCACCAACTCTCAGCTACTTAGAGGTAAGTTTTCTTCGGGACTCACTCCCCCCCAGCACCGCATTCAGTCTCCGCTCGGGGACTCATTCCCCTCCCCCTGCCCTGGCCTTCGCTCTGGGACTCGCTCCCTTCTGCTCCCCCCAGCGCCAGCCTCTGCTTCAGAATTTGCCTCTGGGGATCATTCCCCTCCAGGTAAACCCAAGTCATTAGGTGAAGACAGAAGCACAGAAAGGAAGAAAGAAATGAAACAGAACAGGTGGAGCAGGGGAGCTGCGACTGGAACGCCTGACTCTGCCGCCATCTTGCCAAAGAAGCCATGCCTCCATTCCCATCCAATGATGCAATCAGGATAAAATTCTGGATTGGTTATGGCAAGAAAGGAGACCTTGCAAACCACTTGCTGGCTCTCTCCAGGAACAACTCTCCTAGTCTATTTCCAATCCCATTCCCCTGCCTCCTCCCACAGTCCTCTTCATTACATAACAGAACAGGCTCAAGGGATTGGTTTTCTTGCTTTCATAGGAACAGGGTAAAAAGGAAGAGTACGCCATTCAGCTCTTTGAGCCTGCTCTATCTATCAGGATTAGTTTAACCTGGCATCATGTTTAACACATCACCGAGCAGCCACTGATTAACAGTCCTCTTGCATTGGGAATTTTGGGATAATATTGAACAAAGATTCAGCAGCAACTTACGATGTGCCCTGAGACAATAAGTGTCTACCACAAACGAAGCCTGACGTTTTAGAAAAGAATCACCATTTCCAGTTGACACAGGATTGGATAAGAAAGAAACACTTACAGTCACGTGATCTTTTTGAATGTCAAGCTCATCACACATTAGCATAAAGTGTTCCAGGTTACTTTCGTCCAGAAGTAGGTAGATGGGGACTCCTCGCTTCGCAGAAGCTTCCAACAAATCACAAAATATGTCAACATCAGTGAACAGATCCATCATAATCGCAATGAGCTGCAAAGAAAAGAGGGCATGAACAATTAAGAAACACCAATTCCATTCATATACATCCTTCCTACTTTTTCAAAAGGACTTGTTGAAAACATAGTAGAAACAAACACTATACCACGTGAAGGTGGCTCCAACAGTAATTTTTGAACAGTTTCAAACCTTCTCCCTGGATTTAAAACAGCAGAAAGAGCATCAGGAGATAATTAGCCTGAATGAAAGCAACTGCATGGAACAGTGAAAAGCAGCAATTAATTTAAATTGCTCGAGATGACAGATGGCAAAACATCTTAAAATCTGTTCAGTGAATTTTATATTTGAGGCAGATCAGATCATAGATTGTCACAACCCAGAAACTGACCATCAGTCCTTTCCTTCACCTCAGCTCCTTTATTCCATCGCTTCCCATACCCCATTACATCCCTCTCTGCCAAGCAATTACCTAATTCCCACAATAACAATATAGAGACATTGATTCAGCAACACTCTGTGACAGACTATTCCACATCCAACCATTCTCCGACTAAGCCTTTTTTATTTAAAAATAACTTCCCATTTAATACTTTTTGTGACTATTTCTCTATCGTTTCCTTTCAGCTGCTGAAACCATCAGTTATGCCTGTGACCAGTTCATGGAGCATTCAAATTATCTCCCATTGTTCACTCCATAAACGATCATTTATCTAAATCCTTAAATCCAATACCAATCATTCACTCATCCTCTTCTGGCTCCTCAATACCTCAAATTTAAAATGTTAATCCTTTTATTATTTTAGCCAAAGTGATGACATGATCTATGATCTCCTCCTCCCTATCCCTCACATACTTCAGCCTTTAAACCTATTAAACTCTTGGTTCTTCTGACTGTGTTCCATCGTGTTGACCTTGCTCATACGTGACCCACCAATGGATGCCATACTTTAGTCAATCCTAACGCTTTGGGATTCTGTCCCAAAATCTCATTTACTCATCTTTATCAAGATCCTACCCAATTCTTCCCCCCTTCCCCTCCTAATTTTTCTCTTCATTCAGGTTTCCAATCTATTCATTCACAAGTGTCACCACTGTCCAGTTAAATGGGGCATCATTACCAATCAAGCTAGCACTTCCTTGATCGGAGCCAAATTATGGAGAGGATCACCTCAATGCCACTTCTATCCCTACGCATTTCCCACAGCAGTTAATGTGGCACATCACCACAGGAAATTACATCAAAAACCCAAAAAAACCTAAACACAAATAGAAAGCAGGTCATAACACCAGAGGCTTACTGATGTTACCGAATATGGTGACAAAACGTCTGAAAACAAACCTTCCAGCTCAGTGAGCAAACTTACATCCGCATCCGCAATCTGGGACCTGGCTAATATTGTCATCAGATGCTCAACGAGGGCCAGCTCTTTGGCCACTGACTTCACCACACAGTTTTCAGCAACTACTGCTGCCTGTGCATTTTAATTTACTCGCCCTGCCCAATGTCACACCAAATAACACAGATGAACAAATGAACAAATGAGCCAATACCTGTCACTTTGAAATAAATCAGCCAGAGTTTACAGAAACTCAAAACCTGAGGCTAGACGTACATTTTATTTCAAGCAAATATATTGTAGAAAAATGTGCCTGCAGAGATGTACCTTTAAAAGCTATTGTGAAGAAATCAGGAAGTTTCCTGAGGGGATGAATTCCAAGAACAGTTGGTCTGGGAATCCGTATGTGCTGAATTTTGTTCACAAAGTGTACAATTGCTGCATCTGTAAAGTCAGGGCCCAATACTAAACCTTAGTTCCTTGAAGCTGGTAAACTGTAGAGAGCTTGGTTAAGGAAGGGAGGAGAAGATTCTGATCTCTGGTCTGTTCCCAAGATGCACTGCAAGATCCCTGGAGAATCGCTCTTGGGTCGATCTGACACTTTCTGGTTTTCCAATGCAAAGAAACCATGTGTTGCAGACAGGCACATTCCAGGGTCCAGGAACAGTCTAAAGCTTGTGAAACCTGCTGCGAAGGCGCACTGGGGAAAGGCCACTGTCAATGATAGTGCACTGAGAGGCTGGTTCCTCTTAAATAGCTCTTGGGCTGAATACTTGTCACTGATTGGATATAGCAAGCATCACATGTACAGCAATTGGATTGAAGCATACAAGAATGCAACTTGTTCAATGGAGAAAAGTTGTGTTTTATTTCATCTTCTTCAAAGTCCCATTTGTAACATACTTAGACAGTTTATGAACAAGGTATACTTTACAAAAACTGAAGTAAGGGAGGGATCCCTAGGCGGTGAAAGAACCATCAGGATCCCCTTTTTGTCTCAGAATCCTCCAAGATTTGCCCCATTAGCCAAAGTAATTTGCTCCAGAACTGGGACATCTGATCCTTTGACCTTTTTACAGTCATGTCGGACCATCTGCACGTCCTGTTATACGATTCAGAGAGGTCAGAACATACGTCAAAAACTGGCAGAGGTGAAAGGGCAACCTCTAACAGCCGCCAACAGGTGGCAGTGATGTTTCCATAGTCCATTGTTGATACCCAGGTTCAAGGTGCCCTCACCTGCTGGTGCTGATGCTCCTGGGGTCAGGAAAAATGGGCCTGGCCTCCTTGACATGGAATGTCACTGGAAGTGGCTGAATAAATCACTCCATTCAAAGGAAATTATGTTTGGACAACAATGTGCTGACATTTCATGAAAGAATATTGTTTTTAAAAAAGCAAAAATTTGGAGCCAGTAAAACCACTCAGGCCATATTTTAATTTTTTTTGCAGAAAGGCATTTATTGGCAAATGCCTCGAAGTACATTACTAACTGTTTTAAAGTGGACTTTGGATAATGTAAAAAAATTCTACGTTTCTTAGTTGAGTACTTTGTACTCTTACATATCTCAATCCAATTACAAAATTGTAACATGGACTATTTGTGACATTAAATATGTGCATAAGTATAAGCCTGGACAGCAGGGTGGCACAGTGGTTAGCACTGCTGCCTCACAGCGCCAGAGACCTGGGTTCAATTCTCGCCTCAGGTGACTGACTGTGTGGAGTTCGCACATTCTCCCTGTGTCTGTGTGGGTTTCCTCCCACAGTCCAAAAATATGCAGGTTAGGTGAATTGGCCATGCTAAATTGCCCATCGTGTTAAGTGAAGGGGTAAATGTAGGGGAATGGGTCTAGGTGGGTTGCGGATCGGTGTGGACTTGTTGGGCTGAAGGGTCTGTTTCCACACTGTAAGTAATTTAAGTAAACACACACAACAGCTGGTTTTGTAACACTTTCTACCCGACTGTTAGAATACTGAATGGACTCACAAACTCTTAACATTCGCCTGTGTTTTTGTTTTTGCCGCTGTTTACCTATTATTTACTATCTATGCTGCTTCACTCTGTGATCTGCCTCGCAAGAAAAAGCTTTTCACTGTGCCTCAGTACACATGACAATAAATTCAATTCATTCGTTCATTCATTCAACACAAACAAACAACCGAAGAGTTCTAAACATTACTGGCCCTTGGTAGACAGGTAATATGTTTAACATAATACAAATATACATATAGGTAATCTATACATTTACATTCTTCAGTTAATCTTCATTTAGGTAGCATGAGGTGTTTATAGCACCATGTATTCTGTTTAACCAATTCAACTGCAATGCACATTTCTGGGCTGCTGCATTCAGGGTGAACTATAAAATGGATTGATAATGTATGAATTAAACATAATTTGAAATAAGAATGAAAAAGACCAGGTTGGGAAGCTGGGCAATTGGATTGTGAGGGAGCAATGGGAGCGAAAACTCAGCATCAAGTTGAAGTTCCGACTGCGAAGCAGACCCTGGGATGTCGCTTCACTTAATAAACAAAAAGTAAACACCTCAAACAGGAAGCTCAGATGTTTGTAAAGGACTCAAATGAAATGCTAAATGAAACAAGACGGATGTCTCTGTGCATCTCTGAGAAGGACTGAAGTAGATGTATGGCTAGTTGTACAAATATGTGAACAGGAATAGGCCACTCAGCCCTTCCAATGATTTTAATCTCAATTTTACATTCCTGAGAATCCTCTTGGTCATCAACAATCCAAATCAACCTCTGCCTTAAATATGCCTAGATTTTGCAACCCACTGTCTCTGGAGGAAGGAAGCAGCTTATTCTGCTGTGATGACTCTTTGTTTATTCTGTCCATGTTGACAATCACGCCACCTGACGAGAAAGCTGCTCCTGAAAGCTTGTAATTTTAAACAACTCTCTGTCGGACTATAACCTGGTGTTGTGTGATTTCTGACCATGTTGATTGTGGTGGGACATCACACTAAACCCTGAGCTCATTCTGTACCCATGTTCGATCTTAGGGGACCCATCCATGGTGGTTGAGGCACTTCAGTTACACAAACAGTTTGGAAAGAATTAGTCTCTGCAAATGCTGAAGGAAGGTTTAACAGAAATGGTCAAAATCCTAATGTTGATAGAGCAAAAGCAACTCTTTCCAGGGAGAGGGGTCAACAGCAAACCAGAGGGCAGGGAGTGAAGAACCAGAGTAGGGAGGACTGTGTTTTTGGTGCATGCAGTGCTTCAAAAACAAGGTGGAAGACAATCCAAAACTAAACCTCCCAAAGGACAGTGGATAAATACTTGCTAACGAGTGCAGGGTTAGGGAGAAAGGATAGGGGAGTAGGATCAATGGGTCTTACAAGGGGCTGGGGGAAATGGGCTTCATGCTAAAGGTAATATCTGCAACTTCCCCTCAGTTATAACACTTGAAAGCGCACAACATCAGGTTATGGTCCAACAGGGAGTACAGAGCTTGCATTTCCAATTAAACCTGCTGGACTGTAACGTGGTGGTGAGTGAATTTTAACTTTGTCCAACACTGACCCCTCTACACCCTGGGGAAAGTAGACAATGCACCTACCGACTTGGCTTTGCTGAGCAGCTGCCGGATGGTGTCCTTGATGCTGTGGGTCTTGTCTCTTTGGAAGATGACTTGGGTGCCCGAGGGCAGGCAGACACTGCCGTGGCCTCTGGACCAGCCCAGGTCCAGGACAGGAGCCTCGGAGTCGGACTGCATGGGGAAGTAGGTGCCCGAGGCCAGCTCCGACTGCGTGTCCCCGGCCTCCCAGTCACTACAGCCGGCCTCGGCCAGCCTGGCCACTCCGGCCCTCTGGCTGATGTAGGCGATCTCCTGGTCGGAGAGGAAGCTCAGTTCCCTCTCGCTCGCCAGTGCCCGGTGGTAAGCGGCGGGCCCGGACTCCAGCAGCGCGTCTGTAGCCAGCCTGGCCACCTCGCTGTGACTGAGTTCCAGGCCGGAGCACTGTCGATAGGAACTCTTCACCTCCAGCAACCTCTGAGCCAGCTTCCCCAGGGGCTTGCGGGAACTGCCTTTAGGCAGTAAGTTCCCATTCACATTCATCATCTTGGTCAAACTCTCCTTGTCTCTGTACTGGGGCTGGAGCAGGGAACTATCTCTCTCTCTCTACTCCCTGCAACAAGTACTGAATAATCCAGCTCATTCCCCAGAGGGTGAAACTGATGCTCAGCCACACCTCCCACCTGTTCACCTGCCGACCAACCGGATCTGAACACAACCATCCAAAATTCCTCCCAGGGTAACCCGAAATCTTCCTTTCAGTCCCGGGAATAAAGCAGAGTTTGCTCAAAAAACTCAGCAACAGAGAGAACAAGAGTAAACGTTTCGAGCCCAGTGACCCTTCTCAGAACTAATCACATTATGTTTATTCTTCATTTCTCTTACATTCTCTTCCCCCTCCCCTCCCCCAACAGCAGTTTGGTGTTTGCGTTTTGTTTACTTTGCGCTTCAGAGAACAACTAGGAAGTCTTTGAATGGACTCTTGTGATGCCAAGGTGGCAAGGTTGTGGGTCCAAGTCCTGGAAATGGAATGAGAATAGTTAGGTCCTTGGTTTTGGGCAGCATAGACCCATCATTCACTCCTCAGTCACACCACCAATGACTGTGCACCTCCAGCTGCCCAGGTTAGATCTCAGGGGTTCCCTCCCTAAATCATGGAGGAGAAAGTGAGGTCTGCAGATGCTGGAGATCAGAGCTGAAAATGTTTTGCTGGAAAAGCGCAGCAGGTCAGGCAGCATCCAACGAAACGTCGAATTTCCTGTTCCTTGGATGCTGCCTGACCTGCTGCGCTTTTCCAGCAAAACATTTTCAGCCCTCCCTAAATCACCCTTCCTTTAACCTACTCCTAATCAAGCTATTGAATCACCTGCTCAAACGTCTCCTTCTTTAGTTCAGTTTCTTTTTTTTTGGTGATATTCTCCTCCTGTGGAGCACCTTGGCATGGTTAAGGTGCTGTATAAATGCAGTCGGCTCAGGTCTATTCCAAAAGTCCTGGTACCAACTCCCAGTGCAGCAAGATGCGAGGCTGAATTCAATGTTTAGGTTCTGAGGAAGGGTCACTGGACCCGAGACATTAACCGATTCCCCTACACAGAGGCTGCCAGAGCTGCTGAGATTTTCCAGCAACTTCTGTTTAATTTTTGGAGAAGGAATCTGACTCTCCCTCCTTTTGAGGTCACAATCATCATGAAATCCAATGTGTGGCTGATCTGGTTCATAGGGCGTCAGGGTTCCATTGGGATTCAGTCAGGGGCAGTGCACTGAGCCATTTCCTGTTTCAGGGAATGATTCTGGATTAGTGGTGCTGATACCTGATGAAGGGCTTTTGCCCGAAACGTCGATTTTACTGCTCCTCGGATGCTGTCTGAACTGCTGCGCTTTTCCAGCACCACGATGAAGGGCTTTTGGCCGATACGTCGATTTTCCTGCTCCTCGGATGCTGTCTGAACTGCTGCGCTTTTCCAGCACCACTAATCCAGAATCATTCCCTGAAGCAGGAAATGGCTCAGTGCACTGGCCCCTGACTGAATCCCAATGGAACCCTGACGCCCTATGCTATCACCACTCCCTAACCCCATTGATCCAGTGCAGCTTTAGCCTAGCATCTACCAGGAAACAGAAACGGTTACCCAACTAGATCCCACAGAAAAGGATGAATTGAAAGTGTTTGACTACTGTCTTACCAACTGCCTCCCAATTATCAGAGAAGCTCTGGAAGGAGATGTCAATTATTTTCATGAACATTTAGTTTAGATTATATAGAGTTCTCAGCAAAACTCATCTGTGTCAGTGTTTGTATTCCTTTTCTGCTTAAAGACAGGTCCCTGATTCAATGTTTGCTATTGATGAGCTATTTTCTCTGCGGTTTTAGTTGGTGGTAACTTACCCTTGGTCTCCACTCTTGCACACAACATTACCTCAGTCAGAGTTACCGAGTTAAACCCACCCTAACGGCATTATCCCCACTACAATATAGCCATTTACCCAATTGGGTTTAACAACTCCCATGTCATTTTTATTCACTCCATCTAAATTTCTTCTCAATCCACTTCATCTCTCACACATTTAGTTTTTGAGCTCACCGCAGCAGAGTCAAAAGCACTGAATGCTGATCGATAAGTGAGAATAGCTGTCCTTAGCTTGGCTGGTTAATGTGCTAACAGCAACATGGGTTTAATTCCCACTCTGACTGAGGTTACCATGAAAGACCCTCCCTTTGTCTGAGGTGTGCTGATTCTCAGGTTAAACCATCAACAGTTGTCTCTCTGTAACAAGAGAACAGCCCCATGGTCTGCGAGGACTATGATGGCTCTACCTTTTATCAAAGCAACAGTCAGCCCAAGACTGTACCGCCTTTGATTTTACACTCGAGTTACTAGAGTGGGATTTGGATTGATAATGTTTTTTTTAATTTGATTGATTGTCACATGTACTTATGTCCAGTGAAAAGCCTTGTTTGCAAACAGTACAGCAGATCATAGTGAGCAAGGACATAGAGATCATGGGGTGGGGGGTGGTGTTTGGAAAGGTTACACTGCACAGGGTGTACATTAGGCAAACTGGTGTTGTGTGATTTTTAACATTAACAAGATCAATGATATTTGAAGTTAGAGACTCCATTCATCAGTCTAATAACAGCAGGGAAAAAACTTTCTGAACCTGCTGGTGCATGGTTCAATCTTCTGTATCTACCCGATGGAAGAGGTTGTAGGAGATCATTACTGGGTGTGATGGGTCTTTGATGATGTTAGCAGCCTTTCTGTGGCAGCGAGCTGTGTAAATAGAGTCCCTGGATGGGAGGGTGGATTCCGTGATGGTCTCGGCTGTGCACACAATGTTCTGTAGTTTCTTACGGTCCTGGGCAGTTGCTGTAGCAGGTCATGATGCACCCAGATACATTGCTTTCTGTGGTGCATCTGCTCATGCTGGTGAGTGTCCTTGTGGACATGCTGAATTTCCTGAGCTGCCCGAGGAAGAAGGGGTGTTGTTATGCCTTCTTGACCATCGCATCTACATGGCAAGTCCAGAACAGGTTGTCAGTTATCGTCATTCCCAGGAACTTGACGCTTTCTACCCTCTCAACCTCCACTCCCTCGATGTAGGTGGAGGCGTGTCGTCCCCTCTTTCTGAATTTTTGGCCTTTTTGAACCTTCAGGTGACCATCCTCCAAGGCAGACTTCGGGACAGACAACAACACAGAGTGGCCGAGCAGAGGCTGATAGTCAAGTTCGATACCCATGTGGATGGCCTCAACCGGGACTTTGGGTTCATGTCACACTGCAGCCGATCCCACTGCACCATACACACTCTCACACACACTCCTACATACTCACACATTCACGCAGACTCTCTGGCATACACGGGCTCTCTCCCATGCACACACACATGCACGTCCCGCACTCACATCCACCTATGCACCTTTTCACAGGCTTATATGCACACATACACACACTCGTTCACATGCACTCATACCCACACCCACATACACACACTCACATACACACACCCACTCTGTCTCTCAAGCACGCACACACATATAAATTTATGAGGTGGATCTGTATTTGCATCTTATTTTGTTCAAAAACTGCATAAATCCATGTAAAATTCTGTAAGTCCCACTTTAGAAATAAAACTGACTCAACATTGGGACAGACTTTAAGGTCACACCTTTAATACATTGTCTGAGTTAAGATAACACCTATTGTTAGATAAACTGAAGCCACCTTGAGAATGTAACTTAAAAGGAGTTCTCGAATGTACATATTAAAGAGTCTAAACTAGCATATCCAATCCTAAAAGATGCAAGACTTAATCCATGTTTGTTTAATGTATCATTATAACTCTATGACGCTGTAACCCTTCTGGTTCTGCTGCACAACCACCTGATGAAGAGGCAACACCTTGAAAGCTAGTGCTTTCAAATAAACCTGTTGGACTATAACCTGGTGTTGTGTGATTTTTAACTTTCTTTCTGAACTCAATGATCAGTTCTTCTGTTTTGCCAACATTGAGAGAGAGAGGATCATTGCACCATGATTTGGAGATGCCGGTGTTGGACTGGGATGTACAAAGTTAAAAATCACACAACACCAGGTTATAGTCCAACAGGTTTAATTGTAAGCACTAGCTTTCGGAGCGCTGCTCCTTCATCAGGTGGTTGTGGAGTATAAGATCACAGAACACAGAATTTATAACAATGACCATGTTGGTTTCAGTTCTTTCATATGTAAATTCAAGAACTTTCTTAAAGTTTTATTTTCAAGGCTGCCCCAGTGGCCTAATGGATAAGGCACTGGCCTCCTAAGCCAGGGATTGTGGGTTCGAGTCCCATCTGGGGTGAAAATTTACAGGGCAAGTTGGACTGAAGGGTCTGTTTCCCTGCTGCACACCTCTAAGTGAACTTTAACAATAGGTACAATGTTGGCCCAGATAATGCATCGAAAGTGTGAGGCTGCCTATACCCCAATGTTCAGACTGATTCTCATCTTAAAAAAAGGGATTTACAGAATCTTATGTGGATTTGTGCCGTTTTTGAGTAAAATAACATATAATTCTGCAAGTGCAAATTCACCTCACAAACTTGTGTGTGTGTGCAGGAGGGTATGAGTGTCTGTGAGAAAGTATGGATATATGTATGAGTGTAAAGGGGTATAAGTCTGTGAGAGGGTGTATGTGTGAGCGTATGAGAGAGGACTTGTAGGAGTGTGTGCGCGTAGTGCAGTGGGGGCACCTGTAGTGTGACATGAACCCAAGGTCCTAGTTGAGGCCATTCCCATGTGTACCTAACTTGGCTTTCAGCCTCTGCTTGGCCACTTTTCGTTGTTGCCTGTCCTGAAGTCCGGTTTGGAGGACTGTCCGTGAAGGTCCGAGGTCGAGTGTCGCAGGCTGCTGAAGTGTTCTCCGACTGGGAGGGAACACTCTGGCCTGTTGATTGTTGTGCGGTGCCCATTCATTTAATGCCGTAGCCTCTACTTGGTCTCACCAATGCACCATGCTACAGCAGAGTCTCCGAGGCAGACATCGGGATAGGCAACAATGCAGAGTGGCTGAGCAGAGACTGATCGCCATGTTCGGTACCCATGGGGATGGCTTCAACCGGAACCTTGGGTTCATGTCACACTACAGGTGACCTCACTACACGATAGGCACACACACAGACCCATACACTCACATAGACCCTCTCACATACACAAGCCCTCTCTCATATGCTCACACATACACTCACACATGCACCCTCTCACAGACGTATACCCCTTTACACTTGCACACTCTTTCACAGACACTCGTACCCCCCAGCACACACACACACACACACACACGTGAATTTCTACTTGCAGAATTACATTTTATTTTCCTCAAAAATTGCATGAATCTATGTAAGAGTCTGTACATTCCTTTTTTAGATTAGAATCAGTCTAAACATTGGGGCACAGACAGTCTCACACAGGGCAACTCACACCTTCAATGCATTATCTGGGCCAACATGATACCTGTTGTTAAAGTTCACTTGGGAATGTAAGTTTAAGAAATTTTTGAATTTATATTTGAAAGAACTGAAACCAACATGCCCTTTCTAAAAGATGAGAGACTTAACAAACAATCCAGATCTTTTTCAATATATAATTTCAGTTACATCACACTGTAAACTTTTACTATAAATTCTGTATCTTTTATTCTGATACTCCACAACCACCTGACGAAGGAGCAGCGGTCCAAAAGCTAGTGCTTCCAAATAAACCTGTTGGACTATAACGTGGTGTTGTGTGATTTATAACATCTTGCACCAGGTCACCAAGCCCTCTATCTTTTTTTCTGTATTCTGACTCAACGTTGTTTGATATCCACCCTACCATGGTGATGTCGTTAGCAAACTCGTAGATTTTGGATGTAGGTTTGCTCGCTGAGCTGGAAGGTTCATTTCCAGATGTTTCATCACCCTCCTAGGTAACATCTTCAGTGGGCCTCAGGCGAAGCACTGTTGAAAATTCCTGCTTTCTATTCATATTTTTTGGTTTTTGTTTGGGTTGGTGATGTCATTTCCTGTGGTGATGTTATTTCCTGTGGTGAACTCACTTCTGTTCCTTTTCTCAGGGTTGGTAGATGGGGTCTAACTCGATGTGTTTGTTAATAGAGTTCTGGATGGAATGCCATGCTTCGAAGAATTCTCGTGCGTGTCTCTGTTTGGCTTGTCTTCGGATGGATGTGTTGTCCCAGTCGAAGTGGTGTCCTTCCTCATCCGTATGTGAGGATACTAGTGAGAGAGGGTCATGTCTTTTTGTGGCTAGTTGGTGTTCATGTATCCTGGTGGCTAGTTTTCTGCCTGTTTGTCCAAGGTAGTGTTTGTTACAGTCCTTGCCCAGTATTTTGCATGGTAATCTTCTCAAAACTTGCTAAAGCTTGTAGATTGCATTTATTTGGAATTTGGCAACACAGGCGTGAGTGATCAGGGAGTACAGTAGGGAGCTGAGAATGCATTATTCGGGGGCTCCAGTGTTGAGTGTTATCATGGAGAAGGTGTTGTCTATTTTCACAGATTGTGGTCTGTGAGGTCAGGAAGCTGAGGATACGGTTGCAGAAGCAACTGCAACTGCATTTTGCCTCCAAGTCAAAATACTATCCACAACAGGCAGCTGAAGCTAGACTGAATCCAATTGAAACAAACCTAATAATTGGAAAAGTCACAGACACAACACGTTACTCTTGACTGGAAAGTGCTAGATTCTGAATTGATTACAGAGTCATAGAGATGTACAGCATGGAAACAGACCCTTCGGGCAACATGTCCATACCAACCAGATATCCTAAATTAATCTCGTCCCATTTGCCAGCACTTGGCCCATATCTCTCTAAACCCTTCTTATTCATATACCCATTCAGATGCCTCTTAAAATGTTTTAATTGTACCAGCCTCAACCACTTCCTCTGGCAGCTCATTCCACACACACACCACCCTCTGCGTGACGAAGTTACCCCTTAGGTCCCTTTTATATCTTTCCCCTCTCAGCCTAAACCTACACCCTCTAATTCTGGACTTCCCCAACCCAGAGAAAAGACCTTCTCTGTTCACCCTATCCATGCCCTTCATGATTTTATAAACTCCGTAAGGTCACCCCTCGACCTCGAACTGTCCAGGGAAATCAACTCCAGCCTATTCATTCCCAAGTAACCGTAACTCACCAGTAGGGGGGGGTGGCTGCATCATGGTGATGTCACTGATTGGATAATCCTAAAGGTCAAGCTGATGATAAGGTCCAAAACATATTATTATTGGAATTTAAATTCTACAAACTGCCATAAACTTGGAAGTTAAAAAGGAAACCGGTCTTAATAATGGTTGTCATTATATTGTAATTGATTCTGATTCCAGGCACACAGCTGAACTGCACTTTCAATGGCCTAGCAAGCTACTCTGTTTGCGGGCAGTTACAGACAGGTAACAAATGTTGGTCTTTGTTGTGGTTCAGTTCGCTGAGCTGGGAATTTGTGTTGCAGATATTTCGTCCCCTGTCTAGGTGACATCCTCAGTGCTTGGGAGCCTCCTGTGAAGCGCTTCTGTGATGTTTCCTTGGGAATTTATAGTGGTTTGTCTCTGCCGCTTCCGGTTGTCAGTTCCAGCTGTCCGCTGCAGTGGCTGGTATATTGGGTCCAGGTCGATGTGCTTTTGATTGAATCTGTGGATGAGTGCCATGCCTCTAGGAATTCCCTGGCTGTTCGGTTTCTGCTGTTTCAGTTATCTGCGGTTTACCACGGCCGGAAAATGTTACATGGAACATTCCAGAAATAATTTCAGGGGTCTCTCATTTAAATGATAAGGTTCACTACTATCTGCAGTTTTCGGCATCTACAGTAGGTCTTGAAACATATCACTCATGGATATGGGGAGACACATGTGCTTCCAAATAAACTTGTTGGACTCGAACCTGGTGTGATGTGATTTTTTAACTTTATCCAATGGAAGAATAATGGAAAATGAAACAGTTACAATATGAACTCTCTCTTTTTTTTGAAAGGGAGTCAGTCCATTGTTTAATTTACTGTTTTACTGCCAACATTTATGTTCTGTTAGGGAAGATGATAGCCTAGTGGTATTATTGCTGCACTGTTAATCCAGAGGCCCAGGTAATATTCTGTGGACCAGGTTCAAATCCTACCATGGAAACCTGGGGTTAAGAGTCTAATGATGACTGTGAATTGATTGCTGGAGAAAAGACCCGAGGAAGTATTTACTGTTTGAGGAATGTTGTTGTTGGTATTTTGACTGTCCCACATTATACTTCAGAAGCACTTAATTGGTTGTAAAGTGCTTTGAAAAATTCTATGGTTTGGTCTGGACTCAGTTTGAGCTGAGACTGAAATCATATGGTGTGTGATATTAGTCACAAACAAGGCATGGTCTGCTTGGATGTTATTTATCTACTATTTTTAAAGAGAGATGCCAATAAACCAAAATCTCTGAAGAATATTAATAAGCAATTATGATTATTTCCCAACAGTAATGTTCAAGAATCCACAGACACAACTTAACGTGACTGCAACAAATAACAATTGAAAGTGGAGACGCACTTTAGCACAAATCCAATATTTTGCACCATCCGACATGTAACGTGGTAACACCAAGACAGGCCGTTTGACTCCTTGAGCCTGCTTCCCCTTTAGTGGCTGATCATTGAGCTCTATACTCAATGCATAGTGCTTCCTGCCTGGGTCTGGTGTGTAAACTCACCACCTACATGTGCAGCTCAATTTGCTCAGCCTTTCCTTTATGAGTTTCTGTTGCAGATCAGAGTGTGTCACTGGTATAATCAGCATTCTTATCAATTAAATATCAAGAATTTGGAAAAATTCCATCAAATCTTCACTAAGCCCATTGCCCTCAAATTGCCCACTGAAACACCCCCAGCCCACCTCATGGTTGTTCATTCCAAATCAATATCCACTGTTGCCATTTCAAACACCAGGTTCTCTCGAGGCTGAAGAACAGAGGCCTAACCTCCCCTTTCCTTTTGTCTCTTCACATTTACTTAGTTCCTATAGAGCTGAAAATGTGTTGCTGGAAAAGTGCAGCAGGTCAGGCAGCATCCAAGGAGCAGGAAATTCGACGTTTCAGGCTTAAGCCCTTCATCAGGAAGGGCTTATAGGGCTATTAGTTCCTCGAGTCATGTTTAAAGACTTTGAAATATTTAACTTCTTAAAGCTTTCAAAATAACCAGGCTGTTCAAATATGCAGGACCCAGTTCAATGTAAATCGCATAGAAACAAAATAGTTCTAAGGAGCTCAGCTAAGATTGGGCTGTAATGACACATTTCACTGATATTCCTCTGACCTCTGCCTCTTGGCTATCCTTGTTTTCTTCCCTCTATCTTTGGCATGCTGTGTCTGTAGCTGCCCAGACCTTAAACTCCAGAATCCCCACCCTCACCCCATCCTGCTCCCTTCCTCCTATTTTGTTATCCACTCATGCAGACGTGGGCATCACTGGCTGGTCAGCTTTTATTGCTGGTTGCTTTTGAACTGAGTGGATTACTTGGTCATTTCAGAGGGCAGTTATAGTGTGAACCACGTTGCTGTGGATCTGGAGTCACATGTAGGCCAGACCAAGATGAGGAGGGGCAGATTTCCATCCCTGAATGACACTAGTGAAACAGATGTGTTTTCGCAACAATCGATAATGTACTCATGGTCATGAGTCGATCCTTAATACCAGATTATTACTGAATTCAAATTCCAGCATCAATCTTGGCAGGAGTTGAACCCAGGTCCCCAAAACATAAGCTGAGTTTCTAGATTAATAGTCTAGCAATAATACCATTGGGACATCACCTGGATCATTTGGAGGCAATGAACTGGGGACAAGAAGCACATTTTGTCCTTTTCTCAAATTCAAAGCGTTTCAGTGTCAGTGAAATATTTCGAGTTTTGCATTGCTGATTAGATGTATTGCTGTCACATGAAACACAAAGTTCATCGTTACCAAGAAGTGGTTGGCAAGTGATTTCTGGAGTTGAGCTATGCCCATTCTCCCTCCCCAGAGTTGGCCCAGGGTTGAAATCTATTGAGGCTGTGTTTGCTGTGGAAGCTCACTACACCCTCCTACTGACAGAAATCATGTACTGCATCACTCTCAATAAAAAATATTTGCTGATGATGACTTGCCAGTTTTCAACAATGCATCACCACAAAATCCTTCCTCACCCTTAAGTAAAGGGCAGAACAGAATGCAGACAAACAAGATTTTCAACTCCCTGAAGACTGAAATTTTAAAAATCATAAATTTAAAATTATTGGCAGAAGATCAAGCCAAGAGTTGATCAAACGTATCAGCAAGGAACAGGAGTAGACTACGCTGTCACTTCAGACTACTTTACTGTTCTGAAAAATCATGGTCAGTCTGACTGCAGTCTCACATCCACATTCCTGTCTAGCCCTGATAACCTTTCACCCTCTTTCTTAACAAGAATCCATCCACCTTAGCCACAAAAATATTCCAAGATCTGCTTCCAATTTGTCGGGAAGTCAGTTCCAAAACCTCACTATGAAAAATAATCATCTCATTTCTGCTTTAAATGGGTGACGTCTAGTTGTAGATTCTCCTTTAAAAGGAAACATCCTCTTCACATCCACCTGGTTAAGACCCCTCAGGATCAAGTCTCTTCATATTTTCCAAACTCCTGTGGAAACCAACCTAGCCTAATAAAAGACAATAAGTGTGGTGCTGGAATTGGACAACAGGTCAGGCAGTATCTGAGGAGCAGGAGAGTCGACGTTTCGGGCAGTAGCCCTGATGAGGAGCTCTTGCCTGAAACGTTGATTCTCCTGATGTTCGGATGCTGCCTGACCTGCTGCGCTTTTCCAGCACCACACGTTTCGACTCTGATCTCCAGCATCTGCAGTCCTCACTTTCTCCTATTAAAAGACAAGCCCTTCTATTCTAGCTGTTAGTCTGGCAACACTTTTTCTGAACTGCCTCTAATGCATTTACATCCTTCCTCAAATCAGGTGATCAGCAATGTGCATGTACTTCACGTGTGGTCTCAGCAATGCCCTGTATAAGTGATATGTCAGGATGCCTTTACATAAGTCACTTCTTGCTTACATAATTTTGTCTCTTTACCCAAACCACTTCTTCATCCTGGTTTCCTGAGCCTAGGTCAGCCCTCTGTATTTTGAGAATACTTTTTCTAGCTTCCTCTTCCTCCTAAGAGACACATGCACTTCAAAATTCAGATCCCAATATGTATCATCCTGCAGCACAGACTCCTCAATGTACCGGACATACCCGAGTAATAGTCAAATGTTTTCCACATAGCTCGTGTAAAAGTTGATCCTGTATTGTTACAGCTTTGCTCTTGTTTCACAGCATTACAAAATGTTTATTCCTTCCTTCCTGCAGGATTTGATTGGACGTGCAGCAATTTCTCACAACTACAATGATTGGTGAATGTGAGAGTCAAATGTCTGATAACTTTTTAATAGCAGAAATAAAGGCTTAAAACGTTAGTCTGAGAAAACTAAAACAAGAGTAGACGAGAGGAAAGGGGGGGAAATGGAAGAGTTTGGTGTGAAAGTTTATGACACATCAGGTCAGAGTCAGGTAACAACCTCCTTTTATGTTTTATCTTCATTTGTTTGGAGATCAACTGAGCTCCTGCTAATAATACAATATTTTGGCCTGTAGCATGAATTTCAGCCCCTCAAAAGTAATATCCATTTAATAGTCGATCCCGATAAATTTAACCTTAAAAAAAGTCTAAAAAATTTGTCTTTCCCACAAATATATATATGGTCCTTTTTTTTCCTATTTGCACTCAGTTCATTCGCCTTGCTTCAAATACGACATCCATTATGTTACAAAGCCTCTAGTTTGGACCTATCCTTTTGAAAGTTTTGAAACCTTTCAGTCTAATTTGTTGATTTATGTTTGGATCCGTGATCCCTATCCCTTCCTACTTCACGCTGTTTAACATTTCCCACCTTCCTCTCTTGCTTTGTCTCTGCTGTTAGGTTGATGACATCTTTTCAGATTTGAACCCTTTCCCCACTATTTAGATGAAAATCCTCTCAACTGCCTTCATTATGTAACTCACTAGAACACTGACCCTGGCAACGTTTAGTGCTGTCCTAAAAGCACAGACCCCAGTTTCCCCAGTAATGGTGCCAATGGCTCTGGAACTGGAACCCACTTTCCCTCCACCAACCCTTGAGTTATGTGTTCATTGTTTTAATCTTATTTTCTCTATGTTAATTTGCTTGTGGTTCAGATCTGGATATTATCACCTTTGAGGTACTGCTTCATAATGTTTTGCCTAGCTACTCACACTAACTGCAGAACCCCTTTTTGTGATCTGCCTCTGTTGTGGATACATACACCGGCTATAGCAATTGGACTCTCTCCCTCCCAGTTTAACTTCCTCTCCAGTATGAGCAGTTATCTTGCAACAAAAACAGAAATCGCTGGAAAAGCTCAGCAGGTCTGGCAGCATCTGTGGAGAGAAATCAGAGTTAATGCCTCAGGTCAAGTGACCCCTCCTCAGATACCCTGCACTCTGGCACAAAGCAAGCAACACTGCCCCCATGTGCTCTCACTCTTCGCTGCAAGAAACAGCAGCAATCTCCCACACTATACCGTCCCTCACTGCCATTACAATTTGTTCCCCCAACTCGATTGGGTTTTTGTATCGCAGTGCCATGGGCAGTTAGCTCATCCATCCTACGGCTCTCACTCTCATCCAGACAAGCTGAGAGATTCTCAATTCTGTCAGTCAATTGCAAATTCTGAGGCTCCTGCACCTCTGCCTCTGGGTCTCCTTACATTTCAGATCCACAGCTGTACCCCCTCTCTCTCTGACAACTGATCAAACCAAAAGACTTTATCCGAACAGGTGCGACTGCCTCCTGGTACAAAATCTCCAGAAAACCTTGCCCCCTCCCTGATGTATCCCAGTGTCTGCAGCTCATAAACTTTGAGCCAAACCTCTTGGAGCAGAAAGCATTTACTGCAGATGTATTTGTCCAGGATTTGAATGGCATCCAGGAGTTCCTACATGCTACAGCCTTGACACATCACCTGCCTTAATGTGCTTTTAGAATTAGAATCCCTACAGTGTGGAAACAGGCCCTTTGGCCCAACAAGTCCACACCGACCCTCTGAAGAGTAACCCACCCAGACCCGTTCCCCTACATTTATTCCTGACTAATGCGCCTAACTTCCACATCCCTGAACACTATGGGCTATTTAACAAGGTTAATCCACCTCACCTGCACATCTTTGGACTGTGGGAGGAAACCAGAGCACCCGGAGAAAACCCACGCAGACACGGGGAGAATGTGCAAACTCCACACAGACAGTCGCCTGAGGCTGGAATTGAACCCGGGTCCCTGGCGCTGTGAAGCAGCAGTGCTAACCACTGAGCCACCATGCTTTAATTAACTCTTTTAGTTATTTTATTCAATTTTTTACTTCTCTTTTTCACTTGCTTTATTAACATTACCTCTATTCCTATACTGGTTTAAACCTTAGGAATTGAATGCCAACTTTGCCACTTCCCAGTTAGCCATGAAACAGCTAGCTTCTTCCCCTGAATAGGAACCAACTGCGAGGTGAAGAAGTGTGGAGCTGGAATAAGCACAGCTGGTCAAACAGTGTCAGAGGAGCAGGGGACTCCACATTTCAGGTCTGAACCTTTCAAGGGTCCCAATGAACAATTCGGACCTGAAATGTCAACTATCCTGCTCCTCTGATGCTGCTTGACCCAAGGTGCTTTTTCCAGCTCCACACTTGATCAAATCTGACTTCCCAGCATTTGCAGTCCTCACTATCTTGAAGACCCACTTGTCCCCGGGTAGGCTGGAAAGCCTTTGGGGCTGCCTGAAAGAACCAACAGAATTGCCAAATATTTCTCAGAATTGCACAGGTGTGATATGCAAAGTATTCTCCCACTGGCATTAAAAACAGCTTATTGTTTCATAAACAAACCCACAATCATATATCTTCCAAACTCCTGCATTGCCAGACTAATACCTGCTCTGGGATGGAAAACCTGTCTGGCTTCATTACTGTCTGCAGTCCCCTGGGTGTGTCTTAATCATCCAAATGGAGTTGAAGCTTGAGTCAACAAGACTTGGGAATACAGCCACAGCCAAAGCTGCCATGTGTAGGGAATGATTACACCAGTGAGGCTCCTTTTCCTTTATTAAGGTTTCAGCAGCTTGTCATGTTATTCGTTTCTATGCTTTGATGATAAATTTTGTTTGATTACGCTCTGACATTACACATTAAGGTGTCTTGTTATATGCCAGTTATTGTTGCTGCATATCTCACCTCTCAGAATCTCATGTCAAATTGTTCAGTTATTTGCTGAGCAACAGCTACTGTTATTTATTTAAACAAAGACAGTAGCTAACAGCAGTGAGATAAGCAATGGCCAATTAAATTGGTTCTGGGTGCTGGAGGGAGCAATGCTAGCTGGGAAAAGTGCCAAAGGGTTGTCCCTGCGCCCCCGACCATCCTCTCCAACAATTTAACAGTGAAAGGAGAGGATCCCTGACAATGCAACTTCCCTTCAATGCTGCACAGAAACACCAGTCACATCCAGGATTCAAGTTCAGACCAAATCTTCCAACACTGATGTGCAAATGCTTGTAATGGAGTGAAGGTAACAGGGAGTAGTGAAACGGGATAAGTCTGGAATAAGATGGCCTTTCTGTTTAAGATAGTGATTCACCAGTAGCACATAACCATCTTGCTTTCTGTGGGATCGATTTGCAATTTGTCCGCATCTTATATCTTTCCTTCCTGGGATGCAGTTTGCTCTGTACTTCTGCAGTATTTCAATTGCGGAAAGCTAGGAGACTGCTGAAGTTCCACTTTAAATTGCCTCTAGGCATTTGTCATTTTCACAGCATTACCAGAATCAGCCACAAGGTGGAACATGAGCCTTGGGATGGAAAATGAAAGTGCGTATAAAACATAATTCTTTTGTTGAGTGGAACACCTATCCCCATCACAATTTTCACCTCTTTTCCTGCCCATGCCTTCTACTTTCTTTCTCTGAACGTCATCTGATAGAATTGGATACACAGAACAAGAAAGGCAAAGCTATTTGGCCCATTGAGCTTGGATCGTGGCTGATCGGATAGTAATTTTAAATTCACATTCTCGCCTCCTCCCCACAATGACCTTTCACCCCTTCCTGATGAAACAAAACCTACACATCTCTGCCTTAAAAATACTCAAGGAAGGTCTTTTCTCTAGGGGAGGGGAGTTGAAAACTGGAGGGCATAGGTTTAAGGTGAGAGGGGAAAGATTTAAAAGGGATCCAAGGGACAACTTTTTCACTCAAAGGGTGGTGCGTGTATGGAATAAATTTCTGGAGGAGGCTGGTACAATTACAACATTTAAAAGGCACCTGGATGGGTATCTGAATAGGACGGGTTTGGAGGGAGATGGGCCAAATGCTGGCAAATAGGATTGGATTTATTTAGGATATCTGGTCGGCATGGACAGGTTGGACCGAAGGATCTGTTTTGGTGCTATATGACTCTGTGACTTTGCTTCCAAGGCCTCCCCAGACTCATGACTCTGTGAGAAAAAGGTCTAATAGCTGTTTTAAATAGGCATTCCCTCATTTTTAAACAATGGCTCCTAATTCTAGATTCTCCCATAACAGCCGCACTCTCTCCACATCAGTCCTGTCAAGACTTCCCAGGATTATACATATTTCAATCAAATACCTCTTCCTGTTCTAAACTCTAACAGACACAAGACCAGTCTTTCCCATAAGACAAATGCTCCACTCCCAAAATTAGTCTGCTAAACTACCTCCAACTCATTTACATCCTTAGTAAATAAGGAGACCGATATTGTACAACTGATGTAGCCTCACCATACAGAGCTGCTAGCTTTCCAGAACCTCAGTTAGAGGCCATTTGGAGGAATATTTTCCGTTCTGGGCACAGTACCTCAGTATTTGCCTTGACGTAGACTGTAGTAGTTTGGCAGAACATTACAGAAGGAGTAATATTTTGACACCAGGCTGCATTCCCTTGAAAAGAAAAATTAAAGACGGAGCTTCCTTTCACACTCCACCTGTCCTACTCTCAACTCATCTCATTCTTTAGTCACTGCCCTACTCACCTTAAGACCTCACTGAGCTTCACCTGTCCAGGAGATTATGCTCTGTTCCCTCAAAAGGTTAAACACACATAGCAACATGTTCAAGAACAGCTTCTTCCCCACTGGTACCGCACTTCTGAATGGATCTTTCAAATTTCAAATCTAATGTTGATTGTGTATCTTCTTTGCAGCTGTAACTTGTATTCCCCCCTCTGTTCAATCACCTTATGATCTTTGTATGGTATAATCTACCTGTACTGCACACAAAACAAAACTTTTCTCTGTACCTAGGTACATGTGACTATAATAAATCAAATGCTTAGAATCCCTACAGTGTGGAAGCAGGCTCTTCGGCCCAACAAGACCACACCGACCCTCTGAAGAGTAACCCACCCTGACCGTATCTCTTATTTCTCTAAGTATCCCCTGTCTAATCATCTAACATTACAGACAATTTAGCATGGCCGATCCACTTAACTTGCACATCTTTGGACTGTGGGAGGAAACCGGAGCACCTGGAGGAAACCCACGCAGACACAGGGAGAACGTGCCAACTCCACACAGACAGTCACCTGAGGCTGGAACTGAACCTGCAACCCTGGTGCTCTGAGACTGCAGTGGTAACCACTGAGGCACCGTGCCACCCCAAATCAATCCTATTCAGACTAAACTGATCAACCAACTTCCCTTCCGGGTCTTCATGTTAGCTGTTATTTTTAATAGTTTTTCTCTCTTTAACCATTGTCTACCTCTAAAGATTCATTTTAAAAAACCTCAGAGCCATCACTTTTGCAAAATATGACCCCTCTCCAACTTCCTTTTCTTCAAAAAGTCCTTTAATAACTTGCCACCTTTCAAATCTTTATCCAGCTTTTCTGAAGCTCTACGGTTAAATCCTTCAATCAGGTCACTGCTTCTGCCATAGTACCAAAGTAGCTATTATTAAAGACACAAATTACAATCTAATTGTGACAAGGCTGAACTGTCCTCCCTGTTCATTGCTGTTGTCATCCTATCCGACACCTCTCCATTGTCCAAGTGGGTGGGAATGTTCTTGTAAATTAATGATAGTCAAAGGATTCACCTGTAATGACTTCTCCTATCGGTCTGTCAACATATCCTGTTGTGTTCTCCAAGAATCGATCCTCAATCCTTCCTATTCTCCATCTACATACTCTCCTTCAGTGACACAATCTGAAGGCACAATATTAGTTTTCACATGTACACAAATGACACCCAAAGTACTACACTACCACTTCCCTTGACTTCTTGAGTTTTGCTAATTAGATTACTTTGGTACTGGATGAAAGAAATTTCTTCCAATTAGAAAATCCATCAGTTCTAGATCCCAGCTCCAAACTCCATTCCCCAATCCTCTCTGAAGGAGAGCCAGTCTGTTCCCAATCTTGATGTTACATTGATCCCAATACAAGCTTCTGACCTTATGCCATCAGTACGATCATACAGCATGACCTGACTCTATCTGCTGCTGAAACTCTGATTACCTTTATTATCTTTCCACATGACTATTCCAACATTTCTGTCTGATATCTCTTATCTTTTTCAAGCACAGATCTCAGGAACATTTACGTTATTACGTTTAAGACTGCCAGATGACATCTCATCATGAGATGCTCTCACATACAAAGTCATCTTACTTTCAGTTCAGAGTCAGTTAGCACTGAGTCAAAGTGCAGCAGTGAATTAAGTGTAATAGTTACATGAGTAACAATAGCATCCATAACCTTTTCCTGCCTTTTCCCTGGACACATGCGCAATGTTTCTATTCAAATCCAACAGCACCTCGAATGCCTCAGTTGACTCTGCCTCCAGTTGGCCATGTAGTACATTCCAGATCAGAACAACATGTTCATGGAAAAGTACTTTCTCATGTTGCACTTTCTTCTTTTGCAAATCACTTTTAAACCTTGATCCTTTTACAAGGGAAAACAGCGTTGCCCGATCTACTCTACCCAGGCCCCTGAGGGATTATGAAAACCCATCTAATCTCCTCTCAGCCTCCCTCTCCCAAGGATACCAGCCCCATCCTCTCCAATCTATCCTCTTAACGGAGGTTTCTCATCTTTGGAACCATTCTTGTAAACCTCTCTCCATCTTTTTGATAAGGTAGCTCTCAGAACTGTACACAATAGTCCAGCTGAGATCCAACAAGTGTCTTATACAAATTCAGCATCATTCCTTGCTCGGATAGAATAGAAACCTTACAGTGTGGAAACAAGCCCTTCAGCCCAACAAGTCCACACTGGACCCCTCTGAAGAGTAACCCACCCAGACCCATTCCCTGACCATATTCCCCCACATTTACCCAAGACTAATGCACCTGACCTACACATCCCTGAACACTATAGGCAATTTAGCATGGCCAATCTACCTAACCTGCACATCTTTGGACTGTGGGAGGATATCGGAACACCCGGAGGAAACCCACGCAGACACGAGGAGAACATACAAACTCCACACAGACAGTTGCCCGAGGCTGGAATCGAACCTGGATCCCTGGCGCTGAGAGGGAGCAACACTAACCACTGAGCCACCATGCTCTTTCACTTTATGATCTTATTAATAAAGCATACAACACCATATTTTATTAACAGCACTCTCCTTGTCCTACGACCTTCAATACATTATAGTGCCAAATCCCTCTGCTCATGCACCCCCTTTAGACTTATAGCCCTCTTTTCTTTGCCTTTCCATGTTCTTTGTACAATAATACATCACACCACACCTTTCTGCCTCTTATCTGCCCACTCCACTAACTTGTCTCTGTCCTTTTGAAGTTCTACACCTGTCCTCACAAGTTACAATTCTTTCAAGTTTCATACCATTTGCAAACCTTAAAACTGACCATGCCCAATAAGATCGAGGTCATTAATACATATCAGGAAAAGCAAGGTTCTCATCACTGACCCTTGGGGAATTCCATTAGAAACTTTACTGCAGCGTAAAAACTATCCATTAACCATTATTCTCCAGTTAATAGCCAAAGTGATCAGAGAATGAAGTACAGTCCTAAATGTACAAAAGTAAGATCTTAATGTAGATAGGCAAGCTAATGGCTATCTATTAGAATATCCACTAGGGTGGCACGGTGGTTAGTAGTATTGCCTCACAGTGCCAGAGACCCGGGTTCAATTCCCGCCTCCGGCTACTGTCTGTATGGAGTTTGCACATTCTCCCAGTGTCTGCGTGGGTTTCCTCCAACAGTCCAAAGATGTGCAGGTTAGGTGAATCGGCCATGCTAAATTGTCTGTAGTGTTAGGTGAAGAGGTAAATGTAGGGGAATGGGTCTGGGTGGGTTGCTCTTCAGAGGGTCAGTGTGGACATGTTGGGCCGAAGGGCCTGCTTCCACACTAAATAATCTAATCTAAAAGAGTCTCATTGATCAACAGATAGCTGAAAAAGAAAGGGAAGTAGTCAAACCTCATCATTACTTTGGGAAACGAAGTCTAATGGCAAATAAAATTTTCCGATACTCCTAGTGATGGCTGCAAAGATTCTAATACAATGTTCCAATTTTTAACAGATCAGGTTAAGGATTGAGTCAACTTCAAGATTCACAGGTTTGAGCTCCTCAACCAGCCAACAGCCAAGAGAAACAATTAAACAACTTGTTAGGGAGATGTTGTCACAATGGCATAGAATGTGATTAAATTAAAGCTAACCTGACTGCAAGTCTAACAGATCTGGTAATTATCTCTGAACCTATCAATTTGTTTCAGAAAAGCACTTCTGGACAAACCTAAACATTATACTACGGTTGCATGCTCAAAGACACAAGTACAAAGCTACTGTTGTGAGCTGATGCCATCTTCAGACTGCTGCAGTCAAGAGGGTCAGTGAGACATGCAAATGTTCACAACAAGACATGAATTGTCTCGTCCATCAAAACAGTATCCAACAGTTTGTGACATATAGAAGCTATGTTCTAGAAGAGGACATTGGGTTAAAAACATGCAAGAAGTCCAAGTGTTCAGGTAAACACGAAGGAAACATAATGGCCCACAATTAGCACATGAAGAATTACCAACTGAGAAACAATATCAATGTAGCAGATGAATAGGTGCTCCCCTGAACACAGAACAAAGGAAAACCAACTCATATGATTGCAAAGTACCTTAGGTTACTGGGAGAAAGTCAGGACTGCAGATGCTGGAAATCAGTGTTGAAAAGTGTGACGCTGGAAAAGCACAGCATAAGTCTGAAACATTGATTCAATGAAAGAAATGGTTTTCAGACAAGCTGGTTTTGAGTAGAATGGGGTTGAGAGTGTGCATTCTGATCAAAACATCTGCTTTGTTTTTAATGACGTTAGATGAAGTATAAACATTAGACAATATCTCCCTGCTCTCCTGTGAATAGTGTCATGGTATCTTCATCTGAGAAGGCAACAGCAGTTTGGTTAAATGTCTCATAAGAAAGGGTGCACCCTCAACACTACAGCTCATTATCAGTCCTGCCCTGGGAATCTCAGCCTTGATCATACACTTAAGCCTCTGGAGTGGGGAGTTTCTCAAGTCTCTGGATTCTGTTGAGCCCAAGTTAATACCCAATGTTGGGAGTAAGAAGTTAAATCATATATAAAAATGATTGCTTCAGAGTTAATACTGGAACCTCAGAAATCTCCAAGGCATATCTGGCTACTAAGGACCTTTTTTTTAAAAACTTGACTCCTTTATTCTTGAAAGCAGCAGTGCAGAGACTGACAAAGTAGAGTGCAGGTCTACAAGTTTAATTAGCACAGGGTATGATCCAAACTGCAAACATAAACTCAGAAATAGAAACAGTAAATTTGTACTTTAGAACAGAAATATTACAGAATTTCAAACTGTATAATGAAATCCCAGGAATCTGCAATCTTTCTGACTAAATTGTTTTAATTTAAAGAATTTGATAAGAGTCTTTGCATATATATCTCTTCTTAAATATGTAGGAGCTAGCCAACAGACTGACTCAGCACAGATCAGAGGTAGAATCTGTAACCTTTGCATCTTCTGGGTTCAGTTTCATAACAGGAAACATACCCTATACTCTCAGTTCATGGAGATTTATGTTTCTGGCACTGTGAACTGAAAATGGATAAAGTACTGTTAAAACCCTGCAAAACAGCAAGAATACAACTTACATTTCACAAGGATGAAATGAGGAAGAGATTAAAATGCAAAAAAGCACATAAAGGCACTTGGGCACTGTGAACCCTATCAGGGCAAGGCCTGAAACACCTACTGTCCGGGGCAATTGATTATAGCCAGAAGCTTGAAGTTAGTTCTATACTTTCCAAATGTATATTTACTTTCTTTGCATAATGACACTGGCTACCCATTGTATCCACAGAACTGGTATTTCTGTAGGATTTTTCGTGACCTCAGAATGTCCCTAATGTGCTTCACAACCAATGAATACTTTGAAATGTATTCACGATGATATCAGGGAAGGAGTGTAAATGCTGAATTACTATTGCATACAATGGGATCCCTGTAAATCATTAGACCTGGAAGCCCCTGTAGCTCCTGTGCCATAAATTAAAAATGACTCGTGATGGGGTAAAAGGCATGGGATGAGAAATAAAATACTGTTGAGACTGAGAGATTCTTGCTGAAACACTGGGGTTTTGTTCCCACCAACATATGTCTTTTGACAAGGAAGAAAGGCAAACTACGAGACAATCCCATGAATGTGTTGTACTCCTGCTTCATTCTGTCATACAGCAGAAGCCATTTGGCTCATACCAGTAGGATCCACCTCAAATTATATTTTTGCGCAGAAATTTCTATAACAGATCTGAATCTTAGACCCATTACATTTGATAAAAACCCATTGGGGCTACGTGATTAGTTTGTCGATTCTATGGAAAAAGATCAACAGCAAGGCTGACTTCATTTGGGTTTATCCATTAATGACGGTCTGCAATCCTTAAATTCTCTGAGGTATCCTGTCTCTTAAATCTGGCTGCGACAACACCTGGAGCTTGTGTATTGGCCAAATGTCTTTAATAATACTGCAAGCATCATCTAAAACTTTTATGGAAGATCCCTTCAGTTAGCCTGACAGAGAAAACAGAAATCAGCTCACATCCCTCTTCAAGGCAAGGAACTCTTTACGTAGTTTACTTGAATTGAGAGACTGTGAGAACATTTCCACCAAAGCTAACTGAGCTCAAAGACTGTGCTCCTTATAGAATATGAAAGTGAGAAGGATGGGGAATGAGGAAACAAAAAGACTCAAGAATAAAGACAATGCTTTGAAAACAGCTCTATAAAAGGTTTGAGTTATTCCGTTCAAATGTACGATTGTCATCGAGCAGATCGGAGAACTTTAGCTCTGGCCGCACGGTTGTTCTTTGCTCAGAGCCCCTCATCGTTATACGCTGGGGTGATGGTTTTCACCATACTCTGTGGGTTATCCTCCAGCAGAGGTCGCCATTTCACCTCTCCTGTCAGCAGCAGGTCCTCTCCATTCAGCGAGTCCAAGTACTGGATCTGAATTTTTTAAAGAAAAAGACAAAGTCAATCAAGGCAAAACCCACTGCTCAAACCCGTCATCTTGGCAACAACGCGTCCCTCAACTGAATAAAGATAAAAGCAACTGATCTATCAGAATGAGAGCTCACACCTATAACAATGGATGGAAGAATCTGGTGTTCTTTGTTCTAGTGAAGGTGGAGAAGTGACCAAGTGAATGCTGAGAAAGATTATGATAAGGTTTGATAAGAGTACATAAGAAGAAGATTTTTCCATCTGTTACTGCTATTAAGTCCATTAAACTCACGATTAAATCAAATAGGAAATAGAGAAGCTGATAAGAATGGGCAGCATCAATAGAAATGTGAATTACACACAAGGGAGAAAGCTGAGAAGATAGTATCGATGGAGTTCAATGTCACGGGTGGAAGGAAGCTGGTGTGAAGCTTGTTGGACTGAATGCCTAGTTTCTGTGTAATTTTACTGAGACCCTTCATCCTGTGGAAGGAGATGTTTCAAACTAAATCAATTTGCCAAGAAGTAGACCAAAGCACAAAACTACAACTTTCAGACTGGGTTTGTCATAACTTAGCACGATCTTAAATGGAAGCAGTACCTGAGACTTCTCCCTAAGACAAGACTATGAGAAATAGGAACAGGAGTAGGCCATTCGGCCCCTCGAGCATGCTCTGCCGTTCAGTAGGACCATGGCTGATCTGACGCTGATGCACTTCCTTGCCTTTTCCCCACAATCCTTGATCCCCCTGACTGATCAGAAATCGATGTGTCTCAGCCTTAAATATACACAAGGACCTTGCCCCCACAGCTCCTTCTGTGGGTAAGGAGTTCCCAAGACTCTCAATCCACAGAGAAAGAAAATCCTCTTCTGTTTTAAATTGGCGCCCCTTTATTTCAGAGACAATGCCCTTTGGTCCTGGACTCTCCCATGAGGGGAAACATCATCTCAGCATTTTCCCTGCCAAGTCCTTTAAGAATTCCTGAACTAGTCTCATTCATTTGAGATTAGGAATTAAATGTATTGACTAGCATGCTTCACTTTTGACTGACACTGCAGGGAAAAAAAAAAGATGCTTGACCACTCGGGTTGTCAAAAGCAGATGTGGAAGATATTCCACATCAAATGCATGGTTTCTTCTTAATTTTGGTCAGCTAACCTGACTCTACAACGCCTTCTTCACAAACCACTTCCCAGATCATTTAAAGAGAAAGTGAGGTGTAAAACCGGAGCACAGCTAATTGTCCATTTCCTGATTTCGAATGGGAGCGATTACTGGCCCTGATTACACATCCCAACACCACAAAAGTTTTCATTTGTGAAAGGAAATTTCTCTGAAGAATTTACTGCGTCAGTCAGTCACAACTTGAACATTTCCTGTGGTCTCGAGCACAACTGAGTGACTGTTAGTGACAGCCCACACGGTGGTGGCTTTCACTTTAGCTCACTCTCAGTCCTTCCAGGAGTTTTTCCTCATTCATGACAAGGTGCCAACTAACCCACAGGATGAAGCGGAGGCTGGTGCTCCCTTTCCTGTTTGGTACCTGGAACTCTGAGTGAGGAGCTTCTTTTCTGAGAAAGGGAAAAACAAGCAGAGGCCAAGGAAGCTACTGACATTAGATTAGATTAGTGTAAAAAGTGAGGTCTGCAGATGCTGGAGATCAGAGCTGAAAATGTGTTGCTGGTTAAAGCGCAGCAGGTCAGGCAGCATCCAAGGAACAGGAAATTAGATTAGATTAGATTAGATTACTTACAGTGTGGAAACAGGCCCTTCAGCCCAACAAGTCCACACCGATCCGCTGAAGCGCAACTCACCCAGATCCATTCCCCTACATTTACCCTTCACCTAACACTACGGGCAATTTAGCATGGCCAATTCACCTAACCTGCACATCTTTGGATTGTGGGAGGAAACCGACGCAGACACGGGGAGAATGTGCAAACTCCACACAGAGAGTTGCCTTTTATCCCATAACAGACAAGGATTTGTACACACATTCACACAACAGTTCCAATATTGGGAGGCAGGGAAGGACTCCCACAGGAATTTGCTTTTTGACCTTTTCCAGAACAACCTCTTGAAATGAAGTGTTTAAAAAAGATATTCCCTACCTCCAATTTTACTTCCCTGTTGAGATTGTGGATAATTGATGTTTACAAAGATACATATACAATTACTGAATCATACAGAAGCAAACCCTTCAGTTCAAACAGTTCGTGCCAACCATGTTACTGAACTAAACTAGTCACACCTGCCTGCATTTGGCCTATTTCCCTCCAAACATTTCTTATTCATCTACTTATTTAAATGTCTTTTAGTTGTTGTAACTGTACCTACATCCACCACTTCCACACACGAATTACTGTGTTAAAAACATGCCCCTCTTGTTAAAATCTTTCTCTTCTCACCTGAAAAAAGTCAAACCTGCCTCATCTTCTTTGAGTTTGAATCAACAGAATTTGCATTAGTGCAGCATCCTTACCAGAATAAAATGACCCAGAATGCTTCACAGCAGCATCAAACAAATCTCTGACGCTAAACCACTTAAGGAGATGAAGGGCTTTTGCCCGAAACGTCGATTTTCCTGTTCCTTAGATGCTGCCTGACCTGCTGTGCTTTTCTAACACCACTCCAATCTTGACACTTACGGAGATGTCTGGGCAGGCAAAATAAAAGCTTAGTCAAAGAGACTTTTTTTTTAAGAAGAACCTTAAAAGAATTCAAGATAGAGAGGTGAGAGAAATGGAAAGGAATTCCAAAGTTTACAGTCCAGGTAGTTGAAGGCATGGCCACTAATGGTGGAGTGTTTAAATTCCACTCTTGGTAGGGAGGTTACAGACATAAGGAGGACCGAGTACTTAGAGATGATTCAAGGCATTTGCAACTACTCTGCTGACACATCTCTTATGGTTCTCTGACCTGAGTCATTTAAACTCTCACTTCAAAACAATCTTCCCTCACTGTCAGAATCAAAGTACCTTACGATATGTTTATTTCAGGTAATCTTGATAATGAAAGGAATTGAGTGCAATAGTGGAGAATGTTTGGCTCATTTTACTACTTCAGGAATACTTTGTAGAGTTACTGACAATCACAGCTTAGAATATATATCCTGCCCTGAAATTAACAACAGAGCTGATTCACTAGACTGATACCTAAAGTTCAAGGGATAAATGATGAGGCCAGATTACATAATTTAGCCTGGCTTTAATAGGACATAGACGATTAACTGGTAAATTAACTGAACATTTTTGGATTTGCAAAGAATTTGTCGGTTAACTTGTGAAGAAAGTTTATGATATATTATTTGGGAGCTTGTGTTTTATAGTGGACTAGACCATGAATAGCTTTAAGTCGTATTTCCATAATGTGCGCGCAAATTCAATTCACTCCATATGATGTCAACACCTGGTTGGAGACACTGGAAACTGCACAGGCTATAGGCCCTGACTACATTCCACCAATAGTACTGAATACTTCTGCTCCAGAATTTGCTCTCCTTCCAGTACCGTTACAACACTGACCTCTACCTGACAATGTAGAAAATTGCTCAGGTACATCCAGTATACAAACATCCAAACCCAGCCAATTACCGAGACATCAGTCTGTTCTTGATCATCAGTAAAGTGATGGACGGTGTCAGTAACAGAGCTAACAAGCTGCATCTGCTCAGCAATAACCTGCTCAGTGGCGCCCAGTTTGGGTTCCCCCAGGGCCACTCAGCTCCTGACCTTGGGTCAATCATGGAGAAAACAGCTGGATTCCAGAGGGTGAGGGGAGAGGGACAGCCCTTAACATAAAGGCTGCATTCGACCGAGTGTGGTACCAAGGTGCCCCAGCAAAACTGGAATCGACGAGTACTGGGGCAAACTCTCCGCTGGTTGGAATCGTACCTGACACATAGGAACATAGCTGTCGGTGTTAGAGGTCAGTCACCTCAGCTCCAGGGCATCTCTGCAGGAGTTCCTCAGGATAGTGTCCACGGCCCAAACATCTTAAGCTGCTTCATCAATGATCACAATATCAGAATTGGGGATGTTTGGCAATGATTGTACAATGTTCGGCACCATTCCTGACTCCTCAGATACTGAAAACAGCACTTCTTAAAATTCAACAAAAGTTGGACAACATCCAGGCCTGGCCTGACAAGAGGAAAGCAACATTTGTGCCACATAAATGTCAAGCAATGGCCATCTCTAATTAGAAACAATCTAACACCGGCTCTTGACATTCAATGGTATTGCCATCACTGACTCCCCCACCATCAACATCCTTGGGGTTACCATTGACCAGAAATTCAAATGGACTCTTCACATAAACAACATGGCTATGAGATCAGATCACAGGCTGGGAATACTGCAGCAAGTAACTCACTTCCTGACTCCACGATCTATAAGGTACAGGTCAGGAGCTCCAACAACACAAGAAACTTGACACTATCCAGGACAAAACAGCCAACTCAAATGGCACCACACCCACTCCCTCCATCAACGACACTCAGTAGCAACAGTGTGCACCATCGACAAGATGCACTGCAGAAATTCACCAAAGATCTTTAGAAAGCATCCCTCAGACCCTGGACAACTGCCAGCTAGAAGGACAAGGGCAGCTGACACTTGGGAACCACCACCTGCAAGTTTCTCCCCAAGCCACTCACCATCCTGACTTGGAAATATATCGCTGTTAGTTCACTGTCACTGATTGTGGAATTCCCACCCTACCCGGCATTGTGGGTAAACCCACAGCTGATGGACTGCAGCAGTTTAAGAAGGCAGCTCACCGTCACCTTCTCAAGGGCAACTAGGGATAGGCAATAAATGCTGGCCTGCGACTCCCATATCCCATGTGTTAAAACATTATGGTCTTCGGACCACGAACGAACATTTTCTTGGACAATAATTATTGAAATGGGGTAGTGAATGGCGGGATCAGAGGGATGGGGGCACAGTACAAGTTTGAAAGTAATTGCGTGGCGTAATAAGGCCATATGCTGGTAGTTCTCCTATAACGCCGCAGCTGCATTCCAGCGAAACCTCACTTAATAGGAATATTGGGGCCAATGGTAAAGGTGGGGTTAGGGACAGACCAGCAGAAAATCTTACTCACGACCGCTCAAAATTCACCAAAAGTCTAATACAAAGAATAGCACAGCCTAAATGAAGGTTGAAATCATATTTATTAATGAAACAACAGTAAATTTAACACAGTAAATTAGAAAATGTAAGAACCCTGCTTTCTGTGCAGTACCTCTCACAGAAAGCTGCTCTGTCCACAGCTGACATCAGCGCATGTACAGAACCAAGTGCCTGAACCGATCCCTGCGGGAATTGCATTGTTGCAAAATGAGGTAAGTTTTCTTGAAAATACCACTGCCTAATTCTTTAGCGTTGTTACAGCCAAATCCTGCTGCTGAAACCTGTGTAATCCCAGAACTACCTGTATATAAAGTGGAAATGACCAGCAGAGAAGTTACTTTAAACCTGTATTAAACTTTGATTAGGCCACATTTGGCATCCTGTGAAAGGTTCTGGCTTGCATATTATAAGAAGAATATAAAGATCAAGTTGCCACACTCAGAGGACCATCATTAGAGAGAGATGATCTGTGGTGGTTTAATTGGACAGTCACCATAAGTGTGGTAAGGGGTGAGATGGAGATAGTGACACTCTGCATCACTAATCAGCTATCCAGTCAACTGAAGCTAACTGAATGTGAGGACACGGCAGATGGTGCAGAAACTATTAACTCAAACAACTGCAGCATCAAGAGCTTACAAAATCCCATAAATATCAAGGAGCTGATCGGTTTTTAACAGCACTATTTGGGAAAGGAATATAACTGCAGAGTCCACATAACTCTTGCTCCTTGCCAAAAACCATCTTGGGATTTTTAACATCGGGAGCACTTGTATACAGTCTGTAAGGCAGCTCCACCAACATGGCAATCCCTCATGACTCTGATTCTCAGCTCCTGATTTTCCAAAGCCATTCCACCATTGACAGGTCACAAAGTCAGGGTGAAGTACTCTCCCTGCCTGGATGAGCGCAGCTACAACAACACTGAAACGTTTCAACATGAATAACATCCTGGACAATCAGTGCACCTCATATGTGGGGGGGAATTTTAAAAAACCGTTCCTTTTGGCTTCAAGACCTCTCCCCTCAAGTAACGCATCCAAACCAGAGACTGCCAAATAGGAATAATTCCAGACTGGCCCAGGAGTCTAGCTATTGATACTGTTATTCCTTGGGCTGTTTTTTTACCTGATTCTTGGATAGTAGGATCTTCCTGTCAACAGAATTATCACTGGAAACTTCAGGGATCTCCTACAGTTTTAACTAAATAGAACAGTGACATCTGTACAACAGCAGGTGTCACCATATTCCCAGCAACAGGGACCACTGCAGTCAGAAACATTGCAACTACAACTGTCCATTCGGAGCAGAAATGTAAAGCTCAGCTGGTTGAGAGAGTCCAGAGGTAAACAGATTAGGAGTTAGCAAACCTAACTCCTTTATGTAAAAAGAGGATCAGAAAGAAGGAAACTACAAACACTTAGCATCTGTCAGAGAGAAATTGTTAGAAGCTATTATTAAAGAATTTACAGCAGGGCATTTAGCTAAACATAGAACATAGAACATAGAAGGATACAGCGCAGTACAGGCCCTTCGGCCCTCGATGTTGCGCCGACCGAATCCTACCTAACCTATACTAGCCCAATAACTTCCAAATGCCTGTCCAGTGCCCGCTTAAATGACCATAAAGAAGGAGAGTTCACCACTGATACGGGCAGGGCATTCCATGAACTCACAACCCGCTGTGTGAAGAATCTACCCCTAACATCTGTCCTATACCTACCACCCCTTAATTTAAAGCTATGTCCCCTAGTAACACCTGACTCCATTAGCGGTAAAAGGTTCTTAGTATCTACCCTATCTAAACCCCTAATCATCTTATACACTTCTATCAGATCTCCCCTAAACCTTCTCTTCTCCAATGAGAACAGCCCCAAGTGCCTCAGCCTTTCCTCATAAGATTTTCCTACCATTCCAGGCAACATCCTGGTAAACCTCCTCTGCACTCGTTCTAAAGCTTCCACATCCTTCCTATAGTATGGCGACCAAAACTGCACACAATACTCCAGATGAGGCCGCACCAGAGTCTTATACAACTGCAACATGACCTCAGGACTCCGGAACTCAATTCCTCTGCCAATAAAGCCCAGGAAGTTCAATGTAATCATGCAATGTCAGATTGTTTTGTTAAAGGGAATCATATTTGACTCATCTATGGGAGTTCTTAGAGGAGGTAACATGTACTGTATAGAAAGGGGAACCAGTGGATGCCCTGGACTTAGATTTTATGAAAGCTTAAATAAGTTGCCGCATCAAAAGGTTACTGAGGAAGGTAAAAAGCCTATGGTGCAGGAGCAACATAATGATGTGGATGGAAGATTAGCTGGTCAACAGGAAACAGAGGATAGGTATAAATGGATCTTTCTCAGGTTGGCAAAATGTAATGAGTGGTGTGCTACAGCATCAGGGCTGGAACCTCAACTGTTATATAAATTATAAAGTGGCTCCGATGAAAGAACAGAAGGTGTGCAAAATTTGCTGACAACCGGAAGACAGATAGAAAAGTAAGTTGTGAAGACATAAGGAGACTACAAAAAGATACAGATTGAATCATAGAATCCCTAGTGTGCAAACAGGCCCTTTGACCCAGCAAGTCCATACTGACCTTCTGAACATTATCCCACCCAGACTCATTCCCCTATTACTCTACATTTAACCCTAACTAACGCACATAACCTACAAATCCCTGAACACTATGGGTTACTTAGCATGGCCAATTTACCTGACCTACATGTCTTTGGATTGTGGGAGGAAACTGGTGCACCTGGATGAAACACATGCAGACAGTTCCTACAGCCTGAGGCTGGGATTGAACCCAGGTCCCTGCTGTTGTGAGGTAGCAGTGCTAACCACTGAGCCGCAGTGCCTCCCTATCGGATGAGAGTGGGCAAAGATGTGGCAAGCAGTGTGCAATGTTGGAAAATGTGAAATTGTCCAAATAGCAGAAGTAGAAAACACAAGTAAACATGTGAATTATTGTAGAGTTAAACAGGGCACTGGTGAGACCACAGCTGGAATACTGGGCACAGTATTAGTTTCTTTATTTAAGGAAACATAAAAATACATTGAAGGCAATGCAGAGAGGGTTTACCAGACTAATATGTGGAACAGGTGGGCTGTCCTATGAGGAAAGTTTGTCAGGATCGCTGTGCATCACCAGAGTTTAGAGGAGAAAGGTGTGGCTTGTCTGAAACTTATATGATAGCGAGGAGTCGGAGATATCAGAGAACACCTTTTAAAGGAAAATCCAGAAATTGGGTCACTGTTTAAAAATCAGGAGCCACCCATTTATTCAAAGATGATACATCTTTTGTTTTTCTCAGAGGATCGTGAGTCTTTGGAATTCTCTTCCTGAAACTGTGGTGGAAGTAGGAACTGTGCATATTTCTCAGACAGAGTTAGACAGATTATTGTTAAGCAAGGGCATGTGAGGTTACCAGAGCAAGGCGGGAATATGGATTTGAGGTTAGAATGAAATCAGCCATGATCTTATTGAACAGCAGAGCAGGTCTGCATCCATCCCACCAGGTGGAGAGTATTCTCTCACATTCCTTACTTATGCCTTGGAGATGGTGGACAGGCTTTGAGTGGTGAGGAGGTGGGTCACTGGTCACCTCCAGGATATTGATAGATGAAGTGTAGTTACTCTAATGCCATTGAGGGTGACAGCTGTATTCTCTCTTGTTGGAAATAACCATTACTCGGTGAGTTGTTGTATTACATCTTGTACACACTACAGACTTGTATAGCATGAATGCTATTCAACACTTATCAGCCCAAGCCTGAACATCCAAGTCTTGCTGCATTTGGACATGGACTGCTTCAGGGCCTGAGGAGTCATAAGTGGTGCTGAACATTGATGAATCAGTGAACACCCTTACTTCTAACCGAATGACCTCAATGGGGACACAAAGACCTCGAGGTATTATCGCTAAATTGTTAACCCAGAGACCCAGGTTCAAATCCCACCACAACAGGTGTTGCAATTTGAAATCTATAAAAAATCTGGAATTAAGATTCTAATGACGACCATGAATCCATTTTCGATTGTTGGAAAAATCCGTTTGGTTCACTGATATCCTCTAGGGAATGAAACTGCCATCCTTCCCTGGTCTGGCCTACACGTGACTCCAGACCCACAGCAATGTGGCTGACTCTCAACTGCCGTCAGGGCAATTAGGATTGGGCATTAAACACTAGCCTTGCCAGAGACATCTGTCCCATGAATGAAGTATGATGGAAGGAAGGGTACTGATGAAGCAGCTAAAGATAGACAAATGCTGAGGAACTCCTGCAGTGATGCACTGGAGCAAAGGTAACCAACCTCCAACAAATGCCCTTTAAACCAATTAAATTCCTGACGTTCTGACACTGATAGAAGCGTTGGGTGGGGAGGGGGGGGGGGCACACACCCAATGCCACTCTTACCCTGATGACCACCTTTGAATGTGGCTGCGCCAAGCTGCGCGTAGAGCCTCGTACACAAACACCAAGTGTCACTCCACACTGAGGTTCTACCTGTCCCTGGTATTGCAAATGATGGGACTAGCCTAGGGCTGCAGAACGCACCAAGTAGTTCATCCATCCCCTACAACCTGTCCTTCATGGAGACATTTGCAAAGAGAAACATTTTTGATCATAAAGTCCATCAGGAAGTGTCCAGCATTTAGAAACCTCAAGACCCTGTGGGAAAAGAAGAAAGCAGAACCTGTTGGGTGGTTCCCTGAGCAGACTGTCAAAGTCATTTAGCAGAATGCCTCATCACCAAAACTTTCTAACAAGCACCAAAACATGGCCTGGCTGGTGTGAGACGGGCACTACCAGTGAAATCCACCATGTATGCCCAGTCAGCCTGTGCCACCGCATGCCATCCTTGAAGTGACTGCTTAGGAGAGGGAGGGGGTAAATGTGGCTTTGCAAAGGAAGTTTGGAGAAAGATGCAGCGGTTTTTGTCACGTCTCACCCCAAGCAGCTCCCATGACGCAGGACTCTGTGCTCTACAGTCTGTTCCCCAGGACGCACACCGAGACAAACAGCGAGTGCACCTGGAGGACCATCAACTCGGCGAAAGTCACTCTTTGGTCTGCCCAAATTGTTTTGGTCTTCCAGAGCAAGGAGTTGACAACAACTGAGTGTGGCAGACTGGCACATTCCAAGGCCCATGACTATATGCTGAGGGATGTGCTAAAGACTGGTGCAGTGGAGAAAGACCATGGTCTAAAGTCTTTCACCTGAAGTTAAACGGGAGTCCCTTCAGTTATCAGACCCTTCCACTGCCTCGATGTATATAAATATAATCTTGTACATGGAAGAGATGTTTTTGGTTTGCTTACAGGAGAAAGTCAAACTCCAATGTTTGTTTGCTTCTTCAATTCTACTGTACAGAACCGAACTGCTGTAGTGACTACACATATAAAGATATTATAAAGCATATTTGTAAAATTTTAAAAAAGGAACAAGTACTTTCTGTTTACTGTCATTTCCTGCATTCATAAATCATTCATAAGGCAACCATTACTAGTTTTCAACTTTACCTCCTGAATTCTAGGTAATTGCATCATAAACAGGGGACAGAACATTTCAGTTACAAAACCAGTCATTTTTATAAAAGAACTTATAATATTTAAATCCATACTTGTAGGGTTCAACATGAACACTGGGTTACTGAACTGAGAGAACTATAATTAATTTTGCCACGAACCCAGTGAAGTGTTGTTTGTATCTGGATCGGTTACTGTGAATGCACTCCCAGTCCAGAGCATTGTCACTGGACTATCAGTATACAAGGTACTGCCAAAAACCAAGGCCCTTCTCTACGTGAACGACTCTACCTGTGCTCAGGGGATTTGTGTTACTTTGCAAGTTTTTCGCTTAATTTAATGCAAACATCTGGATGGTAAACCCATAGCCTAAAGTAAAACTTCCAAAAATGTAGCTTTTATGGTTCTGATTAATCATCGAGAACTTTCATCATTCAAGATGGAACCAGTGTGATGAACACAAACTATGACAGGATACAGAAGACAGTGAGCAGTAGGAAGGACTGGGGAATGAAAAGTGATTATGGAAATCTCATTCCCATAGATGAAAAGTATGATTGACATTTAAATTCTAAAGGTTATTCTTAATGCAATCTCTGATGAGCTGTTTTGCCTTTTCGAAAACAGTGGCACTGGAAGACCCAGTCTGTGCTGATTGGGCACTACCTTAATCTCTTTCTGCAAAAAGATGACTTCACTGTTTCATTATTCATTAGGGCAAACAACGGATCCCGCTCCCAAAGGAGATAATGACAGAACAACTGGCATTCAGGTTGTAAGTTTGCTTGCAAAAATTGCAAACCACTGCATTGATTCAATCAAATATAAATTACATCTATTTCTTTCTATTTGCTCTTGGAGTGTGAGCATAGCCCATGAGACCAGTGCTTTACTGCCCACTCTGTGGAGTGATACAATCTAGCTATAACCCAAGAAAGAATGTGGTTGGTATTCAATGTTTGGGAGGAACAAGCAACTTTTGACATTTGAGAATCGATGCTCTCCATCACGAGGGGTTTCCCCACCTTATTTCAAGGTTCTTTGTAGACTAATGCATACAGACAGACTACTATGAATAATGAACTCCATCATTAGCTAGTCTAATGACAACCATGAATCGACTGTTAATTGTTGTAAAAATCCTTGTTTCAGAAATGTCCTTTTGAGAAGAAAATCTGACTTTTGTCCAATGTGCGATTCACAGAAATATTGTCCCTGAAATGGCTGATCAAACCATTCTAAGAAAAGTTATAATTTCCAAAAGATAGCAAAAGCAGGATGACAACAGCAAATCGAGCGCTGTTGATTCCTGTCAATCAAGCAAAGTCACCTTTCCTAGAACTTTACTGGTTACTTGACCCAAAATGGTGAGGACGAGTAAAGTTACAACCGGGCTAGTTCATATTCAAGGTAAGACAATTTTGCAGACAGTACTAATCCTCCCGGAAGGACAGACACAGCAGGTGTGGCAGTACAGTGATGTACAAGCAGCTATGCAGGAGGTGGTTGCTCTGGGAGTTCTGGACCCCATGAAGCTGCATTGCTTAGGTCAGCTATGGCCAAGAAAATCTCTTGCTGATTATCCCCCATCTTCACCATTTCCCCCTCCTGATTATCCCCCATCTTCACCATCCCCCCTCCTAATTATCCCCCATCTTCACCATCCCCCCTCCTAATTATCCCCCATCTTCACCATCCCCCCTCCTGATTACCCCCATTTTTACCATCCCCCCTCCTAATTATCCCCATCTTCACCATCCTCCCTCCTGATTATCCCCCATCTTTACCATCCCCCCTCCTGATTATCCCCCATCTTCACCATCCCCCCCTCCTGATTATCCCCCATCTTCACCATCCCCCCTCCTGATTATCCTCATCTTTACCATTCCCCCCCACTCCTGATTACCCCTACCTGCACCATTCCCCCTCCTGATTATCCCCCATCTTCACCATCTCCCCCTTTCTGATTATCCCTCATCTTCACCACCCCACCCGATTAGCCCCATCTTCACCCCCCCTCCTGATTATAATACATCTTCACCATGCCCCCCCGCTGATTATCCCCATCTTCACCACCCCCCACCCCTGATCAACCCAACTTTCACCATTCCCTTCCTGATAATCCCCCATCTTCACCATCTCCCCCCTCCTGATTACCCCTACCTGCACCATCCCCCCTCCTGATTATCCCCCATCTACACCATCCCGCTCTCCTGATAATCCCCCATCTTCACCACCCCCCCCCTCCTGATTACCTCCAGCTTCACCACCCCCCGAAAAACCCCCTCCTGATTATCCCCCATCTTCACCATCCCCCCCTCCTGATAATCCCCCATCTTCACCATCACCCCCTCCTGATTATCCCCCATCTTCACCATCTCCCCCTCCTGATTGTCCCCCATCTGAACCAATCCCGATTACCCCCAACTTCACCACGTCCCCTCCTGATTATCCCCCATCTTCACCATCACCCCCCTCCCGATTATCCCCCATCTTCACCATCACCCCCTCCTGATTATCCCCCATCTTCACCATCACCCCCTCCTGATTATCCCCCATCTTCACCATCTCCCCCCTCCTGATTATCCCCCATCTTCACCATCTCCCCCTCCCGATTATCCCCCATCTTCACCATCACCCCTCTCCTGATTATCCCCCATCTTCACCTCCCCCTCTCCCGATTATCCCCCTTCTTCACCAACCCCCTGATTACCCCCATCTTCACCTCCCCCCCTCCCGATTATCCCCCTTCTTCACCAACCCCCTGATTACCCCCAGTTTCACAACACCCCCTCCTGATTATCCCCCTTCTTCACCAACCCCCTGATTATCCCCATCTTCACAACACCCCCTCCTGATTACCCCCAGCTTCACCATCCCTCCCTCCTGATTATCCCCCATCTACAACACTCCCCACCATCCTGATTACCCCATCTTCACCCCCCCCGATTACTAACTTCACTCCCCCCGATTATCCACATCTTCACAATATCTCTCTTATGATTATCCCCCATCTTCACCATCCCCCTTCCTGATTATCCCCCATCTTCACCATTCCCCACCCTCCTGATTATCCCCCATCTTCACCATCCCACCCTCCTGATTGACCCCCATGTTCACACACCCCCCTCCTGATTACACCCATCTTCACCCCCCCCCGATTAGCCCCATCTTCACCCCCCCTCCTGATTATAATACATCTTCACCATGCCCCCCCTGCTGATTATCCCCATCTTCACCACCCCACACCCCTGATCAACCCAACTTTCACCATCCCCTTCCTGATAATCCCCCATCTTCACCATCTCCCCCCTCCTGATTACCTCCAGCTTCATCACCCCCCGAAAAACCCCATCCTGATTCTCCCCCATCTTCACCTGCCCCCCCGAATATCCCCCATCTTCACCATCCCCCTCCTGATTATCCCCATCTTCACCATCCCCCCTCCTGATTACCCCCATCTTCACAACACCCCCTCCTGATTATCCCCCATCTTCACCGCCCCTCTCCTGATTATCCCCATCTTCCCCATCCCCCCTTCTGATTATCCCCCATCTACAACACTTCCCACCATCCTGATTACCCCATCTTCACCCCCCCCGATTACTAACTTCACCACCCACCCCGATTATCCACATCTTCACAATATCCCTCTCATGATTATCCTCCATCTTCACAACACCCCCCTCCTGATTTTCCATCTTCACCATCCACCCCCCCAATTATCTTCCATCTTTACCATCCCTCCCTCATGATTATCCCCCATCTTCACCATTCCCCACCCTCCTGATAACCCCCATCTTCACCACCTCCTCCTGATTATTGAGGTTTTCATCATCTAGCTTCCTGATTATGCCCCATCTTTACCACTCCCCTCCCTCCAGATTACCCCCATCTTCACCAACCCCTATTACTCTCTTCACCACCCCTCTCCTGATTATCCCCATCTTCACCTTCCCCCCCTACAGATTATCCCCCATCTTCACCATCCCCCATTCCCGATTACCCCACCTTCACCACCACCACTCCTGATTACCCCATCTTAATCCACACCCGCGATTATCCCCATCTTCACAACACTCCCTTCCTGATTACCCCATCTTCACCATCCCCCCCACCTGATTATCCCCCATCTTTACCATACCCTTACCTGATTATCCCACATCTTCACAACACCCCCAACCCGATTACCCCCATCTTCACCACACTCTCTTCCTGATTATCCCCTATCTTCACCATCCCCCTTCCTGATTATCCATCTTCACCATACCCCCTCCTGATTATCTTCCAGCTTCACCATCCCTCCCTCATGATTATCCCCCATATTCACCATCCTGATTACCCCCATCTTCGCCACCCCCCTGATTACTAACTTCACCACCCCCCTTCCTGATTATCCATCTTCACAACACCCCCCAGATTATCCCCCATCTTGACCATCACCCCCCTCCTGATTATCCCCCATCATCACAACACCTCTCACCTGATTACCCCCATCTTCACCTCCCCCACTCCCGATTACCCCCATCTTCACCACACTCCCCTCCTGATTACCCCCATCTTCACAACACCCCCTCCTGATTACCCCCATCTTCACAACACCCCCTCCTGATTATCCCCCATCTTCCCCATCCCTCCCTCCCGATTATCCCCCATCTACAACACTCCCCACCATCCTGATTACCCATTCTTCACCCCCCTGATTACTAACTTCACCACCCCCCCGATTATCCACATCTCCACAATATCCCTCTCATGATTATCCTCCATCTTCACCATGCCCCCTCCAGATTATCCCCCATCTTCACCATCCCCACTCCCGATTACCCCCATCTTCACCATCCCCCCCCTTCCTGATTATCCCCATTCACCATTCCCCACCCTCCTGATAACCCCCATCTTCACCACCACCCTCGATTACCTCCATCTTCACCACCACCTCCTGATTATTGAGATTTTCATCATCTAGCTTCCTGATTATGCCCCATCTTTACCACTCCCCTCCCTCCAGATTACCCCCATCTTCACCATCCTCCCCTCCTGAAGATGGGGGATAATCATCTCCCCCCCCCCTCCTGATTATCCCCCATCTACACCATCCCCCCTCCAGATTATCCTCCATCTTCACCATCCCCCCCTCCTGATTAACTCCATCTTCACCACCTCTCTCCTGATTATCCCCCATCTTCACCACCCCCCTCCTGATTACCCCCAACTTAAACCACACCCGCGATTATCCCCATCTTCACAACACCCCCAACCTGATTACCCCATCTTCTCCACCCCCACTCCCGATTACCCCCATCTTCACCACACTCTTCCTGATTATCCATCTTCACCATACCCCCTCCTGATTATCTTCCAGCTTCAGCATCCCTCCCTCATGATTATCCCCCATATTCACCATTCCCCACCATCCTGATTACCCCCATCTTCACCACCCCCCTGATTACTAACTTCACCATCTCCCCTCCTGATTATCCACCATCTTCACCTTCCCCCACCTGATTACCCCCATCTTTACCATCCCCCCACCAGATTATCCCCACCTGATTATCCCCCATCTTCATGAACTCCCAATTACTGCCATCTTCACCACCCCCCTTCCTGATTATCCATCTTCACCAACCCTCCTGATTATCCATCTTCACCAACCCTCCTGATTATCCCCATCTTGACCATCCGCCCCTCCTGATTATCCCCATCTTCACCATCGTTCCTGATGATCACCATCTTCACCATCCCCCCTCCTGATTATCCCCCACCTTCACCTTCCCCTCTCCTGATTACCCCCATCTTTACCATCCCCCCGCCAGATTATCCCCATCTTCTCAACACCCCCCAGCTGATTATCCACCATCTTCACCATGCCCCCTCATGATTATTCTCCATCTTCACCATCCCCCGCTTCACCATCACCCCTCCTGATTATCCCCCATCTTCACCACCCCCCTTCCTGATTATCCATCTTCACCACCCCCCCGATTATCCCCCATCTTCACCATTCCCCCTCCTGATTACCCCCACCTTCACTATTCCTCCCTCATGACAATCCCCCATTTTCACCATCTTGCCCGTCCTGATTATCCCCCATCTTCACCATCCCCCCTCCTGATTATCCCCCATCATCACAACACCCACCCTCCTGATTACCCCATCTTCACAACACCCCCTTTTGATTACCCCCATCTTCACAACACCCCCTTCTGATTATCCCCCATCTTCCCCATCTCCCCGCTTCACCATCCCCCCCCGATTAACCCCCATCATAACACTGCCCTCCTGATTACCCCCATCTTTACGATACCACCCTCCTGATTATCCATCTTCACCACCCCCCCGATTATCTTCCATTTTCACCATCCCTCCCTCATGATTATCCCCCATCTTCACCACCTCCCCACCTGATTATCCCCCATCTTCACCATCCCCCCTCCTGATTATCCCCCATCTTCACTATCCCCCCTCCTGATTATCCCCATCTTCACCACCCCCTCCCCCCGATTATCCGCCATCTTCACCACCCCCTCCCCCCGATTATCCGCCATCTTCACCACCCCCTCCTGATTATCCCCCATCTTCACAACACACCCCTCCTGATTATCCCCCATCTTCACCATCTTCCCGCTTCACCATCACCTCTCCTGATTATCCCCCATCTTCACTATCCCCCCTCCTGATTATCCCCCATCTTCACCATTTCTCCCCCCCGATTATCCCCATTCTTCACCATTCCCCACCCTCCTGATTATCCCCCATCTTCACCCCTCCTCATTATCCGCATCTTCACCATCCCCCTTCCTGATTATCCATCTTCACCATCCCCCCTTGATTATCTCCCATCTTCTCCATTCCCCACCATTCTGATTTCCCCCATCTTCACCACCCCCCCGATTATCCCTATCTTCATAACACCCCCTTCCCGATTACTCCCACTTTCACCATTCTCCTCCGATTATCCCCCATCTTCACAACACCCCCCTCCTGATTCCCTCAACCTTCACCATCCAATCCTCTTGATTGTTCCCCATCTTCACCATTCCTCACCATCCTGATTACCCCCATCTTCACCACCCACCCCGATTATTAACTTCACCACCCTCCTCCTGATTATCCACATCGTCACCATTCCCCCATTGATTATCCCCCATCTTCACCACCCCCACTCCCGATTACCCCCATCTTCACCATCCCCCCTCCTGATTATCCCCCATCTTCACCATCTCCCCCTTCCCGATTATCCCCCATCTTCACGATCCCCACTTCCTGATTATCCCCATTCTTCACCATTCCGCACCCTCCTGATTACCCCAACTATAACCACCCTTGATTCCCATCTTCACCACTACCCTCGATGCCCCCCCATCTTCACCACCACCCTCAATTCCCCCTATCTTCACCACCACCCTTGATTCCCCCCATCTTCACCATCCCCCCCACTTGATTATCCCCCATCTTCACCTGATTATGCACATCATCACCATCCCCCTATTGATTATCCTCCATCTTCACCACACTCCCCTCCTAATTATACCCATCTTCACCATCCCCCCTCCTGATTATCCCCCATCTTCACCATCCCCCTCCTGATTATCCCCCATCATCACCATCCCGTCCTGATTATCCCCATCTTCACCCCCCTCGTGATTATCCTCATCGTCACCACCACCCACGATTACCCCCATCTTCACCCCCTCCTGATTATCCCCCATCTTCACCCCCCCACCTGATTATCCCCATCTTCACCCCCATCGTGATTATCCTCATCTTCACCACCACCCACTATTACCCCATCTTCACCCCCTCCTGATTATCCCCCATCTTCACCACCCCCCCTCCTGATTATCCCCCATCTTCACCATCTCCCCCAATTATCCCCCATCTTCACCATCCCCCCCCCGATTATCCCCCATCTTCACCATTCCCCCCGATTATCCCCCATCTTCACCATCCCCCCCGATTATCCCCCATCTTCACCATCCCCCCCGATTATCCCCCATCTTCACCATCCCCCCCGATTATCCCCCATCTTCACCATCCCCCCCCGATTATCCCCCATCTTCACCATTCCCCACCCTCCTGATCATCCCCATCTTCACCACCCACCCTGATTACCCTCATCTTCACAACCCCCCCATTATCCCCATCTTCACCATCCCCCGAATAACTCCATCCTGATTATCCCCCATCTTCACAACACCCCCCTCCTGATTACCCCCTTCACCACCCCCACTCATGATTATCCCCCATCTGCACCATCTCCCCCTCCTGATTAATCCCCATCTTCACTACACTCCCCTCCTGATTACCCCCATCATTACCACCCTCCCTCCCGATTATCCCCCATCTTCACCATCCCCCCTCCTGATTACTCCCATCCCCACGATTATCCCCATCTTCGCCATCCCCCCCGATTACCCCCATCTTCACCACCACCCCTCCTGATTACCCCCATCTTCACCATCCCCACCCCTGAACTTTATAGTTCAGAGCAAAGAATTGTGAGAAACCTATTATTACCCATACCGATCATGGTAACACTATGCTCTGACTAATTCATTATCAAAGAAATTTATGAAACATTAATGTCACCGATTAGAAAATGCTTCACACAAGGGTCTAGCAATTGGTGGGTAGTCCTATTGATTGCCTTCCTGCACTCTTCATTGAACCAGTGTTGCTCCCTGGCTTGATGGTAATGTTAGAGCAGAGTATATGTTGGACCGTGAGGTTGAAGATTGAGATGGAATATGATACTTCCTCCACCCAAACTCAGTCTTGGTAGAAGTGAGTACCATACAATCATGGGCACATCCATAATGAGTAAGTTGGTGAGGACTGGGTCAGGTAGGATTTTCCATCATGTTGGTTCTTCCACTACCCGTCACAGACCCAGTCTCGCAGTAAGGTTTGTTAAGACTCACTTAGCTTGGTTAGTATCGATGCGAGGTATCACCTGTCTGTGATGGGGGCTGAAGTTCCCGACTCAGAATACAATTTGTATCTTTACCACCATCAGTGGTTAGTCACTTTGGTGTTCAGTGTGGAGTCGCTGATGTTAGGGTGGTGTGTAGTGATAATCAGCAAGAGGAGGGAAGTGTGGTGAAGATGGAGGTAATCACAATGGGGGGATAGTGAAAATGTTGAAGCTTAATTTCACACATACATCAGGACAGCCTCAAGAATGCCAAATTTTAGGGAATAACAATTTATGCTGTATCAGAAACAGGGTACTGACCAGATGGCAAGCAGATTCTGATTGGTCAAGGCATCTTGTAAAGAAAACATTAGAAAACAGCTATTCCCCCCAGCTTCTTTTTAAAAAAGAATTTCATCAAAAGGTGGCATGGACAATGCACAGTGTTGGCCAGGGTTTTATTTCATTGGAAAGGCACAACATATTACTTTCACCCCCACCTCGGATTAGCCCCGAGTATGAACAGACTGCACAAAGGGAGGGTCACACTGTGAACATAACTGATCAACTGGCTGTTAGAGTAATAGTTCACACTTGGGCTTGTTCAGTAATTGCTGAAGTGAGCACCATGTTTAATATTGACACCACACTGACTCCCTTATTAAAGCTGTCCCACTGAATGGCATTTCACTTTTAACTGTGTTAACAAAATAATTGCTGTCTCCCACCCCTCCCCCCACCCCCGCACCATGGCTCTGGCTTTCCCTATGGCTCCCCGGGCCTCATTCTCACTTTCCACTCTTCCAGTAGACCTTGGGGCCCCTTTTCCAAACTCACATTGATGTCACGGGCTCCACCTCGTGGCACATTCCAATCAGGGAAAGACATTCTGGGAACCCAACTGCTCCCAGCAATCCCATCCTCTACCACTAGATGGAGCATGGTCCATCGAACAGCATTTCACTCCAAAGATGAGTGGAGCAATTCTTAAAAATTATATTGCACTTACTTTATGCTTAGCAATGCATTTTGTTTCAGCACATGCACAATGTGGCATTTCAAGTTTTAAATTATTTTTTCCAGGTGTGCTTTTTATGGGAAAATATGATTCTCTTGAAGTCATTTTGCTTCAAGTTACATTTGCCAGAAATGCAGTCACAGCTTTAAATGAGGACTCGCTGCTTGCTCTGAGTGTTGTAAATACAAGCTGTTGAATAAGATCAGTTGTAAATATACACACGCATTAATCTGGAACAGGCCATGTTATCACATGGAAAGGGGAACAAGCAGAAATCTGGGGAAATTCAAATGCCAGTTATCACACCTTAACATAAAATAGGTACAGCTGCTTTCTGAACTCAGACACGCACAGATACAGAGACTGAGAGAGGGGAGACAGAAACAGAGCTGTGTGTTACCAGTATGCTGGTAAATGTCCATGCACTGTTTGAAGGGAAGGGAGAGGAGATTTAAGGAGTTGTCAGTGTAGGATCTGCTGTTGGAAGCCAGTTTAGGAACACTCAAGACACTGAGTAGAATGAGTTTTAAAAGGGACACTGGAAAACAAACCCTGGTATTGCAGGGAGGAGGGACCCTACTGTAAATCTGGGAAGGAGTATGGGATTGAATCTTCGAGGCTACATATCTGATGGGCATTTGACACAACTTACAAATGGGCCTGAAACTATTTCAGACGTTAATGAATTAAGGGAGGATTATCCTTTGGTTTGTTGCCTCAATTGGCTATTAAATGTTCAAGTGGATTTCAGTGTGTTACAGTACAAAACGTCAGGCTCACTGAAGCTCAATTTTTTTTTTAAGGGTAGCATGGTGGCTCAGTGGTTAGCACTGCTGCCTCACAGCACCAGAGTCCCAGGTTCAAATCGAGTCTCGGGTGACTGTCTGTGTGGAGTTAGCATGTTCTCCCCGTGTCTGCGTGAGTTTCCTCCAGGTGCTCCGGTTTCCTCCCACAGTTCAAAGCTGTGCAGGTCAGGGTGAATTGGCCATGCTAAATTGCCCATAGTGTTAGGTGCATTAGTCAGAGGAAAATGGGTCTGGGTGGGTTACTCTTCGGAGGGTTGGTGTGGACTGATTGGGCCGAAGGGCTGGTTTCCACACTCTAGGGGATTTAATCAAAACATGAAAGTTTATCTTGTGATTCTTTTCATTAAGCACTGGAAACTCATTCTCATTTTTAAAAGTTGCCAGTCACTATGGAGATCATAACACTTTAAATAAGATCATTCCTCATTCTGCTAAACTCCAGTCAAAAATCATATGATACCAGGTTATAGTCCAACAGGTTTACATGAAATCACAGGTGTTTGCAGCAATGCTCCTCCATCAGCTGATGACTGGGGTCTACACTCTGAAAACTTGTGATTTCAAATAAACTTGTTGGACGATAACTTGGTGTCATGTGACTTCTGACTTTGTCCACCCCAGTTCGACATCGGCACCTCCACATCATGTTAAACTCCAGACTCAGCCGCTAATCATAGGACAACCTTTTCATTCGAGGAATCAAAGTTTCCAGCGAAACTTTGCCATGTCCTCTGTGAAACAGGTACAGTTTCCTCAAATGTGGAGACCAAAACTGTGAACAGCATTCCAAGTGTGGTCTCGCCAACACCCTGTAACATTGTCACATGTGCAGTGAAGTTCTGACCCGTTAAGGAGTTAAGACTGCCAGCTCAGATTTGTTTCATTCTTGCTTACCTGCTTGCGGACATATTCCACCATCAGCTCCAGCTGTTCTGGGTCTTCACACTGCCTGTTGAAGAAGTGTCGCCATAAAGATGCAGCTAAAACACGGTCATCTGATAAAATTCCCTGAATAAAACCAAAAATGATTCATTAGTGACACAACATACAGCAGGAAAAAGAAAAACCTTCCTAGGCATGTTTGACAAAGTCAGGGATGACTGTAGACTGAGGGGTTATTGTGGTCATGCTTTGGTACCTGTCTCTGGAATAAAAATGAGTGTGCTCAAATAATACAACAAACATTAATATTTTCATTTATATATCACCGCATTCTATTTGTTGAAATAGTTCAAACTGTTTCACTCCATGTGGTTGACTCAAGGGGCAATGAGAGACAGGCAACAAATTCAGGCCTGATCAGCAACACCTTTTGAATACCCATAGTTATTAACTTAAACCAAAACATCAAAGAAATGAATGAATGAATGATGTGGAATTCTGGTTTTGGTGGGATTCATAGAGAGCAGAAAGTTGGTTTGAAGTACATCACCCCTAGTGCCTATGTTTCCAGTAAGTGCCTCAGCAGAATGGATTATCTTGCAGTGAATCAGACAAGTTCAATCTTGAACAGACTGAGAGAATAGCCTCGCTTTTCAAACATGCTCACATCAACAATATTCTTATAAGGTATCAGCTGAAGTTTGAAATTACAAATTTAAGTGTACATTCATCATGAGTGTGACACTCCTGGTGTTGTACTGAGGGAGTGCAGCATTGTGGGATCTTTCAGACAAGATATTAAACTGTGCCCGTGCCCACACCCCCCCCCCCCCCCCCCCCCCACCATCTCACAATGTTTAAGAGCAGGGAACTTTACCCTGTTATCTGAGTGACACTTCTCCACCAAATAGACTGGTTGGCGATTATCTTCTTGCTATTTGTGGGACCTTGCTAGGTGTCATTTGACAACTGTGCTCTCTACATTACAATCCTGTAAAATACTTCATCGGCAGTGAGGACTTTGGGATGCCCAGAGACAATAATCCAACAACTGCCTCTTTTCGACAGAGCTACCGCTGAGCCAGGACTGACAAGGAAATAATGGGGGGGGGGGGAAGAAGGAAAGGTGAAGAAAGAATGAAAAATATATTCTGCATATGAGGAGGAAGAAATACAATCAATGTCCAGCAGATGGCATCAGCTTCACTATCCCACTCTAATCTCGAGGTATGTTTAAAGACATGTCTGTGGCTCAACCCAGGTACCATTTCTGCTTCAAGGTCAGTTTTTATGACTAAACGCCAAATTAATACCATTTTGCACTGTGGAGCCATTCTCTGAGTAAATCCAGTAATTGTGAACACTCCTCAAACCCATTCACTGTTTGCAGAGGAGGGGGAGAGAGAGAGAGAGAGAGAGAGACAGAGAGAGAGAGACAGAGAGAGAGAGACAGACAGACAGACAAGCAGGAAGAGAGGGACACAGACAGTGAACTGGGTGAGGGTGGTGGTGGAGGGAGAGAGGAAGAGAGAGAGAGAGAGAGAGAGAGAGAGAACGATGGAATGGGATCAGGCGCCACTCGATTTCCCTTCCTGGTTCTTGGCTCATTGAAACAGGACACGTGTATATAAAAGGCAAGGAAGTGTAGAAGTGGTATTTTATGAGATTACTTCCAAATAAGACAAATCAATGCCAAGTGATTTTGGTTTAGAAACACAGTGTAGGCTTGTTCTGTCCTGAGCTTTTTGATAGAAGTTATATTATTTTAGTACTTTGCAGCTAAAGCACACAAGAGGAGTTTTTGGAAACCAAAAGAGTTCATAGAGGTAACATCCAAAGACGTGAACATCCATAATCACCAGGGCATAAACAGAATTAGGAGGTAATATAAGGTAATTTATACATCCAATTGGAAAGATGTCTTCACCCAGAGAGTGGTTACAATGTGGAAAGCTACACCTCGAGATTGTTATATTCCAAAAGAAAATACAGATAGGGATGGGGTAGCCTGTTGTCTCCTTGAACCTGATATAACATGTGATAAGATTATGGCTCATGTTATTGTGATCTCTACATTCCTGACTATACTATTCCTTTGACTCCCTTGTTAGTCAAGAGTCTAGTGCAGCTATAAAAATATTCAATGACCATGCTGGGAAATAGAATGCAACAGACTCAGGAACGGGTTTTGAGAAGATTAGTAGCTTAGGTTGAGGTTCTGGATGGAGGCTTGCTCGCTGATCTGGAAGGTTAATTTTTGGACGTCTCATCACTATACTCAGTAACATCATCAGTGAGCCTCTGGATGAAGCACTGGTGATATGGCCTGCTTTCAATTTATGTGTTTAGGTTTCACTCTCAATAGTATCCTCACATACGGATGAGGAAGGACATCACTTTGACTGGGACAACACATCCATCCTAGACATGCACGAGAATTCCTAGACCCATGGCATTCCAACCGGAACGCTATCAACAAACACATTGACTTGGATCCCATTTATGACCCCCTCGAGAAAAAGAACAGGAAATGACATCACCAACCCAAGGAAACCCAACATAAACAGAAAGCGGACCATACTCCCAGTGCTTTGTCCAGAGGCTCACTGAAGATGTTACCTAGTATCGTGATGAAATGTCTGAAAATGAACCTTACAGCTCAGTGAGCAAACTCACATCCAGAGACTCTGGAACCTTGTGAAAAAAATCATCTCCATATGAAATATGAGATTTTTAAAATGTGTCCTTAATTCTAGTCATGGAGTCATAGAGATGTACAGCACGGAAACAGACCCTTCGGTCCAACACGTCCATGCCAACCAAATATCCTAACGTAATCTAGTCCCCTTTGCTAGCACTTGGCCCATATCCCTCTAAACCCTTCCTATTCAGATACTCATCCAGATGCCTTTTCAATGTTGTAATTGTACCAGCCTCCACCACTTCCCCTGGCAACTCATTCCATACACACACCACCCTCTGTGGTGTGAAGAAATTGCCCTTTGGTCCCTTTTACATCTTTCCCCTCTCATCCTTGGGCGGCACAGTGGCTCAGTAGTTAGCACTGCTTCCTCACTGTGCCAGAGAGCTGGGTTCAATTCCCACCTCGGGCAACCGTCCGTGTGGAGTTTGCACATTCTCCCCGTGTCTGTGTGGGTTTCCTCCGGGTGCTCCAGTTTCCTCCCACAGTCCAAAGATGTGCAGGTTAGGTGAAGTGGCCATGCTAAGTTGTCCATAGTGTTAGGTGCAGGGGTAAGTGTAGGGGAATGGGTCTGGCTGGGTTGCTCTTCGGAGGGTCAGTGTGGACTTGTTGGGCCGAAGGGCCTGTTTCCACACTGTAGGTAATCTAATCTAATCCTAAACCTACACTCTTTAGTTTTGGACTCCCCCATCCCAGGGAAAAGACCATGTGTCTATTTACCCTATCCATGCCCTCATGATTTTATAAACCTCTATGAGGTCACCCCTCAGCCTGTGACGCTACAGGGAAAACAGACCCTGCCTATTCAGACTCTCCCTGTAGCTCAAATCCTCCAACCCTGGCAGCATCCTCATAAATCTTTTTTGAACCCTTTCAAGTTTCACAACATCCTTCCGTTAGAAGGAAGACCAGAATTGCACGCAATATTCCAACAGTGTACAGTCACAACATGGCTTCCCAACTCCTATCCTCAATGCTTCTCCCGAAGAGCAAAATAACTTTCATTATCCACCCTACAAAAGTCCCCTCAGGATCAAATGTTTTCTACAATATATAATGTAATTTTCTTCAATTAATACTTTTCATCATAAGACAACCTTTCATCCCAGGATTCAGTTGAGTGAACATTCTCTGCGCTGCTTCTAATGCATGGACAAGCTTTCTGAAATAAGGAGACCAAGGCTGTACAATGTTTTCCAAATAGGGTCTTGCCAACCCCTGCACAACGATAACAGGACTTCCTTGCTTTCATATTGGAGAGTTGGAATGTAAAAGCAGTGATGTGCTACTGAGACTTTATAAAGCTCTGGTTAGGCCCCATTTAGAATACTGTGTCCAGTTTTGGGCCCCACACCTCAGGAAGGACATACTGGCACTGGAGCGAGTACAGCGGAGATTCACACGGATGATCCCTGGAATGGTAGGCCTAACATACAATGAATGGCTGAGGATCCTGGTGAGCATTCTGATGAGTATTCATTAGAGTTTAGAAGGTTGAGGGGAGATCTAATTGAAACTTACAAGATAATGCATGGCTTAGAAAGGGTGGACACTGGGAATTTTCTTCCCATCAGGTGTGGATACTAGGACCCGTGGGCACAGCATTAGGATTAGAGGCAGTCAATTTAAAACAGACATGAGGAGACATCTCTTCAGCCAGAGAGTGGTGGGCCTGTGGAATTCATTGCCACGGAGTGCAGTGGAGGCTGTGACGTTAAATGTCTTCAAGGCAGAGATCGATAAATGTTTAATCCTGCAAGGAATTAAGGGATACGGGGAGAGTGCGGGTAAGTGGCACTGAAATGCCCATCAGCCATGATTGAATAGCGGAGAGGACTTGATAGGCCGAATGGCCTTACTTCCATTCATGTGTCTTATGGTCTTATATTCCAGTGCCCTTGGAACAATCAACAACATTTCAAAGCCTTCCTAAGCACCTGTCCCTGCATACTAATTTTTCGTGATTCATAAACTGAAACATCTGGAACCCTTTACAACCTCCCTCCATTTAAATAACATGCTACTTTATTATTCTTGACAAATTGGACAAGTTCATATTTATCTACATTAAACTCCTACCAAATACTTTCCCAATCACGAACTATCTATATCTCTTTGCAAACTCCTTATGTCTTCTTCACAACTTACTTTCCTATCTATTGAGGAACTCGGGAATGAGACAGGAGCAATTGCTCCGATGGGGTGAGACTATAGGCCTCCCAATAGCCAACAGGAGATAGAGGAACACAGGAGGGTGGCAGGTGTCTGGAATGCCAGGGAAGGTGGTTGAAGCAGCTATGATAACAACGTTTAAGAGGCATGAATAGGCAGGGAACACAAACAGACAAACCATGTACAGGCAGACACCATGAGTTTAGAATGACACCATGGTCAGTGCAGACATGGTGCACTGAATGGCCTATTCTTATGCTGTACTAGTATATTTTATTGTTGTGTCAGCAAACTTGGTAATGATATGCTCAGTTAGAGACAAGGAAAACTGCAGATGCAGCATTAGGAGGTGAAGAAGTCAACCTTTTAGGTGGAACCGTTCTTCAGGACTGGATAAAACCAGTGATATTTTGTTGCAATCTGTTGGATATGGTATAAGGGGAGCTGCAGGTGGTGGAGTGGCGTAGGGTGGGGGAAGGGTCAGAGGGATGAGGTCGGGCTAGGTGAACACCGGTAGAGGGTAGGACCTGGAAGGTCAATGGGAGTAATGTGTGTGCTTGGTGGCTGGAAGGAAGGGTTGATAAGAGGAATGGAAGGGAGGGGTGGGGAGGAGGTGGATGGGTTGGGGAGGTGAAGGGGTTGGGAAGGGAATCAGGGAATGGGAAGCAGTGGAAGATGAGGTATTGTTCCTCCAATTTGCAATCTGATTCATGGTCCACAATTCCTGAACACCATTAAAGACACCAAGATAGCATCAAAGGTCTCCTTTGATGTAACAACCCTATTCACATCCATTAACATCAATCTGACTAAAGAAACACTGACTACACAACTAAAGGAACCAAAGACACAAACATGAGACAGCACCAACTTCATCAGCAAAGATAACATTGTGAAGATAGTGGACCTGTGTCTTACCACCCACTACACATTCAATAACAAGAGCTACAAACAAATCAATGGAATACCCATGGGATCACCAATATCAGGGTTCCTAGCAGAAGCACTTATGCAGAGACTCAAAAATAAACAGCTCTCCCAACCATCCAACCCAAACTTGGGGTTCGTTACATGGACAGCACCTTTGTCCTCACCAAATGAAACAAATTAGAGGAAGCCTACAACACTCAATAATACCCTCACTGGCATAAGATTCACAAAAGGGGACGAGAACAACAGCAAAATGCCATTCCTAGATGTCCCAGTAGAGCGAACGCTCAATGGGGAGCTTCAAATGAACGTCTACAGGAAAACAATACATATGGACCAAATACTGAACTACAGAAGCAATCACCACAATATCCACAAAAGAACCTGCATTAGGACATTATTTCAACGAGCCAACACACACTGCAGCACAGAGGAACTATGAAGAGGAGGAAACTCACCTATACCGTGTATTCAAAAAGAATGGGTACCCAATGAACACAGTCCACCGATTTCTCAGCAACAAACCCAAACAAAGCAGACAAAACACGTACAGAAACTCTAGCCACTCTCCCCTACATCAACGACATCTTTGATATGACCGCCAGACTACTCCGACCTCTTAGCCCACAAACCCACCAACACACTAAAACAGCAGCTAATGAACTTGAAAGATCCTATACAAGCAACAAACAAAATGAATGTCGCTTACAAAATACCTAGCAAGGACTGTAACAAACAGGCAGAAAACTAGCCACTAGGATAAATGAACATCAACAGACATGACCCATTATCACTAGTATCCTCACATAGAAATGAAGGAGGACACCACTTTGACAGGGACAACACATCCATCCTAAACAGAACATGCACAGGAACTCATTGAAGCATGGCATTCCAACCAGAACTCTATTAACAACTACTTTGATTTGGACCCCAACTATCACCCTCAGAAAAAGAATCGGAAATGACATCACCTACCGAAAGAAATCTAAACACATCAATAGAAAGTTGGATATACTAGCAGTGCTTCATCCGGAGGCTCACTGATGATGTTACCGAATATGGTGATGAAACGCCTGAAAACAAACCTTCCAGCTCAGCGAGCAAACTTACATCCAGAAGCCAAGGATGGTCATATTAGAAAGGGAGTGGGGAAGGAAGAATTAAAATGGGTGGTGACTGGGACATCCGGTCAACCCCTGTGGGCCCGGCTGAGATACTTGGCGAAATATGCCCTGAGTTTACGTTTGGTCTCCCCAGTGTAGAGAAGACCAGTTTGGAGAGGTCAAGAAAGGGAAGGGAGGTGTCGGAGATGGATCAAGTGAATTTAAGGGCAGGCTGGAACTAGTGAACGAAGTTGATGAACTGCTCCAGTTCAGCCTGAGTGCAGGATGCTGCACCGTTGCAGTCATAGATGTAATGGCAGAACAGTTGGGGCACCGTGCCTGTGTAGGTATTGAAGAGGGGCTGTTTGTCATAGCCGAGGGGCCCATCTGAGTGCCCATAACCCACTCTCTGGATTTGGATGAAATGACAAGAATTGAAGAAAAAGTTATCGAGGGTGAGGACTAGTTTGGTGTGGCAGAGGTAGGTATTGGTTGAGGCGAACTGGATGGGTCTGTTAGAGAGGAGAAGGCTGAGGGCCTGAAGGCCATCCTTGTGGGGTATGGATGTGTATAAGGACTGCACGTCCACTGTGAAGATAAAGCATTAGAGGTCAGGGAACTGGAAGTTACTGAAGAGATGGAGAGCATGGTTAGTGTCATGGATGTAGGTGAGAAATGTCTTGACCAAGGTGGGTGAGGATGGAGTCAAGGTTGGAAGAAATGAGTTAGACGGAGCAGGAGTATGCCGTGACGATAGGTTGGCCGGGGTAGTTGGGTTTGTGGATCTTGGGGAGCAGGTAGAACTGGACAGTGTGGGGTTAGGGGCCTGTGAGATTGGAGGGAAGATCACCAGAGGCAATGAGGTCACAGACAGTCAGAGTGATTTCGGCCAAGTAGGTCACGGTGGGGTCGTAGGCAAGGGGGAAGGTAGAGCATGGTGTTGGAGAGCTGGTGTTCGGCCTCTGCAACACAGAGGTGCGTCCTCCAGATTCCCACCACCCCACCTTTGTCAGCGAGTTTGATGGTGAAACAGGGATTGGTGCAGAGAGAGTGGAGCACTTCACATTCGGTGGGGGTGGGGTTGGAGTGGTCCCTGCATCCAAGGCACTGACAAAGTCTAAAATGTTGATGTACCATCAGTGATTCCTGCGGCACCCCACTACTATCTCACATCAACATAAAAATGATCCATTTGTCCTGGCTATACGATTCCTGTTAGTTACTTATTCCTCTATCTATGCTAATACATTAATCCCTCCACCATGAGCTTTGATTTTGTGTAGTAATCTTTGATGTGGCACTTTATCAATTATTTCTCAGAATCTAAGTATACGACACCCATAGGCTCTTCTTTAGTGATGTGCATATTACTTCTTTAAAAAACTCTCATTAATTAGTCAAATCCATGTTGACTCTGGCTAATGCATGAAGAGCTCTGCTATATCCTCCTTGATGTTCGGTTCGAGCAATTTCCTCATGGCAGATGAGGCAAAACTGACTTGTAGTTTCCGACTTTATATGACTCTCTTGAATCAACAAGATACATTCTCTATTTCCCATCTGATAGGACCTTTCCGACAGAAGAGATTTTTGTAAAATCCTCACCAACAATTATAACCAACGTATATACTATCTTGGCCTTCACTTTATTTAAGACCTGTGGATTAAGTCCATTACGACCTGGGACTTGTCAAATTTTAGATTGAATAATTTTCCCATTAATTTTTCCTGGGTGATTGTAATGGTTTTAAGTTCCTTCTTCCCTTTTACCTCTTGATTCACAATTATTTATGGAATGTTATTTGTATTGAGTACAGTGATGACAGATACAATACACATGTTCAATGCACCTGCCATTTGCTCATTAATTTCCCAGACCAACTCTCCAGAGGGCCAACACTCACTTTAGGTACTCTTTCCTTTTGAAATACCTGCAGGAACTGTTGTTATATTTCCAGCTCGATTTCTCTTGAGTTCTAACTTCTTGCTCAAAGTTTCAGTTACTCTTTGCTGGTGTGCTTATTCGTCCAATCTTATACCCGCCACTAACCTTTACCGAACTGTAAGCTTTCTCTTTCAATTTGATTCCATTGTTAACTTTCTTCGCTATCTATGAAAGATGCATCCTTCTTGTGGAGTCATTATTTTCCACTGGAATGTGTTTTTGCTGAGTATTATAGCATATCTCGTTAAACATCTTCCACTGTTTCTTTGCTACCTACCTCTTAATCTAACTTCCCAGCTCACTTCAGCCAGCCCTGTCTTTACAATTGCATTTAGTTAAGTTTAACACAGTTGTTTTAAATACATTCTTTCCTTGAATATGAAAGTCAATGATGCTCTGATCACTGTTACCCAGGGGCTCCTTTACGATGAGGGCATTAATTCATCCTGTCTCATTGCCTATTACCAGATCTAGAATTGTCTGCTGTTTGGTTAACTCTAAAAGCCTGTGCTGATTAATCTACAAACTCACCTTCCAGGCTTTATTTGCAAACCTGATTTATCTAATCTGCATGTAAGTATTGCCATTCTTTTCTGAAATGCCCATTAATTCCTGCACACACCATCCTACAGTATGGTCACTGTTAGGTTGGTCTATAAACTATTCCCAGCAGTGGCGTTTTACTTGAAGTAAAAGCAAAATACTGCAGATGCTCAAAATTTCAAATAAAAACAAGAATGCTGGAGAAACTCAGCAGGTCAGGCAGCATCTGTGGAGAGAGAAACAGACTTAACATTTCAAGTCGAGTCTGACTCTTCTTCAGATGCTGACACATCCATATATAAACTTAAAGTGAAGTCTATACACCACCGAGACAGTGGTCTATTCCACCACTTTCCTCCTCTCCACCTTCTACCAATTCCTGCTCAAAATGCAATAGCAATTGTAATGATGGTTATTGTTCTTGGAATTCAAGGAAAATAATGGATTCGTAGATGCTTAGGCACATTAGAGGTAGTTGTGTAGCTCCTGTCCGAGGACACAGCTGGTACATTGGAACTGATAAATTGTGGCACGGACAGATACCACTCTAAGATGCTGCACACAGACAGCAACAGTACATTGTCACTGATCCTTTTAAAAAGGGATAAATGTTCTACTTCAGGGGTCTCCTTCTCACATTGATTTTCTAGCTCCTCAGGCCTGATGCTGCACCACTTCAGGCTTTTCCCTTTTTAAAAAAAAATTAACTGACAAAAAGTATCACTGAGTGGGCCAGGCATTTATTCCTAATTCCTAGTTGCCTTTGAGAAGGTGGTGGTGAGCTGGCTTCTTGAATCTCTATGGTCCCTTTGGTGTAAGTAGCAAGATAGTCTGTCTACTTTTGATCTTTTGAGAGTTTCCAGCAATTGATACAACGGATTGAAAAGGCCCAGCCAGCCAGAGAGCAGTTACGTGTTAACCACATTGCTGTGGGTCTGGAGTCGTGTGTATGCCAGACCAGATAAGGACATCAGTTCTACTAACATCACTGAAGACATTATTAAAAGTCATTATGTTTGGTTGGGTTTCATAGAACATATTACAGTGCAGAACAGGCCCTTTATGTTGCGCCAACCTCTACACTATCCCATCATCCATGTGCTTATTCAAGGACTGTTTAAATGCCCCTAATGTGACTGAGTTAACTACATTGGCAGGTAGGGCATTCCACACCCTTACCACTCTCTGAGTAAAGAACCTCTGACATCGGTTTTTAATCTATCACCTCTCAATTTGCAGCTATGCCCCTTCATACAAGATGACATCATCATTCCAGGAAAAAGAATCACTGATCATCTTGTATGTCTCTATTAAATCCCCTCCTAGTCTTCTTCTCTCCAATGAGAGCAGACCCAAGTCCCTCAGCCTTTCCTTATAAGACCTTCCCCCTCCAGACCAGGCAGCATCTGGGTAGATCTCCTCTGCACCTTTTCCAATGCTTCCACATCCATCCTGTAATGGGGAGACCAGAATCGTACACAATATTCCAAGTGTGGCTGCACTAGCATTTTGTACAGTTGCAGCATGACATCACGGCTCTGGAACTCAATCCCCCTGCCAATAAAATCTACCACATCGTATGCCTTCTTAACAGCACTATCAACCTGGGTGGCAACTTTCAGGGATCTATGTATGTGGACACCAAGATCCCTCTGCACATCCACACTACCAAGGATCTTTCCAGTGGCCCAGTATTGTCTTCCTGATATTTTTCCCCAAAGTGAATCACCTCACATTTATCTGCATTGAACTCCATTTACCACCTCTCAGCCCAATTCTGCAGTTTATCCAAGTCCCCCTGCAATCTGCAACACTTATCCACACTGCCCACTACTCCATCAACATTAGTGTCATCTGCAAACTTACTAATCCATCCATCTATGCCTGGGTCCAAGTCATTTATAAAAATGACAAAGAGTTACTAGTGGTGTAACGCAAGGGTCAGTGTTGGGTCCACTGCTGTTCGCCATTTTTATAAATGACCTGGATGAGGGCGTAGAAGGGTGGGTTGGTAAATTTGCAGACGACACTAAGGTTGGTGGAGTTGTGGATAGTGACGAAGGATGTTATAGGTTACAGAGAGACATAGATAAGCTGCAGAACTGGGCTGAGAGGTGGCAAATGGAGTTTAATGCAGACAAGTGTGAGGTGATTCACTTTGGTCGGAGTAACCGGAATGCAAAGATTCGTGGTAGTGTAGATGAGCAGAGGGATCTCAGTGTCCAGGTCCTTGAAAGTTGCCACCCAGGTTGACAGGGTTGTTAAGAGGACATACAGTGTTTTAGCTTTTATTAATAGAGGGATCGAGTTCTGGAATCATGAGGTTATGCTACAGCTGTACAAAACTTTGGTGCGGCCACACTTGGAGTATTGTGTACATTCTGGTCACCGCATTATAAGAAAGATATGGAAGCTTTGGAAAGGGTACAGAGGAGATTTACTAGGATGTTGCCTGGTATGGAAGGAATGTCTTACGAGGAAAGGCTGAGGGATTTGAGGCTGTTTTCGTTGGAGAGAAGAAGGTTGAGAGGTGACTTAATAGAGACATATAAGATAATCAGAGGGTTAGATAGGGTGGACAGGGAGAGCCTTTTTCCAAGTATGGTGACAGCAGGCACGACGGGGCATAGCTTTAAATTGAGGGGTGATAGATATAGAACAGATGTCAGAGGTAGTTTCTTTACTCAGAGTAGTAAGGGCATGGAATGCTTTGCCTGCAATGGTAGTCGATTCACTAACTTTAAGTGCATTTAAGTTGTCATTGGACAAGCATATGGATGTACATGGAATAGTGTAGGTTAGATAGGCTTCAGATTGGTATGACAGGTCGGCGCAACATCGAGGGCCGAAGAGCCTGTGCTGCACTGTTATGTTATATGTAATAGCAGTCCCAAAACAGTTCCTTGTGACACATCACTAGTAACCGGACTCCAGGATGAATATTATCCATCATCCACCACTCGCTGCCTTCTTACAGAAAGCCAGTTTCTAATTCAAACTGCTAAATCCCTTGCCTCTGCATTTTCTCCAAAAGCCTACCATGTGGAACCTTATCAAAGGCTTTACTAAAGTCCATGTATACCACATCAACTGCCCTACCCTCATCTACATGCTCGGTCACCTTCTCAAACACTCAATGAGGTTTGCGAGACACGACTTGTCCCTGACAAAACAGTGTTGACGACCTCCAATCAAATTGTTGCTTGCTAGATCATTATAAGTCCTCTCTCATATAATCCTTTCCAAAACTACTTCTACAACAGACGTCGGGCTCACTGGTCGTTAATTACCTGGGTTGTCTCTAATTCTTGAACAAGGCACAATACTATCAATCCTCCAGTCCTTAGGTACTAAACCTGTAGACAATGATGACACAAAGATCAAGGCCAAAAGCTCCACCATCTCCTCCCTAGCTTCCCAGAGAATCCTCAGATAAATTCCAGCCAGCCCAGGGGACTTACCTACTTTCACTTCTTCTAGAATTGATAACATCTCCTCCTTACTAACCTCAATCCTTTCTAATCTAATAGCCTGTATCTCAGTCTTCTCCTCTACAATATTCTTCTTTTCTGGAGTCAAAACAGATGAGAAATATTCATTTAGCACCTCTCCGATCTCCACAGGGTTCACTTCTGTCTTTGACTGGCTCTATCCCTATCCTGGTCATCCTTTTATTCTTCACATACCTATAGAAAACTTTATGGTTCTCTTTATTCTACCTGCTAAAAACTGGTCATGTACCCTCCTTGCTCCTCTTAACTCTCTCTTTAAAGTAGCTAATCTATAACTCTCCATCACCTCATCTGAAGCATCTCATCTCAACGTCACATAAGCCTCCCTCTTCCGCTTAACAAGAGATACAATTTCTTTAGTAGATCACAGTTCCCTTACTTTATCACTTGCTCCCTGCCTGACAGGGTCATACCTATCAAGGACATGCAATATATGTTCCTTCAACCAATTCTACAGTTTGATTGTCCCCTACCCCTGCATTTTGCTCCCCCATTCTATGTCTCCTAAGTCTTGCCTAATTGCATTATAGTTGCCCTTCCCCCATCTATAACTCTTGCCCTGTGGCATGTACCTATCCCTTTCCATCATTAAACTAAACATAATCAAATTATTGCCACTCTCTCCAAAGTGTTCACCTGTCACTAAATCAAACACCTGGCCTGCTTCATTACCAAGCACCAGATCCAGTGTGGCCTCCCGTCTTGTCAGTCCTTCGACATGCTGTATCAGGAAACCCTCCTGTATACATTGAACAAAAATTGACCCATCCGACGTACTCAAGTTATAGCACTTCCAGTCAATGTCGGTGAAGTCCCCCATAATGACTACCCTGTTCCTTTCACTCCTATCCAGAATTGTTTTGCCAATCCTCTCCTCCACCTCCCTGGAACTCTGTGGAGGCCTATAAAAAAACTCCCAATAGTGTGACCTCTCCTCCTGTTTCTAACCTTAGCCCATACCACCTCAGTAGACAAGTCCTCGTCAAAAGTTCTCTCAACCATCATTATACTGTCTTTGACTACAAAGCCACCCCTCCCCCTCTTTTACTGCCTTGCCTGATCTTAATGAAAGACCTGCAACATCCATTCCTGACCCTGCTCTGTCCATGTCTCCGAAATAGCCACAATATCGAAGTCCCAGGTACCTATCCATGCTGTAAACTTACCTACTGTAATCCAGATATCCCTGATGTTGAAGTAGACACACTTCAAACCAGTTTGCTGTCTGTCAGCACACTCCTGTGACCGTGAAATTCTGTCCATGTCCTTCCTACTCACATCTTCCTGTGCACTGGAACTACACCACCCTCTCTCCCCTGCTGAGCTAGTTTAAACCCACTCGAATAGCACCAAATTTCTCACCCAGAATATTAGTACCCCTCTGGTTCAAGTGAAGACTGTCCTATTTGTAGAGGTCCCACCTTCCTCAGAATGAGCCCCAATTATCCATATACCTGAAACCCTCCTTCCTTCACCATCCTTGCAGCCACGTGTTCAGCTGATAGCGCTCCCTGTTCCTCAACTTGCTATCACGTGACACGGGTAACAAACCAGAGATAACAACTCTGTTTGTTCCAGCACTCAGCTTCCACCCGAGCTCTCTGAAATCCTGCCTTACATCCCTATCCCATTTTCTACCCATGTCTTTGGTACCTACATGGACCACGACTTGGGGCTGTTCATCCTCCCCCAAAGACACAATCCGACACATCATTATTAGACTTTATTTCAAGATTTTTACTAAATTCAAATTCTACTGTGGTTGTGGAATCTGAACCTGTGTCCCCAGACTATCATGCAGGCTTCTGCATTACAAGCCCAGCAACAATACCACTGTGTCATCACTTACCCCAAGCCTTAAGCAAGTCTTTGTAGCACTTGTGACCAACTGTGGTTTCTATTGCCAGACTTGAGCTCTCCATACAAAGGAACTAAGTAGCTACTCTTCATTTGAAAGCTGACATGGAATTTTGTACAGGCACACAAGGTAACATTCAGCCCCTTGACTTAATGCTGCCAGTCAATTAGATTTAGGACGATTTATGCCTCAGCTCCATTTATCAATCGTCTTTGGTTCCATCACCCATACTAACTGCTGCTTATTGAAAATTCTACTATTACTAGTTTGATGTTTTCAATCCAATCCCCCACCCTACACCATCAAATGTCTTCTGGTGGAGAGAGCACTAAATTTCACAAACTTTTGTTTTAAGAAGTGCTTTATTTTAAAAAAAAAACAACAGCTGTATATTGTGAAGTCCTACTCAGCGTGGACTTCGGGTCTTGAGGTGATTCCTCGAAGCGCAGTCCCACCGTGGATAAAGCACTTAAGACTGTAATGTTTGAACTTTCAGCTTTATCTTCTACATAAAACTAAGAGGGTCTGCAATGCATAACTTTTAAACTTATTTTGTATGTTTTACACCACATTATAATACTGCAATGTTCAACTTTGTTCTTTCTACCTTGTTCTTAAGATTCTGTGCCGAGGTACTTGGACCTTGTGTGATGACATTATACATGTTTCACCGTACTCCTGTACTCGAGTACACATGACAATAAACTCAAATCAAATCTGAAGGTTGGATACACTGTCTCAAGATGTGCACACGGTTATTGTCATACCTGACACAAACAATGAACCAATAATTACAACAGAATAGAATCTCTAGTGTGGAAACAACAAGTCCACACCGACCCTCTAAACAGTAACCCCCCCAGACCCATTCCCTCTACCTGGTATTTATGCCTGACTAATGCACATAAGCTACACTTGCTTGAACACTCTGGGCAAGTACACATGGCAAATTCACCTAACTACACAGTTTTGGACTGTGGAGGAAACCGGAGCACCTGGAGGGAATCCATGCAGACATGGGGAGAACGTACAAACTCCACATAGACAGTCACCTGAGGCTGAAATCGAACCTGGGACCCTGGTGCTGAGAGGCAGCAGTGCTAACCACTGAGCCACCGTGCCTTGAAACGTTTTTCCTATTTTCCAGAGGGTCAGAACTTCAGAACTATGAAGTACAAGACTAAGGATGTTATAATGAATTTGTCAATGGCATTAGTTAGACTTCAGCTGGAGTACTGTACACAGTTCTGGCCATCACACCTCGGGAAAGATGTGACTGTATGGGAGAAAGTACAGAAGAGGTTTCTTAGAATGGTTCCAGGGATGAGAAACTTCAGTTATGAAGATAGGTGGCAAAGGTTGGGACAATTTCATTTTGAAAGGACAAGGCTAAAAAGAGACTTTTGATTTAACAATTCAAAATCATGAATGAGCTGGATAGAGAGTAGACAGGGGAAAAACTATTCCCAATCAACAAAAGGATCAGGACAGGAGGAAACAGATATTAGACACATTGCATTTATTTCCTTTTGCAAGTTACATGGTTTGGATTTGGAACACTCTGTCTGGAAGGATGATATAGGCAGGTTCAATTGATGCATTTAAAAAGGGATTAGATGATTATTTAAAATAAGAATAATATATAGGACTTTGAGAAAGACTAGTTTAGAAAACTAGTGCTAACACGATGGATCAAATGGCCTCTTTGTGCACTGTAACAATTCTGTCGTTTTAAAAATAAAAATCAACACTTACCTCATCATATCCAAAAATAGCGGCGTAGAAAGTTTCTGTCATAACTCTCATGTCCTCCTTCAGCACAACTGATTCGATCTGAGAGGCACAAATGGTACCACAAATGAATATCTGGCATGTAATCAACTGCACCTTTTCCTCAGTGGAGAGCTCAGATAGTAAGATATGAAGAGAAATGTTCAACATCAAATCCAGGTACATTCAGGTGTGAACAGCAGCAGTTTCTAAGTGTATCCTGAAATGGTTACCAGTAACTAGTTGTTAGCCAGTTTTGAAAAGATTTGTAACTCAGGTTGAGGTTCTGGATGTGAGTTTGGTTGCTCAGTTTCAGACGCTTCTTTGTTACCATACTAGGTAACATCAGTGAGCCTCCAGTGAAAGAACTACCAAAATGTCTGAAATACAAACCTCCCCATAACATCCCAGTAGCTAAAAGAACAACAGAACAAAACGGCTGCAGAATGCTTCAAAAAAATGATTAACAATGCCCACAACTGACTCTGTAAATACAATCGGGAAATTTCGCGCCAAAATACTTTACTCACAATGCAACAGACCATGAATGGACAGACACAGTACAACAGGCCATAGGCATGAGACAGCGGCAAACACAGAAAATAAAAAAATTAGACCTGCAGAAAAAACTAGATAAATTGACACAAGGCTTCACTGGAGACTCACTGATGATGTTACCTAGAATGGTGACAAAATGTCTGAAACTGAACCTTCCACCTCAACGAGCAAACTCACATCCAGTAACTAGTTACCTTACATCACCTACTGCTTGTGTGGAACATAAAGGGCTCGTTGGGCTGAATAACCTGTTTCTACATTGTATCTTCTCATACTTTCATTTCAAAAGTACAGCATTCATAAGCCTTAACCTGTCCTTTCTCCATCAGGAAAACAAAGAAACACCTATATCTTGGACTGGATGTGGTTGACAGGTAACAGGGATATCATGGACATGGATAAACTCAGGGTGCAAATCTTTCAGCTTCTCCACCCCCCTCTGCCATTTAATTACATCGTGGCTGATCTATGTCCCCAAGAAGCACAAAAGGCCTCAACAGAGAAGCAGTTTGAATCATCGATCGCCCTTCCATGCCCTTTCATTTTACTCATACGACATGAGATGGCTATTCATAAATGAGCTCAGCTTAATTATAAAGCACACACAGTGGGCGGAATGGTCTTTTTCTATACCGTAAGCATCTTCTGTTTCTCAAACCTGGGAGTGTGTGTTTTTGGGGAGGGATGGGGTAAGGGTTGGATCTCCACTAAGATGATCCATAGGCACTCCACAAAGGGAGGGGGAAATCTTTACCACCGGACAAAGCGGTGGGATTTTTACACCGTCGGTAAGGGCAGGGGGATTCCCAACTGTGATACACACGAGAGTTGTAGAGAAACATTTTAATACCATTTATTTTATTTTAGAGTTTGGATATTGAACTAGTGGCATGGTGGTTTTGGCCCATGTCTATGAAGGGGTTTAATGATTAATTTACACAGTTTTCTGAAGCCTTGGTTTGTTAGATGGCTTTTGAAGGCTAATGGATATTTGTTTACTTTTGGTAAGTTTTTATGAGTGAACAGGGTAAACAACCCAATGTACTCGGCTTCCGTTAGGAAGCTCTGAAGTGTTTTTTTTTGCTATGGTGTTAGGAGCAAGGTACTGGCATGGACAGGATTGGCTGACTGGCAGGAGATAGAGTGTGGGGATAAGAGGATCTTTTTCAGAATGGAGGTGAAAAATAGTTACATGAGGAGGCCATTTGGCCCTTTGAGTCTGTTCTGCCATTCAATATGATCAGGCTGATGATTGAACTGGATAGCCAGTGGCTGCTTTTCATCATATCCTTTGATCCCTTTAGCCTCAAGTGCAATATCTAATTTCATTTTGAAATCATACAACATTCAGACCTTGACTGCTTTCTATGATCGCAAATTCCCATAAGATACAGGAGTAGAATTAGGCTATTTAGCGCATTGTATCTGCAACATTTGAGCATGGCTCATACGTTTCTCAATCCCATTCTCCTGCCTTATCCTCATTACCCTTGATCTCTTTACTAATCAGGAACCTATCTAACTCTGTATTAAATACACTCAATGGCCTGGCCTCTATAGTCTTCTGTAGCTATGAGTTTCACAGATTGCACAACCTCTAGCTGAAGAAATTCCTTCTCATCTCAGTTCTAAAGGGTCATCTCTCCATTCTGAGGCTGTGCCCTTAGATCTGAGTCTCTTGTACTCATGGAAACACCCCTTCACATTCACTCTATCCAGGACCTCTCAGTATTCTGTAAGTTTCAATCAGATCTCTCATCTTCTAAACTCCACCAATTACAGACTCAGAGTCCTCATATGACAAACCCTTTATCCCCGGATCATTCCTGCAAACTTTCTCTGGAGCCCCTCCAATGTCAGCACATCCAGACACAGCACCCAAAACTGCTCATAATATTCCATTATACAGCTTCAGCAGCACATCTCATCTCTTGTATTCCAGCCCCTTTGAAATGAATGCCAACATTGCATTTGCTTTCTTAACTACCAAACAAAATGGTAACCTCATGAGAATCTTGAAGTTCTGAACAGTTGCCTCATTCAGAGAACATCTACGCCTCTATTCTTCCTACGGGAGTGCATAACCTCACACTTTCCCACACTGTATTCAATCTGGAACTTCTTTTGCCCACTATTGTAGCCCGTCCTAGTCCTTCTGCAGCCTCCCCTTTTCCGCAACAATATCTACCCCTCCAACTATCTTTGTGTTGTCTGTAAACTTAGCAACAATGCCCTCAGTTCCCTTATCCAGATCATTAATGTATAACATGAATTGTCCCAACACTAGTGGAACTCCACTAGTCACCTCCTGCCATTCTGAAAAAGATCCTCTTATCCCCACTCTCTACTTCCTGCCAGACAGCCAATCCTCTATCCATGCCAGTACCTTGCTCCTAACACCATGAACTATTTTGTAGCCTCCTGTGCAGCAACTTGTCAAGGGCCTTCTGGAAATCCAAATAGATCACATCCACTGGCTCTGCTTTGCGTAACTTGCTTGTTACCTTCTCAAATAATTCAAACAAATTTGAACTCCCCTTGACGAAGCCATGCTGACTCAGCCCTATTTTACCATGTTCTCCACAATCTCATTCAAGGTCAGGCTAACTACCTACAAGTTTCCTGTCTTCTGTCGGATTTCTTGTTGCCTCTCTATTTAAAAAAGGGTTACATTAGCTATCCTTTAATCTACAGGAACTGTTCCAGAATTGTTGCAGAACTGATTTCTCTCAGTTCCTCCATCGCACAAGACCCTGTGTTCCTCAATATTTTTGCAGTGTTAGTTGTCTGCTCTCATGTGAGCAGAGAACTGAAGTATGTATTTAGTTGATTAGCCATTTGTTTGTTGCAGATTGTAAATTCGCATTTCCATTCTGACTGGAAGGGACCCACATTTGCCTTCATCAATCTTTTTCTCTTCACGTACCTATAGAAGCTTTTACAGTCAGATGTTATGTTCACTGCAAGTTTACTCTTATTCTCTATTTTGCCTTTCTTAATCAATCCCTTTTGTCCTCTTTTGTTGAATTCTAAACTCACCACTCTTCAGTCTGTTGCTTTTTTGGCCAATTCGTATGCTTCTTCCTTGGATTTAATACCATCTCAAATTTCTCTTGTAAGTCAGTTTGAACACCTTTCCCATTTTGTTTCAGTGCAGGACAGGAATGATCAGTTCTTGCAGTTCATCCATGCGCTCAATGTTTGCCACTGCCATCCCATGTGGCCCAATCTATTGTAACCAACTTGCACCTCATACCATTGTAGTTTCCGCTGTTTAGACCCAGTACCCTAGTCTCAGAATCAGCCATGTCACTCTCCATTTTGGTGAGGAATTCTAGCATATTATAGTCACCCCCTGTCCCCAAAGGGCCTCACACAATTGGATTGCTAATCCCACCTTTCTCATTGCACATTATCCAGTGTAGGATGGCCTGTTGTCTAGTTGGTTTGCCAATTTATCAGTCCAGAAAACCATCCTATACACACTTCAGGAATTCCTCCTCTGTTTGATATGCCCAATCTATATGCAGATTAAAGTCAATCATGTTCCTTTCTTGCAATCACTTCAAACTTCTTGTTTAATATCATTCCCCACATCGCTCTGAGAGTTTGGTGTCTATATTCAACCTTCACTAATGTTTTGTGCCCCATAGTGTTTCTCAGCTCTAACCTATACAGATTCTCTATCACTGGAACAGATATCCTTCCTTACTATTGTGCTAATTTGCTCTTTAACCAGTAATGCAGCTCCATTTCCTTGTTCTTTTTGTCTGCCCTTCCTAAATGTTGAATATTTCAAATGTTCAGTTCCCATGCCTGGTCACTCTTCAGCCATGTCTTGGTCATCTGACTATATTAGATCTATTTTCATATATTTGCACAATTAATTCATCCACTTTATCATGAATTCTCTACACATTAAGGCACAAAGCCTGAAGGCTTGTCATTTTTACATGATGCTTCCTGTTCCCATTAGTTTTCCATTATGGCCCTGTTTGATTCTTGCCTTTCATGTTTCTGCCCATCACTTTCCTTATTCCGCTTTTAGACTTTTGTTCTTGTCCTTGACTCACCTTCCCTGATTCCTTGCATAGAATCCCATCCCTCGGCCATTTTAGTTTACAGCATTCCTAACCACTCTCATAACACACCCCAAATGGAGTGTTTGCATGTAAATACTTGATTCGTTCCATCTTCAATTCTTTTCCATAATATACTCCTGTATTATTGTTAAAACCAAGACTGTAGCATCATGTATCCATGTTTCAGCGAAGTGAAAAACTGGTTCCTCAAAACAAAAAAAAACTAACTTCAGTGTGCAATCGGGCTTGTTCAGCAATAACATTTACTGGGATCATAACCCTATTGGACACAGAACAACCTTGATTATCTGAATGAGGGGGACGGGGAGTACTTTGTTCAGATAACTAATCAGGGTTCCTTGGCGGATGCAACAACAGAAACCAGTGGCAGTGGCAATAAGAACAGTGTCCCCGTGGCAGTGACGGCAATAGGAACAGGGTTCCTGTGGCAACCCTGTTCCCAATTCTGCCACCAGCCCAGGCTGCTTGCTCTCGCTGTGCTTTTATTTAAATTTAATAACATTTTTACAGGACCTTGAGAGCTTGTTTGGATAATCCGAAATCGGATAATTGATATTCAGATAACCGAGGTTGTTCTGTACTTGGCAGGGAAGTATAGGTAATGGACAATGGTGATGCTCCCAGCTAGCATGAACCAACACGGAGTTCGGATTTTGACTTGCTATGAAACAGAAGATTAGCAAATAAAAATGCGGACATTCAAGTACCGTATTGTGAGTTTCCACTGTAATCATTTCGTAAGCCCTAATACACTTTGTCAGGAAAATTGGCCAAATGCAGGGTAGGAAAACTGAAAGAACTGCAAATGCTGCAAATCAGAAACAAAAACAGAGATTTCTGGAAAGGCTCAGCAGGTCTGGCAGCAACTGCGAAGAGAAATCAGCGTTAATGTTTTGGGTCTGGTGAACTTTCTTCAGAACTCGTTAGAGAAAGGCTCAGCCTGAGCAGTTAAAGTACTGACCTTTCTTTTTTTGAAGATACATAAAAATCTGAAACCTCAGAAGCGTGTGCTAGTCACCTTCAGGCCAATGCAGCAAGCCAAAGAACACATCAAGTTGCCTGATAGGTGAATATTTATACTACATTAATGTTCACAGAAAACCCAAACCATTCGCTGTCTAAACTGGTTATATTCCTTCCTGTTAACTCAGTACTATCCTTGTGTAAATTTCTAGAGCAGTTAAACAAACAGTCAGCAGTGGATTACACATCATAGCACTGTTTCATGCCTGACTGTGCTGAAACATCCCACGTGGATGTTGAAATAGGTACATTTCTGGCATCCTACACATTTATAGCAAGTTAAAATTTTATATAAAACTTTATAAAGTTTTTATTGGATTTTAAAAACTTGTGTCAGGGTTAGTTGAGAATCGCTGACAAACCTAGCATTTCCGTGCATGTGACATGATAGAATCGCTGGCCCAATGGTGATAGCTTTGGTTATTGACTTACAGGAAAAGTAGAGTTTGCTTGTGTTATTCTAAGTCCAAAACAGTCTGCTTGCAATGCACCAGAGTTAACTTCCCTGGCCAGTGTCTTAAATGAGCAAAACAGCTGCCAATTAAAGTGCCTCACAAACATCCAAGCAGCCTTCAAAACCCCTGGTTTTCTTATCGGCTGCTGTGCCCCTTAGTGCTAACAGCAGCAAATCTACTGGTGTACCCTTTCAGTCTGTTAGTGAAATAGGCTCTTGTCTGCTTCCTCACCGCCGCCTCCACCATCCACCCCATGTCCCTCAGAGCAAGGGGCGACGGGTGCAGAAGGCAAGCTGGAATACATTATGAGCTGAACACATGCAGTAGCTGGAGTGCCAATCTCCAACAAGGAGGGAAAACATTGCCTCATTAAATAAACTGACCAAATAAGAGAGCAGAAGTGAAACAACACACAGCACTAGCTCTTAAAGAAGGAGCAATTAAATGCGAGAGGGTAAAGAATCCTTTTAACCCTGAGCTAATTTGTTCAAATAGTAGTTTGATTTTATTGTGGAGCATTCCACAGAAACTTTGGGCAGGATTTCGATGGGTTCACGTGAATGAGGTTAGGTGAGGGTGCATTGCGAAAAGTGTGTTGCTGTATGGCGTCTTGGTGCCCTGCACTTCCACAACACTGCAAATTACAAAGTGCAGGCTGGGCGAGACAGAGAGAGAGACAGAGAGAGAGACAGAGAGAGAGACAGAGAGACACACAGTGAGAGACAGAGAGAGAGAAGAGAGAGACACACACAGACAGACAGAGATGGAATTATTCCAGTCTTCTAGTTACCTGCCCACTGTTGAAGAGCTTGTTACCGGCTGCAGAGGGCCAGCACAAACTGCTAATGCATCAAACTGGAAGATCACACATTGTAGGCCAGAGTAGTACACAGGTGTCAGGGGAACAGCAGGGAGCCATTGTATGATGCTGCTGCTAGGTTAGCACTGGGAGAAAGTGTCATTCAAACTTGCTTAAGGTGGTACAAAGTTGCCATGACTTGAGCAGAGGAGAGAGTTAAACATTTTATGATTAACCATTTGGTCACTTGCATACACCATGAGGTTCCTGGCCCTCTGCTCTCCTGTCTGCTATAATCTACAAGGCAAGCCCAGTCCTGGCTGGCACCTGTCTCTAAGCACTGAGCCAGCTCCGTCCTCCAGGCAGTGCCTCCACCATTAATTAGCTGAGCTCGTGCTATTACGGGTTTTGCATATTAAAACAGCTTTGCGTCATCAGACAGAATTGGAATGAGTTTTATACCAGAGAACAATCCAGTCTATTGTCAAAATTTTGACAGGATGAATAAGCTCCTAAACTGTATTCTAGTTTACTTTGAATTTCCAATCAAAATGCAAATCTTTGTGCCCTTTACCCCAGTTTGGGAGTCATAGGCTAAAAGGTGAACCTTATCCAAGGGGATTCATCAACAACAGGGCAACTATTATACATTTAAGCTCATTAGATCTGATACACAAGAGAATGAAGAAAGCGGTTTCTTTGTTCAGATGAGTTTTGTTTAGAAGAAAGAAAAACACTTAGAGATCTAAAAAAGCTTACATTGATATAGCACCTGTCACAACCTCAAGAAGCACTCAATAGCCAATGAATTGTTTTTAAAGCCTACTTATAATTATAGTTACACACATCAACATCCCACAAGAAAAGCAGAGGCTTTGTGGTGAGATTGGAGAAACTGCGATTGCTTGCCTTAAAACAGAGAAGGTTAAAAGGAGATTTAGTGGAGACAATCAAGATCACAAGGGGTTTGATGGTTTGAACAGGTAAACACTTTCTGTTGGTTGTGGTGTTGGAGACATCAAGGCAGATTTAAGACAATTGGTGAAAGTATCAGAGGGAAGGGGAGTTGAACATTTCACAGGCAATGATGACCTGGAATGCATTGCCTAGAGAGTGGTGAATGCAGATTCAAACAGTAATGTACAGGGATGTGTAGCTAGGTGGAGTAACCATGGTAAATGCTACAGGTTATGGGGGTAGGATTGGAGGGTGGCTCTGGGTAATATGCCCTTCAGAGGGTTGGTGCAGACTTGTTGGGCCGAATGACCTCTTTCTGCATGCTATAAATTCTTTGATTCTATCTACTGAGCCATGAGGATTGAGTAGAACTAATTGTATCAGCTCATTGAAAGAGCCAACACAGATACATTGCAATGAATGGCCTCCACTTGTGCTGTATGATTCCATAAATGAGATAAATTACCAATTAATGCTTTGGTGATAGCAATTCAGGGGGGGATATTGGCCATGACATTTGAGGAACAGTGTAGTCCTTCAGTAGTGCTGTAGAAGGCTTTACATTTACCTGAATCAGCTAGTTTGCCATCTCTCAAACAAATCTCCAACAGTGCATCTTCGTACTAGCACAGAAATATCAGCTTACATTATGCGCCCAAGTTCCTGAATTGAAGTTGGGCCCATTGCCCTTTCTGGTTCATTGGCTGTGGTGCTACCACTCAGTCAAGGTGAGGCCCAGTATGTATTTGGTAAACTTGCATGATAAAGCAATTTGACAGGACTGAGCAGCGTTGACAAGGTCTCTGCAGGAGGTTGAGGAGTGCAAAAGACAAGGAGTACCAATAATTAATCTTTCCGGAGACTGAATGGTACGCACTGGGCTGATAGTCCCTTGTGAAAGTTGTAAAACGTACAGGAAACTCGGAGGTTGGACAGTCAGACTTTTGAAACAGAGAATCACACGTGGGATCTTGGTGAGCGAACAAGTGAATATATTGAAAAGGTTTCAAGCTTGAAGAGTTAAAATAATTCATACAGGTTTTTGTGCAGGAGTGTTGGAAAGGAAAACCTCCATAAAAAACAAACCAGATAAATGACCTATATTCTCAAGTCTTGACCAAACCTTCAGGTTTTTTAAAAAAAAATGTACATATGAAACTTGACTCAAACAGTTGAATGCGCTGAGGTCAGGAGCACTTTGTGTTGTTTATACAGCTGTGTCAATTTTTGATTCGCAAACTTGGCCGACAAGTTTAGCTCAAACTTTCTTGATTAACTAAGAGTTGTGCTGAAGAAAAAAACGAGGGGTGCCTCTCGCTAACAGCTTTGCTAAGAGTTTAGTTCGCGCTTCAAATCTCAGAAATTCAATGACCTAAATTCAAACAAACATTAGCTATCTAATAATGGTTGCCATGTGTCTACACTTGCACTGCTGTCTATTTCAGGAGGAGTGCGTTACCGCTGCATTTTAAAAAGAACAATTTGAAACTTCTCTTGGAATATTTTCACTGAACTCCACACAGAGCCATGGCAAATATCCCTTGTGCACTGGTCATGTTGCTCTGCCACACAGAAACAGAGACAGAGACACAATGACAATTTACATTTATGTTGGGCCCTTGATGTACCTAATATCCATCTCCAAGATGGTGGCATTGACATGGTCATTAGGGTTACGGACTCCTCACCTCAATGGCTCCAGTCCGAATGCATCCTTCTATTTCTCTTCTTTCTCACCTTTTTTTTCTCCATCTTCTGATACCATGGGGAAGCTGCAGCGGTGCACGGTGCGTCACTGTCTGTGGTGGCAGCAGTGCCTTTTATGACCACCCCTGGTTGCAGCAATGGTGGTGCCTGGTGTGGGGTTTCCTGGCTGAGATGGGCAACCGTGATAGAGGCCGTGCCTGAATCGGGGACTCGTGGTCACAGTAGGGAGTGAAGGGTGGAGACTCCTGGTTACGGTAGGGAGTGAAGGGTGGAGACTCCTGGTTACGGTAAGGTCTGAAGCGTGGAGACTCCTGGTTACGGTAGGGAGTGAAGGGTGGAGACTCCTGGTTACGGTAAGGTCTGAAGCGTGGAGACTCCTGGTTACGGTAGGGAGTGAAGGGTGGAGACTCCTGGTTACGGTAGGGAGTGAAGGGTGGAGACTCCTGGTTACGGTAGGGAGTGAAGGGTGGAGACTCCTGGTTACGGTAGGGAGTGAAGCGTGGAGACTCCTGGTTACAGTAGGTCTGAAGCATGGAGACTCCTGGTTACAGTAGGGTCTGAAGGGTGGAGACTCCTGGTCACAGTAGGATCTGAAGCGCGGGAGACTCCTGGGTATGGTAGGGTCTGAAGCGTGGGGGATTCCTTGAGGCTTGGGATACCTAACAGAAGCCCTGGAACCATGTTTGAAGACCCCTTCTACAGAAGATGCACTCTATTTGTGATTTTTTTTTGGAACTCAACAAGGTGCTGAATTGTGGTGACAAATCACTTTTTACTGTATGTCTCCAGATATATGTGACAAAAAATAAATTGTAACTCAATTTAAGACACATTCCAAGATACTTCATTGGAGCACTAAAAAATATTTGGACTGAGGTAATATTGGGATATGTAACCAAAAGCTTGGCCAAAGAGATAGGTTTTATGAAGAAGCTTAGAGGAAGATAGAGAGGCAAAGAGGTGAACACGTTCAGTGAGTAAGTGCCAGAGCACAGGCCTCAGGCAAATGAAAGCAAGTCAGCCAATGATGGGGCTAAGAAAATCAGGATGCGCAAAAAGCAAAGACTGGAACATTCCAGAGATTGAGGACTGTGGCGTTGGATGTGGAAAAAGACATGCTTATGATACTGAGCGTTTCAAAACTACAGCATCTTCCAAACCTTGTAACAATTCGTGTACTACTTACTGTTCTTCAAAATGCAGCCATTGTTGTGGAGGAAGGATGCAAACTAATATGTGTACAATGAGTTTCAACTAGCTACAATCTGATAATGGCCAGTTTTGGTGAGGTAAAAATTGACCAAAGTCGCACTAAGGGATCTCTTGAAGCCACCCACAAAAGCTTTAACGTATCATCTGAAAAACAGCACCTCTGATATCCCAGCATTCCCTAAATACAGCAAGGCCTCTGATAGCCCAGCATTCCCCAAATACAGCAAGGCCTCTGATATCCCGACATTCCCTAAATACAGCAAGGCCTCCGATATCCCAGCATTCCCTAAATACAGCAAGGCCTCTGATATCCCAGCATTCCCCAAATACAGCAAGGCCTCCGATAGCCAGCATTCCCTAAATACAGCAAGGCCTCTGATATCCCGGCATTCCCCAAATACAGCAAGGCCTCTGATATCCCGGCATTCCCTAAATACAGCAAGGCATCCGATAGCCCAGCATTCCCCAAATACAGCAAGGCCTCCGACAGCCAGCATTCCCTAAATACAGGGAGGCAGCAGCAGCATTGATTTTTGCAATCTCGTCCTGAATGGAACTTGAACCCACAACTTCACAGTGCTACCAACTCAACCTTGGCTGGCACTTTGAGAAAGATAGGGTGTGGGGGAATTGTGAGAAAGAGAATAAGAATTTTCAAACTGAGTTGTTTCCAGACTGAGGGTTCATGTAGCTCAGTGAACAAAAGGAGTGATGAGGAAATGGCATTTGCTACAACATAGGCACAGAGTCTTTTTTAAACAGAGGGCACACATAAAGCGGCCTGTCAGAGGAAGCATCAACCGTCAGGCACCCTCCCCCCACTGATATACAACAGGCTACATAGACTTAACGAGAGAGAGAATGGGCCGGTCTGAGGACACAACCCACAGTAGGAGAGCAGCTCACTTGGAAATGCTACGAAGCTGGCTGGATTTGTCTTAATAACAAATGTCCCTCCAGGAGATGACACAAGCAGCAGAAATGTGAGTTTTCAGGGGCCAATTAGCACAACGAGTGAAAACATTCCTTTCGCGTCTGAGACAATGACTCATACCTAGTCCAGACCAGGATTGAAAATACCCCTCTGGGAGCCACAGGAAACCTACGTGAAAGGCAAACCTCCATCCAGCTCCTGTTGGGCACCAGTCCACAAGCCTAACTGCCCATAATTTGGGACCAACTGGCAGATTCAGCTATTGATGTAATAAAGATGTTCATTCTGGAATCTGGAAATTTTCAGTATCTTTTCAGTCAGGTACATTACTCAGGGTAAGTTATGGGAACTTATAATCTGCATCTAACTTGTCTGTAAGCTGCACTTGGAAATGCTAACACTGAAAATGGAAATGTATTCCATTCTACAATTGAAGGTTGAATGATACCAAAAATAAATTCTAACAGGTTCATTGCCATACTTCAGTAAGGCCCCATGCCAAGTTGGCAGCACAATCATAAGCTGCCAAGTTAATGTGGTCATAAATACTCCCACTTTAAAACAAAGCTACATTGTTTAGTGCGTTACAGGCAAAGATTACTTTGGGGTATGTTGATTCGCATACAGTTAACCCCACCCCAAAGGTAGGAGTGTTATAGCCAACCTCAAATCTTCCTAACCCACAGTACCAAGTTCATATCATCAAGAGCAGTGCTAGTAAATGGGATTAGAATGAGCAAATAGTTTACTATGCCAGTGCACACAGGATGGGTTGAATGGACTATTTCTGTGCTACGGTTCTTTGCCAACGTGTATGATTAGTTGACTGTTTCACTATCCATTCATGTGCTTTGTCTGAAAATATTTGGTTTCTCCAATATCGCTGAGTATATTTTGAAAGAAAGACATGCATTTCTATTCATAGAATTAGAATTCATTGAATTCCTACAGTGTAGAAACAGGCCATTTGGCCCAACAAGTCCATACTGATCTTCTGAAAAGTAACCCGCTAAGATCCATCCCCCTACCCTATTATTTTACATTTACCCCTACCACCTAATCTATAAATCCTTGAACATTATGGGCAATTTAGCATGGCTAATTCAACTAACTTGCATATCTTTGGATTGTGGGAGGAAATCCATGCAGACATGAGGAAAATTTCCAAACTCCACACAGCATCCAAGATGGGAATGGAACCCCAGGTCCCTGGCATTGAGGCAGCAGTGCTAACCACTGAGCCATTGTATCTGTCCTTGTTCTGAGCACAACTGCAGAATGTCTCAAATTGATTTAGAGCCAGTAAAATACATTTTGAAATGCAGTCAATGCTATAATGTAAGAAACACGGAAGTCAATTTTCATGCAGCAAACTCTCAAAATTCAAAGTGACAACAACTGTGTCATCTGTTTTTGATGAAATGGGGGTTAAATATTGACCAAGACACCAAGGAAGATTCTCTTGTTCTTTTTCAAAACAGCACCATAGGATCTTTTATATCGTGATGTCTCAGAGAGCTGCTCTTCGGAGGGTCAGTATGGACTTGTTGGGCCAAAGGGCCCGTTTACACACTGTAGGGAATCTAATCTAATTTAATAGTCCTCCACTCTCGCAATACTGTGTTGGAACATGAAACTTTATTTTTACATTGGAGTAAACCGTGTACCAAGAATATCTAAATCAGAGGGGACAATACTACCCAGTGAGCCATGGATGGTGCAAGCATTAACATCCCTCTTTCATGTTTCTGTACTATTAAACTTTCCGATTCATAATTTTACAAATCCACAAATAACTATTATTCCAAGCAATCATGGTTATTGATCGTAAAAAGAAAACCTCGTTGTCTTTAGGCCATTTAGGTTAAGACTACATCTCTCTATTTTTCTGTATTATAGGTTGACGACTGAAATAGGAAAAGGATGTTTGAAAAATTAAAGATTACAGAGGGGATTGTTACAATTTTAAAAACAAAGTTACTAACACTCTTGGTAAGTGCTGTTTACACTGCTGCTGGCTTCAACCAGTGGGAGATGTTAATTGCAGGCAGGTTGATGCCAAGGGGTATACACAAAGTACGATTTCATAAGCAACAAATAGCTGATTGGTTTGTGGGTGGTAACCAGTTGTCGATGACAAATCAATAACAGTGTGATTTGTTTCTGGTAGGTGAACTGCTTGTGGATGTGAACGACATAGACTTTGGACCTTTGGAAGAAAACGTAATGTCTTTCTCTCATTCTGGATCAGTGGTGCTAGAAGAGCACAGCAGTTCAGGCAGCATCCAAGGAGCAGGGAAACCGACGTTTCGGGCAAAAGCCCTTCATCAGGTATGAAGTCTGTAGAAAGTTAGTTTATTTTCCCTTACCAGTTGCTGCAAACTGTAACTTTTAACCAGCAACTAAGAGAATTTACAACTTGTGAACCAGTTGCTCTGTGCCTCTTGCAAGCAAATGTGGAGATAAGAGATCCAAAAATATCAAGCCCTGGAAAGCAAAAGGTAGGTACCATGCCACAGGGCAAGAGTTATCGATGGGGCAAGGGCAATTATAATGCAATTAGAATGGGGTAGCAAAATGAAAGGGAAGGCAGCGAGTGGTGGTTGATGGAAAATATTCAGCCTGGAGTCCAGTTACTAGTGGTGTGCCACAAGGATCGGTTTTGGGACCACTGCTGTTTGCCATTTTTGTCCAAGACTTCACCAAATTATGTAGAAGGAAATATGGTCACACACTTCCCAGATACTTCCAAGGCAGAGGCTTACAACTTTCTGCTTGTGCAAATGCTTACATAGACTTAAGGAGTCTCAGTTTTCAGGAACTCTCTGCCCTAACTTCTGACAATGTCAATTATATAAAGAAAGCCAATGCTTTTACTGCAGAAAAGTAAAAGCTTCAAACAGTCCCATGACCCAGTGCACAGTTAGGAAGATAGACTAGAGTCGAAAACCAGTGATGTCTAGTCACCCTCTTCAAACGTGGTGATTCAGACAGCAACAGGAATTACTCTCCAGGCCATACATGCTCACTTCTCAGTTCCTTCCTCCCTAAATTCCACTTCCCCACTGCACCATCTCCCATTTATCCTTACAGATGGGCGTTATTGCTGATTAAAGATAATTAAGGTCAACAACTTTCTAAAGCTATACAGTCCTTCCATAAGGGTTCTTTTGGCATGGTGATACTACCCTGACCAGGCTGATTAGAAAATATCTTTAGCCTTTCCTTGGTGATTCTGACTTTGAAATTATGCTTGCTGCGAAGACAAAGATCAATTAGAGCCTATGACGTAGCACACACTGAACCACTTCACTCTGTTACAGGATATGGTGAAAATATTGTCAAACCACAAGCACAGAAAGAAGATGGAATACAGAATGCTCATGACTGCAATTAATTTGAATCAATCATTGAGCTTTTCTCTGGTTCAGTGAGGTCAGTCCAGTTGCTCCCTTAGCCCCAGCAGTGCTTCACTATCCGCCTCTGAACCACTTCTTAAAACTCACCACTTTGGCCAAGCTTTTGGTCGTTTGACATGATAGTTCCTTACATGGCCCCAGTGTCATATTTTATTTTATAATTGAATAATGAAGAACCTGAAGTCCCAGTGCTTCATCCTCCTCTTCTATTGCCTCAGACTCTCTCTCTCAGAAATAAATTGGAAGCTAAAATCTAACATTCTGGGCAAAGTCTGAAACAGTTCAGATAGAAGCAGAATCTGTCAAGAGAGACAGTCCTAAGATGTTTTGTCAGGTTAGAAGTGCTACATAAATATGAGTTATTATTGCATTGTAAGAGGTCTGAACATCTTGATATTAGGGAATTAACTCAGGTCTGTTTCTACGTATTTGAACAATAGTGTAACCCAAAACAATACCTCCTTGCAACCTAGATTTTAGATAAATTTATAACATCAGCAACAGTTCTAACATTGATTTATTTTAATTCTGTGCAATGGCAATAGTCAGTGATATGATCTTTCAAGCCTTTGACTGATCTTTTTACCTCAAATACACCTGCTTGTACTAATTCCATATCTCTTGATTCCCCTTGTTTTCAAAAATCTATTGATCTCCATCCTGAATATGTTTAACAACTGAGTATTTACAGCTCTCTGGGGTGAAGAATTACAATACATTACAATCCCTGAGTGAATAAAGTTCTCATCTCAGCCCTTGAGGGCTGACGTCTTACTTGGTGGCTACAAGTTTTAGACTCCCTGGATAGTCCCCTTAGGCTCTTGGCATCTACCTCAGCAAACCCGCTCAGAATTTCTTACATTTTAGTAAGACCACCATTAATTCTTCTAAATTCTTGAAAATATAGGCTTAGAATCTCTCCTAAAGGGACAAACATCTCAGAAAATAAAGAAACCACTACATTTACCCAGATCAATGGCCGACCTTAACTGGTTTCAACATAACATCTTCAAATCATCCTCAGCATTCCAAACTTCTGCCTAAAATAAACCTTTGTGCTATCCGCTTCAACATAATTTGATATATGTGCAGTCTTCCTGTCTCTAAAGGTTGCCTTTATTCACCTCTTCAGCATACAGGAATTGTTGAGTTTTTCAGTATAATGGGTGATTAAATATTTTTCCAATTGTCTTTATTTATAATCATTTGCTGATTTAGATGTCTAGGGAAAACATTCACCACTGTTCATCAGAGTGCCCTTTTATTACAACATACAAGACCATACATACCAGAACAGAATTAGGCCATTCAGCCCAACAATTCTACTCTGCCATTCGATCGTGGCTGATGTTCCTCATTCTCCTGCCTTCTCCCTTCATCTCTGATCTCCAAACTAATCAAGAACCTATCTCTGTCTTAAATACACTCAACGACCTAGCCTCTACATCCACAGATTCACTATCCTCTGGTGAGGAAATTCATCATCAGAATTCTAAAGAGTTATCCCTTCAATCTGATGCTGTGCCCTTGGATCCTAGTCTGACAATGCACATCAAACATAATGTTTTGTCCTAAACCGTCATGAACGACTGCCGACAATCCTGAAATGGGGAGACAGTGCAAAGGGAACGAAGACCTCAGCTAGTTCTGCGGATGCTGGAAATCTGAACCAGGAACAGAAAAAGCTGGAGAAACTAGCAGATCTGGCAGCACCTGTGGAGAGAAGGCAGAGTTAACATTTTGAGTCCAGTGACCCTTCTTCAGAGTCCTTTCAGTTGTTCATCACTCAATTACATCAGATATGATCTTTGTTCAAATCCATTTACCCCATCTTGTTCCTGAAACCCTTAAAGTCTTTACTTAACAATTATCTATCAATCGCAGGTTTTCAATTTTTAATTAACTGTGGAGAGTGTTCCACTCCCCTTTTTGTGAAGAAATGCTTCCTGACATCACCCACAAGTAGCCTCGCTCTAAATGTCAAGGTTGTTTCCTTCATTGCTCCCCAATATACCTGTCGCTGGGCAGACAGAAATCTAATGACCTCCAAGACCCTGGGGAACCCATCCTGAAAACTTATAAGCCAAGTTTAAAAAGAAAAGCAAAGCCTATTAAAACAGCTAGGGACATTCTGTGGTGCCTGACATTGAAGAATAAATTCCAAATGGAGTATTTCATTCATAGAGTGAATGTTAGGTGGATGACCAAGTCTGACAATTCTCTTTTACATTCATTTGCAAATGTGTGCTTTAAATAGAAGCATACTCAGTGTAGGCAAGTTTATCTCTGATGACTGGATTCTAAATTATGTTTTGTCTGTATTACAGAGTAACAACAGTCCAGAAACAGATCTTTTGGCCCTAACAAAGTCCAATGCCAGTGTTTAGTTTCCAACCAAGCCCCTTTCCACCTTTCTTTATCTTAGCATTCTGTTTCCTGCTCTTAAAGTTTTGTCTGCTTCCTCAGATGGACAGAAAGTATTCAATTGTGAAGAACAGAGGGGTCTCCCAGCCCCACACTCCTATCTCAACCAACAGCAGCAAAAACAGACTATCTGGCAACAACCTACACTTCCAGCGAAGTAGTCTGTGATGTCTGAAAGGTGCTATATAACGGGGGGACTTTCTTTCTCATGTAAACTTAAAGCAGACAACATGTAGAGCAATAAAACCCAAACAGAACTGGGAACAGGAGAAGGCCATTCGGCCTCTCAAACCATACTTCACATTTAACAAGATCATGGCTGATGAGGTTGCAGCTTCAACTCCACTTTCCTGACAGCCTTTCAGTCACCTCTTATTTTCACTCCATTCTCTCGACAGACTCCATCTTCAGTTGGGAATGGTGGCGAGTAGGGGAAGGGGAGTTAAGTTTGGGAAGTTAACTCATACTCGCAATTACATCCGGTTTCTTTGAGGGTACAATGCTTTTTCTGTCCAAATGCCTTGTGACTGCTCACAATGGTGTTGCAAATGTTTATAGATCACGGGCAAGAACAGGAAACGTGAGATTGGAAATAAAGTAAATCTTTGTTAAAGAGGAGAAAGTGGGTTTATTGGGACAATCAGCTAAATTGCTTTGTAGGTAAGAAAACAGTAGCATGGAGTTGAATCTGAGTTACATGTAAAAATGAACACCCCGTACTGGAATGGCTGCAGGAGGTTAATGCCAAAGTAGCCAGCAATATTGAGAGAAAAACAAATCACAAAAAAAGGAGTTTAGTTTGGATTAGCTTATTAAGTTCTTTTTTTTAATAGACTGTGCTTTAGAACATTTTAGTGTTAGAGAGTTGGGATCAACTTCTTTTCAGGCAGAGGGTAGTGAGATTCTGGAATTCTGACTGGAAGTGTGTTTTGTCAGAAACACAACATTTAAGCAGTATTCAGATATTCACTCTCCATGGTGGAAAACAGGATTAAGGTAGTCAGATCTTGGTTGACAGACTGGTGCTGATAGGTGGAGGCGATGGCTTAGTGGTATAATCACCATTATTAGGTCACACCAATGAAGTTACTTAGCACAGTGGCAAAACGTCTGCATGACAACACACACAGCATCTTCCAAACTCCTGACCACTTCTAACTTGAAAGACAAGGGCAGCAGATACGTGGGAACACCACCACCTACAAGCTGTTCACTAACCAGACATGGAAATATATTGCCATTCCTTCACAGTCTGGAATTCCCTGCCTAAGGGCACTGGGGGTGGACCTACAGCATGTGGACTTTAGCGGTTCAAGGTGGCACCTTCTCAAGAGCAACCAGGGACTGGCAAATAAATGTGGGCCTGCCAGTGATGCCCATGTCCCACGAATGAATGTTTGATTGGTCAAATGGCCTCTCTAGTCAACTTTCAGAAATGTCACAATCTTACGGAATTAAAGAGGGGCTAGTGTGAGGCCATGAAAGAATCTTGAAACAGGGATGAGAATTCTTAAACAAAAACTTTACAGATCCAGGAGTCGGGTAGATCAGTCAGTAAATAGGTGAGAGATGCATGACACTTTGTGCCATTTAGGATACAAGCAGCAGACTGTGCATGTGTTCAGGTCAGCATGGTAGAGAGTACAATGGTGGAGACTGGTCAAGCCAGCTTTGAAACAATGAAGAATAATACAGAATACTGATCACCAGCCTGGATCAGAGCCAATAAACTGCTCCCTTGAACAAGCACCTGATTCTAGAGCTTTGATACAATACTCTTTGATTGCAACAGGAGGAATCGAGTGGCCACTCAGCAAAACACTGCTTTGCCCTAAGGGATGAACAGTCACACCTATCTCCACACTTGTTGCTCAGCTGTCACACTAATTGTTTTCCTTGTGGCAAATTGTTTAGTTAATATCTCTCCTGGAGATCCTCAAATTAAACTGCACACTCAATTCGATGTCACTTAACGTGTCTATTACTATTTACAGCCTCAACAACCTTATAAAGTATCTTCCTGTCTGAAACCTGAACAGCCTTCTGCTCCTGAATCTTTCCTCCTGACTTGTAAGCACCATAGGACTTCTCTGCAGCCCTGACTGTTTGAAGGCTGCTAATAATAGCACCTCTGCAGCTATGGGCCTCTTCACCTTGCAAGAGCCTAATTCTCTCTCAAGTCATTGTAAAATTCAAGTCAGCAAACATCTTAGCCATTATTAATCAGGTGCTTTACTGGTCATTGAGCTGAAATCAGCTGACTTCTTGCAAATGCTATTTTGTTTAAATGTTTAAAGTAACTATCTGACATTCGAAAAATGAGTCAGGCCTTCACAGAACTGAAACTAAAACCATTTCCTTCTGCTTTAAAATCCAAGCTCTCTAATAATAACAACACCATGAACTTCATATCAACAGCGAATCCATATTGTTCAGTGGTGGGTACACACGACTATTACTGCATTGCTCGACAATAACATCATTTGAACTAATTATTTTAAAAAAGATACACTCATGGCATGTGGTACATGGTTATATTTTTTAAATTTCTTGTGAAAACAGATAAATGTAGTGGAGTTCATCCAATTCCATGTGAAACCTCGAAACTTCCTGAGTTGCTCACTACTTCCCTAAAATAAAGCAAAATACAAAATAATTGGAAACATGTGGAAATATGGCTGGTTATTGTAATGCTCAGGCATATGCCAATAAAGCTCCAGGCAAGAACATAGTCAAGCTTTTAGCTGTGAAAGCCAGAAAAGCACAGGCTGAGCTAATGCATACTGTATGGCTATTCTCTAATCATTGCATTTTAGTAAAGGTATGAAGCCCTTAATATCAGAACATTTTGCTGTAGTTTTGCTCACAAATTCTATTTGCTGCTCACTGCCGTTTGCTCCAGGTCCATACGTACCACCTTATTCACTGAAACTTTGGTGTAAATATTCATCGATGAAATTTCCTTGCCAATACAATGACATTCATCATTTGCAATATGTTAAGAAAATGCTTAAATAAAACGTCCGACACTGTTTTCATTAATATCTACACACTCGCTAGAACAGTGTGTTTGCCAAACAAAAGGTAAGGTGCTGTCCACCAGCACAAAACAAATTTAGGAAAACAAGGCATTGCACTAATAAATAAAGTTTAGAATAGTTTGAATTCTATCCATTCCAACCATTTCTTTTGCAAACATATCTGATGCAGGTGGAGTTCACTCAGGCAGTCAGCTGAGGGGGCTTTACACTTCTAATAACTGGACAGAAAGCAAACATCCAGAAATAGAAAATGCCAGCCAGTAACTTTCTGACTGGTAAAAGTCAAATTTCTGCTACAAACGATGAACCAGAAATAACAAACATAGAAAATGTACAGATGCAGGAGGAGGATAAAGTATTGTGGCTTTATTGCAAAATGTGCTTCCTAACTAAACGGCTTGAAAGCTGGGCACACAAGTGGCTGAACAGCTTCCATGTCTAATTGGATAGCGACAAGAGTTTCCACTTCCCCAGCGATAAAAGCAACTGTCAGAGCAGGAATCACACACGCAAGCCAACAGAGCGGATCCCAATTATACTCTGGCGTTACATTGAAGACTGAACAAGACTAAATAGAGGTGTTTAAAATTGTGAAAAGATTTCACATGTCATAAATGGGGTAGTTATGGCATTAGGAATTCTGTAAAAAACTAATCTCTCTTTAAATAGACAAAAGCAGCCTTGATAAATGGCTGCCAGAGGTCACCTGACCTTTAACAGTTGGAACGTGGTCAGGCTCCATCGAGACTTCAAGCAGATTGCTGGAAATATCCAGACTTGTGAAAACTTTTGAAATTGAATGTGAGTCCACATTAGAGGAAAGCAGAACTTTTGGATGATGGCTTCCCTGGTGACACTGCGTGTAAACCTTCATGCTGTGCGCTGTCCAAGGTCCATGCACAGCAGTGATGCCCGGGAGTGGAAGCCACGTGTATGCATGCAGATCGATGGTTGTGGAGTTTCCCAGCAGCTCCACATCTTAGAGAGCGAGTTGTTCCCTGGGGCTACAGCTAGTGTTTTTCTGCCTCACCAATGACCTAACACAGAAGCATGATACGATATTCTGGGACACTAGCTACCTTAAATTTTACCTCAAATGCACAAGGCAGGCTCAGGCACCATTTGAAGCATGGCTCCAAGACCACTGACACTTCTCAGAGGGAGAGAGAGTTATCAGCCACGCTAAAGGAAGGGCTTTTCAGAAAGTCCAGCTGAAAGTGCGCAGGCAATCCGCAAGTGCCACAACTATAAACTAATGAGAAATAAGAAACCTTCTTCCCCACTTCCACCCCCCTCAAAGTCCATCTTCCCAATTCCACCACCAAAAGCCTGCTCCATGGAGAGGCCACCTGCACAGGTAACTTGCAACTAATTAACTACAGAAACACTCTGTAGCTGTATGATGTGGGAGCTGGCTGATCCCATTGTGAACGGCAGTGACCACATCTGCAGCAAGTGTTGGCTGCTGGAAGAACTCCGGATCAGAATTGATGATCTGGAATCTGAGCTTCAAACACTGCGGCACATCCGGGAGGGGGAAGAGTTACCTGGACTCTGTTTCAGGAGGCAGTCACACCTGGGAGATTAAGTAATTCACATTCAGTTAGTGATCAGGGACATCAGAATGTGACTGTAAGTGAGGCAGGTAGGGGGAACCTGAGTTCAGGAGTGCAGGAGCCTCAGCCCTTGACCTTGTCCAACAGGTATGAGATTCTTGCTCCCTGTACGGATGAGGAAAAGGGCTCTGGACAGGATGAGCCAGCTGACCATGGCACCATGGCGCATAAGGCCATTCAAGAGGGGGGAGCAAATAGACAAGTAGTGGTTATAGAGGATTCTATAATTAGAGGAATAGATAGAATCCTTTGCAAGCCGGATCGGGAGTATCGCATGGTGTGTTGCCTGCCCGGTGCCAGGGTGCGGGACATCTCCGACCGGCTTGAAAGGATATTCGAGCGGGAGGGGGAGGATCCAGTTGTTGTGGTCCACGTTGGTACTGACAATATAGGCAAGACAAGGGTGGAGGACCTGTTTGGGGATTACGAAGCACTAGGAAGGAAATTGAAGTACAGGTCCTTAAGGGTCATAATCTCCGGATTATGCCCGAGCCATGTGCCAATTGGCATAGGGATAAGAAAATTAGGGAAGTAAACATGTGGCTAAGGGATTGGTGTGGGAAAGAGGGATTCCACTTCATGGGGCATTGGCATCAGTTTTGGAACTGGGGGGGGATCTGTACCGTTGGGACGGTCTCCACCTGAACCAATCAGGTACCAACGTTCTAGCGAAGAGGATAAATAGGGTGGTCAGTAGGACTTTAAATTTCTGAGTTGGGGGGGCGGAAGGGAAAGTGAAAGCAACAGGGAGTATAGAGTTAAATGGAAAGATAAGCAACAGGATAGCATATGTGCAGGCGGATTTAAACTCGAGGCAGACTGGGAATGCAGCAAAAAGGAAGGATAACTTAGGACATCTTATGACTTCCAATATCTCTAATGATAAAGTTAGCATTAAGGCACTTTACCTGAATGCTCGTAGCATTCATAACAAAGCAGATGAACTGATGGCACAGATCATAGTGAATGATTATGATGTGGTAGGCATCACAGAGACATGGTTGCAAGGGGGTCAGGACTGGCAGTTAAACCTCCAAGGATTTTCAACTTATCGAAAAGACGGGGAGGTGAGCAGAGGGGGTGGGGTTGCCTTGTTAGTTAAGAACAAAGTTAAATCTATGGCACCGAATGACATAGCGTTGGATGATGTGGAATCTGTGTGGATGGAATTGAGGAACCACAAAGGCAAAAAAACCATAATGGGGGTTATGTACCGACCTCCTAACAGTGGTCAGGACCAGGGGAGCAACATGTACCGGGAAATAGAGAAGGCATGTCAGAAAGGCAAGGTCACGGTGATCATGGGAGACTTCAATATGCAGGTGGACTGGGTAAATAATGTTGCCAGTGGATCCAAAGAAAGGGAATTCATGGAATGCTTATAGGACGGCTTTTTGGAACAGCTTATCATGGAGCCCACAAGGGAGCAGACTATTCTGGACATAGTGCTTTGTAATGAACCAGACTTTATAAAAGATCTTAAAGTAAGGGAACCCTTAGGAAGCAGCGATCATAATATGGTAGAGTTCAGTCTGCAGTCTGAAAGAGAGAAGGCAAAATCGGATGTAATGGTGTTACAGTTAAATAAAGGTAATTATGAGAGCATGAGAGAGGAACTGACAAAAATCGACTGGAAGCAGAGCCTAGTGGGGAAGACAGTAGAGCAAAAATGGCAGGGGTTTGCGGGTATAATTGAGGATATTGTACAGAGGTTCATCCCCAAGAAAAGAAAGATTATCCGGGGAGGGATTAGACAGGCATGGCTGACAAAGGAAGTCAGGAAATGTATTAAAGAGAAAGAGAGATCCCATAAAGTGGCCAAGAGCAGTGGGAAATCAGAAGATTGTTTTTGTAGCCATCCCAATCAGAGGATAACAAAGAGAGTAATAAGGAAGGAGAGGATCAAATATGAAGGTAGGCTAGCTAGTAATATTAGAAATGATAGTAAAAGTTTCTTTCAATACATAAGAACCAAAACGACAAGCAAAAGTAGACATTGGGCCACTTCAAACTGATGCTGGAAGCCTAGTGATGGGAGATAAGGAAATAGCAGGAGAACTTAACAAGTACTTTGTGTCAGTCTTCACAGTGGAAGACATGAGTAATATCCCAACAATTAAAGGGAGTCGGGGGCTGAGTTGTGTATGGTTGACATTATAAAAGAGAAAATGCTAAAAAAGCTAAAAGGTCTTAAAACTGATAAATCTCCTGGCCCTGATGGGATACACCCTAGAGTTCTGAGAGAGGTGGCTGAGGAAATAGCGGAGGCATTGGTTGAAATCTTTCAAAAGTCACTGGAGTCAGGGAAAGTCCCGGATGATTAGAAGATCGCTGTTGTAACCCTCTTGTTCAAGAAAGGATCAAGGCAAAAGATGGAAAAGAATAGGCCAATTAGCCTAACCTCGGTTGTTGGTAAAATTCTAGAATCCATCATTAAGGATGAGGTTTCTAAATTCTTGGAAGAGCAGAGTCTGATTAGAACAAGTCAACATGGATTTAGTAAGGGGAGGTCATGTCTGACAAACCTGTTGGAATTCTTTGAAGAGGTGACAAGTAGGTTAGACCAGGGAAACCCAGTCGATGTGATCTATCTAGACTTCCAAAAGGCGTTTGATATGGTGCCACACGGGAGGCTGCTGAGCAAGGTGACGGCCCATGGTGTTCGAGGTGAGCTACTGGTATGGATTAAGGATTGGCTGTCTGACAGAAGGCAGAGAGTTGGGATAAAAGGTTCTTTTTCGGAATGGCAGCCGGTGACAAACGGTGTCCTGCAGGGTTCAGTGTTGGGGCCACGGCTGTTCACATTATATATTAATGATCTGGATGAAGGGACTGGGGGCATTCTAGTGAAGTTTGCCGATGATACGAAGTTAGGTGGACAGGCAGGTAGTACTGAGGAAGTGGGGAGGCTGCAGAAGGATCTCGACAGTTTGGGAGAGTGGACCAGGAAATGGTTGATGGAATTCAACGTGAGCAAATGCGAGGTCTTGTACTTTGGAAAAAAGAATAAAAGCATAGACTACTTTCTAAACAGTGAGAAAATTCATAAAGCCAAAGTACAAAGGGATCTGGGAGTGCTAGTCGAGGATTCTCTAAAGGTAAACATGCAGATTGAGTCCATGATTAAGAAAGCGAATGCAATGTTGTCACTTATCTCAAGAGGGTTGGAATATAAACGCACCATTGTGCTACTGAGACTTTATAAAGCTCTGGTTAGGCCCCATTTGGAGTACTGTGTCTAGTTTTGGTCCCCACACCTCAGGAAGGACATACTGGCACTGGAACGTGTCCAGCGGAGATTCACATGGATGATCCCTGGAATGGTTGGTCTAACATACGAGGAACAGCTGAGGGTCCTGGGATTGTATTCATTGGAGTTTAGAAGATTGAGGGGAGACTTAATAGAAACTTACAAGATAATACATGGCTTGGAAAGGGTGGATGCTAGGAATTTTTTTCCATTAGATGAGGAGACTAGGACCTGTGGACACAGCCTTAGAATTAGAGGGGGTCAATTCAGAACAGAAATGCAGAGACATTTCTTCAGCCAGACAGTGGTGGGCCTGTGGAATTCATTGCTGCAGAGTGCAGTGGAAGCCGGGACGCTAAATGTCTTCAAGGCAGAGATTGATAGATTCTTGTTGTCTCGAGGAATTAAGGGCTACGGGGAGAATGCGGGTAAGTGGAGTTGAAATGCCAATCAGCCATGATTGAATGGCGGAGTGGAATCAAGGGGCCGAATGGCCTTACTTCCACTGCTGTGTCTTATGGTCTAATCACAAGACCTGTATTCTGACTTAAGCTTTCAAACTCTTCACCTTTCAAAGAGAAATCATTAGGTAGGCAATGGGCCCGCAACAATAACAATGATTTTACTCTCATTTTTGTATCCACACCTACTTCTAATTTTCATAACTTTATTTCATATTATAACATTTTTACTTAACAATTTGCAGCAATAGTTACATAATAAACCAACCTTTTATCATCATTAAAACTAAAATGTTGCTGGTTATTTTTAAACTGGAAGCTAAAAAATTAAAGGTGGACGCAACAAGTTATATAAATTTACAATTCACCAGTCACTCTGCCATGTATAGATTAGATTAGATTAGATTACTTACAGAGTCGAAACAGGCCCTTCGGCCCAACAAGTCCACACCGACCCGCCGAACCCAACCCACCCATACCCCTACATTTAACCCTTACCTAACACCACGGGCAATTTAGCATGGCCAATTCACCTGACCCGCACATCTTTGGACTGTGGGAGGAAACCGGAGCACCAGGAGGAAACCCACGCAGACAAGGGGAGAACGTGCAAACTCCACACAGTCAGTCGCCTGAGTCGGGAATTGAACCCGGGTCTCAGGCGCTGTGAGACAGCGGTGCTAACCACTGTGCCACCGTGCCGCCCACTTGCGACGTGGGTTAGATTTAGAGATGTTTCCATTTACTGGGGCAACGGGGCAGGCGATCCAAAAGTAGAGGTTATAAATATAAGATAATCACTAATAAATAGATCACAGAACCTCCTCACTCAGAGTGTGAAGAGTAGACGAGGTAGATGACATAGATGCAATAAAGGGGGAGCTACAGAACTAACTAAGAGAGCTAAGCAAGACTGGACAGGTTACGTTGATTAGGTTAGTTGAAGTATAAGGAGGATCATTTGGAACATAAGCATTGCCATAAACTTGACGGTGTAGATACAGATTATTTCACTGGCAGAAAAATCCAGAATGCAGAAGCATTTAGGGGTGAAATTTTTTCACTCAAAGGACTGTGAATCTTTGGAGTTCTCAACCCCATGGGTTGCAGATGTTCCATTGCTGAATATTTTTAAGGCTGAGATAGACAGAGTTTTGAACACTTATGTATTTAAGGGACATAGGGAATGGGTGGCAAAATGCGGCCAAGGTAGAAGGTCAGTGCTGATCATGTAGAATTGTAGAGTAGGTTCAAAGAGCCGAATAGTCTATTTGTGCTTAATTCTGGACAAGTTAGGTGAAATATCAAAAAATTCTAAATGGGGGAGATACTAAATGAGTATTTTGCATCAGTATTTACTATGGAAAAGGATATGGAAGACATAGACTGTCGGGAAATAGATGGTGACATCCTGCAAAATGTCCAGATTACAGAGGAGGAAGTGCTGGATATCTTGAAATGCATAAAAGTAGATAAATCCCCAGGACCTAATCTGGTGACTGCTGGGCCTCCTACTGAGATATTTGTATCATTGATAGTCACAGGTGAGGTGCTGGAAGACTGGAGGTTGGCTAACGTGGTGCCCCTGTTTAAGAAGGGCAGTAAGGACAAGCCAGGGAAGAATAGACCAGTGAGACTGACGTCACTGGTGGGCAAGTTGTTGGAGGGAATCCTGAGGGACAGGATGTACACGTATTTGTGAAGGCAAGGACTGATTAGGGATCGTCAACATGGCTTTGTGCGTGGGAAATCATGTCTCACAAACTTGACTGAGTTTTTTGAGGAAGTAACAAAGGATATTGATGAGGGTAGAGCGATAGATGTGATCTATTTGGACTTCAGTAAGGCATTTGACAAGGTTCCCCAAGGGAGACTGTTTAGCAAGGTTAGATCTCATGGAATACAGGGAGAACTAGGCATTTGGATACAGCAAAACCAATGTAGTGTACAAAATCCCATGCAAGGACAGCACAAAACACTACATAGGACAAACACGAAGACAGCTAACGACCTGCATCCATGAACACCAACTAGCCACGAAACGACACGACCAACTATCCTTAGTAGCCACACACGCAGATGACAAGCAACAAGAGTTCGACTGGGACAACACTACTATTATAGGACAAGCCTAACAAAGAACAGCCAGGGAATTCCTAGATTCATGGCACTTGTCCATAGATTCAATCAATAAGTACATTGACCTGGACCCAATATACCGACCAATGCAGCGGACAGCTGGAACTGACAACCGGAAGCGGCAGAGACAAACCACTACAAATGCCGGAGGAAACATCACAGAAGCGCTTCACAGGAGGCTCCCAAGCACTGAGGATATCACCTAGACAGGGGACGAAACATCGGCAACACAAATTCCCAGCTCGGCGAACAGAACCACAACAACAGCACCCGAGCTACAAATTTCCTCACAAACTTTGAATCTGGGTACAGAACTGGCTCAAAGGTAGAAGGCAGAGGGTGGTGGTAGAGGGTTGTTTTTCAGACTGGAGGCCTGTGACCAGTGGAGTGCCACAAGGATTGGTACTTTTCATTATTTACATAAATAATTTGGATGTGAGCATAAGAGGTACAGTTAGTAAGTTTGCAGATGACACCAAAATTGGAGGTGTAGTGGACAGCGAAGAGGGTTACCTCAGATTACAACAGGATCTGAACCAGATGGGCCAATGGGCTGAGATGTGGCAGATGGAGTTTAATTCAGATAAATGTGAGGTGCTGCATTTTGGGAAAGCAAATCTTAGCAGGACTTGTACACTTAATGGTAAGGCCCTAGGAAGTGTTGATGAACAAAGAGACCTTGGAGTGCAGGTTCATAGCTCCTTGAAATTGCAATCGCAGATAGAGAGGATAGTGAAGGCGGCGTTTGGTATGCTTTCCTTTCTTGGTCAGAGTATTGAGTACAGGAGTTGAGAGGTCATGTTGCAGCTGTACAGCACATTGGTTAGGCCACTGTTGGGATAGTGTGTGCAATTCTTGTCTCCTTCCTATTGGAAAGATATTGTGAAACTTGAAAAGGTTCAGAAACGATTTACAAGGATGTTGCCAGGGTTGGAGGATCTGAGCTACTGGGAGAGGCTGAACAGGCTGGAACTGTTTTCCCTGGAGCGTCGGAGGCTGAGGGGTGACCTTATAGAGGTTTACAAAATTATGAGGGGCATGGATAGGGTAAATAGGCAAAGTTTTTTCCCTGGGGTCAGGGAGTCCAGAACTAGAGGGCATAGGTTTAGGGTAAGAGGGGAAAAAATATAAAAGAGACCTTCGGGGCAACTTTTTCACAGTGTGGTACATGTATGGAATGAGCTGCCAGAGGAAGTGGTGGTGGCTGGTACAATTGCAACATTTAAGAAGCATTTGGATGGGTATATGAATAGGAAGAGTTTGGAGGTATATGGGCCGGGAGCTGGCAGGTGGGACTAGATTGGGTTGGGATATCTGGTCGGCATGGACGTGTTGGACCGAAGGGTCTGTTTCCATGCTGTACATCTCTATGGCTTTGTCATAATAGATTCAACTTTTAACTCCAATGGGGCAAATACTACGCCTGATGGATTATTTTAACACCATATTTATCAATTTATTACTTAGCAACTCTGTTATTACAATTGTCTGACAATCCCAAACAATTCCCACTGGCAGGAGAGTTTGACAATTAAAGGTGGAAAGGCTCAGCAGGTCTGGCAGCATCTGTGGACAGAAATCAGATTTAAAGTTTGGGGTCAAGTGACACCCTCAGAAGATGTTACGATCAGAGAATGCAGTGCCTGAAAGGGTGCAAAGCAGACGCAAAGGCATTTATAAAAAGGGAACTGGAAAAAATATTTCAATGGGGAAGATATTACAGGGTTATGGGTAAAGGAGTGAGGGAATTTTGCTACAAGAATTAAATTGGAGAGGCTACCATTCTTCTTTTGGCAGCAGGGGAGATTTGACAGAAAGGTAAAGAAACTCTGTTTGAAAGAAATACTGTTTCTTTTAACTGATGGTACAAGGATTAAAGGACAGATTAAAGCTTTTGAGCAACAGATGCCAAGGGTGATATGAGGAAGGACATTTTTTTTTAGGTAGTAATGAATTGGAACTCGCTGCCCATGAGGTGATAAAAACAGTTTAAAAATGAAATTGAATGGATATTGGAGGGAAATAAACCCAAAGGGCTGCAGAGATAAGAGTGGGGGAATGGAGCTGACTGACGTGCTCTACAGAGATCCAGAATTTACTCACTGGCTGAATAACCTCCTTCCTAATTCCTGCCGTGAAATTAATCCAGAACATTACAAAAGAAAAGAATACATTTTATGGGATAATTTCATTCAGATTTTTCAGTGTGCAAGAGCTCTCAAGGTGAACGTCAATTGTTAGCATATTCCGAGTACTGACATCTGGTCGGTAGATTAAGGAAAGTAAAGACCACATCTTGGGCTGTGAACTATAAAAATGAGGATAATGTACAATGCTTTTAAAAGGGCGATTGTACAAGGGGTTTATTTGCAACTTTGGAAAACAAATGAAGCGAAGTGATGCATGAGACAATGTTACTTTTCATAGATACTGAGTATAGTCAATTCTGCTATAACGTGTGTTTCTTCAACGGGAATTGGCTTTAATGCAATTGAAGAACTTCGACCATTATTTGTAGAAGGTCACTGTTCCTTACCTGTGTTGGATATAACATGATTCCTGCCCCATTAGTTTAGATGGCACAGTTATTATTGTGATTTTCTTAAAACTCTAGATCGCGCAAGAACAGAACTAGTGCATTTTTTACGTAGAGAGAGTAATAAGGACGTGAAATGCCCCACCTGCTAATGTAGTCAACTCAGCCACATTAAGGAGATTTAAACAATCCTTAGATAAGCACGTGGATGATTTTGAGATAGTGTAGGGGGACTAGCTGAGAATAGTTCATAGGTCAGCGCAACATCGAGGGCCGAAGGGCTTGTTCTGTGCTGTATTGTTCTATGTTCTATATCAGAACCAACTGTACAGACAAGTAGGCACCATCTGATATGGGTTCAGGGGTGCACAGCATCGTAACAATTCCTTGTTTGTTCCAGCTGTAACTTAACATGGATTCTGTGAGAGAAATGCAAACAGAAGAAAGGAGAAAATTCCAGAAACTGGATCCATCAACATTATCTCTATCCATGTGAAGTTTATTCCAAACCTGTTGTTGAAAGAGCTAGATAACTACATTAGGGGGCCTTGAAGTAAATAATTCTAAACCCAAAGGTGAAGCAAAGACTCAGGTCCAATGAACCAATTGGTAAATTAAAGACTGTGCAGGTAACATTGTATTCTCAAAGAATCAAAAAGAGTTCAGAGAAAGACCATTCCAAGTCTTGTGATTTGGGCGGATGAATTCCATTTTCTCCATCCATCATATATTTCTGGTTTGTTAGCTTTGGTGTTTCTCTATGTGCGCACATGTGGGTAGATTTGAAAAGAAACAGTTAAGTTTTATACTCAAAAATTAGAAATTCAGTTTTTTGCATTTTGCCAATGGTTAAGGTAAGTTTGGTTACAATGAATAGTTATTTTCTTGCTGATTTTCTTTTAACTTGAATTAGACAGTCAGGTAAATTGGATGTTTGGTAGTTTAATTAAATTTTCACATTTGTAATGGTTCAGGGAACAATGGGGCTTGATAACAGCGCACTCGCCCAAGTGAGTCTCACACAATTAAGTTCTTTATCAGTTTTTTTGAACTCAAATTGCACAGTATACCTTTCCTGCATCACTGCTTGTGAAAAAAGGAAAACATCTCCTCTCCCAATGACGACATGATTATTTTGTTGCTTCCAACAATTGTCTCTTTAATTTCAGTTAGATCTTCTCCCATTCAACTTCTTTCTCATTTTCTCTCCACTCTAATTCATATTTTGACCTATCCTTCTGAAACCTGTCACACCCTTTCTGCGTTTGTTCCTCAACTTGTCTCTGTCCTACCAATGGCATTCTGTGAGAGAATATGGCTGCAAAATGCCATAACGAAACTGGAGATGAATTATTACTACATTACAATAGTAACTACACTTCAAAAGTACTAAATTAGCTGTAAGGCACTTTGTTATAGCCTCATACTTTATGAAAAACAGATTGTTGTCCTTTAAATGCATTTGAGAAGTTATTCAAGCACAAGGAGGAAAACAGGAAGACTTCGCGACGGCTGGTGGGTAAGTTTGGTCGTTTATTTAATAGTTAAAAGTTTAAAGTTTTCCTTCAAAAAAGCGGTAGCAGACCCGGAAGGCGCGCTAGGTTACCTGGGTAAGGTTTTTTTTTCTCTCCCCTTATTTAAACGCGTAGGCGAGTCACCCGAGGCACTACACGAGTAGTGCCTCCCACCCTTCCACCTCCTCTAACCTAATAATAAGACCAATTGTGACTAGCGGGTAAGTGCTGCATTTTCCTTGTTTGTTTCTTTAGATTTAGTTGGTTTTTGTTTTTTTTAAGGAAAGCTTACTTTTAGAGGGATGGCAGTGCAGAGAGGGCAATGTTCCTCTTGCAACATGTATGAGGTGAGGGAAGCCATCAGCGTCCCTGCTGAGTACACTTGCAAGAAGTGCAACCATCTCCAGCTCCTCCAAACCCGTGTTAGGGAACTGGAGCTGGAGTTGGATGAACTGCGGATCATTCGGGAGGCAGAGGAGGTCATAGATCGGAGCTATAGGCAAGTAGTTACTCCGAAAGTTCAAGATAGATGGGTGACAGTGAGGGGGAGTGGGAGGAGGAAGCCAGTGCAGGGACCCCCTGCGGTCATTCCCCTCAAGAACAAGTATACCGTTTTGGATACTTGTGGGGGGGATGACTTACCAGGGGCAAGCAACGAGGTTCAGGCCTCTGGCACGGAGCCTGGCCCCGTTGCTCAGAAGGGAAGGGTGGAGAAAGGTAGAGCGATTGTTCTTGGGGACTCGATAGTGAGGGGTACAGACAGACGGTTTTGTGGGGGCGACAGGGACTCACGTTTGGTATGTTGCCTCCCAGGTGCAAGGGTACGTGATGTCGCTGATCGTGTTTTCCGGGTCCTTAAGGGGGAGGGGGAGCAGCCCCAGATCGTGGTCCACGTTGGCACCAACGATATAGGTAGGAAGAAGGGTGAGGATGTAAGGCAGGCTTTCAGGGAGCTAGGTTGGAAGCTCAGAGTTAGAACAAACAGAGTTGTAGTCTCTGGTTTGTTACCCGTGCCACGTGATAGAGAGTCGAGGAACAGGGAGAGAGAGCAGTTAAATGCGTGGCTACAGGGATGGTGCAGGAGGGAGGGATTCCGGTTTCTGGATAACTGGGGTCCTTTCTGGGGAAGGTGGGACCTCTATAAAAAGGATGGTCTACACTTGAACCTGAGGGGCACCAGTATCCTTGGGGGGAGGTTTGCTAGTGCTCTTTGGGAGGGTTTAAACTAACTCCGCGGGGGCATGGGAACCAGGACTGTAGCTTTAGGGTACAAGACCTTGAGTGTAGGGAGGTTAGGAATAATGCAGCGATCTCTAAGGAGGGTGACTGTAACCAGAAAGGTGGATTGAAGTGTGTATACTTCAATGCCAGAAGTATAAGGAATAAGGTAGGTGAACTTGCAGCGTGGGTTGGTACCTGGGACTTCGATGTTGTGGCCATTACAGAGACGTGGGTAGAACAGGGACAAGAATGGCTGTTGCACGTTCCAGGGTTCAAATGTTTTAGTAGGATCAGACATGGGGGTAAAAAAGGGGGAGGCGTGGCATTACTTGTCAAAGACAGTATCACAGCAGTGGAATGGACGATGGAAGAGGACTTGCCATCTGAGGTAGTTTGGGCTGAGGTTAGAAATAGGAAAGGTGAGGTCACCCTGTTAGGTGTTTTCTACAGGCCTCCTAATAGTCCTAGAGAAGTAGAGGATAATATTGCGAGGATGATTCAGGAAAAGAGTGAAGGTAGCAGGGTGGTTGTTATGGGGGACTTTAACTTCCCAGATATTGACTGGGAGAGCTATAGCTCGAGTTCATTAGATGGGTCGGTGTTTGTACAATGTGTGCAGGAGGGTTTCCTGACACAATATGTCGACAGGCCAACAAGAGGGGAGGCTATATTGGATTTGGTTCTAGGTAATGAACCAGGCCAGGTGTTGGACTTGGAGGTAGGTGAGCACTTCGGGGACAGTGACCACAACTCGGTGACTTTTACTTTAGTGATGGAGAGGGATAATCGTGTGCCGCAGGGCAAGAGCTATAGCTGGGGGCAGGGAAATTATGATGCAGTGAGGCATGACTTAGGATGTGTGGATTGGAAAAACAGGCTTCAAGAGAAGAACACTAATGAGATGTGGGGAGTGTTCAAGGAGCAGCTACTGCGTGTCCTCGATAGGTATGTACCAGTCAGGCATGGTGTAAAGGGCCTTGTGAGGCAGCCGTGGTTTAGTAAGGAATTGGAGTCCCTTGTGAAAGGGAAGAAGGCGGCATATGTAAAGATGAGGCGTGAAGGTTCAGTAGGGGCGATTGAGAGTTATAAGGTAGCCAGGAAGGAGCTAAAGAGGGAGTTAAGAAAAGCGAGAAGGGGACATGAAAAGTCTTTAGCTGGTAGGATTAGGGAAAACCCAAAGGCTTTCTATAGGTATGTCAAGAATAAAAGGATGACTAGGGTAGGTATCGGTCCAGTCAAGGATAGTAGTGGGAAGTTGTGTGTGGAGGCGGAGGAGATTGGAGAGACATTAAATCAGTACTTTTCATCAGTATTCACTCAGGAACAGGACACTGTTGCTGATGTGAATATGGAATCACAAATAATTAGAATGGATGCCCTGGAAATATGCAGGGAAGAGGTTTTGGGAATATTGGAAAGGATGAATATAGATAAGTCTCCTGGGCCTGATGGCATTTACCCCAGGATCCTATGGGAAGCTAGGGAGGAGATAGCAGAGCCATTGGCCTGGATTTTTATGTCATCGTTGTCAACAGGAATAGTACCAGAGGACTGGAGGATAGCGAATGTGGTCCCATTGTTCAAGAAAGGGAGTAGGGATAGCCCTAGCAACTATAGGCCAGTGAGTCTGACTTCAGTGGTGGGCAAAGTCTTAGAGAGAATGGTAAGGGATAAGATTTATGAACATCTGGGTAGGAATAACGTGATCAGGGATAGCCAGCATGGTTTTGTGAAGGGCAGGTCATGCCTCACAAACCTTATTGAGTTCTTTGAGAAGGTGACCAAGGAAGTGGATGAGGGTAAAGCAGTAGATGTTGTGTATATGGATTTTAGTAAGGCGTTCGATAAGGTTCCCCATGGTAGGCTAATGCTAAAACTTCGGAGGTATGGCATTGAGGATACATTAGAGGTTTGGATTAGGAATTGGCTGGCTGGAAGGAGACAGAGGGTAGTAGTTGATGGATTATGTTCATCTTGGAGCGCAGTTACTAGCGGTGTACCACAAGGATCTGTTTTGGGACCATTGCTTTTTGTTATCTTTATAAATGATCTAGAGGAAGGACTTGAAAGCTGGGTAAGCAAGTTTGCGGATGACACAAAAGTCGGTGGAGTTGTGGATAGTGAGGAAGGAAGTGGTAGGTTACAGCGGGATATAGATAAGTTGCAGAGCTGGGCGGAAATGTGGCAAATGGAATTCAATGTAGCTAAGTGTGAAGTCGTTCACTTTGGTAGGAATAACAAGATGATGGATTACTGGGCTAATGGTAGGCTACTTGGTAGTGTGGATGAGCAGAGGGATCTTGGTGTCCATGTACACAGATCTCTGAAAGTTGCCACCCAGGTAAATAGTGCTGTGAGGAAGGCATATGGTGTACTGGGCTTTATTGGCAGAGGAATTGAGTTCCGGAGTCCTGAGGTCATGTTGCAGTTGTATAAGACTCTGGTGCGGCCTCATCTGGAGTATTGTGTGCAGTTTTGGTCGCCATACTATAGGAAGGATGTGGAAGCTTTAGAACGAGTGCAGAGGAGGTTTACCAGGATGTTGCCTGGAATGGTAGGAAAATCTTATGAGGAAAGGCTGAGGCACTTGGGGCTGTTCTCATTGGAGAAGAGAAGGTTTAGGGGAGATCTGATAGAAGTGTATAAGATGATTAGGGGTTTAGATAGGGTAGATACTAAGAACCTTTTACCGCTAATGGAGTCAGGTGTTACTAGGGGACATAGCTTTAAATTAAGGGGTGGTAGGTATAGGACAGATGTTAGGGGTAGATTCTTCACACAGCGGGTTGTGAGTTCATGGAATGCCCTGCCCGTATCAGTGGTGAACTCTCCTTCTTTATGGTCATTTAAGCGGGCATTGGATAGGCATTTGGAAGTTATTGGGCTAGTATAGGTTAGGTAGGATTCGGTCGGCGCAACATCGAGGGCCGAAGGGCCTGTACTGCGCTGTATCCTTCTATGTTCTATGTTCTATGTTCTAAGTAGGGGGATATGCTAATAGGGTTATAGATAAAGAAACGGGCTGAAAATGTGTTGCTGGAAAAGCGCAGCAGGTCAGACTGCATCCAAGGAGCAGGAAATTTGACGTTGCAGGCATAAGCCCTTCATCAGGAACGTCAAATTTCCTGCTCCTTGGATGCTGCCTGACCTGCTGCGCTTTTCCAGCAACACATTTTCAGCTCTGATCTCCAGCATCTGCAGACCTAGCTTTCTTTATCTATAAGGAGAAAGTGAAGTGGAGCACGGACCCGTTTGGCTGAAAAGCCTGTTCTGGAGATATATCGAATATAACAGCCTGATTGAATATTGCACATTTTAGCAGAACAATAACATAAAGTATGCCGTAAATACGAAAGGTGCATCACCAGCATCTCAGGGTGGCTAGCAGTAGATAATAATTCATGTCTTTCTTTCATTGCCCATGAACTATGTATCAATTTAATAAAGGAAAACGGATGCATCAAGATGGGAATCAGGCATTTTGTCAGACTGAGGAGCAAACAAGGCTCATCTCGGGGTAAATGTGGAGGAATCCAAATGTCCAAACTTTAGTAAACCACTGAAAGTACATTTTTAAGTCTAACCAAAGCTTAGAGTTGGGTGCTGATTGACATGCTGAAGCCTGAAAGCTGAAGAAAATCCTGGTAGTGAGACAGGTGAATAGCTACGGCCAGGTACCAATTGGTAATTGGGCTTGAGATGTAGGATTGACAATGTGCACCAAAGCTGGTGATGCAGGAACAAGTATGCATCATCTCATGGGGCTAAAGAAGTTCTCAAGAAGGTTCTCAACCTGCAATAATTCTACTTCCTCTAAGTAGGTTGCTAAGGTTCATATTTCAGATTCCCAGCAGCTCAAGTATTTTGACTTTGTATTTATGGCTAAACATGTACATTCTAATCCACAGGTTCCAAACACACATGTAGGACAGAACTAAGAAATCTTACAGGACAGAATAGGCTACTTGGCCTGTCACGGCTGTGATGGCTCTCTGAAAGAGCTATCCAAGTTTAGCTGGTTCTTTAACCATGGTTGTCCAAATGTTTCCTTTTAAAGTATTTATCAAATTCCCTTTTGGGAGTTATTATTGAATTTGCTTCCACTGACATTTCAGAAAGTGCATTCCAGATGATAACTGACTGCATTAGAAGAAAGCCTAACCTCCCCCTGTGAGTTTGCTAATTTGCTTAATTGGTCTTATAGCCTATGTCCTGCTTAAAAAGAAATTTCTGAAAAGCAGGATGGAGTTTCAGTAAGGAATAAATTACCCCATATACCATACAATGTTTCTCTCGAGTTAACCACTCACTAGGTTGACTGGTCCCCAGGACAGATGCAGTATTGGATAACATGCAAAGCTTGACGTAGCCCACTATTTATCCAAGGGGAAACCTCTTCCAGATGTGTTACTGACTTACCCCCATTACTTTACCCCGTTGCTCCAAGTCCTCCCACATCGAGTGCACAATGTACTTGCACATATACTTTCCCTCTCGCCCTTCTTGCTTCATTCGCACCAGGGCCATCCTAGAAAAACACAAACATACTTCGGCTAAAAGGCAGATTAATCATCATCCAAAGTGACTCTACTTGGAGCACTGTTTTCTTCTTAAAGAGAAACACTGCACACTGGTCAATTTGAGGGATGCCAGTGACAGAAATAATTCAATCTTTTGCATTTATATAGCACCTTTTCTCACAGAATAATGCCCAAGGTGCTTCATGAGAGTGTTAACAAACATAATTTGTCACTGAGCCAATACAGTAAACCAACTAACCAAGTAAATAAAAGTTATCGAAGGGTTTACAGCAGGAAATACAGCAACTAGACAATCTATTTACACAACAAAGAACTGCAGATGCTGGAAATCTGAAACAAAAACAGAAATTGCTGGAGAAATGCAGGAGGTCTGGCAGCATCTGTGGAGAGAAAGCAGAGTCAGTATTTCAGGATCCAGTGACACTTCTTCAGAACTGACTGTAACTGGGAAAAGGTGGTACAGATGCTGAAGACGCAGGGTTGGAGGGAAGAGGCGAAGAGTAAATAAAAGGTGGAGATGGAGCCCAGACAGAAAGGACAGCAGTTGGGCAGACAAAGGAATGGATAATGGTAACCTGAAAAGAAAGAAATGCTGACAATGGGGACTGTGAGTAGGGGAAAATGGGTTGGCTGAGACAAAAGCAGTCCACGTCACTACCCAGCCTGGGTATGGGGTGGGCACAAGACATGGAAGGGGTTCAGATTCTAAAAACTGTCCAACTCAACATTGAGCCTGAAGGCTGCACAGTCCCCAAGGGGAAAATGAGGTGCTGCTCTTCCAACTTGCATTGAGCTTTTCTGGAACACTGTGGCAAACTCTAGACTGAACCGCTGGCCTGGGAACATGGTGGGGTGTTGAAGTGGCAGGTAACTGGAAACTTGGGGTCATTTTTGCAGAAAGAGTTTAGTGCCCTGCAAAGCACCTGCCCAGACTGTGTTTTACCTCCCCAGTGTAGAGGAGACCACATTATGAGCAGTGAATACAGGAGACTAGATTGAATGAAGTGCAGGTACCTCCTTCATTTATGCCCCACTCAGCGACAAGCATAAATAAAAGGTGGTTCCAAGTACTGCTCAGTCTAAAAAACACATTCTATCTCTATTCCTGAGATGCTGCCTGGCCTGCTGTGCTTTGACCAGCAACACATTTGCAGCTGTGATCTCCAGCATCTGCAGACCTCATTTTTTACTAAAAAACACAAAGCCAACAACAGAAAGATATGCTCAATATGAGAGTGAACTTGCACCGAGCAAATTTATCAAGTACCATACTAAAGAGAGCAAAAGGCTTAGCTAAGGTAGAAAGGGGAAAGATCGAGACAGGAGTAGGGTCACAAGAAAGAAGCTGCATTATAGATAGTAGGTGGATCACAGAAATCAAAGCGCAGACAGAAATAATCGTGAACTTATTAGTTTTTTCAATGAAGACAACAATCCTGACGGTGCCCTCATAAATCCTGGGAAATGCTTTTCCACTGAAATGGAGAGTCAGAACATCACCAGCATTCTCCCAAGGAATCAAAGTTAAAATTGTCATGGCACATGGCAGTTAACTGCAGAAATGGCACGTCTCACTTTGAGGAATTTTCCAGTCAATTTTTAGTAATGTAAGCATCTGCATTATGTAACTCTTCACATCATAATTCGAATTTGCAACTGGGAGCTCCGCTGCAGTAATTTCGACCTGTACAGAAACATCCTCATGCCACACGGGATGACTTCATTTCGGAGTACGCGTTTCCAGATTTTTGTGGTGATGTCACCAACTGGGAGCGTACACGGAATGGTTTAACACTAACTCACTGGCAGTAACCTCACACTCTAAACAAAAACAAAATAATTTCTAGTTGTTATGCGAGTTGTTTTTAAGTGGGAGAAGCTGATCTCAGTAATCATGAAGACGCATTTGGCTCCACAGTAGCACTTCTGCCTCTGTATCAGAAGGCTGAGTTCAAGTTTCATTTCCAGAACTGAAAACATAATCCTGACTCAATGAGTCAAACTCTCACCTGAGTCAGAGGGTCACAGATTCAGGCCCCATCCCAGAGACTTCAGCATGCAATCAGGACTAACAATAACAGCGACACTGATACTAATTGAGTCTCCGCCTCCTGCTCTCTCAGGTAAACACAAAAGATCCTACGGCACTATTTAGAAGAACAGAAACGTTCCCCCATTGCCCTGGGTCATATTTATCCCTCTATTATTAAAATCACAAACATTTTTGCAATGAGACACATATTGCTGAAACTTTCCAGCCTGTATTCATCAGCACAACACAGGAATGTCAAAATTCAAACAAGCACAAGTTTACCACAGGAGAAAAGGGAGCTGATTAGTGGGCACATCAACTCAAATTTACTAATGTTGTCATAAAGAAAGCAATGGGAAATTTGCAGGGTCCCAATTTATTTCAAAAAATTAGTTAGTTGCAATCAGAACATTTTCTCACTAGTATAAATTAAGATGGTTTGAAAATTGGCATTCTGGCATTGTCCTGATGAAAAGACTCAGCAACATCTCTCTTTATAATAATATATACTTCTGTTCTATCAAATCACTGGAACAGTTAGTTGGTTCTTATCATGCCAGTAGGTGAGATCATGCTGTGTATCAATTGGTAGCATTGTTACAACAGTGACTACATTTTAAAACAAAACTACTTAATTGGTTTCAAACTTTTTCATCACCCTAAGATGGTGAAAGACGCTATAGAAATCCAAGGGTTACTTTCTTTTTAGGTTGCTTTATGAGGAGAATAAAATCTGTCAGGAATATCTCAATAAGAGAAGTGATTTAAATTGATGTGCTACCTGTGAACATTCCTCTTTGAACTTACATCACCAAAAAGGTTAAGTGTATTACAGTCTGTAGAATTTTGTTGCATTTGAGCTGACTGCTAATTTATCTTTTCAATTATTCAAGGGAAGAAAATTAAAACCTCATCCACAGAAACAGCACTTCACTGAGAAGGCAGTCAATCAATAGAGTCAGTTCCCTTACAGAAAGTGAAACAGTGCTGATCCCGTCAAGTGCAACTTAGATGTCTTTCAGAAAGTAACACTCTGGGAATCAGTACGTGAGTAAACATGGGTATGTCATGTAAAAAGTTCAAAATCACACAACACCAGGTTCTAGTCCAACAGGTTTATTTGGAAGCGCTTGCTTTCGGAGCGCTGCTCCTTCATCAGGTGGTTGTGGGATGTGGTATGGCATATAGTAAGTGAAGAAGGGCTTATGCCCGAAACGTCGAATCTCCTGTTCCTTGGATGCTGCCTGACCTGCTGCACTTTTCCAGCAACACATTTTCAGCTCTGATCTCCAGCATCTGCAGACCTCACTTTCTCCTGGCATGCAGTAAACGTAACACAACTTGGCAGGAATAGGTGATTTGGTCCTACTTTTTCAAAACCTCACCACCACAGGGATTTTCCTTGCCTTGTGTCTGAATTTGGTTTAGACAAGCTACTAAGATTCACACAACACCAGATTATAGTCCAACAGGTTTATCTGGAGGCACTAGTTTTTGGAGCACTGCTCCTTCTTCAGGTAGCTGCACAGCCACCTGATGGAGGAGCAGCACTCCAAAAGCTCGTGCTTTCAAATAAACTTGTTGGACTATAACCTGGTGTTGTGTGATTTTTAACATTGTCCACCCCAGTCCAACACCGGCATTTCCACATCAAAGCTATTAACAGATTAAGCATGGTGATGAGTCAACAACGTAATTACTTTTATTGTGTTTGAACCTGATGCAGCATGGTCCTTTATCATCAAGCAGTTGAAGTGAAAATCCAGTTATTTGACGCATTGATGGTAGATTCATAATTCAATTAGGTCCAAGCTGTAAGTGACTTCTCTCATGACTGTGGAATCCACTACATGATCAGTAATGGCAGCCATAGAACTGGCAGTTGAAGCTGGTGTTTTTGGAGCTTGGGGCAAGTTCTGCAGTTGTGTCATCTCTGTTTTTTTCTTTCTGAGGGGATGTTGGATATTGTGAATTTCATGTCGGTGGCGCTTGAAGCAGTCAGAGCAAATTTCAATGCTGACCACCATATGGGTTAATTGGTCGCACATTCTCCAAGGAGAAATGCAGAGCTGTGTAGGATTATTTTTGGGGCGTCCCTTCATTGTTTGTACAGGTTACCTTGAACCAAAGAATCAATTATATGCAGGTTGAGGATGAGTTTGATTATGACTGCACCTGCGGTTTGGGGCAAGGACCACCACCCTAGGACTTGGTTGTATGTCCATAGGTCACACTTTACAGCTTAACCTACTCTAATAAATGTCCAAAGATGTGCGAGTCAGGTGAATTGGCCAAGCTAAATTGCCCGTAGTGCTAGGTAAAGGGGTAAATGTAGGGGTATGGGTGGGTTGCGCTTCGGCGGGTCGGTGTGGACTTGTTGGGCCGAAGGGCCTGTTTCCACACTGTAAGTCTAATCTAATTGTTTACAATGGAGAAAGGGTGAGTGAGGCTGTATTTTCTCCTGCCGCTTTTGAATGATCCCAGGAAAGTGGAAACTCCAAGATGCCTTGTCAGCTTCAATGAATGTTGAGGCAGGCTGTTTCTCTGCTTCTGTTTGCCACAGCCCACATCATATTGTCATTGCACTCTTTCTTTCAAAATTACCAAATTCTTGTAGATGCCACCTTCATGCCATAATGGACTTTGTTGCCAATCTCTACCCATCCCTTTGAGATAGAAGTCAGCAGTGTTTATCACAAAAAGGGTGGATAAGACTTGAAACAGTTCCAAAGATGATTTCCAATCAGGTATCAGTTTCATTTTTGCTAATAGGGGATTACTTGTCTGGCAAAAAGAATCAGAATTACTTCAAGCTAAGACCAAAAAATAATGATTATATTTCTGATAGATTCTTTCTTCATCAACTAACTAATTTTTAAAAAAATCAACCTGTTCAACGATGTTATGACACCTCTGGAGCAAGTGGGACTTCAACCTGGGCCTCCTGGCTCAGACATAGGGACATTACCAGTCCATCACAAGAGCCCTATATATGCTTAAGGTTTTTTTAAAAATAAACCTATTCAGAGACATTATTACACACCTCTGGAACTGGTGGAACTTGAACCCGGGTCTCCTGGGTGAGAGGTAGGGACACTAGCTGTGCCACAAGAGCTCAAGGGCTGCTCAAATAACCACCCAAAGAATACCTTATATCTGTACATACCTAACTTCAATCAATAAGTATTACATAAATACAGAACCTTTCATGAATTCATTTATATATTATTGATGACCACTGAATAAAATACTACCATGACCAACAATAATCCTATTTATTTAACCTCTATATTGACTTTGTCAGTGGTGTTAAAGCAGCAGAGCAGACTCTCTTGCATTCAATTTTGCTGCCCCTCGTCACTAGAGGGAGCCATTCACCATCTGCACCAACACTAGTGTTACAATGAAGGACACAGATTGCTAACAGCCTTAACCGCATATTGTCCAACCTTGAGTTTATCCTTCAACTAACTGGATTTGCTACTATGCTGCAATCAATGAAAATGTCAAGGCTCTTCTTAACAGCACTCAGTGCAGTTAAACGTCTGCCAAAGACAAGACAGCCAACAAATGACAAGTAAAGCATAAAACACTTGTCATACCCTCAAATCATCTTTTCCCTCAAATACACAAAATTCCAATGCAGAAGCAGTATTCCTAATAGTACAAATAATGTCACAAAGTAAATTTACTAGCTCTAAAAGCACTAGTTCAAACATGGGGAATTAGCAAAGATAATGAGTTCATTATACAATATGGATGCGCATAACCTTCTTGAAAGACCTACTGTTCCCCACCCAGCTTGGCATCAAAGGTTCACCAATGATTCAGAGAGTTATTTTTGTTTATCTTGACATCTTTCTGAAGAGCTTCTTTCTGTGCCCTTCCAGCTCTGATCTATTGACCATCCACTGTCATAACTCCAGCATTGGAGTCACACCATTTCCTTAGCAAATTCACCTCTCTTCCTTTTCATCTTTAACCTCTCCCTCGAGCTAATTTTTCATCACAAATCTTAAAGCTTCCTTTATTGATTTAGTGTTAGATTGCTCATCTATGAACAGCCTTCGGACATTTCACTTTGTTTAAGGTGCGATATAAATACAAGCTGCAGTTTGAAACAAACTGAAGTAAGTTAGATTCAAGACTATTCACTCATTTGTACATCTACAAGATCTCTCTGCAATAATCTAAAAGCCAAAGCTTCTTACAGCTCCTCTGCTGCGAAGATTCATTCTCAAAACTCTTCCTCCTAGCCTATTACCAGTATTGCCAGCAATGGGCACAATTGTAAAACTATACTACACAGGAAGAGGTCACTCAACCCACCATGGTTGTGCCAGCTATTTGAAACAGCATTCCAGTTCATCTCAATCCCCTATAGTATGGTATGAACAGTGAATAATTACATGCTCAGCCCTGAATACTATGGCACACAGTTTTCTTGTTCATTTGAAGCCACTTAAGCATATACAGTTACAAAGACCTTTTTATATTTAACATTGCTTGGATGACTTAAGTTTTAAAGGATTGTGGAAAATTGATTTATTCCACGCTTTGTGAAAATACCTGGAGTGGTTTCTTGAAAAAGGGGTCATTGAAAGTTCATTGTGGATACTGGAGACAGTTTCTTTAAACAAAGCTTTCTGTAGAATGCCTGAGTGGTGAAAACTGCTTGCTTTGCTGTAGATTGCTGGGGCTGTGACTGCCTTGGAAAAGTACATGTGTTATCTTGTTAAGTTGGAGGAAAGCCTGTTTAAGAACAAACTGAGTTGGAGGAAAGCTAGCTAAGACCAAGATGTCCAGCTTATCACTCATTTTTGAAAAGAAAACTCTCTAACTTGGAGTTCAGGGTGAAACATATTAGTTATTTTGGAAGTGTGAAGAAATATCTCAAGATTGCAATACCTGAGCAAGCTGTGTCTGTAAAATGTCAGAAGCAACTTTTTAAAAAAGCAGACCTTAACTAAAGCTACAAGTGTTACATTTTGAGGTCAGTTTCCATTTCCCTCAATGACGCAAAGACCAGAACAAGGGAGCAAAAAGTTCAACTTCGAACCAGGATGTTCACAGGATGACACCAGGAAGCAAGTCTTCACACAAAGGGTAGTGGAAAACTGAAACTCTCCCGACCAAAATGCTGCTGAGCGGAGTTGATCAAACATTTCAAAACTAAGACTGATAGATTTTCTTTCGATTAGATTAGATTACTTAGTGTGGAAACAGGCCCTTCAGCCCAACAAGTCCACACCGACCCACCGAAGCACAACCCACCCAGACCCATTCCCCTACATTTCCCCCTTCACCTAACACTATGGGCAATTTAGCATGGCCAATTCACCTAACCTGCACAACTTTGGACTGTGGGAGGAAACCGGAGGAAACCCACGCAGACACGGGGAGAATGTGCAAACTCCACACAGTCAGTCGCCTGAGGCGGGAACTGAACCCGGGTCTCTGACGCTGTGAGGCAGCAGTGCTAACCACTGTAGATGAGGGTATTATGGATTATGGACAAGGACGGTAAATTGAGTTAAGATATACGTTTACAATGATCTAAAAGAAGCAGTACAGACTCATGGGGCTGAACCCCATGCACCAATATTTCAAAGTAGAGAAGTTAATTTTTGGGCAATATCTTGAGCTTCGCGTTAGAATTAAATAAGGCAACATTACAACAGTAGTGTAATGATTTCCACATAGGGATTAAATCTTATTTTAAAGGAGTATAATGTATTAACCAAGCAGTAAGTCTCTGAAGATATAATGAATGTTGATAACATAAGCTTTTATGTCATTAGGGATGCGTTTTGTTCCAAGGATGGGATTTCAGTGACAGCCACTACTAAGTTTAGAATGATTTGAGTAAGTAAGGTTGTCATGCCGACACAAACTTACTAGTTCCATATTCTTCCTGTTTTTAACTTTTTTTCTTATATTCATATAATTATCCAATGCCCTTTTGATCTCAACCTGTATCATGTCACAGCCTTTGAACAGACCATAAGTTGTGCAATTGGAAGGACACATGAAATGATGGAGTAAATGACGCTACCACAGCGTCAGCAGCTTCCCTGACAGTAAAAAGAACTTGAGGTGAGTGGGAATTTGCAGGGTTTGATGTGAAAATATTTGCTGGGCCAAAACATTTGCCCAGTTTACAGAAGGGGAACTTTTTTTTTTAAAACTGATGGCAGAGGATATCATGCTGAACTGAGATTCTGGCTTGCACTCCTGCTACAGTTTTAACTGAGATAATCAGGCACTAACAATGTAACCAAACATCTCTGTCACAGGAAATAATAAAATCAATTATGGGGCTGGATTTATCAGAACTTGTATAGGAACAAGCCCCCATACTGAAGGACTACAAGTTAATCTTTGTGGAAGAAGCCTATTGATTGGTACCTGAACCATGAAATACTATCTGGCTGCATATGGATTGAATATTCACATCTGTGTCTGTAAGAAACATACTATGGAATCATAGGAATTTTTAAAAAATCTAAGGTGAAGGAGGAAATAAGAGATATGGACAGTGAATTACACTTGGTCAATTGATGCATTTTTAAAAAAATTCTGTTTTTGGCACTGACACTGGCTAAGCCAGCATTTTGTTATCCATTGTCAGCTACTCAGTGAAGGCTGGGGCTGTGCCTTCACTTTGTACTGCAATGGTCAGGTGAGGGGGAACGATAAGTCGACACAGAGGAAGGTTGTCAAATGACTTTGAAGTGCTTATCTTTTTGTAAACTGCCAGATTATCAAAGAATTAAAAATGTGCAAGAATCAGGCTGAACATTATCTCAATTTGTTTCTCAGGATCATACATGAGCTGAATCCTTTGCCTCCAGTATCATTTTGCTTCAGTAACAGTTAGGAGATCACTAGTTCAAGTCCCACTTCTGTATATAATCCAAATGACACATTAGTGCAGTACAGAGGGAGTTTTATATATTGGAGGTCGTATGTTCTGAGTTGAATGTTAAACTTCAGTCAAGCCTGTTCATTCATGCAGACAAAGTGGATCCCAAGACACCATTTGAAGAGTACTGACTTATGTCTGAACCAACAGTCATTCCACAATCAAAACAAATTAAATGGTTATTAATTTCCGGTATACACCCAATGGACCAAATGCCGTTCTTTTGCACAGGCTCATTGTACCTTGCTTGTCCAAATTAACTCTGGTGCCTGCCTATGTTACATCAACGTTTTTATTCTCTAATGGATCGTGGCAATGATAGCTGGGCTAACATTCAATGCCCATCCCTGACTGTCCTCGTGGTGGTGGTTTTGAATGGCCTTCAGAAACAGCTGCAGTCCATGAGGTGGTGGTATGTCCATAGTGCTGTTAGGGAGGTAGTATCAGGATTTTGGCCCAGCTACAATGAAGGAAGCGATGCAGTTCCAAGTAAGGATGGTGAGTGGTTTGGATAAGAACCTGCAGTTGCTGTTGTTCCCATGTGCCTGCTGTTCTTGCCCTTCTGGCTTTGGAAGGTTCTGTTGAGGGAGCCTTCATGAGTTACATAGTTGACGTGGCTGCTACTGTGGTGAAGAGACTGAATGTTTAGGTTGGAGGATAGGGTATCGACCACGCAGGCTGGATGACGCCAAGCTCCTGGCATGTTGTTCACCCAAGCAAGTGGGGAATATTCCATCACATTCCTGACTTTGGCCTTTTAGATAGTAGGCAGGCTGTTGATGAGTTAGTCACCTCAGAATTCTCAAACTCAGCCCTGCTCTGTATTTACATGGTTGATCCAGTTCAGTTTCTGGGCAATGGCACCCTGTCAGATGTTGATAGAGGGGGCTTCAGTGATTCTAGTGACATTGAATATCATGGGGCAATGGCTGATCGCTCTCATTAGAGATAGTCACTGCCAGGCACTTAAAAATAATGAATTGGTTATAGAGTACTGTGGGACATCTAAACATGACAGGCACTACATAAATGCAAATTATTTCTTTAATTGGTGCCCTGCAACTCTGAGCGAGCCATCGGGATTGTGTTACATGTTGACTTTAATGTCTATAAAGAGTCGTTGTATGCCCAGTGCTGTCAGCCACAGATTTTCTTAATATAAACCTGCTGTAACAGGATCATAAATCCCCTTTAATATTTCTGGAGCTTACTACCAAAAGATGCAGAAGGGAGCAGTGGAAATTCAGCCACATTAACAATTCAAAAATTATGAATCATCAAACGCGACTGTAGTACAATCACAGATTGATGAGAGAAAAACATTTTAAAATTAAAAAGTTATTGCCCACTGGCATATTCACACAGGAAAAGGCACCTGAAATGCCAGGTCTCCTCTCATAAAGATCTCTGAGCCACTTGATTAGATTACACCATGTAATCACTCCCAGGTAACCATTATTCTATCAACAGTAATATTTTTCTTTTAGTCACACATCTCAACAACAATCGCCAGTTCTGCTGTGAGAAAGTACTGAAAAGAACCAGAAAAGATCCTGATTTTACCCAAACATTCACTAAAGTACGTAGATGATAAATAAGGATGCAGGGGAGGGAGCAAAGAGGATGGAAAACAAGCTAGGGGTCCCTCCTAACATGCATAAAATCTCATTCTAATAACTTCCCCAGACTCAACTGTAGGCTATTACCCACTTGCAGGTGCATGATTTAGGAGACTTTATGGAAAAAAAACACTTCTGCGCTGCTCAAGAAAAGTGGAAATGTCTCAAAGAGATGTTTTTTTAAAATTACACTTAAAAAATCACCTAGGCGCAATTATGTGCTGTTCGATTGCTTTTTTACTGTTATTTAGATTTTAAAACTGCAAGGACTGATATCATCGGAGGATTGAGCTTGACACCAGGCAGAGCTGAAATAACACACTTAAGGTGAGCCCCATTAGATTAATGACTGCTTCTTACGTGTTAACTTAGCTCCCTTCCTGTTACAGCCAGACACTTAGTCATGCTGGTACCTCCAATGACATCACTACTCAGAGTTTTGGACAAAAACATCCAGGAATGAATAGAAAAAAGAAAACCTTCACTTGGACCATTACTCTCTCTGAAGAACTGCATTGCTGGATCGTGTGTAATTGGCACCTCCTGAGATCAGGAAAGGTGCTATTAAAATGCAAACTCTTTCAGCCAAGGGTCAGCTGTAACACTTTTGCCTGAGGCAAAGGGTTGGGGTTCAAACGTCACTCTAGCAGGTGCCATTTTTGGGATGCAATGTTAAATCCCTTTCTGTTCTCGCAGGCGATGTGCAGCATTATCATGCAGAACAGCAGGGGAGTAATTTACATGCTTCCTACAACAGAGACTACACTTTGAAAGGAGTATTCCCTCAGCTATGTACTCACTGGAGGTGAAAGATCATATTAACTGCAGGGTATTTTTAGACTTGGTACTGCAGCAGATCACTTAGTCAAATGAAGCAATCCTTCAAGGGCAAGACTTGATTTTTAACAAGTCCTTCCCGATCCTCCTTCCAGGCCACGCTGTTTCTTTGAGTGAAGTACACAAATGGAGCTTGAAGACGGTCCCAAAGGTGACAACCATTCTCCAACTGGGAGTCTCAAGAGGACAGATGAGGCCTGGGTTAAACCTCTGATCCAAAAGAATACATTGCTGACAATGCAGCACTCAGGCAATACCTCGCTGGAATGTCAATGATGCTTTTTCTGCTTAAGTCCTGCAGCAAGACTCGAGCCCACAACTTTCTAAATCAGAGACAGGTGTGGTGCTAATTAAGTTGTGGTTGACACACTCAAGTCACTCAGTAACATCAAAGACTTCATTGGCAGGCCATCTGCAGCCACCTTAAACATTCACTCCAGCCATCATGGCATTGTACATTACAGTACCTTGCCGAGATTTCCTTAGCGACAACTTGCAAACCTCTAACCCTGAACATTTGAAAGGACAGGGATAGAAGGTGCATGAAAGACCATCACCTTCAAGTTTAGATCCAAATCACACAACATCCCGAATTAGACATATAACTTCATTGAGTTATGTGACTTCCTGTCACATTCAGGAAGTGTGACAGTATCCTAAAGTCACCTCAGTATCACCACAATCACAATGGCAACTGGGATAGGCAACAAATACTACTCTTGGAAGTGATGCCTATATCCAGGGAATGAATAAAAATTAAACATTCGCCCTCCTAGAACTCTGGTTAATATCTAGCATTCTGTAAAGCTATTTTATTAATTGGCAATCTGATGGGCCAGCCATAAAATCCATCAGTCCACAAAGACTAGGTTCTCTCTCCCTGCCTTCCCCACACTCCAAAAAACATGTATGATTCTTGATCTGTATTTGAGTAACTTCCTTGAAGGTTGATATTATTCTGTAATTGAGGGTTACAAAGGAACACTCAAGTCTTACCCACAATCAGTTGGTTGAGGAAATGGAGCCCTATGACCACTAGGCTACTGGGACAAACTTTACCTTGCATTTCTAACAAAACTGTCAAATGCCTGTGGTTTCTGCATCTTTACCCTTTAGTAATATAAACAACCAACCATCTGTGGAAATAATCCTTCCCGAATTGCTTGGAGATACAAGAACATTTAGACGAAAGAGCAATGTTAGGACTTCAGTAGATTTTACCAAAAAAAAACACAGGTCAATCATTTTCTCTGCATCTCTAACACCCACTCCCCCCCACCCCAAGTGTATTTCTTAAATAAATCACGTCACTCATACAAAACTTTCTCACCCACAGCAGTCCATCCATTTGACGTATTGGACAGTTTTAGCCTCGTTAATCAGAGATTATGAGGGGGTGAGGTAATGAAGTTGGCCATTTTCTTTCAAAGTGCTGCCGTTTATTATGGTGTCTGTCACAAGCTTTTCCTTGCATTAACCATTTCGCAAACTTAACTTATCATGGGTCCTGATTAAAAGAAACATTCACACAGTGGTCAATTGGCATTGAAAGCCTCAACTGAAAATGCTGCTTTTCTGAAAAAAAAAAGTTATATCAACAATTAAATTAGAAGAAAAACATTCAGAACTTGAATCAAAGCCATTAAAACAACCACATGAAAACAAATGAGTGCTGATTGACAAAAAATGTTTCATAGAGCTTGGTATTTGGGCAGAAACTTCCTTTTGGAATTAGTGGTTTATGGCACAGCCTGATAATACTGCAATGGCTCATTCATGGAGTTTATTAAACCTTCTTGTGAAAGAATTTTCTGGGCGCGTTGAAGTTGCTCATAGCTTAGTTAATTTTACAGCACTACTTAATTTTAGAGATGGTTATTGTTCCTGCATAACAGCTTCTGCAAAGTGTATTCCATCCCCTCTTGCCTCCTCCCACTTGTCCTGTCTCAATTGTATCTAAATATGAGTAACATGGTGGTAATAACATAGACCTCTGCAGATTATCTCCTGTACTGCTACATAAAATCCATTTGAACTACTGCTTTGAAATTTAGTTATGTGAATATCAGCAACACACACTTGTGTGGAATTTCCTTTCTGTCATTTTCAAAGAGGCTACTAATTGAACTGCCTCATTAAAACAGTGAACAAGGAATTCCAAACCAATGAACAAGGCCTGATTGCCAGAGTATTTAAAGATTGGGTACCCCGGTCAACATTTATAGAGTCATAGAGATGTACAGCATGGAAACAGACCCTTCGGTCCAACCTGTCCATGCCAACAAGATATCCCAACCCAATCTAGTCCCACCTGCTAGCACCTGGCCCATACCCCCTCCAAACCCTTCCTATTCTTATACCCATCCAGATGCCTTTTAAATGTTGCACTTGTACAAGCCTCCACCACTTCCTCTGGCAGCTCATTCCATACTCATACCACCCTCTGCGTGAAAAGTTTGCCCCTTAGGTCTCTTTTATACCTTTCCCCTCTTACCTATGCCCTCTAGTTCTGGACCACCTCCATCCCAGGGAAGAGACTTTGTCTATTTACCCAATACATGCCCCTCATGATTTTATATACCTTTATAAGGTCACCCCTCAGCCTCCGACGCTCCAGGGAAAACAGCCCCAACCTATTCAACCTCTCCCTGTAGCTCAAATCCTCCAACCCTGGCAACATCCTTGTAAGTCTTTTCTGAACCCTTTCAAGTTTTACAACATCCTTCTGATAGGAAGGAGACCAGAATTGCACACAATATTCCAACGGTGGCCTAACCAATGTCCTGTACAGCCGCAACATGACCTCCCAACTTCTGTACCGGCATGGTGGCCCAGTGGTTAGCACTGCTGCCTCACACCGCCAGAGACCCGGATTCAATTCCAGCCTCCAGGGACATGGATAGGATAAATAGGCAAAGTATGTGGGCGGCACGGTGGTCAGCACTGTTGCCTCACAGCACCAGAGACTCGGGTTCAATTCCCGCCTCAGGCAACTGTCTATGTAGTGTTTGCACATTCTCCCCATATCTGCGTGGGTTTCCTCCAGATGCTCCGGTTTCCTCCCACAGTCCAAATATGTGCAGAGTGGGTGAATTGGCCATGCTAAATTGCCCGTAGTGTTAGGTGCGGGGGTAAATGTAGGGGAATGGGTCTGGGTGGGTGCGCTTCGGCAGGTCGGTGTGGACTTGTTGGGCCGTAGGGCCTGTTTCCACACTGTAAATAATCTAATCTACTCAATACTCTGACCAATAAAGGAAAGCATACAAAATGCCTTCTTCACTATCCTACTTACCTGCGACTTCACTTTCAGGGAGCTATGAACCTGCACTCCAAGGTCTCTTTGTTGAGCACAACTCGCTAGGACCTTACTATTAAGTGTATTAGTCTTGCTAAGATTTGCTTTCCCAAAATGCAGCACCTCGCATTCATCTGAAATGAACTCCATCTGCCACTTCTCAGCCCATTGGCCCATTTGGTCAAGATCCTGTTGTAATCGGAGGTAACCTTCTTCTCTGTCCACTACACCTCCAATTTTGGTGTCATCTGCAAACTTACTAACTGTACCTCTTATGGTCACATCCAAATCATTTATATAATTGTCTTTCAGATATTTATCAATTTGGAGCAGGTTTAATGTGAACCCGGGCCTCCTGATTCAGAGGTAAGGATAGCACATGCTGTCACAAGAGCCCTAACATGTCTCTCTCACCTACCACTGCCAAGAGACCAGGTTACAAGATAATACAGACACTTAATCCTAACCCAGATTTTCAATATCTCCAGACTCAAATTTTCCCAATGCTATAAGATTATTTTTAAAAAAAGGACCAGACGTAGGCCATTCAGCCCATCAAGCGTGCTCCACCATTCAATCAGATTATGGCTGATCTGATAATCCCCAACTCCATGTTCGTGCCTTTTCACTATAATCCTCTATCCCTTTATTGATGAGAAACCTGTCCAGCTCAGCCTTAAATATAACGAACAATCCAGCCTCAACAACAAACTGAGGAAAGGGATTCCACAGAGTCACTGCCAGAGAGGAAATGCATCCTCATCTCTGACTTAAATGATGTCTTTAGTCTGAGACACTCCCACGAGCAGAAGAAATCGTTCCTATCCTTGTCAAAAGCCCTAAGAATCTTGCATGTTTTGATGAGGTCACCTCTAAATCTTCTAAATTCTACTAAGTACAGGCCCAACCAGCTCAACCTCTCCTCATAAGACAGACCGTCCATTCCTACTATCAACATAGTAAGCTTTCTCTGGACTGCCCCCAAAAGAAGTGCAAATTTCTTTAGATAAGGGCCCAAAGTTGTTCACAGTTTTCCAGCTGTGGTCTGACTAGTGCCTTGAATCATTTTAGCAAATTCTTCTTCTTTTGTGCTCCATTCCCTTTGAAACAAAGGCTAACACTCCATTTGCTTTCCTGCTGAGCTTGAATGCTAGTTTTTAATAACTCATGGATTAGGACTCCAAAGTCCCTCGGTTTTCTGGCTTTTCTGCAGCTTTTCTTCATTTAAATAATATTCAGCTCCACTACTCTTCCTCACTTGTTCTATCTGCCATGATTTTGCGCACTAGCTTAATGTCTCTATCTCTTTGTGGTCCCTGCGCCAACTTTACCACTGGCCTACACAATTTTTTTTTAAAAATGTCATTGCAAACTCTCTTTCCTCATCTGAGTTATTAATATGTTATGAATAATTATGGCTCCAATCCCTGTAGCACACTACTAGGACATGTTATCATCCTGTATCCCCATCTTTTGCCTTCCATTAATTTGCCTTCTTTTCCTCTCTCCATGCTAATACATGCTATCTAGTCTCCTATCTTCCACCTTCTGCAATCTTACTGTATCTGATCCCATATTCCAATTCAAATTCCCTCAGCCATCACTCTGCATTGACTGTTTCATACTGGTGTCCAATCCAGCAATGTACATCCGTACTTTCATGTCGGGAGCCTTACGTTTCCCTAGTGATGTAATCTCCTCCATCTCTATAACAGGCTTCATTCCTTTTATCCTTTTATGGGACATGGGAGGAGACAGTGACAAAGCTAGCATTTGTTATCCATCCCTAAGTGCCCTTGAACTGAGTGGAGGGGCTTACTGGTCCATTTCAAAGGGCAGTTAAGAGGCAACCATATTGCTATTGGTCTGGAGTCACACTTTAGCCAGACCAGACAAGGACGGCAGGTTATCTTCATGAATTGTAGTTAACTCCACCACTTGCCAGTGGTGGGATTTGAACACATTCCCAGATTAGGGTTTCTGGTTTGGTGATATTACCACCGTGCCATATCACAAATTATCAGTGTCGCCCCATTAATGAATGTATTCTCAGCTGCCCAAACTCAGGAATTCCTTTTCGAACCCTCTTTGCCTCCCTAATTCTCACTCCTCCTTTATGACTTCTGTAATATCTATCAATAAATCTTGTCAAGCAACTAGCCCAAAATACCTTTATTTAGTTCAATGACAAATTTTGTTTGGTAGTGATCTTGCGTAGATCTGAGGAACTGAATTTCAAAGCACATGCTTTAATTGTTACTTCCACGTGATATAACTCTTCCTGTTCACTACAGAAACTTAGGTTTCATGACAATAGGGCACCGAGAAGCAAATTAAATATATAAATTAATCTGAAGCAGTTCCCATTATTCGATTTGCAATGATTATAAAAAGCGAATATCAGAATGTTATCTTTGCTTCAGTTAGAGTTCAATTCTGGCCTCAGAATAGTCACAGTCATAGGTGTACAGTCATTGTCGAGATCTACTGAGTAAAAGCAAACTGGTTTATAAATGTCTTGTTCAGTGCGGAACTACCAGCCAAATAACTCATGTCCCAGTTGCAAATTAAGCAAGAATGAGAATATTGGCACTCTAGAAGTTAGCAGATTGTACTAAAATGGATTCATGTCTGACTCTCCCATCCTCATCACTCTTTCCCCATGGTGGAAGCTAGACAGCTGAAAGGCAAAAACACATCCTTCTGAGACCTCGTTCTGAAGCACAGATGAAAGACGGCAGAATTGCGCTTCTCCAATCCTGCGTCAATTCCATTTTCTGGCACCACAGTAACCTGGGCGCAGATGGTGCTGGCATGCAGCACGTTCAGCTGTGTGAGGTGTACACAGCTGTTGGCATTTTCGCACAAGATCTCTAATCTAACAGGCAAAAGTCAAACATTAAAAAAGCTTAACTTATGCATTCTCTCAAAACAAGCCTTGAAATTAAGTTTACTCACCAGACATGAAGCTGGGCGACTAGAAACCAGGAGTTCAGTGTGTCTGACAAATTGCATCCTGCAGTCACAGAAACAAGGATTCATTTTAGTTTGCCTAGCTTGAAAGAAAACATTAGAGAACCTAACTTTGTGTTGTCCCTTACTCTGAGTAAAAAGGGACCCTCCCCAAGAACAAACGACAAAAAATCTAGTTATGACTGGCTTTCTGAGCAAAGAGCAGGATGGGTGTTGCCTCACTCCAGCTACGTGGTTTTGGAAAGGAGATTCAGAAATAACTAACAGCCTCTTTATGCTAGAAAAAAGATTGGAAAAATTACTTAAAAAAAAGACAGGAAACCACAAGAGCTGTCACAGCGATAAGTGCATAGACCAAGTATAATGCCACATTGATTAAAACCTCGAGCCCACTGTGTTACCAAGTATATCAATGCCATCGCAATGGACACTGGTAATCAATAAGGACCAGGTATAATTAAAAACCCTCATATTTCTGCTAGACAATGGTATTAAATGCTTCCCAACCAAGGTGGGCTAGATGGATTTAAGATGCATATCAGCCATGGTCCAGCAAAATGACAGAATGGCCTCACAGAGTTTAATGGGTTATTTGCCCTTCTCTCTCCTGTATGGAGTCTAAGTTTGAGTGTCAAGTTTTGCTGCAGTATGACTCATTGCCCAGATTTAGGCGGACACTAAAGTAGCGTCACTATGAACAGCCAATATGGCTCTTTTGTAAATTACCCAGGTGTCATGGTGTGAAACACATTCTTCCATAAACAGATCAACTACTGATAAAAGTGAATTCTCTATAGAACAACTCCATTAAAGCTCAACAGAATGCCAAAAGGCCCTCCTTACTAGCAGAGAGAAGACCACAAGATATAGGAGCAGAATTAAGCCATCCAGCCTATCAAGGCTGCTCCACCATTCAACGATGGTCAATGTTTCTCAATCCCTTTCTCCTGCCTTCACACTGTAACACTTGATCCCTTTACTAATCAAGAAGTTGTCTCACACACACAGTCTTAAAGATACCCAATGACTTGGCCTTCACAGCCTTCTGTAGCAATAAATTCCACAGATTCCCCTCCCTTTAGCTGAAGAAATTCCTCATCTCCATTCAAAAGGGTCGTCCCTTCACTCCGAGCCTGTGCCCTCAGGTCCTAGTCTCCCCTACCAATGGAAACATCGCCTCCACCTCCACTCTACCCAGGCGCCTCAGTATTCTGTTAGTTTCAAAAAGATCCTTCCTCATCCTTCTAAATTCCATCAAGTACAGACCGAGTGTCCTCAACAGCTCCTCACACAAGCCCTTAATCTCCAGGGTGACTCTTGTAAACCTCCTCTGGATTTCTCCAAGACCAGCACATTGTTCCTTAGGTATGGGACTCAAAACTGCCCACAATATTCCAAATGCAATCTGACCAAAGCCTCAACAGTGCATCCCTGCAACTGAAATCTATCCTTTGCAAAATGAATGCCAACATTGCATTTATCTTCCTAATTGCCAAGTGAACTTGCAAGTTAACCTTAACAGAATTCTGAACGAAGACTCTTGCGGCCCTTTGTGCTTCAAATCTCCGAAGCCTTTCCTTACTTAGAAAATACTGCCCGCCTGTCGCAGGCACACTAACAGTGCAGCTTTAGGGCTAAGTGTGCTCCAAGCAGAGATTCAAACTGGCAATTTATCAATTCCATATCTCGGGTAATAGTTGGGGATTAGTGAACAAGTGAGTTTCTGGAGAGTATTTTGTAGATGGTGCACATTACTGCCACTGTGCCAGCAGCAAAGGAAATGAATGCTTAAGGTTGAAGCTCAAATCTTTGAACGCAAATTTAAATCAAAATGGAATAGAATATTGATCAGAAAACTTCTAGCTTATTTCAAATTGCTTTGCCCTTGCTGCTCTGATGACCAAACCTGTCACTATTACCAAAGAATCTGAGGGATCTAGCCCTGTGTGAAGTTTAACAATTTTAATGTCAGGTTGGTGCTCATGGAGGAGGCTGTTAGAGTGACTGAAAGCAGCAGCAGAGTCCCTGAGCTAGTGAAAAGGACAGAATAGCATTCTTTTCAGCTTTAACCTGTGACTTGCTGGACACAATCATGTTAATTGGATCTGGAAGGCACAATGCCCCAGTTCAACTGATTGCAGACACACATTCGAAACCCTTGGAAAAGCAAACTGGTTGCTGAGATTAGACAGTGGAGAAAAGCTGACACCTGTTAAATGTACCTCAATAAACACTGTATACTTCCTATTTCAGGGCAATGCAGAGATGACACTAGCTTCTAAGTGTGCAACGGATTTGGTTTTAAAATATTCCAGCGATTTTCAAGTGCCGACACTTGTGCTTACAGCTCAGTTTCTAGTAGCTACTGTGGAGTCAGTTTACTTTGCTTTGAGTCAAGACTCTTGTTTAAACAATCAAGCATATCAAATAGCTGGGGCTGGAGAGAGAGCTTTAAGCTATTTAGAAGGGGGTGGAGTTTGGGAGGGGAATACAAACTTTCTAAGTAAGAGGGCAGCTATTGAATATTGTCATCCAGAGTGGGACAGGAAGGGACAGAGGGTACAAGCAGAAAGTCAGCAGTAGACTGTATATGAGAAAATGGTAAAAAGGCAAGATTAATAGTTCTTTACTTAAATATTTAGAGTATTTGGAACAAAATAAATGAACTAATGACACAAGTACAGGTTAATGGACCATCAGACCCATTATGATTATTATAATTGTTACAATCTCCTTATAACCATTAAGAGGATATCAAAACTGGGAACTAAATATTCAGGGGTGTGTCACTTCTCGAAAGGATAGGCAACAAGACAATGTTGATGAATCTTAGTATAGGATGGAATACTTATGATAGAGAGAAATGCTCTTCGATCAGAAGGTATACAACATTTGATAAGAAATAAAGGAAGGGAAGCAGTCTGTCGGCTTTTGAACAGTAGGTAAATGATGGAGACAATGATGGCATGTAACAAAGAAACCACATTAACCGTGGGTGAATTTGATCTTTCTATAGATTGGGTTAGTCAGACTGGCAAAGGCAGCCATGAGCAAGAGGTCATAGATGGCAGTCAGTATAGTTTTCTCAAGAAAAATGTTGTGGATCAAGCTACTTTAGATTGGGTGATGTGTAGTGTCACAGTTTTGATAAATGTAAATTACAACATTTACAAGGCATTTGGATAGGTATACAAATAGGGTAGGGTTTAGAAGGATATGGACCAAATGCTGGCAAATGGGACTAGATTAATTAAGGTGGCTCAGTGATTAGCATTGCTACCTCTCAGCGCTAAGGACCTGGGTTCGATTCCAGCCTGGGGCGACTGTCTGTGTGGAGTTTGCACATTCTCCCTGTCTCTGCGTGGGTTTCCTCCAGATGCTCCGGTTTCCTCCCACAGTCCAAATATGTGCATGTTAGGTGAATTGGCCGTGCTAAATTGCCTATAGTGTTAGTTCCATTAGTCAGAGGGAAATGGGTCTGAGTGAGTTACTCTTCGGAGGGTCGGTGCGAACTTATTGGGCCGAAGGGCCTATTTCCCCACTGCAGGTAATCTAAACAGTGACCAAAGCATGTCAGAAATTAGCATTCAGTTTGAGAGGAAGAAACTTAGCTCTGAAACTTAAATTGGCTGCTGAACTTAAAGAACAATAATTGCAAAGAAATTAGGTCAGAGCTGGCTGGACTGGACTGGAAAAGGACTTTAGCAGCAAAGACAATTGAGGAACAATGGCAGACAATTAAGAAAGTAGTTCATGGCTCTTAGCAGGAATATTGCTAAAACTATACAAGGCACTCATCAGACCACTGGTGGAATATTGTGAACTGTTTTAGTTCAATACCAAAGGGAATAAAAAAAACAGACTAGAGAAAGCTCACTCAGTTGATCCCAGGTATGGAAGGACTGTCTTATGAGTAGGTTGGGCCTGTACTCTTGGAGTTTAGAAGAATGAGAGGTGACCTTATTGACACATGCAATATTTTTTAAGAGGACTTCACGTGATAAATGCAGAAAGGTTGTTTCCCTTTGAGGGTTCAGGACATAGTCCCAGAAAAAGGGTTCACACCCATTTAAGACAAAAGTGAGGAGGAATTTCTTCTCTCAGAAGTAGTTAATCTCTGGACTTCTTTATTTCAGAGGGCTGTACAGGCTGGGTCATTAAGTATATTCAAGGCTGAGATAAACAGATTTTTTTTTAATCAAACAGGGGACCAAGGAATAGAGAGGAAAGTGGAGTTGAGGATGATCACATCAGCCATGATCTGACTGAATGGTAGTGGAGATCCAATGATTCAACAAAAAAAATTACTCATCAATATTTTATAATTTCAAAAAGGCATACATCTTGTCAAGTGCACATATATTTACAGAAGGAGAACTAATAATATTCCAATAGCTCAAAACTCTCAACCCACATTCTCAGTGGTTTAATCAAACACTTTTTATGTTACAAAGCAACTCCAAAAAAGGAAGAGAAAATTTAAGCGACTTTTCCTGATCTTATTTTAATTGTCCAATTGGCTACTCTACAGCTCTCAGCTGGATGTCAATCTCAGAAGAAACGTTTGGAACAGGAAAAAGCGATGAGATCCAGCAAACCAGTTCCTTTTCCAGGAATAAAATGCCCTGATCTGCTTGTGTACCAAATAGTTTAAATCTTTCCCCCTTCAGCTTTGATTGACTCTGCAGCCCCAGTGGTCTTGGATGAAGAGATTGTGCCTGAATTCTCTCAAAACTACTTTTCTAATTAAGTCCCAGGAACTGAAATTTCTCCATAATGAAATTGCTTGGGGCATTTTTATCTTTTCCTTTTACAATCTTGGAAGACTTTGATTAATCACCACAGAGCCTCTTTTCGTTTCCAACCAGCAGCCTCGCCCATTCTGCAGACCCAGAACTATGTTAGCTGAATATATATAGAATACTTTATATGATAAAGTATGTGATTAAAGATAATTACTTTCCCCAATTAGAACCCACTGCCAATGAAGCTTTGTAATAAAGCAGCCTACTTAAACACAAATCCAGCTGACAGTAGAATCTTGGGGCATTCTTAAAATCTAGAATCTCATTTGTGTCTGCAAACTGGTCTCAATGCTTCTCAAGGCCCGACAAGCCTTCTTGTTACATGACTATTAATATTCCCTCACTTTTAAGTCAATGTTCCTTCTGCAATTCCCATTTTCCTTTGAGTCCCTTAACTAAAAACATAGGAAATCAATTCCAATTCAGTGGATGCGCAATCCAGGTTCAACTAACATCTCAATATGTATAAATCACACTGCAAACCATTCAACAATAGACTTAATTTAATTTTGCATTCAACTGTTAATTAGTCTCTCACTAGTGTAATGTGTAAGCTTTGGACTTGGAGTTAATTTGACCAAAATGCAATGGTACCATTATTCCTTTACCAAAGAAAATTCAAACTGAATTTGAAACATTAACTCTTTCTTTCACCACAAAGGATGTCAAATTGCTGAGTTTCTTTCAGGATTTTCTGCTTTTATTGCCACTGTGCAATCTTCATTTCAAAAGAATGGGTGATACCGTTAAAAATTAAAAAAAAACAAACAATCAAAGCAGTTCAAATATAACAGATTGCAGAAAAATGTTGGATAAACGTACTTTCAAACAAGTCATCATAATCGATCCTCTCCACACAGCAGGTGTACATCCGCAGACCAGCAATCTTTATTTTCTGGAACATGGGCAAAAATGAAGATTTTAGAAAAAAATTAATTAGACAAGCAAGCGCACACAAAAGTCAAAACAGAGGAGAAATAAAAGTAACAAGTATTAAAATTAGAAATTAATAACATGGCAATAACCTTTTACATTATTTCTCAATCAAATTAGATTCCCTACAGTGTGGAAATAGGACCTTCGACCCAACCAGTCCACACCAATCCTCCAAAGAGTAATCCACCCACACCAGTTTCTCTCTAACTAATGCACCCAGCACTACGGGCAATTTCGCATGGCCAATTCACCGGACCTGCACATCTTTGGACTGTGGGAGGAAACCGGAGCATCCGGAGGAAACCCACATGATATGGGGAGAATGTGCAAACTCCACACAGATAGTTGCCAGAGGCCGGAATCGAGCCCGGGACCCTAGTGCTGTGAGGCAGCAGTGCTAATCACTGAGCCATTGTGCCACCCCAAACAAATCTGAATGTTTTGCAATTAGTTGATGTCATACTTGTCAACTTGAATTGTTCCCTCTAGTAACACATTGGTGGACAATAGAGATCAAAATGCTCTGACTCAAACATTACCAACTATACTTTGCTTTGATGACAAAGGATGAAACATTAATTGAAAAGCGCCAAGGGGAGGTGATAGCCTAGAGGCTGACGGTGGAAGTTGAATTCAATTAAAAAGAAAAACTGGGAATAAGAGTCTAATGATGATGAAGAAAATGGGTCTTTTGTCAGAAAAACCCATCTGATTCAATAAGGGTCTTTAGGGAAGGAAATCTGTCATCCTTACCCAGGCGGAAGTGAGGACTGCAGATGCTGGACATCAAAGTCTAGATTAGAGTGATGCTGGAAAAGCACAGCAGGTCAGACAGCATCCTTCATCGCATTCCTGATGAAAGGCTTTTGCCTGAAACATTGATTTTCCTACTCCTCAGATGCTGCCTGACCTGATGTGCTTTTCCAGCACCACTCTAATCTAGACTGCCGTCCTTACCCAGTCTGGCCTACATGTGACTCCAGACCCACAGCAAATGGTTAGCTCATGATTGCCCTCTGAGCAATTAGGGATGGTCAATAAATACTGGTCTGGCCAGTGATGCCCACATTCTGTGAATGAATAAAGAGAAAGATTTCAGCCAATTTAGGAATGGCACAAATCTTGTTGGAAAGTGTAAGTAACATTCTACTTTTTTGCACATTTTATGGTACGCATCTTGTATTTTCCAACTTTGTACAGCAAGACCAAATACAGTATTTTATACTGTCACATCGAACACAAACCTCTTCAGGAATACAGCCTAACTGAAGGATAAAGTTCACACAGATGTCGTAAGGGTCAGCAGATTTGCAAAGTTTCTATCTCCATAGATGCTGTCAAATCCACTGAGTTTCTCCAGCGCTTTCTCTTTTTGTTTCACATGTCCAGCATCTGTAGTTCTTTGTTTTATAGAAGACCTGGGAATCCTTATTAGAACAACAGTGAACAGATATTGCTCTATTTCCCAAAAGAGACAGCATCATCATAGAACCCCACTCCTATTTTCATTAGCTCAAGCAAAAATACCCATTTGCTGTACTTCAGAGGCCCTGTGAATCCCATGGCTTCTATCAGTTTGGTAAAGGGACTCAGTTCCTCCTCCACAGGCTCAGCTGGACTTTTAACATTGGAAAACTGTTAATAAAATGGAGAACAAAATGTTAGCCACAAAACACCCAGGAATTAATAGTTTAACAAAGTGTATAATCAAATATTACTGCAGTGTGAAATTATATGAACCTTTAATGTAGTGAAAAACTTCCTGAGATACTTCATAGAATCACAAAAGTGTGACAGCACAAAAGGAGACCATTAGGCCAACTGTGCCTCTACTGCCTTGTTAAATGGACATCACTAGCTGGTGCAAATTTCCTGCTGTTCCACCATACCCTTAAACATTATTTTTGTCCAAATAAGTACCCAATGCCTTCTTGAATGCTTCAATTTCAGCAATAGCAGCGATACTTCACTGAAGCATTATCATTAAAAAAAAATCACCAAGTCAAATATTAGATCAAGGAGCTATGGCATAAATCAAAAAGCAGTGTTTACAGAGCTCTGGAGTGAGGGAAAGAGATGGAAAGGCAGTGTTATTTCAGGAAGCCATTCCAGAGCTTATGAGACAGGCAGCTGAAAGCATGGTTTGATAATGATGGAGAGGTGGATGCAGAGGCTGTGCAGGAGGTCAGAATCAGAGGATTGTAGATTTTAGATTTGCAAGAGTTACAGGGCTTTACAAACATGTGGGCTGGCAAGCCTACAGACAAACTTGAAAGCAAGCACAAGAATTTTAAAACAGCTGGACTGAGCCAGTGTTGGTTCGGGAACAATGGGTGACGGGTGAACAGGACACAGTATAAAGTTGGTTAGGAGAAACTGGGTTTTACACAGGCTTAAACGAGAAGATGAAGGGTAGAAGTTACAAGGCAAGGTGAATGAAGTGGATAACAGAACAGGGAAGTGGTTTTGCATGTGGACAGGTTCTGATGGCAAGTTTGTCAGAAAGGTATGATGGACAGAATAGCTACCTTCTGGGCTGAAATTTCAAGGACTCTATGCAATTTAAATTAAAAGAATAGCCCTGTATTTTGTTGAAGACAATAGCCCCCATCTCTAATGTCATTGTTGTCTTCTATGTTGACGTTGCTCAAATCTTTCAGATGGCGAAACCTGTAACATTGGGAAGGCTATGGCCGAGTGGTATTATCACTGGACTCAATGCTCTGCGGACCAGGGTTTGAATGGCAGATGGTAGAATTTGAATTCAATAAAACAAATCTGGAATTCAGAGTCTGACGATGACCACGAATCCATTGTTGATTGTCTGGTTTACTAACATCCTTTAGGGAAGGAAACTCATTTTTACCTGGTCTGGACTACATGTGACTCCAGACCCACAGCAATGTGGCTGTTTCTTGACTGTCCTTGAGATAGGCAATAAATGCTGGCCTGGCCAGTGACACCCTCACCCCATGACTGAATTTTAAAAAACCTAACACAGATACTCAATGGTGCGATTTTAAACAAACAAAATCAGGCATGGAGCAAAGCGACAAATGTCAGCTCAAACTAACAACTGCCTCAATTGAAAACACAATCTCAACCATATAAACAAACAAAGAACAAGTTTGTTTTCTTAAACTGAGGACATTAAAACCGAGCCTAACATTTTCAGGACAGTAGACCATAAAACTATGGTCAGTAGACTAATAAATCTGAGTAGTTCACCCTAATTCATGAATTATCCAAACCACCTTCTGCTCACTCAGTGAATGTACTTCAGACAGTGATGAAGGAATGTGGATGACCAAGGCTTCACCTGACGTCCATGGGGTTTGAAAACAAATGCTCCCTGTTTATAATACTCACGTTTGGTGTGATGTGAATGGCCCGGTATGGCAGTCCTGGTCTGAGTAAAGTGTGTCGCAGCCCATTGCAGGAGGTGAGGCCATTTGGCTTGGAAGCACCAACTCCAGTTACTGCACTTCGCCACACAGCGCGAAGCTGAAAGGGAGCAATAAGGAACTGATGTGTGAATACAGAAATGCAGTTTACCTGTAGATCTGTGGAAGCAAAAACAGTCGCTTCATTGTACCATTTGCAGTTACCTACTGTGTCTTCAGTCATGGTGATAAAGCAGCAATATTATCAGTAGTGCACTCACAATATGGGCTCCTCTACATTGGAGAAATGAAATGCAGACTTGGTGATCACTTTGCAGAACACCTATGTTCTGTCTGCAAAGATGACCCTTGCCATTTCAACACATCACCGTGTTCCCATGCCAACACCTGTGTCCCGAGCTTGCTGCAGTGCACCAGTGGGTCTCAGCACAAGCTTGAAGAACAGCATCTCATCTTTCACTTGAGAATCCGGCAGTCTCTAGGACTCAATACTAAATTCAATCGCTATACAGCCTGTTTCCATCTTTCCATGACTTTTATCCACCTCCACACCTTGATCCTGTCATGAAATGGGTTGCTTTCAGCAGTCAATCCAATCTCTCCTACACTTAGCCCTCATTATTACTTAGCTTTTCTTCGGAGTTGGCTTACCATCAATAATTCTCTTGTCTGCCTACCCTTTTTGGATCTCTCTCTGAGGTCTATCTCCACACCCCAACCTTGCCTTCAGCATAAGTACCACATTTTCTGAGCTGCTATCAGCTCTGAAGAAGAGTCCAAGGACTCAAAACAGTGATTCTGCTTTCTGCCCATAGATACTGCCAGACTTGCTGAGTTTCTCCTGAAATTTTTGTTTCAGATTTCCAGCATCTGCAGTTCTTTATTTTGTTTTAGTGAATGCTTGATATTCTGCCTCCAATGCAAGTGTGTACTTCCTTTAGAACTGGACATAGCCCTCCAGCATTGGAGTGGCCAGCAAACCCTACAAAAAAGCAGTAAGACTTCTTTATTCCTACATTACAACCCATCTGTAATAAAAGGACAACATCCCAATCACTTTCCTAACTGCTTTTAAAAGCTGCAATTACATTTGTTGAAGCCTCCTCGATCACCAATCAACGTAGTTACGCATGTGGCTCTGTAGAATTCGATACAAGGCTTTAGAAAGAAATAGCCAAAGTTGAACTCCTAATTTCAAATACCAGTTATTGTTCCAAATTAATTAAATATTTCAGGCTTTACATGGCTTATTCCTGTCCAGTTATGAAGCTAAGTACCTCAAATGCAAAAGGCTTACAAAAAGTATTAACGAAAAGTTTAAATTAGTGGCTTAAAAATGTTTGTTTCATGTTTAGAGTAACATAAGATCCATAAGCAATCAAAAAAAAAAGCCCCCCAAATTGAAGAAAATATTAAAAGATATTTCATGGCAGCAAGTAAATGCTGCTGTAAACTAATGCTATGGGAAATTCTGATTAAGGAAATAGGAAAGTTGGGAATATCGACAAAGTTTTAGTCCCACCTGCAATCCCACTGTACAGAAGGGGAAAAAGCATACTGTATTTCTTGCAAATGAACAGAGAACCAATTGAAAGGCAAATCCAATAGACAAGCAAAGTCACATTCAGTGAAGGGCTGTTAAATGGAAGAGACATCTGTGTTAAACCTCACCACTTTATCAGCGTTCCACAATACTGTACATTACCAAATAACATACTTCAAATTATTATTGCATCAAATTTCTAACACTGAACATTTAGGATTTTGAAGGGGTGTAGACCCATAATAAACTTCAAAAGAGAATTGGATGATTTGGCGAAGAGGAAACTTTTGCCACACTCTATCAGGAGTCGTGTCAGCTGAATAATTCTTCCTCCAGAGCCAGCACAAGCATGATGGGTCAAACGGTCTCTTTCCGTGCTGAGTGATTCTATGAAAGAGGTCCAGTGTTGGTGTTTATCCTTTACTCAAAAAGTGATCCTAATCCCATGCACCTATTCTATTATCTCTCTTCATTCTCCATTCCTTCAGCCCAACTATCTTTCAATGCTGCTTTATTCACTAGTGCACCTCAGTCTTTCAACCCTCACTGTTACTTTTGTTATCCATTCTAAATCTGTGGCATTTGACAGTTTTTTCCATTTACTGCTTCCAGTAGAAGAGTCAGCAACCAGAGAAAATAAATGTAAATCCATTGGTCAAAAAAACTCTGAAGGGAGATGAAGCGATTTAAATAAAAATATGAATTGTTGAGATCTTGAATGTACAATCTGAAAGAGAGTTGGGAGTTGACTAAGTGGAAACTTCCAAGAGAACCTGATAAATACTCAAAAGGAGAAAAAAAATGGGAACTGGGACTAATCAGATAGCATTTCCAAGGGCCAGAACAGGTAAGATGAACTCCTTCTGCACTGTATGTTTTTATCCTCTGACCTGATATCGATGACATCTTGATATCTATACATCACCTACTGGAAATTGCCTGTCTCTTGTGATTCAGATATGACAATTCATTAATGATATTGATAATCATAGAATTCCTACAGTGTGGAATCAAACCATTCTGCCCACCGAGTCCACACTGACCCTCTGATGAGCTCCTACCCTATATCTGTAACCCTGCATTCCCCACGGCTAATCCACTTAGTCTATCCATTCCTGGACACTATGGGCAATTGAGTATGGCTAATCTACCTAACCTGCACATCTTTGGACTGTGGGAGGAAACCCAAGCAGACATGGTGAGAATGTCTGTGTGGACTTTGCAGTCACCAGAGGGTGGAATCGAGCCCAGGTCCCTGGTGCTGTGAGACAGCAGTGCTAACCACTTGAGTCACCGTGCCAATATTGCGCGTTACAATAGTAATCACACTTTAAAAGTAATTCCGTGGGAATAACTTACATTGGGCAGGCCCAAGGCTTCGATAAGACCTATATAAAAGCAATACCTGCTTGCCTTGAGATTGTTATACAAGTAACACTGATTACTGATAGTCCAGATGTTGATTTTAACTGCAAAGTTTAATGTTAGATATCTAACAGTATCTCAAAGCATTATCCCAACTGAACCTAATGATAAAATCTAACAATAAACCAAGGGCTGCAGGACAGGGGTTCAGAAGAGAAAAGTATCGATAGGATTCAACTAACACAGGTTGTAGCACTCAGTTTCTAAAGCATTACATTTGAATTGTTCTGACTGGTTTCCTGGGTCTTCACTCATGACTGATGACGACTCTTTTCCTGACAATTTACTGATGACCCCAGACTATGGATCCACCACAGGCATGAAGGCAGACTCTGCCCATGCTGCTCTGGGGTAGTGCAGCAGGAGATCCTCCCTCTTCCCTGCAAAGGATCACATCCTCACCAAAACAAAAAGGTTATCAACTCCACGGATTGCTTTCTCAATCCTGTACTCTATTCACTTCATTGCTCATAACAATCCATTAAAGATTTACCAAGATGTTGCCTGGTCTGGAGCGAAGGTCTTATGAGGAAAGGCTGAGGGACTTGGGTCTGTTCTCACTGGAGAGAGTGAATCCTTAGAAGAGTATAAAGGCAGTAGGAGTATACTTAAGAGGGAAATCAGGAGGGCAAAAAGGGGACATGAGATAGCTTTGGCAAATAGAATTAAGGAGAATCCAAAGAGTTTTTAACAAATTTTTAAAGACAAAAGGGTAACTTAGGGTCCCTCAAAGATCAGCAAGGCAGCCTTTGTGTGGAGCCACAGAAAATGGGGGAAATACTAAATGAATATTTTGCATCAGTATTTATTGTGGAAAAGGATATGGAAGATATAGACTATAGGGAAATAGATGGCGACATTTTGCAAAATGTCCAGATTACAGAGGAGGAAGTGCTGGATGTCTTGAAACGGTTAAAAGTGGATAAACCCCCAGGACCTGATCAGGTGTACCCGAGAACTCTGTGGGAAGCTAGAAAGTGATTGCTGGGCCTCTTGCTGAGATATTTGTATCATCGATAGTCACAGGCGAGGTGCCGGAAGACTGGAGGTTGGCAAAAGTGGTGCCACTGTTTAAGAAGGGAGGTAAAGACAAGCCAAGGAACTATAGACCGGTGAGCCTGACCTCGGTGGTGGGAATCCTGAGGGAACAAGATGTACATGTATTTGGAAAGGCAAGGACTGATTCGGGATAATCAACATGGCTGCGTGTGTGGGAAATCATGTCTCACAAACTTGATTGAGTTGTTTGAAGAAGTAACAAAGAAGATTGATAAGGGCAGAGCAGTAGATGTGCTCGATATGGACTTCAGTAAGGCGTTCGACAAGGTTCCCCATGGAGACTGATTAGTAAGGTTAGATCTCATGGAATACAGGGAGAACTAGCCATTTGGATACAGAACTGGCTCAAAGGTAGACGACAGAGGGCTGTTTTTCAGACAGGAGGCCTGTGACCAGTGGAGTGCCACAAGGATCAGTGGTGGACCCTCTACTTTTTGTCATTCACATAAATGATTTGGATGTGAGCATAAGAGGTACAGTTCGTAAGTTTACAGATGACACCAAAATTGGAGGTGTAGTGGACAGTGAAGAGGGTTACCTCAGATTACAACAGGATCTGGACCAGATGGGCCAATGGGCTGAGAAGTGGCAGATGGAGTTTAATTCAGATAAACGCGAGGTGCTGTATTTTGGGAAAGCAAATCTTAGCAGAATTTATACACTTAATGGTAAGGCCCTAGGGAGTGTTGTTGAACAAAGAGATCTTGGAGTACAGGTTCATAGCTCCTTGAAAGTGGAGTCGCAGGTAGATAGGATAGTGAAGGCGGCATTTGATATGCTTTCCTTTACTGGTCAGAGTATTGAGTACAGGAGTTGGGAGGTCATGTTGCAGCTGTACAGGACATTGGTTAGGCCACTGTTGGAATATTGCGTGCAATTCTGGTCTCCTTCCTATCGGAAAGATGTTGTGAAACTTGAAAAGGTTCAGAAAAGATTTACGAGGATGTTGCCAGGGTTGGAGGATCTGAGCTACAGGGAGAGGCTGAACAGGCTAGGGCTGGGGCGTTGGAGGCTGAGGGGTGACCTTATAGAAGTTTACAAAATTATGAGGGGCATGGATAGGATAAATAGGCAAAGTCTTTTCCCTGGCGTCCGGGAGTCCAGAACTAGAGAGCACAGGTTTAGTGTGAGAGGGGAAAAATATAAAAGAGACCTAGGGAGCAACTATTTCACACAGAGGTTGGTATGTGTATGGAATGAGCCGCCAGAGGAAGTGGTGGAGGCTGGTACAGTTGCAACATTTAAGAGGCATTTGGATGGATATATGAATAGGAAGGGTTTGGAGGGATATGGGCCAGGTGCTGGCAGGTGGGACTACATTGCGTTGGGATATCTGGTCGGCATGGACAGATTGGACCAAAGGGTCTGTTTCCGTGCTGTACATCCCTATGACTCTTAGGCTAAGAGAAGATTTAATAGAGATATACAAGATGATCAGAGGATTAGATAGGGTGGACGGTGAGACTCTTTTTCCGAGGATGATGACATCTGTTTGTATGAGGGGGCATAGCTGCAAATTGAGGGGTGACAGATTTAAGACACGTCAGATGCAGGTTCTTTACTCAGAGAGTGGTAAAGGCGTGGACTGCCCTGCCTGCCAATGTAGTCAACTCAGCCACATTAGGGGCATTTAAACAGTCCTTGGATAAGCACATGGATGATGATAGGATAGTGTTGGGTGATGAAGTTAGATTAGTTCACAGGTCGGTGTAACATCGCGAGCCGAAGGGCCTGTTCTGGGCTGTGTTGTTCTATGTTCTAACCCTTGATCCCCTTACGAATCAAGAATCTATCTGTCTTACAGACACTCAATGACTTGGCCTCCACAGCCTTCTGCAGCAATGAGTTCCATAGATTCCCCCACCCTCTGGCTGAAGAAATTCCTCCTCATATCAGTTCTAAAGGGTCATCCCCATCTTTCTGAGGCTGTGCCCTCAGGTCCTAGCCTCTCCTCCTATTGGAAACATCTCCACCATGTCCACTTAATCCAGGTCTCTTTGTGTTCTTTTAAGTTTCAATGAAACTTTCCCCTCATTTTTCTAAACTCCATCGATTAGAGACCTAAAGCCCTCAACCACTTCTCATATGACAAGCTCTCCAGCCCAGAGATTATTCCTCTGCATCCTCTGCAATGTCAGCTCATCCTCCCTAAGATACGGGGCCCAGTACTGCTCACAATGTCCCAAAAGCTTTTCCTGCTTGCCTAAGAAAAGAGGCAGAATTCTGGAAATACAATCATCGCACCGGCTTCAGTGAAAACCATGCTAGATTTTTCTTCTCAAATGAAAAACAGAATGTTGCTCATTCAAGCTATTCAAGTCTCTAGTTCTCGCACATCCTTTAAATGTCCAAAAAACGCATTAGTATTCTTCTGCGATAATACGAACTTTACTGTTTCCAATCAGTACCATTTCCAGTTCTGCTGTTAAATAGCATCTGGATGGCATTCATTTTACTGAAATCAGGGCGTATCTGCAGATATTTACAAAAACACAGTGAGCAGAGGGCACATGTAGAACCACAATTTTATCAAGAAATTTCAGCAGTACTCAACAGTTCTGTTGCCCATTCCAATAACAAGTCGTCAACATATACAGTCCTAGAGATGTACAGCACGGAAAAAGACCCTTCGGTCCAACTTGTCCACGTCGACCAGATATCCCAACCTAATCTAGTCCCATCTGCCAGCAGCTGACCCATATCCCTCCAAACCCTTCTTATTCGTATCTCCATCCTGATGCCCTTGAAATGTTGTTATTGTTCCAGCCTCCACCACTTCCTTTGGCAGCTCATTCCATACACGTACCTCCCTCTGCATGAAAAGGTTGCCTCTTAGGTCTCTTTATCTTTCCACTCTCACCCGAAACCTATGCCCTCTAGTTCTGGACTCCTCCAAACCCAGGGAAAAGACTTTGTCTATTTATCCTATCCATGTCCCTCATGATTTTATAAACCTCTATCAGGTCACCCCTCAGCCTCTGACACTCCAGGAAAAACAGCCCCAGCCTATTCAACCTCTCCCTGTAGCTCAAATCCTCCAACCCTGGCAACATCCTTGTAAATCTTTTCTGAACTCTTAAGTTTCACAACATCCTTCCGATAGGAAGGAGACCAGAATTGCACGCAATACTCCAACAGTGGCCTAACCAATGTTGTGTGCAGCCCATCTACTCACAACAGTTTTTAGCTCACATGCTGATTACAAAATTTGCTTTTCAGTGTCTCATCTTTGTATGGCAGAAACGTCAGGATTTCATTTGAAAGCTAGTATTCAACAAGAACACATTACAGTGAGCTTTATTCAAATGCTTTTAAAATTACAAACCTCCAATAAATACTGTACAATCCTGCCAGAAAAACACTGGCCGGGAACAGCATGTGACTTGAATTTGATATAGTGCCTCATCATATCACTCAAATATCTGAAAGCGTTTTGAACCCATCTCTTGTGTGAGGCATTAAACCAAGGCCCTGTCACCCCTCTCAGCTGGACGACAAAGATCTCAAAACACTGTCTGACCAGGAGCAGCGGAGTGTGTCCTGGAGCCCTGGCTGATGTTGATCTCATAACAAACATCAAAGAGAGATTATCTGGTCATTATCACATTGCCGTTTGTGGAGTCTGCTGTGCACAAGCTGCCTTTTACATTGCCTACATCACAACAGTGACCACACATCAAAATCAACTTGCTGAGTGCGTGAAAGGTGCCAAATAAGTGCAATTTTTTTTTCAATGTACAATGGGTTGCTTTTTCGGATTACAGTGTATTTTGTATGCAAAGTCTGACAGCAACAGATCACCATCTGTTTCTGCTGCTTTTGGATGAAGCAGGAATGTTAGTCCAGACACCGAAACTCCCTGCTCTTTCCCAGCAGTGCCATGGAATATATTAACACCCACCTGAACTAAGCAGACAGAACCATATCCAAAATGTCAGCACCTCCAGACATGCAACAGTAACTCTGTACTTGGAGAATAAGTCTTGATTGCGTGTTTGGGGTGGAAGTTGAAATGTAGAACTCTGACTCACAGGTAGAAGTGGTGCCAAATGAGCCCAGCTGCCCAAGTTACAGAGTGAGACAATCAGTAGTGCAGACACAGAATTCACCACTAAAGGAATGTTATCTATGGGACTTCAACTCAATTTAACTACTTCAAGATACACTTACTCCTCCCAGGTGTCGCTGCTTCCTAGCTCAATACTTTTCTGACAGATTCAACAGAGGCTGACTGACAATCAGCACTGCATCTGTTCAGGCTGAATTCCCTCTCAAAAGATCAAAGCGGATAGATGGAGAAGAAATCCACATCTTGTTGATATATGCGTTTCTCATCTGTGGGAAGTATGCCTGGCTATTTCCCCCCACACCCCAACCCTGAACATTAGTTCCCTTGAAACTGGCAAAAGAATCAGAGGCGAGATCAGGATAAATGTTTTCACACAGCAAGTTGCTGTAATCTGGAATGCACTGCCTAAAGGGCGGTGGAAACAGATTAAATAGCAACTTTCAAGAGAAAATCGAAGTGGAAACATTTGCAGGATTATGGGGAAAAAAAACAGAGAAATGGATTAATTAGTCAGCTCTTTCAAATGGCTGGCACAAGCACAATGGCCAAGCAGGCTCCTTGTTGAAATAAATTTTGACAGAAAAGTCTGAGTAAGGACATTAACCTGCTTAGGAGATGCAAACGTTTACACCCAACTGATCAATTCTGTTATTCCTAACATCTACTTGACCATTTATTCATCAGCATAACGCCATGGATTTAGATAGCTTATTGAGGCCTAGTAGCATTAGTTTAACTTCTTTTGAGAATAGACAATGGAGGGGCATCTGATTAAGGTTTGATAAGGTTTAATGGATAATTTACCTATCCATCAACTATTTCCTCTGATGGAAATCAGGAACAACAGAATAAAATCTTAAAATAAAAGCTCCGCTGTTTAGGTAGGATGATTACATTAGATTAGATTAGATTCCCTACGAGGTGGAAACAGGCCCTTCGACCCAACAAGTCCACAATGGCCCTCCAAAGAGTAACCCACCCATACTCATTTCCCTCTGACTAATGCACCCATCACTAAGGGCAATTTAGCATGGCCAATTCACCTAACTTGCACATCTTTGGACTGTGGGAGGAAACCCAGGCAGATACAGGGAGAATGTCTGTGTGGAGTGTGCACAGTCACCCGAGGCTGGAATTGAACCCAGGTCCCTGGCGCTGTGAGGCAGCAGTGCTAACCACTGAGCCACCGTGCCACCCATCATGGAGCACATTTTCACATAAAAGGATAATAAGAATCTGAAACTCTCCCACTCTTAAAATTGGGAGAGATTTAATTTGAGCATTCAATATCCCAACTGATTGATGTGCAAGAATATCAGGGGATGTGGAATTAAGGTAGGTGAATAGCATTGAAGTACAGACCAGACATGTTCTGAAAATGGCAAAGTGACTTCAAGGGGATAAAAGGCTGCCTTGTCTTCTTTGTTGAGCAGTATCATGCTTTAAAGAGCTAACTCCATCAACTAACTTCTCAGCACGCCCTGTCTGCATCAATGGAGCTGAGGTGGAGATGGTCACGAGTATCAAGTTCCTGGGAGTGATGATCACTAACTATCTGTTCTGGTCCGCCCACGTTGATGTGACAATCAAGAAAGCACAACGTGTCTACTTCCTCAGAGGGCTAAAAAAATTCAGCATGTCCAAAATGACTCATACCAACTTTTATAGAAGCACCATAGAAAGCATCCTTTCTGGATGCATCACAACATGACATAGCAACTGGTCTCCTTCCTATCAGAAGAATGTTGAAAGAGTTCAGAAAAGATTTACAAGGATGTTGCCAGGGTTGGAAGATTTGAGCTACAGGGTGAGCAGGCTGGGGCTGTTTTCCCTGGTGCATCAGAGGCTGAGGGGTGACCTTACAGATGTTTATAAAATCATGAGGGGCATGGAGAAGATAAACAGACAAAGCCTTTTCACTTGGTCGGGGAATCCAGAACTAGACAGCGTGGGTTTAGGGTGAGAGGGAAAAGATATAAAAGGGACCTAAAGGGCAAGTTTTTCACACAGAGGATGATGCGTGTATGGAATGAGCTGCCAGAGGAAGTGGTGGAGGCTGGTACAATGGCAACATTTAAAGGGTACCTGGATGGGTATAAGAAAGAAAGGGTCTAGAGGGATATGGGCCAAGTGCTGGTAAAATGGGTCTAAATTAGGTTAGGATATCTGGTCGGCATGGATGAGTTGGACCAAAGAGTCTGTTTCCATGCTTGATATCTCTCAGACTCTATAACTGCTCTCCCTAACACCATAAGAAACCAGACAGAGTCATGAATGCTGCCCAGTCCAGCACACAAACCAGCCTATCATCCACCGACTCCATTTATACTTCCCGCTGCCTCAGGAAACCAACCAACATAATCAAAGATCCCTCCCATTCCAGTTATACCCTCTTCCATCCTGCAGAAGATATAAATGTTTGAATACATGTAAGAACAGATTCAAGAACAGCTTCTTCCCCGCTGTTATCAGATTTTTGTAAGGACCTCAAATATTACTTCTGATGTGCTACCCTGATGCACTCTGTACGGTGCCATCTACCTGTAGAGCCCACAACACAATACTTTTCACTGTATCTCAGTACATGTGACAACAATAAACCTGCGTCAAGCTCAAATCAAAGTGCAGGTTTTAATCAGAAACAAATTTGGTCTCTAACCAAAGAATGAAAAGAAAATCACAAGCACAAGAGTCCACTGTTTTTAACAATATGTTATATATTTGTGTGGAGTGCTGCCAATAACAGGTCTGTAAATCCCAGTATTCCGCTACAGTTTATAGTTCAGAAGGTCCTTTCCAGGCAAAATCCAAAGAAGCAGAGGGCAGAATAATCACACAAAATGTTCTGCTGCCTATTTTGCTCAATCGGAATAGAAGAATGAAAAACCAGTTATTATTTACTAAAATTCATTCCTGACACCACAGTATAAATGATACACAACATTGAGACATGTAAACTACTGATACCACAAGGTTATCAGCTGCTCTTTTCATCTCTAAGTTTCCTTACTGGTAAAATACTTATTTTAAATTATCATACATTGTACCATTGAGTGGAATGGAGAGTTCTTTACCCAGCATTCATAGCAACAGAGAAAGTGCTCTATCCCAAACACAGAGCCACGCCAAGACTCAATCCCAGAGGTGCAGGAGTGTCTATGCCACTGTGCAAGCTGAGTAAAGAACCCCCTCCCAATCTACACATGTTACTCTTTTTACAAAAAGGTGCAGCAGCTTTGGACTGACTGGCCTGGTGGGATGGAAGTAATAGGGGAAAATGGCAAGTACAACTCAGCTGTGTCCCTTATATTTGTAGAAGGGCTTGGTATATCGAAGGCCACGTGCAATTTGTAACGACTAAGTGCCTATGGTTATCCAGTACCTCCTGCACAAATTTACCACACAGGTTATTGGATCATTCAATCATAAATTTCTGTTCTTTGTGGTGCCCAGTTGAAGATGGTTCACTACGGCTCACCTTCCAATAAGTTTTGGTGATGGGTTTTGCCCACTGTGGCTGGTCAGCACTTCCACCCAAGTGAAGGAGTTGATGTCATGGCTGAAGCGGTTGTGTGGCAGCTGGCTCTCTCTTTCCCCGAATGGGAGGTTGAGGCCTAGCTGGCAGGCTGCCGTTAATGCAGCTGTGTGCCTTTGTGATTTATGTAGCTGGATGTGATGGATCACTTGTTTTTTTTGTGAAACGTGAATCATAAATCAAGAAATTCAGGGTTTATTTTAAAGGTAGAATGCAACGATGTTTGTGCAATGCAATTAGAAAAACAAAACAAAACAACCAGTTAGAAACCAGAAAATGACTTGTTCAGAAGCAGGAGGTAACTGGTCAAAAAACAAATGAGGTAACTAATGCATGGGTACAGAGGTTTAACATTTTCCCAACAAGGGAAAAACTCAGGAGTCATCATTGAGCAGTTAACAAGTTAATCAGTTATGGGGAGAATGGAGAAGTTGGGATTGTTGCCATTGAGGGATGGTGTAGATGTTAAAAATCATGACAAGTTTAAGAATAAACAAGCAGAAACTGTCAGCCTTCCTACTAGTGGGAAACAGAGAACACCCTTTCAAGATGACTGGCAAAGACAGAGGAATTTAGAATGCAGCAAGGTATGTTGATCTGGAATGCCCTGCCAGAAGGTGTTAGTAACTTTCAAAAACCAGTATCTGAAGAGAGGAAATAATTGCTGGGCTATTGGGAACGTTCAGGGAGATAGGACGGGACTCAGATTGCACTTCCAAAGAGCTGGTGCCTTCACTGGGCTAAACAGTCTCTGGTGCTGAATTATATTCGGGCTTAGAGAGCACTTCATTCACATCTTTCAAAGTTTTTCACAAAAAATGAATTGCTTCAAAGCGAGATCCCACAAAACAAAACCAAGACAAAGGGAGAATGTTGGCCAGGGACAGGCAGGACTCCCTGCCCTTCCTCAGATATTGCCGTGCAACCTTCAGTGTCAACCTGAATCAGGCACAGCTTAGACAGCATCAGAATGATAAAGCACCAAACAGCTCAAGTAATCATTACTATGGTATGGAGAAAAGGTCTCATTCACTATTCGCCTTCAGGAAAAATCTTGAATGGAAATAATTCTGGAACAACCAAAGCCTGTGCCAATTTTGAAAAAGAAAGGCAACATTCTGTTGGGCAAGTGGACTAAGGAATGACATCTGGTGACAAATAGCACATCATTTCCTAGGCAGCCTTTTCCACTGAATCAGCAATATGCTGTTGTGGTTCTGTTCGCCGAGCTGGAAGTTTTTGCTGCAAACGTTTCGTTCCCTGGCTAGGGAACATCATCAGTGCTATTGGAGCCTCCTGTGAAGCGCTGCTTTGATGTTTCTTCCGGTATTTATAGTGGTTTGTTCTTGCCGCTTCCGGGTGTCAGTTTCAGCTGTAGTAGTTTGTATGTGGGGTCCAGGTCGATGTGTCTGTTGACGGATGTTCTTGCCGTTTCCGGGTGTCAGTTTCAGCTGTAGTGGTTTGTATATTGGGTCCAGGTCCGTGTGTCTGTTAATGGAGTTTGTGGATGAATGCCATGCCTCTAGGAATTCCCTGGCTGTTCTCTGTCTGGCTTGTCCTATGATGGTAGTGTTTTCCCAGTCAAATTCATGTTCCTGGTTGTCTGAGTGTATGGCTACTAGGGATAGCTGGTCGTGTCGTTTTGTGGCTAGCTGATGTTCATGGATGCGGATTGTTAGCTGTCTTCCTGTTTGTCCTATATAGTGTTTTGTGCAGTCCTTGCATGGTATTTTATAAACTACATTAGTTTGGCTCGTGCTGGCTATTGGGTCCTTTGTTCTAGTGAGTTGTTGTCTGAGTGTGGAAGTTGGCTTGTGTGCCGTTATGAGTCCTAAGGGTCGCAGTAGTCTGGCTGTCAGTTCTGAGACGCTCCTGACGTATGGTAGTGTGGCTAGTCCTTTTGGTTGTGGCATGTCCTCGTTCCGTGGTCTATCTCTTAGGCATCTGGTGATAAAGTTGCGTGGGTATCCGTTTTTGGCGAATACCTTGTATGGGTGTTCCTCTTCCTCTTTTCGCAGTTGCATCAGGACACTATTCAAAAGAGCCACAACACACTGCAGTACACCAGAACTGCGAAAAGAGGAAGAGGAACATCTATACAAGGTATTCGCCAAAAACGGATACCCACGCAACTTTATCACCAGATGCCTAAGAGGTAGACCACGGAACGAGGACATGCCACAACCAAAAGGACTAGCCACACTACCATACGTCAGGAGCGTCTCAGAACTGACAGCCAGACTACTGCGACCCTTAGGACTCATAACAGCACACAAGCCAACTTCCACACTCAGACAACAACTCACTAGAACAAAGGACCCAATAGCCAGCACGAGCCAAACTAATGTAGTTTATAAAATACCATGCAAGGACTGCACAAAACACTATATAGGACAAACAGGAAGACAGCTAACAATCCGCATCCATGAACATCAGCTAGCCACAAAACGACACGACCAGCTATCCCTAGTAGCCATACACTCAGACAACCAGGAACATGAATTTGACTGGGAAAACATTACCATCATAGGACAAGCCAGACAGAGAACAGCCAGGGAATTCCTAGAGGCATGGCATTCATCCACAAACTCCATTAACAGACACACGGACCTGGACCCAATATACAAACCACTACAGCTGAAACTGACACCCGGAAACGGCAAGAACATCCATCAACAGACACATCGACCTGGACCCCACATACAAACTACTACAGCTGAAACTGACACCCGGAAGCGGCAAGAACATCCATCAACAGACACATCGACCTGGACCCCACATACAAACTACTACAGCTGAAACTGACACCCGGAAGCGGCAAGAACAAATACTATAAATACTGGAAGAAACATCAAAGCAGCGCTTCACAGGAGGCTCCAATAGCACTGATGATGTTCCCTAGCCAGGGAACGAAACGTTTGCAGCAAAAACTTCCAGCTCGGCGAGCAGAACCACAACAACGGACACCCGAGCTACAAATCTTCAACCAGACTTTCAGCAATATGCATTTTCAGGAAATTACTGCATCCTAAACAATTTCCCCCTCTACAGAAGCATTTCAACTAATACTTATTTCATAATTTGCCAGTAAATTTTCTTTGTGCTGAACTACAATCTAACTGTTAAATCATCATCATCTCTCTTCCTCAGAAAATTTGCAGACGCACCGGGATCGAACACAAGCCCCACTATTCCCTGCGCCATTCCAATTGTGAAAATTTGATGGAAAGACTACACTGAACTAAAGGTTAAAAGAGGTTCTTCCATTATCAACAAATTATTGTAATCAAACTGTTTTCTTTTTCCAACTGCAAGAAAGAAAGATGACTGCATAACTTTAACTCTCTCTGTTTTGAAATTCCCATAAACACACAGATACACAAAAAGACAAGGCAATACAAGATACAAGTCTTATTGCTGCGGGCAGGGTGGGGGATGGGGAAACAATCAGAGAAGTACATTTCTGGTGCCAGGTTGGATCATCGACATACATAAGTGGTTTTCCGCCTTCCTTCTGTTGGGTCTCACTGGACAATATGCCAAAAATGAAGCTCTGCTATTCCCGGAGTAATTACAAACATTAAATATTTTACAAAATAATGCAAAAAATTCCCAAAATTACCTGCCTGTCTAAAGCTAAGCAACCAGAAAACATGGACCCAAGTTTTAGTACTCAACAAGAATTACAATTTAATAAAATAATTCGATTCCAGCTACAGGTAAACAATATAAATCGTTGTAAACTCCCCTAATTCACACGACAAAAAAAATGAAATTGGTGTTCTGGGTGAAGGGGAAGACCAGGGAAGCAGTCTAACAGTATCTGTCCACAAGATTCACAGAGATGAAATATTTGCTTGATAAGACCAGCTGTGTCCTTCAAAGTTTATTTTCCTGGTACTTTTTACTTCCTTGCCGGAGGTAATTGCGATTGGTTCATAAGCTATAAAATTTCTATTATACCGATTGAATGCAGCAACTTACAGCAACTGGTGTGAGAAAAATAGCTATCTTTCACATCCACAAACTACTCAGCTACCCAGGTGTGAACCACAGAGTTCTTGGCAGGCTGACGGCTTATGTGGTCTTACTCCACAAACCAATCAGCTACTTGTTGCTGGCCACATACACCCCTAGAGTCAGCCTGTATGCAACCAGCCTCCAACCCACTGGCAACACCGGCAACACCATTTAATATGCAATTTCATTAGGCGGAGGGGGTACTGCAGATGCTGGAGATTAGAGTGGTGCTGGAAAAGCACAGGTCAGGCAGCATCCAAGGAGCAGGAAAATCAATGTTGCAGGCAAAAGCCCTTCATCAGGAACCTTTTGCCCGAAAAGTCGATTTTTCTGCTCCTCGGATGCTGCCTGACCTGTGCTTTTCCAGCACCACTCTAATCTTTATTCAATTTCATTAGCTCGTTTTCAGAAAGTGAGGCAATACCTTCCACAATCCCTTCATTTTAAAATAGTCCTGTTGCCATTTTAGTCCACAATCAAAAATAGAAACACATAATGTTTTCATTTCTTTCAACTTCTTCCGATTCTTTGCTAACGATCCGAGTTGTGGAAACACTGAGTCCATCTTTCAATCACCGCTTGATGGGTTCACCCTTTCATCGTCTCTGGGGTGGTTTTTCCCTTTCTTCCTTTCACAGGAGATTTGTTCAAAAAAAAACAGTTTACTGGGAAATGGTGAAAACAGCTAATGTTGTTACTTGTCCACACAGGGAGAGAGATTTAGTTGCAGGCTGAATGTTTCTACTTATTATCCAAACACAAGGCTGTAGCCACCTGCCCAGGAACCAATAATATGCTGAGTTCTCTTGAACAGAAACCACTAGGCCTGATTGTGTCTGGGCAGAATGGGCAGGTTTTGTCCTGAATGCACACCCACAGAGCCTATGTGTCTACCAGTCTCTTCTACACTTGGATTAAGGGAACAGAATTAGGAGATCTCAACGAATTCCTCCAACTCAATTTCACAACTGCAACATCCTCTTCCACAGTTGGCCTGATTTGAAACAGCATATTTTCTCATTTTTAGTTCACAGTGCAAAAATAAAAACACAGTCTTGAGAGCACATAATCTCATTTTGTCAATGACTTAAAAGCATGTGTCCTTTAGTTTTGCTCATCTTTTCCCTTCATTCACTATTGCTTTACTCAGATGCTCACTCACCTTATTTGTGGTTCACAGCCTCTTTCGGATATCCACTTGTCTACCAGCAATAAAGTGTTCCTGGCAAGGCCAGTGGGGAATTTAAGTCAACCGCACCATTGCACACATTGTTCAGAATCACCCTGAACCTACAGACTGGGAAACACATTGGTCTCTCCCGGTCGAGACCATTCAATCCAGACTGAACTTCCTTTCTTGCTGAGTTCTAACATGACCTGGGTTCAGATCAACTTGGAGTCAGCTCTATGAATCGTAGGGATCAGTGGCACAAAACTCTCCTCTTTTCACTGATGCACCACATAAATAACGATGAGTATGAATGTGGAATTCTCTCTCTTACAGATGCAGATGCTCTCCAGAGGCTGGGGTATAGAGGGAGTTTTGCTTTGCTCTTCATTGAGCCATACAACAGCTTGATGCAAACATCAAAATAAAACAGGTCGGTTTCCGAACTTCACTAAAGGGAAGAGAACTTCATTAGGACAAAATGGAGAATTTCAAAAATTAGGTGAGCTACATCAAGCTGGATTGGAAAGAGTGCAACTAACTTTGTTTTGGCAAACTTACTTACACTATGTACATCTAACTGACTGTATAAGGGTGAGATTATAGGGAAGCAAATTCAGTTCCATTAGCGTGTGTTTATTACAGAGAATGAATTGTGAAACTGTTGGTAAAGTCAATGCCTGAAATTCTTTACATTTTTTGTATTTACATGGTGTATTTGCAAAACTAAATGAAAGCAGTTTCAACCTAGCTCATGAACACCGCTTTTAATGTTTCCTTTCTTTGTTATTGCTATTTAAGCATTGATCAACAGAAAGAACTAGCTTTACACTAATAAGGAACTTTAGACGTCACCCCTTCACTATCTCTGCAGCCCTCCTCTAGTCTGGCAATCCCTCAGCACACATTGGCACTTCTTTAGCTCTGGCCTCTGATTTGTACTGCTTCACCAATGGTGGCTGTGTGTTTAGCTGCTTTAGATCACAAACTCTGAAATTCCTCCTAAAACTTCAAACTTTCTCTCCTCCTTCAATATACACCTTAAAACCCAATGCTTTCCCTTCATATCTCTTGATGTAGTGCAGTGTCAGGTATTGTTTAACAATACTCCTGCGAAACATTGTCCTGCATATTATTCTGAGATTATATCCTCTGATCCGAGGTTCTCTCACAAGGAAAACAACTTTTCCACTTCCAAGTCCCTGAAGAATCTTGTATGTTTCATTCTTCTAAAATTCAGTAAGTACACACCCAACCTACTCAACCTCCCCTCATAAAGCAGTCCCTCCATACTCCGTATTAGCCAGTAAACCTTCTCGAGACTGCCTCTAGGTTGACTCCAAATGCCTGGATATCCTTCCTTAGATAAGAGGCCCAGAACAGTTGACCATGATCTAATTGTAGGTTGATTAGTGCCTTCTATAATTTAAGCAAAAGTCCTTTCTTTTATACTCTATTCACTTTGAAATAAAGGTCAATATTCCAGCTGCTTTCCTATTAATCATGGAACTTGGATGCTAGCCTTTTTTGTGCTTAATGCAATAAGATTCCCGAATTCTGTAGCTTTCCGGTCTTTCTCGATTTAAATAATATTCTGCTCCTCTATTCTTCCTGGCAAAGTACATAACCTCATATTTCTCCACATTCTAGAGCGCCCAGCAAGTTTTTGCCCATTTTTCACTCAACTGATCTATATCTCTCTGTATAGTCTTAGTGTTTCCAGCTCACCACTTACTTGCCCATCTACTTTGTGTCAGCCGCAAACCTGGCCATCACACATCCACTTTCTTCATTCAAGTCACTGTTCTATATTGTAAATATTCTGGTGCCAGCACAGATTCCCTGTGGCATTCCACTAGATACAAGGTGGCATCCTGAAAATGACCCCCGAGCCAAACTCTCCGTTTCTTATTAGTTGGCAAGTCATCTAACCATGTTAACATACTACCTCCAGAACACCCGCTCTCATCTTAAGTCGCCTAATGTGCAGTATCTTACCAAATATCTTCTGACAATCTAAATATATGACATCCACTGCTACCCCGTTATCCATCCTGTTACCTCCTCAAAGAATTCTAACAAACTTGTCAGGCACGATTTCCCCTTCAAGAAGCGACACCAACTCTACTTGCCCATATTATTTACTCCTAAATGCTTCATTCGAAATGCTATATTTTTATAATTGAACTCTAATATTTCCCCAGTAACAGATGCTATACATCCCAGTCAGGGAATACTTCAGCATTTAAGGACATTCAGCCTCCAATCTTTGGGTAAGCGTCCTCCAAGGCAGCCTTCAAGATACACAACGCAGAATTGTTGAGCGAAAACTAATCGCCAAGTTCCATACCCATGAAGACAGCCCCAGCTGTAATCTTGGTTTCATGTCGCACCACATGTAACCTCTTAATTACTGTTCTGTATTTTTAAAATCTTCCTTATTGTCCTGTTTTGACATCATAGTAAGTAACTTATGATCTCATTTCCCTAATTAGTTTGTACAATTTTGGATTACTTGTTAGTTTGATTAGACCTTTAACATTTGGCTTATGCCCAAAACGTCGAATCTCCTGCTCCTTGGATGCTGCCTGACCTGCTGCGCTTTTCCAGCAACACATTTTCAGCATTTGGTCTAACATGTTATTCCAGCCATTTGGTTTGTCTCCAACACTATCTTATTTTTCATTTTTTGTATTGATCTCTCAGCCTCAATTATTTGGATCATAGGTCATCCCTTCATTTACTATTCAGTTTACTCACTCCATGTGACACTTCTGATCATCTGCAGTGACTTGGTATTCAGCCTGTTGACACTCTATTCATACCATGTGTATGAACTTTTGATCTCTCTGCTATAAATTGTGCCTGTATGCTTCTCTTTGCTTCACCTGACGAAGGAACACAGCTCTGAAAGTTTGTGATTTCAAATAAACCTGTTGGACTATAACCTAGTGGCATGAGACTTCTGACCTTGTCTACCCCAGTCCAACACTGGCCCCTTCACACCATGAGATACTGAAAGGAGTTCTTGCCATCTGACTTGACATTATTCAAAGTTAATTTAGTGTACTAGGTCCAACCATCTGTAGCATCTTCCTCAATGCCCTTCTATACAACATAGAACATTACAGCACAGTACAAGCCCTTCAGCCCTTGATGTTGCGCTGACCTGTGGAACAATCTGAAGCCTATCTATCCTACACTATTCCATTTTCACCCATATGTTTATCCAATGACCATTTAAATGCCCTTAAAGTTGGCGAGTTTACTACTGTTGCAGCCAGTGTGTTCCATGCCCCTTATACTCTGAGTAAAGAAACTACCTCTGACATCTGTCCTATATCTATCACCCCTCAATTTAAAGCCATAGTGCCCTTGTCCAAAAGAATTTAACCCTTTGCAGACAATATTCAACAATATTACCATTACTGAACACCCACTGTTAACATCCTGTAGGTACTTATTTACCAGAAATTGTACTGGACCAGCAATACATCTGCTATACCCACAAGAGCAGGTCAGAGTCAGAGAATTCTGAGAAGCATCACGTTCCAAAGCCCTGTCCACCATTGACAATGCACAGGTCAGGTGCATGGTGAAATAGACTGACATGAGACTGGCTCCAACACCACAAAATAAAATCTGATACCATGCAGGATAAAGCACTTGAATGGCAATCCACCCACTATCAACATTTACTCCCTTCATCACTGACACACAGCAGCAGCAACATGTAGAAAGTGCAGGATGAACTGTGGGCACTCATTAAGACTCCTCAACAGCACCTTCCATATCTGTGTCCTTGATCAGCTAGAAGACAAAACACAAATAGGAACAGCACCAACAGCAAGTCCTTCTCCCAATCTCGCACCAACCTGCTATGGAAATTTTTTTGATGATGATTAGATTCCCTGCAGTGTGGAAACAGACCCTTCGACCCAACAAGTCCACACCGACCCTCCGAAGAGCAACCCACCCAGATCCATTCCCCTACATTTATCTCTGACTAGTGCACCTAACACTATTTAGCATGGCCAATTCACCTAAGCTGTACATGTTTTGGACTGGGGGAGGAAACCAGAGTAGCTGGAGGAAACCCACACAGACACGGGGAGAATGTGCAAACTCCACACAGACAGTTGCCCCAGGTGGGAATTGAACCTGGGTCCCTGGCGCTGTGAGGCAGCAGTGCTAACCACTGAGCCACTGTGCCACCCTAAATGCTGTCAATTCCTCACCATCATTGAATCAAAATCCTGAATCTTCCATCCCAACAGCTCCTGCCCAAGATGGACTGCAACAGATCAAGATGGCAGCTCAGTATCATATTATCAAGGACAATAAATACTGGCCTAGCCATCGATGCCTATGCCCCATGAAATAACTTTTAAAATATCGGTCAAGATAACAAAATAGAGCTGTATTTCTTTGCTGCCTCTAAACGCAACAGTGGGTATTTTGAGTGGTGAACAGACTGCACATACATGTGAAAACGGAGGAAGTGATATCAAAAGAAAACAACAGTTCCACAGCCTGGAGAGGCCATTCCTACAGGTAAAGCTCAACAATTAATATAAAGTATTACAACCTCCAAGAAAATGAAAATAGAATAATTTACCATCCCTTAGGCCAATACTGAAAGACAACAGAGATACAGCGTAAACTTCAGGAACCATGATTGTGGAAGCAAAATGTTTCTGCAAAACCAAGTTACCCCACATTTAAATATATTTCTTGTCTTATTAACTTCTGGCAAAGAGAATATTGGCTCATTTTCTGGTTTCCCTGGATGTGACTCCCTCTTTCTTCTCTAATTCTATCCTTCCCTTTTCTTAAACATCCTACTTTCCCGTCCAATTTGCTCTCCTCTACACCACCTTCCATACTACATCCAGCTCTTCCTCTTGCCTCCCTTTCACTCTCTTGATTTATAACTCTCTCTCCCCCCTCCCTTCATTGACTCAATCAGCATCACCTTCTCATCTGCTCCGTCCACCCTGACTCACTCTGTCTAAATTCTGCTCCTCCCTCCTATTTCCCCCTCCTCATCCAAACCAACCCAACCCCTAACCACTCCTCCCCCTCACAATCTCTCACTTTCCTCCTCCCTTCTCCCCCCACCCACTCCTCATTATCTCTGTAACCCCCTCACCCACCCTCCTCATCACTCTCGCCGCTCTCACTTGACCTCAGCCTCCCCCCTCACACTATCCCTCACTCCCCCTTCTCCTCCCTCCCTCCCTCAGTCCCCCTTCCACCCCCACACACCTCCAGCCCCTTCTCCTCTCACACACTCACACTTTCCCTCCCCCCTTTGCCACCCCCACACTCCTCCCCCCCTTTTGCCACCCCCACACTCCTCCCCCCCCTTTTGCCACCCCCACACTCCTCCCCCCCTTTTGCCACCCCCACACTCCTCCCCCCCCTTTTGCCACCCCCACACTCCTCCCCCCCCTTTTGCCACCCCCACACTCCTCCCCCCCCTTTTGCCACCCCCACACTCCTCCCCCCCCTTTTGCCACCCCCACACTCCTCCCCCCCTTTGCCACCCCCACACTCCTCCCCCCCCTTTGCTAGCCCCACACTCCCCCCCCTTTGCCACCCCCACACACTCCTCTTCCCCCTTTGCCACGCCCACACTCTTCCCTCACACTCACCAGGGGGAGGCCGCTCATCCCCCTGTTGATGTCAAATCCTCTCCTCCACCGTCTCTCTCCGCTTGGACCGGAAACGGTCTGGTCCGCCCCGCTCTCTCTTCCGGGTCCCCCGCGGACACCCAGAACAAACATTCCGCCCGGACCGGCGGGGCGGGGACACCGTGTGCCCTGTGCAGGGAGAGCCCTGACATCACCTGCTGCCTGTCATTGGAAAAGGCGTAAATAATTCCCTTAAAATTACAATAAACCTGAAATTATCCCAAAAGAGTAACAGAGATGGAATAAAACTTGTTGAAAATATATCTGCATCCTTCCAAAATGAATATTCATCATAAAACATCATGTGTTCATTCATTTGTATGTGTCCACATCAATGAAACATTGTGGGAATGTTAATGGTCTAACAGAGAGACCACAATATTCTTTAAGCAAGAACTTAATTTTTGAGATTTGGAGGAACTGGTGTACAAAGTTAAAAATTACACAACACCAGGTTATAGTCCAAGAGGTTTATTTGGAAGCACTAGCTTTTGGAGCGCTGCTCCTTCATCAGGTGGTTGTGAAACAGGATCACAAGACACAGAATTTATAGCAAAAGATTATGATGACACATTGAACAAATCTAGATTGCTAAGTCTTTCATCTTTCAGAATGGATTTGCTGGTTTTGGTTCTTTAATATGTAAATCTCAGAACTTCTTTTAAGTCACATTCTTAAGATAACTTGCGGTTTTAGAACAATAGGTGACATCTCAGCTCAGACAATGCCTTAAAGATTTGAGTCAGACCAATCTTAAATCAAAGGTGTGGTGCTGGAAAAGCACAACCGGTCAGGACATCCTGACCTAGGACAGGAGAATCGATGTTTCAAGCACAAGCCCTTCATCAGGAATGAGGGGTGGCCCAAGGGGGCTGAGAGATAAATGGGAGGGGGGGGGTGGGGCTGCGGTCTGTAAGGTAGCTAGGAATGCGATAGGTAGATGAAGTTGGGCGTGACGGTGATAAGTCAGAGAGAAGAGTAGAGCAGACAGGTGGGAAGGAAGATGAACAGGTCAACAGAGCGGTGCCAAGGTTGAATATGGGAAAAGGTGGAGGGAGGGGAAATGAGAAAAATGGTGAAATCCACATTGATCTAGTGTGGTTGGAGGGCCTCATTCTTCCTCCATGAGTTGGTGATAAGGGTTTGGTGGTGGAGGAGGCCCAGGACCTGCAGATCCTTGGCAGAGTGGGAGGGGGAGTTAAAGTGTTTGGCCGCAAGGCGGTGACGTTGTTTTGTGCATATGTCTTGAGTCAGACATGTTCTATGTCCAAAATAGAATTTACAAATATATGGACTGACTACTTGCAGTTCTGCATTTTTTGAAGAAAATAAAATGCACCTGCAAATACAAATTCACCCCATAGCCTTATATGTGTATATGTATGAGAGAGAGCTTATCTATGAGAGAGGCTCTGCGTGAGTGTGTGAGTATATAAGAGTGTGTGTGAGAGAGTGTGTAGTGTAGTGGGGTCCCCTGTAGTGTGACATGAACCCAAGGTCCCGGTTGAGGCCCTCCCTATGGGTACCAAACTTGGCTCAGTACCCATGAGGATACAGAGGCTCATACCTATGCACACTCTCTCACTCTTCCATACTCACACACTCACGCAGACCCTCTCACATACACAAGCTATCTCTCATACGCACACATACACCTCCCACACTAACACCCTTTCACAGGCTGATACTGCATCACACTCACACACACACACACACTTTACCAAGCTTGCACACATGCAAACACACTCTCACGTGCACTCACCTGTGCATACTCACAAGAACACATGCACACTCTCACTCTCCTGCATTCGCACACACATATAAGTTTATGGGGTGAATTTGCAGAATTATAGAACATAGAACATGGAACAGTACAGCACAGAACAGGCCCTTCAGCTCACAATGTTGTGCCGTCCATTAATCCTCATGTAAGGTAATGTGTGAACCTTCAAATTTCTGTGACCATATGCATGTCCAACAGTCTCTTAAATATCCCCAATGATCTCGCTTCCACAACTGCTGCTGGCAACGCATTCCATGCTCTCACAACTCTGTGTAAAGAACCCACCTCTGACATCCCCTCTATACTTTCCGCCAAACAGCTTAAACCTATGACCCCTCGTGTTAACAATTTCTGCCCTGGGAAAAAGTCTCTGGCTATCAACTCTATCTATGCCTCTCATTATCTTGTATACCACAATTAGGTCCCCTCTCTTCCTTCTTTTTCCAATGAAAAATGTCTGAGCTCAGTCAACCTCTCTTCATAAGATAAGCCCTCCAGTCCAGGCAGCATCCTGGTACACCTCCTCTGAACCTTCTCCAAAGCATCCACATCTTTTCTATAACAGGGCGAACAGGATTGGACGCAGTATTCTAAGTACAGTCTAACCAAAATTTTATAGAGTTGCAACAAGATCTCATGGCTGTTAAACTCAATCCCCCTGTTAATGAAAGCCAAAATACCATATGCTTTCTTCACAACCCTGTCTATTTGGGTGGCAATTTTAAGGGATCTATGTACCTGCACACCAAGATCCCACTGTTCCTCCCCACTGCCAAGAATCCTATCCTTAATCCTGTACTCAACTTTCAAATTTGACCTTCCAAAATGCATCACTTTGCATTTATCCAGGTTGAACTCCAACTGCCACCTCTCAGCCCATCTCTGCATCCTGTCAATGTCACATTGCAGCCTACAACAGTCCTCTATACAGTCAATGACAGCTCCAATCTTTGTTTTGTCTGCAAACTTGCTAACCCATCCTTCAATCTCCTCATCCAAGTCTTTCATAAAAATTACAGAGTAGAAGCCCAAGAACAGAGCCCTGTGGAACACCACTCACCACTGACTTCCAGGCAGAATACTTTCCTTCCACTACCACTCGCTGTCTTCTGTCGACCAGCCAATTCTGTATCCAGACATCTAAATGTCCCTGTATCCCATTCCTCCTGACCTTCTGAACCAGTGTACCATGGGGAACCTTATCAAATGCCTTCCGAAGTCCATATACACCACATCCACTGCTCGACCTTCATCAACTTGTCTAGTAACATCCTCAAAGAACTATATAATATATAATATATAACTATATATAACTAAATTGTACTTGCAAATATATTCTATTTTGCTCAAAAAATGCTGAACCTGCAAGTAGTCAATGTAGGCAGTCAATCTATATAACATTTGTAAATTGCACTTTGGAAGCACAGCCATTCTGACTTCAGATTGGCCTGACTCACACCTTTAAGGCATTGTCTGAGTTGAAATGTCACCTTTTGTTATAAAACCTGACATTATCTTGAGAATGTGACTTAAAAGAAGTTCTGGGATTTACATTTTAAAGAACTGAAACCAGAAAATCCATTCTGAAAGATGAAAGACTTAACAATCTATGTTTGTTCACTGTATCATTCCAATCTTTTGCTATAAATTCTGTGTTTTATGATCCTGCTTCTCAACCACCTGATGAAGGAGCAGCGCTTCAAAAGCTAGTGCTTCAAAATAAACCTCTTGGACTGCAACCTGATGTTATGTGATTTTTAATTTTAATTTTTGAGGTTATAGTAAACTCAGATTCTAAATCGGAGTATTAAAATAATAGAGGAGAAAGTGAGGTCTGCAGATGCTGGAGATCAGAGCTGAAAATGTGTTGCTGGAAAAGCGCAGCAGGTCAGGCAGCATCCAAGGAACAGGAAATTCAACGTTTCGGGCATAAGCCTGATTCCTGATGAAGGGCTTATGCCCGAAACGTCGAATTTCCTGTTCCTTGGATGCTGCCTGACCCGCTGCGCTTTTCCAGCAACACATTTTCAGCTATTAAAATAATAGAATTACTCAGTACAGAAGAGGCTCTTTGATATATAGATTCTTCTGCCTTCTACACCCTCCAACTAAGTGACACTCGGGGCAGCTAAGTGTTATGTTCATAGTTTAATGTGGTGCTATACAGGCTATTAACTTTTTTATTGCTATTCACATCTGCACTGTGTGACCTGAATGTTGAGATTTTCAACATAGTGTGATTTGCCTCAGGCACCACACCCTGCCTGAAACCTACAGGCCACTGGAAATAAAATGCAGTGTTGATTGTAACCAGTTTCTCTAGCTGAAAAGTGTCTGACCATCCAAGTGTTTTCTACCTTTAACACATAATCTGAACCTTTGTGGATGTTTCCTGCCATTGCTCAAGCCCTTACTTAATGGAGGGATATTGCAGCTCTATTGATCAGTTGTAAACACAAATAGCAATGAGAATCTGGATTAGAAGAATAATATTTTAAATTAATGGCCATTCTTGTGAAACTATTACCCCCATTAAAATTGTTTGAAGTGTATCCAGGTAGGGCAGTCTGACACCAACTCAGAATACCATCCTGTAAAACTGGTGAATAACACAGTGAAATAAGACAAAAAAACTGTGTTTGCTGGAGATCTGAAACAAGCAAGAACAGAAATTGCTGGAGAAACTCAGCAGGTCTGGCAGCATCTGTGGTGAGAAAACAGAGTTAACATTTTGAGTCCAGTGATGCTCAGAACTATGGTGAATAATATACATTGTCTGCTTGGTTTTGTGTGCTTCAAAATGTATGACCAGGATGTTCATTTCCAACCATTACTGTTTTTTTACTAGCTTTTCCCTGTGTGGATTGGGGCTGGGGGGAATGCAAGCACAAATTGGGGAGTGATTAGTGTCTGGCTGAAGTGAGTTCCTCAGAAGCTGACTGTTGTGAAGGTAGAATGCTTGAATGACCTGCAGTGTACTCTTCTGAGTGAAATACAACAAGCTGATTGAAGATAACTATACACAAAGTTGTTAAGACAGACATCTTATTTCAAGCCCTATAGACCAGATCTATGTGATCGGACATCAAAATAACATAGGTCCTTTTAGGTATTGCTCGGTTGCTATACTTAAAGTAAAAGCACAGTTCTTGTTTCACTGTCTTTGGATGAAATCATTCTTATAGTACAGGTTGATCTTTTTTCTGCTGTTAGCATCTACCGTTAACAGGGAGAAAGTAACGACTGCAGCTGCTGGAGATCAGAGTCAAAAAGTGTGGTGCTGGAAAAGCACAGCCGTTCAGGCAGCATCTGAGGAGCAGGAGAGTTGATGTTTCAGGTTTTTGACCATGACATTTACCATTAACACCTTATCTTCATCATTATCCCTCCCCTAATACATTAGCATTCTCTTTGGTTTTTGCTGTTGGGCACTCTCACTGACTCTTCCATTTTCTCCTCCTTCCTTTTTATATCCAGTATAAAAAAAACATTTTCATCAGGAAGGGCTGATAAAGGGCTTATGCCTGAAATGTCGATTTTCCTGCCCTCAGATGCTGCCTGACCTGCTGTGCTTTTCCAGCACCACACTGAGTATAGTGTGAGTCAGGCTTTGTGAAGCCAGAATTAACTGTACAAATACAAACAGGAAATGCTGGAGAATCTCAGCAGGACCAGCATTTGTGGAGAGAGGAACAGAGTTAACGTTTCAAGTCCAATTATATTTTTTCTCAGAACTCAAGGTGGCTGGAAATTTTTTTAATACTGAATACAGAAAGGAAGGAGGAGAAAGTGGATCAGTCAGTGAGAGTGCCCAACAGCTAAATCCAAAGAGAATGCTGATGTATTAGGGGAGGGATAATGATGAAGATAGGGTGTTAATGGTAAATGTCGTGGTCAAAAACCTGAAACATCGACTCTCCTGCTCCTCAGATGCTGCCTGAATGGCTGTGCTTTTCCAGCACCACACTCTCAACTCTGATCTCCAGTATCTGCAGTCCTCACTTTCTCTTCACACTGTGGTCAGGTGAACACAGATCAAACATTGACACTTTCTTTTTTTAAAAAAGGACAGCTATTAAAATCAGTTGATGTGTTGAATATTGATGGTCCACATTGCCATTATCACAACAAGATAAAGTAAATTTGTTCTAGTTCCACATTAAAAAGAGACAACTGGTGGTGGTTTAATCTCTGCATTGTAGCGCAGCTGGACCGGGTGCTTGTTGAGGGTTAGTGCAGATTTAATGCTCCAAACTGCTTCTTTCTGCACTGTAGGGATTCTATTTTATGATTAAACATGCTCATTATATCAGTGCACGTCTTTAAATTCATTCATGGAATATCAGTGTTACTGGCTGGGCTGGAAGTTATTGGTTAAATGCCTTCTTGAATCACTGCAGTTGACTGATACAACTAGGTGATTTTCTAGACCATTTAAAAGGACATTAGTGAACCAGAGGGGGTTTTCCCAACAATCAACAATGGTTTCATGGTCATCAGTGGATTCTTAAATCCAGGTTATTTTTTAATTGAATTCAAATTCCACCATCTGTGGCATCGAGATTCAAACCCAGGTGTCCTGGATTTTTGGATTAATTATCTAGTGAAAATATCACTCAGTTATCACCATCGCCTCCTCCATTTTACCCAAGCTTCACTTGAAGCTTGGCACTCTCATGGAAGCCTGCTCCTCTGATGTATTTTAATAGCTTTATATTAGCCCAGATACTTAGGCATCTGAGACATGCAATGTTTGTATGTAATCATTTGTTGCAGTAAATGAATGTTGGACTCCTCAATACCATGATATCCATGCCCAGTTTCTTATATTAGGAGAGATAAAATAAGCATCATGTGAGACACACAGTTAGAGGCCACTGTGGGCAGAGAGTGCATGAAATGAACACTATCAATGCATTTAAAGGGAAATTAGATGAATATAAGAGGGTGCAGTAAATAAAGGGTTATGGTGATGGATTTAGGTGAGAAAATATGACAGGAATGGAATGTAAGCACTAGCATGGGCGAGTTGGACTGAATAGCCTATTTCTGTGCTCTAAATCCATAGAAATGTGGAAGAAGGTCATTGAGTCCATTGAGTCCACACTAGCCCTCTGAAAATCATCCACCCAGACGCACCTCCAGTTCCCTACCCTACACCTATAACCCTGCATTGCCCATGGCTAACCCACCTATCTTGCGCATCCTTGGACACTAAAGGCAATGTAGCATGGCCAATCCACCTAACTTGCATATCTTTGGACTGTATGAGGAAACCTATGTAGATACAGGGATAGTGTAGTATTAAGTTGATTTAAGCAGTTTAGGAGAATGGTCCAACAAATTACTGATAAAATTCAATGTGAACAAATGCGACGTCTTGCACTTTGGAAAAAAAACCACAGGCATGGACAATTTTATAGACAGTGAGTACATTCATAAAGCCTAAGTACAAAGGGATCTGGGAGTACCCACACAGGATTCTCTAAAGGTTGATTTGCAGTTTGAGTCCATGGTTAAGAAAGTAAATGTAATGTTGCCATTTATCCCAGGAGGTTTGGAAATGTAAAAGCAGCGATGTGCTACTGAAACTTTATAAAGCTCTGGTTAAGCTCCACTTAGAATACTGTGTTCAGTTTTGGGCCCCACACCTCAGGAAAGACATACTGGCACTGGAGCGAGTACAGCGGAGATTCACATGGATGTTCCCTGGAATGATGAGCCTAACATGCAATGAACGGCTGAGGATCCTGGGATTGTATTCATTAGAGTTTAGAAGGTTGAGGGGAGATATAATAGAAACTTACAAGATAATGCATGGCTTAGAAAGGGTGGACACTTTTGTTTCTGTCAGGTGGGGATACCAGGACTTGGGGCACAGCATTAGAATTAGAGGGGGTCAATTTAGAATGGAAATGAGGAGACATTTCTTCAGCTAGAGAGTGGTAGACCTGTGGAATTCATTGCCACGGAGTGCAGTGGAGATCAGGATGGTAAATGTCTTCAAGGCAGAAATTGATAAATTCGTAATCTAGTAAGGAATTAAGGAATACAGGGAGAGTGCAGGTAAGTGGCGCTGAAATGCCAATCAGCAGTGATTGAATGGCGGGTAGACTCGATGGGCTGAATGGCCTTACTTCCACTCCTATTTCTTATGGTCTTCTTATTGTGTGTGGTCCTATGTAAACTCACATCTGAGATAGGTCAGACTTTGAACATGTATGTGCCATAAAGAACTGACAAACTAAACAGCAACAACTTATACACTTTAACACAACATCCCAAAGCACTTCAAGGGAGAGTTGTCGAGCAAAAATGTACCTAGCGCCATCTGCAGAGATGTTACAGTTCAGGTAGCGAAAGCTTGTACAAAGAATTGGGTTTTAATTAGCATCCTAATGACAGAGAAGAAGAGAGAGAGATTTTGTCAGGAATTCCAGACCTTCGAGATATTTTCTAACCAAGCTGCTCAGTGATGTTATTACACACCTCGGGAGCAAGTAGAACTTGCACCTGGACCTCCTGGCTCAGAGGTAGGGACATTACTGCCACACTTTGAGGATCCTTAAACCCTTTGTTGTTGAAGGCATAGCTGCCAATGTTGGAACAATTAAAATCAAGCATGTGCAAGAGACATGACCTAGAGGATTGCAAAAGGTTCGGAGGGGAGGAGAGGAATTTCCATATATAGAGAGGGAGGAGGCTACGATTGAGAATGTTGAGAATTTTAAAATTGAGGTTTTGCTGAAACACAAACCAACGTCAGCCAGATAGCATAGGGAAGATAGAATACTGGGATTTGGTGTGCACTAAGTTGTGAATATAACAGAGATTTCAATGACTTAAAGTTAAACTTACACCAAATTTAGTTCACTTCTTTGAACTCCACATCAGTAAAAATGTAGGAGGTCCTTCAGTGCATCAAACCCTTTGATCTTCTTGATCTAAACTAGTTCTAATGTGCGTGAGACTTTCTTCTCTTTAGCCACACGATGAAGGTGGGTGAATGATCTCCTTTGTATCCCTTTGCCTTGTAAAGCCAAGGATGACAAGATCATATCCATGATCTACCACCAACATCAATCTAATAAAACTCATTGAAGGATCACTGGAACAACATTTTCCAAAGGCAGTCACTTCAAAGGATTGCACTGTTCATTAATAACTTCTGACTTTCCCACCATAATTCCCCAGTACAGGGGGATCTCCTCCTGGGAAGCACAGCCCTCCCCAGTCCATTTTCAAAACACCCAACACTAATCTATCCAGAGATCGTAACTTCGAGAAAACAAGCTGGAATTCTCAGTTGATTCATTAATCTCTTCCTTCAGCATTTGGAGACACTAACTGTTTCCTTTCTTCAGAACTGTCTTATGCCATACTATTGACTGAATTCTCTACTTATAAACGTTCCTCCCCACCTCCCCCCCATTGTTAAATCATAATCTGAATTAAAATGACTATCTTTTTCTCTGGAAATAAAATAGCACTATCTGGAGGTGGTAACAAATAAAACATCATGATTTTAAAGTGAAAACTATTTATCACATGCCCCTCAACCATTTCAAACTCACCTCTTGTGAATGTCTTTGAATCCAGTGCTTCTGAAAATGGGGGGCTGAGGACCTGGGAACTTTGCAATTATTGTGAAAAATTTCCACCTTTGGTGATATTTTTTTCTTTTTTTTGAGAACCTTTGGTGATGTTTTGTGAAGTGAGTCACATGCTCATCATTGTCGCTGTCAGTTGCTGAAGTCAGACTGTTCACAACAGATAGGGGCAGGGGATCAGGGCATGGATAGGGGGCAGATAGGCCTAGAGACTCTCATTGTCAGTTCAGGCCAAGCCATAGCCACAGACCTTCATGTATAGGGGATCTCCCTCCCATCCCACCCCCCACATCCGATCCCTCATTTTGATACAGAAAGAGATATTAGGACAGATGATCAAAAGCAGGGGTTAAAGAGTTAGGTTTTGAGGCTATTCATGGAATCATTGAGATGTAAAGCACAGAAACAGACTCTTTGGTCCAACTTGTCCATGCTGACCAGATATCCTACATTAATCTAGTCCCATTTGTCAGCATTTGGCCCATATCCCGCTAAACCTTTCCTATTCATGTACCCAGCTTGATGCCTTTTAAACGTTGTAATTATACCAGCCTCCACCACTTCCTCTGGCAGCTCATTCCACACAAGCACCACCCTCTGCATGAAAAAGTTGTTCCTTAGGTCCCTTTTCGATCTTTCCCCTCTCACCCTAAACTTGTGCCCTATAATTCTGGACTCCGCCAGACCTTATCTCTTCACCCTATCCATGCCCCTCATGATTTTACAAACCTCTATAAGGTCACCCTCAGCCTCTCATGCACCAGGAAAACAGCCCCAGCCAATTCAGCTGTAGTTAAAACCCTCGACCCCAGCAACATGCTTGTAAATCTTTTCTGAACCCTTTCAAGTTTCACAACATCCTTCTTATAGGATGGAGACCAGAATTGCATGCAGTGTCAAGAGTGTGGTACTGGAAAAGCACAGCAAGTTAGGCAGCATTCGAGGAGCAGGAGAATTGACGTTTTGGGCATAAGCCCTTCATCAGGAATTCCTGAAGAAGGGCTTGTGACCAAAACGTCGATTCTCCTGCTCCTCAGATACTGCCTGACCTGCTATGCTTTTCCAGTATCACACTCTTGACACTGATCGCTAGCATCTGCAGTCCTCACTTTCTCCTCAGAATGGCAGTCAGTATTCCAAAAGTGGCCTAACCAATGTCCTCAAAAAGCAGATCAACAAGGTTGTGGTTAAGGAGGAAATTCAAGAGATCTGGACCGAAATGGCTGAAGTCATGGTCACAGAGAGTGACATGAAGGAAATCAGGGGATGAACAAAAAGTGCAGCGAGGGTCCTATGACTAGGAGAGGGCATTTTTGTTTTATCTGGCTTGCTAGAGACTTGATCAAGACTGTCCCACATTTGTTTTTACCAGGAGGAACTGCTGCACTGTCAGAGCTGCCATCTTTCAGCTGAGACCAAGCTCTGTATTCCTTCACAGATGGATAGATCTTGAGGTCCTACTGAATTTGAAGAAGAATCAGGAACTCTTGGTCAATATTTATCTTTCCACCAACATGACAATAAACCAATTGTCTAGTCACCACCCTCAGTGCTACTTTTGGGAGTTTCATCTGCACAAACTTGCCGCAATTTTTCTGACATTACAACATTCAGTGCACTTTATAAAGTATAGTTCCTCATTCACTTCAGAATGGTTTGGAAAGTTTTGATGTTTCGCAGTAAATGCCAGGTCATTCTTAACATGAACTGTGCAGAGTGACAAAATCCATAACAAATTCTTTGAATTGAGGAGATTTTACATTAAATAATACTCTCTGAATCGTAACCTGGACCAGGCAAACTATTCCGAGGACATCTCCAATGATCTCCAATTCACCAGGAGCTGTCACTGATCGAAGGGATTTTCCCAAACTACTTTTATCTTCCGTAACATAGTCAGTTTGTCTGTTTTAGAAAGAAATGATTGTTTGCGGTCTGTTCAGCTGCCCTGTCAGTTTCATGGATTTGCTGTAAAATGTCACTCAGTAGCAATGCATTACCGCCTTATTTTCACTTCTGGGAAACACCTCATAATTTCCTTCCACTCACTGTGTTTATGAGGTACGGATTGCTCAAGCTCAGGAAATGAACCCAATAATGTCCAGGCATCAATAGGATACAGCCCGCACATATAAAGAATATATAAACCTTCTCTCCACCCTATTTCCTCCATGCCCTCAATTAAATTTGGACCTTGTGTATTCTCTCAAGGAGGGCAACACTGGGTTCAAAGTCAAGAATCCAACCTGCTTCAACTGAAACTCGAGGCTTTGTGAATGAAAGAGAAACTTAAAGCAATCACTTCACTAGCTTCCCAAAGAATTCTATCATACACTTGATCAGGTCCTAGGGATTTATCCACTTTTATGCGTTTCACTTCCTCCACTGCAATATGGACATTTTTCAAGGTGTCATCATCTATTCCCACACTTTCTATATCTTCCATGTCCTTATCCACAGTAAACACTGGTGCAAATAATTCATTTAGTATCTCCCCCATCTCCTGCAGCCCCATACATAGGTTGCCTTGCTGATCTTTAAGGGGCGCTATTCTCTCTCCAGTTACTGCTTTGTCCTTAAAGTATTTATAAAAACCATGTTTGTCTGCTGAGGAGTTTAAAAGACAAGTGTAAAATGTTTTGATGCCATCAAATGTCACTGAATGCTTTAATGTAATGTAGATATGTATCTAATGAAACAATTTTCATCAGGCTCTCTTACAAAACTATGTCAATCATGTCATTGCTCACAATTGTGTTAACAAAAGAAGGCCTTTATTGGGGTCATACATATACTGGTTGATCCTTCAGCAACTTTTCCACATCTCAGTTATGTAATGCGTTTAATTCAAAAGTAATTGTGACGGAATCTCCAGTAGCAGTTGGTGACAGTGAGGGAGGATACCGAGCAGGGGAGCTCGGGCAGCTGTGCTGGGACATCCACCAGCAGTTGGTGACAGTGAGGGAGGATACCGAACAGGGGAGCTCGGGCAGCTGTGCTGGGACATCCCCCAGCAGTTGGTGACAGTGAGGGAGGATACCGAGCAGGGGAGCTCGGGCAGCTGTGCTGGGACATCCCCCAGCAGTTGGTGACAGTGAGGGAGGATACCGAGCAGGGGAGCTCGAGCAGCTGTGCTGGGACATCCACCAGCAGTTGGTGACAGTGAGGGAGGATACCAAGCAGGGGAGCTCGAGCAGCTGTGCTGGGACATTCACCAGCAGTTGGTGACAGTGAGGGAGGATACCGAGCAGGGGAGCTCGGGCAGCTGTGCTGGGACATTCACCAGCAGTTGGTGACAGTGAGGGAGGATACCGAGCAGGGGAGCTCGAGCAGCTGTGCTGGGACATCCCCCAGTAGTTGGAGACAGTCAGGGAGGATACTGAGCAGGGGAGCTCGGGCAGCTGTGCTGGGACATCCACCAGCAGTTGGTGACAGTGAGGGAGGATACCAAGCAGGGGAGCTCGAGTAGCTGTGCTGGGACATCCCCCAGCAGTTGGTGACAGTGAGGGAGGATACCAAGCAGGGGAGCTCGAGTAGCTGTGCTGGGACATCCCCCAGCAGTTGGTGACAGTGAGGGAGGACTTCATTCCATGTAAATTCTGTAAATACATCCTTGTTTAATCTTAATTTCTTTTTTATTTGAAATAGACCTGATGCTAGTAGAATAAGGAATCCGTGTTTTATGATTTTTGTGTTCAAATTTTATGTTATACAATGTTTACCATCACCATTTTGTAAGTTAGGGACAGAAAGGGATCATTCAATTTCTCATCATGGCGGTCTTTGTGACATTATCCATTTACCTTATTTGTAAAATCCATAATATCTTTATCTAGCAAAGGCTGATCCATCTCAATTTTGAAATATTCAATTGACTTCCAATCTCAACTGTTTTTTGGGGGGTGGAGGAGACCTGTAGATTTCCATTTCCCTTTGTGTAAGGAAGTTCTTCCTGATGTCAGCCCTGAAGGGCGTGGTGCGAATCTTATTGTCCTGCCCTCTTGTTCTGGACTCTGTCGACCAGAGGAAGTGGTTTTTTCTCTCTGTCTTCAAACAGATGTTTTAGATCATCCTCGAACACACCTTAATTTGTTCACCTGTTAACTGCTGATACTTGAGATATGATAACACAAATTAATCCTAGCATTGTGCGAGCGTTTGAAAATAAATCTGCTGATGAAGGAGATCAAAGCATAAGTAAAGGCTTTCCCAACAGAAATAACTAATCATGAAAACAAACAGAGTAATGAGGGGAAAATGCAGATATAGCCATAAAATAAAACTTCAGACCTGATTGTAGTGGCGAAAAGGTGGTATAGATGTGAAGACAGGGGTGAGGGTGGGGGAAAGGGCAGGTGGAGATGGAGCCCAGAGAGAGAGAGAACAGCAGCTTAATCTACAAAAGGATGGATAAAGATCCACCTGGGGGAAAGAACAGCTGATTATAGGGCCCATTAGTGAATGAAAGTAGTTTGATTCTGAAGAGAGCTGCCCATACTTTCCTACCTTTCCTAGCTACAATTGGCGCTGCAAAAGTGTCACTGGAGCTGAAATGGTAACTCTGTTGCTGAATTTCACCGGCAATTTCTATTTTCGATTCAGATTTTCAGCAATGACAGTTCTGACATTTGTGTAATGGAGCCAGTGCAGGCAGAATGGGCTGAATGGCCTTCTGTACTGTGATAATTCAGTCATTCAGTGAGCCTGTTCGGTGAACAGTAAATTTCTGCCCCACCAATAAGATATCTGGCCTGTCACCCACCTCTCAACTCATTAAGAGAATGTTTTTAGCATTGGTAATGGCTTTACTCCCCTCACAGTTCACACTTATAGAATGGAGCTTGATATCCTCCCACTGCTTGCTTTACCATCCTTTCAAATACAGGAAATCCTCTGTATCTGTGGAAATATGAAGCATGAATTCATCTATTCACAACAAAGAATAAGTAACAACTAAAGTCAACATCTGTGGCAAAAATTGCACATCTGCAATTTTAACTTACTTTTAACATGGTGTGCACTCAGGAATTTCATCATTTGCGGGAGTTCTCGGGAACGGAACCCTCAGGAAACGGAGGAATGACTGTATGTTTTGATTGTCATTCATTCTTGTGCAATCTCTGTAGTTCTCTTGTTGAATTTCGGCCCACTCACCTAAACATTCCACATTCCCACAGCACTTGTGATGTCTGCAAATGCTGGCACTTTAATTTGAATACATTCATCAAGATCATTTCTAAACGCCATAAAGAATAGAATTCCCTTGACTGACCCCTGGGACCTTCCTTTAGTCAACATTGTCCAATCACAACTACTATTATTGGCCACTGCATATTGTTCCCTATCAATTATCCTGTGCATTACCCATTCATTACTTCCTTTTTAATCTCAAGAGCCCTTGTGTTATTCATGAGTCTCTTGTGGGGGACCTTATCAAATGTCTCCTGAAAGGCAAGATACAGCATTCAGCCACTAGTCCCGTTGCCTCCTTAAAGAATTCCAATAAATAAGTTAGACATGACCTGCCTTTCACAAACCCATGTTGGTTTAGAATTATTGCCTTTAAGCTTGTTAAATGTGCTTGAATTGTTTCCTTTCTAACAGACTCGAATGTTTATTTTCGATGTTGAGCCAATAGGCCCGATAATTCCCAGGATTGTAGTTCTGACCTTTGTTTAAAATAAAAATCCTGCAGCAACCTTTTCCCATCTCCTGCTACTGGCCTGAGATTTAATTAACTTCAAAGTTAAAATTTAGATTTCTCCCCACCAGCCTTTCTCCATCCCCTGCTTTGAGAATCAGGTAAAGAGAGGGGGGTTAGCCATTAACAGATTTCCCAAACATTCTACGAGAGACAATAAACAGTGTAGATTGGACCAGAAAGTTGCAAACGGGATGTGTAAAGTTGAAGCCAAATCTTGACAAATGGAGTTCAGTGTTGGCAGGTGTGAGGTCATTCACTTTAAATCAAATGAATATAAATCAGAACAGTTTCTCGATAGTGAGAAATTAACAAGGATTTGTAAAGAACACTGTGATTTAAGAGTCTGAGTACACAAGTCATTAAAAGCCTGTAACTAGGTCCAAAAAAAGCAATTGAAAATGCTAATGGAATGCTGGTGTTTATCACAATGGGGAATATAAAGGGATGAATTTATTCTGTAGTTAGATAGAAACAATCTGGGTTTCCATAATTAATTCTGGATGCAGTACCTCGGGAAGGCATATTGTCCATGGAGAAGATTCAGAGACAATATCGAGAACGGGCCATAACAAAATGGGTTACATGAATCAAAATGGGTTGGTTTGTTCAGGCAGGGGTAATCTGATCATGGCAGGTTGAATGAATTGATTGTGTAGATCTGGACAGAATATATCACTCTCTCCTCCCCTCTGGAATCCAGCTCTTCAGTGCATGTTAGGACCAAGAGTGCAATGGAATCCAGAATTGTCTGTTCAGAATCCCATCTTCCTCAATCCCCTGTTTTCCAGAACACTATCAATCTCAGTATTGAAAACACTCTACATTTGAGGATCCACTGCTCTCTGGAGAGATCTCTTTGTAAAATGTTCCTTATCTCCTGCAAGGGTAATCCTTTATCCTGAGGTTATGATCTGGAGCCCTCTAGACTCAGCAACCACTCACTATCACTCTGCTGAGTCCAAAGTCAAGGCATCATTTATGAAGGCACAATCAAAGAAAACATCACCTTAAAATTCTAGCAAATCCATTTAGGAGCAAAATCAACAAAGAGGAATGGAAATTTATAATTCTCTCCCTATAAATCAGCTCTGGATTATCGAGGGGTTTGTCCTGAGGAGAAATGTAATAGACTCTGTAGATTAAGAGAATGAGAAATGATCTAAAATGAAACAGATACTTGATGTGTTTGACAGGACAGGTGCTAACAAGATGGTAGATGTTTCCTTTGGCTGGAAATCTAAAAGATGGGGTCACAATCTCAGACTATTGAGCCATTTAGGATTTGAGATATAGTTATAAGGTCACAGAGATATACAGTGTGGAAACAGACCCTTCAGTTCATCTTATCCATGCCGACCAGATATCCTAAATTAATTTAGTTCCACTTGCCAGGATTTGGCCCATATGCCTCCAAACCTTTCCTATTCACATATCCATTCAGATACCTTTTAAATGTTCTAATTTTACCAGCGTCCACCACTTCCTCTGGCAGCTCATTCCATATGCACACTGCCCTCTGCGTGAAAAAGTCCCTTAGGCCCCTTTTGAATCTTTCCCCTCTCACCATTAACTGATGCCCTCCAGTTTTGGACTCATCCAGCCCAAGGAAAAGACCTTGGAGAAAGTGAGGACTGCAGATGCTGGAGATCAGAGCTGAAAATGTGTTGCTGGAAAAGCGCAGCAGGTCAGGCAGCATCCAAGGAGCAGGAGAGTCGACGTTTCAGGCATGAGCCACTGCTGAAGAAGGGCTCATGCCTGAAACGTCGATTCTCCTGCTCCTTGGATGCTGCCTGACCTGCTGCACTTTTCCAGCAACACATTTTCAACAAGGAAAAGACCTTGTCTATTCATCCTATCCAGGCCACTCATGATTTTATAAACCTCTATAACGTCACACATCAGTCTCCAACACTCCAGGCAAAACATCCCCAGCCTATTCAGCCTCTCCCTATTACTCAAAATTTTCAACCCTGGCATAATTCTTGTATTGATGTTGTTGCTACCAATTGTGATAGTTAAGGCTCCTATTTCCTTCTATCACATGGCTGACCAAGAATCTCTCCTGCTCATTACAAATCCATAAGGATTTGCAAGTTAATACTCACAATCTGGTTGGCTTAGATGAGTTGGACCGAAGGGGCTGTTTCCGTGCCCTACAACTCTGCAGCACAGACAGTGACCATTCAGCCCATCTGTCCAACCAACATCAATTGTATTTTTAGTTTAATGAAAGGTCCCTTTTGTAATACATGCTTTGTTGAGTGTTTGGTGTTTAGGGAGTTGTTTAGTCTCTATAGTATGCTGCTTGAGTGCATGGTCTTTCATATAAGAAATCTATTTCAGCTGAAGATATTCATATATTGGATCTGTGCATGAGCTGAGAGTTTCTGAGAATTCCAGATCTTTCTGCCCACCCACAAGACTCTGAAACAGTTGTCACATGGTCACCATTATGAATGTTTCTGATGTTAACCCCATTTCTGTACATTACATTTGGTCAAATGAAGTCCTGAGGGGAGGGCAGTCACCTCTGGAATCCAGCTCTTCAGTGCATGTTAGGACCAAGAGTGTAATGGAATCCAGAATTGTCTGTTCAGAATCCCATGTTCATCAATCCCCTGTTTTCCAGAACACTATCAATCTCAGTATTGAAAACACTCTACATTTGAGGATCCACTGCTCTCTGGAGAGATCTCTTTGTAAAATGTTCCTTATCTCCTGCACGGGTGGTCCTTCATCCTGAGGTTATGACCTGGAGCCCTCTAGACTCAGCAGCCACTCACTATCACTCTGCTGAGCCCAAAGTCAAGGCATCATTTATGAAGGAGGCCATTTAGCCCATCAGACCACTGCAGTAGCAGCCAATACACAGAAGGTCTCCTCTCAGACAATGCATGTGAAACCTGCTTTATCACTCCCTGCCCAACTGCAGAAGTTCGAGGGCACAACTGTACAAGGCCAGGGAAACATCATCAAGTTGGCAAGTGGTGGAAACGTTGCACTGTCCGTGCCAATTAGTAATTTGGTTGGCGCCAGTGATGGAACAGCCATACAGTTGGCCATTAATGTGTGTGTGTGGAGGAGGTGGCTTGACAAAACTCAGCAAAAGGTCGAGGAGGAAATGGACAAATCCTGAAGCGGTGGCGGAAACAGTCTCACTAGTGGACGCTTCATCTGGAAATGTCATCCAGCCAGGCATCAACATACTCTTGGTGTAAAGTCCTGCCTCCAATGTTCTGCAGCAAGTACAGGTGGTGCAGCAGAAGCAGGAGCAGATGGTCCAGACCATCCCTCAGCAGGCCATCCGCGTTGTGCAGACAGCCTCCATGAGTGGTCACAACATTCCCACCGTCCCCCAGAAATCCCCACAGAGCCTGCAGATTCAGCTCAGCGTGCACAGCTCCCCGCCGGTTATTATCAGGAGTCAACCCGTATCCTCCACGGGACAGGTTAACTGGCAGGCTGTGCAGGTGAAAAGTTCCAAGGCACTTCAGCAAGGCTCCAGTCCCTCTGGTAGCTTTCCCCGGATTGCTCCAGCCGCAGGTGGAAAGAGATCCTCTGCGAGCTCCTTGATCCAGAAGGGGACTGCTTTGCCAAGAATTTCTGAAGAGCAATCCAGTCAATCCCATTCCTCTCTGTTATTTTCATAACTCGCTTCCAAACAAGAGGATTGGTGGAGATGAGATGGGAATCTCGATACTATATCTCCAGGCCTCAAAATAACCTTGGTATCTGTGGACAATAAATTCAAAATTTCCCATTTGTGCTTTCACCAAAGTCATTCTAATATCAAAGATCCACCCAATCACACACTGGAATTTCAGTTCAAATGTTACATCAGTAGCATGGGACAGCATGCAGTATAAAATTATGGTTCCAACATTTTAACAACAGGGCATCATAATTCTAAACATTTTTTGCCTACAAACTTTCTCAAAGCAATAATGAAGCCACCATGGCGTCTGCAGCCTTGATGGCCGATAGTCCATCTCTTTAACTCATCAGATCTAAGGATTGAGGAACAACTAGAGGAAGGGCTGAGAATGAGGTTTGATTATGGTCAAGGAAAGAAAGATTAAATGATAGAAAGGAAAAGTTAAGAAACAAAATCAAACAGAAATTTGTATTCGATATCTCCAACAATTCTAAACCAGAAGGAATGAGACTCCACACTTCGAGTCAAAACTCCCCCATTATGCTGCACAATTCCAGGGATTTGATGCTGATGCACTTGAACTCAGGAGCCCGTGTAGAAAGGAACACAATTACCAGGAACACTGCTTAGAATTGTTCATGTTCTGGGCTGGAGAGGCTGATTGGTAGTCATTGATATATAGATTAGATTACCTACAGTGTGGAAACAGACCCTTCGGCCCAACCAGTCCACACCGACCCTCCGAAGGGTAACCTACGCTGATCCATTTCCCTCTGACTAATGCAAGTTAACACTATGGGCAATTTAGCACGGCCAATTCACCTGACCTGCACAGCTTTGGACTGTGGGAAGAAACTAGAGCACCCGGAGGAAACCTACACAGACACAGGGAGAATGTGCAAACTCCACACAGACGGTCACCCAACGATGGAATTGAACCTGGGACCTGGGTGCTGTGAAGTTGCTGTTCACAACTCTGTATTTTCTTACAGTTCTGGATAGAGCAGTTGTGGCACCTACACGTGTGGTTCGGCTTTAGTTGCTGTCCTTGCTGCAGTCAAAAGGCTCACTAATATTCAACTGTCAAAGGTCATACATGGAGAACAGTCAGTTTATGATGGATGGGGAGATCTCCAAGAAATACATGACCCTGTGTAGAGACAGGAAAACACGGCTCAGATACATAGAACATAGAACATAGAAAAATACAGCGCAGTACAGGCCCTTCGGCCCTCGATGTTGCGCCGATCCAAGCCCACCTAACCTACACTAGCCCACTTTCCTCCATATGCCTATCCAATGCCCGTTTAAATGCCCATAAAGAGGGAGAGTCCACCACTGTTACTGGCAGGGCATTCCATGAACTCACAACTCGCTGAGTAAAGAAACTACCCCTAACATCTGTCCTATACCTACCACCCTTAATTTAAAGCTATGCCCCCTCATAATATCTGACTCCATATGTGGAAAAAGGTTCTCATGGTCAACCCTATCTAAACCCCTAATCATCTTGTACACCTCTATCAAGTCACCCCTAAACCTTCTTTTCTCCAATGAAAACAGTCCCAAGTGCCTCAGCCTTTCCTTATACGATCTTCCTACCATACCAGGCAACATCCTGGTAAACCTCCTCTGCACCCGTTCCAGTGCCTCCACATCCTTCCTATAGTATGGCGACCAAAACTGCACACAATACTCCAGATGAGGCCGCACCAGAGTCTTATACAACTGCAACATGACCTCAGGACTCCGGAACTCAATTCCTCTACCAATAAATGCCAGTACGCCATATGCCTTCTTCACAGCACCATTTACCTGGGTGGCAACTTTCAGAGATCTGTGTACATGGACCCCAAAATCCCTCTGATCATCCACACTACCAAGTATCTGACCATTAGCCCAGTACTCCATCTTCTTGTTACTCTTACCAAAGTGAATCACTTCACACTTAGCCACATTGAACTCCATTTACCACCTTTCTGGCCAGCTCTGCAGCTTATCTATATCCCGCTGTAACCTGCCACATCCTTCCTCACTGTCAACAACTCCACCGACTTTCGTATCATCCGCAAACTTGCTCACCCAACCTTCTAGCCCCTCCTCCAGGTCATTTATAAAAATGACAAACAGCAATGGTCCCAAAAGAGATCCTTGCGGAACACCGCTAGTAACTGCACTCCAATATGAACCTTTACCATCAACTACTACCCTCTGTCTTCTTCCAGCCAGCCAATTCCTACCCTCAATGCTATACCTCCGTATTTTCTGCAGCAGCCTACCATGGGGAACCTTACTGAATGCCTTACTAAAATCCATATACACTACATCTACCGCTTTACCCTCGTCCACCTCCTTAGTCACCATCTCAAAGAATTCAATAAGGTTTGTGAGGCACAACCGGCCCTTCACAAAACCATGCTGACTATCCTTGATCATATTATTCCTATCCAGATGTTCATAAATCCTATCCCTTACAATTCTCTCTAAGACTTTGCCCACAACAGAGGTAAGACTCACCTGCCTATAGTCACTAGGGTTATCCCTACTCCCCTTCTTGAACAAGGGAACCACATTTGCTATCCTCCAGTCTTCTGGCACTATTCCTGTAGACAACGAGGACATAAAAGTCAAGGCCAATGGCTCTGCAATCTCCTCCCTTGCTTCCCAGAGAATCTTAGGATAAATGCCGTCAGGCCCAGGGGACTTATCTACATTCACCCTTTCCAGAATTTCCAACACCTCTTCCTGACATATCTCAAAGCCATCCATTCTAATTAATTGTGACTCAATATTCACATCGGCAACAATGTCCTGTTCCTGAGTGAATACTGACGAAAAGTATTGATTCAATGTCTCCCCAATTTCTTCAGCCTCCACACGCAACTTCTCACTACTATCCTTGACTATTCCTACCCTAGTCATCCTTTTATTCTTGACGTACCGATAGAAAGCCTTTGGGTTTTCCCTAATCCTATCAACCAAGGACTTTTCATACAAAACCAAACCTGCTGTCCAATTGGTCCCAACAATAATGCTGGCAAAGCCCAATGCATGCTGTTCAAAATAATCTCAGCTGGACCATTGCAACGTTTGGATTTAATCCAAATAAAGAAAGAATGGATTTTAAATTGAATTGGTTCTAGTTTTTAGTAAAATGTAAAGAATGCAACACCTGGTTTCTCATATTGTAGCGTGTAGGTGTATACTGTTCAGGTGTAAGTTGGCTTAGTATGGCAACTGCTCTGCCCAGGACTGTAAGAAACTACAAAAGGTTGTGTGCATAGCCCAGACCATCTCGGAAGCCAACCTCCCATCCATAGACTCCATTTACACTACTCATTGACGCAGAAAGGCTTCCAACATCATCAAAGACTGCTCCCACCCTGGGACTGCTCCCCTACAATCTCTTCCTGTTTCCACACTGTGGGGATTCTATGTTGAGGATGATTTTGTCCTTGCTTACTATGATCTGCCTGTACTGCTTACAAACAAAAAGCTTAGGTACACGTGACAATAAAGTAAATCAAACAATGCAGGAATTAGCCCAGTACAGAAAGGTGACAATATATTACAAAGTACTTGTTGCATTGTAACCATTGACCAACATTATGTACTCTTAGTTAGTATCCAATTTAGACAATTGGTGCAGGTTCATGGAAACATAGAAAATAGGAACACAGTAAACCATTCGGCCCTTCAAGCCTGTTCTGCCATTCATTATGATCATGGCTGATCACCCAACTCAATTGCTTATTCCCATATTTTCCCCATATCCTTTGATCCCTTCAGGCCAAGTGCTGTATCCAACTCCTTCCTGTAATCATACAATGCCCATCTGTGATTCCCCAGATCAAAAGGTGGATTTTATAACCTTTTGTGACATTTTAAATAAGTTGAAGATCATAGTTACCAGATAATGATGGGACCTGTGTGTTACTCCCCCTCTCCAACCCTCTCCATTCATCTCTTTCTCTCTCATTCTGTTCATTTGCCACTAGCCACTCTCTCTCCTTCTCTCCCTGGCAGCTGCAATCTCTTTCTGTTTACAGAAAGACCTTACCTTGGGCTGTCACAGTTACTTGAAAAAAAAGAGAAATTTAAAGCTAATGTTTTATGGTGGGACCTGGAAGTGATTCATCCGTTGTGACTAGGCCTTCCCAACAGCTTGTAGGAACAAATTACTGCAAAACAGTGGGTAAGACAGCATCCATGCAGAGAGAGAAAAGCGAAGTCATTGAGTCTATGACTCTTTATCAGAGCTGATAAGAATCATCAAACCCTTACAGCGTGGTAGTAAATCTTTTAGCCCAACAATTCCATGGAAACTCATGGAGAATATACAAATCCCACAGAGACTGTTGGCTGAGGGTGGATTTGAACCTGGGTCTCTAGCACTGTGAGGCAGCATTGCTAACCACTGAGCTACCATGCTGTCCACAGTAGACAAGCAGGAGGCTGGAAGAACACAGCAAGCCAGGCAGCATCAGGAGGTGGAGAAGTCAACATTTCAGGTGTGACCCTTTCCCAGGACAAGGGGTGGGTGTAAGAGGAGCTGCAAATAAAGGGGTAAGGGGTTGCAGGGTGGTGAGGTGGGGTACAACCTGGTTGTTCAATGGGAGGAATGAATCCGGTTGGTAGCTGGAAGGAAGAGTCAATGAGAGGAATGGGAGGGAGGGGGAGCGGCTGGGAAGGGAGTCAGGGGATGGGAAGGGAGGTTATTTGAAATTGGAGAACTTAATATTGAGTCTTCTGGGCTGGATTCTCCACCTCCTGATGCTGACTGGCTTGCTGTGTTCTTCCAGCCTCCTGCTTGTCTATGGTGGATTCCAGCATCTGCATGTTTTTTTTTGTCTCTAACCATGCTGTCGCTGTCCAAGGCTGAAAGATTTTAACAGGCATATGCTAGAAAAAAATTGTCATTTACCTCAGCCGATTACTTAACTCTGTACTTTTCCAGCATTGTTTTGCACATTTGCAGGTATATGTTTATTCAGTAGTCAAGGCTAGTGGGAGTGTCTTAGTTCATTCGGTCTTTGGCTCGACTGATCAGCGTCTTTTCTTTGATGTGACTGCCCCATCCTGAATCTTTACTGATATTGCAGGCAGTTGATAGAGTGTCAGGTGAGGGACAGCTGCTCTCACTCTCGCCTGGGAGGAAGGGAATGGCAGATTCCCGGTTCCACTGCAGAGATCTGCGTATGTGGAAGGGTTCAATGCAGTACCGAGGGAGTGCTGCAACATCAGAGGTGCCATCTTCCAAATCAAATATTTAACCTGATTGCCTTCTTTGGGTCAGTGTAAGAGAACCACAGCACCTTTAAAAAGAAGATTAATCCTGAAGCCTGAAGGGGTGACTTGATAAAGGAACACAAAATTATGAGCAGTACAGATAGGGTGGACAGTCAGAGACTTTTTCCCAGGGTGGAAAGGTCAACTACAAGAGGGCGAAAAATTTAGGATAGAAGTGTGGGGAAAACTTTTCACACACAGAGTGGTGGATCCCTGGAAGGCACTGCCAATGGAGGTGATGGAAAAGGCACCTTAGCAATCCTTAAGGTATATCTTGATAAATACTTGAATGGAAGGCAAACTGAGAGATAGATACCAGGTATGGGCAATAAGTAGTGGAGATAAATAAGGACTAGGAATCTGCTCAGGCTTGGTGGGCTGAAGAGCCTGTTCCCATAGTGTTATTATATTGTGCCATATAAGTAAAGCCTGAAAAACATTGCTGCATGAGGAGTCTCAATGTGTGCAGCCTAGTTCTTGCATTTCCTGAGAGTGACTTCAAAAAAGAGCCTCATTGGCTGTGAAATGTTTGGATGTCCTCAGATCATGAATGGCGCTATATAAATGCACATCTGTTCTCTGCTGAGATGAAAACATTCTCCTGAATTAGGGTGTTGTGCACTTCCTTCTTCCTGATGACCAGTCCCTAGATCAAACACTGATTATCTTTGATCGAGGTTACTCCCCCCCGCTCCACCCCCACAATCATAACTCCCCTTCCCCGTGGTCCTCGTGTTTAGATGCTTGGTGTCGCCTAATAATCATGGGGACCATCAACGTTAAATGGCCTTCACACACCAGGAGACACAATTTTTGCTTAAAGCTGTGTTGACGCACACAGCAAGATCCCAGGTTTTAACACTTCCTGTGTCCTGGGCTGATTGAACTCAGCTTGAATATGTGGGAGAGAGCAGGGTGGAGACAGGGTGAGCAAGGTGGGACAAAGATGGAAGAATACAATGTTTGGCCTTAGATCTTCTACATTTGGGGAAAGAGGAGAACCATTCAAATGGAGCAGCTTCAAGGGCAGTATGGCCTACACCTGGGCCCTGGGCAAAGTCTCACTGTTGGTGGCGTTGGAGCTGAGAAGGGCATTTAATTCGGGAGTGTGCGGTGTGCTCACATCCTGTCACCTTCACACCTCCACCAGAATGAAGCTCTGGGCTCAAAGATACATGCTCAGGCTTCCTGCCCTGCTACCCATTAATGCTTTTAAATGGGCAATTGCTGACCACTCAGTGGCATAAACCCACCACTGCCTGTTGTTGGGTAGTGCTCTTTACAGCTGTGGCCATTTGGGCTGTTTGTCACTTTGGGGGATCAGTGATAGGATTGGGGAGGAGGGGGGTGATGATTGTGGGGGTGGGGCAGGAGGGATAACCTCGACAAGCATAAGAGATACAGTTAGTAAGTTTGCAGATGACACCAAAATTGGAGGTGTAGTGGACAGCGAAGAGGGTTACCTCAGATTACAACGGGAACTGAACCAGATGGGCCAATGGGCTGAGAAATGGCAGATGGAATTTACTTTAGATAAATGTGAGGTGCTGCATTTTGGGAAAGTAAATCTAAGTAGGACTTAATGGTAAGGTCCTAGGGAGTGTTGCTGAACAAAGAGACCTTGGAGTGCATAGCTCCTTGAAAATGCAATCGCAGATAAATAGGATAGTGAAGAAGGCGTTTGGTATGCTTTCCTTTATTGATCAGAGTATTGAGTACAGGAGTTGGGAGGTCATGTTGCGGCTGTACAGGACATTGGTTAGGCCACTGTTGGAATATTGCGGGCAATTCTGATCTCCTTCCTATCAGAAAGATGTTGTGAAACTTGAAAAGGTTCAGAAAAGATTTACAAGGATGTTGCCAAGGTTGAAGGATTTGAGCTATAGGGAGAGGTTGAACAGGTTGGGGCTGTTTTCCCTGGATCTTCGGAGGCTGAGGGGTGACCTTATAGAGGTTTACAAAATTATGAGGGGCATAGAAAAGATAAACTGACAAAGTCTTTTCCCTGGGGTGGGGGAGTCCAGAACCAGAGGGAATAGATTTAGGGTGAGAGGGGAAAGATATAAAAGAGACCTAAGGGGCAACTTTTTCACGCAGAGGGTGGTACGTGTATGGGATGAGCTGCCAGAGGATGTGTTGGAGGCTGGTACAATTGCAACATTTAAGAGGCATTTGGATGGGTATATGAATAGGAAGGGTTTGGACGGATATGGGGCGGGTGCTGGCAGGTGGGACTAGATTGGGTTGGGATATCTAGTCAGCATGGACAGGTTGGACTGAAGGGTCTGTTTCCATGCCCTACATCTCTATGACTCTATGACTGGTCATCAGGAAGAAGGAAGAGCACAATAATAGTCACCTCAACTCCCTTGCTTCCAATCCCCCTCATTTCTTCACATTCCTGTGATCTAATCCCCCTTTTGCCCCTCAAGACTGAGGGTGGTCTGGATCGCTGTGTAATCCCGGGTTTCTTGGTCCAGAGTGACCCCCGATAGCACCCTTGGCTGCTGATTGGAAGTGAGTTCTTAGCCAGTAGGCCACTTGCCCTGGTGTTTTGATTGGAATGAGGTTGGTGGGCCTTCCTAAAATGGGACAACACGTGTCTCTCTCTATCCGGTTGGCAGGCCAAACTTCCAACTGCAAGACTGTGCCCTTCTATCACTGCTTTTCATAGGTATCCTTGCTGAAAATAAAATCCTTCACCTGGAGCATGACATAGGCTTCTTGAGAATCCGCAGCCAATGTCAATATAAAATATCGATTAATGTCAAGATAAAATAACGACCAATGTCAATGTAAAATAACGACCAATGTTGATGTAAAATAACATTCTGCTGCAGGTTTGTAATGAGCGCAATAAGAAAGACAAATGTCACTGTCTGTATGTGAATAGAAATGGCATCTAAGAGTGGATCAGATTTGACACTCCTTTCACGAGCAGTCAGGAGGCAGTCACGCTTGAAGAAAGATCAATTCAGGTATTGAAGAGTTGCCAGGAGAAAAAGATTGTGCATCATAGATCACCTTAATCTGCAAAAGGATGTCCTAAAGCATGTCACAAATGAAAACAAAAGTCTTGCATGGGTATAAAATTTTACATCATCAGATGTCTCAAAATGTTTACAGTTAGGATTTAGAATCCCTAGAGTGTGGAAACAGGCCATTTAGCCCATCAAGTCTGCGCCAACGCTCTGAAGATCATCCTACTTATCCCTGTAACCTCATATTTCCCATGGCTAATCCACCTAGCCTACACATCTTTGGCAACCTGCACAGACACAGGGAGGTGGAAACTCCACACAGACTGTCACCTAAGGCTGGAAATGAACCTGGGTCCCTGGTGCTAACCACTGAGCCACTGTGTCACTCCATTTTGTTGAAGAATAGTCATTGATGTAATGTAGGAAACACAGCATGATAATGATCAGATCATGTGTTGGTGGTGTGGATTTAGGGATAGATAAAACAGAACACAAATAACCAGAAGTAGGCCATTCAGCCCTTTGGGCTTCCTCTTCTACTCAATAGCTAACCTGTTCCTGGCCTCAACTCTATGTTCCTGCCTCTTCTACTCAATAGCTAACCTGTTCCTGGCCTCAACTCTATGTTCCTGCCTCTTTGAGATAGTGCCATGGGATATTTTATATTCACCAGAGAGAGACTAATAGGTCTCAATTTAATGCCCTATCATAATATGGCACTTCTGACAGTGCAGCAAGTCCGTGGTGCTTTTTGGTGGTTAGCTCTGATTTTTATTGTCAACTCCTGGAGTGGGAGCAATGAAGGAAATTTTATAATTCTGTATGGTCGCACTGAGGACCAACAGAGGGGAGAGTGGAGGGTGGGGGTGGGGGAGGGGGGGAGGTTGTAAGATCACATGATTTGAATGTGCATCAAGCCAATTCAGGGACAGCCTACTTAGATTTCTGTGAAGGAGTTGTACATCTATTCCTGATGGTGGGAGATCGCACAAACATTACAAACTCAGAAATTGCATTAAAGACATGACATTTTCTCTCATTCTGCACAGCTTTCCCTGGAGAAGTAATATCATTAATCCTGACAATCAAATTACCCACTGTTCAGTTCCTTCCACGACTTCCCAGTCTTTGTCCATATGCAGCAAGACCTGGACATTATCTAGGTTTTGGGCTGAAAAGTGAGGGTATGATGCATGTCACATAAATGCCAGGCATTCTCCAAAAAGAGAAAATCTAACTACTGCCCCCGACATTCAATTGCTGAATCCCCAACTATTGGCAGTCTGGGGCGTTTCCGTTGACCAGAAACTGAACGAGACTGACCATATAAATATTGTGGCTTCAAAACTAAATCAGAGGGTGGGAATCCTGTGAGAATTAACTCATCTCCTGACTCTCCAAAGCCTGCTGCCATTTACCAGGCACAAGTCAGGAGTGTGATAGAGTACTCCCCAGTTGTCTGAACAAGTGCAGTTCCAACTACATTCAAGAAGCTTGACACCATCCAGGACAAAGCAGCTCGCTTGATTGGCATCACATTTTCAGATATCCATTCCCTTTAACACTGATGCTCAGTAGCAGCAGTGTGTACCACCTACGAGAGAAATTCACTGCAGAAATTCACTAAAGATCCTCATACATCACTTCCAAACTCACAACTACTTCCATCTAGAAGGACAAGGGCAGCAGATACATAGTAACACCATCCTCTGCAAATTCCCCTCCAAGCCACTCACCACCCTGACTTGGAAATATATTGCCTTTCCTTCATTGTCACTGCATCAAAGTCCTACATCACATGGCGGCAGTTGTTATAGAGTCATATCGCATAGAAACAGACCCTGCTGTCCAACCAATCCACACTGACCATGTTCCCAAACTAAACCAGTCCCACCTGCCTGTAATTGGCCCATATCTCTCCAAACCTTTCCTTTTCATGAACTTCTCCAAATGTATTTTCAACATTGTAACTGTACCCTCATCCACCACTTCCTCTGGCAGTTCATTCCACACAAGAGCCACATTCTGTAAAACAAAAAGTTGCCCCTCATGTCCTTTTTGAATCTTTCTCCTCTCACCTTAAAAATATCACCTCTAGTCTTGAAATCTCTCTCCCTAGGGAAAAGACCCTTGTTATTCACCTTATCCTTGCCCCTCATGATTTTTTTTAAACCAAGAAGGTGGCAATAGCGATGGGCAATAAATGCTGACCTAGCCATTAAAGCCTGTATCCTATAAATAAAAATAACTAAAGATTGTCTTTAACCTCTGTCATGAACTCTGTCGCTTCATCTCCAGATCCATCCCCCTCACTAACCTCTCTCTGAGGTTGCACCTGACCTCTCCTTGTCACTCATCCGAGGGGTCGGTGTATAATATACCCAGGCCTGTTGGAACTACAGAGCTTGATGGGAAAGGAAAGCTGTGAAGGGAACACAAATTAGTGCAGAGGGGTTAAGTGATTCATCCTCCTGCTTTTAAGGTGCTCTTTAACGCCTTCTGCCATGACCAAAAATTTTGGCCAAAGGTCCTAATACCTTTGAGAATTCACAGAATCAGAGAAATGTTACAGAGCATAAAGAGTCCAATCAGCCAGTTGTGTCTGCACCAGCTCTCTGACCATTTGATTGCCTTTTCCCCACTACATGGCAATTTTCTTCAATTTAACTAATTATCCACTTGAACCTGCCTCCTCCACATTGCCAGGCAATGCATTCAAACCATCGACCGTTCACTGTGTGGAACAGTTTTTCCTCACCTCACACTTTCTTCTTTTACAAAACGCTGATAAATGATCTTGTGAAACGCCTTAGGATGGTTTAATACATTAAAATGGCTATGTAAATATCAGTTGCTATTGCCCCGTAGATATGGATGCCTGGTGTCTTGGAGCTGCTGTAACAAATTCCGTTTGCACCAGTCTCGGAGGCACAATTAGCCAGGCAGATGAATCCTGTTTCAACAGCCTGACCAGTCCATGAAGACAGTTTGGAATCTGTACACTGCAGCTGAGCTCCATGCTCAGGGTGAGTAAAAGAGCAGGCAGGAACATCTGCAACCACCTTTTGCCACAAGGGTGGAGTAGATGAACAGTCGCGGTCTCCTCCTATGATTCCTATCATCAAAGCTGGCAGTCTTCAGCTACTTCAATTCATTCCACATGAAATCACAAAACAGCTGACTGCACTGTGCACTGCAAAAGCTACATTCATGACAACATCCTGGCTGCTTTGCTAAACACTGCATTACCTGCATCTCTCAAAAAGATGTTCCAGCACCGCTACAAAACTGACATTCACCTGACAATGTGGAAAATGGCCCAAGTATACCCTGCCCCCAAAACAAAGGACCAATCTAATCCATAACCACCTTCACAGTCTCCTCTCAATCATCAGCAAAGCAATATTGACTGTGCTATGAAGTGGCACTTAAGCAGCAATGATCTACTTACCCAGGGCTCAGTCTATGTTCCCCCAGATTAATTGGCTGTTGACCTCACTGGTACAAAAATGGACAAAAGAACTGGACTCAAGAGCTGAGGTGACAATGATAGCCTGTGGCATCAAGGCAGCATTTGACCGAGAGTATTTGATTATGGAACATGAGCAACATTGAAGTAAGTGGAAGTCAAAGGAAAACTGTCTGCTGATTGGAATTTTGTACCTCGTGCCTGTGAAGGTGATTGTGGGCTTGAAGGCCATTTCAACCTTGCGACATTTCTGTAGGAGACCTTCAGGGTCCTCAGTCCAGCCATCTCCAGCTGCTTTGTCAATGACTTTTCCTCCATTATGAGGTCAGAAATTGGGATGTTCATTGACAATTGTACATTGCCTTATTCTTCCTGATTCCTTGCATATTGGACCCGGACAACATTCGGTCTTGAGCTGATAAATGGTAAGTAACACTTACATCACACATCTCCAACAAACTCAGAAACCTAATTTCTTGCTTTAACTTGAGAACAAAAGTATTTCTGTTTTGTTAAAATGATTGAAAGTTGGAGGATTGTGGTGATTTGGAATGTTTCTGTTTCAGCTGCAGGACCTGGGATCAAATCCAACATAGACTCATGGAGTGAAAACATCTTCTCTTCCTTCATTGGTTGTTAGGTTACTATGGACTTAGCCTGAATCAATCACGTTCCTAACAAACACAAGATGATAACTGCTCCTAATTCAGCTCTGATTGAGATTCCGAACTAGTTCAAGGTGAATTCCACTTGGGCTAATCTGGGGCAAATGAAGTTTGATGAGCATTTTGCCAACTTGTGGGAAGCAAAAATGGGAGGCTCCTGTGTCCCTTAGAGTTGCCAATTCTCCAGGATTTCTTTGAAGTCTGCAGGACCTAAACAATAATCCTCAGGATCTGCTTTAAGTAGCATTTGGAAGAAAAAAAACTCACAGGGGTATTTGAGAAGTTTTCTTGCTCATTTCTTTGCTTGTTTTTTGTTTATTAGTTAGTAAAATGTTGGAAATAATTGAGATAATAAATTTTTTTTCCTGTTGGTCATGGGATTGACTTATTAGGCATTCAGTGGTGGGACCATATTGGGATGGGCGAGTGGCAGGCAGAAAGATGTGATGAAACCTCCAGGGATACATTTAATCAGATCTGGCCACTCTACAGGAGGTGGACAGCGGCAAGTAAAAGCTGGAGATATCGCAAACAGAAATTGACTGGAAAAGCTCTGCAGGTCTGGCAGCATCTGTGGAGAGAAATCAGAGTTAACATTTCGCGTCCAGTGACCCTTCCTCAGAACTGATGGTAGCTAGGAATATGTTGATTTTTTTTATATGCAGAAGATAAGGTGGGGGGAGGGGAGAATGAGTAAACAATAGGTGGGGATCGAGGCCAAAGAGACTGAGACAGACACAGGAGTGGATAACAATTAGTCTGGGAGGCTGAATAACTATTAGTGGAGATGGTTAGTGGCTAACAAAGTGTAATAGCAGACCATGTAGAATAGAATAGAATACCCTTTATTGACAATAAAGCCTGGTGGGTGGGAGGTTGGGGTAAGGAGATGGAGAGCTCAAGCCCAAACATTGCTGAACTCGATATTGAATCCAGAAGGCTGCAGGGTCCCCAGGTGAAAAATGAGGAGCTGTTCTTCCAGCTTGTGCTGAGCTTCTCTGGAGCAAGCCTGAGACAGAGACATTGACAAGGGAACAGGGTGGGGTATTAAAAGGGCAGGCAACAGGACGCTCAGGGTCTTTTTTGCAGAAAGATGGAGATAACAGTGCTACCGGGGAAGGAGTGCCGTGGGAAAGCTGGGTCAACACATTCGGCTATAAAGCAAGTTAAAAATGACTCACAGTTCTGGATGTAAGTTTGTTCGCTGAGCTGCATAGTTCATTTTCAGATGTTTCATTACTATACTAGGTAACATTATCAGTGAGCCTCTGGTGAAGCACTGGTGTTAGTGAGCCGCTTTCTCTTTATGTGTTTAGGTTTCCTTGGGTTGGTGATGTTATTTCCTGTGGTGATGTCATTTCATGCTGTTTTTCTCAGAGAAACTGCGGTTCTTGAAATAGGAGACCATCTGGGATGTCCTCGAGTGGAATTGCTCTTCCTGGAAACAGATAATAAGGGGCAAGCCAATATAAACCGATTGCTAAGAAATCAATTTGTGAATTCAGAAGCAACTTCTTTACTTGTTGAGAATATTGAAATTGTAAACCACACAGAGAAGCCAAATAATCACATGAAGATTGAGTGAGCGAAAGGTTATGCAGGTGGATTGAGAAAAGGAGGATGGGGTTAGGCTTGAGTGGAGCATAAAAGTCAGTAGGAACAGGCTGAGTAGATTATTTCTGTGCCGTATACTTTTGATCGATAACGGGATGAAAGATTATCGAGATTATATGGGAATGTAGAGTTTAGGTTAAAATCAGATCAGCCATAATCTCATTGAATGATGGTGCAAGGTTGAAGGGCAGAGTGGCCTACTCTTGTTCCTTTAGTATAAACCTTTTCATTGTCATTTTGAACAATCAGTAGCAGCCTCCTTCCAGTTGTTAATGTCAATGCTGCTGGGCTTCAAGGTGAACTCCAGGGAGCCTTTGTCGAAATGTTCTTGCCCTCCTCCAGATCATTGGCCATTTGAGTGTTTAGAAAACAGGCCCTGGAAACAACCTATCCACCAAACTGCATCCTGCTTTGAATGTGGACGCCTTAATAATGAGTAAAAAATTAGGTCTGCAGATGCTGGAGATCACAGCTGCAAATGTGTTGCTGGTCAAAGCACAGCAGGCCAGGCAGCATCTCAGGAATAGAGAATTCGACGTTTCGAGCATAAGCCCTTCATCAGGACCAGCAACACATTTGCAGCCTTAATAATGAGGCAGAGCGGTGACACAGCAAGGAAATACATCCTATTTGATTGTGTCCTCATGCAGTTAGACAGTTATAGAGCTGTACAGCATGGACACAAACCCTTCAGTCCAATTCTTCCATGCTGACCAGATATCCCAAGCCAATCTAAACCCATTTGCCAGCATTTGGTCCATATCCCTCATTCATATTCATGCACCCATCCAGCTGCCTCTGGCAGCTCATTCCATATACACAGTACTCTCTACATGAAAAAGTGGCTCCTTCGGTCCATTTAAATCTTTCCCCCTCACCTTAAACCTATGCCTTCTAGTTTTGGACTCCCCTATATTGGGAAAAAGACCTTGGGTATTCATCCTATCCATGCCCCTCATGATTTCATAAATGTCTACAAGGTCACTTCTCAGCCTCCAATGCTCCAGGCAAAATAGCACCAACCTATTCAGACTCTTCCTGTGGCTCAAACCCTCCAACCCTGGAGACTAGAATTGAATGCAGTACTCCAAAAGTGGCCTAACCAATATCCTGTACAACCGCAACATGAACTCCCAACCCCTCTACTCAATGCACTAACAATAAAGACAAGCATACTAAAGGCCTTCTTCGCTACCTTGTCTACCCGTGACTCCACTCTCAAGGAACTTTGAACTTGTACCCAAAGTCTCTGAGAAATACTACCCATGCCCCTTAACATTAAATGTATAAACCCTCCACTAATTTGCCTTTCCAAAGTGCAGCACCTAGTAGTTATCTAACTCAAACTCCATCTGCCATTCCTCGGCCCATCTGACCAAGGTCCTGCTGTACGCTGAAATAATCTTCTTCACAGTCTACTACACTATCGATGTCTTTTTTTAAATTAAGGGATAACGGTGTCACTGGCTAGGCAGCATTTTTTGCCCAGAGTGCAGTTAACAGTCAACCACATTACTGGGTCTGGAGTCAGAAGGTTTCATTACCTGAAGGACATTAGTGAACTAGATGGGCCTTTGCACCAATTCATGGTCACCATAAGGTCAACTTCTTTTACTGAATTCAAATTCCACCTGCTGTGGCAGAATTTGAATCCAGGCCCCCAGAACGTTACCTGGGTCTCTGAAGTAACAGTCCAGAGATAATACCACTAGGCCATCACCTCTCTACTGCAAACTGCAAACTTACTAACCATTCCTCTTAAATTCACATCCAAATAATTTATATAAATGAAATCAAGCAGTGGATCATGTGAGTCTCTGAGTCTTGATAGTGAATCAGGCTGGACTTCTTAATAACTAAACAGTGTTTATTGCTACACTGTATGGTGAAGCCATCGAGTAGCATGGTTCCTGTTCTACAGAGAGATCTGAGCAGAACATGACCAACGAGATCACAGTGTCATTATTACTCATAGATTCACCTATAGTCCATAGAATCCTTACAATGTGGAAACAGGCCATTTGGCCCAACAAAGCTGCACCCATCCTCCAATGAGTAACCCACTCAGACCTACTTCCTGACCCTATTACTCTACATTTACCCTTGGCTAATGCACCTATCCTACACATTCCTGAACAGTATGGGCAATTTAGCATGGTCAGTTCACCTGACCTGCACATCTTTGGATTGTGGGAGGAAACCGGAGCACCTGGAGGACACACACACACACACACACACACACACACACACACACACACACACACACACACCTGCAATCATAGAACATAGAAAAATACAGCGCAGTACAGTCCCTTCAGCCCTCGATGTTGCGCTGACCGAAGCCTACCTAACCTACACTAGCCCAATAACCTCCATATGCTTATCCAAATCAAGCCAGGGTCCCTGGCACTGAGGTAACCACTGAGCCATCATGCTATCCATCATAGTCATCCCTACATCTCCCCCCAAGTACTTTATCAATTTCTATCTAAAAATTACCTTTGTAACATTATTAACTGAAACATTTAATTAAAGGCATTTCCCTTTCTGTATTGTATTTTCACCTTCACTATCTCCCTTTGAGGTCCTGTCACATGAAGATAGAAGGCATAGTGGCTCAGTGGTAGCACTGCTGCCTCACAGCACCAGGGTCCAGAATTCGATTCCACCCTCGGGTGACTGTCTGTGTGGAGTTTGCGCATTCTCCCCGTGTCTGTGTGGGTTCCTCTGGGTGTTCTGGTTTCCTCCCACAGTCCAAAGATGTGCAGGTTAGGCGGATTGGCCATGCAAAATTACACCATAGTGTTCAGAGATCTAGCGGCTAGGTGGATTTGTCATGGTAAATGCAGGGTTACAGGGATAGTGTAGGGGTGTGGGTGGGATGCACTACAGAGGGTCAGTGCAGACCTGATGGGCCAAATGGCCTCTTTCTACATTGTAGGGATTCTAAACTTCACAGCAGAAATTTGTGATCTTGTCCCAGCTAGCAGCGTGAATGTGGAGTCACAGATAAATAGGGTTCTGAAGAAGGTCTTCAGCATGTTTGCTTTCATTGCTCTGAGTACATGAGTTGGGATGTCTTATTGCATCGGTGCAAGACGCTGGTGAGGCCACACTGTGTGCAGTTGCTCTACTGCAGACAGAATATTATTAAACTAGAAAGAATACAGAAAAGATTTATGAGAATGCTACTCGGAATGGAGGGTTTGTGTTATAAGTAGAGGTTGGATAGAATGGGATTATATTTCCCCTTGAGCATAGAGGACTGAGGGGTGATCTTATACAGGCCTATAAAATCAAGAGGCATAGATAACCGACAGCTTTTCCCAATGGGATGGGAGTCTAAAACTAGAGGACATGGGTTTAAGGTGAGAGGGGAGAGACACAAAAAGGTCTGGAAGGGCAATTTCTCACACAGATATCTGGAACGGGCTGCCAGAGCTAGTGAGGGAAGGAAGTTATTTAATTGAATAAATATTTAGACAGGTACATGGATGGGAAAAGTATGGAGGGATATGGCCCAAATACAGGCAGCTGGGACCAGTTTAATTGTGAAAACTGGGCAGCATGGACATGTTGGGCTGAAGGGCCTGTTTCCATGCTGTAGACCTCTGTGACTCCATGTCCCATGAATGAATAAAGAAAAATGGGGCAGACATAATTCTTGAATTGAGGGATAGGCGATGACAATACACTTTGTAATTTTACATAAACTTTCTATAAGTCGGAGAGGCCACATTTCTAATTGGTGTCAGAATTCATAGTGGCTAACTTGGCGTCCTTTGATATATAGGCTACCAAACAGTACTGGGTAAACAGAGAGAGATTTACACAGTTTCCTACCTAGGTTACACCTAGCCTAGGAGCCCTATATGCTTCGAATTGGTCTGGATGGCAAGGTTCAAAAGTTGAAAAAAGCATGCTGAACCCCCAGCACTGCCATCAATCATCTTAATGAGAGTAAAATTCACCCACCAAAATAAAGTATAGAAAATTGTCTTTGAGTTACTAGAGTGCCAACACTGAAAGATTTATTTAGCATTGCTCTGTAACACACTCGCTCAATTAAATTCTGCAAGTCCTTCCAAGATCCCCTTCTAGCTTTTTCAAAATTGTTTTTCACAAAATTGGAAAACTCCAAGTCAAATATTCTTGGAAATTAAAATCAGTTATGATTAAAATCATAAAAACAGTTTCTGGGTTCCAAACAAAGCAATGCTGATGTCCTGGAGCACACACCGATTGGATAGAGATGAGGCCCAGTAAGTTACCGCTCCAGCCTGTGACCGACTGCACAGCGAGACCAGGTTTGCTGGCTAGGGTCTCAGAGACATTGAAAGCAGGTTGCATCACATCAAAGAGTGGGTCACATCTACACTGAGCAGCTCACTATTCCTGATTTGTTCTCAGATCTGCTTTTGGATGAAGCGTAAAATTAAGCCTAAATTTATTCACTCAGATCATACGACAGATCACATGGCTATGCTTCTGTAAATTCTCCCACCTGTCCCTCAGACCACCGTTGCTTCGAGAAAAATACGTGGGCATTGTTATTTCTGGGATCTTACTGTGCCCAAACTGGCCATGCTGCTTCCACATTAATCACTGCACTTTCAAGGCTGGCTCTTTGGGATCTCCTGAGGTCATGAAAGATGTTATAGAAATGTGAGTTCTTTCCATTAGGTTGAGGGTGAAACAGGCAGGGCACCTCCACAACTCCAGTGGCTGCCTGGACCATTTCAGAGGACCTTAAGGGTCAACCACATTGCATGAGACTGGAGTCACATGGAGGACAGGTCAATGTGGGAGTGACCTCCTTTTCTCCCTCTCCCCTTTTGGAAGGACATCAGCAACGCAGCCAATCCTTCACAGCAACCCACCAGTTACTTAGCATTGCCATTGGTTTGTAGATTATTCATTTATTGAATTCAGTTTCCTAATTTTCTGCAGCCGGACCTGAACTTGTGGTCCCTAGGAAGCTTGTTGCTCCCACACACACCTCATTGGTGACCATTTGTACAGGCTTCCCCTCTTGACCCTGTGATGGCCATGTGACCCTGTAATATCGCTGGCAAAGAAAGAGAAGGAAAATAATTTGGAATTCAGGTGAAAGGAATGAGACAGCAGCATGACTGGAGCCTTTTTCTGGGGGACTTTTGAGAGAAACAATCCTGCAGAAAGATTTCCTTAAATTAAGAGAGTTGTTTTTGGCAGTGCTTTTATAAATATGCTTCTGGGTTTTTTCACATCAGAAAGAGATTATTTTCTGATTCTGTGGTAGTAATCCAGAAGGGCAGTTGATGGCTTTGCTAATTCTGCTTTTTTAACTTCCAGTTTTGTACTTTGGAAAAATAACTGCGCACAAAACGAAAAAGGAACGAGACTTATTTAAGTGCGATTTCGCACATCTGTGCATCTGACTTGGAGCAGTCAGAGATTTACTAATTTGCCGGAGTCTAGTGGGACAATTGTGGTCAAATTATTCAATATGCATTTGAAATGGCCTTTTCTTTAAACATAATTTTAAAAAAAACTCTCCAATACAGTGTGTGAGCTTTTCAGCAGACTTGATAAAACTCGGAGGAATTAAGGGGGTGAAAGAAAAGCCGAGATATTATGTCATAGAGAGTTCTCGAGCAGCCCACTTTCAGATTCCAAGTTTTAAAATAAGCAAGGACACGCACTGTTGCGCCTACAAATTGTTCAAAGGTGACCAAGCATCGAGTGGTTTCCTGAGAGAAAACCTTTTCCAAAATTAACAAAATAAGTAATGCTCCCTGTTTGAAAGGTTGGGAAGAATAATACATTAAACTGCAGTGTATACAGTGTAAAATGGAACAGGCCTGTAAGGAAAGTGCAAAGCCCTCTTTGATCTGGAGTGTTTGTTCAGGAGGAGCAGTGTGAGGTAATGTTTTCACTGTCTGTGAGTTGCTCTTGCTGACTTGTTTATGGGGGGGGGGGGCGGGCGCAGGGAAATTTCCTCTGAACTGTAGGCTCCTGCTTACTTTCCTTAGGCTTTTCTCTTATAGCCCAGCTTTTACCACCACAATGGCCCGTTCCTCTGAAGTATTAGTCACCTTGCTGAAATGGCAACATGATATGTGGGTGCGGACATAGGGGTGAGGCCTGAAGGGTCTTGGCAAACGGTGGATATTAGCGCTGGGGACACCAGTTATCCCAGGTCCCTCACCCTAAATCCTCACTTTCTCTCTGTCAGCCCACACAGTTTCAGTTGTTTTCAGGTTGGAATGAGGGCATAAGATGGGTATTTCTCAATTTTTGCCTAGGCCCATTTAGCCTTCCAATCAAGAAGGAAGTCAGGTAGCTTGTACAATTAATATTGCCCATCTTACTGCCTTTTTCAAAGAGACCACCGCTACTGAATAACATAACCATTTCTGTCACAACCAAACCTTGTCAGGTCATCGTCAGGGTGATTAGCATGGTCAAGGCAAGTCATGAGAGAATGCATTCAGGTCTTTTTTCTTCAGTTCCATGGGCTTCACATTCAGTGAACAGTTTCTTACAAAGAGCTTTAGGTGGTTGGTTAGTTCACTTGACTGGAAGGGGTCAGCTGGTTTGTGGTACTGATGGTTAATTCCTATACTGGCCGAGGTCAACGAGAAGGTCCTGCCTTTTCAACATTGCCTCTCACCTGAAATGTGGTGACCCTTAGGTTAAATCCACCACCAGGCATTTCCCACTAATGAGAGAGCAGTGCCCAGGGACTGTGGCAACTTTACCTTTGTTATGATGAACATTTCTCAGATGCTTTCTGGAAGTCTATAAAAATAACATCCATAAACATTCTCCATCCACTGTCCGAGTCACCGCCTTAAGAAAATGTAATCAGGTTCAATATGATCTGTATTTTGCAAACCCATGCTTACTCTTCCTGATTAGCTGACAATTTTTACCTCTTCTCCTTTTGCTAGTGACTGCAAACCTATATCTTCTGATTGTTAATGCTTCAGCTATTAGAGATATTTTCTTTATAAATTGTAGATAAATATTTAACCTCCATCAGATCACCAATAAACGCCTCTACCAGATCACCAACAAACACATCCATCAGATCACCAATAAACACCTCTACCAGATCGCCAATAAATACCTCCATCAGATCACCAATAAACACCTCTACCAGATCGCCAATAAATATCTCCATCAGATCACCAATAAACATCACCATCAGATCACCAGTAAACACCTCCATCAGATCACCAATAAACACCAGCATCAGATCACCAATAAACATCACCATCAGATCACCAATAAACATCACCATCAGATCACCAATAAACACCAGCATCAGATCACCAATAAACATGTCCATCAGATCACCAATAAAAACCTCCATCAGATCACCAATAAACATGTCCATCAGATCACCAATAAACACCTCCATCAGATCACCAATAAACACCAGCATCAGATCACCAATAAACATCACCATCAGATCACCAATAAACATGTCCATTAAATCACTAATAAACATGTCCATCAGATCACCAATAAACATGTCCATCAGATCACCAATAAACATCAGCATCAGATCACCAATAAACATGTCCATCAGATCACCAATAAAAACCTCCATCAGATCACCAATAAACATCACCATCAGATCACCAATAAACACCAGCATCAGATCACCAATTAACATGTCCATCAGATCACCAATAAAAACCTCCATCCGATCACCAATAAACATCACCATCAGATCACCAATAAACATGTCCATCAGATCACCAATAAACATGTCCATCAGATCACCGATAAACATCACCATCAGATCACCGATAAACATCAGCATCAGATCACCAATAAACATCACCATCAGATCACCAATAAACATGTCCATCAGATCACCAATAAACATGTCCATCAGATCACCAATAAACATCAGCATCAGATCACCAATAAACATGTCCATCAGATCACCAATAAAAACCTCCATCAGATCACCAATAAACATCACCATCAGATCACCAATAAACATCACCATCAGATCACCAATAAACATGTCCATCAGATCACTAATAAACATGTCCATCAGATCACCAATAAACATGTCCATCAGATCACCAATAAACATCACCATCAGATCACCAATAAACATCAGCATCAGATCACCAATAAACATGTCCATCAGATCACCAATAAAAACCTCCATCCGATCACCAATAAACATCACCATCAGATCACCAATAAACATCACCATCAGATCACCAATAAACATGTCCATCAGATCACTAATAAACATGTCCATCAGATCACCAATAAACATGTCCATCAGATCACCAATAAAAACCTCCATCCGATCACCAATAAACATCACCATCAGATCACCAATAAACATGTCCATCAGATCACTAATAAACATGTCCATCCGATCACCAATAAACATGTCCATCAGATCACCAATAAACATCACCATCAGATCACCAATAAACATGTCCATCAGATCACCAATAAAAACCTCCATCAGATCACCAATAAACATCACCATCAGATCACCAATAAACACCAGCATCAGATCACCAATTAACATGTCCATCAGATCACCAATAAAAACCTCCATCCGATCACCAATAAACATCACCATCAGATCACCAATAAACACCTCCATCAGATCAGCAATAAACATGTCCATCAGATCACCAATAAACATGTCCATCAGATCACCAATAAACACCTCCATCCGATCACCAATAAACATGTCCATCAGATCACCAATAAACACCTCCATCAGATCAGCAATAAACATGTCCATCAGATCACCAATAAACATGTCCATCAGATCACCAATAAACATGTCCATCAGATCACCAATAAACATCACCATCAGATCACCAATAAACATCAGCATCAGATCACCAATAAACATGTCCATCAGATCACCAATAAAAACCTCCATCAGATCACCAATAAACATCACCATCAGATCACCAATAAACATCACCATCAGATCACCAATAAACATGTCCATCAGATCACTAATAAACATGTCCATCAGATCACCAATAAACATGTCCATCAGATCACCAATAAAAACCTCCATCCGATCACCAATAAACATCACCATCAGATCACCAATAAACATGTCCATCAGATCACTAATAAACATGTCCATCAGATCACCAATAAACATGTCCATCCGATCACCAATAAACATCACCATCAGATCACCAATAAACATGTCCATCAGATCACTAATAAACATGTCCATCAGATCACCAATAAACATGTCCATCAGATCACCAATAAACATCACCATCAGATCACCAATAAACATGTCCATCAGATCACCAATAAAAACCTCCATCAGATCACCAATAAACATCACCATCAGATCACCAATAAACACCAGCATCAGATCACCAATTAACATGTCCATCAGATCACCAATAAAAACCTCCATCCGATCACCAATAAACATCACCATCAGATCACCAATAAACACCTCCATCAGATCAGCAATAAACATGTCCATCAGATCACCAATAAACATGTCCATCAGATCACCAATAAACACCTCCATCCGATCACCAATAAACACCAGCATCAGATCAACAATAAACATGTCCATCAGATCACCAATAAACACCTCCATCAGATCACCAATAAACATCACCATCAGATCACCAATAAACACCAGCATCAGATCAACAATAAACATGTCCATCAGATCACCAATAAACACCTCCATCAGATCACCAATGAACACCACCATCGGATCACCAATAAACATGTCCATCAGATCACCAATAAACATCTCCATCAGATCACCAATAAACACCTCCATCAGATCACCAATAGACATGTCCATCAGATCACCAATAAACACCTCCATCAGATCACCAATAAACATGTCCATCAGATCACCAATAAATATGTCCATCAGATCACCAATTAAAACCTCCATCAGATCACCAATAAACATGTCCTTCAGATCACCAATAAACATGTCCGTCAGATCACCAATAAACACCTCCTAAGATCACCAAGAAACACCTCCATCAGATCACCAATAAACACCTGCATCAGATCACCAATGAACACCACCATCGGATCACCAATAAACATGTCCTTCAGATCACCAATAAACATGTCCATCAGATCACCAATAAACACCTTCATCAGATCACCAATAAACATCACCATCAGATCACCAATAAACACCTCCATCAGATCAGCAATAAACATGTCCATCAGATCACCAATAAACGCCACCATCGGATCACCAATAAACATGTCCATCAGATCACCAATAAACACCTCCATCAGATTTCCAATAAACATCTCCATTAGATTGCTAATAAATAATAAACTGTAAGAAGAATATTCCAATCAATCCATGAACCTATAATCCTTCAGAACCGCTTCTTCTGTACTCTCTCCAAAGTCTGCACATCCTTCTTTGTGCAATATCCAAAATTGAGCACAGTATTCTAGCTGAAGTCAAACTCACATTTTATTTGGTTTAGCATTGCGTTCTGGATTTTGTGTTCTTTGCCTCTATCATAAAACCCAGCATTCTGTGGAACCATGTGCCCTGCTTCTCAAATCCCACTGGTTAGGGGAAACAGACTGTCAGTGTCTATGTTGTCAAATCCTCAAAGGTTTTCATACATTATTTTAGGCTTGTGTGAAACAGCTAGAAACTTTGCAACATAGTAAATAGGTATTGGAGTAGATCGTTCGGCCCATCGAGCCTGCTGTACTAATCAATATGATCAGGGCTGATCATCCAACCCACTTTCTCCCCATACCCTTTAATCCCTTTAGCACTAAGAGCCATATCTAACTCCTTCTTGAAAATATTCAGCTTTCAGGTCTCAAATACTTTCTGTAGCAGAGAATACAATAGGCTCACCATTGTCTAGGTAAGGAGCTATTGATTCAGATGGTCAAACCTTTGGTGAAATGGGGTAGGTTTTAAAGAGTTCCTTGAAAGCGAAGAGTGAGATTGAAAGATGAAAGGGTCCAGGGTGGGAATTTTGGAGATCTGGACCACATCAGCTGAAGGCACGGCCCTCAGTGTTGGAGCAATTATAAGGGGGAGTGTATGAGAGGCAAGAGTTAGAGGTTACAAATATCTCATTGGTTTGGGGGAAAAAAGGAGCTAAGAAGAAGTCAGGCCGTGGAGGGATTTGTAAACATGAATGAGAATTTTAAAATCAAGACTTGAGAACCAATGCAGTTACGTGAATGCCAGGGTGCTAGGAATCTTAGCTTTGATTCAAATATGAAATTGCATTTGTCTGCACACTGACCGAATCCACAGATTGTCCTCACGGAGGGGAATGGAGCTGATAGGAGAGAGAACATTGATGAAAAGGCATTAGGAGGAGAGGGTGGGGGGAGGTGGATTCCAAAACGAATCTTTTCAAAGAAAGATTCCATGGCACTCTTTCAAAGAGCTCTCTTGGTATCTGGGATCAAAATGTATCCGTCAGTCACATGAAACAGATTATCTAGCCAATACCATTTGCTGTTGTGTTTGTGGGAGCTTGCTGTATGCAAATTGGCTGCATTTCTGACATTACAAAAGTAAGTACATTTCAAAAGGACACAACTGTAAAGTATGTTGAGAAATCCAGAGTTTGTGAAAGGCTCTATCTAAATGCAAGTCTTTCTTCTTATCTGTACAGAGGTAAGTTTGCTTCATTCACTCCCAGATCAGGGTTTTCACTCCCTCTGCAGTGTGGGTATCGTTATTTCAGGAAGGGTTTACTCTGACATTTGATCTGTTTACCAATGGCACTGTGAATTCTATGACATGTTAAGGTGTTACCTTGATTAATCCACTGGTGGGGAACTGATTTCGTTCAACCCTAATTTTGGGTACTGTACAACTCTAAATAGCATTTAGTTATGAGCAGCTTTCCTTACCTCCTATCCTGAATCCCTCCTGATTGACCTCCTACCTTTGTAGCTGTGAGCTTTGCTGAATATATTATTACAACTCACTGGGGTAGTGGCCTGGGAATCAAGTCCCAACATTCCGAGACTCATCACAACATTTAAAGATTTTGTAAAACTATACAAATTTCCCGATTTACCTCTGTTTTTAGAGTCAAGTTGTCTGAAAAATAGACCAGATTTCTGTACATAAAGGACTACTATTTATTTTAAATAAATAGATTCCAGCTAAAGGAAACTTATTCTGGACTATTGACATTAACCTCTCCTAGTTAAAACACTAACTCCCTTATTAAACTCCCCTCTATGTAGACATAAAGACATACTCAGAAAAATGTATCGGTGTTATGGGTGGAGGGGAAGACGGGGAGGGTAGTTCAATGGTCCCTGTCCACATGATCCTTTTGGCTGTCAGGACTTTCTGCTTTCCCAACTTACTTCTCTGGGTACTTTCACTTGTTCATAGAGGGCACACGGTGGCTAGTTCACAAATTATAAAGTCTCTGACTTATTGATTAAATACCACAGCTTCCAGCAACTGATGAGGGAAATAAACTGGCTTTCTTCGATGTCGATAGATTGATTTATTGATTGATTGTTGTGATACAGTGAAAAGTGTTATTTGTGTGCTTTACATGCAGATCGTGCCATACAAAGTGCGTCAGGGTGGCAGAACAGAGTGCAGAATACAGTGTTACAGCTGCAGAGAAGGTGCAGAGAGTGAAATCTGTATTCATATTTGAGAGCTTTGTTCAAAAGTCTGTTAACAACAGGGAAGAAGATGTTCTTGAATCTGTTCATACATATATTCAAACTTTTAGATCTTCTGCCCAATGGAAGAGGATGGAAGAAAGTATACCCGGGTGGGAGGGGTCTTTGACTATATTGGCTGTTTTCCCGAGGCAATGGGAGGTGTAGGTGGAGTCAATGGATGGAAGGTTGGTTTGTGTGATGGACTGGGGGCCATGTTCACAACTGTCTGTAGTTACTTGCAGTCTTGGGCAGAGCAGTCACCGTACCAAGCTGTGATGCATCCGGATAGAATGCTTCCTATGGTGCAACTGTAAAAATTGGTGTGTGTGTGCACGCACGTGCTGTCTGTGCGTATGCCATCAACAGGCATATGCACACTGACACCATGGCTATGGATAATGTTGTTGAATATGGTTTGGTGAAGAAAAATAAGGAAGTATATGTCAGGTAAAGACAGGATAGATCGAGTGAATCCTTAGAAGAGTATAAAGGCAATAGGAGTATACTTAAGAGGGAAATCAGGAGGACAAAAAGGGACATGAAATAGCTTTGGCAAATAGAATTAAGGAGAATCCAAAGAGTTTTTTACAAATACATTAAGGACAAAAGAGGGAGAGAATAGGGCCCCTCAAAGATCAGCAAGGCGGTCTTTGTGTGGAGCCGCAGAAGATGGGGCAGAAACTAAACGAGTATTTTGCTTCAGTATTTACTGTGGAAGATATAGAAAGTAGCAAAATAGATGGTGACACCTTGGAAAATGTCCATTTTACAGAGGATGAAGTGCTGGATGTCTTGAAACGCATTAAGTGGATAAATCACCAGGACCTGGTTGGGTGTACCCCAGGACTTTGTGGGAAGAGAGGGAAGTGATTGCTGGGCCTCTTGCTGAGATATTTGTATCATTGATAATCACAGGTGAGGTGCCGGTAGACTGGAGTTTGGCTAACGTGGTGCCACTGTTTAAGAAGGGTGGTAAGGACAAGCCAGGGAACTATAGATCAGTGAGCCTGACCTCGGTGGTGGGCAAGTTGTTGGAGGGAATCCTGAGGGACAGGATGTACATGTATTTGGAAAGGCAAGGACTGATTAGGGATAGTCAACATGGCTTTGTTTGTGGGAAATCATGTCTCACAAACTTGATTGTTTTTTTTGAAGAAGTAACGACGAGGATTGATGAGGGCAGAGCAGTAGATGTGATCTATATGGACTTCAGTAAGGCGTTTGACAAGTTTCCCCATGGGAGACTGGTTAGCAAGGTTAGATCTCATGGAATACAGGGAGAACTAGCCATTTGGATACAGAACTGGCTCAAAGGTAGAAGACAGAGGGTGGTGGTGGTGGAGGATTGTTTTTCAGACTGGAGGCCTGTGGCCAATGGAGTCCCACAAGGATCGGTGCTGGACCCTCTACTTTTTGTCATTTACATAAATGATTTGGATGTGAGCATAAGAGGTACAGTTAGTAAGTTTACAGATGACACCAAAATTGGAGGTGTAGTGGATAGCGAAAAAGGTTACTTCAGATTACAACAGGATCTGGACCAGATGGGCCAATGGGCTGAGAAGTGGCAGATGGAGTTTAATTCAGATAAATGTGAGGTACAGCATTTTGTGAAAGCAAATCTTAGCAGGACTTATACATTTAATGGTAAGGTCCTAGGGAGTGTTGCTGAACAAAGAGATCTTGGAGTGCAGGTTCATAGCTCCTTGAAAGTGGAGTCGCAGGTAGATAGGATAGTGAAGAAGGTGTTTGGTATGCTTCCCTTTATTGGTCAGAGTATTGAGTACAGGAGTTGGGAGGTCATGTTGTGGCTGTACAGGACATTGGTTAGGCCGCCGTTGGAATATTGCATGCAATTCTGGTCTCCTTCCTATCGGAAAGATGTTGTGAAACTTAAGAGGGTTCAGAAACAATTTACAAGGATGTTGCCAGGTTGGAACATTTGAGCTACAGGGAGAAGCTGAACAGACTGGGGCTGTTTTCCCTGGAGCGTCGGAGGCTAAGGGGTGATCTTATAGAGGTTTATAAAATTATGAGGGGAATAGATATGATAAATAGACAAAGTCTTTTCCCTGGGGTAGTGGAGTCCAGAACTAGAGGGCATAGGTTTAGGGTGAGAGGGGAAAGATATAAAAGGGATCCAATGGGCAACGTTTTCATGCAGAGGGTGGTATGTGTATGGAATGAGCTGCCAAAGGATGTGTTGGAGGCTGGTACAATCTGGATGGGTATATGAATAGGAAGGGTTTGGAGGGATATGATGCTGGCAGGTGGGACTAGATTGGGTTGGGATATCTTGTTGGCATGGACAGGTTGGACCGAAGGGTCTGTTTCCATGCTGTACATCTCTATGACTCCATGTGGATGAGAAACATGAAATACTGGGATAGATTCTCCAGGATACCAAAGAGAGTGATGCAGAAACAGGCAGAAAAGCAAATGATTTCCGGGCTATGATTAGAGAGAAATGGAGTGAGCTAAGAGTAGTTTCACTCACTGGTTTACGGTTGAGAGACAATGAGCGAGGGCATTATGGTCAAACGTGCTAAAGGCTGTCCACAGGTTATACTTCCAAATGGCTTATTCTACATAGTCATTCCTCAGTAGGGCCATCGTCTCAGGCCAGGAATCAGCCCTGTGAACCTTCATTGTATCTCTGTCTTGATGGCAGTCGACTCTTTCTTCGGTCAGACTGTCAGATCTGTGTACGTCACTCCAGAAAAACACAGGGAAGTTTCCAGAGAAGGAAGGTGCAGCAACAGCATGTCCTCTCAACCCGAAAGGATCAACGTAATGAGTCCAGAACTCAGGCGCTCATTGGTACAAGTTCCACATTTTACCCTTTCATGAGAAAGAATCCTTCTTGACCGCTGCCCTGATTGACCCAGCTTTAATGCCCGGCCCCATTCTGGACTCCCCCTGACTATTGGAAGTAGTCTTTTTCTGATCTAATGGAAGGGTGGTCCCCAGGTTAAACACTGTATCCCCACAATCAATACTCAATGAGATGGCATTGGTGATTGTGGAAGGTGCTCTCCAACTTCAAACAGATTCCTGATCCTCATTGCTCTATTCTGCTTGGAAGGGAGGTTGTGTAGATGTTGGGCAAGAGCAGTATTACTCAGCTGTGCTCCCTTCAATGGAAGAATAAGCACCTAAGAGTGACTCTCAGCAGTGGCACATGATGGACAAGGCACTGGAGGGTTGCCATGGATGCTATCTTGGCAACAGCTGGAGGCTTCAACAGAGGAAGGAAGAAAACTGTTTAAAAAAGAATTGCCTGTGGTAAGTAATAGATTACACATCAGAACTATAACATCCAAAGTGCTCTAAATCACATTTTATTGTCAAATGTCACCCACTCTTTTCTCAGTTAAGACCAATTGACAATGTCATGGGTTCAGTCTCCACTGTAGCCTGTTGACATCATTCAGTGGAACGGTTCCAATACAAAGAGGGGAGCGCTATAATGTGGTAATGGAATCAGGAATTTGAACCTTGGAGCTTTGGGTTTTAATGAGGGACTGATGAGCTGTCACAGTTTAAAATGTGCTTTGCTTATTGGAGACGCTGTGTGCCAGGCAAGGATTTAAGTTCATTGCTTTCTGGATAAGTTCTGTTTGGGGAAGAGAATAGATATCCTCTAAGACAGCACTTGTTTAAGAATGCTTTGGACATTAATTTCTTTTCAGAGATAGTTATGAAGTTAAACAGGAAGCCAGAATTTGCATTGATATAAAATCCAATGCATTTTCAGAGCTATTTTTAAAAGGACATGGTACAGCAGATGATTTACTTTGTTGCACTGTAGGCATGCAGGCAAATGCAGTACAGAAACAGCAAGGAGCAAACAGACTAGTGAATCTGATTTTCAAGATGGTTGTTGAGGAACAATGTTGGTAAGGTCGAAAAGTGAAAGAAAGAGAGAAAGATAGAGTTCAAAAGAAAGGGGTGAACAAAAAAGTGTGAAAGTAAAGAAAACAGAGAGAAAGAGAGAAGGAAGTAAAGCCAGTTCTGAGGAAGGGTCGCTTGACCCAAAATGTTAACTCTGATTTCTCTCTACAGCTACTGCCAGGCATGCTGAGTTTTTCCAGCATTTCCTGTTTTACTTCTGATTTCCAGCATATACAGTCTTTTCAATTTTTATTTAGGAAATAAAACCATTTCATTTCATTCTTTCAGGGCATCAGAAAGCACTTTAAAAACCAGTGATGGAAATCAACGTTGTAAGATGCAAAATGTAACCACCAAGTTCTGCAACAATATAATGACAAACAATGTTTATCAGTTTGCTGATAGATAAATATCAGCCAGGACATTGAGGATAACACAACTATTCTTCAAATTCATGTTGGGACACCTGCCTGGCTCAGCTGAGAGGGAAATATGATTCATCCGAAAGATGCAGCCTTCCCTCAGTACGGCACAGAAATGGAGGGGGGATTCGGGATTAGGGCTCAAAACATCTACCTCAATCAGAACATTGTTTACTGTGTTGTGTGCTTACTTAGAAAGGCACCATAACATGCCCAGTCTATTTCAAATTATACTTGAAGGTTAAGGGATCTCAGAAGGTTGGACCATGGGCTAGGCTAAAACATGAGCAATACTTTCCATGCACAGGATACTGCAGTCAAACCAAAATATTTTTCTGTCTGTCTCAGTTAACAAAATTGAATAACGCAGTATATTAATATCAGTGCCAATGTGATGCTGGGTATATAGGCTGCAGGTTCCAATAACTGGCAACCACATCATGTATTATGTTCCTTTGGCTACTTGCAAGAGGCAGAGTTCTGACCATATACAACCAACTCGTGATTTCAAAATTCAGCTGGTAATCTCAAATGCGAGCTGTGACATTGCAATCGGACAATACTTGCTGAATAGTCTGAGCATGCTAGGAATTACATGAGAAACTCACTTAAGATTTGAAGTTGGGTTCATAATGTTGCTCATTAGCTGGATGATAAATAGATTCATTTGCAAGGTTTTGCTTGCTGCAGGTAAAAGGAACTTGATGAAATCCCTTGCTGAGGTGAAGTCTTTACTGGCTGGGACAGCATTTATTGCCCACCCCTAATTGCTCTTCAGAAGATGGTAGCAAGCTGCCTTCTGGAACCACTGTGGTCTATTTGGTGTAATTGGACCCACAATATCCTGATGGAGGGATTATGACCAAGGATTATGACCGAGGGAATATATTTCCAAGGCAGGATGGTGAGATGCTTGCAGCTGGTTGTTTTCCTGTATATCTGCTGCCCTTGTCCTTCAAAATGAAAGTGGGTCATGAGTTTGAAAGGTGCTGTCTGAGGAGCCTCGGTGAATTCCTGGAACGCACTGTGGCTACTGAGCATCAGTGGTGGACGAAGTGGATGTGGTGCCAATCTTGTGGGATGCTTGCCCTAAATGATGTCAAAGTTCTTGAGTGTTGTTGGACCTGTACCCATCCAGGTAAATGAACAGTATTCCATCACATTCCTGGCTAGTGTCTTGCTGGACAGACTCTGGGGAGTCAGGAGGTAAGTTACTCACTGCAGGATTCCTAGCCAAAATATGTGGTGCTGGAAAAGCACATTAGTTCAGGCAGCATTTGAGGAGCAGGAGAGTTAACATTTTGGGCATAAGGCCTTTGTCAGGATGCACCCTGCTCCTCGCATTCTCCAGCATCCACAGTCCTCACTTTCTCCTCGCAGGCTTCCTAGTGTCTGACCTGGTCTTGTGGTCTCCGCATTTACATGATGAGTCCAGTTCAGTTCCTGGTCAATGGTATCCTCCTGAACGTTGATAGTGGGGTAATTCAGTGACGGTTACACTGTTGAATGTGAATTGAATTGAATTGAATCATTTAGTGTCATGTGTATTCAATACAAAACACAGTAGGAAGTTTATATTGTCACAATGCATCACCAACATTCTCATTAACTTAAAATAAAACATTTAATAAAGAAGGATAACTTAAAGAGTGTGCAACTTTTGCTCTTCTGATGCCATAAGCTGCTTTGGGCTATACCAGCCCATGCCTTGCTGGGACCAGAGTGCCACTCTGGGCTACATCAGCCCATGCTGATGAGTCCCACACTGGGCTTCACAGGCTGGCTGCTGTTGCCATGCTGTCTCTGAAGATGCTGCCATTCCAGACCCCGTCAAAAACACCTTCCTACCATAGAGCTGCCTTTAGAAGGTAAGTTGAAGCAAGATGCAAAAACTATGGAGAAGAAAACGAAGGGGGATAAAAGGAAAAAGAAAGAAAAAGTGGACAAAGAGGACAATCCTGGACGCAGGAGCCAGCTCGCTGCCTATCCCACTGTCACCATCTTGCTCTAGTGAAGGACTGACTATCGGATTCTCTCTTAATGGAGATGGTCACTGCCTGCCACCGATGTACAGTAAATATACTCTCCACTTGCCAGTCCAAACTTAGGTCTTTCTGCATTTGGACATAGACTGCTTCAGTATTGGAGGAGTCATGAATGGTGCTGAACATTGTACAGTCATCAACAAACATCCCACTTCTGACCTTATGATGGGGGGGAAGTCATTGACGAAGCAACTGAAGATAGTTGTGTCTAGAACTATTCTGAGGAACTCGTGCAGAGATGTCCTGGAGCTGAGATGACCGATCTCCAACAATTAGAATGGTGCTGGAAAAGCACAGCAAGTCAGGCAGTATCCGAGGAGCAGGAGAATCGATGTTTGGGGCAGCATCTGTCATACCCACTTCTGCCTAGCTGATCTCTAACAATCACAACCATCTTCCTTTGTGCCAGGCATTATTTCAAGCAGCAGAGAGTTTTCTCTTTGATTCAACTTGATTTGAGTTCCTTGATTTGGTCAATGTGGCCTTGATATCAAAGGCAGTCAAATATACCTCTCCCTTTGGAATCCATTTTTTTTTTGTCCATATATGACCTAAGGCTGTAGTGAGGCCAGAAGCTGAGTGGCCCTAATGGAAACTAAAATGAATGCCAGTGAGCACATCAATGTGAAGTCTAGCCATTGAGACATTTTGATTTAAACAAAAGCATGGGACAACTAATCTCTGTTGGCTTCTCCATGGCAACAATTTGACCAATCAGTGGTGCTTTCCTATGCAGCACAAGTCATTGCTCCCTATGGAATTTGGCATTCTTGCAACTGTCCTGATTAGTGCAAGACAGAAAGCTTCAATAGTCTGTCTCTTTTTCCACCAATTCTGTACTTCCTAAAATGTCTGCAGTGAGGAATGTTGATTTGTAAACGTGGAACATGGGTAAATAATAATCCATGTATAATCACTACATGCAACATTAATGTATAGATGTGTTATGGGCTAGATCAAATCCCCTCAAACCATGTCAAGGAAATAGCCTAGACCCTAATTTTTATCTTATTTAGAGTCAAAAGTAAGGTGCTATGAGCCAGATGTGATTCAAATTGGTCAAACTTTAAGCAAAGAATACTTTATTCTTACAGTTTGCTGATAGATTGTACAGTTAAAATACAAACAAAAGAAGAAGAATTTGCATAACTAAAAATTCTGTCAAAATGCTTAACAAAATAATATATATTTTAACTGCTACTCGTCAACTGTTCCAATATAGCAGCATCCCATAAATACACTTTTGGCAAAAACAAATTCAGCGAAACAAATTTCCCTCATTTGTGATCTCCTTCAGTCCAGGAGAAGGAACTTTCTTAGAATGAATCTAGCAGCACAGAGAGAACTCGAGCATTTGCAGCATCAGAGAGAGAGAGAAAGAGAGAGAGCTGTATCTAGTAGCTTCAACTTAAAAGCCCCTACTTCAACAAGTGAAAGAAAAGCTAAAACCCTGGGTCTGTGCGAACCTGATTCCATGCACTCATGTTTCTTTTGTGTAATTTAAAGCAAATCCCAAAGCTATTTCCTTTGCTTTCCATGGAGCAGACACCACCTTGCCAAGTTTACAATACCCTTCTTCAAGAGAACAGATTAGAACAAATCCCTCTTTAGACACAGATGTCTAATGAATTTCCCTGACATTATTTAATAGTCTTCATAATCTGATAATTTTTTAATTAAAATATCAGATAAGGAAGACCACCTGAAGCTATTTGATGTTTTTTTTTGCTGTGATGAAGGAAAAATCATAGAATTATAAAATGAAGGAGAAGTCCCATTTGAAAGAGTTATTCAATTAGTTACACACCCCTACTTGTTCACTGTGGTCCTGCAAATTTTGGGTCATTCAGGTAATTATCCAATCTCCTTCTGAATGTTGAATCCACCTCCAACAAATTTGCAGACATTCCGGTCCAAAATCAAAACAGAAATTTCTCCTCATTGCCACTTCTCATGATTTAAGTCTGTGTCCTCTGGTGACCAACCCTTCAGCCAGCTCCTTCCCATTTATTCCAGAACACCATAAGAAATAGGAAGGAATAGACTGTTCAGCCCCTTGGGTCTGCTTTAAGTAAAAAGTGAGGTCTGCAGATGCTGGAGATCAGAGCTGAAAATGTGTTGCTGGTTAAAGCGCAGCAGGTCAGGCAGCATCCAAGGAACAGGAAATTCGACGTTTCGGGCATAAGCCTGATTCCTGATGAAGGGCTTATGCCCGAAATGTCGAATTTCCTGTTCCTTGGATGCTGCCTGACCTGCTGCGCTTTAACCAGCAACACATTTTCTACCTTGGGTCTGCTTTGCCATTTAAGAGGATCATGGCTGATCCGACATTCCGCACAGCCACTTTCCTGCCTTTTCCCTGTAATCCTTGATTCCCTGATTGATCAAGCTTTGGAAGTGCTGGTGTTGGACTGAGGTGTACAAAGTTGAAAATCACAGAACACCAGGTTATAGTCCAACAGGTTTATTTGGAAAGCACTAGCTTTTGGAGCGCTGCTCCTTCATCAGGTGGTTGTGGAGTATAAGATCACAGGACACAAAATTTATAGTAAAAGTTTACAGTGTGGTGTAACTGAAATTATATATTGATTGTTTGTTAAATCTCTTGTCTTTTTGAATGAACATGTTGGTTTCAATTCTTTCATATGTAAATCCCAGAACTTTCTTAATGTTACATTCTCAAGTGAACTTTCACAATTGGTATCATGTTGGCCCAGATAATGCATTGAAGGTTTGAGGTGCCCTGTGTGAGGCTGTCTGTGCCCCACTGATTCTAATCTAAAAAAGGGATTTACAGAATCTTACATGGATTCATGCAATTTAAAATATAATTCTGCAAGTACAAATTAATCCCACAAACTTAGATATGTTTGTGAGCATCAGGGTGTGTGTGTGTGTGTGTGTGTGTGTGTGTGTGTGTGTGTGTGTGTGTGTGTGTGTGTGTGTGTGTGTGTGTGTGTGTGTGTGTAGGGGGGGTTGGTTATGAATGTCTGTGAGAGGTTGCGTGTGAGCATATGAGAGAGGGTCTGTGTGAGTGTATGGGTTTGTAGGAGTATGTGTGTGTGTGTGTGTGTGTGTAGGAATGTGTGTCTCTCTGCATCTGTCTGTGAGTGTGCGTGTGTCTGTGTGTGTCTGTGCATCTGTCTGTTAGTGTGTCTGTATGTGTGTGTCTGTGTCTGTATATGTGTAATGCAGTGGGGTTACCTGTAGTATGACATGAACCCAAGGTCATCCCCATGGGTACTGAACCTGGCTAGCGAAATTGGCCAAGTTCAGTCCCCTTGGAGATGGCCTCAACTGGGACCTTGGGTTCATGTCACCCTACAGGTGACCTCACTGCACTACACACACACACACACACACACACACACACACACACACACACACACACACACATTCTCTCACAGACTTATACCCCTTTACACTCACACTCACACACATACACATACACGCACTCTCTCACAGACACTCATACGCCCACCACCTACACACACACCCACATTCACGTACAAAAACATGGTTTGTGGGAGTATGTGTGTGGGGTGAATTTGTACTTGTAGAATTACATTTATTTTGCTCAAAAACTGCATTAATCCATGTAAGATTTTGTATATCTGTTTTTAGATTAGCATCAGTCTGAACATTGAGGCACAGACAGTCTCACACAGGGCACCACAAACCTTAAATGCATAATCTGGGCTGACATGACACCAATTAGATTCCCTACAGTGTGGAAACAAGCCCTTTGGCCCAACAAGGCCACACCAACCCTCCAAAGACCAACCCACCCAGACCCATTCCCCTACAGCTAACACTACGGGCAATTTAGCATGGCCAATTCACCTAACCTGCACATCTTTGGATTGTGGGAGGAAACCGGAGCACACAGACACGGAGAGAATGTGCAAACTCCACACAGACAGTCACCTGAGGTGGGAATTGAACCCGGGTCCCTGGTGCTGTGAGGCAGCAGTGTTAACCACTGAGCCACCGTGCCACCTTTGTTCAAGTTCACTTTATAATGTAACTTTAAAAAAGTTCTGTGATTTACATATGAATGAACCGAAACCAACATGTTTATTCGGTAAGATGAGAGACTTAAACAATCCAGGTTTTCTCAATATATAATTTCAGTTTCATCACACTGTAAACTTTTACTATAAATTCTGTGTCTTATGATCCTGTTCCACAACCACCTGATGAAGGATCAGTGCTCTGAAAACTAGTGCTTCCAAATAAACCTGTTGGACTATGGCCTGGTGTTGTGTGATTTTTAACTCTGATTGATCAAGAATTTATCTATCTCTGCCTTAAGTAGGCACAAGGACTTTTCCCCCTCAGTTTTCTGTAGAAATTCATTCCAAAGACTCACAATCCTCTGAGAGAAGGAATTCCTCCTCATCTCAATCTTAAGTTGGTGCCCATTTATGTACATCCATGGTGAATTCAAACGCCTTTGCTCTGAAAGGGTTAATTCTTTTCTCTCTCGCATTTTTGAGTAACAAGTTCTATAAATGGAGCAGCAAGCTGAAAACAACTCCTGGCCGAGCTTTTATTTGACCCAATGGACAATGTTTGCCCTCCAAGTTTTAACTGACCAGCTGGGGAAAAAAAAAACGAGACCTCTTGTTGGCTGGGGAGATGTTTCTGTGAAGGGAGCTTTAAACATCAAAATTATTACTTCCTGGTCAATATGTCAGCTCTCGTACTGCTTTTTCAGTTACTGACACATTTCATTTGAGCCTAAGGAGTGATATATGACATTTGAAGTGAAAGAGGAAACAAGGCCATCCAGGGTCTTGCCTCAACACCGTGTGAGAGCCTGGGAATGAAAGCAGCCATAAATTATTGGGGTCCTTAAAGTCTCATTCACTTTTCCCTCTGTATGTCTAAAGGTTACACTCTACATTTTTCCCCTCTCTCTTAAGTGCAACAAAGGTTGTGTGATATTTTAAGGGACTCGATGCAGTAAGAGTGATCAGTGGATTGTACTTTTGTCTCAGAATGTTGTGGTTCCAATTCCATAGACTGGATTACAAAACTGGACTTATGTTGTTAGAGCTGTTATCTTCCAGACATCAAACTGGGGCTCTGTTCACACTCTCAGCTGGATAATAATTGATCTTGTGGTATGAGTTGAAAACAAATGATGGATTATTCCACATAGCCCGGCCATGTCCGTCCGTGCCCCAATATCACTTCCCATCTGCTCCTTTCTGATCACATTAGTGCTTGTGGGAGTTTGCTGTGCTCCAATTGGCTGATAAGGAGAAAGTGAGGACGGCAGATGCTGGAGAGTCAGAGGTCAAAGTGTGGTGCTGGAAAAGCACAGCAGGTCAGGCAGCATTTGAGAAGCAGGAGAGTTGATTTATCGGGCATATACCCTTCATCAGGAATGTCACACATTCATCACAATGTCGATTCTCCTGCTCCTCGGAGGCTGCCTGACCTGCTGTGCTTTTCCAGCGCCATGTTTTTTGACTCCAATTGGCTGATGTCTCCTACATTATAATGACTGCAATGTAAAGTGATTGGATTGGTGACAATGAACATTCAAGAAAGGTGCCATAAAAATTGAAGTATTTTCTTTAAATCTTTAGCATATCCCACTTTGAAGGCACCTGTCACATTTCAACAATTTGAGTTATATCCTCAAAAACTCTAATAGATTTGTCAAACACAATTTTCTTTTTGTAAACAGAAACATGTTGAAATTGTTTGACTGTGCTACAATTTTCTAAATGCATTATTAAGAATTCCAAGCTAACATAATTAAGCCTTTCTTCCAACAATTAATATCAAGCTAACTACACTTGATCACTCACTTCCTCTTTTCCAGAATTGTGTTGTTACTTTTGCTAGCTTCCAACCTGCTTGGAGCCTTCAGAATTTTGGAAAATTATAAGCAAAGCATCCACTATCTCTGCAGCTACCTCTTTTAGATAAGCTAGGTCATCAGGTATTGGGGGATTTGTTGGTTTTTCAATGTGTTAAGCTTGTCTAATATAATTCCTCTGCTGATATTAATTACTTAAAATTCCTCACTCTTATTAGCCTTCAGGTACTTTTGTTTAAGTGTAATTTCTGTCTTCAATTGTGAAAACAATCTGAAAATAGTTGACTAACTTCTTTCATGTTCTCATTCTGCATAACGCCTCCCGCTTCTCTCACAGTCATTTTTCATATTTCATTTCACAAACTCGCATTTATTTTCTAATTTATCAAGCTTTTTGTTCTCCTGTTACACTGGAATACTTATTTTACATCCTTCATTACCTTGAAGTCATTTCTCTCTAACGGTAAAGTTGTTCTAGACTTACCAGACCATAGGGCTGCTCTCTCATTAGAGAGAGATGATTGGTGGTGCTTTAACCTGAGGGTCACCACACCTCAGGCAAAGGACAGAAGGACAACGAGAGTCTAGATTGATTAGATTGCTTACAGTGTGGAAACAGGCCCTTCGGCCCAACAAGTCCACACCGACGCGCCGAAGCGCAACCCACCCATACCCCTGCATTTACCCCTTACCTAACACTACGGGCAATTTAGCATGGCCAATTCACCTGACCCGCACATCTTTGGACTGTGGGAGGAAACCGGAGCACCCGGAGGAAACCCACGCAGACACGGGGAGAACGTGCAAACTCCACACAGTCAGTCGCCTGAGGTGGGAATTGAACCCAGGTCCCTGGAGCTGTGAGGCAGCAGTGCTAACCACTGTGCCACCGTGCCGCCCCTGTCCTTCATGGTAACCTCACAGTGGTGTGGGATTGAACCCATGCTGGGATTGGAAGGTTGGAGCTACAGGGAGAGGCTGAATAGGCTGAGACCTTTCAAAGGCGGAGGGGTGAATGTAGAGGTTTATAAAATCATGAGAGGAATGGATAGGGTAAATACCTAAGGGCTTTTTTTCCCAGGGCTGGGGAGTCCAACACTAAAGGGTATAGGTTTAAGGAGCGAGGGGAAAGATTTAAAAAGGACCTAAGGAGCAACTTTTTCACATCGAGGGTCTGTGTCTGTGCTGTATGACTCTATGCTGTTGGCATCAGTCTGGATCACAAACCTTTATTCAAACTAAATGACACCCTTCTCTCTGATAGCAATTATATTAAACCCAATTTTCTCTGCTCGTGATACCTTTAATACGGGTGCTTCAAAAATTCACTTTGTTTGTCATTATTTCTTTCATGGACTCTGTTCAGTGATGTATTATTATCTTTTAACTCGCTGTCCCTTCCTGGGATACTTGTTTCTCTATCCAAATCACAACACTGTTCTATTACTTCATAATATATATTCAAAATGAATGTAGTCTTGATGTAAAATTCAATGTTCCATTCTGCTGCCTCAGAGGAGACTCCCTGTCTCTTGTCTCTTTCTTCCTAGATTTTTCTCCAAAGGTTGCTTCTGTTCAAGGCAATAACTCCCAGAGATCAAGATAGTTTGTCTTTTTACTTTTCATTTGTTTTCCTGAAATCGGGTTGACAAGAATTGACCTCTGATGCAAAGCTGGTTCCTGCAGCCATGCACACATCATGCTAAGGGAGTACAAACTTGAACTACTGCCCTACCAAAGTAATACTAATGAGGCAATCAGTTCTTACCTGATATCTTCAGACATGAACTTTCTAGCCAAGGTCAGTAGCCAGTGACCTCGAGGCAAAAATAACAATCATAAGAAATAGGGGAATGGTTACATTGTACAGCTCCCCAAGGCTGGTCCATAGTTCAGATTAGAGTGGTGCTGGAAAAGCACAGCAGATCAGGCAGCATCCGAGGAGCAGAAAAATCGATGTTTTGGGCAAAAGCCCTTCATCAGGAATACTTGGTCCATAGTTCAATCAGATTAAGGGTAATCTCACAATTCATTTCCATTTATCAGCCTTAGCCCCACATCCCTTTGATTCCTTAATGCCCTAAAACCTACTCTTGGGCAGCATGATGGCTCAGTGGTTAGCACTGCTGCCTCACAGCTCCAGGGACCTGGGTTTGATTCCAGCTTCGGGTGACTGTCTGTGTGAAGTTTGCACATTCTCCCTGTGTCAGTGTGGGTTTCCCCCGGGTGCTCTGGTTTCCTCTCACAGAGCAAAGATGTTCAGGTTAGGTGGATTGGCCATGCTAAATTGCCCATAGTGTTCAGGGATGTGTAGGTCAGGTGCATTAGTCAGGGGTAAGTGTAGAGTAATAAAGTAAGGGCATGGATCTGGGTGGGTTATTCTTCAGAGGGTCAGTGTGGACTTGTTAGGCCGAAGGGCCTGTTTCCACATTGCAGGGATTCTATGATCTCTATAAATATATACATATATATAAATATATCCCACTGTGTAAAGAAACATAGAATCCCTACAGTGTGAAAACAAGCCATTTGGCTCAACAAGTTCACACCACACCCAAACCCAACCACCCCCCCCCATCCTATTATTCTACATTTATCCCTGACTGATGCACCTAACCTATACATCCCTGAACACTAGGGGCAATTTAGCATAGCCAATTCACCTAACCTGCACAGTCTTTGGACTGTGGGAAGAAACCGGAGCACCCAAAGGAAACCCTCGCAGAGACAAGGGGAATGTGCAAACACCACACAGACAATCACTCAAGGCTGGAATCAAACCTGGGTCGCCTGGTGCTGCGAGGCAGCAGTGCTAACCACTGAGCCGCCGTGCCACCCATTATAAAGGTGTTCACCATTCTGCGTGAAGAGAGGTTTCTTAGTCCCAGTCCATGTGCGTTGATGTGTGAGGAGAGAGAGAGACAAGGTATTTCAGTAATCTCAAATGGCTTTGGTTGGTAAGATCATACTAATGATGATATGCACAGCTTTGGTTCCCTCACCTACAGAAGCATACACTCGCTTTAGAATGGGAGCAGTAAAGAATCACTGCATTGATTCCTCGAAAGAGAGGACTGTTATATGAGGAGAGATCAAATTAAATGTCTTTGTAATCTGTGTAGTTTAGACAAATGAGTGAGAACCTCCAGGGAAACAAAGCCTTTTCCATGTTTAAAGACAGGCTTAGCAGGCCATATACCATCCTAATGTACACATAGGTCAGCTGTTCTTTTGTCACCACTCATTTAATACCCTGGACTTATGCCCTAATGATTCTCTGGCAGCAGACCTTCGTCAAGTAGAATGTAAAACTTCAAGAAGGTGGTTTGTCACCACATTCTTAGCTTGGGATCAGCAATACAGATGGGTCTTGCAAGAGGATGTGATTGATTGTACTCACATGTACCTAAGTGCAGTGAAAAGCTTTGTTTTGCAAGAAGTACAGGCAGATCATAGCAAAGAAAGACATGCAGATCATAGGCCACTTGGACAGAGCAAGGCATGCAGATTACCTGGCAAAGGAGATGTGTAAAGCAAGATCAATGTTAGTGAGATCAGCATCATTTGAGGTTAGAGTGTCCATTCATCAGTCGAATAATGGCTGAAAATGTGTTGCTGGTTAAAGCACAGCAGGTTAGGCAGCATCCAAGGAACAGGAAATTCGACGTTTTGGGCCAGAGCCCTTCATCAGGAATCGAGGCTGGGAAGAACCTGTTCCTGAACCTGCTGGTGCATGTGATAAAGCTTTTGTATCTTCTGCCTGACTGAAGAGGCTGGAGGAGAGTATCCAGACCCCAAAAGTGAATTCTAAAATAATAGTCCTAAGGGGAAATGGAACTTAGGAGGATTCGGATTCAAGTCCATAGCAATTAATGTTCACAGTACTGTTTCCCTTGTGTCTGCTGTGGAGACATTTTGGAGCAATATCCTTCCATAACCAGAGAATGATTTGGGACAGAAAGAGACCATTCATTCTATCATCCAATGAACCCCATACATCTTAATTTTCTCCTTAGTTCTGGAAATGACTCCTCTCTGTTGCATTCATAGTAAATATGGACTACTGAATTTTAATTTCCGTCATCTAATTGTAAAGCCTGAGACTTTTCATGGACTAATCTTACTTCTTTAAGGAAAATGCATGGAGCTAAACTGGCTGTAGTGCTAACCTGACCACAGATTAAAGCAAGATTCGTGAGACCCACATGGGATAAACTAAACTGTCTACATGATAATGACCTTCTCAATCTAAAGATATCAAAACTGTGCAATGGAATCTGCATTCAGAAATTCACATCTCCAGTATGATTTACATGTATATGATAATTGCACAGATTGGGATATGGAAGGCTTGCCAATCAGTTAGCCAGCTTAGAATGATAGTGGAGATAGACTCAGGAATGCAAATGTAGCTACATTTCAACAATTGCTTTTGAGCTGCAGAGGAGAGAGAATCAAGGATTGGTAGCAGGAAGGATAGACTGACTCTCTCTTTCTCTGTCTCTCACAAAATTGGATGATGGAACCTGGTGAGAAAGTAAATTTGGAAAACAATCATTAACTTAGAACTCAAAGATATCCACCATCTTTACTGCACCCAGTCATAATTAAGCAACAGCAGTTCTTCATACTCATATTCAATACTTCCTCTTTTAAGCTAGTTACCAGCGTCTGTGTGTAATGTCGCACTTTTATTTTTTTCTTCTTGGTGATTGTTACAGATTAAAATGATACTTTCTTTTACTCAAGAAAACCTTGTAATTATTTCCTTCATTTTATCCAGTAACCACACCTTTAATTGACAAGTGATGTATCTGTGCTTAAAGAAAGAAAATTTTTCTTTTGTGACAGAACGAGAAAGGAATAAAAGGAAGGGAGCCAATATCCCCCTCCTCACCTGCCCACCCCAAAATGTCCACATGATAAGCATCTGGGATAGGCCCACACTGGGAGATTATATCACAGACTGTTTAAGCAATAGCCTGACGTACTCATACGCATAATAACCCAGACACTGCCATCACCATCCCTAGGTATATTCTGTCTCACTGGCAGAGGTGGTGGTACAACGATACACAGTCCAGAGGATGTTATCCTAAAGTTCTCAACGTTGATGCTGGATCACATGAAGTCTCATGGGATCGTGTTAAATGTGGGTAAGGAATCTCCTGCTGATTTAGTTTAAGCTGATGAAGCTGTTTTCCTCCAAATTGAACTCCAGTCGGAAAAAGCACTGTGGATGGCAAGGGTGCAAGTGTACTCTTGGAGGGGGTTTTAATGTCCATCACCAATGGTGATTTGGCAGTTGCACCACTATTAATGGAGGAGGTTGCATCCTAAAGGACATAGCTATTAGACTGGGTCTGCAGTAGGTGGTGAGGCAAACAACAAGAGGGAAAAACATACCTGACCCCATCCTCACCAATCTGCCAGCTAACAAATAGTGGGTGTCCCTACACTTCCTGGACTGTGGGGTTTCAAGAAGGTAGGACACCACCATCTACTCCACTAAGGATGGCAGCCAGTGATGGTCAAGTCTCTTGAGTTAAAAAAAAAGTCCAAGTGTGATAAAACACAGACAGTATGCAGGCCTATGTTGATAAGTGGCCATTAATAGTCAGGCCTGACAAATGCCAGCCAATGACCATCTCGAACAAGAGAGAATTTAATGATCACCCCTTGACATTCAATTACCTTACCATCCTCCATTATCAATAGCCTGGGGGTTATAATTGACTAGAACCTCATCTGGAATAATCATGTAAGCACAATGGCTGTAGAAGCAGATCAAAATCTAGGAGTACTGAAGCAAGGAATTCACCTGCGGAATCCCCAAAGCCTGCCCACCATCTACAAGGCACAGGTCAGGAGTGTGATGGAACACTCCCCATGTGCCTGGATGGGCACACCTCCAACAACATTCAAGAAGCTCGACACCATTCAGGACAAAGCTTCCTGCTTGACTGACACCACATAGAAAAACATTGACCCTGCCCTTAAATCAATGTTCAGTAGCAGCAGTATGCACCATCTATAAAATACACTGTGGAAGCTCATTATGACTCCTTTCCAATGACCTCTCCCATTTGTAAGGAGAAGAGTGGCAGATATTGTAGGAGACACTCAGTGGTGGTGGAAGGTTGTTTTTCTACATGGAGGCCTGTGACTAGCGGTCTTCCACAGGGATCAGTACTGGTCCAGTTTTGTTTGTCATTTACGTAAATGATTTGGATGAGAGTATAGGAGGCATGGTTAGTAATTTTGCAGATGACATCAAAATTGGCGGTATAATGTCAGTGAAGGAGGTTATCTAAGATTACAGAGTTAAAAATCACACAACACCAGGTTATAGTCCAACAGATTTATTTGAAAGTACAAGCTTTCGGAGTGCTGCTACCTCCAATGCTCTGAAAGCTAGTGCTTCCAAATAAACCTGTTGGACAATAACTTGGTGTTGTGTGATTATTAACTTTGTCCACCCCAGTCCAACACTGGCACCTCCACATTAAAATTACAAAGAGGTGGTCAGCAATGGGCTGAGGAGTGGCAGATGGAGTTTAATTTGGATAAATGCAAGGTATTACATTTTGATAAAGCAAACAAGGGCAGTACTTATCCAGTTAATGGTCGGACCCTGAGTAGTGTTGTGGAACAGAGAGACCCAAGGATTAAGGTGCATAATTATTTGATGTTTGCATTACAGGTTGACAGGGTGGTTAAGAAGATGTCTAGCACATGTGCCTTCATTGTTCAGACCTTTGAGTATCGGAGTTGAGACATCATGTTGCAGTTGTACAGGAGGTTTGTGAAGTCTCTTCAGGAGTACTATATCCAGTTCTGGTCGCCATGCTATAGGAAAGATATTATTCATTTGGAGAGGGTTCAGAAAAGATTTACCAGGACACTGGCAGGAATAGAAGGTTTGAGTTATAAAAGTAGGCTGGACAGGCTAGGACTTCTTTCACTGGAGTGTAAGAGGTTGAGTGGCGATGTTATAAAGGTTTATAAAATTATGAAAGCCACAGATAAGATGAATTGCAAGAATATTTTCTCTAGGGTGAGGGAATTCAAAACTAGCCGGGGGGGTTTTAAGGTGAGAAGTTTTAAAAAGGACATGGGGGCACCTTTTTGTACAGAGTCATTCATGTGTGGAATGAACTGCCAGAGGAAGTGGCGGATGTGGGGACAATTACAACATTTAAAAGACATTTGGACAGATTCATGAATAGGAAAGGTTTGGAGGGATATGGGTCAGAGCAGACTGGTGTGACTAGTTTAGTTTGGGAACCTGGTCAGCATGGTCTAGTTGGAGTGAAAGGTCTGTTCCATGCTGTATAACTCTATAAATCTATATATGGGAATACCACCACCTGCAAGTGCCCCTCCAAGCCACTCAACATTCTGTCTTGGAAAGATACGCCATTCTTACTGTCACTGGTTAAAATCATGACTTCCCTCCATTACTGGTGGACCCAGACCACATCGACTATAACGGTTCAAGAAGGCAGCTCACCACCACCTTCTCAAAGGCTACTAGGGACAGGCAATAAATGCTGGCCCAACCAGTGATGCTCACATCTTCCAAAATCATTCCTAAAATCCTTTCAGATCACAACAAACTCCCGAGGAGAAAAGAAATCCCTTTATATCTACTTTGGCTCTTTTGCCAATTAAATCCACGTTCTCTGACCTTTTTGCCACCAGGAACAGTTGTTCCTTATTTAATCTTATATTTAATCTTTCTGAATTTGAACCACGACTAGCAAATCTCCCTTTCAGTTCTGACTCAGGAGCACATTTCTAGATTCCCTAGTCTCTCCCCAAAACAGAAGTCCCTCAAAAGGTTCATTTTCTTCTGAGCCTGGAACCTCAGTCGATACCTCCCAGCTGTCTTTCAGCCACGTGTCACGTTGTGTTTGTGAATCCATGCCCCACTGCTCCTGAGGCTGTTTACCCTCCCCCAGGTGGTTTATAGTGCTTAAACTCAGGAAGCTTAAATGGCCCGTTAAGATTTTTCTGGACTCCTGTACTGACAGTGAAGGAAACCTAATCACACCAGCTGGATTCGGACAGCTCTTCATGGGCACAGGCTCTGGGCACTGCTGTCTGGCATCGCAAGCGAACTCGCATGACACACGCACTGCAAAGGACTCAGGATTTCCACCAGATGTCGAGTGATGTAAAGTTTCCATAGTGCTGAGGGAGAGAATGTACCGAAACTGCCAGAGAACTGAGACACAAAGTTAAGAAAATAGAAAGCTCTAACGACTTATAAAACCTGTCTCTGCCCAGGACTCTACAGAAATGATCAGAGAATCCATGAAAGCAGTCACTCATGGACTGTGGGCAGACTCTGGGCATTTGTGAATGCCATTTTGTGTTTGGATCCTTTTGCAAGTGTTGTAACCTGAGGGCTTTTTGTTAAATTTAACAAAAGTAAACGGGCTGATTTTCCACAGCTGACTACACGAGAGAGCAGGTCAGCATTAACCAATGGTACAATGACAGGAGAAAGCAGCAGCAGAATGATCATCTGAGTTCTGGCTTTCTCCAGGGAAAGAACAGATTGAATTTGATAAGACCTTTTTAATAGCCTTGTAGGAACACCCTTCAGGTGACAGTTCTACAGGTTACAGAGGTATTTCCAGAAGTGAGTGTTTGGATCTTACATCACTGAATGATGGAATGGATTGATACTGTAGAACTTGAAAGGGTTAATTGACCTCATGCAGTAGCCTACTTGGATGTACCCTGTTCTGTATTTGTTACCGGTGCAGAGTGAGGATATTTTAGTAGCTGTAATGTAAACATACTCAGATGCTGAGTCTGATGTCTCTCAGACATGTGTCTCAGATGTGGGTGGCTTGGTGGCACAGTGGTTAGCACTGCTGCCTCACAGCGCCAGAGACCTGGGTTCAATTCCCACCTCAGGCGACTGACTGTGTGGAGTTTGTACGTGGGATTCCTCCAAGTGATCCAGTTTCCTCCCACAGTCCAAAAAATGTGCAGGTTAGGTGAATTGGCCATGCTAAGTTGCCCGTAGTGTTAGGTGAAGAGGTAAATGTAGGGGAATGGGTCTGCGTGGGTTGCGCTTAGGCTGGTTGGTGTGGATTTGTTGGGCCAAAGGGCCTGTTTCCACACTGTAAGTAATCTAATCTAGAAATGTAGCAACTAGATATTAAGTAACTTGTGCTAAACCTATGTACTGTTCATCAAGAGTGACCCTACCTCCCTCCTAATGTGTTGTCTGACCATCCTTCCCTACATGGTGTCAGTTGTCTAGACTTACAGCAACAAAGTTTGGTGACAATGAATTGACTGCATCCCTGATAGTTCACGGAGAAACCACAATTTTTTAGGGTGAACCCAAAGGGCTGAGGAAACCCACAGTGATTCATACCAGGAGGAACAGAGGATGACCGTGTGGCTATAGAAAGTATGGGAGATCCAGGATCTTAGCTCATACTACTATAAACAGAGGAGTACAATTGAGTCAGCTTCTTACAGGTAGAGTCATAGAGATGTACAGCACTGAAACAGATCCCTTGGTCCAACTCAGCCATGCCAGCCAGATTTCCTAAATTAATTGAGTCCCATTTTCCAGCACTTGGCCCATACTCCTCTAAGCCATTCCTAATCATATACCCAGCTAGATGCCTTTTAAATATTGTGATTGTACCAGCCTCCACCACTTCCTCTGGCAGCTCGTTCCATACATGCACCACCCTCTATGTGAAAATGTTGCTCCTTAGGTCTTTTTTATATCTATCCCCGCTCACCCTAAACCTATGCCCTCTAGTTTTGACTCCCACACCCCAAGGAAAATACCTTGTCTATTTACCCTCTCCATGCTCCTCATGATTTTATAAACTTCTACAAGGTCACCCCTCAACCTCCAACACTCCAGAGAATATAGCCCCAGCCATTTTAGACTTTCTATAGCTCAAATCCTCCAACCCTGGCAACATCCTTGTCTTTTCTGAACACTTCTTTCCAATAGGAGGGAGATCAGAATTGCACACCATATCCTAAAAGTGGCCTAACCAACATCATCTACAACCACAACAGGACCTCCTAACTCCTATTCTCAATGCTCTGTCCAATAAAGAAAGTGTACCAAAAGCCTTCTTCAGTATCCTATCTATTTGCAACTCCACTTTCACGGAGCTATGAACCTGAACTCTAAGGTCTCTTTATTCAGCAACACTCCACAAATCTTACCATTGAATGTGTACGTCCTGCCCTGATTTTTCTTTCCAAAATGCAGCACCTCACATTTATCTAAATTAAATTCCATCTGCCACTCCTCAGCCCATTGGCCCATCTGATCAAGATCCTGTTGTTCTCTGAGGTAACCTTCTTCACTGTTCACTACACCTCCAATTTTGGTGCCATTTGCAAACTTACTAACTATATCTCCTATGTTCGCATCCAGAACGAAAAGCAGTGGACCCAGCACCAATCCTTGTGGCACTCCACTGGTCACAGGCCTCCAGTCTGAAAAACAAACCTCCACCACCACCCTCTATTTTCTACCTTTGAGCCAGTTCCATATCCAAATAGCTAGTTCTCCCTGTATTCCATGAAACCTAACCTTGTTTTCCCACACATTTCCTTAGAGGTGCCAGGCCAAGTTGTTAAGGTGGATACAAGAACGTTTGAGTTGCATAAGTTGATAAACCAGAATAGAGTAGAATCCCTTCAGTGTGGGAGCAGGCCATTTGAATTATTGGGTCTGCAGATTCATCCCCACCTTATCCTTGTAACCCTGCGTTTCCCATGACTAAACCACCCCCTCCCCTCCCCTCCCAGACTGCATATCCATGGTCAGTACAGGCAATTTAGTATGGCTAATCCACCTAACCTGCATGTCTTCGGACTGTGAAAGGAAACCGGAGCACCCGGAGGAAGCCCACACAAACGCAGGGAGAATGTGGATCGAAAAGTGTGTCGCTGGAAAAGCGCAGCAGGTCAGGCAGTATCCGAGGAGCAGGAACTTCGATGTTTCGGGCATAAGCTCTTTATCAGGAATGTGCTGACTCCACACATACAGTTCCCCAAGGGTGGAATTGAACACAGGCTCCTGGCACTGGGAGGCAACAGTGCCAACCATTATGCCACCATATTGCCAAAATCAAACATGAAAACAATTTGACCATGTAGAAACTTAATAGATCCCTGGTTAGGTCTTATCTAGAAACATACAACACAAAGTCATGGAAGTAATGATGAACCTTAATACATGAACCATTTCAGCCTCACTGGGAATACTGTGTCCAGTTCTGAGCACTGATCCTTCGGAAACATCCGAAGGTTTTAGGAGAAGGTACAAACAGGATTCACTAGAGTGATTCCAGGGATGAAAGACTTCACTTTGGAATACAAGAGCAGGTTGAAAGGATAGAGGTACGCAAACTAAAGAAAATTACTGAACAATTCCAAACAGTCCTGACGGAGGATCACCAGAGCCAAAACATTCACTGTGCTTTCTCTCTACTGATGCTGCCAACCTACTGAGTTTTTCTAGCAATTTCTGTTTTTGTTTTTATTTCCCACTGCTTGTGAATCATTAAACTGAGATCATGGCTGAATCTGGTAATCCTCAACTCCACTTTACTGCCTTTTTCCCAATAAACCTCGATTACCTTACTGACTAAAAATCTGTCTATCTCAGCTTTGTTTATACTGAATGATCCAGCCTTGATAGCCCTCTGTGGTAAAGAATTCCACAGATTCCCTTCATCCAGAGAGAAGAAATTCCTCCTCATCTCTGTCTTAAATGTGTGAGACCTTATTCTGAGATTATGTGATCTCATCCTTTATCTCCACCCCCACTATGAGGAGAAACAATCTTTCCCTGTCAAATCCCCTAAGAGTCTGATACTCCAACGAGTACAGGCCCAACATTCTTATATCTCCTCATAAAATATTCCCTCTTTTCAAAATTAGGAAAATTGTGGTTACTTGAAAATGTGAAGGAAGCTGATCCTATCAATAACTTCAAACAAGCTTTGACCAGAACATAGAACACAGAACATTGAATAGTACAGTACAGGCCCTTTTACCTATGATGTTATGCTGAGCATTTATCTTCTTCTAAGATCAATCTAGCCTACACACCCCTCAATTTATATTTATTATGTGTTTGCCCAGCAGTAGTTTAAGAGTCTCTAATGTCTCTGACTCGACTACCACCACTGGCAGTGCATTCCACACACCCACCACTCTCTGTGTAAAGAAACTACCTCTGACATGTCCTCTATATCTTTCCTCCAATCATCTTAAAATAATAATTCCGCATGACAGCTACTTCTGCTCGGGGGAAAGGTCTCTGGCCATCTACTCTATCTCCGCCTCTTACTATGTTGTACACCCCTATCAAATCACCTCCTTTCCTTCTTCTCTCCAGTGTGAAAAGCCCGAGCTCACTCAACCTCTCTTCATAAGACAAGCCCTCCAATCCAGGCAGCATCCTGTTAAATCTCTTCTGCACCCTCTCTAAAGCATTTATATCCTTTTTATAGTGAGGTGACCAGAATTGGAAATGATATTCCAAGCGTGGTCGAACCAAGGATTTATAGAACTGCAGCAAAACTTTGCGGCTCTTAAACTCAATCCCCTGTTAATGAAAACCAAGAACGGGTACTTGAGAATGAACATATCACAAAATTACTGACAATAAAGCAAAAGATGTGTTACTAAAGCTAGCTGTTTTAATCACCTCTTCCCGAGCTGTTTGCATCTATAATTCATTGATTTTAGGCATTTTGGATCAAACTTCTGAGAACATTTAATTAACTGGTCAGTTCCATGGTGAAGAGATTCTGACATCCAATACTGTGATTTCTCCATCTTCAGTGTATGAAAGTATAAAATTTTTATGACTATTTTGTTCCTGGGACATGGGCGTCACTGATTGGGCCTGCACTTCTTACCCATTACTAATCACCCAGAGGCATTGATGTGGGTCTGCAGTCACATGTGGGTCAGACTAGGTGAGGATAGCAGATTTTTTTGCCGAAAGGGTGTTAGTGAATCAAATTGGATTATTTCACTGAAACAACTAGTTAAGGTTTAGAATGTTCTTTTTTAGCTGAACACCATTATTCTTGGTGCATCTTGTACTTGTCTCTCAGAGAAAATTCCAGAGGAAGTAGAAACAGGATGCAGCAAGAATGACTGGATGAGTCACAAGAGAACACTGTAGATGTTAACCTGCTCTGACAGACTGAAACCATCGCAGAGCCAGCTCAGCGGTTGGAAACGTTGGATCTTGCTCCACTTCTCTGCCTTGACTGCTGATGGTTGTGAAACCTTTGCTGTCTCTTCTGAATGGATCTACCTTTTTGTTGGAAAAGGTAACAAAGGTCTGACCTTGTCTGTCTAGTCCACTGAGGGGAAAGTGAGGACTGCAGATGCTGGAGATCAGAGCTGAAAATATGTTGCTGGAAAAGCGCAGCAGGTCAGGCAGCATCCAAAGAACAGGCTCATGCCCAAAACGTCGATTCTCCTGCTCTTTGGATGCTGCCTGACCTGCTGTGCTTTTCCAGCAACACATTTTCAGCTCGTGTCTATTCCACTGAGCCCATCAATGACATGGAATGATGACTATAAGCAGCAGTCATGTTCTTGATAGACTTAGTAATTGTGTCTAACTAGCTAAAGGACTTTGTCCCTCTTGGTATCATTCCATAATGTACAACTTGTTGTCAAGACAAGAGCATCTTTTCACTGACACTGACTGGTGAATCACCCTTTACCGCTGTTAAGTGAGCAGGTGCTTCATACAGAATGTTAACCACTTGACGGTGTTTTTGTTACAGTGTCCCATTATGAGCTATTTAACTATTTGTTAATTTGATTTGAAAAGTGTCAATTCCAGGATTGGTGACAGCCATCTATGCTGAGCACAAACTGTAAACAATTGACAATATTCTCTTTGGCATCTCCTGCGTACGTGTTCTTAAAAAGTGCTGTTGGTATTCACTGACATGGATGTGGACTCCATTCATCAATAACTCAGAGCTGATCTTATTACAGTATCCAAACATCCATCCATCTCTATCTGGAAGGTACTCGATGTTTAAGCATCCATGGTGCTCTGGGGTAAAGGATTCCAAACATTCATAAACTTTAGAGTGAAGATACGTTTCCTCATTTGTGTCTTAAATGACTGTCATGTTATTCTGTGACCTTGATCCAGTGTTTCAGATTTCCTGACTATGGGAATCATTTTCTCAATATCCATCCAATGAAACCACTTCAGAGCTTTATTTTTGAAATTCCGTAAAGTACAGGCCCAATCAACGCATTCTCTCCTTCCCTATAAAGTAAATAAAGCTAGCCCCTTTTACTAATCTCAGTAATTGAGATCATAGAGTTACAGAGGGATGATTTATCCATCAGCTGTAGAGCAGTGCAGCTTTAACAAGTCATCTAAAACATTAGCGTGATCAAGGAACTGTCATTTAGATATTTTCTAATGAACCTGATACACACCCCTGGAGAAGGTGGGACTTGTACCCAAGCCTCCTGGCTCAGAGGTGGAGACTCTACCACTGTGCCACAACTGTCCCAGTAGGAACTGCAGATTAACCTTAGAGAATTCTGAATGATAATTAAGATCAATTAGGAGACACTTCACAGTTTGGAAATTCCTTAGAATCCTTACAGTGTGGGAGCAGGCCATTCAGCCCATCAAGTCCACACTGACCCACTGAAGAACATCCCACCCAGACCCACCACCTTACCCCATCCCCATTTCCTGCATCTCCCTTGACCAACCCCTCCTGACCTGCACATTTTTGGACTGTGGGAGGATACTGGAGCACCCAGAGGAAACCCACACAGACAGCCACCTGAGGCTGGTATGGAACCAGGGTCCCTGGTGCTAACTGCTGAGCCACCGTGCCACTTGATGAAAGTCAGGGAAACTGTTCATTTGAGATGAGATCAAAGAGTAAGAAACTGAGAGTGAGCTGCTGTGTTGTTCACCTGTACAATTAAAGAAACGACTGGCATGAGTGAATAGATTTTGCTTGTTTTGAATGTTAAACTCCAGTCTTGGTGTCTGATTGATCCTTTTATCCTCTGCGTTCTCCAACGTGCCATTCTAAGGGAGGGACAGTAATAGAACTTGGGACAGATTTCCTCCTGTCTGCTGGTTACAGTGCTATGAATGGGGGAGGTGTGATAGTTTCGCTGTTGTTTTCTGAGCAGAAGAATCTCCATCAAACAAAATGTCACTGGCATTTAACAGAACGTGAGGATTGCATATATCCAGTTAGGGTAAAAAATGAGGTCTGCAGATGCTGGAGATCACAGCTGAAAATGTGTTGCTGGTTAAAGCACAGCAGGTTAGGCAGCATCCAAGGAATAGGAAATTCGACATTTCGGGCATAAGCCCTTCATTCCTGATGAAGGGCTTATGCCCGAAACGTCGAATTTCCTATTCCTTGGATGCTGCCTAACCTGCTGTGCTTTAACCAGCAACACATTTTCAGCATATATCCAGTTAGCGTTTTTACACTCATTAGTCATTACAAATGCACAGAAGGGTTGCGAGTGAGTAATTGTTAGAATGTTGTGGAGTGTGGTGTGAATCTTAACACTCAATGGCACCCACTACATGTACTGAACGAGTAACTCATAGCCCAGCAGTGAGTCTGGCTTGGCTGCCAATCTGTCTCTACGGCATGTCCCTTTTTGGCACATCCCCCAGGCATTGCGATCCCTTACATGTGGTGGGAGGCAGGGTGTAACCATTCAATCAGAATTAGCAGGGAGAAAGACAAGGAAGAACCTGAATTTATTTCAATCCACAGGAACCCTCTAAATAGTTTGAAGTCAGTAACCCATGTTTATGGCAGTGATTTGTAAGAAACCATGGCAATTAATTTGCAGAAGTCAATGTTCCGCAAACAGTGAGGAAGACACATAGCTGTCTAAAATCTATTTTTGGTGAGGTCAGTGAAGGGATTAATATTGCCAGACCACTGGAGGACTCCTTGCTTTTCTGGAAATAGTTGTGTGCTATTCTTTATCTGTCTGCCTTCATCTCTCTCCTGAACCCTGATCATATTGAATGAAGGTGCAGGCTCGAAGGACCTACTCATCCACCTATTTTCTATGTTTCTATATCTTCACTGTCAATGGCTTGCACTGGTTCTGGGGGACACTCTGATCTCTAGCTAGTCATTAACCTTACCCAAGGTTCAGTGACATTGAAGCAAATATTACAGCCAATCAACAGAAATTATGGCAGTCGACATAGTTACCATATAGGAATATGTTTTATTTATCAAAACATCACTTGCATGGAAATGAAGCTTTTATTTCAACAGTGCTGGGAACACAGGAGTGTCATAACAGGAGAAATGTTCCCTTGTGAGTCGCTGCTTGGATTAAATAACAATGTTGGAAAGGTGAGATTCTCGAAAGGGCAATTTGGGCAAAGCAAGATTTGTTTTTTTTCAAATCGGAAAATCTTACTTGTTCCTAAGGGGATCTCAGTGTAAACAAAACTTCAGACTGTTATTTAGCCCACAGCTAGAAGAAGTCAGGGTCACTGAGTTCTCCTTCCTATTATTTCAAGAGGTTAGTGCCCAGTTAGTTACCAAGAAGGTGTTCATGAAGACAGATATAAGCCCAGATATACATTATTCGACTTCAGATTGTAACCCTTTAACTACAAATGCCAGTAACATATTAAATGGCTCAGGCGAAATTATTAGGTTGAACATGAAATTCCAACTGTTTATTAAATATTCTGAACTTCTAATGTTGCAATGACTGTGTTATTTCCAAATGCCTAACTGTTCACAGCTTCGCTACAGCCAAAATCCCAATGTAAGCTGCACTTCCTACGTGACACCCAATTAAAGGCCATGAGCCATAAGCTGAAGCTCCCACTCTCGTTTCTCCTGATATATTGTGACACGCTCTTTCTCCTGCCCATGTTATTGCTGTGGTAAAATCAAACTTCTTCTCTACTTCTTCTGCTGTCATTCATTCTTCCCCAAGAACTGACCTCCTCACTTCTCCCAGTCTTCTCTTACTCTTGCAAAACCCAACTCTCCACTTACCTGATTGAGTAATTCTCAAAATGCCCAATGCCATTTCCAATAGAGCAGCCACTTGATCATGATCCCCACCTACAGTTTCAACATCCCCGCCTTCCACCACCACCAGTGTACAGCAGCAGGAACCTGTACCATTTACAAGATGCACTGCAACAACTTGCTATGGACCAACTATCAGAGTGCTGTTGGCACCACCCTGATCCACACTGGATACCCACTGGGGCCTGTGGCCACATACTCTTTTCCCTCCGTGTTGTGGCCTGAAATGATGGTTTGCCATTGGGATAAGGCTCCAATTTCTTGCCCTCTTTCCTACTCGCCACAGGCACAGGGATTGGAAAGATTTACAAGTCGAAACTCAACCTGTTTGACCATGTTGCAAAAGCCCATTCCTCAGGAACTTGGAATGTCAAGCTCAGATGCTGAGACATGACCCACTGAGCCAAAGGGCGTCCTCTTTCTATCGGCACATATGAAGAGGAATAGGCCAATCAGTCCCTCACAACTATTCTACCATTCAATGAAATCATGGCTGATCTGTGATCTAACTCCATATATCTGCCCTTGGGCAAAATCCCTTAACACCTTTGTTTCACACAAAAAAACTGTCTCAGATTTAAAATGAACAGCTGATTTACTGTTGTTTATTGTAGAAAGTTCCAAACCTCTCCCACCCTTTGTGTGTCGAAGAACTTTCTAACATCTGCAGTACCATGCGGCACTGTGGCTCAGTGGTTAGCACTGCTGCCTCACAGTGCCAGGGATCTGGATTCTATTCCAGCTTCGGAAAACTGTTTGTGTGGAGTGTGCACATTCTCCCCGTGTCTTGCTCTGGTTTCCAATCCAAAGGTCTGCAGGTGAGGTGAATTGGCCATGGGAAATTGCCCATAGTGTTCAGGGATGTTTAGGTTAGGTGCATTAGTCAGGGTTAAATATAGGATAGGGGAATGGGTCTACTCTTTGGAGGGTCAGTGTGGAATTGTTGGGCCAAAGGGCCTGTTTCCACAGTGTAGGGATTCTAATTTGTCCTGAACAGTCCTGTCCTAATTCTCAGACCCTTAATTCGAGAATCCCCAACCAGTGAAAAGTTTACCTACCTTGTCTTTTCCTGTTCATATTTTGAAGATTTCAATCAGATTACCCCTTAGCCTTCTGAATTCTAGAGAAAACAGTTCTAATTTATATAATCTCTCTTCATTAATGTAACCCCTGAAATCCAGTTATCATTCTTGTAAACCTGTGTTGTGCCCTCTCCAAGGCCAATATATCCTTCCTAAGGTGTGGTGCCCAGATCTGCTCAAAGTAGGAGTCTGACAAGGGTTTTATTGCATTGCAGCCTAATGTCTACATCCTTATACCCCAGTTCCCCAGGTGGAAAGGCCTGCATTCCATTAGACATTTGGATTTTTTTTTTGCACCTGTGTGTGCGGCATTTTAAAACTTTATATATCTGAACCCCTGCGGCCTTCAGGACTCAATATCGTGTTCAATAATTGTAGGGCTGAAGACACCTTCTCCCATGTCCTTAACCCAAGCAGCACACGTTAGATTTTGTCATCCCAGGGACTGTTACCACACCAAACCCATTGTCAGCCACTGACAGTCCCCATTAGCAGCTATTCCTTCTCCCAGGCTGACCTTCACCCATTCCTTTGTCTGTCCAATTTTCTTCTCTCTCTCTCTCTCTCTCTCTGTGTTCCATCTCCAGGCATTGTTTAAATTCTACCTCTAAAGCACCCCATCTTCAGCATGTACTTTCTCCCAAACTCTTCCCAGCTTCAATTAGTTCTGTAGAAGGGTCACTGGAGCCAAAACGGTAACTCTGCTTCCATTCACAGATGCTGCTAGGCCTGTTCAGTTTCTCCAACACTTCCTGTTTTTTATTAAACTGGACTGGGTGTTGGTTATGTGATAAATGTTGACTAAATGTTCAGGGAGCTTCAAGCTACCAACATGAGAACCTTTATCCTAAATGGGTAATCTACCTGTTCAGCAATGTTATTACACAGCTCTTGAACAGGTGGGACTTGAACACAGGCCTCCTGGCTCAGAGGTAAGGATACTACCACTGCACCACAGCTAACTGAGCCAATACATATCGAGCAATTCATCTGAAATCAGACAGTTTCACCAGAATAGCACACCTTCAGTATTGCACTGCTTGTAAGACCAGAGAATGTGCTTCAACCGCCAAAGTAAAGGAGCAGTACCCACAACTTCGTGACTTAAGACAAGAAGCCAAGGCAGGGTGGCACGGTGGCTCAGTGGTTAGCACTGCTGCCTCACAGCACCAGGGACCTGGGTTCAATTCCATCCTCGGGCAACTGTTCGTGTGGAGTTTGTACATTCTCCCTGTGTCTGCCTGGGTTTCCTCTGGGTGCCCCGGTTTCTTCCCACAATCTAATGTGCAGATTATGTGAATTGGCCATGCTAAATTGCCACATAGGATGTGGAGGTTTGGTGCATTAGTCAGGGGTAAATGTAGAATAATTAAGAAGTGGATGAGGGTAAAGCAGTAGATGTTGTGTATATGGATTTTAGTAAGGCGTTCGATAAGGTTCCCCATGGTAGGCTAATGCTAAAACTTCGGAGGTATGGCATTGAGGATACATTAGAGGTTTGGATTAGGAATTGGCTGGCTGGAAGGAGACAGAGGGTAGTAGTTGATGGATTATGTTCATCTTGGAGCGCAGTTACTAGCGGTGTACCACAAGGATCTGTTTTGGGACCATTGCTTTTTGTTATCTTTATAAATGATCTAGAGGAAGGACTTGAAAGCTGGGTAAGCAAGTTTGCGGATGACACAAAAGTCGGTGGAGTTGTAGATAGTGAGGAAGGAAGTGGTAGGTTACAGCGGGATATAGATAAGTTGCAGAGCTGGGCGGAAATGTGGCAAATGGAATTCAATGTAGCTAAGTGCGAAGTCGTTCACTTTGGTAGGAATAACAAGATGATGGATTACTGGGCTAATGGTAGGCTACTTGGTAGTGTGGATGAGCAGAGGGATCTTGGTGTCTATGTACACAGATCTCTGAAAGTTGCCACCCAGGTAAATAGTGCTGTGAGGAAGGCATATGGTGTACTGGGCTTTATTGGCAGAGGAATTGAGTTCCGGAGTCCTGAGGTCATGTTGCAGTTGTATAAGACTCTGGTGAGGCCTCATCTGGAGTATTGTGTGCAGTTTTGGTCGCCATACTATAGGAAGGATGTGGAAGCTTTAGAACGAGTGCAGAGGAGGTTTACCAGGATGTTGCCTGGAATGGTAGGAAAATCTTATGAGGAAAGGCTGAGGCACTTGGGGCTGTTCTCATTGGAGAAGAGAAGGTTTAGGGGAGATCTGATAGAAGTGTATAAGATGATTAGGGGTTTAGATAGCGTAGATACTAAGAACCTTTTACCGCTAATGGAGTCAGGTGTTACTAGGGGACATAGCTTTAAATTAAGGGGTGGTAGGTATAGGACAGATGTTAGGGGTAGATTCTTCACACAGCGGGTTGTGAGTTCATGGAATGCCCTGCCCGTATCAGTGGTGAACTCTCCTTCTTTATGGTCATTTAAGCGGGCATTGGATAGGCATTTGGAAGTTATTGGGCTAGTATAGGTTAGGTAGGATTCGGTCGGCGCAACATCGAGGGCCGAAGGGCCTGTACTGCGCTGTATCCTTCTATGTTCTATGTTCTATGGGGAATGGGTCTGCGTGGGCTACTCTTCAGAGGGTCAGTATGGACTTGTTGGGCCGAAGAGGTCTATGATTCAATATGCTGTGGCTATTAGAGTTTGACAAAGAAGGAGAAAGTGAAATCTACAGGCTGAAAAATAACCTATGCACAAAGTGTGATAGAAGACAGAGGGTGGTGGTAAAGGGTTGTTTTTCAGACTGGAGGCCTGTGACCAGTGGAGTGTCATGAGGATTGGTGCTGGGTCCTCTACTTTTTGTCATTTACATAAATGATTTCGATGCGAGCATAAGAGGTACAGTTAGTAAGTTTGCAGATGACACCAAAATTGGAGGTGTAGTGGACAGCGAAGAAGGTTACTTCCGATTACAACAGGATCTTGACCAGATGGGCCAATGGGCTGAGAAATGGCATATGGAGTTTAATTTAGATAAATGCAAGGTGCTGCATTTTGGGAAAGCAAATCTTAGCAAGACTTATACACTTAATGGCAAGGTCCTAGGGAGTGTTGCTGGAGTGCAGGTTCATAGCTCCTTGAAAGTGGACTCACAGGTAGATAGGATAGTGAAAAAGGCATTTGGTATGCTTTCCTTTATTGGTCAGAGTATTGAGTACAGGAGTTGGGAGGTCATGTTGTGGCTGTACAGAACATTGGTTAGGCCACTGTTGGAATATTGCTTGCAATTCTGGTCTCCTTCCTATCGGAAAGATGTTGTGAAACTTGAAAGAGTTCAGAAAGGATTTACAAGGATGTTGCCAGGGTTGGAGGATCTGAGTTACATGGAGAGGCTGAACAGGCTGGGGCTGTTTTCCCTGGAGCATTGGAGGTTGAGGGGTGACCTTATAGAGGTTTATAAAATTATGAGGGGCATGGATAGGATAAATAGATAAAGTCTTTTCCCTGGGGTCGGGGAGTCCAGAACTAGAGGGCATAGGTTTAGGGTGAGAGGGGAAAGAAATAAAAGAGACCTAAGGGACAACTTTTTCACACAGAGGATGGTACGTGTAATGAATGAGCTGCCAGAGGATGTGGTGGAGGCTGGTACAATTTAAGAGGCATTTGGATGGGTATATGAATAGGAAGGGTTTGGAGAGATATGGGCCGGGTGCTGGCAGGTGGGACTAGATTGGGTTGGGATATCTCGTTGGCATGGACGGGTTGGACCGAAGGGTCTGTTTCCATGCTGTACATCTCTATGACTCTATGACTCTATGAGTATTATCAAGGGGATGGAACAGTGTGAGCTTTGCTGTGCAGATGCTTAGATCACTGACTCATGAGGCATCAGGCTGCTGTAATAACTGCTGGCTATTCTGACCAATAAACTCAGTGTGCCTCTGTTGGCTGACACTGGTCTTGAAACCAGTATTGTGGATTCGTCTTAGTGTTTCTCAAATTTGAGTGTAGGAAGAAACACTGAGAGACTGAATCACACTCACACCTTCTCCCTGGCCCCGAACTGCTCAACCGCCATTTCTCCCCACTGTTCTCCCCCATCCCATCCTCCTGGTACACTCAATCACTAAACCATAGGCAAGCCATGGTGTCATGATCAGAATTCCTGATGTTGAGGCTCAAAATGATTTGGATGTCAAAAGGCATGAAGAGGTTCGGAATGTTATATCCTCCTTCCAAAAAGCGACCTCCACAGTCATCAATGTCAGCCACCGCACGGGGAACTGAGATGCTCATTTATTAAAAATCTAAACATCAAGAACATCACCTTCCTCTGAGTCACAGGTGAGACCTTTCAAACCCTGCTCCTATGATCTAGGCTGACACAGCTATGTGGTGCTGAGGCAGTGCTGCACTGTCAGTGGTGCTGCCTTTTCTATGAGATATTATCGTATCTGCTCTCTCGGTAAAACACCACTTGATGCTATTTCGAAGAGGAGTTAGAGTGAGTGGCATTCCTTGGTTAACCAACATCATTAAAAATGAATAATCGATGAAGATTCAAAGAATCTTTGCAAATACATTAAGGTCAAAAGGGTAACTAGGGAGAGAATAGGGCCCCTCAAAGGTGGCCTTTGTGTAGAGCTGCAAGAGATGGGGGCAGACACTAAACAAGTATTTTGCTTCAGTATTTACTATTGGAAAAGAACATGGAAGATATAGAATGTAGGGACATAGATGGTGACATCTTGAAAAATGTCCATATTACAGAGGATGAAGTGCTGGATGTCTTGAAATGCATAAAAGTGGATAGATCCCTAGGACCCTCAAACACTGTGGGAAATGAGGGAAGTGATTGCTAGGCCTCTTACTCAGATATTTGTATCATCAATAGTAACAGTTGAGGTGCTGGAGACTGGAGGTTGGCAAACGTGGTGCCACTGTTTAAGAAAGGTGGTAAGGACAAGCCAGGGAACTACAGACCAGTGAACCTGATGTCAGTGGTGGGCAAGTTGTTGGAAGGAATCCTGAGGGACAGGATGTACATGTATTTGGAAAGGCAAGGACTGATTAGGGATCATTAACATGGCTTTATGCATGGGAAATCATATCTCACAAACTTGATTGAGCTTTTTGAGGCAACAAAGAGGATTGATGAGGGCAGAGAAGTAGACGTGATCTACATGGACTTCAGTAAGGCATTTGACAAGGTTTTCCATGGGAGATTGATTAGCAAGGTTAGATCTCATGGAATATAGGGAGAACTCGCTAGTTAGATACAGAACTGGCTCAAAGGTAGAAAACAAGAAGATGGTGGTGGTGGAGGGTTGATTTTCAGACTGGAGTCCTGTGACCAGTGGAATGCCACAAGGATCGGTCCGGGGTCTACTACTTTTCATCATTTATATAAATGATTTGGATATGAGCATAAGAGGTATAGTTAGTAAGTTTGCAGATGATACCAAAATTGGAGGTGTAGTGGACAGCGAAGAAGGTTACTTCCGATTACAACAGAACCTTGATCAGATGGGCCAATGGGCTGAGAAGTGGCAGATGGAGTTTAATTCAGATAAATGCGAGATGCTGCGTTTTGGGAAAGCAAATCTTAGCAGGACTTAAACACTTAATGGTAAGGTCCTAGGGAGTGTTGCTGAACAATGAGACCTTGAAGTGCAGATTCATAGTTCCTTGAAAGTGGAGTCACAGGTAGATAGGATAGTGAAGAAGGTGTTTGGTAAGCTATCCTTTATTGGTCAGAGTATTGAGTATATGAGTTGAGAGATCATGTTGTGACTGTACAGGACATTGATTAGGCCATTTTTGGAATATTGCGTGCAATTCTGGTCTCCTTCCTATTGGAAAGACGTTGTGAAACTTGAAAGGGTTCAGAAAAGATTTACAAGGATGTTGTCAGGGTTGGAGGATCTGAGCAATAGGGAGAAGCTGAACAGGCTGGGTCTGTTTTCCTGGAGCGTCAGAGGCTGAGGGGTGACCTTATAGAGGTTTACAAAATTATGAGGGGCATGGATAGGATAAATAGACAAAGTCTTTTCCCTGGGGTCGGGGAGTCCAGAACTAGAGGGCATAGGTTTAGGGTGAGAGGAGAAACATATAAAATGGACCTAAGGGGCAACTTTTTCACTCAGAGGGTGGTGTGTGTATGAAATGAGCTGCCAGAGGGAGTGGTGGAGGCTGGTACAATTACAATATTTAAAAGGCATCTGGATGAGTATATGAATAGGAAGGGTTTGGAGGGATATGGGCCAAGTGCTTGCAGGTGGGACTAGATTGGGTTGGGATATCTGGTCGGCATGGACGGGTTGGACCGAAGGGTCTGTTTCCATGCTGTACATCTCTATGACTCTATGACTCTAAGAATGTTGCCAGGGTTGGAACATTTGGGCTGTAGGTAGAGGCTGAACAGGGTGGGGCTGTTTTCTCTGGAACGTCGGAGGCTGAGGGGTTAACCTTATGGAGGTTATAAAACCATGAGGGGCATGGATAGGGTAAATAGATAAGGTCTTTTCCCTGGGATGGGTGAGTCCAGAATTAGAGGGCATAGGTTTAGGGTGAGTAGGGAAAGATATAAAAGAGACCTAAGGGGCAACCTTTTTCACCCAGAGGATGCTACGTGTATGGAATGAGCTGCCAGAGGATGTGGTGGAGGCTGGTACAATTGCAACATTTAAAAGGCATCTGGATGGGTATATGAATATGAAGGGTTTGGAGGGATATGGGCCAAGTGCTGGCAGGTGGGACTTGATTAATTTAGGATATCTGGTTGGCATGGACAAATTGGACTGAAGGGTCTGTTTCCATGCTGTATATCTCTATGACTCTAGGACTCTATCTTACTGGTGTTTGTGTGAGCTCACTGTGAGCAAATTGGTGTGTGTGTGTGTGTGTGTGTGTGTGTGTGTGTGTGTGTGTGTGTGTGTGTGTGTGTGTGTGTGTGTGTGTGTGTGTGTGTGTGTGTATGCGCGCATGTGCATGTGCCACTTTTTGACAGTCCCACTAACTTAAACTCCTTCCACATAATGTTGATTATCGTTCCGTTCAATATTTATCTAATTCCCTTTTGAAAGTTATTACTGAGCATACATCGACTAGCCTTTCAAACAGTGTGTTCAGATCGTAAAAAAACTCATCTCTCTTCCTGTACTTATGCCAATTACTTAAACATTTTTGCTACATTACAGCAGTGACTACACTTTAGAAGGTAATTAATGAGCTGTAAAGCGCTATGGGACATCCTCAGGCTGTGAAAGGTGGTGTATAAATGCAAGCTCTTTCCTTCTAACAGAATGGCCATTTATCTGAGTGCCATGCACTTGCTGTCTGTGCCAGACGTATCGGCACATATCAGGTAAAAGAAAACCACTTACTAACAGCTGGTGCTGTGAGGCTCATGTAAGTCTGGATGCCAACTGCTGTGTAGGCAGTTCTGCAATACTGTAACTGGACCAAATTTAATACCCACCAGCAATTGAGCTAAGTTGGCACACATTCATTCAGAATCCTAGGGCTAGTGTGCAGAGGGAAACAGAGGTTGGATTGAAACCAGAATCTGCTGAAATTCAATCAGTGCCTGCCAATGTAACTTCTGACCACATCCATGTATCCCATCTGCCAACCACACCATCCAAAATATTTGTTTAAACTGCTTGAGTGTGAACATACTTTCGTTCAACTTAAGTGCAAACACAGTGCGTGATTCATCCTCGCACAGCTTATAGGAGCATTCTCTTTTTAATTGATGTGATTTTGATCAGACTGCTCTAAATTTATGAAAGGGAAATCTTGTCTGACAAATCTGTTCGGGTGTTTTTTAAAGTTTAATTAATAGGGTGAATAAGGGAGAACCAAGTGAATGTGGTGCATTTAGATTTTCAACATGTATTTGATAAGGTGCCACACAAGAGATTATTATAGAGATATAATAGCTGAAATGTGTTGCTGGAAAAGCGCAGCAGGTCAGGCAGCATCCAAGGAACAGGAAATTCGACGTTTCGGGCATAAGCTCTTCATCAGGAAGGGCTTATGCCCGAAACGTTGAATTTCCTGTTCCTTGGATGCTGGCTGACCTGCTGCGCTTTTCCAGCAACACATTTTCAGCTCTGATCTCCAGCATCTGCAGACCTCACTTTCTCCTCCATAGATATATAATAATATAGGTTATTATTTTAATAACCTTAAAACTAATGTGTTAACATGGATTGAAGATTGGTTAATGAACAGAAAACGAAGATTAGGAATAAATGGATCATTTGCAGTTAGACATGTCATAGTTAGAAGGGTTTCTGTAAGGAGCGGTGTTGGGATCACAACTAAATACAATCTCTGTCAGCAACAAAGATGAGGGGACTGTGTGTAATGTATCCATGGTTTTCAGTATATAATACAAAGTTAGGCTGCAAAATGTTAAGTGAGTGGGCAAGGACATCACAGATCAATATAATGAGGAGAAGTATGAAGCTATCCACTTTACTAGAAAAATAGAAAAGCCAAATATCTTTTAAATGTTGAGAGACTGGGGAACGTTTGCTTTCAGAGGCACCTAACTGCCTTGTGCACAAATCATGAAACTCTAAGATGCAGATACACCAAGCAAATGGAAAGTTAAGCTTTATTACAAAGAGAATGGAATATTACAGTAAAGGAGAACTTTTGTGAGACCATTTCTGGAGTATGTGTCCAATCATAGTCTCTTTACTGCAGAGAAGATATACATGGCTGAGTTTTCAGATACTGCTGTGGGTCTGGAGTCACATGTCAGTCAGAACAGGTAAGGACGACAGATTCCATTCCTAAAGGAGTTAATGAACCAGATGGGGTTTCAGTTTAGAATGGTTTTATGGCCATCATTAGACCTTTAATTCCAGATTCGTTATTGAATTCAAATTCCACCATCTGTCATAGTGGGTCCCCAGAACATGACCTGGGTTTCTACATTAATAGTCCCATGAAATTAATCACAGGACATTTTAAAACATTTGCCATTATCAGTGGATGAATAATGAAGCAGTATGCCATGAGGAAGAGATGTCCCATGAGTTTGACACCTTTATATGCTGCTGGGCGATTTGTAATCTTCCCTTATTCTCCCACATCCATTAATCGTACTATCTGTTCACTTTATTTCCCCTAACACTGTCTCAGCTCTTAAATGTTCAGTTAAGGAGTTACTATATCTTTACATATTTACTGCTGATTTTCCTACTGGAGTGGAAGTAGTCCCCATGTTTCACAGAAATTTCTTAATAACTACAGTTTTCGAATCACTGGAAGCTGCATCAGACTGTGGCTTTAGTGTCCTTTCAGTAATGGGCAAAAATAAAACTTCACTCTAATCTCAAAAATTATGAATGACCAATGACGAGACTGGTCAGAGGGAATACTGGGAATGCCACAATGCCCTCTCCTCAACGGGAAGGCATTGTGGTATCAATATAGACTAAGTTGGCATAGAAATTTACAATGGTCTCTCATGCTTTGTTCTTGGAATGAAGACAACATTAATTGACGGGGAGGGGAACATTAATTATTGGTACTGTGTTGGTCCTGCCAAACACATAGAATACAGCTAAATCACCTGCAGACCAGTCCACAGTTGGTTGCTGGCTCCTTTCAACATTAATGACCAAGAGCTTAGATTTAAGGAAAGGGGTAAGTGGTGTAGAGAGTTTGTGAGGAAAATTGGTGGTGGGAGTCTGGAGCTCATTGCTTCTAAGAATGTTTGGGGCAGAAACTGTTGTGATATTTAAGAAGTGCACTTGTGATGCCGAAATACTTGTGGGTGAAGTGGGATTAGAATAGTTAGGGGGTTGTTATTGACTGATGCAGATTCAGTGGCCAACATGAAATAACTCCAGAGGACGGTATCCCATTACCATCTCCCCCTTTATTTACATATGATCAGTCCTTGACTATAGTACTGCCTCATTCAGGGTCAGGGAGCAGAGTGTCAGAATCTCTGAAACTCACCCTTTCTATTCATCACTGGTGGCCTGGTGGTATTGTCTCTGGATAGTTAATCCAGAAACCAAGGTTATGTCCTGGAGACCCGGGATCGAAACCTGCCACAGAAATGGTGGAATTTGAATTAAATAAAAATCTGGAACTAAAAGTTTAATGATTATTAATTGTCAGGGAAAACCTATGTGGTTCACTAACGTCCTTTAGGAGTCTGTCATCTTTACCTGGTCTGGCCTATGCGTGACTCCAGTCCCACAGCGATGTGGTTGACTCTCAACTGCCCTCTGGGCAATGAGCGAAGGGCATTAAAAAGCCAAGGCTCCCAGATTGGACCAGATTAACAGCCCCAATTAGGGAACTCATATTCTATGAGGTCCACCTGGCTGACCACATTGTAAGCTCTACAGAAAGGCCCTTGTCTGTGCAGTAGACCTCTACTTCTAACATCATCACCAGAAAAGTGTGAAACCAGAAAGTAAGATTAGATATATAGATTTTACACAATAAATGAGAACTGGATAGTTTTCACTCTAAATTGCAGGAATAATGGGGCAAAAGAGCAGGATAATTGGGATGAATGATCAACACAGACACAATGGGTTGAATGGCCTCCCTGTGTGCTGTACAATTGCGTGATCCAGAGAGTGGACGAAGGAATCAGATACTCTTAAGGTCTGTAATGTTTGTTCAGTTACAACATACACTTTAAGCTGCTTTAAAGGAAGGATTTTACATGAATTCTCTGTCTGGAAGCTGTTGAACATATTTTCCACCTTCACCTGCAGACAATTGACTCAGCATCAGACTAAATGATTTCTACAGCCAACTGGTTCTGGTTCAAACTCGTGAGCCATGATTAAGAGATGTTAAAAATAACAAAATGGTTCAAAATTTATATTTTAAAAGTTTGACGTAAGGAAATGTTTTAAACTTGGGATGTGCATTTCTATATGTTTATTTGAAAAGAAGTAAAATGTAGGAAAAGACACAGCTCACGTAAATAAAGCAATATGCTTCCTTATCTTTTCAAAAAAATGTCTTACTCGATAAAAAAAAGTAACATTGAGATCTAGACTAAAGGAGAGCAGCAACTGAACTAAGGAAATTTATGCTGTTGATCCAGAGAGTTGCTGGTAACTTCAGTGAGTGTGACAGATTGGTTACTAGTTAATGAATGGGAGTTCACATCCCACTGTGGCAGCTTGTGAGTGTTCGTTCAGTCAATCAAATAAATCTAGAATAAAAATCTAAGATGGCTTGTTGCAAATAAAGTAAAGCAACTAGTTCATTCCTGCCATTTTTACCACTCTGGTAGAAATATAACTCCAGACTGACTTAAACAGCCAAGCAGGCAACTCTGACACAGATGAACACACAGTTGGAATTAGGCAGGATGGGAACTCAATGTTGACCTGCTTACTCACTTTATTGTTCCTAGCTAGAACCTAGACATGGTGAAGAGATTCCAGCTCAGGTGAAAGCCTCCTCTGCACACTTGTTCCAAAATTGCATGCAAGTGTGGGCTACTTCACTAACTGAGGACTGAAGAATGATAGATGAAAATGTCTTGCTGGGAAAGTGCAGCAGGTCAGGCAGCATCCAAGGAGCAGGAGGATTGACGTTTCGGGCATGAGCCCTTCTTCAGATTCAGATTCAGCAAAACCAATGTAGTGTACAAAATCCCATGCAAGGACTGCACAAAACACTACTTAGGACAAACAGGAAGACAGCTAACGATCTGCATCCATGAACACCAACTAGCCACGAAACAACACGACCAGCTATCCTTAGTAGCCACACACGCAGATGACAAGCAACATGAATTCGACTGGGACAACACTACTATTATAGAACAAGCCAAACAGAGAACAGACAGGGAATTCCTAGAGGCATGGCACTCATCCACAGATTCTATCAACAAACACATCGACCTGGACCCAAGATACCAACCACTGCAGCGGACAGCTGGAACTGACAACCGGAAGCGGCAGAGACAAACCACTATAAATGCCGGAGGAAACATCACAGAAGGCTTCACAGGAGGCTCCCAAGCACTGAGGATGTCACCTAGATAGGGGACGAATCATTTGCAACAAAAATTCCCAGCTCGGCGAACAGAACCACAACATTGAGCGATAAGTGGTAGGTAACATTTATGCCAGATATGTACCAAGAAAAGAAGATGTACCATCTTGCTTTGTCATTCAATGGCATTGAGAAGTCCACCGTCAACGTTCTGCAGGGCATTGTCGTTGGCCAGAAACTTAAGGACAAACTACATAACTACTGTGGCTATTAGACTGGATTAAAGATGGTGGTGTTCTGTGTCACTGGGTCAAAACACTCTGAAACAGCATTGTAGGAGACCTAACATGAGTTGCAGTGGTTCAGAAAGATAGCTCTTCATCACCTACTCAAGATTATGGAGGGTTGGCAACAAATACTGGCCTTGTTGGCAGCACTCACATCCCTTGAATGGATCAAAGAATATGAGTGATGATTTATTGACTGATATTCAAAAGGCTGAACTTTCAGTAAAAAAGAAAGAAGTTGCATTTATATTCTGCCTTTCAATCACTCAGGATGTCGCAGTTAATGACCATGGAAATGTAGTTACTGTTTTGCTGTAAGAAACATGATCTGTGCACAGCCAAGTGTAAGTAGAGAAGAGATGACCAGATACCTTTTGAAGTTTTATTTCTTTCATGGATGTGGACATCAGAAGCACGGCCAACATTTGTTGCCCTTTCCGAATTTCCCTGGAACCGAGTGACTTGCTGGGCCATTTTGGAGGGCAGTTAAGAATCAATTACCTTGCTGTGTGGGTCTGAAGTCACATGTGTAGGCCAGACCAGGTAAGGATGGCAAATCGGTTTTCTCTTACATTGGTTTTTACAGCAACAGTTTCCTGACCACTGTTCCTGAACACTGTTATTAAGAATAAATTCACAGATGTTAATTGAATTTAAATGTGGGATTTGAAACCAGGCGAGGAATTAGCTTGGACCTCTGATCACTAATTCAGGGACATTCAGTGTGCCATGTCCTTCCTAAACCATTTCTAGATGTTTGGCCACACTCTCTATACTTACACATCATCCCTGAGATGTCAGTATCGGGGCAGCTTGTGGGCTGCTGGAGATAGCTTTGCTGTTGTTTCCCATGAGACCTTGATACTTGTCCTCAGACATGCAGGAGGGGTATCTGGGTGAACTGGGCATTTCTCTGCAAAGGTCATGGCAGAACCTACAAGAGAAGTGCTGGAGGCTGGTCCAATTACAACATTCAATAGGCAGCTAGATGGTACATGAACAGGAAGGGTTTGGAGGGATATGGGCCAACTGCTGGCAAAAGGGATAGAATATATTTGGGTTGGCCAGAATGAGTTGGACCGAAGGGACTGTTTCCGTGCTGTGCAATGTCTCCATAAAGAGGGATAAGGCCTTGCAATTGATGGTTAGAAGTGTTTAATAGATGATGGTTAATATATGAGTCGCTGTGGAATGAAGAATGCTTCTTATTTGGTTCGGGTGACAGAGATATTTCTGTATCACCACTGGAGCAGTCCCAATATTCTCCTGCCAGGGCCAGGGTTCTCTCCACATAGGGGGTGAGGACATGGATACCGGGCAGCTCTCAACCCTTTTGGGAACCCTCTGCCCATTACAGTCCGTCTTCTCCAGTAATGAGAGAATGTATTGGGAATGAGAGAGGCAACAGTAGGTGACATGGCTGGGTTGGTACAGGCGGGGGAAAGCTGGTGAGGTTTACCAGGGGCTGAAGGGGCAGCACATGCACAGGGTTATCAGTGTGGGAGGGTGGTGGGAATAGGGAGCATCACAGACATAGGGGTATCAGTGTGGGAGGGTGGTGGGGATAGGGAGCAGCACACACATGGGGGTATCAGTGTGGGCGGGTGGTGGGGCTGAGGGAGCAGCACATACACAGGGGGTACCAGTGTGGGAGGGTGGACGGGTTAGGGAGCAGTACACACACGGGGATATCAGTGTGGGAGGTTGGTGGGTTGAGGGAGCAGCACACAGAGGTATCAGTGTGGGCGGGTGGTGGGGCTGAGGGAGCAGCACACACACAGAGGGGTATCAGTGTGGGAGGGTGATGGGGCTGAGGGAGCAGCACATACACAGGGGGTATCAGTGTGGGAGGGTGGTGGGGTTAGAAAGCAGCCCACACACAGGGGGTATCAGTGTGGGAGGGTGGTGGGGTTAGAAAGCAGCCCACACACTGGGGTATCAGTGTGGTAGGGTGGTGGGGCTGAGGGAGCAGCAAACACACAGGGGGTACCAGTGTGGGAGGGTGGTGGGGATAGTGAGCAGCACACACACAGGGGTATCAGTGTGGGAGGGTGGTGGGGTTAGAAAGCAGCCCACACACAGGGGGTACCAGTGTGGGAGGGTGGTGGGGATAGTGAGCAGCACACACACAGGGGTATCAGTGTGGGAGGGTGGTGGGGTTAGAAAGCAGCCCACACACTGGGGTATCAGTGTGGGAGGGTGGTGGGGCTGAGGGAGCAGCACACACAGGGGGGTATCAGTGTGGGAGGGTGGTGGGGCTGAGGGAGCAGCACACACACAGGGGTATCAGTGTGGGAGGGTGGTGGGGCTGAGGGAGCAGCACACACGGGGGGTATCAGTGTGGGAGGGTGGTGGGGCTGAGGGAGCAGCACATACACGGGGGGTATCAGTGTGGGAGGATGGTGGGGATAGAAAGCAGTCCACACACTGGGGTATCAGTGTGGGAGGATGGTGGGGTTAAGGAGCAGCACACACACGAGGGTATCAGTGTGGGAGGGTGGTGGGGCTGAGGGAGCAGCACACATACGGGGGTATCAGTGTGGGAGGGTGGTGGGGCTGAGGGAGCAGCACACATACGGGGGTATCAGTGTGGGAGGGTGGTGGGGCTGAGGGAGCAGCACACATACGGGGGTATCAGTGTGGGAGGGTGGTGGGGCTGAGGGAGCAGCACACATACGGGGGTATCAGTGTGGGAGGGTGGTGGGGCTGAGGGAGCAGCACATACACAGGGGTATCAGTGTGGGAGGGTGGTGGGGTTAAGGAGCAGCACACACACAGAGGTATCAGTATGGGAGGGTGGTGGGGCTGAGGGAGCAGCACACATATGGGGGTATCAGTGTGGGAGGGTGGTTGGCATAGGGAGCAGGTAAAAAGAATGACTGCAGATGCTGGAAACCAGATTCTGGGTCAGTGGTGCTGGAAGAGCACAGCAGTTCAGGCAGCATCTGAGGAGCAGGGAAATCGACGTTTCAGGCAAAAGCCCTTCATCAGGAATAAAGGCAGTGAGCCTGAAGCGTGGAGAGATAAGCTAGAGGAGGGTGGGGGTGGGGAGAAAGTAGCATAGAGTACAATAGATGAGTGGGGGAGGGGATGAAGGTGATAGGTCAGGGAAGAGAGGGTGGAGTGGATAGGTGGAAAAGGAGATAGGCAGGTAGGACAGGTCCGGACAAGTCATGGGGACAGTGCTGAGTTGGAACTTTGGAACTAGGGTGAGGTGGGGGAAGGGGAAATGAGGAAACTGTTGAAGTCCACATTGATGCCCTGGGGTTGAAGTGTTCCGAGGCGGAAGATGAGGCCTTCTTCCTCCAGGCATCTGGTGGTGAGGGAGCGGCGGTGAAGGAGGCCCAGGACCTCCATGTCCTCGGCAGAGTGGGAGGGGGAGTTGAAATGTTGAGCCACGGGGCGGTGTGGTTGATTGGTGCGGGTGTCCCGGAGATGTTCCCTAAAGTGCTCTGCTAGAAGGCGCCCAGTCTCCCAAATGTAGAGGAGACCGCATCGGGAGCAACGGATACAATAAATGATATTAGTGGATGTGCAGGTAAAACTTTGATGGATGTGGAAGGCTCCTTTAGGGCCTTGGATAGAGGTGAAGGAGGAAGTGTGGGCACAGGTTTTACAGTTCCTGCGGTGGCAGGGGAAAGTGCCAGGATGGGAGGGTGGGTTGTAGGGGGGCGTGGACCTGGCCAGGTAGTCACGGAGGGAACGGTCTTTGCAGAAGGTGGAAAGGGGTGGGGAGGGAAATATATCCCTGGTGGTGGGGTCTTTTTGGAAGTGGCGGAAATGTCGGCAGATGATTTGGTTTATGCCAAGGTTTGTAGGGTGGAAGGTGAGCACCAGGGGCGTTCTGTCCTTGTTACGGTGGAGGGGTGGTGTCTGAGGGCGGAGGTGCGGGATGTGGACGAGATGCATTGGAGGGCATCTTTAACCACGTGGGAAGGGAAATTGCGGTCTCTAAAGAAGGAGGCCATCTGGTGTGTTCTGCGGTGGAACTGGTCCTCCTGGGAGCAGATACGGCGGAGACGGAGGAATTGGGAATACAGGATGGCATTTTTGCAAGAGGTAGGGTGGGAAGAGGTGTAATCCAGGTAGCTTTGGGAGTCGGTGGGTTTGTAAAAAATGTCAGTATCAAGTCGGTCATCATTAATGGAGATGGAGAGGTCCAGGAAGGGGAGGGAGGTCACAGATGGTCCAGGTAAATTTAAGGTCAGGGTGGAATGCGTTGGTGAAGTTGATGAACTGCTCAACCTCCTCGCGGGAGCACGAGGTGGAGCCAATGCAGTCATCAATGTAACGGAGGAAGAGGTGGGGAGTGGTGCCGGTGTAATTACGGTAGATCAACTGTTCTACGTAGCCAACAAAGAGACAGGCATAGCTGGGGCCCGTACGTGTGCCCATGACTACCCTTTTGGTCTGGAGGAAGTGGGAGGATTCGAAGGAGAAATTGTTAAGGGTGAGGACCAGTTTGGCCAGACGAATGAGTGTGTCGGTGGAAGGGTACTGTTGGAGACGTCAGGAGAGGAAGAAACGGAGGGCTTGGAGGCCCTGGTCATGGCGGATGGAGGTGTAGAGAGATTGGATATCCATGGTGAAGATGAGGCGTTGGGGGCCGGGGAAACAGAACTCTTGGAGGAGGTGGAGGGCGTAGGTGGTGTCTCGAACGTATGTAGGGAGTTCCTGGACTAGGGGGGAATAAGACAGTGTCGAGGTAGGTAAAGATGAGTTCAATGAGGCAGGAGCATGCTGAGAGAATGGGTCGGCCAGGTGGTCAGGCTTATGGACCTTGGGAAGGAGGTAGAACCGGGCAGTGCGGGGTTCCCGGATTATGAGGTTGGAAGCTGTGGGTGGGAGATCTCCTGAGGTGATGAGGTTCTGTATGGTCTGGGAGATGATGGTTTGGTGATGGGGGGGTGGGGTCATGTCGCGGGACGGTAGGAAGAGATGTCCTTGAGTTGGCGTTTGGCTTCAGCTTTGTAGAGGTCAGTGCGCCAGACTATCACTGCACCTTCTTTATCCGTTGTCTTGATGGTGAGATTGGAATTGGAGCAGAGGGATCGGAGGGCTGCGCAATGCGAGGGTGAGAGGTTGGAGTGGGGGAGGGGGATAGACAGATTGAGGCAGTTAATGTCCCAGTGGCAGTTGGAAATGAAGAGGTCGAGGGCAGGTAATAGGCCAGCGCAGGGTGTCCAGGTGGATGGAGTGTGTTGGAGGTGGGCGAAGGGGTCCTCGGAAGGTGGGCGGGAGTCCTGATTGTGAAAGTAAGCTCGGAGGTGGAGTCAACGGAAGAATTGTTCTACGTCACGGTGTGTATTAAATTCATTGATGCATGGGCGGAGGGGGATGAAGGTGAGTCCTTTGCTGAGGACTGATCGTTCGTCCTCATTATGGGGGAGGTCTGGAGGGATGGTGAAAACTCGGCAGGGCTAGGAGCTGGGATCTGGTGTGGGTGTGGAGTTGGGAGTGGGGGCGGAACCTGTAACTGGAGGGGGTGTGGTGGTGGGGGCAATTGGGGTGGAATCATGAGCAGTGGTGGTGTTCCCCTCGGGGTTCTGGGGGATGGGGATAGTGACAGTGGGATCTGTGGGGGGCGTGTCAGCAGAATGCAGGTGAGTGGCGCTGGTGGGGGCGGAAGTGGTGGTGACCATGGCAGTAGGGGTGGCGGAAGTCACTGAGCGTGTGGCATCAGTGATGATGTGAGAGGCGGAAGTGATGTCACGTGTCATACATGAGAAATTGTGAGGGGTGGAAGTGGTTGTGGGAGTGGCCATAATGGGGGTGAAGTGACATCATCAATCAGTGTGGGGGTGGCAGCTGCATCATCCGCATGGCTAATGGCGTCTGAGTAGTTTCCGAGGCCAGGGAAAACTTCAGGAATGTTTGAGGAGTGCTGGTTATGGAGGGGGGTAGACAAAAGTTTGTTGTACTTACAGTTTTTGATGTTTGAGATGGAATTGGAACAGCACACACGCAGGGGGTATCAGTGTGGGAGGGTGGTGGGGCTGAGGGAGCAGCACACACACGGGGGTATCAGTATGGGAGGGTGGTGGGGTTAGGGAACAGCGCGCACACAGGGGTATCAGTGTGGGAGGGTGGTGGGGTTAGGGAACAGCGCGCACACAGGGGTATCAGTGTGGGAGGGTGGTGGGGTTAGGGAACAGCGCGCACACAGGGGTATCAGTGTGGGAGGGTGGTGGGGTTAGGGAACAGCGCGCACACAGGGGTATCAGTGTGGGAGGGTGGTGGGGTTAGGGAGCAGCACACACACAGGGGGTATCAGTGTGGGAGGGTGGTGGGGTTAGGGAACAGCGCGCACACAGGGGTATCAGTGTGGGAGGGTGGTGGGTTAGGGAGCAGCACACACACAGGGGGTATCAGTGTGGGAGGGTGGTGGGTTAGGGAGCAGCACACACACGGGGGTAATGCCCTTAGGGAAGGAATTTGATGATTTTTGACCCAGTCACAGTGAAGGAATGACAATATATTTCCATGATTTGGAGATGCCGGTGTTGGATTGGGGTGTACAAAGTTAAAAATCACACAACATCAGGTTATGGTCCAACAGGTTTAATTGGAAACACACTAGATTTCGGAGCGACGCTCCTTCATCAGGACTATAACCTGGTGTTGTGTGATTTTTAACTAAATATATTTCCAAGTCAGGATGGTGAGTGGCTTGGTGGGTCATTTGCAGGGGGTGGTGTTTCCAAGTTGCTCCAGAGGCTTCCCTGGTGGGAGATCGCTTTTTATCTACAGAGTCCATGAGTTAAATTGAAGTGGAATTCAGGGTCAATCGGCCCAGGAGGGTATCCCTCCCTAGGTGACACCCCAGCCCAGCCCAACACTCTCTTCCCCACCAGCAGCTGCCGAGTTAAAATCCACCCGAGGGAGTCAGGTCTGACACCCGTCCAACTTCTGTTAAACTGCACTTGGATTACTGTGCAGGCCTTGTACTCCTGTGTCACCGTTATGTGAAGGAATGAAAGAATATAAACGGAAATACTGAAAAGTAGCTTTATTTTAATAAAAAATATTGGTGTTTCCTGCTATGTGGAAACATGTAGGAAACATCAGAAAAACTTGCTGACAGAAAGGCTGATTAAACAGAGGCTATCGGAAATCATCCAATATCTTCCCAAACTGGGAACTCACATCAGAACACAGTGGAATCCTGTAGGAGATAGAGGCAATCTTTTAAATACAATACTTTGTCTTTTAAGGCATTCTTTTATGACATGGAGAATCCGACACAAAGTCAGGTTTGCCCTCAATTTGATTGCTGAAGACATTGACGCATTTTGGAGACAGTTCTACAAGTTCAGGATTTCACTGTCTGCTTCTCAGAAACGGTACCCCCACTGTGGGCAGGCTACCTGGAGGGCACTCTCACAGAGCTTAATGCCAGCTCCCTGTTAATGTCAAACACACACACACAGGCGTGCATTCACACACACACACACACACACACACGCACAGGCGTGCAATTCCCATGAAAGACACATAATTGGTTATAATCACACACGCACACACACGCGCACACAGACACACACGTGCATGCGCACGCACACACACACAGAGGCAGGCGTGCATTCACACACACAGACACATACACAGGTGTGCATTCACACAGACACATAATGGGTTATACTCACACACGCACACACGCGCACACAGACACACACGTGCACGTGCGCACACACACAGAGGCAGGTGTGCATTCTCACACACACACAGGCATGCATTCACACAGACCCATAATCAGTTATACTCACACACGCATACACACGCACACAGACACACAGACACACATATATGCAAGCGTGCACATAAACACACAAACATGCATCTACTCTCTCACACAAACACACAGGCTACCATCAAAACAAACGCATGCAAATTGATGCACATTAATGGGCTGTTAAGCCATTGTAAGGGACAGCAGTTTAACTATGGAACACGCAACAAAGCCCAGTCAATGCAGGCCTCTGACCCATGGGGAATTTCATGCACTCTGTTGTATAGCCATCTGATGCTACAGAGAGACGATCCTGCACTTTCCTTCGGAGCAGGGCAGGCCTCTGGCAGATTGTCCAATGCCTCACTACTCCCCACGAATGTTAATGAGGCTTGGGAGTTTTATTTAACTCTATCACGGAATGTGGGTGTAGCTGGTGGGGCCTGTCCCTAAATGCTCTCGAGAAGGTGGCGATAAATTGTCACCTTGAACCGCTGCAATCCAGGTGGTATCTGTAGCAGCTGAGTGGCTTGTGCAGTCATTCCAGAGGGTGGTTTAGAGTCTGCAGTAGGTCAGGAGTCACATGTAGGCTGAACCAGGTAAGAATGGTAGTTTCCTTCCCTAAAGGATATGAAGAAACCTGCTGAGATTTTATGACAAATTGATGATAGGTTAATGATTACTGTCTCTGAGATTCTTTTTCAATTCCAACTTGAATGGACGATGGAAGAGGACTTGCCATCTGAGGTAGTTTGGGCTGAGGTTAGAAATAGGAAAGGTGAGGTCACCCTGTTAGGTGTTTTCTACAGGCCTCCTAATAGTCCTAGAGAAGTAGAGGATAATATTGCGAGGATGATTCAGGAAAAGAGTGAAGGTAGCAGGGTGGTTGTTATGGGGGACTTTAACTTCCCAGATATTGACTGGGAGAGCTATAGCTCGAGTTCATTAGATGGGTCGGTGTTTGTACAATGTGTGCAGGATGGTTTCCTGACACAATATGTCGACAGGCCAACAAGAGGGGAGGCTATATTGGATTTGGTTCTAGGTAATGAACCAGGCCAGGTGTTAGACTTGGAGGTAGGTGAGCACTTCGGGGACAGTGACCACAACTCGGTGACTTTTACTTTAGTGATGGAGAGGGATAATCGTGCGCCGCAGGGCAAGAGCTATAGCTGGGGGCAGGGAAATTATGATGCAGTGAGGCATGACTTAGGATGTGTGGATTGGAAAAACAGGCTTCAAGAGAAGAACACTAATGAGATGTGGGGATTGTTCAAGGAGCAGCTACTGCGTGTCCTCGATAGGTATGTACCAGTCAGGCATGGTGTAAAGGGCCTTGTGAGGCAGCCGTGGTTTAGTAAGGAATTGGAGTCCCTTGTGAAAGGGAAGAAGGCGGCATATGTAAAGATGAGGCGTGAAGGTTCAGTTGGGGCGATTGAGAGTTATAAGGTAGCCAGGAAGGAGCTAAAGAGGGAGCTAAGAGAAGCGAGAAGGGGACATGAAAAGTCTTTAGCTGGTAGGATTAGGGAAAACCCAAAGGCTTTCTATAGGTATGTCAAGAATAAAAGGATGACTAGGGTAGGTATCGGTCCAGTCAAGGATAGTAGTGGGAAGTTGTGTGTGGAGGCGGAGGAGATTGGAGAGACATTAAATCAGTACTTTTCATCAGTATTCACTCAGGAACAGGACACTGTTGCTGATGTGAATATGGAATCACAAATAATTAGAATGGATGCCCTGGAAATATGCAGGGAAGAGGTTTTGGGAATATTGGAAAGGATGAATATAGATAAGTCTCCTGGGCCTGATGGCATTTACCCCAGGATCCTATGGGAAGCTAGGGAGGAGATAGCAGAGCCATTGGCCTGGATTTTTATGTCGTCATTGTCAACGGGAATAGTACCAGAGGACTGGAGGATAGCGAATGTGGTCCCATTGTTCAAGAAAGGGAGTAGGGATAGCCCTAGTAACTATAGGCCAGTGAGTCTGACTTCAGTGGTGGGCAAAGTCTTAGAGAGAATGGTAAGGGATAAGATTTATGAACATCTGGGTAGGAATAACGTGATCAGGGATAGCCAGCATGGTTTTGTGAAGGGCAGGTCGTGCCTCACAAACCTTATTGAGTTCTTTGAGAAGGTGACTAAGGAAGTGGATGAGGGTAAAGCAGTAGATGTTGTGTATATGGATTTTAGTAAGGCGTTCGATAAGGTTCCCCATGGTAGGCTAATGCTAAAACTTCGGAGGTATGGCATTGAGGATACATTAGAGGTTTGGATTAGGAATTGGCTGGCTGGAAGGAGACAGAGGGTAGTAGTTGATGGATTATGTTCATCTTGGAGTGCAGTTACTAGCGGTGTACCACAAGGATCTGTTTTGGGACCATTGCTTTTTGTTATCTTTATAAATGATCTAGAGGAAGGACTTGAAAGCTGGGTAAGCAAGTTTGCGGATGACACAAAAGTCGGTGGAGTTGTGGATAGTGAGGAAGGAAGTGGTAGGTTACAGCGGGATATAGATAAGTTGCAGAGCTGGGCGGAAATGTGGCAAATGGAATTCAATGTAGCTAAGTGTGAAGTCGTTCACTTTGGTAGGAATAACAAGATGATGGATTACTGGGCTAATGGTAGGCTACTTGGTAGTGTGGATGAGCAGAGGGATCTTGGTGTCTATGTACACAGATCTCTGAAAGTTGCCACCCAGGTAAATAGTGCTGTGAGGAAGGCATATGGTGTACTGGGCTTTATTGGCAGAGGAATTGAGTTCCGGAGTCCTGAGGTCATGTTGCAGTTGTATAAGACTCTGGTGAGGCCTCATCTGGAGTATTGTGTGCAGTTTTGGTCGCCATACTATAGGAAGGATGTGGAAGCTTTAGAACGAGTGCAGAGGAGGTTTACCAGGATGTTGCCTGGAATGGTAGGAAAATCTTATGAGGAAAGGCTGAGGCACTTGGGGCTGTTCTCATTGGAGAAGAGAAGGTTTAGGGGAGATCTGATAGAAGTGTATAAGATGATTAGGGGTTTAGATAGCGTAGATACTAAGAACCTTTTACCGCTAATGGAGTCAGGTGTTACTAGGGGACATAGCTTTAAATTAAGGGGTGGTAGGTATAGGACAGATGTTAGGGGTAGATTCTTCACACAGCGGGTTGTGAGTTCATGGAATGCCCTGCCCGTATCAGTGGTGAACTCTCCTTCTTTATGGTCATTTAAGCGGGCATTGGATAGGCATTTGGAAGTTATTGGGCTAGTATAGGTTAGGTAGGATTCGGTCGGCGCAACATCGAGGGCCGAAGGGCCTGTACTGCGCTGTATCCTTCTATGTTCTATGTTCTATGAATAAAGTCTGCCGGCTACAGTGGTGGGATGTGAAATTGTGTCCAGAAATCCTTAGCTTGCGCCTCTGGATTCTAGACCAGTGTCATGACAACCACATCATCACTGCTTCCATTAAAATGGCCGACACCAGCGTGAGGGATGGAGGTGGGGCAGAGGGCTGGGGTTTTGGAGCTTACATCACACCTCTCCAGCCTCTCCCCCATCAGGCATCATCCCCAATCTGAGTTACAATTAGCCCTGGATTTACCAAGACTGGGGTTGTGCAGAGCATAGTGGTGATTCGGTTTACTCATTCACCGCAAACGCTTCACTGTTCAGTGTTAAACAAACACACAAGAGATCAATAAAACATTCCCAGAAACTCGATTTGCATAAACCAGAACTGATGGCACAATTAACAACCCCACAGGGGGCAAGAATAAATTTGCCTCTGTCCGGGGATCACGAGGAATGAATTTTAATGAGGTCGCTTATTTGTGAATTTGACTGGCTGTTTTCTCTTTTAAATCAATACCTCATTAAAACCTTCTCTAATGATTTTACCAGTGAGAGTTTATATTGTAACAGTGTAATTTAATATTAGCTTGGTTGGCTGGATGGCTGGTTAGTAACACTAACAGCGTGGGTTTGATTTCCGCAATGGCTGAGTTTCCCATGAAGGACCCTCCTTCTCAACCCCTTGCTGAGGTATGGTGACCCTGAGGTTAAACTACCACCAGCTGCCTCTCTCTCTCTCTCTCTCTCTCTCTCTCTAGTGACACTGCAGCCCTATGGTCTAGGAGGGCAGGTGACCACTTTTTTTAAAACCTCATTGAAGATGAAATCACTTTTTCTTTCTGCATTGTGGGCAGCACAATGGCCCAGTGGTTAGCACTGCTGCCTCACAGTGCCAGAGACCCAGATTCAATTCCCACCTCAGGTGACTGTCTGTGTGGAGTTTGCACATTCTCCCCGTGTCTGCGTGGGTTTCCTCTGGGTGCTTCGGTTTCCTCCCAAAGTCCAAAAATGTGCAGGTTAGGTGAATTGGCCATGCTAAATTGCCTGTAGTGTTAGGGGAATGGGTCTGGGTGGGTTGCGCTTTGGCGGGTTGGTGTGGACTTGTTGGGCCGAAGGGCCTGTTTCCACACTGTAAATAATCTAATCTAATTTTTACACGGAGCAAGTGTTGGTGGGTGTAAGTTGCTTCTCATCCCTGGGTGTGGGTATTAAGGCCACAATCTCCAATTTTGGACAGAATGGGATTATCAGCTTTTCTAAGTATTCCATTGACTGTAAAATACTTTGGAATGTCTGCCATTACGAAAGGTGTGGTATCAATCTAACTCATCCTTTCTTCTGTCTGTGAAGACTGCTAACCTAGAAGCTTTTAGGGCTGGATTTGTTGTGTCCCTCAATGATTTTAGCCTTTGTGTACGCTGGCTTGGGCACATCGTCTTCAGATCCCGTCACCAGACTTTAGGAAGGATGTGAGGATTCTTGAGAAGGTCCAGCCTTGAGATTTATCAGAATGCTTTCTGGGATGAGGGATTTTAATTGGGCTTGTGTTCCTTGGAGCAAAGGAGACTGAGGGAAGTTTTGATACGGCCCACATAAGGTTATAGCAGGTTTGGATAAGAAAAACAAAGAAAATGTTGCTCCCAATAGTTGATGGTGCAAGGCCTGAGGGAGGAAGATAGAAGATTTTGTTTAAGTGATTTGAGAAAAGCACGAGAAAGAACACTTTCCTGCAACATGTGGCGATAACCTGGAAAGGTCTGCTCATGAGGGATGTGAAAAATGGAGATGATGTCAGCAGGAGATTGGATGGAGACGTTCAAGAAATGAAAGTGTAATGCTACAGAGATTGAGTGGGATTGACTTATTTGCTCTGTGGAGGGCTGCCATGGACTCAATGCACCAAATGGCCTCCCTGTGTGCTTTAGCTGACTATGACTAACAGTTGGTCAGGCAGCATCCAAGGAACAGGAGATTTGACGATTCGGGCATAAGCCCTTCTTCAGGATTCCTGAAGATTCTTTGGATTCTTTGGATTCCCGAAGAAGGGCTTATGCCTGAACCGTCGATTCTCCTGTTCCTTTGATGCTGCCTGACCTGCTGCGCTTTTCCAGCAACACATTTTCAGCTCTGATCTCCAGCATCTGCAGACCTCACTTTCTCCCCTATGACTAACAGTCAAGAATTATCCAAAAGATAATATTGATTTTCCTACTGGCTGTTGGAAGGCGGGATGCTCCAGGATAGTCCTATTGGGTAACAATGCCAGGGGGTGGAGGCAGCCTTGTCAGAGATGATGAAATTTCCACCAATGATATGGTCAGATTGAATCCAAAATTTCCAAAGCATTATCTAGGTCTCTGGATTAACATCACTAGCCATAATACCACTAGGCTGTCACTGCCCTAATGGTGACTGAAGATTGAATACGTGACAACAGGTACATGAAGCAGTGAAGTGGTGAAAACAACAGTTTCCAAACAAGGAAGAAGAGTAGGCCTCATGGTCCTTTGGGCCTGACCCACCATTCAATCATATCGTGGCTGATCTGACTTTAGCCTCAACTCTACCTTCCTGCGCATCCCCAATAATCTTTCCTCTTTTATTTTGTAATAAGTATCAGTTCCGCTTGGCGAGGTCGGTTATTGACAAACCTCCAGCCTTCCCTTCAAGGACAAAAAAAACTAACTTTGTGCAATACAAATGGAAATAATTAAAGAAAGGCAAAAAAAAGGGGGACTGTGCACACATTTCATCATCTTTATTTAACGTGTTAATTTTGTGACCTTGCCAACATTTTTCCCCAGCATGTCCCTGGATATCTTTACATTTAAAGGTGATGACAGAACCACACAACTTTTCCAAAAAAAATACATTGGATGCTGTTTAATAATATGTAGCAACAGAAAGGTCCTCATTATTGAGAGGGGGAGGGGGAAGGGAATGAGGGTGACTTTGGGGAAGAGGGAATTGGGAGAGACTGAATGATGTAGTCAGTGGCTGGGCTGGTATGTCCTCTCTAATCCCCCTCCAAACATCCTCCACCCTCGATCCTCGGTTTGTATCCAGAGCAAAGCAAAGAGGCGAAATTTACCTCAGAACGCCTCAGTCCTAATTGAAGTGTAAAGCTTGATATGGTGTGAACCCAATAATGGGAAGTACATTGATTCAGAGAAAGCTACAGTGTGTAATGAGGCCATTCAGCCCATCGTTTCAACCTGGTAGTGTTTCTCAATTAATTCCACTCCCCTCCTCTTTCCCCATATCCTTGTGATTTATTTAAATGTTTATTCAATACTCTTTAGGAAGTATTGAATTTGCTTTTGTCACTCTGTCAAGCTGCACATTCCAAAACACAACCATCCACTGTCAAAGAACAAGTTCCTTCCTGGCTCACCCTTGCTCTTTTGCCAATCATCTTCAGTCCAGAAACTTTGGCCCCCAACCCTTTGGTCACTGGAAGTTTTCCCCTTATTTAGTTGATCAAAACCATTCATACAAAAAGCTCATGAGGTGTAGTGCTAATGCCCCTCCCTCTCGGTCACAAGGTGAAGTTCCACTTGCCCTGGAGGACTGCCATGACATACCTGAACAGCAAATTCCAATATGGAACAGCTTTCACATCTCCCCTTCTCTATCCAAGAAGAATAATCCCAAATTGTTTTCCAAATTAACTGAAGTCTGCCATCCCGTGTCCCATTCTAATAAAAATTTCCTCTGTACCCTCTCCAAGGCTTTGCCATCTTTTCTACAGTTTAGAAGAAAGTGAGGACGGCAGATGCTGGAGGTCAGAATTGAAAAATGAGTTGCTGGAAAAGCACAGCCGGTCAGGCAGCATCCAAGGAACAGGAGAGTCAACGTTTCGGGCATAAGCCCTTCATCAGGAATGATCTACAATACAGTGCTTAAGAGTTGTACCTAATCATCCAACTGGAAGTTATGGGATTAACAGTGATAAAGTAATGGCAACACTGTCCCACTGGAGACATCAGATCACTTGTGATGAGGACCTGATGGAAGATGGTTTTGTTGAAGAACAACTCATGTTTCAGTACATAGAGTAAATAAGTATTAAATGTTTATTAGTTTTCCTTGGTGGCAGGTGTCCAGTCGTCATCTGGCTAAAGTAAGGAACTTGTTTGTGACATCAACACACTAACCTTTAAAGGTCTTAGCTAATTTTCTTGCTTTTTCCTCTGCATGTCAAATGATAAATGCAATTCAAAAACGCAGCACAAGTGAGTAATCAGAGTCAATGCTGACCTCACCTGGTGTAAAGCTGGTGATAGGGACCCAGCTCTTTGACTTTGTGGGAGACAGGTGAATGACCAATCCTGTCCATGCAGCCTCAGGATCAGCTCCACAGACACTGCCCCCGCAGGGACAGCTGGCAGATTGCCAAGATCTAAAGGTCCCTGCTGGGGTTGAGCTTTGGAGTTTGGGGTTGACAGACATGGAGCAGAGTCAAAGCTGCCCTCCCCGATGACTAACCCAAACTCAGAGTAATTGATGCTGAAAACTCAGTGCCAAAACAGTAAAACATTCCGTTCCAAATCGGATATTTTGAAGGGCATGGAAATTCACGTTTTCCGAATGCGCTGAGCTCACACTCTGTTTCTTAAATAAAAACAGAACTTTCTAGAAACTCGGTAGGTCTGGCAGTCTTTGCACAGAGAGGAAGGTAGGGTTAATAACTCAGATCTAGGACCTTTCATCTGTTCAATGTGACATCTTCCAATGGAACGTGTTACCTTCAGCCAGTATGAAATTCTATTAAAAGAAACAGCTGCATTTACAAAGCATGTAATAACCAATTAAGTGTCTTTTAAATGTCAGAATGTAATATTGACATAACCTATTAAGATAGCTAACTCATAGGCTAACCTTCATTTTGCGTTAATACTTGTTTTGAGGAACAGAAACATATAGCATGTCATTTAGATACCAGATGTATAAGAATTGACCATAGGTTTGATGAGATTTTGAATCGAGTGGTGAAAGCAAAAATTTCATCCACCTGTGCATGAGCCGACTAAAATAAATTCCAACAACTTGTAATTATACCACACGACCATCAAAAACAGGAACAGGAATAGACCGTTCTACCCCTTGAACCTCCACCAATTACTCCACTATTCAACAGGATCGTGGCTGATCTGACATTCCTCACATCCACTTTCCTGTCTTTGCCCTGAAACTCTTGATTCCCTAACTGATCAAGATCTATCTACCTCGGCCTTAAAAATACACAAGGACTCTGCCCTGCCGCAACCCCCAGCCCCCCACCCCCGCCCCACCTCCCAACAGCTCTCTGTGGCTAGCAGTTCCAAAGCCCCTCAACCTTCTCAGAGAAGAAATTCCTCCTCATCACAGTTTTAAATTGATGTCCCTTTGTTCTGACACTGTGCCCTCTGGTCCCAGACTCTCCCATGAGGGGAAAATTCCCCTCAACATTTACTCTTCTAACTCCCTTAGCAATCCAAACGTTTCAATGAGATCATCTCTCATTCTTCTCAACTCCAGTGAGTACAGCCCCAACCTGTTCAATCTTTGCTCATAAGCCAATCCCTCATAGAACATAGAACATAGAACAATACAGCACAGAACAGGCCCTTCGGCCCACGATGTTGTGTCGAACATCTATCCTAGATTAAGCACCCATCCATGTACCTATCCAATTGCTGCTTAAAGGTCGCCAATTATTCTGACTCTACCACTCCCACGGGCAGCGCATTCCATGCCCCCACCACTCTCTGGGTAAAGAACCCACCCCTGACATCTCCCCTATACCTTCCACCCTTCACCTTAAATTTATGTCCCCTAGTAACACTCTGTACACAAGGGGACATAAATTTAAGGTGATCCCTCAATACACAAGGGATCATCCTAACCCTTTCTGAACTGCCTCCAGTGAAAAGAGATCTCTCCTTAAATAAGGGACCAAACCTGCTCACAGTACTCCAGCTATGGTCTCCCCAGCACCTTGTACAGTTACAGTAAAACTTACCTACGCCCATACCTCAAGCCCCTTCCTGATTACCTGCTGCCTCTGTGTGTTAGCTTTCTGTGATTCGTGCAGACGTCCCCCCAAGTCCCTTTATGTTGCAGCTTTCTGTAGTTTTTCTACATTTACATAATATTCTGTTCCTTTGTTCTCCTCTCCAAAATGAACCACTTTGTACTTTTCCATATTGTACACCATTTGCCAACTTCTTGCCCACTGACTTAACCTATCAATATCTCTCTGTAAACTGTTTGTATTCCTCTTGCAATCTGCCTTTCCACCTATTCTAGTGTTGGCTGCAGTACATTCACTGCCTTCCTCCAAGTCATAAATATCACTGTTTAAACAGTTGCAGTTACAGGACAGATCCCTGTGGAACCTCACTGGTTACAGGTCCCCAGCACCTTTCCTTCATGAAACACTCCAAGCTGCTTCTTAGGGTCGTTGTCAGACAGAGGGTGACAGTGTGCCACATCAACGATATAGGCTATTCAGACAGATGGCCAACCGAGAGGTTTGTAAGAAATGTCAGATAGAAATGTAACATGAGACTTGAACATGCAGATGGCCCAAGGTCATGAAGCAGGGATTCTGCAACTATGATGGGAAATTAAGGTCAGGCCAGGGAATATTTTGATTGTTTATCGGGAATGAATCCTGTGGACTTTCTTGGGTTGAGGAATCCTTTGTCAGTCTGCTCCTTCCTATGAGCCCTTCCCACCACCTCCCTCCAAAAGACCCCACTATCTTTGAGAGGTGGTCTGTTTGACTCCTCCCCATCACCATCCGCTGCTAGAGATTCTGTTACTAAATTCCCTGTATGAGACTTGCCGACCTGTCTTTTACACCCAGCAGTTTACTAAGTAGGTGCAGGATTAACAAGTTCAACAATGGGTAGTAGGGTTGAGTCTGTACCTGTGGACTGACAGTGTCAGGTAACATTAACACAACACAAATGGCAGGCAATGACCATCTCCAATAAGAGACAATCTAACCACCACATTTAATGGCGTTACCATCACTGAATCCCCCACTATCAACATGTTTGGGGGCTGCCATTGACCAGAAACACAACTGGACTCGCTACATAAATACAGTGGCTCCAAGAGCAGGTCAGAGGCTAGGAATCCTGCAGTGAGTCCTCCTGACTTCCCCAAAGCCTATTCACCATCTATAAAGTACAAGTCAGAAGTGTGACAGAATACTCCCCACTTGCCTGGATGGGTGCAGCTCTAACAACACTCAAGAAGCTTGACATCATCCAGGACCAAGCAGCCCACTTGATTGGCACCACACCCACACACATCCACTCCCTCCACCACTTACGATCAAAGAAAGAGGTCATATGGCCCTTTGGGTCTGCACTGACCCTCCAAAGAGCATCTCACTCAGACCCATTACCCCTCATCCTAACCATATAACTCCCCATTTAGCATGGGCCATCCATTTAACCTGCACATCTTTGATCTGTGGGGAAAAAAAAACTGAAGCACCCAGAGGAAACTCATGCAGACACAGGGAGAATGTACAAACTCCACACAGACAATTACCCAAAGCTGGGATTGAACCCAGGTCCCTGGCACTGTGAGGCAGCAGTGTTAACACTGGGCCACTGTGCTGCTCAGTAGCAGCAGTGTGCACTATCTACAAGAGGCCCGGTAGAAATTCATCAAAGATCCTTAGACAGCACTTTCCAAACCCATGACCACTTCTACCCCGATGGCCAGGGAAGCAGGGAACACCACCATCTGCAAGTTCTCCTCCAACAATCTTGACTTGGAAATATATTGCTGTTCCTTCAGTATCACCGAATCCTGGAATTCCCTCTCTAATGGCATTGTGGGTCAACCCACAGCAGGTGGACTGCAGCAGCTCATGAAGGCAGCTCACCCCCCCTTCTCAAGGGTAACTAGGGACAGGCAATAAATGCTGGCCCAGTCAGTGATGCGCACATCCCACAAGGAATTGAAATAGAAAATTCTCATTTTGAATCACCAAAGTGGACAAACAGTAAAGGTGAGGGTGATAGCCAGCATTAGCTGAAGAAGACTGTCCTCAGCCTCTTGCCTGTTCTGCTACCTCCCAAAGAATCCAGGTTCTGTTGGATCACCCACGTTAGAGTCAAGGACAGTCCAGGAGTTGGATGATTGATGACTCTTGTTTTTTCAATTGCTGCATCCCAGCAGGACCTTGAGTACTTGAGGCCTAAAGGCGATGGCAATGGAGTGAAAATCTAAATAATGATTCAAGGTTTTTAAAGTTTCTGAGTGCATCACCCTTTCAGACAGTGAATTCCAGACGTCCACTATCCTTTGGTGGAAAAATAATTCTCAATTCCCCTCCTGGTCTTCTACTTCTCATTTTAAATCTGTGCCCTTGGTTATTGACCTCTCAACGAATGGAAGAAAGTGTCTTCCTATTCATCCTATCTCTGCCCCTCATCATCTTATAAACCTCGATAGGCCCCTCTGAACCTTTGCTCTCCACGGGAAACAACCCCAGCCTCTCTGATCTTCCCTCATAGCTCAAACCCTCCTGTTGGGCAATATCCCGATAAATCTTCTCTGCCCCCTCACCAGTGTCATCACATCCTTCCGATAACGTGATGACTAAAATTCTCCTCCACAAATTGTGTACTGAGGCTGCCTCCCAACTATTGGCTCCACATACAGGCTGCTTTGATGACACTGGGTGATGCAGGGCCACACACATCCTGTATCTTCTTCTAACGCCTGATATTCCAGTTTGAGATGAATACTCTTCTGTTGACTGGAAGATCTGTCGGCCTTACAATCATCCAATGCTTTTCTTCTCAGTGTTCCTCACTCGGTCCTCATGGACGCCATCTTGAATTCCAACCTATGTGATGCTTGGTTCGCTGACCTGACCATCTCCATCTGACAGTGTGGTGAGTCCAAAGGGATGCTCCACCAGAGGAACTGTGCATCAACCCAAACGTTATGACCTACTCAGGAAAATGCATTGATTCTCAAGCTCCCAGCTTAACCACAAAAGTGAACAATTGAATCGAAATGTGCAAAGCCCCTGATTTAGCTAGTCTGTTGGAATCAAGTTCACCAAGTTCCTATTACAGCCTTTTATTCTAGGGAGGACCCTTTTGACAGTTCCAGGTGCCCCCTCCACTGTCACCACCTACTATTAGAGGCTGAGTTACAGGAGGAAAGAACTGGAGAAAGGTTAAAGGAGGGAACTGCGGAATCAAAGTCATGGCTGTTATTGATGAAGCAAATAACATCAGGGATCCTCACGAATTAGACAAATTTATACCTCAGAGGTTGTAGTAATGATAAAGAGAGATATGGAGGGATGAGGCTTCTTCAAACTGTTTAACCAGAATGCAGTGTTGGGCAGTGCAGTGCAGGGCGGCAAGCGAAGGGGACTCCCTGTGAAGACACAAGGAGCAGAGTTTGCAATAATATCGAGCATAGGGTGGGGGGACGCTGATGTGGTGGAATGGTCAAGTCTAGAGAATACACCTTACCATGAATGAGGTGTTCACTGCCTTGTATTTCTGAACATCAACTATCAACACAACGTTTCAAACATTTCATCATGGGGAGTGGACGTCACTGGTAATGACCATTCCTCCTATCCCTGAGAAAGTGTGGTTCCTTTATGAACCTCTTCAGTCCGTGCCATCAGACAGCATGTGGGAGTAAGGAGTTTATCTCAGAGGATACCGTCATAAAATCAATCATCAGTTTCTGGGGACAAATCTTTTAAAAGAATTCATGGTTCCACCATTTTGAAGTCACAGAGGTGACCTGTGTCATATCTTTCAGCTTTGTGACATCACAAGACCCCTAGCATTAAGTACCAGTTGCTGGCATATAATTGGATAATATCAAGAGCTTACCTAGGATTAAAGACCTCAGACCCAGAGGACCTGCCCACCAAGAGCTTCTGGCCAATCAGAGGCTGGGAGGGCGCCCACCTGAGGCCTACTATCCCTTGACCCCAGGGCCACAGGTGAATAATAATGGGATGGGGGGGGCAGTGTTTGCTGGGGAGATGTGAGAGATTGGCAGCAAGAGCAAATGAGCTGGCCCTCAGAAAGCCCCTGTACCTTCACGACATCTGACCTTGTGCAATGTGGAAACCCTCCATTGGGTTCATGTCAATTGCCCACGTGAGGACCTCAGTTGCTGATGGAGCAGGGAAGCTGTCCATGAGCCTGTTGAGAGTGTGTTGCTGGGAAAGCACAGCAAGTCAGGCAGCATCCGAGGAGCAGGAAAACCAATGTTTTGGGCTGGAACCTTTCATCAGGAATCGAGTCTCGGGGGTGGAGAGATAGATGGGAGGGGGGTGGGGTTGGGGAGAAGGTAGCTGAGAGTGCAATAGGTGGATGGCGGTGGGGGTAAAGGTGATAGGTCGGAGAGGAGGGTGGAGCAGATAGGTGGGAAGGAAGATTGACAGGTGGGACAGGTCAAGAGGATGGTATTGAGCTGGAACGTTGGAACTGGGATAAGGTGGGGGAAGGGGAAATGAGGACCCTGGTCAAATCTACATTGATGCCCTGGGGTAGAAAGGTTCCGAGGCGGAAGATGAGGCGTTCTTCCTCCAGGCGTCAGGTGGTGAGGGAGCGGCGGTGTTGGAGGCCCAGGACCTGCATGTCCTTAGCAGATTGGGAGGGGGATTTGAAATGTTCAGTCACGTGGTGGTGGGGTTGGTTGGTGCAGGTGGCCCGGGGATGGTCTCTAACATTCTCTGTGAGAAGGCGTCGATTCTCCCCATTGTAGAGGAGACCACGTCAGGAGCAATGGATACAATATATGACATTGATGCAAGTGCAGGTGAAACTTTGATGGATGTGGAAGGCTCTTTTGGGGCCTTGGATGGAGGTGAGGGAGGAGGTGTGGGCACAGGTTTTGCAATTCCTGCGGTGGCAGGGGAAGGTACCAGGAGGGGAGGGTGGGTTGTTGGGGGGCGTGGACTTGACCTGGTGGTCACAGAGGGAACGGTCTTTGCGGAAAGTGGATAGCGGTGGGGAGGGAAATATCTCCCTGGTGGTGGGGTCTGTTTGTAGGTGGTGGAAATATCAGCGGATGGTGTGATTTATGTGGAGGTTGGTAGGGTGGACAGTGAGGACCGGGAGGGTTCTGTCCTTGTTGCGGTTGGAGGGCTGGGGTTTGAGGGCGGAAGTAGGGGACATGGATGAGATGTATTGGAGGGCATCTTCAACCACGTGGGAGGAGAAAGTTTGGTCGTTAAAGAAGGAGTATTCTGCGGTGGAACTGGTTCTCCTGGGAGCAGATGCAGTAGAGGTGGAGGAATTGGGAATAAGAGATAGCATTTTTGCAGGAGGTAGGGTGGGAGGAGGTGTAATCCAGGTAGCCGTTGGAATCGGTGGGTTTGTAAAAAATGTCAGTGTTGAGTTGGTTCTTGTGGATGGAGATGGAGAGGTCTAGGAAGGGGAGGGAAGTGTCAGAGATGGTCCAGGTGAAGTTAAGGTCAGGGTGGAATGTGTTGGTGAAGTTGATGAACAGCTCGACCACCTCGCAGGAGCACCAATGCAGTCATCAATGTAGTGGAGGAAGAGGTGGGAGTGGTGCCGGTGTAGCTATGGAAGATGGACTGTTCTATGTAGCCAACAAAGAGACAGGCATAGCTGGGGCCCAAATGGGAGCCGATGGCTACCCCTTTGGTCTGGAGGAAGTGGGAGGATTGGAAGGAGAAACTAATGAGGGTGAGGACCAGTTCAGGCAAAGGAAAGGAGTGTCAGTGGAAGGGTACTGGTGGGGACGTTGGCAGAGGAAAAAACGAGAGCTCCTGATGAAGGGTTCTGGCCCGAAATGTGAATTTTCCTGCTCCACGGATGTTGCCGGACCTACTGTGCTTTTCCAGCAACATACTCTCAACTCTGGTCTCCAGCATCTGCAGACCTCACTGTCTCCCCGTCCATGAGCCTGCCTGACATGGGGGTGAAGGTGTGGTGTAATGTACTCTCCCACCCAATTAAATACACCTACAGGCCATCAAACACAGCACAAAGGAGGCATGACATGGTTATAAGTCAGACAGGTCAATCGTGGGGTGATCCAAGAGTATATTAAGAGCCATGTCACCGGATAGCACCAGGAAGAAAATCAGAAGCAACATTAACACTGCCACTGGAACCTTACCAAAATTTGACTAGTGGGCAGCACGGTGGCACTCTGGTTTCCTCCCACAGACCAGGTTAGGTGAATTGGCCATGCTAAATTGCCCATAGTGTTAGGTGAAGGAGTAAATGTAGAAGGGTGGGTTGCTCTTCGGAGGGTCGGTGTGGACTTGTTGGGCCGAAGGACCTGTTTCCACACTGTAACTAGTCTAATCAAAAATAAGTTGAGTTTCTCTTTACTTTTCTTTGTACAGTATATTCTCAGAACTGGCTTCTGATACTAATTTCTGCTGGAATTTTTATGATCGTTATTTTTCATTGATTGTTTTATTTGGGAGGGAGGTTTTGTTTTCCTTTTGTTCTTACAGCACATAATGGTTCATGGAGCCAGTTTTCTACTGCCAAGGCCGGCCGGAATTGGAACATTTACAAGATGGTTTTCGATGGTCTGCAAGAATGTATGAAATGGGGTGACATAAGGGCAGCATGGTGGCACAGCAGTTAGCACTGCTGCCTCACAGCGCCAGAGACCTGGGTTAAATTCCCGCCTCAGGCGACTGACTGTGTGGATTTGCACATTCTCCCCGTGTCTGTGTGGGTTTCCTCCCTCATTCCAAAGATGTGCAGGTTAGGTGAATTGGCCATGCTAAATTGTCTGTAGTGTTAGGTGAAGGGGTAAATGTAGGGGAATGAATCTGGGTGGGTTGCTCTTCAGGGGGTCGGTGTGGACTTGTAAGTAATATGTAAATAAGCCAGGAGTATTGCACATGCCACTTTGTCCAGGGATTAGATTACTTACAGTGTGGAAACAGGCCCTTCGGCCCCGACAAGTCCACACTGACCCGCTGAAGCGCAACCCACCCATACCCCTGCATTTACCCCTTACCTAACACTACGGGCAATTTAGCATGGCCAATTCACCTGACCCGCACATCTTTGGACTGTGGGAGGAAACCGGAGCACCCGGAGGAAACCCACGCAGACACGGGGAGAACGTGCAAACTCCACACAGTCAGTCTCCTGAGTCGGGAAGTTCACAAGTTCAAATCAGTTTGAAATTTTTACAAATTTATTCATTGAATGCGGGCATTGCTGGCAAGATCAATATGTCTCTAAGATAGTGAAGATGAGCTACCCACCTGAACCAGTACAGTCCATGTGTTATAGTTACCCTACAGTGCTCCTTTGGAGGGAATTCCAGGATATTGACCCAGTTTCACTGCAGGAATGGTGATATATTTCTCCATTTGGATGATGAGTGACCTGGAGGGGAGTTTGCTGATGATGGTGTTCCTGTGCATCTGCGAGATGGACGTGGTTCTGGGTTTGGAAGGTGAGTGTTGCAATGCATCTTGTAGTTAGTACACACTGCTGCTACAGAGTGTTGGTGGTGGAGGGAGTGATGCCAATCAAGTGGGCTGCTTTGTTCTGGATGGTGTCAAGCTTCTTGAGTGTTGTAGGGGCTGGCCCCATCCAGGCAAGTATTATATCACACTCCTGGCTTGTGCTTTGAAGATAGTGGACAGGCTTTCAGGAGACAGCAGGTGACTTACAGAATTCCCAGTCTCTGTGCTGAATAATAATGAGATGATTTTGAAAGATCACAATCAGAGCAGCTCATGGCTGTGAGAGGGGATCGTACACAGATGGGCCAGGCAAGGACTGTCAATTGCCTCTGTTGCATGGCTATCTGGTGTTAAGGAGAGAAGCTGTTTTACATACCAGCACGGGTAGGTTTGCTGGTGGGATAACTGCAGTCACATTGCCACATATTCCAGGTTATCAGTGACATTCAGCTTTCAAGCGTCTGGCATAAAAAGGACAAACAGTAACAGTCAGGTGTAATCTCAGCCTGGGGCTGAGTGCAGACTGTTAGTGAATATAGGAACACAGACTGTTAGTAAATATAAAAACACAGACTGTTAGTGAATATAAAAACACAGACTGTTAATAAATATAAAAATATAGACTGTTAGTGAATATAAAAACACAGACTGTTAATAAATATAAAAACACAGACTGTTAGTGAATATAAAAACACAGACTGTTAATAAATATAAAAACACAGACTGTTAGTAAATATAAGAAATACACTGTTAGTGAATATAAAAACACAGACTTAATAAATATAAAAACACAGACTGTTAGTAAATATAAAAATATAGACTGTTAGTGAATATAAAAACACAGACTGTTAATAAATATAAAAACACAGACTGTTAGTAAATATAAAAACACAGACTGTTAGTAAATATAAAAATATAGACTTAGTGAATATAAAAACACAGATTGTTAATAAATATAAAAATACAGACTGTTAGTAAATATAAAAACACAGAAAGTTAGTGAATATATAAACACAGACTGTTAATAAATATGAACACAGACTGTTAGTAAATATAAAAATATAGACTGTTAGTGAATATAGAAACACAGACTGTTAGTGAATATAAAAGCACAGGCTGTTAGTAAATATAAAAACACAGAAAGTTAGTGAATATATAAACACAGACTGTTAGTGAATATAGAAACACAGACTGTTAGTAAATATAGAAATACAGATGTAGAGAATATAGAGACATAGCCTGTTGCTAAATACAGAAACACAGAATGTTAGTGGATTTAGAAACTCAGACTGTTAGTGAATATAGAAACACACACAGACAGTAAATAGAGAAACACAGAATGTTAGTGAACATAAGAACACAGAAGAGAAAATGCTGGAAAATCTCAGCAAGTCTGGCAGCATCTGTAAGGAGAGAAAAGAGCTGAAGTTTTAAGTCTAACTGACCCTTTGTCAAAGCTAAAAAAAGGGAGAAATAGGGAGGTGTTTATACGAGGCTGAGAGAAGATGAGTTATGGCTCCAGAAGCAATAAAGAGGTGATAATGACCCTTTGCTACCCTTCTCCCCTGTTTTCCATTTTGCTTCTGCTTCACCCATTCCCCCCCCCCCCCCCCCCCCATCTCCCACATATTTTGTCACATAGCACTGGCTTCAGCCTTGGTCATTCACAGCTCCTAATCTCCCTATAATCTCTCTATGCACTGTCATTATCACCTCTTTATTGCCATGACTCACCTTCTCTCTTTTTGGATTGGTGATGCTGGAAGAGCGCAGCAGTTCAGGCAGTTGTTGTGGTTCTGTTCGCCGAGCTGGAAGTTTTTGCTGCAAACGTTTCGTTCCCTGGCTAGGGAACATCATCAGTGCTATTGGAGCCTCCTGTGAAGCGCTGCTTTGATGTTTCTTCCGGTATTTATAGTGGTTTGTTCTTGCCGCTTCCGGGTGTCAGTTTCAGCTGTAGTAGTTTGTATGTGGGGTCCAGGTCGATGTGTCTGTTGATGGATGTTCTTGCCGCTTCCGTCTGTCAGTTTCAGCTGTAGTGGTTTGTATATGGGGTCCAGGTCTATGTGTCTGTTAATGGAGTTTGTGGATGAATGCCATGCCTCTAGGAATTCCCTGGTTGTTCTCTGTCTGGCTTGTCCTATGATGGTAGTGTTTTCCCAGTCAAATTCATGTTCCTGGTTGTCTGAGTGTATGGCTACTAGGGATAGCTGGTCGTGTCGTTTTGTGGCTAGCTGATGTTCATGGATGCGGATTGTTAGCTGTCTTCCTGTTTGTCCTATATAGTGTTTTGTGAAGTCCTTGCATGGTATTTTGTAAACTACGTTAGTTTGGCTCATGCTGGCTATTGGGTCCTTTGTTCTAGTGAGTTGTTGTCTGAGTGTGGAAGTTGGCTTGTGTGCTGTTATGAGTCCTAAGGGTCGCAGTAGTCTGGCTGTCAGTTCTGAGACACTCCTGACGTATGGTAGTGTGGCTAGTCCTTTTGGTTGTGGCATGTCCTCGTTCCGTGGTCTATCTCTTAGGCATCTGGTGATAAAGTTGCGTGGGTATCCGTTTTTGGCGAATACCTTGTATAGGTGTTCCTCTTCCTCTTTTCGCAGTTCTGGTGTACTGCAGTGTGTTGTGGCTCTTTTGAATAGTGTCCTGATGCAGCTTCGTTTGTGTGTGTTGGGGTGGTTACTTTCATAGTTTAGGACTTGGTCCGTGTGTGTTGGTTTCCTGTGTACCCTTGTGGTGAATTCTCCGTTGGGTGTTCTCTCTACTAACACGTCTAGGAATGGGAGTTGCCTATCCTTTTCCTCTTCTCTCGTGAATCGTATTCCTGTGAGTGTTGCGTTGATGATTCGGTGTGTTTTTTCTATTTCTGTGTTTTTGATGATTACAAAGGTGTCATCGACGTATCTGATCCAGAGTTTGGGTTGGATTTGTGGTAGGGCTGTATGTTCTAACCTTTGCATAACTGCCTCTGCTATGAGTCCCAAGATTGGTGATCCCATGGGTGTTCCGTTGATTTGTTCGTATATCTGATTGTTGAATGTAAAGTGTGTGGTGAGGCACAGGTCTAGTAGTTTAAGTATGCCGTCCTTGTTGATAGGTTCGGCCTCCTGTGTTCTGTTATGTATGTCCAGTAGGTTGGCTATTGTTTCTCTGGCTAGGGTTTTGTCAATTGATGTGAACAGTGCCGTCACGTCGAATGATACCATGGTTTCTTCTTTGTCTATGTGTGTATTCCTGATGATGTCCGAGAATTCCTGTGTTGATTGTATGGAGTGTTTGGATCCGCTGACTAGGTGTTTCAGTTTTTGTTGTAGTTCTTTGGCCAGTTTGTATGCTGGTGTCCCTGGTAGTGATACTATGGGTCTGAGTGGGAGTTCAGGCAGCATCCGAGGAGTCACCTTCTCTCAGCCTAGTATAAATACCTCCCTATTTCTCCCTTTTTTTTTAGTTTTGACAAAGGGTCAGTTAGACATGAAATATGAGCTCTTTTCTCTCCTTACAGATGCTTCCATACCTGCTGAGATTTTCCAGCATTTTCTCTTTTGGTTTCAGATTCCAGCATCCGCAGTAATTTGCTTTTATGTAGAAACACAGACTGTTAATGAAAATATAAACAGAGACAGTTAGTGAACATAGAAGCACAGACTATTAGTGAATGTAGAAACAAAGATTGTTAGTGAACATTGAAACACAATGTTAGTGAATATAGAACACAGAGTGTTAGTGAATATATAAACACAGACTGGTCATGAATGTAGAAACACAGACAGTTAGTAAATATTGAATCACAGGGTGTTAGTGAATATAGGTACATGGACTGAGGGATTCAATTAGATTCCCTACAGCGTGGAAACAAGTTCACGCTGACCCTCCGAAGAGCAACCCACCCAGACCCATTCCTCTACATTTTACCCCTGACTAATGCACCTAACACTATGGGCAATTTAGCATGGTCAATTCACCTAACCTGCACATCTTTGAACAGTGGGAGGAAACCAGAGCACCCGGAGGAAACCCACGCAGACACGGGGAGAATGTGCAAACTCCACATAGCCAGTTGCCCAGGGTGAGAATTGAACCTGGGTCCCTAGTGCTGTGAGGCAGCAGTACTATCCACTGAGTCACCATGCCGCCATTAGCGAACATAGAAACACAGATGGGTCACGAATACAGATAATAAATTGTTAGTGAATATAGAAACATAGACTGTTAGTGAATATAGAAACATAGACTGTTAGTGAATATGGAAACACAGACAGTTTTCAACTGTAGAAACTCAACTATTAGTGCATGTTAAAACACTGATAGTTAGTAAATATTGGAACAGAGGCTGTTATTGAAAATAGATACACAGATTGTTTGTGAATATATACACACAGACAGTTAGTTAATAAAGAAAAATAGACTGTTAGTGAAGATAGAAACACAGAGTGTTAGTGAATATAGAAACACAGTCAGTGAATGTAAAAACACAGACAGTCAGTGAATATAGAAACACAGGCAGTCAGTGAATATAAAAACATAGCCTGTTAGTAAATACAGAAACACAGAATGTTAGCGGATATTGAAACTCAGACTGTTAGTGAATATAGAAACACACACAGTAAACAGAGAAACACAGAATGTTAGTGAATAGAGAAACACAGGCTGTTTGTAAACATAGAAACACAGAATGTTGGTGAACATAGAAACGCAGGCTGTTAGTGAAAATATAAACACAGACAGTTAGTGAATATAGAAGCACAGACTGTTAGTGAATATCCAAAAACAGATTGTTAGTGAACATCGATACACAATGTTAATGAATATAGAAACACAGTGTGTTAGTGAGTATATAAACACAGGCTGATCATGAATTTAGAAGTACAGACAGTTAGTGAATGTTGAATCATAGAGAGATAGTGAACATAGAAACATAGACACTTAGTGAATATTGAATCACAGGCTGTTAGTGAATATAGAAACAGACAGCTTTCAACAGTAGAAACTCAACAATTAGTGCATGTAGAAAAACATGCACTTATAGTGAATATAGAAACAGAGGCTGTTGATGAATATAGAAGCACAGACTGTTAGTGAATATCCAAAAACAGATTGTTAGTGAACATCGATACACAATGTTAATGAGTATAGAAACACAGAAACTCAACTATTAGTACACGTAGAAACACAGATAGTTAGTGAAAATTGAAACAAAGGCTGTTGGTGAAAATAGATACACAGATTGTTTGTGAATATATAAACACAGACAGTTAGTGAATATAGAAACACAGACTATGATGAACACAGAAACACAGACTGTTAGTGAATATACAAACACAGAGAATGAATATAAAAACATAGAGTGTTAGTGAATAGAAATGCAGATTGTAAGTAAATATAGAAACATAGACTGTTAATGAATATAGAAACATAGACTGTTAGTGAATATGGAAAATCAGACAGAAAGTGAGTATAGAGACACAGACAGTTTTTGAAAATAGAAAAGCAGACTGTTAGTGAATATAGACTTTCAGAACTGTGAGTGAATTAAGAAATACAGAATGTTAGTGAATAGAGAAACCCAGACTGTGAGTGAGTATAGAAACACAAAATATTCGTGAAGACAAAACACAGACTCTGAGTGAGCACAGAAACACAGATTGTCACTGAATATAGAAGCACACAGAGTCCGTGAATACAAAAACACTGACATTTAGTGTCTGTTAGTGAAGATAGAAAAGTGGACTGTTAGTGAATACAGAAGCATAAACTGTTAATGAATATAGGAACGTAGACTGTTAGTGAATATAAAAACACAGACTGTTAATGAATATAGAAACGCAGCATTTTAGTGAATATAGAAACATACAGTGTTAGTGAATACTGAAACACAGTCAGTGAAAACAGAAACACAGAAAATAAAGACTGTTAGTGAATATACAAACCCAGACTGTTAGTGAGTATAGAAACACAGGTTACTAGTGAAAATAGATACAGAGACCAATTGTGAATATACAAACACAATTAGTGAATATAGAAACACAGACTGTTTGTGAATATACAAACACAGATAGTTAGTGAACATAGAAACACAGAGTGTTAGTGAATTTAGACACCGAGTGTTAGTGAACGTTCAAACACAGACAGATAGTGAATATAGAAACAAAGATTGTTAGTGAACATAGAAACACAATGTTAGTGAATATAGAACCACAGAGTGTTAGTGAATATAGAAACCCAGACTGGTCATGAATTTAGACTGCTAGTGAACATATAAACACTGACAGTTAGTGAGTATAGAAAAAAAGAATATTAGTGAATATACTAACACAGACTGTTAGTGAGTATAGACACACAGGCTGTTAGTGAAAATAGAAACACTGTTAGTGAATATAGAAACACAAATTGTTAGTGAATATACAAACACAGGCAGTGAGTATAGGAACACACTCTGTTCGTGAATATAGAAATATACACTGTTAGTGAATATAGAAACACAGACACTTAGTGAATAGAGAAACATAGACCGTTAGCTATTATAGAAACAAGGACAATTAGTGAAAATAGAAACAGAGGCTGTTGATGAATATAGAAACACAGACTGTTAGTCAATATCCAAAAACCGATTGTTAGTGAACATCGATACACAGTGTTAATGAATATAGAAACACAGAGTGTTAGTGAATATATAAACACAGGCTGATCATGAATTTAGAAGCACAGACAGTTAGTGAATGTTGAATCATAGAGAGATAGTGAACATAGAAACGTAGACACTTAGTGAATATTGAATTACAGGGTGTTAGTGAATATAGATACATGGACTGATGGATTCAATTAGATTCCCTACAGCGTGGAAACAAGTTCACGCTGACCCTCCGAAGAGCAACCCACCCAGACCCATTCCTCTACATTTTACCCCTGACTAATGCACCTAACACTATGGGCAATTTAGCATGGTCAATTCACCTAACCTGCACATCTTTGAACAGTGGGAGGAAACCAGAGCACCCGGAGGAAACCCACGCAGACACGGGGAGAATGTGCAAACTCCACATAGCCAGTTGCCCAGGGTGAGAATTGAACCTGGGTCCCTAGTGCTGTGAGGCAGCAGTACTATCCACTGAGTCACCATGCCGCCATTAGCGAACATAGAAACACAGACGGGTCATGAATACAGATAATAAATTGTTAGTGAATATAGAAACATAGACTGTTAGTGAATATAGAAACATAGACTGTTAGTGAATATGGAAACACAGACAGTTTTCAACTGTAGAAACTCAACTATTAGTGCATGTTAAAACACTGATAGTTAGTAAATATTGGAACAGAGGCTGTTATTGAAAATAGATACACAGATTGTTTGTGAATATATACACACAGACAGTTAGTTAATAAAGAAAAATAGACTGTTAGTGAATATAGAAACACAGAGTGTTAGCCAATATAGAAACACAGACTGTTAGTGAAGATAGAAACACAGCTGCAAATGTGTTGCTGGTCAAAGCACAGCAGGCCAGGCAGCATCTCAGGAATAGAGAATTCGACGTTTCGAGCATAAGCCCTGCTCGAAACGTCGAATTCTCTATTCCTGAGATGCTGCCTGGCCTGCTGTGCTTTGACCAGCAACACATTTGCAGCTGTGATCTCCAGCATCTGCAGACCTCAGTTTTTACTCGAAGATAGAAACACAGTCAGTGAATGTAAAAACACAGACAGTCAGTGAATATAGAAACACAGGCAGTCAGTGAATATAAAAACATAGCCTGTTAGTAAATACAGAAACACAGAATGTTAGCGGATATTGAAACTCAGACTGTTAGTAAATATAGAAACACACACAGTAAACAGAGAAACACAGAATGTTAGTGAATAGAGAAACACAGGCTGTTTGTAAACATAGAAACACAGAATGTTGGTGAACATAGAAACGCAGGCTGTTAGTGAAAATATAAACACAGACAGTTAGTGAATATAGAAGCACAGACTGTTAGTGAATATCCAAAAACAGATTGTTAGTGAACATCGATACACAATGTTAATGAATATAGAAACACAGTGTGTTAGTGAGTATATAAACACAGGCTGATCATGAATTTAGAAGTACAGACAGTTAGTGAATGTTGAATCATAGAGAGATAGTGAGCATAGAAACATAGACACTTAGTGAATATTGAATCACAGGCTGTTAGTGAATATAGAAACAGACAGCTTTCAACAGTAGAAACTCAACAATTAGTGCATGTAGAAAAACATGCACTTATAGTGAATATAGAAACAGAGGCTGTTGATGAATATAGAAGCACAGACTGTTAGTGAATATCCAAAAACAGATTGTTAGTGAACATCGATACACAATGTTAATGAGTATAGAAACACAGAAACTCAACTATTAGTACACGTAGAAACACAGATAGTTAGTGAAAATTGAAACAAAGGCTGTTGGTGAAAATAGATACACAGATTGTTTGTGAATATATAAACACAGACAGTTAGTGAATATAGAAACACAGACTATGATGAACACAGAAACACAGACTGTTAGTGAATATACAAACACAGAGAATGAATATAAAAACATAGAGTGTTAGTGAATAGAAATGCAGATTGTAAGTAAATATAGAAACATAGACTGTTAATGAATATAGAAACATAGACTGTTAGTGAATATGGAAAATCAGACAGAAAGTGAGTATAGAGACACAGACAGTTTTTGAAAATAGAAAAGCAGACTGTTAGTGAATATAGACTTTCAGAACTGTGAGTGAATTAAGAAATACAGAATGTTAGTGAATAGAGAAACCCAGACTGTGAGTGAGTATAGAAACACAAAATATTCGTGAAGACAAAACACAGACTCTGAGTGAGCACAGAAACACAGATTGTCACTGAATATAGAAGCACACAGAGTCCGTGAATACAAAAACACTGACATTTAGTGTCTGTTAGTGAAGATAGAAAAGTGGACTGTTAGTGAATACAGAAGCATAAACTGTTAATGAATATAGGAACGTAGACTGTTAGTGAATATAAAAACACAGACTGTTAATGAATATAGAAACGCAGCATTTTAGTGAATATAGAAACATACAGTGTTAGTGAATACTGAAACACAGTCAGTGAAAACAGAAACACAGAAAATAAAGACTGTTAGTGAATATACAAACCCAGACTGTTAGTGAGTATAGAAACACAGGTTACTAGTGAAAATAGATACAGAGACCAATTGTGAATATACAAACACAGTTAGTGAATATAGAAACACAGACTGTTTGTGAATATACAAACACAGATAGTTAGTGAATTTAGAAACACAGAGTGTTAGTGAATTTAGACACCGAGTGTTAGTGAACGTTCAAACACAGACAGATAGTGAATATAGAAACAAAGATTGTTAGTGAACATAGAAACACAATGTTAGTGAATATAGAACCACAGAGTGTTAGTGAATATAGAAACCCAGACTGGTCATGAATTTAGAAACACTGACTGCTAGTGAACATATAAACACCGACAGTTAGTGAATATCGAATAAAAGAATATTAGTGAATATACTAACACAGACTGTTAGTGAGTATAGGAACACAGGCTGTTAGTGAAAATAGAAACACTGTTAGTGAATATAGAAACACAAATTGTTAGTGAATATACAAACACAGGCAGTGAGCATAGAAACACACTGTTCGTGAATATAGAAATATACACTGTTAGTGAATATAGAAACACAGACACTTAGTGAATAGAGAAACATAGAGTGTAGTTAATATAGAAACACGGATAATTAGTTAAGATAGAAACAGAGGCTGTTGTTGAATATAGAAACAGTGCATATGGAAACAGAGACAGTGAATATAGAAACAAGGACAGTTAGTGAATATAGAAACAGACTGTTAGTGAATATAGAAACATAGACAGTTAAAGGTTATAGGAACGACTGACAGTGAATATAGGAATGCAGATGTTTAGTAAATATACAAACACAGACAGTTAGTGAACATAGAAACACAGACTGTTAGTGAACACAGAAATAAAGACTGTCAGAGAATGTAGAAATACAGACTGTTAGTGAATACACAAACACAGACAGTTCATGAACATAAAAAGACAGATAGTTAGTGAATATAGAAACACCGACTGTTAGTGAACATAGAAAGACAGAGTGTTAGTGAATACACAAACAGAGATTGTCAGTGAATATAGAATCACAGAATAGTGAACATAGAAACACAGACTGTTAGTGAATATATAATCACAGATTGTCAGTGAATATACAAATACAGAATGTTACTGGATACAGAAACATAGAATGTTCATGAATATATAGACACAGACTGTCAGTGAATATAGAAACACAGACTATTAGTGAATATAGGAATAGAGACTGCTGGTGAATAAAGAAACATAGACTGTAAGTGTAGATACAAACATAGACTGTTCATTAATATTGAAACAGAGACTGTAAATAAAAATAGAAACATGGACTATTAGAGAATATAAAAACACACACTGTTAGTGAATATATAAACACAGTCTGTTAGTGAATACAGAAACACAGACGGTCAGTGAACATAGAAACACAGACTGTTAGAGAATATAGAAACACAGACTGTTATTGAACATAGAAACACAGACTGTTAGTGAATACACAAACACAGACTATTGTTGAATATTGAAACACAGACTGTTAGTGAGTGAATATACAAGCACAGAAATTAAGTGAACATACAAATGCTGAATGTTACTGAATATAGAAACAGTGAATGTTTGCAAATATAGAAACACAGATTGTTAGTCAATTTAGAAACACAGACTGTTAATGAATATAGAAACACAGACTGTTAGTGAATATGGAAACTCAAACTGTTAGTGAATATAGAAACATAGACTGTTAGTGAATATAGAAACACAGACTGTTAGTGAATATAGAAACATAGACTGTTAGTGAATATAGAAACACAAACTGTTAGTGAATATAGAAACATAGACTGTTAGTGAATATAGAAACATAGACTGTTAGTGAATATAGAAATATAGACTGTTAGTGAATATAGAACCAGAGACTGTTAGTGAATATTGAAGCATAGAATGTAAGTGAAAATAGAAACACAGAGTGTAAGTGAATATAGAAACACAGACTGTTAGAGAATCTACAAACACAGACAGTTTTTGAATATAGAAACATAGACTGTGCATGTAGAAACAGACTGTTCATGAATGTAGAAAGAGATTGTTAGTGAATATAAAAACAGAGTTTGTCGGTGGATATAGAAGCACGAACAGTGTGTGAACATAGAAACACAGACTGGTCACGCATATACAAATGCAAACTGTTAGTGAATATAGAAACACAGACAGTTAGTGAACATAGAAACATAGACTGTCAATGAACATAGAAATGCAGAATGTTGGTGAATATAGAAGCAGAGAATGGTAGTAAATATACAAACACAGACTATTAGTGACTATAGAAACACAGATTGTTAGTGAATGTAGAATCATGGACTGTTAGTGACTATACAATCACAGAACTGTTAGTGAATGTAGAAACACAGAATATTAGTGAATAAAGAAAACAGAATTTTCGTGAATATTGAAACGCAGAATATTAAAAAATCACACAACACAGGTTATGGTACAACAGGTTTAATTGGAAGCACACTAGCTTTTGGAGGAACGCTCCTTTATCAGGTGATAGTGGAGGGCTCGATCGTAACACAGAATTTATAGCAAAAATTTGCAGTGTGATGTAACTGAAATTAGACCTCCTACCTTGTACATGGCAGGTACTCATGCGACTCGGCCAACATTGTCTATCTTATAGGTTGCAGGCAAGGATGCCAGGAGGCATGGTACATTGGGGAAACCGAGCAAAGGCTACGACAACAGATGAATGGGCACCGCACAACAATCAACAGACAATCAACACAAACCGTTAGTGTTCATAGAAACATGGATTGTCAGTGAACATACAAATGCAGAATGTTAGTGGATATTGAAACACAGACTGTCAATGAACATAGAAACACAGACTGTTAGTGTATATACAAACACAGAGTGTTAGTGAATATACAAACAGATTGTCAGTGCATATAGAAGCACAGACAGTTAGTGAACCTAGAAACACAGACTGTTAGTGTATATACAAACAGAGAGTGTTAGTGAATATACAAACAGAGATTGTCAGTGAATGTAGAAACACAGACAGTTAGTGAACATAGAAACACAGATTGTCAGTGAGCACACAAATGCAGAATGTTAGGGAATATAGAAACACAGAATATTCATGACTATAGCAATATAGATTGTCAGTGAATAAAGAAACACAAACTGTTCGTGAATATAGAAACACAGACTGTTACTGAATATAGCAACACAGGTTGTCAGTGAACTTCAAAGGACAGGCATTTAGTGAACATAGAAACACACATTGTTTTAAAATATATAGAAACACAGATTGGTAGTGCATATACAAACACGGACTGTTAGCAAATATAGAAACACAAAAAGTTAGTGAACATAGAAACACAGACTGTTAGTGTATATACAAACACAGAGTGTTAGTGAAAAAAACAGAGATTGTCAGTGAATGTAGAAGCACAGACAGTTAGTGAACATAGAAACACAGATTGTCAGTGTGCACACAAATGCAGAATGTTAGGGAATATAGAAACACAGAATATTCGTGAATATAGAAACGCAGATTGTCAGTAAATATAGAAACACAAACTGTTAGTGAACATACAAACACAGACTGTTAGTGAGTATAGAAAATCGGAGTGTTAGTGAATATACAAACAGAGATTGTCAGTGAATATAGAAGCACAGGCAGTTAGTGAACATAGAAACACAGACTGGTAGTGTATATTCAATACAGACTGTTAGCGAATATAGAAACACAGTTAGTGAACATAGAAACACAGATTGTCAGTGAACATACAAATGTAGAATGTTAGTGAATATAGAAACACAGATAGTTAGTGAATATAGAAACATCGACTGTCAGTGAAAATGGAAATGCAGACTGTAGTGAATATAAGAACACAGACTGTTAAGTGAATATATAAAACAGACGCCAGTGAATATAAAAACATGGTCTGTTAGTGAATATAGAAATGCAACTGTAAGTGAATATAGAAATACAGTCTTTCAGTGAATATAGAAACACAGACAGCTTCTGAGTAAAGAATCACAGACTGTGAGTGAATAGAGAAATACATACAGTTAGTGAATATAGAGGCACAGATTGTTGGTGCATATAGAAACACAGACCGTGAGTGGATATAGAAACATAGACTGTTAGCGAATGTAGAATTGCCAAACCGTTAGTTAAAGTAGAAACACAGGCTGTTAGTGAATATAGAAACACAGACTGTTCGTGAATATACAAACACAGAATATTATTGAATATAGAAAGACAGACTGCTGATAAATACAGAAATACAGACAGTTAGTGAATGTAGAAACATAAATCGTTAGTGAATATACAATCACAGAACTGTTATTGGATGTAGAAACAATGAATTGTTGTGAATATACAAACACAGACAGTTAGTGAACATAGAAACACAGAACGTTAGTGAACATAGAAACACAGAATGTTAGTGAATATGGAAACACAGACTGTTAGTGAATATGGAAACACAGACTGTTAGTGAACATAGAAACACCAGTCTGCTGGAGAATATAGAATCATACACTGTTTGTGAAAATAGAAACGCAGACTGTAAGTGAATATATAAACATAGACTGTTAGCGAATATGGAAACACAGACTGTTAGTGAACATAGAAACACAGAATGGTTGCGCAAATAGAAATGCAGACTGTTAGTGAATCTCAAAACACAGACAGTTAGTGAACATAGAAACACATATTGTCAATGAACCGACAAATGCAGAATGTGAGTGAATATAAAAACACAGACCGTTACTGACTAAAAAAAACATTGTTAGTGAACACAGAAACACAGGCAGTAAGTGAAAATAAAAACACAGACATTTAGTGAATATATAAACACAGACAGTAAGTGAATGCAGAAACATACAGTGTTAGTGAATACCGAAACACAGTCAATGAAAACAGAAACAGGGACTGTTAGTGCATATATAAACACAAACAGTGTGTGACTATAGAATCACAGAATGTTTGTGAATATAGACACACAGACTCTTAGTGAGTGTGGAAACACAGAATGTCACTGTATATAGAATCACAGTGTCACTGAATACAGAAATACAAACAGTTAATGAATATAGGAACACAGACTGTTCATGAATATTGAAACACAGTTTGTTAATGAATATAGAAAAATTGATGGTTAGTGAATACAGAAACACACACTGTTAGTAAATATAGAAAGACAAAATGTTAGTGAACAGAGAAACACAGATTGTCAGTGAACATACAAATGCAGAATGTTAGTGAATATGGAAACACAGACTGTCAGTGAATATAGGAACACAAACAGTTTCTGAGTAAAGAAACACAGACTGTGGGTGAATATTGAAACACATACAGTTAGTGATTATGGAAACATAGATTGTTGGTGCATATAGAAACACAGACCATTAGTGAATATTGAAACATGGACGGTTAGTGAATGTTGAATTACTGAACCAGTAGAAACACAGGTTGTTAGTAAATACAGAAAAACAGACTGTCAGTGAATATTTTTTAAAATAGAAAAACAGACTGTTTCTGCCTATAGAAACACAGACCATTGGTGAATATAGAAACTTGGACTGTGAGTGAATATCAAATTGCAAACCTGGTAGTGAATGTAGGCACACAGATTGTAAGTGAATAAAGAAATACAGATTGTAAGTGAAAATAGAAACACAGGCTCTTAGTGAACATGGAAACACAGACGGTTACTGAATATAGAAACACACACAGTTCATGAATACAGAAACACAGACTGTCAGTGAATGTATAAACAAGAACAATTAGTGAATATAGAAAAGCAGTCCGTTAGTGAATATAGAAACATGCACTGTTAGTGAATACAGAACCACCAGCAGTCAGTGAATACAGAAACAGAGACAGTTAGTGAATATATAAATGCAGACAGTTAGTGAATTTACAAACACAGTTGTTGAATATAGAAACACAGGCTGTTAGTGAAAAATAGATACACAGAGAGTTAGTGAATGTAGAAACACAGACTGTTAGTGAATATAGAAACACTGACTGTTAGTGAACATAAAAAGATAGAGTGTTAGTGAATATTCATCACCACAGACTGCTGGTGAATATAGATACATAAACAGTAAATACAAAAACATAGACAGTTAGTCAATATACAATCACAGAACTGTTAGTGAATGTTGAAACACAGAATTTTAGTGAATGTACAAACACAGACTTTTAATGGATATAGAAATGCAGAACATTAGAGAAAATAGAAACACAGAGTGTTATTGACGATCCAAAAACAAACTGTTACGGAATGTCGAAACACACATGGTTAGTGAACACAGAAACACAGACAGTTAGTGACTATATAAACACAGATAGTAAATGAATATGGAAACACACAATGTTAGTGAATACTGAAATACATCAGTGAAAACAGAAAGAGGGACTGTTAGTGAATATATTAAACACAAACAGCTTGTGAATATAGAATGTTAGTGAATATAGACACACAGACTCTTAGTGAACGTAGAACCACAGAATATTGCTCAATATAGAAACACAGTCTATTAGTGAATACAAAAAAATGACTGTTAGTGAATACAGAAACACAGACAGTTAATTAATATAGAAACATAGACTGTTCATGAATATAGAAACATTGACCGTTAGTGAATACAGAAATACAGACTGTTAGTGAATATGGAAAGGGACAGTAAGTGAACAAGGAAACACAGACTGGTAGTGCATATTCAAATGCATACTGTTAGCAAATATAGAAACACAGAATATTCATGAATATACAAACAGCAATTGCCAGTGAATATAGAAATATAGACTGCTGATAATATAGAAACTCAGACTGTTAGTGAAATATAGGTACACAGACTGTTAGTGGGTATGTTGTGGTTCTGTTCGCCAAGCTGGGAATTTGTGTTGCAGACGTTTCGTCCCCTGTCTAGGTGACATCCTCAGTGCTTGGGAGCCTCCTGTTAAACGAGGGACAGTTAGTGAATATATAAACACAAACTGTTTGTGAATGTAGAATTACAGAATGTTAGTGAATATAGACACACAGACTCTTTTTTTTAGATTAGATTACTTACAGTGTGGAAACAGGCCCTTCAGCCCAACAAGTCCACACCGACCCGCCGAAGCGCAACCCACCCATACCCCTACATATACCCCTTACCTAACACTACGGGCAATTTAGCATGGCCAATTCACCTGACCCGCACATCTTTGGACTGTGGGAGGAAACCGGAGCACCCGGAGGAAACCCACGCAGACACAGGGAGAACGTGCAAACTCCACACAGTCAGTCGCCTGAGGCGGGAATCGGGAATCGAACCCAGGTCCCTGGCGCTGTGAGGCAGCAGTGCTAACCACTGTGCCACCGTGCCGCCCTAAATGAACATAGAAACACAGAATGTTACTAAATGTAGCAACACACAGTGTCACTGAATACAGAAACACAAACAGTTAATGAATATAGAAAAACAGACAGTGAATATAGAAACACAGTCTGTTAGTGATTATTGAAAGACAGAGCATAAGTTAATATACAAACACAGATTGTCAGTGAATATACAAATGCAGAACGTTAGCGAATACAGAAACAGAATGTTCGTGAATATAGAAACACGGACTGTTAGTGAATATACGAACACAGACTGTTAGTGAATATAGAAACACAGACTGTTAAGTGAATATATAAAGATAGACTGTTAGTGAATATAGAAACACAGACTGCTGGTGAATATACAAACTTCGACTGTCAGTGAATATAGAAACACTGTTTGGTCGTGAATATGGAAGCAAAGGCTGTTAGTGATTATAGACATGTAGACTGTAAGTGAATATAGAAACACAGTCTGTCTGTGAATATGGAAACAGACAGCTTCTGAGTAAAGAAACACAGACTTTGAGTGAATATAGAAACAAAGACTGTCAGTGCATATACAAACACAGACTGTTTACGATTATAGAAAGACAGACTGTTCATGAATATAGAATCACAGACTGTTAGCGAAGGTAGAAAGACAGACATTTTGTGAATATAGAAACACAGTCAGTGAATATAGAAACACAGATGGTTAGTGAATATACAAACACAGATTGTCAGAGAATGTAGAAACACAGGCTCTTAATGAATATGCAAACACACAGTTCATGAACATGGAAACACAGAATTTTATTGTACATAGAAAAATAGACTGCTAGTGAATATTGAAACACAGGCAATTAGTGAACATTGAAAGACAGCCTTTTAGTGAATATAAAAACACAGACAGCCAGTGAACATAGAAACACAGACTGTTAGTGAATATAGAAACACAGACAGTTAGTGAACATAGAAACACAGATTGTCAGTAAACATACAAATGCAGAATGTAACTGAATATAGAAACGCAGTTTGTTTATGAATATAGAAACACAGACTGTAAGTGAATATATAAACACAGACAGTTTTCAAAGGTAGTAACACAGACTTTAGTGCATATAGATAAACAAATTGTTAGTGAATACAGAAGCAGGGAGTATGAGAGAATATAGAAACACAGACTTTTAGTGAATAAACAAACACAGAATGTTAGTGAATAAAGAAACACAGACAGTCAGTGAATATAGAAACACAGACGGTTCGTGAATGTAGAAACACAGACAGTTAGTGAATATAGAAATGCAGACTGTTAGTGAATATAAAAACACAGACTGTCAGTGAATATAGAAACAGAGACTGTCAGTGAATAATGAAACACAGACAGTGAGCATAGGAACACAGGCTGTTAGTGAATATCGAAACACAGGCTGTTAGTGAATATAGAAACACAGACTGCTGGTGAATATAGAAACACAGACTGTTACTGACTACAGAAACACACACTGTTGTGAATACAGAAACACAGACAGTCAGTGAATATCAAAACACAGACAGTTCGTTAATATATAAAGACAGAGTAGGTGAATATAGAAACACACACTGTTAGTGAATATCGAAACACAGTCAGTGAATACAGAAAGAGGGACAGTTAGTGAATATATAAACACAAACTGTTTGTGAATGTAGAATTACAGAATGTTAGTGAATATAGACACACAGACTCTTAGTGAATATAGAAACACAGAATGTTACTGAATGTAGCAACACACAGTGTCACTGAATACAGAACCACAAACAGTTAATGAATATAGAAAAAACAGAGTGAATATAGAAACACAGTCTGTTAGTGATTATTGAAAGACAGAGCATAAGTGAACATGCAAACACAGATTGTCAGTGAATATACAAATGCAGAACATTAGTGAATAAAGAAACAGAATGTTCGTGAATATAGAAACACGGACTGTTAGTGAATATACGAACGCAGACTGTTAGTGAATATATAAACACAGATTGTTGATGAATATAGAAACATAGACTCTTAGTGAACATAGAAACACAAACTGTTAGTGAATATAGAAACACAGACTGTTAAGTGAATATATAAAGATAGACTGTTAATGAATATAGAAACACAGACTGCTGGTGAATATACAAACTTCGACTGTCAGTGAATATAGAAACACTGTTTGGTCGTGAATATGGAAGCAAAGGCTGTTAGTGAATATAGACAAGTAGACTGTAAGTGAATATAGAAACACAGTCTGTCTGTGAATATGGAAACAGACAGCTTCTGAGTAAAGAAACACAGACTTTGAGTGAATATAGAAACACATACAGTTAGTGATTATGGAAACACAGACCATTTGTGAATATAGAAACAAAGACTGTCAGTGAATATACAAACACAGACTGTTCACAATTATAGAAAGACAGACTGTTCATGAATATAGAATCACTGACTGTTAGCGAAGGTAGAAAGCCAGACATTTTGTGAATATAGAAACACAGTCAGTGAATATAGAAACACAGTCAGTGAATATAGAAACACAGACCATTGGTGAATATACACAGAATTTTAGTGAACATAGAAAGACAGCCTTTTAGTGAATATAAAAACACAGACAGCCAGTGAACACAGACTGTTAGTGAATATCGAAGCACAGATTGTCAGAGAATATTGAAACACACTCTCAGTGAATATACAAATAAACTGTTAGTCAATATAGAAACACAGATCTTTAGTGAATATACAAACGCAGGCTATTAGTGAACACAGAAATATAGACTGTTAGTGAATATAGAAACACAGAATGTTAGTGCATTAAGAAGTATGGACTGTTAGTGAATATAGAAAGACAGATAGTTAGTGAATATAGAAACATAGACAGATATTGAATATAGAAACATAGATTGCTGATAAACACACAAACACAGAGTTTTAGTGAAGAGAGAAACACAGGCTGTAGTGAATGTGCAAACACAGACAGTTAGTGAACATAGAATCACAGACCATGAATACAAAGACACAGACAATTAGTGAATATAGATACACAGAGAGTCAGTGAATATGGAAACACAGGCAGTTAGGGAAGGTAGAAACACAGACAGTTAGTGAATATAGAAACACAGGCTATTAGTGAATATAGAAACACAGACAATTAGTGAACCCAGAAACAGAGAATGTTAGTGAATATAGAAACACAGATTGTTAGTGAACATAGAAACACAGATTGTTAGTGAATATAGGAATATAGACTGGGAGTGAATATGCAATCACAGACAGTCAGTGAATATACAAATACAGACATTTATTGAATATAGAAACAAAGATTGTTTGTGAATATAGAAACACAGACTGTTCGTGGATTTGGAAACACAGATTATTCATGAATCTAGAAAGACAGGTTATTATTGAAAATACAAACGCAGATTATTAGTGAATTTGGAAACGCAGGGTATTAGTGAACATACAAATAAATGCAGAATATTAGTGAATATAGAAACACAGAGTGTTAGTGAAAATAGATACACCAACTGTTAGTGAATATACAAACACAGACAGTTAGGGAATATAGAAACACAGACAGTGAATATAAAAACATGGACAGTTAATGAATATAGAAACGCAAACTGTTAGTGAAAATGGAAAGGCAGAATGTTAGAGAGCATAGAAAAACAGACTGATACTGAATGTAGAAACACAGACTTAATGAAAATCGATACATAGACTGTTGGTGAATATGCAGACACAGACAGCTAGTGAATAGAGAAACATAGGCAGTGAATATAGAAACACAGACAGTTAGTGAATGTAGAAACACAGACAGGTAGTGAGCGTAGAAACACAGACTGTTCGTGAATGTAGAAACGCAGGCTGCAAGTGAATATAGAAACACGGTCTGTCAATGAATATAGAAACACAGACAGCTAGTTTAAAAAGAAATACAGACTGTTTGTGAATATAGAAACACTGGCTGTTCATGAATATAGAAGCACAGGCTGTTAGTAAATATAGAAACATAGACTGGTTGTGGAAATGGAAACATAGACCGTTTTCAAAGGTCAAAACACAAACTTTTAGGGCACATAGAAACAAAGACCATTAGTGAATATAGAATCATGGACTCTTAGTGGCTATAGATATAGACAGTTGCTGAATACACATGCATAGACTGTTAACAAATCTAGATATACACACTGTCAGTAAATATAGAAACTCAGACTGTTCATGACTATAGAAACATAGACTGTTAGTGATTATAGAAACACAGGCCATTAATGAATATACAAACACAGACATTTAGTGATTATAGGAACATAGACTGGTAGTGAATATACAATCACAGGCTGTTAGTGAACATTGAAATGCAGACTATTAGTGAATATTAAAACATAGACTGGTAGTGGACATAGAAACACAGACTGTTCGTGAATGTAGAAACACAGATTGATAATGAACATAGAAATACACACAGTCAGGGAATACAGAAAAAACAGACACTGAGTGAACATATAAACACACAGTTAGTGATTATAGAAATGCAGACTGTTAGTGAATATAGAAACACAGACTGCTGATGAACATAGAAGCACAGACTGTTAATGACTATAGAAATCCAGACTGTTAGTCAATATAGAAACACAGACTGTTAATGAATATAGAAACACAGACTGCTAGTCAATATAGAAACACAGACTGTTAATGAATATAAAAACACAGACTGTTAGAGAATATAGAAACATAGACAGATAGTGATTATAGAAACACAGGCTATTAGTGAATGTAGACACACAGACTGTTAGTGAATAACGAAACACAGGCTGTTAGTGATTATAGAAACACAGACTGTTAGTGAAAGTAGAAGTATGGGCTGTTGGTGAATATGGATACACAGGCTGTTAGTGAATATACAAACACAGACATTTCGTGAATATAGAAACATAGACTGTTAGTGAATATACAAATGCAGACTGTTTGTAAATATAGCAACACAGAGTGTTAGTGAATATACAAACAGACATTTATTGAACAGAGAAACACAGATTGTTAGTGAATATAGAAACACAAACTGTTAGTGGATTTAGAAACACAGATTCTTCATGAATATAGTAAGATAGGCTGTTAGTGAATATACAAACAAATTATTCGTGAATATGGAAACACAGGCTGTTGGTGAACATACAGATTATTACTGAATATGGAAACACAGGCTGTTAGTGAACATACAAACAGATTATTAGTGAATATGGAAACACAGGCTGTTAGTGAACATAGAAACATAGACTGTGAATATAGAAACACAGACAGTTAGTGAATGTAGAAACAGAGACTGTTCATGAATATAGATAGGCAGACTGCAAGTGAATATAGATACAAGGTCTATCAATGAATATGGAAACACAAACAATTAGTCAAAAAAGTAACACAGAATGTTTGTGAGTATAGAAACACAGACAGTGAATATGGAAACACACATTGTTAGTGAATTTAGAAATATAGACTGGTAGTGAAAATAAAAACATAGACTGTTAGTGAATGTAGAAACACAGAAAGTTTTCAAAGGTAGAAATACAGTATTTTAATGCACATAGAAACAAAGACCATTTTTGAATATAGAATCATGGACTCTTAGTGAATATAGATATACATACAATCAGTGAATATAGAAACACAGACTGCTGATGAATATAGAAACACAGACAATTAGTGAATATAGATACACAGAGATTCAGTGAATATAGAAACATAGACTGCTGATGAATATAGAAACACAGACTGTTAGTGAATATAGAAACATAGACTGGTAGTGAAAGTAGAAACATAGACTGTTAGTGAATATAGAAACACAGTTTTCAAAGGTAGAAATACAGTCTTTTAGTGCACAAAGTAACAAACACCATTAATGAATACAGATTCATGGACACTTAGTGCGTATAGATACACAGACAATCTGTGAATATTGAAACATAGATTGTTAATGAATATAGAAAGACAGACTGTTAGTGATTATCGAAACACAGACTGTTAGTGTTTATAGAAACACAGACTGTGAGTGAATATAGAAATATGGGCTGTTAGTGAATATGGGTACACAGGCTGTTAATGAATATACAAACACAGACATTTCGTGAGTATAGAAACACAGACTGGCAGTGAATATACAATCATAGGCTGTTAGTGAATATTGAAGCCCAGACTATTAGTGAATATTGAAACGCAGACTGTTTATGAACATAGAAATGCAAACTACATAGAAACACAATTAGTGAATATAGAAATGCAGACTGTTAGCCAATATAGAAACATACACAGTCAGGGAATATAGAAAAAACAGACACTGAGCGAATATGTAAACACAGACAGTTAGTGAATATAAAAATGCAGACTTAGTGAATATAGAAACACAGACTGTTAGTGAATACAGAAACATAAACAGTCTGTGAATATAGAAACACGGACTGTTAGTGAATATAGAAACATAGACTGATAGTGAATATACTGATGTAGACAGTCTGTGGATTTAGAAATACAGACTGTTAGTGAATATAGAAACACAGACTATTAATGAATATAGCAACACAGACTGTTAGTTAATATAGAGGCACAGGCTGTTAGTGTGTATTGATCGCAGACCATGAGTGAATATATAAATGCAGACTGTTAGTGAACATAGAAACACAACTGTTCATGAATATAAAAACAGATAGTTCGTCAATATAGAAACACAGACTATTAATGAATTTTAAAACATAGACTATTAGTGAATATAGAAACACAGCCTGTTAATGAATATAGTAACACAGACAGTTAGTAAATATAGAAAGGCATACTGTTAGTGAATAGAAAAAGGCAGTCTGTTAGCGAATATAGAAAGACAGAATTTTAGTGAATATAAAAACACAGACAGTCAGTGAATATAGAAATATAGAATGTTCGTGAATGTAGAAACACAGGCAGTTCATGAACACAGAAACACAGAATGATAGTGAATCTAGAAAGACAGGCTGTTATTGAACATACAACTGCGGATTATTAGTGAATATGGAAATACAGGCTATTAGTGAACATAAAAACGCAGAATGCTAATGAATGTAGAAACACAGAGTCTTTGTGAATATGGAAACACAGGCTGTTAGTGAAAATAGATATACCGACTGTTAGTGAATATACAAACACAGACAGTTAGTGAACATAGAAACACAGACAGTGAATATAAAAACATGGACAGTTAATGAATATCGAAATGCAGAATGTTAATGAAAATAGAAAGACAGAATGTTAGTGAGCATAGAAACACAGCCTGTTAGTGAATGCAGAAACACAGACAGTTTTCAAAGATAGAAACAGATTTTTGGTGCACTTAGAAACAAAGACTGTTCGCGAATATAGAATCATGGACTCTTAGTGAATATAGATACACAGACAGTTAGTGAATATAGAAACACAGACTGCTCATGAATATACAGATGCAGACTGCTAGTGAATATAGAAACAGGGTCTGTCGGTGAACATAGAAACACAGGCTGTTAGTGAATATAGAAACACAGACTGTTAGTGAATGTAGAAACACAGACAGTTTTCAAAGATAGAAACAGATTTTTAGTGCACTTAGAAACAAAAACCATTCACAAATATAGTATCATGGACTCTTAGTGAATATAGATACATAGACTGTCAGTGAATTTAGAAACACAGACTGCTCATGAAAATACAGATGCAGAATGCAAGTGAATATAGAAATAGGGTCTGTCAGTGAACATAGAAACACAGACTGTTAGTGAATATAGAAACACAGAGTGTTAATGAATATAGAAACATAGACTGTTAATGAATATAGAAACTCAGGCTGTTAGTAACTATTGAAACGTAGATTGGTAGTGAAGATAGAAACATAAATTGTTAGTGCATTTGGAAACACAGACAGTTTTCAAAGATAGAAACACAGATTTTTCATGCACTTATTAGCAAAGACTGTTCAGGAATATAGAATCATGGACTCTTTGTAAATATAGATACACAGACAGTTAGTGAATATAGAAACACAGACTGCTCATGAATATACAGATGCAGACTGCTAGTGAATATAGAAACAGGGTCTGTCGGTGAACATAGAAACACAGGCTGTTAGTGAATATAGAAACACAGACTGTTAGTGAATGTAGAAACACAGACAGTTTTCAAAGATAGAAACAGATTTTTAGTGCACTTAGAAACAAAATCCATTCACAAATATAGTATCATGGACTCTTAGTGAATATAGATACATAGACTGTCAGTGAATTTAGAAACACAGACTGCTCATGAAAATACAGATGCAGAATGCAAGTGAATATAGAAATAGGGTCTGTCAGTGAACATAGAAACACAGACTGTTAGTGAATATAGAAACACAGAGTGTTAATGAATATAGAAACATAGACTGTTAATGAATATAGAAACTCAGGCTGTTAGTAACTATTGAAACGTAGATTGGTAGTGAAGATAGAAACATAAATTGTTAGTGCATTTGGAAACACAGACAGTTTTCAAAGATAGAAACACAGATTTTTCATGCACTTATTAGCAAAGACTGTTCAGGAATATAGAATCATGGACTCTTTGTAAATATAGATACACAGACAGTTAGTGAATATGGAAAAACAGACCGTTAGTGAATATAGAAGCACAGAATGTTTGTGAATATAGAATTACAGAACTGTTAGTGAATGTAGAAACACAGGATGTTAGTGAATACAGAAGACAGATTGTAAGTAAAAAAAGAAATGCAGAATGTCTGCGAAAATAGAAACACAGACTGTTACTGATTATAGAAACATACACAGTTAGTGAATACAGAAACACGGACAGTCAGTGAACACAGAAATACAGACAGTTAGTGCATGTATACACAGACAGTTAGTAAATACAAAAAAACAGCCAGTTAGTGAATATATTAACACAGAGAGTTAGTGAATATAGAAACACAGACTGCTGGTTAATGCAGAAACACAGAATGTTAGTGAATACAGAAAAAACAGACTGTTAGTGAACATAGAAACACAATCTGTGAGTGAATATAGAAACACAGAAAGTTAGTGAATTTGAAACACAGACAGTTAGCAAACATAGAAACACAGATTGTTAGTGAATATGGAAACACAAATTGTCAATGAATATACAAACACAGACAGTTTTTGAGAATAGAAAAACAGACTGTTTCTGCATATAGAAACACAGACCATTAGTGAATATAGAAACATGGACTGTCAGTGAATATAGAAACACAGTCTATTAATCATTATAGTAACACACACTGTTAGTGAATCCTGAATCACAGATAGTCAGTGAACACAGACACAGACAGTTAGTGAACATAGAAACACAATCGCTGAGTGAAGATAGAAACACAGACAGTTGGTGAATTTGGAACACAGAGAGTTAGCAAACATAGAATCACAGGTGGTTAGTGAAAATCGAAACACAGACTGTTAGTGAGTATAGTTACACAGAAAGTTAGTGAATATAGAAACAAAGACTGTTTGTGAAAATCAAAACACTGTTCATGAATATAGAAACTCACTGTTTGTGAAGAGAGACATAGTCTGTTCGTAAATATAGAAATACAGGTAGCTAGTGAATATGGAAAAGATGACTATTAGTGAATATATAAACATAGACTGCGAATGAATGTAGAAACGCACATTTTTAATGAACATAAAAATATAGACTGTTCGTGAATATCAAAACACAGAATGTTAATGAATATAGAAATACAAACTGTTAGTGAATATAAAAATGCAGACTGTTCATGAATTTAGAAATGCAGACTGTTAGTAAATAAAGAAAAACAGACAGTTAGTGAATATATTAACGCAGAGAGTTAGTTAATATAGAAACACAGACTGTCACTGAATATAGAAACAGAGTAAAAAGTGAGGTCTGCAGATGCTGGAGATCAGAGCTGAAAATGTGTTGCTGGTTAAAGCACAGCAGGTCAGGCAGCATCCAAGGAACAGGAAATTCGACGTTTCGGGCCAGAGCCCTTCATCAGAAACAGAGACTGTTAGTGAATTTGGAATACAGAGAGTTAGCAAACATAGAAACACAGATAGTCAGTAAACACAGAGACACAGACAGTTAGTGAACATAGAAACAGAGACTGTTAGTGAACATCGAAACACAATCGGTGAGTGAATATAAAAACATAAACAGTTGGTGAATTTGGAACACAGACAGTTTGCAAATATAGAATCGCAGACAGTTAGTGAAAATCGAAACACAGACTGTTAGTGAATATAGGTACGCAGACAGTTAGTGAATATAGGAACATAGACTGTTAGTGAAAATCAAACACAGTGTTCGTGAAAATAGAAATTCACTGTTTGTGAGTACAGAGACATAGTCTGTTCATGAATATAGTAAAACGAATAGTTTGTGAATATGGAAACGCAGACTGTTAGCGAACATAGAAAAGCAGACTATCAGTGAATATAGCAAAGGATATAGTTAAGGATAGCAAAGATGATTCACGATAGGAGTGAGAGGGGCAGGGTAGTTGTCATGGGGGACTTCAGCTATCCAAATATTGACTGGGATCACTACAGTACGAGTACTATAGATGGGTCAGTTTTTGTCCAGTGTGTGCAGGAGGGCTTTCTGACACAGTATGTAGACAGGCCTACAAGGGGCGAAGCCACTTTAGATTTAGTACTGGGTAACGAGCCTGGTCAGGTGTTAGATTTGGAAGTAGATGAGCACTTTGGAGACAGCGATCACAATTCTGTCAGGTTTACTTTAGTGATGGAAAGGGATAGGTGTACTCCACCGAGCAAGAGTTACAGCTGGGGGAAGGGAAATTACGATGCAATTAGGAAAGATTTAGGAAGTGTAGGATGGGGAAGGAAACTGCAGGGGATGAGCACATTAAAAATGTGGAGCTTATTCAAGGAAAAGCTCCTGTGTGTCCTAGATAATATGTACCTGTCAGGTAGGGAGGAAGATATAGAACGCGTGAGCCGTGGTTTACTAAGGAAGTGGAATCCCTGGTCAAGAAGAAGAAGGTTTATGTTAGGACAAAATGTGAAAACTCAGTTAGGGCATTTGAGAGTTACAAGGAAGTCAGGAAAGACCTAAAAAGAGAGCTCAGAAGAGCCAGGAGGAGACATGAGAAGTTATTGGCGGATAGCATCAGGGTTAACCCTAAGGTTTTTCATAGGTATGTCAGGAATAAAAGAATGACAAGAGTTAAATTAGGGCCAATCAAGGATAATAGTGGAAAGTTGTGTGTGGAGTCAGAGGAGATAGGGGAAGCACTAAATAAATTTTTTTGACAGTGTTCACTGTAGGAAATGAAAATGTTGACGAGGATGATACAGAGATACTTGCACCTAGATCAGACGAGATTGAGGTTCACAAGGAAGAGGTATTAGAAATACTGCAGAGTGTGAAAATAGACAAGCCCCCTGGGCCGGATGGGATCTATCCTAGGATCCTCTGGGAAGCAAGGGAAGAGATTGCCGAGCCTTTGGCATTGATCTTCAAATCATCATTGTCTACAGGAACAGTGCCTGAGGACTGGAGGATAGCAAATGTGGTTCCCTTGTTCAAAAAGGGTAATAGAGACAACCCTGGTAATTACAGACCAGTGAGTCTCATTTCAGTTGTTGGTAAAGTGTTGGAAAAGGTTATAAGAGATAGGATTTATAACCATCTAGAAAAGAATAATCTGATCAGGGACAGTCAGCATGGTTTTATGAAGGGTAGGTCGTGCCTAACGAATCTTATTGAGCTTTTTGACAAAGTAACCAAACAGGTAGATGAGAGTAAACCGGTTGATGTGGTGTAGTTATATTTCAGCAAGGCATTTGATAAGGTTCCCCACAGTAAGCTATTATACAAAATGCGGAGGAATGGGATTGTGGGAGACACATCAGTTTGGATCAGTAATTGGCTTGCTGAAAGAAAACAGAGGGTTGTAGTTGATGGAACATATTCATCTTGGTGTCTAGTTATTAGCAGCGTACAGCAAGGGTCGGTGTTGGGTCCACTGCTGTTCGTCATTTTTATAAATGACTGAATGAGGGCTTAGAAGGGTAGGTTAGTAAATTTGCGGACGACACTAAGGTTGGTGGAGCTGTGGATAGTGACAAAGGATATAGTAGGTTGCAGAGAGACATAGATAAGATGCAGAGCTGGGCTGAGAGGTGGCAAATGGAGTTTAATGTGGACAAGTGTGAGGTGATTCACTTTGGATGGAGTAATCGGAATGCAAAGTACTGGACTAATGGTAAGATTCTTGGGAGTGCAGATGAGCAGAGAGATCTCAGTGTCAAGGTACACAGGTCCTTGAAAGTTGCCACCCAGATTGACAGGGTTGTTGAGAAGGCTTACAGTGTTTTGGCCTTTATTAATAGAGGGATTGAGTTCCAGAACCAGGAGGTTATGCTGCAGCTGTACAAAACTCTGGTACGGCCACACTTGGAGTATTGTGTACAGTTCTGGTCACCGCATTATAAGAAGGATGTGGAAGCTTTGGAAAGGGTGCAGAGGAGATTTACTAGGATGTTGCCTGGTACGGAAGGAATGTCTTACGAGGAAAGACTGAGGGCCTTGAGGCTGTTCCCGTTAGAGAGAAGGTTGAGGGGTGACTTAATAGAGACATCCAAGATAATCAGAGGGTTAGATAGGGTGGACAGGGAGAGACTTTTTCCAAGTATGGGGATGACAAACATGAGGGGACACAACTTTAGAGTGACGGGAGATAGGTATAAGACAGATGTTAGAGGTAGTTTCTTTACTCAGTGAGTAGTAAGGGTATGGCATGCTTTGCCTGCAATGGTAGTAGATTCACCAAGTTTAAGTGCATTTAAGTCATCATTGGACAGGCATATGGACGTACATGGAATATTGTAGGCGGGATGGGATTCAGATTAGTATGACAGGGCAGCGCAACATCGAGGGCCGAAGGGCCTGTACTGCGCTCTAATGTTCTATATTCTATGTTCTATGTTCTATATAAATACAGACTGTAAATGAATATAGAAACATAGACTCTTAGTGAGTATAGAAATGCACATTTTTAATGAGCATAGAATCATAGACTGTTCGCGAATATCGAAACACAGAATGTTAATGAATATGGAAACACAAACTGTTAGTGAACATAAAAATGCAGACTGTTCCTGAATTTAGAAACACAGACTGTTAATGAATATAGAAACACAGACAATTAGTGAATCTTGAAACACAGACTATTAGTGAATGGAGATACATATACAGTGAATTTCGAATCACTGAGAGTCAGTCGATATACAAACACAGACAGTTCGTGAATATATTAACGCAGAGAGTTAGTTAATATAGAAACACGGACTGTCACTGAATATAGAAACATAGACTGTTCGTGAATATCGAAACACAGAATGTTAATGAATATGGAAACACAAACTGTTAGTGAACATAAAAATGCAGACTGTTCATGAATTTAGAAACACAGACTGTTAGTGAATATAGAAACACAGACAATTAGTGAATCTCGAAACACAGACTATTAGTGAATGGAGACACGTATACAGTGAATTTCGAATCACTGAGTCAGTCAATATACAAACACAGATTGTTAGTGAATGTAGAAACACAGACAGTTAGTGAATCCTAAACACAGGCAGTCAGTTAATATAAAAACACAGACTGTTAGTGAATATTGAAACACAGACTGTTCATGAATATAGAAACAGACCGTTCGTGAACATAGAAACACCCATTATTAACGAATTTCGAAAGACAGACACTCAGTGAATATGGATACACAAACAGATATAAATATATAGGAACACAGACTGGTAGCGAATTTACAGTCACAGACAATTAGTGAATATTGAAATGCAGAGTATGAGTGAATATATAAATGCAGACTGTTAGTGAACATGGAAACACAGACAGTTAGAGAATATAGAAACAGAGACTGTTAGTGAATATTGAAACACCGACTATTAGTGAATATTGAAACACAGACTGCTGATGAACATAGAAACACAGTCTGTTAGTGAATATTAGATTAGATTAGATAGATTATTTGGGCGGCACGGTGACACAGTGGTTAGCACTGCTGCCTCACAGCGCCAGAGACCCAGGTTCAATTCCTGCCTCAGGCGACTGACTGTGTGGAGTTTGCACGTTCTCCCCGTGTCTGTGTGGGTTTCCTCCGGGTGCTCCGGTTTCCTCCCACAGTCCAAAGATGTGCGGATCAGGTGAATTGGCCATGCTAAATTACCCGTAGTGTTAGGTAAGGGGTAAATGTAGGGGTCTGGGTGGGTTGCGCTTCGGCGGGTCGGTGTGGACTTGTTGGGCCGAAGGGCCTGTTTCCACCCTGTAAGTAATCTAATCTAATTTATAGTGTGAAAACAGGCCCTTTGGCACAACATGTCCACACCGACCCGCTGAAGCACAACCCAGACTCATTTCCTGTATTTATCCATTCACCTAATACTATGAGCAATTTAGCATGGCCAATTCACCTAACCTGCACATTTTTGGACTGTGGGAGGAAACCGGAGTACCTGAAGGAAACCCACGCAGACACGGGGAGAATGTGCAAACTCCAAACAGTCAGTCGCCTGAGGCGGGAATTGAACCCGGGTCTCTTGCGCTGTGAGGCTAGAAGCAGAGACTGTTTGTGAACACAGAAACACACTGTTAGAGAATTTTGAAAGACAGACACTCAGTGAATATGGATAAATAGACAGATACAAATGTGTAGAAACACAGACTGTTAATGAGTATAGAAATATAGACTGTTAGCGAAAATAGAAACACGGAGTGTTCGTGAGTACAGAAAATCACTGTTAGTGAATACAGAAAGATAGTCTGCTTGTGAAAATAGATACACAGACTATTAGTGAATATTGAAACACAGACTGGTAGTGAATTTACAGTCACAGACTATTAGTGAATGTTGAAATGCCGAGTATTAGTGAATAAATAAATGCAGACTATTAGTGAACATGGAAACACAGACAGTTGGAGAATATAGAAACAGAGACTTAATGAATATAGAAACACAGAATGTTAATGAATACAGAAACACAGTTCACTGGTAGTGAATATAGAAACTCAGACTATTAGTGAATACAGAAACGCAGACAGTTAGTGAATATAGAAAAACAGACTGTTCATGAATATAGAAACACAGGCTGTTAGCGAATTATGAAAGACAGTCAGTGAATATGGATGCACAGAAAGCTCGTGAATATAGAAACACAGACTGTAAGCGAATTACAAAACATAGACAGTGGACATGGATACACAGGCAGTTAGTGAATATAGAAACACAGACAGTTTTTGAAAATCGAAACAGAGATTGTTAGCAAACAAAGAAACACAGACTACCAGGGAATATAGAAGCACAGACTGTTAGTGAATATGGATACACAGACTGTTAGTGAATATAGAAACATAGCCAGTTAGTGAATGTAGAAAGACAGATAGTTAGTCATAAAAGAAACACAGACTGTTCATGAATATGGAAATACAGACTGTTAGCGAATATAGAAACACAGACTGTTAGTGAATATGGAAACACAGACTGTTAGTGAATATAGAAACACAGACTGTTAATGAATATAGAAACATAGTCTGTCAGTGAATATAGAAATGCAGACAGTTAGTCATAAAAGAAATACACACTAATATTTCTATATTAGTGAATATAGAAATATGTGCTGTTAGTGAATATGGATTCACAGGCTGTTAGTGATTCTACAAACACAGACATTTAGTGGGGATAGAAACACAGACTCGCAGTGAATTTACAATGGCAGGCTATTAGTGAATATTGAAACACAGAGTATTAGTGAATATAGAAACACAGACTGTTACTGAATATAGAAACACTCACTGTTAGCAAATGCAGAAACACAGATAGTCAGTGAATGCAGAAACACAGACAGTAAACACATAAACACACACAGTTAGTGAATATAGAAACACAGATGTTAGTAAATATAGAAACACAAATTGTTAGTGAATATAAAAACACAGACTGTTAGTGCATACAGGAACCGAGAATGTTAGTGAATAAAGAAACATAGACTGTTAATGAAATAGAAATGCAGACTGTTCCTGAATATAGAAACATGAACTGTTTGTGAATATAGAAACACAGACTGCTGATGAATATAGAAACATAGACTTAGTGAATTTAGAAACACAGACTGTTAGTGAAAATAGAAACACAGTCTGTTATTGAATATAGAAATGCAATCAGTTAGTGAACAAAGAAACACTGTTAGCGAACATAGAAACACAGACAGTCAGTGAATATAGAAATGCAGACTGTTAGTGAATAGAGAAGCACAGACTGTTAGTGAACATAGAAACACAGACAGTTAGTGAATTTAGAAACATAGGCTGTCAGTGAATATAGAAACACAGACTCTTAATCAATATAAAAACATTGAATGTCTATAAATATCGAAGCACAGATTGTTCGTGAATATAGAAGCACAGACTATTGATGAATGTAGAAACACAGAGAGATACTTAATATACAAACTCAGTCTGTTCATGCATATAGAAACAAAAACTGTTACTGAATATAGAAACATGGACTGTTGGTGAAACTTGAATTACAGAAGTCTTAGTGAATGCAGAAACACAGAATGTTCATGAATCTCGAAAGACAGAGTGTTAGTGAACATACTTTCACAGACTGTTACTGAATATGGAAACACGCACTGTTAGTGAATACATAAACTCAGACTGTCAGTGAATACATAAACGCAGAGAGTTAGTGAATATATTAACGCAGACAGTTAGTGAATATAGAAACACACACTACTGGTGAATACAGAAACATGGGCATTCAGTGAATGTGGAAAAACAGACAGTGAATATATCAACATATATCAACACAGATCGTTAGTGAATATAGAAACCTAGTCCGTTTGTAGATATAGAAACACAGGCTGTTAGTGATATATAAACACAGACAGTAAGTGAATATAGAAACACAAACTGTTAATGAACATAGAAACACAGAATGATAGTGAATATTAGAAACACAGACTGTCAGTGAGTATAGAAAAACAGAATGTTAGTTAATATAGAAGCACAGACTGTTAGTGAATATGGAAGCATAGTCTGTTATTGAAATAGAAATGCAGACTGTTCCTGAACTTAGAAACATGTTACTAATGAACACAGAAACACGGGCTGTTAGTGAAAATGGAAACATAGACTGAGTGAATATCAAGACACAAACTGTGAGTGAATATAGAAACACAGAATGTTAGTGAACTTAGCAACATAGACTGTGATGAATATTGAAGCATAGACTGTTAGTGAATATAGAAACATAGACTGCTAGTGAATACAGAAACACTGACAATTAGTGAATATAGAAACACTGACAGTTAGTGAATATAGAAATATATGCTGTCATTGAATATAGAAACACAGACTGTTAGTGAATATAGAAACATAGACTGTCAGTGAATATGGAAACATAGAGTGTTAGTGAATATAGAAACATAGACTGTCAGTGTATACAGAAACATAGACTGTTCATGAATATGGATACATAGGCTGTTAGTAAATATAGAAACACAGACTGTTAGTGAATATAGAAACACAGAATGTGAGTGAATATAGAAACACCGAGTGTTTGTGAACATAGAAATACAGAGCACTGGTGAATATAGAAAATAGATTGCCAGTGAATTTAGAAACACAGACCGTCAGTGAATATAGAAACACAAGCTATTAATGAACATAGAAACACAGATGGTTTGTGAGTACAGAAACATATACTATTTCTGCACATAGAACGATGAAATGTTAGCGAATATAGAATTACAGATCTTGTAGTGAATATATAAACACAGAATGTTAGTGAATACAGAAACACAGACAGTTATTGAATATAGAAACATAGACTGTTAGTGAATATAGAAACATAGACTGTTAGTGAGTATAGAAACACAGAATGTTAGTGAATACAGAAACACAGACTGTTAGTGAGTATAGAAACACAGAATGTTAGTGAATACAGAAACACAGCCTGTTAGTGAGTATGGAAATGCAGTCTGTTAGTGAATATAGAAACACGCAATGTTAGCGAATGCAGAAACACAGATAATGAATGCAGAAACAGAGACAGTTAGTGAATATATAAACATACACAGTGAATATAGAAAAACAGACTGTTATTGAATATAGAAACATAGACTGTCAGTGAATATGGAAACACAGACTGTTAGTGAATATGGAAACATAGATTGTTACTGAATATAGAAACATAGAGTGCTACTGAATATAGAAACACAATGTTAGCGAATATGGAAACACAGACTGTTAGTGAATATGGAAACATAGACTGCTACTGAATACAGAAACATAGACTGTTACTGAATATAGAAACACAGAATGTTTGTGAATATGGATGCACAGACTGTTCATGAATATAGAAGCATAGACTGTTAGTGAAATGAAAATGCAGACTATTAGCGAATATAGAAACACTCCATGTTAGCAAATGAAGAAACACAGATAGTCAGTGAATGCAGAAACACAGACAGTGAACACATATACATACACAGTTAATGAATAAAGAAAAACAGTTATTGCAGATAGAAATACAGAGTGTTAGCAAATATAGAAACACAGACTGTTAGTGACTACAGAAGCACAGCCTGTTAGTGAGTATGGAAATGCAGACTGTTAGTGAATATAGAAACACGCAATGTTAGCGAATGCAGAAACACAGATAGTCAGTGAATGCAGAAACACAGACAGTTAGTGAACATATAAACATACACAGTTAGTGAATATAGAAAAACAGACTGTTATTGAATGTAGAAATACAGAGTGTTAGCGAATATAGAAACACAGAATGTTAGTGAACATAGCAACATAGACTGTGAGTGAATATAGAAGCATAGACCATTCGTGAAATAGAAATACAGATTGTTCCTGAACGTAGAAACATGCTACTAATGAACACAGACACACGGACTGTTCATTAATATGGAAATACAGACTGTGTGTGAACAGAGAAACACAGACTGTTAGTGAACATACAAATACAGAATGTCAGTGAATATTGAAACAGATAATGTTAGTGAACATTGAAACACAGACTGTAAGTGAATATAGAAATAAAAATTAGATTGTTAGTGAATTTAGAAACACAGACTGTTAGTGAATATAGAAGCACAGAATGATAGTGACTATAGAAACACAAAATGTTATTTAATACAGAAATACCGACAGTTAGTGAATATAGAAACACAGACAAAGTGTGAATATAGATGCTTAGATTGTTAGTTAATATAGAAACACAGACTGTTCGTGAATATCGAAACACAGACTGTTAGTGAATATAGGAAGACACACTGTTAATGAATATAGAAACACAGGCCATTAGTCAGCATAGAAACACAGATCATTAATGAATATAGAAACACAGATTATTAGTGAATACAGAAACAGAGATTATTAGTGAATATAGACAAGCAGACAATTAGTGGATATACAAACACAGAGAGTCAGCGAATATAGAAACACAGACAGTTAGTGAATCTCGAAACACAGGGTGTTCGTGAATATGGAAACACAGACTGTTAATGAATATAGAAATACATGCTGTTAGTGAATATGGATTCACAGGATGTTAGTGAATATACAAACACAGACATTTAGTGAGTATAGAAACAGTTTCGTAGTGAATATACAATCACAATAACTCTCTGAACACAGAGAGCTAGTGAATATATAAACTCAGACAGTTAGTGAATGTAAGATCACACACTGTTAGTGAATATAGAAACGCAGACTGTTACTGAATATAGAAACTCACATTGTTAGTGAATACAGAAACACAGTCAGAGAATGCATAAACACAGACAGTTAGTGAATATATAAACACTCACAGTTAGTGAATATATAACACTCACAGTTAGTGAATGTAGAAACACAGAGTGTTAATGCATATAGAAACACAGATTTTTAGTGAATATAGAAACACAGAATGTTAGTGAATATATAAACACAGACTGTTACTGAATATTGAAAGATAGACTGTTAGTGAATAGAGAAACACAGACTGTTAGTGAGTATAGAAATGCAGACTGTTAGTGAATGTACAAACACAGACTCTTCATGAAAATGGAAGCATAGACTATTAGTGAAATAGAAATGCAGACTGTTCCTGAACATAGAAACATGGACACTTTGTGAATATGGAAACACAGACTGTGAGTGAACAGAGAAACACAGACTGTGAGAGAACGTACAAATGCAGAATGATGGTGAAAATAGAAACACAGACTGTTAGTGAAACTAGAAACACAGACAGCTAGTGAATAAAGAAACACAGACTGTTAGTGAATATAGAAACATAGACTGTTAGTGAATATAGAAACATAGACTGTTAGTGAATTTAGAAATGCAGACTTTTAGTGAAAATAGGAATACAGTATTATTGAATATAGAAACGTGGACTGTCAGAGAACATAGAAACACAGACAGTTAATGATTATAGAAACACAGACTGTTAGTGAATAGAGAAAAACAGACTGTTAGTGAACATAGAAACATTGACTGTTAGCGAACATAGAAACACAAACTGTTCATGAGCATAGAAACACAGGCTGTCAGTGAATATAGAAACACAGACTGTCAGTGAATATAGAAACACAGACTCTTAATCAATATAGAAATGCCAAATGTTCATGAATATGGAAGCACAGAATGTTCATGAATATAGAAATGGAGACTGTTAGTGAATATAAAAACACAGACTGTTAGTGAATATAGAAACACAGACAGTTTTTGAATATACAAACTCAGTCTGTTTGTGCATATAGAAACACAGACTGTTATTGAATATAGAAACATGGACTGTTGGTGAATCTTGAATTACAGAACTGTTAGTGAATGCAGAAACACAGAATGTTCGTGAAACTTGAAAGACAGAGTGTTAGTGAACATACTTTCACAGACTGTTACTGAATATGGAAGCATGCATTGTTAGTGAATACATAAACTCAGACTGTCAGTGAATACATAAACACCGAGAGTTAGTGAATATGTAAATACTGTTGTGGTTCTGCTCGCCGAGCTGGAAGTTTTTGCTGCAAACGTTTCGTTCTCTGGCTAGGGAACATCATCAGTGCTGTTGGAGCCTCGTGTGAAGCGCTGCTTTGATGTTTCTTCCGGTATATAAATACCGGAAGAAACATCAAAGCAGCGCTTCACACGAGGCTCCAACAGCACTGATGATGTTCCCTAGCCAGGGAACGAAACGTTTGCAGCAAAAACTTCCAGCTCGGCGAGCAGAACCACAACAACGGATACCCGAGCTACAAATCTTCAATCAGATTTTAAATATGTAAATACAGACAGTTCGTGAATGTAGAAATACACACTGTTGGTGAATACAGAAACACAGGCATTCAGTGAATACAGAAAAACAGACAGTTTAAATATAAATGCAGATGGTTGGTAAATATAGAAATGCAGACTGTTAGTGAATATAGAAACGTAGGCTTTTAGTGAATATAGAATCACAAAGTGTTAATGAATGTAGAAAGATGGACTGTTAGTTAAGATGGAAACACAGAATGTTAATGAATATATAAGTGCAGAGTGTTAGTGTATATGGAAACACAGGCTGTTGGTGAATATAGAAGCACACACTGTTATTGGACATACACCCGCAGAACGGTCGTGAATATGGAAACACAGAGTGTTCGTGAATACAGAAACACAGACATTCAGTGAATATGGTATATAAACACAGACAGTTAGTGAATATAGAAACACAGACAGTGTGTGAATATAGATGCTTAGATTGTTAGTTAATATAGAAACACAGACTGTTAGATAATATATAAACATATACAGTTAGCGAATATAGAATTGCAGACTGTTACTTAATATAGAAACACAGACTGTCAGTGAATATAGAAACACAGGTTGTTAGTGAATATAGAAATATCGAAAGGTAGGAGTTGGCCATTTGATCCTTTCTTCAGTTTGATAATGAACATCTAACCATTGTCATAAAAATGCCATCGTATTCACTGATATCCTTTATGCAAGGAAACTGCCGTCCTTCCTTGGTCTGGCCTACATGTGACTCCAGACCCACAGCAATGTGGTTGATTCTTAACTGGTCTCTGGGTAATTAGGGATGGCCAATAAATGTGGGTCTCGCCAGCGATGCCCTCATCCTATGAATAGATTTTTTCAACAAAAGCATAGCTTCTGGAGGATTTGAGCAGGATGGTGTGTGAGAAGAAGCACCTCAGTTTCGTTAAACCTGGTTGTGTTCCTGCATTAGGAAGACATTCCAAATAAAAAGTTTAGACTTTAAAAACTGAACTGAAATTGTACAGGATAATAAGTTAAATGACACAGCTGTTGGACTGTTTAAAATTTAGTGAGAAATCAATAGTTTGTAAAAGGACACTTCTGAATCAAAGGCATGATGATGATGATCAGACTCTTAATTCCAGATTTCTATTGAACACAAATGCTATGGTGGGATTTGCACCCAGTTCCACAGAGCATTACTTCGCTCTCTGGACTGGGAGTGTAGTGATAATACCACTTGCCCGTCACCTCCTTTATGGCAGGTCCCTATGTAAACTCAGTTGGAGCTCACTTTACCCTTGCAAAAGGTAATAAAGGCAGTGAGCTGGAAGCATGGAGAGATAAGCTAGAGGAGGGTGGGGTGAGGAGACAGTAGCATACCCTGGCGATCTCCCTTCAGATGTTTCATTTTCTTGGAACGTATTGTTATGTGAAAGGTTCTACATAAATGCAAATTGATGTTGAAGCTTGGTAAATGCAGGACAGGATATCTCTTTGCAACTCAAATGTGACGTCTACTTTTCCCAGCCATTCAACAGGCCAATAGGGACAGATCCTGTTTCTCAACACCATTATCAGTATCACCGTGTCAGTCATTATGTAACCCCCGCCTTCCATAGCCCTTTGAAGATCAGCAGCTGCTTTACCTCCTAACCCTCAATTCCGCTGAATGGCCATTTCTTTGCAATTAGGGTAATTACTTTTTGTACTTGCTGACAAGAAGTCATCACAAGTACGGAATGAACAGATCTTGGCAGGAAATTGTAGGTTATAGATTCCAGAAAGGCAGAATCAGAACATGTATTGTAATATTTCTTCGCAGGCCTGTCTCTCTCAACCTTGGTCTGAAAGTTAGATTCTAAGCATATCTTTAAAAAAGGCTTTAACATTTGGTTCAACTCCAAGGATGCTGGGCCTCCATTTATGGTGCATTACACAGTGGGTCCTACCATTTTCAATGTACAAATGGGAATAAGAATTGCCATTATCAGTGAGAGAGCTTTATTCGAGGATGTGGAGGAGTTAAGGATGCAGAAACCAAGAAGAATGGTCACATAGCAAAGGGAAGCAAACTCTAAGAGTCTATGTGTAGACAGCTCCAGGCGAGAGATATAAAGGCAAACTATCCAGCCATGCTAGCAAGAGAGTTTGCAGAAAGAAAGCATTTAGTGGCAGCAAGGGAACCTTCAAGAGCTAGGATTTGAGGTCAGATCACTGTCGATGAGGTATGGCAGAGGAAGTCCAAAGGTCAGAGAAGAACATTGGAAGATTTTGGACACAAAGCAGGAAAAGTGGGCAGGCTCTGACAGACCCCAGAAAATTTCAAACAGGACACAGAAAATGTGGGAAATTGCTGATGTGCAGGACGCAACATTGAAGCCAAAGCACCGATGTCAGGAAGGGTCCATAGAATACAGCATGGTCATAGAGTTTTAAAGATGTGCATCACAGAAACACACCTTTTGTCCAACTTATCCATGCTAACCAGATATCCTAAACTAATCTTGCTTCATTTGCCAGCACTTGGCGCATATCCCTCTAAATTCCTCCTATTCATATACCCATTCAGATGCCTTTTAAATGTTGCAATTGTACCAGCCTCTACCACTTCCTCTGACAGCTCATTCCATACACGTACCACCCTCTGTGTAAAAGAGTTGCCCCTTAGGTCCCTCTCTCACCTTAAACGTATGTCCTCTAGTTTTGGACTCTCCTGTCCTGGGATAAACACCTTGGTTATTTACAGCTGCAAATGTGTTGCTGGTCAAAGCACAGCAGGCCAGGCAGCATCTCAGGAATAGAGAATTCGACGTTTCGAGCATAAGCCCTTCATCAGGAATAAGAGAGAGAGAGCCAAGCAGGCTAAGATAAAAGGTAGGGAGGAGGGACTAGGGGGAGGGGCGATGGAGGTGGGATTTACCCTATCCATACCCTTCTATAAGGTCACCCCTCAGCCTCTGATGCTCCAGGGAAAATATGGTCTGAGATTGCATTGCAGCAGGTATCAGGGATGATAAATTCTCAGTTTCCTTCAATTTAAAGAAGAGTTCCCTTTAATGTTTTTGTGAAGATCTGTAGCTTGGGAGCTGGTTGGATTTGTTGTTGGTCTGTTCGCTGAGCTGGTAGGTTTATTGGCAGACATTTTGTCCCCTTTCTAGATGACATCATCTGTGCTGTGACACCTCCTGTGAAGCGCTACTGTACTGTCCCACTTTGAATGGATGTGGTTCTGTTTGAGCTGTATCTGGTTGGTGTCGGCTCCAGATTTTTTCATTGCAGTGGTTCATGTATCGGATTCAGGTCAATGTGTTTGTTGATTGAATCCGAGGATGAGTACCATGCTTCCGGGAATTCCCTTGCTGTTCTTTGTTTTACCAGGTGGGGCGCAGTGAAGACATAGATGGCACACAAGCTGAGATTAGCTTGTGTCCAGATGTTAGCTCACCCTGTGCAGTGCTGCATTTGCAACTGGTGGGTGAGAGGGTTTTCTTGAAGGAGAAGCATTTGTGCGACGTTGATGATGCTAGCCTGGAATGTATCAAATTCTGTCAACTCAGCACAGTCAACCCAACAGTTAATTCATTCAGAATCCTGCAGACTACACAATGCCTTAGTGATTTGTCGTCTCTGTCCTAGTCAAGATCCATTGTCTCCCTGATTGTTGTGTTTTCTGTTTTGTGTAAACATATGATTAAATACCAAGGATTGGTTGGAATGTACTGTGGCTTCTTCATTTGAAGACAGGATCATATGCAACCAGTGGTAACTAGGAGGCTGTGCAGACAGATCAGAGCTCCTGTATTCTGTCCATGGCATATACATTAAAGTACATTATGTTGGTCTCATGGTGGCTAGTGGTGGAGTGCTTTATACTCTCTGAGATCTCCCTTTTCGTTCTCTTGCTCAACCAACCCCCACTCTCACTTACTTCAGCAGTAGTAAAGCTATAATAGACGGCTTCAATTTGCATATGGAGGGCTTGAAATTGGGTCAGCGATAAGATTGTGGGATGAATTCCTGGAGTGATTGCGAATAGTGTGTTAAGCAGTTACATAAGGAGGTGGCCATGTTGGATTTAGAGAAAGGGCTAATTAATCACCATTCTGTAAAGGAGCCTTTGGGAAATGGTGAGCGTAACACAACAAACTTTATATCACATTTGAATGGGGTTTATTCTGGAACTAGTTCCTAAGTTTGAACAAAGGAAACAAATTGCTTTTTTCCAGGGAACTTTAGTTTTGTCTATTGCAGTAAAAAGTGAGGTCTGCAGATGCTGGAGGTCAGAGCTGAAAATGTGTTGCTGGTTAAAGCGCAGCAGGTCAGGCAGCATCCAAGGAACAGGAAATTCGACGTTTCAGGCACATTCCTGATGAAGGGCTTGTGCCCGAAACATCGAATTTCCTGTTCCTTGGATGCTGCCTGACCTGCTGCGCTTTAACCAGCAACACATTTTCAACTTTTGTCTATTGCACTCTGTCCATTTGCTGGGTGAATTTGGACTCAGGACCACTGCTGCATACCACCTGGAACTCTGCCATGGAGTTGCAGATTTCTTCTGCTCCAGCATGTCTCTTGCTAGGCCTGAAATATTATCTTTTGAAGTTTACTTCAGTATCGATTGTTGCCTCAAGGTATTTTTTTTTGTCCTCAGCAATCTGCTTTCCTTGAAGTCTTGTGGGCTACCAGCTTTTTTAGAACCTTCATTCGCAGGATGTGAGCATCACTGGTTAGGGGCCAGCATTTATTGCCCAGAAGGCAGTAAAGAATCAACCACTTTGCTGTGCGTCTGGAGTCACATGGAGGCAGACCAGGTAAGGACAGCAGAGTTCCTTCCCTAAAAGGCATTGATGAAGCGAATAGGTTTTTATTTTCAGTGACATGGTTGCCATTAGGCTAACATTTTATTCCAAATTTTTAATGGAATTCATACTTCACCCTTGTCCTCAGAATATTAACCTGGGACTCACTGTTCAATTAATTTGTCAGATCCCACACAGATATATATACTGTCAACTGTTCCTTCCAAATGTTAGTCATCTTGGCTCCAGGACATCTCTGCAGGAGTTCCTCAGGGTAGTCTCCTCGGCCTAATCATCTTCAGCTGCTTCAACGATAACTTCCCTCCATCATAAGGTCAGAAGTGGGGATGCCTGCCCATGATTGCACAATGTTCAGCACCATTCACAACTCCTCAGATACTGAAGCAGTCTATGTTCAAATGCACCAAGATCTGGACAATGTCCAGCTTGGAATGATAAGTCGCAAGCAAGGTTAACTGTAAACAAGTCCTTAGTAATGACCATTTCTGACAAGAGAGAATCTAACTTTTGCCCATTGATATTCAATGATGTTACCATCACTGAATCCCCCCACTATCCCAGGAGTTATCATTAACCAGAAACTGAATTTGACTAACCACATGAATACAGTGACTACAAGAGGTAGGAATCCTGCAGTCTCTAACTCAGCTCCTGACTTCCCAAAGTCTGTCTCTCATCCACAAGGAGAAAGTGAGGTCTGCAGATGCTGGAGATCAGAGCTGAAAATTTGTTGCTGGAAAAGCGCAGCAGGTCAGGCAGCATCCAAGGAACAGGAGATTCAACATTTCGGCATAAGCCCTTCTTCCTGAAGAAGGGCTTATGCCCGAAACGTCGAATCTCCTGTTCCTTGGATGCTGCCTGACCTGCTGTGCTTTTCCAGCAACACATTTTCAGCTCTCATCTACAAGGCCCAAGCCATGAGGGGTTTGGATAGGATAAATAGACAAAGTCTTCCCTGGGGTGGGGGAGTCCACAACTAGAGGACATAGGTTTAGGGTGAGAGGGGAAAGATATAAAGGTGACCTAAGGGACAACTTTTTCACGCAGAAGGTGGTACATGTACCGAATGAGCTGCCAGAGGAAGTGGTGGAGGCTGGTACAATTGCGACATTTAAAAGGCATTGGGATGGGAATATGAATAGGAAGGGTTTGGAGGTATATGGGCCGGGTGCTGGCAGGTGGGATTAGATTAGGTTGGGATATCTGATCAGCATGGATGAGTTGGACCGAAGGGTCTGTTTCTGTGCTGTACATCTCTATGACTCTAAGTCAGGAGTGTGATGGACTACACCCCAATTGCCTGGGTGAGTGCAGTTCCAGCAACGCGTGAAGTTCAATACCAGGGCACAGGAACCCACAGATCCATTAACTTCAAATTTCAAACTCTTCACTAAGAATGCTCAATAGCAGTTGTGTTCACTATCTACAATATGCACTGTAATTAATCACACTGCTCTCTCAACAGTATCTTCCAAACCCATGTCCTCTATGGTGTTCAATGTAAGTAAGAGTGAGGTTATCTATTTTGGACTGAAAAAGAACAAATTAGGATACGTTCTAGATTATATAAAGTTAAACACAATGGATGCCTAAAGAGCCTTAGGCGTTTAGTTGCAAATATCTTTAAAATGCCATGAACGGGTGCAGAAAATAATCAAGGTATCTAATGGAATACTGACCTTTATATCCAGAGCATTGGAGTAGGAACAGGCAGAGATTGTGTTACATCAATACAAAGCCCTGGTTAGACCCTACCTGAAGTACTGTGAGCAGATTGGGCACCAAACCTTGAGAAGGATTGAGAAGGACTGGAACGAGTATAATGTAGGTTTAAATGGACTTCAGGGTGGTTAAGTTATGAGGAGAAATTATATAAATTAGGCCAGTTTTCTCTAGAATTTAGCAGTTTGACAGGAGATTTGATCAAAGTCTTCAAGATGCTAACAGGAAATGACAGGGTAGATAAAGGTAAACTATTCCTCTGGTTGGCCATTCTAGAACTAGGGGCACAGTCTGAGAATTAGGGCCAGACCGTTTGGGAGAGACGTTAGGAAGCACTTCCACATGCACACAGGCTGGGAGAGGTTTGGAACTCTCTTCCACAAATGGCAGTGGATGCTGGATCAGTTGTTAATTTTAAACCTGAGTTGGATAAATTTTTGTTAAGTGAAGGTATTTAGGGATAAGGCCAAAGCCTGGTTTGTCGCATTAGGCCACAGATCAGCCTTGACATAATTGAATGGTGGAGCAGGGTCAAAGGGCTGAATGAAGGGCTTTTGCCCGAAACATCAATTCTCTTGCTCCTCGGATACTGCCTGACCTGCTGTGCTTTTCCAGCCCCACACTGTCAACTCTAATCTCCCAGCATCTGCAGTGCTCACTTTCACCTCAAAGGGCTGAATGGCCAACTCCTGTTCCTATGTTCCTATCTAGAAGGACAAGGGCAGTAGAATACACGGGAATACCATCACCTGCAAGTTTCCATAAAGCCACTCACCACCCTGACCTGGAAATATGCTCTTTCTTTCCCTTTATTCAGTAATTTGGGTATGGGCATTGCTGGTTAGGCCACCATGTATTGCCCATTCCTAATTCTCCTTTAGAAGGTCGTGCTGAGCTAAACTCGTGAACTATTGCTGTCCTTGAGGTGTGGGTAGACCCACAATGCCATTAAGGAGGGAGTTTCCAGGTTTTCAAACAGTAATGGTGATGGAACAGTGATATAGTTTCAAATCAGGAAGGTGTGCGGCTTGGGAAAGGCAGGATCTTTGTATGTGGTGGTGGCCTCAGGTACCTTCTTCCTATTTTCCTTCCTTCCTTTTCATCATTCGTCACTGTCATTGTGTCAAAATCATGTAATCTCTGCCTAATAATACACAGTGTCCCTGAACTACAACAGCTACAGCAGTGTACGTATGTCACTCAGCATCTCAAAGCCATATAGGGGCTGGGCAATAAATACTGGCCCAGCCAATGACATCCATATCCTGTGAATTAATAAACAGATAGTGTTTAGGTTCTTTCAGGACCTTACAATGTCTAGTGTATATAAGGGGAGCACCACTGGATCTGAAGGTTTATAAAATATTGAGGAGCATAAATAGAGTGGATATCCGAAGTCTTTTTCCACGTTATGGGAGTCCAAAACTAGAGGGCATAGGTTTAAAGTGGAATAGGAAAGATTTAAAAGGGATCTAAGGGGCAATTTTTTCACCGAGAGAATGGTGTGTGTATGGAGTGAGCTGCCAGAGGAAATGGTGGAGGCTGGTACAATGACAACATTTAACAGGCATCTGGATGAGTTTATGAATAGGATGGGTTTGGTGGGATATGGGCCGGGTGCTGGCAGGTGGGACTAGAATAATTTAGGATGTCTGGTCAGCGTGGACAAGTTTCCGTGCTGCACATCTCTGATGTAGTTTCTTGCATTTTTTTCAATTGTTAACAGGTTACCAGAACAGGCTACATGTGACCACAAAATCTTATCACAAGGACACAGCATTCAGTCTGTCTCCCACAGAATTGTACTTTACTCTCTTATTAATTCTTCATGAGACCTTCACAATGGGTGATGTTTTTCTCACTCCATTAATTATTAACCCTTTCAGACCTTCCCAGCTCCATATATAAAACGGTTGGTTTGATCGCTGAATCAACAGTTTGCCACCTCTTTATGGGAGCTTCCTGTGCACAATCAGGCTGCTGCATTTCCCTACAGGCCAATGGTGACACCGCCTCCAAAATTAATTCCTTTACCAACAAGTATTTTGGGAAATAGTGGCTTTGTTAAAATGCTGCAGAGATGTCCGTGTGTTGCACTCTGTGCCCAGTTAGTTGACCCTGAGGTAATATCTACGCTCCTGTGAGTGTCCAATGACAATGGTTTATCTTTCAGCCCACTGCCCGCTCATCCAATCCTTGACAAAGATACTCATTCTGCACCCTTTGCCCTCTGAAGAAAAGTTGAAGAGCTCAGGCCAATATTCATCAGAGACTGAAAGAATGCGAGAGAGAGCTTATTGAGACGTATGAGATTCTGAGGGGGCTTGACAGGGTAACTGCTGACAGGATGTGTTGGAGTTATCCATGGGTGAAGAGACTTGTTACTTGAGGCAGCAGTATGCACAGTCAGAATGATGGCCTTCATGCTCATTGCAACAAGATAAGATAATGAAATGCTGCATAGAACTCTTAGTGGGAAAGAGAAAACCTGTAAATTAGTAAAATGTAGAAGGGAAAGTCTGGTCCCACCATAGACAAAGGCTTTTTGAGAACTTGCCATTACATTATTATACATGTCGATATACTGAAATTATAAGTGCAACTCACAAACTACCGGTACGGAATTTATTTGAATTCCTTTAGTCAAATAGTGTAAACTTGATATGTATCAAAGAGTAAAAGTCACCTGAAAACAGATAGCATTGTAAAGGGGCAATTACAACACATTACTTCATAGAATCCCTCCGGTGCAGAAGCAAGTCATTCAGTCAAGTGAGTCCACACCGCCACTCTGGATTGCTTCCAACCCAGACCCACCCCCTAGGTACCCCAGTACATTGGGGAGACTGGACGCCTCCTAGCAGAGCGTTTTAGGGAACATCTCGGGGACACCCGCACCAATCAACCACACCGCCCTGTGGCCCAACATTTCAACTCCCCCCTCCCATTCTGCCGAGGACATGGAGGTCCTGGGCCTCCTTCACTGCCGCTCCCTTACCACCAGACGCCTGAAGGAAGAATGCCTCATCTTCCGCCTCGGAACACTTCAACGCCAGGGCATCTATGTGGGCTTCAACAGTTTCCTCATTTCCCATTCCCCCACCTCACCCTAGTTCCAAACTTCCAGCTCAGCACTATCCCCATGACTTGTCCGGACTTGTCCGACCTGCCTAGCTCCTTTTCCACCTATCCACTCCACCCTCTCCTCCCTGACCTATCACCTTCATCTCCTCCCCCACTCACCCATTGTACTCTATGCTACTCTCTCCCCACCCCCACCCTCCTCTAGCTTATCTCTCCACGCTTCAGGCTCTCTGCCTTTATTCCTGATGAAGGGCTTTTGCCCGAAAGGTCGATTTCGCTGCTCCTTGGATGCTGCCTGAACTGCTGTGCTCTTCCAGCACCACTGATCCAGAATCTGGTTTCCAGCATCTGCAGTCATTGTTTTTACCTAGGTGACTAACCCACCTATCTTGCACATCCCTTGACACTATGGGCTGTTCAGCATGGCCAATCCACCTAACCTGCACTTCTCTGAGCAATGAGAAGAATCCCGAGTACCCAGAGGAAATCCACAGGGAGACACGGGGAGAACATGCGAACTTCACACAGACCATCGTCCAACAGCGGAATCAAACCTGGTGCTATGAGGCAGCAGTGCTAACCTTCATGCTGCCAAAGTCATCGTTATTATGACCTCAGGGAGAAAATAAATAGTCACAGCTTAACGAGGTGCTAAACACAACCAATCAATATGGTACAGTTGTCAGGTGTTCGAGGAGGAGCATAATGTGCAGAGGGGAAGTGGCAAGCACTGATGTCACTATTACATATAATCATTGGAAGATGGATTGTACAATATCTTGTACTTTATTGAGAGGGGATGAGTGTCTTGGAGTCTGTCTCCAGTGACCTTTGGTAAAAACAATGACTGCAGATGCTGGAAACCAGATTCTGGATTAGTGGTGCTGGAAGAGCACAGCAGTTCAGGCAGCATCCAAAGTGCAGCGAAATCGATGTTTCGGGCAAAAGCCCTTCATCAGGAATAAAAGCGACCTCCAGTGACCTCTTCCAGGTTGCATGTTGAGGAGCTCCGAACAAAAATCAATTTATGCTGTTAAACACTGGATTAAAACTCCAATTTTGTTTAGAATAACGTCAACCTGGTGGATCTCATGGAATTTGAGTTCCCTGATTAGGGCTGTTAACCTGGTCCAATCAAGGATCCCTGGCTGATAGATATTAACAGGAGTGTCAGGGATTCTGCTCACTCTAGGAGACAGCTCTGTGCTAGCTGGGTCAGTGTCATGGACTATGCACGTGTAAATAAAGGGTAACTTTGTGGAGTTATTTCAAATCCTCTTTAAAATCTGTCTCCAAAGGGACATTGTCCCCATGTTGGGGAGTTGGGAGTTAAGAGGCCGTAGTTTCAGAACTAATACAGAGATGAGGCGCAATGTCTTCTCTCAGACAGTAGTAAATCCGTGGAATTCTTTACTGCAGAGTGTTGTAGGAACTGGGCTGTTAAGTCAATTCAAGGCTTGTATAGAGAAATGTTTAGTCAGTAAGGGAATCGGAAATAATAGTGCAAATAAGGGCAGTGGAGGATAGGTTATTGAATATACTGAAGCCTGAGTTAGATAGATTATTGATCTTCACCAGGTAGGCAACAAGAATGATGAAGGGCTTATGCCTGAGACGTTGATTCTTCTGCTCCTCAGATGCTGCCTGACCTGCTGTGCTTTTTCAGCAACACACTCTTGACTATATGTGACTCCAGGCCCACAGCATTGTGGTTGATTCTTAACTGCCCTTAACTGGCCTAGCTAGAGATGCCCACATCCTGTGAATGAATTTTAAACAAAGAATCTCGAGCTGTGGAGCTGAGGCCTGGAACCGGTCAGACATGATCTTACTGAGTGGTGGAACAGGATTGATGGGCTGAATGGTCAAGTCCTAATCCTCATCTTAACCCTCTCATACCATCACCCTATTAATTTTAACCAGAATAGAAGACAGGGAGAATTTCTGGGTTCACCAGCAGAGCTGTAACAACTACAAGCACATTTTTGTCTGTCGTCTTTAAAGCTTTCTCCCTGCTGAAAACAAAATCTCTATGAAACTTTCAGCTCCAGTTTGGAGCCAGGAAAGATCTTCAGCTGCCATCTGCAGTGGCCCCCTCAATTGGTAATGGGCACTAGCCCAAGGTTGTAGCAGGGATCATAGCCCCTTGATGTGCAAGTCCTACTGGAACAAGAAGCCTCTGTTCTTCATTCTCCTGTACAGGTAACTGTATAGTCAGTACATGGACCTGAAGCCTTGTATTGGCACGGCTTTCTGCTGCACTGCCAAGTATCCAGCCCCTCCAGCTCTGTTTGTTCAGTTGTGCACTGAGACACTGTACTTCTCAGTGTCTCCACACATCAATTTCCAGCCGCCCTTGTGTCGGTGCACTGGGATTCTGTTGAGGATGTAATGAGCTTGCACAGCACATATGGGTGACTGGCTAAGGGCCAGTGTGTAGAGTGTGTTTACACTGGCTAAATACATTTCATGTTGGACACTTTCAGCAGCTCGTACACAGCCGACCTTCCCCTCATCAGTCAAACACATTGTTCAGAGTGGGAGAGGATGTCCCTGCTGGGTCACAACTATTGGTGCTGAAAATGTGTTGCTGGAAAAGCGCAGCAGGTCAGGCAGCATCCAAGGAACAGGAAATTCGACGTTTCGGGCATAAGCCCTTCATGCCCAAAACGTCGAATCTCCTGTTCCTTGGATGCTGCCTGACCTGCTGCGCTTTTCCAGCAACACATTTTCAGCTCTGATCTCCAGCATCTGCAAACCTCACTTTCTCCTCACAACTATTGGTGTCTGGGTTAGACCCATGGATGTGCTTTGATCTGGCCTACAATGTAAGATTCTCTCTTTCTCCCCTGAGGTAATTAACCCTCACTATTTGTATCTTTTGAGTTCCACACACACTCTCCCTGGCCAAAAAAATGTGGACAATCTTTCCAAAGGTGTTGAGGGCTTTGCTGAAGGTAATCCCCTCCCCAAGGACTTGGCATTCCTTTGATTGCTTCATTTGGTGACATCATGAAAACATCAGTGAAGATTTCCTGTGTAGTCATACTGACTCAGTCATCAATTCATTCTATTTCAGCATGTTTCCCTTTTATTTTCCCTGCCAAACTCCCTCACCTCTGGCACTTTTGAATTACTGTCCACTTTGCAAATCATAGAAAAGAAATTTAGCGTTGCCCAGAAGGAGGCCATTCAACCCATTGAATCTGTTCTGCCTCTCTGCTTGAATGCCTCACTCAGTACCACTCCCCTGAAAATCTTTCCTTTTCAGATAATGGTGCAATGCTCTTTTGAAAATCACATGTGCATCTGGCTCCACCATCCTCTGAGACAGTGCATCCCAATTCACAAGCACTTGCTTCTTCAAACAAATTGCCCTCAAATTGCCTGTGAGTCTTTTGCTGGGCACCTTTACATCAGCGCCCCGCTGTGGCCCTAAAATGTTCTACAAATGGGAAGAGTTTCTTGACATGCCTACTCCGTCCAGACCCTTCCTGCAGTGGGTGCAATGGCCACTTTGTGTGCAGGGAGCTCAGGGAAATAGCGAGGATTAAAGGAACAGCAGCTCTGGTACCATCTCTTCCTCTCTGGTGATGTTTCTCTCGGATAAATATTGAGCAGGAGTTGGCACTTGCGATGTGCGCAGGGCTCTTGGAAGCATGTTGGTTTTACAGCGTGTCAGGCCATCGAAAATCTTTCAAGATGAAGAGGGAGGATTTGGAAATCAATGTGTTGGTGCAGTCAGAGAGTCTGTTCGTAATGAAGACATTCTATTGTACAGTCATGGATGAGGTCATCATCTTTCTCCTTATTCTAACAGAGTGGTTCACTGGTTATCACCCACTTGGGAACTCTGATCCTTCTGCTGCTCTTGTAAATCTCAGCCTTTTTTCGCTAATTAACTTTTATAGATTTTTTTATATGTTTAAACACCATTTTTGACACCTACTACCTCATTCTCCCGCCGTTCCCCCTTATCCCCCACTGAGATGGCGTAACCACAATCGGCCTTGGAGAGGTCAACTCTTGTTCAACCTTTCAAAAGTAAGCAAGGATTAGTGGAAAGAAAATAAATGAGCAACGCGACCATAAGCCAAGGCTGAAATCGGAATTGTTTTCTGTAAATCTGGCTACGCTTTTTTTTGCTAAACGGCGAACTGGCTTTATGAGAGATTCCCGCAATGTTGAGGAATCACTCTGCACTCATTGATCACTGACATTTCTCTGTCAGACCTTAGCCCCTGGTGGCCACAGAAAGATTAATGTGTCTTTCACCGTGTGAATGTTCAAGTTTTGATTATTTGTCGTGTATTCCTGGGAAAGTCTGGAGTGAAGGCAATGTGCTCCCCAGGATTGTCCAGACTTTAATTGGACTGAGAATGAATGATAAAAGCAGTTAGGTCCAGCAACCTGGGAGCAGGAGCAGACTGTTCTTACTCTCATCAAAACAATACTGCCATCCAGCAGATTCCTGGCTGATCTCTGACTAACTCTCTCTACAGAGAAAAGTTGTCTGATCCAACTTTAACTTGCTTCATTCCCACACCTGCTGGGATTCAGATGTGGTAGTTGGAGGTTGAGGATTGTTTGATTAGATTAGATTCCCTACAGTGTGGAAACAGCCCTTCGGCCCAACCAGTCCACACCAACTCTCTGAAGAGTAACCCCCCCCCAGACCCATTTCCCTCTGACTAATAAACCTAACTCTCCAGGCGATTTAGAATGGCCAATTCACCTGACCTGCACATCTTTGGACTGTGGGAGGAAACCACACAGACACAGGGAGAATCTGCCAACTCCACACAGAAGGTTGCCTGAGGCTGGAATTGAACCTGGGAACCTGGTGCTGTGAGGCAGCAGTGCTAACCGCTGAGCCATCATGCCACCCTAAACATTTAGATTAGATTCTCTACAGTTTGGAAACAGGCCTTCTGGCCTAACAAGTCCACACCGACCCTCCAAAGAGTAATCCACCCTGACCCATTTCCCCCTGACGAATGCACCTAACACAATGGGCAATTTAACATGGCCAATTCACCTAACCTGCATATCATTTGGAATGTGGGAGGAAACCAGAACACCTGAAGGAAATCCACACAGATGTAGTGAGAATAAGGAACTCCACACTGACAGTCACCTGAGGTGGGAATCGAACCCTGGTGCTGTAAGGCAGCAGTGCTAACCACTGAGCCACGTGTTCGATTGGGATCTTGTTCACTGCTTAATCCTCGTGCAAAGAGGAACATCTCCACATGAACCAGTCCATACTGCAGTGCTCATACTGGAAGATTCCGCAACATGTCCTCATGTTAACATTAAACAACCTGGCTTCACTCCAAAGACTGTGTTAATCAATTTTCATATTATAAATCGGTGTTCATATTCACAGTTCCACAGGCAGACATACTCCCTGTAGCCTAAGGACAAAGTTCAGTTTCCAGTACAGGGAACATGAATGGGCCTTTTCACTATGTTGTTTGTTCATTATTGAATCCTGCGATGAATATTTCCTCTTCGTCCCAGTTGTAAAGAAATGGTTCTGTTCAGAATCTTTGTATGCCCGTGCTAACGACATCACTTACGCAACTTTCTTTCCTGCCAAGATAACATTTTCTTCAAATAAAATGTATTTATTTTAAAGATTTCTCTCTCCCTTTCCCAAATTCAGCAAGACATGGCAATGTCCCAGTGAATGAAAGCTGGGCTCTGTTATAGCAGCCTTGCAACAATTTTGGGTGAAAAGACGAGGATTCTGGACAATGTAAAGTGAATCAAAGGGTTATAGGGAAAAGGCAGGAAAGTGATGTTGAGGATTATCAGAACATCCATGACCTTATTGAATGGCAGAGATGACCTGATGGATCAAATGGTCTACTTTCACTCCTTTGTCTTACACGAAGTCATGGTTAATGTTTTCCACAAGGGTCTAGAACACTTTGGAATTTTGGAAGGGTGCTTATGAACCTCAAATACGATCTTGTTACTGCTTAGAATATCCAACATGATTTACAAATCTCCTTTCGTAGTGTAAAGATTGTGTTGCTTTATCTTTCCGTATTTTTGATTTTTGACTGAAATGGGAACTGGACTATTTTAAAAAACAAGGTTTGCGGAAGTGGCTGCTACACTTTTTAAAAAGTAAGCTACCAGCATTTATTATAGGGGGAAGCGAGGACTGCAGAGATTAGAGTCAAGAGTGTGGTGCTGGAAAAGCACAGCAGGTCAGGCAGCATCCGAGGAGCAAGTAAATCGACGTTTCAGGCACAAATGATCCTGATGAAGGGCTCCAGCCCAAAATGTTGATTCTCCTGCTCCTTGGATGCTGCCTGGCCTGCTGTGCTTTTCCAGCACCACACTTTCAACTCAGCATTTATTATATGTGTGTGTGCAGTTTTTTTGTTCAATCAGTGGGGATGGGGTTTGGTTGCAGATGAACTGGCGTCAGAGTGTTTATGCACAAAATAAGATTCAGCAGCGACAAGCAGCACCTGGATAGATTCATTGCTTTCGGGTGATTCAAAGATGATGCTACATTGTAATGGACGCTCCCAGAGTGTGCCGCATTCATATACAAGTAAAGTTTAAGCATTAGTTGGATGATGGAGAATGTAACGGCATCATTTGGTGTATGGATCATCACACAGACTGGTATAGTTCAAATACACGTGTGTAAAGGATGACAAACACAACCAGGATATGTCTAGATTCAGGATGTCTAAACCTCTCCTTAAAGAGGTGGGTATACAAGATTCTAGTATTGCAGGAGGTGCCACACAAGTTCACAGGAGCCAAATTCTTCCTCAGTCTGGACTCCAAACCTGGATTTTGGCTGATTCATTCAGCCAAGCATCCTCAGAAAATCAAAATAAAATAAAGATCTGCAGATGCTGGAGATCTGAAACAATAAACAGAAATTGTTGGAGAAACTCAGCAGGTCAGGCAGCATATGTTAGCATGGATTGAGAATTTGTTAAGAAACAGAAAACACAGAAAGAATAGTTCTTTTTAAGTTAAGGAGCGTATTGTGAGGATCGGTATTAGGGTTCTGCCTGCAATCAATGTCACTAACTTGGAAAGATTATTCATTATAAGATACCTGAAGGTCCCAAAAACAGCTCAGATATTTGGGAAAGTAGGTCATTAGGAGGATGTGATGTTGCGAAATGATGTGAGGGGTGACCTTATACATGGTTATAAAATCATGAGGGGCATGGGTAGGTTAACTAGGCAAGGTCTTTTCCCCTGGGTAGGGGAGTCCAAAACTAGAGGGCATAGGTTTAAGATGGGAGGGGAAAGATTTAAAAGGGACCCAAGGGGTTACCTTTTCATGCAGGGGGTGGTGCGTGTGTGTAATGAGCTGCCAAAGGAAGTGATGGATGCTGGTACAATTACAACATTTAAAAGGCATCTGGATGGATATATGAATAGAAAGGGTTTAGAGAGATATGGGCCAGGTGCTGGCAAATGGGACTAGATTAAATTAGGATATCTGGTCAGCATGGACAAGTTAGGTGATGCGTTTGTTACGATGCTGTACAGCTCTATGACTCTATGAGTATAAAGTGGGAATCATCCACTTTGTTAGGAATCACACAGAAGCAGAATATTTTCAATATGGCTAACACCTGGAAAGTGATGGTTTTCCGTGACCTCTGTGAATCATATGTGGAAGAACTGCTAGTGGAGGTGCTAGATGCAAGTGCAGTTACAACATTTAAAAGACATTTAGACAGACACATGAAGAGGAAAGTTTTAGAGGGATATGAGCCAAACACACAGGGGATTAGTTTAGTTTGGGAGACTTCATCGGTATGGACGAGTTGGTCCGAAGGGTCTGTTTCTGAGACATATAGCTCTATGACTCTGTGGCTGTATCAGCAAGAAGAAAGCAGGAATATCATTTTGATTCTAGTGACCTTCATAATGCCTGAAGAAGTCACCACAGAACATCATTTGCAGGATTCTGCTCCAAGAGATTCCCTTTGGTGTACTTGCCACTCGAGATCTGTCCCAGCAATGTATGGATAGAATTACAGAAACTGTGCGTGAATGCTTTTGCCCTGCTGGTGATATCACTGTCAAGGAAAAAGTTCAAAAACAACACAGTCAGAATGTTCACTCACTGATAGCAGAAGCGCACTGTGAAGGACATGATTTCAACAGCAAGGTAAATGTAAGTTAGATTAAATTTTTTGGCTCAATATATTCCGGTTCTGGAAAGTGTCCCAAACCATGTAAACTTGAAGGTGTAAAACAAATGCTTACACCACAAGACAAAGCAAATCTGACAGAGAGGGCTTGGATTCTTCAACTTCTTCACACCATACCTTTTCCACACAGTATCATTGTCCAGAGAGCTCCTAAACAAAAACATATCATATATTGGGCAGGAGACACCATCAACTTATGTTCCAGTCTCAGAAACAAACAGGTATCGTCAACAGGAAACTGTTCTCTGTAATACAAGGAGGGATGTGATTCTGGAAGCCAATGGTTCATAGACGATGTGAGGAGTATGAATCACATTAAGATGGTAAACCAATTGTCGTCAGATGTAAAGCTATCAATCTATTGCAAGTACAATCAAAATATACCAACATACAGCATGAAACATTTGTTCTGGTATTCAAGCATCACAATATTGCATCATACATAGAGTCACAGGGGTCTACAGCATGGAAGCTGAAAATGTGTTGCTGGAAAAGCGCAGCAGGTCAGGCAGCATCCAAGGAACAGAAAATTCGGCGTTTCAGGCATAAGCCCGTCATCAGGAATGGCTCACTCCTGAAGAAGGGCTTATGCCCGAAACGTCGAATTTCCTGTTCCTTGGATGCTGCCTGACCTGCTGCGCTTTTCCAGCAACACATTTTCAGCTCTGATCTCCAGCATCTGCAGACCTCACTTTCTCCTCTACAGCATGGAAACAGGCCCTTCAGCCCAACTTACCCATGCTGTCCAGTTTTCACAATTAAACCAGTATCATTCATATGCGTTTGTTCCATAAGTAAATTACTGACGTGTAAAGGATGACGTCCAGGATATGTCTAGATTTGGAAGGTCTAAACCTTTTCTTAAAGAAGTGATCACACAAGTTTCCAGCTGTTTGAGGATGTGACTCCCATGTTCACAGGAGCCAGGTTCCTCCCCTAGTGGAAACACCAACAAATGAACCACCCAGACTGCAACAACCTCGTAAACGTGCAGCAACATGAATTTGGCATTGACCACAATGCTGGTACCAAAACGGTCACCTCAAATACCCTAAGGAGATATCCAATCCTGAATCGTATTTCATTAGGTCAACTCGCTTACCGACCAGACATCATAGGGGAAGTCATCATCCTCCTCACACCCAGAGTCAGCTCACCCACATCAACACCCTTTCCACTCTACCCACGCACAACCCCCCCCCCCTCCCATCTCTGACCTGATTTTCCAGAATCTCAGTCTCCATTGCAGCCCCACTCGCTCCAGACCGTCCAGCTCCACCACATCGTGGCCAAGCTGTCCTTCCGTCTGGATCCTGAGTGTTAGGCAGACTCACAAAGTACCTGAGAGCTGCAATGGTGCCATTCATCCCATCTAGTCTATGCTGATGTTGGAACCAAGATCAACAGTTGCTGTCAGGAGGCAACCTTTACAAAATGAGGGGTGGGCTATGGATATTTGTGGGGTTACGGAGCTGGGTCTGGGTGGGATGCTTTTTTTGGAGGGTTGGTGTGGATTAGATGGTTGAATGGTCTCCTTCCGCACTGTGGAGTTCCATAATAATTTCATGATGACTAAAGGTAGGCCGCAGAGTTGCAGTTCCCTCAGTACAGTATGTACTCAGACCCTGGTGTACATCGAGTGAACGTGTATCACAGTGTACAAGTGCTGATCCTCAGAGTTCTCACCTACACCTTACATTCAGCATCCATTCCCCGCCTCCCTCCAACCCCGCTGTCCCCATCTCCTTGCCTCACAACCCCCCATTCCTTCACCTTGCCCATCTACTTGCCTCGAAATGCCTTCTTCCCCCATCTCGCCCACCTGCCTGGTCATCGATGGCCTTGTAAGGGGTGAGAAGGGGGTAAAATTCTTGCCAAAATGAGGCCATTCCAGGTTAGAATTTGGGGTTACAGAGGCCTGACCAGATTCAGGCAAGTGTTGCCCATGATTCAGGTCTGTATTGAGTTGGTCTCCCATACATTGACCTCACCCGAGTGTGATTGAACACTTGACCAAGTTGCTGTTACCTGTTGAACCTTCCCCTGAAGAAGAGAAAGTGGAAGCAGTGGGAAATAACTCTTTCTGTCCCTTGAAAATACCAAGCAAGTTATTTTTTTCCTTTTAAAAATATAAATTCTTCCCCTAAATCCCAATTGACTTGAACTTGTGAAACTCAATTCCTGGGATATGCTGACATTACTCAGTGTTCCGGTCTGTCTTCAACTTTCTCTCTCTGTCTCTTTCCCCAATGTTCGTTTTCCTTCTTTTCTCCTTTCTCCTCACCCACGAGCCCACCCCATCAGGGGGTTACTTTGTCCCCAAGAAAACGCAGACTCAGTTCTTCATGAACTTCATATTCTTTGTTGCAACACTCGGCTCCACATTCCAAAACTTTGTTTTAAATGAGAAACAAATGTGAACGGAGGCGTGTTTCAGCAATGTGGATCTGGAATAGTCGGAATGTTTGGAATAGTTGTCGGACAGATAGTGTCCACCTGCAGCATGAGCTGATTTCAGAGCAACTCTGCTCCACCAGCGCTCACAATTAAACCATGCTGACAGTTTACTGTGAGTCCAAACCCACAGGCTCTGTGACTCACCCACAGTCATTGCTCAAATATCCAGCTGCTCCTTTAAAAGGAAACTTCACTACCTCCCCAAGTCTATCACAGGCTCCCATCCTTCCCCAAACACCCGACCCTCCCCAATAACACCCACACTCCCCCAAACCCCCACACTCCCCTAAAGCCCCACCCTCCCCCATAACCGCCAACCTCCCTCAAACACCCGACACTCCCCCATAATCCCGACACTCCCCAAACCCCCACACTCCCCCAAACCCCCACCCTCACCCAAGCCCCCACTCTCTCCCAAACCCCCGCACTCCACCAAACCCCCACAGTCCACCAAACCCCAACTCTCTCCTAAACTCCCACCCTCTCCCATAACCCCCACCCTCACCGATAACCCCCACCCTCAGTCAAACCCCCACACTACCCCAAACCCCCACTCTCCCCATAATCCCACACTCCCCCAAACCCCCACCTTCCCACAACCCCCCAATCTCTCTCAAACCCCCACCTTCTCACAACCCCCTCCCAAACCCCCACCTTCTCACAAACCCCCACTCTCCCCCAATACCCCCACTCTCCCCCAAACCTCCACCTTCCCACAAACCCCCACTCACCCCCAAACCCCCACCTTCCTGCAAACCCCCACTCTCTCCCAAACCCCCACTCTCCCCATAGCCCCCACACTCCTCCATAATCCCCACACTCACCCAAACCCCCACCCAAACCCCCACCCTCCACAAACCCCCACCCTCCCCATAACCCCATCACTCACCCATAACCTCCACACTCCCCGTAACACCCCCCCTCCCCATTACCCCCACTCTCCCCAAATCCCTACATACACCCAAACCCCACCCTCCCCCAAAAATCTCCCCCTCCCCCAAACCTCCACCCTCCCCTAAATTCCCACACTGCCCCAAACAACCACATTCCCCAAATCTCCACACTCCCACAAACCTCCACCCTCCCCCAAACTCCCACACTCCCCAAACCCCCACACTCCCCCATAACCCCTACACTCACCCATAACCCCCACCGTCCCCCATAACCTCCTCTCTCACCCATAACTCCCACTCTCCCCCATAACCCCCACCCTCACCCATAACCCCCACTCTCCCCTAAACCCCCACTCTCCAAACACGCACACTCCCCTAAATCCCCACACTCCCCAAAGTCCCACACTCCTTCAAACCCCCACCCTTCCCATAACCCCCACACTCTCCCAATACTCCACATTCCCACACCCCTACCCTCCCCCATACACACAGCCTCTCTGATAACCCCACACCCTCTCCAAAACCCACACTCTCCCCCACACCCTCACCCTTCCCCATAACCCCACTCACCCCCATACACCCACCCACTCCCTTTCCCCACCCTCCCCCAATTTGCCCCATAGAATAGACCCACCCTCCCCAATACCCCACTGTCTGTCACAATCCCAGCCTGACCAGCACCCCACCCTCTTCCTCTGAGGCCCCATCCCAAATGCCCTCCCATTCCATCCCCCAAACCCACTCCACCCACATGTCCCATGACCAGCCAATGATCTAATTGAATGCTAGAATAGGTTTGAAGTGGCTGAAGGGTCTCCTCCTGATCCTGTGAAACAAACAGAACATTGTAAGTGTGTGGTGGGCATTTCGTCTGTATCCTGACCTGGGGTCAATTGTGCTGTCAGCTGGGTACTTCAAGCAGCAGCAGTGCACCAACTCAGCAGCACCTTACTGATATAAGACGGGACAAGAAAACACTATGGAAAATGGTTTTGGGAATAGTGACAGAGAGAGAGAGAGAGAGAGAGAGAGAGAACAAGCTGGATTGGGCATGAAACAATCAGCCCTTGTTCAATGAAGCAACGAAATATATCCAAGATTACAAGAAGAAATCCCAGCTGAGATTGTAAATAGCAACATTATTGAGGGTAGAATGTAGCCTAGCCTTTCGGATGCTGTGTAGCTTTGTTAGAGCATCGATATCAGCCAATTGTGTCGTGTGCTGGTCAGCAGGTGACACACACAGTGCCGAGAATCCCTTCAGGACTGTGGTCTGGCCCCATCTGCAAACACCCACACCCAGAAGAATGCAATTTAAATGTCCATCTGTTCCAGGCACAGGGCAAGAAAGGAACAAGGGAAATATGGAATTGTTTTGTGCTGACTCTTGTCTGATTCCATTCCTCTTCTCCATAAATTTAGATAAGCTACCTTACTGTTTTCATGGCTGAACTCGGTGGATTGATTTGCCCAGAATACTCTCAGAGGTGGAGAAGTATTTATTTTGCAATGGTTCTTTATTTGTGAGGACAGAGTTTTGGCTTGTTTGCCTAAATAGCTGAGATTTGAGTTGATCTCCAATAGCTCTCATCCCCAGCGTATTTGGCACTTCCCTTCAAAATAATTTTCAAAAGTGACAAATAGAAATATATCCTGAATTATGTTTTGAGTGTGAGAGCCATGTTAGCACACCTGTCGTGGAATTATACTCAGCAAACTAACTGTGTTAGCTCCTCATTAACAAAAACAATGTGGACGTGGAGTTCAGGGGGCATTCCCGTGCTGACTGAAGCCTCAGTAGGGAGCCCGAGAGTGTGTGAAGTTAGAAAGTGTTCCAACTAATGTCCAGATCTTAAAGGCAGCCTGCCTCTTGAAAGTGAGCTGCCCTGGATATTGACATTGATGCAAATATGAACAAGGAATTGGAACATCTGCTCAAGCACAGGGCTTCAAGTCTCAGAGATGCAGTCATAGGGGCATTTGTGATCATACTGAAAGACAGAGGGGTTCCATGCACTATATTAGGTTAGGGGTCATCGAAACATAGAAAATAGGTGTCGGAGGAGGCCATTTGGCCCTTCGAGCTTGCACTACCATTCAATATGATCATGGCCAATCATGCAATGCCAGTATCGCATTCCCGCTTTCTCTCCATACCTCTTGATCTCTTTATTCGCAAGGACCACATCCAGCTCCATTTTGATTATATCTAACAAACTGACCCCAACAGCTTCCTGTGGGAGAGAATTCCACAGGTTCACAACTCTCTGAGTGAAGACATTCTTCCTCATCTCAGTCCTGAATGGTTCACCCCTTATTCTGAGACTGTGTCCTCAAGGCAGACTGCCCAGTAGGCATGTGAGCGTGTGGTAAGGGAGGTCAATGCCCAGACCCTGGCTCTGAGACTCTGGCACTGCTGAAAGGGCTTTAATGACATCACAGAGAATGTTAGTGGATGCACCTTCATGTCACACCTCAACAAACCTCCAGCCCCTTCCGATGCTCAAAGTAGCACATCCCCGGCACTTCCCCAGATTCACACAGGGCTCAGATCCTGCAGCCAGCCACTGTAATTCATCCACATCAACACAGCGCGAGGGACCCAGGTTTGATTCCACCGTCGGGTGACTGTCTGCACATCCTCCCTTATGGCCGTGTGGGTTTCCTCCGAGTGCTCCAGTTTCCTCCCACAGTTCAATTAGGAAAACCTCTATCAAATCTCCTGTCAGCCTTCTTCACTCCAGAGAAAAACCATGCCAACTTCTTCAGTCTACCCTCAACACTGAAATTGGAACTATTCTTGTACATCTCTTCTGTACTCTACAAGTGTTACTTTGGCCAATTAGATGTCTTTATCAAGACTAACAGGAGCCAGACATGACACATCTGACTCCATTGGCATCCAGAGCCAGACTCTCCAATTCTCCACCCATGGGAGGAGGAGACTAATGTTGTATCCAACATTAACCCCTTCAGAACCAATACTTTATACTACAGTTGTCAGTGAGAGTCCAGTTCAGAATATCTTGAGCTTCAAAATGCTCAGTCTCCCTCTGATACCAAGTTGTAGATTCACTGAAATGATAGCAAGACTAAAAGAGTTAATTTATGATTAGGCTAGGAGATGAAGAATAGCAGACACATGGAGAATACCACCACTTGCAAGTTTCTCTCCAAATCAGGCAATGTAACAAATGTTGGTCTAGTTCGTGACACCACTTCCCATGAACAAATAAATTAAAAAAGACAACTTGTATTTCCCTAAGCATAGAAAATTAAGGGATGATCACATTTTTTGGGGAAATGGGCATCATTGCGCTAGGCCAGAATTTATTGTCCATCCCTAAATGCCCTGTAGAGGGTGGTACTGAGCTGCCTTCTTGAACCACTGCAGGTTGAGGTAGATCCACCATGCTGTTAGGGAGTGAATTTCATGATTTTGACTCAGCAACATGGAGGGAACAGCAATATATTTCCAACTCAGGGTAGTATTTTGCAGGGGGTGGTGTTCCCATGTATCTGCAGCCCTTGTCTTTCCAGATGGAAGTGATCATGGGTTTGGAACACTACTGGGGAGTTGTTTATTTGAGGTGTCCTATAAGATGGTTAATGGATTTGATGGATGTAGATGGAAAGAAGGCATATCCTCTGGTGCAGCAGAGCGGAGTGCTGACATCCAGAACAGGGAACGTAACCTTAAAATTAAAGTTGGGAGAATATTTCTGCACCCAATAGGAAATGGAAGTCTGGAACTCTACAGTATTCCCCAAAACATTTGAGGCTGGGAGAGGAAGTGAGACTGAAAATTTCAAAACTCAGATTGAAGGGTTCTTGCTTGGGAAGGGTATAATAGGATATGGAGTAAACATAAATAGTTAAAGTACAGGTCAACCAGAATTTAATTGAATAGCAGAAGTATCTCCAGGACAGAATGGCCTCCCGCCAGTTTCTCTTCTCTTAGACTGATATTTTCAGCAAGTTGAAGCCTTTATCCATCTTTGACTCCATTTAACAGCTAGAACAAACAAGTGCATCGTCAATCTGTTTATCGCTACGAGGTTCTGTAACCTATTCAGTGTAAAGCAGAAACCCAGCTGTTTTATAAAAAGCATGCCTGTAAAAAATGATGGGCACTGAACTGCAATCACACACGGAATATTTTTCAGTCCACACCAAGGCAGTGCACTAAAACATAAACCACTTCAGTAATGGAGTGAAATCAGTCGGTATTGTGGCCCTCCCAAACATTTAAATTCAGAGAAAGATTAACAGCTGACATTATGAGAGACCTGGTTGAGCTCTTTATCCAAATGTTACTTAGATCTTTTAGAATCCCTATAGTGAAGATAGGAGCCATTCAGCCCATTGAGTCTGCACTCCGAAGGGTATCCCACCTAGACTTACCCTATCCCTGTAACCCTCCATTTCCCATGGCTAACCCACCCAGACTTCACATCCTTCAACACTATGGACAATTTAACATGGTCACCCCACCTCACCTGTATTGGTTTGGACTGTGGGAGGAAACTGGAGCACCTGACGGAAACGCACACAGACAGAAAGGATATGCAAACTCCACACAGACAGTCGCCCCAGGCTGGAATTCGACCCTGGGTCCCTGGTGCTGTGAGCAGCAGTGCTAACCACTGTGTCATCCTTTTAGATCAGCATCTTTGAACAAAATCCTTTGATATAATTAAATAGAAAGCCCTACACAGCTTAGTATTAAAATGCAGTCTAAGATAAAACTAAATCATGCTGAACAGAGTGACATCTTGCTGTCATTTTCCACCTTCCACCCATCAGGATAAATAAAGGAATGACCAAAGGTCGATTGTTTGCCCCTTGAGTGTGGCATAGCTGTCTTTCCAGCAACTAAAATGAACTCTCTGTAACAAGCCAATACTTCTTGTTGCCACTTTGCGGAAGGTCAGGGATTAACCAGGATGAGTCAGACTCAGGAATGTGCCTATGTAGACCTTTTGGTCCAATTAGAAACAGGGGCCACAATTTCCAGCTCAGTAAAAGCTAGAACCACTTTTTCAGAGGCAGGAGGTAGGTATTTTCCCATAAAGCCAATGAACTTGAGGATCAGGGTGCTGGCCTGATTGAATTCAGCAAATCAGTGTGCACATTCAGCCAGGAGCATTGACCTGTTTCTGTCTGGCCTAGAGTTCACCCTGTCCATGTTAGATACTGGACTACATGGAACACAGCCAGAAAGACCTCCAGGATCAGGTTTGACCACATAAAGCAACTCCCCACATTCTATTCCCAAAATTGGCCCAAGATTTGTTCACATATCCACCTTCCTCAGCAGATCATGTAGATTTTGGAAGTGATCAAAATGTGACCAATATTTGCAGTTATCTAAGAATAGTCTACACTAACCAAAGGGTCTTTCCTTGTGCTTTATTGCTCTTAACCATTGTTTCCAAACCAGGCCATACTTAGTGATAATTGGGAGGTTACCCATTTTGGTCAGAGAAAGATAAAGGCAGTTTATTGTCTGAATGGAGAGAAACGTCAGAGTTCTTCAGTGCAGAGGGATCTGGGTGTCCTTGTGTATGAATCTCAAAAAGCTAGTCTGCCTTCCTTATTGTCATGTATAGGTTGTTACAGCATGAGGTAAACCCCCTCTGTTAATTTTAAAGCAGCACAGAAAAATTTATTCCTTGCAATAATCTGTGAAAAATTTGAGTCAAGAACTATTTAAAGTAAAAATTAACTTTATTTCTTAAAATACAACTGAGAATACATAACTAACTATTTACAACTCCTTTTTCTAACCTATAATTTACTTTTCCTTTGATAATACCTGTCCAATAAAATCCCCAAGTAAGATTTACCAAAGATTCAAATTTCAAAACCAGCTAGCTTTCCTTCATATCTTCCTCTGTAGATTTGCTCTCTAGTTGATGTTGATGTTTTTCTCTATGCAAACTCCTTCTCTAGACAGGTGCTCTCAAAGAGTTCTCACAACCAGCCCACATCTGTTGGCATTTTGACAGTTCTCCTCTCAAATATTCAACTTTCCCTGGTTTTACACCTCCAAAGCATCAGATTATATCATTGGTTTTTAAGCTTGTCAATATACTAAATTCAAACTTGATTGGAGTTTGGTATTTTTGAGGTATAATTTAAACTGATTGGCTGAATTTGAATTTGTTTAATTGTCTCCAGGCAACTGAGCTAATCTCGTTGTTTGACCAAATGTTATATTGTTACCTTATTTAGAACACTTAGTGCTGTGTCAGATAGTTCTGCTAGCTTTTAACCCTCTTAAAGGGACAGTGCCCCTTATACCTTCATAACACCTCCCCTCTTAAGAAAAAAATGAACCATCACAATGAAAAGATAGCATTGTTTTCTATTCTTTAAACACGTTACCCTAACATACAGAAAACTTTAATCTAAGTTCACCTTAACTTCTTCCCATATACCTATACATATATAACATTAAATAAATACAAATCACATCTAAACTTTATCAGTTAAATCTGAGATAGCGCAATTACATTCTTATGACCACAACATGTACAATTTTTAAATTAAAAGTTTGTAACATAAGATTCCAACGAAATACAACTATATTCTTGTCTTTTAAGCAGTCTAAGAATGTAAAAGGGTTGTGATCCGTGTACACAAGCATCTCCGATACATTATTCGTGACATAGAGATTAAGGCCAATACCAAATCAATAGGTTTTTATTGATCGTAGAGTATTTCCTCTGGTGGATGTTGAGTTTTTTCAAAAAATAACCAACTGGCAGTTCAATCCCATCCTCACCTTCCTGTAGGAATACAGCTCCAACTCCTATGTCACAAGCATTGATTGTGACTTTAAAAGGTTTTGAAAAGTTTTGTGTAGCTAAACTGGTTTGGTGGTTAATATTGCTTTCAAATGGTCAAATGCCTCCTGGCATTGTCTTGTCCACCGAAACTTTGTGTTCTTCTTCAGTAAATCAGTTAACGGTGCTACTGTGCTGCTGAAGTTTGGAATAAACTTCCGAAAGAATCCGCCGAGTCCGAAAAATCGAAGCACCTCTTTTTGTTGAGGTCAGTAATGGAAATTCCTCGATGGCCTTCGTCTTTGCGTTCTGTTGGGTCAACCTCCCATTACTGATGTTATGTCCCGAGAACGTCACCTATGCTTTTGCAAATTCCATTTTATTTAAGTTTATCACCAGTTTTGCTTCTCATAGTTATTCAAAGAGTTCTGCCAACTGTACCATGTGATCTTTCCAGGACTTACTAAAGATCACTACATTGTCCTAATAGACTGCACAGTTTGTGGGGAGAAAGTGACGACTGCAGATGCTGGGGATCAGAGTTGAGAGCGTGGTGCTGGAAAAACGCAGCAGGTCCGGCAGCATCAGAGAAACAGGACAATTGACATTTCAGACATAAGCCCTTCATCAGGAATGAGACTTGTGAACTGAGGGGGTGGAGAGATAAATGGGATGGGGTGGGGCTAGGGGGAAAATGGCTGAAGGTGCGATAGGTAGACGGAGTTGGAGGGTAATGGTGATAATGGAGGTCGGAGAAGAGGGTGGAGCGGATAGGTGGTAAGGAAGATTGACAGGTAGGAGAGGTCATGAGGGCGATGCTGAGTTGGAAGGTTGGAGATAAGGAAGCTCGTGAAATCTGCATCGATGCTGTGGGATTGGCGGGTCCCAAGCTGGAAGATGAGGCATTCCTCCAGGCGTTGAGTGGTAAGAGAGTGGCAATGGAGGAAACCCAGCACCTGCATGTCCTGGGGGGAGTGGGATGGGGGAGTTAAAGTATTTGGCCATGGGGCGGTGTGGTTGGTTGGTGCGGGTGTCCCAGAGATGTTCTCCAAAGTGTTCTGCAAGTAGGCATCCTGTCTCCCCACTGTAGAGAAGACCGCATCGGGAATAACGGATACAGTAAATGATGTGGAAGTGCAGGTAAAACTCTGATGAATGTGGAAGGATCCTTTGTTGTCTTGGATAGAGGTGAGAGGGGGAGGTGGTGGGCACAGGTTTTGCAGTTCCTGTTGTGGCAGGGGAAGGTGCCGGGAGGGAAGGGTAGGTTGGTGGCAGGCGTGGACCTAACAAAAGAGTCGTAGAGGGAATGGTCTTTACGGAAAGCAGATGGGGAGAGGAGGGCAATATTTCTCTGGTGCTGGGGTCTGTTTGTAGGTGGCAGAAATGTCAGTGGATGATGCAATTTATACAGAGGTTGGTGGGGTGGAAGGTGAGGACCTATGGGATCTGTCCTTGTTGTGGATGGAAGGGTGGGGTTCAAGGCCGGAGGTGCAGAACATGGATGAGATGTGCTGGAGGACATCATTGACCACATGAGAGGGGAAATTGCGGTCTTAAAGAACATGGCCACCTGTACCCCTCCACTGACACTCTCATTCATTTGGCTGAACTGGTCCTCATCCTCAATAATTTCTCCTTCGAATCCTCCCTTCAGACCAAATGGGTAGCCATGGGCACCCACATGGGCCCCAGCTATGTCTATCTCTTCATTGGGTATGTGGAACAATCCATCTTTCGCCGATACACTGGCACCATTCCCCACCTGGTCCTCCGCTGCATTGATGACTGTATTGGTGTCACCCTGTGCTCCCATGAGGAGGTTGAACAGTTCATCAACTTCACCAATACATTCCACCCTGACCGTAAGTTCACCTGGACCATCTTGGGCAACTCCCTCTTCTTCCTGGACCTCTACATCTGCATCAACGGTGACCGACTCAACATGGACATCTTCTGCAAACCCACCAGTGTTCTGTGCTGGTCCTCCTGAGAACGGATGCGGCGGACGCAGAGGAATTGGGAATATGGGATAGCATTTTTGCAGGAGGCAGGGTGGGAGGAGGTGTAATCCAGGTAGCTGTGGGACCTGGTGGGTTTGCAGAAGATGTCCATGTTGAGTCGGTCACCGTTGATGCAGATGTAGAGGTCCAGGAAGAAGAGGGAGTTGCCCAAGATGGTCCAGGTGAACTTACGGTCAGGGTGGAATGTATTGGTGAAGTTGATGAACTGTTCAACCTCCTCATGGGAGCACAGGGTGACACCAATACAGTCATCAATGCAGCGGAGGACCAGGTGGGGAATGGTGCCAGTGTATCGGCGAAAGATGGATTGTTCCACATACCCAATGAAGAGATAGACATAGCTGGGGCCCATGTGGGTGCCCATGGCTACCCATTTGGTCTGAAGGGAGGATTCGAAGGAGAAATTATTGAGGATGAGGACCAGTTCAGCCAAATGAATGAGAGTGTCAGTGGAGGGGTACAGATAGGAATGTCTGGTTCGAAAGAAATGGAGGGCTTGGAGGCCCTGGTCATGGTGGATTGAGGTGTATATGGAGTAGATCTGCATGGTGAAGATGAGGTGTTGGGGGCCAGGGAAACAAATGTCTTGAAGGAGGTGGAGAGCATGGGTGGTGTCCCGAATGTACGTGGGGAGTTCGTGGACCAGGGAAATAGAACAGTATCAAGGTATGTGGAGATGGTTCAGTGGGGCAGGAGCAGGCTGAGATGAGAGGTTGGCTGGCAGAGTCAGACTTATGGATCTTGGGGAGGAGATAGAACCAGGTGGTGCAGGATTCATGGACTATGAGCTTGGAAGGTGTGGGCAGGAAATCCCCTAAGATGATGAGCTGGTGTACGGTCTGGGAGATGATGGCTTGGTGATGGGAGGTGAGGTCGTGGTCAAGGGGGTAGTAGGAGGAAGTGTCTTCCAGTTGGCGTCTGCCTCCACTGTGATTCCCCCCCCCCCCCCCCCCCCCGTCAGCTGGTTTGATGGTGAGTTTGGAGTTGGAGCAGAGGGAGTGGAGGGCTGCGCATTGTGAGGGTGAGAGGTTGGAGTGTGGGAGGGGGTGGAAAGGTTTAGGCTGTCAATGTCCTGGCGGCAGTTGAAAATAAAGAAGTCAAGGGCGGGGAGCAGACCAGCACGGGGTGTCCAGGTGGATGGGGTGTGTTGGAGGTGGGCAAAAGGGTCCTTGGAGGGTGGGCAGGAAGCTTGATAGAAAAAGCGGGCCTGGAGGCGGAGGCGGCGAAAGAAATGTTCAATGTCAAAACACGCATTGAATTTGTTGATCCGTGAATGGAAGGGGATGAAGGTAAGGCCTTTGCTGAGGACTGATCATTCACCCTCAATGAGGGGGAGGTCTGGGGTGATGGTGAAAACCTGACAGGGCTGGGAGCTAGGCCTGGTATAGGGTTGGAGCTGGGAGTTGGGGAGGAGACTGTCACTGGGGTGGGAGTGAGAGTAGAGGGACCAGGGGTGATGTCATTTATGGAAATGGGGGGAGAGGAGGTGAGGGGGCAGAGGTGATGACCCAATTTGTTAACTCAGCCACAACTCTGTTCAAGAGTCTTTGGAATGTGGTGGGCGCGTTCTTCATTTCAAAGGGCATCACTTTAAATCGATATCGCCCAATTGGGGTTTCAAACTCAGACATTTCTTTCACCGTCTCTGATAAAGGTATCTGCCAGTAACTTTGCATTAAGTCCAACTTGGTGATGTAACTGGCTTGTCCGACTTTCTCAATACTGTCCTCCAATCTCAGAGTTTGATATGAGTCCAATTTTGTAACAACATTGACCTTCCAATAATCCACACAAAATCGCTGAGTCCCATCTGGTTTGGGAACTAAGATGATTGGCGAACTTCACTGGCCCTGGCTTGGTTCGATGATGTCCCCATTGAGCATGCTCTCCACCTCCATCTGGACCTTTCTGGCTTTGAGAAGATTAAGCCAATAGGGGTGTTGTTTTATCGGAGCAGTATTCCCTATGTCTCCTTCATGCACAATAGCATTAGTCCTCCCCATCCGATTCTTACATATGTCCTTATACTGCAGTAACAAATCTTTCAACCACATTCTATGCTCTTGAGACAGATCGCTTACTAACCTATCCCACTCCTCAAGGACTTCTTAATTTTTAAATCTATTTTGAGGCACATTAAAATCCTCATCATCTGGATTTGATTCCTCACCCTGTGGGGCAGTAACTAACACCTGTTTCTCCAGTTCTTTCTCTCTCATATAATAAGTTTCAGCATGTTTACATGGCATATCCAACACCTTTTGTTCTGTCTGGCATCTTTACAAGATAGTTCACCTGACTCAACTTTTTCTCAATTTGATCGGGACCACTAAACCTGGCTTTAAAGGGATCTCCTGTCACTGGTAACAGTCCTAACATGTCATCCCCTTGGGAAAACATCCAAGTTTCAGAGCTTTTATCTGCCACACACTTTATTCTACACTGTGTCCTCTATAGGTGCTGTTTAGCTAACTCACCTACTCGACTTAATCTCTCCCTCAGCTCCAATACATAATCTAAATGTGAGATCTCTGCCTTTGGTTCAGTCAATTTTTCCTTAATTAATTTCAAAGGGCCTCTCACTTCATGCTCAAATATTAGCTCAAAGGAAGTGAACTAAGGAGATTCATTTGGGGCATCCCTAATGGCAAACAAGACAAATGGGATACCTTTATCGCAATCATTCAGATAATCCTGACAGTATGCTCTCAACATGGTCTTCAACGTCTAATGCCACCTTTCTAAAGTTCCCTGGGATTCAGGATGATACACACTCGCTTTAAAGTGCTGTATACCTAAGTTATCCATAACCTCCTTAAACAGCCTTGCGGTAAAATTTGACCCTTGATCTGAGTAGCCCATACCGTGTGAAGAAAGCTACTCACTCCTTTACTACCCTTTTTGCCTTGATACTCCATAATGGAATTGTCTCCAAAAATCTGCTAGATCCATCCATTCTGGTTAACAAGTACTGGTTCCCACTTTTAATTTTGAGGAGGGGACCTACACTCAATTATAACCCACGTGAAAGGTTCTTCAAACACGGGAATTGGCAACAAAGGTGCTGGTTTTATTACCGCCTGTGGTTTACCTACCATTTGGCATTTATGACACATACGGCAAAAGTTAACTACATCCTTGTGCACTCCAGGCCGACGAAAATGTTTTTGTACCTTAGCCTAAATCTTTCATACCCCTAGGTGACACCTTCAGGTAGTTCACGTGCTACCCATAACACTTCCTGTATGTATGGTAGCTTTTAATTCTCTTAAAGTACAGTAGCCCTTATATCTTCATAACAGGGTCATAAGGAAGGCAAATGAAATTTTGACATTTATTGCTAAAGTAATAGAATACAAAAGCCACGAGGTATTGCTGCAACTCTGCCAGGCATTAATGAGATTACTCTGGGAGTGCTGGGCACAACTCTGGTCCTCTTACTTGAGGAGGGTTGTAGTTGCATTGGAGGCAGTTCAGAGACGGTTCACTAGATTGATTCCAAAATGATAGGCTTGTGTTATGAAGCAAGGTTGTTAGATTAGATTACTTACTGTGTGGAAACAGGCCCTTTGGCCCAACAAGTCCACGCCGACCCGCCGAAGCGCAACCCACCCATGCCCCTACATTTACCCCTTACCTAACACTACATGCAATTTAGCATGGCCAATTCACCAGACCCGCACATCTTTGTGACTGTGGGAGGAAACCGGAGCACCCGGAGGAAACCCACGTAGACATGGGGAGAACATGCAAACTCCACACAGTCAGTCACCTGAGTCAGGAATTGAACCCAGGTCCCTGGCGCTGTGAGGCAGCAGTGCTAACCACTGTGCCACCGTGCTGCCCATTTTTAAAAGTTGCTGGTTGTGTGGTTTAGACTGATACTCTCTGGAGATTTGAAGAGTGAGAGGAAATCAAATTTAGGTAATGAGATGATAAAGGGGATTAACGAAGTTAAAATAGAAAGGATGTTTCCTTTTGTGGGGAAATCTAGAATGAGTGGTCATAGCTTTAGGGTAAGGGATAGCAGACTTAAAACAGAGGCGAGGAGATATTACTTCTCTCAAAAGGTCGTGAATCTGTGAAATTCACTATCCCAGAGTGCAGTGGATGCTGGAACATTGAGTACATTTAACAAGAAGACAGACTTTTAATTAGTAATGGTTTGAAGGTTATGTGGAACAGGCAGAAAAGTGGGCAAGATGAGATTAGCTATGCTCATATTAAATGGTGGGGCAGGATTGACGGGCTGAATGGCCTACTCTTTCACTCCAAGTTTCAGAAAGCTTGATTGTTGAAAATATTTTGCAGCAAAGTCCAAGTTCATTTATAATCAATTCAGAAAAAATGATTCTACCTCAGTGAGTTTAATGAACAGAAAGGCCTTTGAACTCATTATCTGATAATAGGGCAGGGCATGCATTTGAACAAAGATTTAAGAATTGGCAAAAGATTCAGGTTGAATGACAATATTTGCGATTGCAATATTTTTCCAAGTAGTGTAGTATCAGAAACGTTATTAAACATCCTTTTCCTGCATATGCCTTTCTTAAGAATAACCACAAGGAATGAACTCAGATTTCTCCAGTTTCCTCATTTCCCCTCCCCCCACCTTGTCTCAGTCGGTTCCCTCAACTCAGCACCGCCCTCCTAACCTGCAATCTTCTTCCTGACCTCTCCGCCCCCATCCCACTCCAGCCTATCACCCTCACCTTGACCTCCTTCCACCTATCACATTTCCATCGCCCCTCCCCCAAGTCCCTCCTCCCTACCTTTTATCTTAGCCTGCCTGGCACACTCTCCTCATTCCTGATGAAGGGCTCTGGCCCGAAACTTTGAATTTCCTGTTCCTTGGATGCTACCTGACCTGCTGTGCTTTAACCAGCAACACGTTTTCAGCTCTGATCTCCAGCATCTGCAGACCTCACTTTTTACTTAAGAATGTCACACTTCAGATAATGTTTTCTCTCAGTAAAACAGTCGGTCCATGATAAATGTTGCTGATGGGAACTAGTTGTGCTGTAATTACATGCTCTCATCAGTAATGGGATGATAGTGCCTTCATTTTACACCTTCCACTTCTCCTAATCTCCTCTAATTACAGCGACTCATCCACTTCCCAAATGCATGAACTAATTGGTGCTGTCAGCTGTGGTGACATCCACCCAGGGTATAACACTTTAAGTGCTGGGTATTCAAGTGACTGAACATATGTACCAATTGTCGATCTGCAGACCTTTGGGTCAGTGGTGTAGCTTTGTCTCACGAGGTAGCACAGATTTGCTTCCATTTCTTTCCTTCCCCGCTGTTGTTCTTCCTCATTGTTAAGGTATTTGGACACAAAGCGTAATGGGACTTGATTAGTTCAGTAATAGTGCCAGACCAGAAGTGTTTGGGTAAGACCATGAAGAGGTTATTTGAAGCTGAGTATGTTTCAACTCAGGTGTAATGAAGGCTCCAGGTAGAGGTTATCAAATACTTTAGGCTGGGAATTAAGTCACAGTTGAATTAAGCCTTTAGAGGTGATGGAGAAGTGGTCCCTCTGGTGTGAAAATTATATAAGGATTGGACTGGGGATCTGTAAAGGGGTCTTTTGGGAATAATAGGTTTATATTTTTACTGTGTGTTTCAAAGTCTTTAAATTAGTGATCTGTGTAAACAGTTTGCTTTGTTTGTTTTATCTTCATTTTATTTGGTTAATAAAGTTCCATTTTATTGTTAAAAACAGACCTGCAACAATGTAAGCTTATGTTTCCATGAGAGACCACCTTATTAAAAATAAAGAATAAACAAAATACGCTCCATCTGGGATCTTACTTGTCCAAAAATAACATCAGTTGGGACCATAACACTATCCATTCACTAACAAAAGGGAACACAACTGAAATCCAATAATTTCTCAGTAAATATAGGATTTCCATTGAACAATTCCCATAAACATTGCAGATTGATGAATTATGAGGCACATTTATAATGACTGAGAGATACTTTAACTGCTGCATCACTTTGCTAGTACTTTGCACTGATTAATGACATTTCATTATTGGAAGTGCATAGTTTAAAAAAAATTGCAGGTTTTTGAAATTTTTTGAATTATTTACAAATTACAGAGCAATGAGAAGCATTGTCCTATTTTGGCAAAAAAATCGATCCAGTTCCTTTGTTATGTCTGAGATTCAACAGCTTCCAGTAAGAGTTGTTGTCTCTTCAGCATTTACGGAAAAAAAAGTCTTGTTGTCTCAGACTTTAAGATATTGAGCCAAATTCTGCTGGAAAAAGCATCAGCCTGTTAATAATACACACTTCAATTAATGTGCAAATCCGTCAGCAAGCCAGGGAAGTGAAGAGATACATCAGAGGTTGCAAGAAATTATTCAACATTTTGCACTGCTTTGCTTTTTGTTTTGCACATTTTTAATTCATTCGATCTTAATTGTTTGGTTATGCACATTGATTGCTAGTTAAGAGCACAGCTCGAACACATTATTATCAAAACGTTATCAAAGTAATTAGTCTCTCTGGTCCAAAAAAAGAAATAATTTACAAACTGTTCAGCCTCATCCCTAACATAGCAAATCATTGTTACAGAATTCAACGTACAATTTATTTTGAGAATATCTAGTCATAGAGTCAAAGAGCTGTACAGCACAGAAACAGACCCATTGGTCCAACTCGTCCAAATATCCGAACCTAATCTTGTCCCATTTGCCAGCAATTGGCCCTGATCCCTCTAAACCCTTCTTATTCATAAACTCATCCAGATGCTGTTTAAATGTAATTGTACCAACCTCCACCACTTCCTCTGGCAGCCCATTACATACACGCACCACCAACATGTTCACTTTTAATTTGTGTTTCTTTTTTCTCCCACTTTAAATCAAATCCTTCTTTTCCCTCTATTTATTTCCATTTTGCAACCTTTAGACTCTAATCCATCTTCTTTCTGTTTTCTGTACTGTGATACAGCCACTGCTTGGGATAGTGCTGTCATCAATCATCCTGTCTACATTTGGTTGATTGGCCTATTTTATCAAGGCTGGATGAACCATGAATGAGCCTTAACAAAGAGAGGCACTTTCCCTAACAACAAGCTATAGTTTAGTTGTTGCATCGCCATAGTCTTACCAGACCAGAGGGGCTGCTGTCCTATCAAAAAGCGACTGGTGGTGATTTAACTTGAGGGCCAGCAGACCTCAAGCAAGGGAAGAGATTGAGAAGGAGAGTCCTTCATGGTAACCTCAAACTGATGATGGGAATTGAACCCACACTGTTGGTGTGTTGATGTACCACAACATGTTCCTCAAATCTGGACAACACAAGTTTCAGAACAATGGTAAATGTTTTATTATTGGACAGCCGGCGAGAGATTCTCAATGCCCCCAGTTGTGTGTCTACTTATGATGACACTTCTCCATGAATCTCTCCCCTACACACAAAGACAGTTTTTTTTTAATAAAGATTAAATAAAAGATTTATCAGTCACATGGCCAATTGTCATTACATAGTTAAGGTAGGTAATTATGAATTTACAAAGCCCGATGAATGTCATTGTCCTGTGATAATTAGTGGATGGATTACAGGGACTGATTATCGTATTCTTCATGATTATATATTGATGGGAAGAGATTAAGACAGAAGGGTTTTGCCTGCTGTAAATGGGGGATTCACATACCTATGCTAATATGGAGGGGAATTAAGACAATGGGAGCAGGAGGCAGTTTAACAGGGTTATGGCCAAAGCTATCAGTCTTCTCTGGGAAGGACAAATAGCTCTGTCTGAGGCTACAGAGAAATCCACATGTGTGGCTCCACTAGGGTCCTCTTCTGGGATACAGTCAGCCTCCTCCCTGCTGAGATGTTCTGTCTATATTGTCAGAGGACAGGCTTCCAATTGATACTGCTGTGGGTCTCTTTGGTAGTGGAATGTTTAACCCTTGAGTCCCCAGTATGCCTTGAAAGAGAAGTAAAACATGGAACTGATCCCTTTGTGGCTTTCTAACTTCCTCAGGCGTCACACTGCTCTGCAAACCAACCATCTAGCCAATTGAGCTAAACTGATCCCCAGGCTATAGCTTAATGCCTGGTAACAATAGGTACAAGTTATATTGGCTAGTTAGATATAATTACTGAGGCCAGGAGCCAGTAATGACCTGTCTAACATCATCTGGACCCTGGGATAGCTTGTCATTATCAGATATGGTGAAGACTAATGTCATCTCCAGTATTAACCTTTCCTGAACTACTACCTGATAACAACATCTCCCACCTCCAAATTTTTTTCCTTATGATGACCATTTATATATTCAAGAATAACTGCTTTTACATTTACCACTACTCCTTCCCCCCAACATCTCTGACATCACAGATTGAAACAGTCTGCAAGTTTCACAATTCTTCCTGAAACTGTCATCTTCAGCCTTGGAAGATTGGTGAGTCTTTGGATTGAAGAGGGTTGACCTTGATTCTGATCTTTCTCTACTGGAGGATCTTTTTAGCTCTTGGATAAGCTCAGTGCATGACAGTACTCTTTCTAATCTGGTCCCTTGGTCCATTACATTATCTGAAGGAGCTTTAACCTCCTAGTATCCCTTCACTGTTTCCTGTTAACTCAGGTCATTGCCTCATAGTATATTCTGGGAATCTTTAATCTTGGAAATGTCCATCGTGGAAGATGGCTGCTCTGTTGAAATAAATGCTTTATTAATCCAATCCCCTCGATTTTCATACCAGGCAATTCACACTTTTTGACTGTGTCTTGAATCTGAGGATGTTTGTCTGGCTTTCATGAATTTATAGAAAGCTCACCTCCACTCTTTCCAAGCAAGTCTTTATGAATACAGTCTTAGAGTCATAAAGATGTATAACATGGAAACAGACCCTTTGGTTCAACCAGTCCATGCTGACCAGATATCCTAAATGAATCTAGTCCAATTTTCCAGCACTTGACCCATACCCCTTTAAACCCTTCCTATTCATATACCCATCCAGATGCCTTTTAAATGCTATAATTGTACCAGCCTCCAACACTTCCTCTGGCAGCTCATTCCATACACGCACCATCCTTTGCATGAAAAAATTGCCCCTTAGGTCCCTTTTGAATCTTTCTCCTCTCACCCTGAATCTATGCCCTCTAGTTCTGGACTTCCTTCACCCTTTGAATGAATGAAAGATTTTATTGTCACATGTATTTCAAGTGAGAAAAACAGTAAAGTCCAGTGAAGAGCTTTTCCACTGTCGCCATAATCTGGTGCCGTTTTGAATAATTTAAGAAAAAGGAAAAAAAGAGAAAGATAGAGCTGAAGGGGAGTCCATCCATGCTGAGACAGCTCATCATCAACGATGCCTGTACCACCGTCCCTCCCCGACTGCCTCACCGTCGTCTACACCGGATCCAACCAACGGTGCAGTCCACTCTTCAGGCATCATCTTTTACCACCAGGCCGATTCTCCTCCTCCACCGCTGTGCCACTACCTGTGCCACACCCACCTACATCAGAGTCACATCTTTTGCTGCTCGTCGATGTTTATCTGATGCCCTCCTGCCCCTGCTTCGCTGCCACCAGCTCTGGACCCTATCAACAACCAAATCGGTGACTCTCAGGCGGCATCTTGCTTGGCTGGGCCTACCTCGCTAACGTAGCAGCTGCCAATTCCGAAGCTGGATCTGGGGACATGGGTTCAAATCCCACCCTGGCAGCTGGACGAATGTGAATTCCAGGACAATCTATAACTAAAAACAGCTGACCATATAACCACCACTGAATGTTGAAAAAAATCCAACCGGTTCACTTGGCCTTTCAGAAATGAAATCTATCATCCTTACCTGGTCTGATCTACATGTGACTGTAGATGCACAGCAATGTAATAATTGACTCTTAACTGTCCTCTTAACAATTACAGTAATAAATGCTGGCCTAGCCATTGAAACCCACATCTCACGAAAAAAAGTAAGAAAGTACCATGATCAGTGCTGACTCTGTAAGATCTGGGCTGCTTTAGAAAGCTTTGCTGGTTTTGTGCTGGATTTCTGTCTTCCCAGTGAACAGCTGTAGAACCTCTCCACTCTATCTGCTCCCTCATCATTTGCATTTCGGACTTCTCTACCTTTGAAGAAAAATGACCAGTGTCTTGGAAAGGATGAGGCTATTAGTTGCGAGCTAAGGTCATTCACACTTGTCTTCTCAGCATCAGTTGTGATTGGAGGAGATAATCCTTTTTCCATCAGCGCTGAATGAAATTTCAGCAATGCTACAATCTTGTTTTGTCTCTCAACATTGAAGACCACCGATTTGACAACAGGTAACACACATTTTGCTCAACCAATTCAGTGAGAACAGTGGACATCGCTATCTGACGCCACAATTTTATGCCCATCCCTAATTGTCTTTGAACTGGCCCTTTGCTGGCCAGGTCATTTTAAAGGGCAGTTCAGAGACATTGCTTTGGGTCTGGTGTCACATGAAGCCCAGACCAGGTATGTAAAGTAGATTTCTTTCTCTAAAGAATCTGTACTCATCCAGATAAGTGGGAAACATTCCATCACACTCCTGACTTGTGCATTCTAGACTGTGGACAGATTTCAGAGAGTTAGGAGGTGAGTTACTTACTGCAGAATCCCCAGCCTCTAACTTGTTCTTGAAGCCTGATATTTATATGGCCAGTCCAGTTCACTTTCTAGTAAATGGTAACCCTCCCAGGATGTTGATAGTGGGAGATTCAATGAGAGTAATGCCATTGAGTATCAAGAAGAGATGGTTAGATTCTCTTCTGTTGGAGATTGTCATTATCTATAGAGGAGATGGTGCTGGATGTCTTAAAATGCATGAAAGTGGATAAATCCCCAAGACCTGATCAGGTGTACCCAAGAACTCTGTAGGAAGTTAGGAAATGATTGCTGGACCCGTTGCTAAGATATTTTGAATCATCGATAGTCATAGGTGAGGTGCCGGAACTATAGACCAGTGAGGGAATCCTGTGGGACAGGATGTACATGTATTTGGAAAGGTAAGGACTGATTAGGGATAGTCAGCATGGCTTTGTGCGTGGGAAATTATGTCTCACAAACTTGGCTTACTTTGAAAAATGAGCAAAGAGGATTGATGAGGGCAGAGCCGGGGATGTGATACATATGGACTTCAGTAAAGCATTCGACAAGGTTCCTCATTGGAGACTGGTTAGCAAGATTAGATCTCATTGAATACAGGAGAACCATTTGGATACAGAACTGACTTGAAGGTAGAAGACAGAGAGTTGCCTTTCAGACTGGAGGCCTATGACCAATGGAGTGCCACAAGGATCGATGTTGGGACCACTGCTTGTTGTCATTTCTATAAATGATTTAGATGTGAACATAGGAGGTACAGTTAGTACGTTTGCAGATGACACCAAATTTGGAGGTGAAGTGGACAGCAAAGAAGGTTACCTTGGATTACAATGGGGTCTTGATCAGATGGGCCAATAGGCTGAGGAGTGGCAGATGGAGTTTAATTTAGATAAATGTGAGGTGCTGCATTTTGGAAAGCAAATCTTAGCAGGACTTATACACTTAATGGTAAGGTCCTAGGGAGTGTTGCTGAACAAAGAGGTCTTGAAAGTGGAGTCACAGGTAGATAGGATAGTGAAGAAAGCGCTTGGTGAGCTATCCTTTATTGGTCAGAGTATTGAGTATAGGGATTGGGAGATCATGTTGTGACTGTACAGGACATTGATTAGGCCATTTTTGGAATATTGCATGCAATTCTAGTCTCCTTCCTATCAGAAAGATGTTATGAAATTTGTAAAGGTTCAGAAAAGATTTTCAAGGATGTTGCCAGGGTTGGAGGATTTGAGCTACAGGGAGACGCTGAATTGGCTGGGGCTATTTTCCCTGGAGCAACAGAGGCTGAGGGGTGACCTTATAGAGGTTTATAAAATCATGAGGGGCATGGATAGAATAAATAGACAAAGTCTCTTCCCTGGGGTCGGGGATTCCAGAACTAGAGGGGAAAGATATAAAAGAGACCTAAGGGGCAACTTTTTCACTCAGAGGGTGGTGAGTGTATGGAATGAGCTGCTAGAAGAAGTGGTGGAGGCTGGTACAATTGCAACATTAAAGGGCATCTGGATAGATATATGAATAGGAAGGGTTTAGAGGGATATGGGCCAAGTGCTGGCAAACGGGACTAGCTTTAGTTGAGATATCTGGTCGGCATGGACGGGTTGGACTGAAAGGTTTGTTTCCATGCTGTACATCTCTATGACTCTGTGACATAAATGTTACTTGCCACTTGTCAGCCCAAATTTGGATATGGTCCAGATCTTGCTGCATTCGGAAATGAACTACTTTTACAGCACTATGCTGTTTGAACAGACCCCTGAGCAAATAGGCTTTGTCAGGTTTGAACTAATCCTATTTGCAAGTCCTGAGACCCCACCCTACCTCCAACTCATTGACACAGCCAACAGCTGATTGGCAGAATTAGACCAACTCAAAGCAGAATAAATTGCTTAAAACACTGTCTCCCCTGAAAGATCTCCCCATTGACCCAGTCCTCAGCCCTAAGCAGTTGATTGAAAGTCACAAGAGGTTGTGTTCTGGGAGGTGGTCAATTAGAGGTTACCACAACGTTGCAGAATAGACCCATTGTTCTCCAATGTAATATCGAAGCAGGATCCAGGTTAATAAAATGATTCCAAAAATAATGTGAGGCATGACTTTGGAAAAGCATGTCACCAATTTTAAATCAACATGTGAAAAACTTAGAATGTACTCAGAAAGACTGTACTCAAACTCTGATTTTTGTATTGCTACCCCCTTCTGGAATTCTCCAAAGTGTCACGTACTTATGTTGTTTAATGCCAGGTCCTTTGACATACTCTCTAATTGATCCCTCTACCTCAAAGAAGCCAGGCTAGCAATGCAGGGGCAGACTGTCCCCTTGATTGTTCAACACGGAGATCAGTAGAAGGATTCCAGGTGGTAACCATTAACCAAATTACTTAGTTAGTAGCAAACTTCTGTGCCATTAGGTTATAAAAGGGAGAAGTGTGCAGCAGCCAAGTGCTCTGGCCAATATCTGCCACCTGGACTCTGCTGATACACAACTGCTACAATCAAGCAGAAATAGCTCAATAATTCTTACCAGTCAATTAGTGAGGCAAGGTTGTGAAACAAGCCAAGGAAATCAGCAAATGTCTCTCTTCTGAGCTGAGGTTTGCACAATCCCTATCCCAAGGAGGGCAGTTCCGAAGCTCAACACATGTTCTTGCTCATTCTGAAACTGTTGTGAGCTCATAGAATCCCTACAATGTAGAAGCAGGCCATTCAGCCCAGCAAGCCCACTCCAACCCTCTGAAGAGCATCCCAACCCAACTGACCTCCCGCTGCCCTGTATTTCCCATGGCTAACAAACCTAACCAATGCATCCCTGAACACTATGGGCAACATAGCGTAGCCAATCTACCTAACCTACACATCCTTGTGACTGTAGGAGGAAACCAGAATACATGGAGAAAACCCACGCAGACATGGGGAGAATGTGCAAACTTCATGCAGACCGTCACCTGAGCATGGACTCGAACCCAGGTACTGACACCATGAGGCAGCAGTGAAGCACTGAGCCAACATGCTTCTAACCCAGTTGAGTTCATGTAACTGAGCAGAACCCTCAGCTATTGAGACGGGGGTGAATGTTGGTTAGCTCTCTGGGAAACCTCCCCCACTCTTTGAAATAACAGTTGCTCTTGTTAGATGATGACAGACAGGGTTTCAGGGCTTTTGCCTGAAACGTCGATTTTCCTACTCCTCAGATGCTGCCTGACCTGCTGTGCTTTTCCAGCATCACTCTGATCTAAACTCTGGTTTCCAGCATCTGCAGTCCTCACTTTTGCCTAGGGTTTCAGTTTAACAGCACTTCCACAGGTAGCCTTTCCAAGCGTTCTCTTGGTATTGTGTTTGGAAAGCTGATATATGGCAGGAGTGGGACATGAACCCACAACTTCCTGAAACAGAACTGAAGGAGTCAGCACTGAGCTGCAACTGATGCCTAAAGAAAGGGGCGAATGAATTCTGGTATGTTTTGGTCAAGGGAAAAATCAAAATGATTGTAGGATTGTGAAGGTAATAACTATTAATGGAACATTTTGGCTGAACTTCAACTATCATACAGCCGTCCTTGTCTTTATAGAGTCATAGTGATGTACAGCACAGAAGCAGTCCCTTCAGTCCAACATGTCCATGTCGACCAGATATCCCAATCCAAGCTAGTCCCACCTGCCAGTACCTGGCCAATATCCCTCCAAACCCTTCCTAATCATATACCCATCCAGATGCCTTTTAAATGTTGCATTTGTACCAGCCCCCACCGCTTCCTTTGGCAGCTCAGTACACACACGCACCACCCCCTGCTTGAAAGGGTTGCCTCTTAGGTCTTTTTTATATCTTTCCCCTCTTCACCCAAAACCTATGCCCTCTAGTTTTGGACTTCCCTATCCCATGGAAAAGACCTTGCCTATTCACCCTAATCATGCCGTCCCAAGGATTTTATAAACCTCAGCTTCCGACGCTCCAGGAAAAACAGCCCCAGCCTATTCAGTCCCTCCAACCCTGGCAACATCCTTGTAATCTTTTTCTGAACCCTTTCAAGTTCACATGTTTCTTTAACTTTTCCATGAGTTGTGAGCATTGCTATCAAATCCAGAACGATCTGCTCATCTCCACTCGCTGATGAGAAGGTGGTGCTGAGCTGCCAAGCACTACAGTCCAAGCACTGTAGATAGACCCATAGTGCTGTTAGGGAGGGAGGATGTTGACCCAATAATAATGAAGGAACAGCAAATGGCTTGGAGGGGATTTTGTGCATCTGCTGCCAGTATCCTTTGAAGAGGTAATGGCCACAACTTTGGAAGTTGCTATTGAAGGAGCCTTGGTGATGTTCTGCAGTGCATTTTGATGGTATACACTGACGGTGTCATGGGAGAGTGTGAGCCTCCAATCTTCACCTGGAATATTTAAGTGAGCTGCTTTGTCCTGGATGGTGTCAAGCTTTGAGTTTTATTGGCATTACACTCATCCAGTCAAATAGAGAATATTCTATCACACTCCTGTATTGTAGAGGATGACAGGCTTTGGGGAGACAGGAAGTGAGTTACCTACCATAGAATTCATAGCCTTTGACCAGCCCTTGTAGCCACAGTATGACTATTCAGCTGTCTATGGTCAATGGAATCAAATGGTTTCAAGTCAATGGAATTCATTGCCACAGAAGGCTGAGGGTATACTTAAGACTGGGATAGATTGGTTCTTGAATATCAAAGTGATGAAGGGTTACTAGGAGAAAGTGGGAGAATGGGATTGAAAAAGTTATCAGCCATGACTGAATGATGGAACAGACTCGATGGGCTGATTGGCCTAATTTGTGCTCCTACATCTTACGATCTAATGATAATTCTGGGATGTTAATAGTGGGAGATTCAATGGTGATTATGTCACTGAAAACATAGAAAATAGGAAGAAGAGTAGGCCATTCGACCCTTCAAGTCTGCTCTGTCATTTAATGTGATTATGGTTGATCATACCAGACCCTGTCTCCACATTCTCCCCATACCCTTTAATCCCTTTAGCCCCAAAAACTACATCTATCTCTTTCATGAAAGCATTCAATATTTTTGCCCCACTACTTTCTGTAGTAAAGCAAACTACAAGATCATCCCTCTGTGGGTGAAGGATCTGTTCCTCATCTCAGATCTAAACACACTACGCCACACCCTGACACTGTGAGACCAGCTTCTGCACCCCCTGGTCATCAGGAACATCCTTAACACAACAAGAGGAAAACGAGAATCAGCAGTTGTTGGAGATGGTCACTGACTGTGTTGTAATCTCAGACAACATCCTCAATAAGCTCACAGCCATTAACTTTTCAAAGAATTCAAACATTCATGTATTTACAAAAAGAATGAAGCCACAAAATTTGTTGTTTAAATCAAAGGGATTTTACTGCGGAAAAATCAAAGAAACATGAATTCTAATAAGTACACTTCATTTTATGGAGTCTAAGTACAATGTGTTCCTTTACTTATAATCGAAATCCAGCTCTTTAAATCATATTTCCATTCATTGGAATTATATCCCAAATAAACTCAAGTCACATATTTATCATAAATTAGAAGATTAACTGCTTAGTCTGAGTACTTTTTTGGAGAATCACACAAGTATTATGACTTCTGGAATCTTCCATTTGCATGTGGCAAATTCTTCTATTCACCTCACCTCCCACTAAACCTACAATATAACAGAGGGATATCTAGCATGTTCAACAGAAGTCACTTCAACTCACAAGTGTCTTCGTTCTAACTAAAACCAAAAGAACTGTGGATGCTGCAAATTAGAAAGAAAAACAGAGGTTGTTGGAAAAAGCTCATCAGGTCTGGCAGCATCTGTGAAGAGAAATCAGAGTTAACATGTAAGGTCCGGTGACACTTCCTCAGAACTGATAGCATCCTTACACCCTGTTTCCTGCAAAGACCCCATTCCATTCTCCCAGTTCCCCCATCTCTGTTGTATGTGTTCTAATGAGGCCAACTTTGACAAGGGAGCCTCCAAAATGTCCACCTCCTTCCTCAACCGTGTATTCCCCAGCACTGTTGTCGATGGGCCCTCAACCAAATCTGACCCATCTCCCGCTCTTCTGCTCTCACCCCCTCTCTCTGCTCTCACAACAGCAGTAGGGTTCCCTTGTCCTTACCGACCATCCCCCCAACTTCCACATCCAAAAGACCACCAGCTGCCATTTCCGCCACCTTCAGTGAGATGCCACCAGCAGACATATATTCCCCTCCCCACCCTTGTCTGCTTTCCTCAGGGACCGTTCCTGGAGGGTCCACTCTTCTTTCACTTCCAACACCCCACAAAGCCCAATGGTACCTGCTCCTGCAACTGCCGAAGATGTAAAACACCTGCCCACTTACCTCCTCAGTTTCCAAGGGCCCCGAACACACTTTCCAGGTGAAGCAGTACTTTACCTGCATTTCCTACAATCTAGTCGACAGCATTCACTGCTCACAAAGTGGTCTCCTCTACATTGGGGAAATGAAGCATCGACTGGGCGACCACTTCACTGGACATCTATGTTCTCCCCGCAACAAAGACCTTTCAGTTACCTACCACTTTAACACACCCACACTGCTCCCTGGCCAACATCTCTGTCTCAGGCTTGCTGCAGTGCTCCAGTGAGCTCAACGTTAAGTTAGAAAAACATCTCATCTTACTTGGGGATCCTGCAACCCTCAATATCGGGTTAATTTTAGGGCCTGAACTCCCCCATATCCCCCACCCCAAACACTAGGCCTTGTTAGCACAAAGTCTGCCATTACACACTAACAGTTGTTGTTCGCCACTCCCAGTCCCCATTAGTTTATTTGCCCCCCCAGCCAGATTGTTACCTACTCCTGTGTCTCTCCAACTGCTCTTCTCTCTCTTTGGGCTCTACCTTCACCTATTGTTTACTCCTTCCCCCTTCCCCGCACCCCCCACCGTCCTATCTCCTGCATAAAAACCAGCATTTTCCTCACTACCATCAGCTCTGAGGAAGGGTCACCAGACCCGAAATGTTAACTCTGATTTCTCCTCACAGATGCTGCCAGACCTGCTGAGCTTTTCCAGCAACTTCTGTTTTAGTCTCTTGCTTCTAAAACGCTTTTTCTCTGGAGTTTTGTATCTGACACCTTTTCTCTCTCCTTGCCTCATCAAAAAGTTCTGAAAATGTGTTGCTGGAAAAGCGCAGCAGGTCAGACAGCATCCAAGGAACAGGAGAATCGATGTTTCGGGCATAAGCCCTTCTTCATCAAAAAGTTCAACTCATTGTTCAGACCTCTTTAGTTAAAAGGATTTTAAGCACTTCTAGTTGGCACATGTAATTTGTTTGTTTTTGATTGACCTAATGTTTTTTGTAATGTAGACGGAGTCAATGATTCACAGCCTACACAGAGGATAATGGGCTCCTTGGAGTTATTCAGGACAACAATCCTTTACACAGATTAAAACGATTTATATGCAAAATAATTTACATTACGTTAGTGAGCTGTTGACTGTAGCTTGATTGCTAGCTCTTTCACCTCTGAACCACAAGGTCACAGCTTCAAGTCCCACCACAGGATTTGAGATGATAAAAACTGAGACAGGGGATACTGCGCAGACAATGGTGCTACCTTTTATATAAAACATTTCAGATTGAATCTTTTGAGGTGAATGTAAGAGATTCCATTGGTACTTTAATGCAGAAGAGTGCAGGAATATGTTCTGGTGTCGTGGCAAATGCTTACATGACACCCAGATTACTCAGTGGTTAGCACTGCTGCCTCACAGCTCCAGGGACCCGGGTTTGATTCCACCCCTGGGTGACTCTCTGTGGGGAGTTTGCACATTCTCTCTGGGTTGCGTGAATTTCCTCCAGGTGCTCTGGTTTCTTCCCACAATCTGAAGATGTGCAAGTTAGGGTTGATTGGCCATGGGAAATGCAGTGTTACAGGGATGGGGTAAGTGGGGAGGAGTGGGGAGATGTTTGGGTGGAATGCTCTTTGGAGGGTCAGTATGGGCTCGATTGGCTGAGTGGCCTGCTTCCACACTGTAGGGAGCCTATGATCTCATGATTTTCACATCAGTAACTACATGCTCAGGAAAAATTGTTGGCAGAATATAGATGTTAATCTCTATTGCTAACACAACTGAAGTAGATTGTCATCTAATTAAAGACTTGATTGACCTTTATATACTCAAAACCCAGGATCCCCTTCCTCAGGGATCTGTGGTTGTCGCTACACCCCAAGGACTTCAAGAAGGCAAATCACCACCACAGGGCAATTAGGAATGGGCTAATGAATGCTGATCCAGCCAGTGATGATGATGTTTTGTGAAAGAACAGAGAAAATGCAGAGAATGAACTACAGGCAATGTACAGGGATGTGATAGTGATAAATATAGGCAGCTAGAAATAATGGCAAGGGGCAGCCTAACCAAATCAAACGTGTTTTAGGCAACAGTTAAAAATGTTTTTATAGAGTTATAATCCAAGAGAAAAGCAGCAGAAAAGAATATTTTGATTAGATTTTCAAATCATGTACAATGGAATCAGATTTTCAAATGTTCACTGTGCTCAAAGAGCATCTAGTCAGGAATATTAAATATGATGCATCTGAATGCCGTCACACCCCGTCAATCCTTACTGAAAGCAGTTCACCTTAGGGAATATAACTAACAGAGTGAATACTGCCTTTGTCACTCACCCACTCACGATCTCTAAAACCTCCTCCAGCCCTATAGCCTTCAGACACCTCCACACTCCTGAATTCTAGATTTCCAACCATACCTCAATTGCCAATGCTCCAAACTTGGCGGTTATGTGTTCACCTCGTCAGCCTTCAGCCCTGATATGTTCAAGGCTGTGGGAAAAAACCGAGCAGTGAGACCAGTTAGAAATCACTTTATCCATTGGGCCCTCTGTGTTGTCCCAGTCTGAAAATTCCAATATTGTCTTCAGTTCAGATTAGTTTTATTGCTGTAATATGAGTCACTCATTGACAGGAAATGTAACTGACAAGGAGTTTTAGCAAAGGAAAGGTGGTCATTAAACTATTGCCAAGTGTTGTAAAACCCATCTGGTTCACTAATATCCTTTAGGGAGGGAAGCTGCCATCTTTCTCTGGTCTTGCCTACATGAGACTCCAGACCCACAGCAATGTGGTTGACTGTTTATTGGCCTCTGAAATGACCAAGGAAGCCGTTGACTTTAAGGGCAGTTAGGGACGAGCAACAAATGCTGGTCTTGCCGGTGACACCTACATCCCATAAAAGAACAAGCACAAGCTTATTAATCATCTCAGGGGATAAGATTCTTTCTGTCATCCATTCCCAGATCTTCATCATAATTAACTCTCCTTTTCTCTTCCTTGTAAGGCCTCATCATAGCCAGAGATCCACAAGCCCAATCTATATTTCCTTACTTCTTGGAAAATCTTTCTGTTTGCTTTTTTCAGTTGTTAGGTTTCGGTGAACCAGTGAAAGGAGACCTGACCTTATCAATAAAACCTCTATCCGCTTCCTTGAGTGACAATCAAATCTCTATGTTGAAAGCTCTGGCGTGGGACCCTTTCTGTACATTTGCAGGTGGTATTTCTCCATTGTCCTCACAGTATTGTAAAGCTGAGGGTTTAATGGGATAACTCTGACTAACGTTCATTTAAAGAGACATGGAGCTCTGAACCCAGACTCAGATCATTCAATCCATCAAGTTTGCACCAAAGTTTATACTTGCCATGAAATTCCTCCAATCTCACTTCACAGTGGGAACCTGTCACGGTGTCTTTTCTCCCTCATCTAGGTTCCCCTTAAATGCACCAATCTATTCACTTCAACCATTTGATGTGATAGTATGTTCCACATTGTCACCACTCACAGAGTACAGAAGTGTCCCCTGAATTCCCCGTTTGATTAATTAGCAGTTGCCTTATATTTAGGCATGAAAAATGTGTTGCTGGAAAAGCGCAGCAGGTCAGATAGCATCAAAGGAGCAGGAGAATTGACGTTTCGGGCATAAGCCCTTCTTCAGCCCTTTCCTAAAGAAGGGCTTATGCCCGAAACATCGAATCTCCTGCTCCTTTGATGCTGCCTGACCTGCTGCGCTTTTCCAGCAACACATTTTTCAGCTCTGATCTCCAGCACCTGCAGTCCTCGCTTTCTCCTAGTTATATTTAGGCATGCTAACTTTTGACTTCTCCACAAGAGGAATCATCCTCTCAATGTCCATTCTATCAAACTTACTCAGAAAAGTTTAAAACCTCAATCAGTTCACCCCCTGTCTTCCCTGTTCCAGAGAAAATGGTTCAATTTTGCCTGATTAGATATAACCTCTCAATTTTGGTCTCATTTTTGAAAATTCATTGGCCCTTTCACCAGTGTTTTGTATTTTATTAAAGTAATATGATTACTAGAACTGTGTCCATTACCCTGAGTGTGGTCTAACCAAGATGGGATATAAATGTTTAACACGGCGTGTCTGCTATTCATTTCTACTTCTTTCGCCTTGTTAACCAGAGGCTTTGAATGATTTATGATTCAATGTCTCTAGATCAATATCCCTTCAATCCTCCATCTCAGTTGGAAATAAATATTAGAGGCAGAAAAATCATCAGGAGTCCATCATCAAGTGACCACTAAGAGATAAGTAATGAATAAAGTAAAGCAAAGAACTGAAACTTTTTGCTCTGATGATTATGTTATGGTGACTTCATATTTAATACACATTTTGGACTTGATTTTGAAGGATTGTGGAGCTACCTGGTTTTATTTTAAGGTCAATAAAAATACACATTGGAACATTTTATTTTTAACAAGGCATTTCTTGGGAACTGCATGGTTCCAAATATTTGTTGGTCCTAGTTCCTTGAACTCACTTCAGGAAAGACATCCGACTGATTTAATGATTGGGTTTTATGACTGCTCTGTTTGATCAGTGTTTTGCAGGCGTGGAGATGGCTTTGGGTTTTCAGCTGAGGAAGCATGAAGGAACTGCTCAGCTCGTGTCTCCTGTTTTTAAAGCATCTTTACGATAAGCCGTTGTTAAACCCAATTCTCATTTCGAAGTGTGGTAGAATGATTTCTGTGTTTTCTGAGAATACTGTATCTGCCAGGACTCCAGATCACCTGGGTCTTTGTGGGGTAGGTGGCACATTCCTTGCTCCATTTCTACTCTGGCCCCCATCCACAACTCTTTCTCTGCTATATCGATTACATCATCAGCACCGCTTCCCTCTCTTGTCTGGAATTGGAAAAGTTTATCTATTTGACTTTCAATTTTCACCCCACTGTTACCTTCACCTGATCTATCTCTGACTCTTCCCCTCCCTTCCTCAAAAGCTCTCTTTCCATTTCTGGGGATAGACTGGTCACCAATATCCACTACAACTGCAAATGTGTTGCTGGTCAAAGCACAGCAGGCCAGGCAGCATCTCAGGAATAGAGAATTCGACGTTTCGAGTATCCACTACAAGTCTACCGACTCCCACAGTTGCCTTCATTAGGCATCCTCCCACCTTGCTTCTTGTAAAGGCCCTAGTCCATTCTCCCAGTTCCTCCACCTCTATTACATCTGTTCCAATGATGCCACCTTTGACTCGGGTTCCTGAAATGTCCACCTTCTTCCTCAACCGAGGGTTCCCCAAAACCATGGTTGACAGGGCCTTCACTCGAAAGCTTCTCCTTTTTGCCATCAAGGATGAAAACACCTTGGGTGAAAGTATTCTTTTTTTTCCTCACAGTGAGACTCTGAAGAAAGAAATCTGTTTTCTTATCGTTTTGTGTGTGTGTCTGTCTGTGTGCCTGAGTGTGTGTGTGTCTGTGTCTGTGTGTGTCTGTTTGTGTTTGTGTGTGTCTGAGTGTGCATGTGTATGTGTGTCTGTGTGTGTGTCTGTTTGTGTTTGTGTGTGTCTGAGTGTGCATGTGTATGTGTGTCTTTGTGTGTGTCTGAGTATGTGTCTGTCTGTCTGTGTGTGTGTCTCTGTGCATGTCTGTGTGTGTGTGCCTGTCTGTGTTGTGTATCTGTGTGTGTGTGTGTGTATGTGTTTGTGTATGTATTGGGTTATTTAGAGCAGCCAACATCTATATTTCCACATACAACTTGTGTTTTAACCAATTCTGCACCTTTGTGGAATAAAGTTCTTTTCCTAATAAATCAATAATGTGTTTATTAGAGAATTTACCGGCATGGTGGCACAGTGGTTAGCACTGCTGCCTCACAGCGCCTGTAGACCCGGGTTCAATTCCCGACTCAGGCGACTGACTGTGTGGAGTTTGCACGTTCTCCCCGTGTCTGCGTGGGTTTCCTCCGGGTGCTCCGGTTTCCTCCCACAGTCACAAAGATGTGCGGGTCAGGTGAATTGGTCAAGCTAAAATTGCCCGTAGTGTTAGGTAAGGGGTAAATGTAGGGGTATGGGTGGGTTGCGCTTCGGCGGGTCGGTGTGGGCTTGTTGGGCCAAAGGGCCTGTTTCCACACTGTAAGTCTAATCTAATAGTGTAAATGAAGAATAATGGTCCTCGATCTATTTTTACTTTAAGTCTGATCTAAGGAGAGAATATTGAAATAACTCCCCTGAGGCTGCTATCCCATCACCAAGTCACCCTTTATTTACAGATGCACTGACCAGCCAGCTCACAGCCAGTCCCTGGAGTGAGGAGCATCCCTGAGATCTCCTGCTCCCCGGATACTGCCTGACCTGCTGTGCTTTTCTAGCACCACACTCTCGACTCTGATCTCCAATATCTGCAATCCCCACTTTCTCCTAGTTGACCCCTCCCACTCTGTCAAGGACATGCAGGTCCTGGGCCTCCTTCACTGCCAAATCATCACTACCCGACATCTGGGGGAGGAACGCCTCATATTCTGTCTTGGGACCCTGCAATCACATGGGATGAATATGGATTTCAACAGCTTCCTCATTTCTCCTCCCCTCACATACCCCAGTCCCAAGTCTCCAACTCGGCACCGCCCTCCGGACCTGTCCATCACTCCCTCCTCTGACCAATGAGCTTATCCTTCACCTTCATCCACCTATCATTTTTCCAGCTACCTCCCTGCAACCCCAACCCCCTCCCATTTGTCTCTCAGCCCTGACCCATAAGCGTCATTCCTGATGAAGGGCTTAGCCCCAAAACTTTAATTCTCCTGCTCCTTGGATGCTGCCTGACCTGCTTTTCCAGCACCATGCTCTCAACTCTGATCTTCTGCATCTGCAGTCCTCACTTTCTCCTGTTTATGTCTGTCAGCCAGGGCTCCCTGATTGGCCCCTGGTTAACAGCCCCAATCAGGGAACTCATACTCAATGAGATGCATCTAACCAACCATGTTCCAATCACTACAAATGCAATTGCTCACATCAGGAACTGAGTAAAATAAAATCAATTGATGTTCTAACCTATACTGTGTTGATGACAGAGAAGATGCATCCTCCATCTCAGTCACAACAATTAAAACCAAACAAAACATTTGTTAATCACTTTTGGGAGTCCTTTGAAACAATCCTCACATTCATCGAAATCAAGGGCATGTTTCGTTGCTTGTGTTCTCCAATTAGAATAATGCCTGTGCCACCTTTGTGAAATGTCAGATCAGAAGGATGTCACTTAAAAGGAACAAAGGCTAGACTGACCATCAGTGTAATACTGAGGGAGTGCTGTGCTGCCAGAAGTATAGTCCTTGGGTGAAGTTGCCTCACCTCCTAGGTGGATGTGAACAATCCCATGGCGACATGGGAGAAGGAATAGGAAAGTGTTCCCCTGCGTCCTGATCAATATTTACCTGACAGGATCAAAGTCACCACAACATGATGGCATTGGTGTAGGCAGGTCCTTGCTGTGCTCAAATCTGTGAGAATCAGTATCTGGATGAAGGGAGGCTGCAGGTGAGAATTGCCGCCAGTGTCTGTCTGAAAGCTGAGGTCAACAAACCAACAAAGAGTAGGTGGGGTCATTGTGGCGAATGCTGATTGGACATGATCCCCGGTATTTAGAAAATGAGTAATGTCTGAAGAAAGGCTGCTTTGTTGAGAACTTGCTAAGTTTGTAAGAGTACATGTGTTTTAAAAGAAAACGTATTACCTGAACATTTGATCAATCTCTCATTCCTGTCAAAAAAAAACACTAAGAACATTCCCAGAAAAGTGTGAAAGCAGTGGCTGGTGCCAAATGGCATTTTGCAGTAGGCCTTGTTACTCAGTTGAGCCGATGTCAAGTTGTACCTCAAGGGGAGAAGGCTGGCCAGGAAATTAACCTTGGTACTAAAGCCTGGCAGTGCCAGTGCTCCAGTCTACTTGAACGTTCCGATTATGATGAAAAGATTACTTTTATAAACAAAGTTTGACTGAAGTGTTGGCCACTGGAAGTGGTCATGGTGGGGTGGGAGTGTAGGGGATTGAAGGGAAGTGGGGCAGCTGTGAAATTCTTTAACGTTTCCAGTTGCTTCCATCCACCTGCAAAATATTGAGGTGGTAGCCAATTTCTTTCTGGCTTTCCATCACCCCACCTTGCCCAAACTACCGTCCAAATATTGACATGGCCAAGCTTCCAATCATGGCTTTGGGAAAAAGGGAGCCTCCCTCAGAGTTGATTACAAGTTCCTGGAAAGAAGGGTGTGCAGAATATTCCAGAAATTATATTCATAATGCATGGGCAGTAATATAGAATATGATATATATATTCAGCAATCTCGGTAAGATCTCTTGGAAAGCAACTTGTTGTTTTATACATAGCTTTAAATACACTTGTCTTAGACTGTGGGATTGAAAACCCATTGGAGATATTTACTTGAGGTGACCACAAGAGTTGAGTATGTCATTCCCAAAAGGTTTCCTTGTTTATACAGTTATACTGAAGGATGGCTATAGAGACAGAACCCCCCATGAATTTAAGAAGGATTTAGATTTGCATTTCTCATTCCAAGGCTTACAAAGCTATGGACCAAGGGTTGGGAAATGTGATTAGACTATTTAGGTGGTTGCTTTTGACTGGTGTGGATATGATGGGCTGAAGGGCCTTTTTGTGTGCTAGAGACCTCGATGATTCAATAAAGAAGAACTGAAGGGAAGGAAAAAGAAGAGCAAGGCAGCGATTGAGGCAGATGTGTCCATTAGATCCTAATTCCATCCTGACTTAAAAAGAGTTACAAGTGCATCGCCAGAACAAAGTGATTGTAACTGTCAGGAAGCGAGCAGACTGAGGCTCTTGCTCTCTAGAAAACAGAAGGTTAACAGATGTCCCTATGATGCAAATTGATAAGATAGACATAGAGGAGAAACAAAAATGGAGGTTGCTGGAAAAGCTCAGCAAGTCTGGCAGTGTCTGTGGAGAGAGATCAGAGTTAATGTTTCGGGTCCAACAACCCTTCCCCTGAAACGTCATCAGTTCTGACGTAGATGATTATTATTATTATGATTATTATTATCATTATTCATTCTCTCCATAGTTGCTGCCAGACCTGCTGAGTTTTTCCAGCAACTTCTATTTTTGTTTCTGATTTACGGCATCCACAGTTCTTTCAGTTTTTAGTAGACATAGAGGAGATGTCCACACGTAAGATGAAGAACAAAACCCGAGGTAATCGATATAAAACAGCCACAAATAAATTCAGTTGGATATTTAGGAGAAATGTCTTTATTCAGAGAGTGATGCAATTGTGAATTTGTTTTTACAGGGAGTGGTTCAGGTGAATAATATAGCTGTATTTCAGAGGAAGCCAAATAATCACATGAGGAATAAAGGATTAGAAGGATATGTGGAGAGGGTGAGATGAAGTATGGAAGCGAGAAGGTACATATGGAGGATAAACATTAGTTGGCATAGACTAGTTGGTTCACATGCTTATTTCTGTGCTGCATAGATCTGTAATTCTATGCTACAGAGAATAAGAGCATAGCTGTAACATTGTGCTCCATTGAATTGCTTTGTATTTCAACCTTATTTATACGATGTCCAAACCTAATGGAAATTTTGCGGAAGCTTTCAGAAAACGAAGATAAAACAGCTAAATCTCCAACAAAAAAACGCCATTCCCAGTGGCACCAGCGGTGAAAAGCAGAAGAACTTCATATATAAAGAACATTCTTCAGATGTGGGTGTCATTTGTAAACTCAACACTTATCATCCATCCAGCCCTGCCCTCCCCTTGGTGTGGGGGTTCAGCTGTTCTGTGCGCGACTGCATGAGTCTGATCTTTGGTCATAGTTCAGCGTGGGTATGAAGTCGGGGTATGAGAAAGCAGAGGTTCTGCTAGACGAAGCCAGAGCCCAGGTAAAAAATGAGTACAAACATTTTGTGATTGTGGACATAATGTCAACCTCTTGTAAATAACCTGCTTCATGCTTACAAATTAATGACATTTCTGCATTACTCTGAGATAAAATATACAACAGAACAGTGAAAATCACACCCAAAAGATAATAATAAAGTTGCCATAATCCAAATCTTTTCCTGGAGAGACACATGACTGGCAGTGAGGGTCACCAGGCCTCAGATGAGTTTGAGAAGGAGAGTCCTTCATGGTAACTTCAACTAGAGTGGGAATTGAACCCTCACTGTTGGCATCACTCTGCATTGTAAATCGGCCAAATGAGCTAACCAATCCCCACTGAAGGTAGTAAAAGAACTGAATGGTTTGTACAGCATTTCTGATGGTTGTTACAAGGTCAATTGTGTTGGTGACGGGTTCAGTGTCAGATATAGACCTAACGTGGAGGTGCCAGTGTTGGACTGGGGTGGACAAAGTCAGAAGTCACATAAAACCAGGTTATAGTCCAGTAGGTTCATTTAAAATCATAGATGATTTCAAATAAACCTGTTGGACAACAACCTGGTATTGTGTGACTTCTGACTCAGATTAGACTTGGACTGGGTGAAGGCTCCAGAATTTCATTTCCAAAAGAACAACAGTAAAATAGTTATCTTTTTCCTAACAATCTGTGTTCAGTTTACCTAATATTCCAGAATGTGCAAACTGATTTCAAATTTCCACAGTGATCTGGGAGCTCCCGTTCTTGGGAATATCTGTCAGTAATTGAACCACTCCCCCAATTTACCTGTACCGACACACTTAGGAAATGCGTAAAATTCTCTCAATGTGTTCCAATGCCCCAACACAGCTGTCCCCGTTGAAATGATGCGTTTTCGAAACTCCACAAAGGAACCCCAGAAATAATAATACTTTTCCAGATGAAAAGTAACACTGAGAAACGTTGCGCAGAAAAACAAAACAGATGGAGGTGATCTATGGATAATTACTTAGCTGTAATAATGCTTTCCCACTGTGCTCCTGCAGTCACAATCTGTGCTTCCCTCACAAGCTCTCTCATAGAAATGAGGCTGCCTGCAGAAGATGCCCCAAGGGTTAATAAGGAAGAAAATCTGAATAAAATGTAAGAAAAGTAAGGAAGAGGAAATACAGAACGTTTTTCAATTACTCAGAAGGTCAAATACTTCTGACAAGAGGTTGAGGCCTAAATGACTTTCTCAACCGAATTTTCAAGAGTTCATACTCACAAAGTTGCACTGTACAAGATGATTACACAGTACACTTGGCAGGAGAATGTTGGAATGTTTTGGTTTCTTTTCCCCACTCAGCACTGGTTAAAGTTGGGATGGGTTTCATGTTCTTGGCCTCCACTGAAGTCACGAATGGTAAAGGTCAGAAGTCAGGGTGCTTGGTGACTGTCAACAGTCAGACCAGTTTACTGGGTGAGACCGAGTTGGGAGAAGATGGTGGAACAAGTCAACAGAAACAGCCCCAAATCTAATTGCAAAGTATTGTGGGAAATTGGATGGGTTAGATTTGTTCAGCAGATCTAGCAACATCTGTGGAGAAAGAAACTGAGTTAATATTTCAGATCACAGATTCTGTACAGGATGGAAATGAGGCTGCCTGCAGAAGATGCCCCAAGGGTTAATAAGGAAGAAAATCTGAATAAAATGTAAGAAAAGTAAGGAAGAGGAAATACAGAACATACTGACCCTCGGAAGAGCATTCCACCCAGACCCAGCCCAACATTGTAACGCTGCACTTCTTATGGTTAACCCAGCTAACCTACACATCCCTGGACACCATGGACAATTTCCCATGGCCAATCCTCCTAACCCGCATACCTTCAGAGTGTGGGAGGAAACTGAAGCACCCAGAGGAAGCCAATGCAGGCATAGGGAGAATGTGCAAACTCCACACAAACAGTAGCCCGAGGCTGGAATCAAATCCAAGTCCCTGGTGCTGTGAGGCAGTTGTGCTAAGCACTGAGCCACCACACCTTCTATCAGAAATGGACAATATTAAAAGATGTAACAGGTACCATGGGGTCTTTCTCCATGTCAGCCAACCCTAATTGCCCTTATATGGTTTTCTGAATCTCTTGAGAGGGCAGTTAAGATTCAATCCTGGGGATATGAGACTAGAGTCACATATAGCCTCTGATGAAGTAAACCAAGTAAGTTTGCTTTCAGGACATGAGTGAATCTGTTGGAATTTTGCAAAAATCAATAGCTCCATCATCACTTTCACTGAAACTAGCTTTTTAATGCCAGGTCCAAATTAGGATTTGATCTTGTGTTGATTTAATTATTCCCACTGCACATCTATATCTTTAAGGCGGACAGCGGATATCACATGTTCTGTCTGGCCTGATCAGTTGTTTATTGAAAAACAAAAATCTTTAAATTACTGTCAGAGTAATAAAAGTGATATTGCCAAGAGTGGTTTGTTGCAAACAATAAAGTGCATTTTTATAGTGTCATTAACAAAAAATCTCCCATGATGCTTCACAGAAACAATGATCAAACAAAATGTGAAAACAACTTTCTCACACAGCTGGTAGTTAGGGTGTGGAATGCACTGGCTGGAAATGTAGTGAAGGCAACTTCAATTGAGGCATTCAGGAAGGGCATTGGATGGTTATTTGGATACAAATACTGTGCAGGGATATATGGAAAAGGCAGGAGACTGGCACCTGGGATTGGAGCCAGCACAATCCGATGGACCAAATGGCCGCCTTCTGTGCTGTAACAATTGTGTGAACCTGAAAGTTTGACACAAAGCTGATGAAGCAGATGTCAGTGATCGGTGATAGTGATCACAACTCCCTGACCTTTACTATAGACATGGAAAGGGATGGAGGCACATGGTATTTAATTGGAGGAGGGGGAAATACTGTGCTATTAGGCAAGAAATGTGGACCATATATTGGGACCAGGTATTCTCAGGGAAGTGCATAACAGAAATGTGGAGGTAGGCACAGTGGTTAGCACTGCTGCCTCACAGCGCCAGGGTCCCAGGTTCAATTCCAGCCTTGGGCGACCGCCTGTGTGGAGTTTGCACATTCTCCCCATGTCTGTGTGGGTTTCCTCTGGGTACTCCAGTTTCCTCCCACCTTCCAAAGATGTGCAGGTCAAGTGAACTGGCCATGTTAAATTGTCCATAGTTGTTTGGTGCGTTAGTCAGAGGGGGGTGGGTTACTCTTTGGAGGGTCGGTGTGGACTTGTTGGGCCGAAGAGCCACACTGTAGGTCACTACAGTGTGGGCGGCACGGTGGCACAGTGGTTAGCACTGCTGCCTCACAGCGCCGGGTTCATTTCCCGCCTCAGGCTACTGACTGTGTGGAGTTTGCACATTCTCCCCGTGTCTGCGTGGGTTTCCTCCGGGTGCTCCGGTTTCCTCCCACAGTCCAAAGATGTGCAGGTCAGGTGAATTGGCCATGATAAATTGCCCGTAGTGTTAGGTAAGGGGTAAATGTAGGGGAATGGGTGGGTTGCGCTTCGGCGGGTCGGTGTGGACTTGTTGGGCCGAAGGGCCACACTGTAGGTAATCTAATCCTGTTTAGGGAGCATTGCTGCGAGTGCTAGACAGGTTTGCCCCACTGAGGCAAAGAACGGATGATAAGGTGAAAGAATCTTGGATGGCAAGCGATGTGGAACATCTAGTTCAAGAGGAAAAAGCAAACCTACTCAAGGTTGAGAAAGCAAAGATCAGACAGGGATCTAGAGGGATACAAGGTAGCCAGAAAGGATCTGTAGAATGGACTTAGGAGAGCTAGAAGGAGGCATGAAAAAGCCTTAGCCTGTAGGATTAAAGAAAACTCGAAGGTGTTCTACACTATTGTGAGGAACAAGTGGATGACCAGAATGAGGGTAGGGCTGATCAGGGATAGTGGAGGGAACTTGTGCCTGGAGTCGGAGGAAGTAGGGCAGGTCTTTAACGAATACTTTGCTTCAAAATTCACTACTGAGAGGAAACTTGATGTATGTGAGGACAGCGTGAAACAGGCTGACACGCTCGAACATGCTAATATTAAGAAGGAGGATGTGTTGGAATTTTTTTTTAAATGAGGAAAGTTACTTCCTCTGGGCCAATCGGGATGTACCCAGGGTTACTACAGGAAGTGAGGGAAGAGATTGCTGCACCTTTGGTGATGATCTTTGCATCCTCACTGTCCACTGGAGTAGTACCAGATGATTGGACGGTGGCAAATGTTATTCTCTTGTTCACGGAAGGGAATAGGGATAATCCTGGGAATTACAGACTAATCAGTCTTACATCGGTGGTGGGGAAATTATAGGAAAGGATTCTGAGAGACGAGATTATTTGGAAAAACATAGTTAGATTAAAAAAAACCAAATGGCTTTGTGAGGGGCAGGTTATGCCTCACTAGCCTTATTAAATTCTTTGAGGGTGTGACAAAACACATTGATGAAGGTAGAGCAGTGGATGTGGTGTATATGGATTTTAACAAGGCATTTGATAAGGTTGCCCATGGAACGCTCATTCAGAAAGTAAGGAGACATGGAATAAAGGGAAATTTGGCTGTCTGGAATCAGAACTGGCCTGGCTCATAAAAGACAGAGGGTGGTATTAGATGGAAAGAATTCATCCTGGAGCTCGGTGACCGGTGGTGTTCTGAAGGGATCTGTTCTGGGATCTCTGCTCTTTGTGATTTCAGTAAATGGCTTGGATGAGGAAGTGGAAGTGGTGGGTTAGTAAGTTTGCTGGTGGTGTTGTGGATAGTGTGGAGGGCTATTGTAGGTTGCAACGGGACATTTACAGGATGCAGAGCTGGGCTGAGAAGTGGCAGATGGAGTTCTGGAAAAATGTGAAGTGATTCACTTTGGAAGGTCAAACTTGAATGCAGAGTATAGGGTTAAAGGTAGGATTCTTGACAGTGTGGAGAAACAGAGAAATCTTGGGTCCATGTCCATGGATTCCTCAAAGTTGCCACCCAAGTTGATAGAACTGTTAAGAAGGCATATGGTGTGTTGGTTTTCATTAGCAGGGGATTGAGTTTAAGAACTGCAAGGTTATGCTGCAGCTCTGTAGAGCCCTGGAATATTGTGTTCAGTTCTAGCCGCCTCATTAGAGGAAAGATGTGGAAGCTTTAGAAAGGGTGCAGAGGGGATTTACCAGGATGCTGCCTGGACTGGAGAACATGTCTTATGAAGAAAGGTTGAGGGAGCTTGGGCTGTTCTCATGGAACGAGGAAAAATGAGAGGTGACTTGATAGAGGTGTGCAGGATGATGAGAGGCATGGATGGAGTGGACAGCCAGAGACTTTTACACATGGCAGAAATGTCTATCCTGAGGGAGCATCATTTTAAGGTGATTGGAGGAAGGTTTAATGGAGATGTCAGAGGTAGATCCTTTACACAGAGAGTGGTGGGTGTGTGGAATGCACTGTCAGGAGTGATAGTAGAGTCAGATATGTTTGGGACATTTAAGCGACTCTTGGATAGGCACATGGAAAATAGTACAATGAAGGGTATGTAGGTTAGTCTGATCTTAGAGTAGGAGAAAGGGTCGGTACAACATTGTGGGCTGAAGGGCCTGAACTATGCTGTACTGTTCTATGTTCTAAGTAGAACAAGTGACCAAAACTTTGGTGAAAAATGGACCTAATGAATGGGAGAGAGAGAATTCTTTCTTTGACTTTGATTTATACAACACCTTTCACAACATTAAATACTGATAGACAGTACATGTTGTAATGTAGGAAACATGCAGCCAAATTACACACTGCAAACTCCCATAAGCACCAATATTGCCCAGGACACCAGGAATGGTCTCACTGCTTTCTATTGAAAGAGTGTGGCATGATTCATTTTTTTAACTGCCCACTGAAACAGGAAACTGGGCTTCATTTACATATCATCTGAATATGGTACTGTGAAAATGCTGCTCCTTTAACAAGGTCTTTTTTCAAAAGGGGTTGTAAAAGGCAGAGGTTCTGATTTGTCTGAGTTAGGCCACTTTGGTTATGGCAAACAGACACTGCCTAAGACAACAATCAGGGAAAAGGCTTTTAGGGTTTTTTTTTAAAAAAACATTTGTACAATGAGAGGAGAGTGGCCATTTCTTCCTGTTCAGGGATTTTTCTAATTTGATTTAGTTTTTAGCTGGGGACACAAACAAACAGCTACCATGAAAATAGGTTCCATGCTGATTCTCTCTCTGACATCTCTCTTGTAAAAACCTGTGTTTGAATTTGTCTTTTTGCCAAGAGGTGCGTTCATGGAGAAGTTGCAGGAAATTGGAACAGCATAATTAAATTGCGATAGAGACGGTTGGGTTTTCAGATAGGCTAAGTTATTCTATATTCTGCTCTCTGTTGTACATATTTCATTCAGTAATCTGTAAATAAATTCTGTTTTGTTAATCACTCCTGGAATATCCACTTTACACCTGCTTAAAACAATGAGAAATGGCAGGGTCCAGGATACCTTCTTGAAATGTTTTGAGGGGGAGCTGGCCTGGTGCATAACACGTACCATGGTGTCAGCCTGGATTTTTGTGTTCATCCTTTAGGAGGAAACTGAAACCTTTTTAGTAAAGAGCCAGTGATGCTACAATTGAGTCAATATGGGAGCGAATATGAAGAGGAACAATGCTACTTACATCAACTGTACTGTCTGACAATGCTTCTCCTTTAATAAAGTTATGGCGTCCTTGGTTTTATTTTTCAGACATGTTGTAAACAACACAAACTCTGAAAAGTCTGGGTTTGGATGGGTCTTAGGGCCAGTTTGATTATAGCTAACAGATACTGCCTCAGGCAGAAGGCTTTCAACTTGTTTAAAAAAAACTTGTACAATGAAAGGGGAGTGGCCAGTGCTCCCAGCTCAGCTTTGCTCTGTTTTAGCTTGGTAGTGCTTTTGAAGCTGCTACACCCAAAGAAGTAGGCCTAGGTTGGTACACCTTTTCTGACATCTCTCCTGTAAGACCCTATGTTTAATTTTACCTTCTGTGCCAAGGCATGTTTATGGGGATTGTTGCAGGTATTTGGAACAGCATCATTTAGTTGGGATGATCTGTTGAGTTTTCTGAGAGGTTAAGTTATTCGGTTTTCTTTTCTCATTTGTTTGTGTTTCACTCAGTAATCTTGTAAATAAATTCTGTTTTGTTTAGAGCTAATTGGTTTAACCAGCAGCATCCCTGCTGGAATATCCACATTACACCTGCTTAAAACAACTAGCAAAGTTATGGTCTGGGCTACTTTCTTGAAATGTTTTGAGGGAGTCTGGCCTGGTCCATAACAACTCTGTTGAAGGACAGATGTTCAAATGCTCTCATTGTAACGCTGCTCCTTTTCACACTGTTGACTCCGAACCAGAAAAGAAACAGAATGATATTATCGGTATATACCGCTTCTGATACCATCTTCAATTGCTCCGGTAATCAGGAAGTCAGCAGACAGATACTTTTCCTGATGGCAGCCTTTGCTCGGGGGGAGTGGGCAGGTTTAAAAACGATGGGTCTTCCATTCAAGATGGTGATGACCCTGAATCTTAGAGGTTCTGTTCCCCAGCAAACCATGGAGGCTGTACATTGGTAAACCTGCGGGTTGACTCACAGGCGGGAGGGAAGGTTAGATTAGATTAGATTAGATTACTTACAGTGTGGAAACAGGCCCTTCGGCCCAACAAGTCCACACCGACCCGCCGAAGCGCAACCCACCCATACCCCTACATATACCCCTTACCTAACACTACGGGCAATTTAGCATGGCCAATTCACCTGACCCGCACATCTTTTGGACTGTGGGAGGAAACCGGAGCACCCGGAGGAAACCCACGCAGACACGGGGAGAACGTGCAAACTCCACACAGTCAGTCGCCTGAGGTGGGAATTGAACCCAGGTCCCTGTAATCCAACCAGCCATGATTCCATTGTACAGAGACAAAAAAAACTGCAGATGCTGAATTCCAAAGCAGACAGCCAGGAGGCTGGAAGAACACAGCAAGCCAGGCAGCATCAGGAGGTGGAGAAGTCAACGTTTTGGGTCTAGACCTTCTAGCAGAGCAGGTCTGAAGGGCTGGATGACCTCCTCCTGCTTCGGTTTCTAACATTTTCGATATTTCTCCAGCCTTCCAGGTTGAGATGGCGCTGTGGATTTCAGAGTTTCGGGAGGGAGGAAGGTACTGCCAACTTGGGGATTAATCAGAACTTTAGTAACTGGGAAGAACAAATAGTTTCCAAATTATCCAACTCAGCCAGGACAATGGAAGCGGTGTGTAGCTGAGATCAGTTAAGACGTTCGCTTCCATATTTTTCTGTGTTTGATGTTTGTGCATAATCAGGTCTGTGTTGAACAAGTTCTATAAAAAATTCTAATAAATGTGAGGCAACAATAAAAACCTGTTATGTTTCCAGCTCCTGAAGCAACATTCTTTGCCTTGATGTGATTTCATTGTTCTCAGGACCATCTGCATTCGATTTGCCGGGTTTGAGGAGAGCAGCATGTGATGCTGGCACCAGGCCAGCCTCCACAACCATCTTCAAACACGACTCGAGTTTCACATCTGTGAATGTTCAGTGAGCAGAAACCACACCCCCACCCCACTGCCTCCTGTACCCACTCCCACCAACACCCCTACCCCTGCCACACTGCCAGTGGCACAGGCACGGAGAAGCTATTACCCAGTGAGGAGTTGGCGTGGAGGTAGGGGTGAAAGATGGGATAAGAGAGAAGGGAATGTGGGAATGGGTAGCAATATTGGTACAGCCAAGATTCCCTTCAACTCTGCAAAGCCTAAGCTGTAGGAGACTCAAACATACTCTCCCCATAATTCTTAAATCTCTTTAAAGTGTCTGTACTGTGATGTGTCTCAGTACGAGGGGTCTGGCAGGGTTGGGTTTGGGGTGTTTTGAAATGAAGGGCAAAGATAGAAATAGCTCCAGTCAGATATAAAGAAAGCTATTCCAATATCTGTCAGCTAGGTTCTTCAGGAACACAGGTATACATGCCTCAGCATTACATTACCAATGGCCCATTGCCACACTACAGCTGGAAGACGTTTTGTATAGATGTTGTGTGATTTGTAAAGGAGTCTTCCACTTTACTTTTTTACAAGACACATTTGTACAGCTGTCATCCAGACATTACACATGAGACAAATGTTTCCCACCTCCCTCATCACCAGCACAGCGCGCCTGTGCCCAGCTATCAGAAGTTTGCAACCTACAGGAGTTCACTTCAGAACTGCTCAAAAACCAGATGTGAGCACCTCTTCCAACTATCACCTGCTGACTGCTCTACTGGCTGAATCTTGACTTATTTTCCCAATTGGGATTGTCAGTGATAATCTTTGAGTGGGTTACATTTTTCTTTGAACACTCTCTTGGTGGTGACATGTGAAAGGATTACTGCCTCAGCCAACCTCTCTATTTCTGCAGCTTAACTTATTTTCCAACTTGGGCTTAACATGGAACAAGCGTTCTTGTGTCCTGGAACATAGAGCATTGAACAATACTGGATCAGGCCTTTCAGCCCATCATGCCTGTGCTAACCATGATGTCATTCTAAACAAATCCTACATGCCTGCACATGGTCCATATATCCCCCTATTCCCTGCCTGTTCATGTCTCCGTCTAAATGCCTCTGAAACTTTGTTATCATATCTGCTTCTATTACCTCCCCGGCAGTGCATTCCAGGCACTTACCACCCTCTGCGTAAAAATCTTCCATGGACATCTCTGTTACACTTGCCCCCCGCCTCACCTTAAACCTATAACTTCTCGTACTTGACCTTTCCACCCTAGGAAAAGGACTCTGACTAGCCGCCCTATCCATGCCTCTCAGAATTTTATTGACTTCTGTCAGGTTGCCTCTCGGTCTGTGTCACTCTCGCAAAACCAAACTAAGTTTGTCTAATTTCTCCTGACAGTTAATACCACTCTAATCCTGGCAGCACGGTGGCTCAGTGGTTAGCACTGTTACCTCACAGCGCAGAGACCCGGGTTCAATTCCTGCCTCAGGTGACTGTCTGTGTGGAATTTGCACATTCTCCCCGTGTCTGCGTAGGTTTGCTCCGGTTTCCTCCCCCAATCCCAAAAGAAAATGTGTAGATTAGGTGAATTGGCCATGCTAAATTGCCTGTAGTGTTAGGTGTAGGGGAATGGGTCTGGATGGGTTGCCCTTTGGCGGGTCGGTGTGGACTTGTTGGGCCAAAGGGCCTGTTTCCACACTGTAAGTAATCTAATCTAAAAACATACTGGTAACCTTCCTTTGCACCCTCTGACATCCTTCCTTTAGTACAGCAACCAGCACTGCACATAGTATTTCAAATGTGGCCAAGTGATGTCTTATACAACTGTGACATCACTTGCAAACCTTAATACACAATATCCCGACCAATGAAGGTAAGCATGCTGTATGCCTTCTTTGCTACCTTATCCACTCGCGTTGCCGATTTCAGGGAGCTATGGACTTGCACCCCAAGATCCTTCTGTATCTCAATGCTCCTAATGGTCCTGCCATTTACAGTATACTTTCCTCTTGCATTTGACCTCCCAAAATGCATCACCTCACATGTGTCCAGACTAAACTCCATCTGCCATTTCTCCACCTAGCTTTCCAGTTGGTCCGTGTCCTGCTGTAACCTTTGACAACTTCTTCACTATCTACAACTGCACCGGTATTCACCTTGTCTGCAAGCGGCCTAATCAGGCCACCTATTTTCATCCTAATCACTTATATATGTTACAAATAACAGTGGTTCCAGCACTGATGGAACACCACTGGTCACAGACCTCCAGCCAGAGAAACACCCCTCCACAAGTACCTTCTGTCTTCTATGACCAATCCAATTTTGTATTTAAAATGATGCACAAAAGGAGAAAGAAAAATTTTGTGCACAGCAAATAAGTTAGGGTTTGAAATGCATTGCCTGGAAATATGGTGGAGGCAGATTTGATGAAGCCATTCAAGAGGATATTCAATGATTATTTGGATAGGAATGGTGTACAGGGATATGGAAAAAAAGCAGGAGATTGGCACTTGGGAATAGAACCAGGCACGATGGGCTGAGTAGTCTCTTTCTGTGCCATCACAGTTCTGTGATCCTGTTATATAAAAGATAGCTCCACTTTCCATCTCTATCATTCTGCTTCACAGAGATAAAATATGTTGGAATAGGGATGATGTAGACAGCTCTAAGGGAAAGGAATTAGTGTGAGAGCACTTTCCAAGAGTTGGCACAGGTACAATGGGTTAAGTGGATTGAAACAATTTGCAGTGATGTGGCAACTTTAACATTGAGAAACATCCCAACACGTTTTTATGCATGTTATAATGTAGAAGCCATTTATACATAGTCATAAAATCAGACAGCACAGAAACAGACTGCTCAGCCCAACTCATCCATGCCAACTAAGTTTCCCAAATTAAACTAGTCCCATGTGCCTGCATTTTGACCATATCCCCCCCGAGAGCTTTCCTGTTCATGTACCTGTCCAAATGACTTCTTAATGTTGTCACTGTACCTGCATTCACCACTCCCTCTGGCAGCTTGTGCCATACTCGTACCACCCTCTGGGAGAAACAAGTGCCCCTCAGGTCCTTTTTAAATATTTTCCTCTCACCTTAATCTCTGAAAGTTGCCACCCAGGTAAATAGTGCTGTGAAGAAGGCATATGGCGTACTGGGCTTTATTGGTAGAGGAATTGAGTTCCGGAGTCCTGAGGTCATGTTGCAGTTGTATAAGACTCTGGTGCGGCCGCATCTGGAGTACTGTTTGCAGTTTTGGTCACCATACTGTAGGAAGGATGTGGAGGCACTGGAACGGGTGCAAAGGAGGTTTACCAGGATGTTGCCTGGTATGGTAGGAAGATCGTATGAGGAAAGGCTGAGGCACTTGGGGCTGTTTTCATTGGAGAAAAGAAGGTTTAGGGGTGACTTGATAGAGGTGTACAAGATGATTAGGGGTTTAGATAGGGTTGACCATGAGAACCTTTTTCCACGTATGGAGTCAGATATTACGAGGGGGCATAGCTTTAAGTTAAGGGGTGATAGGTATAGGATAGGTATAGGTTAGGGGTAGATTCTTTACTCAGCGAGTTGTGAGTTCATGGAATGCCCTGCCAGTAACAGTGGTGGACTCTCCCTCTTTATGGGCATTTAAACGGGCATTGGACAGGCGTATAGAGGAAAGTGGGCTAGTGTAGGTTAGGTGGGCTTGGATCGGCGCAACATCGAGGACCAAAGGGCCTGTACTGCGCTGTATTTTTCTATGTTCTATGTTCTATGTAAACCCACGCCCTTTAGTTTTGAACTCCCCTACCCAGGGAATAAAACCTTTGATATTTACCTTATCTATGCCCCTCATGTTTTTGTGTTATTAGGGTTCGCCATGGGGCGATGGCTTTGGGCTTATTATTAATGGACTGTTAATCTAGTGATCCAGATAGTATTCTGGGGACCCGAGTTCAAATCCTGCCATGGCAGATGGTGGCATTTGAATTAAGAATCTGGAATTAAGAATCTAATGATGACCATGAATCCATTATCAATTGTTGGAAAAACCCATCTGGTTTCCCAAGGTCCTTTAGGGAAGGAAACTGCTGTCCTTACCTGGTCTGGCCTACATGTAACTCCAGACCCACAGCAATGTGGTTGACTCTGAACTGCCCTCTGGGTAATTCAGAATGGGCAATGAATACTGGCCCACCCAGAGATGCCCTCATTCAATGAATGAATAAGGGAAAAAAAAAGAGGGATCAAAAACCTGGTCAGAGAAGCAGGTTTTCAGGAGCGTCTTTAAGGAAAAAGGGATCGAGAGACTTGAGAAAGCAGTTCCAGGTTTTTGGTCAAAGCACAATTAATAAGTAGAAGTACATCAAGGAGTCGGGTTGTCAATGTTTGCTCAAAGGGACATCTCCACAGTTTATCAATGCCAGCTCAGTTCATTTCTTAATCCCTTGTAACATACTCCAGAACCTGCTATTCCTTGTAATACTTCCTGACTTAAAACTATTTGCAGCACTCGAAGTTCAGGGATTTATTTTGGTTGCCAGTGGGTGCGGCACAGTGGATGTTAATTCAAAAGTCAGCACACATTCTCAAACTGGACGTCTTGAACAGCAGTGATTTATGCTTCTCATGGTGAAGGGGAAAATATCATAGCCTGTACATAAGTACATTGCGGCTGTTGTGTTCCCTACGTTAGCCAGGAAAGTAAATCCCACTTGGAAGCGGCCATCCACTCTTTGCCAGAAGCCCATCATATCCAAGGCTGTGAGTAGGATTTTGCCTGTTTCTCTGCCCAGTTCTCTCCCTTCCCTAACTTCAACCCAGCTACCTCAGGGATCTGCATCAAGTGACAACATCTTGTCATTTGAGAAACACTTTTAATGTGAAGAGAGTTCCCAAGGCATTTAGATGCATGAACACATTTAGGTTCAGACATATGGAAAGTGGGAGCCTGGCCAGGAAGGGAGAGATGAGAAGGAGCAGCCAACGGGTTTAATTGGAGAGCTGGATTTTTGAAGACAGCTTCAGAGGACGAACAAAACATATTGAGGCATGGAAATTTACGGAGAATTTTCCAGACACTAGACTCTAGGTAGCTGAATTTACAGCAGGATGTTTTGGAAAACACATTCCCACATGAAGCTCAATCAGCTGCAGGTTCATGTCCAGAATTCAGGTGTGACCCTCCACCACTTTCTGCTCTCGGTTTTACTGAAATGTCATGTCATCAAATTTCTTTGTTGGAGTTCAATTAGGTCAATGGGCTGAGGAGTGGCAGACAGAGTTTAATTTGGATAACGGTGAGGTATTGCATTTTGGTGAAACAACAAAGGGCAGGACTTAGACAATTAATGGTTGGGCCCTGGGTAGTGTTATAGAACAGAGAGACCTAGGGGTTCAGGTGCATAATTCTTTGAAGTTTGTATCACATATAGATAGGGTGGTGAAGAAGGCATTTAGCATGCTTGACTTCATTGCTCAGGGCTTTGAGTATCGGAGCTGGGATGTGATGTTGAGGTTGTACAGGACATTGGTGAGGCCTCTTCTGGAGTACTGTGTCCAGTTCTGGTCACCCTGTTATAGGAAGGATATTATTAAACTGGAGAGGATTCAGCAAAAGGTTTACCACAGTGTTGCTGGGAATGGAGGGTTTGAGTTGAAAAGAGAGGTTGGATAGGCTGGAACGTTTTTCAGGATAAAGTGAGGTCCGCAGATACTGGAGATTAGAGTTAAGAGTGTGTTGCTGGAAAAGCACAGCAGGTCAGGCAGCATCTGAGGAGCAGGAGAATCGACGTTTCAGCTCAGAGTCCTTCATCAGGAATGAAGGGACTCCTGATGAAGGGCTCTGGCCCGAAACATCGAATCTCCTGCTCCTCAGATGCTGCCTCACCTGCTGTGCTTTTCCAGCAACACACTCTTGACTGGGACTTTTTCATTGGAGCATAAGATGTTGAGGCTTATAAAACCATGAGGGCTATAGATAAGGTGAACAGCAAAGGTCTTTTCCTCAGAGTAGGGGAGTCCAAACTGGAGGACATGGGTTTAAGGTGAGAGGAGAAAGGTTTAAAAAAGGAATGAGGGGCCTTTATTTTTAACACAGACAGCTGTTTGTATGTGAAAGGAACATGGTGGATATGGGATTGGTTACAATGTTTAAAAGACATTTGGATAAGTACATGAATAAAAAATGTTTGGAGGGATAAGGATCAAACGCAAGCAGATGGGATTAGTTTAGTTTGGGATTATGGTCAGCATGGACTAGTTGGACCGAAGGGTCTGTTTCAATGCTGTCAGACTCTATGATTTTATCGGATTAATGTGGGATTATTATTAGCTGCTGCAGGAGATATTACCAATGTGACAATATAAGGAAAGTTTGCCTTTGAGAATAGTAAACAAGATTAAAAGGGAAAATCTTTTTTAGACACATCAATCATACTTGAGTTTTAAAAGGAGGAGGAGGTCTGATTGAGGAGCAAAAAGGGGACTGGCACATTGAAGGTAGGGTCATTCATGGCTGAGAGAAAGTGAGGACTGCAGATGCCGGAGATCAGAGCTTAAAAATGTGTTGCTGGAAAAGCGCAGCAGGTCAGGCAGCATCAAAGGAGCAGGAGAATCGACATTTCAGGCATAAGCCCTTCTTTAGGAATCCTGAAGAAGGGCTTATGCCCGAAACGTCGATTCTCCTGCTCCTTTGATGCTGCCTGACCTGCTGCGCTTTTCCAGCAACACATTTTTAAGCTCATTTCAGATAAAACACACACTTCAAGTGATCGAGTTAAGATAAAAAAAGACAACATTTTGAAAAAAGCCAGTTGTTGCTCAGCTTGGCCAGGAGGCTGTGAGATCAAGTTCACTCCAAAGACATAAGCGTACACCTCGGCTACACTGTTAGAGGTACTGTCTCTGCAATGGGAGTTTAAATTGGGGTCTGGTGATTGCTCTCACAGCTGGGTATAGAAGATTCTGGGGCACCGTTTTATATTTGAACAGGATGGGTTGACTCTATTCCAGCCATCGCTTGTGTCTCACTCACTCATTATCACATCTCGTTGGGACTAGTCAGTGAGCATAGTTAATATTGAGATTGAAACATATGGGAACAGTGCAGGAAAATGATGATGAAGAAGATCAACCTGAGAGACAGGATGTACATGTATTTGGACTGAATCGGAATAGTCAACATTGCTTTGTGTGTGGGAAATCATGTCTCACAAACTTGATTGAGTTTTTTGAAGAAGTAACAAAGAGGATTGATAAGGGCAGAGCAGTAGATGTGATCTATATGGACTTCAGTAAGGTGTTCGACAAGGTTCCCCATGGGAGACTGGTTAGCAAGGTTAGATCTCATGGATTACAGGAAGAACTAGCCATTTGAATACAGAACTGGCTCAAAGGTAGAAGACAGAGGGTGGTGGAGGTGGGTTGTTTTTCAGACTGGAGGCTTGTGACCAGTGGAATGCCACAAGGATTGATGCTGGGCCTTCTACTTTTTGTCATTTACATAAATGATTTGGATGCGAGCATAAGAGGTACAGTTAGTAAGTTTACAGATGACTCCAAAATTGGAGGCGTAGTGGACAGCGAAGAGGGTTACTTCAGATTACAACAGGATCTTGACCAGATGGGCCAATGGGCTGAGAAGTGGCAGATGGAGTTTAATTCAGATAAATGCGAGGTGCTGCATTTCGGGAAAGCAAATCTTAGCAGGACTTATACACTTAATGGTAAGGTCCTAGGGAGTGTTGCTGAACAAAGGGACCTTGGAGTGCAGGTTCATAGCTCCTTGAAAGTGGAGTCGCAGGTAGATAGGATAGTGAAGAAGGCGTTTGGTATGCTTTCCTTTATTGGTCAGAGTATTGAGTACAGGAGTTGGGAGGTCATGTTGCAGCTGTACAGCACATTGGTTAGGCCACTGTTGGGATATTGCATGCAATTCTTGTCTCCTTCCTATCGGAAAGATGTTGTGAAACTTGAAAGGGTTCATAAAAGACTTACAAGGATGTTGCCAGAGTTGGAGGATCTGAGCTACAGGGAGAGGCTGAACAGGCTGGGGCTGTTTTCCCTGGAGCGTCGGAGGCTGAGGGATGACCTTATAGAGGTTTACAAAATTATGAGGGGCATAGATAGGATAAATAGGTAAAGACTTTTCTTGGGGTCAGGGAGTCCAGAACTAGAGGGCATAGGTTTAGGGTGAGAGGGGAAAGATATAAAAGAGACAATTGGGGCAACTTTTTCACACAGAGGGTGTTATGTGTATGGAATGAGCTGCCAAAAGGTGTAGTGGAGGCTGGTACAATTGCAATACTTACAAGGAATTTGGATGGGTATATGAATAGGAAGGGTTTGGAGGGATATGGGCCGGGTGCTGGCAGGTGGGACTAGATTGGGTTGGGACATCTGTTCGGCATGGACACGTTGGACCGAAGGGTCTGTTTCCATGCTGTACATCTCTATGACTCTATGACTCTATAACTATGATCTCACTGAATAACAGAGCAGGATTGATAGGCTGAATGCCCTTCCGCTGCTCCTATCTCTTAAGTTCTTCTCTTTTTGTAGGGATTCTTGCTTTACAAATTGGTTGCCATCTTTTATCTCCATAACAACTTCCTCCAACATTATTATAGTTATGTTTGTCATCAGTTGTGCAATAATTTAGAATATCTTCAAGTTGTGAAAGGTGCTATATAAATGCCAACTCTTTCCATTCTTCAGTAAAGGTATTCATTCGGTTTGTTGGGGATGGAGACCTCATTCTCAAGTTCATAACTGTGCTTGATTAATTTGAACTAATCAATAGAAATATTATCTGTTCTGATTAAGGACCATGAAAACAATGGATTTGGAACCTTGTATTTCTTACTTAAGGAGCAGGACTTTGTTAAAAATAAAAACATAATGTGCAAAGACTTTCTAAAATTTTTCTGCATTTCTAATTTATGGATTGAAATGGGGAAATAATCATTTTAAAGCCAAGAATTGTTGAAGGATTGTAGCGTGTGTTTTAAAGCAAATAACCTGACCCTCATGGAGATACTGATTTGGCAGTTATTGGTTAGAACAGTATTCAGAGAAGGTGCTGTCAATAAGGAATCAAGGATGTTTACAAATGGAGATTCGGCTGGCCAGAAGTTTCTGATTGGTCTGAGGACTGATGACCAGTTGTTGATGACTAACGACTTCTGCCTGCCAACAACTCTGTGATTGGTTCTCAGGTTGCTGTTCAGCTTGGGGCTGTAAACAAGATAGAGAGATGCTATTGGGTCTCAACCAGTTCAGCACATCTCTCTGTGCTCTGCAGTAAAAAGCCATTTTAAGCCTGAAGGAAAGCAATTCAATTTTCCATCAGCACTTGCTGTAAGTTGTGACTTTTAATTAATAAGTCAGAGACCTTTTGCGAATATTAATCAGTCGTCTTGTGTGGCTTGCAAACCAGTGAAAGCATCAGGAGAGGAAAGACTGAGAAACAATGTTCAGATCTGGAAAAGACTTGGCTCAGCAGGACCCGTGAACAGGAACATTGTGTGCATGTATGTGTGTGTGTGTGTAAGTAAAAGAGAGGCAGTGTATATAACGGGGCACAGTTTTAACTAGTAAAGTTGTATGCTGATGATTCCTGATTGCTAATCTGTAGCCCGAGTCTATTCTATTACTTGTAACACCTTGTGATTCATGTTAAGTACCAAAACCTGGCCTGTGCTTTCTGCTAACCTGGGACTGAAAATCAGGTAAGTTGGGCAATTGTGTATATAGTTTTTAAAAATCTTTAACTTTTGTGACCAATCTGGGACTAGCAGGACTTGATTTCCAACACACTGAGTGTTAAAACTGAGGAAAGTAGATAGAACGATTAAACTTGACTTAAATTAGGTGCTGTACTGAGCTAAACCTAACCAGGCTGGGAAATCTTATTGTTGTAATTGATGTAGAAAGATTTACAAAAGGACATTAGTCAAGAGCTCTTCAAGATAAAGCAATAATTAAAAGGTTAGTCATCTCAAGCTGTGAGAGAGAGAGGAATGAGAAGCAGTCAACATGTGGTATTGCTGAAAAATGTGCTGCTGGAAAAGTGCAGCAGGTCAGGTAGCATCCAAGGAGCAGGAGAATCGACGTTTCGGACATAAGCCTTTCTTCAGGAATGATATGTGGCATTGCCTTCAGAAAAACAGGGTTTGCTATGCTCGCGAGGACAAGAAGTAGAAACAATTGTTCTAAACAAAACCTCAGCAAAGGAGCGATTGATTACTCTGGCCCTCGACCATGTTTCAATGGTTCCTCATTGACTACACATCATCTTGGACTATCCTGGGTTCAGGAAATTTGCAGTCTAAGTACAAATTTGTTCATTCCGTTTTGTGCTCACAATTAGGCATCTTTATCTGTCAAATCAATAGGCAAATTGTTCAGCAGAACACTTCACTCTTGGTTGATTCTCAGTTCTTGTAACTTAAAAGAATTAACAACAACATAGAACACTAGACTAGGAAAGAGTGTGCTGTAACTCATATTGGTAGCATTCCTGCCTCTGAGCTAGAAGCACGCAGATTCAAGTTCCACTTGAGGGTTTGTGTGTGTAATCTAAGCTGACACTGTGCTGCGGTACTGAATGATTGTTACATTGCTGGATAATTTCACCACTTCTCTGGGGGCTGCTGAGAATCTTCACTTAAAGTAATGGATGACATACGGAAAAAACAATTCTGTGGGAAACTCGCTCCACCCTGATGTTTAACCCAGGCCCCCATTTGCTTTTCCTGGTGCAGGCAAAAGAATCCCATTGCATAAGGTTGGCTGGGTCCTATATTAACAAAAAAAGACAAGTGCAGGAACTGGGGTGGCAATGATAGCTCAGTGGTTAGCACTGCCGCATCATAGTGTCAGGGACTCAGGTTCAATTCCAGTCTCAGTCGACTGTCTGTGAGGAGTTTGCACATTCTCCTTGTGTTTGCCTGGATTTCCTCCAGGTGCTCTAGTTTCCTCCCACAGTCCAAAGATGTGCTGGTTAGGTGCATTGGCCATGCTAAATGTAGTGTGCAGGAATGTACAGCTTAGTTGAATTAGCCATGGGAATTACAGTGATAGGGTGGACCTGAGTGGAAAGATCTTTGGAGGGTTGGTGTGGACTTGATGGGCCAAATGGCCTGCTTCCACACTGTAGGGAGTCTTTGAAGATTGCTCCACGGCCATAGCATGTTGCAGGTGCTACATTCGTGCATAGTTGCAACTTCTCTCCCTCAGTGAGAGTGGGAGCTGTCCCCCAATGGGGAATGATGGTGATTTGGGTTCAAGACTCATCATGGTAGCTGGTGGAACTTAAACAAATTCATGTCTTGGTGATGGTAACTGTGATAACAATCATCGTTTGTTGAAAAACCATCTGGTTCACTTTAAGGATGGTAATCTATCATCCCTACCTGGTCTGGCCTACACGTGACTCCAGACCAATAGCAAGCTGATTGGCTCATCGCTCTCTGAAATGGCCCAAAAAGCCACTCAGTTCAAGGGCACTTAGGGAGGGCCAACAAATACTGGTCCTTCCAGTGACTCCAACATCCTGTGACAGAATAAAGAAAAGATTGAGCAATTCAATTTCTGTGAATGCATTTGCACCAATAGCTGTACTAACCCTGCCTCAGAAGGCTTGAAAAAGTTATAAACAATGAAAAAGATGGAAAAAACTTCTGAAGACTGAATAGAGTCTCACCAAAGGTACTGGGGAAAATGTCTGAATCAAACCTGAGAATCAGCTGTCGATATCAGACATTTGAAGTAAGTTCAGTCCTTCAGAGAAAGGGTGAAAATTCTTAAATGTAAGCATTTCTAGGCTAAGGAGCTAAAAAAAAACTGTTATATTTGGAAAATGAGCATCGTCAAAGTCCTTTAAAAGTATTAGGAAAAACTGAAAGAAATCTTTGAAAAATGACATTTGTTCAGGAAGGTGTTAAAATGGCTGCATCATTTGACTAATGAGAAAATTGAAGGCATTACAAGTGTACATTAAATATGCGCATTGAGGAAAAACATATTTTCTTTTGTGCAACTGAAAGTTTTCTTAAACTGCATGGTCCGCTTTTAAAATCATACAATATCTCAAGAGAAGAAGCAGAAAAGGCTGAAATCACCATTTTGTTAAAGAAGCTGATAAAATCATTCAGAAAAATGTAGAAAATGATGCAAGTTTACAAACTTACCTCCATTGTCAAAGAAAATGGCCCTCCCTAAGTGCTGTCTTTTCCCAGCCTCAGGAAGAGAGTGGGCAATAGTGAAGTGGTTGGGAAAATACAGTGAGATTGGAAAATACATAGAGAGAAAAAGTCTGATTTTCTGCGTAAGACTGTAACCTGGAAGGAAGGGCCTCACCAGTTGGCAGTGAGAGGTCTAGCTGCATGTATTGACATTACAATATTACCAGCCCTGGCTTTGAAATCTCTCGCTGTCCCTTCACTGTTGCTGGGCCCAAATCCTGGAATTCCCTCCCAAAGTGCTCTGTAGGCCTACTTACAGCACATGGACTACAATAGTTCAAGAGTGCAGCCGATGTCCTGTTAGTAAATAAAGAACCTCACCTCATTTATTCACAATTTTCTATTCTCCGGTGCACCAGAGAGAAAGGAGAAGCTGCCAGTTCCTGACATGAAGGCTTCAGCAGGTAGCTGGCAACTCCATCAGTTTAAGGTTAGAGGGGAAAGAATTAATGGAAACCTGAGGAGCAACATTTTTATGCAGAGGGTGGTATGCATATGCAATGAGTTGCCAGCAGAAGTGGTTGAGGTGGGTACATTAACAACATTTAAAAAGCATTTGGACAAATACATGACTAGGAAAAGTTTCAAACGATATGGGTCAAGTGCAGGGAAATGGGGTTAGCATGGATGGACATTTTGGTCGGCATGGACCAGTTTGGGCTGAAGGCCCTGACCCCATGCTGTAGGACTCTGTGACTCTATGACTACAGCTTGCCAGTAGTTCCTCTGGGTCTCCATCTTGACCAGTAGTCCCCAACATCTTAAGACACATTCCATGGGCTTCATCCATTTGCATCTGTCGTCCATGGAGGTTAGTATTTGATGCACACCTGCCTTAGCATCTCATCATGGCACATCTCAAATCATTTACCATCCAGTTCAGCACTTCAGTACCACAGTGTGGAGTGTTCTGAAATCTTATATTGCAATGCAGCTGCAGGGACACTCTCCCAGCTCAGAACAGGCTGCATCTTAGGTCACTTAGCTTGCTTTCTTAACACTCAGTAACATTGCATGTACTTAGATGGACACAGCACCCTGTGTCAGCCCCACACACAGGGCAAATATAAGCCTGTGCTTCAATCAAATGGCCATACCTTAGATCATTCAAGAGGGACTATAGGGAGGTGATGGCCGAGTGGTGTTATCACTGGACCTGTTAATCCAGAGACCTAGATAATATTCTGGGGTCCTGGATTCAAATCCCATCAAGGTAAATTATGGAATTTGAATTCAGCAAAAATCTGGAATTAAGACTCTAATGATGGCCCTGAATCTATTGTCGATGGTTGGAAAACCCCATCTGGTTCACTAATGCCCTTTAGGAAAGGAAACTGCCATCCTTCCCTGATTTGACCCATAAGTTACTCCAAACCTATTCACAACAATGTGGTTGACTCTTAACTGCCACCTGGGAAATTAGGGATGAGCAATAAATGCTGACCTACCCAGCAATGCCCACATCCCGTGAATGAATTAAAAATACATCAGGACTTGGTCTATCCTCTGCCAGGATGGTAGTGAGGACCTCTCAGTGAGTAAGTAAGAAGGGTTACCGAATGTATTTTGGAAGATCTGATGCAGGAGGGAAGTGTACAGTAAACGACAGCACCCTTAACATCTTCATGCAAAGGGATCTAGGTGTACAGGTCTACAGTTCCCTCAAATTTGCAACACAAGTGGATAACATGGTCAAGTAGGTATATGGCACACTTGCCTTCATCGGTCAGGGCATAAAGTATAAAAATTAGCAAGTCATATTCCAACTATACAGAAATTTAGGTAGGACCAAATCACTGCCAATATGGGAGTCTGTACTGAAAACAATAAATGCTGGAGATCACTGTGGGTCAGATAGCAACCATGGAGAGAGATGAAGCTAATGTTTCGAGTCGAGATGACTCTTCATCTATACAGAGCTTTAGTGAGGCCACATTTGGAATATTGTGTACAATTCTGGTCACTGCATTACCGGAAGGATGTGGAGGCTTTGAAAGAGGTACACCAGGATGCAGCCTAGTTTGGAGGGTATTACTATGAAAAGAGATTGGACAAAGTTGGTTTGTTTTCACTTGAACATGGAAGGATGAAGGGTGACACGGGGAGAATGTGCAAACACCACACAGCCTGGGCTCCTGGTGTCCCAACATCTTGAGATCTTTTCTCAGCAAAAATAAGAAAATATTTTTGAAACATTTAGAATTTTTCAACTTTAATTGACAGAAATCAAAGAAAGTGTCTGGAAAGGAAAATAAGATAGAAGTTAAAAATCTTTATTTAAACAACAAAGCTTCATGATTGAGCTTTATGAGCAATGCATTTCCACTGTGCATCTTTTTTATTTACAATATCATGAAAAACATGCTAGAGGAGACATTAAAACAATCAAAGTGATTGTACACTTTACTACACTGGACAGCAAAAATATCTGCATCTACAAAAAAAGTTCCACCAACAGCTTTCAAGCAAATTATTTGCATAAGAAAGTGAAGTCACAGATAGATAGGATAATGAAGCAGGTGTTTAGTACGCTTATCTTTATTCATCTGTGCATTGAGTATAGGAGTTGGGAGATCATGTTTCAGCTGTACAAGACATTGGTTCAGCCACTTTTGGAATGCTGCATTCAATTCTGGTCTACCTGCTATAGGAAGGATGTTGTTAAACTTGAGGGGGTGCAGAAAAGATTTACAAGGATGTTGCTGTGGTTGGAGGGCTTGAGCGATAAGGAGAGGCTGAATAGGCTGGGGCTGTTTTCCCTGGAGCATCGGAGGCTGAGGGGTGATCATATAGAAGTTTTTAAATCATGAGAGTGATGGATAAGGTCAATAAATAAGGTCTTTTCCCCAGGATAGTAGAGTCCAAATCTAGAGGGTATAGGTTTAAGGTGAGCGGGGGAGATTTAAAAGGGATCCAAGGGGTAACCTTTTCACGCAGAGGGTAGTGCATGTATAGAATGAGCTGGCAGAGGAAGTGGTGGAGGGTGGTACAATTACAACATTTAAAAGGTATATGAATAGGAAGAGTTTATGGGCCAAGTGCTGGCAAATGGGGCTAGATTAATTTAGGATATCTGTTGACATGGATGCATTGAACTGAAAGGTTTGTTTCCATATTGTACATCTCTATGATTCTAAGAGAAGTAACCGCAGTTGAATACATTGACAATGGAGAGAGATATGAGAATCCAAGCAGATTAAAAATCACAAATCCCTCAGAGATAAATTAAATAGGACTATAGGGAAGAGGCAATTTATGCAATACAAAATTACTCCAGGAGAAGCCATGTAAAAAATAAATGAAAACTAATTCTGTAGATCTGGAATCAGATCATGTTTTAAAATGACAGAATGAAAGAGAAGAGACAGATGTCTTTGAGAATATTGTAAATGCATTAGCCAATAATTCCACATCAAGCACCAATCGTATAATGGACAGAGTAAATTTAAGAGAGGGATATAGATTCCAGGCGAACCTGTTGACAGCTTTATGAATGATCTTTACACATTGTCAGAATTGTGTGATTGTGATGATTTATGAACAGAAATTACTGAAGACAGAGCTTTTGTCAAAATTTCTGAAATGTCTGTTTGAGGCATGTTACAATAAAAAGAGGATTTCACAATGGACAGAGTTACCCAGACAGTATTGAAAGCTGAAAGCTGAAAATCAACTCAACAGAATGATGGGAATTGAAAGCCAACCTCATACAAGCAGTTCATCAGACATTGTCAACTTTCCAAAATAGAGAAATACCAAAACACCACATGATAGACTAACATAAAATGCCTGTAAATCCTTTGATGCTGGAAGCTACCATTCCAGATGTGGATTTTCTTTAAAAAAAACACATCAATAGAAACAATGTCCAATTTTATCATACAGATGCAACTTTTGTGAGAAAGTTGGACATTTCCAGGGAATGTGTAATGAATAAAAACATCCAATGAACCTCAGAACCACTAATACTTACTTACACAAAGAAGTTAACACCTTATACCAAGGATCTTTGGAATACCAGGATATATCTCCACTGAAATAAAAATGATGGCATATTCCTGTGATGGTACACCATAATAGAAGACGTGAAACTTTCCGAAGAGTCATTGGAACCAGTTATGACACAAATTGCTCGGGTTACTGGTGAAGCAACTTACTTTAAACTTGGCACCAGGGTGATGCTACGGTGTTAATGAAAAAACACACTATTGGATGAAAAAATGGAATTGCAACTTTCTAATTTAATATCCCATGGGTGGGTGGACAACCCCGAAAATTAAAGGGACGTTAACAGTGTCTTTGAAAGGTAAAGATTGTTGTTGTACAGAGAAGACAAATTTTATCCATAATCAGCAGAGATCATTCTGAATTAGAATGTATGTTTCACTCTGAACCGCATCACTGAATACAAAGAGGGAATTGAGTAATTTTGAGAAAGAATACCCTATACTATGAACAGGATAGAGCAAACATGGTGCAGAATTTAGTATCATATTAAGAAAAGATAGCAAGCCATTGTGTCTGTACACAAGCAAGAGGATTGCTCATCCTCTGATGAAGCAAGTGAGAGAACAGTTACAAGTGTTGACTAACATCCCACAGGTGATAAAGCCAACAGAATGATCATTAGACGTGGACACTGTCCCAAAACTTAATGGTTCTGTCAGAATCTGAGTTGACCTTACACAGTTTCAATAAGGTAATAGCTAGAGATAGCTTGCTGCAGTTGAGGAGCTTATCCCAACTCTCTCAAAGCAAGCAAAGTAGTTATTGGCAAGTTCCTTTAGATGAAAAATCCAGGCTGCACACACTTCATTCATCACTTTGTTTGGGAGATATTACTTCAACAGATCGCCTTTGGACTTACCTCAGCTTCAGAGATATCCAACATACTGTGTCCAACAGTACACAAGAGCTGAAGGGTGGTGTATGCCATTTGGATGATATCCTACTCAATGCAGAAATGACAGAAATTCATGACCAAAGAGTTTATATCATTTTGAAACATCTGCAGGCATCAGGGGTGGCCTGCAATGTGAAATGTGACTTCTTCAAAGATTCTATCTGATTTTCAGATGCATGACTGAGAAAGATGGCATAAAGCCAATCACCCAGTGTAAGAACTTTACTCTCCTCAGCCAGCACATGACAGAAAAAACACATTTCTGGCAATTGTAGTCCACTTAGCAAAATGTTTCCTCCACTTGGCAACCATCACCAACCCTTTTAGATACTTTGCTCAACAAGCCTCAAAGGCTGGTGATAGGACACACATCATGAAGAGACTTCAGAGAAGGTCAAAGCTAAGTTGACTTCTGCAGTTTATCTTGGAACGCTACAATCCCAACATTCCTAATTGTTTTGCTCCGAATGCCTCAGCCACTGGTTTGGGAACATTCCTCTTCCAAGAAGTCAGAAGGATAAAGCTGTTTATACATCCCAGGCATTATCTGATACTGAAACTCAACATGCAGCTATTGAAAAGGAAGCCCTCTTAGTTACATAGATCTGTGAGAGGTGTTCAGATTGCATACTAGATCTCGTGGCTCTTATCAGGAAGGATGATAAATTATTGGCCTCTTGGTAAGGTAACAAAGAATTCACAAAGATTTTGAAATTGTCTCATGAGATTTGCAAACTGGACCATACGTGTGGAAGGGAAATTACAGATTGATTAGACGTCCTTTCCACAGCCACAGTTGACCACCTTACACCAGCTGGTAAAGAAGTTACTGGGGAATTTAATCCACACCCTCAAGGCACAACAACATTGAGGTCAGCACAAAGTGTAACCTCATCAGAGAAGAACAGGAAAAGGATGGGCTATGATCTCATTGGATGGTGGAGCAGACTTGATGGGGCCTGCATGGAGAAAGTAAGCACTGCAGAAGCTGGTGTTCAGAGTCGACAGTGTGGTGCTGGAAAAGCGCCGCCAGTCAGGCAGCATCTAAGGAGCTGGAGTGTCAATGTTTCAAGCATGAGCTCTTCCTAAGCCACACTTGATGGCCCAAGTGTCCTGCTTCTCCTCCTATGACTCAAGGCTTTGCAGATTGTTCTCAAATGACAGACTCATTGTCCCTCCTTCACTAAGAATATCATCCTTGACAAGATACAACAAGTCATATGAGTATTACCGAACGAACAGTGCGAGCTCAGGCATCACTCTGGTGGCCAGCGCTGACTGTTAGACGTGTGTCATATATCATCATAAAAGGAGGGAGACATAGCTTCCTACAACTGCACCCACCGTTGGAATGTGTAAGGTCGAAACTGTTTGTGTTTGAAGGCTACTCTTCCCTAGTAGTGGTTGACAACATCTGAGTGGATCAAAGAAATGTATATGCTGCTTCTGCAAATATTTCCCCTTCACAGAAACCCAGTTGTGGTTATGTTTGTTAATGGAGTACAATTTACCAGTCAGGGCTTTTAAGAGCTTCGCAACTATTTCAGGGTTTCAACATATCCATAGTTCACCAAGAAATCCTCAAATGAATGGGGAAGCTGATTGTTGAGTCCAAACAGTCAAAACCTCTGAAGGAAGAACGCAGACTCCATCAGAGCTCGACTGCATTACCACTTTCCTGCACTCCATAAGAACCACTAATGGAGAGAGAACTTAAAACTCAGCTTCCTGTCATTCCAAAATGATTGATTCCACAACGGAGCAGCATGGATTGAAGGAACATTCCTCAGAAAGAACAGAATTTTAATCAGCAACAAATGATGAACCAGTTTCATAACTGAAGTTCCTCATTCCTGGGACCATTCTTGTCAATCACATCTGCACTCGCTCCAGTGAGCTCACATCATCCAATAACGTAGCACCCACAATTCTACACAATACTCTAGTTCAGGTCGAACGAATGTCTGGTACAAGTCCAATATCACCTCCTTGTTCTAGTACTCTATGCCCCTATTAATAAAATCAAAGACATTGTGTGCTTTATGAACTGATCTCCCCACTGGACTTACTACCTAACCTTTCAGTTTCTTGTGACTGATTCCAACCTTGTCATTTGTTGCAAGATGTGAGTCATCAGAATTTCCCTTTGACTATCAGTAGATCAGTGAAATGATTCCTCTATTTTACCTTAATGTAGTTTCCAATTATTGTTTAATGCTAAAATAAGGAAGCAATTAGTTACTGCTAACAATGTATAATTACACACCATGTTCTGTACTTCCCACATATTAGGAATGTTCCATCCTTCTCCATTTCCACTAGGTGAAGTTTGGGCCTCTCTTATGCCTTTATCAGGTTGGCAGATGACAGACATGGAGCTAACTTTAACTCGAACTTACATCTGTTTCAGTTCTGAGGCCCAAACAAAGAATTATTGAATTGGTCCCAAGGCAGCAAAACACCAGCAATGGAGCCAACATTCTCTTCCGCTTGGAGTGAAAGTAAATCTCCCTAACACCTCTCTCATTCTGTGTGTGCCAGAGCATCAGTGATGGGAGCTTTGTGACTCCACCACATGACAGCGAAGTACTCAGCTCTCCATTCTCCACCAACTCTTGTTGCTTCCTACTGACCCCTAAAGGCATTGCCTCGATCGGAGACTTTATCCCGTGGGACTTCTGCTTAATGCAGGAGATGCCTTATTTGCACTTCCCCCAGAACAGGCACATAACCATTGGGCAACCAATCAGCTCTCAAACCTCAGAATGCAGGAGTTCACTCACTCACTCACTCACTCATCACACACTCACTCATTCACTCACTCACTCATTCACTCACTCATTCACTCACTCACTCATCACTCATTCACTCATTCACTCACTCACTCACTCATCACTCACTCATTCACCCAGTCACTCACTCACTCATCACACACTCACTCATTCACTCACTCATTCACTCACTCACTCATTCACCCACTCACTCACTCATTCACTCACTCATTCACTCACTCACTCATTCACCCAGTCACTCACTCACTCATCACACACTCACTCATTCACTCACTCACTCATTCACTTACTCACTCACTCATCACTCACTCACTCATTCACCCAGTCACTCATCTCTCACTCACTCATTCACTCACTCATCACTCACTCACTCACTCATTCACTCACCCACTCACTCACCCACTCACTTATCACCCACTCACTCATTCGCTCACTCACTCACTCACTCACTCATTCACTCACTCATTCACTCACTCATTCGTTCACTCACCCACTCACCCACTCACTCACTCATTCACTCACTCATCACTCATTCACCCACTCACTCATTCACTCACTCATCACTCACTCATTCACTCACTCATTCACTCACTCATCACTCACTCATTCACTCACTCATTCACTCACTCACTCACCCACTCATTCATTCACTCACTCATCACTCACTCATAACTCACTCACTCATCACCCACTCACTCATTCACTCACTCACTCACTCCCTCACCCATCAGTCACTCACTCACTCATTCACTCACTCACTTATTTACTCACTCACTCTCTCATTCACTCATGCACTCACTCACCCCTTTACTCACTCACTCACTCATTCACTCACTCACTCACCCACTAACTCACTCACTTATTTACTCACTCACTCATTCACTCACTCACGTACTTTCTCACTCACTCGTTCACTCATGCACTCACTTACTCATCCACTCACTAACTCACTTATCCATTCATTCACTCACTCACTCACTCACTCACCCACTAACTCACTCACTTATTTACTCACTCACTCACTCATTCACTCACTCACGTACTTTCTCACTCACTCGTTCACTCACTCACCCATTCACTCATCCACTCACTAACTCACTTATCCACTCATTCACTCAGTCACTCACTCACTCACCTACTCACTCATTCACTCATTCATTTACTCACTCACTCATTCATTCACTCATTCACTCATTAACTCACTCACTCACTTACTCGCTCATTTACTCATTCACTCACTCATTCACTCACTCATTCACTCATGCTCTCACTCACTCATTTACTCACTCACTCATTCAATCAATCTTTCACTCTCTCACTCACTCACCCACTAACCCACTCATTTATTTACTCACTCATTCACTCAGTCACGTACTTTCTCACTCACTCGTTCACTCACTCACTCATTCACTCATCCACTCACTAACTCACTTATCCACTCATTCACTCAGTCACTCACTCACTCACTCACTCACTTACTCACTCACTCATTCATTCATTCATTCTCTCACTCACTCATCCACTCACTCATTCACCCATTCACTCATCCACTCACTAATTCACTCTAGCGCTTTTTCACTCAGTCATCCACTCATCCACTCACTCAGTCATTCACTCATTCACTCATCCACTCACTAACTCACTTATCTTCTCATTCACTCCTTCACTCAGTCACTCAACCACTCACTTGCTCACTCATTCATTCACTCACTCACTTATTCACTCACTCACATACTCACTCCCTCCCTTGCTCACTCACTCACTCACTCACCCGCTCACTCATTCATTCACTCATCCACTCACTCACTCATCCACTCACGAACTCACTCACACACTTATTCACTCACTCAGTCACTTATTCATTCACTCACTAATTCACTCACTTACTTACTCACTCACTCATCCACCCACTCACTCACACACACATTCATCCACTCACTCATTCATTCACTCATCCACTCACTCACTCACCCAATAACTCACTCACTCACTCACTTATTTACTCACTCGCTCACTCATTCACTCACTAACTCACTCACACACTTATTCACTCACTCACACACATACTCACTCACTCATTACTCACTAATTCACTCACTTACCCACTCACTCACACACTCATTCATCCACTCATTCACCCACTCACTCACTCACATACTTTCTCACTCACTTGTCCACTCACTCACTCATTCACTCATCCACTCACTACCTTACTTATCCACTCATTCACTCAGTCACTCACTCATTCACTCACTCACTCTCTCACGTACTTTCTCACTCACTCAACCACTCACTCACTCATTCACTCATCCACTCACTAACTCACTTATCCACCCATTCACTCAGTCACTCACTCACCCACTCACTCACCCACTCACTCATTCACTCACTTACTCACTTACTCACTCACTTATTAACTCACTGATTCACTCACTCACTCACTCGCTCACTCATTCACTCACTCACTCATTTACTCATCCACTCACTAACTCAATTCTCCTCTCATTCACTCCTTCGCTCACTCAGTCACTCAACCACTCACTTGCTCACTCATTCATTCACTCACTCACTTATTCACTCACTCACATACTCACTCATTCCCTTGCTCACTCACTCACTCATCCACTCACTCATTCATTCACTCATCTACTCACTCACTCATCCACTCACTAACTCACTCAGTCACCTATTCACTCACCCACTCACTCACTCATTACTCACTCACTAATTTACTCACTTACTTACTCATTCACTCATCCACCCACTCATTCACACACTCATTCATCCACTCATTCATCCACTCACTCACTCATTCACTCACTCACTCATTCATTCACTCACTCACTCACATAATCACTCACTCACTCATTCACTCACTCACACATTCACTCACACAATCACTCATGTACTGTCTCACTCACTCATCCTCTCACTCATCCACTCACTAACTCACTTATCCACTCATACACTCAGTCACTCATTCACTCACCCACTCACTCATTCACTTACTCACTCATTCACTCACGCACTCACTCATTCAGTCGCTCATTCACTTGCTCACTCACTCGCTCACTCATTCACTCGCTCAGTCTCTTATTCACTCACTCACTCACACATCCACTCACTCATTCACTCATACACTCACTCATTCACTCAACCACTCACTTGCTCACTCATTCTTTCACTCACTCACTTATTCACTCACTCACATACTCACTCACTCCCTTGCTCACTCACTCACTCATCCACTCACTCACTCATCCACTCACTAACTCACTCACACACTTATTCACTCACTCAGTCACTTATTCACTCACTCACTCACTCACACACTCATTCACTCACTCACTCACCTACTAACTCACTCTCAGTCATTTATTCACTCACTCACCCACTCACTCATTACTCACTCACTAATTCACTCACTTACTCACTCACTCATCCACCCACTCACTCACACACTCACTCACCTACTAACTCACTCACTCAGTCACTTATTCACTCACTCACCCACTCACTCATTACTCACTCACTTATTCACTCACTCATCCACCCACTCACTCACACACTCATTCACTCACTCACCACCTACTAACTCACCTACTCACTTATTTACTCACTCACTCACTCACTCATTCACTCACTCATTCACTCACCCACTCGCCCACTCACTCACTCAATCACTCACTCACTCATTCACTGACTCACTCATGTACTTTCTCACTCACTCATCCACTCACTCACTCATTCACTCATCTACTCACTAACTCACTTATCCACTCATTCACTCAGTCACTCACTCATTCACTCACTCACTCATTCACTCATTTACTCATTCACTCACTCACTCATCTATTCATTCATTCACTCATCCACTAACTCACTCACACACTTATTCACTCACTCACTCACTCATTCACTCACTCAAGTACTTTCTCACTCACTCATCCACTCACTCACTCATTCACTCATTCACTCATCCACTCACTAACTTACTTATCCACTCATTCAATCACTTGCTCACTCATTCATTCACTCACTCAAGTATTCACTCACTCACATACTCACTCCCTTCCTCACTCACTCATTCATCACTCACTCATCCACTCATTCATTCATTCACTCATCCACTAACTCACTCACACACTTATTCACTCACTCACTCACTCAGTCATGGATTCACTCACTCACTCACTCACTCATTCACTCATTACTCACTCACTTACTTACTCACTCATCCACTCATTGACTCACACACTCATTCACTCACTCAGTCATGCACTTTCTCACTTACTCATCCACTCACTCAGTCATTCACTCATTCACTCACTCACTTTCTTACTCATCCACTCACTCTCTCATTCACTCATCCATTCACTAATGCATTTATCCACTCGTTCACTCACTTACGCACTTTCTCACTCACTCATCCACTCACTCACTCATTCACTCATCCACTCATTCACTCATTTATCCACTCATTCACTCACTCACACACTTTCTCATTCACTCATCCACTCACTAACTCACTTATCCACTCATTGACTCACTCACTCACTTAACCACTCACCTGCTCACTCATTCATTCACTCACTTATTCACTCACTCACATATTCACTCACGCACTTGCTCACTCACTCCCTTGCTCACCCACTCACTCACTCACTCACTCATTCATTCACTCATCCACTCACTCAGTCATCCACTCACTGACTCACTCACATACTTATTCACTCACTCAGTCACTCACTCACCCACTCACTCACTCATTCTTTCAAGCATCCACTAACTCACTCACTCAATAATTCACTCACTCACTCACTCACCCACTCCCTTGCTCACTCACTCACTCATCCACTCACTCACTCATCCACTCATTCACTCATTCACTCACTCACTCACTCATTCACTCACTCATCCACTCACTCAGTCACCCATTCGCTCACTCACTCATCAGTCACTCATTCACTCGACCACTCATCACTGACTCATCACTCATTCACACACTTGCTCACCCACTCACTCACTCCCTTGGTCACTCACTCATCCACTCACTCACTCACTCACTCATCCACTCACTCACTCACCCTTTCACTCATCAGTCACACATTCACTCAACCACTCATCACTGACTCATCACTCATTCACTCACTCACTCACTCATCACTCACTCACTCATCCACTCACTCACCATTCACTCACTCATTCATTCACTCAGTCACTCATCACTCATTAACACTCACTCACTTATCACTCATCACTCACTGATCCACTCACTCATCACTCACTCACTCACTCATTCATTCATCCACTCAGTCAGTCACTCACTGACTCAATCCCTTACCACTCACTCACACCCACCCACAGTTACTTTTTGAATGGAGGTGACTGGGCAGGCAGCCAGACTGGGTCAAACTGTGGCATTTTGAGCACTGTCCAGTTGAAGTCTGGGCTGTCTATTACTGGGGGATTGTGGAGCTGGGGACTGTGAATACTCCTTCCCAACAATTCAATGGGTTATAGTTTGCATTCCTGTTACTTAAGGACAGAATCTGGGACAAGTGGTATTGTGGATTTTCTCGTGACGTTCATCAGTGCAGGTTATTCAGCCCATCATGCTTGTGCCAGCTCTTTTAAAAACTCTCTGCAATTACTCTGTTCTGAAGAAGGGTCACCAGACCTGAAACATTGACTTTGCTTTCTCTCCACAGATGCTGCCAGACCTGCTGAGTTTTTGCTTTTGCTTCAGATCTTTAACACCCCCATTTCTTTGTTTTATTGTCTCCAAGTAATCTCCCTATTCTTCTTCAAAATCTGTACTTTATATTCATTTTTGGTCTCTTTCAAAAGGTTCTGACTGAGCCTGTAGCAGCCAGCTCTGCAGCTGTTCCAGCGAGCCTCGAAACCCGGGCATTGCTGGATAATTTATGCTTTGCAGCCTATTTCAGAGATGATACCAGTTTTCTCATGTGCAACAGGTTTATTTACACGACTTTTAAAACAACTCTGTGATCACACGAGGTTGCAATCACGTTTGCAGGTCAGCTTCTAGTCAGTGTCTTTTTACTTTGTTCTGAATCCATACCCAGGCACAATCAGTTCAGCACATTGCTTGCTCACCAGACCTATAATCAAATACAGAACAATTGAATGATTGAACAATGCAAATATTGCTAATGTTCAGAGTTGAAAGTGTGGTGCTGGAAACGCACAGCAGGTCAGGCAGCATCTGAGGAGCAGGAGAATTGATATTTCGACCATAAGCCCTTCATCGGGATTTCCTGATGAATAGCTAATGCCCGAAACATCAATTCTCCAGCTCCTCAGATGCTGCCTGACCTGCTGCGCGTTTCCAGCACCACACTCTCAACTCTGATCTCCAGCATCTGCAGCCCTCACTTTCTCCTTGGAAAATCGTCACCATTCCTTCACTGTCCCTGAGTCAAAGTCCTGGAATTCCAACCTTCAGTGTATTATGGGTGTACCTATACTGAATGGACTGAAATAGTTTGAGAAAGCAGCTCACCTCCACTTTCTCAGGGCTAACTGGAGACAGGCAGTACATGCAGACCTGGACAGCGGCACTCACATCGCCTGAATGATTAAAAAAAGGCCTGGCCACTGGAGAATTTGAGCAGGATAAGATGTGAAGGTGCAAGTGAGTTTAGGGAAAGCTGATCGAGGGTGAAGGATGATTTTTGTCAGCTCTTTAAAAGTCATCACGTGCTTAATCACCATATTCAGAGCTGTGTGACAGTGATATCACCTCATTCAGTGCTGTATGACAGTGATATCACCTCAGTTGGAGCTGTATGACAGTGATATCACCTCATTCAGAGCTGTATGACAGTGATATCACCTCATTCAACACTGTATGACAGTAATATCACCTTATTCAGAGCTGTATAACAGATATCCCCTCATTCAGAGCTGTATGACAGTGATATCACCTCATTCAGTGCTGTATGACAGTGATATAACCTAAATCAGAGCTGTGTGACAGTAATATCATCTTATTCAACACTGTATGACAGTGACATCCCCTCATTCAAAGCTGTATGACAGTAATATCATCTCATTCAGAGCTGTATGACAGTGATATCACCTCATTCAGAGCTGTATGGCAGTGATATCACCTCATTCAGAGCTGTATAACAGATATCCCCTCATTCAGAGCTGTATGACAGTGATATCACCTCATTCAGAGCTGTATAACAGTGATATCCCCTCATTCAGAGCTGTATGACAGTGATATCCCCTCATTCAGAGCTGTATGGCAGTGATATCACCTCATTCAGAGCTGTATGACAGTGATGTCCCCTCATTCAGAGCTGTATGACAGTGATATCCCCTCATTCAGAGCTGTATGACAGTGATGTCCCCTCATTCAGAGCTGTATGACAGTGATATCACCTCATTCAGAGCTGTATAACAGTGATATCCCCTCATTCAGAGCTGTATGACAGTGATATCCCCTCATTCAGAGCTGTATGGCAGTGATATCACCTCATTCAGAGCTGTATGACAGTGATGTCCCCTCATTCAGAGCTGTATGACAGTGATATCACCTCATTCAGAGCTGTATGACAGTGATATCCCCTCATTCAGAGCTGTATGACAGTGATATCACCTCATTCAGAGCTGTATGACAGTGATGTCCCCTCATTCAGAGCTGTATGACAGTGATATCCCCTCATTCAGAGCTGTATGACAGTGATGTCCCCTCATTCAGAGCTGTATGACAGTGATATCACCTCATTCAGAGCTGTATGACAGTGATATCCCCTCATTCAGAGCTGTATGGCAGTGATATCACCTCATTCAGAGCTGTATGACAGTGATGTCCCCTCATTCAGAGCTGTATGGCAGTGATATCAATTCTTCCCTTCGCTCTCTCGCTGCCAGTGCCTTCTATTCCATTCTGCAAATGAAGGTATTCTCTTCCCTTATTGCCTTTCCCTGTTGCACTCCCCTTTCTCTCGCCCTCCTTCTGTCATTATCTCTTTCTCCACCCCTGTTCCCCCTTTCTCTCTGGCACACAGGCACAAATATACTTGCTTCTCGGTAATGAGGAATGACAAATGAGTGTGAAAATGGCAAAGTGCTAACAGGTTACCCTTGGCCCTTGACTACTGGGAATGGAGTTGACCTCAACAGTTTAGCACTGACTAAGTCAACCACAGTGATTTACTGTTCTTGCAAATGGTTAAAACTATCATTACACAGATAATATTCATATACTTCTTAATACGAATGCATGTTTAACTGCTTGTAACAATAAAACATGGAATAAATATGCTTATTTGCAGCTGTCATGATTAATAAAGAGACTCAGGGAAAGCTCAGGCTACATTGAAACATTCCAGGGGCCCGAGTTGTATGATGGTGGAATCACATTTCAAATAGTAATACACACCATTGCTTTCATTCTTGGTAAAATAATTATTAGCAGATGTAAGGTATAACATTTAAAGGTGAAAGACAGATTTTGGTCTGTTTTAGTTATCAGAGAAAAAGCGCAAAGAAAAGCAACCACCTTAAATATTTTATATGAAGTGTATTTGAGAGTGTGTCTCTATCCTTCAACTCTTGTTTCCTCACCTCTGACCCCTCATCCTTGACCCCTCAACCTTCAACTCTCACCTTTCACCCTCTATCCTTTCACCCTCAGTTTACTCTATCATTTGTTTTACGTCTACCACTCACCTAACTACAGCTCATTAAACATCCCTCACTCTTCCTTCCCCTCAATCCCATTTGCCACCCCAATCCCTGTAACCTTTACCCTATCATTCAGAGCCTCCCCTCACCCTAATCCCTCGTGTGCTCACTGCCGTCTGTTTCTGTGCACCAACTGACCCCCACAATTCCGACATTGCAACTTCAAAAAGTGCATTGTTGGCAATAAAAGTGCATTGCGACATCCTGAGGTTGTGTTAGGTGTCACATGAATGCAACTTCAAGAACCAACCTCAATAACCTGACCAAATGAAAAGTAAACATGGAACTCTCTCCAGCACAAGCTCCTTTGTAAACCTTCCTACCCCCCTCCAGCCCCCAATAGCTGATTGTATATCCTGTTAATGTTCATCCCATCGGGGTTTAGCTTATGTAAAACAATCAGATGATCATCTGGGGACGTACCTGAGGGACAGTCTTACTGAAGCACCATGGATTTTTACATCCTTTCTTTCTCTGATGAGCTGCAATATGGATCACTTGAGCTGATGGTGGGACTTTGAATCCAAAATATATTTATTGAAGATTCCCTTTTATGCATAAAATCAGACCAGTCTGCAACACAGAAAGATGCTATTCACCCTGTTTTGCCTCATTGATAGATCTGTCCAATATCCTGACTTTGATCACTTAGCTGTCAGGTCAAACCTGGTAGAATACAAAGCAAGTGCTTGAACAATGAGGTGAAGTAGACAATGACATGACTCCGAAATTGAAACTCACATGCAATCAACACTCCAGGAGGGGAAATATGGGAGAATTGTATAGAGAGCTAAAATCGGTATTCTCTTTCTAAGAATACAAATAAAGAATTTACATGACTTAGAATCATAGAATAATGCAGCGTAGAAACAGACATTTGACCAACTCGTCCATGCTGTGTGACTCTCTATGACTTACTGAGAGTGAGAAAGCATTATTCTCAGATAGATAAGAAACAGACTGGAGAAGGAATATTCTAAACAAACAGGCAGCCTCAAGTGTGCTGTACAGACACCCAATATCCAGACCCAATGGCAGGCAGAATTCATCAGGGGAGAATGATGGATTAAGTCCATGGGAGTAGCACAGATCAGGGAGGTAGTTATATCAGCACAAGGTACAAGTTAGTGTCTAAAGGTCCTGTGGAAGCTGATTCCAGCAAGCTTTCAGGTTTTGCATTCCACAACTGTGTCATTCATCATTGCTACTGCATGTGCAAGCGGTGGCTTTCTTATCTCCATTTCTGCAAATGCGTTCATCTTAAAACTGGGAATCAGCTTATCCAGGAAGTTTGAGTCTGGCACCAAGCCAATCCCCAGGACATAAGCCATGTGTGGGCTGATATAAAGAGTGAATTACCTGAAATGAAACATGTGCTGGGGTTTATGAAGGGCGAGCTTGCCAACAGATAATGATCAATTGCAAACATTTCCAGTAACTTTCTCCTGCACTCTGAACCTAGGGAGCAGGTGCTAGGCAATCGGAACCAGAAGAGGCAACAAGGAGAACAGAAGGGACTGCTAACAATCGCCAAGGTCTTTTTCCCAGGATGGGGGAGTCCATCACTAGACGTCACAGATTTAATGTGAGAGGGGAAAGATTTAAAAGGGACCTAAGGGACAACTTTTCACACAGAGGGTGGTGCACGTATGGAGTGAGCTGCCAGAAGAAATGCTGGAGGCTGGTACAAATACCAACATTTAAAAAGCATCTGGATGGGTATATGTATTGTGACGTCTGGTCAGTGCAGATGAGATGGACTGAAGGGTCTGTTTCCCTGCTGTATGACTCTAAAATCGGCAATGCTCTTTCTGAAAGTGAGGGCACGTCATAGGCAATTTCCACAGGCATTTAGAAGCTTACTTGATGAAGACGTAATTAAAGAATCACTGGACTGAAAACATTAACTCTGCTTTCTCCTCACAGCTGCTGAGTTTCTCCAGAAATTTCTCTGTTTCAGATCTCCAGAATCCTACAATTTTATTTGCATACTTACAGAGTACTGGTACCCCGGTATTGGTATAGGATTAAATTGGAAAGCTGTTGTGGAGCCGCGCACATGATTCTGCAGGATTCTGTGATGCTATGATTCTAACGACCTGATAACTTGCCTGATCTCACCCTCCCACCTGCATGGGGGCTCATCTGTGGTTCAGGATTTTTTAATCAACCTGTTCAGAGCTGTTACTGTACACCACGGGTTAAACTTGAACCCAGACCTCCTGGTTCAGAGGTAGGGACTCTACTACTGCACCACAGGAGTCCTTCAGCAGGTTGCAGCCTATCACTGCTGGAGTTAGAAGTGAGTTCAAACACTTGAGCATGAACTCTATGCTGACATTTAATTCCAGCAGAGGTTGAGAGATGGTGGGATCTTTATGGTTGACCTCAACTGTACAAGAATTGAACCCATATTATGGGCATTACACTGTATTGCAAGCCAACTGAGCCAGCTGCCCTGTATGCGTGTAACTGTGAGCATTCTTACTGACAATACTTTCACTGCTATGGGATATGTATTCCCTTCATTCAGTTCCACTATTATGTTACACTGAAATGTGATTGTGTGTGTGTATGTACGTATGTGTGTTTGTGTATGTGTATACGTGCATGTGCATACGTGTGGGTGTTTGTGTGTGCATACGTGTGTATACATGTGTGCATATTTGTGTGTGTGTATGCATATGTACGTGAATGTGTGTGTATATACGTGTGTATTTTTGTGTGTATGTGTGAATGTATGTATGTGTCTATCTGTATATGTAGCCATCACAATAGTGACAATGTAGATGGAGTCTTCTATCTTTGATTACTGTTGAAAATGTGTTGCTGGTTAAAGCACAGCAGATTAGGCAGCATCCAAGGAACAGGAAACTCGACGTTTCGGGCCAGAGCCCTTCATCAGGTTCCTGATGAAGGGCTCTGGCCCGAAACGTCGAATTTCCTGTTCCTTGGATGCTGCCTAATCTGCTGTGCTTTAACCAGCAACACATTTTCAACTGTGATCTCCAGCATCTGCAGACCTCACTTTTTACTATCTTTGATTACTGCCAAGTGTGGCCGCTGACACACCAGCCTGATGTCCCTGTGCCTCTTTCTGCAGGTTGACCATGTCAGTTATTGCCAAGTACATCTTCTGCCTGGGCCTGAGCAAATGTCCAGTGTCTAAGTCTTCTTTCTTCACAGGCTGTAGAGATGTCTCAGTGACGTCCTCACTCGACTGAGGCTTGGAGTCTAATCCTTACACAGCATGCTCTGAGGTGAAGCACTGTGCTGGTGGAGAATGCTGGGATGTCCCTCTGGGGATTGATGGACTTCCCTATCAGAGGTGTTGCTGGCACTGAGGGGCACTGAGGGCAGTGCTGGGGACTGTTGGTGCCTACGGAAAAGAAGGGAGTTAATGGGTCAGTGTAGTTGGGGAGTAGCTTTTTCAGAGCAATGTGATTGCCTTTGTGCTCACCTGAGCAGTGTCCCCTGGGGTAGCCAGCTGAAACTTTGGGGTTATGACTCAGAGACAGCAACAGTTGTCATGGAGATCTGTGCTAACAGAGGTGTGGCCCCTTCAAATCCTTACTGTATTTTTTACTAGTGGGTGTGGCCTAACTGGGTCCTTGAGGCCTGAGCTCTAGTGGGCTTTCAAAAATGTATTCTTTCATGAAAATTAGGCAGCCTTCATTGTCCATCCCTAACTGCTCTTGAATCATGGACATTGCTAGACCATTTCAAATGGTCAAAAAGAGAAAATTACATTGCAATGATATTGGGGGGTAGGCAATAGCCTAGTGGTTTATCACTAGACTGTTAATTCAGAGACTCAGGGAAAGTTCTGGGTTCGAATCCCACCATGGCGGATGGTGGAATTTGAACTCAGTAAACTCTGGAAGTGAGGGTCTAATGATAACCATGAATCCATTGTTGATTATTGGAAAAACCCATCTGGTTCACTAATATCCTTTAGGGAAGGAATGTGCCATCTTTCCCTGGTCTGGCCTACATGCAACTCCAGACCAATAGGCAATATGGTTGACTCAACTGCCCTCTGGGCAATAAATGCAGCAAAGTGCTCATCCTGCGAATGAATAACATAAAAAGGTCTGAACTCACATGTAGGCCAGACTGGGTAAGGACAGCAGTTCCCTTCTTTAAAGGGCACTAGTGAACAGATAGGCTTTTACAACAACATTACCAGTTTTCTTTTATTTCACTCCAGATTTTTGTTTTAACTGACTTCAGTATCGGCATGGTGAGATTTGAGCCCACGTTGCTCAGGTATTAGCCCAGGCTTCCGGATTGAAAGCCCAGTGATATGACTACCCCACCATTGCCTCCCTCAGTGGCAGATGCCACCTGAAAACACTGAAATAAGAAGCTGCCCTCACCTCAGCTCTTGCACCCTCTCCCTTGCCCTTGCTATCACAGATCTCTCACCCCCCAAAGCCTCTATCATGCACCCCTCCCCTGTGGTCTTAACCCTTTCCCAATCAGATCCTCCACTCACCCCACCATTCCCATCCCACCCTCACACAATTGGGATTACGGTCACACAAGGGCTCACAATGGGAAAACCTTTGGAAGTTCAGCCTTACGCAGCTCCATCCCACACTTTGAGGTTCACTCGAAGAAGTGTCTTGGGCTATTTTGCTATATTACAGGTGTCACGTGCATGACATGAGTTGTCCTTGTCGTGAATTCACACAATTCTCAGTCTGTTCCAAAACCCAATTTCTTGTTTTTCCATTTTGCCTTCAAACATTTACCTCAGCTGCCAGATGGTGCAAGCTACCACAGTCGGCTGAGCCAGAGGAAGTGCCATCTGTGTTTTTGAAAAATAACTTCAATACAAGTGCACTTCCCTTCATCTGTCTCCAGACAGGTTATACAGAGGGCACTGAGAGTTGGGCACAGCACGGATGACACAAGATGAATTGCTTTAATATAGCAAACTGTGGTGCTTCCAACATTAACCTGGGTCAGTTTTATAATAGAGACTTGGGGCTACATGATCCTCTAATAACCTACTTACAGAAGTAGTAATTCTTGTAAGAATGACATCTTTATTCCTCATTTTTTTTGGCTCCGTACAAGCTTTCTTTCCGAGTGTTTCTTTCAGTATCTATTTAACAAGGTGCAGACTGAGATCCCTGGTGAATTAAAGCACGTTTCCGTTTGAGGATTTAAAGAGAAAAGAAATCTTTCAAACCCAGAGGCTTCATGGCTTGAGACAACAATTGGACACCTATAAGGAAGTCTATCCTCACCCATATCCTCCTTCCATTTCTTATTCATTTCTCCTCCTCGACAATGTTTGACTTGTGTGGGAAGCCAGAACCAGGCTTCCTCAGTATAAGAGAGCCATTCTTTTAAGTAAGGTGACCAATGCTGGTCACAGTATTCCAGATGTATTCTGTAGAGCTGAAGCATAACCGCTAGACTTTTGTATTCATTTCTCTTCATAACATTCTATAAACTTTTCTAACTAGTTTCTATACATGCATATTAACCTTTTGCGATTCACACGCTTCAACATTTAGATTCATATGTATCTGAGAGATTTGAAATCTCTCACATTTTGGATAGTATGCTTTTTTCCTGTTCTTCCTGCCAAGATTGGTATTATCACACTTTCCACATTATGGTCCATTTGCTAGATCTTTGCCTACTCACCTATATCACTTTTTGTAACCTCCTTATGTCGAGATTACAATTTACTTTGTTGCTTATCTTTGTATCATAAGCAAATTTGTCAACCATGCCTTCTGTCCCTTCATCCTAAACCATTATAAACAGTTTAAGACTCCAGTAACTATCCCTAAAGCTAATCACTCATGACATCGCGTCATAGAGATGTACAGCATGGAAATAGACGTCCAGTCCCATTTGCCAGCACTTGGCCCATATCCCTGTAAACCCTTCCTAATCATATACCCATTCAGGTGCCTTTTAAGTGTTGTCATTGTACCAGCCTCCACCACTTCCTCTGACAGCTCATTCCATACACGCACCACCCTCTGCGTGAAAAAGTTGCCCCTCAGATCCCTTTTAAATCTTTCCCCACTCACCTTAAACTTATGCTCCCTAGCCTTGGACTCCCCTACCCTGGGAAAAGACTTCGGCTATTCACCCTATCGTGCCCCTCATGATTTTATAAACCTCTATAAGTTCACCCGTCAGCCTCCGACATTCCAGGGAAAATTGCCCCAACCCATTCAGCTTCTCCCTATACCTCCAAAGCTGGCATCATCCTTGTAAATCTTTTCTGCACCCTTTCACATCTTACCAACCTGAAAAAGACCTGGTCATACCCATTCTCTGCTTCCTGTTACCGAGCCAACCTTCTATTCATGGCAATGTGCTACTATATTTCACGAGAACCTTTGCTCTGACACACGTATGCTGACTGAAAATCTAAGTGCAGTGCATCCACTGATTTCTCCTTATTTGCAGCGCACGTTACTTACTCAAAGAACTCAAATAGATTGAACTAACATGGTTTCCCTTTCACAAAACCATGTGGACACAGCCCGATTATTTTGAACTTATCCAAATGTGATGTTACCTATCGTGTGATACTTTCCTGTCCACTCTGCTATCTTCTCTTATTAGAACAAAGCAAAGGGAAGGAAAGGAACAGTTTGAAGAGGTATGAGACAGAGAGGGAGAGAATGAATGAGAGAGAAAGAGGGAGAAAGAGAGAGAGGAAGAGGGTCATTACTTTGTTCAAGGAAAATTCAGATTTTCAATTTATTCTTCCCTCCCTGTCCTTTCAGTCTTTTGTCTAGGCCACTTCTCAGATGGGCCAATGGGCCGAAAAGTGGTAGATGGGGTTTAATTCAGATAAATGTGAGGTGCTAAATTTTGGGAAAGCAAATCTTTTTTTTTAAAGATATTTTTATTAGAAATTTAATATTTTGACAGATTTACAAAAATAAACAGAACTTTCAAGCACAAACATTAATATAAAAATAGATCTTAAATATATAATCATCAAAATTCAAAGGAATGATACTAAAGAAGAAAGAAAAACAATGAAACTCAGTTAACTACTAATCTAATCCACAATTATCCAGAGTGTATAGTTGAGTCACTTACATCCTTCAAACAAGAAAAAATGTTCTCTAATACACTCATAACAGTATAATAAAAAGGAAACTATTTCCAAACAATAAGAACAAAAAAAAACATGTTTGAATGGAGATCCTCCCCCTTATTCTCAGGGGGCCTTACTTCCTTTCTAAAGGTCCACCATATCCTCTCCCAAACAGTGTCCCACCCTTGACCCGGGCGCTCCTTAATAGGATTTAGATATAATACCGAGCTAGAGTTAACAGTGAGCGCCCCACCCCCACCCCTCCCCACCCATACCTGAGTATATCTGATAGCATCAATGCCACATACAAACACCCATAACTATAAAATTACAACTCCAACAAATTACAGTTAAGTATAATAACATAAAATAGCAAGGGAAGACAACCCTGCTCCCAGAAGCAAAAGTAAAGTAGAGTAAAGTATCCATTTCTCCCCACGGAGTGTGGAAGAGGCAAGCCAACATAAATTGTCTCTTACGATTTATTTAAACGAGTCTAAAAGTTCCTTAGCCTCTTCTGGTGATCTAAAATTATACTCGGATCCTTCGTGGGTAAAGCATAACGTCGCTGGGTAGCGTAAGGTGTATTGAATATTTAAGTTCCTTAGACATTTCTTCACCTCATCAAACGCCTTCCTCCTTCGTGCCAAAGCCGGGGAGAAGTCCTGAAATAACATAATCTTGGATCCTTCATGAATCATAGCTTTAGGATCCTTTCCAAGCTTTCTGGAGGCGTCCAGGAGTATCTGCCTCTCCCTATAACTCTGCAGCCGGAACAGGACCGGGCGTGGGCGCTGGTTTGGGCCAGATCCGCGTACTGCGACCCGGTAGGCCCACTCCACCCTTACCCGGTTAGAATGGATGCCCTGGAAATATGCAGGGAAGAGGTTTTGGGAATATTGGAAAGGATGAATATAGATAAGTCTCCTGGGCCTGATGGCATTTACCCCAGGATCCTATGGGAAGCGAGGGAGGAGATAGCAGAGCCATTGGCCTGGATTTTTATGTCATCGTTGTCAACAGGAATAGTACCAGAGGACTGGAGGATAGCGAATGTGGTCCCATTGTTCAAGAAAGGGAGTAGGGATAGCCCTAGCAACTATAGGCCAGTGAGTCTGACTTCAGTGGTGGGCAAAGTCTTAGAGAGAATGGTAAGGGATAAGATTTATGAACATCTGGGTAGGAATAACGTGATCAGGGATAGCCAGCATGGTTTTGTGAAGGGCAGGTCGTGCCTCACAAACCTTATTGAGTTCTTTGAGAAGGTGACCAAGGAAGTGGATGAGGGTAAAGCAGTAGATGTTGTGTATATGGATTTTAGTAAGGCGTTCGATAAGGTTCCCCATGGTAGGCTAATGCTAAAACTTCGGAGGTATGGCATTGAGGATACATTAGAGGTTTGGATTAGGAATTGGCTGGCTGGAAGGAGACAGAGGGTAGTAGTTGATGGATTATGTTCATCTTGGAGCGCAGTTACTAGCGGTGTACCACAAGGATCTGTTTTGGGACCATTGCTTTTTGTTATCTTTATAAATGATCTAGAGGAAGGACTTGAAAGCTGGGTAAGCAAGTTTGCGGATGACACAAAAGTCGGTGGAGTTGTGGATAGTGAGGAAGGAAGTGGTAGGTTACAGCGGGATATAGATAAGTTGCAGAGCTGGGCGGAAATGTGGCAAATGGAATTCAATGTAGCTAAGTGCGAAGTCGTTCACTTTGGTAGGAATAACAAGATGATGGATTACTGGGCTAATGGTAGGCTACTTGGTAGTGTGGATGAGCAGAGGGATCTTGGTGTCCATGTACACAGATCTCTGAAAGTTGCCACCCAGGTAAATAGTGCTGTGAGGAAGGCATATGGTGTACTGGGCTTTATTGGCAGAGGAATTGAGTTCCGGAGTCCTGAGGTCATGTTGCAGTTGTATAAGACTCTGGTGCGGCCTCATCTGGAGTATTGTGTGCAGTTTTGGTCGCCATACTATAGGAAGGATGTGGAAGCTTTAGAACGAGTGCAGAGGAGGTTTACCAGGATGTTGCCTGGAATGGTAGGAAAATCTTATGAGGAAAGGCTGAGGCACTTGGGGCTGTTCTCATTGGAGAAGAGAAGGTTTAGGGGAGATCTGATAGAAGTGTATAAGATGATTAGGGGTTTAGATAGGGTAGATACTAAGAACCTTTTACCGCTAATGGAGTCAGGTGTTACTAGGGGACATAGCTTTAAATTAAGGGGTGGTAGGTATAGGACAGATGTTAGGGGTAGATTCTTCACACAGCGGGTTGTGAGTTCATGGAATGCCCTGCCCGTATCAGTGGTGAACTCTCCTTCTTTATGGTCATTTAAGCGGGCATTGGATAGGCATTTGGAAGTTATTGGGCTAGTATAGGTTAGGTAGGATTCGGTCGGCGCAACATCGAGGGCCGAAGGGCCTGTACTGCGCTGTATCCTTCTATGTTCTATGTTCTATGTTCTATGATCAACTGCCGCCCAAGATAAAAGGAAACCGCACCAAGTTTGCTTTTTACACCTTTTTAAATTAGACACACACACACGCACACACACACACACACACACACACACACATACACACACACTCAGACACACATACACGTGCACACACACACACAAATATATACACGCAAACACACAGAGATACAAACACACACACGCAAATACACACACAGTCTCTCTCTCTCACACACACACTCACAGTGTCTCTCTCTTGCACATGTACTCTCTCACACACAGTCTCTCTCTCTCTCTCTCTCTCTCTCACACACACACACACAAACAGTATCTCTCTCACACACAGTGTGTGTGTGTGTCTCTCTCTTTCTCTCACACACACACATACTCACAGACACGATTTGGAGATGCCGGTGTTGGACTGGGGTGTAAAAGTTAAAAATCACACAACACCAGGTTATAGTCTAACAGGTTTAACTGGAAGCACTAGCTTTCGGAGCGACGCTCCTTCATCAACCACCAGCGCTCCAAAAGCTAATGCTTCCAATTAAACCTGCTGTATTATAACCTGTGTTGTATGATTTTTAACTCACAGACACAGTCTCTCTCTCTCTCTTGCACACATATTCACACAGTCTCTCTCATTCACATACACATCTCAACGTGGTTTTTATTGATCAAGATCATGATCTCATGGAACCTCACTGTGTGGCCAATTCAAGAAAAATTCAAAGGTCATCGTTTTGATTTTACCAAAACGATTCTGTCAACCAGAAAGACTAATGGAGCAGCCTCTCCAAATTTGGTTGCCTTTAGAACTGTATCACCATCCTTCGCCCACCCCATGGTGATATTTGAGCTATGAACCTTATCGAGGGGGCTTCCACAGCTCTAGCTCAGTGAAAACTGATGTCAAACATGGCTATGTCGTTACATCAATCCTCATCTCTGTTTTCCTCACAGCTAGCTAATTATGCAGTGGCATAAAGTAATTGAAAAACAGGCAGGAATCTATTCACCCTATGTCTTAAATCTGAAACCATAATCTCTGCGAGCTCAGTTATGTGTGTGCAGATGACAGTTCTGTGTGTACTCACTCAGAAACTGAGGTCCAGATCTTCCCTTCCTCAAAGCATATGAGAAAATGGGCCTTTCATAAACCGCCTGAAAATTAAGACTCTCTTCCAAACAGTTCCCACTCAAAAATATCTTTCTCCATTCTGGATTGATTCCGATCAATGATGATTGAGCACAAACAGTTTTCCATACCTTGAGAGCGTTCTCATATTGAAAGTGAAACATGCGCTGAATATCAGTGTCACCTCTAATGTACCAACTCAGCCTTCAGCCAACTAACGTTACAAGTCTTTCAGGACCTGCATCTCAGACCCGAGACTATGTTTTACTGGGCAGCAGTGATCCCCCATGCTCCTGAATACTTTGGAGATTACGGCTACCTCCATGAGATTTCACAAATCTGACAGCAAGCAAGTCAGCCTGAAGGAGGGGAGATGATAGCTCAATGGTATTATCACTAGATCATTAATCCAGTGTCAGAAGTCGCACCAGGTTACAGTCCAACAGGTTTTATTGGAATCACAATCTTCATCAGGTGATGAAGGAACAACAAGTTTGTGATTTCAGGTAAACCTGTAACCTGGTGTCATGTGACTTCTGACTTTATTCACCCCATTCCAACACCGGTATCTCCCGATTGTGTTCTGGAGACCTGGATTTGATTCTCAGTATGACAGACGGTGGAATTTCAATTCAGTAAATAATCTGGAATCAAAAATTTAAGAATGACCATGAAACTACTGTGGTTTGTCAGGAGTCGCCCATCTGGTTCACTAATTCCCTTCGGGTAGGCAATTGCTATCCTTATCTGATCTGGCCAACAGGCAACATCAGACCAACTGCAGTGTGGTTGACTCGTAAGTGCAAGAAACTTAGAAAATGGGAGTCGGCCATTCAGCCCTTTGAGCCTGTTCTGCCATTCAATATGATCAGGGCTGCCTATCATCCTCAGTAGTCAAGGTTAGAGTGGTGCCGGAAAAGCACAGCAGGTCAGGCAGCATCCGAGGAGCAGGAAAATCGACGTTTCGGGCAAAAGCCATCCACATTCCTGATGAAGGGCTTTGCCCTAAACGTCAATTTTCCTGCTCCTCGGATGCTGCCTGACCTGCTGTGCTTTTTCAGCATCACTCCAATCTTGACTCTGATCTCCAGCATCTGAAGTCCTCACTTTCGCCTATCATACTCAGTACCCTGTTCCTACTTTCTCCTCCATACCCTTTGATACCTTTAGCCCGAAGAGCTATTCCTAATTTCTTCTTGAAAACATTCGATGTTTTGTTTTCAATTGTTTTCTATGATATAGAATTCCACAGGCTCCCCACTCTCTGGGTGAAGAGATTTCTCCTCATCCCAGTCCTACATGGACCACCGTTAGACTGTGAGCCTAGTTCTGGTCTCTTCAGTCATTAGGAGCATCCTTCCTGAGTTTACTCTGTCTAGTCCTGTTGGAATTGTACAGATTTCTTTGATCCTAAGCCTCTTATTTCTTCTGAATTCTGCTGTGTATCATCCTAATCCAATCTTTAATCATATATCAGGCCCGCCATCCCAGGAATCAGTCTGCTAAACATTCATCGCACTCCCTCCTTAACCAGAACATCCTACTTCAGGTAAAGGGCAGCAAAGCTGTATAGAAATACAGAGTGGTAATGCCATTGGGCTAGGAATCCATAATCACTGGTTTATATTCAGGGAGAAATGGGCTCAATTCCCACTGAAGGCAGGTGGTGACATTGGAATACAGTAAAATCTGGACTTAAAAGCTAACCTAATGGTGCCTGTTGATTGTTGTAAAACCCATCTGGGTCAGTAATATCCTTCAGGGAAGGAAATCTGCTGCCCTTACTTGGTCTGGCCTACATATGATTCCAAACCCGCAGTGATATGCTTAACTCTGACTTGTGCTCCGGACAATTAAGATTGGCAATAAATGGTGATCTCGTCAGTGTCCATGTTCCATGCATCAAAAAAATTATAAGTGGAATTAGAAATCTTCCTAAGAGGAAAGGAACAGGATATTTCTGTACAGTGAAGAGTGTATAATGGTATAATGAATGAATACTGTAACAAATTGACTGCGCAGATCTGACTGATAAAGACATTTGCATCCCTTTTGGGTGCTTTATGTCATCATCTACAACTGCCCACAAGTTTGTTACACCCTTGCAACACATTTCCAGACATCTGGTATGTGTGCAAAAAGAACCCCCTTAATGAGTGACACATGTTTTCTTTTAAAAGCACCACAGTACTGATATTGTTGTCAGTGACTATCAACAAATGTGGATTTATAGAGCAACAAAGTGTACACTCCAATGTTCACTAACAGCTGAGTTTGAACGCAAAAGAATCTGTGACAACAATTTGTGGTTATGTAACATGTTATCAACTCTCAGAAATTATCAGCAGAGTCACTTCGATCTGCAGTGACTGGAGTTATGTGAGCAAATAAAGCAGGCAAAAGTGAGGACTGCAGATGCTGGAGATTAGAGTCAAGAGTGTGGTGCTGGAAAAACACAGCAGGTCAGGCAGCATCCGAGGAGCAGGAGAATCAACCTTTCGGGCAAAAGCCCTTCATCAGGAATGATCCTTCATCCTCATTAAGAGCTTTTGCCTGAAATGTCGATTTTCCAGCTCCTCGGATGCTGCCTGACCTGCTGTGTTTTTCCAGCACCACACCCTCAGAGCAAATAAAGCAGCCAATTTGCACAGAGTAAGATCCCATGATTCTCAATAGTTCTATTCACCTGTTACCCCCTATCCTTGCCAAACTACTTTGGCTTCCGATCTGGCACTGCTTTTGTTTTAAAGTTCTCACTCTTTTGTTCAAATCCTCCTCTTCACCTCATCTTTCCTCATCTCTGTGACTCCAATACCTCGAACACTCCGAGATCACCACATTCTTCCAAATCTGACTTTTTGGGCATCCATACTTTCCACTACTCCCCTTAAAAGCCATTTGGACAGGGACATGGATCGGAGGGGTTTACAGGGGTATGGCCCAAACCCTGGTAACTGGGAGTAGTTCAGTTTAGGATACTGGTCGAGATGGACAGGTTGGGTCAAAGGGTCTGTTCCCATACTGTACGACGCTATAACACTGAGGCTGACCACACCTTTCGCTATCAAGCACCTTCTCCCTGGAATCCTTTCTCTAAAGCTTTTAAACCAACTGATGTCCTTATTTGGAGTTGTTTCTTAAGACACATAGTTTGGACCTGTGTTTGGCTCATTAGTTCTTCTTGGCTTAGAGTCAAATTTTGTCCCACAACTCTCTGGCAAAGTACCTTTGGGAACATACTATAAGATGCTATACAAATGTAAGTTGTTGAGAATGATAAAGTGATGAAAACCAGTGAGTTATATAAAGGTGGTGACAGATCTGGGAAAGATAATTCAGAAACTCAGGGCACAGAGTTATGTATTCACCAGAACCTTAGACTATGTTGTGCGCTCGCTGTCACTTAATGTCCCTTTGTGGACTCAAAAGCAAATGAACCCAGCAGCCAGATATTATCAGAGGTCACAGGATCTGCACCTTACAGGCTCTCTGCATTGTAGCAATCTTGGCTTAGGCTGCGTCTTGTGATTACTCTATATTGTATCCATTTAGTTTACATGGAAAGAAACACACCAAAGGTCTTTAAGTAAACAGGTCATGTATCTAATCTGTGTTATCTTTAGAAAATGCAAAATTATTATTGAAATTGTGATGGCAATTTTTTTTCTTTCACCAGGATGAGGGCATCACTGACTAGGCAACATTTATTGGCCATCCCTAATTGCCCACAGGGCAGTTAAGTGTCAAACACATTGCTGTGGGTCTAGAGTCACATGTAGGCCAGACCAGGTAAGGATGGTCATTTCCTACCCGAAAGGATATTAGTGAACCAGATGGGTTTTGCCAACATGGTCATCAATTGACTCTTAATTCTAGATATTATTGAATTCAAATTCCACCATCTGCCATGGCAGGATTTGAACCCAGGTTATTGGGATATACCTGGATTGCCAACCCAATGATAACATGATTAAGCCATCATGCCTGGTGAGTGGACAATGTTGACAGAAATCTTGAGCAAACATACCGGCAACAGAAAGTGTGGTTTGTGCTTTGTGCAGTGTTGCCATATTACTGGAGTACAGCAATCTTTCAATTACGTTCAAGTGATTCCATGATGGGAACATTGGATATTGCCCAGAATTTCAATTCTTGCATCTGTTGACTGAATTTTGTTTTTAAATTTATTCATTTGTGGTCAGTGGGCATCATTGGCTGGGTCAGTATTTATTGCCCGTTCCTATTTGTCTTTAGAAAGTGAGGGTGAATTACCTTCTTGACCCGCTCCAGTCCATCTGCTGTGGGTTTACCCATAATTCCCATAGGGAAGGAATTCCAGGTTTTAGACCCAGTGACAGCGAAGGAATGACGATATACTTCCAAGTCAGAATGGTGAGTGGCTTGGAGGAAAACGTGAAGGTAGTGGTGCATCTGCTGCCCTTGTCCTTCTAGATGGAAGTGGTTGTGGGTGTGGACTTGATCAATGTTTAACCGAACCATAAAGCCTAACAGATGCCAAGTTAGTTCCCTGTGTATATAATGATATGTGCATCTCAGTCAAGACAAGGTAAGGATGAGAACATTGGACTTTCCAAACCCCACAGATGGGATTGCAGCCAATCAGGGAGATGGAGTCTCCAGTTTAATGCCTTAGAAACATATAAAATAGGAACAGGAGTTGATTATTTGTCCCATGTAGCCTATTCTGCCATTCAAAACGACCGTGTCTGATCCTCTGCTACCTCAACACCATTCTCCTGTTTTCTCCCTGTACCCCTTACTGCTTTAGTGCCTAGAAATCAATCTGTTTCTTTCTCAAGTATTTCCATTGTATTCATCTACACTGATTTACCCAGTAGAAAATGCCATACGTCCATCATCTTCTGAGTGAAGAAATGTCCCCTCATCTCTGTTTAAATGGTCTAGCCTATATCCTGAGACCATGATCCCTTGTTCTGGACCTCCTAGGTCCAGCCTTGTCTAAATTATTAGCATTTCAATGAGATCGCCTCTGATTCTTCTAAACTCCACGAAATACAATGTTTTTGTTGAGACACCTTTGCGATCTCCCACAGGGATCTCTTGCCTCAGTAGCAGCCAGCCTCCCCCTTGGGGATATCAAGGATTTAAAGCTACCTTTGATTGGGCCTGTCTTGGAATCCCATCTGCTGTCTTCACTAGGACAGCCATTGCAGATCTGGTGAATTAGGAGGCAGCTGCCGGTCCTGTTGCCCAGTTGGACAGACTCAGAATCCTCTTTGATCCCCACATTGTGTTTGAAAACCTGGGGGAAGGTCCAGTCCGTGTTCTTATTTGTGCAGAATGAAATATGCCTCTGAGTTTGTAGCAGACCTTTGTTACTGGGTAAGAGGAGAGAGCCTTAGACTGCCCATATTATCTCCTATTTAAGCAAACACTTTCTTCAGAGCTTCCTATATTGTGTTGTACCTCAGGACAATAATTCAATTAAAAATTATATCTGCTCAGAATACTTCAAGAGTGGAGACAGGTTGATTGGTCCTGCTGCTCAAAAAAATGCCCAAATCAGAGCCAAATGTAATTTTTATTGTGGTTATAAGATCCCACTGGGCTTTGTTGAAGAAGGATTGGGAGCTTTTCCTTGAGTCTTAGCCAATTTGATTCAGCCTTCCGCCGACACTTCATTCAGCTCAATGGCGTCTGTGGGATCTCACTGTTTACAATGTTACATTCTGCAAATGTCAGGAAGAAGTAAAGAAAAAGAAGGATTTGAATGTGTATAGCACCTTTTCTCATGGTTTTAAGATCTGCCAACGCAGTTCACAGTCAAGAATAGGCAATGACTGTGTGAAACAGACTGGCTACCCCTCAGCTTGTGACCATTTGATCTTATCTCCTACACGGCAGAAACAAAAAAACAGATCAGGCATCAAGAACTTTGATGTTAAAAATAAACTTGCCTTCAGTAGATCAACAAGCAGAATAAGTAACATGAACATCCATTGAAGGTTTCACCTTTTAAGTCCAGTTGTTTAAACAAATGACCCTATGTCTGCTGGCCATGATTGGTTGCAGACATAGACGTGTTGGTGAGGCAGTACTCAGAGTACCAACGAGGACAAAAATTACCACCAGCAGCTCCCCTAAATTCGTGGGAACCCTAACCCTAACCCTAACCCTAACCCTAACCCTGTCAATCTGGTCTAATCAGGGAGTCCTGGCTGACAGATATAAACAGGAGTGGGGAGAGGTGGGCACTGCAGGGAGTGGAGTGCATTATTTCCCCCCCAACTCTATTTTGATTTAATCCCTGCCCCATCCTTCACTGTTTGATCATGCAGCACTGCCCTTTAATGTGAAGGGCACTGCTTGTCTTGGGTGTTTCCTTTCTTCCTGCTGTTGGAAATTAGAATAAAGATTCATGCACCTTGTGCCTTTCACTATGTCTCACACCTGCACACACACAACATGGGTGCTGAGGGAAAAAAGGACTACCACAGTTAGGCAGTAGTGTGGGAGTAATTTTTTCAAAAAATAAATAAACAGGAGAGTCAGGGTTTCTGTTCACTCTGAGAGCTGGCTCTGAGCGAGATGGGTCAGTGTCAAGGACTCGCCATGTGTAAATAAAGGTGATGGGATACTGGCATCTGTGGAGTTTTTCAGAGAATAGGAGAAGATTGTTCAGCCCATTAACCCTGCACTACCATTCAATATGATTGTGTCTGGTCCTCTATCTCAATGCCATGATCCAGGTCCCTGACTCTGCTTTATCGCCCATTTCCCTAAGAGACAAAACATTTGTCATTCAAAGTATATTCAATGATGGAGACCCTCAAATGTCTACACTTGAGTATTCAATACAATCACAGCTGTTTGAGTTACAGAAATTCTTATCTCAGTCCAAAATGATCAGCACCTTCTCCCAAGACTTGGCTCCTGTGTTCTGGATTTCCCATTCATGAGAAACAACTCTTCAGTGTTTACATCACAAATACCCAACAATTTTTTATCTGTTACAATTTGATCATCTCTAGTTCTGCTAAACCATGGAGAATGTAAACCTAATTTACTCGCAACAGAGGGAATCCTCTCTTCCTCGGGAACAGATGAGTGAACCTTAAACTGTGCCACCTCCAACTCAAATATATCCATTCCTAAAATATTGGAAACCGGCATTGCACCCAGCATTCCACATCTGCTCTCAGTAAAACTCTGTACACACTCATAGTAACATGAGCTTATACCCAAGAATGAGAACACAGGAGCAATGTCTCAGGATAATTTATTCCAATCTCCGTAAGGTGAGAGGGGAAAGATTTAACATAGACCTAAGGGGCAACTTTTCACACAGAGTGTGATGCATGTGTATGGAATGTGCTGCTAGAGCAAGTATTGGAGGCTGGTACAGTTACATTTAAAAGGCATCTGGATGGGTATATGAATAGGAAAGATTTAAAGGGATATGGGCCAATTACTGGCAAATGGTATTAGATTAATTCAGGATATCTGGTTGGCATGGATGAGTTGGACCGAAGGATCTGTTTCTGTGCTGTACATCTCGATGACATTCAATAAAGACCAACATGGAATTTGCTCGAGCTCCATTAAAACTTAATGAGTTCCTCGTTTTAATAACACACAAGTATCTCTGGACAACAATGTTAATGAGTTTTGTGCTATTTTAAAAAAATTGTCCTTTTCTGTTTTTATGATGAAAGTAGATAACCTCACACTTCCCCACGTTATATTCCACGTTCCAACTTATTGTCTACAGCCCACATTAGCTGACTAGATCTCTTTACAGTCTCCTTGTGTTCCACCTAACTTTGTTTCAGGATTAAACTACGTTACATTAATCCCTGACCCTTTTCTACCAAAAGATAGGATCCACTTTACGTAGGAGTAAACTACTGCAGATGCTGGAATCTGTACTGAAAGCAACAAATGTTGGAGATCACAGGGGGTGGGCAGCATCTATGGGAGCTCATCTTTCAAGTAGGAACATTAGCTTGCTTTTTCTCCACGGATGATGCCTGACCCGTTGCAAGCTCCAACATTCTTGCCTTCAGGACTTACTTTAAGATCTGAGTTGAAGACTGAATGTCACTGCGTGAACCAAGTTATGTTGGGTGTAGAGGGACAGTTTATTGGTGGGGGTATTGGAAGGTAGGGGTGGAAATGTTTAATGGGGAGTTTTTGCCATGTATTTGATGTAAAGATCTCTAATCAATCCCGAGCTGACATTTTTTTGTTTATTAATATTTCTTACAAATGAATAACACATGTTACACAATATCACCGGCATTACTTCAAGTTCTCTGCTTGTAGCCTCACTGAATCACATCGCTAATTGATTGTTCAAGTGGTACCGCAAGCTCCACTTTTATTAAATAGCTGCTCTACTTTTTAAGAGTTGGCAACGCAAAGTTGTTAAATGTTAAGTACTAGTTCAGAGAAAAAACTTGAAATGAGGGGTGAGCCAAAACTCTGACTAAAGGGACTTCACTTGTGAAAAATAAAGTGTTGGGTCCGGTTCTGAATAGGATGCAATGGTGCGATTTCTCTTACATGATGTGCCTGAGTGAGATAGCCGCCCCATCACTCACCTCCCAATGTGTTTAAACTAATGTCCCCGGTCATATGTAGCCTTCAAAGGTTAGCCCCTCAACATCTCCCTGGCTTCCCAAGGCCCTATCTGTCTGAGAGGGTAACACTGTCTTGCCTTTGCTCCAGAAGATTGTGGGTACAAGCCCCACTCCAGAAACCAGAGTATCTAATGTGGCCTGCCACTTCCAGCCCAGCCTAGTCCTGAGGGATTGCTGCACTCTGCTATCTCTAGTCTTTCAGTTGAGATGTCAAACCAAGACACAATTTGCCTGCTCAGGTGGATGTAAAAGAACTTAAGGTACTATTTCAAAGAAGAGCAGGGGAGATTTGCCCAATGAATATTTATTATAATATCATACAGTACAGAAGAGACCCTTCGGTCAATCATGTTTGTACCTTCAGTAATACACTACTGTCTACACTAGTCCCTCTTTCCCACACTACGCCCATAGCCTTGAATGTTACAACACTTCAAGTGTTCATCCAAGCACTTTTCAAATGTTGTCAGGTTACCCACCTCCCATCCTTCACTAAGGAGTGTTGCTGAACAGAGACCTTGGGATGCAGGTTCATAGGTCATTGAAAATGGAATCACAGGTAGGAGAGTGAAGAAGGCGTTTGGTATGCTTGCCTTTATTGGTCAATTCACTGAGTATAGGAGTTGGGAGGTCATGTTGCAGCCATACAGGGCATTGGATGGGCCACCTCTCGAATACTGTGTATATTTCTGGTGTTCCATCTATCAGAAGGATGTTGTGAAACTTGAAAAGAGTTCAGAAAATATTGATAAAGATGTTGTCAGGGTTGGAGAGTCTGATCTACAAAGAAAGGCTGAATAGCTTGGCATCAGAGGCTGAGAGTTGACCTTTTAGAGGTTTATAATATCATAAGGTGCACCAACAAGGTCTTTTACCCAGGGAAGGAGTAACTAGAGGGCATAGGTATATAGTAAGAGGGGAAAGATCTAAAAGGGATCTAAGGGGCAACTTTGACACACAGAGGGTGGTGCGTGTGTGGAATGCGTTGTCAGAGGGAGTGGTGGAGGCTGGCACAATGACAACGTTTAAAAGGCATCTGGATGGGTATATGAATAGGAAGAGGTTGGAGGGGATTTAGGCCAGGGGCTGGATTAATTTCAAATATCTAGTTGGCATGGACGAGTTGGACTGAAGGGTTTGTTAGATGATTAGATTCCCTACAGTGTGGAAACAGGCCTTTCGGCCCAACTAGCCCACACCGACCCTCCAAAGAGTAACCACCCAGACCCATTTCCCTCTGACTAATGTGCCTAACACTATGGGCAATTTAGCATGGCCAATTCACTTGATCTGCACATCTTTGGAGTGTGGAAGGAAACCCACGCAGACACAGGGAGAATGTACAAATTCCACACAGACAGTCACCCGAGGCTGGGATTGAACCTGGGACCCTGGCGCGGTGAGGCAGTAGTGCTAACCACTGAGCCACCATGCCATGTATTTCCCAGCTATATATCTGTATGACTTAAAATATCATTAAAAGAGATCACCTGGTCATTTCTCATGTTGTAATTTTGGGGGGAAGGTGTTGTCTGCAAATTGACTGCTCTGTTCCCAATGTAGTGACCGTCACTTCAAAGCAAAAAGGAATCCATTAGTGCTGACATAAAGGATCACACATTTCAGACAGAGATGAGAAGGAATTTTTCTCTTAGAGAGAGTGAATCTATGGAATTCTTTACCACACAGGGCTGTGGAAGTTGGGTTCTTAAGTATATTCAAGGCTGAGATTGACAGATTTTTAATCTGTAAGAGGATTAAGGGTTACAGAGAAAAGGCAGGAAAATAGAGTTGATAATTATCAGATTAGCCATGATCTCATTGAATGGTGGAGCAGACTCAATGGGCTGAATGAACTACTTCAGCTCTTATGTCTTATGGTAACCTTGAGCCACAGCTGACAGCTTTAAACATCTTAACAATGAATTGTGGGCACTTCTTCCATGGACCAATACCCACCCGGAATCACTACTGAAAGTACCGTCTATCCAGGTTGTATTTTGGTCAATGTATTTTGATAATGACAGGTTTCCACTAATGTACTCTCTGTGTTCAGTTTCATCTTTCCTTTTGTTCTTTCAAGAGATGCTGCTGTCACCATGAAGGCCAGTACCCATTCCTAATTGCCCCTGAACTGGACACTGTTGTGATTTCCTCCTCCACAGGAGGACCTTAGTAAATCCAATGGGATTTTTCGAGCAATCACTTCATTTCAAGTTCATTCCTACTGAGATTTGCTTTCAATTCAGCATTCATTAACAGTATTTAGCTTCCATGGGATTTGAACACATGCCCTCAGAGGGTTCTGCATGGACGGCATGAAGGCTCAGTGGTTAGCACTGCTGCCTCACAGCACCAGGGACCCGGGTTCAATTCCCGACTCAGGCAACTGTCTGTGTGGAGTTTGCACATTCTCCTTGTGTCTGTTCAGGTCTCCTCTGGGTGCTCCGGTTTCCTTCCACAGTCCAAAGATGGATAATTCAGGTGAATTGGCCAAGCTAAATTGCCCATAGTGTTGGGTGCATTAGTCAAGAGTAAATGTAGGGGAGTGGGTTGTTCTTTGGAGGGTCGGTGTGGACTTGTTGGGCCGAAGGGCCTGTTTCCACACTGTAGGGAATCTAATTGCTGAACTAGTAACATTACCAGTGCACCACAGGTAATGCCATGAGATTGCTTACCTTCATGTGAACAAACAGATTGGATCACACTTTAAAGACCCAGAATGAGCAAAAGTACCTCTAACAATACAGCACCGGAATCTTGGATTTGATTTTTGCCAGGTTCTGAAGGACCTTGCGACTCAGAAGCAAATATGCCATACGGTGATTGAGGGCTCTAGGATCCTGGAGCAACTTTGCGATTATGTCATACGGCTGCTCCTCACTGGGCCCAAACAACAGAGTGTAGGTGGAGTTACGGGAGAAGAAGTAACACAGGTAGCAGTCCAATTTCTAGCTCTGTGAATGTTAGAAACTTATATAGATAAGCAAGTGGAGTAGACCTTTAGATATTAGGCAGTAGGAAGTAGAGTTCAGGGATTAGTCCTTCAATAATATAGCATTTAGATTAGAGTCTGGTAAACCTCTGAATACATGTTTGGTAGTATTGAGTTTTAATAAGCAATAGACAGTGTGATAAAGATGTCCTAGCCTGAAGGCAGTTCGTGATCTTGCCTTCTCTTTGTCCAGTCTGTCTTGAATCTAACCTCATGAACGTGAGCATAAAAGACACACAACAAAGGAGTATCCACCAACATGGCCAAAAGCCTAGTTCTGAAAAGACCAAACTGACCATTGTCAATATGTTGGAGGTTGTAGCGTTCTCAGTGATACACTCAAGCCATTTACCAGCTGCAGTCCACCTTCTGCCCCAGTACAATGTAACAGCAAAGGAAAATCTGAGATTAATTTAAACTGAGTCTGTGCCAAGACACAATGAAGCAGCTGGGACTTAATTTGCAGGTTTAATAAACTGTGCAGCGATAATTAATTCAGGTTCCACTTAGCTCCTTCTTTGTTACAGTTGTTTCCCCATTCCCTGGATATTGCTTCCCTTGTTATGTAATTAAAACGCAGGAGCCAATAACCTTTATGGAGTGAGTCAGAGAAGGAACTTTGCAACTTTCCCAAAGAATTACAGACCTATTCCTTTAAGGTAGCAATGTACACATATAATTGAGCAAATGTGTTTGAATTAGTCAGAATTGCTTCTCTAATATCGTGGACAGAAACATCTCTCATTTACTTCTGTTGTTCTTCTCATCGGGGTTAACGCAGAATCAGTGCAGAAAGAGACCATTTGGCCCATCACATCCATGCCAGTCAAAAACAAGCACCCAACTATTCTAGCCCCATTTTCCAGCACTTGGTACGTTGCCATGAATTCCTTGATGTTGAAATGAGAAGAGGGGAGGAGCTTACTCCAAACAGGCCTGTACTTACCCTACAACAGACCTCTGCCCACTCACTCAAGAGGAAAGGAGTCATGTTGATACTTCCAACAACTCAGGGAAATCTTGCAGACAGCAATTTGACAATCCTCAGCCCAGGAAATCTGCTTTGTTGAGATAGAGCTAGGTATTGTCCAGGGCACTGAGGTAACTCCCCTGCTCAAAATAAGGCCGCTGTATATTTTGGCATCTCGTTTTGAGGGCAATCAACACTTCATTTTAATGACTCATCTGAAAGGCAGCACTATCTCAATGCTGCATTGGTGTGTCAGTCTAGTATTGGTCTGCTCAACTCTCTGGAATGGAATTCAAAGTTATACCTTTCTGACCCAGCCACAGAGTCATAGCTGTCACATGCTAATGCCACCCTACGGGTCTCGGATGGACCCCACTAATCTAACTCTCCAGCAATCTTGCAACGCTCCTGGATTCGCCCTGTAGCAGTCAGGACAACCTTCCAACAGGGTAATGCTAACCCTGTCCTACATTGACTCTAGATCAGATCTTCTCTACCACTTACATCCAACAGCTCTGCAGAAGTCATGCTAGACTAGAAACATTAACTCAGTTTCTCTCTCCACTGATGCTGCCAGACCTGCTGGGTTTCTCCAGCATTTTCTGTTTTTGTTTCAGTTCTCTATTAAACTCCCAAAGAGGCCTGTTACTAGGTCAGACATATGTGTGTTGAATACTGGCACCGGAGGTGGGGGTTGGGGGGAGGTTTGGGGCAGAGAAAAATAAAGTAAACTGAAAAATTATTGTATTAATTTCATGTAGAAAGCCACAAAAACAAATTTCAAAATTAAAAAAAAATGTAAAGGAAAAGCAGATAAGAAACATATGCAAAGTAAAGTGAAAATGTTGGTAACTAAGGGATGGAGAGACATGTTTCTCAAGTATAAATAAAGCTTTTGTGAAGTTTGCAGGGGGCACTGGGTTAGTACACAGTGCCTTCACCTCTGGGACCTGAGCTTGAATCCAGCACAGATGGATGGAGGAAAATAATCTCTTTGTTGATATGTGTTGACTTAGGTCCTCTGTGAACTGGATTAAGGACAATCTCAATATTGTACCCAAGGGGTATGAGTCCATAGTACAAGACTGTCTATAATTCACAACTAATTGCCACTAAATTGGCGCGCTCACTCAGTGAGGTCATATGATGGCTGGCGTGAGGAATGGAGATTGTCACATTCATGCCATAGTATGTTGCAGAATAGTTTTGAGCAAGAGCAGAAATAGCTTAACTATATCTAGCCTGGGTTATACCTGAGTTGGACATGTTTCATGTTGCTTCTGGCAAACAATATATTCCATTACCCAGCACGCCGCACAGAAAAATGCACTCCATTTATCCACCTTTGATATTCCTTACTGTAACAAAAGTCTGTATATCTTAGTTTTTTAAAAAATTTCTGGTTCCATGTTTCCACCTTCACAAATGTTTCCTGAATGACCCAATTTTAGTATTAAGGTGTCTGTCCTTGTTCTAGACACTGCAGCCACAGGCAACTGTCTCTCCATCTACTCTGTTAACTCCTTTACTCATCTCAAACACTTCAATTAAATCATCCCGTAATCTTCCATATACCGATGAATACCATTCTAGTCGATATGACTTTGCTTCCTGATGTCCTAGACATATTGATTCCTCAATTATGGAATTGGAGATGCCAGTGTTGGACTGGGGTGTACAAAGTTAAAAATCACACAACACCAGGTTATAGCCGAACAGGTTTAATTGGAAGCACACTAGCTTTCGGAGCGACGCTCCTTTATCAGGTGGTTGTCAACAACACAATGAAGGAGCAGCACTCCGAAAGCTAGTGCTTCCAATTAAACCTGTTGGACTGTAACCTGGTGTTGTGTGATTTTTAACTTCAATGACTGAAGTTTTTGTTTGGAAGCTTCCTGTGCACAATTTGGCTGCTGCGTTTCCCACTTTACAACCGGGACAATTCTTCACGTGTATTTCATTTGCTGTAAATTGCTTCAAATGTCCTGTGGCCATGAAAGGAACTAAATAAGTACAACTTTTTCTTCTTTAAATTTGTATCCAAAAACTTTGAATCATGGAATTCTGTTAGTGACTAGTCCAACACTGGGAGCTAAAACATCCACCAATTGTTTCAGGGGTGATGTTTTTCTCTACTGCACTGTGGGGTTCTTTATCAAATTACACTTTGGCTGCAATTTCAAATCAATTTTCTGGTTTAACATCAATTACAGAACAAAACAATTCCCTGCAGTGCCAATTTTGTTCTCTTTTGAACTGTGCCATTCATTAGGACTGGAAGCCAAGAATGATGATGAAGAAGCCTGTTTGGATTATTCACATCCTGTGATTAGGAATTCATAGCTCTGTAAACAATTGTTTTCTTCAAAGGAGCTATAATGAGATATCTTTGAAGTGGTGCACCCCACTTCCATGAAAGTATTTGACAAAGGCTTTACATTAAATAGTTGTCACCTAATCTTCAAGTGTTGGCGACAACATGAGTTAAACCTGACCTCGGATTCAAGTTTGACTGAGAGGATGTTTGCAGCAGAGAAGTACTGAAGTGGAGTGGAGGGGTTGCTGAGTGCAGGGCCCTGGGCGTCAGCTATGGGACCTCCTACTTGTTTGCTAATTTGCTCCTTGCATTTGAAATCTCTGCAATCTGATCAAATTCACAGCATTTCAGAGGCTGGGTGTTTTGCTTTTACTCACCCATCCCATCATTTTTTTTCACCACCTTCATTGAAAGAAGATCCTTGACATGCATGCATTGCACCTTATATTTTTGAAGGACTATAGAGACTGCTAATTCCTACGACATGCACCCCTGGTCTAAGCTTAATCAGCTAGGTTTAACAGTTAGTAGTTCCTGTTGCATCTCCATCCAGTCACAGTCCAACCAATCAGCATCCTTTTCCTATGCTATATAAATTGATGCTCCCTCTCTAAGTTTGGTTTCTTGTGTCCCAATTCTGATGAGTGCAAAACAACTAGGTTTTTCTTCCTTACTTAATAAGGGTTATCTGTACATTTGAAGCATTTGAGGAAAGCTGATTCCTGGGATGAAGGGATTGTCTTGTGAAGAAAGGTTGAGCAGTTGAAACGAACACACAGAGCACTGGAGAAACTCAGCAGGTCTGGCACCATTTGTAGAGAGAGAAACAGAGTTAACATTTTGAATCCAGTGTGGCTCTGAAGACACCATATTGGGTTCAAAACGCTAACTCTGTTTCTCTTTCCACAGATGCTGTCAGCCTTGCTGAGCTTCTCCAGTAAACTTTGAATTTGTTTCAGATTTCCAGCATCTGCAGTATTTTACTTCTACTTAAATATTGAACAGCTGGGTCTGTGCTCATTGGAGTTTAGAAACTTACTGAACCATATAGGATTATAAAGAGGCATGAAAGGGTGTTTCCTTTGTGAAAGCATCTGGAACCAGGGAACTAATGGGTTTGTGCATGTATTGCACCTTATCTCTATATCTCAAAAAGAGATATAGAGACAGTTAATTCCTCCTGGTCTGAGCTTAATCTGTTAAATTTAACAGTCAACATTTCTTGTTTCATCTTCATCCAGCCAAGGTCCAACCAAGCAGCATTTTTTCTCATGCTGTATAAATTGATGTTCCCTGCCTATATTTGGTTTCTTGTGCCCCACTTCTGATGAGAGCAAAACAAACAGCTTCTCCTTTTTAAGTAATGTTTAAGATTTTTAAAATGTTTATTTGTAGAACGTGAGCATCACTGGCCAGAGCACCATTGATTGTCCATCCCTAATTACCCAGAGGGCAGTTAAGAGTCAACATAGGTCTCGTGTCAAATATCAGCCGAACCAGGTAAAGATGACAGTTTCCTTCTCTAAAGGACATTAGTGAAGCAGATGGTTATGGCAATGGAGTCATGGCCATAGAGTCATCGATGTGTACAGCATGGAAACAGACCCTTCGGTCCAACCCTTCCATGCTGACCAGATATCCCAACCCAATCTAGTCCCACCTTCCAGCACCCGGCCCATATCCCTCCAAACCCTTCTTATTCATAGACTCATCCAGATGCCTTTTAAATGTTGCAATTGTACCAGCCTCCACCACTTCCTCTGGCAGCTCAGTCCATACACGTACCACCCTCTGCGTGAAAAAGTTGCCCCTTAGGTCTCTTTTATATTTTTCCCCTCTCACCCTAAACCTATGCCCTCTAGTTCTGGACTCCCCCACCCAAGGGAAAAGACTTTGTCTATTTATCCTATCCAGACCCTTCGTTCCAAATGTTAAATAATTATTCAATTCAAATTCCACTGACTGCCATGATAGGTTTTGAACCCAGATCTCCACAACATTAGCTGGGCCTCTGGAATAACAGTCCGGTGATAGTACCACGAGGGATTTACATCCACATTGACTGTGCTGCAAAACAAATGCTAAACCTTGGGAGTCACAATTTCACAACAATTCTACTCCTACTGAAGTCAGGGGTCACAGAGAATGATGAGTGTTTGAAATTATCTGCCTCAGCATCTGGGTTACTGAAAAGACAGAATAGGTTAATAGTTTAGGAAGACTGCAAGCAGGAGACTTATGGCCTTGTCAGATCAGACATGGCCTTGTTGATTGGTGAAACAGGCTTATGGGGCTGAGTGGCCTTCTCATGCATCCATCTGTAGTGATTATAACAAGGTCAGCCAGGTGGACCTCATAGAATGTGGGGCTATTAACCTGGTCCAATCAGGGAGTCCTGGCTGGCAGATACGAACAGGAGTGGTAGAGATTCTGCTAATTTTGAGAGCTGGCTCTGAGGAAGCCAGACCAGGGTCAGGTGCTATGCACATGTAAATTAAGAATGACTTGGTGATGGAATACCTCTGTGGAGTTATTTCACCACCTCTCACGTTATTTTGATCATATATTAACCTTGGCCATTATAGAGTCATAGAGATTTATACAGTATGGAAACAGACTCTTCGGTCCAACCCGTCCATGCCGACCAGATATCCCAACCCAATCTAGTCCCACCTGTCAGCACTCGGCCCATATCCCTCCAAACCCTTCCTATTCATATACCCATCCAAAGCCTCTTAAATGTTGCAATTGTACCAGCCTCCACCACTTCCTCTGGCAGCTCATTCCATACACGTACCATTCTCTGAGTGAAAATGTTGCCCCTTAGGCGTGTTTTATATCTTTCTCCTCTCACCCTAAACCTGTGCCCTCTAGTTCTGGACTCCCCAACCCCAGGAAAAAGTCTTTACCTATTTACCCTATCTATGCCCCTCATAATTTTGTAAACCTCTGTAAGGTCACCCCTCAGCCTCCGATGCTCCAGGGAAAACAGCCCCAGCCTGTTCAGCCTCTCCCTATAGCTCAAATCCTCCAACCCTAGCAACATCCTTGTAAATCTTTTCTGATCCCTTTCAAGTTTCACAAATATTTCCAAAAGGAAGGAGACCAGAATTGCACGCATTATTCCAACAGTGACCCAACCATTGTCCTGTACAGCCGCAACATGACCTCCCAACTCCTGCACACAGTACTCTGACCAATAAAGGAAAGCATACCCAACGCCTTCTTCACTATCCTATCTACCTGCAACTCCACTTTCAAGGCGTTATGAACCTGCACTCCAAGGTCTCTGTTCAGCAACACTCCCTAGGACCTTACCATTAAGTGTATAAGTCCTGCTAAGATATGCTTTCCCAAAATGTAGCACCTCACATTTATCTGAATTAAACTCCATCTGCCACTTCTCAGCCCATTGGCCCAACTGGTGAAGATCCTGTTGTAATCTGAGGTAACCCTCTTCATTGTCCACTACACCTCCAATTTTGGTGTCATCTGCAAACCTACTAACTGTACCCATAATGCCCACATCCAAATCATTTATGTAAATGACAAAAAGTAGAGGGCCCAGCACCGATCCTTGTGGCACTCCACTGGTCACAGGCCTCCAGCACCACCCTCTGTCTTCTACCTTTGAGCCAGTTCTGTATCCAAATGGCTAGTTCTCCCTGTATTCCGTGAGATCTAACCTTGCTAATCGGTTTCCCATGGGGATCCTTGTTGAATGCCTTACTGAAGTCCAAATAGATCATATCTACTGCTCTGCCCTCATCAGTCCTCTTTGTTACTTCCTCAAAAAACTCAATCAAGTTTGTGAGACATGACTTCCATGCACAAAGCCATGTTGACTATCCCTAATCAGTCCTTGCCTTTCCAAATACATGTACATCCTGTCCCTCAGGATTCCCTCCAACAACTTGCCCACCACCGTTAACACAGAATGAGTAGCCTGAGATTTACCAAATGAGTTGGATCAAGTTGATCGATAAAGGGAGATTTAATAAAGACATTCAGAATTGCAAAGGGGTCTGATGGAGGTGATTTGGAGAAAGTGTCTCCCTTGGCAGGAGGTTCAGAGTTTGCATTCAAATCTTCAGACAATCTCCTCCCTGATAGACCAACGTGGTACCTACAGCATGTCGTTTCTTAGACATGGACTGAATGTCCCACCATGATCCAACAGAAAGATATTTCTGCTTTAAAAATACCAAACGTAGACGTAACTTTTTCAAAAAGATTTTAAAACGATTTTTGCTAACAGATTTCCAGATGAGCTAAGAGTATTGCATAGCAAAATAAATACTGTTCTGTGAAACCTCTCTCATGGGAAATTTTTCAGTTTCTGGAGTTCCTAACCCAATGATGTCAAAGAGGGTGACATCATCAACTGGTGCCCATTTGCTGCTTTTAGTTGATGTGAGGACCAATTGCTAAATGCTGAAACGAATGCAAGGAGGCAGACACTGAAGACAAGCTTTGTATAGCGAATGTAAGTCTTGATCTGTGAGATACAGCCACAAAAGGAATGGACAACCATTTTGAACCAGGATGATAATCATAAGCACATTTGAATTAGGAGCAGGAGTAGACTAATCAGCCATTTGAGCCTGGCTCACCAATCAATAAGGTCATGGCTGATTTGGTTTTAACCTCAACTCCATATTCCTTCCTACCCCAATAACCTCTCGTCCCTTTGCTACTCAAGAAATCATCTATCTCTGCTTTAAAAAGATTTGAAGGTTTTGCATCCACCCGATATTTTAGTGGAAGAAAGTTCCCAAGTCTCACAACCCTCTGAGAGAGAAAAAAAATCCCCTTATCTCTGTCTTAAATGGAAAGCGCTTTACATTTGGACAGCGGCCCCTAGTTCTGGATGTTCCCATCAGAGGAAACATCCTTTCTGCATTCACCTCTTCAGAATCTTGGATGTTTCAATCGAGTCAGCTCTTTATTTTCTGAACTCCAATGGATACAAGCTGAAGATGTTCCAGAGAAATGTTCTTCACTCAAGACGGTTGTGAATCTTTGGAATTCTCTGCCCCAAAGGTTTCTGGATGCTCCATCATTCTGTACATACGTTAATCTGAATCCTTTGTAAAGAGACCAATAGTTAGCAGTGGCCACTACATAATTAAATTTTACAGTGGTGCCAAAACTACCTTTAAAATTTAAATAAGGGCAATTATGACCTTGTGAAAGCAGAACCAGATAACGTGAATTGGCAAATTAAGTTCAAAGCCAGATCAATAGCACAGCCATGGTAGACATTTAATGGAATATTTAGAAGCAAATGGAATAGATACATTGCAAACAAGTAAGAGTAATTCCAAACAATTGACCCTCCACACACAACTAACTAGGAATGTTAGAGATAGTATGAAATTTCAAGAAAAGGCATATAATTGTGCAAAGACAGGTGACTGATCAGCAGATTGGATAGATATAGATTGGATCAATAAAGAATAGCCCAAAAGTGAATAAACATAGCGAATTTTGATTTTGAGAGAAAGAAGATTTATAAAAAAGGACAGTATGAATTTTGTTGTAAATATTTAAGGAAGAGAATGAGGAAATGGAAGAGAGAGAGGGGAACTCAGGAAAATCCCAATCACCGGGGAAGTGGAACTGAATAAATTATTGGAGCTGTGAGCGAACAATGTCCAAGTCCTGATGGGCATTATCCTCGGGTTTTAAAGAAGTGGCCAATGAGATAGTTGACGCATTAGTTATAATTTTCCAAAACCCTCTTAGTTCAGGGAATGTTTTTATGAGTGTAGAAGATAGCACATGTAACTCTTTTATTCAAAAATGGAGAATGACAGAAAGCAGGAAACTGTAGACCAATTAGCTTAACATCTGGTCGTAGGGAAAATGTTAGAAGTTATCATTATTGACATTGTAGCAGGGCACTTAGATAAGTTCAAGGTAATCAGGCAGAGTTCAGTGTGGTTTAGTGAAAGGAAAATTATATTTGACCAATCTATTTGAATTATTTGAGAAGATAGAAAATGCTGTGGATGAAGAGGAACTGATGAATGTATTGTATTTTGATTTCCAGTATGCATTTGAAACGGTGTCATATCAAAGGTTATTACATTTGGATGTAATATACTGATGTGGATAGAAGAATGTCTGGTTAACAGGAAGCAGAGAGAAGGTATAAATGGGGCTTTATCAGGTTGGCAAGATATCGTATCTCAGGGATCAGTGCTGCGACCTCAACTGTTTACATGACATAACTATGATTATAGAACGTAACTGACTTGGATGAAGGAATGGAAGATATGATCTGAACGTAAGTTGTAAAATGGACACAAAGACATTAGACAAAGATATACAACATCAAGAATTGCTAGAGAAACTCAACAGATCTGGTACAGGTTTGCAGAGAAAGTAGTCCATTTTTCAGATCTAGTGATTCTCCTTCAGAACTTTGATCTCTCTGTAGATGCTGTCAGACCTGCTGAGTTCCTCTAGCAATTTCTGTTTTTGCTTCAGATTTCCAGCATCTGGTTTTATTAGATAAAAGACATGAACTGAGTCATACAGTCATAGAGTCATAGAGATGTACATCACGGAAACAGACCCTTCGCTCCAACCCATCCATGCTGACCAGATATCCCAACGCAATCTAGTCCCACCTGCCAGCACCCAGCCCATTTCCCTCCAAACCCTTCCTATTCATATACCCATCCAAATGCCTTTTAAATGGTGCAATTGTACCAGCCTCCTCCACTTCCTCTGGCAGCTCATTTCATACACATAGCACCCTCTAAGTGAAAAAGTTGCCCCAATTGTCTCTTTTATAGCTTATCTTTCCCCTCTCACCCTAAACCTATGCCCTCTAGTTCTGGACTCCCTGACCCCAGGGAAAAGATTTTGTCTATTTACCCTATCCATGCCCCTCATGATTTTATAAACCTCTATAACGTCACCCCTTAGCCTCCGACACTCCAGGGAAAACAGCCCCAGCCTGTTCAGCCTCTCCCTATAGCTCAAATCCTCCAACCCTGGCAACATCCTTGTAAATCTTTTCTGAACTCTTTCAAGTTTCACAACATCTTTCCAGTAGGAAGAAGACCAGAATTGCACGCATTATTCTAACAGTGGCTGAACCAATGTCCTGTACAGCCACAACATGACCTCCCAACTCCTGTGCTCAATACTCTGACTGATGAAGGAAAGCATACCAAACGCCTTCTTCACTATCCTATCTACCTGCGACTCCACTTTCAAGGAACTATGAACCTGTACTCCAAGGTCTCTTTGTTCAGCAACATTCCCTAGGCCCTTACCATTAAGTGTATAAGCCCTGCTAAGATTTGCTTTCCCAAAATGCAGCACCTCGCATTTATCTGAATTAAACTCCATCTGCCACTTCTCAGCCCATTGGCCCATCTGATCAAGATCCCGTTGTAATCTGAGGTAACCTTCTTCACTGTCTGCTACACCTCCAATTTTGGTGTCATCTGTAAACTTACTAACTGTACCTCTTATGCTCGCATCCCAATCATTTATATAAATGATGAAAAGTAGAGGACCCAGCACCGATCCTTGTGACACTCCACCGGTCACAGGCCTCCAGTCTGAAAAACAACCCTTCACCACCACTCTCTGTCTTCTACCTTTGAGCCAGTTCTGTATCAAAATGGCTAGTTCTCTCTGTATTCCGTGAGATCTAACCTTGCTAACCAGTCTGTAATGGTGAACCTTGTTGAATGCCTTACTGAAGTCCATATAGTTCACATCTACTGCTCTGCCCTCATCAATCTTCTTTGTTACTTCTTCAAAAATGCAATCAAGTTTGTGAGACATGATTTCCCATGCACAAAGCCATGTTGACTATCTCAAATCAGTCCTTGCCTTTCCAAATACATGTACATCCTGTCCCTCAGGATTCCCTCCAGCAACTTGTCCACCACCGACGTCAGGCTCACTGGTCTATAGTTCCCTGGCTTGTCCTTACCACCCTTTTTAAACAGAGGTACCACGTTAGCCAACCTCCAGTCTTCTGGCACCTCACCTGTGACTATCGATGATACAAATGTCTCAGCAAGAGGCCCAGCAATCACTTCCCTAGCTTCCCACAGAGTTCCCGGGTACACCTGATCAGGTCCTGGGGATTATTATCCACTTTTATGCATTTCAAGACATCCAGCAATCCCCCTCTTTAATATGGACATTTTTCAAGGTGTCCCCATCTATTTCCCTACACTCTATATCTTTTCCACAGTAAATACTGATGCAAAGGCTGCCTTGCTGATCTTTGAGGAGCCCTATTCTCTCCCTAGTTACCCTTTTGTCCTTAATGTATTTGTAAAAACCCTTTGGATTCTCCTTATTTCTATTTGCCAAAGCTATCTCATGTCCCCGTTTTGCCCTCCTGATTTCCGTCTTAAGTATACTCCTGCTGCCTTTACACTGTGCTAAGGATTTACTCGATCTATCCTGTCTATACATGATATATGCTTCCTTCTTTTTCTTAACCAAAACCTTTCTTTAGGCATCAGCATTCCCTGTACCTACCAGCCTTCCCTTTCACCCCAACAGGAATATACTTTCTCTGGATTCTCGTTATCTCATTTCTGAAGGCTTCCCATTTTCCAGCCATCCCTTTACCTGCGAACATCTGCCCCCCAATCAGCTTTTGAAAGTTCTTGCCTAATACTGTCAAAATTGGCCTTTCTCCAATTTAGAACTGCAACTGTTAGATCTGGTCTATCCTTTTCCATCACTATTTTTTATTCTAATAGAACTATGGTCGCTGGCATCAAAGTGCCCTTCCACTGACACCTCAGTCACCTGCCCTGCCTTATTTCCCAAGAGTAGGTCAAGTTTTGCACCTTCTCTAGTAGGTATATCCACATCCTGAATCAGAAACTTTTCTTGTACACACTTAAGAAATTCCTCTCCATCTAAACCTTTAATAGTATGGCAGTCCCAGTCGATGTTTGGAAAGTTAAAATCCCCGACCATAAATACCCTATTATTCTTACAGATAGCTGATATCTCCTTACAAGTTTGTTTCTCAATTTTCCTCTGACTATTGGGGGGGTCTATAATACAATCCCAATAAGGTGTTCATCCCTTTCTTATTTCTCAGTTCCACCAAATAACTTCCCTGGATGTATTTCCAGGAATACCCTCCCTCAGCACAGCTGTAATGCTAAACTTTATCAAAAATGCCACTCCCCCTCCTCTCTTGCCTCCATTTCTATCCTTCCTGTAGCATTTGTATCCTGGAACATTAAGCTGCCAGTCCTGCCCGTCCCTGAGCCATGTTTCTGTAATTGCTATGATATCCCAGTCCCATGTTCCTAAGCATGCTCTGAGTTCATCTGCCTTCCCTGTTAGGCCCATTGCATTGAAATAAATGCAGTTTAATTTATTAGTCCTACATTGTCCTTGCCTGCCCTGACTGTTTGACTCACTTCTGTTCTCAACTGTACCACTTTCAGATTGTTCTCTTTCGTCGCTATCTCCCTGGGTTCCCCCCCCACACACACCTTACTAGTTAAAATCATCTTGAGCAGCTCTAGCAAATTTCCCTGCCAGTATATTAGTCCCCTTCCAATTTAGGTGCAATCCGTCCTTCTTGTACAGATCATTTCTACCCCAAAAGAGATTCTAATGATCCAAAAATGTGAATCCTTCTCCCATACACCAGCTCCTCAGCCATGCATTCATCTGCTCTATCCTCCTATTCCTGCCCTCACTAGCTCGTAGCACCGGGTGTAATCCAGATATTACCACACTCGAGGACATTCTTTTTAAATTTCTGCCTAGCTCTCTGTAATCTCTCTTCAGAATCTCAACCTTTTCCCTTCCTGTGTCTTTGGTCCCAATGTGGACAATGACCTCTTGCTGGCCCCTCTCCCCCGAGAGAACATTCTGCACCCTCTCTGAGACATCCTCGATCCTGGCACCAGGGAAGCAACACACCATTCTGATTTTTCACTGCTGGCCACAAAAACATCTGTCTGTACCTCTGTCGAAAAAATCCCCTAACACAGTTGATCTCTTGGAACCTGATGCACCCCTCATTGCATTACAGCCAGTCTCAATACCAGAAACTTGGCTGTTCGTGCTACGTTCCCCTGTGAATTGATCACCTCCTACATTTTCGAAAATAGCATGCTTGTTTGAAATGGGGATAGCCACAGAAGACTCCTGCACTAACTGCCTACTTCTCTTGCCTTTCCTGGAGTTAACCCATTCATGTGACTGTATCTGCAACTTTTCCCCCTTCCTCTAACTGCTATCCATCACATACCGTTGCTGTTGCAAATTCCTTGTTGCCCCTAATTGTCTCTCCAACCGATCCATTTGATCTGATAGGATTCGCAACCAACAGCATTTATTGCAGATGTAATCCACAGTAATCCATAAACTCTCCTTAAACTCCCACATCTGACAAGAGGTGCATATCACTCTGTTGAAGGCCATTTTTGCTCTTTCACAATCTACAGACCCAGAAAATAACACTGTCTTACTCCTTTACAAAACACTGCTCCAGGCTAAAGAAATAGTTATGGCTTGGTTCAGTGAATAAGCAAAGATGTGATTGATGCAGTATAATGTTGAAAAATGTGAAATTGTTAATTTTGGCTGGAAGAATAGAAAGTAAACATACTATCTAAATGATGAAAGATTGCAGAGCACTGAGATACAAAGGGTGGCCTCATGCATCAATCACAAAAGGCGAGTATGCAGGTAGAGCAAGGAATTAGGAGAGCTACTCGAGTATTATTATTTGTCAAGAGGAGAATTGAACGCAAAAGTAGAGACCTTAAGCTTCTATTATACACGGCACTGGTGAGATTGCTTGAGGAATAAATGGAGACTATTGGTCACCTTATTTAAGAGAGGAAGCAAATGGATGAGAGATAGTTCACAGAACGTTTGCTAGGCTAATGCCTGGTTAGGTAATTAGATTAGATTAGACTTACAGTGTGGAAACAGGCCCTTCGGCCCAACAAGTCCACACCGACCCGCCGAAGCGCAACCCACCCATACCCCTACATTTACCCCTTACCTAACACTACGGGCAATTTAGCATGGCCAATTCACCTGACCTGCACATCTTTGGACAGTGGGAGGAAACCGGAGCACCCGGAGGAAACCCACGCAGACACGGGGAGAACGTGCAAACTCCACACAGTCAGTCGCCTGAGTCGGGAATTGAACCCGGGTCTCAGGCGCTGTGAGGCAGCAGTGCTACCCACTGTGCCACCGTGCCGCCCACAAATCTGATGAATAACTTCTAGACATGGTCGACTTATATCCATTGGAGCTTAAATGTATCCCATTTAATCCAGAGACTAAGTAAAATGTTTCCCCTCGGCATGTCATGTGTCTCCAAAACTCCTTCCAAAAAGGTCAGTGGAGCAGAGTCAATGAATATTTTTAAGGCAGATGGATTCTTGTTAAGCAAGGGGCTGTAAGGTTATCAGGGGTAGGTGGGAATGTGGTTTGAGATTCCAATCAGATTAACCACGATCACATTGAATGGTAGAGCAGGTTTAAGGGTCCTTGCCTGCTCTTGTTCGCGATTTATGTGCATGTTTGTGTCCAAACTGAGTTGAATGCTGAGGAATGTGGGCACTGGGGGAACTGAGGTCAAAGAGCAGACTCTTATTGAGTGATGGAGCAGATTTAGGAAGAATGCTGCCTGCTTTTGGTTGATTAGCTCAATTTACTGGCCAATCGGTTGATGTCACAGTGTGATGCCCTCAGCAAAGGTTGAATTCTGGCATTGGCTGAGATACCATGAAGGCTTCCACCTTCTGAATCCTTGTCTGATATGTGGTGTAATGATGCTGTAGCTTTAAGAAGGTTATTTAATCCTGGTTTCTTTTAAGAGAGAGAGTGAATGAGAGGGGCTGAGCTGACTAGTTAAGAGCAGCTCTTGAGTAAATAGCTTGGCAGGCCTTGGGGTATATTTAACAGCCTGAATGGGTGTGGACAGGTCCCACAGATTAGGATTTCTAGTTTTGGGTTTTTCAGTAACATCAGAAGCTACTGGGGTCTCAACTGAAATCGGGAGCTTCAGTGAATGATTCCTGACTGCAACTCTTTCTCTGAATTTTCACTTGATGTTTTTTCCCTCCTGGAGTGGAAAACTGCATGTGAGAATCTGTGTCTGAATTTGCCTTTTTGCCGAGGCATGTGTTTATGGAATGTTATCATGTTGGAACAGTTAATTAGTAATAGGCAATGTATCTATCATTCTGTTAAGTTTTCAAATAGAACCAAGATATTCTAAATTCCTCTTCCTTTGTTTATATGTTAACTATAGTGTTTAAATAAATTGTTTTACTTAACATCGAGTAGTTTGATCAGTTGCATTGCATCGGGGACAGACTCTTTACCTTTAAAATGCCTTTAAAATAAGATGGAGTTAGGGTCTGGACTACCTTCTTAAAATATTTTGTGGGGATTTCGCCTGGTCCATAACAGTGGTGACATTCAGGCTAAACCATGATCAGTTGTCTCTATAATGACAGACTGTGGCTAGGGTGACTTCAGTCATAGGCTTATGTTTTTAATCTTTGACTTAGTAACTGGTTTCAGTGTGTCTGAAATGAATAATTAGCTTGTAACAATTTCTGCACCCTTGGTAATTTGTTTTAAATAGCTTTTGAGGCCTAGCTTCAGAATTAAAGATTTTTTTTGTGTACAACTAATGGATCTATGTTTCTCCTAGAATTTTTTGCAACCTAGTAAAGTAAATGGTGGGGTCTCAATGTTTCTTCGAGGAGAAAGTGAGGACTGTAGATGCTGGAGATCAGAGCTGCTTCAAGGAAGGCATCCATGATGCCCTCCACCGCATCTCCTCCACTTCCCGCTCCTCTGCTCTTGAGCCCCGCCCCTCCAATCGCTACCAGGACAGAACCCCACTAGTTCTCACCTACCACCCCACCAGCCTCAATATACATCGTATCATCCATCGTCATTTCCACCATCTCCAAACAGACCCCACCACCAGGAATATATTTCCCTCCCCTCACCTATCAGCGTTCCGAAAAGACCACTCCCTTCGTGATTCCCTCGTCAGGTCCACACCGCCCACCAACCCAACCTCTACTCCTGGCACCTTCCCCTGCAATAGCAAGAAATGCAAAACTTGCGCCCACACCTCCTCCCTCACTTCCCTCCAAGGCCCCAAGGGATCCTTCCATATCCGCCATAAATTCATCTGCACCTCCGCACACATCATTTACTACATCCGCTGCACCGATGTGGCCTCCTCTATATTGGGGTGACAGGCTGCCTACTTGCGGAACGTTTCAGAGAACACCTCTGGGACACCCGGACCAACCACCCAACCACCCCGTGGCTCAACACTTCAATTCCCCCTCCCACTCCATCAAGGACATGCAGGTCCTTGGATTCCTCCATCGCCAGACCATAACAACACGACGGTTGGAGGAAGAGTGCCTCATCTTCTGCCTAGGAACCCTCCAACCACAAGAGATGAACTCAGATTTCTCCAGTTTCCTCATTTCCCCTCCCCCCACCTTGTCTCAGTCGAATCCCTCGAACTCAGCACCGCCCTCCTAACCTGCAATCCTCTTCCTGACCTCTCCGCCCCCACCCCACTCCGGCCTATCACCCTCACCTTGACCTCCTTCCACCTATCGCATTTCCAATGCCCCTCCCCCAAGTCCCTCCTCCCTACCTTTTATCTTAGCCTGCTAGACACACTTTCCTCATTCCTGAAGAAGGGCTCATGCCCGAAACGTCGATTCTCCTGTTCCTTGGATGCTGCCTGACCTGCTGCACTTTTCCAGCAACACATTTTCAGCTCTCAATGTTTCTAACAGGTTTCTGGAACTTGAATTTTTAAGTTCAAGAAAAACACCCATATCTTAGAGAGATTTTTTATCAATTTTTTATTTTTGATTGAATGGCAGAGCAGACTCGATGTCTGAACGGTCTAATATCTGCTCCTACATCTTATGGTCTTATGATCTAACTTTTCTTGTCTTATTTTGGGTTTTGAGCAGTAATATAAAGTCCATGGATGAAGATCACTATTAGATCAGGTCTCCTGAGAAGGGAATGATGTAGTGAAACTATATTATCTTGGAGTTAAGAGTTAGTGTTAGTTCCAGATCAGAAGTGTTGGAATAAAACCCTGAAGGGATTACTGAAATCTGCATATGTTTAAACTCAGATGTATAATAACTCCAGGATGAAACTATTTGCCATTCCAACCTACATGTTAGTCACATTAGCCTATCTAAATGATAAATTCAATTACTCTGGTATGAGTACTATGTGAATAGTATTTTTAGGTACAATACAAGGTGTGTTTTCAGATACTTACTGGGGTGGGTTTTGTGTACTATACAAAAACTGTTGTTTATCTTGTCAATGTATAAGTGGGTATTTTGAAATTAATGAGGTTATACTTTTACTGGGTATTTAAAAGTCTTTGAATTTGTGTTATAAGTGCGTAGTTTGGTTTATTTAATCTTATCTTTTGTTAATAACTTTTTTGTTATTATAGCAAAATCTGCAGATTGCATACTTATGTTAAAATCAAAACAAATCAAAATATGACTGAGCAAGCCAAGTTTCTGTCTGGGATCTTGTTTGTCCAGTACTAACATCAGTTGGATTCATAATAATAGAAAAGATTGAGGAGAATAAGAAAATTCTTTCTTTTAAAGAATCGTGATGGACAGCAATGAAGCTGAACAATGGTCATGCAGAGTGAATACTTCCCCACTCAAATACACAATCAATTTGCTGCTATCATCAAACACACAGCCATAGAATTGTCATACATCACAGAACTCAGGTCTTTCCCAACCAAATGGCTTATGGCTCAATTTATGCTCCACATCTTTTTTAACCTTCCACTTGTTTCTCTTTTATGTACATACTTAATTCCTCTTAAGTCATATGTTAGACACATAATAAAGGTCTTTTAATTGTGCACTCCCCTCACCTGCAAGAGCAACACCTCCACTGTCAAATATTAATGCCAGGCCCCATATTAACCATCCTTGTGAGTAATGGTACAGACACTGTTTGTCTCAGATGTATCAGACATTGTTTTATGTCATACGGTCAGTGTGTAAGTGTACTTTTAAGAGACATACTAACAATATCACCCCGGTATCATAGCATGGGATATGAGGGTGTATAAAGATCTCATTTTTCATTATAGGGTGGCATGATGACTCAGTGGTTAGCTCCACTAGGTCAGGGGCACGGCTTTGATTCCACTCTCGGGGAACTGTCTGTGTAGAGTTTGTACATTCTCCCCGTGTCTGTGGGTTTCCTCCGGGTGGTCCAGTTTCCTCCCATAATCCAAAGATGTGCAGGTTCGGTTGATTAGCCATGGGAAATGCAGGTCTTTGGGTAGGGAGATGGGTCTGGATGGGATCCTCTTCCAAGGGTTGGTATGTGTTCAATCAGCCAAATGGCCTATTTCCATACTGTAGGGATTCTATGAACTTACCCCAGGGGCACACAAGACATGATATATCACTGGAAACATGCTGCTGTTCGTAATCACATAGCTCATGTCAAAACATTGATTTTTTTAAAAAATTCCCTATTGTTGGTTGAGAACTGAAATGAGAAAATAACCATTTTAAATTCAAATATTGCTGCATGTTTTGAAAGCAAGGAACATGACCCTCATTGTAAAGATTCACACAGTTCCTGGTTCAAACAGTAGTTGGACTGTAGTTTGCAGTTGAGCTGGATTCGAAGGATTATAAACAAACTGAGCTTTGCTTGGCAACAAGGAGATGATTGGTCTGTGGAGTGATGACCAGTTGTTGATGAAAGGATTTCTGCCTGCCAACATCGATGTGATTGGTTTTCAGGTCACTGAACAATCTGGGGCTGTGAACAAGATAGAGAGAAGGCATGAGGCCCTCACCAGTTCAAGACCTTTCTCTATTCTCTGCAGGAAAAGCTACTTCAGGCTTGAAGGAGACCTGTTAATTTTATCTTCAGTGAATGCTGTAAGTCATGACTCTTAACTGGATATGTTTGAGATATTTTTCAAATGAACCAGCCACCCTGTGCCTCCTGCATATCGGTAAAAGCCTCTAATGAAGGAAGACTGAAGTATTGTTCTGATCAACACAAGAACCACCTCAGCAAACCTGTGACCAGAGACCATCCACAGCACCCATGTTTATTTTCCTGTCCATCTAAGGGAGGGGGGGGGGGGGGTTATAAGGGGATTAAGTTTTAATTAGTACAGAGTTAAATGTCAATGGTTCTTAATTGTTTGCCTGTTGCTAGAGTCTAATTATTTGTCAGAAATAATAATATTTGTTAAATACAAAATTCGAGTCATAGAGATGTACAACATGGAAACAGACCCTTTGGTCCAACCTGTCCATGCCAACCAGATATCCCAACCCAATCTAGTCCCACCTGCCAGCACCAGGCCCATATCCTTCCAAGCCCTTCCTATTCTTATACCCATCCAAAAGCCTCTTAAATGATGCAATTGTACCAGCCTCCACCACTTCCTCTGGCAGCTCATTCCATATATGTACCAACTTCTGTGTGAAAATGTTGCTCCTTAGGTCTCTTCCATATCTTTCCCCTCTCACTCTAAACCTATGCCCTCTAGTTCTAGAGTCCCCCACCCCAGGGAAAAGATTTTGTCTATTTAACCTATTCATGCCCTTCATGATCTTATAAACCTCAATAAGGTCTATGCATTTTGTTAACATGGATCTGAAAATCAGGCCAATGTAAAATCTGTGGATACTTTTTAAAAATCCTTAATCTTTTGATTATGACTCCAGGAATAGCAGAGCTTCATTTCCTGAGTGCTAGCCCACTGAGATGTGAAACTCAATGTTAGCCCAGTCACCTATATCCCAGACAAATGTACCATTCTTGCACAATGGTCAGTTGTAATAAATGTCTGTTGGATTTCTCAATACCACATTGTCCACACCTAGTTTCGAATGTTACAGGACACAATCTAAGCCATGCTGCATCAAGTCAAACACCTTGTTGGAAGCAGCATCACACCTAGACAATCCAGCAGAGAGAATGTCAGTACCTGCTTCATGTTAATGCGACATGTATTCTGCCAAAGCAGCAGTAGGCACACAGACAAATCTTTACTTCAATTTATTATTTTTAAGCCTTGCTGTATGAGCTGCAAGGACATCCACCAGCTATGTGGGTGAAGTAGAAAGACAATTCTTTCCATGTTTTTAATTAATTGTCCCTTAGGTTTAGAGTCCTCAAGTCATAGAGCTATACAGCATGGAACCGGACCATTCACTCTAACTCGTCCATGCCAACCAGATATCCTAAATTAATCTAGTCCCATTTGCTAGCACTTGGCCCATATTCCTCTAAACCCTCCCTGTTCATTTACCCATCCAGATATCTTTTAAATGTTATAATTGTACCATTTCCTCTGTACCAATTCCACCACTTTCTCTGGCAGCTCATTCCATGCACGCGCCACCCACTGTTTGAAAAGATGCCCCTCAGGTCCCTTTTAAATCTTTCCCCTCTCACCTTAAACCTATGTCCTTTAGTTTTGGATCCCCCACCCCAGGAGAAAAGACCCTGGCTATTCGCCTTCTCCATGCCCCTCGTGTTTTTATAAACCTCTCTCTAAGGTCATCCTCAGCCTCCGATTCTTCAGGGAAAACAGCTGCAGCCTATTCAGCCTCTCCCCAAAGCTCAAATTCTCCAACCTCAGCAATGTCATTGTAAATCCTTTCTGAACCTTTTAAAGTTTAACAACATCCTTTCTACAAGAGGGAGACTAGAGCTGAACGTAATATTCCAAAAATTGCCTAACCAATGCCCTGTACAGCTATAACATGACCTCCCAACTCCTATATTCAATATGGTGGCTGTTGGTGGTGTTGAGATAATGGTATTATACTAGCAATCTGGAGCTCAGGCTAATATTGTGGGGGTGTGGGTTCAAGTCTCATGAGAATAGTGAATAAATCTGGAGTATAAAGGTAATGGGGACTATGATGACTTTTATTTCCAATTATAAAAATCACTTAGGCTCTTTAGGGAAGAGGAACCGCCTACATTAACCCGTGAGGCCAAACCAATAGCAACATGATTGACTCTTAATGATCTCTAATTATCATATCAAACCCATCAGTTCAAGGGAAATTAGGGATGGTCAACAACTGTGATGCCCAAAGCCCACCAATGAATATCTACAACAAAATAAAATAACTTTAATCAACCTGTACAGAGATGTTGTGGCACACACTCTGGAGCAGATGGGTCCTGAGACAAGGCCTTGTGGATCAGAGGTAGCAACACTGCCACTGCAACACAGAGCTGCGAGATTAATGGCATATTGCACAGAACCTACGTGTCAGCTATGATTTAAGTAGCCCTCTCAATCCTGCTCCTTGTCATTGACACCGCCTCAAACTCCAACATCTTCACCTAGGGCACTCAGACTAGAAGCTGTCCTTAGATCCTCCAATCCAGATTCTGAAAAGAAAAAACAGTCAACGAAGGAAAATAGTCATTGGTGTCTAGACCATCTTCTACCATCTCAGAATTGTTGCTCGCTAGACTTTAATTATTTTTAGATTAAACTCTGGCACACAATTTCTAGTTAATAATTTAATTTAATCTAAGCACACACTGTAAAATTCTTCAACCTTCTGGCCGACTACATTTTATATAGATTTTGATCAAATTAACTAGCTAGTTCACAATGCCTAGCCAAAAGTGAGGGCTGCAGATGCTAGAGATCAGAGTCTAGATTAGTGTGATGCTGGAAAAGCACAGCAGGTCAGGCAGCATCCGAGGAGCAGGAGAATCGATGTTTCGGGCAAAAGCCCTTATTTGCCTTGTTGCCTTTAACATCCAGGTATTTATGACATTAACACAAATCTGTAAAAACAAATAGGACTCTCTGCCTGACAATATTGTGGGGTATCTACTCCCCAGAAACTGCAACAGTTCAAGAAAGCAGCTCACCACCACCTCCTCCAGGGCAATTAGGGATAGGCATTAAATGCTGGCCCATCAGTAATGCCCATAGAGATGAAGAGTCAGCGAGACCCAAAACATTAGCTTAGCTCTCTCTGTATGGATGCCGTCTGACCCACTGTGATCTTCAGCATTTGTTGTTTTCAATAATTCCCAAATTCCATAAATGAATAACAAAATTGTAACTGGCACAAAAATAGCTCTCTCAGAGAAAATCTGACACGGAGAAGATCAGTTCCTTATTACGATGTTGAAACAACATCACAGAATCTGTTAGAGCCACCCGAGAGGCAGACTGGACCTTGGAGTTTAACGTCTCATCTGAAAGATGGTGGCTGCACTCTGTCATGTTGGCACCAGGAATGTCAGTCTAGAGTTTAGGATGAAGGTCCTGAAATAGCTCTACGAGCCCAACACACACTGACTGCGAGCTGGAAATGCTGAAGTTGTAACATCTGTCACAAAGCTCAAGATAACACAAGATGGAGAGCTGTTGTAATGGAAATCTTGCATTAAATGTAGTTTTGCTCAGATTCCAAAGGGATCCTGTGTCTCTGAGCTCCTGACATCATCCCCGTAGTATTTTTTTGACAGCTCAGAACAGTCAGTATTCTGATTACATCCCAAGGGTAGCTGCACTGTACAAATTGATTCCTGCCTCCCAGATGATGCCTTGGTTTTGACCACGGTTTGTTCTAAAGATTTTTTTTTCATAACAGACTGTCTCTGACACTTTGCAACAGCAAGTAGATCATTCCAATCTGCGGTCTTTACACTTAGGAGGTAGTAAGTTTGACTCCCTGTCCTCTGTGGTTAATGAAATGTTGGCATACTTGAACATATGGTTTTTTTGAAAACATGATATATTTCCCCTGTTCTTAGAATGACAGCATCAGAAGGAGGCCATTCAGCCCATTGTAAACCTGTACATTCTTCTTTCCTAGGTAATAATCCAATTCCTTCACTGCAGCAGAGAAGGTACACAGGAGATCCAAGATTCGAATGCTGATTGAGTGAATAAAGAGAAACCATTTTCATGACTGGAGGGTCAATAACCGGAGTTGAAGTAAAAGAAAAGGTGTGAAAAAAGAGACGACGTCACACAAAGTTGTTACAATTTGGGAACCACTAAAAGGGAGATGGGAACAGATTGAATTATAACTTTTAAAAGAGCTTTGGATGCATATTTGAAAGGGAGAGCTTTGATAGGTCATGGGGTAAGAGCTAAGGGGTTGGAATCAATCTGGTAGCTGTTTCAAAGAGACGGTACAGGCAGAATGAGCTGAATGGTTTCTGCCTGGGTTATATGGTCAAGCCATTTCAGCAAATATGTTGCTATCCCTCTTTTGCGTGTGCTTTATTGAGTTTTGCTCTAGATCCTCAATTATTCACCCTGCTTAGTGTCCATTATGAACCCTTTAGTCCAACTCCTGCTTCATTTCCCATCCTATATTTGTTCATCTCTTTATCTACAATCAGTCATAGAGTCATTCAGCACAGGAACAGTCCCTTAGGTCCAACTACTCCATGTCGCCCATATTCCCAAACTAACCTAGTTCCACTTGCCTTGCATTTGGCCCACATCCTTATATTTCCTATTCATGTACTTTTCCAAATATCTTTTAAATGTTGTAGCTGTACTTACATCTACCACGTCTTTGGAAGTTTATTCTACACACCAACCACTCTCTGTAAAAGTGTTTCCCCTCATGTCGGCGATATTGTGGACAGCGAGGAAGCTTATCAGAAATTGCAGCAGGATCTTGATCAGCTGGGGAAGTGGGCCGAGAAATGGGAAATGGAGTTTAATATAGATAGGTGTGAGGTCTTCCATTTTGGAAAGTCAAACCAAGGTAGGAGTTTCATGGTGAATGGTAAGACCTTCAGGAGTTTAGTGGAACAGAGGGACCTTGGAGTTTGGACTCACAGCTCTCTGAAAGTGGAGTCACAGGTAGACAGGGCAGAGAAGAAGGCTTTTGGCACATTGGCCTTCATCAGTCAGGGCACTGAGCATAGAAGTTGGGAAGTTATGTTGCAGTTGTTCAGGTCATCAGTGAGGCCACACCTGGAGTATTGTGTTCAGTTTTGGTCACCTTGCTATAGGAAGAATGTCATTAAATTGGAAAGACTGCAGAAATTTACAAGGATGTTGCCAGGACCCAAGGGTCTAAGTTATAGGAGAGGTTGGACAATTTCGGACTTTAGAGCGTAGGAGACTGAGGAGAGAGCTAATTGAGGTGTATAAGATCATGAGAAGCATGGATAAGGTGAATACACTCGGTCTTTTTCCCAGAGTTGGGGAATTGAGGACTAGAGGGCATCAGTTTAAAGTTAGAGGGGAAAGAATAAAAGGGAACCTGAGGGGAAATGTTTTTACACAGAGGGTGGTACACATATGGAATGAGCTGCCAGCAGAAGTGGTTGAGGCGGGTACATTAACAACATTTAACAGAGATTTGGACAAGTACATGAATAGGAAAGGATTAGAAGGCTACGGGCCAGTGCAGGGAAATGGGGTTAGCGTGGATGGACATTTCGGTTGGCATGGACCAGTTTGGGCCAAAGGGCCTGTATCTGTGCTGGAGGACTCTGTGACTCTATGCCCTTTATTAAAATTTCTCCTCTCACCTTAAATATATGACTCCTAGTTTTGAACTCCCCCACCTTAGGGAAAAGAGCCTTGCTATTTACCTTTTCTATGGCCCTAATGATTTTTAAATCTCTGTAAAGTCACCCTGCAACCTCTGATGTTCCAGTGCAAAACCCCCAGTCCATTCAGCCTTTCTTTATAACTCAAACCTTCCATTCCCAGTAATACCCTGGTAAATCTTTCTGATTCCTCTCCAATTAAGTAATATCCTTTCTATAACAGGGAGACCAGAACTGTACACAATACTCCAGAAGAGGCCTCACCAACGTCGTGTACAACTCCAACATGACGTCTCAACTCCTATACTCATAGCTCTGAGCAATGAAGATAAGTGTGTCAACACCTTCCTAACCACTCTGTCTTACAGTCTCATCCAAATCATTTATATAAATGACAAACAAAAGTGGAGTGAGCACTGATCCCTGTGGAACACCGCTGGTCACAGGCCTCCAGTTCAAAAAAAACAACCGTCCACCATCACCCTCTGTGTCTTATCGTCAAGCCAATTTTGTATCCAATTGGCAAGCTCACCCGGAATCCCATGTGACCTAACTTTACTAATTAGTCTACCGTGCGGAACCTTGTCAAAGGCTTTTCTAAAGTCCATGCAGCCAATGTCTACCACACTACCCGTATCACTACTTCCTCAAAAAAGTCAATTAAGTTTGTGAGAGACAATTTCCCTCACACAAATATGCTGACTATCCCTAATCAATCCTTGTCTTTCCAAATATATGTAAATCCTGTCTTTCAGAACTCCTTTCAATAACTTACCTACCACCGATGCCAGACTGACAGATCTATATTTCCCAGGCTTCTCCTTACATCCTTTCTTAACTAAAGGCACAACGTTAGCCACGCTCCAGTCCTCCAACACCTCACCAGTGGTTATAGATGATAAACCTTTTTTGCGTATTTTTTTCCTCTCACCTCCAAAAAGTCCTGGGATACATTTCATCAGGTCCTGGAGATTTATCCAATTATATGATTTCTAAGAGCTCTGGCACTTCCTCCTCTGTAATATAAGCTGCTTTCAAAGCATCAATATTTATTTCCCCAAGTTCTCTAGCCTTCAGACCCCAAAGGTTAGTTGGTCAGTAAGGATGATCTTTTTCATTAGGTTGTCTGTTGGGATGATAACTTTCATTGGATGAGCAGCGAAGATGGTCCACATCATTGAGTAGTCAATGAGCTGTGTAAGTACCCATACAGTTTGCTGAGACCAGAATCATTTTCACTTGTGTAGAATCATGGAATAGTAGCTGGTAACCACTTCGGTGGAAAGGTCAGGACCGGTGCTGAGGGCAATGCTTCAGTCTTAAAGAGGAGGGTCAAGATGATTTCATGATTTACATGTCCAGGACCTGCAGAAATCAACAAACATTCATTCATTTTGAATCCAAACAGTGCAGAAATATCATTTCTATCTCAACAGGCCTGGTGAAGTGGATTGCTAGAAGAAAAATATTGCATCTTGCAGCCAAGATGCCTTTGAAATCAGCTGGTGACACCTCTGCCCCATGCCAGATTGACATTTCCCTAGAATTAGGCTTTGTAGGCCTCAATGAGCCTCATTTGCATGGCATGGTGGCTCAGTGGTTAGCATTGCTGCCTTACAGCACCAGGGACCCAGGTTCAATTTCACCAGCAGGTGACTATCTGTGAGGAGTTTGCACATTCTCCCCAAGTCTGCATGGGCTTCCTTCCACAGTCCAAAGCTGTGCAGGTTGGATGGATCGACCATGCTAAATTCCCCAATAGTGTCCAGGAATGTGTAGATTAGGTGGGTTAGCTATAGTGAAAATCCCATGCCAGGACAGTGCGGGTTTTGGATGGGATGCTGTTCGTATGGTCAGTACAGACTTGACTGGCCAAATGGTCTCTTCCTGCACTGTAGGGTTGTATGATTCAAAGTACATTATTTACATGTCACAATGATCTCTGAAGTTGAGTTAGGGGAAAATATGGCCAGTCACCCACCTAGTTTTATCTGTTTCTCCTGCATGAATTACTTTTTCAATGGGACACTTTTCAAATGCTGTATTGGTGTTTGAGTAAAGCATGCTTGAGTTGACATAAGCCTCCCTTCACTCTGACCCAATGATCGACCTTAACTGGACAGCTGACAATAAGCTTAGGTTGGACATTTCCGTTGAGATTATTCCTTCAGTGTAGCAGTGACCTGATTAAGATACTATGATATAATGTGGTAGCAGCCCCCAGCAGATTGTAGTTGGGATAGAGTGCTCCTTTCTTCACTGAGTGAAAGGGCCTTTCTTATTAAAGGTGGTGAAGGATAACTCTGTACTGAGTCTGAACAAGAAGATGAACTTGGTGTATACCACAAGACATAGTTCATGGTGTGATGGTACAACAACTAAAAGTTACATTACCTTGTAGATATAATTACAAAGACCATCAGGAACCGGAGATGCCCTGGCTCTCAAGTGAAGACTGTGTGACATCGTCAAATTGGGACCTCTTACAGTCTCCAACATTAACTTATTCTGAACAATTATCCTGTATAACAATGTACACCATTGAGTCAATTCCTTACTGTGGGCACATGCTGAGTCAAGAATTGGCTTTGTTTCAGTTTGGAGGCTCATGCTCAAACAAAATTGTCTTCTTTATTTTCACAATTTCAATTATTATCCAACAATAATTGCCAGTTTGAGGGCGATGGTGAACTGCCTTCTCGGCAGATGCAGCCCATGTGGTGTAGATTCGATCACAGTATTCAAAGTGAGGGATTGTGGGATTTTAACCCAGTGATAGTAAGGGAATAACCACCATAACTGAGTGATCTGAAGGGAACTGAGAGTTAATTCCTTTCAATCAGTATCCTTCATCCTTAAGTAGGTAGAGATCATGGGTTTGAGAGAAGTTGCTAAAAAAACCCTTACTGACTTCCTACAGTTGATACATCACTGATGGCCATGCCTTCTGAAACTTTGAGCTCCAGAACTTCATCCCAAAATCTCTGCCTCTCAATCTCACTCTCTCTCACCCCTACTTTAAGTCATTGCTTTAAAGCGACCTTTATAGGAAAGCTTTTGATCACCTGTCCGAGCATTAACTTGTGGAACTGATTTTGTATGGTAATCATCCTGTAAAGTGCTTTGGGATTAAGAATGCCACATAAATACAAGTTGTTATTTGTGTTGCTGTTAACATAGCAAAATGCATTCAGAAAACTGCCTTGGATTCAAGCAGTCTCCCTAAAGTGAAAGTGCAGTGATGTTAACAAATGATACCATTCGGACACTCAATTTTAAATATAATATTCATGGGAGCATTATACCCAGGAGCATCGCCAATCATAATTACATTCAGGAATGTTTCTAATTAGATTTAGATTTAAAAAGGGCTAGCTAATACTGCGTTTCTCACAACTTCAAGACATCGAAAGCATTTTCCAACCAATTAAGGAATTCTGAGGGGCAGTCAGTCCTGAGAGGGAGTGCAATAGCTAGATTTTACCAACATCAATGAGAGAAATGACCAGATAATCTATCATACTAAAGGATGCAATAAAGTACCAGAAATACTCAGCAGGTCCGATGGCACTTGTGGAGAGGAAATAAGAGATAATGCTCCAAGTGCGCAAACTCGTCTACAGAACTGCAAAGAGAGGGAGAAAAGTGATACGTTTCCTACAATCGGAAAAACCTGGGGAGGAGCTTGTCCAACAGAAGGAAAGGTCAGGGGAAGGTTAGAGAGTGAGGGAGATGTCAGGGGAAGGTTAGAGAGTGAAAGAAATGATAGGGGAAGATTATAGAGTGAAGGAGATGTCAGGAGAAGGTTAGAGAGTGAGAGAGATGTCAGGGGAAGATTAGAGAGTGAGGGAGATGTCAGGGGAAGGTTAGAGAGTGAAAGAAATGATAGGGGAAGGTTATAGAGTGAGGGAGATGTCAGGGGAAGATTAGAGAGTGAGGGAGATGTCAGGGGAAGGTGACAGAGTGAGAGAGATGTCAGGGGAAGGTTAGAGAGTGAAAGAAATGATAGGGGAAGATTATAGAGTGAAGGAGATGTCAGGGGAAGGTTAGAGAGTGAGAGAGATGTCAGGGGAAGATTAGAGAGTGAGGGAGATGTCAGGGGAAAGTGACAGAGTGAGAAAGATGTCAGGGGAAGGTTAGAGAGTGAAAGAAATGATAGGGGAAGGTTATAGAGTGAGGGAGATGTCAGGGGAAGGTTAGAGAGTGAGGGAGATGTCAGGGGAAGATTAGAGAGTGAGGGAGATATCAGAGGAAGGTTAGAGAATGAAGGCGATGTCAGGGAAAGGTTAGAAAGTGTGGGAATGTCAGGGGAAGTTTAGAGAGTGAAGGAGATGATGAGAAAGTTAGATAGTGCAGGAGATGTCAGGGGAAGGTTGGAGAGTGAAGGAGATGTCAGTAGAAGATTTAAGAGTGAGAGAAATGTCAGAGGAAAGTTAGAGAGGGCAGGGAGATTATCAGGAGAAGTTTAGAGAGTGGGGGAGATGTCAGGGGAAAGTTAGAGAGTGAAGGAGATGATAGGGGAAGGTTAGAGAGTGAGGGAGATGTTAGTGGAAGATTAGGGAGTGTGGGGGATGTCAGGGGAAGGTTAGAGAGTGAAGGCAATGTCAGGGGAAGGTTAGAGAGTGAGGGAGATTTCAGGGGAAGATTAGAGAGTGAGGGAAATATCAGGGGAAGGTTGGAGAGTGAGGGAGATGACAGGGGAAGATTATAGAGTGAAGCAGATATCAGGGGAAGGTTAGAGGGTGAAGGAGATGTCAGGGGAAGGTCAGAGAGTGAAGGAGATGTCAGGGGAAAGTTAGAGAGTGAGGGAGATTATCAGGGGAAGTTTAGAGTGAAAGAGATGTCAAGGGAAGGTTAGTGAGAAAAGGAGATGTCACAGGAATGTTATGGAGTGAAGGAGATGTCTGCCGAAGGTTACAGGGTAAAGCAAGTGTTGGAGCAAGGTTAGTGAGTGAGACAGATGTCAGGGGATGTTCAGAGACTGAAGGCGATGTCAATGGAAGGTTAGAGAGTGAAGGAAATGTCAGTAGAAGATTTGAGTGTGAGAGAGGTGTCAGGGGATGGGTAGAAATTGAGGGAGATGTCATGGGAAGGTTACAGGGTGAAGGAGATATCAGGGGAAGAGTTGAGATTGAAGGACATGTCAGGGGATGGTTAGAGAGTGAAGGGGATTTCAGGCAAAGGTTAGAGAGTGAGGGAGATGTCAGGGAAAAGTTGAGAGTGAGGGAGATGTCAGGTGAAGGTTAGAGAGTGAGGGAAAAGTCAGGGGAAGGTCAGAGAGTGAAGGAGATATTAGGGGAAGATTACAAGGTGAAGGAGACATCAGGGGAAGGTTACAGATTGAGGGAGATATGAGGGGAAGGTTATAGAGCAAAGTAAGTGTCAGGGGAAGGTTAGAGAATCAAAGGGATATCAGGGGAAGGTTAGAGAGTGAAGGAAATGTCAGGTGATCGTTAGTGAGTGGAGGGGATGTCGTGGGAAGGTTAGAGAGTGAGGGAGATGTCAGGGGAAATTAGAGAGTGAAGGAGATGTCAGGGGAAGGTTGGAGAGTGAAGGAGATGTCAGCCGAAGGTTAAAGAGGGAAGGAGATGTCAGTAGAAGATTTGAGAATGAGAGATGTCAGCGAATGTTGAGAGAGTGAAGGAGATGTCAACAGAAAGTTAGAGAGTGAAGTAAATGTCAGGGGAAGGTTAGAGAGTGAAGGAGATGTCAGGGGAAGGTTAGAGAGTGAGGGAGATATCAGGGGAAGGTTAGAGAGTGAGGGAGATATCAGGGGAAGGTTAGAGAGTGAAAGAGATGTCAGGCGAGGATTAGAGAGCGAAGGAGATGTCATGGGAAGATTAGAGAGTGAGAGAGGTGTCAGGGGAAGGTTAGAAAGTGAAGGAAATGTCAGGGGATCGTTAGTGAGTGAAGGCGATGCCAAGGGAAGGTTAGAAAGTGAAAGAGATGTCAGGGGAAAGTTAGAGACTGAGGGAGATGTCAGGGGAAATTAGTGAGTGAAGGAGATGCCAGCCGAAGGCTAGATAGTGAAGGAGATGTCAGTAGAAGATTTGAGTGTGAGAGAAATGTCAGAGGAAGGTTAGACAGTGAAGGAGATGTGAGGGGAAGGTGAGAGATTGATGCAAGTATCAGGGGAAAGTTAGAGAGTGAGAGAGATGTCAGTGGATGTTTAGAGAGTGAAGGAGATGTCAGGGGAAGGTTAGAGAGTGAATTAAATGTCAGGGGAAGGTTAGAGAGTGAAGGAGATGTCAGGGGAAGAATTGAGGTGAGGGAGATATCAATGGAAGGTTAGAGAGTGAAAGAGATATCAGGGGAAGGTTACAGAGTGAGGAAGATGTCAGGGGAAATTAGAGAGTGAGGGAGCTGTCTGCCAAAGTTTAGAGAGTGAGGGAAGCGTCAGAGGAAGATTGGAGACAGAAGGAGATGTCAGTGGAAGATTTGAGAGTGAATGAGATGTCAGAGGAAAGTTAGAGAGTGAGGGAGATTATCAGGGGAAGTTTAGAGAGTGAAGGAGATGTCAAGGGAAAGTTAGAGAGTGGAGGAGATGTCTGCCGAAGGTTAGAGGGTGAAGCAAGTGTCAGGGCAAGGTTAGAGAGGGAGGGAGACGTCAGGTGAAGGTTTGAGTGTGAAGAAAGTATCAGGTGAAGGTTAAAGAGTGAGAGAGATGTCAGTGGATGTTTAGAAACTGAAGGCAATGTCAACGGAAGGTTAGAGAGTGAAGGAAATGTCAGGGGAAGCTTAGAGAGTGAGGGAGATATCAGGGGAATGTTAGAGAGTGAAAGAGATGTCAGGGCAAAGTTAGAGAGTGAGGGAGATGTCAGTGGAAGTATAGGGAGTGAAGGAGATCTCAAGTGAAAGTTAGAAAGTGAAGGAGATGACTGCCAAAGGTTAGAGAGTGAAGCAAGTATCAGGGCAATGTTAGAGAGTGAAGGAGTTGTCAGGGGAAAGTAAGAGAGTCAGGGAGATATCAGGGGAAGGTCAGAGAGTGAAGGAGATGTCAAGGGAACATTAGAGAGTGAAGGAGATGTCTGCTGAAGGTTAGAGAGTGAAGCAAGCGTCAGGGGAAGGTTAGCGAGTGAGGGAGATGTCAGGGGAAGGTCAGTGAGTTAAGGAGAGGTCAGGGGAAGCTTAGGGCATGAAGGAGAGGTCTGCCGAAGGTTACAGAGTGAAGCAAGTGTCAGGGGAAGGTTAGAGAGTGAGGGTGAAGTCAGGGGAAGGTCAGTGAGTTAAGGAGATGTCAGGGATGATTAGAGATTGAAAGAGATGTCAAGGGAAAGTTAGAGAGTGAAGGAGATGTCTGCTGAAGGTTAGAGAGTGAAGCAAGTGTCAGGGGAAGGTTAGAGAGCGAGGGCGATGTCAGGGGAAGAGTAGAGAGTGAATGAAATGTCAGGCGAGGATGTGAGAGTGAAGGAGATGTCATGGGAAGATTAGAGAGTAAGGGAGACGTCAGGGGAAGGTTAGAGAATGAAGGAGATGTCAGTGGAAGGCTAGAGAGTGAGGGAGATGTCAGGGGAAGTTTAGAGAGTGAAGGAGATCTCAAATGAAAGTTAGAAAGTGAAGGAGATGACTGCCAAAGGTTAGAGAGAGAAGCAAGTATCAGGGCAATGTTAGAGAGTGAAGGAGTCAGGGGAAGGTTACAGATTGAGAGAGATATCATGGGAAGGTTAGAGAGAAAAAGGAATGTCAGGGGAAGGTTAGAGAGTGAACAATGTGTCAGGGGATAGTTAGAGAGTGAAGGGGATGTCAGGGGAAAGTTAGAGAGTGAAGGAGATATCAGTGGAAGGCTAGAGAGTGAGGGAGATGTCAGGGGAAGATTAGAGACTAAAGGAAGTGTGAGGGGAAATTTAGAGAGTGAAGGGGATGTCAGGGGAAGTTTAGAGAGTGAAGGAGATGTTAAGGGAAGGTTAGAGAGTGAAGGGGATATCAGGGGAAGCTGAGAGAGTGAAGGAAATGTTCAGGGGAAGATAGAGAATGAAGTAGATGTCAGGGGAAGGTTAGAGAGTGAAGGAGGTGTCAGGGGAAGGTTACAGATTGAGGGAGATACGAGGGGATGGTGAGAGAGTGAAAGAGATGTCAGAGGAAGTTTATAGAGTGAGCGAGATGTCATGGGAATGTGACAGATTGAGGGAGACATGAGGGCAAGGTTAGAGAGTGAAGCAGATGACAGGGGAAGATTAGAGAATGAGGACAATGTCAGTGGAAGGTTACAGATTGAGGGAGATATCGGGGAAGGTTAGAAAGTGAAGGAAATGTCAGGGGAAGGTTAGAGAGTGAAGCAGATATCAGGGGAAGGTTAGAGAGTCAGGGAGATGTCAGAGGAAGATTAGAGAGTGAAGGAGATATGAGGGGAAGATTACTGTTTGAGGGAGATATGAGGGGAAGGTGAGAGAGTGAATTAAGTGCCAGGGGAAGGTTAGAGAGTCTAAGGGATGTCAAGGGATGGTTAGAGAGTGAAGGAGTTGTTAAGGGAAGGTTAGAGAGTGAAGGAAGTATCAGGGGAAGTTCGAGAGTGAAGTAAATGTTCAGGGGAAGATAGAGAGTGATGTAGTTGTCAGGGGAAGGTTAGAGAGGGAAGCAGATGCCAGGCGAAGGTTAGAGAGTGAAGGAGATTTCAGGGAAAAGTTAGAGAGTGGAGGAGATGTTAAGGTCAAGGTTAGAGAGTGAAGGAGATGTCAGGGAAAGCTTAGCGAGTGAAGGAAATGTCATGGGAAGGTTGGGGAGTGAGGAAGATGTCAGTGGAAGGTTAGAGAGTAAAGGAAGTGTGAGGGGAAGTTTAGAGAGTGAAGGAGATGTCAGGGGAAGGTTAGAGAGTGAAGGAGATGTTAGTAGAAGGTTAGAGAGTGAATGAAATGTCAAGGAAAGGTTAGAGAGTGAAGGAAGTTTTGGGGAAGGTTGGTGAGTGAAGGAAATGTCAAGGGAATGTTAGAAAGTGAAGGAGATGTCATGGGAAAGTTGGAGAGTGAAGATGTCTGCCGAAGGGTAGAGAGTGAAGGAAGTTTCAGGGGAAGGTTAGAGAGTGAAGGAGATGTCAGGGGAAGGTTACCGATTGAGGGAGATATGAGAGGAAGGTTAGAGAGTGAATTAAGTGTCAGGGGAAGGTTAGAGAGTCAAAGGGATGTCAGGGGAAGGTTAGAGAGTGAAGGAAATGTTCAGGGGAAGATAGAGACTGAAGTAGATGACAGGGGAAGGTTAGAGGTTGAAGGAGATGTCAGGGGATGATTAGAGAGTGAAGGGGATTTCAGGTGAAGGTTAGAGAGTGAGGGAGATGTCACGGGAAGGTTAGAGAGTGGAGGAAATGTCAGGGGAAGGTTAGAGAGTGAAGGAGATATGAGTGTAAGGTTAGAGAGTGAGGGAGATGACAGAGGAAGATTACAGAGTGAAGGAGATATCAGGGAAGGTTACAGTTTGAGGGAGATATGAGAGGAAGGTTAGAGAATGAAGTAAGTGTCAGGGGAAGGTTAGAGAGTCAAAGGGATATCAGGGGAAGGTTACAGAGTTAAGGAGATGTTAAGGGAAGGTTAGCGAGTAAAGGAAGTGTGAGGGGAAGGTTAGAGAGTGAAGGAAATGAGAAGGGAAGGTTAGTGAGTGAAGAAGGTTTTGGGGAAGGTTGGAGACTGAGGGAAATGTCAAAGGAAAGTTAGAGAGTGAAGAAGATGTCATGGGAAGGTTGTAGAGTGAAGGATCCGTCTGCTGAAGGTTATAGAGTGAAGCAAGTGTCAGGGGATGGTTAGAGAGTGAGCGAGATGTCAGGGGAAGGTTACAGATTGGGGGAGATATCAGGGGAAGGTTAGAGACTTAAAGAAATGTCAGGGAAGGTTAGAGAGTGAAGGAGATATCAGGGGAAGGTTACAGTTTGAGGGAGATATCAGGGGAAGGTTAGAGAGCGAAGTAAGTGCCACGGGAAGGTTAGAGAGTCAAAGGGATGTCAGGGGAAGGTTGGAGAGTGAAGGTGATGTTAAGGTAAGGTTAGAGAGTGAAGGAGATATCAGGGGAAGCTTAGAGAGTGAAGGAAATGTTCAGGGGAAGATAGAGAGTGAAGTAGATGTCAGGGGAAGGCAGAGAGTGAAGGAGATGTCAGGGGAAGGTTAGAGAGTGAAGGCAATGTCAGGAAAGGTTACAGGGTGAAGCAGATATCAGGGGAAGAGTTGAGATTGAAGGAGATGTCAAGGGATGATTAGAGAGTGAAGGGGATTTCAGGCAAAGGTTAGAGAGTGAAGGAGATGTTAGGAGAAGGTTAGAGAGTGAAGGAAATGTCAAGGGAAGGTTAGAGAGTGAAGGAGGTTTTGGGTAGGTTGGAGAGTGAAGGAAATGTCAAAGGAAAGTTAGAGAGTGAAGGAGATGTCATGGGATGGTTAGAGAATGAAGGAGATGTCATGCAAAGGTTGGAGAGTGAAGGAGATGTCTGCCAAAGGTTAGAGAGTGAAGCAAGTGTCATGGGAAGGTTAGAGAGTGAAGGAGATGTCATGGGAAGGTTAGAGAGTGAAGGGGATGTCAGTGGAAGGTTATAGAGTGAGGGAGATGTCATGGAAGGTTGGAGAGTGAAGGAGATGTCAGAGGGAGGTTAGAGAGTGAAGGAGATGTCAGTGGAAGGTTAGAGAGTGAAGGAGGTGTTGCGGAAAGTTGGAGAGTGAAGATGTCTGCCGAAGGTTAGAGAGTGAAACAAGTGTCAGGGGAAGATTGGAGAGTGAAGGAGATGTCAGGAGAAGGTTAGAGAGTGAAGGAGATTTCAGGGGAAGGTTAGAGAGTGAAGGAGATATCAGGGGAAGGTTGGAGAGTGAAGGAGATGTCAGTGGAAGGGTAGAGAGTGAAGGAGATGTCAGGGGAAGATTAGGGAGTGAAGCAGATATCAGGGGAAGGTTAGAGAGTGAGGGAGATGTCAGAGGAAGATTAGAGGGTAAAGGAGATATCAGGGGTAGGTTACAGTTTGATGGAGGTATGAGGGGAAGGTTAGAGAGAGAACTAAGTGCCAGAGGAAACTTAGAGAGTGAAGGAGATGTTAAGGGAAGGTTAGAGAGTGAAGGGGATATCAGGGGAAGCTCAGAGAGTGAAGGAAATGTTCAAGGGAAGATAGAGAGTGAAGTAGATGTCAGGGGAAGGTTAGAGAGTGAAGGAGGTGTCAGAGGAAGTTTAGAGAGTGATGGAAATGTCATTGGAAGTTTAGACAGTGAAGGAGATGTCAGGGGAAGGTTAGAAAGTAAAGGAAGTGTGAGGGGAAATTAAGAGAGTTAAGGAAATGTCAAGGGAAGGTTGGAGAGTAAAGGAGATGTTGGTCGAAGGTTAGAGAGTGATGCAAGTGCCAAGGGAAGGTTAGAGAGTGAAGGAGATGTCAGGGGAAGGTTACAGATTGAGGGAGATACGAGGGGATGGTAAGAGAGTGAAGGAGATGTCAGTGGAAGGGTAGAGAGTGAAGGAGATGTCAGGGGAAGATTAGGGAGTGAAGCAGATATCAGGGGAAGGTTAGAGAGTGAGGGAGATGTCAGAGGAAGATTAGAGGGTAAAGGAGATATCAGGGGAAGGTTACAGTTTGATGGAGGTATGAGGGGAAGGTTAGAGAGAGAACTAAGTGCCAGAGGAAACTTAGAGAGTGAAGGAGATGTTAAGGGAAGGTTAGAGAGTGAAGGGGATATCAGGGGAAGCTCAGAGAGTGAAGGAAATGTTCAGGGGAAGATAGAGAGTGACGTAGATGTCAGGGGAAGGTTAGAGAGTGAAGGAGGTGTCAGAGGAAGTTTAGAGAGTGATGGAAATGTCATTGGAAGGTTAGACAGTGAAGGAGATGTCAGGGGAAGGTTAGAAAGTAAAGGAAGTGTGAGGGGAAATTAAGAGAGTTAAGGAAATGTCAAGGGAAGGTTGGAGAGTAAAGGAGATGTTGGTCGAAGGTTAGAGAGTGATGCAAGTGCCAAGGGAAGGTTAGAGAGTGAAGGAGATTTCAGGGGAAGGTTAGAGAGTGAAGGAGATATCAGGGGAAGGTTGGAGAGTGAAGGAGATGTCAGTGGAAGGGTAGAGAGTGAAGGAGATGTCAGGGGAAGATTAGGGAGTGAAGCAGATATCAGGGGAAGGTTAGAGAGTGAGGGAGATATCAGAGGAAGATTAGAGGGTAAAGGAGATATCAGGGGAAGGTTACAGTTTGATGGAGGTATGAGGGGAAGGTTAGAGAGAGAACTAAGTGCCAGAGGAAACTTAGAGAGTGAAGGAGATGTTAAGGGAAGGTCAGAGAGTGAAGGAGGTGTCAGGGGAAGTTTAGAGAGTGATGGAAATGTCATTGGAAGGTTAGACAGTGAAGGAGATGTCAGGGGAAGGTTAGAAAGTAAAGGAAGTGTGAGGGGAAATTAAGAGAGTTAAGGAAATGTCAAGGGAAGGTTGGAGAGTAAAGGAGATGTTGGTCAAAGGTTAGAGAGTGATGCAAGTGCCAAGGGAAGGTTAGAGAGTGAAGGAGATGTCAGGGGAAGATTACAGATTGAGGGAGATACGAGGGGATGGTAAGAGAGTGAAAGAGATGTCAGAGGAAGGTTACAGATTGAGGGAGATATCAGGGGAAGGTTAGAGAGTAAAAGAAATGTCAGGGGAAGGCTAGAGAGTGAAAGTGATGTCAGGGGCAGGTTAGAGACTGAAGGAGATGTCAGAGGAGAGTCAGAGAGTGAAGGGGATGTCAGGGGAAAGTTAGAGAGTGAGGGAGATGTCAGGGGAAGGTTAGAGAGTGAACAATGTGTCAGGGGAAAGTTAGAGAGTGAAGGAGATGTCCGTGGAAGGCTATATAGTGAGGGAGATGTCAGGGGAAGGTTAGAGAGTGAAGGAGATGTTAGTAGAAGGTTAGGGAGTGAAGGAAATGTTAGGCGAAGGTTAGAGAGTGAAGGAGGTTTTGGGGAAGGTTGGAGAGTGAAGGAAATGTCAAGGGAAAGTTGGAGAGTGAAGGAGATGTCAGGGGAAGTTTATAGAGTGAGCGAGATGTCATGGGAATGTGACAGATTGAGGGAGACATGAGGGCAAGGTTAGAGAGTGAAGCAGATGACAGGGGAAGATTGGAGAATGAGGACAATGTCAGTGGAAGGTTACAGATTGAGGGAGATATCGGGGAAGGTTAGAGAGTGAAGGAAATGTCAGGGGAAGGTTAGAGAGTGAAGCAGATATCAGGGGAAGGTTAGAGAGTGAAGCAGATATCAGGGGAAGGTTAGAGAGTGAGGGAGATGTCAGAGGAAGATTAGAGAGTGAAGGAGATATGAGGGGAAGATTACTGTTTGAGGGAGATATGAGGGGAAGGTGAGAGAGTGAATTAAGTGCCAGGGGAAGGTTAGAGAGTCTAAGGGATGTCAAGGGATGGTTAGAGAGTGAAGGAGTTGTTAAGGGAAGGTTAGAGAGTGAAGGAAGTATCAGGGGAAGTTTGAGAGTGAAGGAAATGTTCAGGGGAAGATAGAGAGTGATGTAGTTGTCGGGGAAGGTTAGAGAGGGAAGCAGATGCCAGGTGAAGGTTAGAGAGTGAGGGAGATTTCAGGGAAAAGTTGAGAGTGAGGGAGATGTCAGGGAACGGTTAGAGAGTGAAGGAGATGTTAAGGTCAAGGTTAGAGAGTGAAGGAGATGTCAGGGAAAGCTTAGCGAGTGAAGGAAATGTCATGGGAAGGTTGGGGAGTGAGGAAGATGTCAGTGGAAGGTTAGAGAGTGAAGGAAGTGTGAGGGCAAAGTTAGAGAGTGAGGCGATGTCAGGGGTAGTTTAGAGAGTGAAGGAGATGTTAGGAGAAGGTTAGAGAGTGAAGGAAATGTCAAGGGAAGGTTAGAGTGTGAAGGAGGTTTTGGGTAGGTTGGAGAGTGAAGGAAATGTCAAAGGAAAGTTAGAGAGTGAAGGAGATGCCATGGGATGGTTAGAGAATGAAGGAGATGTCAGAGGGAGGTTAGAGAGTGAAGGAGATGTCAGTGGAAGGTTAGAGAGTGAAGGAGGTGTTGGGGAAGGTTGGAGAGTGAAGATGTCTGCTGAAGGTTAGAGAGTGAAACAAGTGTCAGGGGAAGATTGGAGAGTGAAGGAGATGTCAGGGGAAGGTTAGAGAGTGAAGGAGATGTCATGGGAAGGTTGGAGAGTGAAGATGTCTGCCGAAGGTTAGAGAATGAAACAAGTGTCAGGGGAAGATTGGAGAGTGAAGGAGATTTCAGGGGAAGGTTAGAGAGTGAAGGAGATATCAGTGAAAGGTTAGAGAGTGAAGGAGATATCAGGGGAAGGTTGGAGAGTGAAGGAAATGTCAGGGAATGGTTAGAGAGTGAAGGAGATGTCAGGGGAAGGTTACAGTTTGAGGGAGATATGAGGGGAAGGTTAGAGAGTGAAGGTAGTGTCAGGGGAAGGATAGAGAGTCAAAGGGATGTCAGGGGAAGGTTAGCGAGTGAAGGAGATGTTAAGGGTAGGTTAGAGAGTGAAGGAGATATCAGGGGAAAGTTAGAGAGTGAAGGAGATGTCATGGGAAGGTTGGAGAGTGAGGGAGATGTCAGGGAAAGGTTAGAGAGTAAAGGAAATGTCACGGGATAGTTAGAGAGTGAAAGTGATGTCGGGGGAAGGGTGGAGAGTGAAGCAGACGACATGGGAAGATTAGAGAATGAGTGCAATGTCAGGGGAAGGTTACAGATTGAGGGAGATATCAGGGGAAGGTTAGAGAGTGAAGGAAATGTCAGGGAGACATTGAGAGTGCGGGAGATGTCAGGTGAAGGTTAGAGAGTGAACAGTGTGTCGGGGATAGTTAGACCAGGAAGGGAATGTCAGGGTCAGGGGAAAGTTGGAGACTGAAGGAGATGTCAGTGGAAGTTTAGAGAGTGAAGGAGATGTCAGGGGAAGGTTAGAGAGTGAAGGAGATGTCAGGGGAAGGTTAGAGAGTGGGGGAGATGTCAGGGAAGGTTAGAGAGTAAAGGAAGTGTGAGGGGAAGGTTAGAGAGTGAGGGAGATGTCAGGGGAAGTTTAGAGAGTGAAGGATATGTTAGTAGAAGGTTAGAGAGTGAAGGAGATGTTAGTAGAAGGTTAGAGAGTGAATGAAATGTCAAGGAAAGGTTAGAGAGTGAAGGAAGTTTTGGGGAAGGTTGGTGAGTAAAGGAAATGTCAAGGGAATGTTAGAAAGTGAAGGAGATGTCATGGGAAGATAAGAGAGTGAAGCAGATGTCATGGGAAAGTTGGAGAGTGAAGATGTCTGCCGAAGGGTAGAGATGAAGGAAGTTTCAGGGCAAGGTTAGAGTGTGAAGGAGATGTCAGGGGAAGGTTACCAATTGAGGGAGATATGAGAGGAAGGTTAGAGAGTGAATTAAGTGTCAGGGGAAAGTTAAAGAGTCAAAGGGATGTCAGGGGAAGGTTAGAGAGTGAAGGAAATGTTCAGGGGAAGATAGAGACTGAAGTAGATGACGGGGAAGGTTAGAGATTGAAGGAGATGTCAGGGGAAGATTAGAGAGTGAAGGAGATTTCAGGTGAAGGTTAGAGAGTGAGGGAGATGTCACGGGAAGGTTAGAGAGTGGAGGAAATGTCAGGGGAAGGTTAGAGAGTGAAGGAAATGTCAGGGAAACATTGAGAGTGCGGGAGATGTCAGGTGAAGGTTAGAGAGTGAACAGTGTGTCAGGGGATAGTTAGATCATGAAGGGAATGTCAGGGTCAGGGGAAAGTTGGAGACTGAAGGAGATGCCAGTGGAAGTTTAGAGAGTGAAGGAGATGTCATGGGAAGGTTGGAGAGTGAAGGATCCGTCTGCCGAAGGTTATAGAGTGAAGCAAGTGTCAGGGGATGGTTAGAGAGTGAGTGAGATGTCAGGGGAAGGTTACAGATTGGGGGAGATATCAGGGGAAGGTTAGAGAGTTAAAGAAATGTCAGGGAAGGTTAGAGAGTGAAAGTGATGTCGGGGGAAGGGTGGAGAGTGAAGCAGATGACGGGGAAGACTAGAGAGTGGGCGCAATGTCAGGGGAAGGTTACAGATTGAGGGAGATATCAAGGGAAGGTTAGAGAGTGAGGGAGATGTCAGGGGAGGGTCAGAGATTGAAGGAGATATCAGGTGAAGGTTAGAGAGTGAGGGAGACGTCAGAGGAAAATTAGAAAGTGAAGGAGATATCAGGGGAAGGTTACAGTTTGAGGGAGATATCAGGGGAAGGTTAGAGAGTGAAGTAAGTGCCACGGGAAGGTTAGAGAGTCAAAGGGATGTCAGGGGAAGGTTAGAGAGTGAAGAAGATGTTAAGGTAAGGTTAGAGAGTGAAAGAGATATCAGTGGAAGCTTAGAGAGTGAAGGAAATGTTCAGGGGAAGATAGAGAGTGAAGTAGATGTCAGGGGAAGGCAGAGAGTGAAGGAGGTGTCAGGGGAAGGTTAGAGAGTGAAGAGGATTTCAGGCAAAGGTTAGAGAGTGAGGGAGATGTCAGGGGAAGGTTAGAGAGTGAAGGCAATGTCAGGGGAAGGTTAGAGAGTGAAGGGGATGTCAGGGAAAAGTTGAGAGTGAGGGAGATGTCAGGTGAAGGTTAGAGAGTGAATGAAATGTCAAGGGAAGGTGAGAGAGTGAAGAGGATGTCAGGCAAAAATTGAGACTGAGGAGATGTGAGGTGAAGGTTAGAGAGTGAAGGGAGATGTCAGAGGAAGATTAGAGAGTGAAGGAGCTATCAGGGGAAGGTTACAGTTTGAGGGAGATATGAGGGGAAGGTTAGAGAGTGAAGTAAGTGCCAGGGGAAGGTTAGAGAGCCTAAGGGATGACAGTGGAAGGTTAGAGAGTGCAGGAGATGTTAAGGGAAGGTTAGAGAGTGAAGGAGATGTTAAGGTAAGGTTAGAGAGTGAAAGAGATATCAGTGGAAGCTTAGAGAGTGAAGGAAATGTTCAGGGGAAGATAGAGAGTGACGTAGATGTCAGGGGAAGGTTAGAGAGTGAAGGAGGTGTCAGAGGAAGTTTAGAGAGTGATGGAAATGTCATTGGAAGGTTAGACAGTGAAGGAGATGTCAGGGGAAGGTTAGAAAGTAAAGGAAGTGTGAGGGGAAATTAAGAGAGTTAAGGAAATGTCAAGGGAAGGTTGGAGAGTAAAGGAGATGTTGGTCGAAGGTTAGAGAGTGATGCAAGTGCCAAGGGAAGGTTAGAGAGTGAAGGAGATTTCAGGGGAAGGTTAGAGAGTGAAGGAGATATCAGGGGAAGGTTGGAGAGTGAAGGAGATGTCAGTGGAAGGGTAGAGAGTGAAGGAGATGTCAGGGGAAGATTAGGGAGTGAAGCAGATATCAGGGGAAGGTTAGAGAGTGAGGGAGATATCAGAGGAAGATTAGAGGGTAAAGGAGATATCAGGGGAAGGTTACAGTTTGATGGAGGTATGAGGGGAAGGTTAGAGAGAGAACTAAGTGCCAGAGGAAACTTAGAGAGTGAAGGAGATGTTAAGGGAAGGTCAGAGAGTGAAGGAGGTGTCAGGGGAAGTTTAGAGAGTGATGGAAATGTCATTGGAAGGTTAGACAGTGAAGGAGATGTCAGGGGAAGGTTAGAAAGTAAAGGAAGTGTGAGGGGAAATTAAGAGAGTTAAGGAAATGTCAAGGGAAGGTTGGAGAGTAAAGGAGATGTTGGTCAAAGGTTAGAGAGTGATGCAAGTGCCAAGGGAAGGTTAGAGAGTGAAGGAGATGTCAGGGGAAGATTACAGATTGAGGGAGATACGAGGGGATGGTAAGAGAGTGAAAGAGATGTCAGAGGAAGGTTACAGATTGAGGGAGATATCAGGGGAAGGTTAGAGAGTAAAAGAAATGTCAGGGGAAGGCTAGAGAGTGAAAGTGATGTCAGGGGCAGGTTAGAGACTGAAGGAGATGTCAGAGGAGAGTCAGAGAGTGAAGGGGATGTCAGGGGAAAGTTAGAGAGTGAGGGAGATGTCAGGGGAAGGTTAGAGAGTGAACAATGTGTCAGGGGAAAGTTAGAGAGTGAAGGAGATGTCCGTGGAAGGCTATATAGTGAGGGAGATGTCAGGGGAAGGTTAGAGAGTGAAGGAGATGTTAGTAGAAGGTTAGGGAGTGAAGGAAATGTTAGGCGAAGGTTAGAGAGTGAAGGAGGTTTTGGGGAAGGTTGGAGAGTGAAGGAAATGTCAAGGGAAAGTTGGAGAGTGAAGGAGATGTCAGGGGAAGTTTATAGAGTGAGCGAGATGTCATGGGAATGTGACAGATTGAGGGAGACATGAGGGCAAGGTTAGAGAGTGAAGCAGATGACAGGGGAAGATTGGAGAATGAGGACAATGTCAGTGGAAGGTTACAGATTGAGGGAGATATCGGGGAAGGTTAGAGAGTGAAGGAAATGTCAGGGGAAGGTTAGAGAGTGAAGCAGATATCAGGGGAAGGTTAGAGAGTGAAGCAGATATCAGGGGAAGGTTAGAGAGTGAGGGAGATGTCAGAGGAAGATTAGAGAGTGAAGGAGATATGAGGGGAAGATTACTGTTTGAGGGAGATATGAGGGGAAGGTGAGAGAGTGAATTAAGTGCCAGGGGAAGGTTAGAGAGTCTAAGGGATGTCAAGGGATGGTTAGAGAGTGAAGGAGTTGTTAAGGGAAGGTTAGAGAGTGAAGGAAGTATCAGGGGAAGTTTGAGAGTGAAGGAAATGTTCAGGGGAAGATAGAGAGTGATGTAGTTGTCGGGGAAGGTTAGAGAGGGAAGCAGATGCCAGGTGAAGGTTAGAGAGTGAGGGAGATTTCAGGGAAAAGTTGAGAGTGAGGGAGATGTCAGGGAACGGTTAGAGAGTGAAGGAGATGTTAAGGTCAAGGTTAGAGAGTGAAGGAGATGTCAGGGAAAGCTTAGCGAGTGAAGGAAATGTCATGGGAAGGTTGGGGAGTGAGGAAGATGTCAGTGGAAGGTTAGAGAGTGAAGGAAGTGTGAGGGCAAAGTTAGAGAGTGAGGCGATGTCAGGGGTAGTTTAGAGAGTGAAGGAGATGTTAGGAGAAGGTTAGAGAGTGAAGGAAATGTCAAGGGAAGGTTAGAGTGTGAAGGAGGTTTTGGGTAGGTTGGAGAGTGAAGGAAATGTCAAAGGAAAGTTAGAGAGTGAAGGAGATGCCATGGGATGGTTAGAGAATGAAGGAGATGTCAGAGGGAGGTTAGAGAGTGAAGGAGATGTCAGTGGAAGGTTAGAGAGTGAAGGAGGTGTTGGGGAAGGTTGGAGAGTGAAGATGTCTGCTGAAGGTTAGAGAGTGAAACAAGTGTCAGGGGAAGATTGGAGAGTGAAGGAGATGTCAGGGGAAGGTTAGAGAGTGAAGGAGATGTCATGGGAAGGTTGGAGAGTGAAGATGTCTGCCGAAGGTTAGAGAATGAAACAAGTGTCAGGGGAAGATTGGAGAGTGAAGGAGATTTCAGGGGAAGGTTAGAGAGTGAAGGAGATATCAGTGAAAGGTTAGAGAGTGAAGGAGATATCAGGGGAAGGTTGGAGAGTGAAGGAAATGTCAGGGAATGGTTAGAGAGTGAAGGAGATGTCAGGGGAAGGTTACAGTTTGAGGGAGATATGAGGGGAAGGTTAGAGAGTGAAGGTAGTGTCAGGGGAAGGATAGAGAGTCAAAGGGATGTCAGGGGAAGGTTAGCGAGTGAAGGAGATGTTAAGGGTAGGTTAGAGAGTGAAGGAGATATCAGGGGAAAGTTAGAGAGTGAAGGAGATGTCATGGGAAGGTTGGAGAGTGAGGGAGATGTCAGGGAAAGGTTAGAGAGTAAAGGAAATGTCACGGGATAGTTAGAGAGTGAAAGTGATGTCGGGGGAAGGGTGGAGAGTGAAGCAGACGACATGGGAAGATTAGAGAATGAGGGCAATGTCAGGGGAAGGTTACAGATTGAGGGAGATATCAGGGGAAGGTTAGAGAGTGAAGGAAATGTCAGGGAGACATTGAGAGTGCGGGAGATGTCAGGTGAAGGTTAGAGAGTGAACAGTGTGTCGGGGATAGTTAGACCAGGAAGGGAATGTCAGGGTCAGGGGAAAGTTGGAGACTGAAGGAGATGTCAGTGGAAGTTTAGAGAGTGAAGGAGATGTCAGGGGAAGGTTAGAGAGTGAAGGAGATGTCAGGGGAAGGTTAGAGAGTGGGGGAGATGTCAGGGAAGGTTAGAGAGTAAAGGAAGTGTGAGGGGAAGGTTAGAGAGTGAGGGAGATGTCAGGGGAAGTTTAGAGAGTGAAGGATATGTTAGTAGAAGGTTAGAGAGTGAAGGAGATGTTAGTAGAAGGTTAGAGAGTGAATGAAATGTCAAGGAAAGGTTAGAGAGTGAAGGAAGTTTTGGGGAAGGTTGGTGAGTAAAGGAAATGTCAAGGGAATGTTAGAAAGTGAAGGAGATGTCATGGGAAGATAAGAGAGTGAAGCAGATGTCATGGGAAAGTTGGAGAGTGAAGATGTCTGCCGAAGGGTAGAGATGAAGGAAGTTTCAGGGCAAGGTTAGAGTGTGAAGGAGATGTCAGGGGAAGGTTGCCAATTGAGGGAGATATGAGAGGAAGGTTAGAGAGTGAATTAAGTGTCAGGGGAAAGTTAAAGAGTCAAAGGGATGTCAGGGGAAGGTTAGAGAGTGAAGGAAATGTTCAGGGGAAGATAGAGACTGAAGTAGATGACGGGGAAGGTTAGAGATTGAAGGAGATGTCAGGGGAAGATTAGAGAGTGAAGGAGATTTCAGGTGAAGGTTAGAGAGTGAGGGAGATGTCACGGGAAGGTTAGAGAGTGGAGGAAATGTCAGGGGAAGGTTAGAGAGTGAAGGAAATGTCAGGGAAACATTGAGAGTGCGGGAGATGTCAGGTGAAGGTTAGAGAGTGAACAGTGTGTCAGGGGATAGTTAGATCATGAAGGGAATGTCAGGGTCAGGGGAAAGTTGGAGACTGAAGGAGATGCCAGTGGAAGTTTAGAGAGTGAAGGAGATGTCATGGGAAGGTTGGAGAGTGAAGGATCCGTCTGCCGAAGGTTATAGAGTGAAGCAAGTGTCAGGGGATGGTTAGAGAGTGAGTGAGATGTCAGGGGAAGGTTACAGATTGGGGGAGATATCAGGGGAAGGTTAGAGAGTTAAAGAAATGTCAGGGAAGGTTAGAGAGTGAAAGTGATGTCGGGGGAAGGGTGGAGAGTGAAGCAGATGACGGGGAAGACTAGAGAGTGGGCGCAATGTCAGGGGAAGGTTACAGATTGAGGGAGATATCAAGGGAAGGTTAGAGAGTGAGGGAGATGTCAGGGGAGGGTCAGAGATTGAAGGAGATATCAGGTGAAGGTTAGAGAGTGAGGGAGACGTCAGAGGAAAATTAGAAAGTGAAGGAGATATCAGGGGAAGGTTACAGTTTGAGGGAGATATCAGGGGAAGGTTAGAGAGTGAAGTAAGTGCCACGGGAAGGTTAGAGAGTCAAAGGGATGTCAGGGGAAGGTTAGAGAGTGAAGAAGATGTTAAGGTAAGGTTAGAGAGTGAAAGAGATATCAGTGGAAGCTTAGAGAGTGAAGGAAATGTTCAGGGGAAGATAGAGAGTGAAGTAGATGTCAGGGGAAGGCAGAGAGTGAAGGAGGTGTCAGGGGAAGGTTAGAGAGTGAAGAGGATTTCAGGCAAAGGTTAGAGAGTGAGGGAGATGTCAGGGGAAGGTTAGAGAGTGAAGGCAATGTCAGGGGAAGGTTAGAGAGTGAAGGGGATGTCAGGGAAAAGTTGAGAGTGAGGGAGATGTCAGGTGAAGGTTAGAGAGTGAATGAAATGTCAAGGGAAGGTGAGAGAGTGAAGAGGATGTCAGGCAAAAATTGAGACTGAGGAGATGTGAGGTGAAGGTTAGAGAGTGAAGGGAGATGTCAGAGGAAGATTAGAGAGTGAAGGAGCTATCAGGGGAAGGTTACAGTTTGAGGGAGATATGAGGGGAAGGTTAGAGAGTGAAGTAAGTGCCAGGGGAAGGTTAGAGAGCCTAAGGGATGACAGTGGAAGGTTAGAGAGTGCAGGAGATGTTAAGGGAAGGTTAGAGAGTGAAGGAGATGTTAAGGTAAGGTTAGAGAGTGAAAGAGATATCAGTGGAAGCTTAGAGAGTGAAGGAAATGTTCAGGGGAAGATAGAGAGTGACGTAGATGTCAGGGGAAGGCTAGAGAGTGAAGGAGATGTCAGGGGAAGGTTAGAGAGTGAGGGCGTTATCAGGGGAAGGTTACAGGGTGAAGGAGATATCAGGGGAAGAGTTGAGATTGAAGGAGATGTCTGGGGATGGTTGGAGAGTGAAGGGGATTTCAGGCAAAGGTTAGAGAGTGAGGGAGATGTCAGGGGAAGGTTAGAGAGTGAGGGAGATGTCAGGTGAAGGTTAGAGAGTGAAGGAAATGTCGGGGGAAGGTCAAAGAGTGAAGGAGATATTAGGGGAAGGTTAGAGAGTGAACGAGATGTCAGAGGAAGATTACAGAGTGAAGGAGATATCAGGGGAAGGTTACAGATTGAGGGAGATACGTGGGGAAGGTTAGGGAGTGAAAGATATGCCAAGGGAAGTTTAGAGAGTGAGCGAGATGTCAGGGGAAGGTTACAGATTGAGGGAGATATCAGGCGAAGGTTAGAGAGTAAAATAAATGTCAGGGGAAGGTTAGAGAGTGAAAGTGATGTTGGGGGGAGGGTTGAGAGTGAAGCAGATGACAGGGGAAGATTAGAAATGAGGGCAATGTCAGCAGAAGGTTACAGATTGAGGGGGATGTCAAGGGAAGGTTAGAGAGTGAAGGAGATATCAGGGGAAGGTTAGAGAGTGAGGGAGATGTCAGGGAAAAGTTGAGAGTGAGGGAGACGTCAGGTGAATGTTCGAGAGTGAAGGAGATATCAGGGGAAGGTTAGAGAGTGAGGGAGATGTCAAAGGAAGATTAGAGAATGAATGTGATATCAGGGGAAGGTTACAGATTGAGGGAGATATCAGGGGAAGGTTAGAGAGTGAAGGCAATGTCATGGGAAGGTTAGAGAGTGAAGGAAATATCAAGGGAAGGTTAGAGAGTAAAGGAAATGTCTGGGGAAGGATAGAGTGTAATGGAGATAACAGGGGAAGGTTAGAAAGTGAGGGAGATGTCAGTGGAAGGTTAGAGAGTGAAGGAGATATCGGGGAAGGTTAGAGAGAGAAGGAGATGTCAGGGAAACATTGAGAGTGAGGGAAAGGTCAGGTGAAGGTTAGAGTGAAGGAGATGTCAGGGGAGGGTCAGAGAGTGAAGGAGATATCAGGGGAAGGTTAGAGAGTGAGGGAGATGTCAGAAGAAGATTAGAGAGTGAAGGAGCTGTCAGGGGAAGGTCAGAGAATGAAGGAGATATCAGGGGAAGTTTACAGTTTGAGGGAGATATCAGGGGAAGGTTAGAGAGTGAAGTAAGTGCCACGGGAAGGTTAGAGAGTCAAAGGGATGTCGGGGAAGGTTAGAGAGTGAAGGAGATGTTAAGGGAAGCTTAGAGAGTGAAAGAAATATTCAGGGGAAGATAGAGAGTGAAGTAGATGTCAGGGGAAGGCAGAGAGTGAAGGAGATGTTGGGGAAGGTTAGAGAGTGAAGGCGATGTCAGGAAAGGTTACAGGGTGAAGCAGATATCAGGGGAAGAGTTGAGATTGAAGGAGATGTCAGGGGGTGGTTAGAGAGTGAAGAGGATTTCAGGCAAAGGTTTGAGAGTGAGGGAGATGTCAGGGGAAGGTTAGAGAGTGAAGAAAATGTCAAGGGAAGGTGAGAGTGTGAAGGGGATGTCAGGCAAAAATTGAGAGTGAGGGAGATGTTAGGAGAAAGTTAGAGAGTGAAGGGGATATCAAGGGAAGGTTAGAGAGAGCAGGGAGATGTCAGGTGAAGGTTAGAGAGTGAAGGAAATGTCAGGGGAAGGTCAGAGAGTGAAGGGGAATGTTAGAGAGTGAGGGAGATGTCAGGGGAGGGTTAGAGAGTGATGGAGATGTCAGGGAAAAGTTGAGAGTGAGGGAGATGTCAGGTGAAGGTTAGAGAGTGAATGAAATGTCAAGGGAAGGTGAGAGAGTGAAGGGGATGTCAGGCAAAAATTGAGACTGAGGAGATGTGAGGTGAAGGTTAGAGAGTGAAGGGAGATGTCAGAGGAAGATTAGAGAGTGAAGGGGATATCAGGGCAAGGTTAGAGAGAGCAGGGAGATGTCAGGTGAAGATTAGAGAGTGACGGAGATATCAGGGGAAGGTTACAGTTTGAGGGCGATATGAGGGGAAGGTTAGAGAGTGAAGTAAGTGCCAGGGGAAGGTTAGAGAGTCTAAGGGATGTCAGTTGAAGGTTAGAGAGTGAAGGAGATGTTAAGGGAAGGTTAGAGAGTGAAGGAGATATCAGGGGAAGCTTTGAGAGTGAAAAAGATGTTCAGGGGAAGATAGAGAGTGACGTAGATGTCAGGGGAAAGTTAGAGAGTGAAGGAGATGTCGGGGAAGGTTAGAGAGTGAGGGCGATGTCAGGGGAAGGTTACAGGGTGAAGGAGATATCAGGGGAAGAGTTGAGAGTGAGGGAGATGTCAGGTGAAGGTTAGAGAGTGAAGGAAGAGTCAGGGGAAGGTCAGAGAGTGAAGGAGATATTTGGGGAAAGTTAGAGAGTGAGGGAGATGTCAGAGGAAGATTACAGAGTAAAGGAGATATCAGGGAAGGTTACAGATTGAGGGTGATATGAGGGGAAGGTTAGACAGTGAAGCAAGTGCCACGGGAGGGTTAGAGAGCCAAAGGGATGTCAGGGGAAGGTTAGAGAGTGAAGGAGATGTCTTGAGAAGGTTAGAGAGTGAAGGAGATGTCAGGGAAACATTCAGAGTGAGGGAGATGTCAGGTGAAGTTTAGAGAGTGAAGGAGATGTCAGGAGAAGGTCAGAGAGTGAAGGAGATATCAGGGGAAGGTTACAGTTGGAGGGAGATATGAGGGGAAGGTTAGAGAGTGAAGTAAGAGCCAGGGGAAGGTTAGAGAGTCAACGGGATGTCAGGTGAAGGTTAAAGAGTGATGGAGATGTTAAGAGAAGTTTAGAGAGTGAAGTAGATGCCAGGGGAAATTAGAGAGTGAAGGAGATATCAGGGAAGGTTAGAGAGTGAAGGGGATTTCAGGCGAAGGTTAGAGAGTGAGGTAGATGTCAGGGGAAGGTTAGAGAGTGAACGGGATGGCAGGGGAAGGTTACACTTTGAGCGATATATGAGGGGAAGGTTACAGAGTGAAGTAAGTGCCAGGGGAAGGTTAGGGAGTATAAGGGATGTCAGGGTAAGGTTAGAGAGTGAAGGAGATGTTCACGGAAGGTTGGAGAGTGAAGGAAATATCAGAGGAAGCCTCTGTGAACGAAATGTTCAGGGGAAGGTTAGAGAGTGAAGGAGATATCAGGGGAAGCTTATAGTTTGAGGGAGATATGAGGGGAAGGTTAGAGAGTGAAGTAAGTGCCACGGGAAGGTTAGAGATTCAAAGGGATGTCAGGGGAAGGTTAGAGAGTGAAGGCGATGTTAAGGGAAGGTTAGAGAGTGAAGGAGATATCAGGGGAAGGTTAGAGAGTGAAGGAAATGTCAATGGAAGGTTAGAGAGTGAAGGAGATGTCAGGGAAAAGTTGAGAGTGAGGGAGTTGTCAGGTGAAGGTTAGAGAGTGAAGGAGATGTCAGGGGAAGGACAGAGAGTGAAGGAGATATCAGGGGAAGGTTAGAGAGTGAGGGAGATGTCAGAGGAAGATAAGAGAGTGAAAGAGGTATCAGGGGAAGGTTACAGTTTGAGGGAGATATGAGGGGAAGATTAGAGAGTGAAGTAAGTGCCAGGGGAAGATTAGAGAGTCTAAGGGATGTCAGGGGAAGGTTAGAGAGTGACGGAGATGTTCAGGGAAGGTTAGAGAGTGAAGGAGATATCGGGGGAAGGTTAGACAGTGAAGGAAATGTCAGTGGAAGGTTAGAGAGTGAAGGAGATATCGGGGGAAGGTTAGACAGTGAAGGAAATGTCAGTGGAAGGTTAGAGAGTGAGGGAGATATCAGGGGAAGGCTAGAGAGTGAAGGAAATGTCAGGGGAACGTTACAGATTGAGGGAGATACGTGGGGAAGGTAAGAGAGTGAAAGAGATGTCACGGTAAGGTTAGAGAGTGAAAGTGATGTCGGGGGAAGGTTAGAGAGTGAAGCAGACAGGGGAAGATTAGAGAATGAGGGCAATGTCATGGGAAGGTTACAGATTGAGGGGGATATCAGGGGAAGGTTAGAGAGTGAAGGAAATGTCAGGGAATGGTTAGAGAGTGAAGGGGATATCAGGGCAAGGTGAGACAGTGAGGGAAATGTTGAGAGTGAGGGAGCTGTCGGGGAAGGTTAGAGAGTGCAGGAGATGTCAGTTAAAGGTTGGAGAGTAAAGGAAGTGTCAGAGGAAAGTTAGAGAGCGAGGTTGAAGTCAGGGGAAGTTTAGAGAGTGAAGGAGATGTTAGGGGAGGTCAGAGAGTGAAGGAAATGTCAAGGGAAGGTTGGAGAGTGAAGGAGATGTCTGCCGAATGTGAGAAAGTGATGCAAGTGTCAGGAGAAGGTTAGAGATTGACTGCGATGGCAGGGGAAGGTTACAGTGTGAGGGAGATATGAGGGGAAGGTTAGAGAGTGAAGGAAGTGTCAGGGGAAGGATAGAAAGTCATAGGGATATCAGGGGAAGGTTAGAGAGTGAAGGATATGTTAGCGGAAGGTTAGAGAATGAAGAAAATGTCAAAGGAAGGTTGGAGAGTGAAGAGAATGTCTGCCGAAGGTTAGAGAGTGATGCAAGTGTCAGGTGAAGGTTAGAATTGAGTGCGATGTCAGGGGAAGGTTACAGATTGAGGGAGATGTCAGGGGAAGTTTTCAGATTGAGGGAGATGTCAGGGGAAGGTTACAGTTTGAGGGAGATATGAGGGGAAGGTTGAGAGTGAAGGAAGCATCAGGGGAAGGATGGAAAGTCATAGGGATGTCAGGGGAAGGTTAGCGAGTGAAGGAGATAATCAGTAGAAGTTTTGAGATTGAAGGAAATGTCAGCGGAAGGTAAGAGAGTAAGGGAGATGTCAGGGGAAGGTTAGAGAGTAAAGGAAATGTCTGGGGAAGGTTAGAGGGTGATGGAGATATCAAGGGAAGGTTAGAGAGTGAAGGAAATGTTAGGGGACGGTTAGAGATTTAGGGAGATGTCAGTGAAAGGCTAGAGAGTGAGGGAGATGTCAGGGGAAGGTTAGAGAGTAAACGAAGTGTGAGGGGAAAGTTAGAGAGTGAGGGAGATATCAGGGGAAGGTTAGAGAGTGAGGGAGATGTCAGGGGAAGGTTAGAGAGTGAAGGAAATTTCTGGGGACGGTTAGAGTGTGATGGAGATATCAGGGAAGGTTACAGAGTGAGGGAGATGTCAGGGGAAGGTTAGAGAGAAAAGGAAGTCTGAGGGGAAAGTTAGAGTGTGAGGGAGATGTCAGGGGAAGTTTAGAGAGTGAAGGAGATATTAGGAAGGCTAGAGAGTGAAGATGGTATCAGGGGAAGGTTACAGTTTGAGGGAGATATGAGGGGAAGGTTAGAGAGTGAAGGTAGTGTCAGGGGAAGGATAGAGAGTCAAAGGGATGTCAGGGAAAGGTTAGCGAGTGAAGGAGATGTTAAGGGTAGGTTAGAGAGTGAAGGAGATATCAGGGGAAAGTTAGAGAGTGAAGGAGATGTCATGGGAAGGTTGGAGAGTGAGGGAGATGTCAGGGAAAGGTTAGAGAGTAAAGGAAATGTCAATAGAAAGTGAGAGAGTGAAGGAGATATCAGGGGAAGGTTAGAATGTGAAGGAGGTGTCATGGGAAGGTTAGAGAGTGAAGAAGATGTCTGCCGAAGCTTAGTGTGTGAAGGAGAAGTCATGGGAAGGTTACAGATTGAGGGAGATACGTGGGGAAGGTTAGAGAGTAAAAGATGTCGGGGGAAGGGTGGAGAGTGAAGCAGATGACAGGGGAAGGTTAGAGAATGAGGGCAATGTCAGGGGAAGGTTACAGATTGAGGGAGATATCAGGGGAAGGTTAGAGAGTGAAGGAAATGTCAGGGAATGGTTAGAGAGTGATGGGGATATCAGGACAAGGTTAGACAGTGAGGGAGATGTCATGGGAAGGTCAGAGAGTGAAGGAGATATCAGGGGAAGGTTAGAGAGTGAGGGAGATGTCGGGGGAAGGTTAGAGAATGAAGGTGATATCAGGGGAAGGTTAGAGAGTGAAGGAGATGTCAGGGGAAGTTTGAAGAGTGAAGGAAGTGTCAGAGGAAAGTTAGAGAGCGAGGGTGATGTCAGGGGAAGTTTAGAAAGTGAAGGAAATGTCAAGGTAAGGTTGGAGAGTGAAGGAGATGTCTGCCGAAGATTAGAGAGTGATGCAAGTGTCAGGGGAAGGTTAGAGATTGAGGGTGATGTCAGGGGAAGGTTACAGATTGAGGGAGAGATCAGGGGAAGGTTAGAGAGTGAGGGATATGTCAGGGGAAGGCTAGAGAATGAGGGGGATGTCAGGGGAAGGTAACAGTTTGAGGGAGATATGAGGGGAAGGTTAGAGAGTGAAGGAAGTGTCAGGGGAAGGATAGAAAGTCATAGGGATGTCAGGGGAAGGTTAGCGAGTGAAGGAGATATCAGGGGAAGGTTAGAGAGTGAGGTAGAAGTCATTGGAAGGTAAGAGAGTGAAGGAGATAATCAGGGGAAGTTTAGAGATTGAAGGAAATGTCAGGGGAAGGTTAGAGAGTAGGGGAGATGTCAAGGGAAGGTTAGAGAGTAAAGGAAATGTCTGGGGAAGGTTAGAGTGTGATGGAGATATCAGGGGAAGGTTAGAGAGTGAGGGAGATGTCAGGGGAAGTTTAGAGAGTGAAGGAGATGTTAGGGGAGGTTAGAGAGTGAAGGGGGTATCGGGGAAGGTTAGAGAGTGAAGTAGATGTCAAGGGAAGGTTGGAGAGTGAATGAGATGTCATGGGAAGGTTGGAGAGTGAAGGAGATGTCTGCCGAAGGATAGAGAGTGAAGCAAGTGTCAGGGGAAGGTTGGAGAGTGAAGGAGATGTCAGGGGAAGGTTACAGATTTAGGGAGATACGAGGGGAAGGTTAGAGAGTAAAAGAAATGTCAGGGGATGTATATACAGTGAAAGTGATGTCGGGGGAAGTTTAGAGAGTGAAGCAGATGACAGGGAAGAGTAGAGAATGAAGGCAATGTCAGGGGAGGGTTACAGATTGAGGGCGATATCAGGGGAAGGTTAGAGTGAAGGAAATGTCGGGGATGGTTAGAGAGTGAAGAAGTTATCAGGGGAAGGTTAGAGAGTGAGGTAGAAGTCATTGGAAGGTAAGAGAGTGAAGGAGATAATCAGGGGAAGTTTAGAGATTGAAGGAAATGTCAGGGGAAGGTAAGAGAATAAGGGAGATGTCAGGGGAAGGTTAGAGAGTAAAGGAAATGTCTGGGGAAGGTTAGAGTGTGTGGAGATATCAGGGGAAGGTTCGAGAGTGAGGGAGATATCAGGGGAAGTTTAGAGATTGAAGGAAATGTCAGGGGAAGGTTAGAGATTACGGGAGATGTCAGGGGAAGGTTAGAGAGTGAAGGAAATTTCTGGGGAAGGTTAGAGTGTGATGGAGATATCAGGGGAAGATTAGAGAGTGAGAAAGATGTCAGGGGAAGGTTAGAGAGTAAAGGAAGTGTGAGGGGAAAGTTAGAGAGTGAGGGAGATGTCAGGGGAGGTTTAGAGAGTGAATGAGATGTTAGGAAGGTTAGAGAGTGAAGGAGGTATCAGGGGAAGGTTAGAGAGTGAAGTAGATGTCAAGGGAAGGTTGGAGAGTGAAGGAGATGTCATGGGAAGGTTGGAGAGTGAAAGAGATATCAGGGGAAGGTTACAGATTGAGGGAGATACAAGGGGAATGTTAGAGAGTGAAGGATGTTTTGGGGAAGGTTGGAGAGTGAAGGAGATGTCTGCTGAAGGTTAGAGAATGACACAAGTGTCAGAGGAAGGTTAGAGAGTGAAGGAGATGTCAGGGGAAGGTTACAAATTTAGGGAGATACTAGGGGAAGGTTAGAGAGTAAAAGAAATGTCAGGGGATGGGTTGAGAGTGAAAGTGATGTCGGGGGAAGATTAAAGAGTGAAGCAGATGACAGGGGAAGAGTAGAGAATGAGCGCAATGCCAGGGGAGGGTTACAGATTGAGGGCGATATCAGGGGAAGGTTAGAGTGAAGGAAATGTCAGGGGATGGTCAGAGAGTGAAGGTGTTTTCAGGGGAAGATTAGAGAGTGAGGGAGATGTCAGGGGAAGATTAGAGAGTGAAGGAGATATCAGGGGAAGGTTACAGATTGAGGGAGATATCAGGGGAAGTTTAGAGAGCGAAGTAAGTGTCAGAGGAATGTTAGAGAGTCAAAGGGATGTCAGGAGAAGGTTAGAGAGTGAAGGAGATGTTAAGGGAAGATTAGATAGTGAAGGAGGTATCGGGGAAGCTTAGAGAGTGAAGGAAATGTTCAGGGGAAGGTTAGAGAGTGAAGTAGATGTCAGGGGAAGGTTAGAGTGTGAAGGAGATTTCAGGGGAATTTTAGAGAGTGAAGGAGATATCAGGGGAAGATGTGAGACTGAAGAAGTTGTCAGGGGAAGGTTAGAGAGTGAAGGAAATGTCAGGGGAAGGTTTGTGAGTGAGGGAGATGTCAGGGGAATGTTAGAGAGTAAGCATGTGTCAGGGGAAAGTCAGAGAGTGAAGGAGATATCAGGGATGGTTTGAGATTGACGGCGATGTCAGGGGAAGATTAGAGAGTGAACGAAATGTCAGGGGACGATTAGAGAGTGAGGGAGATGTCAGGAGAAAGAGATTGATGGAGATGTCAGGTGATGGTTAGAGATTGAAGGAGATGTCAGGTGATGGTTAGAGAGTGAAGGAAGTGTCAGGGGAAAGTTAGAGAGTCAAAGGGATGTCAGGGGAAAGTTAGAGAGTGAAGGAAATGTCAGGGCAAGGATAGACATTGAAGGAGCTGTCGGGGAAGTCTAGAGAATGTAGGAGATGTCGGGGATGGTTTGAGAGTGAAGGAGATGTTGGGGAAGGTTAGAAAGTGTGGGAGATGTCAGGGGAAGATTTGAGAGTGGAAGAGATGTCAGGGGAAAGTTAATGAGTGAGGGAGTTGTCAGGGGAAGTTTTGAGATTGAAGGAAATGTCAGGGAAAGGTTGGAGAGTGAAGGAGATGTTAGGGGAAGATTACATGGAAGGAGATGTCAGGGGCAAGTTAGAGAGTGAGGGAGATGTCAGTGGAAGGTTAGAGAGTGAAGAGGATTTGAGGTCACAGAACAAAAAGCAAACAAAGTGGTGACATTTGCAGAGAAGTGACAAAGCATGTATCTCTGAGTTGGTGTTAAGAGTAGTACTAGTCATCTCTGACTAAAATCACCTCCTTGACTGGGGGAGAAGATTATCAAATGGACGGGTGCGTTCATGTTTTCAAGTTGTCAAAGTTAATGATGAATCCAGACGGCTGTAAATCCGAAAATCAGGCTCTATTCCATCAGCTTTACTGAAACATATCAAAAGACCTAAGACAAAAATGTGAACAGGAGAGAAAGCTGTTGGATTGAAGTGAAGAAGTGGGTGGAATTCTGGGGTCGTGTTGGTGAACTGAGTTGAAGGGTTCTGCAAACCAGGCATAGCATTGTTGATTGAAGGATAAAGATTGACAAGGTTGCTGGGAGAACATTCCTGAGATTCTATAAAACAGTGGGATTTATAAAACGTCAGCTGTGAGGGAACATAGGGCCTCGTTTTCACTTCCCATCCTTTGGCACCACCGACAGTCTGGCATTCCTTTGGCATTGCACCAGGAAGGCTGGCTGGGATTCTGTACTCTCTCAACCAGAATGGGGCCTGAACCCGCAACTCCCCGATTCAGATCCAATATAATAAACACAAAGAACCGCAGGTGTTGGAAAGCTGAAACCAAGGCAGAGTGAGGGGTTGGCACGGTGGATCAGTGATTGGCACTGCTGCCTCACAGCACCAGGAACCTGGGTTCAATTCCACACTCGGGCGTGGAGTTTCCATGCTCTCTCTGCGTCTGTGTGGGATTCCTCCCACAGTCCAGAGATGTGCAGGTTAGGTGGATTGGCCATGGGAAAGTTTCCATTGTGCCCAGAGATGTCTAGGCTCAGTAATTAGCCATGAGAAATATAGGGAGTGGTGGGTCTGAATGGGATACTCTTCAGAGAGTCAGTGTGGAATGAATGGGCTGAATGGCCTCTTTCCATTCTGTGGATTCTAAGTGCTGGACTAACACAGCAGGTCTAGCAATATCTATAGGAAGAAAACTGAGTTAATGTTTTTGAGATCAGTGACTCTTCTTCAATTCTGACCTGCTGTGTTTCGTTAATAATGCACTGTCTTTGACTCAAGTACTAGCTTGCTGCCACTTCATTAGCATCCCGATATTCTATTGGCATTGTTACTGCAACATGCACTGCTTTAACAGAAAGACGTACTTATGTTGGTTTTACAAAATATCAGTGTTTATGTTTGTACAGAAGGGAATGGAGAGAGATCAGATATGGTTGATGGGTGTCAGGGCCAATGGATTTGAGCAGTGCACAGATTTAACTAAAGTCAAGCCTTCCACTGTCATTGTCCCTCCAGCTCCTCCTCCATGTTGGATCCACCTCATTACTGGCTCTTCCTCCATACTGGCTCCTCCTCCATATTGGCTCCTCCTCCATACTGGCTCCACCTCATTACTGGCTCCTCCTCCATACTGGCTCCTCCTCCATATTGGCTCCTCCTCCATACTGGCTCCACCTCATTACTGGCTCCTCCTCCATAGTGGCTCCTCCTCCATGTTGGCTCCTCCTCCGTACTGGTTCTTCCTTATTTCTCATTGGTATTCAATATTCTACAGGAAAGTCCCTGTGTTGGGAAATCTGCGATGGTCATCTATCTGTGGTCCTAATCAACTCACACCCACACAGATTCACCACAATATCATCCCACTCTGTTGAGTCATGTGAGTGTGAGTGTGTATGAGTGAATTTATGAGTTTGTGTGCATTTATATGTGACTGTGTGGGTGAGTGTGCGTGTGTGTATGAGAGTGTGTGAGTATGTGTATGTGCATGTCTGTGTGTTGTATGTGCATGTGTACATATGCATTGTATGTGTATGTGAGTTTATATGTGCTTGTATGTGACTGTGTGCAAGTGTGCGCGAATGTGTGTGAGTATGTGTGTGTGCGTATGAGAGTATGAGTGTGTGCATCAGTGTGTATGTGAGTGTGTAAGAAAGTGTGGGTGTATATGATGTGTGAGTGTGTATGTGCAAATTTGACTGTGAGTGTGTATGACAGTGTGAGGGAGTGTGAGTATATGTGAGTGTATGTGTCTATGTGTGTGAGTGTGTATAAGTGTGTGAGTGTATATGTGTGAATTTGTCTGGGTGTGTGCATAAGAGTGTGAGGGAGAGAATGTGAGTGTCTATCTGTGTGTGAGTGTATGAGTGAGTGAGTGTGTGTATGTGAATTTGTCTATGAATGTGTATGAGAATTAGAGTGCACGCTACTCTGTGTGTTAGTGTGTGAGTGAGTGTGACTCACGTTTACCTCATTGTGATTTCAAAGGGCCATGTGGTCTCAAAGGCAGCATTTAGACAATGCTGGTGTTTGCCAACACATGCCCAGGCTGCCAAGGCTTTTGGTTCTTTACCCCATTAACCCATCTCAAATTGGAATGAGACTCCTGGGCCAGGATGTGTTTCCCATTACGTGTTCCAGGCTGTAATGATATTGAGGGATAAAGACATAATTGTGAATCTCACAGACCGCAATGAGCAAAATCACAGACATGTGGAACCGATCTAGGCTTACATTACAGCCTTGGAGAACAAGGAAATCTAATATTGTACAATAAAAAGTTTTTAAACAAAACATCCTTTGGTGAAGCAAATACCCTAGTTTAACAGTCATTTCTATTAAACAGAACTTGGTGGAGAAACGAACAGAGATTTTATCACAGAATTAAAAGGGGGCAATTTTAACCCCACCCATCTACTGGAAAACATCAATTAAAATCCACTTGTCACTCTCAACTCAGGGTGTGTTTTGAAGGGCTGTTTGGTGCTATGGTAGTATCCTGACCTCTGGACCAGGAGACAATGGTTCAAGCCCCACTTGCTCAAAAGGTGGGTGATAACATCTCAGAACAAGTGGCTTAGAAAATATCTAGAGTACAAAAACATGATCCATCAGTGAGCTGGAGACGAAAGACCACAGCATCCAGAACGCTCAGCTAGTGTTCAGTTTCGTTGTGAGGGTCTTCCTTGAAACATGTCTCTTGAACCACATCCAACTACAAAGAATTGCTCAGCAATGGGAATGGGTAAAGCACAGGGGTAGCAGGACGATGCTTTGTGCATCTTGTAATCCGTGGCTGAAACATAGACCCTGAAGAAAGCAGGCTTCTAGTGATGAGAACGTTGTGGAATGTGGTTATGGAGAAGGACAGAGTGGGTCTTTTAGAGCAAGTTCATAAACAATGACAAAGTTTTCAGGATTCAGAGCTACAGGGAGAAGGCAGGAGATTGGATGTTAGACTTGATGGACTGAATAGCCTAAATCTGCTCTTCTTTAAAATAAAAATGGCCAAGGAGGGAAGACCATCAGTGAATATCAACAAGGAAAGGTAACAAGGTCTGCTTAGAGGTTGGATAACATCCTGTAGGAAATACTTGAAGGAAGATTAAAGGGATGTTCTTCTGAGAAAGCAAAAGAAAATGATGATGTTGGATAAATTAAAATTGAAAACATAAGAATATTCCAAGCAACTTACAGAACAAGACAGGCTGTATCTGGATAGGAAGCTTCCCAGGCAGGTGACAATAGAACCCGGGACATATTCTTAAGGCATCGCAGAGCAAATTCAAGAGAAAAGTCAAGAGGTTTATGGAGACTAATGACATTAAAGGATATGGAGATATTGCAGGCAAGTGGCATTGAGGAGATGATCAGCCTAGGTCTCAAACAGCAGGGCAGGATCAATGGGTGAATGGCCTACTCCTATTTGTATGTTGTTAAATCAAGAGGAAAATATATTACCAGCCTGTAGAATCAATGCATTCGCAGAGCTGTCAGGAAAGGATTTCCAGGATTTGAACTAATGACAATGGTGGTACAGTGGCTCAGTGGTTAGCACTGCTGCCTCACAGTGCCAGGGACCCAAGTTCAATTCTGCCTCGGGTGACTGTCTGTGTGGAGCTTCCATGTTCTCCCCGTGTCCGTGTGGGTTTCCTCCCACAATCTAGAGTTGTGCAGGTTAAGTGAATTGGCCATGTTAAATTGTCCATAGTGTTCAGGGATAGGTGCATTAGGCTGGGGTAGATGTGGGGGAATGGGTCTGAGTGGGTTACTCTTCAAAGGGCTGGGGTGGATTTGTTGGGCCAAAGGGCTTGTTTCCAACTATAGGGGTTCTATGAAGTATGTAAAAATGAGATACAGTGGGACCTGCTATTAGAGCTGAAAATGTGTTGCTGGAAAAGCGCAGCAGGTCAGGCAGCATCCAAGGAACAGGAGAATTAACGTTTCGGGCATGAGCCCTTCTTCAGGATACGTGCCCGAAACGTCGATTCTCCTGCTCCTTGGATGCTGCCTGACCTGCTGCGCTTTTCCAGCAACACATTTTCAGCTTTGATCTCCAGCGTCTGCAGTCCTCACTTTCTCCTAGAAGACCTGCTATTAGTGCCATGCCTGAGCTCGGCATGGTCAGGCAACAGCCTGATATAGTCATACTCCCGGAATCATATCTTACAGACAAAGTCTCAGACACCACCATCACTGTCCCTGGATATGGTCTGTCCCACTTGCAAGACAGACCTAGTAGTGGTGGCGACACAGTGACACACAGTTGGGAGGGAGTTGCCCTGGGAGTGCTCAACATTAGTTCTGGATTTGATGAAGTCTCATGGCTTCAGGTTAAACATGGACAAGGAAACCTCCTGCTGATTACCATCTACCAAGTCGAAGAGGACCTCAGCAGTAGTACGAATGATCAAGTTGGTCAAGTTCTAAAGGACATAGTCACAAGTGAAGTGCTGGAAAACTGGAGGTTGGCTAACGTGGGCCACTGTTTAAAAAGGGTGGTAAGGACAAGCCAGGGAACTATAGACCGGTGAGCCTGACCTCAGTGGTGGGCAAATTGTTGCAGGGAATCCTGAGGGACAGGATGTACATGTATTTGGAAAGGCAAGGACTGATTGGGGATAGTCAACATGGCTTTGTGCATGGGAAATCATGTCTCCCAAACTTGATTGAGGCTTTTGAAGAAGTAGCAAAGAGGATTATGAGGACAGAGTTGTGGACATGATCTATATGAACTTCAGTAAGGCGTTCGACAAGGTTCCCCATGGGAGACTAGTTAGCAAAGTTGGACCTCATGGAATACAGGGAGAACTAGCCATTTGGATACAGAACTGGCTCAAAGGTAGGAGACAGAGGGTGGTGGTGGAGGGTTGTTTTTCAAACTGGAGGCCTGTGACCAGTGGAGTGCCACAAGGATCGGTGCTGGGTCCACTGCTTTTTGTCATTTATATAAATGATTTGGATGTGAGGTATGGGAGGTATGGTTTGTTAGTTTGCAGATGACACCAAAATTGGAGGTGTAGTGGACAGCGAAGAGGGTTACCTCAGATTACAACAGGATCTTGATCAGGTGGGCCAATGGGCTGAGAAGTGGCACATGGAGTTTAATTCAGATAAATGTGAGGTGCTGCATTTTGGGAAAGCAAATCTTAGCAGGACTTATACACTTAATGGTAAGGTCCTAGGGAGTGTTGCTGAACAAAGAGACGTTGGAATGCAGGTTCATAACTCCTTGAAAGTGGAGTTGCAGGTAGATAGGATAGTGAAGAAGGCATTTGGTATGCTTTCCTTTATTGGTCAGAGTATGATTCTATGACTTTATGACTCTATGACATAGCTACTAGAGTGGGTCTGCGGCAGGTGGTAAGGAACCAATAAGAGGGAAGAACATACTTGACCTCATCCTCACCAATCTGCCAGCTGCAGGCGCATCTGTCCATCAAGCTATTGGGAAGAATGGCCATCATATTATCCGGTTGTCACATTGAGAATACCTTACATTGTGTTGAGTAGTATTTTCAGATGAGGCACTGCGAGCTATCAACAGCAGCAGAATTGTATTCCAGCACAATCTGCCTAAGTACAGTTCGCACTGTATCTCCTCATGGCCTGGTATATCTCCCACTCAACCATTACCATCAAGCCAGGAGATCAACCCTGGTTCAATGGAGAGTGCAGAAGGGTATGCCAGGTGAAGCATCAGGCAGACCTAAAAATGAGATGTCAACCTGGCGAAGCTACCAAACAGCTGAAAATGTGTGGCTGGAAAAGTGCAGCAGGTCAGGCAGCATCCGAGGAGCAGGAGAATCGACGTTTCGGGCATGAGCCCTTCTTCAGGAATGAGGATGGTGTGCCAAGCAGGCTAAGATAAAAGGTAGGGAGGAGGGACTTGGGGGAGGGGCGTTGGAAATGCGATAGGTGGAAAGAGGTTAAGGTGAGGGTGATAAGGTGAGGGTGATAGGCCGGAGTGGGAGTGAGGGCGGAGGGATCAGGAAGAAAATTGCAGGTTAGGAAGGTGGTGCTGACTTCGAGGGTTGGGACTGAGACAAGGTGGGGGGAGGGGAAATGAGGAAACAGGAGAAATCTGAGTTCATCCCTTGTGGTTAGAGGGTTCCTAGGCAGAAGGTGAGGCGCTCTTCCTCCAACCGTCGTGTTGTTATGGTCTGGCAATGGAGGAATCCAAGGACCTGCATGTCCTTGGTGGAGTGGGAGGGGGAGTTGAAGTGTTGAGCCACAGGGTGGTTGGGTTGGTTGGTCCAGGTGTCCCAGAGGTGTTCTCTGAAACGTTCCGCAAGTAGGCGGCCTGTCTCCCCAATATAGAGGAGGCCACATCAGGTGCAGCGGATGCAGTAAATGATGTGTGTGGAGGTGCAGGTGAATTTGTGGCGGATATGGAAGGGTCCCTTGGGGACTTGGAGGGAAGTGAAGGGGGAGGTGTGGGCGCAAGTTTTGCATTTCTTGCAGTTGCAGGGGAAGGTGCCGGGAGTGGAGGTTGGGTTGGTGGGGGGTGTGGACCTGACGAGGGAGTCACGGAGGGAGTGGTCTTTTCGGAACGCTGATAGAAGAGGGAAGGGAAATATATCCCTGGTGGTGGGATCCGTTTGGAGGTGGCGGAAATGATGACAGATGATACGATGTATATGGAGGTTGGTGGGGTGGTAGGTGAGGATCGTGGGGTTCTGTCCTGGTGGCGATTGGAGGGGCGAGGCTCAGGGGCGGAGGAGCGGGAAGTGGAGGAGATGTGGTGGAGAGCATCATCGATGACGTCTGGGGGGAAATTGCGGTCTTTGAAGAAGGAAGCCATCTGGGTTGTTCGGTATTGGAACTGGTCCTCCTGGGAGCAGATGCGGCGGAGGCGAAGGAATTGCAAATGTGGGATGGCATTTTTACAGGGGGCAGGGTGGGAGGAGGTGTAGTCTAGGTAGCTGTGGGAGTCGGTCGGTTTATAGTAAATGTCCGTGTTGAGTCATTCGCCCGAGATAGAAATGGAGAGGTCAAGGAAGGGAAGGGAGGAGTCTGAGACGGTCCAGGTAAATTTGAGGTCAGAGTGGAAGGTGTTAGTAAAGTTGATGAACTGTTCAACCTCCTTGTGGGAGCATGAGGCAGCGCCGATACAGTCATCGATGTAGCGGAGGAAAAGGTGGGGGGTGGTTCCAGTGTAGTTGCGGAAGATGGACTGTTCCACATATCCTACAAAGAGACAGGCATAGCTGGGGCCCATGCAGGTGCCCATGGCTAATCCTTTGGTTTGGAGGAAGTGGGAGGATTGGAAAGAGAAGTTGTTCAGGGTGAGGACCAGTTCAGTCAGTCGAAGGAGGGTGTCAGTGGAAGGGTACTGGTTGGTATGGAGGGAAAGGAAGAAGCGGAGGGCTTTGAGTCCTTCATGATGGGGGATGGAGGTGTACAGGGACTGGATGTCCATGGTGAAGATAAGGTGTTGGAGGAGGTGGAGGGAGTGGGTGGTGTCCCGAACGTAGGTGGGGAGTTCTTGGACTAAGGGGGACAGGACAGTGTTGAGGTATGCAGAGATGAGTTCGGTGGGGCAGCAGCAGGCTGAGACAATGGGTTGTCCGGGGCAGTCAGGTTTGTGGATTTTGGGCAGGAGATAGAAACGGTTAGTGTGGGGTTGTGGGACTATGAGGTTGGAGGCGGTGGATGGGAGATCCCCTGAGGAGATGAGGTTATGGATGGTCTGGGAGATGGTAGTTTGGTGGTGGGAGGTGGGGTCATAGTCAAGGGGGCAGTAGGAGGAGGTGTCCGCGAGCTGGCGTTTGGCCTCAGCGGTGTAAAGGTCAGTGCAGGTTAGAAAGGTGGTGCTGAGTTCGAGGGTTGGGACTGAGACAAGGTGGGGGGAGGGGAAATGAGGAAACTGGAGAAATCTGAGTTCATCCCTTGTGGTTAGAGGGTTCCTAGGCGGAAGATGAGACGCTCTTCCTCCAGCCGTCGTGTGGCTATGGTCTGGCGATGGAGGAATCCAAGACCTGCAGGTGGAGTGGGAGGGCGAGTTGAAGTGTTGAGCCACAGGGTGGTTGGGTTGGTTGGTCCAGGTGTCCCAGAGGTGTTCTCTGAAATGTTCCGCAAGTAGGCAGCCTGTCTCCCCAATATAGAGGAGGCCACCCCCTCACCTTGTCTCAGTCCCAACCCTTGATGTCAGCACCACCTTCCTAACCTGCAATCTTCTTCCTGACCTCTCCGCACCCACCCCCACTCTGGGCTATCACCCTCACCTTAACCTCCTTCCCCCTATCGCATTTCCAACGCCCCTCCCCCAAGTCCCTCCTCCCTACCTTTTATCTCAGCCTGCTTGGCACACTCTCCTCATTCTTGAAGAAGGGCTCATGCCCGAAACGTCGATTCTCCTGCTCCTTGGATGCTGCCTGACCTTCTGCGCTTTTCCACCAACACATTTTCAGCTCTGATCTCCAGCATCTGCAGACCTCACTTTCTCCTAGAAGCTACCAAACAGGACTACTTATGAACTAAGGAGCATAAACACCAACGCAGTAACAGGGCTAAGCAGTTCCATGAAAATAACAGATCAAATCTAAGGTCTGCAGTCCTGTGCATGAATATGTAGTGAGCTAGGAAGAATATAATTGCGGGAGAAAACAAACCCTGCCACTGAGCAGAAGTCCCTCCAACTCTTTAGCTTGCCCCCACAGACTTATGATGGCCACTTGTTGCCATCCTTAGGGAAAGGAACTTCCATCTCTCCTGAACAGCCTTCAGGAGAACCTCTTGGAGACATGGTGAAAGCATGTTGCTGCTTGTTGCCTGGTCTCCGAAAGCCTCAGGAGTGAGATGAGGAGAGATTGAGTGACTGAGCTACTTGTTGATGAACCATATGAATGATTGAGCTATTTGTAGCCATCCTGACTGTAGAACAGTACAGCATGGTACAGGCCCTTCGGCCCTCAATGTTGTGCTGACCTTATCTCCTACTCTAAGATCAGACTAACTACATATCCTTCATTGTACTATCTTCCACGTGCATTTCCAAAAGTACCTAATACATCTGACTGTACTCCCGCAGCTGCTAGTGCATTCCACACACCCACCACTCTCTGTGTAAAGAACCAACTTCTGACATGTCCTCTAAATCTTCCTCCAATCATATTAAAATTATGAGCCTTCATGACAGACATTTCCATCATGGGAAAAAGTCTCTGTCCATCCACTCTATCCATGCCTCTCAACATTGCATACACCTCGATCAAGTCACCTCTCATCCTTCTTCACTCCGATGAGGAAAGCCCTAACTCCCACAAATTTCTTCACAAGACATGCCCTCCAGTGCAGAGGTCAGTCCTCATAGGCAGCTCAAGAGAACCTGGCTGTCGTGCTGCAAGAGAATGAATGATCTGCGCCTGCCAGGGTATGTACCAGTGTAGGTCTTCAATGCTTCATTCTTCTATAAGTGTGAGTTTGTGTTGTAAGTTTGTTACTGTGGATTGTTACTGTACAAGAGGTTGAAAGGCAAGCAACTTTATCAGATCCTCATGTGCAATAAGTATCTGTTGCACCACTGCACCTACCAATGTTGCACTACCAGCAGCCCAGTGTGACTGACTATCTCTCAATCATACAGCTGGGTTCACACTTTGAACAGAAAAGGATAGCAGTATTCAACAACTCACTGACCCATCATCGCCACTAGGAGAGCTAACATATCCAATAGCTTCTCACCAAAGGTTTATGAAAGACAAAAACACAAAGTAGGCTTCCTGATGAATACCACAGACACACACTTTTTTATATATCTATTCATGGGATAAGGCTGGTGCTGCCCAGAGAGTTGTTTCAAATTAACCACACCACTGTGGGTCTGGAGTCACATGTAAACCAGACGAGGTAAGGATGGGGGTTTCCTTTGCTAAAGGACATTAGAAAGCCAAAAGAGAGACTGTTCCAACAATCAGCAATGGCTTCATGATAATTCCAGACTTCTATTGAACTCAAATTCCACCATCTGTCATGGTGGGATTTGAACCCAGGTCCCCAGAACATTACTTGGTTCTCTGGATTAACAGTCCAACAAAAATATCTCTGGACCATCACCTCTTCAAAATATCATAGAATGGTTTTTAGATTTCCATCAATTCTAGCTATTTAACAACACTGAACACATTTCATTCAGAACCCATATCGCCTACCTTTCCCTGTACACAGCATGGGGATTTGATATCACTATCTGTACTGTCAATGCAGACAAAGTTATAGACCGATACTAATTTATCTAAATGCTTTTCTCATTCTGCAAGAGAAGAATGAGCACAATCAGAGAGAATGTGTACAGAAATATATCACCGTTCCTTCACTGTGGCTGGGTCAATATCCTAGAATTGCCTCCCTAACAGCATTGTGGCTTTACCTACAGCACATGGACCGCAGCAGTTCAAGAAGGCAGCTCACCACCACCTTCTCAAGGGCAATAAATGCTGGCCAATCAGCAATGCCCACATCCTGCAAGTGAATTTAAAAATAGACAGAGAGGGGAAAGTGTTTGGGGAGGGTGGGGATATCTGACAAGGCAGCAAGGGCTGAGCTAAAGGGGAGGTTGGTGATTTACAGCGATCTGGGGAGAAAGCCTCTACTCTGCTCCCTTCATCCATTAGCAACATCATAATGCAACATTAGGTAAAGAGGCCAGTTGGTAGGACCTTCTGTAAACCTGGTCTCAGTAACTACCTGACAGCTCAGAAGACCCTGGCTCCTGTCTTCATGCACAGCTTCTGTCTCCATAGTTGGACCTCCCGGAGCTTCTGCTCACATTACAGCTGGTCCAACACGGTCCAACTCATCTGTGAAGAAGTATCAGGAATGAGATCTATTTAAGATCTTGACACTGTCATTCTACCCTTTGGGCTTATGTTGGGAGGCTCATGTCACTGGTCTGCCCCACAGCCCCCTCTGCAAGGTGAGGTCCCCATAGCCCATAACTGTCTTTCCCTTTCTTAATGCTGTTAATTGTCAGCAATTTCGAACTTCAATCTTTACCCTGTCATCCAGGCATGTAGTGAAAGCTCAATCTGATCCTTCGTGATCTTCAGAAAAGATTTGCTAGGATGCTACATGGACTGGAAGATTTGAGTTATGAGGAGAGGCTGGACTTTGTTCCCTGGCGTGTAGGAGATTAAGGGCTGACCTTATAGAGGCCTATAAAACCATGAGACGGGCAGATAAGGTGGATAATCAGCAGCTTTTCCCCATGGTAGGAGAGACTAAAACTAGAGGGCGTAGGTTGAAGGGGACAGGGGAGAGATACAAAAGGGTCCAGAGGGTCAGTTTTTTCACACGGAGGGTGATATTTATCTGGAGTGGGTGGCCAGAGGCAGTGGTGAAAGTGAGTACAATTTCATCAAACAGGGCAGCACGGTGGCCCAGTGGTTAGCACTGCTGCTTCACTGCACCAGGGTCCTAGGTTCGATTCCAGCCTTGGGCAACAGTCTGTGTGGAGTTTGCACATTCACCTTGTGTCTGCGTGGGTGTGCTCCGGTTTCTTCCCACAGTCCAAAGATGTGCAGGTCAGGTGGATTGGCCATACTAAATTGCCCTTAGTGAGAGGTACATTGGTCAGAGGGAAGTGGGTCTGGATGGGTTACACTTCGGAGGGTCGGGTGTGGACTGGTTGGGCCGAAGGGCCTGTTTCCACGCTGTAGGGAATCAAATTGAAGCTATGGAGGGATATGAACTAAATGCACACAAATGGGACTAGTTTAAATTGTGAGAACTGGGCAAGGAAGGGCCTGTTTCCCGAGTTGTACTCTTCTATCTCAGCATAACTCATCATCCAACCCAACAACCTTGCAATCTACAGCCTGTGGACTGGTTTCACTCCCATGTCCCTAACCTTCATTGTGAATGTTCTTGTATAGTTAAATGTGGAATAACACACTCAGTACCATCAGCACCTGCTGGTTAAGGGTTAATGAATGACGAGATGTTGTAGGGAAATTGGTGTTTGGAGGTTTAGGAGCTTAATCTCCAATATTGTGCAGTGCATGCTTCCCTTCAGTGCAAAGGCCTTAGTTGTATTTTACAGGTTCTGTTTCGATTCCCACAGTTGAATGTGTTTGAGATGCAAGAATACATGCAGGGAGATCTGGGACCTTTCCAACTCTGATTGGACATCCTCTGAAAATCCTTATTTTGAAAACTAATTTAGTGGAAGGTGGTTATTTTAAACTTTTTCTTTGAATTGTTCACCTTCTATTCACCACCTCCCAAATACTCATGTCCCCCCATCATTGTAGATAGTCTTCTCCTTTCCACTAACATGCCCTCTGTCCCTCTTCAATCTCCCCCTGCAACAATCCACTCTTTCACTAGCTTCCTCTATAATTCTTGCTTATTTGCCTGGTCCCTCTCCCATCCAGATGCCACAATAGCGTCATCTTTACACCATCCGTTATTCAGTTGATCCCCCATTCTCCCTTCCCAGCACACATAATTCACTCATTGTGCTCCCCACCTTAAATATACAATTCCCAGTATTTCTCTTCCACTTTCCACTGTCACTGTGACTGTGACTTTTCCTCTCTTCCTCTCAATTTGATCAATCAATTCCTCAAGATCCTTCTAGAGCCCTTCCTGTTCCTTTCCACCCAACACACCTTCCTTTGAACCTTTGCTGTTCAGTATCCCTTCCCTACTGAGGCCCCTTCTTGTCTGTCCTGGGTCTGGGTTAGGGTCAGCTATCTTGCCAGGAAGTTGAGCTTGGTTAGCCTTCACCCCATACTCTGTAAGCAGTTAACTCCAACAAGCAAGATTACATATGACTCACGCTTCTTGTGAATTGTTTGACCCTTCCACTGTATTTTTTTTAAGCAAGAAAGTAATTTCAATTACGGAGGAGCCATGTTATTGGAGAGTCATGGAATCCCTAAGTTGTGGGAAGCAGGCCTTTTGATCCACTTGCCTCACTCTGCTCCTACAAAGAGCATCTCATCCCCCTATCCTATCCTTGTAACCCCACCACTAATCCACTTAACCTAGGCATCCCTGGACACTACAGACAATTTAGCGTGGCCAATCCATCTAACCTACACATCTTTGAACTGTAGGAGGAAACCAGAGCACCTGAAGGGAAACCCACGCAGACACAGGGAGAACTTGCAAGCTCTACACAGACAGTCACCCAAGGCTGGAATTGAACACAGGTCCCTGGTGCTGTGAGGTAGCAGTGCTAACCACTGAGCCACCGTGCCACCCCAAAGACGTTTGTACTCACTGGAGCTTGAAGGTGCAAATCTACCCCACCAGTTAAGGTGGAGTTAAGGTACAAGTCAATCATGATGGAAATAAATGGTGAAGAAGGCCTGAGATGCAGAGTGACCTCCTCTGTGCTTATATTGCTAAATTGAGCAATAAAATCTAATGGGAGAACCAAGTTATTAATAGTCTTAAATATATCAGATTTTAGAAATGCAAATTTACATAGAATGTTCTCTTTAACTTAATGAAGCATCCTAAAAATGCCGAGTGTCTAATGGTACTGAATAGACGAGAGTTAATAATTTATGTTTATACTTTGTGTTTACTGCTTTCCATCACAGAAATTTAGGTACCAAACCCTTTCAGCTTTCTGCATCAGTTTGTGGAGCCCAGGAACTTATCCTATTCAATATTGTCAGTTAAAGGAGCACAAATCTCACCAACAAGCCTCATTTTAATGATGACAATCGTTTCATTCGTTTCTGTTCCTTTGTTCCCGGGGGAGGTGAGTGCCATTGGGTGACCCAGTGTGCGTTGTCCTTGAGAAGTTAGTCAAAAGTGAGAACTGCAGATGCTGGAGATTAGAGTTGAATGTGTGGTGCTGGAAACTCATAGCAGGCCAGGCAGCATCCGAGGAGCAGGAAAACCGACATTTCGGGCAAAAGCCCTTCATCACACAACACCAGGTTATAGTCCAACAGGTTTATTTGGAAGCACTAGCTTTCGAAGCGCTGCTCCTTTATCAGGTGGTTGTGGAACAGGACCACAAGATACAGAAATTATACAAAAGATTACAATGTCAAACAAGTAAAATGATATACTTAACAAACCTAGATTGCTGTTAAGTCTTTCATCTTTTAGAATGGGTTACGGGTTTCAGCTCATTAATATGTACATCCCAGAACTTCTTTTCAGTCAAATTCTCGAGATAACTTAAGTTTTTATGAAAATAGGTAACATCTCAGCTCAGACAATGCATTAAAGATGTGAGGTCAGAGTCTCTGTATATCAATTCTGAGTCAGACTGGTCCTATTTCCAAAGTGGAATTTACAAAATATTACATGGATTGACTGTCTGCAACTGACTGCCTATAGATTGTACATTTTTTGAGCAAAATAGAATGTATCTGCAAATATATTTCTGCAAATACAACTTCACCCCATAGACTTATATGTGTGTGCGTGAGCAGGTGGGAGAGAGAGAGTGCGTGTGAGTGCACGTGAGAGAATGTGCGTTTGCATGTGTGCAAGCTTGGTAAAGTGTGTGCGTGAGTGTGATGGTGTATAAGCCTGTGAGAGAGTGCATGTGGGAATGTGAGTGTGGGAGGTGTATGTGTGTGCGTGTATGAGAGAGGGTCTGCATGAGTGTGTGAGTATGTAAGACTGTGTGTGTATGTGTCCGTGTGTGTCTGTCCGTGTGTACTGAATGGTATTGAATAGATGAGAGTTAATAATTTATGTTTATACTTTGTGTTTACTGCTTTCCATCACAGAAGTTTAGGTACCAACCTCTTTCAGCTTTCTGCATTGGTTTGTGGAGCCCTGGAACTTATCCTATTCAATATTGTCACTATTAAAGGAGCACAAATCTCACCAACAAGCCTCATTTTAAACATGTGAATTGTTTAATTTGCTTCTGTCCCTTTGTTCATGGGGTGGGGGAGGGGGCAGTGTGTGTGTGTGTGTGTGTGTGTGTGGTCCCGGTTGAGGCCATCCCCATGGGTACTGAACTTGGCTATCAGCCTCTGCTCGGCCACTTTTCATTGTTGCCTGTACTGAGGTCCGCCTTGGAGGATGGTCACCTGAAGATCCGAGGCCGAATGTTCCTGACCACTGAAGTGTTATAGAACATAGAACATAGAAAGATACAGCGCAGTACAGGCCCTTCGGCCCTCGATGTTGCGCCGACCGAATCCTACCTAACCTACACTAGCCCAATAACTTCCAAATGCCTATCCAATGCCCGCTTAAATGACCATAAAGAAGGAGAGTTCACCACTGCTACTGGCAGGGCATTCCATGAACTCACAACCCGCTGTGTAAAGAATCTACCCCTTACATCTGTCCTATACCTACCACCCCTTAATTTAAAGCTGTGTCCCCTAGTAACACCTGACTCCATTAGCGGTAAAAGGTTCTCAGTGTCGACCCTATCTAAACCCCTAATCATCTTATACACCTCTATCAAATCTCCCCTAAACCTCCTTTTCTCCAATGAGAACAGCCCCAAGTGCCTCAGCCTTTCCTCATAAGATTTTCCTACCATTCCAGGCAACATCCTGGTAAACCTCCTCTGCACTCGTTCCAATGCCTCCACATCCTTCCTATAGTATGGCGACCAAAACTGCACACAATACTCCAGATGAGGCCGCACCAGAGTCTTATACAGTTGCAACATGACCTCAGGACTCCGGAACTCAATTCCTCTACCAATAAAGCCCAGTACACCATATGCCTTCCTCACAGCACTATTTACCTGGATGGCAACTTTCAGAGATCTGTGTACATGGACACCAAGATCCCTCTGCTCATCCACACTACCAAGTAGCCTACCATTAGCCCAGTAATCCATCATCTTGTTACTCCTACCAAAGTGAATGACTTCACACTTAGCTACATTGAATTCCATTTGCCACCTTTCTGCCCAGCTCTGCAACTTATCTATATCCCGCTGTAACCTACCACTTCCTTCCTCACTATCCACAACTCCACCGACTTTTGTGTCATCCGCAAACTTGCTTACCCAGCTTTCAAGCCCTTCCTCTAGATCATTTATAAAGATAACAAAAAGCAATGGTCCCAAAACAGATCCTTGTGGTACACCGCTAGTAACTGCACTCCAAGATGAACTTAGTCCATCAACTACTACCCTCTGTCTCCTTCCAGCCAGCCAATTCCTAATCCAAACCTCTAATGTATCCTCAATGCCATACCTCCGTAGTTTTAGCATTAGCCTACCATGGGGAACCTTATCGAACGCCTTACTAAAATCCATATACACAACATCTACTGCTTTACCCTCGTCCACTTCCTTAGTCACCTTCTCAAAGAACTCAATAAGGTTTGTGAGGCACGACCTGCCCTTCACAAAACCATGCTGGCTATCCTTGATCACATTATTCCTATCCAGATGTTCATAAATCTTATCCCTTACCATTCTCTCTAAGACTTTGCCCACCACTGAAGTCAGACTCACTGGCCTATAGTTACTAGGGCTATCCCTACTCCCTTTCTTGAACAAGGGGACCACATTCGCTATCCTCCAGTCCTCTGGTACTATTCCCGTTGACAATGACGACATAAAAATCCAGGCCAATGGCTCTGCTATCTCCTCCCTAGCTTCCCATAGGATCCTAGGGTAAATGCCATCAGGCCCAGGAGACTTATCTATTTTCATCCTCTCCAATATTCCCAGAACCTCTTCCCTGCATATTTCCAGGCCATCCATTCTAATCATTTGTGACTCCATATTCACGTCAGCAACAGTGTCCTGTTCCTGAGTGAATACTGATGAAAAGTATTGATTTAGTGTCTCTCCAATCTCCTCCGCCTCCACACACAACTTCCCACTACTATCCTTGACTGGACCGATACCTACCCTAGTCATCCTTTTATTCCTGACATACCTATAGAAAGCCTTTGGGTTTTCCCTAATCTTACCAGCTAAAGACTTTTCATGTCCCCTTCTCGCTTCTCTTAGCTCTCTCTTTAGATTCTTCCTGGCTACCTTATAACTCTCTATCGCCCCAACTGAACCTTCACGCCTCATCTTTACATATGCCGCCTTCTTCCCTTTCACAAGGGATTCCAATTCTTTACTAAACCACGGCTGCCTCACAAGGCCCTTTACACCATGCCTGACTGGTACATACTTATCGAGGACACGTAGTAGCTGCTCCTTGAACAATCCCCACATCTCATTAGTGTTCTTCTCTTGAAGCCTGTTTTTCCAATCCACACATCCTAAGTCATGCCTCACTGCATCATAATTTCCCTGCCCCCAGCTATAACTCTTGCCCTGCGGCGCACACTTATCCCTCTCCATCACTAAAGTAAAAGTCACCGAGTTGTGGTCACTGTCCCCGAAGTGCTCACCTACCTCCAAGTCTAACACCTGGCCTGGTTCATTACCTAGAACCAAATCCAGTATAGCCTCACCTCTTGTTGGCCTGTCTACATATTGTGTCAGGAAACCCTCCTGCACACATTGGACAAACACCGACCCATCTAATGAACTCGAGCTATAGCTCTCCCAGTCAATATCTGGGAAGTTAAAGTCCCCCATAACAACCACCCTGCTACCTTCACTCTTTTTCTGAATCATCCTCGCAATATTATCCTCTACTTCTGGGAGGGGATGCTCTGTCTGGTGATTGTTCTGTGGTGTCCATTCATCTGTTGTCACAGTGTCATGTGACTTCTAACTCTGGGTTGTACAGACATGTACTAATTCTGCTCCCTAACGTGTCGCTAGTCCAATTGTATCTAGCCCAATCCCTAATGATTTCAACCCAATTAATAGAACATTATTGTAATGTTGTTAAGGAATTGGCTACATGGCTAGAAATAGCTGTGAGAAACTGAGTTAATAATAATTTTTAGAGAGAAAATGCAAAAACCCTTTCAGAGAAATGTACATGTTTATGAGGAAAGACAAGCTGAAGAGTGATTAATCGGAGATTGCTTTCAAAGAGATTGTGAGCACAAAGGGTCAAAAGGCCACCTTCTACACTTTATTATTTGATAATTCAACATGTAGGAAAAGACAGTACATGAGATGTAAACAGGGGGCAGAATTTTAAAAAATTGAGAAATGACCTGATGGTTTTAGAGATCTTATGAAAGGGATTGAGAAAGTAGAAAGTGTTTCCAGTTATGGGTGAGAGTTGAGTGTGGGATCAGCAGTCACTAATAAATGCATTGAGGAAGTCACGCAAATTCAGGAGAAATATTATTTTCCAGAGTGTGTTAAGAATGTGGGATCCACCAACACAGGGTATCGTTGACCTGAATAGCCTGACTGCATTTAAAGCGGCAGTTAAATCAACACATGAAGGAGAAAGATTTGTTGATGGGTTTTGATGAAGTTTGATGGAGCATGCTTCCCATGGTAGGCCGTGACTGAGTAATAATGTCACAGGACCAGAAATCCAGCACCACAGACTGATATTTTGGTGACATGGGTTCAAAGCCCATCATGGCAGATGGTGAAATTTGAATTCAATTAAAAGGTAGTTACCTCAGTGGTGACCATGTCTGTTTGTCCAACCAGATTTGGCTGCATCCCTCCCCCCAACATGATCAAATCAAAAAGCTGATAAATGATTCTCATCAATGAAATGAAGCCTATCGGTGCGATCCCGGCTTCTTTAACAGTGATCATGATTTGGAGATGCCAGTGTTAGACTGGGATGTACAAAGTTAAAAATCACACTACACCAGGTTATAGTCCAACAGGTTTAATTGGAAACACTAGCTTTAGGGGCACCGCTTCTTAACCACCTGATGAAGAAGTGGCGCACCGAAAGCTAGTGCTTTCAATTAAACCTGTTGGACTATAACCTGGTGTTGTGTGATTTTTAACTTTAACAGTGATGGTATTGTAAAGGATAAGATCCCAGTGACCACGAACTGATGAAGAGAGCTGGACGGAGTTGGCACTGATGTATCTGCCATCCTTTCTGAAGGCATAGCCTACATGGAATACCAGATTCACAGCAAAGTCTGAACTATCCTCTGCACAACTCAGGATGGACAATGATTGCTGGCTTAACCAGTGATGCCCACATTCTGTGAAAGAATAAATGAAGGAAGTAACATCAGCAGAGAGCAGTGAGGTTGCCTGGCATGTTTTTGTGCTGTGACTACTTTGTCATAAGTTGTTGTGGGACTGCTCCCTTAAGGGTGGAAAACCGCAATCCAAAGCAAATGTCACTTTAAGGGGTAAATCCTTCTTGAAGCATCTTTTGATGTTATTCCTGGCTGTTCCTTCCTTTCCTCCACTCCCCAATTGCAAATAGTGTTACATCCTTTTCAGCTACTTTGCGGTGTTTTTAATGAGTATTTTGAATGTTTTCTCACATGGGGGAATGTAAAAGTGAAACAAAAAAAAAATTGGCTAAAGTAACTACACCTATTTCTGTCAAAAAAACTATACTTTTACATGTGGAGGACAGGAAAGCAATTAAAAGGAAGATATAGATTTTGAGGCGAACCTGTGAGGAGAGAAAGTTTGGATATTAGTAATTAACAATATTCCTTGTGGAAAAAAAAAGTCAGCAAATGAAGCTTAATATTTTTGGCCGACCTTGTGTAGTCTTTCCTCTTGCGGTTTTGTAGTGTAATTTTTAACTGGAAAAACACATAGTGAATTCTAGGCGGGAGCAGGTTGTCCTGATAAAGTCCACATTGTTGCAGATGCTGACTATCCTGTCTGCTGACTGCAGTTCTTTGCTGTTTGAGTAAGTAGGTCTAACCACTTAGGCCTGCTGAGGAACCAACTGTTTCCTTTTCCAACTTCTAGGGCTGTTTATGCCAAACTGCTGTGTCCGTTCAATGAGCAGCAATGTAATAAATGGTACAGTTTGTCACGGTGTATGTAGCAGCCTTATTTTATTCAGTCATGAGATGAGAGTGTTGCTGGCTTAGCCAGCAATTATTGTTATTCTCAGAAGGCAGTTAAGAGTGGGTCTGAGTCATGTGTACGCTAGACCAGGTAAGGAAGGTAGTATCATAGAACATAGAAAAATACAGCACAGTGCAGGCCCTTTGGCCCTCGATATCGCGCCGACCCAAGCCCACCTAACCTACACTAGCCCACTATCCTCCATTTGCCTATCCAATGCCCGTTTAAATGCCCATAAAGAGGGAGAGTCCACCACTGCTACTGGCAGGGCATTCTCTGAACTCACGACTCGCTGAGTAAAGAAGCCACCCCTAACATCTGTCCTATACCTACCTCCCTTTAATTTAAAGCTATGCCTTCCTTAACGGGATTGAGTAAACCAGATGGGTTTTACCTGCTGAAAATGTGTTGCTGGAAAAGCACAGCAGGTCAGGCAGCATCCAAGGAGCAGGGGAGTCGACGTTTCGGGCATGAGCCCTTCTTCAGATGGGTTTTATCCCAACATTTGATGGCTTCAGGGTCATCATTAGACTTTTAATTTCAGATTTCTTAAAATTGAATTGAACATGACCAGGGTCTCTGGAATAATAGCCCAGAGTTAATACCATTAGGTCATTCCCTCCCCTCACCTGTACTGAAGCTGAAGGAATCTGTGTCCCACCTGTGTCGGGGTTTCCAGGGATCCACAGGAGCTGCCCAGTTCCATAGACACACCTTGCTCTCGGGACTGTAGGTGTTGGTTTGAGACAGGAAATAAAATTACGAGGGGAGAAAATCGAAAGGCAAAGCAAGGTATAGCATGGATAGATCTCCTTCACATGGAAAAACATCTTAGAATGCTTTGTCAGGAGTGAAGGTAGGAATGGGAAAGGAGGAAAGTTAGGAGGAAAGAGAACACTGTGGCTCAGTGATAGTGCTCTCTCTGGCTCCTCTCCTCTGAGTTGGAAGGCCTCATTTTAGAGATGAGTTCACCAAATCTAGGAGGAATCGACCCTGTGCAGTACTGAGGGAGTGCTGCACTATCACAGCTATCGTCCTTTGACTGCTGTATTAAAACAATGATCCATCTGCCCTTGCTGGTGCACCCAATGGCACCATTTGAAACCAGCCCAGAGTTTATTTCTCAATCAATGCCATCAAAAACTGATCATATGCTCATTGTCCCATTACAGTTTGGAAACCATTGGTACAAAATGATGGGACTTGAATGGATCACGTGCACTTTCCTTCTGTTCCTCCAATCAGAATAAAAGTCGGCAGTCAGGCAACTGACCAGTCACAAGCCCACCCCACAGCCATAAAGTGCTGAGACTAGGATAAGGAAGCTCCTTTTGGGACATTCAGCCCATTAATGGCAGGATGTCCCATTCTCAGGAGCTGCCAACCATTCTCTTGCAGTCCCAACATTGCCAGGGTTCTGTAGTGGGCACTGCCGGAACTGCAGGCAAACCCATGCAGGAAGCCTCATAGAACCCAGCTCCAGGTAGGACAGGGGGCCTTGCGCTGGGGTTTTTACAACTCACTGAGGGGCAGTGTTGAGGACAGTGGGAGTATGTTTCAAACAACATGCAAGTGGGAAAAAAAGGGAGTGCTATTTTCTTGGGAAGCGCCTCCAAAGGGCACAGGACAACCCTCGATTGATGACACTCAGCCCTCCAACATCCTTTCTGCTGTGATCCACACTAAATAAATGTGACTTCCATTCCCACCCAAGTGGTGTGGCCAGGGCAACATCAGGACAATCTAATTTCGAACATAGTCGCCCCAACCCTGCTCCCCAGTCCTCGTAAAATACGCCCAGAGAGGACGCGTAATGTCGCAGTCCTACGTTTCAATAAGTGATTCATTGGCTGCAATATGCTTTGGGACATTCTGAAATTACGAAATGTGCTTTAGCAGTTCAAGTTTTCAAAAAAATTAAACTGAATTGAAGAGGCAAGTTAGGTCAGAGGCTTTTGAACAAAATGAAAGAGAGAGACCTGAAGGGATACAGGCCACAGAGAGGTGCCCAGAAAGTATAGTGTTGGGACCCAAAGGTGATGGCAGAGGGAGTAGGGTGCAATTAGGAAAAGTAAGTGGAGAAGACTATATTCTATCTCTTGGGAGCCATATCTTTAAAACCAGAAACTTGGACTTCGGGGTTAAGTTATGAGGAGAGATTACGCAAAATAGGCCTGTTTGCTTTAGAATTTAGAAGGTAAATTGAATTGAATTTGCAGATGAATTGAATTGATTTGAAGGGATGATCTCATCAAAGTCTTCAAGATATGAACAGGAAAAGATAGGGTAGATAAAGATAAACTATTCCCACTGGTTGGGGATTCTAGGGGCATAGCCTGAGAATTAGAGCCAGACTGTTCAGGAGAGACTTTTGGAAGCACTTCTACACACACACACACACACACACACACACACACACACACACACACACACACACACACACACACACACACACACACACACACACACACACACACACACACAGTTTGGAACTCTCTTCCACAAATGGCAGTGGATGCTGGATCAGTTGTTAACTTTAAATCTGAGATGAATAAACCCTTGTTAAGCGAAGGTATTAAGGAATACGTGTCAAAGACAGGTATATGAAGTCAGGCCACAGATTAGCCACAATCATGTTTAATGGTGGAACAGGTTCAAGGGGCTGAATGGCCTACTCCTGTTCCTATATTAGATTACTTACAGTGTGGAAACAGGCCCTTCGGCCCAACAAGTCCACACCGACCCGCCGAAGCGCAACCCACCCATACCCCTACATTTACCCCTTACCTAACACTACGGGCAATTTAGCATGGCCAATTGACCTGACCCGCACATCTTTGGACTGTGGGAGGAAACCGGAGCACCCGGAGGAAACCCACGCAGACACGGGGAGAACGTGCAAACTCCACACAGTCAGTCGCCTGAGTCGGGAATTGAACCCGGGTCTCAGGCGCTGTGAGACAGCAGTGCTAACCACTGTGCCACCGTGCTGCCCATATCTGAAGATATGGGACTGTGCAACTGTGACAACAACTACTGGGGAAGATTAACAATTGATGCCCAATCACTGTTGCTTCATCAATGACCTTCCCTCCATCATAAGGTCAGAAGTGAGGATGTTCGCCAAGGATTACAGAGTGTTCAGCACCATTTGTGATTCCTCAGGTGCTGAAGCAGCTCCACGCTCAAGTGCAACAAGATCTGGACAATATCCAGGCTTCGGCTGACAAATGGCAAGGAACATTCATAGCACATAAATGCCAGGCGACCATCTAGGATAACAGACAATCTAACCACTGCCCCTTGCCATTCAATGGTGTTACCATCACTGAATCCTCCATGAACAGCATCCTGGGGGTTACCATTGACCAGAAACTCAACTGGACTCACCACATAAACACAGTGGCTACAAGCCAGGTAAGACCTGAGGAATACTGTGGCATGTAGCTCACCTCCTGATACCCCAAAACCTATCCATCATCGACAAGGCACAAGTCAGCAGTCTGATGGAATACACCCCACTTGCCTGGATGGGGGCAGCTCCAACAACATTCAAGAAGCTTGACATCATCCAGGATAAAGCAGCCCATTTGTTCGGTACCAGATCCACAAACATCCACTCCCCTCCACCACCAATGCTCAGTAGCAGCAGTGTGTACCATCCACAATATACACATTATGTTTCAGTAATACAGTATGGAAACAGGCCCTTTGGTCCAAATTGCCCATGCTAATCAGATTTCCTAAACTGAATTAGTCCCATTTGCCTGTTTTTGGCCCATACCCCTCTAAACCTCTTCCTACCCATGGACTTGTCCAAGTGTCTTTTAAATTTGTAATTACACCCGCCTCTACCACTTCCTCTGGCAGCTCATTCCATACATGCACCACTCTCTGTGTGAGAAAGTTATCCCCTGGCCTCTTTGAAATCTTTCCCCTCTCACCCTAAACTTATGCCATCTAGTTTTGGAGTCCCCCACCCTGGGGAGAAAACCTTGCCTATTCACCCTACCTATGCCCTGCACAATTTTGTAAACCTCTATAAGGTCACTCCTCAGCCTCTTACATTCCAAGGAAAAGGGTCCAAGCCTATCCAGTCCCTCCATGTAGCTCAAACCCTCTAACTTCAGCAACATCCTTGTAAATTATTTTTGCACTCTTTCCAGTTGAATAACGTCCTTCCAGAGCAGGGTGTCCAGAATTACATGCAGTACTCTAAATGTGGCCTTACCAATGTCTTGTACAGCTGTAACATGATGTCCCAACTCCTTTTCTCAACCGATGAAGGCAAGTGTACCAAATGCCTTCTTCACCATCCTGTCTACATGTATCTCCATTTTTCCCAGGTTTCTTTGTTTGACAACACTCCCCAGGGACCTATCATTAACTGTGTAAGTCTTGCTTGGTTTGTCTTACCAAAATGCACCACCTCTCATTTGTCTGAATTAAACTCCATCTGCCATTCCTCAGTCCACTGGCCCAGTTGAGCAAGATCCCATTGTGCTCAAAGATAATGTCCACAATACCACCAATTTCGTGTCATCTACAATTTACTAACCATTTCTCCTATGTTCTCATCTAAATCATTTATATAAATGAAAAACAAAAGTGGACCCAGCACCAGTCCTTGCAGCATACCATCTGTTACAGGCCTCCAGTCTGATCAATAACTCTACCACCATCCTCTGTTGCATACTGTCAAGCCAATTTTGTGTCCAATTGGCTAGCTCTCTCTAAATCCCATGTGATTTAATCTTGCTAAACAGTCTACCATGCAGAACCTTGCAGCACACCATCTGTTACACGGCTCCAGTCTCATCAACAAATGTCTACCACCACCCTCTACCTCCTACCCTCTGTCTACCACTACCCTCTACCTCCTACCCTTTGTCTATCATTACCCTCTACCTCCTACCCTTTGTCTATCATTACCCTCTATCTCTTTCCTAATGAAGGGCTTTTGCCTGAAATGTTGATTTTCCTGCTCCTCGGATGCTGCCTGACCAGCTGTGCTTTTCCAACACCACACTCCTGACTCTAATCTCCAGCATCTGCAGTACTCAATTTCGCCATGCAGAATCATGTCAGAGGCCTTGCTAAAGTCCACATGACCAACATCTACTGCTTTGTCTTCATCTATCTTCTTGATCACTTTTTCAAAAAATCTCAATCCAATTTGTGAGACACAATTTCCTACACACAAAGCCATGCTGTCTATCCCTAATCAGCCCTTGCCTTTCCAAATGAATTTAGATCTTGTCTCTCAGAATCCCCTCCTATAACTCACCCACCACTGACTTCAGACTCACTGGTCTACAGTTCCCTGGTTTTCCTTGCAATCTTTCTTGAATAAAGGCACAACATTAACCACCCTCTAGTTTTCCAGCAACTTACCCGCAGTTATTGATGATACAAATATCTCCAAGAGGGGCCCTGCAATTTATTCCATTGGTTCCCACATTGTCCTGGGATACACTTGATCGGTCCCAGATATTTATCTACCATTATGCATTTTAAGATCTCCAGCACCTCTTCTCCTGTAGGGCCATCTACATATTTATTGAGATAGTTTTATTGAACATATTTGCTCTTCAATTTCCTGCCCACCTATCATACAGCCCATTAAAATGATCACATTCTTCCTATTTTTCCCGTTCTACCCATAAAGCTTCACAGGATGATCCATCCGGAGTATCCTCTGTAAGTACTGCTACGATGTTTCTCCTAATTAAAAATGCCACTCCCCTTCCTCACTTGCCTCCCCTTCTATTCTTCATATAGCACCTGCACCCCAGAACATTCAGCAGCCAGTACTGTTCCTCCCTCAGCCATGTTTCTGTGATAACCTTGATGTCACAGACCCATCACCCCACCCAGGGCCCTGAGTTTAACTTACCTGTCAGGCCTTCTGTATTGAAATAAATGCAGTTTAATTCATCAGTCTTCCTTCATTCCTGGGCTGCTGGGCTGTTGTTTGCCTTGTCAATTTAACTTGCTCAGTTTAATTTCTGTACCAGCCTTAACTTCCCCTCTTGTCTCACTGACTGCTTAGGATCCCAAACGCCCTCAGAATTATTGAAATTCTCAGGAGCAGCTCTGGCAAATCTCCCCACCAGGATATTGGTCCCTTCCAATTCAGGTGCAACCCTGTCCCTTTTGTGCAGGTCACTTCTGCCCCAGAAGAGATCCCAATGATCCAAAATTCTGAATCCCTTCCCCCTGGACCAACTCCCCAGCCCTATTCATCTGCCCTATTCTCCCATTCTTACTCTCACTAACATGTAGCACTGGTTTTCATCCAGAGATTACAACCTTTGAGGTCCCACTTTTTAACCTCCTGCCTAACTCCCTATGTTCACTCTGCAGGACCTCATCCCCCTCTCTCCCCATGCCTTTGGTACCAATGTGTACAATGACCCCCAGCTGCTCGTGTTCCCTTTGAGGATTTACTGCAACTGCACTGAGACATCCTTGACCCTGGCACTAGGGAGGCAACAAAACGTCCTGGAGTCTCACTCGTGACTGCAGAAACGCCTGTCTGCCCCTGACTAGAGAGTCTCCTATCATAATTGTTCACTTGAACCTTATCATGCCCTACTTTACAAGGCCCACACCTCCTCCCTCACTTCCCTCCAAGGCCCACACCTCCTCCCTCACTTTCCTCCAAGGCCCACACCTCCTCCCTCACTTCCCTCCAAGGCCCCACACCTCCTCCCTCACTTCCCTCCAAGGCACCAAGGGATCCTTCCATATCACCTGTACCTCCACACACATCATCTATTGCATCCGCTGCACCCAACGTGGCCTCCTCTATACTGGGGAGACGGGCCGCTTACTTGCAGAACGCTTCAGAGAACACCTCTGGGACGCCCGGACCAACCGACCCAACCACCCCGTGGCTTAACACTTTAACTCTCCCTCCCACTCCACCGAGGACATGCAGGTCCTTGGACTCCTCCACCGGCAGAACATAACAACACGACAGCTGGAGGAGGAGCGCCTCATCTTCCACCTGGGAACCCTCCAACCACAAGGAATGAACTCAGATTTCTCCAGTTTCCTCATTTCCCCTCCCCCCACCTTGTCTCAGTCGGTTCCCTCAACTCAGCACCGCCCTCCTAACCTGCAATCTTCTTCCTGACCTCTCCGCCCCCACCCCACTCCGGCCTATCACCCTCACCTTGACCTCCTTCCACCTATCACATCTCCATCGCCCCTCCCCCTAGTCCCTCCTCCCTACCTTTTATCTTAGCCTTCCTGGCACTCTCTCCTCATTCCTGATGAAGAGCTTATGCCCGAAACGTTGAATTTCCTGTTCCTTGGATGCTGCCTAACCTGCTGTGCTTTAACCAGCAACACATTTTCAGCTACTTTACAGCTGAGCCTATTGTGGTACCAAAGACCTGGCTGCTGCTGCTATTTTCCCCTTAAAGGCTCTGTGCCTCGCACCCCCACCGCACCACCCCCCCGCCCCCAAAAACAGTATTGCAAATGGTAAACTTGTTTGAGAGAGGAATAACTTCAAAATTTTGCCAAAGCTCCTTAGACAACGCTCACCAAACCCACAACCACTTTCATCCAGAGGGACAAAGGCAGCAGATACATGGGAACATCACCCCTTGCAAGGTCCCCTCCAAGCCACTTGGAAACATATCTCCACTCATTCACTGTCGTTGGGTCAAAATCCTGGAATTCCCACTCTCAGGGCATTGTGGGTCTATTTACAGCATACGGACTGCAGTGTTTCAAGAAGGCAGTTCACCCCCACCTTCTCAAGGGGCAACTAGGGACAGGCAATAAATGCTGGCCCAGCCAGCGACATCCACATCCCACGAGTCAGTAGAAAAATGTGTGGGTTTGGAAGGGAATTTGCAGGAGGAGGGAAGATGAGAGAGGAAAGGAGAACATAACTGAGCCGCTGGTTCATATCTCACCTCTACCCTGTAGGTTTTGGATTTGTCTCTCATCTGATCATGTGTGACACTTGTAAACGCTTGGCAAACCTTTGATGGCAGCATCAACACTCCAAACTCTCTGCTGTGTAATATTTGTTATTCTTTAACAGAAGAGCCTGGAAATCAAATCATTTAATAAACGATAATAAAAGCTTCTTCTTGGCTGGTGCTGCACATTGTTGCCAAGAACATAAGTTACAAAAAAGGGAATAAAGTCCTACAAGCAGAATATTGGGAGTTTGGAAGCAAGCTAAAAAGTTGGACCTCAAGCATAGTTGTCTCAGGATTTTAGTCAGAGTAGAAGTAGTGGGACGTATCAGGTAGCTCAGTGGTTAGTGCTGCTGCCTTGTAGTGTCAGAGACCTGTGTTCGATTCCACCCTCGGGTGATTGTCTGTGTGGAATTTGCATGCTCTCCCTGGTGCTGTGAGGCAGCAGTGCTATCCACTAAACCATCCTGCTGCTCCAAGTGCTTACTTGGATTCCCAGCTATTGACAATAAAAGTTAATGTTGTAGATGAGGGAATGTAACAGCTCTAAGTTTGCAAATGACATAAGGCTGGGTGAAAGGGTGAGCTGTGAGGAGGATACAGAGATGTTGCAGTGTGATTTGGACAGGCGGAGTAGCTGGATGCAGTACAATGTGGATAAATGTGATGTTTCTCACTTTGGAAGGAAGGTTATTACCTGAATGGTTATAGATTGGAAAAGGGGGAGGTGCAACAAGATCTGGGTGCCTTCATATACCAGTCACTGAAAATAAGCAAATGGGATTTGGCTTTCATGGTGAAAGGATTCAAATATAGAAGCAGGAATGTCTTGCTGCAATTATATGGGGCCTTGGTGCGATTACACGTGGAAAACTGAGTGCAGTTTTAGTCTCCTTATCTGAGTAAGGATAGAGGGAGTGCGGCAAAAGTTAATCATACTGATTCCTGGGACTGCAGGACAGACGTATGAGAAAACACTAGATTTGTTAGGACTGATTTACATAGAAGAATGAAGGGGAAAATCTCATAGAAACCTATAAAAGTCTCACAGGACTAGACATGTAAACACAGTAAGGAGATCCCTGATGACTGGGGAATCAGGACACATACTGGAAGAATAAAGGAGCTGACTAATAGTTAAATGATGAAAGATGAAGAAAACCACAGAACAAGAGCAATTTGGGAGTCCTCATCCATGTGTCACAGAAAGCTATCATCCAAGTTCAGAGGGTAACAGCAAAGGCAAATGGAATGTTGGCCTTTATTTCAAAGTAAATGCAGTGTAAAGATAGGGAGGTCTTGCTGAAATGATACAAGGCACTAGCCAAACGACAGCTGGAATACTGTGAACAGTTTTGGGCCCCTTATCGAAGGAAAGATATATAGGCATTGGAGGTAGTCCAGAAAAGGTTCACCAGGCTGATCCTGGGTCTGGAGGGACTATCTTATCAGGAGAGGCTGAGTAGGTTGTAATCACTGGAATTTAGAAAAATGAGAGGGAACCTAATTGAAACATACAAAACTTTGACAGGATAGGAGCAGAAAGATTGTTCCTCCTTGTGAGACAGTCTAGGATCACAGGGCATCATCTAAGAATAAGGGCTCGTACATTTAAGCCAGAGAAAAGGAAAAATTTCTTCTCTGAGAGGGTGGTAAATCTGCGTAATCCTTTACCGCAGAAGGCTGTTGAGGTTGGGTCATTCAGCATATTCAAGGCTGAGATCGACAGATTTTTCATCAGTAAGAAAATCGAGGGTCGTGGGGAAAAGGTAGAAAGGTGGAGTTGAAGATTATCAGATTAGCCAAGCTCTCATTGAATGGCAGAGCAAACTCAATGGGCTGAATAGCCTATGTCTGCTGCTATGTCATATGATCTTACAGCACCAGGGGTCACTTTGTAAGCATATAGGGTAGGCCTTTTAGGATTAAGATGACGAGAAATGTATCCAACCAGAGAGAAGCGAAGGTTACCTCAGATTACAACAGGATCTTCACAGTTGGGCCAATAGGCCGAGAAGTGGCAGATGGAGTTTAATTCAGATAAATGCGAGGTGCTGCATTTTGGGAAAGCAAATCTTAGCAGGACTTATACACTTAATGGTAAGGTCCTAGGGAGTGTTGCTGAACAAAGAGATCTTGGAGTGCAGGTTCATAGCTCCTTGAAAGTGGAGTCGCAGGTACATAGGATAGTGAAGAAGGCGTTTGGTATGCTTTACTTTATTGGTCAGAGTACTGAGTACAGGAGTTGGGAGGTCATGTTGCAGCTGTACAGGACATTGATTAGGCCACTGTTGGAATATTGTGTGCAATTCTGGTCTCCTTCCTATCGGAAAGATGTTGTGAAACTTGAAAGGGTTCAGACAAGATTTACAAGGATGTTGTCAGGATTGGAGGATTTGAGCTATAGGGAGAGGCTGAACAGGCTAGGGCTGTTTTCCCTGGAGCGTCGGAGGCTGAGGGATGACCTTATAGAGGTTTACAAAATTATGAGGGGCATGGATAAGATAAATAGACAAAGTCTTTTCCCTGGGGTGGGGGAGTCCAGAACTAGAGGGCATAGATTTAGGGTGAGAGGGGAAAGATATAAAAGAGACCTAAGGGACAACTTTTTCACGCAGAGGATGGTACGTGTATGCCAGAGGAAGTGGTGGAGGCTGGTACAATTGCAATATTTAAGAGACATTTGGTTGGGTATATGAATAGGAAGGGTTTGGAGGGATATGGGCTGGGTGCTGACAAGTGGGACTAGATTGGGTTGGGATATCTGATCAGCATGGACAGGTTGGACCAAAGGATCTGTTTCCATGCTGTACATCTCTATGACTCTAAGTGAGCCTGTGGAATTCTCTGCCAGAGGAGATGGTTGAGGCCAAAACATTGAATGTTTTCAGAAAAGAGTTAGATATAGTTCTGGGGGCTAAAGGGATCAAAGGGTATGGGGAGAAAGTGGGAACATGGTACTGAGTTGGATGTTCAGAATGAATGGTGGAGCAGATACGAAGGGCTGAATGGCCAATTCCTGCTCCTATTTTCTATGTTTCTGTGTTATTATCAGTTTCAATATTTATTAGGACTTTCGCTTCCTTTGCTGTTTCTCCCCACTTTCCTAACTTGCTACCTCCTTTCCCGGCCTAATATAAATAAAATGAAAAGAATTAGATTTCCCAAAGAGCCAGTGGAAGAGTTTCCCTTTCCTCCTTCCCAACTCCTCCCTGTGACCTTCATCCTCTGGGAATGGTTCAAAGCAATGCCGAGAGGAGAACCTTTTAAAAGGAAAACCTCAAACCTGAGATTTTAGCAACAACCCAATTCTGTTTACGTGTTGATTCCGCAAAACAGTAACAGCAATTTCCATCTCGACAGCACCTTTAAAATATCTAGCCCACAGTCACACAGTGGGATGTTATGGCAGGTGACCAAAGGCATGGTCAAAGAGGCAGATTTCAGAAAGGCAGGGAACTCAGAAGAGAGACAGAGATGAAGGACTCTAGTGGAAATTCGAGTTCAAGACCAAGTTGGTTAAACCATCAGCCTCTCTCTCTACTTCCCCAAACTAAGAACATCTGTTTTGCATATAGATTCCACTCAGTGATCAGAAGCATATGACAGTCACTCATAAATCCAGTTGGAAATTCAGGAGAAACCTTTTCTCCCCAGAAAAGTTATGTGGGACTCGCTAATACATTGTGTCGTCAAGACAGGTTGGATTGATACATTTAAACGTTCATTAAATGTATAATAGAGAAAAGAACAGAAAGATATATTGATTGGATGCAACGAAATGGTGGAGGAGGATTATATAGAGCACAGAGACTGACATAGACCGGCTGGTTGGGATGGTCAGTTACTGACCTGTAAAGTTAATGTAATTCTGAACATTTCCAGTATTTTCTGTTTTTATTTCAGATTTTTAGCATTCAAGGCTCTTTCTATCTCAAGCACATCTCATTAGTTCGATTCTTTTTGTATGGTACATGCGTTCAGGAAAATTGCAACAATGGCTAATTTACAGTAACATTTTATAATCCAATAGCAAATTCCTCTTTGTACATATTAAAGAGTTCACATATCTGATTTCATTTCAGCATGCAGTGATTACACCCATGGCTACTGCTGAAAATTATAGCAAATTTCTCCTTGATCCCCAAGTAATTTCTGTACACAATGAGCTTCTCTTGTGCAGGATGGACTGGCATATTGGACCTTCTGACGTGCATATACCCATTGATGCCACTCCAGCGCATGCTGCTACTAATTGTAAAAGGTACCATCGTGTGCGGGTATGACACAGAGTTGAGTAGTGATATCTTCTCCCTCATACCCTCTCCCTAGCTTGTGCTAATTGGATCAGCAGAGCATGAGTCAGATACTAAGGCTGTGGTAACAGATGCTGAGAGAACACTGTCTATTTTGCCTGGCATGGGAACCCAAACCCTTTACTGTGAGAGAAGCAAACTCAATTTTCAGTTGACCAAATGGGTTTTTCCATTGGAAATGCTGCATTTTTCTTTGGTTTACTGTCAGCCTGCCCCTCCTCCTGAGCTTACAGAGGTTGGAAAAAGAATCTTGACAGCTGCCAATGTTTTGGGATCATGTTTATCGCAAGTGGGGCTCACTCCATACATTAACATCAGTTACCAACGTCAAAATCCAGATAGAGGGGAAAAAGACTGTTCAGATTTTCAATCAGTTTATGGTGAATCCATGTTACAATTCCATTTATTCACCTCAGCTCCAAATCCCTTTGTACTCAACCCTCATAAAAATATCTATTGACATTTGTCTTGAAATAATTAATTTCGTTCCACCACTCAACCATTTGTGGGGTGGGGTTAAGATTTGTATGACAACTCCATAATTTGTCATCTCACTCCAGTGTCACCCTCATGTTCTGGACTCCTCAATCAGAAGAAATCAATTCTTTAAGCCAACCCTCATCATTTCCTTTCATCCCTTTTCGCAGCTCAAATAAATCACCCTTCAGTCTTTGAAATGCAAGAAAATCTTAACCCACATAAAGTAAAATGCCTTTTTAACCTGACTCTTTGGAGTTGAGCATCATTTTTGTGAATCTGCACTGTACTCCCCTCAAGGCCACTTGATCATCCTTGAGAAGGTGTGTACAATTGAATGTGATACATCAAATGGGATCTGGCCAAGTCTCCCTACAATTTAAGCATCACGTCCTCACTCTGTGCTCCAGCTGCCAAGCTTTTTAAATTGCTTTCTATATTTGTTTTCAGCTTCTAGTGATTTCTATTGGTTGACACCCAATCTCTTGTTCATCCACAGTTTCTAGCTTCCCATCATTAAGGAATTGTTCCAATCTCTACTTGGATCTTCACAATTCTGCCTCACATTTCCCACACTAGTCTGTGAGCCAAATCATAGCATGGAGATAGAATCATGGAATAGAATCCCTATTGTGTGGAAGCAGGCCATTCAGCCCATCAAGTCTCCATTGACCCTCCAAAGAGCATCCAATCCAGCAACCTCTCCCAACCTTTCTCTGCATTTCCAATGGTTAACCCACTAACCCTGCACATCTGTGGATAGTCTGGACAAATTAACATGGCCGGCCAACCCACCCAACCTGCAATGGAAATTGGAGCATCTGGAGGAAACGCACACAGACATGGGGAGATTCCACAGACTATCACTGTGAGGCAGCAATGCTAACCTCTGAGCCACCGTGCCACCCTAAATGGGTGATTGGTTTGACTGGTTGGCTAGAAGACCAGAACATGCTGCAAAACACAAGCCACAGCACAGGTTCAATTCCTGCACTGGCTGTGGGAATTCATGGAGACCCTGCCTATCTGCTGCTTGCCTGCCCAGCAGCTCACCCCATGCCTGTGGAGTGGCTATCCTCAGCAATACATAACCAGTCCCCTCTCTCTCCCTCCCTCTCAAATAGACATCGATGGCTGAGTCTTTTGTGAACTATGGTGCCATACATAGCATTAAGAAGCACAGACTTCTCATTCTGGTGGCCAATGTTCAAAATTTCTAAACATTTTCCTTTCACCTATCTGGGAATATCATAACACCAAATGTCAAAATAGGGGCATTTTTATAGTTACTTTGATAGCCAGACTATTATCCATATTCACTAATGTACACATTCCTCTAACTTTACATTGATATCCTGGAATGTGTCTGTGTGGATGATTTACACAGGAGTACTGTTCTTAAAAGCCAAACGTAGTCTCATTATTCAAAGGCTTAACTCTTCCCCTCACCAGAAGAGTAACTAATGTTTGAGAATTCACAATGATCAGAAGAGAAAGAGTGCAAACTTTGTTGCTAATCTGTCCCCCATTAAAGGGACAGTGTGTTGAAGCATGGGGTTCAAGCAGAGAATAGTTTGGATAATTGTGTCAATCATGGTGGCGGTAATGGAAATGTTTGAAGTCATTGCAGACTGATGCCTGTTCATGCCGCAGTGCCCCCATTTGGATTGGTTGCTTGCTGATGTCAACAGGGATACAACGTGAGAGATGACTCCGAAACAGATATGCAGTAAAGATATGTAACTATAACTAAAGCCAAAGCTGTCTCCAATAGTAGTAGAAATAGTGTAATGGTGTGCATTTCTAATTATTCTCAGTGTAGACAGAACATCTGATTGCTTGCTCAGAGATAGTTAGCGTGCACTCGAACAGGGTAGTCTGTCATTAATTGCCAGGCAAGTGAAAGATATGATTAGACACCAGGTATAGTGAGGCAAAAGTGAGAACTGCAGATGCTAGAGATTAGAGTCTAGATTAGAGTGGTACTGGAAAAGCACAGCTGGTCAGGAAGCAACCGAGGACAAAAGGCCTTCAGTGAGCAATACAAATGGTAATACATTATGATGGTGCATGTTACAATCCCACAGGCCTTGTAAAGATGAATCCCATTGAATAGTGAGTCACCATCCCATTTAGAGGTGAGGAGATTGGTCAGCAGCTGTTTCCTATTGTCTATAATTGCCCTGTACCCACACTTGGTTTCCAGATGACACTTTCTAGCACCTCTTGTCCCACAAGATGTTGTTTCCTCATTGCCAAAGCAGTGGGCATCTGTTTTCAGGATGTTGAAAGGACCTGAACACTGCCATTTAACTTAGCATGTTCTACATTTCCAAATCCAACTGCTTGTACCAGGCAAAACCCTTACAAGTTGCTTCTTCCAGATTCTCAGATGGGAAAGTACCAGAGGACAGACTTTTAGGGAGCTGAATGGCCTTTATCATGACTTTAAACATATCCCTAAACAATACTGAAAAAATGTACATCTCAGGACAATTGTACTGTTCCTTTCTCAGTGCTCCTCACCCGATGACATCCCTATGAGTAGTCAAGAGAATAAAATATTCAAGTTTTATATTCAGCTTTTAAGAGACATTATAGAATCCCTACAATGCTGAAGCAGGCTATTCAGCTCATCGGGTGCTCACTGATCCTTCAGAAAGCATCTCAACCAGACCCAGCCTATCCCTGTAACCCTGCATTTCCCAAGGCCAATCCATCTAACCTACACATCCCCGGACACTACAGATAATTGAGCATGGGTGATCCACCTAACCTGCACATCGTTGGGCCACGACAGGAGACTGGAGATCTCGGAGTGGACCTATGCAGACACACGAACAATGTGCAAACTCTGCACAGACAGTCACCCGAGGGAGTAATCAAACCTGTGACCCTACCACTGTGAGGCAGCAGTGCTAACCACTGAGCCACCTATACATTTTCTCATGGTTTGGTTTTTCAATCACAATGTATACAGTATCGACTAATCCAGGACTTGCCTACTTTCAGGCCTCTAGTATTGTCACTTGTAGGGTCCATTTTTTTATTGAGTATAAATTTATGATTTTGAGAGATAAGAATGGTATGATGTTCCTCAGATTCAGAGATATTGATGTATGGTCTGCCTGTTTCCTCCTCCTTTACTGATTAGATTACCTACAGTGTGGAAACCGGTTCTTCAGCCCAGCCAGTCCACACCAACCCTCCGAAGATTAACCCACCCAGACCCATTTCCTTACACTTACTCCTGACTAATGCAACTAACACTATGGGCCATTTAGCATGGCCAAGTCACCTGGCCTGCACATCTTTGGATTGTGGGAGGAAACCAGGGAGCTGGAGGAAACCAACGCAGACACGGGGAGAATGTGCAACCTCCACACAGACAGTCACTCAAAGCTGGAATCAAACCTGGGACCCTGGTGCTGTGAGACAGCAGTGCTAATCACTGAGCCACCATGCTTCCTATTCGAAAGAGAACTTCAAAAAATATTTTTAACAGAGCTGGGAATGGAAAGCCATCCATTCAGTATTCAAACCTCTGGACCATCTTATCTTAAAATAAAATTGCTCATTTGCTGACACCAGTTTGAAAGTTTTGTGATTTATCAGTTCACTTTAACAAGAAAGCAGCTGGTTAATGCATTGCAGTGGACAATAATTAGCTGGGAGATCTGATAGAACCATATGTTGAGTCTGCCTTGATTACTACCTGTTCAGCTTTCTCAGATAACAAAATGTTTCACCGTCAACCAACAAAAGCAAAATCATGGACTGTAGAGTGCAAGTAGTAGTAGTAGAATTGTTTTGGGTTGAATATTTCCTTTCCTCAGGAGGATTGCTCATAGCAACATGCCAAGTTCCTATCTACAACGTGGATTTGTGGAAATATTCCCTTATGGTCAGTGTGGACAACTTGCAAATGGGTCTCTGTAACATTAATAGGCTGATGGATGAAGGGAGATTGGAGAGGTTAGGACTAAACTCACTGGAATTTAGCAGATAAAGGGGCAACTCCTAAATCTGTAAAATTCTAGCAGGACTAGTCAGGATGAGATGATGTTCCCGATAACAGGGGGGCCAGAACCAGGGCTCACAGTCTAAGGATACAGAATAGGCTTGAGATGAGAACTTTCTTCACACAGAGACTGGTGAGCCTTTGGAATTCTCTGCCACATAATGTGGGGATAATAGATTAAATATTTTCAAGAAGAGTTACATATAGTTCTTAGGTCTGAAGCAATCAAAGGCACTGGGGATAAAAAGGGAACAGGGCATTGAAATGAATGATCAGCCATGATTGTATTGAATATTGGAGCAGGTTTGAAGGGCTGAATGGCCTATGTGTGCTCCTATTTCCTACGTTCCTATGATATGTGTCCTCCAACCCCAAATGGGCCATGAGCGAATTGTGCGTTCAGGTTGGACTTTAACCAAAAGATGTTAACATGTTGTAAGAAATTGATCTTTTTAGCTATTTGTTCAGTGGTATAGAGGACATTGTGGTAACATCCTTGTTTGCAATGATCAAGAGGTGATGTTTAATGAGATTGCTTTGAAGTAAATAAACTAGTTTGCAACATTAGGTACTGTACATCAAAATAGATCACAGTTGGCTCCAGTGAGAATGAAAAATCTTTCTGGAGCCATGTCTCAATTTAATCTCTCTGTCTCTCCCTTGGTCTCCGTCCCACCACTCACTCCACTCTCTTCCTCCCAGCACTGTCCCTGGTCTGTCTGAGTTAAGCAGGCAGTGATGAGTGAGTTGATTGTGGTGGTCACATGAAGTACCCAGTAACGTGGGCTGTCAATTGGATTCTTGGCACCAACTCACAATAATGAAGGTAAGTGCCACTCAGAGGAGATACATTTTAGAGCCAATATGGTTACTGAGTTAATTTGTAGCCAAATCTGATTTTTGCTTGGCTTTAACTGCAATTTATTTTCTGCTCCATTGAATATTCATGTTTGACATATTACCGAAGGTCAGTGATGCCTTGACTGCAAGGGCACCACCAGAAAACCAACTGGACCTGCAATACTCAATATGGCACAAATCCCATATTTGTACCCATTTCTGCTTGTCTGATAATTCAGTCCAATGCTACCTGCAACCACAGGACTCTACTACCATGTCCTCATACTGTTTATAGACCACATTATTGGCAGAGTCTATGTACAAAATACTAATGGGACTTAGTTTTGTGGGTACACAGCAACTGGGTGGAGTTGACTCTGGGTCCATGGAGTTCATCAGCGTCTGAATAATGGCATGGTTTGTGGGTTCTAAGTGAGACCGAAGAGGAAAGTCACAAACCCCTTCACAATGATAGGCTTCATAGTCCAATGGAGCAATGATCCAATCATCCCAGCCCATCTCCTTGAAGTTCACATGGAGAGGTCTTCTAGTGCACCTTGGCTTGGCCTTCTTGCCTTTTGCTTGGCGGGATGTGTGAGGGGCCCTTCTCTTCCTCCTCTGGTTGAACAGGAATTCATAAACAGTCTTGTCATCCTGCCCCGATCTGGCCTTGACTTCGTTAAAGAACAGGTCCCGTTTTTTGGTCCTACCTGACACCAGCAGCAGAGCTTTCTCTTTGATATGGCGCCCTGCTCTGCCAAAACCCAAGCTTCTTAGATCCACTGCCCTTCCTCTGTCCAAGGCCTCCAGTTCGAGGCAAAGTTGAGTCAACGGCTGCTCCTTCCGGTACGTTTTGAACAGTTTCCAAATGTTAAAGACTTCCCATTTGGGCGCATCCAAAATATCAGCAGAGCAAGAGTCGAGTACAATTGGCTTCTGCCTGTCTGTGGGGCACTTGGATATTCTGAGGTTGTACACAGTTGCTGGAACTCGTTGACGCCTCGGATCTGCTGGCCTTGTCCGCAGGATCCGCAGCTCAGCTCCGAGCAACCCTTCCTTTTCCATAGCGCTGATGTTGAAGATGTACTTCTGTTTTTTCACATAGGTGTGGCGTTCATCTGAGAAAACAAGAAATGAATCAGACACTCAAAAGGAACAAGGAATATCATTAACATGAGAACTGCAAATGGTAAATAGCATAGTGGTGATGACAGCGACCTGGAGATGATAATGGTGAGATCAAATCCCACCAGAACATTTTGAATCTATTAGTTTAAATTTACCTAAAAGTAATAAAAAAACTATTGACTTTTGAAAGAGAATTGGATAAAGTATTGTGAAGGAAACAGGTTTTCTGGTCTATGGAAAAAGGACAGTAAATTAAGCGATAGCACTGATGTAATGGACCAAATGGCATCCTTGTGCACTATGGAATTCTATGATTCCATCCCAATACCATCAGTTTTGAAGCCAAAGGATTGTCCTTAGTACTGAAATACACGACGGAAAGAAGATCAGAAATATATGCACTGATGGTGTCAGCCTTGGTTCTATAGAAAGACAGAATTATTTCAGTACAGAGAAAGGCCATTTGGCCCATCATGTCTGCACTAGCTCTCTGAGCATTTTGACCTGCCATCAATCTCCTGCTTTTTGCTGTCACCCTTCACATAATTTTAACGTGAAATATTATCTTGAATGCTTGAATTCAGGGTTCAGAGTTTACAATGTGCTCAGAAACTCAATGATTTAATCTACCCTGGAAGCCATGATGGGGAAGTGCTGGCGTTGGACTGGGGTGGACAAGGTCAGAAGTCACACGACACCAGGTTGTAGTCCAACAGGTTCATTTGAAATCACAAGGGTTTTGGAGCACTGCTCTTTAACCTGACAAAGGTTATAACCTGTTGGATTATAACCTAGTGTCATTATGACATTAATCTACACTAGCCCTTTAGTGTTCCAACACCAGGGTCATCACCTACAGAGGGACAGCCTTAGAAAATACCAAGTCTTGTGGATGAATGTAAGAGTTTCTAAGACAATATCTGCATGTCAAGGAATTCTCTTTATGCCTTAGCAGATGGCCTGGTCACCATCTCCTTGCCGTACACAAATTGTCTGCCACGTGTTTCTAAACTGCAACAGAAGCAAAATTTGAAACGTGTAAAAAGTGTAAAAGTGGCTGAGAGTGCACTCAGCACGTTTAAGCTGCCATATAAATAAATGTCTTTTTCGTCTAAATCCTCCAATGTGTAAGAAATAAACAATTAGAAAGGGAAAAAAGTGACATTTATAATGCACTAGAAAGCTTTTTTGGGTCTGCTCCTATCTACACGCACCAACACTGGCAGTGCCTTATCAATCAACTCATGAACAAAATATGCAGGAAAGCAAGAAAAACAGCAGTGAGGAAAAACAGAAAAGGTGAAGGGGTAGTGGAAACAGAGTAAAGTAATAATAATTCAACCCAGATACTCATACATATCTAAAAACACTGATTTTATATACAAGCATATGAATTAGGAACAGGGCCATAAGACCTCAAGTCTGCTGCATCCTGCGACCCATATTGATAAACATACCCAGAAAGAGTTTTGATGTAGAAAACAATTATTTGGAAAACTGACTTGAAACACGAGAATGTGGGAGTGCTGCATCACATACAAACTCAAGAGTTAATAGGAACAGGCCATTTAGCCCCTCAAAGAATACTTCTTACTTAGGGTACTCCATTTTCTTTCACATAATCTGGAAGTCTCTCACAAAAAGATGTTGAGATTGGGTAATATCTGAAAACTTCAAGGAGGAAAGTGGTGGGCATCGTTACATGAGACAGAACCGCCCTGGGAAGTGCTCGAATTCCACTGGACAACACAAAGGGCATTACGAATCAGCATCTCCATGCTCTTTGGTTTGATAACTGATTGTTCCTGGGCGTGTATCGTTGAATTATACAGCAATGCAGACAGAAGGACATTCGATCCATCATGTCTGTGCAAGCAATAAGTGACACTTCCAGATTTGCAACAATCAATCTGAACAGCAGAAAATAAGTGTGCTGTATGGATTATAGAATCCTCACAGTGTGGAAACAGGCCATTCGGCCCAACCAGTCCATACCAGTGGGCGGCATGGTGGTACAGTGGTTAGCACTGCTGCCTCACAGCGCCAGAGACCGGGGTTCAATTCCCACCTCAGGCGACTGTGTGGAGTTTACACATTCTCCCCGTGTCTGCGTAGGTTTCCTCCCACAGTCCAAAGATGTGTGGGTCAGGTGAATTGGCCACGCTAAATTGCCTGTAGTGTTAGGTAAGGAGTAAATGTAGGGGTATAGGTAGGTTGTGCTTCGGCGGGTCGGTGTGGACTTGTTGGGCCGTAGGGCCTGTTTCCACACTGTAAGTAATCTAATCAAAAAACCAATCTCTGAAGAGTATCCCACCCAGACCCATTCCCCTAACCTACACACCAGGCCTGTTTCAGTTACTAATTGTCATTTTCCTTTGTGTTCTTTAAATAAATAAGTGACACTTCCAGATTTGCAACAATATTCTTTAAAAAACAATATTCAGTGTTGGGATATTAAGGAATCCGAAGAGAACTAAAACTTAGGACCAAGACTAAAATGGTTAACTAAGCCCTTACATTCGAGAACGTTGTGTATCAGGATGCCACAGTGTTTTAATATTACAGGAAGCTTTCCTTCCCCCTGGCACATTACTCTACCTTACCTTCTGAATGAAGAGACACAATTTTCCTTAAAACAAAGTGATGTCCCTTTGATACAAACTGCAATTATCCCTTGGCAATGGAATTGCAATTTCTCAGAGACAACATCGGTGATGATGCTTGCAGTCTGAAAGCTATTGGTTTCTTTAATCTGTATCATTGCACATACTTTCTCCTCTTTGGGGGATAGAGTGGAAGAGTTGGACAGATCAGCAGGCTGATTATTGACCCACAGGAAAACTGCTCCCCCAGCCAAGAGGTTCTGGAGTGAACTTCAGCTCAGAGCTTCTGGCTCAGAGGCAGTGGCGCCACCTACTGAACCATAAGACCGCTATCCCACTGTCTGTCAAAGTACAACTGAGGCAATCTCCATGCATTACATCATTCTGCAGTCATGAACTAGTACAAGAGAATCAGAAAGCTGATAGCACACTGTGAGGACGTCACCAACCACACGAACAAACCAGAGGAACAATGTAGAGTGTGTTGCACTGTGTGGGGCAACACTGAGCATTGTGTGCAGGCCAGAACCTCTCTGCTGTTCTTTGGCTGCTGCTGCTGCTATTACAATCCCCAAAAATGTCACTATGAAGATGTTTGCCACATGTGGTAAACCACAGTTCATGGTCTTCATGCAATGATCTGTTACCATGGGAATGCCAGGCACTTATCATAGTTCTACAATTACTTCAGTTTTCTTCACCAACAACAGTATTCATGGTATACCATGAATTCTAAAACAAGGTAATTTAAACATTCAATTCCTACATTTAATTCTCCCCTTCAAGTCAACAAATCAGTCTTTGTGTACATTTTACCCACTCGCCTATTTTAAGATTTGTCAGAATTATTCTAACTTTCTTTTCCAGAACACCAGAACCATGGATTTCTGAACTTGCTTTAACCCCTTGTTCCAATGATGTACAGCTTTTGCAGTCCCTCTATTGTTTTTTTTTGCTGTACCTCAGTTCCTCTCTGATCCATTTGAACCTCATGCTGTGAGGGCTGGGATATCTTGGTCCGTTCACCTCGGCTTCTCAAAGCAACAAACACAATTCTTGGAAATCTGACACAATTTGGTGGGAGCTGAAAATGTGTTGCTGGAAAAGCGCAGCAGGTCAGGCAGCATCCAAGGAACAGGAAATTCAACGTTTCGGGCATAAGCCCCTCATCAGGAATGAGGAAAGTGTGTTCAGCAGGCTAAGATAAAAGGTAGGGAGGAGGGACTTGGGGGAGGGGCGATGGAGATGTGAAAGGTGGAAGGAGGTCAAGGTGGGGGTGATAGGCCGGACTGGGGTGGGGGCGGAGAGGTCAGGAAGAAGATTGCAGGTTAGGAAGGCGGTGCTGAGTTCGAGGGATTTGACTGAGACAAGGTGGGGGGAGGGGAAATGAGGAAACTGGAGAAATCTGAGTTCATCCCCTGTGGTTGGAGGGTTCCCAGGCGGAAGATGAGGTGCTCTTCCTCCAACCGTCGTGTTGCTATGGTCTGCCGCTACAACAAGTTGGTGGGAATCAAGGAGGATGTGCCTCAGGCCCCCTGAGCCTTTACCATTTCTCAATCAGATCCAAGCTAATTTGTGTCTATCTACCTGCCTTCGTTCTGTAAACATTTATGCTCTTACTCATAAAAACCAACAATCTCTTTTATGACATTTATAATTGTTGGCCAGCATCAGCTTATTGTAGGAGAGAGTTTCGAGTTCACTAACTGTCTTTTGTGTGAAGAATATATCGGTATTGACAACAATGATTTGACAATACTGATGTCCCAATGTGTCTGCTATCCTTGTCCTTCTTGGGGTATGTTTCTTAAACTAAAGGAATAGTCTATTCTACAAGGAAGACAGTGTTTGTCATTTGCATCCAGCTTTGAAACGTTAGCAAGGAATCTAACCCAATCTCTGAAAGGACTCACAGTGATCCAGTTCCTATGCAAGATTCCAACCTTAGCTAAGAGGGTAATAAGAGGAGCATTAATAACTGCGGTGGGGACAAATGTCTTCACCCAGAGGGTTGTGGTCCTTTGGAATTCTCTGCCCCAGGGGATTGCGACAGTCACTCATTGCTGTCCATTCAAGACTGAGATCGATTGAATATTGGACACCAAGCTAATCAAGGGATATGGGGATAAGATGATAGAGAAGGCTAGCCATGATGATGAACCTGATAACAGTGAGTCAAACTCCTGCTCTTATTCCTGCCTCACTACTGGGGGTTAAATATCTCACTCCCTTTCTCTGCGGTTTTTGGGGTTAAAATTCCATTCTGTGATGTTTGTAATGCGGTGGCTCCCACACTCATATGAAATTTAAAATGAGCACTTTTTTCCACTCAAGTGATGCAAACAAGCTAACCAATCACCCAATGAAATGTTAACCCCTTTTTGTATCGTACATTCCCCACTTGCTGATCATCAGGTTCATCCTTCAACATACAAACCAAACCTTTATGCAACATTCACTTGCATATAGAGTAGTCCAGAAAGCCAGAGGACATTGCACTGAACATTTCCATTGGGATAAGACCAGAGGAGGTAGGAACAAGGGGTGGCACGGTGGCTCAGTGGTTAGCACTGCTGCCTCACAGTGCCATCACCTGGGTTCGAGTCCAACCTCGGGCGACCGTTTGTGTGAAGTTTGCACTTTCGCCCTGTGTCTGTGTGGGTTTCCTCCCACAATCCAAAAGATGTGCAGGTCAGGTGAACCGGCCATGCCGAATTGTCCATAGTGTTAGATGCATTAGTCAGGGTAAATATAAGACAGAGGAATGGGTCTGTGTGCATTACTCTTTTGAGGGTCGGTTGGGCCGAAAGGTCTATTTCCATATTGCAAGGATTCTAATATATTCTTAAAAAAAAAGAGTACGCCCTTTGGCTGCTTGACCTGCTCTGCTATTCAATAGAACCACAGCTGATCCAGCGCTACTTCCTGTCCACTGAGGAGAGGAATGAGCTGAAATCTAGGAACTGATCGCCTGTCTGACTGCTTTAGTTGTGATGCACTGCTGGGTCAGGGTGAGATTAAATAGCACCAACATCTTGCCTATCAGGAACTATTAGTGTCACTGATCCACAGAAAGAGCGATAAGGACAAATGATAAAAAAACGTGTTCGAAGTGGTAAGTTTAATTGAGTGTCCAAGAAGGGCACCATTATAATAACCACAGGGTAAGTGGACTGGGAAAATCAGATTGGTAGCGGATCTCAAGAAATGGAACTTGTGGAATGTCTACAACATGGTATTTTTTGGAGCAGTTTGTGGTTGACCTCAGTAGGGAGCAGGCAATTCTGATTTGGTGATGTGTAATGAGGCAGACTCGATTTGGGAGCTTAAAGTGAAGGAACCCCCTGGGAGGTAGTGACCATAAAATGATAGAATTCATCCTTCAGGTTGAGAGGGAGAAACTGGAATCAGATGTCACATTGTTACAATGGAGTAAAGGGAACTACACAGACATGAGGGAGGAGCTGGCCAGAGTTGATTGGAAGGGGAGCTAAGCAGGGAAGATGGTGGAGCAGCAATGGCAGGAGTTTCTGGGGTAATTCAGGAGGCAGAACAACAGCCTGACATAGTCATACTCATGGAATCATGCCTTACAGGGAGTGTCCCAGACACTACCATCACTGTCCCTGAATATGTTCTGTCCCATCAGCAGGACAGACCATTAGAGGTGGCAGCACAGTTGTCTACAGTAAAGAGTTGCTCTGGGAGTTCTCAACATTGACTCTGGACCCCATGAAATCTCATGGCTTTAGATTACAGATGGACAAGGAAACCTCCTGCTGATTATCACGTATTGCCCTCCCTCCGCTGATGAATCAGTATCCCCTCCATGTTGAGCAGCACTTAGAGGAAGCACTGAGGGTCGCAAGGACACAAGGTTTACTCTGGGTGGGGGATTTCAATGTCCCACCACCAAGAGCAGCTTGGCAGCAGCATTACTGATTGAGCTGGTTGGGTCCTAAAGGACATCGCTGCTCGACTTGGTCTGTGGCAGGTGGTGAGAGAACCAACAAGAGGGAAAAACATACCTGACCTCATCCTTCCCAATCTGCCAGCAGCATCTGTCCATGACAGTATCAGTAATGGAGAACACTGCACAATCTTTGTGGAGACAAAGTCCTGCCTTCACATTGAGAATACCCTCCATCATATTGTGTGGCACTATCATTGTGTTAAGTGGGACAGACTTCAAACAACTCAAGACTGGGCATCCTTGATGCACTATGGGCCATGAACAACAGCAGAATTGTACTCCCGCACAATCTAACCTCACGGCCTGGCATATCCCCCACTCAACCATTACCGTCAAGCCAGGGATCAACCTTGGTTCAATGAAGAGTGCAGAGGGAGGCATGCCAGGAACAGCACCAGGCATATCTGAAGATGGGTGGTGTCCTAGTTCAGGATTCTCTGAGGGTTAACATGTAAGTTCAGATGTTGGTACCAAAAAAAATGCAATGTTAGTATTCATTTCAAGAGAGCTAAAGTACAAGAGTAGGTGTGTAACTGCTGAGGCTGTATAAGGTTCTGGTCAGACTGCACTGAGAGCAGTATTGGGCCCCATACCTAAGGAAGGATGGGCTGGCCTTAGAGGAATCCAAGTTTACAAGAATGATCCCAGGAGGTGAAGGACTTTTCATATGAAGAGTGGTTGGACTCGATGGACTTTAGAAGGACGAAAGAGATCTGATCGATACTCACTGAATACTGAGAGGTCTGAGTGGATATGGAGATGTTTTCATTTGTAGGAGAGACTAGAATGCAAGGGCACAGTCTCAGAGTGAAGAGGAGACCCTATAAAAGTGAGATGTGGAGGAATTTCTACAGCCAGAGAGTGGTGACTCTGTGGAACTCATCGCCACAGAGCGTTATGGGGGCCAAGTCTTTGAGTGTATTTAAGAAAGAGATAGATAAGTTCTTGAGTATCAAAGTGTTCAAGGGTCACAGGTAGAATGGGAGTGAGAAACATATCAGCCATGATCAAGTGACAGAGCAGACTCAATGGGCTGAATCTCCAGTTCTGTTCCTATGTCTTATAGTCTAGATAGTTGAGTGTAACAACACAACAAGCAATGTTGATGAGCAAATGTGTCAGGTATGCTTTCCCCTCTTGCTGCTATTTTAACACCTACCCATTTGGAAGAAACAGCTTAATACCTCAATACAGATCGCAGGGGGAAATGATAACAGAACTCAGTGCAATTTTCAGATCATTATAAGTGCTGTTTTTCTCATGGGAAAGTTCCCTATTAACATTCACTGCCAAGGATCACACATGAAGACATTGGGACTGACTTGGTAAACATATGAATCGTTCACAGTAACCTCGACAGAAAACAATGGGAAATTGTGTAAAGTCCCACACAGAAATGGGACCTCATTGCTTTGAGGGCCATTTTTAAAAGACGAGATTGAAAATTGGAGAAAATTGTGAAAAAATAATGAAATGGGAGGCATTTCAGTCTGCGCAATAATTTAGAACATTTTCTTGTCCCTACCTCCGTAATTCTATTTAATTGTTGAATATTGAGGTTTAAACAATGGATATTGGGAGGGCTCTTAAAAGAACTTGGCTGGAGGAATGGCTAAGGTGGGTCTTGTTAGGGAGCTGCATTGACATGAATAAAGTACACATTAAACTGAGAATCATTAACACAAAACAGTTGTCCCTTCCACCCTGAAACACCATAAAGTTCCCTCCTTCTCTCTGTCTCACCAAGACCCATCCATAACTTCACCAGCTTCAGATCTTGATGCATTTTTCCTTCCTCCTAAACTCTCATTAAATGGATCCAAGACAGATGCTGAAGTTCAAGACAATGCTTTTCCTTGATTGTAGGGAAACTGTAGAGGTTGGAACAAGGTTGGCCAAGTGGACTTCATTGAGTATGCGATTCCCTGGTTGGCGCTAATTAACTTGGGCCAATCAGGGAGCCCTGGCAAGAGTCTCAGGGATTTTCTTCACTCCAGGGACTGGCTCTGAACTAGCTGGTCAGGTGTACATGTGAATAAAGGGTGACTTGGTGATGGGACACTGGCTTCTGTGGAGTTATTTCAGAAACTGAGAACAGTTTTTAATCCAAAACTGTTCTTACCCATAACTGAACAGTGTTTCTTCTTCCCATCACCAAATCTACAGGAAAAAAAACCCATTGACAGAAATGCAAACTATCAAAAAGTGAGGGAGAGGTAGGGATCAGGGAAATAGAGAACATCAAACACTAATGAAAATGCTATTTACCTAATCAATTAAATCATCTGCCAAATTCTGAATTCCACCCAGAAGCCATGAAGATTTACATTGCATTATACTCATTAACTGGTGTTCAGTTGTGGTTGCAGTGTGACTATTCCTCATCAATATCACTTTTATTATAGACCTGTTTATGACTTCACTTATCGTGGAAGAAAGCTTTTTTATAGCGTCATAGTGTTATACAGTACAGAAGCAGGCCCTTTGGCCCAACTCATCCATACTGACCAAGTTTCCTAACCTGAACAGTCCCATTTACATACGTTTGGCCCATATCCCTCTAAGCCTTTCCTATCCATGTACCTGTCCAAATATCTTTTAAATGTTTTAATTGTACTTGCCTCTACCACTTCCTCTGGCAGATTGTTCCAACCACGAACCACCCCCTGTGCGAAGAAGTTGCTCCTCAGGTCCCTTTTAAATCTTTTCCCTCTCATCTTGAACCTATGCCCTCTCATTTTGGACTCCCCAAATCTGGGGAAAATAACTTGGTTATTCACCTTGCCTAGGGCCTGCGTGATTTTATAAACATCTGTGAGCTCACCCCTTAGCCTCCTATGTTGCAGGGAAAATGTCCCAGCTTATCCAGCCTCTCCTTCGAAGCCCATCAAACCAGTCTTCCATCCACTGACTTCATCTACACTTCCCACCATCTCAGGAAAGCAGCCAATATCATCAAAGACCCCTCCCACCCCCTTCTGTCAGGGAAATTTGATTACGTGTACAAACAGATTCAAGAACAGCTTCTTCCCCACTACTATCAGACTTTTAAATGAACCTCTCAGGTGTTAATGTTGATGTTTCTCTCTGCACCTTCTCTGTGGCTGTAACACTGTATTTTGCTCTCTGTTCTGCTATCCTGATGCATTTTCTATGGTACAGTATAACACACAAAACAATACTTTTTACCTGTATCTCGGTACATGTGACAACAATAAATCAAACTCAAACCCAAACCAAACCCTCAGTCTAGACAGCATTTTTGTAAATGTTTTCTGCACCCTTTCCTGTTTAATGATATCCTTCCTGCAGCAGGGTGACCAGAACTGTAGATAGTATTCCTAATGTAGGCACAACATGACATCCCAATTCCAATGCTCAATGCTCTGACCAATGAAGGCAAGCATGCTAAAAGCCTTCTTCACCACCCTGCATACCTGCGACACCACTTTCAGGGAACTATGCATCTGTACCCCTAGGTCTCTCTGTTCGACAACACCACCCAGGGACCCACCATTAACTAAGTCCTGCCTTGGTTTATCTTATCAAAACGTAATACCTCGCATTTATCCAATTTAAAGCCCATCTGCTTTTCATTGGCCCATTGGCCCAGCTGTTGTGATCTTAGATAGCCTACTTCACTGGCACTATACTAGCAACTTAGATTTCATCTGCAAACTTCCTAAACTATGCCTCCTATATTCTCATTCAAATCGTTTGTATAAATGATAAACAACAGTGGACCCAGCACCAATTCTTGTGGCACACCGTAAGGCACAGGTCTCCAGTCTGAATAATAACAATTTACCACCATCCTCTGTTCTATTGTCAAACCAATTTTGTATGTAATTGTTGTCTCTCTGGATCCGATGTGATCTAACCTTACTAACCAGTCTACCATGTGGAACCTTGTTGAATTTCTTGCTAAAGTCCATATAAACAATATCTGCCACTCTACTTCATCTATTTCCTTCATCACCTCTTCAAAAAAATCAATTAAGTTTATCCCATGCACAAAGCCATGCTGACTGTCCCTAACCAGTCCTTGCTTTTCCAAATGCATGTCAACCTTGTCTCTCAGGATCCCCTCCAACAAATTACCCACCACTGACATCAGGCTTACCAGTCTACAGCTCCCTGGCTTTTCCTTGCAGTCTGTCTTAAATAATAGGAGAAAGTGAGGACTGCAGATGCTGGAGATCAGAGCTGAAAATGTGTTGCTGGAAAGGTGCAGCAGGTCAGCCAGCATCCAAGGAGGAGAATCGACGTTTTGGGCATGAGCCCTTCTTCAGGAAAGATTCCTGAAGAAGGGCTCATGCCTGTATCTTAAATAATAGCCCAATATTAGCCACTCTCCCTTCCTCTGGGATCTCACTCATAGTGATGATTTTAATTTGTACCAGAGTGTGGGCATCATGGACAAGGTCATTTTTATTACCTACTTCTGGTTGCCTTGAGAAGGAGATGGTGAACCCACAGCTTGAAGTGCTGCAGTCCATATGACAATGGTGCTGGGTGAGATGGCCCATGGTTTTCACCCAGAAATGGGCAAAGGAACAGTGAAATGGTCTATAACAGCATCTGGGGGGGAGCATGGGAACTATGATCAATGGATTCAAACCTACAGTCAATAGATATGCTTCATCTGTCCCCATAACAATATGAAACGCCAATGGATATGATGAACTCCTGTTGAGGACCACTTCAATGTTAAAATAATCATTCTTGTTTTCAAATCCCTTCATAGTCTCAGTGCTCCCTATCTCTAAACTTTTCCAGCACCAAATCCCTTTGAGATCTGCTCTCATTTTGGCCTCTTGAGTATCTCCATCCACCTTTGGCATCCATGCTATCAGATCCTCGGTCCCATGCTTTGGATTGCCCTAGCTTGCTGCCTCTCTTTTCCCCCTTTAAGATTCCGCTGCAACCCCACCTCACTGACTAAGATATTTCAAATATTCAGCAGTTTGATTCCATTTTCTCATCAACAATATCTTATCTTTAAACAGTGCTGTAGTGTAATGAAGTGTTTCAAAGTGCTTCCCAAGTTATAAAATTAAGTGCGACTCCATTTGGAGTACTGTGTCCAGTTTTGGTCCCCACACCTCAGGAAGGACATACTGGCACTGGAAAGTGTCCAGCAGAGATTCACACGGATGATCCCTGGAATGGTAGGTCTAACATATGAGGAACGGCTGAGGATCCTGGGATTGTATTCATTGGAGTTTAGAAGATTAAGGGGAGACTTAATAAAGACGTACAAGATAATACATGGCTTGGAAAGGGTGGACGCTAGGAAATTGTTTCCATTAGGTGAGGAGACTAAGACCCGTGGACACAGCCTTAGAATTAGAGGGGGTCGATTCAGAACAGAAATGCGGAGACATTTCTTCAGCCAGAGGGCGGTGGGCCTGTGGAATTCATTGCCACAGAGTGCAGTGGAGGCCGGGACGCTAAATGTCTTCGAGGCAGAGATCGATAGATTCTTGTTGTCTCGAGGAATTAAGGGCTACGGGGAGAACGCGGGTAAGTGGAGTTGAAATGCCCATCAGCCATGATTGAATGGCGGAGTGGACTCGATGGGCCGAATGGCCTTACTTCCACTCCTATGTCTTATGGTCTTATACTAAGAGTATATTAAGACAGGTGACCAGAATTTGAAGGTGACCAACAGCTAGATGTCCCATAATAAGTGGCTGTAGTTCAGTCTGTGCAGCATGACTGGTTATGGGGCCAGAAGGAATCACAGAGCATTTTTACAGACACAGAGCCATTAGAATCGTGAGCATGCAGTTCTCGAAAATTATGGTGGCATTAAAAGTTCTCCTCACAAAACAATAAAAGGTATTGAGTTCAGTTCTGGTCACCACATTACAGGAAGGATGTGGAGGCTTTGGAGAGGGTGAAGCAGAGGTTTACCAGGATGCTGCCTGGATTAGAGGGCGTGAGCTATCAGGAGAGATTAGAAAAAAACCCAGAAACAGAGGTTGCTGGAAAAGCTCAGCAGGTCTGGCTGCATCTGCGAAGAGAAATCAAAGTCAACGTTTCGGGTCTGGTGACCCTTCTCAAAAACTCGGATTGTTTTCTCTGGAGCAGCGGAGGCTGAGGGAAGACTTGATAGAAGTCTATAAAGTTATGAACTGCGTGGCAAGAGTTGACAATCAGAATCTTTTTCCCAACATTGAAATGTCTAACGAGGGGGCATGCATTTAAGGTGAGAGGAGGAAAGTTCAAAGGGAATGTGAAGGGCAAGTGTTTACACAGAGAGTGAGTCGGACTCTGGACCATGCTGCCAGAGGTGGCGACAGAGGCAGATATGATAGGGGTGTTTTAGGGGCTTTTACATAAGCACATGGATATGCAGGAATGGAGGGATATGGACCAAGGGCAGGCTGGAGGGATTAGTTTAATTTGGTGTCTTGCCTGGCACAACACGGTGGGCTGAAGGGTCTGTTCCTGTACTATACTGTACTGTTCTGTGTTCTATGTAGCCACAGTCTCACCAGACAATAGGGTTACTCTCCGATTACAAAGAGACGGAGACTGAAGTGAGGTAGAAGATGAGAAGGAGAATCCCTCATGGTAACCTTAGTCGATTGAACCCATGCTGTTGGTATCACTCTGTATCACAAGCCAGCTGTCCAGACATCTGAGGTGGTATTCATTTGCCACACAGAAAGCTTCCTCCCTCCCCTCTTCAACTCGACCCTATCAGAGAGATTGCTTTTGTTCGAGTCAGTGCTAACCTCTGACCCAGCGGTCAGGTAAACCTTTGCCAACTTTTATAGGTGCGCCATCGAGCGCATTCTGTCTGGATGTATCACTACCTGGTATGGCAACTGTACCATTCAAGATCGAAACGGTTACAGAGAGTGGTGAACTTGACCTAGACAATCACAAAGGCCAACCTCCCATCTACAGAATCCATCTACCAGGCCCACTGTCAAGGACAGGCTGCCAGCATTCTTCAAGAGCCATCCCACCCTGGCAATGTTTTTCTACAACCCACACAAAGAAGGTACAGAAGCCTGAACACATGCACCAGCCGGTTTGGAAACAGTTTCTCACCTACTGTTGTTAGAATACTGAATGGACTCTCAAAATCTTAACATTCGCCTGGACCTGTGTTTTTGATTTTTGCCGCTGTTTACCTATTATTTACTATCTATGCTACTTAACTCTGTGATCTGCCTTGCAAGACAAAGCTTTTCACTGTGCCTCGGTGACACGTGACAATCAATTCAATTCAAACCACAGTCTTTCTAATGGGGATTAGTTCAAGAGAGGAGGAAGTTTATTGCGTGGAACATGATTATCAGCATGAACCAAATGGTCTACTTCTGTCTTGTATCAAATGTGCTGCAATTGCCAATGCAATGTCACTGCCTTCAAGCCTTCACCACGATTGGGTACAGGTCCCATTGGAAATGCTGAGCACCGGCCAGTCAGGGAAAGTTGCTAAAGTCTTGTCAGGCCATGGTGCTGCTCACTCATTGGAAAGAGACAAAACTGGTGGCGGTTTAACCTTGGGGTTGGGTGGGAGGGAGGATCTGAGAAGAAGAGTTCTTCATGGTCACCATAGCTCACATGAGGATTGACTTCACACTGCTGGTGTCACTCTGTATTGCAAATCAACCCCCCTCCCCCCAATCCAACTGAGCTAACTAACTCCTACTGACTATGAGTCAAGTGAAGACTTAAGACACAGAAGCCCCTCACTTGCCTACCTCTGCTTCTGCTGTGGGTGTGGGATTTCCTCACAAACCCACCCTACAGAGAGGGACCTTGAGCAATGCCCTGAGCATAGTGACCCTAGGGGCCAGACTGAGAGGAGAGGGTGACAACAAATCCAGCAGCCAATACCTGATGAGGGGTGCACCGGAGAATTAATGATTGTAACGTAATTGCTCCAAGCTTATCGGATGATAAATCCGCGGTTGATTGCCAGGAAATAACAGTCAGCATGTAACATAAATAGGTATTATACACAAGGTACTAAAATTTCCTGAAATCTGCTCTTAAAAAAATAAACCAGCTACAGTGCAGTCCACTGGGCCCTCAGGTCAGGAAGCCCCCTCCTACATCACTGCCACTACATACATCTATGAAAGCCAGGAGGTACACTGCAGCACACTGACAGGCAAACAACTCTGAAGGTATGAATAAGCATTCCCTCTCGTTCCATGCAAAGTGGGAGATATCTTATGTTCTTATCTCGGTTTCCATCAACCTACCGTTAATGACCAAGCCTTCAATGACCAAGCTCTGGACCCATGCCTCATTAAGCCTTTGGGCATCTTTCTTTGCCTTAAAAAGTACTTAACATTTTAAAACGTGTTTTTTAAAGCAACTTTTGTTCATGTGTCTTGCTTAGAGCTTTAATCTGTTCAAGGTGCAATGTTTGAGTGGAACAGGAAATGAACTTGTTTTCTAAGAACCTCAGGTTCAGTTTGTGATGCTTATGTTTTATTAGATAATAACATGAAATAAAACAATCAAACACGGAGTCAAATCTCCACACACAAATACAAACACACACATCCTCACACACAAACACACCCTCACCATCACACATACCCTCAAACACACACCCTTACCATCACACAGCCTCACAAACACACCCTCACCATCACACACACCCTCAAACACACACCCTCACACACAAACACACCCTCACCATCACACAGTCTCACACACACACACACTCACCGTCACACATAAACACATCCTGACGCGCACACACACACACTGCCTCTCACACTCACACATGCACCGTCACACGCATACACTCCCTCATCATCTCTCTCTCTCACACACACACACATACACACTTAGTGGTTAGCAGTGCTGCCTCGCAGCACTAGGGTCCCAGGTTCGATTCTAGCCTTGGGCGACTTTGTGGAGTTTGCACATTCTCCCCGTGTCTGTGTAGGTTTCCTCCGGGTTCTCCGGTTTCCTCCCACACTCCGAAGATGTGCAGTTCAGGTGAATTGCCCATGTTAAAAAAAATTGCCCATAGTGTTAGGTGCATTAGTCAGAAAGAAATGTGTCTGGATGGGTTACTCTTCGAAGAGTCAGTGTAGACTTGTTAGGCCAAAGGGCCTGTTTCCAAACTGTAGGGAATCTAATCTAATCTAAAACCATCCCATACCGACTCACACCCTCACACAGATAACATACATCCTCACAAATACACACACAGTCTCACTCTCTTACACACATATTGACAGATACCATCACACAGAGGTACATGCATTCATGTACACTGACACATACACCACAAACACATGCATAAACATACACACAAAAACACAGATATATACGTTTGCACCCTCTCAAAAACAGATAGACCACAAATACACACAATATACATACAGATAGAGATGCATACACACACAAACACAGTCAAACAGCCTGACATAAATACACACATATCCTCACACGCGGTCAGGCAGACAAATACACAAAGATATAGACAAACAAACCTTCACACACAAAAACACGTGGACACACAAACACACTCAGAAACGCATTGACACACACCTGCACAACTGCAGCAATACATGTTTGCAATAGGTAATATCAATGTAATTGGCACGATCGTCAGGGATCGCTTTTACCGTTGTGTTGTTTTGTCTCTGGGATTCTAACTGGTTCATAATTGCACGTGATTTCAGGGCCACACAGAGCTGCCGCTGTCGACCAGAGGAAGGTAACCCATGGGCAGGCAGAGCTTCAATAAGGTTTGCTGTGGTTTTCCCTTCCGATAAGCGGTTTTAGAAGGATCAGGAATGCCATGACGATCCCAAGAGTTAATGATGTATGGAATTCGACTCAATTATTTTTTCATCAATAGATTTATTTACAGAATGCTGCACCTACAGTGTCTCAGCAATTTTTCACTCCAAATATTTTCTAATCAAGCTGTTATTACACACTTCTAGAGCTGGTGAGACTTGAAACCAGGTCTCCTGGTTCTGAGCTGGGGATGCTACCACTGCAACACAAGAGCCCATCACTTGCTCCAGAAGATTTTTGTTTCACTTGTTGAGTAACCAACTCTGGACATTCCCTTCAGAAAGGTGATTTTTAAAATTTAGTTGTTGCTCTCAGTGAACTGAACTACCCAGCCCGAACAGGGACTTGAACCCTGCACTCTCAGAACCAAGTCTGCTACTCTTTCCAGGCATCTAAAGCAGGTCCAGAACCTGGGCTCCTGGCTCAGAGACAGGAGCAGTACCAATGCACCCCTTAAACCTTGCCATTAGGGCAGCTACTTTGAATAAACTATTATATTTACCTTAACAACGTATAACTAAATGTTACTTTTAACATGTTACAATGCTTGAAATCTATCCTGAAGATTTAAGATCAATGATTTAAGCAGGAAAACCCCTTGCCCCTACTCCCACATTAACTTTACTCATAATTTAAGTGCTATTAGTGACAATAATGTTATTTTCTCAGTTGGGACGTCATGTTGATGTTGTACAGGACTTTGGTGAGGCCTCTTCTGGAATACTGTATCCAGGTCTGGTCACCCTGTTATAAGAAGGATATTATTAAATTGGAGAGGGTTCAGGAGAGAATTACCAGTGTGGTGCTCGATATGGAAGTCTTGAGTTATAAAGAAAGGCCAAATAGACTGGGATTTTTTCACTGGAGCATAGGAGCTTGAGAGGTGACCTTCTAGAAGTTTATAAAATAATGGGGGGTATAGAAAGAGTTAATGTCTTTTCCCTATGATGGGGGACTTCAAGATCGGGGACACATTTTAAGGTGAGAGGAGAGAGATTTAAAAAAGACATAAAGAGCAATTTTTTTAACAGAGGGTAGTTCATGTATGGAATGAACTTCCTGAGGAAGTGGTGGAGGCGGGTACAATTACAACATTTAAAAAACATTTGGATAAATACATGAATAGGAAAGATTTAGAGGGATATGGGCTAGGAGCAGGCAGGTGGGACAATTTTAGTTTGGGAATATGTTCAGCATGGACTGTTTGGAGCGAAAGGTCTGTTTCTGTGCTGTATGACTCGTTATGCCATTGATGTGATAGAATTTATTGACGTGGTTTTATGTATATTTATATTTCACTAGGAATTATGAGTTGAAATCTCAACCTATGAATACTAAATGATTCAGGCAACTGTTATAAAAGCCAGTCGAGGGATTTTATGCACTTTATCCTCGGGTGACTGTCTGTATGGATGTTTGCACATTCTCCCTGTGTCTGTGTGGGTTTCCTCCGGATGCTACGATTCCCTGCCAAAGTCCAAGGATGTGCAGGTTAGGTGGTTTGGCCATGGGAAAAAAATGGATTACAGGGATAGGGCGACGGGAGGAGGGTGGATTCTGGGTAGCATGCTCTTTGGACAGTCTGGATGGACTTCATGGGCCGAATAGCCTAGTTCCACACTGAGGGGATTCGGTGATTAAGGAGTAAATTGGCCTATCCACCCGTGGCAGAGGATAGTGTACACATTGATTTCACAGAATAAAAGTCAGTTATCTGACAATGGAAAGGTGGCTAGTTCCATGAGAGCTTGGATAGATGGTGTGCCCATGGTAATCTTGAGTCATGCAATTTCAGGCTTGTGAGATTAATTTTTTCTTTCTTAAGAAAATGTATCTTTTTCTCTAATTTAACATTCTTCATCAGAATGAGGAATGTTACTGCTGAGTGAATTTAATAATGAGAGAACTGCATTTCTCTAGCACCTCTCTCAGCCTCAATCACAATGTTTTGAGAGACAGGATTGGAGGGCTGAATGGTGTCCTCCTCATTCAGTGTTCCTCCAGATGTTACAATACCCGTAAATGTCAATGAAGCACTTGCAAAGCAGTGTCACTGTCAGGATATTAAAAAATTAAATAGCCAATTGGCACCCGGCAAATATGGGATAAATATTGGTCAGGACGCCAGTGACAATTCACAGCTCCTCTCCAGAAAAAGCACAACTTTAACTTGCCCCTCACAGGGCAGTTCAACCAAACATCAGGTTATCCCCTCATCTAAATAAGATGTTTATTTCCTACTAGCATAAAGGCACCCAGTGTTAGCAGCAGGTTCTCTCAGGAAGGAAATCAATTCTTTGCTGGCTGGTGCAGTAGGTGAGTCAGATAGCAGTGGAACTTTAGGGAGAGTCAGTAGAAACCACAGAAGCACAGAGTTAGGAGAGATGCTCAGAGTTTTCAGTTTTCCTTTGGTGGTACTGCAGTTGTGTTGCGGACTGGGGCTGATTGTGAGGGATTTAGTTAGAGAGGCACATTAAATACTTGATGCAGGAGGCTTGATAGATAAATTAGCCGTTTTCTATTCCTTTTTAATACATACGCCTGTAATTAGGTTGAACTGCAAAGTCATTCATTCACTGGGTGGGTAAAGGGAGGGTAAAGCCAATTAGGATCTTGTGGAGTCTGTAGGTTCTCAGTGCACTGGTAATGTCCTTACCTTTGGGCCAGGTGGCCTGGGTTCAGGTCCCACCTGTGCTGGAGGTGTGCAGTAACATCTTTGGATAGGGTGACGAACAATGTCAGAGGCTGAGATACTGACTTAGCTCTTCCTCGACAAAATTAAAAATCACACAACACCAGGTTACAATCCAACAGGTTTATTTGGAATCCGTGCTCCAAAAGTTTGTACTTCCAACTATAACCTGGTGTTGTGTGATTTTTAAGTTTGTCCACCCCAGTCCAACGCCGGCACCTTCACATCATTAGTTCTTTATGAAAACAGGGATAGTGCTAATGTAGCAGTAAAGGTGAAGGTGATAGGGTTTTGGATAGGATCAACATGGAGAGGTGTTGAGAAAGGTTGGCCATTGTTAAAGTCAAAGAGCTATCAAGTCCAGTTGGGACTCATCCGAGATCATAGAAATGAAAATTGCTGAGTTCCAGTCGCAACCTTCCAATCCTCCCTGGATATAGGGTTGGTACCAGAGATCAGACAACTAATGCCACTATTACAGCATGGAGGAAAGACATGCCAGTAATGACAGGCTTTTAACCAAGTCTTGCTGTTCACGAAACTCATACAGACAACAATCCAAGGTTAATAAATAAAAGTCAACAAGGATTTGGTAAATTGCACAATTATGTTTGACTAGTTTGGTGGAATTCCTTGACAGAATTCAGAATGGGCTGCTGAAGATGGAACAGCTAATGCTATGCATTTGAATTTTCAAAAGATGTTTGACAAAGTAACGGATGATAAGCGTGTTAGGAGAAAGGACTGCAGATCTGGGTCGAACAGTGCATGCTGCAGCATGTGAGGAGCAGGAGAGTCGACGTTTCGAGCATAAGCCCTTCATCAGGATTGAGGTTTGTGGGCCAAGGGAAGTTAAATCTCAGTGGAATAAAGGAATAATAGCATTGTGGATACAAACCTGGCTAAGTGACAGAAGGCAGAGAGTCATGATAAATTCTTGTTTTCACATTGAAAGAGACTTGCAGCACTATGTCCCCAGGAGTCAATATTAATGCCACTTGTTTTTTTGATAAATATGACTTGCATGCAGGGGACATCATTTCACAATGGGTAGAGCAGATGAACCTCAATATCGGATCAACAAAGAGAATACCACCAGGTCAACAAATACTGGTAAAACGTGGAAATTAAAGACTGAAAAGTGTAAAGTATTACATGCCAATGGGAAGACTAAGGAGAAACATTACGGATGAAGTCATACAATTTAACAGAGGGTTCAGGAACAGAGACATGGTGACGTATGTACAAAGGTCTTTAAAAGGTGGTCGGTACTAATTCCATGACCCTTCCAGGTGCTGCTCCATCCAGTCAACAAGTCAGCAACATTCTCTAAAATGGCTGCCTCCTGTCTTTTCAGCTGGTACCAGACAGGCAGCTGTTGCCTTCATGACTCTATGACTCTAACAGCTCACCCCTGGGCCTATCAGGCCATTTCCATTTTGAAATCCGGTTTCTGGATTGGCTCAGCGTGAGGAGAGAATCAATACTCATAATTCATCCAGATGTCACATCCCAGGCCTACACCGAAAATAGAGCCTCAACACTTTACCCTGTCCACAAGAAAATCCAACAGGTGCCGATGGAAGGCACATCCCAGAATCTCCTATACCCACCATTAATGAATGAATACTGGAAACGTGCAAAATGGAATATCAACAAACAGCTCAGGGAAGGTTGGTGTGAGGAATTTCAGAGTTGAGGAGCTTACTACTAGGTCATGATAAAGGTCACAAATGAGAAGTAGCAATTTGGCCAAAGTAGTTAAGGGTGTTGTTGTATTTGTGCTGATCAGACAGAGTGGGAGATGGTTGAAGGAATGTCTTCATTGTGACCCTTCAGTGTCGCCTTCCAAAACTGCAACTTCTACTGTCAAGAAGGATATAGGCAGTACATATCTATAAACTTCCGTCCAAGCCACCCATCATCCTGAACTGGAACCTTATCATTGTTCCTTCACTATCACTGGTTCAAATTCCTGGAAATCCTTTCCTAACAGCGCTATGGGGGTCCCCATGGTGATGTGCAGCAGTTGAAGAAGGCAGCTCACTGTCACCTTCTCAAAGGCAACAATAAAGTATAATATATCACCAGCCCAGCCAGTGACGCCCATCTTCCATGAATAAGAAAATAAGACTGCACATAAAAGGAGGGAGGGAGGATTCTGAGCCAGATATAATATTGAATGGACAGGAAGACTTTCCTGAACTGATTCACTGGATTGAGAAGGTCTGCTTTTATTTCACTGGATTCGTTATCAACTGACAGGGATTTTTTTTAAGAAATATTACACAAAAGAAAAGATGAATGCACTTCCTAAAGAGGAAAATGAATTTCAGCTTTGTGCCAATATTTAAATATACAAAGCATTCTGGATGGGGGAAAGTGAGTAATGGTGCTGTCAACTTATTCCTGGGTTCAAATGATCTCATAAACCATGAGGAGGAACCTTACAGAAGCTGTCTGAACCATAGTAACCTCATTATTCACTCAAGCCATTCATTATTATTCTAATGTATGTCGATAGGTTTATAAAATAAACCATTGTCACAACAATTAAAAGTACAACCAATGATAAGTTCAAGTACTATCATACACTATCAGGTACATTTAGCAACCTCACCATCCCTTCTTTCAACTGTTTGAAAGACACATTACTTATCCTTTAGTCGAGTCACTGGCAGCCTTACATTCTCGCTGGGGGTTGTTTGAGCTCAGTTGGCTGGATGGCTGGTTTGTGACGCTGAATGACACCCACGGCATGGGTTCAATTCTTACACCAGCTGAGGTGAGCAGGAAGCACTCTTCTTTTCAACGCTCACCCCTCACCTGAGGTGTGATGACCCATCCTAAGAGGTGTCTCTCTAATGGGAGAGTAGCCCTATCATCTGGTAAGATTACAGTGATTTTACCCTTTAATTTTTCCCACTCACATCTTTTTATGAGCCAATTAAGACTGGTCAAAGAGTTGGTAACCAGGGAGTGTAGGACAAAAGACCCAGAAGAGGGTGTGAGGAAAAATATTTTTACACATAGAGTGGGTATAATTGGTAATACATAACCTAGCAGGATGAGGGATACCGATCCAATAGTAGCTGTCATTAGAATATTGCTAAATACTGAAAAGAGAAAATAATTGCAGGTGTCTATACGAAAAATCAAGGGATTATGATTAACTAAGTTGCTCTTCAGAACAGCTAGTACACACTCATTGGGCTGAATGGCCTCCTTCTGTTTTTGGTTTAATTGCCAGCTTTACTGAGTTAACCTGAAGCTGCATAGTAGCTAAAGTGGAGGAAAACCTCAAAAGGAGAAAGAAAGGTGTACTGGATCCAGAAGCTAAGTAGTTCATGATCCTGGTGAAATCAGGAATATTCATCATACTGTTTGATCTTTTGTTTGGTTGTGTGAGGTTAAGTCAGGGTGTAACAGTAGAGCTATCTGCTACCCAGTCCATAACCAGAGTCCCACTCCATTACTGCTTACTTACTAGAAGTGATGACAACTGGTTACCTGCTAGTGAGGACAGGGAGAAAGCTGACAGGTTTCTGGCCCCCGAGTACCTCAGTTAGCCAGTGTCTATGTTTATAAATCAACTCAAGTGGTCTGTACTCACAGTGAAGCCTCTGTGTGAATCAACCTGGCAGCTTCCACCCCTTCATTTTATACTTGAAGCATGCAGATCGCTCATGGAGAACCATTTGCAAACACCTCACAAAGGAGTGGCACACTGACTCAGTGGTTAGTACTGTTGCCTGATAGCGTCAGAGACTCATGTTCGATACCAGCCTCAGGTGACTGTCTGTGTGGAGTGTGTACATTCTTTCTGTCTCTGCGTGGGTTTCTTCCAGATTCTCTGATTTCCTCCCACAGTCCAAAAGATGTACAGGTTAGATGGATTAGCCATGGGAAATTGCCCATAGTGTCCAGGGAAATGCAGGCTATGTGGGTTAGCCATGGGGAAATACAGGGTTACTGGGACAGGGAGGGGGGGTGCAGGAGGACGGATGCTCTTTGGAAGGTTGGTGTGGACTCAATGGGCCGAAAGGCCTGCTTTCACCCTTCAGGGATTCTATAATTCAAAGCTGAACTGGAGCACAGTTGTTTGGAGACAGGGAAAGATGTTAGAGAGCAAATGCAACGGAATATAAAGGCAATGATTCAAAGTGTTACACTTCTCTGAGAGTCCAAGTTACTGTGCCAATATGGACTTTTACCTAAATGTTGTAGATTGGAGCAATCGATAAACGTGACAGAGAGTCCAATGTGTGGCTGATCAGGAATCTCTTCCTCCTTAATCCCTGCCATCGAAAAATTTGCAAATTAATCCATAACCTGTTTGACTGCATTATTCAAGCAGGGTGATGAAGCCCTTGAATCTGGATTTTCTGGCCCTGGCAGGGATTCCCCCCGCTGTGCTACAACACCACCTTGTCTATCTGTGATCCCACTTTCAGAAAACTATGAACCTGCATCTCTAAGTCTCATTGTTCAGCAACACTCCCCAGGCCCTACCATTAACAAGTCCTGCCCTGATTTGCCTTATCAAAATACGACACCTCAAATTTATGTAAATTAAACTCTACCTTCTGCTTCTCGCAGGTGGCCCATCTGATCATTGTGGCACACCACTGGTCACAGGACTCCAGTCTGAAAAGCAACCCTCAATCACCATCCTCTGTGTCTTATTGTCAAGCCAATTTTGTATCCAATTGGCTAGCTCTCCCAGATCCTATGTGATCTAACCTCACTAACCAGTCTACATGTGGAACCTTGTTAAACACTTTGATGAAGTCCATATAGATAACATCTACCATTCTGCTTTCAACAATCTTCTTTGTCACCTCTTCAAAAAACTCAACATTGGGTGGTCATGTCACGGTTGTACAGAACGCTGTTGAGGCTGCCTCACATAATTCTGGTCGTCCTTTTATAGGAAGGATGTTACTCTACTTGAGAGGGTGCAGAGAAGATTTACAAGGACATTACTATGACTAGTAGGCTTGAGCTATAGGGAGAGGATAAAGAGACTGGGACTTTTTTCCCCTGGAGTGTCTGAGGCTGAGGGGTTGACCTCATAGAGATTGATAAAATCACAATGGGCATGGATAGGGTAAATAGACAAGAATTTTTTTCTCAAGGGTAGGGAAGATCAAAACTCAAAGACATAGGTTTAAGTGAGAGAGGAAAAGATTTAAAAAGGACCTGAGGGGTAACTTTGTCACATAGAGGGTGGTACGTATTTGAATGAGCTGTCAGAGGAGGTGGTGGAGGCTGGTACAACTACAGCATTTAAAAAGCATCTGGATAAGTACATGAATAGAAAAGGCTTAGAGGAATATGGGCTAAATTTTGGCAAATGAGACTAGGTCAGATTGGGATGCCTGGTGCAGATGGGTTGGACTGAAGGGTCTGGTTCTATGTTGTATGACTCTATGACCTACATATAGTTCAGCATATAATGACATAACTCTAAATGGCAGCCACAGGAAACTAAGAGTTTAATGTACATTGTGTATAGAATAATGAAGAGCTCTAGGTTAAGATAAGCAAATGGTGAAGCAATGTTGGCTTCTGCTCTTTTTGTGGCCTTGAGGAACGATCTGTAAAAAGTAAATTGTCAGGTCTGGATCATGTCAGTTGAAGCTTGGATAGATATTTGGTACGATTGTTTGAATGTCTTTGGGATCTGGGAGAAATTTTGCAGGATTTCCCCTCAGGAAATCAAATCAACGGCAGAACAAATTGTGTATATATTGTTGATGGAATGAGCTTGATGAATTAACCAGTCATTCTTTATTCCCTACTTTTTCATTTACAGACACATACCAATAGTTTATGCATTCCTCATCACCACTTCATGATCATGTCTCAGTTCTTGAACTTGGGCTGTGTTCCACACTCTTAATGTTTTGCTATCTGAGCCCCTGGAGAATTAAAAGTCAATGTTTTTGGAGTTGTGTAATACTTGCAGAGTTTCCAGAATGCCATGCTTGAAAAACCTTGCTCCTGGATCACTGGTACAAGTGACAACTGTCTAGTGCTAATTGACCAATCCATGGTGGAATCACCCGACTAATTGCAACATTTTGTCCATCAGTGTCTCTGAACCGGGGAGGGGGTGGGGGGTGGTTGGGGAGGAACTTGAGCTCCTTCTAGTGGCTGGGATGGAAGGCAACAGTGAGGAAAACCTCAGGGCAGGTTTACAACGAATATGCAGCACTATATCATTGAGGCAAAGAGGAGAAACATGTAGAAAATAAGAAATATGAGGAAGAGTAGACTATTCGACCCATTGCCATTCCATACTATCACAGTTGACCTTTGGCCTGCCACAGTCCTGCCTACTCCTTTGACTCTGAAAAAGCCCAAAAATCTGTTTATCTCAGCATTCATTATATTCAACACTGGGGGCTTTCAAGAACTATTGGAATGGAGAATTCCAAAGATTTAAATCCCTGTGAAAGAAGAAATTGTTCTCCACTCTCATCTTAAATAATAAACTTCCCCCCAACTTACATTATCCTAAGACTGTGCCCCGGTTCTAAGATACCTCAGATACAACCTCTCTGTAAATCCCTTCACAACCTTTCATGCTTGAATGAGATCACTATTCATTCTTCTAAACTCTAGAGAATATAGACTCAGTTTACTTAATTACTCATCGTAGGACAACTTCCTCAACTAAAAGACCGACCTATTGAACATTTGCTATTTTACCTCTGATGCAAGTAGCTGTTCCCTAAATATGGAGACAAAAAATGCTTCATGTCTTCCAAATACCTCACCAAAGCCCTTAATAATTGTAGCAAGGCTTCTTCAATGTTATACTCCAATTCCCTTTCAGTAAAGGCCAGTGTACTAATTGTCTTCCTAACAATTTCCTATGCCTGATGTTAAACGTTCTGTGCACCTTGTAAAAGTATATCCAAGCCACTCTAAATGTGAACATTTACAATCTTACTACTTTTAAAAGATATTTTGCATTTCTATTCCTAATACCAAAATCAATAACCTCACACTTCCCCACATCAGAGAAAGATTTTAAAAAGACATGAGGGGCAAACCTTTTACACAGAGGGTGGTTCGTGTGTGGAATGAACTTCCTGAGGAAGTGGTGGATGTGGGTACGATTATAACATTTAAAAGACATTTGAATAAGGACATGAATGAGAAAGGTTTGGAGGCTCTGGGCCAAGAGCAAGCTGGTGAGACTAGTTTAGGTTGGGGTTATGATCAGCATAGACTGGTTGGACCAAAGGATCTGTCTCCATGCTGTATAAATCCATGACTCTCTCATACGTTACCTAACTCCCTGATGTCTTCGCAATAACCTGTTTATGTCTCTATGCGGCCTCCTCACACCTTACAGTCTGATCTAACTTTGTATCATTAGCAAACTCAGATATATTGCTCTGTTTCTCTTTGCTTAAGTCATGAATGTAAACTCTACTAGTGGAGGTCCCAGCAGTGATCATTGCAGCATTCCTAGTGGCTGCCTAGATGCATTGTTTAAACCTATCCTTTAATTCCTGTCCATTCGTTAATTACTTGTCAACACCAATATAACCACAACTTTATGAAGATGTTAAATCTTTTGTGTGGCATCCTATTGAAAGCCTTTTGGAAATCCATGTATATTACATCAATTGATTCGCTTTTTACCTAGCCTATAAATTACATACTCAAATAATTTGAATAAACATGGCAAATATTATTTCACATTCATAAACTGCTGGTTTTGTTCATATGATGATGTCCTAAGTGCATTGTTAAGTATTCCTTAATGATAGACTGAGTTTGTTTTTCCTGAAGACAAGTAACATGTTAATCAGCCAATAGTTTCCTTTATCTCCCTCTCTCTCTTTTCTTGAATTGAAGTATCATATTTGCTAACTTTCAATGCGGTGGGACCATTCTAGAATTGAGGAAATGTTGCAAAATTAAAACTCTGGTCTCCAGCATCTGCAGTCCTCACTTTCTCCAAAATTAAAACCAGCGCAACTACAATCTCCTTAGTTCCTTCACTTTAGAAAACTAGGATGTAGACATACAAAGCATGTAACCAGCAATGAAAATATTACTCTTCTATTGTTCCTTTCTTTAATAAGGGAAGAGCTGAAATTGAGTAATAATTGACTGAAAGATCACGATTTTAGTGATAATCAGTTTGGGTGGCACAGTGGTTAGCACTGCTGCCTCATAGCCCAGAGACCTGGGTTCAATTCCCACCTCAGGTGACTGACTGTGTGGAGTTTGCACATTCTCCCCGTGTCTGCGTGGATTTCCTCCGGGTGCTCTGGTTTCCTCCCACAATCCAAAGATATGCGGGTCAGGTGAATTGGCCATGCTAAATTGCCCATAGTGTTAGGTAAGGGGTAAATGTAGGGGTATGAGTGGGTTGCGCTTCGGCGGGTCAGTGTGGACTTGTTGGGCCGAAGGGCCTGCTTCCACACTGTAAGTAATCTAATCTAATCTAAACACCAACATTAATGTAGGCAAGGAAAGTCCTAGGCATTAGAAGAGACCCCAATATGCTAATCATTAAGTTCATTACTTCTTTGAATTAAAAATGGAAACAGCAAGTCAGTTAGCATCTGTACAGAGATGGGTCAGTTGGCTGGATGGCTGGTTTGCAATGCAAATTGATGCCAATAGCGTGGGTGTAGTTCCTGCACTGCCTAAAGTTATCATGAAGGACTCTCCTTCTCAAACTCCCCTCAGCTAGTTCTCAGGTCAAAGCACCACCCATCATCTTTCCCTTTAATGAGATAGACATGAATTGGAGGTGCTGGTGTTGGACTGGGGAGGACAAAGTTAAAAATCACACAACACCAAGTTATAGTCCAACAAGTTTATTTGGAAGCACTAGCTTCCAAAGAGTGCTGCTCTTTCATCAGGTGGTCCAATAGAACTATGGTAACTTTATCTACAGAGAGAAAGCAGATCAGCTCTGAGATTTTGTCTGTTATTATTTACAGCTTTTTTCCAGATGGGATCCCAAAAACAGTGGCTTCAGGACAAAGAGATATTTTGTGTCTGACATAAAGTTGCTGCCTTGGCTGTGCAACAATTTGATTAGATGCTCTGCTGGACCTAAAAGGAATCAAAATAAAGATTGCTGCATCAGTTTAACCTATGTTATGCCTGCAGTCAATTCTACAATGTGTCATGCTATTGGGCACGCTTGGCCAGGAACATGGTCAAGTGTGATCACAAGACATATAGCACCAGAGGAATCTTTAGCAAGCTTCCGAAGTTTATTTGGGATTTGTTATCTAAACAGCCAAAAATAAATAAGGCTACGGGAGGGTCAAAAACTACTCCTTGATTTTAGAACCTTTATATCCCTGCTAAAGTGTAACCTTCCTGACTACCTTCCCTGTTCCTACTATGGAACAGAGGTAAATACCTCAGGTGAAGTAGCAGCAAACAAATGCAGAACAGAAGATCCAGGTTCCATTCTGGAGCAAGCAATCAGAGCTTTGATCTTGATTAAATTGACTATAAGGCCATTGCTTTAGCTCCAACGACTAGGGAGCAAAATAACAACTAGGGATTCCACCCAATGACTCAGCTTGGCTAGAAACTGCACAATGACCAATATCAAAATGAGATACAAATTAGTTAGAGTGTAGTCAGAGGACGTTGACACAATCACATGCAAAAACACACACACACACGTTCACAGATTTAGACACTTGCACACATACACGCATGCTCACAGACTCACACACACACAGGTGCAGAGACTCACTCGCACACGCACTCAGACACTCACGCGCACACACGGTGGAGAACAGCCACTCGGCAAATAATGTACAGCAGCCACTGGCCATGGAACTGTGTTGAAGGTGAGTAAACATGTTCAGGAAAATAAATTGGACAGGAAAGCCACTGAAGAAAAATTCTAAACTCATTGGATACATTGGGAATTTGCAGCACTCGAGTTGTTTGAAACTGGATAGTGACAACACAGTAAACATTGAATGAGAATGTGTACAATCAGATGTGCACAAAGGTCTAACTTTGAATAAATCAAGCCCAGACACCCTTTGTCAAGATGAAGGCATGGATGTGACATATTAGCGGTACTGTCTACTGCTTTCAGTGAGATGTTTTTAATATATATTTTGTCTATATTCTGCAAATGTTTTTAATGTTGCCTGTGCTTTTGCTAACGAAGCTGACCTGTGCAAGATTGTAGTTTCTGATGTGCCAGCAGCTTTCACTCTCATTTCTCAACATATGAACAGAGCCAATAAGGATTAAGGAACCCTTCAAATGATAAGATATGCCCTCACTAACATCTGTGCAGCTTCCAGCTATATAGTCATTCACAATGCTCAATGTCCACTCATGTGCCCAAAACAATACTCCAAACAAAATGTCCAACTCTGTCTCCCCATCATCTTTGGTTTGAGCTTTAATCTAGAACATACAAATTTCATGTTTTAAACATCCCTCCCGAAATACTATTTGCATTGCACATGAGTCAAAGCTCTTTCTATTGTGTTGAGGGTGACATTCCTAAAGTGTCATTCTGTCTGTCCGTGGAACCAAAACCCAATGGTCTTGTCTATGATTGCACTGGCAAATCTCAAAAAATGGAGACCATTTCTTAACAAGGCCAAGATAAATCAAATTCCATTCTTCTGACATGAATATCTGGTCCGTGTGTGGGATTATATTCAACAACAGAAGAGAGCTGGCATTTATGAACCGTTAATGCAATACTTTGTCCAATATGTTTCACAGGATCATTATCAGATTACTTTGACCCCAAGCCATGCATGGAGATGTTGGAAATGCTCAGTCGCGTCAGAAGGTTTTAAGAAATGGCTTAAAAGATGAGAGAGAGAGAGATACTGAGTACTTCCTATGGATGTCAGTGTTTTGTATTCCAAGCCCAGCTTAATCCAAGTCATGTGGATAAACAGACCAGCCATCATGTTGTCATGGGGATGAGTCCCTTCACTTACATGGGATACAGTCCTGTCCATTCTGCTATCCTTCGTTATTAGAACAAAGCAAGCGGAAGGAAAGGAACAGATAGAAGGCAAGTGAGAGGGGAGAAAAGAATTCTAGAATCCCTACCATGTGGAAACAGGCCCTTCAGTCCACACCGAACCTCTGAAGAGTAACCCAACCCTATCCTATATTTACCCCTGACTAATGCACCAAACCTACACCGCCCTGAACACTGAATGAGAGAGAGAGAGAGAGAGAGAAAGGGGTGGAGTCATTACTTTGCCTCACATTCAAGAAGATTCAGATTTCCATCTCATTCTTCCCACCCTGTCCTTTCAGCTTTCCGTCTAGACCTCATTCCACCCAATAGACCATAGAAATGGGAAAGGAAGTGGACCATTCAGCCCCTCAAGCCTGGTCTGTCAGACAGTGGAGGGGAGGGAAACAGGGGGGAGGGGGGAGGGACGGGAGAGGTAGGTGGAGGGGAGAGAGGGGGAAGAGGGAAAGAGGGTGGAGAGGGAGAGGGAAAGAGGCGGGGGAGGGAGAGGGAGAGGGAGAGGGAGGGAGAGGGAGAGGGAGAGGGAGGGCGAGAGAGAGGGAGAGGGAGGGGAGGGCGAGAGAGAGGGAGAGGGAGGGGAGGGAGAGAGAGAGGGAGAGGGAGGGGAGGGCGAGAGAGGGGAGGGAGAGGGAGGGGAGGGAGAGGGAGGGGAGGGGAGGGGAGGGGAGGGGAGGGAGAGGGAGGGGAGGGAGAGGGAGAGGGAGTGCGGAGGGATAGAGGGGGAGAGAGAGGGAAGGAGGGAGTGGGGGGAAGGAGTGGGGGGAAGGAGGAGAGGGGGTGAGGGGGGGAGGAGGAGAGGGGGGAGGAGGGGGAGGGGGAGGAGGGGAGAGGGGGGGGGGAGAGAGTCGGGGGAGGGAGGGAGTGGGGGGAGGAGGGAGAGGGGGAGAAGGAGGGTGGAATGAGAGGGGGGAAGGAGAGGGGGGAAGGAGAGAGGGGAAGGAGAGAGGGGGAAAGAGAGAGGGGGATGGAGAGAGGGGGAAGGAGAGAGGGGGAAGGAGAGAGGGAGAGAGGGGGAAGGAGAGAGAGGGTGAGAGGGGGGAGGAAGGGGAGGGAGAGAGGAGGGAGAGGGGGGGAGGGAGAGGGGGGAGAGAGGGGGGGGGAGGGAGAGAGGGGGGGAGGGAGAGAGGGGGGAGGGAGAGGGGGGAGGGTGAGGGAAGGGAGAGGGGGAGAGGGAGGGGGGAGGGATAGAGGTGGGGAGAGAGAGTCGGGGGAGATAGAGTGGGGTGAGGAGGGAGAGGGGGAGAAGGAGGGGGGGGAAGGAGAGGGGGGAAGGAGAGGGAGGGGGAGTGAGAGGGAGGAAGGGGGGAGAGAGGGGGAGGAAGCGGGGGAGAGAGGGGAGGAAGCGGGGGAGAGAGGGGAGGAAGGGGGAGAGAGGGGGGAGAGAAGGGGGAGAGAGGGGGGAATAGAGGGGGAAGGGGGGAGGGAGAGAGAGGGAGAAGTGGGTGGGGAGAGAGAGGGGGTGGGGAGAGAGAGGGCGAAGGGGGTGGGGAGAGAGGGCGAAGGGGGTGGGGGGAGGGAGAGGGAGGGCGAAGGGGGTGGGGAGAGAGAGGGCGAAGGGGGTGGGGAGAGAGGGCGAAGGGGGGTGGGGAGAGAGAGGGAGGAAGGGGGAGGAGAGAGATAGAGGGGGGAGGGGAGAGAGAGATAGAGGGGGGAGGGGAGAGATAGAGGGGGGAGGGGGGAGACAGGGGGAGGAAGGGGGGAGACGAGGGAGGAAGGGGGGAAGAGGGGGCGAGGAAGAGGGGGGGAGGGGGGGAGACAAAGGGGGAAAGGAGGAGGGGGGAAGGGAGGGGGGAAGGGAGGGGGGAAGGGAGGGGGGAAGAGAGGGGGGAAAGGGGAAAGGGGAGAGTGGGAGGGGGGGGGGGGAGAGGGGAGGGAGAGGGTGAGGGGAAAGGGGTAGGGGTGGGGCAAGAGGGGGATGGGGTGGGGAAGAGGTGGGGGGAAGGGGGGTGAGAGGGGGGAGAAAAAGGGGAAGAGGGGGGAGAAAAGGGGGGAGAGGGGGGAAGAGGGGGAAGAGGGGGGAAGAGGGAGAGGTGAGGGGGGAAGAGGGAGAGGTGAGGGAGAGGTGAGGGACAGGGTGAGGGGAAAGGGGTACGGGTGGGACGAGAGGGGGTGGGGGATGGATGGGGTGGGGGAGGAGGGGAGAGAGGGGGAGGGGGTGGGAGGAGAGGGGGAGGGGAGGGGGTGGGAGGCGGAGAGAGAGGGTGGAGGGACAGGTGAAGAGACAGGGGGAGTGGGAGGGGTTAAGAGGGGGAGAGTGGGAGGGAGAGGGAGAGGGGGAGACAGGAGATGGAGATGGGGGAGAGAGGGGAGGGAGATGGGGGGAGAGAGGGAGGGGGATGGGGGAGAGAGGGGAGGGGGATGGGGGAGAGAGGGGAGGGGGATGGGGGGAGAGAGGGGAGGGGGATGGGGGGAGAGAGGGGAGGGGGATGGGGGGAGAGAGGGGAGGGGGATGGGGGGAGAGAGGGGGAGGGGGATGGGGGGAGAGAGGGGAGGGGGATGGGGGGGAGGGGGATGGGGGGAGAGAGGGGAGGGGATGGGGGAGGAGAGAGGGGAGGGGGATGGGGGGAGAGAGGGGGGGGGGGATGGGGGGAGAGAGGGGAGGGGGAGGGGGGGGAGAGAGGGGAGGGGGATGGGGGGAGAGAGGGGAGGGGGATGGGGGGAGAGAGGGGAGGGGGATGGGGGGGGAGAGGGGGGAGGGGGATGGGGGGAGAGGCGGGAGGGGGATGGGGGGAGAGGGAGATGGGGGGAGAGGGAGGGGATGGGGAGAGAGGGGAGGGGGATGGGGGGAGAGAGGGGAGGGGGAAAGTGCTTATGCCCAAAACGTCGAATTTCCTGTTCCTTGGATGCTGCCTGACCTGCTGTGCTTTAACCAGCAACACATTTTCAACTGTGATCTCCAGCATCTGCAGACCTCACTTTTTACCCGAGAGAGGGGAGGGGATGAGGGAGAGGGGATGAGGGGGAGGGGGGAGGGGATGAGGGGGAGGGGGATGAGGGGATGTGGGGAGAGGGGGAGGGGATGTGGAGAGGGGGGGGGATGTGGGAGAGGGGGAGGGGATGTGGGAGAGGGGGAGGGGAGAGAAGGGCAGAGAGAGGGAAAGTGGGGGGAGTGAGAGGGCTGGAGGGCGAGGGCTGGAGGGGTGGAGGGCGAGGGAAGGACGGGGGAGGGAGGGAGAGGGAAAGACCGGGGGGAGGGAGAGGGAAAGACCGGGGGGAGGGAGAGGGAAAGACGGGGGGGGGAGGGGGAAAGGGGGGGACGGAGAGGGAAAGGTGGGAGGGGGGAGGGTGCGGGAGGAGGGAGGTGGAGGGGGAGGGAGGTGGGGAGGGGATGGAGGGGAGGGAGAGGCAGAGGCAGAGGGGGAGGGGGAATGGGGGAGAGGGAAGGGGGTATGGAGAGGGAGGGGATGGAGAGGGGAGAGGGAGGGGGGAAGGGAGTGGGGAGAGAGAGGGAGGAAGGGGGTGGGGAGAGAGAGGGAGGAAGGGGGTGGGGAGAGAGAGGGAAGGGGGGGAAGAGAAGGGGGGAAGGGGGAAAGAGGGGGGGAAGGGGGGAGAGAGGGGGAAGGGGGAGAGAGAGGGGGAAGACAAAGTGGAAGGGGAAGAGGGGGGGGAGAGGGAGAGGGGAAATGGGTAGGGGAGGGGCGAGAGGGGGATGGGGAGAGAGGGGGAGGGGGAGAGAGGGGCAAGGGGGGTGAGAGGGGGGAGAAAAAGGGGGAAAGGGGAGGGGGGAGCGAGGGGAAGAGGGGGGAAGAGTGGGGGGGAAGGGGGGGAAGGGGGGGAATGGGGAGAGAGGGGGGGGGGGAGAGGGGAGGAGAGGGTGAGGGGAAAGGGGTAGGGGTGGGGCGAGAGGGGGATGGGGTGGGAGGAGAGGAGGAGGGGGTGGGAGGAGACGGGGAGGGGGTGGGAGGGGAGGGGGAGAGAGAGGGGGTGTGGGAGGGGTTAAGAGGGGGGGAAAGGGGAGGGGAGAGGGTGGGGGAGGGGTGAGGCGAAGGGTGAGGGAGAGGGGAGAGAGGGGAGGTGGATGGGGGAGAGGGGGGAGGGGGGGATAGGGGATGGTGGATGGGGGAGAGGGGGGAGGGGGATAGGGGATGGTGGATGGGGGAGAGGGGGGAGGGGGATAGGGGATGGTGGATGGGGGAGAGAGGCGAGAGTGGGAGAGGAGGGAGGGGGAGGGATGGGGAGGGAGGGGGAGGGATGGGGGGAGGGAGGGGGAGGGGGAGTTGGGGAGGGAGAGGGGAGGGGGGCGGGGAGGGGGAGGGGGAGGGGGAGTTGGGGAGGGAGAGGGAGAAGGGAGAGGGGGAAAGGAAGGGAGAGGGGGGGAGGGGAAGGGGAAGGGGGAGGGGAAGGGGAAGGGGAGGGGAGGGGAAGGGGAGGGGGGGGAAGGGGAAGGGAGGGGAGGGGAAGGGGAGGGGGAGGGGGAAGGGGAGGGGAGGGGGAGGGGAGGGGGGAGGGGGAGGGGAGGGGGAGGGGAGGGGGAGGGGGAGGGGGAGGGGGAGGGGACGGGGAGGGGGAGGGGGAGGGGGAGGGGGGGAGGGGAAGGGGAGGGGGGGAGGGGGAGGGGGAGGGGAGGGGGGGGGGGAGGGGGAGGGGGAGGGGGGGGAGGGGGAGGGGGAGGGGGAGGGGGAGGGGGAGGGGGAGGGGGAGGGGAGGGAGGGAAGGGAGAGGGGAGGGGGAGGGGAAGGGGAGAGGGGAGGGGGAAGGGAAGGGGAGGGGGAAGGGGAAGGGGAGGGGGAAGGGAAGGGGGTAGGGGAGGGGGAAGGGAAGGGGGAAGGGAAGGGGGAAGGGGAGGGGGAGGGGAAGGGGAGGGGGGAAGGGGAAGGGGAGGAGGAAGGGGAAGGGGGGGGGGCAGGGGTAGGGGAGGGGGAAGGGGAAGGGGAGGGGGGAGGGGAGGGGGGGGGGGGGGGGGGGGGGGGAGGGGGCGGGGGGGGGAGGGGGAAGGGAGGGGGGAGGGGAGGGGGGAGGGGGGAGGGGGAAGGGAAGGGGAAGGGGAGGGGGAAGGGAAGGGGAGGGGGAAGGGAAGGGGAGGGGGAAGGGAAGGGAAGGGGGTAGGGGAGGGGGAAGGGAAGGGAAGGGGGTAGGGGAGGGGGAAGGGGGAAGGGGGAAGGGGGGGGAGGGGAGGGGGGGAGGGGGAGGGGGAGGGGGGAAGGGGGAGGGGGAGGGGGGAAGGGGGAGGGGGAGGGGGGAAGGGGGAGGGGGAGGGGGAAGGGGAGGGGAAGGGATGGGGGGAGGGGAAGGGGGAGGGGGGGAGGGGGAAGGGGAGGGGGGGGGGAAGGGGGAGGGGGAAGGGAAGGGGGTGGGGGTGAGGGAAGGGGGTGGGGGTGGGGGAAGGGGGGTGGGGAGGGGGAAGGGGGAGGGGGAAGGGAAGGGGGTGGGGAAGGGGGTGGGGGTGGGGGAAGGGGGAGGGGAAGGGGGTGGGGGAAGGGGGTGGGGAAAGGGGGGTAGGGGAGGGGGGAAGGGGGTAGGGGAGGGGGAAGGGGGTAGGGAAGGGGGTAGGGGAGAGGGAAGGGGGTAGGGGAAGGGGGAAGGGGGGGGGGGGGGAAGGGGGTGGGGGAAGGGGGTGGGGGAAGGGGGTGGGGGAAGGGGAGGGGGAAGGGGGTAGGGGAGGGGGAAGGGGGTAGGGGAGGGGGAAGGGGGTAGGGGAAGGGGAGGGGGAAGGGGTTGGGGGAAGGGGGAGGGGGAGGGGGGGGGAGGGGGAGGGGGAAGGGGAGGGGGGGGAGAAGGGGAGGGGGAGGGGGGGGGGGGGAAAGGGGAAGGGGGAAGGGGAGGGGGAGGGGGAAGGGGGAAGGGGGAAGGGAAGGGGGTAGGGGAGGGGGAAGGGAAGGGGGTAGGGGAGGGGGAAGGGAAGGGAGGGGGAAGGGAAGGGAAGGGGGTAGGGGAGGGGGAAGGGAAGGGGGTAGGGGAGGGGGAAGGGAGGGGGGGGTAGGGGAGGGGGTAGGAGAGGGGGAAGGGAAGGGGGTAGGGGGGGGGGAGGGGGAGGGGGAAGGGGGAAGGGAAGGGGGTGGGGGAGGGGGAAGGGGAAGGGGGGGGGAGGGGGAAGGGGAGGGGGAAGGGGAGGGGGAGGGGGGAAGGGGAGGGGAAGGGGGGAGGGGGAGGGGGAGGGGGGGAAGGGGAGGGGGTAGGGGAGGGGGGTAGGGGAGGGGGAAGGGAAGGGGGTAGGGGAGGGGGAAGGGAAGGGGGTAGGGGAGGGGGAAGGGGAGAGGGAAGGGGGTAGGGGAGGGGGAAGGGAAGGGGGAAGGGAAGGGGGTAGGGGAGGGGGAAGGGGAAGGGGAAGGGGGAAGGGGGAGGGGGGAAGGGGGAGGGGGGGGGAGGGGGGAGGGGGGAAGGGGAGGGGGGGTAGGGGAGGGGGAAGGGAAGGGGGTAGGGGAGGGGGGAGGGGGTAGGGGAGGGGGTAGTAGGGGAGGGGGGAGGGGGAAGGGGAGGGGGGGAGGGGGAGAAGGGGGGAAGGGGGGGGGGGAAGGGGAGGGGGGAAGGGGGGGGGGAAGGGGGGGAAGGGGAGGGGGAAGGGGGGAAGGGGGGGAAGGGGAGGGGGAGGGGGAAGGGGAGGGGGAAGGGGAGGGGGAAGGGGTGGGGGAGGGGGAGGGGGAAGGGGGTGGGGGAAGGGAAGGGGGTAGGGGAGGGGGAAGGGAAGGGGGGGTAGGGGAGAGGGAAGGGGGAAGGGGGAGGGGGAAGGGGGAGGGGGGGGGGGGGGAGGGGAGGGGGGAGGGTGAAGGGGGGGGGGAAGGGGGGGGGGGAAGGAGGGGGGGAAGGGGGGAAAGGGGGAGGGGGAGGGGGGAAGGAGGGGGAAGGGGAGGGGGAAAGGGGGAGGGGGAAGGGGAAGGGGAGGGGAAGGGGGGGGGGGAGGGGGAGGGGAGGGGGAGGGGGAAGGGGAAGGGAGGGGGAGGGGGAGGGGAGGGGGGGTGGGGGAGGGGGAGGGGGAAGGGGAGGGGGAGGGGGTGGGGGAAGGGGAAGGGGGTAGGGGAGGGGGAAGGGGAGGGGAGGGGGGGAGGGGGAAGGGGGGAGGGGGAAGGGGAAGGGGGAAGGGGGGGGGGGGGGAAGGGGGGAAAGGGGGGGGGAGGGGGGAGGGGGGAGGGGGAGGGGAAAGGGGGGAAGGGGGAGGGGAGAGGAGAGGGGAGAGAGGGAGGGGGGAGGAGGGGGGGGGGGAGGGGGGAGGGGGGAGGGGAGGGGGGGGAGGGGGAAGGGGTGGGGGAAGGGGTGGGGGAAGGGGAGGGGGAAGGGGGTAGGGGAGGGGGAAGGGGGGGGGGAGGGGGAAGGGGGAAGGGGGGAGGGGAGGGGAAGGGGAGGGGGAGGGGGAAGGGGAGGGGGAGGGGGGGAAGGGGAGGGGAGGGGGAAGGGGAGGGGGGAGGGGAGGGGGAGAGGGGAAGGGAGGGGGAGGGGGAAGGAGAGGGGTGGGGGGAAAGGGGGAAGGGGAAAGGGGGAAGGGGGGAAGGGGGGAGGGAGGGGGAGGGAGGGAGGGGGGAAGGGGGGAGGGAGGGGGAGGGAGGGAGGGGGAAGGGGGGAGGGAGGGAGGGGGGAAGGGGGAAGGGGGGAGGGAGGAGGGGGGGGGGGGGAGGGAGGAGGGGGGAGGGGGGGGGAGGAGGGGGAAGGGGGGAGGGAGGAGGGGGGAAGGGGGGAGGGAGGAGGGGGGAAGGGGAGGGGGAAGGGGGAAAGGGGGAAGGGGGAAGGGGGGAGGGGGGAGGGGGAAGGGGGAGGGGGAAGGGGGAGGGGGGAGGGGGGAAGGGGGGGGAAGGGGGAGAGGGGGGAGGGGGGAAAGGGGGAGAGGGGGGAGGGGGAAGGGGGGGAGGGGGAAGGGGGGGAGGGGGAGGGGGAGGGGGGAGGGGGAGGGGGAAGGGGGGGAGGGGGAGGAGGGGGAGGGGGAGGGGGGAGGGGGAAGGGGAAGGGTGGGAGGGGGGAAGGGGGAGGGGGAGTGGGAAGAAGGGAGGGGGAGGGGATGGGGATGGGGAAGGGGATGGGGATGGGGAGGGGGGAGGGGGAGGGGATGGGGAGGGGGGAGGGATGGGGAGGGGGAAGGGAGGAGGGGAGTGGATGGGGGAGGAGGGAGGAGGGGAGGGGATGGGGAGGAGGGGGGGAGGGGATGGGGAGGAGGGGAGGAGGGGGGGAGGGGAGGAGGGGGGGAGGGGAGGGGGGGAGGGGAGGAGGGGATGGGGGAGGGAGGGGTGGGAGAGGGAATGAGGGGGGATGGAGAGGGCGGGGGGGGTGAGGGGGGATGGAGAGGGCGGGGGGGGGGGTGAAGGGAGATACAGAGAGAGAGACGGTGACAGAGCTGCCCTTTCAGATTACTGAGCCCAGTCAGAAAGGGGAACTCTGTCCCCTTCCCCCAAACCTGCCACATCCCCACAGTCCCTAATTCCCAGCATAGCACAGGGGGCATCGGGGGGGGGAGAAAGTGAATGCACATCACAAACGGTTCAATCGGAAACGGAAAGTCCACCTTGAGTCAGATGTGACTACAGCAGCTTCAGCTCCCAGATAAACTCTGGAACAGGGGGACTGCCTGCATCAGTGTGTAGCTGGGAATCCACTGTCAACCTGTCTCTGTGTGAGAGAGTGTGAGTGTGTCTGTGTCTGAGAGAGAGAGAGTCTCTGTGACTGACCATGTGTGTCTGTCATTCTCTGTGTCGGAGTGTTAGTGAGCACCCTGCGTGTGAGTGTGTGAGTGTGTGTGAGTGTGTGTCTCGGTGTGTGTGTGTGTGAGTGTGTGTGTGTGTGTGTCTCGGTGTGTGTGTGTGTGTGTGTGTCTCGGTGTGTGTGTGTGTGTGAGTGTGTGTGTGTCTCGGTGTGAGTGTGTGTGTGTCTCGGTGTGAGTGTGTGAGTGTGTCGGTGTGTGTGTCTCGGTGTGTGTGAGTGTGTGTGAGTGTGTGTGTGTCTCGGTGTGAGTGTGTGTGTGTCTCGGTGTGAGTGTGTGAGTGTGTCGGTGTGTTGTACCTGTAACTCGGTCTCGGTGTGTTTGTTATCCCAGACTCGGTGTGAGGAGCCTGGTGTGAAACGCTGACAGGGAGGAAGGAGCTGCATGAATCGACAGGGTTTAGGTTTGACAGAGAGAGCTGAGCTCTGACTCCCCCCCGCCCCGCCCCCGCCCCCGCCCGTATTAACTCAGCTCCCCCTCCCCAGGGTCCGACTCTCAGTCCCTAATTGCCCCCCTCACCCCGTGCCTGACCCGTCCACGGTATCTGCCTGCCTTCCCCTGGTATCCACCACCCAGTATCAGCCCCAATGGAATACCCTGCCTCAGAGTCTGCCCTCGGTTCCTGCTCCCTGCGGGGTGTGCCCCCTCCTCCCCGGGGTATCTGGCCCCACTCAACCCCGGTACTATTTGGTCTCCGCTTCCCTCACACTGATATCTGGCCTCCCCCGGTGGTATCTGCCCCCACCTTCCCTCCTCGGGGGTATCTGCCCCCACCTTCCCCCCTCGGGATATCTGCCCCCTCCCGGGGGTATCTGCCCCCTCCCGGGGGTATCTGCCCCCACCTTCCCCCCCTGGTGGTATCTGCCCCCACCTTCCCCCCTCGGGGGTATCTGCCCCCACCTTCCCCCCGGTGGTAACTGCCCCCCCCCGTGGTATCTGCCCCCACCTTCCCCCCGGTGGTATCTGCCCCCACCTTCCCCCCGGTGGTATCTGCCCCCACCTTCCCCCGGTGGTATCTGGCCCCCCGGGGGGTATCTGCCCCCCCGGGTTATCTGGCCCCCCGGGGGGGGGTATCTGCCCCCATCTTCCCCCCCCCCGGTGGTATCTGCCCCCCCGGTGGTATCTGGCCCCCCCCCCGGGTTATCTGCCCCCCCCGGGGGGGGGGGTATCTGGCCCTACCTTCTCCCCTGTCCACGAAGCTGGTGATGGTGTTGGCCCGAGTGGCCGGCGGCTGGGGGCTGCTCCTGTTGAGCCCGCGCCGCTCGCTCCCGGACAGGCTCCGGTACAGGAACAGCATGTAATCGTGAGCGGCCACCTGCGGGCCGCCCGCCTTCTTGGAGCGCCGGGCGGCCGCTCGGCCCTCGCCGCTCCTGCGGGGGTTGGCTTTCCTGGCGGCGGGGCTCAGGGCTCCGGCTCGGGCAGCGCCGGGAGCCCATCGGGGGCTCGCCCTCTTGCTGCGGGCGGCGCCCAGGGGTCCCTGGCGCAGGAGCGGCGCAGTGGCGGCGGACTGAGCGGCGAGGAGACCGGCCGCGGGCTCGGGACGGGGCAGGTAGCAGATGCAGCTGAGGTAGCTGACCAGGAAGGTGAACTTTCGCACTAATTCCATCCTCGGAGCTGGCCGGGGGCTGAGGCTGCTAGATCAATACCGAGCACCGACTTCCAGGCAATTTCCTCCAAAACTCTCCGGCGTATTTGATGGCTCTGTCCCATAGTGGACTCTGGTGACAGTTAATCCCGGGCACTTTCCGACCAGAGAGAGAGAGAGAAACCAAAACAGCTTTGCTGCAACTTTGCTCGGTCTTCTTGCTTTTCTCTAACTCCGAGGGTGACTCAGTCTTGGTTTAAATCCCTCACCTCCAAGGTCGAGAAATGCGTACGTAACCCTGCCCAGCGCCCTCTCTCTCTCGCTCGCTCTCTCTTTTAAAAATACTTCCAAATTTTGAATCGTTTCCAGTAAAAATATTTCACACTCCCACGATTAAGACAGGTGCCCGCCACTAAATCTGCTCTCCCCAATCGGCCAGAGAATTTCAGCAACACTGCGAGAGAGGGAGAAGGGTATCAGAGAGAGAGAGAGAAAGTCTTTAATTACTTGCTGATGTTGAACAGTCTGCCTGTCCAAAGTTGTTTGGGTGAAATATATTTCTGTTAAATATTACACGCATATAGAAGATTAAACGTCTCTCCATTCTGGAAGACACACACACACACACATAGAAAGGTGCGTTTCAAGCCTCACCCTCCTTCCCAATATTGTCACGGGGAGTCTCCGCTTCCTGGGAATAGAATTCCCGGCTGCTTGGCCTCATTAGCACCAAACCTAAGATCCTAACCGATTCACTTTTCCAGATATCAAGAGCCCTCCCTCCCCAGCTCCAATCTGCAGCAAATCCAAATCCGCAGCGCTTCGTACACTGGATCCCCCGGGATCCCCTCTAGATGCTCAATCGACAGTCCTGTCCCTGAGACATACACCCTTTCACATTTACTCTTCTGGGGAAGGGGGTATCGACCCGGAAAGGTTAACTCTGATTTCTCTCCACAGATGCTGCCAGACCTGCTGAGCTTTTCCAGCAACTTTCTCTTTTTGTTTCTGATTTTTCGGTTTTTCTTTCCATTTAACATGTGCTTTATTTCGTACGGAAATCTTTATCGACCCATTTGGTGAGATTTTAGCAACTGACGCTGAAGTGAGCAGCAAATAATTTGCTGGAAATCTGAAATAAAAAACAGAAAGTGCTGGACTAACTCATTAGGTCGGGGGAGGGTGAGGGGTGTGTGTGTTTGTGTGGGTGGGGGGGGAGTTCAGTTCCAAGTAATGGACGTGAAATAAGAAACTTGTCTCTGCCTCCAGCGATGCTGTCAGTTCCTCCAGCACTGTCTGTTTTTCTTCTTGAAACAAGGTGGGCAGGGCAAGATTTAACCTCAGACCTGACCTGAGCTGTCTTCTTATTGGCTCACAGAATGGTTCTAGCTCTGAGAGGGGCCATTCGGCCCACCACGTCTGTTCGGGCTGGCAGGAGTAACTCACTGGGTGCCACTGCTCCTGACTTTGTCCCGTGAGCTTTGCATTGCTTGATCTCGACAGACAATTGCCCAGTTCTCTTCTGAGAGCCACAACGGAATCTACTTTCAGCACACCCTCAGGCAGCACTTTCCAAGCCCCAACCTAATGTGAAAAATTGAATATAGATTCTCATTGATCGCCACTGGTTAATACCAAACGTCCCATCGCATTATTGGAAGACAAGCTGGGGAGAATGCTCCCTTGTGAGTCTGCCAATATTCCTTGACCAAAATCACTGGATGTAGACTATCCAGACATTATCACTTTGCTGCTTGAGATCAAATTTCTGACATTACAACAATGACTGCTGTTTGAAAGTGACTATAAACCATGAAGCCTTAAGGTTGGGCAAATCCTTTATAATACAAGTTCCTTCTGAGAGAAGGGATAGCAGTTTAAGAAAAAGGAAGGACTGTGGATGATTTTATGGAGAGTTTAATAATGCAGTTTTGAAAGGGGAAAGAAGAATAATCAGTCATTACCGTCATCTCTGAGTTGGGTCTGACAAGGGGCAGAGTGAGCAGAGCTGTCCTGGAGTAGATCAGCACAAGCGTTTGGAGAGGACCGAAGGGTTTGTTTCCAAGCTGGACATGTCTATGACTCTGTGATGACTCTGACAATCCCATTTGCAAAGATCTGGCAAAATGGAAGTATAATGTGGAACATGCAGAATTGGCAGGAAGAATATCAAAGAAACATGTTATTGAAATGGTGAGAGATTAGAGAGCTTTGAAATGAAGAGAGATCTGGGTGTCCCAGTGCATGAATCGCAAGCAGTCTGCAGGAACAGAAAGTCATTTGACAGAATGTTACTATTTGTTGTAAGGTAGAATTGAATACAACAGTAGGGAGATTGTGCGACAGTTATACAGGGCATTGATGGGGCCAAACCGAAGGACTGTGTACAACATTAATCTCCTTATCTAAGGCAGGATGGACATTGGGAATAGTTTAAAGAGGGTTTATTGGTGGAAAACTTAGAATGAGTGAATTGCCTTATGAAGAAACATTGGACAGATTCAGCTTATATCCAAGAGGTAAATAGATATTAGCTGAGCAAGGGGATGAATAGTTATCAAGGGTAGACAGGAGTGTGGGATAATCACATCACCATGGTTTTATTACATGTGGGGAGGCTGTCGGAGTCATATGGTCTAGTCCTGCTCATAATTCATACATTCTGATGTCTGTTGGTAGATATTTTCCTAAACAAGTTGTTCAGGAATGTTATGACACATCTCTTTTATTTATTCACTCATGGGACATGGGCAGTTAAGAGTCAACTATGGGTCTGGAATCATACATAGGCCAGACCAGGTGAGAATGGCGTATTTCTTTCCCTGAAGGCCATTAGGGAACCAGATGATTTTTCATGACAATCAATAATGGTTTCATGTTCATCTGTAGATCCTAAATTCCAGATTCTTTATTGAGTTCAAATTCCACCATCTGCCATGGCAGGATTTGATTCCAGGTTCCCAGAGTACTAATGGAGTTTCTGGATTAATAGTCTAGCAATAACACCAGTATTATCTCCCTGACTGCCTCTCCTCCTCCAGCAAATGGGACTTGAACTCAGACCTCCTGGCTGAAAGTTAGGGACACCACCAATGTGCTACAACTGTCCTTTATGTGTATGTTTATGTAATTGTTGGAAAGTCACAAGCGAGGGACCATATATGTGATGAAGTTTGAAATCAGGGAGTGAATTGGAGTTGGGAGTCTGAAGACAAGAAAGATGGAAGGAGGGAACACACAAACAACTTAGCATTGAGGGTTAATCTGAACACAAAGGTTTCTCCTGATTGATGTTGGAAATATGAGGGATGAGAAGTAGTTTGGGTAGAACATGCATAGTATTATATTGGATGTGAACAGTAAACATATCGATAAAACAAAGGTGAACAAGGTGTGTTTACACTCTACCTTTTACACTGTAGCTGCAACAAAAATAACCACTACACTATTTTTGTAGATTATTAACACTTCTGTTTTTATAGAATTTCTATACATTTCAGTTTGTAGTTTCTGCTTCTTTCTCCAGGCAATGACAGTGAACTGAACGCTTTATTTTGTACATGTTAAATTCTGTGCTGGTTTAGTAATCCTTCGTGTGAGACTATGTACAACAGGGAATAATCTGAGCTTCAGCAGCAAATATTGAGACAATTTAAGGCAGATTTAATGCATCACAAACTTGTGTCATTAAGCCTTAAGCTTAAAATTCAAATGATAAAAGATTTAAGTTGGTTCAAGTGGATTATTTATACTAGCATTGATGCAGGGGCCAAATGACCTCTTTTTCTGCCCTATGCCCCTTGTAAGGACTCAGCCCTAGGCATGAGAGCATGTGACTGAGTTTTATGTATCACTTGAAAATCCAAAATATCATGGAATATCTTTTATGATTTGATGGGGATTGGGAAGGTAGTAATGGCATGAGAATAGTGAGTAGACCATTGGGGTAAGTAATAGTTTTTCAGGTGAAGCCCAATGAAGGAGAAGGATGCTTGTAATTTAATGACCCTGGTGGACGTGTTCAGGATTAGAAGATTTTGGTGGGAATGTTCAGGGTTAGGAAAAAGTGAGGACAGCAGATGCTGGAGGTTAGAGTTGAAAAGTGTGTTGCTGGAAAAGCACAGCTGGTCCAGCAGCATCCAAGGAGCAGGAGAGTCAATATTTTGAGAATAAGCTTCCTAATTCCTGATGAAGAGCTCGTGTTCAAGACGTCTCTCCTGCTCCTCGGATGCTGCCTGACCAGCTGTGCTTTTCCAGCACCACACTTTTCAAAAATGTTCAGGATTAGAAAATATTGGGGGACTGTTCTGCATTAGTATATGCTATAGATCTTCTGAGTATTTGAGATTTGTAGCTCAGGTTGTGGATGAGGTAATTGACTTGCTCAATGAGCTGGGAAGTTTGTTTGCAGACATTTCGTCACCATGCTGGGTAATATCATCAATGAGCCTCCGGTGAAATGTTGGTGTTCTGTCCCGCTTGCTATTTGTGTGTCTGGGTCTGTCGGGTTTGGTAGTTTCACTTCCGGTTTTGTTGCTGACACCACCAACCCCAGCAGACCCAGACACAGAAATAGTAAGTGGGACAGAACACCAACGTTTCACCGACGGCTCACTGATGATGTTACCTAGCGTGGTGACAAAGCATCTGTGAACAAACTTACCAGCTCAGCGAGCGAGTCAACAACCTCATGCTAGAGATCTGTTCAGGATTAGACGGTGCTAGAGATCTGTTCAGGATTATAAGATGCCTTTGTGGTGTAGTTAAGTCAACCATGCTGCGAAGAAGGGATTTCCAGGAGTTTGACCCACTCGTGATGAAGGAATACTGATCTAATTCCAAGTCAGCTTGGTGTGTCACAAGGAAGGGAACTCGCGGCTGGAATGTTCCATCATACTCCTGGCATTCGGGTGCCAGGCAGTTAGGATGGCAGGTAAGTGCTGAAGTGGTTAGGGAGCAATAGTTGGAGGTGGGGAAGAATGTCAGTGACAGTGGTCAGTGATGAGTGGGAGGCTGGTGTGGCTGGTGTCAGGCTGAGCAGCAGTGAGCTTGTGGGAAAGTCAGAACAGGGAGTGGTGTTCACATGTTATGTCCCGCAGTGGTGGGGGCAAAGGTGTGGTTGTTGTGGAAATGTGTTGGTCTATATAGTCAGACAGAGGGGACTTGATTTTCAATAGTCCAAGGGGTTATAAGGAGTCTGGGGAGGTGTATTTGTGGATGTATGCAGTAGTTGGGGTTAAGTTAGACTAGGTTTTTGAGTGACTATTAGCTTAATGAAAGCAGAACATCCTAAATTCTCTGACATTAGGGGTGTATTTGTTAGGTTCTGAATACAAAATAATTGCTCGTCAGAAACTTCCCTTTCCCAGGTAAATCCCACAAAGTCTGGTATTCCATAGGATCTTGATACAGCACTGCTGAAATAACTAGCTACCCATTGGAACATCTGGGCCTATGTTCCCACTCATTTCCTTTCAAACCCTCGGATGGAAACCATCCGAAGCTGACGCTCTGTCCCTGTGTACTATAATTATTATTCTCATTGCTGTTGTTTAGTTTATTTTAATTTTTATTGAGTCCAGATTCAACACTAGTTGGAGCGTGCGACATGCTGACCTCTTCTTTTTGTGTAAGTACTGATGTACTGTGAGTATTTACAATGAAAGCATCACCATTATCTGATTTTAAGGATGCCAAATGCCTTCGCTTCTGTCTGAGATGATTGTAATATCAATTTTTGTTGATTCTGATATTCCTGTTAAGTTTCCTTTTATATTCCCTTTTGTAGCTCTGTTAGAAATTTGTTCTATGTGTCTTTCTCATTTGCCAGGCTCTGCGTTTTTTGTTTTGTTGCATTTTGATGCGTTCTTTGCCTTTTAGTGTAACCTGTCCCTTGCTCCTTTAATTGTGCAAACTATCGTTCTTAGCAAATAGAGCTGTTGCCTCCTAGGAGTTTAAATAGGCTCTGGATCAGGTTAAGTCCTGTGTTAAATACCTCCCACTGACATTCTGTCGTTTTACCCATTAGATTTGTATAGCAGACTGTTTACTTCACCTGAGGAGCAGGAAAATCGATGGTTCAGGCAAAGGATTCCTGATGAAGGGCTTTTACCTGAAACGTCGATTTTCCTGCTCCTCGGATGCTGCCTGACCTGCTGCGCTTTTCCAGCACCACTCTAATCTTGACTCTGATCTCCAGCACCTGCAGTCCTCACCTTCACCATGTTTACTTCACCTGATGAAGGAGCAGTGCCCTGAAAGCTTGTGATTTTAAATAAACCTATTGGACTGTAACCTGAAGTCATGTGACTTCTGACTCTATTACATAGAACATTGTGCAGTACAGGCCCTTCGGCCCTCGATGTTGTGCTGCCCTGTCATACCAACCTGAAGCCCATCTAACCTACACTATTCCATGTACGTCCACATGCTTGTCCAATTTCGACTTAAATGTATTTAAAGTTGGCAAATCTACTACCATTGCAGGCAAAGCATTCCATATCCTTACTACTCTCTGAATAAAGAAAATACCTCTGACATCTGCCCAACTCTATCACCCCTCAATTTAAAGCTATTCCCCCTCGTGCCCGCTATCACCATACTTGGAAAAGGCTCTCCCTGCCCACCCTATCTAACCCTCTGATTATCTTATATGTCTGTATTAAGTCACCTCTCAACCTTACTCTCTCCAACAAAAACAGCCTTAAGTCCCTCAGTCTTTCCTCGTAAGACCTTCCCTCCATACCAGGCAACATCCTAGTAAATCTCCTCTGCACCCTTTCCAAAGCTTCCACATCCTTCTTATAATGCGGTGACCAGAGCTGTACACAATACTCCAAGTGTGGCCACACCAGAGCTTTGTACAGCTGTAGCATAACCTCATGGTTCCGGAACTCGATCCCTCTATTAATAAAAGCTAAAACACTGTATGCCTTCTTAACAACATTGAAGTCAGATTCAGAATTTTGGTAGCTCTTTCATGTATCTCCCTTTCAAAATCTAAGTTGAATTTAATCAAATAATGGTTGTGATTCAACCAAGGCTCATACAACTGTGAGCTAAATCTGGCTCATTCCTGGTGACTGAAACTAATTTCTGACGGTGTGGGAATCTGTGTTGACATACATTACTGGCATTTCTTACTCACTTTCACTTATTAACAACGGATATATCAGTCCTCATTGTAGATTGCAATCAGCATGAACATGGGTTTTTATTACAAATTACTGACAGTTGTAAGTGTTGGTCATTACTGTACATCACAGACACTGTAAACACGAGCCATTACAAAAATTAAGCTCAGTGGGAGTATGGGTTCTCCCTGTACATTAGAACTGTGTTGGTCCTGAAGGTAGATTACTCACTGTGTGAGTATCAGTACTTATTTTAATTACTGACTGTGTGAGTAATGAATCTTACCCTAAATCTGAGTGCAAGGAATTAACTTCCATGAATCATTTTTACGAAGAGAAAAGAATAGAGTCCAGATTTGAACTTTCAAAATGTACAGCCAGGTCCTTCAGAGAGGCTGTTGAGAGTGTATTGCTGGAAAAGCACAGCAGGTCAGGCAGCATCTGAGGAGCAGGAGAATCGACGTTTCATTCATCAGGAATGGCATCAATTCCCGATGCAGGGCTTATGCCTGAATCGTCGATTCTCTTGCTCCTCCGATGCTGCCTGACCAGTTGTGCTTTTCCAGCAATACACTGTCGACTCTGATCTACAGCACCTGCAATCCTCACTTTCTCCTTCAGAGAAAGCAGTCCTGAAATTCTTAGTTGCCCAGAGAGTGATGCGAGAATGGAAATGACTGCCACAGGTAATGGCTGAGGTAAATAGTTAAGCACACAAACAATAGTGTGAACCAGGAGGAGGTCATCTGGAGCCGAGATGGTTGGACATAGCGGTGTGTGACTATGCTGTTAATACTTTGTAATTCTATGGAATTACGAACTGTGTGAATTGATATTCAGTGCAAATTACTATCAGTGCATGTATTGATCCTGGCAGTAGAATTCTGATTATGTGGTGATGAAAGAGATTCCATAGTATTAGTTGTTGTCTTACTCCTCTATCTCTTGTCTTTCTCTCCCTGACTGCCTGTAATTATGTTTGTCTATCATCCTCTATGTCTGTGCGTCCCTTTCCCTTTCTGTTTCTCTGTTTCTCTCCTCTTTTTCTCTCACCTTTTTTCTCAAACACCAGCAGCATCCCCCCACCCCCACCCATCCACCACCCCGCACCCCCCCCCCCCCACCTGTTCTTTCTTCTCTATTTCCACTCTGTGCCTCTCTTCCCTGTCTTTTCTGAGGCTCTTAATTAGAACAATCACTGCATTCCTATATTATCCAAAATCTGATCTTGGTGATCTCACTTCCTTGCTGCTTTACACCAGCAATTGGGAGAGCTGAAATAAAGGAGTTTTTGCAGCAAAACGTGAATCTCCAGATTGGGGTTCATGGTCATGACCAGATTAATTATTGGTCTACAGGAGAGAGAGAGTTCATCTTGTTGTGTTATAACTTGAACCCAGGTCTCTAGACATTATCTGGATCTCTGGATTAACAGCCCAGCAATGATACCACTAGGCCATCACCTCCCCATAAATATAACAATTCTAACGTAATGTATCTTTAAGACACAGACCTGTAGTGGTACCATAGCACGTACCTGAGGGTATAAAAGTCTCCAACTCTATCTTAATGTGGTCACTTGAAGCATGACATGCTGAAGATGTCTGCTACTGTTTGTAACTGAGAAGCTTAATTCAGTAACAAAACTTACAAGCAAGTCAACAGAACACCTATGAGTTCACCAATATCAGGGCTCATTGTGGAAGCAGTAATGCAGAGACTTGAACAAGCTGCCCTCCCATCTAGCCAACCCAAACTTTGGGTCTGCTACCTGGATGACACCTTCATCATCACAAAACAGAATAAACTAGAGAAAACATACAACATCATCAACAATATCTTGACAGGCATAAAATTCACAACAGAGGAGGAAAATGATAACAGATTCCCATTTCTAGATGTGATAGTTGAACGTATAGTTAAGGGAGAACTTCAAACCAGCATCTACAGAACAACAACAAACACAGACCAAATACTTCACTTCAGAAGCAATCATCCTACCACCTACAAACGGAGCTGCATCAAGACATTATTTCAATGAGCTACATCACACAGCAGCAGCCAAGAACTACAAACAACAGAAGAAAAATATGTACAAGGTTTTCAAGAAAAACAGGTACCCAATAAACACAATCGACGATTCCTTAGAAACAAACTCAAACAAGCAGACACAACGCAACCAAAAACTGTAGCCTCATTACCTTACATCAAAGACATATCAGAAATGACTTCCAGACTACTCAGACCCCTTGGCATCATAGTAGCCCACAAACCTATCAACACACTTAAACAGTGACTAATGCAACTAAAGGATCAATTAGATACTACTCGTAAATCTAAAGTCGTTTACAAGATGCCATGCTAGAACTGTAGAAAACACTACATCAAAAAAATAAGCAGGAGACTTGCCATCAGGATACATGAACACCACTAGCCACGAGAAGACACAACCCACTACCACTAGTTCCCATCCATACTGACAAAGAGGGACACCAGTTGGACTGGGACAACACACACATCCTCGGACAGGCAAAACACAGACACATACGAGAATTCTTAGAAGCATGGCATTCTAACCAAAACTTCTTCAATAAACACATTGATGTAGATCCTATCCACTTTCTCTTGAAAAAAAATGGAAATGACATCACCCACTTTAAGAAACCAAGACCTACAAATAGAGAGGAAGGACATGCCACCAGCACTTCACCAGAGACTCTCACTGATGACGTTACCTAGTATGGTGATGAAATGTTTGGAAACAAATCTTGCAGCTCAGCGAGCTAAACTTATATACAGAGCAGCTTAAAATCAGCATTTCCTCTGAAGTGCCTATGACTGTTTATATGGGTGTTCCTGTGTAATTAGCATTTATGAGGAGGTGATGGCCTAGAGGTGTTATTGTTGGACTGTTAATCCAGAGACCCAGATGATATCTGGGTTCAAATCCTGCCATGACAGGTGGTGACATTCGGATTCAGTTTAAAAAAATCTGGAATTATGAGTCTAATAATGACCATGAATACATTGTTGACTATTAGAAAAAAACCCATGAGGTTCACTAATATCATTTACTGAAGGAAACTGCCATTCTTATCTGGTCTGGATTATATATGACTCCAGGCCCACAGCATTGTGGGTGACTCTTAACTGCCCTGTGTGATGGGCAATAATAAAATACAGCACAGGAACAAGCCCTTTCGTCCACCAAGCCTGTGCCAATTCCTAATCCTTAGTTAGATCTACTGCTTATTGCCCATACACAGTTTCGAACCCTCTGTTCGCCTCCTGTTCATGTGATTATCAAGGTACACTTTAATGTGCCTGCTTCCACCAACTCCATTAGCAGGGTGTTCCAGGCACCCTGACCCTCTGTGTAAAAAAAAGTTTCTGTGCACTTTTCCTCTAACTTTCACTCTCTCACGTGATTCTGTCCCTTCTTGCAGCTGAATTTTCCACCTTGCGAAAAATCTTCTGACTATCCATCCTATCTATGCCTCTCATAATTTTGTAGACCTATATTAAGTTGCCCTACAGCCTCTGAATTTCCTGTGAATGTAATCCAAGCTCCCCTCATAGCTGAAACCATCCAGACCTGACAAACCTTTTCTACACCCTCTCCAAAGCATCTGGTAGTTTGGTGGTCAGAACTGCTCACAATATTCCAAAGGTGGTTTAAATGAAGTTTTATACAGCTGTAACGTCACTTGCCAACTTTTACATTCAATGCCCTGGCTGATAAAGGCAAGCATGCTGTAAGACGTCTTGAACAACGCATCCACCTGTGTTGCCATTTTCAGGGATCTTTACACCCAGATCCCTCTGTATGCTAATGCTCCAAAGAGTTCTGCCATTTATTGTATAATTCACAGCTGCTTAAACCATCTTTATGTGCAAGGGATCTCCAAAGGCTCACAACCCCATGCAAGAAAAAAAAATTCTCATGTCTGCCTTAAATCAGCAACACCTTATTTTTGAAACAGTGACCCTTAGTTCCAGATGCTCCCACTGTTATCATCTCTTAACCTGTCCGAACCTCTTATGATGTTATTTGTTTCAGTCAGGTCATGTCTTTATAAACTCCAGCTGGTACAAACCTAACCAATCTAACTTCTCCCCATAAGATAACCTGCCCAAATCCAGGTATTAAGTTGAGTGAAACTTCCCTGAACTGCCTCTCATGCATTTATATCCCTTCCCAAATTAGGAGACCAATATACAGTACTCCAGATATGGTATTGCCAGTAGTCAGTAGGATTGTTGCATAACCTTCCTAATTTTATTTTAATTTCCCTTACTATGCACAATAACATTCTGGTTGCTTTCCTGGTAACTGCAGATTAATCTTTTATAATTCATGCACTCAGACACCCAGGTCCCCCTGCATCACTGAACTCTGCAATCGCCTACCACTTACACACTATACTCTACCTGCCAGAACTTCACCCACCCACTCATCTATATTGCTTGCAGCTCCCTATAACCAACTATGCTGGTTGAGCCAGCGACACCCTCATCCTGTCAATGAATTTTTAAAAAATCTATTGAATCTTTCAGTACTATGTTACCCAAGTCTATTTCTGATGGGAGCTAATATAAGTACTTCCTCATTAGGTCAAATATCCTGCTGAAAACAAAAGCCCACACACATTGACAGACCACGTCTATCAAAGCTTTGGCAATATTTACTGTAAATACCCTCATGAACAATCCTCAGATGATGTGTATTTGTAGGGTATGACCTAATGCACTACAGCAGGAGTACAAAGATCCAAAACACTTATGATTTATCCAATTACCTTCCCTTAAGCACATACATTTCATACATCAGGGAGAAAATGTTCATTCTGGAAAGTTTGATTCACTTGATTCTCTCCCGGAAACTCAATGACCAACTGACTGAACAAGTTGCTAGAGAGTGCTAGGTTCATAGACACGGTACTCCATTAACTTGCAACATTATAATGGTGCCTGCTCCCCTTTCAATTCATCTGTTACTCAAACCTTCATTCAGGCCTTTGTTACTTGTAGATGCAGTAGTTCCAATGTCCTTTTGACTATCCTTGCATCCTGACTTCATTCAGCGTCTTTCTTTCTATATTCCAACTTGCATCAACTCCCATTCACTAATAATTCCTGGGTTCATTGACTTCCTGGTCTTGCAGTGACTGGATTTAGAGTTAAAAATCACACAGGTTATAGTCCAGGTTTTATTTCCAGGAGGAAGTGAGGGCTGGAGATCAGCATCGGAAAGTGTGCTGCTGGAAAAGCACAGCAGGTCAGGCAGCACCCAAGGGGCAGGAGTGTCGACATTTCAAGAATAAGCTCTTCATCAGGAATGTGGGGGTGGCCCAAGGGGGGTGAGAGACAAATGGGAGGGGGGGGGTGGGGCTAGGGGAAAGGTAGTTGGGAATGCAACAGGTGGGTGAAGATGGGGGGGGTGGTGATGATGATAGTTCAGGGCAAAGGGTAGAGTGGATAGATGGGAAGGAAGATGGACAGGATAATTCAAGAGAGTGGTGCCAAGTTGGAAGGTTGGTTCTTTCAGATACATTCTATCTTGCTCACAAAATGCACAGTCTGCAGACAGTCAATCCATGTAATATTTTATAAATTACTACTTTGGAAATAGAACCAGTCTGACTCAAGACTGGAATACAGACAGACTCTAACCTCACACCTTTAAGGTATTGTCTGAGCTAAGATGTCACCTTTTGTTATAAAACCTTAAGTTATCTCAAGGAGGTCACTTAAAAGAATTTCTGGGATTTACATATTAATGAACAAAAATCTGCAACCCATTCTAAAAGATGCAAGACTCAACAACTATCCAGTTGAGTTCAATATATCATTTCAGTTGAATGACACTGTAATCTTTTGCTATAAATTCTGCTTCTTATGATCTTATGCTTCACAACCACCTGATGAAGGAGCAGCATTCTGAAAGCTAGTGCTTCCAAATAAACCTGTTGGACTATAAGTTGGTGTTGTGTGATTTTTAACTTTGTCCACCACAGTCTAACACCGGCTCTTCTACATCATGGATTTAGAGTCGTAGAATCATACAGCATGGAATCATTCATCCCAACTAATCCACACTGACCATGTTCCCAAACTAAATTGTCCCATCTGCCTCACTTTGGCCCATATCCCTCCAAACCCTGCCAGTTCATGAACTTATCCAAATGTCTTTTAAATGTTGTAACTGTGCCTGCATCCATCACTTCCTCTGGCTGTTCATTCCACACATGATTCACTGTCTGTGTAAAATAGTTGCCCTCATCCTTTTTAAATCTTCCTCCTCGCACCTTAAAATGTGCCTCCTAGTTTTGAATCCCCCCACCTGAGGGAGAAGACCTTTGTTATTCATTCTATCTATGCCCTTCATGATTTTATAAACTTCTATATTTCAATATCATCACTGTTACTTTCAGATCTCTGCATGGTTTCACCCCCTCCCCAATGCTGTAACCTCTTTCAGCACGGTAACTGTATGTAAGCTCTGTGTTGTTTCAACTCTGACCTCTTGGCATCCACCATTGTCTTTGGCTGTCTAGAGCTGGAATTTACCTCTTGAAGCATCTCTAACTCTCATTACGTTTTCTCAACATACATCGGCAGCAACAAAAAAAAGGCACCTTCATGGGCATCTTCCCAACTTACGACATCTACCAACTACAAAGACAGCAGAGACGTGGGAACATCACCATCTGCAACTTCCCCTCCGAGCCACTAACCATCCTGACCCGGAAATATATCACCATTCCTTCAGTGTCACTGGGTCAAAATCCTTGAATTCCCACCCTAATGATACTGTGGGTTACCCACAGCAAATGAACTGCAGCAGCTCAAGAACACATTTCACCACCAATGTCTTTGAACAGAAAATGTGTTCCTGGAAAAGCGCAGCAGGTCAGGCAGCATCCAAGGAACAGGAGATTCGCCATTTCGGGCATAAGCCCTTCTTCAGGAATTGTAGAGGGAGGAAGAGAGCTTCTTCAAGGAAGGCATCCTTGCAAGAGGATTCGCAGTAGGTTAAAATCTTCGAGGAGAAAGTGAGGTCTGCAGATGCTGGAGATCAGAGCTGAAAATGTATTGCTGGAAAAGCGCAGCAGGTCAGGCAGCATCCAAGGAGCAGGAGATTCGACATTTCGGGCATAAGCCCTTCTTCAGGAATGAGGAAAGTGTGTCCAGCAGGCTAAGATAACAGGTAGGGAGGAGGGACTTGGGGGAGGGGCGATGGAGATGCGATAGGTGAATGCCCCTCCCCCAAGTCCCTTCTCCCTACCTTTTACCTTAGCCTGCTGGACACACTTTCCTCATTCCTGAAGAAGGGCTTATGCCCGAAACGTCGAATCTCCTGCTCCTTGGATGCTGCCTGACCTGCTGCGCTTTTCCAGCAACACATTTTCAGTATCCTCCCAGTGCGCAGTGTCAACCTGAACTGTTCTGACTGTAATGCGTATAACCAGTCGTAGGGGACCTTTGTGTAATCTACAACGTTTCACACCTCTTTCCAACTCATGTACCTCAATTAACAGGCTAATAAAACCCTTCAGCTGCCTCTTTATGAAAATAACATAGCAGATCTGTGCTTTGAAATGCCTACTGTTTCTACAAGTGAGCAAGTAGTTAACATTTTTAGGTGATAACTGGACTGTCAATCAGTGTAAAGTGAGTGGGTGAAACACTTCTGCTGAGATTATGGTAAGAATGTAGCAATCTAAGGGTCCTTAGATGCTGGGAAAATCCAAGAGCTTTGGAAAACTGCCAACTTCAAAAAGGGAGAGAAACGTGAAAACGGCCAGTTAGCTAAGCATCTGTCGTGAGGAAAATGTTAGAGACAATGCTGAAGGATGTAATTGCAGAGCATTTGGAAATAATAATATATCGGAGCAGACTCAGCATGGCTTCATGAAGAGGACATCATGCCTGACAAATCATTCTAATTCTTTGAGGAGGTAGCAAACAGGATAGATAAAGGAGAAGCAGACGATGTAGTGTATTTGGATTTTCAAAAGGCATTCAGTATAGTACCATGTAAATAAGATAAGAGCTATAGGGGGAGGTTGAATAGGCTGTGGCTTTTTTCCCTGGAGCGTTGGAGGCTGAGGGGTGACCTTATACAGGTTTACAAAATCATGAGGATAGGATAAACAAAGTCTTTTCCCTGGGGTCGGGAAGTCCACAACTTGAGGGCATAGGTTTAGGGTGAGAGGGGAAAGATATAAAAGAGACTTAAGGGGCAACTTTTTCACACAGAGGGTGGTACAGGTATGGAATGAGCTGCCAGAGGAAGTGGTGGAGGCTGGTACAATTGCAACATTTAAGAGGCATTTGGATGGGTATATGAATAGGAAGGGTTTGGAGGGATATGGGCCGGGTGCTGGCAGGTGGGACTAGATTGGGTTGAGATATCTGGTCGGCATGGACGGGTTGGACCGAAGGGTCTATTTCCATGCTGTACATCTCTATGACTCTAATATATTATCATAGAGAGAGGATTGGCCAGCTAATACAAATCAGAGAGTTGGGTTTTGGGGAGCTTTGTCAGAATAACAACCTGTAAATACAGGAGTACTGTAGGGATCAGTGCTGAGGCCATACATGTTTACAATATATATTAATGATTCATATGAAGGAAGTGAATATTATATAACCAAGTTACAGGTGACACGAAAGTAGTTGGGAAGGCAAGTGGTTAGGATGACACAAAGAGTCTGCAGAGGGATCCAGACAGGTTAGGTGAATGGCAAAAACTTGGCAGTTGGAATGTAAGGTTGGAAAATATGAGATCATACAGTTTGGCAGGAAGCTAGCAGAGCTGAATATTATCTAGATGGAGAAAAATCGCAGAAAACCGCAATACAGAGGGATTTGGGGAATTTTGTCTATAAATCACAAAAAAAAGGCATCTAAGTTCAATGAGTATTAGGAAAGAAAATGGAGTATAAAAGTAGATAAGTTTGGTTAAAACCGTACTAGACACTAGTCAAACTGCAGCTAGAATATTGTGAGCAATTTTGGGCCCCTTATCGAGGATATGACATGCTGGCATTAGGTGCAGGTTAGAGAAGGTTCACCAGGTGCATTCTGGGTAGGAAAGGTTAAATTGGGCCTGTACGCATTAGAATTTACAAGAATGAGAAGTGATCTTATTGAAACATACAAGGTTCTTTGAAGAATTGACAGAGAAGTTTCCCCTTGTGGGAGCATCGAGGACCAAAGGATATCATTTCAGAGTAATGGGATGCCAAACTGAGATAGAGGTGAGGAGGAAGTTTCTTTCTTGGGTAGAATGAACAATTGGGATAGAATCATAGAATCCCTACAATGTGGAAACAGGCCCTTTGGCTCAACGAGTCCATACTGACCCTCCAAAGAATAATCTGCCCAAACCCATTCCCCTACTGTATATTTACCCCTGACTACATGTCCCAACACTATGGGGCAATTTCCCATGGCCTAAGCTGCACATCTTCAGCTTGTGGGAAGAAACCCACGCAGACGCAGGGAGAATGTGCGAACTCCACACAGACAGTCGCCCGAGGCTGGAATCGAACCCAGGTCCCTGGCGCTGTGAAGCAGCAGTGCTAACCACTGAGCCAGGAAAGTGAATCTGTGGAATGCTTTACTGCAGAGGGTTATCATGGCTGGGTCATTAAGTATGTTCAAGGCTGAGATAAACAGATTTTTAATCAGTAAAGAAATCAAGGGTTGGGGGAAAGGCAGGGAAATGGAGTTGAGGATGATCAGATTAGCCAAGATCTCATTGAATGGAGGAACAGACTCAATGAGCTGGATGGCCTATTTCTACTCATATGTCTTAAGGTCTTTCATGAACGCCTAACCATTTTCCTTCAGTCACCATGTGGTTTCCAACATTACGACAGGGCTACACTTGAACTAAAACAAACTAGCTCATTCTCAGGTTGTGACAGAGGCAATGTAAATGCAAGATCTTTCTTTCATTCTCTCTGTGACATATTCTCTGTCATGTTACTAATAAGCACCAACTCCACCCAATCTGTCCGCGGTAACCCCTTGCTGGTGTCCAAAAACAACAGTCAAATATGCCATTTCAGCAGCCAATAGAGAGACAGTTGAAATGATATCTGAACAATTCATCAAAAGCCACTCCTACCTCCAGTGATTTTTCCAAGAGAGGAAATTTCTCCTCATCTCTGTCTGAATTTGGGCAGCACGGTGGCACAGTGGTTAGCACTGCTACCTCACAGCGCCTGAGACCTGGGTTCAATTCCTGACTCAGGCGATTGACTGTGTGGAGTTTGCACATTCTCCCCGTGTCTGTGTGGGTTTCCTCCGGGTGCTCTGGTTTCCTCCCATAGTCCAAAAATGTGCGGGTCAGGTGAATTGGCCATGCTAAATTGCCCGTAGTGTTAGGTAAGGGGTAAATGTAGGGGAATGGGTTGGTGTGGACTTGTTGGGCCGAAGGGCCTGTTTCCACACTGTAAGTAATCTAAAAAAAAATTTGGCATCCCTTTGCTGTAAAATGATGTCCACAAGGGGGACAAAACCTCTCACCTGTCAATTCCTCTATGAATCTTGTATGTTTCATTAAGATTGTTTCTCATTGGTCTGAATTCCAACAAGTACATTCCCAACTTAATCTGTCCTGATAAGGCAGTCCCTCCATACCCAGAATCCGCCTGGTGAACCTTCTCTGGACTGCCACTAATGCCCGTTGTTTGTGGAGAGCAAAATGATTGACAGACCAGTAAGAACAGTAGGTCACCAAGGGTTTGTCTGGAACCATCCCAGGCAGGAGGTTACTGAAGGAGTTGAGGCAGATGCTCTTTTCGGATGGTTGGACATACTGTGGGAGCACTATGTCGGCTGCTTCCTACCATCTGTGTCTTGGCTCTGCTGTACGTGGGGCCACGTTCTCATCCATAAGCCTCTGAACTGTTATTAACTACCAAAGAGGACGTGAGCCATAAACTCGACTCCATCATTTTAACTTCTCTGAAGTGATTTTCAAATTGGCAGGCTGTAACAAGGGGGTACCACAAAAATGTATGCTGGGAGCCCAGCTATTTGCATTATATATTAATCATTTGGATGAGGAAACAAAATGTAACATCTCAAAGTTTGCAGGTGATACCAAGTTGATTGGGAGGGTAAACTGTGAGAAGGATACAGAAATCCAGGGAAATAGATGGTGATAGCTTGAAAAATGTCCATATTACAGAGGAGGAAGTGCAGATCAGGTGTACCCTAGAACTCTGTGGGAAGCTGGGGAAGTGATTGCTGAGCCTCTTGCTGAGATATTTGTATCATCAATAATCACAGGTGAGGTGCTGGAAGACTGGAGGTTGGCTAAATGTGGTTCCATTGTTTAGGAAAGGTGATAAAGACAAGCCAGGAAAGTATAGACCAATGAGCCCGACATTGGTGATGGGCAAGTAGTTGGAGGGAATCCTAAGGGACAGGATGTACATGTATTTGGAAAGACAAGGACTGGTTAGGGATGATCAACATAGCTTTGTGCATGGGAAATCATGTCTTACAAGTTGATTGAGTTTTTTTGAAGAAGTAACAAAGAGGATTGATGAGGGCAGAGCGGTAGATGTGATCTATATGGACTTCAGTAAGATGTTTGACAAGGTTCCTCATGGGAGACTGGTTAGCAAGGTTAGAGTTCATGGAATACAGAGACAACTAGCCATTTGGATACAGAACTGGCTCAAAGGTAGAACACAGAGGGTGGAAGTGGAGGGTTGTTTTTCAGACTAGAGGCCTGTGACCATTGGAGTGCCACAAGGGTCGGTGCTGGGTCCACTATGTTTCTTAATTTTTATAAATGATTTGGATGCGAGCATAAGAGATATAGTTAGTAAGTTTGCAGATGATACCAAAATTGGAGGTGTAGTGGACAGTGAAGAAGGTTAGCTCAGATTACAACAGGATCTTGATCAGATGAGCCAATGGGCTGAGAAGTGGCAGATGGAGTTTAATTCAGGTAAATGCAAGGTGCTGCATTTTGGAAAAGCAAACCTTAGCAAGACTTTGGAAAAGCAACCTTAGGCGGCACAGTGGCACAGTGGTTAGCACTGCTGCCTCCCAGCGCCAGGGACCTGGGTTCAATTCCCGCCTCAGGTGACTGACTGTGTGGAGTTTGCACGTTCTCCCCGTGTCTGCGTGGGTTTCCTCCGGGTGCTCCGGTTTCCTCCCACAGTCCGAAGATGTGCCTGTCAGGTGAATTGGCCAAGCTAAATTGCCCGTAGTGTTAGGTAAGGGGTATATGTAGGGGTATGGGTGGATTGCGCTTCGGCGGGTCGGTGTGGACTTGTTGGGCCGAAGGGCCTGTTTCCACACTGTAAGTAACCTAATCTAATCTAATCAAAAAACTTATACACTTAATGGTAAGGTCCTAGGGAGTGTTGCTGAACAAAGAGACTTTGATGTGCAGGTTCATAGCTCCTTGCAAGTGGAGCCGCAGGTAGATAGGATAGTGAGGAAGGTGTTTGATATGCTTTCCTTTATTGGTCAGAGTATTGAGTACAGTAGTTGCGAGATCATGTCGCAGCTGTACAAAACATTGGTTAGGCCACTGTTGGAATATTACGTGCAATTCTAGTCTCCTTCCTATTGGAAGGATGTTGTGAAACTTGAAAGGGTTCAGAAAAGATTTACAAGGATGTTGCCAGGGTTTGAGGATTTGAGTTATGGGGAGAGGCTGAACAGGCTGGGGCTGTTTTCCCTGGAGTATCGGAGGCTGAGGGGTGACCTTATGGAGGTTTATAAAATCATGAGGGGCATGGATAGAGTAAATAGACAAAGTCTTATCCCTGGTGTGGAGGAGTCTAGAACTAGTGGGCATAGGTTTAGGGTGAGAGGGGAAAGATGTGAAAGAGACCTAAGGGGCACTTTTTAATGCAGAGTGCGGTGCATGTGTGTAATGAGCTGCCAGAGAAAGTGGTGGAGGCTGGTACAATTGCAACATTTAAAAGGCATCTGGATAGGTATATGATTAGGAAGGGTTTGGAGAGATATGGGCCGGGTGCTGGCGAATAGGACTAGATTGGGTTGGGATATCTGGTTGGCATGGATGGGCTGGACTGAAGGGTCTGTTTTCATGCTGTACATCTCTATGACTCTATGATCTGGACAGGTTGGGTGAGTGGGAATGTTAATGGCAGATGCAGTATAACTTGCCAAGGTTATTCACTTTGGAAGCATAAACAAAAACACAGATTACTGCCTGAATGAGTGTAAATTGGGAGAGGGGAGTGTGCAGCAGGACCTGGGTGTCCTTGTGCACCAATCACTGAAGGTAGGTCTGCAGGTGCAGCATGCAGTAAAGATGGTCAATGATATGTTGGCCTTCATTGTGAGAGGTTTCAAGTACAGGAGCAGGGATGTGTTACAGTTATACAGGGGCTTGGTGAGGCCACATTGAGAATATTGTGGGCAGTTTTGGTCTCCTTTTCTAGGGAAGGGTACTCTTGCTCTTGAGGGATGCAGCAAGGGTTCCCCAGGCTGGTACTGGGGATGGTGGGACTGACGCATGAGGAGAGATTCACTAGGTTAGGATTGTTTTTGCTGGAGTTCAGATGAATGAGGGGAGGGAATCTCAAGAGACTTATAAAATTTATCAGGACCAGACAGGGTAGATACAGGGAGGATGTTCCCGATGGTTGGTGTGTCCAGAACCAGGGGTTATAACCTGAGGAGTTGGGGTGGACCGTTTAGGATGGAGATGAGGAGACATTTCTTTACTCAAAGAATGAGTCAGCCTGTGGAATTCATTACCACAGGAAGGAGTTGATGCCTAAACATTGAATGTATTCAAGAGGCAGCCAGATATAGCACTTGCGGTGAATGGGGTCAAAGGTTATGGGGAGAAAGGAGGATTAGGATGTTGAGTTGGATGATTAGCCATGATCGTGATGAATGCAGGAGCAGGCCTCTTGAAGGGCTGAATGGCCTCTTCCTGCTCCTATCTTCTATGTTTCTTTTAATAATCACAAGGCCATGCCTCTGAATGAGGCCATATTGTGAGTTCACTACTTCCTCTTGGTTTCAATGTTTCCGTAACCTTGCCCCATACACTCTGTAACCTCCTCCAGCTTCATAATCTCTTCATTCTCTGCCTCCTACACCATCCTCTGACTTTAGTCACTTCATGATTACCTTCAACCACCAAGCCCATCAGCTCTGAAATTTCCTTCCTGCAGCTCCTCAGCTACCTATAAGCTCACCCCTCTAGCCCTCAACCCCTCTGTCAGTACTGCTTCAGTTGGTGCCTGTAACTCACAAGGTTCTAGGTTCAAGTTCTACTTCAGATCTTCAGCACAAAACTCCCAACTCACCAACGCTACTTAGACAGCACCTTCCAACCCACGACCACTTCCATCTAGGGCAGCAGGTACATGGGAACACCACCCCCTGCAAGTTCACCTTTAAGCCACTCACCATTCTGACTTGGAAATATATCAACGTTCCTTCACTGTCGCTGGGACTACCTCCCCAAGGGCATTGTGGGTCAACCCATAGCAGGTGGACTGCAGCGGTTCAAAAATGCAGGTCATCACGACCTTACAGGGGTCGGTAGGGACGGGAAATGAATGCGGACACAGTCAACTATGCCTATATCCCACAAGGGAATTAAACGTATTTAAGTGCAGCAGTAAGGGAATGCTGCCTGGTTAGAGCCGCTGTCTTTCAATTGATCCACAACACCAAGGTCCCATCTGACTGTTTAGGTGGAAGTGAAATTCCCACAGTATTACTTATCACCTCAGTGTGTGTGGGAACGAGATTGCTGCATTATAACAACATGAGAAAAATACTTTATTGCCTATAAACAACTTGAGTTGGCCGTGAGAAAACACTATATAAAACTAAGCTTTTCTTACCTCCAAACATATAGTAAAGTCTAAGAGTATGCTATCAGCCATTTAGGACTGAGATGAGGAGAAATTTCTTCACTCAGGGAGCAGTGATCCTGTGGAAATCTCTATAATAGAAAGTAGATGAGGCCAAAACAATAATGTTTTCAACAAAGAATTGGAAATAGTTCTTAGGGTTAAAGAGATCAAAGGGCATAAGGAGGAAACAAGAACAGAGTGATGAGTTAGATGATCAGCCACAATCATATTGACTGAGGAATTGGATTAAAGGGCTGAATGGCCTCTTCCAGGTCCTATTTTCTATGTTTCTAAGTTTCTGTCCTATGACTGGTTTTCGATACTGCTCCTAATACCCGCTCTGCGGCTCAATGTCAATACTTTTCCTCATTGTCACTCATAAGAAGTGTTTTAAAACATGTGTACTAAAGGCACTATTTAAATGCAGCTGTTGGCATTCTTGTATTATTGGTGCCATTTAAACATCCTCTCACTGTTGACTTCAATAATTCATTCAGCTGAATGTTGTAACAATGTAATAAAAACTAAAAGGATGTTAATTTTAGTTATAAAGAATATACCTTATACTATTGCAAGCCTCTTGTGTGGATTTACAGATAGAGTAATAGACATACATCCATGATGGTACTTCTGCTGTGAGGTAAGAGATGGTGTTATGACATCACATAGAAGATACATCCCATAACTGGTACTAATATTTACAGAGAGGGTTATTGCTTCAGTGATGGAAATAAATGTAAATTTCCTGATACATTTCTGAGAAGAGAGACAGGAGATACAGAAGCCTGAACACGCGTACCCAGTAGGATCAGGGACAGCTTCTTCCTGGCCATCATTAGACTATTGCGTGGACTCTCTAGCCTCAAATAATGCTGATCTTGCTAACGGTGATCTCTCTTGTACGCCCTGTGCAATGTTACTTGTACATCTCTGTCTAAATCCTTTGTTCGATACATCCTTGCCTACTATGATCTACTTGTACTGCTTGTAAACAAATCTTTTCACTGTACTTCAGTACACAAGGCAATAAATAAATCAATCAATATTACTGAAGGTTTCTGTCCCATATTCATCAGGACAAATGCAAGAATGCCAAATTTCAAACAATCACAACAATTTGTACCATGGGAGAAAAGGGTGCTGATTGGCTGACAAGCTGATATTGATTAGCTGAGGCAATGCCATGGACAAAGCAACAGTTAACTATAAGCTCCCGGATAATTCAAAACCCAGAGCTTAGTGACATGTCATTTTAAAGTTAGTCATGATCAATGAGCTGGATTTAAGTAACAGCCTAACAGAACACTAATAATTATCTAACAGTAATCAAATATGATTGAGTTTCAGTATAGTGTTTCAAGGAAAGAAACTTGTTCATATTTTAGATTTCAGCCAGGTTTGTACTATTCCAGAAAGCCAAGTGGAGGAAGGATAAATCTGGAGCCAATCTTTTTGTACAATTATAAGCATTTATTTTTATGGCGAAATACAAACTTAGACCTTGCCACTGAACAACACTTATATTAAGGGAGAAATCAGAGTTAATGTCTTGGGTCAAGTCACCCTGTTCAGGTCTGAGGAAAGGTCACTTGACCAAGACATTAACTCTGATTTCTATCTTTAGATGCTGCCAGACCTGCTGAGCTTCTCCAGCAATTTCTGTTTTTGTTTCTGATTTACAGCATCTATGGTCATTTCAGTTCGTAGGATCCCTGCAGTATGGAATCAGGCCGTTTGGCCCTTTGTGTCCAGACTCACCTTCCAAAGAGTATCCCAGCCAAAGCCAACCTCCATCTGTAACCCTGCATTTCCCATGGCTAACCCTAGCAAATATATCCCTGGACAGTATGAATAATTTAACATGGCCAATCCACCTAATCTGCACATCTTTGGACTGTAGGACAAAACCCACATCAATATGGGGCAAACTCTACACAGACAGTCACCTGAGGGTGGAATTGAACCTGTTTCCCAGGTGCTGTGAGGCAGCAGTGCTAACCACTGACCCACCATGTCACAGTTTCATTCTATTCTGATATGTGGTAGCAAACATAAATTGGCAGTTATTGACCACCTTCTCCAGGTAATTAATTGTAATATGAGTTCAATTAATAAATTTAGCTTCAAAGCGATGAGGTAGAGACTGTCCAGTTTAAACTGATCAAAATTGTGAGATAAAGTAATATTTGGATCTTGGCTTCTAAATGAGAGGAAAATTGCCTTTACGTTTCAATTCTATGGAAGGCCGGGTGTGTCTTTTTTAAGGGTCCAAAGTTCCCTTTGAACAATGAGCTAAAGAAACATTATCTCCGAAGAAATTTTGTGACTTTTGATCAATTAACAGCAAGCGCTCTGGGGAAATAATTGTTGGAGTGTTTAGAATCCAGTGAGAGGGAAGAAGAGAGAGGGGGGGAACCAGGAGCAAGTCCCCACAGAGAGGGGATGTCCAAAGCAGCAGAGGAGCTGGCATTGGAATCATCATTTCTGGGCAGAAGTCCTGAGTTACTTGGACGAAGATGAGAAACAAAAAACTGTGGAGATGTCAGGAAGCAAAATATTCAACAAAGCTGTGGAATACTTGACTTTGAGAAACGCATTTCAAATGGTAAGTTAGCAGTTTGTTTAAAACTATCAGGAAAAAACATTAGAAGAAAATAGCATCAAGTGAATGCAAAAATTAGCTAAAAAGAAACTAGATTACTATCTAACATGCTATGTGATTTATTTTTGTATAAGTCCATATAATATATACCAGATAGTTGGATTTATATTGAGTCAGATATCTGGAAGTTTATTAATAACTGTGTACACTAAATGATATTTCAGACTTACATGTAGAGTCTCAATGATATATTTTTGATTCCTGAAGAAGGGCTTATGTCCGAAACGTCGATTCTCCTGTTCCTTTGATGCTGCCTGACCTGCTGCACTTTTCCAGCAACACATTTTTAAGCTCTCAGTGATATGCTTAGTTAGGTTATTATTACACATTACATACAAAGTTGAGTGGCTGATGAAGACCTCTTGTACCATGTGTCATGTGTAATAGCATAAAGGTATAGATCTCTTTCTGAGATTTCTGTAATAATACAACACAATGTGTGAGGTGAGCAAGGTGTGGAGACAGGGATAAATATAACTACAACTATTCAAGTATCTATAAGGTTGTTGCTGGGTAAAAGACTTGAATCTTTCTTTCTTATATTTATAATGAGATTGTTTAAAATAGTTCTTGTATTTTTTCTGTGTAATAAGCTTTTGTTCCTGAAGCAGCCTCTTGCGAATGTGTTCAATGACTGAACTTAAGGGTTAACAAATTGAAAATTGGAACTTACAGTCTATTGAACAGCAACATTCCTTGTAATCTGTTTTGGTGCTGTGTGGATTGGCTTACAGAGGCACAAGCTATCCGTCGGCACGGCGATTGATGTGTGCAAGGAGCAACCCAGCATCCACACGGTTTAGAGGAAATATTGCAAGCTAGGTCTCTCTGTGGGAGCTGACTTGTCCAGTACAACCATCAGCTAGGATCAGAACTCCTGAGCATTGGTAAAATAACAGAGGATTCGTGGGCTGTGTTCAGTCAAGAATTTAATGTGGTGCAGAATCAACTGAAACTTTTCAGGAACAGCAGCATTACTTGCCTGTTAGGAGAGCCATAGATGGCAGAAGAGTTAAGAGACAACAAACCTAACAAGCAACTAAACATGTTAAAAATAAAATAGTTTGGATCCTGATCGATGGAAAAAATATGGAGAACAATATCAACATGAAAATGTTTACAATTATACCAGGACGAATAGTGTGGCCCGGAGCAAGGTAATATCTGCTCACAATAATATTGTCAATGGGAACCAGAAGATGTGGAGTAACCACTTTGCAGCTGTATTCACAACAGAAGAGGAGATCAATATGCTGGGCATCTCCAAGGAAACAAACACTGAGTCAGAACAGGAACTCACCAAAATATATTTAACCAAAAAGACAGGAATGGAAAAAAGTACAGTATTAAAGACTGACAGATTCACAGGAGCAGATAGTTTCAATTCTCGGGTTTTCAGACTGAGAACATTGCATATGTCCTAACTATAGTTTTCCAAAGCTCTCTTAATTTGGGAACTGTTCCTTTCGATTGGACAATTCGAAGGACATCTAGTTACAGTTGTTGAGTTAAGTGGGTATGACGTTCTCTACCTTATCAAGCAATTTCTGCACAAGGACCAGCTTCTCTCTGTATCAATAAACAGCTCCCATGTTAACATGTCCAACTATACTGACTGTTAACCTGTGACTGTCTGTTCTGGCCGACTGCTTCAGTTTATTTTTCTGAATAATGAAGAAAGAGAGAGAGAGCTATCTCTAAAACATTCAAGCAATTTCTTTAGATGTTATGCACTTATTAGACAAACGTTTTTGACACTATCTTAGGTGAGGTAGGTCTCCATATTCAACAATGAAGGATTTATGATTCATCATTTCTCATTGTTGATGTGGGGATTGGACCAAGGTTGGTCAGGGAGATCTCATTGAGCATGAGTTCCCTGACAGGGGCTGTTTCCTGGGCCAATCAGAGAGCCCTGGCTGATAGATATAAGCAGGAATCTCAGAGATTCTTCTCACTCTAGGGACTGGCTCTGATTGAACTGGTCAGAGTCCATGTACTGTGCACCTCGAAATAAAAGGTGACTTGGTGATGAGATACCAGCCTCCACATAGTTACTTCAGTTGAGGTGTTGTCACTTTCTAAGATCAGCTGAATATATCTCCGTCACAAGAGGAAGTCTTCACCTTTGATCACTGGGGAATGTTAGGATAGGTCTTTGGCTGTGAAGCTCCTTCCTGAACAAAATGCCAACAGGTACCCATCCAATATTAGCTCTCACCATCATGTCTTTCATGCCAGCTGGTCTGGAACTGGCTGGATTATTTTTCTGAAAGACCACAATCTCTAATTCCTGTTGGCATTCAAGATTGACGGGAGTGAGAAATGGACTATTTGGCTGAGATATCAGATGTCATTGGCAGCATACTGCAAACCAGGAATTAGCACCTCCAGGACAGCAGTGGGAGAGAAAAAAAATCAGGAAAAATGTGTGTTGTGAAAAGCGGGTGGGGGGTGGTGGCAGTAGGTAGTACTTATGGAATTTGCCGGGATATCTCCCAGCTGCTCGTAAGTTGAGGTGAGTGTTATTTCTTGAACTGATTGGCAAACAGCGCAAGTTTGAGTGTTGGCGGAGAATGAAAATTCTAACTTTCAAGATATAGAAATAATAAAAAATTAGCCCAAATATTTCATTAAATCATATCCCAAACTGTTAGCTGTCAGTTTTGACTGAACAGAGAGGTAATGATGTGACTGTACTAACAGTGGACAGAATTTCTGGACACCTGAATAAATACTGTTGCAATTAAGGGTCACAAGATTTTGCCTTTTATATTAGCAGGAGATTAAAATATAAAAACACAGCATTGACTAAGCACTGTTGTTACATTTGGACAGTAACTAGATTACATTGTTAAGGCTGCAGTAAAATCAGTTCCTGTCACAGGGGAAAAGGAAAGTAATGTTGCCACAGAATTTTAAGTACCCGTCAAAGTTATCAGGAATTTTCCCTTTTAACATTTTCTTGTGGAATGTTACAACCATGTGATGTTGTCTTTTCCTCTCACCCTTCCCCCAACTCCTGGGTTAAAAAAGAACGAGGATCTGCATATTGGAGTAAGCCATTCAGCCCCTTGAGTCTATCCTATGAAAACACAAATTCCTGTCACTTATCTAAGCCTGTATAGCTGATGCAAGCCATACTGTCACTTTGTGTGAATGTACCAGAGACGAAGGGAAAGCACTTGCAATTGTATGGCACCTTCTATTGCCTCAGGTTGTCCCAAAGTGCTTTAACGCCAGTGAAAACTCAGGGCCAATCTCAGCTGGGTCACAGCCCTAGCAGTACCTGAAGCAGGTATGCTGCTAAAGCTAGTGACAGAAGTGAAAAATGTTCCACTGCATAGTGTTAATAAATTCACAAACACAAAGAAGTTATCAGTGGAAGCTCAGTCCCACAAAGTGACTGCAGCTATCTTCCAACCACAGGGCCTCATTTTGTATACCATCACTTCCTCACCACATTGTCATACAGCGCTAAATTAACCAGAAACACCTGGAAGATGGAACAGCACTTTGAGGTGTAGAAAGGAGCTTAGAGAAGATTTGAGGAAAATGAAATTCACCCAGAGGGTGGTGGATACCTGGGACTCACTGACTCAACAGGATGGTAGAAGCAGGACCCCTCAAAAAAATTAAGAACAGTTTAAATGAACACTCGAAACACCAGAGCACACAAAATTATGGGCCAAGTTCTGGGAATTGGGATGAGATGAGATGGGTGTTTGATGACCAGCATGGACACAATGTGCTGACAGGCCCCTTTTCATGCTGTAAAAACTCGAGGGCACTCATATTTTACCTTCTCTGTGTCTTGATAAGCAGAAAATGACAGCTAAACATAAATGTTCACAAGAAATGGGTGGAATGACTTAATGAATCAGAGGTCTCACTGTCTTCCACAGTGACATTTATTAATCAAAATGTTTAGCTTTGTGTGAAAGTATGATTTTTAAGAGTGTTTAAATCCACCTCAGGAAGTAATAAGCTAGAACAGCAATGACATTGTGTCCCCATGATGCCAATTCTGCCCATTCAGAGCACTTTCTTGCTGATCAAGTTTCTAAATTAACAACAGCAAAGTAAGTTGAATCTCACGTTGGGACCGTTGAGTGCTGTGTGGACCTTGTTGTGCTGTAACCGTATCTGCTGAATGGCCAACTGGAGCTTTACCTTTACATTGCAAAGTTGGCCAAAAGTGAATGAAAAAGATAATGAAAATATACCAGGTCAATACCTCACCATGACGCTGGTTAGCTGATATTTGTCTCTAATGTAAGCAGAGCAAAGTATTTCTCCTTGGTCTCCTGGCTATCTCTAAAACCAGAGCATCATTGTGGTACAGAAAAAGACCATTCGGCCCATACAGTCCCTTCCGGATCTCTGTAGAGCAATCAAGTGAGTCTCCCCCTTGCCCTACAGGTTGGTTCCCTCAAGGCCATTCATCCATAACCATTCACCATCTCTGCTTCCTCCCAAAAACAAAGGAAAGGTGTTCTTATGTTGTTTGATGTTTTGGGAGCTTACGCTATACAAATTGGCTGCTGCATTTCCTCGCCATGGAGACTAAGGAACTCAGGTGCTCGATTCCAATGTAGACAAGCAGGAGGCTGGAAGAACACAGAAAGCCAGGCAGCAGCAGGAGGTGGAGAAGTCAACGTTTCAGGTGAAACCCATCCTCAGATCCTGGAGAAGTATTATACCTGAAACGTTAATGTCTCCACCTCCTGATGGTGCCCTGGCTTGCTGTGTTCTTCCAGCCTCCTGCATTTCCTCACCACAGCAGAGATTGCTCTTTAACATGTGCTTCCTTCTAAAACAACCTGGGATGTTGCGAAGTAACGAAAAGTGCTATACATTGCAAGTCCTTCTACTAGGAGCATGTGAAAAGGCCATGCAGCTTCCCTGACTGTATTTATTGAATCAAGCAGGATTCATGGTGGCTGATTTCTCACCTCACTTCACGTCCTTCCATTTGCCCCATAATCTTGTCTAGCTCTCAAATAGCAAGTTGTTACTTTAACTTGTACCTTCTCTGTTTTCTAAGAGTTTCTTAGCTGTCATGCAACCAATCTTCCAATCAAGTCGATGATTCCCTTTTAATATCGATAGTAGTCTGTCAAGTGAAACCTTCTGAAAGTCCTAATAATCCATATTCACAGCTTTCCTTGTCGATTGCTTTAACTAATTTCAGAAACTGATAGACATGATTTAATCTTTCCAGATCTATATTAACTCACTTGGATGTGCACAACCACTCAACCTTTAATTACCAACTCCAATAGCCTGTCCGTGACATTTGATGAACAAGTCCATGATATTCTAGCTTCTCTCTCACCTTTCTTCAATAATCATTCCTCAGTTTCACTCCCTCCATTTATTTTGTTTCTGTTGTGATCTCTGGTGATTGACACACTCACTGGAGGGAATCGTTTCCCTGTACCAACTCTATTACAACTTCTCTTCATCTTGTAAGTTGTACCATAGCAGATCATATTTAATCTCTGGTTAATCATCTTTAAATCCCACCATCCCCCATTCCAAGCAGAACCATCCCAACATTTACATAGAACATAGAACATAGAAAAATACAGCGCAGTACAGTCCCTTCGGCCCTCGATGTTGCGCCAACCAAAGCCTACCTAACCTACACTAGCCCAATAACTTCCATATGCTTATCCAATGCCCGCTTGAATGACCATAAAGAGGGAGAGTCCACCACTAATACTGGCAGGGCATTCCATGAACTCACAACCTGCTGAGTAAAGAATCTACCCCTAACATCTGTCCTATACCAACCCCCCCCTTAATTTAAAGCTGTGTCCCCTAGTAACAGCTGACTGCATACGCGGAAAAAGGTTCTCACTGTTAACCCTATCTAAACCCCTAATCATCATTTCCTTATAACTCTAGCCCCTCATAACATCCTGCTTTACCCTTCTTGTTCTAAAGTCTTTCCTGAAATGTGGGAGTCAGAATCTTCATTTTTATTGATCCATGGCATGTGGGTGACAAAGCCAGCATTAATTGTCCATCCCTAATTACCCTTGAGATGAATAGATTGCTCAGCCATTTCAGGAGGCAGTTGAGAGTCAACCACATTGCTGTGGGTCTGGAGTCACATATCGGCCAGACGAGGTAAGGATTCCCTTCCCCAAAGAGTACTGGTGAACCAGTTGGGCTTTTACAACAGTCAACAATGATTATATGATTTGAAAAGTGTGGTGCTGGAAAAGCGCAGCAGGCCAGGCAGCATCTGAGGGGCAGGAGAATCTTCAGGAAGAAGGGCTTATGCCCAAAATGTCGATTCTCCTGCTCCTCGGATGCTGCCTGGCCTGCTGCGCTTTTCCAGCACCACACTTTTCAACTCTGGTCTCCAGCATCTGCAGTCTCACTTTCTCCTAATGATTATATGATTGCCATAAGACGATAGTGAGTTCAAGTTCACTATCTGCTATGGTGAGGTTTGAACCCACATCCCCAAAGTATTAACCTAGGACTCTGGATTACTGGTCCTAGGGCATTATCACGAAGCCACCATCATCCCCTAAAGCATTGCCCACTATACTCCTGGGAAGGTCTAACCAGGGATCTCTAGCATTCCAACAAGATCTTATTGTTTTAATATTCACTACCTTCATCTACAAATCTAAATAGTCTATTTATGTTTTAGCCACATTATTAGTTTGCAGCATCATCTGTGAGAATTTGTGTACATGAACACCAAGCTCTGTCTATTCACCCACACTTTTAAAAATAGTAACATTTACAGACTTCCATCTTTCTGTTTTGGTGATCTCAATGTGCATCACTTTATACTTCTCAGCACTGACCCCTATCCTGCTGTGTTTCTGCTCATTTCATCTCCGTCACCTTGAAGTCTACAATTTCTACTAATGTTATTTCCTTAACCAAAGCTATAGTCACAGATCCAAAACTGACCACTGGGGAGCACCAGTGCAATCTACGTCCAGGTCTGAAACCCAACCACATGCAGAGCGAGTAGTTAATGCAAAAATTGCCATTGATGTAATCATGATACTGAGAGGACGTTCAGAGGAAGAGAGCATCTGCGATGGAAACTGAGAGAGAAGCATGGTAGACCATGGCAAGTGGTACAATGGGAATAGAGACTTGGAATAATTTTACGTCCTGGTTACTTGGAGGGTAGAGCAGAGAGGACAACCAACCATAGGGGATCGGGGACTAACTGAGTCTTAGGATAAGGACAAACTAAATCATGTGCAGACTGTATACCTCCCACCCTCATGTTCAACTCTATCCAAAACCATTATTCACCACCACCTCCTGACACTGACACTGAGTGGATTCCATAGTTTCTTAAAATTCATTCATAGGATGAGGGTGTATCTGGAAAGGTCATCCTTAATTGTCCAGTACATAGTTAAGAGTCACATTGCTGTGGGTCTGGAGTCACTTGTAGGTCAGATCAGGTAAAGATGGAAGATTCCTTCCCTAAAGGACATTAGTGAACCAGATGGGCTTTGCCCCCAACAATTGACTCATGGTCATCATTAGACTCCTAATTCCAGGTTTTATTGAATTCAAATTCTACCCTCTGCAGTGATTAGATTTGAACCCAGATCCCCAGAACATTACCTGCATTTCTAGAGTAATAGTCCAGCAATAATACCATTAGATTACTTACAGTGTGGAAACAGGCCCTTCTGCCCAGCAAGTCCACACTGACCTGCAACCCACCCATTCCCCTATGTTTACCCCTTTACCTAACATTAGGTTAATGTTAATGTCAATTGCCCCTAACATTACAGGCAATTTAGCATGGCCAATTCACCTGAATAGCTCATCTTTGTGACTGTGGGAGGAAACCGGAGCACCCGGAGGAAACCCACGCAGACACAGGGAGAATGTGCAAACTCCACACAGTCAGTCGCCTGAGTCGGGAATTGAACCCGGGTCTCTGGCGCTGTGAGGCAGCAGTGCTAACCACTGTGCCACGTGCCACCCACTAGGTCATCCCTCAATTTCTTCTCAATTCCTTTGGCATCTACCTTCTTAACAAACACACTGCATGGCTCTATGTTGAATGCCTTCTGAAAGTCCATGTATCCAACATCTATCATAATATCCTGATTAACTTTCTATGTTGCCTCGGTGATGAATTTCATCAAGCTCATCAAGCACAATTAATCTTTAACTGCCTCAGGCTAGTCCTCAATCTTGTTCTAAAATACAGAAAAATGGTGAGATAAATAGGAAGAATTTACAGCTCTTATTGGGTTTTGAACACGGGGTTGAAAGGTGCGAGAGATTTTTGCATTTTCAGAACACAGGCAAGCACAAAAACAATCAACAAAAATTAATAAATGGCAGAAGGAAAGCCTGCAACTTAGGAAAGCATTTTGTTTTTTTTGTCTAACAGGGTCAGAGTGAAGGAAGCCTTTCTGTTTCCATAATGTTCTTGCCTTATGGACACCCGTCAGTTCTCACACAGAGTACAATAGCAGGAAGGGAGCTGACTGCATGAACCTTGGATCACCAATACCTCTCTATGTACTGCCTCAGAAGTCACCAGTAACCTGAATGCTGAATCAGACACATTGGAATGACAGTTCCACAGGAGGGCAAATGAAGGAAGCCAGTTACAATCACAACAGAACTGAGAAGCTGAATTAAATTCTGCCCAAAAATTATTTTCTCCCAAGGCTAACTGTCATCAAGCAGCTATAAAAGATAAAATGTTTGGTCATTGAGTTATAGAGATGTACAGTATGAATAGTGATTAAACCCTTTCACACAAATAAACTAAAGCCATATGCCACTAGTTTAAATCTAAATTCTAAAGAAATACTAATACATATATGAACCACACATCTTTCATTGCGGTAGCATAAACCACAGAGTGGGTTGAATGTGCCAGATAGCTATTTTTTTTGCTGCATAATACATTCAGTTCTTTATAATGGACTGGAAATCGTTTAGTGTGTTAGTTAAACTCACGGAAACATAGCACTGGATTTAACGTGTTCATACAGCAGTCCATGGGATTGTTAAATCCGTTGCTGCACCTGCCCAAACCCATATCTGCCTGCCCCAGCTCTGGACAAAATGTTAACGCCAGTGGGAGTGTTGAAAGGTTACACGGCTACAAGTGACTGGGCCTAGGAATTAAATATTCAAGAACATTTGCTGTTCACGAAGAACAGACAACAAGTAGGAGTTGCACTGATAATAAAGTATAGGATCAGTTATTTCATAAACCACGGTCTCAGAGCGGAAGAACAATGTTTTAGATAGAACTAAGAAATAACGAAGGCAGCAGGCACCATTTGGAGCTATTTGCAGGTAATCACAGAAGTGGTCGTGTGGGGCATAATATTAAACAGGAGATGAAAGAGGCATGTAATATGGACATGGGTGATTTCATTCTGCACATAGACTGGGTAAACCAATTGAACACCAAAGCTGTGGAGAATGAGCTTCTAGAGTGTGTTTTTCTAGAGCAGTGTGTTGGGGAGCTAGTTGGAGGGCAGGCATATCCCATCTAACATTATGTAAAGAATCGGGCTGAGTAATATTCTTATTGTAAAAGAGCCTTGAGGGATGAGTGACCACAAGATGATAGAATCTTACATTTTATTTAAAAGTGAGGTTGTTCAATCTGAAGCAAGATGTTAAATTTGGATACAGTCAATTATGAAGATGTAAGGCACAATTTGCCTGAGCTGGACTGGGAGAATACATTAAAAGGCATGACTGTACATAGGCAATGGACAGTTGTTAAAGAATTATTACACAACACACAGCAACGATATCGAGGTGCACCAACATAAACAGGTCAGTCAACTGTGGCTAACAAAGGGACTTTGGGATGAAGCAGATTAAAAGAAATGGTGTATACAAAGTTTTTACAAGATAGCAGTAATTCTGAGGATTGGAAGGTTTATAAAGTACAAGAGAGGGGCACCAAAAACTGAAAACAATATAAAAAATGAAATATGAATGCAATCCAGCAAAAAATGCACTGTAAAAGCTTCCGTGATTGCATAGAAAGAAACATTTTGTTAAAATGATTGTGGGTGGATTATAGGCAGAATCATGGTAACTTCTAATAGAGAATAGAGAAATGACAGAAATGATTAATTTGTGTCTGTTTTCAGTGAGGAAGATATAAGCAATCTTCCAGAACTTGCAATCCAAGTGGCTGGGCAGAATGAGGAGCTGTAGGGAACCAGCATCAGTAAGAAATAAAAGCAAATTACTGCGGATGCTGGAATCTGAAACCAAAAGAGAAAATGCTGGAAAATCTCAGCAGGTCTGACAGCATCTGTAAGGAGAGAAAAGAGCTGACGTTTCGAGTCTAACTGACCCTTTGTCAAAGTATCAGTAAGAAGATTGGTGAAATTAATGGAGTTGAAAGTTAATACATCTCCACCCCCTGATAGCTTATATCCCAGCGTTTTGAAGGAAGTGGCTATAGTAATAGTTAACTCATTAGTGAATATCTTCCAAAATTCTATATATTTTGGAGTCATACCTGCAGGTTAGAAGGTGCCACCACACTATTTAAGAGATGAACAAGAGAAAAAAATGGAACTCCAGGCCTGTTAGCCTTACATCAGTAGTCAGGAAAATACTAAAATCCATTATATAGGATGGATTAAATAGACAAATCCCCTTCCCACCCCTGTCATCAAGATAAATGGGCGGCACGGTGGCACTGTGGTTAGCACTGCTACCTCACAGCGCCTGAGACCTGGGTTCAATACCCGACTCAGGCGACTGACTGTGTGGAGTTTGCACGTTCTCCCCGTGTCTGCATGGGTTTCTTCCGGGTGCTCTGGTTTCCTCCCACAGTCCAAAGATGTGCGGGTCAGGTGAATTGGCCATGCTAAATTGCCCGTAGTGTTAGGTAAGGGGTAAACGTATGGGTGGGTTGCGCTTCGGCGGGTCGGTGTGGACTTGTTGGGCCGAAGGGCCTGTTTCCACACTGTAAGTAATCTAAACAAAATCTAATAAATACCAATTTTTTCCTTAATGTTCTGAAGAAGGGTGACTGGACTCAAAATAGTAACACTCTCTCCACACAGGCTGCCAGACCTGCTGAGTTTCTCCAGCATTCTCTATACATTGTTTCAGATTTCCAAGTATCTACAATTCTTGGTTTTATAACATTCCCTGTTTGAATATGATCTGATTGTGCATGAGCAACATGGATTTGTGAATGGAAAGTCATGTCAATGAACCTGTTGATGTTTTTTGGATATTGATAAAGGAGAGTTGTTGAATGTAGTATACTTGGATTTTCAGAAGACTTTTGTTAAAGTCCCCCACAGGAGGCTGGTTAGAAAAATTAAAACAGATGGGATATGAGGTTCTGTACTGGCATGGATTAATGATTAGCTACCAGGCAGAGTAGGAATAAATGGATCATTCTCATGTTGACAGGATGTGACTTGGTGAGGTACAATGAGGATCTGTATTCATACCTGACCTGCTCACAAAATATATCAATCATTTGGAGTTGGGGACCAAGTATCATATTTCCAAACTTGCAGATGATGTGAAGCTAAGTGGGAATGTGTGTTGTGAGGAAGATGGAAAACAGCTTCAGGAAGATTTGAACAGGTTTAGTGAGGGACATTGGTGAGGCCTCCTCTGGAATACTGGGTCCAGTTCTGGTTGCCCTGTTTTTCAAAGGATATTCTTAAACTGGGGAGGATTCAGAAGAGATTTAACAGAATGTTGCTGGGAATGAATGGTTTGAGTTATAAGGAGAAGCTGGATAGGCTGGGACGTTTTCCATTGGTGCTTAAGGGGGTTGAAGGGTGATCTTATAAAGGTTAATAAAATCATGAGGGGTATAGACAAGGTGAATAGTAGGTGTCTTCTCCCTAGGGTGGGGACTTTGAAACCAGGGGCATATTTTTAAGGTAAGAGAAGAAAGATTTTAAAAAATACATGAGGAGCAATCTTCTTACACAGAGAATCGTTCGTGTGTGGAATGAACTTTCAGAGGTAGTGGTGGATGTGGGTACAGTTATAATAATTAAAAGACATTAGGATAAGTACATGAATAGGAAAGGTTTGGAGGGATATGGCCCAAACACTGGCAGGTGGGACTAGTTTAGTTTGGGATTACAGTCGGCTATGGACTGGTTAGACCGAAGGGTCTGCTTTCCTGCTGTATGACTGTATAACATGACAGGAGGAATATCATGTGGATAAATATCAGATTATTCACTGTGGTAGGAAGGGGTAGTAAACATTGCAATTCTCTACAATAGTGGGCTGTGGAGGTAAAGATGGATATCTTTCTGATGGCCAGTAGGAACAGGATTATGGGGATAAGGTAGGTATTGAAGAGTTCAATCGTTCATGATAGCATTGAATGTCAGGACAGGCCTGATGGGCTGAATGGCCTACTCTTTTTCCTTTGTTGATTTAATCTTCATAAATGACAACTTGGGCACCATGTTTCCATGGGCAACAAACTGTTGACAGGATACCAACATCTTGGAGTGGGTGCAGATGAGATTCATTCGAGAGATCCCAGTGACACCAGAACCTCAGTGAAGTGGAAAGGCAAGTGATTCTGTTCACTATCACAGAGGGAAGGTTAAGAGGAGATTTGATTGAGCTGTTCCAAACCATTCTTAGATTTCTCTGAATAAATAAGGAGAAGGTATTTCCAGTGGCTGAACAACTGGTAACCAGGAGACATACATCACAGAATTGTTATAGCACAAAATAGGCTATTCAGTCCATCAGCACAGCACTGGTTCTATCACGTAATGCCAAATTCTTGCCTTTTCCCCATAGCCGACTGCAATCCACCACTTAACTATTCAAGTAATAAACCTAATGCCTCTGAATGATGGCAGGTATTTGGCCAAAAGACCAGAAACAAACTGAGGAAACACCTATTTATATCGCAAGTTATTGCTACAGTGGTTGATTATGTTGTTTACATTCACTCAGGTGACATCTCGATTTTCAAATTCTCAGCCTCACTTCGGAATCCCATTCCAATTACAAGCCATCATTCCTTCCAGCTCACTGTCCTCCAACCCTTACTGCCCCCTCTGTTGGCGTGGGATGGAGGTTGCTGGGGACCGGGGATCTCACACACCAGTCGGAGCGGGGTTGGAGGGGTTGAGATGACGGGGAGGAGAGAGTCCCCTGGGTCAGTTCCATGGAGGAAGACCAATGGATTCAAAGTGTCTTCAGCCAATAGTGAAGCAGATCCTGTGTCTTGCCCCGATCGATGTCCCTGGTGTTGAAGGTCGTGCCTACAGAGAGCTCCTGGTCAACCAAAGGTTGGTAGCTCCTCTTCACCACCAGTCGCCGCTCCAATGAGGCAAAGATGGAGTACATCAGAGAGGTCAGGGAGGGGTGGATATGGTGCTGGCTGTGGAGTGGTGCTGAGTAAGGGGATGTGCCTGGTAGTGTCATTGTATGTGCAAGAGACAATTTTTGTGTTTTTGGTTATTTGTTCAGGGTTAAGAGTCAACCGCAATGCTGTGGGTCTGGTGTCACATGGAGGTGCGATGTCTTTCCCTAAAGGACATTATTGAGCATGATGGAGTTTTGTGACAGTCACCATTGGTTACATAGTCATTATTACACCAGCTTGTTTTAATTGAATTCAAATTTCACTATCTTCCACGGTGGGATTCAATCCCAGGCCCTCAGAATGTTGGTCTGGATTCTCAACCTTGGGACATTATCACTACATATTTCCCTCCTTAAGGAAGGGAGGTTTGTGTGCGCGCATGAGTGTGCGCATGCGTGCGTGTGTATGCGTGTGCATATGTGTGTGTGTGAGAGAGAGAGAAGGACAGAGTGAGATGATGCATCTAATGGTGATGGTGTGTGTCTGTTCAGGTATGTGAAGGTGTTTGTGAATGTGTCAGTTACTGTGATAGTTTATGTATCTGTATCTGCAAGACTGTGTGTTTCTGTGTGTTAGAGTGTATGTATGTTACAATTGTATCAGACTTTGGTTCAGCCACACTTAGAATACTCTGTACAGTTCTGGTCACCACATTACCAAAATGATGTGGATGCTTTGGAGAGAGTGCAGAGGTGGTTCACAAGGATGTTGCCTGTTCTGGAGGGAGCTTGCTATGAAGAGAGGTTGAGTAGATTAGGATTATTTTCATTAGAAAGACAGAGGTTGAGGGGGGACCTGATTGAGGCCTACAAAACCATGAAAAGTATTGACTGGGTGGATAGCAAGAAGCTTTTTCCCAGAGTGGGGGACTCATTTACCTGAGTGTTTGTGTTTGTGTGTGTGTATATCTGTGTATGTGTGTGTGTATCTGAGTGTTTGTGTATCTGAGTGTTTCCGTTTGTGTGTGCGTTTGTGTGAGTGTATATTGGTATATCTGTGTGTCTGTATGTGTGTGTGTGTATCTGAGTGTTTGTGTTTGTACGTGTGTGTCTGTGGACGTGTGTGTGTACCTGAATGTTTATGTTCTTGTGTGGATTTGTGTGTGTCTGTTTGTGTGTGTTTATGTGTATGTGTGTGTATCTGTGTGCCTGTGTGTGTGTGCATGTGTATATGTATCTGAGTGTTTGTGTTTGTGTGTGTCTGTGCCTGTGTGTGTATATCTGTGTGTGTGTGTGTGTGGACACATATATGTGTGTCTGTGTGTGTGCATCTGAGTGTTTGTGTATGTGTGTGTGTATCTAAGTGTTTGTGTGTGTGTATCTGAGTGTGTGTGTGTTCCTAAGTGTTTGTATGCATGTATATCTGTGTATGTGTGTGTGTATCTAAGTGTTTATGTTTGTGTGTAAATATACCTGTGTGTGCGTATATCTGTGTGTCTGTGTGTGTGTATCTGAGTGTTTGTGTGTGTGCATCTGAGTGTGTGTTCCCAAGTGTTTGTGTGTGTGTATATCTGTGTGCCTGTGTGTGTGTGTATCTAAGTGTGTGTGTATATCTGTGTGTGTGTGTATCTAAGTGTGTGTGTATATCTGTGTGTGTGTGTATCTGAATGTGTGTGTGTTCCTAAGTGTTTCTGTGTGTGTATATCTGTCTATATGTGTGTGTGTGTGTGTGCATGAATGTGTGTGTATCTGAGTGTTTGTGCCTGTGTGTCTTAGTGTGCGTATATCTGTGTGACTGTGTGTATATATCTAGATGTCTATGTGTGTGTATCTAAGTGTTTTTGTTTGTGTGTGTATATATCTGTGTGTCTGTGTGTGTCTGAGTGTTTTTGTTTGCGTGTGTGTATATCTGTGTGTCTGTGTGTGTGTGTATATATCTATGTGTAGATATCTGTGAGTCTGTGTGTGTGTGTGTAACTGTTTGTCAGTGTACAGTTTAATTTTGTATCAATTGGGTGTTTAATTGTATTCAGATGCTGGGTGTTAATTGTGGATTCCTGATGCTCCTGAGAGTGCTGTAGTTGGTGGGAGATGGGGCCTTGTGTATCTCTGGAAGTAGATAAGGATGTCTCTGCTTCACTGTCTGTCCCACTGCCTGAATTATGATGTGAATATTGTCTCAGTTCAAAATGATGCTCGGTTGTGATGCTCCCCTGGTAAAATAGTTAGCAAGCCTCTTTATCACTCAGCTTATATTTGGAGAATGACTTGGTGAAAATTTCTCATGGACCACTGCCTCTAGGAGACAAAACTAGAAGATAAAAATTCCATGTGCATGTATTAAAATTGAGAAAACCTCAGAGCACTCTAAGGTCAACTTTACAAAGTTTTGCCTGACGTGGTGCTCTACTCCCCTCTGCTGGATAAATGAATGAGTGCAGGTAAACATTCAACCGGGAGGAAAAATAATTTACACAATGAAAACAAAAAGTGCTGGAGAAACTCAGCAGGTCCAGTAACAGCTGTGGAGAGAAAGAAATAGAGTTAATGTTTCTGGTCAGATATGACTCTTCAGAACTGAAAAGATCTGAAAAATTGTGTTTTTTGTCCTTTTAACAGAGGGGTTAGGAGAGGGGAATGAAACAGATTGTGCAGGTGCCCATAGACAAAGATTAATGACAATAATAAAGGAATAGTGGAGGTTGTGGCTAATATGTCAATTCTACTTTTCTGCCTTTTCCCCAGACCCCTTGGCTATTGCTCTAATTAAAAATCTGGTCTTACTAAAAGATCCTTTAAAGGAAGAAATCTGCCCTCCTTATTCGATCTGGCCGTCATGTGATCAAGATCCCTGAAGAAGGGCTTATGCCCGAAACGTCGAATCTCCAGTTCCTTGGATGCTGCCTGACCTGCTGAGCTTTTCCAGCGCCACATTTTCAGCTCTGATCTCCAGCATCTGCAGACCTCACTTTCTCTTCGTCATGTGATCCATGAAGGCAGAAGGTGGATTTGAGGATTATCGGACCAATCATAATCTCATTGAGTGGTAGAGCAGACACAATGGGCTGAATGGCCCACTTCTCCCGTGTCTTAATGTTTTATGGTCAGATTTTATTTTTATGACAATCTGATAGATTCACCATCACTGAGATTTACTTGTTATTTCTGAATTATATAACTAACTGCTGTTGCAAAGACATTCGGAGCATGAATTCAGTTCTTTGGATCACTGACCCAGGAACACACCGATGATGCAACCATCCCTCGGACGGGAGAGGGTGAGAATACAGAAACATATGAGAGAATTCTACAAACATCAAGCAGCTAGGAAGAGAGAGACAAGAGGCAAAGGCATTGTCACCAGTGTCGGTTTCAATAAAGAATGATGCTGGGTGAAGCCCAGGGAAGAAGATACATCGAGAAGGGGACAGTCGGAGGGACAGGCTGATGAGTCACACATTATAGATTTCATCAACAGTATGAATGTGGCATTTGTAAAGGAGTCAGAGACAAGAGGAGACCATTTAGCCCCTCAAGGCTGTTCCAACCCATTCAATCAGATCACCATTTGACTATCTAGGCCCTCCTTTGATTTTGTAACCTTCAACACCCCTTGTTAAATAAAACTCTAGCAATTACAGTCTTGGAAATGTCCAGCTGTTATAAAATTTCCTTCAGAATGGTTACATCCTGTGATAGAATCCATGCAGTGTACAAAGAGGCTATTCAGCCTATCAAGTTCCAACTGGCCATCCCATCCTATCCCCATAACCCTGCATTTTACCAATCCACCTAACCTGCCCATCTTTGGACTGTGGGAGTGAATCAGAGCACCCAGAGGAAACCCCACAGACATGGGCAGAATGTGCAAACTCCACAGTTGCCTGAGGCTGGAATCAAATGCAGGTTTAAGGCTAATAGCATGCTGGCCTTCATAACAAGAGGGATTGAGTATAGAAGCAAAGAGGTGCTTCTGCAGCTGTACAGGGCCCTGGTGAGACCACATCTGGAGTACTGTGTGCAGTTCTGGTCTCCAAATTTGAGGAAAGACATTCTGGCTATTGAGGGAGTGCAGCGTAGATTCACGAGGTCAATTCCTGGAATGGCAGGATTACCTTACACTGAAAGACTGAAGCGACTGGGCTTGTATACCCTTGAGTTTAGAAGACTGAGAGGGGATCTGATTGAGACATATAAGATTATGAAAGGATTGGACACTCTGGCAGCAGGAAACATGTTTCCGCTGATGGGTGAGTCCCGAACCAGAGGACACAGCTTAAAAATACGAGGTAGACCATTTAGGACAGAGATGAGGAGAAACTTCTTCACCCAGAGAGTGGTGGCTGTGTGGAATGCTCTGCCCCAGAGGGCAGTGGAGGCCCAGTCTCTGGATTCATTTAAGAAAGAGTTGGATAGAGCTCTCAAAGATAGTGGAATCAAGGGTTATGGAGATAAGGCAGGAAGAGGATACTGATTAGGAATGATCAGCCATGATCATATTGAATGGCAGTGCAGGCTCGAAGGACTGAATGGCCTACTCCTGCACCTATTGTCTATTGTCTATTGTCCCTAATGCCATGAGGCAGCAGTGCTAACCACTGAATCATCCTGCCATCCTGATGGTACCTCCAAAGGGAAGATTAACATCTGAGACACAAAGTGAGGGGTTTGGGGGTGCTGGTGGGGAACAAGGTGGCAGTTTTTGGAGAGGTTTGGGGCAGATCAGAGGCTGATGGGTTAGATGTTGGAAAATTGGGAATCTCAAAATAACAATAAGCATAAGCATAACAAACTATTCAGCAGAAGACTTTCTCAGCGTAGTAATGTGCAAAGTGTACAAGGCTCCTGCTGTGATATGGCTAGCAATGATGTGAATTGCTAATGATTAATTTCTTAATCCATCAGAGTGTCACTTTGAGCAGAGAATCGGGCTCAGTATAAGGGTATGGGTTTGTTGTATTTACTGCGTAATGGGGCTTCCACCAGCAGGGGGCAACATGAAGGGAGGGCACCAAACAGGGAAGCTTGAACTCCCTAGGGAGTGGAAACGGTATCTCTATCAAAAAAGGTCTGATGGAGTGAGAGACAGAGACAGAAAATGGTTACCCCTGCTGGATGTTTTTCCTTTCAAATGGCAGCTGTCCTGCCATTCACACCTTCTCTACACACAGCTTTGGTTTGTTTACTTGTCCCATTCCCACAGTGGCTCAATGGTTAGTATGGTTACCTCACAGTGCCAGGGACTTGGATTCAATCCCAACCCTTGGGTGACTGTCTGTGTGGAGTTTGCACTTTCTCCCCATCTGTGTGTGTGTGTGGGCTTCCTCTGGGTGTTCTGACTTCCTCCCACAGTCTAAAGATGTGCAGGTTAGGTGGATTGGCTGTGGGAAATGCAGTGGTAGGGGACTGGGTCTGGGTGGGATGCTCTGTGGAGGGTCGGTGTTGACCTGATGGGCTGAATAGCCTGTAGGGATTCTATGGGTTCCTGCTGGTCTCATACCAATAACTGCTGAAACAATCTTTGCTGTCCTCCACCCAACCATCTCCCCACCCCTTCTGCCGTCACTTTCTTAAAACATACTGCATTTCTAACATTTCCCTGTTTTAGCGAAAGGTTTGCAACTTGCAAAGTGATCTCTGATTCCTTCTGCATAGTTGCTGCCTGACCTGCTGTAGGTTTCTATTTCAGGTCTCCATTCTCTACCTGTGTCCTGTTTTTGTATTTACCCAGTTTGTTGTAAAGCCCAGTGAGGGTGAGGGTGGTGATGTTTTATCGATTTCAAAAAATCTGTGATTGCATTTGGCTGAAATATTGGTGTTGATTTATTTAAATGAAATCTTAAAACTGGTAATAACCGTAATTCTGCTAGCTGCAGATTTTTGGTGTTAATCCTGAGGTGAACAGATCAGCAGAAACTAAAGTACATCAGTTTTCCCTCCACTTGTGTAGTGTATAAGGCATTTAGCACCTGAAAAGGTTAAGTAGCATCATGAGATAAACTCCACCCATCTGAATATTAAGGATTGCTCCTGCAACCAGCTAACCTGTGTTCAGTGTGTTCAGTTCAAATTGTTTCATTGCTCAGTAGTTAACAGTAATGTGAATTTACCCTTAAGTTATGCCTTCTATCTCTCAATCATGTCTCTCTGTAAATAAGAATGCAGTAATCTGGAATAAACGTTAAAAGTAAAGCTGCCATAGTCCCACAGGCCACACAACTGATCTCTCATTTTAGTCAGAGTGAGAGAGAGAAAACAGGGAGGATTTTAACCTGAGGGTCAACATACCTCAAGGAGTGAGGGGAGAGTCATAGAGATGTACAGCACAGAAAAAAATCCCTTCAGTCCAACTTGTCCATGCCAACCAGATATCCTAAATTAATCTAGTCCCATTTGCTAGTATTTGCAAATGTCCCTTTCTACTTATGTAACCATCCAGATTAAACATTGTAATTGTACCAGCCTCCATCACTTCCTCTATCAGCTCATTTCATACACACACCATATTCTGCATAAAAACAAATCCTCCCTTTTAAATCTTTCCCCCTCACCTTAAACCTATACCCTCTAGTTTCAGACTCCCCAACCTGAGAAAAGGACCTTTGCTATTCATCTTATTTGTGTCTCTCATGGTTTTATAAGCCTCTATAATGTCATCCCTCAGCCTCTGACACTCCAGGGGCAACAGCCCCAGAGGTTGAGAAAGAGAGTCCTTCAAAGACAGGTTAATGATAATGCAGGATAGGCATGTCCCTTTGAAAACAATGGATAAGAAAGGCAAGATTTGTGAACCGTGGATGACAGGAGAAATTGTGCGACTAGCCAAGAGGAAATGGGAAGTGTACATAAGGTCCAGGCAGCTATGAACAGAACGTGCCCTGGAGGAATATCGGAAGAGTAGGACCAGTCTTAAATGAGGAATCAAGTGGGCTAAAAGGGTTCATGAAATAGCTTTGGCGAGCAGTCTTAGGGAGAATCCTAAGGCCTTTTATTCTTATATAAGAAGCAAGTGGGTAACCAGAGAAAGGGTTGGTCCACTCAAGGATAAGGAAGGAAGGTTGTGTGCCTAACCTGAGAGAATAGCTGAGATTCTCAATGATTACTTTGCATCAGTATTCACTGAGGAACAGGAGGTGATGAATGCTGAGATTAGAGATACAAGTTTGTTTACTTTGGAGCAAGTTGACATAAGGAGGGAAGATGTGTTGGGTAGGCTAAAGGATATTAAGGTGGATAAATCCCCAGGATCGGATGGGATCTATCCCAGGTTACTGAGGGAGCTGAGCGAGGAAATAGTTGGGGCACTGACAGATATCTTTGTAACATCCTTAAACACAGGTGAGGTGCCAGAGGACTGGAGGGTTGCTAATGTTGTCCCCCTGTACAAGAAGGGTAATAAGGATATTCCGGGTAACTACAGACCAGTGAGCCTGATGTCAGTGGTGGGAAAGTTGCTGGAGAAGATACTGAGGGATAAAATCTATTCATATTTGGAAAAGAATGGGCTTATCAGTGATAAATGAGGTCTGCAGATGCTGGAGATCATAGCTGAAAATGTGTTGCTGGTTAAAGCACAGCAGGTCAGGCAGCATCTCAGGAATAGGGAATTTGACGTTTCGAGCATAAGCCCTTCATCAGGAATGAGAGAGAGTAGCCAAGCAGGCTAAGATAAAAGGTGGGGAGGAGGGACTTGGGGGAGGGGCGATGGAGGTGGGATAGGTGGAAGGAGGTCAAGGTGAGGGTGATAGGCCGGAGTGGGGTGGGGGCGGAGAGGTCAGTAAGGAGATTGCAGGTTAGGAGGGCGGTGCTGAGTTGAGGGAACCGACTGAGACAAGGTGGGGGGAGGGGAAATGAGGAAACTGGAGAAATCTGAATTCATACCTTGTGGTTGGAGGGTTCCCAGGCGGAAGATGAGGCGCTCCTCCTCCAGCCGTCGTGTTGTTATGTTCTGCCGGTGGAGGAGTCCAAGGACCTGCATGTCCTCGGTGGAGTGGGAGGGAGAGTTAAAGTGTTGAGCCACGGGGTGGTTGGGTTGGTTGGTCCGGGCGTCCCAGAGGTGTTCTCTGAAGCGTTCCGCAAGTAAGCGGCCCATCTCCCCAATATAGAGGAGGCCACATCGGGTGCAGCGGATGCAATAGATGATGTGTGTGGAGGTACAGGTGAACTTGTGGCGGATATGGAAGGATCCCTTGGGGCCTTGGAGGGAAGTGAGTGTGGAGGTGTGGGAGCCCACACCTCCACACTCACTTCCCTCCAAGGCCCCAAGGGATCCTTCCATATCCGCCACAAGTTCACCTGTACCTCCACACACATCATCTATTGCATCCGCTGCACCCGATGTGGCCTCCTCTATATTGGGGAGACGGGCCGCTTACTTGCGGAACGCTTCAGAGAACACCTCTGGGACGCCCGGACCAACCAACCCAACCACCCCGTGGCTCAACACTTTAACTCTCCCTCCCACTCCACCGAGGACATGCAGGTCCTTGGACTCCTCCACCGGCAGAACATAACAACACGACGGCTGGAGGAGGAGCGCCTCATCTTCCGCCTGGGAACCCTCCAACCACAAGGTATGAATTCAGATTTCTCCAGTTTCCTCATTTCCCCTCCCCCCACCTTGTCTTAGTCGGTTCCCTCAACTCAGCACCGCCCTCCTATCCTGCAATCTCCTTACTGACCTCTCCGCCCCCACCCCACTCCGGCCTATCACCCTCACCTTGACCTCCTTCCACCTATCCCACCTCCATCGCCCCTCCCCCAAGTCCCTCCTCCCCACCTTTTATCTTAGCCTGCTTGGCTACTCTCTCTCATTCCTGATGAAGGGCTTATGCTCGAAACGTCGAATTCCCTATTCCTGAGATGCTGCCTGACCTGCTGTGCTTTAACCAGCAACACATTTTCAGCTTATCAGTGATAGGCAACATGGTTTTATGCAGGGGAGATCATGCCTTACCAACTTAATAGAGTTCTTTGAGGAAGTGGCCAAGTTGATAGATGAAGGAAGGGTTGTAAATGCTATATATATATAGACTTTAGTAAGGCGTTTGATAAGGTTCCCGATGGTAAACTAATGGAGAAAGTAAAGTCACGTGGTGTGCAGGGTGTTCTAGCTAGGTGGATAAAGAACTGGTTGAGCAACAGGAGACAGAGAGTAGTAGTTGAAGGGAGTTTCTCGAAATGACCAGTGATGTTCCACAGGGGCCAGTGTTGGGGCCACTGTTGTTTGTGATATACATCAATGATCTGGAAGAGGGCGCTGTTGGTATGATCAGCAAGTTTGCAGATGACACAAAGATTGGTGAAGTAGCAGAAAGCATAAGGGACTGTCAAAGAATACAGGAGGATATAGATAGACTGGAGAGTTGGATGGAGAAGTGGCAGATGGAGTTCAATCCAGGCAAATGTGAGGTGATGCATTTTGGGAAGTCTAATTCTAGAGCGAACTATACTGTCAATGGAAGAGCGTTGGGAAAAGTTGATGAGCAGAGAGATCTGGGAGTTCAGGTCCATTGTACACTGAAGGTGGCTGCACAGATGGATAGAGTGGTCAAGAAGGCATATAGCATACTTGCCTTCATTGGACGGGGTATTGAGTATAAGAGCTGGCAGGTCATGTTAAAACTGTACAAGACTTTGGTTTGGCTGCATTAAGAATACTGTGTACAGTTCTGGTTGCCACATTACCAAAAGGATGTGGACACTTTGGAGAGGGTGCAGAGAAGGTTTATGAGGATGTTGTCTGGTATGGAAGGTACTAGCTATGTAGAGAAATTGAGTAGGTTAGGATTGTTTTCATTAGAAAAAAGAAAATTGAGGGGGACCAGATTGAAGTTTACAAAATCATGACTGGTGTGGACAGGGTAGATAGAGATAAGCTTTTTCCCAGGGTGAAGGATTCAATAACGAGAGGTCATGCTTTCAAGGTGAGAGGTAAAAAGTTTAAGGGGGATACACGCGGCAAGTACTTTACACAGAGGGGGCTGGGTGTCTGGAACATTGCCAACAGAGGTGGTAGAGGCAGGCACATTTAAGGTGCATCTGAACAGATGCATGAGTAGGTGGGGAGCAGAGGGACACAGATACTTGACGATAGGTTTAGACAGTGGATTTGGATTGGCTCAGGCTTGGAGGGCCGAAGGGTCTGTTCCCAGGCTGTAAATTTTCTTTGTTCTTTGTTCCTTGTTCATGGTAGCTTCAGAGCTGAAAATGTGTTGCTGGAAAAGCGCAGCAGGTCAGACAGCATCCAAGGAACAGGACATTCGACGTTTCGGGCATAAGCCCTTCCTGATGAAGGGCTTATGCCCAAAACGTCGAATTTCCTGTTCCTTGGATGCTGCCTGACCTGCTGCGCTTTTCCAGCAACACATTTTCAGCTCTGATCTCCAGCATCTGCAGACCTCACTTTCTCCTCATGGTAGCTTCAGCCAGTGTGGGAATTTAACCCACACTGTATCACAAACCAACCATCCAAGTTAACCAGACCCCTCTTTACTGTTTAATAGGAATGGGTCTTTCTTCCGCCTAAGACTTCAATCTTTTCCCATGTGGTATGTTATGGACTAGGCCAGACCACTCAAAACATTCTTAAGCAGGCAGCCCAGACCATAACTTATCAATTTGTTTCCATAAGTGTACAGTGAAACTTACTAGGAATAAGTTAGCCAGGTTGACTACCAGGATTTAAAACAGACAAAAATTTATTCCTAAAATTATACCATGAAGCACAAAGAACAGAATAAAGAACCTGTACAGAACCCAGTCTATCCAAACTAAACTTAATCATGTGTTCCAAATATACACAACATTCCCAATAAGAAACCCCTTAAACACAGAGCAAAAAATGAAACCAACGCTTACAGATCGAAATGAGATTAGCAAAAAGAGAGAGAGTCTCGCAGCCTGTTTCCATACAGCCCACAGCTGAACTCACCAACTCGTTCTGGAGTGAACTGCTCAGCTAGCGAGCTGGCCATACCCCTTTCATTGTACAGGTTACATCTAAAACATGACCACTTTGGCCTGAAGTCTCATCTGTTTCCATAGAAACAAAAAGGCGTCTCAGTACCATTTTATCTTTGTACCAAACCCAGCCGTTTCAGAGCCCGAAGCGTTTTGTGACCCCTCTGAAGAAAGTCAAGGACATGCTATCCTTGCGAGTGGGTGGCACGCTGGTTAGCACTGCTGCCTCACAGCGCCAAAGACCCGGATTCAATTCCTGCCTCAGGTGATTGACTGTGTGGAGTTTGCTCATTCTCCCCGTGTCTGCGTGGGTTTACTCCGGGTGCTCCAGTTTCCTCCCACAGTCCAAAAGTGTGCAGGTTAGATGAATTGGCCATGCTAAATTGCCTGTAGTGTTAGGTGAAGGGGTAAATGTAGGGGAATGGGTCTGGGTGGATTGCTCTTTGGTGGGTCGGTGTGGACTTGTTGGGCCGAAGGGCCTGTTTCCACATTGTAAGTAATCTAAAAAAAGGAACAGCTTTTAGGAAAATGACCAGCTTTGTGACAGGTAATAACAATACGAAGGATTAAATATTGTTTCAATCCTGTCTGATGGCATTATTTGACAACTCAGAACCCAGAATGAAATCTGGCTTGATGGATCATGTTTTATGGAAGTAGGTTTGCTCACTGAGCTGGAAGGTTCATTTTCAGATGTTTCGTCACCATACTAGGTAACATCATCAGTAAGTCTCCAGATAAAACATTGGTGGAATGGCCCACTTTCTATTTATGTGCTTAGGTTTCCTTGGGTTGGTGATGCCATTTCTGGTGGTGATGTAATTTCCTGTGGTTGTGTCATTTCCTGTTCTTTTTCTCAGTGGGTGGTAACAAACACATTGACCTAGATCCCATTTACCACCCCCAAGAAAAAGAACAGGAAATGTCACCACCACCGAAAATGACACCACCAACCAAGGAAACCTAAACACAAAAATAGAAAGCCGCCAGACCACCAGTGCTTCAACCAGTGGGTTCACTGATGATGTTACCTTTTGGTTGGTGACGAAACATCTGAAAAAGAACCTTCCAACTCAGCGAGCAAACTTACATCCAGAACCTCAACGTCAAATCTCAAAACTCATGATCATGTTTTATTTTTGTGAATGTGGTGTTCAATCACTGAAGCATTGTCACTTATGGTTACTTAAATCCTTCAACTTCAAAACAGAAGTTCACCACACAAAGGACAGAAACAATAAAAGGAAGCTGTCGAACTGTAAAATGCAGTTTGAAAGATCCTAAAGCACTCAGCAAAATGAAGTTTCAACTGATTTCCTATCATTACTCATTACAGAAACATAAATGGGAGAAATTACCCTTCGATAAGTTCTACACAACTGATTCACCCAATGTTCTGGTGAACATTTGAGCTTTGATACCAGAATATTCACAGGATGAAGAGCTTGACCTTGCTCAGCTTTCAACAACCTAGAGATTTCGACCCAAAAGCTCCTGGTTTAATAGATACAGAACCTATTTTTCTCTGCTGAGGTAGCTGTGTTTTTCCTGATCTGTTCTGAAGAAAAACACCTTTCTAGGAGAGAATTTTTACATGCCTCTGACTCAAGTCAGATATTATCTGATATTATCTGAACAAGAAATGACTCCTCAGCTCAGTTTTAAATAAGCGACCCATTAGTCTGAGATTACAATCTCTGGTCTTGGACTTTCCCACAAGGGGAACAACCTTTCCACATTGACCCCAAAATCTGAAAGAGCTGCCGACGCTGTACAAGAAAAATTGCTGGAAAAGCTCAGCAAGTCTGACAACATCTGTGCAGAAAAATCAGAAAGGGTCACTCAAACTGAAATTTTAATTCTGATTTCTCTCCACAGATGCTGCCAGATCTGCTGAGCTTTTCCAATAATTTATATTTTTGCCCCTTGGAATCTTTTATGTTTCAATAAGGCTGCCTATCATTCTTTTAAACTCCAATGAGTACAGGCCCAACCCACTCAATGTCTCCTCGAGGGACAGTCTCTCCATACCTAGATTCTGGATCAGTGGTGCTGGAAGAGCACAGCAGTTCAGGCAGCATCCAACAAGCAGCGAAATCGACGTTTCGGGTAAAAGCCCTTCATCAGGAATAAAAGCATAAGTTGAGCAAACCTTCATTGGGGGTGCCTCCAGTACCAATATATTCTTCCCTAAAAGAAGGGGCCCAAAACTGTTCACTGTATTCCAGCGGTGATCTGACTTGTGCCTCATATAATTTAGCAAGACCTCCCAGATTTCATACTCCATTCCCTTTAAAATAAAAGCCAATGTTTCATTGCCTTCCCTATCACTTGCTGAACTTGGATGTTAATGATTGTGATTAACGGCTTCACGCACCCACATGAAGTCACATGGGGAAATGAACATTAATAACCAGGTAGAATTTTACAACAGGAATGGGGGGGGGGTGAATTATAAGGAGAGGTTGGGAAATTTTTCACTGGAACGTAGGAGGTTGAGGGGTGACCTTCTCGAAGTTTATAAAATCATGAGGGGTACAGGTAAAGTGAATGGCAGGTGTCTTTTCTCTAGGGTGGGGGGATTTCAAGACTTAGGGGCATATTTTTAAAATGAGAGGGAGAAAGCTTTTAAAAATACATGAGGGCAACGCTTTTACCCAGAGATTGGTTTGTGTGTGGAATCAACTGCCAGAGGAAGTGGTGGATATGAGGACATTTACAACTTTACAACTTTACAAAAGACACTTAGATAAGTACAGGGATAGGAAAGGTTTGGAGGGATATGGGCCAGGCGTAGGCAGGTAGGACTAGTTTAGTTTGGGAACATGGTCAATATGGACTAGATGGACCGAAGGGTCTGTTTCCATGTTGTATGACCATAATAATTGATGATGGTTGTCACATTCATCATTATTACTATTGATTGAGTTGGGACATCTAACCTGATCATCTGTAAGATCCTCCCTCATTCTTCTAAATCCCAAAATAATAATCCCAGTCTACTCAATCTCTCATCAGCCAATGTGAACCTCCTCTGCAACACCTCCAGTGCCAGTACATCCTTTCTCAAGTACGGAGACCAAAACTGAATACAGTTCTCCAGGTGCGGTCTCACCATCACCCTATACAACTGCAGCATCCCCACAAACCCTACTCTATCCCAGTAACCCCACATTTACCATAGCTCGTCTACCCACACCACACAGCAAAGTAGCATGGCCAATCCACCTAATCTGCACATCTTTGGACTGCAGAAGGAAATCCACACAGAGGGGAACATGTAAACTTCACACAGAGAGTCACTCAAGGCCAGAGTTGAACCCAGGTTCATGGGGCTGTGAGGCAGCAGTGCTAACCACTGAGCCACGGTGCTGTCCACGGTAGATTGGGGTACGGACGAGGAGATAACTGCTCCTTTGCTCTTCTCACCTGAAAGACTGCACCTCAGACACTGCATCACCCCCTCAGTATTGCACTGGCACTGTCTCCCTAATTATTCTCTGCACTTCTGTGACTGTTAGGAGACGTGGTTTCAATTTCTTGCCCCAATCATCTCTGTTCGTGATACACAGCGAAGTACTCTGCCTGTGAAAATCACTTCCAGCAGCAGATGGCAGCAATGTGTAAATTATTCTCCAACCATGGGGATCAACTGTCCCCTTTAGTCCAAGTACCTCGACACGGTTCTGTCCCCTTTAGTCCAAGAACTCCCCACCTACGTTCGGGACACCACCCACGCCCTCCACCTCCTCCAGGATTTTCGCTTCCCCGGTCCCCAACGCCTTATTTTCACGATGGACATCCAGTCCCTGTACACCTCCATCCCCCATCACGAAGGACTCAAAGCCCTCCGCTTCTTCCTTGCCCGCCGCACCAACCAGTACCCTTCCACTGACACCCTCCTTCAACTGACTGAACTGGTCCTCACCCTGAATAACTTCTCTTTTCAATCCTCCCATTTCCTCCAAACTAAAGGAGTTGCCATGGGCACCCGCATGGGCCCCAGCTATGCCTGTCTCTTCGTAGGATATGTGGAACAGTCCATCTTCTGCAACTACATTGGCACCACCCCCCAGCTTTTCCTCCGCTACATCGATGACTGTATTGGCGCTGCCTCATGCTCCCACGAGGAGGTTGAACAGTTCATCAACTTTACTAACACCTTCCATCCCGACCTCAAATTCACCTGGACCGTCTCAGACTCCTCCCTCCCCTTCCTAGACCTTTCCATTTCTATCTCGGGCGACCGACTCAACACAGACATCTACCATAAACCGACTGACTCCCACAGCTACCTGGACTACACCTCCTCCCACCCTGCCCCCTGTAAAAACTCCATCCCATATTCCCAATTCCTTCGTCTCCGCCGCATCTGCTCCCAGGAGGACCAGTTCCAACACCGCACAGCCCAGATGGCCTCCTTCTTCAAGGACCGCAGATTCCCCCCAGACGTGATCGACGATGCCCTCCACCGCATCTCCTCCACTTCCCGCTCCTCCGCCCTTGAGCCCCGCTCCTCCAACCGCCACCAAGACAGAACCCCACTGGTTCTCACCTACCACCCCACCAACCTCCGTGTACAACGTATCATCCGCCGTCATTTCCGCCACCTCCAAACAGACCCCACCACCAGGAATATATTTCCCTCCCCTCCCCTATCAGCGTTCCGCAAAGACCACTCCCTTCGTGACTCCCTCGTCAGGTCCACACCCCCCACCAACCCAACCTCCACTCCCGGCACCTTCCCCTGCAACCGCAGGAAATGTAAAACTTGCACCCACACCTCCTCCCTCACTTCCCTCCAAGGCCCCAAGGGATCCTTCCATATCCGCCACAAGTTCACCTGTACCTCCACACACATCATCTATTGCATCCACTACACCCGATGTGGCCTCCTGTATATTGGGGAGACGGGCCGCTTACTTGCGGAACGCTTCAGAGAACATCTCTGGGACGCCCGGACCAACCAACCCAACCACCCCGTGGCTCAACACTTTAACTCTCCCTCCCACTCCACCGAGGACATGCAGGTCCTTGGACTCCTCCACCGGCAGAACATAACAACACGACAGATGGAGGAGGAGCGCCTCATCTTCTGCCTGGGAACCCTCCAACCACAAGGAATGAACTCAGATTTCTCCAGTTTCCTCATTTCCCCTCCCCCCACCTTGTCTCAGTCGGTTCCCTCAACTCAGCACCGCCCTCCTAACCTGCAATCTTCTTCCTGACCTCTCCGCCCCCACCCCACTCCGGCCTATCACCCTCACCTTGATCTCCTTCCACCTATCACATCTCCATCATCCCTCCCCCAAGTCCCTCCTCCCTACCTTTTATCTAAGCCTGCTTGGCACACTCTCCTCATTCCTGATGAAGGGCTCTGGCCCGAAACGTCGAATTTCCTGTTCCTTGGATGCTGCCTAACCTGCTGTGCTTTAACCAGCAACACATTTTCAGTTCAGATCAAATTTGGACCCCAATATGCCAACATTTTTATGCACAGGTTCGAACAAGATTTCTTCTCTATGCAGGATCTCCAACCAACATTGTACACCAGATACATTGATGACATTTTCTTCCTCGGGACCCGTGGCGAGGAGTCACTGATAAAACTACACAGTGACATCAACAAGTTTCATCCCACCATCAAACTCACCATGGACTACTCTCAACTGTCTGTCTCATTCTTGGACACATGCATCTCCATCAAGGATGGACACCTCAGCACCACACTCTACCGCAGACCCACAGACAACCTCACAATGCTACACTTCTTCAGCTTCCACCCAAAACATATTAAAAACAGCCATTCCCTATGGACAAGCCCTACGCATATACCGGATCTGCTCAGATTAGGAGGAACGTGACAGACACCTGGAAGTACTCAAGGGCAGTACTCAAGAACGGGGCACGATGCTCAACTCATCGACCGCCAGTTCCGACATGCCACAGCAAAGAACCGTAATGACCTCCTCAGGAGACAGACACGTGCTGCAACTGACAGGGTACCCTTCATTGTTCAGTACTTCCCAGTGGTTGAAAACTTATGCCATGTTCTTCGTGACCTGCAACACATTATCAATGAGGATGAGCACCTCACCAAGACCTTCCCCACACCTCCACTGCTCACCTTTAAACAACCACCAAACCTCAAACAGATCATTGTTCGTAGCAAACTGCCCGGCTCTCAGGACAACTCCATACAACCCTGTCACGGTGGACGCTGCAAGATGTGTCAGATTGTGGACATAGATACCACTGTTACGCGTGGGAACACCTCCCACCTTGTACGTGGCAGGTACTCATGTGACTCAGCCAACGTTGTCTATCTTATACGTTGCAGTCAAGGATGCCCGGAGGCATGGTACATTGGGGAAACCGAGCAAAGGCTACGACAACGGATGAATGGGCACCGCACGACAATCAACAGACAGGAGGGTTCCCTCCCAGTTGGGGAACACTTCAGTGGTCCAGGACATTTGACCTCGGACCTTCGGGTGACCATCCTCCAAGGTGGGCTTCGGGACAGACAGCAGAGGAAAGTGGCCGAGCAGAGGCTGATAGCTAAGTTTGGTACCCATAGGGAGGGCCTCAACCGGGACCTTGGGTTCGTGTCACATTACAGGTGATCACCATTGCACTACACACACACACAGATATTCCTACACACACACACTCTTACATACACACGGACACAGGTACACACAGAGCACACAGACACCCACACACACCCTTACAGGCACACACACTCACACATGCACCCCCTCACAGACTTAAGACACTCACCACACACACACACACACACACACACACACACATTCTCACACTCACAACCCCCACCCCAGACAGACAGACACACACACACACACACAGACAAAGACCCACATGCACACATATATTGTGTGGGGTGAATTTGTACTTGCAGAGTTATATTGCACTTTGCTCAAAAGCTGCATATATTCATGTAGAACTCTGAGCTCAAAAACTGCAGGAATTTATGTAAAACTCTGTTATCTCACCTTTTAGATTAGAATCAATCTAAACATCAGGTCATAGACAGAGAACACAGGGGGCTAACACCTTCAACATATTGTCTAGCTATCACCATTGTTAACAGCTAACCCGAAAATGCAACTTTAAAAAAAGGTTTTGTGATTTACACATGAAAGAAGTGAAACTATTACAGTATTCTAACAGATGAAAAGCTTAAGAGACGATCAAATTTTCAATGTATAATTTCAGTTACATCACACTGCAAATTTTTGCTATAAATTCTGTGTTACGATCGAGCCCTCCACAATCACCTGATGAAGGAGCGTCGCTCCGAAAGCTAGAGTGCTTCCAATTAAACCTGTTGGACTATAACCTGGTGTTGTGTGATTTTTAACTTTGTACACCCCAGTCCAACACCAGCATCTCCAAATCATTCTCCAGTCTAGTCACCACAATTCGATCAGGGCTTACCAGTGGTCTGTCTAGCCCTTTCCCACAATAAGACCTTACAAGCAGCACTGGGTGAGACTGGGTGTGAGGTTGGGGAGCAGGATCCACTCTGTAAAGTGGGACCAGAATGATAAAGGGGGACGGAGACAGTGTGTAAATAAAATGCAGGAGTAGGCCATTCAGCCCATCAAGCCTTCTCTCATAGTTAAGTTGGGGATGAGGGGCAATGTTCATTTCTCTCAGATGCTCAGAAACCAGTGGGACTCTCTTCCCTCAGAAAGTGGTTGGGTTTGGGTGGTGCACTGAATAGCTTTAACATAGAGGTCAGTCCCTTCTTCACTAACAAGGGAATGGTTTTGGGGGGGAAGGAGACAGGAAAGTGGACTTCAGGCTTCAGTCCGAGATCACTGATGATCTTACCAAGGGGCAGATGTTTAAAAGTGTCAGGCAGCCTAACCTGCTGCGCTTTTTCCAGCGCCACACTTTTTGACATCTGACTCTCCAGCATCTGCAGTCCTCACTCTCTCCTTATCAAGGGAAGAATGACCTGCTCACAGTGTGTGTCTGTATTAAGGCTCTCACTTGAACTTTAGAACAAAAAAAATGCTCAGAAGTAGCTAAATACTTGGAAAAGTTGAACTATCATTAGTTAGTTTGTTAAACATGCTCAGCATAGAATCAGAGTTTGTGTATGTGTGTGCATCTGGGAATATAGGAGGTTAATATTCTTGGGAAATGCACTCATTTCGCAGAGAACTGTGACTGCTTCATTACTCAGAGCTATCTACGTTGCACAACTTCCTCTCATCTCTTGTTAGGACAGACCCAGGGAACACACTAGCAAGTTAGTTCAGCACATCCACGTTTTCCTTCACAGCTGGGACGCTATGTTCAAGGAACAATTGATCTGAAAAATTGTTTACATTTCATCTGATTACGCAGCTCGGAAACTGGGGTGGGGGAGCCGACTCCAGACTGAATTTATCTGATTTTTTAATCAAAGTCTTTGTCAAATTCCTCCCCTTAGCACCCCCCCCACCCCCCCCCCCCCCCCCCCCCCTCCCCTGCCCCCGGCTTCTGAAGGTGAGGGCTGTGGTTTACAAAAATGTAACGTGTGCCAGAACAGTAAGGCCTTGTCGTAAATCCTTATCTACGATTCATCAGATTGTGAAGAGGATCTCACGCTGTTGTCCCTCAGGCGTGTCTCTCCAGGCCAGGGGAGGGGGATGGGGAAGGTGCCTGTAAAGGCAGGAATGAGTTGGATTGGTACCAACAGGAGACGTGTGTGGGATCTGATTTTGCTCTCCCAGAACATGATCTCTCTCAGTTGTCTCTCTCCCGGCACTGGGAACTGATTTTACTCGCAAAAGATTGTTCATATACACTCTTCCCAAAGTACTATGCACTCCCCTTCAGAAGAAATTGCATTTATATGACACCTTGAAAATAACACTAGACGTTTCACCACGTTTTTGCATATTCCTGATTAAGGGCTTATGCCCGAAACGTTGACTCTCCTGCTCCTAGGATGCTGCCTGACCGGCTGTGCTTTTCCAGCACCACACTTTTCGACAATGTTGACATCAATCAGATATTAGGACAAAGGGATCCAAAGGGCTCGCTCAAGGCGCTAAGAGATACTAAGGAGCACTTTACAGTCATACAGCATGGAAACACACGCTTCAGTCCAACCAATCCATAATCCCAAACTCGACTAGTCTCCCCAGCCAGCTCCTGGCCCATATCCTTCCAAACATCTCCCCTTTGTCCTAATTGTCTTTTAAACATTGAAGTCGTAAAGTATGATGCTGGCAAAGCACAGCAGGGCAGGCAGCAAGAGAGTTGACATTTTGGGCATAAGCCCTTCATCAGGAATTTTAAACATTGTAATTAAATTGAGGAGAGGGAGGAAGAGAGGTTTCGGGAGGGAATCTGAAAGCATTGGTTCTGGACAGTTCATGATAGAGCTACATTGCACAAAGTGGAGAATTGTTATCAGTGAGTGGTCGAGCTGGAGGAGGTGATAGGTTCAGAAGATGTAAGGCCACAAACATGAGGTTTTAGTTTATTTTTAATTCCGTCACAGGATGAGGGAATTGCAGCATTTATTGCCCATGCCTAATTGCACGGAGGACAGTTAAGAGTCAACCACATTGCTGCGGGTCTAGAGTCCCATGTAGGCCAGATCAGGTAAGGATGGCAGATTCCTTCCCTAAAGGACATTTGTGAACCAGATGGGTTTTTCCAACAATCAACATTGGATTCATGACCATCACTAGACACTCAATTCCAAATATTACTGAATTTGATTCCACTATCTACCGTTACAGGATTCAAACCTGGATCCCCAGAACATTAATAATCCAATAATAACATCACGAGGCTATCACTTCCCTGTCATAATATTGAAAGATCAGTAATCTTAGTGTGTCTGGGACAAAGTGACTTGGGATATGGCAGCTAAGTTCTGGATAAACTCATATCTATGGAATGTGGGAAATGGGAATTTTGAGTAATACTCTGGCTCCCTTTGTCAGATATTTGGAACTTCTACAGTTTCCCAAGGTAGCAACCCCAGTTCATTGAGATCAGTGTTACTAACATTAAAAAAAAATGAGTGTGATTGTTTGCTCCTGTGCTGAGGGTAATGAAAATACAGAAAAGAATTAGGAGGTAGAGGAGGCCATTCAGCCCCTCGGACCTGCCCTGTAATTCAGTCAGATCGAAGCTGATTTCATACCACAGCTCCACTTTCCCAGTCCTTGATCACCTAGTGACTGATCCTCTATTGAAGGCAGTATTTGATGAACAAGGCAGGATATGGAAGTCTGTTGGATACCAGATGGGTTGATGTAAAGTTGACATTGTAAATCTTGTATTTGGTTCAGCAGTGGCCAGTTTTTCTCTCCTTACTGAAAAAAGGATGAGTTTACCCATCAGATGGAGAGCAACTAAACTTCACATTGGGAAGGTCTTTAAATGTGATAAACAAATTGAGTGGGGCTCCTGAGCTGGACTTCATCCACCCTGAGGGCTTTTCCTTTCTTGCTTTTTTTCCCTCCATGGATTTACTTACATCTTATCCTGAGCTTGGAAGGCAGGTGGGCTCAGTGTGTGGATCTTGCGTGCCCCCAGTGTATGGATTTTGAGTGGGCTCAGTGTGTGGATCTTGAGTGGGCCCAGTGTATGGATTTTGAGTGGGCTCAGTGTGTGGATCTTGAGTGGGCCCAGTGTGTGGATCTCGAGTAGGCCCAGTTTTGTGGATCTTGCGTGGGCCCAGTGTGTGGATCTTGAGTGGCCCCAGCATGTGGATCCCGAGTGAGCCCAGTTTTGTGGATCTCAAGTGAGTCCAGTTTTGTGGATCTTGCGTAGGCTTAGTGTATGGACCCCAAATGGACCTGGTGAGTGGATATTGAGTGGGCCAGTTTTGAGAATCTTGCGTGGGCCCATCACAGAGGACAGTGGGCCCAGCGAGGACCTTACTTACTTTCCAGGGTGAGCACAGGACCTGGCATCAGAAGCAGCAGTTGCTACATTGGTGGGAGGTGCCATCATTGAGGTAGGCTCAGTGGTGAAAGATGGCGCCTGAGGATTAGTGATATCAGTATTGGTTGGGTCCAGCCACAGTACTGGTGGAAGGGCATCACAGTGACATCAAGAAGGTGGGCCCAGTGCCTGAGAATCTGTGACTCTGATGTTGTTTGGGTTCAATGTAGATGGCAGTGAATGGATGGAGGAGGGATGGTGCTACAGCTGTTGCTGATAATGAACTGGCTTAGGACTGATAGAGTTTCTTCAAGCTCTGTCTTTCCCTTATATCTTTTATTTTTAAATTATTCAAAATGGCACTGAATCATGACAACAAATAAAAGCTTTACGCTGTACTTTATTGTATTCTTACTGTAAAATCTATGTGACAATAAAATGAAAAAAAAAAGAGATTGGCTAGATTTGGCCTTTATCCCTATATTTTGGAAGAATGGAAGAAATCTCATTGAAACACTCACTCCCGATCCGACATCTCACCCCATTTCATACCCTCATCAACCATCCCAACCCATCCTCGTCACTCAACCTCCCCATTGCAACCCACCCTCATCACCCACCCTCATTCACCCACCAATCTAATCCACCCTCATCATTCACCCTCCATCCCAACCCACCCTCACTCACCCATCCAATCTAATCCACCCTCATCATTCACCCCCCCATCCCAACCCACCCTCACTCACCCACCAATCTAATCCACCCTCATCATTCACCCCCCATCCCAACCCACCATCATCATCCACCCTCATCACTCATCCTGCCATCCCAAACTGCCCTCATCACCCATCCCCCCCATCCCAACCCACCCTCATCATCCACCCACTCTTTCAAAGTGATTTGGCAAATTTGAGTGAGTGGGTAAATGCATGATTGTTGCAGTATAATGTGACTAAATGTGAGCTTATCTACTTTGGTGGCAAATGCAGGATGGTAGGTAATTACCTGAATGGCTATAGATGGAGAGAGGGGAATGTGAAAGAGATCTGGATGTCCTTGTACACCAGTCGCTGAAGGTAAGCACCCTGATGCAGCGATTGGTCAAGAAGACCGAAGGATATATTGGCCTCATAGTGAGAGGGTAGGAATGCTTTGCTGGAATTGTACAGGGCCTTGGCAAGACCACACCTGGTCTCCTTATCTGAGCGAGGATGCTCTGGTAATGGAAGGAGTGCCGTGAACATTTACCAGATTGATTCCTGGCATGGCAGGACTGACGTACAAAATGAGATTGGATCGTTTAGGATATTCATTAGAGTTTAGAAGTTGGGAGCGCTGGGGATCTCATATAATCCAATAAAATTCTATCAGGATGAGACAGGATAAAGACAGGAAGGATAATCCCAATGACCAGGGAGTGCAGAACCAGGGTCACATAGTGAGGTTACAGAGTAGGGCATTCAGGGCTGAGATTTCTTCACCCACAGAGCAGTGAGCTGTGGAATTCCTTGCCACAGAAAGCAGTTGAGGCCAAAATATTGAATGTTTTCACTTAGGAAGAGTCCTTAGGGCTAAAGGGACCAAAACATCTGGGGATATTGTGAGAACAGGGGACTAAATTGGATGATCAACCATGATCATATTGAAAGGGCTGAATGGCCTACTCCCACATCTGTTTCCTGTTTACTTTTCCATCTTGTCCCAGCCCTTTCCTCATCACCCATCCCCTTGTGCATCCCTGACTCCATCCCTCACCTCCCCAAACTATCCACTCCACCCATTCCCTTCCTCACCATCACCCAATCAACCCTCTTCCTGCATCCCATCTCACACGCTCATCACCCCACTTTCATTCCCTCACACCCTTTTCATCCAACTTCCTATCAACCCATCCTCATCAAAGAGCCTCCAATCACAGCATTCTGCAGGAATGTGCAACAAAGCGCTGTTCTAGGCAGCAACACTCACAAATCAAAACCAATCCACACTCCCCCCCCCTTTCTATCGCAGCCCCTGCAATCCCCTTGGTCTCTGCCCTGTCCTTCCCTGTAGTAAAAAGTGAGGTCTGCAGATGCTGGAGATCACAGTTGAAAATGTGTTGCTGGTTAAAGCACAGCAGGTCAGGCAGCATCCAAGGAACAGGAAATTCGATGTTTCGGGCATAAGCCCTTCATCAGGAATGAGGAGAGGGTGCCAGGCAGGCTAAGATAAAAGGTAGGGAGGAGGGACTTGGGGGAGGGGCGATGGAGATGTGATAGGTGGAAGGAGGTCAAGGTGAGGGTGATAGGCCAGAGTGGGGTGGGGGCGGAGAGGTCAGGAAGAAGATTACAGACGCCCTCCTAACCTGCAATCTTCTTCCTGACCTCTCCGCCCCCACCCCACTCCGGCCTATCACCCTGTCCTTCCCTGTCCAGCCACAAACATCAGGACAAGATGCAACAGTTTAAACAGAATATGCTGAGATTAATTTAATGTTACATCAGCCCGCGTGGTTCCTGAGCAGCCACCTGCTCAGGATTCACTCTTCCTTCCTTCCTTCCTTCTAGACCACACCACAGAAAGAGGAACAGCTTGAGAAAGGCTTGGCAGACACTCTGCTGATATCAGCCCAATGTAATCTTGGAAATTGCTGAGCTTAACTGCAGCGTGAGCACAATTTCAATCAGAGCAATCACAGGGGAACTACAGATTGTCTCACACAGTCACTGTGGGAATCCCCCTTCTTAGAATCATAGATTCATAGAGATGTACAGCACAGAAACAGAGCTTCAGTCAAACTCGTCCATGCCAACCAGATTTCCCATTACCAGCACCCGGCCCATATCCCTCTAAACCCTCCTGTTCATATACCCATCCAGATGCCTTTTAAATGTTGCAATTGTACCAGCTTGGTACCACTTCCTCTGGCAGCTCATTCCATACGTGCACCATCCTCAGTGTGAAAACGTTGCCCCTTTAGATCCCTTTTATATCTTTCCCCTATCAACCTATTTCTATGTCCTCTCGTTCTGAACTCCTCCACCCCAGGGATAAGAACTTGTCTATTTATCCAATCTATGCCCCTCATGATTTTATAAATCTCTATAAGGTCACCCTTCAGCCTCCAACATTCCAGGGAAAACAGCTCTAGCCTCCTCAGCCTCTCCCTGTAGCTCAAACCCTCCAATCCTGGCAACATCCTTGTAAATCGTTTCTGAACCCTTTCAAGTTTCACAACATGCTTCCGATAGGAGGGACACCATCAAATTGAGGGATGTCTGTCTGAAAATTCATGCAGAAATGTCGAGTAGCGTGGAGTTGTTTTTACTTTAACTTTTTCTAGGACGTTAGCCTCAGAATCAAGATTAGCATTTGTTTCCCTTGGGAAGTTGGTGAAAAACTGCCTTCTTGAAGCATTGGTATCGAGTTCATTCTAACCGAGTGACTAACCAGGTCACTTTAGGGGGCAGTGAAATAGTCTGTCAACTCGGCATGGGACTGGAGTCACATTTAGGCCCAGACCAGGTAAGGACAGGGTGTGCCCTTCCCTGAAGGATGTCAATGAACAGTTGGGTTTGATTTTATTAGTGATCTGACAGCTTCATGGACCTCACTTTTCTGTTTCTAAGTTGAATCAAAATTCTCAAAATAGTTGAAATTTCTTGAATGATAGAGCACAGGAAGTGAGCTGTTCAATCTCTGGGACCTGTGCTGCATCATTAATACAGACATTTATCGAATTTCATTCTCCTGCTTCACCCCAACCCTTCCCTCCATCAAGTAAATTATTTCTTTTTATATTTTTACCCAATTCATTTTTGGAAGTTTCCATTAAATTTGCTTTCCTCTGTTCTTTTCACACAACATGTTCCAGATCAAACAACTCGCTGCTTGAAAATCTAAATTAAAAATCTAACCATGACCATGAAACTTGTCAATTGATGTAAAAGAAAACCCATCTGATTCACTCATGAGTCATAGAGTCATTGAGATGTACAGCATGGAAACAGACCCTTCCATCCACCTTTTCCATGCTGACCAGATATCTTCAATTAATCTGCTCCTATTGGCCCATGTCCCTCTAATCTCTTCCTATTCATATATCCATCTAGATGCCTTTTAAATGTTGCACTTGTACCAGCCTCCACCACTTCCTCTGGCAGCTCATTCCATACACGCAACACGAGTGAAAAAGTTGCCCCTTAGGTCTCTTTTATGTCTTTCCCCTCTCACCCTAAACCTGTGCCATTTAGATTTGGACTCCCCGACCCCAGGGTAATGACCTTGACTATTGACCCTATCCATGCCCCTCATGATTTTACAACCCTCTGTAAGGTCACCCCTCAGCCTCCGACGTTCCAGAGGAAACAGCCCCAGCCCTATTCAGCCTCTCCCTGTAGCTGAAACCCTTCAGCCCCAGCAACGTCTTTTCTGAACCCTTCCAGGTTTAACAACGTCTTTGCTGTAGCAGGGAGATCAGAGGGAAGGAAATCTGCTGTCCTTCTCCAGTCTGGCCTGCATGTGACTTCAGAGCAACAGCAACGTTGGTGACTCTGAACTGAACTTTGAAACATCCTTAGCAAGCATGCCATTCAGTTTTATCCAAGGGTAACTAGGGGTGGGCAATTAATGCCGGCCCAGTCATAGAGTCGTCCAGCATGGTTTAAGGCCCTTTGGCCCAACACCCAATACACTTACTCTTTTGCCAATACCCTAAAGTTAATTACTTTAAATCTGTGTCCTCTGTTGACTGACCCAGAACTGTGATGGACTGAACAAAAACAAAACTGAAAGAACTGCAGATGCTGGAAATCAGAAACAGAAACAGAAATTGCAGGAAAAACTCAGCAGGTCTGGCAGCATCTGTAGGAAGAAAGCAGAGGTAGTGTTTCAGGTCTAGGTGAGACCTGCTGAGATTTACCAGCAACCTCTGCTTCTGTTTCATCTGCCTTGGAAACAGTTTCTCCATACTTACTCTGCCTAAGCCCTTTATAATTTGAAATATCTCTATTAATTCTCTCATTCAGCTTCTCAGCTAAACAGAGCATAGCCCTCAGTTTCTGGAATACCTCCACGTTATTGAAGTGCCTCACCTCTGGAATCATTCCCATCATTCCCAAGGTCTCAGGCTATGGCCAATGCACACTGACTGGTATATGCACTCGGCCAAGGATTTTGGAAGAGCTTTATAGAAATAATAACAGTGCCATCAAGGCATGATCTGGGAAAATATGGATAAAAGATTGAACCCCCCCCCCCCCCCCCCCCATTACTCCTGCCCATATCCATCCCATTTTTTTCAGTGCAATATTCCCACTCACCCCCATCTTCACCCCCACTATTTCCTGCTATAAACCCCTCCTCCAGACCCATGTGAACAACCTATTTCAGAGTGTAACTCTGATTGTGTGACCATGGCAATAACATCATTTGCATCATCAGTATCTACCTTATTTTTCCGCGGAAATCATTCCTAAAACCTGGAAGCTATTATGTAAAATTAATGAGCTTTCTGAGCCAACTTCTGCTTGTTTTTTTTCTCCCTGTTCTCTCCCTGTTTTCCAGAAGGCAGATTCTCTTCTGTCTTCTCCCAAACCCCAGACAATGTTCAACAAACACTCCTCCCTGTGAGCCAAGGCTGTGAATATCAACAAGTAAAAAATGAGGTCTGCAGATGCTGGAGATCACAGCTGAAAATGTGTTGCTGGTCAAAGCACAGCAGGCCAGGCAGCATCTCAGGAATATTCCTGAGATGCTGCCTGGCCTGCTGTGCTTTGACCAGCAACACATTTTCAGCTGTGAATATCAACAGGCTATTCCTTACCTGGAAGCCTCACAGCCCATTCTTGCACCCACCACCCACCCAACCCAGTGACCTGTTGATATTCTGTGCCTCCGCTCGGGATCGGGACAAACATAGAAAATAGGATCAGGAGTACCGAGTGGTGGAATGCACTGCCAGCGATGGGAGTAGAGTCAGAGACATGAGGGACTGTTAAGCCAACACTGGACAAGCACATGGATGGCAGTGAATGGAGGATTGTGCAGGTTAGGTTGATCTTAGATTAAGATAAATGCTCGTCACAGCATCATGGGCCGAAGGCCCTGTACTGTGGTGTACTGTTTTCTATGAGTAGGCCATTCGGTCCTTCGAGCCTCCTGCATCATTCAATACAATCATTGTTGATCATCCAGCTCGATACCCTGTTCTCCTTTCGTTCCCCAGCCCCTTTGATCCTTTAGCCCTAACAACTATGTCTAACTCCTTCTTGAAAATATGCAAAGTTTTGACCTCAACCACTGTCTGTGACAGGGAATTCCACAGGCTCCCCACTCTTCAGGTGAAGAAATTTCTCCTCATCTCAGTCCTAAATAGCCTACCCTGTATCCTGAGACTGCGAGCCCATGGTTCTGGACTCCCTGGTCATTGGGAACATCCTGTCTAGCTCTGTTAGAATTTTATAGGTTTCAATGAGATCAATCTTCTCTATCAATCTCAATCTTCTAAACTCCAGTAAATATAATCACAAATGATTCAATCTCTTTTCACACATCAGTCCTGCCAACTCAGGGATCAGTTTGGTAACTCTTTGTTGCACTCCCTCCCTAGTCAGAACACCTACCTCAGACAGGGAGACCAAAACTGCACCCTATATTCCAGATGTGGTCTTACCAAAGCTCTGAACACAGGAATCTCCTGCAGTTCCCTGTTTGGGAGGAGAATTGCAGCATCTCTTTGCTGCCGTGAGAAGGTGTTGGGTGGCGTGTTCTATGTCTTCACCCATTGCACCATTTTACACACGGCAGATAGCATCACAGATGAGCTTCCTGCTCAGGCACCAATCAAACTCCATAAGTCAAAGCTTCCCAAACTGTGGGTCACAGGGCCTGCAGCCTAAGTTTTGGGGTCATGAGTTCTGAGGTAATAATTACTGTGGGAGCTCCAAGTTGTTTTTTCCAGTTATTGGGGGTGGCCAAACTGCCCAATCCTGGAGACCTTAATCCTGCTCTGAAAATTGTTTGCACACACACACACACACACACAGAAATATCTTCCTCAGCCCCAGCACGGGTCTGGGATCTTGGGAACCAACCAGTCCCAAACTGGAACCATGATGACATTCAGGGCGTATTGGTCTTAAGTGACTGAGTGACAGTCAGCCTCTCTGTTGGGATAGCCCAGGTATGGGAGGAGCTCTGTCAGGTAAATCCTGAAGGCCCACAGTGAGTTTGGGGAGGAGGCCTTCTTTGGTCAAGGGAGACAAGAGCATACATGACCTCAATGACCCTTGGTGTCCCCACTGAGAGTGCCCAAGGCATCAGCACATCCCCTGCAGAGAGAGGTGATGGTCTGTTGTGTTACCATGGTCTTACCAGACCATAGGGCTGCTCTTAATTGGAGAGAGGGAGAGAGAGAAAGAGAGAGAGAGAGAGAGAGAGGTGACTGGCAGTGATTTAATCGGAGGGTCACAATGCCACAGATGAGGGGGAGAGGTTGCGAAGGACAATTCTTCACAGTAACCTCAACCAGGGTGGGAATTGAACCCATGCTGTTGGCGTCACTCTGTTTCAGGAAGGAAATCTGCCGTCCTCACCTGGTCTGACCTACATGTGACTATAGATCCATAGCAATGTGGTTGACTCTCAACTCTGTACAGCCAACTGAGCTAATTAGCCCCTCAAATCTGAGGTGTAAAGTTAGTTATTGTCAGTACATATGGTAATCATCAATTCTAAAATGCAATGTGCTTCATCAATGCCCTTTAGGGAAGGAAATCTGCCATCTTTACCTGGTAGGTATTTACTGCCATTTTGAAATGGCCAAGCAAGTCCTGAGGTCATTGGCATCAAAGCTGCACTTGGCACTGATGCCCATATTTCATAAAGGAATTTGCAAATGACCCCCATGGTGCTGTCTGAGCTCTCAGCTGTGGATGACAGTGCCCACCCTCACTTAGGGAGTCAGCTCTGACCTTACTCTGCCAGCAAAAGGTGTTCCCACTCCCCCAACACCTGACTCCAATCACCCTCGAGCAGGTTCACATTCCCCCAACCCCAACAACCTCATCCCCATCCTGACCACGGCCCTGATGGGAGGCGGTTCCCAGGCCCCACCCATCAAATCTCACCCTACAGCTGTTGCCCAGGCCCCGAGTTGGAATTGAAACACATTCCCTTTCCATGGGACAGGCCTGTCCGTGAAGTGATGGCCCAGTTTCCTGAGTTCACTTCAGTGGTGTAATTAGTTATTCAGCAGTCTCCTTGTAGATGGAGAAGCAGGCAGTACCTGGGAAATTGCACTCTTGCAAGAGGCTGCACAGAGGCAGAGAGAGAGAGTGACAGAGAGAAAGAGAGAGAGAGAGAGAGAGAGAGAGAGAGAGAGAAAATGCCCAGAAACAGTTATTACACACCCACATCCACCCCACTTCCCACATACATGCTCTCACACACACACACTCACAGACACACACACACACATGCTCACACAAACACACACACAAACACTCAAAAACCTACACACACACACACACACACACACACACACACACACACACACACACACACACACACACACACACACACACACACCTGTTAGTGATAAACCTCCCTATCCAACAACTCCACCCCTCCCCTCTGGCCCGACCACCGCTAGCCCCAGAGAGATCTAAACAGCTGGAATTCACACAGATGCAGATTCAATAGAAGGAAAGAAACAACTTGCATCAACATTTCAGTTTACATTCCAAAGTATTTCACAGCCTGTAACGACAGCCCATAAAACTCAAGAACAGAAGTACACCTTTCGAGTCTGCTCTGCCAAGAATGAGATCAGGACAGATCCACTAATTGTTAACTCCATTTTCCTGCCTTTGCCCTCCATCCTTTGATTGCCTTCCTGATTAAAAGTGTGTCTATCTCAGCCTTGGATATACTTGAAAGACTTTTTGAGATAATGTTCCTGTGGGAATGGAGGCAATTTGACAACCGATTTGTACCCAGCAAGCTCCCACAGACAACAATCAGATTAGTGACCAAGCCATTTGATTTCATAGGTAGTGGGATACATTTGGAGAACTCTCTTAGACTTTAAACTAGTCACAGAGTCATATAACAAAAAACAGGCCCTATGGCCCAATGCTGACCAGCAAACGCCAAACTACACTAATCCTGTTTACCAGCATTTGGTCCATAACCTATTACGCTCTGGTATGTTAAATGCTCATCCAGATGCTTCTTAAATGTTATGTGAGTACCTGCCTCCACCACCCTCTCAGACAATGCATTCCATATTTTTTATCACATTTCTCAGGTCTGCTCTAAACCATTTGCCCCTCACCTTTAACTTGTGCCCTCTGGTCTTAGAACGTCAGCCCTGGGGAACAGTGTAGCATGTGACCGAACACCTCCACCAGAGAGACGGGGTGGGGTAAAGCCACAGTTTGACATTGTATTTGAAAAACAGCATTGCTGGCAGGGTGGCACTCCCTGTGCTGGTAGCCAGTGTCATGCCCAATCCATGTTATGTGGCTTTATTTTTATTTTTGCTTTGATTTTTTAAATCTTTGCCTTTGATGCCAAATCCTTCGGCCGTCCCTATCTCTTTAATCCCCTCCAGCTCCATGACCATCCAAGGTAACTGGTCTCTTCCATTTACCCCTGTCCTGTGCATCTCCAATCTAATTGCTCCACTATTAGTGGTCGTACCTTAATTTGCTGAGCCCCTAATCTCCAGGATGCCCTCTCCACTCCTCCCTTTACAGCGCACCTTCAAATCTACCTCTTCGACCAAGCGACTTGTGATCTGACCTAACATCTTCTCAAATCTTTTATTCATTCATAGATATGAGTGACGCTGGATGGGCCAGCATTTATTGCTGATCCCTAATTGCCCAGAGGGCAGTTGAGAGTCAACCACATTGCTGTGGATCTATAGTCACATGTAGGTCAGACCAGGTGAGGATGGCAGATTTCCTTCCTGAAAGTGAATCAGATGGGTTTTTATGACAATTGACAGTAGATTAGCTTTCAGTTCCAGATTTTCAACAAATTCAAATTTTACTATCTGCCACTTTGGGATTCAAACCCCATATCCCTGAAACGTTGACCTGGAGTTCTGGATTTCTAAGCCTATGAAATTATTGCTATACCACCACCTCCCTGTATGGCTCAGTGCTGTTTTACATCATTATCTCCTATGAAGCATCGTGGGGCATTTTCTTACACCAAAGATGCGACATGAATGAGTGTTGTTGTTGCATGCACAATAATACTATGTGTCAGCTGAGGTGGTAAAGGTTGATCTCAGCAAGGTTCAGACTCGGTCATGAACAGGGCCCGAGTTGAACACATTCCTTTCCTAACCAGCAGGGGAATCCACCTTCCAAATTATCAGCCAGTTAGTCAGATGGAAGGGATGCCGACATGGAAAGTGAAATGACACATCTTACATTAGATGTGCCACAACGAAACAGTTTCTCCAGAAACCGCCCCGCTGCATATGGGGCAGAAATTTCCCAGCTCAAAGAAGCAGTGCTCAGAAACCTTGCACTCACTCCCCACACAGGAGCCCCTACAACACAGAACATCTTTCCCCTGTCTCCTCTACATCCACACGACACACAGACTCATTCCTAAAGCACCCTCAGTGTGCAAACACGCCCATCTACTTGTATACAAACACATTGGCAAATTTACTCACACAATCCATGTACCACGCTCTGTTACACACTGATACTGGTATACACGCATATCCATGTACCAAGCATATTAAGCTACTGTCACTCACTTACAATGGTCATCTGCAGAATATATGATCTGCTCTCAACCAGCTCCTTCTCTTGAATTCCTCCTTCCCTACCCTTTCCCTCTCTCTCTCCTTCACTCATCTGCCTCCTTCTCATTCACTATCACCCCCTCCTTGCACCTTCTTTCCCCTTTCTCAATCCCTCCCATCACTTCTTTTCCTCCTCTACCACACTCCAAACCCCCTCTCTTAAGGACATAAAGTCGTACAACACCAAAACAGATCTTTTGGCCCAACAAGTCCATGCTGACCTGCTGTCCGAAACTGAACTAGTCCCATTTACCTGCTTTTAGCCAATATCACTCTGACCTTTTCCTTATCCATGTACCTGTCCAAAGATCTATTAAATAATGTAATTGTATCCACCTCCACCACTTCTTCTAACAGCTCATTCCAAATATGCATCACCCTCTGTGTGAAAAACTTACCCCTCAGGTCCCTTTAAAATATCTCCCCTCTCACCTCAAATCTATGCCCTCTCGTTTTGGACTCCCCTACCCTTGGCTATTCACCTTATCCATGTCCCTCATGATTTTATAAACCGCCAAAGGTCACACTTCAGCTTCCTACCCTCCAGGAAGAAAAGTCCCAACCTGGCCAGCCTTTCCATATAACTCAATCCCTCCAGTCTCAGTAATATCCTAGTAAATCATTTCGCACCCTTTCTGGTTTAATAACATCCTTCCTATAGCAGGGCTACTAGAATTGTATGCAGTACTCCAAATGAGTCCTTCCTAAAGTCTTGTAAAGCTGTAACAAGATGTCTCAACTCCTGCACTCAGTGCTCTAACTGATGAAGGTAAGCATGCTAACTATCTTCTTCACCATCCTGTCTACCTGTGGACTTTCAAGGAACTATGTACCTGCACCCCTAGGTCTCTGTGTTCAATGACACTGCCCATGGCCTTGCCATTAACTGTGTAAGTCCTGCATTGTTTGTCTTCCAAAATGCAAATCCTCGCATTTATCTAAATCAAACTCCATCTTCCTCACTTCCACCACACAGGCTCCGCTCTCCATCCCTTTCACCACCCACCCTTCCATTGTGTTTTCTCCCACCCACCTCTCTCCATCTCTTGCCCTACTCACCCATGCCCCTTTCTCTCTCCCCCTTTCTCCTTTCCTTCTTTCCCTCCCACACACTCCTCTTTCACTCTTTCCTCTCTTTCCCTGAACTCTCTTTCCTTTACCCTATTCCCTCTCTCAGCCTCATCCCTCTGACTCTTCCTCTCCCCCTTTTCCCTCACCTCCTCCTCTCTCACCCTTCCCCTCCACATCCTTGCCCCACTTCTCTCTATCCGAACTTATTTCTGTCTCACTCCCTGTCTCTTTCTCATTTTCCCACCCAACCCCCATTTCTATATCACTCTCTCGTCCTCCCCTGCAACTTTCAGAAACATTTACTGAACTTTTATCATGTACTTCCAGAATGACTTATCAGAATTTTTCTTTTCAGTTCAACACGTCACCCTGAGCAATGTTGAGGTTAAAACTTCGTCTGGTCAGTCACACGTACACAAAATTCAGAAACAAATTAATGGATTAAACTGAAAAAGCATGAATTCACTTTTAGATTTAGAAAATGAAACTATCTAGCCCACTGCTGACAGGTGAGAAGGTTATTACAAAGTTGAAACAAGAAATTGATCACCAATTCTCTCAATATTCAAATCCCACTCTGCATTCGCCTGCCTGGACATAGACTGAGTCATTTATTGGAAAGGATGCATACACAACCAAATGTTGCTGGAACATTTCAAGCAAATAAGTTGGAATTTCAGGATAAGCTACATATTTCCCCTGTGAATCATGGAAGTTATTGCCTGAAGCACTCAATTATTAATCTCTTTCTTACCTTGGATAGAATATGTGTCGACATCCTGTATGTGAGTGGTCTGGATCTATGCGTGTTAATATTTGTGTATAAAGTGAGTCGCTACGACATCATATTCAAATGAGTTATTTCATTTATTTACAAGATAAATTTGATCGACAAGTGTTAATAATTACTGCTCGCACCCCGATGACTCAGCAGGCAGTGCTAACCAGAGCTCAGAGGGTAACACACTCTCTCTTTCTCTCACACACGTCCCCCATCACAGGTTTGTGGGTCACAGGATCACAGACGTGTCAAAGAGAAGAAGAAGGCTATTCAGCCCATCATGTCTGCACTGGCTCTTCAAATGAGCATCAGTAGAATCATAGAACAGAATCACGACAGTGTGGAAGCAGGCCATTTGGCCTATTGAGACCACACCAACCTTCCAAAGAGCATCCCACCCTATCAGTGTAACGTCACATTTCCTCTGGCCAGTCCACCTAGCCTACACATGTTTAGACTATGGGAGGAAACCAGAGCACCCAGAGGAAACCCATACAGATGCAGGGAGAATGTGCAAACTCCACACGGACAGTCACCCAAGGCTGGAATCGAACCCAGGTCCCTGACGCTGTGATAACCACTGAGCCACCATGTCACCTTTTGTCAATTGAGTTTCAACTGTGCAAGGAGAACAGTCCCAACCTCTCCAATTTTTCCTCATCACTGATGTTTCTCATCCCTGGACTCTCCTTCTAAACCTCCTCCCTCCTATAAGGCATGGTGACCCTAAGTCCTCTCTCTCTCTCTCTCTCTCTATCTCTGTCTCTGTCTCTGTCTCTGTCTTTCTCTCTCTAATGAGAGAGCAGTCATATGGCCCTCTGGAACTACAGCTACTTTGTGTAGGAATACGCAACTTCATAGTAGGCCATTCAGCCCTTGCGCCTGCTCTACTATTTGATAAAATTATGGTTAATTTGATTGTGGCCTGACACTCATTGCTCTTCCAACTGATTACATCCCACCCCCACAAAACCACCCCGACATCCTTAGAACCCCTCGTTATCAAGAATCTATCCAAATCTTTCTGAAATAAATATTCACAACCGCCTTTCATTATTGCTGGGGAAGAGTTCCAAAGACTGATTACTCTCTGAGGTAACACACTTCTCCTCATCTCTCTCTTAACTGGGAGGGCCCTTGTTTTTAAGCTTTCCCCTGGTTCTAGTCTGCATCACACCCTCTCAGTAAAACTGAGAGAATTGCCAATGCTGGAAGGCAGGAACGAAAACAGAAATTGCTGGAAAAGCTTGGCAGGTCTGGCAGCATCTGAGGAGACAAAACAGAACTAATGTTTCAGATTCAGCGACCCTTCCTCAGAACTATTGTTGGGAAAACCCATCTGGTTCACTAATCCTTTCGGGAAGCAAACTTTCATCCGTACTTGGTCTGGCCAACATGTGACTCCAGACCCACAGCAATGTGGTTGACTTTTAATTGCCCCCTAGGCAATTAGAGATGGGCAATAAGTGTTGTCCTAGCCAGCAATGTCCTCATTGGACCCGAAACATTAACTCTGCTTTCTCTCCATGGATGCTGCCAGACCTGCTGAATTTTCCCAGCAATTGCTGTTTTTGTTTCTAATCCGCTGAGTATCCACCCTGTCAAGTCCCCTCAGGATCTGAAATGTTTTCAATAAGATCACATCTCATCCTTCTCGATTCCAATGGATACAGACCCAGCCTATTTCTTGTTTTTCTCTCTCCACAGATGCTGCCAGTTGGGTGTTTCTGCATTTGCTTGTTTTCTCTCAGATTGCCAGCATCTGCAGCTTTTTGCTTGCACAACTTTAATACAACACTCAGACCCTCTGCTGAACTTCTTATCTCAGATCAGATCAGTCAATGGATACTCCCTCTCTCTGTCGAACAGTCTGTACTGCAGAAAAGAAAATTGCATTTCAATAGCACATTTCCCACCGCAAAGCTCATTACAGCTAACAAAATATTTTACTGTAGTATAATAAAGTAGAGAAAACACTGGAGCCAATTTGGAAGCTCCCACAGACAGTCAAGTAATAATTTGCATAAAAAATAGGGAGGTGATAGCCTAGTGGTATTAACACTGGACTATTAATCCAAAGACCTAGGTCATGTCCCGAAGACTGGGGTTCAGATCCTGCCACAGCAGGTAGTGGAATTTGAATTCAACAAAAATCTGGAATTAAGGGTCTAATGATGACCATGAAACCATTATTTATTGCTGGAAAAACCCATCTGGTTCACTGATGTCCTTCAGGGAAGGACACTTCCATCCTTACCTGGTCTGGCCTACATGTGACTCCAGACCCACAGCAAATGTGGTTGACTCTTAACTACCCTCTGGGCAATTAAGGATGGGCAGTAAATGCTGTCCTAGCCAGCTATGTCCTCATCCCATCAATGAATAATGAAAAAAGAAAAATTTAGATGAGAACATAGGCATTGTTAGTAAATTTGCAGATGACACCAAAATTTGAGGTCGAGTGGACAGTGAAGAAGGTTATCCAAAATTACAAAGTGATCGTGATCAATTGGGTCAATGGGCTGAGGAGGGGCAGATAGCGTTTAATTTGGATAAATGCGAGGTATTGCGTTTGGGTATAATAAACAAGGGCAGGACTTATACAGTTAAAAGGAGGGCCTTGTGTAGAACAGAGAGACCTCAAGGTTCAGGCACATAATTCCTTGAAGTTTGTATCATAGAACATAGAAAAATACAGCGCAGTACAGGCCCTTCGGCCCTCGATGTTGCGCCGATTCAAGCCCACCTAACCTACACTAGCCCACTATCCTCCATATGCCTATCTAATGCCAGTTTAAATGCCCATAAAGAGGGAGAGTCCACCACTGTTACTGGCAGGGCATTCCATGAACTCACGACTCGCTGAGTAAAGAATCTACCCCTAACATCAGTCCTATACCTACCACCCCTTAATTTAAAGCTATGCCCCCTCGTAATATCTGACTCACATATAGACAGGGTAGATGAGGTGTTTGGCACACTTGCCTTCATTGTTCAGACCTTTGAGTATTGGAGTTGGGAAGTCTTGTTGAGATTGTGCAGGACTTTGGTGAGGCCTCTTCTGGAATATTGTGTCCCGTTCTGGTCAGGATATAGTTAAGCTGGAGGGGATTCAGAAGAGATTTACCAGGAGCTGAGGGTTTAAGTTGTAAATACATGAATAAGAAATGTTTGGCAGGATATGGCCCCAATGCAGGCTTCTGGGACAGGTTTAGTTTGGGATTATTGACAACATGGGCAGGTGGACTGAAGGGTCAGTTTCTGTGCTATGTGATAATGAACCGATTATCTGTTCCTGTGAAGTTTAGGAAGGTATAAATATCAGTCAGGACACTGGGGAGAATTCCCTAGCATGTCTTGGGCAATGCTAATCTTTATAACAACCAATACCTTCGTTGGAAGCTCAGTGTAACATTATACAAACGGCTCAGCTAACTGTGCAACATTCCCTCAGTGCCACATCCAAGTTTCAGCTGGAGTCTGTGCTCAACTCCCTGGCATGGCACCTGAATGTGGAATGTGCAGGAGGGAGCTTCCTATTCCAGTTTGGTTTTCTTACATAGCTCTCGTATCAGGATTGATACGGATGCCCAAGGTATTTTCTGCTGCTACTGTCCGGGGACACCTCTAATCTCGAGTTTGGACAGGATTAGATGTCATCGTTGTGATCTCACTGGTGAAAGAACTTTTCTAGAATCAGAGTGTAGCCAGGATCAAAAACACAGCACTGTAACTGAAAAACCAGAAAGCAAATCAAGTCAAAATGAAACTTGAGACAAAGTTGTGACCTCGTCAATCAGTTGAGCAAGTAATCATTAACACCCAATTACGACTGAGTGATATGATTTGTCTCTTGTCAAAGCAAGAGTCGGTTCAATAATGTGATCACAGATCTCACAGTTAATGAGGCTCAGTAGTTTACACACTTGCCTCTGCAGTGTTGAGGGCTTGTTTCCGAGCCTGCTGCTACTGCACACGACTGTCCCCCTGACAATGAAGATCCATGGTGAGCCACTGGAAATGTGGATCACTTCTCTTACCTTGGCAGGAACTTCTCAGCAACGGCAGTTTTAATGATGAAATTTAACATCACTCACAGTGATCAATACTGGCCGAGGAACAAGCTGTTTGATGACAAAGTCCATAGCCCACATTGCATGATACCAAGTCTAGCTTAACCCTAATATAACATGCTCATTGGTTAATCCCAGAACATACTGTTGAAGAAACTATCTCAAAAGGGTCTATAAATGCCTCATTATATTAGATTAGATTAGATTAGATTACTTACAGTTTGGAAACAGGCCCTTCGGCCCAACAAGTCCACACTGACCTGCCGAAGCGCAACCCACCCATACCCCTACATACACCCCTTTACCTAACACTACGGGCAATTTAGCCTGGCCAATTCACCTGACCCGCACATCTTTGGACTGTGGGAGGAAACCAGAGCACCCGGAGGAAACCCACGCAGACACGGGGAGAACGTGCAAACTCCACACAGTCAGTCGCCTGAGTCGGGAAACGAACCCGGGTTCAGGCGCTGTGAGGCAGCAGTGCTAACCACTGTGCCACCGTGCCGCCCTCATGCAGGCTCTCATTGCAACTCAGAGTTTTTTTGGTTCTACATGTACTCTAAAACCTTCTGTGATTCTTAGCAAAACTTTATGACAAGAACACAGCATTTCTTTTTGTATATTAAATCATGGTCATTGTTAGGAGACTGAGACCACTCCTACTTGTGACTCCTTTCCCCACTATCCCTCATCTCTTCCTAAACTGATTCTATCTCCTGACTTCCTGAAATTAGGTCATCTCTTGACCAATGTAAATCTTAATTAACAGCACTCCCCTCCATCTTTATCTATTGTTTTCTTCTTGAATATCACTTACCCTTCAACATTCAGCACCCAATCCTTTTCATGTTACTGTAATGTCTGTGATCATATTTATTCACTTCAATGTGTGCTGGCAAATCATTCACTTTGCTCTGAATCTTACACGGACTCAGACACAGAGCCTTTAGTTTTGTCTTTTTGTTATCTTTATAGCTTCTTGTCTTCATCATTTTTCTTAGGCTTTTTATGGCCATTCTCCAACCTTCGTTTCTGATCTTATTAGTTTTCTCTCCTGTCATGATTCTACCCCTTTGCTTACTTCATCAACTCATCACTGATCCCTTATTGGACTTTGTAAAGCTCCTTCTATTTCCCTCATCATGTAGCTGCGTGTTCTAACACGGTTCAGGCAGAGACTGTCCAATGGTACAGAATCTTCTTTCCCCAGTACTGGGGCTGGTGCCTCGTGAAATGGAATTCAATCCTCCTACCCCAACCTCTCAGCATATATTAATTTCACTCATCGTATTCACTCTATGCCAACTGGCACGTGGCTCAGGTAGTAAGTCAAAGATTATTTTCAACCTTTGTGGTTCTGTATTTCAAAGTAGCGTCTAAATTATCATAGTCTCTTAAGAGAACCCCTTTCTCAGTTTGACTTGTGTTATTGGTAAGTGGAGGAGAAAGTGAGGTCTGCAGATGCTGGAGATCAGAGCTGAAAATGTGTTGCTGGAAAAGCGCAGCAGGTCAGGCAGCATCCAAGGAACAGGAGGTTCGATGTTTCGGGCATAAGAGTCCTGAAGAAGGGCTTATGCCCGAAACGTCGAATCTCCTGTTCCTTGGATGCTGCCTGACCTGCTGCGCTTTTCCAGCAACACATTTTCATCGGTACCAATGTGGACCATGGTAAAAATCACACAACACCAGATCATAGTCTAATAGGTTTATTCGGAAGCACTAGCTTTCGGAGCAACGCTCTTTCATCAGGTGGTTGTGACAATCACCTGATGAAGGAGCAGCGCTCTGAAAGCTGGTGCTTCCAAGTAAACCTGCTGGATTATAATCTGGTGTTGTGTGATTTTTAATTTTGTCCACCCCAGTCCAACACTGGCACCTCCAAATAATGTGAACCATGACCACTTGTTCCTATCCCTCTCACTGAGAATTCCTCTTCAAACCAGAACTGGTGTCACAAACCCTGTCACACACATCCATCTGCAATCATGCTCCTTCTGCAAAGAACAGTGTCAATCCTCCACACTGTAATGTCCCACTACAGCCACTACATTCTGTTCAACTCCCCTTCCTACAGTACATCGATCAGTTAGCACCACCTTCATGTTCAATGTCCAATCAAGTAGAAATAAACTCAAGTCTGCTGGACAATTGCTGAGGGCCCTGGACTCCTGTTCTCTGGGTCCTCTTACCTGCCTCATTTGCAGTCACAGGACAGTAATTTAGTCCCCCCCCCCCTCCTCCACCTCCTCTAGCACTGGCCCTGGTCTCCACCCAGATCTGAGCTCCATGAGCCCTCTAGTGCCATGGGTCCCAGTTATTGGGCCCAGATATACTGCCAATCTCTCAGGTCCTGCTCTCTTCTCTCCTCTTGTGCAGCTTTACAATTCCTGGAGGCTGATAAAAGGAGGCAAAAAGAAAGGAGAACCTTCTTCCTGTCTTCTCCTGACATGCTTATTCACCAAACTCATAGATTTGTACTCTGCTCTCCCTTTACTTGCCTTGGGCCTATCCAATTTCCTGTCAAAATAAGTGACTGATTCCACTTGCACCACCTGTCAGCCCCAGATTATTGCCACTTGCTGCACAGATAAATATTTTCCTTACACCCACCCCACCGTAATCCTTGGCCCAAATCTGGATCTGTCACTTTTAATTTTCTCAAGGTTGGGGAATTGAGGGAAATAGTGACAAGGCAGGAAGGTAAAAACATGAGAAAACACAAGACGCAGGAGTGGGCCATTCATTGAGCCTGCTCCACCTTCCAATAAGATAATGGCTAATGCAATTGTGACCACTTTCTTGCCTGTTGCATGCTCTCTGAGTCTCAGAGACTCCAATGTTCTGTGGGAGAGAGAAATGCTGCTCCCTTACAGAGACATGGTAAATTAGATTAGATTACTTACAGTGTGGAAACAGGCCCTTCGGCCCAACAAGTCCACACCGACCCACCAAAGCGCAACCCACCCATTCCCCTACAATTACCCCTGACCTAACACTACGGGCAATTTAGCATGGCCAATTCACCTGGCCTGCACATCTTTGGACTGTGGGAGGAAACCGGAGCACCCGGAGGAAATCCACGCAGACACGGGGAGAACGTGCAAACTCCACACAGTCAGTCGCCTGAGTCAGGAATTGAACCCAGGTCTCAGGCGCTGTGAGGCAGCAGTGCTAACCATTGTGCCACCGTGCCGCCTGTGGTCTTCACTCCTGGAGATTATCAGACTGGTTAACAGTGATAAATCATTGATGGGCAAATCGTCCAATGGATCTCAGTCAATTAGTCTACAACAGACCCAGACCCGAGGAATGGGAGCCAGTGATGGAGAGCTTTGGGAATGTTGTTGAGAGAAGAAATAATGGCCAGGACACAGAAAGAACTCCCCTACCATAGCTCTTCAATGTCACAGGATCTTATACAATAATCCAAAAGGGACTTTAGTTTAAATCTCATCCGAATAGGCACACTCCTCCAACAGTGTTGAACTCCCCCAGCACAGTGTCAGTGTAGATTACGTGCTCAGGTCTCTGAAGCAGGGCTTGACCTACAAACTTGTGATGGGGGTGAGTGTGAGTGTGTGAGAGAGAAAGAGAGAGAGAGAGATAGAGAGAGAGTGTTACCCACTGAGCCCAGGCTAGCACTGCCTGCTGAGTCATCGGGGTGCGAGCCGGAATTATTAACACTTGTCAATCAAAGATTACTTGCAAATAAACAAAACAAATTATTTGAATTTAATGTGGTGGCAACTCACATTATACACACATATTGACACGCACAGTGTCAGACCATTCACCTCTGCAGTGGAGAGCAGACCATAACCTATGCCCAGAGTGCATCAACAAACCAACTCAACATTGTCCTCATCACTTAGTCTGTTTACAGACACACCCTACGCCAATAGGAATGCTGGAAACCTAACATGGGGGACCCCAGCTGATTTTATGCCCCACACATAAAAACTTAGGAACATATAGCAGCAGAGGTAAGGCTGTTTGGCCCCTCAAGCAGGTTCTATGTCCAATTCTGGTTCATGGAGCCTCCAGTGTGTACAGCCTACATTGTGAGTTCGATCCCAAGCCAGTTGGAAATGGATGAAATTAGACACTAACACTTCGCTCCTTAAAGGTTTCTTTACAGAACACAGCAACTGAATATGTCAGCCTCCTACCAACAACTGCAGTCTCCCATCTCCCAGCAGCCTCTCTTTCCATTCCAAAGTAAAGCCATTGGGTTTAAAACATTATCTCTGTTTCCCTCTCCACAGATGCTCCCAGGCCTGCTGAGTTTCTCCAGCATTTCCTGTTTCTATTTCAGATTTCCAGCATCTGCAGTATTTTGCTGGTATTTGAGTCTCTCTCTATAAGTGCTCTAAACACTTAATTAAACAATGTCCCTTATCTGAACATTATCACTCAGATACCATTGACACACAGTCTCAAGGGCTCTGGTGGAGCAGCGGTACTGTCTTCATTTGAGCCAGAAAGCTTCAGCTCAAGCCCTTACCTGCTCAAGGGTTGTGTAATAATATCTCTGAATTGGCTGATTAGACAATATCGAACATACAGCCTCAGAGTATCTTAGATTTCACATTTTGTTTTTAGCAGAGTAAAGATTAGGTTGGCATGGTGGCTCAGCGGTCAGCACTGCTGCCTCACTGCACCCACGATCGGGATTCGATTCCCCCCTCAGGCGACTGTCTGTGTGGAGTTTACACATTCTCCCTATGTCTGCGTGGGTTTCCTCCGGGTGCTCCGGTTTCCTCCTGAAGATGTGCAGGTTGGGTGGATTAGCCATGGTAAATGCAGAGTTATAGGGGTTTGGTAGGTGGTGGGTCTGAGGGTGCAATGCTCTTTGGATGGTTGGTGTGGAGCTAATAGGCCAAATGGCCTGTTTCCACACTACAGGGATTTAAAAGGTGTTGTTGTTGAATACATTTCACCAACTCACTGAGCTCATCTCAACAGTCCCTCACTGAGCAGAGGAAAGAATCTTCTCCTGCTAGCGACCATCCATCATCCTGACTGGGAGATCCATTCACCTCCCTTCATTTCACTCTAAGGTGCCAGCTATGGCTCAACTCAGAATCACAAGATTGTTATGGTCCTCGGGGGACCATGTCGTCCGTTTTGTCTGCACTCTCTCTCTCTCTCTCTTAGCATTTCAATTTATTGCCAATCTCCTGCTTTTTCCCTGTAACCCTGAACATTGCTTCTCTTTAAATTATTATTCAGTACCCCCTGCACCCCCCCACCCCCCCCCCCCACTCGATTGCCTCGACTGAACCTGCCTCCACCACATTTCCAGACAGCGCTTTCCAGACCCTGACTGCTTGCTGTGTGAAAATGTTTATTGCCCACCTCACATTTTAGTCCTTTTATAAAATGGTTGCCACTGGGCCAATGGTTGTGGGTTCAAGACTCACCCAGGGACTTGAACAAAAAGGTCAAAGCTGGCTGCGTTCTGTAGTACAGAAATTGTGCTATCTTTCAGATGAAACGTGAACCTGAAGCCATATCTGCTGTTTCACATGGATGTACAATAAAAACAAATCCCATAATTTCAAAACCAAGGGAGGTGTTAGCTATTTTGGCCGATTTTTATCCCTCAGCCACCGTCACCACAACCCATTACCCAGTCATTAATACATTTCCTGCCACATTTCCCACATTACCACAGTGGCAACTTAGTCATAGTCATAGAGTCACACAGTATAGAAACAGACCCTTCGGTCCAATCATCCATGCTAACCACATTTCCCAAACTAAGTTAGTCCCATTTGTCTTCATTTAGCCCATATCGCTCTAAACCTTTCAAATTCATGCACCCATCCAAATGTCCTTTAAATACATCTACCAGTTCCTCAGGGATTCAGCATACCAACCATTCTGTGTGAAAAAGTTGCCCATCAAGTCCCTTTTAACTCTTTCTCCTCTGACCTTAAAAACATGTCTTCCAGTCCTCCCAAAAGCACTGGCGGTGAAATGCTTTGTGATGTTCAAAGCTGAGTTGGAGCGAAGAGTTCTGTTTCCATGCTGTACATCTCTTTGACTCTATGACTGTAAAGATCATGATATAAATGCAAGTCTTTTTCCTTTTCATTTCACTTACTTGGTGTTATCATTGAGCAGCTTCCAAACACACAGATGACAGCAGCTTGATAAGAACAAGCAATATTACGTTAATCCAATGCAAGATATTGCAGGCTCTGAGAGTCTGAAACAAAAATAGAAATTGGTGGACAAACTCAGCATGACTGGCAGTATCAGTGGAGAGAGAAGCAGAGTTAATCATAAAATCCCTACAGCGTGGAAGCAAGCCATTCAGCCCATCGAATCCACACTGACTCTCTGAACAGCAACCCTCCCTACCCTATCTCTGTAACACTGCGCTTCCCATGGCTAGGAGAAAGTGAGGGCGGCAGATGCTGGAGATCAGAGTCGGGAGTATGGTGCTGAGGAGCAGGAGAATCAATGTTTCAGTCCTGATGCAGGACTTATGCTCCAAATGTCGATTCTCCTGCTCCTCAGAAGCTGCCTGACCTGCTGTGCGTTTCCACCAAGTCTAAACATCCCGGGATACTAGGAGCAATGTAGCAAAGCTGATCCACCTAACCATTGGTGTTTCAAATCCGAAAAGGTTCTTCCTCAGAACTGGATGCAACATATAAAGCTGAATATATAATAGAGTATATTATCTTATATTGCATAAGCAACATCACTTCTTTGGGGTAACTAGGAATGGGCAATACATTCAGCTGTTCCAGGTGAGATGTGAACCTGAAGCCATATCTGCTGTTTCACATGGATGTACAAACTTTGCCCACACTCAAAAGGGAGCCAATGCAAATTCAACATCTCTGGTGTTTTGCCGTTGTTTATCTCATTGGCTGGAACACTTTAGAAAACAGTTCCTGCTCATGTTGTTGCCTTGTCAATTGCAATCAACAATCTTCAAACACCACCATCAGTGTCTCAATAGGCTGGGTAGAACTGCTTTTATATACGCCTCCAAGTAAAAACAAAATGCTGTAAATCTTCGGAAATAAAATCAGAAAGTGTCATAGGTCTGAGAGAAAGAGAGTTAAATTTACAAGCTTGATATGACTGTCCTTCAGAATTCTGAGAAGCTTTAAGAAGAGTGATTGGACTCAGATTGTTGTATCTTTTCCTCTCTCCACAGACTTGCAGAGCATGTTCAACATCTCTTGCCTCCAGGTAAGACTCAACACTGTCATAAAACAAAAAAGCTGCTGATGCTAGAAATCTCAAATGGAATATGTGGAGAAACTCAGCAAGTCTGGCAGAATCTGTGGAAAGAAAGCAGAATTAGTATTTCAGGTCTAGTTACCCTTCTTAGAACAGTTCATTTCTGAATTGTTAACGTTCATCCTCATGATACACAGCACAGCACATGGTTAGCCTTACTGCCTCACAGCACCAGGGACCTGGGTTCAATTCACGCCTCAGGTGACTGTGTGGAGTTTGCATGTTCTCCCTGTACATGGATGGGATTCCTCTGGTTTCCTCCACAGTCTAAGAATGTATAGGTTAAGTGGATTGACCAAGACAAATGCAGGATACAGAGTTGCTCTTTGGAGGGTCAGTGTGAACACAATGGGCCAAATGGTCTCCTTCCCCACTGTGAGGATTCTGTGATGATACCTATAATAGTAAGCTAACCCGAGATATTTTGCAGGAACCACTATCAGACAAGATCTGACGTATTGACATTTTTAGGACAAGTGACCAAAAATAAAAATGAGAGAGAGGTAGATACCAGCAATTTACACAGTCAATGAAATTTCTGATACATTGCGTGCCATGATACTAGGTGTAGATAAATTTTAACTGCTGCCATTTTCCTGTTAAAATGGGAGGGTCCCTTATTCCTGACTCAGACATTTTGAACAATAGGAAGGAGTTTCCAACAAATGGAACCAATCTCCACCCTAACCAGCATTTGCTGTAAACAACATTGACAATGTTTTGAACCCATAGCTAATGGGAAAACAACAATTGCATTGAGAGAGAAAAAGAGCTTGCATTTAATTAGCACCTTTCATAGCAACAGGAGACCTTAATATGGTTTCACATTCAACAAAATATTTTGAATTATCCATTTTCGCAACACAGGAAAACACAGCAGTAAGATCCCACAAACAGCAATATGACGATAACCAAATAATTTGTTTTTTTTAACTGATATTAATTAAAGGTTTATTATTGACCGAGAACATGGGGGGAGGGTGTGGTTCTACATCTCCCAGTCACTTTGCAAACAAGAATGTCACTGTTATAGAGTCATAGAGTCATAGAGCTGTACAGCATGGAAACAGACCCTTCAGTATAACTCATTCATGCCAGCTAGATATCCTAAACTAATCTAGACCCATTTGCCAGCATTTGGCCCATATCCTTCTACGCCCATCCTATATTCAACTATTTTAAATGTTTTAAATGTTGTAACTGTACCAGCCTCCAGCACTTCCTCTGGCAGCTCATTCCATACACATACCACCCACTGAGTGAAAAAGTTGCCACTTAGATGTTTCCCCTCTCACCTTAAACCTATGCCCGTTAGTTTTGGAATCCCCTATCCTGGGGAAACGATGTTGGCTATTCACCCTATCCATGTCCCTCATGGCTTTATAAACCTCTAAAAGATCACCCCTCAGTCTCTGATGCTCCAGGGAAAACAGCCCCAACCTATTCAGTCTCTCCCTATAGCTCTAACCCTCAAACCCTGGCAAAATCTTTGTAATTCTTTTCTGAACTCTTTCAATTTTCACAACATCCTTCCAATAGCAAGGAGACCCGAATTGCACACAGTACTCCAATAGTGGCCGAACCAATGTCCTGTACAGTCGCAACATGACCCCTCAATTTCTATACTCAATGCACTGACCAATAAAGGCAAACATACCAAACACCTTCTTCACTATCCTATCTACCTGTGACTCCACTTTCAAGGAGCTATGAACCTGCATTCCAAGGTCTCTTTGTTCAGCAACACTACCCTGACCTTACTATTAAGTGCATAAGTCCTGTCTTGATTTGCCTTTCGAAAATGCAGCACCTCACAATTATTTAAATTAAAAACCATCTGCCACCCCCTCTGTCAACCTGATCAAGATCCAAAAATCAAAAGAAACTGTGAGAGATAATTTAACCCATTTTTTGGTCCAAACTTTTGATTTTCAGAATTTAGATTCCCGTCCATATTTTATCTGCTCTTAATGTTTCTGTCAAACTGTCTGTCTTTCCTCTATTTAACTTGTGAATGTGCTTGCATGTGTGTACATAGGTGTGTCAATGTGTAGGTGTGTATGTCTGTCTGTGTTTGTGTGTGCGTCTGTGTGTGTGGGACTGTGTCTGTATGCATGTCTGCATGCGTGTGTTTATGTGTGTGTGTGTCTGTTTATGTGTTCATGTGCCTGTGTGTGCGGGACTGTGTATGTATGCGTGAATGTGTTTAAGTTGCACAGAGGTCAATTGGGAAATCTTCCTTTTCACTGCCGTCAGTTGGAGTTAAGTGTGTTACAATAGTTATTTTCTGTTAATGATGAAACATGTTGTGAACTGGTTTTGCTCTGAACAGTCATCTGTCAGACAAATGATCATTTTCACATATAGAGAGAATCACAGGGAGGCCATTCAGCCCCTCATGCTTGTGACATTTCTCCTATAGGCATTATGACATAAGGCTATTTTCCTGCTTTTACCCCCATAGCCTTGCACATTCTTTCTATTCAAACAATTTTCTGTATGAAAAAATCTTTTTCTTGCATCACATTTACTATGTTTACAAATCACATTAAATTTTGATAGTCTAATGAGCTTTTATGCATTTTTTGGGATGGTTTGTTGGAAAGTGGAGCATGATTGTCTGTGCATTCTTCCCAGTGACAGTGTGACACGACTCCTGCTGTTATAGGCATTTTCTAATCAACCTGGAGCAAGTAAGACTTGAACCTGGGCCTCTTGACTCAGAGGTAGGGGCACTACCACTGTGCTACAAGATCCTCCAAAGTAGCTGTGCTGTTTCTGCTCAGTTTCGAACTGTGTACCTCTTGCATGTTATAAATGCAATGATGGCCATTGCAACACAGAAACACAGTTATTATATTCTTAACTCAGTACTACATCCCAAATTCATGTTCTCCCTGTTTCTGATGGGCGCACTGGTTTTCTTCCACAGTTCAAAAATGGGCAGGTTAGATGGATGTGGAGTTATGGGGAAAGGATGGGATGCCCTTCAGTAGGTTTGGTGCAGACTTGATGGGCCAAATGGTCTCTATCTGCACTGTAGGGATTCCATAGGTTGGTTACTTGCTTCCAGCAGTGACAGTAACTGTAAAGCCTTTGGGAAATCAGGAGCTTGTGAAAATTATGATAAAAATGCACATCTTTATTTTCATGATAAGAGGAATGGCACGGTCTTGTTGATTTTCCATTCAATTGGAAGATTGTGGATTCAAGCCCCATTGTAGACTTAAGCAGGGGTACACGGGGGCTCAGTGGTTAGCACTGCTGCCTCACAGCATCTGGGACCCAAGTTCGATTCCAGCCTCAGGTGACAGTCTGCGTGGAGTTTGCACATTCTCCCTGTGTCTGCGTAGATTTGCTTCAGTTTCCTCCCACTGTCCACAATGTGCAGGTTTGATGGATTAGCCATGGAAAATGCAGGGTTCCAGAGTTAGTATAGGAGGATGGGTCTGGGAGGACTGTGCTTTGGAGGTTTGGTGTGGATGGAACGGCCTGCTTCCACACTGCAGGGATGCTATGATTCTACACAATTGAAATGGTCACATGGGACTGAGGGGAGTACCACATGCCAGATGGTCAGGCCAATAACCTAGCTGTAAAAAAGGGGGACAAAAGATAAGGTACTTGAGAGAGAAAGGACTACAGATTTATGCAGAGATAGGGTAGACAAAGAAAGGACTTTTGGAGTTTAATCTCCAGTGTGGACTAGTTGGGCTGAATGGCCTGTTTCTATACTGTAAATTCTACCTTAACACAAGGTGCTATCAGCCATGGCTCTGTCAACAATATAAAGGATCTGTAGCACTAGTCCGTGGAAAGGTTAGAGATGTCTTGGTGCCAGAAACCTTTCCTTTCCATGAACTCCACAACAACTAGATTAGTTGGCTATTTTGCTCTTCATGTGGGTTAATAATGTCATTGACTGATTGGTTTGCAACATAACCACAATTGATGCACTTTAAATATAACGCAGTGATTTATGAAGCACTTTGCTTAGGGAAGAACACTCAGTGTAAATCTCTCAGGAAGAAAACAGGTATCGTGCCGCCAGCCAGAATCTGCAGTCTTTGTTGTTGTCACTTAACACTCCCTTCTCTAACACAGAGGGAGGGGCAGTTATTTACAGGAGCTGCTGGCTTCATATTCATTGCTTTAGAACAACATCTTATTGCCAATAGATGCTTCTGATTGGCTGGTCATGATGTAATCTGCAATGATATAATTGCCCCCTTTTTTCCTGTTCTAAAGGCAAGAGGCCTGCCAAAGGATTAAAAGGCAGTCACAAGATCCAAAGCTATTTTCTTATTTCTCAATAACAAGGAACTATATACAAATCTTAGGAACAGGAGGAGGCCGCTCATCCCCTCAATGACCTGTTCAATGAGGTCATGGCTGATTTGTGGCATTATTCCATGAACCTGCCTTTGGCCGTTAATACCTTCGCTTAACAAACATTTATCAGTCACAGGTTTAAAATTAACAACTGCTGCCATTATGGAAGAGAGTTCCAAACATCTCCCAAGTGTTTTCTAACTTCAATCCTGAGCGGTCTGGCCCTAATTCTCAGACTACACCCCTACTTCTAAAATCCCCAACCATTGGAAAGATTTTCTTTATCTACCATGACTTTTCCTGTTCATATCTCAAGGCCTTGATCAGATCACCCTTTAACCTACTAAGTTTTACAGAAAAAGGGGTTTAATGTGTGTGATTTCTCCTCATAGCTGAAGCCCAGGTATCATTCTACATTGTATGCCCTCCAAGACCTATTTAGCCTTCATAATATGGAGATACACTGTTGGACTGGGGTGTACAAAGTTAAAAGTCACACAATACCAGGTTATAGTACAGCAGGTTTAATTGGAAGTACTAGCTTTCAGAGCGCTGCTCTTTGGCAACCACCTGATGAAGGAGTAGCGCTCCGAAAGCTAGTGCTTCCAATTAAGCCTGTTGCAGTATAACCTGGTATTGTGTGATTTTTAACTTTATCCTTCCTAAGGTATGGTGCCCAGATCTGCTTACAGTATTCTAAGCTGAGTGGTGACTTTATAGAGGTTTATAAAATCAGGAGGGGCATGGATAGGGTGAATAGACAAGGTCTTTTCTCCAGGGTAGGGGAGTCCAAAATTAGAGAGCATAGATTTAAGGTGAGAGCGGAAAGATTCATAGGGGACATAAGGGGCAACTTTTTCACACAGAGGGTGGTCTATGTATGGAATGAGCTGTCAGAAGAAATGATGGAAGCTGGTACAATTAGAGCATTTAAAAGACATCTGGATGGGTACATAAATAGGAAGGATTGAGATGGGCAAAATACTGGCAAATGGGACTAGATTAGTTTAGAATATCTGGTTGGCATGGATGAGTTGTACTGAAGGGTGTGTTTCCATGCTGTGAGCTCTATGACTCTATGATTCTATAACAGTGATCGGGAGATCTAGAACCACGCCCTCCCCCCATGTTCTCAGTCAATAATAAACCTTTAATTAACATCAATTAAATAAAAACAAATTATTTGGTTATCATTATATTACTGTCTGTGGGAACTTATTGTGTGGAAATCAGCTGCTGTGTTTTCCTGTATTGTAAAATGGACACTTCAAAATACTTCATTGGTTGTGAAACCATTTTGGGGTCTCGAGTTGTTATGAAAGGTGCTATTTAAATACAAGTATTTTCTTTCTTCCTGATGCAATTGTTGTCTTCCCATTATCTATGGGATGTCTGGTCGGTGCTAAGAGTTAGACCAAAATGTCTTTTTCTGTGCTGTATAACTCTATGACTCTAAGAGGGGACGGACCATTTACTTTCACAGCTGGTGAGATTTTGGGCCCCCTTTAAATGTGAGGCCTTTTAGAATTTCATCTTTATTATTTGCTGTGGAGCATGAACCCTCATTTACAACAATAACAAGCCTTCTCCAAAGGCAAACAAAAGATTTATTGGATGCCATGATTCTAGATGATCAAGATCAGAGGCAAAAAAAAACCTGCAGATGCTGGAATCCAAGGTAGCCAATCCGGAGGCTGGAAGAACACAGCAATCAGATCCTGAAGAAAGGTTATTCCCAAAACGTTGACTTCTCCTGATGCAGCCTGACTCTTTATGATCTCAACAATTTTTGAGAAAATTGCATGTTTCAGTCTCAGAAGGAATGGAAACTAACCCACAAATGAAGAGGGCCAACGCTCGTTTTAACATCATGAGACACTGCCCTATGATCATTGGCCAAGCAGTTTCAGAAAATTGATTGACACGGCATAAGCTACCTCCCCCTAGAAATAGAGGAAATCAGCAGAGGAGTAGGGGAGGGCCCTCATCAGGTAACCCTTATAAGTAGCAGTCCGTCAGGGAGCAGTCTGATCCAGGTGGTAAGTGGAGCAGAAAAGTAGGAGAAAGACTCAAGGATGAGTTCCTTACCACATCAGCTAGAGAGTAGGATGTTGCTTTCACAACTTGTTGTCACAATTATATCGCTTCTTGTCCAATTAACTGATGTGCCCTATCTACACTGCTTCCTACCCTGAACAAATCATCTGAAAGTTGCTCACAAATGGTTGCTGATAGAAACATGGAAAATAGGAGCAGGATTAGGCCATTTGGCCCTTCAAACCTGCTCTGTCATTCAGTATGATCCTGGCTGGTCATCCAATCGTGTTCCTGCTTTTCTCCCAGATTCTTTGATACATGTGGCTCCAAGTATTATATTCAACTCCTTCGTGAAATCATGCAATGTTTTGACTTCCAAACAAAAAATTTAGAAGAACTGCTGGAAATCAGAAACAAAAACAAAAAAAAATCAGAACTGAAGACGGGTCACTGGACCTGAAACATTAACTTTGCTTTCTCGCCACAGATGCTACCACAGCATTTCAAATTGGTCTATTGCATTCACTGTACCCACTGTAGCCTACTCTACATTGGAGAAACCAAACACAGGTTGGGTGACCGCTTTGCAGAAACCCCCCAGCCCATGCACACACATGGCCCTGCCCTTCCCATAGCCAGTAATTTTAACAAAGCATCCTGCTCGCATTCCCACATGTCTGTCCTCAGCATGCTGCAATGTTCCAGGGAATCCCAGCGCAAACTGGAGGGACAACATCTCATCTCATCTTTACAACCTTTTTTTTTTAGATTACTTACAGTGTGGAAACAGGCCCTTCGGCCCAACAAGTCCACGCCGACCCGCCGAAGCGCAACCCACCCATACCCCTACATATACCCCTTACCTAACACTAGGGGCAATTTAGCATGGCCAATTCACCTGACCCGTACATCTTTGGACTGTGGGAGGAAACCGGAGCACCCGGAGGAAACCCACGCAGACACGGGGAGAACGTGCAAACTCCACACAGTCAGTTGCCTGAGGCGGGAATTGAACCCAGGTCCCTGGCGCTGTGAGGCTTCTGGACTTAATATCGAGTTCAACATCCTCAGATTGTGAACCCACTCCAATACCTTCCCTTTCTTTTAGCTTTATTTGTTACATTCCCTGTCACTATGTCCTCTCTCCCCTCCCCCTACTCCAGCGGGATTTTCTGCTCTTTCCAGTCTGCCAGTGAGACATGCTGTTGTTCTACCATTCTCACATTCCAATCACATAATCTGCTGTACCAACATCCCTCCTCTCCCACCCCGCGACTATTGGATAGATACTGTCCTCTGCACACTTCACGCCAGCTCTGACGAAGAGTCATCTCAATTCAAAACATTAGCTTGCTCTCTCTCCATGGATGTGGCCTGACCCGCTGGGATTTCCAGCATTTGGTGTTTCCAATACATATTCCAACATGTGCAGCTATCTGCTCCTACATTTAAAATTCCAAAAGGATTCAGTTTTAAAGGAGCCCCAAATTTTCACCAGTTTTAAATATAACTTGTTAGATCCCTTACTGTTGAGTTTCTGATTTCCAATTTTGCTTCTGTTTCTGATTTCCAGCCTGAGCGGCACAGTGGCCCAGTGGTTAGCACTGTTGCCTCACAGCGCCAGGGACCTGGGTTTGATTCTAGCCTTGGGTGACTGTACGTTCTCTCTGTGTCTATGTAGGTTTTAGCTGGGTGCTCTGGTTTCCTCCCAATGGTGTGTGAGCTACCTGGATTGGCCAGGGGGAAGGCAGGGTCACAGGGACAGTTTGGGTGGGATGCTCTTCAGAGGGTTAGTGTGAACTTGATGGGCCGAATGGCCTGTTTCCACACTGGAGGGGTTATGTGATTGTAAAGAGGCAAATCCTGCAAAACATCTTTGGGCAGAGGATGGCTTAGTGGTTAGCACTGCTGCCTCACAGCACCAGGGTCCCAAGTTCAATCCCAGCCTTGGTTGATTGCCTGTGTGGAGTTTGCATATTTTCCCTGTGTCTGCATGGATTTCCTCCGGGTGCTCCAGTTTCCTCCCACAGTCCAAAAATGTGCAAGTTAACAACGGTGAATTGGTCATTCTAAAATTACTGATAGTATTAGGTGCATTAGTTAGAGGGGAAATGAGGTCTGGGTGGGTTACTCTTCGGTGTGGATTGGTTGGGCCGAAGGGCCTGTTTCCACACTTGTAGGCAATCTAATCTAATCAGCAATTGTATGGTCTGTTTTTATTCAGTATTTAACTGCCACATCTTTTCCAGGTATACCCAATCTGAAGAAGTTTTGCTCTTCTTTCTGACAGAATTTCCGTTCTAATCTTTGTTCTTGCTCACTGTCATTTCTGACTTTGTCGCTCCTGGTGTTTGACCAGGTATTTACCAAAACTCGATCCCATAGCCGCATCATGTTCCTCAGTGACTGCCTCCAGCTCAGACTCACCCCACGTGGATTCCAACTCAAGCTTTGTCCTTCGTGTTTTGAATCTACCCAAGATCACAGTTACCTCTGTGATGTACAACATTCCCCAGAGAGCTGTTCTCGTCACATCCTGAGATCCACACTCAGTGCCCACGTCCTGCCATTTGCACACTCTCACCCTCCCTCTCTCCATCAGCACTGCTTCATGTTGGCAAGAGCTGCCCCGCTCTCCAGTTTCACTTTATCCTCCTGCTCAATCAACGTTCTGACAAGAAACTCCTTTTCCTTGCAGTCATTAAGGCGAGATGCAAAAACTTATGAGGTACCCATTACCCTCTTGAATCTTCCTCCCCCACCCTTCCCAGCTGACGCCATCTCCTCTCCTAACCCCACCTCCTGTTGAGTGTTTTATTATCCCTCTCTCTGATATTGAACATTCTATCCTCAGCAAAGGTCCTAGTTTTATCCACCCCAATGAATTTTGGGCACATGATGTTGAGCTGTTTATCCGAAGCTTTGCATTTCTTTGGGCAAGAGTCTTCTCTCCTCCCCACAGACCCCTTTGCCCATTTCCAACATTCTCCCTCCTTCCCTCTGGCCTTTTACCTGCACTCAATCTGTTCACTGAGAACTGTCGATGTGACATTGGTCACCTTAATTTCTCTGGCCCCCTCTGAATTTATCTCCCTCTGAGCTGACTGCACCCCCTGCTCTCAGGTCCAACCCTGACTTTCCCAACAAAGAGTCACTAGACCTCAATGTTTTTGAATGCTTTCTGTGATTGCTAATTCCACAGGCTCACCATTCTGTGGGAGAAGAAATTTCTCCTGCTCTCTGTGTCTATAGAATCCATCTTCCAAGCCCACTGACAAGGAAAGGCCGCCAGCATTCTTAAAGATCTATCCCACCCTGGCAATGTTTTTCTACAACCTCTACCATCGGGGTGAAGGTACAGAAGCCTGAACACACACACCAGCCAGTTTCAAAACAGTTTCTACCCTACTGTTGTTGGAATACTGAATGGACTCACAAACTCTTAACATTCGCCTGTACCTGTGTTTTTGTTTTTGCTGCTGTATCTATGCTACTTAACTCTGTGATCCGCCTGTATTGCTCGCAAGACAAAGCTTTTCACTGTGCCTCGGTACACATGACAATAAATCCAATTCAGTTCAATTCAAATTGTTTACCCTGTATCTTTAGACTGTATCCCGTGGTCTTGGATTCTCCTGCCAGTGAGTGCATCCTTTCTGTGTCTACTCTCACGTCTATGCTCAGTAATTGTGGTCATGAGCCCCACATTCTAATACAGCCAAGTAATGCATTGAGATTTAATTGATTTCATTTTGGCTCAGAATTCTCATCTCTGAGTCACTCTTAATCCCAAAAAATTGAGCTCAGATTTTTTTGTTGACTCATCCAGGGCAGCTCTGAGGGAGTGTTGCTCTGTCAGAGGTGTGGTCTTTTGGATGAAGTGTTAAACTCCATCCACCCTCTTGAGTAAATGCATAAAGAAAATCCCACAGCTGTTATTTTGAGGGTGACCACACCAGGTTATTCTAGGGTGGAAGAAGAACCTGGTGTGATGCCCAGTAATTATTCCTCAACTGCTACATCTATACAGATTGCTGTTTACAGGCGCATGCTACCCACAAATTAACAGCCATTACAATTCAACCGAGATTGAGTATTAAAAGAACACCATTCCTGTGACGTTTGACAGAATCATAGAATCCCTACAGTGTGGAAGCAAGCCATTTGGCCCTTTGGGTTCACATTGATTCTCTGAAGAGCATCCCACCCAGAGGCACCCACCAACCCGATCCCCATAACCCTGCAATTCCCGTGGCCAACTCACCTACCCTGCACATTCCCGGACACTATGAGAAATTAAGCATGGTCAATCTACCCAGCCTGCACATACTTGGACTGTGGGAGGAAACCGGAGCACCTAGAGGACACCCACACAAACACTGACTGGACATGTAAACTCTACACACGTTCTGGATTGTTGTCAGATGCTATAGAAATGAATAATTTTTTTTCTCTTTCTTTTGTTAAATCAAAACAGATGCACAGGCATTTTTTAATAAAAAAGGTGACAAATGGCTGTCCTGATTTCCTGTGAAAAATGTAATGGTAATCCAAGGGGTCAGCAGCGTATGGTGTTCCTGTACAGATTTCACCAAAGATGCAGAGTTGGGAAATCAGCAGAGCCTCTGGTGAGATTCCAGGATGGTGGATTTTCCTGATCAGTTTGTTCCCTTTGAGGAGAGCTGTGAGTAAGCCTGGACTCAAGGAGCATGTGTCCAAATGGTCAACTGCATGGATGGGGGAGAGTGAAGAGGCATTTCAGGGACCAATTTGTTTTAAGCACCATCTACACTGTTGCATTTGTCCTTTGTCCAAACACAGGAAGGAAGCTATTGACCACACACACAGCTCAATGGGACGTGATCACTGGCAAACTAAAATAGGTGGTTCATGCTGACTTACACTTGAGAAAGTGGTGGTGGTGGTGGTGGTAATGGGAGTGGCCCTTTCTCTTGTACTGAGGAAAGCCTTCAATTAGCTCAATGACTGAGCATCTACCTCCCTCTGGGATAGACAAAGTGGCTCAGTGGTTAGCACAGCAGCCTCACGCTGTCAGGGATCTGAGTTTGATTCCAGCCTTGGGTGACTGTCTGTGTGGTGTTTGCACATTCTCCCCATGTCTGCTAGAGTTTCCTCCAGGTGCTCCAGTTTCCTCCCACAGTCAAAAGATGGGGAGGTTAGGTGGATTGGCCATGGGAAACAAGGGAAACATGGATAGAGTAGGCGGGAGAGTCTGGGTGGGATGCTATTTGGACGGTCAGTGTGGACTTGATGGGCTGAATGCCCTGTTTCTGCACTGTCAGAAATTCTATGCCAACACAATTCTAAATGCTCCTAACTTTCTGTGTGAAAACATCTCTCCCCATCCAGTCCTGGGATCATCCAGTTGTATCAGTGGCAGTTCAGTAGCCTCAAAATCACAAGGTTTTCCTTCAGGGCTGGAGAACAAATTTCAGTCTTGGCCCTTACAGTGCAGTACTGAGGGAAAGCTGCACTGTCAAAGCGCCATCTTTCAGATGAGACATTAAAGCAAGGTCCCATCTGTCTGCTCTGCATAATGCAAGTGATTCTATTTCGGAGAAGAGCTGGGGAGTTTGTCCTGGGGGGTCGTGGCCTATATTTGTGCTCCAAACAACATAGCACATAGTGGGCGGCATGGTGGCACGGTGGTTAGCACTGCTGTCTGTGTGGGTTTCCTCCGGTTTCCTCCCACAGTCCAAAGATGTGCGGGTCAGGTGAATTGGCCATGCTAAATTGCCCGTAGTGTTAGGTAAGGGGTAAATGTAGGGTATGGATGGGTTGCGCTTCAGTGGGTTGGTGTGGACTTGTTGGGCCGAAGGGCCTGTTTCCACACTGTAAGTAATCTAATCTAAAAAAACCAAACAGATTACCTGGTCACTGTCAAATCTCTGTTTGTGGGCACCTGCCGTATGCAAATTGACTGGTGTATTTACAACAGTGACCACATGGAATATCTTTACAGAGTCAATATCCATCACCAAGTCACCTTTCATTTACCGAAGTCCTTGATGCAGATCCAGTTCCCTCCTGATGAAGGGCTTTTGCCCGAAACGTCGATTCTCCTGCTCCTCAGATGCTGCCTGACCTGCTGTGCTTTTCCGGCACCACGCTCTTGATTCAGCTCCCTCAGGCCCAGCTGTCAGAGCAAACTCAACCTCTGGCAGTCTTGTTTATATCTGTCAGTTAGGCCCCCCTGATTGGACCAGGTTAACTGCCCCAATCTTGGAACTCATATTCTGTGCAGTCCACCTGACTGACCTCATTAAAATCACTACACCACACTTATCAGCTTCAAAGCACTTAGAGACAACAGTTGTCATGAAAGGTGCTTTATAAATGTAACTATTTCTTTTCACAATGGTTGAACTCTTAATTTGAGAGTATGACCCCTAAATAGGGAAAATAACATTCACCTCCACCTTTCATCTTCTGAAACTTGACGGGTAAGAGAGCAGGGGATGCTTGTGGGACGAATGAATAGCTCTCTCAAGGAGATAATGCACCTGCTATTGGCTATGCAGCATGAATCCTCGGTATTGACATGTTAACAATTGCCCTAAATGTTAAAAGACATTTTGCAGGATTTGCCTCTTTACAATCACATAACCCCTCCAGTGTGGAAACAGGCCATTCAGCCCATCAAGCTCACACTAACCCTCTGAAGACCATCCCACTCAAACTGTCCCTGCCTTCCCCATGGCCAATCCAGCTAGCTCACATACCATTGGGAGGAAACCAGAGCACCCAGATGAAACCTAGACACAGGGAGAATGTACAGTCACCCAAGGCTAGAATCGAACCCAGGTCCCTGCCGCTGTGAGGCAACAGTGCTAACCACTGGGCCATTGTGCCCTGGTTGTGTGGAACTGCATTATAGAGTGTAATGCCTCCAAACATTTCCTCAAAATGCCCCAGTTTTCAGCTTCCGTGTTGATTCTGCAGGAGCAGAGTAAGCTAAACTTGAATTGACTATATCTTACAGGTTTAAGCATTTAGCATATATCTGCTGCTCCTGTTTCTGCAGCACAGTTTGTGCCACTTTGCACCCAGAGCTGGCACAGTAATTGTTGTTTCCCCTCACACTTAGTGGAATGGTTGGCTCTTTTTACCTGCATTTGGCACTGCCTCTGCTGCTTTCCCTCACAGCTGTGCTATCTGTTACTGCAATGGGGAATTATATTTCCAGGTAACAGGTGAAACTCCACCGGTGGGGGTGAGATGGCGAGAAAATGAGTGGCAGGAAGTTCAGAAGTCACATGACACCAGGTTATAGCGCAACTGGTTTGGAATGGAGAAGGTCATTGACCTTCTTCCCATGGTGCCGTGCATTCCTCCAGCTGAGATTGGCACTGACCTGGGTGCAATCATGTGGCCTCCACTGTTGGCCCTTGGGGAAGCAAACGTCCCACATGAGCACCATCCATACCCAACATGACAACCTCAACATCCCTGCCTGCAAAGTGGGCTAAGGATTGGATCTACTGGCCCTAAGCACAGTCAAAGTAAGATTAGATTCCTTACAGTGTGGTAACAGGCCCTTCGGCCCAACAAGTCCACACCGACCCGCCGAAGCGCAACCCACCCATATCCCTACATTTACCCCTTACCTAACACTACGGGCAATTTAGCATGGCCAATTCACCTGACCCACACATCTTTGGACTGTGGGAGGAAACCGGAGCACCCGGAGGAAACCCATGCAGACACGGGGAGAACGTGCAAACTCCACACAGCCAGTGACAGAGGTGACAGCAAGTGATATTATAGCTGGACAGAGATGCAGATAATGTTCTGGGGACCTGGGTTCAAATCCTACCACAGCAGATGGTGGAATTTGAATTCAATAAAAACTAATTCTGGAAGTAAGGGTCCAGTGATGACCATGAAACCATTGTCAATTGTTGGAAAAACCCATCTGGTTCACGAATGCCCTTTAAGGAAACTGCTATCCTTACCTGGTCTGGCCTACATGTGACTCCCAACCCACAGCAATGTGGTTGACTCTTAACTGCCCTCTGGGCAATTAGGGATGGACAATAAATGCTAGCCTTGCCAGTGATGTCCTTGTCTCATGAATGAATAAAAAAAAATTCCCCTACATGTATCGCTGGACATCGGAGTGCATCTGGGAAAATTAACAAACAGTGAAATTCACAACTAATCTTGGAGGAACTGTCGAGTGAAGTTCACAGCACAGAATCAGATAAGTTACTTGTTGTTTTAAGTCTGTCCAAGAGAAAGGCTGCACTAGTGAGTACAGTGGATTATTTCTTGATTATATGTTTTTGGAGATAAGTCTCTTGATTAAACAAGCCTTAGCTATTAAATTAACCTGGGGTAGTCTTTGTAGAGGAATAAGACGGTGTTATTTTCTGGGTCTGTAGATTGTGAAGGAGCAAAAATGGCCTTTGCAGTGATACGTACTTCTTGTCAGATGTGGGAGTTTAAAGAGAGTTTAAGGGTTACTGCGGATTATATCTGCCATAAATGCTGTTGGATGTGAATCTTATCAGATCGAGTGGATCGGTTGGAGACAAATAGAAGCGATGAGGAATTTGCAACAGCAACAGTATGTGATGGATGGCAAATATAGGAAGGGGGAAAGTCTCAGATACAGTCACATAGATGGGTTAACTCCAGGAAGAGAGGTAAGCATGTAGTGCAGGGGTCTTTTGTGGATATACCCATTTCAAACAGGTATGCTGTTTTGGGAAATGTAGGGGGTGATGGATTCTCAGCGAAACGTAGCACGAACAGCCAAGTTTCTGGTATTGAGACTGGCTCTAATGCAATGAGGGGGACATCGGCTTCCAAAAGATCAATTGTTTTAGGGGATTCTGTAGTCCGAGGTACAGACAGACGTTTCTGTGGCCAGCAGAGAAAAAGCAGAATGGTGTGTTGTTTCCCTGGTGCCAGGATCAAGGATGTCTCAGAGAAGGTGCAGAATGTTCTCACGGGGGAGAGGGGCCAGCAGGAGGTCATTGTCCACATTGGAATCAACAACATTGGAAGGGAAAAGGTTGAGATTCTGAAGGGAGATTACAGAGAGTTAGGCAGAAATTTAAAAAGGAGGTCCTCAAGAGTAGTAATATCTGGATTACTCCCAGTGCTACGAGCTAGTGAGGGCAGGAACAGGAGGATAGAGCAGATGAATGCATGGCTGAGGAGCTGGTGTATGGGAGAAGGATTCACTTTTTTGGATCATTGGAATCTCTTTTGGGATAGAAGTGACCTGTACAAGAAGGACGGATTGCATCTAAAATGGAAGGGGACCAATATACTGGCAGGGAGATTTGCTAGAACTGCTTGGGAGGATTTAAACTAGTAAGGTGGGGGTGGTGGGACCCAGGGAGATAGTGAGGAAAGAGATCGGTCTGAAATGAGTACAGCTGAGAACAGAAGTGAGTCAAACAGTCAGGGCAGGCAGGGGCAAGTTGGACTAATAAATTGAACTGCATTTATTTCAATGCAAGGGGCCTAACAGGGAAGGCAGATGAACTCAGGGCATGGTTAGGAATATGGGACTGGGATATCATAGCAATTACAGAAACATGGGTCAGGGACGGGCAGGACGGACATCTTAATGTTCCAGGATACAAATGCTACAGGAAGAATAGAAAGGGAGGCAAGAGAGGAGGGGAGTGGCATTTTATGATAAGGGATAGCATTACAGCTGTGCTGAGGGAGGATATTCCCAGAAATACATCCAGGGAAGTTATTTGGGTGGAACTGAGAAATAAGAAAGGGATGATCACATTATTGGGATTGTATTGCAGACCCCGCAATAGTCAGGGGGAAATTGAGAAACAAACTTGTAAGGAGATCTCAGCTATCTGTAAGAATAATAGGGTAGTTATGGTAGGGGATTTTAACTTTCCAAATATCGACTGAGACTGCCATAGTGTTAAAGGTTTAGGTGGAGAGGAATTTCTTAAGTGCATACAGGACAATTTTCTGATTCAGTATGTGGATGTACCTACTAGAGAAGGTGCAAAACCTGACCTACTCTTGGGAAATAAGGCAGGGCAGGTGTCAGTGGGGGAGCATTTTGGGACCAGTGACCATAATTCCATTCATTTTAAAATAGTGATGGAAAAGGATAGACCAAATCTAAAAGTTGAAGTCCTAAATTTTGACAGTATTAGGCAAGAACTTTCAAAAGCTGATTGGAGGCAGGTAAAGGGACGGCTGGAAAATGGGAAGCCTTCAGAAATGAGATAACAAAAATCCAGTGAAAGTATATTCCTGTCAGGGTAAAAGGGAAGGCTGGTAGGTATAGGGAATGCTGGATGACTAAAGGAATTGAGGGTTTGGTTAAGAAAAAGAAGAGTAAAAAATGAGGTCTGCAGATGCTGGAGATCACAGCTGCAAATGTGTTGCTGGTCAAAGCACAGCAGGTTAGGCAGCATCTCAGGAATAGAGAATTCGACGTTTCGAGCATAAGCCGGCTTATGCTCGAAACGTCGAATTCTCTATTCCTGAGATGCTGCCTAACCTGCTGTGCTTTGACCAGCAACACATTTGCAGTTAAGAAAAAGAAGGAAGCATATGTCAGGTATAGACAGGATAGATCGAGTGAATCCTTAGAAGAGTATAAAGAAAGTAGGAGTATACTTAAGAGGGAAATCAGGAGGGCAAAACGGGGACATGAGATAACTTTGGCAAATAGAATTAAGGAGAAAAATTACAAATATATTAAGGACAAAAGGGTAACTAGGGAGAGAATAGGGCCCCTCAAAGATCAGCAAGGCGGCCTTTATGTGGAGCCACAAAAAATGGGGGAGATACTAAATGAATATTTTGCATCAGTATTTACTGTGGAAAAGGATATGGAAGATATAGACTGTAGGGAAATACGTGGTGACATCTTGCACAATGTCCAGATTACAGAGGAGGAAGTGCTGGATGTCTTGAAATGGTTAAAGGTGGATAAATCCCCAGGACCTGATCAGGTGTACCCGAGAACTCTATGGGAAGCTAGAGAAGTGATTTCTGGACCTCTTGCTGAGATATTTGTATCATCGATAGTCACAGGTGAGGTGCCGGAAGACTGGAGGTTGGCAAATGTGGTGCCACTGCTTACGAATGGCGGTAAAGACAAGCCAGGGAACTGTAGACCGGTGAGCTTGATCTCGGTGGTGGGCAAGTTGCTGGAGGGAATCCTGACGGACAGGATGTACGTGTATTTGGTTCCTGAAGAAGGGCTCATGCCCGAAATGTCGATTCTCCTGCTCCTTGGATGCTGCCTGACCTGCTGTGCTTTTCCAGCAACACATTTTCAGCTCTGATCTCTAGCATCTGTAGTCCTCACTTTCTCCATGTATTTGGAAAGGCAAGGACTGATTTGAGATAGTCAACATGGCTTTATGAGTGGGAAATCATGTCTCACAAGCTTGATTGAATTTTTTGAAGAAGTAACAAAGAAGATTGATGAGGGCAGAGCAATAGATGTGAACTATATGGACTTCAGTAAGGCATTTGACAAGGTTCCCCACGGGAGACTGATGAGCAAGGTTAGATCTCATGGAATACAGGGAGAACTAGCCATTTGGATACAGAACTGGCTCAAAGGTAGAAGACAGAGAGTGGTGGTGGAGGGTTGTTTTTCAGACTGGAGGCCTGTGACCAGTGGAGTGCCACAAGGATCGGCGCTGGGCCCTCTACTTTTTGTCATTTACATAAATGATTTGGATGTGAGCATAAGAGGTACAGTTAGTAAGTTTGCAGATGACACCAAAATTGGAGGTGTAGTGGACAGAGAAGAGGGTTACCTCAGATTACAACAGGATCTGGACCAGATGGGCCAATGGACTGAGAAATAGCAGATGGAGTTTAATTCAGATAAATGCGAGGTGCTGCATTTTGGGAAAGCAAATCTTAGCAGGACTTGTACACTTAATGGTAAGGTCCTAGGGAGTGTTGCTGAACAAGACCTTGGAGTGCAGGTTCATAGTTCCCTGAAAGTGGAGTCGCAGGTAGATAGGATAGTGAAGAAGGTGTTTGGTATGCTTTCCTTTATTGATCAGAGTATTGAGTACAGGAGTTGGGAGGTCATGTCGCAGCTGTACAGGACATTGGTTAGGCCACCGTTGGAATATTGTGTGCAATTCTGGTCTCCTTCCTATCAGAGAGGTGTTGTGAAACTTGAAAGGGTTCAGAAAAGATTTACAAGCATGTTGCCAGGGTTGGAGGATCTGAGCTACAGGGAGAGGTTGAACAGGCTGGGGCTGTTTTCCCTAGAGCGTCGGAGGCTGAGGGATGACCTTATAGAGGTTTACAAAATTATGAGGGGCATGGATAGAATAAATAGACAAAGTCTTTTCCCTGGGGCCGGGGAGTTCAGAACTAGAGGGCATAGGTTTAGGGTGAGAGGGGAAAGATATCAAAGAAACCTAAGGGGCAACTTTTTCAGCAGAGGGTGGTACGTGTATGGAATGAGCTGCCAGAGGAAGTGGTGGAGGCTGGTACAATTGCAACATTTAAGAGGCATTTGGATGGGTATATGAATAGGAAGGGTTTGGAGGGATATGGGCCGGGTGCTGGCAGGTGGGATTAGATTGGGTTGGGTTGGCATGGACAGGTTGGACTGAAGGGTCTGTTTCCATGCTGGACATCTCTATGACTCTATGACTCTATGCCCCTGTCTGGGGCAAATGTCAGCAACCATGCAGGGCAGCTTCAGAGGGGGAAATGCTTGCCCAGTGGATTTTTTAAGCTAGCACAGAAATAATGAATGCCAGTCTGTTGGTGGATATATACAGAATGTTGAGTTGTTGCAGACAAGGTAAGATGGGGAAGTCAGTGGTGAGCTATATCATTGTGGCATGGCCAGTGATGAATGAGATGGGTGCTATAGGATTGGGCAGGAGAGCTGACTAACTCTGCTGGCAAAAACCTTCCAAAAAACTCACCACAACTTGGCCTTAGCCAAAAATAGTTTGTAAAACTCCACCCAGCAACATTGACTTATAGAGAAACAGTGTCTTTCACAACCAGGTGGTTGTGGAGTATAAGCCACCTGCTAAAGGAGCAGCACTCTGAAAGCTAGTCCTTCCAAATACGCCTGTTGGACTATAACCTGGTGTTGTATGATTTTTTTTAACTTTGTCCACCCCAGTCCAACACCAGCTCCTCCAAATCATTATTGAAACATGTAAAATACTGATGAGGATTGACAGGTTAGATGGGGAGAGGATGTTTTCCCAAGTGGGGAATCCAGAGCTAAGTGGCTCTGTTTCAACATAAGGGGCCTCACATTTAAGTTGGTAACAAATCTCTTCTGTGGTTAGTGTTCTACAAGGAGCAGTGGAGGATGGAGCACTGACTAGATTCAAGACCGAGTTAAGAATCTTTGAGCCATAGAGAAGTGACAGGGAAGTGGAGTTACACATCAGGTCCAGCCTTGATCTTACTGACTGAGGGAGCAGGTAGGAGAACCCAAATGGCCACTCCTGTTTCTATCTCTTATGTCTCAATTGAAGCTACTGCAATTGGTCTCGGGGGACCCCTGGGCTTATGCAGAAAGTTCTGATCACAATCCAATAGCCCATGGTAAAGACATGTCTCTGTGTTGCTGCTAAGAGCAGGATTAGGCTGGATTGTTTCCTGGGACTCATCGCTGATGCTCAAATGTACAGAACTGCTGCAAAGTGAGCATCTGCTGGTTATTTGTACTGAAGATAAGGAGGCTGACAACCAAGGAAGTGAAATGGTCACAGTTCCAAGTAAGAACATTGTCCAAGGTCTAGCCCAGTCAACCAAGACAGTAAGACATAGGAACAGAAATAGGCCATTCAGCCCATTAATTCTGCCTGACCATTCAAAGAGATTATGTCTGATCTGATGATCCTCATCACTTATTCCCATAACTGCTAATTGCTTTCCTGATTAAAAATGTATCTCAGCCTTGAATATACTTAATGACCCAACATAGGCAGTCCTTTGTCATAAACAATTCCACAGATTCACTCCCCTCTGAGGGAAAACGTCCGTCCTCATCTCTGTCTTAAATCTACAAGCCCTGACTGTAAGATGGTGCTCCCTGGTCCTAGACTTTTCCACAAATGGCAACAACATCTCAGCATCTCGCCTGCCAACTCCACTCAGAATCTTGTTCCTGATGAAGGGCTTATGCTCGAAACGTCGAATTCTCTATTCCTGAGATGCTGCCTGGCCTGCTGTGCTTTGACCAGCAACACATTTGCAGATGTTTCAATCAGGTCACCTGTCAACCCTCTCAGGTATATCACACCCACGTGGTACTGCCCCTTTAAGGGAGTAAGCTTCGAGTGAAGGGAATCATTTGTCTCATCTGAGCTGATTCACAAACAAAATGGATCAAGCAGGTTAAGAGCAGTTTCCATAAACTTTAATGATTAGTCATTAACTGTTCGGGAACTGCGCCAAGCTCGCTCAATGCCAAAGTTGGAGTTTAATCTGCTGACTGAATGTTGACTGATACAATTGGCTTCCCAGACATGGCAAACTGTTAAAAAAACAAGCCAGGGGACTGCTTATTGGCTTCAGATCAGGAATGCACCGACAATCCACCTTAGGTTGTGGGAGTAAGTGAATGCAAACTGTGACTCCCTGAGGGTATATTTGGTCACAACACAAACCGATCTCCCCTTGCAGCTCCTTTGTACAGCGCCTACTCCGTCACTGAGCGGTGAAATCACCATAAACTGGTGCCTTTTTGTCTCTGTCTTTTATCCAAATCCTTTCGCTGCCAGGTCCCGAGGGAACCACGCTCTACAGGTGTAAACAACTCGGAAAACACTCAATTCCTGATGAAGGGCTTTTGCCCGAAACGTCGATTTCCCTGCTCCTTGGATGCTGCCTGAACTGCTGTGCTCTTCCAGCACCACTGATCCAGAATCTGGTTTCCAGCATCTGCAGTCATTGTTTTTACCTACTCAGCCCAACATCCCACCGTGATTTGGAGTGACTGGGGTGAACGAGGTCAGAAGTTACTGGGTTATAGTCCAACAGATTTATTTATTTTTTTCTAAATCCCCCTTTTTGTTTACACTGGGGAGATTCAAATCTCCTGGTTATATTATTCTTCCTGAGGAGATTTTAATGTCCTGTTTTTTTATTTCCCTTCTAAACCTCCACACTGCCAGCTAACAGTGGTAGTGCTTATTTTCCCCAGAGTTCAGCAAGTTTATTTGAGCTTTCAGAGTGTTGCTCCACTGCATCACCATGACTGCCAACACGTCCCAGATACCTCACGCTATCTCTGCTACTGTACACAGGTTCCACCATCGATCGTCTTTTACCACTCTCACTATTGCTTGCAACACCTTCCTACACTCACTATAACCTCAACCCCATTATTTCTTGTAGAATCACAGAATCCCTACAGCGTGGAAAAGGCCATTCGGCCCATAGAGTCTATGCCAAACTTCTGAAGAGGATCCAACCCAGACCCATTGAACCCCATAATCCACCCAGCCTCCACATCCCTGGTCACTATGGGTAACTTAACATGGCCAATCCATCTAATCTGCACATCTTTGAACCGTGGGAGGAAACCGGAGTACCCAAAAGAAACTAACGCAGGCACGGGGAGAATGTGCAAACTGCACACAGGTAGTCACCCGAGGCTGGAATTGAACCCAAGTTCATGGTACTGTGAGGGACCAGTACTAGCTACTGAGCCACTGTGTCACCCATTGACCATCTGGGTTGTGTACCCATTCTTCCCAGATACCATCCTACTGCATCAACAGTAATCACTGTGCCACCCACTTTTATCTCCCCCAATACCTGCCCGTCTCTCATTCCCAGAGGAAACCAGCCCACACTGTAGCAGAATGAGTCTCCATATCAAAAATGTCCAGAGCATTGTGAGCAGTTGTAAAGTTATGCAGGAAACAGTTCCCAGTCTGAACCTTTGCCTAATTGTGATTTGGAGATGCCGGTGTTGGACTGGGGTGTACAAAGTTAAAAATCCCACAACATCAGAGTGTTACAAGGGGACATAAATTTAAGGTGAAGGGTGGAAGGTATAGGGGAGATGTCAGGGGTGGGTACTTTACCCAGAGAGTGGTGGGGGCGTGGAATGCGCTGCCCGTGGGAGTGGTAGAGTCAGAATCATTGGCGACCTTTAAGCGGCAATTGGATAGGTACATGGATGGGTGCTTAATCTAGGATAGATGTTCGGCACAACGTCATGGGCCGAAGGGCCTGTTCTGTGCTGTATTGTTCTATGTTCTACCAGGTTATAGTCCAACAGGTTTAATTGGAAGCACTAGCTTTCAGAGCTACGCTCCTTCATCAGGTGGAAGTGACAATCACCTGATGAGGGAGCGTCGCTCCGAAAGCTAGTGCTTCCAATTAAACCTGTTGGACTATAACCTGGTGTTGTGGGATTTTTAACTTTGTCTAATTGGTGATTGAACATCGTCGAAGAAAGAATAAACACGATGCAGTAAATTTCAAAACTGAAAATGAATCTTTTCAAAGCACAGAGTGCCAAGTTCCCAACTGAAACTGAAACTTTACATTGTCAAGATAAAATTTCAACTAGATTCTATGGTGTTGTATTGTCAAAGTGGCAGTGGTTGTGGGGAAGGTGATAACCTAGTGGCATTATTGCTGGATCTTTAATCCAGAGACCCAGGTAATGTTCTAGGGACCTGGGTTCAAATCCTGTCACAGCAGATGGTGGAGTTTAAATTCAAGAAAGAGAAAGGAAATATCTGGAATTAAGAGTCTAGCAATGGTCATGAATCTATTGTCAGAAAAACCCACCTGAGTCACAAATGCCTTCCTTTAGAGAAGGAAACTGCCATCACTACCTTATTTGGATTATATGTGACTCCAGACTCACAGCAATGTGGTTGATTCTTAACTGCCTTCTGGGCAATTAGGGATGGCCAATAAATGCTGGCTCCTCGAAATCAGAATTGGCAGACAAAAGTCTCTCTCTCGGCTCCCTCTCCATTTGTCACATACTCTTTTACCCACCCCTCTCTTCAGCATATATACTGTATACCTTTTCCTATCACACTCCAAAGTACGGTCACTGGGCTCAAAACATTAACTCTGTTTCTGTTGTCACATATGCTGCCGGACCTGCTGAGTTTGTCTAGCACTTTCTGAACATCACCCTGGGGTTCTGGAATACCAACTCAGTGACATCAAGGGGATGCCACTGCCTCCCCAGGGATACAATGAGTTTGGAAACAAGGATGAGAATTTTGAAACTGGAGGCTTGTTTGATATGTGGCTGTATTGACTTTCACTCTGATCCCTCACAGACAATTTTCAGAACTCACGGTCCGAAACAAATGTGTTTACAGTCTTGAATTCCCCTGCTGAAAATGTGTTGCTGGTTAAAGCACAGCAGGTTAGGCAGCATCTCAGGAATAGGGAATTCGACGTTTCGAGCATAAGCCCTTCATCAGGAATGATGAAGGGCTTATGCTCGAAACGTCGAATTCCCTATTCCTGTGATGCTGCCTAACCTGCTGTGCTTTAACCAGCAACACATTTTCAGCTGTGATCTCCAGCATCTGCAGACCTCATTTTTTACTCGAAGTCTTGAATTCCCCACCAAGAATATTTTCCCTATAGGCAGCCCTTCTCTGAGTTACTATAATCTTTCATTCTTGGACAGTTTTGAAGGATTTAATTTTCCCTTTTCAAATGTTTATCCAATTGCCTTTCAAAAGTGACGATTGAATCTGTTTGTTCCCTCCTTTCAGAGGTGTATTCATCATCAGTCACTATGTAAATAATTTTCCCCTCATATTCCCCCCAGCACTTATTGTCAGGTAAAATATTACACAGGTCCGACAGTGTTTTTTCCCAATTGTCTCACTGGGGGAAAGAACCTGTATACTGTAATTGGAAACAGAAGTAACAGTGTTTTCTCTGAGACTTTCACTTTCATATTTAGTGCCTGTTACTACGATGATGTTTCTTTTTACATAAGCCAAGGCCTCCCCAAAGATTTCTGGTTCAGCCCAGTTCGAAAGTGACCGATTTTGAGGCTGCAGAGATAGGAATGGAGGGTAGGACCAGCTGGGTAACTCTTTCAGGAGCTGGTACTGGCACGATGGGTCAAATGGTCTCCTTTGATACTGTAAAATTCCGCAATTCTGTGACAGTCTGTATAAGGCAAAACTGTAAGAAGTACTTTGAGGAAGTTTAATGTGTAAAGATATCATCTTAAAATAAGGGACTTTTATTTATGACATTTCTGCCTGATGTCACATTGACAAATTCTCAACTCACAAAGGTATCACTCAAGTTTCTCCAAATTCTTTCCTCTTACACATCACTGATTTCCATCGCTGTGTTTTTTATTCAGTCATGGGAGGCCAGCGTTTATTCCCATCCCCAGTGACTGTGTTCTTAGCTTCCTGGGTCCCAACCCACAGAATTCTCTCCCTAAACCTCTCCGCGTCTCTGTGTTTATTTTCTCCTTTTAAGACTTTCCTTAAACTCTACTTCTTTGAGAAATGTTTGGTCAATTGCCCTGATAACCCCTTAGAAATATAGAAACACATTACAAATTCAGGTCTCCTTCCCAAAGGAAGGATGTTGCGAAACTTGAAAGGGTTCAGAAAAGATTTACAAGGATGTTGCCAGGGTTGGGGGATTTGAGCTACAGGGAGAGGTTGAATAGGCAAGAGCTGTTTTCCCTGCAGTGTCGGAGGCTGAGGGGTGACCTTATAGAGGTTTATAAAATTATGAGGGGCGTGGATAGGGTAAATAGACAAAGTCTTTTCCCTGGCGTGGGGAAGCCCAGAACAAGAGGGCATAGGTTTAGGGTGAGAGGGGAAAGATATAAAAGATACCTAAGGGGCAACTTTTTCACACAGAGTGTAGTACATGAATGGAATGCGTTGCCAGAGGATGTGATGGAGGCTCATAGAATTGCAACTTTTAAAAAGCATTTGGATGGGTATATGAATAGGAAGGGTTTGGAAGGATATGGGCCGGGTGCTGGCAGGTGGGTCTAGATTGGGTTGGGATATCTGGTCAGCATGGAAAAGCTTGACTGAAGAATCTGTTTCGTACTGTACATCTGTCTCTGTGATTATAACTCTTTCTAAATGAGGGGAGGAAAACTGATTAACTGAAGTATATAAAATTACGGGCGTTTAGACAGAGTGGGTAGGAAAGATCTGTTTCTTCTTTCACAGAGGTCATCCAGCAGGGACATAGATTTAAAGTTATTGGTAGAAGGATTAGAGGGGAATTGAGGCCTATTTTTAACTCAAAGGTGGGCAGAGGTGTAGAATGCATCACCTGAAAAGATAGTAGAGGCAGAAACTGCAGCTCAATTAAGAGAAACACATGCATATGTACTCACGGTGCGATTCACTTGAATCACCCTTTATTGGCTAGCATTGATACGATGGGCCAAATCTTCTCTTCTAATTAATTCATAGGATGTAGATATCACTGGCTCATGCCAGTGTTAATTGCCCAGAGGGCAGTTAAGAGTCTGGAACCACATATTGGCCAGTTTCCTTTCTTGGAGAACATTAGTGAACCAGATGGGTTTTACCCCAACAATGGTGACATGTTCCTCATTGGGTTTTTCATTCCAGGATTTCTGTATGCACAGTGAGATCTGAACTCAGAGCGTTCTGGATGAATAGTCTGGTAATAGTTCCACTAGACCATCACCTGAGTGGGACTCTGGCGGTGGCACTGAGCAGGCTGCTGGCAGCGGGGTGGGCACAGGACCCGGCATCGACTGCTATATCGACAGAGGCCCAGCAATGAGAGATGGAGCTAGAGAAACAGCCGATTCAATGTTGGTTGGGTCTGACACTGCTAGTGGAAGTGTTATGGACTCTCTTTAAAGTCATTCCCGATGATGGGACTTTGTCCAAAACACTGATTCTCCTGCTCCTCAGAAGCTGCTGACCTGCTGTGCTTTACCAACACCACATTCTCGACTATATCTTTTTACTTATTCTTCTTAAACTATACAAAGTGGTGCCTGATCATAGCAACACTGGGAGCTTTTCACTTTATTTTATTTTTTTTCACTGAAAAACACATTTGACAATAAAATCATTCATTCATTCATTCAACTCCTTCTGTGTTGTAAATCTTTCTCTTGGTATGTTTCTCTGTTACTTGGGCTCCCCTTTCCTTTATTTTGAGGGACAGGATGTTCCTGATAACCAGCAACTCCAGAACCAGGGGTCCCAGTGTAAAGATACATGGTAGGCCATTCAGGACTGAGGTGAGGAGAAATCTCTTCATCCAGAGAGTGGGGACCCTGTGGAATTCTCTGCAACAGAAAACAATTGAAACCAAAGTATTTTAATAACAAGTTAGGATATAGTTATTATAAAATCCCTACAGTGTGGAAACAGGCCATTTGGCCCAATAAGTTTCCACCCACCCTCTGAAGAGCAACCTACCCTATTACTCTACATTTACCCCTGACTAATGCACATCACTGAACACTGTGGCTAATTCACCTGACCTGCACACCTTTGGACTTTGGAAAGAAACCACGGCACCTGGAGGAAACGCACACAGACACAGGGAGAATGTACAACCTCCACACAGGCAATCGCCTGAGGCTGGAATTGAACGTAGGTCACCAGCATCGTGAGGCAGCAGTGAGAACCACTGAGCCACTGCACCACTCCTAAAGTTCATAGGGCTAAAGGAATCAAAAGGTATGGGGAGAAAGCAGGAACAGGGGACTGAGTTGGATGGTCAGCCATGATACTATAACAGTGAATGGCATAGCAGGCTCAAAGAGTTGAATGGCCTACTCATATTTTCTATGTTTCTATAAAAGAAAGGGTACAATGTTAGCATTCCTCCAGCACGACACCTATTCATGGCCTTAAATACTGTTTGGCTGCACTCCCATGATGCACAATGGGATTTTTACCAGACTTAAAGAGGCTACATAAAATCAACAACAATTATAATAGTGCCAATAACAACTTGCATCTACATTTACAAAGTGAAGTTGGGATCCAAACGGGCGAAGGCGCAGCTGGCAATAGTGTGTCAAAGAAAACTCAGGATGCTAAAGAAGGTGGGAAGTGTAGGTATCCTGGAGATTGGCAGGACTGGAGCCAGATGGGGTGGGAGTGAAACAAATCAATAAAAATAAGAATGACAACTTCTAAATCGAGGCATTGCCCCCAGACGGAGATCAATGTAGGTCAGGATTTCATACCAATTTAGACAGAGGCAGAGGAGCTTTGGATGAGCTGAAGTTTATGGAGTGTCTGAGGCTGCCAACTAGCCAGAATGACAATACTAAACCAAATGCATTGGTCTGACTAATCTGTCTTTGGCGACCAGTCCAAACATGCACAGGTTAGGCAGATTGGCCATGCTAAATTGTCTATTGTATCCAGGTTAGGTGGATTAGCCATGGGACATGCCGGGTTATGGGGATAGGGTAGAGGGGTTCGTCCGGTTGGGATTCTCTTTGGAGAGTAGGTGTGAACTTGATGGGCCAAATTACCTGCTTCCACATATAATTTAATAAACCTATTCATCAGATTAAACACTGTGATTCCATCACATGACCCCAATCTTCACTCTGTCATTGACATTTGATTTTATCTGCAGTACCTCGATAATTGACTCACGATACGCACACACTTGGGGGTCAAAAAGCACAGCCAGTCAGGCAGCATCCAAAGATCAAGAGAGTTGACTTTTCAAAAATAAGCTCTTCAGCAGCAATGTTGGGGGGTTGGGGAGGGGGCAAGAGGGCTGAGAGATAAATTGAAGGGGGTTGGGGCTGGGGCAAAGGTAGCTAGGAAGATGATAGGTAGATGAAGGTGGATCGTGATGATGATAGATTAGATTAGATTACTTACAATGTGAAAACAGGCCCTTCGGCCCAACAAGTCCACACCGACCCGCCGAAGCGCAACTCACCTATACCCCTACATTTTCACCTTATCTAACACTACGGGCAATTTAGCATGGCCAATTCACCTGACCCACACATCTTTGGACTGTGGGAGGAAACCGGAGCACACCCACGCAGACACGGGGAGAACGTGCAAACTCCATACAGTCAGTTGGCTGAAGCGGGAATTGAACCCGGGTCTCTGGCGCTGTGAGACAGCAGTGCTAATCACTGTGCCACGGTGCCACCCACTAGGTCAGAGTGGAGGGTGAAGCAGATTAGTGAGAAGGAAGATGGACAGGTAGGACAGTTCAAGAGGGCGGTGCCAAGTTGAAGGGTTGGATCTGGGATGAGGTGGTGGGAGGGGAGATGAGCAAGCTGGTGAAATTGGCATTGATGTCGTGGGGTTGGAGGGTCGCAAGGTCGGAAGATGAGGCATTTCTTCCTCCAGATGTTGGGTGGTTAGGATTTGGCGATGGAGGAGGCCCAGGACATGCATGTCCGTGGCGGAGTGGGAGGGGGATTTGAAGTGTTTGGCCACAGGACGTTGGGGTCATTTAGTGCATGTGTCTCAGAGATGTTCTCAGAAACGTTCCACAAGTTGGTGTTCTGTCTCTCCAATGTAGAGGAGACCACATCAAGAGCAACAGACACAGTGGATGAGGTGTTTGGAGGTACAGGAAAATCTCTGCTGGAAGTGGAAGGATCCTTTGGGGCCTTGGATGGAGGTGAGGGGGGTAGGTGTGGGCACAGGTTTTACACTGCTTGCAGTGCAAGGTAAGGTGCTGGGAGTGGAGGGTGGGTCGGTGGGGAGCATGGACCTAACGAGGGAGTCATGGAGGGAATGGTCTCTCAGAATGCTGAAAGGGGTGGAGAGGGAAATATGACTCTGGTGGTGGGGTCTGACTGTAAGTGGCAGAACTGGCAGAGAATGATGCATTGTATCCAGAGATTGGTGGGTGGAAGGTGAGGACCAGGGGGTGTTCTGTCCTTATTGTGGTTGGAGGGGTGGGGTTCAAAGGCGGACGTGCAGGAAGTCGAGGAGATGCACTGGAGAACATCATTGACCATGTGGGAGGGGAAATTGTGGCCCTTGGAGTAGGAGGCCTGTTCTGGAATGGAATTGCTCTTCCTGGGAGCAGATGAGGCGGAGGGTTTGGGAATAAGGGATAGTGTTTTTACTGGAGGCAGGGTGGGGGGAGGTGTAGTCCAGGTAGCTGTGGGAGTTGGTGAGTTTTGACGTAGATGTCTGTGTTGAGTCAGTTGCCGGAAATGGAGATGCTGAGGTCCAGAAAGGGGAGGAAGGTATCTGAGATGGTCCAGATGTTCAGGTTAGAATGCATTGATGAAGTTGATGAAAGGGAAGTTTGGAGCACAAGGTGGCGCCGATACAGTCATCAATGTAGCAGAGCAAAAGGTGGTGGATGGTGCTGGTGTAACTGTGGAAGATGGACTGTTCCATTTATCCAATGAAGAGGCAAGCATAGCTGGGATCCTTGTGGGTGCCCATCTCCATTTCTGGTGACCGACTTAACATGGACCTCTATGTCAAGCCCACTGACTCCCACAGCTACCTGGAGTACACCTTCTCCCACCACCACCCCCACCAAATGCTATCCTTATTCCCAATTTCTCCACCTCCGTCACATCTGCTCCCAGGAAGAGCAATTCCCTTCCAGGACATCCCAGATAGCCTCCTACTTAAAGGACTACAATTTCTCCTCCCACGTAGTCAACAATATTGTCCAGCACATCTCCTCCACTTCTAAACCCCCGCCCTTGAATCCCAACCCTCCAACTGCAACAAGGATAAACCCCCCCAGCCCTCACCTTCCACCCCACAAATCTCTGGATACATCACATAATCCTCTGCCATTTTTGCCACCTACAGTCAGACCCCACCACCAGGGATATATTTCCTTCCCCATCCCTTTCAGCATTCTGCAGAGACCATTCCGTCCGCAACTCTTTCATTAGGTCCACGACCCCACCATCCCACCCTCCACTCTCGGCACCTCCTCCTGTCACTGCAAGAGGTGTAAAACCTGTACCCACACTTCCCCCCTCATCTCCATCCAAGGCCACAAAGGATCCTTCCACATCTGGCAGGAAACCAAACACCCTCATCTACTGTGTCCGTTACTCTTGATGTGGTCTCCTCTACATTGAGGAGTCAGGATGACAACTTGCAGAACATTTCAGAGAACTTCTCTGGGACTCACACACCAAATAAGCCCACTGCCCCATAGCCAACCACTTCAACTCCCCCTTGCACTTCACCAAGATCATGCAAATCCTGGGTCTCCTTCATAGCCTAATCTTAGCCACCCAATGACTGCAGGAAAAGCATCTTATCTTCCACCTTGAGACCCTCCAACAACACGGGATGAATGTCGATTTCACGTATTCCTCATCTCCCCTCCCCCCACCTTATCCCAGATCCAACCCTCCAATTTGGCACCGCCCTCTTGAACTGTCCTACCTGTCCATCTTCCTTCCCACCTATCCGCTCTGACTTATCATCATCACACCCCACCTTCATCTACCTATCGTCTTCTTAGTTACCTTTGCCCCATTTACCCCCCCTCCCATTTATCTCTCAGTCTCTTTGAGACCCATACACATTCCTGATTAAAAGCTTATGCTCAAAGCATCGTTTTTCCTGCTTTTCGGATGCTGCCTGACCGGCTGTGCTTTTCCAACACCACATTCTCAGCGTCTGCAGTCCTCACTTTTACTTAGTCACACATTTGGGACTTGGTCTGTGTGTCTCTCTCTCTCTCTCTCTCTCTCTCTCTCTCACTCACTCTCTCTCCACCCAGGAGTTACTTTTGTCTGGGTTCTGAGGAATAATCATTCAAATAGACAACTTAGCTCCCCACTGATGCTGCTGGAACTGTGGAATACTTCCAGCATTTTCTGTTTTTATTTTGGATTTCCAACTTCCCCCGTGTTAATTCCTTTGTGCTTTTCTCTGGAATTCAATCAAAGCAGGATGTACTGGAAACACACCAGGATTTGCACATATTTCAGTGCATGCAGTCTCACCTCTGCATAGATCCATTAGGTCTGTGGTGTATTTGCAATATTTTCAGGGTTTTTTTTGTTATATTTACAACTGTGACTCTGTGGGTTGCAATCTCTGGCCTCGGTACATGAATAAGTTGTGGATTTGCGTTCCATTCCAGAGATTTGGAAGGCTAATAAGCATCAAAGGACACTCCATTGCTATATATATTGTCCATGGTTTGTGGGCAATGCTATCATAATTTCCCAGAGGGTAGTTAAGGGTTAGCCATGCTGCTGTGGGTCTGGAGTCACATGTAAGCCTGATTGAGCTGGAATGGCAAATTCCCTTCCCAAAGGACATCACTGAATCCAACGGGATTTTACAAAGTTTGACAGTAGCTTCATACAAACAAAGAGGAAGAGGAGGCCTCTCGGCCCTTAAAGCCTGCTCTCCCATTGAATAAGATTGCGTCTGATCCGATTTTAACCTCAAATCTTCATTCTTGTACATCCCCAATGATTTTTCATCTGCATGGCAATCAACGATCTATCTACGTATGCCTTAAAAAATCTAAAGATTTTACATCTACTGCCTTTGAGGAAGACAGTTAACTGATGAGCTGTAAACTGTGTAAATATTTAGGAGTTATACAAACTTTTAAAGATGATTTGCCAGGGCACCTTTTGGCAACAATTGTGGTAATTGTTCAGAGATATTGTTACACACCACTGGGGCAGGTAGGAGTTGATCCACTCACCCTGATAGGGGTGATCTAGAAGGCTTGTGCTCCTCAGTGTTTCTCAACCAAAAAAATCAATGGGAGAACTTTACAGTCCAGAAATGGTTGATCAAAGGGAAGGAGGGGTTTACTTGTGAGGAGAGGTACAAGTCGGATGGGTCTGTACTCTTTTGGAAGAAAAGAGGAGACACCTTATTGAAACATAGGGAGAGGTTGTTTTCCCATTTGTGGCAAAATCTAGGACCAGAGGGTATCATCTCAGAATTAGAGGTTGCACATTTAAGGTAGTGATGAGGAGGAGATTTCTCTGAGGTTAGGGTTGATCTGTGGAATTCTTTAGTACAGAGAGCAGTGAGACTCGATCATTTACTATGTTCAATGCTGAGATAGACAGATTTCTAATCAGTTAGGGAATCAAGGAATATGGAGATATGGCAGGAATATTGAGTTGGGGATTATCAGATCAGTCATGGTCTTATGGAATGATGGGAAAATGGCCTCCTGCTGCTCCTACATCTTTAAATAACAGGTTATATTCATTAAACATGCTTGGTATTAGTGGTACTGTCATCTTCCTCTTCCATATTATCTCTTACCCTCTCCTGTGCCATCTCCCCCCTTCACCTGTACTGGTTACTCCCTCCCAGTACTATGTCTCCCCTTTGATGCCACTTTCTGTCTCCCTGCATACCATTTGCTATCTCCATCCCCAACAACAGGTCAAGTTAGTGTATAGAATGAGCTGCCGGAGGAAGTGGCAGAGGCTGCTATAATTACAACATTTTAGATTTGATTAGATTCCCTACAGTGTGGAAACAGGCCCTACACGGCCCAACAAGTCCACACCAACCCTCTGAAGAGCAACCCACCCAGACCCATTCGCCCTGACTAATGCACCTAACACTATGAGCAATTTAGCACGACCAATTCACCTAACCTGCACATCTTTGGACTGTGTGAGGAAACCGGAGGAAACCCACGCAGACAAGGGGAGAATGTGCATACTCCACACAGCCAGTCACCCGAGGCTAGAATCAAACCTAGGATGCTGGTGCTGTGAGGTAGCAGTGCTAACCACTGAGCCACCGTGTATTTGGATGAGTACATGAATAGGAAGGGATTAGAGGGATTTGAGCCAAGTGCTGGCAAATGGGACTAGATTAATTTAGGATATCTGGTCAACATGGACAGGTTGGACCGAATGGTTTGTTTCCGTACTGTACAGCTCGATGACTCTACAACAAGGACTGCAACCCTTAGAGAGAAACTGTTTCCTTATCTCTGTTATAAGTGGGTGTCCCCTTATTTACAAACCATGACCCCTGGTTCTAGAGTGTCCCACACGAGGAAACATTCTTTCAACATCCACTTGGTCAAGAATCGTCAGGGATACATGGTTGCCATAAAATTAGCTTTTATGCTAGTGGTAGGATTTGTAGTTATCTCCTCAGAACATTAGCTTTTTGTCCTGAAGTAAGGAGGTCAGTCAGCTGGACAGCTGGTTTGTGATGCATAATGATTCTAACAGTGTGTGTTCAATTCCTGCACGGGATGAGATTACCATGAAGGACTCTACTTCTCATCCTCTCCCCTTGCCTGAGGCACAGTGACCCTCAGAGCTCAGAGAGAGAGGTGACTGGTGGTGGCTTTTAACCTGAGGGTCACCCTGCCTCAGGTGAGGGGACAGGTTGAGAAGACAGTACCCTCATGGTGACCCACGGTAGGGACTGGTTAGCTCAGTTGGCTGCAATTTCTATTTTTGATTCCAGTTATCCTGCATGTTGTGGCCTAGATTTATTCCTTAACCAACAGCTAGAGCTGATTATCTGATCATTACTGTTCGTGGGAGGTTGCTAGGTGCAAATTGGCCACCAAGTTTTCCCACATTGCGACAGTGATTGCACCTCAAACATTCCTTCATTAGGACACACTGAGGTTGTGAAAGGTTCTGACTAAATGCAAACTCATCCTCTCCATGAATGGGATTTCCATTGACATCCAACCTGCCATTTACTGATATCCAATACACAATAACAAGGAACCTTTCCAACTTTAGACGCATTCCTCTCCACAACCCTCACCATAGCCCTAGATGACTATAGGGTAGATCACTCATTTAGGGAGAGAGATGACCGATGGTAGTTTACCCTGATGGTCACCACACCTCGGGTGGGTTGGGAAATCATTCAGGGTGACTTCACCTGGGAATCACTCCACATCACAAACCAGCAATGGTCACCCTCAGGTTAAACTTAACACCAGTCATCTCTCTTTAATGAGACACAGTCCTATTGTTCTCTGGGACTGCGGTGATGTTACCTCAACACTAACCCCACCCTCCACGTCTGCAGTTATATTACTGCAGACAGGGAACTTCTGGAGTACTGCGTACACTTCTGGTTGCCCTGCTGTAGGTGGTATATTATTAAATTAGAAATAGTGCAGAAAAGACTTACAAGGGACTGGAGGGTTTGAGTTATAAGGAAAAGCTGCATAGGCTGGGATTTTTTTCCCTGGAGCGCCAGAGGCTGAGGGGTGACCTTACAGAGGCTTATAAAATCATGACGGGCATGGATAGGGTGAATAAGTCTTATCTCTAGGGTGGAGATATTCAAAACTAGAGGCCATAATTTTAAGGTCTGAAGAGAAAGATTTAGATGGGACCTGAAGGTCAACTGTATTCACACAGAGGGTGGTTCGTCTGTGGAATGAACTGCCAGAGGAAGTGGTAGATGCAGGTACAGTTACAGCATTTAAAAGACATTTGGACAGGTACCTGAATTGGAAAGGTTTAAAAGGGATATATGGGCCAAATAGAAGTAGGTTAGCTTGGGAATCCTGGTCGGTATGGACTGAGTCTGTATCTATGCTATATGACTCTATGACTCTATAACTGAACATAAACCTAATCTCAGAGAGTCATAGAGTCCTACAGCACGGAGACAGGTCCTTTGGTCCAAACTGGTCCACGCCAACCAAAATGTCTAACCAGGCTAACCTCATTTCCCTGCACTTGGTCCACATCCTTCTAATCCTTTCCTATCTTTGTATTTGCCCAAATGTCATTTAAAATGTTGTTAATGTACTCATTTCAACCACTTCTGCTGGCAGCTCATTCCATAGGTCTACCACCCTCTGTGTAAAAACACTGTCCCTCAGGCTCCCTTTTATTCTTTCCCCTCTAACCTTAAACTGATGCCCTCTAGTCCTCGATTCCCCAACCCTGAGAAAAAGACTGAGTGCATTCACTCATGTCTCTGATGATCTTGTACACTTCCATAAGATCCCACCTCAGTCTCCTATGCTCCAAAGAAAAATGTCCTAGCTTGCCCAACCTCTCCCTATATCTCAAATCCTTGAGTTCTGGGAACATCCTTGTAAATTTCTTCTGCAGTCTTTTCAGTTTAATAATATCCTTCCTACAGTAAGGTGGCCAAAATTGAACACAATACTCCAAATGCAGCATCACCAACATACTGTATAACTGCAACATAACTTCCAAATTTCTATACTCAGTGTCCTGACTGATGAAGGCCAGTGTGTCAGCAGGTCAGCATTCCTGAAGAAGGGCTTATGCTCGAAACGTCGAATTTCCTGTTCCTTGGATGCTGCCTGACCTGCTGCGCTTTTCCAGCAACATATTTTCAGCTCTACTTTCAGAGAACCATACACCAGAATTCCAGGTTATTCTGTGTGAGGCTTAACCAGCAATGGGGCCTCTCTGAGTTGCAGTCATGTGAACATTGAGAGGGCAGAATGAAGAGGTAGGTAGGGGTGGCATGGTGGCTCAATGGTTAGCACTACCGCCTCACAGCGCCAGGGACCTGGGTTCGATTCCAGCCACGGGCGACTGTCTGTGTGGAGTTTGCTCATTCTTGCCGTGTCTGCATGGGTTTGCTCCGGTTTCCTCCCACAGTCCAAAGATGTGCAGGTTAAGTGGATTAGCCATGCTAAATTGCCCAGAGAGTTAGGTGCATTAGTCAGGGGTAAATATGGGGAATGGGTCTGGGTGGGTTACTCTTCGGAGGATCGGTGTGGACATGTTGGGCTGAAGGGAATCTAATCTAATCATGCAATCCTCTCCTGTTTTAGTTTTGACCCATCTTTTGGAAGGGATGATCTCAAAGATTGCTAGACAACACAACAGGGGAGATGCTAAGAGGCAGTTTCTGCTGCAGATGGTGAATGTAGAGTGTATCCTGTCAGGGTGAGTAGCTGGCTATTTGGGAATGAGGTGAAGAGAAATATCTTCACTCTGACTGATATATATCTTTGAAATTCTCGCCCTTGGGGATGCTGAATCATTGAGTTCATTCAATGTAGAGAATAGTGGGGTTTATGCCATTGAGAGAATCAATGGATTTTGCACAAAAGTAGCATTAATGTAGAGAGGTTCAGTTGCAATCCCACTTAAGTATAGAATAGGCTCAAGGAGCTAAATGGCCTACTCTCGCTCTCTTATCTACTAGTCTTAATGGTTTCACATCTGATAAGAGAATAGAGAGTGGATTCTAGACCTGGTGCATGGAACTGATAAGAGTGCCGACAGCAATGGATAGGAGTTGTTCACAGTGTAAACACTTTGCCTTTTTCAAAGGATGTGCCTGTTTGAGAAGGCACTCAGTGCAGGACTGGATGGTCATTGCCCTACTTTCACTCAATTCTCTCCTGATTCACATAAAAAAAGGTTGCAGAAACTGAGAAATGTACCGAAAGCTTCGGTTCCTCTGAATCGATGGCTGTAGCATTACCCTCAGAGACGGTGCTGATTTTCACACCCAGAGTCAGTGTGGCACAGAAGGAGCTGTTTAGCCCATCAAATCCATCCTGGCTCTCTGCAGAGCAATCCTGTCAGTCCCATTGCACAATTTATTTCTCTCAAGTGTCGATCTAATTTCCATTTGAAATCATTAGCTGTCTTCTCTTCCGCTGCCCTCTTCACCAGCAGGCTCCAGGTCTTTAACACTTGCTACGGAAAAGCATTCCTCCTCATTTCTTGTTCCTAGCTGGTCTTCACAGGATTATTAACATGAACAGTCTCTTTGTCCACCTTACTGAATTGTGTCTTAACCTTGTACATGCTTTACTCCAAGGCAATCAAGCCCAGCTTCTTAAAACTTTGGGACTAACATTCCAGCTATCCCTGGAACCAATCTGGTAAATCATGATTGCAGCTTCTCCCATCTGTGTTAAAGTGTTGTGAGTAGGACCTTAGCTGTGGTTGAATCAAACCTTGCAAAGGAGGATTCTGGATCAGTGGTGCTGGAAGAGCACAGCAGTTCAGGCAGCATCCAACGAGCAGCGAAATCGACGTTTCGGGCAAAAGCCCTTCATCAGGGCTTTTGCCCGAAACGTCGATTTCGCTGCTCGTTGGATGCTGCCTGAACTGCTGTGCTCTTCCAGCACCACTGATCCAGAATCTGGTTTCCAGCATCTGCAGTCACTGTTTTTACCTTGTAAAGGAGGAGCATAGCTTCCCTGATTTGTACTCAATACCTCTATTTATGAACATGCATTATTCTGAACATTTATATTTTTATTTTTCTAATTTATTACAATGATTTTGTATTTTTAATGGTCTACAATGCTGGACTTTACAGTTCTTTATTTTTAAAGTATTTTTCCTAAGAGTTTGTACCCAAGAATCCGTACTTAGGTACTTTGGTACCAAAGATAGCATTGCAACTTGTTAACTTTTTGCTGTACCCATGTCAGTAACTGTGACAATAAAGCTAATTCAATCCAACATCCCATAGATTTTGCTAACCACTTTCCCTCTACATGCTGCCATCTTTGCACATACCCTCCCAGTTACCTCTGTCCCAGCAGATTTTTGTTTTAAGGATTGCATCATTATGACTGTTTTCTTCCTCTTCCGAACTTCTACACCTTATGCTGATCTGTCTCAAAGCTGAAGGACAAATTAGGTGAAATTAATGCCAGCTGCTGTTATGGCCAAGGGAATATTTCCCTGTGGTTTATAGTAACATTGGAGATAATTGACTCTGTTCCATTTTCAATGTCAGCTTCACGAAAAGACACGTTCAGGTCAATTTCAACCACCTTCAGTTAGTGCGTAAGAGTCAGACCTTCTCCTCCTAAGGCGGTCTCTTGAATGGAATGTAGGAATAGGAATAGGCCATTCATCCCAATGAGACTACCCCATTCTTCGAGAACATAGCTGATCACCTCTTCAATATCACTTCTGGCACTATCTCCACATCCCTTGATGTCATTAGTTTCCAGAAAATTATTGATTCTTACCAATAGTAGAGCCTCCGTAGCTCTCTGGGTTAGAGAGCCCTGAGCAAAGAAATCCCATCTCATGTCTATTTTAAAGGGTCTTCCCATCTCCTGAGATCATCTCCCCCAGTTCTAAACTCATCAACCAGGAAGAACATCCCATCTATATCCATCCTGTCACACCATGTAAGTATTTTCTAAGTTTAAGCTTTAAGTTAAAAACATTAAGGACTACAGACCCAATTTCCACAATCTTTCCTCACAATCTGCACCTCCTTCCCTCTACAGCAGGTATCTCCTCCCTTAGATAAGGAGACCAGAACTGTATATAACATACCAGGTGAGGTTAGACCATAAGACCAGAAGAAGTAGGAACAGCAGTAGGCCATTTGGCCCTTTGAACCTGTTCTGACATTCATTAGGATCGTGGCTGATCCGGCATTCTCAAGTCTACTTTCCTGCCTCTTCTCTATAACCCTTGATGCCCCGACTGATCAAGAATCTATCAGTAGTTTGGACAAAGTTTCTAAACAATTGCAGCAAGGTGACATAAGTCCTCGTGGTACTATTTGCAGAGAATAGTATATGTATGGAATAAGCTGCCAGAGGAAGTGGTGGAGGTGCATTCAATTACGGTATTTACAAGGCATCTGGATGGGCAGATTAGAGTGAGTTGAGAATGTGGTGCTGGAAAAGCACAACAGGTCAGGCAGCATCCAAGGAGCAGGGGAATCAACGGTTCGGGCAAGAACCCTTTCCTGATGAAGGGCTGCCTGACCGGCTGTGCTTTTCCAGCATGATACTCTCAACTCTGATCTCCAGCACCTGCAATCCTCACTTTCTCCAGTGCTTAGAGGGATGTGGGCCAAATGCTGGCAAATGGGACTTGATCGGTTTAGGATATCTGATTGGCGTGAATGAGTTGGATCAAAAGGTCTATTTCCGTGCTGTATAATTCTATGACTCTAATGCTGGATGATTAATCCAGAGCTCGAGAGAATCTGAAGGGGGGGGGGTTGACTTGGGGTTTGAATCCTGGCATGGCAGAGGGTGGAATTTGAATTCAACAAAAATCTGGGATTAGGAGTCTATTGGTGACCATGAATCCATTCTCAGTTGTTGGAAAAACCCATCCGGTTCATTAATATTACTTTAGGGAAGGAAACTGCGATCCTTACCTGGTCTGGCCTACATGCAACTCCAGACCCACACCTTAACTGCCCAGTGACGCCTTCATTCCGTGAATGAATTTTAAAAAAGCAAGACAGCCTCACTCCTGTACTCACAACCCCTTGTGATGGAAGCCAATATCCCATTTGCCTTCCTAACCACTCATTGCACCTGCAAGCTAACTGTAAGTGACTCACGGACAGGGACACTGATATCCCTTATGACATCCAGACTTCCCAGCCTCTCACCATTTAAGAAATAACCCACTTATTTGTCTTTTTTTTTAACCAAAGGCAATAACATCTCCATTATATTCAGCTGTCAGTTTCTGGCCCCAATTCACTTCATCTCCTTGCATCTTACTCATAATTTACATTCCCACCCAATATGGTGCTGGCAGCACATTTAGAATGATCACAGCTGGTCTTCCAATCTGAATCATTAATATTGATTGTGGATCCCACTACGACTGGAGCATGTGGCTGCTGTCTTATTAGAGAGAGATGACTGGTGGGGGTTTCATAACCAGAGGGTCCCCACTCCTCAGGCAAGGGGCTAGCTGAGAAGGAAAGCCCTTCATGGTACATTAACATTACAGTAAGAACATAGAACAGTACAGCGCAGTACAGGCCCACTCTCACTAGTATCCTTACATACGGATGAGGAAGTACACCACTTCGACTGGGACAGCACATCCAACCTAGGACAAGCCAAACAGAGACACGCATGAGAATTCCTATATGCATGACATTCCAACCGGAACTCTATCAACAAACAGATTGACTTGGATTCCATTTCCAGAGAGAAATAACAGGAAATGACACCACTATAGGAAATGACATCACCACAGGAAGTGACATCATCAACCAGAGGAAACACAAACATATAAATAGAAAGTGGGCTACACCACCAGTGCTTCATCAGGAGGCTCAATGAAGATGTTACCTAGTATGGTGACGAAATGTCTGAAAATGAACATTCCAGCTCAGTGAGCAAACCTACATCCAGCAGTACAGGCCCTTCGGCCCTCAATGTTGCGCCGACCTGTGAAACCAATCCAAAGCCCATCTAACTTATACTATTCCATTTTTGTTGAAATGCCTGTGAGCTGGTGCAGGAATTGAACCCACACTGTTGGCTTCACTCTGTGTCACAAACCAGGCATTCAGCTAACCAACTCCAACCCCACTAGTAACCTGAGAATGATCCATTTATCCTGACTCTCTGGTTGCTGCCAATTACTAACTTTTAATCCATTAATATGCTCCCAATCCCATGCATTTTACATATTCTATCCTAACCTCATGTTTGTGAATTGCAATCCCTGAGTGTGAAAGGTCAGAGAGTTACTCCTGACTGAATGTGACAAAAAACAATTGTGCCAGCTCCGCTGAAATTCATTTCAAGTAGGAAACAAATAACTGGTTTTCAGCCATTTCCTACATTAAGTTTTAAATGAAATGTAGTATCTGAGAAAACAATTTCTGTCAACACTTGCAAATCAACATTCCGGGTGACGTTAAACAGCCTGATCTTTATCCTAGGCATTGCAGCATTCTTTGACAAATAATCAGCTATTTTCTCAGTGAAATCAGGAGTTTACCTATCAAACAAAAATTCCAGACTGATCATTATTCCAGACCTGTTGCTGTGCTTTCCTGGAACTTACAACCAGTTTAAAGTTCTGCTGATGAAACGTCAAGGGTTCAACCAAGCCTGCACAGTTAGATCACAGAATTGCTTTGGCAACACAAACTCCATTTGATGAAGGGCTTTTGCCCGAAACGTCGATTTTCCTGCTCCTCGGATGCTGCCTGAACTGCTGTGCTTTTCCAGCACCACCCTAATCTAGACTCCATTTTTGTAAAGCTTTTCAGAATTTTTGTTCAGAATGTTTTGTCACGTTTTACAGCCAATGATGTAATTTGAAGTGTAGTCACCAGTGAAGGGAAAACATGATGAGCAGTCGGATCTTGGGGAGCACCAAGGATCAAAGGAACTTTGCTATGCATGCCCATCAAGGTAGCAGGACAGGCAGAGAAGATGGTTAAGAAGACATACAGGATACTTGCCTTCGTTGGCTGAGGTAGGAAATTTATACTGGCACTGTTTCAAACATTGGTTAGGCCACAGAGTATTGTGTGCAGTTCTGAAATCCACATTCTAGGAGGAATGTGATAGCATTGTGCAGAGGAGATTTACCAGGATGTTGCCTGGATGGAAAATTATGAAGAGAGATTGGACTGACTGGGGTTGTTTACCTTGGGGTTGAGGAGATGGAGGAGGGAGGCATGACTCAGATGTATAAAATGATGAGAGGTGTGGACAGAGTAGACAAGAAGGAACTTTCTCCCTTGATGGAGAGACTGATGACCATAGATTTCAGGTTCGGGGCAGGAGGATGAGAGGATAAGTGAGGAAAATCTTTTCAGCCAGAGGGTGGTGGGAGTCTGGAACTCACTGCTGTAAGGGTGGGAGAGGCAGAAACCCTCATAACATTTCAGAAGTATTTAGACATGCACTTGTGATGTCAAGGTATACAAGGCTATGGGCCAAGTGCTGGAAAATAAGATCAGAATATTGTGTATTTTTGACATACACAGACGTGATGGGCCAGAGGGTCTTTTTCTGTGCTATAGATCACTATGACGCTCTGACAGATCATTGAAACATTTTATCAATCTTCTTCTTGGTTAAGGAGCCCTTCAATAAACCATAAAATTCTTTGAAACCTCAACCCTCAGTCCCTCCTCTCTTCCGACCGTCTGTATGTTACAAAGCATAGATGAAAACACAATAAAACATGATTGAAAGAATGATCGGTTTTCATTCACAAAATGGAAACGTTTAATACAATTTTCAATAGCACCGCCTCTTATGATGTTTGCTGAATTGTTGGTTCTGGAGAACTGAGAGTGAAAAACATTGCATGGTTGTACTAATGGAAGCACCACAGCCATTTACACATAGCAAGCTTCCAACAACAGCAGTATGATCATTATTGTGTGGTAGTGATGTCAGCCTGGACACTGAGGAGAGCTGCCCTGTTACTCTGCAAATCACAGTATTGTTATGGCATAAAAGGAGGCCATTTGGCCCATCATGACTATTACCCAGTGCCAATGCCCTGCTTTCCCCCATATCCCTGCTCACCATTTCTATCCAAATAATGATGCAGCACCTTTTTAAATGCCTCAGTTGAATTTGGCTCCACCACATTTCCAAGGCAAAAGTGAGGACTGCAGATGCTGGAAACCAGAGTTCAGATCAGCGTGGCACTGGAAAAGCACAGCAGGTCAGGCAGCATCCGAGGAGCAGGAACATCGACGTTTCAGGCAACAACCCTTCATCAGGAATAGCTCTATTCCTGCTAAAGGGATTTTGCCTGAAACGTCGATGTTCCTGCTCCTCAGATGCTGCCTGACCTGCTGTGCTTTTCCAGCACCACACTGATCCACTACATTTTCAAGGCAATGCATTTCAGACCCAAAAGCCTTTTTCCTCACACCGCCATTGATTCATTCGCACGTCACTTTAAAGCTACACCCATGCCTCCTTTTTGATTTTATGAGCGAGGAACAGCTTCTCCCCATCTACTGCGTCCCACCGGCTTATGGTTTTCAAAACCTCTATCAAATTTCCTCTCAGCCTTCCTCTTACCAAGGAGAACTGTCCAAACTTCTTCGATCTGTCCTCGTAAATCAGAACAGTGCCTGAAGTGACAGCAGGCGGGCAATTGGCTCACGCTTAATGGGAAAAATACAGCACTTTGGACGTGCTGAGTTTGGTCCTGAAGGCTACCATTTCCAGCAAAGTTCTGCAGAAACACTGGTGTTCGCACTCCCCTGGATTGCAGCCTGGTACACCCTCAGCTCTCTGACTCTGGGGCAAGTGTACTGCTCGCTTGGCAATCCAACAGAACTGCAGCTCCACCCCCTGACAATCCCATAAGCAACGAGAAATCCCCTGAGATGCAGGTTGTTTAGAGATTGAGATTAATCCAGATTGTAACAGAACTCAATTTATCTCCATCTCCTGCCTTCCCATCAGTCTTTAATATTTTCTTTCATCTCCTTCACCCTTGATCCTTTAATTGGAAGTCACTCATGTATGCCATTCTAAAAAATCTTGGCATGATGCGTTGCAGGCTAGATTTAACCATGTGTATAAAATTTGGATGGGTACAATCAAGTTAATTTATGTTATTTATTGCCTCCCATTGTTGTGTATTGTTGTGTGTGTTCCTAAGCAGCTATGTTATCGTGGTTTTGCTGAAAGCTGCCCTTTCATCTTGTGCCCGTTCACCAGTGGGTTTTTCCTGTTCCTGATTTATGAAGACTGCTGACCAGCACCATTGTCGAGTTTGGCGCACATACACACACACACACACACACACACACACACACCCCTGAGCAGCGCGCCTATGATTCAGACCAGGAGCTGAGATTTCAGGCTCTGCCAATATCAGCGTGGAAGTGAAAATACTGGCCCTGGGTACTCTCAAAGTTCTTCCCTTCACCAGGGCTACCCAGGATAGAAATGAGGCAAGTTGCCAATTAGACTCAATGAACGTCTATCTAACCTCATGCCTCAGGCACCCAGTTACCGCAGGGGAGAGAGACCCTGCATTACAAAGAGCCCCCTCATTCATTTGAAAAGCTCAGCAGGTCCGGGCAGCATCTTTGGAGAGAACTCAGAGTTAGTGCTTCTAGGGAAGGGTCACGCTACCCAAAACGTTAACTCTGATTTCTCTCCAGAAATGCTGCCTGACTTGCTCAGCTTTTCCAGGCAATTCCACGTTTGTTTCTGATTTTCAGCATCTGCAGTTCTTTCGGTTTTTAATCCCCTCAGTTAGTCACCTGCTCCTCCCTGCACCCCGGTGGAGTCGATAAAGTGTGGAGCTGGAAAAAGCACAGCAAGGTCTCCCCATGTCTGTGAGGGTTTCCTCTGGGTGCTCTGGTTTCCTCCCACAGCCCAAAGAGGTGCAAGCCAGGTGAATTGGCCATTCTAAATTGCACATAGTGTTAAGTGCATTAGTCAGTGGGAAATGGGTCTGGGTGGGTTACTCTTTGGAGGGTCGGTGTGGACTGGTTGGGCCGTCGGACCTGTTTCCACACTGTAAGGAATCAAATCTAAAAAAATGTCACATTTGATGTATGAACCTTTTCCACATGATTAATGGCTCAACAACATCTAATGCCTGACAATTTAGGAGCAGGAGAGAGTGAGGTCTGCAGATGCTGGAAATCAGAGCTGAAAATGTGTTGCTAGAAAAGCGCAGCAGGTCAGGCAGCATCCAAGGAACAGGAGATTCGACGTTTCGGGCATAAGCCCTTCTTCAGGAATGAGGAGCAGGAACAAGCCCAAAAACAATCACAAAATCTCTGCAATAACAACAATCTCTTTAAAAACTTTCCAAGCACTAAAGGAGGCATTCAATAATAAATGGTTTGTTTACTGAATCACAGATTACCTAATGTTTGTGACAAATAGATCAATGACTGTCATTTTTTTGCTACTTTTATTCTGTTAGTTCTTCACGATGCATTGTCAAATGATATGGGAATAGCAAAACTTGATTTATTATCACGTTCGAACAGCATGACACAGAACAGCTACAACTGCCTCATCTCTCCCCCTAGAATCTAATCACTTATTCAATGGAAAGATTAGATTTCCTACAGTGTGGAAACAGGCGCTTCAGCCCAACAAGTCCATACTGACCCACCGAAGAACAATCTACCCAGAGCCACTTCCCTCTTACTAATGCACCTAACACTATGAGCAATTTACCATGGCCAATTCACCTGGCCTGCACATCTTTTGACTGTGGGAGGAAACCGGAGTGCTCGGAGGAAAGCTACACAGGCAAGGGGAGAATGTGCAAACTCCACACAAACAGTCACCCGAGGCTGGAATCAAACCCAGGTCCCTGGCGCTGTGAGGCAGCAGTGCCAACTACTGATCCACTGTGCCACCCATGCCAGAGACTTAAGAGAATGTTTCTCTCTTTTTTTAAGAAAAATAATCACAGTCAGGATGTGCACTAAGATATCAACGCCTATATTTATCAGCTGCAAATGTGTTGCTGGTCAAAGCACAGCAGGCCAGGCAGCATCTCAGGAATAGAGAATTCGACGTTTCGAGCATAAGCCCTTCATCAGGAATAAGTTTATCACCCATTCCTAATGACCCTGGAGGAGAGATGTTTGTGAGCTCTCTTCTTGAACCATTACTGTCTTGAAGGCCAATCAAGATCTTTACATCGAACATTTTGAATTTATTTTGACAAATATTGGCATCACTGACAAGGGCAACATTTAGACCAGAGGATATATGAGCAGAAGCCATTCGGCCATCGAATTTGCTCTGCCTTTTGAGCTTGGCTGATACGTTTCTCAGCTGAAAATGTGTTGCTGGTTAAAGCACAGCAGGTTAGGCAGCATCCAAGGAACAGGAAATTCGACGTTTCGGGTCAGAGCCCTTCTCTGGCCCGAAACGTCGAGATTCCTGATGAAGGGCTCTGGCCCGAAACGTCGAATTTCCTGTTCCTTGGATGCTGCCTAACCTGCTGCGCTTTAACCAGCAACACATTTTCAGCTCTGATCTCCAGCATCTGCAGACCTCACTTGATACGTTTCTCAACCTCATTCTCCTGCTTTCTCCCTGTACCCTTGATCCTTTAATTGGAAATCATTCATGTATGCCATTCTAAAAACATTTTGGCATGCTGCATTTAATCCTCTTATTAATCAGGAACCTATCTCTCTCTGTCTTAAATACACTCAATAATGTGGCCTTCACTCCCTCTGCAGCAAATTCCATAGATTCCCCTCCTTCTGGTGAACGAAGCTCCTCCTCATCTCAGTTCTAAAGAGTTGTCCCTTCACTCTGAGGCTGTGCCCTTGGATCCTAGTCTCTCCTACTCGTGGAAACATCTTCTCCACATCCACTCTAGCCAGGGCCCTTAGTATTCTGTCAGTTTCAATCAGATCTCCCTTCTTCTTTCTAAATGTTAGCCTTTCTCACAAGAGGATTTGAGTACATGGGAGCGAAATCTTACTTCCATTATACAGGAGTTTGTTTAAACTGTATCTGGAGTACAGCATGCAGTTTACAATGAATAATCGCATTGCATTTTCCTTCCTAACTGCCAACTCCTAAATCCCTTTCTGCTTTAAATTTCTGAAGGCTTTTCCCATTTAGAAAATAGTCCATGCCTATGTTCTTCTTACCAGAGTGCATAACCTCACACTTTCCCACACTGTATTCAATCTAAAGTTTTATTGTCCACTCTTCTAGCCTGTCCCTTATCCTTCTGCAGCCTCCACTTTTCCTCAGCAATATCTGCCCCTCCACCTATCTTTGTATCATCTGCAAACCTAGCGACAACACCCTCAGTTCCTTCATCCAAATCGTTAATGTATAACATACATAGTAGTCGTCCCAATATGGAGCCCTGTGACTCCACTAGGCACCAGCTGTCATCCTGAAAAACGATCCTTTTATCACCATCCTCTGCCTCCTGCCAGTCAGCCAATCCTATATCCATGGCACTATCTTCCCCCAACACCATGGTCTTTTACTGAGCAGTCTCCTATGTGGCATCTTGTCAAAGATGTTCTGGAAATCCAAATAGATAATATCTTCTAGCTTTCCTTTATCTAACTTGCTTGACACATCCTCAAAAAATTCCAACAGATTTGTCACTAATGATTGTTTCATCCTCCCCTTAGTATGTCTCTTCTTCCTTGGGATGAATCTCTGCTGTGCCTCCCAAATTACCCCCAGAGCTCCTGTCATTGCTGCTCCACCGTCTTCCCTGCTCAGCTCCCCTTCCATTCAACTCTGGCCAGCTCCTCCTTCATGTCTGTGTAATTCCCTTTACTCCATTGTAACAGCATTACATCCAATTCCAGTTTCTCCCTCTCAACCTGCAGGATGATCTCCAGCATCTGCAGACCTCACTTGCCTCATTACACATCACCAAATCCAGAAGTGCCTGTTCCCCAGTGGGGTCTACCACAAGCTATTAAAAAAAAATCTCTCGACATTCCACAAATTCCTTTTCTTGATATCCAATGGCAACCTGATTTTCCCAGCCCACCTGCATATTGAAGTCCCCCACAATTATTGTAATACTGCCTTTCTTACACGCCTGTTCTATGTTCTGATTTATTTTCTGCTACACATCCTGATTATTGCTCAGAAGCCTATACATAAATCCCATCTGGGTTGTAGAACCTTTGCAGTTCCTCAATTCTACCCACACAGATTCCACACCTTCTGACTATTTCAATTCTAGTATTGATTTAATTTCATTTCACGTTTACTAAGTAATCCTGCCTCCTCTGCCCCCCCATATCTTGAGTATTTAGTTCCCAGCCCTGATCCCCTTGCAGCCATGTCTCTATCATACCAAAACATCATACCCACCAGTTTCAATCTGCATTACAAGCTCATTTCCCTTGTTTCATGTACTGCATACATTTACATTCAACACCCTTAGTCCTGCATTGACTGGCCCCTTCTGAAAGTTGTCCCCTTATCTGCTGTGACTGAAGTTAGATTCCTGAGCCTTTCCATACTCTGTCCTGTAACTTGTTCTAGAAACTTTAATAACCTCTACTGAGCCCTCCTCCATGTAAATACCCCTGTCCCCCCACTATTTTGTTTATTGCCCATCTTTTATTGCCCTGGAGAAGGTGGCGGGGAGCTGCTGTGGTCAATAGGAACATAGCTACAGCTGCACAAGGGAATTCCAGAATTTTGACCCAGCAACACTGGAAGAGAACTTCCAGTAAGCTATGTTTCTAAATATCTGCTGCCTTTGTCCTTCCAGAAGGTAGAGGATGCAGAAAGGTTTAGACAGTTTAGGAGAGTGGTCAAGGAAATGGCTGATGAAATTCAATGTGAGCAAATGTGAGGTCTTTCATTTTGGAAAAAGGAATATAGGCATGGACTATTTTCTAAACGGTGGGAAAATTCCTAAAGCCAAAGTACAAAGGGATCTGGGAGTGCTTGTTCAGGATTCTCTCAAGATTAACTTGCAGGTGGAGTCCGTGATTAAGAAAGCGAATTGAATGTTGTCATTTATCTCAAGAGGGTTGGAATATAAAAGCAGTGATGTGATACTGAGACTTTATAAGGCTCTAGTTAGGGCCCATTTAGAATACAGTGTCCAGTTTTGAGCCCCTCACCTTAGGAAGGACACTCTGGCACTGGAGCGTGTCTAGCGGAGATTCACACGGATGATCCCTGGAATGGTAGGCCTAACATACGATGAACGGCTGAGGATCCTGTGATTGTATTCATTAGAGTCTAGGAGGTATGGGAGATCTAAAGAAACTTATAAGATAATGCATGGCTTGGAAAGGGTGGATGTTTCCGTTAGGTAGGGAAACTCGGATCCATGGGTACAGCCTTAGAATTAGAAGGGCTTGATTTAGAATGGAAATGAGGAGACATTTCTTCTGCCAGAGAGTGGTGGGCCTGTGGAATTCATTGCCATGAAGTGCAGTGGGGGCCGGGACGTTAAATGGCTTCATGGCTGAGATCGATAAATTCTTAATCTTGCAAGGAATTAAGGTCTACAGAGAGAGTGTGGGTAAGTGGAATTGAAATGTCCATCAGCCATGATGAAATGGCAGAATGGACTCGATGGACTGGATGGCCTTACTTCTACTCCTACTTCTACTCCATATCTTGTGGTCTTATGGTCTTATAGCTGCTGTTAAAGGAACCTTGGTAAGTTGCTTCAGTGCATCTTATAGATGGTTCACAATGTTACCACTGCACGTCAGTGATAGAGAATGCTGATGGTGAATGGATGGGATGTCCTGGATAATATCAAGCTTTTTGAGTTTTGTTGATGCAGCACTCAGTCAAGTAAGTGGATCACTCTATGCACTCCCGATAAGTGCCTTGTGGATGGAGGCTTTGGGGAGTCAAGAGATAAGTTACGCAGCAGGATTCCTTGACTCTGAACAACTCTTGAGCAACAGTTTTTATTTGGGCTAGTGCAGTTCAATTTTTGGTCAATAGTATACATCAGAATGTCAATAGTGGGGGATGATATCGCATTGTTCATGGAATTGAACATTAAAGCATGATGGCTCAATTCTCTTTTGTTGTTTGACAAATTATTGCAACTGAAAGAGGTTAAAGGGCAGGATTGGTCTGTCGCACAGTGTGGGCAGATAAACAGGATAAAAATAGATCTTGTTTAACTAAATGTGGAATGAGCAATAAATTTACTTCAGTGCCCAGTTTACAGAGAAACTCACAGCATAAATTACTATTGCAAACATCAGGAGGCTAAGGCCAAATAAGCCATCCCATTCACTACATTGATGAGGAGTAATATTAAGTCTTTGTTCAACTTTTAATTTATTTATTTCCAGGATGTGGGCATTACTGGCTGGGCCAACATTTTTTGTATATCCTTAATTTTCCTGGGGAAGATGATCATGAGCTGCTGCACTTCATGTGGTGTAGGTACACCCCCAGTCCTGTACACAGGCTGCACATGTAGATTTCAGACTAGGACATTTTTTACAATGCTTAGGAATTAAAGAAGCTAAAATATTGAATTGGTTGGTGAGAAACTAGGAGATCTGGATATGGTTATGCAATCAGTGAAATTCAGGAAACTCTGATTGTTTTACAAGGAAGCTCATAGCAATTGCACAATCCTCCCAATCCAATAAACCACACCAGCGCAGATTTCGTTCTCCATACACATCATCCAAGATGGTTTGGATTAGATTACAACCTTGGACACACTCAGTACAATCTGTTATTATTTACAACATTATGCTCTGAGCATTCTCACTGGAGCACAGTCCAATGGGTATTCAAGGATGCTTCACCTGATTAAACATAGACTTCTCATTCACTTTTGCAGGTTTAACAGAATGAGAGGTAATCTCATTGCAATGTGTAAACATTTGGCCGAGAGAGTTTGGAGGGGCAGTGCTGAAAGGTTGCTTTCCCCTGTCTGCACAGCCTAGGGTCAGGGGTCAGAGACTCATGAGAATGGCACGTCCAGTTTGTGCGGAGATCACCAGAAATTTCTTCACTTGGCAAGCTGGGAACCGTTGGTGTTATCTATGCAGTTGCGAATTATATTCAAGATATGAGATTGACAGGTCTTTGGGAATCAAGGTTTTGGTTTATTGATTCATGGGGCTTTTGGCAAGGACAGCATTTATTGCCCATCCTGAATTGCCCATAAACTGAGTGGCTTGCTAGGCAATTTCAAAGAGTAGTTATGAATCAACCACATTACCATAAGTCTGGAGTCACATGTAAGCCACCCAGGTAAGGCTGGCTGATTTCCTTCACAAAGGGCATTAGTGAGTCAAATGGGTTTTACAACAATTGGTATTGGTACTATTGAGAGTCTAGCTTTATTTTCTAGATTTGTTAGCTGAATTCAAATCCCATCAGCTGCTCAGGTGCGATTTGAACCACTTTCTCAGATCATGCACCTGGGTTTCTGGATGCCCGCTCTAATTACATTAGCACCATGTAACCCTGGAGGATCAGCGGGAAAGTGGCAATTGGCAATAAAAGATCGGCCAGGGTCTAATTGAATAGCAGAGCAGGCTTGAGGGGCTGAATGACCTCCTCTATTTATGTTCTTTCCCTCTCTTTCCTGACATTTTACTGAACCAACAGCACCAATATCTTCCCAGTGCGGCAATGTATTCATACCTAGACTGTGAGTGACAATACCCTGATCAAACAAGGAAAGACAGCATTGTGAATTCTGATCCATGCCTGTATTCGATCTGGGTGCGAGCTGAGATTCCAGAAGAGAAACCCCTGAACTAACAGGAATTTAATACTAACAGGAATGTAGGAGGAACTGCAGTCAGAGACTGGGATTTGAGCCAGGATCCCAATCAAAGTGATTCAGTAATAAATGTGACATTCTCTTTTTTTGACTGCGTCATTTAATTTGTTACATTGTTAGCAATTGCTCTATTAATTGCTTTGCCTCTCTCTTTCTCTCTCTTTCGCTCTATACCCGACAATCCCAAAGTTCATTATTCTATAATTTCTGTGAAGGAGTTATGCTTGCCAGTTCTCTGAAGATATGCAGACTATTTATGTACACGTTACATAATACGCTGTAAAGGATATGAGGCATGTTTCTGGTAGATAATTGATGCCAGAAGTAGGAAATGTTAAAATCATTTTACGGCATCTGTGCTTGAAGATTATCCAGAACTCTTGCTTCAATCTCCCTCCCCATGGATTCTGTAGCTCTGTGTCATTAAGAAGATAATACTTGAACCCGTGTTTTTGAAAAAAAGCTCCATTTCCAAGAACTAACATCAACCGCAACAAAAAAGTAACAGTGTACAGGGTCAAATTAAAGCGATTGAAAGAAAAGGAAAGACCTACATTTCTAGAGGGCCTTTCATGATCTCAGAACATCCCGAAAGGCATCACAAGTAATACTTTCAATGTGTCACGTGATCATTTTGGACAGATGGAAGGAAATATGTGCACAGAAAGATCCAACAAATAGCAGCCAACGATGTATGTGCAAGGCCACAGTACAGACTGAAACATAAAGGTCCAGACTGATACTTGCAATGGAATGCTGAGAGACTGCTGTGCTGTTGGAGTGTTGTATTTTGCATGCAACATTAAATCAAATCCATGTTTTCTCTCTTAAATTGAGGTAAAAGAGTTCCTTGCACTATTTCACAGAAGAGTCTTCCAGGTGCTCAGGTTTCCTCCCACACTCCAAAGATGTGCATATAGGTGAATTGGCCATGCTAAATTGATGAAAGTGTTAGGTGCATTAGTCAGGGGTAAATACAGGGTAGGGGCAATGGGTGTGGGTGGGTTACTCTTCGGAGGGTCGGTGTGGACTAGTTGGGCTGAAGAGCCTGTTTCCATACTGTAGGGAATCTAATCTAATCTAAAAAAGAGTCAGGAAGTATCCCCCCCACCTCCTCGTATCCAGGGCAATATCTGGGTAAAGTCATCATAGTCCCAGAATCCTACTCTGTTATCAGAGAAGGGAGCGGGGAGTTGTGGTGGTGGTGGTGGTGGTGGGGGTGGGGGGGGGAGGTGGTGAGGGAAGAGAGAGAGAGAGAGACTGAGAGAGAACTGGTGATGATTTAACTTGAGGGTCACTATGTCTCAGGTAAGGTGAGAGGTTGAGAAGGAAGACATTTCATGGTAACCTCAGTTGATGCAGGAATTGATTCGATGCTGTTGACACCATTCTGGATTTGCAGACTAGTCAACTCACCCCCTCCATTCAACATTACAAAAAATCAGAAAATGCTGATAACGTGCTACATCTCTGTCCGTGTCTGCAGCAAGAGATACACCATTAACGTTTCAATTTGATAATATCTCATCAAAGGCAGATTATTTCCTTACCATCATATTGCCATGTATGGGCTCTTGCTGTGCTCACCAGTTTGCTGCTATGTTTCTGACATTGCAACAGGGATTATACTTCAAAACCATCTCAATGAAGTGATTTAGGATTGTTGACTGCTCCACATCAATGCAAGTCATTCTTTGCTCTAAATGCAACTGACATTATTAAAATCATCAATTTTTCCCTGAAATCTCATCTTCTTTACAATGGAAAAGGTAAAAACAATGACTGCAGATGCTGGAAACCAGATTCTGGATCAGTGGTGCTGGAAGAGAACAGCAGTTCAGGCAGTATCCAACGAGCAGTGAAATCGACGTTTTGGGCAAAAGCCCTTCATCAGGAATTAGGGCTTTTGCCCGAAACGTCGATTTTGCTGCTCGTTGGATGCTGCCTGAACTGCTGTGCTCTTCCAGCACCACTGATCCAGAATTCTTTACAATGGAGTTTATTTCTGCTGCTCTTCCTTCAGTAGTGCTCACAATGCTGCGGTGAACGGGAGAACATTAGGGAGAGGAGCAAGAGAATTCACAGACAGACTATGTGACCACCTTGTGGAACACCTCCATTTCTTCAAGTGTGACACTGATCTCCCAAATGCACTATCTTGTTCCCATGCTCGCATTTCAGCTCTACACCTGCTGCAATGTTTCAGCAAAGCCCAGTGAAAGCTGGAGTAACAGCACTGCATTTTCTACATAGACACTTCACAGCCGTCTGGACTCAACATTGAGTTCAACAACTTCAGACCATGAACTTTATCCTCCTAATTACACAGCTTTCCCATTCTCCCTACCCCAAGTACTGGACAGCGAAGAAGGTCACCTCAGAGTACTACAGGATCTTGATCAAATGAGCCAATGGGCTGAGGAGTGGCAGATGGAGTTTAATTTAGGTAAATATGAGATGCTACATTTTGGAAAGGCAAATCAGGGCAGAGTCTATACACTTAATGGTAAGGTGCTGGGGAGTGTTGCTGAACAAAGAGACTTTGGAGTGGAGGTTCATAGCTCTTTGAAAGTGGTGTTCTAGGTGGACAGGGTAGTGAAGAGGGCGTTTGGTAAGCTTTGCTTTATTGGTCTGAGCATTGAGTGCAGGTGTTGGGAGGTCATGTTGCAACTGTAGATGACATTTGTTTGGCCACTTTTGGAATACTGTGTGTGATTCTGGTCTCCCTCCTATAGGAAAGATGCCGTGAAATTTGAAAGAGTTCAGAAAAGATTTACAGGAACATTGCCAGGGTTGGAGGATTTGAGATATAGGGAGAGGCTGAGCAGGCTGGGATGTTTTCTGTGGAGTGTCAGAGGCTGAATAGGATAGGGTAAGTTGGCAAGGTCGTTACCTCTGGGGTGGGGGAATCTAAAACCATAGGTTTAAGATGAGAGGGGAAAGATTTAAAAGGGACCTTAAGAGCAACCTTTTCACACAGAGGGTGGTGTGTGTATGGAATGAGTTGCCAGGGGAAGTGACGAAGACTGAAACAATCACAATGTTTAAAAGGCATCTGGATGGGCATATGAATAGGAAGGATTTAAAGGGGTCTAGGCCAACTTATAGCAAATGAGCCTAGATTTATTTAGGATATCTGGTTGGCGTGGATGAGTTGTACCAAGAAGTCTGTTTACATGCTGTACAACTCTATGACTAGATGACTTTAAGTGACTTTTTTGCTCTCACTACAGCTTTTTATTTTCAGCTATTACACTTACCATTAACATCTGTTGTTTTTCAATATCACTCCTCTATTACCATTAGCACTGTCTTTACATTTTGCTCTGGGCACCCCTGCTATTTAATCCATTTTCTCTTCTCACCCTTTATCAATAGCAAAAAAAAGCATCATTTTCTCTCCAGCTCTGAAAAAGAGTTTTATTGAACTTAAAACATTGACCCTGTTCCTCTCTCCATGGATGTTAGAAGACCTGCTGAGCTTCTCCAGTACTTTCTGTTATCATACAAGAGAAAACCTGTCCCATTTTACCTATTTGAGTGCCACTGGCTATTTTGAGCTGGCAAACACCCTCAATCCACTTGTTGATGTCAGCTTAACCTGTTTTTTATTAGAACTGAGTTTGACAGATCTTGATTAACAAGGGAGTCAACGGTTATGGGGAACAGGCAGGAAAATGGAGTGAAGGCCAACTCAGATGAGCTATGATCTTATTAGTGAAGGCCAGTCTTATTGACTGGTGAACCAAGCCTGGAGGACAGTGCTCCTATTTGTTATGTTCTAAACTGTTTACCTTCTATCAGTGGCATGACTGATTTGTCCTCAATATCAAGACAGAGACCTGTGTACATTATTCAAAATAATAAAAAGCAAGTAAATGAACTTGGGTTTGCTTGTAAGTAATATCCCTTATTTATGGGAGGTAATGGGTTTTTTTTTAGATTAGATTACTTACAGTGTGGAAACAGGCCCTTCGGCCCAACAAGTCCACACCAACCCGCCGAAGTGCAACCCACCCATACCCCTACATTTACCCCTTACCTAACACTACGGGCAATTTAGCATGGCCAATTCACCTGATCCTGTACATCTTTGGACTGTGGGAGGAAACCGGAGCACCCGGAGGAAACCCACGCAGACACGGGGAGAACGTGCAAACTCCACACAGTCAGTCGCCTGAGTCGGGAATTGAACCCGGGTCTCAGGCGCTGTTAGGATTCCAGAGACAAGAGGTGCTGGAAAAGCACAGCCAGTCAGGCAGCATCCAAGCTGCAGGAGAGTCAATGTTTTGGGCATAAGCTCTTCATCAGCAAGTGTCACACCTTTTGACTCTGATCCCCAGCATTTTCAGTCTCGCTTTCTCCCTTTTTCTATTGGTCCAGAGATGCCAGTAATGTTCTGAGGGTTTGCATTCAAATCCCGCCATGAAAAATCTGGAATTCAAAGTGTAACGATGACCATGTTGATTGTCAGAAAACTCATCTGGTTCACTAATGACTTTTAGGGAAGGAAACTGCTATCCTTATCTAGTCTGACTACGTGTGACTCTAGACCAACAGCAATGTGGGTGACTCATTCTGCCTTCCAGGTTGGGTAATAAATGCTGTCCTAGCTATCAATGCCCTTATCTTATGAATGAATAAAAAATATATAAAAAGGAAGCAAGAGTCCTCTGTGCTCATGCCCCGCAGAGAACAAGGTTAGGGAAATAATTAGGAGAACCAGGAAACGGCAGAGGAATAGAAGATACAGTAGAAACCTTGGAGCATTCCAAAAATACTAAATAACGAAACGACTAAAGGAGGTGTAAATAAATACAATATCTATCAATTGTGAAAAAGTGCAAGGGAAACTAAAGACCGATACATCCCCTGAAACTGATGAGGTGCAGAGCTGAAAATGTGTTGCTGGAAAAACGCAGCAGGTCAGGCAGCATCCGAGGAGCAGGAGAATCGACGTTTTGGGCATGAGCCCTTCTAAGCCCGAAACGTCGATTCTCCTGCTCCTTGGTTGCTGCCTGACCTGCTGCACTTTTCCAGCAACACATTTTCAGCTCTGATCTCCAGCATCTGCAGTCCTCACTTTCTCCTCACTGATGAGATGCATCCTGGTATATTAAAAGAAGCCAGCGATAGAGCACTGATAGTAATCCTTAGAGTCTGGAAAAGTCCCATATGACTGGAAATCTGCCAATGTTAGCTCCTTTATTTAGAAAAGGAAGAAAACCATTATTGGGAAAGGTTCAAATCAATTACAAAGGATGCACATTTAGAAATAATAGCAGAGCATTTAAAAATAAATAACATGGTCAAGCAGGTAGAATGTAGTTTCATGAAGGGGAAATCATGTCTGTGATATTTATGAAAATTCTCTGAGGAAATAAACGGAAAGAGGTGGATGCAATATGTTTGGATTTTAAGAAGATATTTAATAACATACCACACATTTGGTTAGTGAATGATACAAGAACCTGTGGTTTTGGGGTTGATATATTAGCATAAACAGAACAGGACTGATGAAAGGCTTTTGCCTGAAACATAGATTTTCCTGCTTCTCAGTTGCTGCCTGACTGGCTGTGCTTTTCCAGCACCATTTTAATCTAAACTCTGATTTCCAGCTTCTGCAGTCCTCATTTTTGCCTATAAACAGAGGATTGGCTAACTAATAAATGATAGAGAGTTGGGATAAGGAAGGCATTTTCAGGACAGCAACATATAACTTGTGGAACGTCACGGGATTCCTATTGCTGGGGTCACAATTATTTAAAATACATATTACTGATTTGGATAAAGAAAGTAAATGTACTATAGCTAAACTTGCAGGTGACACAAAAAAGGGGAAAGACAAGCAGTGAGGAGGACAATACAAAAAATCTGCAGAGGAATGTAGACTGGTTAAGTAAGTCAGCAAAACCCTAGCAGATGGAATATAATGCAGGAAAATATGAGGATATCACTTCACCAGGTAGAGGTCCTGAATATTATTTAAATGGAGAAAGACTGCAGAATGGTGCAGCAGAGAGAGATTTGGGAGTCCTCGTGTATGAATCGTGAAAACGCTAGCATCCAACTTCAGTTTGGGAAGGCAAACGGAAAGGGAACACATAAGCTCGAAACGTCGAATTCTCTATTCCTGAGATGCTGCCTGGCCTGCTGTGCTTTGACCAGCAACACATTTGCAGCTGTGATCTCCAGCATCTGCAGACCTCATTTTTTACATAATAAGGAAGTGTTGCTGAACCTATAAAAGATATAAGCCAAACCACAGCTGGAATGCTGTGAATGGTTTTTGGCCCCTTCTTAAAGGAAAGATATACTAACATTGGAGGCAGTCCAAAGTAGGGTCATCAGGCTAATCCTGGGTATAGAGGGGCTGCCTTATAGGAGAGGTTCAGTAGATTGGGCCTATACCCATTGAAACATACAAGGACAAGAGGCAACAAGTGGTGAATGCAGGTACAGGTACAACATTTAAAGGTTACTCAGATAAGTAGATAAATAGGACTTTGGAGGGATATGGCCAGGAGTAGGCAGGTGGGACAAGATTAATTTGCGATTATGTTCGGCATGGATTGGTTGGACCTAGAGGTTTGTTTCTGTGCTGAATAACTCTACAACCTGCTGTGTTTCTCCAGCAATTTCTGTTGCAAACTAACATTCAGTCTTAATGAATGGCTTTTGCCCCAAAACATCGACTTTCCTGCTCCTTGAATGCTGCCTGACCTGCTGTGCTTTTCCAGCACCACTCTAATCTAGACTCTGATTTCCAGCATCTGCAGCCTTCACTTCTGCCTAACATTTTAACTCCGCCCATACTGTGCTATTTATGCCCAGTGACCAGCAGCTCCATGGCGTCAGAGTTCAGGCGAATGGGTCAGGGTTCCATGTGTTGATGCAAATCTACTGAGCAACTGGAACATTTCACTTGAATCCTTCCTCCAAATATTGCAGAGCGCTGTGCCCAGGAAACTGCAAAACAGAGTGACATGTACACACTTGTTGCTTTACGTCACTCTTCGTGTCCCAACAGGAAGTATTCCTAAACCATTATCAGATCCATGGTTCCCCAACTCCGGAGAATTGGGCGCTTCGCCTAGGGTGACATTCTAGGAGTGGGTCCAACTCGTGTCATTTTAAAAAAAACCAGCCCTGTTCTGCAGAATCCCCATAACCACTGAAACATCAACTCTCACGTCTCTGTCTCCAACCAGACTTGCCGCCCTAACAATACTAAATATTTATTTGTCAATCTCCTCCGTGTGGGGTTTGAGCGAACGTAGAAGGATGTGACGCTGGGAAACACAAAAGGTCATCACAAACTTTCTGCGGGGTGGGAAGGAAGTGCACTGTAAGCGTTAAGAGAAAATCCAGCAAAGTGAGATCACTCTGTCGCCTCTCCCCCTGCTAATTTACAGCAAAAACACGCAACTTTGTATGTCTATAAAAGGAACTTTCTCATCTTCCAGCTGCTCTGCTTTATTACCTCTCATTGGGTTTAATTTTTGAGAACCCTTCCTCTCCCCAAATAATAAGGTAAAAGTTTAAGACAGGAATTGAAAATAAACTCTGGACAAGGGGATTTTATTTCCCCCAAATGGGGTTTCCACGCAAGACGCTGACGTTCCGTTCTCAATCTCCTGTCGTATTGAAATTACGTCGGACGGGGAGGGGACAGAGAGAAGGCAGAAGGATATAAAAGGCTCCCTTTGGGATTTGTTGCGCCAGTGTTTTGCTCCTGGAGTTTGCTGAGATTGAGTTAGCTGCTCAAGAGTGAAACGCACGAGGAAGTTGACGGAGGAAGGTCGCTCGTTAGTTTCTGTCAATAAAAAAGGGGGTAAATCGGAGATCGCAAAGCGAGAGAGAATCAAAATAATAGAAACTCGGAGTAAATAAGAGAGAGAGAGAGAACTATCCCAAATCGTGTTTGGAGAGGACAAAACATCAAACAGTAAGGAAACTTCGAGAAGCAATACAAAATGTTCGGAATCAACTCTCTGGCGATCTTCTTTCTGATTTCCCTGGGCGGAATTTTTTCTGCCAACACGGTAAGAGTTGTGGGTTTTTAGATATTTTTTTGCCTCCTCCTGACCATCTATTCTCCAACCTGGGAGCAGGGTCCGAGCACTGAGCGTCTGCGAACTCCGGTCGCTAGAGGTTCACTGGGATTTTTATTTTTGGTTTAAAAATTTGAACCTGTTAAATTCCTCACGTAGCGACGGTTTGGGGGACAGGTTGACTCTTAACGCAGGGGCTGGGGGTGGTGTGTGTCTCCTTGGGGGGGTTTCGTTAACTCGCTGGATTAATGTTGGTTCTTCGGTTTCTCTTTCATCCCTTCCCACCACCACCGTGTATCAATTTCAGGGAGAGCGTTGGAAACGTGATGAGGAGGGATTGGGGGGGGGGGGTGGCTTTCTATGGCGTTCCTACTTGGTCTCTTCCCTCTTCGATTTTCCCCCCCCCAAAAAAAACCTAGGAGTTAGTCACCATTCCAAACATTTACTGGGAGAATGGGGGGTGCAATGGTGTTAGTTTACATTGGATAAAGGAGGGGGCAAGTGGGAGCACATACCACTGTTTGTGTTCTCTATCTTTCTCTCACCCCCCCCCCCCCCCCGGAATATCCCAATTTTCACCTGGGGATAAAGTGTGTGGGTCACTGCCCCCTTTGTGCTGGTTTGAATGGCAAATTATATTATATGCATGTTTATCATATTTGATTTAATATATATTTTGGTCTAAGTTTTACAGATTGCTTCAGAAACATTTTTAAAAATAGTTTTTGATTCAATGGAAATTGATGGGTGTTTAGCAATCTCTCTCACGTTTCTCCCAAGTGTTCACTCTCATGTTCCAGTATCAATCGCATGTGTCTCATGCACTGAACTGAGCACGCAGGCAAATACAATGTTTCAATGTGTCGGATTAAGTTCACAGCGACCCCAGCATTAGTTGGGAACTTTGCTGAAACTGTTTTCCTCTCTCTGGAGAATATTAACCTCCTCCTCCCACCCCCCCTCCCTTCAGTTTCACAACATCCAGATCAAAAGGAGATTAGAAAGAATGGTGTTTGTCGCATTTATAGTCCTATGGAACAAGAGATCCTCATTCGGCCCATCTTCCCAATGTTGGCCCACTAGCAGAACTAACCAGTTAGCCCCTTTTCTCATAGCTGGTCATATCACTTTTTCAATGGAAAAAGATCACTGCCTCTGTGAATGGTGTAAGTTACATTTTGCTGACTTTCTCTTATAAGTTGCAATGGTTAAACAGGTTGGAACTGTACTCTCTGGAGCTTAGAACAATAAGGGGATCATCTAGGGTTCTCCAAGGGCTTGGTGGGTTAAATGCTAAGGGGATGTTACCCCTCATGGAGATTGTGGGACGAGAAGGCACTGTCTCAGAATAAAGGGGTGCCAGTCTTAAGACATGACTAGGAATTTCAACTGAGGGTTAAGTCTTGAACTCCTTGCTGCAGAGCTTTGGAGCCTTGAGTATATAATGATTTGGAGATGCTGGTGCTGGACTAGGGTGTACAAAGTTAAGTCACACAACACCAGGTTATAGTGCAACAGGTTTAATTGGAAGCACACTAGCTTTCAGGGCAATGCTCCTTCATCAGGAGCGTCGCTCCAAAAGCTGGTGTGTTTCCAATTAAACCTGTTGGACTATAACCTGGTGCTGTGATTTTTAACCTTTTGAGTATATAAGTTTGAGATCCTTGATCAGCAAGAGAATTCAGGGATGCAAATGGACTTGGGAATATCAGATCAACGATGGTCCTACTGAATGGTGGAACAGAACGAAGGGGTTAAACTGCCTATTTCTGTGCTGAGTTTTTGTGGTCTTGCATTTAAGTTTACAGATGAGACTATAGATCCTGAATTGAGTCTATTGGTAATATTTCCATGTAATCTGTCATATTGGCAATGAGATGTCACCTTCATAGATTAGAAGTTGATTCAAATCTATTTCAGAAACAATGGTGTGGTTCCCAAAGATTGAGATGTTTCTATTTTATGCAAAGGGATTATTGATATTGAGTTCTGCCCCCTCTTGCAAGTGGTATTTGTTTTGTCTCTGTTTGCATTGGTATTAAAACACTCAGGTGTTATTCAAAATGTGGTCGCTAGCTTTGTCTCTCTTAACATGGGAGAGAATGTTTCCCATCCTGTGAGCCTCTATTTCTTTTTAAAACTAACATCAAGATTTAGCATTCTCAACACTTTCACATTTAGTGTCTGAATCACTTTCTTTCAAACCGTGGTTTTTGATAAACAGGCGATTTTGTTTTAGAGCTTTAAACACGTGAACCAAGTTATTTTTCATCAGTGAAAGCTAAAACACAACTGCATTTCAAAGAAGTGACTGATGTATTTTGTTTCTTTTAACAATTTTATAATGTTGCTGAAAACATCATGTTTGACATTCCAGGAATTCCTACAGTTGACAAAGTTTAGGTCATGGTTGCCTGAGAGACCTATGGGGAATGTTTTCTCCTTGGAAAAATTCTCCTACTAAATGACTCCTCTAAACAAAGGCCTTAATTAAAAGGGATTCTCCCTGGCCCATTAAGCTGTGCACAAAGGAAAATAGACATGGTGTGTTCTGTTGGAAGGCACAATGTAACTTTCACAATTTCCACGTGCAAAAGATGTCATTTATCCCCGGCCTGAGATTGGAAAACTTTATTTAAAATTTCTTTAATGAAGACTGGTCATCAGTTGCTTCCAAAGCATTGCAACCAACTATTATCAATAAGTCGGCAATGATTATGGCCATTATGATAGCTTGTATGGAAATACTCCAGAATATTTAATACAATTTACATGTTCCATCCCACCAGTCTGTTCTGCATTGGTTTACTTATCCACCCTGTGTTTTGAGGTGAATTAGTTAATTATTTCCTCTACTACTTGTGACTGAATGCTCAATGCTGCAGAGATTTGTTTATCTGATTTTTTTGGGTTAAATATCACATGATGTGCAATGGTGAAATCACCAAGCAGGTTAGGTGACTAAAACTGCAGAGGTTCTTTGTGTAACTGGAGCTGTGTTTTTTGTGGTTTTGTCCAATCCATGCTGGGGCGGAATTGTAAATCTATCCCTAATGCCTTGGGCAAATCAGTGCTAACAAACCAGTGTTTTTCCTGTTAGTGTGGGGCTGAAAGAGTAACTTTTTTTTTGGAATGGTGTGGAGATTCTAAAAGTGCTTCAGCACCAAGCCGAAACACTCCATTTGACAAACCTGCCCACAAACGATAGAATTTGTTTAAATAATATCTTTTGCAGAGAAAAGTAGATCCATGGATTCTTGCACATTCCTGGAGGAATATCTACTTGAGATGTCACTTGACAAAACAGTATGTTTATCCCCATAAAGTGTGGGGCATTCATGAGAAGTCACTGGAGCTAAAGTAGTTCTAGTATGCTTCATAATATATAAACTAAACTTTTTTATTCCCTCAGAATAAAGGGATGATTGGATGGCAGCATTGTAGATGGTTTAAAAACATTTTTTTTTAAAAAAATAGGAAAACAAACTATTTTGGGGGACCTGCCAGGGGGCAGATAAAGGGGCAGTGAAATATGACTTTAAGTTTGGAGCCAGAATATTTAATGATAACGAGTGGAAGCTTAGAACTGTTCTGCTTTGAGGAAGGGGGAAATCAACTTCTGGCAAGAAAGGAAGATTTTCAGGGTCACCGAAACAGAAGGGGATAGGAGTTAAGATCATCCCAGGCAACTGAATTGTCGGACAGGTTCAAGGTGTGACATGGTCTCTTGCTGTGTGAGAATTGAGAAGACTTCACTTGCAGAACCCACCAAATGAATACCGGAGTGTCTGAAGATTACACCTGAGATTAATTTGCAGTCTATCAACATACTCCAGTTCAGTGAGCTATCTACTCAATGAGTTGCAGTGACAAGGTATGGAGTTTTATGGAAATAACTTCATCTTCCACATAACGCAGAATGGTGTTGAGGTCCACTACTAGGAGGATAGTTGATACTTCCCTATTGAATTTTGTTTTCAACTTTTTTAGGAATGAAACCAGTGGCAGTGAAGCAATATGGAGTGCTTTTTGCCAAGAAAAACTTGCATTTTTATATAAGCACCTTCCATGACCTCTGGACATCCCAAAGTAGCATGCAGACATTTGACTAATTGAAATGGTATCCACCCCCAGCTTGGGTACCCACAAACAGCAAGATGATAACCTGGTCACTTTTTTCTTCAGGCTCTTGCATATTGTGCAAGATGTTACAGATAGCTCCCTAGACAAAGTGCTCTGGATTAGTATGTGGATGCCAGCGCAAGCTGTTCAATTTCTGTTTTATAATGTCACATTGGAAAGATGGCACCTTCTGGATGTTTGAGTTTCTGTATCCTTGCCCCAAGTGAGGAAGATGTTGATTTGCAACTTTTGAGCCATTATCTTGGTGTTAAGTGAAACCAGGGACAACTCTCTTGCACCATCACTTCCAGTGTGATCTGATACTAACTCTGCAAAGTGTGGAATCAGAGTTAATTTTGTTTCAGTCTGCAGACATGGTGGGAAAACAATTGACCTTGTCAAAACATAACCCTACGCAATGCATTAAATGGAACCTTGTAGGAGTACAGCAGGAGGGGGCCAGTGAGCCTGTGCTAGCTCAAAAGAGCAATCCAGTTAATCCCCTTTTTTTTAAAAAAAACGGAAAAGAGGATTTTTAAAATCTGTGTATGAAATACCCTTTTTGGAAGTTGTAGAGTTTAACTGCAGAGACAGTAGCGCAACTCCAGTTTCTCCACTCTGGGCAGCACCGTGGCTCAGTAGTTAGTACTGCCTCCCTCACAGCATTAGAGACCCAGGTTTGATTCCAACCTCTAACTGAGCAAAGTCAACACACATCTTCCCCAAGTCTGCATTGCTCCTTCTTGGTATTCCAGTTTCCTCCCAGAGTCTAAAGATGTGCAGGTTAGGTGGATTAACCATGCTGAATTGTCGGTGTTCAGAGGTGTGCAGGCTGGATGGGTTAGCCATGGGAAATGCAAGATTACAAGGATGGGGAAGGTGGGTCTGGGTGGCATACCCTTTGGAGGGTCGATCTGCACTTGATCGGTTTGATGTTTCTCAACTATAATTTTTCAGCATCTCCTCCCTGTGCCATCCACTGGAATACCTAGTCTCTAGTTTGCCATCCCCAAAGTCAGTGTGCTTAAGTATTTTTTTGATGTTGCTTTAGCAAATTTTCTTGACTCTCATAACCTGCCTGTAAAGGTTGTGCATTATTGCCCAGAGATTCCACTCCCTCTCTGCACCCCTTTTTAACATTGCATTATTCAGCTTATTACTGTCAAAGTATATACTTAACAGTTTCTAAGGATTCATGTGTTGCCTGTCTGTCATCTTTCTCAACAATTGCTACACTTTGCAAGTTTCACATCAGTTGTTGACAAATATTAAAATAGCCACTTATGTAACTGATTTACTAACAACATTATTGGTGCCTTCAGCTATCAACACCATATCCCCCCTGATTGCCTTTCCTTCAAAACTCCAATATATTTCATTCTGCTTTTGGCCAACTGTCTAAATATTCCTGTACCTCTGTCAAGTGGTATTCCTAATTAAAGTTTTTTTTTGATGTTAAGGGTACTACAGAAATGAAACTCAGTGAGCGTATGCAGTACTCTGTTGTAGACACGTTGGCAAAATTATAACAGCTTGTCTATGTGCCTGTGAATGACTGAGTACCAGGATCACTTGTGCAAGTGCAAACATTTCTCCTTCAATGGAATCCAATCTGTGGCCATGCATGAGAACACACGAGCTGTCAATGTGCTGGTCATTTAGTACTGTAACATTAGCAGTATCACAGAAATGCTTGTCCATGCAAAAATTTCATGCGGTGTTTAATAGCCTGCCATAGATGTATTTTAGGTGTTGGTTGACCGAGTTGTAGTGTTCCAGGAGCCAGCAACCATTTGCAAGATGAAAAGGAACTTTTTTGGGTGAAGGGACAGGGTTAAGGTCAACTCGTTTTGTGCATTTCAAAATGAAAGGCTATAGCAATAACAGTTGGCCAATGGAGCAGCGGGTCAGTGTATAGACAATGATTTTTGGGCAGGGTTGTGCGATATGACCTTGCTCTGGATGTTTTGCAGAGAAAGTTTGAATTCTATCTTGAAACATGAAGTTCTTTCCACTTCCTAGGGAGTTTTATAGGCATTGTTTCTTTTGTTTTTCACTTGGTGAAATTGAACCTGGATATGGAGGGATCTGTATGACAACAGCAGAAAGGATTTAATGGCTTGGCCATAGATCTTGATCAGATATCCTCTAGTTCCCCCCTCAAGGCAACAAAGGTAATGAACAAGAGAATTAGGAACAAGACTTTTTATATATAGGTTGGTTTACAATGAAGTCAGTGAGAAATCAAGCCGTAATAGAAATTGTAACAGGAATAGGAGGCCGTTCAGCCTATCAAGCGTGTTCTGCTCCACTGTATCTTAGCTCCATTAACCTGTCCTGTTTCCAGATTCATGATACAGTTTTTAAACCAAAAACTCTTTTTTTTTTGGGAAAAGCAAGAAGTTTTTAAAGCAACAAAGATGCCAGTGATCCAGGTGACCACCTCCGCTGTAGTCTTCTAACAAAAACCTAGCTCTGTCTTTGCCTGTGAAGTGCTTAACCACATCTGAGAGCCAGCAGCAGGATTCCAGGCTAACATTTTCTGCTCAACCACTTTGTGGAGTGCCACTTACATTTGAGCACAGGGTGACTTAACCCTTTTTTGAGGTCACAGTGACTTGAGATGCATTTGATGTCATTGAGGCTTTCTGCTGCTCTGAGCACCTTGACCTGTTGATCATCTTGGGGCAAAATCTTGTAAAGAAGGCTCATTTAGTTTACCTGATATTGACGTAGGGGAGAGGCTGTGACTCTGAATGATAATCTACTTTCTTAACTTAAAAGAAATTTACATCAATACAATATTCTATCTCTGAGCAGTTTGTAACTAGCTAAATATTTTGAATTAGAAGCAGAAAATGCTGGTCAATCAAACAGCATTTCTCAGAGGTTTTTGTTTTTTAGTCTCTGCTAATGATCAAGCACTGCCCTTGTGTAGGGTAATGTGACTACTGCATTGCACTGCATGATTCCACAAGTAGGGTATTAGTTGAGGGCTAAATATTGATGTGGTCTCCAAGAATGCCTTTGTTGTTTTGGTGTGTAAATCGTGACCCTAGCATCTAGCTAAATGTGACCAGGCTCATCCTCTAGGATGGGCTATTCCCCTTCAGTACTGCACTGGAGTTCAGGCTGAAATTATGTGCTCAAGCATTTATAGTGGAACCTGAACGGACAGGTGAGAAGCTGCAGTGGATATTTGCATAGTAGTTTTGCAGCTGTTTTGTCACTTTAAAAATTACTGAATTGCTTAGGACTGTTATTACATCTGGTTGTTTGTTACCATTTTGCATGGTTTGGTCCGGACTGACGCACACGCTGCCACATTGACCAGTTTGGGATCTTGTGAGAATGGGGAGTTGCTGTGGGAGAGCTGACTTATACCAATGGCCCCTCTGCTTTACTGGAAGCATTCCTGTGGAATGCTGGATTCTCAACATGAGATGCTCCATTGCCAGGTGGGTGGTGTGCCACATAGCAATAGGGGTTTGTAAAATCAATCTCAACCAGAGATTCTTCAGAAAGGGACCACACTACCAGATGTCACTTTTTTATAGATGAGCCAAAGTGTATAGCATGTCTTTGTCCCATTTTCTCCTCCCCACCCAGGAATTTATTTTTTCTCTTGTGGACTCACTGACCTCCTTTCAAGCTGTTGCCATCAATGAGGTCTGGTGCTATTTACAGATCCAATGGAATGTAAAATCTCTCTAGATTAAACTGTGACCGTCTGCACTCTAAAGAGCAGTGTTTTCAGTTTGAAGGCTGGCCGGTATTTAACTGTGTGCTGGTAAGCAATTTGAGCAAAGAATCTTCCATCTGGATGGGAGCTTGTAATGGTACTCTTATATGTTGGGCTATCTGGGATTTGGTTTGTTCTGCTACCTATCAGTTACTACTCAACTAACCTGTATCTTGACTGGTCGTGCAAAAAAGGTCTGAAGATGGGTCCAATGGTGTGGTGTTCCTTCAAGAATCTACAACAGGACAAAGCAGGAATGTTCCTTGATTTGTCACTTGTTGATGAGGCTACTTGTCTGCTTCCTAAATTTGCAGATCGTATGAAACCTTCTGTCTCGTGGCATTATTCTAGAAGAAAATCACGTAATATATATATTTTCCTGGAGTGACAGTATTTTGGCACAGACTCCAGCTTCTCCTGTGTTAGGCCCTGAGGCCTGAGTCTCTCTCTCTCCCTCCTGTGATCAGCCTTAACGTATCCTCTTTGTCTTACTGGGTATCAAAGTACCTCGTTTTTTAAAAACAGGGAGTGGCTGCAGAACATTCCTGCAACAGAACTCATTAAATTGTGTAGCAAATCCCTTTTTTTTGAGCAATTGCATTGTTATTCATCACTGTCTCTCTCCTCCCTCACCCCTGATAGGGACCATGCGCTCCAGCCCTAAATATTGGTCGTGTTGCTAATCAGGCCTGCTATATAATGGTGCCAGGTTTTGCCCATTGTTTTTGCTCATGGTTGCAATAATCACTGTTATGTTGACCAGCAATGCAGTGCCTCTAATCTGTCTTTCTTTGCTTTCCATAATGAAAAGTAAACACTGCTGGTTTGCTTCGGTAACTTCCAAGTGCAATAGATTTTGCATAATCTTTCACGCCATGTCCCACTTGTCAAATTAATCACCTCTGGACTACATTACTGCAGTTGATTTTAATTATTTGTTCCCTTCTCTCCCACTGACCACTCTTTCTCACACACTCTCACACACACACACACTCACACTCACTCACTTGTGGAGACAATGCAATAAACTTGTGACCTTCAGGATGCCCTAAGATCCTCTTACAGTTAGTACAGTGATCACTAATGCAGCAGGGAATGGAGTCCATTTCCCCACCACAGTGTGAAATGAATGGCTGATCCCTTTGTAGCAGGAATGGTTGGCTGACCATTAGTCTGAAATCAGCTGGGACTTCTGCATGTTATAATTTAGATTCTTGATGTCTCAGGTGGTGTGGGGTAAGAGGCAGTGAGACACTCCAATTTGATGTCTGATTTTAACATAACCCAAGAAAAAAATTTGCCTTTTTTAAATTCTTGATGTAATTGGTAGAAGGGTCAGCATAGAATTGAAAGCTTAGACAACCCCCACTCCTTTCCTCAGTACCGCGCAGATGTATTATAGCTTCTTTCTCTCTGGGAGATGTTGCCTTCATTCCCTCCCATCCCCCAGCATTGTCCTCCAGTGTCATTTGTGAATAATATGAAAGTAGAAGCCATTGTTCTGCCAAACAAAGGCGATTGAAATGGCAGCCTGGTTTTATTTAGGAACAGTGATTTGGAGACCTTCCTGACCCTCTTGGCTACTAAAAGGCTATTTGTAGTCTGAGGCAGCAGAGTTGTTTTCTCTTGATCTGAGGAGGAAAAAAGGCCACAGAGTAGCTTTCAATGCAGACTGAAAACTGTAGAACATGAGTGAGAAATGCAAAGGATAAAAGGCCTCTAACATCAAGAGGAATGAGTTTGGAGCCTGTCCTCTTGGGTGAAGGCTGACTTGCCCACATCACATTTGAAAGATTAGGGGTTTCTCCCATTTTCTTTCCCATCTGGTATTCTAGCCCTTTTTTCTCTCTCCCTTGATCGCATCAGATTATCCATTCGCTAGTACTGTTTGTGGAGGTTTCCTGTGCACATTGGCTGCATTCATCCTATAACAATGTGTACATTTTGTTTGGGCATCGTGAGTACAATTCTTCATCCTTCCCAGTCTGCCAAGGAAGATGTTGAGTGTTTACGCTCTACAACTCAACAGTGGTTTCCCCCCCCCCCCCCCCCCCCCCCCCCCACCAACTTTAAGGTTAACATTTTGAGGGAGGATGGTTCCTATGCAGATTTACCATGAGTCAGTCATTAAAACTGTGGACTGGTACTGCACACTGCCCTCTTTTGATGCCAGCTCACCTGGCAATGCCAAAACCAGATCTTCTCATGTACATATAGCTCTTAGCTGGCATGAAGATATGCTACCTAACTTTTGTCCTTTATTAGAACATGGTGGGGGGACAGTGGCACAGAGACCAGAAGTTCTCAATCTGAGATCAAACTGCCAGATTCCTGACTAGCTTTTATTAGGAGCTCTCGACTCTCTATATTTTTAAATGTCTTGGTTATTGAAGGTATTGCTTGCAGATTGAGCATAATGATGCTTTTGAGGACTTGGAGCCATTAATCCTCCTGTCATCTTCCACCTCTCCCCTCTACCTCGCTGTCATGCTGTGGATAGTTTTAAGTCCATTCTGGTCAATTTCCAATAGGTATCTCATCTCATGATAGTTGAAGCAATGGGTATCTATGCTTTTCTTGGGATGCTAATCTGCTGTCCAAAAGATGACCACTTTCTCCTCTCAACCCAGAGACCATATTTTCACTCGTTTCTGGTGGGTGGGAATGAGGGTTACAATGTGGGGGGGCTGGAGAATGAAAAACACCATCTCCATTTGTTTTATTTCTTAAAAAAACCTCCTGATTTGGAGATGCCAGTGTTGGATCAGGATGTTTGAAGTTTAAAAATCCCACACCACCAGGTTATAGTCCAACAGATTATTTGGAAGCACTAGCTTTCAGAGTGCTGCTCCTTGTTCTTTTTATTTAACCAAGGAAATTTGCTATCCTTGCCTGGCCTACATCTGATTCCAGGTACATAGGAATGAGGTCGACTTAACTTCGAGGAGGGCCAGCAAATGCTGGTTTTCAGTGAAGCCCATAAACCTGTGAATTGTAAGCTTTTTTTAATTTAAACCCCCCCCCCCTCCCACTCCTGCTTTGAGTGTACGAATTTGAGTCAAATGCCCATTCTCTCCTTCCTACCTAGTTTTTGATTGGCTAAATAAAGCCAACTGGTTGCTGCTCTCCAGAACAATCCAAACTTACTCATCAAGAGTTTGCAGTTGTATTTTGCTCATTATTTCAGGAACCAAAACATTCTGGCACAATAATAAACCGCTTAATTTTTAATAGCGCTTTGTTTTTTAATTGACTTGTTTTAGGACTGTTTTTGAACAGACAACACTTAGCCACTGATTGTTAGAAAAGCTACCAGAAGCTTTGGGTTTTATTTTTAAAGGAGGCAGGATTTTAAAGTAATGAAGGGTGACTTCAGGGAGAGAATTCTGGAGCTTTGGTCTGACTGCTGAAAACATGAATGCCAATGGTGGAATATTGATCATTGAGGAGCCTCTGGGGGCCAGGATTGCTGTAATAACTGTATTGCTCAGAAGTAGGGATAAAGGGGGCGGATTGAGGCTGTGGAAAAATTTCTACTGGATGGAGTTTTCCAGTCCTGGAAATGTAATGCAATGTAAACAGCTAATCTTAATTCAGAATTAGAGCTACCTGAATAGAGAACCTGAAATGCAAAGGCTTGTGGGAAGTTTTACCCAAATATCTGTTCAGAGTTAATTGGAGGCACTTTTTTAAGAGGCAGTTAGAGTGGAAAGTTATTAAAAGAAATGTTATTGAAATAAATGAACCAGCTACACCTAAATGACTCCCTCCATATTTAAAACCTGTCATTGTGGATGTTGTGTACAATTGCACCATTTCACCTCTTCACTGTTGAAGTAAGTCTTTTGTTCTATGTTGAAAAGATCTTCCTTCAGCTTACGCACTTAATCTTTAGACAACTCCCAGAAGATACAAGTCCAGACTTGAGAAGGATCAGGAGATAGTGATGTGACCAAGATTGAAACTGAATAGTGGAGTCACACTCCATGTGCTTGGCTTGTTTTTGTTCCAGAAGAAATAAAGCACCCTAATTGTTGATCTATTTATAGTTCCTTCAGTATTGTCCAAGGGCCTAGTGTGGAACCCATCCCACTTAAAGTTGTAGCTAACAAAGTAAAACAGGGAGTGGTTTGGAAAGCTGCCAGTCCATACCTTTTCATGCTCTTCATAATGAGAGAAAAGGCTGGGCATCAGAAGTGGCTAGTTGCTTGACCAGGAAAAGTAGCTGAATAACCTGTTATCTCTCTAGCATAGGTGAAAGCTATCTCCTTCTCCATTACCATTCTTGAAGGCACTAAAGGAGCTATCACCTGAGTCTGCAGGTCCCCCAACTCCACAAAAAATACACTTGTATCACCACTTCAATAAATCCAACAGTGACCCAGAACTGCCACATGTTTAAGAACTCCTCTGTTCTGTGTAAAAAGTGTTCTTATTTACAATTGTCAGTTGATTGAGTAATCTTTAATCAAAACAAAGGTTGAATATTTAAGCACTTGTGGTGCTTCCATGAATTTGTGCCTCTTATTGTGAATGTAACCTTTGGCAATATCCAACCTGGCCAGTGTAATTGTCGTAAATCCTGATGGGTTTGAGAATTGGAACACAAATGTATCTCCAGCTGGAAGCTGACAGGATGACTTTTCTTAAATTCTTTTGAACTCTGCTACACTTCCCCTCTTGGGAATGTAAGTGAGAAACCAGGACTACTTGGGAGCTTGGTTTTGAAGTAGGAGTGTGACCAGTTTCTCCTTTGCTATTTTTATTTGATTTACAAGTGCGATAGAAATATTTCTAATTATCCATGTAGTAGAGTATGTAGAAATGGCTTTCCCAACCACCTTTGTGTTCAGTGTAGGATACTGCAGTGTCCCCACCCAGGGTGAGTTGTACAGGGCTCTTATCACTCGGTAAATGGAAATCTGACACCTGTTTAATTCCAAGTACTAATTCTTAAAAATGCAACTCTTTTGTTTATTTTGTGGAGACTTGTGACGACTTTTTTTCCTCTATATGCAGGACAGTCCAATCAATGGAGTTGTCACAAATTGGCCACATTGCTTAAACAAAGATTGTTTTTAATTAAAACTCAGGGCTCAAATGTTAGGCGTGGAAGAATGCAGCTGCAATCCCCTCTCTGTAGTTTGGTTAGCCTGGAAGGAAGCTGTTGTGGTTGAGGGTGGTCCAAGAGCCAATAACTTAACCCTGGCGCTGCACAGTATTAGAGCATTGATGTCTCCAAGATGTTGGCTTGAATTGGTTTGTGCTGATATCCTTACAAACCCATGAATAGTACGGTGCAGTTTGTCCTCTGAGATGCTGCTGACTCCAGTGACCTGGAATCTTTGATCACAAAAGTCCACACATTGCTGTGGCATATTTATGATGTGGAGGTGTCTGGGGTTGGGGGGGGTGGGGTGTGGAGAACCAAAGTTTAAAAATCACACCACATCAGATAATAGTCCAACAGGTTGTTTTTTTGAAGCGTTGCTGCTTTGTCAGGTATCTTCGGTATATTTAGACAGTGGTTTGCGATCCTAACCACATGGAGCAGTGTCACAGAAGGTCAAAGTTTAAGAGTTTAGATTCTTTTTGTTTTGACTTTCATACCTCCACATCAGAAACTCAGCAGGTCTGGCAGCAGAGAGAGAGAGAGAAAAACAGTTAATGTTTTGGGTCCAGTGAAGAAGAGTTACTTGCCCTGAAATGTTAACTCTCATTTCTCTCCACAGATGCTGCCACTCCTGCTTAGCTTTTTCCAACATTCGCTGTTTTTGATTTCCAGCATCTGCAGTTCTTAGGGTTACCCCTTTCCATGTCAGATGTTGCTCAATTCCTGCAGAAATTCTGTGTAATGTTTTCTTTTGCAACAAATAAACTCTAGGTGACCCTTTCCAGGCAATTGCAAAATGTGGGATTTTATTTCTCCTTATGTGATCCTGGGAGCTGACCAGATGGAGGCCTCTGTTATGGCAACTATGTTTTAACTGCAGATGAGGGGGAATCTCCATCTTCAATATCATTCTTTCCTTATCTTTATTTGTGGGAAGTTTCCCAGCTTCTTCGTTCACTTTAACTCTCCAAGCCTCTTGATTAAAGCTGCAGCCTGTTCTGAGCTGTGACTGTGTGGTGCTTATTTTATTCTGCGTTATCACTGAAAACTGGGCACTTGCTGCAGTTGTTTATACAGGAGTTTTCTGTTAATCTGGTAGGTTCTAATGAGCAGCTAATTCCTTCAGCTCACTACTTTGTTTTTGGGTTACCACCTTGATAATGAACAATTTCATACCCTTACTTACAAAATGTACTAAAGCGTCTGCTTTGCAGAAGCATTAACCAATACTTGGTGAGCCATGTAAGGAGCTACTGGAACAGGCAATCGCAATTATGATCATGGGTGTATCTTAAAGAGGGGAGGGGGTAAAGGACATGGTCAGCTGGGCAGCTGAAGACTTGTTAAGAAGCACTTCAACATCAGGTGGTAGGCAATTGGGAGTTCTTTCACCAGTGATGCTGGTTCAGTTGAATTTACATCTGTGGATAAACTCATTAAGTGAGGGTATTATGAGATATGGGCCAAAGGCGGGACTATTGAGTAATCAGTCATTAAGTGATAAAACTTGTCCCAGGGTCTGAATGGCCTCCTCCTGTCACTTTGAAAAGCGGTGCTACAATTCTCCATCTCTGTAACCATGACACCCAAAGCACTTCTACCTATGTTCTGGGACCCTGCTCACTATTTACAACAGCAAGTGTTAGGAGCTGATGCTGGTGTTGGCAAAAATCCCATTCTGACATCTCATTTGGAAAGAGAACGAGGCACAAGGGGAAAATATGACTTGTACAAATTATCATGAGTAAGGAAGGCATGTTGCAACTAAGTGACTCAATGTTCTAAACACATTGTAGTCACTGACACTTCATCAATGAGTAATGTCTGTTATCATAATGTAAAGTTACATCCCTACATCTTCTGCAGTTAACTTCTGGTTGTTTGATATATTGTCCAAAAGGGATCCTACAGTGACACTGGCCCACTGATCACTGTTTTTGATGCCTGCCTTATCTTGGCAGATAACCGGGGTTTGAGTTGCTCTGTAGAGATGATTTATAGAGACCCTCTACTGATATCTCAGCTCAGCACTGAGGAAGTACATCAAGGTTGGAATCCTTTTAAAGTGCTTTTATGAAGAGCCAATCTATCCCATTCAGTAGATGTGCTCTTTTTTATTTAAGAGCACGCTGTTTCTAACTTTAATTCTCCCTAACATCCTGGTCGCTGTTTAATCCTCCAACATAAAATAGATTAACTGACATTATTATTTAGTAGGAGTTTATTCTCTGCAAATTGGCTTCCCCCTTCTATTCTGTTTGGTACAAAATATTTCATTGGTCAGAAAGCACTCTTTTTTTTGGAATTTTTTTTGCTGCAACTGAAAATATTTTTGTCCGAAACCTGTTCTTACTGTTTGGATGTCACCTTGATAGATTATCCGAATTCAGTATACAGCAAGAGGTGGACAGAAGCTCCCATTTTGAATGGGGTGGTGGAATTAATTCATGTTTTGAGATCTGAGCATCGTTAATACCAAGTGTTAGATCTTAATGGTTTAAACTTGCCTAGTTGTACACTGGTTATGCTTCATGAAAAAGAAATAGTTTTGAAATTTTTGAAGCTTTATGCTTTGCACTCCTAAGAACAGTTTGAGAACACCAAAGGGATAACCAGATTTGGACAGAGGACAGCACTGATTTGCTTAGCAAGTAGAGCGGTGGTAGAAATTGGTGACTGAAGTGATGCTTTATTATCCTCTTCATGAAGAGCAGGTTTGGAACAGAAATTAACCATGGTTATGCACTTTTTTTCATCCAGTCGCTTTTTAAGAAGCAGGTTGGAGTCAAATTCCTGTTATAAGGGACTGACTTTGGCACATCTAGACTTTTAAAAGTTAATCTCATGCGACACCATAGTCGAATGAACTATGAATCCCTCCGGCTGGGTGTGCAAGGAGTGCTTGTGAAAGGCAAATTCCAGTTTGCTTTTTCAAAGCTCTTTGCTGTCACTTGCTGATGGAATGTTACATGTGTGGCTGTCAGACTGTTGGGATGTAACTCTGTCCTCCATCTATTTTTACATCTCATTCTCTGTCTACCCAACACTTTCTATCTAATGTTGAGTATTTGCTGCCATCTGCCATTGGGCCAGGACTCCTTGCTTGTGCTGTTTTTGTACCTTGTATCACTCACAGCTTCCTGTTTTAGGAACCGCTTTGGTGCTGATCTCAGATGGGAATCCTAGTTGATTTCCTCCGCTTGATACAGTTAGGGTTCAGTTTATCAGCCAGTTCTTTAGTTTTGTCCATGATCACCTTGTCCTATTTTACAGACGGGATGTGAGTTTGTTCTTTGATTTTGCAGGTTAATTTGAGTCCTTCGTGTTAACTTGGCATGTTATAAGCTGCAATTATTTGCCCTGAATGGGTTTTGCATATAAATTAATCAATTGGAAAACCAGTAGTGGCTAGTAGATCGGAAAACAACTCCCAGGGGTGGAAATAAAGAAACACCCAGTTGTGGTGAACTGGAAACCATTCCAGCTTACAAATGGAAATATGTACATATCGTGGGAGTTTCCTTAACTCTACACTAATCACAACTCCATACTTTGGTGTGTCAAGCCTCATCTCAATGAGAGCCAGGCTCTCTCGCTATAGTGAGTTGAATGGTGCACACAATTGGCAGGAGCCAAAATCCCATAGTTTCCCCTGTGTGGTACTTGAAGTGTTAATCTGGGCACGGTGGCATGGTAAAATATGCGGGTCAATGGATTAGTTGATTCATTGTGGTTCTGGTCACATTGTAAAGCAACTTTATTTTTAAAGTAACAAATTTGTATTTGATTCAGAAGATTCTGGCAGGGTAGAATGACTGCCTCGTGTTCTTCTCCAGTTGAATCAGTAACTAGGTATATATTTATAATGAGTTTCCTGTTTACTGCCTGATTGGAATGTTTCTGCTCTAAGCAGCAAGAATGTAGCACTTGTTTCACATTTTAATGTGATTTTTGAGCTTGTTAGACTCTCCTTATTGGGAAGGAGAGAGCAATGGGCAGAAAATATGAAAGAAAAATCTCTCCTTTCCCAACTCCAACCTTGAAAAATGAATTTAATATAGTTTGAATGCGTGGTACTAAATTCCCCATGTTTTAAGCATTTAGTGCAAGATCTAATTCCTCAATTTTTAAAACCTCTATTGATCTGTCACTTTGATTTTTCTGCCAACTGACCGTTCCCTTTTTGTATTTGATACAGCAAAAGCTTTCTGAAAGGAACCACTTTGATGATCTGGAGGGTTCGGGGGTCCCTAGTCTAAATAAACTTCATCCTCACTATGAACAAGAGGAAGGCTCTGGTTTTTCCTCCGGAGATTACTTTGATCAAGGTAACTATCTTTTTTATTTTTTGATTGTGTACTTGTTTGTGCTCCACAGGTTACTTTTTTTAAAAAAAACTTATTTGAATAAAAGCAACTTTCATGCTGAGTTTAGGTTCTGGACGTTTCTTTTCGACAAACGCAGGGATGAAAACTTAGTAGTTGAGAGCTAGGAGACCACTTCACTTCATTCCTCAGTTCTTAAAGCTGACTTATATTGCAATGGTCTTGGTTTTTTAAATTGCAACTTACCTCAAACTTTCCCTGAATTCTGTATAGCCAGTATGTTGGGTACAAGTTGTATACAAATTCCCTGGACTGAAGGATATGAGCTGACTCAAAGTTCAACCACCACTCATTCTGCATGTCACCAAAAGCAATGTGATTGTGTAAAGTAGTAGATATTGTAACAGACCCAGTGCTTCTATCCATCTGTAATAACCCTAGTTTCTTTCCAACCTGGTTTTGGAAGATTAAATATTAGACCTCCAATTCACAGCTGATCTGTTAAACCGTTTCAATAGCTTTTTAGAATTGTGGCAGAATTTATAAATTGTGGTTTTTGAACAGTTTGGTTTACACTGTTCTGTCATTTTTTGATTTTGTTCCTTTTTCATGTGTGTAAAATTCACCCAGCCCATTCCCAAAGTGTACACTTTTTTCTTTCTAAATCTCCATCCACTTTATTTACTGACCATCCAGAACATCTCTCCACATTGGGATCTGTATGTTATTGCAGGCTGACTTATGGAGAACCCAGACTGCTCACTTGTAGAGTATAGGTGTCACTAGTGTGACTAAACAACATTAACTATCCTTGATTTAGTTTTATCTACCTTGAATGCACAGGGTACTTCTAAGAGTTGACTATGATGCGATGAGCCTAGCTTCAAATTCAGACCAGTCTGGGAATACAATAGCCTTTCCATTCAGCTGGGTCAAGTGGTTGTAAGATGGAGGGCACCCGACATGGTGGTGGTTTTGAAATGAAAGTGACTTCCATTGTGATAGTGGGTTGACTCTTTTCCACTTTCAAACATCAAACCTTTAAGGGACCCCACTATAACTGTATATTTTTAATTACATTTTCACACTTTGAGTAAAGTAGCTTTCCATAATGCTTCTAGTTTGAACCGGGGGAGTTTTTGAGCTGTGGTTGCTATGTCAGGACTCGGTTACGTTTGCAAGACTGTGTCATATCGTGGATTCTCCTTTTTTCTCCGAGCAGCTGATGGCAGAGGAAGTGGTTTTAGTGAGGCAGTGTGAAGTTTGCTGCTGAACCAAGGCTTACAACTTCCTGAGTTACTGTTAAAAACCTGAAACTGCGTGGGGTTTTCCATCCATCTCTAACACCGCATTTCCCACCCCCACCACTTACTCACATACTCTCTCTCACATCACCACACGGTAAAAATTCCAACCCATCTGTTGTCAGAAACTGCAGAGGCTCACTCACTATTGTCATCACTGGGAACTGAGGCTTAATTGTCTGGTGGGTGAGTCAGTACACAGGAAGGTTACTGTAAATCTTTAAATGCGCACTCTCCAAATATTCTCTTTCCATTAAACATTGTTTCCAAATATTATTATTGTTGAGACTCTAGTGCAATATCTAAAATAGTTCTGCAACAAGTGCCTCCTTCTGTGCTTGACTCCTGATTGTACTTGGCTGTAAAATGAAAGCCATGATATAAAGCCTGTAACAGACCCCAAAGCCCTCTTGACCGCACTTGAGTTTTCAGTTTGTGTACTTGATGTCTTGTGTTTGCCATTTCAAGCATTTGTGACACTTTTGAAAATTTGCGACCCAGTCACCCCTCTGTATTTCCATAGAGACGATAGAGCCCAGTCTCTGAGTCAGAAATTGTTGGTTCGGGTTTCACTCCAGTGAACAGCAAGCTGAAGAAGTGTGAAGTGTTACTGACCTGGACAGACAGTGGCAAATAGTGTTGTAATATGCTGTGTGCTGCATCTCCCAGAACCCCTCTTTTTTTAATAAAAGGACCTGTTTTCAGAGTCAGTAACTGTTGTGCCATTGAAATGTTATTCATTGTACGGTTTGACATTGGCTCTCTGGGATTTGCAAATCTGGCTAACCTGTCAAATCTTTCTCTTACAGATGACGGTCAAGAGCGAATTGATGATGAGGTGAGATGTGCTCCATTCTCTAGTTGTCGTTTAGAATTGAACTTGTACTATGGTTTTTACAGATGACCATATGAAGGCAAGGGCTCCAATAGTGGACTAATTCCTGTTGTCCCTCTGGAGTTTGGAGAATATTAGTATCAGTAAATGTCATTGGATCCCCACTGACCTTGGCTTGGTTTTAAGAGTTTGACAGCCAATGAAGCTGTGGCAACTCTGAGCTAGAGTTGCTCAAAGCCAATCCAACTGCCTGTTCCTGTGCTGTTTTTTGTATTGAGCAGATGCTGCAGTGAGCAATGTATTGCCATTAGTAAAGCACAACCTAACTAGAGCAGGTTGGGGTTGTTCTGCACTTCCAGCTAAAAGTAGCAAAATAGCACCACTGTCACTGAGCCACACTGCTCAGGAAGTGCCCATCACCAACCACACTAAGATCACAAGAATTGGGCTGGCAAAACTAGTCACTTCCTTCCAGACAGAGTGCCAACCTGTTGTGGCCTTGTAGCGATGCCTTCAGGGTAAGGGGTGGAGTATGACCCAGTGCATTGGGAGTAATGGTGTGAAGTCGATGCCAAGTTGGTGGTCCCAGAATATAGAAGCTGGAACTTTCTGGGAGTGGGAAAGAATTAACTTTAACAGAATGGTTCTTTCTCCTTTTTATCTTAGGATGATGAAATGGACAACCAGATTGATGAGGATGTAACTTATGAGGTAGAAGATCCCATTATCAGTAATGAGGTGCTGCGGAAGAACAATGCTGCACCAGAGGAAGACATCGGTAACCGGGTTGCTATGGCAAGTGCAAACGCTGGTGGCAGTGTGTTTGAAAGCACAGAGATGCTTGCAGGTATGAACTACCACCGTAGTGTATGATGCAAACTTTCTAACCAACTGCCACATTGGGAAATGGAATATTTATGTCCTCTCATTCTGTCCAACTGTTCCTTGCTCTGCATGAGCCTTCACACTCCCTTCACATCCTCATTATAAAGTTTTTGTTTTCTTGTAAACTCTGGCTTCATTCTGCATTAAAAATCAGCCATCCAGCCAACTGAGCTAAATGACTTTCCTACTTGCACAAGACAAGCCAGATGGAATCTGCTTTAGATGTTGATTTAAGGGGAAAATATATTGTTACTTGCCTTTTCCATTTCTTTCAATCTGTGAATTCCACATTCTACTATATTTTTAACAGTAAAGACCTTTCCCTCCTAAATGTATTTTTGGAGCTATTAATGGTGGTTGTATTGATGGTCCTGTAGTTCTGGCTTCTCCTTTAATATCCATCTCATGTGTTTGCCTGACTAGATGCTTGCAACAGGTAAAAAATGAGGTCTGCAGATGCTGGAGATCACAGTTGAAAATGTGTTGCTGGTTAAAGCACAGCAGGTTAGGCAGCATCCAAGGAATAGGAAATTCGATGTTTTGGGCATAAGCCCTTCATCCTTTAGATGCTTGCAACCTTAAGATTTGCTATCCAGTCACCATTCTGTTTTACGACAGAATATAGTTCCAATCCCTTAAGTCATAAAAATTGAGTTCAAGACTCTCCTCAGGAGTGTAGAATTCAAATGGATACCTTTAGTGTGGTACTGAGGTGAATGCATTCTGACGGTCTTGATTTCTGGCTGATGTGTCAATCTGTCCAGTTACTGTCAGATGGTTGTGGATGGTCCTAATTCAAAATGAAGTCAGGATGTGCACTTCAGATATCCTGGCAATATTTTTCCCTTGGAAGCTGATTTTAAAACCAATTCCGTCTGGCTTATCTTGTGGGAGCAGGAAGTCACTCAGCTCAGTTGGCTGGATGGCTGATTTGTAATGCAGCTTGAGGCCTACAACATATGTTCAATTCCTGCATGGTTACTAAAAAGGACTCTTTACAGCTCAGGTGAGGGGAGAAGTTGTGACCCTATCATTTATCTCTAGGAGAGCACAGCCCTAAGGTTTGATAAGCCTGTGATTGTGGATCAGTGGTGCTGGAAGAGCACAGCAGTTCAGGCAGCATCCACAGTGCAGCGAAATCGACATTTTGGGCAAAAGCCCTTCATCAGGAATAAAGGCAGTGAGCCTAAAGCGTGGAGAGATAAGCTAGAGGAGGGTGGGGGTGGGGAGAAAGTAGGGACTCCCTGAGATTCTTATAGAGAGAGGAGGAAAACTTCTTTAAGGCAGGTATGATTGACTGACTTATAGGTGCTTGGTTGTGCAAACTGACTGCCAGACTCCACATTATAGCAGTGACTGACCTTTCGGGAAAAGTGCTACATTGACTTTAAAATTATTTTGTTATCCTGAAGTGATGCATGGTATAGACTGGTGTATGAGGCATGTTCAAAGCTACATTGACCACTCTTTTTTTTTTATTTATAGCAATGATTGCTGGTGGCACAATTGGCCTTCTGTTTGCCATCCTTCTCATCTTGCTGCTCGTTTATCGCATGAGGAAGAAGGACGAAGGCAGCTATGACCTGAGCAAAAAGCCAATTTACAAGAAAGCGCCAACCACTGAGTTCTACGCATAAACCTCCTCAGTGCCTGAGCTTCTAAACCAACAGACTTTGTATTCCTTCCAAGAGCTTCCACCTTAGCAAGACAAAGACAAAAGTGGAGACAAATTCAACTATTTTAAAATCTATTTTTTATATATATAAAACACATGGTAGTGCGTGCATTATGTATATAAAAAAAAGTCCACTTTTTTAAATGCTGGAGAAATGTTGTGTAACCCAGATTAAAAGATTTAAAGCATTTTCAAATGCAAGAGCCAAGATATAAAAAGCAGCCTAGTCTGTTATTGCCCACAATGAATATTCTCAGCTATTTAAGGGGGCAAAGAAAGGTTTCACATTTCTGATCTTTGAAATTGTAACTGTTTTTTTGAAACTGCTGTTCTTTTTGGGTACATGGGAAAATCCATGGGTTCCTCCAGAAATCCTTGGATAAACACTAATTGGCGATTTCACCATCAGCCTTTAAGAACCACAGATTCTTTTCTACATTTAAAACAAAAATTCTGTTTTAACCAACAGATGTTTTGCATGCTTTCTTCCCTCCCCAACCCCCCCCATTCCAATGCGGAGTAGCTTTATTTTTCTTTTTTTTCCCCCATCCCAAGCAGGTAAATTGGTCATTTATAAACCAGTTACAAAAAAGACTTAATCATTGTTACTTTTCCGTAGTATTTTATTAAAAATACATAGCTTACAATTTTGTTCCTATAAATATTACTGTAGAACTGGTTCTAAGTAAAATCTCATGCTTTTTTAAAAAGAGAATAATTTATCTAAAAGTATTTTTAATTGTCATCTCTTGTTTCATTTATTTCAATGTGTAATTTTTTTTATTTTTGAAATCTTGTTTAATTCTAGGGTGTACCTTTCTGCCATTTGTATATTGAACAATGACAATATTTACAGTTGAGTTTCATACTGGAACAGTCACTATTGTAGCAACATGTGCAATGCAGCATAATTTTGGGTTCTGCATTACATTACAGCAAATGTGAAAGGGGTAGAATAAAAGGTTTCCTGTTTTCTTAAGTTTTTCTTTGTTCAGTTTAACCCAGTTCCTGAAAATCTTTTTTTTTAACATCCTGGAGATGTCCAGGTGCTACATGCTGGTGATTTTGACCCTTTAAATCATCTTCCAATAACTTGGATCTCTGTCTGTAATGTTGCTAGCAGACTCTGGAGATACATACAAGAAAGATGTAAAATGTCAAACACTTAGCAGTTCAAATTCCTATTGCTGGGTACTCGAAATTTTATTTTTGATTTTTTTTTTCATTTGTACACTAATTCTGACAACTTCAGGATGCAATTCCAACTGTGTAAACCATAGCACAGAGACCTCCAGCTTTGCAGTTTTATTTTAAGTCATTGCTGTAAATGAACTTGAGAATTCACTCCCTTCACATTTTGAATGATCTGATTTTGTTTTGAAAGATATTTTCAAGAAGTACTTCACATACCAAAGGTTTTTTGTGCTTTGCCATTAGAAGGGAAGAACATGAGCTATAGCCTAAACTAAAACTTTAGCTACATACGGTCACATTTTGTTTTTCTTCCAATGGGAGAGAAATTATGGATAAATTATCTTGTATCTAAAGCAACCATTTCTATTGCATGTGTGCAACTGGTAGATCCTGTAATGCAAAAAGGGTTTCAATATTGGTGATTTTTCTTGTTCTCACTGTCTTGTTCATAGTAATTTCATAGAAACACTAAAGTAGTTCCTTCAGATCTCCTGTGGTAACGAGCTGAGCTGATGTCCACTTGAAACCAAGAAATGCCCTGAAGTGTGTTGATTGGTGCTAGCCCCCTGTTGAGGGATCATACTATTTTGTATAGCAATTACTATAAAAGCCCCTCCTAAAACAATTTTTTGATTTAAAACTTTTCTCAACTTTTTAAGAAAGTCAAAGCTGACCCAGTAAGGAGATAAAGTATAGGATAAATGTGATGTTTTGTGGCTAATTTTGAAGGAAGATAAATTTGGGCAAGGACATTTTGAGCTTGCAAAAGATAATAAGGTTTCTTAAAGCCTTAACCTGAGTTCTCACTTAACTAATGCAGTTAAATGTTTGGCAAAAGATCTTCCAATCCATTCAAAGCCTACAGGATTTTCCCATTATGAGCTGCTGGGAAATAGTATGCAGATTATGAATCTGAATCTTGCCAACATGTTCCATCAGTTTCCTAGATGAACAACAAAGGAGGTGGTCAAAGGCTATGATGTCATTTTCAGGCAATATCCTTTTTCTCAATAAAGCCTCCATAGATTTGTTCCTTTGCAAAGACAACCTATTACAGGCAGCCAGCATTCTCAACTGTCACAAACCATCTTGTGTTGGGAATCGTTTTGAAGGTTCATTTCAGTTGCTGTACAATGTGGCCAAACTTAATGCCAATCTTTCACTGATCAGCAGTAAATGGGATGGAAATCTAAGCTTTCTTTTTAAAATAGCAGTCTGTCTCCTAAACTCAACAAAAAGAAGCCTTCATATACTGACTCCAGTATTTGAAAAGTGCACCCAGGTACAAGGCTCTAGAGAAAAGTATAAATAAAGTATAATGTTTTTTGGTTTTTCAATAAAACTATATTTTGGTACATAAAATTTCTTGGTTTCTTTGGATTATTAATGGTGTAAATACTAATATAAACATTTTAATGGTATCTTTGATAGAGTGGGATTAGATGTTTAAAAGCAATGGAGTATATCAGAACACACTCCATCCCTTACTCTTGTATATTGTGGAGCCAATTGGTGGTTGTAGACTTGCATATCCATTCTAGGTGCTACTTATGCAAATTGAATCTGTCAGAAAATCTAACTGGAGCAAGAGGTTCAAGCAATGGCTCTTTTTCAATTTGAACCTTAAAGAAAAATGAAGCTTCATTCCTCACCTGAGTTTCCATTTCCCTGCAGAGTACAAAGCCTCTGGGTAAAGAGGGATCTTCCTGCATTCTGTAGCAAGTCATTACCATTCATTTGAAGGTGTTTGAGTTGGGAAATGCTTTGGAACAGATTTTATTGCAGCTTTGTTTCCCTGTTGTATGTTGCTTGTGAGGCCATGTACATGAAGATCCTGCTGTTGCAGGAGATAAACAAGGAAATCCCTTTAAGATTTAATGATACCACCACTTTTTTGATATTTATGGGATTAATGAGGGGGAGGAGAAGTAGCCACCACGTCTAGCTCATAACATTCCAAGTGTGATCTGTGCTGGAATTGGTACAGTGTTTGGAAGTTCTAATCACTGGTGGTTGCAACACAACGTCTAACTTCAGTGTTTGTACTCTCTGAATACCTCTTTTATACATGCAGAATCCACATTAGTCTACTTTCTCTAGTGTTCCACTTGGTAACTTCCATTGCGTTTTGTGTAGCAAAGGGGTCCATTTTAACCTAACTCGCCTGAATGAGAGAGCACACCTGTTTCGCATCTCTCCTTAATCTTGCTCTCCATGGGCTCGAACAATGCTCCAGATCCTGTTAATATTCTCAGGCAAGTTGGTTTAAAATTACTCCCTGCAAAATGCTTCAAACTGTCTCCATACCAGTGGAAAACCTGTAATTTGTCTTCCTGTTGACTATTTGTTTGCAGAAAGTAATTTGCTATTTTCAGATCTGTACATATTCATGTTTTAATTTGTTCTGGATTTATTATGTATAAATAAAACATTATCTTTACAAAATCTGGTCATGGTTTTTTTTCCATCAGTACTTAGTGAAATTGAGAGCTTGCATTTACACAGTGACTCTGGATATAGCAAAGTAACTCGCAGCCAATTAAATTATTTTTGAAATATTGTATGTGTGGAAGGTAGAAATTGTAACAGCTGTGTTGCTCAGCAAGATTTCAACGTAACATGATCATCAAGAGCTGCAGAAACTCAACAAGTTTAGCACAAAACTTGAAAGGGTTCAAAAGACTTACAAGGATGTTGCTAGGGTTAAATGGTTTAAGCTATAGGGAGAGGCTGAATAGGCTGGGGCTGTTTTTCCCTGGAGCATCAGTGACCTTTTAGAGGGTTACAAAATCATGAGGGGCATTGATAGGATAAAAAAGCCAAGGTCTTTACCGTGGGGGAAGAGAGTCCAGAACTAGAGGATATAGGCTTGGGGTGAGAGGGGAAAGATTTAAGAGATCTCTGGCAACTTTTTCATGTGGAGGGTGTTTTGGAATGAGCTGCCAGAGGAAGTGGTAGAGGCTGGTCCAATTACAGCATTTAAAAGGCATCTGGATAGGCTTATGAATAGGAAGATTTGAGGGATATGGGATTAGATTAGGATATATGTTGGCAGGACTGGAGAGACCAATGTAATTCCTCCCTTCAAGAAAGGAAATAGGGAAATCCCCGGCAATTACAGACCAGTAAGTCTCACATCTGTCGTCTGCAAGGTGTTGGAAAGGATTGAGGGATAGGATTCATGACCATCTGGCAGAGCATAGCTTGATTAAATGCAGTCAACACGGCTTTGTGAGGGCAGGTCATGCCTCAAAAACCTTAGAGTTCTTTGAGGATGTGACTAGAAAAGTTGATGAGAGTCGAGCTATGGATGTGGTGTATATGGACTTCGGCAAGGCATTTGATAGAGTTCCCCATGGTAGGCTCATTCAGAAGGTCAGGAGGAATGGGATACAGGGGAACTTAGCTGTCTGGATACAGAATTGGCTGGCCATCAGAAGACAGCAAGTGATAGTAGAAGGAAAATATTCTGCCTGGAAGTTAGTGGTGAGTGGTGTTCCACAGAACCCTGTCCTTGGGCCTCTATTGTTTGCAATTTTTATTAATAACTTGGATGAGGGGATTGAAGGATGGGTCAGCAAGTTTGCAGATGACACAAAGGTTGAAGGTGTTGTTGACCGCATAGAGGGCTGTTGTAGGCTGCAGCGGGACATTGACAGGATGCAGAGATGGGCTGAGAGGTGGCAGATGGAGTTCAACCTGGATAAATGCGAGGTGATGCATTTTGGAAGGTTGAATTTGAAAGCTGAGTACAGGATTAAGGATAGGATTCTTGGCATTGTGGAGGAACAGAGGGATCTTGGTGTGCAGGTACATAGATCCCTTAAAATGGCCACCCAAGTGGACAGGGTTGTGAAGAAAGCATATGGTGTTTGGCTTTCATTAACAGGGGAATTGAGTTTAAAAATCATGAGATCTTGTTGCAGCTCTATAAAACTTTGGTTAGACCTCACTTGGAATACTGCGTCCAGTTCTGGTCTCCCTATTATAGGAAAGATGTGGATGCTTTGGAGAGGGTTCAGAGGAGGTTTACCAGGATGCTGCCTGGACTAGAGGGCTTATCTTATGAAGAGAGGTTGACTGAACTCGGACTTTTTTCATTGGAGAAAAGGAGGGGGGAGAGGGGACCTAATTGAGGTATACAAAATAATGAGAGGCATAGATAGTCTCTGGCTATCGACTCTATTTCCCAGGGCAGAAATGACTAACAAGAGGGGTCATAGTTTTTAGCTGGTTAGAGGAAAGTATAGTGGGGATGTATTTACACAGGTTCTTTACACAGTTTTGAGAGCATGGAATGTGTTGTGGAAGCAAGGTCATTGGGGACATTTAAGAGACTAGTGGACTTGCATATGGTCACAAAAAATTGAGGGTGCATACATGAGGATCAGTGGTCGGCACAACATCGTGGGCTGAAGGGCCTGTTCTGTACGTACTGTTCTATGTTCTAGATGAGTTGGAGTCTAGATTAGAGTGGTGCTCGAAAAGCACAGTAGGTCAGGCAGCATCCAAGGAGCAGGACCACTCTAATCTAGACTCTGATTTCCAGCATCTGCAGTACCCACTTCTGCATGGATGAGTTGGACCCAGCTTCTGTGCTGTACACCTGATTGTGACCATCTGAAGGTGAAACTGTTAATGTTTTGAATCTGACTTTGGAGTTCTGTAATATTAGCTCATACTTCTGCAGAGCTGCTGAATTTTCCCAGTCAAAAACAATTATAGGAGAAATCCTGTTTTCTCCAATTTTTTTTCAGATTTCCAATGTCTGCCATTCATTGTTTTATTTGAATTTCTCTAACTTTTTGTTTTTTAATAGCAACATGATAATACTTTTCGTAGCAAGGGTTACAAGTTAGCTAGGCCATGGGAGAACGGTCTTTGAAATGGTGACTACAGGCGTCTTTTATCTCAATTTGAGTAAGTTGGACCCTGTGTTGAATATTTTCTGACAGGTGTCACTGATGTGGTGGACCCCACTCTTCTAACCTCCTTCTAGTGCTTGCCCTCTGATCTATGGCATTCCTTGAGACACTTGGGGATGATACTTCATGGATGTGAGCCATTTCCTAAGTCCTTCAGAAAACCTTCAAAGGGAAGTGGTCGACACTTTCTCCCCAACTTGCCCCACCGCACCCCCAGGAGCAAAGCTGCTTTTTGCCCAGTAGCAGTAGGCATTCAGTATGTTCATGGCAGATTCAACACTTCAGTACATTTCATCCTCCCCATTCCCAATAACCTTGCATGCCACTGCTAATCCAAGAACCTATCCATCTCTACCATAAACATACTCAAAAGACTCTGCTTTTGCAGCCCTTCGTGATTGAGAAGTCAAAAGTCCACAATGGTCTAAGCTTTTGAGAAACAAATTTTCACCTCAGACCCAAGTGACACCCCTTCTCCCTCCATCCCCCAAGTCTATTTTTAAATTCTACCCTGTGGTTTGTAGACTCCCTCGCCAAGATAAACGTCTTAGGTGCGTCTACTCTGTTTAAATATTTAGTGAGATCAGGCCGTTCTTTGAGACTTTTGAAAACGGCGCCAGTTTGTCCAATCTCTCAGTCCCTTCCCACCTGCCAAGGAACAAGTCTGGTTGTTATTCTAGGACTCTATGTTGTTACTCTATGACTTTCCAGAGATGATACTAAAACAACACACAGTACTCCAGGTACAGACTAACCAAGCTCCTGTATAATGAAAGCAAGGTTTCACTCCCTGTACTCTCGTCCTCTTGTGAGAAAGGCTGCCATTTAGAAGGAAGAGGGGCAATCTGATTGATACTTGCAGAATACTGATGGGCCTGGAGAGAGTGGATGTGGGAAAGATGTTTCCGGTAGTAGGAGAAACTAGGACCTAAGGGCATGGACTATGTGAAAGGATGACTATTTCAACCTGAGATGAAGAGGAATTTCTTCAGCCAGACGGTGAAGAGTCTGTGAAGCTCATCGCCACAGAGAGCGATGGAGGCCAAGTCAATGACTGTCTTTAAGACTGAGATAGATGAGTTCATGATTAGTAAGTGGATCAAGAGTTACAGGGAGAAGCCAGGAAAATGGAGTTGAGAAACATATCAGCCATGATCAAATAGTGGGGTAGAATCAATGAGCCAAATAGCCTAATTCTGCTTCTATACCTTATGGCCTAATGCTGAAAATGTGTTGCTGGTTAAAGCGCAGCAGATCAGGCAGCATCCAAGGAACAGGAAATTCGACGTTTCGGGCATAAGCCCTTCATCAGGAATGAGGAAACGTCGAATTTCCTGTTCCTTGGATGCTGCCTGACCTGCTGCGCTTCAACCAGCAACACATTTTCAGTTCTGATCTCCAGCATCTGCAGACCTCACTTTTTACTTATGGCCTAATGGTCTCTCTTGTCTACATCTGACTCATAAGATTCAAAACTCATTCCAAATCTTGAGCAACAAAATTGAGCTTAACACTCCACTATAGTAAAGAGGGAGTTGAGACCGTCCAAGATCGCTCAGATGAGATGTTAAATTAAGGCCCAATGATGTAAATGATACCACTGCACTATTTGAAACTGACCAGAGGGGTTATCCTCAACGTCATAGAAATGTATTTATCTATCAATCAACATCATGAAAATAGATTTTCTGGTCACTGTCATGTCACCTTTTGGGGGCTTGCTGTGGGCAAATTGGCTGCTTTTCCACAGAATACAGTCTGTGGCAGTTCCTAGGGATATGAGGATCACCTGTTTCCACTGTAAGGGATCAGGAGTGGGGTTGAGGTTTAGGACTGATGGTGAGACCTGGGGGTTGGATGGGTTGGGGGGATTTGGTGCATGGTGAGGGAGTTTGAGTTCTACAGTGGCAAAATAGTTCAGTCCTGGAACTGCAGCATCTGCCCCCAGGGAGGTAGGTGGGGTTTGAGGAGGTTGGTGGGACACTGGGATTCCCTCACCAGCCGAGGCTACCATGAAGGACTCTCCTTCTCAACCTTGCCCCTCACCTGAGGACCTTCAAGTTAAACCACCAGTAGTCATCTCTCTCCAAAGAGGGAGCAACCCTATGATCTGGTAAGGCTATTTGCAACTTTCACCATTTCAAATGGCCATGAAGTAATCACTCTCAGTGTCAGGAGTGAATCAGTTTTGCCCCTAGCACCGTCCATCTGCCCCTACCCCACCCCTCGGTGTTACTTGCAGCAGTGTTCTGGAGGTTAACTTTAATTTGTGGAGAGTCTTCAAGGAGATATAATTATAGTGAATCCTGTAATCATCAACTACACCCTGCATTCATAGCTTCCCAAGTTGCTCTTAGAAATATTACCAAATAGCACACACACACACACACACACACACACACACACACACACACACATATATATATATATATATAAAATTAAGGAAGATATCCAAAGATTTGGTCCAAGACAGAGATTTGAAAGAGTTATTTAAAGGAGGAAAGAGAGGTGGAGAGATTTGGAAAGGAAGTTCCAGAGTTGGGTATTCAGGCATCTGAAGATTCAGCCACCGATGGTGGAGTCTCCTTTTCGAATATTGTTGTTATTCACACAGTTTACAAAATAAAAAACATGTCAACTTTCATTTTACACAATTCACAATAACATTTCCTTATCTCCATGCAGTGTGTTTAAAATGCTTGCCAGATTCACTATACACATTATAAAGGTCTGACGGGTGAAACATTACAATTTAGAAATCACCAGAAGTGAAAATGATATAAACTTTTCTCTCAACACGCAGGTATAACTTCCAGGTGTCAGACTGGAGGCCTGTGACCAGTAAAGTGCCACAAGGATCGATGCTGGGTCCACCTCAGAGGCTGAGGGGTGACCTTATAGAGGTTAACAAAATTATGGGGGGCATGGATAGGGTAAATAGATAAAGTCTTTTCCCTGGGGTCAGGGAGTCCAGAACTAGAGGGCATAGGTTTAGGGTGAGAAGAGAAAGATATATAAGAGACCTAAGGGGCAACTGTTTTACGCAGACGGTGGTACATGTATGGAATGAGCTGCCAGAGGAAATGCTGGAGGCTGGTACAGTTGCAACATTTAAAAGGCATTTGGATGTGAATAGGAAGGGTTTGAACGGATATGGGCCGGGTGTTGGCAGGTGGTACTAGATTGGGTTGGGATATCTGGTCGGCATGGACGGGTTGGACCGAAGGATCTGTTTCCATGCTGTACATCTCTATGACTCTATAGCTACAATTTCAGCGCTCTTGATGTGCATTCTTCCTAATGCACACAGTCCCAAGGGGTCCTGTAGCTCCTGAAAGGCAGCTGAAATGCCAATGTAATAACTGGCATATTCCTCACTGTGCCTCTACTGAGCTTGCTCCAAGCTTTAGTGCATCCCTCAGAATGCAGTCCCAGACCTTGGACAGTGCTGGTCTGCAATACTAGATTAAGAACATTGAAAGACCAGCAAAGTTTGGGCAGATCAAAGAGCTCCTTTCACCAAGTTGATGGTGGCAATGCTTGTGTCACTATGTGTCGCAGGAAACAGCAGGTGGATCAGCAGTGATTAAAATCAGTAATACACAAGGAGCCAAGTCAGATAAACATAAGAGTGCTTTCCAAGTATTGTTATCTTACACCATGGTACTCATAATGCACATTATTCTCGGAATACAGTTTCAGGATTTCAAGAATGAAGTATTCTTGCCTTTTGTCCCTCTATCTTTTACAAAACTGATTGCTCAAAACGTTTCTGCACTTTTGTCATACAAATAATTGCTTCCCAGCAAGACTGAGTCAATCCGGGAATCAGCTGTCTTATCCGAGAAGGTGTGACAAAATCCGACCCAGGGGAGTGCTCCAGTTCTCCGAGGGAGGTGGAGGGATTGGAGGGTGACATGAGCTGAGCTGCGGCATTTATTGGTCTCTCATTGTCTTCCTGAGAAGGAAAGGGAGCCGTGCCAAATGCTGGTGCTGCTGGAGGAGAGCTAATATTGCAGTGGGTGGGACTGAACGGATCCACACAGCACGGGAGAAATGAGTCAGAGGTGAAGGCTTTGGTTAACAGCTGGGCCACGCACTTGAAGTGGCGTGTTCTAAACCGACATTACTCACCAGTTCAGGCTGGGGGAGATGGGTGAGGGGCCGAGTGGTGGGAAAGATGGGAGAGAGCTGCTGTCATGTGAATGAGCACACAATCTATTTACACCCTGCACCATTACCGACTGGCATTGTGCTGGGGTCATGGGAAGGGATGGGGGCACCGTGGACTACAAAATTACATCAGGGTGGGAGGGAGGAGATGCTAAGACATTCCCATTCTCCTCCGTCTCCCTCCCCACGGGATTCTTCTGCCAATTCTCACAGAGCCCAGGATTTTAAGAGCATTGGCATCACGTGTGGAATGTGCCAGTTAATACATTGGCATCATGTGTGGAATATGCCAGTTATTACATTGGTAATGTATGTGGAATATACTAGTTATTACATGGAGGCATCTCAGTGGTTTCTGCTGGGAGGAGATGAGCAGGGAGTGTCCTTCCTTTTCAGATGCTCTGTATCCCAATGGAGAGGGTGCTATGGGGTTGGAGGAGAGGTTGTTGAGGGTAAGGGCCTCTACCTACCTCTCGGGTCACTAAATTGATTGCCCCCATCCCTCGCACCCATTCCATCAAGCGGGGTTCCCTCCTGCAATTACTGCGCTCTCTGCTGAATCTGACATCTCTGCTGTTTCTTTATGTGGTACCTTTCCATGGGCTCCTCAATATGAAGGAGGCCTGTGTGTCTTCATCCAGCCTCAGCGATGGCCATCTCTAGTAACGGTAATTTTGCCAAGGTGACCAGCTCTCTGGGTGAACTGGCAGCTTGGGTAGCCAGTCCGAGATCCCCTCTTTGGGACAGCAAGCCCAGAACTGGCTCCTCAACTGTTCCCCACTTCACCCCACCCCGCTAGTAAAATGGGCACTGTGACCCTAGCACCTACCCTCAGATGTTTGGGATTCCCATGTATCTGCTTCCCTTGCCCTTTTAGGTGGGTTTTGGAAGGTGCTGTCTGAGAAGTTTTGGTGAATTTCTGCAGTGTGTCTTGTAGATGGTACTGAGTGTCAGTGGCAAATGGTGTGAATGCTGAAGGTGGGGTTGGGAGGTGCAAATAAAGCATGCCACTTTGTCCTGGATGGTGTTGAGCTTCTTGCATGATGTTGGAGCTGAACCCATCCAGGCCAGTGGGGAGTATTCCATCACACTCCTGACATCTGCTTTCTGGATGGTGGACGGGTTTTGGGAGACAGAAAGTGAGTCACTCACTTCAGAATTCCTAGTCTCTGACATACTCTTACATCTGTTTCTTAAGAGGTGACTCAAATTGTGGACAGGGGATTATCTAAGGATGTTATTTAATGGACTTCAACAAGGCGTTTGATGAAGTCCTTCAGGGGAGACTGTTAGCTAAACCTGTAGCTCAAGGAACTGAAGGCAAATTATTAAACATTTGGAAATTGGCTAATCAGATCCAAAGAGCAGTGATAACATATGTTCTCTAACTGGCAGAATATTGGTGCCTCACAAAGAATTATGTTGAGGCTTCAACCTCTCATCTTCATTCAGTGTGAACTCTAGCAGCCTGAGATTTGATAGCTATTTGGCCAGATGCAGTAATCAGCTGGCAAAAACCTTTAGAGCTTCTCGGTTAAAGGAAACCACAGACATATAATGAGGGTGAGACTAGCCCTTACTAGGAAGGAGAGTAAATATAACAATGTGTGCAAATATAATAACCATAAACTGGAACAAACTGTAACAACTGTATTGTACTGGTAGGATTCTCGCCACTGAGTCAGAGGTTGTAGGTTTCAAATCTCATTCTCTGATTCCACTGCGCAATCTAAGCTTATATTCCAGAGCAAGGCTTCCTGAGTGATGCAAGAAACACATGCATTAGCTTTTCATTAACTGCTGCCTGTCAGATCTTCCTTTATGTAAATCAGCAGACTTGGACTCAGTTTAGATCAACCTCTGCGCTCACTGATCTAAGTCGAACCTGGACCGGAAATACCTTGACTTTAAACTCTCCTCTTCACTTTCAAAATTTCTCATCATTCTGCTTGTCACCACCCCCTCCCAAGCTGTGTAACCTCCTCCAGACTAACGACCCTCTGAGACTTCAGCATCCTCACATCTGGCCTCTTGCACATCTCTAACTGTCATTAGTTTACCCTTCCCCCCACACCAGCCTCAACGCCCTCCCATTTATTTCTCCACTCCCAAGGCTCCCAGCCTCATTCCTGATGAAGGGCTCCGGCCCGAAACATCGATTCTCCTGCTCCTCAGATGTTGCCTGACCTGCTGTGCTTTTCCAGCAATACCCTCAACATCAGACCACCCTTGGTTAACATACCTGTATTGCTTCGGCTTTATGACAATACTGTAGCTTTAAGAGGTGTGTTCCGTCATGGTTTCTTTGAGACAGAGATTGAGGGACAGGTATTGAGCAGTGTCTGACAAGATAAACAACTTGTGAGACCTTGGAGTTTGATTTTAAAGTTGAACAATAGAAGCAGCCCTACAGGGTGTGGTCAAACTCTCACAGGACTGGGACTTTTAGTGAGTTTACAGCAGTTGTAGCTGGGGTCTCAGCAGGTTTTGAAGGCAATGACTCTCTACACACTCTCTCCCAGAATTGTCTTTTGATGTTCTTTCCTTAGAGAACTGTATGTGAGACAAATCTGTTTCCTAAAGTTGCCTTATTGCCAAGGCTGCATTTGTAGGATATTGCTATATTGGAACAGCTAATTAGTAATAGTTACTGTATCTATTATTCTGTTAAGTTTTCTATGAGTTAAATTATTCCAAGTTCTTCTTTCTTTTCTGACATTTTAACTATAATCATAAAGTCTAGAGCTGGATACCGAAACTGAACACTTCGGTCCAACTTGTCTATGCTGACCAGATATCCTAAATTAATCTAGTCCCATTTGGCAGCACTTGGTCCATATCCCTCTAAACCATTCCTATTCATATTCCTATCCAGATGCCTTTTAAATGTTGTAATTGCGCCAGACTCCATCACTTCCTCTAATTCCACACACACATCACCCTCTACTTGAAAAAGGTGTCCTTTAGCTCACTTTCATATCTTTCTCCGCTCACTCTAAACCTTTGCCCTCTAGTTTCAGACCCTGCTACCCTGGAAAAAAGACCTTGGCTAATCACCCTATCCATGCCCTTCATGATTTTATAAACCTCTAGTTCCTTGTAAGTGGAGTCACAGGTAGATAGGATAGTGAAGAAGGCATTCGGTATGCTTTCCTTTATTGGACAAAGCATTGAGTATAGGAGTTGGGAGGTCTTGTTGTAGCTGTACAGGACATTGGTTAGGCCACCTTTGGAATATTGCGTGCAATTCTGGTCTTCATCCTATTGTAATGATGTTGCAAAACTTGAAAGGGTTCAGAAAAGAATTACAAGGATGTTGCCAGGGTTGGAGGATTTGAGCTACAGGGAGAGGCTGAATAGGCTGGGGCTGTTTTCCCCGGAGTGTCGGATGCTGAGGGGTGATTTGTACAACATTGTTGTATCAGACAATATTCTCCAGATTACTCCTGTGTTAGACTTTATTGGTGAAGCACCAAGAATGGGAGAGCAACAACAAACAACCAAACAACTGAACAAAGCCTGCAGCCCAGATGATATTCCAGGTGAAGCCTTCAAAACCGCTGGACTCAAATCAAGATTCCACATACAAATCACTGCAGCTGAAACTGACACCCGGAAGCGGCAAGAACAAACCAATATAAATACCGGAAGAAACATCAAAGCAGCGCTTCACACGAGGCTCCAACAGCACTGATGATGTTCCCTAGCCAGGGAACGAAACGTTTGCAGCAAAAACTTCCAGCTCAGCGAGCAGAACCACAACAACGGACACCCGAGCTACAAATCTTCAATCAGATTTTTCCAAGCACTCACTTTCTGGATTTAGGTGGAAAAATCCTTCACCTTCCCATTGACTTCCTGTAGATCCTGTTGAATTCTCTACCACAGAAAAGCTGTGGAGTTCAAAACACTGGATCCATCCAAGATAGATACAGATACATATTTGAATTTTAAAGACACCTAGGAGTATGGGGAGAATGCGAGAGTGTGACAATGAGGTGAAGGATCAGCCATGATCACTGTGAATGACAGCGCAGGCCCAAAGGGACTACTCCTCCTCCTAGTTTCTATTTTTCAGGAATACAAGAATTATAATAGGGTTCAAAAAAGGGGAAATGATCACAGATTTTCCTCTGTTGTCCATAGTAGGGGAAAATCCTGACACACTTTCTCTGAGTTGCATCCTTCCTGTGGGACTGAGAAAATCCTGCCACAGACTGGTATGGTTGCAGAGGAACTCCTGGCATGGGTCTTAGTCTGTGTGGGGTAAGGTAAATTCAAGAAAGATGTTGAGATTAACACCACAGACTGCATCAATCTGACCAGAGCACTGCACTCAGTAAAGCGTGAGACTCTGTGATTATGCTCCAGAGCTACAAATGACCAAGTAACATCCTCAGCATCCTGCAACTGTTCTGTGTTGATGTGACTGTCGCAGCTTTAAGTGGGAGATCTCAGACAGAAGCTTTCAAACTTTGGACCAGCCTGTGTTATAGGCAAAAGTGAGAACTGCAAACTAACTTTATATACCCACCTCCATAACGAGCACTGCTCAAACACTGCTCAGGTTCCTCCGGCCTCTGGAACTGCTCGGATACCATTAGACACGAGGCTAGTACAGCCACCATCCCTACGGCGATTGATGATGTCACTTCCACCCCAGTCTATGTTATAGCCCCCCTGCCCCCCCCGTACTCTTTATAATCTACCTGGGGTGGTCATTCACCTCATCAATGATCAACTGCTTTCTGATGTGAACACTAATTACTGCCTAGGTCATCTCCACACCAATCCTGAACTGACTGCCATTGATAAATATGATCTACAGGATGCTAATGAGTAAAGTGTTACTACCCACTCTGTACCAGATTTATGAGACATTCCCAAAGGGGGTAGTAACATAGAAAATAGGAATAGATGGAGGCCATTCAGTTCTTTGAACCATTCGTTCTAATCATGGATGATTATCCAACTCAATAGCCTGTTCACTTCTCCCCCAGATCCTTGATTCCTTTCAGCCCCAGGTGCTACATCTAATTATTTCTTGAAATCGTACAAGGTTTTGATCTCAACTGTTTTCTGTGATAATGAATTCCACAGACTCATCATTTCCTGGGTGAAGAAATTTCTCCTCCCCTCTGTCCTAAATGGTTTACCCTGTGACTCCTGGTTTTGGGTTTTCACATCCTTCCTGCATCTAACCTGTTGAGCACTTTAGGATTTTATAGGTTTCTATAAGATCCCCCCTCCCCCCCCCCCCCCCACTTCTAAACTCCAGCAAATATAATCCCAAATGACTTAACCTCTTCTCATCCATCAGTCCTGCCATCCCAGGAGGAGTTGATAAGGTGTACAGCTGGAAAAAGCTCAACAGGTCAAGCAGCATCAGAAGAGCAGGAGAGCTGACATTTCAGTCAGTACTCTTTATCCAACCTTTTAGTTCCCCAACCCCATACCACCTGTTTCTACCACTAAACCATCATCTCCAAGACCACTGACAACCTCTTCACCTTGGGAGATCTCCCATCCATAGCCTCCAACCTTATAGTTCCCCAATCTTGACTTTCCAGCATCTGCAGTCCTCACTATCTCCCACCTACATTTGTGACACCACCCACGCCCTTCACCTCCTCCAAGATTTTCATTTCCCCCGCCCCAAATGCCTCATTTTCACCATGGATATCCAATCCCTGTAACACATCTATCTGCCTCGATGAATGTCTCCAGCCTTCCATTTCTTCTTCTCGTGCCATCCCAACCAGAACCCTTCCACTGACATCCTCATCCGCCTGGCTAAACTGGTCCTCACTCTCAACAACCTCTCCTTCCAATCCTCTGACTTCCTCCAAACCAATGGGGTAGCCATGGGCACCCACATGGGACCCTGCTATGCCTGCCCTTTTGTCAGGCACGTGGAACAGTCCATCTTCTGCAGTTACACCAGCAGAACCCCTAATGTGTTCCTCCGCTACATCGATGACTACATCGGCACCGCCTCATGCTCCCAAGTGGAGGTTGAACAGTTCATCAACTTTACCAACAAATCTACCCTTGCCTTCTTGACTGCCTGCTGCCCCTGCATGCATACCTTTAGCAACTGGTGTATGAGGACATGCAGATTTTATTCCATATTCCCCTCTCTCAATATACAACCATCCAGATAATAACCCACCTTCCTGTATTTGTTACCCAAGTGAATGATCTCACATTTCTCCATATTAAACTGTGTCTGCCACACATTTGCCCACTCACTCAGTTTGTCCGTCTCTTTCAAAAGGCCACCATTGATGAGGACATCCAAGAGCAGATAAACTGCCCCAGTCCAACTTTCTACAAACAACAACAGCGAATGTTTGACAAGAAAGATCTCCACAAATCAACAAAAGTCCCCGTGGGCAGAGTAGTCATCCTTACCACAGCCCTGTACTGCAGTGCATGAAAGAAATTCCACTGGGAATGTAGGAAGTAGACCATTCAGTCCCTTGGGCCTGTTCAATCATTCAATGAGATCATGGCAGATCTGTGGCCTGACTCTATACACCAGCCTTTAGTCCATTTTCCATACCGTGGCTTAATAAAAAATTAGCTATCTCAGCTTTAAGCTCACAATGCCTCCATCACATTCTCCGATTCAATGGGACAACCATTGACCAAAGGCTTGTGTTCCTGGAAACCAGCTCCATGCACATTCATCCAAGACTCCTGACTGGATGGCCCATGCTGGGTCCCGGGTCCTCAACTCTCAAACAATTCTCCAGGGGAGGGCAAAGGAAATGCAACAAAGAAACTCTGATACTTACTTTGAAGCACAGCAACATTGACATTAATGACTGAGAGGAGATTGCTATTACTCATTCCATCTGCCCATCAAACTGCAGCATGCTTTAGTCTGAATGCCTTGATAATGAGACACAGCAGTGAAGGTAAGGAAATGCAGCAAATCCTGCTGTCTGGATCCCAACACCTCAGGGGACATCCTGCTTGATAAGTCCAAAGATCGGCGAATTGAGAATCAGCCTGTTCATTCACAAGTAGACTCACACAGAAACTTGAGATCTCGAGAAGACACCATCCTCAAATTGAACGATAATTAACAAAGTGAGGCCCACATTCAAACACAGTGATTGCAAACACAAGGAATATGTTCAGAACTCGAGTCTGAAGGCCTCATTTCCTTCTTCCAGGCCAACCCTCGGCTAATCAGAATTGTTTGACATGTAACTGCCCTCTGAGTGATTAAGGATGGGCAGGAGATGCTGGTCCAGGCCAGTAATACCCACAGCACATAAATGCATGACATGAACACAGTGACCCTCTGCTACAACTCACCAAATGCTACCCAATGTCATGATTTTCTTTTGCAGTACAACTCATTATCCACCCTTGTGCGACTGCCTGTGGGGAGTGTGCATATTCTCCTTGTGTCTGCATGGATTTCCTCTAGGTGTTCCGGTTTCCTCCCATAATCCATGGATTTGCCGACTAGGTGGATTGGCCATGGGAAATGTAAGGTAACTGGGATGGGATAAGGAGGTGGGTCTGGGTGGGATCCTCTTCGGAGGGTGGATGTAGACTCGAAGGGTCTAATTGCCTTCTTCTGTAGTTCTATTATGATTGTTTAAAATTTTGATTTCTTGCCTTCGTCCTGATGTGTGCTTTGATTACAAGCCTACCCTTTCAGTCATGCACTAACTTGTACTTGAGAAGGCAGTTCACCAGAGCAAGACCAACTGGTGGGGACTGGCTGGAGAGCCACAATCTCATACAAAGTAAAGACCAGAACTGGATTGTTTGGGGGTGGAGTCCACAGAATATGGATTCCTTAAGACGCAGAGATGGGGTGCTACCACTGAACTAATCACTTGCTCCAATAAAGGCAGACCCGAAACGAACACAGAAAGTGCTGGAGAAACTCAGTAGGTCTGGCAGCATCGGTGAGAGAAACAGAGTTAATGTTTTGAGTTTGTGCTGAACTTGAATTGTTAACTCTGTTTCAATCTCCACAGATGGTGCCAGAATTACTGAGTTTCTCCAGCACTGCCTATATTTGTTGCAATTGCTTACTCAGTTGGCAGTGATAAGAAATTACTCAGTGGAATCGCTGAGGTTAATCACAGGCTGTTTCAGATGTCCACCCATCTGTTATGGTGTGAAGTGTCAGTAAAGGAGGAGCATACTGAAGCTCACTGTAGCTAAGCAACAATTCGAATAAAAAGGATTTCGGCATCAAATGTAAAAGACCAAACCTTTCCTACTCATTCATGGCGTTTAGAATTCCAATGAGTCTAGTCTCTTTGTGTGATTCACATTGTTCAGAATCCCAATGGACCAAAGTTCATTCCACTCCCATTATAGAGAATCGCAGTGGGTCAAATCTCCACCACCCCTGCCACACCCACCTCCATTCAGTCCTATTGTAGTGCGGTACACCATATCACAGACACAGCTCATTCACCCTAGGTCTGTGGAATTTTTCAGCAAACCCCTAGTCTAATTTTGAGGCCTGCATCTGGTGAATTGTCACGGAGGGTTCCTGTGCTTTGATCATTTGTTCATGGGGCTGTGGGTGTCGCCAGCTGGGCCAGCATTTACTGCCCATCCCTAATCACTCAGGGTGCAGTTAAGTGTTAAACACATTGCTGTAGGCCTGGAGTCACACGTAGGCCAGCCTGGGTAAGGATGGCAGATTTCCGTCCCTAAAGGAAGTTGATAAACCGGATGGCATTTTACAACCACTGACAGAGGGGTATACGGTCACCATCAGACTAACATTCTATTCCGGTTCTTCTTTAGATGAATTCAAATTTCATTACCTGCCATGGTGGAACATGAATCCATGTCCCCAGAGCAATACCTTGGGGTTCTGGATTACTTATCCAGTGTTGGCATAGAGTCACTTTCCCACCTTATTTAAACGGGGCAAAAGTACTACCTAGGGTTCGGGGATAATTGGTCTCCACAGCATCAAAACAAGAGGACAATCAGAGCCAAAATGAGCCCCTCACATTATTATACAAGGTGCCCTTTGTCAGCCCAGCTCCTGTCAGACATATAATTGCCTTCCTGACTTCTTGGGATCAATCCTGTAGTATAAAGCAATGGCTCTGACAGAGCTTAATATTGAGATGACATTAGGCCACATCTGTTGGTGGAGAATCACTGAAGGACTTACACTCGAAATGTTGATTCACCTGCTCCTGACCAGCTGTGCTTTTCCAGCACCACACTCTTCGATGAAGAATTGATGAGCCAAAGTCTAGATGAGGTAGCACGTGTCATCTCCACCTTAAGATATTCCCAATAGTTATGTCTAACTAGTAATTATTGCAATATACTAGACCTTATTGATAAGGCAAGAACCACATGGTGACTTGGGCATATTGGGAAGGAATGGACTTTGATCCCTCAGGAGTCTATACAATGTGAGCAAATCAAAAGAGCTTTGCTTCTTTGGAATACTTTATTCCTTTTTTTTCATGGATTTGCTAAGACTGCACTCATTGCCCATCCTCAAGTGCCCAGAGGGCAGTTAAGAGTCAATCACATTGCCACGGGTCTGGAGTTACATGTAGGCCAGGCCAATTAAAGATGGCAGATTTCTTTCCTAAAGGGCATTGATGAATCTGACGTATTTTTGCCAAACAACAATCACAATGGTTACAATTAGACTCACTTTTAATTTGAGAATGTTACTGAATTCAAATTTCACCATGGTGGGATTTGAACCCATGACCCCAAGAAATTAATCTAGAGTCTAAATCATTACACTGGCACCATCCCACATTCTAACAACAGTAACTGAATAGGAAAGGATTGGTCTTTTACATTGGATGTTGCAGATCTGTTTAAAATCAGAAATTTCTGTGGTGTGTGTGTGTGCGTGTGTGTGTGTGCGTGTGTGTGTGCGTGTCTGTGTGTGTGTGTGTGTGTAGAGTTAATAAACTGAAACTGTTTCCCATGGGAATGGGATCAACTGAACCATTTGTTGAGAGAGCCATCACAGACTTGATGGACCAAATGACCTCTCTCTGAACTTTACTATTCTGCGATTTAATGCATGACACACATCTTCTCAATGTTGTAGCCCCATTTAATAGAAGGAATACAACTCCCTTTGCTCTAAAGCTACTATTGATAGAATTATTCATGTGAGCAGGACTAGTATAGTCCCCAACCCCAGCAAAGTTCCCTTCATTTGTTGATGGGCTGGAGAAAGAATAATAGTGTTTTTGACTATATAAAAGCATTAATTATGGCAAGAATCAATGCCAAATCAAATAAGAATGATCACATCCTGATGAACACAGTTTTAGAGTTGACTTACTTCTGTAGTCCCTCGGCAACTCTGGGGCCTCCAAATGACAACAATAGGTTTATCATCTAGGTGGCGACAGCTCGAAAGAGGCTCATCCCCAGTTTTCCATAGCACCTGTCTGTTTCAAAAGCAACCACTTTATATAGCACCTTTAATGTCACAAAATGTTCTGAAATGCTTCACAAACATTCATCATCAACGATAATGCGGACACTGGGACCCAGTATGAGATATGAGGGGAATGCAACCAAAAACCTTTTGAGCTTTTAATTTTGACCTCCGTTTTTAAGGCAGGGAGATTTTTGTCTCTCCTCAGAGGATTATTATTAGAGTGTGCAATTCCTTTCCTTCAAAGGTCCTGGAGTCTTTATTTAAGAACGCGTTTGATACGTTTTTGAGAGACAAGGGAGTCAGAGGTTATGGGGGGTTACATGTGAAGGTTCAGCATTGAATCACAGAACAGTAAAGTTCCCAGCTCCAAGCAGACCAACAAGATCTCATTGAAGGGCGGAATGATCTACTGCTGTTCCTCAATTCTCTACTTCGTGTTCAAAGAAATAGGTTTTAAGGGGCAAGTTAATGGAAGATAGAGAGGCAGAAAGTTTAGAGAGGGAATTCCTCTCTCATAAATAAGCAGTCCATGGACAAATGCAGCAAGATTGGACAACAGTCAGGTCTGGGCTGATGAATGGTAAGTAACGTTCATTCAACAGTGTGATGCAATGACCATCTCCAACAAGAGCTAGAACTGCCATCCAAATACAGGTACAAGTGTAGCCACATTTTGCAGTGAATAATCTGGAATCCTCAACCCTGTGTGATACAGGATTGTGATGGAATACTCCACATTTTCCTAGATGAGAGCAGCCCAAATGGTTTCAGGAAGCTCAACACCATCCAGGACAAAGTCAACATTCAACTCTTCCACCTCTGATGCACAATGGCAACAGTGCGAACCGCACATAAGATGAACTGTAACAACTCACCAAGGGTGGCACAGTGGTTAGCACTGCTGCCTCACAGCACCAGAGACCCGGGTTCAATTCCCGACTCAGGCGACTGACTGTGTGGAGTTTGCACATTCTCCCCATGTCTGCGTGGGTTTCCTCCGGGTGCTCCGGTCATGCTAAATTGCCCGTAGTGTTAGGTAAAGGGGTAAATGTAGGGGTATGGGTGGGTTGCGCTTCGGCAGGTCGGTGTGGACTTGTTGGGCCGAAGGGCCTGTTTCCACACTGTAAGTAATCTAACCTTCTAAAATTCACAATCTCTTCCATTTAGAAGGACAAGGGCAGCAGATATTTGTGAACACCATCATCTGCAAGTTCCCCTCCAAATCACTCACCATCCTGATCTTGGAAATACATTGCCATTCCTTCAGTGTCAAAATCCATGAAATTCCTTTTTAACAACATTGAGGCTGCACCTGCACTGCACGGCCTGCAGTGTTTAAGAAAGCAGCTCACCACCACATTTTCCAGGGCAATAATGGACAGACAATAAATGTTGCTCATGCTGGTAACACCAACAACACATTGACAATTTCAAAAGAAAATCTTAACCAATGGACAGGTGATCCTAATCTCAGTCCATGGTCTGGAAACATGCCAAACAGCAGGAATGTACCAGGGAGACATCTCGGCATGGAATTCCCCATTTTCCCAGCCCCTCCTTTGTCTCATCTTCACATTTACCACCATGGAGCAAAGGAACACCTGTTTCACAGGTCTTAGATACTCACACAAACAGTAAAAGGATAGCAAAAAGATAGTCAAAGGACTGTGAACTCAATTAGGGATGCTTGGAAGCAGAGAACATGACTGAAGCATGAAATTAGCTCAATGGCACTCAGTGGGAGATGATGGTATGGTGTTAATATCACCTGATTAGTAAAGCCAGAACTATGGGCTATTGTCTTGAGGAATATGGGTTCAAATCTTGCAATGGCAGATAATTGAAATTCGAGTTTAAAGCAAGGCCTAGCCCTAATGATAACCATGAAACTGTTGTTGATTGTCATAAAAGGCCCATCCGTTTCATAATATCCATTAAGGAGGAGAAATCTGTACACTTATGTTGTTTGCCCTACATGAGATTATAGAATGTGTCTGATTCTTAACTGTTTCTGGGCAGCTTGGGGTGGACAACAATATGCTGACCTGGTCACAATCCAAGAATGAACATGCAGTGGTTCAATAAGGCAGCTCAACATCAGGAGCAGAGGGACCTGGGGTTATAAACCACCCATATCATTATAAGTTGCAGGGTAAGTTGAGAATTCTTGGCATCTGGGATCATGGATATAAAGGCTTAGCAAGGAAGTTGTGGTAAATATTTACAAGATGGTTGAGTGTCAACTGATGAAGGGCTTATGCTCGGAACGTTGACTGTCCTGCTCCTTGGATGCTGCCTGTCCTGCTGTGCTTTTCCAACACCATGTTTTTTGACACTGATCTCCAACATCTGCAGTTCTGACTTCCTTCTAGTTGGAACATCACGTCCAGTCTGGGCACACTTTAGGAAGAATGTGAAGGGATCCGAGACAGTGATTTCAGGGAATGGTTCCATATATGGGGGAGTTCTATGGATAGAAACTGGAGCTGTTGTTCCTGAGAAGGAAGGAGGTTAGAGGAGTGTTGATGAAAGTATCCAAAACCAAGAAAGCCTTGGAAGAAAAGTGAAGGAGAAACTGTCCTTGTCAGTGGAAGAATTGAGAATGAGATGAACTGTTTAGAATTTAGATTTAGAATTCATTGCTCTGAAACAATGAGCAAAATTTTAAAAAAGGAAAAGAATGCATGGTTTGAGAATGTGACAAAGTTCAATCATGTCTTTCACAAGAGACTGATATAATTGTCTGAAGAGCTTTGGGGAAAAGGTGTTGAGAGTGGGACTTAATGGTTATGATGGGCTGAATGGCCTTCGGCTGTGTTGTAACTGATGATTCTGACTTTCAGTTAATCCATCTCCAATACAAAACTGCAGCTGGTGATTTTTAGAAAGCAGATGTCTTTTTCTGATAGAGTTTTCTTACGCTCAGTGCTTATTGTTCCATTTAGTCAGTATTGCTGAGTGACTTGTTGTGCAGTTGTACCAAGATTAAGCAAATCACTGTGTTAATTTCCCTGCAGAGTGCAGTGAGTCTGATCCATCTCAATCCTGACTCAAGCAGAATGCTGGTTGGCAAAGACTCCACGTGTTTACCAGGACTAGACCCTACATGTTAAACTGTGTCAAACCTCTTTAATCTGCATCAGTTTTCAAACACCAAATGTATTCTCTATTCATTTCCATGGTAGTCTCCTGTGTTAATTCAGCAGTTGCTATGGAGATTTTTGTAAAGAGTAAATAACACTCCTTGTAAAAAGAAACATTTGGGAGTGGCTTCATAATATTTCAAAATAAAAACTTACCAGATAGATACAACCCTGAGTTACTGAAGAAACAATGCCTAGACTTCGATAGCACCTATCACTGTCAAAGATGGTGTGTGGGTGATGTTCTGTGAAACACCAATACATGTCTTCAGGAATGGTTGAACATGAAGATCTGAGAAAAGTTGGCACCAACAGCAATTGGCATTTCTAACTGTCTTTAGTTTAGCATGAATGCTCCAAGGTTTTTGATAGACAGTTAAAGAAGACCAGAGGAACTGCTATTGAGTCGTATTGGGACATTAGGGCAGATCAGAGAGTTGGAAGAAAGTGAGGACTGCAGATACTGAAGATCAGAGTCAAGAGTGTGGTGCTGGAAAAGCACAGCAGGTTAGACAGTATCCGAGGTTCAGGAGAATCGACGTTTCGGGCATATGCCCTTCATCAGGAATGATGAAAGAGATCAGAGAGTTGTAGAGCCAAAATGGAAGGAGACTGTTCTGCCCATTTAATCCATTCTATAGAATAATTAGTCAGTCCCATTCCCCCACACTCTCCACAACGCCCTACCAGCTTAGTTTCCTCAAATGCCCATCCAATTTCCTTTGAAATCATTCAGCACTCATTTCCACCGTCCTGAGAGAGTTCTGGGTCATTGCCACTTGTCATGTGAAAAGCAGTCTCTTCCTCACCATATTTCTTGTATTGCTTACCCAGCATCTTAATTCCGAGATCCCTCATCCTTGGACCAGCAGCTAATGGAATCAGCATTCCTTTTTTGCTCTTCTAGCGATTCTGAGATTTGTTTAATCATTTCAGAGCTGGCTGGAGATGGATAAAGTGGGACTTCCCTTCTTGAGGTTATCGGGTGAGACGCTGATGGACCTGCAGCTCAGGGATCCTGAGGCACATGTGTGAGGGACAGCTTTTCTTTGTTTCTCTTCTCTAGACAATGTCTTCAGCCTAGGAGAAAGCGAGGACTGCAGATGCTGGAGATGAGAGTTGACAGTATGATGCTGGAAAAGCACAGCAGGTCAGTCAGCGTCCGAGGAGCAGGAAAATTGACGTTTCGGGCAAGAGGCCTTCATCAGCCCTTTCCTGCTCCATTCTCCTGCTCCTCGGATGCTGCCTGACCTGCTGTGCTTTTCCAGCACCACACTCTCAACTAATGTCTTAAGCCTGCACACCTCTGTATCTACCTCAACCTCCAAGAAGGTGACGTGATAAAAAACTTTGTCAAAAATGTAGACTTTAAAGAGTAGGAGATGGAATGGTTTAAGGAGATGCTTCCAATGGCCAAAGCCTAGGCAGCTGAAGGTATGACTGTTGTGCCTGTAGAGGTGGATATTCACTGAAAGGAGTCATTGGGCATTGTTGAGCACTGGAGACTTGAGAGGTGTGGGATTCTTCTTTTGACATGGTATTTAGTGCAACTGCTGACATCTCATGGCCTACTTTGACTGCATCTTTTAAAGCTAATTTACTCTGGGAACATATGAGAGCATAGAAAATATAGACCAAGAGTAGGCGCTTTGGACCTCGAGCCTTTCCTCAATTTGATAAGATCATGGTTGATCCTATACCTCAAGTTGGGGTGGCATGGTGGCTCAGTGGTTAGCACTGCTGCCTCACAGCACCAGGGACCCAAGTTCAATTCCAGCCTTGGGCAACTGTCTGTGTGGAATTTGCACGTTCTCCCTGTGTCTGTGTGAGTTTCCTCCTCCAGTCCAAAGATGTGCAGGTTTGTTGAATTGGCCATGCTAAATTGCCCACAGTGTTAGGTGCATTAGCCAGAGGGAAATGGGTCTGGGTGGGTTTCTCTTCAGAGGGGTGGTGTGAAATTGTTGGGCTGAAGGGCTTCCACACTGTAGGGGAATCTAATGAATCAGTTGCTCTGTGCCTCACAATGTTTACAAGTTCACCTTCCCACCCTATCCCAAATTCCTTTAGCCTGTTAGTTTACAAAAAATCTGTTGATCTCAGCCTTAGTTATGCATAACAAGTGGACATCCACAGTTCTCTGGGTGTGAGAATTCCAAAGCTTCACAACTCTTGGAATAACAAAATGTCTCCTCACATCAATCTGAAATGGCTGTTGCCTTCTCCTGAGTCTGTGACCTAGTTACAGTAAGACAGCTATCAGTGAAAGTAATTTGTGATTGTAATGTCTTCAATATGATTTCACTGTACACAGTCCTTTCTCACTGGGAATTTAACACCAGGCAAACTGAAACCATTTACAAATCGCTGCCAAATTAATTCCAAGGCAAATTGTCCTTGTTCACAGAGCAGATGGGGGATGCGGGAGGAGGGTGTGGGGTGGGGATTACAAGAGCTAACGTGGTTACCTGCTTTAAGGGTGTGCTGATTTAATTATTTCGAACAAACATCATTTATTTTGAAAGAGCTTTAGGGTAAATATGCGTTCAGCAGAAACAAAACCCGAGAACTGATGGCATTCTGATGAAGGGTCACGCCCACGTATGAACTCATTTCAATGCAGACAAACTCACTGTGCTTTAAGATCTTAGATTGAGCAGTGGCTCAGTGGGTAGCAGACTTGGGGGCACAATCAAAGATCACACTCGCGTGTGGTGCGAAGAGGAATGCTGTGCTATTTGAGGTGCTATCATGAGATGTTAAACTCGGTCTCAACCCTATTTGATAAAGCTGAGTTCTACCTAGTGACCCAAACATTATTGTTTCCCCTAACGACAGTTCCATTAATCAGATTACCACACCATTATCATGTTGCTGCTTGCTGGAGTTTGCTGTGGGCAAATTGGCTGTCACATTTGCGAACTAACTATGATGACTACACATCAATTAGTACATCATCGAAATATAGAAACATAGAAGACAGGAATAGACTATTCCACCTCTTGAGCCTGCTCCACCTTTCATTATGAGCATGCTTGATCATCAAGCTCAATATCCTAATCCTGCCCTCTCCCATATCCCTTTATCCTTTTAACCACAAAAGCTATCTACCTCCTTTTTGAAAATGCACAATGTTTTGATCTCAACCGTTTTCTGCAGTGGTGAATTCCACAGTCTCACCACACTCTGGGTGAAGGCATTTCTCTTCATCTCAGTTCTAATAGGCTGATAGCATATGCTTAGACTCTGCTATAAGTTTGGATGTTCTGGACTCCTCCACCATTAGGTACATCCTTTCCACATCTAATCTGTCTAGACCCGTTAGAATTATATCAGATCCTCCTTCATTTCTCTAAACTCAATGAATACAATTCTAACCAACTCAATCTCTCCTCATACGTCAGTCCTGCCATCCCAGGAATCAGTTAGGTAAATCTTCGCTGTACTCCCTCAAGGACAAGAACATCCTTTCTCAGATAAGGTGACCAAAACAGCATAATATTCCAGGTAAGACCTTATTAACATCCTTGTAATTGCAGCAAGACATCCTCATTCCTGGAACATTGGTGCGCTGAGAACAATCTAACTCTTAATGCCAACAAAACAATGGAACACTCTCCCCTCTCTCAATTTATAGCCATTCAAATAATAATCTGCCTCCCTACCTGCTTTTGCTACCAGAGTGGATAACCTCACATTTATCCACATTACACTGCATCCACCATATACTTGCCCATCCACTCCACCTGTCCAAATCACACTGCAACATCTCTGCATCCTCCTCACAGTTCACCCTTCCACTCAGCTCTGTATCATATGCAAAATTGCAATATTACATTCAGTTCCCTCATAGAAGTCATTAACATATATTGTGAATAACTATAAAGATTGTAAGAGATTTTTACTTCCTTTGAGCATGATCCACGGTCGGAGTTTTAGTTGGGACTAGCAATGTCTGGATTGAAACTGAGCCCAACAGACCAGGAAAAGGTTCAAATTCATGAACAAACTTGCATCAAAATATTCCCCTCACAAAGTGCAGTTGCCTCTTGTAATGGACTCTAACTGGACTTGAACAAGAGAAAATCTCAACCTTAAACTAGTAAGGTGGTGGTGGGAAGGGGGTGGACCCAGGGAGATAGTGAGGAAACAGATCAATCTGAGACGGGTACAGCTGAGAACAGAAGCGAATCAAACAGTCAGGGCAGGCAAGGACAAGGTAGGACTGATAAATTAAACTGCATTTATTTCAATGCAAGGGGCCTAACAGGGAAGGCAGATGAAGTCAGGTTATGGTTAGGAATATGGGACTGGGATATCATAGCAATTACAGAAACATGGCTCAGGGATGGGCAGGACTGGCAGCTTAATATTCCAGGATGCAAATGCTACAGGAAGGATAGAAAGGGAGGCAAGAGAGTAGGGGGAGTAGCATTTTTGATAAGGGATAGCATTACAGCTGTGCTGAGGGAGGATGTTCCCGGAATACATCCAGGGAAGTAATTTGGGTGGGGCTGAAAAATAAGAAAGGGATGATCACCTTGTTGGGATTGTTTTATAGACCCCCTAATAGTCAGAGGGAAAATGAGAAGCAAACTTGTAGGGAGATCTCAGCCATCTGTAAGAATAATAGGGAGGTTATGGTAGGGAATTTTAACTTTCCAAACATCGACTGGGACTGCCATAGTGTTAAGGGTTTAGATGGAGAGGAATTTGTTAAGTGTGTACAAGACAATTTTCTGATTCAGTATGTGGATGTACCTACTAGAGAAGGTGCAAAACTTGACCTACTCTTGGGAAATAAGGCAGGGCAGGTGACTGAGGTGTCGGTGGGGAGCACTTTGGGACCAGCGAACATAATTCTATTCATTTTAAAATAGTGATGGAAAAGGACAGACCAGATCTAAAAGTTGAAGTCCTAAATTGGAGAAAGGCCAATTTTGATGGCATTAGGCAGGTAAAGGGACGGCTGGATAATGGGAAGCCTTCAGAAATGAGATAACGAGAATCCAGAGAAAGTATATTCCTGTTAGGGTGAAAGGAAAGGCTGGTAGGTATAGGGAATGCTGGATGACTAAAGAAATTGAGGGTTTGGTTAAGAAAAAGAAGGAAGCATATGTCAGGTATAGACAGGATAGATCGAGTGAATCCTTAGAAGAGTATAAAGGCAGTAGGAGTATACTTAAGACGGCAATCAGGAGGGCAAAACAGGGACATGAGATAGCTTTGGCAAATAGAATTAAGGAGACTCCAAAGGGTTTTTACAAATATATTAAGGACAAAAGGGTAACTGGGGAGAGAATAGGGCCCCTCAAAGTGGGGCCGCAGAAAATGGGGAGACACTAAACGAGTATTTTGCATCAGTGTTTACTGTGGAAAAGGATATGGAAGATATAGAATGTAGGGAAATAGATGGTGACATCTTGAAAAATGTCCATATTACAGATGAGAAAGTGGTGGATGTCTTGAAATGCATAAAGGTGGATAAATCCACAGGACCTGATCAGGTGTATCCAAGAACTCTGTGGGAAGCTAGGGAAGTAATTGCTTGGCCTCTTGCTGAAATATTTGTATCATCAATAGTCACAGGTGATGTGCCAGAAGACTGGAGGTTGGCAAACATGGTGCCACTGTTAAAGAAGGGTGGTAAGGACAAGCCAGGGAACTATAGACCAGTGAGCCCAATGTCAGTGGTGTGCAAATTGTTGGAGGGAATCCTCAGGGACAGGATGTACATGTATTTGGAAAGGCAAGGACTGATTAGGGATAGTCAACATGGCTTTGTGCATGGACAATTATGTCTCACAAACTTGATTGCGTTTTTTTGAAGAAGTTACAAAGACGATTGATGAGGGCAGAGCAGTAGATGTGATCTATACGGACGTAAGGCGTTCGACAAGGTTCCCCATGGGAGACTGGTCAGCAAGGTTAGATCTAATGGAATATAGGGAGAAGTAACCATTTGGATGCAAAACTGGCTCAAAGGTAGAAGACAGGGTGGTGATGGAGGGTTGTTTTTCAGACTGGAGGACTGTGACCAGTGGAGTGCCACAAGGATCGGCACTGGATCCTCTACTTTTTGTCATTTACATAAATGATTTGGATATGAGCATAAGAGGTACAGTTACTAAGTTTGTAGATGACACCAAAATTGGAGGTGTAATGGACAGCGAGAGGGTTACCTCAGATTACAACAGGATCTTGATCAGACGGGCCACTGGGCTGAGAAGTGGCAGATGGAGTTTAATTCAGATAAATGCGAGGTGCTGCATTTTGGGAAAGCAAATCTTAGCAGGACTTGTATGCTTAATGGTAAGTTCCTAGGGAATGTTGCTGAACAAAGAGACCTTGGAGTGCAGATTCATAGCTCTTTGAAAGTGGAGTTGCAGGAAGATAGGATAGTGAAGAAGGCATTTGGTATGCTTTCCTTCATTGGTCAGAGTATTGAGTACAGGAGTTGGGAGGTCGTATTGCATCTGTACAGGACATTGGTTAGGCCACTGCTGGAATATTACGTGTGATTCTAGTCTCCTTCCTATTGGAAAGGTGTTGTGAAGTTTGAAAGGGTTCAGAAAAGATTTACAAGGATGTTGCCAGGGTTGGAGGATTTGAGCTATAGGGAGAGGCTGAACAGGCTGGGGCTGTTTTCCCCGGAGTGTCGGAGGCTGAGGGGTGACCTTATCGAGGTTTACAAAATTATGAGGGGCATGGATAGAATAAATAGACAAAGTCTTTTCCCTGGTGTGGGGGAGTCCAGACCTAGAGGGCATAGGTTTAGGGGTGAGAGGGGAATATATAAAAGAGACCTAAGGGTCAACTTTTTCACACAGAGGGTGGGTGCATGTATGGAATGGGCTACCAGAGGATGTGGTGGAGGCTGGTACAATTGCAACATTTAAGAGGCATCTGGATGGGTATATGAATAGGAAGGGTTTGGAGGGATATGGGCTGGGTGTTGGAAAGTGGAACTAGATTGGGTTGGGATATTTGGTCGACATGGATGTGTTGGACTGAAGGGTCTGTTTTGATGCTCTACTTCTCCATGACTCTATGACTTTATTGTGTTCAACAACCTCAGATTGTAATTAATTGCCACATGTTTTCAGGCAGTAGGTGATGTTTCTGTTTTACCATTCACTGGGACACTTTCTGTTTTCTTTAATTGTCCCTGTCAGTAATCTAATCTAATCTAATTTCCATCCCCTTAAACTTTAGACCACATCTCTCACTGAATCCAACCTGTCTTCCTGGCTGTTATAGACTTGTTTTTTGCATCTTTTTCCTCCAACACCACCTATCCCTAAGTTCAGCCACATTTTATAAATTGTTACGTTTCTAACATCTCCCAGTTCTGATGGCAGACAATTGACCTGAAACTTTAATTGTGTTTCTTTCTCCACAGATGCGGGTTAACATATTTGAAGCATTTCGGGTGTTTACTGTAGGTTTGTAACATCTGCAGAAGCTTACTTGTTGAGATAAAGTGACAGTTGGATTGGAAAGGAAGAGGATTCAAGATGAGCAGTTGATATCCCTCTTATGATCTCATATGTACGTTGGCCTTGCATTCCTGTTGGAACTGAAATTGGGTTCTTTACCTGTTTTCCGATTGCAATTTCCCACTCAGATGGGGCTCTCTCACTGAAGGAGAAGGCAATGGCCTCGTGGTATTATTGCTAGACTATTAATCCAGAGACAAAGAGTGTGGTGTTGGAAAAGCACAGCCGAGGAGCAAAAGAATAAACGTTTTAGGCGTAAGCCCTTCACCAGGAATGAAGCTTGAGGGCTAAGAGGGTGGAGAGATAAATGGGAGGGGGATGGGGTTGGGGGGAAGGTAGCTGCGAATGTGGTAAGGTAAATGAAGGTGGGAGGGGTAAAAATGATAGGTCGGGGGGGTGGAGCAGATAGGTGGGCAGGAAGATGGACAGGTAGGGCAGGTCAAAGGAGTGTCCAGAGACACAGGTAATCTTCTAGGGACCTAGGTTCAATTCCCATGGATGTTGAATTCATTCCAAAAAAGGAAATCTGGAATTAAGAGTCCAATGATGACCATGAAACTGTTGTCCATTTTTGGGTGGAAACCCATCTGCTTTACAAATGCCCTTTAGGGAAGGCTGGCCTATATGTGACTCCAGACCTTCAGATTGACTCTTGAAGGAATGAGCAATAAATGCTGGTCTAGCCAGTGACATCCACATCCTGGGAATTAATATAGAATCAGTTCTGCTAAAATGCGGTAGTTCCATGTGTATTAGCGTGTAATAGCTGCACTGTTTAAACTAATGGGGCTGGAATATAGGATTTAGAATTTTACACTTTAGAAACAGGGTCCCCAATTCGTCGATCACGTTATCAGGAGTTTGCAATAATGGAACACGTGTTATAGCAAAATGATCTATAAAGAAAGCTCTTGAAGGTGCGCTCTCTACTCTTTAAGTGAAGTAAAGGTGATGTGAGAGAAAACGTTTCCACGTTGCAGGTAGTTGGTGTGCAGAATGCACTGTCCAGAAATGCGGTGTAGGTAGTTTCAATTCAAGATGGCATTGGAAAGTAACGGAGTTTAGGGATGTGGGAAAAAAGGCAGGAGATTAGCATTAGATAATATAGCAGGTTGAGGCAGGATGGGTAAAATGGCCTCCTCCTGTCACGGAAAAATGAGGAACTATTTCAACAAATATTAACTTCTCACAATGTAGATTGTGATGCAAATCAATAGGCCAAATGAGGATTTGTTTCACACAGCCAACACTGCTTTGGAAGAGATGTCAAATAAATTAGAAGGATAGCAAGGATGACAAGTTTCCGTTACATTGGGAAAGTGAGATTCTTCTTAGAGGGCAGCAGTTAAGAGCAGTTTTGAGAGAGATGTTTGTGAGAGGTTTTGATCATGTAAGACAGGCAAGATTAGATTGAACATGGTCTGTTCCAGTGGGAAACTTGGTGCCTAGGTCCATGTCACGGCAGAAGAGGTCACAGGTCAGTCTCCCAGTAGAAGTGAAACCTTTCAAATCAGTTGCAGAAGGAACTGAGATGGGAATCTCAGCCGCCATAAACAAAATGTCCACTAGGCTCATTAATGAACCAACCAGCACCCATCAGGCCTAAACCCACCATGATAAAATGGTAGCTGAGGGATTATAAGGAGCTCCAATGGGCTTCCCTTGCCCCAGGGATGTCATGCAGCCAATCCTGTTGGGCTTCACTGTTTCTGATCTGTGTTCAGTCGAGAGATTTGACACCAAGAAACTGAGAGTGTCTGTGCCAAGTTTGCTTCCAAACCCAAGAGTTCCTCCATTGCGAACTCCTAGCCTATAGTGCCCCACCCTGGGATCCCTCATCAACCTTGGGCCTTGGGGGAGTGCATTGCCACCAGTAGCAGCCCACTTCCATCGGTGCTGCCATCTATGAGGAACTGCTGGCCTCTGACTGGAATGGCGGCGGCAATTTTAGTGGCTGAAGGTGACTTCTTTCAGGGTCCCCTCAGTGAACAGATGGGCTGAATTTCCGCTAGTTTCCTGACACAATGAGAGCTGTATATCCCGGCCCCTGTTTCTCATGAGGGAAACCAGAGGTCACTGATTCAAAATAATTAACAAAAGCAAAACAGAAGTGACAGCAGGAGAATGGAACAGATCACATCATCTCAGAGTGCCCGGGGACCTTGGGCCAAGGAGTGGCAAATGGAGTTTAATTGAGCGAACTGTGAGGTGTTGAATTTTGGTTCTGAGGAAGGATCACTCATCCGAAACATTAACTCTGATTTCTCTCCATAGATGCTGTCAGACCTGCTGAGCTTTTCCAGCAATTTCTGTTTTTGTTTCTGATTTACAAAACATCCACGGTTCTTTCAGTTTATGTTGTTAATGTAGAGCCCTGGGGAGTGCTGTCGAAGAAAGAGACTGAGGAATGCAGGTGCATAGTTCCTTGAAAGTAGAGTTGCAGGTAGACAGGGTGATGAGGAAGGTGTTTGGAATGCTTGTCTTTGATGGTCGGTGCATTGAGTATAGGAGCTGGGTCACCATGTTGCACACTATTTCTATCCAAATAATCATCCAACACTCTCTTGAATGACTCAATTTGAACCTGCAGCGCAATTCCAAGCAGTGCATTCCTGACCTTAACTACACACTAAGTGAAAAGGTATTTTTCTAATATCAGCCTTGCCTCCTTTGCATATCACTTTCAATCTACGCCCTCTCATCTTGTTCCTTTTATGAGCAGAAACAGTTTCTCCCAATCTGCTGTACCCAGCCCGGTCATGATTTTGAAAACCTCTATCAAATCTCCCTCCAGCATTCCTCTCTCCAAGGGGAAAAAGTCCCTGCTTCAATCTATCTGCATTACTGACATTTCTCATTCCTGGAACCATTTTTGTTAATCGCTTCTGCACTCGCTCCAATCCTTCCCATCATGTAGCACCCAGAAATGTACACAATTGGTTACTCACTCTTCTGGCAACAGAAGCAATTTCTCTTGATCAAAACCATCCATAATTTTCAAACAAGCATTACACTGATTGACTGAGTATGTTAGGGGCGACCATCAGCCAGACAGCTTTTACTGACACAGGAATAGAATAGTGTGCAAACACAATCAATAAGACAGCAGTCAGAGGCTGAATGGCTGTCTTCAGTATTGTAAAGGTTCATAGTTTATGAAATAACACTACAGAGATTGGAATCCCATCATTAAGTCACGCTTTATTTGCTCTTAGCAATCCTTGACTGTAGTACTACCTCATGAGAGTCAGTCAGCAGACTGTCAGTATCTCTGACACCCAACCTTTTTATGTTCTGATGCAACTATACAAAACGCTAGTGCGGCCGCACTTGGAATATTGTGTACAGTTCAAGTCGCCATATTTTGGGAAGGATGTGGAAGCGTTGGAAAAGATGCAGAGGAGATTTACCAGGATGTTGCTTGATCTGGAGGGAAGGTCTTATGAGGAAAGGCTGAGAGACTTGTGTCTGTTCCCATTGGAAAGAAGGCTAAAAGGGGATATGATAGAGATATACAAGAGGATCAGAGGATTAGATAGGGTGGACAGTGAAAGTCTTTTTCCTAGGATGATGACGTCAGCTTGTACGAGGGGACATAACTACAAATTGAGGGTGACAGATTTAAGACAGATATCAGAGGCAGGTTCTTTACTCAGAGAGTGGTAAGGGCGTGGGATGCCCTACCTGCCAATGTAGTTAACTCAGTCACATTAGGGGCATTTAAACAATCCTTAGATAAGCACATGGATGATAATGGGATAGTGTAGGGGGCTGAGCTGAGAATAGTTCACAGGTCGGCACAACATTGAGGGCCCAAGGGCCTGTTCTGCGCTGTATTGTTCTATGTTCTATGTTCTATGTAGAGGTGCAGGTGTTGGACTAGGGGTGGACAAAGTCAAAAGTCAGACAACACCAGCTTATAGTCGAAAAGTGTGGAACTGGAAAAGCACAGCAGGTAAGGCAGCATCCGGGGAGCAGGAGAGTCAATGTTTCGGGCATAAGCCCTTCATTCCTGACTCTCCAGCATCTGCTGTCTTCACTTTCTCTCAGACACCAGGTTATAATCCAACAGGTTTATTAAAAATCACAAGCTTTCAGAGTGCTGCTCATTTCTCAGGTGAAGTGGTTTCCCCTGACGAAGCAGTGGTCCAAAGCTTGTGATTTCAAATAAACCTGTTGGACTATAACCTGGTGTCATGTGACTTTTGACAGTTTATGTCAGCCAGGGTTCCCTAATTGCCCCAGATCAACAGGGAACTCAATTCAATAAGGTCCAGCTGGGTGACCTGTTCTAATCACTGCTGTCTGCAAGAAAGGGAAAGAACTACATTGCAATAGCACCTTTCAAAATCTTAGGGCATTCCAAAGCACTTTGCAATTAGCAAATTATTTTACGTGTTGTCACTTTGCCACTAATTTGTTCAGCAGATAATCAGTCTTTGCAGATGTTTGGTGTGGAATAAATATTCACCAAGGCACAACGGGAGAACATTCCTCTTCGATTTTTTTTGGAATTGTAACCATAGGATCTTCTACATCCACTGGAGATGACCTTGGATTAACATTTCAGCTGAAGTACCGTGTCCCTTCCAGTGCAATACTCCCTCAGCAGTGGCATTGGGAGTGAAGGCTTTGATACATCGGATTCAACTTTCTAGTGTGGGATTTGAAAGTACCATCTTCTGTCAAACTCTGCAATTAACTGAAGCAACCGCAAAAAATGTACTGGCAATGTTCAACTCTAACGAGCATGCTTGCTCCTAAAGACTTGAAAAGGTACCAATGCCTCTGGCATTTTAATACAAGACTTCAGAAAGTCAGAGGGGAAAATTTGGCAAACAGCAAATAAACTTTTGAGAAAAGCAATAAGACTGCTGTCGGTGACTGAAGAGGCAAGCTTGTTTGAGCTAGTATCTCCTTAGCATCTCTCAGAGTCAAATATTGCCTGTGAACTTGCTTGAGAAGCATCTTAGGACATTTCACAACTTTAAAGGTGCTACATAAATGCACTTTGTTATGATGAATGAGCATCTTTGAGTAATCAAAGCTTTAATTTGCGTGCCAGCAGTGTCTTAGTGGTAGTCGGCTAATCACTGAATCCAACCGTTGTGGATTCAAGTCCCACTCCAGAGAGCTGAGGCGATGAATCAAGGCTGACTCTCTGGGCGGTGCTGATGGAGTGCTGCACTGCCGCAGGTGTTGTCCTTTTTGAGGAGACTTTCCCATTCGGAAGCCCAGCACAAACTCCCAGCCTCAAGGTGAAGCTCAGTGTAGACCCCCTGCTTTAGAAAGACTGTAATGCTGAACTTTTGCCTTCATTTCTTTAGTTTTCTAATTCATACCTAAGATTTTGTACCTGGGTTCCTTTGTACCTAAGATGGCGCTGAAAATGGCAACTTTGTATAGTTTTCACTGTACTTGAGTAGACGTGACAATAAACCTATTTTTAATTCTAATTATTTCAATTATATCTCTTTATTGCTAAGCTATTTAAAATGGCGTCAGATTTTTCCAGTAGTTTACGGCGTTATTCACTGTAAACTGCAAGTGACAATAAATCATTCAATTCAAATGAACATAGAAGATCACTTGGCACCAAAGAAAAACAGGGAGGTTTGCATAGAATTTCCACAGTGCAGAAAGTGGCCATTCAGCCCATTGAATCTGCACTGAACCTCCAAAGAACATCCCAACTAGACCCAATCAATCCCCACCCCCACCTTATCCTCGTAACCCTGCATTTCCCATGGTCAATCCACTAACCTGCACATCTTTGGACTATGCGAGGAAACTGGAGCACCCAGAGGAATCCCACACAGACAGGGGGAGAATGTGGCTGAAAATGTGTTGCTGGAAAAACGCAGTCCTCACTTTCTCCCGGGGGGAGAATGTGCAAACTTCACTCAGACAGTCACCCGAGGGTAGAATCGACCCTGCTACTGTGAGGTAGTAGTGCTAACCACTGTGCCACCCAAGTGTCTTGACCAGAATTCACCTCTTGTTGGGCGTTGCAAAAGCAGATTACCCAGTTATTATCATTCTCCCGTTTGTGAGAGCTTGCTGAGCACAGATTGGCTGCTGCGTTTCCCAAAATACAATAGTGACTTTATTTCAAAAGTACTTCAGTGGCTGTAAAATAGTGCTGAGCCATTTTGTGTGCGTAATAGGTGCTAAAGAAATGCAGGTCTTTTTTTAAATCATTCTTCAGAGAACTCTTGCAAAAACCTCTGACATTGTAAGCAAAAGCATAGTCAACAGAGTTTGCTGCTGAATTCATGGTCCCCTCATCGATGTGTATGTCCTCTCATTGACCTCTCAGATATGATGGTCTGGAGTCATGTTGGGCCACAATGTCATAGTGTATGTGTGGTTGTCGATGCTGACAGTGTTCCCTGAATTTGTCGTGGGATTGTTCCATCAGATTTTCCCACACCTTCCCCTGCTCTACATTCATAATAATGCTGCCTCTGTCCTGGGGTTGACTTTATTCCAGAATTGAAATGCCTGCTATTTACAAATTCTTCCATTAGAGGCCAGCACCTCTCGTATCACTCCCTCCACCCTCAGCATGCTGCCCCTCCACGCTCCCCCTTCCCCCGCTCCCTCACACAACTCCCTGACCATCTCCCCCCGTTTTTAACCCACTGGAATCAAAGCAATTTTCCGTGGATGGTCTGAAATGTGAAATGAGCACAGAGAATGCTGGAGAAACTCAGCAGGTCTGGCTGCAACTGTGGAGAGAAACAGAGTTAATGTTTTGAATCTGATATAGTGTTCTTCAGAGCTGCTGTTTCTGTATCTTCAGGATCTCGCTCCACAGACGCTGTAAGACCTCCTGAGTCTCCCCAGTATTCTCTGCGTTTGCTTCAATGGATCATTTTCTTTCCCTGTTTTGGGTGAAGTGTTAAAATTGTGGCCCATCTGCCTGGTCAGGTGAAAATATTCCTTTGAATTTTTTTGAAACACACCTACAAGAGCTACAGAGCAGATTCAAGGTTCAAGCCTACGGAAGCTAAGAATGCTGTGGTGAGTGACTCACTTGATCTCTCCCCAAACCCTGCCCACCATCTACAAGGCACAAGTCTGGAGTATAATGGAATAATCCCCACTTGCCTGGATGGGTGCAGCTTCATCAACACTCAAGAAGCTTGAGTCCATCCAGGACAAAGTAGCCCACTTGATTGGCACCACATCCGCAACCATCCACTCCCTTCACCGCCAACGCTCAGTAGCAGCAGTGTGTGCTATCATTAAGATGCCTTGCAGAAATTCACCAAAGGTCCTTAGACAGCACCTTCTAAACCCGCAACCACATCAATCTGGAAGGACGAGAGAGCAGCAGATATATGGGAACACCACTACCTGCCAGTTCCCCTCCAAGCCACCCATCATTCTGACTCAGAAATACAGTAGAACCCCCTGTATCCGCGGATCTGGTTTCCGTAGTTCCAGTTATCTGCGGTTTACAACGGTCTGAAAATATTTCATGGAACATTCCAGAGCCAGGGACCGGGGGCTGCCCAGGAGGTAAATTTCCCATCTAAATGATAGGGTTTACTACTAGCTGCAGTTTCAGGCATCTTATGTAGGTCTTGACTGTATCACCTCTGGTTAGGGGGGACTACTGTATATTGCCATTCCTTCGATGTTGCTGGGTCAAAGTCCTGGAATTCCCCTCCCTAGGGCATTGGAGTCTACCTACAACACGTGGACTGTAACGTTTTAAGGAGGGAGCTCATCACCACTTTTTCAAAGGGCAACTAGGGGTGAGCAATAAAAACACTGGCCCAGTCAATGACGCCCATGTCTCACATGTAAGTTGAAGAAAGGGTCAGTGGGATTCTCCTGACCATCATTTATCCCGAAGTTAACAGTACTGAAAGAGAAAACAGTTTTTCTTCATGAGGTGTGGATGTTTTCTGGCCAGGCCAGCACTTATTGCTCATCCTGAATTGCCCAGAGACAACCACATTGCTGTGGGTCTGGACTCCCATGTAGGCTGGACCAGGTAAGGACAGTAGTTTCCTTCCCGACAGGATGTTAGTGAAACAGAAATGTTTTTCCAGCAATTGATAATGGTTCCCTGGTCATCAGTAGATGCCCAATTTTTTTCAAAAACGTGAATTGAGCCCAGGACCCCAGAGCATTTACCATGTCTCTGGATTAATAGTCTAGTGGTAAGGGTATGGATTGCTTTGTCTACAACGGTAGTAGATTTGCCAAGTTTGGTGCATTGAAGTCATCATTGGACAGGCATATGCACGTACATGGAATAGTGTAGGTGGGATGGGATTCAGATTGGTATGACAGGGCGGGACAACATCGAGGGCCGAAGGGCCTGTACTGCACTGTAATGTTCTATAACATAACAAAGGCTATTACCTCCTCCACTTGGTCGATACCATGCTGTTGTTGTGGGAGCTGTCTATGCTCAGCCTAACTGTTGCTACTTTGCTGTATTAACGGAGGGAGTACACTTCAAAAGGAAATCCAGGGGCTGGAAAGCACCTTTGAGATATCCTGAGGTCACCCCACGGAATTCAGGGAAATGAAAGTTATAAATTGAAGTCTGTTTCAACTAAATGCAAACAGTGCAGATAATAGCTTAATTAGTCAGGCATTTGTGAAAGTTTCAATTTTAATGCTTGTGGTAAAATGTTCTCATAAAAATTTGATTCCCTGTCTCCATTGTAATTGATTTTAATTGAATTAATTCAAAGGAAAAAAGAATTTATTGGTGAAAAATAAGGACCTCGTACCTTTTGCAGGGCCAAATGCCTTAATTGGTGCAATCCAGGTGGTGGGGTAATTATGAAGGGCGCAGTGCCAAATGGTATAGAACTGGCACTGCGTTGGCCTTACAACACTACTGTTGCTTGGAAACTCAACTGAGGAGTGTGTGCTTTGAAATAAATGTGGTCTAAATTAACTTATTAGAACTGGCACAGTGCCCTAACACCTGAATTGTACCAACCGTGCAGAGTGATGTGTGTGTGTGGCTTGTAATCCTTCATCAATATAAATGCGGTGGATAGCACACCAGCCAGCACCTGTATTAGTTAAATTGTCAAAATCTACAAAAGTGACAACAGAAAATTACATTTAGGTGGCACCTTTGGCATATGCACCATCCCAATGTGCCTCAGAAGAGTACTGACATAAGAAATAGAGCAGGAATAGGCCATTCAGCTCTTGAAGGAGGAGAAAGTGAGGACTGCAGATGCTGGAGGTCAGAGTCGAGGGCCTATCCATGCCCCTCATGGTTTTATAAACCTCTATAAGGTCACTCCTCAGCCTCCAACGCTCCAGGGAAAACAGCCCCAGCCTGTTCAGCCTCTCCCTGTAGCTCAAATCCTCAAACACTGGTAACATCCTTGTCAAGCTTTTCTGAACCCCTGCAAGTTTCACAACATCCCTCTGATAAGAAGGACACTAGAATTTGTAATGTGTTTTTATATTTCTAAGGAATTATCAGGGCTGGACTAATGCTCCAAAGGCACGGGTTCAAATCCCACCCTGGGAGCTGGTGAAATTCAAATTCAATTAGTGAAGATCTGGAATTGAAAGTCAGACTCAGTAATGGTGATCATGCAACCATCGTTAGTTGTTGCAAAGACTCATCTTCTTCACTAATGCCCTTAAGGGGAGAAAACCTGTCATCCTTACCTGGCCTGGTTACTTCAGACCCACAACAATATGGTGGACTCTCAAATAGCTCTAGTGAGGGATGGACAATAAATACTGATCTTCTCAGCAATGTCCACAACCAATGATTGGGTAAAAGAAGAAGCATCACACTCTCCAACCTTATGGCAATAGATATGACTTTTATACAGAATATCTCGCTCAGAAACAGGCCATTCGGCCCCAAGATCCTGAAGGGCATTTTGAGGAAGCATGTCAATGGAAAACACAAGTCTCCTCCATTTCACCTTCCTCTTGTAAGCCTTTCAGCCTATCTTTCTCTGCTCTGTTCTCATGGGACTGATTCCGTTTCCTATTGAGAACATCTAATCTATTGTGTCAGCCATTTCTTTAAGTGATAGCAAATTTCACATCCTAACCACACTCAGATAAGAAATATCTCCTCATCACCTCATTGCTTGATTTAGTAACTCGCTTGTGTTTATCGTTAACATTTTTAGAACTCTCTCACAAAGGGAAACACATGGTCTCCACATCTACTCTGCCCAACACATTCATAACTTGTCAAAAACTTCAATCTGCTTTTCTCCGTTTTCTTTCTAAGTAATAAAAAAAATCACAACGTGTTCAATCTTTCTCGGCAATTGTAGTTTGGGGACCTTCCTTGTCAATCTTACTTGTACTTCCCCTGTGCCGTTATGTCCTTTCTCTCGGATATAGACCAGAAGCCGACACAACATTCCAGGTACGGTCTGACTAGGATCAGACACAAATTTAACAGGACTTCATTACTTATGAATTCAACACTCCCCCGAGACATAGCAATTTAATTTCCTTGTGGACTTGCAAAACTGTTGACTTGCATCTCTGGATTCCTTTTGCTCTTTCACCCTGTTTAGCTTCTTAGGAGATGTTGCACAGTGTGATGCTTCACATTTATCTATGTCAAAGATTGCTTGTCATTTAAGCGCACAGTTTGCATGGTTTCGATCTGATCGTGCAAATAGATGCGAAGGACTGATTAATCAAAGTGGTGTATTAATTCTCCCCAAAGCCATGGGTGGCGTATGCTTCTATTTTTGTAACCTTGTGCTCAGGAAACCTTCAAACCCCTCAATCATCCACATCTCTCTTTAACCTCCAAAGAAGATCCACATCTACAGATCCTCTGCCCTGTCAAAGACAAGATGTTGTAAATTAAAGGTGCTATACAAAGGCAAGCGCTCTAGCACGATATATGGCTGACATGTGACCCCTCTGGTCATCTCACCCTAACCCAAATATCTTGCAAACAATTGCAATACAAACAGCTGGCTTCAGAGAAACTCATAAAAACCCTTACCTCAAAAAGGCGGAGAAACCTCAGGACCAATATTTTTAAACTTTGCTTAGTATTGAGAAATCTTTGGTAAGCCACTAAGTCACGACAGTTTTGTTACATCCCCAAGCACACAATTCTCTGATCTATGTTGTTGACTGTTTTCTCATTAGCTCACAGCTGGACAGGTCACGCCATTGTTTCTGTAGGCAGCCAGCACAGTGCTATCAAAGCCAGAGGCACATCCATCTGTGTCCTCACTACTACCTTCAACATTCACTCCACTGACACACTGGCAGCAAGTGAGGACCATCTACAGGGCTTCACTGCAGCATCTCACCCTAGCTCATTTGACCCTACTCCCTACTCAACAGATCCAGCAGATACTTGGGATGACCACAAGATTAGATTGGATTGCTTACAGTGTGGAAACAGGCCCTTCGGCCCAACAAGTCCACACCGACCCTCCGAAGCGTAACCCACCCGTACCCCTACATTTACCCCTTCACCTAACACTATGGGCAATTTAGCATGGCCAATTCACCTGACCCGCACATCTTTGGACTGTGGGAGGAAACCGGAGCACCCGGAGGAAACCCACGCAGACACGGGGAGAATGTGCAAACTCCACACAGTCAGTTGCCTGAGTCGGGAATTGAACCCGGGTCTCTGACGCTGTGAGGCAGCAGTGCTAACCACTGTGCCACCGTGCCACCCACAACTTGCAAATTGCCTTCTAATTCACACACCATCTTGACTTGGAACTATGTGTTCATGATGATCAGAACCAGGGATCACAGCTTGAGGATAAGGGCAGCCCATTTAGGACTGAAATGAAGAGAAATGGGTTACCCAGAAACTGGAGGGCCTGTGGAATTCTCTACCACAGAAAGCGGTTAAGGCCAAAACACTGAATGTTTTCAAGAAGGAGGTCAATATTTTTCTTAGGGCTAACAGCATCAAAGGGTATGGGAGAAAGTGGAAATAGGGGACTGAGTTGGATGATTAGCCTTGACCATATTGAATAACAAAGCAGGCTCTTATTTTTTATGTTGTGGTTCTATCACTGCTGACCCTTTACTGTCAGAGAATCCCTGCAGTGTGCAAACAGGCCCTTCAGCCCAACAAGTCCACACTGACCCTCCAAAGAGTAACCCACCCAGAACCATTCCTCTACCCTATTACTCTACATTACCCCAACTAATGCACCTAACTTATACAACCCTGAACCCTATGGGCAATTTAGCATGGGCCAATACACCTGACCCACACATCTTTGGATTGTGCAAGGAAACCAGAGCACCCAGAGGAAACCCACACAGACACGGGAGAATGTGCAAACTCCATACAGTCGCTTGAGGCTGGTATCAAACACAGGTCCCTGGCGCTGTGAGGCAGCAGTGCTAACCACTGAGCAATATGCCACCATTGTCATTGGTTCAAATCCTGGAGCTCCCTTCCTGACAACTCTGTGACTACATTGGTTCTATAGGCTGCTCACTACCACTTTCTGAAATGCAATCAATGATCAGAAATAAATGCCAGGCATAGCTGTGTATCAATAAATACGTTCAAAACTGTGCATGTACAGATCTTGATTCGTCTGTTCTGACCATATCCCTGTTGTATCTGGTGAGGCCATTTCTGATGGATATCGGCAGCACATTCAAAACAACGATGGAGCAATCAAGGAGATACTGTCTGGGTCCAGAAACACATTCACATTTCCGTTAGAACATAGGAAATGGGAGCTGCCGTTAAACCCTTCAGCCTCTCAATCTGTACCGCCCATCAATAAAATCCGGGGTGATCTTTGCATTCCAGTTCAACGTTCCGTGTTATCCATGTATCCATGGATACTCTCAGTATCTAAAATTATGTCAGTCTTGGTCTTGAATTTACGCAATGACAAGGCATCCACAAACCTGCAGGCAAAGAATCCTGACGTTTGAGTGAAGAAATTTCTCCTTTTCTCCATTCCAGCTGATCCATTGGAAACAGCGATTTCGAGGCAGAGGATCAACTCCGGTGCTGTCTGGAATCGACTGATTGGGCCGTGTTCAAACAGTCCGCAGGTACCTTGGACGAGGACACTACCACCGTCACAGACGATATCAGCAAGTGCATGGAGGACTACATACTGAGGGAGTCAATCCGGGTATTCCCCAACAGGAAACCCTGGATGAATCAGGACATACAGAACCTGCTAAAAAACCAGGCATGAGGCCTTTAGATCAGGAGACCCACTCAAATATAAGGAATCCAAGTATGACCTTCGCAGAGCCATTAGACAGCCAAGGACCAATACCGATCCAAACCAGAGCCCCAGACAGACACCCGGTGACTATGGCAAGGACTGAATGACATCACAGGTTATAAAAAGCGACAGTGCAAGATAGCAGACAATGACACATCCCTCCCAGATTGTCTCAATGCCTTCTGTGCTCGCTTTGAGCTGAATTTTGGCAGAGAGGTAACACCTATTCCGACAAGTCCTGACGAACCTATCCCAACAGTCACTGCATCAGAGGTCAGGTCAGTTTTCCTTCGTGTGAATCCAAGGAAAGCGATGGAACCAGATGGAGTACCAGGCTGTGCACTCAGAGCATGCGCAGATCACCTGACAGAGGTCTTCTCAGACATCTTCAACCTCTCCCTGCAGCAGGCCACTGTCCCTGCCTGTTTCATTTTGGCCAACCTCATCCCTGAGCCTAAGGCAGCTCATGCAGCATGTCTCAATGACTACCGCCCAGTGGCCCTAATTTCGGTGGTTATGAAGTGCTTTGAAAGACTGGTCATGGCATTAATCAACTCCAGCCTCCCCACTACTCTTGACCCACTCCAATTTGCCTATCGGACCAACAGATCCACGGCAGATGCCATATCACTTGCCCTTCACTCCTCCCTAGAGCATCTCGACACCAAGAACAGTTACGTAAGAATCCTACTCATTAACTACAGTTCAGCCTTCAACACTATTATCCCCATGAGACTGATTACTAAACTTAGTGATCTCAGACTAAGTCCCACTCTCTGCAACTGGATCCTCAGTTTCCTGACCCACAGGCCACAATCAGTGAAAATTGGGGACAATATTTCATCCTCACTGACACTCAACACTGAAGCCCCCAGGAGTATGTACTCAGCCCCCTACTGCACTCACTGTATAACCACGACTGCATTGCCAAATACCAGACTAATGTTGTTTACAAGTTCGCTGATGACACCACTACAGTCATTCGAATCTCAGATGGTGATGAAACAGACTACAGATGGGTGGTGGAAGACCTGAAAAAATGGTGCACTGAGAACAACCTAGCTCTCAATGCCGGCAAAACCAAGGAACTCATAAGTGACCTTTGACTGAATGTTACTCATGCCCCCCCCAACACATTAAGAGTAAAGAGGTGGAACGAGTGGAAAGTGTCAAGCTCCTGGGAGTGTTCATCCACAACAAGCTTTCTTGGATTCTTCAAGTGGACACACTGGTTACAAAGGCCCAACAACATCTCTTCTTCTTCAGACAGCTGAGGAAATTTGGCATGATGGCAAACTTGCCAACCTTCATCGGTTGGCAACTGTACCATTCAAGATTGGAGACAGTTACAGAGAGTGGTGAACTCGGCCTGGACAATCACAAAAGCCAACCTTCCATCTATAGGATCCATCTACCAGGCCCGCTGTTAAGGAAAGGCCACCAGCATTCTCAAAGATCCATCCCACCCTGGCAATGTTTTTCTATAACCTCTACCATCGGGGAGAAGGTACTGAAGCCTGAACACACACACCAGCCGGTTTTGTAACAGTTTCTACCCTACTGTTGTTAGAATACTGAATGGATTCGCAAACTCTTAACATTTGCCTGCACCTATGTTTTTGTTTTTGCCGCTGTTTACCTATTATTTACTTATCTATGCTAGTTAGCCCTGTGATCTGCTGTATTGCTCACAAGACACAGCTTTTCACTGTGCCTCGGTACATGTGACAATAAATTCAATTCAATTCAATTCAATTTGGGGAGGAAACATCCCTGATACTGAATGACGCGGGTGTTGGTGGAAATCTTGGGAAGATTGTGGGCGATGGTCAGTGAGGAGCTTCTCGATGTTAAACACAACATCTTTCATTTTCCAACCAAGTATTGACAAGTGAGATGAATTTCTCTCTAGTGAGCAGCGGATGGCCTATTTGCATGCATTAATATCTCGTTATTTTGTAATCTCGCCTCATTATGTTGCAGTTGCCCATTCTTCCACCCACTAGATAGAATCCAGACAACTCCAATCCCTGGCCTGAAAGTCAGGAAGGTTACTTGGTGACTCCAATCCATTGCTTACTCCAGCTTGGACTGCAACCACCAATATTTCAACGCATGGTCCATGTGCAGTGACTGTGCATGCTCCACGTCCACAGATGTTGGCATCTGATGCTTACCAGCCTCCCTGCACCCTCCTGGCACATCTCCATTTCAATTCTGCAGTCAATGATGCAATTTGGAATTCGTGGAAAAATCTTCCATTACAATGGTGCTGAAAGGGCATTTTGTGTGCAGGGACGGGCACTTTTCTAATGGATTCGTCCAGGCTGCATAACAGGGCTCCTTGCCTGGCCACTGGTTGCTCTCAGCATCCCTGCCTTACCCTGTCTTCAGCCTAAGTTGCCTTTCATAATGAAGGGGCTGGTAACTGCACAATGCAAATGGAAAATGGTTGTGACCATACCCGGAGTAGACAGAACACATTATCTTTAGTCTCCGTATGTGGCTCTACTTGTGGGCGATGTGTGTCCCTTGGACTGCATTAATCAGGCACTTGCACAGGATGTGTTGAAGTCATCTGCAATTGTAGTATACTCTGCACATGAAAGGTGTGCATTGTCTAACTGTGTGCGTGTAAATCCTGGTCACAGCAATCTTGACCATGTTACTGGTCATTGCAAATTGAGGATAGCCATCTCTGTGAAGGGATGGTGGTTAAAGGTGGTACCTGCAGGCTGCAATTCCCAATGACAATCCCACTGGCTGCACAAGAGCTGGTTTCCTCTCACCTTGGATTGTAACGATTCACCAACCTGCCCTGATATACAAGGCTGCCTTTCTTACATGATGTGGGGGAGCAAGGTCACAATAATCATTCAGCGCTTACAACCTCCAACTGGATTTACACAACATGACTGTAGTACTCTTTGGAATAAGGTTCCTGTGTCTAAGATCCATATTGAGGCATTCCATAACCTTCCTTCTTGAAGTATTTCATCTCTGACTGTATAGAGAAGCATACTCTACTGTCACTTGTGAGTAAATGTGAATGCTGACTACATAGCTTACTCATATCACATCACATCACGTCACGCCATGTCACGTCACATTACATCACATCACGTCACGCCATGTCACGTCACATTACATCACATCATGTCACGTCACATGACATTGCATCACGTCGCAGCACGCCACATCGCATCACGCCACATCACATCACGTCATGTCACATCACATCACATTGCATAACGTCACATCCCGTCACATCAAGTCATGTCACATCATGTTTTTGATATTCTGTTTCTGATATTCCTCACGAGATTCATTGGCAATGGGACCAGTGGATCCAGCCACAGCAAGGGTATTGTCGTTGTTGCTGTGATATGAACAAGCCACAGAGAAATGGAGGAGGGTCAGATGCTCCAGCAGCAACCTCCAATGAAGAGGTCACAGCTGAAGGAGCCCTCAGGAGGTACCAGCGGCCCACAGTCTCCAGTCCTCATTGCCATTTCTTCTTGAGGAACAGTGTTGCTGCAGGCCGAGGGATTCCCAGGACATGGAGCCAGACCTGTGACCTGAAGGGATGGCTAGTTATCCTATCCCAGAGGTGACAGCTACGCTGTCATTCATTGGCTTCTTCCAAGGATCCACTGGGAATGTGTGTGGGATCTCACAACCCAACATGTCCCAGATCACACACAATGTTTTACCTCATTTCCCCATGACAAGGTCAATGCTGCTGTTATCTCTAGTTTCCTCATTTCCCCTCCCCCCACCTTATCTCAGTCCCAACCCTCAGACTCAGCACCGCCTTCTTGGCCTGCAATCTTCTTCCTGACCTCTCCGCCCCCACCCCTACTCCAGCCTATCACCTCACCTTAACCTCCTTCCACCTATCGCATTTCCAATGCCCCTCCCCCAAGTCCCTCCTCCCTACCTTTTATGTAAGCCTGCTTGGCACACCTTCCTCATTCCTGAAGAAGGGCTTATGCCCAAAATGTTGATTCTCCTGCTCTTTGCATGCTGCCTGACCTGCTGCGCTTTTCCAGCATCACATTTTTCAGCTCTGATCTCCAGCATCTGCAGTCCTCACTTTCTCCAAGGTCAATGCTGCAGCCTGATTCCCTCAGAGACAGGGTGCATACCCCACACTGGGACAGCCATATTGCACCGCAGCTCAGCTCATCAATAGAAAAGGGTTCCATTCTATCAATGTGAAGGTGCCCTGTGATCATCACGTGATACCACATCGCAGAAGTCTGCTTCTGCTACTCTAGGAGTTTTCATCCTTGAGAACTCTCAAGTGCTGCTCTCTGGAACCATTCTTCAATCAGAGCCATTGTTGAGCAGACGACAGATGAGGTTCCAATGTTTCCAGTTGTCTGGGTACACCTTGCTCAACAGAGTGCTGCCAAATGCCTGCATACTGTGCTCTGCAAAGAGGGGAGGTGATGGACTCTGAAGAGCACAGAGAACAGCAGCAGTTTTCCGAGGAGGAGGATTGAAGAAGAGGAACATCACCTTCTGCCTGACAGAGCACTGCAGTGTCAAACACGACAAGCCAAACAGGACTCAATTAGCATACAGTTCCACTGGCTGAGAGCTGAATGATCACTCAGCGACTGTAAATTTGTTGGTGTTTGAAAAACAAGCACTCCCTGTTTGTTCCCAGAGACAGATGTAGCACCTGTCTAGTTTTATCGTTGTCTTTTGTTGTTGCTCAATAAAGGCAAATACTTTAAACTGTTTGAAGTCTTTCCGGTATTTGATGGTTGGTCCTACATTGAACGATGAGTAGACGCTGAGTTAAACTAGGCTAAGAGTAACACCCCTTTAGACAGGTCATAATATGGGATGTGACTAAGGACAGGTGAACTGTGTAGCTTGTTCTGAAACCATGTGCTCTGAGAAGTGCTAGTTTATGCCTGCTCTCCCACTCAGCGTATGGTAAAGTGTAACTCCGCACTGCTGGTGCTTAACTGGGGTTGTAATGTTGATGGGTTTAGATCAGAGTGGTGATGGAAAAGCACAGCAGGTCAGGCAGCATCTGAGGAGCAGGAAAATCAATGTTTCGGGCAAAAGCCCTTCATCAGGAATGTTGATATCAGCAACAAAGATGCCTGTGTATCCCAGCAGTGGTGAATATTTCCACCTATTCCAAGTGGGAAAATACAACAAGCAGCACTGTCCACAGTTCATGGGAGAAAGTGAGGACTGCAGATGCTGGAGATCAGAGCTGAAAATGTGTTGCTGGATAAGTGCAGCAGGTAGGCAGCATCCGAGGAGCAGGAGAATCGACATTTCGGGCATGAGCCCTTCTTCAGGAATGAGGAAAATGTGCCAAGCAGGCTAAGGTAAAAGGTAGGGAGGAGGGACTTGGGGGAGGGGCGTTGGGAATGCAATAGGTGGAAGGAGGTTAAGGTGAGGGTGATAAGGTGAGGGTGATAGGCTAGAGTGTGGGGTGGGGGCAGAGAGGTCAGGAAGAAGATTGCAGGTTAGGAAGGTGGTGCTGAGTTCGAAAGTTGGGCCTGAGACAAAGTGGGGGGAGGGGAAATGAGGAAACTGGAGAAATCTGAGTTCATCCCTTGTGGTTGGAGGGTTCCTAGGCAGAAGATGAGGCGCTTTTCCTCCAGCTGTCGTGTTGCTATGATCTGGCAATGGAGGAGTCCAAGGACCTGCATGTCCTTGGTGGAGTGGGAGGGGGAGTTGAGTGTTGAGCCACGGGGTGGTTGGGACATCTGGACCAACCAACCCAACCACCTATCCTCATTCTTGAAGAAGGGCTCATGCCCGAAACGACAATTCTCCTGCTCCTTGGATGTTGCCTGACCTGCTGCACTTTTCCAGCAACACATTTTCAGCACAGTTCATGGGACTATAACATGAAAGGCCCTGCAGGGAGAAACTGGCACTTAGTCAAGTTCTGGTAAGATTCGAACCTTGGATTTTGTGGAAATGGCATCTCCAGTCTGCACTAACAACCTATCAGATCATCAGTTGGTCTACACTTCAACGCCCCGTGCCTACACTTGGGCATAGAATAGAATTGCCTACAGTGTGGAAGCAGGTCATTCAGCCCACACCGACCCAATCCTATCCTTGTAACTCTACGATTCCCACAGCCAATCCACCTGACGTGCATACCTTTGGACAGTGGGGGGAAACCAGAGGACCTAAAGGAAACCTGCACAGACACAGGGAGAACGTGAAAACTCACCACAGGTAGTAGCTTGAGGCTAGAATCAAGCCTGGGTCCCTGGTGCTGTGAGGCAGCAGTGCCAGCCATTGAGCCACTGTGCTTCCTGTTATGTATAGCTTGATCCAGGGAGCTGAAACAAAAGCTGCCTCTTAAGAACTATTCACAAAATAAAATGAGCACTTTACAAAGGAGCAAAGCGAATATTGAACAAAAGAGAGGGCAGATGTGTTGGAAAGGTGAAACTGTTCAAAATTTTTGAAGGATGTGGGGTTGGGTGTCATAAAATGATTTTGGGAAAGAATTTTAAAAGGATGGAGTCACTGCGGAGTGGTTAAATCTTTCTGAAGTGAATAAACAACAGACAGTATGCAGCATTATCAAGGCTTCTTAAAGTACTCGTTCCAAACCCAAACCCAAACCCATTTCCATCTGGAAGGACAAGGGCAGCAGATAAATGGGAACACCACCTCCAGCAAGTTCTCCTCCAAACCACTCACCATCCTGACTTGGAAATATATCGCCATTCCTTCAGTGTTGCTGGGTTAAAATCCTGGAATTCCCTCCCAAAGAGCATTGTAGGTCTAAAAATAGCATATGGGCTGAAGAAAGTAGCTACTCTCAACACTTTTTACAAACCCTACGGTTAGTCATGCAAGGTTTCAGTAATTGTGGGCCGTTCAGAGAATGAACAACCACATGGAAAACCCCAGAAAGCGTCTAGCGCTGTGAAACTTACAAAACCCTTTCACAGCAACCTCGCAGAGATCTGAAGAAATGATCTGTCAGCTCAAAACTGTGCACATTTAGATTTAATTCCCCACTCCTGCTCTTCATTTTAGCTGATGCTAATATTCTATATATTTATCAGTCTCTATGTAACCACAGTCTTTAGTGGAACATTTCTCAATTACAGTAAAGGCTTGTGCTAGTCCCTTCTACACTTAGAATAAAAGGTAACCAACCTGTGCAGATGTGGTATGGTGCAAATCGGCGCAGGTAGGACTTGAAGCTACTCACTCTATTGTTATTATATCAGTCGTATAGGAGCACATTCAATTTGATTGCTGTATGTGATAATCAGTGGATCCCACACTGTCAACATCCTGCGGGATTGCCATTGACCAGAAACTCAACTGGATTATCCATATAAGTACAATGACTACAACAGCAGGTAAAAACAATGACTGCAGATGCTGGAAACCAGATTCTGGATTAGTGGTGCTGGAAGAGCACAGCAGTTCAGGCAGCATCCAAAGTGCAGCGAAATCGACGTTTTGGGCAAAAGCCCTTCATCAGGAAAGGTCACAAGCTAGGGTCCTGCAGCAAGTAACTCACCTCCTGACTCCCCAAAGCCTGTCCACCATCTACAAGGCACAAGTCAGGAGTGTGATGGAATACTCCCCACCAGCCTGGATAAATGCAACTCCGACAACATTCAAAAATCTTGACACCATCCGGAACAAAGCAGCCCATTTGATTGGTAACTCATCCACAAGCATCCAGTCCCTTCACCACTAATGCTCAGTAGCAGTAGTGTGTACAGTATTAACCACAAGAGGTATTGCAGAAATTCACCAAGATACCTTTGACAGCATCTTCCGAATCCATGATCATGATCACCTGGAAGAACAAGGGCAGCAGATACATCGGAACATCACCAAATTCCTCTCCAAGCCACTCACCAACCAGACTTTGAAATATATCACAGGTTATTCAGTGTCATTGGATCAAAACCCTGGAACTCCTTCCCTAACAACCTGGTGTGATTACCTGCAGCACATAGACTACAGCAGTTCAAGAAGGCAGTTCACCATCACCTTCTCAAAGGCAATTTCAATCAGGCAATAGATGCTAGCCCAGCCAGTGAGACCCACACCCCATGATTGAATAAAAATACTATAAAATAACAGTGTTACCACAGAGGTAAAACATGCTTGACATAGGCATGTGAGTGGAGGGTTCCTAGGAGGAAGATGAGGTGCTCTTCCTCCAACCCTCAGACTCAGCATCGCCTTGTTGACCTGCAATCTTCTTCCCGACCTCTCCTCCCCACCTCCTCTCCGGCATATCACCCTCACCTTAACCTCCTTCCATCTATTGTATTCCCAACGCCTCTCCCCCAAGTCCCTCCTCCCTACCTTTTACCTTAGCCTGTTTGGCACACCTTCCTTATTCCTGAAGAAGGGCTTATTCTCAAAACGTCGATTCTCTTGTTCCTTTGATGCTATCTGACCTGCTGCGCTTTTTCAGCAACACATTTTTAAGCTCTGATCTCCAGCATCTGCAGTCTTCACTTTCTCCACAGCCATGTGAGTGTTTGGGATACTGTAGGGGGTTAAAACTTTAGCATGCATATTCTAACATACACCAAGTTCCACTAGCTGACCCACAATGGATTTAAACATCTTCAGCCTTTACATGGCCTAGCCACTCCCTGAACTGATAACAACTTTTGACCCTCCCAAACCCTCCAAGATGTCAGTGCTCCTCCAGTTCTGGTCTCTTGAACATCCCGAGTAGTTTGTGTTCAGAACTAACAAGCATTAGAATTACCTCCGCTGAATTTGAGCAAAAGTTAGAATTCACTCTTCTCTGTCTCCATAAGCTCTTCCAGTTTGACAAACTACTGAGTGCTCAGTGTTCCTGCAGTTCTGACCCTGTGTGCTACCCCAGCTTACCTTTCCTCACCCCCCGTGTCAGTGACTATACACCACAAACTTGTAAGCTTTCATCTGCACATGGAAAGTCAGGCTGCAGGATGAAGTTGGCAACAACTTTGGAGATAATTAGCATTAAGCTAATGGTTTTTACTGCTGCTTATGCAAAGCACAATACGGTAACTTCAGGGAAGGGACATGAAGCTCAAATATCCAAAGGTTGCTTCTCAAGACACATGATTGCACTGAGTAAGCAGCTGGGTTACTGATTTTCTCATCTTTACAATGGACTGGATCCTGTGAAGTTGCTTCGTTTGCACATTATATCCAAACGAATCTCACCACAGCAAATCAAATCAGTCTCAATACCCTTTATCAATGTTATAAAAATATGCAATCAGAAAAAATAGGAGCAAGAGTAGGCCATTCGGCCCTCAAGTCTGCCTGCTATTCAATAGTATCATGGTTGATCTGTCTTTGGCCTCAACTCGTCTTTCATGTCGGATCCTCACAGTCGGATGTTTCAAACATTTGCCCATCACCTCCTCAAATACTTTCATAGACTCCTTACAGTGTGGAAACAGGTCATTTGGCCCAACAAGTCCACACCAACCCTCCAAAGAGTAGCCCACCCACACCTATTCCCCTACCTGTACCTCTGACTAATGCACCTAGTCCACACATCCCTGAATACTATGGGCAATTTAGCTTGGCCAATTCACCTAACCGACCTGTATTCCTGATGAACGGCTTTTGCCCGAAACATCGATTTTACTGCTCCTTGAATGCTGCCAGAACTGCTGTGCTTTTCCAGCACCACTCTAATCTCAATTCACTTAACCTGCACACCATTGGATTGTGAGAGGAAACCCACACAGACACAGGGAGAATTTACAAACTCCACACACTAGTCACCCAAAGCTGGGTTTGAACCTGGGTCCCTGGCGCTGTGGGGCTGCACCACTAACCACTGAACCACCATGTGATCTAGAGCCCACAACTCCCTGGGGTAGAGAATTACAGACATTCAATACCCTCTGAGAGGAGAAATTCCTTTCTTTCTCAGTTTTAAATGAGTGTTCCCATATTCTGTAGCTGTATCCCCTAATTTAGGAATTCCCCTCCCACTCATAGGGTGGCACGGTGGCTCAGTGGTTAGCACTGCTGCCTCACAGCACCAGGGACCTGGGTTCAGGTCCAGCCTTGGGTGACTGTCTATGTGGAGTTTGTGCATTCTCCCTGCGTCTTGTCTGGGTTTCCTTTGGGTGCTCTGATTTCCCCACCTAGTCCAAAGATGTGCAGGTCAGGTGAATTGGCCATGTTAAATTGCCCCATAGTGTTAAGTCAATTAGTCAGAGAGAAATGGGTCTGGGTGGGTTACTGTTCGGAGGGTTGGTGTAGACTGGTTGGGCTGAAGGATCTGTTTCCACACTGTAGGGAATCTAATCTATAGATGCATTTTCTCAACATCTACCCTGTCAATCCCACTCTGAATCTGACATGTTTCAGTAGGATCATTCATTCTTTTAAATTGTAATGAATAATGGCCTAATACATCTAAGCATTCTTGATAAGTAACTCTTTCATCCCAGGATTCAGTGTCATGAATATGTTTTGAACTACCCCTAATGCTATTTTATAATTTCTTTTTTAAAATACAGGAACCAAATAGACAGTACACCAAGTGCGGCCTCACCGCATCCTGAAGTTGTAACAAGACTTCATTATTTTCAAACTGCAGCAGTGTAGCAAAATTCCATCTGCCTTTTTAAGTTGCATGTGAACGTTGTCTGGTTCATGCACAAGGATACTCAGGTCACTCTGCAATCCATCTCTTTACCATTAGTTATTATAAATGTGGAGTCTCACCCCTTTAGCTGTTAATTGTTATTGGGGATTTTAGGAAAGGATAATTTGAAGTTCCTTTACCCAATCTTTCATTCCTCTCATTATTCATCTTTACATAAGGTTTGACCTATTATTGTGTTCCTTCTCCCTCTTAGTCGCAGTGTTTTTAAGCTCATAATTCTTCAATCAAATTAAGTTTACTTATGCCAATCATTCAAACTATCTCCCTCAAAGCATTGCTACCAGCTCACATTCTCAGCAGCTTGGTCATACCAATATTTCTAAAGAAGGAGGGTGTCATGACACGAGGTAAACCCTCCTGCTTAATTTAAAACCAGCAACACAGAAAGATTTACCCCATGCATAACCGAGAGGCCAAGAACTATTTAAAATAAAAATTAACAACTGTATTTCTGCAAATATAGAGAAAACTTAACTAACAACTATATACAACTCCTTCCTTGAACCTATCTTTTACTTTCCCTTCTACAATACTAATCCCATAAAACCCCGATAAAGATTTACTGAAAAATTCAAATTTTAAATTTGGCCAGCTATTGAATCTTGTCTTTGCAGGTTTGCTCTCCAGGTTAATGTTGATGTTCTTCTCTGTGCAAGCTCCTTCTCAAGACAGATACCTCTCAGACATTTCTGTCTAGGAGCCTACATTGGCTGGTCTTGTGGCAGTTCTCCTCCCAACTGTTCAATTTTCACCAGTCTTATACCCCCAAAGCATCGGATTGTGTCATTGGCTTTTAAGATTGTCAATATACTAAATTCAAACTTGATTGGAATTTTATATTTTTTGGGGGTATAATTTAAACTTATTGGCCTAATTCGAATTTGTTTTTGTCTCCAGGCAACCAGCTACACTAACTGCTGGACCACATGCGACATTGTATCTTGTTGAGAACACTTGGTGCTGTCCAGTAGTTCCACTAGTTTTTAACTTGCTTAAAGATACAGTACACCCACATCTTTGTAACAAAGGGCAAGGCTAACTATTGGCAGATGCAGCTGGATGTCCTGCAATTGCAAAGCCTGGCAATGGTTAGTGGAGTCTGTAATTTGGCCATGATATGTTTATAGTTGCTGTTTCATTCAAACACATCCACGTTTCATGCTTCTGTCACTGGCCACACATTCCAACACATTCCAGACCTGGTTACCATTCCCAGGAATGTCATTCACTTTCACCTCTGTCAGGTCTAATGGATGTTAATTTGTGCAAATTCAATGCCCATTCAACAGCAAACAAATAGGATTTATCGAGGTAGATTTATAGCTGCATTAATTTAGCAAAGCAAAATGTCCCATGCAGTTTCAGAGAAGCATAATGAGACAAATATTGACACTGAGCCAAAACAGACGATATTTGGTCAGGTGACCAAAAGTGGTCAAAGAGGTAGGTTTTAAGCAGAGGATGTGTTAGAGAGAAATGGAGAGGCAGTGATTTAGGCACAAAATTGCAGAGTTTGGAGCGTAGACACCTGAAGGCATAGCAACCAGTGGTGGAGCAGAGGAAGAGTTGAGGATATGTGAGAGGTCCGAATTGGAGAAACAGAGTGGCCTTGGATGATAGTAGACCTGCCATTTATTACCAGAAAAAGGCAGGGTTAGAGTTGATGACCACCTCAATTAAACTCACCTCATGCAGCGAGATTTATTGGTTCTGAAAATGGGGAAACCAGCTGAAGAAATACGTTAGAGAAGTCCCATGACAGGGTCTCTTTCTAACAAAGAGGGACTCTTGTTAAATAATCATAGAAGAAGATATGCAGTTCACCAACTTGCCTTAAACAGGAAGTCTGATGATCTATGATAGAAGTTTGAAATAAGAACAGAAATTGCTGGCAAAACTCAGCAGGTCAGTCAGTATCTGTGGGAAGAAAGCAGAGTTAATGTTTTGAGTCCAATGATTCTTCTGGGGCTTGGTTAGCTCAGTTGGCTAAAGTGTGGTATAGAAAGGTATTAATGACACTACTTCCTTGCCCCATTGTGATGACTCGACATAGGCCATGATTAGTAAGCTTTAAATAGTGAGGATACCTCAGAGTGAGAGAAGTAAATGGAGGTAAAAACTCGGAGGTTAATGAATATTTGGCAACGGAAAACAAAGTAACTACCTTGTTGACCTTTGGAAATTGCATTATCATGAAACTGATCATCAACAGTAATTTTTAGAAGAACTCATAGGGGACAATCTTGGGATTTTTTTCTGATGCCAGAAGCTGATAATCTATGTTTGTGGGTCAGACTAAATGCAGGGGAATTTTTAAGGTTCTGTAAAAGACAATTTTTGTGCCATTTGGTTTGATGCCACACTTTGAGATGGACCAATTGAGGATCAAACAAAGTTGAGGATGTCTACAGGCTTAGACTTCTAAGTACCACAATTTATTATTCATTAATACTAGATACTGCTGTACATGGTAATCATAGACATGTCAGGTTCTGACTTCCAGTTGCTTCAGGTAAGGGCTAAACCATCTTCTATTTGTGTTGATTTTTATGTGTTCTTGTGAGTCTCCCAGTCTTTCTTCACTCTCACCTGTTCTCACCTCTCTTGTTCTGTATTTCTTCCATTCTAACTAACTCAACCCATACTGTGTTATTTATACCCAGCAAGGAGTAGCTCCATGACCTCACTACAAGGTTGCTACAGGGTGCTAAAGCTCTTCCATTATAACATAAGGCCATAAAAATTGGGAACAGGAATAGGTCATTTGGTCCCTCAATCTATTCAAGAGTGTTATGGCTGATCCGAAATTCCTCACATCCACTTTCCTGCCTTTAACCAATGGGCCATGATTCCAGACTGATCAGGAATCCATCTATCTCAGCCTTAATTATACACAAGCACTCTGCCCCCACAGCTCTCTGAGGCAAGGAGTTCCAAAGACTCCCAGCACTCTGAGAGAAGAAATTCCTCCTCATTTCACTCCTAAATTGGTGTCCCTTTATTTTAGATGCTGCCCTTTGATCCTGGACTCTCCCATGAAAGGAAACATCCTCTCAGCATTTACCCTGTCAACCCCCCCCCCCCCACGAATTCAATGAGAACAGTCCCAACCTGTTTAGCCTTTGCTCATAAGACAGTCCCTCCATCCCAGGGTTAATCCTAGTGAACCTCCCTGAACTGCCTCCAATGAAATGATACCTTTCCTTTAATAGGGAACCAAACCTGCTCACAGTACTCCTGATGTGGTCTCCCCAGCACCTTGTACAGTTGCAGTAAGACTTCCCTACTCTATACTCCAACCCCTTTGAAATAAGGGCCAACATTTTATTAGCCTTCCTGATTACCTGCTGCCTCTGTGTACTAACCTTTGTGCACAAGTTCCCCCAGGTCCCTTTTTGTTTTCCCTTAGCTGTCTGCAGTTTCTCTCTATTTGTATAACATGCTGTTCTTTTGATCTCCTTTCCAAAATGAGTAACTTCATATTTTCCCACATTAAACTCCACTGCCAATGTTTTGCCCACTGACTTAACCCATCAATATCTCTGTAAATTGTTTGCATCCCTCTTACAATATGCCTTTCCACCTATTGTTTTGTATCATCTGCAAACTTGGTTGCAGTATATTTGTTTCCTTCCTCGAGTCATTAATATATATCGTAAGCAGTTGCAGTCTCAGTACTGATTGCTGTGGAACTCACTGGCCACAGGTCACCAACCTGAAAAAGAACCCTCTGTACCCAATTGCTGTTTCCTGCCCATGAGCCAGTTCTCTATCTCATGCCAGTATAGGACCTCCAAGGACTCTTATGATTAAACAGAACTGAATGACCAAAGGAGTAAATCTTAAAGAAGAGTGACTCCTGAAAGGAAGTACCTTGGAGTTAAAATACTTACCCCCAGAGAGAGTGGAAATGTGAATCATTAAGAATACATTCTCCTGGAGTTAGTTAAAAATCACGCAACACCAGGTTATAGTCCAACAGGTTTATTTGGAAGCGTTAGCTTTCAGAGTGCTGCTCCTTCATCAGGTAGCTAGTGAGGCACAGAATTTATATAAAAGATCAAAGTGTTATACAACTGATGCAATGTATTGAACAAACCTAGGTTGCTATCAAGTCTTTAATCACTTAGAATGGGGATGCAGGTTTCCATTGGAGTGGGGAAATGAAGTGCAGAGTATTCATGGTGGAGGATGGAAGGGAAAGGAGACAGTTTTGTAAGGCCACTGGGTCTCAGACTGTTAGAAGTGTCTGTGAAATTAATTTCCAAAGTTTGTCATTCACTGCCAAATAGCTGTGAAGGCTGACATGCTAATGTAAAAGTAACTATGTGGAATATTGCTGTGATTAGCACAGGCTCAAAGGTATTATCAATTTTACGGTGGTATTTTTAAAACAGACACAACAGTTTTTTAAATGGCTGACATCATATCAGGTGCCTTTGACATTAATTCCAGACAGCCCTGAAACTTAACTACATAACTAATTTAAATAAGGACAACCACAACCATTTGTGAAATTCACAAATCTCTTTGTTAAAGATGAACTGTCACAGAACTGCACTATCACTTATCAACTGACTTGTCTCTCGACTTCACTGGACCACGGAAATATCAACCCTCAATATCTTTTCCTGAAAAGCAATTAGATGGGTAATTTTGCATTTCATTACAGAGAAGCAGACCGACTCAGACCTCTCCATGTGTGAAAATCCATTGTTTCAGTCCAATCTGTTTGGAAAGTGACTGGGGATTTGTAATAGGTCACACTGTTAAGGCTGCCATATTCAGAAGGCGCAGTAAAAGTTCTTCAGAAACTTCCAGAGAGATGCCATCTGCAACATCAGCCATAAGGCCACCATACCAGTCGTGTCAATTCCACAGACAAGGGGAAACAACTCAACACTGAAAGTGGACAAAGACTTGAAATAATTCCACAGAGGCTGGTATCCTGTCAGCAAGTCACCCTGTATTTAAATGTGGAGGATCTTTGACACCGATCCAGCTCCCTCAGAGCCAGCTCTCAGAGTGAACAGAATCTCTGACACTGTTGTTTATATCTGTAAGCCAGGGCTCCCTTATTGCAGCCCCAATCAAGGAACTCATATTCTATGAGGCTAATCGCGTTACAGTCATTACACAACCAATTCCAACTTCAAATACACCAGACACAAATATTCCTGGAAATTCATCTGCAAGGAACCACTCAGCTTACTGAGAATTCTCCACTTACACAAGGCTTCCACTCCAGCTAAACTATTACTTCCTTTAAGAAACTACAAGCCTATATCAGATGAGACTAAAATCATTAAAACCTGCAGTAGTATTGTTTATATTCCTACCTGCAAGTAATCTTTGTGTCTTTGAAATAGTATGTATGTGAAATTTGTGTGTTAAAACCTCCAGTGAAGGTGTGTAGTCACAATTAATCTTTACTTTTAAATTCACAGAAGCTTGTTGCTAGTTATATTTAAATTGGAAGAAACCATTCCAAGAATAAGAAATTACACTTACTTCACAGAAAAAAAACCTTTTGGTCACCAGACAAGATAAACAAATATAAACGCTGACACTGACAACATTTTGTAGTTATACAAGCTTAAACATTGCCAAATTTGGAGCAAGGGTTAATTTATCTAATTCCTGTGGTGAAAGGGTTAGCTTATCATAAAAGGTTGGGGCCTATGCACTTTGGAGCTTAGAGAAACGAGAAGTGATCTCTTATTAAAACATATAAAATTCTGAGGGGGTGTTGAGAGGATGTTTCCCATTGTTGGGAATTGCTTCACACAGACAGGCTCCAAAAATAGGGGGTTTCCCACCCTTTATGGATGGATATAAGGGGAAATTTATTCTCTTGCACACACAAAATAAGGGTCACTCGACCATTAACCCTGATTTCTGTCCACAGATGCTGTCAGACCTGCTGAGCTTTTCCAGTAGTTTCTGTTTTTGTTTCTGATCCACAGCATCTATACTTCTTTTGGTTTTTATTTCATCTTTCAGATGCTTGAGAAAAGTTGGAACTCCCCTCACAGAAAACAGTGGAGGGTGGATTTGAATACATTCAAGGTTGAGTTAGACAGATCGACAAAGGGAGTCAAGGGGCTGGGGGGAGGGGGCAAGTTGGAAATTGTAGCCGAAAGAAAATCAGATCAGCCATGATTTTATTGAATGGTGGAGCAGGCTCAATGGGCTACTCCAGCTCCTACCTCTTCTGATCTTGTGAAATCTAACACTGCAATATTATAGAGCCCTATAGCATGGAAACACACCCTTCAATCCAACCAGTCCACGCTAACCAGAATCTCAAACTAAACTAGTCCCACCTGCTTTTACTTGGCCCATATTCTTCCATGGAGAAAGTGAGGACTGCAGATGCTGGAGCTCAGAGTCCAAAGGTGTCGTGCTGGAAAAGCACAGCAGGCCAGATAGCATCCGAAAAGCAGGAGAATCAATGTTTCAGGCATAAACCCTTCATCAGGAATTGCTGATGAAGAGCTTATGCCCAAAACGTTGACTGTCCTGTTCCTCGGATGCTGCCTGACTTGCTGTACTTTTCCAGCACCACCCTTTTCGGCCCATATCCCTCCAAACCTTACCTAGGCATGAACTTATCCAAATGTCTTTTAAATGTTGTAACTGTATCCATGTCCACCACTTCCTCTGGAAGTTCATTCCACTTATGAAAAACCTGCCCCCGTGTCTTTTTTTTAAATCTCTCTCCTCTCACCTTAAAAATATGCTCTCTAGTTTTGAACTTCTCTACCATAAGGAAGGGACCTTTGCTATTCACCTAATCTATCCCCCTCATGATTTTCTAAACCTTTATACGGTCACCCTTTAACCTCCTAAACTGCAGTGAAAACAGTCCCAGCTTATCCAGCCTTTTTGTATTCCGCAAACGTTCCATTCCCAGCAACATTCTGGTAAATCTTTTCTGAACCCTCTTCAATTTAATAATATCCTTCCTATAACAGAGCGATGAGGACTGGACACAGTACTCCAGAAGAGGCATCACCGATTCAACACTGCCTCTATGTCTAAGGGCTCTAACTTCAACACTTTTGCAAATCAATCCTGCAACCCATTACATTCTTTTTCTTTAATGGAAACACATTTTTCTCTGATAAAGCACTAAGCCAATGTTCTGAGTCAGTGTTAACATTTTAGCAACTACGTAAAGAGTAATAGGTGCCTTGGGAGATATTTGAGAGTTTGCATTGCAATGGGAAAGTTCCATTAGTTTCTGTGTACGGCATTGTACATAACTATCAGAGTTCAGGAGAACTAGCCCTGAATCCTGGTCAGAATCATTAGATTAGAAGCATAGGCAGATGAAGACAATTCTATTCATGCAAGCCTTTGGTCACCTACCCTTGTAACTTCTTCTGCAGCTCCATGCCTAAATGTATCTAATAATCCCGCTGCAAAACAGCTTGGGATCTTTTATGGACACAACAACACCACATGAATCGAACTGACGAATTGATTTTAATTTGCAATGCGTTTCTTGAAAGCAGGTTCAGTAATAACATTCAAAAGGTTATTGGATATAAACTTTAAAAAGAAAGATAAGACTGTACGACATAGCAGCAGAAGTAGATCAAGTCCGTTCTGCCATTCGGCTGATCTGATAATCCTGAACTCCGCTCTCACCCTTTGCCCCATATCTGTTGATTCCCTTGTGATTAAAAATCTGTCTACCTCAGCCTTGAATAGATACAGCCTTCATGATGAATAATTCCACAGAATGGATGTGATGGGCTGAATGGCCTCATTCTGTGCCCTGTGGCTTTATGAGTTTCAAAATCAGTTCTTGTTGCCTGAAGGGATGATGTATATTGTACACTGTCTGTCCTATCCTCCACAAATCATTTCTTGCCAACTGGATTAATTTGAAAAAATTTGGCACCAGTCATTAATCTGTCAGTCTGTTCAATGGGTCTTTGATGTGCCTTTGTCTCAGGTGTGCAAATAATTATTTGTAGATACGAAAATTAAACATTGCTGCAGCAGAGACTTTGGGAAAAATGTTCCCTTCCCTAGTTTGGCATGAGCTGTATCAAGAAAGGTGGAAAACACAGTTTAAAAAAAAATCATACTCTCAAAATCAAGGAGAACTCTTGTGATTTTCCCTTCAAGTTTTAAATGGTCTCTTCAGAATCTCAGCATTGAGCTTTGTATCTCAATGAAGTCCCAAGGTGCTTTGTTTCTATGTCTCTTACGATTCTCCTCCTCTTTTCCCAGGAATTACACGGCACAGAGTCACAGCAGGAAACTAGAAAATTGGGAAAACTTTAAAGGTCAACAGAAAGTCACAAAAAGAGCTATAAAGATAGGTAGCAAAGGTTTCTATAAATATAGAAAACTAAAAAGAGTAGCTTAAGTAAACGTTGCTCCCTTAGAGGATGAGAAGGGGCATTTAGTGATGGGTTATGATAAATGGCTGAGGCATTGAACAGGTATTTTGCGTCAGTCTGCACAGTGGAGGACACTAATACAGGCCAGTAATTGACCAAGAGACGAAGATAGGCGAGGACCTGAAAACAATCATTATCATGAAAGAGGTAGTGTTGGGCAAGGTAATGGCGCTAAGGATAGACAAGTCTCCTGGTTCTAATGGAATGCATCCCAGGTACTAAAAGAGATGGCAGGAGAAATAACAAGAGCACTTGTGGTAATTTTCCAAAATTCACTGAACTCTGGGGCAGTTCCAGCAGATTGAAAAACAGCAAATGTAATGCCACTGTTTAAAAAGGAAGGTAGACAAAAGATGGGGAATTATAGACCAGTTAGCTTAATCTCTGCAGTAGGGAAGATACCTGAGTTTATTATCAAGGAAGAAATAGCCAGGCATCTAGATAGAAATTGTCTCATTGGGCAGACGCAGCATGGATCTTGAAAGGCAGGTCATGTTTAACTAATCTACTGGAATTCTATGAAGACATTATGAGTACAGTGGATAACAGGGACTCAGTAGATGTGGTGTGTATAGATTTCCAAAAGGCCTTTGACAAGTTGCCGCACAAGAGGCTGCTATGTAAGATAAAGATGCATGGCATTACAGATAAAGTGTTTGCATGGATAGAGGATTAGTTGACCATCAGGAAACTAAGAGTGGGGGTAATTGAGTGCTATTCTGGTTGGCAATCAGTAACTAGTGGTGGGCGTCAGGGATCAGTTTTGGGACCACAATTATTCATAATTCACATAGATGATTTGGAGTTGGGCTAGGATCATGGTCAGGGTTAGGATCAGGTTTAGGACTATGGATAGGGTTAGGGTTAGGGTTAGGGTTAGGATCAGGGTTGGGATTAGTGCTAGCATTACTGTTAGGGTCAGAGTTAGGATTAGGGTTAAGGTAAGGTTTGGATTTAGGGCTAGTATTAGGCTTAGAGTTAGGGTCAGCAGCAAGTCAGGGTTAGGGTTGGGATTAGAGCTAGGGTTAAGGTTAGGGTTGGGATTAGAGCTAAGGTTAGGGTTACGGTTAGCATTAGGGTTAGGGTTAGGCTTTGGGTTAGGGTTAGGGTTAGGCTTAAGCTTAGCGTTAGGGTTAGGGTTAGAGTTAGAATTAGGGCTAGCATTAGGGATAAGGTTAACATTAGGGTTAGTGATAGGGTTAGGGCTAGGGCTAGGGTTAGATTTAGGGTTAGGGTTAGGGCTTGGATTGTCTTGCCCATTATCCATCTGCTTCTTTACAACAACCTTCCTGCCTCTTCCATGGACTCCTGCTGCACATTTCAGCAATGGTAAACTATCCCCTTCATCACCTTATCCTGTCTGCTCATTGCTCAATTCGACACCACTTCAGCCCCTCAGCCCTTTACCATTGTGTTCAGGGATATTTGTGACTCGCAGACTTTGCTTTAGTGTGGCACAATATCTCATGGACCTGCACAGGATCCATGTTCTGGCTCCTGGCCTGCTTTCTTAGCATTTTCTTACACTTTGAGCTTCCTAGCACACACTGACCAACATTCGCACTGATTTATGGATTATCCCCTCTAGGTGGTTTCTACTGCTGTATGAGCGCAAAGGGAGGTGCTGGAAGATTGTGAGGGTGCGGGAGCATAATCAGTCAAGGAGAAAGATAGGTCTCTGTGCAACACCCTGGTGTAACAATATCACACCCTGCACCATGTGCACGAGGTTTACACACTGCATTGGCTTCAAGCAACTGACCATGTGTGAACGTCAGGGGGAGCAGTCCTTTGTGGAGTGAATGGGATTATGTGAGTTGGGGGTATGGCTGCAGTTAGTCGAGGGTCTCATTTCATTCCAGGACGGTTGGCACAGCGAATCACTGGGATTATCTTATGAAGGGAGTGAGAGGGGAAATTAGGTCTGCGATCTCCAGTGTTTAGAAGAATTAGAAACAATCTTATTGAGAGTTATAAAATACGACAGGACATGACAGCATGGATATAGATGGGATGTGTCTCCTTCACTGATGTTTCTAGAACCCGGGGGGGTGGGGGGGGTGGGGAACATAATCTCTTGACAACGAGTAAACCATTTGAGACAGAAGGGGAGGAATTTCTTGGTTCAGGAGATGGTAAATCTTGACAATTCTCTATTCCAAAAGTCTGAATAGCATGAATCATCAGGCAGGTTGAAAAACTAAGCCAGTAGTTCTCTGGAGAAAATGTCAATATGGGATACGGAGGTTGAGTGGGAAAATGGTATCAGGAAGATGATCAGTCATGATCTAGAATGGTAGAGCAGGCTCGATGGGCTGAATGGCCTACTCCTGTTCCAGCCATACCTATGTAATTAGCATCTTATGTTACAAGGGATGTTGAATTGAAGTCTCTCTTTCTCTCTCACCCCCTGTTCCATGCTGTGGGAACTTGATTACTGTATTTTAAAATATCCAACATTATATTGCTCCAAACTATCTTGGTAATGATTAACAGGCCATGGAACAAAATATAATTTTTTTTAAAGCCAAACAATTCCAGATATTGTCGGAATGCAGGTTTTCGTTGGTTTTACATTACTGCCTATCTGTATATGGAACAAATAAGCACTGAGGGAACAAAAGCGTCTCTCAGTAAAAGGGACAGGGTGCCTTTGATTAGTATACACAGGACGCAGTTTAAAATCGACCAGCAATCAGCCCCCAAAACCCTGAGCATATAAGCGTTCTCTCTCCAAGGTCAAGGCAGCTGCATTGATTTTAAAGGGGTTTCGAAGCTTTCAGGCAAAATGCCTGTGAATTCTTTAAAAATGAAAGATGTTTCAACTGATAGCTGGAACCATTCTAACACCTCTCAAGTATAGTTACAATAGCTCCAGTGTTTCGAAGCCAGAATGTGATTTCTCCAGTACAATTGGAAAGTTCTCCATCTTTAATTGTCCACCCGGGGATTTTCACAGGAGCTCTAGACTGCGTGCAGTTGAAGGTTAGATTAAATTGAAAAAAAAGCTTCAACAGATTTTGCTTAAATGAGTCCTTGGAGGGCCGAAGGATTAAGGTGTTTGGGAGTTTGATCCACCTTTTTATTGTTCATGGTGGAAAAAGGACATAGCAAGGGAAGTACTTTGGTATATGTACAGTTGGAATTGTTGATTGCGAACTCTTTCAACTTGGTGACCTTTGAGCTTCATGTATTGTTTAGATGTTTTAATTGCCAGTTTAAAATTTGATTGAGACACGACCAGACTCCTCAGAATCTTATATGTTGCAGAACAAGACCATGCGTCGCTAATCACAGCAAGGGGAAAGTCAACACAATCCCAGAGGGCCATAGGGCTATGCTCTCACAGAGAGAGAGGGAGCGAGAGAGAGAGAGAGAGAGAGAGAGAGAAAGAGAGAGACAGAGAGGATTGGTGGTGAGTTTAACCTGAGGATCACCACACTCAGATGAAGGGAGAGATTGAGAAAACAGGACTTTCATGATGACCTCAGCCAATGCCGGAGTTGAATCTTCACAATTGACGGCATTACAAACCAGCCATCCAGCCAACTGAATGAGCCAACCTCTTTCATCATCATGTAACCTCCTCAATCCAGGAAACAAATCTGCTTAAGCTTTGCTGTGCCACCTCTAAATGCAACCACTTCCTTCTTTGATTCAGAAACCAACCCGACATAGTATTCCAGTTGCAGTCTGAACAAAGGCCTATATAATTTTAGCAAGATTCCCTTACGCCTGTATTCCAATCCACTGTATTCCAATGACAACTAATATGAAACTTGCCTTCCTAACCTTGAGAGACAAAAAAACTACAGATGCTGGTAGAAAAGCAGGAGGCTGGCCAATCTTTGACAGTGGCACGGTGGTTAGCACTACTGTCTCACAGCACCTGGGACCCAGGTTCAATTCCAGCTTCAGGTGACTGAATGTGTGGAGTTCATGCATTCTCCCTCTGGGTGGTCTGGTTTTCTCCCGTAGCAGAAAGATGTGCAGGCTCGCTTGCCCATTTTGTCTAGGGACACGAGATGGATTATGAGAAATGAAGAGTTACAGGGATAGGGTGGGATTCAATGGGCTGAATGGCCTGCTTCCGCACTATAGAGATTCTAATTGCTTGCTTTACGTCTGTGCTAACCTCCTGTGTTCCATGTACTTGCACACTCAGAACTGTCATTGAACAATGGCAGTTGCAGGATTCATACCTTTCAATAAAATATTTAGCTCTTTTTATTCTCCCTACCAAAGCGAATGACCTCATTTTGTGGAAGATAAATGCTCGGCTTTCTTTATTGTATTAAGAGAATCAAGCCCAAACATGAGACCTTCACAGTGAATTAAGTTTTGTGCTGTAAATTTTAGGGCCCTGAGAATCTGAGCTGAAACTGCCCCAGGATGTTTATAGTTACGAGGGGGTGAGGAGGCATCCATCCAGAAAAATCGTGAGCTGCAAACAGACCATAAACAGCAAAGTGATAACAACCTGATAATCTGCTCCACATAGTGTTGGCTGATTCATAAATCTACCCCAGGAGACTGTGAAAACCTCCCTGTTCTTCTCTCACATAGTGTCACAGGATTGTTGATGTTTGTCTGAGAGGACAAATATGGCCACGGTTTCAACTCTCGTCTGAAAGAGACTGGCCCACCGACAATGTTGGATTCCCTCAGCCCTGCAGTGGGAGTTACAACCAGGAAAATGTGATCAACTATCTGAAGTTGGACTTGAAGCCAGTATCTTATGACATGCAATTACATGATATCAGATACAAGGGTTCTAATTACAAGTAAATAATGCTAAACCAACCTGTGTAAGTCACATTAGATTAACTATTAGTTCCTGAACTAAGGTGTACAATAGGCCATTAAACTGTATGTGGATCTGCTGCTAGGTGCCATTAAAAGCCACTAAGCACTCCAGTGTTCCTAGTCGTCTCTGGAGGTTGATTTAATGACTCATTGTGCTGTTACACACCAGCCGTCACTAACGTAGGAGCAAATTACTGCCGATGCCAGAATCTGCACCGAAAACAAAACAAAATACTGGAGATCACAGCGGGTCAGGCAGCAAGCATGGAGAGAGAGCAAGCGAATTGTTTCGAGTTCAGATGACTCTTTGTCAGAGCACCTAAAATGTGTCATTCAATATGTGAGAGGAGGGAGACTTGCATTCCCCATAAGCAGGCAAAGTGTTACATGTTTAAATGCAAAATTAAACACGCATTTTTTTTCAATTTTTATTTATTGGCTTGAGGTTCAAACAGCACATTCACCTTAACTTAGTCCAGCATTTGTTTCCTAAACGCTAAGCATTTTAAGATCAAACAGTAACGGGGGACCATGTGGTCCTTTGACCCCATTCTGCAACCATTCATCAAAATCACCTCGGCTGATTTCCTGGAAGAGGCCAGGTATCCCCAAAGGGGTTATTGCTTTTCTGGATGTTGCAGGGGCTGCAGCAATGGCTGTCCTGATCTAAAGCAAAACAAAATGCTGAAGATCTGAAACAAAAACAGATATTGCCTGAGAAACTCAGCAGGTCTGACAACATTTGTGAGAGAAGAAGCAGAATAAATGCTTTCTTGTCCAGTGTGTAGTTCTGAAGTAGGGTCAGTGGACTTGAAATGTGAACTCTGCTTTCTCTCCACAGACATTGCTGGAGTCATGCATTTCACCAGCAATTTATGATTTACCGATCTGTTGCTCTCTTCTTGATGGTGAAGATTTTGCAGCAAGTTTAATCGAATGCACCAGGCAGGAATAGCAAATCTGACCTTGAAGCAATCTTGCAATAATGTCAGCAATAATGTCAAGGAGCTGTGCATCATAGAACACAAAGAGTACAGAATGGGCGGAGTTAGAGCACTACTCATATGAATAGCATGGACTGGTGGGCCCTTTCTGTAGATATTTATGACTCTATGACTAAACTACACTCCACTGCAGTCTAGACTGAGAGAGTTTGTGAGCACATGGATGTGAAACTACAAAGAAGTTAAGTTACCAAATGTAACTAGAAGTTAGAGCCTGCTATATTAATGAATACCATTGTATAGCAATATGTAATATTAATGTATAATAAATAATGTTGCTTTTAAGTCTAAAGATGAAGACAGTTCTTGACATTGCATTTGCCTCAACCAGTCTGTCCTGAACCCAAACTTCACATAGCATCAAGTCACACAATGAAATAATTTCCACCTGCCAACAACCCTCTAACTGTGTCTTTTCCAAATGCTTCCTGTGTGTCTGTCCATTACTGGCATGGACTTTATAAACATATGTGAATTAAGGCCATATGGAATCCATATAAACCCTCATTGGATTTTAACTCAATGTGATCACTCAGCTCACTGAAGCCTGGGAGAATCTGGGAATCCAGTGCAATGACAGACAATGGATTCTGTAGCAGCCAAAGAAAAAAATATATCCCATTAATGTTTACAAGATTAATCTTCTTATATTTCTGCATGAATAAGGGCCTCAGCATGCTCTTTTTCAGCAGCACTCACCTGAGACTGCTTTGTAGCTGTGCCCAGATAGAAGTTAATTCATATTTGATCAGAGTCCAAGCTTAATAGACACCTCGGTTTCTCTTTCATGTTTAGTTTTCAGTTGAGCTGGCTGGCCACATCTTAGCGTTAGCCAAAACTTCACAGTTGCCTGACACGGTCAGGTCTGAACTCTAACAATGTTCCAGGACTCTGAGCAGCTTCTGCAGAGTAACTTGCATCATTATTGTTCGAAGGCTTCATTCCCATTAATTGGCTTCCCCTGTCCAGTCGTAACAATGCCGTGTTCTTGGATCATTCCCAATAATCCTGCTCCATTGCTACTTGCTGGCTCTGCTTCCCAGTTTTGTTTTGAAGGTCTACGCTGAATGAGTAGTCAAAGTTTGTGCGAAGATTTGTAGCTCGGGTGCTTGTTGTAGTGGTTCTGTTCGCCGAGCTGGAAGTTTTGGTTGCAAACGTTTCGTCCCCTGGCTAGGAGACATCATCAGTGCTCTGGAGCCTCCTGCGAAGCGCTTCTGAATGATTGAGTAGGTCACCTGCGTCCACCGCCCCATCCTCCTCTTCCCTGCTGCCATTTCATAATCACCCCAAACCCCTAATATGCCTCTCTTGGTCAATAGGTTTACTTTATTAAAAGATATTGAACCTTGACAAAGTTGTTGACATATACAGTGTCTGTTGTAAGCTACACATTACTGGGCGTGATGAATCTGAGGTTTTATGAGATCTGGGAGTTATGCCAAATGCGATTGGCAGGGACAGTGGTTTATCCAATTGGGGTTCTGGGACCCGCCAACACTGAGGTGATTTACTGGATTTATTAATGCTGTCAAAGACTTTTGTGGGCCAAGGGAGTCAGGGTGTGGGGCTGGGGTCAGTGGAAGATCCAGGGTCTTGTGATGCTGGAGATGAGCCTGGTATCCATAACTAGCATCGTTTCATTGGGCAGACCCTAGCCTGACCTCTCAGGTGAATGCCTGATCTAATAAAGCATTTCACTATTTGAACAAAGAACAGGGGAGTTCTCTCAATCACCCAGCCAATATTTATCCCTTAAACCAGAAACAAATACAGATTATCTGGTCGTTATCACAGTGCTGCTTGTCATGTGCAAATTGGCTGCTGACTTTCCAACATTACGATTATGTTCAAAAAAATACTTCTGAAGGGAAAACTACTTCCTTGGCTGTAAAGCACTTTGGGATAGTGTGATGAGCGCTACATAAATGCACATTCTTTCTTTCCCTTTTCAGAGACGATGTGATGGAGCTGTCGTTATTACAGTTGCAAAATGTGGCTGAACTAAAACTTTGACATTCAATCCCTAGGCAGCTTTGAGATCTTTTGGAAAATCACAAAATTGGTGTGGAGCAAAAGAGGGCCATTTCGTCCATTGTTTCTGCACTAGCTCTCTGAGTATTGTAAAGTGGATAGGAACACACTGATGTAGCCAGGATGAGATGAGGCAGGTCTGCAGAGGGAGCCATCTCATTCAAGCCTCTAAGCTATGTCAGCGGCGCATATTCAGAATTATCAATGTGTTTTGTGACTCAGTGAGAGTCAATGACCCCCATGTTTAACTGAAGGTATTTTGGGAGTGGGTATGGGTCAAATATCAGGTGTGAAAGCTGCAAGGTGAAATCTGTAGGCCTGTCCACGACATTTTAACATGGCTGGCTCATTATCGACTGGCTCTATGCTAACTGGGTGGCCACGGAGGGGAGATGAGGATCCACGCTGCTGCAGTCTCAACTCCATTATTAAAGGGGCCAATTCAAAGATGGAATTTTCTGCAGATGGAAACATGAGAAAATAAAATGTGGCAATAGAACATTCAAGAGATATTACCAGTTTCAGTAACATCTCCTTGTTGTGCTGTGGGAAGCTGTGAAGAGAAGAGAGAGATACACTTCCTCAGCAATGGGAGGATAAGAGCAGGTACAATGTGAGGAATGCTTGGCTGGAGCGAGTCTGTGAGGTCTGACATGCTATATTCTTGCATTTAGTTTAGGAAGTACTCTTCAGATCTCCCAGGCCAGGAGAAATCACAGTATTATTATGGAGCTTAGGGTGACCATTCGGTCTATTGTACCTGCAGCAGCAGTATTACCAAGTATCAATCTCCTGCAGGCTCCCTATATCCTTATATCCATTTCTATCCAAGCACTCTTCCAATGCCTCCACTGAACATGCCAACATCATATTTCCAGGTTTCCCAGCTTGCCTGCTGTTATTTGAATGGACCTCTTCGATGTTAATGTCAATCTTTCTCTGCACCTTTCCAGCCACTGTAACACTCTATCCTGCACTCGGTTCTGTTCCCCTGATCCCCTGATCTGCCTGTAAGACAATACTTTTCACTGTACCTCAGCACATGTGATAATAATAAATCAAATCAAATCAAATCAATGCATTGCAGACCCTAACTACTAGCTGTGAAATCTTTTTTTCGTCTTTTTCTTGCTTCATTTGTACATCACTTTAAATCTCATTTAAGCCTCTCATTCCTTTTCCTTTTACGATTGGGACCAGCTTCTCTCTATCTGAACCTTACATCCCAACCCTAGTTCCACATCTCCCCAGCATATCATTCCTCACAACTAATCACCCTGCAAACATTTTCCCTCTGTCCTCACTTTCCCACCTGTCCATGTTCCACTGCCATGCGCCCACATCCTTCAGCACATTGCAGCCTCTCGGTGATAGCAGGAGGTAGGGGTTACTGGCAGGGTCACACGTGATGATTCCTTGACCTGAGGGTCAAGACCATATTGCACAGGCCCAGCTAGGGATGACTGTTGTCAGGCCCCCCCCCCCCTCCACAATCTCACCACCATCCACGCTCTTTCATGCGGGCCCCCCCCCCAACACCAACACTAACCCCCACCCTATTCCCCCCCTCATCAAGGTTCTAACACCTAGATGTCATTGGCAACTCAGAAGTCAGGGCAGAAATGGCACCAAGGAGAAAGTGAGGACTGCAGATGCTGGAGATCAGAGCTGAAAATGTGTTGCTGGAAAAGCGCAGCAGGTCAGGCAGCATCCAAGGAGCAGGAAATTCGACGTTTCGGGCATAAGCCCTTCTTCAGGAATCCTTTTGAAAAAATGCTATGATGACCAATCTTTAGTCGAAGCATTTTACAAACCAACTTATTCATTTGCAGGATGCACCTCTCTTGCCTTTCTTTGTTATTGGATGGTAAGCTGTCCCTTAATTTCATTGAAGGTGAATGGAAACACAGAGAAATCAGAGCAGGATTTGACCATTCAGCCCTTCGAGCCTGATGTGCCATTTAATATGATCATGGTTGGTCATCCAACTGTTCCCACTTTCTCCCTATACCCTTTGATCCCTTTGGTCCTAAGAACTATTTCTAACCCCTTCTTGAAAACAACCAATGATTTGGCCTCAACTACTTTTTGTGACAAAGAATTCCACAGACTCACTACTCTCTTTGTGAAGACATTTCTCCTCATCTCAGTCTCAAATGGCTACCCGTACCCTTAGAAAGTAACCTCTGGTTCTGGACTCCCCAGTCATTGGGAACACCCTTCCTGTGTTTACCCTGTCTAGTCCTGGACTAGAATCCCTACAGTGTCAAACTTGGCCCATCGAGTCCACACCTACCGTCCGAAGAGCATCCCACCCAACCAACCCCTCTACCCTATCCCTATAACCTGCATTTCCCGTGGCCAATCCACCTAACCTGCACATCCTTGGATGCTGGGAGGAAACCGAAGCACCCTAAGGAAATCCATGCAGACATGTGGGGAATGTGCAAAATCCACACAGATAGTTGCCAGAGAGAGGGCGGCACGGTGGCACAGTGGTTAGCACTGCTGCCTCACAGCGCCAGAGACTCAGGCGACTGACTGTGTGGAGTTTGCACATTCTCCGTGAGTTTCCTCCGGGTACTCCAGTTTCCTCCCACAGTCACAAGGATGTGCAGGTCAGGTGGATTGGCCATGCTAAATTGCCTGTAGTGTTAGATAAGGGGTAAATGTAGGGGCATGGGTGGGTGATGGGTCGGTGTGGACTGGTTGGGCCGAAGGGCCTGTTTCCACACTGAGTAATCTAATCTAAAGAGTGGAATTGCACCTCGGGATTCCTGGCACTATGAGACAGCAGTGATAACCACTGAGCCACCATGCTGCCCCATTAGAATTTTATAGGTTTGTATGAAATCCCTCTCCTCATTATTTTGAATTGGCATTGGATGCTCGTTCAAGGGTATCTGCATTGCTGTTTTCCATCAGAGGTATTCAGGGCAGGTGAGGGGACTGGGGTATGGGAATGGACTCATGATGTGTGGTCATTGCAGGTTAAATACCTTCCTCTTCTGTAATTGTCATGCATTTTAATACAGCAACCTGTGCTTCCCTTTCACTGTTCACACCTTGTCACATTGTAGTGGAATGTGTCAATCAGAACAGACAGGAGTCAGAGGACAAATTCAATCAACTCACAAAGCGAGAGCAGGATTAGAAGCCAGCACTCCTTTCCAGAGTCGATAACATAAAAATGGTATCTCAAAGTGCATCGTTAACAGCAAACAGTAATGGTAAGAGTGAACATGATATGTGTTTGCATTGTAAACTTTAAAAAAACCCATAAATCTTTGTACTTTACAACTCTGTCACCAGTTAATACGATTACTCAATATTGGGGTGTGTGTATTTACTTAAGTGGCTGCAATAAAGATTTTACTGAGGTCATCGTAGAGGGAGAGAAAGAGGAAAAAAAGCACACTAAAGTAGAAAGACAGAGAAAGAGAGAGAGGAAAAGAGAGAAAAATAGTAAGAATGAAAAGACAGGAAGAAGAGAAATGGAGAGAAATGGAGAGCAAGATTTAATTACATTTGGTGGAATCTTACAGGCCTAAACAATGTTGCAGAATTGTGTCAGAATTCCAGTGAAGCTGATCTCAACATGGACAACAGCTTGCTACATCTTTTAATTAGGTTCTGGGCATCGAGATAAGATTCTCCTAGGCTACAGTGAGTTTCCTGTTAATGAGATTTATCGCCTGTTAATCACCTTGTTAAATGCACATCTTGCCATGAACAAAATGAACACTGAGAATTCTCAACATGGAGGTTGTTCAAGTTGGACCAACGTCTCAGGGCACGCACTTGACCCATGCCCATGAAAATTGGCATCTGATACGCCAGCCTTGAAGAGACTTCATGGTCCATCTCCAATCCACTGACAGGACACTTCTGCATTTCAGTGTTGCACATTGGCTGGCCCAATAACTCTCATTGTAACACCTCAGCAAGGACACTGTGTGCTCATGGACTGGACCAGGCTGTATCTCTGAGCTCTTCACTTACTATCTTAGTGCTCACTCGCTTTGAGTCTACTTGGATGCTCACTGGACTCTGCTTTACATTGCCCTCTCAGCCAGACGTACCACACTCTCAGTTCTGCTGTATTGGTGTATTTGCACAGACACAAACCCAGGAAGCTTGGTATAATGGAGAATCATAGAATACCTACAGTGTGGAAACAGGCCATTTTGCCCATCAAGTCCACACCACCCTTCTGCAGAGCATCCCACCCAAGCCCAAACTCCCTCCCTTATCCCAGCAACCCTGTATTTCTCATGGTTAATCCACCCTTCCTACACATCTCTAGACACTATGGGCAATTTCCCATGGCCAGTCCTCATAGTCTGCATACCTTTGCATTGTAGGACGAAACTGGAGTGCCTGGAGGAAACCCACGCAGACATGGGGAGAATGTGCAAACTCCACAGAGATAGTCACACAAGGTGGGAACCAAACCCAGGTCCCTGGCGCTATGAGACACCAGTGCTAACCACTGAGCCACTGTGCCACCCTACATGTATTTGGAAGTTAGTGAAATTCGAGAAATAAATACTGATATCTTGAAACATATCCATAGTACAGAGGAGGAGATGCTGGACATCTTACAATGCAGAAAGGTGGATAATCCCCCAAGGACCTGATCAGGTGTATCCCAGACCTCAATGGGAAACTAAAGGAGTGATTTCTGGGCCCCTTGCTGAGATATTTGCATCATCAATAGCCACAGGTGAGGTGCTGGAAAACTAATGTGTTGCAACTGTTTAAGAAAGGTGGTAAGGAAAAGCTAACGAACTATAGACTGGTGAACCTGACATCGATGATGGGTACGTTGTTGGAAGGAATTCTGAGGCACAGGATTTACATGTATTTGGAAAAGCAAGGCCTGATTAGGGATAGTCAACATGGCTTTGTGCGTGGGAAATTATGTCTCACTAACGTGATTGGGTTTTTTTGAAGAAGTAACCAAGAAAATTGATGAAGGCAGAGCTGTAGATATTGTCTATAAGGACTTCAGCAAGGCGTTCCACAAGGTTCCTCATGATAGACTGGTTAACAAGGTTAGGTCACATGGACATCAGGAGGAGTTAACCAATTGGATACAAAATTAGCTTGAATGAAGGAGACAGAGGGTTGCTTTTTGGACTGGAGGCCTGTGACCAGTGGTGTACTGCAAGGATCAGTGCTCAGTCCACTGCTTTTTGTCATTTATATAAATGAATATAAGAGGTACAGGTGACACCAAAATTGGCGTTGTAGTGGACAGTGAAGAAGGTTTCTCAGGATATTACACCACCTAGATCAGATGGGCCAATTGGCTGAGGAGTGGCAGATGGAGTTTAATTTAGATAAATGTGAGGTGCTGCATTTTGGAAAGGCAAATCACATCATGCAAGGGCCATGGGGACTGCTGTTAAACAAAGAGACCTTGGGGTGCAGGTGCGTAGTTCCTTGAAAGTGGAGTCACAGGTAGATAGGATAGTGAAGAGGGCATTTGGTATGCTTGCCTTTATTTGTCAGTTTATTTGGAATGTCAAGTTGCGGCTGTAGAAGATATTGGTGAGATCATTTTTAGAACAATGCATTCAATTCTGGTCTCCCTGCTTTAGGAAGGATATTGTGAAACTTGAGAGGGTTCAGAAAAGATTTACAAGAAATTGGAAGGTTTGAGCTATAGGGAGAGGCTGAATATGATGAGGCTGTTTTCCTGCAGCGTCGGAAACTGAGAAGTGACCTTACAGAGTTTATAAAATCATGAGGGGCACGAATAGAGTGAATAGGGTGAATAGTCAAGGTCTTTTCCTCAGGGTAGGAGAGTTGAAAACTAGAGGGCGTAGGGTTAGGGTGAGAGGGGCAAGATTTAAAAGGGACCTAAGGGACAACTTTTTCATGCAGAGGGTTGTGTGTGTGTGTGTGTGTGTGTGTGTGTGTGTGTGTGTGTGTGTGTGTGTGTGTGTGTGTGTGTGTGTGTGTGTGTGTGTGTGTGTGTGATGAGCTACCAGAGGAAGTGGTGGGGGTGGGTACAATTATGTCATTTAACAGGCGTCTGGATAAATAGGAAAGGTTTAGAGGGATATGAGCCAAATATTGACAAATGGGACAAGATCAGTTTCAGATGTCTGGTCAACATGACAAGTTGGACTGAAGGGTGTGCTGTAACGCTCTATGACTCTATGACTCTACAAGTTAAGGGAGATAGCTTTCAGTCAAGTGGGTGCTAGCATATTAGGTCACTGGCAATCTCTGATAGCAGCCCAGGGACTTGGACATGGTTAGTCAGCCCCTTGGAACAATCAGAGTCAGGATCCCCTCCACCTCAGGGGTGAGATGTTAAGGGTCAGGCAACCCATCACCTGTCCTGACTCTTTCCCTGATGTGGGCAGTTTATCTCCTGGAATAAGGGAGAGGCAGACTTATTCCTGGGATGGCATGTGCTCTATTAGCATTTAGAAGACTAAGGACTGATCTCACAGAAACCTATTAATTTCTAACAAGACGAGACAGGTTAAGTGCAGGAAGGATGTTACCAATGACTGGTTAGTCCAGAACCAAAGGTCATAGACTAATGACACTGGGTAAAACATTTAGTACTGAATTGCCTGCTTCTCTTTGTCTGTCAGTGGTCTCCACTTTGGACCTGGAGTATGTATCAACATAATGCAAAACCTGATCTGTTCAACCATGACATTCTCTAGCCATTGATTCACAACCTCTGTATTTCGGCACATATCAATTGCTTTCCTGAGTGTAAATTTCCTCACTCTCATTAGGATCCTTTCACTTATGTCTTATGTGTAATATAATCCTGTCATTAATTAGATCACCCTTTAATTATGCACATTCACAGGTTTCCATAAGCTTTGTTAGGTCTTCATCAATGTTACCTAACATTGACTATGGAGCATTCATAATTAACATTCACTCAGGGTTGAAAGTAAACTTTAAAGCTTTTAAAATTTCTGCTGTGTCTGTCTGACCTTCAGAAAGATTTAGGGTGGAATATGTTTTGAAATAGTCACTTTCCAACAGCGATGGAAGTGGAGTGACTTGTAAGTTGTTTGGTTCACTCAAAAAACCTGTTGCGATTGCATAATTCTGCAATTCTGCACAGAAAGGAAATCCAGTTCTGCCTCATATCTCCTATCATTTGAACTGGAGCAGGTAGGGGAGAGGCTTTAACCTGAGCTTTAACTGTAGCTTGCTTGTTTGATCTTAGTTTTCTATTTATACCTGTGTACATGTCCAGGTTTCTCTGCCTGTAGCTGCGCTTTCTTATGGCTACGTGATACTGACCTCAGTGTCACTTCTGAGACCATGTTTTCTGTGTGCAGTGTGTTCAACACCAGATCTTTAATGAAGTGAAGATATCTGCCTACAAATCATGTGCCCCGTGGCGGAGACGACAATAGTATGGCAGACCAGGAAAGACATTTGTTTCTGATTGTATTTTAATCCAAACATTTATGAATGGCAGAGTGGAGAGAATTGAGGATGCAAAAGAGGCCAGCATTAGAAACATTGAAACATAAAAAAAGGAGCAGGAGTAGGCCATTCGGCCCTTCAAGCCTGCACCACCATTCAATACAATCATGGCTGATCATGCAATCTCAGCATCCCATTCCTGCTTTCTCTCCAGACCTCTCAATCCCTTTAGCTGCAAGGACCACGTCCAGCTCCATTTTGATTATATCTAACAAACTGACCCCAACAGCTTCCTGTGGGAGAGAATTCCACAGGTTCACAACTCTCTGAGTGAAGACATTATTCCGCATCTCAGTCCCAAATGGCTTACCCCTTATTCTGAGACTGTGACCCCGAGTTCTGGACTTCCCCAACATTGGGATCATTCTTCCTGCACTGAGCCTTTCCAATCCCAGCAGGATTTTATATATTTCTATGATTGGAGACAGTACAGAGATCTCGGAGGGTTGTAGGAATGGAAGAGGATACAGGGATAGGGAGACCATGAAAGGATTTGAAAGCTAGGAGGAAAATTTTTAAATTAAATTGTTCTCAGGCCAGTGTCAGTGCACCCAGTGAGCGTGATGGGTGAACAGGATTTAGTGTGATTTAGAATACAGGCAAGAGTTTCGCATACATTTAGAGGCTGCTCAGTGGGAGGTTAGTCAGGAGAGGGTTAAAGTAGTGAATTTGATGCTTATAAATTCCATCTTGTAGACTCATGGATCAGGGCCCTGGCTAACTAATTGTCAAAGGGATTCTCTTTAAATTATATACTTAAACTGACATGAAATAAACAGCCCAGAGGCAGAAAAGGAGAGAGACTTTGACTACAGTCATCATCCATTCCAGGACTCTGCCACTTCCAATGGAAGTGAGAGAAAGTAGGATTAAATTTGCCATCAAAAAAACTATGGATTCTGTCCCAAGTCATCAAAGGAATGTCTATAAAAGCTCTCATTATGGAATTACAAGAGTCAGAGAGCTTTATGGTGATTGGATAAATGAAATGTTGTTTTGATGAGATTCTTATGAAGACCGAATTCTATGACCTCATCCCATTTTCCATTAATCCCAAAGATTACTGTTTATAGTCCCCAGACCAGGCAGTGCCTTGGACTAGGCCCGATTTCACCAGAGCAGCCGTGTCATCGTGAAAACTGCAGACCTCACTGTCTAGACACAATCTCTCTCATCCAACCCAAAGCGTGCAGGCTCCAGGCTGCTTGCTGGGCAAGCCCATTCGAGAGGGATCTCCCATGGTTACCGTATGATATTCCATCAAGAGGCAACACCCTCATGTTCTTTTTACTTTTATCCAAGTTTCGTGCATGGTAGTGATTTCCAAAACCAGAGGTTAATGTGGGAATGGTGTCCGCACACCGCTCAGTCTGCATAGACCTTCTGCAGAGAGAACATTGGCCAAAACCTTCTTGAAAGGAGAGCAAGCTTGCAGCTTTCTGTGTCCTACTTAAATGCAAGAGGAAACTGTGACTGGGAAATGCTCGTGTGCAGCAGGAAGCCAATATATGACACTTCGGTGATGTGGGTTGCTTCTGATTTAGATCTAACGCAATGAAATTCAGTTTAATACCTGTATTGCTGTAACAGTGGTCCCTGAACTGAAATCATGGGTTGTCGTGGCAGAGAATTCCACAGACTCCACACTCCCTGGGTGAAGAAATTCCTCCTCATCTCAGTCCTAAATGGCCCAGCCTATATCCTTAGGCTAGCGTCTCCTTCCAAGAGAAACATCCTTCCTGTGTTTACCCTGACTGGGCCTGGGTAAGAACCCCCCTCATTCTTCTAAACTCCAGTGAATATATACCGAACCAAGCCAGTCGTCTTCATGTGTCAGTCCTACCAACCCATCGTGGTGGGGAGGTGATGGATCACTGATATCATCAATGGAAAGTTGATCCAGTGACCCAGATGATGTTCTGGGGGTCTGGGTTCAAATCCTGCCACAGCAGGTGGTAGAACTTTAATCCAATAAACATCTGGGATTAAGGGTCTATTGATGACTATGAATCCATTATTGATGGCTGGGAAAACCCATTTGGTTTATTCATGCTCTAAAGGGAAAGGAACTGCTGTCCTTACCCGGTCTCGCCTATATGTGACTTGAAATTCACAGTAATTTGGTTGACTCTCAACTGCCCTCGGGCAGTTAGGGATGGGCAATAAATCCTGTGAATGAATTTAAAGAAAAATCCCAGGAAGCAAAACCTTTTTGTACTTCCCTCCACATCCAAAACATCCTTTCTCAGGTAAGGAGGCAAGTACTGCTCGCAATCACAAGGTCACAATTGATAGGATGACTGAATGGCATTGGATACTTTGATTGGTGGCTGTAACATAACTGATCGTCCACAAGAGTATAGTGGAGGTGTCCCAGATCAGCAGTGGCTGTGGGTTTCAAAACAGGCAGCAGTCTGCTCACCGAGGGCTAGGGATTTGCATCATATTTTAATAGTGAAGTGAGTCATGGGTCAAATTTGTGGCTGTGCCGCACGTATTCAGCGATTCCCACTGACAGATTGGAAAATCCAACAAAATGATGCCAGCGATGAGGTGAAATCCCACACTAACAACTCCAGGCTACCTGGACTTGGTTGAGATTCTCCTATCGCTGTGCCAACCAATCAGAGCAGAGTTTGTCCACACTAAATTATGAAGCATTGGTAAGACATCAGTTGACATCAAGACAAATCATTGACTGTGCCTGGGACGACCTTCAACTTGGCAGGAGTCACTCTGGTCTGCCCGGAATCTGTTGGTCTTCCAGGGCAAAGAGTTGATCTCAACTGAAGACTGGCACGTTCCAAGGCCCAGGATTCAGTGCTGAGGAATGCATTAAAGCTCAGGGCAGCTGCTGCTCAAGCGCAGTGGGGAAAGACCTCAAATATATAGTCTTGTATAAGTAAAAAAGGCCTTTGGTTTGTTTGATATATACAGTCAAACTCCCACATTTGTTTGTTTCTTCATATGCTACTGTACAAAATTGTGACTATATTTTATATATACACACACACATAAACTTTATGAATAAAGTTTATTTTTGAAATTTAAAAAAAGACCTTTGACATCGAGCTCTCTCCCTGTGTAACAATGTACGAAGGCCGCAGGTTTGGCTGACTTGTGCAGTCATTAAACAGGTCTACAATCAGGGAGCTGGTGAAGTCAATGCAGTGAACAGGAAACACTGGCGTGGAGTGTAAAAACAGACGCTATAAAAAAGGTGGGAGAATGTAGCATTGAGTTTCTCATCCATTCTGTAAGGCAAGATGCATGGTATGGAACAGGTGGCCAAGGAGACCCTCTGTCCAACAAGGAAGAGGATGAGATGTCTCCACTTGTTTGAAGACAACAAGCTAAACAGCCCATCAAGTCTGTCACAGTCAAAAACAACAATATAATTATGCTAATCTCATTTGGCTCACAGCTTTGTATGCCTTGGCATCATGAGAGCACATCTAAGTACTTCACAAATGCTATGAGTCATGAGTTATGGGTCATTTGAGAAGAGTGTTCTGCCTCTGCTATCCTTACAAGCACTCAGTTCCAGATTCCACCATCCTCTAGCTGAAAGCACCTTTGCCTCATTTCTCCTGTAAATCTCTGCCCCTTACCTTAATTTTATTTGGAGATAACTCCTGGCTTTGTGGAGGGTGTGAACAAATTGAATAAACTGTGACATTTTTAATCCATTTACTACTTGTGCTTTCATTTCAGAATTAATTTTGACATGGAATGCATCTGTAGTGTTTATTTGCACACAGAGGCCTTTAGAGATTGGTTGCAGGAGCTGGGGTGCATCATTCCTGATGAAGAGTTTATGCTCGAAACGTCAACTTTCCTATTCCTTGGAAGCTGCCTGGCCTGCTGTGCTTTTCCAGCACCACACTCTGGACTCTGATCTCCAGCATCTGCAGTCCTCACTTTCTCCTCCCTGCATCATTGCCCCTGTCAATGTGACTTTGATTTGCTAAGTGCCTGTACAATAAGTGCTGCTTCTGTTACTGTGCTGCACTCTGGGGCCTGTTCAAGTGTGTTGTTTTAAGAGTAGAACATGCGTGCAGGCAAGACGGTTTAGATAGGGGTCTCCCAGCTCCCTCTTCTTATGGTGCCTTGGTGGCTCAGTCGTTAGCACTGCTGCCTCATAGCACGAGGGACCTGCCTCAGGAGATTGTCTGCGTGAAATTTGCACATTCTCCATGGGTCTGTGTGGGTTTCCTCCCACAATCCAAAGATGAATTGGTCATGCTAAATTGACCATACTGTTAGGTGCATTAGTCAGAGGTAAATATGTGGCAGGGGAATAGATCTGGGTGGGTTATTCTTCAGAGGGTCGGTGTGGACTTGTTGGGCTGAAGGGCCTGTTTCCATAATGTGAGGAATCTTAACAAGAATTTGTGGGTGGAATCTTTGCAATTTGACTCAGCTGGATTGTATTGTATTTATATCATTGACCTGTAATATCCAAATTTTAATAATTATATACTGAAGTTCATTGTGTTGCCTTGTTTTCATTGGCATCTGGGGTATTGTTAATCTTCAAATGTTAAAACAAGGAATCCAGTTTGGGGAATCCAGCTGTAGGGTATATCTCAGCTGATCTTGCAGCCACGACTCCAGCAGTATGTGAGCTTTCATTGTATTGTCTTGTTTGCATATAAAACAGAAAAGAGCATCTCAAACAAGAAGCAACTGATGCAATCAGACGCCACCTCCTTATTTGCTGGGTGTACACAGATATACCTCAATCTAAGCCACAACTGCACATTAAGGAGATTGCAGATTGGGACCAGCTGGGGTTTAGCAGTCTAAATATTTTTCATGCAGTGACTGGAATGGAATGTGCACTATGCTGCCATAAAGACACTTTTATTTCCTAACCTAACACCGGATGGGACTCGCACATTGAGTCACTGCGACTCCACTTGTGATACTTTAACAGCATTCCAGTTTATTTTTGAAGATTTCTGTAAAACTGTGAATCACAGCAGAGCCAATGTTGCTATTTAATGGGTCAGCAGTCATTAAATGATAGAGACAGAAAGGCATGTATTACCAAGAGCAAGATAAAAGGTACCATAGTCTAACTGAATCATGGGGCTGCTCTCTCGTCATCAGTGGTAGCTTAACCTGAGGGTCACTACACTCAACTAGAGGCTGAGAAGGAGGGCCCTTCATAGTAACCACAGCTGACACAGGAATTGAGCCCACTCACTTGGTCCCATTCTGTACTGGAAACCAGCTGTCCAGCCAACTGAGCTAACCCACTCCTATGGCAGTGGCTGGTGAATATAGAGGCATGCTAGCCCCTGTGGTAAATGGTCACTGCCCATATCTCTGACTTACATCCACTGGGTTAGAATCATAGAGTCATAGAGATGTACAGCATGGAAACCCCTCGGTCCAACTCGTCCATGCCGACCAGATATCCTAACCTAATCTAGTCCCATTTGCCAGCACTTGACTCAAATCCCTCTCAACCCTTCCTATTCATATACCCATCCAGATGCCTTTTAAATGTTGTAATTGTATCAGCCTCCATCACTTCTTCTGGCAGCTCATTCCATACACGTACCACCCTCTGTGTGAAACAGTTGTCCCTTAGGTCTCTTTTATATCTTTCCCCTCTCACCATAAACCTATGCCCTCTAGTTCTGGACTCCTCCACCCCATGGAAAAGACCTTGTTTATTTATTTATTCTATCCATTTCCCTCATGATGCTCTATAAACCTCTATAAGGTCACCCCTTAGACTCCGATGCTCCAGGGAAAACAGCCTCTCCCTATAGCTCAAGCCCTCCAACCCTGGCAACATCCTTGTAAATCTTTTCTGAACCCTTGTCTGGTCAACCTATGTCAGTTGAGTGGGAAAAACTCAGGGACAGCAACTGTCTGCTCCCGATTCCCTGCACTTTCTGCTGATGTCTTCAGCTTACTCTACACTTATTTCCTAGTTTTGTTTTGTTTCAGGGTCTTTTCTTCTGACCTCTTGTTGGGTTTCCTGACACCATGCACACTGATCGTTGGCAGGAGTGATCATCAGAAACAAACCCTGATGTCAGGCCATATGGGGCAGGTGATGGAAAGTTTTTACAGAGCATGGAAGAGATACAGGAGTGCGATAGAGATATAGGAATGGCTAAGGGAGGACATTCCTAGCTTGATGCCAGGCCAGGAGTTGAAAAGCAGATGAATACTTCCTCAGTTCATGGTTTGTTTGAACTGTCAAGGTGGTCTGTGGGCACAGGGAATGTATTTATTTCAAAAAAAGCAGAACGTACAAGAGAAACTCAGCAGGTCTGGCAGCAACTGTAGGAGAGAGAAACAAAGGTAACATTTCTTCTTCAGATTGATATTTATCTGTAGTACACTTTAAGCATTTAACATGCTGAAAGCCTCTTGATTACACCTTTCTGAAGCATCAGTTGATGTGTTTTTCCATCTTGGAGACACTATTGAATGCAAATTGTTTTTGCACAGGTTTCCAGCTAACCTTCTCCACCCAATACTCTTTTTTCATAAAGAGCCAGCAGCTTTTCTAAAGGGGCAGGTTTTGAGCAGCTGAGAGTCCTGAAGTTCAGTTCGGATTTCAACGCTGGACATGCCTTAGATTCGATATTTACTGTGTAACAGTTAATAACTGTCCCTGAATCAAAATCCTGGAGCTCCCTCTCTAACGACACTGTGGGCAGATGTACCCCAAATGGTTGAAAAGGCAACGCACTGCAACCTTCTCAAGAGCAGCAAGTGATGGGCAATAAGTGCTGGGCCCAGCCAATGAGGCTGACATCCCCTGAACTAATTTCATTTTTAAACATCCTGATGTAGTGTTGGGGGAATGTGGTCAGGCAGTTTCAGACCAAAGGGGTAGCCAAGGACATCCGCATGGGCCCCAGCTATGCCTGCCTCTTTGTGGGATATGTGGAACAGTCCATCTTCTGCAGTTACACTGGCACCATTCCCCACCTTTTCCTCCATTATCGATGACTATAATCACACTACCTCATGCACCCATGAAGAGGTTGAACAGTTCATCAACTTCACTAATACTTTCCACCATAGCCTCAAGGTCACTTGGACCATCGCAAGTTCTTCCCTCCCCCTCCAAGACCACTCTGTTTCCATCTCCGGTGACTGACTCAACGCGGACATCTACTTAAACCCATCAACTCCCACAGCTACCTGGACTACATCTCCTCCCCTTCCTGTAAAAATGCTATCCCTTACTCCCAATTTCCCCACCTCTGCCGCATCTGCTGCCAGGAGGAGCAATTCTACTTCAGAACATTCCAGATGGCATCCTACTTCAACGACCGCAATTTCCCCTCCCATGTAGTTGATGATGTCCTCCACCATATCTCCTCCACTTCCCACACTTCTGCCCTTGAATCCCATCCCTCCAAATGCAACAATGATAGAATCCCACCGCCCCTCCCACTCCCCTCCCTGGACGTCACCTTCCACCCATTAATCTCTGCATACAACGCTTCATCCTCCACCATTTCTGCCTACTACAGTCAGACCCCACCCTCCCCATCCCTACCTGCATGCTGCAGAAACAATTCCCTCTGTGACTCCCTCGTTAGGTCCACTCTCACCCTCCACTCCACACGTTGCCTTGCCACCACTAGAGGTGTAAAACCTGCATCCACACCTCCCCCTCACCTGCAACCAAGGCCCCAAACGATTCTTCCACATCCAGCAAAGATTTCCCTGCACATCTAAACACCTCATCTACTGTGTCCGTTGCTCTCGATGTGGTCTCCTCTACATTGGAGAGACAGGACACCAACTCACAGAACATCTTAGAGAATATCTCCAGGACACACGCATTAAACAACCTAACTCCCTGTGGCCAAACACTTCAACTCCCACTCCACCAAGGACATGCAGGTCCTGGGCCTCCTCCACTGCCAAATCCTAGCCACCTGATACCTGGAGGAAGAACACCTCATCTTCTGCCTTGGGACCCTCCAACCCAATGGCATCAATGCCGATTGGGCCAGTTTCCTCATCTCCCCTCCTCCCACCTGATCCCAGATCCAACCCTCAAACTTGGCACTGCCCTCTTGAACTGTCCTACCTTTCCATCTTCCTTCCCATCTATCTACTCCTCAAGATTCCCTCCAACAACTTGCCCACTACTGATGTCAGGCTCACTGGTCTATTGTTCCCTGGCTTGTCCTTACTACCTTTCTTATATAGTGGCACCACATTAGCCAACCTCCAGTCTTCATTTGTGTGTGAGAATAAAAGCAAGAAAAAACAAACATGCTCCATACTAAGTGTTACTAACCAATAACACAAGAATTACAACATGGTGATTAGGATCAGTGAGTTCTCTTAAGAAACAAAAGTGACAGCAAAATGCCCCAGACTTGAGGCGGTGCCAAAATTACATTTAAACTGGGACCCCAGAAAAATAAATCCTGACAGGAACTGGGAATATTTGACCTGTGAGTCTGTTACAGGCAGAGATTCAGTTCCAGATTGTGCTGTAGCAGGGCCATCAATGCAATATTGGGTGTGTTTCCCAAGGGAAAAGGGTTGTGGAAGGCAAAAAAAACAAATGCTTGAGCTCCAGCTGAAAATAACACAGGATATCATTTTAAAACAGCAAGAGAAAAGTCATTGCCACATTGCTGAATATCAAAGGCAGTGTAACCTTATCACTATCAATCTCCCACACATTGATGGTATTTACAAAAGACAGGGAACATCAGAAAGATGGCTGACCAGGGCAGAAATCTGAACTGAACCTCCACTTCAACCCCTCAACTGCTCAAAACCTTGTCTCTTTAGAAAAGCTGTCGGGTTTTTATGATAAAAGTGTTGGATAGAGAAGGCTAGCATTAAAGGAACTTGGATGTAACAGTGTCTCCAAGATAGAAAAACATATCAACTGATGCTTCAGAGTGGTGTAACCATGAGGCTTTCAGTAAATTAAATGCTTGAAGTGTACTAAAGGTAAATGTCACTCCCGAAAAAGAGTCATTCTGGGTTTGAAATGCTAGCTCAGTTTCTGTCTCCATAGTTACTGCCCTGGCCAGTGGTTAGCACCTCTGCCTGCTAGTGCCAGACATGTGGGTTCGATTCCAGCCTCAGGCAACTGTCTGTGTGGAGTCTGCCCATTCTCCCCGTGTCTGCGCGGGTTTCCTCCGGGTGCTCCAGTTTCCTCTCACAATCCAAGGACGTGCAGGTAAGGTGGATTGTCCATGCTAGATTATCCATAGTGCCCAGAATGTGTAGGTTAAGTGGGTTAGCCATGGGAAATGCAGGGTTACAGGGATGGGGTGGGTCTGGATGGAGGATCAGTGTGAACTTGATGGGCTGAGTGGCCTGCTTCCACACTACAGGGATTCTATGACATTCCCTAGCATGAATTGGATGGCCACGATGCCTTACCTGAATTTTCACTGTTTAAACAAACAATGAAGCTATGCATTTTAGATTTAGCTGTTGCTGAACTGAATAAGCAAGCAGTAAAAATAACGAATGCCAATGGAAATGAGGGATTACATTACTGTGTGAAAACCTGGAAGATCAGCTTTGTGTTTAGAATTCACCGCCCAGAGCTGATGTCATATAAGCACAGCCACAAAAAGCAATTGAACAATTTGTCAAGGGATTCTGTGATAAAGGTGAAGATGGTGATTTTTCAAAGGCTGAGTTGTCTGGGCAGGCGATGGTGCTGATTACAGTTTCAATACCTGTTGAAACTTTCCAAAAATACCTCTTGGATGAAGGTCACAGCATTTCAACGCTGCTTAAAGATGGCAAATAATTAAGCTATTGTAGCCAGACGATATCCACATTCATTTGATGCACTTACCAACATTAGTACAACAGCCATGATAAGGGAAGTAAGAAAGCTGTGTGGGAAGTGCACTCTGTCACATCCATGTGGTGTTGTCCCATATTCTAAAGATGCAAGTCATGTGGTTGAGAAGTACCCTGGGCTTGTCTATAGTTCCAGAGACATAGCCAGAGGCTATAATCAGGCACAACTAAACAGAAAGAGAATTCAGTATGTTGGCAGCAACAACGGGGAGTACACCAGAGATCTGCACTTCCATAAGGTTAGCAGCAGCAAGACAGACCAGAGTGGAGACCCTTTAACCAGAAGGTAAATGACCTTTGTGCATGGTCAATGTGACACAGTGTGTGGACAAAATTAGTTATAAGATTCTGCCACAATTAACATTATACGTGCAAAGAAAATTGACAAACACACACTCAAGTCCAAAGTCAACACTGCTGTTCTTAGCTTTGAGAGAATTCACATATAAGAACTCCATGTACCTATGTGTACACAATGTTTTGACTCTGCTGGCAGTCAGTCTGTTGTGGGTTTAAAAGTTGAATACACAGAAATTATTTGATGTGTTGTAATGCCTACTACATAACTTATAATGTGTGTAACTGTTGACAGCAGCCCTTAGAGTTAGCCAATTATTGACAAGTTATTGATTTTTACACAATGATTGTTAACATCGAATGATGAACAGTGATGGGTAACATTGTGCTGATGGGACTGTTGGTTCATTAGTCAGCAGGCAAGTTCCTCTCCACATGCAGAGGTAGAACAACAATCTTAAATCATACCAAAGTGCAAGAGACAATTCCAAATGTCTTTGTTTGTTACAGTATCAGCGTGTTGAAAACATAACTTGAGAGTTAGCAGGCCAATCCCTACTGCAGAAAGGAAGCACTGCAGATTCTGGAGATCAGAGTCAAAGAGTGTGGTGCTGGAAAAGCACAGCCGGTCAGGCAGCATCCGAGGAGCAGGAGAGTTGATGTTTCGGGCATAAACCCTTTAGCAGGGTCCTGATGAAGAGCTTATCCTAGAAACGTCGATTCTCCTGCTCCTCGGATGCTGCCTGACTGGTGCGCTTTTCCAGCACCATACTTTTCAATCCCTACTGAAAACACAGAAATGTGGAAAATAGGAGAAGGAGTAGGCCATTCAGCCCTTCAAGCCTGCTTCACCATTCAGTATGATCATGGCTGACTGACTCAGCCGCCTGGTCTTGCTTTTCCCCATGTCCTTTGCTCCCTTTAGCCCCTAATGGTCTCTCCAACTCCTTCTTGAAATTGTACCATGTTTTGGCCTCAACCAGTTTCTGTGGGAATGAATTCCACAGGCTCATCACTCCCTGGGTGATGACATTGCTTCTCATCTCAGTCCAAAATGATCTACCTCGTGTCCTTAGACTTTGATGCCAGGTTCTGAATTCATTGTGAATATCCTTCCTGCATCTACTCTATCTAGGCTAGTTAGAATTTTATAGATTTCTATAAGATCCCTCCTCTTTCTTCTGAACTCCGGTAAATATAGTCCTAACTGTCTCAATCTCTCCTTAAACATTAGTCCTGTAAGACCAGTAATCAGTCTGGTAAACCTTCACTGCACTCCAAGAAAACCTCCTTAGGTAAAGAGACCAAAACTGCACCCAGTATTCCAAGTGTGGTCTCATCAGGCCCTGTATAATTGCAGCAAGCCTGATCCTGTCAGAAAGTGTGACACTGGAAAAACACTGCAGGTCAAGCAGCATCTGAGGAGCAGGAGAGTTGACGTTATGGGCATGAGCCCTCCATCAGGACACATTTCTGATGCCTAAAATGTCAACTCTCCTGCTCCTTGGATGCTGCCTGACTGGCTGTGCTTTTCCAGCACCACACTTTTCAACTCTGATCTCCAGTATCTGCGGTCCTCACTTACTCTTAATCCCTGCTCCTGTAATCTTCCATGAAGGCCAATATACAAATTACCTTCTTTACTACCTGCTGCATCTGCATGCTTGCCTTCAGTGACTGGTGGATGAGGATATTTTTTCATATTATATTGTATGTGCCATGCATTTTCCCACTCCCTCAGCTTGTCCCAGTCACACTGAAGCATCTCTGCATCCTCCTCACAGTTCACCATCCCACCCTGCTTTGGTTTGTCCATTACTGAGAGGCCAGTTTATCTCACTTGAGAAGGATGAGTGAGTGCGGGATTGGTAACAAGCAAGGAAAAGTCAGCTGTCTAAAGAAGGGTCACAGGACTCGAAACATTATCTCTCCACAGATGCTGCCAGATCTGCTGAGTTCCTCCAACAATTCCTTTTTGTTTGAGGGTAAAGAGATATTGTCAGAAAGTCTGTACAATTTGCGAGTTGAAATTAGGGCACAGCAGACATCCTAACAGAATGTGAAATACTTAAACTGCATTCAGAGGTGGATTTTAGATTCTTGAGTGTGCAATGCACAACAGCAAATATTAAGATTTCCTTAGAAGTTGAGAAAAGGTCCACAGAGACATGACATATGAGGATTAACAGCTGAAGAACAGAAAGATTGGCAAAAGACATGGACCACATTAGATCATTACAGAATCAGATTAAATTTTTGTTGTCATCAACTGAATTCACATCACTTAGACCAAGTTTTACAATATCCACAGATTACTTCATGAGCTGATCCTGAAAGAAAGGTCACACAGTGTGATTTTTCAGATGGAGACCTAGCAAACAGAATTGTTGGGTTGGTGGTTATACCTAAGGCCATGGGAGCCAGATCAACCAAAGACTCTTAACTTTGGAGTGCTACTCAAAAAAACAGATGCAGGTAGGAAGTGATCCTAGCAGATCGATGTAAGTTACATGCCCTGAGTACAATGTAATTAATAGAATACCCAGGCATGGCAAAACATTTGGAAAGTGTATGGTCTTCTACATGCACCAATGCAATGGACAGTTTTCAATCAATTTCACAAGGTATGTGGTAGAAAAGACCATTGACAGAGGCAGGAGCAAAATGCTGAAACAGCCAAAATCCAAAAATGACAGCACAAAAGGAATACCTTCCAACCAGAATAAAGACCATCTGATACCCTGCCACATCTCTATACATGGCATGATCAACATGCCAGAATCAAACAATAAACTTAGGAGACAAATATTGCTGAATACTTGCTACAGGTCATCCAAAATGTTTGCAAAAATTAACTTTCCTCAGATACACAGTAACTATTAGCTATTGGCTAATATTGATCCCTACACAAGTCCCAATATACTTCCCTTGTGAGTTCTAAAAGATGTGTACTCTCTGACATGGAAAGCCATGATAAGATCCAGAAATGTAAAACTCCAGCAATGGTTCACTAATTCCATGTTCAGTATCGATTGTACTGGAGCGCTAGTAAAAACAATCAGCTTGGAGATCGTGGATATTCTACATGGTAAACATTGCTAGACCTGCAATTGCACCAACAGGCCATGAGCTCTCGAGAGCCACAATCCAAGGAATTAGTCATTCATCAGAGGTACAACAAAAACTGTAGTAATCTATTCATGACATACTTAGAGAGCCAAATATGACAGAAGAATGGAACACTTCAAGTTTTTTAAAACTGGGTGAAGTGAAATCTCATCTCTCTGCTGTGGAGAATAGAAAGAGGCAGAGGATGTGGTCATGTGAAAATATTGGGTTACTTCAGAGTACAATGGGATCCTGAACAGATGGGCAAATGGGCTGAGGAGTGGCAGATGGAGTTTAATTTAAATAAATGTGAGGTGCTGCATTTTGGAAAAGGAAATCAGTGTAGGACTTATACACTTAATGGTAAGTCCTAGGGAGTTTTAGTGAACAAAGAGACCTTGGAGTGCAGGTTCATAGCTCCTTGGAAGTGGAGTCACTAGTAGGTAGGATAGTGAAGAAGGTGTTTGATATGCTTTCCTTCATTGGTCAGGGCATTGAGTATAGGAGTTGGGAGGTCATGTTGCAGTTGTACAGAACATAGGTTAAGCCACTTTTGGTATATTGTGTGCAATTCTGGTCTCCCTCCTATTGGAAGGATGTTGTGAAACTTGAAAGGGTCCAGAAAAGAGAATGGTGCATGTATGGAATGAGCTGCTAGAGGAAGTGATGAAGGCTGGTACAATTACAGCATTTAAAAGGCATATGGATGGGCATGTGAATAGGAAGGATTTAGAGGGATATGGACCGAGTGCTGGCAAATGGGACTAGATTGGGTTTGGATGTTTGGTCAACATGGCGAAGTTGGACCGAAGGGTCTATTTCCGTGCTATACATCTCTATGACTCTATGACAGAGGAGGTTTATTAGACTGATGCCTGGAATGGGCAGGATGTCTTGGACAAGTTAAAATGATACCCTCCAGAATTTCGAAGAGTAGGGGAGTGACTTGAACAGAGAATATCAAGATGGGTCTTGATAGGGGGTGAATGTGGAAAGAAATCTTCCTCTGGTTTGAGAATCTAGAACTAGCAGTCACTGTTTAAAAAGAAGTGGTCACCCATGTAAGACAGAGACATGGAGTAACGTTTTTCCTCTTTTTCGCAGCTTCTGCAGTATTTTGCGTTTATTTCTTATTTATTTAGTTTCTTTGGTTTGTTGTCATTTACCACAATTGATTACCAATATCCACATTTGGACACCTGCTTTGAACTGTCCTTCTCCATCGGCGATCACTGGCCATTAAAAACATTAGTATTTTGTGTAGAGACTCATAAGTCACAGAGTTGGCTCAGTGGGCGGCACGGTGGCACAGTGGTTAGCACTGCTGCCTCACAGCGCCAGAGACCCAGGTTCAATTCCCGCCTCAGGCGATTGACTGTGTGGAGTTTGCACGTTCTCCTCGTGTCTGCGTGGGTTTCCTCCGGGTGCTCCGGTTTCCTCCCACAGTCCAAAGATGTGCGGGTCAGGTGAATTGGCCGTGCTAAACTGCCCGTAGTGTTAGGTAAGGGGTAAATGTAGGGGTATGGGTGGGTTGTGCTTCGGCAGGTCGGTGTGGACTTGTTGGGCTGAAGGGCCTGTTTCCACACTGTAAGTAATCTAATCTAATCTAAAGAGTTATAGAGATGTACAGCACGGAAACAGACTCTTCGGTCCAACTGGTCCATGCCGACCAGATATCCCAACCTAATCTTGTCCCATTTGCCAGCACTTGGCCCCAATCCCTCTAAACCCTTCCTATTCATATATCCATCCAGACACCTTTTAAATGTTGCAACTCGCACAGCCTCCACCACTTCCTCCGGCAGCTCATTCCAGACACACAGCATCTTCTGTGAAATAAATCTTTGGAACATTCTGAAAAGTCAGTGATAGCAGAGTCTTTGAATATCTTTAATGCCAAGAAAGGTAGATGCTTGGTGAGTAAGAGGGTGAAATGGGCAGAGAATGTGGAGTTGAGATTACAGTCAGACCTCAATATCCAAAGACAGATAGGATGGATTCATGCTCCTTACTTACATGTTCTTGCGCACGTACAAATGTTACCAGCAACTAAGAAGAGGGCTGAAATGCATGGAACTAATGCAAATGGTATGAGAACTAAATTTGACTTCATCTGCAGAGGAATGACTTCAATAATTGCCGTCAAAAAAAATGACATGTTGTTTTAAATAAAAATTGGCTTGACTGAAAGCCAGAATGGGTTAGAACAATTTTAAAAGAGAGTAAAGACATGAAAAAGGGAGGGGCTGTTGCTTGATTTATTGAAGAATGTATTCAAAAAGCTTGCCAGTAATAACATACAGATGTGGATTGAGTGAAGGAATATATAAAGTGAGTTGGTGGGGGGGGGGGGGGGGGGGGGTGGTGGAGAGGTACACACTACTGCATGTCCTTTACAGTGAAATAGTTTGAAAGGAATTGAAAGGGTAAATCTAGAGAGTTTAAAGAGCAACAGAAAAATAATAGGACGGTAAAATTGGGGACAATTAACTATTCATAGGTTGGGAAAGCACAGCTGGAAGGGTTTAAATGGAGAGGGATTTAATGTCAAACGGGTGTAAATTAAGATTGAGAACTTGCAATGAATTTTTTAAAAATATGTAAAGTTCACAAAAATATACTGAAGTATCGACAGCAAGTTCAGAATTCTACCACACGGGAAGAGGTCAAATTCCCAGAAACCCCTTCTCCAAACGATGCCACTGGCAATGGTGGGAGAGAGTTTGGAAAGATTATATGAATTGAACGTTGTCATTTCTAACCTCCTGCACCTCCCCAGATTGGGCAGACCTTTGCAAAGTTATTGCTGCTGCTTTGGTTAAATTTCCACACAGCTTGTGAATTGTCAACACTTAAAAATAGAAGCTGTTTTCAAACGTGGCGACTGTTTGTGGCATTAAGTGGCCCCCGGTTTGAACAGACCACTAGGGAGGGGCCTGGATGACAAATATACCCACGCAGAGAGAACAAAGGATACCCCATCAGGGAATGTCAGACCGGTCCCTCCCTGGTGGTTTGTTCAAAGAAAGCATATACTTCTCATTTTCCCTCTTTTAAAATGTCTCATCTCAAGGGCAGGTCAAGTAATCCTGAGGAAATCAAAATTTCCTTAAACCAAGAACAATACCCAATTTGATACACTTAACCTCCCTGATAATTTTTTTTTAAATCAGGCAAATCTGGTGTTTTCCTGAGCTACCTTAAAGATGTTTGCTGTGCAATATCCTGTGTACTGTCTTGCTATTCTTCACTCTCAATTTCTCTAATCCTCACTCTCCCTCTGACTATTATTCCCTTTCCTTCCATCTAATCTTCATTCTCCCTCTCTTTAATCTTGACTCTCCCTCTCTCTAATCTTCATTCGTCCACTCTCCTCTCTTTAATCTTCTCTCTCCCTCTCCCTACCTCTCACATTCCCCTTTACTAATTATTACTCTCCTATTTAATCCTCATTCCTCCTCTCTCTAAGCCTCATTCCCCCTCTCTGTAATATTTCTTCTCCCTCTCTTTATTCTCCACTTCTCCACTGTCCCTTTCTCACAATCCTCACTCTCCCTCTCTGTAACCCCACTCCCTCTCTCTTTAATACAGTCCTACTCCCCTGCATCATTGCTTTGTGATGAGATGGTTCCGTGTGTGTTTATTGAGCACCTCTATGAGGTGAATGTACTGGCTGGTGTTGCTCTACCTTGTTCTAATCCACCAAACAGATCCTTTAACAATGGTGCACAGTGCAGCCGTCTGTATAGCAGACAACACAGATGAGATGCAATAACCACCTAATTACCTGTGAAGTCACTTGAGGAGGTAACCTCACCCTGTGAATCATGCCATGTTATTACTCTGCTCCATAGATGATTATAGACAAGCATTACGCCCCTTTGATATGACAGTACAAATACCATCCTGTCCATCCATTACTTGATAATAGTTTCCATTGCATTCTTCTTGGCATCTACCCATCACCTGAGCTCATTGACTTTCTTTGGCTCTCAGTTTCGCAATATCTTGATTTTAAAATCCTCATCTCATATTTCTTCATCTTGAACCCTCCCTATTTCTGCCGACCTTCAAGCCTCAGAGTTCTTTGTGTTTCTCAAATACTCTTAAGCACCTCTAATTTATACCACCTTACCATTGGTACCTGTGTTTTCAACAAACCGGATTCCAGGTCAGAAATACCCATGAAGACTCTCCCTGCCTGTCCACATCCCTCTCCTCTGTACAGCCAACCTCTGCCCAAGCTTTAGGAGTTCTGACTTTATATTGACTTCTGTAGCTGTTTGGTTAATGCTCCTGTGGAGCGGCTGAGGATCCTGGGATTGTATTCATTGGAGTTTAGAAGATTAAGGGGAGACTTAATAGAAACTTACTAGATAATACATGGCTTGGAAAGGGTGGATGCTAGGAATTTTTTTCCGTTAGGCGAGGAGACTAGGACCCGTGGACACAGCCTTAAAATTAGAGGGGGTCAATTCAGAACAGAAATGCGGAGACATTTCTTCAGCCAGAGAGTGGTGGGCCTGTGGAATTCATTGCCGCAGAGTGCAGTGGAGGCCGGGACGCTAAATGTCTTCAAGGCAGAGATTGATAGATTCTTGATGTCTCGAGGAATTAAGGGCTACGGGGAGAACGCTGGTAAGTGGAGTTGAAATGCCCATCAGCCATGATTGAATGGCGGAGTGGAATCAATGGGCCGACGGGCTTATGGTCTTATGGTTTCAACACTTTTAATGGTGCTATACAAATACAATTTGGGTGTTGGATAGTTCAGTTGGCTAGATGACCAGGGAGTGGTGAAAAACAATGATACACAGCATAGAAATGGTACAAACAGTTGACTGTTTGGATTCAATCAGTGCACTGGCTGTGATAGTTTGTAGAAGCCCTGCCTCCTCACCTTACCCCATATCTGAGGAATGATGAACCTCAATCTATACAAAAGCAATTATCTCTCTCTAATGGAGAGAGCTGCCTCTGGTCCAACCACAAGACCCCTGTCTGGCTACTGTCCCGCCGATGTGCTTAAAACTAAGACTCTTCCTGCCTGCACCCGCCTGCTCTGGGTTTGTCTGAACGGGCAAGAGAGGTTCCTCCAAAGTGTTGGCCAATATTTCTCACCCAACTGACATGTTCCGTCAGTCCATGGCTTTTTGTCAATCTTTCTGTGTATATGATGAATCCTGCTATCAATATCTTGTGGCGAGGGAGTTATCATTGTTCAAAAGCTGATCTGGGCTAGCCATATCAATACTGTGGCTACAAGAACAGGCCAATTCTGTGGAAAATAACTCTGCTCCTGACTTCCCAAATCCCATCCACCAAATGCAAGGGACAAGCCAGGCGTGTGACGGAATACTGCCCATGTCCCTGGATGATTGCAGCTCTGACCACACCCAAGAAGCCAACACCAATCAGAACAAAGTATTCTGCTTAATTGGTGTCCCAAGTATCACAAAACCATAGAATTCCTACAGTGCAGAAGCAGGCCATCTGGCCCATCGAGTCTATTCTGACCCTCTGAAGATCATCTCACCCAGACCCACCCTTTGCCTGCATTTCCAATGGCTAACCCAACTAACCTACACATCCCTGAATTCTATGGGCAATTTAGCATGGTCAATTCACCTTACCTGCACATCGTTGGACTGCGGGAGGAAACCCAGGCAGGCATGGAGAGAATGTACACACTCCACACAGACAGTCACCTGAAGCTGGAATCGAACCCAGGTCCTTGATATGGTGAGGCAATAGTGCCAACCACTGAGCTGTCATGCTGCCCCCTATCACTTTCAATATTCACTCCCTCCACTAGCAGCAGTAGTGGTGTGTACCATCTATTAGTTGTAATGTGATAACTTACCAAGCATCTTTCAAAAGAATTTCCAAACCCACAACCTCTACCATGTGGATGGACAAGAGCATCAGATACATGGGAACATGACCACCTACAAATCCCCCCTCCAATCCACTCGCCATCCTGACTTGGAAATGTATCACCATTCCTTCAATGCCTGACTTGATCATTCCCAGCTCCACTTTCCAGCCTTTTCCCTGAACCGTTGATTTCCTTAACAATTAAAAATCAGTCTCTCACTGGCCAAGTCACATTTTCACCACAATATTAGCAGCCCTCACTCATTCATACTCAAATACCTGGAGATCCACAATATAAAAGAATTATAAAGTCTGTTCAGAATTGTCTGTAAAAGAATAATTGGATAAAGATTCAGCCTTATTCCCATGCCCTCCCTCCTTCACATCTGGCAGACAAACATTTGGCTGAATTTGAGATTAAGTGCTAAATGTGGAGGATTTCAGGATTGGATAGTGATATTGTTAGTGGGTTCATAGAAAATCTGTTGTTCTTATCAAGACAAAATCCCCTCTCATACAGGGCAGCTGTTTATAAAGTTTGACCCCATCAGAACCTTGTTTATCAAATGCTTTATTTGGTCAATTTCATCCATTACAGAGTCAGATATCAAAGGATTATTGTTTTATAATCGTTTTGAAAACCGCAGTAAGTTTTCAATCATCCTTTGTGACTTTTCTTCCAGCAACGAGCTGTTATCCAAATTCTGGTCTGGAGTCTCTGTTTCACAAATTATTCGGTTTTTTTCTGGCCTGTACTGTTTAATTGTGATGTCCATGCTTTCCCAGAGGCAGACTCTGCAGAACTGGTCAATGTTACCAATGCTGTTGGAGTTTACCACACACAATATCCCAATGACCACTCCAGGTAAAACCGAACCTTACTTTTCATCTCCAAACTTCCAGAGCTAATAAATAAACGTGACCCAAGAAAATGAGAACACTATTTTTATGCTAGGAATGATTTTTCTCCTGGTTTTTCTCACAACAGAGCGTAGGAAATTAAAATTTAATTCCTGGGTACTCCAGGACAACCCAAGAAACTTGGCAACTCCAGGCCTGGTGCTGGACTTGATCACAGCCTTAGATTTCGACGAGAACTAACTGCAGTAAAATGACAAGACAAGTGAATTGTGAAGAGCAGAATCTCAATTCAAAGTCAACAGCAGCAATGACCTAACTGACACCATTAACCTTTCCAATAAAAATGAGATTTACTTTGGGCGGCACGGTGGCACAGTGGTTAGCACTGCTGCCTCACAGCTCCAGAGACCCGGGTTCAATTCCCGACTCAGGCGACTGACTGTGTGGAGTTTGCACATTCTCCCCGTGTCTGCGTGGGTTTCCTCCGGGTGCTCCGGTTTCCTCCCACAGTCCAAAGATGTGCGGGTCAGGTGAATTGGTCATGCTAAATTGTCCGTAGTGTTAGGTAAGGGATAAATGTAGGGGTATAGGTGGGTTGCGGGTCGGTGTGGACTTGTTGGGCCGAAGGGCCTGTTTCCACACTGTAAGTAATCTAATCTAATCTACTTTCACATTTCTCATGAAATCCGAAAGTGCTTTACAGCCAATGAAAAGTAAACGTTGCAAGAAAAGTGTAATGTAGGAAACCCAGCAAAGTCCACAAAGCAACATCACAGTGAACTGATACAGATGTTGACAAAGTCTGAAGTCACACGGAGAGGTTTGATGGTAGCTGTCTTTTCCCCAAGATGGGGAATTTCAAGACTAGGGAACACATTTTTAAGGTGAGAGGAGAGAGATTTAAAAAAGACATAACAGGCAAATGTTTTACACAAAAGGTTGTTCGAATGTGGAATGAACTTTCTGAGGAAGTGGTGGATGCGAGTGTAATTGCAACTTTAAAAGACATTTGGTTGGATGCATGAATTGGAAAGGTTTGGAGGGATATGGGCCAGGAGCAGGCAGGTGTGCTAGTGTAATTTGGGATTAAGTTCAGCATGGACTGCTTGGATCAAAGGGTCTGTTTCTAATCCAACAGGTTTATTTGAAATCACAAGCTTTCAGAGTGCTGCTCCTTCATCAGATGAAGTCACTTCACCTGCTGAACTATAACCTGGTGTCATGTGACTTGTGACTTTGTCCAGAATCAAACGTTTGGTGCTGGGAACACACAGCAGGTCAGGCAGCATCCCCTTCAGCATCAGGAATGATGAAAGGCTTATGCTTGAAACATTTACTCTCCTGCTCCTCGGATGCTGCCTGACTTTGGCCACCCCAGACCAACTTCAGTATCTGTACATCAGAGATGTTGATGGGGTTTAAAATTGGTCAGGACATGATCTACTGGAAATTGACCATAGTGTATGATAAGATAATATAACTACGTGCTTCCATGCAACAATAATTTTAAGGTAATTTACAACAACTGAGAAAGGTTCATTGAGCAAAAGGACAAAGACGAATCTTTATAAACACTCATTGTCTAACAGTTAAAGGTTGAGGTAATCAGTCATGTAACAAATATATTCAGATTAAAATTTAACATAACAAAACATTTAAAGCAAAGACAGTCCAGTGTGATTATTGTGTTCCATGTGTTAAATTGGAAAGCAAAAGACCCTCAGAGGTTTACAGGAGTTTTAGTGTAAATCTACAGTTTAGTACAAGCACCAGTTTCTATCTTTCTCTCTGGGGCCATTCTCTTTCCAGAAGCAAGCTCTGTCCTGGTGGAAGGTCCAACTCCTACTTCTTAAAATAAACCCAGCCACCATTTAAACCATTCACTCATCCAGCAAATAACCAGCACTGACCACCAGCGACAGTCTGACACAACCCAACCCAAAAACGGAGAAACTGTATTCTGATCAGCATGGACGAGTTAGACCGAAGGGTTTGTTTCCATGATGTACATCTCTATGACTCGATAATTAAATGGGACCAGATTAATTTCGGATATCTGGTTGGTGTGAATGAGTTGGACTGAAGGGTCTGCTTCCATTATGTACATCTCTATGACTCTATGACTAAATGGGACCAGATTAATTTTGAATATCTGGTTGGCATGATCGAGTTGGAACAAAGAATCTGTTTCCATGCTGTACATCTCTATGACTCTATAAACATGAGAAAGGTCTAAACCAGAATGATTTTGTGGAGAGGGTGCCGAGACAGATGATACGCTCTAGGCCCCATGCTGCCCATCTCTCCCTAAAACCTTTAACGCTTCTGATGTACAAGGACACAAGAAGCCAGCTTATTTTTACAGTTTCAATAACCCACCACCACTTAAAGAAAACACCCAATCACTTAATTACAATCATTGCCCACCAGGGCAAGATTGTAATACCACGGGTAAAAGGAGGGGACTAAATCAAAATAAGTGAACACTTCTGTTAATTTCAAAACCCATTATTCTACTCCTCGAGCTGCTCTGTTTAACCCTCACAGGGACGTGCAATTCCAACACTGACGTATTTTCATATTCAGTGCATTCCCTTCATTCAGATCCACCTGGTAGTTGCCTCTGGTCCTTTCTGCATTCAGTCTCCAGTTAGTTTTTGGTCTTCCAGTTTCAACTAGTTATTTGATCGTGAGATCATCAAAGCGAGATTTCCCCATGCTGTGGCATCACTGGATTGACTGGGGGACACACTTTCAGTGAAGGGCTAGGAAATAAAGCCCTGCACCTTTCATGAGCTCCGAAAGAGTTGGATGGTTTACTACGTTGGAAACACATTTACTGTTGTAATCTATGAAACACAGCAGCCGATCTGTGCGCATGATGTGGAGGTGCTGGTGTTGAACTGGGTGTGGACAAGGTCAGAAGTCATACTACACCAGGTTATATTCCACAGGTTTATTTGAAATCACAAACTTTCGGAATGCTGCACCTTCATCAGGTGAAAGCTTGTGATTTCAAATAAACCTGTTGGACTATAACCTGGTGTCATGTGACTTCTGAATCTGTGCACAGGAAACTCCCACAAACAGCAACTTGGTAATGACCAGTGTTGGTTGAAGGATAACTGTGGGCCCAGAAAACTAGGGAGAGTCTTCCCTGCTTTCCTGTGGAAGAGCTCCCCCAGGGACCATTGTGTGTTCCAGGGTTGGATACTTAATTTTATTGATTTATTGGAAAAACCTCAGACAGTACAGCAGCCCCTACCATGCTGCCCCCCCCCCCCCCACCCCACCAGCATATTAGGAATGTCAATATGAATTTTGCACTCATCTCTTGCAAATAGGTCAGTGAGGAGCAATCAGAGGAGGAATCTAGGGCAGGAATACCACCCCCAGTTCTCTCTCCATACAATCCACCACCCCAGCACTACCCTCACCTCCTGCCAACTCTGGGTAAAAAATGAGGTCTGCAGATGCTGGAGATCACAGTTGAAAATGTGTTGCTGGTTAAAGCACAGCAGGTCAGGCAGCATCCAAGGAATAGGAAATTCGACGTTTCGGGCATAAGCCCTTCATCAGGAATGAGGAGAGGGTGCCAGGCAGGCTAAGATAAAAGATAGGGAGGAGGGACTTGGTGGAGGGGCAATGGAGATGTGATAGGTGGAAGGAGGTCAAGGTGAGGGTGATAGGCCGGAGTGGGGTGGGGGCGGAGAGGTTAGGAAGAAGATTGCAGGTTAGGAGGGCGGTGCTGAGTTGAGGGAACCGACTGAGACAAGGTGGGGGGAGGGGAAATGAGGAAACTGGAGAAATCTGAGTTCATCCCTTGTGGTTGGAGGGTTCCCAGGCGGAAGATGAGGCGCTCCTCCTCCAACCGTCGTGTTGTTATGTTTTGCCGGTGGAGGAGTCCAAGGACCTGCATGTCCTCGGTGGAGTGGGAGGGACAGTTAAAGTGTTGAGCCACGGGGTGGTTGGGTTGGTTGGTCCGGGCGTCGCAGAGGTGTTCTCTGAAGTGTTCCGCACGTAAGCGGCCCGTCTCCCCAATATAGAGGAGGTCACATCGGGTGCAGCGGATGCAATAGATGATGTGTGTGGAGGTACAGGTGAACTTGTGGCGGATATGGAAGGATCCCTTGGGGCCTTGGAGGGAAGTGAGGGAGGAGGTGTGGGCGCAAGTTTTACATTTCCTGCGGTTGCAGGGGAAGGTGCTGGGAGTGGAGGTTGCGTTAGTGGGGGGGGGTGTGGACCTGACGAGGCAATCACGAAGGGAGTGGTCTTTGCGGAATGCTGATAGGGGAGGGGAGGGAAATATATCCCTGGTGGTGGGGTCCGTTTGGAGGTGGCAGAAATGACGGCGGATGATACGTTGTATACGGAGGTTGGTGGGGTGGTAGGTGAGAACCAGTGGGGTTCTGTCTTGGTGGCGGTTGGAGGAGTGGGGCTCAAGGGCGGAGGAGCGGGAAGTGGAGGAGATGCGGTGGAGGGCATCGTCGATCACGTCTGGGGGGAATCTGCGGTCCTTGAAGAAGGAGGCCATCTGGGCTGTGTGGTGTTGGAACTGGTCCTCCTGGGAGCAGATGCGGCGGAGACGAAGGAATTGGGAATATGGGATGGAGTTTTTACAGGGGCAGGGTGGGAGGAGGTGTAGTCCAGATAGCTGTGGGAGTTAGTCGATTTATAGTAGATGTCTGTGTTGAGTCGGTCGCCTGAGATAGAAATGGAAAGGTCTAGGAAGGGGAGTGAGGAGTCTGAGACAATCCAGGTGAATTTGAGGTCGGGATGAAAGGTGTTAGTAAAGTTGATGAACTGTTCAACCTCCTCGTGGGAGCACGAGGCAGCGCCGATACAGTCATCGATGTAGCGGAGGAAAAGATGGGGGGTGGTGCCAGTGTAATTGCGGAAGATGGACTGTTCCACATATCCTACGAAGAGACAGGCATAGCTGGGGCCCATGCGGGTGCCCATGGCAACTCCTTTAGTTTGGAGGAAGTGGGAGGATTGAAAAGAGAAGTTATTCAGGGTGAGGACCAGTTCAGTCAACTCTGACCTGCTAAGATCGATTGTCAAGCCAGCAATGGTGTTCTAGTTGGACTTGAGAATCCAACCTGAGAATCTGCTATTTCCATGTGGCGTTGTTAGAACAATAACTACATTACATTGCAGACTTATTAAACCAAATCTTGCTTTCCGGTTACACTTCCCCTCTCTCTGAAGTCAATCTGCACTGTATTATGCGTTTGTTTCCCCTGTGATCTGAATGGGATATCCTTTATAGAGTGATTGAGGAAGTAGAGTCACTGATTTAAAATACATCAGGAAGTGTTCGAACTGCCTTTCGAAGATTATATTGTGTCCTGCGTTATCTCCACAATTCAATTACTTGCAATTCTTCAATTTTGATCATTATAGTAGATCTAAAAACAACTTCAGGATGACTATGGAATGCCAAATCTGCTGATTTTTTTCCAGATAATTTTTTTTGCCAGCACTAATTGGTCTCCCAGTTTTATTTCTGCTCTGTCAGAAAGAAATAATGTGCATTTATGTGATGCCTTCCACATCCGGAGGCCATCCCAATGTCCTTACTTTCTAACAGCCTGACATAGTCTTAATCACAGAATAATACGGTACAATGTCCCAGAGACCAATATCCCTGAGTATGCCTCGTCCCGTCAGTAGAACAGACCTGTGGCGCAGTGAGGGGTTTGGAGGGTCTTTGAGGAGGGAGTTGTGCTGGCCCCTGACATTGACTCCAGGTGTCATGAAGTCTCATGATAACCTCATGCTGTTTATCACTTGCCAACACCAGACCACACACATCCCGTGAATAAATAAAAAAGGGAACGACTGCTTTATATAGCAGTATCCATAACTCATTAGGGAAGTGTGTTACTATTAATGTAGGGTGTATGATCATAATTAGATAATTTGCAATCACGATGTTGGTTAAGGGAAAATGATTGGCCAGAACATCAGAAAGATATCTTCAATTTCTCTGAAAACAAAACTGCTGCAGGATATTTTGTGTCCACCTGAAAAAATAAATGCATCCTCCTACCTCCTCTGAAAGAGCACACATGACAATGCAGCACTCCCTCAACACTGTATTTGAATATCAAGGGGTCTTGTGGCACAGTGGTAGTATCCCTCCCTCTGAGTCAGCTGACACAAGTTCAAGTCCCACCTACTCCAGAGGTATGTGATAACTTTCTGAATCAGTTGATTAGAAATATCTAGTTGGTAGGATTATGTATAAAGCAAGTGGGGAATAGTATCCCCCTGCAAACCCCTTCCACCAGTCACTGGACTACCCTTCCAGGTCCCATCAGGCAGTCATGGTCAACTATCAATATGTGATAGAGTCATACAGCATGGAAACAGACCCTTCAGTCCAACTCATCTGCACTGACCAGGCATCACATTCTGTTCTAGTCCCATTTGCCAGCACTTGGCCCATATCCCTCCAAACCCTTCCCACTCATCTACCCATCCAGATGTCTTTTAAATGTTGTAATTGTACCAGCCTCTACCACTTCCTCTCATAGCTCATTCCATACATGCACCACCCTCTGCGTGAGAAAAGTTGTCCCTTAGGCCTCTTTAAATCTTTCCCCTCTCACCCTAAACCAATGCCCTCTAGTTTTGGACTCTCCCACCCTAGGAAAAAGATCTTGGCTATTTACTCTATCCACGCTCCTCGCGATTTTTAAACCTCTATAAGGTCACCCCTTAGCCTCTGATGCTCCAGGAAAATAGCCCCAGCCTATTCAGCCTCTCCCTTTAACTCATCCCTCAAGGCAACATCCTTGTTATTCTTTTCTGTATCCTTTCACATTTATGCAACCCATGACCTGATACTTGGCGCGGTTCCAAAATGTTGCATTTTATTACATCCCATCCAAACCCCAACACATTCTATCACTTCATTGGTGCAAACCTTTCTGTTTGATGGTGATTGAGAGGCCAGCTCTGTATTTGTGGTGATATCCACCATCCACAAGGCACAAGGCAGGAGTGCGATGCAATACTCTCCACTTGCCTGGATGGGTGCAGCTCCAACAACACTCAGGAAGCTTGACACCATCTCTTAAGGTTCCATTGCAGAACTCCTATTAGTTGAGGGAATGAACTGAACAAAACAGCAAACATAAGGAGGAAGTGCAAGGGGCAAAATACAAGTTTCTTCACAGCAGAACACTCATAAGATAAACTGTACCACACCCTGAATCTCCATTACACCTTTAGCAAAGCAAAATGACCCCTTGTGTTGCACTCCTGCAATAATCAGGCAAAAATTACTATTGAGCCAAATAAGGAGATGTTAGGGCAGTCAGCCAATAATTTGTTCAAAATGGTACAATTCCAGGAATAAATTAAAGAAGAAGGGAGAGGTGGAGAGGTTTAGGGAGGGAATTCCAGAGTTTGGCATGAAGAGTAGATAATTAGTTTTTAAATAAATCATCAAAGCAAATCAATTTCTGCTTGCAATTGTCTGAAGTTTAGGCTGGCCAGTGTTTTGGCAATGACTGATAGATTGTGCGTGGGGCTCGCTGCAGGTTCTTTGATCACATAATACAGTCAATGATTTAGAAGCTGAATAGTACAGTTCTGCAGATAGCTGGGCGAGCTGATTCCAATACTGTTTCCTTTAGGCAGGTTACACAAAAATAAGCAGTTGGGACGTGTACAGAAGCGAAAAAATAAACTTCACGTGTCCTGATCATGCTCCCATGAATACCTGAGCTAGGAAAGCGCAGGGAAATAAGACAATTTGCTTCAGGCTTTTCAAATTGACTGCAATATCCTGAATGTTCCTCACTCCTGCCTGCACCTGAGAAAATAATTGCAGAATCCTTCCATCAGTGTCTCGTCAACGAAATGGCAGTCGTTATTTCTAACTAGTCATTAAACTCACAATCAATTTTGTTTGGACCACACTTGGAGTACAGTGTACAGGTTAGGGCTCCAGATACAATGCTGAAGGTGTAATCAACATTGACACTGAACTGAGAGATCGTTCCTATTGAACAAACCGAGGCTCATCTCTCTATTTAAGCGAAGACAGAGTGTGACCTGATCGAGGTCTTCGAGGTGAGAAAAGGGTTTAATCCGGCAACATAGAGACGTTTACAACTGTGGACAAGCAGAACTAAGGGCCACAGATACAAGTTAGTCACTAATAAATTCAATATGGTGTCAGCAGAGATTTTTTTTAATACTTGAGAGTGGAACTCTCTGATAATGGGAGTAGGTAAGGTGAACAACACAACTCTTGAAACAGGAAGTTCAATAAACACACGCGGGAGAAAGGAATTGAGAGATATCTTGAAAGAGTTTGTTGCAGGACAGAGCTTGTGTGGTACATAGATGCCAGTAGGAACCATTTGGGCCAAATGACAATATCAGAACTGCATTTTGTTTCCCCTCATAATTACATTTCTTTGGGAGATACACATTTTTTGAAGGCTGTTTTTATTTTCTTTGTGAGTTTTTTACTGTGGAAATATTTTACGGGGTGTGAGTGTCGCTGGCCGGGCCTGTATTTATTGCCCATCCCTAATTGCCCAGAGGGCAGTTGAGAGTTAACCACATTGCTGAGGGTCTGGAGTCACATGTAGACCAGACCAGGTAAGCAACCAGGTCATACCCTCCACCTGCTTTCACCTATTCCCACTTCACCATCCTGCTCCAGCCTCCTCCTTTATCTGCAGTTCCCCCCACACCCATCCCCCTGTCCTGAAGAAGGGACACACCCGAAATGTCGACTTCTCCACCTCCTGATGCTGCCTGGCTCGCTGTGTTGTTCCAATCTCCTGCCTGTCTACTTTGGATTCCAGCATCTGCAGTTTTTATTTTGTCTCTGACCAGGTGAGGATGTCAGATTTCCTTCTTTAAAGAACTTCAGTGAACTGAATGGGTTTTTAAAACAGATAACTATGTTTTGTCCTGGAGTTTAATTGAATTCAAGTTTTACAATCTGCCATAGTCCATTTGAACTCCACAATACTAATCTGGAAGTCTAGATTACTAGCCCAGTGACATTACTATAACACCTCTGCACCGCACAATTGGATGGTTAAAACCCCATATGGCACACTAATGTCGGTTCAAGTGAACAAAATACTTTTATAATTAATCTGGAATGACCAAGTCAGTTAGATACAGAATGCACCCATTCTAATGTCATCCAAATCTTAAGAATCGATCACATTTAGGAATTAGAATTAAGTTTGTTGCCACGTGTACTCTGGTACAGGAGTATGATGAGAAAAGCATAATGTCCTCATTCCCAGCGCCACCTGAGGGACAAAATCTTAGGTACAAAGTAGAAAAACAGAGAAAAAGTTTAAAGTTAAACATTAAAGAGCTTTTTAGTTGAAGAAATAAGGAATTACAGTTCTTCTCTAGCTATGGGTTTGCAGGTGCTCCATGCTAGGCTTCCCCAGGAGGGCATGGTCTCCTTTGCTCTGCTTTTGCTCCCTACCCCACAACCATGTGCCCCCCCACACCCCCACTGCGCCCACACCCACACACACCCACCCCACACTGGGCTTGGCTTTTCCCCTGCACTGGGCACACATTCCTTCACGATGCCGCCTCACCGCAGGGCACTACAGTTCCAGTCCGGCTCCCCAGCCACCTCGCCACTTGCTGCCGATCCAGGCTTAGCAGCCACTTCAGCGCCAATCACCGGAATCCCGATCCAGTACAACACCGAGCTCCCAGGCACCTTCCTCGGGAACAACTTGGAGCAAGTCGTTTGCACTTGGCCTTCTGTGCGTCCATGCTGCTGATTTGAGGCGAAGTAGCCTGTGTAATAAAAACAAAGTGTTGCCGATCTTCGAAAGCTGAAATAAACACATGAAGTGCTGGAGAAACTCAGCAGGTCTGGCAACACCTGCGGCAGGAGAAACAGAGTTAATGTTTCGAGTCTGATATAACTCTCTTTGAAACTGAAGAATTAAAAAGTTATCTCAGGTTTTCTCTCTCAATGGATGCTAACAGTTTTTCCAGCAGTTTCTGATTTGTATCATTAAAGCAGATCATCTGCTCATTATCATATGTGAGCAAATTGGCCGCTGCATTTCCAACATCATGACATGGAAGAACCTTAATGGCTGTAATTAGCTCTTAGATGCCCTGAGACAGTGAGGGTTGGTGTGTAAAGCAGCGAGTATCCGAAAGGGTTAATTTCTACCAATGCTTTAATATAAAAGTCTGAGAATGTGAGAGTAAGGCAGCAAGCTGCCTGAAAGCATGCAGGGGAAGAAAGCTTGGGAGCAAAGGGGCAGAGGAACAGGGAGCAGGGAGATCGTGGCCTCAGTGCCCTCACAGAGGCATGTCTTAAAGCAGCTACACTCTATTTTCATTCAGCATATCCTTCATAAAAAGGAGGTTATTGAATGTTCCCGGCTGAATCCAAAACTACAGTTATAGCACATGCTTTTTCTTTAAATCGTCATGGTTACGGTATTTATCTGAGCTTTTCATCCAGCCCTTCTCAAAGTCTCTGTGTGTTTCTTGGAAGAATGAAGCTGGGAAAATAAATAATTTTCATTCATCCTGCCAATGGGGTTGTCCCACTTGGACTCGCTGTTTTTGGGTAGAGGGGACAGGGTCAGGGGTCAGGAGAAAATTGCAGTTCTGTTTCATAACTTACAGGACACAATTTTCCAGATTTGTGCCTTATTAGTCTTACCCGTAGCTCCCTCCCGCATTCCTCTCTAGAGCCATAGCTCAGAATCAATTTCTTCTGCGGTAATAAATAAACTCCGTCACAACATTCCTTCAGCTCAATCATGTTTGAATTTATGAAACATAGCTGCTCCAAGTTGCAAAGGATTACACAGTGGGGTACATGTCTGAAACTAAAGGATAGAGAAAGAGAGAGAGAGAGAGATAGCATAATGGGAGAGTGAGAATGAGATAGACAGAATGGGAGAGACGAGTAAATAGAACGAATGGCATGTCGGTCTTCAAATACCCTCAAATTTTAAAATCACCATCCTCATATTTGAAATCTTTTCTCCAGATTTGCAACCCACCTTAAGCACAAACCTAGTAAAAGGAATAGATTTTAGTGAGCGATTTAGAATCCCTACAGTGTAGAAATTGGCCCAGCAGGTCTAACGAATTCCCTCTAACGAATTTGCCCGCCACGGCCCTAACCCCCACCCAATCCCCAGAACATTGCATTTCCCACGGCTAATCCACCTGACCTGTACATTTTTGGACTGTGGGATGAAACCGGCGCACCCGGAGGAAATCCAAGCAGACACAGGGAGAATGTGCAAACTCCACGCTCCAGAGTTCATCACCCAAGCCCAGAATTGAATCTAGGTCCCTGGCACTTGAAGGCAACCTTGTGCTGGCCAGATTTAAAGGAGGAAAGAGACATAGAGACACCTAGAGAGGGAGTTACAGAACTTTCCAGAAGCGAAAAACTGGTAAAACCAGCCAAAGATGCATACTGGTCCATCTCACCTATTGTTTATTCACTTGTGGGATGTGGAGGTGTCTCTGGGTAGACCAGCATTTATCGCCCATCCCTAGTTGCCCTTGAGAAGGCAGCGGTAATCAGCCATCTTGAACTGCTGTCGTTAATGTGTTGCAAGTAGACCCACAATGACCTTAGGATGGGAATTCCAGGATTTTGACCCAGCAATGGTGACATATTTCCAAGTCAGGAAACTGCTTGGGGGGGAATTTGCAGGGGGTGATGCTCCCATGTACCTGCTGCCCTTGTCCTTCTAGGTGGAAGTTTGGAAGATGCTGTCTGAGGATCTGTGGTGAATTTCTGCAGCATATCTTGTAGGTAGTACACACTGCTGCTACTGAGCGGCGGTGGTGAAGGGAATGGATGTTGGTGGATATAGTGCCAATCAAGCAGCTCCTTTGTCCTGGATGGTCATGCTTCTTGAGTGTTGCTAGAGCTGATCCCATCCTGGGCAAGTGGGGAGTGTTCCATTACATCTATGAGCTGTGCCTTATAGATGACAGACATGATTTTGGGAGTCAAGAAGTGAGTTACTTCCTGCAGTACTCATGGCCTCTGACCTGCTCTTGTAGCTGCTGTATTTATATGGTGAGTCCAATTCAGTTTCTGGTCAATGGTAACCCCCAGGATGTTGATCCTGAGGCGATGCCATGATGGTAACACTACCTAATATCAATGGGCAATGGTTGGATTTGGCTTTGACAAAGGGTCAATTAGACTTGAAACATCTTTTCTCTCCTTACACATGCTGCCAGACCTGCTGAGATTTTCCACCATTTTCTCTTTTTATTTTCAGATTCCAGCATCCGCAGTAAATTGCTTTCACGTTGGATTATCTCTCATTGGAGATGGTCATTACCTGGAATTTGCTTCTTGTTGCTTTTCAGCCCAAAGCCTGGAGATTGTCCAGGTCTTGCTGCTTTCGAACACAGGCAGCTTAAGTATTCAAGGCATTGCAAATGAAGCTGAACATTGTACAGTCATCAACAAACATGCTGACCTCTAACCTAATGATGGAGGGAAGATGGTTGGGCTGTTTCCTGCATTACAGAGGACAGCCATTAACTAAGGTCTGGTCAGCTGAAGACTGGGGTTGTTAAACCTCTGAAATCACACTGGAGTCTCCAGGAAATGAAGACAAATCTCGAGCACTGATAGTGCAATAACAGCTACACTGAGAATGATGGATTATATGTATCAGTTTGGATATATGTAATCAACCTGTTCAGGTGTGTTAGAACATACCTCTGGAACTGCTCAGAGCTGAACCCAGGTCTGATCGCCAAGACTGCCACATACGAACCGCTTAATTAAATGTGCTTGTGTGTGTGTGTGTATACATATATATATATAAAAAAAATACACATGTTCTAGTTGTCATTAGCAGCAACTGCTACTAACTGGTAATGCAGTGGTATCCCTGTCTCTGGGTCAGGTAGTATAAGTGCTCATCTCCCCTGGAGGCTTGTCACAACATATCTGAACATCTTGTTTGAAAATAATTTGTTTTATCAAATTATATCTGACGGATTATATCTGCTATAAATGTTGTTGGATGCAAATCTTATCAGATCGAGTGGATTGGTTGGAGAGACAGTTAGAAGCATTGAGGAATTTACAATAGCAACAGCATGTGATGGATGACAATTATAGGAAGGGGGAAAGTCTCAGATACAGTCAACATTGATGGATTAACTCCAGGAAGGGTAAGAGAGGTAGGCACCTAGTGCAGGAGTCTTTTGTGGATATATCCATTTCAAACAGGTATGCTGTTTTGGAAAATGTAGGGGGTGATGGATTCTCAGGGGAACGTAGCATGAACACCCAAGTTTCTGGTATTGAGACTGGCTCTAATGCAACGAGGGGTACAATGGCTTCCAAGAGATCAATTGTGTTAAGGGATTCTGTAGTCAGAGGTACAGACAGGCGTTTCTGTGGCCAGCAGAGAAAAAGCAGAATGGTGTGTTGCTTCCCTGGTGCCAGGATCAAGGATGTCTCAGAGAAGGTGCAGAATGTTCTCATGGGGGAGAGGGGCCAGCAGGAGGTCATTGTCCACATTGGAACCAACGACATTGGAAGGGAAAAGGTTGAGACTCTGAAGGGAGATTACAGAGAGTTAGGCAGAAATTTAAAAAGGAGGTCCTCAAGGGTAGTAATATCTGGATTACTCCCAGTGCTACGAGCTAGTGAGGGCAGGAATAGGAGGATAGAGCAGATGAATGCATGGCTGAGGAGCTGGTGTATGGGAGAAGGATTCACTTTTTTGGATCATTGGAATCTCTTTTGGGGTAGAAGTGACCTGTACAAGAAGGATGGATTGCACCTAAATTGGAAGGGGACTAATATACTGACAGGGAAATTTGCTAGAACTGCTTGGGAGGATTTAAACTAGTAAGGTGGGGGGGTGGGACCCAGGGAGATAGTGAGGAAAGAGATCGGTCTGAGATGGGTACAGCTGGGAACAGAAGTGAGTCAAACAGTCAGGGCAGGCAGGGACAAGGTAGGACTAATAAATTGAACTGCATTTATTTCAATGCAATGGGCCTAACAGGGAAGGCAGATGAACTCAGGGCATGGTTTGGAACATGGTACTGGGATATCATAGCAATTACAGAAACATGGCTCAGGGATGGGCAGGACGGACAGCTTAATGTTCCAGGATACAAATGCTACAGGAAGGATAGAAAGGGAGGCAAGAGAGGAAGGGGAGTAGCGTTTTTGATAAAGGATAGCATTACAGCTGTGCTGAGGGAGGATATTTCCGGAATACATCCAGGGAAGTTATTTGGGTGGATCTGAGAAATAAGAAAGGGATGAACACCTTATTGGGATTGTATTATAGACCCTCCAATAGTCAGGGGGAAATTGAGAAACAAACTTGTAAGGAGATCTCAGCTATCTGTAAGAATAATAGGGTAGTTATAGTAGGGGATTTTAACTTTCCAAACATCGACTGGGACTGCCATAGTGTTAAAGGTTTAGATGGAGAGGAATTTCTTAGGTGTGTACAAGACAATCTTCTGATTCAGTATGTGGATGTACCTACTAGAGAAGGTGCAAAACCTGACCTACTCTTGGGAAATAAGGCAGGGCAGGTGATTGAGGTGTCAGTGGGAGAGCACTTTGGGGCCAGCGACCATAATTCTATTCGTTTTAAAATAGTGATAGAAAAAGATAGACCAGGTCTAAGAGTTGAAGTTCTAAATTGGAGAAAGGCCAATTTTGACGATATTAGGTAAGAACTTTCGAAAGCTGATTGGCGCAGATGTTCGCAGGTAAAGGGACGGCTGGAAAATGGGAAGCCTTCAGAAATGAGATAACAAGAATCCAGAGAAAATATATTCCTGTCAGGGTGAAAGTGAGGGCTGGTAGATATAAGGAATGCTGGATGACTAAAGAAATTGAGGGTTTGGTTAAGATAAAGAAGAAAGCATATGTCAGGTATAGACAGGATAGATCGAGTGAATCCTTAGAAGACTATAAACGCAGTAGGAGTATACTTAAGAGGGAAAACAGGAGGGCAAAATGGGGACATGAGATAGCTTTGGCAAATAGAATTAAGGAGAATCCAAAGGGTTTTTATAAATTTATTAAGGACAAAAGGGTAACTAGGGAGAGAATAGGGCCCCCCAAAGATCAGCAAGGCAGCCTTTGTGTGGAGCCACAGAAAATGGGGGAGGTACTAAATGAATATTTTGCATCAGCATTTACTGTGGAAAAGGATATGGAAGATATAGACTGCAGGGATATAGATGGTAACATCTTGCAAAATGTCCAGATTGCAGAGGAGGAAGTACTGGATGTCTTGATATGGTTAAAAGTGGATAAATCCCCAAGACCTGATCAGGTGTTCCCGAGAACTCTGTGGGAAGCTAGAGAGGTGATTGCTGGGCCTCTTGTTGAGATATTTATAGCATCGATAGTCACAACTGAGGGGCCAGAAGACTGCAGAGTGGCAAATGTAGTGCCACTGTTTAAGAAGGGCGGTAAAGACAAGCCAGGGAAGTATAGACTGGTGAGCCTGACCTCGGTGGGCCAATGGGCCAATGGGCTGAGAAGTGGCAGATGGAGTTTAGTTCAGATAAATGCAAGGTGCTGCATTTTGGGAAAGCAAATCTTAGCAGGACTTATACACTTAATGGTAAGGTCCTCGGGAGTGTTGCTGAACATAGACACCTTGGAGTGCAGGTTCATAGCTCCTTGAAAGTGAAGTCGCAGGTAGATAGGAAAGTGAAGAAGGCGTTTGGTATGCTTTCTTTCATTGGTCAGAGTATTGAGTACAGGAGTTGGGAGGTCATGTTGCGGCTGTACAGGACATTGGTTAGGCCACTGTTGGAAAATTGTGTGCAATTCTGGTCTTCTTCCTATCAGGAAGATATTGTGAAACTTGAAAAGGTTCAGAAAAGATTTACAAGGATGTTGCTAGGGTTGGAGGATCTGAGCTACAGGGAGAGGCTGAACAGGCTGGCTGCTTTTCCTGGAGCGTCGGAGGCTGGGGGGTGACCTTATAGAGGTTTACAAAATTATGAGGGACATGGATAGGATAAAGAGACAAAGTCTTTTCCCTGGGTTCAGGGAGTCCAGAAGTAGAGGCTGAGAGGGGAAAGACATAAAAGAGACCTAAGGGGCAACGTTTTCACGCAGAGGGTGTTACGTGTATGGAATGAGCTGCCAGAGGATGTGGTGGAGGCTGGTACAATTGCAACATTTTAGAGGCATTTGGATGAGTATATGAATAGGAAGAGTTTGGAGGGATATGGGCCAGGTGCTGGCAGGTGGGACTAGATTGGGTTGGGATATCTGGTCGGCATGGACGGGTTGGACTAAAGGGTCTGTTTCCATGCTGTACATCTCTATGAGAGCCAATTCCTACCTGGCAGGGGAACAGTCCATGCTAGGGAATAGTCATCTGCAGTTATTTTATACTGAAGATTGTGACTAAACCAATGTGGGCAACAGACCAGCTCTTGCCTCTTCATGGATGTCTATTTACCAGATTAACTCTCATCAGGGCCTATGTGCACGATATTCCCAAGTCCTTTAAAATCATGCCTTACATTGGATGCACAGAATGGATGCTTTGTTCAAGGTTTCATGTCACAACTTAATTTTTCCCTGGAGCCATGCCACACAAACTGGGTCTGGAAATGTTTCCAGATTTGTAGATTGCTGGATGAATCTAGAAGTATTCAAACCGTTTTCAAATAAATGTCAGGAGCAAATCACTGCTCTGTAGCTCGGTCAGGGCTGAATTTCCTTTCTTTAAGAGATAGTCAAATGATCATATCCAAACTACCACAAAAATTCGTTTCTGCCACTGATGATTAAAGTTGACGTGAATGTTGTTTGTTGTGGAACAATATTGCTTTGAGCTATAAGATTGGGTAGATTTGTCAATTGGATCAGGTTACTGCTGAATATGTAAAGAAATTTCTTGTGACTGAGTAGCTCAAAATAGCAGTTCCCAAACCAACTCAACGCCCCACAGCTCCCTCTGCCCAGTGATCTCAACAAGCTGTGTTATTGCCATCTTCACTGTGTTTTTTTCATTTGTAACTGAGTTGTGAACATCACTAGCAAGACCAGCATTTATTGCCCTTCCCTAATTTTGCCCTTGAGAAGATGGTGATAGCTAGCTACCTACACTGAGCAGTAGGAGTCTTTTTCAGAGGCAGGTTAGGAGGCAACTATTGTCAGAAATGGTCAGGGATGTCTTGGGTAAAGTCATTGCCCTAGTCTTTCTTACTGGTTTGACTTCTAATAACACGTGGGGAAGAATGCCTATACAATATTCTAAGCTGAAGATAGGGTTAATAGCGATGAATATTAAATATATTTATTCCATATTATTTAATAACTAGTTATATTGCATCTTAAATACACTTGAGTGAGAGCACGCAACTGTTAGCTACATTACTTTTAAAACTAAGAACAACAGCTCAGGAGCAGGTTCGGACACATGATGAAGTGGGTAATGCAACTTTACCACCAATGCAGCAATGTTTATGGTATCTCCCAAAACATAACAAGTGGTATGTATATAGTGATATTGAAGAATCCAACAGACATTTCTTCCAATTAAGTGTTATTATTAACTACAAGCAATACATTTCTCTAATCGGACACTTTAGTGTCTGTGTTAATATTAAATGGGTGGCATGGTGGCTCAGTGATTAGCACTGGTGTATAGGATAGGATAGTGAAGAAGGTGTTTGGTATGCCTTTCTTTATTGGTCAGAGTACTGAGTACAGAAGTTGGGAGGTCATGTTGCGGCTGTACAGGACATTGGTTAGGCCACTGTTGGAATATTGCATGCAATTCTGGTCTCCTTCCTATCGGAAAGATGATGTGAAACTTGAAAGGGTTTGGAAAAGTTTTATAAGGATGTTGCCAAGGTTGGAGGATTTGAGCTACAGGGCTGTTTTCCCTGGAGTGTTGGAGGCTGAGGAGTGACCTTATAGAGGTTTATAAAATCATGAGGGACATGGATAGGATAAGTAGACAAAGTGTTTTCCCTGGGGTGGGGGAGTCCAGAACTAGAGGGCATAGGTTTAGGTTGAGATGGGAAGATATAAAAGAGACCTAAGGGGCAACCTTTTCACTCAGAGTGGTACGTGTATTGAATGAACTGCCAGAGGAAGTGGTGGAGGTTAGTACAATTGCAACATTAAAAAGGCATATGGATGGGAATATGAATAGGATGGGTTTGAGGGATATCAGCCAGGTGTTGGCAGGTGGGACTAGATTGGGTTGGGATATCTGGTTGGCATGGACGAGTTGGACCGAAGGGTCTGTTTCGGTGCTGTACATCTCTATGACTCTATGACTTTATGTGCAAGTTAGGTGAATTGGCCATGCTAAATTGCTCATAGTGTTCAGGGATGTATAGGTTACGTGCATTAGTCAGGGGTAAAGTAGGGTAATGGGTCTGGATGGGTTACTCTTCTGAGGGTCGGTGTGGACTTATTGGACCTAATGGTTTGTTTCCACACTGTAGGGATTCTATGATGCGAAGTTACAAGAGGGGAATATATTTGTGTTTTAGATTTCCAGGTATGTACAAAAATAGGAAAAAAAAGCTCATCTTTATATATGAATGGCTTGATGTACTAATGTGTGAAGTAGCATGTTGTGGAGGCCAAATTTTGAGACAACCATTGAACACCCCAGCAATGCAAGTAACAGAGAGAAGTGACCTTTCATACTGAGTCCTGTCAAACAGCCACCAACAAAAGGAACAGAGCAAAGAATTTCTATCAACTATTCACACGGACTAATGCACCTAACCAACACACTACAGGCAATTTTGCATGGCCAGTTCACCTAACCTGTACATCTTTGGGTTGTGGGAGGAAACCCACACAGACACGGGGAGAATGTGCAAACTCCACACAGACAGTCACCCGAGGGTGGAGTCAAACTTGGGTCCTGGTGCTGTGAGGCAGCAGTGCCAACCACAGTGAGTCACTATGCCACCCCTAATTATGACATGCGAAATTCGGTATCAAGTCATCTGCCTCACTTTCAGTCACTTTCTGTGTGGTTGAGTCAGAGTGGTCAGTCAGTTCTGTGTGTTAGTGTACAGTAACATCAGTTAAGCACAGAAAGTACATGACATGTGTACAACTGTGATATCGTAGTCTTGTACATAGTTTTGTGAATAAACCAGACAGCTAGCTCAAGAAGAAGCCAACTATATATGGTATATATTAACCAGATTATTTCACAGTAAATCACAAAAAGCATTATCTGTCAGTATTTCTGAGGATATTTCCTGGGACGATAAGGAAATGGAATCCTCTGCTGGAATATATGTCTTCCAAATGCATCTGACATTAGACTTAAATCTGTCATAACGATTTGTTCACTTAGCTATGTTACATTCTGATGCATCTCAATTAAAGATATATCAATAACCTCTGGTGGGGTATACTACCCATTAGCTATCTGCTTGTGCTTTCTCGCAAACTTTGTTGATTCTTGCAACCTGAACTTTCTTCAATTTTGATAACAGTGGAAAACATTTCTGCCAACCCTGTATAGTTGCTGGTTTCAAAATGGGATATCGGATCTTTGATGATTTTGGAGATCCCACACTGCCACACCACTCATAGGTCTCTGGTTCTGCACCTGATGTTCCTCGTGTGTTCCCAGGTCATTCCTTTGAAGATATTTTCTTGAAGTAAAACTGGAATGCCCCACGAGCTCCCTGATGATGAAGGAGCTGCACTCTGAAAGCTAGTGCTTCCAAATAAACCTGTTGGACTACATCCTGATGTTGTGTAACATGGCACACCCCAGTCCAACACTGGCTCCTCCACATCATGAAGCTAGTTCCCATGATTCTGAAAAGATGTCAACATTCAAAATTTGTTTTCACTGCCATTCACACGGTCTTTGGCCTAGCCACCTTTCTGTGCAATATTGGTGAATGCTGAAATGTTTGTGGTTTCTCTTCTGCTCCTTATTGGTTGAGGCAATTGTGACTCGCTGGCCATCATCTCTTGTTGACATCAGGCTCATAAGATCAAGGAGCAAATTTAAGCCATTCAGCCTATTGAGTATGCTCTGGCATTTGATCATGGCTAAGGTGTTTCTCAATCCCATTTTCCTGCCTTCTCCCTGATAAGACCACAAAATAAAGGAGCAGAAACCCATTTTATAAGTCAACATTGTCAGTAATCTTAATGGATTCTGTCTTCTATTTAGGTTCTGCAATGAGTGGCATGAAATGTTCTATGATTGTTCTTTGACCAATTGTTCCACGACTAGCTGTTCATTTACAGAATGACGCTGAATTTGTTGTTCCATGATTAGCTATTCTTGGACCAGGCATAACTTGACCAGTACAGAACTTAAACTACTGTAACTTCTGCCATTTAAAGAAAATTGATGCCAAGACATGCATACATACTCATGAGTGAGAATTCTTGTTTATGGAATACATATAATTTTCCACTATCTGACACCTTCTCTGTTGGAAAGTTGCTTGGAGAAAAGACCTTAACCTAAAGTCCCATACCTCGTGGACCATGTAATTGCATTGTTGTTGGCATTAGACTGTTCACCATATGGTATTACAGTGACTCTCGCCCTATTTCAAGGTGGAGTTAGTAAGCTCACTGGTAATGTAAATATCCTGTTGGTAAAAGATTAGGTCTGAAACCTAATTTCCCTTCGAACAATTTAGGCTTTTTTTTCTATTGTAGATGGTTCTACCTCAGTAATCTCTTTGTGTGAGTAATTACGTCACTTCTTGCTTTCCTGAGACTGAGTCCTACTTTGGCACAACTTCTGAAAGTGATTTATTGTGTTACAGGCATTCTTGTGTGGCACCACCTTTCTTTGAGGCAAACAGGATGGAGCTGCACCGGGTTGAGTGAAGGCTGACCTTTCAAATGAGACCATTTTGTTCTATCTCATTCCATTCAGCTCAAAGACTAACACACATGCAGCACTTCCTTGGAGGGTCATGAATGAGTTTGTGTTAACCTTGAAATGTGGTGGAAACTGGTACAATTGCAACCTTTAAAAGGCATATGGATATGGGCCAAAGTGTTGGCAAATGGGACTAGATTAGGTTACGATATCTGGCCGGCATGGAAAAGTTGGACCGAAGGGTATGTTTCCGTGCTGTACATCTCTATGACTCTGTGACTTACCTTAAAATTGCCAAGTGTGCCAAAATGCTCTGGGTACAGTTATTTGAGATAATTGGCTTATACAGTTATAAAATGTTTGGTCTGTTCTACCACAGCGAATGGTAGCTTATGAATGTTTACAATACTTAGAGATCTGTGCATGCTGGTAGTCCTATCACTGCTGGACCTTGGTGTCTGCTGGATTTCAGAAATCCAAACTGAACTTGCATATTGATTTGCGGTATGATTGGACCCCCACGTGGAATTAATGACCCATTATGTGTGATGAACACAGTCTTTTATAGATCATAAAATGAAGTGCCAATTGTTGGGCTGCATGTGTTTTAGAATGTGTGGTGGTAATATGTTGGCACTGTCCTCTGTATTAGTTTTGCCTTGCAGGGTGAGTACAACACGAGATGGAGTCTAAAAGTGCAGCGCTGGAAAAGCACAGCCAGTCAGGCAGATCCGAGTAGTAGGACAGTCAATGTTTCAGGCAGAAGTCCTTCATCAGCCATCGACTCTCCTGCTCCTCGGAAACTGCCTGACCTGCTGTGCTTTTCCAGCGCTGCACTTTTTGACTCTGATCTCCAGCATCTGCAGTCCTCACTTCCTCCTATGAGATGGAATCTGTTAATCGGTTGATTCATACATTGAGCTAGTCCTCACTTGCCAATAATGAGTAATATGTTGAGAGTGTATTGCTGGAAATGCACAGCAAGTCAGGCAATATCTGAGGAACAGGAAAAGCAGCCCTTCAATGCTCCCAAATTGTTGATTCTCCTGCTCCTCGGATGCTGCCCGACCTGCTGTGCTTTTCCAGCAACACACTCTTAACTCTGATGTCCAGCATCTGCAGACCTCACTGTCTCCAATAATGAGTAATATTTTAAGTGGTCTCCTCTCCAGATCATTTTTAGATTACCATCCTTGCCTGCTCACCATCCAAGGGCCTAAACAGGCTTTCCAGGTGAAGCAGCATTTCATCTCTCCCTCCTCTAATCTTGTCGATTGTATTTGCTGCACCCAGTGTGGCCCACGCAACACTGGAGAAACTAAACGCAGACTGGGAGGCCGCTTTGTAGGACGCCACTGGTCTGTGCGCAAGCATGACCCCGACCTTGCCATAACCAGTCATTTTAACCCCTCACCCTGCTCCTATTCCCATTTCTCTGTCATCGCCTGCTGCAATGCTCCAGCGAATCACAGGAACTACATCCCATCTTTAGTCTTGGCACTTTCCAATCTTCTGCACTTAATACAGCATTCAACACCTTCAGATTGTAAACTCGCTCCCACCTCTTCCTTTCCTTTTCGCTTTATTTTTTGCGTTCTCTGTCACCAAACCCTCTCTCCCCTCCCTCCCACTCTAGTGAGACCTTCACATCAGCTCTGAAGGAGAGTCATCCGTACTGGAAACATTCACTTGGTCTCTCTCCACGGATGCTGTCTGACCTGCTGTGATTTTCAGCATTTTTTGATTTCAGTCATCATTTGTAGATTGTTCTGTTAAGTAAAGCATGTGCTATTTAAATAGTTACAGTTTGGTGGAGCTATCACTTGCTGCTCAGCTTAGAATTAAATGTTTGCCTTTCGTTTCATGTTTCAGATCTCTGGCTTTATGTAAATTGAAGTTGAGTGCAGGGCTTATTTGTTCCTTTCCTTTACTTTGTTCACTGTTATCTCCCTTATTACCTTTCTTTTGCTTCGACACTTCAACCACGCTATCCACTGATTCACTGCCTGTGTGCCCCAGATGCGATCTTTTTCCAATAGCATTGTACAGGTTGGCATGGTGGATCAGTGGTTAGCACTGCTGCCTCACAGCGCCAGGGACGTGGGTTTGATTCCAGCTTTGGGTGACTGTTTGTGTGGAGTTTGGACATTCTCCCTGTGTCTGTGCAGGTTTCCTGCATGTGCTACTGTTTCCTCCCACAAACCAAAGACGTGTGGATCAGGTGAATTGGTCATGCTAAATTGCCCATAGTGTTAGATGCATTAGTCAGGGGTAAATATAGGGTAAGGGAATAGGTCTGGGTGGGTTACCCTTCAGAGGGTCAATGTGAACTTGTTGGGCTGAAGGGTCTGTTTCCATACTGTAGGGAATCTAATCCAAATATGGGAGAGTTATTGAGGTGTGATATCCACATGTTTTGTCATCCACAGGGAATGGCTCCACCACTTATGGATAAGGGATGAAGTGTATTCTACTTTATTTTTCATGGTTGCTTTCTCCTTAACAAGGTTTACTGGGTATGGCTTTAAGAAATAAAAGTATGCAGTAGCAGGTTTCAGCGACTAGTGAGAATTTGCATCAAATAACACAATGTTTGGCATCAACTGGAAGGGAGCAAAATGGCAATTTAAACTGAGCACTGAACACAGAAAAGTTTCTCAAGAAAATCACCTTTAGTAAGTCTCATCTTTTCAAACAATAGGTAGGCCCTGCCATTAATCTGATAATTGTATCCTTAAATTCATTTTTAGGATGCAGGTAATGCTGGCTAGGCCACCATTTGTTGCCCATCCTAATTGCCCAGGGATCAATTAAGAATCATACGAACCAGACAATTCATGATAGTTTCATTAACTAAATTCTACCAACTACTGATTTGAACCCACACCACCACAGCATCAACTGCTCTTTGGATTGTGAGTCCAATGATTTTTCCACTACACTATCTTCATGTTCAATGGAGTTTGCATATCAAATGGCCACGACGATGTGCTGAAAGGGCCCCAGGGCAATGATCTTGTAAACTCTGAAATGTTAAGATTGAGCATTAAAAGTTCCATAGGTGTCATGGTTTGGAGGTGCCGGTGTTGGACTGGGGTGGACAAAGTTAAAAATCAGACAACAACCAAGTTATAGGCCAACTGGTTTATTGGGAAGCTAGTAATTCCAAAGCTAGTGCTTCCAAATAAACCTGTTGGACTATAACCTGTTGTTGTGTGATTGTTAACTCCATAGGTGTTGGCAGGTTACTGTGAGCAATTGTATGACGTTTACATGAGAAAGTGCTTCAATGTGTATAACAGTGCAATCCTTTGTCAACCTAATTAATATTGAAACTGACATCTGATTCCTGGCAGTAAATAGGTTGTTGGAAAACAGAACAATGGTTTTAGCCAGGCAGCAACCAGATTTGGCTCTGACACTGAGTGAACAGACAACTTGGAGCCTACCTTATAATACAGCACAATACAATTATATTTTACACTGGATAGCTCAACATGCTTCACACTATTCAAAGGCATCTATTGTTCACTCATGCTGGGGTTTATTGCTCTATTTGTTTACATATCAGTCCATGAGAAGTGAACTCAACTCCCATCACCCCGCGCAGTTCAACTCCTCTCTTGGAAACATGGAATATAATGGTAATTCCCTGCAAACATCTGTTGTGTTTTTACTTAAAAATGAATGATTTATTACATAACTTCATTTGTTTCTTAGTGTAGTTATTACTGCACCATCGAGAATATACATTATGTTGTTTGTTATCAAAAACAGCTGAGTTATTCAGTTGCCCAAATACTGGTGGTGACAGACATGAGAATTGTGTGCAATTGGAAAAAGCTGATGCATATTTCAATGAAAGAAAAATAACCTCAACCTTTATAAGACCTGCTTTCATTATGTCAGGTCTCATTGTAGTGCAATATCTCTTTAACAGGCATGATGCCCTTGTTTTATCATATCATGTGCTTAATACTATCAAACTCTTAGCCTTCATCTTCCAGAGCTCTGTCCTCTTGAAGCATGACACTCTGCGGGAAGTTAAGATACAGCAGTTAGAAGACTTCTTACATATTCAAAGTCTGCAGCTAAAAGGCATTTTAAGGTTCAAACCAACATGAACAGGTGATGGCCTATATTGCGAGAATATTAATCCAAACAGCAAAGTAATGTTCTGGGGATCTTGATCCAAGTTCTGTCAAGGTGTAATTTGAATTCAATAAAAGGATTTGCAATTAATTGTCTGATGACGACCACTGCCAATTGTGAAAGGAAAGTGCTGGTTTAGATCTCACTCCAGACTCATAGCAATGTGGATGACTCTTAACTATCCTCTGCAGTGGCTTAGTAAGCCACTCAGTTTGAGGGCGATTAGGGCATGGGCAAAAAATGCTGATCTTGCTAGTGGTGCCCTTTTCCTATGAAAATGAATGAAAGTAAAACTGGTGTTGGAGTGGAAGTGAAGAAGGTTATCTAAGGTTACAGAGTTCTTGATCAACTGGGCCAATGTATCAAGGACAGCAGGTTAGGCAGCATCCAAGGAACAGGAAATTCGACGTTTCGGGCATAAGCCCTTCATCAGGAATGAGGAGAGGGTGCCAGGCAGGCTAAGATAAAAGGTAGGGAGGAGGGACTTGGGGGAGGGGCGATGGAGGTGGGATAGGTGGAAGGAGGTCAAGGTGAGGGTGATAGGCCGGAGTGGGGTGGTGGTGGAGAGGTTAGGAAGAAGATTGCAGGTTAGGAGGGCGGTGCTGAGTTGAGGGAACCGACTGAGACAAGGTGGGGGGAGGGGAAATGAGGAAACTGGAGAAATCTGAGTTCATCCCTTGTGGTTGGAGGGTTCCCAGGCGGAAGATGAGGCGCTCTTCCTCCAACCGTCGTGTTGTTATGTCTTGCCGGTGGAGGAGTCCAAGGACCTGCATGTCCTCGGTGGAGTGGGAGGGAGAGTTAAAGTGTTGAGCCACGGGGTGGTTGGGTTGGTTGGTCCGGGCGTCCCTGAGGTGTTCTCTGAAGCGTTCCGCACGTAAGCGGCCCGTCTCCCCAATGTAGAGGAGGCCACATCGGGTGCAGCGGATTCAATAGATGATGTGTGAGGAGGTACAGGTGAACTTGTGGCGGATATGGAAGGATCCCTTGGGGCCTTGGAGGGAAGTGAGGGAGGAGGTGTGGGCGCAAGTTTTACATTTCCTGCGGTTGCAGGGGAAGGTGCCGGGAGTGGAGGTTGGGTTGGTGGGGGGGTGTGGACCTGACGAGGGAGTCACGAAGGGAGTGGTCTTTGCGGAACGCTGATAGGGGAGGGGAGGGAAATATATCCCTGGTGGTGGGGTCCGTTTGGAGGTGGCGGAAATGACGGCGGATGATACGTTGTATACGGAGGTTGGTGGGGTGGTAGGTGAGAACCAGTGGGGTTCTGTCTTGGTGGCGGTTGGAGGAGCGAGGCTCAAGGGCCCTCCTCCCTACCTTTTATCTTAGCCTGCCTGGCACCCTCTCCTCATTCCTGATGAAGGGCTTAAGCCCGAAACGTCGAATTTCCTATTCCTTGGATGCTGCCTGACCTGCTGTGCTTTAACCAGCAACACATTTTCAGCTCTGATCTCCAGCATCTGCAGACCTCACTTTTTACCCAATGTATCGAGGAGTTTAGTTTCGATAAATGAGAGGAGTTGCATTTTAGCAAGATAGTAATAAGGTAGGACTTGCATAAGTTGGCGGTGGGGCCTTGGGGAGGGTTGTTGAACAGAGAGATCTAGGGTTCAGTTACACAGTGCCTTCGAAGTGGCATCACAGGTAGACAGATTGGTGAAGAAGGCATGCTTATCATCACTGGGCAGAGCACTGAGTATCAGAGTTGTGATATCATGTTGTGGCTGAGCAAGATGCTGGTGAGGCCACTTTTGGAATACTGTGTGCAATTTTCGGGTTCTCCCGCTATATGAAGGATTTATTAAATTGGAAAAGATTTGCGAGAATGTTACCAGGACTGGAGAGTTTGAGTTACAAGGAGAGATTGGATAGGCTTTTTTTTCTTGGAGTGCAGGAGGTTGAGGGGTGACCTTTTAGAGGTTTATAAAATCATGAGGGGCATACATAAGGTTAATAACCAAAGCCTTTTTCCTCAGATAGGGAGGTTCAAGATTAGAGGGCTTAATTTTAAGTTGAGAGGGGAAAGGTTTAAAAGGGACCAGGGTGGAAACTTTTTCGCACAGAAGGTGGCTCATGTGTAGAATGAACTGCTAGAGGAAGTGATAAAGATGAAAACATTCACAACGTTTAAAAGACATTTGGACAGGTGCATGGATAGGAGAGGTTTGGAGGGATATGGGCCAAAATGGGATTGGTTTAGGTTTGGAAATCTCTCTCACACTCACAACCCCTCACCCCAGACAGACAGACAGACAGACAGACACACACACACAAAAACCCACATGCACACATACATGTTTGTGGGGTGAATTTGTACTTGCAGAATTACATTGTACTTTGCTCAAAAACTGCATGAATCCATGTAAGACTCTGTTAACTCACTTTTTAGATTAGAATCAGTCTAAACATTATGGCACAGACAGAGAACACAGGGGGCGAACACCTTCAACATATTGTCTGGCTAACACCAATTGTTACAGTTAACCTGAGAATGTAACTTTTAAAAAGGTTTTGTGATTTACATATGAAAGAAGTGAAACTATCATGATCATTCTAACAGATGAGAGACTCAATGTGTAATTTCAGTTACATCTCACTGTAAACCTTTGTTATAAATTCTGAGCCTTACAATTGTGTACTTCACAACCACCTGATGAAGGAGCAGCGCTCCGAAAGCTAGTGTGCTTCCAATTAAACCTGTTGGACTATAACCTGATGTTGTGTGATTTTTAACTTTGTACACCCCAGTCCAACACAGGTATCTCCAAATCATGACCTTTTTTTCATAAAATCTACAGCTATCTCGGGAATGTGACTCGGGAATCCCAGAGGTTCTGGGATTTACATATTAATGAACCAAAATCATCCCCATCCTAAATTATTACAGACTTAACATCAATCTGGGTTTGTTCAACACATCGCATCAATTCTATGACACTTTGATCTTTTACTATAAATTCAATGCCTTATGATCCTGCTCCACTAGCTACCTGATAAAGGAGCAGTACTCCAAATGCTTGTACTTCCAAATAAACCTGTTGGACTATAACTTGGTGTTTTGTGATTTTTAACCAAATAAAATAAAGGGTGACTTGGTGATGGGATACTGGCCTCTGTGCAGTTCTTTCAAAAGATAATGATATTGGCTAGAAAAGGGAGGCCGAAGTTTAGATGGAACTTTATTCACACAGTTTGTGGCAAAGAGTATTTTATTGGACTGGCTTGGATGATGACTGTGATTTTGGAAGAAAGGGTAAGAGTTCTTGAGGATGTTGGCAGAAGGTATTTCGAAGGAAGAAGACTTGTAGGACTCAAAGTGTTAACTCTGTTACCTGTTCTCAGATGCTGGCAGACCTGCTGAGTTTCTCCAGCACACTGCTTTTGTTTATGTCAGATCAAGCACCTACAGTTCTTTGTTTTATTTAGAAAATTGTTGGGTAAATAAGTACAGAGACCATTTTTGGTTTCTATTCAGTTTTGTAGCTGAATTCAATCTTTGAATGACTGAACTCATTTCACACTGCCAATGTGGCATACATGGAAAGATCTAAGACCAGTAGAGTTGAGTTGCCTTTTCTGATAACAGTGTTATTGCTTGTTCACTGTGATACACAAAAGGCCATATTTTATCTCAGGGTCAAAGAAAAACTTCAGAAGAATGCATTGCTCACCTGACTGGACTGTTGTTAAGATGTTGTACGATTCTGGGTGTCATGTCTAGACAATGAAATCATGGTGAAACAATTTACTCCACCTGATATTTGCTGAAAGTCTGGGAACATATTAGCATTGTTTGTGCCAATTAACACAACAAAGCATCTTTACTCATTGTGGTGACTAAGAACACCCAGGGTATGGTACCTTCAGGACCATTCACTGAGAAAAAAAGTCCTTTTGGCTTGCTCAATTGCAAATCTGTTAGCCCAATTTAACTTGTGGGTGTGTGCATATCCCTGTGTGTGTACAGATCTGTATGCATGTTACTGTGTATTTGTTGTGTGCGTATCTGTGCATAGCTGTGTGCATCTGTGAAATCTGAAAGAACTGCTGATGCTGGAAATCAGAAACAAAAACTACTGGAAATTGCTGGAAAGGCCAACAGGTCTGGCAGCACCTGTGGAGAAAATCAGAGTTAACATTTCAGGTCCAGTGACTCCTGCTCAGAACTGGGGAAGGAGTCTGAGCAAAGTTTGATGGACCGAAAACATTTGATTTCTCTGCACAGATGCTGCCAGACCTGCTCAGCTTTTCCACTAATTTCTGGTTTTTCTTTGTGTGTATACTATGTGTGTTTCTGTACTTGGGTGTGTGTGTCTACATATGTGTGTGTATCTGTGTCAATGTGTGTGTACATGTCTGTGTGCATGTATTTTATGTGCATGCGTTTGGGAGCATATGAATGTGCATGTCTGTGCAAATGCCTGTGCTTTTATGACTCACTTGGCTCGCCCACTAAAAATCAAGTTCCACTATTTCTGGAATAATCACAAAAGTTAAAGTTCTTTTTTAAAGTGTTGCAAAATCCCCAAAATAGCTGATGTTCAGAGCAAATATGTCATAATGATTTAAGTTGCGATATTTTCCTGGTTCAAATGGAAACATGCCTAACTTAACCCAATCAGATTAATGTTTCACACCCATCCATCCCCATCCCCTCTGAGAACAAAGACTCCAGAATTTCCCACTTGGTATGATATAATTCCTAAAGTATAGCTTCACACTGCAGTAGATTGAAGGAATTGTTATCTTAACAACCAGACATCAGTGTGAAGTGTATACTATCTCACCAAATTCAGTACTTGTCTTGTGTTTCTGTGTTGCATCGGCTCATTGAGTTACTTTGCTCATTTCAGCACCTACACTGCCAATAGAAACCAACTCAGCATGTTCTGAGGTGCTTTACCGTTAGTAAAGTACCTCCTGATGTTTGGTAACCACATGGGACAAAGACCAGCAGAAGGACACTCAATTATAACAGCTACAACTTTATGGATGCTGCAGTCATGAAGATTCTCTGGAGAAACCGTTAGATTAGATTAGATTACTTACAGTGTGGAAACAGGCCCTTCGGCCCAACCAGTCCACACCGACCCTCTGAAGCGCAACCCACCCAGACCCATACTCCTATATTTGCCCCTTATCTAACACTATGGGCAATTTAGCATGGCCAATTCACCTGACCTGCACATCTTTGGAATGTGGGAGGAAACCGGAGTGCCCGGAGGAAACCCACACAGACACGGGGAGAGTGTGCAAACTCCACACAGTCGCCTGAGGTGGGAAATGAACCCGGGTCTCAGGCGCTGTGAGGCAGCAGTGCTAACCACTGTGCCACCGTGCTGCCCACAAAGAGTAGCCTCTTTAGCCTAAAGAGTAACGTGAGCTGATTTCCACTGTAAATAGATTTAGTACAGACTGGATGAAAACTCAAGAGGGACAGGGGAGAGCTATAAATGACACTAGTAAGATGGCCATCCAGTTTCATCCTACACACACATAGCTCAGTAATTCACATTGTTGAAAGAATCCAAGCTGGTGGAAACCAAGACACAGGTTCTTTATTTTATGTTATTAAACTCTACAGAATACAAACAAACAATCAACAGTGAACAATCAACAACAGTTTACAAGGAACAGTGAATTACAGGGGAAAAGGGCGGCAAGACTAAACCCCAAACCCCACCATAAAACCAAAACGCAGGGAAAGGCAGAGGAACCCCAAATCCCACCTTAACTCAACATGGGGGAAACAGTAAACACAAACATATACAAAACAGTCCGATCAACCAAATAATAAAACAGTGCATATTACACAGACACCCCTGGGGGACACCGGTTTTATTGTGGGGGGGTTTATTGACTTGTTCAGTCCTACAGCTTTCCTTCAGCAACGTCAGCGTCTCAGCTGTGCCCTGCTTAAATGTGGATATCTCTCCTCAACCTGTTCAGAAAAGTTGACACATATCTGGGAGAGACATATCTGGCCCACCTTCCTGATGAAGGGCTTATGCCCGAAACGTCAATTCTTCTGCTCCTCGGATGCTGCCTGACCTGCTGTGCTTTTCCAGTGCCACACTTTTCAACTCTGACTCTCCAGCATCTGCAGTCCTCACTTTCTTCAGATATCTGGGGGAGGTGAGACTTAAACCAGGATTGTCTGCTCCAGAGTTAGGGACACTATCACTGTACCACAGGACCACTCTTATTAAGATGAGCCCAAAGAGAATGACTACCTATCACCTTTAACAGACAATCAATTTTTCAATGTATAATTTCAGTTACATCACACTGCAAATTTTTGCTATAAATTCTGTGTTACGATCGAGTCCTCCACAATCACCTGATGAAGGAGCGTCGCTCCGAAAGCTAACGTGCTTCCAAATAAACCTGTTGGACTATAACCTGGTGTTGTGTGATTTTTAACTTTGTACACCCCAGTCCAACACCGGCATCTCCACATCATGACTACCTATCACCTGCTTCACTTCACCTTCACAATGGCATTAATAAATATTGTCAGTTAGTTCGCTGTTGACCTGAGAAACCTAGCTTCCAAACCCAGCGTTTCCTGTACCATGTACAGCTCATGGATTGGGAAGCTGTCTGTTAGATCATCAGGATTGAAGCCACCACCCACACTGACAAATGTTGTCACTTGTAAATTACCTGCACTGTCGTAATACAGGAAACAAAGCTGAGCCCCTGAGTAAGTCTGTTGTTGGCTGAGAGTCCATGCCATTGATTTGAGCAGCTGACCTGGGCCCAGCAGTTTTGTACAGGGTTTGAGGGACTGCTACACTGTTGGACATCTCCTGAAGAGGGCAAAGTGGGGAGCAGTGGAAAGGAGAGTCAAGTCGGGTGTAGCTGGAAGATAGACATCACAGGGTGGCCAGGTGGAAATAGGTACTGCAGATGCTGGAGATTAGAGTCAAGATTCCTGATGAAGGTTTTTACCCGAAACTTCGATTCTCCTGCTCCTTGCATGCTGCCTGACCTGCTGTGCTATTTCACATCACAGGGTGGCTGCAGATGAGCTTCTGTGAATGTGTTGAAGAGTGTGAGGCAGACTGGGACAACATACAGGGACAGCAGAAGTATGGCAGGGGGAGCTACAAGCAGCAGAACCTTTGGTAGTGGCATCTGTGAGGATACCCAGGCTACAGCTCGCCATCGCCTTCTCAAACATAATGGGCAGTAAATGTTGGGCTGGCCAGCAAAGTCCATATTCCTTGAAATGAATGGATAAATAAAAATAAAGGTGTGTGTGTGTGTGTGTGTGTGGTGCAGTCTGTGAGGAAAAAGGAGAAGTCTTTCCATCGACCTCCAAGTTACATCACTAAAACAAGCTATCTAGTTGTTTGGATTTGTACTCTTTCTGGGATCCTGCTGTGGCCACACTGGCTGCCAATCTTTACTGGGGGTCTCCCATAAGCTGGATTCTCCCCCCAGCCCCTTGCCCCCACCAGCCCTGATTCAGGCCCGTGGCATTGGGGCCAGATGAGAATTCTGGGCCTGCAATTGCTGGGAACACCTGCTATTTTTGTGGGGATGGGATGGGGGTGGCGGGCAGGGGTGGCAGGAAGTTTGCTAACCAGTCAGAGGGTCAGCAGTCTCGGAGCCTCAGTAACACCCCTGTGAGAGGTGGGTGTGCTGCAGCCGAGAGCAGACCATGATGGCCTTCAGGAGCATATATTTAAATAAAACATTCGGAGGGGGGAAGCTGGTGGGCCCCTTGGTTAGTAGGAAAGCCCTCCAGGTGGATCATTTGGTGTGCGGGTTTGGCCTTTGCTGCTCTTGGCCCTATCCCCTTGGGGGAGGGAGGGAATGGAAACGCCAATCTCATGCTCCTCTGCCTGTAAAACACCAGGGAGGCCACACAATCCTCCCTAACTGTGGCCTCAGTCACATCATTCAGCATCCCGCTTCCATGGAGTGGGCAGTTTGTCCACACTTCCACAGGTCAATCCTGGGATAGCTCCTCCCAGTGGTGGGATGTGATACAGCACCATCCTATCATTGCCCCCTCTGTATCATGAATCTACAACCCTCATCTTCCAGCTTCCCAGCACAGGGCCAGGAGAATTCCACCCTATGTCTCCAACCAACATTTCTTCATTAGCTGGCATTCTCTCACAAAGAAGATGGAATGAGTTTGTGTTTTACCGCATTCCTTTTGGTGCTTTTCCTATCTCAGAAGGTGACTCACTGTATAAGGTGAAGGAAAGCTGTGAATTAGAAAACTATTTTGCATGGGACCGTGTCCAAACTCAGTGTGAGTACAACAGTGTGAGCTGTGCAAAGATGTTTACAAGATGCTCTGCAGCAAATCACCAGGGTTCCTTTGACAGTATCTTCCAAACCCTGTGAGGTCCACCACTAAGATGGACAAGGAGACCATACCCAGAGATTCTGAGAGCAAAGGATGGAGGGTACCCGAGAGCTGTAATACAAAGATCAGTATTCTTTGGGTGAATGAACAAGCTTGTTGAGAGAGAACCAGTCGATAGTCACTCTTTGATAAGGCAGAGACAGAGATAGGGCAGACTCAGCACTGGAACAGCCTCACCTGAGTGAACAGCTTTTACAGTGCAAGACGCAATGCCAATACCCAGAACTCAAGGCAAGCAGAATCTGCGAGGACAGAGCAATTTAGGGTTGTCTCCATAAAGCAGATTACTCCATGATGTCAGCTCAAACTAACTACAAGCAAAAGGCATTAAGGGATGGGCAATAAACACAGGCCCAGCCATTGGCAGATACATCTATTAAATGGTCCAAAAATAAATGACAACATGCTCCACACTGTAGCACTGACATTACCTGAAAGGGTAAGGAACCAGTCTGTCTGGATGCAGAGTGAATCACTGAGAGTGTGTAACCGGGTGGAGTTCTATGATTCCTGTCTTTCCTTGCTGTAATTAACACAAGCTCAGTCTTGTCTTTTGTTGCTTGTTTTTGGTATACATGATGTTGACACTCACCAAAGAGGTAAAGGACTTCACTTTCTCCACGTAACACACCTATGATGGAAACAATTGGCCTTTCTCTAAACAAATGAGTCCGCATTTCCCGATGAGGCCATTGATCAGGGGATTCTCAGCTGTCAACCTCAGCCAATGCTGAGCTAGCAGATCCCAGTGCAAGGCAGTGATGGGGTGAGACAATAGGCCACAGGCTCTCTGAGTGACAATCAGGCAGCATTCTTAATTGGAGCCATTAAATAGCAAGTTTCACAGCACAGGCCATAACTGACCATCTGGGCACCAAATTACATAGAATTACACAAAACGCAGAAACAGGCCATTTTCCACAACTGGTCTGTGCTGGTTGTAATACTCCATACGTTTCTCTTCCTATTCCACCAACCTCATCCCAACATTTCAGCTTTTCTTCAGATTCACTTTTCCCTCATTTACACATCTGGAATCCCTGTTTCTACATCTTAGCTCAACCACTAACCACGTTTTGAACATCTTGCTTTATTTCTTTCTGGGACGTGAGATGACTGGCTTGAGTCAGCATTTATGACTCATTACTAATTGCTCATAAGGAGGTGATGATGAGCTGGCTTCTTGAACAGCTGCAGTCTGTGAGTTGCAAATGCACCCATAATGCTGTTATAGAAAGAAAATTCCAGGCTTTTGACCCAGTGACATTGAAGGAACAGTGAAATATTTCTAAGTCAGGATGGTTTGTGGCTTATAGGGGAACTTGCAGGGGGTAGTGGTCCCATGTATCTGCTGCCCTTATCCTTCTAGATGGCAGCGGTTGTGGGTTTGGAAGGTGTTTTTGAAGGAAGCTTCACATTTTTCTTTATGTTCATGTTGGATTGACAGGTAGCTATCTTGCATTCATGGTCCCTAGTTTTGGATTTTCCCACAAGCGGAAACATTCTCTCCATATCCAGCTGGTCCAAACCATTTAGAATTTTAAAGACATTAATTAAGTTTCCTCAAAGTCAACTTTATTTCTGTCATGAAAAGCTCCAACCTTTCCTCTCAGTTTAAGTGCTGTTCCTGTAAAATCTTTCTTTGTTTTTGTCATAATTCAAATGAGACCTTGAACTGTATGTCTCATTTGAAATCCTGGATAAGTTGAGCATAATCCTGGGAATTACAGACCAGCCAGTCTTAGGTCAGCGGTGGACCAAGTATTGGAGAGGATTCTGAGAGACGGATTTAAGATTACTTGGAAAACTATAATTTGATTGGAGATAGTCAGCATGGCTTTGTGAGGGGCAGGTCGTGCCTCACAAACCTTATTGAATTCTTTGAGGATGTGACAAACACATTGATGAAGTTAGAGCAATGGATGTGGTGGGCATGGATTTTAGCAAGGTGTTTGATAAGGTTCCCCATGGTGGGCTCATTCAGAAAGTAAGGAAACATGGGATACAGGGAAAGCTGGCTGTCCGGACATAGAATTGACAGGCCCACAGGTGGTAGTAAATGGAATGTATTCAGCCTGGAGCTGGGTGACCAGCGGTGTTCCATAAGGATCGGTTCTGGGATCTCTGTTCTTTGTGGGTTGTTAAGTTTGCCAATGACTCGAAAGTTGGTGAAGTTTTGGGTAGTATGGAGAGCTGTTGCAAGTTGCAACAGGTCATTGACAGGATGCAGAACTGGGCTGATAACCGACAGATGGAGTTCAACCTGGAAAAGTGTGAAGTCATTCACTTTGGAAGGTTGAATTTGAATGCAGAATACAGGGTTAAAGGCAGGATTCTTGGCAGTGTGGAGGAACAGAGGGGATCTTGGAGTCCATGTCCATAGATTCCTCAAAGTTGCCACCCAAGTTGATAGGGCTGTTAAGAAGGTGTATGATGTGTTGACTTTCATTAGCAGGGGATTGAGTTTAAGAACCACAAGGTTATTCTGCAGCTCTATAGAGCTCTGGTTATACCACACTTGGAATATTGTGTTCAGTTTTGTTTGCCTCATTATAGGAAGGATGTGGAAACTTTAGACAGGGTGCAAAGGAGATTTACACCCAGAGAATGCTGCCTGGACCGGAGGGCCTGTCTTATGAAGAAAAGTTGAGAGAGCTAGGGCTTTTCTCATGGAATGAAGAAGGATGAGAAGTGACTTGATAGAGGTGTATAAGATGATTAGAGACATAGGTAGAGTGAATAGTCAGAGACTTTTCCCCAGGGCAGAAATGGCTATCACAAGGGGACATAATGTTAAGGTGATTGAAGAAAGGTTTAGGGGAGATGTCAGAGGTCGGTTCTTTATACAGAGAGTGGTGGGTGCATGGACTGCATTACTAGCAGTGGTAGTAGAATCAGATACTTTTGGGACATTTATGTGATTCTTGGATAGGCAAATGGAAGATAGTACAATGAAAGGTGTGTAGGTTAGTTTGATGTTAGAGTGAGGTAAAAGGTCGACATAACATTGAGGGCCAAATAGGCCTGGACTGTGTTCTACTGTTCTATGTTCCGTGTTCTATAACAGGGAATGAAAGAGAGCTATCGGGAGAGTGGGTACTAGTGATGTCCAACTTACAGAATTACCATTGAAATAAAAAGTAAAAAAAGATGAGAAACAGGACGAGGAGTTCCATAGTTTGGAAATCCTAGGAAGGAACGGGTGAAGGAGTAGATGATGGCACCACAAATATACCTTTTGGGTGATCACTGAAATGTTTCTCCATTCAACCTCCACTCAGCACACCTTTTGTCTCTTTACTTGTCCCACTCCTACACCCTCTGGTCCTGTATCATCATCCTTCATCTTATCATAGTCCTTCCCTTTTGGATCTTTGTCCCACCATTCCCCTTTCACTTGTTGAAACCCTATTACAGTTCCCAGTTTTGAGATAAGGCTCACACTGGCCTGAACCATGAGCTGTATTTCTCTCACCGCAGAACTGTCAGACCTGCTATTTATTTCCAGAATTTTTTGTTTTCATTTCAGATTTCCAGCACCTATAGTATTTTGCTTTGATTTTACTTTTGATATTGACACCTATCTCTTTTTGTTTTTGGGAAGTGACTTTAGTTATTTAGAATTCTTTCTCACTTCCCTTCCCCTCTTCATTCCTGTTGAACTCAGTGACACAGACTTCAGCCTTTTCCACTGCACAGCCTGTCCTCTAGGTGTGGACTTTGGATTCCTGCAAAAATGATTTATCCTGATAAAGAGCCATGAGGATGAGAAAAAGATGTGTAGCGTTATGTACTATCTCAGGACATCCGGTTGTAATCTCTTCAAACCCCTTTCATCTGGCAGAAGATACAAGTTTAAACACACGTATAAACAGATTCAAGAACAGCTTCTTCCCTGCTGTTATCACACAGCTGAATGGAGCTCTCAAATTTTAAATTTAAATGTTGATTTCTCCGAGTGCACCTTCTCTGTAGCCATAACATGGTATTTCTCGCTCTGTTCTAATACTCTAATGCACTTTGTATGGTTTGATCTGCTTGTACTCCATGCAAAACAAAACCTTTCACTGTACCTAGGTACATGTGACAATAATAAATCAAATCCCAAAGCACATTACAGGCAGCAATGTGTAGTCACTCCACCTGGTTATCCCTCTGTGTGCTGAAGGTGTGAAATAACCCCACTATTTCTCAGAAAGATGCATGGGGTTTTAATGGTTAAATTACAAGGATGCATTAAATAAGTGTGACTTGTAATTCCTTGAGTATTTGAGTCATACACTTCAATCTGGAAAACAACAGGCTTTTCACTTTTATTCAATAAATTAAGGAGACCTGTATTTTGCATAGTTTTTGAAATTATTTATGTACTGAAAAGATCATAATTATAAAAATCCTTCTTATTTTATTGATTACCGATATGTTATGAATTCTGATGAACTAGTTTTTATTTGTATCATTAGCACCAGCTGCCAAGAAGATAACTGCTTTGATCAAGGTACATTAGAAATATGCGAAGGACAGTCACTGAGAATTTATTACCCCCTTTATGAGGAAATCAAGCATGGGGGTGGGAATTAGGGACAGTGGGGCATGTTTATTGTAGATACAGGGTATTTGGTAATCTGGAACTTTCTCCACCAAAAGGCTTTGAAGACTTGCAACATTTGTAGCTTTCGCTGACACCTGCTGGTCAAAATAAGTGAGGGATGCAGGTCTGAGGTGTAAGTAGGGCAGGTTTTTCTTCATTCACTTGTGGGCATGGGCATTACTGGCTAGACCAACATTTACTGTCTGTCACTAGTTATCCTTGAGGAGGTGGTGGTGAGCTGCCTTCTTGAACCTACTGCAGTCCAAGTGCGGTAGATTGACAACACAATATCTTTAGGGAAGGAATTCCAGAATTTTTACCAGGCGACACTGAAGGAATGGCAATATATTTCCAGGTCAGGATAGTGTGTGTCTCGGAAGGGAACTTGCAGGGCGTGGTGTTCCCATGTATCTGCTGCCTTTGTCCTTCCAGATAGAACTAGTCATCAGTTTGGAAGGTGGTGATTGAGGATCTTTGGTGAATTTCTGCAGTGCACCCTGTACATTGTACACACTGATGCTACTGAGCATTGTTGGTGGAGGGAGTGGATGCTTGTGAATGTGGTGTCCCTCAAGGGGGCTGGTTTGTCCTGGATGTTGTTAAACTTCTCAAGTGTTGTTGGAGCTGCACCTATCCAGGCAAGTGGGGAATATCCCATCACACTCCTGACTTGTGCCTTGTAGATGGTTGTCAGGCTTTGAGGAATCAGGAGGTGAGTTACTCACTGCAGTATTCCTGGCCTCTGACCTGCTCCTGTAGTCACTGTGTTTCTGTGGTGAGTCCAGTTGAGTTTCTGGTCAATGGTAACCCCCAGCATGTTGAGAGTGGGGATTTCGGTAATATTGTCAATGAACAGTGATCATCTCAATTGGTAATAGTCATTACTTGCCATTTGTGTGGTGTGCATGTTACTTTCCCCTTGTTAGCTCAAACCGAGATATTATCCAAATCTTGTTGCATTTGAACGTGGGCTGTTTCAGTATCTGAGAAGTGGAGAATGGTGCTGAGCATTGTGCTAGGTATGATGTAAACACCAGAGACTTTGCCCCTGGATCCCCATTGATTCCATTTTTGCTAGGGCTTCTTGATGCCACACTCAGTTGAATGCAACCTTGATATCAAAGGCTGTCACTCTCACCAGCTCTTTTGTCCATGTTTGAACCAAGGTTGTAATGAGCTCAGGAGCCCAGGCAGAACCTAAACTGAGCTTCACTGAGCAGATTATTGTTGAGCAGGTAATGCTTGATAGACTCCTTCTGTCACTTTACTGATGATTGAGAGTAATCAGATGAGCGGTAATTGGCCTGGTTGGATCCGTCCTGTTCTTTGTAAACAGGATATACCTGGGCAATTTTCCACGTTGTCAGGCGGAGGGCCAGTGCTGCAACTGTAATGGAAGAGCTTGGCTCGGGGAGTGCCATGTTTTGGGGAATATGTCTTCAGTACTATTGCAGGAATGTTGTCAGGGCCGGTAACCTTTACAGTATCCAGTGTCTCCAATTGTTTCTTGATATCATGTGAAGTGAATCAACTTGGCTGAAGTCTGGTATCTGTAACGTGGGGGACTGCTGGAGGAGGCCGAGGTGCATCATCCACTTGGCACTTTGGGCTGAAGATGTGCTGAGCTTTTCCATCATTTGAGGATGGGGATATTTGCGTAACCTCCCCTTCAAGTGAATTATTTAATTGTCCACCACTATTCAGAAGTGGCTGTGGCAGGACTGCCGCGCTTACAGCAGATCCATTGGTTGTGGACTTGCTTTGCTCTGTCTACCACCTGCTGCTTAGGTTTCTGATAGTCCTGTTTGTCAGCTGCACCAGGTTGACATCCCTTCTTCAGTATTACCTGGTGCTGCTCCTGGCTTGCCCTCCAGCACTCTCCATTGAACCAGGGTTGATCCCCTGGCTTGATGGTAATGGTTGAATGGGGGATATGCTAGGCCATGAGGTTACAGATTGCGCTGGAGTATAGTTCTGCTGCTGTTGATGGCCCACAGTGCCTCAAGGATGCCCAGTCTTGCTAGGTGTGTTTGAAGTCTGTCCCATTTAGCACAGTGATAGTGCTACCCGACACAATTATTCTCAATGTAAAGGTGGGACTTTGTCTCCACAAGAACTGTGCAGTGGTCACTTTTACTGATACTGTCATAGACTGATGCATCTGCAGCTGGCAGATTGGTGAGGATGAGATCAGATATGTTTTTCCCTCCTGTTGGTTCCTTCACCACCTGCTACACACTCAGTCTAATAGCTATGGCCTTGAGGACCAGACCAGCTCAATCAGTAGTACTGTTGCCAAGCCACTCTCAGTGTAGGACATTGAAATCTCCCATCCAGAATATATTTTGTGCCTCAGTGCTTCCCCTAAGTTCAACATGGAGGAGAGAGGATGGTATGTGGTGATCAGCAGGAGGTTTCCTTGCCCATGGGACGTCATGGGGTCCAGAATTAATGGTAAGGAATCACAGAGCAACTCCCTCCTGACTGTATCCTACTGTGCCACCAACTCTGCTGGGTCTGTCCTACTGGCAGCTCAGGTCATATCCAGGGATGGTGATGTTGGTGTCTATAAGGTATGATGCTGTGAGTATATAACTATGTCGGGCTGTTGCTTGACCAGTCTGTGAGACAGCTCTCCCAGTCTGTGAGACAGCTCTCCCAATTTTGGCACAAGCCCCCAGATGTTAGTGCGGAGGACTTTGTGGGGTTGACAGGGCTGTTTCTGCCGTTGTCTTTTCCGTTGCCTAGATCGATGCCAGATGATCGATCAGGTTTGATTTTCTTGTTGACATTTCATAGCGATTAACGAAACAAGGTGGTTTACTAGGAGAAAGTGAGGACTGCAGATCCTGGCGATCAGAGTCGAAAAGTGTGGTGCTGGAAAAGCACAGCAGGTCAGGCAGCATCTGAGGAGCAGGACATTGGATGTTTTAGGCATGAGCCCTTCATCAGGAATGATGAAGGACTTATACCTGAAATGTCAAATCTCCTGCTCCTTGGATGCTGCCTGACCTGTTGTGCTTTTCCAGAACTTTACATCTCGACAGTGGTTTGCTAGACCATTTCAGAGGGCAACTGAGGGCCAACCACGTTGCTGTGGATCTGGAGGCCAAACTAGATGACAATGGCAGATTTCCTTCTTGAAGCCAGTTGGGGTTTTTCAACAATTAGCAATAGCTTCATGATCATCAGTAGATTCCTATCTCTGCCTCTTTCTTCTTTATTGGATTCAAATTCCACCATCTTCCATGGCAAGATTGGAACCCATTAGCTGACTTTATGGATGAATAGTCCAGTGATAATATCACTAAGACATTGCCTCCTCTCAAGCATCATCTAATTATGTAGTGCAGCAGGATGGGAAGGTTGAATGGACTGCTATTCCCTTGTGTCTAGTATAGCATTGAGGTGTCTACTCCAGTGAGGGGGTGGGGTGTGCAGAGAGCATTGGTGTTTGAACCCATAACGCTGGGACTCATAGGAGGTCATACCTGATATTTCATGCCTAATGCAAATGCACAGAAATGAAAAGGAACTCATTTTACGTTTTTCCAGAGATAAAAAGAGCAATGTATTCTATTCTTGCATGAATCCACCCACAGCGAATGAGTCCATCAGCCAAGGGTTTCTGGAAAGTAATCCTTTGGTTATCAGCCCGTCTATGGCCATCCCAACCAAGACAGAGTAGAGTTCAACACCCACACTCAAGGCATTTTCTCATTCAGCCCATTCAGATTCAGGTTGTTTGATTGTGCAACATTCTGCAAAAGGCATATAGAGTCTCTGACTTGTCGAAAATGGTTTGCAGTGTGCAAGGTCAGCTGCAGAACACAATGTGTCTTCTCTGTTCAATGTTCACTGACCCTTCTCGACAACTCTGTCTGCTGCTTCCTTGCTGCTGCTTCACTGTCCCCTAGTGACTATGTAGGAGAAGCATTGGATTACCTGATATTTTCCCCAGCTGATTTCTGGGGGGTTTGTGGGGGTAGGGGGAAATTGGGGAGTGGGGGTTGTCAAGGTGTGAGTGTGAAAGAAGCACATATAAAAATGGAGGAGAGCACCTCAGGAGTCACCACCCCTTACAATATCTGTAAAGGTATACTTCTTAATGAAAAGATGAGGAATGGCAGAAATTCATAGGGTTATAGAGTCATGCAGCGTGGTAACAGACCTTTCGGTCTAACCAGTCGTTGTCAACCATAATCCCACACTAAACTAGTCTGCGCTTGGCCTATAGCCCTCCAAACATTTCTTATTCATGTACTTCTCGAAATATCTTTTAAATGTTGTAACTGTACCCGCATCCACCACTTCCTGTGGAAATTTATTCCACCCACGAACCATTCTACATGTAAAGAAATTTCCCCTCATGTCTTTTTAAAAATCTTTCTCCTCTCACCTTAAAAATATGCCCTCTAGTCTTGAAATCCCCCACTCTAGGGAAAAGACATCTACCATCCACCTTATCTACACACCTCATTATTTTAATGAACCTCTATATGGTCACTTTATACTCAAGATATTCTGCGGCATCAAAATATTGTTGCACAATAAACGAGATGCCTGATTTTGCTCACTTGCTCTGTATGATAAACTAACCCCCATAGTCACAAAGGCTATCTACATTAAATACTGAATTGCGACAGTTGCATAGTTTTTTGGGCAGGGGTGGGTGGTCATGACTGAGGTCATCAGGGAGTATGAGCAGGGTCCTCTTCACCATGGTGCCTTATGAGCTCTTTTTACATCTACACAAACAAGCAGAGAGAGCCTGAGTTTAACCTCATCCAAATGATGGCACTTCCCCTGTTCCCTTTCAAATCTCACTTTGGCATCAGCATCGATTTCGGTATTTCAACACTGGAGGTGAGTGTGCTTCCACTATGCCATGGTTAACATAATAAGTAGTCCTGGCTCTGTACACGGGCCCCTTTATCAGGCAATGTGGAACACTCGCCTTCAAAGGACTACTGTTAATCTTTCAGAGGACTAACTTGCAGAATGTTGCCTGATGATTAGTCAGCAACTAAAAGGACAAAGGTCAACCAATGCATGGAAGCACTGTAATCCCCCCCAGTTCCCATTTGAATCATGCACATGATTTCTAACTTGGAAATATATTGGCCAGTTTACCATTATCACCAGATCAGAATTTTAGAACTCTTAAACTAATAGCACCGCCACAACACCTACACCAGACAGACGGCCAGCTTACACAAGAGAAACTAGAGATGAACAGTAAATGTTGGCTGAACTACCACATTTGTATCTTTCTTTTTTTTTAAACAGGGAAAGGCCCAGGTGAATTGCTTTGATGGATTTTTAACTTATTGCTTTTGAAAAGAAACATTTTGTCAAAGATTTACATCTTGCACTCATCAGAACAATTCACAAGAACACTAATAAAGGGGCAAGCCAACATATCTAAGAGGGGAGTGCTGATTGGTGAACAAGTGAATTCTGATCAAGGCATTGCTATGAATATTGCACCAATTAATGATGATTGACAGTTAACTGCCAGGTTTTGTTTCAATTTCAAAGCAGGCAGATTAATTCTGATTGATCAGGGCATTGCCCTGAGAAATGAACCAACAAACCTATTTTGTTGACAATTATCTTTCAATTAAACTTCTGAAAGACAGAGGATCTCACTGACCACATACTGCTATTTTGTGAACTTGTGTGTTGATTCGCTGCCTCATTGTCTACATCACAACTCTGACTGCAGTTCAAAAAGTGCACGATTGTCCAACCAGAGGGGAGGCCATATTAGATTTGGTACTCAGTAACGAACCGGGACAAGTGATGGGCTTGTTAGTGGGTGAGTATTTTGGTGATGGTGACCACAATTCTGTGACTTTCACCTTGGTATTTGGAGAGAGATAGGTGCATGCAACAGGGTAGGTTTACAATTGGGGGAAGGGTAAATATGATGCTGCAAGACAGGATCTGAGGAGCATAAGTTGGGAGAATAGGCTGTCAGGGAAGGATGTAATTGAAATGTGGAACTTTTTCAAGGAACAGATACGACGTGTCCTTGATATGTATGTACCTGTCAGGCAGGAAAGAGATGGTCGTGTGAGGGAACCTTGGTTGATGAGGGAGGTTGAATGTCTAGTAAAGAGGAAGAAGGAGGCTTACATAAGGTTGAGGAAACAAGGTTCAGACAGAGCATTGGAGAGATACAGGATAGCCAGGAGGGAGCTGAAGAAGGGGATTAGGACAGCGAAGAGCGGGCATGAAAAATCTTTGGCGGGTAGGATCAAGGATAACCCCAAGGCCTTTTATGCGTATGTGAGAAACATGAGAATGACGAGAACGAGGGTAGGTCTGATCAAGGACAGTAGTGGGAGACTGTGTATTGAGTTGGAAGAGAGGTCTTGACTGAGTACTTTTCTTCAGTATTTACAAATGAGAGGGACCGTATTGTTGAAGAGGAGAGTATGAAACGGACTGGTAAGCTGGAGGAGATACTTGTTAGGAAGGAAGATGTGTTGGGCATTTTGAAAAACTTGAGGATAGACAAGTCCCCCGGGCCTGACGGGATATATCCTAGGATTATGTGGGAAGCAAGAGAGGAAATTGCAGAGCTGTTGGCAATGATATTTTTGTCTTCACTGTCAATGGGGATGGTACCAGGGGACTGGAGAGTGGCGAATGTTGTGCCCCTGTTCAAAAAAGGGAATAGGGATAACCCCGGGAATTACAGGCCAGTTAGTCTTACTTCGGTGGTAGGCAAAGTAATGGAAAGGGTACTGAGCGATAGGATTCATGAGTATCTGGAAAGACACTGTTTGATTAGGGACAGCCAGCAAGGATTTGTGAGGGGTAAGTCTTGCCTTACAAGGCTTATTGAATTCTTTGAGGAGGTGACCAAGCATGTGGATGAGGGTAGAGCAGTGGATGTAGTGTACACGGATTTTAGTAAGGCATTTGATAAGGTTCCCTATGGTAGGCTTATGCGGAAAGTTAGGAGGAATGGGATAGTGGAAAGTTTAGCCAGTTGGATAGGGAACTGGCTAATCGGTCCAAGTCAGAAAGTGGTGTTAGATGGTAAATATTCAGCCTGGAGCCCAGTTACAAGTGGAGTTCCGCAGGGATCAGTTCTGGGTCCTCTGCTATTTGTAGTTTTTATTAAAGACTTGGAAGAGGGAGTCGAAGGGCAGGTCAGTAAATTTGCAGACGATACGAAGATTGGTGGAGTTGTGGATAGTGAGGAGGGCTGTTGTCAGCTGCAAGGGACTTAGATATGATGCAGAGCTGGGCTGAGGACTGGCAGATGGAATTCAACCCTGACAAGTGTGAGGTTGCCCATTTTGGAAGGACAAATAAGAATGTGGAATACAGGGTTAACGGTAGGGTTCTTAGTAAGGTGGAGGAGCAGAGGGATCTTGGGGTCTATGTTCATGGCTCTTTGAAAGTTGCCACTCAGGTGGATAGAGCTTGTAAGAAGGCCTATGGTGTATTAGCGTTCATTAGCAGAGGGATTGAATTCAAGAGTCATGAGGTGATGTTGCAGCATTACAGGACCTTGGTAAGGCCACATTTTGAGTACTGTGTGCAGTTCTGGTCGCCTCACTTTAGGAAATATGTGGAAGCTTTGGAGAGGGTGCAGAGGAGATTTACCAGGATGTTGGCTGGAATGAAGAATAGATTGTACGAGGAAAGGTTGAGAGTGCTAGGCCTTTTCTCATTGGAACGGCGAAGGATGAGGGGTGACTTGATAGAGATTTATATGATGATCAAGGGAATAGATAGAATAGACACTCAGAGACTTTTTCCCCGGGTACAACAGAGTGTTACAAGGGGGCATAAATTTAAGGTGAAGGGTGGAAGGTATGGGGGGATGTCAGGGGTAGGTTCTTTACCCAGAGAGGGGTGGGGGCATGGAATGCGCTGCCTGTGGGAGTGGCAGAGTCAGAATCATTGGTGACCTTTAAGCGGCAATTGGATAGGTACATGTATAGGTGCTTAAGCTAGGAGAAATGTTCAGCACAACATCGTGGGCCGAAGGGCCTGTTCTGTGCTGTATTGTTCTATGTTCTATCTATGCTCGATGATTGATTGTAAAGCATTTCTGGGACATTGTAAAAGGTAAAATATAAATGAAATTTCATTACTCCTTTTTAGTTTTATAATCCTTTGATGGAGAATGCTACTTCTATATCCACGTTGTATCCTCTGTGATTTCACTGGATTTCTGCATAAAAGTGAACCACAGGCAGAAAGATATGAGATGGGCAAGAGCCCATTACCTTCCCCTCATCGAACTCTCACTTTTTGTGTGGGATCGCCCATGTCAACAGAATGCCAGTTTGTCTTTAATTCTGATTGATATTTGGTGTGTGTGGTCTGAATGCTTATAAATGATAAAGCGGAGTTAACCTTGAGTAAGTCAGTTCCAGCATGTATTTTTGGCTTGCATTAGTTCAAATCTGATAGAGGTAAATATTCTCAAAAATATTTCCCTGAAAGATTAGCAGTGGTCCTTCTAAGGTAAGTGTTACAAATCACCTGATAATAAGGCCCTTGTACGGAGCCAGGAGTAAAATCTACTCAGTCCAATTTGTCTTAAGTTTACATTTTTCTTTTTATTATGTATGACTTCTGTCATTGATGTAAGCTGCCATGTTGGAACGACTTATAAAACCTTTCACTGTATTTTTCATGTGAAAGTACACATGACAATAAATTTCTATTCTGTCCTATTCTAAACAAGATGCACTGCAGTAAGTTACCATGGACATTTTGATGGCACCTTCCAAACCTACAACCTTTACTACCCCGAAGGACAATGGCTGCAGATATATGGGAACACCAAACCAAACCCCTCCAAACCACAAACCATCCTGACTTGGAAATATATTACTATTCCTTCAGCATCACTGGGTCAAACTCCTGGAGCTCCCTCTCAACTAGCACTGTAGATGTAGGTACTACTGCAGCATTTCACGAAGGCAGCTTTCAGCATTTCCTCTTTGGCAATTAGAGATAGGTAACAAATACCAGCCTAGCAATATGTTTTTAAAAGTACAAGTACACACTCAAATCTACAAATAAAGACTTAAACACTGCATGAGGCAAGCTAGGGACTTGTTCATGCTTTTTAAAAAATGTATTCATCAGGCCATTGGACCATTTAGCCATCTAGTCTGCTCTACCATTCAAAGATCATTCAAAAATCCTCAACTCTATTGTACTGCCTTTTCTCGATAATCCTTGATTCCCTTACTGATTAAAATCTGCCTAGCACAGTCTTGAATACTCTTAACTCTACAGTAATGAATTTCACGGATGCCCAACCCTCAGAGAAGAAATTCCTCATCATCTCTGTCTTAAACATGTGATTCCCTTATTCTGAGATTAAGCCTTCTGCGCCTAGACTCTCCCATAACAGGTCAAATACAGATAAGGGAACCAACCTAAGTCCCCTAAAAATATTATTTGTTTCAAAAATGTTGCCTCTCATTCTTCTAAATTCCAATGTGTACAGGCCCAACCTACTCATCCTCTCCTTCTAAGACAGGTACTCCATACCTGGGATCAGCTGAATGAATCTTCTCTGGACTGTCTCCAATGCCAATGGATCTTTCCTTAAATGAGGGGTCCAAAACTGTTCAGTCTTCCAGCTGTGGTCTGATGACAGCTTCGTCTTACTTTTATCCTCCGTTCCTTTTGAAACAAAGGCCAACATTTATTTGCTTTCCCTATAACTCGGTGAATGTGGATGCTAGATTTTGTGGTTCTTGAATGAGGAGCCCCAAATCCCTCTGCTCTGTAGCTTTCTGCATTATGTACACTTCCAATTCCTTACAAGGTTTTGCTCTGTGTCAGATTTTGTGGCAACAATGCTTCTCAATATGTTATGCCTTTGACTAAAAGTTCTCAGAAAGGATTACTGATTGCAACACTATGACTCCAGTCACATTGAACTACAGAATCCCTACAGTGCGGAAACAGGCCATTCGGCCCACAAGTCCACTCCAACCCAGACCCATTCCCATACCCTATTACTCTACATACCTAGATATCCCTGAACACACTGGGCAATTTAGCATGGCCTATTCACCTAAACTGCACACCTTTGGACTGTGGGAGGAAACCAGAGCACCCAGAGGAAACCCACACAGAGACAGGGAGAATCCACACAGATGGTCGCCCGAGGCTGGAATCGAACCCGGGTCCCTAGCGCTGTGAGGCAGCAGTGCTAACCACTGAGCCACCATGGTTCTACATCAGCAATTATACTGAATGAAATGATGAAATGATTTTGACTTGTTATAGTGGCCTTCAAAGCCAAGAGGCATCAAATGGCAAAGTGGCCAAAATGGCTTCCTGGTTCCAAAAGTCACGATTTGGAGATGCCGGTGTTGGACTGGGGTGTACAAAGTTAAAAATCACACAACACCAGGTTATAGTCCAACAGGTTTAATTGGAAGCACACTAGCTTTCGGTGCGACACTCCTTCATCAGGTGATAGTCAGGTGAAGGAGCGTCACTCCGAAAGCTAGTCTGCTTCCAATTAAACCAATTGGACTATAACCTGGTGTTGTGTGATCTTTAACTTGGTTCCAAAAGAGTAGACAGTACCTGGGGCCTACTAATGCTGGGCTGGCTATCAAGGGGACAAATGCTGCCTCAAAGTTGCAACATCACAAAAAGAGGCAGGACGCAAACCAGTTGAATGAGAAGAAAACGAAAGGCAGGCATGCTTTTATCCACACAGAAATCTTCCTGGTTTTGAACATTCTTGTGTTCAGTTGATCCTAGGAATGCTGGGACTGTCTTATAAGGAGAGATTGAGTAGTTTAGGCCTGTAGTCATCGGAATTTAGAAGAATCAGAGGCAACCTTATTGAAACATATAATATTTTTAGGGAGTTTAACAGGGTAAATATGGAAAGGTATAATTAGATGTTACCTTCTATCAGGTAAAGAGTCATGACATTGTTCTGGATTTGGATTCTTGCACAACAAGACATTTCAAAACTATTGCTACAGGCAGGAACCTTGCCTGCTCACAGTGTACAAAGCATAATGTAATAAAGTTGTTATGCATTTGTTTAACCAAACACTTTCTCTCATGTTGGCCCACATTTTACTTTATTCATTTATGCAATGTGGGTGTTGCAGTCTAGGCAAACATTTATTACTCAACCCCAATTGCAACTTGATCTGACTGGCTCACTCGGGCAATTTCAGTGGACAGCTAAGAGTCAACCACATTGGTGTGGGTCTGGAGACATGTGCAGGCCAGAGCAGGTAAGGTCGGCAGATTTCATTCCCTCAGGGACATTAATGAACCAGAGCTTTCTTTTACAACAATCGACAATGGTTACATTGGACAACAAAAACAGAAATTGCTGGGAAAACTCAGCAGGTCTGGCAGCAAGTGTGGAGAGAAAGCAGAGTAAACATTTCGGGCCCAGTGACCCTTCCTCGGAATGGTTACATGGGTATCATTAAACTTGCTTTGTAATTTTTATCAGTTGCTAAGTGTCACCTCTTGGCTAGCCATACTACTCTGAAAGGAAAGATTTGGGGATCAAATCTGACTCCACGCTGCACATTCTAAGTTGGCACTTCCCAGTAAAGTGCTGAGGGAGAGCTGAGGCAGGGCTAGCCTCCATATATGACTTTGGGCTGAGACCCTGACTGCATAAAAGATCTCATGGTTCTATTCTGAGGAACAGCAGGGGATTTGATTATCATGTCTGAATCAATATTTTAACAACAAACTACTGGATTCACAGGTCAGCATAACATCAAAGGCCGAAGAGCCTGTACTGTGCTGTAATGTTCTATGCTCTACTCAGTTGTTACCATGTTGATCTTTGTGGGATCTTCCTGTGCTCAAATTCACTGCCACGTTTCCTACTTTACAACAGTGACTGCACTTCAAACAGTGCTTCCTTCACTTAGAACAGTGGCAACTAGAGGATGTTAAAGGTGCCAGATGAATGCAAGTCTTTCTTCCACATTTTGTCTGTGATGGAAGCATTCTTGGGATAAGTGGAAAATCATGAAATGTAACTGGTGTAGTCTCTAATTGGTGAATGTACAGCATAGATTTGTTTGGAATTCTGTGTGAGGTGAGAGTGACAGCTCTTGACACTAGGGCTGCATTCGACTGGGTGTGGCATCAAACAAAATTGGAATCAATGGGCATCAGGAAGCAACTCTCCACTGGTTGGATTCATATCTAGAACATAGGAAAATGGTTGTGGTTGTTGGAGTTCAGACATCTCATCTCCAGAACATCTCTGCAGGAGTTCCTCAGAACAGTATCTTATGTCCAACCATCTTCGGCTGCTTTGTCAATGACCTTCCCTCCATCAGAAAGTCAGAAGTAGGGATGTTCACTGATATTCATTCCTGACTCCTCACTGACTGAATTAGTTCATGTCCAAATGCAACAAGATCTGGACAATATCCAGGCTTGGGCTGACAAGTGGCAACTAACATTTGCATTACACAAATGCCAGGCAATGACCATCACCAATCAAAGGCAATTTAACCCCTGCCCCTTGACATTCAACGGTGCCACCATCACAGAACTCCCATCAACATCTTTGGGGTTACCATTGACCTGAAACTCCACTGAGCCTGCCACAGGAACACAGTGGCTACAAGTTCAGGACAGAGCTTTGGAATCTTGCAACAAGTAACTCACCTCCTCTTTCTCAAAGTCTATCCACCGTCTACAAGGCACACATTAGGAGTATAATGGAATACTCCCCACTTGCCTGGATGGGTGCAACTCCAACAACATTCAAGAAGCTCGACACCATCCAGGACAAAGCAGCTCGCCTGATTAGCATTACATCCACTCCTTCCACCACCAACGCTCAGTAGCCGTAGTATATACTACCTACATGACGCACTGACCACTGCCTCTTGACATTCAATGCTAATATCATCACCTAATCCCCTGTTATCAATGTCCTGGGGATTAGGGTTAACCAACAACTCAACTGGAATTACCATATAAATACAGTAGCTGCAAGAGCAAGTTAGAAGCTAGGAATCCTGCCGGGAGTAACTCATTACCTGATTCCCCAAAGCCTGTCCACTATCTACATGGCACAGGTCAGGAGTGTAAGGGAATACTCCCACTTGCCTGGGTGAGCGCAGCTCCAACAACCCTCAAGAAGCTCGACACCACTGTATTTGTTCTGGTTGAGTCAGCTGTTCCTCATCTCCATGTGTGTGGTTCCTGTGTTCCATCTACATCCGGCTGCTTTATGTTGGATGATGCCAGGCTTCTCGACTAGACAGGTGGAGAGTTTCTATCCTGTATTTTTGCCTTGAAGATAGCAGATAGACGTTTGACAGTCATGAGGTCAGCTACTCATTGCTTGATTCCTAGCATCTGACCTGTGATTATAACTATTTATTCAGCTGATCCAGTTCAGTTTCTGATCAATATTAACCATCAAGGATGTTGATAATGGAAGATTCAGCAATAATAACATCATGGAATGTCAAGGGGCAATGGTTATAGTTCCTCATGTTTGAGATGGTTATTGCTGGGCATCTGTGTGACATTAATGTTCTTTGTCACTCTTCAGCTCAGCTGAAAACTTACTGAACACTATCCAGATTCTGCCACAGGATACGGACTGTTTCAGTATTTGAGGAGTAAGGAATGATGCTGAATATTGTACAATCGTCAGTGAACATGCCCCACTTCTGACCTTATGATTTGAGGGAACGTCATTGGTTGAGCAGCTGAAGATGGTTGGATCTAGGACACTAGCTGAGATGCTGCTGCTGTCTTATCCTTGGACTGAGATGATTGACCTCCAACCATTAACCATCCTCCTTTGTGCTGGCATTCACTCCAAACAGCTGAAGGGATATTCCTGATACTCCGCTGGAGTCTTCTTCCTTCCCATCTTCCTCATTCCTTGCACGGTTTTGATGAGCCAAATGGTCTCCTTCTGTGCCTTAATTTGTCTATCAGCTTGGCAATCCCTGTCTGTTCATGCATGTGTCCAGTTTACGTTTAACAGTATTTAAGGCATTTAACATCAACCATTTGCTTTGCTAAAGAGACAGAAGCACAGGAAGATCCCAGCCACAACCTCAAGCCTGTGCTGAGTTAGCTGTGCACTTCAAAGAGAGTCTTAATTTTGTAGTAAGTGATATAGATTGGCCTTTCACACAGAGCAATCGAGAGAAACTGGTAACTTGTCAAGATAAAGATCATGTTCATGAAATTGGGTACATGAAGGGCTTATGCTCGAAACGTTGAATTCTCTATTCCTGAGATGCTGCCTAACCTGCTGTGCTTTGACCAGCAACACATTTGCAGCTACATTTAATCCATGTTGTATCGGAATATTTGATAGGGTAGCGCAGGGGGAGTTTTTACCTGAAATAACTGGAGATTTCTGAAGCCCAGCATGACAACGAACTGCAAAATTGGGAACGGTAAAGAACAGCTGGTAAAGAACAACATACAACACAAGGATTTTACAGGAAGTGTCCGATCCCTACACTGTGCAGCCTGAGTCTTTCAAAATGAGAAAGTGACTGAAAGCAAATAAAAAGGAGGAATACCTACAATCGTTTCAGTATTTAATTTCAAAATGGGATTCCTGCCAAAGCAACAGGAAAATCAAATTACCATTCAAGTAAAGATGACTTTGGACTTTCACCTTTTGTATCAACCAGTGGGCTAAATGACAAATGTAGTCACTTTAAACAGATACAGAAAATATTGTATCAAGTATAAACAGAATGCAACCCACACGCACTGAACCAGTTCGTACAATCTTGTTCGATGAAATGTTCTTCAGTCATCAAGGTTGATTTCCATGAAGGCCACTGTATTTGTTCTGGTAGAGTCAGCTGATCCTCATCTCCATGTGTGTGGTTCCTATGATCCATCTACATCCGCAGTGATCACACAGATAGTTCCAAATGGGGTCAGATATCTCTAGTTCCATGCTCACAGGCTGTGAATGGCAATGAGGCAGGAACAAAGTCCCTGTTTCTCAGGATCGCGAAAGGTTATCCCCCTGGACAAGTATACTCATAAACACTGCTCATAGCTGTGAGATGTCAGGCTCTAAGCCCTGAAATATGGTTCCAAAACTGCTCCATGTTTCTCTTCACCTTTAAGATTCTTCTTAAAACCAATCCTTTGACCACAGTTTTTGGTCATAGTTTTATTCATGGAATGACACAGCACAGAAGGAGGCCATTTGGCCCATTGTGACTATATTTAATTCTTTGAATGAGTCTCAGTGTCCAGGTAGTCCCATTCCCTTCCTACACTTACTTTCTGATTTAAAACAAAAGTCACGTCCAAGTATTCATCAAATTTGATTTGAAAGTGATTGTTGTAGCTGCTTCCACTGCCCTCTCAAGTAATACATCCCAGATCACCACAATTTGCAGCCTGAAATGATCTCCTCACACCATCTCTCTCTTTTGCCAATTAGCTGAAATCTATATTTTCAGATCAACCACACTTCATCCCATGGGAGACAGTTCTCTATATTTACTCCATTAAAAAATATTCATGATTTTGTAAAGCTCTATTAAATCTCAGAGTCATAGAATCTTACTGCACAGAAGCTGACCTTCCGGCCATGTTCTCAAAATAAACTAATCCTACTTGCCTGCGTTTGGTCCATAAACATCTAAACCTTTCCTATTCATGTACTGGTCCAAATGTCTGTTAGATGTTGTAACTATTTTCTGAGGACTATTTTTACTCAACCAAAATGATAACTCGGATTTCTCTCCACAGATGCTGCCAGACCTGCTGAACTTTTCTAGCAATTTCTGCTTTTGTCTATCAAATACTCTGATTGACAAAAACAGAAACTACAGCCTTCAGTGTTGAAACCGAATGCACAGGCAGCATAACTCTCAAGGCTAAAGGTAAGTAACTGTGTGACACAACAAAAATGAGAGTTTTGAGAACATGATTTACAATCAAGATTTCTCACTGAGTCTGTACACAACTTAACCTCAACAGAGGTTACTGAAGATGTTAAACAAGTTTGAAAAGACAGAGAGCAGGCCGAGAGAAACCAGTTTGTGTCAAGTCTATTCAAAGAGATATCAGTCAGAAACAACTGGCCCAGGAACAAGCTATGGTCATCCAACTAATTGGGGAACCACTAACAAAAAATTCCATTGGTCTTCCAAAACTCATTAACGAAATTTTAAAAATAATAAAGTGTTGATTCTATATTGAGATAAAGGAATTGTTTCATATTGTTAACAGAAACAAAATCTTTGACCATACAGGAATTGTGGCAATGTTCTCCATCCCTGTTGGCACTAAGAACTTTCAAAAGATAGTAAGTTTGTGAACAGAGCAAATATTGTCAAGAAGATGAGCAGTACAATGGACTCAAGCTTCTTGAACAATCTTTAACTGAAGATATTCAGATCACAAAACTGTGTGCAGAATTAAAAGTTATCACAGATTTGCATTTAATTTGACATCAGGTGGTGAGTTCAAGAGAAACATTTCAATTCCTTACTTTCCATATCAGAATTATTAGTACCAATAGCATACATGTTCCTAAGTAAGCAGCAATTCTCCCAGTACTGTGACCCAGGATGGGAAAATGTCTGATACTCAGAGCAACAATTACACTGGGTGAGGTGCAGCTCCAACACTCTCTAGGACAAAGCAGCCTGTTTGATTAGCACCACATCTACAAGCACCCAACCCCACCATCATCAACACTCAGTAGCAGTGCAGTGTACAATCTATAAGATGCAGTGCAGAAATTCACCAAATATCCTTAGACGTCACTTTCCAAATCCCAAAAACTTGAAGGAAACGCTTGGGAGCACCACCATCAGCAAGTTCCTGTCCAAGACAATCACCATCCTGACTTGGAAATGTATTGTCATTCCTTCGCTGTTGCTGAGTCAAAATTCTGGAATTCCCTCCCTAAGAGCATTGTGGGTCTAACTCCAGCACACAGACTCAGCTGTTCAAGAAGGCAGTTCACCCCCATCTTTTCAAGAGCAACTAGAATGGATAATAAATGCTGGCCCAGCTAGCGACACCCACATCCCATGAAAGAATGACTAAATAAAAAGGTCGAACCTCATCAACAAGACAAAATAACGAGTCAATGTATGTCAACATAGATCTACCAGCAGATTGAAAATAAAAGTTTGCTCACACAAAATGGAGGGGTGTTGCTAATGACTCCATGGAAGTCAGAACAAATACCACAGATTAAAGCCGCAGTCAATAAGGAGAAATCACCCAGCTCAGATATTCAGGATTCTACAAAAAGAAAGTATTTGTTTCCACTGAATAACCATCTTTTAATGTGGAAATTCATGTGATTAAAGGTGCCCCAAATGTCGTCATTGGGCAACTATCTGATTAGCAGGGATCAGTTTCTCCGTGAAGATATTCAGAAGATAAAGGATCCTCAAGATAAGGTAATAGACTGACCACCTGGGCTATCAGAAATGACGTCCACCATGAAGGACATCCTAGTGATAAAAGACCCTATAGTGGGAAAGCACTTTATAGATTAGACCAAGGTCAAGTTTAGAATCAAAGTTAGTAGTCCTCAAGCCAAAGAAAAAACAATCTTTCACATCCAAAGAAAATACATTCTGAAAGTGTGAATTTGTGAAGTCAGAAGAAATGGGAAAGTGGTAAATTTAATTTAACTTTTTGAAGATAAGTGAATAAGCAGGGAATAAAGGGATGTGGGCCTCATACAAACAAAAGGTTTCTACTCTAGAAAGGCATCAGATGGGCCGAAGGGCCTGTTCCAGTGCTCTGTTGGTCTTTGTTCCGTTAAATCTCTGCACAAATATACAAATGTTATGTGGGGAATAAAGCTTATGGAGAGATATTTTATATTGTTATGGCTCTAAAAGGGTTAATGCAATCAGATCCACCCAATCAGATATCATTGTCTTGGGTGGGAAAATCAGGAAAGTAGTTTTGCATCTCAAAAGGCAGAGATGTATCATCTTTGTCTCCCAATAGTCTAAGAAGTAATGTTTAATTAGATAATGCATCTTGCATCTAAAATCTACAGTACTATAAACTACACCTTGTTGAGTTACACTCACCAGTTTGTTTACACTCTTGTTTACACTCACCAGTGGTTGATCCTGAACACTAAACTAAATAGACCTTGGACCCAGTCAAGGAAAGAGTATCCATCTCCCCAGAAATAAGACAGCAATCTCACTCTGATCCTTACACCAGTCATCCTGCCCAGTGTTGAACTCTAATATTTAAACTACCATGGTTACAATCAGACAACATGTTTGTTTTGTTAACAGAAGTGGGAGGATCATTATTGAACTTGGAACAGAAACAAACTCTATGTGTGCACAGTGCTGTTCTGTTACTGAAGATGTTCTAAAATGGATTTCTTCCTGGATTTAACTTCCTTATCACACATATATGTACTTTCACATGGACATGTGCACGGGTATATAGAGTCATAGTCAAAGAACTGAATGGCACAGAAATAGACCCTTCAGTCCAACCTGTCTATGCTGATCAGATATCTCAATCTAATCTAGTTCCATTTGCCAGCATTTGGTTTATTTCCCTCTCAACCCTTTCCATCATATACCTACCAGATGTCTTTTAAATGTTGTAACTGTACGAGCCTCCACCACTTCCTCTGGCAGCTCATTGGCTTTGGCTTTAAGGCCTCATGAATCAAAGCCACCACCTTCATGTGTTCCTGTTACTCATAATAATGTAACATATTCTGTCATTCCTGGAATAAAACAGAACAAAATGTGGAAAAAGAAAATAGAGACATAAGATAATCAGGGGGTTAGATCGGGTGGACAGGGAGAGCCTTTTTCCAAGTATGGTGACGGCGAGCACGACGGGACATAGCTTTAAATTGAGGGTGATAGATATAGGACAGATGTCAGAGGTAGTTTCTTTACTCAGAGAGTAGTAAGGGTAAGGAATTCTTTGCCTGCAACGGTAGTAGATTTGCCAACTTTAAGTACATTTAAGTCGCCATTGGACAAGCATATGGATGTACATGGGATAGTGTAGGTTTGATGGGTTTCAGATTGGTACGACAGGTCGGCACAACATCGAGGGCCGAAGGGCCTATACTGCGCTGTAATGTTCTATGTTCTATTTTCATTCCATACACGTACCACTCTCTGTGTGGAAAAGTTGGCCCTCAGGTTCCTTTTAAATCTTTCCCCTTTCACCTTAGCTATGCCCTCTAGTTTTGGACTCCCCACTCCAGGGAAAAGACCTTGTCTATTTATCCTATCCATACCCCTCATGATTTTATAAACATCTAGAAGGTCACCTTTCAGCCTCCTATGCTCTAGGGAAAACAGCCCCAGCCTATTCAGCCTCTCCCTATAGCACAAGCCCTCCAATCCTGGGAACATTCTTGTAACTCTTTTTTGAACCCTTTTCAAATTTGACAGCATCATTCCTATAGAAGGGAAACCAGAATTAAACAGCAGTATTCCAAAAGTGGCCTAACCAATGTCTAATTGGTTGCAACATGACCTCCCAACTCCTATACTCAATGCACTGACCAATAAAAGCAAGCAAACCAAATGCTGTCTTCACTATCCTATCTACCTGCAACTCCACTTTCAAGGAACTATGAACCTGCACTCCAAGGTCTCTTTGTTCAGCAACACTGCCTAAAGACTTACCATTAAGTGGATTTACATCTTCCAAAATGCAGTACCTCTCATTTATCAAAATTAAACTCCATCTGCCACTCCTTAGCCCATTGTCCCATCGAGTTCAGATCCTGTTGTAATCGGAGGTAACCTGCTTCGCTGTCCACTATACCTCCAATTTTGGTGTCGTCTGCAAACTTACTAACCATTCCTCTTATGTTCACATCCAAATCATTTATATAAATAATAAAAAAGCAGTGGACCCAGCACCAATCCTTGTGGCACTCCACTGGTCACAGGCCTCCAGTCTGAAAAAACAATCCTTCACCATCAGCCTCTGTCTTCTACCTTCCAATCAGTTCTGTATCCAAATGGCTAGTTCTCCCTGTATTCCATGCGGTCTAATCTTGTATATATCTTTAGATGTAATATTTAGTGTGTGAATATGTATATCTGTGTGCATTTGTGTTGAACGTATGTGGCTTTTGTATATTCATATGGATTTATGTGTCACAGTATCTCAGATGCACTATGGTGCAGGAGGCCATTCAGCCCATTCTATCTGCATCATTTATTCAAAGAGCATTATGAATTTAGTGCCATTCTCCTGACTTTTGTCTGTATCCTTGCATGTATTTATTTATCTAATGTCTTTTTGAATGCTTCAACTAAACCTGCTTGTGTGTGTGTATCTATAACCCCAGTCTATGTGTATATGTTTGACTATGTGTTTTTGCATCTTTATACATTTCTGTGCCTCTATTCTGAGTTCCACATGTGCGCATTGCTTTCTGTCGAGGGGTTTAGCTGCAGTTTACGTCTTTTTCACCCACAGTCAACACGGAGTAAAAATCCATGCATTCACTGGAATATCAGCTTGTAAATCACAGTCTATATAGTATTACCAGGTTTTGAAGTGCTGGCGCCAATGTTTGCTGTTATGACTCAAAGATTATTTCAGAAGATAATCGCAGGTCATTCCCAGTTTAGCAAAACAAATTATCCTCATTAGCAATTATTTTTGCAAGTGGAGGTTAAGCTTCTTCTCATTTATAACAAATATTACCAGAATGATAATTGGAAGGGGTCCGGTTAGTTGATTCAGTTGCAGGTTATGATCTACTTTCAATTTTAAAAAAACACACTTGGCTAATTGATTAACTATTTCACTTTTTCTTTCCATAATATTATCACTTTCCTAACACTTGCTGCTATAAGTTCCATGCCTTTGAATGTCAAGAGATAATGGTTAGATGCTTTTGCGTTGGAGATTCTCATTGCTTGGCACTTTCCACTCCGAGTCTAAATGTTGTCCAAGTCTTGCTGGGGTGTATATAAGGTGTCATGAATGGTACTGTACATTATGCAATCATCAGCAAATATTCTCCACGTTATGATGATGGAAACTGCCCTAGAGAGCTAAAGGGCTGTTGTAACGCAACGTCTCTCCTTCTGAGCCAGAAGACCCACATTCTAAGAAACTGCTCCTGAGGATTGTAACAACATTGCTGAATAGGTTGATTAGAACATATTGTATCTCCTCTGGAGAACTCGTGAAGTTGAGGTAATTGATGTCCAATAACAACAACCAATTTCCTTTATGCCAGATAGGATTCCAACTAGCAGAGATACCCATTGAATCCTTTTTTCACTCTGGCTCCTTGATGCCAAATACTGACTTGATGACACACACACCTTCCCTTTGAATTCAGCTCTTTGTACATGTTTACATGAGGCCTGTAATGAGGTCAGGAGCTGATTGAGCCCAACAAAACCAAAGTTGGAGGTTTGAGTGGAATTTCTTTCTGGCATGAGGGGGTGGTAGAGGTCTGGAACTCATTGCTTGAACAGGTGCTAGAGGAAGAAACCCACACAAGTATTTTTTAAAACTACTTGGATAGGTAATTACAGTGGCATAATCTACAATGCCACTGAAAAATAACTGGAAAATGGCTCCTTACCAGCTGACACGAAACAATGGGCTGAACTGTCTGCTTCTGATTTTATGGAAATTGTTCAACTTTAGACAATTCAGCACGTAATCTCCCTTGTGTCTCTGACTCACTGGATAATGCAGGTAGCCACTCTGCATTTCACTGGGCAGTGCAGATCCCTATTCAGTATCTCACTGGACTTTGCAGACATTCACTAGCTATTTCACTGGTCCATACAGATATACCTGCTCAGTACCTCACTAGTCTGCACTGCTCAATAGGCCGCCAGTCAGACATTCATCCCAAATGACACAGGGAATAATGAATGTGTGGATTGGTCTTGTCCAAGATCCAATAATATGGAAGGGATTTGGGTGGATTAAAAGAGGATGTGGGCAGTTTTAAAGTTTGTAAAGGCCATATTTATTAGTTGACCCACTGATCTGAGCTGCAGTCCCAAATACTTTGAACCGAAATTAAAACAGAACTCACTAAGACTCCCAAATAAAATAAGATGTAATATTATTCATGAGAAAAGAAAGTAAGTTAAACACATCAATACAATTACATTATCTTGCATTTATACGTCAACTTCAGTTTAGCAAAATATCCCATAACATTTCATGAGAACATGATCAATTAAAAATTGAGCATGGGATGGTTAGAGATTCTGGCACAGCAGTTTGGTTATAGGGATAAGGCATGGTGGAGACAGTGGTGATGATTGCAAGAGGTTTGTGGAGCGAATTGAAAATCTGGTGACCTTGGCAGTTGAAGGTGCCTGCCAAATATGGGCCGAAGGAAGCTGGGGTTTTGCACAATGTTAGAATTGATTGGTGGGAAATAAATATGAAGGTTTCATCAGTTGATAAGCTGAGATAAGAGTGGTGACAAGTGTTGTTACAGTGAGACAGTCAGGAGGTGGACACAAGGAATATCATATCAGCCACGATCCTCCAGAATAGCAGAGGAATTTCCAGGAGCTGATCATCCTTCTCCTGTTCCTATTTCCCCTGGTTTTATGGAGAAAGAAACCGATTAACAAATTGCAAAGTACAAGAAGGGAACCTCAGGAAAAAAGAACATTTTACAACGATAAAAATTATATAAGCACTTTACTTCTTTCTAAAGCTTTAAAAGAGCTGATAGATCATTGAAGGTTATGCGATTGACGTTGCTGCAGAACGTAAGTGTCCTTCACTTACTTACTGATCACTGGACATAGCTAAGGGGACTTGGGAAGGGACAGCCTTAATCAAAGTAACTATCTGGAGTAGATACTCCAGCAAACTCAGCACATGCAACTAACAACTTGTAAATCCAAAAAAAAACAGAAACAGGAAAGATTTCAGTGCTATTGGATGTTCTGGAAAGGAGGCATGGAATGGGAGTGTCACCCAACCTTATTCCCTCAGTACTGCACTGGGCTAGCAGCCTGAAGACCACATGTTGCAGCCACAGCACTAAGTCGAGGAAGGAGCTCTGTGCCCAGAGTAGTGGTCGATGCATAGAAGCTGGGTGGATAGAGAGCCACGAAAATTAAGGTGCTCCTGTCTTGGTGACAGTGTTTGGAAGGAACATGTAGGCGGATGTATTTGAAACTTGATAGGACCGAGAGAGAGAATTTCAGGGGATTATTGATCACAATAGCATTGACAAAACGGGGAAGGACAGGAAAATTAGGGTGAGGAAGAAAGGAAAGGAAACGTGAGAATGATCTCCAATGAGATACCTACCAAGTACAAGAACAAGCTCCAACCAAGTCCCTTGAAGCTATTCTGTCATGCAATGAGATCGTTGCTGATGTGATCAAATCTTTGCCCAACATCTTTGTTATTTAATAACCAAAGGTATTAACATCTATTAATTTCAGATTAAAAATGAAATTTTAATTAAATTGATCAATTGCTTTTGTTGAAATTGCCTTTGAGGAAGAGATTTCTAAACTCTTACCACCCAAGTCATTCAGTGTGCAAGGAATGTGATTGCACTTAAATAATTCAGGAATATTTGTCAAGGTAGTTTGCGATCATTGCCCAGGCAAGTTTCCAACTGAATGTTCTGCTTGACTTCCTTTTCTGTTTAGCTTGTGGTTCTGTTTGTCAGGAATTGACAGTTACATGTCCAGACCAATGTGCTGATCTTAATCAGGTGTCGTTAATTGAATGGGAAACCAAACCACCTGCAGGATTTCTTCCTGGTAACATCAGGTACAATTTTGTGAGCTATCATCACAGATGGCTTTTCGGTGTTAACCTTTAAACAACCTCCGTCTCACTGCTGAAACTGCAAGATTGGTTTTGTCATTTCCAAAAAACCATTTCGAGGCAATTTAATTCTTCTGGCAATTCATGGGGGGCTACAACTGTGCAGTTTTCTCTGATTGGTTTCTATCCTGCTGGCAGTTTTGAAGACAAGTGTGGGAACAGGTATGGTAAATTCAGTGGGCTACCTACTCACGCTCCCATTCCTGATGAAGGGCTTATGCCCGAAACGTCAATGCTCCTTCTCCCTGAATGCTGTCTGACCTGCTGTGCTTTTCCAGCACTACATTCTCGACTACCTACTCACACGTCCCCTAACTCCACTTAAAGTTTCCATTAATTCCACTGAAGATTCTTGTCTCATGACCACTGGATTTTAACCAACAGCTGGAGAGGTCCATAACACGTGGTCAGCCTGGCAAATTTCCCCATTATGGACTGATAGTGAGCAGCAAGATCCCCCTTTGTTGGACCCCATTAGGTAACAGTACAATTCAAAAAGACTGCAGTAACAAAAAGGTCTGGGAATATATGGGCACAAATCTTTGGAAACAGCAGATTAATTTGAGAAAGCGGTTTAAAACACATGCAGGATACTAGCATTCATAAATAACGGAATAGAATACCAAAGCATGAAAGTTGGAACAATTCATTGGTCCAACATCACCTGACATCTCAACTCTTAACTTTGGACACCACACAGGTATTGGATGGTACAGGTAGTTTACTGGAGTGATTCCATGGGGTGGGAGAATTCTGTTGCATGAATTGACTGGAGAAGCTGAGGCTGTTGCCCTGAGAATGGAGAAAGTTGAGGAGAGAATTGACAGAGGCTTTCAAAATCATGAGGCATCAAGACAAGCCATTGGGGAGAAATTGTTCCTATCGACAGAAAGAACAAGAATCAAAGGGCAGCAAATTAAGATAATTGGCAAATATGTTTTTAAGGAAAAACCTATTAATGCATCATGGCTAGGATCTGGAAGACTGCAGACACTGGAGATCAGAGTTGAAAAGTGTAGCACTGCAAAAGCACAGCAGGTCAGGCAGCATCTGAGGAGCAAGAGAATTGAGGTTTTGGGCTTATGACTGAAACATCGATTCTCCTGCTCCTTAGATAGTGCCCGACTGGCTGTGATTTTCCAGTGCCACACTTTTCAACTAGGATCTGGAAGACTCTGCCTGAGTGTGTGCCAAAGGCAAGGTATTTGAAGAGGAATTGGATAAACATCTAAAGGGAAAAGGAAATTTACTGGAACATAGGGGGAAAAGCTGGGTGTGGGACTAGCTGGACTAGAGAACCAGTATAGCCTCTATGGACCAAATGGTCTCCCTTCTGTGCTTTAACCATTCTGTAGATTAAAGTCAACAAAATCATGGACAGAAATAAAACTAAAGGGAACAAAAGAAAAAAAAGAGAGAAATAACCAACAGAAAAGAAAGATGTTTTTATAATTTAATCTTAATTTTTTAAAAGTCAAAGCTGCAAATAAAACCTAAACACGAGACTCACCAATCATGATAGTTAATTTTCAGTGTTAGAGATACCATGTGGCAATAATTAATTGTTATCGCATCATTAAATGGACACTTGCACAGTACCACAAGACACTCTTGGGATACTGTGATAGTATTCCTACTTCGGAGCTACGAGGCCTAGGTTCAAGTCAGGGCAGTGACAGGGTAGTTATTATGGGGTCTTTAACTTTTCAAATATTGACTGGGAATACTATAGTTCAAGTACTTTAGATGGGCCAGTTTTTGTTCAATTGTGTGCAGGAGGGTTTCCTGATACAGTATGTAGACAGGCCAACAAGGGGCAAGGCCACCTTAGATTTGGTACTGGGTAATGAACCTAGCCAGGTGTTAGATTTGGAGGTAGGTAAGCACTTTGATGATAGTGACCACAATTCAGTCATGTTTACTTTAGTGATGGAAAGGGATAGGTATATTCCGCAGGCAAAAAGTAGCCAACCTATTTAAACCAGGCACTTTGATACCAAAAATCTTTTAAATTTAAGTCTGATGGACTTGACAACAGAGAACTAATCCTTTAAGAAATATTGTCATCAAAGGTATAAAATAAGGGGGTATTGAACAAAAACCCCAGAGTTAACTGTCATTCACCAGAACCACCAACCCTCAGCTCTTTAAAGAGAAGTTGGAGCTCTTAGTCATCTAGGTATCAGAGAAAGCATCATCTAAACAAACCACAGGAAAGGGTACACAATCCTTTAGCAGAAATGCTCCAAAATCTGAAGATTTTCATGAAGTTTTTTTTCCTGTATAACAAGGTTGTTTGGCATGCGACAAGGTAACCCAACTCCACACCAACTTGACTCATTTTTTTTTTACATGGCAGTGTGGCCCATCACTGGCAGACATCAATGGTGCCCCAGTGCTTGTAATAGTCACCCGTGCGTCTGCTATTCGGTAAGTTTTTTTTTCATTTCACTGTGAAAATGCTCTTTATTCTGAAATCTGAAAAGTTCCAAAATCCGAAAATCAATTGGCTCCAAGGATTTTGGATAAGGTTTTTTTGTACCTGTACCAACAAGAGAAAAAGGTGCTCCTGACAGAAGTATTGGAGGAAGCATTCGCAACAGAAGACTTGATGCAGGAGACACAGACATTGTGGAAGTCATGTAACGTGGCTGTTATTTCGAGAGTAAGTTCTGGGTTTTGTTAAGTATATGATGGGCCTTGTACTTATTGGAACAACATTCCATTAGAATCCTGCTTTTTAAAAAAAATTTCTAAACAGACGCTACCTCCAAACAGCTGTAGTGCTTATTTTACCCAAGCACCCACATCATGTGCATGTGGGTGTAGGACACAGTGCAGAAACAATCAGTACAGAAAATTTTATTTGAATTCCACTACCACAAAAAACACCTGAATGGCCAATGACAAGCAGTGCCCTGTTCCTTAAGGACAATGCCTAAGTGATCAAAAAAGTGAAGGGGAGTGTAGGAGTTAAATCAAAATAGAATCGGAGGGAGAAATAAAACACTCCACACACTGCAGTGCCCACCTCTCCCTGAAAACTTCAAGGGTGTTGGTGGACAATGCGCGCTCCTTCTCTAGGGACACCTGGGCCCAAATATAACCATGGAAGGAGGGTAGACAATCGGCCATAACAACCCCCTCCATAGGCCGATGCCTGGACCCGTTAATGGCCAGCCTGGCCAGGCTCATGAGCAGACCCACAAGGAGATCGTCTGTCCTGCCCCCACCTCTGGTACTCAAAGATCAGGAGTGTGGGAAAATCTGGATTTATTTGGGAATAGTTAGTAGTTAGAAGGGATTTAGTTGGTTTGTTAATAGTTTAGTTAATTGGGTTCACTGTTAAATAAATTGTTGCTTGTTGATTTTAATCTAACTCTAAGTGTCAGGGATTTACTTTGTTTAACCACTGGAAGTGGCTGAAGAGCAGATTACGCCACTTTTCATATACTTTTTTATAATTACAGGTTAGATTAGATTAGATTAGATTCCCTAGTGTGGAAACAGGCCCTTCGGCCCAACAAGTCCACACCGGCCCTCCGAAGAGAAATCCATCCAAACCCGTTCCCCTACATTCACGCCTGACTAATGCACCTAACACTACAGGCAACTTAGCTTGGCCAATTCACCTAACCTGCACATCTTTGGACTGTGGGGGGAAACTGGAGCACCCGGTGGTAACTCATGGGAGAAACAGGGAGAACATGCAAACTCCACACAGACAGTTGTCCGAGACGGGGATTGAACCCGGGCCCTGGCACTGAGAGGCAGCAGTGCTAACCACTGTGGCACCATGCTGCCCCAAGTGATGTTTTAGATTTAATATTTAAGAGGGGTTAACCTCTGCGTTATAACAGTAACTACCTGCTATTCAATATATTTCAATAATGAGGAAAAGCAAGAGATTGTGTGTCACAGTGTCACACAACTGCAGCCATCTAGACAAAGTGTTATTAATCTCATTACTCATTGCCCCTTGCCTGAAGTTGTTGTACCACTTATGCATAATGAAGACAATGTAACATTCACCAATGTACTGATGCAAATTCCAAAAAATTAAACAGGAACAGAAACAGAGAAACATGCACAGATTGGGGAAGATATTGATCTGTCAAAAGTGCCTTGTGACCTCACTAAAAGAACATATTCTGCAATTATTCAGCAAAATAAAAATTGCCACCTTGCAAAAATATTATGAATGATAGTGGTTTAGCTGAGAGGGGACTAAAAGTTGCAAAATTATTATATTCATCAGTATTTGTTTGAGGATGTGCTTACTGCATACAATAAAAGAAGATAACAGATCTCTCATACCTCCGTCTGCTCCTTTGCAAATTACATATGACCCAAAACAGATTCTGAACATGCATTATGCAGAATTACTGTGTTCTTCATTCATAGCATGTTGACTGGGAGGTGTGTAGGACAGTTTTAGAAGGGATCGCTATATTTTCTGCTGCTACAGCAAGATGTCCTGACTATACTAAAACGAGATAGTGGGTGGCACGGTGGTTAGCACTGGTGCCTCACAGCGCCAGAGACCCGGGTTCAATTCCCGCCTCAGGCGACTGACTGTGTGGAGTTTGTACATTCTCCCCGTGTCTGTGTGGGTTTCCTCCGGGTGCTCTGGTTTCCTCCCACAGTTCAAAAATGTGCGGGTCAGGTGAATTAGCCACGCTAAATTGCCCGTAGTGTTAGGTGCAGGGGTAATATGTAGGGGAATGGGTCTGGGTGGGTGCGCTTCGGAGGGTCGGTGTGGACTTGTTGGGCCGAAGGGCCTATTTCCACACTAAGTAATCTAATCTTAAACCGTAGGAATCCAAGGGCTCATAGAATGGTACAGCACAGAAGTAGACCAGCTCTTTGAAGTCAAGCGGCTCTTCTGTTAAATGCATTGTCCTATATAACAGAGTGCAGCACAGTCCAGGCCCTTCAGCCCTCGATGTTGTGTCCTTTTACCCTACTAAAATTAGACTAACCTAGTACACTGAAGGGTATTTATCTTCCATGTGCCTATTTAAGAGTTGCTTAAATATTGCTAATGTATCTGACTCTATACAGAGAGTGATGGCTGCATGGAATGCACTGCCAGCGGTAGTAGTAAAGAACCTACCTCCAACATCTCCCCTAAACCTTCCTCCAATCACCTTAAAATTATGCACCCTCATGATAGCCATTTCCACTCTATCCAAGCCTCTCATCATTTGTACACCTCTATCAAGTCACCTCTCATCTTTCTTCCCTCCAATAAGAAAAGCCCTAGCTCCTTCAACATTTTATCATAAGACATGCCCTCCAGTCCAGGCAGCATCCTGGTAAATTTACTCTGCAGCCTCTCGAAAGCTTCCACATCTTTCCTATAATGAGGCGACCAGAATGCACAGAGGACTCCATAGAGCTGTAGCATAACCTTGTGGCTCTTAAACTCAATTCCCCTGCTAATGAAAGCCAATACACCATATCCCTTCTTAACAACCCTATCAACTTGGATGGCAACTTCGAGGGATCTATGGACATGGACCCCAGGATCCTGCTGTTCCTACACACTCTCAAGAATTCTGCTTTTAACCTTGTATTCTGCATTCAAATTCAACCTTCCAAAAAGTGAATCACTTCACACTTTTCCAGGTTGAACTCCATCTGCCATTTCTCAGCCCAGCTCTGCATTCTGTCAATGTCCCATTGCAACCTACAACAGCCCTCCACACTGTCTACTGCTCCATCAACCTTTTGCTGATGACACAACCTACGAACCCATTCTTCCACTTCCTTATTCAAGTCATTTATAAAATTCACAAAGAGCAGAGGTCCCAGAACAGATCCCTGCAGAACACCACTGGTCACCAAGTTCCAGGCTGAATACTTTCCATCTACCACCATCCTGAGCCTTCTGTGGGCCAATCTGTCTGGATACAGAATAGACAGGTTTCCCTTGTATCCCAGACCTCCTTACTTTGAATGATAAGGTTCCCCATGGTAGGCTCAAACAGCTTGCTAAAATCCATGTACACCACACCCACTGCTCTACCTTCAATGTGTTTTGTCATATCCTCAAAGAATTCAATAAGATTTGCGAGACATGATCTGCCCCTCAAAGCCATGCTGATTATCTTTAATCAAATTACAGTTTTCCCAAGTAATCATAAATCTGGTCTGTCAGAATCCTCTACAATATTTTACCCATCACAGACGTGAGACAGACTGCTCTGTAATTCCAAGGATTATCCCCATTTCCTTTCTTGAAAGAGGGAATAACATTTGCCACCCTCCAATCATCTGGCACTCCTCCAGTGGACAGTGAGGATGCAAAGATCAGAAAAGATGCAGCAATCTCTTCCTCACTTCCTACTTCCGGTACTATCCTAGGGTACATCACATCTGGCCCAGAGGCTTTATATATCCTTTTGATTTTCTAAATTTTCAGCACATCATTCTTAACAGCAACTTGTTCAAGCATATCAGTCTGTTTCACAATGTCCTCACATCAATATCAATGTCAGATTTAGTGACACATAACCTCCATCTGCCCCTAAACTTGGTAGTGGGGTTTGGGAAATAAAAAGCCTTTCAGACAATGAATATTCATTGTCCAATTTCACAAGAATCAAGACAATTCAAATCAATATTTAATTTGGAGCTCAATGATGAAGTTACTAGATCTTGTCTAAGAGGTACAAATTCCTCCCAACTTTAGGGTGGGGCAAGTATCTGGAGATTTCTTTGCAAAAAAGTCATAGATGATTGTCCATCAGTCGGTTACTTTCTCGTGTGGAAACAGGCCCTCCGACCCAACTGGTCCACACAGACCCTCTGAAGGGTAACCCACCCAGACCCATTTCCCTCTGATTAATGCACCTAACACTATGGGCAATTTAGCCCATCTTTGGACTGTGGGAGAAAACCCACACCAACACAGAGAGCATGCAAGCTCCACACACACCTGGGTCCCTAGTACGCGGAGGCAGCAGTGTTAACCACTGAGCCGCTATAAAATCAAAGATGCAGGCTGATGCTTCCAGATGAAATGTTTATAAATACTCCTATCAAGTGAGTGTCAAATTAGCATTTTTATGGTTAAAAGAGTGGTTGAGTTTTTCTTGGTACTCTGGTCAGCATTTATCCTTCAAGCAGCATGCCAAAAAAAGTGTTACAGTTGGTGGAGATTACTGTGCAAAATGTGACTACCAAGTTTCCTGCATTACAACAGTGAAATACAATAGAAATGTAATTGTGACGATAGGGTCAGTTCCTCCTTACTTGTTGGTGAGGCAGCAGCTGTTGGCACTTATGTTAGCTTTTACAAGATCCCTGGTTTAGCACAATGAATTATGACAACATACAAAGCAGCTGACTCTGATTCAACTCATTTGAAGCTTGGACTATGATCCAGGACAGAGGTCAGGAGTGGAACGATTTGGAAACATTATGATTAACATTGAAAAATCCCTTGACAAAGTCATCAGAGTTTCAAACCATAGAAGAGGAAGAAAAACTATGCAGTTCTGGAAAACTAAACTCCATGTATTCATGGTACCTTGAATGAAATAAAAATCAACCTTTCGTCTGCCAGAGTGTAATAAAATGTCCCATTCCCTTTTCATAAGATCATCAGATCAAAGAAATTGACCAGGAACAGACCATTTGGACAACTAAGCAGACGTACCATTTAATAAAGTCATAGGTGGCTTTATTGTGGCCTTAACTTCCCTTTACTGCCTGTTACCCTCAAGACTTTTGATCAAAAATCTGTCCAACATTCCTTGAATGTCTTCAATGATTGAACATTGCTTTTTGTAGAAGAGAAGCAATTCCTCTTTATCTATCTTTAATTGGAGAATCTATTTTTAAAATGTGATCGGTGTTCTAGATTCCCCCACAAGGGGAAAGGTCTGTGTGTGTTCCCTTTTAAGCCCTCCTCAGAATCCAATTGGTTTCAAATAGCATCACTGCTTATGATCGTAAACTCCCATAAATATAGGTTCAACCTACTCATCTTGTCCTCATAAGGCAATCCCATCCCAGAAAGCAGCCCATTGAACATCCTCTGAAATATCCAAATGCAAGTATATCCCTTGTTAGGTAAGACCATAATTTGTTGTACTACAGACATGATTTCACAATTGCCTTAGTGAGGCCAGGAGGTCAGTTACTTGTCACAGAATTACCAGCTCAGGTCTGCTCCTGCAGCTAGCTCAGTTGTATAGCCAGCGATGTTCATTTGCTGGTCAATGGTAACCCCCAGGGTTTTGATAATGGGGGAGGGTGTTCAGTAACAGCAATGCCACTGAATGTTGAGCAGCAAAATTTGGAGCTAGCATTATTTGGCATTTATGCATTGTGAATGCTAATCATCAAGGCTGGAGTACAAGCTCTTGAAATTAGAAGTCTATTCGGAGGCCTCCCAGCATAGCATCCAACTACAAAGGAAACGGGGAGAGTACGTCAACAAGGAAGTGCCCTCTCCACTGCTTTTGCAACATGGAGCCCATCTATGGTGTGGTTTTTTTTGTATACCTCTCAAAGTAGGCAGGGAGGGTTTGCAGATGTCGAAAGAGCACACATACTGTCCCATGTGTGCCCACATACTGTCAAAAAGTGCATAAATCCCCAGGACCTAATCAGAGGCTAGGGAAGTGATTTCTGGGGCCTCTTGGAGATATTTGTATCATCGATAGTCACAGGTTAGATGCCAGAAGACTGGAGGTTGACTAATGTGGTGCCACTATAAAAGTGGTAAGGATAAGTCAGGGAATTATAGACCAATGAGCCTGACACCAGTGGTGGACAAGTTGTTGGAGGGAATCCTGAAGGACAGGATTTACATGTATTTGGAAGGACAACTTCTGATCAGGGATAGTTAGCATGGCTTTGTGCATGGGAAATCAGGTCAAGCTTGATTGAGTTTTTTGAAGTAGTAACAAAGAGGATTGGTGAGGGCAGAGCAGCAGACATGCTGTACATGGACTCTAGTAAGGCAATCAAACAAGGTTTCCCATGGGAGTCTGGTAGGCAAGGTTAGATCTCATGGAATACAGGGAGAAGTAGCCATTTGGATACAGAACAGAGTGGTCGTGGAAGGTTGTTTTTCCAGACTGGAGGCCCGTAACCAGTGGAGTGTCACAAGGATTGGTCCTGAGTCTACTGCTTTTTGTCATTTATATAAATGATTTGGATGGGAGCGCAAGTGGTACATTAGTCGGTTTACAGATGACACCAAAATTGGAGGCGTAGTGGACAGCAAAGGAGGTTACCTCAGATTACAACAGGATCTTGATCAGATGGGCTAATGGGATGAGTAGCAGGAGGTGGAGTTTAATTTAGATAAATGTGAGGTGCTGCATTTTGGGAAAGCAAATCTTAGTAGGACTTATACGCTTAATGGTAAGGTCCTAGGGAGTGTTGCTGAACAAAGAGACCTTGGAGTGCAGGTTCATAGCTCCTTGAAAGTGGAGTAGCAGGTAGATAGGATAATGAATAAGGTGTTTGGTATGTTTTCCTTTATTGGTCAGAGTATTGAGTACAGGAATTGGGAGGTCATGTCGCAGCTGTACAGGGCATTAGTTAGGCCACTGTTGGAATATTGTGTGCAAATCTGATCTTCCTTTCAGAAGGATTCTGTGAAACTTGAAAGGGTTCAGAAAAGATTTACAAAGATGTTGCCAGAGTTGGAGTATTTGAGCAATAGAGAGAGGCGGAATAGGCTGGGGCTGTTTTTCTTGGAGCGTTGGAGGCTGAGAGGTGACTTTATAGAGGTTTATAAAATCATGAATAGGGTAAATAGACAAGGTATTTTCCCTGGGGTGGGGGAATCCAGAACTAGAGGGCATAGGTTTAGAGTGAGAGGGAAAAGATACGAGAGACCTAAGGGGGAACCTAAGGAGGGTGGTGCGTGTGTGGAGTGGGCTGCCAGAGGAAGTGGTGCAGGCTCATGCCTTTTAAATGTTGCAATGGTGTCTGGATGGGTATATGACCAGGAAGGTTTTGGAGGGATATGGCTCAGGTGCTGGCAGGGGGACTAAATTGGGTAGGGAGACCTGGTCAGCATAGATAAGTTGGACTGAAGGGTTTCTGTGCTGTATATCTGCGACTCTAATTGACCTGATCTATCATAATCCATATAATGGAGGTTGAATGGAAAAGTCCGGTCAACCTGATTAATCTCCATTCAAAGATTTCTAACGAGTCCTATTGCTTCAATTCCCCCAACCTTGAACGGATGTTGGCCAGAACAGCTGAAATTGGGAAGGCAACATGCCAGATGCCTTATGATCGTTGGGTACTATCCACCTCTGCTTTTGAATGATCGCAGGGCCTAAAAATTAGTGTACGTTCTCTAGTAATAAAGTAGTAATACTGACCTATTAGTGCTACCCACTATCATCCAACTTCAAATGGAAAACACTGCACTGTACATTTAGCCTGCACATGATTAGCAAACCATGTAGAAAGATTTCCATTAGGCATGCAGTACATGTAGTATATAAAGTTCAGATTCAATATGAAGAATATAAATTTTATGTCACTTAATATTTTCATTTCAATACAATTTATAACTGGGACATGTTAGGCCACTGTTGTTACACAGAAATATTGGTGCTTAATTTGAAAGTCTTTCCTTGAAATTCATGGAAACATTGACTACACAGTCCTTTAAATCTTAATCTGGAAATATTCATCATTCAGCATAATGCATCATGGATACTTAACCAATACATTGCACAGCTAAGACTGTGGAAACAATGTCGCAACCATGGTGAACAACATATCATCACTAACCTCATCTTAAATGCTGACAGTCTCAAATTTCAAATTCTGCGCTCAGTGTAGTGAAACTGTCATATAAACAAGTGCAGGATAAATGTTTTAAGAACTGAATTAATGCCATCCAAACTTCACAATTACGTTCTGCAATGAGAGAAGTTGGGGTCTTCCTGAACGTTCCAGTTGAGGTTATCATTGCTCCTCCAGAAAAGGTTAAAGATTTTGTCATATCCACTATGTTTGGACATAGTTTGGATCAAATAGTATTTAATCGAACTCCAACCATACACGGCAACATATTTTAACTGGAAGACCATCTGCAGATGAGTGAAAAAAATATGAATTTTCCATCATCGTAATTCTTTGGTGGAATATCAATGATGCATGCTAATGCAAAAGCTACAAGACAGGCTGATTAACACAAACTTTAAAAGTAAAATACATACTCACTGGCATCGGGGTAAACATTGTAGGCATACCATCACCACCACCACCAATTAGACAGAAGCAGCTTTGCTAGTTTATCACAAAAGCAACTCAAGCTAGACAATAAATTGTTTTAAGGTATCCTGAAAATAATTGTGCATACCCTCCTTTGTTCACCTCCAATTTTACAGTCAGGCTGGGATTGGACACAGGAATTATGATGAATAGAGAGGGATTTAGAGTCATAGTGATGTACAGCATAGAAACAGACCCTTTGGTCCAACTCGCCCATGCCGACCAGATATTCCGACCCAATCTAGTCCTACCTGCCAGCACCCGGCCCATATCCCTCCAAACCCTTCCTATTCATATAAAAGGCATTTGGATGGGTATATGTTGCAATCGTACCAGCCTCCACCACTTCCTCTGGCAGTTTAAAACAATTTTAAAAAAAATTAGTTTGGATTTTAAACAAGTAGCATATAGATGTTGGCCTGTTTTGGTGAAGGATTTAAAAATAAAAATCAGAACCATGAACAGAACCATGATTTTAAACCGGTGACTCCTGGTGTATTTATGAAAGTCTCCTTATACAATTGGGAAGCTCATCAGCCCATTAGCTTTACCAAAGTCTAGGATGAGCAAGTTTTTATTTTAAAAATAATTTAATGACATCTGGGCTGTTGAAAAGAAACCTGACTGAAGTCAGATTCAATTATAGTCTTGCCTAGAAAGGGAAATTTTTCAGCACAGTTAAAGAAAAAAATACCTCAATGAAATAGTATAGTTTGTGAAAATTCCAGAATAGGAATGCTTGGTTAGAACAATATGGATTACGAAAAAGTCTCAAGTAGTATTAACTCTAATAGAAAATAGTAATGGAAAAGGCTTTTGAACTCAAGACCTTTGTGCTTCTGCATCGATGAGACGGTCCCAACACCGACTCATGGCTGCTGTGACAGATGAGTTGATAATGTGATGGTGTTGAGGGGTTTAAGTGGGTTTCATTTTACTGTGTTTCAAACTAGATATAACAGCTTGAATGCTGGAGAAACTGAACAAGTCTAACAGCATCTATGGAGAGAGAAACAGAAATACGTTCTGTCTGAAGCAGCATCATACCAGATTTAAAACCAACCTTTTTCCTTGAAGCTAACTATTTCATGCTCGACAAATGCTTTTGATTGTCTCCAGTATTTCGCTTTTAGATTTAGACATCTTGGTTTCTATTCTGTAATAAACTTGTTTTATGTTAAAACAGAAACTGCAGCCATATATATGGGCTAATGTTTCAGCGAAAGGCTGCCGTCTAAAGGAAATATGATTTATCAAGGCAGATCTCATCTGGGATCTGAAACATTCAGCAGCATCACAGAATGAAACTCAAAAAAAAAACTGCTAAAGGGTAGGATTGTGCAAGCCATTAGATGGCATTATGATTTCCTGATTTCTTCAAACAAAAAACAAAATTGTTAGCATTTATCCTTCAATCAAGAGAGCGAGGGAAGATAATATGAACCAAATGATTCAATTTAAAAAAGGGTCTAGTAGCAGAGATACTTGCAGGAATATGTATACAAATCTTCAAAGGTGGCAGGATGCAATTGAGAAGGTCAAAAAGCCATGATCCTTGATTAATAAAAGAACAAAACACAAGCAAGGTAGTTATTCACATAATATCACTTTTATATGCACAATCCAAAATGTCTTGCACATTCCTAAATCCATACTGAAATTGAATACAGCTATTCAGACAGAGCAACCAAAACAGTACGATAGTAGATTTGTGGCCTGAGTATTGAGAAAAATTCCAAGGATAGTTATTAAATCAAAAACACGAACCCCAAGCAGCTAATACAAACCTTGAGTTGGACCTGGTCCAAAACTTGAGTCATCTGCATCAATTTTGTTTTCCTCTTATGTTTTAGACGGTGTTTTTTTTAAAAAAAAAGTGACTCCCACAAACAGATAAAACATACTCAGCTAGCAAGTACAGGCATGCAATTCAGTTCCTGTTATTCCCACTTTGGGAGCAAGTGCAGTGGCTTTTCAAACTGAAGGAACTTTAATTTATATATTACCTCCTGTGACTTCAGGAGACCCAAAACTATTGCTTTTCGGATTTTCTCCCTCTGCATGTAGGGTGGAGACTATTCAAGGCTGATAGTGGTGGATAGTTACATAGCTGGGATTCAAATATGGTGCTAGCATTGGAAATTGAAAAGAAGGTCCTGGCAGTTTAAGTATTGCTTAAAGGGTGGCACCATAGTGATTAGATTAGATTAGATTACTTACAGTGTGGAAACAGGCCCTTCGGCCCAACAAGTCCACACCGATCCGAAACCCACCCATACGCCTACATTTGCCCCTTACCTAACGCTACGGGCAATTTAGCATGGCCAATTCACCTGACCTGCACATCTTTGGATTGTGGGAGGAAACCGGTGCACCCAGAGGAAACCCACGCAGACACGGGGAGAACGTGCAAACTCTACACAGTCAGTCGCCTGAGGTGGGAATTGAACCCGGGTCTCTGGCGCTGTGAGGCAGCAGTGCTAACCACTGTGCCACCCACTGATTGAGTCACACAGCACAGAAACAGACACACAGTGAAGTCCAATTTGTCCATGCTGACCAAGTTTGCCAAAACAAACTAGGCCTCCTTATCTGCATTTCGCCCATATATCAGGAAACCTCTTCTATTCATTAAAATGTATTTTAAATGTTGTAACTGTATCTGCACCCACCACTTCCTCTGGCAGTTCATTCCACAGATGAAACGTCCTCTGAGAAAGAGTCGACCCTCCGATCCCTTTCAAATCTTTCTCCCCTCACCTCCGTTCTGAACTCGCCACGCTAAGGAAAAGACTTTTGCTATTCACTGTATCCATGCCCTGCATGACTGCTTTGCTACTAAACAATAAAGTTCAGGCCAAAGTTTCTAACCTGCATACCATCAAATTTAATGATAGTCTGCTGAACCCCAAGTAGTGAGGGAAGAAATAGCCATCCAAAAACATTGATAATTGGAATCATGTGTGCTGCAAGCTGGCAGAATGTAACTGATAAGGCAGCTTCTAATTCACATTGGCCACAAGGACCTGTACTTCCAGCGGGAACCTGTGTCCACAATCCGAGCCGCCTCCAGAGTTTTAGTTTTGCCCCTTTTAGAGACATCAAATAGCAGGCCCTGTATTGACCGTTGCTGCACATCATCCACTGCCTAGACATACCTTGGCATGCCCATTTCCCACTGGGCGGTGGGGATCTCCAATGGAGGGCTCCCTATGCGGGAGTCCTCCCACTTTCTCTCGGGGATCTGGGGTGGAGGGTGCTGCACGCAGCAGTCCCCTGCAACCACAGATTGCGGTGGTTCATGGACTCCCAGCCCAACTGCTTCTGTGGGGTTGAGTCCATGGACCAGCTATATATTGGATGTGGGTGCTTGCACTCCCGTTTTGATTTCCTCAAAAACCTTATCCTGTTTTTGGTTGCACTTCAGTCCCACGTTCCTGATCTTTGGGCACTGGTGTGGAGGGGAAAGGGTAGGTCAGAGAACCTCCTTGTGGGTTTGCTCCTGGGCCTGGCCAAAAGTGGCCATAAACAGATCCAGGCAGCAGGCCGTGGAGGGGGTCGTTAGGGCTGATAACTTTGAAAGAGGGGCAGGCAATGTCTGAGCCCTGGTGTCTCTAGAGAAGGAGTACACTGCGTCTACCACCACCCTCAAGATTTTCAGGGAAAGTTGGGCACTTCAGGGAGTGCAGTGTATTATTTCCCCCTCCAACTCTATTTTGATTTAATCCCTGCCTTCCCCTTCACTGTTTGATCATGCAGCATTACCCTTTGAGAAGGGCACTGCTGGTCACTGGCCACCCGGGTGTTTCCTTTTTCCCTGTGGTGGAAATTGAATAAAGATTTACAGACTTGTTCTTCACTGCCCGACACCTGCACATACACACATGACGAGTGCTAAAAGAAGGAAAAACAAAAGGAAAAAAGTAAAGGCCACTTCTGCCTGTCGACAGTGTGGATCCAAGCACACAAAAAAACTTCAAAGCTGAAGACAGTTAACATAAGAAGTTAGCAGCTTCCAAACTCAATACAAAGCATTCTCTTGTAATTCCTGCTACTCATCCAGAACATTTAATCTTATAACTTTCGAATACTAACATTGCAGTTGTATTGAGGAAAGCAGAAGTGTAAGTTTTCCCACAGCCAGAAATCAAAACTCATGAAATGTTCACTTTCTTCCTGCACAGGTACGACCTGAAGCAGCAAGCATATTCCGGTGTCTTTTGTTTTTATTTCAGATTTCCAACATCTGCTGCATTTTATTTTCTAAGATCTTAATCAGTCGTCACCCATGACAAAGGCAGCAGCGAATTGCACAGAACAACACGTTGGAGCTTACAGATTAAAAACCCTCTTTTGACACTTCTCAGAATTCAGCCCAAAGCTGCATTCAGACTGAAATAAGTCAGTCAGTTTGGATTTCTTTGATAGTCTTTGGAACGGGACTTGGTAACAACCTCAAATTCTCTATTTCAAGTGTTGCGATGCAGGCAGACATTTGTTTAATCATTTTGCACATCAGCTCTCCAAATGAGCCTTGTGACTTCATGCTATTCTCCCTATCTTTACATGATTTATTGTCACACTTACCTAGTAACAAGATACAATGTTGTGTAGTGGTGCTGAGAATGGCAACATCTTACAATGCTGAAAATTAAAGTAAAACATAGAACATAAAAAGGCAGAAAAAAATTTAATAAAAAGTTTCCAACTTTAGTCTTGTTAAATGCGCCATCACAGGCCACAGCCCTGGTGACCAGGTGTGTGTCCCCTTCACTGCACTGCCAAAACAAATGTCATCGCTCTCAGGCACCATCTTGCCTTCACCAACTTCCTTGGCAGACCTCACCAATGCAGATGCTGCTGATTCTGCCAGGTACCATACCAGCCCAAACTCACTTTCACCGCTTCTTCACCGATTCATCCATGGGGACTTGTATTGGGCCAAAACTAGTTTCTGCTGCCTCCATGAATCAGTGTTGGATGCAGATGTGGCCAGGAACCCAAACTCACCACCGTAAGGCTGAGTTGCTAGACCGGCTTGCCGCTGCCATCGTCACCGTGACCGAGGTCTTCACCAAGAGGTAGGCAAAGGAGGAAAAAAAAAAGTGTTTACAGCAGATTGGCCCCAGGTTCCAAAGCCCTACTCCTCTGCTGTCTTACTGGAAGTTCTTAAGCTCTTATTATTTGACTAGAAGACATCAACACCTTCACAAATGCCTCAACTGAACAGCCTCCTGTTCACCTCCAGGCGCACATTCCAGTCCCAAAACATTGGTCAAAAAAAACTTTTCCGAACACATTAACTACTTCTGCAAATTACTTTATGAACAGGTCCTCTCATTCTCTATTTAAGATCTGAAACAGTTTCTCCCCATTTCCTCCAGGAGGGGGAAAAATGGCCTTCGTTACCATCCCGATAACTGTATTTGTGGTGGTCATATTGTTGCTCAGAGGTAGTATGAATTAGAAGAGACACCCACTGAAATAACAATGACATATCACTGATTTAACGTAGGAAACAAATAGACCAGGTAGGGCTGGTTGAAGGATAGCCATGTCTCAATAACTTAATTTTTTAAAGAGGTGACAAGAAAGATTGAAGGAGGCAGCAGGATAGACATAGTCTGTATGGCATTCAGCAAAAGCGCTCGACAAAGTTTTAGATAGTAGACTGGTTAGTAAAGGTTAAATCACGAGATCCAGGGGAGCTAGATGACTGGACACAAAATTGGTTTGACAGTAGGAGATAGCGTTATGGTAGAAAGTTGCTTTTCGAACTGTGACTAGCAGTATGACACGGAACAGCGCTGGGGTCAGCTGTATTTTTTTTGTCATATGTGAGTAAATGAGGTTAGTTTAGTAATTCGCAGAAGAGTTATGGTAAAAGGTTGCTTTTTGAACTACCATACCATTACAGAGGAGGAAGTGCTGCAGTTCTTGAAACGCATAAAAAGGTGGATAAATCCCCAAGACCTGATCAGGTGTACCTGAGAACTGTGGGAAGCTAGAGGAGTGATTGCTGGTCCTCTTGCTGAGATACTTGTATCATTGATAGTCATGGGAGGTGCCGGAAGATTGGAGGTTGGCTAATGTGGTGTCACGGTTTAAGAAGGGTGGTGAAGACAAGCCAGGGAGCTATAGACCGGTGAGCCTGACCTCAGTGGTGGGCAAGTTGTTGGAGGGAATCCTGAGGGACAGAACGTACATGTATTTGGAAAGGCAAAGACTGATTAGGGATACTCAACGTGGCTTTGCGCGTGGGAAATCATGTCTCACAAACTTAATTTGAGTTTTTTGAAGTAACAAAGACGATTGAGGAGGGCAGAGCAGTAGATGTGATCAATATGGACTAGAGTAAGGTGTTTGACCAGTCTCCCATGGGGAACCTTATTAGCAAGGTTAGATCTCATGGAATACAGGGAGAACTAGCCATTTGGATATAGAACTGGCTCAAAAGGTGGTGGAGGAGGGTTGTTTTTCAGACTGGAGGCCTGTGACCAGTGGAGTGCCACAAGGATCGGTACTGGGTCCACTACTTTTTGTCATTTACATAAATGATTTGGACGCGAGCATAACAGGTACAGTTAGTAAGTTTGCAGATGACACCAAAATTGGTGGTGTAGTGGAAAGCGAAGAGGGTTACCTCAGATTACAACAGGGTCTCGACCAGTTGGGCCAATGGGCTGAGAAGTGGCAGAAAGAGTTTAATTCAGATAAATGAGAGGTGCTGCATTTTGGGGAAGCAAATCTTCACAGGACATAAACATTTAAATGGTAAGGTCCTAGGGAGTGTTGCTGAACAAAATACCTTGGAGTGCAGGTTTATAGCTCCTTGAAAGTGGAGTTGCAGGTAGATAGGATAGTGAAGGCGGCGCTTGGTATACTTTCCTTTATTGGTCGGTGTATTGAGCGCAGAAGTTGAGGGATCATGTTGCGGCTGTACAGGACATTGGTTAGGCCACTGTTGGAATATCGTGTGCAATTCTGGTCTCCTTCCTATCGGAAAGATGTTGTGAAACTTGAAAGGGTTCAGAAAGACTTACAAGAATGTTGCCAGGGTTGGAGGATTCGAGGTATAGGAAGAGGCTGAACAGGCTGGGCTGTTTTCCCTGGAGTGTCAGAGGCTGAGGAGTGGCTTTATAGAGGCTTACAAAAAATTGAGGGGCATAGATAGGATAAATTGGCAAAGTCTTTTCCCTGGGGTCAGGGAGTCCAGAAGTAGAGAGCATAGGTTTAGGGTGAGCGGGGAAAGATATAAAAGATACCTAAGGGGCAATGTTTTCATAGAGAGTGGTCCGTGTATGGAATGAGCTGCCAGAGGATGTGGTGGAGACTGGTACAATTGCAACATTTAAAAGGCATTCGGATGGGTACATGAATAGGAAGGGTTTGGAGGGATATGGGCCAGGTGCTGGCAGGTGGGACCACAGTGGGTTGGGATATCTGGTCGGCGTGGACAGGTTGGACCAAAGGGTCTGTTTCCATGCTGTACATCTCTATGACTCTAAGACACCAACTAGGTGCTGTAGTGGGCAGTGATGAAGATTATCTCAAAGTACAACAGGACTTTGATCAAATGGACCAAGGAGTGGCAGATTAAGCCTAACTTAGATAAATTCGAGGTGTTGCATTTTGGTAAGGCCAACCAGGTCCATGGAGTGTTGCCAAACCAAGAGATCTAGGCGGTCAGGTGCATTGGTCCTTAAGGGAGTCAGAAGTAGACTGTATGGTGAAATGACATTTGGCACACTTGCCTTCATTGGTCAGTACATTCAAATGTAGGAATTGGGAAGTCATGGTGGAGCTGCGCAGAACATGAGTGAGGCCACTTTTAGAATATGGTATACAATTCTGGATGCCATTCTATCGGAAGGATGTTGTTAAACTTCAAAAGGATGCAGAACAGATTTACTAGCACATTGCCAGAGAGTTTGAATTACAGAGGGAGGCAGAATATAGGCTGGAGTCTTTTTCTCTGCAGCTTCATAGACGGAGGTTTCACATGCTGAGGTTTACAAATCATTAGAGGCATGAATAGCAAAAGATCTTTTTCCTAGGGTGGGGTGGGGATTGAAAACTAAGGGGCATAGTTTTTAAAGGTAAGAGGGGAGAGTGAGTTAGAAAGGACCTGAGGGACATTTTCACAGAGGGTGGTGCATGTACGGAATGAGCTGCCACAGGAAGTGGTACAAATGTCTGGTACAATTTAAAAAGGCATCTGGATGGGTATATGAATATCAAGGTTTGAGGGGGATAGGAGCCAAATGCTAGCAAGTGGGACTAGGTCAGATATGATTCTCTGGTGGGCACGGACAAGTTGGAGCAAAAGGTCTGTCTCTGTGCTGGATGTCTCTACGACCAGGATATTTGAAAAGAACAACCTTGCCATTTATCAAAAAATTGTTTAACAAAATAAATTAACCCAAAAGGAACAGCCAAGTCCTCATTTTAAAATCTGAAACAACTGCTCCAGCAACAGTGTTCCCTCATACTACAATGGGAGTGTCAGGTTAGATTTTGTACAAGTCTTTGGAGTTGGGCTTGAACCCACAACTTTCTACTCACCAAGCCAAGGTTGAACAATGGCAGGTTGATATAGTGTGCAGGGGTAGGAGGTGCTGATCAAAGGGAGCTCAGCAATGAGCCTGTGTTTACCTAGTTTGAGGGACACTAGGCACCATTAGGGTGGAGGTATACATACATGGAATGAAGATGCGGTGAAAATAATGCAATGCAATACTGTGTGCCTTACGTTTGATGTGGTACTGAACACAACATATAAAGAATGGTTTTCAAAGGACTTCAAAAGCGTGTATTCACCATAACTAAGATTAGGTAATACTTAGTCATGGAGCAGTAAAATAATAACCATTGTAACAGAATGATAGAAAAACAACAAAAAAATGTTTAACTATACAAGACTATGTGCCAGGTGACAGTGAGTGTCACATTTCTTTGGCAACAGCAGGAAGGAACAGTCCAGATCAGAATTGGGAAGCATGACCTGCTCCTTTCAAGTCTTGATGTGGTATCTATTTCTGCAGATTGAATTTTTTAATTAAAAATGTATGTTTGATTGACATAAGATTAAAAAGCCTAGTTTTAAAACAGGGCATGTTAAATAAAAGATGTTTCATTTAAAAAAGTGAAGTTAGCATGACAGATTGGTGCAATCCACTATAATAAGACTACAAGATTAATTTACTGCACAAAATCACATTCACAATAATGCTATTAAATTTTAGATCAACAATACAGCAAGTTACGAATGCAATAATGTGTACTCTACTAATTTTGTGCAAACTTGTACTAAAGTAATACAGATTACCAGATCACATTCCCATCTCAGGAAAGCAACATCAATAAATGTACAAAATCAAGCAGCATGAAAACACAAGTCGATTTATTAACCCTTCCTCACGTCACAGGGGTCAGAACATGACGACTAAACACTCTCAGCCATGTAATCTCCTGTAAGAAAATCATCACAAACGAGTCCAGATATCACCTGGACTTAGTGCCATAATTTTTAAAATGATCAATCTGTGAATACAGGGATTCACAGAGGCGGTATTTTACTGATACTAGATGGAAATCAGGAATACAAATACAGTCTTCCTTTTCTTCATTACAAAAGCCTTATTGAAACTTTGTAAACACTAGTTCTGTAGTATTTCCATCTGGTACACCCCAATGCAATAGCACCTCTACTGAAACCACTAGGTGTACACCAACATTTTTATTATGTTTGTGCACAATATTTGCTGGGCTATGGGGAGTGGAATTATTTAGATAGCTCTTTCAAAAGGCCAGCACCGACGTAATGAGTTGAATAACCCTTCTGTGCAGTTATACGTTGAATGATTATCAATGTTTTCCCTTAAAACAATGAACACAGTCACTCCCCTTATCAGACTATAGCTTTCCATTTAATAAATAGTTAAGCCACACTATTACCACCACTGAACAGGAATAGGTTGAACATTCTGACGTTTTAAAAGAAAATAGCTGATCTCCACTTGCCTGCCTTATCCCTTTCTTTTTTGATTTGAGAATAAAAAATTGTCTACAGCTCTCTGGAGAATTCTAAAGGTTTGCAACAATTCCTCATCTTGCATCTTAAATAATCATCAAGGTTCATGTTTTAGATGAGAACCCAGAAAAGTGAACATTACAAGGTGGTCAGCAATGGTATAAACAAGCATGTCAAAAAGCCAAATGGTGACATTGCATAAGTAAATGGACAAAAAAAATGGTGGACAGAGGCAGAGTTTAAGAGTTGACTGGAAGTCACTGAATTCTGAGATGGAGGAGTGAAGGTAAATGATTGATTTGAGGGCGAGTCACTCGCTGCAGAGCTTAAGAGAACTGGACAACTTGAGTGTGAAGTATTCAATGACGAAAAGGGGGCTGGGAAAGTGAGACATTTGAAGCAATGAAGGTGCAAGCACAATATGGATACAGTACTGTTAGTTTAGGAAGCAGAGATGAAAGGAGGATTCAATAAAGAGTTGTCACCATTCATCAAGTCAAGTTTCAGATTCAGTCAGAATATCAATGCAATTAAGTCAACAAGATCAGAGACAAAGGCATGGGAAAATTTGGAATGTGCTTACGTCAAGAAGCATATCTTCACGTAACAGGTACTGAAAATCCAAACCACTTTTAAAAGCTGTTATGGTTGGGCATCAAGAGACAATTTCAAAAGGAGATTGTTAGATTTCTCATAGGATAGGTTTATGAAACCAAGCCAGACAATAGAATTGCACAAGTCTGATGATCTAAAGAAAATCGAACAACTTGCGTTTACATCCCACCTTTGTCATAGCAAAGCATCCACAGGCACCTTATAAAGGACTTAAACAAAATTTGATACTAGAAAGTCTCAATGATTGCACACTTGAGTGATGTGAAAGAAGGGAATTTCCTCCAGTGAGATCCTACATCTGCTGATAAGTTAGAGAAATAACTTGAGTTAAAAAAAGTTATGCTAACAGGAGCCAAAACCATTTTATACAGAAAGTTGTCAGAATGAATTAAGTAAAACAGCACTTTAAAAAGTACCCTACCAATTTAACTCTAATATTCAGTTTCATACAATATAGCCTCTCTCATACAATATTTCACCAAGTTGAAAAGTGGGGCGCTGGACAAGCGCAGCAGGTCAAGCAGCATCCAATTAGCAGGAGAATTGACATTCCGGACATAAACCCTATTTCACTGAGTGGTCTGCTCACCAATACAAAGACATGGTGACTTCATTAAATCAAACATTCAGTTCATTTTATTTTTAAAGCGTATAACACTCACTATAAAAACAGGAAAGACAGTACCAGACCAGGATTCTGGAAAAATTTAAACAGGGCTTTGACAGCCTTTGTAGAACTGTGACACTGTTCAATTAACTGTGTCAAACTAAATCTAGACAACATGGCAATCCAAATTAGATACTGGATGAAAACTACTTGGAGTTTCTACTTTTTTTAAGGAAAGATACAACAATGATGCAGATTTGATTGTGAAATACTTAATATGCATAAACAAATCTCCTGCCTCAACATCCCAGTCACTGCCTACCTCATGTTAACAAATGAATTAAAATTCTTTCACCCACTTCAATGCCATCTTCTGCAATTATCTTTCCATTACAACCATTTTGAAAACGGAGGCAGCATTGTTGTGTGGCTATGTGCTCATTTCTTAGTGAAGATGCAGGATCCAGAAGATTTCAATGGCAGTTAAAGCACATAGATATTCAAGATCTAGTTCCTATCTGAAAGGCAATTAACAGGCCGATGACAGTCATGCCTATACATGCTAAGCGTTTTTATTTGCTAACTATGATGTTTCTGTTAAGGAGAGCCCATATTTATTGAAATCTGTAGGTCCAAGTACAAGATTAAACATCTGAGTGGATGAATTAAAAATAAAACTCTCAAAAAAACAAACACCGAACAATAAGCAGCAAATTTTATAATTCCGGTAACATCACACTTTTGTACAGTTCAGAGGATATCATGCTGCAGTCTACACCGTGAACACTTTTACACATCAATCCATAATAACTCTATCAAGAGAATTGCTGTAGGTCTCACAAGTGGGAACTTGGAATTTTACTGCACTTCAGAGAAAGTTTCTGAAATCTTGCTTGGAGAGTCCGCCACCTAATTTGAGCCATGAATATAGCAAGTTAAGCATCATGTAAACACATGGCCAACAGCACCACCTAGGGATGGAAGTTATTAGAACTGCATCACAGTACTGAAACCTTTGAAATACATTGCAAGAACAGGGAAGCGGTTCTCAAATTTCAATGGATTGCAGGTTTAGGCAGCACAAATCATTAAACTATTACACAAAGTTGAAATACATTTTCAAAAATAAGACTTTAATTTTACACTGTTGTATTTAAAACCCAAATGCATTCTGTATCTCTGTCATCAACCTTGTCAATGTGTTTTTCTGAATTTAGCTTTCAACCTTACAGCAATTTTGGCACATCGTTTAAGCATATAGCGAATCATATTGATGTTTTATTTTTGAAAAACAGTGGTGTCCAGAGGGAACAGGATAGAGCTGGGGAAAAAACAGACACTAACCATTAACAAATGGTGAACTTGTATAAAGTTACAAATACTATGAGAGAGATAAAGTTTTCAATTTAGAACTCAAAATTGGCTACATTCTAGTTGACTATGAACTGCTCCGTGAAATGACCCTCACTCGCTTGCATCAAACCACCCTGCAGCCTTTTCAGGAAAATAAAGGGCTGGAAATTACATGCCAAACTTGTGGCTGATTCCCACACCAGGGTGTTTACAAAATTAAAGCTGCATTACTTTACAACTTTCTTCTACTGTAAGGAGGCTTCACCCAATAAGTGGTCAAAACATAACCACTACAGCAAGAGGAACCTCAGCCTGAGAAGACATAGGTCAAGGATCTCTATCAAACCATCACTCCAATTAAAAAGCCAAAAAAAAGAGGCAGTTGAATCAAAGAAATCTGAAATTTATTCCAAAACATGAAATTAACAGAGCTTCAGAGGCACAAAGACTTCCATCTTTTCACAGAGCTAAGTTCAACTTGTCAATTCAAAATGATGCAAATTCAAATTCTTGTAGTGTAAGACAGACAAATGGCATGTGTAGATCCAGAGTACTCAGACTACTTCAAAATTATTACTACAATTAACTACATTTTTGGAGAACTACCACGGAGGAGATGGTTTTAATACTCAATAAAACATATTAGTGCAGTTTATCTTCTCTTCAAGCGAGTTTTAAAACAGGAAATTGGAAACAATTAAATTTAAAACAGACTCAGCTCAAACTGTGATGAGTCACAATGCAAACAGACACAGTGGACAAAATACTCAAACTAATTTTTCCAAATTAGATCAGTTTTCAACATTGCACTTTCTTCAAATTTCTCCCCTGATCTCTGTAATACAGGAGTGTAAACAACTGCAATGGAATTAAATGCACACACAACATAATCGAAGAGTAACAGAGTCAACCGCAGCATTTCACTGCTGTGCAGCAGAGACCACCTAACTCAACAGATGAAACTACTCAGGAGCATTCCTTTGCTTCCTTTACTCTGTCACTCAAAAAAACCTAACCAGAGCAGAAAACTTCAAAATGAGGCTCTTCAAAAACTGGAGGGTACTGTTTGGATTAGATCAGGTCAGAGGTGGCATCAGGTACAGTCTGCTCTGGTATCACACATTAGTTCCGTTCCCACTTTATAAGAAAATCGCTCTATTGCCACACCATTTAAACCAATGGGATCGGAATCACATCATAGCCATACAGATAAGGAAAGTTCACGTTCTACAAGTAATGGTCTAAATTGTTCAACGTTATAGCCAATTCACATTGAAGAAACGTGCAGTATAGCAGAACCAACTGTAATTGCAATTTTAATCTTAACCCAATATTGAACACCTGGTAAACAACTCCCAAAACAAAGCACTAATGGCTGCCATGCAACAACATAGCTGCTGATATCATGAAGAGCTGACACTAGCAAAGGTCTCTCAAAATGGATTAGCACCCCTATAAACGGACTTATAAACAAGAGCACAAAATATAGGTGCAGTATAATTAATGTGGATCATGAATATATAATCTATTAGACAGATAGCAATACTGTCATTCAGTCCTCAGTTTTGTATACCATAAAAGTTTATTTAGGTAAATCATTCTCATAATAGTTAATAATTATAATGGGAATTGGCATGCAGCTGAGCAAGAGCCTGACCAGTCCAATACATTATGATGGTAATGGGGAAATGGGGAAGAAAGAGGGAACAAAAAAAAAATCCTTTTCTAACATTACTCCTCAATGCACCTTAGAAGGGCTACTCATTGAACTCTTGTGTTTTAAATCTTTTGACAATAGCCACTTCTCTGGTACAACTGGAGGCAACTGAAACATTGAACAGAAACTGGAGAAAGTAGTCAATTGGCTTCATCTGATGTTACACTCCCAAAAGTGGATGAATGAGACAAAGCGTCTTTATCCCTCTATAGGATCGGACTTCAAGCCATTTTTCAGATGGTAAAAGGCAGCACTTAAATACTTACCAATGACTTTAATTTAGCTACTGTAATAGCTTAGTTTAAATTTAATTTATCACAATCTTAGATCAGATTACAAGCTCTCTTTCGAGTGGTTCCAGTGAATTTTAACACTGTAAAATTCAAAGAGCCAAAGCAAACTTTTCTTTAAACCACCTATTCAATATGGTACTGGTGACCCTCTGTCATATTCCCGAAGGAAGAAAAACACAAGAGGTGACCTTTGGTTCAAAGCAGTTTGTCATTTTGGCACCCTCTAGTCAAGAGCAACTTTTTTGAAACTGCAATGTTGGATCTGCATGCCTCAAAAACGTAGCAGAAATACTCCTGAAGTTGCTGAGATATGTGCAAACATTTTGCATGGTGCTATGTTTAGAAAGTTTAGGGTCTAATCTACTGGATTCACCCAACTTCTGCAAATAAATTAAAACAAGGCAATACTCATCCCCATGCCTCTCCTCTCAACAAAAATAAAATTTTATTCTGCTCAGAGGAGTAAAGGACACAAGGTTTGAGCTCTACTCAGCTGAATACTCACAGGAAAGTGAGTGTTATTAGAAATGGCTGTCACGGAGTTCATTTGAAATCACTAGACAAAATTTAAACAGCAATGCAGCTTTAAAATTCTAAACTGATGGAAGTTACTGCATTTTTCTGTTGTAGGACAATATACACCTAGTTGACTGGCTGCAAGCAGTCAGTAACCTATCCCTACAACACATTCCTTCTTTTGCTAGAACAAGCCATCTCTCTGCCCTGAATGTCATGTATGAATGTGATCAATTTTGCTGATCAGGTTGCTTGCTGACTTTATTATGTAAACAATTAATTTCAGACACCTTCAGCCTGCGTCCTCAAAAAAAATATTAGTCTAACAGCTTCATGTTTTTACTTGTGACTTACACAAAACCTCCAAACTATAGCAAGGGCCAACAAAAATGGTGGGACAGTGTGGGTGGGTGGTGGGGGTGTGTGTGAAGAAAAGAAAGTTTAAAAAAAACAAAAACAATTACGTCTTGCATAATTCCTTTAAGCCAGTATTCCTTGCAGTTTGTTTTCATTCCAGTCACATTAGTTTGTAAATAAATTGACCATTGAGGATCCTTCTCTTCTTAGGTGTACATCATTTCTGCCATGTGAGACATTTTCTTTGGAATGTACAGGTAATATTCCATATATCCCGAAAGATCTTCAATTGTGATGTCTTCAACAAATGTCCTGGCCTCCTCAGAGCAGGAACGTGGGGAGCCCGAGACCCCAGAGCCCGTCCGAGTTCTTCTGCAAGGTGATGTGCGCTGGCGGACCTCCGTCACGCCTCTCTCGCACTCCGATATGACATTGCGAAGTCCAGTGAAGGAGTATACCTCAACATCTTGCCATCGTTTGCAGCAGCATTTCTCCTTTCGTGAGCAGCAGCATGGGTCGGTCTGGTGAAGCTTTGACAGGGACTGGAAATCAGAGGTTGGGTGGCTCAACTCC